>NC_142689.1:692500-5692500 GCF_056320005.1 Nelumbo lutea
GAGGTTTCAGAGAGAGAAGAGAACACACCTGGAGTCCCGGTCATATGATCTGAGGCTCCAGAGTCAATAATCCAGGGAGAGGTTTTAGATGACATGCAAGCAATACCTGATTGGGCAAGTGTGGCAGTGGTATGCTGTGAAGTAGTTTGAAGGAACCGTTCATACTTATCACGCGGTACGCTCACCATTTCCCTCCCAGAGGTAGATGTAGATGTGGGATGAGTTCGGTCTGCCGGTTTACTGTCACTGATATCAACCTCACCCGCTATAGCATGATTAGCCCATTTAGAGGGAGGGCCATGTAGATCATAACAGAAATTCACTGTGTGTCCCTCTCTACCACAATGAGTGCATTTCCTTGTAGAGTTATTCTTCCCTCTGCCACGGCCTCCCCCTGAGTCACGACCACCCCGACTAATCATGGAACTGCCACGGCCTCCTCTGGGAGCATGACCTCCCCCTCTTGTACTATATCCAACCCCTCGAGCTGTCACAAGTGCTGATCTATCAGACTGTGTGGAGTTCTCTGTCTGTCCCAAAGAGATTCTACGAAGCCTTGAGAATACTTCCTCAAGTGTAGGAAGAGTAGAGCCCCCCAATATTTGGGGTCTAACTGGTTCATATTCCGACTTCAGCCCCACTAAAAATCTTGTAACATCTAGTTGCTCCCTTTGCTATTGCTGAACTTTAATATCTGGAGTAAGGGGGTGATAGACATTGAGTTCATTCCTTATATTCTTCATGTTGGCATAGTACTCTTCTAGTGTTTTGGTTCCTTGTTGTAAATCAAAATACTCCTGATAAAGCTGATACACTCTTGTTGTGTTATCTTGTCCAGAATATAGCTTCTTAGCATGCTCCCATATATCCTTAGCCGTATCAAGAAACATGAAGTTGGCACTAATTTTAGGTCCCATACTATTCCACAGCCAAGTCATGATTTGAGCATCTTCTTGCTCCCAATCATCAAACCCTGGAGAGTTCTCCGATGGCTTTTCATCTCTTACATGCTTTACTTTCTTCTTTGCCTTGAGAAACACTTCCACTGATTTGGCCCATGGAACATAGTTCTCCCCATTCAGCTTAATTGAGGTCATTTGTACCCCTAGGTAGTCGGAGGAAATTACCACATTAGGTTTCTGATCATTGTAGCCATCTTCTATTGCTGCCATTGTACTCTTTCACAGTTGCCTCTAACCTTACTTCTTAGCTACAAGCTGATTGATGTTGTTCACAGTTTGATACTTCAGCACCTATTGCAGCCCCTAAACACAACAGTGGGAGCACACACTTGTTCTTCTTTACACTACTGCTGACTTCACACACCTACGACCCACATAAGCATCACAAGCACCACAACACAACAGTAGGCCCTCTTACAACCACTCAATAAGAAAAAATTGCGCATCACAAGCACCACAACACAGTCAAACTGCTACACCCAGTTCAGATTTGTTTAACACACTTAAGAGGGCATTACACGACCACAAGGAGCTTGGCAAGGTCACTGCATTCCACCTTACACCACTCGGCCACCTACAGCAGCCCTAACACCACTCAACAACTCACAGCAGCCCTACACCATTCGACTACTGCACACACAGCCCTTTTTAGGGCAACAATGAACCTAGTTCTCTAGGTTCTAATCAGTACTAACTGATTCTTGAAGGGTTCCTACCCAGAAATACCAGCAACACAAGAGGACTAAATAACCAACCTTCCTTTGAGAGTATCAGCCAACCATTCACTGCTGAAATCACCTTCCTTGATGAAGAAAACTGTGCGCAGAAGAGAGCAACGAACTGTGATGTCTCAGACCTAGGGCGAACCAGCTCTCTCCATTAACCAACTAGAAACGAAGAGGAGGGTGTCACGAACACAGCTGAGATGCTTTGCAAGCGGAAGCAGGTCAGAAACCTTGCTCTGATACCATGTTTTGGAGCAGCTACAGTAGTCCGAACCAGTGAAGAAGGAAGAAGAAGATGAGGAAGAAGACAAGAGAAAGAGAGAACAGGAGGGTTTAGTCGAACTGATTAGTCTTTCATTCAGTCGACCCCCTTGTGTTTATTAGGTTCTAATTACACTTACAAAGACTAAACTGCCCTCACTTAAGTGTGGGGCAGAGTACTCTAATAAAACAGCCACATAAGCAAAGTACTTAACTGACATAAGATTACTAAATTACCCTTATTCGGCTCACTCTAACACTATGGACCTTATTAAGGCTTTTCCTAAATCAAAGGGGTTTGATACAATTGTGGTGGTGGTCGATCATCTCTCCAAGTATGCCCATTTTATCCCTCTCAGTCATCCCTTCTCAGCTCTCACGGTTGCTCAGGCCTTCCTGCACAACATAGTTCGTTTACATGGCATTCCCCGCTCGATTGTATCTGATCGTGATAAGGTCTTTATGAGCTTCTTCTGGCGCAAGCTTTTTACCCTGCAGGGTTCAGAATTGTGTCGTAGCTCAGCTTACCATCCTTAGATAGATGGACAGTCGGAGGTGGTTAATCGTTGTTTGGAGACTTATTTGAGGTGCTTTGCGGCTGATTCCCCTTCCCGCTGGTCTTCTTGGATATCATGGGCAGAATACAGCTATAATACCTCTTTTCACACTACTGCTGGCATGACACCTTTCAAGGTGGTTTATGGGCGTGATCCTCCTCCATTAATCCACTATGAGATTGGCTCTACGGCTAATGCTGATGTTGAAGTTGTTCTCCTTCAGCGAGATGCTATACTCAGGGAGCTGCGTGCTCATCTACACCTGGCACAACAAAAGATGAAAGACTCGGCTGATGTGAACCGCCGTGATGTTAATTTGAAGGTTGGGGATTCAGTGTATGTATGAGTGCGACCTTATCGCCAGCAGTCTCTAGCTCATCAAGCCAATGAAAAGCTTGCCCCTCAATTTTATGGACCATTTGCTATTGTGGAAAGAATTGGTGGTCGCTTATAAACTTCAACTTCCTCCAGAGGCAAGGATTCACCCTGTTTTTCATGTCTCGCAACTCAAGAAGGCAATTGGCAATCATATCTCTTCTCCCGTGATTCCTTCCACTCTGTCAGCTGATATGGAAATGCTGGTGGAACCTACGGCCGTTTGGGGGGGGTGTCCATTCAGTGTTTTATAGCTTGTTAGTGGGAATAAGAAGAGTGCGGCATTTATATTTCGGCCAAATGGGCATTTATTATGGAAGGCAGTTATGCTGTAAGATGTGTATAAGAAGGGGCTTTGGGGGATGGAGAAGACAGACTTTTGCTGAGTACAGAATTCTGAGAGTGCTTGGGAGAGCCGGCAGTCTCTCGAAGAACCGACCTACTGTAAGTGATCCTCTTTTCTTCTGAATGAATATCAGTTCCCTGTTGAAGTACTAGTGGTTTGGGTTCTGCTGTGAGCCTGTGAACTGCGTGCCAAATTTCTGGGACATAACAGTCTATTGAAACATACAATAAATAAATAAATTGAACTAAAATGAGTACGTCTCTAGGATAGAAAGTTGCAATACAACAAAATGAAAGCAATGTTTTAAAGCGCGGTGGCATGACACGAGGTGTTCCACTACCTAGAGGCATGAGTCATAGTTCAAAACGTAAGAGGCATAAGCCTCCCAAACACAAGGAAGCGTACGCCTCCTTAAGAGGAGGGGGGATGGGGAGGAAGAAGAGGAAGAAAAATCTCATTTTTCTTTATTTTTAATAAAAATCCTTTATATTAAGAAAAATGAAGATGCATAGCACTAGTTGAAAGAAGAGGAAGCCCCCAGCCCACTTTCTTTCCCCTTATCTTCCCTTCCCTTCCCTTTCCTTTTCTTTTCTTTCTTTCTTTTTCTTCCCCTTCCCTTTCTTTTCCTTTTCCTTCCTTTCCTTTTTTTTCTGTCATTTTACATGAGGTGTGCATGAGGCGTACGCCTTTAGCATGCCTCATGAAAAAAAACGTCAGGCATACGCCTCAGAGGTGTCAGCGCCTCTAGCATATGCCTCAGGGCATTTTGGGGGTGCCTCTGGCATACGCCTGGAAGCGCACACGCCTTCCACGCCTTTTAAAACACTGAATGAAAGGATAGATCTCATTTACATGTATAAAACGTTAAAATTCCAGTTTAAATTAAAACTAAATTAACAATTCGAAAATTCATTATTGCATCCTGATGTATGACATCATCCATGTGAACTGCATGGCTGAACACATCAAACCCAACCTACATGCACTACAGAAAGATTATGCAGATTGCAAATCGTGTTTATTTAGGTGGAAAATCCAATGGGAGATTGAACTGAGTAGGCCACCATACGGTTTGGTTTAATTGGCCAAAAATCACTGTCCAGAAAAATACAAGTTAAGCCCACTTTTTTGTTGGCCTAAGATGCCTTGTCATGAACCTTGATATTTGGTGGTGTTCTCTTTTGTGATTTTTGGTGTTTGGCCCACTTTTCCTAATCAGTATGCCAATATCAACTCTTCAATGTTTGACAAACTATTTTTGATGCTGCTGTTTTCGATACCTTTAACTGACATTTGAATGCTTTCTTGTGGTTGAATACACGCAGGTTTGATAGGAAATTGAAGAATACATATGATCATCTACTTTTCAGCAGGTCAGCTAGGAACTCTTAATAAAGGCATCTTCTTTTGAGTTGTGAATAACTGTAGAGTTACTTCAGCCCTTATAGAATCTTCTTCACCAATTGGCCCTGAATACATTGCTTTCACAATCCCTTCAATCTTAAAAGCATAGTTTATCAATGAAATTTGAAATATCATCAATATATCAGAAATACGTTAGATATACTAGGAAAAAAATATCCTTGCAATATTTTGTATTGCCTCCAGAAAAATGGGAGATTACAGGGAAATTTCACCAAATCTTTCTGATATTGCATACCTGAGCCAAACCAAGTTGCACATTGTCTAGATTCACATTTGGACCAGAAAATAATTCAAGATAATTGCTGGTATAAACTAATGGGTTGTCCAAAAAAATGGACTGAGATTATATGTGATCTATGCATCACAAATTTGCAGAAAAATGTAGGTAGTATCAACCAATCAGGTGCTTGAGAAGATTTCTCATGCGTGACTAAAGTTTGATGTGTTTCAACCCACAGTTCTTGTCGTATGACATTAGTTGAGATGGACATCCCTTTTCCCACCTTAAGGCACATGTTTCTTTTTTTTGCTTGGTTTTTTAATCATCAATGTTCTTATGCATCATCTTTTTAGTGCCTGATTTTGGTCTATTGACGTTCTCTAGGTTAGGAGCTTTACTGTAAGGGTTTGTGTGAATTGTCAGCCTAAGGATTGTTCTTGTAGTAATATGGGTTGGCTATTTTTCTAGTTTTGCCATTTTGAGTCTTGGGAGTATTTTGCCATTTCTAGATGAATTTCATTCATCTAATACTGGATTTATTTATTATCTTTTTTTTATTGCAGAAGTCCCCTTTTGAGTGTTTATGCTGACATGTCTGTAACATGTAAGGTAAGGTGGTTAACGAATTATTTCTTCACGAAAAATTTTCTTGAAGTACATGGTATTTTTTAGTTGGGTCATTTAGTGAGTGTTCCTGAATGTTCTATGAATCTTCTTGTGGCAACTTATTTCAGAGCTTGAAAGGAATCTCCATGTTCCCCTCCCCACATTTGCTCATAGAAAAAATTCCAGCTAAAAGACCTTGCCACATGTTTAAAAGACTCTTTTATTGACAACTTTTATACTATGTTACCTAGATATGACTAGGACATGCCTAGACAAGGTGTCAGATATGGAACTTGTTGAAGCTTAATTAGTTTTATGATGTTTTTTATGAGTAGATGTTTTATGTTAGTTGTTAGATAGGAGGTGAGAACCACAGTAGTTATGTGAGTCCAAATTTTATAATGTTTATGTGTCTTATATATGCTGTTTTATGTCTTGCCACCCTATAAGGGCATAGTTGTCTTTGTACTGCTCTATTATTTTTAATATAAATAATAAGTGAAGGGGGTGGCCAGATCATTGGTCTCCTTTTTTTTTGTTCAAGTTCGGCCTGCCCTAGAAGTCTGTTTTGTTTGTTAACTGAAAAGTAAAGTAAACAGCAAGAAGGAAGAGAGGAAAGAAGAAGGACGAAAGAGGAAGAAGAAGAGAAAAGGTCTGGTTCGAATTAGGAAAAAGTCAACCCTAGTTTCGGCCAGACCTGTTATTATATTATTAATATAATTGGAAAAGACATAAGTGCCCTTATTTAAGTAAGAGGCACTCGAACTAACATAATAGTACACATCAGCATTCTCAATAGGTGCAAAGACCGAAATACCCCTTCACTAACACTCCCCCTCAAGCTGATGAGTATATATCATATAATCCCAGCTTGTTACATATGTAGTCCACTCTCCCCCGACTCAAACCTTTTGTAAACAAGTCTGCCCACTAGTTTCCCGTATTAACATATGCAGTCTCTATCACTCCATTCAGCACCTTCTCTCTCACAAAATGACAGTCAACTTCGATGTGCTTGGTTCTTTCATGAAACACCGGATTGGAAGAGATATGAACCGCTGCCTGATTGTCACAATAGAGATTCATTAGAGTACTGATGTCATATCCTATCTCCTGTAGAACGTTCCTTAGCCACACTAATTCACAAGCAGTATGTGCCATGGCCCTATATTCTGCTTCTACACTGCTTCTTGCCACAACTGTTTGCTTCTTACTTTTCCACGTTACCAGGTTACCCCCCAAAAAGGTGCAATAGCCTGTGGTAGACCGTTTATCCGACATAGAACCTGCCCAATCAGCATCGGTGTATCCTTCTACTTCCAGTTTTCCGCCACTTTTGTACAGCAAACCACGGCCAGGAGCTCCTTTCAAGTACCTCACAATCCTTAGCACTGCATTCCAATGTGGGACCAAAGGTTTCTGCATGAACTGACTCACCACACCAACCGCAAATGAAATATCTGGTCGAGTAATGGTTAGATAGTTTAGTTTGCCTACAAGTCGTCGGTATCTGCCAGGGTCTTCAAATACTTCACCTATATCACTACTTAGCCTCGTATTTGTTTCCATAGGTGTCTCAGTCGGTTTAGTACCCAACAAACCTATTTCTTCCAGTAAATCAAGCACATATTTCCTCTGACACAAATTAATGCCATGCTTAGATCTTGCTACCTCTATGCCCAAAAAGTATTTCAATTTGCCAAGGTCCTTTGTCTAAAAGTGTTCCTATAGGAATGCCTTCAATCTGTCAATGCCCATTTTATCATTCCCAGTCACAATGATATCATCTACATACACCACCAGTAGTATTTTGCCTGTCGGAGAGTCGTGACTAAAGACAGAGTGATCAACTTGGCACTGTTTCATACCAAACTTCTTGACCACCTCACTGAACCTACCAAACCATGCTCGAGGGGACTGTTTAAGTCCATATATAGCCTTCTTAACTTTGCATACCTTACCATCCTCCCCCCGAGCAACAAACCCTGGTGGTTGCTCCATGTAGACCTCCTCGAGCAAATCACCATGCAAAAAGGCATTTTTGATATCTAGCTGATATAGAGGCCAATCATACATAGCTGCAAGGGAGATGACAACACGAACTGACCCTATCTTAGCAACCGGGGAGAATGTCTCTGTGTAGTCAATGCCATAGGTTTGGGAGTACCCTTTTGCAACCAGTCGCGCCTTCAGGCGCTCAACACGACCATCTGGCAAGTACTTAACGGTATACACCCACTTACAACCGACAGCCTGCTTTCCAAGAGGAAGAGCGGTGAGGTCTCAAGTGTGATTATGATGGAGGGCAGAGAGCTCTTCTTCCATAGCACGGCACCACTCTAGAGAGGTAAGGGCTTCCTGGATATCCTTAGGAACAACCACTGAGGATAACAAAAAGATGAATTGGCGATGGGAGGCGGAGAGGTGAGTAAGGGAAACAAAATTGGAAATAGGGTGAAGGGTGCAGGTGCGTTTACCTTTCCGTAAGGCAATAGGAAGATCAAAGTCGGAGGCTGGTATCGGATCTGGAGCTAGATCTGTTGGCAATGATGAAGCCGGAGGAGTCGCAGCCAATACACGTGGGCGATGTGTATACACGTGACGGATAGGTGGACGGTCAACGAACAGTGGCACCAGAGGCAAGAACGTAGGCATGACTGGAACCAGAGGAGGAGGATCAGCCACAGGAAGGGGAAGAGAAGGAGATGATGTGGAGGAAGCAACATCACCGGACCCTAGGAAGAACGGAGTAGAATCGAAGAAAGTAACATCAGTACATACCAAGGAACAACGAGAACTGGGATGGTAACACTTGTACCCTTTCTGAGTCCGGGAATAGCCAAGGAAGATACACTTAAGGGATCGTGCATCTAACTTGTCAGTCCCGGGACCCAGATTATGGGCGAAGCAGACACACCCAAATACCCGAGGAGGAAGCGGAAATGGAGACATGTTGGGGAACAAGACACTAAAAGGAGAACGACCATCAAGAATAGACGTGGGCATCCGATTAATTAAGAAACAAGAGGTGAGCATTGCATCACTCCAAAAGGGTTTGGGAACATTCATGTGGTGCATGAGTGAGCGTGTCGTTTCTACAAGATGTCGGTTCTTTCTCTCAGCAACCCCATTTTGTTGTGGGGTGTAGGTACATGAATTTTGGTGTATAATGCCATGTTGGTCCAAGTATTCTTGAAAAGATGGAGACAAGTATTCACGGCCATTATCATAACGGAAAGTTTTGATGTAAACACCAAATTGATTGCGGATCTCAGCATAAAATTTCTGGAAGATGGAAAATAATTCACTTCTTTCTTTCATTAAATAGAGCCACGTCATTCTTGAAAAGTCATCAACAAAATTAACAAAATATTTGTATCCATTATACGACATCACTTTATAAGGACCCCAAACATCTGAGTGAATTAAAGAAAAAGGACTCGACACACGGTTACCAACCCTAGAACTAAAGGGAACACGATGGTGTTTCCCAAATTGACACGACTCACAATCTAGAACAGAAAGTTGACGTCGACGTTCAGCACTTTCTTCCACCACCATCAAGATAACCAATCTAGAACACCCCAAATTGACACGATTCAATGAAGGGACCAAGGACTTCAGCACTTTTAGTGAAGGATGACCAAATCTACAATGCCACTGGAGAGGAGAAATAGATGACTGAAGGGCCATTGACGTTCTTCCACCACCATCAAGATAATACAGTCCACCGGCTTCATGCCCTCCACCAATCTGCATCCCCATCTTGAGATCCTGAAAAACACACATAGAGGGGTAAAATGTAATGGAGCAATTAAGGGACTTGATCAGCTTACTAACAAACATAAGATTAAATGGAAGCTTAGGTACATATAAAACAGAGGATAGGAATACAGGGTCTAGGTCAACATTAACAACACCACGAATAGATGATGTGGAGCCATTAGCAAGGATAACAGATTGTGATGTTGAGCAATGAGTGAGAGATGAAAACACACCTGGAGTTCCCGTCATGTGATCGGAGGCTCCAGAGTCAATAATCCAGGGGTTGGGTGTGGATGCCAAACAAGCCATACCTAAGTGTGCAAAGGTAGTTGTGTTCTGATGCGACGTGGATTGAACAAACCTTTCATACTCATCACGAGGAACACTCACCATCTCCTTGCCTAGACCATCTAAAGAGGTAGAAGGCATCTAGTCAGTTGACCGGTTCTCCTGTCTAAAGCTGGAACTGGTGTCACTAGTCATGGCATGGTTGGCCCACGTCGAGGGTGGACCATGTAAGGCATAGTAGTAGTTATGTCCATCCAAACCACAATGAGTACACCTCCGTGGACCCAAGCCACGTCCTCTACCACGAGCTCCCCCTGAATCTCTGCCTCTAGTACGACCACCACCACGGATATGTATAGATCCACCACTACCACTCCGGCCATACACTGGACCACTACTGCCACCACGGCCAGGCTAGGCTCCCCGAGCCCCACTTTTGCCACCTCGACCTCTCGACACTACAAATGCTGATTTATCTGAGATATTAGAGTTTTCCATAGATCCAATGGAAGTCCTTCGAAGACGAGCAAACACCTCCTCTAAAGATGGAAGGGCAGATCCTCCTAGTATCTGGGCTCGTACTGGTTCATACTCAGACTTCAGCGCCACCAAAAACCGAGTCCCATCAAGCTGCTCTCTCTGTTGCTGAACCTTGACATCAGAAGTGAGAGGATGATAGACATTTAACTCATTACAGATATTTCTCATACTGGCATAGTACTCCTCAAGGCTCTGATTTCCCTGTTGCAAATTGAAGTATTCCTGATACAGTTGATATACCCTAGTTGTATTATCCTAACCATAATACAATTTCTTAGCATGACCCCACACCTCTTTGGTGTCCCCAGACTTATCCAATGGCTGTGAACATTTAAAACTAACACAAGTTTCTATAAGTGTCCAGTTTTAGGGTCTTACATAGAATTATACCAAACAACATGAATCAAACATGCACTTTAACTTATTTCCACTAAATAACAAAAGTACATCAAATCCGATTGAAGCTAAGGGCATACAAGACTGTCTAACAACTGCTGCATAGAGGTAGGCTCAACACAGTCCTTGTTCTATCTTCATTTGGTGTCTTTTGAAGTTGGTTGAAATCTTTTTGAAGTGTTTAAAGAGATGAACTCCTCAGAGATTGAAAACAAGAATGTTGTTGAATCCGGGCAAGTTCCGGGAGACTCTGTTGACTCTTTACTGACTGTGACTACAGTCAAGCTGGATGGAACTAATTATCTGGCATGGTCACAACCGGTAAAGATTCATATCTGTAGTAGAGGAAAGTGGGGTTTTATCTCCAGGAGCAAAAAGGCTCCCTCAGAAAATGATCCATCTTATGAGAAGTGGATGCAAGAAAATTATACTGTTATTGGGTGGTTTGTGAACTCAATGCAGCCACAGATTAGTCAGCACTATTTGTGGATGAATTCAGCAAAGGAAATCTAGGATAGTGTTGTTGAAACCTATTCCCAAAAATTAAATGTGGCTAGAGCTTACAAGTTGAGAAGTGATGTGAAGAATTTAAGACAGGGGGAGAAACCTTTAGTTGTATACTTCTCAACACTGAAGTCTTTGTGGCAAGAAATAGATTTGATAGAAGTTGTAATCTGGGACACCACTAATGATGCAGAGACCTACAGAAAACTGGTTGAGAGAAACAGGATGTTTAAGTTCTTAACTGGACTAAACCCAGAGTATGATATTACAAAACGAAATATTTTATCCAAGGATAGTGTCTCACTGTCACAAGCATATGCCTTGGTAAGTAGTGAAGAGAGCAGAAGGATTGTCCAGTTAGTGGCACCCGCTTTGTATCTCGGGATGTCACATTTGTTGAGTTGACTCCTTTCTTTAGTATTTCTCCTGAGGGGGAGAAATCTGAAGAGCCCTTTGCTATGTGTCCAACTATTCCTCTTCCCATTCCTCTTGAGTCCTCTCATGAAGTGTCTACTTCTCCCACTGGACCTACCTCCGATATTCCTGTTCCTCCTCCTCCTCCACCTCATTCTCCTATAATTCCTCCTCATCCTGTTCTCCAAAGGTGGTACCAAAGGCACAGATTCAGACATGGGCAGGTTGTTTTCATTCCTACAAAAGAGCCTCTTGCTCCTCCCATCATTACTGAGGTAACAGGTCAGCCTTCTTCTGACCCATCTACATCTTTCTCAGACCTTGACCTTCCTATTGCTCTCCACAAGGGCAAGGGGAAGTGTACAGCCCATTGTATCTCCAAACACCTATCTTACGGCCTTCTCTCTCCTTCCTACTACTATTTTCTTGCTTTTGTTTCTTTCCATGTGATACCTAGGTCCGTACCGGAAGCCTTATCTAATCCTGAATGGAGAGATGCTATGATGGCTGAACTGGATGCTTTGCATAAGAACCATACCTGGGATATTGTTGACTTGCCTAAAGGGAAGGAACCAGTGGGTTGTTAATGGGTGTTTACCATTAAATATCACTTTGATGGATCTATTGAGAGGTTTAAGGCTAGGCTGGTTGCTAGGCTACACTCAGATGTATGGTATTGACTATCTTGAGACATTTGCTCCTGTAGCTAAGATGACCTCAGTCCGGGTTTTGTTATCTCTAGCCGCTACTTTTGATTGGCCCCTACACCAGTTTGATGTTAGAAATGCCTTCTTGAATGGAGACCTACATGAAGAGACCTCTATGTCTTTGCCTCCAGGGGTGTATGGGAAGAAAATGCAAGGCAAGGTGTGTAAACTGCAGAAATCTATTTATGGTCTCAAACAATCTCCTCGGGCTTGGTTTAAAAGGTTCAGGGCTGCTCTTGTCTCCTTTGGTCACACACAAACTCAATCTGATCATACCCTGTTCTTGAAGAGAAATGGCTCTCTGGTGACCTTTTTGATAGTTTATGTTGATGATATTGTGGTCACGAGTAATGACACTCAAGAGGTCAATAAACTAAATAGATTTCTTAACTCTGAATTTGAGATCAAAGATTTGGGAGATCTTCGGTATTTTTTGGGCATTGAAGTTGCTAGATCTAAGGATGGTATCTTCACTTCTCAACGTAAATATGTCATTGACCTCCTTGCTGAAACTGGTAAACTTGGAGCTAAACCAATCTCCACTCCTGTTGATCCCAATCATAAGCTTTCTGCTATAGATGGTGACCTTTTATCTAATAAGGGGGTGTTTCAGAGACTGCTTGGGAAGTTGTTATATCTTTGCATGACTTGGCCAGACATTTCCTATACAGTAAGCATTATTAGTCAATTTATTCATTATCCCAGAGATACTCATTTAGCTGCTGCAGAAAGGGTTCTGTGTTACTTGAAAGGTACTCCAGGGAAAGGTATTCTATTTGCCAAAAATTGACACATGAAGTCGGAAGCTTTCACTGATGCTGATTTGGCAGGATGTATTGATGATAAGAAATCCACCTTAGGTTATTGTGCTTTGGTCGCTAGGAACATTGTGTCATGGAGGAGTAAGAAACAGTCTATAGTTGCTAGATCCTCAACTGAAGCAGAATACAAGGCAATGGCACATGGTGTGTTAGAACTATTGTGGCTACGATCCCTTTTAGAAGAATTGGGGGTTGACTACGAGAAGGCAATGATGCTCTACTATGAAAACCAAGCAGCTATCGATATTGCACATAATCCTGTTCAACATGACAGAACTAAGCACATTGAGGTTGATAGACATTTTATAAGGGAAAGAGTTTCTTCAGGAGAAGTTTGTTTCACATTCATCACATCAGACGAACAATTGGCTGATATCTTGACCAAGGGAGTTCCAAGAGGGAAAATGACACACTATATAAGCAAGTTGGGCATGATTGACATCTATGCTCAGCTTGAGGGGGTGTAAAGAGGCCGGGCCGAATGGGTCCTAGTATCTTCTCTTGTAATATCTTTTCTTTTTCTTGTTAGCTAATGGGCCTCTCTTAATGGGCCTGTTATTTCTTTATGTTACTACCTAGCTAGTCGCCCACTTAAGGGCATACTTGTAATTACTAACATTAATTATTAATAAAAAGGATTAGAGAAGAAAGGGAAGAATAATTCGAACCTTTCTTCTTCTTCTTCCTCTTTTCGCCATCTTCTTCTCTTGTACTGCTGCTCTTACTTTTCTTCTTCCTTTTTCTCTCTAATTTTCAAATTTACACCTAATTTTTGAGGACTGATTTACATCTACTTTTATTCGATGCTCACTGAAATCCATCTACATCACTTTTATTCCTCCAGAAGAAGCATAATACTTCTGGAATACCTTGTATCTCTGGTTTTTTCCCTCCATCATCCGCAAAGTAAAAGTTGTATACTGGAAACTTTATGGAAAAAAGTGTTGGCAATGCAGTGAAATGACAACTAATCATCTCATTCTCCCAAGATGATGTTTTGATTTGTCATTTCCAGGAGGCTGACTAGTTGCCCACAAAAAATATATATTTTTTCTAAATTTAAGAAAATGACAGTTAACATGTTTTTATATATTTGTCAATCTTAATACTTGGCTCATAAGGAAGACCTAAATAGAATACCTAAAATTTGTTACCACTAATGTAAGCTACATATACTCACTCTTTTACATATGACTTTCCTGAAATGTAAAAGAGAGCAAAATATTGATTTACTAAAAGGAAGACACTTTTATCTAACATAATTGTGGTATGGAATTGAGGCTGCACCGCAGCAGGCTGAACTTCATTCCTGAACCAGTTCCAATATTTTGGATAATGACAATTGTGCGTGACTTTCAAACCTTAAGTAAAACTAGATGAGTGAATCAGATCTAATGTTCCATTCATAATATATTTCATGCAGGAGTATTATGACCCAAACAGATCCATGCTGGAATTGGTTTTTGCACCTGCCAAGGACTGGATCTCTTGCAGTGATTCGGAAATTATTGAAGCTACCATGAAGGAGCTTGAAAAACTCTTTCCAGATGAAATATCTGCAGATCAAAGCAAAGCCAAGATTTTGAAGTATCACGTTGTTAAAACACCACGGTTAGAGCCAAAGCAATCCAATTAGAAACTTTCTGTTGACTAGGAGGAAATTGTATCTTGTTTGCATTCCTTACGAAGATCATCCATTTTGTCCAAATATCTAATATGAAATCTGGTACATTCAAGATAGGGACCATCAGTATGAATGTCAAGGGTGGTTAATATATGGTGATATGCATGATGAGGTGCAGGAATGAGGAAGTTCTATATTTGAATGAATGTACATTCATGTCAGTAAGAATTTTCTAATATAGTTGACATTCAGACTTTGAACCCCCACTATACATGAGTAGTTCTCCAGTTAAATTTCGCATATGATGCATTTATGCTGTGATCTAGGTTAGTGTTGGCTTACCGGGTCTATGCTGCTGCACGGATGGTTAGAAATTTGCTTATTTGTTACTTTTTGCAATCTATTTCACATTTATTATTATTGTTTAGATCTTGGTGTGCTGTCTCATAGCTAATGAGTTTCTAAAAGTATTTGGTATCAATATGGATCCAGTATCATGCTTTCTCAAAGTGTCAGATTTAGTGGGGTATGCCTGTAAATTTTTTATTAGTCATTGATAATATGCTATGTAATGCTGACTAAGTTTTACCTTTAGAACTGTCTAAATAGTGCATTTGGATACAGCTTAGACATATATTACATCAGTTCAAAATACAAGTTTGTTATTTGTTTGATCAATATAGAAAAATCCTAAAAAATATATTTTGCATGTTTCTGTTCAGGTCGGTTTATAAAACAGTTCCTAATTGTGAACCATGCCGCCCCATACAGAGATCTCCTATAGAAGGGTTCTATCTGGCTGGTGACTACACAAAGCAGAAGTACTTGGCTTCAATGGAAGGTGCTGTTTTGTCTGGGAAGCTCTGTGCACAGGCAATTGTGCAGGTAACAGAAGCAGTGATTTCATAGCTTTCATGTTTATCCCATATATCATGTAGAGAAGTCTAAATGACAAAGGGCCCCTTCATATGGCACCATGTTGATGGACAAAAGGGCCCCATGTGTTTTCCTCCCCGCCATCTATTTACGGCACATATTTCAGCCCAAAGCCATTGCTACATTGGCAAGGTGAACCAAGGTTCAAATTTTTGATACAATACGCCCTGTAGCGGGCGTATCATATCATATCTTTTGGGTCCCAATACGCCTGTTTACAGGTGTTTCGGGACCCCACTCTTTTTTAATAAAAAATACATGTATTTAACTCTCCAAACCAAATTTTGAAAAAAAAAACTAAAAAAACCATGTTTCCGCGTGTATCTAAGTACCAATACGCCTCTGCCGATACACAGAGGCGTGTTGGTACTTTGAACCATGAGGTGAACCCTTCTTTCTGGGAATTTTCTAAATTAAGGAAAAAATGATGCAGTTATCATCATTTGTAGAAAACATGAAATCATGTTATACAGGACTGCTTTTGACCATTGGTACCTGGGTAGCAGTACATGCCTAGTGTACCCATGTCAGACACAATACACACCCAATATAACATTTCATCATCCAAGCCTTATCCCAACCATATGGGGTTGGCTACATGAATCCTGTTTCACCATTCATGGGCACTCCTAAGGTTAGCAAGATATAAATGTTAAATATGGAGAGAAGAAATGCAAGAATATTTAAGGAGAAAGAGAAACTCAGGGAAGTCATTATCAAATGCATAACCATCAGATTGGTTCAATGGCTGAAGTTTTTAGAGTTGTTCTCAGTATTCTCAACAGATAATAATATTAGAAGATGGAAGTGACAAGGTCCTCACTAAGAAAAGACATAATCCTCAAGAATGGGATGTCACAAGAAAGAGGGTTCATAAACTTAATTTTGATGGGAGTAGTAGAGGAAATTCAGGCCATTTAGGAGTAGGAGGCACTTTTAGGAACGAAGCCGGTTACATCATTGTGCTATTCTCAGGACCAATTGGTATTGGAGACTCATTAAGGGCAGATATAATGGCTGTAATGGAGGGTGTGCAAAGAGCAAAGGTTATGAATATGAATAAAGTGATCATTGAAGGAGATTCACAATTGGTGATGGGTTGGCTACAGAATAAAGACAATGCTTTATGGGTTTACAGAAATGAATTAAAAATGTTTAAGTAGCTAACTAATGATATAAAGTGAGAGGGGTGCAAAGAGAAGCAAATAGCATGGTTGACTATCTAGCTAAACAAGGGGTAGGGGAGAGATTAAATGTTTTGGGCAAAGTTGTAAATGAAAAATGAGTGAATGGGTAGGAGATGAGAGGCTTTATCTCTGATAAAACTCAGACTAGATGTTCATATAAGTTCAGATCAGAAGAAAGAGGAGAATAAGAGAGAGAAGGAGAAGAAGGAGGAGAAAAGGTCACAGCCGAACTAGAGAGAAAATTTTCAAATCCCTCTAGTCGACCCTTCTTTTATTTATACTCTTCTAAGATATTACAAGAATTACCATTGTGCCCTCACTTAAGTAAGAGCCACATCAGCTGAACAATACATATATAACTAAACATAAAAGGACTATACTACCCTTGTGCAATCGGCTCTAACACTCCCCCTCAAGCTGGTATGTATATGTCATAAGTCCCAGCTTGTTACATATGTAGTCCACTCCTCCCTGATTCAAACATTTGGTAAACAGATCTGCACATTGATTTCCTGTGTTCACATATGTTGTACTTATCACTCCACTAAGCACCTTCTCACATACAAAGTGGCAATCCACTTCTATATGCTTTGTCCTTTCATGAAATACTGGATTAGAGGAGATATGAACTGCAGATTGATTATCACAGTATAGCTTCATAGGAGTGTCAATCAAGTATCCCATCTCCTCTAGGAGATGCTTCAACCACACTAGTTTGCATGTTGTGTGTGCCATAGCCCTATATTCAGCCTATGCACTACTTCTTGCTACCATTGTCTGCTTCTTACTCTTCCATGTCACTAAGTTCCCACCAAGAAAAGTGCAATACCTTGTAGTGGATCTTCTATCAAATATGGACCCGGCCCAATCAGCATCCGTGTATCCCTCTATCTCAAGACTTCCTCCAATCTTATATAACAAACCACGACATGGGGCACCCTTCAAATACCTCACAATCCTTAGGACTGCCTCCCAGTGTGGGATTCGAGGGTTCTGCATAAACTAACTCACTACACTGACCGCAAATGAGATATCAGGTCGAGTGATGATTAGGTAATTAAGCTTACCCACCAACCTTCTGTACCTTCCTAGATCCTCAAACTCCTCACTTGTATCACTACCCAATTTAACATTCAGTTCCATAGGTGTTTCAGCTGATCTGGCACCCAACAACCCAGTTTCTTCTAGCAGATCAAGAACATATTTCCTCTGGCACTGATTAATACCATTCTTGGACCTCGCAACCTCTATCCCTAGGAAGTATCTTAATTTGCCAACATCCTTTGTCTAGAAGTGATCATGCAAGTAAGTCTTCAACCTGTCAATCCCCGGTCTGTCACTGCCTGTAATAACAATGTCATCTACATATACCACCAAGAGAATCTTCCCAGCATTTGATTCATAGCTGAATATGGAATGGTAAACCTGACACTGTTTCATTCCAAACTTCTTCACCACTTCACTAAATCTCCCAAACCATGCACGGGGAGATTGTTTAAGTCCATAAATAGCCTTCTTAAGTATGCATATCTTTTCACCCTCCCCCTAAGCAATAAACCCTAGTGGTTGCTCCATGTACACCTCCTCAAGAAGATCACCATGTAAAAAAGCATTCTTGATGTCAAGCTGAAGTAGGGGCCAACCAAACATAGCAGCAAGAGAAATCAGAACACGAACCGACCCAATTTTGGCAACCAAAGAGAAGGTGTCTGTGTAATCAATACCATACTGTTGTGAATAACCTTTGGCAACTAACTGAGCTTTCAACCGTTCAACACTCCCATCAGGTAAGTATTTAACCGTGTACACCCACTTACAGCCAACAACATGCTTACCAGGCGGAAGAGTGGTGAGGTCCCATGTATGAGTACGAGTCAGGGCCAAGAGTTCTTCCATTGCTTGGCGCCACCCTGGAGAAGTGAGGGTTTCCTAGACATCCTTGGAAATAGAGACAAAGGATAACATAGAAACAAACTGTCGATGGGAAGCCGAAAGGTGAGATACAGAAACATAATTGGAAATGGGGTGGAGAGTGCAACTGTGTTTACCTTTCCGCAAAGCAATAGGAAGATTAAGGTCAGAACTTAGGGTTGAGGTTGGGGTGGGAACAACTGTCGGATCTGTCGACGATGACGAAGCTAGGGGAGGAGCCAGTGCCTGACGTTGTGTATACACTTGCCGGATAGGTGGTCCTCTCTCAGGTAGCTGCACTAGAGGCAAAGACTAGGTCATAACTAGAACAAGAGGAACAGGATCCTCAACAGGAACTGGAAGAGGGGGTTATGGCAATAGAGAAGTATCCGACCCGGAGAAGAAAGGAACATACTCAAAAAATGTAACATCAAAACACACAAAAGAACGCCGAGAATGAGGATTATAACACCTATACCCTTTTTGAGTCCTAGAATAGCCAAGAAAGACACACTTAGTGGATCTAGCATCTAACTTGTCCATTCCAGGCCCAAGATTATGAATGAAACACACGCATCCAAACACTCTAGGAGAAAGGGGAAAAGGAAACAACGTGGGAAACAGAACAGAGAAAGGGGACTGACCTTCAAGGATAGACATGGGCATGCAGTTAATAAGAAAGCAGGATGTAAGTATAGCATCACTCCAAAAGGGTTTGGGGACATTCATCTAATGTAAGAGGGACCAAGTAGTTTCCAAAAGGTGACGGTTTTTTCTTTCAGCCACCCCATTTTGTTGAGGGGTGTAGGTACACGAGGCTTGATGGATAATGCCATGTTGTTCCAAATATTCTTGAATGGGTGTGGAAAAATACTCGTGGCCATTATCAGAACGAAAAATTTTAATATGTACACCAAATTGATTGTGAATTTCAGCATAAAATTTCTGGAAGATAGAAAACAATTCACTCTTTTCTTTCATAAAGTAAAGCCATGTCATCCTTGAATAATCATCAACAAAAATTACGAAGTACTTGTAACCATTATAAGACACTACTCTGTTTGGACCCCAAATGTCCGAATGGACTAAAGAAAAAGGACTCGATGTACGACTATCAACTCTAGGACTAAAGGAGACACGATGACGTTTCCCAAACTGACACGAATCACAATTTAAATTAGAAAGATGACTCAACGACGGAACAAGTAACTAAAGAGCTCTAAGAGATGGATGATCAAGTCTGTAGTGCCACTTATGAGGGGAGAGAGATGATTGAAGGGTTGTTGCCGAACCACCTCCATCAAGATAATACAGTTCCCTAGCTTCATGCCCTCCACCAATCTTCATCCCCGTCTTGAGATCCTAAAACACACGAGAGGAAGGGTAAAAAGTTATTGAGCAATTAAGAGATTTAGTCAATTTACTAACAGACATCAGGTTAAAGGGAAACTTGGGAACATATAAAACTGAGGAGAGGGATAATGAGTCAGTGTCAACATTACCAACACCACGTATGGCTGATGTAGAGCCATTTGCAAGAGTAACAAATTGGGAAGTGGAGGACGGAGAAATGGATGAAAACAAACCTGGAGTTTCCAATCATATAATCGGAAGCTCCAAAATCTATAATCCAACGGGAAGGTGTGGATGCCAGGCAAACCATACTTGTGTGTGCAAGGGTAGCCATGTTCTATTGAGATGTACCCTGAATGAACCGCTCATACTCATCCCGTGAAACACTCACCATCTCCTTTCTGGAAGCATCTATAGATGTAGTGGGGATCTGATCAGTAACTTGAGATTCTTGTATTGAGCTACCACTATTTACAGCTACATGATTTGCCCAGGTTGAAGGTGGGCCATGTAGATCATAGCAAAAGTTGATAGTATGTTCCTCCTTACCACAATGAGTACACCTTCTCTGAGTATTACCGCGTCCCCTACCACGGGCTCCCCTTGAGTCTCGTCCTCCAACATGACCACCACCACGATTATACATGCCACCACCACCACGACCATACATGGGTCCACCACCACTACCATGGCCATGCTGACCTCCTTGTTTTGGAATGGTAGAATACCGATATGTTTCATTCTATTGCCAATGGGCCTATTTATATAGTAAGCTACTGCAATAAATAGAAAGAAAGAAAAATAGAAAGAAAAGAAAATAGAAAGAAGAAAAAATAGAAAGTACAAAAATAGAAAGAAAGAAATAGAAAGAAAAAACTTTATAAATCAATCCTTCCACAATCCTAGGAATATATACAATTCTATTTTCATATCTGAACTAGTAACCCCACGTTTTCCAACACTCCCCCTCAAGCTAGTGAATAGAGATCCTCCATTCCCAGCTTGGCTATAATTCTCCGAAAGTCTGTACTATTGAGCCCTTTAGTAAGCACATCGGCCAGTTGTCCTTTTGTAGACACATAGGGAGTGCAAATCAACTTGTTGTCCAGTTTCTCTTTTATAAAGTGTCGGTCAATTTCGATGTGCTTCGTCCTGTCATGTTGAACAGGATTGTGAGCAATATTGATGGCTTTGTTGTCACAATATAGTTTTGTAGGCTCTTCTCATGGAATCTTCAGGTCTTCTAAAATTATCTTCAACCAGAGTAATTCACACACTCCTTGTGCCATAGCCCTGAATTCTGCCTCTGCACTTAACCGAGACACTACATTTTGCTTCTTACTCCTCCAAGTGACTAAGTTTCCTCCTAAGAAGGTACAGTAGCCAGAAGTGGACCGTCTATCTACTAGTGGTGGACCTTCTTCCAAGAGAGGGGATCTCCAGAAGAAAGCAGAAGATAAGGAAAAATTGTGGTGCACTAATTGTCAGAAGCCACCCGGCACACCAAAGATACTTGTTGGGATCTCCATGGGAAACCAAAGTGGGCTCAGGATCTACCTATGGAGCAAGGCTCAGATGTAATTAGAAGGCCCGGGCAACAAGGTACCAAGAAACACCACATGGCCAACATGGTTACTCGAGAGAATCAGCCCTCCACTTCTACTGTGACTCAAACACCACATGGCCAACATAGCTACTCTGGATCTGACCCAAGGGAGGATATTGTAAACTCCTTCCGTGACCATTTGGAGCTTTATGGTAGAGCAATTTGCCAGGTG
Organism: Nelumbo lutea; assembly: GCF_056320005.1. Classification (NCBI taxonomy): domain Eukaryota; kingdom Viridiplantae; phylum Streptophyta; class Magnoliopsida; order Proteales; family Nelumbonaceae; genus Nelumbo; species Nelumbo lutea. Next base: position 714,202 of record NC_142689.1, read on the forward strand.
GATGCTCCTCCCACCACCTCTTTTGCATCCACATCAGGTAATCCTACCACAGCTTTCTATGTTGCTTCTCACAACCTTGACTCTCCATGGATCATTGATTCTAGAGCGTCAAAACACATGACTAGTATGTCTTCTTACTTTCAAACTTATCACCATCTTTTTGGAAGAGATAAAGTGAGACTGGCTGATGGATCATACACTTCCATAGCTGGTCAAGGAACTCTCTCTCTCTTCCCCTCGTCCTTACTCTTTCTGATGTTCTTCATGTTCCAAAATTCCATATGAATTTGTTCTCAGTCAGTAGTGTTACAAATTCCTTAAATTGTTCTGTGACTTTTTTCCCTTCCTAATGTGTGATTCAGGATCTGGCCTCGGGGAGGACGATTGGTAGGGGACGTATGGTTGATGGACTCTACATGCTGGAGAATACGGTTGGCCTTCATGTTACAGAGTCTATGAGTCAATTCAGAAAGAGAAATATATTTGTGGCATTGTCGTTTGGGTCATCTGTCCTTTGAGTCCTTGAAAGTTGTTTTCCCAGAACTGTGTAAGTTAGTGTTTGTTTCTAATTTTTCTTGTCAAACGTGTCAATTAAGCAAGCATTGTAGAACTCAATTTCCTCAAAGAAATAGTAAATCTGAGTTTCTTTTTTTACATTGTGCATTCTGATGTGTGGGACCCTATTACTTTACCTTTTGAGAGTGACTACAAGTACTTCATTACCTTCATTGACGATTATTCCAGATACACTTGGGTATATCCAATGCGAACCCGTGAGGAAGTACCAAAAATTATCCAAGATTTTCAGTGGATGGTCTTCACCCAATTTCAGACCGAGATTCAAATATTTCAATCAGACAATGCAAAAGAGTTTTTTCATAGTGACCTCATGAAGTTCTTTACTTCACATGGCTCACTTCATCGGAGCTCTTGTGCCCGCACGCCACAACAAAATGGTGTGGCTGAACGGAAGAACCGACACCTCCTTGAAGTGGCACGGGGTCTACTACTCCACATGAATGTTCCCAAACAATTTTGGCTTGAGGCTATCCTTTGTTCTACATACCTCATTTACTGAATGCCCTCTCGTTGGTTAGAGTACAAAGCCCCACATCAGCTTCTCTTTCCTAAGGCCCTTCTTCTTTCTATCCCTCCTCGTGTTTTTGGTTGTCAGTGCTTTGTCCAAAACCTATCTCCCACCCGAGGGAAATTGGACTCTCGTGCTATCCCGTGCATATTTCTTGGCTACTCATTCTCTCAGAAAGGGTATCGTTGCTTTGATCATGTTTCTCGGAGATTCTGCGTCTCCATGGATGTTACTTTCTTTGAAGATGAGCCCTTTTTTCCTGTTTCTCCTTAGGGGGAGTATAGACATGAGGAGGAAGCTGAACCAGTTTCTCCTCTTCCTAATCCTTCTCCTCCTTCCCCTTCTCCTTCTGATCTTCCACCTTTCCGTGTTTTTTCTCGTCGTCGTAAAGGCCAACCAGGTTCAAGAGCCGTGGAGAATCTAGAAGCTGTACCTCAAGTGCCATCAAATTCCTCGGGGGAAGATCATACTCACTCAGGTAACTTGACTCTCAATGATGGTCCTGACCTCCCTGTTGCTAATGATCTTGGCCTTCCTATTGCCCATAGGAAAGGTGTTAGGTCGTGCACCACTAAACACCCCATTTCCAACTTTGTTTCCTATGAGAACATCTCACCTTCATTTCATTCCTTCCTTACCTCCATTGACAGTATCCCTATTCCCAAGAATGTGGCAGAAGCTCTCTCGGTACCAGAATGGACAAATGCCATGAAGGAAGAAGTCGATGCTCTTCACAAGAATGGCACGTGGAAACTTGTTGATCTCCCTAAGGGAAAGTATCCAGTTGGATGTAAATGGGTGTTCACTATTAAGCATGGGGCTGATGGAACCGTGGAGAGGTATAAAGCTCGTTTAGTGGCAAAGGGTTTTACTCAAGTATATGGAGTTGATTATGCATAAACCTTTGTCTCTATTGCCAAAATGAACTCTATTAGAGTACTTTTCTCTCTTGCTGTCAATCTGAATTGGGATCTACATCAGCTCGACATCAAGAATGCCTTCTTGAATGGTGACCTTGAAGAGGAACTTTATATGGTTCAACCCCCCGGTTTTCTGGCTCAAAGAAATGAACAAAAAGTGTGCAAGTTAAAGAAGTCTTTATATGGGCTGAAGCAATCACCAAAAGCTTGGTTCAGTAGATTTCATACTGCAGTTCAGCAGAGGGGATACAAGCAATATCAGTCAGATCACACACTATTTGTAAAAAGGGGAGAAGGTAAAATGGCTGCCCTAATAGTATATGTGGATGACATAATTGTTACTGGTGAGTGGAAGGATGAAATTCAAAGTTTAAAGGGCTTCCTTGCCACTCAATTCGAAGTGAAAGATCTAGGACCTACCAAATACTTCCTTGGAATTGAGGTTGCCCGATCAAAAAAGGGTATCTTCATCTCCCAAAGGAAATATGTCCTAGACTTGCTTAAGGACACTTGAAAGGTTGGGGTTAAGCCAGCTGACTCTCCCATTGACCCCAACCATAAGTTAAGTGACAGCCAAGGTGAACCTCTTAAGGATGTGAAGCAATTTCAGAGGCTTGTAGGGAGATTGTTGTACCTCTCTATGACTCGTCCAAACATAGCATATGTTGTTAGTGTCCTCAACCAGTTCATGCATGCACCTAGGTCCACTCATCTTGAAGCAGCGGAGAGAATACTACGGTATCTTAAGAAGTTCCCGGGTGCTGCCTTATTATTCCAGAAACATGGACATTTGAGAGTTGAAATTTACACAGATGCGGATTGGGCTGGATCTCAAAGTGATAGAAGGTCTACTAGTGGTTAATGCACCTTTGTAGGAGGGAACCTTGTTACTTGGAGGAGTAAGAAACAAACCGTGGTAGTTAGATCCAATGCTGAAGCTAAGTACCGTGCAATGGCACACGGAGTAGCTGAAGGTATGTGGATAAAGATTCTATTGGGAGAGTTGGGTTTTCCAGTTGATAAACCCATGACTCTACTCTGTGACAACAAGGCAGCTATAAGTATCGCTGCTAACTCGGTACTACATGATAGAACAAAGCACATTGAAGTTGACAAGCACTTTATCAGAGAGAAAATCATCACAGGCAAAGTATGCACTCCATACATCAGCTCTGAAGACCAACTAGCAGATATCTTTACAAAAGGGTTAAACCATTCCAGACACCAAGATCTCTGTGACAAGTTGGGCATGATTGATATCTATGCCCCAACTTGAGGGGGAGTGTTGACAGATGTATTGTATGTACTGTACACAGGTTTTGTGCCCGTAGGGGTATTTTTGTAATTTTGTAGACCTCTTGTGTTGTACAGCCAGTATAGTATAAATACAAATGCTTCACTCGCATGAAGCAATTCTTTTGAGGCCTTAAGTCTGCAGCCTCTTCTCTTCTTTCTTCTTCTTCCTTTCTTCTTCTTTCTTCTTCTTCCTTTCTTCTTCTTCTTCTTCTTCTGCTCAATAGTATTAATGAGAATTCTGCAAAACCCTAGAAAGGAATGCGCAGAATAGAGAGAAAAGGAGACGACTGATCTGAACTGATTATCGTGGCTCTGATACCATGATAAAACTTAGACTAGATGTTCGTATAAGTTCAGATCAAAAGAAAGAAGAGAAGAAGAGAGAGAAGGAGGAGAAGAAGAAGGAGAAAAGGTCACATCCAAACTAGAGAGAAAAAATTCAAATCCCTCTAGTTGGCCCTTCTTTTATTTATACTCTTCTAAGGTATACAAGAATTACCATTGTGCCCTCACTTAAGTGAGAGCCACATCAGTTGAACAATACATACATAACTAAACATAAAAGGACTATACTACCCTTGTACAGTCGGCTCTAACAATCTCCTAAACTAACATATAGTAATATACTTGTATTACCTCTTTTTATTAATAATGTTATGTTTGTGCCTTGAATTCTTTGTTGTGGCCCGCTTCATGAATCCACTCCGAATTAATGGTAAAAAAAAAACTAAAGGCAAATTTTCAAAGTGGTTAGTGATGGGCTATGGGCTTGGGGACCCAATCCATATTCAGCTTATGGGTCTGACCTGAATACGAAGAGTTATGTATTTTAGGGTTTTTTCTCTTGCATATTGGTCTTTGGTCTTTGGTTTGTTAAAGAAGTTGAGTGATTGTGGGTGTATTTGGGGTTTAGGGTTTTCTGTGAGTGAGATTGTGAGTGTATAACCTTGTAATCTTCTCCATTGCCGATCTCATAGTGGATTTCTGCTCCTTCAATCGTGGATGTAGGTTAAAAGCCGAACTACATAAATTTATGTTTTTATTCTGTTTACTTCTCTTTATCTCCATTTTTCTTTCATTTCTAGGTGCCATTTGAATCCGTATTTTTGGGTTTTTTGCAACGAACCGGTACAGAGCCCTATTTTTGTTTGGCATTTGCAATGTTATCAATGAAATTCGATATTGAGAAGTTTGATGGTAGCATCGGTTTCAGTATTGGTAAGTTGTTAAGATGTGTGTCTTTTTGGGACAAGACGGGATGCACAAAGCTTTCTACGGCAAGCAGAAGAAAGCTGCAACTATGAGTGATTAAGAATGGGAGGAGTTAGATTTCAAAGCCCTAATCATGATTCAGTTGTTACTATCAAACGATGTTTTGTAGCAAGTCGTTCATGAGAAGACGGCTACGGGTCTATGGCTGAAGTTGGAGTCTTTGTACATGTCGAAATCTCTTTCTAGTAAGCTCTACTTTAAGACTATCCATGCTTCGTATGGCTGAAGGTACACCTATCAAATCTTATGTTGATGAATTTAACTATATAATCATGGATTTGCAAAATATTGATGTTAAGGTTGAAGATGAAGACCGACCCCTTGTGTTACCCGATTCCTTACCACCCTCATATAAGTTTTTCAAAGAGTCTATCCTCTATGGAAGAGACTCCATTACTATAGAGGATGTTAAATCATCATATTTTCCAAAGAGGTGATTGACAAAGATTTAACTACAAATAGGTGTGATAGTCAAGACTCTAGCTTGATTGCTAGAGGAAGGTCTAAGGATAAAGGCTCAAATAGTAAACCAAAGTCTAAATCAAAATCTAGACATAAGAACTTGAACTGCAACTATTGTCACAAGAAATGGCACATTAAATTTGAATGTTATAAGTTGAAAAACAAAAACCAGAATGAAGAAAAGAAAGACCTGATTTCGATCAAGAGTGAAGAAGAGAAGAGAGGAGAAGAAGAAGAAGAAGAAGAAGAAGAAGAAGAAGAAGAGAGAAGAGAAGAGAAGATTGAGATCAAAAAATATAGCTGGCAGCGCCAAACTTTGTATTTATATGTTAGGGCAACAACATAAGAAATAAAAATAAAAGACAAAAGTGCCCTTGCAGCACATAACTAAGGTCACATCACTCCCCCTCAACTTGGGGCTTAGGTATCAATCATCCCTAACTTGTTACAAAGATTATAGCGTTGCATGGAGTTTAATCCTTTGGTAAGGATGTCTACAAGTTGTTCCTCAGAGTTGATGTAGGGAGTGCAAACTTCTTTTTCCAATTTTTCCCTGATGAAGTGTTTGTCAACCTCTTTATGTTTAGTTCTATCATGGAGAACAGGATTGGCTGCAATGTTGATGGCTACCTTACTGTCACAATAGAGTGACATAGGGTCACTGAGAGGAAAGCCCAATTCACCCAAGAGATTCTTTATCCACAGAAGTTCTACCACACCAGGAGACATGGCCTTATATTCAGCTTCTGCACTCGATTTGGCCACCCCACTTTGTTTCTTACTCCTCCAAGTAACAAGATTTCCCCAAACAAAGGCACAATAGCCACTAGTGGATTTTTTGTCATCCACAGAACCAGCCCAATCTGCATCAATGTAAACCTCAACTTTCATATGCCCATGTTTTTCAAATAGGAGTCATGTCCCAAGGAATTTTTACAAATATCTAAGAACTCTGTATGTTGCATCCAAGTGTGTGATCCTAGGAGCATGCATAAATTGGCTAAGGACTCCCACTGCATACACAATGTTAGGTCTTGTCATAGATAAGTAGAGAAGTCTGTCCACCAATCTTTGATACTGCTTTGTGTCTGTTATGGGTTCATCACTACAATCCCCAAGCCTGTGGTTTACATCTATAGGAGTGTCAGCAGGTTTTGCTCCAAGCTTCCCCATATCTTTCAAGAGATCTAGAATATATTTCCTCTGGGAGATGAAGATACCCTGATTTGATATTGATCAAAAAATGTATAAATGTTAAATATAGCCTAATCGTTAGGGTAGCTTATCCTCAGCATTTTTTGTCTTTTTATTATCATTAAAATAAATAAGTTTGTTTTCTAGCAGAACTAGTAGAGACCTCATGTTATCAAGTTTTCAGATGTCTTAAGCAAGTCATACAGACAACTGCTGCAACCCTTGAATAGGAAAACACCATCATTTTGATCAATGAATCAAAGGAGACCGAATCTCTTCTTCTTTTAAAGATACCAGGTTTCCTCCAACAAAGACACAATATCTAGAAATAGACCTCCTATCATCAAATACACTTGGCCCAATTTACATGAGTGTGCACTTTAATCTTCATATGGATATTGCCCTGATAAGTTTACCTGTCGTTGTATCCCTCATAACAATTTGTATGCACCCATGCATAGCATAATTTTGTTGGCACTCAACTCTCACCTTGAAATATATTGAGAAATGCAGGACTATGAGTTGCTTATTGCTCGGGGTGAAAGAGGCAAGCTAGCTGAGGCAAGAAGTGTGTAGTTTGTTAGTCAAGAAGAAATAACTCAAGGTCAAAGTCACCATTCATGAATACATTACCTTCTCTCAAAAATAAAAATAAAAAATAAAAAATCATGAATACATCCTGATCAGTTTACTTTTCTTCTTTTCATTTGCCTCAAGATTGGCAAGCCCTTTACTCTTGAAAACAAATCCTACCTTCCAAGAATATTTTCCTTAAAGTTTCAAATTGTGCATTTGTATATACTTTCTCCTTTTTATTACAATGGTATACAAGGAAACAATCTATGCTTGCCATGACCCTTCTCCTTTTTCTTGCATTTTTTTTAAAGATAAAGGTGGCCATTTGACATTAGAAACCCAATTGTCGTTAATTGCGAAAACTTTAGGAATTTGATTGTCATTACCTAAAATGTCTATTCAATATCTCTTCATTTAATTTGGTATTAATCCAATGCTCTATTTATTGTATTAGAAAAACTACTTAATATAAAAACTAATTAAAAAAATTAATATAATTAAAAATCAATAAATCAATTAAGATTAGAAATATTAACTCTCTCCAAATTTAGTTTTTTTATGCATTGGGTCAGAAAAGTAATTTAATGAAAAACACATGAACAAGAAACACGAAAAAAGAATTAATAGATATCTTTACAAAAAAGTATAAACTCTGGAAGTATTTCATATTTTTTTGAATTCTAATCGTCCAATGATGGGTCACTAGGTAAACTTTTTGGAATCCGAATCCCCTACCCACACCTGATATTACAGCTGTATATTAGGAACATCTTCTGTATTTACATGTTACCATCATCATGGGGATCATGGGGAGATGATGATAACATGTAAATACGAGGCTTTTAGTATTGTATTTGTATACAAAATATGTTATGTTCATAATAATGAACTACTTAATTTATGGGCGATTCAAGTGTAATTGATCGCTTAATTTCTTCATACACCATTTTTTTCAAGGGATGGTTTTGCTATTCCTTTTAGCAGCTGCCAATTAATGTATCGAGACAAATTAAAAACAGAGAAGTAAGGATACACCTGATGCAGAATTATGAATTCCAGCCCCCTTACTATTAGCCCTCTCCCCACTATAAATCACATCCTGCCCATAAATTTGGTATCAATTCACGGTCAGGATGCATTCCCCCTGTGGGGTTATAAAATTCTGATCTGGGCTGATTGCTCATTCTCCCAATTAAAAATGGGAAAGGTTCTGAAAGTGGAGATGCGAATTTAAATCTAGAATATTAATTTATTTTACCAAGGTAGCAGCAATGAGAAATGGTGTAGAAAAGACAATAGAGACTTTCCGTCCAACGCCACCATAACTGATGGAGTGATATTTATTCTGGAGAAAGAAAAAGTTTTTAAGAAAGGTACGGTACCTTTCTTCCATGTGCGAACTCTTTTCTATCATCCAAGGAATAGCTCATCAGGGCTGGATGGAGGGGTGATAATAATGAATAAATAATGACCATGCTGATGCTGATGCCGATGCACCAACAAGTTTCACTCTATTCCTTTCTTCCTTGGGACCTCTTCTACACTACCCGGCCAAGAATTGAGGTTATTTATGAACCGGATTTCCTTGAGGAATCCAATTCCTTGTTAACTCAAACAATAATTATTCTTTTCGTTGTTTGGGCCTCTACCAATGATTTAAATTAAAGCGTTTGGAAAAGAAAACGCAAAGGGCAAAGCTGACTTGAAGGAAAGAGAAAAAAGAAATGGGGTTCCATAATTATTTGGTATGGTTTTTCATTGTCTATGCGGTATGCAAAGGTCCTGCAGTTGCTAAGGGCCTCGGATGCAACTGGGGAACTCGTGCCTCACATCCATTGCCACCCAACATCGTAGTCAAGCTATTGAAGGACAATGGGTTCGGTAAAGTGAAGCTCTTCGAAGCCGAACCTGCACCATTAAAGGCTTTAGGAAGATCTGGGATTGAGGTTATGTTGGGAATACCCAATGACTTCTTGGCACCACTTGCGAGTACCGTGCGAGCTGCCGAGGACTGGGTTCAACAGAACGTCTCCTTGTATATTTCCAAGTATGGTGTGGATATAAGGTACGTACGTAAGCTAATTGGTCGACTGCTGCATTCAAACTTATAATAATTAGTTATTCACTCTGAATATATATATATATGCATGCAGCTTAATTGACTGCTTGAGCGAGCACTTCAGTCTTCACCTAGAGCTGCTAGCTAGAAATACAAGTATATATAAATTAATTAAATTAAGAAAGAAAGAAAAACTCATCGATGTGATGAATATGATGATCACTAGCTCCCGGCCGTTTAATTAATTAATAATTTGTCTTCTTAATAATTTGCAGGTATGTTGCTGTTGGTAACGAACCTTTTCTCAAGACCTATAAGGACATTTACAAACAAACTACGTTTCCCGCGCTACAAAACATCCAAGCTGCACTAATCAAAGCCGGACTAGGTAGACAAGTGAAGGTAACGATCCCATTGAACGCAGATGTGTACCAAACGGACAACAATCTACCTTCCGGCGGCGACTTCCGCTCCGACATCCGTACGCTCATGGTGTCCATCATCAGATTCCTCAGCGACAACGGTGCACCACTCACCATCAATATCTATCCGTTCCTTAGTCTCTATGCTGACCCCCATTTCCCAGTGGACTACGCGTTCTTCGATGGAACTTCTTCCTCGGTTGTGGATGGCTCCATCTCTTACACTAACGTTTTCGAGGCCAATTACGATACTCTGATTTGGGCTCTTCAGAAGAATGGGTTTTCATCAGTTCCTATCATTGTTGGGGAAGTCGGATGGCCCACAGATGGTGATCCCAACGCAAACTTGGAGTACGCCCGTAGGTTCAACCAAGGCCTTGTCAATCGTATAGTCCAAGGCAAAGGCACCCCAAAACGTCCCAACCCACCCGACATTTACCTTTTCGGACTGGTGGACGAGGATATCAAAAGCATTGAACCCGGAAACTTCGAGCGGCATTGGGGTATTTTCTACTTTGATGGGACGATTAAATACTCCTTGGATTTGGGTAATGGTCGGAATCTAGTCGCAGCTAAGGGCGTTGAATATTTGGCAAGGCAGTGGTGTATTATGTCGCCTGAAGCAAATATTATGGACTCAAATTTTCCGGAGAGCATTAACTATGCATGCACATATGCGGATTGCACCAGTCTGGGATATGGCTCATCATGTGGCGGGTTGGATATAAGGAACAATGCCTCGTATGCTTTTAATATGTTCTATCAGACCGCAAATCAACAGAAGGAAGCATGCCAATTCTCCAATCTATCGGTCATTACAACCATGGATCCATCTCAAGAAAATTGCAGGTTTGAGATCATGATTGATGTGGGCAAGCACGAACAAACCAAGACACCCAGCAGCGCTTCATCGGGTATAAGAAGCCACCAAAATTCAATGATAATTCTCATATTTGTTACGACGATGATGATGTGGATCACCATCATCACAAGTACTACTGTTGTTCATTAATTATTGAGATATCAGATATCGATGCACGCACAAATGAATTGAATTATATTGAAGGAGCTGAGCTAGCAGCCTCCCCGGTCACTCCCAGAGCTTCTGTGCAAATCACGCCACGCCATAATGCATGGTTGGTTCAAAACGAGGCGCCCGCATCAACTTAATTTAAGGAATTGAAGGGCATCGGAATATGTATTGAACTAGTTTCTCTAGCCACTTCTAGTTTTTTTTTTTTTTTTTTCTTTTGTAACGCATTAATTTTATTCAATTCTACTACATGAATCGGATCGCTCTACAAATTAAAATTAGTTTCTATGGTCTAGCTCTGTATGACCTCCTAGATCTCAATTGCAAATGGGCTCCATTTATCCTCAAGATAACATAACATGTATAACAGAAGAGAGGATTGTCATCGTTGTGGATAGGCTATAGGCTATAGCCAGCCACGCTTAGTGGTGTAAAGTGGGCCGTGCCGGGTCGGCAAGGTGCCGTGCTGGCCCGTGGGCCATCATGGCCATGCTGCCCTTCTCAATGAAAATTCTGGGGGTTGGCTCGGCATGGCCCACAGCCCAGGCCCGTGTGGGCCCGTGCCGTGTTGCAGGCCATGCCTAGATGGGCCATAGGGCGGCCAAGGGCCGAACCGGGTTAGACTAAATGGATATGGTTATGGATGAAGAATTTACAATTGCCCAAAAAATAAATAAATAATAAAAATATAAAACAATTCAAATAGGAATTTTATTTCATTTGAATTTGAATGAATAATGATACAAATTACAAAGCATAGAAATATTGAAATATAAAATGATTGGATACTTCATACTTGGATGAATGAAATATGAAAACGGAATAAATTAATAAAATATAAAAAATACAACATAGTTACAAATTGAAAATATAAGATTACATTAATAGCAAATAAATTAAATAAAATTAAAACAAAATTTACAATAACTTGAAAATAAAATAAAAAATTATGAGTTATTTGTTAAAATTTACGATTTAAACAAAATTTACATATACATTATGATGAAAGCATTAACACTTCCATCATCTGCTTCAAGTGAAATATTTGGTGTATGTAGTAGTATCATGCCCTCCTTTGTCTTGTAATTGTAAAGTTGTAATCTATATTCAGCATCATGACTGCATCTAGCAAACCTTGGTATAGTGGTACCTGCAAGTGCTACACTAAAACAACTAAACAAGACTCTGATGGAATTGTAGCCTGTAGACACCAAAGGGGTTAGTAGATCACAAATCACATGCCATGGCGGGATTGGTGGTGAGAAATGTTCTCTGACTTTTCCTAATATTTTTAAAATTTATTTTCCATTATTTCAACAATTCATTTAAATTGTGGGTTATTTCTTCTTCCTTCTCATGTGAGAGAAAATGTCTAGTCAAATGGCCAGTACCACCACTACATTTTTGGAAAAGTATTATTTTCCTCTTTCCCTCAACATCCTCTATTTTAAATATTTTCCAAATCGGGCTACTAAACTTGGGGTTTGGAGAAGAGCTGGCCATTTTTTTTTTAATTCTAAAAAAATAAAATTAATTTAATTGGACTTACCTCGGATTGCCAGTTCAAAATCCCAACTTGATTTCAATGGTTAAAGCCTTTCAACGTCCAAGGCTCCAAGCCTCCCAAATTGCTAACTTGGAGAATTAGACAATCAACCAATCAGATTATTAGAGTTCACTCAGATTGTAGAGAATGTATGAAAGACTGAGAGAGATTGAGAAAGGGAAGAGATTAAGAGAATAAGAGAATTATTGAATGTTGATTGTTGAATTTGTGTGATGAGAAGAATGGTGGATGATAGCTACATAGGAGCCATAAGGCTAATTATAAGAACTGAAAATAATTCAACTACCCAAAATACCCTAAAAACTAATTATTTTTTAGTTGTTGGGAGGGGTATTTTGGTCGTTATAGAGTTATTGATAACTTTGCCCAAAAATTCCTCCTAAACTAGTTGTTATATAGCTATTGGGGGCATTTGTGTCATTTTTCTCCCCTCTATAAGCAAAATACATAAATACCCCCCTATATAGCTGTTTATAGCTGTTACGGGGTATTTATGTAAAAAACCCCAAAAAAAGCTTAAACTTGTCGTTGGGGGGACTTGGTCCACATTAAGCTTGTGAGTTATTATACTAGGGTCAATGTTGGGCATCTCTGCCACTGACCAAGCAAAAGCATCTAAATTATTCAATAAAAAACTTATCAGTTGCGACCGAAGAGGTTCCTTTAGGCGAGCGTCGATCTGGAGAGTCATCGTGGGCTTGGTATCTGAGACTGGAACCTGGACTGTGTCCTCCATCGATGCAGCTCGCTCCTCGGTGTGCTTGGGGGGAGGTTCTATCTCAACGTCGTCCTCTAGTTTCACCTTGCCCTTCAACGCCGCGATATAGCACTTTTGTGACTCTAACCGATTGCCCCATACTATCCCCACTCCGTAGCTCGTCGGGAACTTCATCACGAGATAGTAGGTTGACACCACTATGCAAAGTGCATGCAAGATGGGTTGACCTAGAATTACGGTGTAGGGGGGCGGGGTAGTGACCACTAGGAATGTGTGCTCAAACTGGACTATATTGGTCCTCGCTCCTGCTGCTATCGATATCGTGATTCTACCAAGGGGCCTCACCACATCTCCACTGAACCCAACCAGGGGGTGTTTGCCGACTAAAGGTCCTTCCTTTCCAGCTTCAGCTTGTCGAATGCCTCTAGGAATATTATATCTGTGGAGCTGCCTGAGTCTAATAGGATCCGCTTCACCTCAAAGTCATTTATTATCATTTTGACGATGAGGGCATCATCGTGCGGATACTGGATCCCGCGAGCGTCGTCCTCAATGAAATAGATCACCTCCTCAACCTGAGGGCGCTTCGGCAGGTTTTCCTCTTCATGCTCGAGCTCCCGAACTAATGCTTTTCCTGCTACCGTACTACAACCTGCTACAATGACCCACCGGTAATCATGTTAATCACCCTGTAGATCGGTATCTCATCTACTGGCAGATCCCGAGGTGGTTTCTCACGGTCGTTTCGCCTGCTCGACTCTAGTGCGTCCTTTCGTAGCTCAACAGGTGAGCAAACTATCTCTTTGTCTTCGTACTTGATGAATTTCCTCAAGTAACCTCAATGGATCAACTCCTCGATCTCATCCTTCAGGTTGCGACAGCTTTCTATGTCGTGCCCAATGTCCCAATGGAAAATGGCAGTACCTGTTCGGATTCCTGTTCGATAGGTCTCCTCTCATCCTGGGCAACCACTTGTCGTAGCCGATATCTTTGATAGACATTAAGATTTCGATCCGCTTGACATTCAGGGCGGCGTAGCTGGATCTCTGAATGGGGGGGTCCTAGATCGCCGACTTAACCTAGAACCCTGAGGTGGTGGTCGACTCTTTCTCGACAACTTGCTTTGCTTGCTGCACGGTGATTTGTTTCGTTTCAGCAATTACTCTTTCATCGCCAATGCTTACTGCTACTTAGTTCTTCTTCTGCTCTCTTCCTTTTCCTGACCTAGTACAACTCTAACCAGGACCCCAGATCCTCTTCCACCTTAATGAACTTGTCGGCCTCCTCGAGGAACGCCACCATGGTTCTCGGTGAAGGGATAGGAAATCCATCACATGGATGCCCAAAGATTACGGAATAAGGGGATGAATTTCAAAAATTTTTCTCTCCCTTCAACTGGGAATCGAATTCCCCATTTAGAAAATTATATTTTCAAAGATCATTCTTGAACCATAAACTGAACCAGATTTGAACCAAAAGGAGTATGGAGAGATAATACCTGATATAGAGAAATAATATCTCTCAATGGAGGTGCTCCCACTGAAGATGGCGCAGTGCAGGGTGGAGCAGAATCAGTAGTGTTCTTCCCAAAGAACTTGATCCTTCTCAAGAATCACCTGGATGGCTTGTGAATACAACTCCCACCAATCTTTTCTCCAAAAGATTGGAATCAAGACCCAATCTTGATTTCTCCCAAGAACTAGAGATCGAACTGTTGTAAGCGACGGCTACAGGAAGGAGGTGGCAAGAGAGTATTTGCAAGGAGCAAAATCCTCTCTTCTATGATTTCAGCTCTGAAGACAAGACTATCTGTTGCTTGTGATTGTGTGTTGGATGTCTAAAGGCTGTCGCCCCCTCTTCCTTTTATAGACTTAAAGGGATCAGCTCCTAATCCCATTACGAGTTGCTAACCCAAATCATATATGGATTAGAAGTCCCTTCAAGATAAGGGATAACTCTTATCTTATTTGCATATTAGATCAGCCATCTCCTAATCTAATTAGGAAGTTTCCAGATCTAAATCTTATTTAGATCTTGGACTCTCTAAGTGGATAGGGTGTGGGCCCAATCCTATCAGCTGATCCATCTCAGAATTCGCCCCTTAAGTGACTAATCAAATTAGCCTAGTTCGAAATGGGTTTGAGGCCCATTTAAGGTTATGTATTCATTTAGCCTTCCAAACTGCTGCTTAGTTGGGCTTCCTTGTATGGTGTGGGACCCAAACATTGATCTACACATCAGCCACATGGGTTCAGCCCAACCTTTGTTACAAGGCCTGGCCGAATACACTGTTATGGACAGTACACCCCCTGAAACCCATCATATGGGCTCTATGGGCCCAACACTTACCCTAAGTGGTCCCTGAGCCAAGCCACCTTGTAACACCCAGGGACTGTGGGCAGATGCAAGATTAGCCTATCAGGTATTATCCTCAATGGTCTTACACTCAACCTCTCAGCCCATAATGATCATACACTGCCCGACAAGAGAGGACCTCTCCCTCGGCTGCAAGGAACAGTGTTGCACTCCCTCTTATATGGATCTCGGGAATTAAAACCTTTTGCAAATCATTTCGAAACCATAACTTATATACTTTTATATCTCATATAAAATATATTTTGCAAAACAAATCTCAACGATTGAAATCGGTTGCCGGCAGTCTTGGTTTCCATCAGTGAGAGTGCATCCCCGATCATTACCTTTGTCCGACAAAGGGGCTGATCCTGTCACTATGATCACCCACTCAAATGAATTCTCAAACTGTCTCAACATACCCAGGTTTTGACCCCCGCTAAGGATCTCACTGATTGGTACATCAAAGACAACCCAATCCGACACCTAGTGCAGTATCATAATCGAGTCTAGGGGTCGGGTGTAACTTTCCAGTTTTGCCCATCAATCTCCAAGGTCCAGGGCAATACTGGAAATCTGGTCCAGTTCAAAGATTCAATTAATCCTACACTGTATGTGCCTAGGGTCTCACCCCGGCAGCTGAGACAAGCCACCCCAACCGACTTGGTGGCACCACAGTGTCAGCCTTGTCATGATAGGTCTCCCTAAACCGACCCACTGGTTGTGAACATTCTAAAATAACATGAGTCTCATTTAAGTGTCTAGTTTAAGAGTATTACACAGAAACATACCAAGGGAACATGAATCAAATATACACTTTTATTCATTTACAATAAACTCATAAAGTACATCATTTTGATTGAAGCTAAGGGCATACAAAACTGTCTAACACTCGACAGGTTCAACTCAAGGTGCCAACAAAGATCAGAGGGGCATACTCCTCTCTTGGCCACAATGAGCTGCATGGCTGGGTCAAGGTTGGGTACCTGTAGTGTCTCTGAGTTGAACCATCTGATGTAGTCTCTCAATGACTCATTTTTCCTTCTATACCACGTTCAGGAGGCTTGTTATTGACTTCGGGCACTTCTTACTAGTAGTGAAGTGTGCCGTGAAGAAGTTGACAAACTGCTTCTAGCTCCTAATCAAACCTAGAGGTAGAGTTTGATACCATAACCTCACTTCTTCTTTAAGAGTCGTTGAAAAGGCCATGCACAGACTAGCTTCATCAGCTCCCATGAGCAACATCAGGAACTGAAAGTTGTCTACATGGTCGTTTGGATCAATGCTTATGTTGTAGGTCTCTAGGGCTGGGGTCTTAAAGTTCTTCGGCCTTGGGGCCAAGAGGATCTTTGGTGCTAGAGGAGGCCAGCTCAATGAGATAAGAGCCAACTATGCTGCTACCGAGCTCACTTCTTCCCTTCTTTTCTCTGTTGTTGCTGGGGCGACACTGTTCTTACCTGAGGTGCGGCGTGCACGATGACGGCGTCACTTCTTTCTTGCTTCGTTGTTGGTGTTGTTTACCTCGGTATGGGCCGAAATCTCAACCCTAGTGTTCTCCCAATCTCAAACACTACCATGAGTAGAGAGCTGGTCTCTGTTACTGGCGTTCTCACAAACACAAGCTGGATCTTGCTGGCTAGGGTTAGGGCTGTTCACGGGTCGGGTTGGGTCGGTTTACTAATATTTTTCCAACCGACCCGACCTGGTCGGCTTACCTGAAATAGAAACCAAAACCGACCCTGTGTTAAGCAAAACCAACCTAATCGGTTTGAGTCAATTTGGGTCGGTTTCGGCTCTACTTAGTGGTGACTTAGTTGTTGTTCAAGTGTTCATTTCTGACTCTACATTCCCAAAGGAAACCAACATATCCTTAATGTTTTGTGGCCCATCCATGGATCTAGTTGTGGAGGGAGCAGAGTTTGAGAGACAACTTAGTTAAGTAGGAACTAAGTAGGTTGTAACTACTAACTAGGAACTAACTACTAAGTAGGTTTCGGTTTTCACACATGAAAACCAAAACCGAACCGAATCATCGATTTATGAATTTTTATAACCCGAAACCGACCGGTGCTGAAGAAAACCCGATTGACTCGGGTTGGGTCGGTCCGGGTTGGTCAGTTTGGTCGGGTTGGGTCTTCTTATGAACAGCCCTAGCTGGGGTGATAGGATGGGTCCCAGGATGGATCCTCATCCCTCACTTTGGATTGCGGGTTACTTCTCTTTCGGGCTGGCGACAATGTTGTTGATCATTGCGCGACCATTGCAGCCGATCGCTTTGGTAGCTGTACTGCGGCTAGTTTATCTAGTCGACTACCTGCCATGCTGGTGATGAACGCCGACCTAGTGCTGGGTCCCGAGGTGGAGTCGGGTTCTGAGGAAAAGTTGGGACTCATGACAGCACCGGTCCTCGAGGAGGTGACTGGCGTCCATGTTGCTGGTTCTGGTTCTGTTGATTCTAGTGAAGTGGAGGGAACTGTTATTGGTATTGATACTATTGATATTGTTGGTACTGTTGGAACTATTGGAATTGAAGTTGCATGATTCAAACACTTTGCACAAGCTCATGGAATTGTCGTTCTTCTACCCCAATAGGAACTACAGAGGGCTCTACGGTTGGGAGTGTGGTGCTCACATGAGGCATGGGTGCGCTGACTAATTGAGTAGTGAATGTCGAGTTCTAGACTGTCAATACCCCTGGAATAGTGAAGGGGATGGTAAACTGTTCGATGGTCACTGAAGGGGTCTCAGGGTTGAGTGCATGCTAGTCTTGCCCCCTAGTGATGGGCATCTCGACGCTCTTACCAGTACTTGAAGAGGCCATTAGTGAAATTTTTGCAGAAAAGTAAATAGTGGAAGGTAAGAAATTATCTTTTTGTGGCGGTTCCCACAGACAGTGCCAATTGACTGTGTGCGATTTGGATGCTCCTAGCTGGAAGGCAAATCGGTCATTGGTTGCTTAGCTGGCCGGTCGAACTGCAATGAAACAGAGCTCAGATGACCTAGGGTGGCTTACCCGGTGTGGATGCTCTGATGCTTAAGTTAGTACTCTTAGTGTGCAAGCTGAAATTTTGATAGCAAGTAGGCTAGTGAGCAATGAATTGCACGTACCTTGTGCCATTGAGGTTGGTGCCCTTAAATAGGTGAGCTACCGCGGTCTCACGAAACGCCTTCGAGATCTTCGGCCTGCACTGTTAGGAGTCTATTCCACACCAGGAGGAGGACTTTGTGCTATCCAATAAGGCTTATCGAGTCTATACGATCTAGGTGAGATAAGGATAAGGCCCATACTTAGGCTATCACAAGCTGTTCGGACCTCGGTCCTGGTCAAGGTGCTCAAGGTGCCTGAGGTACCCGAGGTGACCTGGCCTGTTGAGATGGCAGAAAGTGTTGAGTCAATGTCCAATCAGCAGGCCGCTTCCACGTGTCCGTATATGAGTAGGTCGGGCCAATCTCCCCTCATTAATTTTCATTGTAAATTATTGAAAATTATTAAAGAAAAATGAGTATGGGAAAGGGAAAATTGTAATTTGAACCAATAATTACACAAATTATTAAGATAAATTAGTATACTTTTGTAAGTAAACCATTTAAAAATAAATTTGAATACATTTTCAAAATTATAGAAATGTAATAAATTTACCAAATTTTTCATAAAATTACATTTTTGAAAATTAAAGACAATTTAGTGTAATTTTAGAAATTTACCATGTAGTTGATACTCAGTATATCCTTTTGATCATTTTTTTTTATCAAATTGAATATTTGATTGACAGGGAGTGGGTCCTTGCCTTAAAACTACCCAACATTGGGGACAAGGCGAGAAAATCATTCTTTATCCTTTATGACGAGTAGGTGCCTTGCCTTAAACTCACCCGACATTGAGGACAAGGTGGAGAAATTCGAGGATTCCTCGTCCCTAATAGGGAGTGGGTGTCTTGCTCTAAACCCGCTTGACACTGGGGACAAGGCAAAGAAATTTGAGGATTCCCTATCTCTAACAGGGAGTGGATGCCTTGCCTTGAACCTACCTAACATTGGGGACAGGGCGAAGATGGGGTAGAGTGTCTTGACTATAGGGTAGGGACAGGGGTGAAGTATCCCTCCCCATGTTATTCCTATATAATTGTTAATTATTAATTTTATTAATAAAATTTTTAACTTTTATAATTAGTTTTATTATATTTATTCACATTAAATTAACAATAATTATTTTCTATAAATCAACATTAAATAAAAAATATAATTATTAAATTTTTAAATATTAATAATAACTTTAAATACTTTTAATTAATTAACAGCAATTTCTGATTATTAATTTATCAATTAATAATAAATAAAATTATTCAATCTTTTAAATTTTCTCATGCATCACACGGTTCCCCGTTGGTTAATTTATATATTGGCACGATGCAAAGAAAAAATCACATGGAGATATCATTATTTCAATGGTCAAAAGGCCACGTCTCTCAAAACAAACACCCATCCCGCTATGATATATATTGATAGATGATAGATAGATAGATTGACCTGAGACGTGATAACAAGTATATGTTCTTTTATATTTGTATAGGAAATCTCCTTTGAGCTCAAATAAAGATACCGCTATAAAATGATTAAAAAATAATACACAAAATAGTCCATATGTAAGTCACATACTAAGGTTTCTTTTTGGCTGTAACGAAGCAGTGGGACCCATTTCTATGAGTCCCTTGATACGAAAGATGCGTTAAGTAAGGCCTAAATCTTATGTCTCCTGGAGGTGGAACTTTTTGCTTGATTTTTCTAATATGCACCCTTGTCGTACCTAGATTTCTTCTCTCATCGAGGTTGATTGATTGAAGAAGGTTTGGTTGGAATAAGAGAGCCTTGTAGTGATATGAGTTGTCTTATCTTCATTATTTCTTAGTGTTGTCGAGATAGGGACTCGGTGCCAACTTGAGTTTAATTAATCTATTTATCTATTTAAATTATTATTATTAAAATTTTTAAATTTAATTTATTGTATTTTTATTATAACTTATTAACTTATATTTATTAAAGATTAAATTTTTATTTGAGATTATATTATTTATTTACTAAGTTAATATATTTTTAGAATTTATTATATTTTTGTAATTTTTTCATTATCAATATATTTTTAATAATCGTATATTTTCGTTATAAATTTTTAATAATGATCAAAAATTAAACTATTATTATTTATCAGAGATGAGACTATTAATTTAGCTGAAATTATGAGTATTCATGAGTTTATTTGGTTTGATCATAAGCTATTTGGCAACCAAATTGACCTACTCAGGTTGGGGAGTTAGTCAGCTAAAACCGATTGACCTTTTGTGAAAACCAACCCACTCAAGTTGTATTGGTTTGGGCCATTTTTTTGGTTTGATCAGTCGATTCAAAAGATTTAAACTTAAAACTTAAATTTAATTTTAAAAATTACAATGCAATTTTTAAAAAATAAATTTAAAAAGTAGATTTATGATATAAAACATTTTAGACTAAGAAATAAGAAAAATTTTTCACTTTTCCATATTTAAAATTAAAATATTAATATATATCCATGGTTAGGTCATTTGATTTTGGTTGGTTTACAAATGGCCAAAGTGAAACTAATCCAATTTGGTCAAATTGGGAAATTTTTTAACCAAAGCCAACCTAAAATACTAGAAAACCGACTAACTTTGGTCAAATTCATTGGGTTGGTCAGTTTCATCAATTTGATGAATAAACCTAACTAAAATTAATTATTGTTATTTTTATATTATAAAAAATTATTAAAAGTAGTAAATAAAATATGAATAATTATTAATTATTTAAAAAGTTGAAAATATAAAACAATTATACACTCTTATGTGTTTCTATTAGGGTCATTTACTATTACACACCTTATAATTTTACATATTTACTTAAACGTAGCTTATAGTTTTCATTTTACTAAAACATCTCATATATTTTACAACTTATTTACTTATCAACCTTTCATTAAGGATGTTTATTTTCCATTAGGCCCATGATTTTTTATTCCAAAAATACCCTTAACACTTTTTGTACAGAAAACAAAATTGACCAAATATAGCCAATAGAGTGGTTGCCCATGCATTATTAAGGTAAAAAATGATATTTTTATTTTTATTTTATTTTGAATAAATTTATTTAACTGAACATTAGGGTCAATATTGTCATGTCACACCATTCAAAGTATCTTGCATGTAAGATTTAATCTAGGACCAAGAATGATTATTACATAAACTTCACAATGAAATATGAAAAGATGTCTATAAATCAGCATAAAAGAATAATAAATCATTTGAAAAAGATGAAACAAACTAGCAAAAGATATGATCCAGATGTAACATCTAATAGAACAAACCAGCTTTACTTATTGTCCTATGTGGTGCTACATGTTTGAAATTCTAATCAAATATTATGTTTTGGGTTTCATGCTAAAATGTATTTCTTTGTTCCTACTTCTACCCCTAAGCATTATTAGTTTAAAAACTAAATTAAAAATGAAATTGGTCTCCTATTTGGTGGTGGGTCAATAGTTTAATCTTTAGGGTCAAATGTATCAACCTGTGAAATCATAATTCAATGAAAAATTACAAAAAGATAAAAAAAATATAAAACAATTAAAAATGAAATTTTGTATAAATTTGAGTACATATTTAATGTCATGTATTTATCATGTCAAAGAAAAATAAAAAATTAGAAAAAGAAATTATGAAAATTTTGGGAAACTCTAATACTTTATATTATTCATATTAAAGGAAAATAAGTGTAATAGACAAGAAATTGTTTTTATTGGTCATGAAAATAAAATACAAAATTTAAAATTAACACTATTGGCAAGTCAACGGTCAACCTTTTGGATTAAATATGTCAACCCTTGCTGTTGTAATTAAATAATAAAAATAAAAATAAAATATCAAGCACAAAATACAAGAAGATGCAAAAATATTTAGAAAGAAGCATTTGGAAAAATATCATCATCATCATCTAATACTATCACGTGCAAAGCACATAAACATTTATTAGTAAATATTATATAAATATGCACACATACCCGCATGCATGATGCATATGAATCAATGGTTTTAAGTTTAAATGCAATAGTTTTTAATGTAACATAAGTATAATATTCCTAAAACACCATAACTCTGTGCATTAAATATAACTACCCAATTGTAAGCTTAAAGAAGTAACAAGTAAGATTTTTTTTGTCAAAATTCAAAAGTAAAAATAAGTGAAGAAATCGAGAAAACCCAATCTTCAGGTTTTTGTTAGGTTATCAACCTAACAAAAACCTTGTGGGCCCCACTAGTTAATGTCCTTGTTGCAGAGAGACGATTCTATGATTTTTTTTTTCAAGAACTATTATTTGCAAGACTGGATCTCCTAGAAGTAAAGAGAGCATTGGAGATATTCCCAATGCTCAGTTGGATGTTGTGCTCTTAGAGTATTTGTACAGTTTTTGCTTTCAAGAAATCCCATTTTATTATTGCATATTGACATGTTTTTGAGAATTTTGGCATTTTAAACCATGGAAAATTTGTTAGCTACATATTTTTAAAAATTTTAAAACATAAAGCATGCTGATTTTTTGCCTTGAACTTTCAAATAGAAAACACACTAAACAAGAATACATATTTGATCAATTCGTTTACTTATTGAATTTTTTTTGTTAGATTTACTCCTCACAAAGCGTACTCACAGCTACATCCTACCGTGTATATCGGGAACATCTCAATAATAAATAGAAGTATAGAAAATGTTTCCGATGTGCGCACTCTGTGAGTAAATCCGGACTCCCTTTACTAACCTTCTTATAGATTAGGAGATCGGCTTCCGTCATGGCAAACCCGTATCTACACCCTTCCAACCGTGTTTTGCAATCTTGGAATATCTTGTCACATAAGTAGGGAAATATTCTCAATGTAAGGCTGTAAAGACTGTACGGACTTTGCCGAATTCTAGATATAGATGTGGACCATGCGGTGAAAAGATTAGCTGAACACGATGGCTATCTGTTTAGTGGGCCGTGGAACCACATTCATGCGATGGCGTGGTCGCGGGGGGTTTGTAGATGGTTGTTAGTAGGGAGTGACTAGGGACACATCACAGGGTGGGGATAGCGCGGACACTGGGCAGGTGAGGCCAGGCCATCAGATGCTCGGATTGGAATGGTCAGCAGATCCAAAGTCCCAGCGTGTCCACACTCCATACTAAATTACTAATTAATGTGTGCCTCGTGTTGGTTTGACGCTACGCTATGCGGCTATGCCTTTCTCGGCCTTTTGGCGAAGGTCAAGTTGGTTTGACGCTCATATGGGGAGATCGGGTATTCGAGGAAAGTTTGGTAGGAACGGTAAGTTTCTTTTTTTTGAAGGACCGTTAGGCAGGCTTCTGGAAAGATGGCGGGACGCAGTTAGAGTGCTCCAAAGTTTTGTTCGCCTCGTCTACTACCCAACAGTCAACTCCCAACTCTATTACCTCCTATTTATCATCACTTTTCTGATGGATTCCTTCGAGTCCTTGGAAACCCATTCTACAGAGCTAGTACATCAAATCCATCGGAGAACCATTGAGATTCCTGCTTCCCTCAAGGCTGGAATCTCTCAGTCTCGGAACACTCAAGGGTAAGTCGACTAGACTTGAATAATCTATCAGTGTTCATAGAAATCGTTGATATGTTTCACATATTTGTTTAATTTAATAGAACATCCTGCTTGCTGATATTGCAATGTGCCTAAGGCTTTAGTGAATTTTTTCTTGATTCAATCAAAATTGGTGTGGATTTCGTTTTGAAGTAATTTGTGCTTGACTTGGATTTAATTTGAGTTAGTAATGCTAGAACAGAACTGGAATCTAGTTATCACGCTTTATTTAGCTGATAATTGCATTTTGACTTGAATAGACGGGCAGGATTCGTGTGACTGACCACAAATAGTTGGAAATTGATATTAAGGCTTTCTTGAATTGAATTTAGTTGGGATTCAGTAAATCATTTCAGCAGTATGCTGTTACAGTTTAGGATAATCTGGGGTAAGAGATTCTTTAATTATATAGTTTAGTTGAATGCATCTAGTGCATCCGTGTGTGGCTTTAACAGAAATTCCTGTATGATGGTTTATTCTAAGTGGTTTATTAAGAGATCGTGCAATAGATATGGACTTAAACAGGATATTAGATCATATTAAGAAAATGCAGTAAATTTTGAAAATGGATAGATGTGAAAATAAGTTGGTCCACTACATTTTTTCTTCTGTCCGAATGAACTATGCCAGTATTAGTTTCTTACATTCAAGTGATTGGTCATATGATAAGGAAAGTATATTTTGAAAATTACTGCACTTGTCCTAACCAACCACAAATAGTTAAGGCTTTATTGAGTTGTTCAGATGAACTTCTCGATTGCCAAGTCTGCCTAAAGTGAATATTAGCAAGAAGGTTTCATTTGGTTGAATAAATTGAATTTTAGTAGTGAGTTAAGGATGACTTAAGATATCACCATTTATTTCTCTTATCTAATTCAGTGAGTCATTTCTACTGTCTACTTTTTACATTTAGAATAAACTAATTAAGAGTTTATTATTCTAAAAAAAGGATGTCCCACTTAGGGAGAGTGCAGACACTATATAAAGCAGAACTCTTATCTTTTATGTTCATTATCAATACCACTGCAATGCATGTGCCTTCCTGCGTGTGTGGTTTAATTTGAAGTGTAAGATCTATTAGTTACGACCTCTATAGGAATGCATAAAATGGGCAGGCTGCATATATAATTTATAATCTATGATAAGAAAATGTAGTAAATTCTTGAATGTTGAAAAAAAAAATCTAATAAGGCTTGTATGATCTATTAATTTGAAATCGTCATGTGCAAGGCACATGCCAGTCGAGTTTGAATGGCATGGTTTTAAACCATCCTATTAAAATATTACATCAACCCAAGTGTATTTTCACCAAGGCTTCTCAAAAGTGAAAAGGCCGAGCTATATAGAAGACTCACATCTAACCATTCTCAACCATTGAACTGGTTGGCCTAACAATATCCTTATTCTAGCCTTGATTTTTAGTGGTCTAGTATCACTTGAATCACCGTAAATAGAAGCTTGAGAAGCAAAACGAGTCATGAAACCTATTCAATAAGTAACTTGTTACAAAAATATGTTTTAAATATTAACTGAAAAATTAGTCATATTGAGCCAAAATGAAATTGCTACCACTGGAGATCTGTTAAGAAAGACAGGACAGCTTCCTTCAATGCAACCTAAGCCAATTAAGATTTTGCCCTCACTATACAATGAGAGTAGATTGCAAAACAGGGGTAGTTCAGCCACAAAAAGTACCAGAAACATTAACAGCTCTTTTTCATATTAATTATTGCTCATAATGTATAATAATATATCATCAAATGAAATGCCTCCTTATTACCCCCCACAATAGAATGAAGTCAGACTAAAAAATGGGAGTATTTTTTGTCATAGTAAGTCCAGGAATTTAAAGGCCCATTCGCATTTTCTAAAGTGAGTGTAGATTTGAATGAATCTCACTAGTTTTTAATGTCTTACTCTTACATTCAGGAAAATGGTCATGTCAATGGACCTATTTTAAAAATTGATGGACTTCTATGCCAAATATTGGCTCCTTTTCTGGAATAACTAGATATTTTGACCTGATGCAGTGCTGAGGATGCTTGGTTGATGCTTGAGAACAAAATCTGGTTTTGTCTTGACATCGGACCTTAAAGCATTTATCATGGGTGATGAACTTGAGAAGCCGCTGCTTGCTCCTGAGAATTTCAACCGAGATGCAATTGACCTGGTAAGAAGTGTGTTAGGGACAGAAACAGCATCTACCAATTGAGAAGGGAAAAATATTTATCTATTTAGGGTTTCATCCATAGTATTCAAATTCTGTTGAACAATTTGATTGCAGGAGCGCTTACCTTTGGAAGAAGTTTTTGAGCAATTGAGAACATCAGCAGGAGGACTTTCATCAGAAGATGCAGAAGTCCGCTTAAAGATTTTTGGACCAAATAAGCTTGAAGAAAAGCCAGTACTTACAACAACTCTTATACTAAACCTTGAATTTTTTACTTTTTTATAGGTTTGAATCTTGACTTGTTACCCATTAACAAGAAACAAAACAAAAAAACATGGATATGGCATAACTTGCCAACTTGAGTTCAGAAAGATTACTGGAGTCAACTAGGGAGTCAAGGAATTTACTTTGGGAATCACGTTTCAGTTTGGAATTTTATAATTTATGATTTTGTGACATTAAGTTCCAAATTTATAATAAGACTTTACATTCATAAATGTATAACTTCCAATGGCTTGTGTTGGTAGTTAAAAATCCAATATAAAATGGGATACATGGATGGCATGGATAGGGAAAGTGAACTTGTAGCCAATATGGAGGATCCCCAACTTTATGGATGGTTTAGATTGGCTGCAGGTTCTTTTAAGTATCAGAAATATTTGGGATCATCTAGAGAACCTACTTAGTTGACCCGATTAGGGGACCTTTCTTCTTATTATTTATTTAAGATGCCATAGAAAATATGCAGAACAAAAAATGTATAATTATTTTATTAAGAACCTAGTATACGTACTTTTTGTTTCAAGGTTCAAATCAAAATTATTGACATCAGTAATGGATAGGAGAAATTGAAAATTGACTGGAATGAGTCAAACGACTCAGCCAGGAGTGAAAGGAGATATTGAAGTTAATCACTTGACTTAGAAGAGCCACAAGCATTGGGAGTAATCTCTACCAAACAAAAAGCATTGGGAGTTACCACCATGACATGGCTCCCTATTCCTGAGCCTGAGAGTAGAGCCAACTCAAAGGAGTCATGGAGTCAACCTAGGAGTCACAGGCTATGGATTTTGTAGATAAGTTCGTAAGAAAGATTCAAGTTGCACACTTTATGTTAATTTGTAGCTGATATTGGTGATGTTGGTAATTAATGACAATTTCAGAAAGAGACAGTTGGATAAATAATTGAAATTTTAGAATGATAAAGTTGGAATTTGTCAACAAATATCTGAGAGGGTATATATTTACCTGAAAAGTAGGCCTTGTGAGATGATTCCTCTAACCACTCATCCACTCAAAAAGCATAAATAAAAGTGCCCCTTTTTCACTTTCGGTAAAGCATTTACAGTACCTGCACCAAGAGTTAAAAGAAAAAGAAAAGAATAGAGAAAAGTTAGAACTAGATCATGTCAACATCTAGTTGACTGGGTTATTCAATTTAGTTTATGGATCACTTAGCTCTCTTATCAAATCAATGTTTAATTCAAATTAACTTGAAAGTAGATTGAACTCAGCCAAATCAACGACTTCCTAAAAATTCAAGGAGCAAGAGATGCCCATATTGAACCTGCTCAAGTACCTCAGTACCTTCATTTTTATTTCAACAAAAATAAGATTTAGCAGATGATTCATCACTTACCGTCACATACCACATGCTTCTGAGTGCAGGAGAACAAATTCTTGAAATTTCTCAGTTTTATGTGGAATCCCTTGTCATGGGTTATGGAAGCTGCAGCAGTGATGGCAATTGTCCTTGCCAATGGTGGAGTAAGTTGAAAAAGCCCTTGCATGCTTGATCCCTTCATTCTCTTGGATGTGGATTACACATGATATTCAGAGTTTAAGAAAATTGTTATTCTTTTATTTCTTTTTCTTTATTAGTAACCCTAGTTTATATAATATTTCAGGGGCAGGGTCCTGATTGGCAGGACTTTGTGGGGATTATCTGTCTATTGATCATCAACTCAACAATTAGTTTTATAGAGGAAAATAATGCTGGTAATGCAGCAGCAGCACTCATGGCACGTTTAGCTCCAAAAACAAAGGTTGGTTTCCAATCATTAAAATACCTGTATAATGAAGCTTTAGCTCAAGAGTCCATCTTTTGGTCTTTTATCTTAGGATTTGGGTGGAGTTGGTTGGGGGACCATGTTTGGTGGGGTCTTTATTGAGTATGTTGTATTTTTGTTGAAATCTTTGTTGCTTGTTGCGTTTGTGGTTTAGCTATTGGTGGTTTCTGCTCTGGTTATTCTGAGCATTGGGGTCTTCTTTTTGTATGGCAGTTGTTGCATAGGGAGGAGCTGTGTAGTATATGTTATGTTTGTTTGGCATCTCCTGCTTGGTCTTTTTCTTTCTTCTCTTTTGTGTAGGCTCATTGCCTTTATATTGCTTCTGTACCTCCCTTTAAAATATTTGGTATTTCCTACCAAAAGAAGGTTTACCATGCACAGTTTCCCTTCCTTTCTTTTTTTTTCCTTTTTCTCTGGAAGCCTTTCTTCTTTTCAGAATTTATGACATATGATCCCCTTTCTGAATGTCTGTCTATAATGTAGGTCCTTAGAGGTGGACAGTGGCAAGAAAAAGATGCTGCTATTCTAGTACCAGGAGATATAATCAGCATAAAGCTTGGTGATATCATCCCTGCAGATGCTCGCCTGCTTGAGGGGGACCCACTAAAAATTGACCAGGCAAATGCTTTTGAACATTATCAAGAAGATCAATTTTCTTCCATCTTGAACTTTCAGAATTTTTATTATTAGTTTAGTGTTTCTTTCTAAACATTATAAAATTTGTTATATAGCTAATTAGCTTTGCATAACCATTCTATTGGCACTTCTAAAAATCCATCTTTCCTTGTGCAGTCAGCTCTTACTGGAGAATCTCTTCCTGTCACAAAGAGGACAGGAGATGAAGTCTTTTCTGGTTCAACATGTAAGCATGGAGAAATTGAAGCTGTTGTGATATCCACTGGAGTTCATACTTTCTTTGGGAAGGCAGCACATTTAGTTGATTCCACTGAAGTTGTTGGGCATTTCCAAAAGGTGATCATAGAGTTTCTTTATTTCTAAGTCTAGAACGCCTCCTTCAAATTCAAGTCTTCCCTTGAAATATTTACTGAAATAAGGAAAAGGGATCTTGTTATCTGTAAAGAAATCCCCTAAAGATGCCTATCAAAAAAACCCTTAAGATGTCTGAAGATTAATTACTTCAGGGAATTCTTTTTCATCATCCAACATCAATTTCTGTCTTACCATTTTAATTCAGTCATAAATATGTGTTTGTCTATATGCTTGCCTTTTTGTGTTTGTGTGTGTGTGTATTCTTGTGTAATTGATGGCATATCTTTCTTCAGGTCCTTACTTCTATCGGGAACTTCTGTATTTGCTCAATAGCTGTGGGAATGATTCTTGAAATCATTGTCATGTTTCCTATACAACAACGTTCATATAGAGATGGTATTAATAACCTTCTTGTTCTCTTAATTGGTGGAATACCCATAGCAATGCCCACTGTATTATCTGTTACACTTGCAATTGGTTCCCATCGACTCTCTCAACAGGTATTTCCTTCAGACTTATGATATGCAAATATCACCATCAATTTTATGCTCACGAAAAATATATCGTTTACTTGACCCCCATGCAAGAGAATGGGACCAATAAGAATGTATGCCTAGAGCAACAACTGCATTGAATGATCCTAAACAATCTAAGTCATGGAGGATCCCTCCTGGAAGGATCATTGCCAGAAAGAAAGAAGATCCTAGCACTGGGTAATTAGATTCATCTCTTCTGGACTGGTTACTGGCCATGATTAATCCAAATGATCCTTCATCAACTGAATTATCCTTACCTTATCTATCTGTGCCATGTGGATAGCAGATTGAAGAGACTAAAGCACGACTTTTCTTCTGCTTTGTTGGAAAATAAAACATTCATTCATTTGCATTTTTAACTTTGTTGTCCCAAAGGGTGCTATAACAAAGCGGATGACTGCAATTGAAGAAATGGCTGGCATGGATGTCCTCTGCAGTGATAAAACTGGAACTCTTACTCTGAATCGCCTCACTGTTGATCCAAACCTCATTGAGGTATAATCAGTAACATCTGACAGCTCCTTTGTTCCATGTAGAAATGAAATAATTAGATAAAAAAAATCTTATGTTATCTGTGGATCATGTTCTTTTTTTTTTTTTTTTTTTTGCAAATTTGATCAATTCTTAACCCACCCATTAAAATAAAATTTGGCCAGCTATGTCTATAGAAATCTTATTAAAGGATAGATATTTGTTAGATTAATTCAAGATGTTTTTAAATGTCTATATGATCTCCGTTTCTCTACAAGTGTTTCCTGTCAGATACTTCCATCTCTACATAATGATGAAGTAACATACCAAAACATATCGCGAATTTATATTTTATTTAATAAAATTAAAAACAATAACTGTTTTGGCAATATATGTAACATGAAAAAGTAAGCTAATATCTCACAAGAAGTCCAAGAAACATTCTTTGAAGATCCATAGGTAATTAGAGAGCGAGTGTAATGGTGGAACAGCATGTACAATTGAATTTTCTAATTAGCACCAAGTAGTACATTATGTCTGTGTTGGGGATGGAAATTTTTTTGCTCTATAATTTTTTACATAGTATTGGAATTGTAAAGATGTTACCTGCATTTATTTTTATATGGTATACCTATATTTAATATTGGCACACTAGCTGGTTCTTGGTGCCTCAGGCATGCGTTTCAGAATGGAGCAGTTGGTTTGACTTTTTTTCTATCTTATCTCAAATAGGTTACAGTATTTGTAGCATAGTGATCTTGGTTGCATAACTATGTCTCTTTTATCATTACCTAAAGCATAATGCATGATTTATGCTATTTAAAATTTTTCAGTTGTTCCTGAAATTTGTATAATAGAGTCAACTTTTTCTGTAGTTTGTATTAGATGTTTCCATCTTTGTCAACATCTGAAATGAAATATAAAACCTTTTTGGATAAAATGATAGGTATTTTTTTATGCCAATTTACTGGTTCTATTGGAGTTATCCTTGTTGGAGAATGTACGCATACAAACATCTGAATTTTTCAATGGTAGGCAGTGCCATAAACAGATTAGATAAGTAAAAATCAAAAGATACTTAAATGGTCTTATTTGAGCAACAGAAAGTTTAGGAAATATAAAGCTTGAGAGTCTTTTAAATTAGGGCTTCATATCCAACTAATAGCAGTCTATCTGATAACCTGAGATGTTCTTGAAAAGCTTGCAACAAAGCAAGGTGATGTGGTTCTCTCCATACAGTTCCTACACTATAAATAGCACCTAACGTGGAGCAAGGAGGCACTCTAGAATTAAGTTTGAGGTATTTTGAGTGTTTTTAGTCTCTTTGAGGGTTGAATAACTCTTCTTTGAGAGTTTTGTGATTCCTATCAATAGGTTGAGAGAGTCCCCATATATGTAAGTTGAATATTTTTCCAAGTGATCTATTTCTTGTATGTTTGTTTTCTTTCTTTTATCATTTTAACATCTAAATTATCATTAACAAAATTCTTCCTTCGCTCCCGATTTGGTTGTTTTTCTTATGTCGAAAATTTGTCCTGCATCATGCATTCCAATCCTGAGGTTAGACAAGTTGGATGTAGTATTAAGGGTCCAATTGCCAGGAAATTACATCCAACTGTTGGTGTGCAGTCCTGGTTTGGGTTTAGCAGTTGTTCTGAGCAAATACTTTTATATATTATTCAACGTTTTGTTTACAGTAGTAAATATTTGGCAGTTGGGATGTTATATAGGGATGCTTATCTGGAAAAAATAGATCATGTATTTTATTGACAAGATATTCTGGAAGTGAATGTACGTCACTCTTCTCAAATTATTCATACTATAAAACTAGAAAACCATGATATTAATATGTCCTTTTACTCTTAGTGGTGATGTATTACTGCCAATTGGTTTCCACTAAGTAGAAAGAGGCCAGTATATCATAGTTCTAGATTTTTATGACGTGGTTTGAAACTTGTGAGCTTCTAGAGAGAGATTTCTAAGATGAAATCAAATACTCGTGCTTTATTACTTCTATTAAAGATGTTATGAATCTAATAATTCAAAATATGTCCTTTGTAGGTCTTTAATAAAGACATGGACAAATACACTGTTATCTTGCTTGCAGCAAGAGCTTCAAGAATTGAAAACCAAGATGCTATTGATACAGCCATAGTTAGCATGCTTTCTGATCCTAAGGAGGTAAAAGAGAGAGGGAGGGGAGAATAATGACAACCATGGAATTGCTTTGTTTTATAATTTTCCATTGACTAGGTTTTATTAGAACAAAAGATTGAAAATATTAAGTTGTAATTTCCCTACAGGCACGGGCAAACATTACAGAAGTCCATTTTCTTCCTTTCAATCCTGTGGATAAGAGGACAGCAATTACATACATTGATTCTGATGGTAACTGGCATCGAGCTAGCAAAGGGGCTCCTGAACAGGTATTTGGACATTTAATCAGCACTAACCCTCTTTCCCTTTGTATGTATGTGTTTAGATGGATGATTATTTATCAGTAGTAGTAAACATATGTATTAAAGATAGAAAAAAAAAGAAATGGTATACAATGTACATGCAAAAGGGAAAATGTTGAGGAAAAGTTAAAAGGCCACTCAATCCCCCCCCCCCCAAGAAAAGGCTTTAGCCTTAGATATGAGACTAACCCAGATAGAACACCAACAAAGCCCAATAGCTCCAAAACATCCTTCAACCATGAAAAACTCCCAGCTGGTCGGGGACACTAAAATCACTGCCCAGTTAATCAACCAATTCTTCTAGACACAGAGACAACCATTGCCTAAGTAATGAGCATTTGAGTGACCCTTTTAAGATCCCTACCTCTTCCTCTCAATGTTCTACCTCTTGGTCTTCTTGTTCGGTCTCCTTCTTTTCCTTCTGGTTGTACAACTAATGACGCCACTTGCATCATTGTAAGTTGGAAACCATTACCAACGTATCTGTGATATGATTGATTACAACAAAATATTCCGTGGTTTGTTATCTTTTCTGGTATCCAACTAATTAATCGGCACAACTTATATAAAGCAAACCTTTGATACCATTAAAAAATGTTGTATATTCTACTTTATCAAAGCCCTTGATGCCAATCCATCTTGAATATGTTCGAGGTTTGTCTTCGATTTGACTTGCCCAAGTGTATCATGTTTTTTAGATTTTTTATGAATCAATAATTGTCTTTGGTTACAACATTTTTCTATTGATTGGTCATTACAAAATGTTGCATATTCAACATAAATTCCTTTTGTTTTTAACTCAGATTCTAAGTCTATGCAAAGAAAAGGAAGAGATTGCTCGAAAAGTGCATTCAATTATTGACAAATTTGCAGAAAGGGGGTTGCGCTCTCTTGCAGTTGCTTCTCAGGTATGGACAAAACCAGTCCCCCCCCCCCCCACTCCACACACACACACACATGAGGCTTCTGTTGGGTTCATTGGGATTGAATTTTAAATCAGCCAGAACCTCAAATAAGGGTGTGCAGTATCTGAGCCAAATGAGTTGTGGGTTAATTTCAGGATGGACAATAAAAAAATCAAAATTATAATAAATAATTCCAGTTCCAAAAGAAGGTATTATCTATTTAATAATTCTGTTGTCTTGATCAAACACCTATAGAATTATAAATTATTGCTAAAATTTGAAGTTTCAAGAAAAAGATGATTATCCTGTGAACCTTATCAAAAAAAAAAAAAAAAACTCAGGAGTTGGATAAACTAATCATAATATGAAAGTATGATTCACATATCAAATCATTAGAAATTTGTGGATGACAAGTTCTTTGATTGTTTTAACCACCTTTCCAGGAAATTCCTGAAAAGACGAAAGAGAGCCCTGGAGGTCCATGGACATTTTGTGGGCTATTGCCATTGTTTGATCCGCCTAGACATGACAGTGCAGAAACCATTCGCAGAGCACTTAACTTGGGGGTCTGTGTCAAGATGATTACAGGTACTTATGAAATTTACTTAGATAATAGCAAGCCAAAATTTATCTAATTCCTATCATTTTTTTTTATCAATAACTATGAAGTTTCATTGATGGAAAAAAGGAGTGAATATAATTAAATAAAACAAAGAAAGAATGATAAACCCTCTTTTCTCTCCCCAAAGAACTCTTTCTTCTTTTTACAATTATGCCCAGAATGATTGATCATTTCCCACTCCTTGTTTAGCTAAAGCATCAGACAGTGAATTTGCACATCTTTTAACCAATTGCAAACTCACTTCCATATCTTGTGTCAACCATTTGAGTTTCTTTCTTTAATTGTTGTAGCTCCACAAGATGGCCTCCTTACTTTGAAACCAACCCACAACCAACTTGGAGTCTCCTTCAATGATCGATTTTCTAATATTCATGTTGTTGAAATTACTATCTAATTCCTATCCCTAATTTGTTGAAATTACTTTTTACCAATCTAAAGGTTCTTTCTTTTCAAGCTTACCTCCATTTGTTAGAGAATTTGGGAGGCACAAGATGACTGAACAATACAAAATAAAAAGAAGAAATTGAATGTTTTGGACCCAGTTGTATTTTACCTTGTTCGTTAGCCTAAACTTTTGATAAAGGTCTAATCCTTGAAATTTTCTGAAGCAACCCAGAATTACTACATCATCCAAGCCTAAATTCATTAAAATAATGAAAATAAAATAAGAAAAACAACTAAAAGGATCATTTGACTGAAAGTTTCCCTTCTGTAGATAGCAGGTGAAAATGGCATTTCCTCTTCAAACTAATCCTCTCTTGCCTCCTCAATTTCTACCTCTTCTTGAGTTATTCCATTAAATAAAAAAACAATCCTAAACATTTATCAACTATCTAACTTTCAAACAAATAAAATAAAGCATCCCTAGAAAAATTTTCAGGCTCCAAGGGTTTGGTCAATGTCCAATCTACCAAGACCCTAGATAGCCAGGATCATCATTGAGTAATGACCCCTCTTTTAAATATAATTCAGCTAAGCCTGATAGAAAAAAAATATATGTATGGTTCATATAAGAAACCCAACGTACATATTATTTTTCTTATAATTAATCATCATCTAAGCTTTGTCCCAACTATATTGGAGTCAGCTACATGAATCCTGTTCTGCCATTCCATTCTGTTCAGTGCCATATCATAAAAATGGCAACCCAACCCAGCCTAGTGCTATTCTGTTCAGTGTCATAGCCATTTTTAAATTGTGAGCCTTTAAATCATTTTTACTAGTTCAACCCATGTCCTTTTTGCCCTACTCCTAGCTTTTCTATCCCATTCAACTTGTAACAAATCACTTGGTCCTACTAGTGCTGTAGATAGTTATCTCTGCACATGACCAAACCATCTTAGTCTACTTTCCATCATTTTATCACCTATTGGAGCTACTCCTAAGTTTCTTCAAATAAGTTAATTTCTGATCCTGTCCTTCCTAGCTTTCCTACTCATCCATCTCAACATTCGCATTCTAGCCACACTCATTTTTTGGACATGTTTCTTGACTGCCCAAACTATTCCATACAACAGTCTTGCCTTACAACTGCTTTATAAAATTCTCCTTTCATCCTAAGTGGTATTCTCCTATAACATAAGACTCTAGATGCACCTTTCCATTTTTCCTATCTTGTTAGGCAACATCCTCCTTAATCTCTCTCTTGTTATGGATTATCAAACCAAGGTAACAAAAGATTCACATTAAGCTTATCTCTTGGTCTCCAATCCTAACATACCTTGATTTCGACTCCTATTGTGATTTAATTTATATATTTTTTTTAATTTAAATATCCCATTGAAGATAGTATGATTTGATGTTCTTCTCTTGCCTTCACTTTCTTTCACCTCCTTTGACAGCCATAGTTCCTATGTATTTTATTTATTTATTTTTATGATAGAGGAAGAAGTTAGTGCAAAGAGAAATTCATACTTCTTCACCTATTTAATTGCTACCTACCACTCAAACAGCCTTTGAACTTCATATGAATCAAGAACTTCTTTCTAGTAGTTTTGTTATTTTTCTGATTACATGAAAATCTGGTTAGTGGCATGGATTTGTTGCCATATAGTCCAAAAATAACTGGTCTTACCTTAATTGTGTATATCATTTGAAAGAGAGAGAAGTTTTCCGATCTCCCACACACACATGAACCCATGTTCTCACCTTGTCAACCTGAGAATTTACCATTACACAAAGCAATAGCCTTTTCTATGCATTAGTGCATGTATACAAATTGTATCCTTTTGAAGTAAAAGTTCTTAGATAAAGATTTTTCTATGGCCCCATATTTGGCAGGATATTTTTCACGAATAGAACCTCAAAGAAATTTCCTAAATGCAAAGGTTCAATGACGATTTTTTTATAACTGTCCAATTTTGTTAATAATGAGAAATAATAATTATGTACATCAAAGTGCAACAATCCCTTATTTTTCAGGCTAGCATCTGCTACCTAGTACCATCTTATAACATTTTCCAACAATGATTACAAGGTAAAGTCTCATATGAATCAATACCTAGGATATTGTGTACAATATGTAAATCTTGGCACTAAAAAAATTAAAACCAATTATCCTTATGTTAAAATAGGTGATCAATTGGCAATTGCAAAGGAGACAGGCCGACGTCTTGGCATGGGAACAAATATGTATCCCTCTTCATCATTGTTGGGCCGTGATAGAGATGAAAATGAAGCCCTTCCTGTGGATGAGCTCATTGAAAAAGCTGATGGATTTGCTGGTGTATTTCCTGGTATAACCCTTGATACCTGTTTCTTGAGAATTAATTTTATAATATTTTGCATGTTAATGGATGTGTATTTGTATTTTATATTCTCTTCTATTTAGTTTTTTAGAGTGATGAATTCTAATGAAAAGAGGCAATTACCCAAATTTGTTTCTCAAGGTTTGTATAGGTTTCCCTACCTTCTCTTTCAAACCAAACACATCCCAAAAAATTAATTAGGATGGAAGAAACAACAAATATTACTCTTGCTCCCTTCTTTGGCCACCATGTTGGCTACCTTTTTTATTACCTTCTAATACATAGATATTCAAAAATACAAAACGTGGTTATTGATAAAAAAACATACAAAATTTGGCTGATAATGAACATAACATCCAAGTCAATGATCCCTTTCCCTACCACTTACCAGATCACATTACGTGATTTTCCTTTCATTGTCATTACACAGCATGCTTCAGAAATATTTCATCCTCCACCAGTGGGCTTTTTGCTACCAGTGGAGTGCAAAAATTTCCACTTTCATTCTATTTCTTCTCATCTTTATGGTTACTATGTTCTGAAGCAACCTAGTTTTACAATTTGCACTACCACCAACATTTTACTTTTTTAGCTCCCACCAGAACTTTCTCCTCTGGATGTAATCTTAATTCACAAGTTCTAGCAATACCCAGAAATTGAAAATCTTGGAGTTGGTCTCCATAGAACCCTTTTCAGAAAGTAGTAGAAGCAAACATTCAATAATGAAGGTTTTAAATCACAGATAATTGTTATGACTCATCTCATAATGGTTAGCATTATAAAGTAATTTTTTGAAACTCAAATGCCTATATAAATAGAATGCAATTTTTGTTTTCTTTGAATCATCTTGATTTCTGCATTCTTTCCACCTTTTTTATTATCCTATTACTAATTATGTTAGTTGTGTCTATGCACTTTCAGAACACAAGTATGAAATTGTGAAAATCCTTCAAGAAAAGAAGCACATTTGTGGGATGACTGGAGATGGTGTGAATGATGCACCTGCTTTAAAGAAGGCAGATATTGGAATAGCAGTATCAGATGCTACTGATGCTGCAAGGAGTGCTTCTGATTTAGTCTTAACTGAACCTGGTTTAAGTGTCATCGTCAGTGCTGTCCTGACAAGCCGGGCTATATTCCAGAGAATGAAGAACTATACGGTTAAGTATTGTTTTGTTATTATGATGACAATACTAGTGGAATTTTTAATATTTCTGGGTCTCTAACATTCACATTGTGGATGTATAGTAGAGTTCTACCTATGCATTCAATCAGATACACTTACTAAGATCCACCTCATTTGATGAACAGTCACATATGGCCTCTTCTCCTCACCCCTTCCCAAAAAAGAGGAAATAAGAAATAGAATCTTACGGGAACCCAAAAATTGCACAAAAGGTTTTTACTATTTCTTGAGTTTTGGGATGGAAATATTCTAGAAGCATGTCACTTCAATGTTCCATATCAATAAGCAAGTGTGGCACTTCAGAGAACCCATAATATGATGCTTATAATGAAGGGTCATTACCCAATGCTGGTCCCCGCTATTCATGGTCTGGGAAAAGGTGGGCTGGATATGGACCTAATTAACCTTTCGCATTTTCTTACATAGGTGTCTGCTCTCATACTTGAAATTCACACTTGTCAGCCCAAGATTTTACCATTGCACCAAGCAATGGACCCTGTAATCTAAAAGGCCAAGGGCTATTACCCAATGCTGATCCAAAATTGCCATGGTCTTGGAGGGGTGAACCAGATATGGACCCAACCTTTGGCAGATTTTGCATATTTGTTTCTTTTCTCAGACTTGAGCCAACATTCTTATGATTGTCAGCCCAAGATTTTACCGCTGCACCAAAAATGAACCTATGATGCATATAATACAATGAAGTAGTATACCCTTTTGTACTCTTTGTTTTTTATATTTCCAGTTTCTATAAATATTATGAAATGATATTGATTATCCTACATGAATTTGCAGATTTATGCCGTTTCCATAACCATTAGAATTGTGGTATGCTGGTTTTTACATGTTCCCCATTTTGTTATTCTTCTATTTTTGTGTTGTGATTACCATTAGTTCACCCGCCTTCTTTTCCTGTTGCAGCTTGGTTTTGTGCTCCTTGCATTGATCTGGGAGTATGATTTTCCACCCTTCATGGTTCTAATTATAGCAATACTGAATGATGGTAATGCATCTTCACAAGTTTAGTTGTTTATTCCTTTAGTTCTTTTCCTTTGTAAAGATTGAAATGCTGAGAATAGTATGCTTCACTAAAAATATTCCGTTTAATCTAGGAGGTAGAATTCTAAAGTGCTAGTTTTCCATGTTGAGTTCAATGGTAGGCCTTCGTTTTGCTCCATCTTTACATCATACAAATGAAAATGTGGTCATTATTTTGCTCCTTTCCTCTCTCTTGTAGTTATAGTGTAGTCCTTACTATCTTTTTCATTGCCCATCAATAGAAAGCTACTGAATATGTTCAATCACATTGCTGCACTACTGTTTATAAATCACAGGTGATAGTTGTGCACATATTGTGGTCAGAGATTTCAATTCTTGCTTAATTGATATAATTTGCTATAGTCATTTTGCCTTATGAAGTTTTGTTCATATTCTATAAATGCAATGCGTGAAAAAAATGATGTCTTCTCTTTTGGCATACAAACTAAGACACCAATTATCAGAAGCTTGAGACCAATCATATTGCATAGTTAGAAACCACAGATCATGAAGAAGCCAAAACAAAAGTGGTGGTTTCTGCTGGCACTAATTACCACAGACCAATCATATTGCATAGTTAGAGCCAGAATAATTACATAAGGAGAAAAAAGAAAACTTTAATTATTTGCTCTTTACATAAGAATCCAAAACAAAAGTGGTGGCTTCTCACTCTTTAAGACATTTCCTTGTTGTACTAACACTAAAATTTAAATTTATACATTTAGGGAAGAATATTTTTTAGACAACAGGGGAAATTCAATTATACCATGATTATGCACTAATTTTCAAATGATTTGTCTTGAGTACCAAGCTTAGAATTATATTACATGATCACCATACATGGTTGAGATTCAGGCACTGAACACCTAATCTTAATTGACCTATATCCAAATCGAGTTAGATTTGCTTTCACCTAAAAAAATGCCCCTTCTATTTTTTTTCCAAACAGGGACTATCATGACTATTTCAAAAGACCGGGTGAAGCCTTCTCCCAGACCAGACAGTTGGAAACTCAATGAGATTTTTGCAACAGGCATTGTCATAGGAACTTACCTTGCGTTAGTTACTGTCTTATTTTTCTGGGCTGTAAAAAGCACCACTTTCTTTGAGGTACCACAAATATGGAACAAGTTTATTGGTTTTGTTTCTTGAGATGCTGCGAAGAAAATTCTGATAAATAACTTGCGTATTTTCCTATTCCTTATTTAAACTCATGAAAATTCATATATTTGGTGGCAGACCCACTTTCATGTGAGGTCCCTAAGCAGCAGTACCGAAGAGATCTCCTCTGCTGTATATCTGCAAGTCAGCATCATCAGCCAGGCTCTCATATTTGTTACTCGCAGTCAAAGTTGGTCTTTCATGGAGAGGCCCGGGACTCTCCTTATGTGTGCTTTTGTGGTGGCTCAACTGGTAAGTCTCTCATCGATTGGCCAAGTAGGCTCTACTCATGGAAAGAGCATAGCTTTTATATAGCTTCCTTCCTCCACTTTTTCCCATTTAAAATTTTTGGTTGTTGGAGCTTCCTGATTATTGTGTGTGTGTGTATGCACACACATAAACAGAATGGGGAAGCAAAGTATTAAAAGTATTAAGTAATTCATTGTGTGCTATAGATACATGGGCGGCTCTAGATATCATCATCATCATCATTTTCCTTATCCGAAAAAAAAATGATGTGGAATTTGTATAGTTAATTTATTATAATTGTCAAGGAATAGGCTTAGTCTGCTATATCATGAGGTTCAGGACGGAATTCACTAGCAGTTGATCCTTTTATTCACTTTGACAAGAAAATTTTGACTCATTTAATCAAATTTTTGTTTTCTTGGTTTGTAGGTTGCTACTTAGACTGTAGCCTACACAAATACCATCCTTGTAAGCAATGGAGAGCTGTGAATATAACCATCATCGTTCCCTATTATATCCCACATAGTGGCTGGGTAACTTACCAGGCTAGATTATTTTTTATACATTCAAGGGAATACGTCCACTGTAGTATATCACAGACTAGATTCCCTGGTTTTTATGTATTTTCATGGTGACAATATGCCAGAGAACCAAGCAGGTCTGATTTACTCCAGCTTTGTTATTTGTCCATGTAGGTTGCTACTCTAATTGCAGTCTATGCACACATCAACTTTGCTTCAATCCGTGGCATTGGATGGGGTTGGGCTGGTATCATATGGATATATAGTGTGATCTTCTACTTACCACTAGATATCATCAAATTCACTGTTCGTTATGCTTTGAGTGGAGAAGCCTGGGACTTGTTGTTTGAGAGAAAGGTCAGTTGCACAGTTTCACAGTCATCTGATAGTAATAAGATCCATCTTGCAACAATCCTTGATATTGGTTTTTATTTCTCAATTTCAACAGACGGCATTTACTTCTAAAAAGGACTATGGAAAGGAAGACAGGGAAGCTAAGTGGGTACTTTCTCAGAGAACACTAGAAGGGTTGATACCTTCAGAATTAGAGACCAATGGGCGGCGGTCTTCTTTGATTGCTGAACAGGCCAGACGACGTGCTGAAATAGCCAGGTACAAGGAACTTTCACCCACTAGGTTGTTTTCCAAGTTTCATCTCATTATCCCAGAGTCTATTTCTTCATTGTTGCTGTCAATACCACTAAGATTCACTAAAGAGCGTATAATGTATGTCATAATTTGTTGCTGTATGAGTTCTTAACTCTGAGAATATTATTGTTTTTCACAATATACCCAAAATTAGTTTCATTAGAATTATGAGCTCAGGTGTATCCACCTGATGTGATTTCCATAATGTTAACTTTAAGGAAACCTCAACTACTTCTTAGATGCTTCATAAAAGGGACAGGGAAAATAAAAGAAAAAAAAAAGATGTCAAGGCTTGAGTCTGCAACATAGTTGAGTGGGCTACTGCATTGCAACTTTGAAATTCCAAATGTTAACTTTAAGGAAACCTCAACTACTTCTTAGATGCTTCATAAAAGGGACAGGGAAAATAAAAGAAAAAAATATGTCAAGGCTTGAGTCTGCAACATAGTTGAGTGGGCTACTGCACTGCAACTTTGAAATTCCAAATGTAAATACACAAGAAAAGATTTAATAGTAAGTACAAGAAGGAAAGATAACCCTTTTGTGGTTTTACTTCTACATTTACTTTAGTTGATATATTTTATTCAATTATAACTCTTAATTTTAGATGGAAGTATCAATGATTGGATGGTTAATGGAATAATCTCTTAACATTGCAGGTTGGGGGAGTCGCATACACTGAAAGGACATATGGAATCAGTTATGAGACTGAAGAATTTGGACATAAATACGATACGAACATCTCATACAATCTGAAGTCATGAAGATTTTATGGTTGGGGGAAAAGCTGTTTAGATTGTCCGGTGCAGATTTTGCAGAAAGTGGTCAATATCGATGGTAGAAATGCCTCCGGTGAAGATTACGATAATTGGAAAAAGAAAGAAAAAAAAATAGTCTGACAATTGTCATCGATGAATTATAATAGAATGGTGTAGTGATTACACAGCTATGCTGTACAATTCTTTTGCTTCAACAAATTGTCGAGTGCAGTGAAGTTGGTTTTGTGCCGATAACACAATACTCTTTCGCTGTAGGCACGGGTACTTTTTCTCATTCAACATCTGCTACAATTTTTGTAGATGATTAGACATCGACTTTCAGAGTTGGCATTCCTTTTACTGTCCAAAAAATATGTTTGTAAGGTTTTAACATTTCAAAGAAATAAACTTTGCTATTTCTCCATTTTGGTGATCGTTTCAAACTTTATAAGAAACTTGTCGGTGGTAAGTAGTAGCCCTCAGAGTCTCCTACCTAAAGCATATATGGTAGCCTGTTAAGATATTCAATTATTGGATGCGATAGATGAGGTGGCAGTAAAAAATGGATCAATGTTATTTCTCCACATCATAGCTTGACATCTATCTATATATATTGGTCGATGAATTAATTATGCATTTGATTTTCACGGCTGTCACCTTCCTCCAATTTAACCCAAAGAAAGTTCAGGAAAGTAAGGTTCCGTTTGGTTTATGGGATGGGGATGAATATTCCCTTTTCTCTCATTTGCTTTGAGGGAAAGAGAGAGATGGGATAAGAAAAGTGTGGGATGTCAGATCCCAAAATCATGGATTTGGGGTCGCACCAAAACCGTGCAACCTCGGTGAGAAAACTCAAGTTTCTATATCCCTCCTCCCATCTCTACTACTCTGCCACCACCGAACCAGAAATGACAAGAGCGGCAGCGGTGTACCAGTGGATTCCTTCTTTGT
This sequence comes from Nelumbo lutea, assembly GCF_056320005.1. Classification (NCBI taxonomy): domain Eukaryota; kingdom Viridiplantae; phylum Streptophyta; class Magnoliopsida; order Proteales; family Nelumbonaceae; genus Nelumbo; species Nelumbo lutea. Next base: position 757,298 of record NC_142689.1, read on the forward strand.
TACAAAAATAAGCAAAAGAAGAAGAAGAAGAGAGAGAGAGAGAGAAAGAGAGAGAGAGATTAGAGACGGGACGAGCAGATCTACCATTCTCATCAGAGATTAGAGATGGGACGCACATATCTACTCATCAGAGATTAGAGATGGGACGCGCATATCTACTCATCAGAGATTAGAGATGGAGCGAGAGAGAAAATGGAGGAAGAGGGGAAGAAGAAGGAGAAGAGAGAAGAAGACCAGGGAGAGAGAGCGGGAGAGGGAAGCCAGAATTGGGTTCAGATCCGTCACTTTTCTTCCTAGTCGCTACTCTGTTCAATTGAGAGGAGGACGAGGGTGAATAATGTTCCTTCGTAAACTTCTCCCCCTTTTTACATTTTTCCACCCCATCCCATCCCACCCAAATCTTCCCACAAACTTCCCGTTGGAAAACTTCATGTCAAGCTAAAACTTCCCGTTGGAAAATATCTGTATTATTCATAACTCTTTGAATTCATTGGTAAGATAAGCAATAATGTTGGTACCATCAATTGTATAAATGACAATTGGTATTCTGGAACTTAATCTTGCCCTAGCTTGAAGGGTGTAGCTTTACCCTTTTACCATTAGTATCAAACATAAACACGGAGAATACAAAATAAGTAACAAAGAAGTCATGTGAGTTGATAAGTCTTCTTCAACCTGAACTTTCTACCAACACGTGCCGCAGCAAAATCTGATTGAATAGCTTCAGATGGAACCTTGTTGAGTCTCCTTTACAAAATGAGAAAATAACATTCAACCGATGATTGATCAATTGATTGTAAAAAAGACAAGGAGATAGTGAAGAAGTCATGTGAGTTGGTAAGTCTTCTTCAACCTGAACTTTCTACCAACACGTGCCGCAGCAAAATCTGATTGAATAGCTTCAGATGGAACCTTGTTGAGTCTCCTTTACAAAATGAGAAAATAACATTCAACCGATGATTGATCAATTGATTGTAAAAAAGACAAGGAGATAGTGAGCAAGTGATTGTGTTTTTAGAATTAGCATTTGACTTTTTTTTTTATGTAAAAAAATGTAATACATACATACCTTGATATTGGGGGTTTAGGGAGAGAGCAAGGAAGGCGTATAAGGACAAAGAATTGGATTGGAATTATACTACAAAAACATCCCTGGAGCTTCAAGAGGAAGATTAGTTAGAAATCATAAATGTAGCAAGCAACAATAAACTAAGAAAATAAACGAGTGTGATAATAAACATCAAAAAATAAGAAGAAGATTGAAAGAGTATTGCATACCTGATGGTTCAAATATGAAAGGGGGAACGTACATTGAACTCACCTGTTACAGAGTAACGTACATTGGATTTAAGAAGCCATGAAAGCCAACCGTAACTTGACTAAAAAATGTTTGAGAAACGACTACAGTCTACGGATGTTATCCGGAGTAGACAGATGTTAATTATTGTAGTTATGACAACAACAAAATCTTCACGGCTTAGTAATGAATATCAAATTCAGGTGGCTATTGATGAAACATTTACAAAATCAATGATTTGAGGCAGAAGTTTTCTTTCTCTCAGAGTAGAGTTACAGTTTGGTTTTTAGTGGATCGTGTTGAACACGTTGCAAAATCTTCCCATGAAGGAACCAAAAGCCGATTATTGCTCAGGGAGTATCCTTTAACCCGTTTAAAATCTCATAACTTGGTTGTGTTTAGTTACTGACTATTTGTTTTACTAGTTTGTCTAGATGTTTTTAGTTTGGTTATTGTTAAATTTAAGTATCTCGAATGGTTGGTCTCCTCTTTATAGTGATTTAAGTTACGGTCTTTTCAGCTTTTATTGTCTTAGCAGTCTCTTTTCTCCGCTTGTTTCTCTCTGTTGTTTTGTTCCTCTTCCTTTTCTACATCCTTTTTCTTTTTTCTTTCATTTTCTGTTCCACGGCTAGTTTTCTTTCTCCTGTGCTTTCTCCTTGTCATCATGGACAATATTGAAGCTCTTAATGCATCCTTTCAGAACATGATGCAAGGGCAAGGATCTGGAAACCTAGAAGTAGTTAACATCCAATCTTTACTCCCGCTTAATACTAACAATTCCTGGAATCTCTCTTTAATCTGTTGTCTATTTCCTCATCTTATTGACCAATTTGATGAAGTGGTTCAAGGGCTCTATGATCTTTGGAATCTTAGTCCAGATCAATTACTTTTAGCTCCTTTCCATCGAGGTCATTTTCGTTTAAAGTTCCATTATGAAGAAGATTATACCAAAATACGCAACAATGGTCCCTAGACTTTAAACGGTTAATGGATTCTCATGCAGCCTTGGGCCCCAAGCAGACCCTGTATTCTTGGAATCTTCAACAAATTGAATTATGGGTCCAACTTCATGATTTGCCTTTTGAAACTCTGTCTATTGATGTTGGAAGACCTTTGTTCGAACGTCTAGACCCTACTATGTTCATTTTTGTAGTTCAAAATTATATCCGAGCTAAAGTAACCATTTCGGTTGATAGACCTTTGAAAACTGGTTGTTTTGTTAGTATTCACCAATTGGTTACTTATCGATATGAAGATCTACCCTAGGTATGTTATCTTTGTGGGAAAGTAGGTCATCTTTTCCATCGATGCTCTCAACCAATGCCCCATATCATTGATCTCTCTTATGATCAGTTCTTTAACCGACGGACTATGAATCATCCAAGAACATGGTTGAGAGTTGAACAAACTCTCTGATGTACTTGGAAAAGACCTCAGTTCAGTGACTTTATTAATCTTCCATCTACTTCGCCTTTCCCTCCCACTAACCTTAATGGTGAAGCAACTCTTGAGCAACCTTCTGATTTTGTATCTTCCATACCTCGTCATGTTTCATCAGATAATCAACCTCCAAATCCTTTAGTTGTGGCGTCTTTGTCAAATCCCCCCTCTGTCTAAATCTCTGCTGAAACATTTCACCTATCAGAAAATACACAACTTTACTTAATCGGGGTCCAAAGGGAAAAGGCCTTGTGTGGACCTTTTGTTAGGTCTTCAAATCGAGTTTGAATCCAACCTTATCCTCGTTTATGATCAACTCGAGGTGTCAAAACCATCCTTCTCAACTAAACGTCTTACTATAGTGGATGCAACGTATCGTGACTCGAACTCTGATCCTGATCATCAGCTCTCGGTAAGGGTATCCTTTTTCTTATTCCTTTGTTTTGTTTCTCTATGGGTGGAGGTGGCTGGCCCTAATCAGCCCCACCCATATCCATGTTAATAATGAGTTGGAACTGCCGAGGGGCTTCGTGCCCCAAGGCAGTTCAAGGTTTGAGGGATTCTGCCTCTCATTTTAATTCCGATGTTATTTTTCTTTATGAAACAAAAATCCCTAAAGTTAAATTAGATACTTTAATAAATACTCTTACATACCCTAACTCTTTCATAATCAATCCTGAAGGTCGAGCAGGGGGATTAGCAGTATTATGGAAAGTGGGTTTATGAGCTTCTGTTTTTTTGTCACACTCCAGGTTTTTTCTTTTTTTTTTGAAAATGCAATCAAATTTTTATTATTGGCTGTTAGGTTTTATTTATGGCCCATCAATTAAGCACCATAGAATACCTTTTGGGCAAATTCAAATGCTCCCATACAAACAATTGCTATATCTTTTGTTTTAATAGGCAATTTTAATGAAGTTGCTTCTCTAGACTCCCTAGATCCTTTCCTCTTCATCTTCTAACATAACTCATTTAACCTCAACTCAATACAGAAATTTAATTTTAAATCATAATCTTCTATAATTAAATCTTCAAGGCGATGGAATTTCTTGATCAAACAAAAGAACAGTGGGTCATATTCATAGGACTTTGGATAGAGCAAATTTGTCTCCAGACTAGTTACAATTATTTCTAAATGATTTTTTTATCTCTAGGTTCAAAATGGGGTTCTGACCATCATCATTTGTTTCTAAATCTCCACCCATACACTCAAAATCTACTTAAACCTTTTAGATTCTTTGAGATGTGGTTAGCAGAGTCCTCTTGCAAACAAGCTATGGAGGAAAGCTAGAACTGTCAAATCAATGGTTATGCGGCCTTTTGGATAACTCAAAAGTTGGATAGGGCAAAGAAAAATCTAATCCATTGGAGGAAACATCTTTTATTAATCCGGAAGTAAAAATAAACAATTTGGAAGCCAAAATCATTCAAGTTGAACAATTGGAAGATTACTCAAACCTTCATAGCCTTTATAAAAAATTGGAAGAAACTACGTGGCAATTGAAAATCTTTTGGAGACGGAAATCTCACCACACTTGGCTACATTTAGGTGATAGAAATACTATTTTTTTCCATAAAAATACTCTTTTTAGAAGGAAAATAAATTATATTGAAGGAATAATGGATGGCAATAATCAGTGGAAATCCTCTCATGAAGATATTGCAAAATTTTTTGTGGATTATTTCTCGGAGCTTTTCTCTTCCCAAGATACTCAAGAAATTGAAGACTTACCAAATTTATTTCCTTCAATTATTACTGAAGAGGATAATACTAAGCTTATAAATATTCCATCTGAAGAAGTTAAATCTATTATTTTTAGTATTGGCAGTTTGAAATCTCCTAGTCCAGATGGAATGCCAGCCTTGGTTTTTAAGGAATGTTGGGATTTGATTGGGTCAGAAATTGTACAAGTGGTTTAGCAACTTTTTAGGAATAAGAAAATGCTCAGAAGGTTGAACCATACTTTCATCTGTCTTATTCCTAAAAAGATTGATTGAATAAAAGTCTAAGACTACAGGCCTATCAATTTATGTAATGTAATTTATAAAGTGATATCTAAATTGATAGCTTCTAGACTTCGTACCCTCCTAGATAAGTGTATAGCTCCAAATCAGATAGCTTTTCTTCCAGTTCATTAGATATATGACAATACTATCCTAACACATGAAGTTTTACATTATTTAAAACATAAGAGATGCGGTACGGGCCATCTTGCTCTAATGTTAGACATGTCAAAAGCCTACGACTACCTTGAATGGAACTTTTTTTTTTAAATATCCTTTCTCTCTTAGGTTTCTTTGAGGACTTTCGTCAAATCATTAAATAATGCATTTCCTCGATATCCTATTCAATTCTAATCAATGGTACTTTTGAAGGACATTTTTGCCCCTCTAGAGGCTTAAGACAAGGAGATCCTTTATCTCCTTATTTATTTATCCTAGCAATGGAAGGGTTAAGTCATCTTCTTTTTTAGGCTGAAACTGGAGGCAAAATACAAGGCATATCCTTAACTTCTAACTCCCCTAAATTTTATCATATTTTCTTTGCGGATGATGTCATGCTTTTTCTGAAAGCTCATATGGAAGATTTAGACAATTTATTCCAAATTCTTACTAAATTTCAACAAGCTTATGGGCAATTTATTAATTTAGAAAAATCTATAGTTTTTTGCAATAAGAATATTCACCCTCGACATCAACGTATGATTAAAAGACAACTGCATATAGGCCCTCTGAACAAAAATTCAAAATATTTAAGCCTTCCTCTTCTTTGGTCCCGTAATAGACATTCTCAACTTAACTTTATTCTGGACAATATGAAAGCCAAATTAAACGATTGGAGAGCCTCTGCAATTAGTCAAGCTGGAAAGAAAATTCTTATTCAATCTATTCTTCAAGCTTTACCTATTCATACTATGAGTCTTATTCAATTTCCCCAAAAGATGATAGATCAAAAGAATAATAATTAAAAATTTCTGGTGGGGTGTGTCTGCTACTCGAAAAAATCCTCATCTTTGGTGTCCTTGGAATGTTCTCTTGTTACCCAAAGCTTTTGGTGGTTTAGGTTTTAAAAATCTTACTTTGGTAAACCATGCTCTTCTTAAGAAAATAGCATGGAAATTTTTAAATGAGCAACACAAATTATGGGCACAAGTATGAAAATCTAAATATCTCAAAAATCATAATATAATTCCCTATGCCTTTACCTCTACTGGTTCTATATGTTGGAAAGTTGTTTATCCCAAATTAATAGATTTGGCTTCTGAAGTAGGTTATCTAGTGAATGAAAATTCGAACTTTTTGGTTTATCAGTTCCCTTGGATCCAGAAAAATCATAATTTGCATTGGATTACTTTGCATATTGCCCCTCATTTGCAAAACTTGAATATTTCATCCCTAATTTCTATGGGGCATTGGCATATGAGTGAAATTCAACTACTCTTTCCAAGAGAATCAGGGGATATTTTACAAACCCCTATTTTCCTTCCGATAATGAAATGATTTGGATTTGGACCCCTCATCATTCTGGGAAGTATACAGTTAAGGAAGAATACAAAATTAAACAAATGACTGTTCTTCCAAATCTATCAGAAATTTTCAAATTTTGTTTATCCAAGATCTAGAAGTTGACTACTCATCCTCGTTATCAACTCTTTTTCTAGAGAATTCTTGACAACTTCATTCAAGTTAAAACTTATCTTTTTATAGATCCAATAGACAAGTCGTGTACTATGTGTGAAGAATCAGAAGAAACACTTACTTATCTGTTTATTAATTGCCAATTCTCTCAAGTTGCGTTATTTGGAAATCCCTAGAATTTCAACTTGCAAATTATTTTTCAGGACTCTTGGACTTCCTGTCTTAAGGAGCTTTATAACCAACTAGTTGACAATCACCTTTTCCTTCAATGTTTGAATTGGTTAGCTATTGCATGTTATTACATATGGTATGCCACGAATAAAAAAAAAAATTCATGAAAAAACAAATTTTACCTTCTCAAATTATTTCTATTGTTAATAGAATCTTCTAACAATCTATGGAATCAAGACCGTAGGAAAATTTACATCACCCCTCTTTGAAACTCAAGAATGAATTTGACTATTAATAATACTACTTAGTTGATTGTCTTCACTGATGCAGGGAAAATTTCACTCTTTATACAACTTTGCTATTGTAATATTAAATAAAAGCTTGGAATTTTTAAAAGTTATTGGAGGAAGAACATCACATCCTGCTTCTATTCACCAAGCGGAACTATATGCCATTATGCAGTTGATGGTGGAATTACCACATTGGAATAAAAATAAATAGTTATATGCTTAGATGTGAAACAGATAGTCCAAGCTCTACAAAAGATATTTACTCTTCATTGGTAACAAAAAACTTAATTTCTTCTTTGAACCTTAACATTACTTTTCGTTTTGTAAATAGGACTTTTAATGTACTAGCTCATAAAGTCTTCCAACAAGGTAAAAAACATCCTTTATCTTTTTTTGAATATTATGATCATCCCGATGGGATTCCAAGAGCTAATAACTTTGTACATCTTTCTCTTATCTAATCTATATTTTTTTATCTTCCAAAAAAACACTTGACTAAAAAATGTAGCAATGGGAAAGGGATGAGGGTGGAAAGATTGAAAGACTACAAGAGAATAAAATTCTTTTAAGGCACCTATTTTTATGAAAATACCAAAATACCCCTCAATCTTTAATGATGTGGAATTATTTAATACTAATGGTAAAAATGTAATGTTAACAACATTAAAAATGATAAGTGTTAGGGAACTTTAGGTTGAGTGCCAATTTAGTACCCGAACTTTAAAATGCGACAATCTAGTACCCGAACTTTCGAAATGCAACAATCTAGTACTTATCGTTAATGGATTGTCAGTTATGTATATCACGTGACCTCATGTGCAATTTAAGACTTTTAAAATGTCAAAATTACCCTTGGAAATAAAACACACTGTTCATCATCTTCTTCCTCAATAAAATGAAATAGAGTCCAAGCTCTCAACAGTCAAGACCATCATTTCATGATGAAAACCCAAGAGCCCAAAATAAAGGGTTCGCCGCTAGCCACCACCATGGCTAGCGGGAGGGGTGGTGTTCTCAGTTTTCCATCGTAACCGCCACCATGGCTCATGCTTGACGTTCCTGATCAAGAGAGAGAAAATGAACTATGACGGAGGCAGAACAGGAACTGCGGAAGAGGAGAGCAAGAAAACACATACGGAAAAATGACTTGTCCAATTGGAGTTTGTTGATGGTTAATTTGATTTTGATCAGACTATACTCAATGGTGACCCTTCTCACACAACCTTGGGTGTTTTCTGATGCTGGAAAACTTTCATTGGGCTCGGAAAATGCCAACTTTTTGCTTTCAATTTCTCATTACCATCAAAATGTGAGCACGATGGAAACAGAACCGACTTGGAGCTCGTCATCTTCTTCTTGGCTTCGCCTTCATCTTGCACTTCTTTAACTTCTATAGACTTTTTAGTCTTTTTACCATGCTTGGCCTTAATAACGGACCACAACGAGGTTAAGTTCTTGTGACGCGGAGGAGGAAGATTCCCTGTTTCATCATCTTTTTTGTCCATATGTCGTTGGAAAAAAGGCAAAGAAGTGGATCTCAAGCATTGGAAAGGGCATTTTCTATCGATGAGATTCGACATGCGGCCAGTGGCCCTGATCCCGATGTTAGACTTAGTGGAGGAACGAGAGAAGAAGGAAGAAGAAGACGAAGACGAAGAGGATGAAGTGGGGTAACAAGCGTAGAGGTGTAAAGCGGGTCGTGCCATCCTTCCCGGTGAAAATTTTGGGGGTCGGCCCAGCATAGCCCACGACCAGGCTGTAGGTCGTGCCGTGGCTTGGACCGTGCTGGGCTGGGCCACAGGGTGGCCTTCGGCCTAGGCCAAACCGGGCTGCATTGTTTTTTTATTTTTTATTTTTTAGTTTTAAAATTTTTTATTTCTTTTCTAAGTGAAATTGTAAAACTAAAATATTTAGCTTTAGGAATTATGAACTATTTGAAAATTTAAGAAATGGGAAATCTAAGTTATTTAATACATAAATGAAAAAAAATACTTAACCAAATTGAAATAAGAATGATGGAATAACAAATTGGAAGAAAATAGGAATTTTATTTCATTTAAATTTGAATGGTACAAATTAGTGAATTACAAATACAATGATTGATCATTGCATACTTGGACGAATGAAATATAAAAATGGAATAAATTATTAAATATAATAAACATAATATGGTTACAAATTGAAAATACAAAACTACATTGTTAAAAATTAAAAAAATATATCACAATAATTTGAAAAAATGAAAAATTCTACAAGTAGTCAAATTCATGAATCATCATTCATGACTTTCATCATCTACTTCGGGTGAAATGTCCGGTGTTGTTTCATTCCCTCCCTTGTCTTGTAATCTATCTTCTGCATCTAGCCAATCCTTGAAGCAGATGCACATCTTTATGCTCTCATCGTTCATATAGTTTCTTTCATCATCTAGCACTTTGGTACATGCACTAAAATAATACTCCAATGGAACTATAGACACTGGAGGGGTTAGTAGATCACGTGCCATGGTGTGAGAATCAGATAACTTTCCGAGTGTTCACTACACCAGGCTAAAATATCAAAATTATTTGAAACTTCACCTAAATTAGAAAAAATTGCTTGCAAATAAAAATTAAGTTTAGTAAATGAACTTGTTGTAGAATTAACATATTTCTGCCTTCTACTTATTAAATAAAAAAGCTTTTCTCCTATACTACTGGGATCAAAGTCAGAAGGAGAAGAAGAAGAAGAAGAAGAACAAATTGTAGGAATATTTCCTACAACTTCATATTCATACAAACTGTACATTTCAAATAATAAATTATTAATTTCTTCTTTTTTATTTCCTATATCAATATTCATATTTTCATAATATGTTTCAAGTAAAATATCTAAACCATCATTCCTAATCCTAGGGTCTAATATTGTAGCTAAACAATAAAGGGCGTAAATGTTCTCCCAATATTTTTTAAATTTATTTTCCATAATTTCAACAATACAATGAAATTGTGGATTATTTCTATATTTGGCAAAACAATTACTAATTACCATTAATTGATACGGTAAATTACAACTAGTTTGATAATAAATTCCAAATAATTTATTTGTTGCATCATAAAATTGTTCTAAAAAATCTCTTATACAGACTACCATTTCCCAGTCTTCCTCAAATATCATATCATTAGGCATTTTTAAATTATAAAAATCAGAAAGAATTTGTTTATGTGATATACAACTTTCTAACATAGCAAAGGTAGTATTCCACCTATGCATTACATCTAATATAAAATGTTTATATTTTAAACCATAATTTTGGCATAAATATTTAAATTTTTGTTTTCTTGCCCCTAAACTTTTTATATATATAATACAATTTCTAATTTTTGAAATAATATTCAAGGCATCTTGAATACATAAATTTAAGATGTGACATGCATATCTAATATGAAATAATTTACCATTTAAGCATGGTTTTAATTGAAATTTTAAATATTTATTGCAAGATCATTATTGCTAGCATTTGTTTTCTATTCCATAAGCATGCAAAGTATTTAAAATACTTGCAGCAATAGCTGGCCAAGCCTAGTAAAACTTAAAATTCTTTTATTCAAAAGCCAACTTTCATCAATGAAATGGTCGGTAACACAAATATAACTAATATTAAATTTGGATGTCCAAACATCTAAAGTAATTGTAACTTTAGAATTAAGATTTGCTAACAAAGAAATTAAATTTTGTTTATATGAATACAAAATTTCTAAAGCATCAGTTCTTATAGGATTACTATAAACATTTTTATATTGTGGATTTATAGAACTACGCAACCATTTTTCTAGTTTTGGATCTTCAGCTAACATAAATGGTTATTCTACACGCACAATATACTTAGCAAGTTCTTGTCTCGTTTTTTCTTGTGAATATCTAAAAGTACCAAAGCTAGTCCCCCTCTCAATCTATGTTTGGGTTGTTTCTCTCTCCTCATCTTCCTCTCGCTTATGTGTGAGCAGATGTCTACTAAAATGACCCGTACCACCTTTGCTACAATAGTACTACTAGGTGAAGTTTCAAATAATTTTGATATTTTAGCCTCGTGGAGTGAAATTTTGGGTTGTTTCTCTCTCTTCATCTTCCTCAATATCCTCTACTTTGAAAATTTTTCAAATCGGGCCACTCAACTTAGAAGCCCTCCTTTATCCTATAGTACTACTACTACTACTGGGGGTGAGAGTTCCACTTTCATCGACATCAAACGCATCAGTGCTAATACTAATACTATTGTGATGCGATTGAATGTCATCCATGGTGAACATGTTGGGGAATCGGTTTTGAGAAGGGTCAACCATTTTTTTTATTCTAAAAAGATAAAAATTAATCTAATTTGACTTACCCGGATTACCGATTCAAAATCCCAACTTGATTTCAACGGTTGAATCCTTTCAACGTCCAAGCCTCCCAAATTGAGATATTTGAGCTGGTTGAGCAAGCCTTCTTGTTGTTGAAAGTCGAAACTTCGATAAAGTTGAGACTTGAGAACTGGAGAATGCAAAATCAGACAATCAGCTAATCAAAATTTCTCAAATTGCAGATAATTGAGAATGTATGAGTATGAGAGAGAGAGAGAGAGAGAGAGAGAGAGAGAGAGAGAGAGAGAGAGAGAGAGAGAGAGAATTAAGAAAATTGGAGAATTGGTGTTATGAGAATGGTGGAGGATATGGCTATTTATAGGAATTGAACATAATTCAATTATCCAAAATACCCAAAAAACTATATGTTATTTAGTTGTTGGGAGGGGTATTTTGGTCATTGTAAAGTTACTTATAACTTTACCCAAAATGCCCCCCTAAACTATTTGTTATATAGCTGTTGGGGGGGCATTTATGTCATTTTTTCAACCCTCATAAGCAAAATACAGAAATACCCCCCTAATATGGTTGTTTATAGCTGTTGGGGGTATTTTTGTAAACCCCCCAAAAGCTAAAACTAGCCGTTGGGCCCCTTTGGGCGGGCCCCTTCTTAAAGGGGCTGACCCGACCCGATTTACTAGGGTTGGATGTTAGCGCATTCAGGGTAGAGAGTGATGAGGCGATCTCTGAGGTAGAAGGGGCGGACGTCGGTGGTTGAACACTTGGAAGGGTGATTCCAACATCTCCAAGCTTCTTCGTCGTCGACGAACAGTGCCGTTGTTAATGGTTTGCCCTTTGCTCCTCTTGGTTGGCTGGCTCTGTATTTCTCTTCAGAGCTTGTCTTGTTTGGGTTTTGGGAGGCAGGGGGATGGGGTGGTGAAGGGTTTTATTGCCATTGGCTTCAAATGAAGAGTTAGGTATAACCATGGTTAAGATGTTGGGATGGTTGATGGTTGATGGTTGACGTCCATTCGCGTTTGGTAAGCACTGAGTCATTAACCATAACCTAGAACGAGGGCTTGATTGGAAGATTGTCAATGTTGGAAAGGATGGGCTAGTGGACATGGTTGAGGGAACGAGCTTAGCAACTCTTGGGATCAGCTACTAATGGAAGGTTGATAAAGAAAATTAGATGACACGTAAAGGGCATTTGTGTCTTTTCCCATGATATTTAACGGTGAGTTAACGCCATGTACTAAATCGTTGTAAAATGAAAGTTTGGATACTAGATTGTCGCGTTTTAAAGTTCGGATACTAAATTGGCACTTGGCCTAAAGTACAGATTACCTATAAGGAATTTTCCCTTAGTGTTAATACAGAAAATAAAGGATACTATTATGTTTTAGTTTTTAAGTAAAAATTATCCACACATGTAAGAACCAAAGAGATGAGAAGCCTCCGTGTGAGCATTGTGGAGCAAGACCCTTCACCTCTCCTCTTTCTTGTTTAATAATAATAATAATAATAATAATAATGAATTTTTCTCTTCATTATTGAGAGAAAAATGAATAATAATGAGAGAATGAATTTTTCTCTCAATAATAATAATGAGCATATATAATAATAATAACAATGAATTTTTCTCTTCATTATTGAGAGAAAAATTCTCAATAAATGAAAATTTCTCTCATGAGCATGTGTTAATGAAAATTTCTCTTTTCTTTATTGAGGTAGAAAATACAAACACTACGGTGGTCTATCACTTTAGTCATCCAAAAAAAAAAAAAAGAAAAGAGAAAAAAAAAACCAAGGGGAGGCTTTAATTTCTTAATAAACGTACAAAGGGCAGATTTAAGTATTTATTCTTACTAAACTATCTTGGCAAAATCTAGTTGCCTAAATCTTTTCCAATAGTCAATGGATGACTAAATATATTAACATTAGGGAGTTCACAGAATCATGACAAGCGAGGAAGTAGGAGAATATGATCCATCTTGCCCTCACCTTTTCCACATGTTTCATAAAAAATAACGCGTTTAAAAATAAGTACAGATTACCTATAAGGAATTTTCCCTTAGTGTTAATAGAGAAAATAAAGGATACTATTATGTTTTAGTTTTTAAGTAAAAATTATCCACACATGTAAGAACCAAAGAGATGAGAAGCCTCCGTGTGAGCATTGTGGAGCAAGACCCTTCACCTCTCCTCTTTCCTGTTTAATAATAATAATAATAATAATAATAATAATAATAATAATAATAATGAATTTTTCTCTTCATTATTGAGAGAAAAATGAATAATAATGAGAGAATGAATTTTTCTCTCAATAATAATAATGAGCATATATAATAATAATAACAATGAATTTTTCTCTTCATTATTGAGAGAAAAATTCTCAATAAATGAAAATTTCTCTCATGAGCATGTGTTAATGAAAATTTCTCTTTTCTTTATTGAGGTAGAAAATACAAACACTACGGTGGTCTATCACTTTAGTCATCCAAAAAAACAAAAAAAAAAAAAGAAAAGAGAAAAAAAAAACCAAGGGGAGGCTTTAATTTCTTAATAAACGTACAAAGGGCAGATTTAAGTATTTATTCTTACTAAACTATCTTGGCAAAATCTAGTTGCCTAAATCATTTCCAATAGTCAATGGATGACTAAATACATTAACATTAGGGAGTTCACAGAATCATGACAAGCGAGGAAGTAGGAGAATATGATCCATCTTGCCCTCACCTTTTCCACATGTTTCATAAAAAATAACGCGTTTAAAAATTTTAAGAAAGAAAGATGAGGGTGTTTTCGTAATTACGTTACCTAATATGTTGGTAAGGGAACAAGGGACGAGAGAGCTCTTGTACTACATTTCCACACCATTCGGCAAGAGTAATTTCGGTGTATGACGGAGGAGATTAGGGGTGACAATTTTTCACCCAATCCAAATCAAACTCAACCCAACCCGCCCGAGTGTAATTTCGGCTTCAGTAGGTGCAGGGGCCGTTCGAACAGCCTTACATTGGGAATATTTTCGTACCTATATCATGAGAAGATATTCCCAATGCAACGCCATAAAGATTATTCGAACGGGCCTGACTGAAGCCGAATTCATAGAGGTCTTATACTACATCAAAAATACGACCGGTTGCCTTACTGATTAGTTAATCTTTTTGCATGTAACAAGTTTTTGTCTTTTAGCAGAAGTCTATCAACGTGTCATAAAGGAGCGTTATGGTAGCACTCCCCGAAGCTACTCTCCTAAGCAAAAAGTCTTGAGACTCTTCAATAAACTCGCAACAAGTATTAACAGGGAGCAACATTATTCGGTCTTTCTCCATCTCTTTATTGTATATCAGCACTGTCTGGGTCTCCGCGGAAATTGCAACCAAGCAAAGATCTGTATTTCTTCGTTGCCCTGTTTCTTCACTGCTGCCATTATCAAGCTATTCAGAACGGCTAACCACCCATTCGAGGTAACTTCTCTCTCACCATGCCTGTCACTTTAAATCTCCAGATCCAACGCAACCGACGATCCCATCGACATTGACATAAGGGCCCTATACGATTTCTACACACCAGGAATCCAGATCTACCAACTGAGTCTTTCAGATTTATAGCCTGTCATCATGGGATTTCATGCTAATCTCTCAAAATTGGCAAGAAAACCCTGAAATCTTGAAAACGTTTGGCAAAAATTGAAAACCCATATTCTAATTGTGTATTTTGCTACCTGAAAATTTCTTTTGAACTTTGTTTTTTGAACACAATTGCACCATCTTAAAGGGTTCTATTCCTGATTGTTAATGCAATATTGGAGGTGAAATCTTTTCTGTATTTCTTGTTTTTCTTAACACCCTGAAATGAAACCATTCAAGTGATGTGGGAGTCAGAGAGTGGGTCTATATGTTCTGCAAAAGTTGTTTCATCTGTCACAGTGCATGATCTGGCCTCAGTTTAGGCCGTTACTTCTAATGCACACTCGCTTTCTTTTCAATTAGTAAAATGGGCTACTCATAAAATTGCATTACTGTATCATTCTGGGCTTGCCTGGATTTTTACTCCTTTCTTTTTAATTTTTTTCCAGGTCATAGCTTTGGACATTTCAGAAATTCAACAAATTTAGATGGGAAAGTTGATTCTCCGATGGCTGACGAGATGGGTTTCAATTGCGAGTTTAGATAGCTTGGACTATATTTCTTGTGAAAAATGTGTAGGATCCTTGTGTTCCTGGTTTTAAGTGGAAGTTTTAGGTTTTCATATTATTTGCAAGATAGAAATTGATAGAAGAGGATCGCCTTTTGAAGTAAAAAGCTGTTACAATGATTGGAAAGTCGCTACTGTTAACCTACCTTTACCTGCTGGTGTATATATTGCTCTCATCAGGTGTTATTTTGTACAACAAGGTAATGCACCTAAATGTTTTTTATTCTTTTCATTTTGTTGTGGTTGTGTATATCCTTGTAGCTTGCATGCTTTTTTGGTTGGTGTTGATTTTCTGAATTTATCACCATTAACATTGGATCCATATTGATCAACATCCATCTACCAAAGGGTTCTGGCTGTTGTAAAATCATTCTTAGGGTGTTAGTGGCTTGGGACAAAGGAATATCATTTCTTTTTCTGCCTTACTTTATTGGATATCATTCTTATACTCACAACTGTCTATCCAAGAAATTGTGAACCTCCGAATTTTGTTTTTGTGCATAGATTGTGAGTAGTTTCTACTATTTTCTTTTGTTGGGATCCTTTCTTATATAATTCTCGCTGTACATGGGTGTTACTTGTAAATCTTTTTCTCACAACCATTCAACTAAACTCAGCCTTAACCCCAAGTATTTTCCTACATTTTGCTCTATTAAGACTAATGCTTTCTCTTTTCTGTCAAATTGTAAATCATTGGATCATTTCTTACCACTTTAGCCCACATTTTCTTTGGTCTTCCCCTTGCTCTTTCAGAACATTCTACTTGTGCCAATTTACTCATCACAGACACACATAGTACAAAATTTAAAGAAAAAAGAAAAGAAAATTGGAATAGGATGTTGCCAAATTTGGTCTAGAGTTTTTGGGGTCATCCTAAACTTACTTTTCTGTTCAATTCCAGGTAACTCCCAGCCTCATTTGCATATTAAGCCTTGAATATTAGCTTGAATCTGGAAATTGGACCTAATTTCATTTCATTGTTTGCCCTGACCAGTATTTTTTTTGATCAGTGATGAAGCCATGCTAAAATTTAAAGAAATGCATTCTCCTTGTTTTTATTTTAATGAAAAATTCTTTTAATGTAATAAATATTAAAATTAAAAATGGCATAAAATGTACTATGTGTAACCATATGGAATAAAGGTATAGGAAAAATAAAACACCACAGTGCCTAAGATCCCACAAAGAGGTCCTAAAGCCTCATGTATGCAATAGAAACCTATCAACATGCATTATTTCCAGAGAGAAAGGGTCCAGAATCAAAACAAAATATTCCAAAGTTCTCCATTCACATCTATCAACCTAACAACCCACAAAAGAAAAGCTTTCCACCATATTCCCATTTCCCACCCCACTAAAGCTTTCCAACCTCTATGTTTTTTTTGAGCAAAGGTAAAGTATAATTGTATTGATGTAAAAGGTCCTTTGTACAATGTGAAGCTATACACACCAAAACAGAAGGACCTCAAGAAAAGGCCATCCTCAAAAAATTACAATCAGGAGTAACCTCTTTAAATTCATTATGTATAGACAACCAACTTCTAACAAAACCTAAAGCCGAATTGATGACTCCAGCTTCAGTAGAGGTTTTAAGATCAAAGACCCTGCCGTTCCTTTCTGTCCAAACCATCCACATAATTGCTAAGGGAATAGAAGACCAACAAATCTTTCCTTTTTTAGTCATCCCTCAGATCTGCCAAGCCTCCAGGCATGCTTTAATTGAAGCTGGTATACACCAGCTTACCCTCAGACTACTTAAGAAGTGGCTCTAGATCTCTGAGGCAAAATTGCAGTGTAAAAATAGATGGTTTACTGATTCTGTTTCCCTGTTATGGACACACCGCTCGGCAGCACACTGCGGCGCAGTCACAGGTAGCGGCACGCACGGCAGGCCGCACATCAGCACACACCACTCGGCAGCGCGGCACAGCAGCACGCAGCACGCACTGCCCGGCAGCGCGCAACACGCACCGCATGATAGTGCGCAGCACGCACCGCACGGCAGCAGCGGTAGGGCGGGGCCCACACGACAGCTCATCAGGGTGGGCCCACACTTATCTTGCCACATCAGTTTTGCCCGCCAAATCGTCGCCAGCTACACCAATCTTTATCTTTATCCTTATCTTATCTTATCTTAAGTAAGAGTTGTGTTACCATTAGGAGTAGGTAATTAGGAGTTTGAGTTCAAGTTGGAGTTTGAGTTTAATTAGGAATTTCCTTCTGTAATCTTCTATTTAAGGAGACAGGAATTGAAGAAAAGGCATTGAATTTTCGATCAAGAAAAGAGCTTAGGAGAGTTAGGGTGATCTCTTGGACAAATCACCCCCTAGTTCGCCACAATAGGGTTAGCATGCAAAGGGAAGGGCAAGGGAAGGCTAGGAGTTTTCCCCGTGGACCGCCCCATGACGAGATCCTACCCGCGGGACCATAACATTTTGGTATCAAAGCCTAGCGTCATGGGCGACATGGAGCAACTATCATCCAAGGTCCACGAACTGGAACACCGCCTCGTGGAAAATCACGCAGAAGTAAGAGAGGTCAAGGAGGATGTTAGGGAGCTTCGGCGCCTACTAGAGTTATACTTCGCCACCAGAGAAAGGAGTCCTGAAGAGGCGGCCACCAACCATAGCCGCCGCCTAGATCGGGTCGAAGGCTCCGGTGAACGACAAGACACCATCTCAGCTGCAGCGGTCATACCCAAATACAGTCGTCTGGAGTTTCCCTCATACAGCGGCAGCGGTGACCCACTCGGATTGCTGTACCGCTGTGAGCAATTCTTCCGTAATCAGCGCACGGAGGAGAAGGACAAGGTTAGCCTGGCCACATTCCACCTGACCGAAGAAGCGCAGCTCTGGTTCTACCGAGTAGAGCAGGAAGAACCAGGTCTTAGTTGGGAGCAACTCAAGTCGTATTGCCTCCTTCAGTTCGGACCCCCATTAACAAGCAACCTCTTGGGGGAACTCATTAACCTCAAGCAGACCGGGACAGTAGCAGAGTATTAGCGGCAGTTTCAGTCCCTTCTCGCCCGAGCCTCTTCAGTACGCCCAGACCAGCAGGTGGATATGTTCACAGCTGGCCTAGCCGAGCCTCTGCAAGTTGACGTAGAGATGCAAAGCCTGCCTAATCTGGTCATGGCAATGAATTTAGCCCGAGCCTTTGAGCGCAAACTACAGATTAGCCGAGGGCCGTCCAACATGGGATGCCCAGCAACGGCTTGGACAAACCCGAAGCCTACTGGAGGAGGGCCCTTGCTAGCAGCCAACAGGGAACCGCAACCTTTCACCAGTTACCTTCCCCGATCTGCAACTAGCATAGGGAGCAGCACGACAACACCTCCCATCAGACGCCTATCTAGAGCCGAGATGACAGAACGCCAGGCCAAGGGCCAATGCTTCAACAGTGACGAGTTGTACTCCGTCAGCCATCGCTGCAAGCGGTTGTTTTGTCTCCTGGTAGACGAACTGGAGGAGGAAGAAGAGGAGCAAACAACACTAGAACCTGAGATCTCCCTCCATGCCATCACCGGGATACAAAACACCCAAACCATGCAGCTGCAGGCCCAAGTGGCAGGAAAACAGGTACGGGTTCTGGTGGACTTAGGGAGCACACATAATTTTATCAGCAAACAAGCTGCGCTCCAACTGGAACTACCGGTGGAAGACAGACCGCAACTTCAAGTAGCCGTAGCAAATGGGGAGAGAGTTCACAGCCTGGGGATCTGCCGAAACATCCAAATACGAGTGGTTTCTTAACCATTCCTCGCTGATTTGTTTGTATTGCCCCTAGACGAGTTCGACATAGTGTTGGGAATTAAGTGGCTCATCACCCTCGACCCTATCCTATGGGATTTCAGTGCCTTGACCATGACGTTTAACCTACATGGGAAACAAGTCACATGGAAAGGGACCAAGATGGGAGCAAAAAGACCACATGTACATACCCTCCATGGCGACGCCTTGCACGTTGCAGAGATGGAGAGACTTCTTGCCGATTTTCCAGACGTATTCTCAGAACCCAAGGGCCTTCCTCCTGTCCGATCATGTGACCATCGGATCCCCTTAATGCCAAGGACTGGACCCGTGGTCGTTCGGTCGTACCGCTACCCACACCTTCAGAAGGATGAGATAGAGAACCAGTGTGCAGAAATGCTGAAGCAGGGTATTATCCGCCCAAGCCGCTCCCCATTCTCTTCACCAGTCTTGCTGGTGCCAAAACAGGACAGCACCTAGAGGTTTTGTGTAGACTACCGGGAGCTCAACACCATGACCGTCAAGGACAAGTTTCTGATTCCTGTGGTGGACGGACTGCTAGATGAGCTCCACGGGTCTCAATATTTCTTTAAACTGGATCTCAGGTCAGGCTACTTCCAGGTTCGAATGGCCCCCGAGGATGTGAAGAAAACAACCTTCCGAACGCATCACAGCCACTTTGAATTCCTGGTTATGCCTTTTGGTCTCACCAATGCTTTCGACCCCACCTCCGCAGATTCGTCCTAGTATTTTTTGACGACATCCTGATTTACAGTACGTCGTGGGTGGAGCACGTTCGTCACCTACGGACGATTCTGGAACTGCTACGCCAACATAAGCTCTTCCTAAAACGAACCAAATGTTCCTTCGGAGAGCAACAGGTCCTTTATCTAGGACATATAATCAGCAAGGAAGGAGTCTCGGTAGATGACTCCAAGATTCAGGCCATTAGGGAATGGCCCAAGCCTCAGTCCACCAGGGCTCTCCGTGGGTTCTTAGGTCTCACCAGGTACTACTGCAAGTTTGTAAGGGATTACGGACTCTTGGCGGCCCCATTAACCAAGATGTTAAAGAAGAATGCATTCCAGTGGGATGAAGCAGTGGACGCCACCTTCACAAACTTAAGAGATGCACTCTCCTCGACCCCCGTGCTGCAGTTACCAAACTTTAACCAGGAGTTTACGGTTGAGTGTGATGCTTCGAGCATAGGCATCGGCGCAGTGCTGCAACAGCAGGAGCACCCCATATCCTTCTTCAGCCGCAAGCTAGCAGGCCGACACCTAAAGCTACCAGCCTACGAGCGTGTGAATTGATCGGGCTTGCCAAGGCCGTCCAACACTGGAGGCCATATTTGTGGGGCAGACCCTTCATCGTCAAGACAGACCATTACAGCCTCAAGTACCTTCTAGAGCAGCGGCTTACTACTCCACCCCAGTAGCACTGGGCAAGTAAACTGCTAGGGTTTGACTTCCGCGTAGACCACAAGGCAGGGGCTTCTAACCGGGCCTTAGATGCGCTATCTAGGCATGATGAAGAGACGATACACCTTTGCGCGATCTCCAGGCCCTGCGTTACCCTATTGGAGAACCTAAGGAGCATACTGCCCCAATCACCCACATGGAGGGATCGGGTGCAAGAATTACAGTCCGGAACAACCAACCCGAACTGGTCCTTCCACGAGGGGCTTGTGCTGTACAAAGGGAGGATATATCTCCCGATAGATTGCCCATTGATTTTAGCCGTCATCGCCAGCATCCATAATGCCACCCACGAAGGAGTTCACAAGACGTTACACCGCGTCCGCGCCGATTTTCATTGGCAGGGTATGCGCGGCTCAGTTAGGGATTTCATCCAGAACTGCTCCACATGCCAACAACAAAAATGGGAGAATTTACACCCGGCAGGCCTTCTGCCGCCCCCCTCACTCCCAACACAGATCTGGGCCGATATCTCCATGGATTTCATTGAAGGCTTGCCTAAGGTCGGAGGGAAGTCAGTCTTATTCGTAGTGGTGGACCGCTTCTCCAAGTATGCCCATTTCATTCCGTTGTCCCACTCATACAGCGCGGTCTCTGTGGCCCACGCCTTCTTCACACACATCTTCCGCCTGCATGGGCTGCCCGAGTCCATCGTCAGCGACAGGGACACTGTCTTCACCAGCACCTTTTGGAAGGAACTGTTCCGATTACAGGGCACGACCCTAGCTTTCTCCTCCGCCTACCATCCACAAACAGAGAGGCAAATGGAGGTGGTCAACCGTACCATAGAGATGTACCTCCGCTGTTTCGTAGGGGACCAACCACGACGCTGGGTGGATTGCCTTCCTTGGGCCGAATACTGCTATAACACGTCCTACCACTCCTCCCTTGGCATGACTCCCTTTCGGGTTGTGTATGGCCGAGACCCTCCCTGTCTTTTATCTTACGAACCAGGCTCCACAAGGTTGGAAGAAGTAGAGCGCATTCTCCAAGACCGTGACGCCCTCCTGGCCGAAGTCTCCCTGCGCTTACAGCAGGCATAGGCGCGCATGAAGCAAGCCTACGATCAGCACCACCGCGAAGTCACATTCGAGCCTGGTCAGTTCGTTTGGCTGAAGCTCCAGCCTTACCGTCAGCTCTCCCTCCGGCGTCGAGGCCCCCCCAAGCTAGCCCCAAAATTCTACGGGCCTTTCAAGGTTCTACGGCAGATCGGGAAGGTTGCCTATCAACTCGAGCTACTGGAGCACAGCAGAATCCATGATATCTTCCATGTGTCCCTACTGAAACCTTTTACAGGGACTCCCCCTGAGCACGTGCCTTCTCTACCCCCTCTAAAGGATGGCAGACCCATCCTCCACCCTCGAGCTCTTGTCCGATCACGCATCAATCAGGGTACCTTTGAGGTTCTTGTAGAATGGGAAGGATTACCCTCAGCTGAGGCCACCTGGATTCCCTGGACCGACCTTCACAATGCTTACCTAGCCCTCGAGCTTGAGGACAAGTTCGTTGTCCAGGAGGGTGTGATGTTATGGACACACTGCCCGGCAGCACACTACGGTGCAGTCACAGGCAGTGGCACGCACAGTAGGCCGCACATCAGCACATACCGCACGACAGCGCCACACAACAACACGCATCGCCTCACAGCACGCACCGCCCGGCAGCGCGCAGCATGCACCGCACGACAGCGGCACACACCACACGGCAACAGCACTGTGAGACGCGCGCGTCGCCCAGCAGCAGCGGTAGGGCGGGGCCCACACAACAGCTCATCAGGGTGGGCCCACACTTATCTTGCCACATCATCTCTGCCCGCCAACTCGCCGCCAGCTACACCAATCTTTATCTTTATCCTTATCTTATCTTATCTTAAGTAAGAGTTGTGTTACCATTAGGAGTAGGTAATTAGGAGTTTGAGTTCAAGTTGGAGTTTGAGTTTAATTAGGAATTTCCTTCTGTAATCTCCTATTTAAGGAGATCTCTTGGACAAATCACCCCCTAGTTCGCCACAATAGGGTCAGCACACAAAGGGAAGGGCAAGGGAAGGCTAGGAGTTTTCCCCGTGGACCGCCCCGTGACGAGATCCTACGCGCGGGCCCATAACATTCCCCACCATAGAAGCTGCACCTCAGGTCATTGCAGTTAAAATCTTTTCTTACCAACATCTCTCTGGTGAGAAATTTCTCTAAAGCTGCCCCCCATACAAAAAACTTTACTTTAGAGGGAGCCACTGTTCCCCAAATGGCCCGGCTTGGGAAGGGGGCTTCAAAGCCTCCCCTTATGGCATTGTAGAAGGGTTTTACTGAAAACTCCCCACTTCTGTTCCCTTTCCACACTAGAGAATCCTCGGAATGCAAATTCAAAACCTGAGACTGAAGCAAAACCAAGAGATTCCCCACCTGCTGAATCTCCCAATCATTTAAGTCCCTTCTAAAGGTTGGAACCCAGCAAATAGCATTATCCCTTGTTTTTTTTTTCCGAGAAAAAGTTAACTTTATTCATGAAGAGAAAGGTACATGAGGAGATGTACACAGATCAAGAACTCAAAGAGTTACATAGGCAGAAAATTATCACTGAATAAGAACTCCCTGTGAGCTCCAGATTTAGCTAGATTGTTAGCTTCAGAATTTAGCTCTCTTGGAATCCAGTCCACATGTGCATTCAAGGAGGAGAGGACGTCTCTCGCTTCAGCCAAGTAGTGAGCTAAGGCCCGATTTCCACTATCAGGATTGGTGAGTCAGTTAATGGTGTTGGCTGAATCTCCTTTAGGCTTAATTGGAAGGAGTACAAATACAAATATGTAAAGCCCAAAACCTTATATTTTGTATGTATTTGCACTGTACATATTTTTTTTTATGAATATTTGCACTGTACATATTTGTATTCATACTCTTACCAAATTGAGCCTTAATGGTAAGATTTGGGTCTCTTGCAATCCTGATGCCAGTTAATGCTGCCAAGACTTCAGCCTTTGTTGAGGAAGCTATCCCAATTGTCCACTAAAAGCCCAACTGATAGTACCATCTCTTCTTCGAATTATACCTCCAATACCAGCTGCACCTGGGTTTCCGAAGGCATTCCCATCAAAGTACAGAGTTGTCTCCTCTTCCTCGGCAAATCTGAGACTGTGGGAAGTGTTGAGGTGTATGTGATTGGAGTGAAGAAAGCTTATAGCATTTCTTTGGAGGTCAGCAAATGTGACACCTCTGAACCAAACTGAGCTGGAAGTCCACAGGAAGCATCTATAACAGATTAGAGAAATAAGCTCCTCACAGTTTTTTGTTCTGTTGTTAAACACCCGATTATTCCTCTCTTCCCAAATGCTCCAAAATATAGCATGTGCAACTGATTGCCATAAAGTTTTCCCTCTTTTGCTTAAACCCCTTCTTGTCCATTGTCCTAAACATTCAACCACATATTCTCGGAAGACCCAACTGTACTCAAACAAAGTTAGGAAAAAGTTCCAAAATTTTCTGGTTTCTTACTTTCCTCACAGTAAAGTAGGATGTGGTTGGCAGATTCCCTGGCTTTAAGGCAGAAGCAACAGACACGAGGGGATAAATAAAATCTTCCATGGTTCTTTTTCTGAAGGAAATCGTAGGTGTTGATTTTCTTTAAGCTGGCCTCACACACACACACACACAAAAAAAAAAAAAAAAACAGACCCTGGAAGGGATATTGGGCGCACCAAATTCTCTTGTAGGGGACCAGGGGTACTGATCAGTGGTTTGTTCTTCCCTCACTGAAGCCTTGAAGCAAGATTTGGTTGAAAACTTACCAGAAGGGTGAAGGGTTCAGACACGAAGGTCAGGGGAATTTTGGGAGAGGTATACCTCTCTCAGGGTGTGCAAGAAGTTAGTGATTTCACTAAGTTCCAGGTCCCTTAGTGGTCTCCTAAGGGTTAGGTTCCAGTTGAAATGATGGGGGGGGGGGGGAAGAGGGTAAAACCTGGGATGTGAGAGCTTCTTGGTTTGTGATAAGGCTGAAAAGGCGAGGGAAGGAGTTAGCCAAGGTTGAATTGTCCCCACCAAAGATCAGTCCAGAACTTAATTCTATCACCCTCTTATATCTAATAAAAGAGATAAAGAAAGTGTAAGTCAAGGTTATACCTTTCCAAGGGTGATTGTCTTTGACCTGGTTCAAGTGAAGGTTGCTATCCCAACCGTTGGCGTGCTTCCCGTATTTGTTAGTGATTACAGCAGTCCATAGAGCACTTGGTTCTAGGGGGAATTGCCACAACCATTTACTGAGGAGAGCTGTGTTTCTTTCTTTCAAGTGGCCAATTCCCAACCCACTTCCCTCCTTTGGTTTTTAGACCTGAGCCCAACTCACAAGGTGAGAGCCCCTTTCCCCACCTCCGTCCCAAATGGAATTTCTCTGAAGCTTTTCCAACTGAATGACAATCTTGTTTGGCAAGCTGAAAATAGAAAGGTAGTAGGTGGGTAGGTTTGCCAAAGATGCTCTAATGAGAGTGAGTCTCCCCCCTTTGGACGGACGTTATCCCTTATCACAAATGAATCCGCTACCACTGCTTCTTTATCTTCAGCCAAACTGAACAGGGTGGGAAACATATCCTTAAGGGAATTCTCCCCTGTCCAGGCATCCAACCAAAACCTGATCCTTCTCCCATTCCCAACTTTAAATCTAACTTCCCTTCTGAAAAGGTCCGAAGCTTTGCATATTCCTTTCCAACCTCTATGGAACAGAAAACTGCTGTAGATCAAAAGCTGGATGGCGTTTCTGAAACCTCTCCAACTCCCTAGAAACTCTCCCTTCCCCCTCTTCTTTGCTTCTATAACACAGTACTCCAGTATCTCCCATTGGACCAAAGCCTGTGAAGAATCACCCATGTCCTCCTTTCCACTAACATACCATCACACTAGACCACTAAGTCCTTCCTAAATTCATTGGCTATCTGTGGTTCTCATTCAATTAGCTATATGCTCCTTTTGCTCCCTTCAAGCATACAGAAATATTCTTAGTCCTCACCCTTATGCACTTCGTTTTGGTTGCACTGTGAAGAAAGATGAAACAAAGGCATCATGAAAATGATGGAACATTTTTTTTCCATTGAAGAACAATGGGTATTGAAAATAGTTCTTCATGTTATAGGCTTTTTATGTGAAGTAGAAGCCACTACTGTGGTTATATTTTCTTGGAAAAAACCTTGAACTTGTAGGTGATTATTACCTTCCAAAATTAGAAAATTGTTTGTTCTCAATCATCAATATTTGGAAAAGATAATTTTATGGAAAACTCAAGGTAATGTGAGGCATGTAAGAGGGAAATGCTACGAGGCTTTTTTTACCTGGAGGTTCACACCAAAAAACATGATGCATTCATTTAAGTATGATTTTCATCACAAGAACTTGTTGAAGATCAATTCTAAGATTTCCAGTTTTATATCTATTTTGCTTTACACTAAGAGCTTCATAGGACTTGTAAGAAAGCTCTTACTACCTTGTAGTTGTTGTTTATATGCTGAGTAGTTCATCTATACATTCTTCTCATTTACAACTATAGTCCTTTTTTGTATAGCTTTATACTTTTCTCATTTCAGTTCGTGATTGTTCCTTGAAATAATGGGATATCATAAGGCTTAGGCCTATGCATTGGGAGACCCTAACTCCTTTCCTCATGTCTTAATGTTTTAAAATATTGACCTGAAGTGCATATGGTTCTTCAAATTGAAAACCAAGGCGAAATTGGATTTCTAGGAAACAAAAAATGAAAGAAAATTTGTGATTGGCCCAAAGCTATGCTCTGCTAATGCTAAAAGTGCTTGGTGGGCTTAGTAAATTAGGGGAATTACTCAAGAAAGATAGTTTAGATGCGAGAGAAAGTCTATTGGGGCTATTTAACTGTGATTTTACCTAGAAAGCCTTCTACTTCAGAATCTGCAACTGCAGATTCTCCTAGGACTGAATTAAAGATAAAATCAAGGAAACTTTTAATAAAATTTTGTAGGATATTTTATAATGGTGGGCTATAAGGGAACAGAAGATCTTGATCATACCTGCACGTATTAGATTAATGAAACTTAATTTATCACATCTCACAGATTTGATTTTATTGTTATGGAAATTATTTGATTTTACAGGTTTAATTGGTAGAAGTTTTAAACTGAATTAGTATTTTGTATTTCCATTAGCCATTCAGTGAAGGTGGAGTAGCGTGGAATGAGGATGGGGACAGGCATGACAAAACTTTTGAAGTTGATGATTAAGCTTGTCAGGGCTTTCTATTATTTCTGTTTTGTAATATCTGCTTTGTCGTTTTATTGTTGGGGTGTTATCTTAGCACCCGCTTGTTGCTTATATCCTGTTCCTTTTTCCTTTTAATGAATTTTATTTTTACCTCTCAAAAAAATGCCCACAGTATACAGATGAGAAGTAGATAAACAAAATAAAAATTTAAGAAGAATGCCCACAGTCTGCATGTTTCAAACAAGTAAGGATTGCTATGTGGTCTTAAATATCTGCCTTTTTTTTAGTGTGCATTGATTTATCTCACTTAATTTTCTCCATCTACATATTTCATGTCATAGAATTTATTGCTGAAGGTGGTATTCAATCTATAATTAGTTTGTTTACACTCTGAATAATATTGATTTATGTACTAAACTTGATTTTGATTTATGTCTATTTTCATTCATTTGCAGTGGGTTTTATCTCCAAAATACTTCAATTTTCCTTTCCCTATAACACTTACCATGATTCATATGGGATTTTCTGGTGTGGTAGCATTCTTTCTTGTTCGTGTCCTTAAGGTATGCTTTTTTTTTTCCTTTTCCTTTTAGCTTTTGGTATCTTCATTCTTCATCTTAGCACCTAGGATGCCAATCACATGCTCACCAACGTGTGTTGTGCTCCTTTTTATCTTTCTCCTCCAGCTTCTGTAACTATCATTTTGGTGTTACTTAGCCAAATGAACATCCAAAATTGTGGTGTTCATTAAAAAAATTGTAGTGTTACGTAAACATGCCTGCCATTCAGTATCTAATAGACGTTAGTAAGTTATCCTGAATGTGCAAATATATATTGAACTTTTTTTGATAAGTAACAATAAAAAATTATTAAAAAGAAAAACTGGATACAACCTAAAGGCAGGTGTTAAGACAACATCCCCCAAACCCAACAACATCTCCTACTACTCCCCTACATCAACAAAACAGAAAAGAAAACAGAAAGTGAAGCTACACTTGCACAACAACCACAACACCAACAAAACAAGACTACTAGGAAAGATCTATCTTCCACCTCACCAAACTCTTCTAGGTCTCCAAACTCATCCCAGATTTCTTCCCCTAAGGCTTCAGAAGCCTTTCTCATATTCTCTTCCTACCTCTTTCATTTGAGTAGAAATCACTATTTGCTGATTCAGTCAAGCTTCTTGTGAGAGAAAGAGGGGGAAGGTGAAGATTTCAGCAATAGAGAAGGAAGGAGAAGAAGAAAAGAGTAGGAGGCCAACTAGAGTTATGAGAAAAGTTAACCCTAGCCGCCAGCCCCTCATTATATTTATATTTAACTTAAAGATGAGATATTACAAGGATGCCCTTAGTAGGGCGGCTACTAAAACTGAATAGTCACAACTTAAAAAAAAAAAAAAACTAATGGGCCGAAGGCCCAACAACTTCCTAATTAAATAAAAATAAACTAAAGACAAATAGGGCCACTCAACAAAACAAACCGGCCCACTCAACACTCCCCCTCAAGTTGGGAGTAAATGTCACACATTCCCAACTTGCGTAAATCATGCTCTAGCTTGTTCTTTGCAACACCCTTTGTGAGAACATCAGCGAGCTGCAGATCAGAAGCAATGTATGGAAGACATACTTCTCTAGAAGTTACCCTTTCTCTGATAAAATATCTATCCACTTCAATGTGCTTAGTTCGGTCATGTTGGACTGGGTTATGGGCAACGTTAATTGCTGCCTGGTTATCACAGTATAGCATCATGGGTTCTTCTGCCTGTACACCAATTTCTTCTAATAGAGAATGGATCCAGAGAAGTTCTGAAACTCCATGCGCCATGGCCCTGTATTCGGCTTCAACACTTGATCTTGCCACCATTGTTTGTTTCTTACTCTTCCATGAGATTAGGTTACCCCCAACTAGAGTGCACACTCTTGAAGTTGATCTCCTATCATTAAGGCATCCTGCCCAATCGGCATCTGTATAAGCCTCTAGTTTCAACTGTCCATGATCAGTAAACAATATGCCTCTGCCTGGATGTCGCTTCAGATAAGCAAGGATCCTGTCAACTGCCTCCCAATGCTGGACTCGTGGGGCATGCTTGTATTGACTTACTACACTCATTGCATAGGAGATGTTTGGTCTTGTCATACACAAGTATAGCAGCCGGCCCACAAGTCTCTGATATCTCCAAATGTCCTTTACTGGTTCACCTTCTGTTGCACTGGTTTTATGGTTCTGATCAATAGGGGTGCTAATTGACTTTGTTCCAAGCTTCCCTGTCTCTTGAAGAAGGTCCAAGACATACTTCCTTTGAGAAATAAAAATTCCATGTTTCGATCTTGCAACTTCGATGCCTAAGAAGTATCTCAGTTCTCCAAGATCCTTAATCTCAAATTCCTTATGTAGGTTCCTCTTTAGACTATCAATCTCACTCAAATCATTCCCAATGACAACAATATCATCCACATAAATAATTAGGACCGACACCAAAGATCCCCTGCGCTTCACAAACAAAGTGTGATCGGATTGAGTTTGAGTGTAGCCAAAATCAATCAAGGCCTTTCTGAATCTGTCAAACCATGCTCTGGGAGATTGTTTCAAGCCATATAGTGACTTCTTAAGCCTGCATACCTTTCCCTTTTTAGTATCATTGTAGAAACCAGTAGGAAGATCCATATACACTTCTTCTTGCAGATCCCCATTTAGGAAAGCATTCTTCACATCCAGTTGAAACAAGGGCCAAGAGTATGAGGCAGCAAGGGAAAGGAGTATCCGAACAGAGGTCATCTTTGCAACTGGTGTAAAGGTCTCTAAATAATCAATGCCATAGGTCTGTGTGTATCCTTTTGTGACAAGTCTTGCCTTGTACCTCTCTATACTTCCATCTGCCTTACATTTTACTGTGTAAACCCATCTGCATCCAACTGTCTCATTGCCTTCTAGTAGGTCCACAATGTCCCATGTTTGATTCTTAATCAAAGCTTTCATCTCTTTCTGCATAGTTGTCTTCCACTTAGGTTTGGAGAGAGCCTCACTAACACCCTTGGGTATAGACACTGAATCAAGAGAAAAGAAAAAAGCACGGTAGGAAGGAGAAAGTCCACTGTAGGATAAGTACTATGAAATACAATGAGCAATACACTTTCTCTTCCCTTTTCTAAGAGCAATAGGGAGATCAAGGTTATCGGTAACAGAGTTAGTAGGATCAATGGGAACTGAAATAGTAGCGGGATCAAGAGGAATACTTGAATCCATATCAGCCGAATCTGGAGTCTCCAAGGGATCGATAGGAAATGGTGTGAGTTCTGCTATAGTGGAATCAACTGCCTTGTGAAGTCTCTGTCGTGAGTAATGCTGAGAAACAGAGCACAAAGGAGGTGGCATCGAGTGGTGGTCAAGCACAGAAGGTGACACGGGGACTAGAACTGGGAGAGGGATAGACTGCTAACTTACTTCCCCAAAGCACTCCCCATGAGAAGGATTCTGTGAGAAGAAGTATGTGGATTCAAAAAAGGTGACATCCATGGTAACATATCGGTTCCCAGAGACTGGATCATAGCAGCGGTACCTTTTTTGATTCTCTGCATATCCAAGGAAGACACACTTCTTTGCCTTGGGATCAAGCTTCGAGTGGTGAGGACCAAGGATGTGTGCAAAGCAGACACACCCAAACACCATGAGAGGAACATGAAACATCTCCCCCTGAGGAAAAATAAGGCTGAATGGAGTGTTGAATCCAAGTATACGAGAAGGCACCCTGTTAATCAGATATACTGCTATGAGAATTGCATCACCCCAAAACCGAACCGGAACTGTAGATGTGATCATCATGCTTCTTGCGGTCGTCTCAACAATGTGTTTGTTCTTCCTTTCTGCAACACCATTCTGTTGTGGACTATAGGAGTAGCTGCTCTGATGGACAACACCATATTCTAACAAGTACGAGGCAAGATGTCTTTCAAAATATTCCCTGGCATTGTCAGATCTGAACACCTTTATTCTTGTTTCAAACTGTGTTAGTATCATTTGATGAAATTGCCGCACCAAGGGTGGTATTTCATTGCGGGATTTCATCAGGTAAATCCAAGAGTATCGAGAGAAATCATCCACAAATAGGAGAAAATAGCGATAGCCTCCCATAGAAGGAACATGGTAAGGACCCCACACATCTAAATGAATAACATCAAAAGAAGAAGAACATCTTTTATTACTAGGCTTAAAAGAATGTCTACAATGCTTTCCAAGTTGACAACCTTCACACTTCAAACTTGATAGACTAACAGACTCAAAAAGTTTTGGAAACAAAGAACTCGAAGAAGAAAAATACAAATGGCCCAAACCATTATGCCAAAACATAGTGTGACTCATAGATCCTGACTCACTGTCCCTGCTAATATGATGACTTTGGTGAGGGGGAACATCTAGGAGGTAGATTCCATTCACTTCACGACCACTCCCACTCGTCCTCTTTGAATCCAGATCCTGCAAAATACAACATCCAGGAGAAAAAATTACTGAGTAGTTCAAATTCTTAGTCAAACTACTAACAAATAACAATTTTTGCTCAGTCCGGGAACATGAAGGATAGAGGGTAAACAAATAGAATCATTAATCTTGACAGATCCCTTCCCAACAATAGGAACATGGGATCCATCAGTAGTGGAGACCCTATCTCTGCCAGAACAGAGCTGGTAAGAGGAAAAAATAGTGGAGCTATGGGTCATGTGCTCTGAGGTTCCAGAATCTATAATCCAAGGAGATCCCTTCTTACTTGAAGTGGAAACATAATTTGCAGTGACGTGTGAACTATCTGTGTGAGCAAAGGAGGTAGAGTGAGCTCCACCAGTGCCACTTGTACCTTGTTGTCCGCTTGCGGCTGAATTGGAACTAGCTGTATCCCGCTAGTTCAGAAGTAGCCCATACCTCTCAAGTTCGGCCCTTACTGCAGTAGCTGCAACAAACTCCAAAGCAGTTGTAGTAGGAGGGGCCGGAGTGTCACTGGT
Source organism: Nelumbo lutea (assembly GCF_056320005.1). NCBI lineage: Eukaryota > Viridiplantae > Streptophyta > Magnoliopsida > Proteales > Nelumbonaceae > Nelumbo > Nelumbo lutea. Next base: position 789,087 of record NC_142689.1, read on the forward strand.
AACTTTCATGTGCGCATTTCCCTTCTTATTTCTCAACCTAGTTGGCACAAGATGTGGGTGAAGCTTCCAGCAAGTATCTCTTGTATGTTTAGTCTTTTTACAGTAGTCACAAACGAAGTCTCTTTTGTCTTCCTTCTTGATTTCACCGCCACTTTGTTTAGGTTTCACAGCACTTACCATGGCAGACTGATCAGAAATTTGGGTTTTTATCATCACATCCCTTCTGCACTCCTCCCCTTACATAGAAGCATATGCTTGGGAGAGAGTGACATTATCCCTGGAAAGAAGATGCTGTCGTGCAATATCATACTCAGGGTGAAGGCTAGCAAGGAATTCAAACACCCTATACTTCTCTAAATGTCTCTGACAGGTAGCTGCATCCTTGGTGGTTTCCCAAGCAAAGGTCTCCAAATGGTCAATCTCTTGCCACAGGGTCTTAAGGGCTGAAAAATAGGCTGCAACAAATCTATCTCCCTGCCTTGTAGTAATAATCTGATTTCTCAATTGGTAAGCCCTAGCAACATTCTCCCTTTGTGAATAGGTTTCTGCAACCCCATCCCATATTTCCTTAGTAGTGTTTGCCCATAAGAAATTTTGACTTATATGTGGCAACATGGAATTACACAACCAAGTCATCACCATATAATTTTCCTACACCCACCGGGAGTTGCTAGTTTCGGATTTCACCTCTTCACCAGTGATATACCTTAATTTCCACGAGCCCCAATGGCCATCTTTGCAGATTGTGACCATTCCAAGTAGTTTGCACCATCCAACCTAACTGTAGTAATGGTTCCTGCCCCGAAGGGGTCTCCAGCACCCCCTCCCACTGGTCCTATTTCACTCCTGGGCTTATTTTCAACTCTATGGCCCTCCATGCTTCTCAAAAAAGGTAAAGAAAATAATTGAAAATTGCAGCAAGATCAAACAAGACACCTTTTGGAACCAACAACACTTTCCTGGTGTCCTGGGCTTTCTTCCCACAAAAGATTCATTTTCTGTGGGATGGGAGAAGAGAGAGAAAAGACAACCGCCCTCTCTAGAAGCCTCCAAACCACGTGGGACTTGAATCGCCTTACAAAAAACTCCAAGGAACCCTAAAAAACTAGGGTGCCACTTCCTAGGTCAAAATTGAAGAGTCCAGCAAAAACATGACTCTTCCCCTTTCTCCAGTTTTTCCTGATTCTGATGAGAAACCCTAGACCAGTTACAGGGCACACAGATCCATCAAGAAAATCCAAAAACTGGGCTTACCTGAGTGCTTCGATCAGCCTCTTAAATCACCATGCAGTCGGCCGATCTAGGGCTGCATGAGAGAACAACGTCAAGAACCTTCAACCTGCTCTGATACCAAGTAGAAATCACTATTTGCTGATTCAGTCAAGCTTCTTGTGAGAGAAAGAGGGGGAAGGTGAAGATTTCAGCAGTAGAGAAGGAAGGAGAAGAAGAAAAGAGTAGGAGGTCAACTAGAGTTATGAGAAAAGTTAACCCTAGCCGCCAGCCCTGCATTATATTTATATTTAACTTAAAGATGAGATATTACAAGGATGCCCTTAGTAGGGCGGCTACTAAAACCGAATAGTCACAACTTAAAAAATAAAAAACTAATGGGCCGAAGGCCCAACAACTTCCTAATTAAATAAAACAAACTAAAGACAAACCAGGCCACTCAACAAAACAAACCGGCCCACTCAACATTTTGAACAGTTCAAAAGCTCTCCTGGCAAAGCTTTCTCATCCTAGGAAAAACAAGCCTAAAGACTTGCCAATTTCCACCTCTTTATCAACCCGAGTCTTCAAGTCCACACTTCCTTTCTTCACATCCCTTTCCTCTGGCAACACCTCAACAGAGGCCTCATCTACATCAGTTCCATCCTTACTCGTAATCCCTGATAAGTCAAACTTTTTGTACTTCTCCCACTGAGATACCACCGGAGGAATCAACTCACCAGCCCCTTCGGATGATGGTGAACTTTTAATTCATGTTATTTCTGTTCTGTGTCTTAGTCTTGGAACAAGAGTTGCTTTCTTTTAGTGGTTTACGCACATGTTACACAGCTAACAACTCCAAAAGCTGTTGGACTTTCCATTGGTATTTGCTTGCTCAATATTGATAAACTACTTTAAGTACATACAGTGCCATTGCATTATTTTATGTTGACTGATTCTCTACTGTTTGTCAAATAACAATTAGGTAGATTCTATGGCCAACAATTAAAAGGCTTAATGTAGAGATCAAATTGCCATCTTATGTGGAAAAAGAATCATGGGTTGAGATTCTCATTCTTCTAGAATTTGAAAGAGTCTCTAAGCACTTCGAAATGATTTTTTGAATGAGAATTGAGAAGCTTTTTTTTTTTTCTCCTGATTTTTGGAATGTTTAGTTTGTCGTCTTTATTTTGGAGATGTTTGTATTGGTGATCTCTTGTCACCTTTTTTGATGTACTCTTTTTTTATTAATAAAATTGTCTTTTTTATTTATTACCAAAAAACAATTAAAAGGTGTAATTATATGGTGCTTATAGTATGGTTATCTAAGTAACTAAAATGTAGGATAGAGTAGGAGACTGGGAGCAGAGAGAACAAACCATTGGAATGCTAATTGTGAGAAGCTCCAAACTTCAACATCATCTTTGGATCATCTCAACCCAGGCGGACAGATAATACACTGAATATTTTATAGTGTTATCAATATTAGTGAGGTTCGAAATCAGATTTTTGGATACTGTTGACACCCCTACTTACAACAACCCCTTTACCCTCATAGTTCAAGAAGGGGGTAGTCTAGTGAGGGCCTTGAGAGAAATCTTGGGGTGTCCACTTCTTGAACTCTAACAATGTTATTTGGGCCCTCGGTTGGGTTAGAGTCCTCATTTGGATCAGGGTTGTCAGATTGGAGTAAGAAGATCTGTTGGGCCTTGCAAGGGTGTCCCAACCCAAAATTTTCTCACAATTATAACACAATCCCTTTTCTCTCCTTGCCTGCATCTGAGCCCAATTTAATTTCTTAAAGGGAAGGTTGGGTCCAGTTGGGGAATTAGAGGGCCTGCCCAGACGCCCATCAAACTCTATTGCTCCACCTGAGTTCTTATTAACTGGCCAGCCCCGCTGCCGCCATCACCATATCAGGCTTCATGGCCTTTACTTCCTGCTGCCGCCATCTCCACATGGTATTCCTGCACTGTTCCTATCTGCTGGAGTTTTTACAAGCTTTCATTGTAGTCCTCAAAACCGGTGGATCAAAACACACTGAGATAGCCTTGGTAAGGTCAGCCCAAGTCATTCTGGGGTGGGAGTGGCGGTAGCATTGATACCAGAGCACTGCCTCTCCTTTGAAGTGGATAGAAGCCAGGGGTACTCTATTTGGTCTGGAAACCTCATTGTAATCAAAGTAGCGCTCAGCACGGAAGATCCATGAAATTGGATCATCGCCATTGAAAGAGGGAAAAAACAAGCTTGATCGACTTACCAGTCGTTGAACCAGATTGGTGGTTGCTATTGGAACTTGACCCTTATTGCCCACTCTCCTTGCTGCTTGCCTGAGACAATTTATTGATCTTGAACATCACTGTTGAGAGTGTTTCTTTAATATCCTTCAGGTCAGTATTAACTTTATGAAGCTCCGCCGCCATCTGATTCACCTTAGTCTCCATTGGTAAATCCCTGTGCTAGCCATGGAAACTATGCTCTGATACCAGATGATAAGCTCTCTTATCCTTCCCCACTAAATACATAGTTATATACTCATCATCATCATCACCCAAGCCTCATCATCTATATGGAGATGGCTGCATGAGTCCTTTTTCTAAAAATACTAAAAACTGGTCTTTATATTATAAATTAGGTTTATCTAAATCCCAAATCCCTTTTCTAAAGAATTTTAATACTACAAATCTTTATATATGTATATGTATGTGTATATTATTGGATCAGATTGGATCAAGCAATATCTGAATTGATCTGATTACAGATCATATTTTCAGATCAATTAATGGCTAAATGGATATCTGAATCCAACCTAAATGAATTGGATAAAATATTTGGATCAGATTAAATTCAATTCATTTGCAGTTCTGCTCACAAGAAGGCAGCTTTTGTGCATTTGTAAATAATCTTCCACCTTTTTTTTGGATGGAGAGAAGAAAAACTCCTCAAAGAGGCTTGCCAAGTCCCTGGGGGTGCCCATCTGCATCCAAAGAGGCCAAAGAATCGAATGTATGAGATGTAACAGGAGATATTAGTAGGTGTAAGGTAGTTTCACCAGTTGCCATGCATACAGCAAATTTTCAGAGATAGAGTTCTTGTATCTAACTTTGTTGGCTATTAGGTGATTGTACTCTTACTCCTTTGCTTTGTTTAAAATAATAAAACTCTTTTGATCTTGGTACTGATGAAACACTTTGTCTTGTTTTCTTTTATTTGATAAGTATCACTCTCTCCCATTGGCTGTAAGTGTGCTTGTCCATGCCCATGCTGTATTTATGTTCTCAGCTCAGCTCAGCTCAATCAAGTCTCAACTATTTTCTGTTGGCTAGTCTTTCTCCACTGTTCCACATGTCTTATCCATATTTTAACTATTAAATTACAAAGTCCTCTTCTTGTCTCATTTCCAGTACTTGTGTAGTTCTATTCATGTTCTTTCCTTTTCCTTGCCCTTTTAGACCCTTCAACTTGCAACAAGATGCTTGTCGCTATTGCAGATATTATTATTCATTCTTCAGTGCACTTGATAAATCATCTCAACCAATTTTAAGTAATCTTGCCTTGCCTCCTTATTGGTGCTGCTGTTAATCTCCTTTTATCATAGATATGCTCACTTTTATGGTAGCTTATGGTCTATGCTGCAACAAAGTATGGTTAATATCTGCATGATTGTCAAGATGTGATTTACTTCACAAATGAGTGCGCATTGATGTTGGCAGCTTTTTCTACTTCTTTCCTGCTTCAGATAGTGTTGTCCTTTTATTTGTTATTATGCTTGGATAACATACCCAATATTTTTGACCATGCCAGGTTGTATCACCTGTCAAAATGACATTTGAAATGTAAGACTTTAAATTATTTTTATCAGATTATTTTTTTATCCTTTTCACTCTATTCATCATTTCTTCATCACTTTTTTTTTTCTTGGTTATACAGATATGCCACATGTGTGATTCCCATAAGTGCCTTCTTCGCATCAAGCCTTTGGTAAGTACTTGGTGCAGCAGGTCTGGGTTTGGTTTAGTTCATGATGTACTTTTTCTTCACACAATGATGTTTTTTTTTTTTGAATAACTGAAAATTCTTCACACAATGACAAAAGCATGAGTTGCTGTCTTTTATGTACTTTCTGATAATGTTCAGTTCTATGTTAGTTTGCATTCATTTGGAATGGAGTGAAATCATGCACTTGCTACTATTACAAAATTTTCTTAAATTTCCATTTACTTGTAAATCTGATCTTCTTATTAAGCGGCTTGACTATTGTACTTTTGTTATCATTTAAGCAAATGTCACTCAGCAGGACTGCTCTTAGCACTTATATCATGCCAAGTCAACACTTTTCCCTATGTTTGACATTCTTAGTCGCTTTTATCTTTGCTTCCAACAGTATGTGTGTTGTAGATCTATTGTCTTCTATAGAAAGATAAATGAGCTTGAGATAGTTTATGTGCCATTTTGTTCAGCATCTTTAGTGTAACACTTCTCTTTCAAACCTGGTACAATAATATAGTACATACTTCCACTCGCCTTAATAGTCATAACAAATTTTAATTAACAAGTATTAAAGACATAACCCTTGAATTTTGTCTTTGTAAAAAGGTAAATAGTCACGTTTTTATTTCATCTCCTGCTTTTTTCTGAATTCCCCCTATTTTGAAAGAAAAAACAGTTGTTTGATTCATGTCTAGGGGGTGCATTTAGAGACTGTAATGGGGAAAATCAAAATGGAATTATCCTAGCCATCAAGATTTGGCAATTCCATTCAAGTAGAATTACAAGCTGTTACTCAAGAACTAAAATTTGTAGTATCTTCTGGATTTTGGGATATTATGGTAGAAGAGGATTCTAAAACCACCATATCCTAGCTGAATGGTGAGTTGGATGGTCCATGGAAGCTTAAACATTTGATAAGAGAAGCTAGGCAATTGGTAGCAAACTAGGTGCTAGCTTCTTCTGGATTCCTTGTTCTGCCAACACACTTGCTGACACAATAGCTTGTGAAGGTGCTAACCAGGGATGCAAATGCTATCCGTTTCTCTGAATTTGAATTTGATCACATTAAGGGTGATCTAAATTCAATCCATTTATCTAATATGGATCCACTCCTATCCGATCCAATAAAACCCAATTTGACTCGATTGAAATAAATATGCTCATTTATACTTAAAATCTATATTGTATCTATTAGTAAAGTTGGTTTGAATGTTGTGTTTTTACTAAATTGTCATAAGTTCAAGTTTATACAAGTCATTTCAATTTGCTTTGTTCATGAAATACAATATAGTCATTTTGATCAGGGGCCATTACTTGGTGAAAACACATTTGAAGTCTGAGGACAGTCACCGATGACCCAGTACCTGTGATGGTCACTAGGTGTCCCTCCGAATATGGAGGCGTGGGATCAAACCTGCATTAACATATGCTCTCCATCGGTAAGGTTGGTGTGCGCCACGTGCACTCTGCTCTATCCCCCTGTAATGTGTAATATGTAATGCCAAAAAAAAGTCCGAGAAAGGCCACTTTGTGTGAAAAATGCCAAAGGTTAGGACCATACCCATTCTGCCCTTCCCAAGACCCTAGATAGCTGGTACCAACATTAGGCAATGATTTTTTTTTTAAATATTTTGATCAACTTAATACTATTCAATATCCAATTGCAATCTGAATTTAATTCGAATCCAATGGATACAATTTCACCTGAATTCAAATATAAATGAAACAAATTTGGATCTACCTATATCTGATTTGATTCAATCTGTTTGCATCCCTTCTGTTAATGGACATGATTTGGTATGGGGACAACATTGTTTGGACTAGGATCAGAAACAGGAATGTATGGGGGCATCCTACTAGGGGCATGAGGAGCTAAATAGCTAGTTACTATCTTGTTCAGAACCATCAAACAAAGCTAAGAAGTTAAGGTTAATGGACAAAATAATATGCTGTGAAGTTGTCCTGTGAACTTTAAGAGTCAAAATTACATGATAGAGTGGGTTCAAGCAAAATTTCAACTCATAAAAAGTGCAAATTATTCTAATAGATTAACCAAATAATCTATTGCACAAACAAAGACTAAGATTTAACTTCATGTTTGAAAAGAATTTTGAGCTAGCTCAAAGTGGCAATCATGTCCATTATGTGGGCAATGCTATGCTACTTCACATATCGGCAACATTATTGCCAACTTATGTTATAATACCAGCTCTTGTACTCTATATAGTGCCAATAGTTTTCATTGAGGAATGTGTCAATTCTGGTAATATTTTGTGTCAGTGCCCATGGAAACACAAATAGGTTGCAGAAATATTGTGATCTAGTTCAAGCACTGGTTTTGATTGGGATTTGGGCCTAAAAAGGGGTCTATGGGTGGGCAATGATATGCCACTCCACATATCTACAATGTTGTTGCCAACTTATGTTATAATACCATTCTTGTACGCTATATAGCGCCAATGGTTTTCATTGGGGAATATGTCAGTTCTGGTAATATTTTGTGTAGTGCCCATAGAAATGGAAATATGATGTGGAAATATTGTGATCTAGTTCAAGCACTGGTTTTGATTGGGATTTGGGCCTAATAAGGGGTCTAAGGGATTCAGAATTTAACGGTGTCTTGGCTCTTCTTCATATCCTTGAAGGGGTTTTCTTGGATCCATTCAAACCCGATAGTCGAATTTCGACTCGCTCCTCTGCTGGTACCTTCTCTTGTGCTTCCTTTTTTGAGGTCTTAACCCTCAGATGGTTTGGGGCAACCTTTCTGTTAAGGAGGTTTGGAGTAAACCTATCCCTCCCAGAATTGTAGGTTTTTGTTGGGAAGTGTTACTGGAAAGAATAAAAACTTGTGATTTGCTCCTAAGAAAAAGACCGAGTTGGTGCTTATCCCCTCATTGGTGTGTTCTCTATAAAATTAATGGAGAGTCTTGCTATCACTCATTAATCTCTTGCCCCTGTTGTAATTTTGATAGGAATGATTTTTCTCCTTGTTTGGGTGGTAGGTGGAACCCCCTACCTAAATGCAAAGTTTGTTTGCCTCTACATTTTTTAGTTGGCCAAATAAGAGGGGAAGATTGATGTGGAGATGTTTAAGAGCTGTTTGTCGGGCCATTTGGGAGGAAAGTAATTCAAGGATATTCTGAGATAGGGAAAGAAGCAGATAGGCTATTATTGAGGTCTTCACTGTTAGAGTGGTTCAGTGGGGTAAATCTTTGGAGTTATTTGCTGATTTTCAGCTTTTCAGTGGGTGATATAATGAGAAATTGGAAGGAAGTGGCTTGTTCAGACTGACATAAGTCTGTTACAAGCCCGATATGGTCTCCATCACTTCCTGGTTTTATTAAGCTCAATTTTGATGGGGTAGTGCATGCAATCCAGGTCCATCAGGTATTTGTGGTGCTTTCAGGAACAAGGAGGGCAGAATCATTGGTCTATTTTCAGGGCCAATAGGTGAAGGGGATTCTTTGAGGGCTGAGATTTTGGCCATGTTGGTAGGCATGCAAAGAGCAAAGGACGTGGACATTAGTAAGTTGGTTATAGAAGGGGGACTCAAAGCTGGTGGTGGGTTGGCTGCAAAAGGAAGAAATTGGACTTTGGAACTACAACAGGGAAAGAAAGAAATTTAAATGGCTGATGCAAGGCATATATGTGAGATTAAATCGGGTTAAAAGAACTGCTAATGGGTTTGCTGATGCTTTAGCAAAACAAGGGATGGGAAGAATTCAGTTGTTTTGGACTTAACTATAACTTTATTTTAGTTTTTGTGGAGAGTTAAGAGATTTTATCTCTTCTCTTTTGTAATTTCTATCTTTTAATGAAATATGCAGTTATTGATCAAAACAAGAAAAAGAAATGTATGGACATTTTAAACTTTATAAAGATATCCTATTGGATTTATTTTACTGGATACCAACTTTTTCTGTGTTGTCATTCTATATCTGGAGGATAATAGCTGTTTTTTATCAGAAAGAAGATAATATTTGTTTTTTGTTATTTCTTAGTGATGTCACTATTCAATCTATTTACAGCCTTCCATGTTAATTTCATACTTTGTTATCTATCTTGGTTCTGAAAAGTAAATTTTATACTTGCAGGTTTGGCAACACTGCTTATTTGCACATTTCTGTTGCCTTCATCCAGATGCTTAAAGCCCTAAGTATGTTGGTATCATCTGCATATCATTTCTCTTGATTTCATGACTGTACCCTAGAGAAGTACTAAATGTTGACAGTTTACTCTTAAAATATGGGCTGATGCAGTGCCAGTGGCAACATTTCTCATGGCTGTTATATGTGGGACTGACAAATTAAGGTGCGACGTGTTCTTGAACATGGTGCTGGTCAGTGTTGGTGTTGTCATTTCCTCCTATGGGGAAATTCATTTCAATGTAATTGGTACAGTTTACCAGGTCACAGGCATATTTGCTGAAGCTCTTAGATTGGTCTTAACTCAAGTCCTTCTCCAAAAGAAGGGCTTGACATTAAATCCCATCACCAGCTTATATTACATAGCCCCATGCAGGTATACATTCTGATACTGAATACGCATCTTGTCCCCACTCTTTGTATATTTGTATTTATACATGTAAATTAGTATGTATCAGAGAAAATCATTACATGTTTATGGTTCATATTTCTCTGTTTTGAACAATTGAACCATGGGAAGGTGTGAAGATAATAAAATGTCACAAGTAAAAATTTCCTTATGAAAGAAGAGGAAGTCTTTCTGACTTTTATTTTTGAGCACTAGCTGATCTTAACAAGAGATCGCGCACACACATACACAAAGGCTAACCTGAGATAACTGCTCGGTATCAGCCCTTGAAGCAAAGCTAATTATTCAGCCCTTATTGAATCCCTGCGTCCAATTGGACCTGGGTTTGCAGTAAGAACATCACCTTCATTATTTCACAACACTTCACCAATATCTGTATTTCCTGGTTAAACCATTGAAATAGTTCAGCTTTGTCACCAATGGAGGGGACCAACTCATGAGGATGATATCCATGAGGAAGGGTGATTTTGGAGCCAATTTTTAAAATGGGGTGAGGGAAAGGGAGTCATGTGATTTTTACAATAGGTACAAGGGCCCAAAAAGTATATAGGATGTTATAATTATTTAGTTATTGGAAATAGGGGAAAGTAATGTAATTTGTTCTCTTTCAACAACACTCCAAGTCAATGGGAGGAGGCGATAGGAAAAATTTTGTCTAAGTTGTTGGTGGATGGAATATCTCTGACTAGTCAAAATGAGATAGCTTGAGCCTTTGTGGATCATTTTAAATCAATCTTTAGGAGACCTTTGGAGGAGTCTAAGGCATGGTTGGAAATGAATTTTGAGTTGGATGAGATGAGATCAAAGAAGTTGTGTCTGTGCTAGATGTGGTGGTCGTAAGAGGCCTGTTCCCAAGGGTATTATGTATGGTAAGCCAACAAATCAAGGTATCACACAGCTGAATTTTCAATGCAACAAAAGATCAGTTGCAGAGGAACGTGCTGGGCGTAAGTTGGGTGGCCTGAAGGTTCTCAATTCCTACTGGACCGATGAGGATTCAACATACAAATACTATGAGATCATCTTGGTTGATGCTGCCCATAATGCGATCTGCAATGACCCTATGATCAACTGGATCTGCAAGCCTGTTCATAAGCACAGGGAGCTCCGGGGACCGACTTCTACTGGTAAAAAGTACAGGGGTCTCCATGGAAAGGGACACTTGGACCACAAGGCAAGGCCATCCCGAAGGGCAAATTGGAAGAGAAACGACACCCTCTCTCTCGCTATCGTTAATGGAAGTGACATTTCTTGCAGTTCTTGTTGTGTTAGGATTGGATTTCATTTGTAGGACTCAGTAGCCTGTTTGGGATAAAGAATGGGTTGGTTATAACAAGGAACAAATTCATATTTTGGCAGATTTTATACGCTATATTTATTTAAGTTGTTTATCAAAAAGATGGAGCCAATGCACTTTGGCTTGATGGTATTACGATGGTTTTCTATCAAGATTGCTGGGAAATGTTAAAGGAGGATCTACATAAGGTATTCAATGAGTTTTTTGGGCGGGGTAAAATTAACTAAACCCAAGACTTAATTCCACCATTATTACATTAATCCCAAAGAAATATGAAGTTATGCATCCTAAGGATTTTAGCATAGTTGCATCCTAGGTGGTGAAATCTATAAATATAAAATCTATGTTTATACTACAATATGTTTAAGAAGAAGAAGGGAAGAGAATAGGGGTGGAACCCCTATTTTTTTGGAAAAAAAAGCATTGAATCAGGGTTGGAAGAAGAAGAAGAAGAAAGAAGGGAGGAGAATAGGGGCGGAGGCCGCAGAGCCCCTGCTTTTTCGAAAAAAAAGCATTGAATCTGGAAGAAGAAGAAATTGGGCTGGAACTAGAAGCCTTTGGTTTTCTTCCCTCTTTAGTCGAGCAAAAACCCTTTCAAGACAACAAATGAACTAAAGAAATGAAAATGAGATGTATTCTATTAGTGTGGCTTAATAATAAAAGTTAACATGTAACCAATTGTATTTTAAAACAACATAATAGCCAATAAAAATATTAGAATAATAAATATGAAAAAATATTTCTTAAATTTATTTAGGCACTTGCCTAAGTCTCTGGGCGGTCGCCTAGTATACAAAATTATAGGCGTTTGGGCGAGGCGACACTGTAAAACCGCCTAGTCACCTAGTTGCCTAGGCGACAATGTAAAACCGCCTAGGCGTCGCCTTGACAACTATGGATTTTAAGCCAATTAGTCTGATCAATAGCTTGTATAAAATCATATTTTTTTTTGTAAGTGAGATAATTTTATTAATAAGATTGAAAAGGTGTAAAAACACCCTAGGAGGAGGCACGAGATGTTACCTCCCCTTTGGAAAGAGAATATAAACACACTCTTAACAGAAATACACTTATAAAGTAGCCTAGAACAAATCACCCTTTGAAGCCCCTTGTTTAGCCAAGGAATCAGCCATAGCATTTGCTGATCTGCTATCCCACTGAAAGCTTACAGTCATGTTTCTTGTTAGCCACTTGACTTTTTGGGAAGGTCTCTATAACCCCAGAAAACCGTATCCAGATCTGACAGCCAACCTACTACCACCTTAGAGTCCCCCTCAAATATTAAGTGTTCCACTCCAAGCTGGTTTGCAGCTTGTATTCCTTGTACTGCAGCCAATATCTCAGCCCTTGTAGAGTCACCAACACTCACTGATCCAGAGTATAGGGATAAGATGTTACTATCATTATCTCTCAAAACCCCTCCTAAGCCTGAAGGCCCTGGATTACCTTGACTACTCCCATCAAAGTTCAGTTTAACCATTCCTTCCGGAGGAGGTTTCCATTCAGCTTTTACACTAATCTTTTTAGAGGTTGTGGAGGTGACCTCTGCCTAGCTTTTCCAAAGATCATCAAAGGAATAATTCATAAAAAAGATCTGAAGTTTTCAACCAAAAAATTGTTCTTGTCAAGATACACTCCTTTACTTCGGCTAAACTTCTTTCATTTTCTTGGAAAATTTTGGCATTCCTCTCCTCCCAAATGGTCCACAAAATAGCTACCCTTACGCACTTCCACATTGGTTTCCCTCTCTTTGTTGACCACCGGAAGGTAGTCAGATCAAAAAGCAGACCTACTTCGAAGGGCAAGTTCCACCTACACCCAATTCCAAATATTAGCAACCAAAGCACTAGATATCAGCAAGTGATGATAGTCCTCACTCTTTACTTTACACAAAATACACCAGTTTGGTGATAAACACAAGTAAGGTCTCTTCTTTTGTAGTTAATCCAAGGTATTGATCTTACCATAATAAGCTTCCCAACAAAAGATAGCAACTTTAGGAGGTATAGGCCTTGACCAAAACTCTTTGACAGGGAAACCCCCAGATGAAGAAGAAGAGCAAAGGGATTTGAAAAAAGAAGAACAAGTGAAGGAACCATTTGAGGTCAGAGTCCAGATTCTTCTATCATGTTTGAGAGGGTCCAAACACACAAGAGTCTAGAAGAAGTAGAAGCTCAGAGACACAAGTTGATTCTTCATCCGTTAAACCTCTACGAAAACCAAAATCCCAATTTAAAGTCAAAGGAAGAATCGGAGGGGAAAGGAACCTTGAAATAGGCTTCTTTTTAAAAAGGGAAATGGAATAGAGGGAGGGAAAGCAATCTTTTAGAGGTTGATTACCCACCCAAACATTCTCCCAAAAGAGAACAGAATTTCCAGAGCAAACATCATACCTTACAAACTTGAGGAAATCAGGTAGTCCTAAATAGGTCAAAGGCCACTCAAACCAGGTACACTCTAAACAGGCAGCTATGGATTCCATCACCTCCCTAGTTAGGTTTAACCCTACCACACAACTTTTCTCAAAATTGATTTTCAAGTTAGAGGCACTTTCAAAATGAATTATCACATCTTTTAAAATTCTCACCTTCATCAAGTCAAAACCCTCACAAAAAATTATGATGTCATCTGCAAATTGAAGGTGTGTTACTAGAATTCTATCTCTACCTATTCTCCAACCTCTTATTGACCCAACCATGTTTGATTTTGATATCAGTCTACTTAGAGCATCCGCAACCAGTGTAAATAGAAAAGGGGACAGTGGATCACCTTATCTTAGGCCCCTACAAGCTAGGAAAAAATCATTAACAACCCTAATAATTAGAATTGAGTAATGGCAGGAGGTAAGGCAACCATTGATCCAATTACACCATCTAACCCCAAATCCACACTTTCTTAGAACCTCTAGCAAGAAGCTCCAATCCTCTAGATCATAGGCCTTTTCAAGATCCAATTTGCACAAAGCCTTTATTACCCGATCTTCTCATCTCCTCTACACACTCATTTGCTATTAAGATCTGATCTATTATTTGTCTCCCCTGTAAAAGTTATTACCTTTTACTTATGTGATCTCTATCTATAAGGATGAGTATATTTCAGCCTTCGTGTTTCCTTCCAACTCCTCAGGGTTTGCTTGGGATTTGGGCCTTGGAAGAGGTGTTCGTGATTGTGAGGCTGATAGTGCTGTGACTTTGCTTCAAAACCTTGAAGGTGTTTCTTTAGACCCTTCACGGAATGAAAGTCGAGTTTGGACTCTTTCCCCCTCGGGTACCTTCACTTGTGCCTCATTTTTTCTGTCCTTGATTAGGTCAATTGACAGTAGAAGCCAACTTTCCAGCAAAAGATGTTTGGGGTGACCTATTCTGCATAAGATTGGGTGATTCTGCTGGAAAGTAATTCTAGATAGAATCAATACTTGTGATCTTCTTCGAAGGAAAAGACCTAATTGGTGTTTGTTCCCCTCATTGGTGTATCCTTTGTAAGGCTAACGGGGAGTCCTCCCATTACTTTTTTTTTTTTTTTAGAAAATTTAACCAGGATTCATTAAAGGAAGAAGAGGTACATCAGAAGATGTACAAAGCAGGGGAAGAACCCCTACAAATTACAAAGGAGGAAGCTTGTCGCTATACAAATGCTCCAAATACACACCACATTTGGCTAAGCCATCTGCTGTATGATTGTGTTCCCTAGGAGTCCAAACTAATTTTACATTTAAACAGTCCAAAGAGTCCCTAGCCTCTGCCAAATAGTGACTCAATCTCCAAGGTTCTCCCTCTTTGTCTCTTAACCATTTTATAGTATTTGCTGAATCACCTGCAGTGATTAAATTCTGGATTCCCAAAATTTTTATTATTCTGATTCCTGTGAAAGCAGCCATCAGTTCAGCCTTTGTGGAATCGGCCAAACCAATTGGACTGCTGAAAGTCCAACAAATGTTGCTCCTTTCATCCCTTACTGTGCCTCCATTACCTGCTAAGCCAGGGTTACCTAAGGCACTTCCATCGAAGTTTAGGGTCACTACTCCTTCACTGATGGGGTCGGGATGTCTCAAGGATGTTTGATGGAGGTGAGGGAGAAACAGAAGGGGGAATGGTTTTCCTCCCATTACTTGTTAATCTCCTGTTCCCTTGCATTGTCAATTTGGGAATGGGTTTCCTCTTTCTTTGTGTGGTGGACCCTGCCAAATGTACAAAGACTGTTTAACCCTACTTTTTTAGTTGGCATAAGAGGGGAAGAGTTTTATGGAGATGTACTAGGGTCTAGGGCTGTAGTTTGCTGGACCTTATGGGAAGAGAGAATAGATTGTTTGAAGACAAAGAAAAGTAGGGATGCCCTAAGGCTGTGTTTGGTTTGAAGGAAAAAGTAGGGAAAGGAAGGGAAAGGTCTCACCTTAACAAACTTTGTATAGGTTTCCCTACCTTTTCCTTCAAACCAAACATACCATAATTGAAGTCATTACAGTTAGGGTGGTCCATTGGGTGAAAACTTTGAACCTCTTTAATGGTATTCCTGCCACCGACTTGATGAGAAAATGGAGAGAAGTGTCTGACTCTGCTTCTTTGAAAAAGATTCTTGTGCCAACTCGGATTCCTTCAATAAGTGGATTCATTAAATTGAATTTTGATATGGAAGTAGTGAAGGTAATTGTGGACCTTCAGGCATTGGAGGAGCATTCAGGGATGAGGATGGCAGAAATAATAGCTCTATACTGTGGTTCTATTGGTGTAGGAGATTCTTTGAAGCTGAAATCGTAGCTGTGATGGAAGGAATTAAGAAGGCAAAAGAATTAAATCCCTCCAAGCTGATAATTGAAGGTGATTCTAAGCTGGTTATTGGCTGGCTCCAAAAGGAGGAGTGGGGATGGTGGGAATATATTAATGAGACAAGGAAGTTTAGTTGCTTGACGTGAGGAATGGATATTCAGTTTTGGGTTAAGAGTGATGCAAACTGTTTGGCTGATGCTTTGGCCAAACAGGGAGTGGGAAGAAGCACAGATTTTTGGGCCATGTTGTAATCTATTCTCTTCTGTATATTCGAGGAGTTAAGAAAGTTTACCTTCCCTCTGTATTCTGTCCTTTCTCTATTCTAATTGATGAATTGATTCTCTGTTATTGATAAAAAGTAAATAAAGTCAAAAAACTATTTGGGTGCTTCCACACATCTAATCTTTCTATTTCCTCATTTTATTAGAGGACTATCTGTCAATAGATCTGATATTCTTCATCCTAATCTCTTAGTTTTTTTTTTTTTTTTCTAATGACCAAGAGTCATTCTTTCAAGTAATAAAAAACTCAATGAGGATGGTTTGAGCAACCCTGCAAGGTTCTTTTGAGGCATTTTCAAATTGTGAAGTTAATGGACTGGTACAGCAACATTGGCTGGTGATGGGGATAAATCCAGAACAGAAAATGGTAGGATATAATGATATATCATGCTTGTGCAGTATAATGTCAGAGGCCTATAGGATTGGTTATTGACTGTGGTGAGCAATAACAGAGCTGAGTGCAATTTCTTTAATGTTTGTGTAAACCTTACTCTACAAGTTTGGTGTATTTTTTTTTGAAGGGTAAAAAGGAAATTTCATTAAACTGAAAAAAAGGCAGTATGCAGTACATCTCAAAATGATGGTTGTCAAGTTGATAAACCAAATACAAATCGGCTATCAAACTGTAAATGAATCAAAATTACAGGGATTCAACTCCAGAATGCCCCAGAAATTCTCTAACAAATCAGACTTATTCACTTGGTCAAACTCTGGAAGACTGAGTGCCCAAGCTGCAATCAGATTGCCCACTCCTGCTATCAAATATTCAATATTTTTTCCCTTGTCCTCGAAAACACTTCAGTTTCTCACTTTTCAAATGGACCAGCATATTGTGAATGGAATACAGATCCACAGGAATTTGGCTTTCTTGCTTCCTCTGATTTTCAGCCATTTGGAGAAAATCTCTGCTGGAACCGAAGGATGAAATGCATTCTCTCCAAACAGGTTGTAGGATGGGGATGTAAGGCTAGGTTGCGGAGTGGTCTCTTTGAAAGATGAAGAGAAGCCTCGAGAGTGAGGGAAAGTGAAGGTCCTTAGGTAAAGGGCTTAGAAAATGAGAGAGCTGTGGATACTTGAGAGTATCAGTAACAAATGCTTAGGATCGGATGAGTTCTAATGTGAAGAGGATCTCTATTTATGGAGGAGGTCCCTCAGATCCTAAAAGGTAGGAGATTAAGATATTCGCTCCGTATCGGGAAGGGAATATCTGATTCACTGTCAATCATTGGGTGCGCTACTGAGGTATCACCACGTGTTTCATGAGGATCTTCTCAAGGATTCGCTTTCCTTATCCTTGAGTTTCCTCATTACTCGCGTGTGCTCCTACCTTTTTGCGTGTCATAACTAATCCTATGTGGCAATAGTGATGTCTCCGTTTGGCGGTACCTTGCCAGTTTTATGTAGCGGCTTGTGAAGTCCTTTGTTGTCTTGGGTTCGCGTGTGTCTGGGTACACGCGGGCCTCGCTATGGGCTCAGCCTACTGTCCTTTTTATCCCGATATCTAGAGTGGGCTCGCAGGTCGTGAGTTCATCGCATGTTGTAGCGGGTGTGGCTTCATTGCACACTTAGGTTTGTTTGAGTCTCTTGGACGGGTCTTTCTAAGGTTTATTTAGGTTCTGGTGTTAACTGAACTTGGTGACCTGTGGGTTTATTGCAGCTTTGCTTAATGTTTTGCGGGTTCATCGCAAAGGTGGCGGTGTACCGCAAGTTCATTGCAACATGGGAGTTGATTGCAAGCGGCTCGTGAGTGCTTCTGTGGCATTACTCTTGGTGTCCAAGTGTTCTTTGAGGGTCTAGGTGAGCTGTACATACCTACACAGGTAGGAGAAGAACTTCCGAATGAAGTTTGCCACACTACATGGGAAGAATAAATGGAGGACTGTTTCTTCCTCCTGGTTGCACATATAACAACAGTTTGCTAACTGTAAGCCTCTGGATTTCAGGTTGTCAGAGGTTAGAATACTGTCATTCGCCACCAGCCAAGCAAAAGCTTCTACCCTTGCGGGTACTGGGTTACTCCACACTCCTTTATCTGGTCTGAATCCCTACCATCTCTCAGTAAAGCCTTGTAAAAGGATTTAATTGAGAATCTTCCTCCTCTGCATTCTTTCCACCATAATCCATCTGCTGTAGCTCTGGAAAGATTTGTATTTTCTAACCTTTCCAATAACAGAATACACTCTTCCACCTCTTGGTCCAATAAATGTCTTCTGAACTTCGGGTTCCAAATCACTTGCTCCCCTCTCCACTCATAACACTGCTCAATAGATATTTGTTGATCTGTCAGCTTGTAAAGTTTAGGGCACACCTCATACAATTTTCTCACCCCAAGACACTCGTCTTCCCAAAACCTTACCCTAAGCCCTTCTCCCACTTTAAACTTAACTAAACTTCTGAAGTCTTGATTAAAGCTCATGATTCCTTTCCACACACTTATCCCATAGGAGCTCCTCACCTTCCTTGATTCCAACCCGAACCTCACCACACCATATTTTCCAACCTTCTCCATAATGCCTCCCTCTCTCTTTCTTGCCCAAATCTCCATAGCCATTTCCCTAAAAGTGCTTTGTTAAATAATTTTACCCTTCTCAGCCTCAAGCCTCCCCGCTCCTTTGATTTTCAGACCTTCTCCTACTTGACCAAATGAAGCTTTTTGGTCCCCCACCCCCTCCCATAGAAAGTCCCTCTGAATTTTCTCAATTTTCATAGCCTCTTCTCTGGGAACTCTTAAAAGGGATAAGTAATATGTTGGTAAGCTGGACAGAACACTCTAAGTGTGATTCTCCCACCCAAAGATAGATACTTGGTTTTCCATCTATCCCGCCAGCCTCCTCTCCACCCTTTCTATTAAAGGTTCCAGATATTAATTGCTGCTGCCTTTGATTCCACTGGCAGCCCAAGATAGATGAAAGGTAGCTCCCCTACCTTACACGCCAGCACTTCTGTGTATTGCCTCACTTCCTCGGCACTTAGGTTCCCAACTCCTATTAGTGAACTTTTTTCCATATTCACCTTTAGACCAGTCAGCATTTCAAAGTTGGCTAAGATAGCTCTTAAATTCAGAACTTGATTTGCTGAAGCATCTAGGAAGATTAGTGTATCATCAACATATTGTAGGTGAGAGATATGCAGTCCTTCATTTCCAACTTTAAAGCCTTCTATCCACCCCCTCTGCACTCCTTTCTTCATGATCAGGTTTAAAGCTTCCATGACTAAGACAAACAACAAAGGTGAAGTGGGCCCCCCTGCCTCAACCCTCCAAACCCCATCAACCTGGTGTAGGAGTCTTTAACTTAATATATGCACTCTCCTGAGACATCAAACTTTACAACTGTTGAACATGTCCTAAAGCACTTGGTTAAACAATCTCGGAATAGGAATTCATTTCTCTAAGCATGGCAATCTCAAAGTGGTTACAGATCATGGATTGGGCCGGTTCACTTCATGGTTACAGGTTATTGCATGTTTATGAGTGGAAATTTATTAATATGGATAAGAACAAATGGCAGTGGCCAAATGAAGTGCCAAGGCAGGGTATTGTGCCATGGCACATGGAGTAGCTGAAGTTTTGTGGACAAGGAATTTGCTAACTGAATTGGGCTTTACTATGACCGATGTCATATCCCTTTGTTATGACAAGAAGGTGGCAATGAACATGGAACACAATCTAGTTAAACATGACAGAACCAAAGACATTGAAGTTGATAAGCATTTCATTTACGAGAGATGGGAAGGTGGAGAAGGATGATATCTCCTATTTCTCTCATTGTTTCTCTTCTCTTCTTTTCCTCTTTTCTATTTCTATGAAAAATAACATGGGAAATGTGTCACACCCCCCAGAGTACAGGGGGTCTCTGTAATTTACCCAAAAGGTACTTTGCTCAATTTTTAATTAACACAATGCTATTTGTTATGTTTTTTGGTAGGACTACTTGTTTTGGTAAGGAATTTTGATAATTTGCTTTTTTTTTTTTTAGATTCTTACTTTCTTATATTTTTCCATTTGCAGTTTTGTGTTTCTGTTTGTTCCCTGGTATTTGCTGGAGAAACCAGGGATGGAAGTTTCACAGATTCAGTTCAATTTCTGGATATTTTTTTCAAATGCCCTTTGTGCACTAGCCTTGAACTTTTCAATATTCTTGGTAATTGGAAGAACTGGAGCAGTCACTATCCGGGTTGCTGGTGTTCTGAAAGATTGGATTCTGATTGCACTTTCAACTGTTTTATTTCCTGAATCAACGATTACTGGTCTGAATATCATTGGATATGCAATTGGTACTTCTCTTTCCATCTAAGTGAGCAAATTTGTAACACATTCAAAATTTCTGCATTAATTATTAAAATTTCACATTTTCATTGTATTCTTCTGCAGCTCTTTGTGGTGTAATCATGTATAACTACTTGAAAGTGAAGGATGTCCGAGCATCTCAACTTCCAGCTGAAAGTATCCCAGACAGAGCATCAAAGGTCAGTTTGTATCATATATTTGATACCTTCAGGATATCAGGGTTACTGCTTATTTCATGAGTACTAGTTATTCCGTAATATTTAGTGGTTTTATTTGTTCTTGTTTGAAGTAATAACTGTTATTCAGTATATCTCAGAATACTGTCCCAGTATTGGATCTTAAATATGACATTATAAATTGATAACCACCAATATATCGCCTTCTTTGGAGCTGTGGTAAGATGATTAGTTGTCTAAAAGTCTCATGGGCATTGCTTCCATTTTAATGGCAACCAATGCAAAACATAATGCTTAAAGTTCAGAATGAGCTTCCAGAAATTTTGCTCAAATGTCAGTAAGATTATATAAAAAATTCCAAGTGTGCATTGATGTTTATTCTCTGCTCCTGAACTCTGAAGCAAGATTTATAATAAATTTTCAACATTTTTATAGTGTGTTTATTGTTTCCATAATTTTATGATGTTTATGCCAGCTTCCATTACCTTCTATTTTTTATCAGTAACACAATTTATTAATATCTGCAAAGTGAATGGTATACATCATAATGTGCTAAGCACCTTAAAAAAGCTAACAAGCCTCGACTAAGCTTCTTCTATTTTCCATTTACAAGTTTCCCCCTTGTTGAATTAAACCTGGAAACATTTGGTTTCTATTACCATAAACCCTAAAACCCCAAACCCCAAACCCTAAACCCTTTTTGCAATCCTATTTTCTATGATGTCCATTTAAAATTAGTTCTTAGCTCTAAGGCTAGCCTTTTGATCTCCCTGAAAGTGTCTATGGTCCCAACAATCAATGCAGTCTCTCTTTGACCATCCTACAATCATACTAGGGTACTTATCATTCAAGATTTCTCTGTAGTTTAGGGATTTTGTTATCCTTATGATGTGAAGAACTGCCTATAATTCTGCATGCTCATACCTGAAGTAGTATAGCTAAGACGTTCCTTTATCCCAATTTCTGACTACTCCCCCAATTTCTGGGTTCCCTATGCTGCAGCTGTCAAAATACATCATGATGTTTAGGGCTGGGGGCATGAAGGGATAAAGGGTGGTCTGTCTTTTGTCAAAGAGGAGAACGCCATCTGCTGCCAAAATCTTTATATGGTATCACAGGTAGTGAAAGAAGTAAGCATGCCCAACCTATATAACCCTGATACAGCAAGGGCATGGCTGGGTACAGTATTGAATACATAATTCACACTTAAAATTGAAGTATTCGACACAATAAGACACCTTGCAATACACTCGCAATACTGCTCTGGTACATCTCCCCATGATCTTACCTCTCTTCGGTGGGGAAAAGGAGGTGCTAAATAAACTTCTTGAATATCCCTAGGTTGTCTGCCTGCCTTCAAATAAAGAACAGAAAATGGCCAAATGCTTGATAGAATTAGAAATTGATAGGAGAATAATAGATAGAAAGTATTTCTACCATTTTCTCTACAAAAAAAGGCACATGTTAGGTGATGGGGAACAGTAAGGCCTTCTCCTTTGAAGAGTTTACTAGTGTTTGTTTTCTCATGGTTAACCTCTTAGACTCTAATTTTGGGTGGAATTGGTCCTTGCAAATGGCACTCACTAGGCAAACTAACTGGGTTGAAGCTTCCATAGCCTTCTACTAATTATTCCATATCCAAACAAACTAATTATTCCTTCTGAACATAAACAGTCTTAATGTTATGACATGATCTTGCAGAAACATCTTAGCATATCTTCTTATCATCTTCGAATGAACAAAGATCTTTTCCAAGAAACCATTTTAGGGAACATTTTACCTCTCAACTTGCTTACCAGCTAGTCTGAAAGTAGTCTTGTCAATATATTTAGATCTTGCCCCCAAATCAATTGGTTCATTTGGGTTTATCATTTTATTTAATTATATTTATAATAATGTAGATACATGTAAAAAATGAATATTATGCTTTATCATGAGAGAGTCTTCCATTCAATCCACATGAAACCTGTGACCATCATAGCTGTCAAGGTGATGCCTAGGTGACAAGGCACCCATGGAGGGTTGCCTCGCCCAAGTGCCTAGTTGCTTTTTTTCAAGGCGCCATATGATGATATGAAGTTTATACTCATTTAATGAAGATTATTGGTAATTATTGGAGAAAATGATTGCCAGTCACATGAAACTTGGGGAACTATCCTAGGATTCATGTTTTTATTTTATTTTATTTTAAAGAATCAATTTCTTAGGTGAAAAGGCACTCCCCCATCACCTAACCTCCCCTTGGCACCTTGGCAACCGTGGTGACCATGAAAAAAAATCTCCTGGATCCCTTTTGTTTCTTCTAGTACATTGCAAAATTGCCACACATAGATTCTTTGCATGCATATTATTGTCCTTAATCCAAGGGTTCTTCAAGCTAAATAATTGCAACTCAGGGAACAATCCTAGGATTCATGTTTTTTTTTTTTTTTTTTTTTTCTGTTTTAAAGAATCTCTTTCTTACGTGACAGGGCACTTCCCTATAACCTCCCCCCTGCTGGCACCTTTGCAACTATAGTGACCATGAAAAAAAATCTCCTGGATCACTTTTGTTTCTTCTTGTACATTGCGAAATTGCAAAACATAGGTGATTTGAATGCATGTTACCAAGGGTTCTTCCAGCTAACTTATGGCATAATGGATATTGGTCCCTGTAGAGCTAAATCATCAAATTTGTGGTGAATGTATAGTCGCCATTTGACTTTCTGGGCGTTACATATCTTGTATGCCAATGCATCAGGGCTCTAAAGACTTACATTTTAATGGATTTGATTTTATAGTTCGGATTATGCTTTCTGGGATTGTTAGTTATTCTTCGATTGACTTCCTTGAGACTTCCAAATCACAATATTTTGGCCTTAAATTGACTGTCTTGCTAAATGTCCTAGATGTTCTGTGGCTACAAGGTTGTAACTTAATTGTGCATTATTATATGTCAATTGCCTTGACATCATAGAGGGCAACACCATGCCAAAGTATCAAATCTGGTGTTTCTTTAAAAATTAAGGAGTAGGACTGATGAACAATGAAAATCTATGCATATATAATATATTATTCTTCTGAATATTCAAACTTATTCTTGTCATTATATCTTTGAAGAAATTGAAGGCGTGGGAAAAAGTACATAATCTGTCTTTTCAAGCTCTGCTTTCAGGGAATTGAGTTTGCTATTTTAGGGCCTTATTATTCATGGATTCTTATTGGTACTTCATTGTAGGAGTGGAAGTTGGAGAAGAAGTCTTCTGATCTTTATGTACCCAACAGTGGCAATAATAACAGTGGAGGGAATGCATCTGCTTCTGATCCTAATGTGGATGAAGAAGCACCTTTGCTTCCATCATCAAGGCTGTCTCATATTGGGCGTACCCAGATTGGCAGCCACTCGTGATGGTTCATGACATGCAGCCCAAGTATAGACCAATTTTCTTGTAAGCTGTCTCACTTGGGGGGTGGGGGGCATTTTATTTGCAAATAGAGAAAAGGGAATGAAGCCAGACGAATTGTATTCCTTTCTTTTGCAAAGAACCACCATTCTTTGCCATTCAATATTGAGGGAATTCATTGTAGAAACTTCATTTGTAGTTTGGGCTTGAAATATAGACTACAGAGGTTAGTTTACTCAGTCTCCTTCAATTTTATGGTTCTATAAATCGTATTACTGGTATAATTCAATACTGCCGGACCTGAAAAGGTACAAAGCTGCCTAACATTATATGAACAATATCATATTTTTTTAATATTCTTTCTTTTCCCTTCCAATTTTTTTGATCAGTGCCCCCTTCCTAGGTTTTTACCCAGCATGCAGTATAATATTCAAGATTCGTGCTAGTGCCATGGAGCATTGAACACGGTTGATACAAGGTGTCAACGAGAAAAGTATTCTTTACTGGTATCCCATTTAAAGAGGATTGGGATTATAAACTGGGTCCAACTTTAATGATCAACTACAATACCATCTGATTTTAATATTTGAAGTTATATGTTCATTAGACCAGCCAACTACAATACAAGGTGTCTATTTTAATCATAAATAGCCTCAAAAAATAATTATCACCTGCCAATTTATATTGATCAATCCAAAGGTTTCAGGTAGAAACAACAATAATACCAAACACAAACCATAATTTGACAATGAATATGAATCGATATCATCTAGTTTCAGACATGATGTATTTATGTTTGGGTGGTTTACGAAGACACTCCTATAGTTTTTTATATTTACTAAATTTCTACCCCTAATTTGTGTTTTTTTAAAGACACCTATATTTTTGCACCCACTTTATTTAAAGTTATTTATTTTACTATAATGGAAGTATAAAATTACCTTTTTAACCATGATTCTGTTATACCTGGAAATGGCAACAGGCGGGGATGGGCAGCAGCTCCCCATTCCCATCTCCAAGGTTCAAAATGTCGATGCGTCGGCGTATCGGGCCAATCGAAACTCCTGGTGTTTTTTTTTTTAATTTTTTTTGCCAGCTGGTTCAGGGAAGTCGGTTTAGGTCTTCGCCACACTCTGAACCGATTGGACCACCGATACATCCACTGTAGGAACGTATCGATGGGGTGCCGGAATGATATGTATCAGCCGATACAGGCCGATACGTGTCGATGCTTTGAACCTTGCCCATCTCCATCCCCACCAATAGGGACAAAGCTTTTCCCATTCCTGTCCCCATGGGGATTATCCCCATTACTTTCCAATTTTTTTTTGTGGTGTTAAACTTATTTTATTTCTTATGTCATTCATTTCAATCTTTTAAATAAGATAGTTACAATTTACAGTGCTATCAAAATAGATCCAAATATATTAAAACATATTCCAACACATTCAAATATATTTTAAAAAATATTAACACATTTTAAAAAACATCAATACAAATATATATTACTAAATATGAATCCCCACAGGACGGGGATTGGAGACCGCATGAGGTAGGGACTAGGGAGTGTCACCATCTCCACCCCATCCTCACCAATGGGGACAGAAATTTGCCACCCTATCCCCATGGGAGAAAATATTTGCATCCCCACTCATTCAAGGCAGTTCTCTATGGGGACCAGAGAAATGGGAAAAGTGGTTATCCCTAGTTAGACTATAATCAATGAAAGAAAATAAAAAATAAAATGCCCCTTTTTCCCTGTAAGAATGCAGGCAACTGACAAGTTGGACATTTCTTCTTTCCTTGTTCCAAGTTAACTAGGTAAGTATTGCCTTTGCTTCTCTTCTCAATGGCAGAGAATCCTGATCGACCCCATCAGGCCATCACTCTGTTTAAGTTCTTTCTCCTTGCAAAGATAAATATTTTCTTCAATAATCGAACGTTGTGACTGTAAAGTGCCATGAGAGTGATTGATCTTGCATGAATTTTCTTGATATATCCATTCCTATCTGGAAATATTGTGAATAGGGGTGTTGATTTACACCCCTATTTCGGGCTTGGGCTTCGGGTTGGGTTCATTGAATTTTTGACAAAATTCGAACCCTAACCCACAAAAATAGCACCCCTAATTGTGAATGAGAGATGAAGACAGATCTGTTGTCTCCTTGAATAAGGAAAAGGAGTGAGAGAACTTGTATGGAATATTTTAGCAGACCTCTTTGTATGCTCAATCCTCTCTATGCATATTGTGATATCAGATAGTGATATGAGGAAGTGAAGTTATGAAATCTGGGAGAATATAGAGCAAAAGGAGAAGCTTGGGGTTATGAGATAAATCCTTAAAATAACGAATGACAAATGCAACCTTAGTCGTTTTTTAAGCCCTATCTAAGTCTTCAGATGAATTCAAGGACTAAATATATATTTATGTATTTAGCATTTCTTATATCCTTTCTCCATAAAATATCAAAGTGAAAGAGACGTCTTCTATCCCATTCCTGTCAAGCTGTTCTGGTATTCATCAAGTAATTTAAAAGCATATGACTTGATTTTGTCATGTCCAACAAATAAAGTTGGAGTGGCAGGTTACTTCAACGTCAGCAGGAAGATATGCCAATTAGAAAGATTTTGCAAAGATTACTTATTTAATAAGCAATTATGTACACACTAGGCAACCATGTTAAAATCATGAAGGCTCCCCACCTACTCTCAGCTTATAATTGTGCTTCACCATTGGATTGAACAATGTTTCAAAAAATACCCGGAATTGGAATTGGAATTGATTTGGCCACTGGTTTTTGGGTCAGCAGTTAGGTTGTCTGGTTTGAATGGATGATCTATTTTAATTTAAAAAATAAAAATGAAGAACAGTGAAAACCATTATTCGGGTTGAATGAATTGATTGTGATTGTCTTGGTCAGTGAGTGGGTCACTGACCAAGTCAACAGTTTTTTTACCAAAAAACAGATTAAGGGTGAAATGGAATAGGTTGTCTGGACGATTCCTAAGACAAACGGTCCAACTGTTATGATCAACAACGGTTTGAAAGCACTGGGATTGAATGAATTTAACCGTACTTACTATATTGAAAATTGCTTAAATTGTAAGATAGGGATTCAACTCTTTTCTTATTTGATTCATTTATATTCAGATTGAATTAAATCTTATCCTTGGAATTTATATCACATTGGAACGAAAATCCGGGTTGCAATTGGATATTAAATAGCGTTAAAAAATAGACTAAAAATGATCGAGATATTATATACTATTGATAAAGTGAACTAGAAATGATTTTATGAAACTTAAACCAATGGCTGCTTCGTAAAAGTAATAAATACAATTTCAAACTTTTTTTATTAAAATATTCTTATTTTTGAATTTAATGCCTCTCTTATAGGGTTGAATATGTAATTAAAAATATTACTTTTCACTTTATTTAGTCTTAAGTTATTAATTCTCATTTTCTTTTTTTTTTTATTTAAAATCTATATTTAAGAGTAAAAATATAAGGCCCCATTTGGTTTGTGGGAATAGGGGTCTGGAATTGGAATTCAAAATGGGCTATTCCAATTCCAACTGTTTAATTGGATGGTCCAATGGAATCAAAATCCTATTCCTGTTGAAATGGCATTCCCCCATTCTCTGCCCCTCCATTGTTTGTAAAATCCTATTCTTGTTGATTTCAAGTTTCATTCCTATTCTTGTCTGAACCAAATAGACTATGGGATTGGATCATTCTAATTCCGATTTTAGATAATTTTGATTTTGATTCCAATTCCGATTTCAATTGCAAATCAAACGGGCCCTAATATAATCAATGAAAATGTCCCAAACCAATCATAAACTACGTGAAGCCTACAGTGAAAAGTTGAATCGTTGTAGGCCTATATATTTTATGAGTGGTGTGGGCATTATGATTGATTCCACAGTCCATCGGCTGAACAACTATTGCGTTCAGCTAACCCACAGTCCAACCGTTTAGCTTTTGGCATTTGCTGTCCTTCTCAATATCACATATCCAATCATTCCTAAGCTGATTCCTTTCCTGTGGGAAGGATTCGTCCTCCCACTTAAAAAAATTGAATAGAAAAATGCCACTGGGAGGTCCGTCCATAGATATACACCTGCTAGGGGTGCCCACGGTTCGGTGGGGTATTTTTAGGACTGAATCGGTATTACCGATTTTTAGAAAACTGGTAAATGAAACCGAATCGAAACTAAGTTTTAAAATATTGATGCGTCCGATACATCGGTCAGACGTATCGGGCGAATCGATACTCCTTCTGGTATTTTTTTTTTATTTTTTTCGCCAACTGGTTCAGGGGAACCGGTTTAGGTCTTCGCCACACCTTGAACCAATCAGACCACCGATACACCCACTATAGGGGCGTATTGGTGGGGTGCCAGAATGATACATATTGGCCGATACGTGTCGATACATTGAACCTTGATCGAAACCAGTCGATTAACTGGTTGACCGGTTTGATTAATCACTGGTTTGGTTGGTCGGTTTTTTGGTTTTTTAATTTTTATAATATATATCATAAAAATATACAAAAATATATATAATATTATATTTTAATTAATAAATAATATATCATATATTATAAATACATATTTATATATAATATATATTTATTAATTTATAATATAAATTAATTTAGCTATCCTTATTGTTTAGCTATTAGTATACTTTACTGTTTGAAAAATGAATGACACTATCCTATTGTTTCTATAATTTTCTAAATCTTCCAAAAATAGTTAAGCATGGACAGAAAAAATCAAATGTCCGTTTTGCCCTCCTAATTGATTTTTAGAGGGAAGGTATCCTCTCTCCCAAGCTACTTTTTACTCTTCTACTAAAGGTCATTGACAGTAAAAATTGAGGACTCGCAGCGGCCAAAGTCGTCGTCGGCGACGGAAAACTCCTCTTCACTCTTGCGCTAAAGGTCGTCGTCAGTAGAAATCAAGAACTTACAGCGGCCAAAATCACCATCAGCGACAGAAAGCTCCTCTTAACTCTCGCGCTAAAGGTCATCGACGGCAGAAATCGAGGACTTGTAGCGGCCAAAATCGCCGTTGGTGATGGAAAGCTCCTCTTCACTTTCGCGCTAAATGTCATCGTCGACAGAAATTGAGGACTCAAAGCAGACAAAATCGTCGTCAGTGACAGAAAGCTCCTCATTCTCGCGCTAAAAGTCGTCGGTGACGGAAAGAGGGAGACGGAGAGGAGTGATCTCTGCAAGAAAACCAAACCTATCTTGAACTGCATCAAACCCTGCAACCCATGGCATGAACAAACCCTTCCTCTTCTTCTCTTCACCTCGTCTACCTATGCCAGAATGTCTCCAATGGCCTCCAATTAGTCCTCCATAAATGCCCTTAAAGTACCCAAGGTGGGAACTTGGTTTCTGTGTTCGCCATGGCCGTGAATAACTATGGCGCTCTAGCTGAACCTAATTGTATGTGGGAACTTGGTTGCCGCGATTCCATTCTCATCAGTAAATAAATCAAAAGCTTCAAGCAACTAAACAATTATCTAGAAATCTCTTCCCACTATTGACCTTTGAGACTATATCTTCAAAAACACACCAATGTTTCTTGAGGAGACATTTGATGATTAGAGTAGTCGGTGGTAGTGGAGAACCAAATAGGGGTGATGATGAGATGTTTCGTTTGCAATGGAACAAGGGATTATCCACTAGGTGATAGGGAACCTAAAGGGATTGTAGGAAAATGAATGGGATATAAAACGGTGATGAAGATGGTAGGATTTACATCAAAATCGGGTGGAAAATAGGATTTACATTCAGAAAGTAGAGTAGGGAAAGAGATTACCCTTCTACAAGAAGCCCAGGCAACCACAACCAATCCTCAACAGGTGTGAAGGCATTTTGAAGAGGTTTCATTGCCGGAGGGATTGTTGTTCAGGTAAAAGAAAAAGAGAGGAATTGTTGTTCAGGTAAAAGAAAAAGAGAGGAATTGTTGTTCAGGTAAAAGAAAAAGAGGGGGATTGTTGGTCCATGACAACTTGGTTTATGATTGTGCAAACCTTGTTTTTGACGACCGAGTTCCCATTTATCAAAACAAAGAAGATTGTTGGAACAAGGTACAACATCATGAAACGACCCTACTGACGAAAATTAGACTCTCCATAGGAATCAATGCTTCAACCATTCTCAAAGTAAAATCCTATCATTCTCTCTCTGTGAAGCTCTCTACAACTGTTCTAATCAGCTTTTCCTAGGTTTCATCTCATTTTTCTTTCTTATTGACTTCAAAAATCATTGAGAATTGTGGAGTTTTTGCATACTTAAGTGGTTTTCTTTGAAAACCTAAAGGTCCTCTTCTGTTCTTGTTCGTACTGTTGTTCATTTGCTGACTGAAACTTGAAAGACTCAAGGAGTTCTTTTGTTCTAAGTCAGATGGAGCAAATGAAACATGGATGAAGGGTTTGGTGGTTTTGAGCAACATTTCTAGTGTGGAAGCAATTGCGGAAGGATAAATGGAGTAATCTGAGTGGAAACTGATGAGGGTGGATTTGGCCCTCCTATGACATTCCGAAACAGATGGACGACACCCATACGCCACCTAGCAACCTACCTTTACTACCAACCTAGCAATTTCAATCACAACTTAGGCCGGCTAGGAGCACCTCGTCAAGGGTTGATTTGTAGCACCCCGTCACTGGCCGATGTGACCTCGACGCGAGGAGCGACCTCCCTCGAGGGCTTGCCGACCTGACTAAGGTCCAGGAGGTGACCTGCGAGTCGTGCTCGCTAACAAATTCGGTATGCATATCCCGACACTCCCAAGTTTCTCGAAATTTGACCCACGTATCGAGTGTTTCGGAGGATGACCAACTTGCATAGTGGTTACCTTCGGGGATATCAAACCGGTTAGGCGACCTCCTGGAAATCTCGGATGTAGTGCGTGAAGCCCATGCCAAACAAAGCCTATATAAAGGCATCGACCCCAATGGCACAGGAAGGTACGCAGGATTTAGTGCATCCTAGCTCTCATTGTTCTCAAACTCTCAGCTTGCATATACTATTACTGACTTAAGTATTAGTGCGACCTCATCGGGTTAGCCACCCCGAGTGGCTAAGTTCTCACCACGGGAAGGCACGCTACAAGAAGCTAAGTTCTCACCTTCTAAAAAGCTAAGTTCTCATCTTTCAGAAAACTAAAGATTTCACCTTTTAGAAATTAAAGTTCTCACTTTCTAATTTCCATTTTATGTACTCAAAGGCACTTTTGAGTAGCATCAACACCCAGAATGAATACCGATTACTGGGGGGCAAAAACATCTATGATGAACCTAGAGAACTCCCTTGTGACAATCAAACAAGTGTAGGCCAAACTCAACATCCCGAGTGCCCCAGATAAATGCCTCGCTACCGCATGTGAACTCCCCTCTCCCCGTGGTGGAGCCATCAACAGTTCCCACCGGGATCGAAGCATGGCAGTTCCATGAGATGAAGCATGAATTTCCAGATGTGA
The DNA here is from genome assembly GCF_056320005.1 of Nelumbo lutea. Lineage (NCBI taxonomy): Eukaryota > Viridiplantae > Streptophyta > Magnoliopsida > Proteales > Nelumbonaceae > Nelumbo > Nelumbo lutea. The sequence continues at coordinate 820,531 of NC_142689.1, forward strand.
GCATGGGAGTAGCTCGACGTATTCATGTCAATGTAGAATAGGCAGTATCAGAATGACCTTAACAACCAATAGTCTGGCAATAGGCACCTCAGAGTAAGGTTGCCCCTACAGGTCGAGTCAGTCATGGTTCCCGCAGGAAGTTGATGGCCAATAGACTAAGCAGTTCTGTTGACTTTATTTCAGCTCGGATAAGCCTCACCAGTCCTCTTCACGAGGTCTCCCCTATAAATTGAACCTTTGCGGTTCCTGCGGGAGTTAGCAGCCTATGAACTATGCGAACGCCCTTGTGGATCGAGCCCCTCAAGGTTCCTGAGCAAGTCGGTTACCTATAGTTAGTAGAGCTACCCTCGGAGGTCGAGCTCCCTGTGGCTTCTCGTAGGAGTGGACAACCAGTGTCGTTACGAGGCTGATGTAGTGCAGTCGTGGCCCTGAACTTTCGACTCACACCAACAACAACATTATTCTCTCACAGGGGGGGGCAAAACATGTACGCCATGGTCTCGTAAGCACTCACCTAGGAAGATAATCCCATGGGATGACATAGAAGCAGCCATATGAGAAGTTACTACAGAATGACCACCCGCTTAGGCAGAAAGGTCATGCCACACATTGGCTAAATAAGGATAAGGAGAGTGGGCGCGAGTCATTCCCTGAACTTAAGGGCTAAAGTGTCGAGCTGATAAAAGACCTCAGCACCACACGAGACCCAATCACTTCTTCGGCATGGGCAAGACCAAGGATAAGGAGAGAGGACTATAAGTCACTCCTTGAGCCTAAGGGCTATAGTGTCGATTTGACAAAAGAACTCTGCACAATACAAGATGCAGTCGCCTCTTCGGCATGGGCAAATAAGTCCTAATCACCTCTTCGGCATAGGTGTGCTAAGTCCCAGTCGCCTTTTCGGCATGGACAGATAAGTCCTACTCGCCTCTTCGGCGTAGTCGTGCTAAGACCCAATCGCCTCTTCAACATGGGCAAAATCAAGGATAAGTAGAGTGGACCGCGAGTTGCTCCCAGAGCTTAAGGGCTAAGGTGTCGAGCTGATAAAAGACCACGACACCATATAAGACCCAGTCGCTTCTTTTGCATGGGAAAAATAAAAACAGTTTGCATTCAACACAAAAAAGAGAATAAAGGAAAGACTAGTTCGCTTTCAGCATATGACAGATGCAAACTTAGTCGATCTCTTCACAGTAGACCTCCACCTCGGTTTCAGGCTTTGCATCAAACTCGTTGGCTACTCTTTTGAGAACCAGCTCGAAGGACGCTGCATCAAAGTCTACCTAGGTGGAGCGACCTAATAAAGTAGTCACACAGAACCCCCTCTTGAGGATGGCATAGTAAACTTCACTCTTGAGGTAATGGTCGGATTGTAGAACCCCTTGATGGTTCCATCCCTAATAAGGTAGATGTCCTCGGGGTACCTGCTTCACCTCCCCACGAGGGGATGAATTCGCTCTCGTGCCCTGATAACCAAGATGATGAGGTCCTGCGCAAGGCTACAAACACTTGGACTCTTCCAACCTGAGAAGCAAATTAGAACGATGCTTACGACTACGAGCTTATTGAATCAGTCATTCCGAGCCAAAAGAAGAGATCTACTCCCTTCGCTGAGCTACTTTCAGCTCAGGAGTGGGGGGCAATTAATGAGGGTGGATTTGGCCCTCCAATGACATTGTGACACATGGCATCCTGAAATAGCTGGATGACACCTAGATGCCACCTAGGCAATGATTTGGAGTCCCAGATTGTAGTTCGTCTTCACCCCGACCTGGCGACCTACCTTTACCGCCAACTTAGCGACTTCGATTGCAACTTAGGCTGGCTAGGAGCACCTCGTCTAGGGCCAACCTATAGCACCTCATCACTGGCTGATGTGACCTCGACGTGAGGAGCGACCTCCCTCGAGGGATTGCCGACCTGACTGAGGTCCATGAGGCGACCTGCGAGTTGTGCTTGCCGACAAATTCGGTATGCATATCCCGACACTTCCAAGTTTCTCGAAAGTTGGCCCACGTACCGAGTGTTCCGGAGGATGGCCAACGTGTGTGGCGGCTACCTCTGGGGATATGGGACCGGTTAGGCGACCTCCCGGAAATCTCAGATGCGGTGCGTGAAGCCCATGCCAAACAAAGCCTATATAAAGTTACCAACCCCAATGACATGGGAAGGTACGTGCGATTTAGTGCATTCTAGCTCTCCTTGTTCTCAAACTCTCAGCTCGCATATACTATTACTGACTTAAGCATCAGAGCGACCTTGCCGGGTTAGCCACCCCCGGTTTTCTGATACCTCCCTTTCTTTGCAGTTCGAGCGACCTACTTAGCAACAGGCATCCGAGTTGCCCTACAACTAGGAGAATCCGGATTGCGCACCATCAGAAACTTATCTAAAGTGGTTGATTTGATTCCCATTGAACAACTATGAGCTTTTTTTTACCCAATTCTATTTCATAAGAAGAAGAAGAAGAAGAAGAAGGGTGAGGGAGAGGAAGGATAAAATTGAGTTTTAAAAATATTTATACTCCACGTGTGTATGTGTTTTGACGGAATATTAACAGATGATAATGGTAAAGGTAGAGCTAGTTTAAGAAATTGTTAGTCAATTTTCAAACGGTAAAGGTACACTTACCCAATTAACTAAACCATAAGGCTAGTTTAAGAAATTTATCCTAAAATATATAGAATATATGTATATCAGTTGGTTTGATTAACTCTCGGTTTTCTATATTGGTTAACCAAAAACAAATTGGTACCTTTCGTTTTTTAAAAACACCGAACCCATCTATTCAATTAACCGATTTTTTGGTTCTGTTTCGATTGGTTCAGTTTTTTAATTTTTTTTCTCACCCTAGCACCTATTGCGAGATACCCGAATGATAGTCAAGGTATCCGAACTTTAAAATGTGTCGTTATAGCATTGGAACTTCCAAAAATTGTCAATTTGGTCTCGAACCGTTAACTGATATTAACAAACAAGTAGAATGGCATAAACAACCCTAATAGTCCGTAGAAGAAAGAAAATGGTTTTTTAAAATGCCAAAATTACCCCTTTTAAACACTTGTTAGACCGATAGCCTCTGTTAACAATAAATACCAAGGTCCTATTAGAAGTTGCAGCGTTCAACGCCGACGAATTCATCTTGGAAATCATTGTGGAGAGAAATTACTCCTTTTAAACCCTTATTGGTTTACCCATAATGTATTCTCTGTATTTGCATAAAAAAGCCTCTCTATGATTACTCCATTCATCGATCGGAGAAGGGTTGAACATCGGCAATCCACTTTATTTGAAAAGTACAAAGCCTTGTTACTGGAACGACGGGGCATAGCTAGGTAGCCTCAAACCTTACGACCCAAGAAAGGTTCTTGTCCACGCTCACCCAGGTCAACGCCCACGAATCCCCTGTTCAGATTTTTCGCTTCAGAAGACGGCATGCCTAATCCCAGAGGCAGAGTTCTTGGGGAAGTAGTGTCATTAATGCTGACTTCTACAGCCAAGTAAAGACACAATGCCCAGCCAGAGACATAGCGCTGGTGTAGAGACAATGCCTGGCCAGAGACACAACACCCAATCATCAAAACAAAATTGGTGGTTCCACCTTTGACAACTCCAGCCAAAGACATAGCACTGTAGATTTACTGGTCCAAATTAATTGGAAGAGTAGCCATTATCTTTTTGAATTTGTGTTTATACACCTTTTCTTTCAGGCATGTCAAAGTACAGTAACTAATTTCTTATTAAACAATGAGTTTGCATTTAAGAACAAACACATTTTTCCTTTGAAGGTACCTTCGGACAAATGGGGAGAACCGGCGGTGCTGTTCTCAGAAGAAGATATTGAGAAATCTCTCTCCCCTCTCCAATTTGCTTTGGTTGGAAAATGTTCTTATGGTTCTCCTTCCCTAGCGGAGATCAGGGAATTTATGGTAGATACTTTTAGACTCCAAAAAGCTATTGTGGTCATAGTATTAGATCCGAGACATGTGCTTCTCAAATTTGAAAGTGAAGAGGAATACCTTAGGGTTTGGTTGAGAGAGGCTATTATTATCAAGGATTTTCTGCTCAGATTTCTAAAATGGATGCCTGGGTTGGAGTTAGGTTGGGAACCATCAGTGTTCCTCTTTGGATTTCTCTACCAATGTTGCCGATTAATTTGTACAATGACAAGTACCTATGATCAATTGCGTAGGTAGCAGGAAGGGTGCTAAAAGTTGATCCGGCTACTGCTCGTTTGACTACAACAACTGCAGCTAGGATTTGCGTGGAGGTGGATCTGTTGAAAGAAAACCCTAGTCATGTTTGGGTTGGGCTCGGCAAAGAAGGTTTCTGGCAGAAAGTTGTTTATGAGAACCTCCCCAAATATTGCACTTTCTGCTTCAAACATGGTCATGGTGAGGGAGAATGCAAACTAAAACTGAAGAGAAATTTGAAATCTAAGGGAGAAGTCGCCAAGTCTAAAACCACTTCAGCTAAAATGCCTGGTAATCCTGAAGCACCCAGAAAAAAACAAACTATGAAGAAGTTTTACCAGGAGGTTCGAAGAACCCCAGCACCGGTACCAAAAGCTGTAGTGATAGAAAACACAGACATAGAAGGGGTCTAGGATCAGCAACCTGAAATCCCATAACAACTGACATTACCTATAGAGGGGGTGCAGACGTCTTTTGCTTCTAAAGATGATATTAGTTTGAAAACTATTTGGCTAGTCAGTCTAGAGACGACTGACTATTGCACTTTCTGTTTCAAACATGGTCATGGTGAGGGAGAATGCAAACTAAAACTGAAGAGAAATTCGAAATCTGAGGGAGAAGTTGCCAAGTCTAAACCCACTTCAGCTAAAATGCCTGGTAATCTTGAAGCACCCAGAAAAAAACAAATTTTGAAGCAGGTTTACTAGGAGGTTCGAAGAACCCCAGCACCGGTACCAAAAGTTGTAGTGATAGAAAACACAAACATAGAAGAGATCTAGGATCAACAATTTGAAATCCCAGAACAACTAACATGCAGAGGGGGTGCAGACGTCTTTTGCTTCTAAAGATGATATTAGTTTGAAGCCTGTTTGGCTAGTCAGTCTAGAGACGATCTCTTTCTCGTCTAGGAAACCTGACAGGATCTGGAGTATAGAGGAGCTGCAACAATCCAAGTTGGAATAGGATGAGGGACTTTCTTGTAGGGAGTACAACACTGGCCTCAGTTCTGATGCCGAACTACTCGATAAAATTACTGAGAGAGCTCAAAATTCTTCATGCGCCTTATATGAGGATGAATCCAGGCTAGAAGTGGAAGCGAATTGGACACAGGTGGTTCGCAAGAAAAGGCCTCGAAAAAAATATGTTCAGAGTGAGAATAGACCAATTACCAGATCGTAGACTGGCCAAGGTATGACTACTTCTAGATGTTCCCAATGAATGGTATTTTCTGGAATATTAGAGGGATTTCAAATGATCCTTCTATCACTCGTCTGAAAAAACTTTGTAAACTGCATAAGTTAGGGGTAGTAGCAGTTTCTGAACCCATGATTGGGGATGATAGACTTTCCCAGATTTCTAGTATACTCAATATGACTAGTTTTATGGTGAATATCAGTAGCAAAATTGTTATTTTTTGGAATAGTATTTTCTCTGTATAGTTGATTGATGACTGTGATCAAATCCTATCGATGAAAGTCACTACCACTGTCAATGAGAGTTTCATTCTTTCTGTGGTTTATGCCAAATGTGATCGGTTGGAAAGAATGTCTCTTTGGGACAGAATTCAGAACTTAGCCTTTGGTATTTCTGAACCTTGGTGGTTAGCTGGAGATTTTAATGTGATCACTTGTAGAGAGGAGAAAGTGGGAGGAAGAAATCCTGATGTGTCTGCAATGGAGGATTTTGTGGATCTAATAAATGTTGTAGGACTGGTTGATTTGGGTTTCTTTGGAAGCCGATTTACTTGGTGCAATAACAGAGAGGGCTTGGATTGTGTTTGGACTCGTTTAGATCGAGTTCTGGTTAACTCAAGTTGGGCGCAATCCTTCCCTTTGAAGCCTGTGACTCATCTTAATCGCACCTATTTAGACCACTGCCCTCTAGTTTGTACTGTGGAGGAGGAATGACAGACAGGTCCTAAACCTTTCAGGTTTCAACAGATGTGGCTCTCTCATCACTCTTTTCACACAATGGTCAGGGACTGTTGGACTGAGGAGGTTCATGTCAATTCATTGATGAGTTTATTTCTCAAACTACATAAATTAAGGAGTAAACTCAAGCAATGGAACTGTGAGGTCTTTGGGAATGTTCATCAGGCTGTCAAGGAGGCAGAAGACAGGGCCCAAAAGGCTAAATTGAATCACTTACATATGAACTTTGCTGCTAGCCTCACAGAGTTAAGGGAGGAAAGGAAGAAACTTCATGAAGTTCACAAACAGGAGGAAATTTTTTGGAGGCAGAAATCGAGAATTAAATGGTTGAAAGAGGGGTATAGAAACTCAAAATTTTTTCATGTCTGTTAAGCTGAACCAAATGCAGAGCAAAATTAGCAAGATTAAAAATTCCACAGGTGATTGGCTTTCTAACCCAAAGGAGTTAAAACAATGTGTTGTAAACTTTTTTTGTAGTGTTTTCTTAGAGGAAGGAGTGGTTATTGATGAGGAATTGTTGGATATCATTCCGTGTGTGGTTAATCAGGAAGACAATGCCAATCTTATGGTCGTACCTTCTGAGACATAAATTAAAGAGGTGGTCCATGCCATGGACAGAGATAGTGCACCGGGGTCAGATAGTTTTACAGGACATTTTTTTGTCTCGTGTTGGGACATTGTTGGAGTAGATGTGATAGGGGCTGTCCAGTTCTTTTTTAATGGTGGCTAGCTTCCGATGAGTTACACTTCCTCCTTTATTTGTTTGATACCAAAATGCAAGGTCCCTGAGAGTTTCACAGATTTTTGTCCCATCAACTTAGGTAAGTTTTGCTACAAACTTATTGCAAAGATCTTTACTAAAAGACTGTCGGGTATTTTACCTAAGTTAATTTCACTAGAGCAAGGTGCTTTTACTCAAGGGTGAAACATCATGGAGAATGTAGTTTTGGTACAGGAACTGGTAACAGATATTGATAGAAAGGTTGTGGAGGGAAATGTTGTGCTGAAACTGGATATGGATAAAGCCTACGATTGGCTGAATTGGGACTTCCTCTTCAAAGTCCTAAGATGGTTCGGTTTTAGTGAACATTAGATTGATTTGATTAGGAAAATGGTTGTGAATTGCTGGTTTTCAGTTCTTTGGAATTGAGGAGTCACGGGATTTTTTTAGTCCACCAGAGGCTTGCGGCAAGGGGATCCCCTTTCGCCGTATTTGTTTATCATTGCAGAGGAGGTACTTAGTAGAAACTTGTCTAAGCTGGGTGTACAGTATCCTGCAAATGCTTATGTGACTCACAGGGGCTGCCCTCCTATCACCCATAGCCTTTATGCTGATGACACCATTATCTTCCCAAGAGGGTCCAAGCAGGTGTTAGAGAAAGTAATGTCAATAATCCGAAGGTACGAGCAATGTTTGGGTCAATTGGTGAACAAGGCAAAGAGATGTTTTCTCACTTCAACAAAAGCCTCTCGCAGCAGAATCCAAATCATAACTTCAGTCACGGGCTATATGCATAAGTCTCTCCCCTACACATACCTTGGGATCCCCATTGGTAAGGGCCAAGTGAAAGCAGAAGCATTTAATGGGATTGTGCAGAAAGTGGCAACAAAAATTTCGGGCTGGAAAGGGAAACTGATTTCAGCGGGAGGTAAGTTGGTCCTAATTAGACATGTGTTGAGCAGTATTCCGATATACTTGGTGTCGACAGTTACAACTCCCAAGAAGGTGATCAAATGCCTGGATCAATTGATGAAAGGATTCCTTTGGTCTAATTCAGAGACAGATAGTCATCACCATTGGATAGCTTGGAGGAAAATTGTGAGACCTTTTTCTGAAGGTGGGCTGCACATTAAAACTTATCTAATGTCCAAAAAGCACTCAGGTTGAAAGCTTTGTGGTGAGTGCTATTCCAAAATTCGTTGTGGGCTAAATTTTTCAGAGCCAAGGTGTTGAAGGGTGGTTATTTCTATACAACCATCCCTATGTGCTATACTTCTCGTACCTGGAAGGTGAACATGGAACTAAGAGGTGATTTAGTCATTCTCTTGAGGTGGTTAGTGAGAAGGGGTGAAATCATCTTTTGGTTGGATAATTGGACCATGGATGGTCCTTTAATTGAGAAAGCCATTCAGCTAGACGGTCTTAATTTGCAGTTGAGAGTTTGTGATGTTGTTGATGAGACAGAAATTTGGAGCTTGGATCAGGTTAGGGGGTTTCTTGAGGATGAGGCTCTCCAATAGATTTAGAGGTCAGGTGTGAAGCTCTCTAACATCCAAGACAAGCTAGTTTGGCTTCCCGAAACAAAAGGAGAGTTCTTTGTTAAAACAACTTGGTCCTTCTATAGGGATGCTCATCCTACGGTGGATTGGTACAAGGCAGTTTGGAATGCTTTAGTGCCCACCAAGATAAGTTTCTTTGTCTGGAAACTTATGGTGGGGAAGGTAGGGGTGGACTCTGATATAAAGGAGTTGAGGATTCATTTTGTATTCAGATGTGTCTGCTGCCATGATCACTCAGAGGAGAATGTTAATCACTTGCTGGTGAATGGATGGCTAGCTCAAAAAGTTTGGTTTTTCTTTAGCAGATTGTTTGGGCTTCCCTTCAGGGGTAATGAGAGTATTAAGGAGCTCCTCTCTATTTGGTTTTCAGCAGCCTCAGGAAAAAACCAATGGATTGTTACAATAGGGATGGTTGCTTACTTTGCAGTCTGGGAAATCTGGAAGAAAAGAAACAAGTGCAAAATGGAAAATAAATTCAAATGCTCTAATATGGTGATTTGAGAAATTGTGCGATGGATTCATGAGGTATCCTCTCATCTAAATCTCACCCATAGAGTGAGTTTACTCAACAACTCTCTTTATAGGGTTTGGGGTTGCGAATTCACCCAATTATGAATAGGTACATCAAGGTGGTGCATTTATTACCAAGTTTCGGAGGGTTACTTTAAGTTGAATGTTGATGGTGCTTCTAGAGGAAATCTTGGCCATGTGGTGGAGGGGGTATCATCAGAGATGGAAGAAATGGTTTCATTAGTGCTTTCTCTAACACTTATGGTTCTGACTCTAATTTAGTCGCAGAGGCTATGGCTTTGTTGGATGGGTTACACTTGGTGGTTGCTCTTAATCTAGAGAAGATAATGGTGGAATCAGATCCAAACTTCTTATTGATATTCTCAATGGTACTTGTACAACCCCTTGGAAACTTTGGCTTTGGTTATCTCAGGTTCAGGAGCTTAGGAATAGATTGGACTTCTTTTGTGTCCATATTTACAGAGAGACTAACCAACCAGCGGATTTTCTTGCGAAGTTGGGTTGCTTAGAGTCTTAGAAAACTGTTTATGATTGCACAGATACACTTCCTTCACACGTATAGCATTTGATTACAGCAGATAGTTTAGGTCTTCCTTTTTTGAGAATTCGTTGATTTTTGGTTGCTTGGACGTTTAATGTTTATATGAGTCAGACTCCCTTTGTATAGGGCGAGGGGTAAGCTTTCACGTCCCCCCTCCACAGTTTTCTTCATATTAATAAAATTTCGGTGGCCACCCCTCCACCAGGAGTAAATTTTGGGAATCAAAATAAAAAAAAAAAAGTTTGGGCTTCTCTTTCACCCACCAAGAAAAAAAATGTGAATGCATACATTTTGAAGTCCTTAACTTGAAAAGGCACCAAAGGAATATGCAAGATCTTCAAACTTGATAGGAAATTTCACATCACAAGAACCAACTATGTTCTGAATCTAGAAGCCCTTAACTTAAAAAGGCACCTTGCAACAAATGACAGATCCAACACCGTCTTGATCCTCACATTCTTTGCCCCCATCAACCTTTGCACTCCTTTTGCTATCTGCGCCAAGTGCTGCGACTCCAACAGTCCCACCGAAATCATGATCGCCAGCTCCGTGTTCGTCAGTTTGTTATAGAACAGCTCAAATTCCTTTACAATGTCTTTCACCAATCCGATCCGCTTCATGTCCACCAGAATCTTCAAGAAATACTTTGTTGTGGCGGAGGGGAGGTGATACTCTCTGCCGGGGCCATCGGAAGTCCGCAGCTTTTGCTACAGTGATGGCGGCGGCACTCCGTCTTCACCGTTCAACTTCAACCAACCGTATATTTTGAGAATTATTAAACCAGTTGGAAAAGGGTAAAATGTCTTCAACCATGCTTAAAAGATATTTCGGACACATTGAAAAGTTTAAGTCATCTATGTCATCACGTAACTGACAAACTCAAGGATATATTAACGGTAGAGATCGAATTGATAGTTTCTATAAGTTTAGATAGTGCAGTGATACATTTTAAAATTCGGATATTAACTTTACACTGCCCCAAAACACGGGGTATAAAGTGAAATTTTCCGTTTGAAGTATGTCCCATGAACCAGTCTATCGAACGGGCCGGTAATCAAGACCAATTTCTGAGGATGTACTCAACAGTTTTGCCTTGCCCTATCAGCCAAAAACGACAAAAAAAAGTCGGTACTGAACGCCATGCATATTAATTCTCACATTTGCAAGTATGAAATGAATTGCTTTTCATTTGGCCTTTGAACTATAAAAATTGATCATTTTTATTTTTTGTTGGAAGCACAACAATACAATAGTATTTGATGCAATTTGTTTTAGGCAAAGTTTCATTAATTCAACACAAACGAAACACAAAACTAAAAGAGCCTCACCTTTACATTGGCAATTAGAACATGGGAGGCTCCATAACTAGTTTTTACATGCTGGTCCGAGCTCTGTTAGCTAAAATATGAGTTCCTTCTACTACTGGTCGTTTTATGTGTTTTACAAACTATAAGATGGTTGTCCCGGCTTCTTCGATGATGCTTCAATGTCTCCAGTTTGTTGCTGTTTTGTTGTGTTTAAAAAAGTGGCCACTTGTGATGAGTCTATGAATAACATCGTCGTTTAAATCTTCATTCTTTGAAGTTGTTTCAGGCCTCCGAGGGCAACCCAGCATTCTGCATCAACTGGGGAAGTTGTTCTGCAAGGTTCTCTTATTGCAAATAAGCATTCATCTTGAGTGGTCAAAATAATGATACATGTTGCTCCTATGCCAATGGAAGGATCCCACGATCCATCTGTGTGAAGTTTTGCTTTGAAACCTGTGAGGTTCTTTATTTGGTCTCCTCTTTGATCGGTATTTATGGGGATGTAGGGAGTGTTTTCTTGATTCACTGTTGTCGATTTTTTTGATCTTGTAGATGTTTAAACATTGTAAAATCTTCCATAGGCTTGTTTTCTCGCCAGTGAAAAACTGTTTGTTCCTTACATCCCACACTAGTAAAGTGGTTGTTGGGATCAAGGTTCAAAGTATCGATACGCTAGTAGGACGTATTGGGCCATATCGGTACTTTTTTATTTTATTTTTTAAACCGGTTCAGGGGGCCATTTTTAGGCTCCTCTACCCCCTGAGCCGGTCAGAACCTCGAGACACCCCCTATAGAAATGTATCGGAAAGCTCCCGAAATGATATGTATCAACCAATATGGGTCAATATGTGTTGATACTTCGAACCTTGGTTAGGATTGGTAAACAATGACTTTTCCAGGAGATATCATATTTGTTATGCTCCATCCACCATCTGAGAGTTTGTGATAAGTCTTTTTGTGCCGGGAGTTGAGGGTTTACCCCTATGTGAAGGTGAAGTCATACTGTTTTTGTTATTGGACACTCTAGAAAGAGGTGTTGCTGCGTTTCTAGTGATTCTCTGCATAGGGTGCAGTTTGTGTCATTCTGTTTTCTCGAGTGCCAAATATTTGTTTTGCACTTTACCTTATTTCTCATGTATTTCCAAAGAAATAATTGATAACGAAATGGGCTTTCTATTTTCCATATATTCGACCATTTTACTTGACTTGAATCTCTCACCTTTTCTTACTGAATTAGTGACTGATACACTGATCTGACTGAAAGTTCACCACTGTTGGTGTGCTTCCATGTGAGTGTATCTTCTCTATTTGGATGTTAGGGATTTCTTTTATTGCTTCTATATCTTGGTCTTCGAAAAAAAACAGAGCTAGCTTCTCTAAATCCCATTTATGATCTTGAGTTATGAAATTTTTTACTTTTCTTTCTACTTGAAGGAGAGTTGTATTTGGTTTGAGGGTGGGTTTGTGATTCTCGAGCCATGGTATTCAAGGGTCTTCCAATATGTCAATTTGTTTCCCATTCCCTACCGACCAACATACCGACTTTTCTAGAAATGCCCTTAATGTTTTTGTTGTTTTCCACCAAGCCAAGTGACTATCTTTGGCCTTCGCTTTAGAGAAACTTTCATTATTCTTCATGTATTTGTTCCTCATTTGTTTCACCCACAAGTAGTTCTGGTTCTCCATATTTGTTTGACAAGGAGAGCTATGTTGGTTTCTCTCGCTCTCCTAAAACCTAGCCCACCTAGGTGCTTTGGCTTGTAGATACATTCCCAACTTATATTCTTTTGGCTTTTCTCTTTATTTTTCCACCAAAATTTTCTTTGTTTTTTTTCTATTTTATTGTGGAATTTTTTGGAGAGGTGGTCCACCATGTATTGTGGGATTACTTGTGCCATTGATTTTGTTAAAGTGGGTCTGTTTGCCTAAGAAGTGATCCACAATCATTTTGATGCAATACAAGAGAAGGCCAATAAATTTTATGCAAGTTGGAACCACTCCAAGACACATAAAAGTTTTAGTAGGATCATATTATAGAGTATTTTCATAGATTATGAAGCTTTCTTGCAGAAGCCATAAGAATGTATACCTATATAAAGAGTAGTTAGGAGAAGGCTAAGGCAATTTTTTATATTGAATTTTCTCTTAATTATTCAATAAATTAGTTCGACTTCGGCTCTATTTTTTGAAGCTTTTCTTAATGTGCTTTATTTCCGTATTGCACCAGCTTTTCTCCATGAGATCCCTATAAGCATATAATGAATGCAAATTTTGACATCGTCAAACTGTGTTAAATTGCAATACTGTAAGGCAGGGACTTTTTTTTTCTTTTTTAATAGATTACAATAATAATCCAGGGATTGTGCTTGAAAAGTAAGCAAGTCCCTTTTTTTCCTTGTGAGTGTATTACTTAGGGTGGTGGTTATACAGCCCATGCATGGTTACCTGTTCAAGCTTCCTTATGTGTTAAAAAGCACAGAAGAATTAAGCCACGTACCAAAAGGAAAATGGCCTAATGAGCTTTGTTCTTATGGGTTTGTCCCAGTCTGCATTTACATAGTTTTCGAGTTCAATGTGATATACATAGACCCCTTGCTTGTATATATGTATCAATATCACCATCATCAATCGAAGGTGCTCCATAATTGGGTACCAAGACACCCTCTACACTTTGATGTGGCTGAAAGAAGCAAGGTCTTACGATCATATCGATCACCTATCAACTCCAGGTATCGATTTCTAAGGTATTTTTATTTCTGAGTTTTGGTTTTCTACTGTAGAATCCGTTGTATTCAACTTCGTCAACGTCAAACTTGTATTTCAACCTTCTTGGCATCAAGCCTGTATTCAACCATCTTTCAAAGACTCTTAGTTTGGGTTAACAGCAGCAGCACCATGACTGACAGAGATTGTGAGCTTTCACCCTAGCTCAACCAACACCGACAGGTATGAGCAAGTTGACTCATCTAACTCGGGTATTGGCATCTTATAAGCCACGTCTTTAGCATGCACTACACACTCAAGACACATGGTTGGGGATAAGCTTTTACATTCACAACACGTCTCTATCATGTATTATTCCAAGTGGAAGTAGTTTCTCTAGTTTGTTGACAGGTCACTTACTCCTTCCTGATTCATTTTGTTAAGATTTAATTAATTGCATCAAACACTTCTACTCACAACTATGATTATACTCTCTTGGAATGCAAGAGGGTTTAACAGTCCCAAGATTTTTTGTCATTTGCAAAATCTTTGTAAATGAGAAAAACCGGATCTACTCTTTTTAAGTGAAACAAAATTGACAGCTGAAGCCATTGCAAAGCTTACGAAGAGGTTGAGGTTCGATAGACATTTGTAAAGAAGAAGAAGGTCTATTAGGTGGACTGTTATGTTGCTAGAACAACAATTTAGTAATAACAACACTGCAACTGCAAACAAACCTTGTAAGAATACAGGTTGAAAATTCCCCCCAATCATCCCTAGCAGTTGCTCTTGTTCTATGGTCATCCACAAAGACAACATGGGCAAGAAATATGGAATTTATTGCATTTGCAATCAATCACCACTCTTCCATGGCTTCTTTTTGGTATGAATGACATTTACCTTCATCATGATCAAAAAACTTTTGTCATTCAACTCCAAGATATCCAAAACTATGAAAAGCTTCATTAACCATTTCAATTTAATTGATCTTGACTTTATAGGCCCACCATTTACCTGGTCAAATGGTCAGACAAGACCATCAAAAGTAATTGAGAGATTAGACAGAGCTCTAGCAACCACAAGTTGGATACACCTTTTCCTTCAAGGAGTTTTTCACCATCTCCCAATTATCCAATTAGATCATGGGCCCATTAAGTTATCTATAGACATGTCTATGGAGTAGAAGGTCACAATTTCATTTCCTCCCCTTTTGGTCTAAGCATCCGGATTGTTTAAAGATCATCTCTAACATATGGGAAAATTATATGAGTGGTACCCTTACAGGATTGGAACCAAAAAATAAAGTTTCAGTCTCATACAAGACCAACTCCAAAGGCTCTCAAGCCACATCTCTACTCTCCAAATGAGCACAGGCTCAGATGCAGACTCAAAATAATTAAAAATCCTTGTACAAGAATACCACTAGTGGCTTAGGAAAGAGAAGACGGAAGCTCTGGTTAAGAGATGGAGATAAGAACATCAAATTCTCTCATCATGTTGTAAACTGCAAGAATATGAAAAATAATATAGAACGGATGAAGAAATCAGGACTTCCAACAAGGTTGAAATAGCAGAAATCTTCAAGAATACCATTTTGGAAGTAGGAAGAGTGGACGAAAATTTTGATCCCTCATCATTAAACACTCTCACCCTCCCTCAACTTTAAAACAACCATGTAAGCAAATGCTTTAGCTGACAACCTAGCAAAACAAGGGGTGAATCGGGAGTTTTTGTTTTGTGCAGTGTTGTAAGATTTTTGTTATTCAAGGGTCACCTTTTTTACTTTGGAAGGTGATAGTTGTTTGTTATGGTTTTATCTAATGAAAGTTACTGTTTCCTATCGAAAAAAAGCCGACTTTTGAAGAAGTCTCATTACCTATGAAGCAAATGCACCCCCATAAAGCCCTAGACCCAGATGGATTTACAACTTTCTTCTACCAACAATATTGAAACATAATAGGAAATGACATCTACATCATGGTGCTTCATTTCTTCACTTCTGAGCTTTTACCTAAAGAGATTAATAATACTAATTTGGTTTTTGTTCCAAAGAACATCTAACCAGTGGACCCAACTAGTTACAGGTCGATTATTCTTTGCAACGTGCTCTACAAGATCATCTCCAAATGGCTAGTCATGAGATTACAACCTGTGTTACAAGAGATTATCTTGCCATTTCAGTCATGTTTTTTAATGGAGAGGCAAATTGTCGACAACATCCTTTTAGTAAGGGAAGTTACACACATGATGAAGGCTCAAAAAAAGGTAAGGGATATATAGTCCTCAAACTAGACATGCCGAAAGCATCTGATAGAATGAGGTGGGAATTTTTACAAGAGACTCTTCATAAAATGAATTTTCCTAGTAAATGGTGCAATCTAATATATCAATGTATTTCCACTCCCTTTTTTCCATCAAATTAGGAGAATCCCATGGCCGCTTTCATCTCAAAAGAGACCTTCGTCAAGGAGATCCACTCTCACCTTATTTATTTATTATTGGTATGGAGGTCCTCACCTAGTTACTAAACAATGCAGCCAGTTCAGATCACATAGAAGGTATCAAATTATTTCCTAATGGCACAACTATCACACATTTCTTCTTTGCTGATGACTATATACTTTTTTGTAAGGCTAATCTACTACAAATCAAGACCCTCAAACAAATACTTTATAACTTTGAGAAGATATCAGGACAAAGAATCAATTATGGGAAATCAAGCTTGATGTTTAGCAGAAATGTACCGCATTAGCATCAAAAGCTCTTCCCCAAAGTTCTTGAGGGGAGTACATCCATGTGGGGCGCTAAATACCTATGTTCTACATTGGAAATAATGTTAGAAATAAACTTTCTAACACAGAATTGTTGAATTGCATACACTCTAAAATTAATTCATGGAGCTCGAAGCTACTCCCTCTCAAGCGGGAAAAACCACATTAGTGAAGTCAATCATACAGTCCATTCCAAATTACTCAATGGCATCTATGATCCTTCCTAATTTCATACCCAATATGACAACCTCACAAGGGACTTTTGGTGGCAAGCAACACACTATCTCATGGCAAAAATTATGTCTTCCTAAAGCAACTGGAGGATTAGGATTCAGGAAGACCTTACTAAAGAAAAAAGCCATGTTCAGCAAACAGATATGGAAGTTGTTTACTCAATAGAACAGTCTATGGTGCCAACTAGTTAAGGAAAAATATTTTCATAAATGTAATCCCTTCTCGGCAAAGAAAGGGTGGCAAAGCTCTAAATGGTGGAAACAAGCCCATAGTTTATTGGTTGATTTAAAGCCAAATTTGTTATGGATTATCAAGGATGACTCATCTATATCAACTCTTGATGATCCTTGGGTACCAACTATTCCAAGTGGAATACCACTACCAAGTCCTGCATGTGAGTCACATACCTTGAAGCCAAAGGTAACAGACCTTCTAAGTGGGGAAGGTACATGGGATCTAAGAGTGCTGCAACAATTCTTTGATGAGGCTATAATGAGTGACATCACACAAATAAGACCCCAAACAAATCTAGTAAGGGATCAAATGATTTGGAAAAGAATCAATTCTGGGGTTTATATAGTTAAATCTTCATATAAAAGTTCTCTCATTATTGTCTTCTCCTTCAGTCCCTCACTTCAATTGGAATCTACTTTGGAAGCTTAAGATCCTTTATAGATGCCAAGTTTTTTTTTTTTTTTTGAAAGCATTATGGGATGGTGTATTAACAAAGGACAAGTTTGTTAAATGGCTATCTCCATTGTTAGATAGTGTATGCCCTTAGCTCCAATCAGCATGATGTACATTATGGCATTTATTGTAAATTAATAAAGTACTTATTTGATTCATGTTATTGTGGTGTGTTTCTGTGTAATACTCTTAAACTAGACACGTATGAGACTCGTGTTAGTATAGAATCTTCACAATTGTTTGATAGATCTGGGGAGATTTATCTTGTCAAGTTTGATACTAGTGTACTGCCAAATTGGTTGGGGTGGCTTGTCTCAATTGCCAGGGTGAGACCTGAGGTATATGTAGTGTGGGTTTTCTTGAAACCCTAAACCAGACCAAAATTCCAGTATTGCCCTGGACCTTGGAGATAGATGGACAGAAATAGAATGTTACACCTGACCCCTAGACTCGATTATGATACTATACTATGTGTCAGATTGGGTTGTCCTTGATGTGTCAATTAGTGATATCCTTAGAGGGGATCAAAACCTGGGTATGTTGGGACAGTTTGAGAATTCATCTGAGTGAGTGATCATACTGACAAGATCAACCCTTTTGTCAGACAAAGTGAATGATCGGGAAAATGCACTCTCTCTGATACAGTGAATACAATGAATAGGGGCAGATTTGGGTTTGAATTGGGTTAATTTGATTAATTAAATAGGGGCAGATTTGGGTTTGGATCAGTAGATAAGGATAAGAGGAAACTCCTAATTTGATTAGGAATAAGCTGATCTTGAACTACAGATAAGATAAGGGATTATCCTTATCACTTAAAGAATCCAGAGCCAAATAAAAATTTGGATCAGGAAACTCCTAATCAGATTAGGAATCCAAACCCAAATAAAGATTTGGATCAGGAAACTCCTAATTTGATTAGGAATAAGCTGATCTTGAACTACATATAAGATAAGGGATTATCCTTATCACTTAAAGAGTCTAGAGCCAAATAAAGATTTGGATCAGGAAACTCCTAATCAGATTAGGAGGTTGTCTTTTTAAGGCTATAAATAGAGAGCATGGTGAACTTGAAAAAAAACACACAACACGGAGAGAAGACAACTCAGTTAGACTGGTC
The DNA here is from genome assembly GCF_056320005.1 of Nelumbo lutea. Lineage (NCBI taxonomy): Eukaryota > Viridiplantae > Streptophyta > Magnoliopsida > Proteales > Nelumbonaceae > Nelumbo > Nelumbo lutea. The sequence goes on from NC_142689.1 coordinate 838,829, forward strand.
TTGCCTTTAGTTCTTTTTCTTCCTGCTCTTGCCGCCCTATCCTATTCGATCTCCGATTCTTGGATCTGATCAAGATTTGATCTTGATATTGTTTCTTGTAGGAAGTAACAATTTTGAAGTTGTGCTCACTATCCCATTCGATTCTTGCTGAAGAATCACAAGTTCTTGGTGAAGAACTACCTGTTGATCCTACCCTATCCTAAGTTGTGTCATTTTTAGTGGAGGGAGGATTTAGCACATTCTTTGGGTGTGAATACCTACGTTGGGAGGAGTTTTTTGTTTGGATTCCATATCAGGTATATCCCTCCCTAATCTTGATTTCAGATTTGGTCTGGTTTGGTTATAAGAACGAATCTTGAAAATGCAATTTTCTAAATTGGGAATAGAATTCTCAAATGGGAGTAAAGAAAATTTTGAAATTTCACCCAACCTTCCTGTAGTGTTTGGTCATCCATATATTGGATCTCCCATCCCTTTCATCCACATGATCAAATTTTTTATTTTTATTTGCAACAACAAGAAACCTTTCATCATATCTTCTTTACATGCTCTTATGCTAGGGCTGTTTGGTGTGAAGCACAAATTGGGATTAATCTAGACACATTGGTGACTTAGCCTCTACAACTCTTAATCGAAGAATGGCTTAGTTCTTTGCAACTTCAAATGACCAAGCAAGAAATCTCTTCTTACTTTAGGAAATTTTGTGTGATGGTATACCTAATATGGCAGTCACGCAACAAGAAAATATTTGATGGAGTTGAGATGATGCCTTCTGGTATAATAAGCAAAGTTAAATACGACCTTTCTAGTGACAACAATCTATTGGCAAGTGGTATGCAAACACAATTCATTAACAATATAGGTGCAAAGGATTGTGCTTTTCTTCACATAGGTGGCTCATTTGATCAAAACACATGCGCTACAGGACATTCTTTCATTCTTCAAGATACCAATAGAAACCTCACAATAGCTAAAGGAAGAAGTTGTTGGGCCATAGAAAATTACGATGTAGATCTTCGTGCCTTAGTTAGTGGTCTAGAAGCAGCTTCAACAGCCAATATAGTTGATATAATAATATATTATGATTGTTAAAAACTTGTTAACCTCTTCATAATTCAAACCAGACCAAGTTCATGGGTAGAACAAATGCACTGGGCTCACATGCGAAGGATGTTGCTTAATTTTCAACCCTTTTCGCTTATTCATGTAAATAGACAGTTAAATCCAATGATCCATCTTTTTGCTTACTTTGTTTGTAAGAATAAAGTCACTCTTGCATATTACTCTTCTACCCATAATCATGCATAATTATTTTTTAATCAATGAAGTTGCCTTTATGTGCAAAAAAAAAAAAAAGAAAAAAGAAATGTACTCAAAGCCAAAACTAATGGACCATGGACCAACACACACAAAATGGTTTTTGAATCAGGTGAGGTGAAGTAGGGGCTCGTGGCCAGTCTAGACCATTGAATAAGAGACCCATTGGATTGGCCACTTCAATCTTATAGTATATATATATATATATTACATATACCCCATTGTAGTCATGATAGATGCATGGATCAACAGATGACAATCAAAATGTTTTCCATGAAAACGTATCTTGGGTTAATTGTTTCATGAATACAAGGTGGAATAAGCAAGCATATTGAATCCTTTTGAACTTTAAGTTAAATTTCCACATTTTGAGATTTCAGAAAGCTCATGATTAAATAACCTTTCTTGCATATCACCATCATCGAATTAAATTAGTTTGATATCCAAAATGGTCAAGTTTTTAGGCATGCTTTATATTAAAAGTTTGTAACCTTCTAGGGTCTAATTGCCAACCAGCACATATACTTGTGAGAGACACTAATATAAAGGAATTGGGATCTGTTTCTCACAGTCACATCCCACTGTGTATTAGGAATATCTCCCATGAATAATAAATACAAGTACCGGAGACTATAACCTTCTAGGGTCTAATTGCCAACCGATACATATACTTATGAGAGACACTAATATAAAGGAATTGGGATCTATTCATCACACTGACCTTATAGCAACATCCCACCATGTATTAGAAACATTTCCCATGAACAATAAATACAAGTACTAGATATGCTTCCAATGTATAGCCTGGACATGTTGTGAGGTTGGTGTGAAGAGCAGATCCTGACTCATCAATATAAAGATAAGTGAAAAGCTATAAAATTTCACGAGTGGCACCACAATTTACTGTCCCTTATTAAAGGAGAATTTGCCATGTGGTCTTTTTTTCTTTCCTCAATGGGCTACACAACAGCAAACCCATAAAGGCATAAACCTCCCAGCCCAAGTCTCCACTACAACCAATAAGAGACCTTACCAACTAACCAGTTAACAGCTTGCCACGTGGTCAGATCTTATATTAAATTATTTAAACCGAGTAAAGTGCCAACAGTCTCCTAGAAAACAGTAATAATAAGGTGGGCCAGGGAGCCAGGACCACAGGTTGTAATGCATAGTAAGAGTGAGATTTCATGAGTGGCTAATCAAAAATAAAGGAGACTCCATTATTTAGCTGCCATATCTTTTCCTGTTATCCACATGTAGGGATGACGTGGTCATCACAAGCCATCGATCAGGTAGATATCCTTTGGATTAGCCACTTGTGCAATGCATAGTAAGATTTCAATCCTCTACCCAACTCGGTCATTAGTTTATGCCCCCGCCTTCCTAGTGTTGGTTGTTAATTAAATTTTATTCACCTCTTGGATTGTGTTTGGTTTGAAGAAAAACGTAAAGGAAGGAAAAGATAGAAAACCTTTACAAACCTTGTATAGGTTTTATTCTTTTCTTACATTTTCATTCAAACCACACAAAGCCTTACATTTTCAAAGCTTGAACATCTCCAATTTTAGAGAATTGGTTTTTAACCTCCACTAGCATTGTGGCATACATGTTCTTTGGGGCATTCCTTTTTTGGATTTTGAGAGGGGGGAAAGTTGGTCAATGGGAAATCCCATTGACCAAGAACCCCATGTTCTTTTTTCAGATTAATGTGGGGACCAGGGTAAGTTTATTTTCCTAGGTATCCAAGTAAGTGATACCCATTTCCTAGGTGGGTAAATAATTTCCTACTTGGGCGGAAAGTTTCCAAGACTTGAATGGGACAAAAATACCCTTTTAATAATGATTTTTTTTGTTTAAAATGGTTATTTTCTTTTTTAATTGGGAAATAAAAGAACATGAGTAAATATCATGGTTTTTAAAACCTAACCGGTTAGGGGTCCGGTTACCAGTTCGAATGGTTAACCGGCTGGTTCAATGGTTTGCTAACCAAAATCAACGGTTTTGGAGAAAAAGCAGTTCTGGGGGAAAATGGAACTGGTCCCGGTTTTTCCGGTCCGATCTGATTTTGAAAACCATAGTAAATATACTTACCTGATAAAAAAACTTACCCAAATAATTACATTTACCCAAATAAACAACTTACTGAAAAACAAATGGAACCTTTATTTTTTATATCATGCAACTCCCTTTCATTATGAATCCCAACGAGGTTCAATACCTCATCACATGACTGAAGGACTTTGTAAAAAGAAAGAAAATAAACATATCGATAATACTGATTCGTTCAATATTACACATATGTTCATTCGTAACATTTTTTGCGCAAAACTCTCTAAGGCTTTATCTGCCTTGGATTGAGGCTTATGTTAGGTGGGCTCTACCGATATTATTAGAATTGAAAGTAGGGAAAGTCTATATATTTTAAGACATTCCTGCTATGATCCCGGTGCGGTTTTGCTCTAATTTACAGCTCCACCCTCTTGATTTTTCTCAATTTGATCTTTGTTGACTGTATTTCGTTTTGGTGGCGGCTTGATTGTGAGGACCATCAAGCAACGGCAATGGGGTGAGAGAATAGTTGATTTTATGGGATTGGGGTTGCATGACAGATTTGGCTCGCCAAGAACTCTACAATTTTTTAAGGTGTTCCATTTGAACTGTAAAGTCACATGCTCAAATCATCTAAATATATTTTGAGTAGTGTTGTCTCTCCCACCACTACTGCTTTTATTCATGCTGGCGATTGCTTGAGAATTTCTACATGGTAAAAACCTTTGATAGGGGTGGTTAAGATTAATGTAGATGCTGCTGTAAAGATTTAATGCTGCTTCAATTAGGTTTATTGTGATATCAAACTTTTTAGTTGCTGGAAGAAAGTCATATCTACCCTAGAGCTATAGTGTGGGAGCACCGCTGAAAGTGGAATTTGAAACCTACTCACAAAGAAGGCATGAAAACAAAATGAAGGGGGTAAAATGATGGATAGTTCTTTTAATAGATGACTAGGGGAAATAGAAAATGCCATTTGGAGTACAATAATAAATTAAGTTATGTTTTTATAAATAAATAAACTATAACTATATTATTACAAATAATTAATAACTATAGTGGGTCCCAATCTCGCTTAGGGTTATCAAAAAGTCAGGACTACGTAGAACAAATCTTAAACCAATTATTTAATTAGGACCAAATCATAGACCTGATTATATTAAAAACAATAGTTAAAATAATACTAATTTATTTTTAAGTTAATAAGTTAAACATTTTTAATTAATATTATCTTATTTATTATTTATCAAATTTATTATTTCAAATATGAAACATGATAAAAATTACAAAAATATATATATATATATATATTTCATAAAACATTTGGTTCCAAAATTGAATCAATTCTAGATAGGTAAGAATGAGAATCAATCCAATAATTAATCAAGGCAAAATCGTAGAACCAAAACTGTTATAATTATGTTTAGTCAATTTAGCTCTATAAGGATAGATCCAACCTATTGGTTCAGCCCTAAATATTGGGCTCAAGGGGAGAGAATAATTTGTTAGTAAATTATTTTTAAATAAATAAATAATTTAATAAAATAAATAAATAAATGTTTGTTAAGATCTCTCAATACCACATCTCCTTTATTTTATTAAAATAAATAATTTATTTAATCTTATTAAATACATAAATGTTTAGATAATAATAATAAAATAAATTGTATGTGGCACTCTTATAATTTTTGAATGTCATAGAGCCAATTACATCAGGTGGTTTGTATTATATATGACACTCCTGTAATTTTTGTCTTATATGTGGCAAGGAAAAGAAGGTGTATTTGTCTTATATGTGGCATTTCTATAAATTTTAAATATTATGAAATTAATTATATAGGGAAGTTTGTCTTATATGTGGCCTTCTTGTAATTTTCGAATACAAGAATAAAGAGAGATGGGAAAGGAGAGAGAAAAAAAGAGAAGAAAAAATAAAATAGAGAAGGGATAAAGAAACATGTATTAATATTTTAAAACGTGTCTTTCAAGTGAAAAGCATATCACGTAACAACCTCTCAATGCTACTGTACACCTTTTCCAATGATTTAAGCATTTGGTTATAGATTCAAAATATATAGACGGTCGCCTTTGACCACATCATAAAGCCATAACAAATAACAAATGGTAAATGTAAATAAAAGAAGATTTGATTGCAATTGATTGCTAGGATATGAGAATAAGTGTGTATGATCCATCTTTCAACAGTTTTATAACAACCCCAACTTGGTTAATCTTTGGGCTGTATTATCTAGGTGAATCTCACATTGCTCATTGGATCCCTTGCCACGTGTCCTTTGCTATAACAGCATATAACACATTGATTGTGATCATGATCATTGTGGCCTCTTCTTATTTGCTCCAGCTTCTAGGATCAGGTCTTTTGTTCATCTGTCGTATGCATTTCTATTAAGTTATTTTAGAAGCCGATGCCTTTTCAATTGTTTGATATTCCAAATCTGACTGAAGCAAACAGACCTTTAATGGATACTGAGGTTCCACTATGGAGGCTTCATACAGTTATAGCCGACTACAGGAATTTACTCAATTACCCTTTGTGTTTCTCGGTTAGATTTGTACGAAGACAAGCTAGTTCTTTTGTATGTTCATGATGTAGCCTGTCATGGCTTCACTTTTCCTTGTGTCTTTTTATTTGTCTTGTATTCCATGTTCCTTGCATTCTATCCTTGTATCTAACTCTTTAACGGAGAATTGACAAATGAATTTGCCTTTGGGCTTTCTCAATGTGTTTTCTAAAACACACCGGAAACAACCATAGATGTCATTTTTTTTCAGTTCCGATTTCCTACTAACTTCCCTAACCTCCCCTCTCTACCAATCCATTAAAATTATTCCTCCCTCTACTCCCCTCTCTACCAACCCATTAAAATTATTCCAACTGTCACTAAGTCCTATCTAGTGTAATGATTGATTAATGCCTTAATTAATCCCTTGTTATATTTTAAAGAAATACCTATTTTTATGAATTAATTAAATATTTTTAAAAATAAAAATATAATAATTTTGGGTGGTCTGTAATTCTTCTTTTTCGATGCATGAATTTGCTTTACTACGCTAGAATTAATTTGCATATAATTAAAGAGAGAATGGGAAATTTGCATATAATTAAAATAGATATTTTTATTTTTATTTCCTTTCTAAGCCTAGTAAAGCAAATCCATGCATGGAAAAAGAGTTACAAATAGGGGTCAACAAAAAAAAACTGAAAAACCGATTTGACTGAAAAAAAACGATTGAAACCAAACCAAAAAATCAGTTAACCGTATTGGTCAGTTCAATGTTTTTGAAAAACCAAAGGTATCGATTTGGTTTCGGTTAACCAATTTAAAAAAACTGGCGGTTAACCGAACCAACCGGTATACATGTTTTTCTATATATTTCCTATATATTTATGTATATTATATATATTATATATTTTATATATTATAAATTAATAAATATGCATTATGATGGAGGGTGATTTGGCCTGACCTTGTAGTTCAGGTACACGTGGATGCAAACCTACTCAAACAGTGACTCAGCATGACAGCACAATGGACATGAGCACAACTCGGAGGGAGAATCCCGCCGAGTTTAGCACCGCAACTCAGCAGGCAAACTACTCACCGAAAGCCGCCTTGCCCGCACCTCCTCCCCGGGGTTAATGCACTTCAGGGGGTCCCAAGTTCGGGGCACCCTGACCCCCTTTTGAGGCCCAAGCTCCTCTCAATGGACCTCGAGTAACTCCCAAGCAAGAACACCCTGATTCTTCTCCAGACGTCCCGAGGCACAAAGACCTCAGGTCGGCTAGCTCGGCATAACCGGCTATAGGCAGCCTGTCACGCAAGGACCACCCAGTTCAGGGTAATTCGTAGGGGAACAGTTCGGTATACCATAGGAGGGCTTCCTGCCCAATCGTCGTACCCGACATACCTCTGGACAACAGGCATGTCCCCCTCGTCGTGCTTGCCACCTTTAGAAAGGCGTCCCATACTTGACAGGCACATACCCTGCGTGATGGCCCCGTGCGTGCCACCACAGCCCTGCCTATAATGGCTATGGCAGATTGATAGTGGCAGTTATACCTGTCCTATTAGAGGGCAGAGGGCCTGAAGCAACGGAATTCAGTTATAAGGGGCTTATTCTTAAGGAACAAGGTATATTCAAATCACTTGCGTAACCTGCACTCTTAGCCTTCGTTCTCCTTTCGCTTCTTGCACTCAATACTAACTTAAGCGTCTGAGCGTTCCCACCGGGAAACCCTTTGGGAGTTCTTCCTCTTTCCTCTCGTCTCAGGTACCTCTCAAGAGCCACGCGAGCGCCAACTAGGAGTGACCGGATTGCGCTACATCATTTGGTTCCGTCTTTGGAAAACGCTTCAAAAGGCCTTTCTCTCTAAACTTTTTGAGTTCTTTTCTTCCTCAAAACAATCCAACGCTCATGGCTTCCTCCAGCAACGTCGGACAAAGCACGGAAATTGATAACTCCAGGGAACAACCCCAGCTTCCTACTATCTGTATCAGACAGTTCACCGTCCCCCTCTCAAGGGACGGAATCCCCAACTTGAATGTGCCTCCCACAGTGGCACCTATCGTCGCCCCATTCCCTGTTATAGTCAGAGCGACGTTCACCGAACCCTTGGTCGTGCCCCCAGCGGCCAGCTCAAACCAACTGGAGGACTTGATGTAGTGCATGCGGGCCATGCAGGCCCAAATGCTACAGTTCCTGCAACTTCAGCTCTATCAACAGCACATACTACACCAGGTCTCCCAGTACTAGTATCAACAGCAATTCCCTCAGTTGCCCCAACCTCAGTAGCCGTAGCTCCCCCCTCGGCACCCGGCCTCGCAGCAAGCTAGGTCTCACCACCAGGAGGAGCACCTTTTCAACCAAGGAGAGCCCCCCCAGAACCCTCCTAGGAGCCAGGCCTCCTCCCGCAGCAGACGTGGAAGAACAGCCACTCCGGCCTCACCGGGGGCAGTCAGGTCGGGAGGACCCCAGCTAGTTAGGAGCCCGTCTCCTCAGCCCCCGAAGCCCAATACCCCGTTCCTAGAGAACCGGCTCAAGATCCTGGCTGCAGATTCCAAGCAGGACCCCTCTGTCCGCAGCCAGCACCAGCTGCTTGAGCTACTTCCGGCACACACCATCCCTGACAACACAGAGATGAGCAGCACCAACGCCGAGTTCGCCAAGAAGCAAAGACACCGCCGTCGAGCTCGTCGATTTGCCACCCACGACTTGCCCGAACTCGGGGGCAAAGAAGAGGTAAGCTCGGGCGAAGCCAAGGCACCCCTCCTTTTAGTCCATTCTCCCCTATCTCCCGAGCTCTTGGCGGTTCCAATGCCTAAAGACTTCAAGCTCCCCCCCCCCCTTGACAAATACGACGGGTCGTTCAACCCCAACGATCACGTGGACGCTTTTCAGTCACAGATGCACCTGGCGAGAGCTAGTGAGTCGTGCATGTGCGCGGCTTTCTCCATCACTTTTAGAGGAGCAACTCACACGTGGTACCGGAACTTGGCACCTGGGTCGATAAGAAGTCGGGCGCAGTTCACACAAGCCTTCACGTCCCACTCCGTTACCAGCAAACGATGCCCCCGAACTGAAGAAAGCCTCCTCAACATAGTGTAAAGAGAGGGAGAGTCCGTTCGAGGCTATATCAAGTGGTTCAATGATGCTTGTATGCAGATACTGCGCCTGGACCCCGTCGTACGCCTTGCAGCAGCCAAGAAAGGCGTGACACACAAAGAGTTCAAATAGCACATGGTCATCAACCAACCAGCGACCATAATCGACTTTTTGAAGCTTGCGGACAGATTCATAGCCACTGAAGAGGAGATCAACCAAAAGGGCGAGGGCACACCCGAAAAAAGAAAGAGGGAAGGAGAGCTCTCTAGTCAAGGGGACAACCGAAAGAAAAAGTACATAGCTCGGGAGGCAAAGCCGAATCAGCTCTTTCGACCTCCTATAGCGGACCGAGCTGATTATAGCCCACTAAACGTGAAGCGGGCTGAAATCCTAATGGCGATCAATGATGCCCCGTATGTGAAGTGGCCACCCCGTCTGAGAGGCCATCCCAATGAAAGAAATAAGAACCTGTATTGCAGATTTCACAAAGATCATGGTCATAGTACCGAGAGTTGTAAAAACCTCTGCGATGAGATAGAGGAGCTCATCCATCGCGGGTATCGAAGAAACTTTGTACATAATAATAATAATAGTAATAAAATAGGTCGGCAAGGGGAGCACGCTAAGGATGCTCCCGAGTCCAGCAGCAGGCCGGCCGAACAGCCGTAGAGGCAGCCTTCGGAAGAGAGGCCAGTCCAGGGAACCATCCATGTGATAGTGGGAGGTTCTATCGTTGTATGTTGCACTTCAGCAGCAGCTCAGACTTTGGTTCGTGAAGCCACTCGGGAGGAGCATAACCCCCCAAAGCGGCCGAAGACAGAAGTAGACCAACCCAAGCTCAAACCGGCCTGAGCGAGCTTCTCTTCGGTGATGTATTCCCGATGATTGAGCTCAGCCTGAGCCCACGAGTGGAAGGCCTCCCATGTCTACTGGTTGAGGGCGATGTTGGTCGCCTGGGTAGCCTCCCTCCAACTGGTAAGGAAGGGCCATCTTGTGCTGGCTCGGACCACAAAGTAGTCCCACTTCCAAGCCGGGACCTTGCTCGGGAACTTATGCAGTAACTTAAAACTTGGGCGAGGAGATAAGTAGTAGACCTGCCCGTACTCAGGGGGAGCGCTAGATGCACTATTTTTTATCAGCAGTATGGAGCAGAGTATGTCCGCGTCCAAAGAGAACCGCTTTTCATGGCAAAGAGAAATGGTCCCCACTAAATTCCGAATGGAATTGGGGTGGAGCTGATCCAGCGTGATATTGAAGCGCCCTAACACCTCAAGGATAAGGGGGTGAAGAGGGAGACGAAACCCACTGACAAGCTGTTCCCTGAAAATCACGACCTCATCTGGACCATGCTCCCAGGGGAAATTACCAGTGGGAAGGTTGTAGCTGTATTCAGAAGAAAGGTTGAACTGATGGATGAGGTCTCGAAGCTTCTCTGAGGTCAGAGTAGAGGGACCGAACTGGTCCGGCACCCGACCTCGATGGGAGTGGACGCAAACTTACCCGAAGTTGCCCGTGCTTCGTGGGCAAGTCGGGTTGGGTAAGGGTCACCATGACCTGAAGTACATGCCTCAGGCTCGTCGATGAGACTGTCCACACTAGACGACATACCGAACTAAAAGAAAGAAACAGACTAGAAGGTAAAAGGAAGCTCGGGAGGACTCACCAAAGAAACGCAACCGGACTGGAAGAACAAAACGAACTGGAAGACCCGAGCTAAGAGACCTCTGACGGGAGTTCAAACGCTAACGACGACAGCTTTGTGGCGAAGAAAATGTGCAAGGGACCCCCTATTTATAGCCGCGACCGCGGGTTCTTCAAGGCAAAAACGATTTAGCGCGTTTTTTATGTTCGTGAAGTCCAAGTTGCGTGAAGTCCGCGCGTAATCTAGATGTGACTTGAATCTCTTTTCGGTCGATCCGGGCATTAGACCGGTACAGCCAGACGGAACACGCAACAATGCAGCTTAAATACCGATGCCAAATCCACCCGACGCGTCATGACACCCGAAGTGGGGGGCAATTTATGGAGGGTGATTTGGCCCAACCTTGTAGTTTAGGTACACGTGGGCGTGACCCTACTCAAACAATGACTCAGGATGACAGCGCAATGGATGTGAGCACAACTTGGAGGGAGAATCCCGCCGAGTTTAGCATGACAACTCGGCAAACAAACTACTCGCCGAAAGCCGCCTTGCTCGCACCTCCTCCTTGGGGTTAATGCACTTCAGGGGGTCCCGAGTTCAGGGCACCTTGACCCCCTTTTGAGGCCCAAGCTCCTCCCAATGGACCTCGGGTCACTCCCAAGCAAGAACACCTTGATTCTTCTCCAGACGTCCTGAGGCACAAAGACCTCGGGTCAGCTAGCTCAGCATAACCGGCTACAAGCAGCCCGTCACTCAAGGACAGCCCAGTTCAGGGTAATTCGCAGGAGAACAGTTCGGTATACCATAGGATGGCTTCCTGCACGACCGCCATACCTGACAAACCTGTGGACAACAGGCATGTCCCCTCGCCGCGCCTGCCACCTTTAGAAAGGCGTCCCATACCTGACAGGCACGTACCCTGCGCAATGGTCCCGTGCGTGCCACCTCAGCCCTGCCTGTAACGGCTATGGCAGACTGACATTGGCGGTTATACCTGCCCTGTTTGAGGGCAAAGGGCCTGAAGCAACGGAATTCAGTTATAAAGAGCTTATTCTCAAGGAACAAGGTATTTTCGAATCACTTGCGTAACCTGCACTCTTAGCCTTCGTTCTCCTTTCACTTTTTGCACTCAATACTAACTTAAGCGTTGGAGCGCTCCCACCGGGAAACCCCCCGGGAGTTCTTCCTCTTTCCTCTCATCTCAGGTACCTCTCAAGAGCCACGCAAGCGCCAGCTAGGAGTGATCGGATTGTGCTACATCACATGATATATATATATATATATAATATTATTTATTATTTAAAATATAATATTTTATGTATATTTATATTTTTTATTTATATATATATATATATATATATATATATTTATAGTAAATATTATAAAGTCAAAAAAATAGAAAAATCAATGAATTGAACCGGTCAACCAGTTAACCGAATGGTTTCGGTTCGATTCCGATTACCGGTTTTCCAAAAACGGTACCACCGATTTGGTTCACAAAAAAGGCTCGCAATTCGGGTAACTAAACCGTGAGCACCCCTACTAAGCACTTATTGCTTTACTTCTTACCAATGCCACATGAATTTTAAAACACCTTTTCTTTTAATAATTGGTGATACATACCACTAATAACCCTCTCCTCAAAGTAGATGGTTGTAAGAATCCAATTCACGTCTATACTGAACAAATCATCTTATAAGTTAATTTTAATATACCTATTGCCCCATTTGAAAGAATTATTTCTTTTACCCCATTTTAACAATAAGGGGGTGTTCTATTTTTGGATTTTGAGAGGGGGAAAGTTGGTTAATGGGATTTTGGTTTCCATTAACTAAGAATCCTAGGTAAGTGATATCCATCTCCTAGGTGGGTAAATAACTTTTCCACTTAGGGGGAAAGTTACCAACACTTAAATGAGACAAAAGTGCCACTTTTTATAATGGATTTTTATGATTAAAATAGTCATTACCTTATTTACATGAAAAATAAAAGAACATTGATAAATGTATTTACCCGAATAAGTGTTTCCTAGAAAGCAATAAAGTCACAGTTTACGATAAAAACAACAATATTTTACAAAAAAAAAGACTTGGTTCATCCATGTTATTACAAAGATTTAATTTCATCCACGATATCATAACATCGTCAAGGGATCCAATTACTTAGTGTATGTTTTCAGGGTCAGGAGTTGGACTTAAATATTAACTAGCGGAGGGGGCCCTTCTTTTCAAGGACTAGATTGAAATTGTAACATTGTAAGTATTCAAATCTTATAACTTACAATTATAAGTATTTTAATCTTGAAATCCATATAAAAACTTAAAAGAGATTATTATATGCTTGCCTTTTAAATATTGCTTCAGCAAAGCATCTCATATAAAAGAATACGATCATATAATGATGGTTTTGAGTTCTACTTCATAATTGTCCTTTGTTTTACATCGAGAACTCCCAGTTGACTCGGACGATAGGACTGTTTGGCTTGGGAACCGTCCAAACAACCAGTTCCGTTTTACCCCAAAACCCGGTCCTTGGCAAAAAATCGTTGAATCAGTTAATGATCCATTGACCCGAGTGGTTGAACTGTCGACCTATTGACCCATTCAACAGTTTTTTACCATTTTTTTATTTTAATTGTTTTTCTATTTTTTTAATTTTTGCTATCAAATGGGCCATCCGTTTGAACTAGATGGTTATGGGAATGGTGGACATTGCAAGGGATTCCAAAATCTTGAAAGATAAATCTAAAGTGACCTTAAACACATAAAAAAATGGTGGTAAATCCACAAAACTAGAAAAACTAAGGAAAAAAAATAAAAAAATCGAGTCCAAAGTTTCGCTTTGAAATGGAGCTAAACATACATGCAATTAAAGAAAGAGACAAAGTAGATCGTCTTGTAAGAAAAAAAAAAACATTGCACAAGAAAATCCAAAGAAAAAACAGAAGGAAATAAATAAAATAGTGGTAAATGCTATACCGTTTTAGAGGATCATGAAGAAGAAGACCAAACACAAAAAAAAAAATGAAAAAAAAAGAACATACCCACATGCTTGAATAAAGCTCATAGTTGAAGAAACCTTTGAATAGTAAAAATCCAAAAGCATAGAAAACCATGGTTTTTTAACCGTCGTTGACCTAGACGGACGGACATTTTGGCCCAGGAATTGTCCAAGCAATTGGTTCTTTTTTACCTCAATCCCAGTCCTTGGCAAAAAACCGTTGAATTGGTCAATGACCCATTGACCCAAGTGGTCGAACCGTCGACCCGTTGTCCCATTCAATGGTTTTTGGCCATTTTTTATTTATTTTTTAATTGGGAACCGTCCAAGCAACCAATTCCGTTTTATCCCAATCCCGGTCCCTAGCCAAAAACCATTGAATCGATCAATGACCCATTGACCTGGGCGGTTGAACCATTGACCTGTTGACTTGTTCAATGGTTTTTGGCCATTTTTTTATTTTTTTGTTAGAACGGGCCATCCGTTTGAACCAGACAGATGAACCAACAATTCTTTTATTTTTTAATTGGGAACTGTTTAGGCAACCAATTGCATTTTACACCAATCCAAGTCCCTAGCCAAAAACCGTTGAATCGGTCAATGACCCACTAGTTCGAGCAACCGAACCATCTACTTGTTGACCTGTTCTATGGTTTTTGGCCTTTTTTATTTTTTTAATTTTTGTTATCAGAATAGGTTGTTTGTTTAAACTAGGCGGTCGAGTTGTCGACTCAAAAACCAGTGGGCAAAACAATTCTATTTTCGTATGAGTCATATGCGCAAATGGCATAACACGTATGATACTGCTTAATGAACCTCACACACTCAATCTTTTGCTTGTACTTTTTGTTGTCAAAACGGGCCGCCTGTTTGAATCGAACTGTCGAACTGTCGACCTGAAAACCTGTGACAAATAAGTTATATAAGATTCCTTATGTTTGTTTCTTGTAATTTAAGAATTTTCAACAAATAATCTTAATATATATATATATATAGATGCTAATAAGAAGTATCCATTGTTAAATATTTGAGCAGCTTTGATACATATTTTTTCATAGTAATAATAATAATAATAATTTTGAAATTTTCATTGAAAATTTATGCTTTTATAAAAAAAAAATCATGCAATATTGGTTGCGTTAAGTTCTGCTACCAACACCCCAACATTGTCCCAACAAGTTATTAGAGTCTTACATTGGAAACATCTTCTCATGTATGACAAGTGTTTAGAGTCTTATAGGGGTGGCAAATTTCCCCGTCCCTGACGGGTACCCGAGCTCCCTGACCCCATTGGGTCGGGTCGGGGTCGGGGATGGGGCTACCCATAGATCCCCAACCGGGGATGGGGACAGGGACAAGGAATGTAATCCCCCCCGACCCGTCCCCGATTAATATTATATTATATTATATATATTATATAAGTATAACAATTATTAATTTATTTATAAAACAGTAAAAACTAAAAGTGTAAAACATAATTGGAAGAAATCAAGAAAACTTGAAAAGTTGGAAAACCCTTAACCCTTGACTAAATCAGTTACCAGTCTTCATTCTTTTGTCTTCGACAGAGAAGACTCAAGAGAGGTGACTGAACCACAAAATCAGTAAACCCTAGCTTTGTCTTTGTCGCCAATTCGTCGGTCGCCGACTGCCAACCGCCGTCGCTGACTGTTGCCACTGCCCACTCCCCCGTCGGACATCAAACAGAGGAGAGGCCAAAGAACTGAGGAAGAGACTTCGTCTTTGTCTTTGTCTTCGTCCCCGATTCGTAGACTGCCGACCTTCATCATTGTCATTGTCGCTGTCACTCTTTGGACTCTCTCATCAGTCATCATCGACATAAACTCTCCCAAGTCCCAACGGTCCTCTCTCTCTCTCTCTCTTAGTTTCGGGGATTCAGGTCTCCGACGGTGAATTCATCCTCGTTGGAGTCGGGGATGGAGGGAGGATTCCTTTCCCCGTCGGGGATTAGGGACGGGGATGGGGGTGATTTGAGGGTCGGGGTCGGGGATGGGGAATGTACTCCCCGCCCTGAACTCGCCCCGTTGCCATTCCTAGAGTCTTACATTGGAAACATCTTCTCATTTATGACGAGCATGGAGTTCACATCTGACCCCAAGAATGTGCCCTAAAATGCCCCACATGCTCATATTTGCGTACATTGAGAATATCTCCCGTATTTGTCATTGAGAGATATTTCCAATACTTGGTTGGGATGTACTATGCGACATTTTTGGGTGCATTCTGTGGGGGCAGATTTGAACTTGACAAATGAGATGTTCTCAATGTGTTGTTGCAATGGCCTGTTAGGATAGGGTTGGGAGCATTATGGTGGTAGCAGATTCCCATTCATATCGGTTGCGAGTTCAAATCAGCCCCCCACAAGATAGTTTCCCACAACATCCCACAACACATCCTCGCCGTGTATTAGGAACATCTCTCGATGATAATACTAAAAATGGTGATACATCATCAGGAGATGTTCCCTATTCAAGCAGGGATGTACTGTGGGATGTTGTGGGAAACTATCTTGTGGGGGGCTGATTTCAACATATCGGTTGCCTCCACTTAGGAATGGCAATAGGGCTAGTTTGGGAACCATATTCCCCATCCTACCTACCTTTGAAACAAATCTCTATCATGATCCTAATCTCCATTAGGGATAAAAATGACCCTTCGTCCATAGTCTTGATAGAAATGTGTTTCCTAGGGGACTAGAATCTCTAAATTTTTTAAATTAAAATTACTTTAAAAATAGAGTTACTTAAAATCAATGTTCAAAGTATTGATACATATCGGTCCATATCGACCGATACATATCGTATTGGAGCCTTCCCAATATGCCCCTACATGGGGTGTTTCATGTCAAAAAGTGGTTGAAGGGGCAAATCAGCCTTAGATTGGCCCCTCTGAACTAGATTAAAAAAAAATAAAAAAAGAGTACCGATATACGCCCTACTGGCGTATCGCCCTATATCGATACTTTGAACCTTGCTTAAAATAAGGGAATGTTTCAAATATATAGATATTTTAAACATGTTTTTGGTATAAATAATATTATACATTTAATATATATAATTGATGCTAGGGCAAGGTGGGGAATTCCCCTCTCACCCCTATCCTCGCTCTCGTTCCACCAAGGCAATCTCCATCCCCAACCCCATCAGGTTGGAGAAGTCAGATATCTGATGGTTTCTCACCTCTATTCTAATATCTCGTTTTTCAGTTTGGGCAAATTGCTGAAATCTCCCCTTAACTTTTTGATATAATTGCAAGTAAACCCACTTTATTATAATCTTCTAAAAAGGGGCACAAAATGTCTAAAATACCTATATAATTATTAATGATTTTGGTTTCTAAAAAAGAATACAAATTTTATAAATAACAAAAAATATAAAATTTAAAATTGCAACTTTGCTTTTTAATGATGGATGTAAAGGACAAATTTGAAAAACAAACCAATTTAAAAAGAAAGAGATTGTGAGGGTTTTGGGCTGGCGATTAATATGAGGAAAAAATTTAAAAAATAAACATTTTGATCTAAAATAACTACATTGGTGTTTTGGGACATTTCATTTCTCTTTTACCTTTTACCCATTAATCCATGTAGAATAACAACACTATTTGCGCAAGTGTAATTAATTTTCAGTGGAAACAAAGACAAAGAGCCACCGACACGACCCGAGGTGCCGTGCCCCTTTTCATTTATGCATTGGAGACAAACAACCTGTATCTACTATCAACCACGACGTGGCACGCGGTAGTGACGTCTTCCAGCGTGGTAGTAGCATAATTTTTCCGCTTCCACCTGGCATTTGGATTTGCCAACAATTTTTATTTTATTACTTAATAAAAATCAAGAAATTACCTATATCTCCTAATCATAGTCAAAATTCAATGGACATACGAGTCTTTTTATCTGCGTCGTACGCGTTGCACCAATCTGGTGATTCATTTGTTATCACTTTCTATTTTTGGATGACTCGGTTTGAACGGTCGCGATAATACGATTCAGAGAAATTGGAAATAAAGAAATTCCTTTAATCTAATCATCACCAAGGTCCTTGTCCTGTTGGTGAACAACTGAACATTGTCAATAACATAAATCTATGATCTATCTTACCGAATACTAAAATAATTAAAAAAAATACAACTATCTTACCAAGAATAACAATAACATATTAGTTGTGAGACCTCGTGTATATCCATCCTTCTTATTGGTTACTGCGCGTAAAAGTGAATCTAAACCCGGTCGAGAGGAATATATTCTTACTATCTGGATTACCTTACCGGCTACCGCCGGAGCAAAAGTCAGGCTAGTATGAAGTGAACAGTAGCATCTTGGAATAGCATTGCCATATTTTCGGCCGTGAAATGATTCTTTTTTTGAATCTCAATTAGTCGGTTCGGTTTTGAAGCTTGCTCAGGTTTTAGCTCATGCAAGGCTTAAGCAAGATGCATGTTTTTCTCCTACAGAATACAGACACTGTTGAAACCAAGCTCGAAACGCTGAAACGTGCCAACGCAGATAGATAGAACACTTTCCTTCTAAAAGGAGATACTCGACCTTGAGCGTTGATTGAAGACAAAATTAACATTCTTTGTTACGCGCGCACGCATAGACACAGAGAAAGATTAAGAGATGAGAAGACGAATAGATTAGATAGAACATTCCTTCGGAAACTGTTAGGGGATTTCTAAGAACACTATTTTTATCCTACCGGTTTTTCTCGGATCTAAGATCAGACATGTCAAGTACAAGAATAAAAGATATTTTGTCCTACTGATTTTTTCTATTAGAATTTATATCTCTGAATTTGTAATTCAAGTCCCCGAAATCGTGGCCGGAACTTACCAAAAAAAGAAATTGGGCCGGAAAAAAAGGGCATCTGTAAAAAGAAAATTATTTGTCGGAGGGACTTCAGCACAGTAAACAAGAGCAGTTAAAATCTTATTTGCACGATAAGTAGGATTGCAATAGGGGAAAAAGCGAGAGAGGGAAAAAGGTAAGGGAGAGAAAAATCACATAATTTCTCTGACGTTGACGGACGGATCCAAAGTTTTAACTTTTACGACGAAAAATAATTGGAAAGAAATCAAACGAAACAAAGTTCAAGGGGGAAAATTTTGGACCGTTGGTGTGGATCCTACGGCTAGTTCTGATTCAACGAACCAATAAGAGGAACCTTTTGCGAGAGTCCCGTGAATCGTTAGTCGCCGTTAGTTTGTGGAAAGTAACGGCGTGAAGGGGTGGGGATTCTTGATGCTGCTTCAGAGTTATCCTCTGGTCATGGGTTAAGTAATAGAAAATAATAGAAAAACAAGCTAAGACCCTGAATGCGTGTATTGTTTTGGTGAATTATTAAGACTTTCTGTGGTTTTAGATTCTTCTCGCCGTTCTTGCCAGCTTTACTTACATCTGGGTGTATAAAATCAGGAAAAAAAAAAAAGAAAGAAAAGAAAAGGAGAAAGGAGGAAGGAGGAGGAAGGAAGTGGAGGCTAATGGAGGGGTCTGTTGCTCGGGCACTCTGGCGAGAGACTATGGAGGTTTGGGTTGTTGTGGTCTTCCTTTCTGTCTGGATTCCGGGGTTCGTCAATGGTGCCACAAATGAAACTGATGGTGAGCATTTCAATCCTCTCTTGAAACCTATTTCTGTGGTTCAGTCATTTTTTACTGTCTTTAAGTTTTGGTTTGAAGTCAGGTGTTGATTGCTTGTTCATGTGTTTGGGCATTGTATGATTATTTAAGGTGCAATGCTTGGTAAGATCTTCATTGCTTTGTTAGTGTGAGCTTGATTTGTGTTTGGATTGACTATGGGGACTGGGTGCTGTTTGTTGAGGTGTGTATATGATATGTTGCATGCTTTTATTTGGTATACTGTCTAGTTTAAGTAGATTTCGAGTTATTGAAATGGATCCTTTTGATCTTGTTTTTGTTATTTCGCTTCTTTGATTCTTGCTTTCGAAAGGGGTTCTTTTTTCTTTTTTCCTTTTCTTCCTTTTCTATGTTTTTTAGCTTGTTAAAATTCTGAGATGGAAAGCACGTATTTACTAGATAGAGGAAATAAAATTCCCTTTTTCCCCCTTCTTTCTTGAATGATATCTGGTAGAAGGTAATATTGCGTCTTTGATTATTTTGTCTAAAAAGAGTGATGCCAAGGAGTTAAGCGTTGTTGGTTAGAATTGCTGCTTCTTACATTAGTCGTTTTGTTTCTTTTTGGACCAATGCCAAGGTAATATTGCATCTTTGATTCTTTTGTCTAAAAAGAGCGATGCCAACTTGCCAAGGAGTTAAGCGTTGTTGGTTAGAATTGCTGCTTGTGACATTAGTTGTTTTGTTTCTTTTTGTACGCTGATTCGGTTTTGGTTGCGATTTCTCCAAGGTTGCTAAAATGTTGCAGTTTTTAGTTTTGAGAACGTTTACTGACCTCCTTTCTGTTCTCTTACTATTGGTCCAAAAGATTTCTGGCCTCTGAAAATGGGTCTTGGGTTGTAGATGATGAAGTGCTGCCTTTTGAGAAGACACAGGAGTGACCAAAGAAGTGAAAATTTTCTTCCTGTAGCAAACTAGAAAGCAATTTTTTATATCCTTTAACAGATGAATGCTAGATTGCTTCCATAAGACTATTCTTGTTCTTACATTTTCAATTGGATACCTTGGGCTTTTTAAGAAAAAAGTTGAGATATCAGAGGCAAGAGTTCTGAAAGTAGTAGCATTTTTTGCATTGGTTATGGTTGCTATGTTGCAACATTGGCGTTTCTTTCAGAGGCAAGAGTTCTGAAAGTAGTGGCATTTTTTTCCATTGGTTATGGTTGCTATGTTGCAACAGTGGCGTTTCTTTCTTGTCTCTGGATGACTAACCTTTGGAATTATGAGCCTGGGATTTGAAGATGGATTCCCAGAGTAGTGTTTTATTTGGCTTTGGATGGTTAACCTTAGGGAGTATGAACCTGGGATTTTGTTTTAATAAATTAGAAGTTCTAACAGATAGTAGCAAACTTAGGACATGGTGATCTCTCCTTCTATCATGAAGCTATCTTTATCTCTCCTGCATATAAAAAAACAATAGTCGCTCTTTTTCTTTTTTCTTCCCTGTGCACTGTTTTTCTTTCCTTTCTTTTTGAAGATTTTGTGGATATTTTGTATTCTTTCTATTTGGGTGATGTTCTTGCTACAGTTTCATATTGACAGAGTATGCTTCCTTCCCTTTGATTTATAAATTAAAATTATGCTTTTCTTAAAAATGTTCATGGGATATGTGCACATTATGAATTACGTCCGTGGAACTTGGGTGGTGTCCAGTTTTCCACGTTATAGATATGGAAACCTTCTATCAAACAAGAAGCAGGGAAAACACTAAATTTACAGGTGCATTTGGATTTGATAGTCTGCTGATCCCCATGACTTCTTAAATGCACAGCTTCTGCTCTTAGAATTATGTACAGCAGTCTAAACTCAGCAGCTCAGCTGACGGGTTGGAGCTCAGCTGGTGGTGATCCATGTGGGAATTCTTGGAAAGGCATTACTTGTTCAGGCCAAGCAGTTACAGAAATGTAATTTCCTTTCTTTCTTTTATTTTTATTAGATTGATTATTTTTCTTGATATGGTATGTCTAAGCATCCAACAATTCTGTATTTCTTTCTGATTCTGCTGTTTAATGTTTCATCAGCAAATTATCAGGTCTTGGGCTTACTGGATCAACGGGATACCAACTATCGAGTTTAACTTCATTAACCACCCTGTAAATAGCACACTTCTCTGAAAACCCTTAATTACCTGTTTACATTTTAGTTTAAGCTTGTTGAAATGATTTGCTGAAATTCATACAGAGACATAAGCAACAACTTTCTTGGAAACCAGATACCATATCAACTTCCTCCAAATGTGCAGCAACTGTGAGTTTTGTCAGTGTAAACTTTTTCTATTGTTGATTTTTATAGCAACCTTCTGATAAATTTTCCTTTTTTCTTCACCCTTTCTTTCCACTGACCTCAAGTCTGATTTATGATCTGCAGAAACCTAGCTGGAAATTCTTTCAATGGAGGAATCCCGTATTCTATTTCTCAGATGACTTCTCTTAAATACCTGTGAGTCAAATTTGTTCTAGTGGAATTTTCTTCAGTAACTAAGTCGATCTAAATGACTGAAACTAAAGATGCATTTTTTGTATGAATGTAGAAACATCAGTCACAATCAACTTCAGGGCCAACTAAATGACATGTTTGGACAGCTTTCTGCCCTCACCACATTGTAAGCTACAATGATCCTATTTACTTTAGAAAACTATGATAATAGTAATGGGTTCACCATGATATTTGAATATGCAGCATCTTTTTTGGGTTTAATTGCTGTGTACTTGTGACAATTATTGATAATAAGACATTCCATGTTGCATTCGTATTTTTTCCTTGAAGTTTACTGTGGGTTGTGATTTGTAAGGGGCCTCAAAATTTACTTTGGTTTGTGCCAAATGGGATTAGTATTAGTGCAAGCAGGTGGATTCCCATGCTTTATGCTAAGTCTGATACCCATTGTAAAATATGATTTAAACTTATTCAAACCCAGCAGCTATCATTTCAATTTGGCCTTCTCACTGAAGTTCAAAGTTACAAAAGCAATAACAAAATCAAAATTCAGAATAATTACTTAATAATAGTAATAACAATAACACCTTTCTGCTCCAGGGATCTATCTTTCAATTCGTTTACCGGAAATCTTCCTGAGAGCTTTAGCTCTCTTTCAAGTTTGAATACAATGTAAGTAGATAGAGAAAAGGGGTTATCTGATATTTTTTTTTACTTCATAGTAGATCTTGTTTCAATCTTTTGTTACTTATTTATGACCATGCAGGTATTTAGAAAATAACCAGTTTACAGGTCCTATTGATGTCCTTGCAAATCTTCCCCTTGATAATCTGTGAGTAATCCATATTTCCAAATTGAAAAGCTTATTTGATATTTATTTCTCTTAAAAAGGGTCTCTTTTCATTTGGCTCATCTTATCCTCTCTCTCTCTCTCTCTCTCTCTCTCAGGAATGTTGCAAACAACCATTTCAATGGATGGATTCCTGAACAGTTGAAAAATATAAAGAATTTGCAGTAAGCATTTTACAGGACCATGACTAATACCTTTATGTGAAATGTTGGTGATTATTTGGATGTGACATTTACTATTTCCATTCCAGAACTCAAGGTAACTCTTGGAACTCAGGCCCTGCACCACCACCTCCACCATATACACCTCCACCTGGTGATCATACCAACCGTAATCACAAATCTGGAAGCAATAATAACTCATCAGATGGTAGTGGAGATGGGAAAAAATCAGGCATTGGAGCTGGAGGGATTGCAGGAATTGTGATATCAATTTTGGTTGTTGGTGCTATTGTAGCATTCTTTTTGATAAAAAAGAGAACTAGAAAATCCTCCTCAGATGTGGAAAAACATGACACGGATCAGCCTTTTACCCCCCTTGCTTCAAATGAAATTCGAGGTAATGGGGATTCTGGTTGAAATTAAATAAATGGAAATATTTTTTGTTGACTGTTATGTTGTATGAGCAATTGACAATTGCCAATTTTGTCTTGATGCAATTTGGTCTTGATATTGATATGTGCCATTTTTCCTTTTCCTTCTTTGAGAAAAATAGAGTCTTTGTTCTCCTTGATCAACTTGTAATTCGTTTAACCTCCCCAGCTAGGAAAAGGGAAATTTAATGGAACTCATTCATCATTTACCTTATACTTAGTAAATGTATGCATGATAATGGTGTACCACAAGTGCAACCTTACCATACAATTGAGGTACCTTGATCTTAATTTTAATTGTATCCTCATATTTTACTACTTAGAGGGAGACCATTTTTAGCATATACACTAACACTTGTTCTGGTTATTAATTGATCATGTTTTCAGGATATTGATAAAAAATCATGTTTTTGGAAAGAAATCCCTCAATATAGTATACAAGTTGGGCCTCATATGTATAGGCTTTGTTAAGAGAAATTGAAGCAGAAGGAGCCTAATGACATTCTCAGTTAGGAGTGATAATGGGCTAGATTTGGGCCTTACAGTGTATTTAATACACACATAATTTTATTACATTATATATAAAATATATTTTATAATTTATAAAAATAATATATTGTGTTATTTTATAATATTCATATATAATATAGTATAATATAAAACAAAGCACAGTCACACACACAGACACACAATACACACACACACAGTATATTGTACATATTGTAGGCCAGGCCAGATCTGAAGTATTGAGCTCTTGCCTGACCCTAAAATTTCCGAGCCTGATGTAGGCCTAGGCCTGTGTCGGGGCTTAAAACAAGACTGAGGTCCAAGCCCAGAAGTTGCTGGGTTGGGTTGGTCTGAGTTGGAAATGATCACCCCTATTCTCAATTGAGTCAAGCTGGTTCAAGTCCAACTCAAGCATTATTTTTTAGGTTACGTCTAGCCAGTTTAATTGCAATCCTAGTTGCACCTCAATGAGAGTGGTCAAATTTTGGATTAATTTTTGTTATTTTTAAATGGATTATAAATTAGCAAAAGTTAACTTTAAAATTATACACTTTTATTAATTTTTATTGATAAAAAGTTTAAAGTTCATTTTAAAATTAATAAATTTTAATATTAAAATTAATTTTGTTTATTGCTACTAATTTATGTTAACTTTAATTATTTTCAAATGGAATTTAAATTAATAAAAATACTCATAAAACTAATGCATTTATTAATTTTATTGTTTTATTATTTGATTCGTGTTAGTTTTTATAATTTGAGCTATTAACTGAAATGGATTAAAATTATAATTTTCGTTATTAATTACAATTAATGATTATTAGAAGAATATGTAATTATTTATAAATATAATAACATTTTATAATTAATTATTAATTATCAAATTTCACTGTTATTGTTTTATCCTATTTATTATCTATTTTTTTCTCATATTAGTATTTTAGATTTTTTTTACTTATTTTATATTTAAATTTTAACTTAAATGTTAATTTTTTAATTGGGAATATGAGATAGTTTTGGAGAAAATTTAGGAGGGGAAGATGCTTTGGATGCTTGGGAACATTAGATGGTAGAGATTATGTTAAAAACTACAAAATTTTAGAAAATTAGAAAAATAGTGGGGAGATGTTTCAGATGATTGGACAACTGTGTTTTAAGTATATAGAATAGATACTTGACAATGAAGTCTGGACTTTAGATGTTGCCTTTACGAGATTATTTATGCTACTTCAACCGAAAACGGAAAATGTTGAGTATTTTTTTATTTTAGTTTTCTCCCATGTTATCCACCTTAGCCATAGGTTCTAGATGATGCATTATAATTAAGAAAATTATCATCTCTAGATATTAATTTATTCTTGTTTCTCTCTCTCTCTATCTATCTATTTATTAGTTCTAGATAGAGAGAGAGATTGTAATGCATATGCTTGTGCCATTGCACATGCAATTGCTTACTTGTTACCACTGGTTAATCTTGTTAGTTTCTCATTCATCTTCAAGGACCCTTTTTCACTATTTTAAAGTGTTTCATTCATATTCAATTACTTACTTGTTACCATTGGTACTTGCTTTTTAGAGATGAAGTCCATCCAGGCTCCACCAGCAGTTAGCACCAAGACATTTGAGACTTCCACACCAATTAACCTTAAACCACCACCTATTGATCGGCACAAATCATTTGATGATGATGACTTTTCGAACAAGCCAGTTATTGTCAAAAAGGGTAATACAGCTCCTATAAGTGCTACAGTGTATTCAGTAGCTGATCTGCAGATGGCTACAGGAAGCTTCAGTATAGAAAACCTTATTGGTGAAGGGTCTATTGGACGTGTTTATCGGGCTCAATTTGATGATGGGAGGGTATGATTTCCTTGATCATAAGCTCCCTTTCTTTGTTGTATATTTCCTTTCCAGTTAGCTTCTATATAGAAAACCTTATTGGTTAGAGGGGTCTATTGGACATGTTTGTTGGGCTCAATTTGATGATGGGAGGGTATGATCTCCCTGATGCATAACCTCCCTTTCTTTCTTTGTTGTATATTTCCTTTCCAGTGTTTATTTACCTGATTTATGAGGAAGTAATGGTTGCATCATTTGGCCAGATTTTGTTTTATCTTTTATCTTTTCTTTTTATCATTTTTTTATCTTTTTTTTTTTTTTTTGCACTGGGGGGGGGGTGTGAGGAAGGGGAGCATTCATTATATGTTTCTATTCTGAAAGAAAACCACTTTGAAATTGTTGTCGTTCTACTGAATTTTGTATTCATTGTTCAATTATTTTTTTCTCCTGGGTGTTCCAAGAATATGATGGAAACTTGAAAATGAAATCCCTGCACCCAAGAAGATTGGGAAATAAAGAACCAGTGCAATGCCTTTAATGCTATTATAAGGTTCTATAGTTTCTCTGTTGATAAATTTTAACTTTTATTCTTTTTTATGCTTAGGTTCTTGCTGTGAAGAAGATAGATTCGTCTGTGCTTCCCAGCCAATCTTCTGAAGATTTCATTGAAGTTGTTTCGAACATCTCTCGGCTGCACCACCCAAATGTGACTGAGCTGGTGGGTTATTGTTCTGAGCATGGGCAACACCTCCTAGTGTATGAGTTTCATAGGAATGGTTCGCTGCATGACTTCCTTCACCTCTCAGATGAATACAGCAAGCCATTGACTTGGAACACTCGTGTCAAAATTGCTCTTGGTGCTGCACGAGCATTAGAGTAAGTTAACCTCAGATGTGCAATAGATCTTTTCAGTTGTTTAAAAACAGATATTTTAAGTAGTGATGTTTGATTCTAGACCTTTTTTTTGGAAACTTGGTATCTTTTACCATAATATGATGGGAAGCCCCCAGAATCACATATTTGGGTCATTGGAGGAAAAAAACCAAATGAAACTTAGCATTTTAGTAGTCCTATGGTCATGTCAGGCAACAATCATGTAATTGAGTTATCACCTACATACCAAATAAAAAATTTTCACCCGAGTCTATTACCAATTTGTCTGGGTTCTCTTAAGGCCTAGGACTGGGTGCTCCAATGCTTGCTACAAAAGTTCCCAAGGCTTGTAGTCAACTTTTATCGTAGTGATTTTTTTTTTTTTTTCATTAGGAATCAGTCACTCTCTCTCTCTCACTGTAAGGATCATTATGGATGGGATGACTGGTACTTATAAAGAAATTCTATTTAGGTATTTGCATGAAGTTTGCTCGCCATCCATTGTTCTTAAGAATTTCAAGTCAGTGAATATTTTACTGGACATAGAGCTGAATCCTCATCTTTCAGACTGTGGCTTGGCAAGCTTCATCAATGCAGATCAGGTGAGGCTTCATTCTTCCCATAGTTTTACTGCTGGTGGTGGATAACTGAAATTTCTTTCTCTTTGTTTCTGTTTGGTAGCTGTAAAGTTTTATTAATGTATAAGAAAAAATGATGTATATACAGTATGTGAAGAATCCCTACAACTTGGGTTGGAAACAATCCACCTGATCCTATTTTTAATGGTTAACTGATAACTTTATTTATTAATAAAGAATGTTATGCTGTACAAGTAAACCTGGTCCTGCTACCAACTCCTTTACACCCCTTTAATTGTACATGCTAATCAATAGTTCGGTTATCATTCCCCTGCGGAAAAAAAAGAAAGGAAAAAAACATTAGCAGTTTGTTTCCTTCTCTTTGAATCCACTGAATCTACACGTCAGCTACCCTATCATCTTTGTATCTTTTAGTGTTTCTATTATCTTCATGGGCCTAGATTGCTGTTTAATAAGCGATTCACAGTAGTGTGGGAATCTCCCTCCATCAAGAGATCTTTGTGATTTAACGAAGAAGCAAGTTTTAAACTATAACGGAGGACCAACTTTTCAGCCTTTAGTGCATCTTCTTTTTTATGTTGGACCTGATAAAGTGTCACAATCATTCCATTTCCATCCTGAATCACTCCAGCAATGTTTGCTCTGTACCAGAATTTCCTAGCCTACTTCCATCAAAATTTAACTTGAATTGATTCAAGATGGAGGACCTCTTTTGGCGTAGCATCACATTTGAGGAGGTAGAACTCTTGCCTCTAGAGAATGATGAAATTATGAGCTTTGAAAACATTTTTAAGTGAATGAGCAAGTGGGCATCTTTTAACTAACCAGCTAAAATATAATTACAAAAAGTGTCTATATTCCACTTGAAATAAAAGTTGAGAAAGATAATTAGTTAGAAAAAATGGTATATTTTTCCTTTAGCTCTTCCTATGGGTACATTTATGTCATATAGTGCCTATAATAAAAAGAGAGTTTTGTGCTCTCTATTTTTGGTCTTTTCTCCATGATCAAGTTTCCTTTTTTTTTTCTAAACTTTGCCCTTGAAAATTGTTTATTTCTTCTCTTCCTCTAGAAAATTGTGAGTGTGGTGTGCTATTATCTCACTGCATATTTGTTTCTCTCATACTCCTACTTTCATCCCTATTTTCATTTTTCTTCTCGGTGTATGTGGTGTTACATGCACACGAAACAGTAATTTGTAGTATGCACAAATGTTGAACCTTTATTAGCTTCTTTTTCATTCTCTCCTTGGTGATCTACTAGACACAATATGTGCAACATGGGCTACTGCAGCCAATCATGGATTAGCATGTCAGTTCTAAATGGATGTATCAGCAACTTACATGTTCACTTCCAAGTTCCAACTGGGTGTAGTAACCCATGCTACAATCTTGTTTCTAGGAAGACCCCAACTACACTTCTACTCCTCGTCAGTTGCCACAACTTAAAAATAAAAAATTGAAAGAAAATAGGACTGCTAATGGTTTGATTCTACGTAACCGTTCAAACTGAACCAAATCAATTATATCGGTTTTGGTTCTTTTATTTTTTCCCTATTAATAATTGGATCGATTCTGGTTCTTGCTTGTTACAAAGCAGTTCGGACCTGAACCGATTATTGTCTTAATGATATATAAAGATTTCTTAGTTTTTTTTGTAATTTTTATTATATTATATGTCTAAGATGGTAAATTTGATAGGTAAGATAATTTTAATTAAAAACACTTGATTTATTAACACATAAATGATTTACTATTTTACTGTCATTTTTATTGAGGTTATATTATCAGAAATCAAGTTTTATGTTATAATTTACATAAATAAATTATAACTGTCAGTATAATCTGGGCACCTTTGTGATTGTGTATAATCTCTCTACTAGTGGTTACTTGTATCTCATGTTTTCAATTATCAAAAAAAGAAAACTCAGTATAATCTGGTTTGTCGGGTCAGACCCGATTGTCCTAATTATTAATTAGGATGGTTCTAGGTGTATGTTTTGTTCCGATTAATAATTGGTTTGGGACTGGGACACCCTGTCCCGACCCAGACCTGACCCGTTGAGAGCCCTATGTCTTCGTTATTAGTTCAAACTGCTCAACTAAATTGTGCCCTTAAATAAAAGTATTAACTTTACCTTTCAAATATATATTCTGAAATTGACTATTATGATTCGGCCTGCCCTTGAGTTCTGTTAGTCTGATAACAGCCAAGAAGAGAGAAGAAGAAAGAAGAAAGAAAGAGAGAGAGAACAGAGGAGAAAGGATGAGAAGAAAAGTCTGGTTCGAATGAGAGAAAAATTACCTCTCCCATTTGACTAGGCATGTTTTATATTACTAACATAATGGAAAAGACACATGTGCCCTTACTTAAGTGAGGGACACTAGTTCTAATATAATATTACAGATCAATAACCTCATCATAAGTATAAAGATAGAAATACCCCTACACTAACACTCCCCCTCAAGCTGGTGAGTATATATCATATAATCCCAGCTTGTTACATATGTAGTCCACTCTTCCCCGACTCAACCCTTCAGTAAATAAGTCTGCCCACTGGTTCCCTGTGTTAACATATGCGGTGTCTATCACTCCATTCAGCACTTTCTCTCTCACAAAGTGACAGTCAACCTCTATGTGCATGGTTCGTTCATGAAACACCGGATTAGAAGAAATATGAACTGCAGCTTGATTGTCACAATAGAGCTTCATTGGAGTGTTAACATTGTATCATGTCTCCTGTAGAAGGTTCCTTAGCCATACTAATTCACAAGTAGTATGTGCGATAGCTCTATATTCTACCTTTGCACTGCTTCTCGCCACGACTGTCTGCTTCTTACTTTTCCATGTCACCAGATTACCCCAAGAAAAGTGCAATAGCCTGTGGTAGACCTCCTATCAGACATAGAATCGGCCCAGTCAGCATCAATATATCCTTCTATTTCAAGTTTTCCACCACTTTTGTATATCAAACCAAGACCAGGAGCCCCTTTTAAATACCTCACAATTCTTAGAACCGCATCGCAATGAGGAACCAAAGGTTTCTGCATGAACTGACTTACCATAATAACCACAAATGAAATGTCTGGCCGAGTAATGGTTAGGTAGTTCAGTTTACCTACAAGTCGTCGGTATCTGCCAGGATCTTCAAACACTTCACCCATATCACTGCTCAGCTTAGTATTTGTTTCCATAGGTGTTTCAGTTGGTTTAGCACCTAACAAACCTGTTTCCTCCAGCAAATCAAGAACATATTTCCTCTGACACAAATTAATACCATGCTTAGACCTTGCTAATTCTATCCCCAAGAAATATTTCAATTTACCAAGGTCCTTTGTTTGAAAATGTTCCTGTAGAAAAGTCTTCAACCTGTCAATGCCCATTTTATCATTCCCAGTAATAACAATATCATCTACATACACCACCAATAGGATTTTTCCTACCTGAGAGTTATGACTGAAGACGAAATGATCAACTTGGCACTGCTTCATACCAAACTTCTTTACCTCCTCGCTAAACTTACCAAACCATGCTTGAGGAGATTGTTTAAGCCCATAAATAGCTTTCTTTAATCTGCATACCTTACCATCCTCCCCTTGAGCAACAAACCTCGGCGGTTGCTCCATATAGACCTCTTCGAGCAAATCACCATGCAAGAAAGCATTCTTGATATCAAGCTGATAGAGGGGCCAATCATACATAGCAGCAACAGAGATCACAACATGAACCAAGTCTATCTTAGCAACTGGGGAGAAGGTCTCTATGTAGTCAATACCATAGGTTTGGGAGTACCACCAATCTAGCTTTCAGGCGCTCTACACTACCATCAAGTAAATAATTAACAGTATAAACCCACTTACAATCGGCAGCCTGCTTCCCGGGAGGAAGAGTGGTGAGGTCCCAAGTATGATTATGAGTTAGAGTTGAGAGTTCTTCCATTGCATGACACCACCCTGGAGATGCAAGGGCTTCCTAGACATCCTTAGGGACAACAATTGAGGATAACAAAGAGATAAACTAGCGATAGGAAGCGGAAATGTGAGTGAGTGAAACATAATTAGAAATAGGATGAAGGGTACAAGTGCGTTTACCTTTCTGTAAGGCAATGGGAAGATCAAGATCAGATACTGGGTTTGGGGCTGGTGTGGAGACAACTACCGGATCTGTCGACATTGATGGAGTTGGAGGAGTAGCAGCCGGTACATGTGGGCGATGTGTATACACTTGACGGATAGGTGGCTGTTCGACAAGTGGTGGCACTGGAGGCAAGGACTTGGTCACAACTAGAACAAGGGGAACAGAATCCGCAACTGAAAGTGGAAGAGGAGGAGGTGATGAGGAGGAAGAAGCATCACTGGACCCCAAGAAAAACGGATTTGACTCAAAGAAGATAACATTAGCACACATAAAGGAACGTCGAGAACTAGGATGATAACACTTATACCCTTTCTGGGTCTGGGAATAGCCAAGGAAGATGCACTTAATGGATCATGCATCTAACTTGTCCATCTCGAGGCCCAAATTATGGACAAAGCAGACACACCCAAAAACCCGAGGAGAAAGAGGAAACAGAGACAAGGTGGGAAACAAGGTAGTGAATGGGGAATGACCATCAAGGATAGACGTGGGCATCCGATTAATCAAGAAAGAAGCAAGAAGTAAGCACCGCATCACTCCAAAAGGGTTTGGGAACATTCATGTGATGCATGAGGGATCGAGTTGTTTCCAAAAGATGATGATTCTCTCTCAACCACCCCATTTTGTTGTGGGGTGTAGGTACATGAAGTCTGATGTATAATGCCATGTTGGTCCAAGTATTCTTGAAATGATGAAGAGAAATATTCACGATCATTATCGGAACGAAAAATTTTAATGCGAACACCAAATTGGTTGCGAATTTCAGCATAAAATTTTTGGAAGATGGTAAGCAATTCACTCATTTCTTTCATTAAATAGAGCCATGTCATCCTTGAATAACTCATCAACCAAAATGACAAAATATCTATATCCATAGTATGGCATCACTTTATAAGGACCCCAAACATCTGAATGAACCAAAGAAAAAGGACTCGACACACGGTTATCAACCCTAGGACTAAAGGGAAAACGATGATGTTTCCCCAACTGACACGACTCACAATCTAAAACAGAAAGTTGACTCAACGAAGGAACCAAAGACTTCAAAACTTTCAGTAAAGGATGACCAAATCGACAGTGCCGCTGGAGAGGAGAGAGAGATGAATGGAGAGATGTTGATGTTCTTCCACCACCGTCAAGATAATACACTCCATCAACTTCATGCCCTCTACCAATCTTCATCCCCGTCTTGAGATCCTGAAAAACACACGAAGAAGGGTAAAAAGTAATAGAGCAATTGAGTGACTTGGTCAACTTACTAACAGACATAAGGTTAAACGGAAATTTAGGGACATACAAAATTGAGGATAAAGATAAGGGGGTCATGTTAACATTGCCAATACCACAAATGGAGGATGTGGAACCATTAGCAAGGGTAACAGATTGTGATGTTGGGTAATGAGAGAGGGAAGAAAACACACCTGGAGTTCCAGTCATGTGATCGGAGGCTCTAAAGTTGATAATCCAGGGATTGGGTGTGGATGCCAAACAAGCCATACCTGAGTGTGCAAAAGTAGTCGTGTTCTGCTGAGATGTGAATTGGACAAACCTCTCATACTCATTACGGGGAACACTCACCATCTCCTTCCCGGGGACATCTGTGGATGTAGGAGGCATTTGATCAGCTGAACGACTCTCCTGTTTGAAACTGGTGTCACTAGTCATGGCATGATTGGCCCAAGTTGAGGGTGGACCATGCAAGTCATAGCAATAATTAATGGTATGTTCATCCATACCACAATGAGCACACCTCCTCGGGCCCAAGCCACGTCCTCTGCCACGGGCTCCCCCTGAATCTCTACCTCTAGTACGACCACCACCACGGTTATATGTAGGTCCACCACCATCACTCCGGCCATATATCGGACCATTGCTACCACCACAGCCAGACTGAGCTCCCCGAGCTCCACCTCTAACACCACGACCCCTTGATACTGCAAAGGCTGATCTATCAGAAACATTAGAGTTCTCAGTAGATCCAATGGATGTCCTCCGAAGTCGAGCAAACACCTCTTCTAAGGAAGGGAGAGCTGACCCTCCTAGTATCTGAGCCCGCACTAGTTCATACTCAGATTTCAGCCCCACCAAAAATCGAGTCACATCAAGCTGTTCTTTCTGTTGTTGCTGAACTTTGACATTAGAAGTGAGGGGGTGATAAACATTCAACTCATTACGAATGTTTCCCATACTAGCATGGTACTCCTCAAGACTCTAATTGCCCTGTTGCAGATTAAAGTAATCCTGATACAGCTGATATACTCTGGTTGTATTGTCTTGACCAGAATACAATTTCTTAGCATGGTCCCACATATCTTTGGCAGTGTCAAGAAACATGAAATTTACACTAATCTTGGGTTCCATACTATTCCGTAACCACGTAATAATCCGTGCATCCTCTTGTTCCCAACCATCTGTTGTGGGTGCGTTCATAGGAAGGATGTACAGCCGCCGACAGCAGCAGTGAGGAGGGGCCCACAAAGGCGGCAGCTTATCTCAGCTCATCTTATCTTATTCTTAGTAGTTTCCTTATCTTCTAGAGTTTGATTTACCTAGTAGAAGTAGGAGTCTGTTGATCCTAAAAGTGTGAATTATCCTTATCTGTGAGTATTCGAATTCTACTGGGAGTCTTCCCACACCTCTTGTAATCTCCTATTTAAGGGGCTGCAAATTGAGAATAAAGCATTTAGTTTTTAGTCAAGAAAGAGTAGGAGAGTTAGGGTGATCTCTTGAACAAATCACCCTCAGTTCGCCACCATAGGGTCTGCGCGCAAAGGGAGGGGCAAGGGGACGCTAGAAGTTCTCCCTGTGGACTGACCTGTGACGAGATCCTACACCCGGGCCCATAACATTTTGGTATCAGAGCCAAACGTCATGGGCGACATGGAACAACTGTCCTCCAGGGTCCACGATTTGGAAGACCGACTCGTGGGGAACCACGTAGAGGTAAGAGAAGTCAAGGAAGATGTCAGGGAGCTTCATCGCCTACTCGAGTTATACTTCTCCACCAGGGAGAGGAGCCTTGAAGGGCGACCAACAGCAACATCCGCTGCCCAGAATTCGCGGAGGAATCCGGCGAACGATCGATCGCCACCCCAACAGCACCGGTCATACCCAAGTACAGTCGACTGGAGTTTCCTTCATACAGCGGCAGCGACGACCCACTGGGATGGCTGTACCGTTGCGAGCAATTTTTCCGGAATCAGCGCACGGAGAAGGATAAAGTCAGCCTGGCCGCATTTCATCTGACAGACGAAGCACAACTCTGGTTCTATCGGGTAGAGCAGGAGGAACTAGGTCTTAGTTGGGACCAGTTCAAGTCCTACTGCCTCCTTCGGTTCGGACCTCCATTAACAAGCAATCCATTGGGAGAGTTAATTAACCTCAAGCAGACCAGGACTGTAGCCGAGTACCAGCGACAATTTCAGACTCTTCTCGCTAGAGCCTCTTCGGTGCACCCAAATCAGCAGGTGGATATGTTCACCGTTGGGCTGGCCGAACCTCTGAGAGTCGATGTAGAGATGCAGAGCCCTCCCAACCTGGTCACTGCGATGAACTTAGCCCGCGCCTTTGAGCGCAAGCTACAGATCAACCGAGGGTCTTTCAGCGTGGGGCGTTCAATGACTTCTTGGACAAATCCGAAATCAACTGGAGGGTGTTTGTTGACAGCCAACAGGGAACAACGACTCCACTCAAGTAACACTTCCAGACCGGCGCCCAGCATAGGAAGCAACATGACAGCACCCCCCATCAAACGCTTATCTAGAGCTGAGATGGCGGAGCGACGGGCAAGAGGTCAATGCTTCAACTGCGACGAGCTGTACTCAGCCGGGCACCGATGCAAGCGGCTATTCAGCCTCCTAGTTGACGAACTGGAGGAAGACGAGGTGGAGCATATAGCACTAGAACCAGAAATCTCCCTCCACGCCATCACTGGAATACAGAACTCCCAAACCATGCAGCTACGGGCACAAGTGGCAGGGAAACCAGTTCGCATTCTGGTGGACTCGGGAAGCACCCACAATTTTATCAGCAAGCAAGCGACACTTAAACTGAAACTGCTGGTGGAGGGCAGACTGCGACTTCAAGTGGCCGTCACAAATGGGGAGAGGGTTCACAGTCCGGGAATCTGCCGGAACATCCAAATACAGGTTGAATCAGAACCCCTTTTCGCTGATTTATTTGTACTGCCTCTGGACGAGTTCGATCTGGTGCTTGGAGTTAAGTGGCTCATCACTCTAAGCTCTATCTATGGAACTTCAGCGCCCTAACCATGACTTTCAAACCATGCAGCTACGGGCACAAGTGGCAGGGAAACCAGTTCGCATTCTGGTGGACTCGGGAAGCACCCACAATTTTATCAGCAAGCAAGCGACACTTAAACTGAAACTGCTGGTGGAGGGCAGACTGCGACTTCAAGTGGCCGTCACAAATGGGGAGAGGGTTCACAGTCCGGGAATCTGCCGGAACATCCAAATACAGGTTGAATCAGAACCCCTTTTCGCTGATTTATTTGTACTGCCTCTGGACGAGTTCGATCTGGTGCTTGGAGTCAAGTGGCTCATCACTCTAAGCTCTATCTATGGAACTTCAGCGCCCTAACCATGACTTTCAACCTGAATGGGAGGCAAGTCACCTGGTAAGGAGGCAAGGTAAGGGCGAAGAGACCGCAAGTACGTACTCTCCATGGCGACACCATGCACACCACAGAGATAGAGAGACTTCTCACCAACTTTCCAGACGTGTTTTCCGAACCCAGGGGACTTCCACCCGTCCAGTCGTGTGACCATCGGGTTCCTTTAATCCCAGGTTCTGAACTCGTCGTCGTCCAGCCATACCGCTACCCGCACCTGCAAAAATATGAGATAGAAAGACAATGTGCAAAGATGTTGAAACAAGGAATTATCCGCCCCAACCACTCACCTTTTTCTTCGCCGGTTTTATTGGTACCGAAACAAGACAACACTTGGAGGTTTTGTGTGGATTACAGGGAAATTAACAACAGAACCATCAAGGACAAGTTTTCGATTCCCGTGGTAGACAAACTACCAGATGAACGCCACGGATCTTAGTACTTCTCAAAACTGGATCTCAGATCAGGGTACTTTCAAGTCCGGATGGCCCCTGAGGATGCGGAAAAAACAGCATTCCGGACGCATCATGGCCACTTTGAATTTCTTGCCATGCCATTTGGCCTTACCAACGCTCTCTCCACATTTCAGTCTTTGATGAACGAGGTATTTTGGCCCCACCTCCGCAGATTCGTCTTAGTATTTTTCGACGACATCCTAGTTTACAGTACACCATGGGTACTTTATCTGAGACATGTTATCAGCGGAGAGGGTGTCTCGGTAGATGGCTCCAAGATCCAAGCAATTCAAGAGTGGCCCAAACCTCAGTCCACTAAGGCTCTCTGCGGGTTCTTAGGGCTCACCGGATATTACCGCAAGTTCGTAAAGGATTACGGACTCTTGGCTGCCCCATTGACCAAGATGCTGAAGAAGAATGCATTCCAGTGGGATGAAGTAGCAGACGCCGCCTTCACAACCCTAAGGGATGCACTCTCCTCCACCCCAGTGCTGCAGTTACCAAACTTTGACTTGGAATTTACAGTTGAATGTGATGCTTCTGGTATGGGCATTGGAGCAGTACTACAACAGCAAGGGCACCCCGTAGCCTTCTTTAGCTGCAAATTGGCTGACCGACACCTAAAGCTACCGGCCTACGAGAGCAAGTTGATTGGACTAGCCAAGGCCATACAACACTGGAGGCCATACTTGTGGGGTAGACCCTTCATCGTCAAGACGGACCACTACAGTCTCAAGTACCTACTAGAGCAGCGGCTTACCACTCCACCCCAACAGCACTGGGCAAGTAAACTGCTCGGGTTTGACTTCCTGGTAGAACACAACAGGGACCTTAAATCGGGCCGCAGATGCACTGTCCAGGCGTGACGAAGATGCTATACACCTTTGTGCAATCTCCCGGCCCCGCGTCACCCTATTGGAAAGCATTAGGAGTGTGCTGCCCCAATCACCAGAATGGGGGGACCTGGTTCAAGAGATACAGTCCGGAGCGACCAACCTGAATTGGTCCCTCCATGACGGACTAGTACTATACAAGGGGCGGGTATACCTCCCGACAGATTGTCCATTAATCCCCGCCATCATCTCCAGCATCCATAACGCCACACATGAAGGGGTTCAGAAGACGTTGCACCGCGTCCGCACCGATTTCCATTGGCATGTTATGCGGGCTTCGATTCGGGATTTCATTCAGAATTGCTCCATGTGTCAACAACAGAAATGGGAAAATTTATACCTGGCAGGCCTCCTCCAGCCGCTTGCACTCCCAACATAGATCTGGGCTGATATCTCCATGGACTTCATTGAGGGCCTGCCCAAGGTCGGGGGGAAATTAGTTTTATTCGTGGTGGTGGATCGTTTCTCCAAGTATGCTCATTTCATTCCCTTATCCCACCCATACAACGCAGTTTCGGTTGCCCACGTCTTCTTCACACATTTTCCGCTTGCATGGGCTACCCGAATCAATCATCAGTGACAGGGACCCGGTCTTTACCAACGCTTTCTGGAAGGAGCTATTTCGATTGCAGGGTACGACACTAGCTTTTTCATCCTCCTACCATCCACAGACGGACGGACAAACGGAGGTCGTAAACCGTACCATAGAGATGTACCTCCGTTGTTTTGTGGGCGACCAGCCATGACGTTGGGTGGATTGCCTTCCATGGGCCGAATACTGCTACAACACAGCCTATCACTCCTCCCTTGGCATGACTCCGTTTCGGGTTGTCTATGGTTGGGATCCCCCCCGCCTACTGTCCTACGAACCCGGTTCGACACGGCTAGAAGAAGTCGATCGTAGTCTACAGGATCGCGATGCCCTCCTGGCGGAAGTCACTCTCCGCTTACAGCAGGCTCAGACACGCATGAAGAATATCTACGATAAGCACCACAGGGACCTAACTTTCAAGCCGGGACAATTTGTATGGTTGAAGCTCCAACCCTATCGGCAGCATTCTCTCAAGGCCAGATCTCCCCCTAAATTGGCCCCCAAGTTTTACGGACCCTTCAAGGTGGTACGGCGAATCGGGAAAGTTGCATATCAGCTTGAGCTACTAGAGCACAACAAACTCCATGATACCTTCCACGTGTCCTTGCTCAAGCCATTTACAGGAACCCCTCCTGATGAGGTACCTCCCCTTCCACCCGTTCGAGACGGTAGACCCATTCTACAACCTCGGGCTCTGGTTCAACCCCGCATCAATCGGGGCACCCTCGAAGTCCTAGTGGAGTGGGACGATCTACCACTAGTTGAGGCCACCTGGATTCCCTGGACTGTTCTACAAGACGCCTACCCCGATCTCAAGCTCGGGGACAAGCTCGTCGTCCAGGAAGGGTGTAATGTTGTGGATGCGTTCATAGGAAGGACGTACAGCCGCCGACAACAGCAGTGAGGAGGGGCCCAACCGGGCCCACAAAGGCGGCAGCTTATCTCAGCTCATCTTATCTTATTCTTAGTAGTTTCCTTATCTTCTAGAGTTTGATTTACCTAGTAGAAGTAGGAGTCTATTGATCCTAAAAGTGTGAATTATCCTTATCTGTTAGTATTCGAATTCTATTGGGAGTCTTCCCACACCTCTTGTAATCTCCTATTTAAGGGGCTGCAAATTGAGAATAAAGCATTCAGTTTTCAGTCAAGAAAGAGTAGGAGAGTTAGGGTGATCTCTTGAACAAATCACCCTCAGTTCGCCACCATAGGGTCTGCGCGCAAAGGGAGGGGCAAGGGGAAGCTAGAAGTTCTCCCCGTGGACCGACCCGTGACGAGATCCTACGCCCGGGCCCATAACATCATCATACTCATGAGAATCAGTGGAGGGTTTCTCCTCCCTTGTGTGTTTCACCTTCTTCTTTGCCTTCAGAAAAACTTCTACAGATTTAGCCCAAGGTACATAATTCTCTCCATTCAGTTTAATGGAGGTCATTTGAACATTCAGGTAGTCAGTAGGTATCATCACATTAGATTTGCTATCACTGCTATCTCCCATTGCTGAATTCTGTTATTACTGAATTCGGCACACTGCACACTACTTGATCACACTGGTTTCAGCACTTGTTATTGCTGAAGATTGCACTGTTTACACCACAAACCCTACCCCATGACTACCTGAAATCTCACCACACTATATGAGGACCACTCCCCCTTCGAATCACACAAAAAAACAGCATAAACCCTAGCACACTACAGTCTGAAATCCCACCATACGATCTGAAACATATTTCCTATTTGATTCATAACAAAAGTATGCATAGAAATCTCTCACCTCATCACCCGAAAAACAAACCACACAAAAAGAAAATCAGACCACACAAGACACCCACTGCACCACACGAATCAGCCCTCTTCTCTTCATCGATTAGGGGAGGGCTTCTTAGAAACCACAGCAACCGACCATGAACAGCACAACTGGAGGCATAGGGACCTCCAAGGGAAGAGGGCGACCACTTCTTTTCAGCTCTTTCCCTTATCTTCAATCGATGGCAGAGAAATCAAGAGAAAACCCTAGATTGAGTGCACAGAAAACAGAAATCTGGGCAGATCCGAGTTGCTTAGTTGTGCTCTGATACCATATTATGATTCGGCCTGCCCTTGAGTTCTGTTAGTCTGATAACAGCCAAGAAGAGAGAAGAAGAAAGAAGAAAGAAAGAGAGAGAGAAAAGAGGAGAAAAGGAGAGAAGAAAAGTCTGGTTCGAATGAGAGAAAAATTACCTCTCCCATTCGGCCAGACATGTTTTATATTACTAACATAATGGAAAAGACACATGTGCCCTTACTTGAGGGACACTAGTTTTAATATAATATTACAGATCAGCAACCTCAACATAATTATAAAGGCAGAAAACTGATTATCATGATGGAAAGCTTTGTTTCCTTTAGGTATTCTCTTGCTCATTGACTTTACTTCCTGTTATGATGTTATGACTCTGTTGGTGTGAAAATTTTAATAAATTCTCATGCAACATAGTTCACTCAATCAAGTGATTGAGTTTTTATTATTTTGGGTAAGGCCCACTCAAGGAATCATACGGATTGTTCCCCTTAATTTACATCCTCACGAGAAAGTAGAGAACACCTTTTGATTC
The DNA here is from genome assembly GCF_056320005.1 of Nelumbo lutea. Taxonomy (NCBI): domain Eukaryota; kingdom Viridiplantae; phylum Streptophyta; class Magnoliopsida; order Proteales; family Nelumbonaceae; genus Nelumbo; species Nelumbo lutea. The sequence goes on from NC_142689.1 coordinate 879,106, forward strand.
TTACTTGGAGAAATGAATGCATAGAACAAAAGAAAAGAACAATAGGGTACTTAAAAAAAAAACTTTTCATTTGCGTTTCTTTGACATCAAGTGTACAAGAATGAGAAGAAAGAAAAAGAAAATACAATTGAGAAACTGTACAACAATACATTTCTCTTTTCTTTTTTATACAAATAATATTTCTTTCTCACTCCTTTCTTCACAATAAGCTATAGTCAATCAAATGAAATTCTGACTGTAGACAGCCTTAATCCTTGGATTTTTGCATACAAAAAGGGAACTGTAGTCAATCAAAATGAATACTTGATTGTAGATGGGTTTTATCCCTCTTCTCTTCATTTTCATTTGAAGGGAACCATAATCAGCCCTTGAGAATTAGACTGTAGATGGTTTAATCCCTAACTTTGTCTCGAAAGAATCATAATCAACCAAGTAGAGGCACTTGGTTGTAGATGGTTTATCTCTCTATATTTCCTTTCTCAGAAGTGAAAATAAAAGAGAGAGAAAGAAGGATACATAGCAGAAGACATATATAGGAAGTATTCATAGAGAGGACTTTCTTCTTTTTACCTGTATTAGTGAGACTTTTCCTTCCCTGCCTTCCCTTGAGCGCTTCTCTTTTCTTCTCTCTTTACCTTTTCTTTTTTTAAGAATCTCTTGAGGTAATTTCCTCCGAAGAGTGGCTCCGTTCGTCTCTAGCTTTTCCCCTTAAGGAGCTTAAATAGGGAGTAGTTATGTAACTACCTCCTCCTCCTAGGTGAAGGACACCTGTCCCTCCCACTTAAAAGAGAGGGAACTCCCATATGGGATACTTTTTTATAGTTTTGATAATTTGGCTAGCAGACCAGATACTTTTTTATTAAATATTATTTGGATTAAAAAAAATGCCTTCAAGAGACTCCATGCAAATTAATTTGATTTGGGCACACCACACCAAGATGAATTCAGATTAGCTGAATGCTTTGGCTGTTCAGCAGGATGTGGAACCAATGATGAGGTTCCATGCCAGTAATAAATTCATGAGCCCCACTGAAAGGTGCGGGCCCCATGTATTTTATTACTGGTGTAGAACGTTATCATTGGTTCCACAGCCAAAGTGTTCAGCTAAACCTTGCTCTACCACGACTGATTTAATATGATATGGGCACACCACAGGTGATTTAATTTGATATGGCCACATCATGAGTGATTTAATTTGATATTGCCACACCACATTTTGCACATTTTTGCACCTGACATGGATGGGGTTTTGATAGAAACATCAAGTATAGCATGTTGAAACACTTAACTGTTAGGGCTTATTACTTAAATATACCCTATGATTTTCAAAACTACTCACAATGTAGAGAACACTGATGTGGACCCCCTGCTGTGGTCCCCACTGTGTTCGTATGGCAGCATAGCATATGTTTTGTTAATTATGTCAGTTGATAGTTATTGGTAGTTATTTCAGTTTGTTGTTACAGCTTGTTATTTCAGCTTTATTATTAGTTTATTTTCCATGTAAGCAATAAGGGCAATTCAGCCCTTTTACAATTAGTCAACATATATAAATATTAAGAGTGGGTCGGCAGATCATTAAGATCAACCCTCTCTTCTCTAAATCCCTTCGTGTGCTTCTACTTTTCTCACTCTCTTCTTCTTTTCTTCTGAAATCTTTTCTTTTTCTTTTCGAATTCAAGACGGATTGTAGTCTTGATCGACTACTCACAATATACCTTTTTAAGTATTCAACCGTCAAGGTTGGCAGAAAAAGGGAAAAAAATACCCTTAGTTGTTCTTTAAATTTTCAAAATATACTTGCACAGCAAACTTATCACTTCTGAAGATATAATGTCAGGGATCTATTTAGGCACCTTAACCAAGAAAACATGATAAACCCAATAGATTCTTTCGAGTCCTTAGTTGGAAGCTGATAGTTCAAAGACACAATTCTGTAACCTGTAAACCTCTAGGAGGTGGGTTGAGCAAGAATGGATGGCCAACAGTGGAAAGTTTGCAAGTTTGCTAATACTACAATATGTACGTGGGTTGGGGGATATTTGCAAGTTCACAATGTTGCTGAATAGATTTTCCATATCTAATCACTCCAGCAATGCTTGCTATACTAGAATTTCCTAGCCTGCTTCCATCAAAATTTGACGTGAATTGATTCAAGCTGGGAAAATGTGAAAAATAAATGGTTACTGTCCTTGTCGAAGATGAGGTAGTTATTATCATTCCATCCCCTCATATTATCCACCTAATCCATTTTAATTGCATAATACATAAATTGAGCGCACAAAAAAAAAAATCATGTTCTATCCACCCCTTGCATTGCAAATCCATCTGCTAGACTGTTTGCTGACTGTTTAACCCAGCAAAATCTTACTTCCAATTCCCTTGCCAAGTGCTTAATTTCTTTTCTGACTTGCCTATGTTTTTTCTTTTTTAATAATTTTCTGACTTGTCTATGTTGCCATATTGCTTGTCTATTATTAACCATCCAGGTCACTGCCACCTTTCAATCTCCCTCTACCATTAATTTGTTAAGGTGCATCGATCTTTACATTTTCAATCCATGCAGGAATTCTACTACTTCATCTCTTAGTGAGTCTTTTTTTTTTTTGTTAGGTAAGTTCAATTTCATTAGAAATGTCAATATGTACGGCACTGCAAACATTCCAAGAGAGGTGAGAGTTTCACCTCTCAAAATAGACACAATACAAATAAGGATTTACAAATTACAACTGAGCCCAATATAACTGATCCGTAGAGGTGTAAAATGGGCCGTGCTGCCCTCCCCCAGGGTAACTTGGGGGGTTGGCCTGGCACAGCCCAAGCCAGTGCGGGCCCGTGCCATACCGTGGGCCGGGCTGGTCCGTGGGCCAATCTAGGCTGTGGACCAGGCCAAAGCTATTTATTTAAAAAAATTGAAAAGAACTTAAAATTTTAATTTTATATGAATTTTGATGTATACAATTGCTTATATATACAATAATTAAATAAATTAGTATAATAAAATTGAAAACAATTGTTTATTTTATTAATATATTATATACTATATTATTATATAATTATAATTTATATAATATATTATATATAAATACATAAATATATAAAATATATAAATATTATATATATAAAATATATATAAATAATATATATGGGTCGTGCCCACACGTGGGTCGTGGGCGGCACGGCCCACTCGGTCGTGTCATGTTGGCCCGGCCTACGGACCTAAAACCCCAGGCCCAGCACGGCCCTCACGATTGTGCTGGGCTTGGCACGGCCCACAGACTGTCGTGCTGGGCCGGTCCAAATCCGTGTCGGGCCACAGGCGGCATGGCCCAATTTACACCTCTACTGACTCGTATTGGTCCCTTGCTTTGCTAGCACATCAGCAAGCCCATTAGCTGACCTCTTCCACCGAACATTTAGTGTCAAATCACAGGTCAACCATATAAACTTCTTAATTCCATCTCTATACACCCAAACAATAATCTGTGGCTTCTGCAGCCCACCCTTCTACTACCTTAGAGTGTCCTTTACAGTCAACTTATTCAAGTTTAATTTCTAGCTATCTGTAGCCCTTGAATCACTACCAAGAATTCAGCCCTAATCGACTCCCCCACACTCGTTTGGTTTGAGAATAAGGCAACAATATGTCTATCTTTATTTCTAAAAACTCTCCTATTCTTGAGGGACCTAGATTGTCAAGATTTGTTCTTGTCAAAGTTTAACTTGATGAAATCTTCAGCCTGAGGTGACCAATGAGAAGGTGGCTAGATCAAATAAACTGCTAATGTTTGTAGGCATAGTACACCTGCACCCAAACAGAGAGGAAAAAACCCATTCCCAAACACCTGCAACAAATGAATAGGTAGGTGGTAACAACTCTCTCCGATGGCCTTGTAAAGAGTGCACCATTTAGGGGACACAAAGAAAAGGTTTTCTTTTCTAAAATTATCTAGGGTGTTGATTTTCCCATGAAACTCTTCCCAATAAAAGGCACTTTAGGGGGAATTGGAGTGCACCAAATTTCCTTGTAAGGGAAAGGTTGAATTTGTGAGGAAAAACACAGAATTAAAAAAGGAAGCACAGGTGAGCAGACCATTAGGATGGGGGGCCCACACATTACCTGTCAGATGAAAAGTTCAAGATACACTCACTCCAAGGTTAGCAACAGATCTTCAACCTCCTCAAATTCATCATTTAGTGACTCTCCATGCCCAACAGGACCCGAGCATAGAGAAAACATGTTTCCATCTCTAAGCTTGTCTCCAATGCTCGATGGTCTTAGGTTCCCAAGGCAACAAATATCAAAATTTGATTTTAAGTAGGCAATTATGGGTGGCCAGCATTGCAACTAAATCACTCTTCTTGTGATTGAAGAATAAGATACTACTTACAATCCCCTAATTATGTTGTCCATTGAATATGAATAGAACTAATTTCTTGGTCTTCATCCAAATGCATCACTCTTGTTACCATACTCTCAATGATTGCTTACTTTTATGTTCCTTCCCTTTAAAGATTCTTGCATTTTCACCTTCCAAATTGTCCAACTAATCTCTGCCCCTGTACATTGCAACATAATCTTTGATCCTCCCTTTCTTGTTGAAATGAAAATGCCAAGTTAAGTAGGTTTTGTTACATGGATCCCAAATACTAGCAACTAGCAAGTGGTAAGCAGTTTCCCCACTTGCATAGCAAAGGATGCACACATGAGGTTGAGAACACCAAGGTCTTTGTTTTTTATGAATACCACAAGTGTTAATCTTCTCATGAAAACCTTCTGGCAAAAGGCCCTACCTAATTTGGAAGCATTGATACTCCAAATTTCTTTAAACAAAATAGGTTGCAAGGTTAAAGGAGAGGTAAAAATGTACATAGAAAAAGGAAGCAGAAGAGAATTTATTTTCTACAGCCAAAGGATTAGGGAACCAAATACGTTTATCTTGATTGGTCACATCTGAGAAAGTATTTTCTACAGTCTTCAGGAGTTCTAAGGCCTTGCAATCCGAGAACTTTGCGACTTTTTTTTTTTTTTTGATAACAACTTTGCAACTTTGCAACATATTCTTTTACCTATTAACCCTATTTTCTTAGCTTTGTTTGATGGCTTGGAACAAAATAAATTTAAAGGGGTGCACCTATGTGCCTTTTATCATTTTATAAAATATAATTCTATATTTTTACATTTTCACAATCTTTCCCCATGTCTATTATTTTTACAATATTTCTGTACAACATTTTCAACATGTTTCCTATATTTGAATGACTAATATTTCCAGCGACACCAACATTTTAAACCTTGGGCGATACTAATGTTGCTCTAGCAGATCATTCAACATTCCATCCATTTCCCTTCCTTAGCCTCCCATGCATGCTTACCACCACTCTATGCCAATATTTGTCTGGTTCCATAGGTAATCTTGTAACCATTTCCCTAAACCAATCCCCAATGATTCTTCCTTATTTCCCACTTCTGGTTTTCACAATAACCCCTTTATATTGTTGTTGTTGTTATTTTGCCACCAATGCAGGGATTCTAAATACAGAATAAATTATCTTACATGTGTAGAAGGAATTATAGACAATGAAATAAATTTGTGACACACCTCCCATAGGCTAGTCCTACTACCAGATTACATGTAGAGTTAACAGCTTTAGAAAAGCTGACCCAACCCAAGAATTACAATTGAGCCCAATACAAGTGAGTTCTTTGTACCCCTTGCTTAGCTAGACCATCTGCCAGGCTGTTGTCAGTTCTCCTCAACCATTTAACTCAGATTGTCGTGTCCTTTGAGAGCCATTTAAATCGCCTGAATTCATTCCTCACATGCCATGTCACCCCTCCTCCCCCTTCTTCAGCCAGTTCACAACAGTTCTCAAGTCACTCTAGATGATCAGTCTATCAATACCCAGATACTGCAGTCAATAGTTCTGAACATGCCAGATCACCTTGTTCAGCAGGTCCCAATTATAAAGCTACGATGTTTCCTTCCTCATCCCTAATGACCCCTCCTATGCCTGAGGGGCCTGGATTACCCACACATCTCCCATCAAAATTCAATTTTGATGGGCTGATGTTTGAATCCAATTGAAAGTTGCCTTCAGCTCCCTATACAATTGTTGCACTTCTCTTCCAAAAGCCATCATGCCACATCACCTTGTTCAGCAGGCCCTGATTATAAAGTTAAGATGTTTCCTTCCTCATCCCTAATGACCCCTCCTATCCCTAAGGGGTCTGGATTCCCCACACATCTCCCATCAAAATTCAGTTTTGATGGGCTGATGTTTGAATCCAATTGAAAGTTGCCTTCAGCTCCCTAGACAATTGTTGCACTTCTCTTTCAAAAGCCTTCATAGTTTTTCATCCTTTCCATGACCACCTTCGAGTCTCCTTCCACCACCATAGCACCATAGTTTAGAGTGCCAATGCATGTGTATGGAAAAATCATGTCAAGGAAATCATTCTCACTGATGATTGGGAATTTTAAGAACCCCAGTCTACCAGTTTCATTGGTTTTGAGGTCTGGATTTGGTGTCCGTTACAATTTTTTGGTTGTTATTAGCTTTTCCTGTCAATGGTTAGGGTTGGGGGGTTCTACTTCTGACATCTACCCCATCTCTTTTTGGCTTTTGCAGGCACTGAACCATAATGCAGGGTCTGGATACGATGCTCCTGAGGTTGCCATGTCTGGCCAGTATACTCTTAAGAGTGATGTGTACAGCTTTGGAGTGGTTATGTTGGAGCTTCTTACTGGTCGGAAGCCATTTGACAGGTAAAACTTGAATAGTCGCTTAACTATTTTTCCTGTAAATAGATTTGCTCATATTTCCTTGTCCTAACTATTACTTGATGCTTCGGACAGCTCAAGGCAGAGATCTGAGCAATCTTTGGTTCGATGGGCAACACCTCAGCTCCATGACATTGATGCTTTGGATAAAATGGTTGACCCAGCACTTAAAGGACTGTACCCTGCCAAATCTCTTTCTCGGTTTGCTGACATCATAGCACTGTGTGTCCAGGTAAAATGTTAGGAAGTATATCAATCAGAAACTGAGAGATGTGATTTCATGTTATCATCGTTATTGAATACTACCATTTGTACCCTACAGAGCCTTGATTTTTCTGATATCTTGAAATCATGCTTATTATGCAGCCGGAACCAGAATTCCGACCACCTATGTCTGAAGTCGTGCAAGCATTGGTTCGGCTAGTGCAGCGAGCAAACATGAGCAAGAGAACAACTGGAGATGAACAAGGAGGATCTCGACGAGCAGATGAACCAGACGTACAGGATTACACGTTTTAAGTTGCACGCAGTCCGATCCTTGGCGAGTGCTGTGTTTTGGTTGCTTTGATTACAGAATGAAAGGGGGACTTATTGTCTTCAACTGAGAAGGGTAGCGATGGAAGTTATTATTTTTCCTTGCAAGTGTCCAAAACAAAGCAAGTTTCCATGGGTGTTTTTTTTTTTTCTTTTTTGTAATTAAGCATCTATATTTTTGTATCTTCGATTAATTAGATTCCCTACAATCCTTTTTATAATCACCAACAGGAAAATGCTGGACCATTTCTAGATTTGTCTCATCCTTGCAATTTCCATTTGGTTTCTTTGAAGAGACTCACAAATCTATCTTGTATAGAAATTTCCATTTATTATTTTTTTGAAAGAAGGTATGAAAATATAAATTAGAAATAAAACAAAACATGTACAAGTTGCTGAGGTCGATCATAAGTCACAACAGTAATACAACTACCAAAAAAATCACAGCCGGGACCAAATTCTAGACCAAGGATCACAAATTTTCACCCTCTGGTCGAGACTTCGAAACACCCCCTGTAGGTGTGTATCAAAAAACCTCTGACCATCCTTGCCCCCTTTAGACAGCCCTCTACCCACCAACTCTTCAAGAACTCCGCTACTGAACCTGAAAGGTTCCACAGCTTGGATCAAATCTCACGAGAAAATTTGTGATGCAAATTAAATGGTCTAACGATTCCGAATGCCTTTCATACGGTACACAGTCAACTAAATCCAACAAAATTCAGATTTTTTATTTTTTTTCCACTTAAAACAAGCTTGAAGCAGTTCAGACTTGGACATTGAACGTGTAGCATTGTTGCCTGATCTCTTACATCACATGAGGTCAAGATAAAGAGAATGCAATTATGCAACTGCCAAAATCAGAGAAGAAGATGCATATATAGATGAAGTCTCTCGCGGAGGTGAGTTTTTTCTTGAATATCAATACGGTAATACCACGTGTAACTCAAATCTGTCCCCAGTCACCATGGAGCGTAGTATGGTAATAGTTAGTCTATTAAAATGATAATGCAGTCAGATACCCTGTAGCTTATTACCCAAAAAAATACGGACAAGTATGGATACACACGATGTAGAATTCTGACTTCCAGCCCGACTCCCCCTACTACTAGCCCTTTTCCCCCTATAAACCATATCTTGCTCTTGAATTTGGCATCAATTCATGGTCAGGATGCATTTTTCCTGTACTTTGGGGCTATAAAATTCTGATCTGAGCTGATTGGTCATTCTCCCAAAGAAAATCCCTCTGACTATGAAAATTGATGCATTTTGGAGGATGTATTGTTTGCTTTTGGGTAAACCTCTCAAGAAAAAATTTTCTATTAGTGCCATGTACTTTGGGCCTAATGTCATTTTTGTCATCGAATTTTAAAATGTGATAATCTAGTATTGGAATTTTCAAAATGTGTCAATTTAGTACCTATCGTCACTAGTCCATCAATTATTCATATCACATGATGACGTGTGATTTTAAAGTTTTAAACTGTCAAAACTATCATTCTAAAAACACTGCTCATTATCTTCTACCTTGAGACTAAAACAATGCTAAGTGACCTAAATCAGATCTTGAAGAGAGACTGTTGGAGAGAGACAAGACGAGAGAGAGAGAGAGAGAGAGAGAGAGAGAGAGAGAGAGAGAGAGAGATGAAGGGTGCTTGCAGAGCTTATTGATTCCGTTCTTGACTTCTTGAAGAAGGAGGCTGAGAGTTGTGATTGTCTTCAGGGATTTCAAGTTTGTCACTCTCCAGGTGGAGGAACTGGTTCTGGTATGGGTACTGATGATGGTCGTTTTGGCAGCACCCTGTTGTTCAGACTACTTCCAAGTGGCCGATGACTCAGAGGCCGAAGTGGAGGATTTTTGTTGGATGAGGACTTGGATGTTGAGTTGACTAGGTCGAATTGGGGGGTAGATTGGGTGCTGAACTAGGTAGCTCTTTAGAGAAACCTGCAAGGAATCAATGTTAGAGGACCCGGGGTGACTAACCCGGTGAGGTCGCTCCGATGATTTAGTACTCTCGTAGTAGATCGCAAGTTAAAATATCAGAAAGTATGAGAGCTAGAATGTGCTTACTTGCCTCTCATTGTCATTGGGTTGGTGCCTTTGTATAGGCATTGTTTGGTGTGGGCCTCACACAATACATCCGAGATTTTTGAGTGGTCGTGCCTAACCGGTATGAAATCCTCGGAGGTAACCACCATGCATTTGACCATCCTCCGGAACATTTGTTACGTGGGCCAACTTTTGAGAAACCTAGGACCGTCAGGATATGCATGTCAAATTTATCGACAAGCACATCCCGTAAGTCACCGCCTGGTCTCCAGTCAGTTCAGCAATCCCTCGAGGGAGGTCGCTCCTCGCGTTAAGGTCACTTTGGCCAGAGACAAGGTGCTACAAGCTGACCCTGGACGAGGTGTTGCAAGCCAACCTAAGTTGTGGTTGAGATCACTAGTTTGGCGGTAAAGACAGGTCGCCAGGTTGGGGCGAAGACGAACTACGATCTGAGACTCTAAATCATTGCTTAGGTGGCGTTTGGGTGTCGTCGGTACTTTGCTCATTTCAAAGATAAGGGAAGAGTATCCTGACCGGGTGATGCTCACATTTTCTGTCTTCCCCTCCCCAAAGGTTTTTGGATACAGTGGTTGAGCCATACAATGCAACCTTTTTCTATTCATTAGCTTGTAGAAAACACAAATGAGTGTATGGTTGTTGATAATGAAGCTTTGTATGATATTTGCTTCAGGATTCTCAAGCTTACTACTACTGGCTTCTGTGGTCTGAACCATTTGATCACTACAACCATGAGTGGTGTCACCCGTTGTCTCATGTTCCTTGGGCAGCTGAACTCTCATAAGAGGAAGCTTGCTGTGAACTTAATTCCATTCCCCCGTCTCCACTTCTTTATGGTTGGATTTGCCCCCGTCTCCATTCCCCCTCTGAACTGTCCCTGAGTTAACTAGTAGTTGTAGGATGTCAAGAACATGATGTGTGCTGATGACCCTCACCATGGCTACTATCTTACTACCTCAGCTATGTTCAGAGGTAAGGTGAGCACTAAGTGGACGAGCAGTTGATCAATTTGCAAAACAAGAACTCATCCTACTTTGTGGAGTGAATTTCAAAAACTTATTTCATCTTCTTGAGGAAGAAGATAATGAATAGTGTATTAGTTTTGAGAAGGGCATTTGGATGGTTGATAAAGAAAATTAGATGACACCTAGAGGGCATTCGTGTCTTTTCATATGCCACTTAACGGTTGATTAACGACGTGTACTGGGTTGTCGCATTTTGAAAGTTTGGGTACTTGATTGTTGTGTTTTAAAGTTTGGGGGACCAAATTGGCACTAGACCCAAAGTACAGGGTACTAATAAGGAATTTTCCCATCCCTTAAATCTCTCTTGGGTTTTCTGAAAAGGCTTTCAACCTTGACCTGTCCTTAAACCTTTCTACTTTTGATGACAAAGGGATTTATAGGCCTTTTTTTTTTCTTTTGAAGGACTACACAACAGGGAGGTAGCCCATCCCCCAATTGAGATCCCAAGTCTCCGCTATGACCAACAGGAGACCTTACCAACCAGTTGGCAAGTGGACAAAGACATCAAATATCTATTATGCCCATACTAATTCTTCTTATCAAGTTAGTAGATTTTTCATAATTCCAATTTTACCCTTAAACTGTTAATACGAGTAAATATATTATTATATTTTAGTATTTCAATTTTTTGACAAAAATAAACCCATTTTGGGGTAAAGAGAGGATTAAGGATATTTTATTTATTTTTTTAAAGATTTATTAAGGGTATTTTTATGTTAAAGTTTTAAGGATATTTCAGTCATTAAACATTTGATGATTTTGCATAAGGGCAAAACTGGTATAATAATATGTTTACCATGACATCAGCAGTTTTTATTGGATTTCTAACAATAAAATAACAGAAAGGGTGTATAAATCCTTTTATCCCCAAAGGTCCGGGGAGGTTTAAGTGCATGTCAAAGTTGAGGGGTGGTTTAAGACCTTTTTAGAAAACCCAAGGGAGGGTTAAGGGATTTACCCTTAGTTCTTTTTAACTTTTTTGAATTAATGATTGATTAATACAGTATAAATCATACCATTTAATTGAATCATTACGCAATTAAAAAGTTAATATAAATATAGTCATATATTTAAATTTAAACCTTATATTTATTTATTTTAAAATTTACATTATTTGCATGCACGATACATGAAATTTTGTTTATTTTGCTTTGAGAGTATTTCTTTTTTTAAGTAGGCCCTTGAAAGTATCTTGTAAGTACATGTAGTTTACCATCACTGTGATTACAATGAGGATGTCAAAGGAAAAATCATATGGAGGAATCCTGGCCTGAATACCCCTACAATGGTACAAAAACACTCGATCAAAATGATGGAAAGCTCATACATTTGCAATGCGCATAGAGAGCCATCCAAGATTTGCGATGATCATAAAACACCTCTTGGGAGACAGTGATGAGCAATGAGTATCGCTTGAGACTTGCGATGGACATAAAATGACACCACTAGTCTATGACAAACCCAATACACTACTAGCGCCTTGCGATGGACATGAAATGACAGCTGATGCTGTAACGGATGGTGGATAGACCCCAAGGTCGGCAACACCTGCCTATGGGAGATAGGCATTCCTTATGATTATAGCAAGCTATGATGTGGCATCTCGTAGGCGATTGAGCAAACACCCTAGGGTTTCTTTGGGTTCTCCCTTCTCTCTTCACAACTATCCTCTTGGACATTCGGAGGCTTGACCAGGCTATTGTGAACATGGAGTCTATGGTACCTACAATCTTCATTCACTAAGCTTTTTGTTGAAAACTACAAAAAATGCATATATTTTGTATACAAGCTTTTAATAAGAAATTATCCGAGAAGGCTAATTTCTATACAGTTATTAAGGCCCAAAAGTATGGCATTATTTTCTAGAAACCTTAAAAATTGAAGGAGCATCATATTCTTTTGGTTTATTTTTTCCTTTAGCTTGAGATGTGTTAATATTATTTAGGCAACACGAGAGTTTGAATTTACGGTGTTAAGTTATTTCCATAGGATGCATTTTCAGAACGGGCATTTGTTTTGCCTCCATATGTAAGACACTGTTAATTTGTGTTAAAGAACTGAATGAAAATACCTTACCTTTCAATTACAGAACGCTGGTATCCATTTTATGCCTAGAAAGTGCAAGAGAAAGCTTAAACTTAGATGCAGATTCTTGCTTAAACCAAGATGCATATTAAGATTTGAGACTGTCTCATAAGAAAGTTAATATCAATAAATGGGTTGCTATTCTTTACTTTCATGTTATGAGGCTTTAATTGGTAGAGCGCTTGAGGGTAGTTATTTTTAAAATAAACTAGTAAATGTGTATGTGCTTTATACGTGAGAATTCTAGGTCGTGATAATGATAGTAATGGTACATCCAAAATTTATTACAAAATTCATGTATTTTTTATTTTTTATTTTCACTATTAATCAGATACATATTGCAAAATCCAAATCTGACTATATGGCATTTCATATTGGGTTGCAAAGTTTTGGGTATCATTGATAGTCTACCTACTTGGTGGTCTTCTATTTGTAATGTCTTATTTTCTTAGTGTCTTTTTGTTCATTTATAAAAAAAAAATGTAAGATTTAAAGAGAGGGAATTGAATAAGGTGAAAATTATAGTTCAAACTACATTTTAAACCTCACAATTAAATAGGGATTAAATTAAAAAAATGGGTATTTTAGTCAAAAGAAAGCTCTACAATCTTATTCAAATTTTTAATAGTAGTGTAAATATGGAGTTACAGATGTATTCAATTTTTTCTATAATTTTTTATTTCTATGTGTGAAAATAATACTATTATATACACTTATTTTTTGTTTAATATGATAAATATATGATATTGTACATGTGCCCAAATGTTTCTTATTTTTTTTGTAAAACTTATGTATTTTCTTTTTCATTTTTGTGTTTTTGATATTTTATTAATTTTTATTATTTAATTATGACATTAAAGGTTGACAAATTTGACCCAAAAGTTGAACTATTAATATCTGCTAAAAAGGAAAATGATTTTATTTTTGGTTAGTTTTAGATTATGTATTTCATTTTCATCATCAATAAAAACAATTCTTGTTTATTACACTTTTTTTTTTTTAATTTGATCAATAAAAATATCATAAATGTGTCTTTTTTTATACTTTTGTAGTTTTCTTTTATTTCTATTTTAAAATTTTATTATCTAACTATGACTTCATGGGTTTCCCAATTTGATTCAGATGGTTGAATTGCTTAGTCATTACTTGGGTAAAGAATGATTTTGTTTTTGAGTAAATTTTAAAATATATGGATTTATATTGTTAAAAGTATTGGGCATAGATCTAATTAGTGAAAAAAATAACTTAAAATATAGAATTTAATAAGAGAGAATGTGGGTTAATACCTTAAATATAAGAATTAATGAGAGGGGATTAAATGAGGTGAAAAGCATTAATTGAAATTATATTTTCAACATTCATAATTAGGGATGGACTAAATAACAAGTATGGTCATTTTAGTCAAGAAAAATTCAACACCCTCATTTGTACTTTTTATAATAGTATAGATTATCAAAACTATAAGAAGTCAAAATAAAAACTCTCTCATGACTTAATTGTTTTTAATAAAATCCATTATTATTCTCTTTCTTTCTCTTTCATTAAATCCCTCATTTCCTTTTAAGTTTTCTAATGCTTTTTCTTTTTTTACAAAAATCTCTCTAACTCTCTTAACCCCTTTTGGTCTCTCTGATGAGATACGGGTATAAAATTAATGGATTGGGCTAGTTTAAGAGTGCTAAACCAAGGCCAACCATAAAATGGACCCTAGATATGACCCAAAGTAATGTTAAAAGACAAAAACCTAGTTAGACATAGTTGAAATTCTTTAATTTTGGCAACTCAATTTGCAGCCTAAATATAAGGGTTTTAACTTGGACAACTCGGCCTGGACTTGATTTTGGGCTTATAGCTTTTATGTGTAAAAAACATTAAGTGTATGTATGTGTGTGCATGTGTGTATAGGCAGGCTAGGCTTGAAGTATTGAGCCCTGACCCTAAAATTTGTAAGCTGGATATGAGTTTGAGCCCAGACTGTGCTGAAAATGATTATCACCCCTACCCTAAATTCAAACCTAACCAAATTTCTACTTATCACCAATGATTTTAAAAACCAAACTGAAAATAGAACAAATTTGACCACCGATTCCTAGGTCAAACAGTCTGGAACCTCGAACAAACAGTTTATATAGTCTAAACCTATACCAGAAGCCATGACCGGTTCTAAGGTCAAATAGTCCGACCATCTGGTCCAATCCTGTTTTCGAAACCATGTAGCACCACCTAGGTAAATTAAAATATTATTCAATCTAAGGCTTTTTAGGCCCAGGCTGGATCTGATCACCCCTACCCTAATTTTCTATACTGAAGACATTATTCAACCTCTTCCAATTAGGGGGGTCGGGTGCTCGCCAATTGACACCTATTTTTGTTTTCATAAAGAAAAACTGTAACACCCCAAGCGCCAAGGTTTACGGATGGATGGTTTGATTTACCATTTGTTGAGGCTGCCGTAAATTCATTATAGCAGCAAATGAAGTATTTATGATCAAGAATTTAATAAAGCTAAACAAACTAATAATACGAATACAGAAATGGAAACATGAAGCCGATCTGGTAAATTCATATGTACATATATGTATCATATTTTATGTTTAATTTATATTTTTTATTTATAAAAAGTGCTAAATTTTGAGATTTGAGATAAAAAAGTTTTTCTTTTTGAAAAATAATAGCAGAACAAGGTGTTGGGATTCATAGGTTGAAAAAAAATCCAAAATTGATATGAAGATCACCCCAGTGGCACAATCGAGGCAAAGTTTTGGCCTCCAGAAATTTATATATATATATATATATATATACCTGAGCATTTGGTGATCTCAGATTGTGTTCATATCAATAGAATTGGTGACTCATTATTTTGATGAATAATTTCTTCGCACGAAAGAAGATTATGTAAATACTTACTCGAAATCTCGCTTATCAGATTCCATTGTGGAATACACCATTTTTTCTGAGAATTTGGTCATGATATATCTTATCCATGCATAATATCATGAAAAATGGATACAAATGTGTGACTGTTACTTAGTATCAGCAATAAGTCCAAAAAAGTATCTAAAAGGGTGAAATTTATATATTTGCACCATGTCAAAGTAAGGAGCCATGGTATATATGTTTGCAACGAGTATGTATGGCTCAAATTGTTCAACTGTCAAGATTAATGAAAAATTGAAATTAGACTCGTGCGCTTTTATCGTGTTGTGCCATGGGTTTGGGTCGGGCGGGCCGTAGGCCGTGCCATGGGCTTGGACTATCCTAGGTGGGGCTATGGGTCAAGCCTTGGGCTTAGGCTGAACCGGGCTAGAAAGGCCTAGACATTTTTTTTTTACATTTTGATTTTTCTATTTTTTTTTGTTAAGTAAAACTAAAATACTTAACTTTTCTTTTGGGAACAAATTGAAAAAATAAAAAATATCTAACAAAGAAATGAAAAAAAACACTAACCAAAATACAAAATAGTCAATAAATTAGAAAAATAGGAATTTTATTTTATTTAAAATATAAAAAATACAAATTGAAAATAAAAAATTACATTGTTCAAAAAATAACAAATAATTTAAATAAAATTGAAAAAATTACTCCATGTCCTTGACTTTTCATCGGGTGTAGTTGTGTCATTGTCATGTCCTCCTTTGTTTTGTAACTTATCCTCAACATCCAATAAATCTTTAAAGTAATGTCTTTTTCTTATTTCTAATGGAAGAACAAATGTCTGTCCAAGTGGCCAATACCACCCTTGCTACTAGTGTTAAAATCAATCTTATATTTTTGGCAAATGGCTCTTTTCCCCTTCCCCTCAATCTCTTTATTTTAAATATTTTCCAAATCAAGCTAATGAACTTAATGTTGGGGAATTGGTTTTGGGAGGAGGAATTGACCATTTTTTTAGTTCTAAAAATTAAAAAATAATTTAGTTTCACTTATTTGAATGACCGGATTACCAATTTAGAATCTCAACTTGATTTTAACGGTTGAAGTCTCAAAGCCTCCTAAAATTTCAAATGCATGACAATATAAAATTGTATGAAATAACTAAGAATATGGGAATTGGAAAGAGAATTGTTGAATTGGTGTAATGAGAATTGCTCAAATACCTTAAAAGCTAGCGTTATTAAGAGGGTACTTTAGTTATTATAAATTCTTTATCACTTTACCTAAATGCCCCCAAAGTCCCAAAGTAGCTATTATATGGGATATATCTATTGGAGGAGCATTATTGTCTTTTTCTTTTCCCCAAAACCAAAATACATAAATACCTCCTTAATCCTTGCTTATAACTGTTGATTGAGGGGTATTTTCGTAGAAGGATCTATATCACTTGTTTGGATTGTGCTGGCACGCAGGCCGTGAGTGGCACAATACGTGTACTGGCCCATTGACCTAAAACCCCTAACCCAACATAATTCATACAATTGTACCATCGTGCGAGGCCGGTCCAAAATTCTACTGGCGGTGCCGAGTCGCGAGTGGCCCAACCCAATTTACACTTGTAGTTCCAGAGATAATCCATCCTCAAACCCATGACCCCTCAAATGTCCTTGATAAACCAGAAAAGAGCTCCCTTCAAAAATCAATAACCTAAAAAAAATAGAACTTACAAAACCCTAGAAAGGGAAAAATGGAGGAATCGAAGAAAAACAAGAAGAGGAAGAGATTAGATGTCAAGATGGAGATTTTTCATCAACATCCAGACAAGATCCCTCCTTTGGTAGGTTATTTCCCTTCTGGTTTTAACCCAAAGAGGTCAGAAGAGGAAGAGTCTACTAAGGTCAGGGTTTACAGCAACAAGAACAGGCCAAATCGATTGCAGCTCGTCGTAAGCCCGAATAGTTCGAAGGTTGAGTTTGTGGGTACGAGTTATTCGAGTGAAGCTGCTGCCGCCCAGGTCTGTACCTATGCTCTTGGGGTTCTTGATAAAGAGACTCAAACGCTGAAGATTGTTCCAATTGCCTCCAATAAGGTAACCCTTCTTTCAGCTTTTTATATCCCAACCCAATTAGTATTCTTTAATATATTCTTTGGGGGTTTTGATGGGTTTTATTTGTTTATTTATTTTGGTAGAAATGGGTTTTCGCTTTTGTGGGTTATTCTTTGTGAAATTTTGATGGGTTTTTATCATTAGTTTTTAAAATTTTAGCGTTAAAATACGTCTGAATTATTGATTTTTTCTTTTTCTTTTTTTTTTTATTTGAAATGGTTCAGTAATAAGTCATCTCTTCCTTCACTTACATATTTGAATGCAACAAGCGTTTTTCTTCTGAAGGTTACTTTATCTGGGTTTTATGGGTCAACATTTTGTTTTTAAATGCATTTATTTTTTTTTTTTCTGATTAGTTTCTAAGTGGTCTTATGCTCGTCTTTTCTGTTATTTATTGTTTATATTTCTTAAATTATTTTACTTCAACCGCACCTGCATTATTGATTGAATTATGTTGGCGAGGGCATGATTAAATTGCTGATATTGCGAGAAAGAACATGTCTGTTGATTTTCTGTTTTAAAAAAAGCTATCTGTTGGTTGTATTGTGCTCATAAAGTTTAATCTTCTACAGATTCTTCTTGTTAAAGAATTGGTATAAGGACATAACACTGAGTTTTGGTTGTGCATGTAAGTAGATATAAATGTATCTACAGCTCCACTCCTGTATATAATGAAAGGTTCTTGGTCTCATATTCGTTTAGTTCTGAAGAATTCTCAACATGAACCTTGGTTTTTTTTTTTTTTTTTTTTTTCTTTCTTTCTTTATTATTTCTTTTGAAGGGCTACACAACTGGGGTAGCCCATACCCCCAACCCAGGTGAAAGCGGGATTCCATCCCAAGTCTCTACTACAGCCAGTAGGAGACCTTACCAACCCGCTGGTTGGCACCTTGCCATGATCCTTGGTTTTCTGGTTAATCATTCTAGTTACATTTTGATCTGAATGTGGTTTCAGATCTTCAGGTTGGAACCAAGGGTTGGAGGGTCAGAAGTTAGTGATAAGGAACCTCGTGGAGAGTTACAGGAAGAAGATCTTACAGCAGAACAGAAAGCAGATAAGATAAGGGACTTGACCAATCTCTATGGAACAAAGAAATCAATAAGCCGGGTATGTCTCTATTTTCCTTTCAAATTCCTCGAGATAAACTCCTTTCAGGCTAATGGATGAAGTCCAATTAAGAGTAGAGCTTTGAGGGCATGTATTAAATATGATAGATAGGGCTGGCATCTCTGGTCACTACTGTCTTTGCAGCAGAATCCATTATCCTGGCAAAGGCTGCAATTAGTTCAAGGTTGTTGAGACTTCAGAACAAATCAAGGGTTGGGATTCACATGGATCAACTGCATAGGTAGTTGCGACTAGCAACCATGGAGTTGTTGGATCCATGATGCTATCTTTCTTTCTAGATAATTACCCTTTATTGATTGTTCAAGAGTTGCCACTTGAATAGATTTTACTTTACATGTAAACATTCAATGCAAACATTTGTATTCTTGCATTTTTCCTTGCAATGTATACTGCAGTATGCATGGTTATAAAGTATTCCTGATATTTTATTTTAAATGCCAGATATTTTAAGTTGCACCTTGGTGTTTGTTTTATAATGGCTGAATCCATGTTGAGTTGATTGCTATACTCCAAAATATTTTATTACATAAAATTTATCCTCTAAAAGAGAAATAACTCATACTTAATCTGTTGTCAAACAGGCCCCTAGTTAGCATTTCTTGTTTCATGAAATTCTGTTTTGCGTATAAAGTACTACTATGTGTTGTTTTGACTTGAGGGTTTTCTTTTCCTGTATCCAAGAGTATTGGCATGTTTCCTCGTAAAAGTGCCTAGAGAGCTTTGACAGGATGATTATGGCCATGCCATAAAAGCCTTGAAAACAAGTCCTGACCAGGACTTGGTATTGACATACGGGAAGCAATGACAATACCTGCAGGAGGAGAATGTGTTATCCATAGATTTGTTGGCTATAATCATCATGTCAACTGTCAAGGCTTTTATTAATCTAGAGGGCCTCTTTAGGTAGATGCTGAACCCCAACCACAGACACGTACTGTGTAAACCCAGAGAAAAGGCGGGTTGCTTATTGGGGTCTTCCACGACTACCAAGTAATTTTTCAGTACCTACTCAATTCAACTCAACCATGCCTTGTCCTAACTATATGGAATTCTTCTTTTTCATATTTCATGTCATGTATTGTTCAGAGAATTTCGATTGACATAAAACCAATATTGAACATTTCAGGCTAAGAAAATGGAGTCCCTGAAACAAAAAGAAGATCCCATTAGCCAGGATGCCGTGGACAAGAAAATTGAGGGCTTTGTTATAAATAAGGATGCTCTGGAAACTGCTGCTGTGTATACTGCTCGGAATGTTCCACCTCATGATCCTACTGCCACCACCCCAGACAAAGCCTATCCATTGAACAAAATTATTTTCAAAGGAGAGTGGGACTACCTTCTAGATGTTCTGGAACTCCTGCAGAGTGGGGCTACAGTTTCATCAGATGCTTATCCAAGTTTTGTTTGCAATCGGATTTATAAACTAGAGGAAATCCAGGTAAATTTTTTAATGGGTGAAAGCTACCGCTACAATAAAATGTTATTTTACTGTGTCACTATCATTGTACAGCATAAATTGATGTCATTACATCAAGCCCCAAAGATCCTCATTACTTGATTAACCAATCTTTTAATCAGACTTGCCCCAAAATTGGCATCAACTACATTTATCACATCATTTAGTGAACTATTGGTTCATATTCTTCTTGCCATCTAAATATAGTAGAGTTCATGGTTGATGATCTTATGGATGGAAAATTAAAGCCATTAAATCCAGATGATTCTTGAGCATATCTGAATCCAATCATAGATGATCAGGCTTCGTTGATTATCTTAACTAAATGTCATTTGAGATCTGCATTAGGAAAATCTAATATTGGGTCCTCTCCACTATAAGTTTGCCATATGTGCAGCATGGCCCCGATGGAGGTGAATACTCTATCAATAGTGTACCTTTCTAAGATGAAAAAAATGAATGGATAAAACCTTTTTTCTCTTCTTCTTTCTTGCTTGATCTGCTCATGGATGGGTGTTTACCAGAATAACATGCTTTCTATATTCAATCTTTTGCAGGATGAGATGGAAAAGAAGAGGCTTGCTTGCATATTATCATATATTGCTCATCTCATAAAGTTCAAGGATCAACGATCTGTTGATGGCGCTTCTTCTGCAAAGTACCATAAATTTCCGCCCATCATACTTCAGAAGTTTTCGACATTGTTTGCAAATTCTGAAACTTACAGGCTAGCAGATGATAAGCAAGATCTTCTCATCAGCTATGTCTTGGTGCTCACTCTCTTTGTAGATAAGTTCAGCACCGATATGTCTGATATCGCCAAGGACTTGAGGATGACGCCCGTGTCCTTGAGACTTCATTATCAGAATTTGGGCTGTAAGCTATCACGTGTTGACAAGTTATTAATGGTCACTCTTCCTGTTCCTCTCCAATTCCCGAAACCAAGGACACAGAGGCGGCGAAGGTAGAAATGCTACTATTTAAGTCCATCCATGGGTCCTATTTATTTGTTTTCAGAAATGATTCTGTGCTCAATACACAGATCAAGAGTCCTATTTATGTCCATCCATGGATCGAGGACGTTCAAACCGAAACCGATTTATATTGGGAATATATTTGGTTGGGAATGGACAAACTGTGAGAGAGTACATGTAGCACCGAAATCGAGGATTTTGGAACTGATTTCTGATATGTTTAAGGTTTGTGTTGAGACTATGTATTCAATTGATATACAATGGGCGTACTCTCAAGATCGGTCAGCATGTGGCATTGGTATCAGCTGATCTACATTGGTGGGATAGGGTCAACAGTATCAAGATGTGTACCGGTTGATACGGACGGATACAAGTTGGATATGGTAGAATTTTTCTACTTGTTCAAGCAAACTTTATAACTTTTGAATTTTGTTTTATCTTCAGTAAAATGCCTCGATTTTGAATTTTGCATCTTCGCTCCATAAGAGTTTTATCTGCATTAACGCCTTAAATCTTACATTGAAAACAGAACAAATTCATTGGAATCAAGAGAAGAAAAGATTTTTTGTTGGATTTGATATTGTGATAATTTTCAGTATGTCTAATTATTTTTTGGCGTTTGAAAATTCAAGGAAATAATACTGTTTTTGGTGAAAAACGATATTCATTAAGGCCAGTGAGCTAAATCAAACACTGAAATGAAGCCAGAAGCTCGGTCACTTGCTTACGTGAAGAAATTGAGCACACATGAAAATGGAACAAGCCATCGTTTGAAAGAAAAGACAGAACATCATATTCATATCAATCGACCTTGGTTTTTATCGTTAAGTCCACCACATAAATTTTAGTACACTTTGTACGGTTGGAATAAGTGGGGGAATAAATCAAAATGCAAGAGGGTAGGGGTGTCAATGGACCGGTTTCGGGTTGGACACTGTCCGAATCAAAAGTGATATGGACGGATTGGATAGTCCTAAAAATGATATGGACGCGGGTCGGTCCAAACATGAATAGTCTATTTATAAATGGACCG
Source organism: Nelumbo lutea (assembly GCF_056320005.1). NCBI lineage: Eukaryota > Viridiplantae > Streptophyta > Magnoliopsida > Proteales > Nelumbonaceae > Nelumbo > Nelumbo lutea. Next base: position 901,179 of record NC_142689.1, read on the forward strand.
AAAGTGGACAAAGCCACTAGTTCGAATGGTCCGTTCAATGTTCATTTTCATTTGAACCTAGAAGCATCTAGTGTGGAAGCTTTTGAAGGCTAGTGTTCAGTGCCTCTGTGCCTCCATCGCTCCACCCTCAATCTCTCCGGCAGACGGTAGTATTTCGTTTGATCAACTGATTTTGTTATTTCACCATGCCTGATGTCAAGTGCTCTCTCTCTCTGTCTCTCTCTCTCTCTTTCCCCTACATTTGAGCCATTGTCACTTGCATGAAGTATACTTTGTTCCGGTGGAGGAGAAGGCCCCATCCTTGCCGAGAGAGGATTATTCGAAGCCATTAATCTTCCACGACGGACGGGCGGTGGCAAGGCCTACACCATTAAACGTGTCGGCAGTGCTACTTTGGGTACCTATGGGAGTCATTCTAGCCAAATGCATGATTCAATTAAAAGAGTGATAGATTTATTCAGATTTTTTTCTTTTATTTTCTTTTATTATTATTATTATTTTTTGTTTTAGAAAGCCAAATGCATGATTCATTGTATAGAAACTCATGATATGAAAAATGGGGGTTTCGTAAGGGAAATGTTATTTATTTATTTTTTCTTTCTGTTTGTTTAGTTCAGTATGTACTGACAGCTACGTTGAGAGGGGTTTATGAAGATTTATTATCTCCTAGTAAATAGGGATACATATCGTATGATATGCACTGATACATTGTGATATTTTAAACATTTGCCCAACAGTATTCACAATTATCTAATGACCCTGTACATATATTTAACTATTGTTTGAGATTACCAGGTTTTGATCATTTGTTGGGCTTTCTATTTCTTTTAGGACAATAAATTAGGTTGGATATGTAATTGGAAAACCCACTTCACTGATTGGACCATGAACAATAAATTTGTTTTTTAACATACCTAACAAAAAAATATCATCACTGATTAGATTTTAAGGTTTTTTTTGCCTAAAATAATTGATTTTCCTGTTTATATTCTGGCCTTTGATGCCTATACTTTCAGATGTTAAATTTGTTTTTTCAATTTGGGATTTTTACTCTTTCATTTTAAGTGAAGTCTATGCATATGATGTCTTACACTTGATCTCTAAGGTAAGTTCATGTGTTGACAAGTACATAGAATAGAAAAAAGCTCTGAAGGGTTGCTCTCATTTGAGAGCCTGTGGAAGTAGATATCAGCCATGTGATGGTATATGAGGGATTGGCTGCAGTGGACTACTATGTCAAATTCTACAAGCCAGAGTTATAAAAGACATGAAAAGATATTAATGGGAGTTTGGAGACCATACAAACGTAGGTAAAAAACACTAAAGCACCCGGCACAAATATTCCTGCATGATCCAAATATGCTCCCTAACATGGAGGAACATTTTACTTGTTTTTTCTGTTTTTCCCTTTGATCGATTGCAGAGCACATTTTTGTTTTTGTTGTATCTTAAGGTCTGTTATTTGGGGTGTTTAAATAAAAGTTAACCCCACCTTACTTTGATATTTCAGATAGAATTGACAGAATCTTCATCACCCCTTCACTGTCACTGCTACTGCTCCCACTCCCGCTCCCACTCTCACTGCTGTTCTCACTGCTCCCACTTGAAGTTGAAGTCTGCTCATCTCTTTCTTCAGCATTCACCTGAGCCCTGAAGGCCTCTGCGGCATTAGGGCCCTTTTCTGCCTCATCATCACTGACATTGAGGGTTGGAATCTCTAAAGGTAATTCCCCAGAAAAATTGTTCTGATAGACATAGAGATATCCAATCTCTGGTGGAATTATCCCTGACAAAGAGTTCTCATTGAGGTAAAGTAGCTCCAGTTTAGTTAGTAATCCAAAGGAAGAAGGGATCTGATCTGTTAATTTATTACCCAGAGCTGCCAAGAATCTTAAGCCACTGCAATTGCCCAAGCCTGATGGTATTTCTCCATCAAATTGATTGTAAGTCAAGACCAACTCCTGCAAATTCCTGCAACTACCTGAACCCCCCAACTTTATCTTGCCTTCAAGTCTGTTCGAACTGACATCCAAATAAGCAAGGAACTGAAGATTGTTTAGGCTCTCAGGCAAAACTTCAACTAACTGGTTCTCAGTAAGATAGAGTTCTTCCAATTTAGTACATTCCCAATAGATTTTGGTATCATCCCTGATAATTGATTACTATAAAGCCACAGAGATGAGAAGGTTTATTGAGATGTTAATGGTAGTGACCCACAACTGAACTGGCAGATGATGCAGTAAACTGCTTGTATGAAATGGAATCATATCCTTTTATGTTGATTTTTAATGGCTTTCAAATCAGATCAGATGACGTAGTAAACTGCTTTTGTGAAATGAAATCATAACATTTTATGTTGATTTTTAAGTAGGGAAAACATTTAATTTGGACCGGATTGAGTCCAATCCGGTCCATTTGCATTTCAATTGGACTGGACTGGATCCGGTTTGTATAGGATTTGGACCGGATTTGGTCCAGTCCATTTGTAAATGAACCAAATCCAGTCCAATTGATAACCCTACAAGAGGGTAGTGAATCATAAACCCACCCGTTTATCACTTCATTCAATTCAATTCAATTCAGGGTGGGTGGCTACAACGATACATGGAGGGTCGTGATTCATTCACAACTTTAGCCCTAGGCTACTCCAATGGGAGTAGCTGATTTTTGAGCATTTCCTTTTGACCTCGACTACAATCCAGTTCAGATTTCGTCCCTGAATTGGTCCTCACAAGGGACAACCCTTGCAGGCACCGCACATCAAGAACATATACGTACTTGTATTCTTCTTTTCATGAGATATTTCCAATACAAGGCTCCAACAAGGGCAATGAGATGGGTGTGTGACCTGTAAGGCTGCGTTTGTTTGTGATACAAATGCTGAACCGGGGTATTTATGTACTCCGGTTCATGTTTGCAATACATAGATGCATTGATTATGAGCGTAAAAATGTTTTTTTTCTGACAGGTTTGTATTGTTTGAAGAGTGCATTACTGCATCGATTTTTCGGATGCAATCTTGCTCTCTCCAATTGACGATGTAATTAGGGTATGTATTTGTGTTGTTCGGCTGAAGAAAATATAGCCGTTTGGTTGACGGGTGAGAGCCTTCCAATGGTAACTTTGTCACCCCCATCTCCGACCATGGCATGGTTGTCGGTGGTCGGCGATCAGTAGATGTTAATCTCCTCTTGTGTTTAAACTGATTTTGTTTTGCTATTTTCATGTTTAGATCTCGTCTGGGTTGCGGGGTTCCTGCCGATCTTCATTTGGGTCATCAGTGGTTGGGGTTCATGTCGATTTTCATGTCCGATTTTCATCTAGGTTGAAGTCTTCCCTTCAAGATCTAAACAAGGTAATAGTAGATCTGACTTGAGCTTCACAGATCTGATGTATAAACCCATCATCGCCCATACACACACAGATCTGGTTTGTTGCTTCGACTAATAAGTTTTTTTTTTTTCCTTTTTTGTTGCTTCTTTCTCAGATCTAGACAAGTTTACACATCTTCTGCTTTGTCTTCAACAATCGAGTATGTGCACGGTGAAAGTTATTCTTCTTGTTTGTTACTCTTCTTCTTAATTAATCGTTTTTTATTGTTATCCTTCTTGTTTGATACTATTGTTTGATCAAGACCTCTTATTGTTACTCTTCTTGTTTGTAATCTTCTTCTTAGTTAAAATGAATTTCTTGTTTGTAATCTTCTTCTTAGTTAAAATGAATTTCTTGTTTGTAATCTTCTTCTTAGTTAAAATGAATTTCAGTTTCTTTAAACAGTAGAGTAAATATACTGCTCTAGTCTTGAGTTCCCATTAACCAACTTCCCCCCAGAAAATGAAAAGAAGAATAATTTTGCAAGAGGTTCAACCTATATAAAAGAGAAACGAACCTGCTAAATTTTGCAAATGGCAGTGTTGTTAGAACCCCAAAAAAGGATACAATAATACATACATTTCTCTTGCCAACTGAAGCAAATTTTAGCCCAAAATCATTTTCCACATGTTGATGATCAGCCCTTCTATTTGGAAATTTCATATTCAGATTTGTTGAGAAATGCCAACACAAGTTGGAGTTTAGGGCTTATAAGGATTAGTGGATCAAATACACCATTAATTGAGAATCCCCTGTACGTAATTAAGAACTGCCTGTCAAAATACAGGCAGGTGCAACCTGGACGGGCTAGGGTTGTGGGTAAACCCGAGTTTCAACCCACCCTGGTCACAAGTAACTAACCAAATTCATGTGGTGGTTAGCTATATGGGTTTAGTTTACCATAAAGACAGTTTTTTTTTTTTTTTTGGTGTGTGTGTGTGTTGTGTTACAAGTAACTTAACCATCCAGATGCCTAATTCTAGTGTTTTAGCCAAGTTGTTAGAATTTAATGCACAATAATTGCCAAAAAAGTACAAAACAACACAAGGAGCAGCAATTTTAGAAAACTACATGCTCCATCCCAATTTTTACATTTCCTTCCAAAGCTAAAAAGAAAAAGAAAGTAAAAAAAAAAAAAACTTGAAACCCACCAAGATCTGATAAAAGACTAAGAAAACATGTTTTTAGATTTGCAAATCTGTAATCTTTTTTTTTTCTTTCTATTTCCTCCCTTGAGTAACAATATAGAATTATACTGTTGGAACTCTGAGAAATTATGCTGCAAGAACAAGTTCTGTTCAGGAGATGCAGGCCCAATCTCTTCCTCCAAACACCTAAACCCATCACCAGCACCCCCATTACCCAAGTTTTTGGCTTCCATATTCTTCCCATCAATGTCTGCATCTGAAACTGAAGACTTCCTCCTTTGGGATGAGGCAACACTTGGAAATGTGATCCAGGAAGGAGCTATAAACTCAAACCTTTGATCTTGATCAGCTTCGATTGCATTTGCATCTGAGCCTGATCAGTTTGAAGACCTCTGCGATTACTTCTAATGCAGCCTACTACTACCCAAGACCACCTCCACTTTTTTCTTACATTCATTCAAACTGTGACAAGTACGTGTTAAAAAATAAAATAAATAAAACCTATACATATGAGGAATACACATGTGATAGAACATCCATCACTGATTAAAAGAAAATTTAAGAGAGAACCTAGATGAGAACACTACTTCTGAGTTCTTACCGGCCTCATTAGGAATTGAATGAAGAATCTTGGTCTTCAATTCAGTCCTGATTAGTAGGGCCAGTATTGGTTTTACCTGTTCTGGTTTTGTTAAACCCAATGCAAATACATAGCAGATGACAAAGATACCTCCCACTATTCTATATGTTTCTTCTCATGGTTTACCTATAGTAATTCAAGATGTCTATATTTGTCATTTTATGACATACATGAGAAGAGAACAGAAATTTAGCAGGTTTATTGTCAAGTTATCAATAGAGATATTTTGCAGCATTTGGTAAATAGGAAGTGAAATGAAGTGATCTTTGATCCATATAAAAGAGAAGGAAATAGGAGGAAGGTCATTTGTTTGGAAGTATGTGGTAGAGGCAGGAAGATTATTTCCTCTCTACTTTATAAGAGGGGGGCTAGCTACTAACTAATACAAGTGAATGGACTAGATCTAGGAGACGAGGGTTCAAAGAATCACACAATCCACTAAGGAGCCCTACTAATAACATAAATGGGAGGTTATCCCTAAAACAATGATCAGTTTCCTTTCAGTATTGAAGCATCACAAAGTTCCTTTTCCTGCATTATCTTGTTACTTGGATACCCAAAGGAATGGCACCGAATCATTAAATGAAATCAATTCAAGTTAAACACCCATAATAAATGTCAAAATGAAACCTGGTTAGCTTTGTGTGTGTGTATATGGATTCTTTTACATGTGGAATTCTAACAGAATGATGAAGTTGGGTCATTGGGTCTAATCCAAGCCACTTTGATGTTATTTCCAAGTCCCATATAATTTCCAACTAATTTCTACTTTTTACATTATGTCCATATAACACAAAATTCATGTTTAAACTAGGATAAAATGAAGTACCAAATTTGACACCCAATTTGTTTTTATATTGTCTTATAATGGCATGTTGTCTCATGACATTATTTTGACTTGTCAGTCAAGCATGAGGGTAACACATGACATTGTGGCCAAGCATAGACGAATCAGTGCAACATTAGTGTCATTATAACATATCTTGCGGTGGTTGTCATCGTCAAACAGTATACTGAATCTATGAGTCGAAGGGTGCAGGAGGTCAGAAGCCTAGGGAAGGGAGTGTTTCTTAACACCGTATTTAATAGTGAGGCATCCTGCTTATCTCAAATTAGGATGAGAAAGCCATGTTTTGATTCCCTCTGTCATTTACTTGTGACACATAGTGGACTTCGGCCAACCATTAATCTATCTGTCGAAGAGCAAGTTGTAATGTTTTTGCACACTATATAGGACATAAAGAAGGGAATAGTGTCATACATGTTACCTTCGGGCGTTCACAAGAGGCTGAAAGTCGGTATTTCCACAAAGTCTCGTGTGTTGTACTTAGATTGTACCTTTTGTTGGTTATACAACCAACTAAAGAACAAGTATCACCGGAGATTAGGAATGATTCCCGATTTATGCCATATTTTAAGGTATGTAACAAATTTTTACGCTTTTTTTCCTTAAAATCTCTCTAAACCATGAAATTAACATAGTTTAGTTAAATGTAGGACTATGTAGGTGCAATTAATGGGACCCATATCCCATGCAAAGTGACTATTGAGGAGCAAGACAAGTTTCGTGGTAGTAAGGGAAAAACAACACAAAATGTAATGGCTACAATGACATTTGATTTAAAATTCATTTATGTATTGGCTGGGTGGGAAGGTTCGACCACTGATCTCACAATGCTCTATGATTCCCTACGAAGGGAATGCAAACTCCAAGTCCTAGAAGGTAATTTAAATTGATGCTTCATCCTTTCTAATACTCGAGTAGTGGACTCCATTGTCTTAACTAATTGCTTATTACCAATGATCACTCAATGCAATATAGGAAAATACTACTTAATAGATGTCGGATACAGAAACATTCCAGGCTTCCGAGGCACTAGATACCTCCTCAATGAAGCGAAGGCGATTGTTAGTCCCCTATGGAGATTTTCAACCACAGACATTCATCATTGAGAAATGTAGTGGAATGTGCTTTTGGTGTTTCGAAGAAGTGTTGGGCAATCCTTGATGCAACACAACATTGTGACTGACACGTAGGTCAAGATTGTTAAAGCTTATTGTGTGCTTCACAACCATATCATAGGAGTTGATCCACATGACCAATACACCCGAGAAGGGATCCATGAGGCGGACAAGAAAAATACATCCGACGGGGATGAATTTGTGGATGAAAGAGCTAATGTAGATTCTCTTGCATTAAGCTTGCAAAGAAATGAACTAGGAAGGTGGTCCACATTTAGGGACCAAATTGGGTTAGACATGTTCCGAGACTGGAGGAGATTGCGAAGAAGATTAGGAGTTGTAGTATTTGGATTAATTACTCATCATTTAGAACCAATTTGTACTAATTGTAGTTTTAAATGTTTAAAACCTCAAAGCTATTTGTTTTATTAGATATTCATGACTTGTTATAGACATTTTGATATATCAGCAATATTTTTTAAACACTTTATTTTTGTATTGTACATGTTTAATTTTATGTTGTTGATTACTAGAGGTATTTTCAATATTTCTTTATGATATTGTATGCACATGTTTATATGTTACTTATTTAATGCATGAAATGGAATACTTTGGTAGGGATGGTCTTTAGTAGAGATACAACAAGAACATCTATTAATAATAGGAAAGATGGCAATAAGGGAAATGGTGTGTTGTCTGTCTCTCAAACTATGTCCAACAAGGGTGATCGAAATTGACAAGTAAGATCGAATGATGCCATGGATAAGGCATTGATTGAACTACTTGCTGATCAAATAGCATTGGGAAACAAAATTGATAAGGGATTTCGGACATCTGCATACACATCAGTATGCAAGGAGATGATTGCCATTTCAATATTGATATGAGAACACCCCATATTAAGAGTAGAATGAGTATATTAAAACCCATATGCATGGAAGCCAAGAAGTTGCTCGGGACTAGTGGCTTTGGTTGGAATGAATCCAAGAATCAAATCATAGTTGACCTAGTTGTTTGGGATGATTACATCAAGGTAAATGCGGTTAATTTGGTTTTTTTAATTAATATTTAAAAATTACTAACTGGTCATGATGCCATCTACAGTGCAGGCCAATCCACTTGCACTGTGTGTTAAAGGCAGAGTGGTGGAGATGTTTGAGGAGATGCAAATAGTTCTGGGAAATGATGAGCCTACAAGTGACAAGGCTATGGTAGGGTTTGAGTCAATAACTAAGTGTAATGTTGATGTTGATGGTGCTAAAGAGGATGACCCAGAGATCAATGATGATGCAACGACCCCACTGATTGTTGATGGATTTATTTGTGAAGATGGTACTCAATCAATCTCCAACAATAATCGTAGGGTAGTTTCCTCAAGCTAAAAAAAAAGTGCATGGATCAAAACCGAAGCCTAACCAGGACTTTATTGATGCAATTAATAGAATGAATATTATAATGTAAAAAATTGCATATGCACTTACGTTGGAAATTGAGATGGATTTCTTAAACCGTTTATGGAGGAAAGTTATGGACATGGAAGGGTATGACATCCAGGTCCGGAACACTGTCTTTGGGTACCTAGATGAACATGGGAAGGAATCAAATATTTTTCTTGTGAGGGACAAGCCATTTAGGGCTTAGATGGTCATATCCATCATATCTAAGATGATTGGTTTTGGTGGAATGCAGTAGTACCTCTTGGCTTGTTATGAAGTTTAGACAATGGAACTTAACACTTCTACCCTTTTTTGTTATAACCAAATTAGGTTGATGCATTTGCTGATAAAACCTATTAACTAATCGGTGGCAGCTATAGTAGCTATTACAACTCCTTAGAACTTCTATAATGATCCGATATAATGGAAATTTCTTGTTATAACTATTTGTTTGTAGTATATCATCATTTGGTTGTTGCTTGAAATATATGTATAGTTAATTACATTGTTGATGTCTTATACTCACATTAGTTTGTCCTAATGATGAAGTGCATAGGATGAAAAAAATCTTATGTTGTGTTTAAGGGGAGAAAGCCAAGTGTGTATGACTCATGGCCCGAGTGTCAAAAGCAAGTTATTGGGTTCAGGGAGAATTCTTATTGTTCATATAACAATCGAGAAGAAGCTGAAAATGTATATTATAAGTATTGTGAAGTAAAGCTGGATACAACATATTCCTCCGAGAAATTGGTTGTAGGGCCATCCACATCAACAATTAGGCTATATCTGATAAAACGCATCATTGGATTCTTTACTAGGATTGTGGCATGGGGGTTGTTTAATTAGCCAAATCATTTGGAAGGTTATATATATATATATATATATATATGGATTTGTTTTCATCTATTCCTTTTTATCCTTTGTTATCATTATTAGATCACTTATATTTGTTTTTATAGAGGAGGAACCACATTTTGGATTTACAAAAGGTCAATTCTTTATTCATCCATTAAATATCTCATTCCCCCAAATAGAAGCAACATGGATCTGAAAATAGGGTGTGAATCAAAAGATATCATACTTCTGCCATATAAACATATTTTACACAACTGAAAATTTGAAATTCAAATTAATTTTCTGTGAGCTAGTAATTATATTGTATTTTTATAATTGTTTATCGAAAAAATATATAGCATTTCTTGACAATGATTGGATTTGTTTACACACCATGTTGGTTAGAAAAGCAGTATAATATCTAGGAGTAAGACAGCAAGACTGTATTTGAAGCAATAAACTAGAAAAGCCAAAAATAACTTTTTTTATTGGTAAGAGAAACTTTAATTATTATGAAACATATAGATGTGGGAAGATTAGGTATCCCTGTTCTTGGTAAGGTCTAGCCGGATGTTCCAAATTACCACGTCCCCTTATATTTTTTCCACGATAAACTGATAGAAAAACGGTTGTGAACAGTAGTAACAAGATTTGATCTCATTTTTTGAAGGCCCGATAGTACCTTTTGGGCATGTTAGAATCTCTCCAGTATGAATGAAATGTGAAGGGACTGAATAGGAAGGGGAAGGTGATTTAAGCCATGGTTCCTTGTGCCAATATATGGTCTATATGATTGGAGAGGAACTCTATTCTCATATTTTTGAACAGATGAGCAGATATGGAGGAGTGATCATCAACAAAATATGGGTTTCCCCATATACTCGCCTGAGTCATAGCTATCCCACTCTTTATCCTGTCATCATTAAATAAAAAAAAAAAGACAACCTGGCATATACGATTGGAATTCAGAAGCATGAAAGCACAGAGAATCAGAACTAGCTTGAACCAAAATGGCCGAGGATCCGAACCAAAATGAATTATGGGGTGGAGCCCCAGCTTTATCTACCCATCAATCCATCTTCTTAGGCTGGCATCTTACACGACGAAGTTAGAGTTGCATATGAATTCATAAGAATGGATGGTCCAAATTTCATCGAACCTGAACTGGTGGTTATTTGACCAAAAGTTCAGTAGGTAATTAGAGAATTTATGTTTGCTCTCATAGATTGCATCGATGTCAAACAAATGCCAGCAAATTTGTACCCTGATTTACATAAATTCCAAACAAACGAGAAGAATACAAAAACCGGACTAAGATGCGAGCCGACTTGGTATTCATGAACCGACATGAGGGCATATGCAGGGTAAATATTTGCATTTGCATAGAAACAAACGGAGCCTAGGACCAATTTTGTAAAGAAATCCGATGTCTACAACCACAACTTTGATGTACGAAGCAAAAAGGAAACGACACGACGAGATTGCGTGCAAGTAAAAATTCTGCAAGCACTCGAATCCAGCCACACATTGGGACATCTCCCAATGAATTTAACACGTGTATGTGGCTGGATGCTATCAATCCACACAGCTTTTGCTTGCGGAAGATCTGGGCTCCCTCTTACACACTATTATCAATTCAATATCCAAAGCCAAAGGAATGCAACAGACTATTATCTATGTCAGCCTCACCTCACTGGCGTCGACTCATTTGCCACATGTAAACCCAGATTTAGAACTTTGAAATGACAACCTTAGAAAGGGCATATCGTAGTATCCGAAGTGACGACTAAAATCAGTCAAATGTAGATATACAATAAGAGATTTTACTCGGGATAGAAAATGATATCATACACTAAAATACACATCAAACATGTAAACACAAACCACATCTCCAGCAATGTGCCGTATTTAATCACAAGGGATAAGACAGCAGGAAACCGGACTACCCATCAGTGATTAATTTGCAACTATTTACCTTTATTCACTATCCGAAATAAAGTTGGGCTCCTCTCCTTGGCAGAGGTACTCATCACAGATGGATGCAGATCTCCAGTCTTTACGGAGGCGGAGTATGTCCTCCGTGAATGTTGATCCTGCTGATCCAATAAACACACTTGACATAGCACAGATGGTCTTGTCTAGCATAGCTTCAACCTTCAACATTAGAAAAAAAAAAAACAATAAATACCTTTACGATCAAAAGGAATGTATAACAGATGAAAAAACAAATAATAATAAACATAAAAATGAAAATCAATATTCATAAAAAAAAAACAAATATGATGCTTTTCTGACATGCTCGTAGCTGGCATAGTTCAATCATATTTGTTCCTCTACAGTATATGCATCATCGATCTAATTACTGAGGTAACCATCCAATTGCTATCATTTCAGCAGACCATAGTATCTTCTTCTTGCTGATCATTCTTGTTGGGTGTGTTATATGTGGTTAACTAGCACCATTTTAAAACAGCACTTGTAATCCACAAAAACAAGAAATTGTTTCCACAACGCATATGTCCATCACTCTACCTACACTTTCTCAGGTCTGGAAGCCTTGGCAAGTTTTTGATCACTTTATTGAGTTTAAAGCGAAAAATCATCTAACATACTGATTTGCAGATGAAACAAACGTTCCTCAATGAGGGGGGTACATCCAAGTGACATTTAGTTGGACCCTGCCTACCGGAGTAGCAAGGGGATGTGTTTAAAAGGGGCGTTTGAGCTTCGGCTCAGTAGAACTGCTTCTCTGTGGAAGTTTACTGTACTGTTGTAATAATTGATTGATTTTCCTAAATAAACAAATTAGCACTTGCATGCTTTTGAGAAAAAAAGTTGTAGATAAAAACAATCCCATTATTGTTCCCTGAACCACAAATGCATAACATCTATAGAATGACGGTATCCCAAACATTTGGTTCCTTGACCAGGAAAACCATGTATCAAAGATCCAAGAACAGAAAATGTCTTTAAGCTACTAGTACAATTTTGGATGCTTTGGAAAAATAAGGTGGATGGTCAGTAAAGTTGTTCTGAACATTTACATCAAGTCAAAATAACTTGCCATTTATTAACAGTAACCCATCAGATACGTAGTTTTATGGAACAAGAACTGGGTAATTTACTTCTGAACTCCCAAAGTATAAAAGAAACTTAAGCTCACCTGGGAATCTCCCTCAAGTCCATGCCTGTAGAGAAGAGCATCCCATTTTTCAGCTGAATTGCGAGCTGGCCGTTTGACCAGTGGGATGGCCTTCCCATTCAGCCTAATCAGTGATTGCAGTAGATCAGTTTCACTTTCTGCTGCATCTGTGGACAAATAAATTACTGGTACATCGGCCCTTTCCACCACCCGAGTAATGCAATCAGCTGCCTGAGGAATGGAGAAAAAGCAACTAGGCTTCTTTGCATTGCTGACAAGATAAACATGAATTGTCAGAGAAGTACTTTGATACAACCTTTTATTTTTATTTACTTTCTTTTTGACTGGTACTATGTTTTCATTTTCTCCCTTGTGCATATGCAGTATCAGGCCACACTTCATGGTAGGGCTTGCCTCTCCAAACATTAAGAAATTGTATATTTGCCCAGAAGATGATAACTTCATCTGGTGGAAAGATGCTAATAGATAGGCAAACCTACAATTGAAGGTAGAAGGTTGAAGCTACATCATCCATGACAGGGAAACCCTCCATTTCACTAGTTCCCACGTGAAATATCCCCATATTTCCAACATCATTTATAACATGATGTATTTTGCCTTCTGAACTTTGTTGATACAAGCAACTAAAACTATATTACTCATATGCCATATCTAATGTGTTGCGATAGGGGTGTCAATTGGACTGGATTTGGTCCAATCCAATCCAGCCCAATATGAGTCCATTACAGATGGACCAGGTCCAATCCAATTTGATGAATAATCTGGACCATCCAATCTGTCCAAATTGACTTCAATTTAGATTGGTTCCAACCCTAATTTGGTCCATTGACACCTGTATCCTCATCTTCTATTAATGGACCGGATATTGGTTAAATCCTACCCAATCCAATATAAATCCACTATGGATGGATCAGGTCCAATCCAATAAATGCTTTGGACCATTAAGTCTGGAGTGGCCCATTTCAATATATCTTATAGGCCAGTTCAATCTGTCCAAAATGATTTTGATTTGGATGGGGTCCAACCCAAAACCAGTCCATTGACACCCCTAGTTGCTAATATTAGCCATGGTATTGTAACTTGTGAGAATACCTAATAATATGATAAATTTTACAAGCCATCACATCAAATTATAAATATACAAGTATCTTCATCACACTTACATGAATATATATATATATATATTAGAATGTTAAATAAGCTTAGACCTATACACCTATCCACTTGGATTATCACAAAAGCAAATCCACCATACACTATCTACTAGTTTCATTATATTGCAATGACAATATGGATAGGCACATCAGTTTCTTATGCTATCGAACAATGATGAAAGCCAAAGTCCAACACATAAGAAGGATACAAATAATGTCAAATGATTTCACTATTAACTAAGACAGTAGCTCCCTTAATCTAAGTTAACCAGATATAAATTTGGACAGAGAAACAAATATGCCTAATGTGGATAAAACTCTAAATTTCTTGAAATTCAGAAGAAGGATACAAATACAATCTCTCTCTTTTTTTTTTTATCGGTGCAAATACAGTATCCCATTTAGTATGCTAAATACCATAGAGCCATTGCTGATTTTGCCTTAATAGATAGCAATGGCCTTTCTTGGAATTTGGGGTTGAGAGATTTAGAAACTCCTAAGCTTGTTAACATGCTAGAGGTCCTAGCATAGGTTTATCTTTGTCCTCCAAGGTTGGATGTGAGGGTATGGAGTCCAAACTCTGGTGGTAGCTAGGGATGATCATGATCATTTCGAGCCCGACCTGTAAGATATTATTTATATATTAAGTATTTACTAATATATATTATATATGTTATAAAAATTATTAGTGACTTAGGCCCAAAGCCCTGCCCAGGCCCTGGCCCAGGCTATAGCCCTCATGTCAAGCTAAGTCCAGCCCAGCCCATGATCACCCCTAGTGGGTATTCATGTGCTTTCTGCTTTAAATCTCTTTGCTAGACCATTGTGACACACCTTTTCCCTGTTAAAACCTTATGGACTGGTCCAGCCCCTTCAAAGGTGAAGGTTTTTTTTATTGAAGACAGCCAATTCCAGTGAGAGGCTTCAAACTTCAAAGGAAATAGAAAACTAGGTAGTTTTCTCCTAGTTGCTACTCAGGTATGGAACCACTTCTTCCTTATCTTTGGGGATAGAACCATCAAATGTCAATGGATCTTTTCTCCATAAGCTTTTTTTTTTTTTTATCAGTGTCTCTTCTCCATAAGCTTAGTTCATGTCACAGAAAGAGGCAAAAGAAACTGTGGCATTATACAGAGGCAGATTTTTATGGAATCTGTGGTGGGAGAGGAATGATAAAATCTTTGAACACAAAGAACAGAGGCGAATTCCATGATAGATCCACCATGATAAGAATAGCAATGTTGAGCCTCAGTGTGTGTGATAAATCTAAGGTGTTACCATGGATGAACTGTTTAGAGATTGGAAGATTGTGGTGAGTTAACAATTTAGAGAGCAACAAATGCAAGTGGAACTGAGGGAGCCTAAACTGGGTAGATCGAAACTCAACTCCAATGGTTGCAGCATAGGCAACCCAGGGGCCATAGGAATTTGTGGAGTGGTGAGAGATAATAAAAGAAAAATTCTTCTTAGCCTCTAAAGCCCAGTTGGGCAAGGTATTTATTTAAGGCAGAGCTCCTGGCCCTTATCCAAGGTTTAAAGTAGTCTCCATGCATTGATGGACAGATCCAATAGTAGAAGGGGACTGCCAGTAAATATCTTGGCCGAGAGCAGAAGGTGAAATTCCTTGGATCTTTAAGCCCTTGATTAGACAGGCACAAGCACTAAGCAACATTTTGAAATTTGAACAGATCATACAAGAGGGTGCCTAGGACTGCAAATCTCTTGGCTGATACTTTAGCAAAGGAAGAGACAAACAACAGAGAGGTTTGAAAGGGGAACACCTGCACTGGGACTGAATGTGAAAAGTTTAATTTTTATAATATTGATGTACTCAAGGACGGCCTTGTATCTCTACCGGTTATCCTTAAAAGTGTCCATTTTTAAAAACTTTTTTTTTTGAAAAAGGTTGAGTATATTTTTGAGGAAAAGGTAACTTGTATAGTTGTATTAATCAAAAAGGGGAAGTATGTACATGAGAAGATGTAAAAGATAGGGCCATGAAAAAACAAAAACACATGAACCCATACAATTAAAATGGTAATGTATTCACACTATACAAATGATCCTTTCCCAATCCAGATTCAGCTAATCTATCTGCCAATTGATTCAATTCTCTTGGAATCCATCTAAAGCTGCAATTTAAAGAAAATGAAATGTCATGGATCTCAAGAAGGTGAGCAAGCTTCCAAGGAGCTGAGTCCCTGAACTTGGCCCAATTTATAGCATTCCTGAAATCTCTTCTATCACTAGATTTCTGAACTGCTTCTGAGTAGAAATCTGGAGCCCCTCTAGGAGGGCATGGGTTTCAGCACTAGCTGCATCTGAAGCTGTAGCTGGACCTCTAAAAGCCCAAACCAGGCCCCTATCAACTTTGCTGATGATACCACCAATACCAGCAGCAGTAAGACCATCCTGATTTCTCCTAAAACTTCCATCAGACTGTAGGATATAATCTGTCTGTGGCCTGGGAAGAATATGTAACCAGTGATAGGCCACCTCTTTATGCACATCCTCAACTCTAAAACCTAATAGAATACCTTAGAAATAAATAATAATGGTGATAGGGGATCTCCCTGTCTGATCACTCTAGAGCTGAAAAAAGAGCCATAAGATCCCCATTGATAATAACAGAGAACATAGGGGCAGTTACACAAATTTTAAGCTAGCTATGTTATTTAGAACCAAAATTCTTTCTATTAAGAACATAATCTAGGAAATCCCAATTCACATGGCCGTATGCCTTCTCCATGTCCACCTTACAAACAATGCCAAGCACTCCATTTATCAGCCTACAATCCACCAGCTCATTGGCAATCAGAACACTGTCCAATATCTGTTGATCCTCACAAAGGCACCTTGAGAACCGGAGACAACAAACTCCATCACTTTCTTCATTCTATTGGCCAGAACTCTTGCCAAAATGTTGTAGACATTACTTGTAATCTTCAGTATGTAAAAGTGGTTCAGGCTCAAAATGGCCACACATTTTCCTCTTGCTATTCTCTATTAGGTCAAATTTGAAACTAAAAACCTTTGCCATGTGCCCAAACCAGAGGTTTCCCTACTTCGTTGACCAATGCGGGGATAAAGGCTGAGAAAAAGAAACCCAAATGCACTCCTCTCCCTAGGTCTGTTACTTCTTTAAGGCTCCTCAAATCTGCCGTCAGAGTCATGTGGTCTATTTCCAACTTAATAGAATGACTTGGATTGTCCACATCCATAGTGTAACATTTCTAAATATTTCCTAAGATTTTCATGAAATATTTCCATTTCCATGGATATCAATATGAATTATCACTGGAGTATATCTCAATATGTTCCCTATTGCCCAGTGGATCCAATGGGCACCCAATTTGACAGATCATTCCAATCGGCCCCATGATTCCCCAATGAGAAATAGGTGGGGTCATGTAAGGAAACTCCCTACTTGACTTGAATGGGAAATCTCCCCAAGAACAAAAGAAGAGTTTAGCAAGTTTTTCCTGGGTATTGACATTCTGTTATGGTGATTGGGGCTTCTCAAAAATTCAAGGAAGCTTTTTTTTTCCTTTTTTGATCTGTAAGAATTCAAGGAAGTTTCGAACTCTTCTTATAGTAGGGTCCTATACATTATCAACTTCATCAAAATCCAGTAACAACAGCCAATTTGATTTGCAGCCACAGTTAAACTCTAGCATGTTTCAAATTTGGGATCTATCTTCACTACCATTTACAACTATTTAGGATGTAGTAACTGTTATTAAAGGAGGATGCATGTCTCCATAGAGGTAATCTGCACATGGACAACATGGACAAATTTATATGTTTACAACTCGATAGCTTGAATGTGGAATTACTCTGTCCAGCTCCATGCAACTAAGACAAGCAGCTGCAAATACAGTTGAAACCTTAATAATCACATTAGGTCATCATAAACATATAAAGAACACACTTCCAAACTGTTAAGCAAGTAAACTTAACATAATATGATCATCCTATAATATCCCTACGAAATACTTCAAAAAAAAAAAAAGTGCAAGGGCATACCAGAATTTCAAAAATCCATGTCTACGGAAATGGAGTGCTATGAAGTTCTTCCCCAAGAAAGTTTGAATAAACCGCTGTGCTGTTAACATAATCAGACGACTTGGTTCAATTACAGTCTGGCACTTATGAGCAAGCGGACCTCCAGGCTGCATTATCCATTCTTGCTCTACATCGGCAAAAAACACATCTCCAATAGCAAGAACATCATCATTAGCTGAAAAATTTTCCAATACATCATTAAAAGTCCTTTTCTTCGGTTCTTTGATATCCTCTACCCAAGGCGCCTCAAGCTTACCCGTAGTCATCCCCAAAGCTCTTAACTTTTTAATGTGTTCGTCGTCTACATAACAAGGTTGTGGCGATGAGACGTAACAGATAAACCTATCTATGTGCAAGTGGTTCTTCTTCATCTCAGAGAACTCTTCAAAGGAGACGACAACCTTTCTACCAAAACACTTATTTATGTGATCAATATCAAGAACGCGATTGTATTGGTAATCTACTCTGGCGCTCGGAATTACCAAAATGCGACCAAGAACCGCAGCAAAAAACATGTGTTTCTCCAAACAAATCAAATGGTTCGACATCTGCCCAGACACGCAAATTGCAAGCAAGTACTTGTTCCCCTTGGGCTTCCACTCGATCGTTCTCCCCTCCGACTTCGGTTCCACTTTTCGGCACCTATCAAATCCGTAACCACCGAATTCAGGAACCACATTGCCATCTCCCAACTCCGATAAGTTCCCGATTCGGTGGGAAGACAACAGAGCTTCCTGGATTTCTTTATTCAACTTAATCTGATTAACCACTGCATACCTGAAATCCTCGATTGACGGTATAAGATCCTCCATTTGCAATGTCGAATTCGAATTAGCATTTTTAGTTGAATTGGAGATGATATCCAGTGTAGAATTTGGATTAATTACAGAAATTGATCTGGAATGAATGGATGTAGCGTTCCATAGATTCAGAAGCCCTAATTGCTGCTGCTTCAAGAGATACAAAGCCCGCAACTCGGCCTCTCGCATGCGATCAGTTCCGGAGTCAGCTATTTTCATAGTCGATACGCTACGGAACAGGTTACCGAAGTCGACGGAGAAATAAAGAAAGATCAGAGAAAGTATGAGACAGAAAGCGAGGAGGTATCGCTTACTGAAGCGAAGAGGACGAGCAAGTTGGGTCTTTAGGTGGCCGATCTCGAAGGTAGAGCGTTGGGATTTGGTGTCGGTGGGGTCGATTAGGGCTTCGTGGTCGTCGTCCTCGTCGGAGGAAGGAGAGTCTCTATCTCGCTCCATCTGCGGTGGTGGAGAAAGGACGGGAGAAGGGAGAAGGGAGGTGAGGAAGATTGTTTTAAGTGGGTGGTGTGGTTGACAGTGTTAAGAGTGGCAGTGAAATTAAGGTCTTTCGTTCAGAGGCAACACAGAAATTGTTCTATAGTCTGGTTTCAAGTTGTGACTGCCAGCCCGCCCATCTCAGATTCTCAGCTGTGGTTGTTTTTGCTTCCTTTACAAACGAACCCAGGGACAGAGATAAAAGAACAAAGAGTTGTTATGATGTTACCACTTACGATGAGAAAATGATTGTAACACAATTTTCCTTCCTTTCTCATGCAGCGGAACGGCCTCTGCAAGCAAAAGCTTTGAAAGCATAGTAAACCAGCGCCCCAGCCGCAAATTGGGGACATCTATTTACCTTTGAATTTAGTATACGTATAAGGAAGATATTCTTAATGTGCGGCTGGATCATATATGAAGAAAGTGTAGGAGATTCACGCTTGAAATCTCATGTTGTAGATCTAGTGGAAATCAAAATTCTGCAATGGGCCTGTATGTCGTTCTCGATAGAAACTACGGCCTATACTATGGATTGAAGATTCCTTTTTTTTTCAAATAGAGAAATTATTTAAAATTTACCATAACTTTTCAACATTTTTCTTAAATTC
Organism: Nelumbo lutea; assembly: GCF_056320005.1. Classification (NCBI taxonomy): domain Eukaryota; kingdom Viridiplantae; phylum Streptophyta; class Magnoliopsida; order Proteales; family Nelumbonaceae; genus Nelumbo; species Nelumbo lutea. The sequence goes on from NC_142689.1 coordinate 920,856, forward strand.
ATCATAACTTTTAAAAATGTCCAATATACCTCATGTAAGCAATTTGACGTAAAACAGATTAATGGGTTTAGTACGTATTATTATTTTACCCTTTTTGTATTTAACTCATTTTTCAATATTTTAAAAATACCCCGGTTATTATTTCACCAAAAACCCATTTTTCAGTTTCTTGAAATACTTTCAAGAACTAGAAAGAAAGTAAAGTGCCTCTCAATAAGTAGAAATCTTATAAGGCAGTTGGGCGTTTAAGACATTTTAGTCATTATAAGGTTGACTTGCCTTTTAATTTGGTCATAAAAATACATTTATATGATGTGAACAATTTCTGTCGATGTACACCAATGATGTTTTAACGGATGGGGAATTTATATGATATGAGCTCATTGACAAATGGTTGGATCCGGTTAAGTCAAAGTTCATACTATTCCGTCCCACCGACAAACCAAATGCCACGGTTATCTGTTTGTTGAAGGGAACATGTTTACAAGAAAAGGTACATATTGTTCTAACTCAGAAAAAAAAAAAAAAGCTAAAGCCATTGTAATAGTCGTGGGTTAAAAAACAGTAAACCACGACCCTTTGATGTAGTGATATGACCTCATTTGTTATTTCACAGTTTTAGCCCAACACTATTTGAAATGGGAATGGTTGATAATTGATATTTTTCAATTTAGTTCTCTTGCCCACAATAATCCAATTCATAGGATACTATGGCCCTACATTGGGAACATCTATATAAATGTATTAAGCTAAAATATGTATAAAGGAAAGTTTGAGGGTGAAACATATAAAATTTATTTGTAATTTTTGCCTTTTTTCTTTAGAAATTACAAAAATGTCACATAAAGACAAACCCCTTTATGTGATTGAATTATAATTGCCTCTATGTTCTTCGAAAATTATATGACCATCAAAGATAAACCTTTCAATTTATAATTGCCTTGTGGTATTTGAAAATTACAAGACTATTACATATAAGACAGATTTTTTAATTTAATTGACTCTAAGGCATTAAAAAATTATAAAAATGCCACATATAAGACAAATTTGCTCTCTTTATATCAATGCATCTATGATATCTTATTTAGGACTATGCCATCCTACAAAATGAAAGGTCATCCATCTTCTCTCTCCCTTAATTCTCTCTCTCCACCTATTCTTTATCTCAACTTTTATTTATTCTTTTTTATTATTATTATTATCTAAGAATTTATTTATTTAATAAAATTAAATAAATTATTTTAAATCAATAAAATAAAATAGAATTGACATTGACATTGAGAGAAAGATTTTAATAGACATTTATTTATTTATTTATTATTATTATTATCTAAGCATTTATTTAGTTAATAAAAGTAAATAAACTATTTATAAATGAGTAAAATAAAGGAGACTTGACATTGTGAGAAATATTTTAATAGACATTTATTGATTTATTTTACTAAATTATTATTTTTATTATTATCTAAGTATTTATTTATTTAATAAAATTAAATAAACTATTTATAAATCAATAAAATAAGATAGATTTGACATTGAGATAAGGATTTTAATAGACACTTATTTATTTATTTATTTATTTTATTATTATTATCTAAGCATTTATTTAGTTAATAAAAGTAAATTAATTATTTATAAATCAATAAAATAAATGAGAGTTGACATTGAGAGAGATTTTAATAGACATTTATTTATTTATTTAGAAATAATTTACTAACAAATTATTCTCTTCCCTTGAGCCCAATATTTAGGTAGGGTTGTCAATGGGTGGGTCCAATCCGATAGGTCTGATGGACCCAAACTGATTGGGCTAGTTCTAGTTTTGGGACTTGGAACCAATGGGTCGATTCTAGGTCCTAATATAGGGTCCCAATTACTATCGGTTTATGATGATGCGCGATATAATGCTCCCTGTTGGAGGACAGCTCAGACGTTGGACTGAGTAGGTTGCCTAGTCAAGTAGCACAAAGAGAGATCAGAGTGTTCGAGATGCTTTCCCAGTGTGGGCACTCCGATGCTTAAGTCAGTGATGAATGTATAGAGAGCTAGAAAGCAAGATAGTTGGGGCAATATGAGAGCTAAATCGTGCATACCTTTTATGAGGAAGGGGACGCCTTTATATAGGCAAGCTGTTGTAAGGCTCAAGAAGCACATCCGATATCTCTAGCCCGTTTGGTTTGGAGGCGGACTCCGCGTAAGTAGGTAGTGTATATCTAGTCGTGCCCAAAGCGGGCGGGGTGATATCCGGTTCTTGCTAGGTGTTAGCACCCATTCTTTGCTCAATCCCTTCACCCCACCTCTTGGTACCCTTCTCTTAGACCCCAGATACTCAAAAACATAACCAGATCAACTCAAGACTTCCTAAAATCCGAAATACCCTCCCTTGGCATATGATATTATACATTCCAAGCAAAGGCTTTGCACTACATTAAATTCAACCTTGACTAAAATTCCAGTAACAAAATTTCCTCCTCTAACCTGTTCTCCCTCACAAAAATCTCAATGTGCTTCTTTTTCTTTATTATTCGGTAGCTTACTACCTCCAACAAAGAGGGATAGCTATCAGCATCCAATTTTTCTAGGTCCCTTCACCCTACCTCTTCGTACTCTCCTTTTAGACCCCAAAACTTGAAATCACAACCAGATCAAATTGAGACTTTACAAAGCCAAAAGTTCATCTTTCAACACAATCCACAAGACAAATGAAAACTTGGAGATCAACATTAATGTCCAATCAAATATGGCCTATAGACTTAGGAAACTATAAAATAGTCACACATCCACCGTTCATCACACCAACTTCCTTTCTAACAGCCTTGATCTATGCAATATCCAAACTCCAACTCCTCCAAAATCAAATCCAACATATCCATCACCCCAAGATCACTAGGAGATAATCAATAAGCGAATCCCACCACCAATCTACAATGATCAACCGCAAAAAACATCAAAGTCCCATTCTGATGGCCCTGAATGATTACCAAGATCAACCATATTTTTCTCAGATCAGAACCATCCACTTAAATCCTCCCCTTAATCCATGCCTACCCACCAAATTGTAGTTCAAAATTCCCCCGTTTAACCCCCCCCCATCAAGCATACATCCTATTCCAACAAATCTTATTAATTAGACCCTACCAATCATCATCCCAACTTTACATGACAAACCAGACCTTACCTTTGTGTTCAAAAACCCAAAATACCTCACCATGTCAAATCTCACGACCAAACACCTCCGTTTGACCATTGAAAAAGTAAAATTCCATTTAAAACCCTCTCGTGATAAAAAAATCATAAGCTATGACCATGATCTGAACTAAATCAGTCAATCTACACCTCTGATAAAAAAACCCATCACTTCAATTAGATTCAGGGTGACAAAAATTGCCAACCCACCAAATTTCATCACAAAATTCTCTCGTTTAATCCTTTATCGAACAAAGATTATATTTTAGCAAATCTTATTGATCTAAACTTGTCAGCCAGATATCTTAATCCTCCCGACCCTGTTTGTCCGATCAGACATCACCACTGTGTTTAAAAACCCAAAAAAACCCAGGACACCAAATTTATTCGCACAATTGTCCATTAAACTAGAAAGGTATCGTTTTGACACACCAGATTAAATCGCCATGTCATCTGGCCCAACTTGAAGACTTATATGGGTGATAGCTAACGTCAAACTCATTCTTGACCCATTATAACACATGGACCAATGAAACATAGCCTAATAGGCTTAAAAAACCCAAAATACCAAACAAACCCCTACTTAAAACCAATAAAAGACAAAACCACTTTAAAAAGTTCATCAAATTTACATTTTCTACCACTGACAGCCCCTAATACGAGACTACAGCGTCTGACATGCCCTAATCTCCCATTGACTGCACAAAACCCAAGAAAACCACCCCCAAAGTGAAGAAAATGTTTCAGCAAGTAAGAAAGCTGATTAGGCACCCATTTCTTTGAAAAAATCTTTCCTATTTCAGTAAAAGAACTCTGTTCAGCCACAAACACTGTACCTGAGCGAATTTTAAACTATTTTCTCTATAAATAGAGGCCCAACTCGAGCTTGAGAGGGGGGGGACCGGATGAAGAAGAGAGACTTGAAAGAGAGGAGACCTAGAGGGAGAGAGAGAGAGAGAGAGAGAGAGAGAAGAGAGCTTTCTTCCAACCCATATTGCCTCTTGTTCACATGAAACTCAGAAGTAATCTAAACCCTAGATTCAACATTCGCATCATCCATTTTCAAGTGGAAGTTGCCACAATTGAAAGCACTCCTTAGCTCAAGAACCCATTCAAGGTTCGTTCTACCTCATTTCGAACTATTGGAAAACTCCTGTCAAGGCACATACGAAAGGTAAGTCTTTTTTTTTTTTAGTTTTTTTCTGGGTTGATTGAGGTTCTGAAATGGTGAACCATTGCTTGCAATTTCTTCTTGACTAAGAATAGAGGTAGAGAGGTGAGGGTCTTGGGTAAATTAGTACCTAAGACCTGATAACATCACTTCAAATTCGGTCTTAGGAGGAGTTGAAAGTATGTTCCTCCAGATTTAAGAAACTCTTGCAACCATTTTTGTTTTCTCTAAAAGAAACTGAGCTTGGACAACTCCCGTTTTGGGCTGCAACAGCAGCTTGGAGAGAGGGGTGCCTAACACCTTCCCTCTCCCAATTCTTGGGACCCAAATCTCCTTTTCCATGGAGGACGGAGTCACTATCAAAAACTAAAATCAATATTTTCAAACCTGAAATGAGGGCCCATTTCCTATGAAAAATGGGTGGTGACTCCAACTCTTTTGAGCCGGCCATGAGCTTCCCGGAGCTTACATAGGCTAGTTCTCAATCCGGTTTACCAAGATGGTGCTGAAGTCGTCAGGTGGGTTCAAGGTGTTTGAGGTGCTTCCATGGCTTACTTACGTAGTGCTAAGATGTCGTCTAACTATGTCACGGTGCCACATGTCCTCATGTCACTAGAGGGCCAGATCACCCCTCATCAATTTAGAATATATATAATATTAAATAAATAAATTATATATACTATACATATAATATATAGAGAATATTTAATATATATTATACATAACTATTTGTTTTTTATTTATTATAATCGGGTCTGTCAGGTTAGACCCGATTGCCTCGAGAACTGATTGATTTGGTTTCGATCCAAAAATTACAAACCCTATCAGGTCCGGGTCCATATCTAAGTCCTCAACATTTCATGTTGGGTCGGTTCCTGTTCCAACTAGTTCTAACCCAGACCCGACTTGTTGATAGTCCTATATTTAGGGCTACGAATAGGTAGGTTTGAGCCTAATATTTATGAGGGGGGGTGCAAAATGTAAGTGGAATGGGAGGTTAATTTTGATAATAAGGAGATCAAAAGAAGCAAGCAACAAAACACAAACAAAAGAAGCCAAACCAAAGCCAAGAGGAAGAACAAGAAAGGGAACAAAACAAAGACTCAAAGGATAAAGCAAGAAACGCCTGAAGCCACTAGTGGGAGATCAAAGTAGTGTATTGCTGGAGGCTGCTTTGTGAACTTGATCAAACTCGATGAGCCAGCGAGTAGGTTGGACTATAACTTATAAGACTAGTGGGACCTGTGCGATGCACGTGATTTATCAAGGAAAAGCGAAACAATGGAAACCGATAATTATATTAATAATTTTAGTAATTTGTTATAACAATAACTTAATAATTTAGATTAATTATATTAATATTTTTTAATAAAATAATAAATTATTGCTAATTACTCAATAAATAATATTTTTTTTTCATTTTATCCGTTACTGTTTTATTTTATTAATCAATAAATTTTATAATTAAATTAATCTATAGATTAACTTTTTTGTCATTATTAAATTAATCTAAGTCCAAGCTTAAGGTTTAAGATTGCAAAACAAATCCTCATCCCCATATCTGTCCCCATCCTTGATTGGGTATCATTATCAATCCCTATCTTTGCCAAGGCAATATCCATCCTTAGCCCCATTGATTGGAGAAGCTGAGTACCCGATGGGATAGGGAACATTGCCAATCCTATTCATAATCGAATCCTATTAATTGGTTAATCGTCATAAAATTGTAATTTGAAACAGAATAAATAAAACTAAACATTAGCAAGTTTATCTACCAACTATAAAAGATTAAGAAGTTAATAAAAAATAGTAATTCATAAAATAATAATCAAAAGTAAAAAAATATATTAAAAATAATAAAATAAACCACTTACATTCCATATAAAAACTATAAAATCTAACTAAAAACTAATAAGGACCTTATTATAAATGTCTTAAGACTTCTATTTGGGGATAATTATTTATAACTTAGCCTAAACCTGGTTAAACCAACAAATTTTCGAGCTCAAGCAATTGTTTTCTTTTGAGCTAGGTCTAACTCAGATCTGCACCAACCTCACACAATGTAGATAGTATGATAGTAAATGGTTTGGATTCAGATTTGAACCCACTTGCTTTAATTTGGTTTCAATTATCAGTTTTCAAAAAAACTAATCCTACCGGTTTAGTTTGGAAATTAAGTCAATTTGGTTAACCAAACTATGAGCATCCCTAGTGATGAGCTAGTGTCGTTTTTCAAATAAGCAGCCACAGAACCTAACACCATTGAACACGTCCTATTAGGGTTCGTAGATGAGATCTACTCACAATAAAAAAAATGTTCTAATTATGTCCAAACATCACAAACCTGCCAACAAAACACGTTGCAACACCCCCAACATGATCTAACACCGCACATCTTATCCACGGAGGGTCCTAGTCTCATTGTAAAATGTGTGGTGTCAGAACAACAAAGTAGGTGATCCCAACTCAGCTCTGCAAGATCAACAAAGTAGGTGCTTGGCATCGGTGTCAGGGGTGTCAACGGTATTCAAAAATTAGATTTTAAATTCGAGATTCAATATAATCGAATCGAATTTGGATAATTCGAATATCTAATCGATCGAATTCGGATATGACCTGATTCGATTTGATAAATATCCAAATTTGACCGATTATTTAATTCTTATATATAATATATAAAATTTTTAAATATTTATATAATTTATATATATAATAATTAAATTATATAAATAATTTATACATTTATATACTTTATATAAATAAAATATTTATTTTTTATATTTATTAATTACCTAAAATAATTAACTAGTCGAATTCGAATATTTAACCAGATTTGAATTTGAATATTAATTTTCAATGTCTGTCAGATATCGAATTGAATTCGGATATCGAATTTTTTAACCAAATTCAAATTCGGATATTGCCTGATCCGATTTGAATTCGACCCGTTTACACCCCTAATCGCTATGTTTGAGAAAACGATGCTGCCACATAGGCTGTTTTATGAGAAAAAACACTAATTTTGTTTGATACCAGTGTTGTAGAACCATTTTTAACATTAGTGTATATCATCCAAGATAATGCCACATCACTGCACCACTAGCAGCACCTGACTGTTTTCTAAGAAAATATTGAATTTGACATTTCATTAGACTACGCTTTCCTGATTTCCAAGACATTATCTGAAACAATGTCTTTTTTAGAAAAACAACACCAAACAAGAGGCTGTTTTCTTAAGCATGCTTTTTCTGATTTTCTCAGATAACGGCGTCGATGAATGCCAAACACCGCCAAAAATTAGGCCATGAAAAAGATTACTAAAAATTATAAAAAGTTTACTCATGCTTTTGAATAAAAAAAAACTCGGGTAGATAAATATCTCTGACACTTTCTATTATAAATAAGGCATTAAATTGATCTTGTTCAGATGATCGGAGGGACATCTACAGCCACTACAATCGCAGTATTCATGCATTTCACCAGAATCAATCGATCGGCAGGAACTACCCACCCCCCAACCCCGATAAAAAGACAATCGAAAACCATCGATCAACACACTATATATACTAGCATATCGTCAACAGTGGCAACAGTTTATCCCTCAAAAAACGATAAATTGATTTCTATGACTAGAATACATAAAACCTGCATCAGAGGCTTCATACTCGGTTGACCCTTTTACTAATCCCCTTATGCCACTTCAACCAGTCTTCCAGATACCCACTTCTTCTTAGTGGTCAATGTAGACGAAAATGCCTGAGAATCACCTGCCTGTCTTTCAACTCCATTGTACGGTGGCATTCTTTTGCTCTCCATAACCCCGTTTTTTTCAAGCTGATCTCTTGGATTCAACTGCTCTTTACAATTTTCAGGCTGCAAAGAAAATGACTTGTAGCAATCAAAGCTTGTATTCCTGCTTGAAACGGGGGAAAGAGTCTCCCTGACGTTCATCAAGTCCTGTGGGGTGAACTTGCTGAAATGGAAGTCCTCATTTGACAGGACATGACTGCCATTTACTTCTCTCTTATCCAGAGGCGTGTGACCATTTTCTGTGTCTATTTGCTTCTCAAAATGGTTTATAAATCCATTCACCTTGGAAGAAGAATAGCTGTCATTCTTGCTCTCTTGAGATGCGACTTGACCCATCTCTATGTCCCTGAGCGACCGAGTTGCTTCAGCTATAAGCGTCCTGGTTTCCATAAGAGAAGCTTGGGCAAGTGGGCTCCTTGTAGCAGCCACCTCAAGGGTCTTAGCAGCTTTTTCAGCTTCAGCAATCAACAGCCTACAGAAATAAAAACGAGTCATGTGAGATGAGATGTCTTCTTTTATAGGGGTTAATCTTAATATTCAAATATCACCGCCCTTTAGAAGGTCTTATCACGATCCTGCATTTCTTTCTTAGCCAATCAATTCTACACATTTTTTACAAGGTATCCTAATGGACTGAAGCCTTCTCAAGCCCAAATCAGTTTCCAGAGATACTTTTCATCCTGGACTCTAAAGCGTGGACAAGTCAACTTCATTGACTGTTCTAGAAGGTCTTCAGTGTGAGAGAGATGACAACAGATTGCAGAGGGAGAACAAGACCCAAAAATAAGAAAAAAGAAGTGTGCCTGAGAATACATCCTGATTTCCCCAAAGACCATAAATTGTCAGATCAACTCTGTACTTATGTAAGTACACTATGCATGTATTCCTATGTATAATGTATTCATGTATTCATATGTATATGCATCTTACTTTGCCCGTTCGATGGCTTCTCTTTTCTTGGTCTCCATGGATGCCCTTTGTGCTCTGATCTTCTTTATCATCTCTAGCTTGGAATTAGCTAATGGATCTTTGTAAGACGGCACACTCTTTCTCTTTGTCTTGAACTTGACTTGATTTTTAGATTCACCCTCAGCACCATTAGCCTCGCCAACTTTCTTATTCGCAGATCTCCTTACAGATGCCTCACCACTTGGCCTTCTCCTTGGCTTTCTTACAACTCCACCGGGTGTGCCATGGTACTTAGCCAGTGCAGAGCATACACGCTCGCGATATCCCTGTGGAACAATAATATTCTAAAAATGCATTTGTGGAGCAAAAAGATGGAGTAGGACTCCTCAAAGTTGATTACCAGCTACCAGAACAAGTAAACTTCATTAAAAATGCAACAAGGTGAAAAGTATAACCCTGGTTGCATCTTTTGAGAGGCTAACCATATATATCAATCTCAATTTGTACAAAGGAGCATTTTTAGTATGAAGTCCAAACATCTAACAATGGGGGCATTATTGATATTTCTTCCCAGTCTGTCAATGTTAATGACTGGATGCTTTGAAAGGGATCTTTAAAGATTAGGATGAAACAGAGAAGAGGTTTTCGTGCTTATATGAGGCCTCAGGGGAGGTTTAAGTATTAATATGTTCAAGTAATCATGTGTTTCCGATCCTATAGGATCACCTAATATTGGACATAATTGATGTTGTATTAAAGCAAATCGCCCTTAAATACCAAGAGCCTAAGAGTGTGAGAACACAGGTTCAAGTCTGAGAGCGGTCACTTTGTGTGAAAAAAATGCCAAAGGTTAGGACCATACCCAGTCTACCCCTCCCAAGATCCCAGATAGCTGAGACCAACATTGGGTAATGGCCTTTCTTTACATTGGTATACACTCAGACCTTCTCTAGACTCCTAGATTTCCTAAAAGAATACTTTGAAAATGCTTCTTCAGGATAGAACTAGATGCCCTTACAGGATCAGCCCATTTAGCGGAAATAGCCTCAGATATCTTCCTCCGTTGCTCAGAAGACTTTGGTGCTCTTTTGCTACCTTTTGCTCTCGGCATTGATTTCCTCTGCTCGATGCTTTCCAACCACTCCTGCTGAAGTTCCTCGTCTATGATCATATATGAATCCCACTGCAGCTCATCTTGACCAGCACAACCTCTTCTAGAAGCTTCTGCAATCAAGTTCTGCCACTCAAAATAGCAGGTCTCCTGCACCATCAGCTTCTCACGGCGCCGTTGCCAACCCATTCGCACACCAACTCCAATTTTTATTCTTGTCTCCTCACTAGATGTCAATATAGAAAAATAGCAATTGATATTTTGCTTAGAAGCTTGGGAAAGCATAAATAAATGTAAGTTAAAACATTCCATCCAATTTGATGAGACCAAGTACAAGTCAACAAGTGACTATTGTCTGTTTTATATCGATAACAAGTAACTATTGTCTGTTTTTGATCGATAACAAGTAACTATTGTCTGTTTTTGATCGATAACAAGTAACTATTGTCTTCGTTTTTGATATACCATTTACACTGCTACAGTGCCATTAGACCTGTTCATGGACTGCATTTGGGCTTAGCTTTTGCCAAAATTTTAATGGGCCTGGACCAAAGCCCAATCCTGAAGCCTGGCCCGTGAACAGGTTTAAGTGCCCAACAACAAATGGATCACCTCTTGGATGGATGGACACAATCAAGTAACCTTGAACAGTATCTAAGATTTGTATCCACCCAATGCATTGGCTTTCTCAGAGAATTTAGCTGTTTGACTTAGCAATCTAACTTTTTTGACCCTTGATCTCTCAAAAACAATAAAGATTTTGGGCCATGCCCACATCCAAGAGGTGGTTACAAACCTCGGGGAAAGAAGCGAATTCTAAAAAAGAAGACAAAACCTTTTTGTTCTTCAATAGATACAAGAAGTCAAGGAAATAAAATGCAAGAAAATAGATTCTGCCAACAGTCACATTGAATGGTAACTTATAAGAACCTTTTATTATGCTTTGGAAACTTCTAAATTATAAGACAAAAAAAAGAACAGAAGATTTAGAGTTCTCTTGATGCAAAGTCTATAGACAATGGACAATAAAGCAGACTTCCACCAACAGAGAGAAGAATACTGGTAGAAAAGGAAAGGAGGTCAAATCGAGATCATAAGCACAAAGCCGCAGAATGATGCAGGACCTACCTTTGAGCATGCCCCAAGTTAACTAGCTTCATCTTAACCTGCATGTCCAAATCAGTCATGAGAGAATTGAAAAGTTCAAATAACCAAAAACCCTTTAGGAATATTAAAATTTGTCTTGACGTAAAAGATACGTTAGTGACAAAAATAATTACAATAAGCACACAAAGATTATACATGAAAATTGTACAAATATAAGATGCCATCTGGATTTGGGGATGCTTCACTTCTGTTCTTATTTAAGTTACTGCTTACATTAAGCACTTCTAAGTTAACCAATAGCGCAAGTGTTTCATGCTCATTAAAAATTTTGAGCTAACATGCGAAAAAGAAAATCAAGGTATGTCATTAATTGTGTTGATGAAACCTCCTAAATGATTATAGTGCCCCTAATTCTAATAAAAGTTTTGTAAATGACTACATGTCCCTTCAATGAAAATTTTTAATTCTGTGACTTACCATTCACAAGTGATGTCCTTATTCTAGAATGAGTAGATTATGCCTACATGCTCAGACTCTACTTTTCAAATTAAAAAGAAAAATTCAATCCAATATCCATCAAGTGCATTTCCCCAAAGATTGTTTTAGTCCTAAATTAATAACAATTTACATGACCTAGCTCAAATTGGACAGTAAGATTGTTAACATCCAGCAGCAAAACTCAATCTGGAACATGCTAGCAAAGTATATATGTAGTTATGAACACATTATATATCTATGTATGTACTTCTGTTCCATTGGCCACCCATAGTCCAGGATAAGTGATAAATGATGTATGATTGTATTACCATAGATGTAGCCCAGGAATAATTGGCAAAACTTTGTAGGAATATTATTGTGATGGTGAAATATATTAAAAAACGAAGAGGAAAAAAAGGAGAACATCTTGATGGTTCTTGACATCCTGGGTGGGACTCATAACATTGTTCAGTAATGAGAACCCATATGGCATGTTGCCCACAATTATTCAGCATGGCAAAATATACAAAAAAAAAGGCATAATATGATCATGATCATGAAATTTTATTCTCCTTTTAACAGCTGGCATCTACATGGTACAAACGTATATCTGATCTCTAATATTCAATTGGTTGGCCAAACTAAAGCTGTGGCATAGGTGAAATGGTGTTTCCCTTGGCACTACTTGGACAACTCATTAGTATTATTTGATGGTTAAGAGTTTTAAGATTGCCATTTGATAACAACTGAACTGCTTGAACAATATGACTTATTGTTTTGTCTTTTAGTGGATAAATTAATTAAATAATAAAATATTTGAGGGCATAGAAATCAACCTAATTTCAGCTTCGGCCATTAAGGAGTTCATATCCTTCTTCATAACTTAGTCTAAGTTTGGGAGTGCTTGTTTGAAAATAAGTGTTTATTCTAATAAACACCGGTGAGCGTCTGGTGAAAAGACACTTATTTCAAACAGGGGTAGTATAGGTATTTTCAAAATGACATCGCAGGCCAAGACAGGCCAGAAAGGAAATAAGCACTTAAAAATACCAATTTTGAGCTTATTTTTAAGTGCTTATTCTCAGGAATAAGCACTTATTTGGGCTTATTTCCCAAATGCAAATGAGTGCTATTTTTAAGCACTCCCAAAGTTAGCCTTATTCACTAGAAGTCTAGAAGACAAAGCAATAAGTCATTCAGTTCAGCTACTTCAATTGTTATCAAATGGCGCCTTAGTAGGGACTACAAACTTAAAACTCCAGACTCATCCACTTTCTTTCTTGACACATTGAGAGCAGATAAGAGACGCAAAACAGAATTTTAGTCAAGGATCCATTATTAAATATGTGGAAATGGCACTAAACAGAACAGACTAGCAAAACAGGGCTGATGTAGCTGACCCCATATAGTTGGGATAAAGTTTTATTAAAGAAGAAGATACAAAGAAGATGATAGGATATCACCCATAAGAAGATAAAAACATCAACACCCACTATTAAAAGCAAGTGTTAGGTAGAGCATGGAAACTAATTTGATGCCATTCAAAGTGAAAAATGTCAAATTATTCTTACATGACATCACCTTGGGATCCTGCATTGCAATTTTAGTTCTCTCTCTTATCCGCCGCAGGGTCTCTGCACATAATTTGAGTGTGTTAGTTTGTGAAAATAAGATAAAATAGAAAGTGTGCCTAATGCATATAAAAATCTAATGCAGAAGCATCTTAAGTTGCACACCTGCACTATGTTTCCTGCCTTTGTTCCACGGGACATTTCCCTTATTTGCTTTGGAGATTCTCATTCGCCTTAACCTCTCTCTCTCATCCATTTCCGTGGAGTCCACACCAGGAGGCTGAACCACTTGGGGCTCCAAATCAAGAGCTGACTGCAAATTGCGATCATCATCCTGTCCGTCTTCATCATGTACCAAATATTTAGTTTCAAGTGTGGCAACTGCTTTGATCAGGATAATGCCATGCATATTGTGATGCCCAACATTAAAGTTCACTTTCCTTGGCACCTCAATCGATACTTTCCATGGAGAGGCCAATCTCTTCTCATTTCCAAAAGCAAATCTTCTTGATCTGCTACCATGAAATAGGGGATGAACCCTCAATATGCCTAGGTGACTTTGGAAAGCTGGTTTTGAAGTAGCAATATCTGCGAAAGAAATAGCTTAATAGTTAAAAAATGCAAGTATTAGTAGAAGCATAGTGAGCAGAACTGCAACAACAGGAGGTCTTGCTGAACGGTGAAATAAACATGATAGACCACATGCAATGAATCGAGATATCATTGTAGGCATATGTTTGATACGTGAAATTCATGCAATGTTAACTTTCTGGCAATGAAACTGCAATATAACTCTTGAGGGTTAATTTATTATGTTGCTTTTCCAACAATGGGGATTTAAAATTGAAGAGACATTAGGGATATAAACAGAGTTTCCACCAAAACTAATTAAATAACTTGGCAGTCATCAACCTTCAAGGTCCTCAACTGAACATACGTAAAAGTAACCCAACCAAACAATAGATAAGAGTTTAGCATGCTTCCTTCCCATACCCAGGCACAGAATTTCTAACCAAATCGTTGTACAAAAGAATCATACTAAAAATAACATAAGTTAATTTAACAGAGAAAGAAAAGGTGCCAGATTAAAAAACCTTTCTTGTTAGAAAGCCCAAGATGTACGAATTGGGAACAATCATGCCTTTTCAAACTTAGTCCCCAACCGCAACCAACTCAAAAATAAAATGGCATGTGTATTACTTAACATCTGGAGAAGCCCCACCAACATGTCAACCCCAAAATCTGCTCTTTCAACTCAATACCCCCCGAAAAGCACCCAGGACTCTAGATTCTGCTAAGAAATGGATAACTTATTTTGAGACGCCCGAGTACCACGTAGCAACAAACTGGTTCAGAACACAAAAAGATAAAAGAAAAAAGATAAAAACTAAAAACAAAAATAAGGAGATGAATCAGGAAACGACTCGAAAACCCCTACAAACATATAAGCCTACTAGAGGCAAAGTACTGATTAGCGAGAAATAGATGAGCGCCACAAATTCAGCGGTGAGACAGAAACCCCCATATTGTAACTAACATAAGCAAATCAACCATACCATATTTTCAAAGGATGTAATTTCTTCTTTCCCTTTCAGAAACCTAAATGAGCATTCTGGGTCGTCTAAAAAAAGCATACGCTTGTTCTCAATTATAGACAATATGACTACCGATGTGCCATGAACCAACGTTACTGCAAACTCCGTCAAAACTGTAATAAACATGACAAGAAATAACAAAAAGGGACTCACAAGGTGGAGATACAGAAGTACCAAACAAAGGCATGAGAGCTCATTCAGATTGAGATATACACAGCTTGTTCAGAACCCATTAAAGGGCTCTTAGTCCTTCGAGAAGATAAAATCTAGATTTGAAACGGAGATAAAGTAGAGAGGTTGAGAACAGGAAGCTTGGACGGAGCAGAATAAGAACTAAGAGGTGAAGCAAAACGGACAGAGTAATGACCACACACCGTCCAAATGAACCGGGATAACGAAATATCATTGAGGCAGGCGTCTACCTATTAGCAGCAGTCTGGAACAAACGCAAGGGCAAAAATTATGATATTTTTAAAAGGATATTTGAAAAGACATTGATAGCCTTCATATGGACGCGTGTAAACTGTAAAAGGAAAAGGCGAGAGTGAATCTGAGAGATAGCAAGATCAAAATGATTGGGGGGGACAAATTTTTAAAGTAATCCTAATTTATAGGAAATGGAATAACTCTACCCTATATTCCTAAGTTTTTTTTTTTGATAATTGACTAAAACCAATATTACCTCTTTTGATCAATTTTATCTTTCATTATTCTTTAAATTTTTAAAATAAAATTCTTAACATCCATCTTGAATAAGAACACAACTTTCAACCGTTGAAAGTTAAAAACACATATGGACATGGAGCTAGCTGAGTTAAGATGACATCCTCGAAATTAGGGTTGTGTAAAATTTGCACCCGATTCAATTATTGGAAATTTGCATTCGAATACGATTGGATTTGAAGAATTCATATTTAAATTTGAATTTTAACGGATTCATATTGGATTCGGATTTAATTTGATTCTGCTTTAATTTTTTTAAATATCAAAAGAATTAAAAATTTAATTATTTTTCAAATACTAAATTAATGTAAATATAACATACTGAATTTATTATATATATAAATTTATATATAATATAATAAATAGAATATATTTTTTTATAATTTTAAATAATTTATATAAAATATATATGTATATTAAAATCAATAAATATTATAATACAATAGGCTTTAGATTTTAATCAGATCAGATGGGGCAAAATCCAAATCCAATCTAATTATTAATCGAATATAGATTGCAATATCCAATTCTAATCCGACTATATAAATACATCATCTAAATCCAAAATAACCGAACCCAAATGTCAGATTGGGCCTTGGATTTTCGGATATCATTGATAAGCCTACTCAAAATTTAGTTTTTGGGTGAGAGATTATCCCTCCTATTCACTTGCCCAAAGGTCTTTGCAATGTAAGGGATTATGACGGTTGATTTAATTGTTCTACAAGGTAAGGGATTATGCACATCATAAAAAACTAGAACTCAAATATGTAGATGAAATTAAATCAGAAGAAAAAACTAGCCTTTTAGTTTTCACAGCAATATTCTTTGTAAAAACTTAAACATATGGGAGCAGTGATCTGCTAGTGTGGATGAAAATGCTTATGGTTGTGTTTGGAATCAGTGTAACTGATGACGTTTTACACTGAACCGTCATTAAGTGACTATTGTATTTTTTGAAAAACATGATGCAATCTATGTAAAGTTTTACATCGATTTTATCGATATAGTATTTGCATCGATAATCAATGTAAAACTTTACATATAATGAGGTTTTACACTGATTTACAATATAAAATTCCACTCCATCCAAACGTGCACAAAACTAAACCAATATAAATGTTTACATCATTCTTGATTTACACCGATTCCAAATGCAGCCTATAAGACAAGCCCTTCAGATTCATGGCAGAGATTTAAATGCCAACTACCAATCAAATGCTATGACCTTTACGCTCCTCAACCTCTCCAGCTATCCTCTTATCTTTGTTCTCACTTAATGATTTGATTCAAATCCATATAAATATCTACCCTCTAGGATTAGAATTATATATATTGACAATCATTTAGCTGGGTTTTTTTTTTTTTTTTCTGATGTAAGAAGGTTGAGATTTGGCTATAATTAAAATTGAGTTTATGAAATTCGTCTTATGTGTTAACTACCAGAAGAGTGATTTGGATTTCTAAGGTGTGTTGATATTGGGACACAAAATTGAAGAAGAAACGAACAAGGAAATGAGGTATGGCTATTCAAGTTCTAGGGGGAAGAGAGCTAGCATGGAGGACTTCTATGATGTTAAGATGTCAAAGATTGGTGGAAAAACAGTATGTGTGTTTGGGATATTTGATGGTCATGGTGGTTCCCGTGCTGTTGAGTTCTTGAAGGAACACCTTTTTGAGAATCTCATGAGGAATCCACGGCTCTTGACTGATACCAAATTGGCTATAAGTGAATCATACAAAGAGACTGATATGGACTTCTTGGAAGCTGAAAGCAATATTTGCAAGGATGATGATTCTACAACCTCAGTAGCAGGTTTACCATTTATATGTTGCAAATGTTGGAGACTCACGATTCAGAAGCAGGAAAAACTATACCTCTATCTAAAGATCATAAATCAAATCGAACTGATGATCAAAAGAGAATTAAAAGCGTTGGAGGAGTTGTAATGTGGACAAGAACATGGAGAGTTGGAGGGGTATTGGCAATGCCCTGAGCTTTTGGTGACCGCTTATTGAAGTTGTTTATAGTGGTAGAACTTAAGATTCAGGAACAAGAGATAGATAATAAATTTGAACAAGCAAGGAGCTATTGGTGTAAAATCAAATGGTTGAATCACTTATATTTAACGTTCAGAGTGGTCGGTCATTCAAGGAGCATTAATTGTATTAGTTTCAAATTTTTAATGCAATCTCGGCCAATGGTATTTATTCTTTTGTTAGGAATTTATGTTTTTGTTATTCAAATGTTTCATTTTGAAAATTTAAAGAAGAATGATGGATAAAATAGTATTTTCATCTCCTGTTAACAAGCACTAATGATATGGGAGGATTTAATTAATTGTCAAAAAACTTTGAGTACTTTAAGACAATTCCTAAACAGTAGAGATGAATAAGTAAATTTTCAGAAGCTCCCATAAAATTTATGTGTATGGCACATAACTCCCCGGTGAGTGGTGAGTGGTGGCATCTAGACCCCTTTTGTTATATTGCTTAAAGAATAAGGGCAAGTGTTGGATGTCATGTTCTCAACATTTTCAAATACTAAGATTGTCATTACTTTCGTTGCCAATATTGGCTTTGAAGGTCATGGTTGTGGTTTTGTAAATTTTTCCATTATGTCCCTTCTCTGGCCTTTTCAAACTCTTCGATCGAGTCAAAGCTAGCAAGCATGCATGGATAGGGGGCCAAAAGCTAAGAAGAATTTAA
The DNA here is from genome assembly GCF_056320005.1 of Nelumbo lutea. Classification (NCBI taxonomy): domain Eukaryota; kingdom Viridiplantae; phylum Streptophyta; class Magnoliopsida; order Proteales; family Nelumbonaceae; genus Nelumbo; species Nelumbo lutea. Next base: position 939,228 of record NC_142689.1, read on the forward strand.
ATGGGTATTATGAGGATTTTCAAGGCATAGGGATTAGGGAGGACCATAGCTCCCCTCTGCCACCCCTGGCGAGGCACCACCCTTGTCGAGACTCGAGAGCACCTATGGAAGATTTCTGGTTTCTTCTAAATATCGATTCATTCTAGTTGTTATGCAGAAAGGAAATCAGTAAGCTGCAAAATGTCATTGAACAAGAACCAAATATATATTAGAGGGAATGACATGAAATCTGGCACTCAACGCTCGCATCAGTGCTTGGTTATCACTATAAATAAAGTATAAACTACTACCGATCGACTTTGGATATCAGACAGAGAGAAAGCAGTAAGAAATTAAGATAAACACCATCCTGGTCCATATATGAGCATTGAGCAAAACATGCGTGGTCAGATCTGTCCTAAACTGAAGGATACCTACACCTACAGAGTGGAGGTGGGATCGAGTGCCGAGTGGTGGTTCTGGTTCCCCCACCGCTGCCTATCCTAAACTTCTTCATAGCTAGAGCCTACAAGCAAAGTTCATAGTCGATCTCTAAGGGACTGCAATATTTATTTTCAACAACTTTTAATTTGTTGTTACATCGATCGATCTAATCCAAATATATATACCAACACAAGGTAGCAAAAAGAGCTTAGATTCTTTTGGCTTCTTGATTAATTGCAGATGGATGTATCAGCATTTAACCAGCTGGAGATCCAATCTAAAACAGACTTAGGCTCTCCATCGATCATCCATTCTAAGACCCAGTGGAGATCTAAGCAAACCAATTGAGCTTGACGGTGGGACATGCAGTACAACAACAGAGCATGATTAACTGATTCAATACCATTCATGCTCACAAAGAGCGTAGAGATTTTCCAAAATTGGGACTCTATTTGCCAGTTTAGCCATGACAGCTGGAAGGTTGTTATAACTTATGAGCGGCTTCAGAAGAATGATTTAACCTTTGGAGGGATCTGAACTGAAGATGCCAAAGATGAACCAAATAGGTTTCTTCCCCAGCCACTCACACTAGAAAGGCCATCCATTGCATTCTTTTGCACTCTATAGAACAGAGAAACCACCGTTCCTATCGTCGTAGACCCATGCGGTACACCTCATCCTCTTGATCCGAGACATGAGGGTATAATTTGTAGATTAAGACGGTTTAACTGTTCGATTTGAAATTTTGAATGAATGGCCCATTTTGATCAAAATTTTTAAAAATAATTAAAATAAAAAAATAGTCAAAAACCATCAAACGATCAATAATTTAACCATCCAAATTAATGAATTATTGACCAATTCAACAGTTTTTAACTAAATATTGGATTTGAGGTAAAACAAAACCAATTGCCTGGATGGTTTTCGGTTGGAATAATCCGACTGTTCACGTCAATGGGGATTCAAAATTGCACGTAAGAGTATGAGTTATTGGAATGTAAATAGAGCCCACTTCGGAGGGTTTATGCAGTAATTGAACTGCGCTGACTGAATTGCTTCTGAGAGCTATTAATCATAATTTTATCAAAAAATTTGATTTTTGAACTCATAAACCTATTTTTTATTTTTCAGATTTTTATGAAATAGGATTTCACAACTTTCCGGGTTTCATGAGTCATGCGCAACACCAGACGCCACTTTCTCAAAGCCCTCCAAAACAAGCATTTAGGTATGGTACGTCGTTATCATGAGTGGGGATAATTGTAATCAAGTCAAATTTCTTTTGACCACCAGACAAACCCACAAACGCCCTCAACCTCCAAGGTTTTCTCGTTACTTAGTAGCAATCCTTCCTCAGCAGCACAAGTCTTGTGCGCCATTTGCCCCTTTTCTTATGTTTTTAGTGGTTATTTCCTAAAAGAGAAAAAAAAAAGGTAATAGTATTAAAAAGAGGTCCAAGACCTAAGACGAAAATGATTTAAATTAATCAATTTTAATAGTCATCCGTTTTGCATATTATTAGTGTGTTTTTTATTTTATTCAAAGAAGATTTTTTAGAAAATTTCTTTGGCTCAGTTTGGAAGGAATATAAATACAAATATATACAGTACAAATAGATAAAAATACAAGGCTTTGCACTCTATATATTTGTACTTATGCTACTTCCAAACTGAGTCTTAGGGGCAAATTTACTTACCAACAAACTTGATTTACATCTCTTGTATAATAGTATCAATCAAAAAAATTATGAGCTAATTGCATGCCTTGTTTTGACTTGTGAGATGTTAGGCTACAACTGAAATAGCTAGGGTAGACATCGAAAAATAATTCTAATTAATATACAGATGGAACAGGGTCGATATGGATATTGTAGGATATACATGGCCAATCCAAAGGCTCCTCGTTTAGTTATTTAGTTCTATGCTCTCTTTACAAGCAGCATATGCTAACATATGGGCTATTTCATTATGCTGCCTCTCTCTCTCTATATATATGGGCTATCATGTAATCATCTAGTTTGTTCAATTATTCTCTAATGTCATCCCTGTACATCTTATCTTTCCAATTCCAGTGTAAGAAGGGATGATTCAGGATGTTAACTATGTATGTATAATGGCATCACTCTGCAAATCAAGAAGTGGTTGATGTTTCGATTAAGAGCTTCCCTTAATCCCTGTAAAATGGCATGCCATTCAGCTTCAGTTGCACTTTGAGCTTGAGATATGTACACTCTAGCTGCTTGCACCCTGCATTCATTATGAATCACAACATAACCTAAAGCGGCTATAGAGTTATGCTTAGTATATGATCCATCTACATATACATAAAACTTCATGTTACAATCACTGATGTGACTAGTGTTTGATTGTTGTGATTTCTCCCTCGGTTCACTTGAGAACACATATTTGTCCAATGAGTTTACTTTATGTAAAGGGTGTGAGTATACAAGGATCTAAGGGGAACTAGAGCATAACACTTGTTGCTTTGCGACAAACTCATCTCATGGACCACAGCATGAATAGCCCTGTTAGCAGTTCGGGGAACATGGCGGAACTCAATGCGGGAGAAGTGCGATGCTAGGTCCAAGACGTCCATAAAGATGTGTGAAAAAGGAGCAAACAGGTTTCGTTCGATTGCATTGCAGGCATCCAATTTGTATACCTGAGACTGAGAGTCATATTCCCCACCTGAATCTCAAGTAAGCCAATAGTTATACTTGCAAGTTGCAAAATCACATTTCCTGCGTCGCAAGACAATTTGGAGACCCCTCAATAAAATGTGAATACACTGAGAGTGTTTTAAAGAAGAAACAAAGTGTAAATTATAAAGACCCCTTTATTTATGGGGTCAATGATAAACACCCCCTGAATTTTCACTTGCCACAAAAACCTTCCTCCTGAACTTTTACCTTGCCATAAATACCCATTGACCAATAAGCTAGATGATGGAATGCATTAAATTACCAAAATGTTCATCTGAACTTTCTTTGTTTTCTTTTCCTCATCCTTTTCTCTTAAACCCTATTTGACCAAAAATACCTCTATTTTCTCCAAATGAAACTAGTTAAAAATAACAAAAATCATTTCATTGGCATTGAATAACGTTTTTTTTTAATTATTGATTCATTTCTTTGACATGAATGTCTCTTCATTTTAAAATATAAAAATTATCCACTCCTTTCTCCAATAAATCAAGAAAACCAAATGAAACCATAAATTTATATCTAACAAGAATAAGCCTGTAACATCATTTGAATATTGAATCCAACCAGAAATCTGCAAGGGATCTATTGGAGCAATTGAGAGGACTTCAATGTTATAGTTAGAAAATAAAATTGAATCATTAGACATTCAAATAAATAAGAAAAAGTTAATTTGGGGATATAAAAATTTTAAATAATTGAGTGAGAATATTTTTTGAAATTAATTAATGCAACTCTGACGAAGGGGTATTTACTGCAAAGTGAAAGTTCAAAGGGTTTTTGTCGCAAATAAAAATTCAAGGGGGTATTTTTCACTAATTCCATAGTACAAGGGTGTCTTTATAATTTAACCAGAAACAAAACATGGTGTTTAATTTACTAACTGTTTGGTTCTATTGGCATTTATGAATGGCATGATGGTTTAAGATAGCCACTTTATCTGAAAGATGCTACTTTAAATGGTTATTGATTTTGGTTGTTTGGTGGGACGTTTCCAATATACACCCGATAAAGCCATCTACCACCTAAGCACAAAAATGTTTTTTCCCCTTTTGACCGTTTGGTGGGGTGTTACAAGAAACAACACGATAAACAATCCAGTGTGACATTCTTGCTTTATGTTGGAGTGCCATCAAGTCAATCAATTGGTCTACAATGCCCGTATATGTTTATAATGGGTGAAATTGAGATCCAACGATTGATCTTGCATGCCAATCAAATCTAAAGGCCCATGTCATTTGATGATCACATTTATCATATAAAATCTGGAACCTGTTGACAAAAAACTGAACAGTCCGAGATCCTAACCTCTTCTATTCAAAAAAGTTGGTGACTGTTTAGAAGAAACTAAAATTTGGGATTGTTCATTTTATTGTCATTGTTTGGATGGTTGATAAAGAGAATTAAATTTTGAAATGTCACTTAACGGCTGATTAACGGACTGGTTAACGGTAGGTATTGGATTGTCACATTTTGAAAGTTTGGGTATTGGATTATCACATTTTGAAAGCTTGGATACTGAATTATCACATTTTAAAGTTTAGAGACCAAATTGTCACTCGAGCCAAAGTACAGGAATGTTCCCTTATATTTATAACATACATTATAAATAAATATATAATCTATTATATTCTAAATAATAAATGACATGTAATATATGTATATATAATATATATATATAGATAATATGTGAGATATATTAAAATATATAATATACATATAAATACATATACCGATCGGTTTTGATTAAGTGCATCTTTTAGTTCGTTTTTTTCAAATTTTTGTGAGCACCCTTAACTGCAACTCCTATTGCATCTCTAATGATCACCTCCAAGCCTACCTGTCCAACAGACTGAGATGAGAGAAAAGCAACGTCCATGTTGAGTTTTAAGCTGTGTTTGATTGCAATGCAAATTTATTTGCACTAGTATAAATTTATGGGAGTGTAAACAAAATAAAATTGCAAATTATCATTTAATTTTGTTTTGAGTTTTATTTTATTCTGCCTCATATCTTAATTTATTTCATTTGTAATGTAATCAAATAAAATAAGCTAAAATTTGAAACAATAATAGATTAGAATTTACACTTAAATCATTTGCACTGCCACAGTTTTACACCAGTGTGAATTTATTTGCATTGCAACGAAACACAGCCTTAGCCACAAAGGGAGGTAGGGGGTCCAGTAGGGCTGCGGACTTGGGAGATTGCTGCGTGGGATGGTGGGAGGATTTGCATGCTACCAGTCTAACCAATCCTTGTTTATGATGAGAAGCAAAACTGAGTGGGGTGAGTCATCCTTCAATTCCCGTGAACACCAGCCTGTTTTCTGAGCCAAATGCGCCAATATATGATGGCAAGAATTGAAAGGGCTCGGGCTGCTAGGGTGCTTCATCCAACTAGATCTTGATCTGCATTTAGAATTTCATGTTCTAAGCTGACCAAGCAGAAAGGGCTTGAGCGAATGGGCAATTGAGTAGGAGATCTGTGGCAACTTGTGGGTAGTAGATCCCGAATCGGCAAGAGCTCGGATCTGTTACCCATGAGATGTTGTACTCTGTGGGAACAAAGTCCTTGGGAGAGAATTGCGGAATTGCCTTGTCCTCGACGACGACGAGCGTCAAGCCAGGTCTTACTCGATCCAACAGAGTTACAGAGGGGAATTTGAAGGAGGTCCTAAAACTCTATCAACTGGAAGGGGGCCGTTCCACCTGCACGGATTGTTTGCGACTATGCAAGGAGGTCCTAAACTCTATCATCAACTGGGCAGGCTGCCCGATCTGAATTCTGTTCTCAAGGAGGCTCGGCATCCATTTGTTTTCCCAGATGCTGATTGATTGGCCCGAACCCACTTACGTTACTCTATATGGCTAAAATAGGGCAAATCATTTCAAGTATCTCTCTTTTTAACTTGAACCCACCTATTTCTTTCTTGTGGGTAGATCTACCCAAATCCGGACCGGACTAGCCGTTCCAAATTTTAATTAATTCAGTTTAACCTTTGATGTAAAAACTTGTTTTATAAACACGGCTTATTTTGCAAATGTGGCAGAGTATTTTGTGCTTTTTTTTTTTTTTTTTTATTAATACAAGTAGCTAGGGGGCAAAGGAATTAGAAGACTTCTTTTGAATTCTAAACTAAATATCCACATATGTAAGATGTTTTGATCCTTCAGAGAAGATCACTAGCTAAACGACTTGACTAGCAGACTCAACCTGTTCTTTGACATTTTGCCTTTCTTAGTTTGTGTTTTTATTGCTCTAATTCAAGGGGAGATGGCTAGGACCAAGGATTGTACTCTGGTAACAAAAAGGATACAAGGACTGATGGATACAAGGTCTTACACGTTATTGTGGTCAAAATGAAGTTGCCCAACCTTCCACTTGGTCAGAATATAATCCCCGGTGGCAAAAAAAGTCCTAATTGCCACACATAAATGAGTTAGTTCACAAGGCCAATCCGAATGTATATGGTATATACTAATCTGTTTGACCATCGACGTCGCATATAATCACTCCAAACTCTTACCATGAAAAGTTGCATTACATCAGCACTCACAACAATGTGAGCCTGATCTCGACATGAGATTAAACATTCAAACCAAACACAGGGTCAGTGTGAGCATTCCTTGTTTGATCATCAACCGTCATGTTAATTTGATTGCACAATTTTTCACGTGGCAACATTCCGCTCCTCGACTACTCTCGACTCTCGAGCAAGCCGCAAGCGTCAGGAGCTAATCTGTCAAAAGAAAAAAGTGTTTTCACAGTTACACTGTTACACACCCTGGAGTTATTTGTAAGTAAAATTGAGGATGGAGCTTATAATATTTTCAATTAAGTGGTGTTTATTTAATTTTAATTTAAGTATTATTTTTTGGATAATGTCTAATTTATTTAATCATAATTTAAGTTGCACTTTAGTGAGAGTTGTCAATTTCTTATTTTTAGATAAATTTATATTTTTTTATATCTTAAAGTTAATTTTTATTATTTTTAAAAATATTTTTTATTAATTTATTATTATTTTTGTATTATTTTTAGGTAAAATTGTATAAAAACATCCTCTTATAACAATTCTACAAACCGATTTTGTGTTTTGACCCTAACAAAGGCCTCCTCCATAGTTTCAAGGAAAAAGGAAAGGTGCAAATACCTCATTTCCATTTACTTTTTGTTAACAAAGGCATTGAAGTTATCAAAATACCCTTATCATTATTAATGCATTATCATACACAATTTAAAATTTCAACTTTACCTTTCACTAATTTATTTTGCTATGCAACTTTCAAAGAATAATTCTCCTTCATCTTCTTGGATAAAGTAAGATAAAAGGACTGAAGTGAAGTAAAATTAATGCATTGCATCAATATTTTTTATTTGAAATGCCGATGAAAGGAAGGTACTTGCACCATTTTTCAAAATAATAGGGGAAGTTTTTATTATGGTCAAAACATTGGGGGTTTCATAAGATTGTTAGAAAACCCAAAAAGGTTTTTATAATTTTCCTTATTTTAAAAATGGAATTAAATTGATTTTAAAGTAATTACTCTATTTAAAATTAATATTTTTATTAATTTTTAAAATTAGTAAAACTTCAATTTAATTAAGTATATTATGTTTTTTTTTAATTTAAATTCCTTATGAAATTTAACTAACTATATAAATTTATATTTTTTAGTGGAACTTAGGTTGGTTTTAATTAGTAAAATTTAATTATAAAACTAATAATTGTTAGATAATTTTGTATTAGTTTTATATTAATTTTAAATTTATATTAGTTTTTAGTTTATCTTATTCCTTTTTATTAATTACATTATTTTTCGTTATATTAATAACTATATTTTTATCAATAATAATTAATAATTATTTTTATTTTATTTAAGTAATTATTAAATTTTTATTATTTTCAAATAGAATATAAATGCATTATAATTTTAAATGGAAGTAAATTATTTAGCACAATAATATATCATTGAATATCTCAATTTCATTATAGTTAATCTTACTAATAATTACAGTTTAATGCAAATATACTTAATATATATAAAGTTTTAGTTAAATTGAAATGGATATAGATTTAGATAAAGTTAATGAATTTTATGCAATTTAATGGAGTAAGGAGATGAGAGAGAATTAGTGGCATGAATTATTGAATGAGATAGTTAATGATATAATTAATGAGAAGAGATTATTAAAAGAGTAGAGAGAAAGAGAGAGAGTGAATTTATGGTGAACTAATGAAGAGTGTTAAAAGTCTTAAAGGTGATTGGTTAATTGAGTTACTTTGTTCAATTTTAAAATTAAAAAATTCAAAAAAAAAAAAACAAGAAAAAAGATGAGTTCCTTTGAGAAGAAACCAAAAAAAAAAGGTAAATGTCTTTGAGAATAAAATCAGAAACCAGGAAGGTGACATCTTGGCACATTCCATTTTATTATGCAAATATAGTTTAGGGAGAGTTTGTCTAAGAAAACAAGAAAAGAAATTCTAGCATACTACCAAACCTCTATTTATTTATTTATTTATTAGAAATAGCTCTCAGGGCTTTATTAATACAAATCAGAAGCATCCCACTCTCATCATAATAAATTCAATACAACTAGGAAGATAATCTCTCTTAAAGAGTCCGGGATCAGTGCCAATTTCGGCATGTACTTCTTGGAATTTTGTTTGATTTATAATGAGAACATTGTTTTGATGAAACCAACGAAAAAAAATGCTTCTTAAGATTATAAACATGTTTTCACTTCTGGAATTCTTTTATGAGGCCCATTTACACTCTGGATCTGCTGCAAACATAGGGATATTGTGTACAACACGCTATATTACCCATCAAGAATAAAGAATGAATTGGTTACTGATGTGTTCACTCTTGATTGGTCAAGTAGATTATTGTACATGCCTTTATTTGTAGTGGATCACTGGATTCAGGCCCTACCATTTGAGCCAGCCTTTGACTGTAACCTTAAAGCTCTTATTGATCACATCAACCTACATTTAAATGGATTTGGGTCCAAATTATAAATAAGAGAAATAAAAGAAGAATTAACATCTATTTAATTGGAATTTCTACCTGAATATTGCGTGATGTTTGTACACAATACTAAAATACCAGAGGAAATCATGTTTTCAAAGCTAGAAACTGAAGAATATGTTTGTGATTTCATTCTTGAAGAAAGGGTTTCCTTTAAAAAAAAAATATTTAAACCATTGCGAAACTTTTTTTTTTTTAAATCACAAAAAACAATTCTTGATAAAAAAAAACATTCTCAAAAATTGAAATTTTGAACCAACCCGATTCAAAAGCAAACCTAATCCATATTTGAAGTTTTTGTGGTTGGGTTAGGACTTAGGATTAGGGTTAGCCACTTAGGGGTTCAACACCTTGGTTGGGTTAGAGTTGACCTCAACCCGGCCGACTTGAGGTGAGTGATACTGAATTACTAATACCTCCTCGCAAGATGTAGTTTATTCAGTAGGAGTGGTTTCATTTCATGTGACCATGAATTAATTAACAGTAACAAAAAAAAAAACCTTATTATTATATATTAAAACAAGGTTGGCTATGTGAGATGTCTTCTGCTTGCTCTATTATTCTAATCTTGCAATTCTAGAAGATGTACATTATTCTCTTTCCAACCTTCTAAAGCTGTCATTTCAATGGGACAATTTTTTTTTTTCAAAAAATTAGAAAGAAATTATGACATAAATAGAGGTCTGGAATTGGAATCAGAATGGGCTATTTTGATTCCAACCGTTTGGTTGAGCGGAATCGGAATCTCATTCCCATTTTTGTTGGAATGGCATTCCCCCATTTGAGAGATGATCATTCTCTGCCCCTCCCTTGGGAATAAAATCTCATTCTTGCTATTTTTAATTCTCATTCCCATTCCTATCTGAACCAAATAGAATATGGAATTAATCATTCTAATTCTGATTCCAGAGGATTTCAATTCCGATTCTAATTTCAATTCTGACTACAAACCAAATGGACCCTAAAAAATAAGGCCCGTCATGCTTCTTTCTTGCTAATTTCTCTGAAAAAACTAACCTCATTCACCGTCTTCCAAACAAATTTGGGTGAATTTATAGTATTCCAAAATCCAATCCATTAGTATCTTGATTCTCTAGAAATAGCACAAAACAAACGTGGGACTAGTATATTCACTTTTTGCGTCCCTCTCTTTCATACCATTTTATTCTTTTCAATCTTCACATTCTTACAAATGTGAATCGTTTTGGATAAAGACCAATCAAGCGTAGATCACTACGAAACAGGGTGGAACGGTGTAGAGACAAAACAGCTCAATTATATTATATTATATTATTATTTGCTTACATTAATTTATGATTTTTTGAAAAATAATAAAAAGTTTATATTTTCCTTTTTATTTTTTAATTAAAAAATTAGATATTAGATTTTCCGTACATCGCACGGATTCTCGCTAATAAATAAATATAAATAAATAAATAAAAGGAAGAACACCATACGGAACGGAAGGTTATTTACATGACTCGTTTACATGGTCTTCTGTGAGACGAGTCAAAGAAGGGAAACCAACTAGAAGAACCCCACGGACAAGGAGAATTCGAGTTTTGGGGTCATGGCCGCCGAAGCATCGCTGCGTCATTCTCGGTAAACATCTCTCTCACTTCTTCGTTGACCCTTGATTCCTTCACGCTTGCACGCTTGTTGAACTACAATAATGTTCTTGTTTTTAAAGGTCATGCATGACTCTTTCTTCAAAGCATAAAACCTACTTCCATCTTCTCGTCTCCTCTCACCTCCATTCTCTGTTTTCATATTCTATTCATTGTTTTCTGAAGCTCATATCTAACTGCTTTATCTTTCTTCCCTTTTCTTTTTATAGGCTTTATATATTTAGAGTTTTGAGAGATCAATGACGGCAAACTGCTTTTGTTGAATCTTGAGGAAGTAGTAGATAAATCCCAACCTGGGATTTACTCATCCCGAGATTCTAGGGAGAAACCCAATCTAGGTTCTGTTCTGCTGGAATTCTCTTCACCAAAATTGGGGAGAAAATTTTACCTGGGTTTTGCTGAATCTTGAAAATTATAGATTCCTATCTAGGTTTTTTTTTTTCATCTTGTGGTTCTGCATGGTTTTGAATTTGAGAATTTGATAAATTCCCACCTGGGTTGTACTCATTTTGAGACTCTACATAGACAGCCTGGGTTCAGGGTTCTTCTGGATTCGTTTTCTTGACAGAAGTAAAATCCTACTTCTGGGATTTTACTGAATTTTGAAGAGACATAGAATTCTAACAGGTTCTATTTGCTCGAATCCCTATCGGGAGCCATGGCAGAGTCCTCACAGGAGTTCAATCACAAGCTTGACGACTCAGAAGCAATTGAATTGAGCGGAAAAATCATGATGGGAGCGATCATTACCCTCTTCTTCGTGGTTGTTTTCGTCCTATGCCTCCATCTCTATGCCAAGTGGTTCTGGGGCCGTAGACCTGATGGCAGAAATCTCTCTGGAACAAGCCGCCGCCGCTTTGTCTTCGCACCAAACCCAGACCCTGCTCATGCCCAGCGTCGAGGCCTTGAACCCTCCATTATTCGGTCTCTCCCTGTAATAATCTTCCATCCTAATGAGTTTAAGGATGGATTGGAATGCGCAGTGTGCCTATGTGAGCTCTCTGATGGGGAGAAGGCCCGAATTCTTCCTAAATGCAATCATGGGTTCCATGTTGATTGCATCGATATGTGGTTTCAATCGCATTCGACATGCCCACTCTGCAGAAATACAGTTGCTCCTGAATCCTCTATTCCCGGTTCAGAGGCACCAGAAATTCAGTCAGTTGACAGTAATTCCGGTTCTGGGTACCTGACGGAATCCCCAAATTTCCCTACAAACATCTTGTTTTGGGGCAATCAGACTCAGGTTAGCACTGGAGGCTCAGGTACAGAAGGACCTTCATCACTATCGCCATCAGTGCCAAATAGTGGGAGGGGTGGAGCCCTGGTCATTGAAATTCCAAGGAGATTAACTGAGGGATTCTCATCTGTGTCACCTTCACCTTCAACAAATAGATTTTCCGAAGAGGAAACAAGGTCACCAATGACTACACGGTTGAGATCACTGAAGAGACTCTTGAGTAGAGACAAAAGGGTTCTTCCGTGCAGTCCTCATTCAGTGGACCTTGAACAAGGTGAAGGTGAGAAAGGTCAGTGTTCAAAAACAACCTCAGCATCATGAAGGCGGACGTATTAGTGCAGATTGGCAAGGAGATGACAACCAGGTTTTGGAGGCAAGAAAATGAATCCAGCAAAATGAGTTTCTGTTGTTTATAATACACATTGTACAGGTTCTGGCTTGAGGCTCCAAATATTTGGTTATGCTAAGTTATACTGGCTTCTCTGATCTTTGGGGATATGTTACCCTGGAAAGTGTTCTTTCATTTGCTTTCCTTTACATTGGTGGTGAAAAATAGGTGCTCTAGAATCCGTGAATTTTGCATTATTGTTTGAGTACCAAACTTCTCATGCAGTTTGGAACTCAGGTGGAGATACTGTATAGAAAGTAAGTAGGCTTTTCTTTTGGGATAGAGCAAACCATCTTCCATGGAATATTGATATAATATTTATATTCTTTTCTCATCTGAAATTCATATGTGATATGAGATTCTCGTTTAGCTATAGTCAACTGAGAAAATCCAATCTCAGTTCTTGAATCAACTGGAGTTCTGGGTTGAATTTTTATATGCTTGGGGTCCGTTTGGTTTACAGTTGGAATTGGAATCAGAATTGAAATCCTCCAGAATCGGAATTGGAATGGTCCATTCCCATAATCTGTTTGGTTCAGACAGGAATGGAAATGGGAATTAAAATCAGCAGGAATGGGATTTCATTCTCAAGGGAGGGGCAGGGAATGGAGGGAATGGCCATTCCAACAGAAATGGAAATGAGATTCTGATTTTGCCCAACCATGCAGTTGGAATTGGAATAGCCCATTCCGATTCCGATTCCAGACCCCTATTCCTGCTAATCAAATGGGGCCTTAGTTTCTTGGATAATATCTGCTAATATGATAAAGTTCCAACATCCAGTTATTGTAAGTAATGTATTTTAAAGTTCAAAGCTTTAATTGGGCACAGAAACTTGTCCTATTTTCTTGGTTGAATGAAATCCAGATGTACCCGATTCATTCAACAATAACTCCAGGAATCTAATTAGCAAAGTTTAGACTTAATACCCTTTAATTAGTTTAGCACAGGGAGTTGCTTGAATTTCATAAGCCCTGTACCAAACTCAACTATTAAGCTGTTGGGTTATCCTAAGCCTGCTAAATCCTTCCTATACCTCAATGTTGATGCCTTCCGAAAGGATTCATTCAAGTATTTTGCTGACTTGTATGAGACTCAAAGTCGCACTAAATGATTGATCATTGAAGTTTACCTTGAAGGTTTTGCAGAATGATAAGGTAACCACCAAATAGGGTGAGGCAGTCAGGTACTTTTAGCATCACCAAACCGGAGACACCATTAAATGGTTCCAGATTTCCAGTTATAGAGACTAGCTGGAGAAAAATCAGGTTGCAACTTGATGGAAGCTCTTTATTAGCACACTGCTTAAATTTGGACTCTTTGGGAACAGTTCCATGACAACTCTTGAAATGTCCACAAAGATAATGCACAGATTAATTTACTGAAGCCATCTCTCAATGCTAATTTTGGTAGGACACTGAACGAGATGGACTCGTGGACCTATTTGATGACGGCTCCTGATCCTCTGCATATCCAAGTCCAAAAACAAGTTATGAGGGTCCTCGAGTGAACTACATATCCCTAGTGATGATGCACGATGCCGATGCTCCCTACTAGCAGGCAATTCGGATGTTGGACTGAGTAGGTTGTCTGGTCGAATTATAAGAGAGAGAGATTAGAATGTCTGAGTTGCTTTATTTGGGGTGGGCAGTCCGATACTTAGAGATGTAATTGTAAAAATGCAACAAAGCTAGAGTGTTTGAGAGCTAAATTGTGCATACCTTTTGAGGTTGGAGGTGAGGCCTCATAGGCGGGCTGCCATGAGCCTCACAAAACACGTCCAGAATCTCCAGCCCGTTTGGTTCGGAGGTGGTTTCACGCCTGGAGGTGGATTTTGCATAAGTTGGTAGTGCTTATCTAGTTGTGCTTGAAGCGAGCGAGGTGATAACTGGCTCTTCCAACGTGGCTTCGTGATCTCGGGGAAGTCGAAGATGATAACCTGATTAAGAATGAGGTCACCCCAAGGTTCTAAATATCGATACACCCCTATCAGTGTATCGGGTAGTATTGGTCCTTTTTTTTATTTTTTTCAAAACCAGTTCAGGGGTGCCGGTTTAAGGCTCCTATACCCCTTGAACCGGTCAGAACCCTAATACACCCTTTGTAGGGGTGTATTGGAGTGCTCTCGATATGATACGTATCGGCTAATATGGGCCGATACATGTCAATACTTTGATCCTTGGGTCACTTGACAGGTCGCTAGCTGAACTCGGGTCAAGTGGGTAGAAGAGGGTCGCCTCTCATGCCGACTTGATGTCTTGCCAGGGCCAGGGCAGTTCGGTGGAAGTAGGTCACCTCTTACATCAACCTGAGGTCCTACCTAGCTGTTTGCAATTCGGTTTACCAGGGTGGTGCCGAGGTCGCTAATGTAGTTGTGAAGTGCCAAGGTTAGTAGAAGTGAGTTGCCTCTCATGCCGACTTGATGTCATGCCGGGGCTGGGGCAGTTCGATGGAAGCAGGTTGCCTCTTACACTAACCTGAGGTCCCGCCTAACTGTTCGCAATTTGGTTTACCAGGGTGGTGCTGAGGTTGCTAATGTAGTTGTGAAGTGTCTGAAATGGTCTACTTATATAGTGCCAATGTGTCACCCAGTTGTTCTATGATATCACATGTCATGATGTCATTGAAAGACCAAATTACCCCTTATCACCTAGAAAATAAGTCACGCATCTCCAAGGTTACCTAAGATAATCATCAAGTCAAATGATGGATCATCCTATCTACTTGGTTTCTTATGCAAAACTTGGTATCTATCCCCCAAGCTGTTCCAATCGAGCAATAGAAAGAGTACCAAAGTCATGCGATTTGTTTGACAGACCCTGTTGTGCTTTGTTTTCTTAATATATGTCATTGCCTATTTTATGAGTTTTCAGATGAGAACCAGCTAATTACGAGGGTATTTGGTACTGTCGTTTTGCATTCTCTTTATGCTCTAACTTAAGCTCCATGCAGGTGATTCTACTTTAATGTTCAGAAATCTTATTTGGTAATTGGTAAGGGTATTTTAATTTGAATACACTGGGTTTCACGCACAAGGGTAGAAACACTCAATGTTTTTAAAAACGAACCGGAAATAGAACCGGTCAGGAGACCGGTTTCTGATTAAACGGTTCAACTGTCTGGGTTGAACAGTTCAACTTGTGACATCATAAATAAATTAAAAATAAAAAAATATATTTATAAATAATAAAAAAGAGTATAAAATTAAATAAAAAACTGAAAAAATACAGTAAAATACAAAAAAAATAAACTATCTAAATAAAAATTAATATAGTACAAAATACATAAAAATATAAAAATAAAATACAAAAATACAAAAAAATCAAAAATAAAGAAAAAAATAGAAAAATAAAACCACAAAACTTCATCAATAAATCTCTTTCTCTCTCTCTCATTGGATGGTGGAGTAGCTATGAATCATCCATCTACTTCGTCTGAAGCAAGAAACAAAACCCTTAGAAGTGGTGTATGTACGAGGAGCAGAGCCACCCAAGGCCGCTACCACAGTTTCAGTGCAGACGATCGAGCCACATATCTTTCTCTCCACCATAGCCTGACTTGCGTGATTAATCATCGATGCCACCTCTCGCACATTGATGAGCATGGTGTTGTCAAACTCTTCCATATACATCTCTAGAATGCTCCTTAGAGGATCCAAGATCCCTGTTGATTGTCATAGGTGATTGCCGTTGCAAGTGGCTGCAACTTTTACTACCACTAGAAACCCTCACCCGCCGCTGCAAACTCGCCGTCCGCCACTGCAAACTTCGTCGTAGGCAAGTTCGTCGTCCGCCGCTACAAGTGCTAGCCGCCACAAGGCCTGCAACTCTTACTACTGCCTACAAGTTCACCGTTGCCAGTCACCGTTGGATGCTGGAGGTGCTAGCCGTAGTAGGTGGTCGATTGGGTGTGAGGGTTGAGAGGAGGGAACTCAGAAAACCCTAAAGCTAAAGTGACTAAACATTCGAACTGGGTTACTGGGTTGAGGAGAAGGTATTTTATTTTATTTTATTTTTTATTTAAAACATTGCAAATAAAAAAAGTAACCCATGAACCGCTATCTGGGTTGAACGGTTTAGCGATCCAACTGCCCGGGTAAGCGGTTTTCTGACTTTTTCAACGAGTTTTAGAAATTTCCGGTTTTTAATAAAACTGGACCTTGGGGCTGACCGATTAATGGTTTTTCCGGTCCGACCATCTGGTCCGGTCCGGTTTAGCAAACCATGGAAACACTTATGAATCTAAAAATGTTCCTACTTTTTTTTTATACAAAAACCCTCCTCTAAAGTTTCTGACGATCATAAAAGCCTCCCTTTTAGTTTCAATTTAATAAATACCTCCCCTAAATTTGACAAAAACCTCCCTTCTGTCACTAAACCGATACAGTAAAACTTAAAACTGATATATCAATTTTTCCAGATACCCATGCTACCCTTTGACTCTTTCACCGTCTTTCTTTATTGTCTTTTCCCTTCCCAAGTCTCGGACATTGATAAACATCTCTCTATCTCTGCTTCTCCTATATTCCTTCTCTACTATTGCAATTCAATTCCTTAAAGCCATATTTCGTTCTCTGGAGTACTATCAGCATTGGTAGGTGGCTTATCCAACATATCTTTCATCTTTCTTCGTTCCTAGACCATGGCAAGACTAGTGCGGCTCTCTATCTCTGTGCTTTTACTGCTGATTTTTGTTGATTTCATCAATTTTCTAAATCCTCCTTAGATCTCCCCGGCTCTTGTTCCTAACACCGAAAACCTGTCTCCCTCTCCCCCACCTCTTTCCCCTCTCCAACGAGATAAGCTCCATCATACTGGCTCCGACGTCAATTCTCCTGAACAAAAACACCCACACTGAGAATAGTAATTAAGATGGAGTACTAATAGTATACATGTAGACTGCTCTTCAGTTTGGGCAAATCAACTCTAGGAATTGTCTAGCTCTAGCCTCTAGGACTCAAGAAACAAAGGAGTAGTTTGGATGATTTGGCATCCTAATTACAAAAATCATTCTAAACAAAAGAACTCAATTATCAATTCTCGTAAGTACTTAGAGCATGTGCACCTTTGCCTGAAAATTCAATGCCTTGCTGAAATAGCCATACTCACGGAGGCCATAGCAAACACCATATGTTTTCCATGTGTTTTTCCACATGTTGTGACTCTCATTGCACGAGCATTAGATGTTGGGTTAGTAGTTGCATGAGTGTAAACCAACCTGTTAATTAGTTCCATTAATGATCCAGTCATGAGATCATACATAAACGTAGTTTGAAAGAATGTGGTGTAAAGTGTAAACCGACCTCATTAAGAAAGAAATGGGATCATATTGCACTTTGTAAAAGCCTTCATGTCATTAATAGAGAAAGGCAGGAGGTCCTTTCACAAAGAAGTTGAGTTTATGTTGGCCGGTATTGGGAAGGCAACACCCTGCACCAGTTTGCTTGCAATAAGAACCAGGCCACTTTAAATTATTACCATCCTAGACACCCATGTTAGATATATCAAACCAAGGAGGATAAAACTAGTCACAATGATACCATATGAAGAAAGAATAAATAAACACATCAACAATGCCTATAGATAGTAATTTCATCATGTGTAAACGTCATGAGAGAGGAAGAGAGAACATCACCATGAGCACAAGATGGTAGAAATCAAAATCCTTAGCAACAATCCCTCAAATCCCAACCAAAGGCCAAAGATTAACTAGGACTAGGAAAGAGGATGGTTTGTTGATGAGAAGATTCATGACTCATGTAGCTACAACTGATGTACATAAAAGAAAAATCATTGATTATCGGTTGCTAGACAATATGGATGAAAAACAAGATAGGTAGTGTTGAAAAATAATGCAAATAAGGTAGAATGGAACTTATTGGTAAACACTTTCCAAATCAGATGTCGGCAATGTTGCAGAACTATGAAGACAAAACAGAGATTTGCAGAGAAGGGAGGGCAGAGTCATGCTACTTGGTCTCCCTATGGTGCAACCAGGTGATTGCAAATCGGTTGCCAAGATAAAACAACCCACAGACCACTGGTAGATGCACACTTGCTTATTAGACCTTTGTGAAGACCACTGGTCGACCATCACTCTATTTATAGAGTGTTTTCAATCACCCGGATGGAACATGACACCTGTTCATAGAGACATAGAGACAAAACAAATAGATAGAAGAATACAAAAAGCGTTAGGCAAAATGATTCGACGTACATGCACCAATGCCACGCCGCACCCCATCTCGGCCCATCACGCATGTGTGAAAAGCACCCCCAACCCCCCTCACAAGCATGTAGAGATATATTTTATTAGGAGAGCAATCCTAATAAAATACTCAAAGCCAACTCTTTTCCCAAGCAATGTGGGACAAGAATTTCCTAAATGCAAGAGAAGAAAAAGAGAGAAAAACAAAAACCAAGACAAAGGAGAGAGAGATTCTTGAGATTTTAAATTTCCCTCCAACAGATAGTGACATGTCATTCATTTTCTTGCATGCTACACCTTGAAAATTAAAAAAATGCCATAATAGCCATCGAACTCACATAGGCACTTGTATAATTGGTTTCTTAGTTTCGTTTACAAAAAATGCAAAGATTAAAACCGCAAGCGAACTTCTATGAGTTTGAGATAGTTACTTTACAATGTCCATTTCGTTGATATGTATTATTATTGTTTTCTTTTTAGAGATGATCCTGATCATGTTGAAGTTTTGAACAGATGATAATTCATTGTATTCTTTTAGCATATGTACTTGCATTGTTTTTCTTTCTATCGAGAAACAAAATCTCTATGCATTGATGATGGACGATTTGCTTCTGAAAAATTGGTATTTGAATTTCTTTAATGTTCATTCATTCTCATTCTGAGAGCGTTGACTCTTCCTCTGGTTTAAGTTAGTTTAGTTTTTTTAACTTTCTTTTGCATGTACTATGATGTTATTACTAAATACTAAGGTTGTGTTTGGTTGCAATGCAAACTTATTTTCACTAATACAAATGCAAGGGAGTGCAAATGTAAAAAAAAAAAAATGCAAATTCTTGTTTAATTTTATTTTGGATTTTACTTTATTCTGCTTCATGTCTTAATTTACTTCATTTGTATGAAAGGGAGGTTTTTGTTAACTTTTTTAAAAGTTCAGGGAAGTATTAATTAAAATAAAACTAAAGGGGAGGTTTTTTATTATTGTTAGAAACTTTAGGGGAGTTTTTTGTATTTTACCCTTTCTTTTAAGAAAGGAATAAAAAGGCTACACAACACAGGAGGTAGCCCTCCCTCAACAACACCCTACTTGTGTTGTTAGAAAGAGGTGTATCTTAGCCTCAAGGAATGGGGCATAGAAAGGCATAACCTCAAAAACTAAGACAATTGAGTTTTTTTTATAAAAATCATAAAATAATCTTTTTGCCTCAAGCATAAAATAATCTTCAAAGTGCCCTTCCATATGTTTCTTTA
The DNA here is from genome assembly GCF_056320005.1 of Nelumbo lutea. Lineage (NCBI taxonomy): Eukaryota > Viridiplantae > Streptophyta > Magnoliopsida > Proteales > Nelumbonaceae > Nelumbo > Nelumbo lutea. The sequence goes on from NC_142689.1 coordinate 959,098, forward strand.
ATTGTGGTAAAATAATCTTTTATGCTTTTTCTTATGGAGAAAATAGGAAAAAAAAGAGAAACTTGGGATGCTATAAAAGCATATCTAATATTTTCTTAAGCCTCACCTTTTTGATCTATTACATATCATGTATACCTGTAGGTTGCATTTGGAAGCCATGTAAATACAAAACCCACTGATTTAAATTTATAATTGCCAAATGTGTCAGCGTAAAAAGCGAACTAGGCGAATGGAAGAACGATGTAAAACATCAACTAATGTTTTATACACGTTTGGAGTGAACAATGGGGTAAACCAGTGTAGGAGGCGAAGGCATCTTTGACCGACAACTACGTAAGGTCAATGGTGGATTTGTTAGAGGAACGGTGATCGAAGCCCGACCTGTCGACAAGTTTGTTAAGTTGTTAGAATTTGGTCTATGCTATTATAGCTTTGTGGAATAAATCCCTATTGTTCATGGAGTGTTTGTTTAGTTTGACCTATTCTCTAGCTCTATACCACGCAGTAGGAGTTGTTGTGCGTGGGCTGCATATTTTTAGTGTTTCTATTTTGTTGTAAGGCTATATAATAGCCAACTAGTTCTGTTCAATAAAAATAACCTTCCCAAATACTGCATATTCTACTTATAGTTTTTTGGTGCTTAAGATCTGGTATCAGAGCTCCATCACGGGGCCTGACTGAAATTAAGAAGCAACAGTCTTCTTAGAGTGTAGCAAAGAGAGTATGGCGTCAGAAAGCAGCTTTGTACAACTAGCAATTCCAAAGTTTGATGGGTATTATGATCATTGGTCTATGCTCATGGATAACTTCTTGCGGTCAAAGGATTATTGGGCACTGGTGGAGAATGGAATCCCTACAACAGCAGAAGGATCAATACCCTCAGACATAGTGCAGAAGACCATTGAGGAGCAGAAGCTGAAGGATTTGAAAGTGAAGAACTATCTCTTCCAGGCGATCGATCGAACAATTCTTGAGACTATCCTCAACAAAGACACTTCAAAGAACATCTGGGATTCAATGAAGCAGAAATATTAAGGCACAACAAGAGTCAGGCATGCACAACTTCAAGCTCTTCGTAAAGAGTTTGAAATCCTTCATATGAAGACAGGAGAATCTGTGGATGAGTACTTCGCTCGAACTCTCACCATAGTCAACAAAATGAGAATACACGATGAGAAAATGGAGAATATTGGTGTCATTGAAAAGATTCTGAGGTCTATGACTCCAAAATTTGATTATGTTGTGTGTTCTATTGAAGAGTCTAATGATTTAGACACTTTAACAATTGATGAGCTATAAAGTAGTCTTCTTGTGCACGAGCAGCGCATGAACAATCATGCTATAGAGGAACAAGCCTTGAAAGTCACTCATGAAGATCAATTTGGAGGAAGGGGTCGAGGACGTGGAAGTTTCAAAGGAAGAGGAAGAGGCAGAGGCAGACAAAGCTTTGATAAGTCCACTGTGGAGTGCTACAATTGTCATCAGCTGGGACATTTAAGTTTGAATGTCCAAAATGGGAAGTGGCTAATTATGTAGAGTTTGAGGAGGAGATGCTGTTGATATCTTATATGGAGATTAACAATGCTAATAGAGAAGATGTGTGGTTTCTTGATTTTGGATGCAACAATCACGTGTGGGAACAAAGGTCTCTTTTCTGATCTCAATAGTGATTTCAGGCAATCCGTGAATTTGGGAGACAACTCAAGAATGACTGTGACGGGAAAAGGCAATGCCAGGTTGCAAGTTAATGGAATGATTCAGATCATCACTGAGGTGGTCTATGTATCTGAGTTAAAGAACAACTTACTAAGTGTTGGACAACTACAAGAAGGGACTTGCAATCTTGATTCATCGTGGGGACTGTAAGATATATCATCCTGAGAGAGGTCTGATCACAGAGAGTGAAATGACCTCAATCAGGATGTTTATTTTACTGGCTAAATCTCAACCAAGATCTTCTACTTGTTTCAATACAATCACAGAAGATGAGACTCATCTGTGCCACTGTAGGTATGGGCATTTGATTTTCAAAGGTCTGAAAACTCTCCAACAAAAAAAGATGGTGAATGGCCTACCACAACTCAGGGCTCCTTCGAGGCCGTATAAAGATTGCATGGTTGGAAAACAACCGAGAGGTTCATTTCCAAAGCAAAGCACATGGAGGGCTTCTCAAAGACTTCAATTAGTATATGCTGATATTTGCGGTCCAATCAAACCCATCTCGAACAACAAGAAGAGGTACTTGATTAGCTTCATTGATGATTTTAGTCGCAAAACTTGGGTTTATTTCTTGATTGAGAAGGAAGAAGCTCTTGTTACTTTCAAAGACTATAAGAACCATGTTGAAAAAGAAGCATGCCTATACATAAAATGTCTACGTACTGATCATGGAGGTGAATTCACATCACAAGAGTTCATTGATTTTTGCAAAGAAAGTGGTATAAGTAGACAGTTAATAGCAGCATACACTCCATAGCAAAACGGGGTTGCGGAAAGAAAGAATAGAATCATTATGAATTTGGTTTGTAGTATGCTTTCAGAGAAGCAAATTCCAAGAACCTTCTGGCCTAAAGTAGTCAATTGGGCCATACATGTTCTGAACCGGAGTCCAACATTAGTAGTGAGAAACATGACTCCAGAAGAAGCTTGGAGTGGAGCGAAACCATCAGTTGATCATTTTTGGGTCTTTGGATGTCTCTTATGTTCATATACCTGACAGTAAAAGAACAAAGCTAAATGACAAGAGTTTCAGTTGTGTTTTGCTTGGAGTGAGTGAGGAGTCAAAAGCTTATAGATTATATAATCTAGTTTCTCGGAAGATCATAGTAAGTAGAGATGTTGTCTTTGAAGAAAATAAGAGTTGGGATTGGGACAAGGGCCATGAAGAAGCGATTCCCGTTGACTTGGAATGGGGTGATGATGAACAAGAAACTGTTGTAGCTGATGACAATGGAGTACAAAATGCAGCTAACCTTCCAGGTGGTAGAGAAGAAGAAATAGAGAATGAGTCCTCAGTTGGTCCAACTGAAGAGAGCTCACCTAACTCAAATGAAAGGAGAATTAGGTGAGCACCAATCTAGACACGAGATTATGTAAGTGGAGCGGGAGTTTCAGAAGATGTGGCTAATATGGCCATGTTTGCAAATGTTGATCCAATTTATTATGAAGATGCTGTGAAGAGTGCAAAATGGAGGAAAGCTATGGATTCAGAGATAGAAACAATAGAGAAGAATGATGCATGGGAATTGACAGAATTACCTACTGGAGGAAAGAAAATTGGAGTAAAGTGGGTTTACAAAACAAAATTCAATGAGAATGGAGAAGTAGACAAGTACAAGGATAGACTTGTAGCAAAGGGGTATGCTCAGCAACATGGGATCAACTATATGGAAGTGTTTGCACCTGTGGCACGATTAGACACAATCCGCTTGGTGAATGCACTTGTAGCTCAAAAGGAATGGACCATATACCAGTTAGACGTAAAGTCGGTCTTCTTACATGGTGAATTGAGTGAGGAAGTTTTTGTGGAGCAACATCATGGTTATGAAAAGAGGGGTGATGAGCAGAAGGTGTACAAGCTGAAAAAGGCTTTATATGGACTCAAACAGGCTCCACGAGCATGGTATAGTCATATAGAATCTTATTTTGTGAAGGGAGGATTTGAAAAGTGGCATTATGAACACACTTTGTTTGTCAAGACAACAAAAGGAGGTAAAATATTGATTGTGAGTCTTTATGTTGATGATCTTATATTCACTGGTAATGATGAGTCAATGTTTGTTGAGTTTAAAAGATCTATGATGCTTGAATTTGACATGACTGATCTTGGGAAGATGAGATACTTTCTTGGTATTGAAGTAATGCAAAGGTCTAATGGCATCTACATTAGTCAAAGGAAATATGCTCTGGAAGTATTGGAGAGGTTTGGGATGGATAAAAGCAATCCGATGCATAATCCAATTGTTCTAGGTTTTAAGCTCTTGAAAGATGAAGATGAAGCAAGAGTGGATGCTACTTTCTACAAGCAAATTATAGGAAGTCTCATGTATTTGACAGCTATTCGACCAGACATGATGTTTGTGGTGAGTCTTATCAGCATATATATGGAAAATCCTATTGAGCTTCACTTACAAGCAACAAAGAGAGTCTTGAGGTATTTGAAAGGTACTACTGATCTTGGTATCTTCTATAAGAAAGGAGGAAATGAGGAATCGATTGCTTACACAGATAGTGATTATGCTGGGGACTTGGATGATAGAAAAAGCACTTCAGGATATGTGTTTTTATTGAGTTCAGGGGCAGTGTCATGGTCTTCAAGAAAGCAGCATGTAGTAACTTTATCCACTACAGAGGCAAAATTCATAGTTGCAGCCTCATGTGCTTGTTAGGTTGTATGGTTGAGAAGAGTTTTGGAAAAGCTAATTCACATTCAAAGTCAGTCCACCACAGTTGATTGTGACAATAGTTCAGCAATCAAGCTTTCCAAGAATCCAGTAATGCATGGATGCAATAAACATATAGATGTTCACTTTCATTTACTTCATGAATTTACAAAGGCTGGGACTGTGAAGATGGTTTATTGTAATACTCTAGTACTTTTGTAAAGCTACGAAGCTTGTTGGGTGTGTGTCCAGTACTTAATGTTTAGGGAGTGTTTGTTTAGTTTGACCTATTGTTATAGTTTTGTGGAATAAATCCCTATTGTTCAGGTAGTGTTTGTTTAGTTTGACCTATTCTCTAGCTCTATACCACGTAGTAGGAGTTGTTGTGCGTGGGCTGCATATTTTTAGTGTTTATGTTTTGTTGTAAGGCTATATAATAGTCAATTAGTTCTATTCAATAAAAATAACTTTCCCAAATGCTGCATATTCTACTTATAGTTTTTTGGTGCTTACGAAAGTTTGGTCATCTCTCAATGGTCTAGATTAGGGTTAAAAGAGTCGGATTTTGGAGAAGGGAAGCTACTACACATGGGTCCTCTGGTGAGATGAAATATATTGCCTGCTTTTTCCAGTCATAGGTGACATAAACAATATGAGGGTTTTGGTGTCTATGCCAGAGAGTGTGGTAGACAAAGTTTGAGTACTACGTGAAAGACCCAACAAGAGAGAGAGAAGGAAGCAAGGGAAGAAGTACTACCTCTACCAGGAGGGTGCCAACGAATATTGAAACCACGACATTGACGGAACAGTTGTTTGGTTGGAGGAAGAGAGATGTTACTTTTGCACTGGTGGAGAGTTCAATAGATTATTTTTATATCGATTTTTTTTATGTAATTTTTATATCGATTCTTGATGTAAAAGTATGTTTAAACAATCATTTACATCAATAATCGTTCTTAGTTTACATCCCAATCAAATGAATAGAAAAGTGACCAAGAGTGTAAAACTACACTGAATCGAGTTTTACACCGCAAACAAGTACAACCTTAGTTATTTAGGCTCAATTTTGAAGGAATATAAATACAAATATGTACAGTACAAATACAAACAAAATACGAGGTTTTGCACTCTACGTATTTATATTTGTACTCCTTCCAAACTGAGAAATTGAGATTTAAAACTTTGATTTGAACTGGATTAATTTTAGAATGGTAAGTAGGTGTATTATTTTTGCCTCTACCTTAGATGTTATTAGTCCAAAAGGTACCAAAGACCATCTAAGTTACAATGGCAAATACAACCAAACTAAACAACATTTTCTGTTATATGGAACCATTTCTTCTAAGCGGTGCATTTTTAGCTCATCTATTTGCTTAACATTATATCAAGTAAAAGAGTACGTATTTACTCATGAATAGTAGTGCTTTTAGTAATAAGAATACTTCTTGAAACCAGCTAGAACTTAGATTTGAATTGTAATACTTTTGGACCTTACTTTCTTTGATAATGGTTGTTAATTGGATACTTGTATGCTTCCCTTGCTCCAATGGAAGATGGATGCACAGAAAACCATGCTCAGCTCAACAAGTTTAACATCATGTATAATTTGAATTTTATAGCCCTAGTTCCAAATCCACTACGTAAGCTCTGGTAATCATCTTGGACTATTTTTTCTTGCATCTTTTTTTTCTCGATCTTCCTCCTTTGCCTAAGAATAGAGGTGTAAAGTGTGTCGTACCGGGCCAACATGTCATGACCTGCTCAAAGTGTGGGCCATGTTGTATTGGTCTGGGTCGTCATGGGCCGTGCTGCCCTCTTCAATGAATAGTTTGGGGGTCAGCTCGGCACGGACCACGGCTCAAGCCCGTGCGGGCTCGTACCGTGCCGCAGGTCGGGTTGGCCCATGGGTTATGGACTCTGGGTCAAAATCATTTTTGCCTATTTATTTAAAATAATGAAAAAAACTTAAAATTTTAATTTTATATGAATTTTGATGTATACAATTGCTTATATATACAATAATTAAATAAATTAGTATAATAAAATTAAAAATAATTATTTATTTTATTAATATTATATATATAAATATATAAAATATTATAAATAATATATATGAGTTGTGCTGGGTCGTTCTGGGCCAGGCCATGGGCTGAGCCCCGCTTGGTTATGCCATGCCAGCCCGGCCCGATTTACACCTTTGCCTAAGAGGTTTCTTGTCAATCTGTTTGGATAGGCCAGTATCTTAAGACATGTCTCAGGCTGTAATCATGCATAGGAGTAATCATTTCTAGCTCGGCCAAGAATAAAGATACATATTGTGTATATATAAATATTATAATATGATACATAAAATGTATATTATACGCAATATTTTATATTATTAAGTATGATGTATATTTTATAGATATTATATATGTTATATAATATGAAATATTATATACAACTATTCTAGGCCCCTAAGCCCACGGTGTGTGGCCAGGCTGAGCCTGGGCCTGCATTACGCCCTAAGCCCATCTTGGGCCAGGTCCATGGTCATCCCTACTCAAGCATACTTAGGCGCACAATCAAGGTGAATTTTGAGGATGCACCTAGTCAAAACCTAGGCATAGCCCTTAAAAGGTGAGTATTTAGTGCACATGCACCTTAAAGAATGGATCTTTTGCCCACGAGAACTTTGCAAATTCCTACCCACAGCACACTATCCTTTTGAATTGGAAACATCTCCCCCTACATAATATTATGTACGAGGATGAGATATTCATCATGTGTGACTACAATGTTATGTGAGTAGATGTGGGTAGAGTTTGTGTGAACAAGAGATCTGGACTCCACCTTAAATATCTCTCTACATAAACATGAGAGATATTCATGGAGAGATATTTCCAATATATTGTTGGGATGGGGAAAACTTTGGCTGTCCACAAGCGAGAGGAATTTCTATCACCTATCAACCTCTGTATGACATATGTCTAATTTGTTTCAATTTAATGCTTAATTAATAAAACCTTTTTTTTATGCCAGGAAGGCTTAACTAGCGAAACCTAAATCCCTTTGTTTGAAATAAAAGAAGTTTTTTATTTTATAAACCTTTTCCACATTTTTTTCATTTCTCCCCATTCATCTCTCCCATTTGCCCCTTTCTTCCTCATCTCCTCTTCAGCTCTTCCCCAACTCCCATGATCCCATCAGATCAGCCACCACCGTTGTTGTCTAAATAGATGACCGTGAAAGTTTTTTTTTTATTTTCTAAAATAAAATTTTAGTTTAGACAAGATGAATTATAATATGATGTAGAGAGAGAGAGAGAATGATTAAAAAAGAGAGTTAGAAATTAGTAGTTTAGACAGTAAAAGAGAAAGATCTTCACAAGTTATTAGTCAACAATTTGAGTGGAGTTTTCTGTAGAAAGAACAATTGGGTTCAAGAAGGTGATACCAGCATTAATACTAGGCCAGGGCAGACACAGAGCAACCCAGAGGGAGTTGCAAAGTCGACCTACAACTCCAACACCACCTCCGAAGTCTGCAACTCTGACTAATGTCCCACTAAAGAGCTGATCCGGTCATCAATCTCTTTCATCGCTAGAATGAGGTCAGGTGACAAAGACAGAGGAAAACTCCGACCGAAGGTAGTGGCTAAAGTGATGAGAGAAAGAGAGAGGCAAAAGAACAAGAGAGCGGACAAGACTGTTTCACTCAAATATTTTAAAAAATCAGATTTTTTGGGTAAAAAATATTAGAATAAACTATTTCATTTGTAATAAGAATCTTTTTAGATTTTAGCTCCAGTTAGATTATAATGATCTTAAACTGTTAGGCACGTGTCATATGGAGGTTGGTAGGCGACAGGAATTCCTGTCTCCTGTAGGCAGCCAAAGTTTTCGCATTGGGATGTGTCATGGTGTCACGGGGCTAGTCATTGGAACCCCGTGCGGCACTCGAATGCAACGAGTAAGCCTAAACAACAAGCAACAACACAAGAAAAGGCAACAAAGATGGCACACGAATTAGCAAAAGGCTATTTGTATTGCATTAATGGATGGCAAGCATAAGCACACAGTTCAGTGTCGAAGGGATCTCATGCTTAACCTTTACATGCTCATGACTCACTCGACTACCTACCTCCCCTCAAAGAGTACGTTAAGCTTTTGGGAGAGTGACAATAGGAAACATCAAAATGATGAAAATTCATACTAAGTAATTACAATAACGCCATTGGCGGTCCCCCCTTACAAATTACATGCAAAGCCCACCCATGACACACATGTTGACACCAAGAAGGCATAGGGTTGGCACTCTGATGGCTCATGGTAGGTGCTTGATGGCGCGACGAGGAGTCACCTGTGACATTCTCCCCCACTCAATTCGATCTACGTCCTCGGAGATCGGCTTCGGCTGGACCCTTAGAGTCATTGTTGCGGAAGGAAGGTTCTTCTGCTGCTCCCCGAACCGGATGTCGTCCAAGGCTGAGGTGTATATTTTGGTGGCATGGTTGGGTTGGCTCATTCTGTTGGGGTTTCCTATGGCTAAGTCCTTTCCTGGCAGCCTCAAGGTATGTTAGTGGTTGGTTCAGTTTGGCTAAGGGGTAGTTTGGGCCAGGTAAGGATCAAAATGGTGTTTTGGATTATTAAGGTGTGGGTTCCCATACATTTTTTCCCAAGGGTAACTCACAGGGCTACTATGGTAATTAGCCTGAGGGATGATGTGAATGTGGTCCCTAGATGGCTTGGGTGGCACTCGCTCTCCCCGGGGGTTGTGGTAGTAGATGTGGGCAAGGTTTGACATGGCCTTGGGTCTTCTGTTGGGCCCATCACTTGCGAGCGCTTGCGGCTTCTGCTGCGAAGTCGACTTCTGCTGATGTGGTCGGTGATGAAGCTGATGCTGATGCTGATGTTGGTGCTGACTTGGGCGTTGGCATTGGCATTGGTGCTGGAAATGGAACTGTCTTGGGGGTGACCTCTTCCTGGTGATAACTTCCCAACCAGTTCCAGTGCCGCTGTGAGGTACTTGATAGGGGTTCTTCCTTGTTGATGCGGCGTTGTCTTCATGGTTGCTGATTTCTTGGTACAACTGCAAGGCTGAAAGCTGCTTCCCAAGTATCTGCAAGGCTGATGAGGCAGGAACCATGCAAGGGGAGTGTTCGTCCAGAATGAGCAAACTGTTGATGTGTGGCATGAGTGCTACTTCCGCCTGCGTGAGGAACTCCACTCCAAGAACAACCTGAAAATCATCCAAGGGAACCACAGATAGATTGATGGGTCCTTTCCATGGTCCAACTCGAAGTTCTACTCCACGGGCCGTGCCCTCTACTGCTTTGGCCCCAGAGTTGACAGCCTTGACCCACCTAGTTTGTTTGGTGGTGGTCAAGCCAAGTCGCTTTGCTTCCGCAAGCGAAATGAAGTTGTGGGTGGCCCAGTGTCCACCAAGGCTTGGGTTGGCCTCCTGCCGAGGGTGATGTCTACATAATTCAGCCTCTTGTGGGCTTTGGTGGGTCGCTTGGATGTGGCCTCTTTTTTTACCATGGCGTTGATGAGCTGGAGGGCGCCTACTCTTGGCGCCGCTGTGGGTTTCTCCTCATCGCTCTCTTCACTGTCGCTGAGTTTGGCGATGAGGGCAGTTATTTTCTTTCGGGTTGGACAGTCACTCATCCAATGCTTCTCATTGCAAAGGTAACAAGGTGCTGGAGGAGGTTTCCTAGTGGCTTGGTGGCCTTGATGGCTTGGGCCTCCTTGTGGCTTCTTCCCTTGTTGGTAATTGTAGGGCTTGTCCGCAGGCACTGGCTTCTCCTTTGTAGAGGTTGATTGTTGATCTCCCCCACTCAAAGTCGTGGTACGTGGGCTGGATGGTCTTTTCACATCTTCTTTATGCGTTCTCATATCAACAAGCTGCTCAACTACGGCCATGGTGGTGGTAAGGTCCTCAACCCCGCGTCGCTGGAGTTCGAGCTCAACCCATGGCTTGAGACCGTCCATGAAATTGAACAGGAGATCCTTGTCCGACATGTCAGAGATCTCCAGCGTCAAGGCCAAAAACTCCTTGACATAGTCATGTAGTGATTCTTGATGTCTAAGATTCTTCATTCTTCGGCGCGCCAGGTACTCCACATTTTCTGGGTAGAACTAACGCTTGATCTCACGCTTGAATCCCACCCAGGTGTCAATGGTGTGGGTTCCACATTCAATGTCTTGACAACACCTACGCCACCATAACATTGCGATATCAGTCAAATACATAGCAGTTGTACGTACCTGAGTTTGGTTGTTGATGATACCAGTGGCAAAGAAATATTGTTCCAATTGCCACAAGAAGTTGTCAAGCTCCCTAGCATCCCGAGCACCTGAGTAAGGTGTTGGCTCTCGGATCTTGATGTTCATGGAAGCTAGGGTGGAGGGAGTGCTAGGTGCGTTGGCCACCGCCCTCTTTAGGAGAGTCATCTCATCTCCCATCTCATCCAATTGCGCCTGAAATCTGTCTAGCAAGCCCTGTAGGTTGCTTTGGGAAGGCCCAGCTCCCGAATTTTGTATGGTGGTGTGCATGTCTCTAAAGGCGCCATTGAAATGTCCTTCTAGTTCCACCATTGCATTCTCAACCGTCTCTAGGTTGAGGTGGAGTTCATCAACCCGATCTCCGGTTTCTCCCACTATCACCTCGCAACGTAGGAGGCGCATGTCCACGGTAGCTAGTTGGTCAACTGGTTTGTCGTGCTTGCTAGCTTTAGTTGTGCGGCCCTTCGGGGCTTGTGTCTTGGTAGGTTCGTCAAGTGGAGTTTCATCAGTGTCGTGGGCTTGGAGCCGCCCATGTGGTGTGTCATCGGCAATGCCACGGTTACTCTTCATTGTGTTGATGTAGGGACGAAGACAAGGTCCAAAGTGTGTGTAGGAGCTCCTGCTCTGATACCAACTGTCACGGGGCTAGTCGTTGGAACCCCGTGCGGCACTCGAATGCAATGAGTAAGCCTAAACAACAAGCAACAACACAAGAAAAGGCAACAAAGATGGCACACGAATTAGCAAAAGGCTACTTGTATTGCATTAATGGATGTCAAGTATAAGCACACAGTTCAGTGTCGAGGGGATCTCATGCTTAACCTTTACATGCTCATGACTCACTCGACTACCTACCTCCCCTCAAAGAGTACGTTAAGATTTTGGGAGAGTGACAATAGGAAACATCAAAATGATGAAAATTCATACTAAGTAATTACAATAACACAATTGGCGGTCCCCCCTTACAAAATACATGCAAAGCCCACACATGACACACATGTTGACACCAAGAAGGTATGTGGTTAGCACTCTGATGGTTCACGATAGGTGCTTGATGGCACGACGAAGGAGTCACTTGTGACAGTGGGGTGTGTCTAGGTATAGGGTGCGTTCCGTGGGGCATTGTTGCAAATCCCGTTTAGGCTATGTTTGGTTAGGGAAAGGAAGGGAAAGACAGGAAACTTTTACAAATTTTGTAAAAGATTCCATCTCTTTTCCTTCCTTTTCTTACCTTTTCTTACAAACCAGACACAACCTTTTAAAGTCTAGGTGCGTGCAAATTAGGTATTCGTTGAACTTTTGTGACAGCCTTCCGTGTATAGGAAAGGGATAAGAGCTGAATAAACTCAACAAGTTAAATTACAGAGCTGTAATGTGGGCCGAGCCATCCGCGGGCCTGACCATTCCTGGTCTGATTTCTGTAACAAGCGGGCCACACCAGGCATGGCCCAGACCTTTAAACCGTATCAGGCTGGGGGTTTTGAGGCCCATGGGCTGGTACTGCATGGCATGGGAAAATGGCCTGGCCTGACTTGGCCCATGGCCCAGCACAACCCGCCTGCAACCTGGCCAACATTACTGCTCTAATTACATTGAAGTAAGGTAGTGCAGATGAAGTAAAGCATTTTCTCCAGAAAACTGGGGCAAGCAGCTAGCTACAGCAATCCTACTCTAGTGTTTGTGCAACAGATGCCACTCTCCTGAAGTTGTGATGGGTGTCTTGGGTTTCCAATCCCGGGTGATGAATCGTGAAATTGGGGTTAGCCTCCTCTAAAAAACCCATAACTGTGGCTCAAGCTGTTCTGGTTTGTTTCCTAGCTAGTTATGCTATTCTAACTGCTAAGATCCTAAGTAGTGTCTTTGACCATCTAGAAATGAAATAAGAAGAGATTTTCTATGGATTAGTAAGGAGGGAGGCTGAAAACATCGCACTGAAAGTTGATTCTTTACCAAGTTAGCTTGAAGAGTATGTTCCCAGCCTAATCTGTTACTTAAGATCGTTAAGGCAAAGTATTTTAATAAGTTTTATTTTATTTTATTTTTTGGGTAAATTATAAAACCCCCCTGTAATATGGGGCCTGTGACAAAGACCCCTTGTACTTTGTTTTGCAACAAAGACCCCCTGACCGTGAGACAAAGATCCCTTCCGTTAGCCTTCTATCCAAAAAAAGCGGTGACAATATCTTTTAATCCCCATATTACCCTTATAACAACTAGACGAGAAAAACACTGTTCATCTTCCCTGACTTTCCGATACTATCCTTATGTTCCTTCACATTGCTCTCTCTCCCTCTCTCTCCTCTCTCTCCCCCGATCTTATACGGTTCGAGCTGCAGACAATTGAGTCTATATCGATTGGTTATGGTGGGCTGGCCAGTGCAGAGCAGATCAGGAGCGTTAATGGGGTTGATGGCCAGGGATGACTGTGGAGTGGTCAGAGCCTTGCAATTCCGTTGCCGTGCACTTGCTTCAATAACACTAAATGGCATTACAGCAGTTTATTTGTCGTATTTAGCGCACACAGGGGAGAGCTTAAGCAGCATCAGAGCAACGTATGGTACAACTGTAGCAGAGTTGGTGGCCGTTAATGGGTTAACACATCCATCCTTCAAACTTCAAAGCTTCAACACACCCATTGTTGAATTTAAGACGACAAACGAGCAGTAGCGCAGAACATCAACAATTTGGTTGGATCAGAGGATCTGTAGGTGGTGGAGCATTACTTCCTACTGATAAATGCATCGTTCTGCAACTGGAGAGCGAATTCATTAAGATAAGTACCCTGTCACCATTTCCAATACGTAGACATGCTCTGGTGCTTTAGTTTGAGATAAATTTTTGTTGTTATTTGGCTCATGAAAAGGAAAAAAATAAAAATAAACTCTTTGTATTTTACTTTTTTTTTAAATTATATTGTTTCTGCTATTCTAAATCCAAAACCCAAAATGAGTTTGTTGGAAATCTTGGTAACTCCCCTTACGAAAGTGGTAAAGTGCGTACTAATGTCTATCAGAAGCCCTAGAAGAGCCAAGCAGGTCTCACCGTGCCATGGGTTGCTCCTCCTCCCTTCCAGAAAGCATGTCTTTTGGACGATTGGATAGTTTCAGTTCTGAGAATGTTGAAGCAACTGACTCAAAAAATTTACGAGTGAAGTTGGTGCTTTTAGGGGACTCGGGTGCTGGCAAAAGCTATATTATTCTTCGTTTTGTTCATGGATAGTTTGATCCATCATCCAAAGTAACTGTTGGAGCTTCATTTTTATCACAAACAGTAGCATTGCAAGATTCTACAACAGTCAAGTTTAAAATATGGGACACTGCAGGGCAAGAGAGATATGCTGCACTGGCCCCCCTTTACTACCGAGGAGCTGCAGTTGCGGTAGTTGTGTATGACATAACAAATCCACAGTCATTCAACAAAGCTCAGTACTGGGTTAAGGATCTACAAAAACATGGGAGCCCCAATATTGTCTTGGCTTCGGTAGGGAACAAAGCTGATCTCCCAGAAAAACGAGAAGTATCCATTGAAGATGGTATGAACCATGCGGAGAAGAATGGGATGTTCTTTATTGAGACATCTACAAAGATAGCAGATAATATTAATCAGCTATTTGAGGAAATTGCTAAAAGGTTGCCTCATGCTCCCTCTTCATGATTGTAGAAAGGATACCAATTGCACTACAGATTACAAAATTCCAATACCTCTCTTTCTTTTGCACTGTACATCTGAATTTGTTTATATCGTGAATTACCCTGTTATCTTTGATCTATTTATAATGGGTTTTCGGTATGATTAAAAAAAGAAAAATGTCTGTCGGGAAGCAGATTATATTTTTCATTACAGAAGGAACATCAACAACCTTAATGAACTCACAAAAATCTTAATTTTGAGGAGAGATCATACACAAAAACTATTGAGTGTAGCTCAAACGAGAGGAGAGGAAGCCAACCGACCGGTAATGCAAACCTGGGTAGAAAGAGCGGATGCCATATTAACACAAGTTCATAGTTGGTTTCCTAACCCTGAAAATGCAGAGAGAAACAATAGTGAATGTTTTATTTGATATTGTCCTACTCGTTACGTTTTGAGTAAAAGAGCAGAGTTGAAGATAGTGGAGATCAATTCCCTAATTGGCGAAGCAAAATTGTTTATGAATGAGAGGTGAAGATAGTGGAGATCAAGCAAGATAGTGGAGATCAATTCCTCCATCCTTTCATTTCGGAGAGTTGGGAGAGAGAAAGAATGAGAGGAGAATGTGAGGGAGGGGAAAAGAAGATAAGAAAGGAAAAATCATAGGTTAAATAGGTTTTAAGAGAAAAAGGGCAAAAAAAGAAAATAGAAAAAATTTATGAGGTATATTGGTAATTTAATGTATTCCATCATCTAACTTAATGGTCAAGGGGTCTTTGTCTCATGTCATAGTATAGGGGGGTCTTTATAATTTACCCTTTTTTTCAGATGAGAAAGCCCAGACCAGCTCTTATGTGGAATAGTACTACTTTAGGAAAGAAGACTTTACTAGAGGAAGGTTGGTGACAGGAATAACATTAGTTTCTGGAAGGACAGGTGGGTGAAAAAACTGGACCTTAACTAGTTACTCTTTCTATTTTGATCGGGTGATCGGCCTAACATAAGACGAGTAAATGACAAGTAATTAAGGATATTATTGATGAATAAAACTGGAGGATAAAATGGCAGTACTCCTCATGCATGGTAAGTTTTTTCATCATTCTTTATAGTACAATATCCAAATTGGGGTAGATGAAGAATATAAATTAAGACGAGTTGGTTTAGCGCTCCATTACATCCATGGGAGCAAGTTACAGTCGCATGCATCGACCTGCAAGATTTCCTGCGAAACAGGGGATAGATCAATAAGTAAATTAGTGGACTACTTATAACAAGATTGGCTTAATCATTAGCGACAAGCTTACTGCTGCAGAGTATGAAATACTAATTTGAGAGAGAGACCATTTCTTATCCTTACTCCTTAATTAGTGATGATGATAGAGCTGTTACCGGAAGAACAAGGATCCATGTTCATGATATTTTCCAATTCTATGCTCGAGGTAATAAAGTGAAGTAGGAACTATGGCAACCCAGATTCCGTGTCAAATATGGCTGACCACGAATGAGGCCTCCTTTGAGTAATCAAATCTTATCAGCTAGCTTCTTTGTTCATAAAGCATGCATGGATAAAATCTTGCTAGCTCAAGAAGATGACTAAGATGTAGTACTTACAAACAATTAATAAAGTTGTGTTTAATCGAACTGAGGTTTCTTATTACCCTAATACAGGCCAGGATAGTGGTTGAGCAGTGCGGGATCGATCGGATGCATGGGATGGAAAGATGCCAGTTATGCAAATCCTGCGTACATAACAATTTCATACTTAATTCAAAAGTAAAGGCTAAAGTTTGACGAGTGCAGCATTGGATCTGGATGGACTTCACATTCCAAGCATACCGGGGATCCCCAAGAAAGTGATTGCGGCCTCCCGGCCGTTGTGAAGATTTATATGGGTTGTGGGTATTATTAATAAACCACCATGCCAACCACAGCCGCCACCACCACCACCACCAAAAATAAATAAGGCTCAGTTTAATTGGAAGGAGTACAAATATGTAAATACATACCATGGTTTTTAAAAACGAATCGGTGATCGAACCAGTTAGGGGTCCGGTTACCGGTTCAAACGATTGGATCATTCAATCCAAATGGCCGGTCTATTCTGACAAAAAAAATTAAAAATTTGGAAAACGGTCAAAACCGTTCGAACGGTTCAAACGGTTTGAATGGTTAATCGGACAGTTCAGCGGTTTGCTGACCAAAATCAATGATTTTGAGGAAAAAAACGGTTTTGGAGGAAAACGGAACCGATTAAGTGACTGATTCCCGGTTTTTCCAGTCTGACCGTTCAATCCAGTCCGGTTTTGAAAACAATTATACATACAAAATAATTGAAAATACAAGATTTTGTACTCTATATATTTATATTTCTACTCCTTTACAATGCAAACTGAGTCTTTGGAATACAATCTTATATTTTGTATGTATTTACACTATATATTTGCATTTATACTCTTTCCAAACTGAACCTAAGGGTTGCAGAGTTAGCCCGTTTTGATGATACTGAATGGGAGGCAGAGCCTGCGAGATGGTGGAACTCTTAGAACTCTGTAATATCATCTTCCCATAGTTACCTAAGGAAGCCTTCTCTGAATTAACGGTAGAATATCTCCAACTTATCTTGTGGACCTTTTCATGTGCACAGTCATTACTCGTTACTCCATAGTGAGGAAAACAAATATTATCCTAACAAATTTTTAACTGTAACTTGTTGGACAGATGTACGCACCTGATATTGCATTAACACTTCTAGAGCAGTAGGCAAAGCTTTAAAGTTTTTAAAGTATGTAAAATGCTATAATTTAAGAAAAAAAAATCGTCAAGTAAGAGAGTTTAATGCTCTTTATTTCAGATTGTGAATTAATGGATCTTGAAATAAAGGTTATGTTTGATTTGAAGAAAAATGTAAGAAAAGGAAGGAAAAGGTTTGGAAAACTATACAAGATTTATAAAGATTTCCTTACTTTTTCCTACTTTTTCCTTCAAATTAAACATAACTAAAAGGAAACCATTTTACTTGGAAAAATAAGAACACGTGGGAACGTCTATACTGGTCTTTAGTGAACAAGGAGTGGAGGGATCTCTATGCAAACTCGATGCTTAGAAACCTTCCATTCATGGCATCAGATCATTCGCCACTGCCGCTGTCCACTGATGTTCCTCAGAATAATGGCACAAAAACGTTCAGGTTTGAGGCAATGTGGTGCCTAGGCCCATCTCTTAAGGATGTTGTGAATCAAGCTAGGCTTCATGAAACGATAGGATCTAAAGCCGTGTAGTTTATTAAAAAGAGAAATAGTTTATTGAATAATCTCATTAAGTGGAATAAATAACATTTTGGAAATATTTTTAGGAAAAAAAAAAACAAGAAATCATGGCTTCTCTAGAGAAGGTGCAAAGGGAGTTAACTGAAAACAAGGATAGAGCTCATGTGGATTTGGAATCTACTCTTCAAAAACAACTTAATAATCTCTTCCTTTATAATGGGCTCAAAAATTGAGGTCGAATTGGATTAACTTAGGGGATAGAAATAGTAAGTATTTTCATCTATCATCCACGGCGAGAAGGGCCAAAAACAAAATCACTTGCATTAAAAATGATTTGAGGGAGAGAATGGAAGATCATGTAAGCATAGCCAATCATTTTGTTGAGGAATTTGATAGAAGATTTCATTCTAAGGGGATCTTTCCTAAATGTTGGGTGTTAGAAAGAATAAACAACAAACTTGCAAGTTGGAAATGATGCCTCAGTTTATAAATGAGATCCTTTAAATTGCCTATAACAACATTAAGGAGATTGACAAAGCCCAGAAAAAGTTTCTATGGACTAATTCGAGTGGTAAAAAAATTGGGCTGGAAGATTCTCTAAGAAGAAAACAATTTGTGGGTAAAAGTGGTTAAAGGAAAATACTTAAGGGGGGATCTTTCCTAAATGTTGGGTGCAAAAAAGATGTCTTTTGAGGGGGATCCTTATCTCGAGGGAGCTCCTAAGGAAGGGTTTTGGTTGGATCATAGGAAATGAAGAGTCTATTAGCTTTTGGAATGATAGATAGGTGGGGGATGAACCTGTAGCTGTCTTTCAATTCTTCTTATCAAAAGGATGATAAACTGAGTGTAGGGGATTTCATTGATCAAGAGAGGAAAGTATGGAGGGAGGATAAAACTAAGAAAGTGATCTCCCCAAATGACTGGATCAAGATTAATCCTATTTTTATTCCGGAAAAAGAGGACATGTTGATGTGGAGATTTGAACCAAATGGCTCTTTCACTATTAGGTCAGCTTACAAGCTAATTTGTAAATCGTTGGTAACTAGAGAGGAAGACTTTAACTAGAGATCTCTAGTTTGGAACCTAAAGTGCCAACCAAAAGTAAAGGTCTTTTTGTTCTTGCTAATAGCAAACTTCGGTCAAAAGTATATTTAAGAAATAGAAGAATTAATATAGATGGAGATTGTTGTTTTTGTGGAGAAGAAGAAGAGGACGTGATCATGTTTTCAGAAGCTTAGGCCCAGTGAGTTCGTCAATGACCTAAAGGGGTGTGGTGAATTAAAATGCATAAAGAGGACTGTAAGAGCAATACGAGGATAAATGAGAGAGGGGTGTATATTTTTTTGTACATTTGGAAAAATATGAATTGATGAAGGGTGATTTGGCCCTCCAATGACATTATGACATGTGACACCATAGAACTGTCATATGACACCTTAGCACCATGTTGGCATTGACTTCGGGAGCACTTAGAACACATCGCACCCGCTCCTCGACTCCACCTCGACAGGCCGACTTGCAGGCACCCCAGAAAGTGTCAAGTTGGCATAAGAGGCGACTTGCCTCCGTTGACTTAATCGAGGCCCAGTTAACGACCTAAACGACGTGGTAGGCAACTTACTTCACGAGTGGGCTATCGTCTCTGACTCCTTCGGGTTCATGTCGCCATGTTGAAGGTACTGAATCCCGTCCTGCCCGCATCGGAGGCAATCGAATAAACATTATCGCTTTACACGGAGTCCGCCTTCGGGCGTGAAGTCACCTCTGGACCAGATGGGCCGGTGATCTTGAATGAAGCCCACTTGTGCCTATATAAAGACATTCAATTCCTCAAAAAAGTTGCACTCAATTTAGATCTCATGCATTCTAGCTCTCACAACAACTCTTTGTTGACTTAAGCATTGGAGTGCCCACCTTGGGTAAAGCACCAAGGGTACTCTAACTGTTCTCTTGTAGTTCAACTAGTCGATCTCACATGCCAATGTCCGAGCTGTCATCCGTTACAATAAAGTCAAGTTCTCACCAGCCCACTAAGCATTAAGAAATGACGTCAACCAAGGACAACAACAACAACACCTAGATCGAAGGAACCCCTGCAGGCCAGGGGCAGAATCAAAATGTCTAGTTTGAACAAGTTCAGGTAGTCTCACTCGCATAGAATCTCCTAGCCTTGACAGTGGACCACCTAGCGGGTCAAGTCCTCCATGCTTCCTATGAGAGTTGATTGCCAATAGACTGTGAGATTGCCCTCGCAGGTCGAGTCCTCCATGGTTCCCGTGGGAGTTGATGGCCAATAGATTGTGGAGTCTCCCCCGTAGGTCGAGACCTCCATGGTTCCTATGGGATTTAATGGCCAAGAAACTATGGAGCCACCCTCACAAGTCGAGACCTCCATTGTTCTCATAGGAGTTGACAACCAATAAACTGTGGAGCTGCCCCCACAAGTCATCCCTACCAGAGTAATGAGGTGTGCATAGGCTAAGTTGCTAAAAGCGACCTGGCCTGTTAAAATTTTGGCAAGGTTAGGTTAACGTAAGAGGCGACCTGATTTTGCCAACCTGATTGAGACCCGCTTTGGTAACCTGGACAAGCCGATTCACGATAAACACACTTCGGCAAAAATCCACGAATGGGAAGCCAAACTGCGTTTAGCATTAAGGCTCCCTCAAGCCGACCTATTCGAAACACAATGACAATAGAAGGCCAACCCGCACTTAGCGCACCTCAGCTCGTCCAAACATGCAACATCATCCTCGCCCATTGTAGGACTAGGTTAGCCATCTTAGGACTAGGTCACCATCATAAGAATAGGTCAGCCATCTCAAGACTAGGTCACCCATCGCAGGACTAGGTCAACCATCTCAGGATTAGGTTGACCATATCAGGACTAGGTCGACCATTTCAAGACCAAGTCGCCCATCGTAGGACTAGGTTAGCCATCTTAGGACGAAGTCGGCCATCACAAGACTAGGTCGGCCATCTTAGGACCAGGTCGGCAATCTTAGGACCAAGTTGCCCATTGTAGGACTAGGTCAGCCATCTCAAGACTAGATCGACCATCATAGGACCAAGTTGGCCATTTGAGGACCAAGTCGACCATCGCATGATTGGATTGGGGACCTCGGCAAGAGGGGCAACCTCTCTCCGCTGACCTAGCTGAAGCGTAGTTGATGATCTTTAGAACATGGTGGTCGACCCCCATCATGAGTGGGCTATCGTCTTCAAGTCCTCCAAGGATCATGTTGCCCCATCAACAGAGCTGACTCCTGCGCCACCTACTTCGAAGGCAACCGGATTAGTTCTATCACTTTATGTGGAAATCACCTCCAAGCGAGGTGGGCCGATTAGCCATGTTTCCCTAGAGATCTCATGTGTAAAGCGTGAAGTCCACGACAACCTACACATATATAAAAGCGACCTAGTAATTAGAGAAGGTACACATGATTTAGCATTCACAACTATCTAGCTTTCTCATTTTATAGCTTTCAAACTTTTTTCGCTGACTTAAGCATCATAGTGCCCACCTTGGGTAAAACAACCCATGTACACTAATATTGTTCTCTTGTAACTCGACCCGGCAACTTCAATCAAGACTCTAATGCTAAAACATTGAGAAATGTTAGATAGAGTCCGCCTGAGGAGGGGACCATCAAGATTAATTTCAATGTGTTAAGGCTTAACAATGGTATGTGCTGCGGTGGCAAAAAATTGTTCAAGGGAGATTATTGATTTCAACGGTTACTCTTTGGGTGTGTCTTCCATCAACAATGCGGAGGCTTGAGTGGTTTGGGAGGCCCACAACTTGGCTGTTAACTTGAAAGGAGCAAAAGTCATGAATCGAAGGGGAGAAACAGATCCGGAAGCGGGTTTTGGAGTATTAATATCCTGTCACAGTGTCACTTACGCATTAAGGTGAGAAGATTACATGTTGGGTGTTGAATCTGTATATCTTATCTCAGATTTTGATTGGATTACTACTACTGTTGGAATTGGCATTCGGGTAGGATTTATTTCAGGATATGGATATGGATGATGCGTGGGGATCAGAAGTCACTAAATGGGTATGGATCCGTGTGGACCGTTTCTTTTCGTTCCCTGTTTAAAAAAGAGTGAAGAGACCAGTCCAAAGGTTCACAATTGGTGGATAAGATTGAATTCACATTGGCGCCTCACGTACACATCTCAGCGTTTGGGAACATATACATAGGAATAGGAGGAGAGGAGACTCCCTCACGACTCTAATGGCAATCAACCCTTGACTGTCCAGATAAGAATAAGAATCTAATATTGTGCATTGACATGTGACCCATCTCCCCACAATTCATTCTACAATAGTACATTATGCATCTTACATGGATCAAGCTTCTATTGAAATTCTAGACATGGGTCATATGTACTTGAAAATCCGGATCCGAGTTCCGATATTCCCAATTCCCCACCGCATTAATCTGACGTCTATAAAGCAAGTGGGACCCCTTAAAGCTTTTGTCCCAATGCCGTCGGATCACTATATGTAAATCATTTTCGCCGTCGTAAAAAAGTAAGGGGAAAAAACAGGGGAATTCGAAAATCGTGCCAAGGACTTCGCCATCGCCGCGAGGCCGCACCCATCATGAAGTGAAGAACCCTCAAAATAGAAGCCCACAATCAATCAATCATATAAACGAGAATCATAGGTTGAGGCCTAAGGCCGGAGGGAGGCAGGAACCGAAACCAGACGTCCAGAATCTCCATACCACTCTTTGTATCAATAGATTTAGCATATTCGAAGTTTCGAACCAATCTGTTGATCCGTTGAAAGCCTTTGACGATCTCTCCGGACTATGCTGACGAGATCATTCCGGACAAAGTCTCGGTCTTGATTTCCACGTCGTTGTTCCAAATTCTTTATTATTTGCAACTCTCCTGTTTATTTATAAATCTTTCTTATCACTCTAATCGCCACGTCCCTCCCTCCCGTTTGCTTTGTGCTTTTTTTCATTTGTTGATTTTCCTCTCCCTCTCTCTCTCTCTCTTCTTTTTTTTTTTTTTTGAATTTCTTTCCTTCTTCGGGAGGGAGGGGGGATGAACTGATTTTGTACTGTTACGATTTGATGGTTATTTCGTATGGGTATTTTTTATCTTCTCCTTTGAGATCTTTTTTTTTTTAATTTATTTTTTTATGAATAGTTAGCCTTGAGCTTATCTCAGAAAGCCCGTTTCGTTTCTTGGATTCCTTACTGCTAATTAGCTATGAACCATTGATTTTATGATAGGGCACTTCTGATCTTTTATCTTGAAATTGTATTCGGACTTCGGAATATTTCTTTCAGTTTTTTGTAGGAAAAATGGAATCTTTTTCGTTACTGAGATATCATAGAATATTTTTGGATGGGTCTTTGTGATTTTCGAGACTACCTGCAGTGGAGCTTTTCGTTTCTTAATCTTCTCGGTTTCGTCGGAAAACGGAGGCTCTTATCCGACTTAACTTTGAGATGGGGATAAAAATTTAGATGGGTGTTTGTTGTTGCCTGCAAGCCCATTTTGATATTTGCCTTTAACTTCTTTATCTTAGGATTTGAGGAAATTCCTTGCAATTCTATATTGACATTTTTATTCAATAACTCCTAGGTTTCTGGAAAATTACTTGACTGGTTTTTCTAGAGTTGGCTTGAATATGAAATCGTTATGGTAAAAAGGCAAAGTTTTCGCTCTCTTTCTCATCGAATCATTTCTTCATATCGGCCTGCGATGGCGTTACTTAACAAGGAGCCATTCTTTGGGGGTTTCCACGGGTTTAGACGGGTGCATACGGCAAACGTGAAGCCTCGGTTTCCTGCAAAGGTTTCCATTGACGCAGGTAGCAGTTTATGGATAAATGCCAGCAAGGTGTTAAGCTTGAAGGGTTCCTATGACCACTGTGACAGTCTTAGGATGAAGGCAATTGATGGCTTGAGCTTGAATGGATGCTCTGATCACTTTGACCGCCTTGGCAGAAGGGCCGATGATGGATTCCAAAAGGCTCATGCATTGGCTCCATACCCTCAGCTCGCTCGCGATTCGGAGGTTGGGCTTGAAGAGGCCAAAGGTGCCAGCACCAGGTCGATGAGTGATCGTGGTCCGTACAAGGGTGGGAAGTCTCTTGGGTTCCTTGATCAACCAGTGCCCAATAAACTCATTGTTGCCGTCGATGTGGATGAGGGTATCTCTCTTCTGGCCTGCTAATACTTGTAGTATAATATCCTTACTTGACATGACTCACAATTTACCGGGTTTTGACATGAAGCCTTGGATTTCCTTCTGTTCATTTCTTCTCCTATGTTTACTGGCTTAATGAGTTAAAAAAAATATTACAGCCTAAAATTTTCTGCCTTTCTTCCTAGAAAAATTTATACCATATTACATCATAAACAGGATTAAAGAGGGGCACAAATGCGTGCACACACACACAGGGAGGAGGGAGTTCTTTCGTGCTTTGATTGATCATTGTCTTTTCAGGAATAGTTCGGAGACATAGTAGCAGATAGAGTTGCTTAAAATCAGTGAACATACACACACAAGCACAATAAATTTGTCAGGTCATATACACAGGCCTATGTCCTAACCAGCAGCATCCCATCAATGATCACCTGTGAGATTGGACATGATAGAAAAAATGTACCAGTCAGCTAATCCTTTCTGTTTTTGATAATTAGTCAATCAGTTTATCCTAATCTTCCAACACCCAGCTCCTTCTGAAATCTGATATTTTGTTAATGGACATAACAGTACAATTACAATTTTACATCTTTGCATGCATTCAGACAACTCTGACATATGTCTAGGAGTCTGTCTCCATGAACCTCCAAAACTAAGATTTTTACACATGTTTCACATAAACACTTTTATTTTATACTAAATATTGTGATCTTTTGACATTCTTTTTAAAATTCATGGAACTATATATGGATGCCAATATAGATTAGTTAAATTACTTTACAATTGACTTGTTAAACTCACAGCCTTTGCCTATTTATTGTGTGGAAACAGTAGTATTTTTCATTGATTTCCTAATATTGATATTAATTAGAAAAGATTCAATAAGCAATGGGATCATAAGTCAGGTGTAAATTGAAAAATAAATAAATACTAGAGTGTTCTAGTGGACAGTTTAAATGGTTGGACCATTGTCACGTAGAGGTGTTTAAAGTGAGGATTTGTAATTTTGGAGTCAATGTGGTGGGCATTTTGATAAATTTAACAGACTTGCACTGTAGCTAGTCCAACATGTATTTTGGAGAGTTGGGAGACAAGTTCCTCTTTTCTTTTTTCCTTGCATGAGGCTCTTTGTGGCTCTTGGAAGATAAGTGTGTTTGTCTTCCTCTTGTAAATTCTTTATTGATGATTTACTGATGATTTAATGAAAGTGTTATTGATAAAAAAAAAAAAAAGAGTTGGAGACAAGTTGGCTTGTGTTAATTGGATTGTTTTGATTAGACTGATTGTAGTTTTTCTGATCATCCAAGATTTGCCCTATTAATTAATGTGTAGCTTGTTCAGAGGCTAGTAGATTACCTGAAGCAAGGCCAGAAGAGCAGAAACTGGGACTCAAGCCAATTCTTTCCCCTAGATCTGCATGCGCCTCTGACTAGCTCTAATGACAGGTTTGAATCGGGTTTTGACAAACCCATGTGAACTTGGCCCAATTCTATGGACCTACAATTACAAATAATCACTAGCAAGCTTTAGCCTACTAAATTGTTGAATTCAGTCCAAGGCTCATAAAACTTAGCCTGTTCTAGCAAGCCCAAAGGTTGGTTGCCAAATTGGACTGGACCCCATGTGATATGCAGAAAATTCAATGCCAATCATGTTTTCTCAAGATTCACATAATCAAATCTTTTCAAGGTTTGATTGCATTTTCAAGATCTATGTGGGGGATATCCAGGATTTAGAATATTTTCTTTCTAGCAAATATTTCTTTTAGTTTCATTGTTTAGGGGAGTAAATGTACAGTAGGGTTGTTTTTTAATCAATAACGATCAAAATTTTATTATAATATAAACATAATATACAATTTTACAAGAGGATAAATTTACAGTAGGTTTTAAAAGATATATTCTGAATCCTCTATATAAACCCATGTAAACACTCTTTTGAGCATGGAATGAATGAATGAAGAGTTTTTTCCACTAATGTGTTTGGGGCTGACTCCATCTCTAGGTGTTAATTCTTAGAGAAACCTTGTAGTGCTGACTTTGTTAGGCTTTATGGCTTCATCTTTATTCTAGAACAGGTACTTTAATTTAGTTATGCATGGTTTTGCTAAATCTTTGTTACTGGCATCAAACTTATTTTTTTTTTCTTTTTTAGTCTTCTGCAAATTCCTGTTCTATGTTATTGCTACATTTTTTTAGTCTTTCAAATTTGTTTTTTGGCATTGTCATCCTGACACTTTTTTTCTCTGATACACAGTTCTTGGAAATTTTGTTTCGGCCTTGAACAAATTTATTGCTGATCGTTACTCTTCAAATCACTCAGTTTCAGAATACCATGTGTATGAATTCTTTAGGGTAAGGCTGATTCCTGCATTTATGGTTTACAATATATGGCATCTTGTTAGCCTATTCAATTTTTGGTTTTATATATTGTTTATCAAAAATAAATATAGAATAGTCGAATTTCTTATAGAGACTAACGCTGATACGGGCACTCATCATCTCTGTCCACACCTTCCCAGTTGACAGGTTACCCATTGATTACTTGAATGGATCATAACACAAATTGTGCATGGACAGAAGATTTGACTAATTTATAGTTGAACATCTAAAGCAATCTTTGATATGCTGGTTAAGATCTCATCTATCGGTACAATGCTTGGGTTATGGTTTATTCAAGGGATAGCCATCAATTGGATGATCTGACTGATGGAACATGTGGCAATCACATGCAGAGATGACAAAAAGTGCCACTGTTGTTGGTAGACTTGACAACTTTTGGCGGTTGTGTTTTATTCCCTTTACCCATATGTAATTTTGGTGTATCTTCTGTTGTTATTGCAGATATGGAATTGTTCTCGGGATGAAGGTACCATTCATTCTTTATTTCAATTCATTTGCATCATAACAAAAGAACGCTCATACTAAGCTAAGCAAAAAAGTTTCACTTCATTCATGGAGAAGGGTTTTTTAATTTTTTATATTAAATCAACCTTTAACTTGATTAGATAGATTTTAACTTGGTTGGAAATTAATACAGTTTTTTCAAGTTTAAAAAAGATCCATTGGTTTAGTCTCTTCCTGAGTTGTGACTTCTCAAATTTATTAGAATTAGGCTTATAATGTTTGGCCAGCCTACAACTTATCCTAGTCAAGGTTGAAGATTTGATGTGGAGAATTTGTTTTATTTGAATTGCATTGCTATTTAGAACTACAGTGACCTGAATCCCCTTCTCTAATGCAGGTTATTGCATCTGCAAATGTCTGATAGTTAACCTTTACTAAAACGTGCATGTGTTTTATATAAATTGTCTGATTATTTATTATATTGCTATATAAAAAAGGGAAGAGCTCCCCCAATAAATACACCCTTCAGGGTCTCAATAAACATTGATTTTGCTTTATACTTTTGGAAAAGATGTTTTACTGGTTAATAACATACTCTAGTGACCAATTGCTGATAAAAAAAAGAAAAGAAAAGAAAAGAAAAAGAAAACTCTACTGACCAATGGTTTTGGCTGCCAGCTTATCTAGCGTGCATGTGTCCAGAAATTAAAATATCTGCTTAAAGAACCTAGAGTTTGTAAACTTCGAGTGGGAGATAGCTAAATTGTCAGACAATACCAATACAAAGTTCTAATACATGGTGGTTCAATTTTCATTTTACTGTGGCAGCTGATATCCGTGTTCACGAGTTTTTTAAGACTCCATATTTCAAGAAAGGGATTCATCCTATCCCAGGTGCTCGACAGGCTCTCCATAAGCTATCTGCATTTTGTGATCTTTCAGTTGTGACGTGAGTGTTCTGATTACACTCTTCAAGGATTATTTTAATTTTTTTAACAAGATCAAACAGCAATTTTATTTTGTGTAACTTGTCTATTTTTTAAGGTCTCGGCAGAATGCAATCAAAGACCACACAATTGAATGGATCGAGGAGCACTACCCAGGATTATTTCAGGAGATTCACTTTGGCAATCACTTTGCTTTGGATGGGAAATCAAGACCCAAGTCAGATATTTGCAGGTCTGTGTATACTTTTTCCCTTGTTATTATTGTCTTGGGCTCTTAGCTGAACTATGCATTCTTGTTTATCATTGTTTAAAGATCTGCATGAAAAGGTGCCTGTTAAAAACATTCTAGAGAAAAGTCCAATTATATTTCGTGGAAATGGTAGAAGTTTTTTTAATTTACCCAAAGGGGTCTGTAATCAAGTGCTTAACTGTTAACCGATGACAATTGATGTATTGTGAATGACTGAGAGGATGAAGTTTCAGCCCTACACCAATCTTCCCTTCTCCCCATGTTAAACAATATCCATTAAGATAGAATTGTGCATTCCTTTTACAAATTGGCCATGGTATTATCTTCTCGCTGTTGTGATCTTGATTATGTTTGGTAGAGCTTCACAGCTTCTGTTTCATGTTTCAGCACATTATCTAACCACAAAATTTGTTGAATTTGGTGAAATTTCCATGGACAGTTTATATTTTTACCTCCAGATATTATGGGTGGATAGTTATCTTTGAAACAGGATGTTCTGTGGCCAAATTCTGTGAACAGCTGCTATGAACATTGACAGAAATCTAGTGGAACATTTTTTTTCACCAGACAATATGTAGATTTGTGAATGTTCGCAGATTATGTTCACAGTTTTGTTTGACAGATCCATTTGTGTCACCTTTGCCATGGCAGATTTTGTTGTACTCATGTGGTTTAATCTAGATCATTTAGCTAATGCACCTTACTATTAGATTGAATACCTAGAATCACATGAAACAGATAGGTACTACCAGTTTTAATTAACAACTTGGAATCTGGCAGGTCCTTGGGAGCACAAGTTCTGATTGATGATAACCCACGATATGCCATTGAATGTGCAGAAGTTGGAATTAGGGTTCTACTTTTTGATTATCAAAATTCATACCCTTGGTGCAAAACAGGATCAGATAATTTGCATCCCTTGGTGACTAGGGTTCATGACTGGGAAGAAGTAGAGCAACGGTTAGCATCGTGGGTTTTGTCTTAAGCTTTCTAGCAGCCTTAATTGGTGCTAACCAGAATACCCATCTGTTTTTAAATACTCGCCTGGTTCATGTATCGTAAAAGATTGCGTAGATTCTGAAAGTACGGATCGTCTGATGCTGCAGTATTTAGCAAGACAGGAGAAGACTAGAAAAACCAGGTCAATGACAGGAGAAAATTTGTTAGTTGGTTCATGGGTGTTTTTTGAGACGTAATGCTACCAATGTAAATTGTAAAATAGTGGTGGGAGACTCGATATTGATTGGCTGATTCTGGATGTTAATGTTCACTTCGATTTATCTTTCAATTGTAATTCCAATTTGACGATTCCAGCAAATATACTTCGTCAGGAACTGTTTTCCTTCAGGTTCTTCCGGACTTTGGCAAGTTGGGATTTAGAACCAGCAACTTGCAATTAAAGAAAGTGAAAGCTCAACAGCTGACGACTTGTGGTTGATATACCGTAATCCCACTACGGGCTTTTGTGCAACGTTTATGTCAATGTTGGGTACGTCAGGCTGTTTATCTGATGGCAGCTGTTTCGTATTGACCATGTTAAAAGTTGTCTTCGTTCTTTTTGCCTAAAACTCTTCCAACTGGCTTAAAGGTAAAACCTGTCTATTAACTCTTCCCAACTAGCTAAAGGTAGACCTCTTCTCTTTATATTTCCTTTCCTCTTGAGAAAAAGAAAATAGATCTCGTCTTGAATCGGTGCCAGTTTCTTTGGTGTTTCTAAAATATGATATCAATTGGAGGTCCGAGTCTTTCTTTTTCTATAGTACTTGTGAGGTCACATACCCAGTATGCTGGAGAGGACCAGAGTTTTTACTCTGGTTCATGTTATAGAGGATCCAGATCAGACTTGGAAATACTCAGTTCAACAAGCGTTCTCTCAATTGTTTGGAAGAGTTGAGTTTTTTTTTTTTTGGTTAAAATGGAAATGAGCCGTCTAGTACTCTAGTTCGTTAATTAAGGTTGCCAAAAGATATGCGCAAAATCCTTGGTATCACCAGCTTTCAGTAGCCACAAATTAAATTCTTTTAATCTGACTTCTACAAATGAACAAAACAAACATTGATATATTAATCGATGACGCTCTCTTTCAAACATATGTACTGCATCCAAGATCCAACGCAACAAAATAGGGTCATTACCATTCACAACAAAAATAGCTGAGTATTGATATTGGATGGTTCAAGCTGGTCTAGACACATCCTTTTTCTCTCAACTAAGGTCGAAAGTTCTCTGTGATGCTCCATTGGGACATTCCATTTTCCATGCATAAATTCTTGCTTCGGACAACTGAACCACATATTAGTATATTACAAAGCCAAAACCAGGTTAACTTAATCTCTTCAAACATATGGTTGTAACCCAAACGCTGGATCTGAAATTGGCCCCAATTCCAAACCAGCCCTGCCAGCCCTTAAACCGTTAAACGTTCCAAGTTGTTGAAGTGCGGATCCGGTGACCACTTTCCATGTGAATGATGGAAAATATTGAATAAGAGGGGAAAAGCGCAAAATAAATAACAAGACAGGATGCAGGGATTTCTATGTTCTCAGGAAATCCAAAAATTCCAATGCTATACAATTTCTTTTGACTGATATAATCAGCAATTACTTGATAGTTTTGACTGTATTTGTTGCAGTACCTATTTCTTCGCAAACCCAAGATTCACCAGCCTTTCTACCATTTCCTTTGCATCAAGCATAATCTCATTAGAAATTTCAGCATTGGATTCCTGCATAAAATGGACCCATTCCTGATTGGTAGTTACATATCGGGATCAGGTCATAAAAGTGATTCATTTCACACCATGCCTATACCTGCCAATACACTATTAGGTGTTAAAAATACAAAGCGATACCTCAATTGGCGTTTCTACCAAACGCGTGGTTTCTCTCACCGTATTCTGGTTCCAGATGTCAGTCATAAACGGTGCAAATGCATCCAAATTCTCTCGGATGATCATCATTATTTCATTTTGAGCATATTCAAAGTGGAACAGAAGGTCGTTTGCACTTCTAAGAAGGATTGCTAATGCAGGATTCTTAGGATGTGGGTACAAAAATAAGAAATACAGTCCGCACGGCTGATTGCCAACCCAACCAAGGGGCGATCCGTCAATATTACAGTCCAGGTTGTTGGACAGATAGCCAACAATATTTGTTTTCAAATACGAATGATGAATATCCTTCTCGCTTCTGACGCCACTGACAAGACGAGGGGGCGGGGGGAGTCGTTGCGCAAGCTATTGAATACGCTTAGATGCACATTTCCAACGTTCCTGTGGTTCAATCTCAGTCATCTATCACGTTAACCTAAGCCCAGGCTTGTGGTCTAAGGAATGGACAATCTACAACAAAATGTCGCCCTATTTATTTTTTCTTTTCCCTTGAATTCCTTACAAACCACAGAGGTCGCTGACCAACTGCTATCCAGAGAGTTCATCTATGTGTCTCTAAATATACAAACTACATAATTCATCCAATAGTGCACTTATGGTATATTAACTTTTACCAAATTTCCCATTCCAGTTACATTTAGTGTCGGTAGCAGAAAATGGCAAAGTCCAAAATGAACCCCAGATCAATCAAAGATTAAAGTGACTGACAGGCTGCAGAAAATGCAACAACGTTCCATCCCCTCTCACTACTGTTAGTTACATGATACATGACCCCATTTACCCTCAAATTACGCCAATAAACATAATGACTTTGTACCTAAACTGACATCATACTTCCTTCAAAGTTCAAGTCAAGGTTGGAGCAGAGGCAAGGCCATCACAACGCCAAAGATGGACACCAACAATAGCAACATCCAGAAGGGAAATTTATCTGAACCCTTCTTGTTGTTTCTTATGTCATTTAGGGTTTCTCCTCTATTTTGGTCCTCTGGTCCTGTGTCATTTCCAGGTGTTTCATGCAAGAAATTTGGGCCTTCTTCTCGGGGTGAAATAGAAGACGACTGCTTCAAAACAGACTGTTCAGCATGTTGTTGCTCATTGTACTTCTCTACATACTCTGGGAACATCTTTCTGAAAATCGGACTGCAATTCAAGGAAAGAGATCCCACTTAGAATCTGATAGAGGACATCAGCATTCCCTACAATTCAACTATACAAGACTCCCGACCCACCCACCCACCTGGACATATATCCATTTTAGAGTTTTTAATAAATTACAAAGAAACGAGAAAAAACCACATAAAAATTAGAAAGAAAAGGGTCTATTGTAGACCCCTTTCCATGCCAACTCACAATTCGAATGGGGTCCTATTTTTTGGGCCAGGCCTCACAAATACTGCTAGAATTGAAACATATCAATTATCAAGTAATGTGCTGAATCCAAATTAACCATTTTCATTTGAATAGAGAATTATGACCAATAATATATGCACGACAAACTGTAGACCACCCCCTCAAGGTCTATCTAATGGAGACTGAGTTTACGTTTGGATAAGCTTCGAGATTTGTATTTTTAGAGCGCCCCAATTTTGGGCTTTGTTTTTTGAGGCTTAAAAGTGTTTTGACTATATTTTTAAAAGAAACATTTACCAAACGCTTACAACACATTTTGTCACATTTTTGTTTACCACAGCCCAAAGCTCAAAAGCAGAAGCTTATCCAAACATAAGCTAAGATTCTTATTGCTTCAATATTAGATAGAATTTCCCTGAAAGAAATCAAATCATGATAGTATTGCAAATTAAGATTATTTCTGCTTCATTTATAATTTTTCAAAAATTAAAAACGGATAGAAACATGATTTTACCTCATTTTAATCCATATTAAATAAAATAGAGTTTATGACTTCTACATTAGAAGCATAAGATGGCATAATCAGGTTCAACTTGGAAGTCAATTAAACTATGTGCAATAGCTTTTTAACTCATATGAAAATATAATCAAGTTTGACTTGGAAATGAATTATCCCACATAGAATGGCTCTCAGATAACCTAAATAAATCATATTCTAGTAAGGGTTTTAAATTAGGAGCCCATTGACAAAATTAAAAGAAATAAAGGAATGAGAAAGTAGAAAACCAGGTCATGATTGAATTGATTCGAAACACATGAATTATATAAATTGTAAGATTTACAAAATTGAACCATACGATTCAAATAGTAATTTTAGGATTCTTTTGTACTGATGATGACATCATCAGAAATTGGAACCTGTGTGGAATGGAGCCCTCCACCTTCCCCATACACAACTAAATGTTGATAGGTGCAGTATAGGCAACCCAGGGATTTCAGGTGTATGGTCAGAAACTGTGACGGAAACATACTTCTCATGTACTCAAGTCCTATCAACGTTGGGAACTCAACCAGGGCAGAGCTGACTGCTATCTTGTTGGGGTTAAGAAAGGCATAATGACTTAAGCATAGGAACCTCATAGTTGAAGGGCAATTCTTGGGTGGCTACAGGATGGATGGGCAGAAATCAGGAGAGTTCTTGGAAGTAAAGATCTGCACTTAGAGAGGTTAAAGATTTAATGATGGAATTGGGAGCAAGTATCAAGTGAGACCTTGATTTGCAAAGCCAATCTGATGGGCTGTCAAAACAGAAGGTGGTAAAAGATCAGATGTTTTGGGGATAACCTTCCAAGAGGAGCTTGTAATAGTTTGCTATGTACATACATACTTTATTCAACTTTAATAAAAATCTTTTAACAGTTACTTATAAAAAAATAGTAATTTTAGGATAAGATTCAAATTGAAACAATTCATGATTCAAATTATGAATATATCACTTTAACAGCTATGGTCTACATGGGGGTAACCTGTGCATTGTAGGCTGAAGACGCATGCACACACACACACACACACACACACACACACACACACACACACACACAGAGCACTTACCTCTTACAATTAAAAGCAAGAGAAGCCTTTGCCAACCGTTGTTTTTCAGCAACAGTAGTTGAAACACTGCCAGTGGTGGGACTGTTATCCATCTACAACAAGAAGAGAATCCCTTCATCATCATCCATGCCTTGTCTCAAATAGGGGTGCAACTTGGGCGGGACCAACCCGAGCCCAAACCAGTCCAACCCAGAATTTTACACGGGTTGGGATTGGATTTTCGGTCCTCAGGCTGGGCTCGGGCCCAAGAAGTCGGGTTTTTTTATTTTCGGGCCGGGCTTGGTCCTAGCCCTTAGGTAGCCCGAGCCCAGTCCAATTATATACATTTATACATATATGTGTATATATGTAAATGTTGCATACATATTTACATATATATACATACATATTTGTACACTAGTAATTAAGCACGTGCATTGCACATGAGAATTTTTTATATTATTTACTTCAATTTTAGACATATCATAGTTAAGATAAAAATTGAAAATTAACAAAATTAACAATATGATTAAAAATAAACTCAAATGCTTATAGCAAATGTGTACGTGCATTGCATGTGGAAATTTTAAATTACAATAACAATTATTATTAAACTTTGTATTCCATTTTGTCATAAATAAAAATAATTTTTAACAATAATTTTTATTTATTATGATGAATATATGACATTATAAATGTTTTCAAATGCAACAAAGTTCTATACTTTTTCATTGTTTGTTTCTATCTTTTTTAAGTATTTATTATTCAATTATGACATCATGATTTTTTTTTTTGAAAAGTTGGATCATTAACCCACCATCTAGATAAGAAAATAGCTTAGCTTTCGGATCAGTTTTAAATTATATATTATCTACATAATATAAATAATTTTTACTTATCACACTTAATTTTTGTTTGATATAATTAATATATAATTTTTTATATATTCTTTTTTTTTAATTGTACTTTTATTTTTTAAAGATTTATTATTTAACCATCATATCATCGATAAATCCATTTGACCCAAACCACTAACCCACAACCCAAAAAGGAAAATAGTTTGATTTCTATGTTGACACTAAATTTGGTATTACATTTCCCTCATTGATAAAATTATTTCTTATGTATAATACTTATTTTTGTTCAATATAATAAATGTATAATATTAGAGATGTACCCAGTATTTATTTTTATGAATATATAACATTAGATATGTGCCCAAATTTTTTTCTATTTTTGTTATTCTTTAAATTTTTCTATTTAAAAAAATTATTATTTGACTATGACTTCATTTCATTTCTAGGTTGATTTTAAATTTGGGTTTCCATTTTCATCATTAATAAACTTACATTTTATATGTATTTTTATTTGGTATAATGAATATACAATACTAGAGATATGTAAAACATTTTTTATTTTTTGTATTATATATTTTATCTATTTTAATTTTTTATTATGACATTATGACATTATTTATTAACCCATTTGGTTGAATTGCTTACCCACCATTGTGAGGGAAGAAAATAGTTTTGTTTTCAAATTATTTTTTAAAATATTTATTTTTATACCATTAAAATTAACTTTGTGGGTTTAATGAGAGAATATACCTTAGTATGAGATTAAATGAGAGAGAATGGAAAAATAGTTTTATTTCTAATTGGTTTCAAATTTTACATTCCATTTCCATCATTAATGAAAACATTTCTTATTTATCATACTTATTATTGTTTAATATGCCAAATATATGATGTTAAAAATGTTCCCATTTTTTTAATTTCTATATATTTTTGCATTTTATCTATTTTGATTTTTATTATTTAATTGTGGCAACATGTATTGACCCATTTGACCTAACGGTTTAATTTCTTACCACCACTTAGATGAAAACACTATTTTTTCAAGTAGATTTTAAAAGTATGTTTTTATGTTATTGGAATTATTAATTTATTATGCATGGATTTAATTAATAGAATTTAATGATGAAAATAAACAAAATGCCTTAAATATATGATTCAATGAAGACGAATGCAAATTAATACCTTAGTTGTTGGATTTAATGAGAGGAAATCGAATGCATTGAATATCTTATAATTGTCTCTTCTCAACTCATTTAATATATATACTCTTTTGCCCTCATTTTTTATCAATAAATGTAAATATGGAAGGGTAAATTTTGTCTTAAAAAAAATCCAGAAATATTCCTAAGGCTATTCGTGCTTTTTAAAGTAGTATAAATATAACATTTGTATAATAGATATTTTACATACATACATAAATATATGTATATATATTTGCATAAATACATTTATATATGTATATTTTAGAGTGGGTTCATTGGCCAACCCGAGCCTGGCCTGGGCCCAAGCCCAACCCGAGTGCATCAAACTACAAGGTGGGCTGGGCTCAGGTTGGGAAAATCAGGCTTGACCTCGGCCTCGGGCCTTAAGCCCAAATTTTAGTTTTGGGCCTGGGTTGACCATAAACCCGGCCCAACACACCCGACTTTCATCCCTAATCTCAAATAAATGGGGTCGGTTGCATGAATCCTGTTTCACCAATTCAATTTGAAGCCATACGCACTGTTAAATTATTAGTGCTTAAATCATTTCTTACTACTTCTACCCATGTCCTTTTTGCTCTACCCCTAACCCTTCTAGCCCCTCAAACTTGTAACAAATCACTTCTTCTAACTGATGTTGTTGATGGTCTTTTTTGCACACAACCAAACCATCATAGTCTACATTCTCCATTTTATGACCCATTGGGGCTACTCCTAGGTTCCTACGGATGACTTCATTCTTAATCCCTTTCTAGTTTTTCCTCTCATCCATAGAATTCGCATTTCGGCCACAATGAAACCTTTGACAAGTTTATTTTGGGCCTTACAACTGTTTTATAGAATTTTCCTTTTTAATCTAAGTGGTATTCGCCTATCACATAAAAGTTCAGATCCACCATTCCATTTTGCCCACCCTGCTCTAATTCTTTGGGTGAAATCCTCCTCAATTTCTCCCTTGTTATGAATTATTGAACCAAGGTACTGGAAATGGTCATATTGAGTTATCTCTTGGTCTCCAATCCTAATTCTTAAATGTGTCCTGATTTACACTCCTATAAGTACTAAATTTACGTGCCATATACTCTGTTTTAGTCTTATTTTAAAACCTCTTGTAAATTTAGTACATGACATGAAGCAAGAAGATAGGAGTGTATATCAAGATATTCAAATACAACCCTTTCACTTTGTGTTGGTCCTTATGGCATGCATGAAACAAGAAGATATTTGAATCAAGAATCCCTCCAATGGGGACTGTTAGTGGCAAAGTTGAGAGAACTCTGATTCAGTGGTCCCTTATTTTGAAGCAGTTCAGAGGTATCAGCTAAGCTCTATCTGAGAGCAGATGGAGCAAAAAATCCTTTTGCGGTGAAAATCTCCTTAATTTGCAACAAAATCCTTTTACCATCTATGAAAAAGAAAGTGGCATACATGCATTTATTCATTACTTGGTCTTTTTTCTATTTTACAATTTTCATTTTGTCAACTAATATCATTTGGTCACATGAAAAACATTGATAGGAGAAATGAGGATTAACTTGGTGCAAGTAGAAGGATATAAAAGGGATACCTAAGACCAAAAGGATGTCAACTGAAGTAGCAAAAAATCACCTAAGGTCTTATTGTTTAACAGAAGATATGGTTCTTGAGTGAAATCCTAGAAGAGGATTCATGTAACTGACCTTATATTGTTTGGGTTGAGGTTTTTTTAGTTTAATTCAAATCAATATATCGAAGAAAATATACAACATGCATGAAATTCAAAATTTCAAAACAATTTTAAAGGCTGGACCAACCTAGCTGACTTCTAAATTTTAATGAATGGCCATAAGAACAGATAAAAGCATTTCCTTCATTAGAAAATAGAAATTCTTTTGACAACTATCAAAAAAAAATCTTTTGACTATACTTGAAGCCGGGCCAACCATGTTTATCAGCATAGTTCTAGACTTCTAGGTCAATCAGCAAGCTTATCAAAACATGTTCCATCTAATTTCTAGTTCTACATGATTGCCAGCACAATTAATGTGTAAGGTCCATGATGAGAAAAAGTATGAAACATGGATCTATGCCAATCACTAAAAAGGGGAATTAGTAAAAGTTAAAAAGTTGCAATGGAACTCACCATGAATGACAAAAGTCCTGTAAGTATACTGCATCCACAACCCAATAAAATCAATGACAGAATATGAAAAATAATTAGAATGTTGAAAATCATAATAATTGAGTTTCATTAATTGATAAGAACTCATTGATGGCAAAGGATAAACTGTATAGAAGGATGCTAGACTAGAAGAAAATAGTGTCCTCGAAGAAAGAAAAAGAAATTACTACCATAGATCCACGGGGATTATTAATTAAAACAGAATAGCTTGACCTTACCTCGAGACAGACCACATTGGATTCCAACTTTCTGGATGAACTGAAAGAAGATATAAATGCATCCCAGATCAGTTAAGAAATGGATCACTCTGAAACAATAAATTGCTAATAGAATGCTTAAGAAAAAATAAATTGATAAATAAACTTACAGTCACTCATGGATAAGCATATTTTCTTTTGTGTAATAAACCGTCCATTGGGAGTAATCATGCTAACCAGAGAAGAACAATTTTTTGTGAGAAGGGAAGTCAAGTCATTATCTTAAGAGTCAGAACACCATAACTGAAAGCAACAGACTATCAGTCGGGGATATTAGTACCTAATACTGGGAGGCTTGAATGGATACTCCGGAGGAAACTTGATTTTCCCATAGTAATATCCACCTTACCATAACAAGTGGAATTAAACGTTTAGGAGGGCAAAGGAACACCATCAATAAGCATCAGAAATGGGCCAGGAGGGCCATAAATGTTTACATATCTTCAGTGCCTTCTAATACCAACAGATGAGATCACATACCTGCAAATGGCGTTCCATCACTCCCCTCAAGCACATAATCTAAAATGAAAGAGAAAAGGAAATTAAAAGATGATTGTTGTCCCAATATGAAACTACATGAACAAACAACAAATTGACAACAGTAGAAATATGTAGGAGGTAAGCAGGAAAAAAATTATATATGGGGAAAATATTATCCCAACTTTCCTAGAAAAGTGTAACACTTGTGATTTGCTTCAAAGAAAAAGACTTAATTGGTGTTTACCCCTGAACTAGTGCATCTTTGTAAAGCTAATGTGAGAGTTGCTATCACTTATTAATCTCCTGCCCTTCTGTTTCAATGATTTCAGATTGGTTTCTCTCTATTTGGTTGCAGATGGACTCCCCTGGCCAAATGTACAAAGCTTATTTGCTTCCATTTCTGTTAGATGGAAGAAAATGGGTAGAATCTTGTGGAGATGCACAAGAGCTGCTGTTTTCTGGACAGTCTGGGAAGGAACCAAAGGATTTTCTCTGAAAAGGAAAGAAGTAGGGATGCTATCATTTAAACCCAGTGATTTAAAAGGCGTGCCCTAGGCACATTTTGGGGTATGCGCCTCGCCCAGGTCCTAGGCACACCCCTTTCAAAAGGCCATGTGCCTGATGCACCTTGCGCCTCAGCCCAGGCGTGCACCTTTTTAAAATTGTGTGCTTTTTGTTCTTTTTTTGAGAACTTTCATTGCCTTTTAAGAAGATATTTTATGCAGTGAATGAATGAACAACATTAGCAAATGGGGGAATTCAAAATGGCTTATAAGTTTGCTTTTATTTTATATTTCCATTTGAATACGCTTTGCATGTTATGTTTATGTATTTTAATTTTAGATAATATGTTTTTTAAAGCATTTATTTTAAAATTTATGTTTATTTTTTTATTAACATTATGTTTAACATTTTTTGGCTTTTTTTTTAATTCTGACTTTTTTGGATTTTTTCGCTTTCTTTTTTTTTTGTAATTTTGCGCCTTGATTAAAAAGGAGCACGCCTCAGGCACAAATTAGCTCTCATGCTTTTAAAACACTGTTTAAACCATAACCATTAGGGTGTTTCATTGGGTGAAAGTCTTTGAAGCTCTTTGAAGGTAAATCTGCAGATCTGTTCAAGAATTGGAAGGAAGTGGATAATTCAGCACCTCTGAAAACTGTGACCTGTCCACTAAGGTCGCCACTGAATGATGGTTTCACTATGTTGAATTTTGAAGGAAGCAGTGAAGGCAACCTGAGCCCTTCAGATATAGAAGTGTTTAGGGATGGGGAATGGAAAGTTATTGCTCTATTTTCAGGCCCTATTGGTATAGCGATTCACTAAGAGCTGAGGTCATGGAGGTTATAGAAGGGATAAAAAGAGCAAAGGAGTTAAATATCAGAAAACTGATTGTGGAAGGTGACTCAATGCTGATCATTGGCTGGCTACAAAATGAAGAGATGGAATTTGGAAATTTGCCAACGAAAAAAAGAGGTTTAAGTGGTTGACCCAGGACTTGGAGATAATGTTACAGTGGATTAAGAGAAGTGCAAATTATTTTGTGGATACACTTGCAAAACAAGGGATGGGAAGGGGCAGTTTATTTTGGGCCATGCTGTAATTTGATTTTGTACTCGGGGAAGGTTAAGAGATTTCACCCCTCCTCTTGCTTCCTTGTATCTGTTTCTTATTTTATTAATAAAAGTCTGTTTTATATATATATATATATATATATATATATATATATATATATATATTATCCCAACATCCTTCAGACCTTCACTTCAAGTGTTCCAACTAGCTGAACCATCTTGCTGCCAAAAGAAACCACATCTTGTCTGGGTCACAATAAACATCTCATAGATAGAAGTATGGACCAACAGGTACTCAATCTCTAGCTAGGTTGGCAGAGTTGCATGACATGTTTATATATATATATATATATATATATTATCCCAACATCCTTCAGACCTTCACTTCAAGTGTTCCAACTAGCTGAACCATCTTGCTGCCAAAAGAAACCACATCTTGTCTGGGTCACAATAAACATCTCATAGATAGAAGTATGGACCAACAGGTACTCAATCTCTAGCTAGGTTCGCAGAGTTGCATGACATGTTTATTTATTTATTTATCTCTGGGTCACAATAACCACTGATTCAGTGAGGCATTTGACACCTAAGAACCAAGTCAACTTTTTGCCTGCTTTCCAATCAATGTTAGACCAAATGAATTTGTACTGTATACAACCATCTATCATTCCTTAGGCTGACTCTCTTTCTTCCTCTCAGAAAACTCTATAATGATACAATCTACATCAATGGAGAATTCAATACTACTACTAGCATTCCTCAACTAAAACTTTCCTTTCTGACCATCCACTACCAACACACAAACATCACTAGGAACAGCAACTTGTTGATGGATACATTAAGAGTTCTTTTAATATTTGGAGAAACAGTAACTATTTGTATTTGAGTTCCTGCACCAGTAATTTAATTTTTGGTCAATTTGAGTTTTTTGTTGGTAATTTTTAACCTTTATTAGATATAGAAAAAGAACAGATTACATAATAGCATGCCAAGCATCCCTCTTTTTTAGGCCTTGTATCTGCTATCTAACCCTTCCTTTTAACTGTTGACGTTACATGCTCCAATAATTATCCCAAAATATCCATCCCTATATACTCCTTGATCAGCCATGGAATTGCTGATCAATGAACCAAGAGAAGTTGGCATCAGCTGCTCTGGTATTGCTGCAATCCTTGACTGTTATTCTTTAACCAGTGCACAACCACTCTAAAATGTTACTCCTAATTTTATCAATGTCTTAGAATCATCTTGTAGGGCCAAACTAGTTTAAAGAGAAACATTTGTGGTATGGAAGCATGCCCCAACTCTCTCACTCTCTCTCAAGTGGAAGTGGGGTATCTTCTTCGGCCCCTTCCTTCAAGTGTTTTAAACCAACTAATTTGAGAACTTAGACAGATTGTAACCCAACTGAATTTTTACTATCTAGCCAGGTTAGCATGCATATATGGTTAGTGGGTTCTTCAGATGTTAAGGATACTCTTATGCAGCTACCCCACAAAATAAAGGACAGTTATTACATAAGTTGTATGTGGCGTTCCTTTTTTCTTCATTTTTTTTCTGAGAAAAGGTAAGGTAAATTTTATGATAGAAGAGCAAAGCCCACATTACGAGAGAGCATTCCCGACCACAGGACTGTGGTATTCAAACACCCTACAGACACCAAAGAAACAACATTCCCCACAGCAAACCGGACCAGGATATCAACTATATATTTATTTAAGAATAATCTTGTGTTTCCTTCAGACAAAATTGTTCCTAGATCAGCCTTCCAAAAACATTTGTCATCACTGCCTAATCCCAGCAATACCCAAGATGACAACAAATCATGCATTGAGGCAGGTATAACCAAGCAAAGGTTTGCAATTTCCTGTTACATTCCTTTTATCTTCATTACACAGTCCAAAGGTTAAAGCACCTGGTTACAGTTTTGCATGGACTCAGACAAGAATCAGAATCTGAAACATGTCTGGGTCCAACTCAGCAAGTCCAAAAAAGTGGGATCTATGAACATGCCTCAGATAAATAACTAAATAACTAAATTACAATTTAAAATGGACAATTTCCTTAAAATAGCCAGAAGCTTTGTACGAGAAATAATTGTAAATTAAAACCAAATTAAAATTGGTATGCATGGATAAATGGATTCATGGAATATAAACTTTAAGGAATAGGAAACAACCATCAGATAAACCGTTTTTCCAGGTTGATTTTCTTGTAAGAAGTCTACTCTCTACCATTGCGGGACTATTTATTGACTATGCCAGATCTGGTGTGGGCTGTTAATAACACAACAGTGTGCTTGGATGGTTGGACCACTAAATGATGTGTCTTGGATTGGACAACTATGAAGAAAAACTGACAAAACACATTTAGGATATTGGAGTGTCATATTGGTGTGGATGGCCCCCTTTTTACTATAAATATCTTGAGCACATATAAAATGAATCCCACATAAGAGATTAACTTGGAAAAATATGTATAGGGATGGATGGTTAAATGGTGTTGCTGGTCATGACAATAACCAACCTTATCATGGGAATAGACAACATGCCAAAGGTACATAATCTGTTGCATAGAGGCATCTGTCAGTGAGAATCAGAAATTTGGCAAGTCAACACAGTAGACTTTGGTAAACCCACCTGATTTGTAAAATAACCAAGTCAGACATGTACTTTGGCACAATGTTGTAAAACATAGAAGCATGAGAAGAGGTGTTCCACTAGCTGGAGGTGTGAGGTGTAGTTCAGAACACGAGGTCTAAGCCTCCTGAGCACAAAAGAGGTGTTCTTTTCTTTTCTTTCTTTCATTCTTGAGGCATGGATGAGGCCACACCAGAGGCATCTGGGTCATGCAAAATGCATCTGAGGCATATGCCTCAGGCATCCACACCTCTGGGTGTACAACTCATACTTTTTTAAACATTGCTTTGTGAGCCATATACTACTTAACTCATCCTTTCCAAAAATGTGATTTCCATTCAAAATTTCTTCATTATCTAGACACCCTTCTCTTTCTATGAAATTGTACCTACTATCAAATTCCTATTCTACTTGAGCAATCTCTTCTGATTGTATTGTTGGATCCTGGTGATCCTCTTATCAAATCCAGAGTCACCTTCACAACAAGATAGGAACCTGGTCAACAGCAAACCCTGCCAGATATTATAGCAGCAAGATCTGGGCCAAT
Source organism: Nelumbo lutea (assembly GCF_056320005.1). Taxonomy (NCBI): domain Eukaryota; kingdom Viridiplantae; phylum Streptophyta; class Magnoliopsida; order Proteales; family Nelumbonaceae; genus Nelumbo; species Nelumbo lutea. The sequence continues at coordinate 1,002,411 of NC_142689.1, forward strand.
CAATTCCTTACATGGATCAGCTGGTTTTTAAGCATTGCTTTATTCTCTATTCATCTTTATTTTGGATCTGAACCTCTTTCTCTCATAATTTGGATCCACGAGTTTCCTTCTTTACCCATTACATACAGCCCTAGTAGGACTTTCTCTTCATTCACTGTCAACATGAGAGGATGATATTAAAATCGGCTAATTGCAGAGCGCAGAGCACAGAACACTACCAAGCCTATATGGGAAGGTGATGTCACTATAGTATACACATACCCCCAACCCCTCTGGTTCCTCAATTCAGCTAGCATATCTGCAATAGTAAACTTCAACACACTAGAAATCCATCTCATTTGAGCATCATAGATGCCAATACTTTTTTGATCATGTTGAGAAGATGAGCCAAATGCCAGGCCCACATCCAACTCTATGGCACCAATTGATTGCATTCCTTGAGTTGCTTCAATGGACAGGGGTGAAAACTGGATACTTCTTAGCTGATTGAGCATAAAGCACTTATATTTAACACCCTTAATTCCATTTATGCTGAATCTGTATCCCCAATTGGCTCGGTAAAGACTCAATGACCCAATAAATGCTGCAATTTACCATGGAGAAGAACCAATTAGTTCCCCATTGCCCAGGATTTTCATAGAGCTGCCATCAAAACGAAATTTGACAGCACCAGGACTGGTAGAGGTAAAAAGGCCCGATGAAGAGAGTCATCATAAGATGATCGGAAGGTCCCTCATGAAATCCTAAAGAGAGATCCTTTTAAGCCCCTTAGAAGCACTTGTCAAGAGCTAATAATTGATAGAACATGGCCCTTCAGAACCTTCTTTTTATAGGTAAGGAATCCATTAACTATCAAATAAAAGAAGGCAACATAAGAGAGGGAAAAAAGGAAACACAAAGAAATAATAGAGAAAACAAAAACATAAAAATGGGGGGTGGGGGCGAAATCCAGACTAATGATCATGAACCACCCACCCGCGCCCGCCCAAAAAAAAGGGAAAAAAAAAGAAAAAAAAAAAAAACTCAGCTGGCCAGCTCATAATCAATCTCAAGCTACACCATCATCATTCAGACATAAGAAAATGACAGAAATTAAAAAGGTAGCGAAAATTGCAATACAAAAAAGAATCCCAGCCTTACCCCCCCCCCCAAAGAAAAAATTAAAATTGAAACTTTCACAGGTTAGATTCTTTACAGTCACATCCTCCTTTTCCCCTTGCCCTTCTTGAACCATCTCCACTCTTTCCCTCACCACCTGTGCCCCATTTTTCCTTCAATGCACTTATGCCCCCTCCTCCAAAGCCTGCATACTCTTTCCTTTCGGAAACTTTCACATCCAAATCACAATGCTCCACCCCAAGATTCAGACTCCTCAGCTGCCCCCATCTCTCCTCTAAGCATCTAAAGCATGCTTACACATAACCATTCCCCACCCTAAAAAAAGGAAAAAGGAAAAAAAAAAGAAAAAGAAAAAACAATATCGTTGCTCAGTTCAACCATTTCTCCCTCCCTTTCTTTAATACAAATACTCACCTTTCAAAAAAATTATTAAAAAAAAATCCTTGGGGGTGTTTCTGCTAGAACCACCACAATGTGGTGAATAACCTTAATGAAGGGACAAAACCAGTAAGGTTTTGAAACAATAAACAAACTGTATGAAAAGGCTACAGAATAAAGGAAGGGCAGATGGCACCACTGGTACAGAGTTCCCATTTAATGGTGGCACATATATGTTGGAAGAGTTGGAACAAGCCTTATATTTGAAAGGTGATCAGTGTGAATGTCTAGTTACTGGGTATTGCTTGGAGTTTCCTGTCTGCATTAGTTCCTTTTCAAATGGAAATAGAGCTTGTTGATTGAATTTTGACACTGCCTCTTTACAGATGGAAACAGATAATTACTAATGGGCATTCTTCCACAATAACAGAACAATTCATAAAGTATCCTTGACTTTCCCTTTCATCCTAGGTTCTGCATAAGTAGTATACAGTGAAGGGTCAGCTAGAAAAAACATTAATTCATGAGAAAACCAAGTATTTGACATGATTAAAAAAAATTATAAAATCAAACTATGCCAAATAAAATGAGTGCAGAGAGAAGAAATTTTACTTACGCCACTCAAGGATATCATTTGGTGAAGGACGAGCCATAACATGGGAAACCGGCTCCTACAAGTTCATACTGACAGAAGTTAGCCTCTCACAACTACATTAGCAGAGCTAGCTCCGTTTGGTTGGCTAGACGAGCCTCAGCTGAGCTTGGATGGGATAGGTTCTGTTAGATACTACAATATATATGATATATAATAAATATACTCTTAATCTGGGCTTGGTCCTAATATCAAAACATTATGCAAAATAAGAAGAGTTTAACCAAGCCTAAACTGGGAATTAGTTCACTATCCCAAGCTTGGCCAGGCAAAGCTCAGTTCAGATTGGCTTATTTACACCCATGATAACACCTTCTATTGGAGTCCCCCCCCCCAGGTTATAGAAACAATCCAGGAACTTATCTTAATTAAAAAATGGCCCAAAAGAAGAGCTTAGGTTGACCAGGTGGCAAATGGTTTTAAGCTGAAATTTGCCCCATGAATGAGGGTAGAAAGAAAAACATGTCAAACCCTTTTGATCCCCCAACCACATTGTCATGTGAAAAATTCCTCCACCATTTATGCAAGCTCCTTCGCTAAAGGATCAGATCAACAAACCCATTCCCTATATAAATGTACTTCATGTGTATCTTGGGAATATCACATGCACTTGCTGAATCTCAAAGTTGAATAAGGTATCAAATTAACAAAGTATTCATCGTGCCACAAATTAGAGATAAGCATATAAATTGATGTCAAACATGAAAAGGAGGCTGAAAAGGGACAACCATGCAGTTACACCAAGTTTATATGGGGTTTTTTCTTCTCTTTGTTCAGATGTCATATGTAACAGCCAATCAAAGGCATCCATGCATGATCTTTTCTTTATGGCCAAGTTTCAAGGAGCAAGAAAGATAAGATTTTTGGGAGCTGTGTTCCATTTGCAGTCTGTTGGAGCATTTGAAAGTAAAGACATAAAGGAATATTTTAAGGAACTCAAAAGAGGCATGAAAGAATGTGTTCGGAACCAGGAAAATTGGTTCTGTATTGGATTCTAGTGCAACTAGAATTTGCAAATGCACAAGAAGTTGTGCTCACTTCATTCTTTTGATCTTCTCTTTGTTTGGGTGTAGGTGGAATCCCCCAACTGATGCGCAAAGCTTGTTTGATCCTTCCTTCTTTGGTGGGAAAAAGAAAAGAGGAAGGAGTATGTGGAGATGCACAAGGGCTTTCAATTTGTTAGATTATTTGGGAAAAAAGGAACATCTCTGTTCCTAATTGGTCTCCTCCAGAAAGAGGATTTGTTAGGCTTAATTTTGATTGTAGCAGCTTGGGTAACCTGGGATTGTCAAGAATTGGAGGAGTGTTTAGGGATGAAGAGGGAAAAATACAGGCTTTTTATTTATTTATTTATTTATTTTGAAGGGCTACACGACGGGGGGTAGCCCATCCCCCAACCCAGGTGCAGGTGGGATTCGATCCCAAGTCTCCACTACGATCAGCAGGAGACCTTACCGACCAGCTGGTTGGCACCTTGCAAAATACAGGCTTTTTATTCTGGCCCGATAGGAGCAAGTGATTCCTTGAGAGCTGAAATTTTGGCACTAATTGAAGTGGTAAAGAGGGCAAGATCTTTAAACATTGGAAAATTAATTATTGAAGGGGATTCCAAATTGGTTGTGGATGGCTGTTAAGTGAGGAGGCAAATCTGAGGAGTTTTAGCAATGAAAGGAAGAAATTCAAATGGTTCACACAAAATATGAAGTGAGAGTTCAATGGGTCAAACGAAGTGCAAATTCTTTTGCAGATACGACTGCTAAACGAGGGGCAGAAAGAGATCAGTTGTTTTGGGCTCAGTTGTAAAAAAGTTTTGTTGGGTTGGGGAGAGATGAGAAGGTTTATCTCTCTCTGCATTTGTTTCTTCATTGTACTCTTGTAATCTGTTTCAATTTTTAACGAGTTTTCAGTTACTAATAAAAAACAGATAAAATAAAAAGAAATTGGAGACTGTGTAAACAATTTTTCAATGAAATGGAAAAAATGAATCAACCTTGCTAAGGAGTTGCAACAAAGGAAGGGAATAAGAACCCTGGTGAATGATCAACAAGGAAATATTATCAGCCTTCTGGAAAGTTTCACAGTGCAAACTGGAGCATAGGTAGCTTAATATGCACTTATTTTTCCTTCTTTCCTTCTTTTTTTTTTTTTTCAAGCGGTAAGACGTGGAATTTTGTACTAAAAGGAGGGAGAGATTCCGTCAACATAATATGTAGATACAAGAATGATCATGTACATTGATTACAAGTATTATATATTCATAAAAAGTCTTTATATTTCAAAACCCTTCTCCCAAAGGATTCTCTGCTATTGATTGCTGAAAGCAAAATTTAGGAGATAGATGTTTCATAAAAAATTACAAGATAAACCAAGAACTTGCATTTGCCAGTTCTTTCATTCTGGCAAAAAATTGGGTGCCATCAAAGCAAGATTAAAGATTTGGAAATTGGAAAAAAATATGAGTTTAGACACTGAAAAGAAAGCTCTCTTGAGTACCATAAAGGAAATTGATTCAGCAGAAGAGTTGGGTCCTATATCAAAGGAGCATAGATTAAAAAGATCTCAGGCAAAGCTGAAGTATGATAAATTGGCAGTGTCGAAAGAAATTAAATGGAGACAAAGAGCTAAAGTGGCTTGGCTTAAAGAGGGGGACAGGAATACACACTTCTTTCACAAAATGGCAAATGCAAGAGCTAGAGCCTTCGTAATTAACAGGTTGGAGGGAGAAGACAAAGTGGGTGTCTCTGAGGCAGATATGAAGTTAGTGGCAACCAGCTTTTGTAAAAAGTTGTATAAGGAGTCCTAGTTCTTCAGAGCTTTTCCTAGGTCCCTTCCTTTTAAATAGTTGAGTGAGGTGCAGTCTTCTCTTATTGAAAGATCTTTCACGGAGGAGGAAATAAAAGCAGCAATCAAGTTGTTGGCTGATGAGAAATCTCCAGGACCTGATGGTCTTACAAACCTTTTCAATATTAAATGTTGGGATGTTGTGAGATAGGATATTCTGAATGTCTTCCAGGACTTCTATGAGAGAGGTTCCTTGTAGAGGAGCTTGAACACTACCTTCATAACTCTCATTCCGAAGATTGAACGTGCAATGAACATTAAAGATTTCAGGCCAATTAGTCTTCTGCATAGCTTCTACAAAATCTTAGCTAAAGTTCTTGCTGAGAGAATGAAAGGGGATCTAGGTAGTGTCATCTCCAATAACCAAAGTGCCTTTATTCCGGGTAGACAGATGCTGGACTATGTACTTATTGCTAATGAGCTTATACATTAAGAAAAAAGAAGGTTCCCCCGGGCGGATTTGCAAACTTGATATTGAAAAGGCTTATGATCATGTCAATTGGAGATGTGTTGATCTTGTGTTATAGCATATGAATTTTGGGTAAAAATGGAGGAACTGGGTTAAAGTTTGTATCACCTCTCCAAAATTTTCAGTTTTGGTTAATAGACAGTCCGCAGGCTTCTTTGATAGTTTCAGGGGTCTCAGACAGGGTGATCCCCTGTCTCCCCTACTCTTTATATGTGTAATGGAGATCCTCACTTTGTTCTATACAAAGGCTGCTAATTCCGGTGAGTGGGAAGGCTTTGCAATTTCTCCGACGGGTGAGAAGGTGAACATTCACCAATTTGCAGATGATACGTTATGCTTTGTGGATGCCTCCCCCTCCCAGGTGGAATTAGTTCTTGGGATCTTATCTTGGTTTGAGGTGATTTCTAGCCTTAAAGTCAATTGGAATAAGAGTCAAATAATTCCAGTGGGTCAGGTTTCCAATTTAGCAGATTGTGCAGGCATTTTGGCTTGTCAGATTGAATCCCTCCCAGTCAAATATTTGGGTCTCCCTCTGAGGGTGAGTTGTGGTTTATCTTCGATTTGGGGCCCAGTAATTGAGAGAATGGAGAGAAAAGTAGTTTCTTGAAAGGCAAAATACCTTTCTTTTGGGGGTAGGGTGACTTTGATTAAGAGTACATTTTCCAATTTACCCACCTGTTTCCTTTCTTTTCTCTATTCCAAACAAAGTTGCAAGCCAGCTTGAAAAACTTCAAAGGAATTTTCTTTGGAGGGGGATGGGAAGAGGAGAAAAAAGTGCATTTGGTAAGTTGGGAGTAAGTCTACCTCCCTAAAGATGAAGGGGGGTTGGGCATAAGGAAGTTGGAATCTTTTAATTCTGCCCTCCTCTGCAAGTGAATTTGGAGATTTGCAGCAGAAAATGATGCCTGGTGGAGATCTCTCATTGCTAGTAAATATGGTGTGGAATGGGGTAATTGGAGAATGAGGGACCCTCCTCCCAATTGGGGAAACTCTTTGTGGAAAGGGATAATGAAAATTTTCTCAGCTCTTGCTGTTGGGGTCTCAATTAAAGTTGGCAATGGTATTAGGACCAAGTTTTGGAAGGACTCTTGGTTTTCGGATGGCCCCCTTGCTGATTCCTTTCCTCTCCTCTTCTAGTGCGCTTCAAATCAAGAAGCTTCAATTGCAGAGTGTTGTAGTGTATCTGGTGGTTCAGTTCTTTGGTCTCCTTCATTTAGAAGGAACCTTTTCGACTGGGAGGTGGATGAGGTTTTGAATCTGTTGACCTGTCTTCAGAATCAAGAGTTGGATTTCAGCTCAGAGGATAAGTGGCAGTGGAAGTGGAACTCAGATGGTGTGTTCTCTGTCAAGTCTCTGACTTCTAACCTCTGTAGAAGGGGTGTTTCTGATTTCCTGTCATCAGGTGTGGAATCCCACCAGCCCAACTAAATCTAACTTCCTAGTTTGAACTATGGCTCTAAATAAATGCCTTACTAGAGCTAACCTTATGAGAAGGAGCATTCAGCTTTTGGACCTGTCATGCAGCTTGTGTGGGAGTAGTGCTGAATCCACTGATCATTTGTGCATTCACTGCCCGTTTTCTTCTCAGCTGTGGAATCATTTCTTCAGCTCTATGAACTTAAGTTGGGCCATGCCAAGTTCGGTTAAGGAGCTGTTGTGTTGTTGGAAGTTCTTGGGGTTGAGCAAGAAAAATAAATTGTTTGGAAGACTATTCCTAATGCTGTGTTATGGTCCATCTGGTCTAAGAGGAATAGAAGGATACTCTGTACCAAGGCTTTAAGTCCGGAAGAGCTAATTCAGAAAGCAGTGGGCAAATTGGTTTCTTGGGTGTCTTTGTCTGGGGATTTCAGAAATTGTAATGTGTCTGCTGTTTTTCTTTCTAGTTCTTGGTGGAATGTGTAACTGCTGATTAGATCAGTCGGCCTTTCTAGGAATGATCTCAGCCTGCCTTGTGTATCTCGTCTCAATAAATATTACTTTACCTTTTTCCAAAAAAAAAAGTAAATTTACAAAAAACAGATAGATAAATGAATACATATGCAGACAGGCATACTTTGCAGAGTGCTCTATATTCCTTCTGAAGACGCTTTACACAGGACTTATCTGCCATTATATAACAGCTTCAGAATGACACCAAGGTTAAGAGATCCAGATTTCTAAATGGTTCCTTTGGTTCTTCCACCAACAAAGCTTTAATTTGTCAAACTGATGAACATAAGAAGAATAATTAGATTACTCATTGCACAGTAACAAATTCATTAAATGTATAAAACAGAAAATCTCATAACAAATACAGAATACTTTCAAATAATAAGCACAGTAATCTTCAATTAGGGGAAATGGAGCATATATTGTTTGGCCCCAGTAACCCCAACATCAGGGTGTTACACCCTTGATGGAGCAAGGACATGATTGGAAGACATAGAATTGTTATTTACTGGAACATATGACAACGAATTTACAGAATTTGGAATAAAAATTGACACCAAATGACCAAATATGGATATCAAACAAAAATGGGGATACAGCTACCTATTTCCTAAGGAACCCAGACTATCCCAATTAATATTCTTATATCATATTTTTTATATCTAATTGCTTAAGCTGTGCCATTTCTCAATATTCATATCCTGCAAAATTCAGTTGAACTTTAAACATGTATAGATTTGATTATGATAAGGGTGGTTCATTGGGCTTCAATCAAAGAGGAAGTCAAATGAGCTCCCATGGATTCTTAATTGAGAGGATGGTCCAGTATTGCCAGCTTAATACATTAAAGGTCCCAAACAATCCGATCCTGTGTACTAGTAGAAGATTGAAAGCATAAATTCAACTTTAATGGTTGCAGCCTAAGAAACCCAGGTCAGTGGGTATTAGAGGGGTCTAAGGTAAACACAAAGTATCGATACTCTCAAAACAGAAATTTTAACTTACCGAGAGTTTTTATCAATCAATACTCTTTTTTCTTTTATTTTTAATTTAACATTTCAACAGTGGATATGTTAATCCAGGATTTAACATACAAAACAATCAGAATTAACAAAATCTTATTCATTAGCATTTCACTGACCATGAAAATCGATACATATTGATTCTTTGAACCTTGGGTGTAAGAGATGACAATGAACCATTATTCTAAGTTTCTCAGCCCCTGTTGGAACTGGAAACTCTTTGAGAGCTGAGATACTAGCTCTCCTTCAAGGTCATAGATCATCATCCGCTTTCAATCTTTCAAATTTGACAGTAGAAGATGACTTCCAAGTGGTGGTCTCATAACTCTTTTTAATATTTTTAAGTCATGGGGCTCTAGAATCTGATTAGAAAAGTAAAGTTTTTGAACCAACATGAATTGCTTGTTCAAGTGAACCCCTAGATCTATTAATAACCTTGCTGATGCATTAGTGAAAGCTGGGATGCAAAAGATGTTTTGGTTTGGGGGAATTGAGGTCCAAGGATTGACCTGTAACAAAATGTGTTTATACTTTATACTGGTGGTCTTATGGGCTTGAGGCATCAATACTCATTTCTACTTCATTGAAAACGAGGTCTCTACTTTTCCATTATCAATGAATTAGTTATCAGTTATCGACTACAGTAAACAGTATTATACTATTTTAATATTCTAAAACCTTTAATTCTAAGTATACCCTGAAGTGCCCATGTTGTATCTGGTGTCATATCAGATACATATCATTCCTGACAGTGGAACCAATATGCTAGTGTAATAAGATGAATAAGTACAGAGAGCATAGCTAAGCTGAGATCAGCAGCAACTCCAAAAGACACATTCCCAAACACAGGAATGAGAAAGTCTAAATCTCCCCAGGGTAGGTCCTAAATATAACTTTTTCCTATCAAGTATTAACTCTGCTAGCAAGAGAGTTAGTGGACCTTTGTATCCATCTAAATGAGATGTTCATGGTGGATGACAAAGGCCTCATTTCTTTAAATAGGGATTGTGATAAGGGATGCAAAGGGTGTGGTACCATTAAGCTATTCAAACCTGTTTTCAGTAATTCAGTAAGGACAGAAATGCTTGCCCCATTTAAAGGGCTGAGTCCGGCTTGATCTTACAACTACTTGAACCTAATAGTGGAAGGTGACTACCAGGCGGTTTTCTCTTGGTTCCATTCCTCAGAAGGTCCTTGGGTTTTGAGGCATTTGATTGGAGAGGCTAATATATCCAAGGCGTGGTATTTCATGTTGATACCTAGAGGCTACATCTGCAAATAGTCTTGCTGACTCTCCATCTAGCAATAGAAGGGGGTTGGATCAAAGCCGGTTTAGGGAGTTACAGGTCAGGGTTCTAATTTGTAACTTATGAACAACAAAATCTGTACTTTTTTTTCCTTTTCGTATTTTAGGACAGCTCCTTCCATCCCCTTAGATACAATTCTAAGCCCCTATAGGAAGGCAGCAAGTTCACCCTTCATTGAGTTTACTACACCAACTAGTCCGCCATAGCTTAATAGAGTTGTGCTTGTATGATCTATGAAAATAGCACCAATAATTTATAATCGTGGGTTCCCTAGGATCAGCAAGTGGATGAATTCAACTTTCAGTTCCCAATAAGCCTCCCAACTAGCCTTCATATCATAGTAAAGATATTCTCCCTGAGATTGAGAGAAGTCCTGGAATTTGTGGCTTCCCTTTCTCAAGGGTCTTCTTTAGAGGGAGATAAAAATATAAAATCAGGACAAATTTTAGTAGGTAATGACGTTGAGAATGACGTTAAGGTGTCAAGATGGAAGGTTTTTATTTTCAAACATAATTTGGAGAAAGCAACATGATCATGTTGATCACGAGGTGTGACCACCCTTGAAAGTATAAGAAAGTGTAAGAAGCCAACAATGCACTAGAAACAAAGCATTACAAGGTTGCTTAGTACAAATGTTCCCTCGATACCCCTGGTTTAGCAAGATAATCAACCATAGCATTTGCTGACCTGCTCACCCAATGTGATCTAACAATCATGTTATTTGTTAACCAGATTGCCTTCTTTAGGAAATCCCTATAGCACAAAATGACTAAGCTCGGGCCTGTTAACCAACATACAACAACCTTAGAATCTCCTTCAATTAGAAGATTCTCAACTCCTATTTGATTTGCTATCTGAATACCCCAACAGAGAACAAGTGGAAAGAATCCAAAGTTCTCAGCCAGTGAATTGCCCTTGTTAAGATACACTCCTTGACAAGTAAGAGACTTCGTTCCTTTTCTTGAAAGATTCTTGCATTCCTTTCTTCCCAAATTGTTCAAAGTGCAGCAGCTCTAATACATTTCCACATAATCCCCCCTCTTTCAGTGGGCCACACAAAAAAAAAAATTAAAGAAGAAAAATTGGAGATAAAACAGCTTATCTCCAAAATAAAACATTACAATTGAGCCCAAAAACATTTGATTTCTCCCAGCCCCTAGTCTTGCCAAAGCATCAGCCATGCTGTTAGCCAATCTTTGAACCCATTGAATTCTTACATCCACACCCCTAAATTATCCATTTAATCTTCTTTAACTCGTTTTTATACACCCATAAATTATTCCCTTTGTCTTGCAGCCAATTAACCACCAATTGGGAATTCCCTTCAATAATCAGCTTGTGTACATCTAGCTCCTTTGCTTTGATAACCCCTTCCACAGCTGCCATTACTTCAGTGTTCAGAGAATCCCCAATGCCAATTGGACCAAAGTAAATTGCCACCACCTGACCTAACTCATTTCTGAACAAACCTCTCACACCTAAGGGGCCTAGATTCCCTCTGTTATTGCCATCAAAATCTGGTTTACATACTTCTCGGTGGTGTCAAAGCCAAACTAATCCGGAATTTTAATGATGAATTAGCCACTTCCTATAGAAATCATCCACCGAGAAATCTGAAACAGATTTAGAGACTTTAGCCAATAAACAACTCTGATGGTGATGCATTCTACCAAGGCTTCCTTACTCCTTTCTTTTTCAAGGAAGATTCTTGCATTTCTCTCTTCCCAAAGCGTCCATGTTTTTTTATCAATAACTGATATTTCATTGATGGAGAAAAAGGAGTAAGTACAATTAAGGAATACAAACAAAAAGAGATAAACCCTCTTATCTCTCCCAAAAGAACTCTTTCTTCTTTTTATGGTTGTGCCCAAAGTAGTTGATCCCTTCCCACATTTTTTTCTTTGAATTGTAAGGTAAACTAATTCATTAAAAAACCATAAAACCAAAAAACAATAGAACCCCCATACAAAAAGAATCTGTACTAAAGGAAACCCGATATACCCAATACATCCAACCCCAAACCAAAAAGAAAACTATAAGCTCCTTACAAAGAGGAAATCTTGATCAAAAAAAGAACATTTGAGTCTATTTTTTAATAGTGGGTGATTAGCCAACCAGGAACACACCATTCCCAAATCCTTTTATAAACCTCTTCTTTTGTACTGTCTCCCTTCAAAAATTCTACTATTTCTTTCACACCACACTGCCTAGAAAACTGTTGTGAGGAGGATGCTCCAAATTACTTTTCCAACACTGCTTAAGCCTCTTAAGAACCAAGTCCCTATGAATCCCTTCACATCATCCAGGGTGCACATTTTAACACCGAACAATTCCAACAGTCTTACCCAAACCCAGTAAGCAAAGTGACAGTGTAACAACAAATGGCTAGAGGATTTCACACTTCCATTACACAATGTGCAAGCCATATCCACCACCTCTACTAAGTTAAACCTAGTTAGGATCTTGTCCAACACCACAGACCATACAAAAAGAGAAAAAAAAAAAAACAACTAGTTTAGATGGTATAGTCCTGATCAAAATCTATCACTTGGAAAGGAAGAGGTATCCTCCCTTAACAAGCTGTTAAAAAAGGATTTCACAGAGAAGGTATTACTCAAAGAGCCATTTCGTTTTGTCCTCCCCTACACTAGATGTTCTTTGAGTCATACAGAATCTGTAGAAAACCGAACAAAGAAGCCACCTCCCAGTCATTTAAATTGAGGGTTCCAAATACAATGCCCATTTTGCCTCTCCAAACAATCAGCCACTGTTACATCCTTATTTACAACAATCTCGAACAGATCAGGAAACAAAACCTTTACTGAGTCATCCCTACACAAGTAGTCCTTCCAAAAAAGCACCCTATAACCATTACCCACTCCTTATTTGGACAAAGCATCAGCTACTGAATTTGCACATCTTTTAACCCATTGCAACCTCACTTCCATATCTTGTGCCAGCCATCTGAACTTCTTTCTTTCATTGTTGTAGTTCCACATCTTTTAACCCAAAGCATCCAAATTATTGCCGCTCTTATGCTTCTCCGCGTGACTCTACCTCTCTTATTAGGTCAAGCAAAGGAGGAGGGAGCAAAGAGGCCTAACATATTGGAAAGAGGGGTCCACCTCCAACCAAACAAAGCAATAAAGCAATCCCAAATACCAATAGCAAAAGGGCAGGAGATTAGTAGGTGAAAGCGGGATTCACCATTTGTCTTGTAAAGAACACACCAATAGGGAGAAGCAAGTGTGAGATCTTCCTTTTTGTAGTAAGTCACATGTGTTAATCTTCCCATGGTAGACCTCCTAATTGAAAGCTTCAATTCTAGGCAGGATTGGTTTTGCCCGGATCTCTTTCTCAGGAAAGGACTGAAGAAGACCAAAAGGAAACTAGAGCCTTAAAGAACAAAAGACATGAGAAGGAGCCCAAAGGTGCAGGAGTCCAAATTCATCTGTCATGTTTCAAAAGGATCCAAATAGATACCTTCTAGAATGTTTAACAAATCTAACACCAACAGAATCAAAGTCATGAGAAGGAGCCCAAAAGCGCATTAGATATGATGTAGCATCTGAAAATAGAGATGAATTTTGGGAAGGTTTGTGGCGGGTGATAAACTCCTTGTCATAATTTTCTTAGGTTATATTCTTTGTTCCTACATAAGAACCTATTTGGGACCAGATTTCTTTACCTCTGACAGGTATTCATTGGTCTAACTTGCTCAAGGAGGGATCAAAGAATTTGGTCTATTGACCTCTAGGTATATTTTTTTCTGTGCTTTTTTTTCAAAGTCCCTTACCTTTCTTACCCCAACTTCCTCCTTTCCCACTGAGTGTTCTTCCAAAAATTAGAATGTTTTATTAGAAAGCATCAAAGCAGAAAAAATAATAACAACAACAATAAACACCACTAAGGTGCTATATTGGAGACAGGACATTTTATGCCTCTCCCCTCATTTGTGTTTGTGTATCATCTTTTGCTCTTGCCAGTTTGTTGACAATGTGTAAAAACAATTTTTCACTATTTTTGGGTTGTCTTGGAATCTCCATATTGATATTTTAAATCTCTTCTCTTCCCATGCATCCACTTTTCCCACAAAAACAGGAAGGTTGTTTCTCAAATTGAACAAGAGCAACATCCTTGCAGAGCACTTGGTGCAAAAGGAATGCAATTGACTCTATCATAGTGAGATGTGGGAGTGGCTCATTGTGGGGTGGATGATTTATATAGTCTACCTTTATCCTTTGAAGATAGCTAGCAACTACTTCCTAGATATATCCAAAATTTGGAAGGATAAAAATGAATTTGGATGGTTATTATCTAGAATCCTGCCGAATTATTCAGGCACAGCTAGGAAAAGTATTACCTTTTATGGGCTGAACTAACTGCTCTACTTCAATGTCTTAAACTAGCTTATTCATCTTTGGATTGTTATCGTTAGGTTCAGTACCCCCCCCCCCCCGGGATTAATTAGGCTACATCCTTGGTATTCATATTGAAAAATTTTGTCCAGATGAATCCCAAGGTGAGCTAAACCTTTTGCTAACAACCTGGGAGGAGTTAGGTGTATGGAGGGTGCTTCCCTCCCGGGTCAGTGGTTTTTTAGGGTTATATTTTATTTTTGTACGTTTTGTAGATAGTGCAATCCTTTCTTTGGGAGGCATCGCCTAGGGAAGCCAAAATAACTAGTCACTATCCTGCCTCCTCAAATAGACCAGTGAAGAATTGTTGAATTCTAGAGACAGATTACTATACAATCACCTTTCTGCACCATCATCTAGAGAGATATAAACTTGGTATTAAGAAAACCGTAAAACACTTTAAACTTATTCTACACACAGTTCAGACTTCATCCAGCTAGTTGGGATAAAGGTGTTCCCATCTAGAGCATACGACCACACTCCAAAATACAAATTCAAAGACAAGAAACAAAATTAAATGGATACAAGACAAAAATAAATTAAGAAAAACAAAAGGGAAATGCATGAAAAAATATGATCCTTTTAATGACTCTAAACAAAGAATAATCAAATATGAATAGAAACAATTGAAGATTCATTCAAAACCGAGCAGAAACAACAACATGTAAAGATTCAAACAGTTCCATGTAATATAGCAGAAAAAGAACGAAACAGATGGCTCGATTACCTGGAATTAGTCTAGCTCCGCCCTGGGTACAATGACTCGGCAATTCGATTCAAAGAAGAACCAGAAATTATCAGAAGCAGTCAACACCGATGAGCTAGAAAAATCACGAATTATTTCCCTTTCAGATCTCCAATTCGGCCCATCAATTCTCCGACTACCCCGATCGAATTAGGTTTATTATTGGCGTTGCGTTCGCAGAAGGGGAATCCGACCTGAAGGACACTTATAAATTTATTTTCTCTATTTTCTGTTTAATGTTCTTGAAAATGCTCTCCGCACTTGCGGTCAATGAGCGTCCGGGAACATTCACTAGGAGACAGACCTTTGATGGTGCAAGGAGAAATCATTTCTAGCCCGACGCGGCCCGGCCCATAAATTTATGGGCATGGGCTAGGTTTTGTGTGCAACATTGCAAGCCCAACGCGCATTAGGTCCGAAAATTTGCAAACGGTGGTTAGTTTTGCAAGATGAATCCTACATCTCTATATTGAAGAGTGATTATCTTGCCCGATATTGAAGAGTGATTATCTTGCCCTGAACTCGTGTGACATTAGGAACGAGGCGGGGATGGGGTAAAGTATCTTGAATATGGGACAGGGAAAGGAATGGGGTGCTCTGCCGTGAACCACCCACCCTGTTGTTATTCTTATATAATTATTAATTATTAGTGAAATTAATAAAAATATTAGCTTTTATAATTATTTTATTTATTTAAAATTAATCAAATTTTCATTTAAAATAATATAAAGAATAATAATTATTAAAATTACCATAAATTATTAATAAAACTAAATTTATTAAAAAAATATTTGTTCATATTCAATTAATAAAAACTATTCTTTATAAATCAATATTAGATGAAAAATAAAATTATTAAATCTTTCAAATTTTCTCATGCATCACACAGGTCCTGCTAGTTCCATCTTAAAACTATTCCAAAAATCTCTCTCTACCAAAATCTAATCTAATCTAATTTAGCCAAGTGGCACCACTATCCCCCACTTTCTCCTAAATTATCTCTAATTTAATAGAATTTCTCTCATAAAATATCCCAAATTCCTATTAATATTCTCCCCCACTTTTCATCTATATCTATCAAAAGAAAGTTTGAAGTAAAAAATTTAACAATTATTTAAATATTATAATAAAATTATGTAATAACTTTAAAATATTTATTAAAAAAAAATATCATATATATATATATATATATAGTTTTATACTTTTATGAAATTCATAACAAAACTGTGTAATAACAATATAAATTATAATTCTATGGATTATATAATTTAAATATTATTCAAATAATAAAAATTAAAAATTAAAAAAATCTTATTTAAAAATTTTAATAACCAAATAATAAAAATAACAAAATATTAAAATATTATATAGAAAAATATTTAATAATATGTAATAACTTTTAAATAATGAAAATTTTAAATAACGAAATTGTGTAGTAAATTTTAAATAATTCATGTAACTAAGTTTTAAATAACTAAATTTAGTAATAACAAATTTATGTAATAACTTTTAAATAGTTAAAATAACAAAATTATGTAATAAACTTAACAATTTTACTAAAAGTAGAAAATCGTTATAATAGATTTCATAATAGTTGAGTTAATAATAATTTTATATTTTACAAAATTAATAACAAAATTATGTAATAATAGTATAACTTATAATTTTATGGATTATGAAATTCAATAAATAAATAATACTGAAATAAATAGTGATATTATTTAAATAGATGAATAATATTGTAAATAACTAATTTTAAATATTTTAAATATTACAAAAATTAATAACTAAAGCATATTTTAAATATTATTTAAAATAAATAAAATATATTAAATAAAGAAATTATGTAATAAACCCTAACAATATTACGTAACACAAAAGCTTTTAATAGATATTAAAAAATAGAATAATAATTGCAATGATTAATGTACTAATAATAAAGACATTATTTAACTTATATCAATTAATAATTCTAGAAAATAACTTTCAGAAAATTGATTTATTAGTAATAATTTTAAAATTTTAATCTATATTTATTATGTATTTTTCAATTTTTATGTATAAAGCTACTTTTTATTTGTTATTTAATAGAAAATTTTCAATATATAGATAGATAGATAGATAGATTCTACGTCATGGCCTGAGTTTTCTCCCTTATCCCAACCAAGAACTCTTAGACAGTTATAAATTTAGCCTTTCTTTCTCCCTCATGAAGCCACCTCATCATTCCCTTCTCCCTTTCTCATAATGAATTATTTAATTTATTTAGTTAATTATTAGTATTAATTAACATTATTTTTATGATATTTTTTAATTATGTAATTAATTAATAGTATTAGTAATACATTATTTAACAGTATTTATTAATTAATTATGGTATTTATTTTATTAAATACCATAATTAATAAAAAAATATTGTTACAAAAATGTTTCTAATATTTTTAATAATTAACTAAATACAATAATGAATTAGAATTACCACTTAATTAGATCAAAATACAATTAATTAATTGTATTTTCATAAATATTATTTATTAATTAAATAAATACTATAATTAACAACAAGGATATAGTTAAAAAATACCATAATTAATAATGGTATTTATTTATTTACTAAATTTAGGTATTTTGGTAATTTTGGTAAGCTTGAGGGTATTTTAGTGAATTCAGATTTAAGGATACCAAAACAAAACTCTAATCTATTGGTGGGTACTTTAGGTTAATAAAAATGAAGGGTGGAGATGGATTTGAGTATATACAATGCTTTTACATGTATAGACCAATGAAATTAGTCAAAATTGAATCTTTTTATATGGAGGGCAAGCAAGGGTAATTTTGACTAAATTTTTATAAGGTGGGGTTTTTAGGCATTTTGAATCAATTGGTGGATCAGATTGGCCTAAATAGGGTCAAATTAGGCAGATCTAAAGGAGTAGTGTTTCATTTAATTTATTAATTTTGAAATAAAATCTTAGTGTGATGAAGGGAAAAAGAGGGCATTTTTTGTTGAAATTTGGTAGAGTGGTGTTTTTGAGAATTATGGGTTAATTGGTATGGTCATATTGGCTCAATTATATCGAGATCAGGAAGATTTGGAAAGGACTTAATCCAGTCAATGCAAAACTTTGAAATAAAATCTTGGTGTAATGAAGGGGCAAACAGAGGTATTTTGGGCTGATTTTTTGTGAGTAGGGTTTTAGGGTGTCTAGGATCTTATGGAAACATCTAATTGATTTTGGAGGGCCAAAATCACAAAAAAATTGGGTCAATGAGAGCATTTGAAATGGAATATTTATTCAATGATGGGGTAAATAGGGGGATTTTAGGTTGAAATTTATGGGTATATGTTTTTTATGTGTCTAGGGTTCAATTGTATAGTTTAATTTATTCATGTGTTAGGATCAAGGAGATTTGGGTTGTGGGTGCTTCAGGATAACAATAGGGTTCGCAAGGGAATATTGGTTTGATAAAAGAATAAACAGAGGAGAATCTTAGGTTGAAAATTTAGGGGTAAATATTTTAGGAGGTCCTAAGTCTGATGACAGTAATCGGGGAATTTTAGGTACTTCAGAATGATTGGAACGGTCTGATCGAGTGTTTAGGGTAAATTGGGGTTTCAACATAAAATTGAGCAAAAATTAGGTGCTAATAATATGGTTTCTAAGGGTATTGGTCTCTTGGATCATTTGGTAGGATTTGATTGGCCCATAAATGGTATGATCAAGAGCTTTTAAGAAATGAATATTTTGTTCAATGAGATAACCCAAATTAAAATCTTAGCATGATGAAGCGTTAAATGGGAGATATCTGTGATGAAATTTTATGGTAAGGTGTTTATATGTATCTAAGGCTCTTTAAAAGCCCATTAACTATAATTTGCATTTTGGTTAAAAAATCCCATACATCGCATGGGTTCCGACTAATAGAAAGCGAAAGTCTACAAATTATGTTTGGTGAAAATTTCCAAAAGCCCAATTAGTATATAATTTAGATAAGAAATATATTTTTTAATAAAGCTAATTTCAGTAGTTTCGCTTACTTAATGCAGCTCAATCAACACTGTAGCCATCTAAAAAAAGGTTCTTAGATTTTAAATATAATCTTTGAATTAAAATAGAAAACCAAACATTAATTAGAACATAGGCTCCGAACAAGATACACCAGCTTTTAAAATAAAGTAAAACATCACATAAATTGATTTTTAGCTGTGTAGCTTGTGCTGGGATTTTGTTAAAATTTCAATAGGCGCAACACGAACCCGTGTCGTCCAATGTAGTGTAAAAGGGGTATTCCAGCTTGTACTCTCTAATTATTATTATTACTTTTTTCAAATACTAATCACTAATGTGCTCGCCCCTGGGTTCGCGTTCATAGTAGAGTACTCTCGCACACAATCGAGCGCCCCCACACAATCGAAAGGCGCCAAGTGTCCTCTCGCACGATTTCCTTCCTCAGCGTGCGTAGAGTCAACGAGAAGGCCATTAGCTCCAAATTCCCGCTACTTCAAGTCTCGACTTTCGATCCCTGCGGAGATCTCACATTACCTCTATCTTCAAAGCTACTCGACTCCCTCTGCTTGAATCGGGAACAAACCTATTATCTTCATCAACATCTTTGCTTCCACCAAATCTCCGCCACTAGGAAACACTATCCTCTCGCCGTGACTGATCCCTCTCCGATCTAAACCCCTTGTGGAACTCCCGCCTAGATCCAAAGAAGCTCTCGGATCGATGCATACGCTCTCCTCCATAGGAGTTCCTAGGTGAAGAAATTGAAACCCCCGGCGTTGCAATCTCGGTAGCGATCAAAGCTCTTTCTACAATCGAAGTCATTAGAGTCATGGTCCAATTGCTTCCGCAAGGATCTAGAACTCTCCCGATCATCATCTATCAATCGATCATACCCTGACGAAGATGATAACCCCTTCTGCCTGCCACTCTCAGTTTTCGAATAAAATCGTCGATGCGAAGACGAGTGGTTTGCATTCTGATCCCTTCTTCCCCAATCTTTATGATGGTGCGCGATCTAGCTACTCCTAGTTGGAGGGCAACCTGAACTCCAATTGGGCGGTGGGCTGGATCAATCTGCAAAATAGTGGATCAGAGAACCCGGGGTAGCTAATCCTTAAGTCAGTACTTATGCTGTGAATGCAAGTTGAATGCTTGAGAGCTTGAGTGCTAGTGAATAGAATAATCACATGTACCTTTGCATTGAGGTTTCATGTCTTTATATACTGGAGTAGACGTGGGCCTTACGAAACAGCTCTGGGATCTCCGAGCTGTGGAGATATGGTTTGTTCCATTTTTTAATGAGAGCAATATGTTGATAAGGTTTATCGTTTACCTTCGATTCAGGTGGAACCGGGATGAGTTCTCATCGTGACCTCGGGAAATTTGAGATCTGTTGGCTCATCGTGATCTCGACAAATTTGGGATCTGTTGGGGAGGCCTTTGGAGTCAGTTATGTGGCGTTTCGGCTCATTAGCTCCGAGCTAGAACTTCGATTCTTTAGTACCGAATTAGAGTGGGTGTCGATGTGCCTTTACACCGAGGTGGGTTTTGGGTCGAGGTGGCAGAATACTCGAACTCCGAATGTTGCGACCTGGGCTTGCATGGATGAGTTATCATCCTTCGATCAGATTGCGCCTACGTGTCCCCTTCTTGTTAGGTCGTGCCAAATCACCCTTCATCAATTGCCCCCCACTTCTCGTGCTAGGGGTCCTAACCCGGTGTGAGGAGTTCATGAGGAGTACAGGTGGATTTGGTGCGAGGTTTAGTCAATTTGGAGGGTGAACTATTGGTCGGGCCTATTCAACCATTTGGCTCAACCATGAAAAGACCCAGGTTGCGTCTCGGGCACGTGCAGACGTCACACTATTTATAGAGTTTGCGAACGTCAAAGGGCGGGCTCGACTGATTTAGTCCTTGGGTAGCGTGCAGTCGGTTTTGATGAGAGTCATCGGATTGTATAGGTCTCAACCGTTGATTGTCAGATGCGGTGGACTATAAATAGGGGGCCGAAGGGCCCATTACCTTCACCATAAATCTTGTAATTGAGCTCTCCTGAGATCGCGTCAAATTCCTTCAGCTCGCCACTCTTCCCTTTGTGTCTAAGCTCGTTGTTGCCCTTTTGGTGAGTTTATCTTCTTTCATTAGTTGTTGCCCTTTCCTTTTCCTGTCTAGTATGTCCAGTGCTAGCATAGATAGGTTATTTAGTGATTCTAGTGAGTCTGAGGGTGCCGAGGTGTGGTCCTTGGCTCCCGCTAGAGAGCTCCTCTTTACACCTCTTAGGGGAAACAACTTTACCTAACGTCGGGCCATCTCAGCCTGAGGAACTTGAACCTCGAGTAGAGCGACCGACCTCCGAAGAGGGGGTCCCATCTTCTTCTTAGTGTCAGGATCCGGACAACTTCGGCCCTTCCACGATGACGTCGGACAGATTGTTGTCCTTGGTAGCCCGCTACCGTCTTCTTGATGCCCTTACTTTCAGTATTCATTTGGGGCAGTACCCTTGGGTTCACGGTCACCACGAGCTCCTGGTTTTTGAGGAGCAACTCGTAGCTGGGTTGCGCTTCTCGCTCCACCCTTTCATCATAGAAATCATTAAGTTCTTCAACATTATCATTGACCGTTACACCCGAACTCCATTTGAACCATTGTTGGCACGATCTCACTGTTCTACGAGTATAATCGACCTCTTACCCTAGACATCTTTAGTTCGATCTCTTCTCAAGAGCAAGGATGTCGTGTTTCCTGCAGAGGTCACGGAATGGGCTGACATGCCAATGAGTCAGCTCGGAGGAAGAGCGGCTAGTTACTGTATGGTAGTGAGTAACCTGCCCCTTTGTTTACTTATTCTTCTGTTAATAGTACTTATGTCTGCTTTCTATTTTCCATGTGAACTTCGCTATTCATTCACTCGTCTACCAGTCCGGGATCCATTTGAAGTGAGCCCGGGAGGCTGAAGAAAACACTCGGAAGCTTTATCGGGAATTAGATTTAGCTCGGGGTGAGGTTCTTCAAGCCAAGAAGAGAGTTCGGAGCCAGGAGGCTGAAGAAAACACTCGGAAGCTTTACCGAGAATTAGATTTAGCTCGGGGTGAGGTTCTTCAAGCCAAAAAGGGAGTTCGGAGCCAGGATGAGTTGATCCTTGTATTGACGGAGGAGAAGAAGAAACTCAAAGGGGAGAAGGAGGCTCTCCTATGAGAGAATGAGAACCTCGAGGCGATGATTAAGGAGCGCATTGAGATCTTTAACACCGCCATCCAGGAGGCGCAGGTTCAAGAGAGAGATCGCGCCGTCGAGGAGTTCAAAGAGTCCCTGAAGTTTCACAAACTCCAAGTCGAGTATGGATCTAACTCGCATTGGTTAGGCTTCAAGCTTTGCAAGTGGTTGATGCGGCGGAAGTTTCCTGAGCTTGACTTCGGATCTGTTACCATGTCGGCTGTCACTCTTGAGATGGCGAAGGAGGCTAACGAGGAACCTGACTCCTCCGAAGGGGAGAGTGACAATGAAATTCTCGAGGTGAGGCCGTCAAGGGAGGCAAGTTGAGAGGATGTGAAGGAGGATCACATGGAAACTGACCTACCTGCTAGAGGGGATTCTAGCAAATCTGATGTTTAGTCATGCCTCTTTTCTTGGACCCCCTACATACAGTGTATATCCCGTGGCCTTCGAACTCGGTTATAGTAGTTTTTTTTTTGTACTCGAAGTTCTACATCAATGAAATAAGTGTAGATTACTCCCGAGCTGGTGAACTAAACCAAATAGGAGTGAACTTTTTTCTAAGTATAGGTTACTACCGAGCTGGTGAGCTCGACACTAGTAAGAATGATATAATTGCCATTTCATGCCAGAGCGATCAGACACTGTAGGGTACCTACCCGATCTGTCTATGCCTAGGTCACTTATTTGCCTAAGTGTTGGTTATCCCTAAGTGTTGAGCTAACGAGCATGACTTCATGTGGGGTTAACCTTACATTGTTGTACACCAAGATGAATTAGACACTGTAGGGTTTGCACCCGAGCTGTTTATGCCTCATAGGCAACTAAGACTTGTCTGCCTATGCCGAAGAGGTGACTAGGACTTGACTGCCTATGTCGAAGATGCGACTAGGACTTGTCATAGTGCTGAGGTCTTTTGTCAGCTCAACGCCATCGCCCTTAAGCTTCTGGGAGTGACTCGTAGTCCTTTCTCCAGTTAGTCGTCTTTTTCGACTAGTTCGGTGGTCACATAGACTTGAGGAAATTTTGCCTTTGAGTTGCAAGTTCATGAGTAGTACCTTCTTAGGTTATCGATATTCCATGCTCGTGGTACCTTCTTCCCTTCCAAAGTCTCGAGCTCATATGTGCCATCCCCAAATACCCGCTTTACTCGGTATGGACCTTTCCAATTCGATACGAGCTTGCCAACACTGGGCTCAGGTACCATAACCTTCTGAAGAACCAGGTCGCTGATGCGGCAGTGTCATTTTCTGACCCAGGCATTATAGTACCGAGCTACTCTTTATTGGTAAGCTATGATCCGAATGTAAGTTAGGTCTCGTACCTCCTCTATCAGGTCTAGGTTGGTATGGAGCTCGTCATCGTAAGCCTCCAATCGTAAGGTGGGTACCTCGATTTCCGCTGGGATCACCGCTTCCGTGCCATACGTGAGGTTGAAAGGGGTTTCACCCGTGGTGGTCTTAATAGTAGTTCAATAGGCCCAAAGGGCATTGGGCTGTTCGTCCACCCACAATCTTTTGGCTCCGGTTAAGCAAGCTTTTAATCATCGAAGTATCGCTCTGTTAGTCACTTTTGCTTGCTCATTCACCTGGGGGTGTGCCAACGAGGTAAAATTTTGTTGAAACTCCATTTTGGCACACCAATTTTGAAACTTAACATCTTCAAATTACTTCCCATTGTCAGATATCAGCCCTCAAGGTAGTCCGAACTGACATACTATGCTTTTTTAGAAGAAATTATTTATGTTGCGGGTTGTGATCGTTACCAAGGGTTCGACTTCCACCCACTTCGTAAAGTAATCTACTGCTACAACCAAAAACCTTATCTTCCATGTTGCTGGGGGGAAAGAACCAAGGATGTCGATTCCCCACGACGTGAAGGGCTATGGGCTAGTGAGGTATTTCAAATTAGCAACAGGTTGATGGTGAATGTTGTTATGCCTCTGACACCTATCACATTTTTTGACAAGCTCGAGTGCATCTACCTTCGTCGTGGGCCAATAATAGCCTTGCCTTAATACTTTTTATGCGAGATCTCTACCCCCAAGTGTTCGCCGCACAAGCCTTCATAGGTGTCATGAAGTACATGCTTAGCTTCTGAGGGTCACAAGCAACGCAAGTAAGGGAGCATGAAAGATCTTCTATACAACTGTCTGTCTATAAGGATGTACTTAGCTGACTGGCGCTCTACCCATCGGGCCGCGTTGCGTTCTATAGGTAGGGTTCCATGGAGCATATAACTCACGAGTGGGTCGATCCAATTCGGTTCCGCTTGTGATATGGGAGCGACCTTTTCTTCCCCCCAAGAATGCTGGGCCGAGGTAAGTCCTCTATGTACACAGTTCGCATGGTGTTGCTGCTCGTGCTAGCTAGTCGCGACAAGGCGTCGGCCTCAGCGTTCTCGGAACTCGAAATTTTTCTGATGAAGTAGGAAACGAAGCTGCGCAGGATCTCTCAAACTTTGGCCAACTAAGTTGCCAAAGTGGGGTCACGGGGTTCGTACTGACCAATGACTTGGTTAACCACTAGTTGTGAGTCGCTGCATACGATGAGGTGCTTTGCTTTCATTTCCCTTGCTAAGGTTAACCCGACAACCAATGCTTCATATTCTGTCTCGTTATTTGATGCCTCGAATTCGAATCGGAGAGCATATTCCAGCTTCACCTCGCTCGGGTCGTAAAGTATTAGTCCTACACTGCTTCCCTGTTGGTTGGATGAGCCGTCGACGTGGAGGATCTAGGGCTCTTCATCCCAGGTCGATTTCACTCTGACCGGAACTGGCGCCGCACTGTTGGTTGATCAAGCTTGGTCAACTCGGGGGTCGCTGTGCTGAACGTGCATTCTACTACGAAATTGGCCAAGACTTGAGCTTTGATTGCTGGCCAAGGCACATATCGAATATTGTATTCGCTTAGTTCGATGGACCACTTCGTTAATCTCCCAGACACCTCGAGTTTGAGCAGAATCTTCCTCTGGGGTTTGTTGGTGAGAACGACGATAGTGTGAGCCTAGAAGTATGAGCAAAGCTTTCGGCTACTATGATTAGTGCGTATGCTAATTTCTCGATCTCTGGATACCTGGTTTCTGCATCCTGCAAAATTTTGCTAACATAGTAGATGGGTCGTTGGACCCGATCTTCTTCTTTGATCGGTACCGTACTAACCACTTTGTCATTCACAGAGAGGTATAGCTTTAACACATCCCCTTCTTTGGGTCGTGTTAAAACTGGGGCGGTACCTAAGTATCTTTTCAGCTTGTCAAAGGCGAGCTGACATTCTTCAATCCATTCGAAGTCCTTACTCTTTTTTATGGCTTTAAAAAAGGGTAAGCACCGGTCTACCGATTTGGACATGAAGCGGTTTAGGGTGGCTATTCGGCCAGTCAACCTCTAAACCTCTTTTATTTTGCTGGGTGATCTCATATCTAGAATGACTTTTATTTTATCTGGGTTGGCCTCGATGCCATGTCGGTTGGCTATATAGCCTAGAAATTTACCCGAATTAACTCCAAAGACGTACTTATTTGGATTTAACTTCATGTTATATCTTCGTAAAATTTGAAAAACATTCTTTAAATCATTCAACAAAGAATTTGAAAACTGGGTCTTCACGACCATGTCATCAACATAACATTCTACTTTATTGCCGATTAACGAATCAAAAATCTTATTTACAAGGTGCTAGAATGTTGCCCCAACATTTTTTAATCCGAATGGCATGACCTTGTAACAATATAACCCAAGCTCAATTATGAAGACGGTTTTCTCTTCATTAGCAGGATCCATCCTAATCTGGTTGTAACCGGAATAGGCGTCCAGAAAGCTCAGCAACTCATGCCCTGAGGTCGAGTCCACTAAGCGGTCAATTTTGGGTACATGAAGCAATCTTTCGGGTAGGCTCTGTTCAGGTCAGTGTAATCGATGCACATGTGCCATTTGCCATTTGCTTTTTTCACCAGAAACCGGGTTAGACACCCAACTTGGGTAATGGATTTCCCTAATGAAGTCTGTCACGAGGAGCTTCCCAACCACTTCATCGACTACCTTCCAACGTTTCAGGGCGAGGTTACGCATCTTCTACCTTACTGGCATGATAGCTACGAGCGAAGTGGTTCATTGGTCAAGGCACCGATCTAGAGAGTCTTGGCCGGTTCGTCAGTAGAGACTAGTATGTGGAGCGTCTCCTCTTTTGAGGCAGCTCACTCGTCGATATACTCTGCTAGTCGCTCGAGCTTGACATCCTCTACGAGCTTTGCTTTTCCTTTTAGAGCAGCCACATAGCACTTGCATGATTTGAGCTGGTCACCTTGCACAACTCCCACTCCGTAATCAGTTGAGAACTTTATCACCAAATAATAAGTGGATACTATCGCACGTTGAACATGCATGATGGGTTGACCTACTATTGCATTGTAGGGGGAGGGAGTCGCGACTACCAGGAATGAGTGCTTAAATCACACGATGTTTGGCCACGTGCCGACTTCCATGGGTACTGTGATCCGACCAAGAGGTCTGACCTCCTCGCCGCTAAACCCTACCAAAGGAGTATCTACCAAGATGTACTTTACCTCGAAGTCATTAATTCGTAGCTTCACCACTAGGGCATCATTGTGAGGGTACTGTGTCCTGCGCACATCATCCTCAGTGAAGTATATCAGTTCATCAAGCCAAGGTCGCTTTAGCGGGTTTTTCTCTTCATTCTCTAACTCGCGGACCGAGGTCCTTCCGGTTGCTGATGTACATTCGACAATGATGGACCTATCGGTGATCATGTTAACTACCCCATAGATCGGTCTTTTCTCTGGCAACTATCGCAGTGGTTGCTCATTCTACTTGCTGACTTCGGGGCCATTCCTCCTCTGGTCCCCCTGTCAATCTACCTACCGATCTGTTTGTCCCCTCTCTTCTTGCAAGATGAATTTTTTTAGGTATCCGTGTCGGATAAGTTCCTTGATCTCGTCGTAGAGATTCCTGCAATTCTCTGTGTTGTGCCCATGATCTCGGTGGAAATGGTAGTAAACATTCGAGTTTCTTGTTGCTGGGTCTCCCCTTAGCTTGGGAGGCCATTTGACGAAGGATGAGTCCTTAATAGCCATTAAGATCTCTCCTCGCTTAGCGTTCAGAGGCGTGTAGCTCGTTCTCTCCATAGGTGGGGTTCTAGAGCGTCGACTTGACTTGCGAGTTCACGATGGGTTGTCGATCTTTTGATTGATCTCCTCCTCGGTACCGATGAACTGATCTACCGACTTAAAAAAATTCGATGATGTCCTTTGGTTTGTTATCTACCACATGCCACTTAAACTCTTTGTGGGTGATTCCTTTCTTTGCTGCAGTGAGCCGCACCACCGGGTCGAGGTCTAGTATCTGTAGCCAAGTGTCGTTGAAGCGCTTAATATAGCTTCTGATCAATTCTTCTTCCCTTTGAACCACATTTAGAAGGCTTTCCTGTGATTTCGAACACTTCTTGCTAGTAATGAAGTGCGCAGTAAACAAGTCGACAAACTGGGACCAGCTTTTGATGGAGTCCGGCGCGAGATTTTGGTACCAAGTTCGAACTACCCCCTTAAACGTAGTAGAGAAGGCCACACACATGCATGACTCATTAGCCCCAACTAGGTGCATCTGAGACTGGAAAGAGTCCACATGGTCATTGAGGTCAAGCGACCCATTATACTTGTCCAATGGGGGCATCTTAAAATATTTTGGCACTGGAGTTGCTAAGAGCTTGGGAGATAGAGGGGATAACTGGCAAAGTAGTGGAGGCGCAGTCTTTGTAGCCACTGAGTTCGTTTCTTCCTTTCCTTTGGTTTGCTCTTGTTGCTGGCCTAGCTTCGCTAGCGGGCTGTTCCTAGCCGAGGGCGGCGTGTTTTGCGATGTCGCTGCTACTGCTTCTTCATTGGCTCGACGTTGATGCTGCTGACTTCAATCTGGTCTGGTACTTCAGCCTTGTCGTGAGGTAGATCCTGGTTCCTTGTTGGATTTTGTAGGTTGTGTGGCTCGAACTAGCTATCACGAGGCCTTGTCTCAGGTTTTACTTGTTGTGAGTACCAAGGCGGATTGAGCTAACTATCCCCGGACCTGTTTCTGAGATTTCCTTGCGAGACTGGAGGAGTGTGCTAATCGTCTCTCCTCCCACGGGGCAAAACTTGACTCCTAAGATGAATCGGTACTTGTGAGATCTCTTCGCCCCGATGGAGAGATCGGCTGATGTTCTGGTTAGTTCCAGGCCTATTTGAGTTCTGGCCCTGATGGGGCCCTGCGTGTCGAGGTGGAACCGACTGCTGGTTTGGCTATAGTGGAGGGAATTGGTGTTGATACTGCTGGTACAAATAGTATTGCTGAAACTGTTGGACCTGCTGCATCTGGATATGAATAGCTTGGATGCATTGAACGAGGTCATAAAACTGAGAATGCCCAATTCCAGGGGGAACCACGGATGGCTTAGAGAAAGTTGCGCCTACCACTAGGGGAAGTGGGACGCTCACTTGCATGGTGCTCGGTGATGCGGAGAGTGATGGACTCCGGACGCTGTGAACGGAATAGTGAATTGGCCGATGCATACCATAGGACCTTGGGGGAAGGTTGATTGTTGGGCTTGCCCCCCAATGATGTTCATCTCGACACTTTTTCCAGTGTGGCTGGAAGATGCCATTGAGGTTGAGATTAAGTTTGAAACTTTAAAGAGATAGGGATGACCTTTCAGTCGTTTATCACAGACGACGCCAATTGATGGTGTGCGATTTGACTACTCCTAGCTGGAGGGCGATCTGAACTCCAATTGGGCGGTGGTTGGATCAATCTATAAAACAGTGGATCAGAGAACCCGAGGTAGCTAACCCGGTGAGGTTGCTCCGATGCGTAAGTCAGTACTTATGCTGTGAATGCAAGTTGAATGCTTGAGAGCTAGTAAGTAGAATAATCTCGCGTAGCTTTGTCTTGAGGTTTCATGTCTTTATATATTGGAGTAGTCGTGAGCCTTACAAAAGAGCTCTGGGATCTCCGGGCTGTGGAGATAAGGTTTGTTCCGTTTTTTAAGGAGAATAGTATGTTGATAAGGTTTATCATTTATCTCTGACTTAGGCGGAGTCGGGACGAGTTCTCATTGTGATCTCGGGAAATTCGGGATTTATTGGCTCATTGTGATTTCAAGAGATTCGAGAGGCCTTTGGAGTCGGTTATGTGGCATTTCGACTCATTAGCTCCGAGCTGGAACTTTGATTCTTTAGTGCTGAAGTGGATTGGGCGTCGAGGTGCCTCTACACCGAGGTGGCTAAATACTCGAACTCCGAATGTTGCGAACTGGACTTGCTTGGCTGAACTGTCATCATTCGATCAGATTGCGCCTACATGTCCCCATAGGTCGTGCCAAATCACCCTTTATCACTTTACAAGTCGAAGACCATTATAGTAAACACCGTTTGCCGGTATTCTCTACTTCTCTCTTCCAACTTTCTATTCATCAATCGCTCTTTTTCTTCTTCCCGGGGAGGAAGTTTTTGTTTTCGATGGCCACGCCGGACGAGGCCAAGAAGCTAAAAGATGTCGAACTATCTTCGGCATGTTGAATCCTTGGCGGTTCTACTATTCAACATCGGGAAGATCTCTCATTCGCATGCTGTAATCCTCTGGGAAGCACTTGCTTCGTAGGAGAATGATTTCGTAGGGAAAAACTGAACCTGTATAATGGTCGGGTGGTCGCCGGTGATCTCCCTTCCCTTCTGTGTTTTGTATTGAAAAAAAAAAAAAAGATAAACAATAACTCAGCAAAACATGTAAAGGATGTTAGAGAGGGACGGGGAGTACCTCCAATGTATTTGTCAGAGTGGTCGTCTTTGCCGGAGTTCTCGCCATTAGTACGGATGGAGGAGTACAAGGGTCAAGAGACGAAGGCAGGTCAAGAGTTGAGATAGCGGGAATTTAGAGCTAACGGAACGAGTTAAACGTCCGTCATGTTAGCTCCACACGCGTTACGGCGTTAAGAGGGAAATAGTGTGGAAGGACACTTGGCACCTTCCGATTGTGTAGGGCATTTGTGGGGCGTCTGGCCCTGGGGCGCAAATTTGGACTCAGTATTTCTCCCCATGAACACCCCTATATTGAGTTAAACGTCCGTCATGTTAGCTAGAGCATTAACAATGAAGTCCCGGCCACTTGCCTAGGTACAAATACGGGAAGAAGTCACAACAAAATGAGCCAAAGTGTGAGGATGCCGCGTTCGTATGGGTGCACTGGACGTGTGAACCTGCGAATGAGAAAGTGACACGTCGATTAGGCCAACATTAACGTTCGTTTGAGCATTGGCATGGTCTGGTTGGCTCAATTGGACGGTTCACGCGGATACGAACTGGTCTGGGACAAAAGGGCCTCATTTCTACCATTCCGTTTCCTTGAGAACTCCTTCCACCGAACCCTACCCATACACTAAACCCTTCTTCCATCAATGGCGATAGAGCTTCGGCAGTTCATTGATGGCGACAAAAAGACCTCCTGCAACGACGTATTCTTCTTCTCCTCTTCTCTTCTTCTACTCTCCATTCATCTTCTTTGACAAGTAACTCCGGTGGTAAGGCCGACGATCATTCTTCTTATTCTCCTCTTTTTCTTGTTGGAGTCTGACCACTGTGTTTGCGAGATTTGCAATCAGGGATTTAGAGAGACCAGAACCTTCAGATGCACTTGCACCGGCAGAAGGTGTCGTGGAAGCTATTCAAGAGGGAGACACTAGAGGTTCGAAAGAGAGTGTTTGTTTGCCCATAACCCAACTGCTTGCACCATGATCCTTACCACGCACTCGGCGATCTCGTCAGCATAAAGAAGCATTTCAGAAGGAAGCACAACAATCACAAGCAAGCAGCTGAGTGTGTGGCTATGCGAAGAAAAAGAAGAAGACCTCTTCTTTGTGTTGCATAAAAGAACAAAGAGGAGGTTGTGCCTGAACGGTAAAGTCTCTGGTGTTTCCACTCCCTTGTCGACCGGAAGAAAGGCCGAACAGACTGCCACTGAGAACACTACGCCGTCTGAAACCCGAACTAGCACCTAGTGCTTGAATGGTAATGTCTCTGGTGTTTCGAATGGTAAGGTCTCTGATGTGGAGGCAAACATTCTATTCCTCCTTCATTGTCTCCCCGAACTAGTGCCTAGGACTACCTGAATGGCAAGGACTTTGATGCAGAGGCAAACCCTCTATTCCTCCTCCATCATCACCCATGAAAATGCGATGGCATGGACTTCGGCTTCTTCAGGCCATAATTTCTGCATGGATTTATAAGTTAGGGCTTTAGCTTCTTTAGGGCTTCAAAAATCAAAAATCAAATTCCAAAGAGAGAAGAACACATCGTCGCCAAAGGTCTCATTGCCACCGTCGATCAACCCCGGAACTTTGTCGCCACCGATGGAGGAAGGGTAGAGTTCGGTGGAAAGAGCTCTCTGCATGAATCATCCAATTGAACTGACCAGACCACGTTAACACTCAAACGGATGTTAACATTGGCCTGGTCGACGTATCGTTTTCTCATTCACAGGTTCACGTGTCCAGTGCACCCACGAGTGCATAGAACACGGACTAAAATGTGGGCCACTTGACTCAAGTGTGAGCAACTTGATTGGCCGTTCGCTTAGCATGGTTGATTGAAATGAACATATGGTTGTCAAAAGGCTCCTCAATTTGCAATCACTTTATTATGAATGCAGCAGGGTGGGGTTAAAAGATTCCACCAACAGAAGATTTGTTACTTGTAAAGCATCGCCTTCAATAATAACCGGATTAAAGTGAAATTTGACAGTAAATTTGTTCCCAAAGAAGAAGAAAGCCATTGCCTCCACTTCTAAAGATGTGTCGTAAGGAAGACGAATAGATCGAGAGTAAATATGTCTACCACAATAGTCTCGAGCCATAATGCCTACCCCTGAACTAAGTTAGTTCCAACAGCTCCATCAACGTTAATTTTTATCGAGTTGGTCTCTGGTGCAACCCAAACTTCGTGGTTAAGAGTGGTTATCAACGGGGATCAAATCAAAAAAATAATAAAAAAGAGAATTGGGTTTAGTTGGCTTAACAAATATAAACTACAGGATCATTTATTAAGACACTCCCTATGCTTTCACATAATTACTAAGACCTATCCTATAGTTTGGGTATTCCTAAGACACCCCTTAAGGGTGCAAAACATTTTACACTACTTCTGGACAAGGCTTTGGGGTGGGTTCATTCAAATTTTGACAAAAGCTTAACTTAGCCCATCCATGTTGCACTCCTCACATCCCTAATATGCAATTGTTTATTTTTTGTTGATTATCTTAAATAGAAGTGTAAAATGATATTTTTGACCCTAATATCTATTAGCCAAAATAATTAAAATAAAAAATGTCCACTTGAAATAGCAAAAGATAGAAAATAAAAATAAAATAGACAATAATAGGAAAATAACAAATTAAAATAGAAAATATAAGAATATAAAAAGAAATAAAAATAAAATATTATTATCTTCTTTTACTCATATTACTATCTATATCATTTTTATGTTTTTCCTATTATCTTCCCTTATTTTTGTTTTTGCTTATTAGTTTTTGTTTTGCTTTCAAAAAAAAATGTGGGGGAAGGGTTTTTTTTTTTTCTAAAAAGGGTAATATGAATCATTACAGACATTTTTTAATAAAAAAATATTTCCAAAAAGATATACAAATGGTTCTTTTTTTTGTAAGGCCCAATTTGAAAGGAGTACAAATACAAATATGTATAGTACAAAACCTTATATTTTGTATTATGCCATATGCACTAGTAAGTGTGCATGTGCTTTGCACGTGGCTATTTTGTCGTTGATGATGATGATGGCAAATAACATGTTTCCAAAATTTTCTACATTTTTTTTTTTATATCTATAAAAATTGTTCTCATTTGTCACACTTATTTTTGTTTAAGATGATGAATATACACTATTAGAGAGGTGCCCAAATGCTTTCAACCTTTTGTGTTTTTTATACTTCTATGTATTTTTATCTTTTTAGTATTTATTGTTATTTAATTATGACATCAAGGGTTCACACATTTGACCCAAAAAAGTTGAATAATTGAATTTCCACCAAATAGAAAGACAATTCCATTTTTTGTGTTGGTTTAAAATTTGTAATTTACTTATATCATCAATAAAAAATAAATTTTCTTTGTCACACTTATATTTTTCTTTAATATGATTGATTAATATAGGATTAGATGAAAAAATAATGTAAGCTAAAATCTTAAGGTTGTATTTGGTTTGAAAGAAAAAGTAGGGAAAGGAAGGAAAAGGTAGGAAAACCAACGTTCAAACCAAACATAGCCTAAATATAAGACTTAATGAGAATAAATTAAATAAAGAAAAATGTAGTGCTTCAAATTACATTTTGTGCTCTCACAATTAGAGAGAGACCAAATTCATAATATGGGTATTTTAGTTAATAATATGATTCAATGCATGTTAATGGAATTTAATGCCATAAACATAAAACTTAATGAGAGCATTCTGAATGTAGAGAAAATTGGTTGTTCAAATTATATTTTTGCCCATACAATCATATATAGAGTAACCAAATAAAAAAAAAATTGAGGTATTCTATTCAAATAAAAGTTCTACTCTCTCATTCACACTTTAATAGTAATATAGATTATTACAAAAACATAATAATATAGATTTATACTTTACATCTTAATTTGTATTTATACTCATTCCAAACTGAGCCTAAAATGCAAATGGTTGGTGCTTGGTAATGGAACGTATATTACGTGGTTGAAAAATAGAAGGGGTATTAGTAATAAGCAAACTTTAGGATACGTAGCCTTAATAATTAGGTAAAACTATAAGGATGTTTTAGTAAATGGCCCATATATACACACTCATATACGCACCGGAGGCCTTATTAGCAAACTACCTATATATGCACTTGAATCCTCATTGAATGGCATATAATCCTGTGCCTAGTGTCAATAACTAATTTTTTAATAAGGCCTTGTTTGGCAAACGAATATGGAGATTATTAACTAATAACTCTGGCCTATGGGCTCGCTTGATAAAAGAAAAGAACAAAACACATGATTCCAAGTTTCAAGTGGTCGGCTAGTGCTTTACACATACAATAGTTGGATACCTTCATTGCTGAATGATGTTCTTCAACTGAAAGGAGCAAATTTCAGGCTATGGCCAGCTCCAGTTTGGATTTTCTACCTACACTTAGCCACATGACATTGCAGCCACACATAAGGAATATCTTCTGTGCATATATTATCATGGTTTTTAAAACAGAACCAGTGATTGAATCGGTCAAGAGTCTGATTATCAGTTTGAACAGTTGACCCGTTTTGACAAAAAAAAAAGAAATTTTGGTTTGGCTAAATAAAAGTTGAACCAAACATTGATGACTTCCAAATTAAAACTGTACAACAAATTGAACAAATCCCAATATTGTTGGGTTGTAAATGTAAAGTAGTGTGGGTATAGAGCCTTCATTGGTCATCATCCTTTATGCTCAGGCATGCATGAATATAAATTAGAATCTCTCTTGTAAAACAAATTAAAGGTTGTTTGAAAGTAAAGAAATTTGCAGCTGGAGGCATTTATTCTTTGAAAGTCATTATGCAAGAGATGGGTCATTGTTCAAATAGGTAAAAAAACCCTGGCCATAAATCCAAATTAAAAGATGTAAAAGAGAACATATTTATCAAATGGCGGGAAGAAATTAAAAGAAAACTACAAAAGTGAAGTCTTAAGTGCGAGGGAACAAATTAAAAAGAATTTGTGTGAGGAGGTTTCTGTTTTTATTTAGACTTTTCGGATGAAAGAAATTCAAAAGTAATAATCTTGCAAGCTATTCTCTTTAATTATGTGGATGGATCTTTGAATCCAGTATCAGGTGAAGCTAGCTAGCACTTACAAAGTGTTATATTTAATTTGATGGTGAAAATAGAATTGTTTATGCAGTAGGAAAATCTCTCAAGAGTGAAAGACACTAAAACGGGAATGGACGACAAGTATTTGGTAGCATCTTCAAAGAAGCCTTCGTTTGCTGCCATCTTCCCAAAGGCTTCTCCCCTCCCTCCTCCCCCGTGTTCGTTTGGTTCATCCATCCTTGTGCCAAGGTGAACCAGCGATTTGCTTCCCTGAACAATTGCTTCAGCTGTCTTGTAATTTATTCAAGCATGCACTACTACCAGTAAGTGCATGTATGGCCATCCACTTTTTGGTCAATTCATTCAATCTTCAACATGATATTGATATTATTATTTGGGTAGCTTCTTACATCCAAAACTTATTGTTCTGTGACTTGTACATGGGGGAGATTATTATCTTAAGATTTGGTTTAAGGAAGTAAGCGCATATCTGTTTGGTTCTTAGTTAAAATTGGAATCGGAATCGAAATGGCCTATTCTGGCCTGTAAGTCTGTTAAGGGAAGGGGAAATGGACATTCCCCTCAGATGGGAAATGCTGTTCCACCAGAAATAAGAATGAGATTTTGATTTTGTTCAACCAAACGGTTAGAATTGGCATTGAATTCCAAACCCATATTCTTGTGAATCAAATAGGCCCTAAAATTTTATATTTAGACTTTTCAAATGGGTTCTCTGACTTTGATCCTACTTGGGAGCTATTGATTGTGAGTATTCCTTTTCTCCTATAAAAATTAATATAGGCTCAATGTACCTTGAAATGAAAATATTTTTATAAATAGCCATGTATTTAAAGTTATTATTATTTTTTTCTAAAAGTGGAGTTAAATATTATCATTTTTTTTTGAAAAGTGTTTAAATACATATTTGAGAAATAAAACATCTGTTTCAAAATGAAAAGTATCCATTTCATAGGTAATGTTTGAATACCATGTATTTAAAGGAAAGACTCTAATATGAGGTTCCAGATTTGGAATTCAAATACGGTTCATGCACATAAGCCCCGTTTGTATTTGCACTGAGATATTTGTATTTGAACTCTTCCCAAGGATCAGTTGGGCGTTAAATTTAAATAATTAGAGAACACGGCAACACTGGTTCACGTTAAACCACCTTAATTGTTGTCTGCATCATGGACAACTGTCTAGGTTAGGTTCTGAGCTAAATAGGCAAAAAATCAAATGGGTTCAGACTCAAACCCTGGGCTGTGGTTCTGCTTGAACTGTTGAACAATGAACATGAGTCATGTCTCAGTACGGATACAGATGGAAGTCAGTGGGCCAAAACCATTGGCCTAATTGTCCAAATATTTGACCGGGACTGGGCCTATAATGTGTCCGTATATGACACGCCGGGCATAAAAGCTGCATCATGATTAAACCATACGAAGGGCCCATCGTTAACCCAGCTGAACCCACACAACGAAAGGCCCATTGGCAGTTCTAAACTCTTTGCAACACTTGCCCAAAAAAAAATTGCTCCTGTATCCATCCATCTCTCTCTCTACATCCAGTCAATAATGAGCAAAGTTAAGTCGACCATATTTCTGTTTATGGAAGCTGCCCCACAGAAGTGGGGTATCAGTCCTATACAGTAAGAGTGGTTACATCTCTTCTTTTCCATGTTTTTTTTTTTTTTTTTGAGTAAAAACACATTAAAACAATTCATTAGAGTCAGCAACCCGTATATTCTCCAAAAAACAGGAGAGAAAAAGACAGACCATATTAAAGAGATGAGTGATTGGAGGAGAAAGGAGATGCGAAAATGAATCATTTTGATCTTTTTAGTCATTAAAAACTGTTTAAATAAATAGAAATCCGTCGTTGTGGATTAAATTGGTAGATTAGCATTATAAATAACTAAGTTTGTGTTTGAAATTGTGAATGTTTATTTATTAAATGTTTTGTATTTGATTTATTTAAAAAACTGAAAAAAATAATAATGAGCCTGTTTATTGACACTTAGGTGCCATTAGGCACCATATTAACAAAATTGTAAATAAATGGAAGTATTAAAATGAAAGTTTCCTCAACTAGGCATGCACATAAAATAAAGCCTACTTTATATAGATTCACATAAAGGGGGAAATGCTCAAGTAATGTCTATATGGCAGCGTTTATTTAATAAACGCCCATTGTTTCAAACACCCTCTAAGTAATATTTTTTTTTCTTCTAGTATTCATCACTGCCTAACACCTTATAGGATCGTTATTCCTTTTAAGTAAACACTAAACAGTACAATACCACATAAACAACTTACACAATTATTTTTTTTAGACGGATGTTAATAAAGAGATTTGAAACCATTCACACCACTAATAGGACAATTCATCTAGGATGCTAATTGGGTTACCCTCATTTGACAATAACTAAGTAAGGTTAGTGTGAAAAGAAAAAGGCTTTGATCCTTTTCCAAAAGGGTTTCTATCATATAAGGACAATTTTTGGGGTTTAATATCAATAGAAGTAATATATTTAAAAAATTTAAAAAATATGTTAACTTTTTAAAAATAATATCAATAAAGGGCAAAATACTATTTATCTTCTTCTTCTTGCTATTTGTTCACCAGAACTGCTATGTGCCATCTGCCGCCCGCCACCACCTGCCGCTACCAAGAAGAATATGAACAATGTTTTTGCCCTTTATTGATATTATTTTTAAAAAATTAACCTATTTTTGAAATTATTTTAAATATATTACTTTTACTGATATTAAACCTCAAAAATTGCTTTTATATGTTATTATCCCTTTTTAAAAACAAAAAATTAGGAAGAATGGCTGATCAACCCGGTTCAGAATTTTTAGTCCTATCGTACAAGGGAGATGAATCCTGACCGTAAATTGATGTAAATCTATTTACGGTGGTCCGGTATGAATAAGGCCACGACCACTACTCGTAAAATATTTTGAACATTGGATGAATTAATCAGGTAAAAGTGGAGGAGGTGGATACCGTTAAAAGCAAAAGTGAAAATTCACTTTTCTGCTGTCCTAGATAAGGTGAGAGTCAGATTGTCAGACCTGGATAAGGTGAGAGTCAGATTGTCAGAGCTTAAGCCGGACCGATTTGGCTTTGGGGCCGGTGGTCCGGTATGGAGTATGCACAAGCGAAGCAAGTGAGCAAGTGCATTTATACTCTGGACTGTGGAGACACAACAAGGACAAGAGCAGAGCAGTGTTGAAAAATGAAAAATGATAATTGATACCGTACGTACCGTCGGTCGCGTCACCGTGCAGGCTGCAAGCTTCAAGTTAGAGACTGCTAGATTGGTAATGGTAATGGTAATGGGATTCTGGGATGGGTGGGTCTCTAGACTCTCTACTCGTCGAATGGGGAATGGGGAATGGGGAATGGCTAATTGACTATTATATTAAAGGGGAAGTTGATTGTCCTTCCAAGTGGTGCAGGGATGGTGGACCTGAGCTCTGCATCATATGAATCATATTGGTTTTGGTCCCCTATGATCGAAAATCATGTACATCCACATCCGGATTTTGCACCTATAACGTCAATTTGCTTTATTATGACAATGTGGATCCTACCACTACCACCAGGTGCATGCAGCCTATTATTATTCATATATGAAGGGTCATTTTCCTTGGTTTAAACATATTGCAAATGATGCTCACATATGTCAGACCCTTATGGGTGCACAAGCTTATGTTAGTGATTTGTCTAAAAAGAGATGGCAGTTCAGTTGGAATGTTCCAATTCTTTCAGCTTATTTCACACATATCGCTCTGTGAATCACATTCTTCAGTTCAGATGCCAACATATCACAAGTCTATCACACTGACACATTACTGTGGAAAAGTTCAAGAAACATTTAATACATGGTGGAATGGTATTCCTATTCCAAGTTCCAACCAAGGAGAAGCTGTCTTTCTTGGAGTTATGTACCATAGGTGATGGTGCATCTTTCCAATGAAATAAAACGGCACTATATATATATTGCCAAAATTTTTTATTCTTTTCAAGCTTATTCGAGATGATCTAGATTAATGTAAAAGCCCACAGGCTCCATGGGAGAAAGCTGAGTCACCCAAGTCCATCACACACTTAGCTAGCAAGGCTCCATTTAGCAATTGGCATTCCTAAAGACCATATCAATTGTCCATGCAAAAAGAAGAATAATGAAGAATCCATACCCATGGTTGCAACTTGCAATTGATCAAGCAGGCAGAATGATGGGCCCCCCATTGAGGGCTTGAAGAATGCAACAAGCGTAAACGTCAAGGCTCTACTACTTTTTATTTTTGTGAATTAAATCTACTGAATGAAAACTCACGGGTGGCATGGAGAGTTAAACACCTAAATGATGCAGCATCTAAAGTAAACTTGCTATTAGGATGCATGTTTTGAGAATTTGAGTACATACGTATAAAACAGATTGGAAATGCTAATACTGCTGTCCATGATCTACCATATAGTGCCTGTGCATATACTACTATAATATTATCTCACAATAACACCAGTTCCACCTCCTCACACCAATCCTACGGCAAGTCTTAATCGTACATCGAAAATATTTCCCAGTTAAATATTGTTATTCATGAATATTTAAATGTTTTCAACACGTACACGGTGGGATGTGCTGTGAGGAGCAAATTCCAATTCATTACAAAATATCTTGAAAGTGACTGCAATTTATTATTTAAAACTTAGAAATGGCCAAGTGGCCAACGACATGCAGTCCAGGCATCCCAACTTCAACTTAATATGCTTGAATCCTCTTCCCTCAAAACATCATCTTTACGATGAAACGCAAAAGCAAGTGATTAGAAAAACGAAAAGAATATATTTTACTAAATCTAATGGAATATTGAATTGGGAGTCTCCGGGATTAGGAGACTCTGCTGAGTTAGGATCAAATTAGGAATAGGAGTCTCGAACGGAATTTGGGGTGCAGAGTTTCTCCTTTCCCGGCACCAAATATTGTCGTTGCCGCCACTGATCTCCAAGGGTTTTGGAATACAGACTTCTCGTGGCTCTGATACCATGTAAAAACAGAGCTTTCCTGTTTTGCTTTTTCTTATTTTCATTCATTGAAGATTCAAATATATATACACAGCCATCGAATCTCCTAAGTTTACAGGAACTCAAACTCATAATGGAGACTCCTATTCCTAATTTGATCCTAACTCAGCCGAATCTCCTAATCCCGGAGACTCCCAATTCAATCCTAACAGAATTAAACCTTCATAAAACTAATACATGTACGTCTTCCTCCCACAAGATAATCTACGGTTTCGGTAAAAATAAATTCTGGTCTGGTCTAAAAAAGGGATTCGCATCTTCCAGCTCAAGCATCCATGCATTAACGAGACGAATTTAAGGTTTTAAGCTCAAAGCCTTTCTTTTTTCTTTAATTTTTTTGGGTTAAAGAAGCTTCTTTTATTTTCGGTACCCGCTTTTCTTTTTTCTTTTTTTAACAGCACAAAATAATGTGACAAGACAAGCTTCCAACCGAAGCTTTATTTGGGTTTTCATGTTTGAATTCGCAAGCTGGATCTTTGGAGTTTGGATGACTAATATTATTCAGGGAAACCTCTAACAAGATTCTCCAAATCAGTAATTTATCAAAAAAGGGTAAAGTAGAAAATCCTCTCTTGAGGTTTCACTCACAAAATACTTCCATTTCATCTTTGTTCCAGTAGTATTGAAGACTTCAAAGTTATGAAATTAATTACCCTATAAGTTATTTGGGCATCTTTCAATATGATTAAAAATGTTTGATTTGCTCTTGATAGAGTAAAATTGCTTTAATCTTTTTCATCTAGTTGGATACTTAAAAAAACTAATGCCTTAGGCCACTGTTTTCAAAACTGGACCAGACCGGAAAAATCGTGATTAGTTTCTGTTTCCGTTTTCCTTCAAAACGGCTTTTTCCCTAAAACCGTTGATTTTGGTCAGCAAATTGCTGAATCGGCCGATTAATCGTTTCAACGGTTTTGATCATTTTTTAATTTTTTAATTTTTTTTTATTTTTTTTGTCAGAATGGTAACTGGTAACCGGACCCCTGACTGGTTCATTTTTTAAAAACCATGCATTAGGATGCCAACGCTTTGGGTCCAAGACAATAAGAAAATGGAGGTTTTTATGATTATGAGAAACCGCAGGGGAGATTTTTATATTTTACCCCAACTAAGAAGAAGAATAATGCTGAATGCGATGGTTGGCTGAAGAAGTAATACTAATATGGGGGAATTGTGGTAATTAATCAAAGGGAAAATTCTCGATTAATACCCTGTACTTTGGGCCTATTGCCAGTTTGGTCTCCAAACTTTAAAATGCAACAATTCAGCATTCTAACTTTCAAAATGTGTCAATTTAGTACTTCTGTTAATCAATTGTTAACCAACCGTCAAATGGCATTTGAAACGTTAGAAATGCGCTTTGAGTGTCATCTAATTTTCTTTATTAACTATCTTAACGTTGACACAAAATGAACAACCCCAAATCCTTTTTTCTTCTATTCAAGAAAGTTGGGGTCACGTCTCAATGGGCAATATGATGACCCCAACTTTTTTGAATAGAAAAAGCAAAAATTTGGGATTGTTCATCTTTTCTCAACGTTTGGATGATTGATAAAAAAATTAAATGACATTCAGATGACATTTCTGTCTTTTTAAACGTCACTTAGCGGCTGGTTAACAGTTGGTTAACGATAGACATTAAATTAATATATTTTTAAAATTTGAATACTAAATTATCGC
Source organism: Nelumbo lutea (assembly GCF_056320005.1). Classification (NCBI taxonomy): domain Eukaryota; kingdom Viridiplantae; phylum Streptophyta; class Magnoliopsida; order Proteales; family Nelumbonaceae; genus Nelumbo; species Nelumbo lutea. The sequence continues at coordinate 1,044,147 of NC_142689.1, forward strand.
ATTTTAAAATTTAGAGACAAAAATGACACTAGACCCAAAATTCAGCATACAAATCGGAAAATTTCCCTTAACCAAAATGTGAATGCACGGGTAGTGACCACCAAGTAGTGTCCCCAATTCCGTACATGTTTCCGTGGCCAATCACAGTGGTTCAGCAATCAACCCCTTTTTGAATCTATTATTCTTTGACTACTCGTGAGTCGTGAGAAGCTCTGTCTATCTATTCTTTCGCGCGGTCCCTTTTTAAATTGTAAATTGTAGGTACAATCGATTTTAATAGTGAACATGATGAATCCACGCCTCACTCGTGTTTTGGCCAAAATTTTTGAATGGTTGATTATGAGGTGGTTCTAATTTCTAAGTAAACCATCGGGAAAGAGGTGAATATTGTACCTATAATTTAATAACAGCCAATTAAAATTCTCTTTTGTACAATGACAGCAAAGATAGTATGATTTCAGAATTGCTCCTCACATGATGGTGTGCGGCTACAATTAAGTTGTTAGTGGTGCGAGGAGTAAATAGTAAATAAAAATGCATAGAAGTGCAAATGAAAAAAATGTAAATTCTCATTTAATTTTCTTTTGGATTTTTACTTTATTCTGCTTCATGTCTTAATTCACTTCATTTGTATTATAATCAAACAAGATAATCTAAAATTTGAAACAAAATTAGGCCAGAATTTACACTCAAATCGTTTGCACTGTCATAGTTTTGTATCAGTTTAAATTTATTTATATTGCAACTGACGAGGGCAGATTTGGCCCTCCATTGACATCATGACATGTGGCATTTCAAAAACAGCTAGATGACACTTGACACCACGTAGGCGATGACATGCCTTAGCCAAAATGATGGAGACTTGAAGACCTACCTCCAGAGACTTGATGGAGACATGAAGGCCTGCCTCTAAAGACTTGCTAGAGACCTACCTCCAAAGACCTACTGAAGACCTATTGACCTACTTTCGGAGATACATGGCATCCAAATCACACCTTGACGCCCAGTTAGCGAGCTAGCTCAGTAAAATTAGCTGGGAGCATCTCATCCGGCATGCCTCTACCTCGACGAGACCGAACTAGCTGACCCCATAGGATTACGACGAGCTGCCCGAGGAGTTAGTCGAGTTGTAGGGACTTAAGGCGACCTGCTAAGGAGAGCTCGCTAATCACCCATTGCAGTTCCCAGTATAGCTCGGCAAGGCCGAGCTAACAAACCCATAAGATTACAGTGAGCTATCCTAGGAGTCGGCCGAGCTGAGAGGACTTAAGGCGACCTGCGAGGAAGAGCTCGCTACCAAAGGCACCGAAAGCATGACCGTTAGAACGACTCACGTGTCACGCGTTAGATTCTACGCGAACGAATCGTAACTCCCACAAAGTTCTATCAACTGACACCTTAATGTGCCTGAAAATAGGGAAACAACTCCACAAAGAGCTCAAGATAGTTACCCTAAGCCCCCTTAGTCTAGGAGCCTATATAAGACGTCCAAATCCACCAAAAAATGTATGCACACTAATACCCTCAAAGCTCCCTTATGTTCTCAGAGATTACTCCTATACACTCACTGACTTAAGCATCCGAGTGCCCTCCTCGGGTAAAAACTACCCGAGCATCCTCACCTCCTTTCCTTTTACAACTCGCACCTAGCTCGATCACATAGATACCACCTCGGCCATACAGCTCGTCACTACCAGGTTGGACCCCTGTTCGAGCCAGATCACAAGACATGAGGGAGCATCTATATTGTGCATCGTGAACAACCAAATACAACCTAATGTTCAGTTTGGAAAGAGTACAAATACAAACATGTAAAGTGCAAAGCCTTGTATTTTCTGTTATTTTGTATGTATATCTACACTTTCCAAACTGAACTTAATTGGTTAATACAATTTTTTTAATGTCTAATGGCAAATTCATTCATAAATGCTCAAGTTATAAAATAGAAAATTAGGAGCAAGGAAAAATATACGAAAGTATGTTAGTGCTTGTTGAGACAAAAGTAGGTAATCACAAGCACGAGAAAACAACTTGAGAAACCTCTACAAAAGGTGCAAATTCAAGAAATGCCAAAAAAAGTCGAATAGATGCCTCCAATAGAGATAAATTCAGCAAATGTGTTTCCCTATGATCATTTGGGTCCACATCAATTATGCATGACCCACAAAAGGGGTATAGAGAAAATAGATACCATAACACCCCAATTCATGGCAAAAGTGAGATAAAACATAGTAAACGTGAATAAGGTGTTGGATTTTAATCTCATAAGAGATTAATCCAATGGGTTTGATTGGTCAATTATATGAGAAATTGCACATGCACACTTGATTGAAAAATTAGCTTTTCTCTTATAAAACCTGGTTTTGAACTTGTCTCACATTAGAAAATTATAAGCTTTATTTTCAGTATTTTAATAGGAGCTGATTTACACTCTTTAGAAATAGTAGAGGAGAGTATGGGGGTTTGATACCGTGCAACGCACGCGTGCATGCGTGCATCGCGAAGGGCGGCTTTGGTTTTGGTGTGATGCTGACCGTTAATGAGATCAACGGTCACGATTCGATCGGGTATGATCAAGAGGCACATTTCAAAGTTAATAGTCATTAACAATTAACTACTTTTTAAACAATCACAATGTTTGAAATTGTGACTATTCAAGTTGCCTTCTTTGAACCAGCACCTACATTTTCTTCATACATCTTCATAAACTATTTAAGGAGCGTGAATTAGACTTAAAAAACACACATTTTCGAAATCCACTTTCTCTCTCTCAGTCCAATCTTCTACAGTCTCATAGAAGGTTTCTTCGGAGATTCTTCAACTTTGCTGGTTGTAGATTCTCGCCCAAGGCTCTATTATATCCTGGGAGCAGATTTGCCTGTAACCCAACAACAAACTTAGTGAAACTGAGTGGGGGCAAATAACATTCTAAAGACAATGTCTTCAAACGTGCCTCAGAGCTTCTTTTCCAAAGTTATATTGACCCCATTTTCCAACAATTTTAGAACGTTATACTGCAATGGAGGCGGAAGCAAGCATGACTTCAATCAAAATGATGAACCAAGACCGTGTTCGACTAGGCCGGTTCGCTGGAGCAAAATTCAGCCAATGGCAAGACAAGATGATATTCTTTTTGACCACTCTAAAACTATACTATCTGCTGGACCTGAATCTGCAATTACTTCCTGAACCCACTAACAAAGACTCAGAAAAACTAAAGAAGGAAAGAGCAAAACGAGAAGATGACTCACTTCTGTGCCGAGGAGACATATTGAATACCTTATCAGACTGGCTCTACAATTTCTACAAGAAACTTACATCTCCAAAAGAAATTTAGAAAACCCTGGAATTCAAATACAAGGTGAAAAAAGAAAATACGAATATGTATCTTATTGCAGAATACTTTGACTTCACCATGAATGACCATAAACCCATTTATTTAGTCATATGCCACTTATTTCCATTTACTGTGATATTGATACAACTCTGTCAAGAGCCTACTATGGTACCTACAATGGTAAGTGCAGACATATAAGTCTGAGACATGAATTTATTAGGCAACTGATTCAAAATGGAGTCATCACTATAACCTATGTGAGGTCAAGTAAAAACTTGGTTGATCCACTTACCAAGGGCTTGGCCAGAGAATTGGTAAGAATGACAACCAAAGAGATGTGATTAAAACCCTTTACTTAGTCACCTGTAATGGTAACCTGACTTGAATTGAAAAACCATGAGTATTGGGTTTAATGGGTAACAACAAGTTACAACAATGTGACAGTTAGCATTGACATTGAGAAATTTCCCAACACAACATAAACAATGTTGTCCGTTATGATGAGAGGTTGAGTTAAACTCTTAATGAAGTTCTGAAATGTGTCAAATAACGGAACATATAGTGGAGCTTCACCTATGTGAACATAGAAGTGATGCTTCTTCTCATGAGAGTTTGGGTTTACTCTTGAGATTGTTCATGAAACCAGGAAAAAAACACATGGCCATAATAGTGTTGAGCAAAACTTGAAACTCTTGCAGAAACTAGACATTTTTGTGTGTATGGGTGTCTCCGGTCTGTCTTGAGAGTAATTAGTTTAAGGTCTTATCACCAATAGCTTTGACAAGACTCTGAGATATCTATACTAACAAAAGGTTTAAGTTGATAAACACATTTTGTATGCATAACTATGTCATAGTAGTTTGGATTGAGAGATGACTATGTAATTGATCAATCATTGTGGGGGATTGTTGGATTTTAATCTCATAAGAGATTAAATCCAATGGGTTTGATTGGTCAATTACATGAGAAATTGCACCTGCACACTTGATTTAAAAATTAGCTTTTCTCTTACAAAACCCAGTTTTGAACTTATCCCACATTAGAAAATTATAAGCTTTGTTTTCAGTATTTTAATAGGAGCTGATTTACACTCCTTAGAAATAGTAGAGGAGAGTATGGAGGTTTGATACCGCGCAACACGTGCGAAGGGCGGCTTTGGTTTTGGTGCGATGTTGACCGTTGATTATCGTTGATGAAATCAATAGTCACGATTTGATCGGGTGTGATTAAGAGGAACAATTCAAAGTTAATAGCCATTAACTGTTAACTACTTTTTAAACAGTTATAATGTTTGAAATTGTGACTGTTCAATGTGCCTTCTCTGAACCAACACCTACATTTTTTTCATATATCTTCATAAACTATTTAAGGAGCATGAATCAGATTTCAAAAACACACATTTTCAAAATCCACATTCTCTCTCTCTCTCTCTCTCTCTCTCTCTCTCTCTCTCTTTCTCTCTCTCAGTTTGTTTTGCTGCTGTCTCACAGAAGGTTTCTTTGGAGACTCTTCAACTTTGTTGATTGCAGATTCTCGCCCAAGACTCTATTGTATCCTGCGAAAGAATTTGCCTATAATCCAACAGCAAACTCAGTAAAACTGAGTGGGGGAAAATAATATTCTAAAGACAGTATCTTCAGACGCATCTCATAGCTTCTCCTTCAAAGTTACTGATGAAGGAAGATTTGGCCCGACCTCACAGTTATGCGACACGTGGCAGAAACGACAGCTCGGCAAAAGGGCCAAGCCTAGGCGTGAACAAGGGGACACCAGCGGACCGAACTCCCTAAGGGGGGGCCGAACTCACCCTTGGCCCAAAACCAGAGTAATCCGAATTGGTCGACCTTGTAACAGCTCGGGATATACCTTGCCGAACTGGCCAACCTTGTAACAGCTCGGGATATGCCTCGCCGAGCTGGCCAACCTTGTAATAGTTTGGGATTCACCTCGCTGAACTGACCTGCCCTATAGATACCTCCGAACTCAAGACTTCGCCTTGCTCACCACTCCGCATCTCCTTCTAGGCACCAAATACAAACAAGTCGTACCATGCCTGACACTGAGGAAGTCCGTGCCCGAGGGCGCCACACCTGACTGACTTGGGATCTGACGCTTGGCGGCCGCACTCTAAACGGCCACCTACCACCGCCACTGACACCGCCATCTCCAGTTAGAGAGACGGTTAGGCAGTGACGGTTCTATCCCAGCAGAAAGGATGACGACCGAATTGACAAGCGCAAGGGTAATCATACCCGACCTGACAAGGGCCTCGGAACGAGTGCGCGAAGTGGTTGTAAGAGCCCCCTGCCCCCCAACAAAGAAGGTATGCAAACTTTGCACTATCTGGTATTATCTTGCTTTTGAAGGATTCTAACTTGAGCTTCGGAGCCACTACACCGGGTTCCCCCCGGAGCTTCCTCATCTCCTCCGTTTCAGGTTCCCTGCTACCTCGTTCAGAAGCAAGGTCGTTGACGGCTAAGACCGGCCGGATCGCCCTCCATCAATTGGCGCCGTCTATGGAAACGCTTCAAAATACCTCCCTCCAAACTTCCATAACCCCTTTTCTTCAAAAAACCCAACACTCATGGCCTCCTCCAGCAACGCCGGACGTGGCACGGAGACAAACACCACCGGGGAACAACTTCAAGTCCCCGTGGTGTGCGTTGGACAGTTCACCATCCCCCTTTCGGTGGATGGGATCCCCAGCTTGAACGTGCCACAAGCAGTGGCGCCCGTAAACCTTCCTACCACTTGCATCCCCTTTCCTCTCCCCATTGAGACAACCTTTATTGAACCGACTGCCATTCCCCTGGCAGCCAGCCAAAACCGATTGGACGACCTGATGTAGTGCATGCGGGCAATGCAAGCCCAAATGCAACAGTTCCAGCAGCACCAGCTTCACCAGCACCAAGTACTGCACAACATCTCCCAGTATCACTATCAACAGCAGTTCCCCCAATTGCCACTGAACCAACCACTACTTCCACCTCGCCACCCCGCTCCGAGGCCGGTCAAAGCCTCCCCGCAGGATGGACACCCCCACCAGGCGAAGGCCTCCCGGCCCCAGAACCCCCTAACAGCCATGCCTCGTCCCCAGGCCGAGTTCCCGCTCACGGAAAATTGATTCGGCGCCCTGGCGGCAGACTACCAGCATTTTGGGCCCATTGAGCTCGGTAACATGGAGGCCAGTAGCGCCAGTACAAGGCCCACTCAACAACGAAGGCGCTGACGAAGTCGCCGAACCACCACCCGTGCCTTGTCAGAACTCAGAGGCAAAGAGACGAGCTTGGACGATGTAAGAGCTGCCCTGATTCTCTCGGTTCCTTCCCCCCTCGCATCAGAACTCCTGGCGGTCCCCTTACCCAGAAATTTCAAGCTCCCACCTCTGGACAAGTACGACGGGTCATTCGACCCCAAAGACCACGTTGATGCCTTTCAGACCCAAATGCACCTCGCCAGGGCCAGCGAATCGTGCATGTGCGTGGCCTTTACCACCACCCTCAGGGGGTAGCCCGCACTTGGTACAGGAACCTAGCCCCCAGGTCGATAAAGTGCTGGGCCCAGTTCGTGCAGGTCTTCACCGCACACTTTGTCACCAGCCAACGGTGCCCCAGAATAGAGGAAAGCATCTTCGGAGTAGTCCAAAGAGAAGGAGAATCCATCCGGGGCTACATCAAGCGATTCAACGAAGCATGCTTGCAGATACCGCAGTTGGACCCCGCAGTGCAGCTCGCGACGGCCAAAAGAGGGGTGACGCACAAAGAATTCAAATGGCACATGGTGGCTAACCAGCCCGCAACCGTGGCCGAATTCCTCAAGCTCGTAGATAAGTTCATGAGGACAGAGGAAGAAATCAACCAACGAACCGAAGGCGGGAATGAGAAAAGAAAGATGGAAGACGAGCTCTCCAACCCGGTCGACAGAAAAAACCCAGCCCGGGAGCCAAAGCCGAACCAGTCGTTCCGAGCTCCCCTAACAGTTCAGACGAACTACACGCCGTTAAACACAAGGCGGATCGATATCTTAATGATGATCAAAGATGCCCCGTACGTGAAGTGGCCACCTCGCCTAAAGGTAAATCCGAATGAGAGAAATAAGAATTTGTATTGTAGTTTCCATAGAGACCATGGTCATAGTACCGAGCAGTGTAATAACCTCCGGGATGAGATATAGGGGCTCATCTGTCGCGGATACTTGAGAAACTTTGTACAGCACAACAATAATAACAATAAGGCAGGTCGGCAAGGGGAGCACGAAAAGGATGCCCCCGAGTCTAGCAGCAGACTTGCCGAACCGTTGCAGCAACAGCCTCCGGAAGAGAGGCCAGTTCGGGGAACCATCCATGTAATTGTGAGAGGTTTGGTGGTAGCGGGGTGTACCTCAGCAGCAGCCCGAACTTCAGTTCGCGAAGCAGCCCTTGAAGAACGGAACCCCCCAAAGAGACCAAAGACTAAAAAACCAATCTTCTTCACGGAGGATGACGCGCGAGGGGTCCGCTACCCCCATGATGACACGCTTGTCATTAAGCTAAGGATCAGTGACTTCGAGGTCAGACGCGTACTCGTAGATTCAGGCAGCTCAGCGGACATCCTCCTTAAATCAACATTTGACCAGCTACAGCTACAGAGGAGCGAGCTGAAGCCCGCGAGCACTCCCCTGGTTGGTTTCAACGGAGAGGAAGTCAGGCCCCTCGAAAAAATAATAGTACCTGTGGAAGTCGGCACATGGCCTTGTGCAGTCAGAGTCAACCATGATTTCCTGGTGGTCGCGACCCCCTCCCCATACAATGCCATAATAGGGCGTCCAATCATGCATATCCTACGAGCGGTGGTCTCCACCTACTATTTGGCCATAAAGTTCCCTACGGACTTCGGTGTGGGGGTAGCGCGAGGCGACCAGCTCGAGTCCCGCAAGTGTTATGTTGCCACCCTAAAGAGAAAAACCAAGGCTGTCGACGACCTCGAACTGGAGCGGCCTGCGGAGCAAGGTGAGGAAAGAACTTCGCCCACGGAGGAAACAGTCGCAATCCCGACTTCGGCTACGGACCTAACTCGCACACTTCAGATCGGAGCTTCCGTCGAGGAACCGCTTCGAACCGAACTGGTGAGTTTTTTTACTTCAAAATTTAGATATTTTTGCTTGGTCCGCGGCCGACATGCCCGACATTAACCCTGACCTGATAACTCACAAACTTAATACTGACCCTGTAGTCAGACTCGTTAGACAGAAGAAACGCAACTTAGCCCCAGAACGCTGGAGGGCGGTCGACGAGGAGGTCAAGGATCTCCTCGCAACAAACTTCATAAGGGAAGTCCATTACCCGAGCTGGGTGGCCAACCCGGTGTTGGTAAAAAAGGCAAACGGCAAGTGGCGCATGTGCGTCGACGACACCGACCTGAACCGAGCTTGTCAGAAAGATTGCTTCCCCCTCCCCAGAATTGACCGCCTAGTGGACGCGACCTCAGGAAATAAGTTGCTAAGCTTCTTGGACGCCTACTCGGGCTACAACCAAATCCGGATGGACCCATCCGATGAGGAAAAAACCAGCTTTATAACTGAGTTCGGCCTATATTGCTACAAGGTCATGCCCTTCGAACTAAAAAATGCCGGGGCGACTTTCCAAAGACTTGTAAATAGGCTGTTTCGGCCCCTGATTGGCACGAAGATAGAGTGCTATGTAAACGACATGGTCGTCAAGACTCAATTTTCACAAGAATTAATACAAGACTTAGATTCTGTCTTCCAAATCCTACGTCAGTTTAGCATGAAATTGAACCCCAACAAATGTGTCTTCGGCGTCACCTCGGGCAAATTCCTAGGGTACATTGTTAATCGGCGCGGTACTGAGTCCAACTTGGACAAGATAAAAGCCATTCTAGATATGAGACCACCTCGGAAAGTAAAAGAAGTTCAGAGACTAAACGGCCGCATAGCCGCTCTAAGCCGCTTCATGTCCAAATCGGAAGACTGCTGCCTACCTTTCTTCAAATCAATCAAAGGCAAAGGGTTCGAGTGGACCCAGGACTGCCAGCTTGCGTTTGACGAGCTAAAAGGTTACCTCGCTATTGTGCCAACCTTAGCCCGACCCGAGGAGGGCGAGGTCTTAGAACTGTACCTCTCAGCAAGCGACAAGGTGGTCAGTTCGGTACTAATAAAAGAAACAGATCGGGTCCAGCGACCCATTTATTATGTTAGTAAAATTTTGCAGGGAGCAGAGACAAGGTACCCGCATATAGAAAAGCTAGCATATGCACTAGTGACAGTAGCTCAAAAACTCCGCCCATACTTCCAGGCTCACCCCGTCATCGTCCTGACTGACAAACCGCTGAGACGAGTTTTACTCAAACCCGAGGTTTCCGGTCAACTGACGAAATGGGCCATCGAACTCAGCGAGTACGACCTCCAGTACAAGCCAAGAACCGCTTTTAAGGCCCAAGCTTTGGCAGATTTTATCGCCAAGTGCACTTTCAGCCATGAAGCTCCACAGGTCGAGCCCGAGGTCCCTAGTTCGGGCGAACCCGGAGCTCCCGAGCCAATACAGTCTGACCCCGCGAAGTAGCAGCCAGTGTGGCATCTCTCCTGGTCAGGCGAAATGCGAACTTGGATGAGGAGCCCTGGATCCTTCACGTGGATGGTTCCTCGAATCGGCAAGGCAGCGGAGCTGGAATAGTCTTATGCGGCCTGGACGACATGAAATTAGAATACGCACTACGCTTTGAGTTCGCAGCATCCAACAACGAGGCAGAGTACGAAGCACTGATAGCTAGGCTGGACCTAACGTGAAAGGTAAAGGCAAAACATTTGGTCATCTGCAGCGATTCCCAGCTTGTGGTGAACCAAGTTACGGGTGAGTATGAAGCACGCGAGCTCTCCATGATCGCATATTTGGCCAAAGTAAAAGAAGCCCTGCTCAACTTCCAGTCACATTTCATCAGGCAAATCCCGAGGTCAGAGAACACTGAAGCCGACGCTCTGTCCCAGTTAGCCAGCATAAGTCACAACAACATGAGAACTGTTTACATAGAGTACTTACCTTGGCCTAGTATTCTCGGGGGGACAGAGGAGGTCGCTCCCGTCTTGGAAGCAGAGCCGAGCTGGATCGACCCACTCGCGAGCTTCTTGATAGACGGAACCCTCCCTGCAAAACGCAATGCGGCCAAGAGGGTACAGTGCCAGGCAGCCAAATACGTCATAATAGACGAATGGTTATACCGACGGTCCTACACGCTCCCCTACTTGCGTTGCCTGCGACCTGCCGAAGCCGAGTTCGTACTCCGTGACACTCATGAAGGCTTGTGTGGCAGACACTTGGGGGGCAGAGCACTCGCCCAAAAAGCACTTTGACAAGGATACTACTGGCCAACGATGAAGGCAGAAGCTGTTGAGCTCGTCAGAAAATGCGATAAGTGTCAGAAGCACGCCAATATCTACCATCAACCTGCCTCCGACCTCAAATACCTCGCCAGCCCGTGGCCCTTTGCACAATGGGGCATCGACCTCCTGGGGCCATTCCCACCAGCAACAGGTGGAAGAAAATTCCTAGTTGTTGCAGTGGATTACTTTAATAAGTGGATAGAAGCCGAACCTCTAGCAACTGTTATGGCCCGAAACATACAGAAATTCTTTTGGAAGAACATAGTATGTCACTTCGGGTTACCTCGGGTACTAATCTTCGACAACGGAAAGCAGTTCGAGGATATCAAGTTCCAAGAGTGGTGCCAGAACATGGGGATTAGGCAAAACTTCACGCCAGTCGCGCACCTGCAGGAAGACGGTCAGACGGAAGTAATGAACAGAGCCATCCTGCGTGGACTGAAAGCACGTCTGGATCTAGCTAAGGGATTGTGGGCCGAAGAGCTACCAAGTGTCTTATGGGCTCACCGAACTACAGAAAAAACCGCCACGGGAGAAACCCCCTTCAACCTCACCTACGGCACTGAAGCAGTGATCCCGATGGAAATCGAAGTACCAACATTGCGACTAGAAACATACGACGATCGGACAAACGGAGACGAGTTACGTACCAACCTTGACCTATTGGACGAGGTAAGGGACCTCGCGCACATCCGAACAATGGCATACCAACAGCAGGTAGCTCGCTTCTACAACACCAGAGTAAAGCAATGAAGCTTCTGAGTCGGCGACCTGGTCCTTCGTAAGATTATGGTGCCCGAACCCGGCGTGGACAAACTTGGACCAAACTGGGAAGGGCCCTATAAAGTAAAAAGAGCACTCGGGGGGCATACGAACTCGAAACCTTGGAAGGAAAACAAGTACCTCAAGCGTGGAACATCATGAACTTAAGGCAATACTACCTATAAACCGCCAAGCAAAGTGGACGAAATCAGGTCCTATGAGCCATTATGCAGAGCCAAGAAGAACCTCGGCGTAAACAAGCAAAGAAGAGCATATTATCAGCTCGGCAAAATATCAGTTCACTGCAAAAAGCCTTCACGACAAAACAGGTCGCGGAAGTATAATAACCCGAGCAAGAAAGTGGCATATTCAGTTCGACAAAGAATCAGTTCGGGGAAAAGGAACACGGGCAAAAAGATTATCTATTCCGTTGCAAGAAATAGGAGTACATTGGCCAACAGAAGGCGCTTAAAAAAAAATTGTTACATGCTCGGAGCTACTTCTTCGCCATCAGAAGGCACTTCAACAACACCCGAAGGCCCTGCCTCTCCTTCAGAGTCCGGCTCGCCATCGGCAGCATTGGCCATCTCTTGAGTTATACGCGAAGTGGATATGGCACTAACGTCGAGGTTGAGGTACGTATTCCGGATCATCCACCTACTCATTTTGAACCCCCTCCTGTAAGAATCCACCATCAGATCGTCAAAACGCGGATAGGCAATGTAGTCTTCAACGACCTTCTTCTTGGCGTCTTCAATGCCTTGGGAAAAAATATGTGTTCTCTCCTTGATGTCCTCCTGAAGATATTCAACTTGATGCTGCAAATCCAACTTCAAGTCCACCATATGCTTGACAACTACCTCCATGGCCTCGACGTCACGCTGAGACCTTGCCTGCCTGGCCATTGCGACGGGAGCAGCCTCTTCGGTAGCATAAGCGGCCGCCTCAGCAGCCCGGGTATTCACCTCTGCAGCGCGGAAAGCTTCTTCAGCAGCATGAGTGGCAGCCTCAGCAGCTCGCGCATGTCGTGAGCTCCTCTCCACTTGGGCCGCTAAGGCATGAATTGAAGAATTTACCTACCAAAAGAAACAAGTGAGCAATAATAGCAAAAGCGACAGGAAATGAAAAAGGCAGACAGATTCTAACATACCACCATAGCATGTGTTACGGCGCGGCAGGCGACCTGATTCAAAGGAAGATTGGTCCACGCCGCGATCTCCTCCGGGAAAGTAGCCTCCCTACTCTTCTGAAGAGCGTAGTTCGGCGTCAACACGCTCCTGAACTCCCCTTGAGCTCCTAAACCGGAGGATCCAACCTGCGTATGAGCGGTCCCAGAGTGAGTAGGAGCACTTGAGTATGCAGGAGCGCCTGTATGAGTGGTCTCAGCGTAAGGAGCCCCGACAGTTTCGTGCATCGGTGGAGTCACCTCGGGCTCCCTGGGCAGATCCTCCAGCGTGTGGTCTGGAACTTGGGACTCCTCGTCCAGCGGCAGCTCGGTATGAGTTCGCTTGGCGACCCGCTTCCTCCTCTTCATACCTTGGAACAGACGCCCCCCACGAGTTCTCTTTGCATCCATCACACCAGCAGAAACGAGTTCGACATCAGAAAAAAAATGGAAGAACAAAGCAAGCAAGAAACCACATAGCTTGAAACCTACCCAAACTCAGGCCGGCCGCAATAAGCTTGGCCTCCGTTAAGTAGTGATGGCCCTTTAAACCTTGCCGTGCCCATTGCCGGAGATCCTTCACCGTCTCTTTATCGAGAGTAACACCTGAATCGGGAGCGGCCTTACCCCACCTGGTCTGAAAGGGCCATCCTTGTGCACTTCGCACACCGAAGTAGTCTCGCTTCCACGCCGGGACCTTATTAGGAAGATCATGCAGAAGCTTAAAACCCTGGCAAGGAAAAAGGTAATACGCCCGTCTTCCCCCAGGAAGAGAACCCACCTGTCTCTTGAGATTCAAGATGGAGGAGAATATCTCTAAGTCCAAGGGGAAGTTCTGCTCGCAAAAAAGGGAAACTGTCCCCACCAGGTTCCGAATAGAGTTCGGATGAAGTTGGCCAATGGTGACACCGAAATGGTTTATGACTTTGACGAGAAGGAGGTGGAAAGGAAGTCGCAACCCCGCAGCGAGCTGCTCTCGAAAAATCACGATCTCATCAGGACCGTGTTCCCAAGGAAAACTACCTGAAGGAATAAAATATGTATAACCCCCGGGAAGGTTGTAAGACATAAGTATGGATTGAAGCCCCTCAGGCGTCATGGTCGAGGGACCAAACCTGTCTAGCATCTGACCTCGGCGGGAGGTAGACGCCAAACTGTCTGAAGCGGCTCGGCCTACTGGTTCATAGTCCTCGAGTTCCACCTCAGGATCATTGAGGCATTCGGGGGACACGGCTCGGTTGGTAGAACCTATGTCGGTCCTACTTGAAGAGTCATCTGAGCTATCAAAGCTAGACATTGAGGAAAAGGTGGATTCAGGGAGGTACTCATCGGAAGAAAGTTTTGAAGGCTCTGGAGACGGGAACAATCCAAAGAACCTTGAAGGCTATGTAACCATCCTTGACACGCGCTGGAAAAATCTTGGACGCGAGCTGAAAAATTGGACACGAGCCTAATAGACCGCAGAAGTGACAAATCGACTGGGGTCCCCCACTATTTATAGCTATAGTAACCAAGGGTCAACCGTGCAGATCAAAGGCGATCCGACGGCCCACATTTTCGCTGACCGCGCGTCCCGTAATGTCGAGACGTGATTGGCGCATGTCTTTCCAAAAAGAGCGAAACTTCAGCGCACGCCTTTTTGAAATCGACGTCGTGCCGACACGCGTCTTTCCGAAACTGACCGTGCCGCACGTCTCTCTGACAGCCGCCCGCGCACGTACAGCAATGGCGCGCCTTTTTGGATGACCCGCTGTCACGTCCCAGCGGCGCAAATTTTTGAAATTTAAATCGCGCGCTATCGCAACCATCAGCATTTATGAATCACACGTTTCCATCCTTCACAGAAACCGAAGAACCCTGGCAAAAGCAACTCGCGCAGTCAAGATCCAAAGGACGGGGCAAATCCACCTACTACCTCGTGAAACTCCCCACACCAGGGAAAGACCCTTGGCGCGAGGAGTGGGGGGCAATTGATGAAGGAAGATTTGGCTTGACCGCACAGTTATGCGACACGTGGCAGAAATGACAGCTCGGCAAAAGGGCCAAGCATAGGTGTGAACAAGGGGACACCAGCGGACCAAACTCCCTACGTGGGGCCCGAACTCACCCTTGGCCCAAAACCAGAGTAATCCGAACTGGCCGACCTTGTAACAGCTCGGGATATACCTCGCCGAACTAGCCAACCTTGTAACAGCTCGGGATATACCTCGCTGAGCTAGCCAACCTTGTAACAGTTCGGGATTCACCTCGCCGAACTGACCTGCCCTATAGATACCTCCGAACTCAAGACTTTGCCTCGCGCACCACTCCGCATCACCTTCTGGGCACCAAAACCAAACAAGTCGTACCATGCATGACACTGAGGAAGTCCGTGCCCGAGGGTGCCGCACCTGACTGACTTGGGATCTGACGCTTGGCGGCCGCACTCTAAACGGCCACTTGCCACCGCCATCTCCAGTTAGAGAGACGGTTTGGCAGTGACGGTTCTATCCCAGCAGAAAGGATGACGACCGAATTGACAAGCGCAAGGGTAATCACTCCCGACTTGACAAGGGCCTCGGAACGAGTGCGCGAAGTGGTTGTAAGAGCCCCCTGCCCCCCAACAAAGAAGGTATGCAAACTTTGCACTATCTGGTATTATCTTGCTTTTGAAGGATTCTAACTTGAGCTTCGGAGCCGCTACACCGGGTTCCCCCCGGAGCTTCCTCATCTCATCCGTTTCAGATTCCCTGCTACCTTGTTCAGAAGCAAGGTCGTTGACGACTAAGACCGGCCGGATCTAGCTCCATCATTTACATTTACCCCATTTCCCTACATAATCGAAAAACCCAAGACCGCCTTGACAACGTATTAAAGATATATATGGAACTTATCCCATTTCACTTTTAGATGATGATCATCTCGCTTGATAAAAAGGATAAAGGTGGACAAAAGGACATTCTCTTCTTTTTAAGTAATTTCCAAGTTCCAACTCAGTATGCACTTGAGTGTACTTTTGTGATTGGCATTTTGGTACGTATGGGTTAATTTGTCCGATGGCATGTAGGTTGTTAGTTAAGTTAATCATATCAAGAAATGAATAAAGGAAATAACAAAAAAAATTGAGATATACAGCAGATCTAGAATGCCGTATTTTATTGTTGCTTCCAGCCTTCCACTGTTTGACTGTTGAAGCACACAACAAGGAAGTTACAATTACGTACAAGCATGGATATGGATTAGCTAGAGACCACTGATGATGAAGTGACGAGTGAAGACTGAAGAGGTAAGTAATAGGGATATCAAAAGTAATAATTAGCTAGAGACAAATATATTCATATTCAGTTCATTGAAGAGAATCAAGTTAAATTGCAAACAAAAGAAAAGTTGAATAGATGGAAGGAAACGTAGATATATAATTAAATGTGATGTGGTGGTTAGTGATATTCGATTCCTGCAACTGCAGGCTTTCAGCTAAGAGATATCAGAGATCCCGTCCCCAACAATAATAAAAAATAATTCAATAAGATGACTTTTCCATATACATGCACATGTGGATCTCATAAACAATAACGTAAAACAATTTATATAATCTATTGTGGAATTAAAAACCTACCACTTTATAAGGAGGCTGCATGCATGGCTGTCTCCTTTTCCATCAGTAAATAAGTAGGTACGTGTATTAATTAATTATTAAAAAGCTGAATACAGCAGATATGATAGCTAGCGAAGGCGGCAACTTTGATAGATGCCTGGTGTGGAGTCCTCAAGGAACCAATTATCTAGGTGATGTTCTGTTGGGATGTTAAATAGTTATGTTTGTTGTATTAGTTGGCATGACCTGTTGGTTGGACGAACTGTTATAAAGCTCTTATACTGAATCGAATCAATACAGAAAATGATGTTCATGTGGTTTTTTTGTATTAATTATACTTTCAGAATAATTCAGTAGTTCTCGGAGTGCTTCATAACTTGAGCTGCATCACCAGGCGTGCTGCCTGTTATGTGCGCATGCATTGAGATGCTGTTGGAGTAAAATAATTAATTGCTTTGTGTGCAATTAATCGCGATGATCTTCATAATTAATTTATGGACTCGACAATTTCTTTAACATCCATGTGTGTATTACTACCCCACTTAGTTTTGTCAGAGAAATCAAGAGCAGAGATGATCATTAATAGATGAGATACATATATTATCGCTATAAAGAAGAAACAAGAAAAATGAAGTAGAAAAGGAGATACCTTGAGATTTGAGAACGAGGACATAAATAGAGATCCATATTAAATTCCAGATGAGTGGCTGATGATCAGCGTCATTGATAGATGAAATGCATTATGATCACTTGTACATTTGTTTTACTCTTCTTTTTTTTTTTTTCTTTTGATGGTAAGTATGACATTACCATTCTTTCAAAAGATTGATCAAAGTTGTCAAAAAGATGGGAGGTGTATCATCCAGAAACCTTCTCACGTACAATTAAAAGTCTTGGTCCTTCTAGCATTTTTATAGGCCAGAACAGAATATTTCTTTCTCTAAGAATATAAAGTCACAGAAATATTCGTATATAAATAAGAAGCCATAAGTTTGGAATTACACCATCCTCTTTGAAATTCAAAATATTAACTGTAAAATGATATTCGATGATAAGAAGACAATAATGAATTTATTGATTAATTAGAGATATATACATATTCAATACATGTGGAATGAAGTCTTGTAACTAACTTCAACTGTTAGGGTAACCGACTCCAGCTGGCAAGGAACTCTCTTGAATGTTCACGAATCCTCTAACACCCCCCCTCAAGCTGGAGCATCTCGGATGCCCAACTTGAGTAAATGGTATAGAAAGCGATTTGGGGAGACAACCTTAGTGAAGAGGTTTGCTGGTTGAGAGGCACTGAAGATATGAGCAATTATGAGATCACCGCGTTGTGTGTAGTCATGAAC
This sequence comes from Nelumbo lutea, assembly GCF_056320005.1. Classification (NCBI taxonomy): domain Eukaryota; kingdom Viridiplantae; phylum Streptophyta; class Magnoliopsida; order Proteales; family Nelumbonaceae; genus Nelumbo; species Nelumbo lutea. Next base: position 1,061,714 of record NC_142689.1, read on the forward strand.
AAAGTGACAATCAATTTCAATGTGTTTTGTTCGCTCGTGGAACACACGGTTGGCTGCTATGTGCAAGGCGGCCTTGATGTCACAGTGGAGTGTTGGGGCTTCAGACAAAGTAACTGTCAATTCAGCAAGGAGATGTTTTAGCTAGATGAATTCAGTCATCGTGATGGCCATGGCTCGATATTCAGCTTTAGTAGATGAATGGAGGACTATATGTTGCTTCTTGGTTTTTCAAGTGATGGGGAAGTCTCCTAGTAAAGTTAAGTAACCCGTGGTGGAGCGACGAGTGAGGGGGCAGCTCGCACAATCAGAGTCGCATAAACCATGGAGATATGGTGAACTAGAAGTTGAGAAAAAGATGCCATGAGATATTGTGCCTTTGATGTAATGCACCACTAGAAGGGCAGCATTGTAATGTTCTTGCTTGGGAGCATGCATAAATTGACTCAAGCAATTGATAGCAAAGCTAAGGTCTGGACGAGTGGCTATTAAATACACAAGTTGTCCAACAAGTTTTCTATACTGAGCTGGATCGGAGTATGGGGCATTGGAACTATCAACAAAATGATTTTGTTGCTCCATGGGTGTGGAGCAAGGTTTGTATTCAGTCATACCGGTGTCTCGAAGAATGTCATGCACATACTTGTGCTGATTGAGGAAAATTCCAGAAGTTGATTGAGATACCTCTAATCCAAGAAAAAATTTAAGTGAGTCCAAGCCCTTTATGCCAAAATGATCATCAAGGTGTTTCTTGAGAGAGAGAATGCACACATTGTCATTTCCTGTGAGAATGACATCATCCACATATACAAGAATAGCAACAAAAGAATTCCTAAAAATGTATGTGAATAGAGAATAATCCAGAGAAGATTAACAATATCCCAAAGAAGAAGTGCTTGAGCAAATTTCTCGAGCCACATGAGAGAGGCCTGTTGAGGCCATAGAAGGAATTCTGTAGTTTGCAAACATGAGTGGGATTTGCTGAATCAAAACCTTGGGGAATACTCATGTATACTTTTTCATGGAGATTACCATGAAGAAAGGCATTATTCACGTCCAATTGATGGAGATCCCAGTCCTTAATGGCGGTTATAGCCAGTAAGCCACAGACAGTGGAGAGTTTCGCCACAGGGGCGAAAGTATCATGGTAATCAAGGCCTTCAACCTGGGTGTAGCCTTTCGTAACAAGTCTCGCTTTAAAGCATTGTATGGTTCCATCAGCCTTATATTTGATGCGGTAAAACCAATTAGCTCCTATGGGTCGTTTGCCAGGAGGTAGAGGGGTGATGATCCAAGTATTATTGTGTTCAAGTGTTGCGATTTCATCCGCCATAGCTTGATGCCAACGTGGGTCCTGGGTAGCTTGAGAATAGAATTTGGGCTCAACTTCAGTGGAGGCTTGGTTTGACTAGGAGATGGAAGGGGGAAGTTGGAAAATGTAGTCTTAAAGATGTGCCGGAATATTGGTGTGTCATTTTGGCCAAGAGCTAGTGGGAAGCAAAGTGTTGGGTAGATTAATGGGTTCAGATGTGTCGACAACAGGGGTGAGCTGACTTGTAGTGGTAGGATTGGTGTTTATGGGCGCATCAATGCTAGTTAGTGGATTATTGTGCTAAGCGGGGTGGTTGGGCTGGGATAGGATAGTCACAATCATCAAAGGTAGATAAAGGAAGAACATATTGGTGATGTGGGAAGATGATTGAGAGGCCATGCTGGAAGGGGAAGTGGTCCTCATAGAGTATGATGTCACAAGTAGTAAATATTTTGTGTGTGTCAAGAGAGTAAACCCGGTATCCCCTTTTGGCCGTGTGGATAACCCACAAAAAAGCAAGGGGTAGCCCGAGGTTGAAACTTGTCATGAGGCCGAGGATGATTTTGAGCATAACATAGGCATCCATAGGCTCTTAAGTGATGATAGGAGGGTGGTTGGTGGAAAATGGCTTCATAAGGGGAAATGTTGAAAAGTGAGGGAGTGGGTAGTAAGTTTATTATATATGTGGCTGTAAGTATGTATTCCCCCCAAAAGTGAAGAGGGAGGGAAGCTTGAAACCTTAAGGCCCGGGCCACTTCTAGTAAATGGCAGTGTTTTTGTTTTGCCACTCTATTTTGTTGGGGTGTATCTACACATGAGGTCTGATGTAAAATACATTGTTGTGAGAAATATTGTTGAACAAGCCCTGAGAGAAACTCCAAACCATTATCAGAGCATATTTGCTTCACATTAGTATTGAATTGTCTATTCACCATAGCACAGAAAGATATAAGAAAATGATCAGTCTCAGATTTATTTCTTAGAAGGTAGACCCACGTACATCTCGTGTGGTCATCTACCATAGTTAAGAAGTATCTTGCTCCTAAATGAGAGGGGGTCTTATAACCGCCCCATATGTCACAATGTACCATGGAGAAAGGTGAATTGATGTGGGTATTGTTGACTAGAAATGGTAGGCGAGCTTGTTTAGTGTTGTGACAAATGTCACAACAGCTGTCCAAGTCAGTTGTATTGACTCCAAGAATGAGAGCAATCCGGCCTTGTGAGGCATGGCCTAAGCATATATGCCAAAGTGTGGAACTGATGGTAGAGGTAGAATGATGATCAATTTGTGAATGGTTGGTGCTGGAATGGAAAGTGAAGTAATACAGTCCATTTCGGAGCTCACCCGTCCCAATCAAAGTCTTGGAGTGTGGGTCCTGGAGAATACAGAAGGATGGAAAAAAATTGCCACACAGTTCAGTTATTGTGTGATTTTGCTGATTGAAAAAAGATTGTAGTTAAAGGAAGGAACATGTAGAACATTATCGAGAATGTGGGATCCAACAGTGACTATGCCTCTATGATTGGTGCAGGTAAGGGATCCATTTGGGAGCTGAATGGATGTAGTTGTAATAGTGGTGGGCACGCTTTACAGAGAACCATTTGACACCATATGGTCTGAAGCGCCATTGTCGATGATCCACTGTAAGAGATTAGAGGAAGGAGGCTTACCAGCCGAGACGGTGGCTGCAAATTCAGATGGTTCACAACTTAAGAGAGAGATCAACTGCGTATACTAATGTAGGGTGAGGCTTGCCACTAGAGAACTGTGATCAGTGATAGGTACAACTTCCTTGGTGTATGTGGAAACACAAGAAGCTACTCCTGTATTCTTTGAAGAGTCACTAGTAGAGGATGAAGCTTTGTTATTCCGGCGATGATTCCAATTATGTGGGTAACCTACAAGGGCATAGCACCTATCCTTTGTATGGCTGGTGCGTTTGCAGTGATCGCATCGAAGCTTGGATCGAGGAGCTCCCATGCTTCTGTCCTTAGATGCATCTGCTGCTAACACTGCCGCTTCAGGTTGTGAAGATCGTACAATTGAGAGTTGTTGGTGACGTTCTTCTTGTATGCTGAGAGCATACGCTTTGTTCAGCGACGAAAGGGGCTCCGATCCAAGTTTCTTGAACGAATTATGTTAAAAGATTCATTCAAGCCCATTAGAAATTGGTGAACCTTTTCTCTGTCTTATTTTGCCAAGAAAACCTTAGTCGCTCCACTGGTGTATTCAGGACATACTGAAATAGTGCTGAGTTCATCCCATAATGTCTTCAGTCTTGTAAAGTAGCTTCTCGCATAAAGATCACCTTGCTGCAACAAGGCTAAATCTCGCTTTAGTTGGTATCTTCGAGGGATGTTTCCTTGTGAAAATCTTTCTTGAAGCTCTCTCCAAATTTCTGCGGTTGATTCGGTGAAGGCTACGCTATCATAAATCTCTCTCGTTAGTGAGTTGAAGATCTATGCAACCACCATCGAGTTGCATTTGATCCATGAATTCAGATATGGAGAACTAGTTACTGGTTTGGGTAGAGAACCATTGACAAAAGAGAATTTGTTCTTTGCCTGCAGTGCGTTGGTCATAGCTCGTTGCCACATTGGAAAGTTGCCACCATTGAGGAGCCAAGAAACAAGAACCGCTCCTGGAGTATCAGACGTAGGTAAGTAGTAAGGAGAATTCTCTCTGGTTTCCATAGTGGCAAACGATTGAATCTCCGGTGAAAGTGTCGACGATCAAGAAGAAACAGATGAGGCAAAAGAAAAAGAAAAAAAAAATACAGGGGAAGCGATGGTTGGTGATCACCGCGCTATGATACCATGTAAAATGGTATTCAATGATCAAGAAGACAATAATGAATTTCTTGATTAATTTTATATATATATATATATATATACAGATTTAATACACATGGAATGAAGTCTTGTAACTAACTCCAGTTGTTGGGGTAATTGACTCCAGTTGGCAAGGAACTCTCTTGAATGTTCACCAATCCTCTAACATTAACAGCATTCAAATACAAATAAAATGAAAATATTTTGAAGACTTGTTTTGGAAGCAATATATATGACAACAATTTGGATCATGCATAACTCTATCTTCAACACGGAGCCAATTAATTGAGGCCCCCTTACAGCAGTTAAAAAATTCTTAGATTTAGTCAAACATACAAAAAGATAAGATCCTTGACCATTACTTGTTTAAGTTACCTCAAAAGAATATATTATCACCAATACTTGTTTAAGTTCTTCCAAAAAAAAGAGGGAAAGGAAGTGTTTTCATAGAATTATCATGCTCTTGCTGACCTTGTTTTTTTCTCTTACGCTAAAAGCAAGTTTGTTCATAAATGTTCAGGTTATAAAGTAGAAAAATTAACAGTAATGAAAAATACAACCAAAAAATCATGTTAAGCATGGTAAGATAAAAACAAGTAACGCTACGAGCATGGAGAGAAAAATAACTTGAGAAATCTGTGCAACTGATGTAAATTTAAGAAATGCCAAAAAGGTCATTTAAGTGCCTCCAATAGAGATGAAGCCAGCAAGTGTGTGTCCCTACCAAATGAGTCCAGATCAACTATGCAAAACATGAAAGTAGGAAAGGCCCAAGATTACAGACTAAAAGCATTAGTATCATTGTGACATGTACATTGTTATCTGAATTACCAACACAACCATATTGATCTCTATTTACTTTCATATAGATAATATAATCGTACGTCCTCATGGAAGATCCATGAAGAGAGACTGGACCTGCTCCTCACATCTAGCGCTTCACACCATATCCCACTGTGCATTGATAATATCTCCCGTACTTATGTATTATTATTAATGGGAGGTATTTTCAATGCATGGTGGGATGTGCTTGTGAGATCGTTGTGAGGCACCCTTCCACCAAATTTAACCAAAGGACTATTTCTATTTTATAAGTGTTGTTTTGGTGGTACTTGACACTCACGACTGTAACTTGGATAAGCGGGTACAGTATCAATGAGGCAAATCTTTTATTGAATGAGGTAAACAAGGAGGGGACCAAATGTATTCACCGGTATCAATAAAATTGTTTCTTAGCTATTGGGAATTTAGTTGCAAAAGACTCGTGTTTCCTCTGAAGAAGACTTTTATCTTTATAATAGGGTTGAGGAAGAGAGATAGGGAATGACTTCTATGCATATAAGAGAGAGAGAGAGACCATTGAAAAGACTTTCAGGCATACTGATCAAATACAAAATAAATATAGGTAACCTATTTTTAAACTACAGATGTCAATAACAATAAGAAACTTTGTAATAGGCCATACTCTCCAAGTCTTCTATTTAAAACTGCAGTGGCTAAACTACCTCCTACAATCAACTCCTTCTTCAGATAAACACCACGACACCCATATAACTAATTGTTTATTGAAATAATAGGTGATTCACATACATTCATATATTATGAGTGTTTTTTTTTTTTTTTTTTTGATAAACATATTATGAGTGTCTATGTGAATATCAGTTCTCTAAATTTAGTTGCCATTTGTTAATCTGACTATTTGGACCATTTTTTTTACACAGGAGGCAATTGTTGTTAGCAACAAATTGGTGGAACCATGGCTGATATTCCATATCTCGAAAAATGCACATTGTCTTATAGAAATTATATAGAGATTCACTTCTCTTTTAAATCATGGCAAGATGAGGATATCTGATTGAAAGGTTCAAATGACAAGTGAGCATGTTTTAGATTGTTGTGTTCTTTATTGTCTTTGAGAACAATTTTGGAATTTTTGTAAATTATATTGTTAATATCTTCTTTTATGGAAATATTAGGCTGCAGTTGTTTCAATGTCATAGGAATGAGGATGAGACGTACACAAATGAAAATATTAGGCTGCAGTGTCTTTCTTTTTCTAATGAATAATCTTCTTTATCCTTCAAAAGTTTGTATTGATCTTATTAAAGGAACACCTCTTTATATGTAAACTATTTTTTCTTTATTATATATTGTTTCTATTAGGAAGAATAAAAAACGGAAACTATAAATATAATTGCTATCAGTTTTCTTCATTTTTTACAGTCTCAGTTATTCAATATTATTCGCCCATACTAAGCGGGGGCGCCATAATTAAGAAAAGAATAATAAAAGGAAACGTGGAATAATATTCTTAGAATATTACAGTACGTGGTCCACTTTATTCGCCGCCAGCTCTCTCATTTGAAGCCATGGACCCAACTCAAGGCTGGCAGCATATAGCAAATTGCAAAATGACAAACCATTAGAATAGAAGCCGATGCGGTTGGGATGTAACGTATTAATTGGACTTTTCGATTCATGGGCTGCTGGTCTTGTCTGGCCTACTCCTCAGTCCTCACGTCACGCTCACGTCTGTCGGTCCTAACTTGTACTAACATCAGTGGTTGGTTTTGAAAAATCATACATGGTTGCTCTTAGCCTCTGGCGTATTCAATTTCAAATAGACAAATACCATACCAACACACGGACTACCCTTCATCAGAAAATTCCCTAGCTTAAAGCTTAAATTAAGCATGGACAATAAATCCCTTTAGTTACCGGTACAGACGATATTCACCCAAACGGAAATATCAACCTACCTAACATGATGTTAGAGGTGAAGAGGTAAACGGTTACAGAACGGACGAGACTTGTTAAAAATCATGTAATAAAGATTAATGAAGTTTGTACCAACTGATAATTAATTTCAATTGAATGAGATGCAATCACTGAACTGCTTGATGAATGGATTGCCCTTTTGGATTCGAAAGAAAATGTATGATTTTTTTTTTTTTGCTTAATTTGTCTTTTAATGGATAGAATTAATATTAGTATAAATATATAGTAATAATAAAAGAATATAACGTTAACAGGTTTTAGGGAGCTCACAGATTCCTTACAATACAATAGATAATTATGTAAATTAGGTCACGCGCGCTTTGGATGGAATTTTGTATAAATAAATAATTATAGGCTGGAATTTTAGTGTGAGAAAGAAAAGATATGTTTTCATTTAACCTAATTATAAGACAGTAAAATCGAATTAATTAAAAATGTGGCCATCAATTTAAAACTAATGAGAGTGTGTAGCTAAATTAATTATTATTATCCGTATATATGTTTTGCGTAGCTAGAATATGTGCTTTGTTTTTGGATTTGGATGCATCATGCATGTGGATTGAGCATATAATTAAGCTCAATATCACACACAGCATCAGATTCCTATTCCTTGTAACAAAAGTCTGCTGGGTAGGAATTGTATCTTCCTCCCTTCCTATATATATTGCATGGGTAGCATCGTATTCTTGCTAACTAGCTTTTACCCAAAAGACAAGGCCAGTCTGCCGGCGACATTATAGTTTTCTTTTCCTACCCTTTAATTTATTTCAAAATTCTAACCAAACACAGTCTTAATGTTATCGTGTCTTTAAAATTTTTGATATTCCTTCCGTCTATCCAATCTTCAAAGGGGTATATCAGCCATAGAAAGTTAACAATTCTTTTCCATACAAGGAAAAGAGAAAATTCGGTCAATATCGATGGGTGTTTTTGGCCCTTTACTTAACTTACTGGGCATCTGATCACATGTGCTAGAGGCTAGAGCTTGCATGCATTTTCTTTAGAATGCGATGCTTGAATATAATTAATTGATGTCTCAAGTCCATGTTCAACAAAGAAGCTTTATTTATTTCTTTTCTGATAAATATAATATATATGTTTGTGATGTGTGAAAGATAATTAATATTGTAAAGGAAGATAATTAGACAGTAAAGAGAAGAGACAGTACAACCGACAAAATGGGTGAATATGCACATGGCTCGTAACTCCAAATTCTTGAGCGTTAGCATATAAAGTCGAAAATCAGGGGGCGAGGGCGCCGGACGGAGACAGAGAGTAGCACTCGCTTTCTTATCCGTTTCAACTTCAATGATTTGCTGCTTCCTAACTTACTCTCTGGGTTGAGACTTGAGATGGTTTTAAGTAACTTTTTTAACTTCATCTACCACCGACACACTTCAACGCTGAATATAAGCTTTTTGAATATAATTAATATTTTTTAATACATACATGTTCTATGCCTGTTTTTACAGTTTTTAGGATTCATACATATGATTATGATCCCTAAAAATTATTAGCATGACATATTTATTTAATTAAAAGAAATACACTAGGGGTAATATTAGCATTCCACTACATCCACACGCCGCGGCGGCTTGAAAAAGAAAACCAAAAAGGAAAAGAGAAAACACACGCACACGTACGTTGAGGGTCAGTGTAGGTAGTTAAGTTAGCAAACACCTAATTTGCTTCATATATATATATATATATCAGAACCTCGGCCCGGCCGCCGCGACCTGTGGCGTGATAGCAGTCCTCTGGCACTTCCCAAATCAACGTCGTCCACGGATTTATAGGTTGTTGAGACCAAGCTTGATATTGACACTAGGATTCTCATCTATCTTATTTATGTGAGAGAAGAGAAGGAAACGGTCTTTATGTGTTAAAAGTTAATTATATCGTCAAATCAAAATCCGTTCAAACACTGTTTCGAGATGGGAGCATTTGTCAAATCAAATTCGAATTATATCATTTCTATATGATTATATAGTCAACATAAACCATGATTTAAAAAGTTAATTTACAACCAACAAACCTCTTTATCGATAACTTTTTGCTTGTTGGGCAAGAAAATGCATGGTCTCCTCTATACCACGTACACCTAGATCTTAGAGTTGAAATACCGACCGGATATATTTTGGCAGAATGGATGTATGATTGGAAAGATCAGGAAAAAAAATGATTAAATGAAATCATTTGATGGAATTTAGAAATAATTACTCTAATAGATGATAAAATAAGAGAAAGTATACAATTTAAGCGATCATGAACATATATATAAGACCATCAGCAACACTCAAAGAAGTGATTTGTTGTTAAGTTGATAATTAAATTAAGATAGAAAGGCCAGGGTGTAAAAAATATGAGTCAAAACAATAATAAATGATTTAGATATTCATATTAATGTATGGATAGATATGACATTAAATAGAATGAAATAACAAAACAGTAATCATGTACCACATCCTATATAGTTGGACAAGGGTTGGATGATGATGATGATGAAATTGATATCCTTGCATTGGAAACTCTAATAATATGATTGGTTTTGTTTTAAAAAACAAATTAAAAGGAACTCTCATATCAGCAAACATAATTAGTATGCATTATTTATGAAAATTTAATAGATCAGCTAATAGGGTGGGGCAATTTTCATGATGATGGAGGGTATCATGTTAAAAGAGGTTTGACCAATATCAAAAGTTCAAAACCCCTCTTCTCTTGAATTTTGATGAATACTAGCCTCTTGATTGGTTTCTGCTTCTTAACATGCCTAACTAAGAAAGTTGATGGCACCACCACAACTTTTTAAGTCAGGATTGGAATTTTTTTCTAGAGATCATTGTGGTATTCATGTTGCGGGCAAGGCTGTCTTGATTAAAGAAGCATCATTATGTGCCTTGTTAGAGGGGATAATTTGCTCTTTACAAGATCACATTATTTCATATATTTTGGAAGGAAAATGCTGTAAAACTCATCCAAATTCGGACGATTTTGGAATGACATGCCTTGTTAGAGGGTTTAATGACGATTTTAAACATTAGTACGTACGTACAACAGATTTGGATCAGGTTAGGTTGTGCTTATAAAACGGAAATTAACTGCGCTATGCGTAGCGTCATTGTCGCTACTGGTTTGGAAAGCAAATCCGGAATAATTAATATAGTTTGTTTTGTTTGAAGGAAAAGAAAGGTAAAAAAACCTTTATGGGTTTCTTTACTTTTTCCTTTCTTTCAAACCAAACACAGTCTAAAATCCTGGCTGTAAAGAATGAATGCATACATCCTATATGCATCATGTATATATCAATTAAGCCGGCCATTGTATGTTTTACTAGACAATTGGCATTGGGCGGACATGTACAATTGTTCATCAATATTGGCATCACGCCAGTATAGTATGTTAAGAATAAGAGACAATTCAATTCCGGTCTATTTCCATCTTTGAAAGTTGTATACTATAATAACGCTAATTATTATATCAAGCCCGAGATGGATACAGTAGCGTAGGACTGTACGGTTCACCCATCAAACTTGTCTGGTCCACCAACCACTACTATTTATCTGTTGAAACTTGAAAATTAATTTGAAATTGTATGCTTTTCATTGATTCAAGTGAGTCTAATGGTAATGGATCTCCAATGAAACACATGCAGGCACATCTCAATTGTTGCTTAATTTGTTATTGAAAACAACCGTTTGATTTTTTTTTTTGAAATACTAATATGTAATAATTACTGTAAATATACTTATTTGTGATTGATATAAGAATAAATTGTAATCACACAACCCGCTCCACTTTTATTAGCATCCCTCTGATCACTGTATGACGACCCTAGATCCTACTTGTCACCTGTTATTGTTTACCCTGTGACTTTTAATTCTTTTAACTTTTCTTTTGCACTTTAATTAATTTGTACCAGTCCAGATTGGCTATCATGATGAGCACTGGGCTGAATAATTTAACGCAAGTGAACATGCATGCATGCCAATGTTTTATATACATGAGCCTAATGTATGTAAAGCCCATATCTTGTGCATGCATGCATGTTCATCACTAGTAAATATGTTGCCCGGCTCTGTGTCTATAATTCTCTCCCCAGTCCCTTTAGTAATTTTTTCTTTCTTGATCCATAACAACAGTAAGTAGCCAATCCTCAAATTAACCCTGATGCAGATCGATCGATAGGATCCAGTCCCAAGCTTCCTCTGCAATCAAGAGGATGCCTTACCATGTAATTAATCAGTTGGCACCGGGTGGTGTCGGTGGTTGCCCAAGTGGTGAGGCATCCATGGCCCACTTCTTTTATGGATGATCAACAAATCGTGTCTCTTTAACATTAATTGCAATTGGTATTCATATAATATTATATATAAAATAAAATACTATACAGATTAAAAGTGGTATTAGTAAATTATAGATACCCCCTGTACTATGATACCCTCTTGTATTTTGTTTCGCAATAAAGATCCTCCCAACTCTCTTTCGTTAGCTTTTCATTCAAATTTGCCATTATAATATTTTTTTAATTTCCATCTTACCCTTCTAATAAGAAAAATATTGTTCATCTTCCCCAACCCTAACCTCAGGATACACGAATAGCAGCGGCCATAAGGGGAGAGAAAGAGAAATCGGGGATTATCGCCGCTACTGTTTTCTACCCCTGCAGTCTTTTCTCCTCACTTTGTTCATCGTGTCTTTGTATTTTTCTCAATATTATATCCGGTTTGTACTTAACATGTTTACAGGAGTGAATCACTTCGTCTCGTGCGGAATTGTCGAGTCTTCGACAAAACTTAACCTTCCCTAGATCCGGTCTGGGCTGCGTAGGACTCTAGCTAAATATCGGTGTCATGGAGATTGAGCGCCTAGGCGCGGACATGAATTTGAAAATTAAATCAATTTTAGGTAAGAGATTGGATGGGTTTGGTTGTGGTTGATGATGTGTGATTTGGCATTTCCCTGATGGAATTTGGCTTGGATGCCGAGCTAGTTAGTTTGTCGGGTCAACATGTAAACAGATAGTGTTAGAGTGCCCAGGTTACTTTATCTAGGGTGGACACTCCGATGCTTAAGCCAACAAATTAGAAATTTTTGAGAGAGTTAGAGAATTGTGAGAACTAAATTGTGCATAATTTCCGAGGCTAGAAATGATACCTTTATATAGGCGTTGTTTGGCATAATTTTCACACACCATGTCCAAGATCTCCGGGAAGACATGGCTAACCGGTCCAAAATCCTCAGAGGTAGTGACGCACGTAGACTAGTCTTTATGCCTTATTCGGTTTTCTTTGGAACATTCGGTGCAGGAACTGACTTCCGAAAGACCAGGGAGTGATGGGATGCACGCAGAGGAGGTCGGTGAGTATGTCTCGTAGGTCGCCACGTAGACTTCAATCGAGTCAACAAGTCCATGTGGAGGTTGTTCCTCACATCGAAGCCCCTTGGACCAGTAACGATAAGGACCACAGGTCGACCCTAGATGAGGTATTGCTAGCCACGCTGTCGAACTGTCCGAATTATATATAAGATCGCTAATTGAGATTTCATCATTTTAACTAAGGTAAGTCATTACCTTCAACAATGTGTCGAGATATCATCCTATTATTTTAAAAAGCAACATCTAATGATGTTAATAAGGGGCCAAATCTGCCCTCATTACTGATTAATACAAAGAGAATATTTAAAAAATAAAAATTTTGATTTAAAATAACTACACTTGAGAGGAGGTTTCAACAATATAATTTTTTTTTAATCACTATGAAAATGTTGGAGCATGAAGGCAAGTGTTTATTGCGATCACAATTAATCGAAATGAAGATAATTACAACTAGATGTTTGAAAATGCATGCACAAAACTAGTATCTTTGCATTAGCGGTGTTGGAAGGTTTACATCTGGCCCAGATCCTTGAATATGACTAGCGACTGTCGTCAGCTGGTAGGGACGTTTAATTCTGCTTCTAAGAACTGAATTGGGATTCGTTGGACGCGTTGGCTGTTAAGCAGGCTGTGGAACACTATCGTTGGTCGCTGGACTGAGCGTTCAGCTAATCCTTACTCCTAAGAATTGCCCCCCAGTGACCTACTTTATCAAAGATATACTCGCTGAGTTTTAACTCCTTCGATTTCTCTGGGGCGTATAGAATTGGCCAACTGCATCTTGGAAGCAAGTTAATAAAATTTAAAATTAATCAAACGAGTAAATGAATGGAAAAAATTAAAAAAAAATATTTACATGGAGTTTATTTAACCACGTGTTAAAAATAAAAACAAATGGATGATATCTGACGCTTCCGAGCCAAGGTGAACGAATTTATTTATTTATTTAATAACATGGTGTTTATTTATTTTTAACCACGTGATAAAAATAAATAAATGAAAAAAAGACGAATGATTTGGTTTGGGGACACTGCACACTCATCAAATTCAGGCGGTATCACTCCTCACCGACACATCAACCGTGCATTGAGAACATTGTGCGTGTAAGGCGCCTGTGAGACGCCAGTTTCAGTCACCATCAAATCAATTCACCCGCGCAGCCGTGCTGAAAAAAAACTCCGTAAATTTGACTTTTACCATCAACACTCCGCACCAACTTCTCCTAGTCTACTAATAACCCTATAAACCGCTTCCTACCCGTAATTTAACATCGATCCACGGAAAGAATCATTGCATCTGTTCTGCAAAGTTAAGATTTTTAGATGTAGACTGAACGGTAAAAACCCCAAAAATAAAAAAAAAAATGTACGCCAATAACATCCCCGCACACCTCCCACATAAAAAAAAAAAAAAAAATTGTACACTTGTCATCAACTCATCATCAATCAATCTCTACCAGCTGTTAAGTTTAAGAACCCATAGAGACAGCCTTTGCATCTTCACTTCACTGGGTCAGTCTTTCACTCCTCTCCTCTCTTAGTCCCAAAATGGCCGGCATTAAGGAATCATTTCCCGGAATTTCAGATTCCGGCAGTCGTATTTCCATCTCAAACAAGAAGAAGAAAATCTTCCTCTTTCTCATCGCTTCCTTTCTCCTTGTTGCCTCCGTTATCGGCATCGTCGCCGGTGTCGCATCACGAAAAAACTCCAGCAAAATACCCTCCTCAGCCCATGCCATCCTCAAATCCTCGTGCAGCAGTACCTTATACCCCGACCTTTGCTACTCAGCCATCGCCACTGTCCCCGGTGCAGCTGACAACCTATCAACCCAAAAAGACGTAATTGAGATCTCTCTGAACATTACCACCACAGCCGTTGAGCATAACTACTTCGCCATAAAAAAGCTCCTCGCTCACGAGAAACTGACCGAACGTGAAAAGACAGCCCTCCATGACTGTCTCGAGATGGTCGACGAGACCCGCGACGAGCTGCACGAGACAGCGGAAGACCTCAAACAGTACCCCAACAAGAAGTCCTTAGCCGAACACGCAGAGGACCTCAAGATACTCCTCAGCGCCGCCATGACCAATCAAGACACCTGCATTGATGGCTTCTCGCATGAGCAGGCTGACAAGGAAGTAAGGAACGCTTTGTTAAAGGGTCAAGAACATGTGTACCACATGTGTAGCAACGCATTGGCCATGATCAAGAACATGACGGACACTGACATGGCCGAGGAAAGGCTGAAGATGGGGAGAAAGCTTGGGGAGAGTACTGGAGAGATAGATGGGTTCCCGGGGTGGTTGTCGGCGGGAGACCGGAGGCTGTTGCAGGCGTCGACGGTGACGCCGGATGTTACGGTGGCTTCTGATGGGAGTGGGAATTATAAGACGGTGTCGGAGGCAGTGGCTGCGGCGCCGATTAATAGTAATAAGAGGTATATAATAAGGATAAAGGCAGGAGTTTATAGGGAAAATGTGGATGTGTCGAAGAAGAACAAGAATATAATGTTTGTGGGAGATGGGAGGAAGAACACTATCATTACAGGGAGCCGGAACGTTGTGGATGGGAGCACTACCTTCCACTCCGCTACTGTCGGTCAGTAAAATCCTTACCTTTCTGCTTTTTTATTTAATTAAATTAACTTCTGCGCGCTTTCTGTTCCGGACCGGACATACTGACATAGTATAGTCGCGTCTCGGCTCATTTTTTAATGATCTCTGGCATCGGGAGACTAAAGACGCACAGACTGAAAAACCCAAGCGAGTGAACTGTGAACCTAATCAAATGAGCTCGGGAAGGGTAAATGGTAATAGAAATGTGAGGGCCCGTTTGGTTCGAGGGAACAGCGGTCTGGAATCGAAATTCGAAGGGGCCGCTCTGATTTTAACTGTTTAGTCGGGCAGAGACGCAGAGTCGAAATCTCATTCCTTTTTTTATAGAAGGGTATTTTCACGTTCATTCGAGGGAATTGTCGGCCGTTCCCTATCTCTTCGCTTGGGAATAAGATCCCATTCCATCTGATTTTAACATTCATTCTCATTTCTCTCCAAACCAAGCATTTAAGCACGGCACGGATGCCTTGGATTTCTCCTGTTTAAGCGTCCGATATGTGTCGAGCACGGTTGTTTTCGGATCTTGTGGTGTCTCGTATGATCTACCACTTTTTCGGTTTTTTCATTCTTTCTATTTGATCTCTTCTTTAGATTAAAAATGAAAAAGAAAACATGGTTGTGTCATGTGTGTCTGTATCTGTTTGGAACTAGATGTAAAATAGGCTAAACTCAATGAAAGGATGGAGGATTAGGCCAAATTTGGGAAAAAGAATATAATGGGGCCAAGTAAAATGTGCTTTTTGCGTGCTGTTGCTGGTTTCGATTTGTTAAGCACGAGATGAGATGCCACATAAAAGTCTAAAGGGGAGTTGGCCTCAACTGGGTTTGAATCGATTGATTGGTTTTAGTGTTTTTGGGGTTGGGCGAGTCGAGTCCTACAATCCTACCTTATTTCGACGACCATTCCATTCTGGTCTTCTGGGTGCTCCTGTCCTGGAGTTTGGGGGATACAGGAGCCGTAGATGGGTTTGCTGGGCCTATAATAAACGTGTCGTCCTGTTAATCTTTACGAGTCAAGGATAGTCGGCAGTTATTGGGACCAAATTAAGTCACTAAGACCTTGTGTTGTGTCTAATGGCGAAGAATTTGCCTTTGCCGTGCTTGTTATGTTTTCCTTGAAAGATATAGTACCAATAGATGAAGTGAAACTTGAGCTCATATAGTAAAATATTAGGCTACTATATATTGCCAAGATTGTTAATAAGAGTAGTATTTTTTTGTCTTTGTTCCCATTTTCTTTGGCTACTACATATTGCCAAGATTCAACTAGGATAAAACCGTCCTAGTGCTCACTGGATAAGACGATTTCTATTCAGGACCAATAGATTATAAAATGAAAAAAAGGTGTCAACATTGTTCAAGATCATAATTGTAATGGATTTTTGCTGATAGGAAAGAAAGAGAAACCAAGATATGAGCAATGCTTATAAGACATGGTGGAACCCACACGCATAAGAAGACAAACTTGGATAGGCCCCCACTATCCAAACAAGTTTTCTGTAGGTAGGTGTAGGGTGAAAGAAATCCAAGAATTAATGATACAAATCGGGGTTCGGTTGCAGTTGATTTTGTTAACCATCCACAGTTCCATACCACACATAGATGTTCATCCATTCAATTAAACTTGCCACCCTTTTCTCTCTTGCACTTGTTTCGTTACTTAGCAGAAAGGAGAATAATACTAGATCTGTTCATCATAGGCATAGGATTAGGGATAGGATTAACACAACATGAATGGAAGAGCCACGTATCTTACCAGAGGTACAGCAACTCGAGAAAGAAAGAACAAAACAATAAAAAAAAGGGATTTTTACCTTTCAGTCCACCTTAGAATTATTCTGAGGAAATTAAAGGCACGGGCATAAAAGTGCCACGTTTCTTATTTTATGCCACAATGTTTATATATTTTCCTTGTCCTTTTTTATCTCCTATTTTCTCCCGTTGCCCTCAATTTCTTCATACTCGATCTGTATGAGAAAATTTTCGCTCCCGTAGATGGACACGTAGTCAATTTGAATTGTAAATTTTCCGGTATCGACTAGAAACCGGCCGGAACTGCTTTGACTATATATCGGTTTTTTGTGTTTAAGGCCGGTGACTGATAACATGTGAGATTATATTGGTTTTAATTGGAATGAATGGTGAGGGATGATGCATTTTGCAGCTGCGGTTGGAGAAGGGTTCCTCGCTCGGGATATAACATTTCAAAATACAGCGGGGCCATCAAAGCACCAGGCCGTGGCCCTCCGAGTTGGGTCAGACAAATCCGCATTCTACCGCTGTGACATGCTGGCCTACCAAGACACACTGTACGTGCACTCCCTCCGTCAATTCTATGTGGATTGTCTGATTGTAGGCACCGTGGACTTCATCTTCGGCAATGCAGCAGCAGTGTTCCAGAACTGTGACATCCATGCCCGTCGCCCCAATTCTGGACAAAAGAACATGCTGACGGCCCAAGGCCGAGACGACCCAAACCAGAACACTGGCATCGTAATACAAAAATGTAGGATCGCTGCAACCTCCGATCTACAAGCAGTTAAAAGTAGTTTCCCAACTTATCTGGGTAGGCCATGGAAGGAATACTCCAGGACTGTAATCATGCAGTCCACCATTGGCGATGTCATTCATCCCGCCGGCTGGCACGAGTGGAGTGGTAATTTTGCACTCACCACATTGTATTATGCCGAGTACCAGAACACTGGACCGGGAGCTGCAACTGCCAATCGAGTTTCGTGGAAAGGCTACAAGGTGATTACAAGTGCAACCGAGGCTCTCCGATTTACAGTAAGCAACTTCATTGCAGGTGGCAGTTGGTTAGGCTCCACCGGCTTTCCCTTTTCTTCCGGTCTTTGATTCTCGTTTATATCTCTCTACATCTCCATCAACACTTTTTTTCTACCAGCTGCGTCAAGTTTTTCATTATATATTGTATCGATCGATTACTCTTATTAGTATCACAATCTCCATCGGTCTCTTCGCTTTCTTTTATTTCCTGTTCGATTACAACTACAGAAGTACAGAACTACTGTTGTGTGAATATAATATAATTTTTATTTTATTTAAAAATGAACTTAAATTGCACGTGATACTAGAACTATAAGTGGGCTGAAAAAGAGAAAAAAAAAGTTGGTTATTCTATTTGTGGCATGGGTTGAAATCTTGGAATCGGTTTCTTTATATGTGCTAAGAAAGAAGACTGTACATCTATCGCTTCCTAAATCCCGCATTGATGGAAGGAGCTTCGTGCATTGGACTGCTCTATGACTTTATGCCCTCATGATGTCCGGATGTGTGTAGAGTGAGTACATGCTTTATATAGTAATAGATACTAAAATAAAGTTATTTAATTAAGAATTATTTTAAGGAATGTATACAAGAAACGAATGAGTTAATTACCTTTGAACCTTTGAAGAAGCAATGAAAATGTTATACATAACCAATTTTTCTATTTTTAAGAGCATGGGAATTTTGACTAGTTTTTATGCATTGAAAGATAGAGAAACAAATGAGTTGTACAGTAGATCAATTGTGTATACTCTGAGGCATGCTTTTGTCTTTTGTGTGTATTATTGTCATTTCGCTTTTGTGACATTCATTATTCATTCTTGAATAAGATAAATTGTTTACGTTATTTGAGGCATCTCTGCAACCTTAGAGTCAGGAACCTGAGGAAAATTTCTTTTTTCTTTTTATCCTTTCGTATTAATATAAGGAAGAAGCCAAGAACATACTGCATCATACAGACCGGGAGAGTTTCCTACATGATTCACCTATTTCTACCATGTGGATGTATTATATGGCTGATCAAAACTATCACCAAACTTTGAAAGAAACAAAAAAAACAGGGGATCTACTGCATTCTCCTTATGTTTGAGAGCAGCTTGTTTTGATGGTTTATCCAATTAATATTAGTCATTCAAAGTTTCAAATTTTTAATATTGTCCATAGAAAAACAAGTTTTATGCAGGAGCCAAGATAAGTTGGGGGTCTACTTCACATTTTAAATAATTTTTAATTATTAATGGGAAAACAAAAACTGTCTAACTAGACTTCAGCTGTGCAGGAGCTTTGATCCTGTGTCTCCTTTACCAAAGGAATACTGAGTGACCATTTCAGCTAAAGGGTCATTATAATTTTATAAAGTTATTTTAATTGCCTTTTGCCAGAGACATCGTTATATTTCATCCTCATCGGCTGTTGTGGTGATTGGTGAAGCCTTGGTTTTTGACAAAATGACAATAACACCTGTGAGCCAAACACGTGGGGTTAATTCAGCCTAGAAGCTCGCTCTCTCTCTCTCTCTCTCTCTCTCCTATATATATATATATATATATATATATATATATTAGGTAAATAACAAAATAAAGTGCATTATAGTCTGATTCGGTAACCTGATAATTTGCTGAAATTAGTTTTTGATAGTACCCGACCTTTGAGGTGGGACATTTGGCATAATCTAATAAAATTTGAAAGAATTGATTTGGTTCTGGGTTTATAACAATTGAACCCTAATATTTACTAACTAAAATGTTTTCATAATAATTTCTGCATTTTATTAGATATAGCGTGTATTTTATTTAGTGAGCGTTTATTAAAATGCTGTTTTGTCATTGTCAAATCATCATTTTTCTTATGATATTCATTCGTTTATATTGATATTTACAAAAGCGGGTTTTGTTTTATGTGCATCAACCATTGGAGAAGCTTCATATTAACACTTCTCCTAATGTTGAGCGTTCATTCACTGTTCTGTTGGTGTGGCACCTAGTGACGCTTAGTTGTCTGTAAACAGTTTATCAATTACTTTTCTTGGTTTTGAAGACAAGTCAAATACAAATGTTTACAAATTATAAAAAAAGTTTTAATAAAAAAGATTTATACACGCCACCATGATTGATTTAATTTGATATTAACACACTATGATTGATCTAATTTGATATGAAAGTGGATTTAATTTGATATAAACACACCCTATTTTCACGGGGGACCTCCCACCCTTTAACTTGGTTCCACCCCTGCGGCTTTCATGAATCAATATTTGAGATTTAATCATCTATAAGGGAATTGGGATAAGTTGGTATGAGGTCCCAAGCAACCTTACCCTTGCTAAAGTCTAACCCCATGCCCAGTGCCTGTGGGATTCACATGCACCGTGCTCTTCCCCACCCTTATTCACTTTTCCATGACTTGCTGGCCACCTTTAAAAATTACAATGTCCATGCCTATTGCCTTGTAAGGTCTAATTCAATCTAGGCCTAATTTATTGGGTTGGTCATCATCAGTTTGAAGAATAAATCTAACTGAAATTAATTATTTTTATTTTTGTTTTATAAAAAAATTTATTAAAAATAGTATATAAAATATGAATAATTATTAATTATTTAAAAAGTTGAAAATATAAATCAATTGTATACTCTTATGCATTTCTATTAGGGCCATTTACTAGAACATATCTTATAGTTTTACATATTTACTTAAACCTACCTTATAGTTTTTATTTTACTAAAATATCTCATATGTTTTATGACTTATTTACTTAATCAACATTTTATTAAGGAGTGTTTTGCCATTAGGCCCATATTTTTTACTCTAAAAATACCCTAGCACTTTTTTGTACAGAAAACAAAATTGATCAAATATAGCCAATAGAATAGTTGTCTGTGCCTTATTAGGGGCAAAAATGATATTTTTATTTTCTTTTGATTAAATTTATTGAAATGAACATTTGGGTTGGTTAAATTTATGTAAATGAACAGTACCTAATTGTCATTTTCCACAGTCATCTAATAGAAAATTGATTAAATCTATTACAAATTATAAGTGGTGTTTTAGTAAATTAAACTATAAGGTAGAATTTAGTAAATCCATGAAACTATAAGACATGTTTTAATGAATGATCATTTCTATCATTTAGTTTTCACTTAACAAATCTCATGCATCGCACGGGTGACCGCTAGTGTGAATATGAGATGTTTTTGTTGATTTCTTTCTCTTCGAGTTACTTGGGTGATATCAGAACACCCAAATACCAAATTTCCAAATAAGTAGCTCAAAATGATTTCTATCTACCACTTAATAATATCTAATTGACACCATATAACTTAGGTTTTTTTTTCCTACTTCTTGAAGCAATCTTTTGCAGTCCAAATCCAAAGGATGTAATAAGCGCCAAGGAGGCTACGAGTCAGATAAGATACTGATTTAAATTCAACAATTAAAAATCAGTAAATCTATATAAAATTAATATAATTTAATAAAATTCAATACAAATAAAAGCATATACGACGATTGAAAAATGTTTATCTAAAGTAAAAATGCAATGTAACTGTAAGAAACTTTAATAGTATATATGATTGAACTAGAATTGATCTGATTTATAAACGGATACAATCCAATTTTCATAATACCTTTCCTGTCACACATGCAAATGCAAGCCATGTCTTACTTGGTTTTGGCACACGATTATATTATACTATGCATGCGTCTTTGAGGGATCCTCTTCCTGATTACACACACTGGACACATGAATAAAACCCTTAAAATTAAGCAAAGCATGTAATAAATGATCAAAGCATGCAGTAATTAATTATATTGTTGCTAAGCCTAGATTCAACTCATACAATCACGGCATCATGGTGAACCATCAATTCTAACCTCTACAAAACGTAAGCAAATAAAGTGATCGGCATCATGTTGATTTCAGGGGAACTTCACTTTATTGTTTGGCACCTCCCTAATTAACCAATCCCTTTTATTTCTACTTCTATATCATTGATCAATGAACGATCTATCATGGTAAACATTGTATTCCCCTCCACCTGGAGTCCAAAATCTGGTGTTAAAAATTAATTAAAATTGTATTAAAAATAAAAAATAAAAAATTAAGTGGCTTTGTTTTTTGGGTGATGGACGTGGAAGCCGGTCCAGATGCGGCTTTTGAACTAACCAAACCGGACGAATGTTCCATGACAGCAGATGATAGTTCCACCTTTCAAGTTGCAACAGCTGTTGAGACTTGAGACTTGAGATGATATATACTAGCTGGGAGCCTGGGACGTCCCTCCCTCACATGGGCTTGATGTTGCTTGAACCATCCGTAGCCCATGATTCAATTGGTAAATGCCATCACATGCAAATATATGTGCCCAGCCCAGTATCCCATAACAACAGACTTTTATTTAATGTGATTGTGACCGTTTGTTTATGGTAATTAAGGAGTTGATATTTATTCTTTTGATTGCAAATTAGACTGTTAATTATCACCATTTAAGTATGTAAGTTGGTACTCGTAAAAAAAAAAAAAAAGCATGACTTTGGTAGCTATGTATAGTATATATGCCTGTTTTAATTTTGTAAAGATTCCATTTAACTTTTAAGAAAGCACCTTTTAAATTAATTATATTGGGCTTAAAAAGAAAGAACTAATTACATATAAAGTAATGTGTAAAATTAATTAAAAGTAACAAGCTTTACAAAATTAAATTAAAGAAAAAGATAAAAGAATATTAAATTAATTTATAGCATTTAGTAGTGGCGGGGGCAATTTGAATGTGAAAGGGGTTTGAACTTTGAAGTTGGATGGCAGCACAAGCCGGGCGGGCCACTGTTCCCACGTCAACTGATTAACTTAAAAAAATGAAGATGGATTGATGACGGAATAAACAAACAGCTCAAAAGGGATGGGAATGGGGAGGATGGAGGTGGGAGGAGGACTAATTAAGGCAGCAGCCACCAGCCAGCATAACAAGTGGCAAGTGTGTGAGGGTGTGTGTGTCGGGTTGGGCAAAAAGAAAAAGGAAGAGGGCATGGACCTGTCCCTCTTTAATAGGACGCGTGATTGGATAACGCGAGAATGAATAAAAGATACCCCACCTTCCATAATTAAGTCAGCATTTGTTTGTCAAGAAAATGAAACAAAAGAAAACATGACAACCCCACGCTTTGATTTTCAGATTTTTTTTTTTTTTTTCTTTTCGTATTTGATTTTGAGAATTGAGACTGCGTTGCGTTCACCCAAAAATCTATTTTCATGTGTCTGACTAAAAAAACAATTTATTTAATTATTTATTAAATATAATACAGTGAAGAGTTAGAGCAAGTAAAAGTACTGTATACTCTCTCTCTCGTTCATTTTCAAATTCATCCATGCAGATTCCAGTACATGGTAATGATGGATACGTTGCAGCTACCATGACATGACTAAGGGGAGGCTCCCCAGTTTCCTGTGAAGGCTCCCCAGTTTCATGTGAATTTTATGGCTGCAATTATGAGTTTGAGAATCGAGAGAGAGAGAGAGAGAGAGTAATTAAAGGCTATCGATGGGAGTCCCACACACGAAGCCATTACCCATTTATTTGTACTATCAATACCAAGTTGTAGGGGGGCGCCTCACAACGTCTCACCGTGTATTGAGAATATCTCCCAATGATGATACACAGCTGTGGGACGTTGTGGAAAGCCCCCCTCCTTTGAGGCATTATCCATCTCATCTCAGAGATCATATAGATAGCTAGGGATATATTTATATAAACGCGTTTTTTTGGTGCCCACCTTCCCTTTCAAACTATATATTCACATGGCAAAAATTAATATTAAACCACTACTGCCACGGAATGAACTGAGAGAGCTGAATAGTCGTCAGATTTGCTGACCTTACTGCAGAGAGCTTACAATTACACAGATTTGACTCTGTGCCTCCCACATTTGGAGGGTCCCAAGACCATAATACCTAAGGCTTCTAAGCTACTGGGTTATTGGCACATACACGTATGTACTTATTTTCATAAATCAATCGTTATGTATGTTACATTTAGACTGAGGTTGGCTCAGGTTATCCAAAGCGTGAACCCTAATCCACCTACACTATATTTGTTCCAAACGAATAAATTTCTGTTATAAAAAACAGAAACAACATTTGGATAGTCAATTCAATGGGTTATTATGTCAAGCACATCAAACTAAAACAGAGATGAAAAACCAATTGAAGGGGGGAAACAATAGAAAGATGGAAAATTAGTTGAGATGGAAACTTTTTTGGAAATGGTAGACAATAAAATAGATACAATGTTACCTGGACCGGTTGTTGGAGGATTAGAAGACAAAGAAGGTGAAACATTCCTTGGTGTTATCGGTAAAAGAAGGTTTGTGTGTGGAGCAATGTTTTCGAACTGCTATTGATCAGGATGGTTGGACCATTTGATTTTGAGAATCATTCAGGCAGCCGGTTTGATTTTATGTATTTCAAACTTAATTCTTAGCCAAAAACTATTGATTTGGTCGATCCATTCAATGGATTTTATTTATTTATTTATTTTTTTAATTTTTGGTCAAAACATGTCATCCGTTTGAATCTAACAGTTGAACCATCCATCCGAAAACTGATGGGCAGAATTGTTTTGGTGCGGGATCATTTTTTAAAACATTGGTGTGGAGTAAGAGATAAGTGGTATTTAAAAAATTATTCATCTAATAAGGGGGAAAAGAAGATAAAACATGGCATATGGATAGTGTTACCTGGTATCGTCGCAGAAGAAGAAGGCGATGTCAGTGGAGCAACACTTGTCCCAACTGGCCATTACAGCCATACATTGGGAACATCTCCCTTGTAGCGTTGTTTTGAGAGCAGAGATCCCTACTCGTGAGTCGTGATCACAAGCACAGAATATCCGAATTTCACAGATAAATGCCATCTCCTGCACCCCACTGGACTAAATAGGATCGTCAATTCACCATAGTAACCGATTACTTACCATTAAAATCAGCCTCCTTTATATAACGTAGACAAAAGATATTTGGATGAAGTGAATTGCTGTTTCCTGTCTGGTTAAATAAAGTACTTTTTTCTTTCCCAGGAGGGGAGGTGGGTGGGGCTTGGAGTATTTAATTGTATTTGTGTTATCTCATATTTCTAGAGTGCCCGAGTTCTGCAAGTGACGCGATTCCTTGCAACTAAAAACTTTGCAAATTCAGAAAGATGGAGTTTCAGCCATACATTATATAAATTTAACATACTTGTGGTATGAAGAGAGATATTTCCTATATATGTGAGTAAGGGTGTCTTTTAGACTGGATTTGGTTCAATCCGATTCACTCCAATATGAGTCCATTATAAATAAATGGACCAGGTCTAATTTAATCCAATGAATATTTTGGACCGGTCTAATTTAATGTCATTCTGAACCATTCAAATCTGTTCGAATTTGTTTTGATTTAGATTGATTTTAATATTCTTAATCCAGTTTATTGATATCTATATTCTTATCTTATTTTAATGAACTATATATTGGCTTAATCCAACCCAATCCAGTATAAATTTATTACGGATGGACCAGGTCCAATCCAATGTAATAAATATTTTGGATCGGATTGATTCAATCTAATATTTCTTGTTGGCCGGTTCAACCTATGGAAATTGATTTTGGACTTTAAACAGAATTCGATCCAAAAATGGTCCATTGACACCCTTATATGTGAGGGTGGATGAATGTGTCCAAAGTTTTTGCTTACAGGATATTCGGTCTCATTTTGCAATAATTTCTCAGCTAGGAAAAAAAAGAAGCTTTCCTTGCTAATCAAGGAAGTTCTAGGGATAGAAAATTTGGGTTTGGTTAGAATTGAGACATTCGACTACCTCATCGATCCATTTTGGTCACTACTTACGTTTTTTTTAAGTTGTTGGAAGTCGAATCAAGGTAAGGGTTGCCTCGATCGATCGAATTCAACCCAACGCAAGTTGGTTTGCATAACACAATCAACATCATGCCTGCCTGGATTATACGGTAAATACATTGTCATAGTCTCATAGATTAATACTCGTCAACAAGGTAACTTATAAATCAATTCTTTGTATATATTCATTCAGTTACTCTCCCCATCCCCGCAAAGTAAACTTGTCGGTGAGAGCCCTCTAAGTCTGTACACAGGTCCTGCCGAGCCATCCAAAAAACTATACCTTTCATGAATCAAGATCTAAAGAAAAAATAAAATAAAAAAAATAAAGCAAAAGAATTGTTACCGAATATACAAATATAATTCTTTCTTTTTCCTTGTACACCTTTTTTTTGAGTCTCTGTTGTTTACTTTAATTAACTTTAGCTTTTCCTTAATTTTCATAGTTTATAATGAGCTTGATAACATTATTAATGGCCGAAGAAGAACATTGGAGTATGCTTTAAAGGAGGGTTCTGGTTCTCCTCACATTAAGCTGGCACGCAAAAATAGGTCATATCTGACCGCCGCGCCGACACCCTTTCTCTCCTTGCATTTATTCCCTCAACTGCCTACTGCCTGAGTGCCTTCTCCCATCTTAAACCTTTTATGTTATTACTTCTCTCACTTCAACCCACTCTTCAATGGCTTCCCGACCAACTATCATCCTCTTCCTCTTCCTCTTCCCTTCTTTTTCTACTAACTCCTCATCAGCTGCTCCTTCGGATTTCGTAGCAACTCTCAAGTCCACCATCGATGAAGTCCAGGGAGTAATCTCTCTTGTTTCCAAGTTCGCCAATCAGTTCGACGATTTTCGCCTGTCGAATGCCCTTAACGACTGCGTTGATCTGCTCGACTACTCTGCCGATGAACTGGGCTGGACCCTCTCGGCCACCGAGAACCCCAACAGTATTTTCTATATTTCTCACTCCCCTTAATCACATATTCTTTCAGTTGTATGTTTCGTTTTTATTGAACCTCATCTGTGATGAACATATATTAAGCTTCTCGATTCATGCATTAATTCATGGAATTTGTTCCTCCAGTAGTTCTTATTCACTTAGTTCCTCTCGCTCTCCCCCTGAACACAGTCACACTGAGAACTTCCTCGATTGACTTAAAAACTAGCCATGCATGCAAATCTTTTTCATCGATAACTCATATGGGTCAATTTTAGCTTCTAGTCAAAACTATCTTGGCAAATCTGCCAATTATCTGATGTGATGTCAAGCAACTAGCTCATAATTTTCAACTCATCAACTGTAATAACAACCAGCTATTCATCTACGGCATCATATCTTAATTTTAAAAGCACTAAAATAATCAAATTGTTATACTTGTATTAACTAGTAATTAACCTTGGTTACAGGCAATGATAATAGCACTGGGAACCGGAATTCTGATCTAAAGGCATGGCTGAGCGCGGCCCTTGGTAACCAAGACACATGTCTAGATGGGTTCGAAGGAACCAACAGCTTCGTCAAGGGTCTCGTCGCCGGAAGCCTCGACACCGTCACGTCTTTGGTCAGTGAAGTTCTTGGCCAGATACCCTCCGGTGGCCGCCTGGGAAGGAAACTTAAAAGTGTTAGCGAAGGCGGTGGCTTTCCTGCATGGATGAAAGGCAGCGACCGGAGGTTATTGCAGGTGCCGGCAGGTGGGGTGTCCGCCGATGCGGTTGTTGCACAAGATGGGACTGGGCAATTCACTAGCGTGATGGATGCGGTGTTGGCTGCGCCAGATTATAGCGAGCGCCGGTATGTGATATACGTAAAGAGAGGTGTGTATAAGGAGAATGTGGAGATAAAAAAGAAGAAATGGAATCTGATGATCGTGGGTGATGGGATGGACGTCACCATTATTTCCGGTAGCCGTAACTTCGTCGACGGTTGGACCACATTCAGATCAGCTACGTTTGGTAAGTTTTTTTTTTTTTTTTTCTTTTTTTTTTTGAGGGTGGGGGGGGTGTTAACGTAAAATCCTACGTTTTGGTAAGTGGGTAAGTAGAGGAATGGCTGTTTTCTGGTTTCGTTTTCTTGGAGATAAGACGTCCACTGATGGAGAATAGAGTCCACCTCTTTTCTTTGTGTGGAAACTTCACGCGGAAATGGACCCAAAAGAAGGCAGCAAGCCATCGGCTCTTTGTTTTGGCCTGTAGAGACGTAAAGACGTTCGATGAACGGGGTCCATTTCTTACTAGGTGCTCTGTGGTGGTATGACAGGGACCTCTGACTTGGTGGGTCCGACCTAGGGATCGATCGTATCCCAAATCAACATCAAAAGGGATATCAAGTAATTTGATTTTGTTGCAAGTATTGGGAGTTTGGGACGGTGGAAACCGGAAAGAAAGTTTATAGACTCCTTTCTCCTCGTTTGGTTTGGGGAATCTACCAAGTACCAACCCACAGAGAAGGGAAAGCTGTGTTTTGCAGCAATGCAAATAAATTTGCACTGATGCAAAGCCATGGCAGTATAAATGATTTGAGTGTAAATTTTGACCTATTTTTATTTTATATTTTAAATTATATTGTCTGATTGGAGTACAAATGAGGTAAATTAAGACATAAAACAGAATAAAATAAAATCTAAAATAAAATTAAACAAAAATTTGCATTTTTTACATTTGCACTCCTATGCATTTGTACTAATGCAAATAAATTTGTACTGCAACCAAACACAGCCTAAAAGTAAATAACGCTTTAATATAAAGTATACATTCAAAAAAAGGCATGAAATAATTGGATGAGAAGTAGCTGGACTTGAGGCAAAAGTCAAAAAGTACGTGGTAAATTAAGCTAGTGTGGTATTGTAAGTCAAAAGAACGCAAAGCACTGTTTGCCGTTGCTTCCACTTCATCTTCATAATTGATTCATTTGACTCAGTGAGTCAAACATTCGAGTCATTAACAACTCGGTGTGGACTGTGGAGCTAACCAGTGGGTTATGTTGCCCTGCAGCTGTCTCCGGCAAAGGATTCATAGCCCGAGACATAACGTTTGAGAACACAGCAGGCCCGGAAAAGCACCAAGCAGTAGCACTCCGATCGGATTCTGATCTCTCGGCCTATTATCGATGTGCCATCAAAGGGTACCAAGACACCCTCTATGCCCACTCACTCCGCCAATTCTACCGAGAATGCCGAATCAGTGGCACAGTTGATTTCATCTTTGGCAACGGTGCCGTCGTCATTCAGAACTGCCAAATCCTTGCCAAGAAGGGTCTCCCCAACCAGAAGAACACCATAACCGCACAAGGACGCAAAGACCCAAACCAAAATACCGGGTTCTCGATTCAATTCTCCAACATGTCGGCTGACTCGGACCTGATTGGCTCAGCGAACTCAACATTGACATACCTCGGGCGACCTTGGAAGCAGTACTCACGGACAGTTTTCATGCAGTCATACATGAGTGATGTAATAAGGCCAGAAGGGTGGCTGGAGTGGCAGGGAAATTTCGCTCTGGATACACTTTATTATGGTGAATATATGAATTATGGACCCGGTGCTGGTCTGAGCAGCCGAGTCAAGTGGCCTGGCCTCCACGCAATTACCAACTCCTCTCAGGCCAGTGCCTTCACGGTTGCTCAATTTATCGACGGAAATTTATGGTTGCCGTCAACCGGCGTCAAATTTACAGCAGGTTTGGCGGTGTAGAAGATGAACAATACATATTCCAGAGAGGACATACATTTAATCATAATTTAATGTCATGTGTAAACGGTAAAGGCCACTCTCAAATAGCGATATGATAGATCGAGATACAGTTTATTAACGAGGTTTTGTTTTTTTGGTTTTTGTTTTTTGATTAATTGCTTGTATGTATTCCTGTCCTATGTATTAATTTGGTATTTTTTTTTTCCTTTTCTGATTTCTATTGTATTGAAGAATTGTAACCTAGTGCTTTTCATTGTTGTGTATCAAGAGTAATTAAGATGGTGGGAAAAATAAGTTCAGAATCGAATTACCATGCATTTTCAATATTTACCGTAAGTAAAATTAAACTTTCAATAAGTCATATTAAAAATGTCACATGATTTATTTATTTTATAAGATATACTTATTATTGAAGACTTTAACGATGCTCACTGTAACTATTGATTTCATCACCGATTAGTTTATATATATAATTTAAGTTGCAGCAGTTTCCATAAATTATACCATAGATTTTTCCCTATATTAATTATAATTTTGCATGTTTGAGAACTGAGAATAAGGAAAATCATAAGGTAATCCAAGTCATTTTATTCTCCTTCAATTGACGGTGGGTACACCTCTTGACTTGAAGCCAGTTGTTTCTTTATCCAGAATTTTTTTTTGTTTTTTTTTTTTTTAAGAAAGGAGCATCAATTAATTTGGTTCAAAGGAGAATTCAGTACAACAGGCTCTTGAAGAACTGATGGTTCAGAAGACAATGTATAGACACTCGGAAGTCGGAATGGAAGAAGCAACCTTTGCAATTCGGTGAGCAACAGTGTTAAAGGCATGTGAGAAGTTATACACCAAAAAGGAAGAGATCAAGCTTCTACAATCGCTAATAAATAATAATAAAAATAATAATTGTGACAACTCGCCAAGGTGGAATTGAATTAATTATCCACTAACGGAAGCTTAATGAGAGATAAACAATCAATCTCCACTGAAATCGTAGACAGTCCCAACTCTTTTGCAAATTGGATTGCATAGAATAAGGCCATGGCTTCAATTTCTTTATCCGGAATCTGTATTAAAAAAACTTGGAGAGATAAATGCTAAAGCCCGTCCCGTCCTGGCTAGAAATCACAGGCCTTCACGGTTCCCATTATCAAATGTATTTTCTTCTTTTCAATTAATTATGTGCAATTTGGGGTAATCACTAATCAGGTGAAGTGATTAGAACGTGCCCCGGCCCCCAAAATTAAATATGCATTGCTATGTAGGTCCAACTCATCCCAGCAGGGCCAAATGCCAAAGCATAGCTGCATACATAAGGCATTCAGAGTAGAGACGATGAAGCCAGCAGGCAGTGTCAGTGGAACTCTCAACTCTCAACTCTCAACATATAAGTTCTAATATTGAGATTTTTACGGATGACGAAGAATGTAAGGATTCCCGATAAAAAGAAGGAATTGAGGAAGAAGATAAAAACTCCTGTACGCAGAAAAATATTTCTCTCTCTCTCTCTAAACAAGCCCTAAACCTAGCCCTTGGAACGAAGTTAGCCCATTTATTGCTAAATGAGTTAGCTTTTAGTTGGGAGGTGGTCCATTCAAATCCAAGTCGCAGCAAGTGGTTAGGTGCACAACTACGTAGCCCAGGCTAGTCAATGCCCAATGGGACGTATCGTGTCAATGTTCCCGTTTCTTATAGGCCTTTGTGTATATGCGTTTTAGTCAATCGATCTGGTTGCAATGAACCAAAATTAAAAAAATTGAAATGGTAGGTAGACAATTAAAACTTGTCATAAGAATGACATAGACAAAAGCAGTTGGCTGTAAATAATATGAAATTTATGGATGTACGTGTACCCAATATATATAAAACATGCTTTGCTTTGGTTTATTTATTTTGGTAATGAATGGAGGAAATGGTATAGGCATAGGCATGCATGCATTTATGCGTTTTAATTTGATGTAAACTGTTGCCAATTGCCATGTATGCATGCACCCATCCTTTTTTAAATTGTGGTCCCTTAATTGGCTTGTTGCTGGGATACAGTAACTTTGATCTTGCCTCTCTCACAAGTAATAACTTTTCACATATCTTCTACTTCATCGCTTTAATTTCCCAATTATTTTTGGTCACGATGGTAGTGAATAAAGGATGCCACTGCTCATGTTGAATGAATCTGGATTTCTTTACAAAATGGTCCTCAGTGCATCCATTGGAAATATTTATTCATGTAAAGAGGATACGGAAATCCCAGGTCCCATCGCATTCAGCTCAAATCAACCGTTAGTCTTGCTGCCAACTTTTCTTTCTTTCCATTTTTAACGTACTATGCAGGGAAATTTGCACATTTTCTTAACTGAACTGAACTAAGAAGATCATTTCAAGTTTTCTTATTAATTATCTTTTCTCATTGATAGGTTGGGTGGGGCTAATTTGGGTTGCTAATTGTTGGAATCAATGGAATTCAGTAAACAACTACATTAATTTCACCTACAGTTAGATATAATTAAAGAAATAGGCCCTTATACTTAGGTTGAGATACACATCATTTACATCTGATGTTAAAAATACGAAGACAAATTCCTTAAAGTATCCTTATGTTATAGAAAATTAACTAACTCTACCCTTATTATTTACATATTATCTTATTCACAATTAACATCGTCAATAAACACTAATAGAAAAATGAAATATCCAATTTTCTCTCTACCATGTTCCTCAATCGATTCCTATTTCCAATGCCTCTTTTCACTCACCCAGCAACTGTAGAATTGGGTCTAAACGATCTAAAGGGTTCAGATCTATTGGGATTCAAATGATTTGAAACACTGCAAACACTCAAAGTAGAAAACCCAACTCCACAAAGGTCCAAGTTGTTTCCATACTGGAATCCCTCATTCAGTCTCTTCAAGGCTTCAAACAAAGATAAATAAATAAACCAGAGATTCAAATTATATAACCGCCAAAAGATTAAGATGGAGGACTACAAAAACAAAGGTATCGGCGCCAATTCCTATTCAGACATTATCTAGGCCTCAATCTAAGTTGCCTATTCCAAAGGTTGTTACTAAGACAAAAAACACAAGTACCAAATGCAGAAATTACTCAAGATGGTTATTCTTCCAAGCAACTCAATGCAGGCAATGATGGCAATGTTTGGCATTGATGCAACGGCAATACATCAACGCCATGTCAGAAAAATCAATGCTCTAGAAAATGGTCTTATGTTTGAAACTATTTTTTCAGAAAAAAAAACGTTGCCCTGAATTATGCTTTAAAAATCAAGAAGGTGTGGCCTAAGAAAACACCGAATTTGATGTTTTCTCATTTTGGAGCTCGTTGCTGCTATGTGGCAGTAACCTTGCATCCACCATGTATTACATTTGAACTGATATGATGCATCACATATGCACCATATCATAAAATGCTTCTCTTCTTTTAACGAACCCTAACAATTGCTTCTTCTGTGTTTTCAACTGTTGGAGGTCGAATGGTGTATCTTCCTTTCCCAATCACCGGTGGTCTACCTACGTAACCAGTCACCATTGTGTCTTCTCATGCTCATATTTCTCCTCCTCAAATTCCTTGTCTATGTCCATCGCCGGTTCATGCTCCGCCCTATCATTTGGGTTATGCATTTTTTGTTTTATTCATGCTCATATCTTTCATTTGGGGTTTACAGTGTTTGATTTTGATCCAAATGTTTGGTTCGGTTGTTGATTTTTCTATTTCGTATTTGAAAATACTGTTGTGTATTGATTTTGTAGTGTTCTCTTCTATCCGCTTTCTAAATCATGGTTGTGAATTGGTCAGATATCTTGGATGCCAGGTCTGTACATTCTTCAAGCATTCTAATTTTTTTTTTCTGCTTTTTTGGTGTATTTAAATGATTCTGATCCTCATGTTTTGGTCAATTATTTCTTTGAATGCACTGCTGAATCCTGATCCTCATGTTTTGTTTGGTATCTTGAAAACAATGTCGGTTAAATTTACCTGTTCCAACTGAACCTTTGTTTGGTATTAACCAAATTATATATACATATAATTTATATATTTTTCATGGCTTACCGTTAATAACTTTATATATAAGATGTCTAAATGCCTAAGAAGTAAGAAGAGAGAGCCAGAGAATGTGCACTTTTTTTGTGATTTTCTTTTTTCCAATATATTCTGGATTTTTCATGCAATTTTATCCAATTTTTTTCCTACTTTGTTCTATATTTTCCATTTGTCTAGACTTTTTCTATATTAATTTATGAATTTTTCTATATTAGTTTATTGTAATTTTATTAATCCATGCAACATCTATTAATTATTGTTTTTTTTTTGCGAAATTCTGCTATTTTTAAATTATTACATTTTTCATCAATTTACTCTATTTTTTGATATCATTTTTCAGCATTCTATTCTATGGTTTTTTATCAGTTTTTTTTTTTATTTTCTTTCTTTTATATATTCTGGTTTTTCCATGCAATTTCATTTAATTTTCTGATTTTTATACTTTGTTCTATATTTTTTCATTTGTCTAGAATTTTTCTTTTTTTTCATGTAATTTTCAGATATTTGGTCATTTTTCTCACGATTTTCTGAATTTCTTTTTTTTTTTTTTATACTTTTATAGTCTATTGAACAAATGGGACCATAGGATGAAATGGGTGTTTTTTCCACCGTTATATGTAAGATAATATATACATAGTAGAAGCACTGAATAATGGGTACTAGTGCCGACAACGGATATGGAGCACTGGTACCAAACAGAAGGTGTTGCTGCTGTTGCCCTATGAAACGTCCTACCTGGTAGCAACATTTCCAAAAAAAAAAAAAAACAAAAATGTGCTTCCAATTCATACGATATAGATGGGGCAAAGCCCAGGTTGAAGCCGTT
Source organism: Nelumbo lutea (assembly GCF_056320005.1). Classification (NCBI taxonomy): domain Eukaryota; kingdom Viridiplantae; phylum Streptophyta; class Magnoliopsida; order Proteales; family Nelumbonaceae; genus Nelumbo; species Nelumbo lutea. The sequence continues at coordinate 1,095,871 of NC_142689.1, forward strand.
GCAATGGGACAAAGTACGGGCAACTTCAGATCGAGCCATGGTGTGGGACCAACTAAAGTCAAGTTCATTTCAGTAAGTAGCATGTAAAGACTTGATTAATGTGTGTTGTTCCCTTATTGTATGACTTTTAATCTTAATGCCCTATTCACTTTTCAGTAAGTCATTTATTCATGTTCTTTTATTTCCTATGCAAATATGGAAATGACCATTTTAGTCATAAAAGTTATATTATTAAAAGGGGCATTTTTGTTCCATCCAAGTATTGACAACTTTTTCCTAGATGAAAAAATTAATTTACCTATCTAGGAGAATAAATTTTCACTGATCCCCCCTTTCAAAATCCAAAAAAAAGAACGCCCCCTAATTACCATATCACTTGTTTACAGATTAAAGGAAAACACGATCTGTGTTGTTCCCCCGTTGTATGGTTTTTAATGTTAATTACCATGTCACTAGCTTACTGATTAAGTGAAAACATGTTTGAAACTCATTTTGGATGCAATTCAGCAAATTCGGTTAGAAAGAAGCAACTAGAAGTGTACCCGTTGAACGGAACAGGGTTTTGGACCCAAAGAAGTCACAGAATATAGCTATACTTCTGAGAGCGTTAGCATTAAACGTAACAAGAGATAAAGGTCGTCTCTGAGGCACTATTAGATGGTATGTTGCCTGGTCTTCTCCCATGTCTGCCCAGTGATACGGGCCTCACAGTTCTAGTCACGTAGTGTAGCGTCACATGTATATGGATTGTGACATAATATTAACTGATGCTAACGATAGGAGTAGAATTAGTTAATTTCTTAAATTATAAGGGTATTTTAAGAAATTTGTCCAAATATAAAATGTGTATCATTATTTATAAGAATATGTATCATGTGCATGTGTAAGGCTAAAAATAGAATCTTGTATTATCAAATTTAACAATTACATTTGCTTATGTATATGTGTTTTTTTTTTAGAAAATCTGATGCCACAATTTAAAGGATTATAACCAATGATTAAAGAAAGTAAAAAAAACACGAGATTGCATGAGATCACCGACACAACTTTGTAATAGGAAATGTAGGGAATCAACTCAAAAAAAAAAAAAAAAAACTTCCATCTAATCTCGCAATGTCCTCTTTTTCTAAGAAGATTGTAATTTCCCTATCAAAATGAGCATGACAAATTTCTCTGTGGCTTTGGGAAGAAAAATTAAAGGATTTAAAAAGAATGTTGATTGGGGCACATCTCCACTTTTAAATAAGTTCCGCCTATTCCTAGTAAATTTATTTGAAAAGGCGGAAAGACCCCGTGTGATTTTTCTCTTACACATCAAAATTAAATAAGAGATGGTTCTTTTGGTCTTTTCACAAGGAATGTGCCCCATTTACCAAAAATGAAATGTGTCCAAATCATCCCTCATAAAGAAGAAAGGGTTGGGTAGATCCTTATTGTTGTCCTGTGGTGGGTCTGTGGTCTGTTTTAGTCCTTTTTGTACACTACATCTAAAATTCAAACAATCTTTGTGAATTTGACATTCCAACTGCATTACAGGATTAACAAATTTATATTTTTTTTAGCATTATTCATTGTAATCACTAATTTGTATGAAATATATTATTCGAGTCCTTAGAGAATGAAAAGAAGTAATTAATAGTGAGTAGTGGAGGAGGGTGAGGAACCGATCGGGTCACTACAGTTCAGTTCAGGTATATGTTCTCGGTAAGGAATAATGATCCATACACACCATATTGTTTAACTCTAAATCTCACAAATTAGTATTAAATGATTTCAAGACTTTGATGATTAGGTGATATACTTGAGTGATAATAATAATAATAATAAAAAAAGGTGGCGATTCGTGGTCAGTGTGCAGTCTGCTCCAGGTTAAAATTGTTGAGTGGGAATTTTCAACCCAGGTAACGTTTTCACAAATTACAAATGCAATTAGGTTCTTAGATTAGACAAAATACAGTCCCATCATAAATTGGAAACATCCTATATATCTACTACACAAGGTAATCAGTTCAAATTCAACGTCTCTACATCATCATGATAACCTTATTAATTAATATAATCCTAGTTTAATTCAATAGGAACAAACAATAATTGACTGCTTATAATATATACTGTGTGTCTTAAGAAAGATTAGTTTGGAATTGATAATGAAGCACCATTACAGTTTTGAGGGATCTCATTGATCCACTTTGCCACCCAAAGCGGAATGGCTTCTTTAAAAAGCCCATACTCTGAAATTCCCCTACGAGCTAAGTTATGGGCTAAAGTATTAACAGTGATTTCTGTGTTTCACTCTTGTATGGAGTACAGTGATTTCTGTCCTAATATAACCGGACAATTACTTGATCGAAAAGCAAATAAAATATGGCATAAGAAGTTAACAGATTACATATCGCCATTTTCTGATGAACCAAGATATCATCTATACTGAGTTAAGCATATCTCATGACTAATAACTTTTAGTAATGTAGTCATCACTCATCAATGGGGTAGGCTATATTGAAGATCACAACAATCTTCTGATTTGACACTTGAGTTACTTGAATTGAAGCTTTACATGTTTTATAAATTAAAGGTATCATCCTGTCAATTCTCAATAACAATGCTATTGGTTTGCATGAAAGATCAAATTGTGAGTGTGAATGTTAAGAAATTTGACCCCGGCATGGAAAAGTATGCTTCATCTACCCTGTCTTTTCGTTAAAATATAAAAACCTCCCTTAAACCAGAGAGGAGGTTTTTATATTTTACCCAAAATAAAATTATATATTTTCTTTTTTTTTTTTCTAACTCACGTTTACATACCACCAACAAAACCGTGGTCCATTTATTTCTTTATTTTAATTTCCTCTATCCCCACATCAAAGTTGTTATCTAAAATGGAATCAATAAAATGTGACTTCACAGGACTTTAAGAAGTGGAGAAGTGGGAAATTTGTCTTTGAATTATAGTTTGGGTTCCATAATTTTCCATATGAGCCAGCTCTTGCAAATTAAGAAGCAATGTAGCCCAGCCTACAAAGCACTTTGGTCCATAATAGCGACCTAGCTAATTCAGAATGTTCATTTCTGTAAGTACTCAAATAGTTTGTTACTTACTTTTGTTTTTGCTTTTTCTTATTTTCTCTTTTCATTTTCTTCGTAAGCATTATTTTCTCCCCTTTCAAGGTAGGAGGTAGCTTGATACACAAAGTTACAAACCATGGGATAGGACCCACGTGTGCAATCTACCATGGGATTGGGAGAGCATCCGATGTTGCAATTATTTACCATACCACATGTAGAAATGGCTGCCTAGTGGACTCCGAATCTCTTGCCCACGTGAATTCTGCCCTCGTTTACCCACAACACACTATCCCATGAATTGGGAATATCTCTATGCAGGAGGATGAGATATTCTTCATGTGTGGTTGCGATGTTATGTAAATAAAGGTGGACAGAATTTGTGTGGACAGGAGATCCAGACTCTGCCCAGTGCCCATATACTGATTCTGGGCCTCATGGGCCTTGTGAGTCACCCAAGTGGAAAGGATGAAAATTCAATGGGGAACTGGGGAAGTGGAGTGTTGATGGATGGGTTGAATCAGCTTTCCCATTTACATATATACTTATGCTCCTATACAACGTATAACATTACACAATTAGAGATTCATGCGAATTCAGATTGATTGGTGTGGGTATCCATACGCGGTCTGGTGAGTGGTTATTAGTTCATTTCAGCGTCAGCCTATAGACTTCATCACAGATTTGGGTCTTCCCTGGTATTAATGCATGCATGGTCTCATCCGCTTCACCACATATTATGATATTACACAGCCCCAAGCCAATAGGATCCACTTGGAAAGCTCGATGCAAGAAGAAGCTAGGCCATATCAAATGGCTCTAGATCTGTAGCTACCCAAGAAGTAGTTGAAACTTGGAACCTCCCCAGTCCCCACCCCTGCATCTCTTGATGCTTGAAGGTCTTCAATGTTGATGGCCCCTAGCTCTAATTTCGATCTAATTCCGGCCACCTGTTCTGGGGTTGAAATTATATATATATATATATACTCCTCAGAAACTCCAAGGGTGATGATCAATCGATCAATGCTGAGATGGATGGATGATCATCACTCGTCAATGCCAATGAAGCTATTGCATGCATTTCAAAAAGGTATCAATAGGTTTGTGCTTGCTCCAGTTGTGTTGAACGATGGAGACGAGCAAAAGATCGATAATTTCTATCCTGTTGGATCCGTCTTGTAATGTGTGGTGGTGGTGTATACTATAATATATATAATAGTATCGCCGACCGGTTTGCATGTGAAGATTAAACTATATATGTTTCTATATATAGCTCCTTCGAATTCGTTCATCATGCACACAGATAAATTAACTTTGCTGCTCATATATATGTAATGTAATTGCTATACAAGCTGCGCTTGTTTGATCTCTAGGCCCCATAACCATGCATATAATTTAGTGGTCTTCGTCTTCAGATTTCTTGTTGCTCGTACCGTGTACTTGCATTAAAATTTTTGCCTATTGCCTACGGAGCTTCAATTAAGAATGCTGCTGAAGATTCCTCCGGAATTCGGAGCTTCAAGAATGGACAATTAAGTTAGAGAAACTTTCCTCCTCCACAGTGTATATCCTACCCTTATTGGCAAGGTAGTCTCTGCATATATATATATATATATATAGTTGTTACGTACCTTTGAAATCCTTCCCAAAGGCTATTGGCTTTTAATTTCCTCATCATTTACCGTGACCAGCATTAATTTCAAAAAGATTTGGGAGCTGGGGCCTTCATTCACCACTTCATCATCATCAGGTACAGTTTTGCAATTTTTGTACGTATGGAAGTCATCTTCCTTCTTGTTGAAACCTGCTAATTAAGTTAAGTATGATCGAATCAAATACAAATTCTTGATGTGCTTTTCACATAAGCCAAAGGTGTAGCTTATAGTTTCAAGCTGAAGTGCCCCAAAGAAAGCTACCAAGAGTTCTTCCCAGAGTTGCTATACTATGCAGGTTATGGAGTTGTTATTTTCGATGATATATATGTGTAATTTTTTGGCTACATCTGCATGCATGAATCATGAGATTCTACAGAGTCCGGATATGCTCCTCAGTCTTCACACTGCATGCCCCTCACAGCATGTCCTTGAATTTATTATTCATTGGGGAGATGTTCCCATTCCCAATACAGGGTGTGTGGGATGTGGCTGTGAGGAGCAGATCCAATTCTATTCCACAACTTTTATAGAAAGTGACTGTTCTAACCTCTTTAATCCTGCTTTTGAAACTGTTGCTTTCTGTTACATGAACTCAAACAGTCTAAGAATATCATTGCTCGTTTGCTATCCTAGATAGCAGGGATTGTCAGTTCCCTCTCCAACAGAGAGGGGGATGACTGAATTGAAATATCATATCATGATCTGGGCTGGGCCTAGGCAAAAGACAAGTTTTACCTAAACTGATCAGGTTCGTTTTGGGAGTAGCCCAGGCCCAACAGACCTTCTCTCTCCAATGATACGATGATACGTACCGGAACAACTTTGATCAATCAAAACCCCAGCCCCGACCCCAACCCCGAGCGAATTTTAATGTAAACTACCTGATTGCTAATTGGCTACCTCTTTTATGATATCCGTTGATTGGTAACAAGTTTTTCCGGTATATACTGCCATCAGGTTTTCGTTTGATACGATAAACCCACTTGCAGCCCACAACATTAGCATTGGGCTTGGGTTGGATCAAATCCCCTATACCATTTCGTAGTAGTGCATCGAGCTCATCTTGCATAGCAGCTCGCCAATGGGCATGGTGATTAACAGATGTGAAGCATGTGGGTTCCACATCAGATAAAGGATACCGAGTAGAGACCGACAAATATTTTGGAGGGGTGAAAAATGCCAGTCTTGGCTCATATAGTCATAGGATGAATATTTTGTGCTTGCAGAGGCTGTATAGACTCAGTAGGTGATATGCATGGGCCCATGGATGAGGGCGAATCCAAACTGGATGAAGATGAACCCAGGTTGAGTACAGGCCCATTGTCGGAATTAGTTGGTGGTTCACTATATGACAAATATGGGAGAAGCATGGACTCATTATTAGAAGTAGCAGGCCCATTTGATGATGAAGGCAGTAAAACCGGCGGCACTAAGGATGTTGTGAGCCTCTCAGAATTTGGAGTGGATGGGCTTGACAAATAACTTGAGTCTTTGAAAGGAAAGGAAGTTTCATTAAATTGGGCATGCACGATGATGAAGTAGCGCCCAGTTGCAGGATCCAAGCATTTATAACCACGATGAAAGGGGTTATAGCCCATAAAAACACATGGCTTTGATCGATAGTCCAGTTGTGAGTCATATAAGGGCGAATATATGGAAAACATTAATAGCCAAAGATTTTTAGAAATTTGTAATCTGCAGTCTTACCGAAAAGTGTTTCATAGGGAGTCTTGCCATGGAGAGCACGAGTGGGCAGTCGATTGAGTAGATATATCGCAGTCTCAAAAGCTTCAACCCAATGAGTGTGTGAAACAAAAGCATGATTCAGCAAGGTAAGGCCTGCTTCAACAATTTGTTTGTGCTTGCGTTCGATTTTGCCATTTTGTGATTGCACATGGGACTAGAGAAGCGATGGGATATGCCTTCCTTTTCCAGATAGGAACAAAAGCTACAAATTTCACCTCCCCCATCAGACTTAAACACCCGAATAGGATGGCCAAGCAAGTGTTCAACATGTTGTTTGAATTTAATAAATACACTAAAAGCATCTGATTTTTGAAACAGAGGAAAAATCCACAAATGTCGACTATAGAAGTCCATAAATGATATATAATATTTGAAGCCGCATACAGAGGTGATGCAAGAAGGTCCCCATAGATCATAAACAATTAATTCTAAAGGCCATAAGTACACTGAATTGGTTTGTGGAAGATGCAATTGGTGACTTTTCCCTTGTGGACATGTTGAACAGAAGGAAGAAGACATGCTAGATACTAGAAGCTTAAAACGACTCACAACCTGCTTAACTACTGCTAATGACGAATGCCTGAGACAAGAGTGCCAAGTATCTATTGAAGTCCGAACACCGAGAAGTGCAACTTTATTTGATTCATCAGCTTTATTCATATGCAAAGGTAGACTGTAAAGACCATGTTTAGTTGTCCCTTGAAGTAGAGGTGTTCCCGATCGCCGATCCTTAACAACACAAGTGTGAGGGTGAAATTCAAAGTAAACATCATTATCAGAAGCAAACTGAGCCATAGAGAATAGGTTCTTTTGTATATTAGGCGCATGTAATATGTCTTTCAAAATTAAAGAATGAGAGGTAGATGATATAGTAGTGGAACCAGTATGAGATACTACCAAACCTTCACCATTGCCAATAGTGACATGATCAGGACTAGTGTATTCTGAATGCAGCTTTAGTTTGCTTAAGTCCGAGGTTATGTGATTAGTTGCCCCGGAATCTAGGTACCAACAATCATCCTCATTTGAAGCATTCAAAGACATGTTATATGTTTTTGGTGCAAAGTCATTGGGTGCAGTGGTCTTCTTGGACTTAGGTTTGAAGTGTTGATTGTAATGATGACATATCAAAAAGCCAAATGATTGCGACCCCCACAGATCTGACATGGGTTATTGGCATATTTAGACTTATCAGTGTTGCTGGAGTCCTTGGAATCTTTCTCAAACTGTTGAGGCTTTGGACTGGAATTCTTGCACGAGTAATTAGTAGAGGGAAGCAAAGATAGAAACTGCATACGAGATTCCATTCGAATCTCCCCATTGATTAGGAGAGCCTGGAGTTCATTAAAGCTGAGATCATCGGATCGAGTCTGAATGGATGTGACAAAGGCATCGTATTCAGCCCCAAGCCCATTCAAAGCATGGTGAGTAATATCCGAGTCTGAAAACTATCAGTGACGTTTTTGATTTTCTGAAGGTAAACGTGCATGGAATCACCATCCTTTTTGACAAGTAGAAGTTGGTTCCGAAGTTGGGTAATTCGAGCCTTTGATTTGGACACATATAAGTTCTCCAACACGTGCCAAGCATCTCGACTTGTAGAGCATCCAACTAGCTGTGTGATCACTGGTTCGGTAAGAGTAGCAAAGAGCCAACTGAGCAAGATTTGGTATTGTTTGACCCACGATGAATGAGCTGGATTGGGTGTAGTGTTATCTGAAAGGTACCGAGAAGGACATGTGAGAGAACCATCTACATACCCTGTTAGTTCTGCTCCGGCCAATGCTAGAAGTATTTGAAATTTTCAGAGTAGATAGTTACGACCATCCATCTTTACTGAGATGATGTTTGGGAAACTGCTGTTTCCAAAAACAACAGGTGTAGAGGGTGACGAAGATGGGTGGGCATTGGTTGATGCAACTGCACCGGATTGAGTGGACATAGTTTCAGATTGATGAGGCTCTGATGCCATGAAAGACAAGAGGAATTTGAAGAAAACCGATCACAGATGTTGGATGATTCGGTTGCTGTATTTAAAATGATAAATAAGAAGAGATGTTACAACAGCACTGAACTCAGAATTTTACTCTGGTTGATCAGTGGATATACAAGTTATCTAGTTAGGCTGTACATCATAACTAATCCAATTAGTTAAGCAAGCAGTTTGGTCTGATCTGAATTGGACGTGGGCACATTATCTTCAATACCCAATACAGGGTGTGTGGGGTGTGGCTGTGAGGAGCAGATCCCAATTCTATTCCACAATTCTTATAGAAAGTGACTGTTATAACCTCTTTAATCCTGCTTTTGAAACTGTTGCTCTCTATTACATGAAATTAAACAGTCTAAGAATATCATTGCTCGTTTGCTATCCTAGATAACAGGGATTGCCAGTTCCCTCTCCAATAGGGAGGGGGATGACTGAATTGAAATATCATCATCTGGGCTGGGCCTAGGCAAAAGACAAGTTTTACCTAAACTGATCAGGTTGGTTTTGGGAGTAGCCCAGGCCCAACAAACCTTCTCTCTCTCTCTCTCTCTCTCTCTCTCTCTCTCTGATGATACGATGATACGTACCGGAACAACTTTGATCAATCAAAACCCCAGCCCCGACCCCGACCCCGAGAGAGTTTTGATGTAAACCACCTGATTGCTAATTGGCTACCACTTTTATGATTCTCGTTGATTGGTAACAAGCTTTTCCGGTATCATAGTCGATTATCTCATTCCTGGCTGCAGTTATTTGAACCATCGCCCATGAACTGTTTGACTGATTCAATGGTTTGCGATGAGGGGAGATTTGGCCCTCCAGTAAAATTGTGACACGTGGCACCTCGTGACAACTAGGAAAACACCCAGCCAACAAACTTACGAAGTTGGTGACCCACTCGGGCACCTGTCTGGCCGGCCTGCCGCGACCTGCGCGCGGCCTGACGCGCGCCTGCGCAGCACGCATGAACTGCACGGCGCGTGCGCGGCCTAGCGCGCAGCCTGCGTGAACTGTGCACGGCCTGCACGACCTGGCCGACCTGGACAAGCCTAGCGCATGATCCGGCCAAGGCGCCAGCTTGACGACCTGATCTAGACACTGACCCGCTGACTGACACAGGCGCCAGCTTGACGACCTGATCTAGGCACTGTCCCGTCGACTGACACAGGCGCCCACCTGACAACCTGGCCTAAACACAAGCGCCAGCCTGACGACCTCGAGGAGTTCACCACGGTACCCCGGTTCTGACCGGATGCGACGAGTCTTACCGTTTAGAGGCTTTTCACCCACCTAACCCGCGAAGACTCCGGTATATAAAGACCTCATCCCCCAAAGGGGAAGGGGATGGAAAAGAAAGGGAAGTAACCCTGCTCTCTAGCTCTCTCATATTATCTTCAAAGCTCTCTACAATAAGAGTGCTAACTTAAGCATCGGAGAGCCCCCACCGGGAAAGTACCCCCGGGACCTCTGATTCAGTTCTCGCAGGTCCTTTAGCTCCTGCCGCCTACGAAGAGGAGGAAAAGATGCAGTTCTCGGAAGTCCCTCAGCTCCCCCCACCTACAAGGAGGATGAAGAGATGGAGTTCTCGGAGGTCCCTCAACTCCCGCCACCTACAAGGAGGAGGAAAAGATGGAGTTCTCGGAGGTCCCTTAGCTCCCGCCACCTACAAAGAGGAGGAAAAGATGGAGTTCTCGCAGGTCTCTCAGCTCCCGCCACCTACAAAGAGGAGGAAAAGATGAAGTTCTCGCAGGTCCCTCATCTCCCGTAGCCTACAAAGGAAAGAAGACCACCTCATGCTGAGGGCAGTTGGATTGTGCCGCACCAGGGAGCTCCAACATTCTCTAAGGCATTGATCGCCTAGTAGGGAGTTCGCCCCCACGCAGTTCGCCACCAAGGCAATTCTCCCCCAGGCAGTTCGCCACCAGGGAGTTAGCCTCCAAGGCAGTTCGCCCCCAGGCAGTTCGCCACCAAGGCAGTTCGCCACCAGGGAGTTCGCCACCAGGCAGTTCGCCCCCAGGCAGTTCGCCACCAAGGCAGTTCGCCCCAAGGCAGTTCGCCCCCAGGCAGTTCGCCACCAAGGCAGTTCGCCCCGAGGGAGTTCGCCACCAGGCAGTTCGCCCCAAGGCAGTTCGCCCCAAGGCAGTTCGCCCCCAGGCAGTTCGCCACCAATGCAGTTCGCCTCCAGGCAGTTCGCCACCAGGGAGTTCGCCACAAGGCAGTTCGCCCCCAGGCAGTTCGCCACCAAGGCAGTTCACCCCCAGGCAGTTCGCCACCAGGGAGTTCGCCACCAAGGCAGTTCGCCCCTAGGCAGTTTGCCACCAAGGCAGTTCGCTCCCAGGCAGTTCGCCCCCAGGCAGTTCGCCCCCAGGGAGTTCACCACCAATGCAGTTCACCACCAAGTAGCTCGTCACTAAGGCACGCCACCACCGGGTCGAATAACGAGGTACTTTGCAAAAAAATTTTACATCACAAAACATTGGTACGTGGCCGAAAACGGTTACATCAATTGGCGCCGTCTGTGGGAACCCGCTACAAAAAGCTAAGCTCTCATCCTACCAAAGCTAAGTTCTCATCTTGCCAAAACTAAGTCCTCACTTTTTAGAAATCGAAGCTATCGCTTTATAGTTTACATTTTTTATGAACTCAAAGACTATGCAGGGAGCTAACGGACTAAGTAGCTCTACCAACCTTACTTTCAATTCAGATAATGCCACATCAGTCCTCTCCGCAAGGTCCCCCCTACAAAGATGAGCTCTTCGTGGCTTCCGCGGGAGTTGGCGGCCAACTGACTACATAGGCGCCCTTACTGGTCGAGCCTTCCAAGGCTCCCGTGTGAACTGGCAACCTAAAGTTAGTGGTGTTGCCCCCGAAGGTCGAGCCCCTAGTAGCTTCTTGTAGGAGTAGGTGACCGGCATTACGAAGCTGATGCAGGCCAAGCCTACGGGCCACCTCACTACTTAAGACTCGGTTGCCTCTCCGGCACGGGCAAAAGTCAAAAAAGAGTAGACTACGAGTCGCTCCCAAAAGCCTACGGGCCACATTACTGCTTAAGACCCGGTCGCCTCTCCGGCACGGGAAAAAGTAAAAAAAGAGTAGACTACGAGTCGCTCCCAAAAGCCTACGGGCCACATTACTGCTTAAGACCCGGTTGCCTCTCCGGCATGGGCAAAAGTCAAAGAAAGAATAGACTACGAGTCGCTCCCAAAAGCCTACGGGCCACATTACTGCTTAAGACCCAGTCGCCTCTCCGGCACGGGCAAAAGTAAAAAAAGAGTAGACTATGAGTCACTCCCAAAAGCCTACGGGCCACATTACTGCTTAAGACCCGGTCGCCTCTCCGGCACGGGCAAAAGTAAAAAAAGAGTAGACTACGAGTCACTCCCAAAAGCCTACGGGCCACATTACTGCTTAAGACCCGATCACCTCTCCGGCACGGGCAAAAGTAAAAAAAGAGTAGACTACGAGTCACTCCCAAAAGCCTACGGGCCACATTACTGCTTAAGACCCGGTCGCCTCTCCGGCACGGGCAAAAGTCAAAAAAAGAGAGTAAACTACGAGTCGCTCCCAAAAGCCTACGGGCCACATTACTGCTCAAGACCCGGTCGCCTCTCCGGCACGGGCAAAGTAAAAAAAGAATAGACTATGAGTCGCTCCCAAAGCCTACGGGCCATACTAGTAATTGGATCAGCACTTACTAGCTCATCGACTTACGGGCCAAAAGAAATATACTCCCTTCACTAAGTTACTATCAGCTCGAGAGTGGGGGGCTATTGATGAGGGCAGATTTGGCCCTCCAGTAAAATTGTGACACGTGGCACCTCGTGACAACTAGGAAAACACCCAGCCAACAAACATACGAAGTTTGTGACCCACCCGGGCACCTGTCTGGCCGGCCTGGCGCGACCTGCGCGAACTGCGCGCGGCCTGCGTGAACTGTGCACGGCCTGCGTGACCTGGCCGACCTGGACCAGCCTAGCGCATGATCCGGCCAAGGCGCCAGCTTGACGACCTGATCTAGACACTGACCCGCCGACTGACACAGGCGCCAGCTTGACGACCTGATCTAGGCACTGTCCCGCCGACTGACACAGGCGCCGACCTGACGACCTGGCCTAAACACTGACCCGCCGACTGACGCAGGCACCCCTCTGACAACCCGGCCTAGGCGCCGACCTGGCCTCCTGACACAAGCGCCAGCCTAACAACCTCGAGGAGTTCACCATGGTACCCCGGTTCTGACCGGATGCGACGAGTCTTACCGTTGGAGGCTTTTCACCCACCTAACCCGCGAAGACTCCGGTATATAAAGACCTCACCCCCCAAAGGGGAAGGGGATGGAAAAGAAAGGGAAGTAACCCTGCTCTCTAGCTCTCTCATATTATCTTCAAAGCTCTCTACAATAAGAGTGCTAACTTAAGCATCGGAGAGCCCCCACCGGGAAAGTACCCCCGGGACCTCTGATTCAGTTCTCGCAGGTCCTTCAGCTCCCGCCGCCTACGAAGAGGAGGAAAAGATGCAGTTCTCGGAAGTCCCTCAGCTCCCCCCACCTACAAGGAAGAGGAAGAGATGGAGTTCTCGGAGGTCCCTCAACTCCCGCCACCTACAAGGAGGAGGAAAAGATGGAGTTCTCGAAGGTCCCTTAGCTCCCGCCACCTACAAAGAGGAGGAAAAGATGGAGTTCTCGCAGGTCTCTCAGCTCCCGCCACCTACAAAGAGGAGGAAAAGATGAAGTTCTCGCAGGTCCCTCATCTCCCGCAGCCTACAAAGGAAAGAAGACCACCTCATGCTGAGGGCAGTCGGATTGCGCCGCACCAGGGAGCTCCAACATTCTCTTGGGCATCGACCGCCTAGTAGGGAGTTCGCCCCCAGGCAGTTCGCCACCAAGGCAGTTCGCCCCCAGGCAGTTCGCCCCCAGGGAGTTCGCCACCAGGCAGTTCGCCCCCAGGCAGTTCGCCACCAAGGCAGTTCACCCCCAGGCAGTTCGCCACCAAGGCAGTTCGCCACCAGGGAGTTCGCCACCAGGCAGTTCGCCCCCAAGCAGTTCGCCACCAAGGCAGTTCGCCCCCAGGCAGTTCGCCACCAAGGCAGTTCGCCCCCAAGCAGTTCACCACCAAAGCAGTTCGCCACCAATGCAGTTCGCCCCCAGGCAGTTCGCCACCAAGGCAGTTCGCCCCCAGGCAGTTCGCCACCAAAGCAGTTCGCCACCAAGGCAGTTCGCCCCCAGGCAGTTCACCACCAAGGCAGTTCGCCCCCAGGCAGTTCGCCACCAAAGCAGTTCGTCACCAAGCAGTTTGCCACCAAGTAGCTCGTCACTAAGGCACGCCACCACCGGGTCGAATAACGAGGTAATTTGCCAAAAAATTTTACATCACAAAACATTGGTACGTGGCCAAAAACGGTTACATCAGTTTGATTCTCTCTATCAACAATAGCCCCATGTTGTGGTCTGTGTGCAGGATTCCCCTGTTTTCACGGTGTGTGCAGAGAATCCCGTTGCCTATTTGAGGACACTGGACCTGTTCATCCGTTGACAACAACTCAATCACAGCCCAAAAGTCTCTTTCTAAGCTGAGCTAATATAGGCTGGTTTTAGGCGCTGAACTGAAAGGGAGGGAGTAGCTCGTCTCTAATTATGTTCCCTCACCAGCTGATTCATAGAAGAAGCGGTAGCTCTAGTGCTTCTGAACACCTTTCAATTACCAACACCAGAAGCTCCTGGTCTTGGATTTCCCATGTCACAACTGCCCTGTCAGATTTCAATTTTGTCCTCCCTAGTTTGTGTATAACCCCGGCCCATCCCTTATTTGCCAATCTAAGGACGGATTCCATCGAAACACCTACGGATTACCCCTTGCTAAAAATCCAATAGACATTCTAACCATCACGTTTCAATGATTTTACCTCAGCTTCACCAAAGAACTTATAAACAAATTCTGTAGATGTGAATTCTACTGAAGAGAGGGATTTCAAGATTACCACTTCTAAGGGTTTCAAATTCCAAATGATCATTCTTCCTTAGATAACGCACTAAAATTGGTAACAAACAGTGGAAAGTGAAATACAAGGATCCAAATCAAAACATAGCATAAACTTTCATGCACACTCACACACAACATGTCTTAAGATCACACAGACATGACAACAACATGCTCGTTTTGTGCTTTTAATCCCTTTCTCTTAAAACTATACTCCCTTTTTTTCCCTTGTTCCCTTGAGTTGTTTCATGTCGTCCCGCATCTCCTTTTTCTGGCTCAAAGCAGTAGTAAATATTGAAATGGCTACCGCATAGGACAGGTGAGGAACTGAAATTGTTACCACACCATATATGAAGTATACAACTCGAAGTCCTAGATTTATTTATTTTTTGGTCTTCTAATGTAATAGAATGAATGATTTTCTGTGTATCGTGTAGGATATCCTCAAAAGCTATATTCATGAGCATTAATTAAGAAATTTTGGCTTTAAACTGCTGTCATTTCCCTGCTTTTTGGAAGCCCTGTTTTTGCGGCATCAACGCCTTTTGAGGCTCTGAGACAATGGATGGGGACGATACATATATCTTAAGGCTAGAACTCCCACCAGAGTGCATCATTGAATGATAGTTGAAACAAATCACCGGAAATGAAAGCGTTTGCAGGCTCTATTACGTTGGCAAGTGCAGCTTCTTCTTGTGGTTGAGGGTAGTCTCGAAAGATTTCATTTTGCTGATCATCACAAAGCCCAAGCACCATGCTGTTGGGGCTCTCTGGAAATAGGCTAGACTTCACTTGAGATTCCTGCTGGGCATCCTGCTTATCATCATTTGAGCTGCCATGTGTTCCATTTCCAGCAAAATCTGAGCCACACCCCCTTCTATCTTCTTCTAGCTCGTCCATGAGACCTCTCAGTTTCTGTAACTGTAAATTGCCACAGAAATCTTCCAACTTTATACCTAAAAAAATGTAGCATATAGAAAGAAAGAAAAAATTAAGGGAGTACCTCAGTTTGTAAGGACTGCTTCTCTTTGTTGAGATAGTCGAATCTTGAAGCGAGAACATCATAATTGGCTCTCAATATAGCGTAATCTTGTTGAAGCTGCTTTGACTTGCATCGGGCTCTCTTATTCTGGAACCAAATAGAAATCTGGCGGGGCTGTAAGCTAAGCTGTCTGGCCAACTGCAGCTTCTTCTGGGTCTCAAGTTTTGCTTCTGTTTCAAATATGGACTCCAATAATGTAATCTGTTCAGTACTGAACCTCCTTTTGTTTGTCTTCGTAATACATGTCATTGAAAGGGAGTCCATGCATGAGAGAGAGAGAAAGAGAGATGTAGAGTTGGTGATGCTACTGTCTACCAGTTGATGAGGCTTGAGGGGGCTGTATGCAATATATATATATATATATATATAGACAAGTTAGGTTTGAAGTTAGTGTTGGGGTGGGCCGTGGGAGTGGCGTGAACGAGGTCATTATTGGAATATGTCAACGGCAATGAGGTCAGATAAGAGATTTTGTTTGTATAGATAATATGATGTTCCCAATCCGATGGAAGCATCAAAGGATGGGCTTCCGTTTGTCCTAGCTACCTCCTTATAATAGTAGTGAAAATTAATGATTTAAAGAGATCATGTCATATTGTCATTGTGTAGGGGTGTGGGGTGTGGGGTGTGGGGTGGGAATATCCATAGATTTTGATTTCCAAAAATATCCCTCGATTCTACGGATACAGCTTGCTTCGTCACCCAATTCACAGCGTTATTTGAGTGTAGCTGTGTGCAGGAGTGAGTATAGGAGTAGTAGACGTCTCTTCCCTCCTTGAAAAGTTTCAGCACAAGTTGCACATTTCTCACGACGATTTATCTTCGAACCAAGCTGTCAAGGTCAGTGGTTGTTTTTCTATTAATTCTTCTATTAAAATAATAATGTGATAGGAATCGCTAGCTCCAGGCCTCCAGCCTCCAGGAGGAGGGGGAGGAGGGAGTTCAAATCTGCGCCCCACCGGCTCTCGCCCCACAAATGCCCCATACGCCGAACGTCCGCCATCTGTCCCTTCGCACGCAGTTAGCTTGTCCCGCATGCGGGGCTAACGGAACGGCCGTTAGCTCGTCTCCCGACCCCTCGTTCTTCTCCCTTCACCCCAGTTATCTTCTCCTTTTTCGACACCGACGACCTGCAACGACAACTGGCGATCATCCGGAGGTTGAAACTCCTCTGACGAGAGCTCCGGAGGAGTATGACGAGGATGATTTTGTTATCTCTAGATTGACTTGAACTCCGCAGCGGAGGGATTGGACGGAGGTTCCAACGGAATATTCCTTCCCAACCGAGAAACCACTGGTTTCTGTGGTAGGAAAATCGTCAGAGCTAGCCCTGAAGGTATTACGGCACTCTCACTCTTTCTCTCTCTGAACTCATTGTCAATATATTATAAAGATAAGATTTTTAGCGAGAAGGTAACATGTACCGGCCTTCTTGGTGCACGTTATCAGAAACCCATTTTCTTTGTTTATAATTTGCATCAATTTCCTCGGCGGTGGAAGGAGATTTCCCCGTCGTATTGCCATGAATCCGGCTGGCCACTCGGCGGGAATGCTTCTGGTTTCTTTTCTTTTTCAGTTTTTGCTATGATGGATCGATTTTTGGGTGATGGCTAATTTATTGGCTAAGTAACTCGTCATTTGGTCTGCTTTCAAGTGGCCGATGACTCAAGGCGAAGTGAACTTTGGCTGCCGAGCTGAGTCGAGCTGGGCAAGCTAGGTGGCGAGCTGACTAGAGTGTCAAGCTGCCTCTGAGGTGTCGAGCTGCCTCTGAGGTGTCGGGCTGACCAGGTGCCGAGTTGTCTGTGAGGTGCTGGGCTGATCAGGTGCCGAGCTGCTTGTGAGGTGCTGGGCTGACCAGGTGCCGAGCTGCTTGTGAGGTGCTGGGCTGACCAAGTGTCAAGCTGCCTGGGGGCGAGCTGAATGATGTGCTTCGTTGCTTTTTAGAGACTTGCAAGGAATCAAATGTTAGAGGACTCGGGGTGGCTAACCCGGCGAGGTCACTCTGATTCTTAAGTCAATACTCTCATAGTAGACTGCAAGCTAAAAATCACAAAGTCTGAGAGATAGAACTTGTTTACTTACTTGTCATTGGGGTTGGTGCCTTTATATAGGCATTGTTTGGTGTGGGCTTCACGCACCATATCTGAGATTTCTACGATGTCGTTTAAGTGGTTCAAGATTCCTAGAGGTAACCACCATGCACGTTGACCACCCTCCAGATCGTTCGGCACGTGGGCCAACTTCTAAGGATCGTGGGAGTGTTAGGATATGCATGCTGAATTTGTCGATGAGCACGTCTCGCAGGTCACCAGGTCAATGCCTAGGCTAGGCTGCTAGGTCGCGCCTAGGCCAGGCCACTAGGTCGTGCCTAGGCCAAGCTGCCAACTCGCACCAGGGCCAAGCTGCTAGGTCGCACCAGAGCCAGGCCGCCGGGTCGCGCCAGGGCCAGGTCTGCCTGACCAAGTCGCGCCTTAGGCCGCCAGGTCGCACCTGTACCAAACCGCACCTATGGCAGGCCGCCAGGTGGGACACCATTAACTTTGCTAAGGCAAGTTGTTGCCAAAGTGATTTCGGGTGTCACCTATTTGTTCTGAGGTGCGTTGTATCACAATATCATTGGAGGGCCAAATCCGCACTCTAGTTTGTTGTTTTTTTTTTTATTTCTTTTCGTTTTTCATAATTTATGGACATTATATGTGATGAGAAAAAAAAAAAAAAAAAACTGCGTTTATTTGCCACTAAAATCTATGGAGAAAGGTCGCAATTTATAGAGAAAAAGTTCATAGAAATGTATTTGGGAAAATATTAACATTCCGATGGCATTGTTCTGTGACCTCTGATTAGGTGGAAGGGCATTACGGGTGACGAAGCCGAAACGAAACGATACGCTGGAGAACACGTGGAAGATGATAACGGCCGGCCGGCCGATGCCACTGACGAGGCATCTGAAGACGCCGGAGATGTGGGAAACACACGGTCACCACAGCAACCCGAGCCAAGGAACGCAAGAGCCAACCCCCGCGAAAGTGAAGAAAGCAGAGACGTTCAGGGACCGTACTAATCTGGAGACGTCGCTGAGTCCGTCCCCGGGTGGTTCGGGGAAGCTTCGGAAAGAACCGTCGCTGAATCAAGACGAGCTGAACCGGCGGGTGGAAGCGTTTATAAAGAAATTCAATGAAGAGATGAGGTTGCAGAGACAGGAGTCGTTGAATCAATACCGGGAGATGATTAACCGTGGAACCCATTAAAAGAAAGAAAAGGAAAATGTTTCTGTTTTTCCATTTCTTTCAGAAAATTTAGGAGGATGAGGGAAGAAAATAGTCTTAAGTCTGCTTGACTTTGTTTTGGGTTTCTTTATTTATAGTATAATGGATGTCTGTATAAAGGATTGATTTGTTTGCAGTGGTTCTTCAAATCGGAAAATAAATACTAATAGTTTGATTGCATTAAAAAAAAAAAAAAAAAACTATTTCTTCTTCTTCTTCTTCTCTTCACATTTGATTTGACAGAGGGAGACCGCATTTCCTTGAGCTTTTTGAGGGTTTTCAGGGGTCGCCGCTCGATTGAATCATCCATCGTTTAAGCCAGTTCAAATTTTTAAGTCTACAGTCTCGTAATACTTCTCCGAAAAAATTACAATAAACTACTGGGTTTGTAGGTGTAAAAGACTAACGTGACGTACAGGATCCTCCGGTTCCGGCGGAGGATTCAGAATAAAGAATTCAGAGTGATAAAATCCAACGCCAAGTGTTGCGCATAATACAAGGGAGCGAGAGCAGAAAATGTGTTGGACACTGGACAGAGAGCTCTCTTATTGGGCTGCACGGCCCACAAACAAATAAACAAAGAAGGGGGGTAATCGCCGGTGCCGGAAAAAGAGAAGAGAACTCGGGTGAAGGGAGAAGAACGAGGGGTCAGGGGACCGGCTGTTCAAGCACGCGGGAATGTGAGGTGTGGAAATGAGGGTTTTGAGATTTGAATTCGATTTTGGGATAGTTTTGGGGCTAACGGCCGTCCCGTTAGCTCCGCAAGCGGGACAAGCTAACTGCGTGCGAAGAGACAGATGGCGAACGTTCGACGTGTGGGGCATTTGTGGGACGCAGATTTGAACTCGGGAGGAGGAGCACAGTATTGTGATTGTGGTTTGCTGAAGTGTTTGTCTTTGTATGTTTTCCATCCTAATCTATTGACTGCTGACACTATTCATTGTCAGTGCAAGTTGGGTAGGGGCGACGTATGAAAATGAAAGTGATGGAAGCAAGGAAGAGGTTATCTATTTTATTAGGTTGGCTTTGGCGGACTTCATGCCCTGCCGACATCTACGGACAAGTCTCTGGACCGCCCCCTGCTTTTTAGTTTTTACATACATAGATGGAGGATTCAGCCTTGGGCATGGTAGTTTGTACCCGACATCCGTATCTAATTAGATGCATTTAAATGTACAGCAGGAAGCAGCAGCCCCGTATTCGTATCGACTATCGACTATCGACTAGGCTGCTAACGGATCAGATCTACATCTACCTCCAAATTTTATTCCTTCATCATATTTGATCAGAGAGTATATGGGCGGGTCATGGGATGAAATTGGGGTAGATATGATCCACATTTGAACTAAATAATAAACTAATTGAATTCGATCCGGTCGACAAATAACATATATAAACGTTGCATCCTAATTATCTTCGTCGTGTTGTCTCAAACATCATTCATCTCTTCTTGTCTGCTTCCGCTTTCCCAAAGGCGTTTGCTGGCTTTTATTTTAAAAAATAATAATAAAGTTGAAGAACAAAAGTTAGGCACTGCCCAGTTGCCACAGATCCAGACTAGCACCCGCACAATGATAGCTGCACATTATTAGGAATATTTCTCATATTTTGTATACTTTCACTCGAGTTAAGATTATGTTTTTAACAGGTATTATATATGACTTATTAGATGATGAGTGTGAGGACCGTTTTGTGAGTAGCTAGCAAGATTCTTTATTCTTTACATGACAAAAATGAGCACGTGAATAACTTTGGGTCAGTAAATTAACCATTTTGTGAGTAGCACCCGCACAAAAATGACAATTTTGAAGGTTTTTATTGTCAGTAAATGAACCAACGAGCACCGATATCTGTCCAATTAAATCAAAATTAATTTGGATGGATTGGACGGACCAATAAAACATTGAATTGGATCAGTATAAACATAATAATAGTTCAAAGTATTTATTGGATTGGACCTGGTCCAACCATAATGGATTTATACTGAATTGGATTGGATTGGATTGAACCAATCTTCGGTCCATTGATTGAAGATAAGAATACAGATGTCAATGGACTAGGTTTGGATTGGAACCGTTCTAAATTCAAACCAATTTGAATAAATTGGACAGTCCAAACATCGAACTGGACTCGCCCAAAATAATCCAGAATATTCATCGAATTAGATTGGACCTGATCCATCTATAATAAACTCTCAACCTTTCATTTCTCTCTTATTTTCTGAGAGACAAAACATAGCCTAAACTTGATTCTTCAACACCTTGGGCTTTTAGAAATCTATCAATTAGAAAAGGATATACATGGTTGAAATACTTACAAAACACTTTCTGGATCTGTACTTGAATGAACAAGCTTTATATAACCAATCCAAATATTGACGAGGCTCAAGCCCAACTGGGATTTTTCTTATATTTTCAAAGTCATTTCATTGCTTGTATTCTTTTTTGGTCTTCATATTACACAATCAAACCATTTCTTATCTTTGAGGTTATCCTAGTTTTCTTTGGAGTCTATTGCTTTCTTTCTTCCAGCTAGAGTAAATTTTGGGTACAGATAAATAATAGTGGTGTTTGTTTATAAACAAATCTATTCTTTGATCTAGTCTTGCTATTTTCATCCTTGTCCTATATACTTAATCAAATATAATTTCTTAAATACATTATATTTTTGTACTATATATATATGGCAAGCATTCATACAGCTGGATTGAAACGTTTTCAAGTTTGGAGCAAATTTTGAATTATCAAATATTAATGCTTGTATTCATATACTTAAAGCTCAAATATCAATCTTTTCTATTTAAAAAAAAAGCTCAAATATCAAATGGTTATTTTATAATAATTCATCTATTAAATTATTTATCAGTTTGATAATGTTGGAAGTCAGGCTTCCGATATGGGCCTTACAAGCAAAATCTTTTACATGGGCCTACGGAGCTGGGTCTATAACGAGCCAACACTGTCATTCTTGACTGGGCCCAGGTTTAGTAACTAGTATGGGCCTGAACTAAGGCTGAGTCCAATTCAATGGTCACGACTAGACCTGTTCATGGGCCGGTGACCCAACGGGCTGGCCCAAGCCCTCGAACGGGCTTGAATGTGCTTATAGGCCCGTGGGTTTAAATTCGGGCTAAAAAGCCCGGTCCACAATAAATTCGAGTCGGGCTCGGGTTTTGTCAAAATAGCCTGGCCCGAGCCCGGCCCGGCCCGACCTAATATTAAACTTAAAATTAGTTATGTGATTATGTCCATTTGAATAAATTTTTTGATTTAAGAATGTAAAATTATGTTTTAAAATATAAAAGAAAGGGAA
Organism: Nelumbo lutea; assembly: GCF_056320005.1. Lineage (NCBI taxonomy): Eukaryota > Viridiplantae > Streptophyta > Magnoliopsida > Proteales > Nelumbonaceae > Nelumbo > Nelumbo lutea. The sequence goes on from NC_142689.1 coordinate 1,117,920, forward strand.
AAATACCATCTTGCAGGCCCATTGTTCATTTAAATAGAAAAAAAAATGCTATCTGAAATTTTAATTCTAATTTGAATAGGGAAAATTGTTTTCTTTTTCAATTGGGTCGGGCTTCGGTCTCGGGCTTTTTACCAGGGCCGGGCTCGGGCCCAAGTTATAGGCCCGTTGGTCGGGCCAGGCTCGGGCTTGGGCCTAGTATATTTTCATTAGTGACAAGTGAAAGCCCGGCCCGACCCATGAACAGGTCTAGTCATGACTCACGACAGCGGGATAATTTGGATAAGGTGCTTTTGGTTATGTGGGCATTTATTGACAAATTCAGATTAACTGAACGCTTTAGCTGTTTTGTAGGTTGTGGAACCATTGATGAAGTTCCACGTCAACAATAAATTCATAGGCCCCATTGTAAAAGATGTGGGCTCCATGTATTTAATACTGTTGTGGAACCTTATCCACAGCCCTCTGAATAGCTAAAGCTTCAACTAAATCTTGCTCTTTATTGATGGGTGTCTATCAGTATCAAATAAGTATTTATTTGAAAATTGCTACTTTAAACATTTATTGTTTTTTTTTATTTGTTTGGGCTAATGTTTTAAAAACCGACTTGGAGACCAAACTTTTTTTGTCTCTGGGTCGCGGGTCACCAGTTCGACTATTTGCGTCAAACGGGTCAGACTGCCCCATACTTGCATTTAAAGTATATATATATGTGTGTGTATAAATATATATTTTTATCAACAATAATGTATAAATATGTTTTAGATATGTTATATGTATTTTTGTATTTAATTTTTTTTATTTATAAAAAATATTAAAAATTACAATTTGAGGGCAAAAAATGGTGTTTTTCACAAAAATAGTGGGACAAGGCACCTACAGCCCCTTGGGACACATAGGTCTCAAAAAGTTACTTAAAATAAAAATAAAAATAAAAACATCACCTCATCTGACATCAGAGTGCAAAGTTATAGTCTCCGAAAGTTTGCATGCATTGAATTGTGCATCCTGCGACCCGGTCACCAAGTCAAACGGGTCAAAAGTTGAACTAGTCGAGTTGAATGGTTCTTGGCTAAGTCAAAGGTTTTTGACCATCTGGCAGGTCTTGACTAAACCAGATCTAGAATCCTGACCGAGTGATGGTTCGAATGGTTCAAATGATTCGACCAACCAGATCAACGGCGGGGTGAAAACATTGGGTTAGGCCTTTTATGGGTGTTTCAAGCAACACCCTAAAATTGCTTTCTAACTCAGCTTAGCATTTTGTTTCCCCCCCTAGTGCTTGGGAGTGAAAACCTAGTTCCAATTGAGAAGGTGAAGAGGCTTTTTTCTTGTCTAGCTCATCAATAACACCTTTAAGAATTTTAAAAACACTCATTATATATTAAGGGATCATACTAGTAGATGCTTTGATGAGGATGGCTTTGATTGCAAGTCTTTTTCCAACCCACTAGTTTGTTACTAATTTTTTCGTTTAGAAAGTTGAACGTATCCTTACAAAATGTATTATGAAAGATAGGTACTTCCAAGTAAACATTGCCTTTACTTTACAATGGAATTTTGAGGATTTTGGCTAAGAATTTTTTAAATTCTAGGGGGGATATTCTTTGAAAACACAATACTTGACTTCGTAAAGTTTGGGGCTTGTTAGAAGTTTTAGCAAGTTTATTTAAAATATCCTTAATTTTGAGACGAGTCATAATGTGGAATTTTACTGTCGTTACTGACTGATTTTCTAAGGAAATTCTTTGTTAAAGCTTCTGCACCTAAGGGGATTATTATTTAGGCTCAGTTTGGAAGGAGTATAAATACAAATGTGTAGAGTGCAAAACCTCATATTTTGTATTATTTCGTAGGTATTTGTATTGTACATGTTTGTATTTGTACTCTTTCCAAACTAGACTTGTTCATGAGCCGGGCCTGGCCGGGTTTGGGCCGGGCTGAGCCGGGTTTGGGCCGGGCTTTCATTCTGTATTAACTGAATTTTCTAATGCCCGAGCCCAAGCCAACCCGACCATCGGGCCTACAACTTGGGCCCGAGCCTGGCCCTCAAAAAAGCCCGAAGCTCGGGCCTAGGCCCAAGCCCAAAATTTAGCCCATATAGTTAGCGGCTAAATAGAGAGAGAAAGAGAGATTAAAAAGAAAAGAATAAAAATTTTATATATTAATTTATAAATATTATATTATTTATATATTTTATATAATATATAAAATACATATTATATATTTTATAAAATATATAATGCTGAGTTGAGCCGGGCCGGGCTTGGGCCAGGCTTTTTTCACAAATCCCAAGCCCGGCTCGAAACACAGTTGGGCTTACTGTGTTAGGCCCAAGGTCAGGCCCAGGGGCCTAATTACATGATCAAGCCCGATTGGGGTGCAGGCCGGGCCGGATCAGGCCATCGGCCTACCCGACCCATGAACAGGTCTATTCCAAACCGAGCCTTTTAGGCCCAACTTGGAAAGAGGGCAAATATAGATATGTATAGTATAAAATAGATACAAAATAATATAAAATAGGGAAATAGTCTAAAACTCACCGTCACTTTTTATGAATTCTCTTTAACTCACTATAACTTTTAAACATGACCAACGGACATTGCTAATTTACTATTTTACCCTTTCTTATATTTGACCCATTTTACAATATCCTAAATTATATAAGTTTTCAAAAAAAATTAAACAAAAATTAGCCATTGCACCCAACTAAAATTGCAAGAAATTTTCAAAAATATTTCGTAGAATTAGATAAAAGATTACAAAAATATTTTTGCATAAACTTTCAAAGCCTCGATGGAGATTTACATTCCATATTCAAGTTGCAAAAATTTACAATACATATTTACATATTTCAAAACATTAGAAATCTCTGTAACTTCCAATCATAATCATCGTTCCTTCACAACTTCAAACGGGATATAGGAGCAAGTGAAGCAAGAAGGGTTAAACTATATTGGGCATTAGCAGTTGCTGTGTTGATGGCTGCACACCTGTCTAAAAACCTTCATAATCATTAGTGTAAGAAGTACGCGGTAGTTATGCTCATGGACTGTCAAAGCCTTTTGGAACCACCTCTCCAGTTTTTTTATTCTTCAGTGAATTGGTGTTTGTGATCAGATGCGATTGGAAATGGAAATGGGTAATTTGCCATTTGCTTTTTCTCAAATGAAGATGGTTGACTGGTAGAGTGGTATTAGGCTTCTCCACTTTTTCGCTTTCATTATATTCGCTGGATCCGATGGAATCAGCTTAGCTTACGGGTTGTGGCTTGTTGATTTTGGATTCCATTTTCGTTTTATCGTGTGAAGATTCTGGACAAGATATAGGAGAATAAATTGCAACCTCTTGCCTGTACGAGTAGATTCAATTAAGAGCAAGTGGGAAATGAAGAATTAGAGAAGAAGAAGAAGGGAAATGTCGATGTGTCTCATCTGGTTTCATCTGCAACCTCACCACCTCAGACGATCAAGGTGGAATCGAGTTCTTAAAATCTATATTGGCAAATCTTAATGACTTCAAGGAGTAAGCAAGCAGATCCATTCCATGAGCCCACAACGTCTTGTTTGCTTTTCCTTTGGGTACAAGCTCCTCAATGGCCACTTTAAACTCCCCTCTCTTTTCTTGTTCCCCTTTCAGCAATCCCTTTTTCACTTTCCTGGCCAAGACCAACAGCTCTCTGAGCAGAGTCACCGCTAAGGTGCGGCCACAGATGGAGGTGTGAAGCCAAAGCGCCAGGACCCAGTTGTTATTGGGTTGAACATAGAGTCTCGCAAAAAAGATGAAAAAAAAAAACACACCTCTTGCTTATGGTCGCCGGTGATTGGCCAGTGGTGATTAACTTGAGAGGAGATAGTTGGTGCGACATCTACCTTTTGAAGATTTATGTGCAAAGAGAAAGAGGAAGACTTGCAACAACCGGAAGATTTGAGATAGAGAGATAGATTGGCACACACACACAGAAATTCTGGAGAATCTAACCCTAAAAAGACACTTTTTCCCTAACTTGCAAGTCAGGGGTAGTTTGGTCATAAAAATATTTTTAATGCTGATGTGGAGAAGTTCTGTTAATGAATATTAATGATAATTAATGATAATATAACAAAGGTGAGTTTTAGAAAATAAAAACTAATTGACATGGGGAGTTTTGAATGTTTTGAAAAGTTACTGTGAGTTTAAGAGAATACGTAAAAAGTCATGGTGAGTTTTAGACAATTTCCTTATAAAATATAAGGTTTTGCACTCTACATATTTCTATTTATACTCCTTCCAAACTGAGTAATAGGAGCACGGGCCTGGTGCCTAGTAGCCGAGCTATGAACAGAATTCACTCCACTCAATAACCAAACTAACACCTGATTTGTTGTTACGTGCTTCAAACTTTCAAAGCTTGGAAGCCTTGATGACTTTTGATTGCCAGAATGGTTGTTATTAAGGTTATGTTTGGTTATGTTGGTGTTTATTAAAAAAATGCGACCACATCAGCGCCACATAGGCATTGGCGTTTATTGCATATGAAGCAAAATGAAACATTTGTTTGGTTTCACCGTTTATCAAATAAATGGTAAAAAACTGAAAGGCTTTGATTTTTGTGCATGGGGCATTTATGGAAACGTCAAATTCTTGTTTCTCCCACGCTTCAACGTTTCTTGAAACAAAATGCTGATGTGACACACTTTAATGGGTATTAATCTAAGGTAGAGTAAAAATAGTTTAAAGTGAAGTTCAACCAAACAACAAAAATAGGAACACATTTAAAGTAAAAAGTATAAATAAACATTTAAAGTGAAAAAGTGCAAATAATTAATGCCCTATCCATAAGGCTACGTTTGAAAATGATGTAAATAGAGTGTAAATCCCGGTTTTGGGTAAGTTTGCATTTTGGTTCACTTTTGCCTGTGTTTGGCAACATTACATTTATGCATTAACAAATAATAGATCAATGCATATTTACATTGATAATAAGATGTAAAGGCTCAGTTCAGAAGGAATACAAATGCAAATTTATAGAGTAAAAAACTTTGTATTTTTATGTATTTGCATAGTACATATTTGTATTTGTACACCTACCAAACTGAGCCAAAAGTACATCAATAAAAAAGAAGTAAATTTGTATCTTATAGGGCTTTTGATAAAAAAAAGAAAAGAAAAGCATATGCTTTATTGGAATTGCATCCCTTACAGATAAAAGTCTGTTTGGTAAGAAGGTAAATTTCTCGGTGCAAAAATAACTTTACAATTTATATGAACCATTTTACACTCTACATATTTGCATTCACACTTATTTGCATCGTTTCCAGATGCAACCTAAATGCCCACAGAAACAAACACATACTAAATTACAGTGTGGAGGGTCTGGTTGATCATCATTTTTATCACAAGCTTAGAGGTGTAAAACAAGCCATGTTGGTCCAGCACGACATGGCCTATGGGCAGTCCGTGTCGTTCTACGGGCTGGACTCGCCCATGGGCCGAGCCTTGGACCAGGTCAGGCCGTGCATCGGGCCAAAGCTATTTATTTAAAAATTTGACAAAAAAAACTTAAAATTTTAATTTTATATAAATTTTGATATATACAATAATTAAATAAATTAGTATAAAAAATTATTTATTTTATTAATATATTATATACTATATATTATTGTATAATTATAATTTGTATAATACTATATAAATATATATATAATATAAATAATATATATGGACAATGCCAACACACGGGTCACAGGCGGCATGGCCTGTTTGGTCGTGCCGTGCCAGCCTGGCCCATAAACCTAAAACCCAAGTCTAACATGGCCCGCACAATCGTATCAAACCTAATACAGCTCGCAGACCGTGATGTCGGGCCAGTCCTACTAGGCCATGGGCGGCATGGCCCGATTTACACCACCACACAAGCCGTCTTACGTCTATTCTTTTCGTTGCATTATTCTGTAATTCATCTTTCATCATCGAAAACAAACAGAAACAGATGGGATATAGGGGTTTTCAAATCTCAACCGACTCGTTCATATTCTATTATGGCGATTTGCAACCCATCATCTGGATTGGCGAAATCAAGGCTTTGGATGATTCCAGGGGTTAGGGGTTGAACCGTTGAACAATTCAACCATCTGGTTTGATCGTTGAATTAGTTCAAAAAATAGTATGAAAAGAAAAAAGATGACTTTAGATTATTTTTTAAACTATTTTACATAGGAGGGAAATTTTCCCCGTCCCCGCCCCGATCCGTTCTCGATTAATATATATATATATATATTTTTAAACATGAGTTAAGGTGATCACATTAATATTTTTAATTAAAACGGGAAAACCCAAAAACCATTTTGGCTCCCAATTCCGATCCAAATGATATGACCATCCGGTTCATATAACATTCATGGTAAACATGAGTTAGATTTCAATCTTAAAACCTACGGAAAGTTAGTTTGAAAACACTGAAACTACTAATTAAGGTGATCGTTCAATGCTGCCTATCATTCCTTTCACTCGATCGATCTCCATTCATTAATGATCCAGCAACCTATATATGACTAATTCATCAACACATGAAGGCCCAAAAAAGAAAAAGAATTAGGGGCCCATTTGGTTAACGGGAGCAGGGTCTGGAACTGGGTCCCCATTTCCATTCTTGATGGAATCATTCTCACCCAAGATGGAATGGTATTCCCTCATTTAGGCTTTCATTCATTAGGAATGAAATAATCCCATTTCCATTTTCATGAGAATTGATTCTGCACAACCAAACATGAGAATTGATTGTGCAGAATCAAAATCCTATTTTCATTCGGTGGAATGGTATTCCCTCATTTAGGCTTTCATTCATTAGGAATGAAATAATCCCATTTTCATTTTCATGAAAATTGATTCTGCACAACCAAATATGAGAATTGATTGTGAAAAATCAAAATCCTATTTCCATTCTTGATGGAATGGTATTCTCTCATTTAGACTTTCATTCATTAGGAGTAGGAGTGAAATCATTCCATTTTCGTTTTCAAATAAAACTATTGAAATAGATTATTCCAACTCCAACTGCAAACCAAATAAACCCTAACCCTAGCTAGGATCCAATTGTCAGTTTCATATATAATTCAATGGTGTCATGTTTAATTTGTTTTAATTTCAACGGAGGGTTGTCGTATATAGAAATAGCTAGAAAGTTTATAAATAAAGATGCATGGTGCCGAATGGTCTACCGGCGGCCGACAAGTACTTTTGCAGAAGAATATATAACACATGCAGAGAGCATAACAGTCGTCTCAGCAGAAACATTGGAATATAATTAATTAATTAAAGGGTGTTGTTGAGTCGCGAATTAATTAATAAAGGTTGTTGAGACCCAAGCATTCCTGGCTTCACCACGAATGCATGCATGTTATTGTTACGTCAATTCAGCAGCTTTTTGTCGTCTTCATGAAAATCTCAGTGTGTGAGTGTGATTTCCACTTTCAACTGCTTTGCCCAACATCTCTATCCCATCCCATGCGTCTATGTATCTCTCTGGGCAAATATGCTAGGATTGGTTCATATATAATTACTTCCCTGTAGAATTTATCTACTATTAATTTCATTCTAAGAAAGATAATTTTCTTACTCGGTTCTCATCTTAACATTTCCGATTCAAGTGTGTCACCATGCAAGTAGTCCAATCTAAGCTAAGCTAGCTGATGAGGATGTCAGTCCATTCTTTCTATGGATTAATTGATTAATTCTTTAAAATTATTATTTCTTAACTGTTCAAAAGTTTCCTATCTCTCTTTGGATCTACCCAAAATAAATGATGATGAATTACATATTTGAAAATTGAATCTACTTCAGAATGAGAGCTACTGATGCGTCGATCCGTATTTTGTTTGGCTTTATTCATCTCATTTTTAACAAGTATGTGATAAAAATTGTAGATCAATACTTTTGCACTTCCAAATGGTTGAATTACTCGTTGTCTATAAACTTTTTATTTCATTTGAGAAAATTTAAAAGCATTAAGCTTTCACAACCTTTTTTTTTTCTTGCTTTCTTTTCCTTACTCTTTTAGTTTTTCTATTTCCATTTGACCTCAAAAGTCAGTTCAATTTGCTTTCTTTCAAATCCCACAAATGCATAATAACACTAAATCCAAGTTTGGAATAACTATAAAAAAGGTATAAACACATAATAAATGTGTATTTTAATCGTTTAACATTACAAACAGCAATAGTATGAGTGTAGAGCATATAGATATCATACAACAAGTTTAATAACTTAATTAATAATACATAAAGCAAAGAGTTGTGTTGCTGTACAAGACACTAGCTAGTGCAAATGAGACAGAAAGTACAAATCTTGTATCAGACAGCAGTGTAAATCACAATTACAAAGGAATGCATTGCTGTTAAATTTAGCAATGAGGGTAAAAAAGGAGATCCAATGATGAAGTAGGTTGTTGGTCCCAAGTTAGCCAAGGTTGAAGGTGAACTGATTCTTTTTTCTTTTTTTAATTTTAATTTTTAGTAGATGAATGAACTACCCAAGTTGGATAACCCAACAGACCAGACCTTACCAACAAGCTAGTTGGCACAAAAACTAGGGATATAACCAGATGGGATTCAGCTTGGATCCAGCTACATCAGCATCCATTCTAAATATTAAACATTTGGATCCAAATACAATCTGAAATATGATGTGTTGGATTTGGACCAAATTTAGATTCGATCGGCATCCAATTTAATATACTTAAAGTAAAAAAAAATAAAAAAAAAGTTTTAAATTATATCAAGGAAACATCTATGCTGCCAAAAAGGCATGCCCTCCCATGAATTTGATAAAAACCAATTGAATGGCTATGAATTAGGGCTGACAATCTTGACCCTAACTCATTTGACCCACCCAATTCACCCACCTTGGAATCCACCCAAACCCACTCAATCTATTGGTGGGTCAATATGGGTTGAATAGCCCATTAGGATCAGTGGAAAAGGGTCAAGGTGGGTTGGGTCGAGGGTACCCATTAGTGTCAAGATGGGTTGGGTCAACATCAACTCTATCTGTACTCGCCAAATATCAAATATTAGAAGTTGCAATGATTTAAACTCATGCCTCCTACCTTGGCCACATCTCATTAGACTTCCAAACCACCACGCCACATTTTATTTTGAGAATAAAAGTGAAATAAAATAGATTTTATTAATTTTCGTATTCACATGCAATTTTATACAAAAGCACTTTCACAAAAGCAATTTTATGAAAATGACTTTTACGAAAGCAATTTTACATGAAAGCACTTTTATTAAAGCATAAAATCACTTTTATAAAAGTACTTTTACACAAAAGCACTATTATAAAAGTACTTTTACGAAAGCACTTTTATGAAAGCATAATAGCACTTTTATAAAAGTTCTTTTATGAAAGTACTTTTATGGAAGCACTTTTATAGAATTATTCTTGCAAAAGTACTTTTGCGAAAGCACTTTTATAAAAGTTCTGCATTTTTTGCATTTTCTGTGATTTTTTGTTAATTTTTGTATTTTTTTGCATTTTTTTACATTTTTTAGGTATTTTTCTACATTTTCTAATTTTTTTTGGTATTTTTACAAATTTTTGTGCTTTTCTACATAATTTTTTGCATTTTTTGTGTTTTTCATGCATTTCCTACAATTTTCTAGTATTTTTTGTATATTTTCTGATATTTCTACAAAAGTTCTGAATTTTATGTAATGTTTTAGTTGTTTTGCTATTTTTTGTATTTTTCTATAATTGTTTGGTATTTTTTCTTTGTATTTTCTGCATTTATCTACAATTTTTTCATTTTCGGGTATACGGGTTGACCTTACTAATTTTTGTCACGTATCAGCCTTGAGAGAGATTATTCTCTCAAAATTTATTATTTTGAAAGTACGAGCCATCCCGACCCATTTTTGTATTTATAAGTAAGGGTAGGTAGATTAGTATGGATGAGGGTGGTTAAGGGTCAATATGAATGAGCCAAATGGGTCAATATGGGTGGGTCAAGGTTAGGGTGGGTTATGATCCTTTAACAATGATTGATGATGGGTCATGGTGGGTTGGTGGGTCAATATGGGTGGATTGGTATTCAACCCTTACCCAACCCAGCCCAACCCACCCATTTGCCACCCCTAATTGTGATACTAGTTGATTGAATGAATGGTTAAAAGTTTTTTTTTTGATAGCATGGTTTTTCGGTATTATAATAGAACCCCTATAATTAATATATATATATATATATATATATATATATATATATATATATGTAAATCTTAAAATTATTAATTATATATAACATATATAAATAAAATAATAATGTTTAATTAAATCAATTGAAACTACATCTATGTCAATCTAATTATTAAGTAGATTGGATACAAAGGCTATCCAGCTTAGGAGTTTATTGACAGCTCTATCTGTTCGTAACTTTAGGCTTACAATAGTTATTACCTAAACATTTCTCATTGAAAGAGAAGCTAAAGTTATTAGGATGACCCATGGGAGGATTTCTCTCTCTTTGGGAGGGTTTTTCATTGCGTGAGAGTCTCTCTCTCAGTGGGAGGGGTTTCTCTCTCACATCTATGCATGTGCGTTTTTCTCTCTCACACTCTATGTGAGGGTTTCTCTCTCACATCTATGGATGTGAGTTTTCATTTATTTCTTTTCATATTGGTGTTTATTGGAGAAGTTCTTTGAACAGATTTGAGAGAGACGGTTTTGATCCAACCTATGGAGCAGATTTGGGATCTTTGGTTCTATTCATTCTATTCTTCATTTTCCCTCTGATCTTTTTCTAATTTCTGTTGGGCCTTGGTCAAATTTTTGTGTAGTACGCCTTTGGGGTCTGCCATGGGTATCCATTTGTCTTGTAATGATGTTATTATTCCTGACAAGCCTTTTTCCGGCAATCTTCGAGTTCTCTCCGGTGATGTTCATACTCCAACTATTTTGGTTTCTATAATGACATGGATGGGTGTTTTTTTGCATATTTTACATCCCTACGGTTACAAGTTACAACTTCTTTTGTACACTTTTGGCTTTCTATGTGGCCCATTCCTTGAATGTTTGGAGGGTGGAGTGTTAGGGAGGGTTTTGTAATAGGAGGCAATCTTGGACTTCTCTTGCTTTCACGTTTTCAATATTACCATGGATTGGGTGCCATGATACCTGTTTTCTCTATGCCTCTTAAGGATTTTGCGTAGTTGATCGGAATAATTTGGTAGGGAGACACACTTGTTGGCTTCATCTTTGTTAAAAGCATTTAGCCGACCATTTTAATATTTTTTAAATTTGCATCAGTTGCAAAGATTTCCCAAATCGTTTTTCTTCCGATGCCCGTGATTACCTGTTTTTGTCTAGCATACTTAACATAATTTTTTGATTATATTTTTCATTAGTATTAATTTCTCTACTTTGTAATTATAAACTTGAGCATTTATGAATGTTACGCGTCAAAACATCAAGTTTGTTAGTTGTAATATGGCAGCATTAGTGAAGCGGAAGTTTGTAAGTTGTAACCGGGCAGCGTTAATTTATTATGGAAATTAAGTTAAGAAAGGGATTAAGGCGGAAACTAAAACATCATGTTGAAAGGAACGCCTACCCTATATAAACAGGTTGAATAAGAAGGAAGCATCATTGATTTGCAAACGAGCGTCGACATTTTGGTTGTCCAAACACGTGGAGGTCGCATTCACTATTGTTCATGGATCTGATTCTTCAACTTCTAAATATCTTTCTTCTGCTTATGTCTGAAGGGAACACGTACTTTATTGAATGTGACCCTTCATTTTGTTGCCATTGTCCATCTCGTCGGTGGATTAATTTAACATTTTTCGACTATTTACTTCTTCTTTGTATTTGATATATCTATTATTATAGACATAGTTTCTCCTTTCTCGTTTTGCATAAGTTGAATAATCAGTCGGTTCCATCAAAATTCAACTGCGGTATAATGATTTTCCATCCAACTATGCCAAACTACTGAATTCTGTGGGCTTCCTGGTTTACATAAGTTCTTGCGGGACCCATTTTATATATTTACCATTTTGTAAAAATTATAATTACTGCGAAGTTCTGAATAAATAAATAAATAAAACGGAATCACTTTTTTTTTAAATATGTAGAAAATTACAAAAAATAGAATGTTTTTTATATTATTTATTTATTCACTTTAAATAAAAACAATTGTGATTATTATTATTATTATTATCTAACAGTGTCAAATAATAATCGAAAACCTGGCTAGATGAAGATGATCCAGTATAGGATTTAGAGATAAAATCCGGATTTGATTTTCATAAGACTGTGTTTATACCGTTCTTACAGTCCCTTACAGCCTTGCATTGAGAATATCTTTCCATAGAACAATATGAACATGGTCTTTGTGAGCACTGAATCAAATCTCCTCAAAGAGAGGATGGACCTGTTCCCAAACTGAAAAAGACAGCTATGCAGATTGCAGTCCCAAACCACAACCTATTGGTTCTATAAAAAGCTCTATAAAACCAAACCAATTATTAATCATGCTAATCAGATCTTGCCCCAAATAGACCTGAGTATATTTGACATCTAGAATTACTTATAATAAATAGCAAACCTGTCTTTTAACTAAAATTATCCGATATACTGTATGAATTTTAACTTTTTAGACATAACAAAATTACAAGAAAACCTTCAATGATTATTAAGGATGTATATTTTTTCGGTGCAAACTGTTATCGATGTAAAGGTTTCAATGTTGATGGATTTAAAAAGAGTGAACCGTTGGAACTTTTAAGAGTGAGTTTAAAAGGAGTACAAATATAAATTCGTAGAGTGCAAAACCTTATATTTTGTATGTATTTATACTATACATATTTGCATTTGTGCTCCTTCCAAACTCAGCCTAAAATGTGATAATTGATATGAAAGTACATCAATAAAATTGATGTAGTATATACATTGATTATCCATGTAAAAATCAACTCGATTCGATTCTGTTTGATTGACCCGATCCATTGACAGCTCTAAAATCAATATATCGAACTGATCGGTTCAACCATGGCTTAAAATTTGATCAAACATGATTGGCGTGGACTTTGGTGTGGGGGCCCATAAAAAAGAAGCCCATGAGTTAGACATCTTAAAGAATGATTTGCAACCCAAACGAAAAGTGATAAATCTTTCTGTTGGCATCTTTGGACTCAAAATCTCTAAGCTATTATCTGTTTGAAAAAAAGCATGAATAAAGTTCGGCCACCATTACCGTACGATATTCAATTTTATCGGTGGTATATACTTCTTAGAAAGAATACTTGATACTAAGCGAACGCAGTCCATTACCCCAAGTCAGAAACTATTCCAGAAATTTCTCAGAAAAGTCGACAACAGTAAAGGAAATTGCTACTTCAAAAGTGCCCATAATATCAATATATAAAACCATGAAAGTATTCAAGAATCACATCATCAGAAACCAAGTGTTGAATATATTGTATCCATGAAATCCTTGCAATTTTAGGTTCTTCTCACCTATTCAGTAACCTCATCAACCTGAGGTTTCTTGTACCAAAAATTTGAGAGTTGTTATATTAATCAGCTACCTCTCATGGCTCCATGCCTTCTCAAAGCATTTCTGCTAGTGTATGCAATATTCTTTACAGGGACATGGGCTCTCAACTCAACATCTGCATCTTCTCCCACCACTACTTTATTAGATGCCCATTTGGCTTCAATAAGATCTGTGTGCAAATCTACACCATATCCCGATGCCTGTTTTGATTCCTTGAAGCTCTCTATTTCAATAGATATTAATCCTAACATCATTAACTTTGTTCTTCAATCCCTCGAGACCGCATTTTCGGAAGGCGGCAAGCTTTTGGATCTCTTGCTCAATATTGGAAGCTCGGGTGTCGTTGAAAACCAAAGAGGAGCCATTCAAGATTGCCAGGAACTCCACCAAATTACCATGAATTCTCTACAGAGATCCATGTCTCGGATTAGTAGTTCAGCCGATTCTCCTAAATTATCTGATGCGAGAGCCTTTCTTAGTGCAGTCCTCACCAATAAAGACACCTGCTTGGAGGGCCTCGATTCTGCCACTGGTCTTCTTAAACCTGTCCTAGTCGACTCCGTCGTCAATACTTACAAATACATTAGTAATTCACTTTCAATGTTGCCTAAGCCTACAGTGCCTCAATTAAAAACCAAAGGTGGTGCTAACAGGCGCCTCATGGGTTTTCCGGCGTGGATGTCCCGGAAAGATCGTCGGATACTACAGAGCTTCGACGGTGGTTACAACCCAAATGACGTGCTTACGGTGGCTAAGGACGGAAGCGGAAACTTCACCACCATCACGGACGCCATTAATTTTGCCCCTAACAACAGCTATGACAGGACGATTATCTATGTTACACAAGGGGTGTACCAGGAAAATGTGTACATCCCAAGGCATAAGACTAACATCGTTCTTTTGGGAGATGGAGCAGATGTGACGGAAATCACAGGTTCCAGAAGTGTGGGGGATGGTTGGACTACTTTCAGATCTGCAACTGTGGGTGAGTCCAAACTCCAAACCTAATTCTCTCAACAATTAATCTTATAATTAGTTTCTTCGAATTAGTCCTACCTTTCTTTTGTGTAGCTAGGTAATGTCAATTTTGCTAATTTAATTTTCGATATTATTTTTTTTTTATGTTAATAGTTAAGGGATATGATGTTCATGTTCATGTTCTTGCTTGCTTATCATCTTTATTTAATGCACTGTCCATTGATGTGAATGAAAATCATGGTTGGGGTGCATTCCATTAATCTTTCAATAAATTAATTAAGTAAATGGGTTTCAACTTTCAACATTCAATTAAGAAAACGGGATTTTATTTTTGACGATTTTGACAATATAATTAATTATAGAGCTGCATAAATTTATTATATTAATAATTGATTTCAGCCGTATCGGGCGATGGGTTCTTGGCGCGGGACATAGCCTTCACGAACACGGCGGGACCCGGAAAACACCAAGCGGTGGCCTTACGGGTGAATGCAGACTTGTCGGCAGTCTACCTGTGCAAGATAACGGGGTACCAAGATACGTTGTATGTACATTCCTTTCGGCAGTTCTACAGAGAGTGCGACATAAGTGGGACGGTGGATTTCATATTTGGAAATGCAGCAGTTGTGTTCCAGGGATGTAACATGATAGCAAGACTGCCCATGCCAGGACAATTTAATGTGGTCACTGCTCAATCCAGAGACACCCCAGATGAGGACACTGGGATTTCCATACAGAACTGCTCCATTATTGCCTCCCAAGACTTATCCTCTAACACGGCTACTGTCAAGACTTACCTGGGTAGGCCATGGCGACCTTACTCTAGGACGGTGTACATGGACTCCTACCTTGATAATCTCATCGATTCCACCGGCTGGACACAATGGTCCGACGACCAAGGCCTCGATACCTTATATTATGGAGAGTATCAAAATACTGGACCTGGTTCAGCCACTGACGGCCGAGTCACCTGGCCAGGTTACCACATCATGGATAATGACGACGCGTGGAATTTCACCGTTTCCCAGTTCATTACCGGTGATGAGTGGCTGGACTCGACTTCTTTTCCTTACGACAACGGAGTCTGATGATCCTAGTGTAAAGTAAATGTGTAGTCAATTCAACATACATCTGTATAAATGGCCCATGAGGCCATGAACATGAAGGTGAAACAACTAAGAGGGCTAGATACGACCTACGACCCAAACCTTTTTGTTTAATCATGAATCGTGATGTGGGCTTACTATTCCTTATGGCTTGTCCAATTAGCTTTGGCTGACTATGTATTCAAGTTTCTACCGTGACTGAAATTTCTTTGTTCCTCATGTGGCCTGTAACCAAGGCAAGGGAAAAAGGGGCAAAATTTTCTCCATACATATCATATGGGTACAGCACTGGACCAGTGAGCCTGGGAGGATCTAATCCGAGATGTCCACCAGTACCTAGAATTAGAAACGTTCTCCATAGAGGCCCAATGGGCTTACCTTCAAGCCAAAAAATGAGCCCATTGATGATAGCCCCCAAAATTAATCAGACTTCAAATCCATTCTAGCTTACCTTCAAACCAAAAAATGTGATATGCCCAAAAGTTTCTACAAATCTCAGGGCTGGCTCAGAAAGCTTGACCTTTAAATCAACTTGGGACTTGACTTAGTTTCTTGAAAGGCCAAAATGTAATAAAGTCGGTAATAATACAGTTTACTTAAATTAAAAGTAGGTTTCATACACATTATCTTACATATAAGGGAAAGCAAAAATTATCAAGGCCACAACTCCTTAAAAGTATATATATATATATATATATTGTTTCTTTTGCATTGAGATTGATCGGAGTGGACAAAGATGTGGGTGGCGAGGTTGGGGTGACTTATATGGGGTGCCGAGCGGATATAGGAATCCTGTTTCATCGTTCTGTTCTGTTCATTGTCATATCCATTGTTAAATTATGGGTTATTTCCATTCAAAAACTTTTTTTTGATACACGCCTAATTTTGGTGATATTGCCCAATTATTTTAAAGTGAAGTTAAGCATCCTTCTGTCTGGATTTGAAAACAGAGCCTTTTTAGTACCAAGGAGCTGGCAGACATCACCAATGACTTGTTGCCTCAGAGTAGATGAAATATCCCTCATCTCATAGTCATAGATGGGCGGTGGCATGTTTATTTATAGACACCATACAAAGGCCCATGGGGTCATGTAGGCTACTACTTCCCATTGCATTTTCAAATTATCAAGTTATCAACAATGGTCCACGATCCATGATCTGTCCTCAAACCTAAGTAGTTATTGTGTTAATTTGTTATATCACACAATTAGAATATTATTAATAATGTAATGAAATTCATTAATGGTTTTATTATATATCATATAAACATGCTTATTTGAAAGGTAATCCCCCCAACATTCAAGGCATTAAATAGCGTATATTTTGAGCTCGCTAGCATACCACCAACAACTAATACGTTGCTTGGGACCGGTGCATTTCATGACCGTTCCGTTTTTGCTGATGTGCCATGCATGCCACTTCAACAAATAAACGGAACTGATAAAAAAACGGCAATTAATAGTCCTGTTTTTTAAGAAAACGTTTTTGTAATAATTAATTTTGGGATTCAAAAAAGGAATAATTTTTTGAAACGCTAAATTTTCATTTTTTGAATCGTCTTAGTGATAACAATGTGCGTTGCAATTTGAAAAAGTTGATCACTTTTTGAGATGTCAAATAGTTGTCATTTGTAATATTAAGTCAAATCAATTTAAACGTCCGATCTACCTATATCCCATTTAATTTTATGTTTTTCAAAAAAGCAGATGAAATTAATCACTTATAATGGTCCCAAACGTCCTCTAATTCGTGGGAATACAAAACATAAACAAACTGGATTCATTCTGGGACGGTCAACAACCAAGGAATAATCTGCTCTTCTTCTAAGCAAGGCACCTTTATTTGATGGTTATAGGTAGATTTGTTACATGCTGTAGTCCTTTGTTTGTAGGGCTCACATCACATTGGCATTATAAATATTCACCAGCTGTTGCCTCAAAAGAAATCCACTATTTTTTTCTCTTATAGATCCAACATATGAAATATTAAATATTTATTCTGAAGCTTAATAGTTTACTAGTAAGTTTGAATTATTGGGCAGTCGAAGTTATATTTTAACATGTTAAGGGAAAGGGACTGAGTGAATTTTCAAATATTAAATATTTTATTATTAATGAACGATGAATATTACCTTGATTGTGAAATTCGTTTAAATATTTTCCTAAACTTTCTGTTTACCATCAAACCAAACCGCCCATTAAGAAAATGTGTGTGGAAACAAGGAGATTGGCTTCTATCACGGCAAATCTGTGCCCATACCATTTTAACCCTCTTTTGTAATCTTGTATTGAAAATATATTCTCATAAAATAAAGCACACAAGTATAGAGATATTCTTAATGCAATGCAAGACATTAAAAGCTGCCCAAATGAGCTTTGCCCTGACTGGAACCAAACTCAGAAACAAGGGCCTTTGCATATAAGATATTGACTCTTTCTTAGACTCTTACATACCTCTAGGGTGTCAATTGAATCGGATTTGGTCTAATCTGGTCTGGTCAAATATAAATTTATTATAGATAGACCAAGTTCAATTCAATCCAATGAATACTTTGGATCAATTTGGACTGTCCAATCTATTCAAGTTATTGATTTAAAATTTAAAGTTAGATTCATTCCAGCCCAAACATGATCCATTGACATGTATTTTTATTTTCTGTTAAAGGGCCGTATATTAGTCCAATCAAACCCAATTCAACCCATTAAAGATGGACCAAGTTCGCCTATTCAATCCATCAAATCTTATTCATCCATCTAATCCGTCCAAATTGATTTTAACTTAGACGGGTCCAACCTAAAAATGGTAGATTGACACCCGCACGTACGTACCTCCCACATTGTAAATAAGAACATGTGGTGAGCGGTATGCAGTTTGATGGGAGAGTCTTATAGTTTTGTATTATACAGAAAACAAAGAACATTTTTCTTTTAGTTTTAGTATGTTGGGATTTGTTTTGTTGGTTTTGATAGAAGAAAGAATGTAGATTGTACTTGTATGCAAATAGCATAATATAAAATTAAAAAACATGGATCACCGACTGATTCCAACGCGGCTTACAAACTTTGACTTGACAACTGCTTCCGTCAAAATTGTCCTTTATCCTCCTAGTTTTAGTAGGCTACAAATTAAATGGAGTCTTCCGTTTGTCCTGATGAGCGGGACTTTAGCATTTGTCTGCTCATGTCTTTTTTTTTTTTTTTTTGACTCAGGGCTCTATGGTGATTGGTGAGCTGAAAAAGATAGCCATGCAGATGGCAAATCTAAATTGAGGCAAGCAAGAAAATAAAAGATCTCATATAATAATCACTTATACAAATCAACCCTTTTGCTTATTTGCAGGCTAATCCTAATTGCTACGACAAAAGGAACAAATAATTAAAAAAATAAAAAATAAAGTGAATGGAATGTGTGTTACAAATATTTATATATTATCAATAGCATGGAATTAGATTATTAATTGGTTTTATTTTTGGGAGAATGATTGTTCAACTCATTTCAAAATTTTTAGTCTTGGATGAAACTCGACCATCAATCGATAGCAAATACATAGACAAGATGCGATTTATAAGGGGATTATAGATTATAGAGGCTGTAATTTCAAATTTCTGTCATAGAGTGCAGTGTACTTCATCGTTTATGTATATATAATATGATAATTGGTTGTTGTCTCTGGATATCCAGAAATTAATACTAAAAAGTAAAATCAAACAGTAGAAGCGAGCAGCACTCAAGAAGTTGGTATAGTGCGTGCTAGTTCCTACACAACACTAGTAGTCATCAGTATTCGATCACCCAAAACTGAAACATAACAAAAGGCAGGGTGAAGGGTGAAGGGTGAAGGGTCCCATGCAGTAATTGATAATGATAACAGCGGTAGGTAGTCCCATTATTGATAATCAACCCACTCTTGTTTGTACGAGACGGCAGAAGCCACTATTAGTTTATTACTGGACTGGTACGTAGCTTTTTTTTAAATGAAGGAAAGTAAATTATTTACATAAAGAAAATGAGAAACAGCTACAGTTCACAATAAATGGCTCCTCTTGCGTCTTAGTCAATAAGGCGAGAGAGGGTCAGAAAACTCATTCGGCTCTAAGAAAATATTATTTACATCTAAAATTAATTTCGACAAAAAATAACCACTCTATTAATCTCTATATGCATAATAAAAGGTAAAATAGTTGCAAAGATTCATGATCTTAATGACGTGCCATAATGCTTTCAAGGAGTAGACACGTGCCCATTCAAACTATTCACAGCAATCAGAGAGTTAGACCGGATAACTATCCTTTGAAAACCCCTTCTCTCGGATTCAATGATAGCTCGTCTTATGGCTTCCAACTATAGACTAAGGATAGGCACTAGGGGGTACCAACTGCGAGGGCACCGATGGGGGGTTCCCATATGATCCCTCAAAATAAATCCAAACTCATTATGTTCTTCCAACAAGGATCCATACGTCAGTATTAACATAGATGACCCTCAAACAGATGGTTCCCACCGAAGCCATAAGCCCTTAAGATTAGAAAAGGACGCTTGGATTCCCCAATTTCTAATAAATTCACGAGCATTAGTCGAGTCTTCAACCTCCAACTTTTCTGACTCAATCTGACCCAGCACATCAGAAACAACTCACTGTCGAGTAACGATTGGGTGGTGATAATCATTTCAGAAAACTCACTGATTCCTCTCCAACCAAATATGGTAAATCACTATATTCCAAGTCAAGCAAAAACAAAAAAAAAAAAAAGAAAAAATCGTTAAAGTATACTGTTCTCCCTCAAGTGAGCATAGCTCCATTCAATAAGCTGGTCCCAGGATAAGATATTAGGCCACATTAATCCACAACAGCCTAAAATTGATTGACTGCCAAACCTCCACCAAAAAGTTACAATGAGCAAAATTATGGTCATGAGATTCATGCTCATGTATACACATGACACATTTTGCATCATTGATAACAGTCTTGTGCCTAGATAGCCGATCTTTAGTAGATAGAGCTTTTCATCAAGCAAACCAGAAAATGAAGGAATGGCGAGGGATATTCCCATGAAAAAAATCCACTGGTAGTTACTTAACAAAGAAACTCACCTTAACCATTCGGGAGTCTCCAACAATGCCACTTTGGATTACTTCAAATTACTTCGGGGATTTGAGAGACCAACCCTCTCTTATGCCAAGGGTCGAATCAGAGGAAGGTGTGACAACCAAGGTCCCACACTTTGACAATGCTTCGAACAGCCCATGAAGAAAGTTAAACCTCATAATGCTTTGGTTTTCTATTTTACAAGTACTAGATTTTACACATGGCAATAGCATGTGTCGTGTGATGAAAGGAAATACTCTTAGACAGGAAAGAAAATATATATTCATACATATATACATATATATTTGTGATACTGCTTGTAAATTTTAGAGATAATTTGTGATACTGCTTAATTAGCCCATGCCCAATTGCCCAGTCGGCCAGTCCTGTCCATGTACCGATGTACGCTTTCTTCATGCCCAAGTTCTAAGTGATTGGGCTGCTGGGGAATGTAGTCATGTTTGGATTCCTTTTCTCCTTTTTATTTCTTTTTGTTTCTCTCTATCCCGTACAACAATACAGCTGATTTTGGCAGTGTGATGAAACCAGCGGCAGATTAGTTTCAGGAATCTATATTTATATATAACGTAACTACAAAACTTCAGTGCTGCATGGAAAGCGGGGTTTCAATTCATATATGCATCCCTGTCCACCTGGGCCTGGCTAGGAGACCATCTCTAATCTTGCATTGCAAGATGAAAGATAAAGATAAACCGCCTTTAGCCTACCTTTACTTACCTCTCATGCTTTAGGTGATTTTGAACCTAACTTTTAACTCTTTACTCTTTCTCTCTTTCTTTGAACCTTCCCGTCGTATCAAAACTATAAACTATAACAATGGGGTTTCATTCATGACAGTCCCAATTCGAGACAATGAAAACTTTTCCTGGCTTCCTCTATCATGTGAATGGGTGACATCTCCTTTTCTCCTCCTTGTTGTCTGTTGGTCATTAAATGAAAGAATCTCACTGAAACCGGTCACACCACGACTTACCTAAACACCCCATCACAGCAATAATACCCACGCGGTTTCTCTCGTCCCACCACATACCCCCTATAATAGAATAAATTATAACGTGCAGGTGCAGTGCTATTTTGATTTCTTCCCCAACGCGCAGTTAATACACGTCAGGCGACGCTCTGCACAATCACAACACCCACTCACCGTCATCGTGATTCATCAATTACTTCACCCTCGCCTCCCCAACACAACCCCTTGCCTTGCATTACTTGCGTGATCACCATTCACCATTAAATTAGAAAAAAAAAAAAAAAAGAAAAACACCTATATTCTTCTCTCTCTCTCTCTCTAAATATTTCCCTAAATTATTATTAAGAGATAAGGGGTTTTCCACGGTCAGGATTCGTTCCGCCCTTTTCTTAAAATGACGTGAATAGTACTTCTGTCAGTCATGTTTGACGAAACTATCCAAAAGTCTTTTCTGCCCTTGTTAGCTCTTCAATGGAATCTCTACTCTGACCGTTCTTCCAATCCATTTTCAAAGAGTGAACGGAAAAGAGGTACTCCACTCCAATGGACCGTTTGCTCTCTCTAGCTCCACTAGTATCAGATTTCTCTGGGCAAGAGAATTCAGACTTCTTGCCATCCATTTCGGACCGACCTCCCTTCGGTTTCATAATCATAGCCTGATAGCCAAGAACACAAAAGACAATTAATGTCCAACTAATTTATATTTATAATGATATTTTCAACCATCAAGAGCAAAATTGGGGGTTTGAAATAATTTTAGATGCATGTTAATGTTATATCACATGCAAATAAAATAATGCCACCCATAGGCCATATGGAAATGGAAGGTTTAGTATTTTTTCCAAATAAAAATGACCCTTTTTATTTATTTCATCCCACGCGCGTTAAACCGCGCGTCTCCTTAGCATAAACAATACTCCATATTATTCTTTAAATACGGCCGGCCATCCAAAATGAAAAATCCAACCAGAATCCAGAATGAGCACTCGAATGTTCAAACCGAACACAATGCCGTCACCGTCACTTTACCTCATTCTCCTACTCTCTCTCTTCTTACTACTTCCACCTCCCCTGCCTGCCCTCCAACCGCTTTCCCTTTCCCCTCCACCTCCGCCACTCTCTCCGTCACCCTCCGCCGCTTGTAAGTTCACTCTATACCCCAAGCTCTGCCGTTCCATCCTATCGGCCTTCCGCTTCTCTCCCTCCAGCCCCTACGATTACGGCCGCTTCTCCGTCAAGCAGTGCCTCAAGCTAGCCAGGAAGACCTCCTATCTGATCGACCGGTACCTCAACCGCAATCAACGCTCCACTCTAAGCCACATAGAGGCCGGTGCGCTAGACGACTGCCGACAGTTGTCCGATCTCAATGTGGACTACTTGGTGACCATCACCACAGAACTGAACTCTGCCGAGTCACTGACGGACGACCTGGTTGATCAGGTCCAGACCCTGTTGAGTGCCATAGTGACGAACCAGCAAACATGCTTTGATGGGCTTCAGGCTTCCGGGAGTGCCATGATGGGTGCTCTGTATGCACCCTTCAGTAATGCCACTCAGTTGTATAGCGTTTCGCTTGGGTTGGTGACTCAGGCTCTGGCTCGGCGGAAACACCGGGGAAGGAAACGAAAGACGAGCGAGGTGGAGCGGTTTCTGTCCGACGTGAACCGGGTATGGAGAACCGGGTACCAATCCCAATCCGACCGAGGTAAGAAAAGAAGTAGACCTTGCCCATCTAACTTAGCGACTAGGGTCTCTAATTCTAACTACTATAGCAGAAATACAGAGCAGCAAAGCTTAAATTAGTTAAAAGACAAATTTATCAAAGGAAAGAAAAAAAAAAAAAAAAAAAGTAAAAGGCAACAATTCCTGTGCTCTAGTTTCAGTTTTGTGGGGTCTGTGTTCAGAGCCTTCCGACTTTCAAATGAGTTCGGATCTGCTAGTGACAGAGCGCGCCTCACAGCATGTCCTGGCTGCACATCGGGAATATCTCCCGTGAGGACGGTGTGAGGCCCGCTTTGCGAGAAACAGATCCCAATTCCTTCCATCTACTATCTCAGCCCAGACAAACTAACGTAGTAGCCCATTTTCTTTTTAGCTAAATGAGACACAACTATCACTGTCTTGCCGCTTTGCAACTGGTTTGGTTGAATCAGATCATTCTAGACTTGAGCTCAATTTGGAAGAATGATAAATACAAATATGTATAGTATACAAAATAATATAAAATACAATGTTCTGCCTTTTACATGTTTGAATTTGTACTCTTTGCAAATTTAATCTTAGGGGCATTTTTTTTGGATTCTGAGAGCAAGTATGCTTTTTAATGTGGGGATTAGAAAAGTTTATTTTCAATAAACGTTTTTTCAAGAAAAAATTTACTCAAATAATTATATTTACTTAGTAAATAATTTTCCTAAGCCTGAATTTGGAAAGAGTATAAATGCAAATATATAGTATAAAATCTTATATTTTTTATTATTTTGTATGCATTTATACTGTATATATTTGCATTTGTATTGCTTCCCAACAGAGCCTAAAGTGAATGGGACCGCCAGTGATATTGGCAGGCACCAGACAGCTCACAGCTCAGTTGCGTTGTAAACCCGCTACAATCACATTGGACCCATCTTGAGCATCTTTTTTAACTTTTTTTTTTTTTGTGTGTGTGTGTATGTGATGTCCCGCCCGCTATCTGGGCTGCAAACTGATACAATGATATATCTGAATAAATTTGACCCATTAATATCCAGATCCCAATTTGACTCAGATTGGATATGGATTTGAACACGGTATATCATTGAACAAGTTAAACTAAAATTATCATTTAATAGAATGATTTGAAAATGACTTGTATTAGACTTGAACATGTGGTTCTCAAGTAAAAGTGCAATTCCAGATACCCGCTGTCTGTAGAATAGAAGCGGAATTTGAACTGCCTTAATTAGATGGGATTTCCAATTCAAAATCGGTAAGAATTTCCCTTAATAAAGTTAATACATCACCTAGTTACCCAATTCTCTCATTGCCCTCACACATACACATCCATCTCGTTCATGTAGCTCAATATGCTATTAAATGACATGGTCCGATTGGTCTCTCAGGAGATGTAATTTTGCTGTTGATGAATAGTGTTTTCCTTTGGGCTTAAACAACAAGTCATTCTCTATTATTTTAGCTTGGATTCAATATGTGGGTCTGATCGATAATGGAGGCCCATCAGTTGTATCATCAATGCATTGACATCCGGTTAGGAATTCAGTCCAATTGATATTTTGCTTTTCTAAGGCAAACCCACGTACACTTTGTCAAATATGAAGTTAGCCTATAGTGTACTAATTGTGCTTTGAAGTTTGAGCCTTTTAACTAGTGCACTTTGTCAATATGAAGTTAGCCTAGAAAATTCTTTTAATTGTGTTACGGAAACAATCTCACCCTGGCCAATGCGCATTGCACAAAGGTGAATGTGGTTTGTTTTGTTTTGGTAATAAAAAACAGCCTCCCGTTTTTTAATTCTATGTCCTACAACGGGGAGACCACCAGTAAAGCCAAGCCTTGAAATTGATTACCCATTATTTAGAAACCTAAAAAGTGAAGCATTATGTTATTAAATGAGTATTGAAATCCCATTATTTATCTAGAAACCCCATACTCGTGGTGACTATAAAATGTTCTGCCTGAAGGCTTTCTTTGGAAATCCCACAATAATGAGTATTGAAAATTTTAATGTTAAATTTAAAGGTGTATCCATCTGGTTGGCTGCCTGCCTGCCTGGTTCAAAAATCAAAATACATACTTTAAGGACATTGTCAAGACCTACTGATGATAGAGGTTGGGTTCCTTGCATTTATATAATATATATATGTTCATGGCTGTCTCACTGTCTGTCAGTAACTAAAATAGCAAAAGGAAGGAAAAAATAAATAAATAAAGTAATAATTTGTTACTTAAATTTGCTGCTGTTAGGGACCAAACAGCCTGGGAGGAGTCTTATCGGTTTTCAGAGTGGTGGCCAGAATCAAACTTTGGCTGAAAGACTGGGTGATAGGATCCTGGTGAACGACACTGCTATAGTTGCTAAGGACGGAAGCGGGAATTTCAGTTTGATCGGCGATGCATTTGCATTTGCACCAAATAATTCCAAGGTTGAAGATGGCTACTTTGTAATTTACGTCAAGGAAGGAATATACGAGGAGTATGTGGTTGTAGCCAAAAACAAGAAGAATATAATGTTACTTGGTGATGGGATTAACCGCACAGTCGTTACTGGGAATCGAAGCGTGGTGGATGGCTGGACAACCTTCAACTCAGCAACAGTTGGTGAGTACTGAATACTTAATTGGCTCGGGTAATTATTTCTATTTGAGACACACAATTACACAATTAATATAAGAAAATTAGTTTAAAATTGTTGGCTTGGGTACGTAAAGGTCTGGACCGGGCAATGGGCAGGCCTTTATGTTAAGAATTTTAGCCCAAGCCCATCTCTCTGCGAATTCTGCAGTCTGCACATGCATGGGTATATCATATCTGAGGCATGAAAATCATTCCCTAACCTGCGCATGGGCATATGTTAGAGTTTTAGCCCAAGCCCATCTCTTGGCCTAAAACTGCACATGGGCCATGGGCGTAATGCATGAATTGAGCTCCTTTTGGCTGGACCTGTGGAGTAGTCTTGATGAGTACTGCTTAGCTGAGCTAATCATTCTTTACCATTTGAAATTGAGAAATTTAAACTACTTGCTCTCTCTCTCTCTCTCTCAATGCAGCTGTTTCTGGGGAGCGATTTGTTGCCGTAGATATGAGCTTCAGGAACACCGCTGGGCCGGAAAAACACCAAGCAGTGGCAGTAAGGAACAATGCCGACGTCTCCACCTTCTACCGCTGCAGTTTTGAAGGTTACCAAGACACCCTCTACGCACATAGTCTAAGACAGTTCTACAGGGAATGCGATGTTTATGGAACAGTAGATTTCATATTTGGGAATGCCGCCGCAGTGTTGCAGAATTGCAACCTATATGCTCGTAAACCCATGCCCAACCAGAAGAATGCCTTCACTGCCCAAGGACGGACAGACCCAAATCAAAACACGGGGATCTCAATCCACAATTGCACTATTGGAGCTGCTCCAGACTTGGCTGAGGACTTGAACTCAACTAGTAACTTTCTTGGTAGACCCTGGAAAGAGTATTCACGAACTGTATACATGCAGTCTTATATTGATAGCCTCATCGATCCCGTGGGTTGGTTGGAATGGAATGGAACGGTTGGGTTAAGTACCCTTTTCTATGGTGAGTTTGAGAATTATGGACCAGGTGCTATTACTAGTATGAGAGTGCAATGGCCTGGTTATAGCTTGATGAATGCTTCACAAGCTTGGAATTTTACGGTTTATAACTTCACCATGGGTGATACTTGGTTACCTTACACGGATATACCGTTTAATGGGGGATTATTGTAATGGCAAACTGGTGATTAGGATACATTATTCAAATGTACAAAATCAAATGAAATGTAACTATTTATAGGTTTTATTAACTAAATTTCACAGTTACACCTTCCTCTAGCTCTCTTGTACTATAATAATTATAAGTACTCCATCCACTACTTCAAGTAAAATGAAAAATGAAATTATTTCATTTTAGTTGGCTATCCGTAGATTACATGCAAGTAGTTTGGACTTAACTGGGAGGAGATAATCAATTAAAGTTTGGCTTCTTTTAATTAAATTAATCGATTAAATGGCATGCATGCGTTTGTAATATGTATGTATTATGCATATATAGACATATATGAAATTAAGGGTGTTCGTAATTGTATTTGCATGTTTGGCGTAATTTGTGGGAGACCAATTTACTTAATTAATTTCGTGACTGTTGGCCTGGCCTAGTTAACAGAATTTACACAAGATTAGGTAAATACAAATAATAATAACTAGCGATCATTACCACAAATTAATTTGCTAGGAGTCGGTTAAGGGTTGTATAAAGTTTAACCAAATTAAAAGTTAAGGGGTATAGAATAAAACTATCACAACCACAAAGTATATAGGGCTGCTTCGTGCAAAATTACTTCATTATCCCTCATCGGAGAAGAAACAACACAATAAGAAAGATGAATGGATGGCGGGGTATTATTGTAAGTTAGCAGGTAGAAAGAATAGTCAAATTTAAAATAGCGGGGGAAGTGGTGAGACGGTTAGATGATTCATCCCCATCACCCATTTCCCTTGACCAACTTTTAAATGGAATACTTCAAACTTGTGCAGCTCCCAACAATTCGAAAACTGAGGAGGAGAAAAAGAAGAAGAAGAAGAAGAAGAAGAAGAAAAAAGAAAGAAATAAAAAGGGGAAGAGTAAGAGGAAGGAGGAGGAGAAGCAAGAGGAACAACAAAGAACATACCCTTTGCCTCCCGTCCTCTCTGCCTTAGCTTGGAGGATCTAAGGCAGAGGGACTCCCCCCCCCCCCCCCCTGCCTCTGCCTCAGCTAATCAAGCTAAAAGCATGGCATTCCAAGAATTTAGCCAGGTGTCAGCCCGTCGAAGGGTGGAAAGGCAGGAAAAGCTGAGAAAGAGGTTAACCATCGCAGCAGTTGTTATAGTTGTTCTCCTTATTATAATTGCCGCAGGCGTCTTCGCCATCGTTTACATATCGGAGTATTCAGGTTCAAGCAAGTCGTCTCAGCAAGAAGTAAAGCCTAAAAAAGATAAGTCGCAGCGCGCCGATAGGATAAAGATGATATGTAACCCTACAGACTACCAAAGCGTATGCGAGTCAAGCCTGAAGAAGGTGTTGAAGAATAATGCCTCCTCCACCAACCCCAAGGATGCTCTCAGGGCTTCGATTGTGGTGACCCTGGATGAGGTTGAGAATGTGCTCAACCAAACATCAAAGTTCCGTTTCGAAAACAAAGAAGAGCAAGGTGCCTACGAGGATTGTAAGCTGCTGCTTCAAGATGCCAAGGAGGAATTACAGGATTCAATTTCCACCGTTAGTGACAAGGACGTCGAGATGCTCCCCTCCAAGGCTGATGACTTGAATAATTGGCTAAGTGCTGTAATATCATACCAGCAGACATGCATTGATGGGTTCCCTGAAGGGAAATCCAAAACCAAAATGCAGAAGACCTTGGGTAATACAAAAATTTTGACTAGCAATGCTCTTGCCATTGTCGCTGAAGTGTCCTCCATCTTGTCAACTCTCCAGTTATCGGGAGGAAACAAACGTCGCCTTCTACAAGCCACCAGTACTAGTACTAGTTCTAGTACCGGTACCAGTCTGGGTGAGGACGGCCTCCCTAATTGGATGTCCCATGAAGACCGCAGGATGTTGAAGGCACGTTCCGTCGACCTCAAGCCCAATGCCGTTGTGGCCAAAGACGGAAGTGGAGATTTTAAAACCATTTCCGATGCTTTGGCTAAAATGCCTAAAAAATACACTGGGCGGTATGCTACCTCCTCCACTCTTCCTCTTTATTTTACAAAACAAACAGATAATCATCAAGTATTTTTCTTCTTCTCTTTTTTGGCCCTGCCTTGTCCATGAATGAATCGAGACCACGCAATCCCTTAAATTAATGCAGGTACGTCATTTACGTTAAGGCAGGAGTTTACGATGAGACGGTGATAGTGACCAAGGATATGGTAAATGTAACAATGTATGGGGATGGATCAATGAAGAGCATTGTCACAGGGAGCAAGAATTTTGTAGATGGGGTTAGGACCTTCCAGACTGCAACTTTTGGTAAGTTTGTTTTAATTAATTTATGGTAATATATGTCGATCCTATATTATATTGATTCTTCTTCTTCTTCTTTTGGTACGTAGCGGCACTGGGCGAAGGGTTCACGGCAATGGCCATGGGATTCAGAAACACAGCTGGTCCAGAAAAGCATCAGGCAGTAGCCCTCCGGGTCCAAGCTGACCGTTCCGTCTTCATCAACTGCAGGATGGAAGGGTACCAAGATACGCTATATGTACAAACCCACCGACAGTTCTACCGGAGTTGTGTGATTGCCGGCACTATCGACTTCATCTTCGGCGATGCATCAGTAATCCTTCAGAACTGTATGATTATGGTCCGAAAGCCCTTAGACAACCAGCAGAACACTGTTACTGCCCAAGGAAGGGCGGACAAGCGGGAAACTACAGCCCTTGTTATACAAAATAGTCGCATCTTGCCTGATGATAAACTAGTACCTGATAGGACAAAGATCAAGAGTTATCTTGGTAGGCCATGGAAGGAGTATTCTAGGACTATTATTATGGAATCAACCATCAGCGATGTGATTCAACCAGATGGATGGTTACCTTGGGATGGTGACTTTGCCCTCAACACATTGTTTTATGCAGAGTACAACAATAGGGGACCTGGGGCTAAGCTTACTGCTCGTGTCAAATGGCCTGGTTTTAAGGTCATTAAAAAGGATGAAGCCGAGAAATTTACTGTCGGAACTTTCTTAGAAACAAACTGGATTCAGGCCTCAGGTGCACCATTTCGTCAAGGATTATATAACTGAGCGTGTTGTACAATATTGACCATTTTTATTACAAATTTAAGTGGCATTTTAAACAAACAAACAAACAGACAAACAAACAAACAAACAAGCTCCCAATAGAAGAAAAAAAAAATTGATACTGTACTGAATTATTGATGATTGAAAGGACGATCGACGACATTCGAGGTGGATTAACTATAACAATTAATTAATATTGATTCACAAGGGTTAATTAGCAATGTTGAATGGGACGGGAGAGTTTCTGCCAGTCATTTATAGGTTTAAGACTTCAAGCAGTGATCGATGGTGGTGTTGCTGGTGTTAGTTCTGTCTATTTTTCTATACATTAGTTGTTGTTCTTGTTCTTATTCTTGTTCTACTATTTAAATCATGCATAGAAAAAGAAAATATTATAACTTTCATTCCAACTATAATTAACTCTTCCTCCTTAAATCCCACGTTCCAAATTTCTGACAATTCAGCTAGTAATTTTCGGCACTATACATGATTAGCTACTGTACTACACGATTAATTCTTCATGAGCTAATCAAAATGTCGTAGTACACCTAATCGCATTATCAACCTCCTTATCAGCATTATCATTACACAGGCCCAATTAGGCGATGTTTGGCATCAATGCCGTTTTCTGCTTCAAATAGCACCCTTTTGTTTGGTATCATTCAGAAAAAAAAAAAAAAAAGAAATGTTGCTCTAAACCATGTTTTTGAAATTGGGAAAGTGTAGTATGGAGCAACACCAAATGTAATGTTTCCTAAGAAAATAGTGCATTGCTGCCAATGATGCAATGACGTGGCATTAATGGCATCATATCGGATGTTTGATAATATAGATCAATATTGAAAACGTCACTACCATACCAGCACTGGTACCAAACAAAACCAGTGTTGTTTTCTCAAAAAATGCCTATGTGGCAGCATCAGTTCCAAACAAAAAATAAGCACCATTTTTTGTTTGGGTCAAAAGCTACTTAATTAAATAGTTAATTACATTTAACAATGTTCCCAGTAGGTTTGTTCACAAATAAATCCACACCGGCCAACCCGAGTTAGCCGGTTTTTCTTCACTACTAATCGGTTTCGAGTTGCAAAGATGAATAAACCGATTATTCGGTTCAATTTCGATTTTCATATGTGAAAACCAAAACCAGACCAAGTTATGTGAAAAAATATATATTCTGAAAAAAATATCTATTAAATATAGATATTTTAGTTTTAAATAATAAATATATATTCTGAAATATATCATATATATATATATATTCAGAAATTAGAAAATATATATTTTGTTATATTTGTATATATGTTTTGGTTTTAAATATATATTTCCATAAAATATATTCTAAAATATTATATATAATATTAGTACTTTGACTTCATGTGCATTGTACAAGTTTGGAGTTGGTTGAAACCCAAACCGACCAGACCAGCTTTATTTAATAGAGGGCCGGTTCCGGTTTGATCTATAGGTAACCCGACCAGGTCAGGTCGATTGAAAAAATACTAGTAAACCGACCAAACCCAACCCGTGAATAGCCCTAGTTCCCATCACTGATGCCAAACACCTACTTAATTAATTAATTAATTACATTCAATAATCCAACTATTGAATATATTAGGCCAAGAGCTCAATTTTTTAAGCCCAATATGAATTCATTCAACTCGTCAAAAATGCGATAGATGTCAGAGTCATGCCAACATCCTCCATCAACCCGCTACCGATTTAAAGTATCTTACTAGTCTGTGGCCCTTCGTACAGTGGGGAATCGACATCCTTGGTCCATTTCCATTGGCAACCAGACAGAGGAAGTTCTTAGTCGTGGCAGTAGACTACTTCACAAAGTGGGTGGAAGTCAAACCGCTAGTAAGCATTGCAGCCTGGAACGTGCAAAATTTCTTTTGGAAAAAACATCTTGTGCATTTCAGACTCCCCAAAATCTTGATTTCGAATAACGGGAAGCAATTTGAAGATATTAAATTTCAAAACTGGTGCGCTAAGATGGGGATTCAGCAGAACTTCACATCGGTATCACATGCACAAGCAAACGAGCAAGCCGAAGTAGCAAACAGAGCTATCCTCCGTGGGCTAAAAGTTTGTCTTGCACAAGCTACAGGGTTGTGGGTGGATGAGCTACCCAGCATTCTTTGGGCCTACCGGACTACCATCAAGATAGCAACGGGTGAGACTCCCTTTAACCTCACATATGGTACAGAGGCGGTGACCCCAACAGAAATTGAAGTACCTACATTGCGACTTGAGGCTTATGATGAGGAAGCAAATAATGACGAGCTCCGTACCAACCTAGACCTTGTAGAGGATGTACGAGACATGGCCTACATTCGGACTGTGGCATACCAGCAAAAAGTGGCTCGGTACTATAACGCCCAGGTTAAGAAGTGACAGTTTCGGTTATTTGAAGATTTTAATTTTAATACGAATTCTAAAGACTGAAGCAAATGCAAAATTTGTATCTATTTGCACAGCAAACAAAAATAGCTTTAGCTAAATTATATGGTTGGAACCAAGATATGGTCTCTTCTCGAGTCATAGAAAGTGATCAGGTTAACCTGGACCAGTTGATAGATACAACCAGGTTTT
Organism: Nelumbo lutea; assembly: GCF_056320005.1. Taxonomy (NCBI): domain Eukaryota; kingdom Viridiplantae; phylum Streptophyta; class Magnoliopsida; order Proteales; family Nelumbonaceae; genus Nelumbo; species Nelumbo lutea. Next base: position 1,150,721 of record NC_142689.1, read on the forward strand.
GGTTGTACTACATAGCCTCGCTCATCCAATCTGATCCAGGTGCATGTTTGCCTACCAAAAAATATCCTAACTATTTGGAATCAAATGCATAAACTACTATTATTTTGATTTTATTAAGGGACATGCCACAACATTGCCCCCACCATATAGATATGTAGCTTTCTCATTTTCTGGAAAGTTAGATATATGACATTTTCTAAAAAATTGCTATTAAAGCCCACAACCCACTACCACTATTCAGACACATGACATCCTATTAATTCAAGAAATATGATTAAAAAATTGGTAGTTTCCGGTCTCCTCTCCCTTGTCATCAAGTAGGTCATTATCACTCTCCGCTTCGGAGTCCGGATCCTTGGCAGCTTCAATGGCCATCTCCTTGGTGATCTTCAACATGGTGATGGCACTGAGATCGAGGTGGGGAAATTTACACCGGGTCAACCACCTATTGAGCTTGAACCCCTTACGGTAGCCCACCGTCTCTACCTTGACCAACCTTTCCCGAAGCTCCACCAAGGACTTATACTCCTCAACTGCCTTAACCTTGGCCTCCTCCTTCACCTAAAACATGAGTTTGGTTCATTCCTTCACATGGGCCTCGAGGTTCTCAATCTCCCTCTTCAATGTCGTTTCATGCTCTTCGAGCTCCTTCTCTGTCATCAACAGAATTAGGAGCTCCTTCTTAGCTCGCATGTCGTTCTTCAGTTTGTTGATTTCATTGCGAGTTAAGTTCAGTTTGGCATGGGCATTTCAGGAAGACTCCTCGGCTTCGAGAGCCCACTTTAGGTTCACCTCGGACTGGTAAGCCAAGGCGTGGATAAAGGAATTCACCTACAAAGAGAATAAAACGAGTATCAATATACAAAAAATCTAAGTATAAGACAATTTGAAAGATAAGTTCAAGAACATACCACCATACAGTGTGTGGCCGCTCAAGCCCCGAGCTGAGCAACTGGCAAGTCGGCCCAATGAGCGATCTCCTCAGTAAACATCGCATCCTTGCTCTTGAGAAGGCCAAACTTCTTTGTCAAAATGCTCCGGACTGGAGCATCACTACCTGAAGAAGTGGTGGTCGTTGGAACAAGCTCTAAAGACGTAGCCTTGCCTGAGTCCTCCTCGACCAGATTGATTATGGGAGGCTGCTCGGCAATAGGTGGATGTTCGGGCTCAAGAACGGCAACCTCAGTTGTGGTTGCTTCAATCTTGACACGAGCCTTTTTAGAGGTTCTCTTCTTCTTCTTCCCCTTTTTCATGCTCCCAAAGAGCTCATCGGCAGGGATATCGTCCATGGAAACTGTGATAAGAAATGAGCTAAGTCAGATACAGTACCGAGGTAAAAGAATAGAAAAAGTACAGCAAATAGCGGCCTACCAGGAGGACTTAGGCTGGCTTGCACAAGCTTCTCCTTGGTCACGAATTTTTCAAACTTCAGGCCAAGCTCCACCCAAAATCGGACCTCCTCCCTTGTCTTCAGGTCCAGTCTAACGCCAGGGTCTTGGATGGCTACCCTCCAATGAGTTGGGAAGGGGCACCCATCGGTGTTGCGGACCACGAAGTAACGCCTCTTCCAAGCTGAGTCCTTGTTAGGGAGCTCATGCAACAGTTTGTACCCGGGACAAGGAGACAAGTAGTAAATTCGCCTGTGCTCGGGCAGAATGCAAGATGAGTTTTTCTTAATGGAAAGGATCGAAGAGAAGACGTCGAGGTTAAGGGGACGGTTGTAATCATGGAAAAGAGAAATGGTCCCTACGATATTACGGATAGAGTTCGGGTGTAGCTGGTCTATGGTAATGTTAAAGAATATAACAATCTCGATTATAAGAGGGTGAAGTGGAAGACGCAGACCGGGTACGAGCTCCTCCTCGAAGACCACGATCTCGTTGTGATCGTGGTCCCAAGGAAAGTTGACTAAGGGGATGCTATACACAAGGTCGCTAGGGAGTCTGTACTGGGCTACAAAGGCTAGGACCCTGTCCGCCGTCATTATTGGTGGGCCGAAGTTGTCTGGCAGCCGACCTCGGTGTGAGGTGGACAGAAGCTTCTCACTCCCGTTGAGGTGAGTCCACCTCGAGCAGACTGAGGACCACATCTTGTCTTGAAGTGACCACCTCGGTTGGATGAGGATCAACGGTTTGAGCCGAGGTATCCACCTCGGCCCCAGTGGACTCACCACTCACGTCTAGAAGACTATCTAAGCTAAGACTAGACATATTAAAGGAAAGGACAATGGAATCAAAAGGAAAAAGCAAAGGAAGGTGGACTCATCAAAAGGCAGACCGAAGAAAGGGAAGCGACCTCGGATCCAGAAAAGGCTGATACCGAACTGGAAGACTTGAGCGCAACTTCAAAAATTGTAGACTTGCAGACTTGTGGCGAAGAAAATGGGCCCTTTGGCCCCTACTTATAACCAGTATATCCGGGAATCAACGGTCAAGATCAACATGATCCAATGGCTCCTAGGAAAACCAATTGCACGCCTCCTGTGGTTGAAATCGATTTAGCACGTGTTTTGACATCCGCGGGGTTTATAATCGGCTTAACGTCTACGTGTACCGGGTACGCGATCTGGGTCACTTCCTGGTTGAGCCGAATGCGCGAACAGATCCAACCAACAACTCCCCCTCCACATCACCTAGATTCCATGCCAAATCCACCTAAGTTCGTTGTGAACTCCCCGCGTCGAGCTAGGACCCCTACCATGAGGAGTGGGAGGCAATTGATGAGGTATAATTTGGCACGACCTAGTAAATAAATGTCACATGGACACGATCTGCCTATAGGACAACTCAGCAAGGGGAGCCTAGTCAGTGGTATGCGAAGCCCAGCATAAAGTCACCTCGACGCCTAATCGAGTTTGGGGCCCAAGAACCGAAGTGACACATAATCAATCCCAATAGCTTCCTAGCAGACTTCGAATATTACGGGATCATACCTTATAAAGACAAGCCTTATCTTCTCCCCGCCCGAATCGGGCGGCGATAATGAGGTTCATTGACTAATACGTTACTCCTCGACTAAAGCGGAAACGGATCTCATCCATTCAAGCCACAAATCTCCAAACTATTCCAGGAAATCCGCAATAACTCAACTATATAAAGGCATCAATCCCTCCATGGTCCAGGTACGGGCAATTACTTCCATCCAAGCTCTCTAGCACTCAAATTCTAGCTCATAATCACGATACAGTACTGACTTAAGCATCGGAGCGACCTCGCCGGGTTAACCGCCTCGAGTGCTCTAATCCTCTGTCTTGTAGCTTGGTCCAACTCGCTATACGACTAAGGTCCAGGTCATCTTTTAGCTAGGAGCTTCCAGATTGCGCATCATCAGTTATCTAACAGAAAACTTTCAATAATTAATGGAGATTAAACTATTATTATTGAAAATATTAAATTTAATTTATTATGCTTATTGTATTTGTTGTATTTTTGTTATAACTTATTGATTAACATTTATTAGAGATTAAACTATTATTGGAGATTATACTATTTATTGACTAAGTTAATATATTTTTAGTACTTATTTTATTTTTGTAATTATTGTAATTATTATATTTTTTTATCAATATATTTTCAATAAATGTGTATTTTCGCTTTACATTGTCAATATATGTTGGAGATTAAACCATTGTTATTTATTAGAGACAAGACTATTAATTTAGCTAAAATTATGAGTGTTCGTGAAATAGTTCGGTTCGGTCATAGGCTATTTGGCCAACCAAATTGACCTGGTCAAGTTGGAGAGTTGGTCAACTAAAATTGACTGACCTTTTGTGAAAACTGACCCACTCAAGTTGTATAAGTTTGGGTCAATTTTTTGGTTTGGTCAACCAGTTCAAAAGATTTAAACTTAAAAAATTAAAACAATTTGGACTAAGAAATATGGAAAAGTTCCTGCTTGTCCATATTTAAAATATAAAATATTAATATGTATCCAGGGTTAGGTCTTCGATTTTGGTCGGTTTACAAATGGTCAAAGTGAAACTGATCCAACTTGGTTGAATTGAGAAATTTTTGAACCACCGACCTAAAATACTAGAAAACCGACCAACTCAAGTCAAGTTGATCGGTTTCATCAATTTGATGAATAAACCTAACTGAAATTAATTATTGTTATTTTTGTATTATAAAAAAGTTATTAAAAGTATTATATAAAATATGAATAATTATTAATTATTTAAAAAGTTGAAAATATAAAACAATTGTATACTCGTATGTGTTTATATTAAGTTTATTTATTAGAACACACCTTATAGTTTTACATATTTACCTAAGCCTACCTTATAGTTTTCATTTTACTAAAGCATCCCATATATTTTACAACTAGACCTGTTCATGGGCCGGGTGGCCCGACGGGCCGGCCCAGCTCCCGGACGGGCTTGAACAGGCTTTTTGTCCCACGGGCTTAACCTCGGGCCAAAAAGCCCGGCCCACATAAAATTCGAGCGTCGGGCTCAGGCTTTGCCAAAATAGCCCGGCCCGACTTGAGCTAATATTAAACTTAAAATGAGTTATGTGATTATGTCCATTTGAATAAATGTTTTGATTTAATAATGTAAAATTGTGTTTTAAAATATAAAAGAAAGGGAAAAAAAATACCATCTTGTAGGCCCATTGTTCATTTAAATAGAAAAGAAAAATACTATTTGAATTTTTAATTCTAATTTGAATAAGAAATTTTTTTTTTTCAATTAGGTTGGGCTTCGGGCTCGGGCTCGGGCTTTGGGATTTTTATCAGGGTTGGCTCAAGCCCAAGTTATAGGCCCGTTGGTCGGGCTGGGCTCGGGCTCGGGCCTAGTATATTTTCATTAGTGACAAGTGAAAGCCTGGCCCGGCCCATGAACAGGTCTATTTACAACTTATTTACTTAATCAACCTTTCATTAAGGATTATTTTTTTGCCATCGGGCCCATGATTTTTTATTTCAAAAATACCCTTAACATTTTTTTTGTACAGAAAATAAAATTGACAAAATATAACTAATTGAGTGGTTGCCCGTGTCTTATTAAGGGAAAATGGTATTTTTATTTTTATTCTTTTGATTAAATTTATTTAAGTGAACATTAGGACAATATTATCACCTAATGGAAGATTGATTAAATCCATTGTAAATTATAAGTGGTATTTTAGTAAAATGTTAATTATACGATGGATTTTAACAAATTCATAAAATTATAAGAGGTATTTTAGTAAATGACCATTTTTATTATTTTATTTTCACTTAATAAATTCTATTCATCACACGGGTCCCTAGTTTTGATTTTAAAAGAAAAAGAAGCAGCATGAAAAGGACTAAAGGCAGTGTGAATCCCCACCATGTGATGATGTGAACATCACACTCATATTCACATGACAGTTACTCCCACGGCTGAAGGGCCCACGCATTTTATGGACCCGGTACACACATCTTAAACCCATGAATCTAATCTCTCTCTCAGTGGATGAGGTAGGTTAGTAAGATAAGATAAATGATGGGGTTAAGGGTTAAGCACATAATAGTATCTATCAAAAAACAAAATCACATTATGAGGAGGCAACTGCTCCATTGTCTAATAAATAATATGGGACAGGAACCTGGAGGGGCGGTGGCCGGCGAGATAACATGATTCTGTGTGAGAGAACAACAATAGAAAGAACCTGTTCCAACTCCCAACTCCCTTTTTTTTATAGGGAGAAGTAAAAAACAGCCCAATTCAGAATTTACTAGGTCCAGGGGAATCGTGAATCGATGCTAAATTCACTGGGAGGATGTGATTTATAGGAGGGACAGGGCTAGTTGTAAGGGGCTGGAATTCAGAATTCTGCATCGTGTCTCCGTACTTTTCCCTTTTTTATATAATATAATATATATTTCCGATGGAGACGCGGTACCATAAACAACATTAGTTGTACTCGAGAGTCCACTCCACTCCATGTTAGAGAATGAGATGGCCACTCTTTTAAGTATTGACCTGGAAGATGATGATGATGACACTGCAACCTACCAGAGTACATAGCATTTTAGCCCATGCATCCTTCTAATTTACCACTTGTCACGTTTTGTGTTTCATTCATGTCCAAATACCACTTGTATGCTTCTTTGGCTCTCTAAGTGATTGAGTTTAATAAATCAATTTGGAGACGGAATCAGATTGCATTTCCAAATATTTTGTTTTCATAGGAATATATAGGACTGGACTCCGGAGGAAATGCCTATGTGGTAGTGGTAGTTGCGCCCATATGATCTGAATCTGATACCATGTAAGGTCTGTAATTTTTTATGTTAAAACTAAACTAAATAATTAAATTAAGGGATTACAATTCATACCGGTTGGTTAAAAAAATTAATTCAAAAATGTCGAGAACCCAAATGATGCATTATTAAGCAAAACAATCAAATGTCTCGAGAGATTTTTTTTTTTTTTTTTAAAAAGGATTTTGGCTTTCGTTGCTTCTTTACATGTGAAGCTGATGTGGCAATTCCTATTTCCTAAGTAAAGACTGGACAGTATTTCAAATGCTCATATATTTATTACATGATTTTTGTTTTCAGCATAGTGCATGATGAGAATATTACAAGGATTATAAGTTTTTCGCTTTTTTTTCTGATCAGATCAGACTATAAAAAAGGTACACTTCTCTGTATATCAATTACCAAGTATAAGCTAGAATCAATGTTGTGAAGAAAAGACAAAAACAAATGGCCTAAAGAAAAAAAAAAAAACAATAAATACCGGTCCGGTTCTCATAAGGTTGCACCATATGTCACCTTAGTTTCCGGCAACCACTGGCTCCCCTGAATAAAAGAATCCACCGTGAATTTCGCAGCCTCAGTGGCAGATATAGTGGGCTTATAGCCAGCCCATTTCACCCGATTGTCAGTAGTAGCGCCAGGGCCAGTGTTCATATACTCCGCGTAGTATATTGTGGTAGGTGGATCCACGTTGGACACCCAGGAAATCCATCCTGCGGGATCCAGAAACCCACCAATGGTCGATTGCATGATGACTGTGGTTGAATATGGCTTCCAGGGCCTACCAAGATAGGTTTTGGCCGTTAAATTAGCACCTGCCGACACGAGTTGGCATTTCTGGATGGAGATCCCACAGTTCTGATTGGGATCCTTCTTTCCTTGTGCTGTGATGGTGTTGAACTGGTTGGACATGGGCTGTCTGGGTCTGATATTGCAATTCTGGAAAACCACTGCTGCGTTCCCAAATATGAAATCAATGGTCCCGGTGATATCGCATTCCCGGTAGAATTGACGGTTGGAGTGGGCGTATAGCGTGTCCTGATAGCCATCAAAGGAGCATCGGTAGAATACGGACAAGTCTGATCCGGATCGTAAGGCCACAGCCTGATGCTTCTCCGGTCCCGCCGTGTTGACGAAGCTCATATCCTTAGCAATGAACCCCTTTCCAGCAACAGCTGTGCATGCAGACGGAATTAAAGCGAGCATTAGATTAGATATCATAGATGGAGATGAAATCTGTTCCATTCATTTTTTTTTTCCATTTACATATTACTTGTATACAATAATCAGCTATATATAGAATAAATTTAGGCATTCCTGATATTATATATATGTAATGTAATTGAGATTAGTGTTTCCATTTTATTTAAATTTTAAATTGGAGTATGATGAATAGGAGAATCTCAGTTGTTATTTAAAATTTGAAACGATGGAATCTCAGACATACACATATGTTATGTTGTTAACAGGTAAATGCCACCTGATGTCATGTGATGACCACCACATCTCTCTCATTTCTCCTGAGTCGAGGAAATATGGAAATGTCACTCACCTCCACCACCACCACCACTCCCCCAGGCCCCACTCACCAGTCACCTGCAATCAATCAGACTAATTTTTCTCGAGCCCGCATCACACATCCTACCCCCATGTTATGATGTTAATGCTCCGTGTTTCGCGGGCCGCTTACAGCAACAGCCCCACACACATGTCAATATATGGACATGCGGGTCTCTGGGCTAACCCAATCCTCCAAGCACACCCACACACATGACAATATATGACATCAATCCACGGCCAAGATTCTTTTAACGGTTAAAACCCCCATATGTATATTATACCCAACTAAATACCTGCCGGCCATATCATGTAGCATACATGTAGCAGGTCTCTTTTATTCCTTTATTTTTCCCTTTAGTCATTTTCAGTGGGCCCTCCATGCTTGTTGGGACTTTTAAAAGTCATGGCTGAAGTGCTGAACTATATCACATGCAGCAACCAGCAATGTAAAGTTTCGCACCCTCAGGCCCCGCACGGTACAGCTATCTACCACTACCTTTGACTCGATCCATCCTACGTAATTTGCGGCCTGCGCCCAACGTATTACTACTATTCCTCCTCCATCTTCCCACTTGGAGAGGAGAGTTGGAGGTGGAGACCTGTCAGTCAGTTTCCATCTATTGCTCTATTAATTCACATCTCCGAGTCATCAATCAACACCCTTTGAGTCCTTGACTAAGAAGATAAATTTTATACAGGACAACCTCATTATATCACCAATTAACTCAATTCAATACACAAGAATAAGCAACAGCAGCTGCAGCACTAGCCTAATATTTAAGATTTCTAAGAACAAAGAAGAAGCATAACATTGAAGCAAGATTGCAAGAATGAAAGGTGAGATGCATCATACCAGTGCAAAAAACATTCCAAAAAATGGAAAGAGAATACTAGAATAGAAAAAATTAAACACAAAATATTTTATTTATATCGTCAAGTTTGCTGCTTACTTACCGAATGTGGCAGTTGAGAAGGTGGGGGTCCCATCTTTAAAGTTCGATCGTCCGGACACGATCGTCTTACCTATTCCATCACCGTAGATCATAACATTCCACTTCGATTTATCCAGCACCACATTCTCCAGGTACATACCCGCCTTAACGTATATCACGAATCTTTTCACACTCTTCTTGGGCACAACCACCACCGCCTCCTCGATTGTTTTGTACTTGCCACTCCCGTCTTTGGCCACCACCACATCCGGCGTCACTCCCGTCTCCTGCAGCAGTCTCCGGTCATCAGGGTGCATCCACTCCGGAAACTCATCAGAGTCAGACCCCACATCCAATAGCTTCCGATGGATTGGAATATCGAGGTTCTCGAGAAGGGTCAGTATCTTGGACACGATGGCTAAGCTATTACTTGTAAACTCGGTTGAGTTCTTCATTGCTACCCTCAACTCTTCAAACACTGTTGCAGCGGTGGTGCTGTTCAACTCTTGTAGCCCGTCTAAGCAGGACTGCTCGTTCGTGATTGCCGCGCTGAGCCATGTCCTGAGGTCGCTGATCTTGGAAGCCGATAACAACTTCTCACCCTGGCTCACTTGCATGGACGAGATAGACATGTTGAGTTGATCTATGGCGTCTTCAAACTGGGTTTGGCAATCACGCAGCGTTAATACGAGAAGAGGATCGCCGTTGACCTTGGGGATAAGCTTCGTGGGTAAAGAAGCGAGCTTTGAGAGCTCGGTAAGGGCGACTTGTAGGGAGAGCTTGAAGAGCTCTTCTGGATCTGTGGTTTTCTGGGCGGCCAGTGAAGAAAGGCTTGAGAAGCAGGAATTGGGGTACTGGGTGACGCTGCAGACGGCCTTGATAGACTGAGCCACGGAGGTTTCGGAGGACGAGGGAGTCTGCTCGTTCTGGCCGTCGTCGTCGTTTTTGCTTTTGTGTATGACTGTGCCGACGACAGCACCGACGATGATGGTGAGAAGGAGGATCACCGATACGGAAATGATGATGAGACGCTTGCGGGTCTTGCGGCGGAATTCGAGATCTTCATGCTCGTCGACCTTGCCGTATCCCTTGAAGGACTTGACAGTGTCCATGATTTGGGTGGGCGTTTCAGTGTTTCAATTTCTCAAGTGAAGAGATGCAGGAAGATGATGGGATTTTATGATTTATAGGAAGAGCTTAAGCTAGGTTAGAAGTGCTATCGACGAATGCTCCTTTTTGTCTAATATTTAATCATGGAGTTTTATTTGGCTGAGTTGGATTTGGATGCTTACAGTAGGAGCTTGGAGGTTTCCACGTACATTTATTAAATGGCAAAAATGCCCTTATTCCTAACCCGTAGCTGTAACTTGTAAGATGCCAATGGTTTTCTTTCACTCGGTTGGGAGTTGGGAACTTGGGTCAAAAAATTATCAAGATTCTCCTCAGTCACCCTTTGCCTGAACCTAACATCTCTTTCGTGCTGTCTGCCGATGCAATCTGGCCCCTGCACGGAAATCATGGAATGAGGATCAGTGGATGTCATGTCATTACTTATCACCTTCAGTTTTTCTTTCTGGTAAATAATTTTACCCACGGTTTTAATTTTATGTTTTTTTTTTTTTTTGGGGGTGGGGGGGGGGGGGGGGTATTTGGTCATTTTAAATGTAAAAGGACCAATAGTGAATACTGAATAGAATAAGATAAGAGCATTTCTTTTCTTTTGAGGTGACTTGCTTTTGGGTGGGGGCCTGGGGGAGTGTGGAGGCCCACTTTCTCCGAAGGCACCCAACCAACACCAACCCAGCCCCGGATCCGCTAGGGTCGCCACACTGTGTATAAAGTATAAACGGGCTACTTAACAAACCACGAGCGGCGAGCAGCGGATCATCCGGCCGCCTCCGAAGCATAGCAAGATTGAAGCGTGTGTAGACATTTGTAAACGATAAGAAGCCGTCAATTATTAATTTTTATTAGGCATTATTTATATTTATTTAACAAAAAAGAAAATACCCGATGATATGGTATGAATATGATGACTCTGATCTCTGCTTCTGGCGTTTTCTTTACTGTTTAAACTTTAAACTTAAAACTTGTGGCCGTTGATATTTTTTCGATGCTGTCATTGCGGGGTTTGAACTTTGAAGCAAGCGGCGCATGGGGTTGTGACAATTGCCAATTTGCCATATGGATTTTCTTTTGTTGAGAGCAAGTAAACGCCTACGTCAAATGGAAAATGGAAAATCATAAAGACCTCCTTCTCCCCGTAATCAATGGTCGGAAAGTGTGAAACTACGGTCAAAACGTGTGAGACCGTGTCAACCGAACAGCCTTTCCCTAATCTTATTTGGTGTAGCTGGCTTATGGCTAGCATTCATAATTCATTTGGGACGTTGTAACTGGGTAAGGTCATAATTATAATAGCAGGAGCAGGAGCAGGAGCAGGAGCAGGAGCTGTTGTTTTCCGGCCTCTTTTCCTCTTTTGCTGTTTCTTGTTGCTTGTTGGAGATCGAACACGGCTTGCCAATGATGGTTTTAGCTACGTGTTAATTAGCCTCCTCTTCTTTTTTAGGAACCTGTAATCTCTCAGGCCTCATATATAATAGCGAGTGTTTCATTCTCCTTGGTTTTTGTACCAAAAATAAATTGTGTTCTTTAATCTAATTTTTATGATTTCATTCTCAGGCCTCATATATACTTTCAACAAAGCATTATTTTTTAAACTAGAAACTCATAAATTTGTTCTTGAATTTCCAATTCCAAAAGCGTGATTTTCATATTATGATTTCTTTTCTTGTCATCTTTCATACAGCATATAATATAATATTTGATCAAATGTAGAATTCTAACAAATGGATGATGATGGTTTACATTACTTATTTTTATTTATTTTTATTTTTTTTTGTCAATTTATACTTTGAACAAGTCCATACCCTCTTAGCTGATCCAAATAGTTGTTGACTTGTTGCAGGGCTTTTTATTCTGGCGGGTTAGACCATTCTAAACCCACTTTCGACATTCTACAAATAATAAGCAAATTCAGCTTTGTAATTATCATATAGTTGACTGTATTCCAGTTCAGGTATGAATTAATGGGTTTATACAATTAATGGCCTTGATTGCTGATGACCTACTAAATATAGAGTCGTGAGATGTAGTAACTACAACCTCTCCGTTGTAGGTTCAATGAACCTCACATGCAACCTACTGTCCTCATTCTTTTATTATTATTATTATTTTTTTTTTTTGCATCAATTATTTATTGTTTTCAGTTACTATCTCATGAAACTCTATTTGTATGTTTATTTTATAGGACTATTTATTTTTTTTTTATTTTTCTTATTTTCTAATTTTTTTAATCTTTTGTATTTTGTATTTTTTTTTATTTTTATTTTTCTCTTACCTTTCTATTTTTTTTTATTATTATTATTAAATTATCACTTGGATTTATTATTATTATTATTATTATTAAATTAACCTGGATTTAAATTATCACTTCACTAACCGGGCTGAATCAAATGATCACTCAACCTGAATTTAAATAACCAAGAAACCACAACCTAGGCTAACCAACATTTAGAGGAAAAAGAAATGAGCAGGTAACAAATCAATAACCCGAGAGGTTTCATCCCATTTAATCCAATCAGAATCTAACCTATCAACAAGTAGAAAAGAAGAATAAATTGCTACAAATCAAAGGAAAACAGTCGTTCAAATCTCTACAGAATTAGTCATTTAGAACAAACCTATAGGATAATGGCAACACAGGAAGCAAAACTATATATAACGGGATTGAGTGAGAGTACAGAGCTTAGTGGACGCGACCTCAGAGCTTAGAACAAACCTATAGGATAATGGCAACACAGGAAGCCAAAAGAAAAACCTCTCATATAGTTTCACTTACAAAAATCTTCCCTAAAAGAACTCGACAAAAACCTCTCTTCCTCACTAATTCAAACATAAAGTTACAAAATTGCCCCTATCTAATCGTCAGTGTCATTAAATTATTTCAAAATATCGGAATTGCTCTCATTCAAGCAACACTTTTACTTGTGTTACGGTTCACTTTCAGAGCAAAAGTTCACTGGATAATTCGAATTATCACCAAGAAACCGAGGCTGCTAAAAGGATACAGAGAAGTCGAAGGCTTGTGTGGGTAGCGCCTTGCTTGCGGAATCTCAGACAACTATATCCTGGAAGCCAACTCCCAGAGAGTCTCATCTCCAACATTCAGAAACATTTCCTTTCGTTGATCTCTCTCTCTCCTTTTCTCTCCCACTTTTGCACTGTAGTTACATCTTAATCTCTTCTTTTGTTCGTCCACGGAAGTCCCATGATCATGAACATTATTAGATACTCCACTTGAATCCATTCTCTGAAAAAGTAATCCAAGATAGGGTAGTGGTTATCAGAAAAATTAGATTTTGACAGGGACTTAGATTACTTAAAGTCCAATATCTGAGGATTCCTACAAACCCAAGACAATGAACAAGGTGAAACACAAGAGAAACGGTGAAGTGGCTACCACATCAACCAGAATTAATTATCACATCTAACATATCAAGCTTCGCAAACCTGAATTCTAGACCACAAATTCGTCTGCCCTGCAGTGACCCTCCAAGACGCAATCAAATGTTAGAATGCAGCAGAACGACTTTCCTTATCACAATAGACCCCAGATCAAAACTTCCCCTTTTAGAACACACTGATAGAGGTAATGATAGTTCAGAGTTCCAGACGACCCGTCTTAGGGTTTGTTAGATTCAATGGAAAATAAAATCAATAACCTGCAAGGTGACAGGATCTGCTCGTCACAAATGGGCGCCTGTGGGTCCAGACTTCAGAGTTGTTGATACCACCACAAAAAAAGTTGTTGACGTCTCTCCCAAGGAAGCGTCAAGCGTGGGTTCAGACTTCAGAGTTCAAACACAACAGAACCATCTTTTCTTTTGGGGAAACTGATCTTTGTCATTTTGCTTGCAGGCTTCGTCTTTTTCCAGTGACACTGACCCCCCACAGTCCCACCGGTCTTCTTCTCATCTCCGGCTTTATTAAATATAGTAACAGTGAATCCTTCGGCTAATGCAGAACTGTTGAAATCCCACTCGCTGAATTTAGGCAACGGCTGACCCTTCCCCTCCGACGACACAATGGAAGATCGCAGGAGCTTCGAGTAAGAGACGAAGAAGAGACACAGGGAGAGAGAATGAAAGATACACAAAAATTTAGAAAGATACAAGCAGGGGCAATTCGGTATTTTGAAATATTTTAATGATTTCCTGAAGATTAATCAAGGGTAGTTTTGTAACTTTATTGATTTTTCGTCTAGATCAATCAAGGAAAGGAGATTTTTGTCCAATTCCTTAAAAGTTAAAAGGAAGGTTTTTATTAAAGTAAAACTACGGGAGAGGTTTTTATGGTTATTAGAAACTTAAAGGAATATTTGTATATTTTATCCTATATTAATTAAAGGCAAAAAGATAGAAATAGGGGAGACATAATCCACCTTGCCCGAAAACCAAAATACAAAGCATACAATCTTACCATCTCAATCCAGCCTAAAAAAAACATAAAAAGAAAAACAATACATTATTTTTCTTTGTACCGATCACTTGCCTAACAAAGGAATTAATGAAAGATATTTACTTAAAGTTGATCAATAGTAATCCCCACATTCCTAGAGATTCCTAGAGATTTGGCTCATCTTGTACATGAAGATTGATGGTGCACGATTTGACTATTATATATGGAGGACGATTCGAATTTCAGGTGGACGGTGACGATGTTGCTCCAATGTTTAAATCAATATGCTGTAAATGTGAGTTGAGTGCTTGAGAGCTTGAGTGCTAGAGAGTAGACTAATCATGTGTACTTTTGCCTTGAGGTTCCCGTCTTTATATACTGGAGTAGTCGTGGGTCTCACAAAAGTGCTTCGAGATCTCCAGGGTGTGAAAATAGGGTTCGTTCCACTTCCGAAGGAGCAATACGTAGATAAGGCTTATCGTTTCACTTCCGACTCCGACGGAGCTGGGATGAGTCCTCATCGTGATCTCAGAAAAGTCGGGATCTGTTAGCTCATCGTGATCTCGAGTAACTTGGGATCTGTTGGAGAGACATCTGAAGTCAGTTACGTGGCGATTCGGGTTGTTAGCTCTGAGCTGATACTTCAATTCTTTAGTTTCAAACTGGATTGGATGCTGAGGTGCCTCGACGTCGAGGTGAGTTTTGGGCCGAGGTGGCTGAATATTCGAGCTCCAATTGTTGCGAACTATGCTTGTCAGGCTGAGCTGTCATCCCTTAATCAGGTCGCGTTCACGTGTCCCCTTCTCGATAGGTCAGGCCAAATCACCTTTCATCAATTGACCCCCACTCCCCGAGTCAAGGGTCTCAACCCGGTGCGGGGAGTTCATGACGAGTCCAAGTGGATTTGGCACGAGCTCTAAGCGCCTTGACGGGTGAATCATTGGTCGGACCTATTCAACCGCTTGGCTCAACTCAAGAATAACCTAGGTTGCGTCTGAGTTACGCGCAGACGTCACGCTGTTTTATAAACTTCACAGACGTTAAAACACGCGCTACATTGATCATTGATCCTCGGATATACTGGCTATAAATAGGGGCCAAGGGGCTCGTTTTCCTCACCACAAGTCCGCAAATCCTCGGCTCAGACCGTGGATCCTCGTCCTACCGAGGAGGTTACTTTGGGTCAGGATGTGGTCCACGGTCCTCCCAAGGTGAACTCACCTCAGAGGGAGAGAGAGGCCTCAGGTAACCTGGCTTCCACCTCACATCAAGGTCGGCTGCCAAACTTTCCAACAACTTTGTGTATAGCATCCCCTTAGGTAACTTCCCTTGGGATCACAGTAATGACGAGATCGTGATCTTTGAGGAACAGCTTGCAGTTGGTCTTCGTCTTCCACTTCACCCTCTCATAGTCGAGATCGTAAAATTTTTCAACATCACCATAGATTAGTTACACCCAAACTCTATCCGCAACATCGTAGGGACCATTTCACTTTTTCACGATTACAACCTTCCCCTTGAACTTGACGTTTTTTCTTCTATTCTTTCCATAAAGAAGAATTCGTCTTGTGTTCTGCCCGAGCATAGGCAAACTTACTATTTGTCACCTCGCCCTGGTTTCAAACTTTTGCACGAGCTCCCCAACAAGGTCCCGGCCTAGAAGAGGCGCTATTTTGTGGTCCACAACACTGAGGGGTGGCCTTTCCCGACTCATTGGAGGGCAGCCATCTAGGACCCCCGTGTTAGGTTGGACCTGAAGACAAGGGAGGTGCTCTGATCTTGGGCGGAGCTCGGCCTGAAGTTCGAAGACTTCGTGACCGAGGAGAAGCTCGTGCAGGCCAGTCTGAGTCCTCCTAGTAGGTCGTTGTTTGTTGTACTTTCCCTATCATTTTTACTTCGGTGTTGTATCTGACAGCTCGTTTTTTGTTGCAGCTGTCATGGACATCCCCGCCAACGAGTTCTTTGGGAGCATGAAGAGGGGGAAGAAGAAGAGAGCCTCCAAGAAGGCCCGCTTTGAGCACCCACCAGCCGTTGTCCCTGAGCCCGATTAGCCTCCTGTGATAGATCTGGTCAAAGAGGACTCAGGCAAGCCCTCCCCACCCTGCGTGCCCGAGGAAGCTACGTCTTCGGAGTCCGTCCCGACAGTTGTCGTTTCTCCGAGCAGCGATGACACAGTTCAGAGTATTTTGACTCCAAAATCTTCTCAAGAGCAAGGACGCGGTATTTGCTAAGGAGGTCGCTTGTTGGGCCGAATTGCCAGTTGCTCAACTCGGGGCCCGAGTGACTACTCACTGCATGGTAATAAGTTCTCGGACTTATCTTTTTAAAATGTCTTGTACTTGGATTTTTGTATACCGATGCTTGTTTTCTTCTCTTGGCAGGTGAATTCTACCATCCACGCCATGGCTTATCAGTCCGAGGTGAACTTGAAGTAGGCCCTCGAAGCCGATGAGTCTTCCAAGAAAGCCCACGCTGAACTGAACTTAGCTCGCAACGAAAATAACCAGTTGAAGAACGATGCATGAGCTAAGAAGGAGTTGCTCACTTTGTTGATGTCAGAGAAGAAGGAGCTCGAGGAGCATGAGGCGGCATTGAAGAGAAAGATGGAGAACCTCGAGGCCCATGTGAAGGAATGAATCGAGCTACTTCTTCAGGCGATGGAGGAGTCAAAGGCTAAGGTTGTCGAGGAGTACAAGTCCTCAGCGGAGTTTTGGAAAGAGTTGGTCGAGGTAAGAACGACGAGTTACCACAAAGGATTCGAACTTAGCAGGTGGTTGACCCGACGTGAATTTCCCCAGCTCGACCTCAATACCATAACCACTTCGAGGATCATAGAGGAGATGGCCGTTGAAGCTACCCAAGATCCGAACTCTGAAGCAGAAAGTGACGACGACCTGCTCGACAAAGATGAGGCGACTAGTGCTGGCGAGAGCCGCATGGAGACAGATCCTCTTGTTGAAGCCTCTAGTAAGGATGAGGAGCCCCGAAGTGACTAGATGCCTCTTTTCTTGGACCCCCTTCTGTAATACTTCAAGCTCGGTCCATTGTAGAATTTTTTTTTGTACCTGAAATTCCATATCAATGAAATACAAATGCTTTTGCAATCTTTGTGTGCAAATTTTTTTTCCAAGTGTAGATTACTCCCGAACTGGCGAACTAAACCAAATAGGAGTGAAATTTTTTCCTAAGTGTAGGTTTCCTCGAATTGTCGAGCTAACAAGCTGGACTCCAAGTAGGGATAACTTCGTATCATTGTATGCCAAAGTGGGCAGACACTGTAGGGTATATACCCAACCTGTCTACACACGAGCTACTCGCTTAGGTGTTGGTTATCCCTTAGTGCCAAGCCAACGGGCCTAACTTCAAATGGGATTAACCTGTTGTTATACACCAAGGTGGGCTAGAAGTCGTAGGGTTTGTATCCAAACTATCTATGCCTCAGGCGTTAGAACTGGTCTACCTATGCCGAAGAGGCGACTAGGACTTGTCTACCTATGCCAAAGAGGCGACTAGGACTTGTCGTAGTGCTGGGGTCTTATGTCAGCTCGACACTATGGCCCTTAGGCTTCTGGGAGTGACTCGCAATCCTCTTTCCAGTTTGGTGGTCACAAGTAGTACCTTCTCAGGTTGTCGATATTCTATGCTCGAGGTACTTGCTTCCCTTCCAAAGTCTCGAGCTCATACATGCCTTCCCCGAACACCTGTCTTACTCGGTATGGACCTTCCCAATTCAACCCAAGCTTACCAACGTCGGGCTCAGGTACCATAACCTTCCGAAGAACTAGGCGGCGCGAAAGTATCATTTTCTGACCCAAGCGTTATAGTACCGAGCTACTCTTTGTTGGTAAGCTACGGTTCGGATGTAAGCCAGGTCTCGTACTTCTTTTACCAGGTCTAGGTTGGTACGGAGCTTGTCATCATTCCCCTCCTCATTGTAGGCCCCCAATCGTAATGTGGGTACCTCGATTTCTGTCGGGATCACCGCCTATGTGCCATATGTAAGGTTGAAGGGGGTTTCACCTGTGGCGGTCTTAATGGTAGTTCGGTAGACCCAAAGGACACTAGGCAATTTGTCCACCCACAACCCCTTGGCTCAAGCTAAGCGAGCTTTCAGTTCGCGAAAGTATCGCTCTATTAATGACTTTTGCTTGCCTGTTCGCATGGGGGGTGTGCCGCCGAGGTGAAATTTTGTTGAATTCCCATTTCGACACACTAGTTTTGAAACTTGATATTCTCAAACTGCTTCCCATTGTTGGAGATAAGTACCCGAGGTAGCCCAAAGCGATATACTATGTTTTTCCAAAAGAAAATTTGTATGTTGCGGGCTGTGGTCATCACCAAAGGTTTGGCTTCCACTCACTTCATAAAATAGTCTACTGCTATGACCAAGAACCTCCTCTGTCCTATCACTGGCGGGAAAGGGCCAAGGATGTCGATTCCCCACTGCGCGAAGGGCCATGGGCTTGTGAGGTATTTCAGATTAGCAACAAGTCGATGGTGAATGTTGGCGTGCCTCTAACACCTGTCGCACTTCTTAACAAGCCCGAGTGTATCTGTCTTCATCATGGGCTAGTAATAGCCTTGCTGCAATGCTTTTTATGCGAGAGCTCTGCCCCCCAAGTGTCCACCGCACAAGCCTTCATGGGTGTCGCGGAGTACATGCTCGGCCTCTAAGGGTCGCAAGCAGCGCAGGTTGGGGAGCGTGAAAGATCTTCTGTACAGTTGTCCGTCTATAAGGATGTACTTAGTTGACTAGCGCTCTACCCTTTAGGCTGCATTGCGTTCTGCAGGTAGGATCCCATTAAGCAAATAACTTACAAGTGGGTCGATCCAGCTCGGTTCCGCTTGTGATACGGGAGCGACCTCTTCTGCCCCCTGAGAATGTTAGGCCGAGGTAAATCCTCAATGTACATTGTATGCATGGTCTTACTGCTCGTACTGGCTAGTCGAGACAAGGCGTCAGCCTCAACGTTCTCAAACCTTGGGATTTGTCTGATGAAGTAGGAGATAAAGCTGCACAGAATCTCTTTGACTTTGGCCAAATAAGCTGCCATAGTGGAGTCACCGGCTTCGTACTCACCAATAACTTGGTTGACCACTAGTTGTGAGTCGCTGCATATGATGATGTGTTTTGCCTTCATTTCCCTTGCTAGGGCTAACCCGGTGACCAATGCTTCGTATTTTGCTTCATTGTTTGATGCCGCAAATCCTAACCGAAGTGTGTATTCCAGCTTCACCTCGCCTAGACCGTACATAATCAGTCATGCACCGCTTCCCTACTGGTTGGACGATCCGTTGACGTAGAGAATCCAGGTTTCCTCATCCCAGGTTGGTTCGGCTCTAGTCGAGACTGGCACCGCACTGGTTGAAGCTCCCTTCGTGTGTTCGAGCTCGGCCGACTCGGGGGTCGCAGTACTAAACGTGCATTCTGCTACAAAATCGGACAAGGCTTAGGCTCTGATTGTCACTCGAGGCTCATATCGGATATCGTACTCGCTTAGTTCGATAGACCACTTCGTCAATCTGCCAGACACCTTGGGTTTGAGCAAAATCTGCCTCAAAGGTTTGTTGGTGAGGACGACGATAGTGTGGGCCTGGAAGTACAGGCGGAGCTTGCGAGCTGCTATGATTAGCGCGTACGCTAATTTCTTGAGCTCCGAGTACCTGGTTTCTACGTGCTGCAAAATTTTACTAACATAGTAGATGGGTCATTGGACCTGATCTACTTCTTTGATTAGTTCCGAGCTGACCACATCATCGCTCGCGAAGAGGTACAACTTTAATACGTCCCCTTCCTTAGATCGAGTTAAAATTGGGGCGGTACCTGAGTATCTTTTCAGCTCGTCGAAGGCGAGCTAGCATTCTTCAGTCCATTTGAAGTTCTTATTCTTTTTTATGGCTCTGAAAAATGGTAGGTAACAATATGCCGATTTGGACATGAAGCAGCTCATGGTGGCTATCCGGCTAGTCAGCCTCTGAACCTCTTTTATTTTGCAAGGTGGTCTCATATCTAGGATGGCTTTTATTTTATCCGGATTGGCTTCAATTCCACGTCGGTTGACTATATGGCCTAGGAATTTTCCCGAAGTAACTCCGAAGACGCACTTATTTGGATTTAACTTCATGTTATATTTTCGCAAAATTTGGAAAACACTTTTTAAATCATTCAATAAAAAAATCGAAAGCTGGTTCTTCACGACCATGTCATCAACATAACATTCTATTTTATTGCCGATTAACGGCTCAAAAATCTTATTTACAAGGCGCTGAAAGGTTACCCCGACATTTTTTAATCCGAAGGGCATGACCTTATAATAGTATAACCCGAGCTCGGTTATGAAGGCGGTCTTCTCTTCGTCAGCAAGGTTCATCCTAATTTGGTTGTAACCGGAATAGGCATTCAGGAAGTTCAGCAACTCATGCCCTGAGGTCGCGTCCACTAGGCGGTCGATCTTGTGCAGCGGGAAGCAATCTTTCAGGCAGACTCTATTTAGGTCGGTGTAATCGATGCACATGCACCACTTGCCATTGGCCTTTTTCACTTGAACTGGGTTAGCCATCCAGCTCGGGTAATGGACTTCCCTGATGAAGTCTGCGGCTAGGAGCTTCTCAACCTCTTCATCAACTACCCTCCAACGTTCAGGGGCGAGGTTGCGTTTCTTCTGCCTTTCTGGCATGACTAAAGGATCGGTGTTCAATTTGTGAGTTATAACTTTTGAATCAATTCCGGGCATCTCTACCGTGAACCAAGCAAAATTTCTAAATTTTTGAATAAGAAACTTACTATCTGGGAGCAGAGTGGTTCGTTAATCGAGACACCGATCTAGAGTTGTTTTGTATAAACAAAGATTTAGCTCCTTCAACTAAGGCGTAGTTGAATTCAATATCAAAATCCTCTGGAATTAAAATTGCAATTTGGCTTGTAGTTAGAATTAGAATCAAAATCCTCTAGAATTAGAATCAGAATGATCCAATCTCATAGTCTTTTGATTCAGACAAAATTGAGAAATGGAATTAAAATAAATAGGAATAGAATTTTACTCTCATGGGAAAGACAAGGAAAGCCATTTCTTAAAATGGGAAATGTCGTTCCAATAAGAATGAGAATTAAATTCCGACTCTATCCAACCAAAAGAGTTAGAATCGAAATAAGCTCATTCTTATTCTAATTTCAGACCCCTATTCCCACGAACCAAACAAGGCCTTCAAATATCCTATTCCTTGATGATATTGATTGCAAAATCAGCAATAGATATCGAGCAAAGCATGCGTCTATCTGCCCGAAAATGCAGTGTATATTTTGGGAAACAAATTTGGGTTTGTTTTAGATATAATAAGGGCAATGGTGATTAGTTTAGCAAGGGCAAAACTCAGTTTTAAAAAAGTTAGAGAAGTGTCACGTGGTTGTTACAACTTACAACAGGATAGGATGTGCCGGCCAACTAAAATCAATTTCTAATATTTTTAATTTAATTATTTGACTCAAACCTGACATAAATCCAATGGATAATATTTGATTCAAATCCTAATATTTTTTTAGACCTTTATTTTATATAAATCAGAATATAGACAAAACAAGTTCGATTCTGTTCGTTTCGTTTGCAGCCCTATTAGTTAGGTGAGTCAATTGTTCATGTGGCCGCGTGTTCGTGCAACTGTAGGGAGTTCGAATATGAGGGGTTGTTTTGGCATCGTTGCCGTTTACTGGAGCAATGGCGTCACATCTTAAAAAACGGTGCTTTAGGAAATGGGTATTTGTTTAGAATTGCTTTTTCATAAAAAACAGTGTTTCAAGCCACATCTCGAAAATCAGGAAGTTATAGCTTGGAGCAACGCCAAATTTGGCGTTTCCTGAAGTTGCAACTCCTTGCTACTAACATGATAGTGATGTAGCACTGGATAATGAGTATTTGTTTGAAAACGTTTCCTGGAACAATGGTATCAAATAGAAAAAGTTGTTGTTGCTCTGGGAAACGTCCAACCTGGTAGCAACGATTCCAAACAAAAAAAAGGCACTGCCATTAGAAAATGGTGCTGCAACTTCATCATCGATGCCAAACATATACTGAGTGATTCATTGGATCTTAACATCGGCTTCGAGGACAATACACCTCAATGTTTTGAAAACTGATTTGAATCAATCCCACTTTAGCTATTAATTTCTGGGTCAGCAGTTTGACCGTTTGATTGGAATGACGGCCAGTTGCAAATTTAAAATGTGAAAAATTAATTAAAATAAGGTAAAGTTTCACTTTAGTATCATAAACTTTGGTGGTAGTATCAAATTAGTACCCACATTTTTAAATATGTCACTACAACATCTAAACTTTCAAAAAGTGTCAAGTTGACTCCCGCTATTAACCGATTGCCAGGCATTTGTTGAAAATGTCATAACTACCCTTCAAAAGACGACATTGTTTGAGACCGAACCGGTTGAGGTGTTTGAGATTCTAGAGTAATGAAATCATTGTCTTCTACCTTTAGATCTGAAATGCATTCTTGTTTAGTTATTTCTTTGTTTTTAGTTATTGCCTCCCTCTATCATATTTCATGTTTTTTCTCTCATTTTCTTTGAAGATAACCGATTCAATCTCAAGATAGAAGACAATGAATAATGTCTTCTTTTGAATGGTAGTTCTGACATTTTTAATAAATAACTAATGATTGGTTAACGATAGGAACCAATTCGATGTTTTTTGAAAGTTTAGGTACTATAGTGACACATTTGAAAGTTCAGGTACTAACTTGACAATATCCCCAAAGTTCAGGGAACTATAGTGGAACTTTCCCTTAAAATAGAGGAAAATTTTATGGTCAATGCCCTATATTTTGGGGGTGTCAAGTCAGCCCCTACACTTTAAAATGTGTAATACCTTGAACTTTTGAATTGTGTCTAATAATTTTAAAAAGCAAAGTTATCATTTATGGATATTTTGACCATTTTACCCATTTCGTCTGATCTCTTATGGGACCGAGCATGTTGGGATTACACATAAGCTGAGATGGCTATCCACACCTTATTAATCACTAACCAACTTTTCAGATGTCATAACATGGAGATGAGGAAGAAATATGAGAAATTGGTAAACTCAATCGAAAAATCAGGAGTGAAGGTTCACGTATTTTCGTCATGCACAAAACAACTTGTTGAGTTTTGCCAAATATGGATGAAATAAGAACGTAATACTTGAACATGTAATAGAAGATTGTAAAAACTCAAAATTAACAAACGTGACGATCCTCCGCCGAAGTTGCCACATCTGAAGCTTTACCATTTCAAGTTGCTCAACTCTTGAATTAGCTTATGTGGAAGTAGAAAATTAGATGATAACTGATGGATATTTTTATTATTTCACTTATCCGTTAGACATTAATAGATAGGGCACAATTTGAAAGTTCAAAGTGCCGGAAAGACAAGTTTTGAGGTTTAGGCACTGACTTGACACAATCCCTAAAATAACTGATAAAGAATTTTCACTAAAATAAAACAACAAAAAACCATTGTTCGAGAAGAATAAATTGATAGTTTGACTCCAATCAACGGGTTTTTGTTCCGGTTCATGGGTGAAATTGAACCGGTTGCCTAGATGATTATCGGACCGAACGGTCCGACCGTTTGAATAAACGACGATTCGAAAACCACAAAACTCGCTGTGAAGGTCCCAATAACAGACGGTCCCAACACAGATCCAGAGTTCCAGACTCATGTCAGCGGCACTCGTTTCCTAATTTGCGAGGTTTCCTACTCGTTTGATTGTGTCTACTGCCCCGATCGGTGTTGGATTCCAAAACGTGAACAGTGAAAAGAACGACGGAGGAAAGAGCACGTCTGAGACGCAACATTCTGAAGGCGACTCGTGTTCGGTCGTGCAGTCCTTTGATATCTCGGGAAGTCCCCTTAAAAGCCCGCTAAGTACGATGCGGAGATTCGTCGCGAACCGAGCGAAACATCTGATCGGATCATTGCAGCGCCCACTGTCCTCTCAATCTTACTTCCTTTCCTCTACTTCCGCTGCTGATCCTTCGACCATGTCTTCTTCTTCTGCTACTGTTACTAGCGAAACTATCAATCCAAAGGTAGCTCTTTCTTCTTCTTCTTCTTCTTCTTCTTAACCTGTTCGAGTTAATTGATATATTATTTCCAAAAAGGAGAATAAGAGTTAATGTTGATGAGTATGTTTGAATTTTCATTTTCTGCAACTTGGTTCATTTCGTTTCTGTTTATTTGTTGCTTTGGGTTCTTCTCGTGGGTGGATATGTTTAATTCTTACTCTGCATCTGGGTTCATCTCCTTCGCTGCTTATTTGTTGGTTTGGGGTATTCACATAAATGGGTATTATATATTGTTTGCGTATATGGGTATGAGTTATTTTGCGTTTGCATTTTCTCTTACTGTTGAACTTTTTCTTTAGGGGGGACCAGGGATGGGGCGGGGAAGGATCATCTGAGTAGTTGGGCATGCTGGATATTATGCTTTTAGTTCTTTCCTTTATTAACTTCTTGCTGTTTATTTGTTATTCCGGTAGCTTTATATAGACTAATGTGGTGTATTTAGCTGGCTTAAAAAAATATTGGTGTATTTATCCTATATCAATCAAGTTTCATCTTTGTATGATTCTGTATTTTGGCATGGATTAATATGTTGAATTTTGCAAATGTACTTCTCATGAACACACTGGCCCAATTTATAAGATGATCCTTTTTTGAATCACTAGTCTCCCACAAAAGATCACTCGCAGTCTTTTTTTATGCGCAACTTTCATTGGTGCCCTAAAGCTTGAGAGAAAGTAAATAGGGGGATTGGGAAAGGTAGATCTAATGACGGTGATTATCCTTACCCCAACGAAGATACAATTTTTTTTCCCAGGACACTGATTTATTAGTAAATTTTTCCACTACTAAATCCTAAAAAGATGGTTAACTACATCTATATATGTTTAGTTGTACAAATTCCATTTACGCAAAGATAATGGGAATGTTCATTTATCAAAAAAAAAAAAAAAGATAATGGGAATGCTTGATGTTTTACTTGTGAATTTATTATATCATCTTGATCAAATTTGTACAATAAAAAATTTGTTTTTATAACTTGAATAAAAGATTAAATAAAACCGGAATGTGTGTATATTATGTCTTCAATAAAAAATAGATCTCCGTTGTTAAACTCTCTTAATTATTCCATTAAAGCAATAAGCAACAGACAATATGTGTTTTACACTGTGCTTCCCAAGTGTATCATTGTACATATGACGCTTCTTTTTCTGGACTGTGTTATTCTTTGCTCAGTTGCATGTGCGTTATGTGAACCTATTTGAGTTTTCTTTATCTTTATTTTCTTATTGACCGTGCTGCTACATTTTTTTATACCTTTAAAAGTGAATTTTATTATTTCACCAACGACTACCTTCATCCCCTCTGTGCTCTTCTTATACATGTTATCTTTCTTTCTTTGTTTGTTTGTTGCTATTTTTCTTAAGCTCTGTATATGTAAGCATGCCCTTCTAATACATCCCTCAATATTTCTCTAATTTCCTGGACATTGACATTGAAACTCATGACCTTTTTCAGCCTTCAAGGATTTCAATATTTTCATTATGTCCTATTAGGTGTTATGCAATACTGATAACCTGTATGGTATTGTAAGATAAAACAGTGGTGTTGTAAATCATCATAACACTGGATGCAGCCAGATTTGTGCCAACATGTGATTAATACCCCTTGAGACACAACACTCAATTATGTTAATGGATCTTATAACTTCTCTTGTGTATTACACCTGTTCATTGACACAGGTTTCAATATTCTCCAATTTATAAGCCATTGAACCATCCAAGTTTTGAATTGGTTCAGTAGATGAGGTCTACTGAGCTTTCAAGTTTCAACCATATGATCAAGTAAATATCATTTAATGCTTAACTGTTTCACCTTCTCCACTTGCCTTCTCCCTTAACTTTTGATTGCCAATTGTGGAGTTATGGTTATAGCTGGTAATCATGGTGTGTTTTCTAGGGATGTTCTGCATTTTTCGTTATTTCCCAATGCCATTTAGTTTATTCATTTATACTTGTGCTCTTAAGATTGACTTTTCCCCTTTTCTAGGTACTAAAATGTGAATATGCTGTCCGTGGAGAAATCGTTACACATGCCCAGGTAGTATATCAAATACTAGTCTGCAAATTGCATAACAATTTCTCTTGGAATTATTCTCATAGTTGAAATCATTATTGCTAATTTGCTATATTATGTTGTACCATCTGATAGACAATTTTTGTGTTTTGATGATCAATCCAAAAAAGAAAAAGAAAAAGAAAAAGAAATGAATTATCTGCCAAAATGTAGGTATACATATATGCAGGCTGGCAAATGGTTGTGTTGGGTGGCCACTCATTACTAGGCCTTTCAGCCTGTGCACCAAATATCAACCTATCATACTCTTTCAGGTAGATCAAGAATAAATGAATAGTTCATAAGAAAATCGTATGACCTCAGTTTAAAAATGGCATGGTAAATAAAAAACTTTTGAATTTAATAAAGGAGCCCAACAACTAATGCTGAAATTAAGGCTGTTATTCTGCATACTAATGTTAAATGCTATTTATCTATTGGTGAATTCATGCTCCTACATTTGGATATGCTTGTCCACATGATAATGTAATCAAATAAATCTGTGGAATGCTATGCTTGGTCGCACAATGAAATGGAGAGATTTATTAGCATACTTTTAGAGGTGTTTTTGTCTTTTCATATAGCATAGAGAGTATTTTAAATGGAAGAATCCCTGAAATGGATGCATGTGAGACACAGGTAGCAGACAGATAGTTCTGTTCAACTCATGATTTTATCATACAAATGGGTATAACATCCCTCAAGAAACAGTTTTTTCTGAAGGAGTAACATAGGACGGGTGTTTTAGATTAATGGGATGAATGTATTGAATTTGAGATTATGGACTTCATCAATGTTTAAAAGCACAAAGGTGGGAAGCAAGGCTCCAGGACCTTTAGATGCATCAGGTGTAGGCCTCAAGGGATTACACTCAGGCCTCATAGTTTACTGATTTTTAAGGAGGAAAAAAAACATGAGTATAGAAATATGCATAAGATGTGTATACTTTATGTAGGAAAATCATGTAAGAATAAGAATAAAATTCATAAAAAAAATCATGTAAGAATAAATGATCAGATAAACATTGGATTTGAGAATATTGGAAGTTGTAGGGGTTACCATTACAAAACTCTGACTGTATGCTATTTAATACATTAAAATGGCTTTTAACGTGTTAAAGCATAGACGTAGGCGCACACATACAATTATACATTAATACATGTATGTACACACATATAACATCAGTATGAGGAATGTACTTTATATCTTCGGGCATGAGTCTCAAGGTTGAACCTTGAGGTGTTTTTCTTCTTGAAATGAGCCTCAAAGTCTAAGCCTGATGGGATTTTTTAAAACACTGATCTTTGTATGATGACATATTTCTCACAAGGATTTTTTTTTTTTTCCTTTTCTCTACTTGCAGCATCTACAACAAGAACTACAAGAAAAGCCAGGTTCTCATCCCTTCGAAGAGGTATATTTCTTTTTTTTCCTACAACTTAAGGGTCCTTCTGAATTAACTATATGAGTATCTTATTGCTCAAATTTGGAACATTTGCCATATTTGTATAACTTTGTGCTGAATATCGTATATTCTTTTCCTATCCCTAGTCTTTATTGATTTCCATGTCAAATGTAATATGTCATACCCCAGAATTTGCATGGAGGTCTGGCAACTGGACTCAGCTAAAGCAAGTTTGTACTGCCAATGGGAAACACACAGTTTGGTGGACTCTATGTTCTAGTGAAGCAAGGAATGGGTGGGGAAGAATTGTACAGCGGGTTACACTAGGGACTCTTGATCCCTAGGCTTGTAATATTAAATAGTAGTGGAAAATATAGCAACTTCTATCTTGGGGCTTGGGGGTGTTTGGCATACCTTCTGTTGTACATATTTCATATTTTTTTATCATAAATTAATGAATTAACACAATGAACACTTACCAATTAAAACAGAAAAAAGCAAGTTAGTATTGCTTATTATGAGTAATGACCTTTATTGAAAGCAGAAAAGAGAACAAATTATTATCACCGTAAATACAAGCCTGCATGCGTGCTATGAAATCTTTAGCATTCCCTCCATGGTTCATATGCAGAAAATCTTATAGTATTTGCATCAGAAGGAAAATTTCCAGGTTTTCTTAACTAAATGAAATTTCAAGAAATTAGATTTTATACCAATGTGTTTCATTTCTACCTGTATGAGGCTTCCTTTCATCCTTGTAATGTAACACTAGTCGGAGTGGCTTATTAGAGAAGCCCTCAGAAAGGAAAGACTGGATGTGGTGATGTTACAAGAAACAAAACTTCAGGAAATAGATAGGAGATGGATTAAGAGCATCTGGGGAGCTAGAGGTTTAAGTTGGGCTTTTGCACCTTCTTGGGGAGCTTATGGAGGTATGCTCACCATGTGGAGGAATGGAGAGTTGGAAGGTCTGGAAGCGTTAATAGGGGACAGTTTTCAGTCTCAATCAAATTTAAAAGGTTAATCGATGGCAAGGATTGGGCTTTGACAAATGTTTACGGTCCAAAGTCCTATAAGGATAGGATTCATTTTTGGGAGGAGTTGAATGGCATTAGAGGGTTGTGGGAGGGATCTTGGTGTTTGGGTTGTGATTTTCAACATAATCCGATTTACATTAGAGACAATCAATCCAAGTCAAAGAATCACAACAAGTATGAGGAAGTTTAATGAGTTTGTAGAATTATTTTAACTAAAAGAGATACCATTGCTACAAGCTGACTATACTTGGTCGAACTTTCAAGATTCGTCGATTTGCTCTAAACTAGACAATTTCCTTTTTTCGGTGGATTGAGAAGTTTTGTGGGAAAATCTAACTTCACGAGCTTTAGTGAGAGAGACTTCGAACCATTGCCCTATTTGCCTAGCTCAAGAAAATTTGATAGGGGCCCTTCACCGTTTAGGTTTAAAAACATGTGGCTGGAAGATAATACATTTGCAGAGAAGGTTAAGCGCTGGTGGCAGGAGGTGGTGAGCATAGGCTTGAAGAGAGGGGTTAACTTTTTAAGGAAGCTAAAGGGCCTAAAAGAGAAAATAAAGGCATGGAACAAGGAAACTTATGGTAAAGTGGAGGAGATCAAAGAAAGAGTTGTTTTAAGGATTGAGGAGCTAGATAAGAAAGAAGCCCTTAGAATTATGAGCAGCGAGGAAAGAGAAGAAAGGTGGATATTAAAGTGTGAGTTAGAAGAGGTCCTTAGGAAGGAAGAGATTTTTTGGAAGCAAATGTCTAGATGCAAGTGGTTGTTGGAGGGGGATGGGAATACAAAATATTTTCACTCTTTAGCCAATGGGAGAAGGAAAATTAGGCTAGAAGTGGAAGGACATGAGGTAACCAGGAGGGAGATTAGCAAGGTCTTTGTGAATCATTTTAAAAGTATCTTCCAGAGTCAAGGGGTGAGAAGTCAATTTCCCCCAGATGTTGAATGGATTAGAGTGCTTAAAGCTATGGTTGCAACCTCAGAGGCAGAGCTTTCTCTAGAAGAAATAAGAGAGGCAATTTTCTCAATGGAAAGGTATAAACACCTTGGACCGGATGGTTTCTCTTTGGCTTTTTATCAGGAGTGTTGGGACCTTATCAAAAGAGATTTGATGGAAGTTTTCAATGAGTTTTACACTGGTGGGGAAATTTCTCAAGGTATAAACTCAACTTTCATTGCCCTCATTCCCAAAAAGAAGGAAGCAAAAACTAGAAAGGATTTAGACTAATAAGTCTAGTGGGGAGCCTCTATAAGATTATAGCAAAGGTTTTAGCAGAGAGACTAAAAAAAGTATTACTCTTAGTCATCTCACAACGTCAAGGTGCCTTTGTTGAAGGGAGACAAATTATCAACCAGGTGTTGGTAGCAAATGAATGTGTATCAGAGAGAAGAGGAGGAGGAGAGGGAGGGGTGTGGTGTGCAAGTTGGATTTAGAGAAGGCTTATGGCTTTGCGGACTGGTCTTTTATCCTAGAAATTATGATGGGGAGAATTGGACTAGGGGAGCATGGAGGATGTGGATAAAGGGATGCCTTAGTTTATTGCAGTACTCAATCATGATTAATGGTGTGGCTAGAGACTACTTTCCAACGAAAAGAGGATTGAGACAAGGGGATCCCCTATCCCCACTCCTATTCTTCTAACAATGCATAAATAATCCCAATTAGACTTGACAATCGGGTCAGCGGGTTGACCCATGACCCAACCCAACCCAGCCCAGTTTTTTTCGGGTTGGGTCGGGTCAGGTCATTTTCACATCCGGGTTGCTAAATATGAGACCTTAACCCTATTTTTTCAGGTTGGGTTGGGTCGGGTTCGCAGGTTGGGTCAACATTTTGCCAGGTCTATCTCATCAGATTTGATGTGGGTTGTGGCTCTAGGGTGCTTTTCTGGGAAGATCTCTGGCTGGGTGATACTCCTTTTTGTTCCCTATTCACTGATCTATTCAGTCTCTAACTACAAGTTACAACCCATCTCAAATTTTGTCACCTTTTTCTCACTCTGGACTGAGTTGGGATTTTGGCTTTAGAAGGGGTTTGACTGTTTGAGGGAGAATGAATGTGAGTCTCTTATTTGCTTGCTTGACACTCTTAAGTCAGTTTTTTTTTTTCAATGAGAAGCATAGGCCAAAAGAGGCTATTGTGGAGGCCATAAAGATAAAAGTTGTTCACTGGGTAAAATCACTCCAGCTCTTTCAAAATATCTCAATTACTGATATTGTAAGAGCCTGGAATGAAGTAGCACACACTGCTGAGAAGAAAGAAAGAAAAGTGATGGAATGGAAGCCCCCAGGCCCCAATAAGTTAAATCTGAACTTTGATGGGAGCTCTATAGGGAACCCGGGTATGGCAGGCATTGGTAGTGTAATTAGAGATTCCTCAAGCAAAGTATTGGCTTTGTACTTGGGATCTTTAGGGGAAGGAGACTCCTTAAAAGCTGAACTGTTAGCCCTGCTGCAAGGGCTAAAGATTGCCAAGCAAGCTGATCTTAAGAACTTGGACATATAGAAGGGGACTCAAAAACAGTGATATCTTGGACCAATTCAAGCAGTAGTGTTACTTGGAACTACAGACATCCAGTAAGGGAGATAGTAATCATAACAAGGGAACTTAATACCTCATTCACATGGGTCAAGAGAACTGCAAATGGAATGGCGGACTCTCTAGCTAAACAGGGTGTTCAAAGGCAACAACTTTTTTTTGGGCTTTAATGTAACATTTTCTGTTGAATTATATTCACTTTTTCTGATGTAACTCTTTTAATTTTTAATTGAATAAAATTCTCAATTTGCTGATAAAAAAATGTGACACTGGTCGGAGCCCTTTTGGTTCTAGAAAAAGAGACTAATCTGGAAGACTTAAATATTTCTCAATGAGTAAGGAATTCTTGTTT
The DNA here is from genome assembly GCF_056320005.1 of Nelumbo lutea. NCBI lineage: Eukaryota > Viridiplantae > Streptophyta > Magnoliopsida > Proteales > Nelumbonaceae > Nelumbo > Nelumbo lutea. The sequence continues at coordinate 1,182,459 of NC_142689.1, forward strand.
AGTTGACACATATTACCTACTTATAACTACTTGGGTTTTTGTCACAAGAATAAAAGCCCTGGTGACTTAACATAAAAGGCCTCTTTTTATCATTCAAAACTTTAAGGGGCCTCATCAACTACGTATCAACTCCATAGAGAGAAAAGAAGTTGTATCCTAGTTCCGCACGAGAACAAACTAAACTTGATTTCTCTAATAATTTCTGCCTTATCCCAACTATATGGGGTCGGCTACATGAATCCTCTTTTGCCAATCCATTCTATTTAAAGCCATATCCATTTTTTTTTATCAATAACACCAGCTTCATTAAATTAAAAGAAAAGAGGGAATATGGATACAAAAGGGGAGATAAAATATCTTAGCTCCCCAAAAACAGAAAACAAAGGGAATGCAAAGAGAAAAGATTAAAAACTAGCCCAAAAAACAGATTCCCTATTCACTCCTTGCTTGGCCAACCCATCCGCAAATGAGTTGACACTCCTCTTCACCCAGCTGTACTGAATTTCAATGTCCCTACCCAGCCATAAGAACTGTTTTTTTTCATTGTTAAAGTTCCACAAACCACTGTCTTCTGTCTTCAACCAACTAACCACCACCTTCGAATCACCTTTCAGGATCAAACGACTGATATTTAATTCCTCTGCTCTTCGAATTCCTTAAAGCGCTGCAAGGATCTCAGCCCTAAGAGTGTCACCTTCTCCAATAGGGCCAGAGAATAAAACAATAACAAACCCTTCCTCATTCCTGAAGACTCCTCCAATCCTAGAGGGCCCTGGATTCCTTACACTGCTGCCATCAAAATTCAGCTTTATAAAGCCCGAGGGGGGAGGGGACCAAAACGGACAAAGAGTCCTCTTGCATCTAGCAATGAAAGCAATCTCTTTCCAGTTTCTTAGCAAGTCATCCACAGGAAAATCTGAAAACAACTCCAAAGATTTTAGCTAGTGGACAGCCCTTAAAAGGATTTGATCTAACAATTCTTCCAATGTTCTTTCCTTGTCGGGAAAAATGCGTGAGTTTCTTTCTTCCCACAATGACCAGCATACCACTGCCCTAATACATCTCCACATAGTATTCCCTTGCTTCCTAGGCCAACTGAAAAAGGAAGGAGAAAACAAACCTTGGACAGTCTCCGGAGGATATCAAGAACACCCAAAACGGGAGAAAACCTACTCTCAAACAGTTTTAGCAGCTTTACAAGAGACCATGAGGTGGTAGCCAGATTCCCCATCAGCTTTACAAAGAGCACATCTATTAGGAAGTAGACAATAGTTGGGTCCCTTTCTCTGAAGTAAGTCTAAAGTGTTGATTCTTTCCAGGAAAATTTCCCAACAAAAAAAACCAACCCGAGGAGGAATAGGCCTGCTCCAAATTTCCTTAACTGGAAAGGACAACCCAAAGGGGATAGGAGGCTGAGTTAAGGTTTCAAAAAATGAAGCACAAGAAAGGGTACCAGAGCTAAAAGGGGTCCAAATTCTGGATTTAAAGCCATATCCATTGTTAAATCATTAGTGCCTAAATCATTTCTTACTACTTTTACCCAAGTCATTTTTGGTCTACCTCTAGCTCTTCCATCCCCTTCACAAAATACAACCATAGATCCACTTATATAGAGTTGGATATTTCTTCACAAGCAATCCTCATTCAGTCTACATATATCATCTTCTTAGCACCTGCTTGCAAGTTGCAAGCTACTTGGATCTTCTTCATAAGCAAGAAACCTTAGTGACTTCATACCTTAAATATACTTATCACCTCCTTAGAGTTTCTGTACAAGTGAGAAACTTTTAACTGACCTTGCCAGATACATTAGTAGAGATTTATTCATGATGTTGTGATATTTTTGATTTTTTTACTGTACTAACTGAACTGGAAACATTAATAGACCCATTATTAGTGTAATGATTACAATTGTAACTTATAACTAGGTTATAACCCCAAAACAGAACTAGAAAAAAATCCTGCTGCTTTAGTTTGAGGATTTCATATTTATGTTAAGATGACTCGGCTACAGAGTTTCATTGAAATATCCATAATAGCAGTCATAGTGTGCCCAACTGGTGCCTTGAGAATCCTATAATTAAGTTTATCCCAAGTCTAAAGTTACTGCATGTGTTTTCTTTTCCTGAATGCATGGCTTTGCCTCCTTTTTTGTGCTCTTGTATTTCTTCTTTGATTCCTAATAAAGCTCTTCATTGTAATTTGTAAATAAAAAAATAAATAAATATCACTTCACCTCTATACTGAATCCTTTTCTGCAGATACTTTACTGTAATATTGGAAATCCTCAATCTCTTGGTCAGCAGCCAATTACATATTTCCGAGAGGTTGGTAAATATTAGCTTTTGGACAAAACTATTAACATATTTGCTCAAATAGAGAAATTCTCAATGGTTGTCGTTACCTTTTTCTCTCAGGTTCTTGCATTATGTGATCATCCAACGATTTTGGACAGAAGTGAAACACAGGGTTTGTTCAGGTATATTAAAATATTAAAAACTTTAACGAACACAATTTTCACGGAATTGTCAATTTGTGAAGCCTTAATAAGAACTGATAAAACTTTTAGATAAACTATTGATTTGGAAGTGGGCATGCGAAGACATCTCCCCTGCTACAGTTGAATTTTGTGTACCCTAAAATAAAATCTTTGAACATAATCAATCCTTTTTTTATGGATCATTGAACATTAACAATTATCCATGCTAAGAAAGTTGAGTAGATGATCTTTGTCATCATAGATGAGTAATCACCTGCCAAATTTATTCAAAATTTATTTTTTTTATGAGAGATTATTCAAAGTTTATTAATAACTTAAAAAATAGTTAGTGTATCTGAAAAAAAATGCAAAAATATGTGTACTTTCAGCTGGGACAAATTAAAAGATGGTCTAATTAACTTCTGATCCAGAAGAAAAAAAAGGATGGTCTAAAACAACTAAAAGTTGAAGTTGAATTAATAAATGGTATTAGTCTACTACTTGAGGAGTAGTGCATCTTGAACAGGGACTGTGCTTAAAATCTTTAGACCTCCAGCAATCTTACTCAAAATGTTGAGTATTTATAGATATAAATTGTTTCTCTACATTTCAATCTTCAAAATGATGGTGGAAAATAACTATCTAGATGGTATATACTGATTTAGGGAGGAAGAATCAACAAGAAATACCAGATCTGCTTCTTGATCTGGCTTAATTTCTTGAGCCAATAGCCTACTAAGGCATTGTGTTATGTTAGGTGGGATAAAAAGTATTTCCCCAACCGCAGCTCTTTTTTATTCATTATCATTAACCTTGAATAGTAAGTAAATGGTGAAGTAAGGAAAATTTTACCCAAATATTTTTAAATTCCTTTACTTACCAAGGGCTTCTTCCCAAAATTCTCCTCACTTTTTAATGATGAAATTACTAAAATTTCCATGACCTTTTCTACGGTGTCAGTTAACTCTTTCCCATTTTTATTTTTGTGAATTTGTCGTGATATAGAGAGTAAAATCATAAATTTATGTAATCATTTTATCTGAAACCTAGGATTTAAAAAGTAAATCCAGAAAAAGTTTACCTGTTTAATCAAAACCATATGTCATTGTTTTATTTAATGTAGAGAACCAGAAAATATCAAGTTTTGTATCATGTGTCTTGAGTTTTGTTAATAGTTATGCTTGTACTTATACAAGCTTAGTTTTTTTTTTTTTTAATTTCAAACAGTTAACATTTGCAGGGGTGGTAGGTTTTGGCCCCCTCATAAAAAATTCCTGGCTCCGCCCCGGGACATTTGAATGTTGCATCAGAGGGGTTTTGGGGTCTTTTGTAGCAGGGGATTGGTTTTGGTGGGGTTGGGAGATTAACTGGCAAAGTGTTTTGAGTTGTAGGGTTGAATAGCAAGAGTGTTTTGGGATTTCAATTTTGGTTAGGATTGGCTGGTTGTTTCTTATTGGTGTTTTCCAAGGCTTTATTGGGAGGGAGCTGATTTCAGGTTGCTTGGGTTGGTTTCTTCTATTTTGTATTGGGTGGTTTCTTATCACCTCTCTTGTAATCTTCTCTTTCTTCTTGAATAAATTTTCTTCTTTATTTGAATGTCTTAATGTGTGATAAATTTGTCATACTTCCCAGCAATGGAGCTATATTGAGCTTTGGACTCTTTTATTACGTTTTTTTATAGGAAACACTTACTTTGTGTTGGATAAAATAAATAGGATTAGAAGAGAGACAGGACTCCATTAGCAAACAAGGTCAAGAAATTAAAAAAAAAAATCAGTTAATGCAACCCATTTTCTGATCTTCTAACTTATTTGAATCTAAGAGCAACTTTCCCTTGCTAAACACCACATCTTCTTTGCGGTTTGCCTTTGGTTTCATATTCTCAAATTGCCCATTTGCATCCAGCTCACAAGTTTAGAGACTATTTTCTTACTCTTCATTTTTTGTTTACTGTATGTGATTCACTTGACAAGCTATGTTCACTGCAACAGAGTGCTGGAGAAGGTTGGTTTTCTCAGGGATCTTTGTCCTTTTTTTAATTAAGGGGTGGCATGCACTAGTGACTAGGCACGCAAATGATAACTAGTGCTTCAATTTGCAAGCAGCCTCTTTCTGGTTCTGGGAGCAACTTGAGGTGGTTATCCAAAATATATATATATATATATATATATATATATATTAAGGAAAATTTCTCATCGGCAAAATTTATTTTTTGTTTATTATCTACTGTCTACCAGGTTTTATGCTGATACCAAAATAGATGTCTTCATGTGTTGACATAAATAAGGATGTAGTGTTTCTTCCAAGCTTGTTTTTCTTGTATATTCTGCATTTGAAACCCTGCGTGTATTCATGACTTCCTAAAACATAAGATATTTAGTTTCAAATACCTGATTAAGTTCTGATATTGAACTATGATACCCTGATACCTGTACATGCTTAGCATAACTGTAATGGTGACAAACATGGCACCAGATACAGCATGCTGCATGGGAACTTCTAGAGTGTACTTTATTAACTTCTAAAAGATAAAAATTGTAATGTTTTCATTAATTATAGTATAAAAACCTGTTTGGCATTAAGAAGAATGGAATGGCAAAACAGGATTATGTTGGGATAAGGCTTAGATGATGATGACCATAAAATACTGTATACATTAGAAGTTTAATTATATGTGGTGAGATATTAGTTTTGAGAAATAACTATATAATATAAACAGATTCAATGGAAAGCGATACCTCAATTTCCTAATACCCATGTATTGATAAAAAAAATCCTAATATCCATGTCTGTATCAGTATATATATCTGGCATCATGGATTTTAAGTTGAATTTCCCAAATTCTCTTTTTTCATTTTGTTTACCTTCAACTTTATGATTTATGTCTCGATTGAATAGCATTATCTATCATATTGAATATGTGTTACCTTGTGGAGGTCCCTATATCTTCTCTGCTTCACTTCCAATCACATTTTAAGTTGCAAGTGTTCTCTCTCAATGGCTTGATCGGAACTAATCAGGAGCACTAACCTCCACATTTTTAATAAGTTGCAATTTAGTTTTTCTAAAATTACTTTATAAAAATTTCTTTAATTTTTACCCATGCTTTGTTACAGTGCTGATGCCATAGAGCGAGCTTGGCAGATTCTAGATCAGATACCAGGAAGGGCAACAGGTGCATATAGTCACAGTCAGGTAATTATCACACTGCACTTGGTCTTCCAATCAGTTAAATTTGCATTAATGCTAATTTTTGTTCCTCTCACATCAGGGTATCAAGGGTTTACGTGATGCAATTGCTGCTGGTATTGCAGCTCGTGATGGTTTTCCTGCTGATCCAAATGATATTTTCTTAACTGATGGTGCAAGCCCTGCGGTAACCCTTAACTTCATCCCCTATTTTTCAAATTGTCAGATCAGAGATAGGAGCAAAAGAACCATCAAATGTTTTTTCTTTCTATTTCCTACCCAGGTCCATATGATGATGCAATTGCTGATAAGGTCAGAGAAAGATGGCATCCTTTGCCCCATTCCTCAGTACCCTTTGTACTCCGCCTCGATTGCTCTCCATGGCGGTACCCTTGTATGTTCATATTTATTATATAATCATAGTTTAAATACTTTTTATTGGCCATCTCAACTTCATTGGTTTTTTTTACCCAACATTGATGAGTTGGTGTCCTTTTAGTTCATCCAATTCTAGATCATAACACTGAGGATGATTCCTTTTTGAGTCCGTATGTGATATTGGTGATAATAATTACAAAAAAGACATGTTGATCTCTACAGGTTCCATACTATCTTGATGAAGCAACAGGATGGGGGTTAGAAATTTCGGAACTTAAGAAACAATTAGGAGAAGCACAGTCCAAGGGTATTACTGTTAGGTCCTTGGTAGTGATTAATCCAGGCAACCCAACTGGTCAGGTAAGTAATAATTACTGTTTTACTTTTGGTTATTATGTAAGTTTAGTTTGTGGAATTATGAAAGCATAATGATGACTGCCACCCTGCCTCTGTTAGTTTGCTTCTATTGGTGTTTAGTTGCTTTGCGCTGTTATCAGTTAACAGTTTGGTAACAAAGTTTCTCTTTCATGGTGATCCATTGATGTAGGTTCTTGCTGAAGATAATCAGCGGGAGATAGTGGAATTCTGCAAGAGAGAGGGCCTTGTCCTCCTTGCAGACGAGGTCTTGCCCTCTAAACTTCAAAGCAACTTAGTCTTTTGTGGAGTTTGTTATCTGAGTCAAATATTTAAATTGGTTGACTAATGGATTTGGACTTGGTATTTGTTGCCTTGATCAAACCAAGTCTAAGCAAACTAAATCCAGAAACAATAAACATGTTTTTTACTGCATTCATCAATAATATGAGTCTTGACTTGATACAGGTATACCAAGAAAATGTTTATGTTGCAGAGAAGAAGTTTCACTCTTTCAAGAAGATATCCAGGTCAATGGGATATGAGGAGAAAGATTTGTCTTTGGTATCTTTTCAGTCCGTTTCAAAAGGTATCTGACTTGGATTGATCTAAAGAATATAACTTAGGCAGAAGTAGACTTTTTTTTTAATCAGAACTAAAGAGACATGGTTTTTTGCTGACATTAAGGGTATTATGGGGAGTGTGGAAAAAGGGGGGGATACATGGAAGTTACTGGCTTCGGTGCTGATATAAGGGAACAAATTTACAAAGTGGCATCTGTAAACCTTTGTTCAAACATCTCTGGTCAGATTCTTGCAAGCCTTGTTATGAACCCACCTAAGGTAACATCCTTTACCACTTTTTCTTGACTTTATTTTCTATTTTTGACATAAAATGTCAAAATATGGTTGGTACTACATGAGACATGTCTTTTCACTTGGGACATAATCAGATGCAATATCTTTTACCTTGAAACATCTGGCCAGAAGTCTATGTGGTTGATATCCATAATTGAAAAAAAAGCTATATTATTTGACGTTTCTGATTACTATGATCAAGGTCCTCTGATCTTATGGATGGGGTTTTATCCTGGTGTAAAAAGGGCAGCCCAGTGCACAAGGCTCCTGCCAATGTGGGGTCTAATTTTGCATGGAAATATTTGAGGGTTTTCGATGCCCTAGTTCATTGGATATAATATTAAAATTAATAGCATAATTTATGAAATGTATTAAAAGTTTAATAAATTAATGCTTCAGATTCTATCCACACTATATACATGCTCTAAGATGAATATCTGCAGGTTGGAGATGAATCCTTTGAATCATTTTGTGCAGAGAAAGATGGAATTCTATCATCTCTGGCAAGGCGAGCAAAGGTTAGTTAAAACAAATTAGAACAAATAAATCTAATTTTATGAAGTGGACTAACTTTGATTACCCAAGCTAAATGCATCTTTCCTGATTTTCAGAAACTTGGGCCATTGTTTTTACCTTTAAATAGGACTGCAAACAGTATCCGTTTGTTTTTGGAAAGCAGCTTCGTTCACTGTTATGCAACAACAATACTCTTGCATGTTCTCACAGATAATTTTAGAGTCATAGCATATACCTGAATATATTTAGATATATTTATTCTCTGCTTATCCCTAAAGCAGACACTAGAAGATGCCTTCAACAGTTTAGAAGGTGTTACATGCAACAAAGCTGAGGGAGCAATGTATCTGTTTCCTTGCCTTCACATGCCTAGAAAAGCAATTGAAGCTGCAGAAGCAGCAAAAACAGCTCCAGACGCATTGTATGCTCGCCGTCTCCTTGATGCCACTGGAATCGTTGTTGTACCTGGATCAGGCTTTGGGCAGGTATGATTCATGGTCCCTCGTATTTATGGATTTCATGTTGTTTCAAGTATTTGAGCTTAGATCATTTACGTGTCTGGGACCAACCAATATTTCTGTAACCATCAGAACATTACTTTTTTGTGGAGTGGTCTGAGGAATAAAAAGAATACAGAGAACAAGAAAAGTCGGTTTAGAAGTGTGACCCTTTGGTTGAATCATTCCTGTATCTTGGAAGTGGAAGATATCCACTGAACGGTCATACTTGCTCAAAATTTCCCCCATCTGCATGTTATTTTGTTTAGTAACTCTCCTGCTTATAACACATTATGGAGAATAGTTTGTGGTATGTTATACCTTTATTCTGGATGACTGACCTGATAGTGTGCTGCTTTGGTTCAAGGTTCCGGGTACCTGGCACATCAGGTGCACGATACTGCCACAGGAAGATAAGATTCCAGCTATTGTCTCCCGCCTTACCGCCTTCCACCTATCTTTCATGGCAGAATTCCGTGACTGAGTTAATATCCTTGGTAGTGGACACCACCTAGTCCTCTAACAAGTGTATCTGCCCATGTTTTTCCATCAACCTTAAATCCTAGTTACTTTGCGTCGGTATTTCACCATTTTCAGATAATATCATATTGCTTGAAAACACCAACTCTTTCGCCTTCAAATTGATGGTAAGGATCATCCAACAATTTTGATTTGTGGTTTTCATTTCACATCTTTTGCTATTTCAGTAGGAGTTCCGGCAAATCTTCACCACAATAATACAAATTATAATTTTGATCAATTGCATGACCTGGTTTGGTAAACATCATAGCTATCTAATCAACCATCATTTCTGGTAAAGCTCTCCCACCCCACAAAAGATACAAAGAAATCAAAGTAAAGAGAAGGCAACATTTATCCAACGGCCAATTCTATATGGTGCCTAGCTCACTTCCCGAAACACTAAATAGCAAGTAGGATGTATGGTTGTAACGTACCTGGAAAGGTTAATAGAAGTAGAACAGCTTGTGTCCATGCATCTTTGTACAGTGTGACTGATGATATCAAATTTAACTAGCCTTGCCATGACTAGTCCAGGTAGGATTGCAAAAACTACAATGTCATCTTGTGCTACGTAGTTTTCAACTTGCAGAGAGAATGTGATTGGTAGTACTATTATTCGTCTGAGCCCTAAATAAAGGCGATAAAGTCAAAACTGAGGCGTTTGTGTTCTGTGCTCTTGCCCATTTGTACATCGTTTATACAAGCACAAGCACGAAAAATAAGTTCTGTAGTTTTTCCTACTAACCAACCTGGGTTAAAAGGGAAGACATTGGAACCACTCTTATGTTACGACTCCGCCGCGTTAATTCAAAGTTGGTTCCATGAACAACTTTTTGCGTATTACAGGCTTACAGCGATTCTGTGGCTAACTCGATTTCTACCTGCCATCTCCGTCATTATTTACATACAAGTAGGCTACCAATGGAGTTGGGGCCAATCCAGTAAAATTGGATTTAGACGTCCGTTAAGCTTATCAAATCAGATAAGACCAGTATTAAGTGTACCGTTACGTTAATAGGACGATGGGTTGGATGTTATTGCTCGTAAAGCTCACATTGCTCTCTTTAGCATCTTGTTTTTTCTTCCTTAGCAATGCCATCACCTTTCACGTCTTTTTGATGAGCGGTGATGGCATTGCCAAGGAAGAAGAAAAACAAAATGCCATCACCTCTGGCAGGTGAGGTGGCAGCCATCCATCAGCACCGCTGTTGCCAACACAACCCCTGTAACTCCACCCCACGTAAAGGGTTACTCGCTCTTTCCCATCTTTCTTCTGCCCTATCAATGCCACACCAACAATTACCAATCAATGCTGTTGCCATCACCTACGGCCTACCTCCGTGGTCCTACAAGTTTTAGTTTTGCAATTGATATCCAATCCATTTTCTTTAAAATGATTTGGATCGGATCCTCTTATTTGGATTCGGATCAGATTGAATCCAGGTTGCTTGTGATGGATTCTTATTGGACCGGGTTGGGTGGACCAAAATCCAGCCCATGCGGAGTGTTTAAAAAAGTTAATGCCAACCAGGTGATGTTTTAAATAAGTCAATGAGTAGGTGTTCTAAGTAGGTCAATTTGATTTCGGCCATGGGGAAGAACATTATGGCCAATTTGATTTTAAACAGCCCAGCCCATCTCAGCTCAAATGACGAAATAGGATTCACTGTCCCTATGCCATACCTGTAATAATCACCCAAAGCTGAGTTTCTAAAGAGAAACTTATAATTTATTCCTACTGGTATAAACCAATGTTTAAACAATGACCCGAAATTAGAACCGGAATCATTCTGGCCATCAGTTTTTGGGTTGATGATTTGACTGCCCGTTTTGAACAGACGGCCTGTTCTGGCAAAATTTTAAAAAACAAAAATAAATAAAATAGAAAACTGCCAAAATATTGAACAGGTCAAATGAGTCGATAGTTCAACCACCCAGGTCAATAGGTCATTGAACCCAATGGTTTTTGGCCAATGACCGGGTTTGGGGTAAAACAGAACCAATTGCCTGAACGATTCACAGGCCAAATGGTCCAAGCTTACGGGTCAACTGCAGTTCAAAAACCATGGTATAAACCATCCTTGTGGGTACATGTACCACCCCGTCAAATAGATGATGACTGTCAGACAGGCAAACGTCCAGATCATTATCACTCTGGAATAATGAATAGATATGGTCCAACTAACAACAAATTTCATCACAGAATTTTGATTTCATTTGCGCTTAACGAAATCAAGATCATTAAATTTCAGGTTGGAAAAGGTGGACAACATTTTATAAATTCGGCCAACTTGATCAAACTACAAGAAATTTACTGATAAAGATACAGTACATGAAATATCAATTTCTAAACTTTTTTTTTTGCGTAAATCTTACTTTTACTGAAACAATAATAAATACATTTATGTAAACATGAACATAAATGCCTGCATATATATTCATTTATGCACGAATGTGAATATTTTGGCAGCTCCAGTTCATACCAATGACGATAAATCTAGATAATAACTTCATACTTATGATGGCATTGGAACTTGATTGTTGAATGAATCAACCCAAGGAAGGAATTCCATATTAAGTTTTCATTCAATTTGAAACTTTGCTTTATGACTTTTGAGGGGGGTCGAATGATTAACCATATCTTACGAGGCATCTCCATTTCTTGGCAATGGTAATTAGAAAACCCAGTTTTTCAAGGATCGAGATCAACCAATATTTTAAAAGTTCTAATGAAGAATGTTTGAACATTGTTGTTGTATCTTAACCAAATGCAACTAAATTTGCAGTCCCATAGTCTAAAAACTGAATTGGTTTTAACACGTTCAGCCATTAAAAAAAAAGAGTAGAGGTTGTTTTACTGCTTAGGATACCTGTTGCAAGAAAAGGAAAATCCCTCAAATAAAATAGTAAAAGATGTATGATGCATTGCATAAATGAAGACGTAGTTGTTCTCTTTCATAAGCGACTAATGACAGCTTCCACCTCAGAAGGAGAGTATAGATGATAAGTTGGAGCCACCTTTGCTATATCGACATTGTTTGGAGTCACCTAAGAACAAAAACCACAACTCAATTTGAATGGCTATATAGGAAGCAACAGAAGATAAGCGTGTTGTTTTGTATCTAGAACACTTGCCTTTTCCTCCATTACTTGCTTCAAGATGGAAAGAGCTATTGTTTCAGCTTCCTGAAGAGTAATATCCTGCATGCAAATGGCCGTAACAAAAAAAAAACACACACACACACGCACACAGATTCAACAACTGGTCAAAGCTCATTTTGTCAGGAGATTAGCAGAAAGTTAAAAATTTTGGCCAAATACTCCTTGTATCATTTCTTCTCAGTTTGACATAGATTTTGGATTTCTTGGTTAGATTTCTGAATCTAAAAGTTTGTTCATAAACTTCTTTTGAGATCAAATTAGCATCCCTTGTGTTTCTAAGTATGTCTTCGGTATAGCTTACATTTATTAAATAAATGTTTGTACTTGATTTGTCTTTAAAACTGAGAGAAGTACTTGATAAACTGTTTATTGACAATTAGGCGCCACATCAGTGGAACAGTGAATAAATGCTGAACTGTTGGGGGAAGTGTTAAAATGAAACTTCCCCCAACGGTTGGTGTGCACATAAATCAAGACCTACTTTTGTGAATACCTATGCATACAGATCAGCACGACGGGATAAATGCTGATTTGGCAATGACATGGCACCGCTTATCAAATAAACGGAAGCCATACAAAATCATGCCTTTCTCATGCTATGGACTGTTATTTGTGGGCCTACAACACCCCAATATCAGTAGATATTTTACTACATAACTCGTTTAGAAAGGTTTACAAAGTAGTAAACCAAGGATGTTCAGTATTAAAACCTAGTTATTGTTTTATTTATCTCATTATTTTCTAGTAATTCTGTTAAGCAGGTAAACTTGCCAAACTTAAAAACGGTTCTGATCCATTTCAAACTACTGACTATTGTCTAGAATTTCAGTTGTCCTGCACATCAGCGAAGCTAAAAGTAAGAAATTTGTAGACAACCAAAGTGGTGTTCGGTGGCACTAATTTTACCTCTGACCTCTAAAAAGTTAGAAAGTCAGAGGTGTCTAGATTTCCAGATATCAAATAGTGCAACCAAACAAGCCCCAAGAATGAAGAACAAAAGAAAATATATACATATGTTTGTGCAAAAAAAATGCCAAAGGTTAGGACCATATCCAGTCCACCCCTCCTAAGAGACCAGAAGCTGGGACCAACATTGAATGATGGCAATGTATGTGCATAATTTGTTATGTAAGTAGAAGATATCAATACCTTATTGTACTGCTCTTGCAAAGAGCTGTCTGCTCCTTCAGAACCCGAACCTATAGCCTTTGCATTGCACTGCCAGAATGTGCCAGATGGATCTGTGTAATACCTACAGTACAGATAATATGTATATAATTAAGATACATGCCCAAGTTTTGAAATCCACGAAGTGTTGTAGGAGCATTATGATTCTACTAAGGCTGCCCACCCCCCCCCCCCAAAAAAAAAAAGAAAAAGGAAACAACTTCAAAGTATTGTTGTGGGAGCAATTGTAATTCTATCAAGAACGCCAAAGTTTTGATACTCCAAAAGATAATGATGTCAAGGTCTATTTGTTATACTGCTTCAGCAATATCCTCATTTCTTCTAGGCATTTCTGATAACACTCAAAATGTCCAGCTAAATAAACTTGGTGTTTCAAATTAGGAATTAACTGTCTCACATCCATTAAGGCATTAAAGCAGTCATATGCATCAATATTGTTCCATTGACCTCAAACTTTTGTCTAAGCCCTTAGCATATGTAGATTGTAGAATTATACAAACTTCAGCCATGACAGAAACTAGATTTCTAGTCATGTACAAAGTAGATTGCAAACCATCTACAACACCAGTGAGAAGTGATTTGATACAAAGTTGAAAGGTCTAGAAGAGCCAGGGGCAGACCCAAAAGGACATTGGTTGAAGTAGTGAAATGATTTAGGGACCTCCAACTTCAACAGATGATGGCACTGGACAGAGTGAAAGGGTGGAACACGAATCATGGAGCCAACCCCATATAGTTGATTAGTTAGGACAAGACTTAGTTGTGGTACTTGGGGAGTCCCAGCTCACTACATTTGTTAGTCATATAGAAGGCATGGAAAGTTCGTAAAGATCTCAAAATTAAGTAGCACTGCTAATATCAATATAACCTTAGCAGTGCCAAACTGAAACTAAAAGACATAATTTAAGTCAAAATTTAATATAAAAGTCCAATAACTAAATGGGGAGAAAGTACTCACAGGCTAGGACCGTTCTCGTCATGACCGGCAATGAGAAGAGATACCCCAAAAGGTCGAGACTGTACAAAAATGAAATTGTCATCCATTAGACTGTACAAAAACAAAATTGTGATCTAGAATAATCCCTATGTATCTTGCTTATAAAAGCAATTCAACATCCATAATGTCATCAATTTTATTCTGTTTCATTTTAATGTCAACCATAAAAAACATACAATCAGTTTCCTTTACATTGCATTTCTTTTCAACACTTCAAGTTGAGTTTGCTTCAACATAAAATGGACTTAACGAATTTCAGCTTGAAATACTTGAGTTATATTCTTGCCCCTTTTACAATCAAAACCTTGTTTTCTATGTCATTCACATATAAAGTTTGGAACAAATTAGAAGGGGTAGAAAAGTTTTCAATGTAAAAGTGATGAAAATAGTAGTAAGAATATTTTACCTTGGAAAAATTTTACACCCATTTTATGGAGAAACAAAAGCAGCCTTAAGAATTAAGATAAAATAGAATGCCAAATGGGAGCAAAGAAAATATTCATCAAAAAAAAAAAAAAAAGGGAGCAAAGAAAATAAACAAGGGACAGTCCTTTGAAAAGGGTTTTATTTTAGTTGATATGTTTAGGTCATTCAGTAGTGAAGAATGAAGATAACTATGAAATCCCATAATCAGCCCCTAGGAGAACTTGCAAATCCCATTTGACTTATGCTTGAGCTGGGTCATATTCTTGCACTGCAACATACAGTTGGAAGCAACCAATTGATTATAAATAACTTAGATAAATTTTAGCATTGAAAATCTTGTCCAATATCTAAAATGCAGGATTGACATTCTGTGATACCTGGACATTTGTATATGCCAGCATTGACACTTTTAAATATTTAAAATGTAAATGGTATGTTTTAACAAATTATACTATAAAAGTTCTGCAAATCTTAGAAAGTTAATTAAATTTGGCAAGACAAGTTTTGAGAAATGACATTTGGCTTCAAAACTAGATATAAGTTCATGAAAAGCATATATGGGACACCCTTACTCAAATCCATGTCCAGGATTTTAGGAAATGGAGTCATATCCCTGTCCTATATCTGTGCCCATGCTCATACCAATATCCGGGTATCATAGTTGACATAAAAACATTCTTGAAGTAAATAGAAAAAAAGAATAATGATAATACTGGATCAGCCATCCTGGGTTAGGCCTCTCAGGTCTTGGATACATTTTTCTTGTTTTGCTTTGATATTGTCTTGTTGAACTTTTGACCTTTGTGGTTACTTCTTGATTCCCCCTCTTTATACTTTGTTTTTTTCTTTTTTGGATAATTACCCTCTTTATACCTTGTTTTCATCTTCTTTTCCAATTAATGTATTTTCTTTTACCAGTCAGGAAAGCAAAATGAATGATGAAAGCAAGTACTCAGGCCAAAAAGTAATGCTTATTCAGAAAAACAAGTAATTAAAATTATCCATTGAAATATTGGTTTCTTAAGAGGATATTTTATATGTCATCAGCTTGTAGCCATAAATTTTAACTCCTGACTGCAACAGAGATACATCAACAAATACCAATCAAAAGAGCATAGACATAGCAATTAAGGATTAACAACTAAAAGGAACTGTTAAAGCTTCCAGCCTAATGAATATGGCCAGTGAAATGAGAAGGCTTTACAAGGGCTTATATTTTGAAGCAATGCAAAGCAATAAAAAAAGAAGCATGGAAAACTGAAATTTGAATTTTTTTATTGGTAAAACTGCAAAATGATAATCAAAGTACAGATGAAATTAAAGATGACAACTGCAGAGGCTTTATGCTAACATTTTGGAATGATTTAAAAGATAATAAATTGATATGAAGATTAAATATGATGAAATTGTGCAGAAGTTCTCATCAATTCAGTTTATTTGAACTAAGCCACCATGTGCCCATGATGCTCGATACCATAATCAGTTTCCAACAGACAAGAAGTCAAAAATGATGGTTCTTTGGACATAACTTTTCATTTTAAGGGATAACAAATTCAGATGAGAATTAAATATGATGAAATCATGCAGAAATTGCACTAAATTATCATGTGCCAAATACAAAATAATACTAATATTCAAATGGTACAAAGTTAAAAACCATGGATTCTTCATCTCCTTCACCAAATCGTAAGGCAAGATCGCAAAGAGCTTGAGTAGTAGATTCCACAGTCATTGGTTCCCCATATGAGAATCTGTGATTCTGGTAAACAGAATTACATAAAATTAGTAATTGCCCTATGTTTCAATTACTAAGAGAGAAAGTGAATAATGCAGCACCTGAGTTTCAACTCTAGCATGTTCAACAAGTGTACGGGCATCAGCAATCAGTCCACTCATGGCGCACCCTATATGCTCGTCAATTTCCATAATTTTCTCCACACTACTGGGCTCCTGCAACAGAGATTAAAAAAGACATAAATTCATGTGAGTGCATACATTGCATAATGCTATAGAAGGTTTCAGAATAGAGAATAATAATAACCAGCAAGTGAGTCACGAAAAGCATCTTAAATAGCAAAAATCATATCTGGCTGGAAATCAATCAGAAACAAGGAAACACTAGCTAAATGCAAGTTTTTCTTTTTTTTTTTTTTCCATTAGCCAAGACTTGTATATCTTTCTACCAAAGTTATTGTCTATATAGGAAACAAACTCTGTTCTATATGTACAAGCTCTCTTCTTCAGGAGACATGACTTTACACAATAATGTAACATAAACAATCACATTGGAATGCAAAGGCTTTGTATAAATACAGGAACAAGTATAAAACCTATTGTGCAGGAAATGTGGTCCCCTCCAACACAACAAAGAATAAAGTTGAACTTTGATGGGAGATCTAGAGGTAACCCAGGACCTTCAAGTATAGGGGGAGTATTCAGAGATGGAGATGGGAGATTGTTTTTTTTTATTTTTTTGATAGATTGGAGATGGGAGAATTGTTGTTATGTTTTCTGGGCCAATAGGGGTGGGAGACTCACTGTGAGCAGAAGTGATGGCTCTGCTTCAAGGTGTAAAATATGCCAAGCAATTGGGATTACACCAAGTGGAGATAGAAGGAGATTCTAAATTGTTAATGGACTGACTGCAATCAGGCAAGTTGGGAGCATGATGTATCAACATCCCATACAGGAAATTCCCAATATAAAAAGGGAGCTTGATGCAGGCTTCAAGTGGAAAAGAAGATTATCCTTGGGTTGTTTACACATATGTAACTATGTTTATACATGCATTTCTACAAATGTGTGTGAATATTCATAAACTGTTAATTGCGGCCAACAGTTTCTAGCATATATTTATATAATGCAGTACATGTTTGAATGGTTGCTCTTTTAGGCTGGATTTATCACAATTGCAAGAGTGCTCTGATACCCCACACCCACCTCATTTTCTGGTTGATAACAGCAAAATGTCATGTTAATGTGTAAACATGAAGGTAACAATGCATAAGTACACCCCGTGAGTTGAAATTAGTTGTAGTTTATTATACTAGCCAAAGACATACAGATAAAATAAAAATATACACTCACTAGGTAACACCCCTTTGAAAGATGTCTTCTTTTTAATGAGTACCCCCAAAAAAAAGAAAAAAAAAAAGAAAGAAACTTCTCCTTTTTAGGAGACAAACTCTTTAAGCACTAAGCACCAATCTACCAGCAAAACAATAGGCTAATATAGTAACTTCTAACAAAGACCCCACTCACCTATCAAAGGATACAGGGGAAAACCCAGCCCTCTAATTTGAATAGTTCCCAAGGGCCTATGCTATTGCTCATTTGCTCCTGCCTAAAATCCAAGCTATGATAATCTTTTTTTATAAACAACAGAAATATTTCATTAAAGAGAAAGAGACCGCCACATTGCTCAGAAAACAAAGCAGCTGGTCAAAATTAGTACAAGGGATTAAAAAATAATACAAACTTAACCCATAGAAAGATATTACAAATTACAACCTGGCCTTGGGCATCCCCATTCAAACTGTTCTTTTTTTTTTTAAATAAAAAATCATATTCCATTAATTCAAAGATTGGTTACATGAAAATCCCCTTAGAGAGGCGTGAGGTGCCGCCTCTCCAAACAGAAAGCGCAAAAACTACATCAAAGAGTACATGGATGTTAAAACAAGGGTTACAGTTGCGCCCAGAACAATGTCTCCCTATTTGTCCCTTGTTTTGCCAAGATATCAGCAAATGCATTAGCTGATCCCCCAACCCACTGTACTGTTACAGATATATTCCTTGTCAGCCATTTGAATTTCTTTAACTCTTGTAGCCCCAAGTGACATCCTCCGGATTATTTAACCAGTCCACCACTGTCTTAGAATCCCCTTCAATCAGAAGCTGCTCCACACCCATTTCTTTTGCAAGAAGTTTTCCTTGTATTCCAATAAAAAAAAGAAGTATTCCTTGTATTTCAGCTAACAGCTATGCCCGGATAGAGTTCCCAACACCTAATGGGCCCGAGTAGAGTAAGACAACCTCTCCAGCCTCATTCCTCAGTACACCTCCCAACCCTGAGGGACCCGGATTACCCTGGCTGCTCCCATCAAAACTCAGCTTCAATGAACTGAGAGGAGGGGGGACCCAGCTAGTCAATACCTTTACCTTGGAGGAGGAACAGCTTGCTACTGATAACCAATCCCTCCAACAATCAGTAAAGGAGAAATGGTTAAACAATTCCAGAGTCTTTAACCAATGTATTGACCTGTACGGCTGTACATAATGCAGTCCTTCAAGGCTTGACTGCTCCTTCCCTTTTCTTGGAAGATCATGGCATTCCTTTCTTCCCAAACTGTCCATAACAAGGCTGCCCGTGCAAACCTCCACATTTTATGGGGCCAAGAGAACATAGCAGGGTTAAAGATTGCGCTTGCTTCTGCTAGCATATCCCAACTACACCCAAACAAAGATAGAATCCAAACCTAGAGCTTTGCAGTGACACTAAAAGCTGTTTCCTTGCCACTCCTGCCCTGGTTAACGAGTCTGCAAGTCCATTAGCACATCTAGGCTCTAACTTGAATGAACTATTCAATATAGCAGACTATCTCACTATCAACCTAGGAATCATATATTGATTTCTTTTTTGAGGAAATCATATAGATTTCTCATCCAGAAAATTATAGTTTGATAGTCTCCCTCAACCTCCACTTTCTTCAAATCTTCCATACTCATCAAATTTAACCCCTGAATCAAAGCATGTATTCAGTATTCAGCCCTTAAGGAATGTCCAACACCAACGGGACCAGAAAAGCAAAGTATCATGAGCCCATTGTGATCCCTGACTACACCCCTCAATACCTGAAACTCCCAGATTACCTAGGCTGTACCCATCAAAATTGAACTTAATTCTCCCTACTGTTGGTGCATTCCATGTAGTCATTATTTCTGGTTTTCTCACTTGGAAATCTGCAATGATTTTCCAGCCCCTTAAAAGGTCATTTAAGGAAATATCATTGAATTCTTCACATACCAAATCCCAATGAGAAACTCCTAACATAGTGACCTCAATCAAATCCCCCAAACCTTTAGTCTTTTCCTAAAAATTTCTGGCATTTCTTTCATTCCACAGCTCCCATAGAACAACTCCCTGTACACAGTCACAATATTGTTTTTTTTTTTTTTTATAGGAAACTGTAACTTCCATTCGATAATTGAAAAGATTACAGGCTTACCACCCACAAAATGGATGGAAAAAAATCAAAAACTTACAAATACGCCCAAAACAAAGCCTCCCTAGTAACTCCTTGCTTAGCTAAAGTGTCAGCCATTCCATTTGCTGACCTTCTTACCCAATTAAAGTGCACCCCAATCCCCCTTGCTAAGCTAATAATCTCTCTTAGAGGCTGTCTAAGAGACCACACTCCCAGATTTCCAGTTTGCATCCACCCTATTACTAGCTTGGAGTCACCTTCCACTTCTAATTGTTGCATTCCCCATTGTTTTGCTAATTTCAAACCTTGTAGTAAGGCCATTACTTCTGCCCTTAATGAATCTCCCACCCCAATTGGACCCAAGTAAAGGGCCAAGACTTTTCCTTCCTCGTTTCTGTACACACCCCCAACTCCCGACTGACCTAGATTACCCAAGGAGCTTCCATCAAAGTTTAGTTTCACCTTGAACTGAGGCGGTGGTACCCAACAATCTTGTACCGCAGTGGAGGAAGGCGAAGATATAGCTATAGCACTCCAATTGCTAATTAAATCCGCTGAGGAAAAATCCTTGAAAAGATGATGTACTTTCAGCCAGTGCATAACCTTGATGGTGACATCCTCCACAAGTGCTTCCTTGGATTTTTCTTGCCCTAGGAAGATCCTATTGTTTCTCTCTTCCCAAATTGACCATAGGATGGCAGCTCTTGTTATTCTCCACATTACCCTACCCCTTTTCCTTGGTTGTCAGATGAAGCTAGAGTCAAAAAGGTTCAGCACACCTGAGGGGGGTTCCATCTGTAACCAAACAAAGAAGAGAACCAATCCCACAAATAATAAGCAAAAGGACAAGAAATCAAAAGATGAGTCGTCGTCTCACCATTTCTTAAGCAAAGGTAACAAACATGTGGGGAAAGGCTCCAGTCTGGATTTTTTCTTTGAAGTACATCCATAGTATTGATCTTTTGAAGAGCCACTTCCCAGCAAAAAGCCCTAACCTCTGTAGTACAATATTGTATCTCTTTGTAGTACATTTCCACCCATCTGGTACTAAATAAATCCTTGACCTCTCTTGGTGCTACCCAAACACAACCAGCCAAAGAAGAGAAATGTTCCCAACACCTGGGTGCAAAAGTGCAATACATAGTCCCTCTAGTTTTGGGGAAGCCTTGGTGGATTGTGTTCGTTCTGCAGATTTGTATTCAGTTTTCTGCTTGTTTGTGTTGGTGTTTTGTTGTTTTGTAGTGCGGAGGTGCCTTCTTGTCACCTCCTACTCTGTAACCTTTTTTCTTTTAATAAAATTTATTTTATTTATTCTTCAAAAAAAAAAGTGCAACACACAAGATGGTTGGTGTTTTCCCTGCTCCTCAAACAAAAGATAGACATGAGGAGAGAGACACCAGTTTTCCTGCTTCCTTTGGAACCTCTCAAAGGTGCTAATGACTTGATTGGCGGCTTCCCAACAAAAGACCTCTACTTTAGGATGAATAGGGCAACACCACACCTCTAGCACTAGGAATGGGTTCAGGTTCACTTTGTTTCATTGGCAAAAGGTTTGTAAAAACAAAAAAGAGGCACAAGCAAAGAGTCCATTAACATCAGGTTCCCACACTCTCCCATCTATCCTCAAAGAGCATATGTTCCTGTTGAAGGATGTCACGTAGGGCAGTTATTCCATCCATTTCCTATTCCCTCAAAGCGCTCTTTAAGCCCAAGACCCAAACCCACCCTCTCTATCAAATGTTACCAAGCCAGCAACGGGTTTGTTTTTGAAGTGGATATATTATATTTCCAGGAAATGCTTGTAGGAAGGTAGAATCTTCCCGAAACTTCACCTTGGTTCAAGAGACAGCATCATACCTTATGTGTAATGTGTTGTAAGTAGGTTGGAAGAAGGGCCAAGATTGCTTTCCATGGGCTTCTTAGAGTGGAATTTCTGGCATAAACTGTGTCCCACCCATTAGGATGCCGCCCATAAATGCTTTTGATTACTAAATGCCACAATACCTTTCTCATTAGGGAACCTCCACAACCATTTGCCTAGAAGAGACAAATTTTTCTCCTGCACTCTCCTAAGAAATCCCTTCCTGAATCCATGAGATGATATTTCTTTTTCACTTCCTGAATCCCATAAGAAATCCCTAATAATTTTTTCTATTCTTCGCACAACTTGCATGGGTGCTTTAAAAGAGACAAAGTAGATTGGAAGGTTAGACAAAGTTAATTTGATGAGGGTAAGTTTTCCACCCTTTGAAACGTAGCTTTTCTTCCAACTGTCCTTTTTTTTTTGAAAACCTCTCAATCACCACCTCCCAGAAAGAAATATCTCAAGGATTACCCCCTAAAGGTAACCCTAAATAGTAAATACTTAATTGGCAACTATTTAATCCCACAACCCAAGATAATTGCACACTCCTCCAATTCTCTATCTTCCATTTGTAAACCCATCAAATTACATTTGGCAAAGTTGATTCTCAAGCCAGTGACTCTTTCTAGTATCTCTAGAATTCTCCTAAGAGCTCTCACATTATGAAACTCCCTGAACTCGACCAAAATCAAGGTGTCATCAGAAAACTGCAAATCAGAAACAATTCGGCTCAATCTCTCCACCCTAAAACCTCTAAAAATGTCTCTCACATCTACCCTCCTCAAAAGTTTGCTGAAAATTTCCACCACCAAGATAATTAAAAAGGGGGATAATGGGTCCCCTTGTCTAATGCCTCTCCTACCCTCCCAATCAGCACGATCTTAAACACAAGCCCCTTCCTCAATTTTTTGAAGTCTTCCACTGCCTCATTAGCTATAAGAATATGATCTAGGATTTCTCTGTTTTTAACAAAAGCTCTTTGTTTAGGTGGCAACCAGATTAAACACATTCTTTAGCCTCACGAATAATACCTTAGCCACAATCTTATACAAACTTGTGGTGAGACTAATTGGCCTAAATTCACTTGTTGAAGTTACATCCACATATTTTCAAATCAAAGAGATAAAAGTAGCATTTATTGCCTTTCCCACTTTGCCTCTAACTAAAAATTCATCAAATATTCTCTTCAGATCCTCTTTGATCACCTCCCAGCATTCATGGTAAAAGGCCATCGTAAACTTTTCAGATCCAAGCTATGATAACCTGCAAAACTTCTTCTATGAGTGTCATTTTGTAGTCCATCAAAACCGATAATTTCATTCCGTGAATCAGAAACACTAAGACAGTAGCTTAGCATCTTGCTGAGTACCTCTACCAGCCAGTCCAAAACATGCTATGATGATCATACTGAAGTTGTTTCTAAGCATTGCTTCAACCCTCTAAGAGTTCTTTCTAGGCATAGGGGAGCCCAGATCACCACTGCATTCTATTACAGGCAAGGATTAAAATATCGATACAGACCAATACTCCGGTAGGGGCGTATCAGCCTGTATCGAAGCTTGCTCCACCCCCCCCCTTTTCTTTGAAACTGGTTCAGAGGGGTCAGCCTAAGGCTGGTCTACCCCCTGAACCAGGTCACACCCTGATACAACCCCTGTAGGGGCGTATCGTTAAGCCAATGATATGATACGCCCGATACGGGACGTATCGTTGGACAGCCCAAATTTATTAACCTAATTGATAGTCAGAAGAATAATCATTGCTTGGAAGGATCTCTTCTTAGTCTAGAATAGCTAAGCATTCATTTCTTCCCATATATCCCAAACCAGAGCATGCATCAAACATTTCATGATTTTTCTTTGTGATAAGATACCATGAATAAAGATAATAGCCCTTCAAAATTCATGATCCTTCTCTGCCACTAAGTTAATGTGGATGAGATTAATAGCCTTTCAAAAGATTGCATAAATATAAGATAGACGAGCAATGGATATGTGAAAAGGGTGCAAAGTGTCTCCACATTGTGATATTTCAGTCACATACAAGAAGTAACACCAACTCTTTTTGTCTGTAGCATTTCATATGTGTTTATCCTCCCCATGAGCAACCTTTCCAGCAAAATGTATGCATCCTTTTGGGAGTCAGTATCTTCTATAGTTTTTCTGATAGTAATCAATATCAGTATCTTCTATGGTCCTTCATAAGAATAGGAAACAGGATTCCTGTTCCCATATAAAAGTAGTTTGAAAAGAAGACAGGTTACAAAACCCATATTAAATCATCCCTGCTCTTATTGGAAAGAAATACACTTTAGAAGCTATCAAGGAGTCAAATGATGTTCTCATAATTGTGGTCCCATGAACCTGTCTTGAAACCTGGGTTCCAAGCTAGACACTAACCGAATTCAAATCAAGAGGAAAAATCAATCGGTTATGCATTGGGGATAATGAGCATAATCCAAGAAACTTCCAGTAAAGACGGGATCTCCCCTATCACAAATCCTCGCAGAACCTAACTCCATCCCCAGGCAGTGTCATAGCTGATGCAGATAGAAATGTTCTTTTCCTTTTCTTTCTTTTCTTGACAGTTAACATGCTCTGTTATGTGTACAAAGGTATGAAGCATGGAAAAGATCAATTGCTAAGGAAATAATAAGGAGACTCCATTTCCTAGTCTAGCATTCATTAATTTGATGGTCATATTTTCTTTTGATTGCCACGTGGTATAGGCCATACTGCTCATCTAGGAAACTCCAAAGTTATTTTCCTAGAAATGACATATCCCTCTCCCTTATGCATCGTGTCTTCAGTCCCCCTCTTCTTTGTTTTTGCATACCATGTTCCAAAATCCACCAAATGATCTATTTGGTGACCTCAAGAAAAGAGTTACTCATCATTTTCTCATTTCTGTTTGCAATTTTAATTAGAGCATTTAAGAATAACTTATAGACATGAGGAGGCTATTAAGTTAGATATAATAAACATCATACCCTGCCCCCCAAATGAGATGTAACTTTTTCTCCAATCGACCAGTTTCTTGTTGTATCTCTTGAATATGGGATCCCAAAATTCATCTACCTAGTGTTCTCCAAAAGTAAGCCCAGAAACCTCATTGACCAATTTGTTAAGTTGCATACAGGATTGAGGCAATGCAATCAACTTGTAATGCATATTTTGTTCATGTAAACTCTAAGTCATCAGAAATTCCAAGCTATCTATGATTTCCTTCATGGTGGAAGCAGAATTACTCTTATCTTTACAAGAAATAATGGAATCATTTGCAAACTGAATATATGAGATGGGGAATAATCTCCCATCATACCATGAAACCTCCGATCAACATCATTGAGGTGCATAGAAAAGAAAAGAATTCCCATTTGGACCTTGCCCAGCCCTTTTTTGAGTGGAAAGAGAAAAAACATTCAAGTAAACATTACCAACAATGAAGAAACAAAACCATATAGATACATTGTTCAGTCCAATTTCTCCATCACTCCTCAGCTTCAATATTTTATAGGAAAATCCCAAGAATTATGGATCCACTCAAATGATTTTCAAGTCCATGTTACAAACTAGGGTTCATTTGCATCGTTAACAAATTCATTAGCTATTAGTATCTAATAGACTAATACATGCATTGCCTTCCCTTTACAAGGTTCCTTGAGTCTGTATTTGTTAACATAAAATGTTGTGTTGCTTATTAATATAGTAATATGTATTGATGAATTTCTGACCATTTACAAAATCCCATGGGAATATTTATCATACTCCAAATATAATGAGTTAGAGAAACTACACACAAAACTGGAGTCCAGATCCCACAACACTATCTACAAGCCTACTCATAAAACACTAAAGCCACACACATCGGAAACATCTCAGTTGTCATTCATGGAAAGATGTTACATATGCACGGATGTAGTCTCATATTGGTGCATGTGGGTGGCGTCTTTGTGGGTAGCAGATCCAAGGGAAAAAAAAACTTTTCCCTCAATGAGTAGATAAAATAGTTACTGTCTGCGTATATATATTGCAATGCATGAGGAATTATATGCATGTATATAAATTACTTTAATTTAACACAAAAGGGACAACACCAAACAAGATGAGTTAAATAAAATAATAATGACCAATGGCTGAAAAACAAAATACATAAAGTAAACATCAACAAAATATAAATCAACTAGATAAAGGTGAACAACCAGCAATGGTGAAGTTATGCGCTTCTCTACGGCAAGCACGACGCCTTCCTTGGTCTTTATCCCAATTGCGGTTGAGCCCAACTGCAAAAAACGCGAGTTCCCTCAATAAACAACCGCATGTAGTCGGTAGAAATCTCAACAGCCTCAACCCAACTGCAGAAAAATCCAATTTCAACGAACACAATTTCTTTCTACAAAGAACTCGTTTTTCCTTAGTATTTAGTAAAACGATCCCAATTCAACCCAACTGCACTGAAACAGGGTATTATCACCGAAAAAATAATTGCACTAAGGAAGAAAGAGGAGAACAGGAAATAGGAAACCGCGCTGAAACCCAACCGAAAGAACACAAATACCCCATAAAGCACCGTCTTTGAACCCAACTACGAGAAACACAAATACCCTTCATAAAGCACCTTCTTTTAACCCAAATGCATTCACACCCAACTGCAATAAGCACACATTTCCTCCACAATTGACCCTCCTTTACTTGACCAAAACACAAAGAAGCACAAGTCCGATTACCTTGATAGCCTCAATCGCATATTCAACCTGAAACAACCGCCCCTCTGGAGAGAAGGTGTTGACACCTCTATCATATTCAGTCCTTCAGTTACCCAAAACAAAACAAATCAATAAAAATAAAACAAAAGTTGAGAATATGTAGACAAAAAATCCCGTAGTTGGTATCAATATGTTTTCACCTGGTAAGAAACATCTTCGATTCGACTGGAACCTTGCAATCTGCACAATCTAAGATATAGCCAGATGAGATTTCAGAGACCTTATTCTACTCTGAATGTAACTATGGGACAAAGAATTGAACTTTAGATCTGAATAAAGAAAAAAAAAAAGACAAAATTCCAGTACAAAAAGAAATAAGGCACATTGTAGAATAGGGGCTTCTTACCTCTGCGTTTATGAGAGTGAAAGAGAGGTTCTTCGGTTGGACCTAGGTGCAACCGTCCAAGTGTGTTTTTGGAGAATTGTTCAAGCTTGCGAAACAAGACAGTGTGGTTGCTGGTTGGTTCGCCAAGGAAAAGATACTTGATGCTTCTAATCAATTTTCTAAAACTGGAAGTCTGGAACGATGGCTGGACTCACGCCCGGATCGACCAGCTCGAAAGAAAAGATATTGATTCGCTTTGGACCTAGGCCTAGAACTCCGGCCTTTTACTTTTCAGATGGGCCCGGCCCAGTTATTAGGTAATCTAAGCCCGATACCATAATACGAATTCATCCTGACAAAGTAAGGTGTCAATTGGCTCGTTGATAAGGAGACCGTATTAATTCCTCACAATTTTGTGAGGACGTTGCGTGGTTCATGAGTAAAATAAGAGAAGGGTAAAATATAAGATTTTATAATAATCATATAAACCTTTCCTGTATTTTGATATTAAGTAAAAACCTCAATTGTAATTTAATTTAAAAATTAAAAAAAAAAAAGACAAATTTCATAAACTGTTTAATTAATTGACAAACTCTATCTTTAATATTTATATATTATCTTAAAGTATTCTTATTATTTTTAACAATTGATTAATTAATCCCTTATCGTTAGGGTTCCGTTGTAATCCCGTTCACATACCACATCAAGTGATTGTTATATTTTAACAAAATAACAATAATACCCTTGTCTTCACCCCAACGCCGGTGTTTATCAGTTTAGGACCAGGTGCTTACTACTTCTCTTCACCCCGACATCGGTGCTTGCCGTATGAAACGTGGGGTGTGTCGGTGCTTGGCAAAACCCCTAGTGCCCAATTAACCACTCCAAGTTTTTTTCTCTCTTATTTGATTGAGACTCTCTCTGTCAAAAGTCTCATTATGTAGCAACAGACTCCAAGAATGCTCTGAATAATGGGATGCAAAGAAGACAACATGCTTAGTATGACATCATATTCATGTCAATTACCTAACCAAGTAAAAAGAATCCTGATGAATCGAGCAAGGTAGCAGGGCTTAAACCAAGCGTGAATCATAAACATCGGGATAGGGGATTGGACAATCACCAAATTCAACGGACGTTAGGGCTTAAGACGGAAATGCTTTTCACCTCCATTCCCAGAATTCAACAAAGATTTCATTGAAAAAAAAAAAGAGATGAAATGGAATTGAAGGTGCGCAATCCGGCCGATCTTAGCTGTCAACAATTTTGCCTCCGACTGGAGCAACAGGGAGCCTGAAATGGGGAAGATAAGGGAACTCCAGGGGGAATCCAGTGAGATTGCTCCGAAACTCAAATTAGTATTCTCTCAAAGACAAGATAAAAACCAGATGGCACAAAGTTTATATACCTTGTTGTTGGGGGTAGGGGGCCTTTTATAACCACTTCGCGCACTCACTCCGAGGCTTCTATCAGGTCGGGTATGATTACTTCTGTGCTTCTGTCAGTTCGGGTGCCATCCCTTCTGTTGGGACAGAACTGCCACTGATCCTTGTTGGAGCCATCTCTGTAACTGAGATGGCGGTGGCAGGTGGCGGTGGCAGGTGATCGTTTGAAGTGCGGCTGTCAAGCGTCAGATCCCAAGTCAATCAGGTGCGCCGCCCCTGGATACGAACTTCCTCGGTGTCAGGCATGGTACGGCTGTCCAGTTTGGCATCCTGGAGGCGAAGTACTGGAGTGGTGAGCGAGGTGAAGTCTTGAGTTCGGAGGTGTGTCCCGAACTGTCATAGGGCAAGCTAGTTCGGAGAGGTGTGTCCCGAACTGCCATAAGGCGGGCCAGTTTGGGCTACTGCCCTTTGGGTTTGGCTCGGGGCCTAAGGGAGAGTTCAGGCTCCTAGTTGAGAGTTCGGGCTCCTAGTAGGGAGTTCAGACTGCTGGTAGGGAGTTTGGACCGCTGGTTCCTCCCTTTGGTGCTCGCACCTTAGGCATGCTGTTGTGTCGAGCTGTTGCCTTTGCCACGTGTTGCGTAATTACGAGGTCAGGCCAAATCTTCCTTCATCAATTGCCCCCCACTCCTCGTGCTAAGGTTCTTGCTCTGGTGCGGGGAGTTCGCGAGGTGGTAGGTAGATTTGTCTTGTACTTAGAATCTTAATAGCACGAGGTGCGTTGTCAGGGTTCTTTGGGTTTCTCGAGCGCCCAAAAGGCGGGAGACGCGCTTACCTACTTACAAATGCTGACAGACGTGGCGGCGCGCACTTATTTCAAATTTCAAAAAAGCGTGCCGCTGGGAGACGTGACAACGAGTCTTTT
Source organism: Nelumbo lutea (assembly GCF_056320005.1). Classification (NCBI taxonomy): domain Eukaryota; kingdom Viridiplantae; phylum Streptophyta; class Magnoliopsida; order Proteales; family Nelumbonaceae; genus Nelumbo; species Nelumbo lutea. The sequence continues at coordinate 1,211,492 of NC_142689.1, forward strand.
TGATTTTGAAAAAATGCGTCGCTGCCGTTTGAAAGGCGAGGAGACGTGTGCTGGTCATACTTTTAGTTTCAGAAAGACGTGCACTGTCGTCTTGTCAGCTTCAGAAAGACGTGCGCCGGCGTTTTGTCAGTTTCAGAAAGACGTGCACCAATCACGTTTCGGCCTCAAGGGACGTGCGGTTAGCGCGAATGCGGGCCGTTGGATTGACTCTGATATGCACTGTTGGTTCTCAGTTACTGTGGGTATAAATAGTAGGGGACCCCAGCCGCTTTGTCACTTCTGCGTTTTGCTTCTTGAGCTCGCGTCCAAGTTTCAACTCGTGTCCAGGCTTTTTAGTTCGCCTTCAAGGTTTTTTGCTTGTTCCAATTTCCGAAGTCTGTTCAAAACTTTTTTCGGGTGAGTACTTTCCTGGAATCCACCTTTTCTCCTTGATGTCTAGTCTGGATAGCTCAGACGGTTCTTCAAGTGGGTTTGATCCAGGTTCTACGAACCGAGTTGCATCCCCCGATGGCCTTAGTGAACCTGAGGTAGAACTTGAGGAATAGTTTGAGCCCGTAGGCCGAGCCGCTTCAGGCAGTTTGGTGTCTACCTCTCGTCGAGGTCGGATGTTAGACAGGTTTGGTCCTTTGACCATGACGCCTGAGGGGCTCCAATCCCTTATTACCTATTACAACTTGCCTAGGGAGTACGTCTATTTCATTCCTTCGAGTAGCTTTCCTTGGGAACACGGTCCTGAAGAGATCGTGATATTTCGGGAGCAGCTCACTATGGGGCTGCGATTGCCTTTCCACCCCCCTTCTTGTCGAGGTCATAAACCACTTCGGCATTACCATCGGCCAGATTCACCCGAACTCCATTCGTAACTTGGTGGGGACAATCTCCCTTTTCTGCGAACAGGGCTTTCCTTTAGACTTGGAGATATTCCCATCTATTTTAATGCTTAAGAAACAAGTCGGTCCTCTTCTCGGAAGTAGGCGGGCGTATTACCTGTCTCCTCGCCCAGGTTTTAAGCTCTTGCATGAACTTCCCAACAAGGTCTCAGCGTGAAAGCGGGACTACTTCGGGGTGCAAAGTGTACTAGGGTGGCCTTTTCAGACTGGGTGGGGGATGGCCGCCCCTGACTCTGGTGTCACTCTTGATAAAGAGACGGTGAAGGGCCTCCGACAATGGGAATGGCTAGGGCTAAAATGCCATCAATACCTGACGGAGGCCAAGCGCATTGCCGTAAGTGATGTTGCCTTATGAATGAAGGTGTTCATTCATGAATTTGGAATTCAGCACATCACCCATTCCATTGTTGTATGACAACACTGGACCTACAGGAGGATGATAGCAAGAGGTAGCATCAGCGGAGAATGTGGTAGACCCATTGACTAAGCCACTGACACAGAAAGTGTTTGAGAAACACGTGGAAAGCATGGGACTCCGGCTAGTACCTGATTGGGCCTAAGTGCAAGTGGGAGCTGTTAGACAGTTTTGTATGCCCTTAGCTTCAATCAAAATTGATGTACTTTATGAGTTTATTGTAAATGAATAAAAGTACATATTTGATTCATGTTCCCTTGGTATGTTTCTGTGTATTACCCTTAAACTGGACACTTATTGAGACTCGTGTTAGTTTTGAATGTTCACAGCCAGTGGGTCGGTCTGGGGAGACCTATCCTGACAAGGCTGACACTGTGGTGCCACCAAGCCGGTTGGGGTGGCTTGTCTCAGCTACCGGGGTGAGACCTTAGGCACATACAATGTGAGATTAATTGAATCTTTGAACTGAACCAGATTTCCAGTATTGCCCTGGACCTTGGAGATTGATGGACAAAACTGGAAAGTTACACCCGACTCCTAGACTCGAGTATGATACTGCACTAGGTGTCGGATCGGGCTATCTTTGATGTACCAATCAGTGAGATCCTTAGCGGGGGTCAAAACCTGGGTATGTTGGGACAATCCGAGAATTCATCTGAGTGGGTGATCATAGTGACAAGATCAGCCCCTTTGTCGGACAAAGGTAATGGTCGGGGGTGCACTCTCACTGTTGGAAACCAAGACTGCCGGCAGCCGATTTCAACCGTTGAAATTTGTTTTGCAAAATATATACATTATGGTTTCTAAAATGTTTGCAAAAGGTTTTAATTCCCGGGATCCATATAAGTGGAGAGTGCAGCACTGTTCCTTGCAGTCGAGGGAGAGGTCCTCTCTTGTCGGGCAGTGTATGATCATTATGGGCTGGGAGGTTAAGTGTAAGACCATTGAGGATAATGCCTGATGGGCTAATCTTGCATCTGCCCACAGTCCCTGGGTGTTACAAGGTGGCTTGGCCCAGGGACCACTTAGGGTAAGTGTTGGGCCCATAGAGCCCATTTGATGGGTTTCAGGGGGTGCACTGTCTTTAACAGTGTATTCGACTAGGCCTTGTAACAAAGGCTGGGCCGAACCCATGTGGATGATGTGTAGATCAATGCTTGGGTCCCACGCCATACAAGGAAGCCCAACTGGGCAGCAGTTAGGAAGGTTAAGTGAGCACATAAGCTTAATGGGCCTAAAGCCCATTTCAAACTGGACTATTAATTTAGTTAATTAAAGGGGCGAATTCTGAGATGGATTAGCAGTTAGGATAGGGTCTTAATCCTATCCACTCAGAGAGTCCAGATCTGAATGTGATTCAGATCTAGAAACCTCCTAATAAGATTAGGATAAAGCTAATCTAATCTGCAGATAAGATAAGGGTTTATCCTTATCATTAGAAGAGAATGCTTATCCAAATATGATTTGGATAAGCACCTCCTAATGGGATTAGGAGCTGATCTTTTCAAGTTAACAAAAAGAAGGAGGGAGCGGCAGCCTTGAGAGAAACCAAAAAAAAAAGGAACACATCAGATCATCTTTAGTGCTGAAATCAAGAAGAGAGAATTCTGCACCCTGCGAATACTCTCTTGCCGCCTCCCTGCTCTTGCCGCCCTGTTTGCCAGTTCGATCTCCAGCTGTGGGAGAAGTCAAGATTGGATCTTGACATCAATTCTTTGAGAAATGATTGAAAAGGGAGTTGTGCTCATGTTCCATCCTGTTGTTTCTTGCGAAGGACAGAGTTCTTGGGGAAGAACACTGCTGATTCTGCTCCATTTTGCACTGCGCCATCTTCAGTGGGAGCAGTCTTTGGATCCTTCCTTGGGCGTGAACACCTTCGTTGGGAGATATTGCTTCTCCGTATCAGGTATCATTCTCTCCCAATCCTTTTGGTTCAGATCTGGTTCAGTTTAAAATTCAAGATTTATCCTTGAAAATATGATTTTCTAAATAGGGAATGTGATTCCCAGTTGAAGGGAGAGAAAAATTTTTGAAATTCGCCCCTTATTCCGCAATCTTTGGGCGTCCATGTGATGGATCTCTCAACCCTTCACTTCCTCGGTGTCAGGCATGGTACGATTGTCCAGTTTGGCGTCATGGAGGCGAAGTGCTGGAGTGGTGAGTGAGGTGAAGTCTTGAGTTCAGAGGTGTGTCCCGAACTGCCATAGGGCAGGCCAGTTCAGAGAGGTGTGTCCCAAACTGCCATAGGGCAAGCCAGTTCGGGCTACTGCCCTTTGGGTTTGGCTCGAGGCCTAAGGGAGAGTTCGGGCTCCTAGTTGAGAGTTTGGGCTCCTAGTAGGGAGTTTGGACTGCTGGTAGGGAGTTCGGACCGCTGGTTCCTCCCTTTGGTGCTCACGCCTTAGGCATGCTGTTGTGCCAAACTATTGCATTTGCCACGTATTGTGTAATTACGAGGTCAGGCCAAATCTTCATTCATCGGGAACTCATACGAGTGTCTTGATCTTTGTAGCGGGAGAAGACAGAGAAAATTCGGAGAATTCATCGTAAGCTTATTCGAAGTCCTTCCGCTTCATCTTCATCGGTTGAAACCCCACCATGTTTAACTTTGGGAGTTGATGAAGGAAGATTTGGCCCGACCTCTTCATTATGTGACACGTGGCAGAAACGACAGCTCGGTAGAAGGGGCCAAGCCTAGGCGGGGACAAGGGGACACACCGCCAAACTGACCCACCTTGTAACAGCTCGGGATACACTTCGCCGAACTGACCCACCTTGTAACAACTCGGGATAGACATCGCCGAACTGACCCACCTTGTAACAGCTCGGGATAGACTTCGCCGAACTGACCCACCTTGTAACAGCTCGGGATACACTTCGCCGAACTGACCCACCTTGTAACAGCTTGGGATACACTTCGCCGAACTGACCCACCTTGTAACAGCTCGGGATACACTTCGCCGAACTGACCCACCTTGTAACAATTCGGGATACCTCCGAGCTCAAGACCGCCTCGCTCAACACTTCGCATCATCTTCTGGGCACCAAAGCCAAACAAGTCGTACCATGCCTGACACCAGGGAAGTCCGTGCCCGAGGGCGCCACGCCTGACTGACTTGGGATCTGACGTTTGGCAGCAGCACTCTAAACGGCCACCTGCCACCGCCATTGACGCCGCCATCTCCAGTTAGACGGTTAGGCAGTGACGGTTCTGTTCAGCAGAAGGGACGACGGCCGAGTTGACAAGCGCAAGGGTAATCATACCTGATCTGACAAGGGCCTTGGGACGAGTACACGAAGTGACTATAAGAGCCCCCTGCCCCCCGACAACGGAGGTATGCAAAATTTGCGCTATCTGGTATTACCTTGCTTTTGAAAGATTCTAACTTGAGCTTCGGAGCCTCTACACCGGGTTCCCCCCGGAGCTTTCCCATCTCCTCCGTTTCAGGTTCCCTGCTACCCCGTTCAGAAGCAAGGTAGCGGACAGCTAAGATCGGCCGGATCGCGCTCCATCAGGAGTCACAACTGAAATGGTTAGAACTCTACCTCGAAGTCTCGAACAAATCAGTTCCCTGCCACTATTACTCCACAAAGAAAGAATAGATCAGTCTCTTGATATTTTATCAGGAACGAAATTCCTTTTCACCTCCATCATCTAAATCATTCTGCTTAAAGGACTCCTGGGTTGAATTATCCGTGGAAAAGTTGGGCCTCATACTGACAACAGCAACTCGAAGCCATGGCCCCAACAAGAAGCTGCGAGAAAGACTGATAGACTGACCCATAATCGTTTTCGTCAATAAATTATTGACGAGCGTCATAGGACCAGGGCTGGTGCCAGCTCCACCAGTGAAGAGACTCTCGACCGAGGAGTGAGATGGGAGAACAATCATGGGGTGAGGGGGTGCAGGTAATCTTGGAGCTCTATCATTTTCAGCCATCAGTAATGATTGTATGGAGTCTACACCGCGCAATTATACAAGGTTTACCATTATTAATGGGATACTTTCTCTTCTTTAAGTGAAATTGTGAATTTGTTTTATCCTTTTCTCAGAAGAGATGCAGAGAACTCAACATTAATGATGAGGCGGAGCTTCGGTGAACGCAGATTCATCTTCTGCTTTTAGTGACTGTAATAGTAACCGATTAGACGAAATCCCCATGGCCTCGTGTGCCTTGGGGATTCCGATGAACTGATCTGTCAATTTGTCTCCAATCTCAAGTTTGGCTTGCTCACCCCCATAGAGGAGTCCGCGTTCTGTGCACCCGTGGGTGCACGCGTGAACCCACGAATAGGAGAAGAAAACGTCGACCATCCCAATTTCCCATTGTCAATGGTTAAATGCGCGTTAACGTGATCTGGTCGGTTCAATCTTACACAAACCAATTCCAACTTAACCCACTGGTCGTAACAAAAGAGGTGTTAAACCTCATTGTTCTATTTTCTTCACTGATTTCCGCTGGAGCTTTCCTCCTTCCACCATACCCTACCAACACACCAAACCCTTCCTCCATCGGTGGCAACAAAAAGAGCTCCAGCGGTTAATCAGCGGCAACAAGGAGAACCCTTCTTCTTCTTCTTCTTCTTCTTACAAGTGTCCGCTTCTGTTCTGTTTTCAACAGAAACGACCCACTTGGAAGGAGGACCGGCGACCACAACATCCACCGACTTGGACAACCACCGGTGGGAACAGGTCCGATCTGAAGTCCGAACAGGTATGACCGTCTTCTTCATGCTATTTGTAAGTGATAAATTTGGGACAATATTGTAAGTGAATTTCTGTATTTTTGTATGACCTAAATGTTATCTAACAGCAAAGTTTTTTTTTTTTATTTCCATACACTTTATAAGTGAATTTTTGTATTCATTTTATTTTCATTTTGTTTTATATGGGAAAGTCCTAGTTGTTTTTAGTTGATGTGAATGATTAACATGTCACTTAGCCAAATTTGTGGACTTGTTTTTATTGATAACATGGGCATTGTGACTTTAATAAACATTGATTGCAAATCTTTTATAAACAACATATCAGACATACAAAGTATAAACAGCATATCAGGTCTCAATGTTTTGCTAGTGTCCATCCACATTAGTGCTCTAAATCAAAAATTAAAAATTGTTTCACATAGACTATTAATGGTACATGTGTAGGGGTTGGAGGTTATATTGGGATTAATTCTTATGCATATACATTAAAATAATCCCAATCATAAAAATAATAATTAGAAAACGTGCCCTTTTCATCCCTTCAATATATATTTGGTGAGAAAATTGCAATAATTTCAGTATCTTCAGATGACCATCCATATCAGCCACTAATTTGTCAACCTCATCAATTTGGCTTTCTAGATCTTCTTGATTATGCATGTTTGAAATGCCATCATCATCAAGCCCTTGGGGAACTTCCCTTGCAAAATAATCGCACTGCTTACAATCTGATTTATTTGCCTACGTAGATACAATACTAGTTATCAAATCTTTCAATTGTCATTTTAACATACATAGAACATGAAAATGTGTTATATCACTTACAATTTTCCCGGGACAAATGCAAAACAACTTGTGCCGATTTTAAGGTGTTTTTAATACTCAAATTACCCAGTTCCTTCTGCAATTACAAAACATTGGACTATATTTCAATTTTCAAGTCCCTATATGATGGATGATCACAAGTGGATTGAAAACTCATACCTTGCACAACAGTGTAAAAAGAACTATAATTCAAATGTACAATAACCTAAAAGGTATGTTTAAAATTTTGATAAATAATGTGAGGAAATGACAAGGAAACTGTTCAAGGAGATGGAGGAAAGGTATTTGATGAGTGAAGAAATGACAAGGAAACTGATAAAGGTTGTTCTTAAAGAGATTAAAAATAGCAGAATATTCATTCTGTTTGTTGCTTGAATTTGCATCAATAAAAACGCAAGTCACAATGCCCATGTTATCAATAAAAACAAGTCCACAAATTTGGCTAAATGACATGTTAATCATTCACATCAACAACTCATGAGATGGATTAGGATTTTCCCATATAAAACCCAAAATGAAAGATGAATTCAAAAGTTCACTTATAAAGTGTATGAAAAAAAAAATCAGTTGTTAGATAACATTTAGGTCATACAGAAATACATAAATTCACTTACAGTATTGCCCTAAATTTATCACCTACAAATACCATGAAAAACACGGCCATACTTGTTTGGACTTCAAATCGGACCTATTCCCGCAGGTGGATGCTGTGGTTATCGGTCCTCCTAGGTGGGTTGTTTCTGTTGAAAATTGAACAGAAGTGAACACTTGTAAGAAGATGAAGAAGAAGAAGAATGGAAGAGGAACCCTACCATTTGTCGAAGAAGAAGAATGGATAGGAAAAGAAGAAGAGAAGAGGAGGAAGGGTTCTCTTTGTCACTGCTGATGAACCATCGGAGCTATCTTGTCGTCCCCAATGGAGGAAGGGTTCGGTGGAAGGAGGAAAGCTCCATGGGAAATCAGTGAAGAAAATCGAATAATGAGGTTTAACAATACCCCTTTTGTCATGACCAGTGGGTTAAGTTGGAACAGATTCGTGTCTGATTGAACTGACCATACCACGTTAATTCGTGTTTGACCATTAACGTTGGGATAGTCAGCATGTTATTCTCCTATTTGCGGGTTCACGTGTCTAGTGCACCCATGAGTGTATAGAACGTAGACTCCCTACAGAGGCAGGTGGCGACGGAGCTAAGACTCCTAGCTAAGACCAAGCAGGAAAATCGCCTCAAAATCGTTCGAATTGGCACTATAAGACTTTTAATTTCACCAACTCTTTTTCTGATTCTCAGCTTCAAGAGAATGGTATCACCGCAATACGTAACCTGCCTCTATGCAATGAGAATAAGGATCTAATTACCTTGTCAAGAGCAATTAAGCCCCGGTGAGAGCTCTCAAGACTGGAACTGCAATCGCGAAAGAGAACACGTGCTTTGCCTTGCCTCTTGCAGATCAAAGAGAACAAAGTTGTAATACAAAATCTCACCTTTCCATTCCCTATCTTCCCAATTCTAGAAAACGTCCACCACTTGGGTTGTAATGCATCAATGGCAGTTGTAGAAGGGTATCCTATACAGGGTTATCAATTGTAGTGTCTTCACTTTTCTCCAAGAGATACCTTTGAGAGATTGATGAAATTTTTCATCAATTAGATTTTATTTTAAAAATTTAAAGAATATAAAGGGCAAATTTAACATTTTATATTTTTCATTAACATTTGTCAATTAACAAAAGCAATAAGAATATTTTAAGAAAATATATAAATGATAAAGATAGAGTTTTTCAATTAGCTAAATAGTAAAGATAATTTAAGAAATTTTCACAAAAAATAAATAAACATAAGGCACAAATAATATCGTCTACCATAAAAAAAGTTTGAACTTTGAAATACTGGCTGAAATTTTATGTCGATGCAGGCATTTGTTTGTTTACTGTGACCCCAAACCCAAGACAGCGCTTTCCAAAGTTAGGAGTCTTCATTGCTCCTTGTCTTGGGGGGAGCACAATGCCAAAATCTCTGCTCTCTGGCTTATAATTAGTTAGGTGGGGCTGCTGGGATTCAATCACAGCCACAGGTCACTAGTCAGCCAACTGGAAATTTCTTTATCCAATCCATTAGTTTTATTTGTTATTTATACTACTTACCTCGCTGCTAAGCATAGTGGAAGCTACAATGCTACTTTTCCCTACATCGGGCATTGACCAAACAGAAGAGGAAGTGGGGAAAAATTAAAAAGAAAAGAAAATCTCTTCTCTTGAAAAATAAATTCAAAAAGAAGCTTTTAAGTAATAAAGGAAGAGAAAGCATGCATAAGTAAGGCACACTGCCCTTTCACGTGCGGCGGGGAATGTTGTTTCTTCCGTTTATTTAATTGGAAAAACAATCTCGACTACCGAGATGGACAAACGGACCCAACCCTATTACCTAAGCCTAAAACTGTGTACAATACATACAAGTATTTACGGCCACGGGGGGTGTTGCTTTTTTCCTTTTTCTCTTTTTGGAAAACTTGTAATATTATTTGTTTATGAATGATGAGGGTTGGAACACGGTTGGGTTTGGCCCTTTTTATCTTTTATTATTGTTATTTTAATATAATGTATGTATTCTGAACAGGCGTAAGCTACAAGAGTGAGAGAATTGCGTAGAGAATCCATGCTAATTAAATGTAAATGTAAATGTATTTTAAAATAGCTAGAATAAGCAAGAAAGAAGAAAGGATGAACTTTCCCAATAATTAATTCTTGACAAAAATCTATACTGATTCTTAATCTGCAGGGACACTAACAAATGTTTCTCCAGGCGGGAGAGGGATGGGATTCTTGGAAGCATGTTTTTGAAATGCCATTTTCAGTCAGGTTACAACTTGAATACCTTTGGGAAAAAAAAAAAGGTCTCGTTGGCCGGCCCTTTAATTTTAAGGAAATTTCCAAGAAATAACGTAACAGTAGTGGTAGACTGGTAGTAGTAAAAAGTGAAAGACGATGATGCACAACTCTGCTATTAAGCTATTCCTATACTATTACTATTACTACTACACATGCATGGCATGCATATAATGAGTAATATGACATATCAATACCATGCATATATATATATTTTTTTATATGCATATGATATGGTCCATTTTTCTTCTCTAATTCTAATTCATATATATATGAAGATGCTTTTTTAAAGAAATTATGATTTATTTTTGTGATTGACCGGAAAGAAGCCATTTTGATTTTTGACTATATGCGGCACCGTTCCCTTAAATTAGTCATGCATCTCTGGTGGGAAGATCTTTCAAGCTTAATTTGACGTATGCCAGTACTGTTACTCCGCTGCCTGATAGACAGACAGGGGTCTTGATTGGAGTTGGGGTTACTGTCTTACTGCACCATTTAATTGTTTTGGCCTGTGGGGAGTGGGGTTGCCTCTGCAATCTGCATTCTCCAGAGTCCAGACGTTGGAATGACCCTTGTGCAATGGTCTGTCTCTATCAAATTGGGTCCCATTAAAGGGTCAAAATTTAGACTCATATCTAACGATCTAAAACTGAAAGGCCGGGGTCTACCCGTCCGTCTGGGTCTGACTTGTTGGGTGTTTGTAAAGCTATTTGACAGGTGCCAGGAGGACCCCACGTGTTAGCCATTGACAAACATGTGCACCCCCATGGCATAATTGGCATGGCATGCCATGGCAATTAAAACCAAGGCTGAGGGAACCAAAAAGCATCTTACTATCTCAAATCTCAATGCGTGTGTGTGCGTCTGTCACTCTAGCTCTGTGACTGTGACTGTGACTGAATCTGTGAGTGTGAGGGAGAGATCTACGATACATGGCTAACACAGTCTCAAGACTCAACTCTCAACTCTCAACGAGAGTGTGTACTGTCTACTGAGAGAGAGTGTCTGAGTGTGAGAGAGAGAGAGAAGAGAGAGGAGAGATCCACGAAGGATAACAGCTAGAAGAGATACTGACAAAGGTGGCATCGAGATCTCTGCATACAAGAGAGAGAGATAGAGTAACAGTATCCCGCCTGAAACAGCCCGAGGAAAGGGGTCGTAATTAACGGCTTTTTCTTCTCATTCTCCCCATTCTTTAATGTGTCTGCCAGGGTTATTGGCATTGACTTGCGAGGTAGAAACAAATAAAGTATGCAGATATAAACCCACGAGGCACGAGGGCGCAAGAGTTGGGGAGAGAGAGAGAGCGAGAGATTCCTCGACGAGGCGGAGGAGGTTAGGTCTGGTCGCTTTTGCTTTACAAAGGTCAGCCACCGCTTTTGCATCTACACCTTGTAGTTGTTGAAGAAACGCTTTCCTCTGTTCTCTTCTTTTTGTTCATATTTTATGAAACGGCTAATTTGCGCCTATTTATGCATTAATTAGGGTTTGGTTTACTGCATATAGCTATGATTTTTATATTAGTGATTATGGGGCTCTCTACATGGCATTACACATAATTCAGTTGGGTTTTATTTAAGTTTATAGCCATCCTCTCTCTCCCAAATGTCAACCGAAGAAACCCACTAAATGCAACCTATATATATATATATATATACTTTTATTAATTTGGAGTTGCTCACGTTAAATATTTGGGACTTTTTCCAATGTATATTTTATTTGGGCCTTCTAAAAGCTTTAAAAAGAATTGCTGAATGAGAGCCCGGCCCCTTGAGAATAAGGGCTTTCACTCAGCTGTCTATGGCATTGCATGAGATAAAGAAATTCAGAAGGTTGTCAAGCTGTATTTAATTTGGCAAAAATCTGACAAGTAACCAAAAAAATCAGACTTTCATGAATGCAGCTCAATCACCACAGAAGCCCCTCCCCAACGGGCTCTAAGCTGACTTGACGTTCCAAGTGGGTCTATTTGACTAAAAATATATATATATATATATATATATATATATATATGAAAACGCTGGAGCTTTTAAGCTTTAAGAACCTGATTCTGATTTGGCCAAAGCAATGGTTAGGGCCATTCTTCCATTGATGGTCTCTAGTCTCTTCGTAGATAAAGATCAAGAGTAGTGGCTTGGCGTCAAATATCTTCTTTTTAAGTATTACCATTTTAAATTTTTTATCATTAATTATTTAACACCTGGACCCGACGCTGGTCCAAACTCCGAACTATGCTAGCTCGGACCAGTGCTTGATTGACTCATGACATGCTGAGGCTTTTTTGTCTACTAGCTATGGTTAATACTTGGGTTGAAAAAACTTGAAATTTAAGTTAGGGTTGGGTTGAGAAGTATGAACCTGATTTAGATTTTTGGTTGGGTTAATTGAAGTGTTATTTTTTAGCAATCCCACACGCAACCGGTGAGTAAACCAATTAGAATCCATCCAACTTCCAAGTCATCGGGTACTTAGATTGAGTTAGGGCTGACGGTTGATCTCAACCCAACTAACCAGCCCCGACTTGTATCCTTTGACTCTAAGCATAGCCTTTGAAAATTAGAAGCCAGATGACAGGGATTCGTGCGAGGGTAAAATGGTCATTCAGCAGGCAAAGAAAGTTTTACTCGTTTAGTTGCGTTTTACTGTCGCGTGCCGGCGCATGTTAGCGTGGTCCCCCAACCGTTTCGGATTCCGGCCCACCACCCCCTCTGTCAACGCCAAACAAAAAGAGCTCCCCAGGAAGCTTCGCTCTCTCTCTCTCTCTCTCTCTCTCTCTCTCTCTCCATATATATGTCTCTGAGGAAGAAGGAGCAAACTTGTCTTTCATTCACAGTTCGTTAAGGGGCAGGAATTCGGATAACAGGTGCATTCTCCATCTCTGTTGGCTCTATTTCTCATTATTTTATGGTTTTTCTTTTTGAGTTGAAGATGGTTTCATCAATTAATGATGTAGTCTGCTGCCTCAAGCAAAGCAAGCAGGTTTTTTTTTTTTTTTTCTTGATTTGTTTCTAGCTGTTTTCTGTTATAAAATGTTTGAGTTTTTCGTTTTTTATGTCTTGAGATTTCTTTGACTTCTCAGAAGGATCGAATGTGGGTTACCTGGATTTAGTTCCTATTTTCTTTTTCTTGATTTTTCCTTTAAGTGCTCCTGTTTGTTTAATGAAGCTCCTTGGCCTGCTAAATGAAATTCATCTCTTCTTCTGCTCAATGTTCTTAGCTAGTGCCATTACCTAGTGCTTTGGTCTTGTAATCTTTCCCTTTCAGATTAAATTAGAGAATGGAATTGTTTTATTCTGGCTTGTACAAAATGTTGATTTCAATAGAGTGTTAAGATATCTAATTAAAAGAAAGATGATGCCTTGACTGTTTAGTGTTCTGGAGATATTTCTTTCCTGTGCTTCTCACGGGAGTGGAGGGCAGGAAATGATCCTGGATTGTTATATGAAAACAACTTCTTTTGGTTAATCTTTGGACGTTAAAGCAAGAATGCAATATCTATCTGACCTTTCTGTGCAGTTTAGACCGTTCTTTGTTTGTTCTTTGGCCCTTTCTTAAAGGTTTTCCTGATGCATTTGTAAATATATATTTAAGAAAATTGTAAATAATATGTAGGGGGCTTGTCTGTACAGTTTTTAAACAGTTCTTGAGATTTCTGGGTTTTCTCTTGTTAAGAAGAAGAGTCATTAGTATTTTGGAATTTCGATTTAATCCTTAACTTCTCTGTGTTTTCGCTCTCTTTGTATGAAGATTGGAAAGATTTTTGTACTGTATTCTTCAGTTTTTTGTCAACTGCAATTACATTAATGAGCTGTCATTTTGGTCGTATACATTTGGCCGTTTTTGTAGGAAATCAAATTTTCGTTTGTTGATTTTATATGATTGTTATGTAATTGTTTCTCTTCCTTGTCGTCTCTTCTGTTTAGATTCCTTTTCAAAAAGAAAAGGAAAATCTAATTAGTGAACAGAGCTCTTGAGTCTCGATTTCCTGAAATAGTTATAGCTTTCTGATTTTATGCTCTAATGGTTTTACCTCTAAAAGCACAATTACTTGAAAATTTTTCCTGACCTGTCCTGCAAAGTTTTGTTTTCCTTTCGAGATATTTGGTAATTTAGGATGTGGTTTTCTTTCTTTCTTTCATTTTCTTTTTGTGATATCGTGTTCTCAACTTCTTGTACATTGCACAAGCTTGTCACCTCCATGCATACTCTCTTTTTTCTACAGGCTAGGGAGATTCCCTTTTGCTAATAACATGCCATTTGCCTTTGGTCTTGCAGATCTTCTTTACATATTTCCAGTTCATGGAAATGGATCAGAACTTGGTATCAAAGAAAACCTTGAAGAGAAAACTACCTGAAGAAAGAGATATTGGGATGTTGGGCCTGTCCTTTGACGAGTTGAACCAAGACCTGCTCGAGAGGGTGCTCTCATGGCTACCAACATCAAGCTTCTGCCGCCTCCGTTCAGTGTGCAAAAGATGGAGTTCTGTTGCAGACTCTGCAACTTTTCAACTTGCCTGCTCTCAGGTTCCCTATCGGGATCCTTGGTTTTTCATGGTTGGTCCCCATCTTGACCAATCAATTATCTTTGACACTGCTGAAAGGAAATGGAAAAATCTTAATAACCAACTTCTCCAACAAAATCCCAGCTGCAATTTCATTCCAGTTGCTGCTTCTGGTGGTCTGATATGTTTCCGCACTATTTCTGGTGACTTTGTTGTCTGCAACCCAGTCACAGGTGCCTGCCGAGAAATTCCTCCTGTAGGTGAGACCACTCAAAGTCAGACTGTCCATGCCATTGCAATGGTTTCATCTTCTAACCACTCCTCGTATAAGCTTGTATTAGTCTCTGGTGAATTCCCAAGTCTCTCTGTCAAAGTCTATGATTCAGAGAAAAACTTGTGGCAAGAAGAGATTGTGCTCAGTAGGAAAACCAGCAATTCATTAGAATCTGAGATGGCTGGAGATGAGACTCTTTACTTTCTCAGTAAAGCAGGAGATGTTGTCATGACTAACATGCAAAGAAGCCCATCGAAGCAATACTCATCTGTTATAACTGTCAAAGATGGTGAAGAGATTATTTATTTTCTTAGCTCCTCAGGGACGGTTATCTCATGCAATTTAGCCCACACATGCTTCTTTGAGTATCCAAGGTTGCTTCCGGTCTTTTTTGAGTATTCCATTGATGTTGTTGAGTGTAGGGGTGAGGTATTGGTAGTGCTATTGTCAGAGTTCCTAGAAGCCGCGAATCTTAGAGTCTGGAAATTCTGTGAGAGGGACCGGTCGTGGCATCAGCTTGCAGTTATGCCTCCATCGATGTCACATGAATTTTATGGCAAGAAAGCAGATATAAATTGTGTAGGATCTGGAGATCAGATACTTATATGTGTGAATTCTGGTGAGTTTAGTAGTTGTTACTTATGTGATTTGGTGAGAAATGAATGGACTGAATTGCCAAAGTGTTTTATGAATGGGGAGGCAAAGGAATTCATGTCTGCCTTCTGTTTCGAGCCCAGGATGGAGGTTTATGTATGAAGAAAGGTACAAGGAAGGGCATGTGAGACGATGAATCCAATTAAAGATGGCCTTTTTTCTGTTTGCTTTTTATTTCAAGAAAGGTTTATGTAACTGTCTTCCTATTGTACAATGGCAAACTAAAGTTGCATAAAATTTTATGGATGTAAGTACCTTTGAATGTTTTGTTCAACTAATGAAGATTTTAAGCTTATTCTTGTTTTTAAACCTCAAGGAGAGCTGATGTAAGTTTCTTTTAAATGCTATTAGAGAGAGAAATATACCTTGTCTTCATCTCATGTGGTGTTTATTTGTGGTTGTTTTTACCAATGCGTCAATCTTCATTTCGACTTCCCAGATCTCCATGTTTTTAGTTTTGAACCATATCTTTCATTGAATCTTGGGATTCATATCTTGTTTCATGAGATCACTTTCTTTTGGTTTTCCTTGGTTCTTATAGAGCCCTCTATCATGCTGGCAATCTTCTTTGGCCAGGCTATAGCATCTCAGTTGCTTTCTCTTGAGATGGATTGATTTCTAATAGCATCTTTCCTAATCTCGTCACTTGTTCATCACCATTATTATGCTTATTCTATTGGCATATTGTTATTTTTAACATTGTTCAGTAATTTCTTCACGCACCCCAAGCATTTTGGATAATGGATGGGTGTATCAAATGTGACTCTCACTGTCTAATTTAGCAATGCAACTTGAGCTGATAAAACATTATACATCTTTGGAATAGATCGTTTTTGTGTGTGTTCAGCAATGAATGAAGCTTTATCCGCAAAATCCATCAATACATATCATTTCTTCAAATTAACCAATCAAGTAGGGTAAATGCTAGCTTTATGGTTTAATTTCCCAAATAGTACTGAAACTCAGGAGGGTAACTTCATTAAAATTAACAAGTCTACCGAGTTTGCTTAAACCCAGAGGGAACTACCCATTTACTTGAGGAAATTGATCAAGCACATTAGAAGATGCAATATTAAGACCTGGGGATGAAGGACCAAGCAAAATTATGTTTGTCAAAACCTGCAAGATCTTCTCAGTAAGATCTCCTGGGTACCTTGCTAACTGATTTAGCTCATCATGTTAAACCTATTATTCATGAAGATAAGATTGATCTCCCTGTGCCTAGGTTTAGATATGGTCACCAAGTATTTTATGTATCTTTTCTGTTTGAGGGGGTTTGTTGAGCTGGTGAGGGAGAGAATGGTGTATTCTGGGCTAGGGGAAAGGTGAAGTTTGGGGTTTAAAAAAAAAAAAAGACGGGAGCGGGGTTGAGTTAAGTTGTGCTATCAGTCAGCCTCTTAACTGGGAAATTGCATAATGGTGTACAAAGTAAATCAGCCCAGAAATTATTGGTAGATGTTCTCTTACTGGTCAGTTGTCATCTTCAAATTGTTGCAAAATAATGGACTAAAAGAACGCTCAGAGTATGAGGAAAATATAGTTATTCTATTAATATCTTCTTGTGAGTGAAAGGCCTCTCTATCTAAAGAGAGCAGAGAGCTACCCAAAAATGCATACCTAATAAGCATCAAGAAGAAAGCCTTTAATCTTGAATGTTTAAAACAAATAATTATTATGGATCACTGATTCACTATATATAAATTAAAAACACATATGTGACCCACCTTAACACAACCTTGCTAAATTATCAGTTTTTTTTTTTTCTTTTTTGTCTTTTTAAGATTTTATGCTAGGCCAATGGGCTGTGTAACGGGGTTAGCCCGTCCTCCAATCCCAAGTCTTGGTTACAACATGCAGAAGAGCATATCAGCAAGCTAGCTGACATCTCCTTTTAGGGGCTTCAAAAGAGTAATTTTTACTACATTCTATTGAGACATTATTTCTTTAAATATCACGGATTTTAATAATTCAGAAATTTTTATAATTTATTTTTATAAAAATATAACTAAAAGTTGTTGAATATATTTATGCTAAATAAATGGAAGAATGTCCTGTCCATTCTACGAGTTGATATTACACCTGTATCTGGTGCCCATGTTTGAAACTTGAGTGAGACGATGAACCCCCATCTGCAAATGGTTTATTAATTAATTTTAGGCTTTTCACCCTGGATTATCCCTGTATCAGTTTGGCTTGTACGTGTCTATCAGAGTGACAGTTACTGGGGGTTGATTTTAAAGCATGAGCTCATTGTCCGCGTTGAAGACTCTTATCTTGGTTGCATTTGGGAGTAATCTTGCATATAGTAATTGTTCAATTGTGGAGTCCCACCCACAGACTAGAGGTACAATCCCTCTGTGTTAAAACTTAAAAGCCTGAGTAGTGACTAATATCACCTGAAGAGAAGAGATACAGGATTCAATTGTTTAACTACCAACAGAACCGTCAAGAAATAAAAAAGGAAAAAGGAAAAAGAAAAACTATCAACAGAACCTTGTCCAAAAGACCACTAAATGCCAAGGAATGCCTTCCCGATTTCCTTTTAAAGCTAAATTCACTAACTGAGAGTCTGAGAAGACAACTAGCGAACTCCATTCCTGCAACCACGCTAAAGAGAGGGCTTCAAAAACTGCTATCATTTCTGTTTCTACTTTCTAATATTGTCTCTCTTACAAAACCGAGGTTACCCACATGCAGGTAAGGCAAATTCTTTAGCATTATTACCCATGTTGCTAGAACAAAAGGCTCCGTCACGTTGGATGTAGAAAGTATTAATTTGGATCTGAAGAGAATTAAGGCAAGAATCATCTTCCACCATTGACCATAGAGAGGTGGCTCTGTTGGTATATAATAATGAAAACAGTTTTTGAAGAGAGTTAAGGCAAGAATCATCTACCACCATTGACCATAGAGACGTGGATTCGATTTCTGCAGCCACCTACTTTGGGGAGAGGGGGTTATTAGTGTGGTACATATCACCAATTACTAAGAAAAAAAAGACTACGGACTTGCAAACAAGAAAGCATAAGCATAGGGACAAAAAACAAACATGCATTTGTTACCACTTACAATTCCTTTTTCTACAAGATCAGATTCTAAGATGATGAAACCACAAAACAATCTCCAAAGAAAAGTTTAAATCGTGGAGGGATTTTTAATTTTCAAATCCTTCTAATCCAAGCCAGGAAACCAGACTGAACAGAGGTATTTGTCACTCTCCATTCTTCCAGACAGCATTGATTTCCAGGAGCATTCTTCATCCAAACCAATTTGTCAAAGCTTTTGTTAAAAATATGAATATTCATAATTAAAGTCATTTCCTATTGCAAAAATAAAGAAGATAATTTCTCAGTATCCCATCTACCGGCAGAAGCTTGATTAAGTATCGAATTTGAAGATCCTTACTTTCAAATGAAGGGGAACCATTCAAAGGTTTCATAGACTCTTCTATTTTGTTAGAAAAATGTATTATTTCTTATGAATCAATTTTTGGTGATGTATCAATTTTTTGTGGTAAGTACATTGTCATTTGGTCTGCTTCCAAGTGGTCAATGATTCAAAGGTCGAAATGAACTTTTGTTGGATGAGGACCTGGATGCCGAGCTGACCAGGCCGAGCTGGGGGAAAATTAGGTGCCGAGTTAACTGGGCTGAGCTGGGCAGGTTAGGTGCCGAACTGACTGGGCCGAGCTAGGCAGGTTAGGTGACGAGTTGACTAGGCTGAGCTAGGCAGGTTAGGTGCCGAGCTGACCAGAGTGTCGAGCTGCCTATTAGGTGCCGAGCTTACCAGAGGGCTGAGCTGCTTATTAGTTGTCGATCTTACCAGAGTGTCGAGCTGCCTGGTGACGAGCTGGATTGATTGTTGAGCTTCGTAGTTCTTTAGAAATCTGTAAGGAATCAATGTCAGAGGACCTAGGGTGGCTAACCCGGCGAAGTCACTCTGATGCTTAAGTCAGTACTCTCATAGTAAACTGTGAGCTAAAAATCACAAAGTATGAGAGTTAGAATATGTTTACTTGCCCCCCCATACCATTGGGGTTGGTGCCTTTATATAGGCATAGTTTGGCGTGGGCTTCACGCACTACATCCGAGATTTTCGAGAAACCGTCTAAGTGGTATGAGATTCTCTGAGGTAACCACCATGCACGTTGACCACCCTCCGGATTGTTCGACACGTGGGCCAACTTCCAAGTATCGTGGGAGTGTTAGGATATGCATGCCGAATTTGTCGACGAGCACATCTCGCAGGTCACCAGGTCGCGTCTGGGCTAGGCCACCCGATGGGACACCATCAACTTGGTTAAGGCAAGTTATTGCCTAAGTGGTTCCGGGTGTCACCTAGCTGTTTCGAGGTGCCATGTGTCACTATCATTGGAGGGCCAAATCCGTCCTCATCAATTTCCAAGTTGTGAAATAGAGAGTGAGAGCACACATATTTTTTAATGAAGAAATTAGAAAACCCTTGAGAAAACTAGAAGGGACAAACCAGAGGACATTGGTCCAAGAAAACTTCCACTATGTTTCAATGAAGAGATTACAACAAGATATATTGTCTTCTTCTTCTTCTCTGTAGCAAAACACTAAGGATGACCTTCATGTAGCAATTTACACACTCAAAAGAGTTTCTAACAGTTTGTATTTCGTCTCACTCTATTAACTACTCTTAAAAACATATAAATAGATGAAGATGACCTCTCAGATTTAGGAGTACACAATCTACTCCACGAAACCCATTTTATTTGTTTTTTTTTTTTAGATTCATAACACCAGAAGGATCTTTGGAACTTTTCCAAATCACTCGAAATCTTTTTTTTTTTTTTTGAAATTTCATCACACTCATAAAATAGACTGAAGGGAAACTTGTCTGCCACCAAAAGATAAAGAAGATTCTTTCCACTTGCTTAATTTACACTGGAATTTACCTAAGATGAACCCTAAGGCTTTAGCTTTGTGTTTAGTCCATTGCAGAGGGACCCCTAAATATTTGCGATCCTTATGTAAATGAGATTTTTAATTGCCTCTACAACATTTTAGCACCTTTTTAAAGGGTATTCTTACTAACAACATTCTTGAATTTTGAAAATTTACTGAGAAGTCTGATATTTCTTGAATTCAACAAATCAATAACATTAGCAGCTTCTGCTTAATTAATTTTGCCAAATAACAAGACATCATCTTCAAAGAGTAAAAAATATGAAATAAATAATATCCTATTACACGTACGTGTGCTTCAGGCTTCGTTTGGAAAGAGAGCATATACAAATGTGTTGACTGCAAAACCTGTATACGGTCCATATCTGTATTTCTAAACTTTGTATTTACACTTTTCTCAAGTAGAGCCTTATCTGAATTCTATTACAAGTCACTACAGTCGATTTTCCAATTACCTACCACTTTCTCTCACCCCAAACACAAGCACCACATATATACCCCTCATATGTTGGATATTCTTATATTTTACTGTGATACTTTGTTTGTTGAAAAGGTATATATTGGACGACGAGTGCAGGGTGTACTTGCAAGCTGACTAGTGGTTGTCGGAAGAAGTGTTAACACGGCTAACCATCTCCCATATTTATATCTGGTCAGTTAGCCCAGCCCAGCCCCAGCCTGTGCTCCTCAATCTTCAAAGATGAGTATGAAGCATGATTTTCAAAATCGGACAGGACCAGAGGTCGGACCGGAAAAAACGGAAATTTGTCAGGTGATTGGTTTCAATTTTCCCCAAAACTGAAAATTTGTTTAAAATCATTGATTTTGGTTAATAAATTATTGATTCAGACGGTTAATCGTTCTAATGGTTTTGACCATTTTTTATTTTTTTTTTCAGAATGGGCCGATCATTTGATTCAAACAACTGAACCATTCAACCCGATAACCAAACCTCTGACCAATTCAGTCTCTGAATCGTTTTTAAAAACCATGGTATAAAGTCAATCTCTCTCTCTCTTCATCACTATATTTCTTATATGCATTTGGAATACAAATATAGTGACATTAAGGGTAAATTTTAAATTACATCACATATTTTCATCACCATGCATGACCAATGACTAGTGTACGGTGCATTTTCAAGGCAATAACTCCTAATCATAAGGTTTTACATCATTAATAAAATACATAGGCTATTACTGAGAGCCCATAAATTTATTACTGGTGCTAAACCTATCATTGGTTTGGTTCTATATCCCATTGAACATCCAAAGAATTCACTTAATCTGAATTCGTAAAAGATGCATCTCTCATGAATTTATCAATGGCGTTGAACCTTATCATTAATTCCACAGTCTGCTAAACAGCCAAAAAATTCAGCTAAACCTTACTCGGAATGGGTGGCTGAATGCCATGTGTTTTGCGCATTTATTCTGCTTTGACTTCAAAGATACTGGGATCTGAAATTGGGGTTGACTCCACCGGAATCGGATCGACGCATAATTAGTGCATGTACACTTGTATATACAATTCGGATCTCCTGCCCACATCTACCCACACCACACTACCCCGAAAATTGAGAACATCTCCCCCTCCTTAATACTAGGCAGAGGATGAGATATTCTCCATGTGTGACTGCGATAAACGTAGGTAAGATTCTCGTGGGTGCTTGCTGTACACCAAGGTCCAAGGAGGAACTGAGACAGCGTCCCTCCCTGTAACACAGTTACACAGCTTAGCTCTCGGACCGCCATGGGATGCGGGTCGCAATTGAACTCAACTTGAAACTCAGGAATCAGGATTCGGAAATAGGTCCATCCACAAGCCTCTTCCATCTAAACCGCAATTTTGATTTTCCGAGATTATATATATAAATTGATGCAACTTATTCAAGGCTTGAATTGATGCTCTGAAATATTTGGCGGTCCCTAAATGGATCATGGATGTGGATGAGGGATGACCTGTTGACAAGTCTGAACCTCTCAACAGCTCAACTCGCGCACCTCCAGTGATCCCACTCACCTGTTCAGTCAAATAAGCACTCTCATCTCAGTCTCAGTCAAAAAGCACTCTAATCCAGGAGCAGGAATTGAACCAGTTGTCTTAATTCTTGTGTAATTAATATGATAGTATCATAAATACCCCCCACAAGGCCCACCACATTGCACTGTTAGGTTGTTCACTTTCTTCTTGGATTTCTAAATACAACTTGTGAATGGTCAGTCCTTTTCTTTCTTTGATTTATTTTCTTCTCATTAAGTGCTTCACTTTCTTTCTTACCTGTTTGTTACATGACTTGTACAAAAGATTGCAGAAATTTACTCTCTCTCTCTCTCTCGTTTAGAGGTGGTGATTATTGCAAGGAAAACAACCACAGGAGGTACGATCTGAGAAATATGAACTGTTTTCCTGGTTCTTCATTTTCTGTGCTTGTTCAGTAACTCTCTGGTTTTGCTGTGAGTGTTGCAGTTGGGCTGCTGCTCTCCATTCCTCAGCTTTTCTATGCACAATTGCCATCCTCTTCATTAGCTTCTCTTCTAGATTTGACCTCATCTTCTGTATTTTCACCTATCAAAACACAACTTCAACATCAAAAGACACACGGTGATAAGGTGAGGTTGTATCACATTATATATCGCAAAGACAAACACCCACGATTGGAAAAATAATAGATCCAGTTCTTGCAACCATAAGTTTCTGGAGCAAGTTGGATTTTCTACATTATGAATTTCAACTAATCTCTACAATCAAACTCCCTTCAAACTTTTAAAACCCATTAAACCAACCCAACTCACCTTCTCCCTACTCCCCACCACGGCACCCTCCCAAAGAAAGAAAAACTTTTTGTCGTACATCATGATTTTCTCCTCTTTTCAACATAAAAAACAATTTCTTTAGAGGAAGAAAAGCATGTGGGACAAAGGTTTCCCCGTGGCATTAACAGAAACAGGTTATGGCTTTATAGTTTCCCTTTATCTTATTCAACCATTTCAAAGCTAGTTGCCAACTATTCTAGTGAAAGAAATTCATATTAACTGCTAATGTTTTAGACAAAAACATCCCCTACTCCTAGGTCTAGCTAATGCTAATTTTTTATGCGTGGAAGTTTCATCAACGCTAATTCTGAGGGATTCTTTATTAGACCTTCACATGGAGGGCTTTGATCTCATGACCTGCATCTGTTCACGACCAATTTACAACTTCAAGAACACAGGCTGGTAGCCTGCTATCGCCGGCCATCGCACATAAATTGTTAATACAAGGATATAGGAACAAGCAATAAAGAAATGGCAAAAAAATTAAGAATCTTTTACAGAGCTACGGCCTTGCGGGGCTCGAGGAGGCATTAGCAAGCAAAGAACCTGAGAAAAGCTTTGCTGTTTAATCAACATCAACAATGGACTGTAGACTCTGTCTCTGGTCTGGGTCACGGGAACCCAAGGTGCAGTTATCCACCAAAAAAAAAAAAAGAAAGAAAAGGAACCCCAGGTGCAGTTTAGACTTTAGAGTCCATCTTTCTCTGTGTTATTTACTGAAAAAGGAAAAAAAAAAAAACTTTCCTGCTCAGGGTCGGGGGGAACACCAACGATAGGCAAGAGTGGCCGACACCTAAAAACCAATATGATGATTGTTGACTGACTAAATGGGATTTAATCATCTAGTCTATGCATTATTTTAAGCTTCATAGAGAGCAAATGCGTGGAAGGCTGTCCTATTGCTTCAAGGTGATATTTGGCCCAATTAATTCCCATAGCATTAGCAAGACGCAGGCTACAAGGTCATGCAGCCCGAGTCCCCAGGCAGCGTTGCTGTAACCGGTGAAGGAAGCTTATTTTACAAGGAAAAGTTTCATTAAGAACCAACCAGAGAGGAACAAAATACAAAATGCAAAAGGAATCACCACAGCACAAAGCAATATGAAACTGATAGCTAACTCCCCACTGGAGGTTATAGAAAACCAGTGAGCTGTATTTGCTACGTAGTGAGCCCCTTGCTATTGGAAATTCTTTGAACATTTGAGAAGATGCAAGAAACTGGTGAAGGAAACATGGATACGAGAAAGGGAATAGTCATAGTGGCTTCAAAAAAGGAAAGGAATAGTAGTCTACTTTTTTTTTCTTTTTGTGAGGAATGGTGTATTTAACAATAACAGTAGCACCAACTCACTGAGGTAATTAGGTAAATACTACCAATACCAACAGGAGGAGAATAACAAGCTGGTAAACAGGACCGTGATAGAGCACCAGAGCTATTCACCACGTGATCATCCAGACAAGAAATCCATGTTACGTGGTGATGCACTTGGGTTTGCTATGATCCTCCCAACTGCCTTTTTAGCATAATATAACATAAAGACTTGTATATGGCCCCTCGGTTCTTCACCCTCACTCACACATGCTTTTTTTTTATGAAAAAGTACAATTTCCTGAGACTCAGGGTAAAACAAGAACGGAGTAGTAGATAAATTGTAAAAGTGAAAAACGGAAATAACGATTTTTTTCACGGAATACCCACAAAACTTCTTTGTGGGATGTTCTAATTCTAGAGTTTTAAAGCGAGGTGAGGGCTGAGTTGGGTTCTGAAAAAAGTAAAAATAATGAAAAGCCTGCAGCAAAGAGAAGGTCCGCCCAGTGGCTGAACTGAATTTGTCTTTTTAGTGAATAAGTGATAAGTCATTAATTAACTAGGCATATTAGATTTGAGATGTTTACCCCCCAAAAAAAAAGTTGGATTTGAGATGTCTCCTGGTCCTGGATATTTTATCCACTACAAGACAAAAGAAGTGGATTAAAAAAGAAGAAAGAAGACAAAAGCAGTGAACAATTCAGTTCAGCAGCCACTTCAGCCAATGCCCCTATTCTAAGAACCGAGTTCAACAAATTTCTGTTTCTCACTATCGTCCATATCTCAATGGTAAAAGGAATTCAAAGAATTACTGTGTTGTTTGCAGTGAAAAAAAGCTGGAAACAGTGAATATGGAAAGGAAATTATGGCTCCCCCAATTACCTCTAGTTTTCTTGATTGAGCTTCGACTTTTGCACTCTGAAGATTCACCCAGGCTTGAATTTTTGCTTCTTCCCTCTGATATCTGCAACAACAACAAAAAACAACACCTAAATAAGAGGGTAATAAGTCGAGGAGGAAACTTGAAATTGTTGCAATGTACAACACAAAAACTCCCAAACGTGGATCCTACTAAACCTGATACAGCACTTGGCCCTCTCCTCTTCTTCCCATGCGGAAGCTCTGGACTCTGCAGCACTCTTTCTAAACCCGGTGCCCGTTTCGAAATGTCTCAAACTCTTTGATATCTCCTCTTCCTCCTCTTCCCTTGAGCTCCAATTTGATACAACCGAATCATATTGCGTTCCAAGTTCAAGTTTTGCAAAATGGTACTCCTGAAGCTCAGAAATATCAATGGTAGTGGTGGTGGATCTTGAATCTCCCAACGCCAAGGGGCCTGACCTGTCAGCTGGAGTGTTGTGCCTCACAGGAGAGGAACTCTTGAAGGGTGTGTGGCATCTTGAGGTCGTGGAACTTCCACGAGGAGTCATCTCAGTCCCAATGTCTCTGTGTTGAACCTCGGGAACCACTTCCATAGCCGCATTTTTCATCGTTTCACAAACTGTATTACTGAATAAAAAGCCTTCTTTGGTTGGTTCACAGCACCTAAAATTCGGAAAACTTTGATCCACACCCACACTGTCTGTAAACTTATCTGGAAGAAGAAATCCATATGGGCATTCAATAAACCAATTTCAAAGAGCCAAAAAAATATGGGAGTTAATAAAGGGCTACCGTCCGTGGATTTATATTCTCTAGTTCTTGAGTACCAACGTTTGGTAGTTTCAAAGTTGTTGTAGATGACACTGTATAAAGACCACATTATTTATGTTCAAAAAATTTTATTAAGCACAAGAGGAACCCCATATAGAAACCACAAATGGGTACCAAGAAACGGTTGATTTTCCCCAAAATGATCTCGCAAACAAGGTAGTATATTGTCTGAACTCTGAACTGGGTATTTTTCATAAGAAAGAACAATATCAAAAGATTCATGCAAAAGAGAAAAATCTTTAGCCTTACTGCAGCTAGGAGCAGGAAGGATGCTTAAAAAAAAGGGGAAGACGAAAAGTAAAGACAAAGCAAGATTTCACCTTTTAAAAGTAGTTCCGTTGAGACCCCACTGAGAGCTAGGTTAGGGTGGTCCAAAGACACGGAACCATGAAAGCTTGATGCCATTCTTGAGACTTTCTCCTCGGTGACTCTGCATTTTTCTGCGAAGACCTCATTTTGATGAAAAATCTCATTTTGTTTTGATATATTTGAGTTTTCGGAAGGTTTCATCGCATGGACAGGGGAATCATGGCAGGAACTACTGATTAGCCATTTCTCTGCATCATCCCACTTGGAAGGGAAGCTCTTTCTGGAGAGATTTCCAACGGCGAAGCTGAAAACTGGCCTACCAGGAGTTGGAGGGGCATCTGGTCTCCTCTGTGCAACTGAACTTATTCCTTCTCTCCTACTCTGAGCCGAAAAGCCTCTGCCTTCAGTATCATTGTTAGCCATTGGAAAGGCCTTGACAAACTCAGATGTCTCCTTGAGATTAAGCTTGCAAAGTGGGTCAGGGAAGGTATCTGCAAATGGGTTTCTTTTGTTCTTGTAATATGACCTCGAATTCCCCTCCAATGGTGGTTCCTAATTAAAACACAAACACCCAAAAGAAAGGAAATAAGAGAGAGATGGACAGCACTAACAGAAACCTTTTGCAGATAATTACAATAGAAGAAGAAAGAAAAGTAGATTAAAGACGGGACTTTAACCTTATTACAAGGAAACAAAGATGAAGGTTGCAAGTATTTGGGGCTCCTGATATCCATGGTTGGGAGCTTTGAAGGGTTTACCAAATTTGGGCTTGAAGAATCTTTTGTTTCTTCAGTTGGTTTCACCATTTGAATCATATTCTTTGATACAAAAGTTTGGAAATGTGGCAGTTAAAGAGTGTATCTTCGGAAGAAAGAAAAATCATTGACTGTAGGTATTACTAACTCGGTCGAGAGAAGCCCCTTTTGAGAACCAGCTCCAAGAATGCAATAAGAAAAGAAGAATTATTCAGGGAGGAAGTGGGGATTGGGGAGGAAAAGAACGCTCAGGCATGGATGTCGATGAGATAGAAATGATGAATAAAATTAATATTTTGAATTCTTGGACGAAGGTTCCCGTTTGTTTGATTCTCTGAAGAAATCACAGGGGCTTATTAGAGAGTTTTACGGTCTCACAGCGAGTGCACGGCCTACAGTCAAGTCAAAGCAGAAAGTTTTGCTAAAGAAACATGCAAAATTAAAATTATTTGAACAAGAGAGATCAACCGTTTGATCTTCTTGACGTAGTAGGGGCTAGGGCTTAGGTGGGTGGGCTCGCTCTATTGTCGGTTGACAAATGACAATACTGGGTGTAGAGTGTAGAGTTAGAGTTGGAACACTATTCCACCTGATCCTGATGTAGTCCCGTCAGTTTTCCCTTTTCAGTTTTTCATCAGTAATCCATCGTAATCGTATAGAACTTTTAGTGATAATAAATTATATTTTTATATAAAATTTAAAATTCATATTTTTGCATTTGCTTTTGGGCCTTTCTGATAAAATTCACTCTTTTCGTGAAAAGCAAAATAAACAAGGGAAAATTCTCCATACGTATCCTGTACTTTAGATCGATTGTCAATTTAATATTCAAATTTTAAAACGCGATAATTTAATATCTGAAATTTTATTTTACAACGATTTAATGCCGGCGTTAGTTCAGCGTCAGTTAAAAAACAAAAAGACCTAAATACACCTAACGCATGAACTCGAAATTATAAAATTAACCTATCAACTATTTCGACCAAGTGGAAACTATTCACACTTTTGAGATTCCGAAAACCAGTTCCTTCACGCCGGTGATGTCAGGCGAATGCACCCCCGTAAAAGTTGAAATCCATGTTCGAATACACGCCGGTGATGTCACTCCAGAAATGGCTGCTTCAATTGATGATGACGCCAATTACGAAGATGAAGCAGGACCTTCGGGTATTGTCAAAGTCCCTTCTCAAGGTGAGGAAAATGTACCTCCAGGCCTATGAGCTCGTTGTCGTTGCTTTTTGTTTTTTGTTTTTGAATGAAGTGTAAACGAGAGTATTTTGTAATGAATAGTCCCCCTTTTTTTGGCTAAGTGTTGGGCCGACTATGTTGTCAAACTGGTAGACTTAGGCCCCGAGGCGAGTTAATATAGTAAGGCTATGTGCCCGATCTGTTCTCCGCCCGGGTTAGTTAACATATGCTGAATTGGTCCCTGGGCTATGCACCTCGGGATTCTGGGCCTTACGGTGCTGAGGTCCTTGTTAGCTTGGCATTCTGGGCCTTAGGGTGCCGAGGTCTTTGTTAGCTCAGCATTCTAGCCCTTAGGCTCTAGTAGTGGCTCATGGCCTGCTTACGGTGCCGAGGTCATCTTTAGCTCGGTATTCTGGCCCTTTACGGTGCCGAGGTCCTTGTTAGCTCGGCATTCTGGGCCTTAGGGTGCCGGGGTCTTTGTTAGCTCAACATTCTGGCCCTTAGGCTCTGGTAGTGGCTCATGGCCTGCTTAGTTTGATAATTTATAAGTAAAATCGTCTTAAGTTGACAATGTTCCATTCCCGGGGTATCTGTTTACCCTCCAGGGTCTCGAGCTCGTATGCTCCCCCGAGTGCTCTCTTTACTCGGTAAGGTCCTTCCCAGTTTGGCCCGAGTTTGCCAACCTCGGGCTCAGGTACAATGATCTTGCGGAGAACCAGGTCGCCGACGTGAAAGTTTCATTTCTTAAATCTGACGTTGTAGTACCGAGCTACCCTTTGCTGGTACACTGCGGTCTTGATGTATGCGAGGTCCCTCACCTCGTCAAGTAGGTCGAGGTTGGTACGTAGCTCGTCGTTATTAGTATTGCCGATGTATGCTTTCAACCGAAGTGAAGGGATTTCGATTTCGGCTGGGATGACTGCCTCCATGCCATAGGTGAGATTGAAGGGAGTTTCTCCGGTGGTGGTCTTCTCTATAGTTCGGTATGCCCATAGGACGTTGGGCAGCTCGCCTGCCCATAACCCTTTAGCTCGGTCTAGCCTGGCTTTTAGTCCGCGGAGGATAGCTCTATTCGTGACTTCTGTCTGACCGTTTGCTTGTGGGTGCGCGACCGACGTGAAGTTTTGTCGAATCCTCATGTCTTGGCACCACTCTTGGAATTTGATGTCTTCGAACTGCTTGCCATTGTCGGAGATCAGCACCCGAGGTAGCCCGAAGCGGCACACTATGTTCTTCCAGAAGAAATTCTGGACATTTCGAGTTGTGATGGTTATGAGAGTTTCAGCTTCAACCCACTTGGTGAAGTAGTCTACTGCCACTACTAGGAACTTCCTTCCTCCTGTTGCTGGCCGGAATGGCCCGAGTAGGTCGATACCCCATTGTGCGAAGGGCCACAGGATAGTGAGGTACGTGAGGTCGGCGGCGGGTTGGTGGTGGATATTGGCGTGCTTTTGGCACTTCTCGCACTTCCTGACTAACCCGACGGCGTCTGCTTTCATTGTTGGCCAATAGTATCCCTGTCATAGTGCTTTTTGGGCGACGACCTTGACCATAGGTGTCCGCCACATAGGCCTTCATGAATGTCGTGGAGTACGAGCTCGGCTTTGGGAGGTCGCAAGCAGCGCAGGTAGGGGAGTGTGTAGGATCTTCGGTACAGTCGTCCGTCTATCTTGACGTACTTGGCTGCCTGGCGTTCTACCCTCCTGGTGGCGTTGCGGTTTGCGGGGAGGGTTCCATGTAGTAGGAAGCTCGCGAGTGGATCAATCCAGCTCGGTTCTGCTTGGGTGACAGGAGCGACCTCCTCTGCCCCCTGAAGAATGCTAGGCCGAAGTAAGTCCTCTATGTATACAATTCTCATGGTGTTGTCACTGGTGCTGGCTAGCCGGGACAGGGCATCGGCCTCAGCATTCTCTGACCTCAGGATTTGCTTGATGAAGTGTGACTGGAAGCTAAGCAGAGCCGCTTTTACCTTTGCTAAGTAAGCGATCATAGTTGGCTCACGGCTTCGTATTCCCTTGTAACTTGGTTTACCACAAGTTGGGAATCGTTGCAGATAACTATGTGTTTTGCCTTTACCTCTTGCGCTTGGGCTAGCCCGGCTATCAACACCTCGTATTCTGCCTCATTGTTGGATGTCGCGAACTCAAAGCGTAGCGCGTACTCCAGTTTTGTGCCACTCGGACCGTGGAGAACTACAACAGCTCCGCTGCCCTACTGATTTGAGGAGCCATCTACGTGAAGGATCCAGGGCTCTTCATCCCAGTTCGCGCTCGGCCTAACCAGGAGAGATACCGAACTGGGTGCGACCTTACGGGGCTCGGACTCAACTGGAGTGGGAGCACCGAGCTCACCCAAACTGGGAGCCTCGTGCTCAACCGGGCTAAGGACCTCGGAGCTGAACGTGCATTCTGCAACAAAATCTGCCAAGGCTTGAGCTTTGATAGCGGTTCATGGCTTGTACTGGAGGTCGTACTCACTGAGTTCGATGGCTCACTCCGTCAATTGACCAGAGACCTTGGGCCTGAGTAATACTTGCCTCAAGGGTTTGCCGGTGAGGACGATGATGGTATGAGCTTGGAATTACGGACGGAGTTTGTGGGCCACAATGACCAGCGCATAGGCTAGCTTTTCTATCTCCAGATATCTTGTTTATGCTCCCTGCAATATTTTACTAACATAGTAGATGGGTCGTTGGACCTGATTTGCTTCCTTTACCAGAACTGAACTGACCACTTTGTCGCTTGCCGAGAGGTACAGTTCTAAAACATCGCCCTCTTCGGGCCGGGTCAACACTGGGATACTGGCGAGGTATTTCTTGAGCTCGTCAAATGCGAGTTGGCATTTCGGGTTCCACTCAAACCCTTTGCCTTTTATTGCCTTGAAGAAAGGCAGGCAACGGTCTGCTGATTTAAACATGAATCGACTCAGAGCGGCTATTCTTCCATTTAGCCTCTGAATCTCTTTCACTTTTCGGGGTGGTCTCATATCTAGGATGGCTTTTATCTTATCCGGGTTGGCCTCAATACCGCGTCGGTTGACGATATACCCTAGGAATTTACCCGATGTGACACCGAAGACACACTTATTTGGGTTTAGTTTCATGTTAAATTGACGCAGAATTTGAAAGACGGAACGTAGATCTTGTATCAATTTATAAGAAAACTATGTCTTGACGGCCATGTCGTCTACATAACATTCTATCTTTGTGCCAATTAAGGGTTGAAATAGCTCATTCACAAGCCTTTGAAAGGTTGCCCCAGCGTTTTCAGTCCGAAGGGCATAACCTTGTAGCAGTACAGGCTGAACTCGGTTACGAAGGCTATTTTTTCCTCGTCGGCTGTGTCCATCCTGATTTGGTTGTAGCCCGAGTAGGCATCCGGGAAGCTTAGCAACTCATGCCCCGAGGTCGCATCCACTAGGCGGTCGATCCTGGGGAGGGGGAAGCAATCTTTTGGGCAAGCTCGGTTCAAGTCGGTGTAGTCGACGCACATGCGCTACTTGCCGTTTGCCTTTTTCACTAGAATGGGGTTGGCTACCCATCTCGGGTAATGAACTTCTCTTATGAAATCTACTGCAAGGAGCTTATCGACCTCCTCATCAACCGCCCTCCAGCGTTCTGGAGCTAAGTTGCGTTTCTTTTGTCTAATGGGTCTAACTACAATGTCAGTATTGAGCTTGTGAAGATCTTATATCATTTTATAAGAAAATCGTGTCTTGATGGCCATGTCGTCTACATAACATTCTATCTTTGTGCCAATTAAGGGTTGAAATAACTTATTCACAAGCCTTTGAAAGGTTGCCCCAACGTTTTTCAGTCCGAAGGGCATAACCTTGTAGCAGTACAGGTCGAACTCGGTTACGAAAGCGGTTTTTTCCTCGTCGGCTGGGTCCATCCTGATTTGGTTGTAGCTCGAGTAGGCATCCAGGAAGCTTAGCAACTCGTGCCCCGAGGTCGCGTCCACTAGGCGGTCGATCCTGGGGAGGGGGAAGCAATCTTTTGGGCAAGCTTAGTTCAAGTCGATGTAGTCGACGCACATGCGCCACTTGCCGTTTGCCTTTTTTACCAGAACGGGGTTGGCTACCCAGCTCGGGTAATGAACTTCCCTTATGAAGTCTACTGCGAGAAGCTTCTCGACCTCCTCATCGACCGCCCTCTAGCGTTCTGGGGCTAAGTTGCATTTCTTTTGTCTAATGGGTCTAACTACAAGGTCAGTATTAAGCTTGTGAGTTATGAGCTTAGGGTCTATGCCGGACATTTCTATCGCGGACCAAGCGAAAACATCTAAGTTACTGAGTAAAAAGCGTACCAGTTCGAATCGTAAGGGCTCCTCCAGGGAAGCACCGACCTGAAGCGATCTGGCTGGGTCCTCTACCGAGACAGGGATGGGAACAGTTTCCTCCGTGGGTGCAGCTCGCTCCTCGTTCTGTTCCATCGGTCGCTCCAGCTCGAGATCGTTGGTTACCTTGGCCTTTCCCTTGAGGGAGGTGACGTATCACTTGCAGGACTCGAGTTGGTCGCCCCGCACTACCCCAATGCCGAAGCCCGTTGGGAACTTCATAGCTAAATAGTAAGTGGACACCACGACCTTTAAAGCGTGGGTGATCGGCCGACCTACTATGGCATTGTAGGGGGAGGGGGTTGTAACCACTAAGAAGTCATGCCTGAGTCTTACCATGCTAGGCCACGTGCCGACTTCCACAAGTATTGTGACCTTTCCCAGGGGTTTGACCTCCTCTCCGTTGAAGCCAACCAGCGGGGTGTTCGCGGTCTTCAAATCACTCTCTCAGGACTGGAGTTTGTCGAAGGCCGCTTTAAAAAGGATGTCTGCCGAACTGCCGGAGTCAACAAGTACACGACGGACTTCGAAGTCGTTGATCTTCACCTTTATAACAAGTGCAACGTCGTGGGGGTAGTGGACCCCGCGCGCATCATCTTCGGTGAAGAATATGGGGTCTTCCATCCTGGGCTGCTTTGGGGGATTTTGTTCTTCTTTAGCGGCTTCCCGGGTTGATGCCCGAGCTACTGCCGAGGTGCATCCTGCTATGATCGATCCTCCAACGATCACGTGGATTGTTCCCCGAACTGGTCTTTCCTCAGGGGACTGCGTCTGCGGTTCGGCTAGCCGACTACTGGACTTGGGAGCATCTCTGTTGTGCCCTCCCTATCGACCTGTCTTATTACTATTATTACTATTATTATTATTATTATTATTATTATTATTATTATTATTATTATTATTATTATTATTATTATTATTATTATTATGTTGTACAAAATTTCTTAGGTACCCGCGACGAATAAGTTCTTCTATCTCATTGCGAAGATTATTACAATGCTCGGTGTTATGACTGTGGTCTCTATGGAAACTGTAGTACAAGTTTTTATTCCTCTCGTTCGGGTTTCCCTTCAGACGAGGTGACCATTTCACATACGGGGCGTCTTTAATCATCATTAAGATCTCGGTCCGCTTCGCGTTTAAGGGCGTATAGTCCGTCCGACCTATTAAGGGATCTTGAAACAGCGGGCTTGGCTTCGTCCTCCGAGCTGGGTCTTTCTTCTTCCTGTCATCTGGGTTGGAGGGTTCGCCTTCCCTCTTCCTTTTTTCGATCTTGCTTTCAGTCCTTTGGTTGATCTCCTCCTCTGTTGTTATGAATTTGTCCGCGAGCTTGAGGAATTCACCTACGGTCATGGGCTAGTTGATTACCATGTACCACCTGAACTCCTTGTGTGTCACACCCCTCTTGGTTGCCGTGAGCTATACCGCGGGGTCTAGGCGCGGTATCTGCAAGCACGCGTCATTGAACCGTTTGACATAGCCCCGGATGGACTCTCCTTCCCTCTGGACTATTCCGAGAGGCTCTCCTCTATTCGGGGGCACCACTTGCTAGTAACGAAGTGCGCGGTGAAGACTTGCACGAACTGGGTCCAACTTCTTACCGACGTGGGGGTCAAGTTCCTGTACCAGGTGCGGGGAACCATCATACTTGTCAAGTGCATTTGGGACTGGAAAGCATCGACATGGTCATGGAGGTCAAAGGACCCATCATACTTGTCTAGGGGAGGGAGTTTGAAATCTTTGGGCATGGGAACTGCAAGGAGTTCTGATGACAGGGGGAAAGGAACTGAAAGAATAGGGGAAACTTTTACCTCGTTCGAACTTGTTTCTTCTTTACCTCAGAGCTCAGGCAGGATGCGAGTGGTAGTTCGGCGACTTCGTCAGTGTCTTCGTTGCTGCTTAGAAGGCCTGGTATTGGCGCTACTTGCCTCGGTGTTGCCGAGCTCGATCGGCCCAGACTATTGGTAGTCCGCGGCCAGAAGCCAAATTGGTTCTCTACGAGTGGGAGCTCGAACTTAGAGTGCTGAGGTGCTGACTTGATCGGCAAGGAGGTTCCTGATCCGCCAGCGAGCTGCGAGGCGGGGGTAGTTAGTCTTTCCCTCCTGCCCAGGGATGAGGCCTGGCTCCTGGAGGGGTTCTGAAGTTGGGAGGCTTCCCCTCGGTGAAGGCACCCGCCCTGAGGGGAGGGCTTGACCGGCGTCGGAGCAGGGTGCCGAGGTGGGAGCTGTGGTTGGTTCAGAGGCAGTTGGGGGAACTGTTGTTGGCAGTGATGTTGGGAAATGTGGTGTAATACTTGCTGTTGATGGAGCTGATGTTGCTGGAAGTGCTGCATTTGGGCTTGCATTGCCCGCATGCATTGCAGCAAGTCATCAAGCTGGTTCTGCCTGGTCACCAGAGGGACAATAGTTGGTTTGGCGAAAGTTGTCTCGATAAGGGGGGGGGGGGGGGAGGGGAACATTCACAGGTGCCACCGCACTCAGTGCATTGGGGCTACTGGAGGAAGCCATGGGAGCTAAGGTTTCTTTGAGAGGGAGAGAGAGAGAGAGTTAAAGGTTAAGGAAGGCTTTTTCAAGTCTTCCCACAGATGGCACCAAATGATGGTGCGCAATCTGGTCGGTCCTAGCTGCTGGTTACCTTGCCTTTGACGGAGCTGAAGGTGCCTGAAACACAGAAGAAGTTGGAGATTTCCAAGGAGGAACCCGGTTGGAACACTCCAAAGCTCAAGTTAGTGCTCTAGAGAAGGCAAGGGAAATAAGGGACTTCAAGACCAGAAAGCACGAAAATCACATACCTCCTTCTTTGGAAGATGGGGGCCTTTTATAATCACCCTGTACACTCACTTCCATAGCTTTGCTAGATCGAGCATCATCACCTCCGCCAGATCAGGTGTCATCATCCCTACTAGACGCCAGTTCGAGTGTCAAAACCTTTGTCAATTGCTAGTTCGGGTGTCATAACCTCCACTGTCCTTGTCAGGGCCGTCTCTGCCATGTCTGAGATGGTGGTGGCAGGTGGCCGTTGGAGGGCGGCTGTCATGTGTTGGACCCCTAATCAGTCAGGCGCTCCACCTCCGTGTACTGGCTTCCTGGGCGTCAGGTACGGTTGTTCAGTCAGATGACTTGGAGCCGAAGTGGTGTGCGAGGTGAAGTCTTGAGTTCGGATAGAAGTGTGGCCCGAACTGCCCCGAGGTGGGTCAGCTCAGGTTTTTGCCCTTTGCGCTCCTTGTACGGCTCAGGACCTCCAAGGGAGAGCTCGGGTTCTTCCTTGGGGAGCTCAGGTCGTGGGTTCCTTTTTTGGGGGAGCTCGGGACTCCTTTTCTCGAAGCTCAGATTGTGGTCCCGTTGCCGTGCCGAGCTGGCACTTCTACTAGGTCACTCTCAATTGCTTCCACGTGTCGCATAACCAAGGGATCGGGCCAAATCTCCCTCTATCAAATTGCAACAAAATCTCACCCAATGAAAATGTAAATATTCATGTGGATACAGTAGAGGCGTTGCCACAACTATCGAAAATTCCAAGTTATAAATTCCATTTATAAAGAAACTAATTTTTTTTTAAGTAGTCAATTTAATAAAAATATTTGACCAACTTCAAATGCTATATACTTTAGTCTAAATGACACAATTTTTACTTATCATATTAAAATACTAAATGACTATTTCAACTCAGTGTATTTGCACTAAGGCTTCTCAAAAAGACAAAAGGTCTAAGCTATACAAGGGGCTTACGTACAGCCATTTTTAACAACTTAATTAGTAAATTTAGCAATGTTCTTTTTCTAGCCTTGAATTTCAACGATGGCCAGACATGGGCTAAGTTTAAGGTCAACCCAAGCCCAATGCTAAATATTGTGCGTTGGCCCAAGCCCAGACTGAGCCAAGCCCAATCTAGGTCTAACCTAAAGGCAGGGTTTAGGTTGGTCAATTGGTCTGCAGCAAGCTTATTAGGCCCAATACACTAGAAAAGTTGCGTCAAGCTATTTAGTAATACTAATTTAAATAAAAATTTTGTATATTTTCAATATAAACATCCATTTATGCATTTTTGTATGTATCTATATATGTGTGTAAACATACATGCATGTATTTATGTACTTTTGTATATGTATGTACTTGGGCTCAGGTTTGGCTAAGAGAGGGTTGGGTTTGTGTCAGATTCAAACTATTAAGGGTTAGAACTAGGCCGGTCAAAAATAAAAAATTATAGGGTTTTGAGCCCATACCCAGCCTGAGGACTGAAAATTGAAGCTCAGCCCATGAAAAAATATGGGCTAAGTCGGTTTAAACTGGTTGAACCAGCACGAGTTACACAACTATCTAATACCACTAGAATCACCATAAATGATAATTTGAGATGCCAATAGGTTATACAACTTAAATGTTTTTTGAAATTTGAAAAGCTAATTATTAAATAATAAATACACATTACATATATGGAATTTTCCATATTACTTAATATATTTTATAATGAATAATAAAATGTCTTTTTTATTACCCCCCAACACACACAATAAAATAGAGACAAATTAGCAAATAAGGGAATTTTGGTCACAAAGAATCGGGAAATTCAAAGATCATTCATATATATTTTTTTTAATTTTAAAGGTTATGGATATGGATATAAATAGGGGATGTTTATGTGATTTTCCCTTTTCTTTCTGATGGGGCATCACATATTGCTTTCATGCGAATGAACCTTGACAGGGCCCAACTTGTGAGAATATAAAGGATTTTCCTCATAGATTACAAAGTTTTCAAGCATTAGATATTGAAATTCTCCAATACAAAAAAAAAAAAAAAAAAAAAGTTCATATTTAACGGTTCCATCACGAGGACAGACTAAATTAATGGAGGGCATGCACGTCAACTATAGATTTGGGACCACCTAATCCAATATTCAACACTACAAGAGAGAGAGAGACAGACTACCATTATGAATCTTGGTTTTTTCAAAAATTACAAGTTACATTTTTTTTTGTTGATTAAAGTCCACTTAATAGATCTCAATCGTATCATAGATACCAAAATCAAAGTTTAACAACTCGTTGGGCATATTGAACATAAAATTTTCTTTTTTTTCCCCCTTCAATTTCAATTTTGATTGTAAAAATGAGTCAAGTAATGTTGAATAGTTTCTATCTGAAAACTTTGCTTTTCAAAAGTTAGGTGGTTATTATTACCAGAAAAAAAATTAGGTGATTATTTTTAAGTTAACAATATTGTTCTCCAAAACAACAGATAAATGAATATTTGCTAGTAAATTGAGCTGGTTAAGTCCTTATTTATCGTTTAAGAGGTTCAATACTTATTACTTGAATAGTAAATTGACTTAATTTATGTTGAATTTTCAGATTAGAGCATATTTAACTATTTAATTTTAAGTTATCATTGAACTAATTCTCAAGCTTTGGAAGTTGGAACTTTCCTTTTTCTTTTTGCTCCCTATTTTTTCAGTATTTTCCAACACTTCCAGCACCGGAAATGCCAAACAGCTTCCAAGTTAAGAACTCAAGTGGAAAAGTTTTTTTTTTGGTGACAATTCAAACTTTTTTTAGGTTCCATGGGCCTACATTATAGGGGCATCTCATCCTCCAAACTAGCCAGAGGCTACCAACCAGAGAGACCTTACCAACCAACAGAGTTGGCAATTCAAACTTAAGAGTTGTTTCAGAACTTTCCTAATATCAAAGCTCAGATTTATGTACAGTACCTTGGGTAGAAAGAAACTAGAGTCAAATTTGTGACAAATTAAAAAAAAAAAAAAGTAATTAGGGGGATACATGTCTTCATATTACCAAAAAAATTGTGACAAATAAAATGCAAATTTTAGTGTTGCAATATATTAAATTAGGATTAGGCTCTTGGGAAATCTGAGTATAACCTAAACTCCAAGGTTTTAAAAATTAACTTGGAACTGAAATCATTCTGACCACAGGTTTTTGAGTGACAGTTGGATGACTCATTCCAACAAAAAAAAAGATAAACAGTTCAACCACCTGGAGCAGAGGATTGATACCGACTGATTCAATGATTTTTTGCCAGGGCGCAGGGACTGGGTTTGTGATTAAACAAAATCGATTGTTTGAATAGTTCTCGAGCCAAATGGGCCGACCGTCTGAATTAATGGCAGTTCGAAAACATCGCCAAACTCAATGTTAGATGCAGGCATGTTAGGGAGAAATGCAGCCCAAAATTAGGGCCGGGCCAAGCATATCAAAGGCCCTTGTGGGAGAGCTGAACTGGACTTCAAAGCCAAAAGCATTTGCAGTTCAAAAATATTCTTAATGTGTATCTAGGTGCCTGTGCTTTCAAATATGCCTAAAATTTATATTATATCTATCATTAAAGTTGATTTAAATGTTGTATTTTAACTAAATTGTCATAAGTTCAATTTTTAATTATTTTGTTCATAAAATATAATATTAGTCATTTTATTAATAATATATGATATTTTGATCATTTTAGTCTAATTAATTTATACTATTTGATATCCGATTATAATTGCATATCGGGTGGATACGATCTGATTCAAATTCGGATATAAATGAATCAAATTTAAATATACTATTATCCAATTCGATTTAATCCTTTTGCAGCAACCTACTGCAATCAGATAGGGAAATCACAAACAGAGCTCTATTTTTGGGTCCCAATTCTATAAGATATTCTTTATTTTGGAAAGGCATGTGCTAATTGCTAATCAATCATTACAAAAAATCCAGAGGCCAGATCGGGTGGTGGAGTTGTTTTTTTTGTTATCCCTTTCAAAAACAAATCAAAATCATTTTGTTTGGAAACAGAATATTTTTTAAAAGAAAAACACAAGATCCATATGTGTTTCTTTGGTTTTTAAAACTGAAACCAAAAATTTGTGTTTTGAATCTGGTTTTAAAAACATGTTTTCATCTGATTATTCAATTCATGTTCCATAAATCATAAAATGTTTACACTAGAAAAAACATGTATTGTTTTTTTCTAAGCAAAATCAATTTATTTTTTCCTTTGAAAAAAAAAACAGAATATGCTTTTATTTTTGTGCTAATGTGATGATTCCAAAAATAAATGAAAACAAAATCATTCATGTCGTAGAAGAGTTCACATCTGCGCCCCACAATGTCCCACAGCACTTCTCTGCCGTGTATTAGGAATATCTTCCGATAATATGCCAGAAATAATGATGATCTTCGGGAAATGTTCCCAATACATAAGTATGTGCTGTGGAATGTTGTGGGGCGCAGATCTGAACTCGTTGTAGAATGCCCCCTCAAGTGCTATGTAAAGTTCAAAACTATTGACCTAAAGCCCGGCCCATTCCATGGGATCAGTCAACTTTGATTTGTTGCCTTGCTTTATAACCTCTAGACCGATGTCAGAAGAGACAAATATTAGTCAGTTCAAGGTCTATTCAAAATTGAAGCATGATGAGTTAACAAGTGTGATTTAGTTTTGACAGAGGCAACAGTGAATTAGATTGGTTGCTAAAATCTAAACATGTATGAATGATGTTGAATTTGATAGCAGTATCACACCCCCAGTGGTTAAACCTGAAACAGGACAGATAGCACTTGGCACCCCAATCTTCAAAATAAGTTGTAAAACTTTGTACTGTTATCCTCATGAGCCAGAGCCACGATCAGCTATGAACCGTTCATAGTTGTGAATCTCCTTCTTGCTGGATGGAACGGGCAGATTAATTCATCTTTTCTATTATAAACTTTTATCTTAGTTGGAGGAACTGTTTAGTCTCAAAGCTTAAATTGTTAAGTGAGATTCTTAAATAGGTTTTTATTCTCTAACATGTTCCTTCACGTAAAAGTCTTAAAAGTCTATTAGGTTTGAAGCGTGAATAAACATAAGTTCACTTATACTCGTACTGAAATTTAATTAATTATAAGGATTTTATTGATTCTCCCATCATCCCACCTCATAAGTTTTTATAATTTGAGGAACAATGACTTATGATGGGAATTTAGCAAAATACAAGGAAATTATACAATATCATAAGTGGGAATTTTGGTAAATAAAACCATAAAATGAATAAAAATTTATAAAGCGAGATAAAACATTTTAATTATAATAATGACTATGTCCAAATTTCACTACAAAACTATAAACATTTAAAATGTCAAATATCTACATTCTATGCACCGATACCCACCCATAAATTAACATCAATTCCGTGTGCTAACACCTACCCTAACAGTGGTTTGGGCCTAAAAATTCTGACCCGGCTGAACCGTCATTCTCCGTATGATCAATCTCTCACTCTTTTGGGAGTTTGGACTTTATACGCTAGCACCATTAATACCATACACTGAATAAATAAAATAATAAATAATGAGCAAGTGGTAGAATTACATGTGTACATGACTACATAGGCAATAAAATAACAGCGATAGGTGAACAATAATGTAAGCACATGGAATCTCCACCAATCATGATAGAGAGCCAAGTCGTGGAATCGACGTATCAGAGGGGCCCACAAGTATCAATTCTCCATCAACAGTACTAAGATAAGCCTATTATATACCAGCTTACATCTACATACTAAGATAAGAATATATAAACAATTAGCCTCTTTTAAATATTTTTCTTCGTTTACTTTGCTGGTACAAGGCAAACCCACCACAGCCAAAACCATTATTCAGCTTTAGCCACCTAAAACACTAAACAGAAGCCACCATCGCCAGCTTCATCTCTTCTTCTTATCCAATGTGCCCTTGAAACTTGAAGCTTCAAAGCCGGCTGCTTCAAATTCAATGGCCACAGGTTGTTCTTCTTCTTCTCCCCATATGATTTTTCAATCTGGTTTAATCAAAAAGCCTGTCACCAGAATCTTTATGCTTCGAGACAGACAGATCCAATTACCATCTGCCAAGAAATCACCAGCTGGGTTTCAGATCAGATCATCCATGGAAAACAAGGTGCTAATCCTGCTCTACTCCAATTGTACTGTTTTTCTTTTTCAATCCGTTCTGTATGTTTCCAGCTTTTGTGTTTACCTGTTTTCTTTAGTTAGAAAGCAACGCGGGTCGGCCTTGCCACCTCATCCTCATGTGTGTTCTTCAAGTCAACACCACTTTGGCTTCTAACAGGTTTTTGAAGATCAGTCAAGGGGAATAGTCTGTTATAGGGATGGCAACGGCGAAATTATATGCGAGGGACTTGACGAGGGCCCGCGTTTTCAACCTGCAGAGGCCCCAAAACCAGCTCCCAGCCTAAGGTAAAAAATTTTCTGCCCAAATTAAAGATGCAGCAGTGTAGCCGCTATCAACATATTGATACATCTGCCTTCTAATTGAATTTTTTTTTCCAACTCTCAGTGCGTTCAGACAGATTGAAATCATCAATCTTCTTCAGAGAAACGGCTTTCAAATTATTGAAGCAGATGGACAAAAAGCTGTCACTGCACAAGAAGTGGACTGGAACGGCTCTAACAGATTTTGTTAAAGCTCCAAGCCTCCAACAAAATAAGTTGCTTGCTAGTGCTTAGAGAGAGCTTTCTACTTAATATGATGATGATGATGTTTATGCATGTAAGACACTATCCCAATGTGAAGAAGAAGCATTGAAGTACCTGAACCTCAAATGTACTGTACACTTAGGATCTAGGAATGGGAGATAACTCTCTTTAGGCCTATAGAGGTGGTTTTTTTTTAAATAAAAAAAAATTAATCATTAGTAAACAAACTGCTCATCTTTTCATATATGACTTACGGGTTATGACTTGCAAACAGCACTTGCAAGGAAACCGACTAGCTGCAGTCCTTAAAAGTTAACAGAAGAAAAGATTTATTGCTTGATTTTGAAAACTAGCAAGACATTGGAATACCCATTTTATCATATAAAGTAAGATGGATATAGGGGTTGTAAACATTTATTTAGATGATGATGATGATGATATGCATGGCACCTATTACCTATATTATATCTAGTCATGTACATCTTCTGGTCTCGAGTAATCATGAATATTTACTGGAACTGGGCCGCTTGCAGACGATCAGAAATGCAATAGAAAGACATATGGTTCAGAGTCCAGAAATGAAGATCACTGTTTCTGATTACCAAATTCAAATGTCTTCCCTGCATATCTCCTATTCTATTACAAGTCCGGATTCGAATCCCACTACCACCAAATTTGGAGAGGGGGGTTATAAGTGTGGTGCCGAGCTACTCAAAACAGCCCCTAGGGGAGATCAGGCGTATCACCAAATATCAAATATATATATTTTTAGAAATCTGTAGTACAAACGTCCTTGCCTGAAATTCAGGGTCTTTAAGTTTGTTCCTACTACATAAAACAATGAAGGGCATATCTGGTGGTTGCACTTTCACACTTCTCATTTGAGAATCACACAAAAGGCTAAGAATGCCTAGCAACAATGGCGGAGATTTCGCCGTTTTGCAAATGCAATGTAGGAAAACAAATCTGTATCATTATCCAATTGAGTTAAGTTAGGCTTTGCTGGAAACCTCGATCCAAAACACCCTAAATAATCAGAACAGAGAAGCTCCTTGGAAATGGGAAGAATGATACATGTAATACCAATACCAAACCCATGCAGAGAAATCTGACGGTATAACGTGATATATATTATAAGTAAAATAAGAATATGAACAAAGATGTTCTTGTACACCTAACTCACCGAGAGGTCATTTAATATTTATACCTCGTCGAGAATTTCTTGGCATTAGCCAGCCAACCTTGTTCTGCTCTTTCTATCAAATTTTTTGATACATTTTCTAAGAATAGCAATGAGGCTTCCATCCAAAAAATTTACAATGGAAAAACAGAAAAAAAAAAAAAAAAGGCAACAAGTAGAAAAGAAAAGAAAAAGGGGGAAAGAAAAACAGAAAAAATAAACAAAACAAAAAGAGAGATCATTGATTTCCAACTTACATCCAGACATATACAGGTAAACTTGTTTGTACCATCACTCAAAGGAGGTCCCACCTTGTGTGTTCTCTTCACAGAGATCCGATTGAGACCTGCTGGGGATGATGGTTGGAGGGGACCACTGATCTGGTACCATAAGAAAATATGCAGACATAGCTTTCCTGAACCGTTTCTTGTATTGTTTAGGCGAGATTACAGTAGGAGATGAATTCTTTGGCCCACCAAGGATGCCTGAAGCCTTCACCCACGTCTCAAGGTGCTTGTCCCATGTGTACTGCCTCATGAAATCAATTATCCCAAGAACCAGCTCGTGCTTCTCTTCGTCCACCCCAACCAATAATGAGTAATCCATTACATCAATGGACTGCCATGAAATGAATGTGAATTACAGATCAAAAAGACATACTGCAAAGCAGTCCTCAAAAACATTTAACTTGGAAAAAACAAAATTTTGCAGCCAGTTAAGGATACTAGGTGTCAGCCAATTCCAGCAAACTGCAGAATACACAATAATAAAAATAGAAAGATTTCTCCCTTTTCCCAAAGTGATTATGAGAATGTCAATTTGATTAATGATCATTCAAGATACCAAAGACAAAAGGAAACCTAGAGTCTTCACAGGATATATCAAGGGAAGGAATCTAATGCACCCTTTCCGGTAACTTCAGGAAAAGAGAGATGAAGCCAGTGTTTTACCTAAACCACCTAGCTTCTCTCCAATGCTAAGGTCAACCTAGTCAAAAGATCATTGCCAACAGTTTTGCAGACCATCCAAACAAATA
Source organism: Nelumbo lutea (assembly GCF_056320005.1). Lineage (NCBI taxonomy): Eukaryota > Viridiplantae > Streptophyta > Magnoliopsida > Proteales > Nelumbonaceae > Nelumbo > Nelumbo lutea. The sequence goes on from NC_142689.1 coordinate 1,255,682, forward strand.
TGAAAAAGATGGGGCAATAATCTAATCAGCCTTAGCTTTTTCCTTCAATAGACTGATCCCCACTACTTGTGTCTTCTCTCAGTTAACCTAAAGCTGTCACTCTGGGCTGTTCAGGAATATGCAAACAAAATTAGATGAAACCATGCTGCTTTAAACCTAGATATATTGCACCAAGTAGCCCAACTTTTGGTCTGTTTTATTTAATTTTTTTCTTGGGTCACTTTAATTGAAGAAAAGTTTTGTTGAACTAAAAGTCTAAAACCCAAAGGAGTTGAATCACTATTGGAGCATGGCATGGTTTGCAATCTGCCTAGACTAAAGGTGAAATTTTTAAAGACCCTCTTAGTTTCGGCATCAGGTACCTCAGAACTCATGAAACCTATAATTACACAGTTAGAGTACAACGCCAAAACCACCAAGAGAAAGAACCTAATTTGTAAATGGTTTATGTAATACTTGAACCCATTAATATCAATGATTGGTTCTTAAGGTTACCGCGAGAAAAGAAGTATCATTCCAAACAGCTCTCTCCAGCAACCGCTTCGCCTTGTTTCCCACAAAAATAGGAGAAGTTGGCATCGCTTCAATCAGATTCTGATCCAACAGAACTTTATTAGTTCCACTTGAATCTGGATTATACCGTGACCGCGAAGATCCCTTAAGGTCATAAAGTCTTGTAACATTCCGTCCAAAAAGAAGATTCTCCATAACTAGAACATCCATTTTTGATTCCTTCCCTCCTTTAAGGTGCTTCGACGTAACCTGCCATAGAACACCAATACAGAAGATCAAATTCAAGAACAGAAATGGAGATACAAGAAAAATGTAAAGAAAAACTTTCTACAAGGTAACTATCTTTCTCAGGATTCAAGCATTGACAACCAAGAACTAGAACCCTAGGGTTCTGTAGAATTTCTGATTCATGAGTATGGAACTAAAGAACTAGTTTCCAGAATCTGAATATTCTTTTCAATGAGATTTGCTGTCCTTTTGTGAAGGATGTACCCAGAACTCTAACAAAATTGGTCCCTACACCCTTACATTTTAAACCTACTTACAAGATCTGAAAATTTCCAATTCTAGACTTGTTTCCCTCAAACTGAAATGTCTCACAGTTATGAGACACACTTGCAGTTCACATGGCTAAGCCCGAGACCCTTCCTAACCCAACCAATCATACCTATCAGCCCCAGTTTCATTCCTGATCCCTTCTAAACCTTTTTACCTAGCTCTAAAAACCTTTTTTTGCATTCAATTTATTGCACATGATTTGGTATCAGAGCAGTCAGTTCTACACCAACTTTACAGGTTAGGCACATTAAGGAACAAAAAAATTAGTGGGCACTACATTATCTGATGATCAGAGATGGACAAAGTGGAACACAACAATCAGAAGCTTTCTGCTGCAAAGGGAGATTGATGAATTCATGTATAGGTTAGGTGGTGACTAGATTGAGGAGGCGGTCTCTTTGAAAGACAGAGAAAGACCGTGGGTAAAGGGGATTGAATCTGAGGCTAGGGCATTAAGCAGGAATGATAGAGCCGGGAGTCAATGATGAGGATACTTGATAGCTGAATGCCCTTCAATAAGAGGAGGATCTCTATTTATGGGGGAAGATCCTGAGATCCTAAAAGGTAGGAAATAAAGGTGCTCATCTCCTGTTAGGAAAGGGGATATTGTGTTTGTTGTAAATCATTAAGTGCACCACCACTGGGGTTTCGCCACGTGTCTCGTGGGGATCTTCCTGAGGATCAGCTTTCCTTTCACTAAGGAGCCCTCATTACTCACGTGTGCCACCACCTTTTGTATGCCTTACTTAATTGACATGGCGCTAGTGACGTCACCGCTTGGCGGGCAACGTCTTGTTAGCCCTACGTGGCGCCTTGCCACGTTCGTTCCTTCGACGCTACACGCATAAGTGGCATTCGGACACTTCCTTAACAGGCCATGGCGTCGCGCTGGTTGAGGGTTTATTGCAAGTCTGAGCATGTGCAGGTCTCACCGCGGGTTCGGCCCAGGTTTGCCTTGGCTCGGGCTACGAGTGGGCTCATCGAGAGCGTGCGATGAACCACAGGTTTATCATGGTTCTGCGATGCGCGCTGCGGGTTCATCGCAGGCCTATGGTGCATTGTGGGTTCATCACAGAAGGAAAGTTAACTATAGGTTGTTCACATGCATCCACGTGGTACCAATACAGTGTTTAATGTTCTCTGAGGGACTGAATGAACACTATATACCTACAACATGATCTTATTATTGACAGCCTAACACTGGACCTGTTTGTAGGAAGATGACCTAAAAAATCAGGGGGTTACGAAGTCTACTTCTTGAGCAGCAAAAATATGGGGGAATATGGTTTGTGGCTCTACACAAAATTCTTATACAAGAACAGCTAAAGGGGAGAGAGAATACTATTAGTCAAGTGCATCGCCATGTGCTACATACAGAAGCCGAGGATGCTGATAGTTTATAACCTAAAAAAGGGTTGCGCCCTATTTATCTTGTAGGTAGATGGTAGACTAGAGGATTTGGGTATCCAAAAAGCATCTGGCATGTCAACCTCCAAAAATTATGCCACAACACAAGGTGATAAAAATTGTACAAGTAAATAATTAGTTAAAAAATATAATATAAATATGAAAGTAAAAGGTATAGTTCCTTGTCAATTGATTGGTCGGTTTAGGCTCCTCGTTGGATGTTTCCCTTCTTGTCATATCTTGCTTAGTTCCAAGTGAGAATGTTTTATGTTGACTTCACCTTGGAGGATTACCCCACTTGGAGTCTTTTGTGGGTTCTAGGAGAAAGGAAATAGAAGAAAATTTTAAGGCACATTTAATACACTCTATGGACTAGACTTTGGTTTATAAAGAATTTAATGAAATGAGCCAGATTGAATTCAATAGACACTTTGTGAGGCATTGGTCCATGTGTTTTCTGTTTCTTTGGTAATCTACATAATTGAGGAGGTCATCATGTTAAATTATTTACTACTACATATTTTGCATACTTAAATGAAAATTCTTCAATCGATTTTTTTTTTAAGTTACAGTTATAAAAAAGAAAAGAAACTCTCTTGACGTTTCTCTCAAGCAGAGCAAAATTAATCAGGACTTCGGATTTCTTTTATTAACTCCATTTGCAGATCCTCTAGCTAGGGAGGGAGATAAAGCTTGTATGGAGAGCCAGCCAAGTGGGACAACATATCTTTCTACATCTTAGTAGAAGTCTCCCAAAGACCATCCTATCCACATATTTGGAACCTTCTTCAAGACCAGCTCCTATGCCCATCTCTCGTACTGAATACAAATAACAGTTTGATGGAAGTTCCATGTGGAACCTGGGGTCTCCTAGAACAGCATGTATTGGTGAGATCATCCTTAAGGCTAACAAAGTTATAGCTTGGATTTTTAATGGAGCAATAGGAGTGGTTGATTCCATAGAAGCAAAAGATAGAGCCCTCCAAGTTTGCCTGAGATTTGCTAAATTCCTCTAAATTGAATTGATAACAATTAAAGGAGATTTGAGAAATGATATCTCGTAGACAGAATGTGGACAGTGGCCATTGGAGATAGTAGAAATAACTAATTGCAAATTTAGTCGAGTTTCTTGTGAAAGGAAAGAGGGGGAAGATGAAGATTTCAGCAGTAGAGAAGAAAGGAGTAGGAAGTCAACCAGGATTCAGAATTAACCCAAGCTGCCTACCTCTCATTATATTTATACTTAACTTAAAGGATGAGATATTACAAGGGATGCCCTTAGTAGGGCGGCTACTAACATAGCTGAACAGTCGCAACTTAAAAAAACATAAACTAATGGGCCTAAAGCCCAACAACTTCCTAACTAAATAAAAAACTTGGACCAACTCAACACTCCCCCTCAAATTGGGAGTAAATGTCACACATTCCCAACTTGCGTAGATCATGCTCTAGCTTGTTCTTTGCAACACCTTTTGTGAGAACATCAATGAGCTATAGATCAGAAGCAATGTATGAAAGACAAACTTCTTCAGAAGTTACCATTTCTCTGATAAAATGTCTATCCACTTCAATGTGCTTAGTTCGGTCATGCTGGACTAGGTTATGGGCAATGTTAAATGTTGTCTGGTTATCATAGTATAGCATCATAAGTTCTTCTGCCTATACACCAATTTCTTCTAACAGGGAATGGATCCAGAGAAGTTCTAAAACTCCATGTGCCATGGCCCTGTATTCGGCTTCAGCACTTGATCTTGCCACCACTGTTTGTTGCATACTCTTCCATGAGACAAGGTTACCCCCAACAAAGGTGCACACTCCTGACGTTGATCTCCTGTCATCAAGGCATTTTGCCCAATCTGCATCTGTATAAGCCTCTAGTTTCAACTGTCCATGATCAGTAAACAATATGCCTTTGCCCGAGTGTCCCTTTAGATAATCAAGAATTTTGTCAACTGCCTCCCAATGCTGGACTCGTGGAGCATGCATGCATTGACTTACTATACTTATTGCATAGGAAATGTTTGGTCTTGTCATATACAAGTATAGCAGCCGACCCACAAGTCTCTGATATCTCCTAATATCCTTTACTGGTTCACCTTCTAATGCATTGATTTTATGGTTCTGATCAATAGGGGTGTTGATTGCCTTTGTTCCAAACTTCCCTGTCTCTTGAAGGAGATCCAAGGCATACTTCATTTGAGAGATAAAACTTCCATGTTTTGATCTTGCAACTTCAATGCCTAAGGAGTATCTCAGTTCTTCAAGATCTTTAATTTCAAATTCTTTATATAGGTTCCTTTTCAGACCATCAATCTCACTCAGATCATTCCCAGTGACAATAATATCATCCACATAAACAATTAGGACTGACACCAAAGATCCCCTTCGCTTCACAAACAAGGTGTGATCGGATTGAGTCTGAGTGTAGCCAAAAGCAATCAAGGCCTTTCTGAATCTGTCAAACCATGCTCTGGGAGATTGTTTCAAGCCATAAAGTGACTTCTTAAGCCTACATACATTTCCCTTTTCAGTATCATTGTCAAAGCCAACAGGAAGATCCATATACACTTCTTGCAGATCCCCATTTAGGAAAACATTCTTCACATCAAGTTGAAACAAGGGCCAAGAGTATGAGGCAGCAATAGAAAGAAGTATCCGAACAGAGGTCATCTTTGCAACTGGTGCAAAGGTCTCTAAGTAATCAATGCCATAGGTCTGTGTACCCTTTTGCAACAAGTCTTGCCTTGTACCTTTCTATACTTCCATCTGCCTTATATTTTACTGTGTAAACCCATCTACATCCAACTGTCTCCTTGCCTTCTAGTAGATCCACAATATCCCATGTCTTATTCTTAATCAAAGCTACCATCTGTTCATGCATAGTTGTCTTCCACTCAGGTTTGGAGAGCCTCACTAACACCCTTGGGTATAGACACTGACTCAAGAGAGGAAAGAAAAGCACGGTAGGAAGGAGAAAGTCCATTGTAGGATAAGTATTGTGAAATACAATGAGCAGTACATTTTCTCTTCCCTTTTCTGAGAACAATAGGAAGATCAAGGTTATCTGTAACGGTGTTAGTAGGATCAGTGGGAACTGAAACAGTAGCAGGACCAAGAGGAATACCTGAATCCATGTCAACCGAATATGGAGTCTCAAAGGAATCGACAGGAAGTGATGTGAGTTCTGCTGTAGTGGAATCAACCTCCTTGTGAAGTCTCTGTCGTAAGTAATGCTGAGAAGCAGAATGCAAAGGAGGTGGCAAGGTAGGTGACACAGGGTGGTGGTCTAGCACAGGAGTAGACACAGGGATTGGAACTGGGAGAGGAATAGACTACTGACTCACTTCCCCAAAACACTCGCCCTGAGAAGGATTCTTTGAGAAGAAGTACGTGGGTTCAAAAAAGGTGACATCCATGGTAACATACCGGCTCCCAGAGACTGGATCATAGCAGTAGTACCCTTTCTAATTCTCTGCATATCCAAGGAAGACACACTTCTTTGCCTTGGGATCAAGCTTTGAGCGGTGAGGACCAAGGATATGTGCAAAGCAGACACACCCAAACACCCTGAGAAGAATATGAAACATCTCCCTTGAGGAAAAAGGAGACTGAATGGGGTGCTGAATCCAAGTATATGAGAGGGCACCTTGTTAATCAGGTATACTGTTGTGAGAACTGCATCACCCCAAAACCGAACTAGAACTGTAGATGTGATCATCATGCTTATTGCAATCTCAACAATGTGTTTGTTCTTCCTTTCTGCAACACCATTCTGTTGTGGACTGTAGGGACAACTACTTTGATGGACAACACCATATTCTAATAGATATGAGGCAAAGTGTCTTTCAAAATATTCCCTGGCACTGTCGGATCTAAACACCTTTATTCTTGTTCCAAACTGTGTTAGTACCACCTGATGAAATTGCCTCACCAAGGATGGTACTCCATCGTGGGATCTCATCAGGTAAATCCATGAGTATCGTGAGAAATCATTCATAAATAAGAGAAATTAGCGAAAGCCTCCCATAGAAGGAACATGGTAAAGGCCCCACATATCTGAATGAATAACATCAAAAGAATAACATATTTTATTACTAGGTTTAAATGAATGTCTACAATGCTTTCCAAGCTGACAACCTTCACACTCTAGACTTGACAAGCTAACATACTCAAAAAGTTTTGGGAACAAAAATCTCAAAGTAGAAAAAGATAAATGGCCCAAACGATTATGCCAAAGCATAATTTGATCCACAGACCCTGATTCACTATCCCTGCTGACATGATGACTTTGATGAGGAGGAAGTACATCTGGGAGGTAGATTCCATTCACTTCACGACCACTCCCAATCGTCCTCTTTGAATCCAGATCCTGCAAAATACAATGACCAGGAGAAAATTTTACTGAGCAGTTCAGGTTCTTAGTCAAACTACTAACAGATAACAAATTATTGCTCAATCTGGGAACATGAAGGACAGAGGGTAGAGAAATAGAATCACTAATCTTGACAGATCCCTTCCCAGCAATAAGAACATGGGATCCATCAGCTGTGGAGACCCTATCATTGCCAAAACAGAGCTGGTAAGTTGAAAAAATAGTAGAGCTCTGGATCATGTGCTCTGAGGCTCTAGAATCTATAATCCAAGGAGGTCCCTCCTTACCTGAAGTAGAAACACAATTTGCAGTGATGTGTGAACTACTTGTGTGAGCAAAGGAAGTAGAGTGAACTCCACCAATGCCACCTGTACCTTGTTGTCCACTTGCGGCTGAACTGGAATTGGTTGTATCCCGTTGGTTCACAAGTAGCCCATACCTCTCAAGTTCGGCCCTTACTGTAGCAGTTGCAACAGACTCCAGAGCAGCTATAGTAGGAGGGGCCGGAATGTCACCAGTAACTGCCATGTATGCATTTCCTTTCTTATTTTTCAATCTAGTCGGCACAAGATGTGGGTGAAGCTTCCAACAAGTATCTCTTGTGTGTTTAAGCTTCTTACAGTAATCACAGATCAAATCTCTTTTATCTTCCTTCTTGATTTCACTGCCACCCCAATCTCCACTTTGTTTAGGTTTCACAGCTCTTACCATGGCAGACTGATTAGGAATAAGGTTTTTCATCATTACATCTATCCTGCACTCCTCCCCTGACACAAAGGCATATGCCTGGGAGAGAGTAACACTGTCTAGTGTTGTTCATAAGAAGGCCCAACCTGACCAAACCGACCAACCCGAGTCGGCCGGGTTTTCATTAGCACCAGTCGGTTTCGGGTTGGGCAAATTCATAAACCGATATATCGAGTCAGTTTCGATTTTCTTGTGTGAAAACCGAAACCGACCCGAACCGAACCAATTAGTCTTCTAGTTTCTATAGTCTTTTACACCAAATAGGCAACCCATTAGGCAATTACAATTAGAATTAGGTGTCATTTTTTACCTAAATTGTATCTATCCTAGTTTCTCTAGTCTTTTACACCAAATAGACAACCCATTAGGCAATTACAATTAGAATTAGGTGTCCTTTTTTACCTAGATTAGAATTTAGAAAGTTTATTGAAATATAAATATTTCAGCCTTCTTTCTATAAAACAGTTTGACTTTCTATTTTATTGATAACTTTTGTCTTCTATTAGAATTAGGTCTCCTTTTTTACCTAAATTGTATCTATCCTAGTTTCTATAGTCTTTTATACCAAATAGGCACCCATTAGGCAATTACAATTAGAATTAGGTGTCCTTTTTTACCTAAGATTAGAATTTAGAAAGTTTCTTGAAATATAAATATTTCAGCCTTCTTTCTATAAAACAGTTTGACTTTCTATTTTATTGATAACTTTTGTCTTCTCTTCTATTCTCTAACTTGGTCCGCCCCCCTCAAGTCCTCAACTCAAGACATCATTTGATTTTTGAATTTGGCTCTCCCAACTCTCCCATCTTCTCAAATAAATTTCCTTCTAGTTCTAGGCTTCTCTGTCCTTTTTGTACAAGAGAAAAACCGAAACCGACCCAACCCGACTCAAACCAACCAGGTCGGTTTTGCCTTAGTGGGTCAGTTTCGGTTTCCACCTCAGGTAACCCGACTAGGTCGGGTTGGTAGGGAAAACCCCAATAAACCGACCCAACCTGACCCGTGAACAACCCTAACATTGTCCCTGGAAAGAAGGTGTTGTCGTGCAATATCATACTTAGGATTAAGGCCAGCAAGAAATTCAAACACCCTATACTTCTCTAGATGTTTCTGATAGGTAGTTGCATTTAGACCTGTTCATGGGCCGGGCCGAGCTAGGCTCGAGCCAGGCTTTTACTCTTTATTAATAGAAAAATGTTAGGCCCGAGCCCAGCCCTGATAAAAAGCCCGAAGCCCGACCTAATAAAAGAAATTCGAATTTTTCCCTATTGAAATGAACATTATCTATTTTAATTCAGATGTTTTTTTCCCCTATTTAAATGAATAATGGGCCTACAAGTGAATCAACAACCTTCTTAAATCAAAAAATTTATTCAAATGGACATTACATAGGGTTTTTACTTAGGTTTAACTATAGGTCGGGCCGAGTTGGGCTCGGGCCGGGCTATTTTGGCAAAGCCCAAGCCCGGCTCGAATTTTATGCGGGCAGGGCTTTTTGGCCCGAGGTTAAGCCCGCGGGCCAAAAAGCCTGTTCAAGCCTGTCTGGGGGCCGGGCCGCTAGGTCTAGCTGCATCCTTAGTGGTTTCCCAAGCAAATGTCTCTAAATGGTCAATCTCCTGCCACAGGGTTTTAAGGGTTGAAAAATAGGCTACAACAGATCTATCTCCCTGCCTTGTAGAAATAATCTGATTTCTTAACTGATAAGCCCTAGCAACATTCTCCCTCTGTGAATAGGTTTCTACAACCCAATCCCATATTTCCTTAGCTGTATTTGCCCATAAAAAATTGTACTTATATGGGGCAACATGGAATTACACAACCAAGTCATCACCATATAATTCTCCTGTACCCACCGGGAGTTGCTAGTTTCGGGTTTCACCTCTTCACCAGTGATATACCCTAATTTCCCACGAGCACCAATAGCCATCTTTGCAGATTGTGACCATTCTAAGTAATTTGCACCATCCAACCTAACTGTAGTAATGGTCCCAGTTTCAAAAGGGTCTCCAGCACCTCCTCCCACTGGTTCCATTTCACTCCCGAGCTTATTTTCAACTCTGTGGCCCTCCATGCTTCTCAAAAAATGTAAAGAAAATAACTGAAATTTGCAACAAGATCAAACAAAACACTTTTTTGGAACCAACACCACCTTTCTGGTGCCCTAGACTTTCTTCCCACAAAAGATTCCTTTTCTGTGGGACAGGAGAAGAGAGAGAAGAGGCAGTCGCTCTCTCTAGAAGCATCCAAATCAGGCAGGACTTGAATCACCCCTTACAAAAAACTCCAAGGAACCCTAAAAAATTAGGACACCACTTCCTAGGTCAAAATTGAAGAGTCCAACATAAACAAGACTCTTCCCCTTTCTCCAGCTTTTCCTGATTTTGATGAGAAACCCTAAACCAGCTACAGAGCACACAGATCCACCAAAAAAAATCCAAAAACTGGGCTTACCTGAGAGCTTCAATCAGCCTCTTAAATCACCATGTAGTCGGCCGATCTAGGGTTGTACGAGAGAACAACTTCAAGGAACCTTCGGCCCACTCTGATACCAAGTAAAAATAACTAATTGCAGATTTAGTCGAGTTTCTTGTGAAAGGAAAGAGGGGAAAGATGAAGATTTCAGTAGTAGAGAAGAAAGGAGAAGAAGAAAAGAGTAGGAAGTCAACCAGGATTCATAATTAACCCTAGCCACCTACCTCTCATTATATTTATACTTAACTTAAAGGATGAGATATTACAAGGATGCCCTTAGTAGGGCGGCTACTAATATAGCTGAACAGTCACAACTTAAAAAAACATTAACTAATGGGCCTAAAGCCCAACAACTTCCTAACTAAATAAAAAATAACTCGGACCAACTCAACAGAGATTACCACATTTCCTGGATGAAATTAGAGAACTTCTTTCTCAGATTAATGCCCAGATCCATAGGATCCCAAGGGGTCTTAATCTGGTAGCTGACACATAAGCTAAATCATGGGCTGGAATGTCTTTTGTATTTTTTGTATAGTCACAACATAATGTCTAAGTAGGCACTTGGTGGGGATATTTGTCTTTGATTTTCTTGTGCAGCTTGTATGTCCTCTTTGTTTATGCTTTTTAATGAAGCTACTCTTTCTCAAAAGAAAAAAAAGGGAAAAAAATACAAAAAAAAACAAAAAGAACAATCTTTTGGCATATTGTGGATGGTAATGATCACAACTGTTGAGCAGAGAAGGACTGACTTGTATTTTTACTCTATTTTTCTTCCTTATTCTTATCCATTATTTGTAGTTTCTGTTTTTCTTTTTCTTTTTCTTTTTTTTCTTTCCTTTCTTTCATTCCTTTTTTCTTTGGGGAGGGGGGGGGGGAGTGGGTTTGCCAAGATGACTAGTATAAACTGGGCAAACCTTCAATACAAGGACACTATAAGCTGATGTAAAATGAAAGAGTAAAAACGTTAGCAATTTAAATTCAGAGGCCCAATGGATGGTTAGGATTGGCCACACTCCACATGGAAGAAATATGCAGGTCTCTATAGATTCCCTATTTGATTCAACTAAAGAACCTTCTTCCATGCCCCAATTAAAAAGCTTTACTATACGAGTTGGCCTAATTTCTGCCACATGGAGGGATATGTGGCCAAACCTGGATAGGGACCCTATGGATAAGCAACCTGCCCAACTCCACTGTCCAATCAGCATACACCCCACCATGTATTGGACTTTCCATGATTAATATTGATTGTTCAAGGTTACAAAAAAAGTTTCAAAGCTTCCCACATAAAAGAACTTGTTCTAAAATTGTGTGTGGCTATGACTTTCAAGCTGAAACTTCTTCCATGAGTAGGGAGTGAAAAGATAGAGTTCCTTTGCACCTCAAACAATGTTGCCATGTGTAAGACACAACGGTTGTTCAAGTTCTTTCTAAACAACTCAACAAGCAAACATGCATATAAATGGGCTGGATTAAGGTTGGTCTGGTCCCAAATCAATAAGAATACACACCAGACCCCATTGTCTCTCTCTTCCACAACACATGCATGCAGGTTTTTGTATGACCAGTTCAGGTCTGTTAGGTCGATCTAGAATGTTGACAGCTCCACATACATATAGGAGAAGGTTTCCTAATCAGGTCAAGTAAGGATATTCCCCACACAACCATACCTATTTCTTCCACATGAAGAAATGCTCAGTGGATCAGGTGCTGAATCTTAGGGCCATTTTGGCTAACTTTGAGATGCTCACAGGTTTGAAAGTTAACCTAGCTAAGAGCTTGCTGATTGGGGTGAGGAAGTAAGGAGGGAGGAGCTGGATCAATTTGCAGTGGTGTTTGAATGACAAGTTGGGGAGTTGCCTTTCCTTTATTTGGGCCTTCCAGTAGGGCAAGCTTCTAAAGTAGAAATATGGAGGCCAGTAATTGAAAGAATGGAGAAGAGGTTGGAGAGCTGGAAAGCAAAATATCTTTCTCTAGGGGGCACAATTACACTAGTTAGGAGTGTTCTTTCTAGTTTACAGATTTATTATCTGTCTTTGTTGAAGATTCCAGCAAAGATGGCGGAAAATTTTGAGAATCTTCAGAGGGATTTCTTGTGGGAAGGGGCTGGGGGAGCTAAGAAGTTTCATTGGGTGAAGTGGGACAAGGTATATAGGCCAAAAGGGAATGGTGGTTTGGGTATTAGGAGGGTCAAAATTTTCAACAAGGCCCTTTTGGATAAGTGTCTTTGGAGGTTTGGGCTAGAAAGGGAGATGGAGTCTCTTTGGAGGAGGATTGTAGTTGGGAGGTACGGGTTGGTGAGGTTTGGGTGGGAGTCGAGGGAGGTCTCCAACTCTTATGGGTATCTGGAAAGGGATAATGCTGTTCAATCAAGAGTTTAAAGAATCAGTTAGGACCGTTAGGTTGGGTGATGGGTCTTATGGGTATCTGGAAAGGGATAATGCTCTGTTCAATCAAGAGTTTAAAGAATCGGTTAGGACCGTTAGGTTGGGTGATGGGTCAAGGATAAGATTTTGGGAGGATGAGTGGTGTGAAGTAGGGAATCTGTGTGATATGTGACTGAAGCTTTACAAGTTGACTGAGCATCACATTAAAGTTTATCAAAGCTTTGAACTGAGGGAGATCAGATTGTCTGGTTCCCCAGATTCAGAAGACCCCTGACCCCTGCTGGATCAGGAGATAGAAGAATGTATTCAGTTGCCAGAAAAGTTACAGAAGGTTAAGGTTTCATCCTCTTCAAGGGATGGTCTGTGGTGGAAAGAGTGCAAGAATGGAGTGTTCACTGTGAAAACCTTATATTTCGTGTTGGTGAAGGATCAGCTGGTCTCAGATCATATGGGGGTGGGAGGGGGGGTGTCTGGGGGAATCTTGTTCTACCTAGAGTGGAAGCATTTGCTTGGTTGGTTGCTTTGGACGAGCTCAGATCTGCTACCCACAAGATGTTCCCACATCTCTACCCACGAGACATGACAACTGTGCATTGGGAATATCCCCCTTGTCATTCATGGGAAGATGTTCCCAATACATGGTGGTGGTGCTCTGTGGGTATGGATGTGGATACAACTTGTGGGTAGCAGATCCCGAGTCGCTTTGGACAGTATTTTAACAGTCGACTACTTAAAAAAGTAGAGTATTCTGATTAGCAAATTTCTGTGTGTTGTACTGCTCAGATGAAGAGACTGTATTCCACCTATTCTTTTCTTGTAAGACTGCAAACATCATTCGGAAATTCTATTTCTCTCTTTCGGGCAAATAGTATTTCAGCCAAGGTCAACAGCAGAAATTTTCTCTTCTTGGCCAAGATTTGGAGGAAGCAGGAAAGCAGGGATAGTTTGGAGCTGCATTCCCTTTGCTATGTGCTGGGTCCTGTGGAACGAAAGAAACAGAAGGCTTTTTGAAGACAAAGCTAAAAATACTGAAACACTGGTTGTTCTGGTGGGGAAACTTGTAGCAGATTGGGTTGGGGTGCTTCCAGATTTTGACGAAGTCAATAGATCAGATTTGGGGGAGAACTTCTGGAATGTGCTTGAAATTCAGTCTTTATAATCTGTTTCAGTTTATGCTTTTTAGGTTGTCTTGTTTTGTAAAGCTAGGTGCAACTCTTTCTATTTGGAATGAACTTATTTCAGCCTTCGTCTACAATAGAGTTATCCTCTTGACCAAGATTTAATGGGAGCAAGAAAGCAAAGATCATGTGGAGCTGCGTCCCATTTGCAGTCTGCTGGGTCTTATGGAATGAAAGAAATAGAAGATTATTCGAGAACAAACAGAAGAACGTTGGAGGTCTTTTAGCCTTGATTGCGAATTTGGTGTCACATTGGATTCTGGTGCATACAGATTTCCTTCAGACTGGCAGACAAAGTTGGGGGAGAATTTTTGGAATTTTCTTGAGTTACAGACTTGTAATTGGGTGTTATCTTAACACCCCCCCCCGGGTTGACAGGTTGTATGATTCTTTTCTATTTTAATGAAATCTTTTATTCTGATTCTTCAAAAAAAAAAGCTAGGTGCCATCTTGTCACCTATTGGATTGTATCTATCTTTTTTTTTTTTTTAAGAAAAGGTAACCATAATATTCAAAAGGGGGGAGGGGGGATGTACATGAGAGGATGTAATGTACAAACAAAATAGTCAAACACACAGAACTAAAATATCTTCCCCCCACTCAAGGGGGCAAAGTGTTTGCACTATACAAAAAATTTCTATCCACCCCAGATTTAGCCAAAAGATCCACAGTTGAGTTCAGCTCCCTTGGAATCCATCTAAAACCGCAATGCAGAGAAGATACTACTTCAGAAATCTCATTGAGAAAGTGACCCAGCGTCCAAGGGCCCTTATCTGAGTGGGAGGCCCAATTAATAACATTCCTAGAGTCCCCCTCAATGAGAACAGAGTTAAGCTGAAGAGATCTAACAATTCTCAGAACCATCACCAATGCTCTGATTTCAGCTTCAGAAGCATCTACAACTGGACCACTGTAAGCCCAAATCACAGAGCCCTCTCTGTTTAGAATAACTCCCCCCAATGCCGGCTGCCAGAGGCTGGCCAGAAGTTGATATACAACTGCCATCAAACATCAGTAAATAATCTAGATCTGGCCTGGGAGTGATGAGGTGTCCAGGCTGATTGTCACTATATGAAGAATGATTAATCTCTATTAAATTCCTTTAAAGATCAGCATACATGAAACCTTCGAACTGATCAGAGGAGAGAAGCCAGGAGAAGATGCAAGAAAATATTCTTTCTCTAATGGCTTCCATCCTAGCAAACTTGTCAAAAATTCTCCTGTATATATCTTTTTCTGTTTAATGAATTTTCTCTTTACTCCAAAAAATAAAAAACCATGTGGTTGATCCAGACCATCCATCGGACAGGGGACAGACTTCATCAGCCACGGACCAGTCATTTAGGAAAGATACCTGGGTCATTTAGGGAAGCTCACAAAATAACCTGACTAGAAAATCACCCCTCCCCACCCCAAATATGAGTCTGGTATAATTTTATGACTAGTCATAAAATTCAACTTGTTAAGTAAAATTAAAGTTTCAACCAAATTTTGTTTAAGGCCACAGAACGGTTATTTTGAATTTTTCCCATCTTAAAAAATTGATACTTTGTAAAAATTGTGGCAACTAAAAAAATAGTTGAAATTGTCCCATACATCAAATTCTTTAAAAACGTAAAACAAAGTTAATGGTCTGCAGTGAAATGCACAGATAGGATTGTTATAATCAGTTGCGACTTATACATACCTGGCGTACCACTTCAAGACATGCTCGGACATGATACTAGACAAGACAACAGATATTGCATGGACACTTTTAGATATACTCTATAGCATTAAAAACTTTTAAAAGATGTAAGATGGTATGCTTTAACAAATAATACCATAAAAATTTATACATATTATTTAGCAAGATGTAAGTCTTGAGAAATAAATTTCTCTTTAAGAAATAGATATAAAAACATGATATAAGCATATTACATGGGATACCTATACTATATCCATGTCCTGGATTTTAGAAATGGAGAGACATCCCTGTTTCCCATGTCCATGTCCATATCTGGGCATCATAGGACTTCAGTAGCGTATTCAACCAAGCATTACTTTTCAACCTTGGAAATTGTGCCTTAAGGATATAGACATTTGAGGAATTACATACGTGAACTGGAGAGGAACTGCTCAATCTCAAGCAGTACGACTCAGCCATAATAAACTCAAACAAATATTGAAATCCAGCAACCAGTACTCCCAATCTTCACAAACATCAACAATTAGCAAATTTTCAATTCCAAACAGTGCATAAAGTCAGGGAAGCATGTGAGGGGGGGGACCTGTCCAAGACAACTTAATCAATACCAAGAATCCAAATCTTGGAATTAAGCTAGTTGATTACTTTGTCCTAAAATATAGAAGTTTGGTCATTAATCAACAAGTTCCTTAGCATAGAGTCTTAACTGGAAAAGTTTCACTTAGAATCCAATCAATTTGGATGAGGGCATGGTTAAGAGTCAGCAACATTTTAGCTTATTAAGTTTGGTTTAAAGATATCATACCTGATAAATCCCCAAGATCTTTGCTAGACATGTCGGGCTGCCAGAAGCAATTGATTCAGATAGATACTTGAAATACTCTGGAGCAAACTTGATAAAAGATTCCAGCTCTGTCTTTGTAACTTGTTTGATGATAAACCGATCATCTAAGGTTTTTGCAAAAAAGACATTGCTCTTGCCACCTTGTGCTCCCCACTTCTTGCAGCGACTAAGAGACCTTATGAAATCTAGCTCAGATGGACAACATGTCCTTCTCAAGGCCTCAAACCTCTTTGCATAATAACAAGTGACAGTATACTTCGCCTTTCCAAGAGAGCCATCATCTGAGAAAGAAACTCTAACATGCAATGCTTTTGTATACAACAGAGGATCCAACATCAGGGAGCTCCTAGATACAGATGTGGATAAGATGCTGTCATCCGTGGACCCAAGATTCCTAAATGATTCAGAGACTGTCTCATCAAAAGAATGAAGCAAGTGAAGATTCACAGAATCAATAGATGGTAATGAAACCGAAGGTTCTATCCCATCTTTTGGTCTTTCCCATTCATCAGATACCTGGGCATGATAATCAGGAGAAACCAATGCATATGCAATAATACTCGTAGGTTCATCATCATAAACTGGCACAACAGTGTCATTGACACCTACAGGCAAAAGCAATCTAGCCCCACCTTGACGCTCCAACTCCCGAAATGATGTGACATAGATAGGATTATACTCACTAACCATATCAAACTTTGGAGAACTTCCTGAGGAACTTTTGTTGAATGACCGGTAGAAGTTTAGGAAAGGCATTCCCACCCAGCTTATAGAGTCTTCCATGTTGTCAGCCCCCTTGCTCATTAATGCAGGCGCAAGAGATTGAACCACCTCAGCTCCACTTTGGCCACTATGATCTTCCAAAACTGGTTTTGCTGATACAGCTTCTATGACTGATGAATCCATCAGAGATGCATCAGAAAATGCATAACCATTCTCGCTAGGTGTTGTGCTTCCCGGGTGATTTTCGCCTGTCCACGCTGCATCAAGGGTGTCTGACAAATTTGCTATAATTGGGAATTGGCCTTCTGAGAGCACTCTACGAACAGTTGCCCCAGTCTTCAAAGGGTCAGATTGGTCACAATGATTTATGATGGTAGAAAGATCATCTGTGCCCTCCTTTCCATAATCAGAATCCTGCTTTGTATCTCTTCCTTGATTAACTGAGTCAGGCTGGTTGGGATGCTCACCAAATGCTCCTTTCTGAACAGGATCCTCATCGGACTTTGCATCCGAAACAAAGGAGTCATGACTAGTAATAGCTTTACCCGGTTTGGAAGGACAGTTCATCTCAACAATCTTCTCACTAGGACCGAGTGTTTTCTCCTTCTGCTTTGCTACTGATCCACATGGTCCTTCCTGAGGGCTTTCAGCACTGGCTGCGTATATCAGGCGGTGGTCCCACACATAAGACTGGAAAAGTAACTGCCTTCGCAATCGATTAATTTCAAGAATATCAATTATGGGTTGGCCCTTTTTTCCCTCACTATTTAGTATTTTCTGCAAAGATTCCTAAAACAAAGTTGAAAAATCAATCAGAATCTGAATGCAAAAAAAGAATATGCACCCTATGTGGTGTAAAGCCTATGGATTCATCAATCCAGAAAACCCAAACATTTAGCAACCACTTGGAAGATGACCATTCAAACCGGACCATCTTAAAATTAACCAGTGAGAGAATATTTTTATCCATGCAAGATTAGTTGCCTGTTTTCTTATTTTTATGAACAGATTAAGTCATCCAGACCCAATTTTATGGTGCACTTGAGGTAGTCTAGGTCTGGCTGATACATAAGTGGACCAAGATGAAAATAGAGGGTCAAGAACACTACGATTTTGGCCTGCTGTATTATCCAAAAGTGATTTCAACTTGGAAGATTAGGAGAAGAATGACAACAAGCATCACCTCAAACTCTGCCTTCTCCTTCTGCAGCATCCCTTCTAGTTCTGCAATTCGACGTTTTAATTCTGGTGCTTTCATGCTGCTGTTAAGTGATCCTGCACCTAATCTCTTTTCTGCAATCTGATGGAGACTGTTGAATACTTCAGTGAAAAAAAGTTCTGCCCTGTCAACCACCTGTTCAAGAAAAAAAAAAAAAAATCAGCCACCATAAATAGTTACAATTTGAATCATGTGTTTGGAATCAAGTTCATATCACTAGACCTCATTTGCTTCTTTCTGTATCCACTCCTGGTTTTCATAGTTAAAATCAAGCTTTGGAGGTGGAAGGTATACAGAATGAACGTCAATTGAAGCATATCTAAAGCATGCAACCATCCTCCCAAACCTGTTCATGAAAGAATACAGCAATAAAAATGAGATAATGTCCAGACAAGATAATAAGTAGTAAAATGGTTGAGAATGGCCAAAGCACAAGGAGAATTTTACTGATGGAAGGAGAGTCAAGGATAGTAATGAGGTGGCTGAAGAATAACAAGGAATTTGGAAGTACATATGTCATGACCAAACAGGCAGCTATTGCTGACAGGGTTGCAACTTCCAATGGATCCATAGATTAGCAAATAGGCTCGCTGATATCAATGGGACTGTATCAGGCTCAATTGTAATCTGAGTAAGTTTAAAGCAGAGTCAATGGGATAGGGGTTTAGACAGCCTATACACAAGGGATCCTTGGCATATTATGTACACTGCATTTTTTCATATCAAACTTGTAAAACTTTTCACGGTTACTGATCAAAAAAGAATCAGATATTACAAGTACAATGCATGAAAAAGTAAATCTACTGTACTACAGACTACTAATTATGATTTATAAATGGAATACAAAGGCATCTATATAAGTTTGAAAATAACCACCTAAGGGATCTCTAAACCCGGGAGAATCCAGATAGCAGCATACTTTTTAGCTGTAGTTTCAGTAATTTTGGTGGTAAACCAGTATTTTATATTTTTTTGGGAGGCTGGAATCATTCTATGACCACCCCTTTACCCAAATTTTCTTTCCGTACTGCTTTTTCAACTCTATCCAACCAATCTAAAACAGTCTTATGTTGGGATTCTTGTGAACTTGTCTAATGGATTAACAAGAAATCAACTCAACAAATTAGTGCCATCAGACCCAGATCTGACCCGGTGATTGAGCCGATGAACCACAAGTTTACTTGATTCTGGTTTTTTGACAGTTTTTACAAGCTGAACAATCTAACTGCTGGTTAAAATGTGAACTAGTGAGCTTTCGAGTTTCCATACAGTCCAATCCTAACAACATTTCAATAAATCATTTACCCCAATTATTTGGGGTTGACTACATGAATTATCCATCATCAATGCACTCTAACCATGTCTTCTGTGAACATGTAACTGATGTCAGACCCACCCAAATAGCAAATTAGCAACTAATTGAGGTGGCTGTGATGGGTATGATATTAGACCAGAAAGGCCTCATCTTCTTGCTTTTGACACTTAGCTTGGGTATTCCCAACAAAGGAGATAGACAAATCATAAATGAAGTTCCAAAAAATTAAGAAAAAAGGGGAGACAGAACTGATAGGTGGGCAAAGATTATTTATCTGAAATAGAGCTTACAGGTTGATCAAGTAAATAATAAGGGATACTTAAAAGGTTTAGAAAAGGGGCCAGGATGTGACTGTTGGACTATAATCAACTAGAACTCTATGAAGAAATGAATAGCTATTGTAAATTTAAATAGATCCTAATGGAGTGAGCACCAGTAGATTTCTTTAGGAGTCAACACCAATGAGATCTAGTTGGGTCTATCAAATAGCAGGTCTATTCTTGCTCATGTGTCATACAAACTGACTACTGATGTTCCTTCATTATGTACAACCAGTGCTTGTACTACTCATACTATATATTTACAGTACCACAAAATTGTTCAAGTAAAAGCATAACATACCCATAGAACCGGAGACAGTCTCTGTGTAAGGAATGACCACAGCTAGCTACTCTGCTAGCAGCAGCATGGTTTGAAAAGCTGAGTTCTAAAAACTTCCCAAAAGATAAACCCCACGCAGCATCAGACATCACCACTCTCCGAGTTGCTGGAGGAAACCCATTGGTTCGAGGACATTTCAGGCATCTATGCCACATCCAAATTTTGCCCTCTCGCTCACCTGGCAAGAGGAAATCTGGAAGCTTCTTAACAGAAATTGTGAGGCTACCCTGTCGATGTGTATAACAATGAACATGTGCTTCTGATGGCATCTCACATGAACGGCACCGGTAACTCTGACAAAAAATGTCAATTCAGTCCCAAATAGAGTTGGCAGATTGCCATTTACAGAAAATATGTGGATACTAGAAGCGGTGAAGAAATAATAACCTGATCAAATAAATGATCACGTAAAAAACGCCCCAAAGGCTTGTCAAAGCTACCATAGTATTTAATCCGGAAGAGATGTGCTCGTTCGCAGACAGTCCCCTTCCACACACACCGGGTTGATAAGGAAACCAAAATGCTCTGATGGTCAGAAGGGGATGGAGGAAATTCTTCCTTAGAAGACCCCTGCTCCTCACAATAGTTATTTCTATGATGCTGCAAGGATGTCAATTCTGAAGCACCAGGTTCATTTGTGGCAATTGCATCACAATCAACTTGAGAATCATTAATTACAGCCCTACCATCCCCTGAGGACTCTAGAACCCCAAAACCATTAGCAACCAGATGGCCAACCATGCCATCTTCACAATTATCAGTTGCAGAATGCTTGGACTCAAGAGACTCTCTAAAACCCACTTTATTGTTCTCTTCTACAGAATGATTTGGAAAGATCTCATTATGGTAGGTATCAGACCCAAACTGAATTGAAGGAGTTAAGGAATGGAAATGAACTGAAGAGTCAAATCTTGAAGTTTGACCCTCATACAGAGAATTAAGATCCTTAGGTGAACCAAGTGACAAGGCCATCTCCATTTTGCTAATGGAGGCACTGTGTATTGATGAGGTCGTATTTGACCTCAGGACTGTGCCAGATCTTTGTGGTTCAATACTGGATTTAGGTCCCTGAGACTTGCCAGTAGCAGGAACATTGAAACCAGGTACCATGGAAATAGACCTGTCAATACTGGATGGTTTGTCTGGAAGTGCAACAGTTATCGGGGACTTCAATGGGAGTTCTGGCAGAGAGGCACCTTCATCAGCAAGGAATGATGTCTCTAAAGCCAGATGATATGCTGCAAAAACTCCATATTGAACCACATGCTTCACCTTTTTCAACTCATCACCATTTGCACCCTTGAGCAAAATCTGAAACAAATAAAAGCAAATAAAGACCACTTCAAATTCAAATAATAAACTTATAGATACATCAAGGAGAAAGACTGAACCCTAAACACACTGAAACAGTACATGATGAATAATGGAACATATGACATGCACCAGCCATTTATAGGTACTGAGAACACTCTCTCAAGGTTTTGACTCATCAATCCACAATCTTTTCTAGATTATGCAATAAAATTCCTAAACTATATTTTATAGTTGAATTGATTGTTCGAGCACAAAGTTTCCCAGGTGGATAAAACTTGGCACCACATACTTAACATAAAGTTTAGCATGGTTTATATTACCAAGACCATGGATTACAATATTTCAAAATATAATAAATTCATATTGAATTGTTCCAAAGGACTTACAGTACAACCCAATGGCTTTGGGCAGCCTTTAAAGAACATCAATGTCTTCATCAATTTCTTCCCACCCTGCCCAGCACTACCATGTTCTTCAAGAAACTTCTCCACGTGGAATGTTTCACAGTGCCCCAACTTTGGTGATGATAAATGATCGATTGAAGGTACAATCTGTGCACCTGTGCAGCGAGCTATGCGTTCTAAGAGGGGCCTCTTAATATTGAGAACAAGGGATATGTCTTTTGTAAGGAGGTAATCTTGGGCAAAACGGGAAACTGCCTTCTCAACCAAAAGAACATTGGGGTGGTGAGCAGCAATCTTTGCAACCGCCATCTTCAAATGGTCCATTTCCTAAATACAGATGTAAACCCATAAGAAGAAATAATCCAAATCCAGGAAACACCACACTTGCTTGGTTAATGTATCAACCAGTCAATAATCAAAAGTTGGGAAAAAAAAAACTGTTTCAGCCTTGTATCTCTCTTTTTTATCCAACTTTACAAATCCAGAGAAAAAAAGGTTAATGATTTAAACCTGCTGCAACAAAGTATCAAAACTTGACAGGAGGTTAGAAATCCGCTGATACTCAAGTGCTCCTCCAAGGATTAGGAACCGGGGTTTCTCTATCTTTGATGTCATTCGCCGATGAGCCACATTTTTCTTACAAACAACTCCTTTGACCACCACACTAGTACAAATGAGGTAAAAAGTTTCATAAGTGAAATAAAAAACAGATAAATAAGGTATAGATGCTATACCTTTATGCTTCCA
This sequence comes from Nelumbo lutea, assembly GCF_056320005.1. NCBI lineage: Eukaryota > Viridiplantae > Streptophyta > Magnoliopsida > Proteales > Nelumbonaceae > Nelumbo > Nelumbo lutea. The sequence continues at coordinate 1,278,232 of NC_142689.1, forward strand.
TTTGAATTGCAAATATAGATCAAAAGATTTATGTTGTTACAGATATGCCTATTAGACCGGGGATACAATCCAAATACCACAACTCAAAACATGGACATGAGTATCAAGTTCTGTAATTCAGAACATGGATTTCACATGTAAAATAGTTCTCTGATAATCTGGATGCCTTTGTTAGTCTTAAAGGTAAATGAGTTGAATGACAATAAACATTTAATAATCCTTAATAAAAGAATATAGTAGATTGTTATTCTACCCTTTTATGACAAAAAGGATGGAAGGGTTACAGTGACAGGTTACAAAAATATGTGCATGAATATTGATGGGGATTTTAAACAGTCCCATTACACGTATTTGGGTGGCTAAGGCATGGATATAAGTGTCACAATCTCATAATTTTGTTAGTTCTTTGTCTTATTTAATTTATGGAAAGCAAGGATATTTTGTCGTTTTAATTATCAATAGTTTGGGTTTGGTCATTGGGAGTTAGTTGTCGAGCCATTATTTAGTTAGTTTCAAGTTTCATAGTCAGTAGATAGGGAGTCAGCTGTTTGATCCTTCTTGTTTTGTGTGGCCTACAAAAAAAGGAAAAATGATATGGAGATGTATTAGAGCAGCAGCTTTGTGGACAATTTGGGAAGAAAGGAATGCAAGGGTGTTCAAAGAAAAGGAAAGAAGCTTACAAACTGTTGAGGATTGTATATTGACTAGAGCCATTCATTGGCTAAGAACTTTGTACTTGTTTCATACATTTTCCTTTGATGACATTTGGAGTAGCTGGAAGGCGGTAGCTACTAGTCATACGAGGAAGGACAAGGCAGCTGCAGTGTGGAAGCCTCCGCCTGAAGGTTGGGCAAAGCTGAATTTTGATGGTAGCAGCCAAGGAAACCCGGGCCCTTTGGGGATAGGAGGGGTGCTGAGAGATGGAGAGAGCAACATCCTAGCTTTGTTTTCAGGCCCTGTGGGAATAGGAGACTCAAATAGAGCAGAGATCTTAGCGGCTGTACAAGGCATCCAGATTGCTGAACAGTTAGGAGTTCAACACTTGATAGTTGAAGGAGACTCTAAAATTGTTGTGGGATGGTTGACAAAGCCAGCTTCAGCTATGTGGCAATATAGAGATTTATTGAGGAAAGTCAATTGGCTCACAAGAAATCTGACAGTTGCCTCTCTTTGGGTAGAAAGATCAGCAAATTCCTTAGCGGATGGACTAGCTAAGCAAGGGGTTTCAAGGGATCATTTGTTTTGGGCTGCTATGTAATTTTATTTCTGCTTATCCAGTTCTTAATTGATGTAATACTTTGTTAGAAGAGGTAACAGCTCGTGCCTCTTCATGGGTTTCCTGTATTGCCTTATATTCTGATTTAATAAATTATTTTCATTCATCAAAAAAAAAGATAGGGAGTTCTGGGTGTTTTCACTTAATTCAGGGATCCAATGACATTTTCATAATAATGGTGAACAGTATTTTACCCTAGATTTATTTTATCAACAAAAGGAGATTTTATTAAGGAAACTATAAGGATACACCAAGGGGGAAACTCTACCTGAGAAAGCAAAAATTACAATTTTACCCAAAACAATTGATGCCTAAAAGCCCCTTGTTTTAGCTAGAGTATCTGCCATCCCATTAGCAGTTCTCCTCACCCATTTAAAATTGACAGTTAGCTCCCTTGTTATACTTTCAATCTCCCAAATGGTGTGTTTATAGATCCAAGGGATTTGGGTTTTACTTCTTGTCCAAGAAACCACCTGAGAGTCACCTTCCAGGCTTCCACCTCCAACTGTTTGAATCCAAGCTGCTTTGCAAGCTTTACACCTTGGAATAAGGCCATCATCTCTGTGGTCACTAAGTCACCATGCTCAACAGGTCCTGAAAATAAAGCTAGTACCTTGCCCTCTGAATCACAGAAGACCCCACCTAACCCTGCCACACCTTGGTTGCCTATAAAGCTTCCATCAAAGTAGAGATTTATAGGGCTGGTCGTCAGAGGTCTCCATTCCATGACTATTCTTTCCTTGTCTTGAGCCAAAAGTGCTACTTCCTGCCAATGTCTCAAAATGTCAATCAATGAGAAGACTTGAAAATCTCCCAAAGTCTTCACCCAATGTGCCACCTTTACTTTTATTCTGTCTAAGACTTCCAATTAGGATTGGCACTTCTCATTGAAAATCCTGGGTTGGGGATGGGCTACCCCCCCCCCCCGGTTGTATAAACCTTCAAAAGATGACAAATAAAGAGAGAACAAAGATGCTCCCAAATACAAAGCACAAATGAGCAGGAAATAAAGATAGGGGAAATGGATTCACCGCTTCCTCTGCAAAGTATGCACATATGAGGGGAAAGGTTTTTTTTTTTTTTTTTTTTGCAAATCTTTCCACCACTGGTTTCCAGAATCTTTTTGATCTTGGATTCCCACCCAAGGGTAGACCTAAGTACTCCAAGGACCAATCTTTGACTTCACAGCCTAAGATCTCTGCTATTCTGATTATTTCCTCCTCTTGCAAATTTATGCCCGCCACACAGCTTTTTCCCTGGTTAAACCTTAATTTTGATATGTTCTCAAAAGAGCTAATGAGTTCCTTTAGGTTTCTTAGGGAATCTAGACTTTCATCATCACAGAAAAGGATTATGTCATCTGCAAACACAAATGGGTAAGCACTACCTCATTTCCTATCCTCCATCCTCTAATTAAATTTCTAGATCAGCCTTAATAACCAGTTTGCTTAAGACCTCAACAATCATGGTGAAAAGGAATGGGGATAATGCCCCCAGCCCCCCTGTCTCAGGCCTCTCTTAGCTGGGAAATTATCTCTAGCACTCCCATCGATCAGGATTGAGTATTGCACCGAACTCAAGCATCCCTTAATCCACATCCTCCACCTATCCCCCAACCCAAATCGTTCCATTACCCCTAGAAGAAAATCCCATCTCAGAAGATCATAATCCTTCTCTAGGTCTAATTTACAAATGAAGCCTTTCCCTCCACTTCTCTTCTCGACTACACATTCATCTGCCACCAAAATCTAATTGAGAATTTGTTTGCCCTCAATAAAAGCACCCTAAAATGGTGAGACCACTTTGGGTAAAACATTTTTTAGTCTGCCTGACAGGATTTTTGCTATTATTCTGTAGAAGCTTCCCACCAAACTAATAAGACTAAAATCCCTTGGGGTTTTCACTTCCTTTTGGGCAATAACGCAATGAATATAGCATTTGTTCCTGGAGAAATCTCCCCTTTCTGATGGAACTCATCAAAGACTTCCTTTAAATCATTTTTTGAAGTCTCCCAACAGTCTTTAAAAAAAATGTCATAGTAAAGCCATCCAGCCCAAGGGCTTTTGATCTCTCGGTGGAAAACACAGCCTCTTTAATCTTCTCAAGGCTAAAAGTAGACTCCAAGGCTCTAAAATGAATATCTATCACCATAATGGGGTAGCTGAGGCTGACCAATCTTTCTTTTCTAATTAATAAAATCTTTCTTGGTACTGATAAAAAAAGAATATCTATCACCCTTTCCTAATCCAAATTCAGGAGTTCTTGTCTACCCACCTCTACCTTGGAGCAGCATTTTAAAAGCACAAGGCGCAACTTGCACCTGAGGCACAAGGCGAGGCTTGCAACTTTTTGAAGCAAGACACAAAAATACAAAAAAAATAAAAATAAATAAAACAGAAATTTCAAAAAGTGCCAAAAAACCAAAAACAATAAAAAAATATTAAACATAATATTAATAAAAATAAAAACTTAAATTTTAAAATAAATATTTAAAAAGCCTATTATCTAACATTAAAATACATAAACATAACATGTAAGGCATATTCAAATGAAAATTTAAAAATAAAATCAAACATATAAAACATTTTCAAGCATGTAAAACCCACAATCTCGTTTTTTCCATAATTGCATTACTTCAAGTAGCTAATGTGATGTAAAATATATTGCATTCTTGATTCTACGAGTCGCCTTTGTACCAAGCCCCTCAAGGCAAGCCCAAACAAGTACACCCCCTATTTCGTAATGTTGTTCATTCATTCATCCTAATAAAATATCTTCTTAAAAGGTAATTAAAATTATAAAATCATTATTTTTTGTGTGAGAATTAAGATATTACGACCCTAAAATATACTTGTTCAGTTGTTTGGGCTTGCCTCGAGGGGCGTGGTCGGGGGTCCAAGGGCAGAGCCCCCAGCCTAGCCGCTAGGTTCAAAAAAATAAAAAAAGCGTAAAATTTTAAAATGGTGCACACCTAGGCTGAGGTGTAAGGCGCATCAGACACGCCTGAGGCATGCCTTTTAAAGCACTTTTGGAGAAGACACCTTTAAAATAATCCACAAACACTTTAACAATCTCCTTTCCCTTCTAAACTCACGAGCATCCAACTCTACACTCATTATGAAATTCTTCCACTTGCTATAGAGTGGAAGAATCTCCTGTTTCAATCCCCCTCCTAAAGCCACTTGCATCTAGATTTTTGCCTCCAAGAAATTTCTTCCCTTCTTAGGATCTCTTGCAATTCCATCTTCAATTTCCACCTAGGAATTTAATCTTTCTCTGAAGGGTGGTTCCGCAAGCCACATATTTTCAAAATGAAAGGGTGAGCGACGGTTCCTCAAGCCACAATCCTAAACAAACAGGATTATGATATAAAGTTACCCTAGGCAGGGCCTTTGCTGTTAGGTTTTCCCACAAGTCTTCCTAGTCTACCAAAAAGGGAAACCTATCAAGTTTAGAGCAAATTGGGATGGCTTGAAAGCTTGACCAAGTAAAGACAGCATGGAGCAAATTGGGTTGGCTTGAAAGTTTGACTTGGATTATTTTAAAGATGTAAAGTGTAGTTAATAATGCTTCTTCTTGATTAACCATTGTTCTCCTTTCCTCTTTGGTTGTAGTATTTTACCCTAGATTGTTATTTTGTCTTACCTCTAGAGCAAATGAAAAAAAAAATGAAATATTGAAGCTCTAGCTAGTCTTGGTCATGTGATGCAACCAAACCATAAGAGTGGTTCCTAGATCCTTAAAATTAATTCATAGATAAACCCGAGTGATTCTAGAGCTTTATCCCCCCCCCCCTCTTGTTTTATCTTGTTATTCTGGTTTTTTTCAGGGTTAATAAGCAGCAGGTAAGGATTGAAAATATTGCAATAAAAAAGAACCAGATTATCAGAAATCTGGGCATTTGTGTAGAACAAAGAATAGCATCTCCTGTTATTTTGTTTGAACCTGCGAAGTACATCAAGTCCCTTGAAATAGTAATTTATTTATCTAAGACCTATGAATTGATCTCTGGTGAGTTATTCTTTCTTCAAGTCGCACAAAATCCAAATTTATTGTTGCTTACTTGCTTTTCCCTTAGAGAGAAAAATCTTTCCTAGAAATCACACCTCATAAAAACCTTATTTCCTGGTAGTGAAGTCCCACATAACCTAGTGACCATTTTTTTGATAAGTAACCATGAATTCATTCATTTCTTATAAACCCAATGTACAAGAAATTAACAACAGTGGAGAGCATGTCAGCCATCTCTCCCCTGTTCTTATGTATTACAATAAAACCCAAGAGAACTGACCCCTATTGGATGATCCTTGCACCCCTTGTATTTGAACTTCTAAGCCCCTGCTTAACCAGTTGAAAATTTTCATTTTATTCCTATAAACCCACAAAGCCTTCTCTTTCTTCAGCAACCACCCCATGGCCACTATTGTCTTCATATCACCCTCTATTTTTTTATCAATAACTGCAAATTTCATTAATGATAGAATATAAATTACAGAAGAGAGGTAAAATCTCTTAACTCTCCCCAAAGATTAAAAAACCATTACAGTTGAACCCAAAACGACTGATTTCTTCCCACCCCTTGTTTTGCCAAAGCATCAACAAACCCATTAGCAGTTCTTCCAACCCAATGTACTCTCACATCCATGCCTTGGGTCAGCCATTTAAGCTTCTTTCTTTCACTGTTGTATTTCCACAGCCCGACTTTTTCATTTTATAGCCAACCCATCACCAGCTTTGAATCCCCTTCTATAACCACCTTATTAATGTGCAAATCCTTAGCTCTTTGCACCCTTTCCATCATGGCCAAAGCCTACCTCAGCCCTCAAAGAATGCCCTACACCTATTGTCCCTAAAAATAGACCAATAATATTGCCTTCCTCATTCCTAAAAACACCACCAATGCCTGAAGGTATGGGATTGCCTGTGCTACTCCCATAGTCCCATCAAAATTTAGCTTAGTGAAGCCCTGGGGTGGTGGGGACCAAACAGTATTTGTAAAAGTCTTATATTGATTTGAACAAGCCATATACCTCCAATTTCTAATAATATCGCCCATTGTAAAATCAGAAAACAACTCCAAGGATTTAACCCACTGCACCACCCTAACAGTGATAGTCTCAATAATAGCCTCTTTATTTCTTTCCTTATCTAAGAATATCCTTGAGTTCCTTTCCTCCCAAATGGTCCAACTCAAGGCAGCTCTTAAACACCTCCATAACAATTTTCCCCTCTTCTTTGGCCAGCTAAAAAATGTTTGTATCACCCTCTATCGTTAACTTGTTAATCTTTAATTCAATTGCCTTCTGGGCACCATACAAAACTGCCATGATTTCTGCCCTTAATGAGTCCCCTTCCCCAATTAGACCCAAGCACCTCTTTCATTCCTCAATACTCCTCCCACACCTGAAGCCCCCTAGTCACCCTTTTAAGTTTACCCTTAAAGACTTCTTTCAAGCAATTTTGAAAAATTCCTCCTATTCTCTTGATTTATCACTTATTTCTCTAGAGATATTTTCATAGCCAGGAAGTTTTCCCCTGTTTCTTCTCATAAACCCATCTCTTGAACTTCTACGTTCTAACCATAAATTATCATCCACAACTCTTACCTAAACCTATCTGCACCTTCCCAACCCAAAACCCTGGCTTAAACCTTCTGTTCATCAGATTTTCTTCAATTTTTTATAATTTTTCACAGCAGTCTATCCATACAACCACCTATTTGACAAAACTCCCCAGTCAGTCCTACACCACATGCACAAGAATGTGCACACATGAGCAGATGCGCAGAATATGGTTAAAATGTTAAACTGTAGTTAACTAAATTGTTCAAATGCTACAGACTTGTGAACTAATTCAATATGAACTAACTTCCAAGTCGGATCTTACAGGTTTGGTGATATATATGGAGAGGACTCAGAATTTAAATCCTAAAATTTTTCTTTAGTTCCTACTTCCTAGTAATCTCTCTTTTATTCCTTTTCTGCATGAAAAAGTAAAAGATACACATTAAAAATCAAATGCAAAACTCTAATTCTCCTCTCTTGGTGGACCAAACACTCCAAGTGAGAGTTAAACAGAAAATTACAATTTTCTAGGCCAAAACTAACTAAGGCCATTACTCAATACTGATCTCTGAAATCTATTGTGTTGGCGTGGGCGGCCCGCACTTTGTGCAGGCCATGCCGTGCTAGCCCACGGGCCATGACGGGCCGCGCCACCCTCCCCAGTGAAAAATTTGGGGGTCGGCCCGGCACGGCCAACAGCCCGGGCCCATATCCCTTGGGCCGAGCCTTGGGCCAGGTCAGGCCGTGTATCGAGCCAAAGCTATTTATTTAAAAAATTGACAAAAAAACTTAAAATTTTAATTTTATATGAATTTTGTGTATAAAATTTCTTATTTATTAATATATTATATACTATATAATATTATATATATTTATATATAATATATATGGGTTGTGCGAGCCCACGAGCCGTAGGCGGCACGGCCCTCTCAGTCGTGCAGTGCTGTGCCGGCCCGTGGACCTAAAATCCCAGGCCCAGCACGACTCGCATGGTCATGTCGGGCCTGGCATGGCCCGCAGACCGTCGTGCAGGGCCGGTCCAAGTTCGTGCACGGCCCGATTTACACCTCTAGGGGTAAAATGGATACAGACCTAACCTCTAATATTTTTAGCACTAAATGGCACAAACTTGAACCCACATTCTTACTCTTGTCAGACCAAGAGTTTACTGTAATACCAAGCAATGGCCTCTGGGTTAATTAATAAAGTAACATTCATTCACAATGATATTTCCTTAAACAATCCAAACACTTTAGATTTATTAACTCAAATAGATAAGGGAATCAGGAACAAGCAAGCAATATGGGGTAGTGTGCTATACTAAGCTTAAATCATAAGCTTATCATAAAGCTTACCTCTCACTGTGGCGACCACAAGCTATGCATTTGACCTTCACATACCCACCAGGATCCATGCCTCCACCCTTGCTTGTATCTGGCTTAAGGAGTGTTGCAGCCTCCCATGACAAAGACGTAATTATCTCTAGCCAGCTTTCCTTGTCATCTTCCTCACCCACAGGTAAGTTCTCAACCTGCAATAGTTGAGCTACCAAAGCTCTAAAATGCCCATCTACCACATTTTTCATAGCCTTCCTATGCTCCTCGCTTGATCGATCCCTGCTTCGGTATTCCCCACTCCCAAAGCTGCTTGAAGAGCGCAAATATCTCCACTCTCCTGTGGCGTCATCATCATCGTCATCATCAAATAGAATGGCTTCCCTATCATCCTCTTCATCTTCAGGTTCGGGAGGGAGCCAGAGAAGCCCATTATTCTCAAAATCTACAGGCTCAGCCTCTGTACCATCCATATCATATAAAGAAGCAGCAGCTTCACAGTCGTCAACATGATCATGTCCTTCCACTTCTTCCCCCTGCTTCTTGACTCCTTCCAAGCCTTGTGAATCTAAACTCTCATGTAACAAAGAATTGCTCAACCCTGTTGTGTCAATATTTTCAGCATCTGGGTGCACTTTTTGTGACCCATAGGCATTGTCTATCTCATCAAATTCAGCAGGGCCATAGAAGTCATCACCCTGATTATAATGTCTTGTTTCAGAATCTGATCGATAAGCACCGTATTCATCATCGTCATCATCACTCCTGACAAAAAAGAATAAGCACACAGAAATAATCCATAATAATATCTCAAGAGCACAATTTGTTGACAACCCACAAGATAGTGGTTCTGGACTAGAATAATGTTTAGTAATAATACATAATAGACTTAATGTAGGGGCTATACAAAAGAAAAAGAAACTAAAGAAAAAAGTTCAATTATCTCCATTTTATCATATATATTCAAGTACTTGTTTCAAGCAATTAATCTCTTATGGTATTAAAAAAAAATAAAAAAAAAGCAAGCATGCAAGTTTCTCAGGTTTTTTTGGTAATAAGCATGCAAGTATATTTGTGCATATATGTGAGTATGTGTTTTTTTTCTTATAATATGGCCTAAAATCCTTTCAATCTGTTGGATTACCATTCATTGGTTAACCTGTCAGGAATACAGAGCTATTGAGCTCCTGAAATGCAAAAATGATTTGCATGCAAATACATTTGAATCTTTTTGCATATTTCAGCAATATCTCATTGCTCAATTACAACACCAAAGAATGAGGAATAAGACCTAATTAAGTGGACCCTTTTCTATCATTAAATGGGTTTGTCTGCTTGAACCCCTGAATGGGGGCTAGATTTAGGGGGAATGTCTATGGTTTTATTTTTCAAAACAAGAACAACTGCCACATCAGAAAACTCAAGAAGAACAAAACCATTCATGTTGCTGAAGACCCCCTTAGATTTTGAGAATGTTTTAAAGCCAATCAAATCCCCTGAAATAGAGGCTGTAGTATGATGTAAAACCATACATACTTCTCCAAAATGTGGTAGCACTTTGATTGTACTGATAACATCTAATGATAACACTCACATATGAGTATGTGTCTGGTATTTATCAAATTAACAAATGGCAAACCTATGTGTAGTAATGGTCAAAAATAAAAATCAAGTTAAAATTATGAGCAGTACAGTGTAAACTACCCTTCTTTTATAAATAGCAGAATACCTCTATTTGCATAGACAATCAATACCATTGATTCAACATAGGTGTATAAACAAAAGTAAAGGTGAAAGCAAACCTGTTAATGCAAAAAGCATATTGGTTGGGCGATGGAATCCCTATGTCTGCAACAGGATCTGTGCTTCTTGCAGGTGTTGTTATGTCTTCCTTATCTGTACCAGGTTCCATTTTGGCAGACTGATGGGAACTGAGACTAGGACTGTATTGTACCCGTTGGTAAGGCCCAGTTGAATATGCTGTAGAACCAACAGTGCTATTGCTGCTGTTACCAGTGACACTAGATTTGGTGCTGGCCAAACTTGTTGCTGAGGGTGAAGGACTGAGACCCGGACTGGATGCTCGAATGCCATTATCAACCACTGCTATACCTTGTTCCCATTGCTTGAAGCAATAGTTACAAACACGGATCCTTTCCCATTCTTCCCGGCCAGTCTTCTGCTCATCAGATGGGGCAGGAATCGAGTTTGCAGTGCATTTTGCACAGAACACTCGTCCACAGAGGCGGCAATGGTGCCTACGGTTAAAAATTGTAAACTGGGAGTCACACTCGTAGCATACCCTACAGCTTTGATCGGGCATCCAAAAGTCCCTCGACACATTCGGTGCCTCAGTCCTTCGAGGGATCCAGGATTTAACGATATCAACTAGCTCAGAAAACCTCTTGTCGGGGGTGTCCATTGACTAAGAACCGTCCCAGATCCACTCATTATGATCTGCTCATTGGCCACTGTAGAAAATAATCACTAATCACCAAGTTTGGAAGAGCAGAAATCAATTAATCCATGCCAATACCCTACAACTATAAGAAAGAGAATCCAGATCCTTATAAAAGCATTCATCAAGCAACAAATATTGTCAGCATCAGTTCCTGCAGTAATTGTTGCTTCAATCAAGATCCTAAGAAGCCCTAATTCATATGCTAAGTACTGGATAGCAATTACTGGCACTATATTCACTTCTTATGTGAATGTTTTAACTCACAGAAAAGGAGTAACTGGAAGTCTGGAACAAAAAAAATGCAATTCCTGCTCTTATATGAGAATCCAATTCCATATACCATAACTTAAGTACAAGAAACTGAAACTTCCAACAAGGAGGCACTTGGATCCAAATTTGTTCACCGAAATCACATCAGAAGTGCCAAATTAAACCTATGATAATCCTCTTGATAACCGAAACCAACTAGGAAAAAATATAAATGAAACCCACAACAGACTGCAACCCAATTCACCTTATAAACAACTCTGAAGAGAAAACCCGGACTTCCTAAATATTCAAAATCCACTTATCATCAATCACTCCCTGCGGAATGAGTAACTTGCATTGAAATATTGAATACACCCATGACACATCTCCAATCGACTCAAACTGCTCCCTTGCGTCACTTCCAGTAAACCTATCCTGAAATCACCAATCTCGAAACCAGTGCACTCGATTCGAACACCCGAGACATCTAAAAACCAACCTTTTTCCTTACGAAACCAACGAAGACCTATATGGGAATTCCGAATTCTGATCAAAAGCACCTTCAATTCACACCAAAACTGCAATCAGATCTTCCAGTCAAAACAAACCTGCCTGCCGATTTGGACCACGAGAACAGAATCAAAGACCCACCAAAACTAAGTCTTCACGGACCAAAACCCAGAAACAAAATCGAAATCAAACAAAGATTTCCATATTCGATTGCAGAGTTCTTGTTCTCAGACGTTGAAAACAGACACCAAAACAAAGTAGAAATGGAGAAAGAAGCATCAACACGAACCTATAATTTCCGGCAATTTCTATCAGTATTCCATTTAATTAATTTAGAAGATAAGGTTTCTAACAGAATTCACGGAAATTGAACGAATAATCGCGAACAAAATTCAGAAAATCTCACCTTTCTGGCTTTATTATTTCTCCCCTTTTTCTTTTTGTTCTTGGTTTTGCTTGTGGCACAGAAAAAGACCCTCATTACTGAAATTTTAACAATAAAAAGAAAAGATATATATATATATATCTATATATTTACAGAGCAGAGACTAATGTAAATAAAATACATATATATATAATAAAAACCAATCAAAAAAACATAATAAACAAATCTCCTAAGCATGGACGTTCAGGATACTATAACAGCTGAGCTGCGCTGCTCTCCAATAAAGTATATAGGAATTAATTTTGGGGAAGGAACTGCCTGGGCCGTGGATCCACAATTGCCATCCGGGCCCACAAAACTTCCAACGTGTTATCAATGAATGGACGGGTCCAACACAACACTCCAACCTAAGAATGCCTATGAAATAACGGCTTAGAAAATTCTTAAATCAATACCAAGCTGAAGCCTATTTTCAGTGGGACCCAATCCAAATGGGTCCATGACCTCATCACTTGGCAAGTTGAGTTGTAAGCCCCATATGTGATATATCCTTCTACAACAGATCCTGTGGCCCTAAGTCTTGGACGTCTGACATGGTTGGCACTTGGCAAGAAGCTCGAACCCGAACGTCTTGAGCTAAGTGAACTTGGCCATGGCCCATGGGGTAAGTTGTTTGTGTTGTGGTCCAAGACATGGTACAGGCGTACAGCTAATCGATCCACACCGTCCAACTCAAAACTCAAAAGGTCTCTGCTCTGCTCTCAACAAGGCTCGCAGATGTTTCCGATGTCAATGTGTGGAGACGTTGGAAGCGTTGTCGGGTGCAAATCCCGTTTCGTCCAAGTAAGCAAATGGGTTATTGGCTATACAGCCTATACTCACAAATCCCAACCACAACGGGGATAGAAGATGGCTATTGCTAGGGAGCAAAGTTTAAGGTTTTACGTCGGTATTAAATACGTCTTTTACAGGGAACCGGATACGGGATTCAGTCAGAGCAAAGTTCATTCGAATAATCTTGCATTGCGAAGATATTCCCGATGAAAGATTGTAAAGGCTGTTAGACTTATAACATACAAGCAGCCGGAACGGAGAACCCTCAGCCTCATCTCTCTTTGATGAATCGCAAGCTTTATTCCCGATGGTGCTAGTTAGGGCAGAATATATATTTACATCCTTCCAAGTTATAACAACGTCTACCATATAGCACGGCACCAGGCACCTCTCCTTTCCTTTATGGGGCGGGCCAGAGGATATCGGATTAGCTGAATTTGGCTTGGCTGATGACTGGTTTTGTTCCTAAATTCTAATAGGAATACACCATGTCCGAGCCACACATAAAGAGTTGCGATAGATAAATCATAAGTCGATCAACACACTTTTTTTAAAGGGAAATTTTCATTTTAGTACCCTGAACTTTAGGGGTAGTGTCTAATTAGTACTTGAATTTTCAAATGCATCATTGCAATACTTGAACTTTCAAAAATTGTCAAATTGGCCCCTACCGTTAATCATCGACCATTAGTTATTTATTGAAAATGTCAAAATTACCCTTTTAAAAGAAAATATTGTTCATTGTCTTCTACCTTGAGATTGAATAATGTTGCGGATGTAATCGATCAATTGAACAATAGATCCTTTTTGTACTCTCCCCCTCTTCACCCGATCATTCAGCTGAGTCGCCAACATTGCATGCTGAGTGGAAATGGAATCAGAGAGTAAAAGACGATATTGATCCTATGAATATTGCTTATGAGCTTGATTTCCAAGACTTGTACAAGAGGCTTTGAGTTCACATCGCCACTATTGATGGCTGCAATTGCATTGGGCATGAGATACACAGGCATTTCCTCAGGTTTTCGAAAACTTTGGAATCCAAAGATTTGTAGTGGAATTGAATTCATACAGCATTAAAACCTAGAAAAGGAATCTTAAGAAGTTCCATAATTTGAATTACTAAAATATGTAAGCATTTTCTCAGGTTTTCGAAAACTTTGGAATCTAGAGATCTATAGTGGAATCAAATCTAGACAACCTTAAAAACCTATAAAATGAATCTTAGGTTGCATTTGTTTTAGGTGTAAATTCAGTTTTACACTGATGGGAAATGTGAACCGGTTTAGTTGTCTATGGAAATTGGGACCGGTAGATTTTGAAAATTTACACTTACCATGTTTGGTTGTCAATGTGTAAATTCGATAAGATGGTGTAGTTATTTTCCCCACTACCTAGCTATTAACATTAAACAAACGTTATTGACATTTCAATGTTTGAACTAATCTGGCAAAAACTTTGACGTCGGCTAATTCCATTTGGACCACATGTTCTTCTGTTTACGTCATTGTTTTTCTTCTTCACACAACACAAAGGAAGACATGTCACCAACCTAGGTCAATCCCTTCTATTTACAAGGTGATTTTCAGTGGTGGTGAAAAAATAAAGGCCTGAGTTCATTGTTGTCGTTCTGCGTTCATCTTGAAGGAGAAGACGATCTACAGTGATTACAAAAACAGAACAGAAGAAGAGAGAAGTAGAGGAAGACGAGAAAGAAGAAAAAGGAGGAAAAGAGAGAAAGAGAGAAAGAGAGAAAGAACGAAAGAGAGATAGGTGGAGAGAAAAAGGTCAAAGGTGGGTTTAGTTATGCCACTGCAACCAGTCGTAGCGGTGGTGACAGAACAAAGAAAGAAAAAAAGGAAGGGGAGGGGGGGAAGAAGAAGAGAGAAGGAGAGAGAGAGAGAGAGAGAGAGAGAGAGAGAGAGAGAGAGAGAGAGAGAGAGAGAGAGAGATCCAATAGCAGGAGATTGGAGTGGTGGAAAGGATTCCCACCTAGTTGCCAAAATTGTCAATGCCAATCAAAGCTTCTTTGGTGCCAAAATCTCAAAAGGGATGTTTGATGGAGAACATCGGTGCCAACGAGAGAAAATGATTGATATAGAGAGGAATAAAGAGACGTTAGTTTTACAACCTTAATTTCGATGTATATTTTACATCAACTATCAGTGTAAAAATAAATAAAAAATGTGTTTTACACCGATTTACGGTATAAAATTACAGTCATTCCAAACATGTGTAATATTGAACCGGGGTGTAAAGTTTACCTCGATTTGATTTTCCACCTCAACCAAACATGGCCTTAAGAAGTTCTAGAATTTGAATTACTAAAATCTAGGGCTCGAAAGTCCACAGATCAAAATGAACTTAAAAAACTTGAGGATTACAGACTTGAGATGGCCAAATTTTCCTACAAAAAAATAGCAGAAAACGTAATATAAAGAAATTTGGTAAAAAGAAAAACCTAGGATTTTGTGTGAAAGATTGAGAAAAGCTATCAAAATGCATCAAAGAACCGACAAAAGAGTTACAGGGACACTTTCCTTTTTGAAACAAAGGGAGAGAGATGAGGAATTGAAGAACGCTAGGTTCTTGAAAAGATAGGAAGAATTTTAAATGAATGCTGAATAATTCTCAGCCAAAGGGATCCGTAGCTAGGGTTTGAAGAGTTTTTATTTATGGCAGGGAAAGGAGGAGAGAAACCGACTTGAAGGCTAAACCTAAAAGGAGTTGGCCAGAGCTTTTATAAAAACCCCTAATAGAAGACATTGTTCATTGTCTTCTACATTGAGATTGAACCGGTTGAGGTGTTTGAGATTATAGACTAATGAAATCATTGCCTTTTACCTTTAGATCTGAAAGTCGTTATCATCTAGTTATTTTTTTCCTTTTAATTATTGTTTCCCTCTATCATAATTCATGTTTTTCTCTTTTTTTTTTCTTTAAAGATAACCAGTTCGGTCTCGAGATAGAAGACAATGAACATTGTCTTATTTTGAATGATAGTTTTGACATTTTTAAAAGATGACTGATGATTGGTTAACGGCAAGGACCAACTTGACACTTTTTGAAAGTTTAAGTACAACAGTGATACATTAGGAAGTTCCGGTACTAACTTGACACTACCCCCAAAGTTCAGGGTATTAAAATGGATTTTTCCTTAAAAAAAAAAGAAAAGAAAAAGAACAGAAAAAGATGGATTAGTATTCTTCCATTGTTGCAGTTGTAGAGCTACCACCAGTAATGCCAATTGTTGTCTTTAGAGTAGGTAAATCCTCCTCCCCCACTACTGCCTGTTGCAGAGCCATTGCCTGCGGCCTGGATACGATGATGGCATGAAACCCATTGGCGATGCTGATCACTTGTTTTCTGGTGTGAGCTAAAAATCTGTGTTTAGTCCCGTTATCATACTCGCAAATGAAGGCAGTGTCTTGACCTGCTGCCTGCCTAGCAGTCTACAGTACACTGTGCTGACTGTGCTCCTTCCCCGGGCTGTAGAAGTGGCGCAAAACCCAGGCGTAGTCCCCTTCACCTTTGGTCTTCCTTCCGATACTTAAAGTGGTTGTCAAACAAATTTGATGCCTTTATTAGAACAGCAGGAAGCACTGAGAGTGGTCGAAAGGTTTAATTTGATTACGGTTGCACCATTGCTAGCTTCCATCAGCTTTCACAGACGGCATGGAACAATCCTTTAAATCCTTCGAAGGGAATCTAAACTCCATGGTTCGACAGGACAGACTATGCGGGGTGCCTAGCTAAACAAGAAGACAGATTCATATGTTGTTTATGCGTCGTGGAAACATAACTAAACAAAGGTGGGAGGAGGAAGAAGACGACTCGAGTAACCTAACTTTCACCTTTCTTCAAAGTCCAAACCCTATTTTCAAAAATAAAAATAAGGTGCGTCAACAGACTCAGCTCTTCAACTCTTGTGTCTCACTACCGTGTAGTCTTGTCATTGGAAAAGCCAACCAAAATTCAGCTGATCTGCATTAATTCATATTATTGTGCCCAGCTATGTATGTATTTATGCATGCATGATATACCGAAAGGGCTTGACCAGTACTCAATCCCGGCCTATCCCTATTTGATAAAAAAAACCTAATGAGTTGGTTGATTGGTTCCAGCGTCATAGTTGAGTTCATTAAAATTTTATATTATATTTTTTTTATTGGCTAGATATATTATATTATTAAATACAATAAATTTGTATACATGGCTCCATTTGGGGAGAGAAATACAAATCTGCAAGGTTTACAAAGATGATAATAGCATTTGCATTTGTACAAAACATATATGTATTTGTACGATCCTTCTCATTAATTCCTTTGGTTATCTCTTTATATTGTTTTATTAATTTTTTTTTCTTTTTTCTTTTTTATTTTATTTTATTCTCCCTCCTCTCCTTGTTAATCTAATAAACCAAAAACAATTTGTTTATGGGTGATCATTTCAGTCCAACCCGGGTGCTGGCCCTATCAAACCCACAAATTTCATGGCCAAGTTGGACTTAATACTTCAAAACCAACATGGGTCCAACTCAACCCATTAAACAAATAACAATTTAAAAAATTAGTTAATAAAAATATCATAAATAGTTAAATCACTCAAAATTAATGAGAGAGATGAAATTTTAAGACATAGTCTCCACCCCTTCCATTTGACTTAAAGTTCATTTGAATTCTAGTTAAAAAATAATATTAATAGAATAATTAAAATTAACAATAAAAAGTAACAAAATATTAAAAGTGATAAAACAAATTATTTTCATTTCATATAAAAATAATAAAATTAATAATATCTCAATTATAAATATTCTATTTAGGGATGACCAATTATAACTAAATTTAAATCAACTATACGGTAAAGTTATGAGGGTAAACAACTATTTTAGTATAGACTGGGTCTAACTTGAATTTGCACCAAGTATCAATCCTATGCATGTTCTAATATCCAAAACAGGATAATCGGATTCTAAGTCAAATCAGCCTCAACCCTCAGATATATATATATATAATATATATATATATATATATATATAAAGATCATAATTATTGATACGGGCCTTTTCCACATAAAAAAAGGGAATCTTTTGTTACAATAAAATCAGAAGTGATGTGAATTATTCAAGAATTGAAATCGATTTGCTTTATAAAAAGAAGATATCAATGAACTTATATGAAATTGTTTTACGGGATTCAGCCAATTGTCTCCATCGTGGGATATCATTAAGAAATAAGAATCAGTGTTATCAAAGGATTTACTGCGATTATTTCTAGTATATATATATGGCAACTGTTTGGAGAAACTGGTTAGCAAGTTGCCGGTGTATTCACAAAAAGACGTGGCGCAGCCACAGTACAAGCCATGAGGCCAGGCAAAGGCATTCATATCATCACCACGACACCACCCAAGCGATTATTGTACGGAACTGATTTCTCCTCTCTACTCCCGAGTTACCGGAATCAGGCAAACCGTCGTTCGTATAGACAGAAAAACAGAAAGTGGGCGGGGGGAAGACTGAGAGTGGGAGGGTGAGTATAAATGTGGAGGAGATCGGCCTCGTTCGTTCTCGATAAGCAACGGCAGCAGCCTGACGAGAGAAGAACAGAGAGGCTCGACATGGCCGAAAGACCCGAAACCCTAGCAAACCCAAACCCTAACCCTGGAATCTCGGCCTACTACGAGACCAGAGCGGCTCATCACGGCGTCGTTACCAGCGACTGGCTGGCCCAGGCCCAGGCCGCTGTAACCCGTGACCCAGCCGATTTGACGCTGGAAAAGGGCTTAGCCGCTCCCGCTGCTTCTAGCTCTGGATCTGCCAAGGCTTTTAGCGTCATCGACGAGTTCAATCGGTGGAGGAAACAGCCCGACCTGGCGGAAGCTGTGGCTGCGATTCTGGCTTTGACGGCCGTGATTCGAACAAGTGAGGCTACAACTATGATGGAGCTCGAAATTGAGCTGAAGAAGGCCTCGGATTCGCTCAAAGTAAGTGATGCCTGATATAATAATGTTCAAGGAGAACTGGGTTGTGTTTAAAACTTGGCTAATGAATAGGATTTGGATTTAATTGTTGTTTTCTAGTGACGGGTGTTGAAGATTGTTCCTTTTCTCTGGCTACCGAAGTTAGTGAAGTCAATTCATGTTGCATGCTTATTGGTCTGCAGCAGAATGGGTTTGTAGTTGTACTGCATTGAGGCGGCATTTTATTTCCTTGTTTTAGATGTGTAGATAGAGTGAAATTGGGGGCACATTTCAATTGAGATTTGAGAACCAATTTATTTTAGGTGTTTCTGCTGGGAATTTTAGAAACTTGGGCCAGTCGCGAGCCTTTCAAAATTTTCTTAAAAAATTTCTCCTATTTTACTTATATCTTATTCTTTTCTTTTTCAATTATAATGATATCATCTATTTTTCCTACTTGGTTTAAAGTTTTGTTTACCTTTTTTTGGTCCTTTTCATTTTCTGTCACCTTTAATGTTCGTTTCATTTGTTGCTTGCATTAGGAGACATTTTTTTGAAGAAAGAAGATAATTTGTATCATAAACAAAAAAGGAGAAGGGTATACATGAGAGGATGCACAGGGCCTTGATAGCCTTGATAGAACAAAAAGAACAAGAACCCAAAAGCTAATTATGTTTACATTAGGAGACTCCTTACCTATTTCACACAGAAAGGTAAACATGACTCTTAGGGCATCTTTTTTATGTCATTTTGTTTTCATATTATATTAAACTTTTGAAGCTTATGTGGGCATGGGGCCGGATGATTGGTAAAAACCTGGAGTTCTAAGCATCAATTTAAGATAAAAGAATATCTTCTGTGTTAACATTTTCATTTTCTTCAGCCTCCATGTCTTTGTTAAGAATTTTATACATTCATTAAGAGTTTTCTGACATTGAAGGAATTTTTTCCCCTATCCTTTCCTCAATCTTGATCCACAACTTATGTAAGCGAATGATACATTTTTCTAGACACTTGTGTATCATATATCTTTTAGTTTTTTACTGGTTATGGATACCAATATAAACTTCCCTATTTTCTTTGTTCTCTCTCTTTCTCTCTGCTCATAGTACCAAATCTTTTATTATACTATCATTTATTCTCTGTCATTGATTTCTCTTGCACTTGGAGAATGTTTCTTAGCATCATAATTGCCAAATTAGAATTTCTCTTTAAATGATTCTACGTGGTGACTTGATAATTGTATTAGCAAATAGGGTTTGGGGATTCTTACCTTATCATGATCAACTTACAAATCTATGGAAAAATAAGATGTCTATAATGAAATTGTTTTCATCTTGCTAGGTTAGAGTGATTAAACTAAAATCAAGGAGCTGCTTTCTTCTTCTTTCAAGTAGTAAGAGCATAGACTTGCAAATCGCTACAGACCTGGTTTAATCCATTCTAAGTCTATCCGGTCTGGTCTAATTGCCAACCCAGGTCACCAAGTAGTAATCAAAGCAAACAATAAGAATTAGGAACAAATTAAGTGACTAACAACTGTCTGCATTAGCTAATGTGGCATGGAAGGTTCCAGAAACCTCTCTACTTAATAATTAGAAAATATAAATAGTAAATATTTAGAAATTAACAGGGAGCTCACTTACTCCACCGTCATTTTCCCCCAGGTCCTCCCTCCACCGACATTCTCTCTTAGACCCTTTCCCTCACACAGTATCTCTCTTCTCTCAGATAACTGACTAATAGGGAGCTATGATGGCCTGATCCCTTGCCAGAGGGTATGTAGTGCAGATCCTCTAGGGGTCCAGCCACTTTCCATTCTCCCCGACCCATTTTCGCAGCCCACCATCTTCACCAAGTATTTGGGCTTACACAAGTAAAATGGTTAGAAGAGAAAGAGAAGTTAAAAAGTTTGGAAGATGCAAATGGCCAGTTCAACATGCAAGCTTTCCTAATTCCTACCAATTGGTGAGGGTACCATTTGATGGTGGAAGATTGGAAGTTTTGAGGGGCTAGGAGGGAGTGGGGGCAGAGTGTTGAAGGTGTAACGATGTTTAGGTTGTATGGTTTGAGTGGAAGATATAAAGGTTGAGATGGTTGGGTTACTGAAATGATAAAAGGCATCATAAGCCTTTATTTGGGTTCTTCTTCTTCTTCCTTCTTTGTTTTTTTAATTGGAGAATGGATCTCTTTTGTCAACTAGAGGGTCCAACAGCTGATATTTGAAGGGGTAGGAAGTTTTATTCTTTGTTTCAATAATGTATTTTGAGGGTAAAGTATGTACTTTAAGGAAAATGAATGTACTGTCTGCTTTTGGATATTTTGGTTATGAGTTATTACCATAGGTTGTATATTCTTTTTTCTTTCTTTTAATGAATATGTTTTTACTATAAAAAAGGAGTTAACAACATTTTGTGCAATTCAGTCATGGGACACAACCTCAATTTCCTTGACTGCTGGTTGTGATCTATTCATGCGATATGTAACCAGAACCTCAGCTTTAGAATATGAGGACTTTAATGCTGCAAAGTCTCGTTTGATTGAACGTGGAGAGAAGTTTGGGGAGATATCTCGCAAGGTATATAAGCTTATTATGGTTTCTGAAGTGACAATTGCAACCAAAAAAATCTATGTGAAATTTGAGTTCGACCTTTATGTTTCAGGCACGCAGGACCATTGCAATGCTTAGTCAAGATTTTATATTTGATGGTTGTACTATCTTGGTCCATGGTTTCTCAAGAGTTGTATTGGAAGTTCTAAGGACTGCAGCACAAAGTAATAAACTCTTCCGGGTTTTGTGCACAGGTTCGTTTTGTCCATTCCTTGGTTCAACTGCAAACAGGCTAAAAGTGAATGTTTGAGTAGAAATGGCATCTACTTAGAAAATTAGCATAATCACCATTGCCATGCATCTAAATAACTATAAAATAGATTAAAAAAGTAGGTATGCTTGCATTCCGCCATTTAGCAAGATTATTTTTTTCTTTTCAGTTTAGGAGATCAGGCGTCAAGTGAAACATCAATATGTTTGGTTCCTGCATTTTATTAATTTATCCCAATAAGATGTTTAGAGGTGGTGCTGGGGGTGGTGGGATAATGTGAATCAATGAAGTATATTGTATTTCAAAATTTTTGGTGGGCTCTATCAAGCGCCTTTTTCTTCTGTTTTACTCTAGAAATGGCCTAACTTTCTCTCTTTACCAAATTCTGTTTCAGCTTCATTGCAGAAGACCTTACCTAATCTCTTATAAAATTTGTCTGTATTTTTCTTCTTCCAACCATCCTCCTTTGTTTCCTTCATCTGGTCCAGAAATTTTGGCTTCCCCGTAATAGTATGCTTCATGTGTTTACTTTTCTCTCAGATTTTTTCTCTATGATCTTGACAATAAACAGGATCTTCTATGTTGTAATTTTTATTGAGTTTGTCTTGGTTTATGAGAACTAGTCATGTGCCTTTATTAATTTCTTTGCTAATATTGTTTCTTATTGAATATTAAACACAATAACAATTTCTTCTTCTTCTTCCCTTTTTTGATTGGAAACTGTAACTTTCATTACTGAAAAAAGATAAGAGCACAAATGTCAACCGCTCACTACTGGACTGCTGATCCCATAAGCCCCACAATTAACTCAAAGATTACATCACAGCCCAAACAGATTTTCCCTAGCAGTTCCTTGCTTTGCCAACACATCAGCTAAACCATTAACTGATGTCCTAATCCACTTGAAGAGAGCCCCAACCTCCTTTGCATAGCTGAAAATTTCTCTCATTTACTGTCTAAAACTCCAAGTCCCCAAACTTTCATTTTGCAACCATCCTAACAGCAACTGAGTCCCCTTCCACCTCCAGATTGTGAAAACCCCATTGCTTAGCCAGCCTCAAACCTTGAAGTAGGGCCATAATTTCAGCTCTTAGTGAATCTCCCACCTCTATAGGTCCAGAGTACAATGCTACTAATCTGTCCTCCCATCTCTGAATACTCCCCCTACTCCAGAAGGGCCCAGATTACCCAAAGAACGTCCATCAAAATTCAGCTTCACTTGTTGTGCTGAGGGGATCCAATGATCCTGACCCAAATTCCTTGAAGTTGATGAGCTTGCCACCATTAGCTAGACTCTGAAAATATCCTCGACCGAGTAGTCTTTGAACAACTCAATCGGTTTCAGCCAATGTATGACATTGATGGAAATGGAGTCAATGACTTGTTTCTTAGATCGGTCAGTCCCTTGAAAAATTCTATTATTTCCTCTCCTCCCAAATTAACCAAAGAATAGTTGCTCTTGTGGTTCTCCACATTATCCTTCCCCTTTTCTTTGGAAGTCTAAAGAAGCTTGTCTTTCCTTGTTAAAGTGATAATGGTGCAAACCTATCCCTCCTCGGGTTGGGAGTTTTTGTTGGAAATCTTTCCTGGAAAGAATCAACAATTGTGATCTTCTTCAGAAAAAAAGACCCAAGACTTGTTTATCTCCGCACAGGTGTATTCTTTGCAAAGCAGATGGGGAGAATGGGTACCACTTATTAGTGTCTTGCCATTATGCAAAAGTCATTTGGGATTGGGCTTTATCCCTTTTTGGGTGTAGTTGGAACCCTTGTTTGAATGTACAGAGTTTGTTCTCTCCATCTTTTTTCAGCTGGCTAGTGAAAAGAGGAAGGATAATGTGGAGGAGTATTAGGGCAGCTGTGTGTTGGTCTTTGTGGAAGAAAGAAATTCTAGGTTATTTTTAGATAAGGAGGGGAATGCTAAGAACTTAACAGAGTTGATCCACATAAGGGTAGCACATTGGTTGAAATCCCTGGACCTGTTTTCAGACTTTACTGTGGATGATTTGTTGAGAAGATGGAAAGAAATAGCATGTTCTGCCCAGGTTAAAAGGGTCATAAATCCTTCTTGGATTCCCCCTCCTGCTGGTTATATAAAGCTGAATTTTGATGGCAGTAGCATTGGGAATCCGGGGCTATTAGGTATTGGGGGAATTTTCAGAAATGAGGAAGGGAATGCCTTAGCCCTTTTCTCTGGCCTGATTGGTGAGGGTGACTCTCTTAGGGCTGAGATTTTAGCAGCCTTGGAAGGGATTCAAAGGGCAAGAGAACTGAATATTAGGAGACTGATTATTAAAGGCGATTTGGAGGTAGTGGTAAATTGGCTAAAGGAAGATAAGATTGGAAAGTGGAAATACAGCAATGAGAGGAAAAAGTTCAACTGGTTGGCAATGGATGTTGAGATAAAGTACAGCTGGGTGAAAAGAACTGCAAATTCCTTTGCTGATGGGCTAGCTAAGCAAGGGGTGAATAGGGATTTTTGTTTTAGGGGGAGTTAAGATAGTTTACCTCCCCCCGCTTTTCTGTAACTTATTCTTAATTGAATTCTATAAAGATTTCTGTTATTGATAAAATAAGGCCTACCACATCGGAAGGAGTCCACTTGCAACCAAAGAGATGAAAACAAATTCCAAATAAAGTAAACAAAAGGACAAGATATAAATAGATATGTAATTGTCTCACCACAAGCAAGGCACAGGCTACAACATGATGTGATAGGAAGCAATTTGGCCTTCTTTGAATCTTATCTAAGGTGTTGACCTTTTGAAGCACCACCACCTCCCAACTCATTTAAAAGTTTTAAATGAGTTGTTTAATTGATGGAGGGTATGTTGAAGTCCAGTGGGGTCATCCCATAAGGTATATTTAAGTCTATCTGAATATGCTTATGTCATTTTGTGAAAACTCAGGATATGTTTAGGTCTTTTACCCAAAAAGTTATTATAATAGTCCAATAGACTGCACTACTTGGATTGTTGCATTACTCTCCATCTTCTTTGATTCTAATTCATATCATGGTTCAAAGTATCAATATGATACACCCCGATATCAGGCGTATTGCATCATATCTTTGGGTACCCAATACACCTATTTACAGGTTTTCAGGGACCACTTTTTTTTAATGAATAAAGGTTTATCAATACTTTGAATCATGATTCAGATATGTCAATGTAATAACCTGGGTTTTTCTTACATGCATTTGAAATATGCAGAAGGAAGACCAGATAGGACAGGGTTACGATTGGCTAATGAGCTTGCAAAGCTGGATGTTCCTGTAAAGCTTCTAATCGACTCTGCAGTGGCCTATGCAATGGATGAAATTGACATGGTGTTTGTTGGGGCTGATGGAGTCGTTGAAAGTGGAGGGATAATCAACATGATGGGAACATATCAGATTGCATTGGTGGCTCATGGCATGAACAAACCGGTTTATGTGGCTGCTGAAAGTTACAAGGTAATGTTATGGGAATGCATGACTAGTGTAATGTGGTAACATTCCTGGGTAAAAAGTGTAATCAATTGGATTGCCATAGATTTCCCTTATGTTATCACATGCGTTTTAATGGGAATAAAATTTTGGATGAGATACCTAGAGAAGTCTACTGAATAAGTGAATAATGATCAATTTATCAAAAAAAAAAAAAAGAATAATGTTCATATGATTTTATTTTTATGACATAGGAGATCTTGGTAGGATTGTTCAACATTAGTGTTGCAATTGGCTGGTCTATGTCTCTGCATGTAACAGCCCTTTAGCAATATTTGTGCCTCCCTGGTACCAACCCAGCCTGAGTTTGGATTTACTTATGCAAGCCCTGGCCTGGTCAAGGACTGGAATGGTTGGCCCTATAACCAGAAATGTGGATGAAGTCTTAGTAAAGTTATTTATTTTCTTCTTATTGATCCCTTGCTGTTGTTGTTTGTTATATATTTATTTATTTTTTAGCAGTGAGTTTTTAGTACAGACTTGTTGTCATTAGGCACTGGCAGTTGGCACAATGCTCATTATTACATTCTGAGGATGCCCAAATGTTATGTCAACAAAACTAGTGAAGTGTCACTCTCCAGTCCTAAACAATTCATGATGAGATGGGACCAAATCTATTATGGTGCCCAAACACTTATCTTCGTTTTTCTTTTTGGAATTTTTCTGTCAGTTAAAATTACATTTGAAAGTTGAACTAATAAAAATATAACATTTGAAAGTTGAAATGTAATATAAAGGTTATTGTTTACAAGGACTAATATGTGTCATGAGCTCCTATCTTATCCCTTTTCGTGTGAATGATTAAGATTTATCAATTGGTGTTTTTTAATTGAATTATGTATGTATCTGGAGCTTTTTATTTTGAAGAAGATTTAATACCAAATTCATGGTTCAATGGTAAATGCAGATCAATATGCATCCACTTCAAATTCACTGAAATTACCTCGGATTATGTAAACATCATTTCTCTGTTTTGCCTTGCAGTTTGCACGTCTCTATCCTCTTCACCAGAAGGACATGGCCCCTGCCCTACGCCCAATTGATTTTGGGGTCCCAATACCAAAAGGAGTTGAGGTTGAAACATCTGCTAGGGATTACACCCCTCCCCAGTATCTCACACTTCTGTTTACAGATCTTGGTGTTCTAACGCCCTCAGTGGTCAGTGATGAACTGATCCAACTGTATTTGTAGTTTTGACTGAAGCTAATGCCTCCAAGTTGCTCACCGAATTGTTTGGTTAGCATATTATAACAGACCTTCGATTTACAGTTTACACCTCACTGATGCGTAATGTTACCAACTATACCGAAAAACAGAAACTTACGGGGTGTTCTGGAATGTGAATGTTTTTGTTTACTTGTTTTTGAAGTTGATAAATCAGCTAAAAAAAGACGAACATATTGTTGAGCTGTGTTTTTGTTTTGAAAAATCAAAGACAAGCTGGGTCCGTTTAAAAAAATCACCATCAGAACGATGATTTTAAAACAAACACAAAATTTGAAATGCGTATTATATGATTTACGAAAGATTATAAGAGATCATTACATTAAAACTTGGTCTTTACCAGAAATTTAAGAATGCCTTTCGGTTTTAATTCTGAAAACAAAAGGCACATATAAGACCAAGGGTTGATGCTTTTGTTTTAACAACCAACTAGTGGAGGGCCTCTACGTTGGGCATAACATGATGGTAAGTGGCTTGTCAAAGGTATATTGTGCTATAGGAGAAAAACTTGTGAAAGGTAAATATTTTAATTAAAAGTTTAATGAAAAATATCTATTTAAAATAAATAAAAATTTAAGGATAATAATATATTTAATTTAATAAAATAAATAAATAAATAATCATGGCCATCTGGCAATAGAGTGAAAGAGGGAGAGATGGATTTTGCATTTTT
Source organism: Nelumbo lutea (assembly GCF_056320005.1). NCBI lineage: Eukaryota > Viridiplantae > Streptophyta > Magnoliopsida > Proteales > Nelumbonaceae > Nelumbo > Nelumbo lutea. The sequence continues at coordinate 1,305,011 of NC_142689.1, forward strand.
GTTTTATATAGTGGAATAATTGTAAATAGATAAATAATAATTAATTTAATTTAATAAATAAATAAATAAGTAAATTTAGTTAAATAAATGAGATAGATAGACAATATACATGATTCTATATCTTACTTTGCTAGCAATAATAATTGTTAGATTATTAAATTATTAACTAATTAACTAATTCAGTAAAATAAATAAATAAATAGAACTTTATGTATTATCAAGACAAGATGACAAGATTGGTAAAGGCTATCTCAAATTATTAAATTAATTAATTTAACGTTGTTAATGGGTTGGGATGAACTATTGGGCTACCGAGCCCATGGACAGGCTTAGCTTGGTTCGTGGCTTGGCTTGGCCTAAGACTTGGCTCGTGGCACAACATGGACACGTACAGGCTCAGGCTAGAATACAAATTTAATATCTTTTTTAATTTATGTTAAAATTTTCATTATTTTTTTCAAAATAAAAAAAAAAAAACATGGCTTAGCCTGGCTCGTGGCCCGACCTAGCCTAAGACTTGGCCTGTGGCACAACACGGGCATGTGTGGGCTCGGGCCGTATATTATATATAATAATTATATAATATATAATTTTATTTTTAATTTTGTTACATTATTTCATTTTATTATTGCATATATAAACAATTATATACATCAAATTTCATATAAAATAAAAATTTAAGATTTTTTTTTTAAATTTTATCTATTTTTTAATTTACGTTAGCTTTTTCATTATTTTTTTCAAAAATTTTAAAAAACATGGATTAGCCCATTTCATGGCCTGGCCTAAGACTTGGCCCACGGACCAGCCTGGCCCGCGACATGACATAGGCTTGTATAGGCTCGGACAGGGCGACCCCTAAAGTATCCCAGGGGAGAGAAGCATGGCCCAACACGGCCCGATTGTAAATAAAATGAGAGATAAAGACCATTTTTAATAAATATAAAAATGTAGAAGTTTAGTGGCATCATTGTAAATAATTAGGAATGGCACCATTATAAATAATTACATATTTATTATCAAATATGAAAGAGGAAAAAGAGAAAGAACAAATTCTGATTGTTTTTTTGTTTTATTTAATGGCATCATTATAATTAATTAAATTATGGTTAAAAGCATAAAAATGGAAAGATAATAAGATTTATTTAAGTTATATAAAAAGAAAATTTTATTTGGCAAATGCACAGTAATCAGCAATCGGCCCCACAGCCTTTTGCTTTTAGGTTTATGTCGATGATTACTAGTACCTTAATGCCCAAATTTTGGTTTTCATTCATATAACAATGTAATGATAAGCTTCTGTCTGGAGTTATAAAATGGAGATGATTAAAACCGTGTTTCCAGACTATCGACAATGGACCGAAGTAAATGATAGTGTTAGCTATTGGCCTATTGCTTGTCCACAGTATTGTGAATTGTGATCTCGTAATACAAGTATAATCAGTATTTACAATTCGTCGGAATACTAATGTGATGATCATGAAGTAAACTGAATCAAATAGAAATGAGGCAAAGAAGAAATAAGGAGATTGAGAGTAGATAATAAACTTCTTATCAATTGATGGTGTCTCTCTTCTCTGGTGGGCCTTGGATATCCCGCTGCCATTAGGGTTGGGCGGTTATGGCTAGGGGGATTGGCTACCCCCGACGAAGTTCTTCTCTTATTATTATTATCAGTGTTTTCAAACGGATGGTCGGACCAGAAAAGAGAATCGGTCACTCTTGATTGGTTCTTTTTCAACCCCAAACCGTTATTTGGCCCAAAATCATTGATTTGATCAACAAACTGCTGATTCAAGCAGTCAAATGGTTGATCTGGACAATAATTTTTGTTTTAATTTTTTTTTTGTTAGAGAGGGCCATCCATTCTGTCCAAACAATCGGACCATTCGACCCAAGAACGGGACCCAGAATGGCTCCTTCTCTAATCCATTTTAAAAACCTTGATTATCATGTATGAGAAATTTATGGTTCATTCTACCTTAGAAGTTTTTATTATTATTATTTTGTTTTATTAACCAATTCCACCTATGATTCACTACCCTTAGAGTTTTGATTTATTTTTCCACTTGTTACTGTCCCAATTGTATAAATGGATAAAGATTTATAGTGCAAAATTTTTAAACTATCATTAAGGTTTAACTAATTGATTAACTCTACCTTTACTGTTTACCTACTATCTTGAACTACCCCTATTGTTTCTAACAATTGCCTAAAACCTTCATTTCTCTAACTTTCTGTCATACTCCATTGACAATGTGACATCATGTGATTGATTTTTTTTAGTTCCTAAACTACCCTTATTCTCCTCTCTGTTTCCTTTCTACCCTCTCCTTTTCCATATTCCTTACCCGTCTGTGGGGCCCTTGTGAATTAGGGAGGTCGCCCAAGAGTTCCCCCAGCAATAAATACCTAGAAACCCAAAAACCCTATTGGGAATGAGAGAAATGGTGTGAATTAAGGAGGTTGGCGAAGAATTTCACCCAGAAACCTAGACGATGTGCTATAGGACGAAATTACCGATCACCGAGTGAGGATAGGGAAAACCCAAAAATAATTAGATTTGTTATTGTGTTTTTAGTGATGTCAGTTGATTTCAGGTAAGAAACATAAAAAAATTGACGATAACCCTCTCATCTCTCTTTGTTTCTCTCCCTCTTTTCCTCACTCCGTCGTCATGTCTAACCTGGTGACATAGATTTGGCATGGAAAACCTTGCCGTAGAAGTGCCTTGCCTCTCTTTCCTCGACATTTGCTTCTGATAACTAGGGCTGCTGGGTTTCCTGATGGTGATGCTTTATTTTTGTTATTATTATTTTTCCGTCGGCGGTGCTACGGATTCATCAATCACTTGTAACATTAAAAAAGATGCGGAAGATGCGGCTAATTCTTCTATTCTATCCTAGATGGTCGTGGTTCAGGTGATAGAAATTTAAACAATATGTTGTGTTATGCAAGACACACCTGTCTCCTCAACACAACACATGGGGCTGTTGGTGCTCCTGCTACTAACGAGAATGCTGCCACCATGAAAAATCCAATGAAGCTATTTCTTATGATTCTTTTGTAAATGCTAATGGTGTTGCTTATATGATGAGAAAGTTAAATTACACTCCCGCTGGAACCGGAACTGGTGAAAATGGAATTGTAGTTACTACTTGCTGCTACTGAGCAACACTACAGTTTGAGGAGGCTTCTGTTACTGAGCAACGTTATAAGCTCTATCCATTCATTTGTCATTTTTCTTTGTAATCTTTTCATCAGTTTGTCCATAATTGAGTGAGATAAGCTCCACCGTCGCTGTTTCGGTTTTTTTTTTTTTTTTTTTTCTCTTTTTCTTGCTTGTTAATTTCCCAAGTTGTACTGTTGTAGTGGTAAATGGAGGATGAATTTAACATGTATTGTAATTATCAAAAAAATAATAAAAATATTTTAAGATAATATGTAAATAATAAAGATAGAATTAGTCCATTAGCTAAATCTTAAGGATAATTAAAAAAATTTTCCTAAGATGGACTGAACAATAAAATACAATCCTTATATGCATTAATAGTATGAATGAGAATGGGAGTTATATGCATTAATAGTATAAATAAAAATATTTATTTATTATTATTATTGTTGTTACGCTCAACTTGATTAAATAAATGTAGGAAAATTGAATTTTGGAATCAACAAAGAAATTCCATTCGCCTTCTATGTTTTAAGCCAAAAAGCTAAAAATTCGGACAGTCTTTATTATATAAATTCTGGTTGAATAAATAAGGGTGATTTTAACGGGTCTACGAGATTCCCACTAACGGACCATTGTGGACCATTAACGGGTCTACGAGATTCCCACTATAGAGGAGAAGGAGAGTCCAAAAGATGGCCAAGATGTGGTGATGTCATCAGATAATACGCCCCGTCAGTAGCATGGCATCACCACCATATATACATATGCTGAATTGTTAACAACAAACGATTTCAGAAAAAAAAAACAAAAAACAAAAAAAGAAGAAGAGCACACACGTGGGTTGGACTTAAGATGCCTCCTATCCTATGATTAGATTCTTTTTTCTTTTTTCCTGTGTTCAAATTTGAAAAGTTCCAGCCTTTAGGCCAAGGCTTTACCAAATATATAATCGGATTTGAGAGGACCCACAAGCAGGATCCATATCCAATCCATTTTAATATGGCCCAAATCAAATCCGACCTTTTTGAACAATAAATGCGTTTACATGGGTTAGATCCAAATATAAATTATTCTACTATCATTCAATCGATTTCATAATAAATATTTTTAATAGCTGTCTCAAAGGTATTTGAAAATTCGATTTTAAATTTGAGATTTCATATAACCGGTTGAATTTGAATTATTGAATAATAATTAAATTCGAATTTAGATATAGCTTAATTTGATTTCATAAATATTTAAATTTGACTGATTGTTTAATTCTTATATATAATATTAATCGGAACCTTTAGGATGCACGATATTTTTTTAACCAATTTACAAATTAGAGTTAGTTGGCTTTAAAAAGTCCTAGATACTTATAAACACTTTATCCTAAACACCATTTTTAGCACCTGATTTTTGCTTAATTTATCATTGAAACCCTATTTTATTTTGAACACTCGATCAGACTGTTCTAATCCTTCCGAAGTACTTAAAAAATCCCAAACACCATCATTGGATTTAGAACCTCCTAAAATATCTACCCCTGAAATTTCAACCCAAGAGTCTTCTCCATTTATTCTTTTATCAAATCAAGAGTCCCTTTCAAACTCTTTCATTAGCTTGAAGCACCCACAACCCAAATCCCCTTGATCCTAACACTTCTAAATCAATTAAACCATACAATTGAACCCTAGACACACCAATAAATATTTACCCATAAATTTTCAACCTAAAATTCCCCCATTTGCCCCATCATAAAAAAATATTCCATTTCAAATGCTCTCGTTGATCCAAATTTCTATGATTTTGGCCCTCCAAAACCAATAAGATGTTTTCATCATATCCTAGACACCCTTAAAACCCTTCCCACAAAAATTCAACCCAAAATACCTTTGCTTGCCCCTTCATTACACTAAGATTCTATTTCAAAGCTTTGCATTAACTAAATCAAGTCTATTCCCTGCTTAATCTCAGCACAATTGAGCTAATCTGACCCTACCAATCAACTCATAATGCTCAAAAACACCACATTGCCAAATTTCAACAAAAAATCCCTCATTTTCCCCTCAACCACACCAAGATTTTATTTCAAAGTTAATAAATTAACCAAATCAATACCCCTTTATATCTACCTAATTTGAGCCTATTTAGGCAAATCTGACCCCACCAATCGATTCAAAATGCCTAAAAACCCCACCCTATAAAACTTTAGACAAAAAGATCCTTATTTGCCCTCCATATAAAAAGATTCCATTTTGGACAATCTTATTGGCCCATACACAATCTCATTGGAATCATTACCCCTCTAGATCTGCTTGACTCAAGCCTATTTAGTAGGGGTGCCCATGAGAAGAGCAACTCATGAATTGTTTGAGCTCGACTCGTGAAAAGCTTGGTTCAAATCAGTCTAAACCGAGCTTCGAGTCGAATATATATGCTCGTTTGCTAATCGAGCCGAGCTTGAGCTTAATAAAGCTCGGCTTGTGAGGCTTGCGAGCCTAATTGTGTACATAGGGTGTCACCAGGAGTCACTACCCCTCTAGATCTGCTTGACTCGAGCCTATTTAGTAGGGGTGGCCACGAAAGGAGCTACTCATGAGCTGTACGAGCTCGGCTCGTGAAAAACTTGGTTCAACTCAATCTAAACCGAGCTTCGAGCCGAATATATGCTAGTTTGCTAATCGAGCCGAGCTCGAGCTTAATAAAGCTCAACTCATGAGGCTTGCGAGCCTATTTTTGTACATAGGGTGTCACCTCGGCTTGGTACCTCAGTCACTAAGGGAGACCTCGGCTCAACACTCGACAACTGAGGGAGACCTCAACTCGGCACCTCATAAACCTCAACTTGATACCTTGGCTGCTAGGGAGACCTCGACTCAGAACCTCGGCTGCTAGGGAGACCTCGAATCAGAACCTCGGCTATTAGGGAGACCTCAACTCGACACTTCATCAATTGAGGGGGATATGCAATCAAAGGTAGTCGAGTTCGAGTCGAGGTCGAGCTTCTGAGCTTTTGACTTGAGCCGAGCTCGGGCTCAAGTCTAATTCTAGTCGAGCTTGAATCTGATAGTTTATGAGCGAGCTAAGCTCGAATATCCAGATATTCGGCTTGGCTTGGCTCGACTTGAATCCACCCTTACTATTTAGGTCAATTTGACCCCGCCAATCGATTCAAAATGCCTAAAAACCCCACCTTATAAAACTTCAAAAAGAAATACCAGTGTTTGCCCTCCATATAAAAAGACTCAATTTTAGACAATCTCATTGGCCCATGCATGCAAAACCACATACTCAAATCCATCTCCACCGTTCATTTTTTTTTAACCCAAAATACCCACCATTAGATTAACATTTTGTTTTGGCCTCCTTAGACCCAAATTGGCTAAAATACCCCTAACCTTACCAAAATGACCGAAATACCTAAATTAAAATTTTAAATAATTAAATAAATACCATAATTAATTATGATATTTATTTAATTAATAGACAATATGTATAAAAATACTATTAATTAATTAATAGTATTTTGATATAATTAATTAGTTATTCATTAATTAACAATATTTTTTTATTAATTATGTTATTTAATTAAATAAATAGCATACTTAATTCATAAATATTGTTAATTAATTAAATAATTAAAAAAATATCATAAAATAATGTTCATTAACACTGATAATTAATTAGATAAATTAGATAGTTCATTAGAGATTGGGAGAAGTACATGATGAGGTGGCTTCACGAGGGAGCAAGAAAGGCTAAAATGAAGATTGTTTGAGAGTGTTCGCGATTGGGGTAAGGGAGAAAGCTCAGGACATGACGTGGCATGTTTCTACTTTAGTATATATATATATATATATATTTCATATAATTTATATATAAAATAATTAAATTATATAAATAGTTTATATATCTATATAAATAAAATATTTATTTTATATATTTATTAATTACCTAAAATAATTAATTGGTTGAATTGAATCGAATTGAATATTCAAATATTTAATTGGACTAAAATTGGAATATTAATTTTCAATATTTGTCGGATATTGAATAAAATTTGAATATCGAATTTTCTAATCGAATTTGAATTTGGATATTACTTGATTTGATTCGAATTCGATCTTGTTTAGCCCGTAGTTTTTAACCCATTATTAGCCCAAGGTTCAATGTATTCACACACTCAACACCCAAGCGTATAACCATATTGATACTTTTTTCATTTAACCCATTATTAACCCATTCCTTCATGTATTTTTTATATTTTTATTTGAAATTATAGGACCAAAATGGTTGAACTCTTTACTCACTACAAGCCAAGACAACTGGATTTCTAAAATGGCCTCAATCCTTTTTTAATATACAATATGGATTAGTGATATATTAATTATTTTAGGTAATTAATTGTTTTAGTGCATGCAATATTAGAAATCGAAAAAATATGAAACAATCATATCCATGAATCCTTTTTCATTTTCTCTTAAACATTGTATTAATTTTCATTTAATTAATTTCCCAATCAATTGGGTTAGCATAAAATTAATTTAGGAGAGAATCAACGCTGAAGATTAATTTTTTCTAATCTAATATATAAAATGTTTTGGTTAGTATTTTCTTTTGAGAAAAGCCCACAAGCAACTTCATTGAAATTACTGAGAAATAAACTCGATGCCGTTCAATTTTGGTTAGCAAACAAGCCAAATTAATTAATTTGTTTAGTTTTAATATCATTAAACATTTAATCTTAAATTAATTTTATATTTAGTTATAAGAACAATTGGAATCCAAAAAGTCTTTTGCAATTAATGACAACTGATTTCTTAATGCCCATTCCATCACTTGAAGTGTAAGATGCCCCGGTTGCCCCCCCTGTTAGGTTGCAGATTTTATTTTATTTTATTTTTTCTTTTTTCGGTTGTTGATTCTCCCCGCCCGTCCTTTTACTCCACTTTGTTATCATATTCTACATTCTTTTACCATATTTTAAGGGACACATAGGCAGACACTTGGTGACCTGTCCCAATATTTCAAGAATCAACACCCATAACCCCTTTTATTTGTAAAAGATGGATGGCCTGTTTACGTTTTCACTTTTCACCTGTCGAGATTTATATCGCGTTTGGATAAGCTCTGGGACTCGAAAGTATTTTCGTTATGCTTTTAAAAGCAACTCTTACAGTCTTACCAAACACTTTTGGTCTCTCACAGCGCTAAAAGCCAAAGCTTGGATTAAATAGTGCAAAATTGTCTTACACAGAAGACATATTGAGAAACTTAGAATATGTTTGGTTTGATAGAAAATAAGAGAAAAAAATGTATGGAGTCGAGGGAAAGTTCTTAGAGAGATTTTGCGAAATTCCTTAATAACTTAATTACCCTCAACTTTCTATTTCTCCCTTATATTTTATCAAACCAAACAATAGGCTTAAGGTTAACTTCTTTCTTTCCTTCGGGAGCTTTTCCTGAGCTTGTGTTGTAAGCCCAAGTAAATTGGAAAAAAATAAAAAATAAAAACGTATAATCTAGAAAAAACTAAATTTTCAACCAAGAAAAAGGAAATAAAAAGAGAAGAAACAGAGCCTTTTGTTTATGATGGTAGTGATCCTTTTCAATTAGATAGTTTCTTTATACAAGTTAATTGAAAGGATTATAAAAAGGCACTCCATTTTAAATAATAAAAAAAAAGGAAAAAGAAGAAGAATTAAAAAAAAAAAAAAAAAAACTCCAAAGCCACTACATATGAAGTAGGAATAAAGGGTATTGCTGAATCTTTGCTACCAATGCATACATGAGAGAGATATACGTCTAAGACCACTCAAAAGCCAGCCAATTAATGTCATTTTGTAAGTAGTAGACTACTTCTTGGAGAGGAGCTTCTCCCTCAACTCGGCCACATCGATTTCGCCAAAGTGACTTTCGGGAATCCAGTTACCTGTTTTTGGATCTCTCATCCAGAAGTCCTCCTTGGACGACTGTGCAGGAGTTTCGGATCTAGAAGCACCATAATCTGAGATTTTCCTGGCAACACAAACCACTGAAGGTGATGACTTTCCGTAATTCTCTGTGGTCGCTGCAGCAGAAAATAATCTCCGGCTGCATTCGGATAAACAGATAAAAATCAATGAGATAGCAGTAACAACATGCAATAATCGATCACGAAGATATATACAAACTGTATATATATGCATGAAATAGTATATATATATTTATATATATATATATCGAAATCGAAACTATGCATGGCTATTGAGTAGCAAAGACCAAGCACAAACCTGAGGGAGATGAAGCTGTTAAGAGATATCTTTGCCATATGTTGAATGACTGACTTATGACTTTCAGAGAAGAAAGAGAGATTTTGGCTTTGCAAGAAAGGAATGGGAAGCGAGGGCTTTTATAGCCGCGTAATGAAGAAGGGCTCTCGTCCAAAATTCTCACTCTTTCAATTTTACAAGTTTTTGGATTTCTAATCATACAAGGATACGTAATTAGTAGGATATTTTTTAGGAAACTGGAAACAACTCTCCCTCTGGCTCTCTCATGAATGCCGTTGGCATTAGGAATTTAGTATCTGGCATGGGGCCCACAAAGGAAAAATTCTAACTAATCATAGAAGGGCCGGGACCCGGGGTGCAGATCTTTTTCTGGCGCTCACCTTCACAAATCACAAATCACAGTGGTTGCCATTGACTACGGTCTTATTGGAGTCAACCGTTGTCCCTGGAAATTGGAAAAGGCTGGGTTTGGGATTGGAAGTCTCAAGGAAGAGCCGGTTATCCTACTTAGCAATGCAGCAAATATTGGTGTAGAAGAGTGTCACTACTCACTACTCATTACTCATTTCTTTAGCTTAGGCTCTGCTTAGTAAGAGTGCAAATATTGAATCAAACCAAATTTGCCCTCTAGTTTTGTAGGTGTCTGATGAGAATACGTTTCGTATTGAAAATGAAAATAAATTTGTTTTTTCTGAAGCTTTTACATTAAAAAAAAAAAAAGGTAGATTTTAGTCGTATATCCACCACACACCCAAATACGATACAAAATTTATAATGCAAATCAAACCCAACTGATTCAATTACGCTATTCTCCCATGAAGCCAGTATATTTCAATATTTGAGTTCCGAATTCCGATATATAAGGAAAATGCTTGGTGGGCTTTGATATTGTAGCATTACGTCTGGGTTATGGGCCTTTAGATTGGGATGTGACGTGGTTGAGGGATCCCAATTCCACCCCACTTGACAACCTCCACGCTCCACCTGAGATATCCATATCCTATCCAGCTAAAGATGCGTAATGTTGGGTTCCATTATAATAATATGTGGCAATTCATGGCTTAAGCCTTAAATGTGGTGTCGTTGGACTTGGGCTAATGATAGGTTTATCTTCTTCCCTTTATAATAAATCAACATTATTATCATAAGCCTTTGTCCCACCCACCTCACAACCTTTGAATGGTACATTGTAAACATTTCCCTATTATGGATGAATAAAGACGGACGAATTCTGAATTCCTCACTTGTATTAAGTTATGAGTTATTTTAATAAAAATATCAATAAATAATAGATAAAATAAAATAAAATATTAAATGGATTTTATTTTGAAGGCAAAGAAGCAGCTGACTTGGATATGAGTCACATATCATCGTTTTTTTTTTTAACATCATTGGTTTGAAAAAACATGTAGATGTCTACTCTCTAGACTCTAATCTTTCTTTTTTCCCATTTAAAATCAATGCTAAGAAATAAGAATCCAATACCTGCAGAGAGGCTGCAACTCTTCACTTTCGGCAACAACGGATCGAAGAGGGCACCTAATACCTTTTTTATCTTAAAGAATCTACTTTAGTCTTTAGTCTCAATTCAATCTTTTCTTTTTTTTTTTTTTTATGCATAATCCTGACAACTCGGCACTTTTTTTTGTTCGACTAAAATACATACCAATCGCTCCTCGCCAGTATTATGTTTTCACCTGTTTTTTTTTTTTTTAATTATGCACGGAATTTGTTCAGTAAAATTAAACAATAAAACATATAAGAGAATACGATTCTTTTATATTTCTAATTTTTTAAATAATGATTAATTATTTATATTTTATAATACATTTAATAAAATTTTTATATTACAAAAATAACAATAATTTAATTCAGTTAAGTTTTTTCATTAAACTCATGAAACAACCAATCCGACCAATTCGACCTGAATTGCTCAATTTCTAATATTTCTGGTTGAAATTGGGATTGGGTTCACTGTGTCCATTTGTAAATTGACCAAAATCGAACACAATCACATATATATAATATTAATATTTTTATACTTTAAATAGAATTTTTTAATATGGGAAGGTGAGGAAATTCCCATATTTCTTAGTCTCAAACATTTTACATTATAAATTTATTTTTTAATAATATTAAGCAAAAGCTAAATAATAGAATGGATCATTTACTAAAATACCCCTTACAGTTTCATGGATTTACTAAAATCTACCATATAGTTAGTATTTTACTAAAACACCATTTATTATTTGCAATGTGATGGAGCGCGATCCGGCTGGTCTTAGCTGTCCGCTGCCTTGCTTTCGAACGAGGTAGCAGGGATCCTAAAACGGGAAAGATGGGAAAGCTCCGGGGGGAACCCGGTGTAGAGGCTCCGAAGCTCAAGTTAGAATCTTTCAAAAGCAAGGTAATACCAGATAGCGCAAAGTTTTTGCATACCTCTCTTATCGGGGGGGTAGGGGGCTCTTATAGTCGCTTCGCGTACTCGTCCCGAGGCCCTTGTCAGATCGGGTATGATTACTCTGGCACTTGTCAACTCGGCTGTTGTCCCTTCTGCTGAGACAGAACCGTCACTGCCTAACCGTCTAACTAGAGATGGCGGCGTCAGAGGCGGTGGCAGGTGGCCGTTTAGAGCGCAGCTGCCAAAACGTCAGATCCCAAGTCAGTCAGGCGTGGTGCCCTCGGGCACGGAATTCCCTGGTGCCAGGCATGGTACGACTTGTTTGGCTTTGGTGCCTAAAAGATGATGCGAAGTGCTGAGCGAGGCGGTCTTGAGCTCGGAGGTATCCCGAACTGTAACAAGGTGGGTCAGTTCGGCGAAGTGTGTCCCGAGCTGTTACAAGGTGGCAGTTCGGCGAAGTCTACCCCGAGCTGTTACAAGGTGGTAGTTCGGCGAAGTCTATCCCGAGCTGTTACAAGGTGGTAGTTCGGTGAAGTCTATCTCGAGCTATTACAAGGTAGTTCGGCGAAGTCTATCCCGAGCTGTTACAAGGCGGTCAGTTCGGCGAAGTCTATCCCGAGCTGTTACAAGGCGGTCAGTTCGGCGAAGTCTACCCCGAGCTATTACAAGGTGGTAGTTCGGCGAAGCCTACCCCGAGCTGTTACAATGTCAGTTTGGCGAAGTCTACCCCGAGCTGTTACAAGGTGGCAGTTCGGCGAAGCCTACCCCGAGCTGTTACAAGATGGTAGTTCGGCGAAGTCTATCCTGAGCTGTTACAAGGCGCAGTTGGGCGAAGTCTACCCCGAGCTGTTACAAGGTGGTAGTTCGGCGAAGTCTATCCCGAGCTGTTACAAGGTGGGTTAGTTCGGCGGAGTGTGCCCTTGTTGCCGCCTAGGCTTGACCCCTTTTGCCGAGCCGTCGTTTCTGCCACGTGTCTCATAATAAAGAGGTCGGGCCAAATTTTCCTTTATCAATTGCCCCCACTCCTTGCGCCGAGGGCCTTGCCATGGTGCAGGGAGTTTTCACGAGGTGGTTGTAGATTTGTCCTGTCCTTCAAACCTTCACTGTACGAGACACTTTTGCTAGGGTTTTTTCGGTTTTTGAGAAGGCTGGAAACGTGCCTTACTCAAAAATGCTGGTGGTTGTGACCGTGCGTTTTAAATTTCAAACCAACTCGCGCGGTTGGGACGTGACAGCGGGTCATTTCAAAAAGGCACGCCACTGCTGTACGTACGCCGTCGACTGTCAAGGAGACGTGCGGCGCGTCAGATTCGAAGAGACGCGTGTCGAAGCGACGTTGGTTTCAAAAAGGCGTGCTAACGTTTCGCTTTTTTCGGAAAGACGTGTGCCAATCACGTCTCGACTTTACGGGTTGCGTGGTTGGTAAGAATGTGGGCCGTCGGATCGTCTTTAGTCTGCACGGTCTATTCTTGGTTACTGTAGCTATAAATAGTGGGGGACCCCGGTTGGTTTGTCACTTCTACGGTTGACTATCGAGTTCGCGTCCAACCTTCCAACTCGCGTCTCTCTTCCGACTCGCGTCAAGGCTGGTTATACAGTCTTCACGGTTCTTTAGCTTGTTCTTCAAACTTTCCGGTGAGTACTTTCTTGAACCTATCTTTTCCCCAATGTCTAGCTTTGATAGCTCAGACGATTCTTTGAGTAGGGCCGACGTAGGTTCCACCAACCGAGCCGTGTCCCCAGACTGCCTCAGTGACCCCGAGGTGGAGCTTGAAGACTATGAACTAGTGGGCCGAGTTGCTTCGAGCAGTTTGGCATCTACCTCCCGCCGAGGTCGGATGCTAGACAGGTTTGGTCCTTCGACTATGACGCCTGAGGGGCTTCAATCCATACTTCTGTCCTACAATCTTCCTGGAGGGTACACATATTTCGTTCCTTCGGGTAGCTTTACTTGGGAACACGGTCCCGACGAGATCGTGATTTTTCGAGAGCAGCTCGCCGCAGGGTTGCGACTTCCTTTCCATCCCCTCCTCGTCGAAGTCATAAACCACTTCGGTGTCACCATTGGCCAGATTCATCCGAACTCTATTCGGAACCTGGTGGGGACGATATCCCTTTTTTGCGAGCAGAATTTCCCCTTGGATTTAGAGATATTCTCCTCTATCTTGATGCTCAAGAGACAGGCGGGTCCTCTTCCTGGGGGGAGACGGGCGTACTACCTTACTCCTCGCCAGGGTTTTAAGCTTCTGCACGATCTCCCTAACAAGGTCCCGACGTGGAAGCGGGACTATTTCAGCGTGCGAAGTGCACAAGGATGGCCCTTTCAGACCGGGTGGGGTGAGGCCGCTCCCGACTCGGGCGTAACTCTTGATAAAGAGACGGTGAAGGGTCTCCGGCAGTGGGCACGGCAAGGCTTAAAGTGCCACCACTACTTAACGGAGGCTAAGCTTTTTGCAGCCGGCCTGAGTTCGGGTAGGTTTCTGGCTATGCGGTTTCTTGCTTGCTCTGTTCCTTCGTTTTTTCTGATGTCGAACTCGTTCTGCAGCTGTAATGGATGCGGAGAGAACTCGCGGCGGGCGTTTGTTCCAAGGTATGAAGAGGAGGAAGCGGGTCGCCAAGCGAACTCGTACCGAGCTGCCCCTGGATGAGGAGCCCCAAGCCCCAGACCATACGACAGAGGATCTGCCAAGGGAGTCCGAAGTGGCTCCACCGGTGCACGAGACTGCCGGGGCGCCTTTCGCTGAAACCACTCATACGGGCGCTCCTGCGTACTCAAGTGCTCCTCACTCCGGGTCTGCTCATACACGGGCTGGGCCCTCAGGCTCGGGAGCTCAAGGGGAGTTTAGGAGCGTGTTGATGCCGAACTACGCTCTTCAAAAGAGTAGGGATGCTACTTTCCCCGAGGAGGTCCATGCGTGGACCGATCTTCCCTTGAATCAGGTCGCTTGCCGTGCCGTAACACATGCCATGGTGGTAAGTGAGATTCCGTCTTCCTTTTTTATTCTATTGCTTCTGCTGTTATTTGCTCACTTGTTTCTTTTGGTAGGTGAATTCTTCAATTCATGCCTTGGTTGCCCAAGTGGAGAGGAGCTCGCGACAAGCGCGAGCTGCTGAGGCTGCTGCTCATGCGGCTGAAGAAGCCTTCCGTGCTGCAGAGGCAAATACCCGGGCTGCTGAGGCGGCTGCTTACGCTGCTGAAAAGGCTGCTCGCATCGCGATGGCCAGACAGGCAAGGTCTCAGCGTGACGCCGAGGCCATGGGGGTAGTTGTCAAGCACATGGCGGACTTGAAGTTGGGTTTGCAGCATCAAGTCGAGTATCTTCAAGAGGACATTAGGAAGAGAACACAGATTTTCTCCCAAGGCATTGAAGATGCCAAAAAGAAGGCAGTTGAAGACTATATTGCCTCCTCGCGTTTTGACGATCTGATGGTGGACTCTTACAGGAGGGGGTTCAAGTTGAGCCGGTGGATGATCCGGAATACATACCCCGACCTCGATGTAAGTGCCATAACCACTTCGCGCATAACTCAGGAGATGGCCAATGCTGCCGATGGCGAGCCGGACTCAGAAGGAGAGGCAGGGCCTTCGGGTGTTGTTGAAGTGCCTTTCGATGGCAAAGAAGTTGCTCCGGGCATGTAATTTTTTTTTTTTGCCAATGTACTGTTTCTTGCAATGGAGTGTCTTTTTCCCCTTGCTCATCTTCCCCGAGCTGTTTCTTTGCCGAGTTTTTAGATTTCCGTGGTCTTTTATGCCGCGAACTGATTTTTTGCCGAGCTGATAATGTGCAGAAGTTCCTCGGCTTGCCTTGTAGCACGACCTGACTTTGTCCACTTCGCTAGGTGGTTTATAGGTAGTATCGCCTCAAGTTAACGATGTTCCACGTTCGGGGTACTCGTTTGCCTTCCAAGGTTTCGAGTTCATATGCGCCCCCGAGCACTGTTTTTACTTTATAGGGACCTTCCCAATTAGGTCCAAGCTTGCCGACGCCGGGTTCGGGCACCATAATTTTCCGGAGGACCAGGTCGCTGACTCGGAAGCTTTGTCGCTTTACTCTACTATTGTAGTAGCGGGCTACCTGCTGCTGGTATGCCACTGTTCGGATGTGCGCGAGGTCCCTTACCTCGTCCAGTAGGTCGAGGTTGGTGCGTAACTCGTCTCTGTTCGTCCGATCATCGTATGTTTCTAATCGCAACGTTGGTATTTCGATTTCCGCCGGGATCACCGCTTCAGTGCCGTAGGTGAGGTTGAAGGGGGTTTCTCCCGTGGCTGCTTTTTCGGTCGTTCGGTGAGCCCATAAGACACTTGGTAGCTCTTCGGCCCACAATCCCTTAGCTCGATCCAGACGTGCTTTCAGTCCGCGTAGGATGGCTCTGTTCATTACTTCCGTCTGACCGTTTGCCTGTGGGTGCGCGACTGACGTGAAATTTTGCCGAATCCCCATGTCTTGGCACCACTCTTGGAACTTGATATCCTCGAACTGTTTGCCGTTGTCGGAAATTAGAACCCGAGGTAATCCGAAGCGACATACTATGTTCTTCCAAAAGAAGTTCTGTATGTTTCGGGCCATAACAGTTGCCAGAGGTTCGGCTTCGATCCACTTCGTAAAATAATCTACCGCAACAACTAAGAATTTTCGCCTGCCTGCTACTGGTGGGAATGGCCCGAGGAGGTCAATGCCCCATTGTGCAAAGGGCCACGGGCTGGCAAGGTATTTGAGGTCGGAGGCAGGTTGATGGTGGATGTTAGCGTGCTTCTGACACTTGTCGCATTTTCTGACGAGCTCGACAGCTTATGCCTTCATCGTTGGCCAATAGTATCCTTCTCGAAGTGCCTTTTGGGCGAGTGCTCTGCCCCCCAAGTGTCCGCCGCACAGGCCTTCATGAGTGTCGCGGAGTACAAACTCGGCTTCGGTAGGTCGCAGGCACCGCAAATAGGGGAGCGTGTACGACCGTCGGTATAATCGTTCGTCTATTATGACATATTTGGTCGCCTGGCGCTGCACCCTTTTGGCGGCATTGCGTTCTACAGGGAGGGTTCCGTCTATCAGGAAGCTCGCGAGTGGATCGATCCAGCTCGGCTCTGCTTCTAAGATGGGAGCGACCTCCTCTGTCCCCCTGAGAATACTTGGCCGAGGTAAGTCCTCTATGTACACAGTTCTCATATTGTTGTGACTCGTGTTGGCTAACCGGGACAGGGCGCCAGCCTTAGTGTTTTCGGACCTCGGGATTTGCCTGATGATGTGTGACCGGAAGTTGAGTAGGGCTTCTTTTACTTTGGCCAAATTTGCGATCATGGAGAGATCGCGTGCTTCGTACTCGCCGGTAACTTGGTTTACCACGAGCTGAGAATCGCTGCAGATGACCAAGTGTTTTGCCTTTAACTTTCGCGCTAGGTCCAGCCCGGCGATTAGTGCTTCGTACTCTACCTCATTGTTGGATGGCGTGAACTCAAAGCGTAGCGCGTACTCTACTTTTGTGCCGCTCGGGCCGCACAAGACTATTCCAGCTCCGCTGCCCTGCCGGTTCGAGGAACCATCCACGTGAAGGATCCAGGGCTCCTCATCCCAATTCGCTCTTCGCCTGATCAGGAGAGATGCCACACTGGATGCTACTTCACGGGGTTCGAACTCTATGGGCTCAGGAGCTTCGGGTTCACCGCAAATGGGGACCTCGGGCTCGACCTGCGGGGCTTCGTGGCTGAAAGTGCACTCGGCAATAAAATCTGCCAAAGCTTGAGCCTTGATAGCGGTTCTCGGTTTGTACTGGAGATCGTACTTGCTGAGTTCGATGGCCCATTTCGTCAGTCGACCGGAGACTTCGGGTTTGAGTAAAACTTGTCTGAGAGGCTTGTCAGTTAGGACGATGACTGTATGAGCCTGGAAGTACGGGCGGAGTTTCCGAGCTGCTATTACTAGGGCGTATGCTAGTTTTTCGCGCTAGCTCCAGACCGTTGGACCCGGTCTGTTTCCTTTATTAGTACCGAACTGACCGCCTCGTCGCTCGCCGAGAGGTACAGTTGTAAGACCTCGCCCACCTCGGGCCGGGCTAAGGTTGGTATACTAGCGAGGTAACCTTTTAGTTCGTCGAACGCGAACTGGCAGTCCTGGGTCCATTCGAACCCTTTGCCTTTGACTGCCTTGAAGAAGGGTAGGCAGCGGTCTACTGACTTGGATAAGAAGCGGCTTAGAGCGGTTATGCTGCCGTTTAGCCTCTGGACCTCTTTTACTTTCCGAGGTGGTTTCATATCTAGAACGGCTTTTACTTTGTCCGGGTTGGCCTCAATACCGCACCGATTGACAATGTAGCCTAGGAACTTGCCCGAGGTGACGCCGAAGACACACTTGTTGGGATTCAACTTCATGCTAAAGTGTCGCAGGATTTGGAAAACAAAATCTAAGTCTTGTATTAACTCTTGTGGAAACTGAGTTTTGACGACCATGTCGTCTACATAGCACTCTATCTTCGTGCCAATCAGGGGTCGAAACAGCTTATTTACAAGTCTTTGGAAAGTTGCCCTGGCGTTTTTTAGTCTGAAGGGCATGACTTTGAAGCAATACAGGCCGAACTCGGTAATGAAGCTGGTTTTTTCCTCGTCGGATGGGTCCATCCTAACTTGGTTGTAACCCGAGTAGGCATCCAGGAAGCTTAGCAACTCGTTTCCCGAGGTCGCGTCCACTAGGTGGTCAATTCTGGGGAGGGGGAAGCAGTCTTTCGGGCAAGCTCGGTTCAGGTCGGTATAGTCGACGCACATGCGCCACTTGCCGTTTTCCTTTTTTACCAACACCGGGTTGGCCACCCAGCTCGGTTAGTGGAATTCCCTTATGAAGTTTGCTGCGAGGAGCTTCTCAACCTCCTCGTCGACCGCTCTCCAGCGTTCTGGGGCTAAGTTGCGTTTCTTCTGTCTAACGGGTCAGACTACAGGGTCAGTATTAAGCTTGTGAGTTATCAGTCCGGGGCTAATGCCGGGCATGTCGGCCGCGGACCAGGCAAAAATATCTAAATTTTGGAGTAAAAAACTTACCAGTTTGGCTCGTAGGGGATCTTCGATGGAAGCTCCGATGCTTAGTGTGCGAGCTGGGTCCGTAGCTGAAGCCTGGATTGCGACTGTTTCCTCCGTGGGCGAAGATCGCTCCTCACCTTGCTCCACCGGCCGCTCCAGCTCGAGGTCGTCGGCCGTCTTGGTTTTTCCCTTTAGGGCGGCAACGTAGCACTTGCGGGACTCGAGCTGGTCGCCCCGCGCTACCCCTATACCGAAGTCCGTAGGGAACTTCATGGCCAAATAGTAGGTGGAGACTGCCGCCCGTAGGACATGCGTGATCAGCCGCCCTATTATGGCATTGTATGGGGAGGGGGTCGCGACTACCAGGAAATCATGGTTGAGTTTGACTGCACAAGGCCATGTGCCGACTTCCACAGGGACTGTTATTTTCCCGAGGGGCCTAACTTCCTCTCCGCTGAAACCTACCAGGGGAGTGTTCGCGGGCTTCAGCTCGCTCCTCTTTAACTGCAGCTGGTCAAATGCCGATTTGAAGAGGATGTCCGCTGAGCTGCCCGAATCTATGAGCACGCGCCGGACCTTGAAATCGCTAATCCTTAGCTTAATGACAAGCACGTCATCATGGGGGTAGTGGACTCCTCGTGCGTCGTCCTCCGTGAAAAAGATTGGCTCTTCGGTCTTTGGCCTCTTTGGGGGGTTCCTTTCTTCGAGGGCCACTTCGCGAACTGAAGTCCGGGCTACGGATCCTCCCACTATTACATAGATGGTTTCCCGAACTGGCCTCTCTTCCGGAGGCTGCTTCTGCAACGATTCGACAGGTCTGTTGCTAGATTCGGGCGCATCCTTTTCTTGCTCCCTTTGCCGACCTGCTTTATTGTTATTGTTGTGCTGTACAAAATTTCTCAAGTATCCGCGACGGATGAGTCCCTCTATCTCGTCGCGGAGGTTATTACACTGTTCGGTGCTATGACCATGGTCTCGATGGAAACTACAATACAAATTCTTGTTTCTATCGTTCGGATTTCCCTTCAGGCGAGGTGGCCACTTAACGTACGGAGCGTCTTTGATCGCCATTAAGATCTCTGCCCGCCTCGTGTTCAACGGCGTGTAGTCCGTCCGAACTGCTAAGGGGGCCCGGAAGGACTGGTTCAGCTTCGGCTCCCGGGTCGGGTTTTTTCTACTCACCGGGTTGGAGAGCTCGCCTTCTCTCTTTCTTTTCTCGTTCCCGCCTTCGGTTCATTGGTTGATCTCTTCCTCAGTCCTCATGAACTTATCCGCAAGTTTGAGGAATTCAGCCACGGTCGTGGGCTGGTTGGCCACCATGTGCCATTTGAACTCTTTGTGCGTCACCCCTCTTTTGGCCGCCGCGAGCTGCACTGCGGGGTCCAACCGTGGTATTTGCAAGCATGCCTCATTGAACCGCTTGATGTAGCCCCGAATAGACTCTCCTTCTCTTTGGACCACCCCGAAGATGCTTTCCTCTGTTCTGGGGCACCATCGGCTGGTGACAAAGTGTGTGGTGAAGACTTGTACGAATTGGGCCCAACACTTTATCGACCCGGGGGCCAGGTTCCTGTACCAAGTGCGGGCTACCCCCCTGAGGGTGGTGGTAAAGGCCACGCACATGCACGATTCGCTAGCCCTGGTGAGGTGCATTTGCGACTGAAAGGCGTCAACGTGGTCGTTGGGGTCGAAGGACCCGTCGTACTTGTCCAGAGGTGGGAGTTTGAAGTCTCTAGGTAAGGGGACCGCCAGGAGTTCCGATGCGAGGGGGGAAGGAACGGAGAGAGCCGGGGTAGCTCCTACCTCGTCCGAGCTCGTGGCTTTGCCTCTAACTTCCGACAAGGCGCGGGTGGCGGTTTGGCGGCTTCGCCGGCGCCTTCGCCGTTGAGCGGGCCTTGTGCTGGTGCTGCTGGCCTCCGTGTTACCGACCTCGATGGGCCCGGAGTGCTAGTAGTCCGCCGCCAGGGCGCTGAATCGATTTTCGGTGAGCGGGAGCTCGGGCTTGGAGCACTGGGGTGCTGACCTCGCGGGCGAGGTTCCCAACCCACCCGCGGGTTGCGAGGCGGGGACGACATTTCTCTCTCTTCGGCCTGGGGACGAGGCCTGGCTGTTGGGGTGGTTTTGGGGCCGGGAGGCCTTTGCCTAGCGGGGGCACCCATCCTGCGGGGAGGCCTTGACCGGCCTCGGAGCGGGGTGGCGAGGTGGAAGTAGTGGTTGGTTCAGTGGCAATTGGGGGAACTGATGTTGGTAGTGATACTGGGAGATGCTGTGCAGCACTTGGTGCTGGTGAAGCTGGTGTTGCTGGAACTGTTGCATTTCGGCTTGCATTGCCCGCATGCACTACACCAGGTCCTCCAACCAGTCTTGGCTAGCTGCCAGGGGGACGGCGGTTGGTTCAATGAAAGTTGTCTCAATGGGGAGATGAAAGGGGACGTTTGTGGTAGGAGGGTTTACGGGTGCCACTGCTTGTGGCGTGTTCAGGATGGGGATCCCATCCGCCGAAAGGGGGATGGTGAACTGTCCAACGCACACTACGGGGACCTGAAGTTGCTCCCCGGTGGCGTTTGTCTCCGTGCCGCGTCCGATGTTGCTGGAGGAGGCCATGAGTATTGGGATTTTTAAAGAAGAAAGGGGGTATCGAAGTTTGGAGGGAGGCTTTTTGAAGCGTTTCCCACAGATGGCGCCAATTGATGGAGCGCGATCCAGCTGGTCTTAGCTATCCGCTGCCTTGCTTTCGAACGAGGTAGCAGGGATCCTGAAACGAGAGAGATGGGAAAGCTCCGGGGGGAACCCGGTGTAGAGGCTCCGAAGCTCAAGTTAGAATCTTTCAAAAGCAAGGTAATACCAGATAGCGCAAAGTTTTTTCATACCTCTCTTATCAGGGGGCAGGGGGCTCTTATAGTCGCTTCACGTACTCGTCCCGAGGCCCTTGTCAGATCGGGTATGATTACTCTGGCGCTTGTCAACTCGGCTGTCGTCCCTTCTGCTGAGACAGAATCGTCACTGCCTAATCGTCTAACTGGAGATGGCGGCGTCAGTGGCGGTGGCAGGTGGCCGTTTAGAGCGCAGCTGCCAAAACGTCAGATCCCAAGTCAGTCAGGCGTGGTACCCTCGGGCACGGAATTCCCTGGTGCCAGGCATGGTACGACTTGTTTGGCTTTGGTGCCTAGAAGATGATGCGAAGTGCTGAGCGAGGCGGTCTTGAGCTCGGAGGTATCCCGAACTGTAACAAGGTGGGTCAGTTCGGCGAAGTGTGTCCCGAGCTGTTACAAGGTGGTAGTTCGGCGAAGTCTACCCCGAGCTGTTACAAGGTGGTAGTTTGGCGAAGTCTATCCCGAGCTGTTACAAGGTGGTAGTTCGGCGAAGTCTATCCCGAGCTGTTACAAGGTAGTTCGGCGAAGTCTATCCCGAGCTGTTACAAGGCGGTCAGCTCGGCGAAGTCTACCCCGAGCTGTTACAAGGTGGCAGTTCGGCGAAGCCTACCCCGAGCTGTTACAAGGTCAGTTCGGCGAAGTCTACCCCGAGCTGTTACAAGGTGGCAGTTCGGCAAAGCCTACCCCGAGCTGTTACAAGATGGTAGTTCGGCGAAGTCTATCCTGAGCTGTTACAAGGTGTAGTTGGGCGAAGTCTACCCCGAGCTGTTACAAGGTGGTAGTTCGGCGAAGTCTATCCCGAGCTGTTACAAGGTGGGTTAGTTCGGCGAAGTGTGCCCTTGTTGCCGCCTAGGCTTGACCCCTTTTGCCGAGCCGTCGTTTCTGCCACGTGTCTCATAATAAAGAGGTCGGGCCAAATTTTCCTTTATCACAATGGATTTAATCAATCTTCCATTAGATGACAGTGGAAATGATCCTGTTGAGCCTAATGTTCATTTAAATAAATTTGATCAAAAGAAAATAAAAATAAAAATATCACTTTTGCCCTTACTAAGACACGGGAAACCGCTTTATTAGCTATATTTGGTCAGTTTTGTTTTCTATACAAAAAAAATGTTAAGGGTATTTTTGAAATAAAAATCATGGGCATAATGGCAAAACAAACGCTCCTTAATGAAGTGTTGATTAAGTAAATAAGTTGTAAAATATATGAGATGTTTTAGTAAAATGGAAACTATAAGGTAGGTTTTAGTAAATATGTAAAACTATAAGGTGTGTTTTAGTAAATGACCATAGTTGAAACACATAAGAGTATACAATTGTTTTATATTTCCAACTTTTTAAACAATTAATAATTATTCATATTATATTATTATTTAGTAAATCCATGCACGAAATTTGTTAAGTTAAAGATAAACAATAGAATCATATAAGAGTATACATAGGGATGTCAAAGAGTCGTGTTTGGCATGAGTTTGTCCCGATCCTAACCCGACCTTCTAGCACTCCAACCCGAACCCAATCCGATCCAGCTTTAAAAATACACGATTCTCAAACCTGACCTGACCCTATAGGGTTTAACCCGGTTCCAACCCAACTTGACTCGTATAGTTTTAAATGTATTTTTTAACACATTTTGAAGACCTAAAATACATTAAATTAAATAAGGAAATTGTTTTGTAGATTCTAAGGTGTTATTTTTTCCATTTAAAGAAATAAGGAAATCAAAATCAACATATAAATAAATTATAAACTTTAAGCCTATAAAGTTAGAAGTCAAAAAATTGCAAGAGTACTTGGTATATATGCAAGGTATCATGACCTAGCGAGGCGGGTCAGCCAAAACCTGAACCTAACTCGGGTCAAAGTATTAAAACTCTAACCCAACCGTAAACCAAATATACTTGACCCTAACTCAACCCTATAAGGTCGGGTCAAGTTGGGTTTACCATTTAACCCGACCCTATAGGGTTGTTTATCAAACTTAGGGGTGGCAATTTTCCCCATTTCCCTGATCCTTGTGGGGTTCTGCCCCAAATGGGGCGGGGATGGAGACGATTTCTCCCACGCGGGGACAAAGATTGGGAAACTTTCATCCCCATTGGTGGGACAGTACAGGGACAGGAAGAGCACTCCCTGCCCCACGTGGACCCCGATCCCTGCCCCATGGGATCCCCGTTAATGTATATGTATATATACGTTTATACATGTATATATGTACACATACGTCTATATGTTAATATTTTAAAAAATATGGTTGAATATGTTTGAATCTTTTCTAATATGATAGTAAATTTTAATTATTTTACTTTTATATTTAAATAAAATGAAAAACAAAAACATAATGTTTGACATTATAAAGAATCACAGAGAGTGGGTTCCTTGTGGAGACAGGGATGGGGATAACTTTGTTCCCATTAGTGGGGATGGGGATGGGGATGTGGATGAGGATTTTTGTAGGGACGGAGATGGGGAGAGGCTCCTTGTCTCCGTCTCGCCCTGTTGCCATTCTGATCAAACTAATGAAACTAGCAAACCTGATTTCTAGTATTTCTAGTTGGCTTTGGTTCAACAATTTCCCAACCCGGATGGGTTGGATTAGTTTCGCTTTGGTCATTTATAAACCAATTAAAATTGAACAACCCGACCATAGATAAAAATTAATATTGAAAATTTATAGTAAAAATACCCAATTTTTAAAAATATATTGATAATTACAAAAATACAATAAGTACTAAAAATATATTAACTTAGTCAATAAATAGTATAATATCAAATAATAGTTTAATCTCTAATAAATATTAATTAACAAGTTATAACAAAAATACAATAAATACAACAAGTATAATAAATTATATTTAAAAATTTCAATAAATAGTGGTTTAATCTCCAATAATTATCAAAACTTTTCTATTAAATAACAAAACAAAATAAATTTTTACATAATCATTGAAAATACATTTATCACAAAAACAATAAATAATTACTGAAAAACTATAATTATTAATTTCAGTATATATTATTATATAATAAATACAGATTTAGAGTTTAAAATTATTATTGAAAAATATTAATTTTTTCAAAAGTTATTTTCTCGAATTATTACTTGATACAAGTGAAATTAGTTATTTACAATATTATGTAAAAATATTAAATTATTATTATTTTCAATATTGTGTTATAATTATTTTTCTACATTTTAGAATTTTTAAATTTATTACCTAATTTATTTATTTTAACTATTTAAAATCTTGTTATGTTGAATATTTTGTTATTTAAAATATTTAGTTATTTAAATACTAAAATAATATGTAAAATATTAAAATTTTAAAATGTTAATTATTTTTTGAATTTAGTTATCCATAAAATCACAATTTATACTATTATCACATAATTTCAATATTAATTTTATAATATATTAAATTACTATTAATTTCAATATTATTTTATAATTATTTTTCTAATTTAAAGAATATTTTTAAATTTATTACATAATTTCGTTGTTTTAACTATTTAAAATCTAGTTGTGATAAATATTTAGTTATTTAAATATTTAAAAAATCTATAAAATATTTAAAATTTTTTCTTATTTAAATTTTATTTTTTTATAGCTATTACATATTATTAAATATTTGAAAAACATTTAAATTGATAATTGAGAAAAACATAATTTAAATTGTTAGTAAATAATTTCGTGATATATTTTGTAAAATTATAATTTTTTTGTGTTTTTAATCAATATTTTAAAGTTATTATATAATTTTGTTAGAATATTTAAATAATTCTTATTTTTTTTAATCCAAACTTTCTTTAGATAGATATAGATAAAGAGTAGGGGAGAGGATAAATAGGAATTAGAGATAATTTAGGAGAGAAACTCTCTACTAAATTAGAGGAATTCAACTTCAATTAGGGCAATGCCCATTCAGGCAGCTTTTACTGTCTTGCATTGAGAATATCTCCCCACTTGCGTGCTTTATTTTATGGGGAGTTATTCCCAATGCAAGATTGCAAAAGGTTGTTAGAATGGTGTGGGCACATATTTGCCCTGATAGAAGTTGATCTCAAATTAGAAATAATTTTGGAGATAAATAGGAATTAGAGATAATTTAGAAGATAAATAGGAATTAGAGATACTTTTGGAAAAAGTGGGGGAGGTAGTTTAGGAGAAATTTTAGGAAAAGAGATTATTTAGGTTATTGGGAAAGTGCATCTCATTGGATGTCTTGAAAATGACATGGAATAAAAAAAATAAAAAATTCAAGAAAAGGAGAAAATTTCTTGACTGCTTTGTTTTAATATATACTAGCGGGGACCCGTGCGATGCACGGGTTTTATTAAGCGGAAGCTAAATAATGGACCCGTGCGATGCACGCATTTTACTAAAACAATACTTATAATTTGCAGTGGATTTAATCAATCTTTCATTAGATGACAGTGAAAATGATAGTGTTGACCTTAAGGGTATTTTTGGAATAAAAAATCATGGGCCTAATGGAAAAATAAGCAATTTGTAATGAAAGGTTGATTAAGTAAATAAGTTATAAAATATATGAGACATTTTAATAAAATGAAAACTATAAGCTATGTTTAAGTAAATATGTAAAATTATAAGGTGTGTAGGAATGGCAGCAGGGTGGGGATCATATTCCCCATCATTGACCTTGATTCTAAAATTACCCCCATCCTTGACCCCGACCCCGACCGAGGATTCCTATTAATCCTCGTCCCCCGCCCCCACCTCGCCAAAACAATCCCCATACCCGGCCCCATCGGGTCGGGGAAGTTAGGTCCCCGTCGGGGATGGGGAAAATTGCCATCCCTAAAGGTTTGTTTCAATAAATGGCCTTAATAGAAACACATAAGAGTATACAATTGTTTTATGTTTTCAAATTTTTTAATAATTAATAATTATTCATATTTTATATACTACTTTAATAAATTTTTTATAATACAAAAATAACAATAATTAATTTCAGTTTGGTTTATTCATCAAACTGATGAAACCGACCAACCCGATTAACTCGACTCAAGTTGGTCAGTTTTCTAGTATTTTAGGTTGGCTTTGGTTAAAAAATTTCCCAATTTGACCAAGTTGGATCAGTTTCACTTTGGCCATTTGTAAACCGACCAAAATCGAATGACCTAACCATGGATATATATTAATATTTTATATTTAAAATATACTTTTTAATATGAAAAGTGGAAAATTTCCCATATTTCTTAGTCTAAAATGTTTTATATCATAAATCTAATTTTTAAATTTATTTTTCAATAATTGTACTATAAATTTTAAGTTTAAATCTTTTGAGCTGACTGATCAAACCAAAAAATTGACCCAAACCAATACAATTTGAGTGGGTTGGTTTTCACAAAATGTTAGTTGGTTTCATCTAACCAACTCCTTAACTTGACCAGGTCAATTCGGTTGGCCAAATAGCCTACGACTAAACCGAACCAACTCATGAATACTCATAATTTCAGCTAAATTAATAGTCTCATCTCCAATAAATAACAATACTTTAACCGCCAATAATTATTGAAAATTTATAGTGAAAAAACATAATTATTGAAAAATATATTGATAATGAAAAATACAATAATTACAAAAATACAATAAGTACTAAAAATATATTAACTTAGTCAATAAATATTATAATCTCAAATAATAGTCTAATCTCTAATAAATATTAATCAATAACTTATAACAAAAATACAAAAATTAAATTTAAAAAATTCAATAAAAGTAATTTAATCTCCAATAAATATTGAAAATTTTTTGTTAAATAACAAAACGAAATAAATTTATACATAATCATTGAAAATATATTTATCACAAAAAACAATAAATAATTATTTAAATACAATAAATATTAATTTTAGTATATATAATTATATAATAAATACAGATTAAGAGTTTAAAATTATTATTAATAAATATTAATTTTTTGAAAGTTATTTTCTCGAATTATTAATTGATATAAGTGAAATTAATTATTTACAGTATTATGTAAAAATATTACTTTATTATGAATTTCAATGTTATGTTATAATTATTTTTCTACATTTTATAATTTTTTTAAATTTTATTAAATACTTTCTTTCTTTTAACTATTTAAAATCTAGTTATGTTTAATATTTTGTTATTTAAATACTTAAATAATATGTAAAATATTTAAATTTTAAAATAATAATTATTTATTGAATTTAATTATCCATAAAATCATAATTTATACTTTCATTACATAATTTCATTATTATCTTTGTAATATATTAAATTATTATTAATTTCAATATTATGTTATTATTATTTTTCTACTTTGAAGAGTTTTTTTTAATTTATTACATAATTTCGTTATTTTAACTATTTAAAATCTATTTGTGATAAAATATTTAGTTATTTAAATATTTAAATAATCTAGAAGATATTTATTTTTTTTTGAATTTTATTTATTTAAAGCTGTTACATAATATTAAATACTTGAAAAACATTTAAATTGTTAGTACATATATAATTTCGTGATATATATTTTTTAAAACATAAAATTATTTTTTCTGTTTTTAATAAATATTTTAAATTTATTATATAATTTTAATAGAATATTTAAATTATTTTTAAAATTTTTAATCCAATCTTTCTTTAGATAGATATAGATAAAATATAAGGGAGAGGATAAATAGGAATTAGAGATAATTTAGAATAGAAACTCCCTATTAAATGAGAGATAATTTTGGAAATAAATAGGAATTAGAGATAAGTTAGAAGATAAATATGAATTAGAGATAATGTTGGTGAAAGTGGGGAAGGTAGTTTAGGAGAAATTTTAGGAGAATAGATTATTTAGGTTACTGGGGAAGTGCATATCATTGGTTGTCTTAAAAATGGCATGGAATAGAAAAAATAAAAAAAATTCAAAAATGTGATATCACATGATTATATTTTTGAAAATCCCTAATATACCCTTGTATGGTCGAAAATGTCCTCTTCAATTTGGGCAGATCGGACATAGACTGGTTCTACTATTGTTGGTAATCTTTGGTGGAGGGAGGTTACTACGGCTGGTTCGCTCTTGCTATGAGCGGAGAAGATGATGTGGTTTTGGCAAGGGGGTTTTTGCCTATATCTCATATTTGAGATGTCTCTTAAATCTCAAAGGGTTTTTGCATATCTCTTGGATAAGGAACTCAAATCTGAGGGTCTGGTCTTTGGTGAAGAGGCAAACCCTCTATTCCTCCTCCATTGTCGCCTAGGACCCTCTATTCCTCTTCTTCTCTTTCTTCTTCTTCCTCTTTTCTTTTTATTTTATTTATTTATTTATTTATTTTTGCCAAGAATTCATTGTTCACCGTCATCTTGCTCGAAACATTATTAGAATTGTAGGGATGGCAATTTTCCTTATAAAATTGGGGACCTACCTTGCTCTACCTTGAATGGGACAAGTTTTCTCAAATCTTACGGAAGGACAAGGTAGAGACGAGGTGGGGATAGGGAAAATATTTTTGCCCCAATTTAGGGATGGGATTTGCATATAATTCCCCAAACCCGATGGTAAATTAGTAAAATATCTGCAGATTTAATATTGATCTTTAAAATGTCACTAAGTTGTCATCATATATATATATATATATATATATATATATATATATATATATATATATATATATATATATATATATATATTAAAACAATGATGTCTAGAAATTTAATCTTTTTTTGAATTTTTTATTTTTTAATTCCATGTCATTACTGAAACAACCAATGAGATGCACTTTCCCAATAACCTAAATAATCCATTCTCTTAAAATCTCTACTAAACTACCTTCCCCACTATCCCCCACATTCTCCCAAATAGCCTCTAATTGCTATTTATCTTCTAAATTATCTCTAATTCCTATTTATCCTCTCCCCCACTTTTTATCTATATCAATCTAAAGAAAGTTTGGATTAAAAAATTGAAGAATTATTTAAATATTCTAACAAAGTTATATAACAAATTTGAAATATTTATTAAAAACATAAAAGAATAATTATATATTTTTGCAAAATATATCACAAAATTATATACTAACAATTTGAATTCTGTTTTTCCTGATTATCAATTTAAGTGTTATTCAAATAATAAATATTTAACATTAAAAAAATAAAATCATGTATAAAATTGCAATAAATAAATATCTTAAATAACAAAATATTATAAATATACAAATAATTATATAACAAAATATTTAGTAATATGTAATAGCTTTAAATAAATATAATTCAATTAACAAAAAAAATTAATATTTAAATAACTAAATATTTAACATAAATAGATTTTAAATAGTTAAAATAACGAAAATATGTAATAAAATTAAAAAATCTTAAAAGTAGAAAAATAAATATAATGTAAAATTAAAATTAATAATAATTTAATATCTTAAAAAATTAATAATGAAATATGTATTAATAGTATAAATTATAATTTTATGGATTATTAAATTCACTTAATAACAAAAAATATTAAATATTTTACATATTATTTAAATATTTAACATAATTAAATTTTAATTAGTTAAAATAACGAAACTATGTAATAAATATTAAAAAACCTTAAAAGTAGAAGAATAATGATAACATAATATTGAACTTAATAGTAATTTAATATCTTACAAAATTAATAACGAAATTATGTAATAATAGCATAAATTATAATTTTATGGAATATTAAATTCAATAAATAATTAATATTTTAAAATTTAAATATTTTACATATTATATAAGTATTTAAATCTAACTATTCTAAATAACAAAACATTAACATAACTAGATATTACATTAGTTAAAATGAAGAAGTTATGTAATAAATTTAAAAAGAAATCTGAAAAGAAAAAATAATTAAAACATAATGTTGAAATTAATAATAATTTAATATTTTACAAAATTAATAATGAAATAACTTTAATAGTAATTTCATATTTTTACATAATATTGTAAGTAACTAATTTCACTTATATCAATTAATAATTCAAGAAAATAACTTTCATAAAAATTAATATTTATTAATAATGGTTTTAAACTCTTAATATATACTTATTATATAATTATATATACTAATTTAATATATTTTTAGTACTTATTGTATTATTTGTAATTATTGTATTATTTA
Organism: Nelumbo lutea; assembly: GCF_056320005.1. Lineage (NCBI taxonomy): Eukaryota > Viridiplantae > Streptophyta > Magnoliopsida > Proteales > Nelumbonaceae > Nelumbo > Nelumbo lutea. Next base: position 1,335,863 of record NC_142689.1, read on the forward strand.
TTATTAATATATTTTCAATAATTGTGTATTTTTTCTATAAATTTTTAATAATTATTGAAGATTAAACTATTGTTATTTATCAGAGATGAGACTATTAATTTAGCCAAAATTATGTGTTCATGAGTTGGTTCAGTTCGGTTGTTGGCCATTTGACCAACCAAATTGACCTGGTCAGGTTGGGGAGTTGGCCGGCTGAAATCAACTGATCATTTGTGAAAACCGACCACTCAAGTTGTATCAGTTTAGGCCGATTTTTTTTGTTCGGTTCATCGGTTCAAAAGATTTAAAATTAGAAATTAAATTTAAATTTTAAACTTATAGTGAAATTGTTAAAAAAAATGTAAAAATTAAATTTATGATATAAAACATTTTAAACTAGGAAATAAAGAAATTTCCCACTTTTTCATATTTGAATTTTAAAATACTAATGTTTATCAATTTTTAGGTCATTTGATTTTGGTCGGTTTACAAATGGTCAAAGCAAAATTGATCCAATTTGTTCGAGTTGGGAAATTTTTTAACCAAAGCCGACCTAAAATACTAGAAAACCGACCAACTCAAGTCGAGTTGATCAGGTTGGTCAATTTCCTAAATCTGATGACTAATCCTAACAGAAATTAATTATTGTTTTTATTGTATTATAAAAAAATTATTAAAAGTAGTATATAAAATATGAATAATTATTAATTATTTAAAAAGTTGAAAATATAAAATAGTTGTATACTCTTATGCATTTCTATTAGGGTCATTTACTAAAACACACCTTATAGTTTTACATATTTACTTAAACCAACCTTATAGTTTTCATTTTACTAAAATATCTCATATATTTTACAACTTATTTACTTAATCAATCTTTCATTAAGGAGTGTTTGTTTTTCCATTAGGCCTATGACTTTTTATTCCAATAATAGCCTTAACATTTTTTTATACAAAAAAAATAAAGTTAACCAAATATAGCCAATAGAGTGGTTGTCCATGTTTTATTAAGGGCAAAAATGGTATTTTTATTTTCTTTTGATTTAATTTATTTAAATGAACATTAAGGTCGACACTGTCATTTTCCATTGTCATCCAATGGAAGATTGATTAAATCCATTACAAATTATAGTGGTGTTTTAGTAAAATACAAGCTATAGGTTAGATTTTAGTAAATCCATGAAATTATAGGGGGTGTTTTAGTATATGACCGTTTCTCACTCACTCACTCACTCACCAACTTTCTTCAAAGTTATCTCTAACTTAGTAGAAAATTTCTTTAGTAAATTATCTCTAATTCTTATTTATCTTTTCCCCCACTTTTTATTCACATCTATCTAAAGAAAGTTTGAATTAAAAATTTTAGTAATTATTTAATTCTTTTCACAAAATTATATAATAACATTAAAATATTCCTTAAAAAGACAAAAATTAATTATAATTTATTTAATAACATTCATATTATTTATAATTATTTATTTTTACAAAATTCATCACAAAATTATGTTCAAATAATATAAATAATGATTTTCTAGACTATTCAATCTAAATGTTATTCAAATAATAAAAATCTAATATTAAAAATGAAATATTATTTAAATATTTCAATAACTAAATATCTTGAATAACAAAAATATTAAAATTAAATTTTTAAATCAATTAATATTATATTTTATATAGTTACTGAGTAACTTTCAATTATAATAAATAGATTAAGATTTTAAATATTTAGTTAAATAATGAAATATTTAATATAACTAGATTGTAAATAGTTAAAATAACAAAATTATGTATTAATAGTACTATAATTTTAATGGACTATTACATTCAACTAGTAATTAATATTTTAAATTTTAAATAATGACATTATTTCAATAAATAAATAATTTTGTAAATAACTAATTTCATTTATACCAATTAATAGTTCTAGAAAATAACTTTAAAAAATTATTGTTTATTAATAATAATTAAACTTAAACTTTATTTATTATATATTTATCTATATTAAAATTAATATTTATTGTATTTCAATAATTATTTATTAATTTTTGTGATACATATATTTTCAATAATTATGTCTAAATCTATTTTTGTTTTGCTATTTAATATAAGATTTTCAATAATTATTGGAGTTTAAACTATTGTTATATAGCTTTTTAAATTTAATTTATTGTGTATTTTCTCTATAAATTTTAATAATTGTTGGAGATTAAACTATTGTTCATGGGTTAGTTCGGTTCAGTTGTAGGTTGTTTGGCCAACCAAATCAACCTGGTCAGGTTGGGGGGTTTGTCACTCAGGTTATATCAGTTTGGGTTAATTTTCGGTATGGTCGATCTATTTAAAAGATTTAAACTTAAAAAATTAAGTTTAAATTAAAAAATTACAAAGGCATTATTAAAAAATAATTTTAAAAATTAAATTTATGATATAAACTATTTTAGCCTAAGAAATATTATAATTTTCCCACTTTCCTGTATATATATATGGTCGGGTCGTTCAATTTTAGTCAGTTTACAAATGGCCAAAGTGAAACTGATCCAAAATAATCGGGTTGGGAAATTGTTAAACCAAAGCCGACTAGAAATACTAGAATTTGGGTTGGTCAGTTTCATTAGTTTGATTCGGGGGTGGGGACGAGGAGCTTCTCCCCATCCTTGTCCCCGTGAAAATCCCCATCCATGCCCCCGTCCCCATCCCCGCTAACGGGGACAAAATTATCCCCATCTCCATCTCCATAGGGATCCCCATTTCCACGAGGATCCCAACTCCCTATGATTCTTTATAATGTCAACCATTATGTTTTTGTTTTTTATTTTATTTTATAAATAAAAATAAAATAATTAAAGTTTACAATCCTATTAGAAAAGATTCGAACATATTCAACCATATTTTTAAAAATAGTAACATATAGATATATGTGTACATATATACATATATAAACGTATGCGTATATATACATATATATTAGCGGGGATCGCATGGGGTGGGGATCGAGGTCCACGGGAGGCAAGGAGTGCTCTCCCCATCCCTGCAATGTCCCTGCCAACAGGGATGAAAATTTCTCCATCTTTGTCCTTGTGGGGGGAAAATCATCCCCATCCCTACCCCATTCAGGATAAATCCCCACGGGGATCAGGGAAATGGGGAAAATTGCCATTCCTTATGAGTTTGATAAAAAACCTTATCTAAAATTAATTATTGTTATTTTTGTATTGTAAAAAAATTATTAAAAGTAGTATATCGAATATAAATGATTATTAATTATTATATAAAACAATTGTATAGTCTTACATGTTTCTATTGTTTATCTTTAACTTAACAAATCCCGTGCATCACATGGGTCCCTGTTAGTATTCTTATAATCCTGGGGTCCCATAATTTCATTTATAAAGTACCCTCAAATTGTCATAATTCAATTCCTAAAATACCCCAAAATTCCCATAATCCTATTTTGTAAAATATTCATAAATTAGATTTTTTTAGGTGATTGCCCCAGGGTGGAGAAATTTGGGGATTCCCCATCCTTAATGGGAAATGAGTTCCTTGCCCCAAACCCACCCCACCACTAGGGTTGGGGTGGAAATGAAGTAGAGTGTCCTTATTTACGAGGGCAAGGGACAAAAAGGGGTGTCCCATCCCATACATCGCACGACTCCCACTAGTATACTATATAAATGTGAACTTACAAAAGAGGGTAGGTTCTCAAAAGTATCTTTTGGCATTCATGAAGGACTTGGAAATTGAAATGGAACAATTATAGGGCCCAAACTCTACGATAGTCTAGGTAGAGCCTTTTCCAACCAATTTCTATTCTTAATATTAAGTGGATATATCAGTGCCATGGAGCTAGACCAGTGAGCTATTACGCTTTCTTCAAAGGATGACTACTTCCAAGCCCACCTCTTGGTTGTCATCGCTCGATCACTTCCTTTTCCACTAAGTGATTGCTTAGGGACCTTAGCGTACAATCTGGGCCATTTCCCTCTCGACTTTGGATCTTAGCACCCAAAAAGTCTATATGTACAAATGATCTAGGCCAACCACCCTACGATCTGGGCCGTTTCCCACTCACTCATTGCATCGTAGGCCAACCACCCTAAGCTTTTGAGAGCTATGGGTGGTTCCCCCGGAATGGAACAGAAAAAAGAAGTAACCCCCATCATGGTGAACCTCTCCTTGTGATCGGGATGAGGTAGATGCCCCCCAGCCGGGGGCGGATCGAATCGGAGTTTCCTTACATAGCCAGCAACTTACAGTTATCCTTAAACTTCCGTGCTTGGTGAAGAAGAAGCGAATATATTAATTAGGAGGGAGATTTCTTAATTAAAGTTGTATTCTTCTCAATATGTCATGTGCACCACTTCTACTTGGAGCCCTATGTATATAATCTCTTAATGGAAGATTGGGTTATTCTAGATAATAGGAAGCAACCCTACTAGTTGAAAAATAGTGTTTAATACATGTTAGTCTATTTTGAACAAATCTTCCATCGATCATTTGGCTATTCTCATTGGCCTATAAAATCCTACACATCAAGAATAAAATCAAGGGCCATAGACCAGTAAACTAACAAGCACATCCCTATAAAATGAAAATAATAATTTCAACTTTTAAACCATCAAAAGTCTTTATGAATCTTATAAGTAATTGAATGCTGAAAACCTCCTTAAATCCAAATTGAGGTGAAGATACAAGGGGAAATTTTGTTGTCAAGAAAAATATTAATGCTGCTCAATACATGCTTATATATTTGAATCAACATCTTGCGTGGAGGCAGCCTATGCCCCATGGATAGACAGTTTTCTCATAGGAGAGACAACTTAAATTATTCTTATACCCCAACAAAAAGTTGATCATTTGTAACTGGAGAAGGGTGATTTTGCCCTCCAATAACATCGTGACACATGACATGACAGGACTACCGCATGACAACTTAGCGCTATATGAATAGCTATGGACCTCACTAAGCCAATGAGATGTACCTCGGAAGGATTCCGAGCACCTCCTATACAGCTCGGGCACATCAGCATAGCGACTAGAAGCACCTCGTCCAGTGCCAACCTGTGGTACCTTGTCAATACTAGTCCAAGGGACCTCGGTGTGAGGAGTGGCTTCCTCCGAAGGACTTATTGACCCACTTTGGCAACCAGGATAAAGCAGATCTACACTATAAGCACCTCACCTAGAAAACTTAAAAAGGAGAAGCTAAACCGCTTTTAGTTTTAAGGCCCCCTCAAGCCGACCTTGAGACACATCGACCGACCTATGTAGGTCGGCCCCCATCTAACTAGCTCGACAGTGTTTTGACTTTGTCGCTACCCTAATTGGCCAGTCCGCTTTTCAACACCACAATCTAAGTGTACTTCGGTTCAAAGGAAGACTAGTTTGCTTTTAGCATCTTGACAGACATACAAACTTGGCTAACTTCTTCACAGTCGTCCTCTACCTCGGTTTCAGGCTCTACATCGATCTTGTTGACTACTTCTTCGAGGACCGGATTGAGGGACATTGCGTTTTAGTCTACGAAAGTGGAGCAACCTGAGGCGGCAATTGCGCAATTTGAAGCCCCTCTTGAGGACAACACGGCGAACTCTGCTCTTGAGGTGTTTGACCGAATTGTAGAACTCCTTGACGGTTACATCCCTACTATGGTAGATGTCCTCAGAGTACCTGCTCCACCTCTCCTCGAGTAGATGAGTTCGCTCCTATGCCTTGATAATCAAGATAGCGAAGTCTTGTGTAATGTTGCATTCAACCCTTAAACTCCTCCGACTCGGGGAGCAAACTGGATTGATTCTTACAAACTGATCGAACTAGTCATTCCAGGCCAATGACCTACAATGAGCTACTCCCTTCGCTGAACCGACCTCATCTCGGGAGTGGGGGCAATTGATGAAGGGTGATTTGGCCCTCCAATGACATTGCAACATGTGGCATGACAGGACCACCACATGACACCTCAACACCACACAAACAACTATGGATCTCACTAAGTCAAGGAGGAACACCCCGGAACCAACCCAAGCATCTCCTATAAAGCTCGGGCACCTCAGGAGAGCAGCTAGCAACACCTTGTCTAGGGCCGACCTATGGTACCACGTCAATACCTGTCGAAGGGACCTCCGCGTGAGGAATGACCCTCTCCGAAGGACTTACCAACCTGGCTGAGGTCTAGGTGGCATCCTACGAGACTTGCCTGTCGACCTCCTTTGTGTGTGTCTTATCACTCTCGGGTCCTCCGGAAGTCAGCTCCCACATCAATTGTTTCAGAGGTGACAGATAAGGCATGAAAGCCTAGCCCGCTTCTGAAACTACTTTCGAAGACTTTGGACCAGTAAGTCACATCCTCCTAGGGATCTTAGATGCAGTGTGTGATGATCATGCTAACCGACGCCTATATAAAGGCACCCCCATTTTCTAAGAAGGGTACACACGATTTTAGCATTCAAGCTCTCTAGCTCTCAAAAAAACTCAAGTTTGCTAACTTAAGCATCGGAGTGCCCACACCGGGTAAAATAGCCTGGGTACTCTAATCTTTTCTCTCTTTCCTTACAACACGACCAAGCAACCTATCTAGTCTGATGTCTGAACTGTCCTCCAGTAGGGAGCTACCAAATCACGCACCATTAATAACTAGTAGCTACATTTGACATTCTGACTAATCTCCTTTTTGCAATTAAAAACTCGATGTTTATAGAGGTATGCTAACATCAAAAAGAAGATAAGTCCTTAATGAAGTCTTACATGAAATCCATTTGATGGTGGTTTTAATTGTCAATATGTTTGATTTGTCTGAAAAAAATAAAAGCATTAAGATCGAATTGGAAAGCTGTCCAGTTCCAGACTTTTATCGTTTAATTTGATGGCTTGGCTTTCAAACTGCAAAAATGGTTTAAGGGTCATTTATTATGGATTTACCAATATTTTGCATGTTATAACACCCTCTATAGTTTATAACTGATTTACTTATTAGATGGAAAGTAAACAGTAAAAATGACACTCTCTATAGTTTATAACTGATTTATTTATTAGATGGAACTCAAGCAGTAAAAATGATAGTTTTTACTATAATGTTCTTTTGAATTTAACCAAAAGAAAATAAAAATGGAAATATCATTCTTGTCCCTAGTAAAACGAGAGTGATTATTCTTTGTTTGAAAGAAAAGCAACGTTGTTGTAGATAGGGGTGCTCACGGTTCAGGTAACCAAACCGTGGGGCCTTTGTTTTGGATTCAAATTGGTATCACTGGTTTTTAGAAAACCAAAACCATTTAGTTAATCGATTGATCTCTTTGTTTTTTGATTAACCAGATTTTTTAGTTCAGTTTCATTAGTTCAGTTCGGTTTTGATGGTCACCCCTAGTTGCATATAAAGAACCTAGATGGCTTGTTCTCTCTTACTCTTCATTCTGTTGAAAGCAAACAATGTTTGGTAGATCTATATCTAAAATCTATGATATATAAAGCAGATGCTTCTTTAAAAAAAAGTATTTGCATTGGTTTTGGTGCATGTCATAATAGTTAAATTTAATACTTAGGTCCAGTTTGGTTCATGGGAATAGGGGTCTGGAATCAGAATTGGAATGGGCAATTCCGATTCCAACTGTTTGGTTGGGTGGAATTAGAATCTCATTCCTATTCTTAGTGGAATGACCATTTCCTCACCCTCCATTGGGAATGAAATCCCATTCCAGTTGATTCCAATTCCCATTTTGATTCCTGTCTAAACTAAACAGGCTATGGAATAGACCATTCCAATTCCTATTCCAATTCCAACTGCAAACCAAACGGATCCTTAGCTTAGGATGAGAGGTATTTAGATATGAAATGTATAACAATCACTTTCTGCCCTGATTTTTAAGTGGGCTTTTGGTGCTTTTTGATTGCGTACATCTCCTCATGTACATGAAATAATCACAATTAATTAATGGCATGTAACCCTTGCACTTATGTGATTTGATTCCATAGTTTAGCAGAGTGGAAAACAAGGATTCTATTCTATAGAGAAAATATAGTAAAATACAGTAATACACTACTTGGTCTTTGGGGTGATCGATTATTACATAAGAAATGAAAGGACTAAGGATGCTAAGGATGCATCAAGCACCATCAATCAATCATCCATCGTGAACCAAAGTGCCATCAAGCTTGTTGCTAAGGTCTTTGGCCGGCTGTAATGGGAGATTCAAAATTGAATCCTATGGATGGGTTTTGGTTAGGCATTTGTCAAAATTTGAATGAGTCCCATTCAGTCACTCCGGTTATGCTATTAACAAATTGTTCCCACATCCCTACCCACAGAACATCACTGTCATGTATTGGGAACATCTCCCCATGAATGACAAGGGAGACATGGGCAGAGCCGGGGAGTTTGGATCACCTTCCAACAAAAGTCATTCCAACAACCTACCAGCATACTCTCACACCACACATCTCATACATGGCAGGTCCCACTTTTATGGTGGGTCTCAGTCTCATGCTGAGATGTGTGGTGTTGAATCAAGTTGGTAAGGGGTTGGTACATGTTTTATTGGTATAAGATCTCAATTTAGAGCTAGGGTGGTGGAGGGGGGCCATCGCCCCCTTATACCTCGAAAAATCCCCACAATACCCACTTAAACTCTTACCTATATTTTGGTTCCTCTATCCATGTTTACCAACTTTTGGCCCTCCTATCTATGTTTACTAGTCTTTAGCCCCCTCAAGAGAAAATCCTAGCTCCACCCCTAAAGGGAGATATTTCCAATGAACAACTATGATGTTCTATGGGTAGGGGTAGGGATGTGGGAACAACTTGTGGGTAGGGATTGAAACTACCATTCAATACCTAAATTTTCTAAATTCAAATACCCAACTTATCTTCATTTTTTTTTCCTTTTTGCAAACACTTAACACTACTGTGAGGAACATTTTCCCTCTCTCTTGTTTGCACCCCTCCATGATGCTCATATCGAGCTAACTTCGCACGCTGATGTTGTTGCTGTAAAGAGGCATTAGGTCTCAAACCCACTGGCTCTTAAGACTTCTTAAGATTCCTTAGCAATCTGTCCCTCCTTCGAAGCCTTAATGGCAGAACCACTAAATCATACAAAAACCAAGAGGACAAAAGCACTAGAGATTTTAATGGATAGGTAAATCGCTGAGCTAGGTGAGGAACTGGCACAACATGCAACACTGTTAGGCTCAGTCTATGAAATAAATATAGAACCAACATCAGAAGCTCTTGACATGGTGGCAAAAACTTTACGGGGAAGAATCTTCCCATGAATCCAAGTGAACGAAGACAACATAAAGACTTTTGTAAGGAATGCATGGAACCTGATGACGAGAGTAGAAGTTAATCACGGCGATAGCGGAGGCTGGGTGTTCATTTTCGACAAAGAGGAAGGCATGCAGCGAGTTCTGAATGGTGGCCCCTGGTTTATTCATTTAAGCTGGATGTTGATAGCGAAATGGCGTGAGGGATCAGCATGGGAGAAAATTAACTGTTTTATCAAAATTTGTGGGTTCAACTCATAAATGCACCTTGCAACCATGTTTTTTAGAAGAACTGTAAACTTCTAGTTAGTCTAGTTGGAAGAGTACTTGACTCTCCATACTCAGTCTCCCCAGGCAAACCTTCGCGTGGACGTGCAATCCGCATGCGCTTGTGATTTCTTTCTCAAAAAGATTGAGAAACCAACTTGGACTAGATTTGTGTATGATGGATTGACGAAGTTGTGCTTCTATTGCGGTTTGGTTGGCCACCAATGGAAGAAATGCAGGCAACTCTTACCTGGAGTCCCGCACGAAGAAGTCATCAAAGAAATGGAGAACCAATCTCTAGAAGCTCCGAGAGAATGACTAAGAGCTGATTATAAACTAGAAAAACTTCTCAAGCTCCCGACATACCAGACTGTACCAACTACATGTAGACAAACTCAATTGATCCGGTGGGATGTCAGCTCGGATGAAGACTCAGAGGATGAACTTGCTGAGAAAACTCTTAGAAGCACCGGAGCAAGCAATGCATCGCCAAGGGAAGTCATACTCACAGGTGAAAGAGCAAGAACCCGTCGAGGGAGGTGAATCATCTAAAAGGAAGCACTCCGAGTCAACCCAGAACCCAACTTGAAAGAAGAAGAGAGGAAGTCGACCCTCAAACCTCATGCAAAGTGGAGCTATTGAATCAACACAAATCCAGGACTCAGAGATGAGAATAGATAGCTGCGTCATAATTAATGCCCAATAGAAGAAAAGCAAAGGTATGCCTCCTCGTTACAAAGTGTCAATGATGGACTTCTCGGCTGGATATGATTATTGTGGAGAGAAGCTTCTTGAAAAAGAAAAAAGGATTGGATCTGGAAGGAAAAGAATCAAGCTATGGATCCTATATAAGGAGCTGGATAGCAGCCCTCAAGAATAATAATTCTCCAATAGGTGAACCAACAAAAAGCTATACCAATCCAAGAGAGCCCCACTTGAAGCAAACGTCAACTGCTCTCGAACCTCGAACCTCTTAGAGGATGCCACGTGGATAGAAAATTGGGACTCTGCCTCTAACAAGCAACATCATCAAGCAACAACCATCCCTACTGTATTGATTAAGGTACTCGACACCTTTTATGCACTACTATTGTCTATTTTGCTCATATTAAAAATTCATTATTTTATTTTGTATTATCTTGCCTTTCATTATATCCTTTTATACTATAACATGAAACTTTTGGCATGGAATATGGGGGGGGGGGGGGGAGGAGGGAAGAAAGGCTCGAAGAACCTTGAGAAACTGGTGCTCTACTTGGAACTCAGACATAATCTTTCTTTCTAAAACCAAACTAAATGAGCAGGATCCGAAACTCTCTGAAAAAAACACCATTATCACAATTTCAAAATCATTGGAGCTAGAGGATTAAGTGGTGGCCTTCTATGTGGATGGAAGGATGGGCTTTTAATCAAAATTATTGACTCCTCCCTGAGACACATAGAGCTGAGAGTTGAATCAAATCCTTAGTACCTAAGCTGGACTATCCTACTCCTCTATGGCCAACCTAGTAGAGGTGACAGAGAAGCTTACTGGAACTCCCTAATCTCATAAAAAAACTATCTCCTAAACACTCCCTAACTAGTGATTGGGGATTTTAATGACATCACTTCCAGCTCGGATTATGAGGGCTCAAGTAGTCGGATCCACATCTCACAACCTTTGTAGAGCTTTGTGGACCACTTTGGTCTCCTTGATCTAGGCTGCTCTGGTCCTTACTTCACATGGACCAATAACCAATCGGGAAAAAGACGAGTCTGAGAAAGGTTAGATAAGGCTTATGCTAGCACATAGTGGCTGGACTGGTTTCATGAAGCAAAACTCCAAATCCTACTTGCAGTAAACTTAGACCACAACCCTCACATACTCAACACCTTGGCCCTAAAGCACAATGAGAAAAAACCCTTTCATTTCCTACCAATGTGGATAGAACATGAGGAGTGCAGTGAAATTATCCAAAAACAATGGAAAGGAAATGTGAGAGAATCGAGGGCCTACAGAATAACAGTAAAATTAAGAGCAATAAAAAAAGAGCTAAATCAATGGAACAAAATGGTCTTTGGAAATATCACAAGTACATTGAAAAAGATGGAAGCCAACATTTTGGAGGAAAGCCAACAACCAGGAAGCAAGTACGAGGAACTGGAAGCCCAGTACAACAATAGGTTGAAATATGAAGAGCAACTCTGGATGTTAAAATCAAGAGAGCTCTGGCTAAAAGAAGGGGATAGGAACATCAATTTCTTCTATAAAAAAACAAACTTCAGACAAAGATGGAATGGTCTGGAATGGATTCAAAATAAGCAAGGAGAATGAATCTCAGGCCCTCATAGGATTGCAGATTCCCTTAAAAACCAAACTCTTGATATAAGTGGAGTTAATGAAGACTTTACCCAAACTTGGCTTGATGGGCTTCTTTTCAAGGAAATTTCAGAAGAAGACAAAAGCTTCCTCACCACCATACCCCCAAAAGAAGTCAAATCTGCACTCTTTCAAATGAACCCTCACAAAGCTTCGGGGCCGGATGGCTTCATGGTCTTTTTTTTTTCAACACTATTGGAATATAGTAGGGGATGACATCACTACAATGGTGCAGAACTTCTTCTATAGTAGAAGGCTGCTAAAGCAAATAAATCATACCCTTCTTGTTTTTATCCCCAAAAGAGCTGGCCCAGAAGTAGCACAACACAATCTACAAAATCATTGCGAAAGTGATGACAAATAAAATGAAGCCCATCCTAAAATACCTAATCCAAGAAAAACAAGTTGTTTTTATTGAGGACTGAAACATAGTGGACAACATCATCTTAACTAAGGAAATCATCCACAAGCTGAATACCCAAAAGGGCAAAAGGAAATGGGCTGCTCTAAAAATTGACATGACTAAGGCCTTCGATAGAATGGGTTGGCGCTTCCTAATACATGCAATGAGAAAAATGGGGTTCCTCGAAGAGTGGTGTGAAATGACATGGCAATGTATCTCTACAACTGCTTTTTTCATCAAAATCAATGGAAGATCCTTTGAACATGGCAATGTATCTCACCATATCTATTTATTTTAAGAATGCAAGTTCTATCGGCTCTGCTCCTCAAAGAAGAATCGGATGGGAATATCCAAGGCATTCAGATTGCAAAAAACATGCCTCCAATCACCCACCTTCTCTTTGTGGATAACTGCCTCATTCCCAGTAAAACCACTCCAGAATCTCTTCTAAACATAAAAAGCACCCTCATCACCTTTGAAAGAATGTCAAGACAGCTCTCCAACAACGGAAACTCTAAAATCATATTTAGCAAAAACACCCACAGATTCCACCAAAAACTGTTAAGTAGACTAATGAACATGAAAATTATATCCTTCCACTCAAGATACCTAGGAGCAAGGTTGACGGTAGGGAAAAACGAGACAGTAGCCCACACCCACAGAGAAGTTGTGGACAAGGTAAACAAGAGATTGGCAATCTGGCAAGCCAAACTCCTATCCCAACACTACAAGCAAATTGGGCAATGCCAGCGGTATTTGAGATCGCCGGTTCAGGTGTGCGTAAGGTGGCAGTCTTTCAGGACCCACCGATAAGAGTTTGAAATAATGAAGTTTTTGGGGGTAAATCGGGTCTAACCGGTTAATTGGAATTCCGGTTTAATTATTTAAGAAACATATTGGAGAAAGTTTTTTTTTTTTTATTTTTTTTTACTGTTTCACTCTTTCTTCATTTCGAAGAGATTTGCCGGCTGCCGCCCCAACTTGCAGCTGATGCATATTGCCATTGTCGGATCCACTAGAGGTGCTCTCTCTCTCTCTCTCTCTCTCTCTCTCTCTCTCAAGTTGCAGCCCTAGTCATCGTTTGTGCAACTCCAGCCCTAAATTTGAACCCCGTTAATCCCTAACATGTAACGATGTCGCAAGGGGCAAGGTTTCCAGCAATTAGATCGTGCAAATATGTGCTTGGAGTTGTTGTACCTTCGTGGGTAATTTTCTTTGATGGTAGCCATCTCTGTCAATCCTCTCGATGTTCCTATTGTCGGTGATGGCGCAGTAGCGTGTGGGGTAGCATTGGATGCCATGTTATGGGGACTTCGCATTGGGCTCATCGAGATAGAGGATTTCTTGTCCCAGACTTCTCCAAAATCCACCAAGTAATTCATGGTGGTATGTGTTGGGTCCATATTACTTCTTTATGCATTTTATGGTTCAATTGTTTCTTTTTTTTATTTGTGTTTCACCTTTCTTTGAGTGAGTTGTTATAACATCTATTAATCGCTGATCGAGATTTTGATTCTAAATGATAAATGGTAGCCAATAGCTAGCCAGCCAAAACTTTAACCTGCAATGGCTGAGTTTTTAATTTTATTATTTAAATATTTAGTTTTCTAGCATTGGATTTATGTTCCATTTTCCTTCATCACCTCCCCCAAATCCACTACCTATAGATTTTCTCCAAACACCAGCACCTGTACTGTTAATTTGCCCTGGTCCCCTCTAAATTCTCCACCTATTTAGCAGTGATTTCTTGAATTGGACATGCTATCCTGTTTTCATTCATCTTTTTTCCTCCCTTTTGGTTAAAATCTTTTTATTATAAGTTTGATATTTGTTATTTTGGGAACTTACCTTATAATGGGGTAGCTAACCTAGTGTTAGACCCAAGCTTCTATCCATTTGAAGGTAAAGTGTTTTCAAGGTTATCAAAGAAGGCATTGAGTGGAGAGATGGACTTCACCAAGATTGCAATTTATTAATGGACTTTAGTGTGTTCAATGCAATACCTAGCCAAAATTTAAAGTATTCCCAATTGGCAGCTACAGGAAAGTCCACTAAACTGAATTTGATTTATATTGATGAAGCTTTCTTTTAGTATTACTTTGTTTTGTGATAGTTACTTATATAATTATTAATCATTTGATTGAGTTGTTAATTATCTTACATTGTTTGATAAGTGTGTGCTAATTCATGATTTGTAGGTATCTAAATGTTAGGTTGTTTAGTTATTGGTAGCTAACTATGACTGTTTTGTTTTCCTAGTTATTAGTTAAAATTTCTCTCACATTTAATTTCAGCCTTAGAGAGTATTTTTTTAAGGTTGTATCTTAGTTTGTTCTTTAAGTTGTTCAGTTGAGGTTTTCATTATTTGCTTTCTTAGTTGATATGTGTTTGCAGTATAACTGTCATTCTCTTAGTTTTGATGTCAATCTCTTTTTCTGTCGTTATCTTCTTCACTAGAATTATTGTTATTCTTTGTTAAGTTCATCTTCATTTATTATTATGGACAATCTAAGTTTGAGTATAAGCAGTCTTGGCATACAACATAGACCATCTCTTTCGTTCTTTCACTCAGACTCAAAGATAAACTTGTTTGATTAGTTGTCATGTTTAAATGGGGGAGGGGTAATGTATTCTAAACTCCATGTATAATTTACCAATAGAAACCCATTGAGTTGTAAAAGTACTCTGTTTTGGGTTAAACTTTACATTTGCCACATGATAGGTTTGCTCCTTCTCCTGTGAAATATAATATGCTTGATTGGGATAAGGTAGTGATTTTGAGCCATGATTTCAAAAAACTGCCAGCATGCGTATCCTTAAGTTGGTGATGTTGTCAAAAATGCTTGCTGAAGCCCAAAAAAGGAAAGATAAGATGGAGGTAGCAGTTGATTAGAGCAGCAGTTTTGAACTAGACACAATATTTGACATGGTTTAGATTTCAATTAACAAGCAAATAGGGTCTTGCTGGTCAGACAAAAATTTCAGATATAAAGTGAACCCATCAGAGATGTAACCTTTTTTTGTTTTTTTGGTAGAAATTAGAGGTGTAAACAAGCACATTGAGAGGGAGATAAGCACTTATCTGAGTAGTTTAGACATAAATGGCAATATTTTAGACTAAACACCATTCTCTCTCTTTTCTGCCTATTGCCTTTATATTTATGTGCATCTAGCCATCTGGAATGTAGATCAGGAAATGAATGGTTTTGTGCAAGTTAGTTAACTTATTATTATGATATTTACATCTTGATGATGCATTTGCTATTTATTTTGGTTTGCTGGTGTACATGCTTGTTATACAAGGGTATTCCCTTCTAATGAAGTGGATAACCCCAAGATTGTTGCATGGTTAGAAGGTGGAAGGTATTTTATGAGATCTATATTTACCTTCTTACATATATATATATATATATATATATATATATATATATATATTTTTTTTTTTTTCCAATCTATCTGCTAGAAGGTAAGGTTTAAGCTTAAGGTTTGAAAGTGTTTGGTTCAGTTAGTTTTTTGTTGCTTTGCAGGTGTGGGTTATGGGTTCTATTAAAATCTCTATCTATTAGGCTAGAAAATGGAGAAAGCCACATAGAGTTTACAACAATTTTTTGATTTCACTCAACTTTTTCATATGCCAAGAGTGCCACAAACATTTCTAAGACATATTCAATGTGAGGGCACCTAAGTTACTTCTAATTGGTTATCTTCACATTCTGTAGATTCTCTTAATACCTTCTCACTAGGATTTTATTTTCTTTGAAGTGTTCCTTATCCTTTCAACAAGACATATGGGATACACACAACAAAGTAAATGAAAGGCTAAAAGAAGAGGAGTCTTTGGGGACTGGTGACCCAAAATTCCTGAAGATGCTATGGCCACCAATGCATCTCGCCTATATTGTTACCGTTCCCTACAAGAGAAGTGAGGGCACAAGTTAAGTTGAATGAGATTTGATGAGGCGTTCAAGCTCTTTAGTATCTTGTATTCCTCTTTATAGCATGTGCTCCTCAACAAAATTATAGTCAATCCTAATTTAGTTGGATCTTACTAAACCTAGTATATTTTATATGAGTTGTCCATACATGTAAGCTATTTCCTCTGATGTTTGCTCTAATGATATAATTGGTGATTAAGGTATTTGTTTTATGAGAAGGAAAAAGTAGAGACTATAGAAAAAGTGTGTGAAATAGTAAAGAAACAATTGGCATTATTAACTGACTCATCAATCACTGGCGAATCAATGCCTTCTTATCTTAGAGCTGATTCTCTTGGCACAATAGCCAACAACTTTGCATGAGCTTTCTAGATTATTTCCTTAATCTTTCTTTCCCCCGTTTTTCTACCATAGAGCTATCGATGTTTACCATTGTGGCTGTCCATTTAGTTTCCCTAGGTATCCACAGTCCATTTTACATTCACTATTTCGATGGTTTGAAACATTGAGTTAAATATTGGAGGATAAATTTGTTGATGTCAAAATCAATTTTATGATAATATTAAGAAGACAAATATATATATATATATATATATATATATATTTATTTAAAAAAAAAAATAGTTAACCTATGTCAGCGGTCGTTACTGCCGCCATAGGCAAACTTTTTAAAATAACATGGGTCTGTGCCGGCGGTTGTGAGAAGCTGGCAGCTCATTCCGTTGTTTTTCTTCACACTATCCCGGCGGTATTAACTTCCCACTTTGAGCATGTAAGACGGCAGTTTTTAAAAGCCGCCACTTTTTGTCCCTCATCAAGCCGGCATTTTACTTAAAACCGTCCGCATGTAGATGGTTTGATTGGGATACTAAGCTGGCGGTATTTCATCCCTAAGCCGGCAGCCATGAGCTAGGCCGACAGAGCCAAAGTAGGCGACCACTAAATTGTCGGCTCAGGATTAAGGCGGCAGTTTAAAGGGGTAAGCCGGCGGTTTTGCAACTGCTGGCATAGTCCATTTTTCTTGTAGTGTAAGCTGGCCGGCTAACTCTTCTCAAGGTAGTAGCACAGCATTCCCACGTACACAATGCTGAATACCCTACTTCCATCAGCAGTCTGCAAGGAATTGACAGAATCCAAAGGAATTTCTGGTGGAATGGAAGCAAAGACAACAAAGGTGGACACAACATTAGATGGAAACAAATCTGTCGCAGCAAGAAAGATGGACTTGGCCTGGAACTCATGGAACCTTTTAATAAAGCTCGCTTCTCCAAACAGGTATGGAAACTAATAAATAGTACTGATGCCCTATGGGCCCTCCAACTCAAAGGTAAATACTAGAAGAAGAATAGCATATTTGAATGCAAGGGTAGACAGTCAGCTCATGGTGGTGGAAATGCTCCCTAAAACTAACAGCAGAACTCAAACTGCATGCTTGCTGGAAAGTAGGGACAAGTGACACAATAGATGCTCTGAAGGATTTCTGGATCCCAGGAATATCAGATAATACGCCGAGACCCAAGAAAGGAATCATTCCCCACGACACCATGAAAGTTAAAGACTTTTAAATAGAAGGTATAGGCTGGAACAACGATAAATTACTAGAGTGGTTTGAACCAGAGATAGTAGAAGCCATTTAAAGTATCCACATCAACAGCCCAGCCTCTGTGGACCGGCTTCTTTGGCTGATCTCGAGCAATGGGGACTTCATAGTAAAATCAGCCTATTTGGCCTTCTTACAAGATGGTGTGCAGGCTGATGCAACTGTAATCAAATGGACAAAGATTTGGTCAAACAAGGCTCCTTTTTGGTGTCAATTATTCATATGGAAATTCCTACATAATGCAGTCAAAACCAAATCAAAAACATGGAGTTCCATTAGAAACAATGAAGTAAATTGTTCTTTCTGTGGAGATGAAGTTGAAACTCAAGCCCATCTCTTTCTACAATGCCCGTTCACAAGAGCAGTTTGGTTACAAGCCCATGTTGGCTTCAACCCTGAAGCCTTCCTAATGTCAGGCTCCAGGGATGTCCTAACCTGGTGGTGCACCTACAGTGGAATGGTAGTAGCAAAAGAAGACCGAAAGGTTTTTCTGGCACACATTATCTCCATCTTCCGTGCTATCTGGATACCAGAAATGCTACAATCTTCAACAGTGAAAACCCAGTTCCATCGGTTGTTCTCAGAAGAGCCAACTCATACTGCAAATTGCAGCTTCCGAGTCCAAACAACCAGCAAGCCCCAACCCATGAGCCTCCCCTGGATCTCCCTAATCTGGTCAATGCGCATGAAGATATTATATTGGTAGATGGACCCTGGGACCCGTGCACCATGAATGCCTCTACAGGGCTAGTCTCTATTTCTTACACTCTTAATCGCTCTTTTGCAGAAGGACAACCATGCTTGGCCTCTTCCCCAACAGTAGCAAAGATGTGGGCGATTGCTAGAGGCCTCAAATACCTGTTGAAACATGACATCACAAAAGCAACTCTCTTTTTAGATGCCAAAGCTACTCTTTTGTCATTAAAAGGAGCCGAAGGAAACATTAGAGGGGATATTTAAGCTATCTATGCACACATATCCTTTTTTGTTACTATAAAACTGGTATATGTTAATAGGTCTGCGGTCACTAAGACCCATGATATAGCTAAAACTAGCAAGAGTGCGCAAATCTTATGTTTTTGCTTCCTATCTCCTCCAAGCTGCCAATATTTTTTTTGTTTCTTGTAAAAAGGGGATCATTATGTATCCTTATAAATACTTTTACCAAAAAAAAAAAAATACCCAACTTGCAACACCTATAAGGCCTATATGTAGCTCATTTGACTATAAAACAATATGTATTCTTGGGATAACTACACTGTTGCACTCCACCTACAACAATTCAAAATTTCAAACACCTATACCCCCTGCATATTATCATCAATTTGGAATTGGCACCTACCCCAACTTTATAGTAAAGTTAATATTTGTTGGGGGTGGAATGAACAGTAAAACCCCTATATTCTTCTTGTACCGAGTGGGAAGAATGAATATCGTGTGCACGTATTTGTTTATCTTTACCATGAGTTTGCACGTTTTTCATGTCCTAAATAAAAGAACAAAAAAAAAAAGCCTATTTGGATTATTGTCTGTTTGATTTTTTATTTAGCTATATTTGGTTTGAAAGAGAAGGTTGGACTACTATTGTCTGTTTCATCGACGCCCCATAATGCTTCTCAGTTCAACTCTTCTTTTTGCCGTGGAAAATTTTCCGAAACTTGGGTTCCCTGCCTTATGGTAACATCTTGGAAGTGGAACAGTGGACCTCTATCTATGTATACAGGCTACAGGTTTGGGGCCTAATATGTTCCACTTCCGCTGTCAAGAATGGGGTACTGCACAGTCTACAGTCTAAAGATGGCAAGTTATGTGGATCACCGCAGAGTGCTGACCCACGTTTGGTCCTGTACCCTATAAAAGATGACGTCATTTACCTTCTCTCCGTTACTTTTCTTCTCTAACCTTAAACTTAAGTATCTATTCCTTAATGTTAAATCTTAATCCCTAAACCCTAAAATCTAAATTTTAAACTTCAAATTCTTAAATCTTAAACCCTAAAGTCTAAATTCTAAGCCCTTGTTTGTAGGAGTGTTCACGGGTCGGGTTGGGTCGGTTTATTGGGGTTTTTCCAACCGACCCGACCTGGTCGGGTTACCTGAGGTGGAAATCGAAACCGACCCACTGATAGGTCAAACCGACCTGGTCGGTTTGAGTCGGGTTGGGTCGGTTTCGGTTTTGCTCTTGTACAAACTGACATTTAATTGAATTCTAATTGTAATTGCCTAATGGGTTGCCTATTTGGTGTAAAAGATTATAGAAAGTTAGAAACTAGGATAGATTGCCTATTCTAATTGTAATTGCCTAATGGACCTTCTAGTTCTAGTAGAAGACTAGTTATAGTTAAGTAGGAAACTACTCAAACTAGGAACTACCGAATTAGTAGAAGACTAGTTCGGTTCGGCTCGGGTTGGTTTTGGTTTTCACACAAGAAAACCGAAACCGACTCGATATATCGGGTTATATATTTGCCCAACCCGAAATCGTCCGGTACTGATGAAAACCTGATCAACTCAGGTTGGGTCGGCCCGGGTTGGTCGGTTTGGGCATTCTTATGAACAGCCCTACTTGTTTGATTCTCAAGAATAGGGATCTGAAATTGGAATCAGAATATTCTAACTGTTTGATTTGATGGAATTGAAACCCTATTTCCATTCCTGGTGGATTCCCTCCCCCTTTCTTGAGAACGAAATCATATTCCTATTGATTCCAATTTTCATTTTCATTCTTCTTTGAACCAGACAATGGGAATAGATCATTCCGGTTTCAATTCCAATTCTGAAAGATTTCAATTCCAATTCCAATTCCAATTCAGTCCTGACTACAAAACCAAATAGACTCTAAATTCTTATCTGAAACCCTAAAATTAATGTGTAAAATAATAATAGAAAGTAGAAAGAGCCAAATATTTTCCTTGTGTGAATTGCTAAGGTATCTCCTCTAATCCATTGGGAACGTATTATGTTACCCCACTCCCCAATCAATTCATAAAATCTCTCCCCCCATCTATATCCACTCTCTATCATTTAAAATATTCATATTAATTAATAAATAGTTAAATACGGTTAATATTTAATTCAATCCATATTCAATGATTATTAAATAGTGTTATTAACAAAAGTTAATAAATACAGTTAGTATTACCAAAAATTAAATATTCATATTAATATGGTTAGTAAATTACCAAAAATAAATAAATATTGTTATTAATTCATCATGACTTTTTAAAGTATTTTTGGCAAATAGTGTTATGATCATGTTAATTAACAACATTTTATAAAAATTGAAATTTCTTTAACTAATTCTATAAAATTGAGAATTATATTTAACAATTATCAAAAAGTGTAAAATTTTAGTTATTGATATTACTATAGTTAATAATCGAATGCATATGAGGGAATAAAATATTATAATGTTGGAAAATAAAATTATTAATTAATTTATATTGGAAAATAAAGGATAAATTAATGTAATTTTGTTAGAAAACTACCTAATAAAAATAAATATTTAATAATTTAAAATATTTTTTGATGAATCTCCATATTATACAAATGCAATAAAATTTTCAAAAATTTTCATAAAACTACATTTTTGTAAAATAACATTTTGGAAAATAAAATATATAGAATTTTTGAAAGATTATTTAAAATGTATTAAATAATTAAATTTTAGGAAAATTTATTACATTAGATAGACTTTGGAAATCTATTAAAAAATTATGTGTTTTTTATCATAAATTATTGAAAATTATTAAAGATAAATGAGTACGAAAAGGGGAAAACTATAATTTGAACCAATAATTACACAAATTATTAAGATAAATTATTATAATATTGGAAAAAGGAAATTATTGATTAGTTTATATTAGAAAATATAAGTTAAATTAGTTTGACTCTATAAGTAAACCATTTAAAAGAAAATAAATTATTTAATAACAATTTTAATATAAATTTGAATAAGATTTCAAAATTATATAAATTTAATAAAATTTTCAATTTTTTCATAAAATTATATTTTTGAAAATTAAAGACAATTTAGTGTACTTTCAAAAATTTACCATGCGATTGATACTCAGTATATCATTTTGATAATTTTTGTCATCAAATTGAATATTGGGTTG
Source organism: Nelumbo lutea (assembly GCF_056320005.1). Lineage (NCBI taxonomy): Eukaryota > Viridiplantae > Streptophyta > Magnoliopsida > Proteales > Nelumbonaceae > Nelumbo > Nelumbo lutea. Next base: position 1,357,784 of record NC_142689.1, read on the forward strand.
ATGGGGAGTGGGCGCCTTGCGTTAAACGCACCCGACACTAGGGACGGGGCGGGGAAAATTCAAGGATTCCCCATCCTTGATGATGAGTAAGTGCTTTTCCTTGAACTTGTCTAGCATTAAGGACGAGGAGGGGGAATTCGATGATTCCCTGTCTCTAACGAGGAGTGGATGCCTTGCCTTGAACCAACCTGACACTAGGAACGGGGTGGGGATGGGGTAGAATGTCTTGACTATGGGGGCAGGGACAGGGATGAGATGCCCTGCCCCGAACTCACCCCATTGCCATTCCTATATAATTGTTAATTATTAGTGAAATTAATAAAGATGTTAGCTTTTGTAATTATTTTTATTTTTTTTAAGTCAATAAAATTTTATTTAAAAATAATAAAGATAATAACAATAATTAAAATTACTACAAATGATTAATAAAATTAAATTTATTAAAAAATTTTATTAAACAATATTAGTTCATATTAAATTAACAACAAATATTTTTTGTAAATCAACATTAAATAAAAAAATACAATTATTAAAATTTTAAATATCAACAATAACTTTGAATACTTTAATTAATTTACAGCAAAATTTGATCATTAATTTACCAATTAATTAATAGTAAATAAAATTATTCAACTAGTAGTGAATAAAGTGACTAATTATTCTATTCTCCCTAAGTAAGGCTCCTCTATGTTGTTTGCCGCCCAAGAAAGATATATCGTAAGTCATAACTCATAATAAACTATAGTCATCTCTAACACTTGTTTTTATGAATTTTGTACTGAAAGAAAAAAAAAAATAACATCAGTAAACAAATAATAATGAAACATAGGATTAATATATATAGTGAAAGTTAAGGTCTAAAATTGAGAAATTCTATGAGGTTTTAAAGGATGGGAAGAAATTGACTTCGGATTGGATTGGATTAGGATTGAAAGAATTTAGTTAATGTTAGGATTAGAGTTGGGTGACCGGATTGAGTTATGGTTAAGATTAGGGTTTAGAACTTAAGGTAAGGCTAGGGTTGGCCTCAACCCGACTTGCAGCCTATCCCTGGCACTGGCAGTTGGCACCATCACATTCACATAATAGCCTAATCGACCATCAATTTTTAATATGCATGTTGTGCACGCTTTTGGATTCATCCACCAAACCAAACATCCATTTTATGTCTAAATAAATTAAAATTATCTGGTATTTATTTATTTGTGATATGCAAATAGATGGCCAACAGCTTGATGATAGCGGCCGATAAAAAGTGTCTCCAGTCCCACAACCGAGTTGGATATCACTTGGTCTTGGTAAACTAGCAGGAGCCAGGAGTAGTGCTACACACGCTGATTGCTCTTCCTTTTACGCCATGGCGTGCAGGTTAGAAGTGAAAAGTGAAAGCCCGGGAGGACAGGGCAAACCTTCAATTAATTTTCCTCTTTTACTCTTTCTTAAATTATCTGATAAAAAGTACTTAAATATCCCCTAAATTTTAAAAACTTACTTAAATTACTCTTCAAAAATGACCTCTTACGATGCATACTACCCATTAGTCAGTCCTTTATCAGATCTCATTTTATCTTACAGTAAATTACAAAGGCCCCCTCTTTACTGTGGGGTCAGTGGCAAAGACTCCCCTGAATTTTTGCCATAATTAAGACAAAGACCTCTTCCGTCTGCGTTTCGTCTAGTGCTGTTCATAAGGAGACCCAATTCGATCAAACCGATTAATCCGGATTGATCCAATCTAAGTTGGTTGGGTTTTTTTTAGCATCGATCGGTTTCGGGTTATAAAAAATCATAAACTGATGATTCGATTCGGTTTCGGTTTTCATGTGTTAAAATCGAAACCGACCCGAACTGCACCAACTTATTAGTTTGTTCCTAGTTAGTAGTTACAACCTACTTAGTTTCTAATTAACTAAGTTGTCTCAATCCTAGTTAGGTTGTACAGCAACTAAGTCACCACTAAGTAAAGTCGGAATCGATCCAAAACAACCCAAACTGACTCAAACCGATCAGGTCGGTTTCGATTTCAATTTCAAATAACCCGACCAGGTCGAATCGGTTGGAAAAATATTAATAAACCGACCCAACCTGACCCGTGAACAGCCCTAATTCCGTCAATTATCATCGAAAAAGATTCTCATTTCATTTCACTGTTACAAGAATTATAAATTCTCAAATTTCTCCCTCCCCTATTTCGCCCCCTTCAAGTTCCTCTCTTTCCAACCACTGCCAGTCTCATGGGTGAGAGTGTCGTTTCAACCATGAACCGCCGCCGGTTTTGCTCCTCCGACTGCTGCTTCTTGCTACTTGCTAGGCCTTAAAAAAAGGGACACTACTCACTAGGTTTAGACTTGGAGTTGTTTTTTGTGTGCCTTGTTTTATTATTCCCATTCTATTACGGAAATCCTGTCTTCCGATTGGACAATTACAATTGTGTTTGCTAATAATGCTGGTGAGCTGAATTTATTTAGAGGAAAGATAAGATCAGGGAAATAGTTTTAAACGGTCATCAACTATGTTAATCAGCAAATAGGTGAGGAAAGAAAGGGGGACCATTTGCCTTTTTCTGCAACTGTTGTTTTGATTCTCAAATATTCCAATTCTCTCTGCTTTTAGATTGTAAACACACAAAACAAGTCCATCAGATTTCAAAATAAGAATTCTTTTTGAGTTTTAATATTCTACCCACTTCAATTTTTTTGTTTTCTATTTTTTAAGTTTCAAGCTTCTCGCTTTGTGTTATTTCCCGTCAGAGCTTTCTCAAACCTGTTGCAACTGATAATCAGAGGGATCGTTGGTTGTAGCATCATCTGCAAAAACCTAATGGAATTCACAGTTGATGGGGTGTCTACACTCCAAAAACTTGATATTTTATAAACCGTGTACATCGCCTACTTTTTCCAACTCCCTTCTCGACCTGCCCGCTCTCTCTCTCTCTCTCCCTTTTCATTCTTCCTCAACCTCACCCACCACCCCATTCCTCTCTCTCCCCTGATTTCTCTCTCTCCCCTTCTTCTCTCTTCTTCATTCTTCGTTCTTCAACCCAAAAATGCCACCATTGCAAGCTCCAAATGCTGCTGTCGTAGGAAGAATGATCCCTCTAAACACTGTTTAAACCAACGATCGTTGACTACAAGCTCCGAACTCTGATCATTCTTCCAAACAGCAGCTTCGAACACTGCTACAACCAACGATCCCTCTGATCACCCACTGATTATTAACAAGAAGCAGCTAGCAGTCGGAGGAAGAACGACTTGGCGAGGAGCAAAACTCCTCATCCATGAGACGAATAGTGGTTGGAAAGAGAGGAACTTGAGGGGAGGGGGACGAAACAAGGGAGAGAAATTTGAGAGCGGTTGCCAAGTATTTTAGCTTCTTTTTAATGGAATCCAAACGTCCGCTATCGCTTTACATTCTTTAATGAATTTCACAAAAAAAAACGTGTCATAACATCATTGCTGGTTGTAGAAATTTTTTTACATCATCAATGCAGAGGTTGCGAGCTCGAGAACGAATGGGAACATGTCGAGGGAGGGACAGAGGGAAGAAGATGATGAAATCTTTAACTCCCTCCACGGATCGGAATTGATGACAGGATACAAAGAATTCAATCGTCCTTGTTAGTTGTAGCCAACTTAGGTAATTTAACGCATGAAGGTAGGTTAGGAGTAGGGTTTAAGAGAAAAGGGTAATAAAATAAATTTATATAAGTATTTTGGTAATTTAAAGTAATTTATCATCGACTTAATGGCCACTTGGCTAGGGGGTCTTTGTCTCACGAATAAAATTCAGGGGTCTTTGTCGCAAAAAAAAATATAGGGTTCTTTGTCACTGACCCTATATAGTATGGGGATCTTTATAATTTACTTTTTATCTGATATTTTAAATTCTCAAAAACCCAATTTTGCCCTCACCAGTCACCACTGACCTTACACCTCTTTCTATCAAGAACAAACGAAAATTTTTTATTGTATTGAATAGATCAATCATCAATGCCAACTTGTATCAAAGCATAAGTCGTCAAAAGCTTCGAACAGACTAAGGTGGAGGAAAGAAGTTCATAATGGCGTGTCAAAGCTTTGAACCCGTGGGATTGCCAATTGAAATTCGGATTAGCTGAAATTCGGATTAGGGGCAAATATAAATGGGACTAAATACTCATCATGACATTCAGCCAAGCCTTGTTCATCCATCCCTTGGCCTTGTTGGATTGCTTTGATGGATTTTCATATCACACGCCAAGCTGGCTTTAATGTCATGATGAGTATTTAGTCCCATTTATATTTGCCCCTACAAAAGTTGAAAAATCTATAGTAAAACATGCTTGATTGGTCTGGAGTCTTCGGAGTTAGTCATGCACATAAACCAAGCTTTGTGCCTTATTTGGTTTCATCCAAAACATTTAATGCGGGAGTTGACTTCTAAGAGACATGATACATGTAAAGGAGGTTAGTGGGTATGTCTCACAGGTCGCCACTTGGACCTTAGTCAGGTCGTCAAGTCCTCAAGGGAGGTCGCTCCTCACACCAAGGTCACTTCAACCGGTACTAACAAGGTACCACAGGTCGATAAGTCCTTGAGGAAGTTGCTTACGTCGAGATCCATTGGACCGGTAATGATGAGGTACCATAGGTCGGCCCTGGACAAGGTGCTGCTAGCCACCATGCTGAGGTGCCCAAGTTGTGTACGAGGTGCTCAGACTGGTTCTGAGGTGTGCCTCATTGACTTAGTGGGATCCACAACTGTTCGTGTGGCGCTGAGATGTCATGCGGCAGTCCTATCGTGCCACGTGTTGCTAGGTCAGCAGTGGCCAAATCTTCCCTCATCAATTGCCCCCCCCCACCCCAACTCGAGCCAAGGTCAGTTCGACGAAGGGTGTAGCTTGTTTGAAGATGAGGCCCAAGGTGGCCTACTCTCTATTTCGCTGGTTGTATGAAATCCTCTCTGAAATCTTCCTTTCCTCCATTTCTTTTCTTTCTTTTTTTTAATCAAGTCAACGGTGAGATACCTTAATCCTTTGAGATTGATGTAGTGTAGTAGCGACAAAGTCAAAAGCGGTGTCAAGCTAGATAGATGAGGGCCGACTTGCATAGGTCAACCTACTTGTTGCCAACGCGTTCTGATATTGGCTTAGGGGGCCTCAATGTTGAAAGTGATTTGACTTCCCCTTAGAATTTGATTGGGTTAGGTTGCCAAAGTGGTTACTCAGAATTTCAGTCATCAAAGCGATGTCGAACTACCGATGTATCCCAAGGTCGGCGTAGGGGGCCTTAGCTAAAAGCAGTTTGGCTTCCTCTTAGTAGATTTTCGTCGACGTACACGTATTGCGAGTCAACTTGTCCAGATTGCCAAAGCGATTATAATTTTGGCTATCAAAACGATGTCAAGCTAGATAGATGGGGGCCGACCTGCATAGGGCGGATTACCTGTTGCTAACGCGTTTCGAGATCGGCTTAGGGGCTTTGATGCTGAAAGTGATTTTGGCTTCCCCTTAGAGTTCAGTTAACCAGGTCACCAAAGCAAATGGTCATTCTATAGTAGCTTTAAACGCGACTGCATCTATGCCATCACATAGGATTGACTGTTTCATGTTTGCGTTCGCAAGTCAATGAAGCACATGTGCTACTCCGCTCCTAGAACTGCTTGTCGTCCACTCTGAGAGCCATTGGGGCTCACCTTGAGGGGATCGCTCAACTGTCTATGGGTCACCTACCCTCATAGGAACCGTGAAAGGTTTGATTTGCGAGGTCGATTCCACATTCAGCTCACTCCCCACTCTCACGAGAGCCATGGAGGGCTCGATCAATAGAGAGGCTCTACAATTGCACTAGGAGACAATCTAGGCCAAACCGCTGAAGCTCGGCCAGGTTGGTTGTTTAGTTTCTACCCCCTTGTGATAGCATCATTGATACGTGCATTGTTATTAGCATTTGAATGGCGGGTCAGTGCCACAACTGCACTACGTTAGTCCTCAGACACACTGGTCATCTACTACGATAAGCCATAGGGAGTTCAACTTGCGGGGGCAGCTCTACTAACTGCAGGTCGCCAACTCGCACGAGAACTTTGAAAGGCTTGACCTGCAAGGGCGATTGTAGTCTGTTGGTCGCCTACTCCCGTAGTAGCCACAATGGGCTCAACCTGTAGGGATGACCTCGTGAACAAAGTTGACGAGGCTAGTCCAGGATGATTATGTGTCGCGAGTCAACTCGTCCAGGTCGCCAAAGTGAGTCTCAGTCAGATCATCGAAATTTTAACAAGCCAGTTTGCTCTTTGCACCTCAACCTACATACACCTCGTCACCTCGGTAGTGCTAACCTGCGAGGCTCCATAGTCTATTGACCATTAACTCCTATGGGAACCATGGAGGGCTCAACCTGCGGGGCGGCTTCATAGTTTGTTGGCCATCAACTCCCACGGAACCATAGAGGGCTTGACTTGTGGGGTAGCCTCACTGTTTGTTGGTCGTCAACTCTCGTAGAGAGCATGTAGAGCTCAACACGCAGGAGCGGCCTTATAGTCAAGGCCAAGAGGTTTTATTTGGGCAAGGCTGTTGGAAATTATTTGGGACAATCATTTTGATTCTACCCCCTGCGGGTTCCTTCGATCTAGGCGTTGATGTTGTTGCTTGAGGATGCCATTACTTGAGGCTTAGAGAATGGGTGAGAACTTAGCTTTTGTGTAGCGGTTCCCACAGACGACGCCAATTGATAATGTGCAATTTGGTGCTCCCTACTGAAGGACAACTCGGACGTTGGGCTTGAGGTTGCCTTTTCTCTCAGGGAGGAGATGAAACCTTTGTATAGGCTTTCTTTGGCGTGAGCTTCACGCACCGCATCCAAGATCTTCAGGAAGATGTGCCTGACCGGTTCGAAGTCCTCGGAGGTAGTCACACACATAGACCATGCCTTGTGCCTTATTCGGTCTCCTCTTGAACATTCAGTACGGGAGCCGACTTTTAAGAGACTTGGGAGTGACATGATGCATGCAAAGGAGGTCGGTGAGCACGTCTTGCTGGTCGCCACCTGGACCTTAGTAAGGTCGGGCAAGTTTTCGAGGGAGGTCGCTCCTCACATCGAGGTCACTTCAACTAGTACTGACAAGGTACTACATGTAGACAATGTTGGATTTTAATCTTATTAAAGATTAAATCCAATGGGTTTGATTGGTCAATTACATAAGAATTTTCACTTGGACACATGTTTTAAAAATAACTTCTTTTCTTAGTAAAAACAGTTTTTAACTTGTCCCACATTAGATATTTACAAGTTTTGTTTTGAGTTTTTTAATAGGAGCTGATTTATACTCCTTAGAAATAGAAGAGGAGAGTACGGAGACTTGATACTGCGCAACACGCGCGCATGTGTGTGCGGCACAATGAGGCACTTTAGAGGCGCACTTTGCTCATACTTTGATTGGGTGTGATCAAGATTGCACAATTCAAAGTTAACAATCATTAACTGCTAAATACCTTTTAAACTGTCACAATGTTTGAAATTGTGACTGTTCAAGGAGCCTTCTCTGAACCAGCACCTACATTTTCTTCATAACTCTTCAGAAACTATTTAAGGAGCATGAATTAGACATCTACACACAACAATTTTGAAATTCATTCTCTCTCTCTCTCTCTCTCTCTCAATCTAGTCTGCTACAGTCTCACATAAGGTTTCTTCGGAGACTCTTCAACTTTGCTAGTTGTAGATTTTCGCCCAAGGCTCTGTTGTATCTTGGGAACGAATTTGCTTGTAACCCAACAACAAACTCAATGAATCTGAGTGGGGGCAAATAACATTCTAAAGACAGTATCTTCAGACGCGCCTCAGAGCTTCTCCCCTTCAAGTTTTAGTGACCCTACTTCTCCAATAGGCAAGTCCTCGAGGTCGCTCCTCACACTGAGATCCATTGGACCGGTAATGACGAAATACCACAAGTCGTTCCTGAATGAGGTGCTGGTAGCCACCTTGCCAAGGTGTCCAAATTGTGTACGAGGTGTTCGGACTGATTCTAAGGTGTGCCTCCTTGACTTTGTGGGATCCACAAATGAAGTGTGATGCGGTTGTACCACGTGTTGCTAGGTCAGAGGAGCGCCAGATCTGCACTCATCACTCACAAGTAGATGACGCGACAGCTGCAGTAGGTGAATCGTATGATCTGTAGGTGATGGATTCAAGAGAAGAGGGAGATGAATCATTATTTGGGGTAAAAGAGTATTTTTGAACATTTGAAAGATAAAAAAAAAATATATAGTAATTTAATTACAGAACGTTTTCGTCATAATTTAATTAATTAATAAAGCATGCACGGTCCATGAGGCCTTAATTACGTTCATCTAATACGATTTTGGAATTAATTATCTGGATCGGCGGGCATATAATTGTATAGGGGTGATCAAGGTTTCTGCAGTGTGAAGTGGCGATGCCGGCAAATCTTCCTGGATGAAATGAAAGAGCTGGAGGCTTGTAGGAAACAGATGCTAGCAAATTCTGGCCTCTGTGGAAGTGGAACAATTCGTCTGGCTCAACAATCAGGACCTGGGCGTTCCAGAAGAATTCCTGCTGCTGCGGCATAACCTACACACCTAGTTAATTTTTTGTTAATTAGAATTGTAGTTATAGCTAGCTAATTTCATCATGATCTTACTCTTACAGAACGTGCTTATTAATTAATTCATCCACTCGCCTCCTAAGTCCTTCTAACCTACCCCTACCCCCTTTATCAGGAACCCAAATTAATTACTATTTACTACTACAAGTAATGTATGTACGTAGCCCATCAAAAAGGACAAGCTAAAAGCGATGTATGTCAAATTTAGTATATTAATTAATCAAGCCATACAGGAAATTAATTAATGTTGGGACCGTGTGATAAATTTTGAAGCATAACAAAATGATTTCAAAGCATAAGTGGAAGTGGTTTCTTTCTTTCTATAAAACACATTAATTAATTACACAGCAAAGCATAAGAAAATAGACAAGTTTAGAGAACTCCAAATCTCCAATTGATTGCACACGCAAAGCACATGCCATAAGCCTAATTGGATCACCAACGAACCCCACGATGTCTGACCTATTCTTAGAAATCGATAAAAAATATTGTAAGGGAATTTATGGTTTGTTCGGTTGCCTCTCTCATAAATTCTTATCAGTTTTGTGAATGTATTGTCCCAAATCTTACTTATACTACATTATTCCACTTAAATTCTTAGAGATTTCTCCACCTGTCACCATTTTCAATTCTATAAGCTCTTAAAAATTTATGAGGTCTAAGAATCAATAAAACTCTTGTTAAAGAAACTACTATGGCATAGATATCATTACTGGGGAAAATGGACAGAGACAACCCACCAATCCTGAGGGGGCATTTTACAACATGAATTATTTTTTTAGTTGCTCTTTCAAAAATAAATCAAAATGATATTGTTTGAAAACAGATTGTTACTTAAAACAAAAACACAACAAACATATTATTGGTTGTGTACATGTTTTTTTGTTTTCAAAACCTAAACCAAAAACATATTCTTAAATATGGTTTTAAAAGCATGTTTTTATTTTATTATTCAACAGCATGTTCTACAAATCATATAATTTTTATATTAAAAATTTTGTTTTTGTTTTAAAAACCAATATTTTGTTCATTTCAAAAACATGTACTGTTTTTCAAAACAAAACCAACTTGTATTTCACTTTAGAAACAAAAATAGAATTCAAAAACATGTTTTTGTTTTTTGTTTTTTCTTTTTTTTTTGATGATGTGGTGATTATAAAAACAAAAACATTCACATATATATATATATATATATATGTGTGTGTGTGTGTGTAATCATAGTTTTTAAAACTGACCCGGTGACCATACTAGTCAGAGGTCTGGTTATCGGGTCAAATGGTCTGTTCATTCGAACCAAACACTTGGTCCATTTTGACAAAAAAAATGATCAAAACTGTTTGAACGATTCGAACGGTTAACCATCCGATTCAGCGGTTCTCTGACCAAAATCAACGGTTTTGGAAGGAAATCCGGTTTTTGAGGATAGCGGAACCGGTCACCTGAGCGATTCCCGGTCTTCCGGTCTGATCTGGTTCTGAAAACCATGAGTGCAATTACCCGGAAAATTAGATTCTTGAAAAACATAAAGGTACGAAGGAAAAGCCGGGGAACGGAGGGAAAGGTAGGGAAACCTGGACAAAACTTCCCTTGCCTTTGTTCCCAATGCAAGGTCATTCATGGGGATGCATGGCTGCGATGTGGTATGAGGTCGGAGTAAGGAGCGATCAATGAGTAGCAAATTCGGTTTCCTTCACTCGTAGCGGAAGGGAGAGCAGATATGAAGCTTGCATATGTTATGGATATGTCTCTAACATGTTGAAAAGGACCGGACCTTCTTCCTGGGGAACTTACCTACAACACTCTTAGCAGTGCACTTTGTAAAGAAGGGATATTTGATGAAGCTTATGATATCTATAACATGAAGTCAAGAATGGGTGTTAAACCAGATCATCTTTCTTCAAAATGATTTATTCAATACCTTTGTATTCATGGAGATGTCATCATAGCTAACCAGTTACTCATCTACATATGCTAGAAGGTTCTGTGAAACCGGTGTCAACCATTTGGAATGTACTGATAGATGGGTATGGGAGATCTGGAAATCTTACCAACGCTCTCCTGGTTAGAGATCAGATGGTAGCATCAGGTGTTGTGCCGAATATCTTCACTTATAATGCATTGATTCATGCACAAATAAAAGGACGAAGTATTGTTGATGCACAACCCTTAATGCAAGAGATGCTCTCAAATGGGCCATTCATTGAACTATAACCTACACCTTGTTAATTGGGGCTGTTTGTAATTTTAGGCATGTTCATTGTGCATTGCAGTTGCACAGTTAAATGCCAAGAAGAGGGTGCCAACTGCCAACCATATATTATTACATACACTGATCTGATTCAAGGTCATTGTACCGAGGGAAACAAAGGAAGCACATGAGCTTTTCATCAAGGTACAAAGATCTGGTTTAGTTATTGACCATATACCTTTTCAAATACTTATTAACAAGTATTGCAAATTGAACGAACCAGAAAATGCATTCCAGCTTTACCAGGAAATGGTTGATAAGGGGCTTGCAAGCCATTCTTCAACTTTTTATTCCCTAATGTTGGAGCTGAGGGGGGAAGATTTCACTCGAGAAGCAATTCAAGTGTTCAATAACATTTATTTATCGGGCTTGATGAACTAGAATCCTCTGTCAATCTTGACCTCCTAAAACTCATTCTTGGATATAGTGAGGGTCCTGTCTGCTGCATCTGACCTGATGGAGAGACAACATGATGCAGCTCTCTAGCTTCAATGGTGGAAACCTGAGGTTAAGCCCTGAAATTGTAGTTGCAACAGAGAGAGGCATCCAGTGGAACTGCAGGATGAAACTGCATTCTGCACATTCTTTTTTCCAGTTGAATTGGTGATGGCCCACAACCTTTTTACCTCGCAAAGGAAGAGTAAAGGATAGACACCAGAAATGAAATATTTGGGAGCAAATGTCATTGTCAAGGCACAGTGAGTATGGTATCTAGGTTTTTTTCTATACATTTTTTTTTCTTTAGTTTTTAAATTGAAACAAAAAGTAATGCTGATGGAATTCATTTGAACATTTTCATTTCCGTCTGGTTGATTCAAACACAACTTTATGAAATTAACTATCTTCATTGAGATTTGAAAACTGATGTACTTTAGATGTTTCCACCCGGAATTTGAGAAACATGGGCCAGCCTTTGAATTTTTTTTTTGGTTGAAAATTCTCTCTCTCTCTTTCTCTCTCTCTCTCTCTCTCTCTCTCTCTCTCTTACTTGATTGAAAGTTTATTTTCTTACTCTTATCATAATAATATCATCTATCTTTCATACTTAATTTAAAATTCCGTTTACCTTTTGCATTTTCCATTTTCTGTTGCCTGCAGTGTACATTAGGAGACTTCCTACCTGTTTGACACAAGAAAAAGTAAACATAACTCTTAGGGCATCTTTTTTATGTCATTCTGTTTTAATGTTATATTAACTTTTGAAGCTTATGTAGGCATGGGGCCTAATGATTTGTAAAAATCTGAAGTTCTGAGCCTCAGTTTAAAATAAAAGAATATCTTCTCCATTAAACAGTTTCATTTACTCCAGGCATTCATTAAGAATTTTTCTGCTTCAGAATTTTATTCCACAGCTTCTGTAAGCAAACAATATATTTTTCTAGACAAGTTGTGTATCAGAAATCTTTTAAGTTTTTACTGGTTATGGATGCCAACATCAACATCCTTGTTTTGTTTTGTTTACTTTCTGTTTTTTTCTCTGCTCATACTATCAAATCTTCTATCCTGCTGTCATTGATTTCTCTTGCACTTGGAGAATGTTTCTTAGCACCATAATCACCAAATAGAGTTTGGGGATTCTTACCTTATCATGCATGATCAACTTACAACTCAAAAAAGGAAAAACAAAGGTGTTTATATGAAATTATTTTCATCTTGCTAGGTAGAGTGAATAAACTAAAAACGAGGAGCTACGTTCTTCTTCTTTCAAGTAAAATGGTTGGAAGAGAAAGAGAGGTACCATTTGATGAGTTCAACATGTAGGCTTTCCTAATTCCTACCAATAGGCGAGGTACCATTTGATGGTGGAAGACTGGGGGTTTTGAATGGGTGGGGGTGAGGGTGATTGGAAGCTGTAAGTATGTTTAGATGGTATGGTTTGAATGGAAGATAAAAGGGTTGAGATGATTGGGTTACTGAAATGATAAAAGGAGTCATAAGCCTTCATTTGGGTGCTTTTCTTTTTTTAATTGCAGAATGGATCTTGTTTATCGGATAGAGGGTCCAACAGTTGATAGGGGAGGTAATGATGTATTTTCGGCATAAAGTATGTACCATAAGGAAAATGAACAATGTACCATCTGCTTTTGGATATTTTGGTGATGAGTCATTATCTTGGATTATATCTCTCTTCTTCCTTTTCTTTTATTGAACTTTGTTTCTACTATAAAAATAAAGAAAGTTAACCCCATTTTGTGCATTTTAGTCATGGCCTCATGGGATACAACCTCAATCTCCTTGACTGCTGGTTGTGATCCATTCATGCAATATGTAACCAGAACCTCAGCTTTAGAATATGAGGAGTTTAATACTACAAAATTTCGCTTGATTGAACATGGAGAGAAGTTTGGGGAGATATCTCGTGATGTATATAAGCTTATTGTGGTTTGATGATTGTACCATCTTGGTGCATGGTTTCTCAGGAGTTTTATTGGAGATTCCAAGGATTGCAGAGCAAAGTAATGAACTCTTCTGGGTTTTGGGAACAGGATTGTTTCGTCCATTTCTTGTTTCAACTGCAAACAGGGTAAAAGTGAATGTTTGAGTAGAAATGTTGTCTACTTTAAAGGTTTGCATGATTACATTGCCATCCATCTAAATAATTATAAAATTGATGAAAAAAGTGGATATACTTGCATTTCACTATTCAGCAAGATTAAATTTTCAGTTTTGGAGATACAATCCTCAAGTGAAAACATCAATGTGTTTAGTTCCTGCATTTAATTAATTTATTCTAATATGATGTTTAGAGGTGGTGCTGGGGTGGGATAAGGCGAATCAATTATTATTGACTATAAACTATATATCAAAAATTAGGGTGTATATGAAAATGAACAAGAAATCTTTAGTGGTCCCTCATCCACCTAGAGGCCTTCTAGATGGACTAAGTACTTTAATCACACCTCTAATGCTGTCAGAAATTTAAGAAAAAGCAGACCAATCAACAAAAAGGAAACGAAGAAAAAGAAATTATTATAATAGTCCAATTGATTGCACTACTTGGATTGTTGTTTTACTCTCCATTTTCTTTGGGCTCCAATTTAGTTATGTCAATGCAATTACCTGGAGGTTATTTCTTGCATGCATTTGAAATATGCAAAGGAAGACCAAATAGGACAGGATTACAATTGTTTAATGAGCTTGCAAACCTTGATGTAACTCTAAAGCTTCTAATTGACTCTGCAGCGACTTATGCAATGGATAAAGTTGACACAGTGTTTGTTGGGGCTATGGAATAGTTGAAAGTGGAGGGACAATTAACATGATGGGAACATATCAGATTGCATTGATGGCTCATGACATGAAGAAATCCGGTTTTTGTGGTTGCTGGAAGCTACAAGGTAATGTTATAGGAATTTATAGTTGGAGTCTAATTTGGTGTCATTCCTCGGTGAAAAAATCTAATCAATTGGATTGCCATAGAAACCTCTTATGTTGTCACATGTGTTTTTGATGGTGAATAAAATCCTGGAGGAGATATCTAGAGAGAAGTCTACTGAATAATGATGGCATGATATTTATCTTTATAATATAGGAGATCTTCATAGAACTGTTCATTACAAATGGCTAATTAGGGTTGCAATTGTCTGGGCTATCTGCTGGTCACGGCCCTTTAGCAATATCTATGATCCTGATACCAGCCCGAACTTGGCTTTGTCATTACCTGTGCAAACCCTGGCCTGTTCCAGACCTGGAATTTTTGGCCCTAAAACCAGAAATATTGATGAAGCCTTAGTATAGCTATTTATTTTCTTCTTATTGCTCCCTTCTTGTTGTTGTTGAATTCTTTTTTGGAACTTCCCATTTGGGATATTTATTTATTTTTTATTTTTAGGAGGGAGTTCTTAGTACAGAGAAAATAATGTTGAAAGAACGCCCAACAGTTCTGGCTTCTAGATTTGCTGTCATTAGGCACTGGCAGTTGGCACAATGCTCATTATTACATGCTGATAATGCTGAAGTGTGATGTCAACATAATGTATGTTGCAGATCAGCATATACCCACTTCAAATTCACTCAAATTAGGTTCAGATTAACTAATAAACATCATATCTTTGTTTGCTTTGCAGTTTGCACGTATCTACCCTCCCCACCAGAAGGAAGTGGCCCTTGCCCTATGCCCATTTGATTTTGGGGGTCTCAACCCAAAAGGAGTTGAGGTTGAAACATCTGATAGGGGTTAAACTCAAACAGCACCCTGGTATCTCACCCTTCTGTTTACAGATCTTGGTATTCTAATGCCCTCAGTGGTCAGTGATGAATTTGTTAAACTGTACTTGCAGTTTTAACTGGAGCTAATACCTCATGAGTTGCCCATCTGTGGACCTTTGGTTTGTTTTATTTGAGTAAATTTTTATAGCAGATTTTTATATAAGTAAATTTTTATAACAGAATGGGAATCGCGAAACAAGATTCATGTAACTGATCTTCACATAGTTGGGATAAGGCTTAGATGATGGTGGTAATATTGATCCCTTTATGGCATTTGTAAGCTGTTTTCATCCTATAGGAGATGATAATATGTATGTGATAGTCATTTGTTTGCTGGGTGGTGGGTGGGCGGGTTTGGATTTGCATTGCACTCAAGTGATGTAAATTCTCTTAATGGTTTATTTTGGCCTTATTTGCATTTTGATTTTTCAGCTTGGCTTATTAATGCCATGAATGGTTGAAGGGCGATCATACAATTCGATGCAGCATTGATAGAGAACTTTATTTCAGTATGTATCCTTCCAGCTTGATTCAATGTTTAAACCTCAGTAATTTGCATAAATTAACCTTAGTACCTTTGATACCCAACTTTGAACTCGTGGTTTTTCTTTCAGATGATAATGTAATGATAAGCTTTCTTCTCTACTTGATTTGCTTCTCTCCGGGAGTTTAAAAAACGGAGATGATTGAGACTATGTTTTCAGACGATTGACCATGGACTGAAGTAAATGGTAGTGTTAGGCCATTGGCCAGTGCTGTTTGTCTGTTTACAGTTGGTTCTCGTCAGAACACAAAAGAGACAGTTGAATTAAATAGAAATCCAGAAATAGGAAAGCGTTTAAAGAAAGAAATAGGGAGATTGACAGTAGCTAACAAAGGTTCTTATATGCATTATTTGGGAAATGGGAGTAGTATGACAGAGAGAGAGAGAGAGAGAGAGAGAGAGAGCGCCAAGAGTCAAGACCTGCCTCCAAATCAAAATACAGTTCAGTACCCTTGTTTATTAAAATTTAGAAAGACAAGAGACGTGATGTTCTCTTCTCCCAGTCCCAAGTCACAATTTTAGTGTTAGGTGGTGTTGTACTAGAAGAAAGAAGTGCAAGCGTTAAAAGGAATAAAGTAGTAAGAAAATTGTTGAAGTATTAAGCTTTTCTGAATCTGGTGATCGGCTAATGAAATGGGGTGACGGCATCAGTATATATGTTGACTTTTTAGTTGTTACGTTAAAAATTGTTTCTTTTATTATTATTATTATTATTTGGACAGAGCTCCGATATGTAAATGTTTGGGCAGGGATCATCATGTTGGCGCTCTGTCCAAACATTTAGATCATGTAAATGAGAATAAAGATGGTCAAAAGAAGTGGTGATGTCAGATAATATGTCATAGCCATAGCATCATTTCATTCAACTTGAGAATTGTTAGGCCTCGCAATGCATCATGACTCCCCCCCCCCCCCCCCCCCCCCCCGATTAAACTCTTGTTCTCTTTATTATCAAAAAATAATAGTAATAATGAATAAAATCATTTATTACAAATGTTTCAATCATCTTTGGTCCTCAATCCTGATAATCTACAATTTTCTCAGGTTGGATTTTCATGAATCTGTGTGTCAACCACATTTGATAGAGTCAGAATTATATATATATATACAAATAAATACAAATATGTAGAGTATAAAACCTTGTATTCCTTCTGATAAAAAAAATACTGTTTCTGCTAAAACCAAACTTCATGATGCTGATGGTTACACTTAAAACACATCCTCTTCTCAGGATGTTAACACATGATCAAATGCGATAGTGCTTTTCGGGAGGGCAGGAGGTGCCTATGGACTATGGTATGTATGATAATCAGAGGCTCTGGAATATTATTTTGTTCTTAGCTGCCTAAGTAGAGACATCAATCTATATTGCTTCTTTTGGTTGAAGCTGTGGCCACTCTACTTGCCGTTTGACCTTCTCAGGGGGTTGATCTTCAATTAGTCATTCTACCAAATGATTTGAAGTGGTTAATTTGGTCAGTGCTTTTCTTTCAGAGGATTTATCTACCGTCGTAGACATCTTATTCTCAGCGTTGAACTTCATCTGATGAGATCAATGTCCTCCATTGGCTTTGTTCTGCTCATCCATCTTCTTCTTCCTTTTTGTGGCTTTATATTAGGGATGGCAATGGTGTGGGTTTTATAAATTCTAGACCTTACCCACCTCTTTAGATTTTCCAACCTGTAGCGGGTTGAATTTTCACAATCCAAACTCTTCCTGTACATGAAAATGCAAAACCCTCCCTGATCTTATCCTCCTCACATTTGAGGGTGAGGTGGGTTGGGTCTAGAATTCACATTTAATTTCCTGTTATTTTTTATTATATATAAGCAATAAACAAGTAAATTAGTAAAATAACATGAACAAACACCTAAATTTCTAATTATTTGATTAAAACATGTAAAAAACAAATAAGCTATCAATTATCCTTCACATAAAATTCAAAATATTATTAAATTCAACATCTAATGCATAAGTCCGCATGCCTTGCAACAATATACATGCGGGTCGGGAAGGGCCAGGATTAGCCTAATACCATACTTTACCTATGCCCTTATGGGTTGTAAAGTCCTAAGACCCATACCCATCCCAAAATCTGATTTTAAGCAAAAAAATAAAAATAAAAAAACACACCCCATCGAGGAGGGTAGGGGCAAGTACTCACCGGACAGGATAAAAATTGCCATCCCTATGCCCTTGGGCTCACATCTGGTTAGGCTTTAACCAGAGGATTTTTTCTAGGCTCGAGTCCAGCCAGAAGTAAAAATATTTGAACCTAGGGCCTAAAAGATTGTGTTGGATTGGGCTGGGATTGAGTTAGAACTGCACAAGTTATAGCCCTACTAGTTCTGTGAGATGGCTCCCAGTGGCCTTTACGCAAGAATATGGAATCAGTTATGTGCATGAATTGTAAGTTTGTAACCGAGGGAGACTCAGATTTAATTCCTTCAAGGCCTAAACCTTTATATGGAGTCAACCTTTACGGTTTGATAGAACATTGGACCACTTACCAAGATGAAAGTGGGTGGAAGATTAGGTAAGATCTCTAAGCCTATGGAAGCGGAATTTGCTGCAGTCTGTGAGGCTCTTTGTTTTACTCAAGGACAGCATTGGCGCTCAGTAGTCCGGTAGTAATAATTTCTGATTCCAAAGCTCTGATTGAAGTCTGTAATGGAAGGCATATTTTGGACCTTTTTTGTGTGGATAGACAATATTTTAAAGTTTAGTTTGGTATTTTGAATTTTTATTCAGTAAAGTTTGTGAAAACAAGAACTTAACAGTTAGTGTTCATATTGTGGCCCAGAAGCCGAATAAGCTTTAGGAATAGGTCAGTTTGGTGGTATAGTACGCCCAGTTGGTTGGACCCTTTTGGTTGTATTTCCCCTTCTGTTTAGTTAAATTTTTTATTTCAATTATCAAACAAAAAAAAAAAAACTTAAAAAAGATAAAAGTAGGTTGTATTTTAAAGCTCTATAAGATAGAGTGATAAGTCTCAATCACCTTATTGATGACTCGGGGTGTATAATTAATTAATAAGCATAACATTGATTGCATTGAATGAACCCATTAAGGCCGATGACCCAGTAGTTGAGATGATTACTCAGTAACTCTATGGAGAGAGGCACAAGATCAAATCCATGTAATTGCAAGTTCACCTGCATCCTGTTCTGTCTTCGTCCCTTTATTCCCTGTAATGTGTGACATGTAATATTAAGGAAATTGAAAAAAAGGAATGAGTCCACTATTCAGAGTTATATCTATGGTGATCTACAAGAAGTGATGTTGTAATTTTCACTTTTCTTGCTGATTTTATATCTTGAATTTGTAATCTGAGCATTTATGAATTAATTTTGCCTTTTTGGCGTCAAAGAAGTGTTTCTTCACCCATATCACTAGAGTTGGAGGGGGTTAAACCAATTTTGGGCATTATGTTAACTTTGAGTTGTTTTATCTGGTCAAGTGAGAAGCTTGGGTTGGTAATGAAGTGTATTAGAATGAATTGTTGTAAAAAAAAAAGGAATTTACTACTCATTTTAGAGGAAATGTCTAGTTAAGGTTTAGAGTACATTTAAAGAATCTGTAAAATGATCCCTTGTTTTCCAAATTAGAACTATACCAAAAACTTTAAAAATTCAACTAGCAATTAAAAACATTTCTTTTTGTCCAATTTAACACCCAATAACTAATTGGTTGATTGTCAAGGACTTGATACAAATAAGAGGATTTTTGGGATATTGTAGATTGGAGGGGTTTTTACAGCTGAGAGTTTAGTAGGGATTAAGGAATGACCTTTTTCGTTAAATTCCAAAATTTTGGAATTTCAATTGCAATTCCGACAATGAACAAAATTGCAACTTAAAAGTTGCATGGTTTACTTGTTAATGACAATTTATAATTGATGCATGTAAAGTATTATATTATAAATAATATTGATTAAGAGCTTCTTCTTTGGGTCTAGAAAGTTGATATCTTAAAGAATTCCTTCAAGCTGATTGGGTTGCTTGGTAACTATTTAGGTAAATTTCTTTGTGGGATTTTGGTCAAATACATAATTATATCATACTTTGGGTTTTCATAATAACTTCAACCCCTTTAGACCACAAAACTCTGCAGATTTTTACAACCCCAAACGATCATAACTGATAAAGAAAAGAGTCCGATTTGAAGGGACAAAGTCAGAGCAACTACTCAACTGATTAATTTCTTCCACCTCACTATCCATATGGAAACTTTTATACTAATTAACTCTGACTACAAAAATGAAGATTTTAAAGCATAACTTTATTCCTAAAATAAAACAATAAAATGCAAACAAAATATGACTCAGGTATTTGAACCAAGGTTTTAAAAATTAGATCAAATTGGATCGGACATGGAACCATTTTGGCCATTGATTCCCGGGTTAAATAGTCTGACCATCTGCTTTGAATGAACGGCTCATTCTGATTTAAAAATAAATAAAAAATAAAAAATGGCCAAAAACTGTTGTCTGAATTGATGATTCGATTGTTTGAACGAATGGCCAAAAATTGTTGTCTGGGTTGATGATTCCATCTAGTTTGACCATCTGGTTTGAACGAATGGCTCATTTTGTTTTAATAACTTCTTTGAAAATATTGCTTATTTTGTTTGCTCAACTGGTCCATGGAGAGAGAGAGAAAAGAAAAAAGAAGAAGAAGAGGAAGAAGAAGAATGGGAATGAATTGGGTTTGGGGTGGGAATCATACTCCCCAGCCCCCATCTCTGACCCTGATTTTTAAGTAACTCCCTATCCTCTTACCCCGGTCCTTGTTAGAGAGAAAAATGAACTCCCAATCCCAATCCTTGTTGGAGATAGGTTCTAATTAATATAATATGATTTCACACTTAACTAATCTTTTATATATATATAATTGTTAGATTGGGGTGCTCTCCGCAATCCATTTCCTATTAATTATATAAATTGTTAGATAATTAGTATATATATATATATATATAATTATCTAATTATATAAATATATAATAGTTATTATAAAATATTGTTAATAATTAGATATTGAATCGTTCAAACGGTTTTACCCTAATCGTTCAAAACAGGCCAATCGTTTGGCTCGAACGTCAAACCATTCAACCCAATAATCAAATCCCTGACTGGTTCAATCTCTAGGTCGGTTTTAAAAACCATGATGTTATGTCATTCGAGCGTATGACTCACATGAATGACCATCGGTTTTTGGGTCGACTGTTTGACCATCTGATTTGAACGAATGACCTGTTCTGACAACAAAAATTAATAAAATAAAAAAATTGTCAAAAACCATTGAATAGGTCAAGGGGTTGACGGTTTGACCACTCGGGTTAATGGGTCGTTGACCGATTCAATAGTTTTTGGCTAGGGATCGAGATTAGGGTAAAACGGAATTGGTTGCCTAGACGGTTCTCAATTAAAAAGAAATGGATGACTTGTTCCAACATTAAAAATTACAAAAAAAAAAAAGAGTGTGTAGGGTCCATTAAGCAGTGCCATACGTGTTATGTCATTCAAGTGTATAACTCATACGACTTGAAAATAGAACTATTTTGGCCATCGGTTTTCGAGTTGACGGTTCGATTGTTTGGTTCAAATGAATGGCCCATTTTGACAACAAAAATTAAAAAATAAAAAAAACGACCAAAAATCATTGACTGATCAATGGTTTGATTGCCCGGGTTAATGGGTCATTGACCAATTCAATGATTTTTGGCCAGGGACCGAGATTAGGATAAAATGAAACTTATTGCTTGGATGGTTTCCAATTAAAAAAATAAAAAACGACCAAAAATCATTTTATAGATCAACGGGTTGATGATTCGATCACTTGGGTCAATGGATCATTGACTGATTCAACGGTTTTTTGCCAAGGACCAAATCAACAGGTCAATGGGTCGATGGTTCCATTCCAGCCCCTGCAAAGTAAGACCCCTCCGCTAGTATCTATTTGATTTGAAATGAATATAAATCTATTTAAGAATATCTACAAATAATATTTTAAAATATTTAAAACGTTACGATTGGAGTTGGCTTTATTTTTTTTAAACCTAGAAAGCTTATATTACTTATTTATAGCAAAACATTACATACGCTACCCGGACTGTTCATACGTTCGACTACGATTAGGGTTGGGGTTGGGGCAGGGACTTCACTCCCTATCCTCATCCCCATGATCCCTTATTGGATATCTAAATGAAAATCGCCATCCAAGAGAGAAGTTTTAATGAACTGTTTCTAATTCTTTGTTTAATTTGATGTACTGCAAAGGCGCAGCCTCTTGTTTCGGTAAATAGATCAATACTACTCCTTTGCCTGTAAAAGAATCACATATTCCAAACACGTACGTCCGTTGATCAGCAGACCGACCTTTGGTTTTGGGACTTTCGACCAAAACACCGAGACTGAGTGACCAGCCTTTTCTTTTACAAAGCAATCTCTATCTTTTCAGGGCCATTTGATAACAGCTGAAGTGGCTGAGCGGAAAAGTTTATTGTTTTGTCATTCGTATTCAGCAACTTCAGCTGTTACATATATCAAACGGGTATGGGATTGGGTAGATTCTAATTTTTTTCCCTTCTTTTTTAACCGTTTTCTGGTCTGATTTGGGCACAACCCGGACCAGGTTTATATGGAAAGGGCAATTAGTAAATGTTTCATAGATGTACACCCTCTTGTCTCATGATTACGATCTTCGAGTAACGAGTGTGCCGTCGTTAATCGTTATAGAGAATGGGATGTGCCTAAATCATTACCCACCCCAAACGAAGAAGAATCGAGACCATTCATTTAAGTGGGTCTCATCATATTCATATATCGCCCACGTTCTAATTAAGGAGACCGATCCGGTCGGGATCATTGCTTCCTGGTAAGTCTATGAAATGGAGCGATTCTATCCAAAACCCGACCTAGTAGATATGGATTCTCTTCCCTAAACATTATTTTAAATTAAGGGTAAAAGACACAAAACTCCCCTGAATTTTCTGATTATCATAAAAATCTCCCATTTAGTTTCATATTAATAAAAATTTCTCCTAAATTTTTAAAAAATTAAACAAAAACCTCCCTTCCGTCATTTACCCAGACCAGAAACGTAGTAAACTTATGAAATTACCCCTGACTAATCTGCACGGCGTCATTTAAAATCCCAAATTGCCCTCATTTGAGCAACAACACTTACCACAATTGGTTTCCGTTCTTTTTCAGAGCAAAAGAAAATAACACCACTAAACAATTGCAGTGGCGTCATTGCTCGAAATACCAAGAATTGCTAAAATTTAAAATAGACGCGCAAATGATTAAGAAAAAACAGATCGCTAGGTGTTTCAATATAAAGCAAACAGGATCGTGTCAATGAATCGCTGCAGCTATGTTTATGGCAGATGTGAATGAGTTCGATCATCTCTTTCTCTCTATCTCCCTCCATCGGCCAGCCGCTGGTAGAATTTTGTTTTGTTAAATGGAAGCAGTCAGTGTGTCTGAACTCTGAAGCTCTTTCATTTCAATACAAGGATAAAAAGCCTATCTAAAATCCCCAAGTGGGCCACGCCTACCTGTTTGCTATATATCATATGTTCTCTATTCTCACAGGCTTTGCGTTGATAAGTTGAAAAAATGCTCCTTACTATTTATCCATCTTCCTGAAAGTAACAAATGTGCTCTTTTAATTTAAACACACGTATTGAGTATCGACTGGGCCAAAATTCTTTCTCATTCTCAATTCAGGGTTTGTTCATTACGTTTTACATGCCATTTTCAAATTCACTTCCTGAATGGAAGCTCCTGCTCCTTTCTCTTTGTCTCTTTAATTGCACCACTAGTCTGTAATCTATAGTTTCCCATCCACTTAGGGCTGGGTGAAGCTTAAGATCGACTCCCATGTGATTCTTTCTGAGTTTACGAGCGAGCGAGCAAATGAGAGACAACAGATAAGCATGCAAACAAATAAACCAATGGCTGTGTATGTGAAAGGCTCCATCTTTATTGGCCTGGTTGTTGCTTCTGTTTATGGGGATCGCCATCTACTTCAAGCTTTGGCTTATTGATTACAATTTCTCTTTTGAATACAAAAATTGGATGAGGTTCGATTTCATCAGTTTAGTACTGGCATATATCACATCGGTTTTCTTTAATTTCCTATCTTTTTCCTTATTTAATGGACTACGGTTGTTGATATTTATTGGCTCTTGTTCTTCTTTCTTCTTTCTGGGTTTAAAAGTGTATCATTGACAAAAGAACGCCATTTCCTTTTCTTGAATTCTTTTTTATGTAGGATGCCCTAACGATTAATTAGGGATAGCTTTGTAATTTTATATGTTTTCTGTTTAATCAGTGATAGAAGGGAATTTTTGTTGAATTTTTTAAAAAATTAGAGGAAAATTTTATTAAAATCAAATTAAAGGGAAGGTTTTTATGATTGTCAAAATTTCAGGGAGGTTTCTGTATTTTAAGATGAGTAAATAATCCGGAGCGGGGATGGTTGATAGACTTGAAGGGTATGGAATATGGATCTCGATCTCAAATCTCAATCATGCATATTTCCTTACATGCTAGGAAGTAGCGTAGTAAGCGACTGGAGTGGATGGGATTTGAGCCATTTGGCTGGATGCAGTCCATATCCGACCCTTTTCGTGTGTTAATTCCAAGCTCCGAATTTCGATGCAAGCATGGCCAATCATCTGGAACAGGAAGTCCAGACAACAGACTGATGTGAACATAAGATGAAGCGCTAAAAAGCACTGCAACAATTCTCACTTCTCAGGGAAAGATGAAAAAGATTGAGAACACAGGGACAGACAGATAGATACATCCTCGTGTCTGACTGGGACCCAGATATGCATCGCTTTCTCAGCTCATCTCATCAGACCATGGAAGATCGAACTACCACTTTTACCACATAGACACCATAGAAACTAGAGAGAGAAGAGAGAGAGTGAGATTAAATTGCAATTTGCAACAGGAGGAATTTAGCTAAACGTATCAAAAATAAAAAATCGGTAGATGCTATAAAGACTCAAGAGAGAGAGAGAAGTTGGACTCAAAGCTTTGGGCAGATGGGAACATCAGTCAAGCCTCATGAATCCAATCGCGTCAGTCAGAACCCAAAAAAAAATTTACAAAACAAAATCACGAAACGAAACAAAATCCATTTCGTGATTTTCCAGAATTTCCAACCTCTAAGAACCAAATCTAAAAAAAATAAGAGAAAGAACTAAAACTAGCTTTTGTTTATCTTTTCGAGCACGACAATTTGTTGGGTTCATAATCTCCGAATCTCGTGGGTACCCATGAATCAAAACAATCACAAAGTTTCTTCTGTTTTTTTTTTTTTTTTTGGTTGGATAAAAAGGACTACTTTCTTTAATATTAATGTTTTTTTTTTCTATTTCTTTTTTTTCCTCGGTTTGCTTTGTTTTGTTTTTCTTCCGGTTTTGTTTCGTTTCCTTCTGGGATTGTCAAAAGATGTTAATTTTAATCCATCCGCTCCTACACTTTCTCTTTTCTTTGTTTCGATGTTTTGTTTTGTTTGACCTGGTTGAGTTGGGTCTATTTGTGACAGCAGGAAAACTGACACCCTCTTTAACAAATACGAATTTAATTTAATTTAATTTTATTCTCTCTCTGTTGATTTTGCGGTGGGAGGGGATTTTTATTAGAGAGATGTCCTTTCCGGTTTTGTGTGATTTTTAAGAAGCCTAGGGTTTCTATCTTACTTTACTCTTCTCTTTCGACCCGGGTTTCGATTTTGGGAGCTAAATACCTGGTTCTTCTCTGTTACGTCGTCGTTTTTTTTCTTGATTTCCTCATCTGAGTTATAGTTTTCTCTTGATTTCCTCATCTGAGTTATAGTTTTCTCTTGATTTCCCCATCTGGGCCTTTGATTTTTCTTTGTTTTCTCATCTAACTCTGTAATTTTTCCTGTTCTGTCATCTAGGTCTGTGAATTTTTCCTGGTTCTCTCATCTTCTCGGTTGTTTTGCTGACTTGGATGAGATTTCAGGTCTGATTTGAGTGTTCTGGCGGGGTTTTCGTTCCTCCTTGTGCGTATTCTTCCAGGGAAAAGATTGTTTTAGGATTATCGACCTTGCCCGGTGGGGGTGGTTCTGAGAGATGTTATGCTTGGAAGGATTGTGGCGGATTTAGAGGTTTGGTTTGTTTGCTTGGTGGAAATTGGGTTTTATTTCGGGAGAAGCTTTTGAGGCTGGTCTTCTTTTATTATAGTGTAGTAATGCGTCAGGGGTTTTGATTTGGGACAGTTTTCTAGTTGCCAGGTCCGTGTTTGAAGCAAATTTAAGCAATTTTGTGGCGGAAGAAGTTCATACCTTCTCTCTTTTCTGCTTCATTTGATTATTTGGGTGGAGTGTTGATTGTGATGTATAAATGATGTTTCATGCTCAAGGTGCTTCAAAACATACTTGTAGTCTCCTCGCAGTGTTCTGTGGAAAAAATCCTGATTATAAGCAGGATATCTCAGATGATCGACCAAGATATCCTTTTCCAGAGTTTGTTTCAGTGGGGCGTTTAGAGGTGCCAAATATACTCGGAGTGCAAATTATTCTCTTTTCTTTTCTTTTTTTTTTTTTTTCGTTTTTTATATATCTATACATTTGTTTAAGCTTCACAAACCATTCTCCGTTTCAATGCAGGTTCACACTCTAACTAATCCAACTACAGATGAGTTTCGGCGAGTTTTGGAGTCATCAGAGCCAAATTTTGTTTACTTGCAAGGAGAAAAGCTCTCAAATGAGGAAGAAATAGGTTCTCTGGTGTGGGGAGGTGTTGACTTGTCCAGTACTGAAGTCTTGTGTGGACTATTTGGTACTACATTACCCACCACTGTAAGTGATTTACCTCTTACAAGGTTGTTTCGTGGAGTTTTGGTTTCCTCTTGAGACTTTATGCTTTTAACTATGATTTCTTTCCTGCTTCTGAACAAACTGGGGACTCCCAAATACTTCGAAACAAACCTTTGTAGCATAACCATGAGGCTACTCCACAGCTACATATACAATTACATGTTTCCTTGCATGTATTAGTGTCTTTTTTAATCTGTTATGCAGTTGATATTCTTATTTCCAAATTTTTTTTTTCAATTTACAACTCCAAGAAACTACTGGAGAACATAGAATTAAACTAGAGTTACCTCCAGTATTTTATGAACTCCCCTTTATGCATGGCTTGTCCATGTTGGACAACCTTAGGATTCTGATATTCTATGGATACGTGAAGGGAAAATCTATAACGTTTTTTCCTTATTCCCTTTGCCTACCTATTTCATGTAGAAGAACAACTAATTACTTGGTGAATATTTTTACCAATCTTCCCTTGCCTATTTCCTTTCAACCTTTTCTGATTTAGAATTCAAATCTGCGGACCGTTTTAGTAATATATTATTTTCTTTAATGGGTATCCCTGAGTCCATCCCTGAAATCCATCTTTTCATCTTACTAGTTTAGAGTATCTATTTCTGATTCCAAATCTTGTCTGTGTCCATGCAACACAACACTGGTACCTTTCTGTAGTTGCTCATATTGACCATCGTATGTTTCATGTTGATAAAACAGTTAGTTTATCACAAGATGTACCTTTGGTGCATACACAGCAAAATGTACATCTAGAAAAAAAAACCTCTATACTTTGAACAATTATTGTGCACTTATTGTAGCTTTTGAAGCATAGAGAATATGGTGGAAGTGGGAAAAACTAGGTTTAAAGTTAAATAAAGGAATAATAGGAATGCTATGAAAATAAGTAGCTATAAAGGTCATGATGTAAATATGAATAAAAACAAGTAAAGTGTATGTGTAGTTCAAATAAAAGATATATGTTTGGTTATGACTCCTGCTACTTACATTAGATAATCGCTGTGGTCCTTATCAATTAAACTGGGAGATATTAATATCTATTACCTATATATATTTTTACATGATAATATTGTGAATAATTAATTTATCAAAAAAAATATTGCGAATAATTACTGCTTCATATGTCCATGTATATGTCTTTTGAGTTAAACTAAATTCTTTCACCTAAGGCCATAAAATTGTGACTTAGAATGCTATAATGTCTTTACAACACATTAACTTAGTTTACAAGCTAATGTGTCTGAGGAAAAAAGGCTATATGTTGTAAACCAACACCTTGTACAATAACCACTGAACTAAAAAGTTTACAAGCTCCCTGACTCTATACTCCCCCCCCTCCCCCCCCCCACAAAAAAAAAAAAAAAGAAATAAAAAACGAAAGACAGGAAGACAAATGCTGCAGGAGGTATATATGCACATGATTCTATGAGGAACTTGATAAAAACTTTCATGTCTTTTTGTGGTCTGGATCTGCTTCTAAATTCCATGTGATCCATTCTTCTTATTGTCAGTCATATTGGGTATCCGGTTTCTCATTTTCTTTTGATGTTCCTATCATGATAAGCATTACCCCTTCTTAGTAATTGGTATAAATGTTTATTGTAACTGATCTGATTCATCATCAAATGTGGCTGCAGGTTTATCTGGAAGTCCCAAATGGTGAAAAATTGGCAGAGGCTTTTCATTCTAAGGTGATTCTAGCCTTTTTTTTTTGTTTTTTTTTGGGTGGGGGTAGTTGATTTGGGCATAAACAATTCTTGGTAAACTTTACAGACTATTAATTGTTAGGTGGGAAGGCTAGTTTTAAAGGATACAAGGACCTCTATTATTAACTTTATCAGTTGAGAAAGCGGTGCTTGTCTTTGAACTCATTCAAATTTCAAAGATGTACCTGGTAAATCCAAAATAGGATGTACCCAGACCCAGATCAAGGATCTTGAGTAGATCTGATTTGTGTTCAAATTTAGATGCTGAATTATAGTTGACAGGATCATACATTTTATGATTCAAATCATGGATCTCAAGGTTTCAATTTGAATCTTACATCTGAATCCTTTTCTTAAATAAACCTTATAATTACTTTTAGTTATTACAGTTCAATTCATGAATCTTGCATTTTATATGATTCATGTGATTTGAATTAACTTAATTAAGACCTAATTTTCTACTTTGTCATTCTTTTATTCCCTATAATTTTTTCAAGGGAACTTGTTTTGAAATTCTTACTAGAATATAATTTATTTAGGTTATTTAAGACTTATTTATGATATGATTATTTTTTCAAAACATTATGCTAAATTGGAAAATTACTGAATTGAGAACTCAAAGTAAGATATTTTTTTGTGGTTTTGTATGCTCTTTACTGATGGTTCTTTTATTGGAAAGGAACAATTGAAACATTTTCCTTAATATTTTTTTGACAGGGAGTCCCTTATGTGATATATTGGAAGAATACATTTTCTAGTTATGCAGCATGCCATTTTCGACAGGCATTGCTATCAGTGGTACAGAGGTATTATCATTTACTGTATAAGGAATTCAACAATGAGTAGCCTCCTTGCCCATGATGGAGGGTTGATGTACTTTCTTGCCTGGTCATAGCACAAAAAATGGACCTACTGGATGATCCTTGCTGGCCGAACAGTGCTAATTGCTTCCTTTTAAATGGTTTTGGTTAAAATCTGTAACATGTGGAAAATTTCACTTATTCAACAGTGAGGGTTGTCCATTTCATTTGATCTTTGGTCTAAGTGTTGTATGATCTAGATTCTTTATTGGTTAATCCAAATGTAGAGGAAGGTTGCATCAGTCACCATCCATTAATGGGCTTGTAGAATGTTTTATTTATTTATTTTTTCTGTTGGAAAGCCAAATTAACTTGTGTTGTTCTGATATTTTGGGTTTTCTGTTGGTTGTTGCTAGTTCATGTAGCCATACATGGGATGCATTCCAACTTGCCCATGCATCGTTTAGGCTCTATTGTGTACGAAACAACCATGTCTTGCCAACCAACAGCCACAAGGTTAGTAGTAAGGTGGGGCCACGCCTACTAGGTGAACCCCCAAAGATTAATATTGCTCCACCTGAGAAGGAGGCTGACGAAGAAGATGAAGAAGGTTCATCCGGCTCTCTCCCAGCGATAAAAATATATGATGATGATGTGAACATGAGGTTTCTTGTTTGTGGAGTGCCATGCACATTGGTGAGATGCACTTGGTTTTCATCATGTATTTGCTTTCTAAAACAATAAAAGAATAATATTCTTTTCCTTGGATTTGTTTCTTATGACATGCTTGTTTCTTTTTGAAGGATGCATTCTTGTTGGGATCTTTGGAAGATGGCTTAAATGCCATCTTAAGCATTGAAGTAAGTATGATGCAAGGTTGTTTGGTTTTACATCTATAACTATTTAACCTCAATTTCTTTCTTCACTGATATATGTTCATTTTTGTTATTAAATGTATAAAACTCTAGTTTAAGGTCCAAATTCTAAGGTGGAAGTAGGAATGTGTTTCAAAATGCATAAAAAATGTAAATCATACTCTCTTCCAGCCTGTCCATAACTCAATTCAACTAGATTAAACCTTGTTGCAACTATATGGAGTTAGGTACACAAGTCTTTTTTCACTATTCTGCTCTATTCAGTAGCATATCCATTATTAGATTAGGGCCCCTTAAATCATTTCTTACTATTTAAACCCATGTCCTTTTTGGTCCTCTTCCAGCCTGCCCACATTGGAGGAAAATTTTCTGTTTTGGACAGTTAGTTACTAATTCTTGCGCAAAGTTAGTAATTCTGTTTTGGAGACATTTTCCAATTGAATGTATTCGGGAAGAAAAAATTCTTGACTATATTGAAAGGGTGCCAGAAAAAATGCATTTATTTTGCCAAGCTATTAGGCTGGCTTTTTTTTTTTATATATATATATCTCCCAAAGGGCTGCACAAATTGGGGGGGGGGGGGGTAGCCCATCCCGTAACCCCCATCAACCCAGGTGCAGGAGGGATTTAATCTTTAGTCTCTGCTACGACCAGAAGGAGACCGTACCAACCAGCTGGTTGGCACCTTGCAACTATTAGGCTGGCATTATCTATGCCCATTTATATACTTATATTATGAAAATAATAGAAAGTTAGAGCTTAAGATTATGCAAGTTCTCATTGTTTTTAACTCCTGTGATGTTTCAGATACGTGGGAGTAAGCTTCATAATCGTGTTAGGTATGTTCTGATGGTTTGGATGTTTAAAAACCTTTCATTTTATTTTATTTTTAACTTACAAATGCCATCTGCTGAATGAGTATTTTTGGGTGAAGTTTTTGATTTTTTTTTTTTTGCATATTTATCTGGAGAAAATAAAGCAATTGAACTGATTGATTGCATTTTACTGTGTTCCAGTGCTCCGCCGCCTCCTCTTCAGGCAGGGACATTTTCCCGTGGTGTTGTAACTATGCGTTGTGATTTATCTACTTGTAGTTCTGCCCACATTTCTCTTTTAGTGTCTGGTAGTGCACAGACTTGTTTTGATGACCAGGTAATTATGATATAGTAGAATTGCCATGTTTGAGTTCCATTGGGGTTTATGAATTTGTATGCATGATTGTGTTAATTTCATTTTATTTTTTTCACTTTAAATTTTCAGCTTCTGGAGAATCATATAAAAAATGAACTTATTGAGAAGAGCCAGCTAGTCCATGCATTGCCCAGCTGTGAGGAAAACAAACAACCACTGTCAGAGCCTCGAAAATCAGCTTCAATAGCTTGTGGGGCCACTGTATTTGAAGTTTGCATGAAGGTCCCAACATGGGCTTCACAGGTTCTTTTTCTACCATTCTTTCTGTTTCCTGTCTTTCTTTGTTTCTTGCTTTTTCCCACTTCTTTTCATTTCTGAAGTCTCTTTTTGGGTTTTGGTGGTTTTCAATTGTTTCTAATATTTCGTAAGTACACCTAGTGGATTTTTCTTGGATGTCCATAGTGCACTTGTTCTTATTATCTCAGAGTTTCTTGCTGCATGCATTTGCAGGTACTGAGGCAGTTAGCACCAGAAGTTTCTTA
The DNA here is from genome assembly GCF_056320005.1 of Nelumbo lutea. NCBI lineage: Eukaryota > Viridiplantae > Streptophyta > Magnoliopsida > Proteales > Nelumbonaceae > Nelumbo > Nelumbo lutea. The sequence continues at coordinate 1,389,312 of NC_142689.1, forward strand.
CCGTAGTTTGGTGACACTTGGCATTGCTAGCATTCAGGGATCATCAGTTGCTTCTTTTGAGAAAGATGATGCTGAACGCCTCCTTTTCTTCTGTACTAGGAAGGGGAAGGATATTGTTCCAAACAACACCATGGTCAATCCTCCTATCTGGTTAAGACCACCTGCTCCTAGTCGAAAGAGATCTGAGCCATTTCAAGATATTAAATATACATGCAGTAGTGACATGGTGGGGGAAAATGGCAATTCTGTCAGGCAAGTAGATCAAGATGGCAATAAGGAAATTAAATCAATAGATGAGCCTACCATGCCCTTAATACCCTTAAGACAGAAAGTAAAAGTTGCTGCTATGAGGCCTATCCCTCATACTCGTCAGCAAAAGATGCTTCCCTTTTCAGGTGTTGCTGATGCAGATGGACATGATGGAGGCCAGGCAAAGGCCAACTTACCAATCATCCCTTCAACAAAGCAAAGTATTGTGCCAACACCTATCATACATCGAAAATCAATGTCAAGCTCCTTTCAAGCTCAGCAGATTATTTCTTTGAACCCCCTGCCTTTGAAGAAACATGGTTGTGGCAGATCTCCCATCCAGGCTTGCTCTGAGGTAAGTTCCTCCATTTTCATGAGTATGCTTGTACTGGTTGTTAGCCTGTGGAATAGGTACTCTGTATCAGACACATCTGGGCTATTTAGAGACTGAGATGTGCATGTGTATATTATCAGGTCCTTTGGTTGCAATCACAGTTGCCTTGGTATGAGTGCCAAGTATATTTGGGTGCTGAATATCTGACTCGTTAGGTATTCATGTATGTCTGATGCGGCTATGGAACTATACTCATGCATGTGTCAGCATTTGAATCCGTGCCCACAAGGTTCTAAAATTCATTTGAGTTTTAAAATTTCATTCCAGCATTAGAATTCAGTATACTTGGAAACCTAAACAAAGTCGGAAGGCTTTAAAGAGGTTTAGAGAAGGAAAGACAATAGATAGCAATTGGTCAGATGTAGACAAGGAAATGAGAGAAAAACAGGAAAAATGTAGAAATAGGAAGAAAAACAGTTTCTTTATTTTTCTTGAACTAGGGAGATTTTTCCCTACATTTCATCTCGAATCTTGCAATTCAAGTGAAACATTGAAAGAAAAATTCTTTTTGTAGGAGGTTAAGAATTCTCTCAACCAAAATTTAATACCTTATGTTCCCTGCTTATTGTTATGTTTGCACTCTTTTGGATGCGTCGGTCATGCATGCAAATAATCAAATGCCCAGGTCTTTGGCATGTCACAGCTCCTTGGATTACAATTTAGGGTCATAACTGCAAATAAACAATTAGCTATTTATTATTTTACTCTTGACACCATACAAGGCACACATGTGTTATCCCTTGACAATTGAAACACCATGTCTGAAAGTGCTATATGCCAGCACTTTTGCCAACTTTAGATTGAGGAATTGTTATCATGTTAGAAAGAAATGGTGTGGTAGGTAGGTTTTAGCAGAGCTGGACCCCTTTGGTGTTGAGGTGTACTATTAATGGTTCATCTTGGGTGGGCTAGGGTTGAGCAATTGTTAAAATTTCAAGGGGCCTAGGCCAGGCCTGATGCAGTGTATATTCTCAAGATGAGTACCCAACTTGCTTCCCTACTGATAATATTGTTAATGTGGATATCTGACTTAATGTCCATTCTATAGATCTTTTTTTCTGTGCAGTTATATTTGTATAATCCCTAATACGATTAATTAATGAATTGATTTGATTTAGGTTTGAGTTTTTATTCCCATTATATCATCTAAGACCCCACCTTCCACCTAGTTGTGTCCTATTTTTGGTTTAGGCAGGGCAAGGGGTTTTTTCTTTCCCTCAATGAATTCATCCGGTACTCCTGGTTGGTTTCTATTAATTTTATTTTTCTGATGTTTTCTTTCTTGCAGGAGGAATTTCTGAGGGATGTGATGCAGTTTCTAATCCTTAGAGGGCATAGCCGTCTTGTCCCTCAAGGTGGATTAGCTGAATTCCCTGATGCCATACTAAATGCAAAGCGTCTTGACCTCTACAATTTGTATAGGGAGGTGAGATCTTGTTCTTTTTTCGTTTGTGTGCTGTTTCCCATTGCCCAGCATGCCAGTGCAAAATCGGTAAAATATCTTTCTAAGTTGGATATGATTTAATTATTCCCTCTATTGTTATTACTGTTCTGGGGTTCTTTTAGGTGGTTTCTAGGGGAGGCTTTCATGTTGGGAATGGCATTAACTGGAAAGGCCAGGTTTTTTCAAAGATGCGAAATCACACAATGACCAACAGAATGACTGTAAGCCTCCATGCTTCCTGGTGTGCCTATTCATTTTCACAATTTGTCTAAGTTTCTTTATAAAAGCATTTGCACAGAACATTTAAAGGGTAAAAAATAGATATCATTCTCTGACATCATAAAAAATGTGTCTTTTCTTGTTCTTATTTTTATTCTTTTTTTTCTAGAGAGGATATTGTTGAAGGGTGTATTGGATTCAGATAATATGTCCAAATTTTTCTTGTCATAAGATTGCAATAAAAGAATTTTGCATGTTTCTTACCTTTGTGTCTATCTAGTAATATTAACAAGATTATTGGTGCTTTAAGATGTCATAAACTCTAATGGACTTCTGCTATTTCGTTTTTTTCTTTTTTTATGATTTTGGAGAATGGAGAGTGTGTCGGTGCAATCAGAATATAAGTTGACACTGGTTTATTTTATAGGTCTGCCTTGTTTCCAAGGTTGACATGTTTTTGGTTTGCTTTTTGAGTTGTTTGATTTTGTAATGGTCAAGTTTGCCCCACCATACCCCTTCAATGCCATATATTGCATCACCTGTTGTATTTCTCTTTTCTCTTATTCAATTTTTATCTTTATTATCAAAACATTTTCTTTTACTGAAAAAAGTATTTTGAAAAAAGTTTTGTTAGACAATAGATTACTTGAAAGCCATTATACTGAAGTGGTTCTTGACATTCAATAATTTTGTCTCTCTCAAAATATAGTGCATAGATTTATGCTGCTATAATAAGCAAGCTAAGAACTACGGTAGTCTCAAATTCAGTAGCGTTGGCAATGGCATTATACAATCATTAAGCCATCATAAAGTGCAACTTATGTTGGAATTGTACAAATGGTTGGCTTGACATATGGTGCTGATTTCAAGTGGGGGCTCTAATTGGTGCCATGTGACCTCCAGAGAACTATTCTCCTTGATATGTCGTGCTTATATTCAATAAGAGCAATTCTCCTTGAATACATCATGCTTATATCCGATAATCCAGAACATGTCTGCTGCAGTGTTGCTAAGACTTGGATCAGACTGGATGTTTGGACAGTGAAAACCAGGAACAAGTAACCTTTCCAGTTGCAGTTAAATTACAGTTTTTAGGAGCTGAACAGGTTAACTGGACAATAAACCGGAAAAACTGTGACCCATACAACATTTTGGTTTTTAGTCCTGTCTGAATCTTACAACTTTGGTCTGCGTTTCTTTCTTGTAGAATCTAATTTTTACTAGTTTTTTTTTCCCATATTTTTTTGGGTGGTGTTGGGGGTGATTTCCCTAGCTTCTCTGTAGAGCCAGATCCTTGTAGTTATGTTTATATGCTTATTATAGAATTGTACCTTTTTATTGATGAAGATTATGAGTCATCATGACATTGATATTTGATAATAATAATTCGACTTCCACAAGCCTATCCCATCTAGCTGATGAAGATCTGGTTTCCATGGCAATGAAAATATACAAATTTTACATGGTATAAATTGCAAAATCTCGTGATTTTTTACTAGAAAAAGAAATAAAATATACTGGTCTGATTGGATCTACTTAATTATATCATTTTATGTTGCTCTTCTTGAGTGTTCAGTCATTTTAATATGATTTGTGGAGTCTCATTATTTTTGGTTGCTTGCAATAGGGTGTTGGGAACACTCTAAAAAGACATTATGAAACTTACCTTCTAGAGTATGAATTGGCCCATGATGATGTGGATGGTGAATGCTGCTTGTTATGTCACAGGTTTGTACACTCTCTCACTCTCTCTCACTCTCTCTCACTCTCGCACACACACACAGTCCGGCTTTGGTCAGTGCAAGCCTGTGTTCACACTGTTCGAACAGACTCTTGCAACCTTGTATTGGGAATATCTCCCCATGAAATAAAGCACACATATTCCCAATGCAATGCTGTAAAGGCTGTTCGAACGGGCATTGCACTTACCAAAGCACTGACCCACACATATGCAATTTGCAAGAGGGGTGCAACTTGGGTTGGCCTGGTGGGTTAGCATTTCAATTTTGACAAAAGTCCAACCCAAGCCTGCCCAAGTCGCACCCCTGCTGCCAGGATAATAGCAGATGTATTAGACTTCTAGCAAGCCAAGATAGCTTTTTCAATGACACGTGCTGCCTTTTGATGACTCTGTAGAGAATCCTTTACATAACTTTAGTATCTCTCATGGACAATAATAATTGAATGTCTTGAATAAGATGTTAGATTGTAGTGTATATTATGTTTAACATAGTATATGTGCCAGTGTGTGTGTGGGTGTGGGTATGAAATATATTCTGACAGTGGATGCTATCTTTCACCAGTAGCGCAGCAGGCGATTGGGTAAATTGTGGAATATGTGGTGAGTGGGCGCATTTTGGCTGTGATAGACGGCAGGGCCTTGGTGCCTTTAAGGTATGGTGCACCTACTATATAGAAACCTGCATGTTGAATTTATAGCAGTTATCTGTCTATATTTAAAAAGAAAGCCGATATAAAATTATAAATTGGAAAATGAAGATATGATAAGGCTACAGAATCTTCTATCAGTTTAGTGAACAATTGCATGTTGCCAAATTGGTGGTCTTTTTCACCATGACTTGGATCACATATTGTGCAGGGTAAAGTCAATATTTCTGTTACGTAGGAAATGTTTTTAGGCCTGGAGTTTCCAGATTGCTTTTGTTAGAAAGAGCAACCAATACCAACAGTTTTGTTTTGTATTGGGATTCAACTCCCTTGGTTAAGTTGGTGGTTAATCCCATTGTAATGACACATGACAGGACTACGCAAAAACGGATGGGTTGGAGTACATTTGTCCTCACTGCAGCATATCGAATTTCAAGAGGAAATCACTGAAAACTGCTAATGGGTTTTCAAAGGCGTTAACAGCTTCATAGCCCGTTAATCCCGTTTCCCTCTTTTTATGTGTTTCTCCAATCTCCACCCACCCCCTTCGCGGCTCTTCTTTCTTGATCCTAGAAAGCAATCAAAAAAAGGCCACAGAAGGGTGGGTTTATATCATCATTGTTTCCCCATAATTGTTCCATAAATAGCAGTTTAAGCAAAAAAAAAAAAAAATAGTCCCAATTTTCATGTGACATAGTTAGAAGAGATGACAGTGTTCAAAGAAAGAAAATGTATTATACCCTTTTTCTTTTATTTAATTCTGTTGGAGGTAGTAGTTTGTTGGCAATGGAGGATTAGTCTATTTCTATTTTCTACTGAGTGAAGGTTCGGTTTTCTCGCGACAACGTAGCCATCCCAGTTCCTCGCTTGCCTCGGTTGAAATGAGAAGTATCAAGTTACGCTTTACTACACATAGGGGCATGAATATAGCAAGGTTCAAAGTGGCAATAATACAAGCTTTAAAATATTGCAACCTATCAGTGCATGTTGTGTCACTATGTCACTGTGTGTTGTGTGTTTGCTAGGGAGCCGGAAAAATTAGACGGTTTGAACCATTCGAGCTGTCCAATGGTTTTGGTTGTTTTTAATTTTTTTTAAATTTTATATTTTTTGTTAGAATGGGTTGTCCGTTTGAATGGTCGGACTGTTTGACATGAAAACTGGACCCTTGAACGGTTTATTATCTGATTCGGTTTTAAAAGCCTTAGTTTTCATATCATATCGGTTAACTAAACAATTAGTTGAATAAAAAAGACAAGAATTTCCATCGACTGATCTCTTCATTTGCATCATTTTTTCACATCCAAAGTTTTGATACTTTGGACCTTATTGATCGTATTTACTCGTATAACTGTTCTTATATATATATATATATATATATCACTGTTTTCAAAATCGGACTGGACTGGATGGTCAGATCGAAAAAACCGGGAACCAGTCACTTGATCGGTTCTGTTTTCCTCCAAAACTGTTGATTTTGGTCAGCAAACTGTTGAACCGGTTGATTAATCATTTGAACGGTTTTGACTGTTTTTCAATTTTTTAATTTTTTATCAGAATGGACTGACCGTTTGAACCGGTAACCGGACCCCTGACTGATTTAGCCACTGGTTCGTTTTTAAAAATCATGATATATGTCATGTCATGAGCAATTCATGAGTCATGATTATTCATAATTATTCTATTTGTATCATTTTTCTACAAATTACACAATTAAAAAAAAAACTTTTTTTGACAAATTGTTGATGGGTCAAAACACAAGACATTTGGTGGATCCGTTTTATTTTAAATTATTATTATTATTATTATTATTATTTTATGTTCGAGTCCAACTGAGTTATACAAGACCAACCATTACCACTTATTATAGGTAAAGCCTAAAGGAGTAGACAAGAGGGGTAGCCCCAGCCCAAACCCGTGGACAGTTAGATCCCCCGCACCTGGGTGAAGGCGGGACTTGAACCCAGGTCTCAGATACAAGATGCAACCAGAACCAGCTATGGTCTATGGAGGACTTTACTAATAATAGAGGCTGGTTGTGGTTGACAGTTGACACTCACTCCATCTGCATCTGCATTGACGGTTGGCGGGTGCTTCGTGACCGCCTGAGCCTGCCTGAGGCTGAGGGAATGTTGTATTGGAAGACTGGATTTGCTACTTACAGGTAACTACTACAACAAGGCTACCCAAAGGAAGGAGTGTGAGAGTCGTTTGTTTCTACTTTCTAATGCATGGGTCAGGGTCATGGGTGTAGTAAGTAAACTAGTAGTAGTGTCGTGGGCAGGTCAGATGTGGCGTGTGGGCAGCGGATCCGAGCGCAGCAAACACCGCCCTTAACCTGTCTTATACAGGGAGGGTACATCCCCACCCCTACCCTATTGGATTTTCTTCTCTGGTGCTTATCATTATGATCATCACCCTCACCCCGATTCCTAAACAAACACTTTTATAGGTTAGGATATGGTACAGTCCGATGCTCTTTGTATCAGTCCTCAGGATTCAGGCACGCACAACCCCAAAGGAGGTTTTTGCAATTGCAAGTACAAATAAAGTCTGAGTCGATAATCTGATCTAATTTGCTTCTACACATTACACACAAGGCCATGTCACGACTTCTGCAAAGCTGAGCAAAGCACAATTTCACAAGTTAATAGCAATCTTTTAACTTTAAGAGAAAAATGATTATTCTTTTATTCTTATTTCTTATCTCTTAAAGTGTAATCATACAATTTTTTGTTTTTGAATGATATCTCCAAAAAGACAAACAAAAACTCTCATATATGGGGTCAAAATGAATATTTAATAATTTTCAGAATTTAAAATTCTGAACAACATTCTTTACATTCAGAGTTTAGAAGAAAGAAAAATTCACCAATACCACTTCTTAATTTAATTATTGCACTTTCAAATGTCAGACTTTGGAGCAAACAAATGCACCAGGTTGTTGGATTATCTAAGCTAGCTCTAGCCTCTAGAGCTGACATTTCGTCAAATTCTAACGAAATGTGAATAGTTGAGTACAATACGTACATCATTACATCTCCTGTAATCTTGCAATAAAAGCCATTTTATAGCTCAGCACAGAAATGAAAAAACAGAACGAAACGATACCCCTCTGCCACAGCCTACAAACCTGCAACTATATATATATATATATATATATATATTAATACCTCCTAAGTCCTATGTCCTAATCTGTTCATAATGATAGCTTGAAACCCTCAATCAAGTTTAAATACGAGTAACCATCAATCTCACCACCATCATGACTTACTCCCAGGCCCAGCTAGCTACTTCGTGGATACATACAAAATCTGCATAGACATAAACAGAATGATTACTTGATTAGAGTGGCCTGTGAAACCAAGTTTAAAGTTCTCATCCATCGAATTAGTCTCATCCTTTTTAGCTGTTGTTTCTCCTAGAATTTCCTGGACGGCTGTGGACCATATACATTCCACTTTCATAATTGAAAGGGAGAGTTTGAGAGAGCTCTGCTCTCTGCTCTGCTGTGGGTGTAAAACAGGAAGCCGTGGCTATACTGTATTGGAATTGGAGGTAACCTTGAACTTGAATAGTTTATATCATAGAAACAGGAAGCCGTGGCCATGTGGTTTGGATTGAGAAGATGATGCCAGCCCAATTTCAATTTCAAACCTGTAAAATGTTTTAAACTAGTTCTGTGTTTTCTGACAAATACTTAAACTTCTCCTGTATTTTTGACTTGTGCAAAAGCTTCTCTTCTCCATAAATGCTTTAAAAGTATTTTTTAAATTTTCATTTTTGCCCATGGAAAGCTTTCTTGAAATGAAGATTGAAGATTCATCCAACTACCCCAAAAAAGATGATTCATTTTATTTGAGCGGGCTTCAAGGTTCAATAGGCAACAAAGACCAGATTGGGATTGAACTTGAACCTTTCCTATTTATTAGCAGAAGTGTCACATTCAAGCAATTTGAAGATAGAAAAATGGTATTTACCATGCACACTCATAACAAGAAACAGTCATAATTTTAAGGGTTCAACTATGATATGAAAAAAAAATATGATATCTGAAAATCTTTTGACCAGTCAACTGGAATCACAAACGTGGTAGTCAATCAGGTGTTATTTATCAAAATTCATGGATGGGTTTTGATTGATCCATACCATATCTTTTCAATCATAGATTTCCCTAATTTTAATGTCTCGTTACTGAAGGGGTGTAATTGCATATTTATTTGAAACGTAAATGGGGGGTTTTTGGCTTTCTGCAGAGGTCAAAGTACAAGGAGCTTTAATTACCTTTCACAAGAACTTAAAAAATGGAGACTAAATTCAATCAGTACTAAAAGGGTTTAAATTTATATGTATATCGATCCGAGCTCGACCTGTACCTGTACACCTTGCGATCTGTTACAACAGAAATCCAAAATTTCTAGGATATGCATATATACCCCAGACATTATCATGTTATCTGGATAGAATTCTATCACTGGTGGACTGCCGAAGTTGTTGTGGGAGTCGTTGGAACGAGTTACGGCATTGTGCGGGAATCACTACATGAGAGTCAGAGATCGATGAGACTATTCGTCTATCTATTCCCTTGGTGCTTGGTGTGTGGCCACTCCCACTCATCGACTACGCGGCTCTTGAGCTTGAGCTTGACGTTACTTTCTATCATAATCATAAATGTAAATGAAGATTGAAGCTTTCCAATTCCAATTCAACGAACCACAAAACTCGGTTTCCGATAAGGCCCACCCGCACCGCACCCAATTAACCAATTTGCATGCCACGGAGTAAGGAGTATGGAGTATGGAGTATGGAGAGAGAGAGAGAGATTCTAAAAGAGTAAAAGACGATCACCCATTAATTAGCGCTAGAGTTCTAGAGACTGAGTACCTTTCCAAGTACCAGGTCAATCCGTTATAAATCCAAACAAAACAAACAACAAATAGAAATATAGAATAGAATCAATCGTCCCCAGAACCAGAACCAGAACTTGTTCACTCGTCCAAATTGAGAGAGACTTGAGAGAGAGAGGAAGAGATGTCAAAACCATCACGCTTTGATCGCCTCTATGTGGATGACTTTTACTTCTCTGCTCTCTCAAATGCAGATGAAGAGATCTTTCCGATATCAGACGAAAAATATGCTGAGGAGTTGCAACTACAGGAGGCTTTAATGTCCTCAGTGGTCTCTTGTCAAACAGCAGTAGCAGTACATCGGTCATTGAAACCCATTGAAAAGCCTAAACTGGTAAGGGTAGAAGCCGGCGAGTCTTCTAAGGGCTTCTGTGAGATTTGCATGGACGAGAAACCCAGAGGAGAGATGTTCAGAAGCAAGACTTGCTCTCACTCCTACTGTTCCGATTGTATAAGCAAACATGTTGCAGCAAAAATCCAGGAGAGCATTAGCGTGGTAAGATGCCCCGGATCCAACTGTACAGGGGTGCTGGAACCCGATCTCTGTCGCTCCATTATCCCAGCAGAACTTTTTGATCGGTGGTCTAGCGCCCTGTGTGAGTCTCTAATTCTTGGCTCCAATAGCTTATATTGTCCCTTCAACGATTGTTCGGCACTGTTGGTGGACGATGGTGGGGTGATTGTTAGGGAGTCTGAGTGCCCAAATTGCCGGAGGTTGTTTTGCGCACACTGTAAGGTACCATGGCATTCAGGGGTGGGGTGTGAGGAGTTCGAGAGATTTAACAAGGATGACAGAAAGAAAGAAGATCTCATGATGATGGAGCTTGCTAAATCCAAGGAATGGAAGAGATGTCCCCAGTGCAAGTTTTTTGTCGAGAAGAGGGATGGTTGTTTACATATTACGTGCAGGTTCGTTTCTGTCCTTCCAACAACTAATTATTTCTTTGTAATCAATCGTCTTTGCATTTGACTATTTGTATACATGAATTAAACCTCAAAACCTTGGTTGTTTTGTTTTGGTTTCCAGGTGTAAATTTGAGTTCTGCTATGGGTGCGGTTCGGGATGGTCTGACACTCATGCCGGTTGCCAGAGAAACTAAGGATTGCACTTTCAGAGAATAAAAATTGAGGCGACGGAGGAGGGTTACAACTTAATATCAAATTTAACTTCAACTATGTTAAAGATTAAGTACCAACAAAAACCATGTTAGCGAAGGGCACTTCAACAATTTTATATTTTTTGATAAATTAAGGAGGTTGTTTTAATTTGATTGAGGTTTTAGAAATTAGAACTATCAATTATCCTTTGTATTGTGGTTTAATGAAAGAGGGATAGGATATATCTAAAAAATATGGTCCCTTTTTTTTAATAGACCGCCACGTTCACATCCACTCCAACCACTGTAATAGGCACTGTAGCTTACAATCAGGGCCTAGAATAGAACCACCATTACAACTGAAACAAATAGATGCCACGAAAATGATTTGCTAGATCAATCAAAGCCAAATTAAGCCCTCCCAAATCTTTTCTATTCTTCATTAATTATGTGATTTAGGAAGCAAGAAATGGGGTGGGTTGAAATTAGAAATCCCAACAGCTAAAGCTTAAATCTTAGGGAGAATGACGGTTTAGCCCAGGATCAGAATCCTTAGGCCCAAAGTACAGTTGAGGTGGATGCCAGCTCTGAATGGCGTATAGAATGGGGGGGTTTTGACATTTTGAATGATTATAGATCTACAGTGGAATTCAGAAATCTGCGTTGGACCTGTCCCTACTTTTTTGTAAATCTTAATCATCACTCATCAGATGGATAATTTTTGGAATGAATTAGAACTAGGTAGCTATGACCAAGCAAACTATGGTTGGATCTCATCTCCTACATTCCCCATATGGAGTTGGAAACAAGTTACACTTAGTTGTGTCAATGTGCTGGATTTGGCCTAATCCAATCCAGTCCATTACAAATGGACCACGTCCAATTCAATGTTTGGACTGTCCAATCTGTTCAAATTTGTTTTTAATTTCAACCCAAATCAGGTCCATCCATACCTATATATATTCTTATCTTATTATATCTATGGACCATAATATTGGCTTAATCGAATCCAATTTAATAAATATTTTGGGCCGGATTGATTTTGGACTGGACGGTATCCCATCCAAAAATGGTCCATTGATACCCTTACTTGCATTGCACCAGTTCTAGGTCCTTGTGCTGGATGGATCCCTTCCCTTCAAATTTTAACGAATGCTCAAACCAAGCCCGCCAAATAAAATTAAATTGCAGGCAGGACTATCCAGCACCAGTGTTTTCATTTTTTTTTTTCAAGTATATAAGCAGCCATTTCATTGCAGTACAGGAGTAAAGCACCAGGTGTAAACATAAATTGTACCTGTTCATGACTTGTGAGTTTAGAGGATGTTGCTCAACGAGAAATGGGAAGAGCTCTGGATCTAGGACCAGGGACTGAGCTGGATTTAAAAATATCCAAACTCTAATTATATTCCCCTTTCTAGTTTCCCATTTGCTTGTATTAATGGAACAGAATGATAGCACTGGAGAAGCAACGAAATTGTGTTCTTTTGTTCCAAAATAATTAAATTTTTCATGAAGTAAATTAAAGAGAGGCCTTCTACTTTAATCATTGTTTCCCTTCATTTTCAAGTTTACAAGTTGGTATTGAGACTGGGCGAACACGGGTATACATTTATGTATAGATCATTCCAATAACGATTTGAAATTTGAATATTTACATTGAATATCACAATCAAAAAGAAAAAGTATAAATTGTTTTAAATGTAAATTGATATGGAACAATTGTTGGAGAATGATGGAAGCTTTGTGAACAGGGATACCTGCAAGACATAAACAAGGTTATTAAAATGTCTGATAGGAATTGCAAGAAATAATCAAATACAACAAAGAACTTAAAAAGGAAACAAATTAAGAGTTTTTTAATGGCTAATTGGGTCAATTAGGGAAACACCCTTTGATGACCCTGAATATTTCTGGAACGTTGTGTAGAGGTCCCTCTGCCTCTGGATCTTGGCCTATCAACCTGCAGGTAATTAGGCTAGCTGGGTTTGTCTGGTTTACATTGAGAAATCCCTAACCACAAAAGCCAAGACTAAGAAAGAAGATGTGGGTTGGGACTTGGGAGGCGATGAGCGAGGTCAAAAACTCCCACCTCTGTTACTATGACAATTATATATATAACAAATCAGCAGAATGCATTGAAGTGAAGATCATTGGTTACCTTATTGTATTGATCCCGTTTCATGGGATAAACTAAATTGCTGAGTAAAAAGCTCCGGTAATCAATGTTGATCTCACAATCAAGGGCAACCTTACACAAAACCAAAAATGATTGCTGTTAATAAAATAGCATTTGCATATCGTTGAGAAAGGAAATTAATAAGTAGCAGCTAGCAAAGCTTAATTATTGGTTGGGCAGGAGTTTGCAGATGCTTCGCCGCATGGATGGATGCATGGTTTAATTTGGGGGTGATACGTATACCTACATGTTATAGATGGTATATATGTTCTGAAAATCACAACGATTTAAGGTCATCATCAATTAATTGAAAAGCTCTTAATAAGATTGAGAGTGTAGGAAGCAAAACCTTGATGTTTGGCAAGGTGAGATGGAAGAGAAGGAGACGTGCTCGAATATCGCCCAGTATTCTCACTTTGACCACCACCAGGCTTTTTGGAGAGGAGTCCAAGTCATTGAATGCGATGGTATCAGAAGTTAATTGGCGGATGCTGACATGTTGGAGCACAATATGCGTCTGCACACTCACATTGTTGCTATGAGGTGGTTGGCAGAACTCAGCAACTTCAACAACTCCTATTGGGTTTCCCGCAGCAGATGAGATGTGGAGTCGTGAAGAACTGTATCTTAGTCCAACCTTGTTAGGATTTTTAGCATTCAGAGTTAAAGAAACCACAGATGAGATGTTTACATCCCTACTAGTAGAAGAAGAGTCTACCTTGAAGGAATCCAACCTTAGAGATTGAAGAGAGAAAATGGGTTTTCGCGGCCTCAGGACAAAGATAATAGTGATTGAAGCTACTCCCACCAGAGTTGCAATGCAAAGAAAGGAACAGAGCACAAGGAAGCAAAACCTCTCAATTGAAAAAGCCATGGCGTAGGTGACAGTACCAGCAATAATCGGACATGGCGTTCTCTGTTGCATGCGTCTGAATTCCAGCTGAATAATGGCACTACTTGCATGTCAAGTCAAGGTTTGATCTTTTCCTTCCCTCACCGTAACAAGTAAGAATTATGCCAAAGTGCCTGCCTTATGCAACATATTCTTCCACCCTCTCATCTCATATCACACACACACACACTGACACACATATATATTCTTTTCTTAAAAAGCCTGCGACTCCCCGAGTAAGTAACAAGGATTGCACGGTGGGCTCTACTGATTGGTATGGCCACTTGGATGTAATTCGTTCCCACACCCAATAAGCAATAATATATGCAATTACAATGAATAAGGGATATCGTCATCAAGGGATTGCAAGCAACTAAGAGCAAAGGATTTTGCTTTTACTGTTCTTTAGGAGAATTTCACCAAAGATGTTGTCGTTTTTTATTTTTTTTCATTGCTTATTTTGCATTGATTTTATACCATTTTACAAAAGTTAAAAATATTTTCTATTATTAATTTTCATACTTATTTTATATGATTAATCATTTAGTCCAAATAAATTGTAGGTTGTAGATTAGTAGAGGGTACTAAACTACTGATCTACCGAGACAAGACAAGAGTAATCAAAAGGGTAAATTGTAGATTATTACCTTTACTTTGGGGTTAGTCTTATTTTGGTATCCGAATTTCAAAATGTGCAAAATCAGAATCTCAATTCCTAAAATATCGTAGGCCCTGTTTGGCTCGTTGGAATAGAGGTCTGGAATTGGAATCGGAATGGGCTATTCCGATTCCAACTGTTTGATTGGGCTGAATCAGAACCTCATTCTCATTCCTGCTGGAATGGCACTCTCCCATTTGAGGGGAATGGCCATTCACTACCCCTCCCTTAGGAATGAAATCTCATTCCTGTTGATTTTAATTCCCATTCTCATTCTTGTCTGAACCAAACATACTATGGGAATGGACCATTTCGATTCCGCTTCCAACTGCGAACCAAATCGGACCCTAATTTAGTTTTTGTCATTAGTATTCTGTCAGTTATGTGTATCACATGATGATATATGCAACTTAAAACTTTTAAAAATATCAAAATTACCCTTCAAAATAAGACATTGCCCATCATCTTCTTTCTTAATAATCAAGATTGAACCAAATCAGTGGTGAACAACCCAAAGGACATTTGAATGGTTGATAAAGAAAATTAGATAACACTCAAAAGACATTTGTATCTTTTCACATGCCACTTAATGACAATTAATGACTTTGGACTAAACTGAAATATTTTAGAAATTCATATATTAGATTGGTACGTTTTAAAATTCGAGTACTAAAGTGAGATTAAGAGGGCGTTTGATAACTCTTTTTAGAGGTTTGGTGTGTGAAATATATACCTTTTAGACATTGGGCTCATTTAGTATTGCAATTGAAATATGATTTGAAATTGTAAGACGCAGGTCCATCACTTAGCGTGCTCAGACGTATATCAGACATGGCCTAAAGTCAATACCCCTATTTTAACCCGATAAAGCCTCATTCTCTCTCTCTATCTCTCTCTCTCCCTCCCTATCTTCCCACTACTACCACTACAATTCTCAACAATGATAATCCTGTTATCCACTTGAGCTATTCGAATTTGACATTGTTCATCTTCTTTGATAGAACCCAAAACCAGTGACAATCAATCTCTCTATTCTCTCTCTCTCTCTCTCTCCATTTCCTCTCCTCTCTTTCTCTCGACAACATCCTCAACCACCACTTGGGCTCTTTTGCCATTGCAACGAGTTGTAGTGGCAATTTTGAATAAACTAGTGGCAGCGATCATAATCCTCTTTTGACTTCTCTCCATTTCCATCATCACTATTTTGCATTCTCCTCTCTTCCTTTCATTCTTACACTCTCCCTCATTGTTGCTCCCTCTTTGTAATTTCTCTCCCTCGAACCAGTCATTGTGAACAAAGCATCGCCCGCTCATCATTCTCTCCTTCCCTTCCCTTCCCTTCTCTCTCTCTCTCTCTCTCTCTCTCTCTCTCCCACCCCTGTCTTCTTACCAACGCCGTTGCAACTCTCAACAACAACGACGATTCTTTCTAATTTTATTCTTATTTTAGCAAAATATTTTTTATTTTTTATAAATTATGTTTGTATTAATTATTTTAATTTTTATTACCTATTAAATATTTTAATAGTTTTAAGATATTAATTTGATAATTAAAAAATATTTTTTCATTGCTTTATGAACTTTATTACTATTTTCATTATTATTTTAACTCTTAATAATTTGTTTTTAATTTATAAATTTATATGTATTTTTCAATTTTATTCTTATATTAATAAATTATTTTTTATTTTTATAATTTACTCATATTTTTCAATATTATTTTGAATTTAATAAATTATGAAATAATGCAAATCGAATTCAAAATTACCAAATAATCTATTTTAGGGGTAAAATAATAAAATCAATGAATTTCAAATACTAAAGGTTTGATCCAACACAAACAACATTCTTTATTCAAAGCCTCTAAAAAGTCGAAAAGCAACATTTTCTCTTTACAAAATTTAAGCACTTTTAATATCTTTTTAACTTTTTAGATTTATCAAACACCACTTAAGCCCAAAAGTACATGGTATTTATCTACAATTTACCCCAAATCAAAATCAACACACGTTACAGGACTAAGGATGTAAGGGCAAAGTAGGATGCATCGTGCACGTGAGCTAGGGGTGATCATGGGCTGGGTTGGGTTGGGCCCAGGCTGAGCTTCGCCTTCATAACAACGGACTTAAGCTAGGCCCGGCCCCGACCCGGCCCACATTATGGGCATAAAAATATAAGCCCAGGCTCGGCCCTACATGGGCTTAGGTTGGGCCAGGACAAAATTCCAGGCCTAATTATTGTATTTCAGTTCCAAAATTAAACAATTATACTTTTTTCATTTATTGCCGTGGAGACTATAGTAACATGTAAGAAACTTTAAACTTAATATCAAGATAAAAGCTTCTAACATAAAAGAAATTAAATAAGTATACATTGTAATTTATAAGTTTCAATTGGTCATTATAATGCTAAAAATGATAATTTTAACAAACCAACTTTTCTATCAACAAAAAATCAACCTAGAACCTATAATATCTTTAAAAAAATAACAATCCATTGTCATGTAATATCCACAAAACAACTTTAAACATCTCTATAAGAGGCTCCATCTTTCATTCAATTCCTACAAGTAAAAGGTGAAATAAATATAATATATATTAGCTAACTAAGAAAAAATAATTCAAATTAATGTAATTAAATAAGTATTAAAATATTAAAATTGGTTTCAATTTTACCCAAAACTTGTAACCACTCTAAACTTCATATTTATGTTCATCAATGGAGTCTTCATCACTCGAAGATTCGTCTTTTGGTGAGAGAGAGAGATTGGGCGTGGCAGTGGTTTTGTGGAATTGGTGGGAGAAAGAGAGTCGAGAAGATTAGGATTTAGTAATTTGTTTTTAGTAATTTCTATATTTCTTTAAATACTAGATTAGAATTTGATAAGATCTAAGACCAAGGATTAAAATCTTTAATCTCTTACAAATCTTTATTTAATATATAAAACATTAATTATCAAATATTTTTAAATAATATATATCCATAAAGATATACATATATATTATTTATAAATATCCGGACCGGACATAAAAAATTATGCCCAAGCCCGGATTTTCCGGGCCGGGCTGAAATGATCACCCCTAACGTGTGAGTCCAATGGCCCGAGACTTGCTGTTCGGCGGTCTTGAACTCGCGCCTCCGCTTTGCGGAAGATCAGAGATGCTCAGATAGTAAGTCCGTAACGAATGCACTGATTAGTGATCGTTCATTATTGATGAGCCCCCGCACGACGCACCGTAACGAATACACCATATATAAAATGTTTGACCATATAGCCTTCTCTTTCTCATTTCCTCTCGAAATCGAAACCCTAATTTCTTCCTTGCAGTGCCGAAAATGGTATACTCAAATTGTTTCTATTCTCTTTCTTTGTAGGTTTCTATTTGTTTCAGCCTGATTCAATTGGAAAGATTTGTGTTATCTGCAGGGGATTGATCTCGTTGCAGGGGGCAAGAGCAAGAAGACAAAGCGAACGGCACCGAAGTCCGACGATATCTATCTCAAGCTTCTCGTCAAGGTTTTCCTTGTTTCTTTCTTTCTTCGCATTCTGTGTTAGCGATCTGTGCTTGTTGTTTCTGAAATTTCTATCGGATTTCTCAATTCTGGGTCGTCTTGGATGTTGTTGTGTTTTTGTGAAATGCCTTAAATGGCGGTCTGACTTCTGTTAATACTATGTGCATTTCGTGTTTTGGTTTTTATTTTTGTGATATTTTGGTTATGAGGTATGGTAATGGGTTTGATAGTTTTATTTGTCCCTTTTGTCGATGTCATTAGTATACTGAAGTTGTATTTTGTGGTTATCTTTTACGTGTTCAAGATTCTCTTTTTATTTTTAAATCCTGGATTTTTTTCCTCTTTTATGCATGCTTTTTTGGTATTTACCCGTATAATTACTATGTGTTATAAGCCATTTATTTGTTTGATAAATATTTTATTCTAGTTTTATGCGAATTCTATTTATTACGAGGGCACTGCTAATATGTTTGCTCTTTGCTCTTGCTTTTGAGGATTTTAGTCTCTTACAAAGCAGCTTAGTTATTAGTGGTTGAATACGTCTATGTTATTAATTATATGTACAATTGGTAACTTTAATTTTACCTGTTAAAGGCATTGATCCATTGAAATTGGTTTCTGGTTTTGTTTTATGTTTTTGGGATCCTTTTGAAAATGTGGTTTTATATTATTTTATGCATTATTTTTACATAATTCCATATGATCCATGCCGTTTTTTTTTGTATTCTTACTGTATGCTTAATGAGTTCATATATTCTGGTAGTTTTCTATGGTTTGTTGCCTCTATTCACTTATAAATAATTTAGGTGTTCGGTACTGTTGCCACTTCCCATGTTCTTTTAAGCCATGAAGTGTTCTAGAACTGGCTGAGTTTAGTTCTGGGACACAGAAATATGACAGATTTTGGAGCACGCCAAAATAACGTTTTCCATAAATACCACACCTTGGGACACTCCATAGACATTGATTTGGTATATTTTGACAAGAAATGTTTATATTTCAGATCTCAATGCTTTGGAACACACCACACCACCACATCACATAACATTATCAAAGGTGTAGTGAGTTTCAAAACCTACAATTTCCAACACACCATAGTGCAGCCAGTAGCCTGGAACAGACCACACTTTTTGTAGCCATAGTACAAAACACTTCCTTAGTGGTTCATTGGTTATTAGTTGTTGGTTCTCTCCAAAAGTGGGATATGCAGTGTCTTTCATACTCTGGTTATGGGTTATTGATAAAAAATGTGTATTAATAAGTTTGAGTTATTAAGTTGGTTGTCTTTAATACGCTGTGGGCTCTTGGATTATCTCGGACTCTGATGGGATATGCAATCCTTTTGTTTTAGAGCAGCGGAGTTCTTTACCTCGTGGATTGATATCTACATTCCCGCTTTCATTATTCTTTTACCTTTCTAGTCCATTGGGATAATTTGAGCTTACTTTTTGGAGTTATTTTGTGTTCCAGCTGTACAGGTTTTTGGTTCGGAGGACTGGCAGTAAGTTTAATGCTGTCATATTGAAGAGATTGTTCATGAGCAGGGTGAACAAACCTCCAATATCATTGTCTAGGCTGATTAAGTTCATGAAAGGAAAGGTAAAAATATCACACAAAATCTTATAGCTTGAGATCTAAGCATGGATCTTGATATGTCTGGTTTTTTATTTTTTCAGGTTAGGAATAATAATGATAGCTGTATGCTTTTTTATTCATGCATATCTCATGCCACCAAACTGGATTGTTTGCATTTGGAGTCTTATGTGATAGGTGAATACCTCTTAAGCTATAAGGAAAATTCTACAAAATAGTTGTAAGGTCAGCTATGTTTTATGGAGCAAAGTATAGGGCAGTTTTGGAACAGCATGCCCAAAAAATAAGTGTGGCAGTAATATGAATGCTTAGATGGATGAGTGGTAAAATTAGAAGGGACAGGGTTAGATGAAGTTAGACCTGTTCATGGGCCTGGCCGGGCTGGGCTCGGGCCAGGTTTTTACTCTTTATTAACAGAAAAATGTTAGGCTCGGGCCGACCAATGGGCCTACAACTTGGGCTCGAGCCCGGCCCTGATAAAAAGCCTGAAGCCCGAGCCCGACCTAATAAAAGAAATTTGAAAATTTCCCTATTCAAATGAACATTATCTATTTTAATTCAGATGTTTTTTTCCCCTATTTAAATGAACAATGGGCCTACAAGTGAATCAACAACCTTCTTAAATCAAAAAATTTATTCAAATGGACATCACATAGGGTTTTTACTTAGGTTTAACTATAGGTCGGGCCGGGTCGGGGTCGGGCCGGGCTATTTTGGCAAAGCCCGAGCCTGGTTCGAATTTTATGCGGGCCGGGATTTTTGGCTTGAGGTTAAGCCCATGGCCCAAAAAGCTTGTTCAAGCCCGTTCGGGGGCCGGGCCGGGCCACCCGGTCCATGAACAGGTCTAGATGAAGTCATATAAAGGAACCTAGGACTAGCCCTAATAGGTGATAAAATGAGAGAAAGTAGATTGAGATGGTCTTGTCACATGCAGTGTTTTAAAAGAGCAAGGCGCAAAAAAAGAGCAAGGACCAATTTGCGCCTAAGACGCAAGGCGCAAGGCAAGGCACACACCTTTTCAAGAAAGGCACAAAATTACAAAAAATAGCTAAAAAACAAAAAAAGTCACAAATTTCCAAAAAATGCTAAAAAAATTTAAAAAAATATTAAACATAATGTCAATACAAATATAAACTTAAAATTTAAAATAAATGATTTAAAAAACCTATTATCTAAAATTAAAATACATAAACATAACATGTAAAGTGTATTCAAATGAAAATTTAGAAATAAAAGCAAACATATAAAGCATTTTCAAGCATGTAAAACCCACAATCTCTTTTTTTTTCCTTAATTGCATTGCTTCAAGTAGTTAATGTGCTGTAAAACATATTGCATTCTTGATTCTATGAGTTGCCTTTGTAGCATGCCCCTCGAGGCAAGCCTGAACAAGTCTATGTTAGGGTCTGAAATTCTTATTTTTCACATAACTAAAAAAAGCAAAAAGCGCAAAATTTTAAAAAGGTGCACGCCTGGGCTGAGGTGCAAGGCGCTTCAGGCGCATGCCTAGGCGCACCAGGCGCATGCCTTTTGAAAGTGGTGCGCCTAGGACCTGGGTGAGGCACATACCCCAAAATGTGCCTCGCTTGTGTGCCTAGGCGCGCCTCAGGCACACCTTTTAAATCACTGGTCACATGCATAAAAGACCATCTATAGAACCTGTTAGGAAAAGTGATCTGTTACACTTTGAAGGGGCTAGAGGAGCTAGGTGTAGACCAAAAAGGATTTGGGTGGAACTGTGGAAGCGATAAGAAATGATTTAAGTGCCCATAATATAGTGATGGATATGGCATTGAACAGAATGGAATGGTGAAAAAGATCATTGTTTCTGTACTTCACATTTGATGAAGGGTTGTTTGATGCAAAAGTTAACAGATATGGATGGTAGAGAGACTTAGTATTGTTATTATTGATTACCAACCACTGGTGCCATGCCTTTGTATTTGAACATTTTGGTTGGCCTGTCTTAGTAGCAGCTCTCAATGATTGTTATGTGGACAGCCACGAAGCCAGAATTAATTTTGCGTGGACAACCATGAACAAAGAATTAATTTGTCTAACTAGATTTATTTTTTTATTTATTGCTCACTACACATTTCTGCACATTTCCTCACACTGTATTGTTTGTTTTCTTGCTATTACCTTGCTGGGTCCATAAGCTGAAAAAGAAAAGTGGTGTCCTTTCTGATTCTACAGGAAGATAAGATTGCTGTGGTTGTTGGTGCCGTTACTGATGATACACGAGTTTATGAATTACCTGCTTTGAAGGTGACTGCCTTGAGGTTTACAGAGACAGCCAGGGCTATAATTCTTAAAGCTGGAGGTGAATGTTTGACCTTTGATCAACTTGCTCTCAGAGCACCACTTGGGCAGAACACAGTAAGTTGAATTCTGACTGGCTTCCTTATTTATGTGTGTTTTTCTTGCTATGGATGTTCATCTACTTCAGTAATTGGTTGAAAATGGAAATACTGAATGTGTATACTAGTTGCTGGAAAAGTTTGGGCAACATTTCGCTTGAAAGGACATACCATTTACACAGGAAGTGAAATCTCATCCATCTCGATTGGGAACAATAATGGTTTTAGTAGGAAGCAGACCTGGTGGGATTGAATGTTCACTAGATGCTGTTTCTGTCATAGCTTGAGATGGGTTACTGCATCATTTGATCGCCAAGATAAGATTGATATCTGATGGTAGGGTGTAGGCTTTGATTCTCAACCCTGGATGTCAGTCTTGAGTTGCACCTCCTCTATTTCATCCTGTACACTGTTAATGCTACAATGGCACCACTGGGACTACTCAAGATGCTTTTCACTTTTAGATATTTTTATTAGTAATTCCCAGTTGACATGTTTTGACACTTGTCTTTTCATCCCTTGGCATGGATTGATCAATTTTTTATTAGTAATTCATCAAGATTAAGCAGCACAAGTCTCTCAAGTTTGATTATTCAACCAAACAAAGCACAACGTGTCTTGAACATTTGTGCTTGTTTCATTACACCATCGTCTAGCTTTCGTTGTCTTCAATCATGCCAGGTTGCTAACAACCAATTTTGCCCTAAGGGGGCATTCTTTTTCTGGATTTTGAGAGGGGAGTAAGTTGGTCAATGGGATTTTGGTTCCCATTGACCAAGAATCTCATGTTCATTTTTCGGATTAATGTGGGGACAGGGCAAATTTATTTTCCTAGGTATCATTTACCCAGGTAAGTGATACTTATCTCCTAGGTGGGTAAATAACTTTCTCACCTATGAAGAAAGTTGTTAACACTTGAATGGGACAAAAATGCCCTTTTTAATAAAAGATTTTTATGACTAAAATGGTCATTACCTTATTTACCTGAGAAATAAAAGAACAGGAGTAAATGCACTTATCCGGATAAGTGTTTTCTAGGAAAAACTTATCAGGTAATTGCATTTACCCGGGTAAATAACTTACTGAAAAGTGAACAGGTAAATAACTTGCAAAATTATTTGTATACGTTGTTGAAGCTGCACGTTGTTTTTCTGTATAGGTTCTTCTTAGGGGACCCAAGAATGCAAGAGAGGCAGTGAAGCATTTTGGCAAGGCTCCTGGTGTGCCTCGTAGTCACACCAAACCATATGTCCGTTCAAAGGGTCGGAAATTTGAGAGAGCTAGGGGACGGAGAAACAGCCGAGGCTTCAGCAATTGAGGATGATACTTGGTTTTCCATTCAAGATAACTTGTTTTGGGCATCATAATTTTTTGTTCTGGGATGTCTTTGATTAGTTTTGATTTGGCTTGCAAAAGCCCTAAGTAAAATCTTCGAAGTGTGGGTTGGTTCTTCATTCTTGATGATGGCTGAATGCACATTGTGTTTCACTTCAACAAATAGCAACACAGTTTAGGATAATGATGCACTGCTGGCTTCTGAGTAATTTATGTTGTCATGTACTTGCTATTATGTTGGGCAAACTATTGATCCCTCCACGTCACAATTTTTTATGCTATTAATGAAATCTCGGTTTTACACCTTTACTGTTATCAGTATAAATTAGAAATCACACCGGCGCCCCACATACTCATCTCAGGATGCACCGGAAAAACATCTCTCATATTTATCATGGGGGATATTCCCAATACATGGGTGTGAGCGTTAACGATACAAAGGCAGTGGTATATCGGTACTTCTAACGATGGGTACTCTGCCAGTTTCTTTCCGAAGTTTTGGTCCATAATTGGAGATGGTGTTACAAAAGCCATCCAGCAATTAGCCTGACTAGAATTAGCCCAACGATGGGTACTCTGCCAGCTTCTTTCTAAGCTGTATACTTCACAAGCATCATATTCATCCCCAAGTGTAAACACCTAGAAACTATCTTTCAATATACTTCAATAAAACTAATAAATTATAATAAGTTGGAGATTTTCTTTAGCCGGAACACTCCAAGGAAGTTTTGAAGGATGATCTGCAAGATGCTAAGAATGAAAGAGAAAAAATTGAATTCTAAATATCTAGGGCTATCCACTCTCATTGGTCATAACAAAAAGAAATCTTTTAGTGAGATGGGCTACAAGTCTTCTTAGCAGATAAGTGGGTGGAAAGTGGAAATAGAAGCTACTTACCCAAGCGAGTAGGGAAATTCTTATCAAAACTGTTGCCTCGTCTTTGTCTATTTACTACATGAACCACTTTAAAATCCCAGTGGCTACATGTGATAACATCAATCGGAAGTTTTCAAGTTTCTTCTAGGGTCAGAAAACAAATGAGAGGAAATTACACTGGCTAAATTGGAATAAACTCTGCCCAGTCAAATCTAAAGGGGGTATGGGTTTTTAGAACCTAAAGCTTTTCAATTGGGCTCTCATTGGGAAAATGGCATGGAGGCTACTAAATAGATAGGATTCCTTACGGGGAAAATTTCTAATATCTCTATATTCATCTAGATTGCCACTACTGACTTCAAATTGCCCTCTCGCTCCTCTTGGCTTTGGTAGAGCATCACTTACGGTATGAAACTTCTCAAAAATGGTATCTTTTGGTAGATTGGTTCGGGTTCTAACATACTTATTTGGGAAGACCCTTAGCTACCCTTTTCGGGGGATTTTAAAATCCATTCCCCCAAACCCCAACGATGTGAGGTTTCGAAAGTCAAGGATTTGATTTTATGTAACCCATGCCGGTGGAATCAGACAATGTTGGCCAGACTGTTCTTAACATCAGAGGTTGCAGGTATCTTAACTATACCACTGAACATGGAAGAGGAGGAAAATAAATTCATCTGGGCTTACTCAAAAGATGGTTAGTACTCGGTGAACTGGTTACCAAATTGCCTATAAGTTAAATAAAGAAACAAGAAGGGTAGCCAATAATCAAATCTTAACACAAGTGCCACCAGCTCTATGGAAGAAAATTTGGCAGTTGAAAGTTCACCCTAAAATAAAAACTTCATTTGGCGGGTGTGCTGGCAAGTCATTGGTGTCGACACAAAGTTGAAACATCGACAAATAAAAGTTGATGGGATCTGCCCAAGATGTGGACAAGAGGAGGATGTGAAACACCTCCTTATCTTGCTCGTTTGAGAAAGCAGTCTGGTTTCAACCCCATTAGGCTTTACCTTTGAGAGTGTGGAAACTAGGAACTTAGGTAATTAGATCATGTCTTGGTTTCAAAAGAAAAGCTACTCTAATGAGGATATTGATACTTGGGAAACTTTGCAAGCAATCCTATGCTGACAGATTTGGAAGGCTAGGAATGATTTCATGTTTAAGGGAGAAAGCCCAAACCTGTTGTCGATGGTGAGGAAAAGCACTAGTTTGTGAAAGGAACTTCTACAACTCATAGAACATTTGGAGCCAAAAACTGCAACGAACAATAGATGGCACCCCCTCCTAACCAATGGATGAAGGTGAATTGTGATGCAAGCTTTGACGCATCCTCTAGGTGGTTGGGCGTCGCTTGCATCATAAGGAACCAAGAAGGAAAAGATGTTGGTGTTCGAGGAGATCGAGTTCGCTGCCAATCAATTGTTGATGTTGAAGGAAGATCCATTCGACTGGGCTGGTGGGAAACTCTAAAAGAAGGGCTAGATAGAATTCTAGTGGAATTTGATTATCTAGAAGCTGTTTTAGTCGTCAAATCTATAAACAGTTTGATTTTAACCCCCTGAAAATTGTGTGGTCAGATATTTGTAGCCTCTCAAGGCGTTTTACCCAATATAAAGTCCTCCACTATGGTAAGAAGACAAATAGGGTAGCTCCCCTTTCCCCTTATTTTAATTGGTTAATGGCAAACCATTTCTCTACTTGGTTTGGCCCATTTGTGTTCCTCTGTTTTGAAGATATCTACCCCCCTTAAAAATTTCTCTTAATGAATTTCTTCAATCTCTATTGCCAACCCAATCCTAACTTGAAAAAAAAAAAAAAAAGAAACTAAGCTTGAGTTGGTTGAAAATTACATTAGAAGGAATCGTGTATAAGGAGAATTCACAGATGAGTTACGTACTAACTGGCTGACTAGTGATATTTGGGCTTTACATATATGTGCAAAAAAAAAAAAAAAAAAAACCCTGATTGGAGTTCCTAAGTTTATATACTTGCCAAAAGTATAAAAAATTTGCGCCAAACTTTTGAGATACTATCCATGAGTCCATGATCATTCAGTTCCTTCATTTTAAAGTAACTTGGTCTCAGTTTGGGAGGAGTACAAATACAAATATGTATAGAGTGTAAAACCTTCTAATTTATATTATTTTGTATATATTTATACTGTATATATTTGTATTTGTACTTCTTCCAAACTGAGATTTAGGCTCAATTTGGAAAGGGTACAAATACAAACATCCAGAGTGCAAAACCTTATATTTTGTACTTTTTTCAAACTAAGCCTTAGATGCAGTTATTTTGGTCTTAAGACTCAGTTTGGGAAGAATATAAATACAAATTTGTATTATGCAAAAATCTTGTATATTGTATTGCTAAATCTTCTATTTACATTATGCATATTTGTATTTGTACTTGTACTTTTACCAAATTGAGCCTAGTAGAATGTTTGAAGTTGGAAAAGTAAATTCTTTTAGACTTCAACGGTTGTTTTTAATGAGAATTTATCACTTCATTTTAAATGTTAAATGATTATTGTTTGACAAGGTCCTTTTTTTTATTTCCAAAATACGCTCCATGTAGAGTGATAAGTTATTAATCAAATATTAATAGTATTAATTTAACAACAATAAATAATAAAATAATATTAAGATATTAACAAAGCTAGTAAAAAATAAATTTAAAATGCTAAAGTATTAATAAAATATTAAAGAATTGTATAGAATACTACTAAGAAAATGAATATTTATAAATACTTTTAAATATGTAAATAAGAAAAATATAAATAAAATATCCTAATATATAATAAAATATTTAATATAAAATGATATTCATATTAACTAGTATTTATTGTATAATATACTAACATAAATTCATTTGTAGGGGAAAAATAGTGAAATAAGCATGTTTTAAGCAAAACAAAAAAAGCGAAAATCTACCTTCTGCAATAGTAATATGTAGGTTTGCATGAGTTGTGCTGCAATGGTAATATTTTCTTTTTGATAAGCCAAAAAAAAAAAAAACTCTAATCAAATAAATTAAATACATGAGAGTTCAGCCACTCGGGAAGATCCCCACCAACAACAGTGATCATCAAAACATTTGAGCGGCTATTGTGAAGGATCTACAAATAAAATATTATTTAAGGTTCAAAAAATTATCAGAAGCTGATAAAATTTGGTTCATCAGATCATTATACATCTGGTGCAACTCTTTCCCTTGAGATTGTATGGACTGTTGCCACTTTATCGTCGGTACAGAACAGCTCCTTCAACCTTTATCTACAGCTTCTGCACAAAATGACCCATCCACAACCCCCAACAAACCCACCTGCAGCCACCAAAATTCTTTATTGTTACTATAGATGCAGAAACCATATAAAACATCATCCTTCATGAAGGTGCCAGCTATATCACATTAAATTATAATTTCATAACATTCCATACTTATATTCATATTGCTTAAATTCTGATTAGAGGTATGCCCCATACTATCCTCATTATTCCTCATCACTGCATTCAAGACAAAATTCAGCGAAGACATATCTCCCAATTAACATGCCATCTGATATTTGAAAAAATGGCATCATTCCTGGCTTGGATTTCCAAACAAAATAAAATGCCACGGCAAGCCATTGCAATATCTCATTGGATTCACTTAACATCAAGCCTGAAGAACTCATCAAGAAAACCAAATACTGAGATACAGGATGAGAACATTTCTCAGGGATCAATAGGGCCCATGGACTAGCATACAGGACAACTCTAGTGCAAGGGCAAGAACAAAAATAAATGACTAAGAGAATTCATTCTCCTGCTGGTTACACAAAACAGTCATTTTCCACATATTAATGCCTTTATCAACCAAATCCATTTTTCAACAGACAAATTTCCTGACCAATCTCCACATAAACAGTTTAAACTTGGGGGGAATTTTTAGTTTTCAAATTCTTTTGATTATTTTTAACACATCATGGTCTAAATAGACATTATATGCACGCCATTCATTTTCTAGAAATTTTTTGACTATAATATTTTCATGATGACTCTCCATCTCTATACCCAAACATCCTCTTGGTTTTTCCTCATGATGGTTGTACCCAAAAACTCTTTTTTTTTTTTTTTCTGCAGGTCCAATGGGAGACCTATATATTTATCATTCTCTCATAAATCCAAGGGATATTTCAAACATTAAGGTTTGAATGATTGTTCACTTGAACACTAACCTCACTAAAAATATCTTTAAATGCCATGGCAACTTTTGAAGGAAATTTATAGTTCCTTGGGAGGTATCCACCCTGCAAAACGTTTGCCCACAACGAGTTATTATCAGTCAAAAATCTCCAAGCTAATTTATATATTAAAGCCTTGTTTAGTGTTGCAGCCTTTCTAAATCCCAATCCACCTAAATTTTTTGGAGCACGTAACTTCTCCCAACTTGCACATTTAACCTCCTTTCTTTGTTCTTTGTGAACCCTCATTCCACCAAAAATCTTTTAAATTTTATCTATTTCATTTATGGTTGTTGGGGTTCAGCATACAATAAACCCAACAACCAAGGTTGAGATCAGCTTGAAATGAATTAACAGATAAAAGAATACACTTCGACGAAGCATTCAAAATATCCACCTTTCCAAGAAGTAATTAGGATATCTTAATTAGTCGTCCAATAAGACTTTGGACTTTTAATTCGGGATTTTTAGTTTCAGAAAGAAAGATGATATCCGGTGCTTGCTTTTTACTCAAGTTCTAAAGATTTCTGTAAAACATCCTTCCTAGCAGACTGCATAAATCCTACAATTCCAATTAAAAATCATGAAAAAATTTATTTTTACTAACTAAATTCTTTTTTGGATAATCCACCTGTTGACTGTGCATAAATCCTAGGGCCTGCACATCATTTCTCGTAGAATGACAAAGGATCACTGGATTCATCAATTTCCTTAGTACTTATACCCCGATTCCCCAAGCCAATTCCCCCCGTGTTCTTCCATTGTCTATTCTCAGAACACCTCTTTCTTTAACTTCTGTCAAACTATCTATTCTCTTCCAAACCTTTGCCACCATAACAGGAAATAAACAAAAACCTAAACCCGAAACTTGGGATCAAACAACAGTTTTACAAAAACTCCTCTAAAAACCAATCTTCTTATCGATTCCGTGCGCGCAAGCAAAGACAACCCCTAAAGACCCCACCTAAGGGAAGAAAACGCCAGCTAGGGAGAGAGAGTCCCACTAAAGGTGACAAAACACAAGCCCTAAAACCAAATATTTAACAAAGTACAACCCCGAAAACACCGCTGAAGCTCAGATGATAATAACAACCAATGTGTTTGAACTGTTGTTGACCGTCACCTGGACGGTCAGATCATTCCATCCAGAAACCGTACCGTTTAGACAATTGGTTCTTTTTTATCCCAAACTTTAATCCTTCGTCAACAACTTATTAATCCGGGTAATCGAACTATCAACCTGTTTAACAGTTTTTAGCCAATTTATATTTTAATTCTTTTTATTTTTTATTTTTATCAAAATAAGCCATTGACCCTCTAAAGCCGGGGGCGAGAACAATTCCAGTTCCGGATCGCTTTTTAAAACAGTGACAAGAAAAAACAAAGTAGACACCTCCAAATCTCAGACCATAGTAATTAGTAACATGACAAACAACAAAGCAAAGTAAAAGAGAGGAGAAGAGAAGCTTACCCACCCGGTTATTTAAAAAAAGGCTTTCAGAAAACTGAAAAATAGGGTTTAGGCCCTTGGGTTTACATCGCGCCTCTTTTTCTTCGCTGGCGAGTGATTGAAGGGAGAAGAATGGGAGATGATGATGTTGGGAGTACGATGGAGATACTTGACCTAGAAAACGACCATGGCTACACCCCCATCTCATGCAGAGGAAGAAATAGAACCGACCCCGTCCTCGTCGAGCAATACTCTGAAGAAAGAGATCTTCATCAAGCAATACTCGCTTCCGTCCTCCAAACCAAACATGTCATAGACCTCTCGGACGAAGAAGATGATGAACCAATACAAGTAGTACCACCACCACCACCACCAAATACCACCACGCCCGTTCGGAAGAGGCCCTTTACCAGTCCTTCTGTAAACGAATTGGACAATCTTCCAATTCCCAGAAGCCCACAACCTTCATCTGCGACATCTGCGTTGAATCCAAGTCACTTAATCAGTCGTTCTGCATTAAAGGTTGCACCCATGCTTACTGTTGGGACTGCATTACGTGGCTTCAAAGCTCCAAGAGAACGTAACGTCCATCCATTGTCCTGAACCCACTTGTAACGCGGTGTTGGAACCCGAGTTTTGTCATTTGATCCTCCCTCCGTAGGTGTTTGATCGGTGGGAGAACGCTCTCTGTGAAAACTTAATTATTGGATCTCAAAGGTTCTACTGCCCCTTCAAGGACTGCTCCGCACTTTTAATAGATGATGGAGGGGTGGTCGTCAGAGAATCGGAATGCCCGAATTGTCGGAGATTGTTTTGTTCTCAATGCAGGGTTCCATGGCACTCTGGGATCAGTTGCGAGAACTTTCAGAAATTAAATGAGGATGAGAGAGGGTCGGAAGATATCATGGTGATGAAGCTTGCTGAGAAGAGGAAATGGCAGAGATGCCCCATGTGCAGGTTCTATGTAGAGAAGTCGGAGGGTTGCTTCTATATAAAATGCAGGTATCCTGTTCGAGCTTATTTAGATTTCTTTTGTTTAGTCATTTGTGTCTTTAAAACCTTTGTTGGCTTCTCTTATAAATTGAACTGCTTATTGATGAACGATGTGAACAAAGGGACCGGGCTGGGTTTTCGGTTTAGTGTCAACGTTTTTTCTCTGTTTCCATTTCCAAGTTCTACTGGATTTATTCTTAATTGGTTTTGTTGTTATTATCTTTAAAAGGTTTGTACAATTTCATACTTGGTTGTAACTTCAGTGTTTTTGTAAATCTGTTTCTTAATTGTTGTTATATATTAGCTCATGATTTAAGGATTCTCTGTTATTGACGGTTCAACAATTTCAATATGAGACTGGTTTTTTGTTTAGCTCCAACATTTTCCTCCTGCTTTCCTTTGCAAATTCGGTTTGTTTTTATCATTCCTATTGTTGTACTCCGTGGTATTTAGTATGCGTCTATGTATGTTACATATATTTCCAAATATTGCATATGGTTTTAAGGTTCTTTGTCATTCACTGATGAACAAGATGAATAAGGAACCGAGGTTTTTATTTTAGTTCCAATATTCTCCTCTGTTTCTTCTGCAAAATTATTAGTTTTTGTGGTTCATATTGTTGTTATTTTTTGTTATCCTTTGTGCAGTTTTTTCCTTGTTCATAACCCATGCAATTGCTTTTAGAAAATTTCTTCCTTTCTTCCCTCTTTGAAGTTTCAATTTCTTCCCAATTCACTGGCTCGATTATGAAACGAGCTGAGCTCGAGTCTACTGGAGCTTGGTTTATGAGCCGGCTCGAATATATATAATAAAAATATTATAATTATTTATTATTATAATTCTTATTTTTTAAAAAATCAAATAAAAAATATTTTTGTATATATTTTTTGTTATTTTTATAAAATAATTTTTCTCAAAATCGAGCTTGAGCCAAGCCGAGCTCGAACTTTTGAATTTTTTACTCGAGCCGAGCTGAGCTCAAGGTTTTGGCTCGAACCGAGCTTGAACTCGAACTTGAATTCGAGCCTTGTAGAACAGTCTCGAGCTGAGCTCGAACCTCGTACTATTCGACTCGGCTCGGCTCGGCTCGGCTCGAATCCACCCCTATTTTTACATCCTTTAACAGAAAGAAGACTTCTTTAGTGGGGATGCAATCTTCATTTAACTACAATCAATGAGAATCTTGCAATCACATTCCACAATGATTCTAGAGTCTACAACTACTTTCAACCCTTCTAATATTGCCAAGGCTTCTGATTGGATTGGACTGATTGCTTTACTAGGATGGAAATCACCAACAAAAAAATTTCCATCGTGGTTCCTCAAAATAGCTCCATAAGAATACCCCATCATTGTTGAATTGAAACTTGATCCCATGAACAGTGGGTGAAGAGAGGAATATGCAGAACCTTGCTATACTGATGAGAAAAAAAAAAGTGCAGAACCTTGTTAATTGCAACTGTGCTGCCACAAAAGAACTATAAGGCCAACCCATGGTATCCACAAAAGAACTATGTGTTGGCGTTTCCCCTCAAAATGCAAATGTTTAAAGGTTTTGAATCTAAGTGGAAAAAGTCTGTAGATTAGAAGCCTTCTTTCCTTAAGGGAATCCTGACTTTCCATGTCACACTCTTTCTCAAATTTTCTCCCTTTAAATTACACAATATAATATGTTTCCAGTGTCCATACAAAATATAGTTAAAAGATGGAATATAGATTTAATATCCTGTATTTATATCGCATTAATATTTTGTTTGTGGAAATTTATTTGTATATCATGTAAATGGATCTATTAATATTAATTTGTTTCCTTCTGAACAATTTAATCTTGTTATTTCCAAAAGAAGTACTCCATTGATTTATTATTTTACTGCATGGAATCACTAATGCTGGAGAGGAAAAAAAAAGTTTAGGTGCTTTATAACGCAATGTTTGGTTCACTGCTCCGGGCTTCATTCTTTTAATTTATACTCATTCTAGGAAAGAATGAATAATATTAGAGTGTTTGGTTATAAAGTTCTTGCCATAGGCCACATTCTTTTTAAAATGAAAAATCAGCCCCATAGCACAAAAATTGAGTAGCCTACAAAATGAAAAATAATCATGCCCCATCTTGCTCATTTTCAATATTTGAGGAAACTTTGCCTTCAAAACTGCAGCCATAGATGTTTACTTTTGAGAAAGCACTTTTAGGAATGCACTTTTATAAAAGTATTTTTACATGAAAGCACTTTTACAAAAACACTTTTATTAAAGCACTTTTATGAATGTACTTTTGTATTTTTATGAAAGAACTTTTATAAAAGCATTTTTTACAAAACATCTATGCCAACTGGTAAATATAAACTGTTGGCCACCACCGGTAAACATCTATGCCAACAGTTTTGGAGACGTAGGCTAGCAGTTTATGAATACTGATGAAGGAAGATTTGGCCCGACCTCGTAATTATGCAACACGTGGCAAAGGCAACAGCTCGGCACAACAGCACGCCTAAGGCGAGAGCACCAAGGGGAGGAACCAGCGGTCCAAACTCCCTACCAGCAGCCCGAACTCCCTATTAGGAGCCCAAACTCTTCCTTAGGCCCCGAGCCAAACTCAAAAGACAGTAACCCGAACTGGCCTGCCCTATGGCAGTTCGGGACACACCTCTCCGAACTGGCCTGTCTTATGGCAGTTCGGGACACACCTCCGAGCTCAAGACTTCACCTCGCTCACCACTCCAGCACTTCACCTCCAGGATGCCAAACTGAACAACCGTACCGTGCCTGACACTGAGGAAGTTTGTATCCAGGGGCGGCGCACCTGACTGACTTGGGATATGACGCTTGACAGCCGCACTTCAAACGACCACCTGTCACCGCCACCTACCACAGCCATCTCTAGTTACAGAGACGACTCCGACAAGGAGAAGTGGCGGTTCTGTCCCAGTAGAAGGGATGACACCCGAATTGGCAGAAACACAGAAGTAATCATACCCGACTTGACAGAAGCCTCGGAGTGAGTGCGCGAAGTGGTTATAAAAGGCCACCTACCACAGCCATCTCTAGTTACAGAGACGACTCCGACAAGGAGAAATGGCGGTTTTGTCCCAGTAGAAGGGATGACACCCGAATTGGCAGAAACACAGAAGTAATCATACCCGACTTGACAGAAGCCTCGGAGTGAGTGCGCGAAGTGGTTATAAAAGGCCCCCTACCCCCAACAACAAGGTATGCAAAACTTTGCGCCATCTGGTTT
This sequence comes from Nelumbo lutea, assembly GCF_056320005.1. Taxonomy (NCBI): domain Eukaryota; kingdom Viridiplantae; phylum Streptophyta; class Magnoliopsida; order Proteales; family Nelumbonaceae; genus Nelumbo; species Nelumbo lutea. The sequence goes on from NC_142689.1 coordinate 1,423,325, forward strand.
TATCTTGCCTTTGAGAGAATACTAACTTGAGCTTCGGAGCAATCTCACCGGGTTCCCCCCAGAGTTCCCTCATCTATTCCATTTCAAGCTCCCCGTTGCTCCAGTCAGAGGCAAGGTCGTTGATAGATAGGACCGGCCAGATTGCGCACCATCAATTGGCGCCCTCTGTGGGAACGTTTCTAAAAGCATCCCTCTAAAATTTTCGTAACCTCCTCTTCTTCCGAAAAACTCCCAACACCCATGGCTTCTTCCAGCAATGCAGGACGTGGCACAGAAACAAACACCACCGGGGAACAACTCCAAGTCCTAGTGGTGTGCATCGGATAGTTCACCATCCCCCTCCCGGTGGATGGGATCCCCAACTTGTGTGCGCCACAAGCAGTGGTGCCCCTAAACCTTCCTGCCTTGAACGTCCCTCTTCCACTCCCTATCGAAGCAACTTTCGCTGAATCAACTACTGTCCCTCTGGCGACCCGCCAGAACCAGCTGGACGACCTAATGCAATGCATGCGGGCAATGCAAGGTCAAATGCAACAATTCCAACAGCATCAACTACAACAGCACCAGGTATTACACCACCTCTCCCAACACCATTATCAGTAGCAGTTCCCTCAGCTACCCCTGGACCAGTCACTGCTTCCACCTCAGCACCCTGTCCCGAAGCCGGTTAAGGCCTCCCCTCAAGGTGGACACCCTCACCGAGGAGAAGCTTCCCAACTCTAGAACCCCCTAATAGTTAGGCCTCATCCCCAGGCCGAAAGGAAAGAAAAATTACCCCCGCCTTGCAGCTTGCAGGTGGGTCGAGAACCTCGCCCACAAAGTCAGCACTTCGGTGCTCCAAGCCTGAGTTCCCGGTCACGGAGAACCGGTTCAGTGCCCTAGCAGCATTCCAACATTCCGGGCCCATCGAGCTCGGCAACACAGAGGCCAGCAGTGCCAGTACCAGGCCTGCTCAACGAAGGCGCAGACGAAGTCGCTGAACTGCCACCCGTGTCCTGCCCGAGCTCAAAGGAAAGAAAGAGACAAGCTCAGACGAGGTAAAAGCTGCTCCAATTCTCTCAGTTCCTTCCCCCATCGCATTAGAACTCCTGGCAGTCCCCATGCCCAGAGATTTCAAGCTCCCACCCTTGGACAAGTATGATGGGTCCTTTGACCCCAACGACCACGTCGATGCTTTCCAATCCCAAATGCACCTCACTAGGGCCAGCGAATCATGCATGTGCGTGGCCTTCACCACCACCTTCAGGGGGGTGGCCCGCACCTGGTACCGGAACCTAGCACCGGGTCAATAAGAAGCTGGGCCCAGTTCGTGCAGGTCTTCATTGCACACTTTGTTACCAGCAAGCGGTGCCCCATAACGAGGAAAGCATCTTTGGGGTAGTCCAAAGGGAAGGAGAATCCATCCGAAGCTACATCAAGCAGTTCAATGAAGCATGCTTGCAGATACCACGATTAGACCCCGCAGCACAGCTCACGACGGCCAAGAGAGGGGTAATGCACAAGGAGTTCAAATGGCACATGGTGGCCAGCCATCCCGCAACCGTGGCCGATTTTCTCAAGCTCGTAGACAAGTTCATGAGAACAGAGGAAGAAATCAACCAAGGAACCGAAGGCGGGGTCGAGAAAAGAAAAAGAGAAGGCGAGCCCTCCAACCCAAGCGACAGAAGAAACCAGGCGCAGGAGGCGAAGCCAAACCAGCCGCCCCGAGCTCCCTTAGCAGTTCGGACGGATTACATGCCGTTGAACAAAGGCGGACCGAGATCTTGATGACGATCAAGGACGCTCCCTACGTAAAGTGGCCACCTCGCCTAAAGAGTAATCCAAACGAGAGAAATAAAAATATATATTGTAGTTTTCATAGAGATTACGGTCATAGTACCGAATGGTGTAATAATCTCCGGGACGAAATAGAGGGACTCATCCGTCGTGGATACTTGAAAAATTTTATACAAAATGATAATGATAATAAGGCAGGTCGGCAAGAGGAGCACGGAAAGGATGCCCCCGAATCCAATAGCAGACCGACCGAAGCCTTGCAGCGACCGCCTCCAAAAGAGAGGCCAGTTCGGGGAACCATCCATGTGATAGTGGGTGGTTCGGTGGTAGCAGGGTGCACTTCGGCATCAACATGGATGTCAGTTCGTGAGGCAGCCCGAGAAGAACAGAACCCTCCAAAGAGGCCGAAGACAGAAGAACCGATCTTTTTCACAGAAGACGACGCGTGAGGTGTTCACTATCCCCACGATGACGCGCTCATCATAAAACTAAGGATCAACGACTTCAAAGTCCGACGTGTACTTGTGGACTCAGGTAGTTCGGTGGACATCCTATTCAAGTCGGCGTTTGACCAGCTACAGTTGCAGAAAAGCAAGTTGAAGCCGACAAACACTCCTCTGGAGGGCTTTAGTGGAGAGGAAGTTAGGCCCCTCGGAAAGATAACAGTACCTGTGGAAGTCGGCACATGGCCTTGCGCGGTCAGACTCATCCACGATTTCCTGGTGGTTGTGACCCCCTCCCCATACAATGCCATAATAGGGCGGCCAATTATGCATATTCTACGGTGAGTGGTCTCCACCTACTATCTGGCAATGAAGTTCCCCACGGACTTCGGTGTGGGGGTAGCGCGGGGCGACCAGCTTGAGTCATGCAAGTGTTATGTTGCCGCACTGAAGGGAAAAACCAAGGCAGTCGACGACCTCAAACCGGAGCGGCCTACGGAGTAGGGCGAGGAACGAGCTTCGCCCATAGAGGAAACGGTCACGATCCCGATCTCGACTACAGATCAGTGCTTCCGTCAAAGAGCCTCTACGAACTGAACTTGTGAGTTTCTTACTTCAAAATTTAGATATTTTTGCATGGTCCGCGACCGATATGCCCAGTATTGACCCTGGCCTTATAACTCACAAACTTAACACTAACCCTGTAGTCAAACCCCTTAGACAGAAGAAACACAATTTAGCCCCGGAGCGATGGAGGGCGGTCGACGAGGAGGTCGAAAAGCTCCTCGAAGCGGACTTCATAAGGGAAGTTCATTACCCGAGCTGGGTAGCCAACCTAGTGCTGGTGAAAAAGGCAAATAGCAAGTGGCGCATGTGCGTTGACTACACCAACCTGAACTAAGCTTGCCCAAAAGACTGCTTCCCCCTCCCCCGAATTGACCACCTATTGGACGCGACCTCGGGACATGAGCTGCTAAGCTTCTTGGATGCCTACTCAGGCTACAACCAAATCAGGATGGACCAATCCGATGAGGAAAAAACTAGCTTCATAACGGAGTTAAGCTTTTTCGGCCCTTAATTGGCATGGAAATAAAATGTTATGTAGACGACATGGTCGTCAAGATGCAGTTCTCACAGGAATTAATAAAAGACTTAGATTCTGTCTTCAAAATTCTGCGTCAGTTTAGCATGAAACTGAACCCAAACAAGTGTCTTCGGTGTCACATCGGGTAAGTTCCTAGGGTACATTGTCAACCAGCATGGTATTGAGGCCAACCCAGACAAAATAAAGGCCATCCTAGATATGAGACCACCCCGAAAAGTAAAAGAGGTTCAGAGGCTAAATGGCCGCATAGCTGCCCTCAGCCGCTTCATGTCCAAATCGGCAAACCGCTGTCTGCCTTTCTTTAAGGCAATCAAAGGCAAAGGGTTCGAATGGACCCGAGATTGCCAACTCGCGTTCGACGAGCTAAAGACCTACCTCGCTACTATGCCAACCTTAGCCAGTCCCGAGGAGGGGGAGGTCTTAGAACTATACCTGTCGGCAAGCGATGAGGTGGTCAGTTCAGTATTTGTAAAAGAAGTAGATTGGGTCCAACGGCCCGTCTATTATGTTAGTAAAATTCTGTAGGGAGCAGAGACGAGATACCCGCAGATAGAAAAGCTAGCATATGCACTGGTAATTGCAGCTCAGAAACTCCACCCGTATTTCAAGGCTCACACTGTCGTCATCTTGACTAACAAACCTCTGAGACAAGTCTTACTCAAGCCCAAGGTTTCCGGTCGGCTGATGAAGTGGGCCTTTGAGCTCAGCGAGTACGACCTCCAGTACAAGCCACGAACTGCCATTAAGGTCCAAGCCTTAGCAGACTTTATCGCCGAGTGCACATTCGGCCTCGAAGCTCCTCGGCCGGTTAAGCCCGAAATCCCTAGTTTGGGTGAACCCGGAGCTCCCGAGCCAATAGAGTCTGAACCCCGTGAAGTAGCAGCCAGTGTGGCATCTCTCCTGGTTAGGCCAAGCGCGAACTGAGATGAGGAGCCCTGGATCCTTCACGTAGATAACTCATCGAACCAGCAGGGCAACGGGGCTAGAATAGTCCTATGCGGCCAGGGTGGCACAAAATTGGAATACGCACTACGCTTTGAGTTTGCGGCATCCAACAACGAGGCAGAGTACGAGGCACTAATAGCCGGGCTGAACCTAGCGCAAAAGGTAAGAGCAAAGCACGTAGTCATCTGTAGTGATTCCCAGCTCGTGGTCAACCAGGTTACGGGTGAGTACGAAGCATGCGAGCTCTCTATGACCGCATACTTGGCAAAAGTAAAAGAGGCTCTGCTCAACTTCTAGTCACACTTCATCAAGCAAATCCCGAGGTCAGAAAACACTGAGGCCGACGCCCTGTCCCGGTTAGCCAGCACGAGTCACAACACCATGAGAACTGTGTACATAGAGGACTTACCTCAACCGAGCATTCTCGGTGGGGCAGAGGAGGTCGCTCTCGTCCTTGAAGTAGAGTCGAGCTGGATCGACCCACTCGCGAGCTTCTTGCTAGATGGAACCCTCCTTGCGGACCGTAGTGCAGCCAAGAGGGTGCAGCGCCAGGCAGCCAAATACGTCATAATAGACAAACTGTTGTACCGACGATCCTACCCGCTCCCTTACTTGCGTTGCCTGCGACCTGCCAAAGATGAGCTTTACTCCGCGACACTCATGAAGGTCTGTACGGCGGACACCTGGGGGGCAGAGCCCTCGCCCAAAGGCACTTCGACAAGGATACTACTGGCCAACGATGAAGACAGAAGCTGTCGAGCTCGTCAAAAAATGCGACAAGTGTCAGAAGCATGCCAACATCCACCATCGGCCTGCTTCCAACCTCAAATACCTCACAAGCCCATGGCCCTTTACGCAATGGGGCATCGACCTCCTGGGGTCGTTCCCGCCAGCAACAGGTGGGAGAAAGTTCCTGGTGGTGGCAGTAGATTACTTCACAAAATGGATAGAAGTTGAACCTTTGGCAACAGTTACAGCCCGAAACATACAAAACTTCTTTTGGAAGAGCATAGTATGTCGCTTCGGGCTACCTCGGGTATTGATCTCTGAAAACGGCAAACAGTTCGAGGATATCAAATTCCAAGAATGGTGCCAGAATATGGGAATTCATCAGAACTTCACATCAATCGCACACCCACAGACAAACGGCCAGACAGAAGTAATGAACAGAGCCATCCTTCGTGGACTGGAGGCACGACTAGACCGAGCTAAAGGATTGTGGGCGGACGAGCTACCAAGTGTCCTATGGGCTCACCGAACTACAAAAAAAACCGCCATGGGAGAGACCCCCTTTAACCTCACCTATGGCACCGAAGTGGTAATCCCAGCGGAAATCGAAGTACCTACACTGTGACTGGAAGCATATGATGATCAGACAAACGGAGACGAGTTACGTACCAACCTCGACCTACTGGACGAGGTAAGATACCTCGAGCACATCCGGGTAGCGACCTACCAGCAGCAAGTAGCTCGATACTACAACGCCAGAGTAAAGAAGCGGAGCTTCCGAGTCGGCGACCTGGTTCTCCGTAAGATTATGGTGCTCGAACCCGGGGTGGGCAAACTTGGATTGGGAAGGGCCCTACAGAGTAAAGAGAGCGCTCGAAGGGGCATACGAGCTCGAAACCTTAGAAGGCAAACAAGTTCCCCGAGCGTGGAACATCGTCAACTTAAGGTGATACTACCTATAGACCGCCAAGCGAAGTGGACAAAATCGCTACGAGCCTAAAATCCAGGATGCCAAGCTAACAGAGGAACCTCGTTATAGGCAAGCAAAGAAAAGTCAGCCAAAAGACTCAGGCGAAGCAGAGACTAAGTATTAAACACCAAAACAGGTCGCACGTGTGCAATAACCTTGACAAGAAACAGATCGGACATATTATTAGTTCGACAAATATGTCATTTCGGGAGAAAGAACAACCAACACTTAACCAAAAGAAAAGTCCATTCCATTACAAGATAAGGAAGAGTAAATTTGATAAAAAAATTACAAGCCCTGAGCTACTTCTTCCTCATCAGAAGGCACTTCAACGACACCCGAAGGTCCTGCCTCGCCCTCGGAATCCGGTTTTCCATCAGTTGCATTGGCCATCTCCTGAGTTATGCATGAAGTGGATATGGCACTGATATCGGTGTTCCGGATCATCCACCGGCTCAGTTTAAATCCCCTTCTATACGAATCCACCATCAGGTCATCAAAGCACGGCGAGGCGATGTACTCATCAATGGCCTTCTTCTTGGCATCTTCGATGCCCTGGGAAAAGATTTGCATTTTCTCCCTTATGTCCTCCTGAAGGTATTCGACTTGATGCTGAAGATCCAGCCTCAGGTCCGCCATATGCTTCACAACCACCCCCATGGCCTCGGCATCCCTCTGAGACCTCGCCTGCTTGGCCATAGCAGCGCGAGCAGCCGCCTCAGCAGCTCGGGTAGTCGCCTCGGCGGCACAGAAAGCCTCTTCAGCAGCTCGCGCCTGCCTCGAGCTCCTCTCCACCTGGGCTGCTAATTAATGAATAGAAGAGTTCACCACCATAGCATGAGTAGCGGCACGACAGGCGATCTGGTTCAAGGGAAGATCGGTCCACACTGCGATCTCCTCGGGGAAGGTGGCCTCCCTACTCTTCTGTAGTGCATAGTTCGGCGATAGCATGCTCCTAAATTCCCCTTGAGCTCCCGAGCCTGAGGGCCCAGCTCGCGTATAAGCGGACCCAGAGTAAGCGGGAGCACTAGAGTAGGCGGGGGCACCCGTGTGAGTAGTCTCGGCATAAGGGGCCCCCATCGCTTCTTGCATTGAAGGAGCCACCTCGGGCTCCTAGGGTGGATACTCCGACGTGTTGTCTGGTACATGAGGCTCCGCATCCTGGGGCAGCTTGGCACGAGTTCGCTTGGCGACCCGCTTCCTCCTCTTCATACCTTGGAACAGGTGCCCATCACGAGTCCTCTCTGAGTCCATCACACCTGCAAAAAAGAGTTCAGCATAAAAAAAAAACGAAAGAATGAGCTTGGCCTCCATCAGGTACTGATGGCATTTTAGCCCTAACCGTGCCCATTGCCGGAGGCCCTTCACCGTCTCTTTATGAAGAGTAACACTAGAGTCAGGGGTGGCCGTCCCCCACCCGGTCTGAAAAGGCCACCCTTGTGCACTTCGCACCCCGAAGTAGTCCCGCTTCCACGCTGGGACCTTGTTGGGAAGTTCGTGCAAGAGCTTAAAACCCAGGCGAGGAGACAGGTATTACGCCCGCCTACTCTCGGGAAGAGGACCCGCTTGTCTCTTGAGCATTAAAATAGAGGAGAATATCTCCAAGTCTAAAGGAAAGCCCTGTTCGCAAAAAAGGGAGATTGTCCCCACCAAGTTACGAATAGAGTTCGGGTGAAGCTGGCTGACGGTAACACCGAAGTGGTTTATGACCTCGACAAGAAGGGGTGGAAAGGCAGTCACAACCCCGCAGCGAGCTGCTCCCGAAATATCACGATCTCATCAGGACCGTATTCCCAAGGAAAGCTACCTGAAGGAATGAAATAGGCGTACTCCCCAGGCAAATTGTAAGAGGTAATAAGGGATCGGATCCCCTCGAGCGTCATGGTCGAAGGACCAAACCTGTCTAGCATCCAACCTCAACGAGAGGTAGACGCCAAACTGCCCAAAGCGGCTCGGCCTACGGGTTCGAACTCATCCTCAAGTTCTACCTCAGGTTCACTAAGGCCATCGGGGGATGCAACTCGGTCCGTAGAACCTGCATCAGACCCACTAGAAGAACCATCTGAGCTATCCAAGCTAGACATCAAGGAGAAAAGGTGGATTCCAGGAAAGTACTCACCCGAAAAAAGGTCTGAACTGACTCCGGAAACTGGAACAAGCAAAAAAACCTTGAAGGCTTACTAAAAAGCCTTGACGCGAGCTAAAAGACCTGGACGCGAGCTCAAGAAACAAAACACAGAAGTGACGAAGCGACTAGGGTCCCCTACTATTTATACCAACAGTAATCGAGAACCAACAGTGCAGATCAGAGCCAATCTGACGGCCCCCATTCGCACTGACCGCACGTCCCCTGAGACCGAGACGTGATTGGCGCACGTCTTTCTGAAACTGACGAAACGTCGGCGCACGTCTTTCTGAAATTGACAAAACGCCGCACACGTCTTTCTAAAACTGACAGAACGACCAGCGCACATCTCCTCGCCTTTCAAACGGCAGCGGCGCATTTTTTCAAAATCGAAAAGACCCGCTGTCACGTCTCCCAACGGCACGCTTTTTTGAAATTCGAAATAAGCGCGCACCACCACGTCTGTCAGCATTTGTAAGAAGGTAGGCATGTCTCCCGCCTTTTGGGTGCTCGAGAAAACCAAAGAACCCTGACAACGCACCTCGCACTATCAAGATTCAAAGTACGGGACAAATCCACTTACCACCTCGCGAAACTCCCCGCGCCAGGGCAATTGATGAAGGAAGATTCGGCCCGTCCTCGTAATTATGCAACACGTGGCAAAGGCAACAGCTCGGCACAACAACATGCCTAAGGCGAGAGCACCAAGGGGAGGAACCAGCGGTCCGAACTCCCTACTAGGAGCCCGAACTCTCCCTTAGGCCCCGAGCCAAACTCAAAAGACAGTAACCCGAACTGGCCTGCTCTATGGCAGTTCGGGACACACCTCGCTCACCACTCCAGACTTCGCCTCCAGGACGCCAAACTGAACAACCGTACTATGCCTGACACCGAGGAAGTTTGTATCCAGGGGCGGCGCACCTGACTGACTTGGGATCTGACGCTTGACAGCCGCACTTCAAACGGCCACCTGCCACCGCCACCTACCACCGCCATCTCCAGTTATAGAGAAGGCTCCAACAAGGAGTAGTGGCGGTTCTGTCCCAGCAAAAGGGATGACACTCGAACTGGCAGAAACACAGAAGTAATCATACCCGACCTGATAGAAGCCTCGGAGTGAGTGCGCGAAGTGGTTATAAAAGGTCCCCTACCCCCAACAACAAGGTATGCAAAACTTTGCGCCATCTGGTTTTATCTTGCCTTTGAGAGAATGCTAACTTGAGCTTCAGAGCAATCTCAACGGGTTCCCCCCGGAGTTCCCTCATCTTCTCCGTTTTAGGCTCCCCGTTGCTCCAGTCAGAGACAAGGTCGTTGACAGATAGGATCGGCCGGATTGCGCACCATCAAATACCTACACATTTTTTTTTTTAAGAATGAAAATAGCTACATAGGACACTTGACAGTCTGAAAAGAATTCATTTTAGGATAAAAGTGTTTGGTTCATAGCAATATTTTCTCATTCTGCTTTCTCTTTATTCATTCTTGTCCATTTTAGAATTTCATCTTGGGTAAAAATGAGAATTGAACCAAACATGGCCTAAACCTTTACCTTTGGTTTTTTGCTTTCAGCTGCAGGTTTTCTTACTGTACCATTATGGACCTCCTATTTCAAAATTATATCCCTAGTATCTTCCTAAACTTATGTACTAGTGGGGAGTTGAAGACAGGATGTGATCCCAGCTTGGTGGGATCATTATGTACTAGTGGTACCTCCAGCCCTCCTAATCTCTATGAATTATTCTGTTAATTTATGTGTACCTAAAGGTTACTACTAGTGCATAATGATCCATGCATTGAAATTTACAAGTCTTAATATTTTTAACAATTATATCTCTCTAAACTTAGTTATGATTCATTTATCTTAGACAAACAATAAATGACATTCAGTTACTGCCATACTTGTCAAGGCAATGCTTAGGCAACAAAGCGCCCTTGGAAGCTCGCCTTGCCTAATCGCCAAGAATTTTTGAACAGTGTGTTACAAAACACTTTTATGTTTTTAATTTTTTGAGGTTATAATTATAAAATAAACATTATTAAACTAAAATATCCATTTTGTGTTTATATACTAATTTCATTTTATTATTTTCTTATTTGTTAGGACTTAATCAACACAAACATTGATACATGCCGTATTGAACTCTCCAAGACTTCAAAACCTGAACCAATAAGTAAGGAAGAACTTAAAATGTTGTCTTATCAACACATTTTCTTCTTCCACCTTTTTTTTTCTTATTTTCCTATAACAAAAATAGGGGCTCAGCCCCTATATGTTTTGAATTTTCTTTCTTCTTTTTCTTCTCATGAATATGTTGGAATATGTTGATTTTCTATACTTTAACATGAAGTTTATACTTTTCTTATGAAAATTATGTATATTTATTAAGGAGATATGTTTATGGAACTTAGGGAACTACCCTAGGATATATGTTTTTTACTTAAAAAAATCCGTCGCCTAGACGACTAGGCAGCAAGTTGCCCCCCTTTTGCCTAGTTTCACCTTGGCGCCTTGAAAACTATGCCTGCATTTGTTTTCAGGATGCAGTTATGTTAGCAAGTTTCTTAGTGTCTTATTGTTACTGTTAAGTAGTACTACTCAACAATGTCAACCAATTTGAACAGTCAAGCCCTTTCATGCCATAATGGAAAATGAAGGTCAGCAGGTTTACTATTAATACTAATATTGTGATGGATTCTGTAATTGAATCAACTCTTTATTTCACCAAAAAAAAGCTCTTTAACATCACTATGACATTAGTATTAGTGTATTACTGCTAAGATCTACTCTGTAAATGAATTTGTACGTTATTCTTGTAGGTCATGTGTGTAGCACATCATGCAATGATACATCTAAATGCTTTCTAGTTTTGCTTGTTTCCGAGTTTTGAAAGGAAAAGGAAAAATCTTGCCTGTTTCCCTTTCTCTATCAGTTTGAAGAGTCCTCAGCAAGTTTTTCAATTTTTTCCTCTCAATTTGTAATGCTGTTTTGAGTATGAGGTATGTGCAAACTTGATTCTTGATTTGTTCTTTGTACTTATTGCCCATCACTATTTTGTTTGTGGAATGTTCTCTCTCTCTCTCTGTTAACAATTCAATATTGAATTTCAATTGTTTACCTTAGGACAGTTGCCAAGCAAGCAACTTGAGATTCTGCTTATCAGTTCTCACTATGCTCAACAAGCGTTACTCCCAACCATTTGGATTAGGTTACATGTAGCCTCTCTTGCCATCGTTTTCCAACCTAGCTGCTTGATATTCTGTTTTATTATTAATTCTAACTCTACTCAACAACCTTTATTCCCAATATTTAGACTTAGCTGTACAAATCCTGTCTTTCCATTGCTTTCTATATTACCAAGAAGCATGTCTCCTATCAAAAGCATTCTATATTAACTCATGTTTTCAGATAAAGGGTTCTACTATCATGCTGGAAAGACATGATACCAGGAAAACTTACAACCAATCAACCAGCATCATAAAAATAGGAACCAATCGGGTGGTTTTTCAAAAAAATTCAAAGAGTTGTGATTGGTCAAAGCCTCTCCGGTATGATGTTTTTCTGGCAACATAGATTTTCCCTTAAATAAAATTCTCAAACTATTTATTAATTCTTTCACGTTTATGGATGTAATTATCAAATTTTGGCTGGAAGATGATGATGATTCCTGATTATGCCTACTCTGATTTATATATGGTCACAGGTGTGGATTTGCCTTTTGTTACAAGTGTGGAGCTCCAAACAATCATAACTACCATTACTGCTCCAAATGCGGGTATTAGTTTTTGGAAATTGCAAGGCCATATCCATCTCCTTTTGTGCAAGTGTAAATAGATAATTGACATATATATATATATATAACCAACTCAATGTGGATGTAGTCATGTAGAGAAGCATACGCATATATTGGAAGTTGAAAACGTAAAATAAAGGGAGAATTATAGTGTAATAATAGTTCAGGGTAGGAAATGAAATTTGTCCTTTTAGTTAGTTATTATGTATGAGTTGTACTTGTGCTTTCTGAACAAAGACTGAATGTGCTGTAGACAGTAGTTGATATGAGGATCATATTCATCTATGTTTAAGCATTCGATACCACTTCATACATGGAGGCTGGATCATCGAAGGGTTGAAGCGGGCCCAAATGCAGCTGCGTATAATAGGGTGAACAACATGTGTTAATAGAAGAAGAAAAAACTGAGTAATGGCTATGCATAGGCAAGAGATTAAAAAATAGCACGTAGCAGTGACATAGTGTATACGTTGTTGTTTTACTGCTGGAGACTGGAGCTGGAGCCTGAGCGGCGGAGGCTGGAGGTCCACACCAAATACTCTGCATGTGATGTTTGCCTAAATATGATATCCAGAATTGGCCCCCCCACCCAAGGCCCAACTCATGTGGCCTGGATTTTGGATTTTGGACTTCGGAGGATATTTGTCCCACCAAAATCTGGCTGGCCGTTGGCTAAAGACAAGAAGTACACAACAATGCCATTCTCCTAACACCCATGTCCCAACCCATTACGCAAATGAATTCTTTTTTTTTTTTTTTTTTTTTAAGGTACCAACCGGAAATTGGAAAATGGAATCACCTTACCGCCTAAACCTTTGGCTCTGTTTGGAAAGGGGGTAAATTTACATATCCACTGGTTTTGAAAATACAAACCAATTTGTTTTTACATGTTCGATTTACACTCTTCATGTTTGGCATCAAGATACAAAACAATCGGTGTGCTTTTCCTGTCATTTGGAAACTTAACCTATATATAATAATAATAATAATAATAATAGTAAGCCAATGTTGGTTTAAGTACCTGCCTTTCTCACATGAAGCCCACAATGAGCCAATGTTGCGTCAATACCTACTTTTTACTCCCAACATGTTTCTATTGCAAAGAAATGACCTTTTGACTATTTACATGCTGTCTGAGGTAAACATCTGATGTAGGAGTAAGGCTTCCCTTACCGAATTTTTATTCTCATTTAATAAATATTAAGCTGGTCATTGGCCTAATGACCTGTGTCGCTCAATGACCAGCTTATATCCTAACTTGTATGAATATCACTAAAATTCATTGAAATTCCACAAAAAAAAAATCACTAAAATTCACTGAAATTCCACAGAAAATTACTTAATTCCACTGAAACTCAGCACCCAAAATTCATTCTAATAAGGAATCCTTTCAAGGTAAAAAAAAGGCTTAAAAAAAGAATCAATTTTTAGCTCAAAACTCACTCTTCGAACAGTGACTCTTTGTAGCAGAATTTAACCAACATAGCTTAAATGCATCTTAAATTCTTAATTCCATAAAAGATACTTAAAAAAAAAAAGGATTTTGAGTCAAAACAATCTTAGTGGAAGCATCCCTGAGTCACTTATAGCCCAGTTAAACCCTCCCATTCCCGTATCATATTTTGTGAGGTCTGGGTTGGGAATTAGCCAAGTGCATATCTAGAACACATTTAATCAGAGTATCAGATCATGTTGTTTGATGTTGCCTATAACCAATCCTCATTTGCAAAGTATCAGGGGCTAAACATGAGGAACATGCTAGTGGAAGGAGAATCCAAGACTCTGGTAGGCTGGTTAGAGGAAGGTAGCCAAAGATTGGTGCAGTTTGAGTTGAAAGTGAAGAGTTGAGAGGTGTTCGTGAGAATGACTGAAATCGAGCAATAGGAACGGGGCTTAGCTCAAAGTAATTGATTTTACCTGAAATCAAAGGGGTAATAATGTAGAGCAAGTTTGTGACTTGTCAACTTATAGTACCTACTTAAATTTGGAGTCACTTTTTATTTCTTTTTTTTTTTTTAGGTATTTAAACATAATTTATTTTTGCACTATGATTTTAGTTAAAAAGTAAAGATTCTTATCCAAGCTAGTAAAAGTGTGGTTGGTTCTTAAGACGAACATTGCTTTACAAATTACTCCAAACTTCATACTATTTTTTAACCATCCAATCCAGATATAAAACCATGGGTAACCACAAGATAGTGCCATGATAAGAGAAAGTGCAGAGAAGTCCCAAAACTTTACAATGTTCCTAGAGGTTCACCAAAACCTCAGCCCCCTCTCCCCCCTAAAGATTGATGGTTTAGGGAGCCACGTGTAAGTTCAGGACTTGGTAATGAGGGGGACTGACTGCATCATATATACTATTTTCTAGGCCTTAAGTTCAGATCCTGCTTTTACAGGGTAGGATATATGATGATGATGTTAATATGTTTATCTATGATGATGATGATGATGTTTGCAATAATTTACAGGCCTCTAATTTCCTATTTCAGAAGAAGCTAAAAATGTTCCGAATAATTTTCCAATATATGAGGCAGAATTTAATGCTGTGATCTGATCATTGAAACACTTGTGGAACATTTTTTACCACAAAGCCTTGGAGTATTTGAACATGCAAAAGAATAAATTCCCAGGATTTGCACAATGGAGTTCTGATGTTCATTTTTTTTTCTTTGATTTGACAGTATGAATCTGAATTCATAGAAGAATCAGAGCTGAAATTTTACAAGAACGGAGTTCTTTCGTTCGGACCATTCCACAAGGGAGAAGATGGATTGCAAGAAAATTAAGAGAACAAATTTTCAATTGAAAAGATATTCATCTAGATATATGGTTAATTGGCCAGGGATATTGTCCCCTTTGGCTACATTTAATCTTGTGGAAACAAGAATTTCAGCTATAACTTTTACCTCAACATAAAATCCGTAAAAAAAATTATGCTCATATGAACACTATAGATACATTTTAAAATATGCACCACCATATAAGAAAAGATATAAGAAAAAAGAAGAACAAAAAAACAATAATAGTAGACACTACAAAACTATTTTCTATGGCGATTGTATCCCAAATATCCTATAATCCGCTGTAGTTTCAATTGCTTGTGAAACAGAGAGATCAATTTGAATTGCCTTGTCAAGGTAGAGTCAATTATTAAAAATTATTATCATGCTACACTAGAGGTCCTGATTTGTAATAGAAACAATATGGCATTTAAGCAAGTCAAATGAAGTGTCAATGAGATTGGGATTTACAGTACAGAAATATGCAGAGGCAAAATTAAGGGGTTACAAACTTTCCTAGCTTTGAAGAACATGTAAAGTGACGATAGTGATATTGCAATTTATTATTCGTATAATAACCCTTCACCCTTCTTAAGCTGAAATCATGAATCACAGACAACACAAAAGTACTTTGAAATAAGCCCCATAATTCAAAGAACAGGAAATTAAAAGAGGAACCCTAGAAATTTAAAACAGGGGAAAGCTTAAACTAAAAGATACGGTGAAAAAGGTTTCTAGATCTATAGAAAATACAGATGGTATTGAGAAATGAAAACAGAAAAGAGAATCTCAAACTGAAAAACAAAAAACCAAAGTCCACAAAATAGGCTAATGAGTGAGGTTATCAGCATGTATTTCAAGAAACCTCATTGATGACTTGATGATCAGATCTCCGTTTCCTATACTTCAAATCTCCGACAACGGAAACTCAGATCTCAGATGCTCGGATGCTCGAACACTTGAGTAGATCTCCGTTGCCTAGAAGTGATCGTCGACTTGATGCTCATATCTCAAATGAACGCTTAGAGTGATAATGGAAAAATAGCTGTGAATTCTAGTGGATGAGAGTAAACCCTTCACCTATTTCCCTCAAGATCAACTTCGAGTGTGATTTTTACTTGAAAAAAATCGATGTAAATGCTGACATGTTTACGATTTTACTTTGATTTTAGGTGTTTTTTACTATGTTTCCAAATGCTCACAAATCCAACCCGAGATGCATAATTGTGCTGTACCAGAATTTGCATTGCATCCAAACGGAGCCTTTATTATATGATTCATCTACTAAAAAATTCCGCCCCTTTTCACTCTTCTTGTCAATGTCATCCCATTCCCACCCCACCAAGCAAGGAAAAGTGGAAAACCCTCTCCCTCGGGCTCACTCACGATTACAAATTTGCAATTGTGTTGAGAGTGGCAAATAAATAAATGGACTCGAAATTGCAGTAAGATTTCTACGGATGCCATTTCCATATGTTATATTCCAAGCACAAGCAGTCAGCACTTGGCTAAGTAGTAGTCTACAACGTAAACCAAAACTTTACTACTCTTGTTTAAGACAAATGCTTGTATAAACTAGCCTTTTCTTTTTCTCTTGTGAGTTGTGAATTCATCTTCATACTTAGGTTAGGCTGGTGTGCACAGACAGCATTGTTTCCGACTTTTTTTGTCTTTCTATTTATTTGTTTTTGTGAGTTTGTCCTTTTGTTCTTCAGACAAACTTCCGAACTGCTTAACGGCTTAACTAAACCACCCACCATTGCTGAATAAGTAAGTAGAGGACAAGGTGAATTTTGTTATTCGGGCTTCAGGTTCAGGGGAATCGCTCGCTAAACGGCTTAATTAAAACAAGTAACCCAACCCAAACAGAGAAGGCGAAGGTAAAAAGTACTTCAGTTATTTGCTGCAACAGAGTAGGACCGGACCAACTGACCAAGGACCAAGGACCGAGAAAGAATGACGCCATCGCACGTCAGCCAGATTCAGGCACAGCAGAGCAGAGGCAGGCTCCAAACCAAACCTACCCAACTACAAATCGCCACTCCCGAGAAGCGGTGGACCCCGTAATTAAGAAAACACCTCGACGGTTCCCCTCTCCCAACTGGTTGAGTAGCAGACTAGCAGTAGCACATGTTTGCTGCTGCTTTCAACTACCTTTCAAGTTTCAACAACCGAACCGACGACCCACCACTCTAGTCCGCTAACCATCCACTATACGAACGCCAGGTGGCAAGCCCCACCATCAACTTCTAGGCAAACATCGCATGGGGAAGATCCAATCAGGATTTGCCACGTGGAGCATGTGCCTAACAACATTACACATCCACTCCCATCCGAGTAATTCGAGATAAGATTCTATATGATCCAAAACTTATCATCCATCCATTATCTGTGCTTTGCACACCTTTCCCAAGTTAATCCCTTATGTTATCGCATGGACACTGCCTGAAATTGAAGCCTCAGCGGCTCAGCCTCAACTCTCAACGCAGTCAGTAAATGTCTAAATGATGAACAATACTCAAGGGCGACGATACTAAAAACGACTTGAAGCCTCATGCACAACAGTCGACAGATGATGATATGTCCAGGAAATGAGGGCGAGATAAAGCATCTTCAATCAGTTTAATTTAACAACCCAAAACCAAAACTTGTCAAGGAAAGGGGATGAAGAATCAAAATTTACATCACCAAAATCTGAAGAGAATTAAATCCAGGAAGCAGGAAGCAGGAAGCCTGCCTGACCAAGAAGAGCAGGCAAATCATCAGTTGGCAGTAACTCAATGGATATTGCAGTATACAAAACCAACCTAAAAAGAATACATGCATGACACAACACAGAACAAGTTATGTAGATGTTGATAAGAAAATGGGAAGAAAGGAACACCAATATCATGCGGGTTTCAGTATATCACCACATAATTAATAACAGTCTGTTCAAAACTAAATAGACCAGATCCATTGTACCCAGAAGCAGAAACCAAATTACACTTGACACAAAACCTCTAAAACTAATACCTACAAATATGATTTCATTTACCCAAAGCTGCCTGCAAAACGCTCCATCCCTGGTAGAATTGACGTTCCAAGTTTCCAATCGTTTGCTCACCCATCTCATCCCCAACAACCATTCCTGCAACAAACACAAAGAATGAAGGTACCTCTTTCCAAACAGAATTATAAATATGGGCATTCAGATGGGAGAAAAAACAAATCTGAGAAGGTAAACATTTATTTGATAGGAAAACAAAAGGCTACAGAGCAATGAATTTTACTAACATGTCTTCTTATTTACATAAAACCGGCAAGCAGAGCCAAAGATCCCTCAGTAAGAACCTCCCACCGTTGGTGGGACAAGGTCATCAAAGCTCCAGAGGTCTATCGAATTTTCAGCATCTTGAGTTGGCACCCCGCTGAAGAGGCTATCAATTGAGGCATCCCAGCTCCCCTCAAGATATGGCATTTGAAGGAACTTCATCTGGGACTCAAAGGCTGAAAGTTCTTCAGACAGGGTATTTGGTGTGCTCTCCTCTATAGAAGCCACACCCTCAGATCCTGTCCTCAGCTTTTTCTTTGGGTTAGCATCTTCAAGGAACTCGGACCCATCACTTTCTATAGCAGTTGAGAGAACTGATGAAATTTCCGGAGTCTTAGGCTCTTGATCTCCCCAACTAAAATCAGAACAGCTGAACGAGTTACTCTCTTGATCTGAATTAAAGGCAAACGGTTTGAATTCGGCTGGGTTTCCAATGACAGGGAATGAACTCATATACCCAGATCCCTTAATTGAGGTCTTCTCTTCTACAAATCCCATGGTATCATAGAAGTTGGCATCTGGGTTATTGGTGAAATTGAAGCTGTGTTTCTCAGATACCGAGTTAGGCTTGGAGAGTACGTTCTGAGGGTTAGGCTTCGAGGTATGCTTTTGAGCTGTTTGGGGAGCCTCTTCAGGGAAATTCACCTTGGCTTTCTTGCCTCGAATCCTCCGTGCTTCAGCATCATAAGCCCTTGCAGCTTCTTCAGCAGTGTTGAAGGTTCCAAGCCAGACACGGACCCCCTTCCTAGGATCCCTGATTTCAGCTGCCCATTTTCCCCATGGCCTTTGCCGGATTCCCCTGTACTGATTCTTTCTCTTTCTCTTGGCAGATTTCTCAGCAGGACCACTGACTTCTACTGATTTTACAGTAGTGGAACCTTGTGTAATTAAAAAAAAAAAATTAGCATCACTAAAATGCAACCACGACTTGGAGAATATAGAAGCACAAGCATCAACATACAATAGGAAAACGAATCTTTCAAGTCATATATTAGGGATCTTTTTTTCTGGTGTGTGTCTATTGGGGGAGGGGGCTAAATCAATTCCTTCTGCCCTTCTGTTTCTACTGAAGAAAGAAAGAAAAATTCAAGCAGAAACGTAACCAGAAGAAATTGATAATTTAGTTTAAAGAACACTAATGATACATCCTTGTTCTCTTGATTATATTATTTTTTCAATGGTTGCATGGGATTCATATGGAATCATACATAGTCACGTTGAAATGTTTTTGTTTAGCATGATTAACTCTCAAGGACAACAATCAGTAGCCTTTCTACTACTAAAAGTATGATAGTGCATAGCTTGTTCCCAGACAATTAGTGGAAGATCTATCAAACTGATCCTTATATATGGTAGACTTCAAGTAATGGATGCATTAAAAGAGCTTGACTGGGTACCTAAAACCATCAAATAAATGGATGCTTTCTGAAAAATATCATCCTTATGTTCTGATCGTTAAAAAAAAGATTCATATTCAATTTGAGTGTTTTTTATATAAAAATAACCTTCAGCTAAGACTTGGATCAGTGAAAATGTTCATAGTTCTTATAAAGTTATAATACCATCGGTAATATCTAATTCTGAAGAATAGTAGTCAAGGAGCTAAGAAATGCGTGTCCGGCTCCTAATAACTAAAGGTTTCCTTGATTTCCAATCCGTTACCTTCTTTACAATGTTTCTCCACCAAAGGAGAAACAGAGCGAAAAAAAAAATGCAAACAACGTTAATTAACAACAGAAAAGGAAAATAGGAGAAATTTATAACAATAGAAAGACTGATGAAACCAAGGTTTTCCCTTAAAGGATTCCTAAATTTTTAAAGCAGAAAAGGCGACTCAAAAGAAAAGAAAATTCTAAAATCTTAGAAAAAAAAAAGTTTCGACAAGAAATAAGATCAAATCAAAATATTCCAAGCAAGCAAGACTACTGTTGACGAACAACCAGGTAAGTAGGAAACACCACAGAAAATTTTCTAAATAGAAATTCAAACATTTCAGGGCTGGACGTCTGCAAGCACTAGTACAGAAGATTTAAGCCAGTAATACGCGGAAAAAAAAAATAGGAAGCAGTTATAAAAATCCAAGCTTTGCAGGGAAAACACAGAAACCCAAAAGAATAAGAGATCAACCAGGAAAGAGGAGGCCCATCAAAGATCCTCCAAAATCCACATCGGTAATAAATGATCAAAAGGATAGGCCAAGCAAAGACCGCCTGTTTCTATACATAAATAAATTCAGCAAGAAAATCTCAAAGGGAAAGCCCATTTCGTAAATTCGTCCAAAAATAGCAGCGAATATCAGAAAGAAAATTCAAGCAAAGAAAATCTACCATGTTAGACAAATAAACAACTCAATAAGGAGATACCGAAAAAAAATCAGGAAACCCATCTCAAAGTTCACAGAAAATAAGATCAAAAGCCGAAATTACCCAGAAAAAGAGAACAAATAGAGTCTAGTACCTCGAGAGAGGCCAGGTTTGGAGTTTAACAAAATGGGCTTAATATCTTCTTCTTCTTCCTCCGATTCGTCCTTGAACTCCTGAAAGTCCGCCTCGAAATCCTCCTCGAGGTCGTCGATCTCCGATCTACGGGGCTTTGAGTAGTAGCCCCCAGAAGTGGTATTCTTGAGGTCCGGCCACAGGTAGTCAGCTGTGACGCGCCGGGTCCGACTCGTCGGGATGAAATCAGAGATTATAGCTCCTCCACACATCTTAGCTTTCTATAACAAGAACGCACGTCTGATGGTTACCAGACGAATTGGATTGCAAGCGAAAGAGTGTAGATTCTCTGAAAGAAAGTTTTGTATAGAAAAGGGAAATTGAAGTGAAGTTGGCAAGGAAAGATATTGAAATGTTGAGTTTGGTGTGTTTTTAAGACGGAGAGACAGAGGGGGAAAGAAACAGACGAAGAGACTTTATACTCTGAGAGGCAGAAATAATGGAGAGCTTTTCAGATTTTTAATTTTTTATTTAATTTAATTGGGCACTAAAACGCAGAATATTAAACCTTACCTTAGAGAGTTAGAGGAGAGGAGCTTATAGAATCGTAATTACGAGTTACCCTTACAAAAAGTTGTTAATTAGAGCTGGAGCTGGACGTCAACTTGTTTAGGTGATTGAGAGAATTGAGATGGGTCATGGGTGTGTTTGGTGGGGGATTACACAGCTTTTCAATTAAAGTGTTATGATTTTGATTGCTTTTCTTTTACATTTTGGTGTGCAGTGCAGTGCGCCAGTTGCTTGCTTAATTAAGCGAAAACTCCTACGGTCCTACCCACTTGGCCTTTGTTAAGACTAAATTACGCCTGTGCTTTGATTCAAAAATTTGAAATGAATCATGATGATCCGGAGTTCCGGACCATGCCGGAGAAGCATAACCCGAACCCATACATACTAACCAGATCAGTATTCAGTAGGCCGGCTTCGACTTGTCGTCTTGTACTCTTGTCCCCAGTTGCACTCGACTCCACTTCTAGTGCTCGGTGAAAAAGAAAGAAATATATTTGCTTGATGACCCCATTCCCGTACTCGTTGTTGAAATTTGAAAACACAGAGTGGATGTTGACCGTGAATTTATATTTTTCGATCGGGCACTGGCTGGCAGAGGGCAGAGGCACTGCGGCAGCCGGCAGCCGGCAGATCATGCCATGAATGGTTCAACTCAACCGCTGGATGTTTGGATAAAATATATGGAGAAAACGAATATTCGAAATAACAGCAAGCTAATCCCCCATATAGCCATTTTCCGGCTTGTGATGGTCTGAATGGTCCATCTAGTTCCGGTCTGCTGTCACCATTCTGGCCAACTGGACCATTTTGCTCCGTATAAACAAACCCGTTTTTTCTATGATTGATTAACGAGAGTCGAGAGGGGAATTAATGCTTTTTTTTTGTCAAACAACAAAAATTATGTTATTTAATTTATATTTCCACTGTAATTTTGTGACAGGCATGGCTAGCGGCATTTGTGTAACAACAAAGTATGACTTCTGGTTTAGTTTGTGGAATGCAAATATACTGTAAAAACTATATATTGTTGTATGAGAAGATGACTGACCATTCAAGGATGAATTACCTTCCATTCCATGCATGAACATTGATGATAGTCCTCCTTAGCTTCTTGAAAACTGGCATACCTAATCCAGAGAAGAGTTGGACGTTTCAGCCATTTTGACTGCACTAGAGAAGAACATATTCAAACACTTTATTTGTCTTTCTAGAATAATGCAGACGTGCTTCCATGTTCCATCTACCTATAATGCCCTTAATTATCATTACTACTCATTTCCATTGTTTTAACGATGCTTATTATTGGTTAGCATCAAAATTAAACAAAGATTATGCGTTGAAATAGTAGATAATTCTTCTTTCATTTTTGTTTTTTTTTAATGTAATTAATGTTAAATGCCACCTCATTTATTATTTTTTTCATTGATCCTGCTCATAATTACTAGTTGTGTCACAATTTTCCTCTCATGTAAATGTCAGCCCTAATGCTTCAGTTTAATTGTTAATAACATTTTTCGTTTTGTTATCCTTTGAACTCCATCCTTTTGCTACACTTTTTATGATGATTAATTAAAAGGGTAATTTAGCGTGTAAATTGTAAAAAAAAATGAAATAAAATAAATTATGACACCTTTCTTGTGCAAATTCTCACTGAAATTGTCGCCAGTGCTAGCGAAGTTGGAAATATCGAAATGGGAGAAACCAGACAGTAAAGCCTCTACTTATTTGTTCGAATGTTGAACCAAAAAACAGTTTAGGGTCCCAAACTAGATCTAAATGGCGGCCTGGCCCGATCCAGAAAAGGAATTTAGGTTGGACTGGATAATCAATCACCGCTTTTAGATTCGGTTCTCAGGACAATCAGGTCTGATCGATGGACCCAATTATATATGGTTCAAGTTAGGTTTAAATCGGTTCATGACTAGATAGAATCAATTTCGAACTGCTTCATTAATACTAAATCCTGAAACCATTAGCTGGCCCAATAAGTTCGGGTCTGATCCATTTACAGCTCTACACAAAACTCACCTGATTCAAATTTTATATACACACACGAGTTTTCTATTTGAACATGATGAGGGCAGATTTGGTCCTCCAGTGAAATTGTGACACGTGGCACCTCGTGACAACTAGGAAAATACCCAGCCAACAAACTTACGAAGTTGGTGACCCACCCGGGCACCAGTCTGGCCGGCACACGCGACCTGCGCGGCATGCGCGTGCGGCCTGCGCGAACTGCGCACGGCACGTGCGAACTGCGCGCGGCCTGCGCGAACTGGCCGACCTGGACCAGCCTAGCGCATGATCCGGCCAAGGCGCCCACCGACGAACCTGGCCTACACACTGACCCGCCGACTGACACAGGCGCCAGCTTGACGACCTGATCTAGACACTAACCCGCCGACTGACACAGGTGCCGATCTGACGACCTGGCCTAGACACTGACCCGCCGACTGACGCAGGCACCCCTCTGACAACCCGGCCCAGACGCCGACCTGGCCGCTTGACGACCTCGAGGAGTTCACCACCGTACCCCGGCTCTGACAGGATGCGACGAGTCTTACCGTTTGGAGGCTTTTCACCCACCTAACCCGCGAGGACTCCGATATATAAAGACCTCACCTCCCAAAGGGGAGGGGGATAGGAAAAAAGGGAAGTAACCCTGCTCTCTACCTCTCTCATATTATCTTCAAAGCTCTCTACAATAAGAGTGCTAACTTAAGCATCGGAGAGCCCCCATTGGGAAAATACCCCCAGGACTTCTGATTCAGTTCTCGCAGGTCCTTCAGCTCTCGTCGCCTATGAAGAGGAGGAAAAGATGGAGTTCTCGGAGGTCTCTCAGCTCCCGCCACTTACAAGGAGGAAAAGATGGAGTTCTCGGAAGTCTCTCAGCTCCCGCCACTTACAAGGAGGAAAAGATGGAATTCTCGGAGGTCCCTTAGCTCCCGCCACCTACAAGGAGGAAAAGATGGAATTCTCGGAAGTCCCTCAGCTCCCGCCACCTACAAAGGAGGAAAAGATGGAGTTCTCGGAGGTCCCTCAGCTCCCGCCACCTACAAGGAGGAAAAGATGGAGTTCTCGGAGGTCCCTTAGCTCCCGCCACCTACAAGGAGGAAAAGATGGAGTTCTCGGAGGTCCCTTAGCTCCCGCCACCTACAAAGAGGAGGAAAAGATTCAGTTCTCGCAAGTCTCTCAGGTCCCGCCACCTACAAAGAGGAGGAAAAGATGAAGTTCTCGCAGGTCCCTCATCTCCTGCAACCTACAAAGGAAAGAAGACCACCTCATGCTGAGGGCAGTCGGATTGCGCCGCACCAGGGAGCTCCAGCATTCTCTAAGGCATCGGTCGCCTAGTAAGCAGTTCCCACCAGGGAGCTCGCCAGGCAGTTCGCCACCAAGGTAGTTCGCCCCTAGGGAGTTCGCCACCAGGCAGTTCACCCCCAGGCAGTTCGCCACCAGGGAGCACCACCAAGCAATTCGCCATCAGGGAGTTCACCACCAAGCAATTCGCCCTCAAGCAGTTCGCCACCAAGGCAGTTTGCCCCCAGGCAGTTCGCCCCAAGGGAGTTCGCCACCAGGCAGTTCGCCCCTAGGCAGCTCGCCACCAAGGCAGTTCACCCCTAGGCAGTTCGCCACCAAGCAGTTCTCCCCCAGGGAGTTTGCCACCAAGTAATTCGTCACTAAGGCAAGCCACCACCGGGTCAAATAACGAGGTACTTAGCCAAAAAATTTTACATCACAAAACATTGGTACGTGGCCGAAAACGGTTACATCAGTACATATTTGCACATTTTTAAGAGACATGCGATTTGTAATGGTAAAATCTATAAGGGTTTTGACCAACCAAACACTGGTGTTGTAATTTTATAACACCGGTTGATTGGCTACAAGTTTTTCCCACATCATGTTTTTCCGGTATCATAGTTGAATCCATATGTAATTAATTTGATGGAGAGTGGACCACTCAACAAGATTGCAAGCCTTTAGGTTTCGTGTTCCATCTCAAATGAGTTATGGACTTGAGAAAATCATAGGGTGCAACTTAACTGAATCAAGTCAACTTTTGACATGTCTTGAGTTATTTTGATTAAAATACTGTTAGTTTGTCAATTCGAAGTTTCGAACTGCCCCTATGTCACAGGTGACTCCTTCATCGCGCCATCAAGCACCTACAGTGAGCCATCCGAGTGCCAACCGCGTGCTTTCATGGTGTCAACATGTGTGTCATGGGTGGGCTTTGCTTGTATTTTGTAAGGGGGACCGCCAATGGCGTTATTATAATTACTTAGTATGCTTTTCCATCATTTGATGTTTCCTATTGTCACTCCCCCAAAAGCTTAACGTACTCTTTGAGGGGAGGTAGGTAGTCGAGTGAGCTCATAAGCGTGTAAAGGTTAAGCACGAGATCCCCTCGACATTGTACTGTGTGCTTGTGCTTATCACTGATTAATGCAATACTAATAGCCTTTTGCTAATTCGTGTGCCATCTTGTTGCCTTTGTGTGTGTGTTTGCTTTGTTTAGTAGGCTTACTCGCCCATTTCGAGTGTCGCATGGGGCCCCAACGATTACCCCCGTGACAGTTGGTATCAGAGCAAGTTGGCCAGTTGCAGCCGCAGTTGGTTTTCAGCAAATTAGCCCAGAGCCAGTTGAAGCGGTCATTTCGACAATCAACATTTTGTGGGGTGTGGTCCCTAGTCACCTCCACCCAGGATCGAGCAGATTTCAGATCAGGCCTGACAAGAGGCCATTTCATTGTTCGTGTCCCCATTCCAATGACACTAAAACAGCTTCCCTTGCGGTTGCAGGCGTATTGGTTGTTGTCCTCATGCGGGGGCCTTGTTAGGAATGTGGTTGCGCTAGCCGTTGGAGCATGGCGGCCCTACACCGGCAAAGTTTCAGGTGGACATGCTCAGTTTTCAGGTTGAACACTTGCAGCAGCAGAAGCTCATCACAAGGCGAGTGCATGTTCGGCAACTCATGGGTAAAAGTTGCCACACTCGCGTTTGAAGCGGTCAGGTCTCCTTGAGGCAGCAGTAGTGGGGCCCCCTCGGAGTGAAGATGTAGCCCGAGTCGGCGAGGCGAAGCGTAGTTTCGAGGGCCCAGAGAGCATAAGCCATGGCTAGGTTTGAGTAACCCGAATCGGCGAGGTGAAGTCTACAGGCCAGCATGGTGAAAGGGTACCCATGTCATCGCCAACATGAGGAGTAGACCTATCAACGTGTTCGGTAGCATCACTGAAAAGCTACCAAGAAAACGGTTGAGCCTTGAGGTAAGATGATACATGGGGCGGACCTCCGCGAAGCACCACACACATTTCTTCGAGGGCCCTTCTTTCACAGTTCAACGGCATAGCCATTGCGTGGTTTGAGTAACCTCGACACTGGGGGTGAAGTCCAGACAGGCCGGCATGGTGAAATGGTTTCGTCCCCATAAATGGACACCAATATAGGCAAGACCCGGGCTAGCCAGACGAGCCCTGGAACTGGCAAGGAAGTGGATGGCGCGGGACACAGACGCCCATTCACGAGGAAGACCCATTGTCGAGGACGACAATGGATTGAGTGGGGGAGCCTGTTACGGTTCAAAGCAGGCTTAGCCTTGCCTACGCTTGGCAGGTTTACATTAGGGACATGCCTGTCATTTTCACCTGTAAGATTTTTGGGAGAACTGATGTCATCTTCAGGCAGAACACCAAAAGCTTAACGTACTCTTTGAGGAGGGGTGGTCGACCTCCTTGGGTGCCTAACCTTGGCACTCCTAGACCATCATCCCCTTGCGAGGCGGCCCTGGTTAACGGCTAGCATGGCTACCAAGGTTCCTCATGGGCGCACACTTGCTCATGGGGACAGTGTTGGACCGGCACTGCGCTGCCGGTACTCAAGGGAGGCTTGGCATGCGGGCTTGGCTCAAGTACGTCCCTTTACAACGCCAGTCCCTTGCCCAAGCTGAGTGAGCTACCCCATTGCCCTTGGCGCACGGGTGTGTTCCGTCCCAAGCGGTTGCCTACCATCAGGGCACACAGGTGCCTGTCATCATCGGCTTACAGGAGACCCATCACATCGGTGCCAAGTCACCTCATCGGCACATGGTCGCCTTCCATTATGGTTGTCCCCCTTTAGCACGTAAGCGGCGCCTCCCATGGACCGGTCTAAGCCAGGAGAGTACCCTGGCCATTGGACTTGAGGTCATGATCCAGTGCTACTAACTTTGGTGGAGCCATCCCATCGGGTAACTCATAACCTCTAAGCGCATAAAGGCTTGTCCTGGCCTGTCTTGGCCAAGACGCCGCACGGGTTTCTTCCGCTGTAGAACTACCCCCGTGACACCTAGGCCTTAGGTTTGACCTCAGCGGTTCAAGCTCGAACTTAGGCCATTGGGGTTGGGTTGAGCCAAAACTCGGCTCCATCTGTCCGACATGCAATGATGCACCCATAGGCCATAGAGCAGTGGAGCACATCCACACGTTCTTTGAATCCCAATACCTTGAAGTCGGTTTCTTAATCTTCACGAGTTTAGTAAAATACCTCGAGTATATTTATTTGTTAATTAAAATAGCCGCACTAGCTTTATTTATTTCATTCAGTAGGATGGCAATTTAATAAGGGAGCAAACCGATGGAGGGTAATTTGGGAAGATAAGATGCTTTTTTAATCTTTCCATATCTTGCCCACGTGATCTGATATGGTCAGAGCCAAATGTATAATTTACCAGGGACGACCAGCCGATCAAGTTAGGTCGGCCTAGTAGAAATTGAATAAAGAAAACAGATTATAGCACCGAACCCGAGTGGGTAAAACAGTAAGTTCAACCAAAAGAAAAACGGTAAAAACCGTAGGCGGTAGGTGCATGCATGGAATCTGCCCGTAAATGAGGAATGAAGCATTGGGGGGAAGACAAAAATAAGGAAAAAGCGAATGGACGAGAAGAAAAAAGAAAGGAGTGTGGGACCCCCCTCCCCCCTGTGGGAGAGAGACAGAGAAAGACAAGGCTCAAGAGTCAAGACTGTGTTTTGTAATTGTAGCGACTGCCGAGTGCCGACTAGCGACAAATGAATTGAATCGGTTCGGTTTCGGTCCCCAGCGGCCAGCGCGACAGACTTGGGGTCTTGGTTCTTGGGGATGATGAGCAACACGTTTCCCCCCCTCCCCCCATGCTGACGTGCTCTCAATCATCTCTTTAATTGCCCTTTAACTTATGCTGCGACCAACAACTCGCCACATGGCACAAGATTTAAAAACTGGATCCATTATCTACGTCTGCCCCAGATTAAAAAAGGAAAAACTCGATCGGGCCAAAATCTAACTCATATTTCCATTTGGTTCGGACGGTGGAGAAAGGTTGTGTTTGGATGCGCGCTAAAGTTTATTTAATGTGGGACCCGACCCAAAAACCATCATCGAGCGAGTCCAAATCGTATCCTTACCCATACAACACCTGGCCAGTGGCAAGTTAAATGAATTCCTCCCACTCCCAGGTTCCATTTTTTGTTGAAAATTGAAATAAAAAGAATAACGCCAGTAGAACTATAGCAGCTGTACTGTACAGTAGGCTATAGACTGTAGAGGAGAGACATAAATCAAAGTGGACCCAGACCCAGGGTGTCACCGCACCACTTGGGCTCCATTCATTTCATCCCCCCAAGTTTGCGTCTTATCAGATTTGTTCTTTCATTAAAATCATTAGAAGCAATAATGTCCCCACGCTCGGGCCAAGCCACACCGAGTCACCGGGGACAAGCGACAAGCTTTTCTTGTCCGGTGAGGGACGTCGATTGGTGTGGGGTGTAGTTGTATACTTGGTAGATAGATTATGAAATCTTGGGTGATGTAACGATCATGGTGTAGGGTCATTGTTGCAAGTTGCATCCAAACCAATGTTTATCCGTTTTACTGGAGCTATAAGGAGACGATCCAAGGTATGAAATCTTAAGCTTTATTTATTTATTTATTTATTTTGTGGGTAAAAAAAGACAAAGGACAGGCAGTGATGGTGACTGCTTGGGCTCCCAGCAACACTGGGTGATTTATTATTAACGCATCTTAACAATACTTAATCATATTTACTGGTGGTGCGTCATTATTAATTAAGGCTTTAATATTAGTGCCTTATTGATTAATGAAATAATCAAGGGAGAGGGACATTTTTGACATTTTGACATATATTGCAATTTTCAACTTGCAAGGGAAAGGTGGCGCTTTACGCTGCCTTTTCTTTCCTCTTATCTTCTTCTTTTATATCATCATGAAAATAAGTTATTTATCAAAATTCGTGGATAGGTTTTGATTGGTCAAAACTCTTATGATACCATATCTTTCCCGCATCATAGATTTTCCCTTATTTAAAAGGATTTTTAACTTCTAAGCATCTGACTTGTATCTTTAAATTCAATAGGACTAGCTGTAAATGGTATTTGATTGTCTAACTTCAAATTTGAATTCAATCCCATTTAGGCCTCATTCACATCTTGGTGTGTTTCTTAGGAAGCACTTACCAAATAAATGCACTTAGCAATGTTCTTTTTTTACCCAGGCATAGGTGTACAATGATCGACTTTATCCAAAAAGAATGACATTATTAAAGGAACAATATTGTCACATAACCTACCAGCGATTTTCGACACATATGGATAAGTAATTTATCTAAATATGAGGAGAGCATTACTTTGCCAAGTGAATAAGCCACTAAAGAATTGTTCTTTTTTTGTGGGACTCATTAATACAAATATGAGTTTATTTCTTTTTCATGGGGCCTACCAACTTATCCGCCCCCACTTCCTGAAAAACGGATGAGTCCTTAGGGTCATCCGAATTAAATCTATTTGTAATTGGATTTAGTGAATTCGGCATGATTTTATGTTTTTCACTAAATTATCATAGGCTCAAGCCATTCACTTTGTTCATGAAATACAACATTCAAGTCATTTTTAATTCATTTTATTAATAATATATAATATTTTGATAGTTTTTTATTTATTTTTTTATACTGAAATTTGTTAGTTAGCTTTAAAGCTACAAATCGAGCCATGCCAGGCTTGGGTTTTTAGGCCTGCATGCTAGCAGTGCATAGAGTGACAAAGTGCACTCTAGTCCGGTAATATAATATAGGGCAAATTTCTTAAACTATCCCTAAGTTTTAGGAAATTGACCAACTCTACCCTTACCATTTAACTATTGTCTTAAAGTGCCCCCAAGTTTTTTGACAATTGAGTAAGTCCTCCTTGTCGTTAGCATTCGTTAATGGAAAGATGAAAAATACTATTTTACCCATCATTCTTCTTTAAATTTTCAAAATGAAACATTTAAAAGTTTTCAGCTAGGTGACAATTTTGGATTGAAAACTTCTAATTTCTCTAGACAAAAAAACTTCTAATTTCTTCAACCAAACTAATTCACAATCAAGCCCTAAGTTTACCTATTGTCTTAAAGTACAACTTGTTCAAACCCTAATCTCAATCCCTTAAAGATCTATTGTGGTTTTGATCCCACTGCTAAAAGTTTACATATGGGAAACTTGCTTGGAATTATTGTATTGTTGTGGCTTCAGAGATGCGGCCACAAGGTTGTAGCCTTGATCCACGGTGCAACTACTAGGATTGGAGATCCATCTGGTAAAAGCTTGGAAAGGCCTAAACTGGATGTTAAAACATTAGAGAAGAACATAGGAGATGATGATGCACATTTTGGCAATTCCCGACTAGCAGGTGACTTGGATGCCTACCTGAATAATCCTTGCCTGGAATATGGCTTGGATGCCTAGCTGAACGGTTCCTACCTGGAAGGTGGCTCTGACGCCTAGCTAAACTATCCCTACCTGGTGGAAGGTGGCTCTGACGCCTAGCTAAACTATCCCTACCTGGTGGAAGGTGGCTCTGACGCCTAGTTGAACTATCTTTAGCTGAAAGGGGCGAGCTACATATTTTACTAGTGCGACCTGCAAGGAAACAGTGTCAGAGTTTCCGAGTTGCTTTACCTAGGGTGGGCACTCCGATGCTTAAGTCAGAGAATTAGAAATTTTTAAGATAGCTAAATGTGAGAGAGCTGGAGAGTTGCAAGAACTAAATTGTTCATGTACCGTCTAAGGTTGGAGGTAAGGCCTTTATATAGGCATTGCTTGGCGTGGGCATCACGCACCACGTCCGGGATCTCCGGGAAGACATGCCTAACTGGTCCAAAGTCCTTGAAGGTAGTCGTGCATGTAGGCTAATCTTTGCACCTTATTCGGTTTCCTCCGAAACATTCAGTGTGAGAGCTAACTTCTAAGAGAACCGGGAGTGACGGGATGCATGTAGAGTTGGTCGGTGAGCATATCTCACAGGTCGCCACCTAGACCTCAATCAGGTCGGCAAGGCTTCGAGGGAGGTCACTCCTCACGCCGAGGTCATTTCAGCTAGTAATGATGAGGTACTACAGGTCGGCCTTGGACAAGGTATTGCTAGCCGTCTTGAGTTGTGGACGAGGTCGCCAGATAGATTTCTACTAGGTTGGTGGTGGAGGCAGATCGCTAGGTCGACGGTGGGGGCAAGTCACCAGATTGCCAGTTGGGACTCTATCATTTTGGCTAAGGCAAGTCGTCACCTAAGTGATGTTGGGATATCATCCAGTTGTTCTGAGAAGTCATGTGTCATGATGTCAATGGAGGGCCAAATCTACTCTCATCAGGAGACATTGTTAATACAATAACCAAAACTCTTGGTAGCTAGGATGGAATCAAAATAGAAACTTGAAAGAAGGTTTTGAAGGAAAACTAACTATGAATGCGGATTATGAGAAAATCAATAACTCAGGTTTGGGTCTTCATGATTCTTTTGTAATTTTTAATAATCACGATTGGTGGAAGGACATCAAGTTTTTGGATTTTCTAAGTAAAGTTGGCTGATTTGAAGAGATTGGAATCTGAACAAGGAATGAGCTATACAAAGTTCACGTATCAGTTGTTGCAGGACTATGGTTTCCTATGCTTGTTCAAGAATGAGGGGTTTAATGTTCAAATAAGGGGAAGTGATCAGTGGGGATATATTACTGTTGGGAATAACTTATTCAGAAGATTCTTCAGGTAGATGGAGCTTGTCGTTTGACAATTTTTATTCAATATGTTGAAGAGTGATGGAACCAAGTTTGGGACGCCTAGGATGGAGCTATCTGGTTGTCTCCTTCAACGTTATATCTTTACAAGTTCTACCATTACTTTTTCTCAGTCCCGGATGCGTGGATGTGTGGTGAGGTTTCTCAAGATTCTTACTATCTTGAGTATGGAAGAGATTAGACTTGGCAATTGGGTTGGGTCAAGACATTTTGGGTTGATTCGGGTTGTTAAATGGTTGACCATAATCCTAAATGTTCAGGTTAGGGTTAAACCATGGGTCAATTTGAATCATTCCAGAAAATAATTCAAATTTTAAAAAATCAAGAAAAAAATACATGAAAATGCTAAATTTAAAGGAATTAGTCTTAAAATTTCAAAAATAAAATAAAAAACTTGAACATTTAACAATTCAAAGAGTAAACAATATAGAGTAAAGACTAAAGACTGAATAGTAAAAATTAAAGAGTGGAAATTTCAAATTAGGCATGTAGGTTGGGTGCACAAATTTTAGAATTCAAATTCACCCACAAGTTGTGTGACCTTATCGATCGTCAATCTGTCATCACATCACCTTATTTGTTGATTTCCGTGCCCATGGCTATAAATAAGGGGTCCCTGCAAGGGTCCCATTTGCATTGTTCTGAGATTTCCGATGAGAGAGTGGGGAAAGCTACTCGAGAAGAATTCTATTGGGAGATTGTTATCAGTTCTGTAGACGAAATCCGGTTGGGCAAGGTCAATTTCTGTGAGTCTTTTTCCCTCTTTTTGTCATGTCCTCGAGTGAGTTAGAAGGGGGGTCCTTTTATTCTACTTAAGTCGAGGAAGGGACTTCAGCGCGAGATCGGCAAGGTTCCCATATTGGGGCCTCCACTTCCCAGTCGGAGCTGGAGGCCAACTCCCAATTTGGTCCTAATGATCTAAGCGAGGAAGAAATTGTTGGTTTAGTGTTTGCATTCCACATCCCAAATGAGTTCAACTATATTCTACATGCAACGGACCAGTTCCCTTGGAACCACGACGGAATCAAAGTCTGTGCCTTTGAGGAGGCATTGATCACTTACCTTTGATTTCCTCTACACCCATTCATTGTCGAGGTGCTCTCTCTCTCTACATTATTTCTTTGGGGAAACTCCACCTGAATGCCATCCAGACCCTCGTGGGAACAATTTCTCTTAGCTACCATCTTGACTTTCCTCTGGACATAGATGTCTTCTCGGGGTTGTATAGTATAAAGAAGGGTTCCAATAAGCCCAACAAAGGTTAAGGACAAGAAGAGTAGGTCTTTTTTCCTTTCTCGGGAGGTTAGATGGCCTATTGACACCGTTTGGCGACATAGGGTGAGAAAGACCTTGGAGGTCGAGTTCGATGAAGAATTGAGTGTTGAGGTCCAACACCTTGTACGTCAGCAGTTAATGATAGATCAGTTCTTGGTTAAGTAGAGGAGTTAAATGGGTCGTGCCTCCAACGGCCCGACATGACGGTCTATGGGCTGTGCCAGGCCCGGCACAATCATGCGGGTTAGGTCCACGGATTGGACCGACACAACAAGACCGAGCGAGCTGTGCTTCCTGCGGCCCGCGTACATATTTATATATTTATATAATATTATATAAATTATAATAATATAATAATGTATATTATATAATATATTAGTAAAATAAATATATATATATATATTAATTTTATTGTACTAATTTATTTAACTATTGTATATATAAGCAATTTTATACATCAAAATTCATATAAAATTAAAAAATTTAAGTTTTTCGTCATTTTTTTAAAATAAATAGCTTTGGCCCAAGGCTCAACCCCATGCAGACCTATGTCGTGTCGTGTTGGGCCGACCCCCCAAGTTATCCCTAAGGGGGTGGCATAGCTTGAGACAGCCCGCGGGCCGGCACGGCACGACCCACACTTTGCACGGGCCGCTCGGCATGGCTCGTTTTACACCTCAATAGGTAGGTTGACCTAATCGTCATTAGTTTTATATTGGAGGTTACCTTCTAGCTTGGTTAACTCACTTTTCTTTTATGTGTCTTCTCAGAGATGATGAGTACTACTTCCCTCCTGGTAGTGGCCAAGAGTCCCTCAAAGAAGAAGAGAAGGGCGGCTGACTCCTCGGTTCACTCGTTAAGGGAGGGTTCATCGGCCGATGCCGAGGAGAGGCATGTCGTGCGCATGCCCAAGGCTGTCAACCTTGAAAGGGGTAGCGACCCCATGTCCGTAGAGCCCGCTCAGGTCGCCACAGGTTTGACTGCCCCATCCCCTCAGGTCACCCCAGAAGAGCACACTACTGGCCCTCTCACTTTGACATACCTCGTTTCACCCCCAACATCAACATTTTGATTGTTGACCATCTCACTAATCCTCTAGTTACTCTACGAATGGGGAAGGGAATCCTTCTCCCTAAGGACTTCCAGTACAACGACAATGGGCTCGATCCAACTAATGTTAACACAAGGAAGACTCGGTGCATCCTTCAGGTGTGTGATCTCTATTTCTGATATCTACTTTTCTTTCCTTCCGAGCCTTACTTGTAATTTTTCCTTTGTTGCAAGCGAACTCAAAGGGCTAGGTCTTTCTAAAACAGGCCACCTTATCCAAGCGTGAAATGCAAACGAAACATAGAGGCCCAACAGGCCCAACTAGAAGGATCTCGTATGAGCGCTGAGGCGGCTCACTACTATGTAGAGAAGGACCGCCAATGCTTCATTGAGCTCAGTACCAATATGCAATGCAAGTTGGAGCAAGCCAAAGGAACCATCGCCACTATGGTTGGTGAATAGACCTGTTCATGGGCCGGGTGGCCCGACGGGCCGGCCAGGCCCCCACGGGCTTGAACATGCATATGGGCAAGTGGGCTTAACCTTGGGCCAAAAAGCCCGGCCCGCAATAAATTCGAAACAGGCTCGGAATATGCCAAAATAGCCCGGCCCAACCTATAACTAAACCTAAAAACCCTAGTCGAAGACCCCCTCTTTTTTTCACCTCTTTCCTTTCTTTTTCCAGCAGAACCATTCTTCTCCAAATCCTCCACAGTTCTCATCCTCACACTCTCAGGCTGCCACACAACCGGCGAGGCGGCGAATGTTCACCAGTGCAACAACTCCAGCGGTGAGTCCTCAACTCCTCACTCCTCTCCTTCTCTCTCTCTCTCTCTTTCTCTCTCTTTCTTTCTCTCTTTGACTCTCTTGTTCCTCTTCTCAAATCTCACTTCTCTTTCAAATCTCAGACATCGGCGACAGCGAGGCGAGGCGGCGAATATAGGCACCGTTTGCGGCAGTGAGTTCTCTCTCTCTCTCTGTCTCTCTCTGTCTCTCTCTCTTTCTTTCACGAATGCGAACTAATCACTGTTAAACTTAAAATCATAGGTCGCAGCTCACAGACCACAGTCACCGCGAACTCAGTTCCGGCGAACACATTCATCGGCGAAGACAATCGGGCTTTGAGCTTGGGCTCGGGCTTCAGGCTTTTTATCAGGGCCGGGCATGGGCCCAAGTTGTAGGCCCATTGGTAGGGCTAGGCTCGGGCTCAGGCCTAAAAATTTTCATTAATGAAGGGTAAAAGCCTGGCCCGAGCCTGGCCCAACTCGACCCATGAATAGGTCTACTGGTGAAGTGTAGACCAAGGATCCTCATCTAGAAGAGTGGCAAACTAAATATATTGAAGTTATTTGCCATGTCGAGGTCTCAACAGTCGAGCATTCCCACCTATTGCCATAGTTTAAACAAGAAATGGTCGATAATACCCTTCCTTCTACAAAGAGGGGATTCAAGCTATGCCACCATTTCCTCGAGTCCCAACATCCCAACTTTGATTTTGATACTCTATCTATTAGGTCAATACCATATGAGCTAGCGTGTAGGTCGACCAAGAGCCTCTAACTCCGGATGAGGAGGATGGCAAGGTTAGTGATGTGGTGGAGGACGAGGGAACAGACAAGGTCAACAACGATCTACAAGGTGATGAGGAGGAGTAACTGCTGGTGAGGAATCTCTGTTTACGTTCTTCAAAAAATTGATGTACTAGGAGACTGCGTACTCTTGAATGCTTCTTTTAGAACCTGTGTGCTCTTGGTTGTTTCTTTCCTTTTTTTTTCAATGATTGTGTCCTCCCCCTTTGTTTTTGAATGGACCAATCTTTCCTATACATTTTGTACCTTCTTTTGCACCCTATGTCTGGGTCTTGAAGTGACAGGACTTGCAATTTTGGCTAAGTCAAAATGCTATTGAACTATATATCTTCTCGGCTAAGTCGAGATCCTGCTGAGCTACCAAATTAACGACATCTTCCAAGTTCAACATAAGAGGCCTTAGAGCTAAAAGTGGTTTCACTTCTCCTTATACATTTAGCAATTTAACCAGGCCCTCGTAGTGAGCGATCTATACTTTTCTTCTCCCAGATGGTCGCAACTCAAAAGTTTCATTCTCCTCATTAATAGTATCTTCAGAAGTTATCAATGTTCTACGCACGGGATACCTGCCTCCCCTCCAATGTTTCGAGCTTATACATGCCTTCTTTGATCACCTGTAC
Source organism: Nelumbo lutea (assembly GCF_056320005.1). Lineage (NCBI taxonomy): Eukaryota > Viridiplantae > Streptophyta > Magnoliopsida > Proteales > Nelumbonaceae > Nelumbo > Nelumbo lutea. Next base: position 1,459,923 of record NC_142689.1, read on the forward strand.
TCTATAGGGGCATTCCTAGTTCAAATTGACCACCAAGAACCTCCTCTGTCTGGTTGCAGATGGGAAGGGACCAAGGATATCTATCACCCACTATGCGAATGGCTACGAGGCAGTGAGGTATCTTAGGTTGGCAATGAGCTGATGTGGAATGTTAGCATGCACTGACACTTGTCGAACTTCTAAAATAACTCCACCACATCCTCGACAAAGACCTTTGTGGATCTCGCGTAGCACTTATTTCGCCTATGTTGGTCACAAGCAATGCAAGTAGGGAAGCATGAACAACCTGTGATACAATTACCAGTTAGCGCTAACATAGCGAGCTTACTGCCACTTTACCCTCAGAGTTGTGTTGCCTTGTGCTAGTAGGGTCACATGGCACAGATAGTCAACAAGCGGATTGATCCAACTCGGTTCTATGAACAAAAAAGGAGCAAGCTCTTCTGCCACCCTTTCTATGCTAGGTTGTGGTAGGTCTTCAATATATATTGTCCTTGTTGTAATATATGTCGCGCCGACCAACTTTGAAAGTGCATTGGCTTTGGTGTTTTCAGACCTTGGGACTTGTTGGATGTGTCACGAGTGAAAGTTGGGCATGAGCTCTCTAACCTTGGCCAGATAAGCCGATATGGTGGGCTCTCAGACCTTATACTACACATTCACTTGGTTCACCACTAGTTTTGAATTGCTACACACGACAAGATGCCTCACGCCAACCTCCTTTGTCAATGATAGCTTGGCTATCAATGCCTCATACTTAGCTTCATTATTTTAAGCTCGAAACGCAAATTAGTGAGTGTACTCCAGTTTCACTTCGCTAGGTCTATAGAGGATTAGTCCAGCTCCACTTTCACACTGGTTGGAAAAGTCTTCCACATGGAGGATCTAGGGATCCACGTCCCAAGTCGGGTCGGGTGTTGCATTGGTTGTAGCCTCCGAGGTGGTTATAGGCTCCTTAGCCTTAGGGTCAGCGTGTTGAACATACACTTGGTGACAAAGTCTACCAGGACCTACACCTTGATCATTGGGCACGATTCAAACCAGATGTCGTACTCACTAAGCTCAACCGCCCATTTTGTCAACCTTCTCTAGACCTTGGGCTTCTGAAGAATTTGCCTCAGAGGTCGACCAGTTAGGACTACAATAGTGTGGGCTTGGAAATAAGGATGCAATTTTCGGGTAGTAAGCATTGGCGAGCAGGCTAGCTTCTCAATATTGAGACACAGTCTCAGAGGCGTGCATGACCTTGCTCACATAATAGACAGGTCGCTACACTTTGTCCACTTTGCGGATTTGGACCGAACTGACAACCTTGTCACTCATAGAGAGGAAAAGTTTTAGCTTGTCTCTGGGTTCTTGCCTGGTCAACAAGGGTGGTGAACTTTGATACCTTTTTAGCTCGTTAAACACGAGTTGACACTCTTTGGTCCATTCCATGTCTTCGTTCTTTTTTATGGATTTGAAGAACGAAAGGCACCGCCCAACTGACTTAGACATAAATTGGTCCAAGGCAGCTATCTGGCTTGTTAGCCTTTGGACCTCTTTAATTGACCATGGGTGTCTCATATCTATGATGGCCTACATTTTGTCCAAGTTGTCCTTGATGGAACGTTGGTTTACTATGTACCCAAGGAACTTGTCCGATGTAACATCAAAGATGCACTTGTTTGGGTTGAGTTTCATGTTTTACTTTTTTAAAATGTCAAAAACACAAATTATGTAGGAAATTAAATAGTTTAAAAATCAGGTTTTCACAATCATATCATCAACATATGCTTCTTTTTTTTATTTCCAATTAAATAAGAAAATACTTTATTTACAAGGCGTTGGTAGGTCACCCCAGCATTTTTTAAACCAAAGGGCAATACTTTATAATAGTACAAATCTATCTCATTTACACAAGTGGTTTTTTCCTAATTGCCTAGGTCCATATGGATTTGATTGTAGCCAGAGTAAGCGACGTGAAGCTCAACAGCTCGAACCCTAGGGTCACGTCTACCAGGCGATCTATTCTGAGGAGTGGGAAGTTGTCCTTTGGGCAGGCTCTGTTGAGGTCGATGTATTCGACACAGATGTACCACTTTCCATTGGACTTCTTCACGAACCTCCACCACTTTTGGTGAGGTTCCTTTTCCTCTTTCATACAAGTCTGCCTAAATGGTCAACACTTAGCTTATTAATTATGATAGAGGGGTCTATGTTGGGCATTTCTGTTGCCGACCAAGCAAAAACATCTAATTTATTAATTAAAAAGCGTACTAGTTCAAAACATAGTGGTTCCGTAAGGCAAGCTTCGATTTGCACCATCTTCGGGGGGCCATTTTCTAAGACCGGCACCACGATGATGTCCTCCATGGGGTGAGCTCTCTCATCACTATTCTCTGGGGCAGCTTCAAGTTGATGTCAGTGAGATGCTTTCTTTTGCCTTTGAGCGCAGCCACATAGCACTTTTGTAACTCGAGCCGATCTCCTCGCACCACTCCTACTCCATGGTCTGTCAGGAATTCCATAATCTAAGGGCATGTAGGATCAGTCGGCCTAAGATGGCGTTGCAGGGCGAGGGAGTCGTGACCCCTAGGAAGTTATGGTCAAAGTGCACTTGGTTTAGTGGTGAGCACGCTGTCACTGGCACTCTTATGTGGCGTAGAGGTTGCACCACTTCTTTGCTAAAGTTGACCAAGAGAATGTCGGCCAGTTGCATGTCCTTCCTTTCCAGCTCCATCTGCTCAAATGCCTCCAAGAAGATGATGTCTGTTGAGCTGCCTGAGTCAACCAATATCTGCTTTACCACGAAGTAATTTATCACTAACTTGACTACAAGGGTGTCATCGTGTAGATCCAACGAGCATTGTCCTCGGTGAAGTAGATGACTTCCTCCATACGAGGACACTTGGGTAGGTATTTGTCCTCATGTAGGAGCTCCCTGACTAAGTTCTTTCCCACCGAGGAACTGCATCCTACTACAATGGACCCACCCATGATCATGTTGATCACACCACGGATGGGCCGCTCTACTGGTGGTGGGTCATAGGGAAGTTGGTTCCTGCTCGACTATGGCACTTCTCTGGGCTGGTCAATAGGTCTACGGCGGTCTTCCTACTTAATGAACTACTTCAGGTAACCTTGGTGAATCGACTCCTTGATCTCATCCTTTAGATTATGACAATTTTCCGTATCGGGGCCAATATCCCGATGGAAGTGGCAGTACTTATTCGGGTTCCTGTTGGCTAGGTCTCCTCTCATCCTGGGTGGCCACCTAACGTACCCGATTGTCTTTATTTGCATTGGAATTTCTCTCCTCTTCACATTCAGTACTGCGTAGCTGTGGTTATGGATGGGAGGGGTGCGAGAACGTTGACCTGAGGAGCTGGTACCTTTGTAAGCGGACTTGCTCCTTTGTGGTGGTCTATTGCGCTGACTACGTGGGGGACCTGCTTTGTCTTGGGGACTTTTTCTAATGGTGCTAGTTGGTACTTCCAGATTCATCCTCCGATCTCTTTTTTTTTACCACTTAGCTCTATCCGAGACCCGAGTTCTTCTTCAGGCTTCGTGAACTTGGGACCTAGTTAAGGAACTACTCCATAGAGGCTGGAGGGTTCAACTCAACCTCCCAGTGCAAGTCAGGATGCCAGACATCATTTACTACTGCGGTGAGTTGTATGTCTGGATCAAGGTTTGGGATTTAAAGCCATTCCAAGTTGAACCGCTTGATGTAGTTTTGGAGCTTCTCATTAGGTTGCTGGACGACGTTCAGTAAACAGGTCGCCGACTTCAAGCACTGCTTTCTTGTCGCGAAGTGTGTGGTGAAGAGGTTAGTGAACTAACTCCAACTCTTAATGGAACCTGTGGCTAGCCCCGTGTATCACATCTGAGTTGTGCCCAGGAAGATGGTCAAGAAGGCCATACAGAGGCTTATGTTGTTGGCCCCATGTAGCTGCATCAAGGTCTAGAAGCTGCCAAGGTGGTCAACCAGGTCAGTGGTTCCATCATAGGACTCCAGGCTTGGGGCCTTGAAATACTTTGGGCATGGGGCCATGATGATTTCCACAATGCCTTCTTTGAGACCCTTCAATAGAGTTGGTAGACTTGGACATCAAAGCTTGGGTTAATTCCACAACGGGAATTAACCGAGCAACTCATGATGGTGAGGTGCATCTAGTACTTGGTTCTGATTTTGATTTTAGTCATCAGTTTCCTAGTTTTGGTGGGCATTTTTCCCGGTGGGCTTGATCGGGCAACTCCAACGGGAACCATGGAGGGCTCGACCAGTGGAAGAGGCACATTCACAATGGGTAGAGGGAGGTTAGGGTTTTGCATTAGGGACACCTTGTAAGGTTAGGGGCACGGTGAACTGCTCGGTAGTAATAAAGGGGACGTCGATATGCATGGCATGCTGGTCTCACCCCCCTGTCAGGAGCAGAGCTAGGAAATTTTTATGAAGGGGGCCAAAACCTAAGGTAAATTGGGAGGAGGGGGGAGGGAGGGAGAATAAATATGGATGGTTAGAAGGGGGGCCAACCCATTGGGGTGGGGAGTGGGGAGGGGAAATTTTGTATAGAATAGTAGGGACTTTTGGGCCATATGGGGGGCCATGGCTCCCTTTGGTTCCCCTGTCTCCGTCGCTGCCCCGTGTGATTGTTCCATCAGCTTGCAAGTTGTTGACGTTGTTGATGGGAATGTTGCTAAAAGATGCCATTGAAGATGTATTTAGAAAGATAGTGTGAAAGTACAACTTTTGTATAATGTTTCCCGCAGACGATGCTAATTGATGGTGCGCCATCTAATGCTCCCTATTGGCAGACAATTCGGATGTCGAATTGGGTTGGTCGTCTTGCCAAGATACAAGAAAGATTTGATCGGAGTGTCCGAGTTGCTTGACCCAGGGTGGGCACTCTGATGCTTAAGTAAACGAATCGGTTATTGTTTGTAAGAAAGCAAGAAAGATAGAGTGCTTAGAGAGCTAAATCATGCGTACCTTTTCTGTGAATGGGGATGCCTTTATGTAGCCTAATTGTCATGAGTCTCACGAAGCGCATATGAGATCTCCGGCCCATCGGGTTCGGGGGTGGTCTCACACGCAAAAGATGGACTCTATGTAAGCGAGTAGTGTCTATCCAGTTGCATCCAATGTGGATGGAGTGATAACCGGTTCTTCCATGGCATCGTGATCCTGGGGAAGTCGAAAACGATGTCCTGCTCGTGGAGGAGGTCGCTTGGCATGCCAAGCAGGTAGCTAGTTGAACTAGGGTCAAGTCAATGAAAGTAGGTCACCACTTTCGCCGACTTGATGTCTTGTCGAGTTGTTGGCAATTCGATCTACCGAGGTTGCTAGGGAAGGTGTGGGGTGTCCAAGGCACTCCCAAGATTTACTTACGCGGTGCTGAGGTGTCAGCTAACTATTTTGAAGTGCCACGTGTCATCACGTCACTAGCGGGCTAAGTCGCCCCTCATTAATCTCCATCCCTACGTAATGGCCTGATTTACACCTCTACAAAGTGGAACCTAAAAACACGTGGCATCCTAAAGTTTAATTAAACAGCATCCCAAAAGTGGGCTCATCCATTGGTCAGAGTAGTTACTTTAGTCACAAATAAATTTGAATTTTAATCTTTATTAAGAGCCCTACAATTCAAAATCTTATTATGTATTAAAGTTATGTAAATTACTAGAATTTAGTGTAATTAAAAAATCTACTATAACAACAATACTCATTAATTAAATACTGATTATTAATAAAAATACAAGAAAATAATCATCACCATTACTAATTAAAAATAATATTAATCCTTAATTAAATAATTAAGTAAATATTACATTTTGATTAATCTTTTAATTTTTTAATAAAAAATTTAATTATAATAATTATTATGATAATAAAACCATTAATTAAATAGTCAATAATAACAATAATAATTAATTAACTAAATATTAGAATACAAATAATCTTTAAAAATAAAAAAATAATAATAAAAGTTAGACATTTTTTTTACTTAAACAAAATAAAAATTATCAAAAAAATACTAACCCGTACTTAATATGGGGTCATTCTCTAACTGTAATGAATAAATAAACAGTACAGGTGTCAAGTTATGAGGCCCCAAAACCATTCAAGAATCTAATCTTTGATCAAAATCAAGACCTGGTCCACAAACCTAAAAATATCTTCCACCAACGAAAAATTTGTCCCCCACATGCCTTGTAATAAGTAATTAGAAATAAGAATTGGGAAGCAAGGCAAAGTTGAACTTGTCTGATCCTCGTAAATAATAACAAATTGGAGTTGACCTTGACTGGTGCAAGGAAAGGCAACGGCTGATATCATTCTTTCATTTGTTTACAGCTTCCACCCAGCAAGTTGAGCAATATTAATTAATTATTTTAAGCGCCTCTAGACCTCCAAATATTGTAAAGTGCAGGGCATCATCTCTAGTTGCTATTTGTTGAGAATGATTTGTCACCAACTTCGTATTCTGAAGCCATCCATTTATATTTGGAAAGAAAAAAAAAAAAAAAACTAATTTCTCCTTTTCGGTTCTATGTAATGACAAGGACGATGATCTCGTGGTGAACGCGTTCCACCTATTTTTCTATTCACGTTTTCTGAAAAAAAAAGCAACTTTAATTACTTATAACTTTAATTAGGAGACTACATTCCATTTTCTCCTTAAAATAGAAGCATAGCTATACACGCTTTCCTTTACTTTAGTTATCTGTCTATAAATTATTTATAAAAATACTTTTATGAATAAGTTTCGCATTTATTTTTTTAATTCAACTGATGTAAGCTTTTTTTTTTTTGTAGATGATAAAAAAAAGTATTTTTTATTCCAAAAAATGTTTTTTTTTTTTGTTTTTGGTATAAATACCATGTTATTTCGAAGTCAAGTATCAAAAGATTTCAATTGGATCTTATTAATTGGTGGCATAGAGCAGTTCCATTTTAGGTCATGTTCACTTTTGGGTAGGTTATTTATTTGGGGTTTTTCTTGAGAAGTAAGTGTATTTACCCATATTCTTTTATTTCACGGGTAAATAAAGCAGTGGACATTTTAGCCATAGAAATTCATTATTAAAAGATGTATTTTTGTATCATTCAAGTGTTGGTAATTTTTTTCTTATGTAGAAAAGTTATTTATCCATTTAGGAGATAGGTATCACTTTCTTGGGCAAGTGGTACCCATGAAAGTAAAATTTCCCTGATCCCTACATAAAGTTGAAAAAAGAACATGAGACTCATGGTCAATAGGAACAAAAATCTCATTGACCAACTTTCCCCCATCTCAAAATCCAAAAAAAGAATGCCCCCTTAGGGACAAAATAAGCTAATGTAAGCATGTGACTCAATAAATAAAACAGAAAAAAGAAGTATTAGTAGGGGTGTTAATTGGACGGTTTACGATATGAATACATTATAAATGGACTAGGACTAATTCAATTTGACCCAATCCAAAATAAATATATTATGGATGGACCAAATCTAGTCCAATCCAATAAATACTTTGAATCATTAAGTATGAACATATCCAATTCAGTATGTCTTATTGGTTTATCCAAACCGTCTAAATTGAGTTTAACCCCTGGTCCATTGACACCTCTAATATTAGTTTTTTCCCAATTAAAATTAAAATTAGAAGAGAATTTTATGGTTAAAATTTTCAATTTTATAAAGAGATTTTAAGCTAAGATAATTCAAGGGAGAATAATTTAGATTGTGTATAGATTTCCGTACCGTTTATTTTAAACCAAACACAGCTTTAGCCTGTAGGGAAGAAATGGAGAAAATTAGACAGCCTGAGCTTGTGAAAATGACTTCAGTTAGATGGGCTTCAGTGCTGATAAGACCGAATTCACATCAGCGTCCCACGAGACAGTAGCGAGCACGCCCCACAGCACGGTCTTATATGATTTCTAATAGACCGTGCTTACACAAATTGGACAGCCTTTTACAACCATACATTAGAAATATCTCAAGGGCTATGCCAATGGTGTCATAGATCACACCCTTTCGACCTCCCCGGATGAAGGGTTAGGAAAAATCTATGATGCAGAAAAAATATAATATGAAAAAAAAATTGGACCAATCAAATCCTACTTACATATGAATTTTGTTAAATAATACTTTATTTATTCCTACTTTTGTGATTTGAATTTATTGGTGAGTTATATTTCGTATATCATTTCTTTTTCATACCATAGTCAAACTCCAGTATATAAGATATTTCTTAATGACACGTTAATCTATACGATGAGGTCCATCAGGCTGAAAACGTACAGTTTCATAGGGTACAAATATACTAACGTGTCACACAAATAGAACTCTGTAGACAGCACACGCTGTCAAAACGGTTGATTGCGTGTGACGCAGGGAGACCTTGAACGTGGACAGTCAGAAAAAAGAACAAAGTAAAAAACTTGATTTGATCGTTTCACTTTCACATGGTAATAAACTAATAAATCACGGGACAAATCGTAGTAAAAAGACGATAATCTATAGATATATAGATAGGGTTGGGACCCACCATTGTATTTAATACGTCTACTGTTTGACCAATAATTGGGGAGGTTTGTCCCCACTTTCCAAAAGCTAGGATGTGGGTGGTGTGCAGTGTGCACCCTTCTTTATTTCTTACTGGATTGTGGTGTGCACGCTCCGCCTTAGCTAAAAATAAATAAACATTCAAATGTTTATGCAGAGTAATAAACATTTCACTTTATATGCATTAATGGTCGTTGGTGAATCGGCATCAATTCCAAATTGGCACCTATGAATTACAGATTTTTTTCAGATTTTAACTTGACCTCAGCCGTGACCTATGCCCAAGTGATTAAGTAAGATACGGCGTCTGACATTTACACGTGCCATCCTACGTGTCTCGACGGTCATATCCGTGATTTTTTTCCCTCGGCTGGGATTGCCAAAGTCATCTCAACCGAATCATTTTTGTGGCTCACACCGCATTACATGGACATGGATGCTTATCCATTGGTTTTAGCTTTACTCGTTGTTGACCACGGAGAGGAGTGAGTGTGTCAGTGTGTGTATAGCAGCAGCCGCACGCCCTTGTTCCCAAGATATATGACAGTATCTGATCATCTTTCCATTTGACACCTGTAAATAACCGTACGACGCTTTAGTCCTGGCTATGTGGCATGCACATTAATAAGGCTTATGGATGATCATGGGCCGGGCCAGCCAGCCACATTTATCAGAGCTCAAAGCTTATATCCCGGACTAGCCCATGGGCCAGGAAAATAGTTCCACCCCAGACCCAATTCCATTATCGACTCTACCTCTTGGCCCTACCCTGAATGGTGGATAAACTTCCCTATTTTTCTTTTCTCTTCTTCTTGTTTTTCGGCACTGATTCTTCCCCTTGATTTAGTAATGAATTAGTTGGAACCCGTGCAACGCACGGGGCTTGAAATTAAAACATAAATAACCCTATTATACTCTCAATTGGGTCATGTTGGTCCAAGTCCACCTCAAGTATTCGTTTTGTCAAAAAAGGATTAATTTAATTGAAATACGGGATTATAGACTATAGAGATTATGTTAAAAATACAAAAATCTGTATAAATAGAAAAAATACTGGAGATGGAAAATGATGGAAAGGAAATCTTGACATGGGCAACAATGTTTTGGTAATATAGAATATATTTAAATTAATTATGTATAGATTAAATTAGATACCATTTTATAAATTAATTTAATGTTTATGAAATTATCTATTTCTAGTAATTATCCATAGACTAATGAAATTATATATTTATAGTAATTATCAATGGATTTATTGTTAATCAAAGAGAAAAATTCTTTAGTATAATTTATTCCTGATGAGGGATGATTTGGACCTCTAATGATATACTGTCACATGGTGGCAGGAACTGTTTTATAACACATCGGCGTCACATATGGTAGGGTCGCCCTATACAATTCGAAGGAACACTAACCTCACATAAGGGTAAACCCACAAATTGGCTCATACGCATGGGGCACGTGTCCATTATGTCTGCTCCAAACACCGACCTACCTCTCCAACTTGGGTTACCAAAGATGTAAGGGATCATGGCGACCTCAGCTGCTCAGCATGCCTTTGACCTATATGACATGTCTCTCCTTATCTGTTTGTGTAAATTAATCTTCCTGCAATGTATGCAGACACAATGCCCAACTAGCAATGATAAGCATAGTTCCTTCTATTTTGCGGGGAATTGGATAAGGATGACGGCATTACTATGCGAGCATATTCCACAAGCAGCGGGCGGATGAGCATCACCATCCTGAACATGTTTGACATGCTACAATCAAGCCTTGAGGTCTATGTAAGGGTGATCATTCACCCTCATAAGGTACACTCCCATGGTTATAATTGGTTAAAAGAAAAATGTAAGAAAAGGGAGAGGAAGGTAGAAAAACCTTTACAACCCTTGTATTGGTTTCTCTGTCTTTCCCTTCTTTTTCTGATCTTTTCCTTCAAACCAAACATAACATAGCCTTTATTACTCTAACTTCCTGCTCATTCCTTCTCTACCAGTACACCTTGTTAGCTCGGTACCTATTAACCATCAGAGTCCGTTGGCCGAATCATTCTCCCAGGCTTTCTGACATGATAGAGTCAATTGCCAAACTAACGCGCCGAGCTCCAAGTTATCATTGCGATTTGCGAGCAGGGAATGTCATCAATTCCTATTTTTCTTTTTTGTAGATCTTTATGGAGATTTGGTATCCCAAATCTCAAAATTATTCAGAATTTTACTTGCATTTTGTTTTGGTGGTAGTTGAGACGGAAAGAAATGTCAATTTTATTATGAAATCTAAGTCTTTATTATTACAAGGCGAATGAGTGACAAGAGAGATTCTAAAGGATAAAAAAAGAAAAACACTTAAAACCGATTCACTTGGTACAGTAATAAGATTAAAATTTGTGTATATTACCTGAAGCAGTAAGTTGAGGTTGAGGATATATATATATATATCCTCAACCTGATTGCTTCAATTTCTTCGTCTCTGATTGTCCAACCCCCAACCCCCACATTACTATTTATTATTATTAGTATTGTTAGTATTGTGATATTTTCTTGGATTTGATCATAATTTGTGAAAAACCATCAATTGATGAGATGGTAACATGCATGTTGGAGTTGAATTGTTGAAATACCATTAATGATTAAACTCAAACTCAAGCAAACAGTTTCCGTGCAGAGTTAATTATATAAGAAGAGAGCGCAGCAGCCTGGCGAATACCACCCAAACCCTGAAAAATGGGACCATATGTCGTCTTATCACTTTATAAAAACAATGACGACATTAATACTTAATAAATCTAGCTACAAGTAATAAAGTTCTGAATCAATTTTATTACTCGGTGTTCAAGACTCCACACTGTGTTAACTAGTACAATTATTAAAAACATGATTGTGGTTCTTCATTATTAACAATTAATTAATTAAGTAGGAATTAATTCGACGACGATTCAAAACTTAATTAAACCCCATTTTAAAAGGAGAGTAAGCATGCATGAACGAATTAAATGGTATTAATTTCATAAACGTAACCAATTAATATCGTGTGTATTTAATTTGGGTGAATGTCGACATCCTTGAAGATGATGATGCAAGGGGGAGCACATATGGTAAAATATAAAGCGTGATTGAGTTGTTTGTGTAAGCAGAAAAAAGATGTTTCCTTCTTTTCTTTCACATGAAAACAGATAAACAAAGTGCAAGTGGTGCAAAAAAATATCTTCCACATTTGTAGCTAAAACGTCTATCCCATCCCCCGTGTTCTCCACGTTATTCCCCATCTTTTGCTCCAACCACCAACTTTTTTGTTTAGGTTTATTCTCTCTCCCTCTCTAATTTCATGGATTATTTCATTTTCAGTGGAATCAATTTGCTGTAGACAAGCAGGGATGTACCATATTACAACGGTCCGACTTTTGGGTTGTCAAAGCAGGTGGTGGGGCTCAACCGTTCAACGGCCTTCATAATTTGTGCACCCCCCCCCCCCCCCAACTCAGAATCAGAGTGAACTAGTATCAGTATATATGCATCATATCTCCTCCTTTTAATTTATAATGTTATATAGCTTGGGACACTGAACTACCGTCTCAATTTCTTTGCTACGTACACTCTTTTTCTTTCTTTGCATCTATATATAATAGAGTTTAATTAGTCATTGCAACATCGAGTGATGTTGCCCGTACGTGGGCATGGCTTGAAAATTGAAACACGGAAAAAGTTGTAATAACTATAGCTTTGCAGCTAGTTTGTGACAAATTTATCACAGAAGAGACTCAGAGATCGAGTTCATGAAGGTCCAATACTCTACACTCGATGAGATAACGCTCGTCGGAACATCACTCCATACAAAATTACTGATATAGTTTAAATGATGAAATAAAACCCTCCAAATTTCTCCTCCCCGCTTCTAATGTTAAATATTATAGTTGATAGAGGATGATTTGACTCGACCTATGAAATAATGGCACGTGTACTTGACTCAGTATGGGCAACAATTCAGCATCATAGCCTGATCATGGTTAAATAACGAGCCCATAGAACAGCTTGTTACATCATAGTTCGCTGTATGAGGAGCTCGCTACAACACGAGCTCCGGGTCCCCCGAGCTACCCAAAAGGGGATATTCCAAGACTGTTTCAGCTCGTGAGTTAGGGAAACCAGCTCGCTCCAGCCCCTAAGCGGATAAGTCACCCCAAAGAACAACCTTAGTAAGGGTAACCTCGAAGTATTCCTAGGCTCGCTATAAAGTAGCTCGTGAATGAACAGTGCGAACGTTCCTCAGGAAGCTTCTACCTGATAAACCGTACCGATCAGACTGTGCCACGTCTCTTAACTAAAGGTGCAGTCCTTGTCATTTCAACAGTCTGCACCCACGTCTCTTAATAGGCAGAGGTGTGCCTGCCCCTTTAAGACGTGTCATTCATCCGATCAAGAGGTACGTTGTAACGATCACCTGCGCGGCCCTGACAGGTAAAAGTTGCGACAGGAGCCCAATGGCGGTTATGCCTGATTTGACAAAAATGCTCCTATAAAAGACCTTAAAACGGAGAGACGCTCTCTCTCGCTCTCTCTCGGAATTAGATATGAACTTGTACTCTTACTTGCTTGCTCACGAGCTAATCTCGAGGCATAGAGATCTAGCGCGATCTACACTCTTAACCTTTTGTATTCTCTCTTCTTCCTCTCCAGCATTTTAACTTAAGTTTTGGAGTATTCTCGCCGAGCAAATCCATAGGAATCCTTCTTCTTCATCTTCTCATATGCCATTCATTGTCAAAAAAAACTAGTCAACAACCAATAGGAGTGTCTGAATTGTACCGTATCAGTACCTATAATGAATTTCTGAGCTCATCGATTGACTTTAGACCAACAACACCTGCAACGTTTAATTCCAAACTGATCCCTTCCTTTTCTTTTGTGTCTGTCTATGTGTTTTTACTTTTCAATGCTTGACCACCTGACGCTTCACACATGATGGGAACAAGCCCTTTGATCATTTATTAGATAGTCTAAATTAAATGTACCTTTCACCCATCATCGAAATTTTAATGAAATTACACATACAAAGGACTTAGCCCAGATTTGATAAGATTGGGTGAATGGATGCACATGTTGTCCCATTCATCAACGTGGATCAAATTGGAAAAAAAAGACTGAAAATCACAGCGGGTCCCACCTTCAATCAAACACACTTTGTCCTGGTCCCAGGAGAGGTCATTCTCTGATCGCTGCTAATTTATTAGACTTGAAGAGCTAAACGAGGTAAGAAACTTAGGGCCCGTTTGGCTTGCAGGAATAAGGGTCATTCGGTCATTTCAATTCCAAATGTTTGTTTGGGCGGAGTGAGAATTCATTTTTGGTGGAATGGTATTTCTCCATTTGAGGGAATTATCATTTATTTGCTCTCTCTCCTTTGAGAACTAAATCACATTCAAACTTAATCTAATTTCTGTTTGAACCAAACAGACTATGAGAATAGAATATTCCTGATTTTGATTTGGGAGGATTGTGGTTTTTGATTTCGATTCCAATTCTGACTATGAATAAAGTGAAAAGTATGCCAACTCATGTCAAAGTGGGAGAGGAGTGAATAATTTATATTGTATATAAAAGTGTGGATACAGTGTCAAACTTTTTTGGACTAAATTACCTTCTATTTCTTTGTTTGATAAATGGTATAAAAGTCACTTTAATATAATTTTAACGTCAACTTTAATGGTTACTATAATTTCCATATTTATGTATTTAGTCCATCTTTAATTATAAGGGTTGAAAATGTAACTTCAATTATTACTTTCCACCTCATTTAATCCCCTCTCATTAAGTCTTATACTTAAGTTATTAAATCTCATTTTCTCTTATTACATCCTATTTTTAATTTAATTTTTTACTAATAAATGCTACTAATTAGTTCTATGTGAATATTTGAGATCTGCAACTTTTTTCTTCTTCTTCTTCTTCTTCTTCTTCTTCTTCTTCTTCTTCTTCTTCCTAAATATCAAATATGAGACTCAAATCTGCAATTTCTCAAACCACGAACCATTGTCTAGGTCAAACGAATCGACGGTTTGACCGCCCGGGTCAACGGTTTTCTGACCATGTCAGCGGTTTTTGATCTAAGAGCGGGTCAGGGGTGAAACAGAACCGGTTGTTTGAACGGTCTTCGGGCCGAACGGTCCAACCATCTGGGTCAGCGGCGATTCAAAAACATTGCTTTCAATGATACTTAAAATTTCACAACTCAATCTGATTATCACATATTTGGATGAAGTGTTTATATAATCCTATTTGAATTTTACAATATGCATCCGATTATAATAAAATACAAAAAATAAAAATAAAAACAAGATATAAAAAATACATAAAGTTTATAGAACATTTTGGATATATTATTTCTATCATTATCATCATCTAGAATTGCCATGTGCAAAGCAAGTACTATATATATATATATATATATATATATATATATATATATATATATATATATATTAAAGGAAAGATTTCAGGCCAAAGCCTCCCTCAATCAAACACATGGCATTCCTCAATTCAGACACCTGTACTTTCAAATTCTTAAACAAATTAGAACGTGTATTCTTCTGAATATTTGTCTTTCAATAATAGAACCCACTAACATGCATATTTGAGCCCTTCACAATGGAGTGTGGTATGAAGTGTAGTAAAATAGTTGAGCCCTTCACGTGTATTCTTTTGAATGACTTCTCCCCCTCCCTGTCTTGTGTAGCACATCCTTTTTAAATAAGAAAAAAATATTTAAAATTATATTATATTATATCATCAAGTATTTTTTTAGTACCATTCAAATCGAATCATATTCGAATTGGATATCGGATGGATTCTTATCAAATCGGATCAGATATACTACCACAGAATTTGAATCAATCCGTTTGCAACTCTACCTACCTAACAACACAAGGAATGCGGCTAAATCATGGATCATACAAAGCAAACCCAACTCATGACTTAGGGGTGTAGCGGTTGATGTGGATCACCATTATTATTTGCTTATGTTATCCCACTTCCATCTGGTCCAGCTGAACATGAAAAGATGGCTTTCTTAGAAGGAATTAAATGCTAATTGGTGTTGGAGGGGCATATTTAGCCACAGAGAGAATATTAAGAAAGGTATTAAATAGAAAATAGTCAATGGGGGAAAAATGCAAATTGTGTCCAGGTAATTGGATAACAAAAAGCTCAATACATAGCTACAGCCTACAGACCTAGTGATAATACGGAGGCATCGCAGGAATTGTAGTAAAACGAACATAGGAAAAGGAGGATGAAGTGGAATAGGGTGCATACATGTGTGGATTCTTCTTGATCAAATCTGTCCATACAATTAATGTTGAACAGGGAGGGAGGAAGAATTGGATATAAGGATAAAACACTTTAGAAAGTTATTAAATAAAATATTTTGCCATCCAAACACTAAAATTTTTCCTATGGATGCTAATTACAAGTGGAGACTGTATAACAAGGGAGTTCATTGTGATCTGGATTCTGCAGTGCTTATTCGTGGCCACCTAAAGAATGAGGCCCATATTTTCATCCACTGTCAAATGGCAAGGCAAACATGGGCCCCGTCACCAGAAATACTACCAACACCCCATTGAACCAAAGGCTCAATTGATACTTGAGTGCTGGGAAGAAATTAAAGATAAAAAGAAAATGGATAAAATATACCAAAAGTGTTGGGAAAATTTGCCCATATACACTGATACATTTGGAAAAATAGAAAGGAAAAAACTTTAATAACAAAATTATACCAAACTGATAATGAAAGATTTTCAAAAGCATAAAGGAATACATAGAAGCCCAGGAAAAAACTGGGAAGGGCCCAGCCCAAAATCTATAGGAAAATTGGATCTGTTGGACCTCACCTGAGGATAATGTAGTCAAAGTAAACTTTGATGCCTCAAAAGATATGGAAGACAACTGTGCCTTTGGTTGCCTTGCAAGGGATTCCAAGGGTAAAGTCATCAAACTAAGTGCTATTCCCATTGGGATCTCGTCAATAACAGTGGCTGAGATGCCAATACACTGTGGAAGAATGCAAGAAGAAGATTTTTTTTTTTTGTACAGTGTAAATACATATAAAATAATACAAAATACATGACTTTATACTCCACCAATTTGTATTTGTATTCCTTCCAAACCGCAGGGAAGGCAGGTTCGAGATCGTGTACAATCATATTCACAGAGAGGGAATCAAGCTTTTGACTGATTAGCAAATGAGGGACATAGATATTACGATTTTTTTTTTTTTTTGAAAATGGTGTATCACAGGGAAGTCTAGGCTTTAGGGTGTCCTTTTGTTCTTTAGGCTTAAGTGTATCTCGTTGTATCAAAGAAAGAAAAAAATGTTGTGGACCTTCATCCCTCTATCGTGGGCTTTGAGGGTGATGCTCAGTCAATTTGAGTCTTCTGTCGGCCGAACGTGTGTATCCTCAGTTGTGCATTAGATCCGTTATTGCTGAATGCTGAATGCTCTCACTCGAGGGTATTTGTACCTAAAACATTAATGAAGTGGGACTAAAATATGGTCCTCTGCTCCAGAATTTCGTGTTCCTATTTTGCTAAAGGAGTTTAATCACTGAGTTAATTAGACTCAGCTTTACACGGAAGCTCATGCAATGCGTTCAAAATAAGAGATCGGATCTACTTCTCACACTAACTTTATAGACACATCTTATCTTGCATTGGGAACATTTCCGTTATTATTTATAAGAGATGATCCTGATGCATGACGAAATGTGCATGTGAGGCGCTCTGTGTGAAGAGCAATCCCAATTTCGAAAATAATCCTCTCTTGCTACTTTTGTGAACCAATATTTTCAAAACCGTTGTAATTTGGGTGGTTGAACCCGTGAAAGTTACTCAGACGTCTTGGGTCACAGGTTTTTGGTGGTTTTGAATGGGCCAATGGGATAACCACCAGATTGAACCATCAAACCTGCCACCGGGCCAGCTTTAAGAACTCGGGATTTTAAAACACTTTTTTTTTTTTTTTTTTTGCTTCAATTTTAAAACACGGTTTGAACTTAGGGAAAACAGAATTTCCAATTAAGGCCTAAGTAAACATGGTGTATAGCGATGAAATGGGTAAATAACACATGGTCCACCTAGAGGCTCCCTGTCCTTGAAGGTTGAACTTCCTGTATAAACCACATCATCCCTTCAAGTTGCAGAAACAAAATAGACCACCAAGAGAAGACTACTAGTTAACACTGTCAATTGTCAAGTAAAATTTTCCTTGAATAGGAATATAGATTTCCGCACTGCTTGGCGTATTGGAAAACGCCCGAGCAAGGTGCCAAGCAGCTGGAGACTTGTGGTAGAATCCCGCTTACAATTAGGTTGTTGGTGGTGTAAATCGGGTTGTGCATGGCCTGGCACAATGATCCAGGGCCCACAGGCCCCCAGCTATAGGGGAGGGATGTATTTATGGATTTTGGCTTTGAGGGCCTAGGGGAGATAAAAATGATGCTAATGCCCCCCAATAGCTATATAATAGCTAGTTTAGGGGGGGAGGTATTTAGGTAAAGTGATAAATGACTTTATAATGATCAAAATACTCCTTTCAACAAACTAAAAAAATAGTTTTAGGGTATTTTGGGCAACTAAATTATTTTCAATTCCTATAAATAACTTTATCCTTCACACCAGTTCACAATTCTCATCACACCAATTCAACAATTCTCTTCTCAATTATTGTACTCTCTCAGTCTCTCATCTAAATTCTCATACTGCCATTTAGGCAGTTAGGCACTTGGCAATTTATCCAGTTAGGAGGCTTTGAGAGGCTTAAACCCTTGAAATCAAGTTAAGATTCTGAATCAGTAATTCGACCATTCGGGTAAATGCAATTAAATTAATTTTTATTTTTTAGAATTAAAAATAATGGTCAGCTCCTCCTCTTGAAACCAATTCCCCAACAGAAAGTTCATTAGTCCGATTTGAAAATCTTTAAAATAGAGAAGGTTGAGGGGAAGGGAAAAATAGTTGTTTGTCAAAAATGTAGGATTGACTATAGTTAGTAACAAGGGTGGTACTGGCCCAGACATTTGTTCTTCCATGAGAAACAAAAAAAATGACATCATTTTCAAAGATTTGCTCAATGCTGAGGATAAATTACAAGACAAAGAAGGGTATGACACTACTACACCTAGAGGTGTAAAACAGGCCATGCCGGGCTGGCTTATGGGCCATCCCATGCCATGTTGCCCTCCCCTAGGATAACTTGGGGGTCGGCTTGACATGACCACCAGCCCAAGCCCGTGCGGGCTCGTGCCGCAGGCCAGGCTGGTCCATGGGCCAAGCTTTGGGCCAGGCTAGGCTGTGGACTGGGCCAAAGCTATCGATTTAAAAAAAAATGAAAAAAACTTAAAATTTTAATTTTATATAAATTTTGATGTATACAATAATTAAATAAATTAGTATAATAAAATTGAAAACAATTATTTATTTTACTAATATATTATATGCTATATATTATTATATAATTATAATTTATACAAAATATTATATAAATATATAATATATATAAATAATATATATGGGTCGTGCTAGATCGAGCTACGGGTGGCACAACCCGCATGGTCATGCCGTGTCGACCAGGCCCATAGACCTAAAACCCCAGGCCCAACACAACCAGCATGATCGCGCCGGGCTAGGCACGACCCACAGACCATTGTGCCAGGTCAGTCCAAATTCGTGTCGAGCTATGGGTGGCATGACCCAATTTTCACCCAATTTTCATTTTGTATTTTGTTGAGTGTTTTTTTTTTTCCATTTTTTTGTTAAGATTTTTTATTTTTTTCAAATTGTTGATTTGTTCCCAAAGCGGACAAAGCCCAAAGGAAAGTTAGCAAAAAAAAATTAGGCGTTTTTTGCCCAATTCAGCCCAGGCCCGCACAGACTCAGGCCATAGGCCGTGCCGGGCCGACCCCTCAACTTATCCCAGGGGAAGGAAGCACGGCCCGCAGGCAGGTCCGATTTACACCGGACCCTTGGAGAAAAAAAAAAAACGTCAGAGAGCCAACGAAATGGTATGGGCCATTCCGCATTGGGCCTCTCTGATTTCAATACGACAGAATTCAGTAAAAAAGTAACGCTTTAATCTAGCATGCATATAAACTTTAAAAAAAAAACATAAAAGTCTCGAGGAAAACCCTTTAAAACTCATGTCATGTAGATGTAAGCTGCTATTGCATGGGGAATTTAACACATGTACAATCCAAAGGGTCCCTAAATAATCCATTTAGAGCCATGCGATGCGCGATTTGCTTGTTTCCTCGCGTTTAGTGATTGGGCTCGAATAAGGTTCTAATATGGCAGTATCGAACTACAAGGCCCAGCTGGTGTCTATATGTCCGAGTTGAAATAGCTGTGAAAAAAAGAAATATTAGAGTGTCTGGATAGGTTTTTACCTATGGTAGATTTGGAGGGCATACCTTTTAGGGTGAATTAGTCCATTTAAAGGCATGTGATACACTATTTGCTTGTTTCCTCGCGTTTAGTGATTGGGCTCGAATAAGGTTCTAATCTGCCAGTATCAAACTATACGGCCCAGCTGGTGTCTATATGTCCGAGTTGAAAGAGCTATGAAAAAAGAAAGATTAGAGTGTCTAAATAGGTTTTTATCTATGGTAGATTTGGTGGGCATACCTTTTAGGATGGATTTGGAGTCCTTTTATAACTATCTGAGGTTCAGGTGCCATTAGGCAATGTCTTTGAGTCTCCTGTGGAGCTGTTTTCGCAATTTAAGGCATACTGGCGTGTCAGTTGCTAGATTCGAGTGGCGGTTACAGGCCACTCGTAGGTCTTGTATCGCACGGTTCGACGAGCTGTTCCTATGGTCGCCGTAACAGTACCTGCGAAGGTGCGTCGCGCGGAACGGTTTAGGTGAGCTTGCGTTTGACGGTGGCCCAAACTCACCCTAGCTTGGCCACACATCTGATGTTTGGTGCCACGTGTTGACTCGTCGAGCTGTCTTGCTCACTTGGACGTTGTGTTGTCGATAGCATCCACATGTTAGTAGTTATGCAGGGTGACCAAAATGCCCCTCATCAAGGCCCACTATGATGGCTGTACATAGCCCAGGAATTCAAATTTTGAAAAACAGGCGTGTTATGGCCATATCTTAGCCCAAGCCCAGTCTCATCTGTTACCCCATGCTTCGCACAAGGCTTATGTGACTGGCTCAGAGTGACCAAAACCTTAAGTAGGTATTTGGCATCGGTGCTGGGAATACAGCACCGTTTTTTGCTGCTACATAGGTTATTTTCTGAGAAAACAGTATTGGTTTTGTTTGGTATCAGTGCCGTTAAACCGTTTTCAACATTGGTTTATATTATCCAATATCTAAGATGATGCCACATCATTGTACCGCTGGCAGTAAGGAGCTGTTTTCTGAAAAACATTAAATTTGGCGTTTTCTCAAACCACACTTTCCCGATTTTCAAGGCATGGTATGGAGTAATGATTTTTTTCTGGTAAAAGGGTACTAAATAAGAAATTGTTTTCTGAAGCACCGCTTTGCTGGAGGTAGTGCCTATGTGGCGCTGTTTTTTTAAGAAAACAGCACTGATGCCGAACACCACCTAAATCAATGTTTTAAAAACCGATTTGGAACCGGAGTCACTTTATCATAGTGACCAAAACCTTAAATCAATGTTTTAAAAACTGATCTAGAACCGAAACCACTTTGGCCACTGGTTTCCTGATTAGTTGTTCAACCATTCAGTTAAATGGGTCTAACATTTCAATCATCCAGGTCAATGGATCCCTAACCAAATTAAACAAGTCTTGAGCAAAAAACAGTTTGAGGTAAAAACAGAATCGATCTCCTGATCGATTTCCAGACCAAATGGTCTGTCCATCTGGGCCTAAAATGCTTCAAAAACCATGCCTCACAGGATAATTTTGTCAAGGCCTACAAAGATTTGTCGATAGTTTTGGCCTTTTAGTTACTTCTTGTATTGGAAGTTGCTCAAGATAGGACTCTCCCTATTGTATCAAAAAAAGAAAAAAAAAAAAAAAAAAAAAAAGGGTGACTGAAGGCTGAAGATAGGAGCCTGAGCCTCGGTATGGTTTAGTCGTATTAGGCAATGTAAAAAGCTTAACCCAGTTGAACACAGAAAATAATTAAGTTTTTTTTTAACATTTTCATAGATCAACTTTTTTTTTGTTTTGCTTTTTGGCAACACATAGATCAATTATGATAACTGTATCTATATTAAGCCTTGGGCCAGGCCCAAGAACGAATTCTTTTCCATGGCTTACAAGTTGATTAGTTTGCTAAAAGAAATTGGAGGTCTAAATAGTTGTGAAACTGGATGGAGGCCCAAGTATTGTTAACATGCTCTTATTCGCGGATGTTCGACTCAACCAAATGAAGGTGGCGTTGTCTAGTGAGGTTGGACTAATAAGCTGATAGATCTTCTGACTTGTGTGATGCAGTTGAAGTGTTATGGTAGAATTAGTTATTATTCAGATTTCCAGGCTTTCTTCAGACAACCAAGGACCAAGTCCAATGGTCTAATTCCAAATATAAACAGTTTAGAAACAACTAGAGGAACAATTTAAGGGAGTAAGGCAGTAAGCTATTACTTTTAGGCCCTGCTCGTTTTTGGGTAAGTTATTTATTCAGGTAACCAGGCTTCTTCAGACAACCAAGGACCAAGTCCAATGGTTTAATTCCAAATATAAACAGTTTAGAAACAACTTTGAGGGAGTAAGGCAGTAAGCTATTACTTTTAGGCCCTGTTCATTTTTCGGTAAGTTATTTATTCAGGTAAATATAGTTATTTTGGTGAGTTTTTCCTGGGAAACACTTACTTGGGTAAGTGTATTTACTCATGTTCTTTTACTTTTCATGTAAATAAGGCAATGACCATTTAGCTATAAAAATCTATTATTAAAAGGGGTAATTTTGTCCAATTTAAGTATTGGCAACTTTTCCCCTAAGTGGAAAAGTTATTTACCCACCTAAGAGATGGGCATCATTTACCTGAGTAAGTGATACCCAGAAAAATAAAATTTCTTTGATCTCTACATAAATCTGAAAAATAACATGGGATTCTTGATCAATGGAAACCAAAATCTCACTAACCAACTTTTCCCCCTCTCAAAATATGAAAAAAGAATGCCCCCTTATGATTACCTCGAAGGGTTTTAATGGATTAATCAGAGCCAGAGGGCCATAAAACAGATTGGCGACCTCCGGTACTGAAGTTGGAAGTGCAGGAGGATGACCGTCATGAACATGTTGTATGTAACTGGTAGTGGTAGATACCGAAAGAATGGGCTTGATGAAGTTTCTGCTGAAGAACAATTTGCGGGTTTGGGCTGTGTTGACCTAGGTCCACATCCAAACCCAATGCTGTTAGTTGGGCTGGATTATATTCAGGTGCAGTCATACTCATGTCGAGCTTAAAATAGATGTATAATCAGTGGGTCAGTGCTAATTCGTTAGAGGCGAATTACATCACACGGGGGATGTTGTACTTGTACTCCACTCTTTGAGAAATATCCACCATGGGAATAATGTTGTGGTCCACAGTGGATTTGCTTGTGAATCATGAGAGGTATGCAAGAACATTGAAATCTCTGGATCAACATAAACTCAACTCCTTAACTTGCTCCAACCAAATAAGACGTTTGATGATGATCTCGTTTCTTCGTAAGTAGTGTCGAGTTGAGATGCCAATGTTGGATGTTGGACATCACCATTCACCAATCGTGAGTTCCGAGCTGATGTCACGTACCTGGATATTGAATTTGGTAGTCTCAACTCTCTACACTCATCTTCACTAGTTTTTGATTTTGGTTGTGGACCTATCCTCTATCCTCCATCCTCCTCTCTGCTCACTCTTTGGCCTTTGTGTAGTATACAGTCTTCAATTCAAGCGAGAAAGTTAGATGTGCAGGCGCATTTAATTCCGAGCTCATGACATGACACAATTTGAACATAACAATTGACGTGCATCCAGAATATATAAATAAAATAAAGCACAAATTAAATTATACATGCAGTATTAGGCCGCTAGCTATAGGGTCAATATTTCTCGTTGGTGGTGGTTACGTGTTAGGCCAGAGCGGATTTCAGCTGGCTAGCTACTAAATTCATCATACTCTAAAAAGGGTCCCCTATGGCTATCTGTATCTGATATATATAGATGGTCTAAATGGGCTACAAAATCCATCTACATGGCAAGCATATATTGAATTGAATTATATTGGCCCCGTGCAGAAAAGCTTCCTACTTGGTGAAACTAGTTTTAATTTTCCTGCAATTAAAAATTACTTGATTGATTCTATCTTCTTAATTTACTGGAGAAAATATTATTTTATGCAACGTACCGCACCAGGGTTACAAGTAGGGAAGGGGTTTAACCTGCATTAACTTGACATCAAAAAATTAACATTGAAAGATCATTGACAGCTTGAAGCCATTGGGACTTTGGGAGGAGCATCATTCATTTCTCACTTTGCTCTCTCTCTCTCTCTAAAATTTTTTATTTTGGTAGTGATGACGATGGACGATGTTTTGATGGTTGAGACAACACGTGAACATGATTGCTTGTCTCAACTCGGATTCTAGTGTTGTTGTTACTAGTTCTTGGAGGTTGTGTATAAATATCTTCTGTACATATAAATAAAATAGGTCCACTGCAATAACACATACACAACCAAAAACAGAAATTAAGAATTATAGAGCAGCACATGCACCTGCCCCAGTAAATGGTATTGTAGTAGCTACTACCTAGTGTGAACCGGCACCGGGCGAATTGACTCCACAATTCTCCTGTCTTTGCTTTCCAGTTTGCGCCTACCACCACCAAGTTCGAGGGGTTGTGGCACAACAACCCAAATCGGGATCAAGTTTGGCCTTCATTGGGCCCCATCCCAATGACCCCCTGTACTTTGTTTTGCCACAAAGACCCCTTGTATTATCACCGTGAGACAAAAATCCCTTTATACGTTAAGTTTTTGTTGAAATTTGTTGTTATAATATTTTTTAATCTTCATATTATTTTTATAATAATTATTCGTACAATTAGGAGAAAAATACTGTTTATCTTCTTCACCAAACTTACGATACACCGAACAACATTCTATTTTAGATTCCTTCACATTTCTCTATCTCTCTCTCCTCTGATCTCTCTCCGTCCCCTTCCCTTGTCTCTCCTTCCCTTTCTTCCTCCCGCGACAACACCTTCCAACCCTATTTCGTCAAAAGTCATCTTGATCACCGTTCCATTGGGTAACATGTCATCCTCGCTGCCTCTTGGTGAATGGTGCCCCGGGAACCAATGGGTATAGCCTCATGCTCTCGCAAAAAGATGCACGAGTTTAAACCATATTCTTCACCTGAGGGTGACTTAGATGAAGCCTACAATCTGGAACACCCGGACTTCGAAGAGTCGATCGGAGATGAAGCCTGCAATCTAGAGTAGGTTGCTGGAAGAGCTTCTTGAACGTATACTAACTTCCCTCCCTCTCAAGCCTTCTTGAGTCTCCGTTCTCCTTGTAAGTGCTTCAATTTCTTTGCTCTTCTTTGTCTTTTTATCTCCATTCACTCTTCTTCTCAAATCGAAGTTGGAGACAAAAACCCAAACTCATCCACACTTCTTTTTTCTTCTGTTTTTTTACCCTGAAATTTACCACGAGTTCATTCACTTTGATTTTAAGCCGCTTTCTCTCCACCTCCAACAACCTCTTCTGCTCCTCCCCCCGATTCATCTACCTTGTTCGAAATCCCCTATCTAGATACTTGAGACTCATCGAGTTTCCAACCCACCCTTTCTCATTCAAATCGGTCTCTCTCGTCCCCTCGTCATCAAACAGATACAAGATGGTTGTGCTCTCATCTAGGTCCTTTTCGAATTCTATTTTCGTTTACGACTCAACCTCCAATTCATAGAACCGATTCAAGGGATTTTTCCATAATGGGCACCTGTATTTTACGATTCTGAAGCCAATCTCCATAGTGGGTTTTGATTTGGAGATGGGGAAGTGGGCAAAGTCATTCTCCACTGTGGGTGACTCATTTTCAGAAAAAGGGTAAGGAGTGATTGACATGGGAATTGAGGATTTGTATGATGTCCTATGATTGGTGTTGTTGGAGTTGACATGGGAATTGAGAATTTGGATGATGTCCGGTGATCAATACAAAGATAAAAAGTAGAGGTGTTCCAAACATGCCCACAGGGCGACCACCACTGCTAGACCAGTCCATTGGTCCACCAACATCTCCTCAGTAGCAATCACTGTTGCTACAAAGCTGGTCCAATCGAGTGGAATCTAGGTTCGGAAGCCATAATTTCTATAGCTACCACCAACCGACCCCAATCTCGACGGGGTCGAACATGGGTTCGAAAGAGCTAGGACTCTTCATCGGTTGGCTGTTTCTAAATCAGATGCCATTGCGGTATGACCGAGATTGAAATCTAATGAGCGAAGTGAAAGAATGGTAGGATCCATCTAATGGACTCCATAAAGGTTGCGGAATGGGTGGACAAATTTCAAAAATTTCCTACCTTCTCCCAACTGGGAATCATATTACCTAAATTTAGAATACAATATTCAATGACCCTACTTGAACCATAATCAAACCAGATCTGTACCAAAAGATAAATGAGAGGAATATACCTGATCCGGAGAAGCAGTATCTCCCAAAGTTGGTGTTCACGCCCAAAGAATGCTCCAAGATCCGTTCCTGCTGAAGATGACACAACTGTGGATGGAACAGAACCAGCAGGGTGCGTCCTACACACTGGATCCTTCACAAGAATCCTCTTGAAACACTAAACACTGAATCCTTTTAGTCTTTGTTGCAAGACTAATGTCAAGAACAGATTTTTTGACTTTCTTTTTCGGCAAAGATCTAATCTTGCAAAAAAAAAGATGGCGACGGCAGGAGGAGAACTCTAAAAAGCGAAAAGGTTGAACTGCCTTTTTCTTTTTCTGGAGTATGAATGAGATCCTATCTCAATTCGCAGGAGATATCCTATATCTCTTCAAGGTGGTTCGAAATCTGATATTTCTCTTTCTTGGTTAGGGTTTCTCCTCCTTTCTTCTTGATTAAGAATCCTCCTAATTAGGAGTTATCCCAATCCAAATCAGTATTTGGATAGGGGATAATCTTAATCCTATCTGCAGATAAAGTTAGCTTACTCCTGATCTTATCAGAAGGTTACCAGATTTAAATCTAATTTGAATTTGGTCTCCAAGAGTGGATAAGACTAAAGGCCCAATCCTTTTACTAACATTAATCTCAGATTCGCCCCAAGGATGGGTGATCATATCAGCCCACTTCGAAATGGGCTTCTGGCCCATTAAGTGTTCAGTGTTTAATTACTTTCCAATCTGCTGCCCAGTTGGGTTTCTTTGTATGGCGTGGGACCGAAGCATTGATCTACACACCAGCCACATGGGTTCGGCCCAGCCTTTAATACAAGGCCCAGCCGAATTCACTGAAAAACTCAATGAACCCCTTGAGTCCATCATATGAACCATATGGGCCCAACACTAACATTAAGTGGTCCCTGGGCCAAGCCATCTTATAAAAACCCAGGGACTATGGGCAGGTGCAAGATTATCCCATCAGGTATTATCCTCAATGGTCTTACACTTAACCTCTCAGCCCTTAATGATCAAGCACTGCCCGACAAGAGAGGACCTCTCCCTCGGCTGCAAGGAACAGTGCCACACTCTCCTCTCACATGGATCCCGGGAATTAAAACCATTTGCAAACAATTTGAAACCGTACATATATATATAAATATATTAATTTTGCAAAACAAAATTCCAACGATTGAAATCAACTGCCGGCAGTTTGGTTTCCATCAAAGAGAGTGCAGTCCCGATCATTACCCTTTGTCCAACAAAGTGGCTGATTCTGTCACTATGATCACCCACTCAGATGAATTCTCAAACTGCCCCAACATACCTAGGTTTTGATCCCCGCTAAGGATCTCACTGATTGGCATATCAAAGGCAGCCTGATCCAACACCTAGTAAAGTGTCATAATCGAGTCTAGGGGTCAGGTGTAACTTTCCAGTTTTGCCCATCTATCTCCAAGGTCCAGGGCAAGACCGGAAATCTGGTCCAGTTCAAAGATTCAAGTAATCCCATACTACATGTGCCTCGGGTCTTACCCTGGTGGCTGAGACAAGCCATCCCAACACTTGGTGGCACACCAGTATCAGCCTTGGCAGGATAAATCTCCCCAGACTTATCCAACGGCTGTGAACATTTAAAACTAACACGAGTCTCTATAAATGTCCAGTTTTAGGGTTTTACACAAAATTAAACCAAACAACATGAATCAAACATGCACTTTATTTATTTCCACTAAATAACAAAAGCACATCAAAGAGCTAGGACTCTTCATCGGTTGGCTGTTTCTAAATCAGATGCCATTGCGGTATGACCGAAATTGAAATCTAATGAGCGAAGTCCCTCAGTCGTTGCCCAATAGAAATCGAATGCTGCTATAGTTCGCTGTTGGAAAGACTGAGATGTTGATCTTTGTTAACGAGCATTGCTGAAGATTAGACATTCTACATTTTTCATAAAAAAAAGTCAGATTTTTTTTTCCGCCACTACTATTTGTGTATCGTGAATTTGGAGAAGAAAATGAACAGCATTTTTTTCCTAATTGTATGAATAATTATTAGAAGGGTAATATGAGAATTAAAAAAATATTACAACGGCGGATTTCAATGAAAAATTAACAAAAAGGGGTCTTTGTTTCAGACCCCAAAGTACAAGGGGTACACTAGTAATAATCCTCTCAACTCTCTACCTTCGACATGTGGTGGAGTAGCGCTGCTTATTGAGTGCCAAGACAAGACTTCTCCATTCTGCACCTCCCGTCCCTCTATTCTAAAAACTCCATGCCAGTGCTCTTTCTTTCATTCTTTTAGATTACAAAGTCGGATTATATTCCAATGTGAATGTGATCAGAAGAAATAAAAAACTAGAAGCCAGAAACTATAAAAAGTAGGTAGAACTACTAGAGAGGAGAAACATTAATTTCTTTGGCCTCGCAAAATATCAAAGTTAAACCATGTTCTTCCTTAGTACTGTACACACTGCAAAATTAAGCAGCTGCAACCCCTTTCCAACTTTCCAAGACAAACACAGAAAGGGCGAGCGTCCTCCTATTACCATTTCTCACTCACAAGTCACAACTCAACTCAACTCTCTCTCTCTCTCTCTCATATTCATATTTCATAGGTTTACTGCATGTGTAGTAGTAAACATGATCAATAGTATTTTAATTATATAGCACAACACCTGCTATATATTATATATATATATATAGTTGCTAGTCGCTACTAATTAATAAACACCCCTCCCAAGTCCCAATCCATCCCAAATTAAAGCTCTCTGGTCTCTGCTGCTGCCTCTGATCTGCACATTGGGTCACAGAGGCTGCTGCATCGTGACCACTATGGGGCTTCTTACTTGATGCTTTCCATCTTCCCATGTCAATGAGCCGCTGGTGACGGTGGAGGCCCCAGGGGAGAGTTTCACAGCCCTCACCTCCACTCTCACCATGAAGCTCAGCTTCTGCCCTATCCTCCTAAACACTAGCTTCTCTGGCTGCACCGTCACCTTCGCCCCATTCGGCTCTTTCACCTTCGCTTCGTAAACCGATTTCGGATCCCCCACATTGGTCACTGTTCGGATAAAATGGGTGGACATCCTCTTCTCTCCGTACTGCTGGAAAACCGCTGACATTGACGGGTAATTCAGATTCCCCACATGCCCTGCCCTTCGCGCTCCATTGCAATCCGAATTCCTCCTTGTTATGGCTCGGATGTTCTTCTCTGTGTAATTGGAATTGCATAGAAAGTTTACATAGTCATAGGACGTCAGGTCATATACCAACCCGGGTTCCATCGCCTTCTGTGGATCCACATGCCCCGCCCCGAAATCCATTACAGTTGAGAAGTTACCCGTGGATTCATCCACCATTACTTCACCTCGGTTGTCCACTGTATATGCGCTTGTCATCAATGCCGACCGTATTGCCGCTGGGCTCCACTCTGGATGTGCAGCCTTCAACAGTGCTGCTAATCCTGATACATGAGGGCAGGCCATGGAGGTCCCCGACAATATATTGAACTCCGTACGCCGCTTATCCGATGCCAACCCGGATGGCCCCACTCCGTCCGGCCAGGCCGCTAGTATGTTCAAACCCGGAGCAATCACATCCGGCTTCAATATGTCCGGCGATTCCGGGTTTGGCCCTCTTGCTGAGAATGAGGCAACCACCGGTGCAGGACGCACCCCGAGCCGGGTTCCTCGGAACACGATGGTGGCTGTCGGCGGCGAATGACTCTTCGAAGCTGCACTTATATACTTACGTATCTCATCCCCACCCGATGCTCCGACAGCAGTCGCCGGTAATACATGGCAATCCGCCACCAACCCTTCACCGTCAAATACCCCATTAGCCAATATCATTCCAATCCCACCCGCCTTTCTCACAACCTCCCCTTTAGCTGCTCTTGAATTTATCCCTCTGTCACATAAAACTATCTTTCCTCTAACGAAATTCGGATCCAACGAACCCTCTAAGCACAAAGACGACGAGTACCCATCACCCCCTTCGCTGCCGGCGTAAATCACTGGATAAAGCCGACCTGACGCCAAACCCGGCCCACCGTAGATGCTCACGCCGGGGATAATTCGACCATTCCCGAGCTTCACATCAGCCGGAAAATCCCTATCCATCGTGCCCGCCCCCACGGTCGTGACCCACGGAGCGACATTGGTGACAGAAAGCCCACCCGGCCCACCGTTCCCGGCCGAAGCGGACACAAAGACCCCATGATCGGAAGCACCAAATGCTCCAATAGCAATGGCATCAAGGTAATACGGCACCACGACACCGCCGACACTGAGCGACACCACGTCGACCCCATCGGACACGGCCGTGTCGAATGCAGCCAGAATGTCCGAGTCATAACACCCAGCGTTCCAACACACCTTATAGGCCGCAAGCCTCGCCTTGGGCGCCATGCCAGCTGCAACCCCACGCGCGTACCCGAGTGTCGAAGCGGGGAACACATACCGCCCAGCAGCTATAGAAGCCGTATGCGTTCCGTGTCCGTCTGAGTCCCTCGGTGACCGGTACTCGGATGACTCGTTCATCTTTCCATTCGTGGCCTCGTACCCACCACAGAAGAACCTGGCCCCGATCAGTTTCCGATTACAGGACTTCGCCGGGAAGTCCTTAGTGGTTACACACTGTCCCTTCCACTTGTCGGGTACTGGCCCAAGATCCCGGTCGCCGAAGCTCCCTCGCTCCGGCCAGATCCCCGTGTCAATGACTCCAATGACCAGATCCGACCCAAAATCGGATTCTTTAAGCAACCCAGAACTGTCTTTGGTCTTCAAGCCAAGAAACTGAGGCGACCTTGTGGTGTGCAGTTGACGGACCTGCTCCGGTATGACTGCAAGCACCCCATCTAAGCTTTGAAGCTTCTGGGCTTCTGACGGTGAGAGCTTTGCAGAAAAGCCGTGGAAGATGGTCTCGTAGGTATGGATGATTTGGGTGTCGGGAGAACCTGAGGGAATTTGAGCTTGTGAGGAGAGAGAAGAGATGGACTTGAGAGAAGACTCATACCAGTGCTTGTGGGTGGGGAAGATAGAGGGCTTGGCTTCTAGTTGGACACGGACAATGAAGGTCTTCTTTTGGCTCTCTGAACCCGAGACTGAGATGAAAATGAAGAAGAAGAAGAAGAGAACAGAGATGGGTGTGGCTAGAGATACCGCCATCACATTACACAGTAGTAGATTTGGTTGCTCCTTCAGGTTTTTATGAGAGAAGAGAGAGAGAAAGGGGGAGGGAGGAAGAGGGTCAGAGAAGTGGAGGATAGTGTGACTTGTCTATAGCGAGTAGAATGGGGATTTAAGTTAAGAGAACGAGATCCTTGTAATAAAATGGAATGTTTCGGACACCGCAACTTTTCCGTTTTTCCTTTTCTTCTCTTCAGCTAATACTTTAACTATAAATATAGTTATGCCAGTCAAAATGATGCCGTTGGATCTTTCACGCCGGTGCTGAGTTGGATGCAGGTAGGTATAGGGGGACTGATTTCTGGGTAGGGGTGTAAGCGAGTCAAGTTGTTGAAGCTTGATTTTTTGAATACTGGATTCATCAGTCATAACTCATAACCGAGTTCGAACTGAGTCAACTTCGATTTTTGTAATACTCATTACTCAACTCAAAAAGTTCGTGAGCCTAATTTGTATTGAAACCGGATCTGCTCCTCACACCAGGCGCCTCACATAGACGTCACACACACATCCAACCATGCATTGAAAACATCTCCCGTATTTATAAGTTATTATTCTCGGTAGATGTTTCTAATGCACGGTGGATGTCCCTCTGAGGCGCTCATGTGTGAGGAGCAGGTATCATCTCTTTAGTATTAGTAAAAATAAGGTTTTTAAAACTGAACCAGACAGCCAGGACCAGTTCCCAAGTCAAATGATCCAATCGTTTGGCCTGTTCTAATTTAAAAAATAAAAAAATGGTCAAAAACCATTGTCTAAGTTGGCGGTTTGACCACCTGGATTAGCAGTTTATTGACAAAATCAACGGTTCTTGGCCAAAAATGGTTTTAGGGTGAAATGGAACTGATTAGATGACTAGTTCCTTTGTTTTCCGGTCCAATCCAGTTTTGAAAACCATGAATAAAACATTAATTTTTATTATATATATTATTTATAATATTCTTAATATGTTATATTGTTTTCAATGTTTTAAAAACTGACCCAAAGGCCGAATCGTTTTTGCCTCTATGCCATGAATCACCGGTTCGACTGCCCGAGTTGAATGGTTCAGGCCATGACATCATAATTAAAAATATTAAAAAAGAGAAAATATATATATGTAGACATATAATATATTTCTACATATATAAGAGCTGTATATATGTTCTAAATGCAATATATATATATATATAGACCAATTGGAACAACAAAAAAAAATGCCTAAGATTTACAAAAAGAGTATATATAAATAGCCAAAAAATGCATGAAAAAAGCAAAATAAATTACAGAAAATTATAAGTAATCATCATTGAAAAATGGCATTTTCAGAATACGAAACCAATTCAGGAATATCATTCTCAAAAAAACATAACAGAATTTCAGATGAGAAAATAAGAGATAACAGAATTTCTGAAAAATAAAAAGTTTTCCCTTTTCAAACTTCAAACTTGAAGCAACAATCATCCAAAACCAAAAGGATTGTCGACTTGTAGGCTTCCAGACGTTAAATGATTAAATCAATAAGGGGATAACAGAAATTTTGGAAAAAAAAATATAGATTAGAATGAATGACTACCATTTGAATGTAAATCGCAACAGATTAGAATTAGAATCTGAGAGTTCTGAGTATTAAAAATATAAAAAAAAATACGAAAATGAAATTATAAGTTAAAACTTGCCCGACAAAAAGGCTAAAACATTGAATGTAAATCATGCAAAACTAGGGTTTCCTTCTTCTGAAAGACAGAAACTCCTCTTCCATTTCTTCTGAGCAAAACCCTCCAAAACTCCATATCCAATTGTAAGTCGTCAGAGATAACCACGGCAATTGCCAACGCTAAATCTCTCATTCAAAGATGGTGGGATCTCTATTCTCTTCTTCTGAAAGACAGAAATTCCTCCTTCGCTTCTTCTTAACAAAACCCTAAAATGAAAATAGAAAGTTGATGGTGTGGGATGTGGATGCTCTTAGGTGGAGGGTAGTTCGGACATTGGTTGCTTAGCTGGCCGGTTGAACTGCAATAAAACAATGTCTAGAGAGCCCGGGTGGCTTACCCGATGTGGGCACTTTGATGCTTAAGTTAATAATGCGAGTTAAAAGTTTGATAGCAAATAGGCTAGTGAGTAATAAATCCGCCTGCCTTGTATTGTTGGGGTTGATGCACTTATATAGGTGAGATGTCATATGTCTTATGAAATGCTTCCAAGATCTCCGGCTTGTGCTACTAGGAGTCCATTCCACACTAGGAGGTGGGCTTCGTGCTAGCTGATAGGGCTTATCGAGTTCGTCCGATCTAGGTCAAGTGAGGATAAGGCTCATAAATGTTCGGCGTGATTCCGAAGAGATCGGAGGCAACTGGCTTGCTTCTAGAAATTGGCTATGTGTCACCTTGACAGATTGGGCCATCGCGAGCTACTCAAACCTCGGTCTTGACTAAGGTACCGGATCTAACCTGACTCGCTTAGGTGGCAAGAAATGCCAATTCATCATCCAATCAACTAGTTGCTTCCATGTATCCATACATGAATAGGTTGGGTCAAATTACCCAAAAGGAGAATGAAAATAAAAGAGGGTTGAGGTTGGGCAAAGGGTTATGACATGTCCTATATTTTTAAAAATTTTAAACCTAACCATCACCCAATAACCGAATTGACATTTTGTTGACTTGGTCTACAATTTTTCATTAAAATATGAGTTTTAGTGAAACGGGAACTGAAAATCCTAGTCCTAGTCCTAGTCCTAGTCCTAGTCCTAGCTTTATGAAAAAGGAAAAACTTGGGGGGGTATGCACCATTTCCTGAAATGATTTGAAGGTCCCTTTTACTTGATTTTCATGATTTGAAGGAAAAAAGTGTTTGATTTATAACAATATTTTCTCATTCTACCTATTTTTATCCATTCTTATCTATTTTAATATATCATCTTAAACAAAAAAAAATGAAAAAGAATAAAAATTAAACCAAACATGACCTTAATTAACACCGGAGCTCCAGGTGTCTATTGAACCAAAATTTCACCTTAATTGAATCCCAATAATAAATAATTGAAAATTTATTTGGGGATGGGGTACCATTACGAAAGTCAATTTTCTAGAAAGGCCTGCGCCCTCGCCAACGCCAATCGCCTCTGGTCTTGGAGAGGAGGCCGGAGCAGTGGAGAGCATATCTTTCCGCTATAAAGCCTTCACCATTGTTACTCACCAACACCATCGATGTTCTGTTCTTACTTCCTATATATACTAATATAATTTATAACAAGATTGCTGATGTCAGCATGACATGACAGTACATGTACTGTCAATGATTTTTTTTTTTTTTTTTTTTTGCTTTCAATGGCAACCATACATCAGAAGTTAATGGTGCATGAGAGTACATGTACACGTGAATCGCATATCCAATACTCTCACATGTTGAGTTACAAACAGAAGTCTCTTTTGTACCGTTTCACTCCCAATAAAAAATAAAAAATAAAAAAAATAAAAAAAATGCATTGTC
Organism: Nelumbo lutea; assembly: GCF_056320005.1. Classification (NCBI taxonomy): domain Eukaryota; kingdom Viridiplantae; phylum Streptophyta; class Magnoliopsida; order Proteales; family Nelumbonaceae; genus Nelumbo; species Nelumbo lutea. The sequence continues at coordinate 1,494,763 of NC_142689.1, forward strand.
ATTCTCTGAAAATAACTAATACATTTTTTGAAGTATATAAGCCAACTTTTTTCCGTAGTGATCAGAAGTGTGGGGGGAACACCACACCACCACCTAAGCACAGTATGATATTCCACTATCTTGAGAAAGAGAAACGAGGGAGAATCCATGGCTGTCCTAGCATTATATTAGCTTCCAGTTTCATGAATTGAAATCCCTACGGCTTTCCAATTGTTCTATACAGATTGGTGATTGGTTTCCCCTCTCAAAACATAGTTTCATTCCTGTTGGTTGTTGCACTACAATTACAGAACAATATACATATGTGGGTAGGCAAATTAATGTCCCCAAGCCATATATTCTAGCCTTCAGTTCTGCCTTCTAGAAAGATATTCCCTCCCTCCTTTTTGCCTTCCCTGCTGGTATGACACACATCCTACAGGGATACAGTGTCATCAGTGGACGTTTCTTTATTTCTTTTTTTTTGTTTTCTTTTGCCACGTGGATTGAGACTAACCAATCAAGTTACTTGAACATATAAACCCTATATTAATATTCAGAAAGAGAGAGGGAGAGAAAATATGGCTACGGGAAAAGAATTACGTGGCAACCCTATTATCGGGTTTAGGTAACATGTATAGTGTGAGTGGGAAATGAAGGGGGAAACCCTATCTAACCTTATCCCGAATCCCAACTGAATGTTTCACCTTCACCTTTTATTCAGCCAGTTGTCCTGACTGACCTGGCTTACTTGTTGTTACTTATTCACAGTCCTGCACTACCTGACACGAGACATTGTTGGGTTCTGCCAACGCATTTTTGAGTTATAGTGAGGAGGTACATGAGTAACTTAGTGGTATCATTCTATCTTAGGTAATGGCCCACCATATGCCAACACAAGACTCAGCTGCGTTTGCCGTGACATTCGTCTCATTCTTTGTTTGTTCGGTTGCTAACATCGTTTATATGAAGTTCTTAATTAATGTGGAAATAAATGGAATCACATACAAATTCGAAACCATAAGATCAATGTACAATAACATTGCTAAAAAGAATTGTTTACACGAGATAGGGAAGATAATGATAAATCAACTTTTTTTTTTATTATAATGTATTACTACAATGTAATTGTACATATTTGTTGTGTTTAATACCATGAACATTTTTTGAGTTGATAAATATATCTATACTTTCATTTTAAAAAGTATTAATAGCCCTTGAACATTTCTGTAATTTTAATTGGATAAATTTTGCCCCTGTTAATGTTTTTATCATTTTTTGAATTTGAGAACAAATTTGATACTTTATTGATTGTTTTAATCAGTCATTTAAATGAATTGTAACTGAAACTTTATAGAGTGGTTAGTTGGATATATTTATCTCTTTTTTAATTAATAATGAATTGTAACTTAGACTTAATAGAGTTTTAGCTAGATGTATTTTTCTCTTTTAATTAATATTAAACAAAACCATTGTTATTTGATCATCTTTGAAATTACTATTTAATGATTTTAAAATATGCATTTTGAGTGTGTCTCGACAATTTTAACTATGGTTTTGGCAATGTTTTAAAAACCAACCCAGAAACGAAATCGCTTTGATTGTCGGTTTTTGGGTTAGCGGTTTAACCATCTAAGTCAAACGGTTCGACTCACAACATTAAATTTTTTAGAAATAAACCCCATAATGCCTATATTAGATTCATATTCTAATTTATAATTTTTATTTCTGTCATTCCATTAAAATTGAGGTTTAAAACTTAAAAGACTATGATGACTCATTAGTTGTATTAGAAAATAGGGGGCTAGGGGGAGAGATAAAAATGTGAGATGTGAGAGGTGATAGAGAGAACGTGTGTCAGCATAAGGGTAGGGAGGAAGAGAGAGAGAGAGAGAGAGAGAGAGAGAGAGAGAGAGAGAGAGAGATCTTAATTGACCAAAAACCCACAAACTACTATCGCGTCGAACAATTTAGCAGTTCGACTACCCAAGGCAGTGGTATTTTGGCAAAGTCAACGCTTCTTTTCATAAAAAGTCGTCCAACCCAAAATCGGACCCGGAACTATGATCGGTTCCTAGGTCAAACAGTTCGATCGTCTGATCTAGTCTGGTTTTTAAAAATGTGGTTTTTGGGTGATCTTTTTCCTTAGTTTATAAGTAGTTTACTAGCGGGGACCTATGCGATGCATGAGATTTATTAAACGAAAGTTAAATAATAGAAATGATCATTTACTAAAATACCCCTTATAGTTTCATGGATTTACTAAAATCTACCCTATAGTTAAAATTTTACTAAAGCACTACTTATAATTTGCAATGGATTTAATCAATCTTCCATTAGATGATAGTGGAAAATGACAGTATTGACCCTAATGTTCATTTAAATAAATTTAATCAAAAGAAAATAAAAGAAAAATACAATTTTTGCCCTTTATAAGATACGGGCAACCACTCTATTGGCTATATTTGGTTAATTTTGTTTTCTATACAAAAAAAAAAGTTTTAAGAGTATTTTTGCAATAAAAAATTATGGGCCTAATGGCAAAACAAACACTTCTTAATGAAAGGTTGATTAAGTAAATAAATTGTAAAATATATGGGATGTTTTAATAAAATGAAAACTATAAGGTAAGTTTAAGTAATATGTAAAACTATAAGATGGGTGCTAGTAAATGACCCTAATAGAATCACATAAGAGTATACAATTGTTTTATATTTTCAATTTTTTAAATAATTAATAATTATGCATATTTTATATACTACTTTTAATAAATTTTTTATAGTACAAAAATAACAATAATTCATTTCAGTTAGGTTTATTCATCAAACTAATGAAACCGACCAACCTAATCAACTCGACCCGAGTTAGTCGGTTTTGTAGTATTTTAGGTCGACTTTGGTTCAAAAATTTTCCAATTCGACCAAGTTGGATCAATTTCACTTTGGCCATTTGTAAACCAACCAAAATCAAACAACCTAACCATGGATATATATTAATATTTTATATTTTAAATATAATTTTTAATATGAAAAAGTGGGAAATTTCTCATATTTCTTAGTCTAAAATGCTTTATATCATAAATCTAATTTTTAAATTTATTTTTTAATAATTGCACTATAATTTTTAAAATTAAATTAAAATTTTCAATTTAAATCTTTTGAGCCGACTGACCAAACAAAAAAATCAATCCAAACCAATACAACTTGAGTGGGTTGATTTTCATAAAAAGTTGGGTCGAACGGTTTAGCGGTTCGACTACCCAAGGCAGTGGTTTTTTGGCAAAGTCAATGTTTTTTTCATACAAAGCCGTCCAACCCAAAACCAGACCCATAACTATGATTGGTTCTTAGGTTAAACAGTCCGATCATTCGATCTAGTCTGGTTTTTAAAACTGTGGTTTTTGGGTTAGCTTTTCCCTTGGTTTACAAGTAATTTATGCCCAATCTCAAGATGTCTGAAAGGGTTTCATCCGAAATATCCATTTCAAAAAGTCAAACTTTTCTAAAAAAAATTGTCAGATAGGCTTTAAAAAATGATTTATAAGATTATAAGCATCCCATATTTGAGTGCTCCAATTATTCAAGACATAATTGATAAGAAGGCTCCAAATAACATCACAACTAAAACTAAGAAGAAAAGTTAGGGTTAGATATTGAAAACTCCTTTTAAAGACAAAAGAGTTATCTTTATCAAATAAGCTTTGAATGTGATTCTTCTATTTACAAAGGACCAAATGGCCAGTTGGTAAGGTCTCTTGGTGATTGTAGCTAAGAAACTTGGAATCAAAGCCCACCTGCACCTGGGTTGGGGGTTATGGGTTTAGGGGATGGACCACCCCTATTGTATGGTCCCATGGAGCCAAAAGAAAAAAGAAAATGTAATTCCTCTATTTCAAATGATGTTCAAATGAACATGCTCTAAAAAAGAATGATATAATTCAAAGGTTGTTCTTTTGAGGCTCAAGAGAAAGCAAGGAGCAATTGTTGTAAAGTTAGAAAAGGCTTTACAAATTAGTGACTTTTATTTTTGGGAAAACCATTAAGAACCCCTAGAATTTCTAGAAAATCTATAAGAAGTGTTTTTCCCCCTTTGTGTTAATGCTTTCAAACTTGAATTTGAGGAAAAGTCAAGTATTTTGTTGATTGTTTAAAATGAGATCAAAATAGGACAAATTGAGCCCTCCATTGTTAACTTCTTGTTGAATTGTATAACAAGAAATAAATGAAATTCTTTTATGCATCTCAAATAACTATACAACACATGGTTTTTATAAATGAACCGGTGATCGAACTGGTTAGGGGTCCGGTTACCAGTTTGAACGGTATGACCGTTTGACCCGAACGGCCTGCCCATTCTAACAAAAAAATTAAAAAATTAAAAAATTGGAAAACGGTCAAAACCGTTCGAACGATTAATCGGCCGGTTCAGTGGTTTGCTGACCAAAATCAATGGTTTTGGGGGGAAAAAGTGGTTTTGGAGGATAATGAACCCGGTTTTTCTGGTCCGGTTTTGAAAACAGTGATACAACATGTTTTTTTTTATAACTCACAACGTGTCTAAATAAACATCTATAAATCATAGAACTTAATGAATTGTAATTTAAATTGTGTGTAGTATTTAGTTGGACAAACTTAACTACTGTAGACACTTGGAGCTACATGTTGATTTGTAGATTATATATATATATATATATATATAATGAAGATATAAATTGTAAATTGAATACTATTTTTATTTCATTCCATTCTCTCTCATTAAGTCTCATATTTAAGGTTAACTTGATCTTATTGAATCATATGTTTAATGTATTTTTGTTTCTCATCCTTAAATTTCACTAATTGAGTTCATGAATAACAATTTTAATAATATAAAAAAACGTGTATATTGAAGATCAATTTGGAAACAAAACCGGGTTTTTAAGTATGATAAATAAGAAAATTTTTTATTAATGATAGAAAGGGAATACAAAATTTAAAACTACCTACCTTAGCAATGAAACCACGTTAATGTTTGTTAAATGATGGTTTGGTTTGCTATATCACCACATTGTTGGCCAAATCAATGGTATTTTATAGACAAGCAATTTGGTGGAAAATTTACCTAAAATCCAAGTCAACTAACCATTCAATTAGTCTAATCAGTCCCTAGGCAAACAATAGTTCAATTAGCTCAATAATTTGAAAATATTGATATAAGCTATAGAGTAAGAAGATTTGATACAATTTTTTAGGTTGAGAGGTTATAAATCACCAATATATATACAACTATTGTTATTGTTGTATCATTTGAATTTGGCACGTGCTAAGCATGTGCAATTTATTAATATATATTGTCACATCATATATTAGAGTCACTTGATGATTAGATTTCACCCGTTGAACCAAAAGATGTCAATTATAAATGATGGAGGGTGATTTGGCCTGACCTCGTAGCGCGGGTACACGTGGGTATGACCTTGCTCAAACGATGACTCAGCACAACAACACAGCAGGCATAGCCTCAACTCGGAGGGAAAGTCCCACCGAGTTCAGCCCAGTAACTTAGCAGGGTAGACTACTCGTCGGGAGCCGCCTGGCCTACACCTCCTCCTCGGGGCTAAAGCACCCCGAACTCGGGGTCCCCTAACCTTTTCTAATACCCGAGCTCCTCCCAGTGGACCTCCAGCCACTCCTAGACAGGAACACACCGATTCACCTATAAATACCCCGAGGTGAAGACACATTGGGTCAGACAGCTCGGTTTAGCTTGCCACGGGCAACTCGCCGCTTACGAGATAGCCTGGCATAGGGTAACTCGCAGAAGGGGAGTTCGGCATACTGCAGGAAGACCTCCTGCCCGACCACCATACCCGACAAATCTAGGGACAGTAGCCATATCTCTCGTCAGACAACATCGTGCCTGCCACCTTAGAGGGTGCCTTACACCTGTCAGGTACGTACCCTGCAATGACGGCCCCATGCGTCCTCAGCCCTGCCTACAACAGCTGCGGCAGGCTGACAGTGGCAGTTATACCTGCCCTTCAGAGGCCAGTGGGTCAAATGCAACGGAATTCTGTTTTAAGGAGCCTAATCTCAAATAACGAGGTATGATCTTTCATACTCGCGCTATCTGCACTCTTAGCCTTCGTCTTCTCCTTGCTTCTCCTACAGAATACTAACTTAAGTATCGGAATGTTCTCGCCGAGTAACCCCCTGGGGATTCTTCTTCTTCCACATCTCGGGTATCTTCCAGGAGCCACATGGGTGCCAACTAAGAATGACTGAATTGTGCTACATCAATAAATATCAATGATAACTTCGAAACATGCATTTTTTGAATATGTATGATTCAACTATAAATAGCCTCAAATTACAATCATATGCTGAATTTTTATTGATCAATCCAAAATGTTCGAGGTAAAAACAGAAATAGTACCAAAAGACAACCATAAAGTATTAATTGCATGAACATGCATGATAATGTGCATTTGTTAGGCAAGGTTAAATCAAATCCAATAATCTGATCAACCAGAGTTTATAAACGGTTGAAGATTGGGTTGGTAGTCAGATCACCTTGCTCTAAGAAAATAAGTCTCTTGAGTCCACAAGAGAGAAATATTCCAAAAAAAAAAAAAAAAAAAAAAAAACTAAGTAGGTGTTTGGCATCAGTGCTGAGAATATTACATTATTTTCTCATAAAAATGGTGTTGGACAAGTAGAGTTGTAAGGACCGTTTTCTCAAAAAACAACGCTTATCTTTTGTTTGGAATTGGTGTTGCCACATAGGCATTTTCTAAGAAACAACACTGGTTTTGTTTGGTACCAGTATTGGCAACAATATTTTCAACATTGATCTATATTATCCAGCGTCTAAGATGATGCCACATTAATTCCACATCATTGCACTGCTAGCAGCAACACACCATTTTCTCAGGAAATATTGAATTTGATGTTGCTCTTGACCACACTTTCCTGATTTTCAATGCGTAGTCGAGAGCAACGTTTTTTCTGGAAAAACGGTACCAAACAAGAGGGTATTGTTTGAAGCATCACTTTTCTGATGTGACACCTATGTGGTGTCATTTTCTCAAAAAACGACATCAATGCCAAACACCTACTAAGGCTTTTATTAAAATCACCAAGATTGGGTATTGACAAGCTCTATAGATTCCATATTCTTTTCTTCCAAAAAAAAAAAAACTTATTTATAAAAATGTATATGCAAAAATTGGAAAATATTCAAATAACTTCTAATTCTAATAAAACATTATTGTTCATCAAAAAACATGATTATTTGATTATTGAACTCATTTAGACTTTAAAAATGGCAAATTTTCAAGAAATACTAAAAATAGTAAATTTTCTAACTCAATAGGTTTCAAGCAAAGTTCAAAATATCGATACACTCAATACACCGGTAGAGGTGTATCGGTAGTTTTTTTAGTTTTTTATTTTTCAAATCCGATTTAGAGGGACCGGTTTAAGGTCCGTCCACCCCCTAAGCCAGTTAAAACCCCGATACACCCTCTGTAGAAACATATCAGGAAGCTTCCGATAAGATACATATCGGTCGATATATATTGATATTTCAAACCTTGATTTCAAGGATTTGAAAACAAAATTTGACTTGGCGCATACAAACCCTAATCTAATTTCATTAATTGATATTGTTGTAAATCACATCGAACTCTCATTTTCATATATTATATGCGTTCTTTTGATATCCATATTAAAAGTGATAGCACCCCACCCCACCCCTACCGAAAAGAAATAAATTTATGTTTTTTTTTTTTTTTTTTGGTAATAGTGACTTCGACGGAAAAGAACAATTTCCAAGCAGCTTATTTACATGGGAAATAATAATCCCCTAAGACTTGGATAAATTAATTATCCATGTGCGTCAAAAAAAGCACACAAATAATAAAACACTGATGAGTGCTTTTATATATATAAATAAGTATTTCCTAAAAAATCACTTGCATAGTTGCATGTTTAGATAAATACATTTCCCCAGACAAAACACAAACGAGACTTAAAAGGAAAAGAAAAACTAAAATAAAAAACTTCAACCCTGAATATAGCTAAACCAAAATGGTGACGACCTCCTAAAAAAACTTTGGACCATTTCCTTCGTTTTCAAACCGTTCTCTTCTTTTTCGATTTCGTTCCTACCTCGTCTACCTGCTGGCTGCTGCTATGGGATCTCCAACTTGTTAAAGTTAATATCAGATTGGACTAGGGACTAGGGTTGACCTCAACCCCAAGCCAACTGGACCCGATCGTATTATAAGTACTAGAGTTGCTTTAGTTTCCGTCACGGGTGGAGTACTTCTTTTTTTGTTTATTAGTTAACTATTCTAGATAGAATTTTGCAGTTGGGTTTCATGAGCTCAATCGCTATCGTCTCGGAAACAGAACCGATTCAGTATCAGTAGTAGTTGATAACAAGGTTTTAAAAAACGAACCGAAAACAGAACCGGTTAGAGGACCGATTTCCGGTTCGGCCCGTGAAATCATAAATAAATTAAAAAACAAAAAATGTATTTTCAATTTTGGGAATCACCCAACCTTCAGTCCTTCGAACCTGAAGGTATAAAGTTTAAAAAAAAAAACCAAAACTTTTGGGTACCCAATTGAGTGTCAGCTTGTCAAACTTGAAATTGGTGGTTCCAAGGAAAACTTTAGAACCACCAATTTCGAGCCTGACATTCAATTGGGAACCACCAATTTGGGAACCCAAAAGTTTTTACATTTTTTTTGAATTTTATACCTTCAAGTTCGAAGGACTGAAGGTCGGGTGGTTCCCAAAAGTTGCAGATAGAAGTAATAGAACAATAAATTTACTCTCACAAGCATGGGAGAATAGTGGGTAGGAATCACCGTCACTACAGGTAAGGTTGCAAAATCGCTGCTGCAAAATCGTTCGTCGCCGCTGCAAGTCGGTCGCCGGACCTTCTACTGCCGCAACCCACAACTGTTACGGCTGGATTTGCTGCAAAATCAACGCTGGCCGCCGTAGATGAAGCTGACCGCCGTCGCCGGTCTCCGTCGGACGCCGTAGGTTGTGGCTGCGGCAGGTGATCGGTTGGGTGTGACGACTGAGAGGAGAAAAGGGTTAGAACGAAAATGGGGTCGTTCTAACCCTAAACGTCAGAGATGGGTTTGAGGATATGGGGGTCATTTTGTTTTTTATTTTATTTAAATCCGTAAAAATAAAAATGATAACCCGCGAACCACTGCCCAGGTCGAACAATTTAGCGGTTCGACCGCCCAGGTCAGTCGTTTTCTGACTTTTTCAACTGGTTTTAAAGAGTTATGGGTTTATAATATAACCAGACACAGGGGGCTGAATGATTATCGGTTTTTCCGGTCCGGTCCAGTTTTAAAAACCATGACTGATAATGATATGATCAATTTGGTATCCCCTCCAAAAGAATAGGTATAAGACCAAATGGGTATAACTGCATGTCTACGTGGTATGATTAGAATCCCTAACCTGCATTTTACTTTGCCTTGAAAAAAACCTGCATTCTACTCTGTCCCTATTAAATCTGTTTATGGATTGGATTGGGTTCGGTTTGGCCAAGTTTTGCCTTTATATTAATAGAATATACTTCGATTCAAGTTGAAAGATTTTTTTACTCAACAGTACAATTGGTTAATTTATATTAAACAATCTCAAAACTTAAAAATATTGAAAGATCTCATTATGGCTAAAAATATATATACTATATATCTTTTATTATATAAATTATTATTAGATTGGGCCAGAACATCAGGTTATCCGACCCATGAATAAGTCTAGTCCCCAACCCCATGAGTGATGAATCTGCCAAGTTATCTACTTGTGACTGCCAATATGGGAGAACATAAAAAAACATACCGCATTTTTCTCAATTTTCAATACATGGTTTGAGAAAATATTTTCTAATAAAACGACTAACCAAATAACAAATATTTTCCCAAAACCGGATTTCTGATGTATCATCATTTTATGAGGAAACGAAATTGATGCTAAACACCTACGTATTGTCACAATATAAGAGTAATGTTGAGCGTGTTTTTTCCGACCCTTAATCCTCGATAGGTTCACTTGAACAAATAAACTTTTTTCAATTGACCCAAATTTAAGGTAGTAATTTTAACAAAAATCTACTTCCTGAATTCGAACTTTATACTGTTTCTGTTGAATTGAATTCAAATAATCTATTGAAAAATACATTATAGCCCACTGCAGAATTCTGAAATTATAGTTCTCATAGTCTACCAGTAGTCCCCTTATGCCCGTAGATTTAGTATCAATCCACGGACAATCATTTCCCAATAATCTAATACTTGACTTGTCGTTTCTCGTATCCAATCCTAAAAGTAAATAGCAAGAGTTTGGACATTTTAACGATTTCAAATGCCAATGTCAATATTTTAACCTTGGATTTTTTTTTTTTTTGATACATCTGATAGAGCCTAAAAAACAAAAACGAAAAACCAAGCACAGAAATCAAAACTCAAATCAAAATTAAGCGAGGGTGATTACTCCTATAACATCAGCAAAGAAAGTTAAGTTTTGTACGAGGTATAAAGAATTCCCTATACCGAATTTTAATGCTCCAAGCTAAATTAATTATAAAATCGATACATCTATTGTGATTGATACGAACTTTCCAATCTCTATTTTAACCTTTGATTTTATGGTATAATAAAACAAAAAACAATTCTAAACCATCGAGAGGGGGAGGGCTGAGTAGTCTCATTACGCTGAAATGGCCACCTCCATATTAAAAATACGAAAAAAGGCCTCACTTAGAAATCACAAAAACCCAATGCATAGGGGGTACTTTTGTCTTCTCGAATTGTATCCTTTTGGTTAATGGTTAATGATTGGGGGTGGTACCTACTTCGAAAGAAGGGAAGTGAGAATAATCAGTCTCCACTCTAGGCTCTAGAGAGAGAGGGAAGGGAGAAACGTAGAAAATTCAAAATTTACTACCAAAGTCTCTTTCTCTAGCACGTATGAAAGGGGGAACCTCAAACCTGTTCGTGAATTGTGTTGTCACTGTCCGATGTCGGAGGCTCTGAGAGACTCTGAGCCTCTGAGTCTTGGCTCGGAGCTGTGGAGAAGTGCTTCTGAAATTCTGCACACGTGTCAAGGCCATATCTTATTCTTTTCTCTTTTTAAAAATTTACCTTTAAATTAAATTAAAGTTAAATACTCAATTGCGACACATGTGGGGACACGTGAGGGTGCAAAGAAACAGCATAAAACGCGTATTCTATGATTACACGCGTCTTTTTTTGCATCCACACGTGAAAGCTTGTAATTTGGAAACATTCTCTCCTCTTTGCGAGCGGCGAGACAGCGAGTGCGAGGGAAGAGTATATAGAAATGGGTGGGCCCATTTGTGCAATATATTACCCGATTTAATGATGGTTTTTCTTTTCCTCTGTGCAACATCTGATGTATCATAATGCACTAAAGGGCGAGGAATTCTCTTATCAACCATCAAGTGGGAAGCAGATAAACAAAACCAATAATATTGGATGGATCGGATTGTTCCTTCAAGTGGGATGGGCCCATTAGATAGTTATGCCATTTCTAATTTTTAATTGCATAAGAGGCCAATATGAAATTAACTTTGTCATGATTAATATCTTGGAAAGAAGACTGAGCGTTTTAAGGTGGGCCCATTCCCTCAGTTTACATACAGATACAGTACTTTTGTAAAAATTTCTTTTGAATTTGAATGAAGATTGAAGAAAGCCTCTGGTTTCACATCCTTATCCTTCCCTTTACAGACTAAAAGGACAAAATTCAGTCATATCCAAACCCCCCTCCTTCTATTTTTTTTAGTAAAACGAGAAAGACGCCGAAATTCCTGCCTTAAAGGAGGAAAGGCTTGGAATGGAAGCTATACAACGAATGGATCATGAATGGATTATAAAGCAAGGCATGGACCAATAGGTCCATAACATGGTATTTCATTTCATCTCTTACAAGGCCCACGAAACAGATGAAACAGTGAAGCTGTGAAAGAAAATATATCTTGTGTTGAAGACTAGAAGAGGGTGGTAGATGATGTGGCTTGTGGTGGGTCTCATGTAGATGCAATAATTTAAAGTTTCATTATAGGTCTTTGACGGTCCAAGTTCTGACTAACAAAACCTTTTTCTTCTTTTTTTTTTTTTTACCTCTCCCCCTTGGGACTGATTAAGAAAACTTTTGTTTTAATGTTTTAATCACTGAGGTCTAAGCACTTGGATAGAATAATGTATTATATTAAGCTTTTCCTTTTGAAACTTAAAAAGCCATGCATGACCTATGAATACAGACTTCTTTTTTCATCTCTATCCTCCTGTTAATCCTTTAGAATCCTTGGAGATAGGATTTGGTGGACAATACAACTCGTCAAGATTCTTAAGGCTGTGTTTGGTTTGAAAGAAAAAGTAAGAAAAGGAAGGAAAAGGCTGTATTTGGTTTGTATAAGTTTTTTTACATTTCTCTTCCTTTCTCTACATTTTCCTTCAAACCAAACATAGCCTAAAGGATGGAAACTAGAAGGTTTGAAAGGTGATATTTAAGAAAGGAAAACAAAGGAAGAGGACTATAAAGCAAGGCATGAGATATAGTGCTCATGCTTGGTAACTAGGCAAGTGACACAATGAAAAAAAAGAAAAGTTGAAATCCTGAGAGGGAATTATTATGAAAAAAAGAAAGAATGGGACTGTTGGAGGATTTGGAACTCCAAAATTTCCTCTTTTTCTTCATGTTGTATCAATAAGCTATAAGCTAGCATACGGGTTTATGTTGTGTTAAACTTTGGTGATGACCCCCTCCCATCCCAAGGATTATCCTAGCTAGGGCATATCTAGGATGAATTGCGGACAACAGTAAAACTTCCATTGGGTTCATATAAAACCAGGGTGTATGCATGAGCAAGGAGATTTTTCTTGTCTTTTTTATGTTTGTGTAATCTTTTAATTTTATGATCGGACGATAAATATATGAACTTGGGAAAAGTTTCCTCGGTTACAATAGGCAAGACTTGTATTTCGCAAAATTGTGGATTGGCACAAGTGATAACTGATAAGAAAGAGGTACAATAAAGCAGATTGTCTGTTTGTGTATGTAGCTAAAAAGCCAAATGTACTAGTGCTCATTGAAAAGTTGGGCTATTCTTCCCAACTTCTCTCCCCCTTTCTTACTCACTTGCTACTAGGAAGAATCTAAAGAAAGGCACCAAACCAAATTTAAATATGAGGTAGATATTTTCCTACCCCCCATTATCCAGATTCATCACATCGATATCATGACCTGACCTGACCTGACCTGACCTGCTTGCTCAAAGGACTTGTCCAGTGAATGCTGCTAACACTTTCCAACTGCACCATTTACCGCATACCTAAATTTTAGTCTCTATTTTTCATTGCAGAGGCAGAGCTTATAGGAATAAAATATGACAAAATAAACTCAGCCCAAACAAAAACAAAAGGCTCTTCTTTATCAAAAGAAAAAGTGCTGCTTTCTTTTGAATATTTCTTCCGAAACCACAAACCAGTAGATTGCAAGCATTTAAATAATAGATGGAGTATTGAACCATTGTGTTGAAAACACATCCCTCACACCTAACCTAAGCATTTGTCTTCTTCACACAAATGGCTAATGGGCCCATTAGTGAGCTTGTTGGCAGCTAGTGATGGAAACAACACCTTTAGTCCACATATTATAATCACAGCAAATGCTCTCAAGTCTCAAGTGTGGGAATCGATTTATGATATTTAATCAACAAAAAAAAGCATTCACATTCCGTATCTGTCGATAACTATGTAGTCAGGGTCAAGTTCTTTCCTCCTAAGTCCTAACTGATACTGATACTCAACTAAATACTTGAGATCATTCTGTAGAAGGAGGCCAGCCAAATTCCTTTCCAGGGGAGGGGATTGCGGATTACCCTTACTACTACTCAGTAACTCAAATTTTGAATGTTCCAAAAGACAAAAGCATCCCTTATTTATCCACTTTTATCATTTGGTAAATTACTCGTACCTTCCCCTGCCGTTTCTGTTAACACTTCCTCTCAGCGTTATCTATCAACTTATACCCTGTTTTTGACCAACAAAATTACAGTGGTGGGTTTTTTAATAGAATTCAAATAGACATAACTATTTTACCAAAATGTCCTATTCTTTGCCTCTTTGGGTACCAACAGATTCAACGTCACAATAAATTCCAAGTTCCAACCCTTAGGACAAAGTTTCACCCCATAATAATTGAACTCACCTATTTTGTAAAAGTTGTGCTTCTACGGACCTTAAAACCCATTAATCCAACCCGCATCGATCCATTGTAGCCCAACTCAATCAGAAACAAGGGACTACAACCTAACCCATTTCATAAAAAAATGGAATCAATGGGGGATTCAACCCATTTCTAACCTTCTACGGAAACGAGTTAAATGGGTGAGAAAAACCCACCCCGGTGATCCATTGTTTGTGGTTTTATGCATTAAACACCAAGCCACAAGGGGCGGGGGCCGGGGCGTAACCCCTCACATTTTTACGACTCACCCATGTTGCTGGATTATTAAGTGGGCAGGAAAAGACCTGAAAAATATTTACTTTTTTGTTTGGAGTTGGGAGTTGGGACACCTGTGCTACATCCTGATTCCTATATAAAACTCCGCCCAAATATCCTCCTTAATGCAAAAGGTGAGCTAAATTATCCTTTCTATATCTGCCTCGCATTATTCCATTCTTCGGCTAGGCGCAGGTTGGACTGAACATGGGCCTAGTCTAGGCTAATGGCACAGCCCATGGTTTGTCCCATACCTAGGCCTAACTTGTCATTTGATGGATGAGATTTGTGGTAGTATAGGTACTTCAGAGCCCAGTATATATATAATTTTTCATGGCCTAAAAGCCCATGGCTCACGGTAGTGCGTGGCCTGTAATTGTATATTTGTATTTAGGTGGTGAGTGGTGTGGGGATTTAGCAGTAAGCCTGGTAGGCTATCCACAAGAGCCAAGACCACAACCTCGCACTTATTAGCTTTCAAGTGCTGAGTCTCTACTTCGTTCGTACCTGTATCTTTTAGCAGGCTTGTACCAAATGCCAGTGGATGGACTAGTATAGGAATGGCCCAGCCCTATGCTTCTTGGATTTTTCTGGCAGAATCTGTATGGTATTGGTAACTAACCCCAACCCATATATAATTATAATATACATCTTGTGCCACTCTTAAATTGTTTGGGTCTAATTTGGTTGTAATTTATTTATTTGATTTGGTTACACACTGTATACGTACAGTGAGGCGGATGAAATAGAGAGAATACTGTTGGGGTTAGAAGGAAAATTCTATAAAATGGTAAAGAGGCCAACGATATCAGAAAAATGAATGAATGAGATTGAAAATGAATATACTAATGGGAACAACCCAGTAGAAAATTGGGATTTCTTTTTTTGGTAGAAGAAAATCGGGTTTTTCATGTACCTAGAGCATCATTCATAGTTTCACTAAGATAGGGGAGACAAAAAAAGAACATGGTCTAAAATAGTAAAAAAAATGCTGACCTCGTATAGTGAAGATAAGGCTTAGTTGAGCTCAGTCATGTAGGGCATCCCTAATTGGAGAAGATGGGGCCTAAAAATTGAGATGGACCCTCAGATTTAAGGTCATTTTGGAATATAGACTTGGAATATATATATATATATATATGGTCATTGGTCGGACGAAATCACAAACTAACTTCTAAATTTAAATCCTTAAACCCTGAAAATGGTTGAATGCAAGTCCTCCGTCCGAGTAGGAGACTAGGATGGAGTGCTAATAATTCCTCTTGGAATACGGGTGGAGTGCTTAATTATGAAACATCGAGAGCAAGAAAGCCACTTTATTATTGCATGAGATTAAGGAGCGAACTTTTTTTTTTTTTTGACAAAGATCATTGTCTGTTCCAACTGTATAGGGTTAGTTATACGAATCTTGTTTGGCTGTTTCCCCATTCAGTTTAGTTTAGTGTCATGTCCATGGTTAAATTGAAGTGACTTTATGGTTTTTTCAAATTTTTTATGACTCTATACTTTCTAGTTTTTCATTCTTCCATCTCTCAGTCAGTATATGTATTTTTTTTCACACTAACTTTTTTGGATCGGCAACTACACTGTATGTTTTATAAATAAAAAAAAATATAATAAAAACTCCACTGTGGATCCTAGAAGCAGCAATTACTATATCCAAATTATAACAGAAAATGGAGCTCCAATTACAAGCCATACGGGTAAATTGTATTCTTTCAAGAACCAACCAGACCCTTCTCCAAGGATTTTATCAGTAACCCACAAATCGTTGATCATTTCTGCTTGTTTAATTCCCCATGTTTTTTTCTGGTAATTTTCAGAAAGATTCAAAACACATGTAGGGGGCTCACTAGAAACGGATTTTGGATTAATGGTTAAAATAGGAGCCTATCCGGATTCCAGTGTAAGTGGAACTAGTGGTGTCAATTGGACTGGATTTGGTCCAATCCGATCCGATGCAATGTGAGTCCATTATAAATGGACCAGATCCAATCCAATCCAATCCAATGGATATTTTGGACCAGTCCAATTCAATGTCTGGACCGTCCAATCTGTTCAATTTTGTTTTGATTTAGATTGGTTTCAACACAAGTCCAGTCCATTGACACCTATATTCTTATCTTATATCAATGGACCAGATATTGGCTTAATCCAACCCAATCCAATATAAATTTGTTACAGACTGACCTAGTTCAATCCAATGTCTTGTTGGTCCATCCAATCCATCCATATTGATTTGGGATTGGACGGGGTCCAATCCAAAACCGGTCCTTTAACACCCTTAAGTGGAACATGCCTCAAACCCGCCCCCTACGCATATTTTAGCTGGAAGGCCAGTAAGTTAAGACTTAAGAGTGTATTATAAATGTAGGCTGACATCTCTAAGCTTAATACTGCTAGCTATCCTATTGAGAAAAGTAGTGGAGTAATCACTTTCTGCACCATTGCTTTTTCATACTGAATACAACTCTGGCGCTGGGCGCAATTGTCTGCACTCTGTTGTGTTTGGTCCAAACTCCACACTCCAAACCGCATTGTATTAGAATTTATTTTCGTTCTGGGATTGAATCCCACCTTCCCAATCCCAAGATTGGGAGAGATTATGGGTTTGGGCTAACCCACTTTAACCCGATTGTAAACTTGCAATTGATCCATAAACTTAACCCAATGAGTTAAAGACTCGACCTTCAGTCCTCACCCAAACCCAACCCAATATTCTCGACACTGATTTAATCCAACCATGCAATTGGGTTGGCTGGTTGGAGCATTAGCAACCAAATTAACAATTGGTATCCACATGAACAACCTTTTTCCTTTCTTTTTTCTTTTTTTTTTTTTTTTTGAGTAATATATAATGTGTGGAATCTACTTGAGAATCCCCAATGTGTGGAATCATAATGTGTTTTATCATTCAAATCCATCTCACCTAGAGCTGGGCTGCAAATGGTATCAGTTTATCTGAATAGGAATTTGATCCAGTTAAGGGTATCCACCCGTATTCATAATTCAATGCAATTGGATTATTAAATCTATATGCATGTACAAACTCAACTTTATATTTTTTATTTATCAATAAAGTTAGTTTGAATGGAGGAACCCCAAACCTCACTACCTCACTCCAGAACTCCAGATAAAGATTGCATGCGATGCAACGATATCATCAAAAGTTCAAAACAATCTAACAACAGGCATTGTGTCTTCACGACACACAATGGTATATTAGTATATATAATGGAAATGTCAGTAGACATTTACGCAAGCTAAATCCAAGGACCTAAGCTCATTTGGATCTTTTCGAGTTCCTCTTGTAAGTTGTAACAAAACAAGGTCATTCATTTATCTATTAAGTACAGTATTCTTTTCCCTTTTTTTTTCTGCAGAAAGGCGTCCATTTTTACATGGACAGAGCTCCTCAGCGAGCAGTTTTTTTTTTTTTCAACTTTTTATATATAAAAAATCACATGCATGGTTCACGACAAAATTTCATTATAAGTTTACGGATAAACCTGAAAAGCCAACGCGACCAAAAATGAATACGAGTTTTATCGCATGATGGACCCAATTCCAGCTGAGGAAATTTATGGGAAAGGCTTTCCCCAATCCCCAGTGATTTGTGTAGTATGCGACCAAAAGAGCCAATGAACAACACATGCTTGATATACCTCTCAAATAAGCTCCTTCCACTCTTGAGAGATACCAATCTGATCCAAGAAGTGCACCAACGTCACAATAAGCCCGCCTCCAAAAGGTTTCTCCTTCTCAGAGTCTCATCCACGAGTTTGAAAGTTTTTCTGACAAGCTTCTGATCAAGGGCACTGGTCCTATAGATCTTGAATATCCGATCAACGCGATCTGGAGCAGTGCTCTGGAAGTATAGCTCCTCAAATTTCTTCTTCACGAACCTAACAATCAGATTTCATCAGACATTTGCCGTACAATACAAGTCAACCTATTCATTAATGCAAACAAGAGATACATGAAAAGGAAAAAGGACACTAGAACCAGAACCCAGTGCAGAGATGAATGTATAGTGCCAGAAGCGGAGGATGAAACAAGTCTCTCTGGTAAACTGGTTCGTGATTGCCTACACAAAATACCTATCCAACCTTAATGATACTGAACATCAACCCAGAAAGCTGGCTAGGCACGCGGGTTGGACACTCAACTGGGCAGTTCGTCTAGTGAAATGATCAAAATCATCAAAACCCATTTACCCAGTCAGCTATCCAGGTCACCAATTCAGATGCCTGGGTCAGGTTCAAAATATTCTTTAATCTAATATTCATTCTGGCATTTAGATATCGGATTCAGAGCAAAGGATCCAGAAGAGGTTCAGCAATCAAAAGGAACATTTATCCAATCAAAACAACCTTCTTAGCAGCTTCCCAAGTTATGACTCATCAGGATTCAGGATGGAGAACACTGATGAATCCAGAGAGCACTTACTCGTATGCATGCTCAATCTCTTGTTTTCCTGCATACACTGGTTGGTAATCCTTGAACCACTCACAAACGTTTAGTGGCACCTGCATGCATACCACAGAACATTAGAGAAAAAGTGCATGCTGATTTTACCATCCACTAGCAGTTGTTTAAGGCTAGGTTCTTTTTTCTTGGGGAGAGTGGGATTCACCTTTAGAACCTTCTTCTCAAATATATCAAATTTGTTCAGGAAGAGCATGAAAGACGTTTTCTGCAGAACATAATTATATTTCTATTAAGAAAAAGAATTACAGATATCAAGAAAGCAAAGGCTCTCTGCAGAGGCACCATTTACAAAACCTCAAAACATGGTTGTTTTAGAACCCAGTCAAAGAGTTCCCTGGTCTCCATCATTCGATTCTTGCTTTCATCCTCAAACAGCATCTGATCATACCTGGATCAAGCATTAGTGGATCAATATTTGTGGAGTTTAATAAACAAATACATCCTCCACAAAAGATGATACTGACTTGATCTTCAAGTCCAGCCAGGGAGTTAACTGGTAAAGATGTAAAGCCACTCCATCTCTAATAAGCAGATCCAGTGTTCATCACATGGGTGGAGAGAAACGGGGCCCACATCCTCTCAATTCCCACTATGAAAAGGGGAATTTCCAAACATTACTTTTTTTGGAGGGGTGTTTGGGATGATCCATTCCAGCTCTTGGCACCACCCCTGAGTAGGAAGATGGTATTTTTCAGGTCTAACTATTTTCTATAATCAAGGACATAGTGTAGTCAGCGCTTTATTTTTTTCTTTTTTTTGGGGGGCTTCTACACCCTGCAATTTCATCGGTAAGGCTACCTTGATTTGTTTTTCAGTCTACGAATAATTTCTCTTTGGTTGGGGTCAATGTTAATAATGTATACATATCAAAGATGTTGATAATCTACAGAGGAAATGTCAGCTCAATGGATGCAACTTTTGTTTGCCAACCAACCATCCCTAGCCTGGCTTTTGAGTGAAGACAACAAATATTTGGAATGACTAATAACCAACTATATTCCATTTAACAATACTATAAGTTTCTCCTCTCTGGAAACTAAGAGAGAAAAAAGAGTTGAAAAACAAAAATAGATGACTTAAAGCAACCAAAAGGATCCTACTATGTAGGTATTGTTTACCAGCTCTCCACCAAAGCTGGATATATAAACATCTCTGGTGCCATTAAGCATGGCAAATAAAGTTAGCATAACCATGGAGGAAACCATCTTTCAATACCAACTGAAAGAGATTGCTTAAGCATTATGTGTTCAACTTCAACCCATCTTAAATCAGGAAGCGTTAATCAAACAAGTGATAAGCTTACTCGCTAATAGCAACGCAAAAAATTACTGCTGTAACACCTTCAAATAGATGTATCCACTTTCTTCTCTCATTTCTCTGACCTCCAACATCAAAAAGTCTATAAACTTCACCACTTTTCTTATTCTCTCCAACAGGGCTGCATAATTTGGCATTCTACAGATTAGTACCAGTAGATCCAATCAGAAATGGATACTTGCTGCAACTAAAGATACACCATTGCACAATACTACCACACATGGAAATTATATCGAAGATATACATCTTTATGAAGGTATCCTAGTCTTTCTCATAGGACTCATTTGGTTTCAAGGTGTAGAGAACACTAATGTGGACCCCACTAAGGTGGTCCCCACTGTTCGTATGTCAGCAATAAGTTATGATTAAGATTAGTTCTTTAAGATAAGATTAGAACTAGCCTTTTATAAGATTAAGACTAGTCTTTTATAAGATTAGGATTAGTCTTTTTTCAGCTTTATCTTATCTTATCTTTCCATATAAGCAATTCAGTCCTTTTACAAGTATGATACTATGTATATAAATTTAAGAGGGGGGCAGCTGTTTTAAATCAACAACCCAACTCTCTTTTATCAAAATCTCTCTCTCTCTCTCTCTCTCTTCTCCCTCTTCTTTTCTTATTTTTTCTTCTCCTTTTTAAGTGTCTATTCAATCTTGAGTGACTACTTGGTATCAAAGCATTCGATCTAGGGTTTCTCATGTGGAATTAATTCATCCGACCACATGAGAATTATTTAGGGCTGAGTTTTTCATTCAACTGATTCTTGGAGATTACAAGAAGTCTTCAGCAACTGTCCAAGGATTGGAAAGTGCTTTTTGTAATCAGGAAGAATTAGAGAAGAATTAAGTGATCAAGGTTAGGTCTTTGATCAAGATTGGAGGTGCCAATCAGATTTTTTGGTTCTCTCATCAAGACTGAAGTTGGCAATCAAGAAGATTTTTCTCTGAGATCAGTTATGTTTCAGAATTTTCTCGGGTTGATCAGAATCAAGATCAGTTTTGAGCAAACTGAAGTTGGCGATCAGAACTTCAGGAAGATTTTTTAATCAAGATCAGGTTTTTTCAGAAATTTCTGGGTAAGGTCTTATTCCTTCTTGAGGGCAGCAGCAAGGATAGCTTAATTTGTGAGGTATGGCTATATAGAATTTTTTCTTTTTCTCTTCTAGGGTTTTAAGAGAAAACCCTGAAAACCAGGGCTGTTACTGTGTCTGGATAAGAGATTAGACTTGTTTTTAAGTTTGGCTGCTATCAAATTTCTGTTCTCTGATCTCTGTTTTTGGAGTTTTGTACCTAGACCAACTGCTATTAGTTCTCAGATTTAGTAAGCTGATTGATACAGTGATACAGTGATACAGTGAATTGGAAATTTTTTCTTTCCCTGAATTTGATTTCTGCCTCTAGACCTATTGTCGTCAGTTTTCAGACCCAGTAGGCTGATTGTTACAGTAAATAGAAGGTGTTTTTTGCTTAACCCCTAACCAAGAATGGAGTTCAAGCACCAAGGGGAAGGTGTTTTGGGGACTGGTTCAGGTGGCATGACTGAAAACACATTCCAAATTACAACTGTAAAGTTTGATGGTTCAAACTACTTAGAGTGGGCCCAATCAGCTATGATGGCTATTGGGGGAAGAGGAAAGCTGAACTATTTGTTGGGAGATGTGAATGAACCAAATAAGGAGGATCCCACTTATGCTAAGTGGATTCGGGAAAATTATTTGGTGATGACATGACTGTGCAATTCCATGCAGCCACACATCAGCCGAAATTACTTATGGGCAAAAACAACTAAAGAAATATGGGATGTTGTGAAAGAAACCTACTCTCAGCCCCTTAATGTTGCTAGGGCTTATGAGCTGAAATGTGAGGTTAGAAATCCCAAGCAAGGTGAGAAACAAGTTTCTGTTTATTTTTCAATATTGAAATCCCTATGGCATGAAATTGACCACCTTGAATCAATTGAATGGGAAAGTCAGAAGGATGCACAGATTTACAGAAAGCAGATTGAAACTAATAGAGTGTTTGAGTTCCTAGTTGGTCTAAATTCGAAATATGATATTGTGAGGCAGCAATTGTTGACAAGAGACAGTGTAACTCTGTCTCAGGCCTATTCCTTAGTGCACAACAAAGAGACTAGGAGAAAAGTTATGCTACAACAACAGCCTTTTGAATCAGCTCTAGCAGCAGTTAGGCCCAAATCTGGGGGTGATAAGGAAAGAGGCATGAAGAAGGAAGCTAAGAAGGACCTAGTATATGAGCATTGTGCGAAACCTAAACATACTAAAGAGACCTGTTGGAAGTTGCATCCACATCTAGTTCCAGCAAAACTCAAAAACAAAAAGGGGAATGCAAATATGGTTGTTAACATTGATAGTACAACCTCGTCTAGCACAAGAGACAATCCTCTAGACACTCTAGCTGCTGTCCGAGCTGCTCTAATTCAGCTAGAAAATGAAGTTGGTAATTCAGCTCCACCTCCTCAAACACCATCAACACCCCCTACCTCAACTTTTGCTCATTCAAGTAATCGGACCTCAGCTTACCATGCCTTAGCTACAGGTAATACAAAACATTCATGGATAATAGATTCTAGAGCATCTGGCCATATGACTGGCATGCCGTCACTATTTACTATTTATCACTTATCTTCAGGCAGAGACAGTGTCCATTGCTGATGGCTCCCTCGTTCCTATTTCTGGCAAGGGAGATATCAAGTCGTCTAATGCTATTTCCTTATCTTCGGTTTTGCATGCTCCTAAGCTTAGTACTAAATTGCTTTCAGTTAATAGCATTACAAAAAACCAGAATTGTTCAGTAACCTTTTTTTCCGGATCGATGTTTTTTCAAGATCTGGAGACAAGGAAGGTGATTGGGACTGGCCGTGAGGCAAATGGAGTCTATCTACTTGGAGGGAGTCTTCATTGGGAAGATAGTGAGACTAAGAGGTCTTGTGTTTTTTAGTCTGTTGATCAGGCTATGCTTTGGCATAATAGGATGGGTCATTTATCTTTTCGGGCTTTGAAGAGTTTGTTTCCTAGTTTATTTGAACATATCCAGATATCTAGTTTGAAATGTGAGAGTTGTGAACTTGCAAAACACTACAGGACAATCTATTCATTCATTAAGTAATAATAGAAGTAATGTTCCTTTTGAAATTGTGCATACTGATGTTTGGGGACCTTACCATACCACTGCCATTGGGGGGGAGGGGGGGCGGTTACAGATATTTCCTACTATTTGTTGATGATTATACTCGTTTTTCGTGGATTTATCTCCTGCGTTCTTGAGATGAGGTTCCAGCATTAACCCGGATCTTTCATTAGATGATTTTAACCCAATTTGGGGTCAAAATCAAAATTTTTAGATCTGGTAATGCAAAAGAATATTTTGCAAACCCATTAGCCTCCTATTTGCTTGAACATGGGTTTATCCATCAAAATACCTGTCCTCATACACCACAACAAAATGGGGTTGCTAAAAAAAAGAATAGACACATATTGGAGGTATACGTTTCTGGGAGGATGCTATTCTTACAGTAGTGTATCTCATCAATAGGATTCCTTCACGGGTTCTTGACATGAAACCTCCATTTACCCTCTTATATCCTAATAAAGAGTTATTTACCTTTCCCCTTAAAACCTTTGGTTGTACATGCTTTGTTCAAATTCTTGGACTTTATCGTTCCAAGTTTGATCCTAAGGCCTCAAAATGTATTTTCCTTGGTTATGCACAAACTCAAAAGGGATATTGCTGCTATGAACCTACTTCTAGGAAAAGATTTGTCTCAATGGATGTCACTTTCTTTGAAGATGTACCCTATTATCCAAGGGTTTCTCCTCAGGGGGAGAGTAGTAAGATTGGGATTAACTCGTCAAAAGTTCCTTTACCTATCCCATTAAGTGAAGAGGAGTTAATGGGGAGGGCTATCAGAGATGCAGGGATGTGAGAGTCCATCACAAACGATGGAGACAGGTTGATTTTGAACATCAACAGTGCAGCCCAATCCTCCTCAGCAGATCCAGATCCCGGTACCACAGTAGCCCCAGTTCCTTTTGCAGAGCTAGATCCAGGTACCATAGATACTACAAATGAGAGACATCCCACCATGGAGCCTTCACCTTCATTAGATGATCTTGATCTTCCCATAGCAGTTCGTAAGGGAAAGCGTCATTGCACCACATTCACAGCTCACAGCATAAGTATTGGTGGTCCTTGAAGATAGGCATCCAGTATGCTGAAAGTAAGCAATTGCAAATATATAGGGAATAGGTCCCACTTCACCACATCATGTTCAATTGTGATGGCTGTTGTTTCAATAATCTAGAAGTTTTGGGATTGGGTGAGTCTTTAGAAATCACCAAAGCATATGTCAGCAGTGTATTAAGGTCACATAAAGGATAGTGACTCCACTAAAGCAGAGTTACCATTTCTTCTTGAAAGTTTAAGATGGAGATGATTTATTAGAAAAAAGATGAGCATGTTCATTGGGCTACTTGAACTTTGAGGTGGAGGGAAATTCACAAGTTATCATTTGGTGGATGAGGGATTTTATAATGGCCACTTCACAGAATTGTCATCAAATAAGCAGGATTATTGACTAGTCCACGTGTTTCGTTTACTTGGGTATTAAGGTCTACAAAATCCCTATTCCCTGTCTAATTCACTTTTTGGAGAGGGTTAAAACATACATAACTTATATTGGGGATCATGTTTCCTGGGTTAATGAAGTATTTTATGGGAATGAGTTCAAATGATAATGGTATAAGTAGCAAAGAGGTTAACTCTTCTTTTGTGTATTATTCAGGGCATAGATGATAGTGTATATTTATTTCTGTACTCAATTATTCATTATTTTCTTAATAAAATTCAGACAATGTTACAAACTGTAAAAAGGATAGGCTTGTAGAGAGGATGAGAGGTAACTTTGTAATTTTACTTTCTTTTATTTGACTCTTTTGTATATCTCTTTGTACATTACTGTACATATCTCACACTTGTAAGGACAGAACTGTCCATTCTCAGATTAATATATAAATATCTTTTTCTGGGCGTGTGGTACTGTACACACCCATCCATTTTCGTGTGACTCTCTTGTCTCTTCTCTTCTTCAACTGAAACTGACAAGGCCGATAGGCATCATCATCACCATCATCATCCATGCCTTATCCCAATTATATGGAGTTGGCTACATGAATCCTGTTTTGCCAATCCATTCTATTTAAAGCCATATCCACTGTTAAACTATTAGTGTTTTAAATCATTTCTTACTACTTCTACCCCTGTCCTTTTTGGTCTGCCCCTAGCTCTTCTAGCCCCTTCTACTTGTAACAAACCACTTCTTCTAATTGGAGGTGTTGGTGGCCTTATATGCACATGACCAAACCATCTTAGTCTACTCTCTCATTTTATCATTTATTGGAGCAACTCCTAGGTTTCTACAGATGGCTTTATTCCCAATCCTATCCTTTCTAGTTTTTCCACTCATCCATCTTAATTGGTTATCTGTATTGGGTGTAGAGGGTAGTGCAGTAAAAGAAGACTATTTTTGGTCTTCTTCCTCAGCCTTACAATTAATAAAATTTTTTATCATTCTCAAAAAAAAAGAATAAATAAAACAAAAGGACAGGCTACTATGAATAGCACTTAATACTTACCAATACAAGGATGCTTTCTAAACCCAACTCAAAATATAAAATAAAAACACAACAGAAGCCAGTATCTTCTACAAAAGATCATTTTTTTATCAGTCCTGGCTGAAAGGAAATGTCTGCAATGCACAGAACAATTTCTTTTTGTTTATAAATGACAAAAAACTTGGCCATGAGAGTTACAATACTAAAAAAAAGTAAGGACAACATTTAGGTGGAGACTAACTCACTAAATTAACAAGAACTAAAACAAATCAGAACCAATTAATTAATCAAAGATAACATAATCATTTTGAGGAGTTCATAAACTAGTAACCTTAGTCCAATACACCCTACCAGAATTAGGCAAAGGCATTTTTACTCTAATATGTCCTTGAAATAGTTCAATGCACAGTAACAAAAACAACCTAAGAACATTCATCAAAAAAAAAAAACCAAAAAACCTAAGAAGCAAGTTTTTTTTTCTTTTGAAAAATGTAACATATAAAGTATATTAAAGAAAATGATAGAAAAAAATAAGTATATAAGATGTATACGGATCCAAAAGCCAACCACAGGAGCAGCTAGCATCCCAAAAAGGGCCCAGATCCAAAAACAGGCCAGGACAAGACCCAAACCTGAGACCAAAAAAAAAAAACACAGCCAAACAGAAGAAACCACTAAGGGCTCACCTCAACAAAACACTCAAGGACCCACCAAACAAAGGGCCCAGAACCAAACCAAAACACCACTGAGCTCAGGCCCAGCAATGAGAAACACAACAGAAAAACCTCCACAACCCCAGGAACATTAGAGACCAACAGGCACAGAAAAAGCCAATGCTAGCTACAGAATTTCTTCCTCTTCCCCCTCTGCCCCTATCACCTAAGAAGCAAGAATCACTGACTACTCCAACTTAGGTTCTTCTAATTCAATATTTTATTGTCAAATTATGCCTTCCAGTACTCTAAAGCAACACTCTGTAGCACCAGGCTACAATAATGGCGACATAACAAGGCACCTGTACAATATATTACAAAGCGAAATGCTAATAAGCAACTTTATGCAACCATCATATTTCTACCCCCTAAAGATAAAAGGGGAACCCATGAAAATACATGTCCAGCTTTGCCCCATAGTGTCTCTTTTCATGGATCCCATCAGGTCTGTAGGGCAAAAAATCCAAGAGTTCCATAAATTTTTCATCCATTAAAAAGACAAGTCCAAGCATTGCACAATCCTAGTCCAAAGGTTGGTTGTTTCATACAAAAAGTTCACATAAATAATGCAAACAACACATACTTGTTACCCTTTACAAGAACAAAATTTTCAAATTATTATAGTAATCATATCATCTGCATTGATAGTTGACAGTTTCAATGTTGTTAAGGGGTATTTCATGCCTATCAAGTATATATTTGGGCTTCACAATTTTGTTATGAGTTTAAGACCATCAGAGATGGCAGTTGGTTAATGTCCACCACTCCAACTAAGGAAATTAAAGATACAAACATGATGGTTTGAGAAAAGCATGTTTAGGTGCAATTAGGAAAGAAGCAAGGTTCTCAAGATGAAAACTCACCTGAACTGGATTTCTACAACACCTGTTGTTCGAACTCTTGCATAAAGAACATCCTCCTGAAGTATCAAAAACAGACATTAGGGAACTAGAGAATGAGGTATAGCTCTAAAATACAAATAAGCATAACACTGTAATGAGTTTATATAAAAATGGAATCTTTCCTTGGAAAGGTTAACTCCTGTGGTGCACTGCAGAAAAGGCCTTTTTGTTGCTTCTCTCCTCACATGTGCTTTTTATGTAGGAAAAGTGGAAAAACTGTACCCCATTTATTAATCTCCTGCCCCTTTGTCCGACATATCTGGGAGTTTTTTTGTGATCTTTTCAGTTGTAGCTGGATCCCTCCCCAAGAGGTGGCATACATTTTCAGGCCCAATTTCCTTAGGCAACCAAAAAAAAAAGAGGAAGATTGATGTGGAAAGTTACTAAAGCTGCAACTATTTGGGTGGTTTGGGAGGAGAAGAATATCAGAATTTTTAATGACAAAAGCGGACCTGTAGAGGAAGTAATAGAGACAATAAAAGTGAAAGTAACATTCTGGATTAAAACTTTGGATTGCTTTCAGAATTTCACAGTGGCTTATATTCTAAGGGCTTGGAAGGAGATAGCATTTTCCTCTAGAGTCAAAGATAGAATAAAAATGGAATGGAAACCTCCATGAGGCAGTAAAGTAAAGCTGAATTTTGATGGCAGCTCTTTGGGTAACCCTGGCATGGCAGGTATTAGTGGGGCATTAAGAAATTCAGAGGGCAGATTGTTGGCTTTTTTCTCTGGACCAATTGGTGTAGCTAACTCCATAAAAGTTGAATTGTTGGCGTTACTACAAGGTCTCAGGCTAGCTAAGCAATTGGGCTTCAATCAATTGGAGGTGGAAGGGGATTCAAAAGTAATCATTTCTTGGGCAAGATCTAATAGAAATATTCCTTGGACCCTCAAGAATGTTTATAGGGAAGTAGAAAGGATTGCAAGAGAGCTGGGTGCTGAATTCAAATGGGTTAGGAGTGCAAATGGGTTATCCGACTCCCCTGCTAAACAAGGGGTAGCAAGGGAGCAATTGTTTTGGGCATCTTTGTAACATAGTTTTGATCGTGGGGATGATATCATGATCATCAAATCAAAATAGTATTATATTTTCTCACTCAATTAATATAACCAAAGTTTTACTGATAAAAGAATGAGTTTATATAACATATCCAATAAGACATTGAGATGCATTGATGCAAAGCCAACCATCTAGCCCCTAGATGCAGACCTATCCAGCTCCTCAAGCAGGCCTATCTGACACCATTCAGGATTTTGCCAATGGTAGAGAAGTTTGTAGAACAATTTATTTGAGAGAAAAAAAAATAGGGTTGATCATGCATGTAGCTATGGCCCACCCATAGGTCTCGTAGGCATCCTATTATAGCTCTAGCTGGTTTGGCATGTTTAAATTATTTTCATTACAAGTTCTTTGAACTATAGGAGTTCTTCCTAGTATGCTTATTGTATTTTAATCCTAATTTGAATTTAAGCAACAGATATACAGTGTTTTGAAAGCTTTGAACATGTATTCAACAGGAATCCCAAATACTCTCTAATTTTGGGGGGAGGCAGAAAGTTGACTGCAAATCTTTACATGACCACCATAAACTCCACAGGCCCATATGAGACATGATTATAAATTTGTAAGAGAAGGTGAATAAAACGTCTCACTGAAGACTCTATGCTTTGGATGATGCCCAGCATGGTAACTTGGGTAATCCATTTAAAACTTCCTCAAAACTGATCTGCTCTGATCCTCAATATACTAGACATTAGATCTCCCCAAAATCTCATATTTTCTCTTGAACACTAGGCCTTAATCTCCCACACCTTAATTCAGATTTTTATTTCTAGTGTCAGGAAATCAACTTTGACCGTCCATTTTTTTCTGATTGATTCACCCATCTCCTTCCCTCAACCTTGTTTAAAACCTTTCTTTTCTCAACATTAGATCAAAGAGGTTTTACTAATATGAGAGAGAGAGAGAGACCAAATACAACCTAACTCATCCTTAATCCCAACTACAAAAATCCTGTCCTCCCATTTGCAGAGCCATGTTTCTGTTAAGGAGAATAGACACAAAAAATCTCAAATTAGGTAGCGTAGACCAACCAGCTACCCTGATAGCCAGCATAAAACAATAATGAAAAGCAAATTGAATAACCTTCCAGCCCCAACCCCAAGGCAGTTATTCCCCATGTTTCAAGTTTCAACCTTCACTAGTTTGAGCTTTTAAAAGCACCTATCCTAGTTGTTGAACCCTGGATTCCAGCAAACAATCTTGAATTTTGAAAGCACTGTTGGCATTTTCTTCAGGATGCTGTCAAGAAATTCTACCAAGTATCACCATGAAATTCAAAACCACAAAAAAAATTGTTTTAGTTGAATATAGCACTAAACAGATTGGAGCTCATATTATAGGTCAATGACAATTCAGAAAACAACATAAAAGACCCAAGGCTACAGTAAAAAGTAAACTATATATGTTTCCTCCATAAAAGAGTAGTCTCAAGTAAACCGTTTACCACAGGATGCATTGATGCTTCAGCAAATCATATGCACCCTTCAGATATTTATTCAGAAATTGTAAATGAAGACAGGACAATAAACTTGAATGAGAACCCAAACCAAGATAGCCCCCATAACAAAGAGAAATTATTAGCAACTAAGGCCATTACTGATGTAAACCTGTGAAGCACTGGAGTTCTGTTTTTTTTTTTTTTTAGTGTGAAGCACTGGAGGTTAACAGCCAGATATATGGATATGCAGAGAAATAAGATCTGACCTTGGTATTTTCTGCAAACTTTGTCAGTAAAAAAATGATGAAAAAATGAGTACTTAAAGCATGAGATATTTACTAACATAATTCATTTTGAGTGAATAGGACTGAGGGAATCTCATTGTATAAGACCTTAGTTGGAACATAGTTGACATCACATAATCTGTACAAATTCACCATGAAATAGTGAGCACAATCTGGAACTTGGAGTTCATTACTACGAGCATAGGTTTCCTGCACATACAAGGGTAGCTAGAAATTTAGTAGGGAGTGCCATTTGTATACACATGTGCATCCTCATGCATGAAAACCCCTTTCATGCATATGCACAAGCAGCCAAACAAACACAGAACAAAACAACCACTTCATGGCATCTAAGTGAAGCAAAAGAAACCTGAATTGCAGCATCCTTCCATAAAGTCTCTATATCCCGTGCAAGTTCTTTAGTCAAGCGTGGATAGTTCACCCGACCTCCAATTTCGGATAGCTTCTCTCCAATATCCTTATACCAGAATAAAGAAGAAGCATTTTCTTACTAAAAATGGAACCTTGAAAGATAGGAATGAGCAAACAGGAAGACAAGATATGTTTTGCATGTATGACAATCTGAATTACATGATGAAAGAAAGTTAACACTTCTTTAATATATTCAATTTGTTAAATAACACATAATGGAAATTGGCATTAAAAAATGTAAGCAAGACAAGGAAAGGTTGTTTTATACCTTATTTTCAACAGACAATGCATACTTCAAAGAATCTTCTTCATTCTGAGAAAATTCTTTTGCCCCATCATACAGCATCTGTTGGAATTTCCAAATATTTTCAATAAGATTCGACACAAAGGATCATCATTCATCTCATTGCAAAAGCTTTACAATCTATTCCAGCAAATGATGCTAAGAATTTTTCATATTTTGCAAAAGGGACACAACCAACACACCCTTTTCAGTATTGCATAATGCATACTTTAATAGTCTGATACACATTGGCATCGATGACTGATATGTAGCTCTTTAACTCCCCCTCATCAAAGCCAGTTTGAAATAAAAGTTTTATCTGTCATTACCAAGTATTAGTAAATGTTAGAATATATTGATATATGCAAAGCAGAAATTGAAGCAAATAGGAATAGGTAAGGAAGCACATAATGCCAAACCTGCTTAAAAATTGTGGACTTTCCTGACTCTCCAGCCCCTTAAAACCAAAAGATTGTCCATAATGAATAAGAAAAATTCACAAAAGAAAAGACTTCAATGGACAGAAAGAAGTGCTTACTGCTTAGCAGCATGCTTTAACCAAAAGATAGGCATCACAAAATTAAAAACTACAGCATCAGAGAAAGATAAACAACTAAAACAGAGAAAACATTGCTTTTCAGAAAATGCAAATAGAATCAAAACAATGATGAAGACTGATAGGACAACCATTTATAACATCATTGCACATGTACAAACTACAAAACTTTAAAATAAAAATGAACAAAATAAAGAAGCATCAACTAGTAGAATTCTTTGCCTTTTTCTATTTGCTGGGTTGTTTGCAAGGAAAGAAATAGCAGGCTTTTTGAGGCAAAGTTTGCACCTTTGGAAGCCATTATTGGAAAAGGCCAAATGGACACTGATGAGATGGACTGGTGTTTGAAAACTGTTTGCAGGGGTTCAGACTGATTGCTTGAGATATCACTGGTTTAATTCTACTATCGTTTTTTAACACTCATTTTGTATGACCTGTGGATATATAGTTATAAACTTTTTGTAAATTCTTGAGGGTTTCTCTCACTCCTTTATAGCAATACAATACATCTTTAGCATTTATCAAAAAAAAAAAAAAGATTAAATAAAGAAGCATCAAACTTTAGCATTTCAATGTTGAATTCATCCAGCACAGTGGTTGGTCAAATCTCCCTTTCATCACTACATCTCCCTCTTGTTCCAGGCTTCCAGCAATCTCCATCTTGGACTGCTCCCCCCCCCCCCCCCCCACTCCCTTTTCCCTTGAGAACAAACAAATGGATTTGGATTTGGAATGATGTCCCCATCTCTTATCATTTAACAGATTTTCTAGTCCTTCTGTTTTCTATTTTATCCCATAGCCCAAAATATGCAACAACTGCCATTTCCTTACCATCACTAGGGACTCCACATGACAGGATTACCCATAGAGCAACCCTGACAATTAAATTTGACAACATTTCAACCATGCAACATAAAAAGCATAAAAAAAAAGCTGCAAACTTCATCAAACCTCCCAACTAAAATATCAGTTTCAAAGCCAACCCCCATTTTTAAAAGAATTGATTCTTTTATATGTAAAGAAACTTTGTATCAAATAAAAACATGTAAAATTTGTATAATAAAGGAAAGCAGGGATGCTGAAAAAGAAAAATACCCTTAACTTATCATCCAAAAGATGCCTAAAACCTCATATTGAAAAAATCACTTAATCCCCCATCAAAAAAAGAGGCCCAAAAACCTCAGAAATTCAAGAGCCATAACCAAACAAGCAGATCCTCCACACCATCAAAACTTTTGCCAAACACTTACCATACCCGAAAACATCACCATATAACCATAACTCACCCAGACAACTGATTCATCAAGTATACCCATATAAGCTCATTAGAAAGAGAAATTACTAATATGATTTATTCCCATAATGACAGATCCCCCTTCCTCGAGTGCTCAATCCTCTACAGCTACTCCCTAGATTTTACCATTGAGCAAGACAATATTGCTAGATTATCCTTAGTGTTACAACCATCCACATCTTCTCATTACCGTTTGAGATCTGTAACTAATATTGGAAGCATAAACAGGCTTGCATACATAGTTCATGAAGCAAAATGCTCATAACCTCCAAAACAATTTAATGAATGATTTCTAATCCTGACTTCTCCAAAACTCGCAACACCTTGTTCTGAACATTCTGATAACATTACCTCTTGCAGCAAAGAAAGAGAATCAAAGATTAACTAAATGCAGTTAGACTCATCATCATCATCATTGTTGTCCATGCCATATCCCAACTATATGAAGTCAGTTACATGAATCCTGTTTTGTCAATCTGTTCTATTTAAAGCTGTTTGCTGAAATAGGGCTGTCGAATGAAAGAAGAAGAGGAGAAGAAGAAGAAGATATGAGATGGGCGGCAGAATAATCCTCAGCCAGCCCTAATCTACTATATATAAGGACATTACATAATGTTACATGAATAAACAAGAATGCCCCTGATTAGTGATGGGACACCTAGTCAAAATAAACACTAAATAAGATTAGGCCCAATAACTAATGACTTAAGACCCAACAAAGATAAACATACAAATTAAGACAGCCGAACCAACACTCCCCCTCAAGCTAAGCATGGATGTCAATCATGTTTAGCTTGCCAAGTAAGTCCACAAGTTTCACTGTAGCTAGCCCTTTAGTCAGAACATCCGCAATTTGCATCTCGGAGGGAGTATAAGGAATGCAAAGTTCTCCTGAGACAATTCTTTCTCTAACAAAGTGACGGTCTATCTCAATATGTTTCGTTCTATCATGTTGCACTGGGTTATTTGCAATGTTGATGGCAGCCTTGTTGTCACAGTACAACCTGAGAAGACACTCAATCTTTATTCCAAGTTCACCAAGCAGGATCTTAAGCCATAAAAGTTCAGCAACACCATGAGCCATGTCTCGGTATTTGGCCTCCGCACTAAATCTAGCAACCACATTCTGTTTTTTACTCCTCCATGTAACTAAATTTCCTCCAACAAAGGTGCAGTACCCATAAGTAGACTTCCTGTCCCCAACAGAACCAGCCCAATCTGCATCAGTATATCCTTCAACTTCAATTTTACTGTTTTTCTTGAACAGAATCCCTTTCCCCGTGCAAGACTTCAAATATCTGAGGATCCTTTCCACAGCTTTCATGTGAGGAATTTTAGGAGTGTGCATGAACTGACTGACAACATGTACAGCATAAGCAATGTCAGGGCGAGTGTGGGATAGGTAAATCAACTTCCCCACCAGCTTTTGGTATCTTTCCTTATCAAGGTAGTCCTCTCCTACTGACTCCTGTAGACCATGATTCTATTCTACTGGAGTATTTGCTGGCCTACACCCCATCATGCTTGTCTCTTGAAGAAGATCAAGGATGTATTTCCGCTGACATATATAGATTCCCTCTTTGGACCTTGCAACTTCAATCCCAAGAAAGTATCTCAGTTGGCCCAGGTCTTTGATCTCAAATTCAGCAACCAAAACCTCCTTTAGTCTTTTAATCTCTTCCTGATCATCCCTTGTAATTACCATATCATCCACATAGACAATAAGTGTCGTAAGTTTGCCATTTCCCTTCCTTATGAATAGGGTATGATCTGCCCCACTTTGAGTGTAACCCCCTTTCTTCATGACCCCACATAGCTTCTCAAACCAAGCTCGAGGGGACTGCTTAAGGCCGTATAGGGCCTTTTTTAGTCTACATACCTTCTTGCCAAAACCATAACCTGGTGGAGGATCCATGAACACCTCTTCATGCAGGTCGCCATTCAAGAAAGCATTTTTCACATCCAACTGATGTAGCTCCCATGAGAAATTTGCAACTAATGATAATAGAACTCGGATTGTGTTGAGTTTTGCCACCGGAGCAAAAGTTTCTTTGTATTCAATCCCTTCTTTTTGAGTAAACCCTTTTGCTACCAGTCTAGCCTTGTACCTCTCAATGGACCCGTCCTCCCTATGCTTCACAGTGAACACCCACTTGCATCCAACAATGCCTTTCCCTTCTGGTAGATCCACTAATTCCCAAGTCCTTGCTTTCATTAAGGCCTTCATTTCTTCGTCCATAGCTTCTTTCCATTTTGGGTTAGATACTGCCTCAGAATACCTAGTAGGAACATGCACAGAAGAGAGAGCAGACACAAAAGAACAATAGCGAGGACACAAATGTGAGTAAGACACAAAATCAGCAATGGGGTGTCTGATAGTACAAGAACGAGTAGACTTACGAAGGGCAATAGGAAGATCCAAGTTAGAGGAATTGATAGGATTACCTTGAGTTTCTGAGACAGGTTGATCTGAGTCAATTGGCTACTGTCATGAGTTAGAGAACCCTTCTTCCTTCTGTTGTAGGTGATTCTGATATCTCTTTGCAGCCTGCTAGAGTCTTCAGTAATATTTGCAACATCACTAGTAGTAGCTAGTACAATGGGAGCCTCACTAGATTTACTCGGGATACCACAACTAGGTGGATCAGGAGGAGAAGATGGAAAGCCTGAGGTCAAGAGAGGTACAAAGAATGGGGAAACAGAAGAATCCTCTTCCATCCCACTAGTCTCCCCCTGAAGAGGATTCTGGGAAGAATGAAAATAGGATTGAGACTCAAAGAATACCACATCCTTTGTGACATATTTTTTCTTGGTGACTGGATCATAACACATGTATCCCTTCTGAGTAGGCGAGTACCCCAAAAAGATTCCCTTTGTAGCCCTAGGATCCAATTTGGTCTTCTTCGGATCCTTGACATGTATAAAGCATACACAACCAAAGACTCTCGGTGGAAGAGAGTTGGTCTTTAGACGGGCTAGGGCCCGACTAAGTACCTCTACCTCATCGGCAGTAAAACCCAAGGACCCGATTCGGGGGGAATTAGTAGTCTGTCCCATGGAAGAGGAAGTAACTGTAGATGAGTGTTTTGAACCATCATCACTTTGACCCGTAGCTAGATTCACACTTGCAGATTGACCCTTCAGATGCTTCTTATCTTTCCTCAATGCAGTTGGCTTCAGATGCGGATGGAGAACCCAACAGGTCTCTTTCACATGCCTTTCCCCTCCATAGTGGGTGCACTTCAGATGTCTCTTGTCAAAGTGCTTGTTTCCCCTTTGATTTGTAGAGATTGGGGCCGAATGCTCCACAGACTGTTCAGCTAGTTTCGTTTGAGTATCAACCTGCATCTCTTTTCTTCTCACCTCTTCACTCCTCACAAGGTAGTAAACATGATGTAAGTCTGGCATTTCATCCCTTCCCAGAATTTGGGACCTTATGCTCTCATATATAGGATCTAAGCCAGCTAGAAACTTAAATGCTCTACCCTCTTCAATTTGTTTGTCATGCTTTTCCTTGTCTCCGGCACTCTCCCAATCAATAATAAGGTGGTGATCTAACTCTTCCCATAGTCCTTCTGGTGTAGCAAAATATGTTGCAACACTCATATCTCCCTGCCTCAAGGCAGCAATGTCTTGATTCAGTCTGTAAATTCTGGCATTATTCTTTTTCTGCCCATAGGTTTTAGAAACTTTTTCCCATATCTTGGCAGCCGTGGAGAAATGTTGAACAGTCCTAGCTACTCTTGGAGTCATTGAGGCAAGTAGCCAAGACATAACTGTAGCATTCTCCTTGCGCCAAGCTGCATATTCAACACTCCCCACTTCTGGTTCCTTCTTCTACCCGTCCAAGTAACCAGTGAGTTCCCGGGATGTGATGAAAAGCAAGGCTGAGACAGACCATTCCCTGAAGTTGTACTCATCCAACAACACACTTGTGATCTGTAGACTGTGTAGATTTGGATTCTCCAGATTAGGAGACCTCCCACAAGCCCTAACATCTCTAGAAGACACTTCCCCGGATATGGAAGACATCTTCACTTACTTGTAAATGTCAAAACAGTAAACGCAATATATAGTGAACTGTTTCACACTTACGGAACTTGTTGCACTATAAACTCAGTCCTGAGAACCCGACACAGAGCTGAAACACCAAGTACTACACTGCACACTGTGCCCTAATCACTACTGTCACAGATTATACTTTGTTGTGCTACCTTCTGCTGTGTTCTAATCACTGCTGCCGCAGCCTGCAACTTGCTGTGTTATAACCTCACCCACGAACAGTTTTAGAGCTGCTAAGATTAGTCCTTCCGCCTAGATCTGTTCTACACAGATCTATCTTAGCCGAATGGCTACAGTCTGTTGTACTGCGTCTATTAGGGCATCAGCCTCTGGGTCTACCTCCCCTTGGGCCCTACAACCAAGGGAAACCCTAGATGTAGGTCTAGCTGTGTTCTACGACCAACCCTAGGGTTTCTTTGCAGCAACAAAAAAAAAAAAAGATGAGAATTAACTGCGAGTAGAGGAAGAGGCGGCCGCTGTAACCAATCAAAAGATTAGTGCCCTAATACCATGTTTGCTGAAATAGGGCTGTCGAATGAGAGAAGAAGAGGAGAAGAAGAAGAAGATATGAGATGGGCGGCAGAATAATCCTCAGCCAGCCCTAATCTACTATATATAAGGACATGACATAATGTTACATGAATAGACAAGAATGCCCCTGATTAGTGATGGGACACCTAGTCAAAATAAACACTAAATAAGATTAGGCCCAATAACTAATGACTTAAGACCCAACAAAGATAAACATACAAATTAAGACAGCCGAACCAACAAAAGCCATATCCGCTGTCAAATTATTAGTGCTTAAATCATTTCTTACTACTTCTACCCATGTCCTTTTAAATGCAGTTGACTCATAAACCCAGAAAATGTAAAGCTTAAGATGGGACTTAACTGATAAGCATCAAGTTGAGACTTCAGCAGGTTATACCTAAAAAGGATCATCAATGATAAAGAATGCTCTACTCATGCAAGAAACTACAGGGCTCAGCATCTAACTAGTATTTTGTAAACAGACAAAGCTTCAATTACTGGATATATAATTTAAGATTGATGAATCAAAAAATAATTTAAGGATAATGTACAACACACAGACAATAAATAGAACTTAAGGTTTAGGTAATATGTACCAAGTAGTAGAAGCTTTTGGATATGCTTTTCAGCCTTTGTTTCTTGAGCAATGCGCCTCTCTATTTCTACAGCCTGAAAATGAACCAAAAAACCCAAATAAAAAGATAAGTGCTGCGTTACTGACTGTGACTTATAAATCATTTTAAGAATAAAATTGTGAAGAGCCACCCTCTAATTGATGAGTGTGTGTGTGTGTGTGTACATCCATATGTTTGTTTTTGTATATATGCATGCAGAGGAGCATGCGTTAAGATAAAAGATTTTCAAGCATAGCTAACAACAGGGTTTTATGAATCCTCTTCGGTACAAACTCAGTAAACATATATATCTTAAAAGAACAGAATATTCACCTGGGCATTTTCTTCGGCATTAGCTTCATCAAAATGCTGGTGTTTGCTGCAAAGTAAGCCCATACTTTCTTTTACAATGGAAAGCATAGGAGTTATACTAATCAAGATGCACCATGTATCATGGGGATCTTCTGATATTTGACTCCTGTTTAGAAGATTGGCAAAGAATGTGTTTATCGTTGCTTGCTCAGGTACAAATTTTCAGGTGAATAAGATGTAACTGGCAAGCAGCAACTGCACAAGAAAGAATAGCAGAAAAAACCTCATTACATATGGTCAGGTAAGAATAAGATGCGTAGAAAACTGACTGAGACAAATTTCTCTTCAACTAATCATGAAATGTTGAAGGAAACAGAAATTGTTCCAATAAAAAAAAATACCCTTTTTCTGAAAGAAGATAGAAAATTTTCATTAATTGATAAACTAGTACATGAGATGATGTGCAACAGAATCAAAGCAAACAAAAGGAAAAGTCAAGCATTAAATAGGCAAAGATCTGTCATTATACAGAGACTCCCTATGAACATCAGATTTAGCCAACCCGTCTGCCAATGAATCTAATTCTCTAAGGAGCCAAGTAAGATTTGCATTTTTTACAGCCAAAATGTCTCTAGCCTCGGCCAAGTAGTGAGCCAGCCTCCATGGGCCACCTTTAACCTCTTCTAACCATGTGAATGTGTTTGCTGACTCATTAGGCAAGAATCATTGACTAACGTTTCTAAAAGAAAAAAGGGGTTTATCCATTTTGTGGTATAAATTGTGAAGATCACAATATTTTAAAGACTAGTTTGAATTTGTGAATTGAAACCACAATGGGAATTTAAGTAGACAAATAATAAGAAGGTAGATCTGTTATTCGGTTATTCCATTAAGCCTGCCCCAGTTACCAAATTCCCTCTGAGAATTTCTCAACCATCCAGACTCTTCTAATAGACAGGAAGTGAGAAACTAATTACATAAGCCAAACAAGTAGTTAATTACCTCTAACCCTATTGCATGGGATGCAAGGAAGTTCTTTTGCACTCTTCCCATTTTCCACCTGACTTGTTAGACTTCGTGTAAAGAATTATATGGATCATATTGTTCAACACAGGATGTAAAGAATTTTGTTTCATTAACGGAACTTCAACACCTACACTCAACCCAACAAATCCTCGTCCTAGCTCTATGGTGTCAAACTACATGAAAACTTCTCCTCCATTTCTGCTCTATCCAGTGCCATATGCATTCTTAAATTGGGATCCCTCCAATGATAAAATCATCCTACATCATGGCCTGCCCCTAGCTCTTCTAGACCCTCGACTTGCAACAGATCATTTCTTCTTACTGTTGCCAATAAATGCTCTTTTATGCACACGATGAAACCATCTTAGTTAGTATACTGTATTTCATTTTATCACCTAAGGGGAAACACTCACCCCTCTGCTACACTCATTTTTTTAACATGTTTCTCGACTTAGAACACTGTTCAAACTTTGGCACCTAGTACAAAAACGAAAGAAGAAGGTGGTCCAATTACTAAGCTTCATAAATATGCACTACACTTAACATGTTTCTCTGTTTGCTACTGTTTTGTAATCTTTTCCTCCTTTGATTAATTAATTTCATCCAGAAAAGGACTTATTTTCCATAACAACCCAAGTCGGCTGAAACAGTCATCCGCAAATCCCTTTAAGAGCTGAAACATAATATAACCCATCAATCGATTACAAACCCGGTATCTAAATCGGTTCACAGTTCACACGCAACACCCACCAATCAGCAGATGACGTATAATTAACACTCCAAAGAATCACACCAGCAATCTCCAAATCTTCCAAAACATCCATCTTAAACATCCCACTAAAACATGTGAGAAAACATTTGAAATTTCAAAAAAAAAAAAAAAAAAGAAAGAAAGAAAACGTGAAACAAGGACCAACATCAGACACCAATAACAACCCAAGAAAGAATATTAACAAAGCCAAAAAAAGACCCATCAATCTCCCATTTGATCAACAACAAAATATCTCTCAGAAACATATGCTACTACCACTAATAAGGCAATAACATAACACAAATTCGATAAGAGAGAAAGATCTCAAACAGCAAAATAACAATAAAGTAAAATGAAAAAGAAAAAAAAAAAGTAAAGCTCAAGCTCAATTGCATTGTAGTACCTGGTAAAGGAGCAATATGGTTTATCTCCAAAACCAACGTATTTAACTGCAATTCAACTCACCCAATCTCTGCTCAAACAAAAGTCAGCTGAGATGGAGCAGTGTTGTCTCCCCTCCTCGCAGTCATTGTACAAAGTACCCAAGTACGCATCTCTTCTCTGCTAAATCTGCACAGAGAGAGAGACGAAAGCTGCACGCTTTCCCCTCAGTCAAAGTAAGAAAAAGAAGAAAATGAAAAGAAAAGTAATCCAGTCTCCTTGGGAAAATAGAATAGTATTTGTGTTGGTCTTTCTGACTTTCTGTATCTGAACTTTTGTCAATACTATACTAGTTACTGTGTCCCCAATCCCCATTACGAGGATAACATAGCAGGCTATCCATATTGAATTAAAACCGTTGGATTAAAATATTATTAGTTCAGAATAGTAGATATGGGTTCTAACAGTGTCTGAGGAGGGTAAAGATTCCAATACAATGATGTTAGCACTAGTTTTACCATCTTAATGTGAGATCAAATTCTACTTTTTCAAATCACTTGTGAAGACTTCAGGTGTCCTCTTGCGAAACAAAAGAGTACGCCATTGCCATCATATGCCTTGCCCCCTCGGGCCCTGAGACTCTGAGACCATACTATTTATATATCCCATTTGACTGGGAAAAAGAGAGAGGAAAATTGAACTGTTTGGATTGGTTGGAGTTGTGACTCTTCTTCTCTTGGCATCAAGTTTCTTGGACCGGTCCCTTTGGTGATGCGCCTTTTGCTGGCCCCATGCTTTTCAGTCTTCGGAATTTACATCTCCAGACATTTTTAGTAATTAATTGATTGGACGGGCTGAACAGAGTGTGGACCATGGAGCAGCAAGAAAAAAGAAAAACATATGCGCCTGTTTGGTAGAAGGAAAAAAAAGGTGGAATTGTCCTTTGCATCCAAATATCAAGACCCTCTATTGAATTTGGAGTTCTACTCAAACAAAACAAAAAAGAAACTTGAATTTGGAGTTGAGAAAAAGAGATCTCTCAGTTCTGTAACTTTCAAGTTTCAAGTTGATAATAATTGGAACCTCGATCCTGCAAAAGATATCTCCTAAATTCCTAATTCTATAATTTTAAGAATATGGAGTTCTAAAATGTCTTTGGAGTCCAGCCACTCTTCGATAAAATGAGAAAGAATAATTATAGCACATCAACACTACATAAGATGCAATCAAATCTCTTGGGTTATTTAAACCCAAATGATAAGTTTATTCTTCACCTGAATTTTGTTCATTTACAGTTGTTAAGCCGGTCGTGAATGTTTTTTGGTTGTTTTTCTAACTATGAAAGAAAGCAAAGGACAATGGAAATGTTAAAAAGGAAAAAACGAATGAATAGCCTGATGGGCGTGTTGATGATCATTCAAAGACATCTGTATTGGCGTTAGCTCTAAAACTAGGGGATATCCCTTGAATTCAGGGATAAATTCCATCCTAAGTTGTATATAACTAGGAGAGGTAGAACCAGAATTTATGTATAATTAGGAAATGTTTGTATATATATTTCTCAACCCCTGCAGGAGATGAAATAAGAAAGAAATAGAGGAAGAGTTTCTCATTCCACTCGAGTTATCATGGTATCAGAGCATACTGATCCGTGATAAACTCGACGGTATGATCGTTGCGAAATCTTGGTCGCTAGCAGGAGGCTCCATCCGCTGCTATTACCACTGCAAATCCCTGTCGCTGCGAAATCTTGGTCATCGGAGGTGACCACTACTATCCCTGCTGCAGGTTCTGATCGCTACGAAAACTTGGTCGCCGGGAGGGGACCGCTGCTATTGCTGCCGCAAATCCTAGTCATCGAGAGGTGACTGCTGCTATCACCGCTGCAAATCCTGGTCACCGCGAAATCTTGGTCATCGGAAGGCGACCGCTGCTATTTCCGCTGCAAGTTGTGATCGCTACAAAAACCTGGTCATCGGGAGGTGACCACTGCTATCACCGCCGCAGGTTCTGATCACTACGAAAACTTGGTCACCGGGAGGGGACCGCTGCTATCACCGTCGTAAATCTTGGTCGTCGCGAAATCCTAGTCATCGGGAGGTGGCCACTGCTATCACCGTCGCAAATCCTGGTCGCCGCGAAATCTTGGTCATCGGGAGGTGACCGCTGCTATCTCCGCAGCAGGTTCTGATCGCTGCGAAATCATGGTCACCGAGGGATGACCGCTGCTATTACCGCTGCAAGTCCGGCAGTGGCTCTACCCACTGCCATTACCACTGCAACTCCGACAGTGCATCTATCCAGAATTATCAACCCCACCGCGGACCCCGGGTGGTTGACTACTATTATTGTCATTGCAAGACCGACGGGTGCTACTACCGCTACAAACTACTGATAATCATGTCTAATTCAGAAACCTCAGATCCATTTGGAGAACAACGGCCTAATACTACTCTCACTAAATTGACCACCAGAATGATTGAACTCCTGCACAGACCGATCTCAACTATAGAAACCTCCGCCGCTCAGATCGGTATCAAGTTGGACGGCACCAACTATGCCCTTTGGTCCCAAGTTGTTGAGATGTATATATCTGGCAGAGACAAACTGGGATATATTAATGGAGAACTACCTCAACCTCCACAAACTGACCCAACCTTTCGAAGGTGGCGCACCGACAACGCTATTGTCAAAGGCTGGTTAATTAACTCCATGGACGTATCCTTGATTGGTAACTTTATGCGATTCCCTACAGCAAAGATGGTGTGGGATTCTGTGGCTACCACGTACTCTGATGGCAGTGATACCTCGCAAGTATACGATCTTCGGCGTCATGTGACCCACTTGCACCAGTCTGAAGGGTCTCTTGAAAAGTACTATAATGATCTCCAAGGATTGTGGAGAGAAATTGATTTTTGTCGTCCGAATCTGATGGAGTGTGTGGTGGATATTCAACGGTATAATACTCTCCTTCAAGAGGAGAGAATGTATATCTTCCTGGATGGCCTTGATGACAAACTAGACAAAATTCGGGCAGATGTACTCCAAATGAATCCGTTTCCCACTATTGAACAGGCTTACGCACATGTTCGAAAAGAAGCTATCCGACAGAGGGTCATGATAACCAGCAACCATATTGAAACTCCAGGAGCAGTTTTGGCCTCTAAAGGTGTTAAGACTAGGCAACCTACGCCCTCTTCAACGAGCTCTCTACCTGCAAGCAGCGAAAAATCCGATACATCCTCTAAATCTCGAGCATCTTCTGGTAGTACTAAATGCTCTCATTGTGGCAACTCAAAGCATACCCGGGAGAACTGCTTCAAGCTACATGGCTATCCCGACTAGTGGCGTGAACTCCAAGCTCGGAAATGCCAAGACAAGTCTGAAACCAGTGGTAAGGCTACAACAGTTACAACATAATCTCAACTCTCATTCGCACCACAGGGAGAAGTTCACCTCTTGGATTCAGGTAACAATCTTCCCAACAAGACCATTGACAACAAGGCATGGATACTTGACTCAGGAGCCATTGACCACATGACCTATGATACTAATGATTTTTCAAAGACTTCACCACCAAGACGGACTACAATTACTAATGCCAATGGGGCAATCTCTCAAGTCACAGGAGCAGGCACTGTGACCTTGTCACCTGCTATATCCTTGAAAAACACCTTGCTTGTTCCCTTGCTCTCCCACAAATTACTATCTGTTAGTCAAATCTCCTCTGATCTGACTTGTGTTGTGCTCATTTATCCCACTTTCTGTCTTCTTTAAGATATTCTCACCAAGGAGATAATCGAGCGTGGTACTAGGCGAGGGGGGCTCTACTACATGGATGATCTTAGCATTGGTCAAGCACATCATACACATCATCAGGGTAACACCAAGGAACAACGGATTTGGATTTGGCATTGCCAGTTAGGACATCCATCATTCAGTTATATGAGACATTTATTTCCGAAGCTATTTTTAGATATACAGCCGCATGCTTTTCAATGTAACACTTGCATCCTAGCTAAGAGTCATAGAATAATCTATCCCTTAAGTATGAATAGAAATCAAGTTCCATTTGCTTTGATTCACTCGGACGTGTGGGGGCCATCCCCAGTGACTATGGTCTCTGGATTCCGATGGTTTGTAATCTTTGTTGATGATTGCACTCGCATGACATGGTTATATCTGCTGAAACATAAAGATGAAGTGTTGATTGTCTTTCAATCCTACTATATAATGGTGAAGACTTCGTTCAAATCACAGATTCAGGTACTCTAGTCTGATAATGGCGGGGAATACATGAATCAACGGTTCCAAGATTATTTTCGGGTCCATGGATT
Organism: Nelumbo lutea; assembly: GCF_056320005.1. Lineage (NCBI taxonomy): Eukaryota > Viridiplantae > Streptophyta > Magnoliopsida > Proteales > Nelumbonaceae > Nelumbo > Nelumbo lutea. Next base: position 1,539,709 of record NC_142689.1, read on the forward strand.
ACTTCATGAGACTTCATGCCCCCAAACTCCATAGCAGAATGGCATTGCAGAAAGGAAGAACTGGCACATACTCGAAACTGCCTGCGCCTTGCTACTTGGAGCACATGTACCTAACCGACATTGGGCTGATGTTGTTGCTACCATCGTGCACCTCCTTAACCGAATGCCCTCACGGGTCTTACAGTTTAAAACACAATTGCAAGCTCTTTCATCTCATGTCTCATTGCCCTCTGTTTTGATGATTCCACCTCGAGTTTTTGGCTGTGTGGCGTTCGTGCATCTACATCCAAATCAACATACAAAACTGGATCCACGGGTAGCTCGATGTGTATTCTTGGGGTATGCGCTACACCAAAAAGTGTACCGATGTTATGACCCAGTCACCCACCGTACCTATGTTACCATGGATGTCACCTTCCTGGAATCTGAAACCTTCTACTCTCATTCCACAACCAATTATTCTCTTCAGAGGGAGAGTTAAAGTGAAGAACAGAACTGGTTTTTACCCGACTGGCCGAATACGAGTGCTTCAACAAAAATGGTGGTCAATGAAGCAACCGATAAAGCACCTACAGAGACTACACCAAAAGTATCTACAGAGACCTCAACGTCAGCATCGCCTTTACCAGCAGTAGAAGTAGAGAGCCCAACATCGCCAGTACCGGAAAGCCCATCTCCTGAGGATATCCTGGAAGCATGTGAAAGCATCCTGAGGTAACCTCCCCTACCACTCCTTCAAGCTCTAACGATACTTCAGCTTGCTATACCTTACCTTTCAGGCATAATCGTGGCAAACCGCCAAACAAATATTCTCCAGATATTGAGGATAGGAGGACAAAGTATCCAATTGCCAACTATGTATCAACGAAGAGACTCACCAAACCTCTAAAATCGTTTCTGCAAGAATTGTCCTCTAATCATATTCCCACTAGTGTCCAAGAAGCCTTGACAAACCCAAAATGGACTCAGGCCATACAAGAAGAGATGGAGGCACTACTGAAGAACAAAACATGGACCCTAGTCACCTTGCTTGAAGGGAAAAGACCAATAGGGTGTAAATGGGTATTTTCCATCAAATACAAGGCAGACGGGGCAGTCGAGAGATACAAAGCAAGGCTGGTCACAAAAGGATATACCCAAACACAGGGCGTAGATTATCAAGAGACTTTCTCCCTAGTAGCCAAGTTGAATACGATCAAAGTCTTATTATCTCTTGCCGCAAATCTTGATTGGCCACTACACCAGTTCGATGTGAAGAACACCTTCCTCCATGGTGATCTTGAAGAGGAGGTATACATGGACATCCCACCTGGTTATACAGCGAACTCCAAGAACTAGGTTGTGTGTAAGCTACAGCGAGCACTATATGGACTAAAGCAATCTCCACGGGCATGGTTTGGGAGGTTCAGTCTTGCGATGAAAAAATATGGCTTCCAGCAAAGCAATTCAGATCATACACTATTCTTAAAGCACCAACGAGGAAAGGTGACAACCCTAATAATATACGTGGATGACATGATTATCATAGGGAATGATTCGGGAGAAATAGCAATATTATAGAAGCAATTGGCATCCGAGTTCGAGATGAAGAACTTAGGTGGGCTAAAGTACTTTCTAGGGATTGAAGTTGCTAGATCAAAGGAAGGCATATTTCTGTCCCAACGGAAGTACACCTTTGACTTACTCTCCGAAGTGGGACAGTTGGAGTGCAAACCGGCAGACACACCTATCGTTCAGAACCATAGACTTGGAGAATATCCAAACCAAGTACCTACCAATAAGGAGAGATACCAAAGGTTGGTGGGGAAACTCATTTACCTTTCCCATACTCGCTTAGACATCGCCTACGTCGTCAGCGTAGTGAGTCAGTTCATGCACTGCCCAAGCGAATATCACATGAATGTTGTAATGTGGATTCTTCGATACTTGAAGTCCTCACCTGGAAAATGACTCATGTTCTCAAAAAATGATCATCTAAAGATAGAAGGGTACATAGATGCAAACTGGGCCGAAAATATCTCAGATAGAAAATCCACCTTGGGATACTTTACATTTGTCGGAGGAAATTTGGTCACATGGAGGAGTAAGAAACAGAAGGTCGTGGCCCTATCAAGTGTTGAAGCTGAGTTTCGAGGAATGGCTAAAGGGCTGTGCGAGCTACTCTGGCTGAGAAGACTAATGACTGAAATTGGTTTTCCCCCAACCTCTGCAATGGACCTATTCTGCGACAACAAGGCTGCCATTGACATCTCTCAGAATCTCATCCAACATGATCGAACAAAGCATGTGGAGGTGGACCGGAATTTCATCAAACAAAATATCGAAGACAAAACCATTCGATTTCCCTTTGTCAAATCTAAAGACCAGCTGACAGATATACTTACAAATGTTGTATCCAGTAAAAACTTCTACAGTTCACTTGGCAAGTTGGGCATCCAAGATCTGTATGCACCAACGTGAGGGGGAGTATTGGCGTGAGCTGTAAAACTAGGGAATATCCCTTGAATTCAGGGATAAATCTCATCCTAAGTTGTATGTAACTAGGAGAGGTAGAATCAGAATTTATGTATAATTAGGAGATGTTTGTATATATATTTCTCAACCCCTGTAGGGGATGAAATAAGAAAAAAACAGAGGAAGAGTTTCTCATTCTACTCGAATTATTAATCTGGCTATGTATAAGATCAGCATATAGCCCACAAGTCATTGCATGAGCCCAATTTTCAAGTTCATTAACAAAAACTAGCCTCAAATCAAGCTGACAATGGCAAAATTAAATTGAGTTGAGCACTGATGAGTTCTCCTTAATTTTTATATTTTTCATATCTTTGTTTACAAATTTATAATATATGTATATGCCCAATTAGTTTGAATTTTAAGTTACTAACTTTTTATACTTTACCTTGAAACATGGCCTCTCTTCTGGTCAAGAGTCAAAATTACAGTATTGAATGAGACAAGGGTAATTGCTTAGTTGATGATACCTTAACTCACCATAATAAATGATATAAGAAGGCAAGCTTTTATATATATATCACAATAGGATAGGATTAGGGTGTGTGCTAGATACTTACCCTACAGTCCCTACTCCTTTACGAGAAGAAGAAGAGGAAATAAAAATCAAAATGAAAGAGGAATCTTTCAAAGCAGGACATGGTTGGTTGGGTCCAAAAGGGTTTCCAAATTTTCAACTAATATTGCCCTCTCTGGCCTCTATTTTTCAGGCTGGTATGGACACATACAATAAACCCATGAGCATTCCAAATTTCAAAGGCTCCTTATCTGATGGATAGTTGTCTGCTAGCTGTATTACCCCCCATCTACTTCAATTTGGTTGATTAGTATTTGTTATACCACCCCTAAACTGGTGTTGCAAACCCACTTGGATGCCTGATTCAATTCACCAGACCCAGTTTTTTATGTCCAACTATGGGCTTAGCTAACTCAAGCTAGAATTTTAACAATTCTTTACAGGCCTAGACAGAGCCACTTTTACTCGATCTAAATTTTTAATGAAACCCTTTCTTTGCCTACTAAGAAAGTAAAGGAATACGCTTGATGCTTAATGGAGAAAAAAAAATGAAGAAGGAAAGATTATCTGTCATTGCTTTAACCGTTTAACTAGATGCATATATAAATTCTTCAACTTAATTTTTTTTTCAACCAAGTTACAGAGGATAGATGGATGGACTTGGACTCATTGTCCCCCTCAAGGCCTTGCCTAATCCAGGGGTGGCACGGATCTGAGACTCTGAATTGAACTAAAATGGAATGACTAAGAAGAGCCACACAAGAATTTCTTGACAACGTCATTGAACTGGCCTGGATCCTCTGTCTGTGGTATGTGCGATGTGTTCTTTAGCACCTCCAATCTAACATTCCTTCTTAGAAGCCTGGAGCAATTGTAAGCGATCAAGCATCAGCTTAATTTCAAGTTAATTAGTGAAATTTCCCATATACTTACTATACATTGCACACATGACATTCATAGATACAAGGGGAGAAAGCAATTGAATTACATACTCCTTGAGCTCAAAGGCCTTCTCCAGCGGAAATATCTGGTCATGGTCTCCCCACACTATCAGTACATCCTGTAAAAGTAAAACAAACAAGAATGCCTTAGTTGCTGTAGATCAGACGAAAAATAAAAGAGATAAGATTCCTATTGGTTCAGATTAGCACGTGAGTCTTTCCCTGGACGAGTACCAGGCCTGTCCACTACTCCAATAACGGATGACATTGTTACCTGTTGAAGAGGAGAAACATTCGTGGTCTCATTCTGTCCTAGGGTCAGTCCCTTGAGAAGTTCTATCTTCTCCTCCCTGTTCTCCAGCAGTTTCTACAAATCGTACCCAAAAATAAATCATACAAACCAATATAGCATGAATCAACATATACTAGTGGTGAAGGTTGCAATAGGATTGATAGGGTAAAGATCTGCATGAACCCTGATTAGTAATTTCACCCCGATGACAATATTTTATAGCCAATAAAGTAAGAAACAACCCAGTACCTATAAAATACTCCATCACTTTGGTTTGATAGAAAATAAGTGAGAAATAGTAAGTTGAGGGAAAATTTTCAACGCTTCCTTTGTTTTGGAATGCAAATCTGAACTAGATACAAATTATGCACTCAGTTCAATTATGCATTAATTTGTTTGCGACTATGATTTGCATGATTTAAAATTTGTACTTTTTTTCGGGTCTGATTTCCATTCATCAGTAATGCAAATTTTGCATCACTTTCTCCCACCTTAGTTCTCATGTAAAGTGGAAACCACATCATTTTACTTGTTACAAACAAACAAAACAAGCTAGGTCAAATCTAAAGCAAAAGGAAACCAGGATTTACACCCAGTCATTTTCATTCTTATGCATTTACACCATCGCAAAAGAAACTCAAACTGCAAGCAAATATGAACATATATATATATATGTAAGGACTAGGAAGTTTACTTACCAAAATGAATTCCTCAAACCAAGTTATAGGCAACAGTTTGGTGAGATTGGCAATACCCTATAGGCATGGGCTTGGGGCTGCAAAATACGAGGTCCCTTCAACTTGCACCCCATCCCCACTATTAAATGGCTTCATCCTTACCATGTAATGGTAATGCCCATATATACTTACCTACATGGGTCATTGGGTTGGGTGCTTTGTTAGGTGAGATTGGCAACATGAATACCCTATAAAAATTATGAGCCCCTTCAACTTGCACCCCGCTATTGAATGGCTCCAAAATGCATATGTAATGACCATACTTACCTACATAGGTTGGGTGATTTGTTAGGTTGGATCCATCTTTACTATGAGGCCCATACCTGCATACAATTGGTGCTTTGCTAGGTTGGATCCATCTAATGGAAGGTAAAGGCCTAAAGGGAGCCCAACTCTGTTCTGTACCCACAGGTACAGTACAGTTATGGTGCCCAAACTCCTTCATTGAGGCCCGTTTGGGAATTGGGACGGCTTCTGCATCTGGGGCGAGCTGGCTTAATTAAACTGCTTTGGTTGAGCACCCATTTCCAGATTGAGAGGCTTTCACTTTCAGGATGCAGTTTTTAACGTTCCAAGCCGGGCCTGATACAGAAAATCCTGAAGTTGTATATTTGCGAAAAAACCAATACAGAGTGTCGGGAACGCCAGAATAATCATGAAGCTAATTACATGAAGCTACTCTGAGTAATTTATCCGGAAGGACCGGAACACAGGTGTTCGATCAAAGCGGCTCAGTTAATGCCAAACAGGGCTGAGTCTTAGAATTCAGTGTTTCTACAGTGAGTCTAGCTTGGAGAGTGACTACAGAAAACGACAGTTGTGTCTTACAAAGAAAATAAAGAGGACTCACATGGAGAAAGCCGTTTAGCAGGAAATCCGGTAAAATGAGGGGAGGCTTGAACATGGACAGACGAATTAACGTCCTTAACTGCCCAGGCGTAGTGGGCAACATGAGATACTCAATCTTCTCCACTTTGGCCCTCTTCAACAATTCCTCGTTATCTTTCTTTCTCATGCTAACTGCAGAACTTGCTATGACTACTTTATCAACCTTCTCCGGCCACATTAAGGCCATGTGATAGGCCACAAACCCACCATAGCTGGTGCCAACAACGGAAAACCTCTCCAAACCAAGCTTCTCAACCAGTTTTCCCATTGACATTACCTGAAGAATCTCTGACCTCTCCGAAGACTTGCTTGTAGTTGTAGACCCACCAAAGAAGATGAGGTCTGGGATGTAGAGGTCGAATTGAGGAGCCAGGGATTGCACCTGGTGGCGCCATTGGAACACAGCGCTGGGACCGAACCCATGGAGTAGTAGTAGTGCGGGCTTGCCTTTGGGTGTGGGGGAAGACTCAGTTTCCGGGCCCCAAAAGTGGATGGTGGTTTCAGAGTCGACGTCGACGGTTTGGGGTGAAAGACCGGCCAATATAAAAGAGCGACGGATGTAGCGTGAGTAGAGGGAGACGAGGCTGAGACAGGACACGACCATGATGTGATGCGGATGCGGATGCAATGCAATTGTGTATTTGTGTTGAGCCACGCCGGCCTGTATAGGGTCAGGGTGTGAAAACTGAAAACTGCTGAAGAGGGCTCCAAGAAATGGCCGGATTGAATTTTATCAACAAGGGAACCCCCAAGAACAAGAAAAGAAAAAGGACTGGATGTGTCTATTTGATTGAGAGAGACAGAGAGAAAGAGAGAGATGCCTACTGTTCTGTATGAAAATTATGTATAATAACCATTATTAATGCATGATTCTTTCATGGTAGTTTTTATTCTCGAAGAATTGTCTCGTATTTTCAGGCCGTAAGTTCACGTTGGTTACTAAATTTATGATACTTTACTTACTGTTGATTATTTACTATTATAACTTAAAAAATCTTTCCTTTCAGCTTTCTGTTTCTCTCGGGATTTCCTATTAATCCAAACATAGCCTTAATGAGAATATTATACATTAAAAAAAACTCAGAAATCGTTATAAATTTATCCTATATGGCATGGACCATGCTGTTCTACCTTCTACGTGTGGAAACTTTTTATTTATGTTTGTTGCTGTACCAATCAACCTACCCATATGCTCATAAATTGGGGTCCCACATACCTACTCCTTCAATGTGAAGTCAAAGTGTTTTTCGTCCATGGAGGTTATCTTTACCACCTAATATCAGAAATTTATGGTTGGGGTTACGTAGTCTGTGTTTCTGTTAGCCTTTATTGAAAAAATGACATCACATCAGCATGATATACACATTGGTATTTATTGTATATAAAGTAAAATAAAATAAATGTTTGATTTTATCGTTTATCAAATAAATAGTAAGAAATTGAAACGCTTTAGTTTTTAGGAATGGGGCATTTGAGAAAACGTTAAATTTTTATTTTTCCCAACTCCCCGATATTTCTTGAAACTATATGCTGATGTGGCATACTTTAATGGATATTAATCTGATGTAGAGAATAAGAAAACGTTTTAAATAAAGCTCAACCAAACAACAAAAACAAAAAATATTTAAAATAAAAAACGTTTAAAATGAAAAAATACAAATAAACAGCCTATCCATAAATAAGTAGGCGTTGTGTGTTGATTGCTGTTATCCATAAATAAACAACCAACTCCTCTTTCTATTTTATTATTAAACTCCTGTTACGACGAACAGGCTTGACATGAACACATCCATCCACCTACTTCTTTATGCCCCCAATAAAATATGGTAGATGTAACTTTCATTGTCCCATCCGCCTCTAAATAAGGTAGTTACCACATCGGGAATTTTTAAACTTAACAGCGGGACCATTCCGTTGTTATAGGATAGCTGTTCATGTTATATGTCATTAATAGCGGGAATGGAATCCGTGCAATGTATTGGTTTTGTTAAGCAAAAGTTAAAATATAAGAATAGATAATTGTTTTGTATTTTAATTTTTAAATAAATAATAATTATAATATTATATATATTATTTTTAATATTTTATTTGTAATATAAAAATAACAATAATTAATTTCTATTAGGATTATTCATTAAATCGATTAATTCGGTCTGAGTTGGTTGGTTTTCTAGTATTTCTAATTGGCTTTAATTTAACAATTTTTTAATTCGATTAGGTCAACTCAGTTTCGATTTGGTCATTTGTAAACCGATCATAGATATATATTAATATTTTATACTTTAAATATAATTTTTAATACAAAAAAGTGGAAAATTTTCATATTTCTTAGTCTGAAATATTTTATATTGAAAATTTATTTTTTAATCATAATGCAGTAATTTTTTAAATTTAATTATTTTAAGTTTAGATATAAATCTTAATAAGTTTTTTTAACATTTTTAGCTATTAAGAGTGACCTTGGTCGTTAATGATTTAAACTGAAGAGTTTCATCCATACATTTTGAAAATATCTGAACTATGGAATTTTGGGAAATTTGTTAAAGAATTTTATGATTTTATGTATCTTATGTTGTTAAATAATATATAACAAGGTTAATTAAGTTGTTATTATATCTTTGAGTCCTGCAACTTTTACTATTTGATCTGTAAGAACCTTAAAAACAAGGTTATGTTGCCAAACTTCACTTTGTGGGGCATCTTCCGAGTTTGCTTCAACAGTTTTGGGTCTTTTGGCGTTCTCGTCAAGCCCAACATTCTCGATTGAACCGGACAACAAACCATTCAAGGGTCTAGTTCTTGGGTTGAATGGTCTGACTGTTCGAACCGAATGGATGGCCCATTTTAACAAAAATAAAAATAAAAAAAAATTGTCAAAAAGCGTTGGATGATTCAAATGCGCATGCCAATGGTTTATTGACCAAATCAATGGTTTTTTGCCAAAAAATGGTTCTAGAATAAAGCGGGTGACCATTTCCTAGATTTTTTTTTTTCAATCTGAGCATCCGATCCAGGCAGATCATATTAATGTTCAAATTCTTAGTTCAAATAAAAACCTTATTATTGCAAGTGTAGGGGATGAGGCTGAGAGAGGTAGTTGGAACTTACTTTGCGCCTATGGCTTTCCCCAAAGAGAAGACCGACCAAAACTATGGCAATCAATAAGAGATTTCCATGCTCAGTCTAATAGTCCATGGGCAATTATGGAGATCTAAATGCTATAACAAACAGCAAAGAAAAATTAGGTGGTCGGGCTATTAGTGATAGAGAGACAAGAATGCTCAATTCTTTCATAAATGATTGTGAACTCCTGAACGTGGGCTTCCATGGCCTGACTTAATACATGGACAAATAGAAGATCAGTGCACCTGCTCATTAAGGAGCGTTTGGACAGACTCTTAGCCCATCCGTCTTGGTTGCAGTTGTATCTGAAGGTCATGGTAAAACGTTTGCCAACAATTGGGAGTGACCGCAATCCTATTCTTTGTAACTTAGTTGTTTTCAAGAGACGAGTGAAACCTGTAAAGAGATTTGAAGCTCTTTGGTCTTCTTGTGATGGATATGTTGATATTCTCTCATCAATTTGGACCACTCAACCTGTCCCCTTTCCACAGAAGTGCTTGAATTGTAAGTCTATTTTATGAAATTGGTTTCGTTTCTACTTATAATTTCCCTTAAAAATTCAAGAAATCAAAAAGCGCATTGAGCAGATCCAAATGAGAGACACGGTAAACATTTCATCAGCAGAATAACTTTCTTTGAGAGTTGACTTAGAAAAGTGGTATGATATTAAAGAAATATGCTGGAAGCAAAGATCAAGATATAATTGGTTAAATCACGGGGACAAGAACTCTAGATATTTTCATATTGTTGCTTCAAAGAGGAGGAGAAAAAATAGTAACTATTGGCTGAAGGACAACAATGGGGATTGGATTTCTGACCTCAAATTAATCGAAGATACCATTTGTTGCTATTTCAGATCTTTGTTTACCTCTTCCCATACATACCTAAATTCAATGGCTGCAAATTTCATCAATAGTTGTATCTCGACTGATGATAATCGGTCTCTTTGTGAAACTCCTTCTGGTGATGAAATCAAAACTACTCTCTTTAGTATGGCACCCCTCAAAGCTCCGTGCCCAGATGGACTTCATGCCTTGTTCTTTCAAAATGGTTGGAATACAGTTGGTGAAGACCTCTGTCAGTTTATCCAATCCTGCTTCAATGATTCTACAATCATCTCTACAATTAATGACACTACTATTGTCCTAATCCCAAAAAAGGAGGATGTTTCTTTGCCTAACGGCTTCAGACCAATAGGCCTAGCAAACATTACTTATAAAATTGTTGTTAGAATTTTAGCAAAAAGCTTGAAACTTCTTCTTGGGAAATTGGTATATCCTTTTCAAAATGCTTTTATGCTAGGTAGACAAATTGTTGATAATATCACTCTGGCTAGAGAAATAATGCATTCAATAAACAAAAGATCTTCTACCCTAGGTCATTTTATTCTCAAAATCGATCTTTCTAAAGCTTACTACAGTGTTGAATGGCATTTTCTTCTTCACTATATGGAGCTCCTGGGTTTCTCTGAGATTTTCATCAGTCTTGTAAGTAACTGTTTAGCTTCTTCATCTATGTGCATCATTGTTAATGGTTTCTAGTAAACCTTTCAAACCAACTAGAGGGCTCAGACAAGGGTGTGCTCTCTCTCCCCGTACTTATTTATTATTTATCTGGAATTGCTATCCAGAATGCTCTCTGATGCTCTTAGTGTTGGTGAAATCAAAGGTTTTAAATTTAGAAGATCAAATTTAAAGCTAAATCATCTCCTTTTTGTGGATGATTTACTAATTTTCAGGGAAGCAACCACTTTGGAGGCTCAAAATATAAAATTGTTATTGGATCTGTTCTGTACTTGTTCTAGCCAAGCGGTGAACTATGATAAATCTTCAATCTCCTTTAGCAAATGCACACCTCTTTCATCAAGATCTGAAATCATGGATATGTTGGGAATAAAAGAGATGAAGTTAGAGGATATGTACCTGGGTGGGCCAATTTTCAATACCTCAAAGAAGCACTCAAATCAGAGATTTATTGTAGATAAAGCAAGGTCAAAACTTAAGAAATGGAAACCAGGAATCCTCTCTCATACAGGTAGATCTGCTCTCATTAAATCTACTCTAGCTTCCCTCCCCCTTTACCATATGACAACCTATGCTCTTCCATCCTCCATCTGTAAGGAGCTAAGATCAATTTGCCATGATTTTTGGTGGGGGAAGGCATCAAAAGAAAGACCAATCTACCTAAAAGCATGGAAGTCATTTTTACTCCCTTTAGAGAAAGGGGGTCTTGGCTTTAGAGACCCTAGTTTGATGAACAAAGCTCTGTTACTTAGGTTGGCCTAGCATTTTCTCATAGAAACTTATTCTTTATGGGTTAAAATACTTAAAGAAAAGTATCTTACCTCATCAAATTTCTGGAAACAAAATCATAAAAGTTCACACTCATTGCTATGGTCCAGCCTATTAGCTTGACGTGAAGATCTCATTAAGGGTTGTAGATGGTTAATCTCAAACGGCTGGGATGTAGATATTTTCAAAGATTTTTGGATTCCGAATGGACTGATTGAAAAGCCAAATAACTGGGATCTTGCTTGCAACAAGGTGGCCATGCTCATGAATCAAAACTCACGGACGTGGAACACCCAACTCTTGCATATGCTCTTTGAAGAGGACATTATTAACCATATTTCAAAGATTGTTATCCCTCAAGTGAATCCTTTAGCTAATGACAAGCTTATTTGGTCATTTACTCCTCATGGAAGGTTCTCTTGCAACTCTAGATATAAACTTTTGTATCAAGATGTTTTAGAATCTTCTCATGCTTCCTAGGTTTGCGAAAATCTTAGTTGGAAAGAATTGTGGAAAATGAAAACTTTAATTCCCCGTGTCAAGATGTTCTTATGGAGGTGTTGTAAGGGAGCTATTTCAATTAATGCAAAGTTGGCTAAAAGATCAATTAAGATTGAAGCAACTTGCTACTTGTGTAGAGTTTTAGGCAAGACTGTGGATCACCTCTTATTTCAATGTCCAACTGTTCAGCCCATATGGTTTGCCCCTTTGAGTATCCGGACTGAGAATACTCAAAAATAATAATTTATGTTATTGGTTACAGCATTTGGAGACATATTGACAAAATAAGAAATCAACATTCTTGTTTTCCAATGTTTGCTCGAGGGGTCATTGTAATGTGGTTCATTTGGAAGCATAGAAACAAATCGATATTTGAGCAACACCCTTTTAATCCATTACAAACGCTTGCAGCCATTGAAGTTCATTGTGCCTTACTTTCCAGATCTATTATTTCAGATTCAAACACTAACAGCGTTCACTCTCAAATCAGTACGGATCCTCAAACGGTTTAGAGGTGGATCAAACCTCTCACTGGAATCATTAAAATTAATACAGATGGGGCGTGGAGTGCTTCTCACTCGGCTTTTGGAATTGTTATCAGAGATCACAATGGCTATTTCATACTGGGTAGATGTGCTCCTCTCCATTGTTCTTCCCCGGTAGAAGCTAAAGCCTTAGCAATTTTGGAAGGTCTGAGGTGTGCCATTGCGATGGACCTTATGGCTCTCATCATTGAAGGTGATGCAAAACACATCATCAATATTCTCTCTTCGGGTGCAGACCCTCCCTGGAAATTACATTCTACTATTCTAGAATGTAGGCATCTTGCTTTTGGCTTTGTATCAACCAGTTTTATTCATACATCTCGATTTTGTAATCACTTAGCCCACGGGCTAACAAATCATGCTATCAGATACAATCATGCTATGACTTGGTTGATTCCTCCAAATTTCATCAGGCCTATTTTTCTGTATGAGATGTAACCTGTTGTTTTGAAATAATTTTTTGCCTCTGGCTTCAAAAAAATACATATATATTAGTCTATGTTAAGCTCAACATTCGCAAACTCATGAGTGGATTTTACTTTTTAGAACTCCCTCACCAATAGTGATTAGTGAATAGCTCTCTAGTCACAGTCGCAAGAACATTATATTCATTAGGATTTAGGAATAATGTGCTCCTCCCTACACTTAGGCCTGTCAATGGTTTGGCTCAACCAAATTTCATATAAATATATATTTTGTTTATTATTTTATGGTTTGAACTGTTAGACCAGATATTAACCGAAAGAAAGTTAAATCAGGTTAAATTCTATTCTCTCGTGTTATAACTTCGAATTTTCTTTTAAGCTATTATAACTCAGAGTTTAATACACTCTAATCTTGGGTATTCAGGATTTCCAAAATACACATAAAGGTGCTCTAATAAGATTCCAAGCATGAGAAATTTCAGATTTGTTGGGTTTTTTTTTTTTTTTTTTGACTTAAACGGTCAAGCATGGTTAAGGTCAGGTTGTATTTTGTATCATTGTTCCAGCTTCAAATGTTTAGAGATGAAATGGCATCACATGTCAGACTTGGAAAAAAAAACATAAATTTTTTGCTCATTTTTTTAAATAGAAATTGAACATTTGTCCATCTCAAACAAAATGCAAATAATTGAATGAATACTTATTAGTGTTACAGGACTTTTCTAACCACTTGTACTTATTTGTATTGGAGAGTTTTGTGAGTCACTCATTCCATAGTATTTATATTTGCGGAAATGATAATTGTAACTCTAACTTAATATAACCATATATTGGATAAGTACAAAGATAAATAAATAAATACTTATCCCATAACTGAACATTTTCCATGTTTACTAGGGCAATATTGGGGGGAAGAGAGGAAGGAAAGAGAAAAAAAGGAGAGAGAGACAGAGAGAGAGAGAGAGGTGTGTGGTGGTGGTGATAGTTCTATTTTCTATGGAAGGGTGCTCAATTGTCACCACTGGTTTAGCCGTTTAGGTTTTCACCAGAGGAAAGGGAAGTGAACAATGATATGGCTCAATTTTTAATTGCTCATTTTCAAATGGCACTTATTCTAGGCTTTTTTTTCCAAACATGAATAATAAGTGCTTATTTTCCATTTATTGTGTGGCCTCACTACTTAAATTAAGGCCATGTTTGGGAGTGCTTGTTGAATAAGTGCTTAAAAACAAGTGCTTATTCGAATAAGCATTTATTTGTATTTGGCACCCAACTTTTCAAGTGCTTATTTTTTAAAATAAACATTTATTTATATTGGGCCTTTGGTAGTCTTTTTCTCTAATAAGTACTTAAATAAGCATTTGTGACTATTTTGTCATTCGTTTTCTTTCAAATTTTCAAAATACTCTTTGAAAACACTTATTAAATTACTTTTATAAAAACACTTTTATGAAAGTAATTTTATGAAAGCACTTTAAAAGTGCTTTTGTAAAAGTGCTTTCGTAAAAGTGCTTTCATAAGAGTACTTTCATAAAAGTGCTTTCATAAAAGTACTTTTATAAAAGTGCTTTCGTAAAAGTGCTTTTGTAAAAGTGCTTTGCTAAAAATGCTTTCATAAAAGTATTTTATAAAAGTACTTTGGTTTGAAAGAAAAGGTAGGGAAAGAAAGGGAAAGGTAGGGAAACCATTACAAATCTTGTATAGGCTTCCCTACATTTCCCTTCCTTTCCCTATCTTTTCCTTCAAACCAAGCACAACCTTAGTGTAGAGCCAAAGTTGTGAATCATAGCCTTCAAGATAGGGCTATAACAATACAATCTTTGGTTTTATGTAACAAAATTAGGCCATGTTTGGGAGTGCTTAAAAATAAGTGCTTATTTGGGTCGGGACCACACCATTAAGCACTTATTGGTGTTTGGGAAATAAGCATGAAATAAGTGCTTATTTTAAAAATAAGGGCTTATTTTTATGCCCAATTTTCCATTTTTTTAAGTGCTTATACAATAAACACTTATTCAAAATTTTCTTCCAAAATTATCCCTAGTTGAATTTTATAAAAGTAATTATGTAAAAGTACTTTAGTGTTTTATTAAAGTGCTTCCATAAAGTACTTTCATAAGAGTGCTTTTGTAAAACACTTTTACAAAAGTACTTTCATGAAAACACTTTTGTGAAAGTACTTTTATTAAAGTAGACAAGTGTTTTCATAAAAGTGTTTTTATAAAAGTAATTTAATAAAAGTACTTTCATAAGGGTATGTTTTGAAAATTTGAAAGAAAATGAAGGACAAAATAATCACAAATATTTATTTAAGTGTTTATTGGAGAAAAATACTACCAAATGCCCAATATAAAATAATTGTTTATTTTAAAGTTGGATGCCAAATGCAAATAAGAGGTTATTGGAATAAGCACTTGTTTTTAAGCACTTACTTTTAATAGAAGCACTCCCGAACATGGCCTTAATTTGATTGATAGGGAGCACTTGGTAGTACTCTTTGAGTTGGGATCACATGCCAACAAAAGAGATTCCAATACCCTACTAACTTGATTTGACACCGCACATCTCACTATGAAATTGGGGCCCACCATAAAAGTTTGATCCATCGTGTATGAGATGTGTGGTGTCAGATAATGTTGGTAGGGTGTTGGAACATATTTTGTTGGTAGGTGATCCGGACTCATACTCTTTACCATTTGTGAAATTGAATTGAGCATTAGGCTATGTTTGGTTGCAATTTGAATTTATTTGCATTGGTGCAAGACCATGGTAGTGCAAAATGATTGGTGCAAATTGTGATTTGCTTATAGTTCAAAATTTACCTTATTTTGTTTGATTGCAATATGAACAAAGTAAAATAAGACTTGAAGTAGAATAAAGTAAAACTCAAAACAAAACTAAATCAGAATTTGCATTCTTTTCATTTGCACTCCCATGCATTTGTACTAATGCAAATAAAATTGCATTGCAACCAAACACAACCTTAATGGAATAGTTTGGGTTATGTATATATATTTAGGGAGAATGACGGTTCAGCTCAGGGTCAGAAATTTTAGGCCAAAAGTACAGTTGGGGTAGGTGCCAGCTCGTAATTGATGCCAATTCACGGATGGGCATTGGTGTATAAAGTAGGGGTATTTGACATTTTGAATGTTTATAGGTCCTCAGTGGAATTCATAAATCTGCAATGGGCCTGTCCGTAATTTCCATTTTGGTGGGTGCCAAATCCAACCAAAGATAAATGTCCTACTCAAATTAAATATTTTTATAAATAGTGATGAGCAATGTCGTCTCCACAAGGATTGGGTGGATTTATTTCCAAGAGAAAAAAAAATAGAGGGGTTGTTATAAAAGCAAGGAAAATAAAATAAAATAAAACAAAATAAAGCAATGATTAAATCGATGGGAGATAGCTTCTGGTTGAAGGGACAAGTTCAACCTTGATTCTTATCATTGACCATCGATGCAAGGATAAATTCATATGTTTATGAATAAATTAGTTATAGCCATTAACAAGATCTAACAGCCAACCTCAACTCGTATTATTCGGCAACCCAAACATACTCTTTGATTGCTTCTCTTATTAATAGACAATCCTAAACAAGCTCTTAAGATTTAATCTATTAATAGCATTAAGAGGGGAGAGACCCAATTCTGGTCAATGATCTCACAAGCTTGGACCGTTTTAACCATATCATATATCTTCCTAACATAAATCAAAAACTTGTCCATACCATGATTAAACCTACCAATCATATACGAAATTGGAGGTTCAATCGGCCATAGATTATTTTCATTGACTGAGCAAGGGATCCTTGCTTAATCAATAAAAGTAATCCCCATAGGAAATCGCAGAAAACATATGAATACCCATAAACAATGAACTGAAATAAAAATCAATTAGATCTCACAATGTTTATAGAATCAAAACTTCTTTGACTTTTCAACCAGAAAATAAAAGCTTACACACACTTCATGTGGAAATCGCAACTTCCAGATGAGAGGGGGTGAATTCTACTTCTTCCTCCTTGGTTGCTCACTTCGAAGGTTGAAGCTCTCTTGGATAATTTTTTATGCCCCTTGGGTGCTCGTCCGCCCCCTTTATATAGACTTAGGAAGGAGCTGTCTCCTGCTCCTCTTAGGAGTTCTTTCTCCATTGGGAGTTCAGTTCTCTAATAGATAATGCCTATATTAGATCTAATATACTCCTATCTCTTAACTGGTAATTTTAATCTCTCTTATCTTTCTAGAAATACAATAGAAAATTGAATATGATAGGACTCTTTGATGATTCTTATTCTTGCATGCTAAATTCGTATTGGATTTCCGCAACGATTTGGGCCGCTGCAAGGCTTCTCTGTGAACTCGATTTCTGCTGTGAACTGGACTTCTCTATGAGTTGCTTAGACTTCGGGCCCGATTTTGACCTTGATGCAGTCTGAATTTATCAAAACACATGAAAGTTGTAGAGGTTTTCCTTATCTTTCTAGTGCATCTTGAACCATCTCAATCGGAGTTTGGATGGGAGAGTTATGCCCAAATTACCACATGGCACCGAAATTATGCAAAATTACCCGATTAGCCTTGTTTTTCACCTAACGCATTCTTTCATGCCCTAAATCGAAATACAAGAATAGTGAGTCCAATTAAGCACTAAATAAGTATAAAAGACTGAATATTAAGAAATAAAAATTATGATAATTTTCATTCTCATCACATTTATATTTATTTATGGGTAAATCTTTGAAACCTACATTGAAGTTTTGGAGTGTTGATAAAACCTCCTATAAAGTTTGGTAATTGAAAACACCACCCCTGAACTTTATGATACAGTTGCAAATAGATCCCCTCTCTTAGAACCCTCTAAAAAGAGGCATAAAATGTCCAAAATACCAATGCATTTACTATTGAGGTTGGTTTCTATAGAAAAAAACAATACAAATCTATACTACTTTAAAAAGCATGAATGGCCTCAAGAATATTCTGGAATCTTCTAAGGACAAAGTTTACCCCTCTATATTTAAATTTATTAATAAAAAAATGAGGGCAAATAGGGTAATTGGTTCTTGATATTAAATGAGTTGAAAAGAGGTAATTTTAAGATATTCAATTCATTCAATTCTCTCTCATTAAATCCAACATTTAAGTTATTAATTTGCATTCAATTTCATTGAATCATATATTTAAGTCATTTTTGTTTCTTCTTGTCATTAAGTTCTATTAATTAAATCCATACTTAATAAATCAACAATTCCAATAACATAGAAGCTTATACTTTTAAAATCTACCTAACAAAAATAGTGTTTTCATCTAGGTGGTGGTAAGAAATTAAATCAGTTTGGGTCAAATGGGTTAATCAATGTTGCCACGACTAAATAATAAAATTAAAAAATAGATAAAATAAAAATTAAAAATTAAAAAAAATGGGAACATTTTTAACATACATATTAAGCAATAATAAGTATGATAAATAAGAAATGATTTTATTAATGATGGAAATTGATGTAAAATTTGAAATCAATTGGAAATAAAAATATTTTCCTATTCTCTCTCATTAAATTATATATTTAAGAAATATTTTTCTCATCATTAAATTATTGTAATTAAATCCATAATATTAATTTTAATATTATAAAAATAAATATTTTGAAAAGTAAATTGAAAACAAAACCATTTTCTTCCCTCCTAGTGGTGGGCAAGCAATTCGACCATTTGGGGTCAAATGGATTAATAAATAATGCCATAATTAAATAATAAAAAATTAAAATAAATAACTATAAAATGTAAGTAGTAATTTTATTAATGATAAAAATGGAATTCCAAATTAAAAATCTTTCTAGAAATTAAATGATGTGATAGTAAAATAATAAAATTTTTAATAATAGAAAATACAACGAATCACAAAACTAAAAAAAGATAGACAAAATTTTGGGCACATATCTAATGTTATATATTTATAAAAAATAAAATATTGGGTATATCTCTAATATTGCACATTCATTATATTAAACAAAAATAAGTTTTATACATAAGAAATAATTTTATTAATGATGAAAATGTAATACAAAATTTAATGTCAACCTAGAAATCAGACAAATTTTATTTTTAGATGGTGGATTAGTGGTTTGAGTTAAATGATACCATAGACAAACAAAAATTAAGTGTAAAAAGTAAAAAATATTTTATATAATGTAAATGAAATATATAATTTAAAGGGAAAATTATTGTCAAAGTCGGTTGTACATTTAAAATTAGGTTGCAGGTTGGTATAGAAACCAACAAAACTTTGACAACTGGCTTTACATTTCAAATTATAAAAACCTCCGCCATGTCATCGAAGGCTTATGTGGCTATTGTCAACATGGGACTTTTAGTCTATGTTGGACACAACAAAAAACCTATATCGAAAATAGGTTTTCATTCTCTCCCACTCCCTTTGTCTCTCGATCTCCCTCCCTTGTCTCTCACTCTCATAGCCATCTCTCAATCTCCCACTCTCTTAGATTCGGTCTGTAGCCAAATCAAAACCCCTCTCTCTCTATTGTTCTCCCTTAATCTTTTTCAATCTTCTCCCTCACTCTCCCTCTCAGTCAATATTTCCTTTTCCCTCAATCTCTATCGTTCTCCAGTTGATGTAAATTTCATAGCCAAGAGCTTCTTGTGAATTTTTATCAAAATGGTGTAATAATTTTTGAAACATACCAAGTTGGTCTCATGTTCTTTTATACAATCTGATTAATACCATATAAGTGTGTAAGAAAATAAAACAAATGAGAGAGGGAGTGGGAGAGAAAATGAAGGAGAATGATATCAATTAAGGGTGAAGGAGAGATCGACTATGAAAGAGAATGAGAGAGATTGAGGGAGAACGATAGGTAGAGAGAGGGAATGAGATAAGTTGATATAGAGAATGTAGATACAAAAAAACAATTTTTATTATTTTCAAATCAAATAGTCGTTGAGCAGATAAAGATGATTATGAGTGAGATGGTGTGAAGGGGGGAGGGGAGAGAGAGAGATAGAGTAAAAACCCTTTTTTTATATATTTTCCAATCACCCAACATTAAAGGGCAATTTCAATATAAGCTTTTTTGTTGTGTCCAACATGGATTAAGAGTTCCATGTTGGCAATAGCCACATAAGCGTCCAATGACATGGTGAGGGTTTTTATAATTTGAAATCTAGAGTCGGTTGTCAAAGTTATGTTGGTTTATGGACCAACTTGTAGCCTAATTTTAAATGTACAACATTGACTATAATTTTCCCTAGTTTGAAACTAATCCAAAAGCAATACTATTTTCTTATCTAGATGGTGGGCCAATGATCCAACTTTTCCAAAAAAACCTATGGTGTCATAATTGAATAACAAATATTTAAGTTTATTTTTAATCATATTGTTACTTTTGTTAATTTTCAATTTCTATCTTAACTATGATATATCTAAAATTTAAGTAATTAATATGAAAAAAATTTTTGCACGTGCAACGCATGTGCTTAATTACTAGTTAACTTTATAAGAACGACAAAAGAGATTCTAAAGGAAAAGAAAGAGAATTTAAAGTTGAAGCTTTCCTTTGAGCAATTGATATGATCATATGACGGGCAAATTTGGAAAATAAATCAACTTCATAAAAAGAGATTGAAAGGGTTTAGGGTAAGGATTCATATGTATAGAAGACTTGGAAAATAAACATATTGGTCAAAGTAACTATATGGATATTTTTGACATTTTTTATGCCTCTTTTTAGAGGATTCTAATAGAGGGGGTCTACTTTTAACTATGTCTAAAAATTTAGGGGTGGTTTCAACAATTTATGCTTTTATTTATAAAATATAAAAATATATTAAAATTTTGAACTTTCAAGCTAAACTTGATTTTGTAAAGTATTTAATTGAATCAAATTAAAATAAAAAAAATAGAATTTGAATCAAGCTTTAATTTGAATATAGAAGTATGTTAGTGGAACAACGAATAAAAGGCTGTGGAATTTTTATTATATGAATTGATTATCAAATGGAGTAAGATGTTTTCTTAATTGTTATTGCAATATTGAATTTGTCATCTATCCCTTCAGCTTTTCATTATTTTTTATATTGTTGAATTGTTAAATTTTGTAATGGAAATAAAAAAAAGAAAAAATAAAATAATACGGGTCAGACCGGCCCGACCCAAGGCCTACGAGCCCCATGCCCGGGCTTGTGTAGTTGTGAAAATGTAACATTCGGCTAATCCGAATTAGCCCAAGGTCGGGACGAGTTGGTTCGATTGCACCGGTCTTTCTTTTTCCTACCCGAATTCAGAAACCAATCTTCCGTAATTTCGTCAACAACTATGGATGACTTGGAGTCCATCAGTCTATATAAGAATATAAGATCCATCTCTGTTATTCGTTCTGTTCTTTCTCTCATCCGCGAACGAGGATCACAGTCTCTCCCTCTACTCTGAATCCACCCCTAAATAGCAAAAAACAAAATTTTCGATCAATCAAAAACCCTAATTTCCAAAAACCCAAAGAATTCTCGATCGATAACCTCCCTCGTTCCGTCGTGGTAAGTCTCATCCAATCGCTTACACCATTCAATCTGGTTCTTTTTTCTCCGAAATCAACCTCTCAATTGCCACCCGTCTCTGTCGTTTCTCATTGTCTCTCAATTAATTCTTGCAAATTACGATCGAATGAGCATTAACTGAATAAAATCAATTTCCTTATTTGTTTTTCCGGAGATTAATTTGATAAAGAGGACAAACTAACCTCTGTAAATCTAAAATATCCACGCTCTTAACTCTTAAGGGAATAAGGGTTTAAGGGGTCAGATTCTAGGCTTTTAGATTGCTCGAACCGCCATGGACGACCTTGAAAAGGCTATACTGATCAGCTTCGATGAGTCCGGTACAATAGATCCGGTTCTAAAATCCCAAGCTGCTGCTTACTGTAGCCAGGTGAAAGGGGTCCCGTCGATCTGTCGTGTTTGTATAAAACGCCTGTGTTACACTAGTTTTGTTCAGGTGAGGTTCTGGTGCTTGCAGGCTCTTCATGAGGCTCTGCGTCTCCGGTACTCGTCGATGAGTCCGGGCGAGAAAGCTTTCATTAGGAAGTCCTTGTTTTCGGTTGCTTGTTTTGGGGGTTTAGATGATAAGAACTCGGCTAGGGTTTTAGAGGGTCCAGCATTCGTGAAGAACAAGTTGGCTCAGGTTTTGGTGACTCTTATTTGCCTGGAGTATCCGTTGGTTTGGTCGTCTGTGTTTATTGATTTTGTCCTGAAGTTGAGTAAGGGTGCGCCCGTCATTGATATGTTTTGCCGGGTTTTGAATACACTGGATGATGAGTTGATCAGCTTGGATTATCCGCGTAGTGCCGAGGAAGTGGCTGTGGCTGGGAGGGTCAAGGATGCAATGAGGCAACAATGCGTTCCCCATATTGTTCGGGCTTGGTACGACATTGTATTGTTGTACCGGAATTCTGACACAGAGCTATGCATTAGTGTGTTGGATTGTATGAGGAGATACGTATCTTGGATTGATATAGGATTGATTGCTAACGACGCTTTTGTTCCATTGTTGTTTGAACTCATCTTGGTTGAGGGGCTACCGAAACAGATCAGGGTTGCTGCTGCTGGTTGTGTTCTGGCAGTAATTTCGAAACGGATGGACCCGCAGGCTAAGCTATCACTTTTGCGGAGCCTTCAAATTAATCGGATTTTTAGTTTGGTGGCTGAGAATGTGGATTCAGAATTGGTTTCAAAGTTGGCAGATTTGCTTACGGGCTATGCGGCTGAGGCCTTGGATTGTTTCAAGCGTCTAGATTCGGAAGATGTCAGGAGGGTATCCATGGAGCTTTTGGATGAAGTGTTGCCCACTGTCTTCTTTATCATGCGGAACTGTGAATTAGATACAACATTCAGTACCGTTCAGTTTCTTTCCGGCTATGTTGCCTCCATGAAGAATCTTTCACCACTTAGGGAGAACCAAGTGCTTCCTGTGGGTCAGATATTGGAGATCATACGTACACAGATATGCTATGATCGTGCATACCGAGATAACCTTGATACGCTGGATAAGATTGGGATAGAAGAAGAAGATCGGATGATGGAGCATCGCAAAGATTTTTTTGTGTTGCTTCGAAGTGTGGGCCGTGTTGCACCCGATGTTACTCAGATGTTTATTAGGAATTCGTTGGCTAGTGCCTTAATATCTACCTCAGAGGGGAATGTTGAAGAGGTAGAGGCTGCACTTTCTCTTTTCTATGCCCTTGGAGAGTCTATAAGTGATGAGGGTATACGATCTGGAAGTGGACTCTTGAAGGAATTGATGCCAATGCTCTTATCTGCAAGGTTCTCTTGCTATTATAATCGTCTCGTTGCACTTGTATACTTGGAGACTATAACCAGATATGTCAAGTTTTTTCAGGAGAACACCGAGTACATACCAGCAGTGCTGGCTGCTTTTCTTGATGAAAGGGGTATACACCACCCAAATCTCAATGTGAGAAGAAGGGCAAGTTATTTCTTCATGAGAGTTGTAAAACTGCTGAAGGCAAAACTTATACCTTTCATAGAGACAATTTTGCAGGTACCCAGGGTCTCACCCCTCTCATTCTCTCTCAAATGTTTCTCTAATCTCTAGCTCTTAGCATTTATAACACTAATCCTTCTAGTTACTGTCTAGCATCTACAATTCCGCATTTTAAGTTATCAAGCATTTATTTTCAGTTTCTTCTTCATTTTTTATGTTAACTGGTTGCCAGAGCCTGCAAGACACTGTGGCTCAATTTACGCGTTTAGATTGGTCATTGAAAGAACTGAAGTTCTCAGGATCTGAAGATGGAAGTCACATATTTGAGGTATGATTCTGTTTTCTTGTGGTGTATAAGCTACTTCATAAGTTCATATATCCAAATTGTGGAGTGTGAAAGAATTTTTAGCTGAAGGATGAGGTGCATTATTTCCTGAGCTAACAGGATTCAGTTTGTGTCAACATTTTGCAGGCAATTGGACTATTAATTGGGATGGAAGACGTACCATCAGAAAAACAATCTGAATACCTGACCTCATTATTGACTCCTCTTTGTCAACAGGTTACAGTGCAATTGTGTAATTTGTGTCTGTTGACTACGAGGAATATAGGAGCTTTTCTTTTCCTTTTTCTTCATTATCCATTTCCGTAATGCATGGAGTTGTTTGGACTCTGCATATTAACCAATATGTAATTGAAGGGTCTGGAATATTTTATGTCAAACCAGGTTGAAATGCTGCTTTTGGATGCCAAAGTACAAAACATAGAGGACTGTTCCAATAAAATTGCTAAAATCCAGCAAATAGTTATGGCAATTAATGCACTTAGCAAGGTTACACTCCATCCTTCCATTTAATTTGGTATTTGTAGGGTCTACTTTGCACATAATACTTTTAGCTAAGGATGTCTGTATAATATGAATTTAATGAAATACTTTACCTTACAGTTTCAAAAAAAAAAAGTATATATGTACTTTGTATATTGGGAACTGAATGCCTGTCTCATCTAGGTTTGTTCTTGAAATTCTGAGGATTTCTTTCCCTCCAAATATTTCATAGGATGGTGGCTGGAATGCTGCTCCAGATCACTTTTCCCCTTTTGGTTAACTCTATAATACTCAGCTCTGCAACAATGCTTCTAATGTAGCTGGAAAGCATCCTTTCACCCTGAAAAAACCTGTAAACTCAATCCATAATGATCTGGCCACCTTGCAACGTATGAACAGGTGGTTAGCTGATTCCGCTGCTACCCCATACATCACACACTGATCGTTTTCTATCTGAAACCTTTTCTATTTAGGCTGCCTCTAGTCAGGCACTTTCCCAGGGCTGCTGTCCATTTGAGGAAAGAAACCTTGGGAGGGATGTGAGAGATCCATACTCTGTAGTCTGTAGCTTGAGAAAATCATTGTCTGCAATATGATCAATCCTCCTGAAAAAGGATCTTCAGGAAAGGACCCCCAAATTATCCCAAACCCAGACTCTGTTGTTTTGAAACTCTAAAGTAAAGTATTCATTCATAAACCCAGATTTTGTTATTATTTCTGCATGTTTTGGGCATTTCATTGTTTAGTGGCCTCATCATGTCTGTCAAACCTTCTATTTTCCAGTTCAAATTTCTTCTCAGACCTGGATTCCAAATTACCTTCTATTTTCCAGTTCAAATTTCTTGCTAAAATGAGGATGCCTTGTCATCAAGGGTCAAAGTATCAATATGATACATATCCTTATTGGTGGACTTGGATATGCTTGGATATGCCAATACACACATGGTTGGGGGGTTTTAAAACTTTTGGATGATTGAAGGCATAAAAAATAAAGATCATCAGTCTTATTGTCATGCACTGATACCATTCGATATATACCAATATTTTGATCCTTACTTGTCATAGGAGCCTTTAAGTGTCTTTTAAGCTGCTATATGTTCATGAAGTAGAGACCATTAAATGGGCCCCAAAATAAAGATTTCCTACTCCAATCAGATATTAGTATGATTAACCTAAAATATGCTAAGTTGTAATATAATTGTAATTATCAAAAATTTATTATTTTCCTTTTATATTTTATATTGATTAAAAATGCTTGTTTTCCTTCTTCAAATGGGTGTGTGAAATTCCCCATGCCATTTTTATTTCTCCATGCCATGTAAATAATAGAGAAGTTTCATTGACATGCCTAAATCTTATGATAATTGTAACTTGGATGCAACCCACTGGATCCTTCAATATCCCTTTTCTCCTTGCCTCTATCTATTGCTGCTGCGCCTCTCTTTATTTTTGCCCTTCCTGGATTGTTTTCAGATTTATTTCTTTCCTTGAAATCTTTAGATGTATAACTAGGTGCTAATTAGATAATCATATTGACCGGCTTTATTTTTGTTTTATTTAGGAAAGATTGTATTTGTGTTTTAATCGTTAAAGAATGGCTTGCACACATACCAATATTGTTGGAATTAAAAGAATTGGTGTGATTTTTTTTTCCTGCATGGATGCTAGCCATGTTTCTGCATGAGAAGCCCTCTATTGTGGAAACCATCTTAGGGATTTGTTGTATATGTTAGATATGAAAATATGGTTTATATTAATCACACTTATGTTTGTTATTTAGGGATTCAGTGAGCGTCTTGTAACTTCTAGTCGCCCTGCAATTGGTATAATGTTCAAACAGGTTGGTCTTAGAGATCTTTTTTACTATATATTTTTGTAGGCAGATGCTTTATCCATAATCAATGTGTACAAGTTCCTTCAAGGGTTTTTTGTATCATTATATTTTTTAGTTATTCCTTTTTCGAGAAAAAGTTAACCAGATTTCATTTAAACGTTAATTCATGGACTTTATATCAAAACAAAAAATAGTTCCTAGGCAATAATTAATGCAATGTAACATGTGAAAATGATTCATATGGCAACCACCCTTGTTAAATGCATGAATGGTGGAGAATGATTCGCACCTCTTGTCATCTATTATCAATCACGTTGATAAGATTGACCTTCATGTTTTTCTGGGTGGCTGGGTATGGCTGTAGTGCATTACTTATTTCCTACATCCTTTGTTAATGACTATTGGATCTTATCCTACTGTCCCTGCTTTTTTTCCCTCTCCTTTTTCCTTTTTTTTTTTAAATTTTAAACAGTAAGAAATATGAATCTATTAACATAATGTTAAAGTTCTTTAATTGCTCCTCCTTGTTCTAGACACTGGACATTCTCCTTCAGATTCTTGTAGTGTTTCCAAAGAATGAGCCTTTGCGGAGTAAGGTCAGTAATATACATGGTATTCCTCTATTCAGATATTGTATTGAAACAACACCACATCTAATTCTAGCGTTTTACACATGTAGGTTATATCATTTGTTCACCGCATGGTTGACACTTTAGGAGAATCTGTGTTTCCTTGCCTTCCTAAGGCATTGGAGCAATTGCTTGCTGAATGTGAGGTACAGTGAGAGTGCTTTACTTTTTTATCTGCTGAATTTCCACTATGGTAGGACTTATGACCAGATGAAAGCATCTAATTTGCATAATTAAGTTGAAGGTGCTGGATGAATGAAAATCAATCATCCTCCATTTCTTCATTTTCTTCTCCTCATGAATCTCCGTTTGTATTATGACCTTTATTAAGATTTGTAGCATGTTACCTATATTTCATGTTTAGTTGTATCAATCGACTCCTTTCCCCCCTTCTGGCAGGCTAGTTATATTAGCAAGGGCAGTGTGTTCCATCACTAAGTAGTAGTGGATATAGAGAAACCAATAGAAGTATATGTTATGTAAGAGGTTGTCGGTCCACCATCATTTTTTTAATCAGCAACATCAAATTAGAATTTGTTAATATGGAATGAGAAGAAACATTGGAAGCTTTCAAAAATTGGAAAAGGTTAAGTATAAAGGAACTGCAGGCTGACCAAACTTCACTTGCAAGAAAACTGGAAAATGGAGTTAGATCATTCGGGCATTGTCCAAACCAGGTCTGCTCTGTCTTCCTGTCCTTACAATCTTCTAGGCTGTTTTCTGATAAGGGAATCCACTTATCCACATAATGAGCACTTCATGCCGGATGCCAAGGTCCTAGTTTCTCTTATTTGGTGTCTGAGATTTCATGGACCACATCTCTAAGGTTGTGTTTGGTTTGAAGGAAAAGGTAGGAAAATGCATAGAAGGTTTATATGGATTTCCCTACTTTTCCCTTTCTTTCCTTAGGAGAGATTGGTTTACCTTTTGTGAGGTTTGAAGATCAATTGGCTGATTGTCTTACTAAAGGTGTCTCCAAATCAAAGCTTTACAACAATTTGAACAAGCTGGGCATGACAAATATCTATGCTCAGCTTGAGGGGGAGTGTTGAGAGTGTAAGGGCATTTATGTCCTTTCATATTTTTTTTTTGTATTTGGGTGCCTATTCAAGGGCCCATTTGTAATTTTCTTCAATATGTTAAGTAAAAGATTTTAGAGTGTGAATAGTAACACACCACAGCAAAAACCTCTTCTTCTTCTTATTTCTGAATACTTCAACTCTTTTGTTTCTAGTAGGAAATTGTATCGAATGATATCGTTTGATTATCAGATTTATTTTTATCCACTACCATCTAAGAGGACTCAGAAGTACATGTAAACTATTATGGGGAATGTGCCCTTCTGCAATAAAATTCGTATGGAGTGAAAGGAATGCATGAGATTTTGAGAGCAAAGCAAGCTCAGAGGATGTTAAGGAGATTGACAGGCACTTCCAAAAGCCGTTTTGAGAGGTCCTCCTGTGCAGTTCTTTTTTTTGATTCAGATACTCTTTTTTGTAAACGGCAATTTAAATCAAATCTAGCTTGTATATTCCCAATGTATGGCTCGTTGATGTACATTGCTGTATTTTTGTTCTTATATAAAAACTATCAGTTTAAAGTTTGAAGAGATTGTTTTGTTATGTATGCCTACATTTCTTTACAGACTAGAGAAAGAGCCATTTTGTTGATTTGAAATAGTAGAACAATAATACTTTTTATAACTTGGTTTGGCAATATATTTTTCTACAGATTACTTATAAGTTTCTTGTGCCTATGAAATCAACTATTTGGTTTTGATTCTGGAAACTTCATGATGTATTGCAGCCAAAAGAAATGGTAGGTTTTCTCATGTTAATCAATCAGCTTATTTGCAAATTCAATACCTTGGTGGGGGGCATACTGGAGGAAATATTTCCCACTATTGCAAGCAGGGTCCTTCATATTCTACCAAGGGATGCATTTCCTTCAGGACCTGGATGTAATACTGAGGTATGCTATTAAATTATATTTTTATGAATTGCAATTAAGTTATTCAGTAAGGCATAACTCCATAGAAGATATATTTTTTATAATAAAATAAAAATTCATTGGAAAAGAAAAAAATATATGGATAGAGAACTAAGAATGACCAAAGGTGGAGATGTACAAGTTACTCTCACCTCTCCCAACCAAAAGCCAATACTCCCTACCAAATGCACCACCTCCCAACATACTTTAACAAATCCATAGAAAAGTGAAAGCCCCCCTGTCCACCACATTCCACTCTCATCATCTGACAATAACACCAATAAGAATCACTGATCATTAGAGTGCAACGTATCTTTCTTAAGTTACTACTTACTAGATCTCTTATTCTTCATCATAGATTCTTCATTTAACACCTCTGAATCCCACTGCTGTTAGGTTTGAACATATCTCTGATAGTCTCCCCTTTTGAACAAAACACCACTCTCAATCTGCCTATAGGAATCTCAATGCATTCCTCCACCCTAGAGTCTACATCAACCTCAACTTCTTTCTTTCAGGTCATCATGTCTTACTGGCATCATCTCATTATATACACAGGGTTACAGAATTAGAAACCTGAGCTTCCAAGGCCTTAACCCAGTTTTACTCATCATGCTCTTCAACTTACAAGTTTCTCTTAACCTATGGAAGATAAATTCCAGCACCATCTACTGATCTACATAGTCTACATTCAAACTAATTTCTTTCTTCAACTACTCCAACCCCTCCAATTTGAGTAGAATTTTTTTTTTTCATTGAGAATGCTGATACCACAAGATTCATTACCTTTTTGCCAGATCTACTCTTTCTACTGAAAGATATATATATATATATAAACATTATACATACATTTATATACATATTACAATTTACAAAATGCCATTGTACATTCGTTGTCAAAGTCACAGCAGTCATCTCCAAGCCAACATACCTACGGACCATCCTTTCATCTCAATAATCTCCAACTTTACATCTTTCTGCCTCCTTATGTTACCTCTTTCCAAACTACTTAATGAACTCTGAAGATGTTGATTTAAGACTTTTTATCCTCTCCCCTTCTAATTTTAAAAAAGCACTTCTCTAGCTTGTTCCTCATCTCCTAAAAGAAGACCCATCCCTAATTTCTTTCCTACCTCTATTTCTGTATCAACTGCCTTCTTAAGATTCACATACTTAACTTTTACCAACCACAGCAGTAACCTTTATATTCCTCCTCCATGTCCTCCAACCCATACATTGTCAACAGTTGGTATAGCTCTAGACTTCACATCTCTTCTTCCTTTCCAACTGCACTTCACCTTAATTCCCAAATCCACACTATGCCCTGCACTTCTGACATTTAGTGGGGTTGTAGAGGGAAAATTGACCAAAATTTCTTGACAACTCCAATTGTTTCACATACCATAAAATTACTAATAGTTAATGGCGTTGCTGATTTTTCACTCTCTTTGTTGTTTAACATACCAAACTTTCTTGACAACTTCTCTTTAATAGATCCTTTCTTTGGGGAAAGGACGAAGAGAATGTGGTGCCATTTATTAAAGGTTAAACTTTACTTCTCTATGATCTCTCACCTATTCCAGAGGCCAGTTATTTGACACTAGAAGTTGGTCTGATATAATCTGCATTTGGAACAAAAATAGTAATGCTTTTCTATTTGCAAACTAAGATTTTCTGTATTGTTTTGTAGGAAATCCGTCAACTGCAGGAGCTTCAGAGATCATTGTACACATTTCTTCATGTAATGACTACTCATGACCTGTCTTCAATATTCCTTGCTCCAAAAAGCAGGGGCTACTTGGAGCAAATAATGCAGTTACTCTTGTACACCTCCTGCAATCACAAGGATATTCTTGTGAGAAAGGTGCTTATTATAGTTGTTACTCATTACAATTTGATTTCATGGTGTGTACATGGTTCTATTCATCTATTGAACTAAAACCTAACTTCTTCACTATCTCCACTACTCAGGCATGTGTGCAAATTTTTATTAGACTGATTAAAGACTGGTGTGCCAGACCTAATGTTGAAGAAAGGGTAAGCTTCTTTTTATGGTCTTTTTGTTTTGTTATTGCCCTTTCTTTTGGTTTCAAGCTAATCTGATGAGAATTTCTTAGGTACCTGGTTTCCAAAATTTTATAATTGAGACATTTGCAACGAACTGTTGCTTGTACAGCGTGCTTGACAAGTCTTTTGAGTTCCGTGATGCCAACACTGTAAGATCTTATGCTATATATTAGTCTACAACTTCTCTGTGTTTAGCTGAAAAATTGATACTTATTTTATCTCATAATGGCCCATGATTGATTTTTCATGATAAACTAAAATCATAAGATTTCTTCTGTATAACAGTAACATGTGTAGCTTTGATACAGACACAGACACATGTAGATGGGAGCAACATTTCCAATGTAGTGTCACAATGCATGCATATTTGACGGCATTGTCAATGTATACTGACTCTAAATGCTTATAAAAATACATATACTGACTCAAGATCTATCGAAAAACATATACAGACTGTAAAAGCAGAATCTAATCTCAATGTAGCTCGTTTCTTTCATGTTCTACCTTCTGTCTACTTCCATTTGAAACTTGCATTGCATGTTTCAACAGTGTAAGCATGCTTATATAAACAGAATTAAGAGAGAAAAACATTGGGAGTCATGTAATAAAATTAATCAAACTTCAAACACCCAGACGGCTCCAAATGATGATGCTATGGGTGGCTATATCATTTATCTATCTGGCTGAAACAGGAGAAGCCATCTAGACAGGCTCCGAATGGCCTTGTTTAGGGAATCTCTTTTCTAAATTCTAATATTAATTATTAAAAGGGAATCCTTTCTTTATATCGGCTTCCTTTTTGTATAGATCATTACAACATTTATGTTTTAGATATCTTTTACCAATAAAATTGTTTTGGATATCTTCTTGTTTATCAGGAAAAACAATCATGTGATTGATTGTTCATGGTGCTAGTTTTATGGATGATTTCTGCTGTGCATCTTAGAAGTAGTTATACATGAAGTCATTGCTTACGCAGAATGTTTCTCTATATTAATTTAGATATTGTTTCTTTTTCCTGATTCTGAGTGGCAGCTTGTTCTATTTGGAGAAATTGTGGTGGCGCAAAAGGTCATGTATGAAAAGTTTGGTGATAATTTTGTCATTCACTTCTTGTCCAAAGGTTTTCCGAGTGCACACTGCTCACAGGATTTGGCTGAGCAATACTGTAAAAAATTGCAGGTATACGAAACAGAAATATTCCGTGTATAATAGTAACATAATCTGTACTGATAAAAAAAAATAGTAACAGAATCAGTAGCTGCTTGCTTCATTTGTGTGGTGTGGACACCTTGTTCCCGAACTTGGGAATTACTTGCAGCTGCCTTGCTGTAAGTCTTGTTATCACAGGATCAAATAAACACTTTTTTGGGGGTAGTACAAAGTAGGTAACGTTAGTTCGGTGGTAGGCTGAGCCCACAAATCTAGCTATAGTCGAACTATTGTTCATTGAACGTTGTCAGAAATCCAACTTTGTATGTGGCATTGAAGAGTTTAAGAGGCCATTTTATGCTTTGTTCATTTACTAGGATGTCAGTTGATGGGCATGGTAAGAAATTGCCAACTGTCAACTGTCAAATAAATAGTTGGATCAATGAGCATAACCACCAATTACTTGTGTATGGGCATGTATATTCTCCTTGACCAGCTATTGCACTAGTTCGAGTTAGTTAACTACTAGAATGCAGTTGACTCAGGAAACAACCTGCATTGTAACCAGTTTAATATGGCTGAACAGATCCAACTTAGATATTATTTCCTTCTAATTTGCTGACCTATGTTCTTAAATTTCCATCACTTTGCCTACAGGATAGTGATATCAAGGCACTGAAATCATTCTATCAGTCACTCATTGAGAATTTGAGACAACAACAGAATGGAAGCCTTGTCTTCAGATAGCATTGTCGTGGTGTGTTTTCATTGGATTACAAAGTATTTGTTTGATACTCTGATTCTTGGATTCTTCAGAGGTGTCAGTACTTTTAGTTTTTAGTACAGAGGTTGGCAATACATCTTATTTATTAGTCTATGGTGTTTAATAACCTTTTTTTTTTCCTGGGGTTTTCTTTTGCCATTCTCATCTTGGAGGATATTGCAGGGTGTTATTACTTTCTATGTATATAGTTCATGCGGCCATCCTATGGACAGAGAGGTATGTCTAATTTCTTATTATCCCTGCCTGAAGTTGAGATGAATCATTAAACTGGCTTCTGCCTAGCCCGAGCTAGATTTTGATCAACCACCTAATGGTTGGCGTTTGTTTATTTTGACCAACAGGTGTAAATTTCCGGGAACATCTGAATAGGAAGAAATGGGGGGAACAACCCATTCAATGTATAGAAATATGATATAGTTGAGGTTCAGCAAGAAGGTCGTTTGCAGTTCATTTTGGCTTAGGAAATCATTTTTTCCCCTTCATATTTATAGTCTAGTTTGGGACTCTGATGCCTGAGTAATTTTTTGTTCAAGCAACCATTTAGGAGTTGGGTCTTCGTATGGGAGATGGAAAGATAAGAAAAAATGTCAATTTCTACGTTGCAGTTGTCGCATTCATGTTTTATATTATAATATAATTTCTTATTGGTTTTTACTGGGGGCTGAAACACAAAAAAAAGAAAAAAAAATGCTCAATGGGAGCAGCCAGATGTAAGCTCTCCAGGAGTTGTTTAATAGTTCTGTCAATGGGATGGTTTTACCCGACTGGTTGTTTCGAAATTCATGTTTGTTCCGAACTGATTATTGTGTTAATAATACACAAGGGTTTCTTTTATTTTTCTTGTATTTTTTTTATGTTATTTTATGTTTAGAAGGGTAGATTTCATAGACAATGTATAAGATAATTTTAGTTAAAAACACTTCGCATTTATTAACATATATAAATAATTTTTTGTTGTTTACTGTCATTTTTAACTTATTATGAAAAATCAGTTTTTAATTTGATATAGTATAACTGAATGATCTATTGGGTCAAAGCCGATTATCCCAATTATTGATCGAGATGGTTCTGGGTCTATCATTTTGTCCCGATTAATAATCTCAGTTTGGGACCGACATCCCGTCCCCACCCAGACCCAATCTATTGACAACCCTACTGCTTAGGATCCCGAGTGATCTGTCAGTCAAGATCTGCTCGAAACATGAGTATCATCACATGGAAATGTTCTTCAATGTATGATTTTTTATTCTAAAACCAAAAAGAATTGCCAATGTTCTGAAGCAATCCAAAAGGTTTTCTTTCCCTTTGATTGTACCCCCAAAAAAATCCATAATAAAGGGTTTAAATTTTGGAAGGTTTGGATTGAGAAAAAAAAACCGACACATAATTCATGTTGGGCCTTAGTCTTGTTATGGGCTTCAGTCCTAGGGTGAAATGTGTGGACATGGTTATATGTTTTTCTGGTATAAACCCTTTTTAGAAAAAAGGGTACGAATCGCATGATTTTGTTGTAGGCAGTTTATTAAGACCAAGCCAATCCAATATACAAACTCCGCATGCCCAAACCACGAATATATATATATATATATATTTCAGCAGTACGTTCGTGTATCTCTGTTCCACTGTGCATTTATATAGATCTCTTGTAGAAGTGGTGGTCTAAGTATAGCAAACGATAAAAAAAAATAAAAATAAAAGAAGCCATTAGCCAATCTTGGTTCCAGCTATCCGGGTGTTGGGAGTTGAGAGGGGTAGATTGGATTTCCACCTAAGTACCTAACCATTAGCATTTTTTTTCCTCACAAAGTGAATGCTTAGAAGTGTTTTGTTTTTCTAGAAGGGTCAATCAGAAGTGTTTTGTTTTTTTTTTCCGCTACTAAACTTATTTTAATTGATAGGTGAGGTAGGGTTGATCATTAATGCATGGTGTGATGCTGCCAAATTCCAATAGCGAATTGCTTCCTTTCAACCCTATTAACTTGTCACTAATTGGTGCTTCCTCAAAGTAATGAGCCGTGGCTGCTGGGTTGGTCATGGGTAGAGCGGCCTGGTGGTCTCTGAATTGACCACCCGGTTCATTCAAACAATAAAAATTAATGAAAAAGGGTCAATATCGTATGCACAAAATAGTAAATATATCTATGTACTTAATTAAGAGGAAGCTTGAAACGATTATTAAATGACAGAGCACAAAGGCACAAAGGCACAAAGATGATTATTTAACAATACTTTGACCAAGTCAACAATTTGGAAAGCCCAGTTATTTCATTTATCACAGTTGCCACAGGTACAGTAGTCCAAACAGTTGGAGTGTTGGATCCAATATCCAATCGGAGCCTAAAAACACTGATATTACCTGTTTCTTTATTTCTTTTCACAACTCAGAAGGGCCGCACCAACACATGCCCATGCCCTCGGTACTTCACTACCTCAAACTCAAAGTCAATCTCCATTCTCCAACATGGGGATATTACTTCATGGCAGGCGCCACCCTTCCAACTAAATGTAAAAGATAGCCAGCCAGGCAATGAAAGTTATTTTAAATTAAAAACTCCCCAAAAAACGACTAGATCGCTTATGTGACACAACTCCAAAGCTTTTAGGCTGACATATTTTAGGGTTCTTCAAATCTTCTTCTTCTTTTTTTTTTTCCCCTATTTCTAAGTGATCCGACTACGACTAGTAAAGTTGTTCTATATAATCATATATTGTTGTCTCTGTCCTCCACCCTAACCCAACCCCATCTCAAATCGGGCACTCATTTTTCAACCCTAACCCTAATAAGTAACTAACCAAATGTCTTGGGTTAGGTGATCGGATTAGGCTTAATTGAGCACAATCAAGTTGCAAAACCCTAACATCCTGCACTGTTTTTCTTCTTCATATAAACCTTTTATTACGTCAAACCAAATCTCCGTCAGTAATTTAGAAATACTATACTAAATCTTCTAAGACACTGAATTGTCAATCTAGCCGTTAATGTGCCCTTGTCCTCTCTACTTTAATTTGAGAGCTTGAGTTTTTATCTCCTTGGCTGATTGGCATCTTCGCTCCCGCCCCAATAAAAGAAAATTTACGTTCGTTATGTATGCTATTGGGGGGGGGGGGGGGGGTGGGGGCCACACAAGACAAGGGGCCTAGACTCAAGAAGCTTCCGTACCATCTTAACTATCAAAATCAGAGTATAACAAAGAAAATAAGGATATATTATTAAGAGACAACTATGAAAGAAAAAAATATTAGAAATATCACCAATGAATCTTATTGAAACCCAGCCAATTACGTCTTTAGAATTAGAAGTTTTCTCATTAATATCTTTCTTCTAGAAGGATGACTTCATTGTTCTTGAAATTAATGTACCATATTACGATACTCCTTAATTTTCTTTTTTCTTTTTTTAAAATGGGTAGGCAGCAGGCACCATATCATGATACTTTAGAAGCAAAAGCAAGAAGAAACTAGCAGACTTTCTCACCTATTGATAATTTGATGTGGATCCCCCCCAATTCATCCATTATCCATATATAATTTCTTGTAGTCCTCTTACATCCTGACGTGACACCATTTATTTGCCTAATTGTCAACAAATGAAGTAACCAGACAATGGATCGTAACACCCACCAACAAGTCTACTGCTAGGTAAAGCTTGATTTTCTTGTGAGAAAAGCCAATAGTTAATTACCAAATTTCATCTTATTATATCTGATTTTTCCACCTGTTAAGAGAAAAATAATGCATTATTTATTTATTTATTTTTGCATGAAACAACTCTTAACTTGCTTGATATGCTGCAGGCAATTGCATTATTGATTGAATTCTAGAGTGAATGAAATTGTCCAAGAGTGGTCTCTTGGTCTATGCTCTTCAATCAGTCTATTTACCTAACCTGAAAATTTGCCCTTTTTTCGGCAAGTCAATATGTGGTATATAAATTAGGGTAAATTACAAAGCTTCCGTTAACCTTCCGTCTAAAAGGCTGTTGTAATATTTTTTAATTCCTATACTATCCTTCTAATAACTATTCGGACGAGAAAAATATTGTTCATCTTCTCCAACCTCATTCTCCCTCTTTCTCTCTCCTCTCACTCTCTCTCCCCCATCTCTCTTCTTCTCCTTCCCCTTGGGATTGAACCCATTAAACTCATTTTCACGAGTTTGGTGCAATTGTACTGAACTAGTGAGAGGTGATAAAAAGCTAGCGCCGAGTCGTGTCTAGCCCGCTCGCTCTCGGACCCAAGCAGGTGCAGAAGCGGCGGCAACGGCGACAACAATATATGATTATAAGTGTTCCGTTCCCTCTACAGGTCTTATTCCTCGGTACCAGCACAGCAGGACTCGGAACTAACCTCCCACATTTCTCTTGTTTCTCCCCCTATTTTTCTCTCAAGTTGTTAACAGCAGCAAAAAACAATTAACTACATCAAACAATCGAACCAGAGGGCGGAAGACGTGAG
Source organism: Nelumbo lutea (assembly GCF_056320005.1). Taxonomy (NCBI): domain Eukaryota; kingdom Viridiplantae; phylum Streptophyta; class Magnoliopsida; order Proteales; family Nelumbonaceae; genus Nelumbo; species Nelumbo lutea. The sequence goes on from NC_142689.1 coordinate 1,576,731, forward strand.
AGAGCTCGCTCTACCGAACACCAACCCATCAAGAGCGGGGCAGCAACTGGTTCGGCGGTGACAGAGGTCGCAACAACTGTGGGAAGGAGCTGAAATAGAAAAAGAAAACGAATCCGCCTCTGTGGAAATCGGTGATGGGTTTGAAGGCGCAGGTGGCGGTGGAAATGGAGGAGGACATCTTCAAAAGAGGGACGCCGCTGCAATTCATGCTGAACGTTGAGGAAGTCGAGAGCTCACTGCTCACATGCTCTGGCCTCGGAGCTCAGAACTGCATATCTCTCTGCCATAGTCTTGTTTTTTCCTTTATTCTTTGTTTGAGAACCCTTCTTTTCCAAATCTTCTACGATCCTGACGTTTTTTGGTACACTCGTGGTTTTGAAACCAGCTTTCTTCGGATGGCGGATTGTTCTATTGAGGTTCCTCTTCCTGTCTCTGTAGAAGAAATGCTAAGAAGTATATGTGAGCAACAGTCACTGCCACCTGCTGAAATGAGTGCAAGGAGAGAGATGGCTTTGCTTGGAGAAGAGGCGTCTCTGCAGCTTCTTGGGCGAAATTCCGGTCAAAGAATCCGATCGTCGATAGGATTTATCATTTATATGGCGAGAAGTGTGTGTACGACCGTGTAGTCGGAAAAGCGTGTGCTTCTCCGGGTCACGTAGTTCTGAAAGTTCAGCTTCTGTTTCTATGCGAGGTAACTTCATATGTGCATAATCCTTTGTTTTTGGTTCCTCGTGAATACCGTCGTCGTCGTCGTTTTCATTTCAACATTTCTTCATGCCCATTTTAGGTAATTTTGCACTGACAGATTTCATTTGTCGTGCTATGATCCTAGTAAAGTTGTAATTGCAACTTATAAATTGTCTCCCTTTCAAATGTCATTGGTTTCGTTCAGCATTTGGCAAACGCCCCCATCCACCTTCCCGATTTAGGTATTCTGTGTATAAGTTGTCTTTGCAATCTTCACTGAATTTATAGTTTCTGATTTGGGTTCCCCCTTAACTCACCGTTTCTTGTAGGCTATGATGATGCTACCTCTCACTCTCCGAGGTTAGAGCGTCTTTGTAGGCAGAAGAGCGGCTTGGGTTTGAAGGGGATGAGCAGAGAATCCCTTCTCATGGCGTTGGGCGAGAGTTGGGAGAGGGAAAGAATGAGAGAGGACGGTGAGGAAGGGGAAAATAAGAGAAGAAAGGGAAAATAATAGGTTAAATAGGTTTTAAGAGAAAAAGGGTAAAAAATAAAAATAGAAAAAGTTTAGTGGGATACTTTAGTAATTGAACGCATTCCGACTTAACGGTCAAAGAGGGTCTTTGTCTCACAGCCATAGTACAGGGGGTCTTTGTCTCAGACCCCATAGTACAAGGGGGGTCTTTGTAATTTACCCTATAAATTATAATAAGAAGAATTTCATGAAGGCTGGTTCTGGTTCCTGGTAGGGCTGTCAATGGGTCGGTTCTGACCCGATGAATCTGAACTGATTGGGCCAGTTCTCATTCCAGAAACTGAAACCAATGGATTGGTTCCAAGTTCTGATATAGGGTCCCAATTACTATTGGTTCAGAACTGGTTTCACCTAACCCCGAATTGATTCAGACTTGATCCATTATATAATATATAATATACTAAATAAATTATAAATATAGAATACATAAATATTTATTTATTATTATTATAATTGGGCCCGTTGGGTTAGACCCGATTGTCCTGAAAATCAATTGGTTCGATTCCAGGCCAAAAAATTAAAGGCTTTATCAGGTCCAGTTCCAAGTCTAAGTCCTCAATATTTCATATTGGGTCGGATCCAATTCCAACTGATTCCGACCCAAATCCTACCTGTTGAAAGCCCTAATTCCTGATAAGTTTGCAAATTGCATCCAGTTATTTGTCAGAGTTGGAACCCAAAATCTTATCCATTTAATTAAGAAAATCTTAATTTGATCAATTGATAAATTAAAGCTTGAATATTTATAGATGCACGTTCGATCTAATGATATCCTTTCTTTTGGTTTAAAAAGTCGAATCTATGCTTATTATAAAACTAACATGTATACACACACATAATTGATATAGCTAAATGTTGATGTAAATAAATGGTATTTGAATTCAACCAGTATATTTATATAAGACAATTTTACTAAAACAGTTAATTACCACTTTCCAGTCCTATGGTTTGGGTTTTACTTAAACAGTGTATTCCTTATAGTTACCCTAATGTTCTTTGGAACAAATTTATTCAAAAGATAAAGAAAATGAAAATACCATTCTTACCCTGATAAGATGCAGGCAACCAATCCGTTTGATCAGTTCTAGACGAATAACCCCAATGCCATCGTTCTCTCCTTTTCTTCATTTTACTGAAATCAAACATTTGCTTCTTTTTCTTTTTTTTTTCAATGTGAAGTTTTAGGGATATTTTTAGGATAAATAACCATGGCCCATCATCTTAAACATTTTTCATTTGGTTTAAATGATCATATAACCATTTCCAAATTAATGACAATACAAACAGTTTTTAATTAAGAGGTGTTTTAGTAAATGAAGTTTTATTTATTTATTTGGGGGAGAATTATTGGGCCGTTTAATTAGACTTATCCTTTCAGTACCCATTTATATTTGCCAAGTGGATTGACATTGACTGTCAGTTTAATCAATCCGAGGCCGCAACCTATCTTATATTTGCCCCCACTTCTGTTTCCACGTTTGATATCCCAAGGATATTTGCCAACTGGATTGACCGTCTATTTGATCAATCTGAGGGTTGAATATTCCCAGGATATTTTCAGTTCTTCTGTCTAAATGTCAATGGACTAACAAAAACCACTCTATCTCTCATTAATTCACGCTAAATTAATTCCTATATGTTTTAATTTCTGTAATTAACAAATTCACGTTAAATTAACTCCTATATCCTGCTATCAAAGTAAAATTTGCAATGGTGACAATCATATTCAAATGATCCATATAAATAATAATCCCAGTCAATATCAAATAAAATGGATAAATTAATGTTTGAAATTTTGAAATTAGGTTATTTGGTAAATTTCCATAGAGAAGGTAATGGCTGTTGTGGTTTGACCGATTTGCTCACCTATATCTTTGACCTTTAATTACATCATTAATGAGTTCTGTCGTTGAAACTAGAGTTTGAAGGAAGCTTTATGATCTATCTATCTATCTATCAAAGCATCAGCTGGTTATGGGTTTTAAGCTTTTAACTGTTGTAATTTAGGTGTTGTTTGTTAAGTATTTTCAGAAAGATCTTTCAGTAGTTTAAATGACTAAAAGATATATTAAGTTTTTTTTTTTTCTCTTGTTCGGTTTACTGAGTTTTTAAAAATACATTTAGAGACTATCACGTAGAAAGATCAGAAAGTTTCATTTGAACCTTTTCAAAATTGACGTTTTTGATCTTTTTGAATCTTTCCATGCATGCAATTTCTCATCTTTCCAACTTTTTGTTACCAAATGCAAAAAGACCAATTTTTGGACCTTCAAACTTGCCAAAGCCTAAAAGACCATACAACAAGACTTGCCAAACGCCACCTTAATATAGTATATGTTTGGCATTGATGCTGCAGATACAGCACCATTCGGTGCTGTTGATGTGTGGGTTGGAAGCACCGTTTTCTGAGAAAACGGTGTCTTTATTTTTTGTTTGGAAATGGAAATATTGCTGCCAGGTAGGATGTTTCCTGGAGCAAAAACAATGTTTTCTGTTTGGTACCAATGCTCCAGGAAACTTTTTTAGCATTGGTACCTATTATCTAGTGCCACGTCATGTCCCTATCACTGCTACCTCATGTCCTTATTGGCAACAATGAGCTGCAGCTTCGGAAAATGCCAAATTCGGTGTTGCTCCAAGCCATGCCTTCTCGATTTCCAAGGCATGGCTTGAAGCACCGCTTTTTATGGAAAAATGGTTCCAAACAAACAGGCGTTTCCTGGAGCAAGGTTTTTTCCAACTTGACACTGATGTATTGCCATTTTCTGGAGCAACGACATTGATGCCAAATAGACGTTTAGTTGGCTTGGCCAATGGCTATTATAAAAGAAAAGGAACAAGAACAAGAAAAATAAAGGAGGGCGACTTACTTTTCATGGTAAATTCTTCCTTTGTGTTTTGCTTGGAGGTTGTCAAGTTTGGTGATTGATCTCGACATTTATTTCTGGCCGGGTTTAATGTGAGGACTAAGGAGAGCACGTGATGCATATTATAGTAGCCAATGATCTTAATGCTAATCAGACATCTAGGCCCCATTCATTTTTCGATAAGCTATTTACCAAGGTAAATATAGTTACCTGGATAAGTTTTTCTTGGGAAACACTTACCCAGATAAGTGCATTTACCTATGTTCTTTTATATTTCATGTAAATAAGGCAATGACTATTTAACCATAAAAATCCATTATTAAAATGGGCATTTTTGTCCCATTCAAGTATTGGCAATTTTCCCCCTAAGTGGAAAAGTTATTTATCCACTTAGGAGATTGGTATCACTTACTCCCCAAGAAAATAAACTTTCCCTGGTTCTCACATAAATCTAAAAAAAAAACATGGGATTCTTGGTCAATGGGAACCAAAATGCCATTGACCAACTTTCCCCCCTTTCAAAATCCAAAACAAGAATGCCCCCGTAATCATAATATATAGAAGAGGCCTTTGCAAGCTTGAGGAAATCTTTTCCTCTTTAAAACGGGGCCAATGCTCTTAATGCTGTGGATGGAGCATGCCAATGGCGCATCCGTTTGATTAATGGTGGCAAAGAATGTAATTATCTTCTCATGAGGTGGCATGGCGACATTCATTTGTCTATTCAATTTGGTATACTGCATTTGGCATTCGTTGTTTAAATTAAGGATTTATCTCATTTTTATTTATCTATTCAATTTGTATACTGCATTTTGCATTCCTTGTTTTAAGGACTTGTTTTCTTTTTGCAGTTAAAAACTCGGTATTAGAAACATTTTAATTAGAAAGAAGAAATAAGTCCTTAAAATAAGGAATGCCAAATGCAGCTTTAGTTTTATTCTTTCAGATTTCCTTTTACCGGTGCTTGCTTGTCTATGACAAATGTAATTTCTCCTCTTGTTCATATGAATAAATTTTCTTGATATTGGACCGTCCAAAAGAAGGGAGTGAAATTCTTTTTATAGAATCCTAAACTTTAATTACTTTTGTTGAGAGTCGACCACTGTAAAATTTTGTTAGAATCCAATCACCTATAATGGAATCGAGGGGAGGGGGGACGTAAAAACCTTACCCTTGTACAAAAATTTTACAAAAATATTAACCATTATTTAGAAGATAGGAAACCAGATGATCTTTAACAAAGACTCAAAGGTAAAAGGGATCTATATCAGATTTTTCCTTGTGAGTAGATCTGGTATTTAGATATTTTAAATTCACTAAATGAAGATGATGGGCAAAACATTAATGCAACAAGAGGGACATCTAAAATAAAACTGGGTTAAGAGATGAATTTTACATTGAATCCTTGTATACCGTTCAGTTTCTTAATTTGGGCCAATGTCATGCTAGATAGATTCCAGTGATAAAGTAAAACCACGAAATGAAAGCGTTTGACGATGGCGGTGGGGGTGGGGGCACAGCAATACATTGAAATTGGCCATCATCAATTCATCATGATTCACGGCTTTATTCCAAACCGTGTCGTAGCGAAAGCGTACAACAATCCTCATTTGTGGCGCTTTTGGTATTGGATTCCAAGTTACCACCAATGATCGTGTGATGGGTCCCATTCATCCCACAGAAAATTTTCCAGGTCCAAGCGACCGAGCCAGATTGTTTGTTCACACACAGACACAGACACACGCCAACCTGGCTGCGGCCGGCCAGCAGCCCCCCGTGTCCGCGTCACTCTGCTCTCTCTCTCTCTCTCTCTAAACGCGTCATTCAGATTCAGATAATCAGATAATCAGATTTAGTGCACTCATTAATCAATCAGCTAATCCAAATTCCATAATTCCTACTACTAGGCCGAGGCCGTTGACGTCGTCCTTTTAATCTTTCCACGAAATGACAGTTCTACCTCTTGACTTCCGTAAAGGAGTGCAGCAGCTGATCACAGATGGGTCCCACCCCACCAACCCTTTGTTTGACCTACAGTACCCGTTCCCCCCCCCCTCGATTTCCGGGTCTTGCGGCTCGGAACGGTTTAGAAACTTCTGTGAGTTCACATGCATGCAAATGAAGAAGGTTTCATTTCATCTCTGAACTCTGATGATGAGCAATGCTCATGTTTTTAGGATTAGGATTCCCAGTTCCCACCCCACATGTATAAGACGGCCCCACCTGGACCTGACATGAGGTTTTATGTGAGAAGTCAACAAAATTGATCAGATAATCACGACCATTCAGTCTTTTCTTTTGGGTGTTTATTACGAGAGAGAGAGATCTTTGGGTTGAATGGTTGCGATTGGGTTTGATGTTGAGGCTGCAAGGGGAGGTGGGTTGCTGCTAATCACAGACACAGTCATTGATAAGCTATTTAATTTGATTTTACTGATCGAACAGAGGCGAGGGCCGGGGTTGGCTTATTAATTTATTCATTCATTTTGTTATGGGTAGTTTCTATAAAATGGGCCAAAAGACAGGGTCAAGTTCTAGAAGCTCTTCTTCTCTTAAGTCTAAACCTCTTCTCCAAGCAAAAACCATGTACTTAGCAGCAGTTTCAGAAGAGACTACTACTACTACGACTACCAAATCTCCCTCCGTCCACAAAATGACAACACCAAATTTACCCAACTGGATTGCATTTGCCACCCACGAAACGCGTCCAAGTAGCTGGAAAATTGCTTTCTCGATCATGATTTTCTTTTCTAACTTGGTGAACCATAAATAATTAGTATTAATTAACATTATCAAATTGCTTTCAAATCGATGACTACCTCCACGAACGTGGTCCTCCTCTGTACTTCTACTTTTTCTATTTAAAAGAAAATGAAAAAAAACTAGTGTAATCCCAACCCAATGGGTCAGAGAGACCTTAATTAATTTTATTTCTCTTATAATTAACGCCAAAGACCTTTAATTTTACTCCATGGAATTGGAAGAAGACATATAAACAGGAAAACCGGGGTGACGAAATTCCACTTCAGCTACTAGATTGGAAAAAGAAAATGCTGACAAATTGTAAAATATTTATCTTATAATATGCTGATTGATACATTCAAAAACATTGGCCTCCAGTTTCGTAGCTGCTTTTAGGTACAAAGTCAAGGGGGTAAGCAGGTAATTTCACTCGTACAACCTTTACCCACGACTCGCAATTGTATTCATATATATACATATATATGCATATGCATGTAAAGAGCAATATCTAAAAAAGCAAGAAGATTTCCCTGTTGTGGAAGTGGAGCAAAGCAATTTTAGCGAAGAAGAAGATATCAAAGAGCTAGAGACTGCATAATTAAAAGGGGAGCAGAGACACGAACTTTTCTTCCTATGCTGAGAGTGGTTGGCGATTGAGTCTCAACCTTCTCTCTAAGTCTTCAAAACCAAAACCCATTTCTACCACCCTTATCACCTCTCTCATCGTCTGTCCGACGACCAACTCTGCATCGATTAATTCGGGCTCCAGAACCAACTCAGGCGATGATTAAGAAGTTCACGTCGAAATCCCTGGTTCCCTGTTGTTTTCAGGCTGAGATCCCACCGGAAGAACCCACCAAGAAAATAGTCAAGAAGCAGAGTTCTTTTCAGAGGATATCTGTGTCGGATATAAGCCTCTCAGGCCCATCGCTCTCGGCCGATGACATCTCGAGTTCTCTCATAGGGTCCAATCTTCACGTCTTTACGCTCGCAGAGCTGAAGGTGATCACGCAGATTTTCTCGACAAGTAATTTTCTCGGCGAAGGGGGATTCGGGCCGGTTCACAAAGGGTTCATTGATGATAAGCTCAAACCTGGATTGAAGGCTCAGCCCGTGGCTGTAAAGCTGATGAACTTGGAAGGCACGCAAGGCCACAGGGAATGGCTGGTAAGAATCCATTTTATATCACTCCCTTGTTGTCTTTCAAATCTATCTGTTTGACGAATGGCGTTAGATAGAACGGATAGGCTCGAATAAGATTGATTCAGCTGAACCTGAAATAGTTATGATCTATTAAATGATTGTTTGTTTGTTTGCTTTTTTTTTTTCAAATCTTAATCTTAATTTTGCATGTTCTGATATGATTTGCTTCGTCTCATTTGAATGTTGTTGTAGACGGAAGTGATATTTCTTGGGCAACTGAGGCATCCGCATCTGGTGAAGCTGATAGGGTACTGTTGCGAGGACGAGCACCGGCTTCTCGTGTATGAGTACATGGTACGAGGAAGCTTGGAGAATCAACTCTTTAGAAGTAAGTCTGCTCTTCCATCTGCTTCATTAATTATGGTTCCCTAATTTTTTTGGTATCATGTCTATCAGCTATTCGAACTTTTGAATCTATATGGATTGAATGGGATGTCTGGCTGCAAAAGTCTTATTGAAAAGGGGAAAACATAAAATAAAATGAAAATGCGCGGGTTTTATCTGGTAACTTGCTATAGGAGGGCTTTACTAGTTTTAAACAATGAATCTTATTCTTATAAATTAAAGGAAGTTAGGTTAGGTGAAGCAAAAAAAAAAAAAAAAACGAGAAAGTTTGGGACTAATTTTAGAAAAGTATGAAAGTAGGAAAAGATGGCAACTAGGATGGATGGAGTTGTAGCATTTTATTTTATTCCTTATGTGAGAAAGGCGTCCATCACCGAAGTCCACTGAAGAACTTGTCCAATAAGAAAGTTCTCTTCCCAGGCTTCTAGATGGTGAGGTAAAGTTACGTTTTTTTTTTTTTTTTAGATTTTTAAAACGAACCAGACAATAAATAGGTGAGGGTCTGGTTCGCAGGTCAAACGGTCTAATTATTTGAACCGAACAAATGGCCTCTTCTAACAAAATAAAAAAATAAAAAATAAAAAACAGTTAAAATCATTAAATGGTTCAAACGGTTCAACTATTTGGATCAGCGGTTTACTGACCAAATCAATGATTTTTTAGCAAAATAACAATTTTAAAATAAAAAGGAATTGATCACTTAACTGATTTCCGATTTTTTCAGTCGGACCGTCCGGTCCAATACAGTTTTGAAAACCATGCGTTTTTCCCACCAAGAAACAAGAAAGTAGTCATGGAAAAAACTAGAAAAAAGAAATTTCACCAATGATTCCATACATGCGAATTGATAGATGTGGGGCCGACGCCGAGCAATATCTCTATTTCAGAAGAAGGCATGGGTAAGGATAAAAAGTCAAAAGGTTGTTGGGGCATATATATATATATATTAATTTATGGAAAAAGAAGTCATGTACTTTTTTGACAAATGATTAAGGGTGCGCCTTTTCATCAAAAATTGGATGTACCCAATCAATGTTAATTTGTAAAAATTATATCGCATTCTACCTCAAAATTCTAAATACCATTGCATTGCAAACTTATTAATTCTCCCTAGCTATATTCTATTCTTTACACAGTAGAGACAGTAGAGTACTGGCATATATAATATGTTAAATCTAATTAAAATCTCTTTAATTTGAGAAATGCAGGATATTCTGCATCGTTGCCATGGCTAACAAGAATGAAAATTGCACTTGGAGCTGCCAAAGGACTTGCGTTCCTCCATGAAGCAGAGAAGCCCGTCATATACCGAGATTTTAAAGCCTCAAACATATTGCTAGACTCCGTAAGTTTCAATTAGTTAAACAATATACCGAGGGCTTAATGTATATATATATATATATTGAGTGCTAGCTCTGACCAATATTGTAATTAATTTTAGCAAATTTATTACTTAGATTGCATGCCTTTGATTTTGTATCATGTATCCAGGATTACACCGCTAAACTCTCAGATTTCGGGCTAGCAAAGGATGGGCCTGAAGGAGACGAGACACATGTTTCAACGCGTGTCATGGGCACCCACGGATACGCAGCTCCAGAGTATGTCATGACTGGTAAGTAAATTAAAGTAATGTATTCTTTTCCTTATTAGTCATGCATCGATCACTTTGTGTTACGTTTCTGGTTAATCCAAATAGATTCATTTGCTTCATCATCGATCTCATCTCATCTAGTTTTGACAATTGATCAAGGAATTAATATTTGTATGTTGCGCTAGCTAGCTGGGTTCTCCTTCCATGCATTCATTCCATTGACACACACGGTTTAATTTTCAGGTCATTTGACAGCCAAGAGTGATGTATACAGCTTCGGGGTAGTCCTATTAGAGCTGCTAACGGGGAGACGTTCAGTGGACAAGAACCGTGGCCCTAGAGAACAGAGCCTCGTAGACTGGGGAAGGCCTCTTCTGAACGATGTCCGTAAACTTGACCGGATTATAGACCCCAGACTTGAGGGCCAGTACTCCGTCAAGGGGGCTATGAAGGCGGGTGCATTGGCGTTCAAATGCTTGAGCCGCAACCCCAAGTCTAGACCAACCATGAGTAGTGTGGTTGAGACTCTGGAACTAATCCAGAAGCTCGATGACATTCCAGTTGGAACCTTTGTGTATATAGCTCCAACCGAAGACCGTAAGGTAGCTGATATTGATAACGAGCAAGGTGCTCAAGGACAAAATGAGGACAAGAAAAAGGCAAATGGTAATAATTTCCATCATCACCATGGCCCAAGTGGGCCAAGAAAGTATAAAAAGGGAGATGAAGCACATCAGAAGGACGAAAAAGAGGACAAGAAGAAAGAGAATGGCCACCACAGATACCACCACCACCATGGGCATAGACAAAGGATTAGGACACCAAGATCTCAGGCAGTAGTCCATTCTGATACTGTGGCAACGGCTTCAACTCTCCAAAAGCAGCATGAAAATCGGGGGAGATAATAGCTAGGTCTGGAGACGGCTTCAACACTTCAAAGCATCACCAAAATTAAGTAGAGAGGGTTGGTTTGTGGAGTAGTAGTAAATTAAATCACACTTAATTAAGTTGTACAGGTCTACATTGTCTTCTTAATTTCTTCTTTTCCTTTTCGGATCCATAAAGGAAAATATCTCTTTTGAGAATATATTTTGTCTCTCATTTTTTCTTTTGATGAATACGATCGAGTTTTTTTTTTTTTTTTTTTTTTTTTCTTTTTCTTTGAAGCCAAATAGGCAAAATTTATTCTATTGTCTCTAATATTCAAGAATTAATTCTATAAATCGATTCAAAATTTTCAACATTAATTCTTCCATATCTGAATAATCCCAGATGACAAGAGCATATATCCTTCATAAACCACAAGTCCAATGGACTTGCATTATTAATTAATTAGTGAATGGCTGGCTACTCATCCATGGAAACAGTCCTATAATTAAGATGGGGCTAGTACTGTTGATTTCCATCCAACAGCTAGCGATCGATGAGGTAATCATGTATCAAATGATGCCATTGAATTAATTTCAGCACTGGGCCGGGCTGCTACGTACCTCAGCTACATAATTCTAAATTGTGATATATTCTTTAATGATTAAGCTTGAGGTTAGGCAATTAATTTCAACTAATTATAATTAATCAAAGGCATGCAGAAATGAAAATATATATTGTTATATAAAATGTAGCTTAGCTAACTAGTTGAAGGAAAAGTAAGAATACATTACGGACACCCACAGCTCACCAACCCTCTAGTTATATATACTTTATCTTTAACTGCCTCAATTTTAATAAATGACTATACATAGCATTGTCTAGACAGAGTTGATGGTCTGAAAAGTAATTAAGCACATCCCTCTTAATTTGATACAGTGGGCGCTCTAATTAATAGTTTATGGGCACATCCTATATATATGTTGAACAATATGAATTACAAATTGAGAGGATATCTCAATAGTTTAATCTTTCAAGTGTTAAATAGAGTAGAAGCAACAGCAACGCATGTAATTTTTTTTACTAATTTAATTGACAGATGCTTGAAGGCATGAGGAATATATATATATATATATATATATATATATCTATATATGTAGATAGATAGATAGATAGATAGATAGATAGAAATAGGGGTGTTAATGGTATTTGAAAATCCAATTTCGAATTCGAGATTCGGCATAATTGAATCAAATTCGGATAGCCAATTGGTTGAATTTAGATATCTTATTCATATCGAAGAGTTAATTGGATTCGAATTTGAATATGGCCTGATTCGATTCGATAAATATCTGAATTTGACCGATTATTTAATTCTTATATATAATACATAAAATTTGTAAATGTTTTATATAATTTATATATATAATAATTAATTTATATATTTATATACTTTATATAAATAAATATTTATTTTATATATTTATTAATTACCTAAAATAATTAATTAGTCGAATTCGAATTGAATCGAATATTCAAATATTTTATCGGATTCAAATTCGAATATTAATTTTCAATATCCGTCGGATATTGACTGATCCGATTTGAATTCGACCCATTTACACTCCTAGATAGAAAGGTAAAGTTTGGATTGAATAGATCATATAAAGAATGGTATTAAATAGGAGGTATAGAGAGTTGTAAACACATTTGTTTGGGAAAAGACTAATCGATTTTCATGTAAAGTTGTATAGGAAAAGGAAGAAGAAATTAGAGTGTGGTATGTGACCAAATTAAATCCGAATAGAGAATTCATTTGAACTGTAAGATCAAATAGAGAAGAAGAAATCACTTATTAGGTGGATAACAAGTGATGGGTAGTGCATGCATGCAAACCAGATATATATATATATATATATATATATATATATATATATATATATATATATATATATACCACCAAACTCTTGAGTGCCTTCATCATCAACAGTATGGCCTGAAACGTATTGATTTTTTGGATGAGACAACATTGATCATTGCTGATGCAGATTCATTCAAATTACCTTCTATTGGTCTCAAAATTTGTGGAAAGCTATATCTAAAAACTTGGCCACTCTTAAATCCTCCAATTTAGATTTGTAAAGTTTAAGGTCTCTAGAAGGGGAAAGGCGATTTAAAACAAGAATTAGTGTCTTAGATGAGTTTCTACCATTTGTTATATATAGAAATATACTTTAATTATATAACGTGATGCTTTCGTTATACAAATATACATCCAATGCTTGAGAATAAACAATGATATAATTTGATGCTTTCGTTATAGAAAAAATACTTTCCAATTAAAGTGATTAACTTAGTAATATCATTTGATCTAAGTAAACCTCTGCAGCTAAATTGTTCTTATCAGCCCAAATGTAACCATAAATTGGACGATAAAGATAAACAATCGTATCATCTTATAATTTTTCTTTGCAGAAAATACATTTTCTAGGATTTATTGATTGAATGAGAATCCCTCAAGTTCAAAATATTAGAAATGCAATTTTAAGAGACATATTGAGATATATGTTTTGAATATGTCTGGATATATGGCAGAAAATTAAGATATACATAAATATATTAAAAAAAATCTCAAAAATATATCCATAACACCAAATCTAAGTGTCAAATGACTAAAAATAAGGAATATGCAAATATGTAACACATGATTTGATAATTTATGCAAAGTGTGGATCATCGGGGAATCCATCAGACATCAAAGGAAACAGAAGGTTCAATACAGGCAGGAGGGCTACTCCAAGTTACAAAGTCTGACATCCAAAAATTTAATTAACAATCTGACCTAAAGGATGAGCCACCCTATTTAATTCTTAGGAAGCCAATATTAAACTTGTAAATATTAATAATGAAATTATAACAACTAGTGGGTGTGGTGTAGTATTGATAGGCTTGCTGGCTTTCAACTTGAAATATTTACAAGTTTGGATCTTCTAGCATGTATTGTTTTACAACATAAAAATTGTTGGCCCGTAGACACATCGAAATCCATGTACCATGCCAAAACAAAGATAGACCTATACATACACGCAGGAATATAATTGGAAAACAAAGTAGTATTAAACTGAAAAAAAAAGATTATGTATGTGCCTATTTCTTGGGGTTCTTCATATTGTATTTTTTGATAATTTTGTCAATATAATTGGACTGAGATAATCCTATTATCCTCTTCGATCAATTTCTATAGAGTCAAAATCCTAATATGTAGGAGGCTTCTCCAATATCTTTCATGGAGAATTGTTGTGAAAGCCATACTTTCATTGTAGTTAACATTCCTACATTATTCCTAATGAGTAGAATGTCATCTACATATAGAACCAAGAACGTAAACTTATCCCCACTGGTTTTCCTGTAAACACACAACTCATCTAGATTTTGCTCAAAGTCAAACCGTTTGATGGTAGAGTCAAACCGAATGTTCCAGTTCCTAGAAACTTGCTTAAATCCATATATGGGCTAATTAAGTTTACATTCCATGTGTTCATGACTTCAGTAAGATCTCCATTTAGGAATGTGATTTTGACATCCATTTGCCAAATCTCATAGTCATGGTATGCTGCTATAGCTAGCAGGATCCTAATGAATTTAAACATGACTATGGCCAAAAGGGTTTCCTCATAGCCGATTCCCTCTTTTTGAGTGTACCATTTTGACACAAGACAGACCTTGTAGGTCTCAATCTTACCATCGGGGCCCTTCTTCCTCTTATAGATCCATTTGTAACAAATTGCTTTTACCCCAAGGGGCGGATCCACTAGAGTCTAGATTTTATTGGTTTCCATTGAATCCATCTCAGTTCTCATGGCATCTACCCACTTTAAGGAATCTATGTCCAACATATCTTCCGTATAAGTCACGGGATCCTTCTCACTATTCATAACTTCCATAAAGTAACTTTCTTGATCATAGTCATAACGAAATGGAGGTCTAAAAACCCGGGTAGATCTTCTAGGTTGGTTATTTTCTGGAGCTCGTGGGACATCTCCCACTACCCCTGGGCTCTTCTCATTAAAAATTTCCTGATGAAGATTATCTAGGATGTAATCTTCCTCTACGAAGTAGGCAATTCAACTGTAAAACACCTTTTGTTTTTTTGGATCATAGAATAAGTAACCCACAGAGCCTTTGGGGTAGCCTACAAATAGGCAACGACTGGTCTTGGATTCCAATTTGTCAGCATTAGTTCTATTAACATGTGCTGGGCAATCCCAAATCTTTAAGTGTCTCACACTTAGTTTCTTACTAGTCCATAGCTCATATGGAGTCTTAGGAACAGATTT
Organism: Nelumbo lutea; assembly: GCF_056320005.1. Classification (NCBI taxonomy): domain Eukaryota; kingdom Viridiplantae; phylum Streptophyta; class Magnoliopsida; order Proteales; family Nelumbonaceae; genus Nelumbo; species Nelumbo lutea. The sequence continues at coordinate 1,591,905 of NC_142689.1, forward strand.
GGTTAGAATCCAGTTCAACACGAAAATCGTAGTCTCTAATGCGATACCCCAAAAGGATGTGGATAACTCTGAGTGAACGAGAAGTGAATGGACCATATCAAATAGAGTCTGATTTTTCCTCTCTAACACACCATTTAATTATGGTATAGTAAGAGGAGTCAGTTTTGATACAATCCTGTTTTCCTTTAAGTAGTCCCTGAATTCGTTAGGGAGATACTACATCGATTTGATCGAATGGTCTTAATTTCTATCCCTAACTGTTTCTCGACTTCTTGTCTGAATTCTTTGAGCTTTTCAAATGATTTAGACTTATGTCTCATTAGATACATGTAACCATACCGTGAAAAATTATCAGTAAATGTTATGAAATAAATGTGATGGTTACGTGTCCTAATATTCATGGGACTATATACATCAGTATGTATAAGCTCAAACGTGCCTATAGTTCTTTCATGATTTTCAATAAATAGCCGTTTCGTCATCTTACCCTGAAGGCAAGGTTCACAGGTTGGAAGATCTTCTATAGTTAAAAAATCCAAAAGACTATCCTTTACCAACCTTGTGATATGATCTATATTAATGTGGCCAAGTCGGTAATGCCACAGGCAAGTGGGATTAACTGTATCATGGGGTCTCTTCTTGGGAACTATTTCTGACGTATTTTTGGTTATGTCTGTTTCCAGAGAACGATGGAGAACATAGAGGTCGTTCTCAAGTTCTCTGTATACGAGGAATTTGTTATTTCGTTATAGCAATTACATTACTAAATAAGATAGAATAACCATCCAAACACAATTTTGACATAGAAACCAAATTTCTTCTTAAATTAGGTATGAAAAGACAATCTTTAAGTACAATTGTTCATTTTCTGAAAACTAGTTTTACAGTTTCTATAGCTGTAGCTGCAATTATTGCAGAAATTCTCAAGTAGAGCGTTACTTCTTCGTTACTTAGCTTTCTGCTTGTCTTAAACCGTTGTAATGTGTTATATGCATGAGTTGAAGCCCCAGAGTCAATACATCAGGAAGCAGAAGTGACCAACAAACTAGTCTCTATGATAAATTATTCAAAATTACCTTGCATCTTAGTCTCCAAATATTGATGACAGGTTTTCTTCTAGTGGTCGGTCTATTTGCAAAAGTGACATGCATCTAATTCCTTGTCATTCTTTTGCTTTTTCAGCTTGCTAGTATTTTTCTGAGGCTTTTTCTTTTCCCTCCTCTTCTTCTTACCCGAATTGCCACTTTCAACAAGCATGGCTATCGGTTTATCCTTCTTTATCAGTTCTTCAACCCTCTACAACATATTGCTGAGTTCTTGAAGGCTAACATTTAACTTATTCATGTTGTAGTTCATAATAAACTAATTGAAGGAGGGAGGCAAAGAGTTTAAGATGGCATCAACTTTGGTGGCATTATCTAGCATCTAGTTCATTGATGTAACCCATCATCTTAAGACAATGGCCATGAACCATCTGGCTCTTGATCATTTTTGTGGTTATAAACAACTTTAAGACCTTTTGTCGAGTAGAATGATTATGCTCTTCATACATGGTCCTTAGACAATTCAGGATATCCTTAGACACTTCGATATGATCAAATTGTCTCTGTATTGGATTGTCGAGAATTGTCCATTTGCCATTTTTGATAAAAAGCAAGGCAGATCAGACCACAACCTAAATTGATTCATGTTTACTACATAGATATGTTTTTTAATCTATGTTCCATTTCCATTTGTTCATCTCAGAATATTTACCTCCTATCTCAGTGACGGAAACTGCGAAGTATGTCTTTAGAAATGTGGAAAATCACATACAGTGTATGGAGCCAACTGTTTCAACTGCATAACCCCACCACCTTCTGCGAGCGATCATATCCACTCATCTTATGAGCTTTCCCTTTGGCCTTTGTCAGACAATGTTCATTGTTATTTTAGGTTAAACCTTTTTGTCCAATAAGTGCTTACCCACTAGACCTGTTCATGGGCCGGGTATTCTGACGGGCCGGCTCGGCCCGGCCTGGCTTGACCCCTAGACGGGCTTGAACATGCTTATAGGCCCGCGGGCTTAAATTCGGGCCAAAAAGCCTGGCCCGCAATAAATTCGAGCCGGGCTCGGGTTTTGTCAAAATAGCCTAGCCCGAGCCCGACCCGACTTGACCTAATATTAAACTTAAAATTAGTTATGTGATTATGTCCATTTGAATAATTTTTTTGATTTAAGAATGTAAAATTGTGTTTTAAAATATAAAAGAAAGGGACAAATACCATCTTGTCGGCCCATTGTTCATTTAAATAGAAAAAAAAATAATATCTGAATTTTTAATTCTAATTTGAAGAGGGAAAATTGTTTTTTTTTTCAATTAGGTCGGGCTTCGGGCTCGGGCTCGGGTTTCGGGCTTTTTACCATGGCTGGGCTCAAACCCAAGTTATAGGCCTGTTGGTCAGGTTGGGCTCGGGCTCGGGCCTAGTATATTTTCATTAGTGACAAGTGAAAGCCCGGCCCAGCACGACCCATGAACAAGTTTATTACCCACCTATCATCTTATGAAACAATCCAACAAATCCAACAGTAAATAAAGAACCCAATTTTATGATGCATTTCCTCAATACTGAAGGACCCATCTTCATGCTAATGATGGAAGGCCTTTAGAGAGTTTGTCATATGAATTCCCTATCACATGCACTTATATTTTTAGAAAGGAATGAATAATTACGCCTTAATTTTATTTAGGTCAAACCAAAGTGGCTCCCACTGACTTTCTTAAAGTCAGGTTCAGATAGGCTTTGAACGGTTAGGGTTCCACACAGTTCCTCTTGGGGAGGAAGCTGAAGTGGGGCACATCAAGAAGGGAGATAATCCAATGGTCTTAAGGACACCATGGCAATGATGTGCATTCAACCATAGTGTCCTTAAGATCATTAGATGATCTTCCTTCTTGATGGGGCCCATGTACGCAACACATCACATACATCACATGCATTCACATTCACATAATTGATCCAATCAATTCTATAGTTGTAAAACCCTAATAAAATTAAAACATTATCAGCCCATCACAACCCATAATATTATCATATGACATTATCTAGGTATATGTGCTGATCTGCAAAGTGCAGTTTAACCCATATAGCATTTATGCTGATTTGGGCTAATGTAGTTTTAAGATGTTAAAATTTGGTCTTACAAAGGTGGGCCGAATTAAATCTTGAAGTGGACCATAAAATATTTGGCCAAAATCGAATTTGGGTCAGAAAAACCAACTCCATCAAACCAAGAATTTGGTCCAACCAGTTTGGACCAAATTTGGTGCAAATTGACCCAAGTTTTGGTATCTAGTTCAAGATTTAAATCAAGATTAATGATTTGAAAAATAAATTAAATCCAGATAATCATAATTATTAAGAAAACGAAATCAGAGGGTTGTACTGTGAAAATCTTGGACATCCTACAAAACTACAAAGAAAAGTTAATTGCAGATTGCAGAATTATAATCTACAAACCACAGATACACAGATCTCCTATCTATGAAATCTTCTTCTCCTCCACCGCGCGCACCAGCAATCTCCAGATAAATAAAATAGAAAATTCCTAATTTTTTATTTTATTACATCACATTGAATCCTATACAATTTGTCTAAAAAAATAAAAATAATTAATTATATACCAAATTAAATAGAATAGAAATAGCAGGGTGCACAAATCTTGGCACCAGAAAGAATCAATCTCTATCACATATGCAGCCTAAGAATTCAATAAACATTCATAGAACAATTTCATAAATATAGCATAATAATAAAGATTTATTTTTCAGATCATACACCCAAAAATCTGGGAACCAATTCCCAAAAAAATTGCTATTTGTGCAAACCGGGTAAAATGCCTTTTGCCCATTTGTGCAAGGTCAGATCTGGTTTAAATTGGTTCAAGATTGAACCTGACTCTGATACCACTAAAGGGAAGGGAGATTCATCATATGGATGGCCGAACCATGTAGGAAGGCTAGGTGAAATTTTAAAAATTTCATTCTCCCTTCCGGAAATCCTATTCCCAATTTTAGAAAAACTGCATTTTTCAATGATCATTCTTGAAATAAATTGGACTAGATCTAGACCAAATATTAGGGAGAAAGATACCTGATACAGAATCCACGCAAATGCTCCTCCCAATGTAGGTCTTCATGCCCAAAAAGAGTGCCAAATCCGTCCTCCACTGAAGATGACACAGCTTAGGATGAGGTTGGATCAGCAGGGAAGTTCTTCAACAAGAACCCTAATTCTTCAACAAGAATCATGCCAAGGATGTGAACACAACTTCAAATTATTTCTTCTAGCAAGAAATAATATCAAGATCAAATCTTGATCAGTCCAAGATGGAGATCGAATAGGGTGGGTGGCGGCAAGAACAAAGGGAGAAAACAGAACTGAGAATTGAGTGTTCTATGAAGAGAATTCGGCCTCCTATTTATAATCCTCTTTTGGATTAGCTTCCTAATATGATTAGGAAAGAATTCCTTTGGTTCAAATTTGTAACTGAATCTGGACTTTTAAATGGATAAGACTTTTCTTATCCATCAGCTAATCCTATTCTGATTATAAACCAAATTCGCCACCTTTTATTTAATCTAATTAAATACCAAATTCGATGTGGGCTTTTAAGGCCCATTATGCTTTCAAGCTCACTTTCTTTAACAGCTAGTTAGCTTGGTTCTCTTTGTATGGCGTGGGACCCTAGCATTGATCTCTACAAAAGCCATATGGGTTCAACCCTGCCTCTGTTACAAGGTCTGGCCGAATAAACCCCTGAACCCATCAATATGGGTTCTTAGTGGGCCCAACATCTACACTAGATGGTTCTCGAGTCCAGCCACCTTATGAAGGCTCAAGGACTATGGACTTATGTTAGATTAGCCCATCAGGTTTATTATCCATAAATGGTCATACACTTTTCCTCTCAGTCCTTAATGATCAAGCACTGCCCGACAAGAGAGGATCTCTCCCTCAACTGCAAGGTACAGTACTGCACTCTGTACTCATAAATGTCCAGTTTAAGGGTATTTCATAGAAACACACCAAATCACATGAATCAATTATGCACTTTATTCATTTACAATAAATGACATAATGTACATCAATCTGATTGGAGTTAAGGGCATACACTGTTTAACAGGTGGGATCCACCCATATGTTGCAGTCTTTACCTAATACATAACTTTAGAAAGTTGGAAAGAAAGACAAAATAAAGTTGAGACTCTTGATGTTTTCTCATTTTATGAGAATGAGACAAATTGTCTTGTCTTGATTCATGTTATTGGATGGTGGGACCTACTCTTTGCTATCCTTTGGCTTTCTCTACAAGCCTCATTTTCTCTCTTGATACTCATGCTAGTATCCTTTTTGAGAAGAAAAAAAGAAAAAGAGGAATGGGAAATGGAAATTCCTCTTTTACAAGAGAAGAAGACAAGAGCACATTCAATCAACCGTTGTAGCTATTGTTTTACTCTTAATCCATCAAGATTTTTGTAGGGTTTCTTGGCTCTTCAACAGTGGTTTTGGATAGGAATTGTGCAGCTTTGTTTGGTGAGGTCTTTCTCATGTTTTGTTGATTGAAATTTATCTTGTTTGATGACTGTTTTTGTGTATCCAAGAGAGGTTCTTGCCTCTTGAAGTTGTTATTCTTTAATTGGAACTAAAAAAGTTGTAATTCCCATTATTCATGTTGATAGTGGAAGATTTCTAGGTTAGTGCCCCGTGGTTTTTCTATTCACATTGGAAATGTTTTTTCACGTTAAAAAAATTATTGTATGTTATTTTGCTTGTGGTGTTTGATTATTTTTCTCATTGGGCATTACTTGTCATTTCTTCTTTTCCATTTAGGTTGCTGATTTACACGCTATTAACAAGGGACTTTAATTCCAACAGTTAATTAATTTATACATTAAAAAACCCTCAAAGAAAGGAGTTCTCTTCAAGGACATGGTTAGCCTCCTATTGAGTATTGACGAGGGGTCCAATTGAAATATAAAAGAAAAAGAGAAAAGGAAGAAAAATTCATCATTTGGGCTGTTCAAGGGTCGGGTTGGGTCGGTTTACTGATGTTTTTCCTACTGACCCGACCTAGTCGGGTTACTTGAAATTGAAACCGAAACTGACCCTGTGTTAAGCAAAACCGACTTGATCGATTTAAATCGGTTTGGGTTGGTTTGGGTCGGCTTCGGCTCTACTTAGTGGTGACTTAGTTGTTGTTCAAGTGTTCATTTCTGGCTCTATATTCCCAAAGGAAACCAACATTTCCTTAATGTTTTGTGGCCCATCCATGAATCCAGCTGTGGAGGGAGTAGAGTTTGAGATTCAACTTACTTAAGTAGGTTGTAACTAGGATAGAGACAACTTAGTTAAGTAGGAAATAAATAGGTTGTAACTACTAGCTAGGAACTAACTACTAAGTCAGTTTGGTTCGGGTCAGTTTCGCTTTTCACACATGAAAATTGAAACCAAACCAAATCATCAGTTTATGATTTTTTTATAACTCGAAACCAACCGGTGCTAAAAAAAACCCGACAGACTCGGGTTGGGTCGGTCCGGGTTGGTTGGCTTGATCGGATTGTGTCTTCTTATGAACAGCCCTATCCATCATAAAACCTCTCCTTTGGTATTACATTTTACACATTACATGAATGTATGTACTTATAGCATACAAATAGACCATTTTTCAATCATTCAATGATTAGGCTGTGAGCCTCACAATCCAATCTTTATTAGGCTTGAACTCGGTTCGATTAACAAACAAGCTTATGTATTGGACTGGAAAAAAAATTGAGGTCCAATAATAAATAAAATAACCATTTTTTCAATCATTCAATGAAGTGGAGGGAGGCAAGTTACTATCTTTGTGTGCTTTGAATGGCACACTTTCAAAACTTCTTATATATCTTGTTTGGTGGTTCCTTCTCACACAAATAGACCCTCCCTCAATGAAACGCTTAGGACCTTTTACGCTGCATCATACATTTTATCATGAAGAATGCTATCTAAAACTTATGTCTTTATGTTGATGCTTAACCAATATTTATACATACATGAAGCGATAGAGTTCTAGTTCTATAGGAAAAATTAAAAAGTAAGAAGAAGAGATGTACATGAAGTAGGAAAGGATAAGAGAGAGAGAAGAGAAAATATTAACGCCACCAAGTGACGTGCATGCATGGGAGTCATAGGAGTCCATGTGAAACGTGGCTCTCACAAGTCCATGTGAAACATGGCTTTCTCGTAACACCCGCCGTCATGTTGGACTATGAATGGAGTACACCAACTTGGAGATCAAAGAATTGAAACGATTATGTCCAAGTGGTTTAGTGAACACGTCAGTTTTGAGAACTCCAGAGTAAATCTTCTTGCAATGAGGTGGCAATCTACCTCGGTGTGTTTGTTCCATTCATGATAAATGAGATTGGCAGTGATCTGCATGGCTGATTTGTTGTCGCAGAACATGATGGCAGTACGTGAGGAAATATGGAAATCAGATAAGAGATATTGCAACCATGTTAGTTCGCACACAATGGAGGGCATGGTTCGATACTCAGCTTCAGCGGAGGAACGTGAGATGGTAGCCTGTTTCTTAACTTTCCAAGAGATAAGACTGTAGCCAAGAAAAATACAATAACCAGAGATGGAACGGCGAATAGTGGGGCAGGAGGCCCAATCGGAATCCGTATATGCTCTTAATCGCAAGTTTGAATTGGAGGGGAGAAAAATACCAATCGTAGGGGAAGACTTCAAGTAGCGAAGAGTAGCTTGCAAATGTGGCGTTCGCGGTTGAGACACAACTGGATGAGTGTGTTTACACTGTAAACCAAGTCGGGCCTAGTCAATGTAAGGTACAAGAGTCTACCAATGAGGTGCTGGTACGGACCTGAATCGGAAAGAAGCTTGCCATTAGTGGGGATGAGCTAAGAATTCTGCTCAATAGGAAAAGAAACAGTTCAGAGCCAAGGGCGCCAATGTCTCAAAAGATATCCAAAGTGTACTTGCATTGAGACATTGATCCCGAGGAAAAGAAACAGTTCAGAGAACAATGTCGGTAGGGGAACAAGAGACATTGATCCCGAGGAAATATCGTCAACGTCCCAAATATTTGAGTAGGAATTTGGAATTCAAGAAATTCTTTAATTTGTAAATGCCCTAATCATTATTAATAGCAATGATGATGTCATCAACATACTAAGACAATAGTAAAACAAGTACCTTGGAGTGAGTAAACAATGAATAGTCCACAGGGATTGTTGGAAATCTGCAACAATAAGAGTGGATGAAAATTTTGAGAACCAGTTATAGGAAGCCTGTTTAAGTTCATGGATGTATTTACAGAGCCGACATATACAAGATTCGTCCTTGCTACCAAATCCAAGGGGTGGTTTTATGTACACTTCTTCATGAGGTCGCCGTGGAGAAAGGCTTTGTTGACGTCAAGTTGATGGAGAAAACAGTTTCTAACAGCAACAATAGTGAGAAGACATCTCATGGTTAATAATTTGGCTACTGAAGCAAATGTGTCATAATAACCCAGACCCTCTATCTGAGTGAAGCCTTGAGCAACCAGTCAATCCTTGTATGGGAGGGAGATAAGCGGTTATAAGAAATGAAATTAGAGAGGGGACAAGAAGTACCTTGCTGTGAAGAAGATGATGGGTTTGGAGTAGAAGCGTTGCAACAATAATTGGCAAGGTGGGCTGAGAGCTGCATCATAGGGTAGGGGTTAGCATAGTGGGCGTCGGCACACTCTCTGTAGGTGCAGCGGGAGAGTACAAAGAGGCAAGAAGATGTAGTGGGAGTCAAGGGAAGAGATAAAAGAGAGTAATGAGTGCTCAAAAACGGGTATCAGTAAAACATGAGAGGGTACATCGTCAGCCAGCCATTGTGCTGAAAGGAAAGATTTGTTCATGGAAATCAACATCTCGACTGACAAAGAATTCCTTGGCTTGGAGGTCATAGATATTGTATCCACATTGGCCATGAGGATAGCAAAAAAAAAAAAAACCAATTGCAGGCTCGAGGAGCGAATTTATCTGATTGGAGGTGAGAGGTGGAAGCAAAGCATAAGCAACTAAACAAACACAACTCCTTGTAAGAAGGTTTATTGCCAAACAAGACTTCATGGGAGAGTGGTTTCCAAGGACGGGAGTTGGTAATTTGTTGATGAAGTAAGTGGCAGTGAGAAGTGAGAAGACACTCACTCCAAAAGGAGATGGGGTGGTGCAACTGAACATGGAGGGCGCGTGCTACGTTTAAAAGGTGGCGATGCTTACGCTCGATCACTCCATTTTGTTGGGGAGTGGTGACGCAACCGTGTTGATGGAGAACACCCCATTCAGTCAGAAAGGAAGATAGTTCAGTGGTAAAAAAAATCACGGCCATTATTCGATCAAATGATTTTAATGGTTGATTGAAATTGATTAATGGCGTAAGCAGAAAAAAAAATGTTGTATTAACTTAACAGTCTTAGGTTTAAAACACATGAGAAAATCATCAACAATATTAAGAAAGAAATGCACCCCAGAGGAGGAGGGAATGGAGCCAAGGGGGAAAAGATAACCGGGTCTGTTTGGCAAGAAGACAAATCTCACAATCCTTGGTATTGGTCGAACTAATAGGCAGAGTGTCATGGAGATGGTGAATACAAGAGGGACTTGGGTGGCCAAGTCGTTGGTGCCATAATGTGGTGGATTGATCGGTAGAAATAAGAGATGCATATAACAATTTAATGTTAGAGGTCATATGGTGGCTAGCGCCGGTGTCCAGAATCCACGTGGAAGAGGATGGTAAAGAAAATAAACAATTGTTACTACTACCTGCCAAGTTTGCCATGGGAGAAGTAGAAGGTTTGAGATCCTTCAAAAGCTGGAGGAGTTGATCATATTGCTCATTAGTGATGTGAGAGCTTGCGGACCGTGGAATGTCGCCCACTGTTAAAATCCTCGGTGGATTTGGATCTATATGATTTTGGTGCATTGTTGTTCTTTCTTTTGTAATGGGGTGGATAGCCGATGTCTCTCGTGTGTCCCATGATGTTGCAATCTTTCGACTTACCTTTGGTGTCGGGTGGTTGAGGTTTGGAAGCAAGGTTCTTAATACCTTCTTTGTCAGTGGCTGGAGGATGATCATGACGGGACATTTAGGCAGAGATATTCTCAGCAATGAGAATGAAGAGGACTGATGAATCATTCCATGTGCCTCGTCTTGTAATACGAGTGAATAGGCTCGTGCCGTAGTGGGAATAGGATCCATTAACAATAATCGGCTGCGAACATATGAGAAGACATCACTCAATCCCATAAGAAATTGCATCATTTGTTCCCGTTCTTGTAGAAACAGACCAATACAAAGAACATAGATACTTTGTTGCACCCAATATACATCATGCTGCAGTTATCAAGGAAATTTAGATATAAATACCTGTATCCATTTCAGCAGTCGAACCTTGCAGAATGAGTGAATGACTGTGTCGACAGATGTGGTTTTTCTCAGTTAAATCCTTGCTTTGCCTTAAGTATTTTTCAACTCTCTATCTCTGATGGGGAGAAATAGAAGGTGGTTGGGAACCATAACCTAGGAGTCTCTATTTTTGACCTAATAGGATCCCATTAAGCCTATATGGATCAAAATATGGTATCCACCCATTAACCCCCATATTCACTTATTAGAGTCTATGGGTTTTACATAGATGAATCACTTAATTAAGCCCACTTATAAAATAGCCCATCAAGCAATTGTTTCATTGAATATGTAAGCCCACATAATAGAGATTAAAACCTAACAATCTCCCACTTGGTCTACATATGAAATCTGAAACAATTATATTGAACAAATTCCTTATGTGTACACCTTTTATGCTATTTTCTTTAGACTTCTCCTTAGTTTCAATCTGGTTCATTTCCTATACTAATATGAGATCATGACGGCTTTTGTCATATATAAGCGTGACTAAACCTTTCATTCTCACCATATCAATACATTCAACGACATAGATCAAGTATGGATGAATGGTATAGAAATTACATGCAATGTGATCTCAAAACATGCTTATTTTCAACCGGTTCTACTTTATTCTTTAGAGAGATCATTCAAAAATTCACAAACATATTCAGAGATGTAGATGGTGAAAAGAATCATAAAACTTTATTATGCATAAATACAGACATGCAAAACATGCCTTAATCCATAGAACATTCAAAAGTAAAGAAAAACTTTCACTAAATCAAGGTATTCAAAAAATGCCTATACCCATATGAGCAGTGTGCTCATGAAAAACCTTAGATGGCAATCCCTTGGTCAACGGATCCGCTATCATGGAGTTTGTCCCTATATGTTCTATACAAATCGACCATTCTAAACTCTCTCCTTAACAGATAGAAACTTGATGTTAATATGTTTTGATTTTACAGAGCTTCCGTTGTTTTAATGGCCTTTCAATCCCATTAACTATATGTAGCCCAGTGACAAAGTTATGCAACCATATTCCATGATTGGATGCCTCAAAACACGCTATGAACTCTACAACCATGGTTGAGGAAGCTATGAGCGTCTGTTTGGCACTTTTCTAAGATATAGCTCCTTCAACTAACATGAAGACATAGCCCGAAGTGGATCGTTTGTTGTCTTGGCATCCTGCAAAATCAGAATCGTAATACCCAATGATCTCCAAATTGTCTGATTTCCTATAGATTAACATGAAGTCCTTTGTTCTCTGTAAATACTACATCACCCATTTGGCTGCTTTCCAATGATCCAGTCATGGGTTACTCAAATATTTGCCCAATAGTCCCACTATAAATGCTATATCGGGACGGGTACAAACTTGATCATACATTAGACTTCCTATAGCCGAGGCATAGGGAACCTTTTGCATCTCCTTCATTTCAAGGTCTATTTTGGGGCACTGATTGAGACTGAACTTGTCTCCTTTAGCCACAGGCGTATCATCTGACGAACAACTTTTCATGCCGAATCTGCTTAGCACCTTTTCAATATAGCCCTTTTGTGACAATCCAAGAACACATCGAGAGCAATCTCGTAATATTTATATGCCCAACACAAAAGAGGCATCCCCAAGATCTTTCATCTCAAAATTCTTAGTGAGAAATTTCTTGGTTTCGTGCAGCAAGCCTATATCGTTACTCGCCAGCAGTATGTCATGGACATATAGCACCAGGAAGATAAACTTGCTCCCATTGAACTTGTGGTATACACAATCATCAACCACATTTACCTCAAAACCATATGAGGTAATCACTTGATGAAATTTGTGATACCACTGACGAGAAGCCTGTTTGAGACCATAGATGAATTTCTTTAATTTATAGACCATAGACTTTGAATCTTTGGATTCAAAATGTTATGTCTAAACCATATAAATCGTTTCATCAATGTCTCCATTGAGAAACACTGTCTTTACATCCATCTGATGTAGCTCTAAATCAAAATGAGCTACAAGTGCCATTATTGTTCTAAAGGAGTCTTTTGAAGAAACCGGAGAAAAGGTATCTTTGTAATCAATGCCTTCCTTTTGAGTGAATCGTTTAGCGACTAGACGAGAATTATATCTTTCGACATTGCCTTTTGAATCCCTTTTGGTTTTAAATATCCATTTGCAATCCATGGGTTTCGAACCTTCAGGCAACTCAACAAGATCCCAAACGCCATTGTCTTTCATGGATTTCATCTCTTCTTGCATGGCATTGATCCATCGTTGAGAATTAGAACTTTGAAGGGCTTCGCGAAGGTTGATTGGATCATCTTCCGCTAAGCCTACATAATCTTCTTGTTCTAGGAGGAACACGATATAATCATCTGGAATCACACTTCTCCTTTGTCTGTTGGATCTTCTCAATGACACTTCTTGAAGTTGTTGAGTTTGCTCTATGGGAAGAACTTCATTGTTGTTTTGAACCGGAATTATTTCTTGAACAATGTTAGGAATTATTGTCGGATCACTGTCAATAATAATATCAGAAAGAGAAATGAATTTCTCTTCTTCCAAGACAACTGTTTTGTTAAAAGAGACGTTCCTTAATTCTTCCCCCCCCCCCCCAAACTCTACATCCTCAAGAAATCTGACATTGCCCGGCATAGTGTACTGTGGGACAATACCGCATTCCTTTAGGAAGTTAGCAAAGGGTCCTGGACATTGTTTTCCTGATCCATCATATTTGCCATAGTATTCTCCACCACGTTAAGATTTGACGGCTTTAATTTTCTTACCAAGTTGAAGTTTGACTTCAGCTTTATAAGGCTTGAAAACGTCTAGGGATTGAGACTTCTCACTTATTAAATATAGGTACCCATATCTTGAGTAGTCGTCTATGAATGTAATGAAGTACTATTGACCATTCCATGCTGGTGTAGGGAATGGCCTACAGATATCCGTATGTATTAGTTCTAAGACTTCTGTACATCTGTTGGCACATGTTTTCTTTATGTTCGTTAATTTTCCCTTAATGCACTCAATACATACTTGGAAATCTATCAAATTGAGGGAATCAAGAATTTTGTCCGACATAAGCCTCTGAATTCTCTGTTTAGAGATGTGACCTGAACGCTTGTGCCATAAGGAAGTAGAATTCTCAGCTAATTTACGCTTTGCTCCTTTAGAACTTGCATGCAGGATTTCATTATGGTAAACAATGGTTTCCAACATATAAAGACGATCACTTAAAATACTGGTACTAATAACATTTGAATTTAGAGAGATACTAACTTTATTATTTCCAAAACCACAAAAGTAACCATATTTGTCCAAATAGGAAATAGAAATTAAGTTCCGTTTAAATGACGGAGCTACAAAAGTCTCAACTAAATTCAAATAAGAATCAGTTTTTAAAAATAATCTAAAGTGTCATACAGTTTCCACAGGAACTTTATTGCCATTGCCTACATAGATGAATCTTTCAGCATCAGTTGGCGATCGGCTCCAGAGGCAACCCTGTATAGACATACTTATGTGAGTAGTAGCGTCAGAATCTATCTACCAAGTGTCTATAGGTACAGAAGCTAAATTAGCATAAGAACAAACTAAAGTGAGAGACGTACCCTTCTTTACACGCTAGACGGCGTATTTGGAACACTCTTTCTTCATGTGTCCTGCCTTCTTGCAGAAAAAACAAGTGAGTTCGTCACCTTGCTTCTTCGCCTTTTTCTGTAAGGGTGTTTCATTTGTAGTATCCTTAGCCCTCTTCTTTTTATTTTTATGAGAGGTTGATGCTAAGTGGGCACTTTCATTCTTTTCCCTCTACATCCTTTCTTCTTCTTGCACACATTGGGAAATGAGCTCATTAAGAGTCCATTTATCATTCTGAGTATTATAACTCACCTTAAATCGATTGAACTATGCAGGAAGAGAAATGAGAGCTAAATGCACGTGTAAATCATCATTTATCTCTAACTTTAGTGCCTTTAGCTTTCCAACAAGGTTTGACATCTCCAGTATGTATTCCCTTATGTTTCCCTTTCCCTTGTACCTCATAGAAATTAGAGTAGCCAAAAGGTTGCTAGTTTTCGCTTTCTCATTTTTGGCGAAATACTATTGTATTGCCATAAGGGATTCCTTAGCATTATTGCTCTCAGAAATAGAGCCCTGAAACGCTTTCGGTATGGAACATTTCATAATCATTAGACTCATGTAATTAGAGCAATCCCATTTATCAACTTTGGCCTCATTGGAATTATCCTCAGCCGGAATGGGTCGCTCCGTCCTTAACACAAGGTCTAAATCCATGCAGTCGAGAATGATTTCCACACTCTTTCCAGACCTTAAAGTTTGTACCATTCCACATAGGAATGACACTGATTTGAGTAAAAACATTATTTTCAGTTGCTGAAACTGAATAGAGAACAAAAACAACATATAATCAATAATACAAATTACAAAAGTAAGATACCTAGCACAACTTGACATTTAGTGTTTGCACAGAAATATCAATTGTAAATGATACTCTCAATGCAACAATCAAACATTGAAAATAAATCTTGTCAAACAACAGCCTTTCTTTGAACCAACTATTATTCACATCGATAATAACTTTACAATATCAATATTTATCATCACATGTATGTTCACTACCTGGCCAAACATCAACCTTCCTTTGGGCCGATCAATGTCCGCATAGACAATGAATACACAAATTCTTTATATTTCAAATCAAATTAATTTTACACAGCAAAGGCTACTTTGGTAACATGTTGCTTCAATCAACTCAATTTGAAAAAAAAAAACTGTATCTATATCTAGTAAAAAAAAAAAAAAAACTCAGTATCACATGCATGACAAAACTAAAACAGCTCAATGTCACTTCCATACAAAACTGACACACGTAAATCACTTGTGTACAGTTATATCACGATCCCTTTTTTTTTTTTTTGGTTCTGGAGACGCATCAAGTCGCCATTGCGTTTCCCCCCCTTTTTTTTGGAACAGCCTTGCTTCGTGGCTGTTCGGCATGCACACAGTCAAACGACTACACAACCTCAAACAAGATACAATCCCAAATATAAATTTTATTTTTGACAATAATCCTAATAACCCAACATGATTCATGCTCTGATACCACTTGTAGAAACATACCAATACAAAGAACATACAAAGAACAAGAGACTTTGTTGCACCCAAGATACATCATGTTGCAGTTATCAAGGAAATTTCGATATAAATACCTGTTTCCATCTTAGCAGTCGAACCTTGCGGAATGAATGAGTGACTGTGTCGACAGGTGTGATTTTCCTCAGTTAAATCCTTGCTTTGCCTTAGGTCTTTTTCAACTCTCTATCTCTAATGGGGAGAAATAGAGGGCAGCTGAATGATTTAGCCTATTGGGAACCATAACCTAGGAGTCTCTATTTTTGACCTAATAGGATCCCATTAAGCCTATATGGGTCAAAATATGGTGTCCACCCATTAACCCCCATACTCACTTATTTGAGTCTATGGGCTTTACATAGATGAATCACTTAATTAAGCCCACTTATAAAATAGCCCATCAATACAATTGTTTCATTGAATATGTAAGCCCACATAATAGAGATTAAAACCTAACAGTTTTTGCTAAGCTGTAGCTTTGAAGGCTCCGCAAGTACATGAGGCTGGTGTGATGAGTGTTGAAAGTTTGTCCCATAATTCCTTCAACCTTCTGTAGTAGCTGGTGACCTAATCCGTGTGTTTCTGGAGAGTCGCTATTCTCTTCTTAATTGGCAAATTCGAGGTCCATTAATTGTTGGGTGAGAAATGATCTACCAAGCCTTTCCATACTTCTGCTGTTGAATTAGCATACAAGACAGAGGGTGATAGATCTCTGTGAATGGCGTTCAACAACCAAGATCGCACCATGTTGTCAACGCGCTGCAAAAAGGCGAAAAGAGGATCTGTTATGAAGGGCTGCTTGATTGCCCCGTCAACGAAGCCCAACTTGTTTTTGGCCGGCCGAGAGGGCCATTATCATCTCTCTCTTCCAAGTGACGTAGTTGTCATCGGTGATCAGTGGTGTCGTGACGAGTATCATGTTGGGATTATCAGAATGGTGTAAGAAGTATGCATTGGCTGGAGACATCGTTGAAGGAGCCTGGATCGTCGGTATTGTTACGTAGATTAATCATGGCTTTGATACCATGAAGAATGTATCGAAGAAGAGAGAAACTTGTGTCTTTACATTGATGATTAACCAATATTTATATATACATGAAGAGATAGAGTTCTAGTTCTATAGGAAGAAGTAAGAAGTAATTAGAAGAGACGTACATGAAGTAGGAAATTAATGATAAGAGATAGAGAAGAAAAAATATTAATGGCACCTAGTCACGTGCACTCTCATGATAAGAGATAGAGAAGAAACTTGTTTTTTTTTGTCCAACCTCTATCTCTCCTTCTTTTTCATCTCTTTTACCGTATCCTAAGTATCTTCTTGGTCATGAATCAAAGAATTAAAAACAAAAAAGAAAGAAGAAAAAAAAATCATTCTCCAAATAATAAGGCTTCATCACCGGAAGCATCATGCCGTCAACTTTAAAGGAGGGAAGACAGTGTTCATTTCAATTATATGACTCAATTTTTTTTATCGTTACATATTTTCCCATAACTTCTAAAAATCCCCGAAACGATGTCCATAGCAGCACGTACGTAAACGAAAACAGATTTGTTCACAAAAGAAAAGAAACAAGGGAGAAGTACAAAAACACACGATGCAGAATTCTGAATTCCAGCCTGCCCCCCCTACTACTAGCCCTCTGTCCCCTATAAACTACATCCTGCCTGTGAATTTGGCATCAATTCACGGTCAGGATGCATTTTCCCTGTACTTTGGGGCTAGAGAATTCTGATCTTGGCTGATTGGTACTTCTTCCAAGAAACAAACACCATTAATCCGTATTATCTAAACTCAAAAGCTTAATTGTATAAATGCTATACGTTAGCGCCAAAGATGGGGCTGAGGACAATAAGGTATCTCCGGTGACGTCCAAGTCCGAGGCTGACAGGTCTGACCAGGCTTGTGATGAGGACTTAGAGGTCAGAGCTTAGTCCTTAAGAGCTCAGAAGAGGTCTCTCGA
Source organism: Nelumbo lutea (assembly GCF_056320005.1). Classification (NCBI taxonomy): domain Eukaryota; kingdom Viridiplantae; phylum Streptophyta; class Magnoliopsida; order Proteales; family Nelumbonaceae; genus Nelumbo; species Nelumbo lutea. Next base: position 1,609,491 of record NC_142689.1, read on the forward strand.
GATTCTGAATGCAAGAGAGCAGGTATGAGCAAGACGACTTCACCTTGAGATGGGCACCCCCTTTTATAGCTAACCTTGCCATGAAGTGGTTGGAAGCAGTTAGAGAGGACAGCCAGGATTCCATCCAACCGATGCCACGCGGCACAATCCGAGGCTTGCCATGTGCACCTACACCAAAGAAGGGGCCTAGGGCAACAAGGTAACTTCATTGACATCCGAGGCCGATGGGTCCAACCTATGAGCTAGAGAAGAGTACACGTTAAAGGCCCTTGGTTTTATCCGAGGGGCGTACTCTGACAGTCAAGTTAGTCAGGTGCTAAAGAGGGGTTGGACCAGTCTTGAGACGAGGGCTCAGTGCTTAGTCTTTAAGAGCTTAGAAGAGGTCTCTTGAGAATCTGAATGCAAGAGGGCAAGTATGAGCAAGATGGCTTTACCTTGAGATGGGCATCCCCTTTTATAGCTAACCTTGCCATTGAGTGGTTGGAAGCAGTTAGATATGGACGACCATGATTCCATCCGTCCAATGCCACATGGTGCAACCCGGGGACTGCCATGTGCACCTACATCACTTGCCCCCCACTCTCGAAGACGTAGTGGCCGAGGTCGAGCAGTGCACTGAGCGGAGACCTCGGCCTCAGCCGAAGGGAGTGCCATATAGTTTCATGCAGGCATCGAATGACATGTTGGGTAGAGACCTTGGCTTCGGTCGAAGAGAGTACCATGTAGTTGTGTGGAGGCGTTGTCCTCGGTTGAGGACTCCTCTTGGTGAATGTTTCATGACTATTTCCTTGTTTGGTTCTTGCCTCTTTGGAGGATCTCAATGGGCCAAGCGTGCGGAACAATGGTTGGCACGGGTATGAGGCATCTGTGTTTGCTAGTCGTGTCTCATACGAGTGTTGTCGTTATCTAGTGTGGATTCGTACACGGGACGAGCGTTGGTGTTGACTGGTCGTGGCCATGTGCAACACAATGTGGAGGCTCGCTCTTGACCCGGAGTCAGCAAGTGGACTGACTTATTCACTCGGTGTCATTTCATCTCCCCGAGGTTGATGCCATGTGTAACGTGTTAATTCAGGCTATCAAGTCAGTGATTATGGCACGGGCATGAGGCATCTGCATTTGCTGGTCGTGTCTCATTCGAGTGTTGTCTTTATCTAGTGTGGATTCGTACACGGGACGGGCATTGCTGTTGCCTAGTCATGGCCGTGCGTGAGACAATGCAGAGGCTCTCTCTTGACTTGGAGTCAGCGAGTGGACCGACTTATTCACTCGGTGTCATTTCATCTCCCCGAGGTTGATGCCACGTGTAACGTGCCAATTCGGGTTATCAGGTCAGCAATTCTGCGACCATTGGATAAAAGTGATCCCAGAGACCTCAGCCACCAACTAGCCAATCCCTTAAGCTTCTTTCTTTATACTCAGACATTAGGTAAAGGACATTTGTCTTCGAACCATGTCGTATTCGGACTCTGGACCTGAGTGTTATGGACTCCCTAACTTGAGTGACACCAGTAGTCCTTCTTCCACCTTGTCTAGCAATGGGAGTACTAGCAGTGAACCTGAGAGTTGCCCTCGGGTGTTTGGTGTCCAGGTATTGAGGGAGAGGACTGCCCCTAGAGGAGCTGGGTGTGACCGATGGGGTAGGGATTCTCCCGATGAAAGTACTGGCTCCATGAGGCTGAGGACTGATGCCACGGGGAATGCCCCAATGCATTTTGAAGTGGTGGAGTCGGAGGAAACTAAAGATCCTTTTCCTGAGGAGCTTGTCGAGGAGTGATGCTACTGCGTTTCTCACGCTCCGATCTAGATAGTGAGCTCAGCAAGGAGCAAGTGAGGGCTCTTTCTGAGATAGAGTCCCTAGTGTTGGTGACCAGTCGTAGTGCCCAGCCAAGGGGGATGTGTATGTGCATTAGCACTACCTCCACTTTGGCCTTCGTTTCCCTTTACCTCCTCTCATCCCAGAAATCTCAATTAGTATAACATCTCCTTTAGTCAACTTGCTCCAAATGTGGTTGGGACCATATTTGTTGTGCTAGTGATGGCTCAACTCCGAGATGTGTCTATGACTTTGAACATTTTCTGGGGTCTGTTCGCCTTGAGGAGGCATCCTGTTGGGGACAGTTTGTGGTACTTCCAGGGCTAACATGGTAAGGTAGTGGGCAACCCATCGTCCATCCACAACTTGAAGAAGAAATACTTCTTCGTCTCTTGTCCGGAGGGATGGCCCTTTTGGTTTGATTGGGGGACGCCAGATTCACTGGCTGAGAGAATGAGGCCTTACAATAATGAGGAGGAGTTGGTCATGATGACTTGGATACGATTGACGTGGACGATCCACGGTAAGCCCTTTGTAGCGGAGGAAGCCTTGGTGTGAGCTGGTCTTAGCCTGCCCCCTTGGTATGGGCACTCCTGCTCTCGGCTAGTAGGCATGTTCATGGGCCAGATCGGGCCGGGCTTTTACTCTGTATTAACAAATTTTTCTAAGGCCCGAGCCCGTGCCTAGCCGTTACTATTGCTGAAGTGGCTAAATAGAGATAGAGAGAGAGAAATCATAAAGAAAAAAATAAAAAATGTAAACATATATATTAAATTATAAATATATATTTTAATAAATATTATATTATTTATGTACTTCATATATTTTATAAAATAAATAATATTGAGTCAGGTCAAGCCAGGCTCGGACCGGACTTTTTTGAAAAATCCCGAGCCCGACCCAAAACATAGTTGGGCTTACTGTATTAGGCCCAAGGTTAGGCCTGCGAGCCTAATTATATGACCAAGTCCGACCGGGGTGCGGGCCGGGCCATCGGGCTACCCGGCCCATGAACAAGGCTATCGGCTTGTTACGTTGTCTTCTTTGTTTACTTTGTCATTCTTTTAATGCATTTCTTGTTTGTTGTAGAAATGGACAATGGTACAAGTGTAAAACGGGTTGTGTCGCCCCTAGGGATAACTTGGGGATCGACACGACATGGCCCATGGCCCAGGCCCATGTGAGCCCGTTCCATGCCGTAGGCCGGGCTGGCCCATGGGCTAAGCTTTGGGCCACGTTGGGTCATGCATCGAACCAAAACTATTTATTTAAAAAATTGACAAAAAGATTAAAATTTTATTTTTATTTGAATTTTGATGTATAAAATTGCTTATATATACAATAATTAAATAAATGATATATATGGGTCGTGTTTGCATGCGGGTGGCATGGCCCACTCGGTCGTGCCATGCTAGCCCGTCGTGGACCTAAAACCCTAGGTGCAACACGGCCCGTACGATTGTGTTGGGCCTGGCACAACCCTCAAACTGTCGTGCCGGGCCATGGGCGGCACGACCCATTTTACACCTCTAGACGGTGGCATGAAGAACATGCTTATGCAGTTGGCCAGGGCGAACACCAAGAAAGGATCGACCGAGGGGCCTTCGAAGAGGCTTGTCATGACGGAACTACCTCAGGTAAAGGCGCTAGCTGAGGCCGAGAGGAGGAGGGCGGTCACGCCCTAGAGGCTAGCTGACGCCCCTCAAGCTGAGAGGGCGAAGAGGCTGGCAGTGAGGGACCTCCCAACAGAGGGTGCCGTCGAGGGCTCTTGGCAATCGGGGCCTCACTCATCTGTCCCTCGTGAAGACATGCTACTGTCGGCACAGAGACTTTTCTTCCCTAACTAGAATGTCGGGGAAGGGTGACTCGCTCAACAACCTCAACGTCAGTTGAGCTTTGGTGACGGGAATGCTCCTGTCATTCCTATCACCAAGAAGCAGTACTCTCTTCGAGATCCCCAAAGAGGCGAGAACCAAAAAAGTAAGCAGTTGCCAAGAAGAGTCCTTAATAGTCGAGGCCAACACCTCCACACAACTACATGGTACTCTCTTTGACCGAAGCCGAAGTCTTTGCCCAATGCGCCATCCGACGCCTCCACGAAGCTATGTAGTACTCTCTTCAGTTGAGGTTGAGGTCTCCACTCAACGCACTGCTTGACCTCAGCCACTACGGCCTCAAGAATGGGGGGCAAGTGATGTAGGTGGACTTGACAGGCCTCGGATTACACCATGTGACATCGGCTGGATGGAATCCTTACCGTCCATCTCTAATTGCCTCCAACCACTCTATAACAAGGTCAATTATAAAAGGGGGTGCCTATTTCAAGGTAAAGCCATCTTGCTCATACTTGCTCTCTTGCATTCAGAATTTTAAAAAACCTCTTCCGAGTTCTTAAGGACTAAGCTTTGAGCCCTTTTCTCTACCTTGATCCGACCCCTCTTTAGCACCTGACTAACTTGATCGTCGAAGTTTCCACCCCCTTAGGACAACATCCAGGGCCTCTAACAAATACTATTCTCTTGCTCACAAATCGGACCAATTGACTTTATATGCCAACGAAATTACCTTATTACTCTCGGCCACATCTTTGACAGCAACACTATATATGTGAAATGTGATTGTAATTGAAATTAGTGCAATGAAAGGCGGAGTCTTTCATATTTCTTCTTAATAAGGTTATCCGGAGTTGTTTTTTTGAGATCTGAAGTCGAGATGGATCACTTTCATTATCCCTATATTTTGCAGCAATAAGATTGTGAGTGACGAAATGAGTCACTTTCATTGTTTATTTGACATATTGTTCATTTGTTTTGAGTAGCTTAAGAAAGCCATGGTCAAGGGCTTTGACGATTCATCCATAGTGACTAAATGGCAAGGAGCCACCAAATTTAACGGGGAGGACATATTAATTACTCTATTATATGGAAAAATCTTGTTCCTACTCATGAAGTTTTTAAGGTCATGTTTTGCGAATTTATAAAACAGATAAGGGTAATTTTGTCCTTCACTTCTTTTCTAGCAACCCTAGAGTGCTCTATCAATTATTAGTTCCCTTTTATAGCTGGAAGTAAAATCATATAGTTGGGATCTCCTACCAACAAACACTACACATTACCCCACGAAGCTGGTCCTGCTATAAAATTGGAACTTGCCATCTATAAGAAGTGTTTTGGAAGGTATTTTACTGGCAGGGTTTTGTCTTTTGGATTTAAGCTTTATAATATATATGGAACCCAAAGGAAATATTTGCTTTGTAGAATATATGAGGGTGTATTTAGAAATCACATGGTATGCATCTAAGGGGTCGTTTGGTTTATAGGAATAGGGGTCTATAACCTAAATTGGAATGATTTTAATTTTTAATCATTGGTTGTGTGGAATCAAAATCCCATTTTCACATTCCCTCTCCTCCAGAGAGAAAATCCAATAGGATGCATTAGTTTGAGGTATAAATTCAAATTTTAGTCGGTGGAAAATATAAACCGATTTAATGATCGGTGGAAATAAAAATCAGTTGATTTTGAAAATTTACACTCACCTTGTTTTGGTTGTCTAGGGTGTAAAAAAATTTATTGCTGCTGCTTTTCGCATAAAAATTGGGTCTCGGAGAAACAACTACTGCTTTCACCATTTGACAGATAGCCTGAAAAACTATTTGAAGATAGATAAAGGGATCGGAAGCTTACGAGGGAGGAGAATTCTGATGGAATTCTGCCAAAAAAGCGGTTGTTTCGCAGGTTTAGGATTTGCAATTTCCGGCAGTCAAGGAATTTTGTCAACGAGGTGATTGTTAGGGAGAGAGAGAGAGCTCTCTGAGTTCCGTGAGATGACCGATCGCAGAAGATACCAGCGGCCGAATAACACGGGTTCTCTAGTAAGTAGTGTTGACCGTTGAAACCACCCAAATCTTTGTGGAGAAGAAAGAGAGCATCGAAATCTGAAGTGTCAAGATTCAGCCCAGAGTGAACCAGAAGGGCGAGAGAGAGAGAGAGAGAAGCGAGTAAAGAAAGGCGGAACTGGTAGAGGTGGGAACCCATTTCTGCCAGTCCCCGATCGGCGGTGCCAAGAACGGGCGTGGAAGGATGGCAGATTGGTAGTATTAGTGGAGCCGGGCTTTGGAATCGGAACTGGTAGAGGTGGGAACCCATTTCTATCAATCGGCGATGCCAAGCACCGGCGTGGATGGATGGCAAACTGGTAGTATTAGTGGAGATGGGCTTTGGAATTGGAACTCGCCGGTTGGGGATGCCGCCGTCACACTGGTGGGGGATGCTGCCGTCGCACTGGTTCTCTCTTCATGGTTCGAACGAAGACATGCAATGTTGGACAGAACAGACGCGAGGTAACCGTTGGACAGAGGAAGGTAGATTTGCATCGATTTTATTGATGTAAAATTTTCGCTAATTTTCGATGAATTCTCTGATAAAAATGGATTTTTACATCGATTGATGAGGTATGCTAACACCTCTACCAAATACCAGCAAAATTGAACCGAACCAGGGTTTTACCCCAGTTCTCATTTACAACCAGGTTTCAGTTCTCATTTACACTTTAAACAAACGCAATCTTAGTGAGACGAATCAAAATCCCATTTCCATTCATGGTGAATGGCATTCTTCATTGGCTCCCCCTCCAGAATGAAAATGCATTAGTGAGACGAATCAAGCTGCTGATTTTTTAACACACATTTCTATCGAGGGAAGTGGCTCTTCCTCTTTAGTTTTGTTTATTTGATTCTTGGGGTCGTGCTACGCTCGTCTTGTGTAACAACCTTTAGTTTCACAAAAAAAAAAATCCATTCTAGTTTATTTTATTTATGTTCCAATTCCAATTCTAATATGAACCAAATAGATGAAAGGAATAGATCATTCTGATTATATATATATATCGTTCTGTTTTTACGTTTTAATTCGCGGGGCTCTGATTGCTCAATGCTCATGACTTCATTCGATCGGTTTGGTATCATATCCTTTTTGGTTGACGTTAACGTGTCCGTTCGGTTGAACTAAGACCATAACAACTATGGGCTGCGTTCGTGTAATCCCTATCAAGAACCTCAAATTGCACAGGCAGCCAACCCTAATTGTCTGAATTAGCCTGCAGCTCCCTCAAGCCCTTTTTTGGGCAGCCATATGAGCTGAGCTGCCAGGTTGTGCATATCGTGACAAATATAACTTCTGCATCTAGTTTCAAAGTCAAAATATCCTCCTGCAACACAAAACAAACTTTCTTTTAAGATTTCAGTGATGGGTTTGTTAAGACTCTGCTTTTCTCTAGTCTTCGCTTACTGAGCTACTGGGGTGAAGTGGCATTAATGCAACTATGGAAGTTGAAGGCCAAATCTATCCATTCCGCATTACAGTCAATTCAATTGCGTATGCTTTTTAAACATCGATGATCGATCACAATAAGTAAATTTTAATGACAAATACAAGTACCCGGCGCCCCACCGTGCCTAAGCCTAGCTACTTTTTTCTCCCCTTAATTCCACATGTCTATGTCTTCATGGAGCCAAAAAGTAAAACTAATATAAAATTCTAAGGTCCAAAAGTCTCCATGTGTGCAATATTAATTACTCATTTGATTACAGTAGCAAGCTTTAATTTCCACAACCATAACTCTATTACTTATTACAAGATAAAAATTAAAGGTCGATCGGTTAAGCAACACCGCATACAATATTGATACATAGCTTAATCACTGGCCGTAGACGTGAGTCGGAAGTCTAGGCTCCACGACGGCTACAAGAGGGATCTTTTTGGGTGTTGATAGCCCGAAGATCTCCTCCATATTCAAGTTCTCAGGCTTCATCTTGCCGGGCAAATTCCATGTGAAACCTTGCAACAGATTGGCCAAACTGGCCTGAATAACCTTAAGACCAAGGCTATACCCGGGGCACATCCTCCTCCCCGATCCAAACGGCAACAGCTCATAGTCTTGACCTTTTACGTCTATGGCCCTTCCAATGAATCTGTCGGGACGGAACTCGTCAGGCGCATCCCACAACGTGGGGTCCCTTCCTATGGTCCATGTATTCACAAATACCTCAGTTCCTGCCGGAATGTCGTATCCAGCTATCTCGCAGTCTTCTCGAGAAAAGCGGGGCACTAGCATGGGTGCCACTGGGTGCATCCTCATTGTCTCCTTCACGATGGCCTGAATGTATGGCAACTGAGGGATGTCTTTCTCTTCTACCCATCTCTCCCTGCCGATCACTCTGTCCAGCTCTTCAGTTGCTTTCTTGAACATCTCTGGTGTTTTCAATAGCTCAGAGATTGCCCACTCCACTGTCACTGCAGAGCTCTCCGTGCCTCCCGCTATTAGGTCCTGCCGGATCAATCGGTCGGAGAGAGAGAAGAAGAAGAAGAGACTAGCTAGTCATCAATATATACTAACTTACTGTTGAAAAATCAATATCAATTAGGGAGGAAAAACACTGAGTTGACTCATTAATTAATATTAAACTTGTGCTACTTGTAAGTAGACCTAGTACTACTAGAGGATACCTGAGTGAACCCCTTGACGCCTTCCCTGTGGAGTTTAACCTCAAGAGTAGGATCATCGGCGAGCTGCAACAGCACGTCCACCATATCCTTGGCAACATAGCCCTCCACTCCTTGTCTTCTCGCGTTGTGTTCATCTATTACATGCTCCAGGAACTTATCAAATTTCTTGCTCAATATCTTCATCCGCTTCACGTACCCTTGTAGGTCCAAGAAATCAATCCAGGGTATGTAGTCCCCGATGTTCACGACTCCATTAAGCAAGAACAGCTCGTCCAACATCTTCTTGAACTCCCCCGGCGTTACGATGGATGTTTCCGACTCATCCGTGTATTTCTTACCCAGCACCATCCGGCTTATAACGTTGAGGCTAAGCGTTGAGAGATGGTCTTTGAGCACAATTGGTTTGCCGGAAGAGGCGTATAGTCCCTTGAGGACGGCTCGCAGCTCCTCCACTCGAATGTACTCGTATGACTCGAGACGCTTGACGCTGAATAGCTCCATAAGGCACATCTTACGGGCTTGTCGCCAGTAGGGTCCGTAAGGGGACCAGGTGATGTCGGAATAGTTGTAGGTGGTGTATTTTCCGGCAGCCATCTTAGGTCGGGAGGCGAAGGTTATGTCATGGATCTTTAGGAACTGCTTGGCCATCTCAACTGAAGAGCCTACCACGATTGGTCGAGAACCAAAGCGCAGTTGCATTATGGGTCCGTATTTTTTAGAAAGTTCATGGATGGAACGGTGAGGAAGGGGACCTATGAGGTTGAGGTTGCCTATGATTGGCCATGGTTTTGGACCGGGTGGGAGGTTTGCTCGCCGGCGACGGAAGTGGCCAGAGAGTATGACAAGTGCTAGTGAGAGGAGCCACGCCAAGGCGTACACAGCCCATGAAGGAGCTTCCATCTCCAATGACACTATGGACACTGGACAGTGGTGATGATGAAGGCTCGGTGAATTGTGACGGTGGCTCTGGCTCAAGTGGTTATTTATAGTTGAAGGAAGAGAGCGCAGCAGCAGATAATTGCAATTCTAGCTAGTGGATCGAGTACGGATCGGCTGCCCAAACCCAAAGAGCACCCCCCCGGCCCATCCGGCCCCTCCGTGTACTGGGAACATCTCCCGTGCTTATTGTGATATTCCCAATTCACGGAGGGGATGGGCGGTGGGGCGCGTATGTGGGCAGCCGATCCTGTCAATTCTAATGCTTTCAGCTTTATTTTATCATTTAGATGGTTGTTAAATATTTTACTGGCGCCACTAGTATATATACCGCTACCAGGAAATTGCTTGGAATGTCCAAGTCTTATTCTTCAGGCTTTGACCGATTTTTTCCACCACATTTCTTCTATCGGCAAGTGTATGTAAGGAGAGACATGGCACGGAATGGAAATGCATATGTAAATAAGTTAATTCACATCTGGAGTCCTTGAGAGTTGAGACCCAGCCACATATATACTCACAAACTTTATTATTAATTAATAATAAGTTAGTAACATAACAGGGTAGGTTATATTAATTGTAGCTGCAATCTGGGCTTTGGGGCCATAATTTGTGATGTTAGGGTGCAAGTCGGGTCCCCCTAACCATGTCAAGTTATTAAAATCTCTCAATCCAATTAACCATCATCGAATCGATTTGAGTTTCGATTAGGGTAGTTAGGGTTGGTCTAATTTCCTCACTTATAATTTTGATAAAAAAAAGTGTTGTCATTTTCTAAACTTAGAGGATTAGTAGATTTGATTAAGGTAAATCGGCTTTAGCATCCTTATACACTTATATGGGGACAAAGCAAAGCTCAGCCTTGTGATTTTGAATGAGACTGGTTGTACACATTGTCAATGCATATGTATACATTTATATTTACTATTTGCATATTCAATATATTATGAATAAATATATTGTTTTGAGGTTGAATTGGACTGGCTGAAGTGTCATCCTAACCCAATTTAGGATTTAATTAAATTGGCCTAGCTAGCTCACATTTATTTATTTTTTTGTTTTTTCAATCATATAAGTCCTAATCGTATCGTAACCTAGTCTAACCTTGGGTTCAGGCCAACCCGGTTCAAATTGCACACCTAGTAACGTGTTGCACAAAGGATAAGGCCATCACTCACCAGCTGGGTGCATAGGTCCCATCTACAAAACTTTATTGAAAATGAACTTGATTAACTATTTTTGCTTTTTCTTTTTGAATGATCCCAGAAACAGAAATTTTATGGAATCCGTGGTGGCCTTAACAAGACTTTATTAAAAAGAATGATGTTACATGTTGAAGCACATGTTACTTTTTTTTCCTTCTTTAATTTGGGGTTTGGGGCCGCCGGGGGAGTCAGATCCGATCCGTTGCAAGCAAAATCTTCACGTCAGCCATATATTGAGAATGTCTTGTTAAATCCATTGGAAAATGTTGTGAATAGAGAATACAAAGCAGTTGCAAGGGAGGAAAGATGATGCGAGATGGAATTTACTATATATAAAAGAATAAAAACCCTATAACACCTATGTTTGGTTTGAAGGAAAATATAAGAAAAGGAAGAAGAAAAAGTAAAATAAACAAAACTATACAAGATTTATAAAGATTTTTTTTATCTTTTTCTTCATTTTCCTATTTTTTCCTTCAAACCAAACATAACCTAAGATTAAAAGCATGCCATGCCACACATTTTACATATAGATAGTAGTGGATATATATACGGAGCTGGAAATGAAATACCAAATACATGGAATGGAAAGAAGAATTGTTTGGTACTTTGGTTATATTAGATTAGACAATTCGTACGTAGCTCTTATCTATGTCGTGGGATCCACCAATATGTGTTAGTATAAATGCCACCATGTCATTAACTGTCAAAACTGCCCCTTCTAAACTAACTTACCTAGTTACGTCTGTCTTTATTTTTTTATTAAGTATGTAGAGATGGAGGGTTAATTGGTCATTGCACCCCCCAACTCCGGTGCGGACTGGTAAAAGAAGTCCACCACATTCCACAATTCCTAATTTCTTATTGAATTGCTTTGCAAGTTCTGGACATTGCGATTGCAGTTGGGGAAACGACGAACCAAGGAAAGTCGCGACAAATCAAATAGGTTGGATTTTGCCAGTTATTGGATGGAGGGAAGGAATGGCGAAGTTGCTTTGGTGCTTCGCATTCCACTAAATTACATTGCCACTGGACTTTGATTTGACCATAGCCCCCCAGAAATTAAAAACAGTTGTCATTGACTCCCGGTCAAGAACGAAACTTTCTAAAATGCCGTCAAGGCTGGTGGCTGCTTCAAGTATTTCAAATTTGATACTTTGGTGCTGTTTGACTCTGAATTGACCTCTGATTCTTATTAAATATTAAAAAACTGATTTTCAGAAATTTAAAACCTCTAAAACTTTTATACATGTTCAGTAGTAATGTTAAATTTACATTATACATGTCCAGTACTAATGTTCAGTATAGACCTGTTCATGGGCCGGGTAGCCTGATGGCCCGGCCTGGCCTGGCCCGCACCCCGGTTGGGCTTGGTCATGTAATTAGGCCCGCGGGCCTGACCTCGGGCCTAACACAGTAAGCCCGACTGTGTTACAGGCCGGGTTTGAGATTTGTCAAAAAAGCCTAGCTCGAACCCGACTCGACCCGACTCAACATTATATATTTTATAAAATACATAATATGTATTTTATATATTATATAAAATAATATAATATTTATTGAAATATATATATTTATAATTTAATATATACATTATTTATTTTTTTCTTTATAATTTCTCTCTCTCTCTCTCTCTCTCTCTCTCTCTCTATTTAGTCGCTTTAGCAGTAGTAACAACATGGGATAAATTTCGGGCTCAGGCCCAGGCCCGAGCTTTGGGCTTTTTATGAGGGCCGGGCTCAGGCCCAAGTTGTAGGCCCGATGGTCGAGTCGGGCTCGGGCTCAGGCCTTAGAAAAATCTGTTAATACATAGTGAAAGCCCAGCCCGGCCCGGCCCATGAACATGTCTAGTTCAGTAGTAATGTTAAATTTACATTATAGAATCGATAATGTCAAATTTATATTTATTAATATTTTAAATAATTATTAAAATATTAAGAAATGTTTATTTAAAAAAATAATTGTTCAATAATTATTGAAATATAGATAATTTTCTTTTGTTATGATAAGTAAAGGGTTAATATTTAATTGAGCTTGATAGAATGTAAGCAGAAGTATTTGTGGATAACCACTTTTAGATTTTTTGCAATTTTTTAGGAATGAATTGAAAATATTGGTAGTGGGTTGTGGGATAAAAATGAAAAGGCCATGTGTCTGAATGGTGGGGGGCTGTAGCTTGGTAGTGGGTTGTGGGCTTTAGCATTAATTTCTCACAAATTGCCAGGCATCTAGCTTTCTAGAAAATGAGAAGGCCACTTATCTAAATTGTGGTAGTGGGTTGTGGGCTTTAACAACTTTTCAGAAAAAAATGCCATGTCTAAATTTGAAAAAGCCACACATCTGTATGGTGGGGGTTGTATATATATATGTGTGTGTGTGTGTGTGTTTCTCTATAATTTTTGAATAATTGTTTATTTTGTGTGCATTTTCAATTATATTTGTTTAATTGTAAGTAAAGAAATTTAATTGGTAATTAGCAATAATTATAATGACAGTTTGTAACAGTAAATACAATTTAAGCTATAAATAACATAAAATTACAGTTAATTACCAGAAAATTACATGTAATTACATTTAACTATAATTAATTAAAAATAATAGATAAATATAATACATATCCATATCCATATCTAATGAAGTAATTAACAGTAATTATAACCCATTTACAGTAAGTAATAGCAATTAACAATAATTATTTATAAATTGTTATTAAATTTAACAGTAATTAAATTTTAAGATAGTAATAATTAACAACAATTAACATTAATAACTAAGTTATTATTATTATTATTATTATTATTAATTAATGTTATATTCTTATTATGTGTGTATTGATTTTGAAATAAGTAATATTAAAATTACTGATTTCAGTATTTTCAGTAAGTAAAATTTTGCTACTTACAATTTTTTTAGTAATCAGTATTATTAAAATATTAATAGCAATTTAGTAATTATAAATTTGTAAATATTTATAAGATCAAGTAATTAATTTAGTAAAAAATATGTAATAAATGAAAGTTTTAATTATTAGCACTATTTAAATATTTATTAAATCTATTGAATTTATTATAGACTAGAAAACCCGTTTACAGTAACTAACTACAATTAACAGTAATTATTTTGAAATTGTTTCTTAATTTTACAGTAATTAAATTTTAATATCACATTAATAAAATTGTAAGTAAGTTATTTTTAAATTGTAAGTAAGAGTAATGTGATAATTATTTTAAAATATAAATAACAGTATTTTCATAATTACAACATATTTTTATAATTTCAGTATTTTAATAAATCACTTAAAATACATATAAAAGGTAGTTATTAATTAATAGTAATATTTATAAATCAACAACATTTATTAACAGTAATATATTTATTAATTTAATGTATTTACAATATTTACAATATTTATTAAAATTTCATTATATTTAACAATGCATCATACAACAATTAACAATAATTAATTTTTAATTACCAGGAATTTAATTTAATTAAAAATAAATAAGTGAAATTTTAATAATTAGCATTATTTAAATATTTATTAAATATATTGAATTTATTACTGACTATAAAACCCTTTTACAGTAATTAACAGTATTTATTTTTAAATTGTTTTTTAATTTAATAGTAATTAAATTTTAATTTAACATTAACAAAATTATAAGTAAAATATTTTAAAATTGTAGTTAGAAATATTTTGATAAGTATTTTAAAATACAATTAACACTAGGCCATTACGACTAGCTTAAAATAATTACCAGTAGTCGGGGATCATTAAAACACAGATTGAAATAATAGAAAACTATAACAGAGAACTACTATAAAGTTATTGAAACAATTATATACAGAGATTGAAATAAGCATAAAACAAAGAAGTTACTAACTTGAGAGTTCTCCAAGTAGCAAATTTGTTGCAGCATTTTTTGATTTGCAAATTCTGAAGTTGAAGAGTTATCTGACTTTTTTGAAGTTGGAGACTACAACTAGAGAGTTTGGCAAACACCTTGAAAGTTCTCTGAGTTCCTTAATTTTTTGAAGTTCTTGGTTCACAAAGCAAATTCCTTAAAAGTTTGGCAAACGTGGTTGAATGCGCAGAAAGTTCGGTTATTTCGATTTTAAATAATATAAGTATTATCAATAAGTCTTTATAAGAAAAACTATTCTTATACTTAGGGCTGTTTATAAGAAGGCCCAACCCAACCAAACCGACCAACCCGGACCGACCCAACCCGAGTCGGCCGGGTTTTCATCAGCACGGGTCAGTTTCGAGTTGTGTAAATTCCTAAACCGATTATTCGGGTCGGTTTCGGATTTTACACAAGAAAACCGAAACTGACCCGAATCGAACCGACTTAGTTCCTAGTTCAAACATGAAGTTCCAAAGCCCATTAGGCCACCTAGTTTTTGAATGGTTGCAAGAAACTTTGGATTAGTGAATAGTGATTAATGAACAACTTTTGTGATTAACTTTTCATTTAAATTTTATCATAGGAGATGGCTGAAATGATGTTCAATTTATGACTATTTTTAAAATTAGCAAGATTTTATCACAGGGATGAACTTAGAACTGAAACCGACCCAAACCGACTCAACCTGGCTCAAACCGACCAGGTCGGTTTTGCTTAACACTAGGTCGACTTCGGTTTCTATGTCAGGTCGATTGGAAAAACCGCAGTAAACCGACCCAACCCGACTCGTGAACAACCCTACTTATACTTACAGGTTTTTAGTAATACTCATTATTATTAAATTAATATTAATATTAATATTAAACAAATTATAAAATCAGAAATAATCGTATGATTAAAATAATAATAGTAATATTAATAAAAATAAGTATAATAATATTATTACTAAATTTAATAAGTAATTAATTTATTGTAAATAATCTTTTATTTAATTAATGGAATAATAATTAAAATATTTAAATAATACCAAGTTGATAATTAAAAAATGTAATTGATAATTGAATTATTATGTTCTTATATTGTTAAATTTAATGATAATAATATATACAATGATAGTGATAAACATTACATAATTATAAGTAATTATCAGTAATTAATGAGTATTGGTAATTCATAGATTTAATTAATTATTAATAATAATAAATGTAATTAATTACTTATAAATGATTAATTACTACTACTTTAGTAATTAACAGTAATTAAATACTATGTCAAATTAATAAGTTCATATTTAATTAAACCGGTATGAGTTGAATAAAAATAAACCAGGTCGGTATGGGTTTATTTAAATTATTATAAAGTAATAATATATTCTTATTATATGTGTATTGATTTTGAAATCTGTAATATTAAAATTATTCATATTAGTATTTTCAGAAATTAATTTTAAGTAAATAAGTTTTTCTACTTACAATTTTTTTATTAATCAATATTATTAAAATATTAATAATATTTTAGTAATTATAAATTCGGAAATATTTATAAGATTAAGTAATTACTTTTTTGTAATTAAATTTGGTAATAAATTAACGAAGTACTAACTTTTGTAGTTAATTTAGTAAATAATATTGAATAATTGAAAATTTTAATAATAATTATTAAAATATTTATTAATTATATATAATTTATTACTGACCCGAAAACCCATGTACAGTAATGAACAACAATTAACAGTAAATAAATTGTAACTAAATTATTTTTAAACGGTAATAAGCAGTAATCATAATTACTGTATTGTAAAATGTAATTAACAGTATTTTGATAATTATAGTAATTTTTATTATAATTACATTATTTTAATAAATTACTATAAATAAATAAATAAATAAATAATGTAGTTATTAATTAACAGTAATATTTATAAATTAGCAGCAGTTATTAACAGTAATATATTTATTAAGTAATATTATAATTCATAAGCACAGTATTTTTAAATAATTAACAATATTTATTAAAAAGATTATTATTTAACAATGCATCATACAACAATTAACAGTAATTATTTTATAATTAGCAGAAAACTTCAGTTAAATAAAAATAATTAACATTGCATCATACAACAATTAACAGTAATATTCATTCTCATTATTTTTTACTTAAACAGTTGTTTTTTAAATTTCTATCACATTTTAATTAACTTAAATTAAATTTTTAGCTTTAATTGAATTAAGGGGCCAAATTAAATTCAATGACATTTCTTCAAGACAATGTCATACATATATCGTCATTTTAATTATTGGATTATTAATTATTATGAACATAAAATAATTATTAGTAATTAATTTAACTGGGTTTGGTTTAAAAGCAAATCGAATTAATCAACAAATAATGTTATTAATTATCAGTATTGTTATTAATTATCAAATAATAGTTATGATTGGCACTGAATAAGTATCATTAATAACAGTCAATAATAATTTTAAGTAAGTTTTAACTAATTAAAACTAATAATTAATTATCAATCGGAATTAAAACAGGTCATTTCAGAAACTAATTTTAAGTAAATAAATGTTGCTATTACAAATTTTTTAATAATAAGTAATCGGTATTATTAATTTATTACTAATATATTAATAATTATAAAATCAGTAATATTACTATTATTATTCTTAAGTAATAATATATTCTTATTATGTAAGTACTTAAAATATATAAAATGAGTTATATAAATATAAAATGATTAAATACAAATTATTATGTACCTTTATGAAAAATGATATTAATTATTATTAATTAATTAGCATTCCAAAATAATAATTAGCAACATTATCAGTAAAAAATTATCAGTAAATAATTAATATCAGAAAATAAATATTAGCAGTAATTAATTATTATAAGAAATCATTAGCAGTAATTAATTATTATCAGTGAGTAATTAGAATTAGTAATTAATATAAGGAAATAGTTAATTACTAAGCATTAATTAGTAATAGTTTAGTAATTAACAGTAATTAAATAGCTAGCGTCTCGAATTAATAATTTCCTATTAAATGAAACTGGTTTGATTTTAAATGAATTATACCGGGTTGACAACTATTTAATACCAGTGATTAATTATTAGTAGTAATTAATAGATGTAATTAATTAATTATAAATCATTAATTATTATTAGTTTAATAATTAACAATAATTAAATACTATGTGGACGTTAAATAAACCGGGTTGGCTACTGAAATCGTTGACCGGTCCACAACAATCACTTAAGTTAATTGGTTTTGGATTATTTAAATGCCCGACCTGTTAAATCGTTACAATCTCCTTCTTTACCTGAAACCAAATCGTTCACTCGTTAGAGCGACGAACACAGGACGAATTTGCATTCTTTCGACAACCCAAAAAGTGGTGGTTTACCACCACCCATTTGAACAAATAAACATTAAAAAAATACAAAATAAGAAAAATGGAACAACAAAATTTGAAAGAAAATTATTTTATCAGTAATATGCAAGTATTATTGCCGGTGGAGATTGTAGTATACGAGAGAGAAAAGTTTATAAGCATAAAGGCTTCTATTACTGCTAGAGGAGAAAGTAGTACATGTCCATGGTCGTTTGTGCAATCTAAAGAATATGAACATGTAACTAACATCGAACTATAAATTTGAAAAAGAACCGACTAAAGTCTAACTCATTAAACACACAAAAAAAAAAAAACAGAAAAAATGACAACTAACTCCTCTAACATTAATAAAATACCAAAGATATTATTAACCTGATAGAATCAATTTCTTTGATATTCCAGGCTTGTATGAATTGCAAAAACGTCTTGTATAAGTAACAGACATTGTTTGGTTGTAGGTTCTTTGAAGATGAAGAGTAATATGAATGTGAAGAATGATACAAACTTCACTTGGGTTATTGGATTATTGGGTTTACTGAAGATTACTGCACTAATGGAATGAAAGTTTATTGAATGTTTCCGAGTTTCAGATATCTTTCAGTTCTCTATGCAAAGAGTTGGGTGTTTTCGATTGTTCTAATTTGCAGTTTGTTTGTTATTCTATGATTTAACTATTTCCCGAAGTTATTGTTCAAATTTCCACTTTCCTTTTTTAAGAAAGGATTGAGAATGGGAATTTCTCACTTCACACGACACTGCATTGTGATACATGTTAGTGGATTCTGTTATTGAAGGACAATTAATCAGAAGAAGACACTTGTCTAATTTGTTTAACAATTTCAATACAAGTGTCTAAATGAAGGAAAGCCACATTTCTGACTAGAGAGGCTTTCCATGCATAGAAAAACCCGGAATTTAATATGATCACGAAAATTTATAGAGCATTAGTTTTTGAGAAAGTTTATGTTATTTTTTCTATATGCTAGACCCAGGTGCAAATGTGAGTCCAACTGTCATTCAGCCATTCACTAGATGGAAAGGCTGCCCTGTAGCGCCTCAAGATGCCGAGTGACCTACATAACTGAACTTCTGTGTCTTCGAGGTATGTGGTCGGTGGGCCTTGCCTTGCTCACGTAGTCAAGGAGCCCACGGAGCCCACGTACGGTTGGGCCCCCACCTTTTGTATTTAGTAGGTATCTTACATGCACATTTCGTTGTGTTTTTATTTTTTAAATTACTTTGCAGTGTTTTGGTACCAACCGTTGGTTATCTTTCCTGTTGGCGGAGTTGTGTATTTTGTTTCTTTACTTTAGTCGTGTTATTGTTTGGGGCTGTTGCACTGAATTTTTTTACATCAAACAAATACATCATGGCCTGAAGGCCTTGAACAGAAATGTGTCTCGGTGAACATTTGGTTCATTCGGTTAAAAATCGATTTGAATAAATCCAAATTTTAAAAGTCAAATTAAAAAAAAAAAATCAAATCAAAATTGAAATTTAGAAAAACCGAAATAAAAAATTTTGATTATTTCGGTTAAAACTGAATTTTAATAATATATACTCTTTCTCTCTCTCTCTATATATATATTATAACATATGTATTATGAAATCAAATTTCAGTATATTATATATTAATATATAAATATATAATATATTATATATTATATATTACATATAATAATAAAAAGTTTGGTTAATCGAAATTTTAATTCTAAAAACCGAAACCAAAAATCGAAATAACCAAAACTGTATTAAAATATTTCATTATATATTACATCAACTTTGAGGACGGAGGGTTATTAGTGTGTGAAATACCAAAATATTTCATTTTGTCTTTGCGTGGAGAGCATGCAGCCATGCACCATCCACCTTCACTTTCACGAAACCCTTCAATTGAATTTCGCATGTTGCAGAGCCAAAACAGCGGCTACATATATGATAATTATTTTGCTTACGTTTATCCTAAATTCCTAATGCAATGCGCTTGAGACCGTTGGATCTCATCTTCCAATTCTATTGTTGAGAAGCTTGATTCTTCAATGAAAATAGGGGCTGAAATTCGGACTAACGTACCGTGCACCTCATCGTAATCTGCCCCGGCCCTTGTTCAAATCTAAGACCATTTCATAACAATTTTTGTTTATTTTGGTATTTCACACACTAATAACCCTCCGTCCTCAAAGTTGATGCTTGAGAACCAACTAATATAACAATTGAATCACCTCTCATAACAATTTGGAGTTGCTCAGTCTGAGTAGGGGTGAGCATAATTCGATTAAAAAAAAAAAAAAAATAGAAGCGAAAATATTGGTGTCAATTTTTTCGGCTTAGTTTTTTTTTTTGATTAAATTGATTTGATTAATACAGTTTTGGTTATTTCGATTTTTGGTTTCGGTTTTTAGAATTAAAATTTCGATTAACCAAACTTTTTATTATTATATGTAATATATAATATATAATATATTATATATTTATATATTAATATATAATATACTGAAAATTGATTTCATAATACATATGTTATAATATATATATAGAGAGAGAGAAAGAGTATATATTATTAAAATTTAGTTTTAACCGAAATAATCAAAATTTTTTATTTCGGTTTTTCTAAATTTCAAATTTGATTTGATTTTTTTTTTTAATTTGACTTTTAAAATTTGGATTTATTCAAATCGATTTTTAACCGAATGAACCAAATGTTCACCGAGACACATTTCTGTTCAAGGCCTTCAGGCCATGATGTATTTGTTTGATGTAAAAAAACTCAGTGCAACAGCCCCAAACAATAACACGACTAAAGTAAAGAAACAAAATACACAACTCCGCCAACAGGAAAGATAACCAACGGTTGGTACCAAAACACTGCAAAGTAATTTAAAAAATAAAAACACAACGAAATGTGCATGTAAGATACCTACTAAATACAAAAGGTGGGGGCCCAACCGTACGTAGGCTCCGTGGGCTCCTTGACTACGTGAGCAAGGCAAGGCCCACCGACCACATACCTCGAAGACACAGAAGTTCAGTTACGTTGGTCACTCGGCATCTTGAGGCGCTACAGGGCAGCCTTTCCATCTAGTGAATGGCTGAATGACAGTGGGACTCACATTTGCACCTGGGTCTAGCATATAGTACCCCCATCACCTGGGGGTCTAGCAAAGACGGTGATATAGGTTTGTTCTCTCCAGACTTCGCCGGTTAAGAAGCCAATGGTCCATAAATGGTGCATTTATGGACGGTGATATAGGTTTGTTCAATTTAGAGGGTGGTAGTTGGACCATTGGCTTCTTAACCAGGATATTCCAAGTTATTCTGGCCACCTCCTTGGATTACATCGATAATGTCAGAAGTAAGTGCAGTCGGTTGGTTTATTTATTTATTTATTTATTTTTTCTGATAACAAAATATGAGCTACACAGTCGGTTGGTTTCTAACTCACTGGTTTGATTTCCATTTCTTCCCAAATTATTCATTGCATTGATTTTATTTGATGTTTTTGTCTGTTAAAATTAACTCTTACGGTTTGGACATTATGATTTTAATGGTCTGCAAATAACTTATAATTCTGCATCTAAGAACAAAATCATTTCAACTCAAGAACCAATATTCCAACTGTACGAATACATTAGAATCTCTGAAGGAATTGAGTAATAAAAACCTCCCTTGGCACCTAAAAATTATTTTAATCTAGAACACGCTTATGAATTTCATAGCAGGAGGCAAATCAATACATTACACATGAACAATGCAATAAAGCTTAACAGCTGAGGAACCTGTACGTGTATCCTTGGACCCAGAGCTCCCTCACTCAAGCTCTGTTTTGCTTATACCTCCTCTACCCAGCAAGTCATCGAATGCATTAGCTGGTCTATGAACCTCAAGGCTTGAAGGATCATGGGTTTGGACGTCTTTGGTATATCAGGTAACCTTCGGTTGAATGGTCAACCTGAAAACCAAACAGCTTATTTCAAGTTTGATATCCAAGTTGATAGGGGGTGTCAACGGTATTCAAAAATTGAATCGAATTTGAGATTCGATATAATTGAAATGAATTCGGATATTTTAACTATCATAATAGGTCAAATTTAGATATTCTATTCATATTGATTAACTAATTGAATCTGATTAGGATAATTTGAATATCATAATAGGTCAAATTTGGATATTCTATTCATATTGTTTAACTAGTTGAATTGGATTCGGATATGACCTGATTCGATTTGATAAATTTTAAATTTGATTGATTATTTTATTTATATATATAATATATAAAATATTTAAATTATATATATATATATATATATAATTAAATTATCTAAATAAATTAAATATTTATATATTTTATATAGATAAAATATTTATTTTACATATTTATTAATTACCGAAAATAATTAATTGGTTAAATTCAAATCAAATCAAATACTCAAATATTTAATCAAATTCGAATTCTAATATTGATTTTCAATATCCTTCGGGTATTGAATTGAATTCGAGTATTAAAATTTTTAATTCGATTTGAATTTGGATAATGCTCCATTTAATTTGAATTTGATCTATTTACACTCTATAAATTGATGGACTTGACTCTTATACATTTATATACAAATAGTGAAAGGGCATTTTCAACCATAAAAGATTAAGCCTTTGGGCATTAAACAACAGTGACATGCACTCACATGAATAAAGTTAGTTTAAGGGATTTATCCAAAAATAAATATATCAACACCTTACTAACTAATGTGCTTTGTTTAATTCGATTTGATTGATAGCAATGTTTGTTGGACATTTGGGCTTTGGAGAAGGTACCAGACTGGTAAATTGGCCTGCTTTTCGTTTATTTTAATTTGAAAGGGATACAAGTGCTTTTTGTGTAAAGCTGTCTCCGACAGGAAATCGAAGAGGTAAGATACAGAGAAAATAACCGGTGATGGATGCATTATCACATTTCCACTATGAGTGGAAGGGTACGATACGTGTGTTCTTCATTGCAGTGAAGAAAATGGTGGGGTGTGGGGTGGGATTCAATCACTGGATCAACACCAACATTATGATTGCCTAGCTACGCCACTTTTGTGTAATAGAAATTTACGAGCCTTAAAGCAATTGCTCAAAAGCTGAAAAGAAGCCTGCACATTTTCAATTTAACAAACTCGATCAACAAGCAATTTCCGTATCCCCTCCAACCAAAGCATCCAATTCAATTCAGTGGAGGGATTCGGACGAAAAAAAAAAAGGTCTGCTCTTCGTAGAGTGTGTGCCTCGTACCACATGAAGCTTTTTCAATGAATGACGACAAAATTAAACAAGGGAGATGTTTTTAATGCATGACTGAAACTGAAAAGGTTGTGCATGATGTGCACTCTGTAAAGTGTAAAGAGCAAATCGGGATTACCTTCAATAATACTGTTGAAACAAATTTGTACTATACAGACAATTACTTATGCATCATGACCCGAAGTTATGGACCTAAAACCCGGCCAAGTCGCAACTTCTTGAGTCTTCTTTCAATTTGGTGTTTTTTGAATCATCAGAGTGACGTCATACAATTCTCATACCAAAAATCTAGGTCAAAGGAAGAGCATGATATTGATATTGAAAGGGCTTTGACCAATAACCATATGATTTAATTTTTAATGATATCCACCGATTAATTACACGTTTTTTAGAGATCAAGATGAAACACATTGGCGCCAAACACCATGAAAAGTAGAGCAAACATCATCATGACCCACAACCCACCACACCACCAAAAAGCCTTGTGCAGGAATTATTTAGAATATTTAAAAATTTTAGATTCCCTCTATACTTAAATAACTTATACTTTTTCAGTTGTTATCATATCAAAAAATTTATCATCTTGTATCAAGCTCATAGGTGGACGCACTTCGTCTGTAAATTCTGTATTACAGGCTGAATTATTTATTGTCTAAAAGAATTACAACAATGGGAGTTTGAAAAAGTCTATCTGCTCATCAGCTCCTATAATGACCATCAAGATTATCCGTGGGCTTGCCTCTGGATTTTTGACAAGTCTAATAAGATTTTAAGGAGCTTGGACTCTATTATTATTATTATTATTATTATTTTTTGTATGCAAATAAAAAAATATAACATTTCTGCCTATGCGGTATCCCAAGTAGCATAAACTCATGAATCTCCTTTTCTTTGTTAACTATAACTACCTTGACCGAGTAAACGACTGTATTTCCTTCTCCTTTGTCAAATATTAATACTACTTTTACTCTTAAATAAATAAAAAGCCTTGCGCTTTATTATAAGTGTCAGGGAGATCCCTCCCCGCGTCTGAGATATTGGGCCCGACCATTTAGAGTTTGTTGCTGGTAAGTGGTAAGTGGGGGTGACCCCTAGGCCCTAGCTAGCTACCATTATTTAAAAATTAAATAATGAAAATAAAATACGAAACAATGAATTTCAATCAACGACTTATGATCTCTTCGTCGCCATGGTGTTAGTAAGGTGACATTAAGAGCATGGATGACCTTTTATCATGCAACTGTACCTCTTTGTTATTGGAGTCTTGTTCCGATGGTCATATACCCCCACTCATATCTTATGAGCCTTATCATAAAATTTCATTTCAATTATTTTCTTCAAAATTAATTTCAAATGGACATCGTCGCTTTGATTGATTTATTCTGGTCATCAATGTGGGCCCACTAACAAAGAGTTAAGGTGGGATCCAGTGTATCCGCCCATTAGCCCATTAGCCTAAACTAATGAGATACTAATAGGGTCTAATACAAACGCTAATTAAAGGAAGTGATTTAATCATTTGTACCATCCTTATACGGGAGATCAAATTGGACAAAGTTTTAATTATGACTTGGTAGATCCCATTTAAAAGGCAACTAGGATTTGATATGGGCTTAATTGACCGAATATGGAAGGAACTAATGGCTGGTTAATGGACTGAATGCTTCATGAGCCCACCTCTCTAAATAATTGGAAGGGAAATCCAATCCATTCCCCTAATAAATGGGGATCACAAATTGATCACCAATCTTAGTGGCCCCGTATCATTTACACCAGCTAATTGAATTCAAATTCTTGGCCGAATCTATCCATTATAAATAGATGATGAAAGGGCAAAAAGCCTCCTCTCTTGAGCTCTTCCTTCGGACCCCTTTTTTTATGGTTTTTCTCCCCTTCGACTTCCCTTTTAGCTACCCGATTTCCCTCCACTACTTTTATTGCTTGTGACAAAGAAGAAGAAACGGGCTACAAGCTTTTGGTTGCTGCAACCAAAAGCTTTGTCAAATTATTACAACCAAAATAAAGAAAGAAAATTCTCCTATCTCGTGCACATACACTTCATCGTCGCAAGTTCTTTCTACAACTACAAGTTGTCAAGATTTTCGGATCATGTCCGTGACAAGTTACAAGTACAAGTTTGGGTTGTATTCGTGACAAGAGAATCAGAGGGTTGTCTTTGCAAAAAAAAAAAAAAAAAAAAAAAAAAAAAAACAAGAGTTTGTATCCTATTCACATTTCTGCAAAAAATAAAATAATAATAATATTTTTTTTTAAATTTGTCTGTATTTTTTTGTGCTCCAAATTTACACAAAATTTGTGTTGACAAATGCCCGTTCTGACAAAAATAAAAAATAAATAAATAAAAATGATAAAAAAGCTATTGGACGATTCAAACAATTCAACTGCCCAAATTAATAGTTTGCTAACCAAATCAACAGTCTTTAGCCAAAGACGGTTCTGGGGTAAAACAGAGTGACCGATTCCTAGTTTTTGGATCCGATCATCCGGTCCGATCTGATTTTGAAAACATTGATTTTTAAAACCTTATTGGTCAGTGTTGACTTTGAAATTTCAAGGGCCATCTGTTAAATGCTTTTAAACATGGGACACAACCTTTCTTGAACAGCTCTTACGTACACCAGCCTAACTAATTTCTCAGCTTAGCTCGTTAGAGATGTAGGCGTGGAACACATGATCCATAAGTCTGGATGTTTTCACTATGGATTTCAGTCGTCGGAGGTCCGGAGTTAGGTCAACGGCAACCTCAGCCCAATCCAAGTTGTTGATCCTCTAACGGTCTAACCTTTAACACTAACCTAAGTTGATCATTTTGGGTTGTGTTGGGTTTAGTTTGGCCGTTTGGTTTGAATTTTTTATTTTTATTCTTTCTTAAGATTAATTTTAATTATGATGTATTTATTGATATTGATTGCATGTTAAATAGGGATACAATTTAAGCAGGTTCAGGTTCGGTTTTGTTAAAATTTGAATGAGGGAGGCCAACCTGAGTTGAACCTTTACGTTAAATTCAGATAACCAACAGCTGATCCAATCTTTTACTGTACAGTGCAAGAAGCATCATAAATTTTGCCACTAAAATTTCCTACTTCTTGTGATCCTGATATCCAACTTTAACACTATTGTATATAGATTGATAAAGCTAGGTATGGTACTTTATGAGTACCGACATTGTTTTTTTTTTTTAATTCGTCATTAGTCATATTTCATTCAATCAAGAAATTGATACAAAAAAGCTAACAAGGTTAATAAG
Source organism: Nelumbo lutea (assembly GCF_056320005.1). Classification (NCBI taxonomy): domain Eukaryota; kingdom Viridiplantae; phylum Streptophyta; class Magnoliopsida; order Proteales; family Nelumbonaceae; genus Nelumbo; species Nelumbo lutea. The sequence continues at coordinate 1,635,809 of NC_142689.1, forward strand.
AAAATCCATAAGCAAATTTTCAAGAGAATAAAATAAAACAATGGATGAAGAGAATCAAAAGATCTCATGCAATCGAGAAACAATGAGGTCAAATCACCAACATAATAAACAAGTATATCTCCAATCCACCACAAATGGTGAACGAAACTGATAGAGGAGGATTCCAAAAGACTGCCATCGCCGGAAAACAGCGAACGGATCTCACCATGAATAGTATCAACTGGAGAACCGCGTACATGACCCACCATGAGCAGTAACTGTCGGAGAACTACGAACTGACAGAAGAAGAAAACACGGACAAAGAAACAAAACCTTGAGAAATTCAAAAAAAAGACTCGAGAAAACTCGAGAGGAAGGTTCTCTCAAAATAAAGAGAGAGGGAGGAGGGAGAGAAACCAGAATGAAAAAGGGGAAGGAGAAACCAGATGGGTGGGTTCCCTTCAATCCTGAAGGGAGCCGCCCCCCAAAGAAATCGCTTTAAGAACGCCTCTAACAAAAAAACCCTAGAGAGAAACGAAGAACATTATAGTGATTCTACCTTCATACACAGTCACATATGGACATAGGAATATATTCACATGACATTTATATGCAAGTATTCGGACGGGTTAGTGTTGAGTTGGGTTAGTTGCCAAACGATTCATTAATAGTTTAATTCAATTTAATCTTAAGTTAAATCAGGTTCATATAATATCTTTTTTTTTTTTCTTAAAAAATATCGACCCAATCTGACTTTATCAAGTATCTCTAGTTTTCAGGCTGTCAATGGGTCGGGATCAGCTAGAACCGAAATCGATTCAATAGGAAATATTGAGGACCTAGAACCGAATTAGACCGATAGGGTCTATACCCAGAACCGAACCGATAACTTCTTGAATGCACCCAATTATAAAAAATAAATAAATATGTTTAATATATATTAATTATTAGGGTAAATTATAAAGACCCCCCGTACTATGGGGTCTGTGACAAAGACCCCCTTACACTATGACCGTGAGACAAAGACTCCCTTCTTTTAACCTTCCCTCCAAAAAGGCCGATACAAGAAAACCACTATTCATCTTCCCTGACCTTCTGATACTACCCTTCCGTTCCTTCACATTTCCTTCTCTCTCCCCAGATCTCTCTTCTTGCCCTTCCCCTGTACTTTGTTTCTTCTTCTCTCGTCTGTTATCTTCATCAACTCAGACTAACAATGTCTAAAGTCAGTTGTTGAAACTGTCGGGCGTAATAAGTTGCAGGTAGTAGCATCTGAGAACAAGAAGAGGATGAAGTCGTTGGATTCCATGGGTTAGGCCTATATCCCCATGGGACCTCAAGTTGAGGAAAACTCAAACTGGTCCTTGGGTGCGGCAAGAACAAAGGCGTACCGATGATACTGGTGCCACCACTACTGTTGCCGCCACTGCCGCTGGGTGGTAATAGATCGAGCTCCACCAAGGCAGATCCGTTGAAGGTGGACAAAGTTCAGAAAAAGAGTCATAGGCAGGTGGAGCTGCTTATTCCGGTCCCGAAAGCCCCGGCCGAAGAACCTAAGAAGGATGAAGAGAACAAAGAAAACGTTAAACCAGAGGAGAAAAAAAGAAGAGGTTAGTTCATCTTAACATAAAATGGTCGTAAGGGAAAGATCTTTAGATCTCTCTGATTAGCTTCTAAAGATTCCATCTTTACATAAGTTGGTGTTTGTTTTATGCAACCGCAAGTGATTTTAGTAGTTTTGAAGGTCCACATGCATTGCGAAGCCTATGCTCAAGAAATCCGAAAATGCAAAGAGAGAACAAAAGGTATATTGTTTCTCCGATTTTCGCTTCCATAAGGCCTCTGCATTCTGGGACCTTGTTTCCATCATTTCGCTGTTTTCTTCAATTGTATTTTGAATTGCAATGCGATTCCTTGGAGCTGGAGCCGGCTTCGTTGAGGTTACTGGTTCTAGTGTCATCTTCAGCAATTTGACCGACCACCAGATCGGATTCCGATCCTAAGAACGCTTGGTTACAAGGGCACATACCCTGATATTCGGCTCGTAAGACCAACGCAACTCCCCGTATAACAACTTTCTCTACAACCACTCCCACCATCATAACCGTCGTAGTGTTGATGATTAAAAAGGTTTTGAGAAGGAATCATGGTCATATCGGAGCACCGAAGAAACAAAATAGCCGGTGTCGATTTCTTGTGTTTTGTCTTCAATCCCATCGATGGGAACTAAGGAAGAATTAATACTACAGAATTTTTTTATCAACAATGTTTCGTTGATTAGTAGACAGAATACATCAAAGAACACTTCCACATTATATTTGGAAATTGAATATACAAGAAAAGTAGATAAAGCAAAAAATAGGAAAAACAAAAACACAATTAAGCATTGGGTATCTAGCAGTAAAGCTCCTAAGAAATCCAGGTAAATCATGGCATATACGTACATTGGCAGGCCATAGCCATATTCATGGCTAATTAGTAACTACCAGACCAACACCAACCTCATAGAGGAGGCGCAGTCATTCACTCTTTCGGTGTCTTCCTCTGTTTTTCTGAGGAGAGAAAATAAGAGATAGAGGAGGCACAGTTTTCTGAGTTATTAGGTGTTGAACTGAAGGGTCATATCCATGGCCAAAGAGAGGACGGTGAGGGAGAGGAAATGAAAGACAAAACAATATAAATAGGTTTTAAGAGAAAAAGTGCAAAAAAAAGAAAATAGAAAAAGTTTGATGGGGTATTTTGATAATTTAACATATTCCATGGTCAAGGGGGATTTTTGTAATTTATCCTAAATATTATATATATATATATATATATATATATTTATATATTATGCATTATATAAATTATATGTATAATTTTATATATAATTTATTTAATATATATGTATTATAATATGAATATAGCTCAGGTTGGGTCTGATTTGGTTAGGGACTGAGTAGAACCAATAATAATTGGGACACTTAATCAGAACCTAGAAGTGACCCAATTTGTTGGGGTCCATCGGATCGGGACCCATTCACAACCCTGTCCGTTCTGACAACCTATTGACAACCATGGGAACATTCTCAAAAAGGACCAACATGTGATGCATACATGGAGATCACATTGATGCCTCACAGCACATAATAACCGTGTATTGAAAGCATCTCCCAATGGAAAATATGGGAGAGAAATGTTTCAGATGCAAGCTGAGATGTTCATGTGGGACACAAATGTGAATTTGCATACATGAATTGTGTACATCTTAGATAAGGGTGTTAATAGACCTGTTTTAGATTTGACCCAATCAAGTCTAAAATCAATTTGGACAGATTGAACAGACCAACAAAATATATATTAGATTGTAATTGGTCCATCCGTAACAAATTTATATTAGATTGGGCTGGATTAAGCCGGTATTTGATTCATTGATATAAGATAAGAACACATGTGTCAATGGACCGGGTTTGGATTGAAACCAATCTAAATAGAAATGAATTTAAACATATTGAACGGTCCAAATTGATTCAAAAAACATTCATTGCATTGGATTAGACCTGATCTATTTATAATGGACTCACATTGGACTGAATTAGTTGGACCTGATCTATTTATAATGGATTCACATTTGACTGGATCGGATTGGACCAAATCCAATCCAATTGACACCCCTGATCTTAGAAACATTTTGAAACTTCATTATCAACTAAACCATGTATTGTGATGAGAATATACGGAGATTAATAGTCATAACTAAAGTGGCTATAAAATTACATTTTTACTTAGACGTGTGACGAAAGTGAACCCCATTGCCATCGGTGTTGAAATGATCAAAAGTCAGTTACATTTCAAGGTGCAACTTGGGAGGTTGGGGCAAGTGTCACCAACTGGTTGGTAAGGTTTCTTATTGATAACACAGCAACAGACAGAAAAAAAAAAAAAAACAAAAAACAAAAACAAAACAAAAAAAAAAAAGAAAAAGACAAAACAAAAACAGAAACACGGGGCAAAACTAGGGAGGGTAAGAGACCCTCTCCACAAATTCAGGCACCTGTGCCCCATCTTCAGCACTAAAGAGAGGGAGCATCCAAAGCAGGAGATGTTCCCAGAATTCTTAAAAACCATTCTTCCCCATGGCAGCCAGCCTATGCGCTGCTCTAATAGAATCCCTCTTTGACAAACTAACCTTCAAAGAAAAGTCAGACAAAGCAAATAAACTGTGAAGGATCGGCCAGATACAAGGCTCACAATCAAAAGATCTTCTGATAATTACAGACGCAATAGTAAAGGAGTCCCAGAAAATATTAATAGATTCTAGGCCAGCCCATAAAGAAACAATACACATTCAAGAACGGTTGTGGCCTCTAAATAGAGAGCAGACAATGCTTTGCAAGGTCCACATTTAGCAAAAAAGAAATGCTTTCTGTTAATAGAAACCCAAAAACTAAAGGCACTACTGTCTGCTCCAAAGCTTCCATCAGTCATAGCAATGCACTTTTCACATTTCATCCATCTTAGCAAAAAAGGCTTGTCCACAATTTTTTATGCAGAAAACAGTCGATTTGTCTTGGAAGGGAAGCTCTCTTCACTTCCATCCTCAACCTGTGAACAGCATGTATAGCATTAAAAGGGTTGGGGAAACTGACTAAAAAATAAAGCCATTTCTGGCTTTCCAAATATTCCACAGCACAAAAGCAGATAATTCCAAAGCATCTTCACCCACACAAGAAAGCAGCTGATCCTGATTAATCCACTATGCCCTCCAATCAATAAAATAACTGTAAGAGAAAAAATTGTGGCAAATGGCTAAATCACTACCAAACCAAACTGCTCTAGCATGATCACACATAAACAGGACATGCATAACAGATTCGAGTTCTCTGCCATAAATTGGACAAAGGTCTTCAGTTCCTAGCTATCTGCCTTCTCACCAGGACCTGCTTCACTGCTAGACTGTTATGGCAGCATTTCCACATGAAATGTTTTAACTTCTGAGGGATCTAGGGATTAAATCCAGTTTATACCTGAATTGGGGTTATGAGTTGGGGGATGGACTACCCCTGCCAGTTGCGTACGTAGTTCTTCAGAAGATATCTAAAAGAATAAAAACAAAAAAAAACAAAAAAACTTGGGAGGTTGGGTATTTATCCAAATTTTCAATGGACACAAACCTTAACCTGAACCCAATAAAATTGAAATTCTTCTTCAAGTTACTTGTTTGACCTACTTTGTCCCATCTAAGGAAAGGAGAACAAAGCCGAAACAGTGGAGCATCTAATTCTTTTACTGTAACGGTGTCAAGGCAGTTTGTTTTTGGCGCAGCTCTTGCACTAATAACTGATCTCAGAAAATATGAAGATTGGTTATGAGGCTTTTGCCTTTTTTTTTTTTGCTATATATGACTTGCGTTAACCTAAAGTGAGGCATTGTTGGCCTCTAACTTGAACAAAACAGTTCTGGTTTAAGTATACTGGCTTTTAAGGCTAATTGCAATGAGTGTGTATTCAAAACTTCTCTGTCCCAGTTGAAGTATCCAATTCTCAAGACTAATCAATTGTGTATTCAAAAACTTCTCTGTCAGAGTTGGAAGCATTCTGTCTTAACTCAACTTGAAAAAGCCTAATTGTGTTAGGGTTGAGGCCTTGGGCAATATGTTGTACAGAACCCAAGAAGAAAAATTCGAATGACACTTGAAAATAAATGAAAACAGAGATAAAGAAACGTAAATAGAAAGAACACATAAATTTACATGATTCCACTTATAGCCTATGTTTAAAGCAAAATAAAATCAATAATGGTGAAGAATGTGGATTTCTCACCAAAAACCCTAAACTCCAAATACACCCAAGTTACTTGACTTCTCACTCAAGCCGAAGACCATATATATAAGAAAAAATCCCTAAATACATAATTCTCTGAATTCAGGTCGGACCCAAGCCCTATGCTTCCACCACAAACCACCATGAAAATTTGCCTTTGCATTCGAAATGAGTCAAGAAATGAGTCACAACAAGAAATTTAAGACACAAACATGTATTTATGTGTGTATGCCTGTATTTATATATGTATGCAATTATGATACTCTAAAGAACCACAACTTTCTTCTTGTACATTCTAAATTCTAAGAGCATACTTGCATGAATTAACTAATACAAGCATCATACATAATGTAAAAATGTGTAATATAGTACATTCAAGTTGGGCCTGCTTGTATCGCGTCATCAGCTTTTATGAATCCATCTCAAATCTATATAGGGCTGGTTTTCTTTCTATTTTTTTTTAATCTCTCTCTCTATCTCAATCAATTCTACACTATTGCTCGTAGCCTGTATATACACTGCCTGCCCTTCCAATTAACCCACAAGGCCCTTGGAACTATGGTGCTGATTCGCAACTGGAACATGGGTCGGCATCTATAATGAATTCATTCTTTAACAAGGTCGTGATTATAATTTGTAAGAAATAGGTGACCTTCAAATATGTATCAATCAACTGGTACATTAATAGTGATTACCAATAGTGATTACCAATAAGATGGTATTTATCAAAATTGACAAGGGGATTTTGATTGGTCAAAACCAATCTCTGTAGAACATATAGATTAGATAAAGGGAAACTCTATGGCTATGTTTGGTTTGATAAAAAATAAAAGAGAAACATAAGGTTGATGGAAAATTCTTTAATTAGAATTTTTGTGAAATTCCTTAAATTTCAATTTAGAAAGAGTACAAATACAAATATGTACAGTGCAAATATATATATATATATATATATATATATATATATATATATATATATATATAAAATAATACAAATATGTACAGTGCACTTTACATATTTGTATTTGGAAGGAGTACAAATACAAATTTATAGAATGAAAAGCCTTATATTTTGTATTATTTTGTATGCATTTACACTATACATATTTGTATTTGTACTCTTTCCAAACTGAGCCTAAATAACTTTAACCTCCTATTTCTCTTTTATTTTCTACCAAACCAAAATACAGTCTATAAGACAAACCATAAGAGAAAGTGGGGCTACTCCGGTTTTCTTAGCCCATTTTCCTACCCAAGAAAAGAGATCTAAGGTAGATAAATTTGATACTCGGTTTTTCTTCCGAGAAACAATCGAGTTTGCACCTGCAATGCAACCACCACGGTTTTATCATTTAGTTGTGACCACCAAATAAAATACAAGTAGATCACCCAGTATATTTTTGAGCCGACTAAATCAAATATTGGAGATATGTCCCTTCTTTATTGGTGGTCGCAGGAAAATGGTGCAATTATCCAAGGTTGCTGCAGATGTGAGGTTAACCATGTACCACTGTCACTTCCCAGTTAAGTCTGCTTGGAGAAGAAGAAGACTGAAAACATCAAGGTTCCAGTTGGAAATGGGTGTGACCAACAACTTTATCACCTAAAATATTTAATCTGTCTACTAGGTTAAAGTTGGCAGTTGATTGTAACGTCACGGCTTGCAGCATTAAAATGATTTTAATATGTGATTGTTGAAGAAGTAATTTCCAACATTGAAGTTAGATGTGGACCACCTATTTAGTCCAGGGTTAGAAAACCAGGTTTCGACCTGGGTGACTCGTCAACCTGATGAAATGAAGAGTTTGAACCATTTCTACATATGAAGAGTTTGAAGAAGTAATTACCAGTCAAAGTCATGTTATGAATCTCTGAGATTAATATGAGTTTCAAGATGTTGGGAGCTTGAAATTTTGGAAAACAAAATTAGCCAGATGCTATTTTCAATATGTTCTCAATTTTATTACCATTTCTACATATGTCTCCTTATTTTTATTGATTTATCGTATTGAATCTTTTACATAGATCAAGTCAAAGTTAAAATATCTAGTCGATCGATGGAAGTGTGAATGAAGAATGAAATGTGTGCTCACTTTCTCATCCGTTACCAACCAAACTGGAACGTTGAAACCAGTAATGGCTTTTTCTGATAATAAATTAAAAAAAATTATGGTAAAAGACTTGAACAAAATTGACACTGCAGTCAGTCATGAAATGTGTGCTCCTTATTTTTGGCAGCATAATTTTTCTCTTTACAAACTATATATATATAGAGAGAGAGAGAGAAAGAGAGAGAGAGAGAGAGAGAGAGAGAGAGGAGTGGATGAACAAATACAAATGTAATGTGTGGTGTGAGCGGGTGGGACAATGTAGTCAGTCATGAATCCATTATATTGACACACTGTTGGGCACCCCTCTGCAAGTGACACCAGGTTCCGAGCTTGGTGCAAGTAGTTCGTATGGCAAAATACCCGCCCCACATCGGTTCCTGAGTGTAGGATCACTGTTCCTTTTCTCGATTTCCTTTTCTATCCGTCTGATCTCTGCTGAAAACCCATAGAATGCCTCAACGATTTCAGCATCTCCAGACCATGTAGATGGGTGTTGTCGCTCTCCGAGATACTCTTCGTCCGGTGAGTGTGTGGAGAGGGTGTCAACCACGGCCATAAATTGGGTAGCTTGGAGCAAACTCGGCAACGCTGAGAGGAAAAATCTCTGTGGATCCGCCAGGAAATTTTGGTACTCCGGGTCGCCTTCCTGAGGCAATAAACGCCTCATTAGCGGTGGACGGTTTGGAACGTACCCACCATAAGGGTACTGCCCGAAATTAAGTGCAGCATGTTGAGCCGACGCAAGCCAAATGAGGGTAGTCAGAATGGAGACAAGATCTTCCACGGTCGAGAGTGTGGGCCACCAGCTTTCATGGCGTATATCGGCGTGCCCCACATTAATTGACTCGGAGTACCAGGCCTGCAGCTCTGTGTCAGTTCGTATGGTGCTCGAATCAGGGTAATAACGGTTCACGTATGTTCGGACCCACGTCTCGATGGCGGACCAGATGAGTAGACCATCGTTGGCATAGGGGTAGTCTTCTATCAGGAGCTTTAACCCATGTGGTTGGGTGGGGTCCGGTACCGCCATACCCCTGCGCGTCCAAGCCAATTGAAGGTTGAAACAATTAAAAAACAAAGCTAATGTTATCAATTTGTGGATTTATGATGTATCCACCAGAATCATATCATACACCACACATCTGAAAATTCGTACAGGGACCCATCCATCTCGATAGCCTCGATTCCATTTCCAGGTATATGGTGTATGAACAACTTCGTTAATTTCTTTTACCCCAACCAAGCCCGCCCGGGGCCCGGGTATTGGTTCAATAATAAAGAAGAATGTTGACCATGTGACTGAACCAGCGATAAAAAAATGAGGGTTCAATTTGTTTATTTATTTTTCTGGTGAGATCACTGGTCCAGTGACTGAACCTTGCATCCGCTGCACGTAGGGGAGTGGTGATTGGGCCATCCTAAAACGGAGATACAGTAAACTGTTTTGTTTTTTCTTTTAGAAAATAAATAAGGAAAGAGAAAAGTGCAAAACGAACCTCCGAATGAGATCGGCAGGGAGGCCCTCAAGGTCGAAGCGCCATAGGTTACGGTAAGCGGCAGCACTGATCTCCATGCAGTAAGGGCCAGGAGTGAAGCAGGACTCGATCACACCTCCGGCGCTGATGAGGGTCTGCCGGGCCAGAGCGTTTATCTCTAATGTATAACGCATGTGGGGATCCAGAAGCTTGAAGATAGGGTGCATTGCACTCAACTGTCTATGTGCCGCTAGTATGAATGGTTCTATGCACGCATGTGTCCTCAACCTATTCATTCAACACCAATAAAATGTTAGCATTTGTAATTTCTAAATCTAAATTAATTAACCAACACTTATCAACAAAACGATGTAGACTCTCTGTCTCTCTCTCTGCTCTTCTGCTTACCAGTGGTTCACCAGTTGATGGACGCCGGCGTCGTTGGAGCGGACATGGGCTTTGGCTAGCTGCCAGAGCCAGTTTGTGGTGGCATCCACGGGGGGGGTGAGAACCCGTTTTGATGGGGAGCCGGGGCCCCTGTACGGGAGACTCAGCTCAATAGCAATGGGCTTTAGGGTACCGAGAGGGGTCAAGAAGAAAATTGTACGAGTTCCATACGCTTTCCTGCCATCCAGAGAATTTATCCGGTCCAGAAATGGGAGGTAGATGTCATGGTAGTCCAACATAAACAATTTATTCTCGGCCAATGCCTGATCACAAGAAAAATAATTAAATCCCAATTTTGTGTTAAAAAAATAATAGTAGCTTGAGACAGACTGGAGAGAATTAGGCCCCGTTTGACTCTTCTTTTTGTGCAGTCTGTCGGCTATTTATAAGCCTCGCAAATTGCGATTCAGTCTTTTCTTACTTGGTTCATGGTAAATTTAATCGCCAAAAATTGATGCATTGGAAAAATGTGAAAAAACTCAACACGGGTGATTACTGAGAAATTTCAAATGGAGTTTTTGACTGACAGAGCACAATGCATCTTTTGACTGACAGAGCTACCAAAAATACTTACCAAACCGCCCCTTAATCTTAATTAAGTAGAAATATCTATTATCAATTACCTGTTGAACCGACATGCCGCTGAGGTGGCCTACGATGTGCTCTTCGGTGAGTCCGGATTCTTGTGGACCGTAGATCTCGGGATCGAGTTTGCTTATTGGTGGGAAAACCTGATGACAAAGAAATAATGCAAAATACAGTTATAAGAAAACGACGCAAGTGTCATTTCCACTTCCCAGAGAGTCCAGACTGCATTACTATAACTCTTAACTCACCTCGAGTCGTTGGATGCTAACGGGATTGATTCCAGCAATGGCTTGGCGGGCGAACTCGTCGTCTCGTAACCAGGCAAACTTGTCCTCTGTACGTACATGAAGATGTGACTGTCAGTTCCTACGAAGCAGACTTGCACCAACCGAAAAAACTTCCTCCCCGAAATTTCTCCCTTCCACGGTGGACAATTAAGCCACGTCGTCTATGTTTCTGACTTCTGAGTGGAGGTTAGGAACTTAGGACGAATATGGGTGACGTTTTAAAAATCTACCGCGAAAGGGAGCGAGTTTTCAATTAGTAAAAAGTTGGCCACCCCAACTTGATTTCAATTACACACCAATAATGAACAAATAATCAACAGCTACCAAAACCATGGGCCATGGACTTATCCGAGGCCAAAATTAGACTTTAATCTTTCTTTTCTTTGCCTCCACTCCAATAATGAGGGCCATAGTGAGAGACTGACAGAGAGCGTGCACATTGTCATTGAATCAACCGAAGAAGGGAAGAGAAGATAAGAGTCTCACTAACACTAATCTTGTGGATGCATGATAATGAAGGAGCAAATCTCAAGTGCTAAACCAAAAAAGGAAAAAGGATTATTATGGGTATGCATGCTTACTGGACAAAATTATAGGAGTGTCGTATCTCAGAAGACCCTGACTAGACTCCTGGATCTTGCTAACGATCTTGGGTAAGGGAAGCTTCTTCATGAGTTCATCCTGTAAGCCCAACTTAAGGAGTAGACCTTCTTTGTAGAGACTGTCCACCTCGGAGAACCCCTTGAAGTCGGGGTTCTCAGCAGATATGCTGGCGATGAGAGAGGGTATCAAGTTGTGGAGCACGGCCTTCAGCCTCCCTGCCGCGAACGTATCCTGTTTCGACTCCTCGAATGCTTCGTCTCGTGGCACGTAAATTGGCAATGGCTTCTCCACACGGCTTTCTGCGTTCATATCTGTAGAATTTAAATATAACACCACCTGGTCATTCACATTCTTAGTCCTTATTAATAAATTGACGGGGTTAAAAAGAAGGATTCCATTCCAAAAGGAAAGAAAAAGGAGACGCCCCTTTAAAACATATGACAAAGACGTCTAAAAGTAATTAACCACTGAGAGCTTCAGCTTCTCAAGAATCAAAGATTGGTGGAAAGAAAATCAATTACCAGCTTCATTTATGTGCTTGTATTAAGTACCTAACACACTGATCCTGACTATTCCATGCGAAAACTGTTAACATCAAGTTGGAATTTCACTTGATTCACAACCAATTAAGTGAATTTTCATCAAAAAATGAAAAGACAACCAATTAAGTAGTTGTAACTTGCATGTAAGAACCCAAAACACTGACCATTTCATTAATTGCCTGAACTCGATCAAATTCCTTAAGAGAGTTAAAGCCTTCATTAGAGTTTTTCATGGCAGAGCTATAGAATTTAGAGATGGAAACTAACCGGTATCAGTTGGAGGACGTCCGGTGCGGCATCGTCTTGGATAAGGGATCTCTTGACCGCCCAGAGTTGTCCTTGCAAACTCGATTCCCTTATCAGGATTTCCCAAATCCCTGTAGGTATCGTAGTCGTAGATTCTATCGGAGAGCTTCCTGACTCCCTTTCCGTCACCTCTTAGTCCTCTCAGTTCCTTCTCCCTCAGCTCTTTCAGCCCAGCTGGTGTCTCGGAAGGCAAGTATGGCTGCTCACATCAACCAAATTCCATATACGAAAGAAAAATATTAAGAAAAAAAATAGATACTTAATATTCCCTTTGAGAATCCGAACAAAAGACATACGAGCCAAAACAAAGAAGTTTAGATGGTTCCACATTTCCAATTCATCATAGATTAAATAAAAGAGGCACATGTGAAATGAGCCATTTCAGTTTCAGAAAAGGGCACATCCCAATCCCATCATTACAGTGATTGGGTGGTGGCGTGGTCCTATTCTGCACGCACGCCTGCAATCGTACTAGTGATCTATTGATCTTCCGAGAACAAATAATTAATTAACTGAAACATCGATCTGTGAATAGATTGGGGTTAATAATAGAATAGCAAGGGTTGTCCTACGATTTACAGAGTTGATCCAATAAGAATGGTAATAATAAATAAATAAATACATAAGGAAATGAACCCACTTGTAAATTTTAAAATAAATCCAACAGAATAAAAATATTAAAATAAATACATAAGGAAATGCTTTATATAGTATGTACGAGTAACTCAAATCAGAAAAGAGGAATGCCAGTAAACAACGAGGAGTTTATATGCCACTTTGATTTTCAATATACCTTGGAAAATGAATTTGTTTTCAACATTCTCGGCTGTCTTTTTTTTTCTTCTGTGGTAGGTGGGCTACTGGACTTGGTTAATATTCAACATATTGGAAAAGGTCGGTGTAGGATTTGGTATTGAAATCAAAGGAAGAAGATTCACCTTATTGGAAAAGAAAATCCTCAAGCCCGGATGGTCTTTCTTGGACTGAACCCAGGAATTGCAGGCAAAGTGGACCGGACCGCATGCAAAGCCTTCGATGGTGATGCTCTCCAAGAAAAATTCCTTCTGGTGCTTGTTACTCACCAAGATGACTCCGGGAACCCCGAAATTGGAGTCCACTGTGAATTCTGCTATGTAATTGACCCGTTCGGCTTTGAGGTTCGATTTCTTGGACCAGTCTTTTAGCACCGCCTCGTTGCTCCTCTTCGGTCTCTTTGTTCCTACATAATGGAAAAAGAATAAATTCATTCATAAAAATTATCAGCCCCAAACCAGAGGCGAGTCAAAATTAGCAGGACAAATTTGATAACTCAGAACAGAAGATAGGAAAAACAAGAACAAAGAAGAAGGGAAATTAGACTTTTGGATCAGAGAATCAGTACACAGAAAGGAAATTGCTCACTTGGATCAGAAAACGATTACCCAAAATTAGAAAGGAAAAAGTCTTATTTGGATCAGAGTTATCACTAGAGATCTTGGGGTGGAGAGAGAGAGAAGTGCGCAAGGAAAGAGGGAGAGGGGAAAAAACTTACTTGGGTCAACTTCGGTGCTAACAATCTGTAGAACGACATTCCATCCAATCATGTCAGTAAAAGAATCCAAATGCCTTGCAATTGTTTCTTTGAAGTCCTCTTTGTTCTTCTTTCTCACAGTTACCACTGCCCTCACCTTAAATTTCACAGGCTTTTCTGGCTCAACTTTCACCAGTTTCTCACTAACTGCCGCTACCGGGGTTCTTGCCGCCTGCCTTAAATGCACTCTTCGCTCTCTCAGAGGAACAACCGCCGGCCTAAACCATTGCTGATTAAAGTGATCATTAAGAAGAAATCTAGAAGAAGGAAGAAGAGAAGTTCTCTCAATCAAAGAACAACCCGTGATTTGCTTCATTCCAGCCATGACTCTCTCAGTGCAGCAACGACAGTTTGCGTTGATTTTATCTCTTTTTAGATCCAACAAGTAAAAACGGTTTTGTTGATTTCAGCCTCGGAAGGAAAGAGAAGAAAGAACACAGATGATTTTTGCTGGTTTTGGTACTCGTATATATATATATATATATGTGCAGAAAGAGAAACAGAGATTTAAAGAAAAAAAAAAGGAGAAAAATAAAGAAAGCACCACTTGTATTTGTCGATTGTCAGTCACTAAACTTGAGTTTCACCGTCCACACGTTTTTATAACGAGTAGACTCTTAAGTCTCTTACCGCCTGCGCCTCGGCATAGGGTTGGTGGAGCCCGTAGGGGTGGGGGAGGCTTTGTCAATTCAAAATCTTGGCTTTGGTCAACACAATTTTCAGCTTTCAGGTCTACAGACTCGAGTATAACGCGGGACTGGAAGGCGGAAGCACAGAGGAAGGAGGATCTTTTTATTGAAGTACTCGGATCTCATTATCTTTCGCAAAATGGCAATCATATCCTTGTATCACACAAGATTCCCTTATGGTCCGTTTGATTGTTGGGAAAGTATGAGATGAGATGGGATGTGATGAAAAGGGAATTTTTTCTTACCAATCCTGTCACTTGTATTTGGTTGCTGAGACTAATTTGTTCAAGGGAGTGCTGAGAAATTTTGCATTGGTGGAAGAATGGAGTGGAAGAAAGACCATTTTTTTCTCAACCTAGTACTCCGGTAGTGCTCGTAGTGGTGGTAGAGGCTGTGGCGATGGGAGAATGGAGTTAGAAGAACGATGCAAAATTTGGAAGAGGCAAACACCGAAAGCCGTTTTCTCGCAATGAAAATTGTTGGACGCGGGAAGCCAAAAGCTGTTTTTTGGAAGAGGTAGACACCGGAAGCTGTAAGCCGTTTTCTAGAAGAAGCAGATGCCGGAAGCTGCTTTCTAGAAGAGGTAGAAGTCGGAATCCGGAAGCCATTTTCTAGAAGAGGTAGATTCCAGAAGCTGTTTTCTGGAAGAGGTAGAAGCCGAAAGCCATTTTTTGGCAATGAAAACCGGAGATGGGGTCAATGAGTAAACCATTGGACGGCATCTGAGAAGAAGACTATGCTCAGTTGCCTCCCTTGATGAAATTTTCTCACTCAACTTCCTTTCTCAATGGGGTCTGCGACCCCACGTCCTAAAAATTGAAACGTGTGATCTCGCATCTCACCCTTTTGCCAAAAACAAATCTAAGAAAATAAAAATTTTTTAAAAATATTCTTATTTTCCCATCTCAATTGCACAAACAAAACGAACCATTATGTTTTACTTCAAACTAGTAAAGTATTAGTTTTTTTTTTTTTTCTATTACCACTATGAAAGTATTATCTGTTCTTTCTTATTGGCTGGTGCTCTTGTGTTTCTTTGGGGGTTACAAGAAAAATGCAACGATATATTACACCATGATTATATCAGATTGCTTGACTCGATTTATTGAATTTTTAACTTTAAGTTTCTTGAAATTAAGTAGGATAATTTTTTTTGTCAATTCACAATAATACAGATTCATGCTTTATATCGGATTTTATAAATTTACGATGGATTTTTATCGAGAAACAATGTTTCATATATTCGTATGCATCATGTAAGCCTTGTCCTAATTATATGGGTGCTATATAAATCCTATTTTGTCATTTTAAAATATATCAAATCTATAATCATAAAAGTTTGACAAAAATTCTAAAGTTATCTACCAATCTGACACCAGCCAACCCTCTTTTATCTAGACTTGAGACTTGGAAAATTGGAATTTTTATCAAATCTTATTCAAACCTAAATAATTTTAGAGAGGTACAGATTTGCCCAATGCAGATTTTTGATTTACATTGCAGAGGAATAAATATTCAAAAGGACTACAACTCATACTCTATGCATCAAAGCCCACTGTAAATTAGCATCAATTCTGAGCTAACACCTATCCCGATAGTACTTTAAACCTACAAATTCTAACCTTAATCGGTCATTCTCCCAAACAACTTTTGCTATACCTAATTCAGTGAATATGGATTCATAATCAAAATAAGATATAAGATGATTTTCAGGAAAGGTGATCCCCTTTTAATAAGGCTGCATTTGGCATTCCTTATTAGAAGGACTTGTCTCCTTTAAAACAAGGAATCCCAAATACAGTCTAAAATCAATATGATAAGAATGGAATGCACTAATGTAGTCCAATATGATGTCCATATTTATTTAGAGGAAGAGCCACACCCTTTCTCCCCAAAATTTGGAAAATCCAGCTAAGTCTTTCCACGAACTTCCCCTTTAGATACGTCTTCTTATAATTATACAGTACTATCACTTTTAGTAATTGATACATATGCCCCTCTAAAATATTAGGTTCCTATTTATTAATTCTTTATCCTAAGCTAGCTACAGAAGTGGTGATACAATGAGGGGTGACCTCACCATAATTGCAATGGTTTTTTTACCATGATCACTGGGTCTATCTTGTCTATTGACATCTGGACTCACCATTAAATTGGTGTGGCCCAAGATCACCTACAGCTGCATTAAAAAAAAATCCCAAAAATAAAGTTTTAAGTTATTTGAATACAAATAGTTCATTCATTTGATGTAAATGTAACTTTCTAAACCATATTTTATTATAAAATAGCGTCTATATTTGCCTTTTAAGTCAATATAATGACCATGCCAAAATATTAATTCAATTAGTTTAAGCGCTCTTCTTCTCTTGAAAGAAGCCTCAAGGCTGATCCTTAATTCATAATAATATCTCAGTTACATCAGAGTCCAAGTGCAAAATAAGACGAAGAAAATTTGGAACAAAGGATCGTGTCCAAACAAGATTACATGTCAGAGCATACTTCAACTACTGGATGAGCAGAAAGGTGAACCAATATACTCCTGCAATCCAAAATGAGTGTATAAGTGCACCAAGGAGGCCGAGTTAGGATGAACCTCCAGCAAGAGATCAATAATGAACTAATATCAACAAGAGCCATGGTCTTAGTGTGAGTAAAGCAGACTGAATTCCTCGGGCAAAGGCAAATTAACAACCCTTGTATTATTTTAAAAAGGCAATTTTGCCCTCAAATTAAGAAAAAGCCACTTTAGCCCTTAGACTTAAAAAAAAAAGTCGACCGCAAACAGAATCATACAGCGTTTGTAACGTCGTCACCTATGCCGTTTGAGCTTGATTAAAATAATAAAAAATGCTGATTTGGCATGCCCATTCAAAATCTAACATTTTTCTGGGGTCCATTCACCCCATTCAAACAGGGATAAGTATTAAAGAAAAATACAACGGAGACCACGGTTGTCTTCTCCATCTCAGACCACGATCGAGATACATCCCATCGTCTTCTTCATTCTCCATTTCCGATCCCATGAATGAATTACATCCCATCGTCTTCTACCTCAGAACAGGAGATCGATTACTTGTTCAGCCTTGCCCTATTCTTCGTCGTTGTTCAACACCCCTATTGCAAAAATAGAGGGGTCATCATCATTAAACTCAAGTCGCCGGCCTCGGGCCTTTGACTACTAAGCATAAGTTGTATTTTGTCATTATGGCCTAAAAGCTCCTACAATCGTAGCTTGGACGGAGGACAATCCTGGTAGGAGGTTCGACGGTTGTCCACCATACAAGTTAATGGGTAAATAAGGTTGCTTATTTTATTTTGTTTTTATCTTTCATGATTTGAATGCAAAATAATGGGTCCAATTTCTTTAGGTGGCATGATACAAAAAAGTTTTCAAAAAGGGCAGTTGAGATGATTTGGGAACTTCTAGGAAGGTAAAGGTTGTTGATAGGTAGATTGAATAACTGAGGAGAAAATGTTCATGTGAAGGTCTGGAGGATAGTCATGTTGGATGATTGTCAAATGGATGTATTATTAAGGAATTTAAAGAATTAAGGGGGGAATTGATGGATATGAAGGAAATTGCATGTACAAGAAGACATGATTCTTTTAAGCATGTTTTGCTTTGGGTTTTTTATATTGGCCAAATTAGTTGTGTTGCCATTACAAGATGGACATTAAAAGTTTCTTGTTCTTGTGTTGTAGTAGTGAATGGGTTGAAATGAATAATAGAATCTGGTTGATGCATGATAATGAAAGATGTTTTTTGCATTGTATATATATATATATATATATATATATATATATAGTGTGTGTGTGTGTGTGTGGTTTCAATTCAGAGTGTAATATAAGGGAACCTAAACACTACTCAAAATACAATGAATAGATCAAATATAATTATTTTCTATTCCACAATAGAAAATACATTGTTTTAGTGTGCATTCATTAACAATGGAGTTCCCCATATCATATACTTGACGGACTGCATTTTTTACTTTGTCCATCCTTCCTTGGGACTCATAACAATCTACTACTGTCTCTACTAAACTGCAATAATGTTGTAAAACAATGAATAATTGCATTACGAAACAAAAAAAAAAAAAGTGAGTCAAATTCAAATAATATGAAATTAAGATACTTACGTTCAAGATGTATAATCTAGATTCAGTGTTGGTATAGATACCCATTCCCTCCGTTCTTTGCCTATGATATGAGTTGGAAAGTGAAGAAGAAGAGTCTTTGTCTTTCCTTTTCCTTACACTTTTCACTAGGGGTTGACCATCAATAGCAACATCTTGTGCGGACTGAGCTTCTTGTACACCAGCCCTAGGTACCTCATATGCAGCTAACGCAAGTTCTGTGGTTGTTTCAAAACCATCTCCAACTTGGGCTTGTACATAATCAAGAAAAAAAAAATAGTGTAATGAACCAGCCCCTGATCCCACCCTAGTCCCTACCTAGACCAATACCTGATTCAACCCAGCCCATACCCTTGACCTAAACCCACCGAACCAATACCCTTGACCCAAACCCCCCACCCCACCCCAAGCACAGGCCAGCCCAGTCCCTAATCCCACTCCAGTCCCTACCCTAACCCTGACCCTGACCCTAACTTGAACCCACCCAACCCATAACAATGACCCAAACCCCCTATCCCAAGCATAGTTTGGGCTGGCTTGTGAGCAAGCAGGCAACCTTAGTCCATTAACTAGGTTGGAACTGCCTGCGTATTCACAGGCCAGCCTAGTTCCTAATCCCACTCCAGTCCCAACCCTGACCTAGACCAAGACCAAATCCCTCCCAACATATACCCTTGACCGAAACCTAGACCCCCCTAACCCAAGCCCAGGATGGGGCTGGCTTGTGAGTAGACTACCAGCCTTAGTCCGTTAACTGGATTGGGCTACCTACCTGCTCACAGGCCAGGCCAGTCCCTGATCTTACTCCAGTCCCTCCCTTGACCTAGACCAATTAGATCCCACCAAGCCTACACCCTTGACACATACCTAGCCCAGACCTAGATCTTGATTTGAGTCCAACCAACCCATACCCTTGACCCAAAACCCCCTAATCGAAGCACAGACTGGTTTGGCCTGTTACCAGGCAGTTAGCCTCAATCCATTAACTAGACTAGAGCTACCTACCTATTTAAGGACCAACACAAACCCTGATCCCACCCTTGCCTCTACCCTGACCTAGACATTGACCCTGACCTGAACCCAACCAACCCTAGAGGTCTAAAATGGGCCATGCCTTATGTGCAACTTGTGCAAAAGGCAGGCTGGGCTGTCCCAGGTCGTGCCTCCCACCCATGGGATATTTAGGGGGTTAATCCAACACGGCATACGACCCGAGCCCATGTGGGCCCATGCCATAGGACGAGCTATTTCATGGGCCGAACCTTAGGCTAGGCCAAGCTAGCTCGTGGGCCACAAGAGGCACGACCCACACTATCTGGCCATGTTGGCCTCACTTGCAAACTTGAAACCCCACACCTGACACGGCTCATAAAATCATCCCAGGACACAGCACGACCCATGATCATCATGACGGGCCTTGTTGGGCCATGGGTAGCATGACCAGATTTACCCCTATAACAAACCAATACCCTTGACCCAGGCCCTGACATGACCTTGATCCAGACCTAATATCATATAATTTAAGATATCATACTAGTATGTCATCATCCTCCCTCTCTTGGCAAACCTTGTATCCTGAGAAGTCTTTAATTCCTTTGGAACCCTTTCTTTTGAGGCCTTCCTCTCTACTTCATAGGTGTTGGTGGCTCCAATGCTTCAGTATTGGACTTGGGCCAAAATTTCAACTCAGTCACTTGCTGCATGACATACTTGTATGTATTCAAAAAAGCTTCCTTACTACACCAATGTGCCACATAATCTTCTATCTTATCCCTTTTATATAGAATGGCACATATTGCATGAGCACATGGTAGGCCGGTCAAGCCCCATTTCTTACAGATCCGAGTTGGTTTTACCAAGTCAAAAACAAATGTCTGCACTTGCCTGGACCTCATACCCTCACTCCCCATTCTAAATCGCTCTAGTCTGGGCATTCTCTTATTTGTATTCATCAATCCTTTCTGATATCGTGGGTTCAAATCCTCCCTTGAACCTAGAGGAAAAACTTGTTCACCACTATCCTTGACATTATTTTCACTCTGATATCCTCTAGTATTGATATAATGGCCTTATGCCTTGACTCAATGATGCCTCTATAGAATGTCTCACACATGTTGTAGTCAATACAACCACACTTACATGATGTCCTGAAATATGCCTTTGACCAATCCACAAGGTCTATCCTCATCAATTCATCTTTAGCAGTAGGCTTCAGCCTCTTTAACTTCTCCACTTCAATTTGAAAATCAGTAACTGTAGTGGCCTTAGCACACATCTAAAATTGTCTTTATAACTCCATAACCTTGTTTTTCCTCCTCCATTTTGCAAATATATGCCTTGCACAATTATTGCATGAGGTAGAAGGTCTACAACTATCTTCAACAGACCCTGAAAAAATTTAATTTCATGACATAAATTTAGTTTGAATAATCAAACATATATATAACTATAAAAAATTAGAGGTGAGTTAAATACCTTATGCTGGTCAAATATAACACTATAACCAACACTGTTTTCCTTTATGATATCAAGATCACTCATCAGATAAACAATGAGCCATTTCCAACTATCAATACTCTCACTCTCAACAATTGCCCAAGATATTGGCATCACCTAATTGTTTGCATCCCTTCCAATAGTAGAGAGCAATTATCCTTATATAGGCCCTTTCAAAAAACACCCATCAAATCCAATCATTGGCCTAAAACTAGTCAAAAATCCCTTCTTGCAAGCATCAAAAAAGACACAAAACCTCTTGAAAATAGGTTTCTCACCTTCATTCCCTTTATGAACTTTGGCGTACACAGGCCTACTAGGATTAAACCTCACTAACCCTCTAGCATAATTATAAACTAAACTATACTCCTAACAAGAGTCACCTATAAGGTGTGCTTTAACCCTTTTTTTGCTCTCCTACATTATGAGATGATGACATCACAGAACAAGTGCTCTTTAACACTAGCTTGGAAATCCTTCTCATCCAATGTTTGAACCAAAGATTGCACATTCTCTATAAAGTATTCAGCTACTACTCTAGAAGTCACCCTAGAATTTTTGAAGTTCCACAGGCACTTCTGCTCTAAAACATATGTTTTCAATTGAAAATTTTGTGTTCTAATGTCAACTGCAACTTAAAATGTCCATGGCCAGTTTTCATCCTTGCACACATCCGTAATCCTCTTGGACTCACATTTTTTAAATCTAATGTCCCTACAGTTCCTTTTGACATGTTTTATAACTATCACCTTGCATTGCTTGCTATTGAGAAATACCATTCCCAACTCAAAGTGGGGACCTTCAGTGGAAAGGTCATACTGAGTCCAACTCTTATTCTTCTTCATAATAAGATCTCATTCATCTTTAGAGTAATACCTTGCATCATTGTCAAATCCATATTTAATAAAACTTGCCTCCGCATTCCTCCCTTCCTCTACTCCCTTTGATCCCTAGTCATCTTTAACGGATTAGGGAACTTCTAGGAAGGTAAAAGTTGTTGATGGGCAGAATGAATAACTGAGGATAAAATGTTCATGTGAAGGTCTGGAGGATAATCATGTTGGATGATTGTCAGATGGTTGTATTATTAAGGATCTTAGAGAATTAAGGGAGAAATTAATGGATATGAAGGAAATTGCATGTACAAGAAGACATGATTCTTTCAAGCATGTTTTGCTTTGGGTTTTCTATATTGGCCAAATTAGTTGTGTTGCCATTACAAGATGGACATGAAAAGTTTCTTGTTCTTGTGTTGTAGTAGTGAATGGGTTGAAAAGAACAATAGAATCTGGTTGATGCATGATAATGAAAGATGTTTTTTGCATTATATATATATATATATATATAATTGTGTGTGTGTGTGTGTGTGTGCTTTTAATTCAGAATGTAATATCAAGGAACCTAAACACTACTCAAAATACAATGAATATGATCAAATATAAATATTTTCTATTCCATAATAGAAAATACATTGTTTTAGTGTGCATTCATTAACAATGGAGTTCCACCTATCATATACTTGATGGACTGCATATTTTACTTTGTCCATCCCTCCTTGGAACTCATAACAATCTACTACTGTCTCTACTAAACTGCAGTAATGTTGTAAAACAATGAATAATTACATTATGAAACAAAAAAAAAAGTGAGCCAAATTCAAATAATATGAAATTAAGATGCTTACGTTCAAGATGTATAATCTAGATTCAGTGTTGGTATAGATACCCATTCCCTCCGTTCTTTGCCTATGATATGAGTTGGAAAGTGAAGAAGAAGAGTCTCTGTCTTTCCTTTTCCTTACACTTTTCACTGGGGGTTGACCATCAATAGCAACATCTTGTGCGGGCTTAGCTTCTTGTACACCAGCCCTAGGTACCTCGTATGCAGCTAACTCAAGTTATGTTGTTGTTCCAAAACCATCTCCAACTTGGGCTTGTACATAATCAAGAAAAAAAAGTAGTGTAATGAACCAGCCCCTGATCCCACCCCAGTCCCTACCTAGACCCATACCTGATTCAACCCAGCCCATACCCTTGACCCAGACCCAAACCCTGACCTAAACCCACGCAACCAATACCCTTGACCCAAACCCCCCGCCCCACCCCAAGCACAGGCCAGCCCAATCCATAATCCCACTCCAGTCCCTACCCTGACCCAGACCCTAACTTGAACCCACCCAACCCATAACCTTGACCCAAACCCCCTATCCCAAGCATAGTTTGGGCTGGCTTGTGAGCAGGCAGCCAACCTTAGTCCATTAACTAGGTTGGAACTGCCTGCGTATTCACAGGCCAGCCTAGTTCCTAATCCCACACCAGTCCCAACCCTGACCTAGACCAAGGCCAATTTCCTTCCAACATATACCCTTGACCCAAACCCAGATCCCCCTAACCCAAGCACTAGCTAGGGCTGGCCTGTGAGCAGACTACCAGCCTTAGTCTATTAACAGGATTGGGCTACCTACCTGCTCATAGGCCAGGCCAGTCCCTTATCCCACTCCAGTCCCTACCTTGACCTAGACCAATCAGATCCCACCCAGCCCACACCCTTGACAGATACTTGGCCCAGACCTAGACCTTGATTTGAATCCAACCAACCCATACACTTGACCCAAACCCCCCTAATCGAAGCACAGGCTGGGTTGGCCTGTTACCAGGTAGTTAGCCTCAATCCATTAACTAGACTAGGGCTACCTACCTATTCACAGACCAATACAAACCCTGATCCCACCCTTGCCTCTACCCTGACCTAGACATTGACCCTAACCTGAACCCAACGAACCCTAGAGGTCTAAAATGGGCCATGCCCTGTGTGCAGCCTGTGCAAAATGCAGACTTGCCATCCCGGGTTTTTCCTCCCTCCCATGGGATATTTAGGAGGTTAATCTAGCACAGCATACAGCTCGAACCCATGCGGGCCCGTGCCATAGGTTGGGCTAGTCCATGGGCTGAACCTTAGGCTAGGCCAAGCTGTGGATCGGGCCAAAGCTATTTATTTAAAAATTTAAAAAATTTTAAAACTTTTATTTTATATGAATTTTGATGTACATAATTGTTTATATATACGATAATTAAATAAAATAGTATAAAATTTTGAAAACAATTATTTATTTTATTAATATATTATATACTATATATTATTATAATTTATATAATATTATATATGGGCCGTGTTGGGCCATGCTAGATCGTGGGCCACAAGAGGCACGGCCCACACTATCAGGCCATGTCAGCCTCACCCGCAAACTTGAAACCACAAGCCTGACACGGCCCATAAAATCATGCCAGGCCACAGCACAACCCATGATCATCATGACGGGCCTTGTTGGGCCGCGGGCAGCATGATCAAATTTACCCCTATAACAAACCAATACCCTTGACCCAGACCCTAACATGACTTTGACCCAGACCCGATATCATATAATTTAAGATATCATACTAGTATGTCATCATCCTCCCTCTCTTGGCAAACCATGTACCCCTAAGAAGTCTCGCTCCAATGCTTCAGTATTGGACTTGGGCCAAAATTTCAACTCAATTACTTGTAGCATGACATACTTGTATGTATTCAGGAAAGCTTCCTTACTATACCAATGTGCCACATAATCTTCTATCTTCTCCTTTTTATAAAGAATAGCACATATTGCATGAGCACAGGGTAGGTCGGTCAAGCCCCATTTTCTACAAGTCTAAGTTGGCTTTACCATGTCAAAAACAAATGTCTACACTTGCCTGGACCTCATAACCTCACTTCCCATTCTAAATCGCTCTAGTATGGGCACTCTCTTTTTTGTATTCATCAATCATTTCTGATATCGTGGGTTCAAATCCTCCCTTGAACCTAGAGGAAAAACTTGTTCACCACTATCCTTGACATCATCTTCACTCTGATATCCTCTACTATTGAAATATTGGCCTTATGCCTTGACTCAATGATGCCTCTATAGAATGTCTCACACATGTTGTTGTCAACACAACCGCACTTACATGATGTCCTGAAATATTCCTTTGACCAACCCACAAGGTCTATCCTCATCAATTCATCTTTAGCAGTAGGCTTCAGCCTCTTTAACTTCTCCACTTTAATTTGAAAATCAGTAACTATAGTGGCCTTAGCACACATCTAAAATTGTCTTTATAACTCCATAACCTTGTTTTTCCTCCTCCAGTTTGCAAATATATGCCTTGCACAATTCCTGCATGAGGTAGAAGATCTACAACTGTCTTCAACAGACCCTGAAAAAATTCATATTCATGACATAAATTTAGTTTGAATAATCAAACATATATATAACTATAAAAAATTAAAGGTGAGTTAAATACCTTATGTTGGTCAAATATAACACTATAACCAGCACTGTTTTCCTTTATGATATCAATATCACTCATCAAATAAACAATGAGCCATTTCCAACTATCAATACTCTCACTCTCAACAACAGCCCATGATATTGGCATCATCTAATTATTTGCATCCCTTCTAATAGTAGAAAGCAATTATCCTTATGTAGGCCCCTTCAAAAAACACCCATCAAATCCAATCATTGACCTACAACTAGTCAAAAATCCCTTCTTGCATGCATCAAAACAGACACAAAACCTCTTGAAAATAGGTTTTTCACCTTCATTCCCTTTTATGAACTTTGGCATACACAGGCCTACCAGGATTAGACCTTACTAACTCTGTAGCATAATTATAAACTAAACCATACTCCTAACAAGAGTCACCTATAAGGTGTGCTTTAACCCTCTTATTTGCTCTCCTACACTGTGAGAGGATGACATCACAGAACAAGTGCTCTTTAGCACCAGCTTGGAAATCCTTCACATCCAATGTTTGAGCCGAAGATTGCACATTCTCTATAAAGTATTCAGCTACTACCCTAGAAGTCACCCTAGAATTTTTGAAGTTCCACTGGCACTTGTGATTTAAAACATATGTTTTCAATTGAAAATTTTGTATTCTATTGTCAACTGCAACATAAAATGTCCATGGCCAGTTTTCATCCTTGCACACATCTGTAATCCTCTTGGACTCACATTTTTTAAATCTAATGTCCCTATTGTTCCTTTTGGCATGTTTTATAACTATCGCCTTGCATTGCTTGCTATTGAGAAATACCGTTCCCAACTCAAAGTGGGGAACTTCAGTGGAAATGTCATATTGAGTCCAACTCTTAATCTTCCTCGTAATAAGATCTCATTCATCTTCAGTGTAATACCTTGCATCATTGTCAAATCCATATTTAATAAAACTTGCCTCCGCATTCCCCCTTCCTCTACTCCCTTTGATCCCTAGTCAGCTTTAACGGATGTAAGTTGTCGACTTCCGGCTTCATCACCCCTAATGAATTTACTATTGGATCCTCTCTCCCCCTATGATACACCCCCTACATCAGCATCAATATTTTTTTCTTAACTATCTCTTTCACTCTTTTTCTTATTAATTGGATCTCTTCATCATCATTGTATGTTAACCACTCAATGTCAATATCTACAATCTCCTCCTCATTATGTCACTCACCATCGCTTTCATCCTCAGCCTCTCTATAAGGCTTTCCCCCTCTAAGTCACTGCAATAGGGATTTCCTCTCCACTTCCTCCACTATGCTCTCCATCCCCAATCAATCGAGTGGGGTTTTCTTCTCCAACACCTCCAATAGGCTTTAAATGAATTTTCCTCTACACCCACTCCATCACTGTGAACCCCACTCCATCACTGTGAACCCTAGACTCTCCACCTTTTTCAATAGGGTCGGCTTGGGTGACAACCATATATATCCTCTAAATCACCCTGCATAATCTTAAAAATTACATTATCACTCAACCCAATATCACCCTTGAACTCATGTGCATATTCATTCAAATCCACAACCATCATAATCCTTGTTGGGTCTATTGAGTCCCTACCACACAAATTCTTTTGCAACGCACCTTGCTACAACATATGTTGGGGCTAACACATTTTGTTCCACATACATATCAAGACTCTCACCCTCGGATACGTATGTCAACAACCCAAATGTGGTCGAATCATCAAACACTTCCCTCAACACATTACTAATACCCATATTCGACACCCTGTAGAAAATTTTACTCACCTCATCCTTCGAATACCCACAATCTTCAACCATTTTTAACAACATCCAGTAGGAAATCTTATCTACATCTATCTTCTTAATGAGTTTAACCTTACCCCCAACATACACCAACCCCCCATTGGTGTGCTCAAATCTCCCTCCAATAAACCATCTCAGTTCCACATACGTATCTGTTCCCATAGTGATTCCTACTCGAGAATAAATAAGCAAGAAATAAAAAAAAAAAAAAAAAAAACTAGAAAACCATCTCAATGAGCTTAACCAAAAAGCCCTACATATGCACATTCATACATACATCTGTTCCCCCCCCACTTTTTTTTCCTTCCTTGTAGTGTGATTAATGGGTCATTGGGTTACGGTGCTGACTACAAGTTCAAGGTGGGTTAGATGCTTTGCTTTAGTAGGAAAAGAGTTGTAAATGTTTATTTGTTGGTGAGAGAAGAAGATAAGACTTGAGCAGCATATGATTGAAGAGATTTTGCAAGATATAAGTTTAGGGTCCAAAATGATGCATTACAATGGTCCCTATTGCAGTGGGAGACGTAACGTTCCAGTGTGGGCCCCACAAAAATGTTAGTTGCTGAATGGGCATGCCAGATCAGCATTTTTATTATTCTAATTGAGCTCAAACGGCGCAGGCAACGACATTACAAACGTCATGCGGTTCTGTCTACGGTTGGCCTTTTTTTTTTAAGTCTAGGGTATAAGTTGGCCCCTTTTTATTTTGAGGGTAAAATCGCCTTTTCGGAATAGTACAAGGGTTGTTAGAACCATTAATCCATTACATATATTCTTTTTAATTTGATAAATTACCTACATAGGGCAATCTATACACATGTACAAACATGTAGGAGTGCAAATGGATCAGATCATGTCTAATCTTATATTCTTGGATTCGGATAGCTCCATTTAGGGTATAAATTGGATCTGATCGGATAAAAAGATCCGTTTAGAAATCAAGTCAAATTTGGATCACCCCTATAGAATCTGATATATATGTTATTTATTTATTTATAAATATATTATTTATATTGCATTTTTATAAATTTGTTATATTATTTATTTTTTATAAAAAAACATGTATTTACATGATGAAAATAGTTGAAAAGATACTTGTATTTTTTGTTTTTCTTTATTTAAATTGTCATATTTTATTTTTTTTTTATTTTTTTTTTGAAAAAAATCAATTCGAATCGGATCAAATCTGAATATCCAACTCCCTATCAGATTCAAATTCAGATTCATGTTTATCGGATTTGATTGGATCTTCAGATCGGACCGGATCTGCAAATAATAGTGTTGGATTGGATTCAAATATACCTTGATTCAAATCCGATCCGATCAGTTTGTACCCCTACAGACATATATTATGTTTTTCTAGTGCAACTTAATTTGTAAATATCTTTACTTTTAAATTTTCATCATATAAACTTTTTTAATGGTGATAAATGTCTTGTAAGTGAAAGTTGGCAAAAGGAGGTTGAAAGTTTTGTTCACTTTTTATTTTAATGATAATTTTTTTATTTAGTTTTTTTTTTTCAAATGACTATTATTTTTCTCACGTGTTGCAATTGAAGGTGTATACTATGCAACAATTGAAATTTGTTCTTTAATATATATATTTTAATTTTTTTATATTTATAGAATTAAAAATAAATAATAATTAATTATATTTTATCATTTGATCACAACAATTGAAGATATTGTAATTCTATGGATGATCTATCATATCCATAGACCAATTGAAATTTCTTGTTTAATAATTATTTCTCTATTTTTATAATTAAAAATTAATTAATTAATTGATTAATTATATATTATCATTTGATCATATTGATTGAATATATTATAATTCTATAGATGATCTATCATATCCACAAAGCAATTGAAATTTCTTTTTGAATAACTATTTTTTAAATATATTATATATGTTTATTTATTTTTTATAATTTTTGGAAATAAATAATAAATTATTATTAATTACATTTTCACTTAGAAGTTGTGCCAATGCATTTTTATGGTTGGATAGGAGAGTTGGGTTTTTACCATCTCATAAAACATTAAAACTTAAGAATTATAATTAAGCATTGGATTTTTAATGAAATTATAATTAACTACAACACATTCATAAAACCATTAAAATATATTAATTTAATGTATATACACTTCATTGAGATCTTATATATAATGTTGTAGATGTATTTTTATGATTTATTAAAATATTTATAGTGTTTCCAAATAAATCTATGCGTAACTTAGTTTTTCTCAAGACATATCTTGAATTCTTGATACATCTATTAAAATTGCCTTTTCGATACACTTTACATTTCCGATACTTTAAACCTTGTATATAGGTCGAATAATCAGGTCAAATTTAGGGTCACTCTGGACATTTTTTGTTAATGAGATGGTAACGCCTGACCCCATCCGGCCCGTAAACAGATCTATCCATCCCCTTGGTGGCAGCGCGTTTTGATCATGAATCTCCGCTGCAAAATCAGCCTGAAATCCCACAGAGACACCATCAGTTGATTTCATGGAGCCTTACTTAAAATAGGCATGATGCAACGAGGTATCCACGGAAAGAATGACTATTCTTGAGGCAATGAATACAAAAGTGCCAACTCACTCAGTTGGTAAGGTCCTTGGCTGGGTATTATGAACTTCGCCAGGGAACATGGATTTGGAGGACGGGGTACCCTATTGTATGGCTACCCCAACCAAAAAAAATAGTGCCATAGTTAAAAGTCAACAATAAAAAGGGATTGCACAGCCAAATTGTCTGGATAAATTTATACTCTAATGGTAGTTTTAATGAGGTATTCTTAGAATTCTTGAAAAATAACTTATAACTGAGAAGACTCAAAGTAGGCCTGTAAATGAAACCAGGAAATCTAAAGCCAAATTCAATTGGATTTGGATATTATAATTTACATTCAATTATAGGATTCAAATTTGGCCCTTCCGATCCGATTAAAATCTGAGTCCTTTTATATTCTAACATTTATTATATATGAATTTATATGTATAATAAATTTAGTATGTTATATTTATATTAATTTATTATATTTAAAAGTTGAAAAATAAATAATTTTTTTTATTTTTCTGATATTTTAAAAAATTTAAAGCAGATTCACATTAAATTTTCGAGTCCAAATCTTTAAATCCAATTGAAATCGGATGTAGGTTTTAAGTAATCAGATGGAATACAGATTTTGCTACGTCCGATCCGACTACAGCCCTAACTGAAAGGTACTCGCATGTTGATTTTTACGACAGTTGATATTTTAGGTGAGACGTATGGTGGGTTCAGATCCTTTTGAATGAGAACCCGACAATCTATTTTTCTCCCACCTTTAAAAGCTACCGCCTTTTCTAGTTACCTTATAAAAAAGATAACATAAAAAAGAGGCATCACCCTTTGCAGTTACTGCCTTTTCCGCTTAGTTTGACAAAAAAAAGTATGGCATTAAACAGTCGCACTTAGGTGATAATTTTTTCATTCAAATCGGCTCAAAAAGAAAACTTTTTCATCCAAATGTTTTCTATAAAATGTATATGTATTTATTTATAATGTTATTTTTATCTTTTGTAATTTTTATTATTTAATTATGCAATCGTGAATTGATCCATTTAACCTAAATGGTTAAATGATATTTTTTACCGGCAGCTTGGATAGAATAAGAATTTCATTTTTGGCTTAGTTAAAAGAAAAACTACTGTTTTGTATTGTTAGAACTTGGAAGTATTGGATATTAATTCAACTAATAGAATTTATTGGTGAAAATATAGGATTCAATGAAAGAGAAAAGGAGGTGATACTTAAATATAAGAGTTAATGAGAGGGAATTAAAGAGTTACAATAAAAATGAGACGGAATTAAATGAAGTTGCAGTTCACATTTCTTTTTCTGCCCTCACAATCAAAGAGAGATTAAATTTAAAAGTATGGATATTTTAGTCAAAAAAAGATCCACACCTACATTTACACTTTTAATAGTAGTATAGATATAGACATAGATTCTTCTCAATATATATATATATATATATATTCTTTTAAGTAACTAGAGTATGGGCAAGTGCTATGTACAAGTACAAGTAAGATAACATTATATAGTCAATTTTAACTTTTATGACCTGCACTGAAACAAAGGCAAGAATCCGCTTTATATAGTATTATGATACATTAAATAATGCATTGAATATCATATTATTTAATAATATAATAATTGTTTCCTTTCATTAATTTGCTTAAAACTTCACCCTCAAAGTAAATAGCAAATTAAATACTATTGTCATGATCCACTACTACTCTCTTCATTTCCTTTTTATTTCACCTTTTACAGTAAACAAATACGACCTAGTGTACAAATCATTAAGTATATGTTTGGCATCGATGCTGCAGTTGCAACACTGTTTGAGAAAACGGTGCTGCTGATGTGTGGTTGGAGGCACTTTATTTTTGTTTGGGATCGTGGTTGTCAGGTAGGACATTTCCAGGAGCAACAACAAGTTTTTCTGTTTGATACCAATGCTCCAGGAAACATTTTCAGTACTGGTGCCCATTATCCAGTGCCACATCACTGCTCTGTTGGTAGCAACGAGATGCAGTTCCAGGAAATGCCAAATTTGGTGTTGCTCCAAGCCATAGCTTCCCAATTTCCAAGACGTGGCTTGGAGCATTGATTTTTAGGGAAAAACGGTTTCAAACAAATGCCCATTTCTTGGACCATCATTTTTTCCAATATAGTATTGTTGCTTCAGGAAACAACAACAATGCCAAACAACCGCTAAATTACAAGAAAGAAAATGTTAAATTACAGAGAACTGCCCTATACTATAAGTGCAGTGACCCTTAGGTTCTTGAACTTTCATTTGCAATTGGGATAGAAAGCTATCTTGTACCTTTAGATTTCAAAACTCTCTCCCACCCTTACCATTCCATTTGTTTTGAATTTTTATCAGACCGTTTTTCACTCTCCTTTATTAAATCTCAAAAATCAAAAGTTGTGAACTTTATGACGATGTTCTATCTCTTTCATCTCTCTCTTAAAAATACAATAAGCAGAGGGTAAAAGTTCAATGCTAAGAGCTGAAATAGAGCGTTAGAATCAGAAAATACAAGATAGCCCTAACAAATAAAAGTTTGGGGACCTAAGTGTCACTAGGCCCAAAGTAGAAGGTATTGTATGGAGGTCTCAGCTAGTTTTCATTGAAAAGAGTTTTGAGATCCACCCCTCTTCTCTAAAGGATGATGTGAAAAAAGTTTGCATTCTATCGGGTGTTGAGGTCTCTATTATCAGTTCTATGCTTCTCAAAAAAAAAAAAAAACACAAAGAAGAGAAAAGAGATTATTTCTGTAAAATTTTATGAGGTGTTCGTCAACGAGAATGATTTTTGTTGGGGTCATGGCTGAGCTGGCCTAGAGAGACACGTGGCCGCTCAGTCATTGCCCGACCACGTCGGCATAGCTCAGCCATGTCAGCTCAGCTCGGCCACGTCGGCTCAGCTCAGCCATAGCCCTGTCGAGCTATGTTAGTACCGTGGTCCCACGCCTTATCCCTCCAGCCATGTCAACTACATGCCACACAAATAAACCCGACTACAGATAAGGGTGGGAAGACAACTCCGCTGAGGAATAGGACTCTATCCTAGTAACCTCGGCGGAGAGCTCTATCCTGATTATCATGGAACCCTAATCTGATCAGGAGATGAACCCTCGGTTATAAAAATGTACTCCTTGCTCGAGGTAAGGGACCCCAACTTCTAGCACCCATACTATTACTTTGCTCGGACCAGCACCCTCATTGCTCGGCTCGGCGAATCACCGCCCTCCCACTGACTTGAGCACAAGATTGTCTACCCGGGGATAACTCCTCGGGCCTCTGACTACTTCTTTTGATTGCAGATTATATAGCACGGCACCGCCCAATCAACAAGGATTATCTGATCACTCTTCTCAATTCGTACACTACCTCGGATTGAACAACATCAATTTTATTTTCAAATTACAGTTGTGTTTTGTTTTTGAAAACAAAACCACTCACACAGGTAAACACCCCCTTAGTTTAATTAATTTGTTACGAGAATCCATCATCTTAACAATGCAATATTTTCTTTTAATTATCTTCTGTAAATGGTTTTATTTCATCACTTGTTGTTTACTGTTTTCCCTTTGCAACCGATCAAAAAGGTTTTGCCGTTTAAATACCTTTTAAGGGATCATACCAAATAAACTTTATACATAAGACAAAAAAAAAAAGAGAAAGAAAAGTAATTTCCATGATGAACAGATGTAAAGCAGATCGCCACCACTACTATTACCACAACGACGATAATAAGTAGAGAAGCTAGCCCCCGCCCTGTGTTCCCTGTCGTTTCCAATCCAATAATTGATTGATGCAACCACGACTCAGTGGGAACTGTGGGGCAGCTTATCACTATCTCTAAAGGTCAAACAAGATGTCCACCCATCAACTAACCCATATCAGAAATGAGGGAAAATATCAAAGCTAACGTAATGTTGCTTGTCTCTATTTGCTTGAATGCACCCATATCTGGCCAATTTAATGTATTAAAGAACTTACACATTTCTATGACCTCTGGAAGGGATTTAGCCAAATGCAAATTCAGATCCTAATTGGACATAGACAGTTGAGTGTCTCGAGTACTGTATATATTCATCAGTCATACCCACTCTTATTTGTGTATGTATATGGTCAAAACCCAGTAAATTCTAATCAATAAGCTTGATTCATTATTTCCTGTGAAGAGTCTGAATTTCAACAAATATAATAATAACACAGAGAAAATAGTAGATAAAATGGTGATGATGAACTAAAACACCCACATTTTACTTTTCTCAACTTTAATAGAATTCATCCATGGGGCATTTGGCATTCTTTATTTCAAGTTCTTATCCTTTTTTTCAGTTAAAATGCTCCTATGAAGTATGAACATTTAGTTTCTAACTGTAAAACATGTTCTTAAAATAAAGAATGCAAATGCAACCTTAGGACACTTGAAATTTATCTTGCATTAAAGCTGTTTTTGGTTTGATAGAAAATATGGGAGAAAAACAGAAAGTTGAGGGGAAATAAGGAATTTCACAAAATAAGTAAAGAATTTTTTCACAACAGTGTTTCTATTTATTCATCCTTTAAATCTCAATATTTTGCATTTCTGTGGCCTTCGAAAACGATGCAATATACCTCATATTAGAAGTATCTGTGCCAATACTTTAAACATTTATTCAAAATATTGAGGTTTAGGGGATATTAACAGTTTGATTTAATATCGATCCTAACAAACCTATTTTTTTAAATAATAAATTGAAAAAAAAAGGAGTATGGAGGAATTGGTACACACGACTGGCCCAAATGCATCTCTTCTGCGTCCCACAATAAATCACCACCACTGAAATGAGTCAATGACTACTAGCTTTTCTTAAAAGATTTTAAAATATTTTTTTTAAATAAAACTTGAAATTAAGGGATTCAATGAGAAATGACTTTTTGCATTTTTTTTGTGATGAAAATCTGTTTATAACGATTGCCACGAAAGGAAAGGAAACAGTAACATTAGAGATAACGCCCAACATATACACACTCTCTCTCTACTGTCTTGCAATTTATTGACAGGTTGTTTTAGATCTACCAGTCGGGCAGATCCGACAGAACCAAATGGACCCTATCCAATGTAGTGAAAATAATATCTATTTTTTTCAAGATATATTTATAATATTATCACATTATCCGTTAAAGCATGTAAATTTAACAAATAAGTAATTGATAAGGTAAATTACAACTAGTTGGATAATAAATTCCAGATAATTCATTAGCTGCATCACAAAAATGTTTTAAAAAATCTCTTTTACAAATTGTCATTTTCCAGTCTTCCTCAAATATCATATCATTAGACATTTTTAAATTATAAAAAACAGAAAGAATTTGTTTATGATATATACAACTTTCTAACATAGCATAAGTATAATTTCACCTATGCTTTACATCTAATATAAAATGTTTATATTTTAAACCAAAATTTTGGCATAAATATTTAAATTCTTGTTTCTTGCCCCTGAACTTTTTATATATAGAATACAATTTCTAATTTTTGAAATATGAGTAGAAATAATATTCAAGGCATCTTGAATACATAAATTTAAGATGTGACATGCACATCTAATATGAAATAATTTACCATTTAAGCATGATTTTAATTGAGATTTTAAAATATTTATTGCAGAATCATTATTGCTGACCTTATCAAAACTAATAGAAAATAATTTATTTTCTATCCCATAAGTATGCAAAGTATGTAAAATACTTGTAGTAATAGCTGGGCCACTATGTGGCCATTCAAGCCTAATAAAACTTAAAATTCTTTTATTCAAAAGCCAATTTTCATCAGCGAAATTACCGATAACACAAATATAACTAATATTGAATTTGGATGTCCAAACATCCGAATTAATTGCAACTTTAGAATTAAGATTTGCTAATAAAGAAATTAAATTTTGTTTATATGAATAAAAAAATTTTAAAGCATCAGTTCTTATAGTATTCCTAGAAAAATTTTTTATAATGTGGGTTTACAGAACTAGACCACCATTTTTCTAGATTTGGATCTTCAGCTAATATAAATGGTTTTTCTGCATAAACAATATACTTAGCAAGTTTTTGTCTAATTTTTTCTTGTGAATATTTAAAAGAACCAAAACTACTCCCCCTCCCAATCTGTGTTTGGGTTGTTTCTCTCCCTTCATCTTTCTCTCGCTCATATATGCAAAGATGTCTGCTCAAATGACCCGTACCACCCTTGCTACAATAACTAAGTATTTTCTTACATTTTTGGCAAATAACCCTTTTACCTACCCCTCAATATCCTCTACTTTGAAAATTTTCCAAACCGGGTTACTCAGCTTAGAAGCCCTCATTTTTCCCTTAGTATCAATGTTGGGGCTGAAAGTTCCACTTCCATCAACATCAATCGCATCAATGCTAACACTACAATGATGTGATTGAATATCATCCATGGCAAACTTGTTAGGGAATTGGTTTTCAAAAGAACCGGCCATTTTTTAATTATAAAAAGATAAAAATTAATCTAATTCGACTTACCCAGATTGTCGGTTCAAAATCTCAACTTGATTTCAATGGTTAAAGCCTTTCAACGTCCAAGCCTCCCAAATTGGGATACTTGAGTTGGTTGAGCAAGCATTGTTCTTGTTGAAGGTCGAAACTTCAATAAAGTTGAGACTTGAGAATTGGAGAACGCGGAATCAAACAATCAGCTAATCAGAATTACTCAGATTGCAGAGAATTAAGAATGTATGAGAGAGAGAGAGAGAGAGAAAGAAAAGAGAAGGGATTAAGAGAATTGTTGAATTGGTGTGATGAGAATGGTGGAGGATAGGGCTATTTATAGGAATTGAATATAATTCAATTGCCCAAAATACCAAAAAAAACTAGTCATTTAGTTGATGGGAGGGGTATTTTGGCCATTGTAAATTTTTTCATTACTTTACCCAAACCCCCCTAAAATAGTTGTTATATAGTTATTGGGGGCATTTATGTCATTTTCCAACCCCCCATAAGCAAAATACACAAATACCCTCTAATAAGGTTGTTCATAGCTGTTGGGGGGGTATTTTTATAAAAAATCCCCCAAAAAGCTAAAACTAGCCATTGGGTCCCTTTGGAGGGGGGACAACAACTGTATTCTGGGTGGGTCATGTCAGCACGTGGGCCGCGGGTGGCACAACACGAGTTGTCATGCCGTGCCGTGTTGTGCCAACCCATGGGCCTCAAACCCCTGGCCCAACACGGCACGGACCTCTGTGTCGGGCCTGGAACATCCCGTGGGCCTTCATTCCATGCCAGGCCATGGACGGCATGACCCAATTTACACCTCTAGTAATACATTCTATCAAACGACTTCAGCAATGTTGTTACTTGTTAGTTCCCCAATGTACGTACCTCATGCCTATTACATTTACACATTGTAACACTAAAACATTCAGTCTAATCAACTTGGTTAAGGTTCAAATTAGGGTTGAATAACCATACCAAACTACATCTATTGAATTATCTAAACAAAAAAATTCTTTGAATATCATTCTCCTAGGCAATAAATTGTGTTGGGAATGGGTATGCTACTAACTTAACTGGTTAGAGGTTGTCATTTTCATTGCTCACTAACACTCCCATACAATTTATTGCCTAGGAGAATTGACATATTC
This sequence comes from Nelumbo lutea, assembly GCF_056320005.1. Classification (NCBI taxonomy): domain Eukaryota; kingdom Viridiplantae; phylum Streptophyta; class Magnoliopsida; order Proteales; family Nelumbonaceae; genus Nelumbo; species Nelumbo lutea. The sequence continues at coordinate 1,673,181 of NC_142689.1, forward strand.
AATGGTAGTGATGGCAATTTTGTGTGTAAAATCATGAACATTGCCCTGCCTTGCCCCAAATGGGGTAGGTTTTCCCTGATCTTAAATAGGGATGGGGAGGCAATGGAGAAAACATTTTTTCCCTGAATTAGGGATGGAGTTTGTATATAATTCTCTGAACTCAATGATAAATTGGTAAAGTATTCATAGATTTAGTATTAATTTTTAAAGTACCCTTGAATTTCTCCCAAATTCAAAAAAACCTAGGATTTCATAATCACATTTCTAAAATACCCCAAAATTCTTATAATTTTATATCTAAAATACTCCTAAAATTATATGTATTTTAGGTAATTTCTTTAAGGCGAGAAAAATTTGGGGATTCCCCATTGGGAAAGGGTGCCCCACCCTGAACCCATCTTGCCACCAGGGATGGGGCAAGGACAAGGAGGGGGTGCCCCACCCCAAACCCACCCCGTTGTCATTCCTATTTTGGTTGTAGAGAATTCAATGTATTTAGTATGGTATGGGACATTCTACCCTAACTTGAGTGGTTTTAAAAGGAAAAAAATAAACAAAAAACTAACCAACTTGATTTGACTGAATTTTTCAGTGTAGGAGAAAAGGGCTACCGTGTGGCGACCATGAACGTAGAACGTAATCCAATCGTTCCAATCACATGTAACTATCTAACAGCCTGGTCATAAAGGGCAAGTAGAGATTGAGATTTTGTCAAAATTAAAAGGGATAATAGCATATAAGGGCAACTATTGGGCCCTAATATTAGGAAAAGTAATACTTTTAAAAAATTTTAAAAAATAGGGTAACTTTTGAAAAAATAATATCAATAAAGGGCAAAATCATTGTTCATCTTCTTCCTCCTGCAGTCTATTCACCAGTGCCGCCACCCGCCGCTGCCTTCGCCTGTCTCCGCCCACCTCCGCCTCCACCTCCAGCAACGTCGCTAGAGGTGGGCGGAGGCAGAGGCAGAGGCAGCGGCGACAGCACTAGTGGTTATTTTTCTGTCCAACGCCACCACCTCTGCCCACCAGCGCTGCCACCGCCTCTGTCTCCACCCACTTCCGGCAACATTGCCGGAGGCGGAGGCAGAAGTGGCGGCGTTGGGCAGAGAAATAACCACCAGCACCACCGCCGCCGCCTCTGCCTCCGCCCACCTCTAGCAACGTTGTTGGAGGCGGAGGCGTTACCCGGAGATGGTGGTGGATGGTAGCGCTGATAAATAGATTGCAAGAGAAAGAAGATGAATAGTAATTCTGCCCTTTATTGATATTATTTTTTAAAATATTACTTTTACTCATATTAGGGCCCAAAAATTGCCCTTATATGCTATTACCCCAAATTAAAATGGGCCCGAGCCCGAAGAAATGTAAAATACTTATTCAAAAGAACCTGAGTTACACCACCACTAGCCATGCTACTAGGGGTGGATTTGAACTAATTCAAGTGAATACTAGACTATTTGAGCTTGGCTCAACAAAAGACTATAGGGAGGGTTCGAACCAATTCAAACTTCACAAGTTGAACTTTATGAGGCTCGAGTTCGGCTATATTAGCAAATGATTCTATATATTTGATTTAAAGCTTGAATTGGCTTGCTTGAATCAAGATTTTCTTAAGACAAACTCGAATAACTCAAAAAAAAAAACTTGATTCTGTCCATCCCTACTTTTACTCTTTGGCACAACCAAAAAAAGTGAATAACCTGAAAAAAGAGGATTTGGCGTATAAAGAAAAGAAACTTTCTAGAATTAAATCCAAAAGCCTAACTATAAAAGGCCAATTGCCATATTTCTTGACACAAGAATTCAGACAACAAAGGTATCATTGCCATACTCTTTTAGACTTTCTAAATACACTAGACCTTAGGTGCCTCTTACCCGCTTGCACACACTTGCAAACCAACCCTAACCCATTAAAAACAAATTCATTCCAATCTCAATAAATTCTTTCAAATGACTTCAGCACTGTTATTTGTTCCGCACAACTGTAATGTACCTCATTTTAGTGAGCAATGAAAACAATAACAATGGCCACTAATCGATTCAGGTACTATCAAATCCATCCTATCAGAGCGCCCGGGGTGGCTAACCTGGTGAGGTCGCTCTGATGCTTAAGTTAGTATGCTGTAAACGCGAGCTGAGTACTTAAGAGTTTGAGAGCTTGAATGCTAAAGAGTAGAGTAATCACGTGTACATTTGCCTTGAGGTTCCCATCTTTATATACTGCAATACATAGATAAGGCATATCGTTCCGCTTCCGATTCTGGCGGAGCCGGGATGAGTCCTCATTGTGATATCGGAAAAGTCGGGATCTGTTAGCTCATCGTGATCTCGAGAAACTCGAGATCTGTTAGCTCATCGTGATCTCGAGAAACTCGGGATCTGTTAGCTCATCGTGATCTCGAATAACTTGGGATCCGTTGAAGAGACCTTTGGAGTTGGTTACGTGGCGATACTTCGATTCTTTAATTCTGAACTGGATTGGATGCCAAGGTGCCCCGATGCCGAGGTGAGTTTTGGGCTGAGGTGGCTGAATAGTCGAGCTCAAACGTTGCAAACTAGGCTTGCTAAGCTGAGTTGTCATCCCTTAGTCAGGTCATGTCCATGTGTCCTCTTCTCGCTAGGTCGGGCCAAATCACCCTTCATCACATTCCAGCATAATTAATTGCATGGGAGAAAAACATATTCAAGGGTTTCTTGGTGGTAAAGAATTCAATGAATCTAGTTTTCAATCCTAACGAAGTAGATTAGACTACATATGTGTTTGATATAGTTTCCATTTATTTATTAAACATTCGTACTTGATTTATTTGCAAAACTGAGAAAAATAATAATGAACGCTTAACCGTTAAACATGCACATAAATCAAGGCCAATTTTTGCGAGTCTCTCTTTATATATGGATCAGCATGATAGGCTAAATACTAAAGTGGTGTCTATGTAACACCGTTTATTTAAAAAACACTCACGATTCCAAACACTGCCTAAATATTTTAGTGTAAAAGGGTGTAAATATACACTAGGGAGGGAATAATTAAACATGAGAACAATCTCATTTACATGCCATGAGCAATGAGGTACCACATGTTAACCATGCACATAAGAACATAGTAAAACCGTCGCCATCACATGTAACTAAACTACCTCACACCCTGTCCATCAAAGTGAAAGTTGGGCGAGTGCCGATTGGGCTTTTGTCAAAATTTGAAGGAGCCAAGACCAAATCAGTGTTAATTGCTATCGTGATCCATCTTGAATTGCACCTTATAGGCCATGCTCCTTTGACACAACCAAAGAATCAAATAAGAATACATATATTAATAGAGAGAGAGAGAGGACCGGATGATTCGTGGCATCCTCTCCTTTCAGAAAACGGTATCTACACGTGCAACAATATTCCCACATGTTATGTGATCAATTTAATGGCACTCCCAAACGCAGTCTTATACTATTCTATGTTTCTAATTTTATGTCCATCAAGAAATCGAATCCGATTCGCACTCGAACCAAAAGTTACCCTATAAGAACGAGAAGCTTACATGCATTTCTCTTGCGCCTAGCCCTTTGAGAATTGAGAGTTCTGTACATTTCTTCTTTGTCTTTTATTCCTTTTTTTGTTTCTTTATTTTTTATTTAATTTTCAATAATTTCTGGTTTCTTCAGAGCTGTTCTTTGGAGGGTTAGGGGGTGCAGATTCCTGCAAAGCAAGAAAAAACGATCATTAGTTCATTCCACACTTGGGTTAGTGTTTCCCACCTGTGTGTAAAATGCCGCCATTCCTGCTCATTTTTGTATAAAGAATTCCGATTTTTCCACTGTGACTGTTTTCTCTGATAAACACTCCGACGTCTCCGCTTTCAGAAACGTCTTATTCTTTTCGGTTCATAGCAAATGTTTTCTTAAGGGGAACCGGGTATACTTGTATCTTCCTATAGATCACTAGAGCAATATTTATGTTCTTTCCGATCAAGAATTTAGGGTTTTCTTCCCCATTTCTAGATTTTGCTTGAAGGCTTGCCTTTTCTGGTAGGGTGTTGAGTTCTCGAATTTGTGAGTGGGATGGATAAGAAAAAGGTGGCGGCTCCTCATCAGTGCAAGCAAGGGTGCGCCTTTTTTTCTTTAATTCTTTAACTGGGCTACGTCTTTAACTTATGTAGCATATATTAAATACATATTTTAAATATCCTCACAGTTTCGTTCTGGCTATTAAATTTCTTTTTTTTTTCTAATATAAATAACGAAATCTTGATTAGATATCTACGGAATGCTATCTTTTAATGTTTTGAATGGTAAATTGTATTACGATATGAAATTTTTAAATCTCTCATCAACTACATTCTCAAGTTCATTTCCTTCTACTCTTGGAAATGCGTGATGGTGGACTTGAGCAAAAACAATTTTTCAGATGATATTTTTATCATGCAAGGTTGGGGAGACATTGTGGAGGTTATCGATTTGAGTTGAAATGCATTATCTGGAAGCTTTCCAAATCTGACTAATCAATTTCAGAGATTGATTTCTATTATGATTTCAAATAATTCTATCGTAGGTGACCTACCTTCTGAATTTGGGATCTATCCAATCCAAGATTGTCTATAATTGATTTTAGCTTCAACTAATGAGCTTACTGGGCCTATTCCAAGTGGTTTCTTTACTTCTTTAACAATGACAAAATTGAACCTTTCAGGAAATAAGTTTAGAGGAACAATCACTTTTCAAGGCTCACGGACATCCAAGTTATTGGTTCTACCTTCTTATTCATAGATGGAATCATTTGATCTTCTTGTAGCTTATGGATAGGTTTATTGCCTTCTGAAAAAGGTAACATGGAGAGGCTTAAGTTGCTAAATCTGTCAAGGAACACTTTATTAGGAGAGATACCAAGTGCGATGAACAAGCTTAGTGGCTTAGAGTACCTTGACTTATCCGAGAACAATTTTAAGGGTAAGATCCCTGGTGGGACCAGAGAACAAGAGAGGCTGGTTCTTGCATATTGCATCCATGGAGATGACTTGGCTCTACATTGTGAACTATTTTTGCTTGGAGTTTGCAATTATATTGCTATATATTTGGTATCCTTCATACATATCTATTTATTAGTAGTTGCTCCTTTTCTTGAACCATTGTGTATTAAGGATTAACTTTTCTATTTTTTTCTTTATGGATAATAACTGAATACATGAGTTAATAAGGCAAAAGCCCAAAAAGAACACAAATTTTGCTTATACCAAGCTGGGGTAAAATGAAATTCCAGAAAAAATCTTATTGTTGTTACACCAAAATGTTCACTCCTATCGCCACTTAGTGTTATCTTTGGATGAAGTATCATCCTTGCCTTATCCAAATAATCGATAAGAGTATTGTTTTCTTTTCTTTCTTAATTGAGAGGCTTTGGATCTGGTAATCTGGTTTCACCTCCCTTAGCCAAGCTAACAATTTTAGTCTTTTTTTCCTGATGAAACCCAACAATTTTATTTTCTTTTTTATTAGCAACAGAAATTACTGTCACTAATTGAGAATTTAAATCAATACTAAGAATCTTTTTATTATCAGAACTTCTTTTACATGTTAGTGTAAAACAACTACTTCAGAAATGAAGTTCTTTGATCTGTTTAATGACCCTAAAATACTTTTAGAAGGTCTCTATCTCTATCATCATGTTCCATATGCAATTAGTGTCATCCTCTATTATGTTTGTTATTCAAGTGGGCCATCGCATCTCACTAACCATGCAGCATCTCATTTGTCTTGACCACTCAACTTGAACACCAAAGTAACCTGAACTGGATGGACCCATGGTTTTTTTTTATTTGTCTGCTAATACCAGCTTTATACGTTTTCTTGGATTAAGTTGATTGTTGATGCAGTCTTAGGTATCATTTGCTTCATCCGATTTGCAAGCTTTACGAGTTGAGTTCTAATAAATTCGAACTCGACTCATTTATTAATCGAACCAGTGAATTGGACTCGAATTCTAACTCAAACTCAATTAAAATCGAACTACGCTTTTCACGAAATAAACTTGAACCAACTCGTGAAAAATTTGGCTCGTTACCACTCCTACCTACACAGCTACGGTTAGACGTCACATTCGAGACGTGAGTTAGGGAACGGCAGAAATCTTGTGATGATATGAGAGATTGGTATATAAGATGGGCATTATGAAAAAGAGCGAGGCATAAAAGTAATTTGACGTAGTGGTCGGAGGACTCGCCCAGTCCACAGAAGTTTTTTTTGCGTGCGGAAAATTCAAAACTTTGGTTATTGACTGCCACAGTTGACCAAAATATAATATGATATATACACCAACCTTATGCTTACGCCGTCAATTCCCCCACTTTTCCGCTTCATTATCCAGTATTCCTTCCTTCCGCCTTCCGCTTATACCACTGTTACAATAAGTTTTCTTCTTTCATCAATTTTAACTTTGCTGAAAATTATTATTGCCTGTTACAGGGGTGTAAGGCGGTATTTGGTTTGAAAAAAGAAAAGAAAAAAAGAGAAACTTTTACAAAACTTATATAATACGTCTCTCTACATTTTCTTTTCTTTTCCTACCTTTTTCTTCAAACCAAACATAAACTAAGATTTTGGAGATGGAGGATGGGTGTCATGCGTGGGTTACCCAACCTCAGTGCTGGCCAATCTCCTGGGCGTTCCAAATGTCGATATACAAGTCAATGAAATGACATATTCGAGCTAAACCATATTGCGATCATTAAAGAGGTGGATGTGCTTTGTATTATCTTTTTTTTTTCTCACAAATAAGGATGTATAAGACTCCTAAAAAGTGTTCAATGGGACAAATCGAGTATGGTGCATGCAACCGTGCCAGTGAAATTTATTAGATTATACATTCGTTAGGCTCAGTTTGGAAAGAATACAAATATAAATATATACAATGTAATTACATATAAAATATAAAGTTTTATATTCTACATATTTGTATTATTTGTATTCCTTCTAAATATATAGAATACAAAACCCTATATTTTATATTATTTTATATATATTTATATTGTACATATTTCTAAACTGAGCCTTAATATTATGTACAAGAAACAATAGTGTATGTCCTTATAATTAATTCTATAGTATTTTATGCAATATAATGAACAACAAGTCTGATTTCATACAAAATACTGAGTTGATATATTAATTCATACGCTTGCTTCGCTAGGGCTACATTGGACTACAATGTCGATACATCTTTTATATTTGATTTGATAGAAAAACCTCCAAACATAATTGATGGAGCGCGATCTGGCCGGTCTTAGCTGTCCACGGCCTTGCTTCCGAATGGGGTAGTAGGGAGCCTGAAACGGAGGAGATGGGGAAGCTCCGGGGGGAACCCGGTGTAGAGGCTCCGAAGCTCAAGTTAGAATCCTTCAAAAGCAAGGTAATACCAGATAGCGCAAAGTTTTTGCATACCTCTGTTGTCGGGGGGCAGGGGGCTCTTATAGTCATTTCGTGCACTCGTCTCGGGGCCCTTGTTAGGTCAAATATGATTACCCTTGTGCTTGTCAATTCGGCCGTCGTCCTTTCTGCTGAGACAGAACCGTCACTGCCTAACCGTCATCTAACTGGAGATGGCGGTGTCAGTGGCGGTGGCAGGTGGCCGTTTAGGGTGCTACCACCAAACGTCAGATCCCAAGTCAGTCAGGTGTGGCGCCCTTGGGCACGAACTTCCTTAGTATCAGGCGTGGTACGACTTGTTTGGTTTTGTTGCCAAGTGATGCGAAGTGCTGAGCGAGGCGGTCTTGAGCTCGGAAGTATCTATAGGGCATGTCAGTTCGGCGAAGTGTATCCCGAGCTGTTACAAGGTGGGTCAGTTTGGCGAAGTGTATCCCGAGCTGTTACAAGGTGGGTCAGTTCGGCGAAGTGTATCCCGAGCTGTTACAATGTTAGTTTGGCAAGTATAACCCGAGCTGTTACAAGGTGGGTCAGTTCGGCGAAGTATATCCCGAGCTGTTACAAGGTGGGTCAGTTCGGCGAAGCATAACCCGAGCTGTTACAAAGTTTGACAAGTATAACCCGAGCTGTTACAAGGTCAGTTCGGCGAAGTGTATCCCGAGCTGTACAAGGTGGGTCAGTTCGGGCCCTCGGTAGGGATTTCAGTCCGCTCGTGTCCCCTTGTTCCCGCCTAGGCTTGGCCCCTTTTGCCGAACTGTTGTTTCTACCACGTGTCACGTAATAGAGAGGTCGGGCCAAATCATCCTTCATCAATTTCCCCCCACTCCTTGCGCCAGGGGTCTTGCCATGGTGTGGGGAGTTTTTGCGAGGTAGCAGGTGGATTTGTCCCGTCCTTCGAACCTTCACTGCACGAGATGCTTTTGCTAGGGTTCTTTCGATTTCCGAGAAGGCTGGAAACGTGCTTACTCAAGAACGCTGGTGGTTGTGACAGCGCTCGTTTTAAATTTCAAACCAATTTGCGCCGTTGGGACGTGACAGCGGGTCATTTCAAAAAGGCACGCCACTACTGTACGTGCACGGGCGACTGTCAGGGAGACGTGTGGCGTGTCAGTTTCGGAAAAGACGCGTGTCGAAGCGATGTCGGTTTCAAAAAGACGTGCGCTGACATTTTGCTTTTTTCGGAAAGACGTGCGCCAATCACGTCTCGACCTTAAGGGTTGTGCGGTCGGTAAGAACGTGGGCCGTCGGATCGTCTTCGGTTTGCGCGGTCGATTCTTGGTTACTGTAGCTATAAATAGTGGGGACCCCGGTTGGTTTGTCACTTCTGTGGTTTGTCTACTGAGTTCGCGTCCAACCTTTCAACTCGCGTCCAAGTCTTTTCCAGCTCGCGTCAAGGCTGGTTATACAGTCTTCATGGTTCTTTGGCTTGTTCTTCAAACTTTCCGGTGAGTACTTTCTTGAATCTATCTTTTCCCCAATGTCTAGCTTTGATAGCTCAGACGATTCTTCGAGTAGGGCCGACATAGGTTCCACCAACCGAGCCATGTCCCCAGACTACCTCAGTGATCCTGAGGTGGAGCTTGAGGACTATGAACCAGTGGACCGAGTCGCTTCGGGCAGTTTGGCGTCTACCTCCCGCCGAGGTCGGATGCTAAACAGGTTTGGTCCTTCGACCATGACGCCTAAGGGGCTTCAATCCATACTTCTGTCCTACAATCTTCCTGGGGGGTACACATATTTCATTCCTTCGGGTAGCTTTCCTTGGGAACACGGTCCCGACGAGATCGTGATTTTTCGAGATCAGCTCGCTGCAGGGTTGCGACTTCCTTTTCATCCCCTTCTCGTCGAAGTCATAAACCACTTCGGTGTCACCATTGGCCAGCTTCATCCGAACTCTATTCGGAACCTGGTGGGGACAGTTTCCTTTTTTTGCGAGCAGAACTTCCCCTTGGACCTAGAGATATTCTCCTCTATCTTGATGCTCAAGAGACAGGCGGGTCCTCTTCCTGGAGGGAGACGGGCGTATTACCTTACTCCTCGCCAGGGTTTTAAGCTTCTGCACAATCTTCCTAACAAGGTCCTGGCGTGGAAGCGGGACTACTTTGGCGTGCTAAGTGCACAAGGATGGCCTTTTCAGACCGGGTGGGGTGAGGCCGCTCCCGATTTAGGCGTGACTCTCGATAAAGAGACAGTTAAGGGGCTCCGGCAATGGGCGCGACAAGGCTCAAAGTGCCACCACTACTTAACGAAGGCCAAGCTTATTGCAGCCGGCCTGAGTTCGGGTAGGTTTCTAGCTATGCGGTTCTTGCTTGCTCTGTTCTTTTCGTTTTTCCTGATGTCGAACTCGTTTCTGCAGGTGTGATGAACGCGGAGAGAACACGTGGGGGGCGTTTGTTCCAAGGTATGAAGAGGAGGAAGCGGGTCGCCAAGCGAACTCGTATCGAGCTTCCCCTGGATGAGGACCCCCAAGCCCCAGACCATACGCCGGAGGATCTGCCCAGGGAGCCCGAAGTGACTCCACGGGTGCACGAAACTACCGGGGTGCCTTACGCTGAGACCACTCATACGGGCGCTCCTGCGTACTCAAGTGCTCCTGCTCACTCTGAGTCTGCTCATACGCGGGCTGGGCCCTCAGGCTCGGGAGCTCAAGGGGAGTTTAGGAGCGTGTTGACGCCGAACTACGCTCTTCAGAAGAGTAGGGACGCTACTTTCCCCGAGGAGGTCGCGGCGTGGACCGATCTTCCCTAGAATCAGGTCGCTTGCCGCGCCGTAACACATGCCATGGTGGTAAGTTAGATTCTGTCTTCCTTTTTTATTCTATTGCATCTGTTGTCATTTGCTTACTTGTTTCTTTTGGTAGATGAATTCTTCAATTCATGCCTTGGCGGCCCAAGTGGAGAGGAGCTCGCGACAGGTGTGAGCTGCTGAGGCTGCCGCTCATGCTGCTAAAGAAGCCTTCCGTGCTGCAGAGGCAAATACCCGGGCTGCTGAGGTGACTGCTTATGCTGCTGAAGAGGCTGCTCGCGTCACGATGGCCAGATAGGCGATGTCTCAGCGTGACGCCGAGGCCATGGGGGTAGTTGTCAAGCATATGGCGGACTTGAAGTTGGATTTGCAGCATCAAGTCAATATCTTCAAGAGGACATCAGGGAAAGAACACAGATTTTTTCCCAAGGCATTGAAGACGCCAAGAAGAAGGCATTTGAAGATTACATAGCCTCTCCGCGTTTTGACGATCTGATGGTGGACTCTTACAGGAGGGGGTTCAAGTTGAGCCGGTGGATGATCCAGAATACGTACCCCGATCTCGATGTAAGTGCCATAACCACTTCCCGTATAACTCAGGAGATGGCCAATGCTGCCGATGGCGAGCCGGACTCTGAAGGAGAGGCAGGGCCTTCGGGTGTTGTTGAAGTGCCTTCTGATGGCGAAGAAGTGGCTCAGGGCATGTAAAATTGTTTTTTTTTTTTGCCAATGTACTGTTTCTTGCAATGGAGTGTCTTTTTCCCCTTGCTCATCTTCCCCGAACTGTTTCTTTGTCGGGTTATTAAATTTCCGCGGTCTTTTATGTTGCGAACTGATTTTTTGCCAAGCTGATAATGTGCTCTTCTTTGTTTGTCTACGCCAAAGTTCCTCTTGGCTTGCCTTGTGGCACATAGGGCCTGATTTCGTCCACTTCGTTTGGTGGTTTATAGGTAGTATCGCCTTAAGTTCACGATGTTCCACGTTCGAGGTACTCGTTTGCCTTCCAAAGTTTCGAGTTCGTATGTGCCCCCGAGCGCTCCTTTTACTTTATAGGGCCCTTCCCAATTAGGTCCAAGCTTGCCCATGCCGGGTTCGGGCACCATAATCTTACGAAGGACCAGGTCGCCGACTCTGAAGCTCCGTTGCTTAACTCTGCTATTGTAGTAGCGAGCTACCTGCTGCTGGTATGCCGCTGTTCGGATGTGCGCGAGGTCCCTTACCTCGTCCAGTAGGTCGAGGTCGGTACGTAGCTCATCACCGTTCGTTCAATCGTCGTATGTTTCTAATCGCAACGTTGGTATTTCAATTTCGGCCGGGATCACTGCTTCAGTGCCGTAGGTGAGGTTGAAGGGGGTTTCTCCCGTGGCTGCTTTTTCAGTCGTTCGGTGAGCCCATAAGACACTTGGTAGCTCTTCGGCCCACAATCCCTTAGCTCGATCCAGGCGTGCTTTCAGTCCGCGCAGGATGGCTCTGTTCATTACTTCCATCTGACCATTTTCCTGTGAGTGTGCAACTGATGTAAAATTTTGCCGAATCCCCATGTTCTGGCACCACTCTTGGAACTTGATATCCTCGAACTGTTTGCCGTTGTCGGAGATTAGAACCCGAGGTAACCCGAACCGACATACTATGTTCTTCCAAAAGAAGTTCTGTATGTTTCGAGCCGTGACAGTTGCTAGAGGTTCGGCTTCTATCCACTTCGTAAAATAATCTACCGCAACAACTAAGAATTTTCTTCCACCTGTTGCTGGTGGGAATGGCCCTAGGAGGTCGATGCCCCATTGTGCAAAGGGCCACGGGCTGGCGAGGTGTTTGAGGTCGGAGGCAGGTTGATGGTGGATGTTAGCGTGCTTCTGACACTTGTTGCATTTTCTGACGAGCTCGACAGCTTCTGCCTTCATCATTGGCCAATAGTATCCTTGTCGAAGTGCCTTTTGGGCGAGTGCTCTGCCCCCCAAGTGTCCGCCGCACAGGCCTGCATAAGTGTCGCGGAGTACGAACTCGGCTTCGGTAGGTCGCAGGCAACGCAAATAGGGGAGCATGTACGAAGGTCGGTATAACCGTTCGTCTATTATGACGTATTTGGCTGCCTAGCGCTGCACCCTCTTGGCCGCATTGCGTTCTGCAGGGAGGGTTCCGTCTATCAAGAAGCTCACGAGTGGATCGATCCAGCTCGGCTCTGCTTCTAAGACGGGAGCGACCTCCTCTGTCCCCCCGAGAATACTAGGCTGAGGTAAGTCCTCTATGTACACAGTTCTCATATTGTTGTGACTCGTACTGGCTAACCGGGACAGGGCGTCAGCCTCAGTGTTTTCTGACCTCGGGATTTGCCTGATGATGTGTGACCGGAAGTTGAGCAGGGCTTCTTTTACTTTGGCCAAATATGCGATCATGAAGAGATCGCGTGCTTCGTACTCGCCGGTAACTTGGTTCACCACGAGCTGAGAATCGCTACAGATGACCAAGTGTTTTGCCTTTACCTTTCGCGCTAGGTTCAGCCCGGCGATCAGTGCTTCATACTCTGCCTCGTTGTTGGATGCCGCAAACTCAAAGCGTAGTGCGTATTCTAATTTTGTGCTGCCCGGGCCGCACAAGACTATTCCGGCTCTGCTGCCTTGCCGGTTCGAGGAATCGTCCACGTGAAGGATCCAGGGCTCCTCATCCCAGTTCGCGCTTCGCCTGACCAGGAGAGATGCCACACTTGCTGCTACTTCATGGGGTACGAACTCTATGAGCTCAGGAGCTCCGGGTTCGCCCGAACTGGGGACCTCGGGCTCAACCTGTGGGGCTTCGTGGCTGAAAGTGCACTCGGCAATAAAATCTGCCGAAGCTTGGGCCTTGATAGCGGTTCTCGGTTTGTACTGGAGGTCGTACTCGTTGAGTTCGATGGCCCATTTCGTCAGTCGACCGGAGACCTCGGGTTTGAGTAAAACTTGTCTAAGAGGTTCGTCAGTTAGGATGATGACGGTGTGAGCCTGGAAGTATGGGCGGAGTTTCCGAGCTGCTATTACTAGGGCGTATGCTAGTTTTTCTATCTTCGGGTACCTTGCCTCTACTTCCTGCAAAATTTTACTAACATAATAGATGGGTCGTTAGACCCGGTCTATTTCTTTTATCAGTTCCAAACTGACCGCCTTGTCGCTCGCCGAGAGGTACAGTTCTAAGACCTCGCCCACCTCAGGCCGGGCTAAGGTTGGCACACTAGCGAGGTAACCTTTTAGTTCGTCGAACGCGAACTGGCAGTCCTGGGTCCACTCGAACCCTTTGCCTTTGACTGCCTTGAAGAAGGGTAGGCAGCGGTCTGCTGACTTAGACAAGAAGCGGCTTAGAGCGGCTATGCGGTCGTTTAGCCTCTGAACCTCTTTTACTTTCCGAGGTGGTTTCATATCTAGAATGGCTTTTATTTTGTCCGGGTTGGCCTCAATACCGCGCCGATTGACAATGTAGCCTAGGAACTTGCCCGAGGTGACACCGAAGACACACTTGTTGGGGTTCAACTTTATGCTAAACTGACGCAGGATTTGGAAAACAGAATCTAAGTCTTGTATTAATTCTTGTGAAAACAGAGTCTTGACGACCATGTCGTCTACATAGCACTCTATCTTCGTACCAATCAAGGGCCGAAATAGCCTATTTACGAGTCTTTGGAAAGTCGCTCCGGCATTTTTTAGTCCGAAGGGCATGACTTTGTAGCAATACAGGCCGAACTCGGTTATGAATCTGGTTTTTTCCTCATCGGATGGGTCCATCCTAACTTGGTTGTAGCCCGAGTAGGCGTCCAGGAAGCTTAGCAACTCGTTTCCCGAGGTCACGTCCATTAGGCAGTCAATTCTGGGGAGGGGGAAGCAATCTTTCGGGCTAGCTCGGTTCAGGTCGGTATAGTCGACGCACATGCGCCACTTGCCGCTTGCCTTTTTTACCAACCCCGGGTTGGCCACCCAGCTCGGGTAATGGACTTCCCTTATGAAGTTTGCTGCGAGGAGCTTCTCGACCTCCTCGTCGACCGCTCTCCAGCGTTCTGGGGCTAAATTGTGTTTCTTCTGTTTAACGGGTCTGACTACAGGGTCAGTATTAAGTTTGTGAGTTATCAGTCCGGGGCTAATGCCGGGCATGTCGGCCATGGACCAGGCAAAAATATCTAAATTTTGAAGTAAAAAACTCACCAGTTCGGCTCGTAGGGGGTCTTTGATGGAAGCTCCGATGCTTAGTGTGCGAGCTGGGTCCGTAGCTGAAGTCGGGATTGCGACAGTTTCCTCCGTGGGCGAAGCTCGTTCCTCACCTTGCTCTGCAGGCTGCTCCAGTTCGAGGTCGTCGGCCGCCTTGGTCTTTCCCTTCAGGGCGGCAACGTAGCACTTGTGGGACTCAAGCTGGTCGCCCCGCGCTACCCCTATACCGAAGTCCGTAGGGAACTTCATGGCCAAATAGTAGGTGGAGACCGCCGCCCGTAGGATATGCGTGATCGGCCGCCCTATTATGGCATTGTATGGGGAGGGGGTCGCGACCACCAGGAAATCATGGTTGAGTCTGACCGCACAAGGCAATGTGCCGACTTCCACAGGGACAGTTACTTTTCCGAGGGGCCTGACTTCCTCTCCGCTGAAACCCACCAGGGGAGTGTTCGCGGGCTTCAGCTCGCTCCTCTGTAACTGTAGCCTGTCAAATGCTGATTTGAAGAGGATGTCCGCTGACCTGCCCGAATCTACGAGTACGCGCCTGACCTCGAAGTCGCTGATCCTTAGTTTAATGACAAGCACGTCATCATAGGGGTAGTGGACTCCTCGCGCGTCGTCCTCTGTGAAAAAGATTGGTTCTTCGGTCTTTGGTCTCTTTGGGGGGTTCCATTCTTCGAGGGCCGCTTAACGAACTGAAGTCCGGGCTGCTGCCGAGGTACACCCCGCTACCACCGAACCTCCCACTATTACATGGATGGTTCCTCGAACTGGCCTCTCTTCCGAAGGCTGCTTCTGCAACGGTTCGGCAGGTCTGTTGCTAGACTCGGGGCATCCTTTTCGTGCTCCTCTTGCCGACCTGCTTTATTGTTATTGTTGTGCTGTACAAAGTTTCTCAAGTATCCGCGACGAATGAGCCCCTCTATCTCGTCCCGGAGGTTATTACACTGTTCGGTGCTATGACCATGGTCTCTATGGAAACTACAATACAAATTCTTATTTCTCTCGTTCGAATTTCCCTTTAGGCGAGGTGGCCACTTAACGTACGGAGCGTCTTTGATCGTCATTAAGATCTCTGTCCGCCTCGTGTTTAATGGCGTGTAGTCCGTCCGAACTGCTAGGGGGGCCCGAAAGGACTGGTTCGGCTTTGGCTCCCGGGTCGGGTTTTTTCTATTCATCGGGTTGAGGAGCTCGCCTTCTCTCTTTCTTTTCTCGTTCCCGCCTTCGGTTCGTTGGTTGATTTCTTCCTCTGTCCTCATGAACTTATCCACGAGTTTGAGGAATTCGGCCACGGTTGCGGGCTAGTTGGCCACCATGTGCCATTTGAATTCTCTGTGCGTCACCCCTCTTTTGGCCGCCGCGAGCTGCACTGCGGGGTCCAACCGCGGTATCTGCAAGCATGCTTCGTTGAACCGCTTGATGTAGCCCCGAATAGATTCTCCTTCTCTTTGGACCACTCCGAAGATGCTTTCCTCTGTTATGGGGCACCGTTGGCTGGTGACGAAGTGTGTGGTGAAGACTTGCACGAACTGGGCCCAGCACTTTATCGACTCGGGGGCCGGGTTCCTGTACCAAGTGCGGGCTACCCCCATGAGGGTGGTGGTAAAGGCCACGCACATGCACGATTCGCTGGCCCTGGCGAGGTGCATTTGGGACTGAAAGGTGTCAACGTGGTCGTTGGGGTCGAAGGACCCGTCGTACTTGTCCAGAGGTGGGAGCTTGAAGTCTCTGGGTAAGGGGACCGCCAGGAGTTCCGATGCGAGGGGGGAAGGAACCAAGAGAACCGGGGCAGCCCCTACCTCGTCCGAGCTCGTGTCTTTGCCTCTGAATTCCGACAAGGCGCGGGTGGCGGTTCGGCGACTTTGCCGGTGCCTTCGCCGTTGAGCGGGCCTTGTGCTGACGCTGTTGTCCTCCGTGTTACCAAGCTCGATGGGCCCAAAATGTTGGTAGTCTGCCGCCAGGGTGCTGAATCGATTTTCGGTGAGCGGGAGCTCGGGCTTGGAGCGCCGGGGTGCCGACCTCACGGGCGAGGTTCCCGACCCGCCTGCGGGTTGCAAGGCGGGGATGACATTTTTCTCTCTTCGGCCTGGGGACGAGGCCTGGCTGTTGGGGTGGTTCTGGGGCCGGGAGGTCTTCGCCTGGTGGGGGCGCCCATCCTGCGGGGAGGCCTTGACCGGCCTTGGAGTGGGGTGGCGAGGCGAAAGTAGTGGTTGGTTCAGTGGCAGTTGGGGGAAATGCTGTTGATAGTGATACTGGGAGATGTTGTGCAGTACTTGGTGCTAGTGAAGCCGGTGCTGCTGGAACTGTTGCATTTGGGCTTGCATTGCCCGCATGCACTGCATCAGGTCCTCCAACCGGTTTTGGCTAGCTGCCAGGGGGACGACAGCCGATTCAGTGAAGGTTGTCTCAATGGGGAGAGGAAAGGGGATGCTTGTGGTAGGAGGGTTTACGGGTGCCACTGCTTGTGGCGCGTTCAGGCTGGGGATCCCATCCGCCAAAAGGGGGATGGTGAACTGTTCAACGCACACTACGGGGACTTGAAGTTGCTCCCCGGTGGCATTTGTCTCCATGCCACGTCCAGTGTTGCTGGAGGAGGCCATGAGTGTTGGGTTTTTTTTTGAAGAAAAAGGGGGTTATCGAAGTTTGGAGGGAGGCTTTTTGCAGCGTTTCCCACAGACGATGCCAATTGATGGAGCGCGATCCGACCGGTCTTAGCTGTCCGCGGCCTTGCTTCCGAACGGGGTAATAGGGAACCTGAAACGGAGGAGATGGGGAAGCTCCGGGGGGAACCCGGTGTAGAGGCTCCGAAGCTCAAGTTAGAATCCTTCAAAAGCAAGGTAATACCAGATAGCGCAAAGTTTTTGCATACCTCTATTGTCGGGGGGCAGGGGGCTCTTATAGTCATTTCGTGCACTCGTCCCGGGGCCCTTGTCAGGTCAAGTATGATTACCCTTGTGCTTGTCAATTCGGTCGTCGTCTTTTTTGCTGAGACAGAACCGTCATCTAACTGGAGATGGCGATGTCAGTGGCGGTGGCAGGTGGCCGTTTATGGTGCTACCGCCAAACGTCAGATCCCAAGTCAGTCAGGCGTGGCGCCCTTGGGCACGAACTTCCTTAGTGTCAGGCGTGGTACGACTTGTTTGGTTTTGGTGCCAAGTGATGTGAAGTGCTGAGCGAGGCGGTCTTGAGCTCGGAGGTATCTATAGGGCAGGTCAGTTCGGCAAAGTGTATCCTGAGCTGTTACAAGGTGGGTCAGTTCGGCGAAGTGTATCCCGAGCTATTACAAGGTTAGTTTGGCAAGTATAACCCGAGCTGTTACAAAGTGGGTCAGTTCGGCGAAGTGTATCCCGAGCTGTTACAAGGTGGGTCAGTTCGGCGAAGCATAACCCGAGCTGTTACAAAGTTTGGCAAGTATAACCCGAGCTGTTACAAGGTCAGTTCGGCGAAGTGTATCCCGAGCTGTTACAAGGTGGGTCAGTTCGGGCCCCCGATAGAGAGTTCAGTCCGCTCGTGTCCCCTTATTCCCGCCTAGGCTTCGCCCCTTTTGCCAAGTTGTTGTTTTTACCACGTGTCACATAATAAAGAAGTCGGACCAAATCTTCCTTCATCAATAACAATGCATTTTTTTCGACGCCACAATGCATTAGATCCTTGTATATCGACTTCAAGGCACCTGAACTAATGCATATAGTATAAAACTATCAATAAGAATTCATAAGGTTACATTTGGATTGGGACGCAGGCTGAGAAAAGGGTAAGATAATAAAATATAAATATGTGAATCCTCTGCATGCAATCCGCACCTTGCCCGACAATTAGATCGAGAAAGGCGGATTTTTAGCCATATTTTCAGCATTTTAAGGGATGGTGGAATAAGGGACAAGGGACAACTCTTGCTGAGTTGCTGCACTTCCATTCCATTTGTCCTGTTTGGTAGTTCTTTTCCCCTGAAATTCTTTTTTATCTTTTTTTTTAATTTTTGTAATTAAGATGGTGTTTGGTATTGATGACGTTTTTCAGAGGTTAAAAAGAAAAAAAAAAACAATTTTATTATTTGGTTGAATTATTTATCTCGTGAACACTTTTTTCGATTTACGTGAGAAATATTTGTTAGAAAATGTCAAAAATGATGTTTTTCATTTTCAGGGGCATTCCCCTTGTTTTTTAATGTTTGGGGCACGTGGTGTATAATAGGGCCAAGTTGTCGAAAAAACCATTTTAAGCAGATTTTATTCCGATTTTGTAAGACAAAATCGCATCGCTATTCATAACAAACATCCCCAGATCCTCTAGAGTTTTAATAAAAAATGACAAAGTAAATTAGTGAAGTCTCTCAATATGTTGTTTCTGTCACCGGTTTGACCACCAAATTCAACGAAGGTTGAAAACACCGATTCAAATACATCGTAACTAATTAGAGATTTTGAACAAGAGGTGATGAAGGAAGATTTGGCTCGACCTCACAGTTATGCAACATGTGGCAAAGGCAACAGTTCGGCACAAAAACACGCCTAAGGCGCAAGCACCAAGGGGAGAAACCCACTGACCGAACTTCCCTACTAGCGGTCCGAACTCCCTACTAGGAGCCCGAACTCACCCTTCGGCCCCAAACCAGACAGTAATCCGAACTGGCATGCATGTAACAGTTCGGGACATACCTCGCCGAACGGGCCATCCTTATAACAGTTCGGGACACACCTCGTCAAACTGGTCTGCCTCATAACAATTCGGGACACACCTCGCCGGATTGGCCTGCCTTAGCAGTTTGGGACACACCTCGCCGAACTAGCCTGCCCTATAGCAATACAGGACATACCTCTGAAATCAAGACTTCGCCTCGCTCACCACTCCACTGCATCGCCCTCAGGACACCGAAACTAAACAAATTGTACCATGCCTGACACCAAGGAAGTCCGTACCCAAGGGCGGCGCACCTGACCGACTTGGGATCTGACGCTTGACGGCCGCACTCCAAACGGCCACCTGCCACCGCCTCCTGACACCGCCATCTCTAGTTACAGAGACGGTTCCGAAAAAAAGCAGTGACGGTTCTGTCCCAGTAGAAAGGACGACGCCCGAATTGACAGAAGCAAGGGTAATCATACCCGACCTGGCAAGGGCTTCAGAGCGAGTGCGCGAAGTGGTTATAAAAGGCCCCCTACCCCCAACAACAATGTATGTGAACTTTGCGCCATCTGGTCTATACTTTGCCTTTGAGAGTACTAACTTGAGCTTCGGAGTTATCTCACCAGGTTCCCCCCGGAGTTCCCTCATCTTCTCCGTTTCAGGCCCCCCGTCGTTCCAGTCAGAGGCGAAATCGTTGACAGTTAAGACCGACCGGATTGCGCTCCATCAAGAAGCTTGTGTCTTCTGTGTTGAAACTAGATCGACACAAAACCTATTTTATAGCCACGAATTTGTGGTTTACAGACTTTTTCTTTCTCTCTCACTGAAGATAATACAGATGATGGTTAAGACTTGAGTATGGGGTATGTCTTAAAATAAAGGATAAAATACAAAATCCCCCCTCTAAACTTTCTGACAATCATAAAAATTTTCTTTTAGTTTTCTCTTCCATCAGTGATTCAGACGGAAAACTGACAACTATGAAATTACCCCTGATTAATTGTTAGGGAGTCAATAAAACATTTCAAAATATCGGAATTGCCCCTACTTGGCTACTTCCCCTTCCTCTCGCAATAGAAGGGAACGGCATGAAATCCTTCCCCCGATCTCCCCTCACTGTTTTTACTCATTCATTTCGAATTCTTTTTCTTCTTCTTCTTCCAAGTTTCAGATTCAGATGCAAAAGAAGCCATTAAAACATTACTCTGTTCTCTTCTTCAACACCTCCAATCGCGAACTCCAGATCCTCAAGAACTGAAGCAAGGTAGTCTCCAGTTTTCAAATCTTTTCCTTTCTGTCTTGATTTTCTTAATAGGTTCTGATTTGCGTATCTTATCGGAAATCTGATTCTTTGTTCGTTGGAAATAGTAATACGCATTCTTACAAATTTTCTTGTTTTAGAAAAACCAATCTGATCGATTTTTTAAAAATTTAAATCGAAACCAAACTAATGCACCGATTAACCGCGGTTCGGTTTTTCAGTTTTTTATGTACTTACAATAAAAGAAAAGAAAAACTAGACTGATTGGTCCCGGTGGTAGCACGAGCGTCACTTAAAGTGAGTTTGAGAGGTGGCGCAATTGGCGCCTAGCGGAGACGCAAAGAAGAGAAGCGAGAGAGAGAAGAGATGGCGTTGGATCGTTGGTGCTTGCTTGTCGGCGAGGCGGCGACTAGCATTGCCGCTTGGTGCTGCCGTACTGGTGGTTGGCGCAGGCCGCATGACTGTTTGGAGTGAGGAATAGGAAGAGTTAAAATCCTGAATAGAAGAAGAAGACTTTGAGACTAAGACATCTCCAAATAATGACATCATCGGAATTAATATATCATCAGGAGATGTTTACAATACACGGCGGGATGTACTGTGGGGTGTTTGTGGGGCGGAGATGTAAACTCCCTGCACTCCTACCTCAAAAATCAAACAGAACAATATTATATTATTTACTGTGTTGATAGCATTCTTAACTTAAGATTTAAGAATAGACTTATTGACTTTCTTTTGAAAAGCGGAATAGCACAGTTGATGATGCATGTTCAAATTGCCGATTTTCAAATATATATATAACCAAATTTTCAGTTTTTTTGCTCACCCCTACCGAGGTCAAGGACATTCAGAAGGTAGCAGCGGAGGCATTCCTGCCTCAAGAGTCGGATGCGATGTCGTTCGCTAATGATGCAAAGCCGGAGAATGCAACGGTGACATCATTGGAAAATGTTTTGTACATGAACGAGAAAGCAATTTTTTAGATGTCAGGATTCGATTGCTCCAACTCAATCGACTCGATGGAAGAGATTGGGGATAGTGGGGATAGTGGGGATGGAGAAGAAGAAGCAGTCAATGAGGGGGAGATCGGGGGAAGGATTTCATGCTGTTCCCTTCTATTGCAAGAGGAAGGGGAAATATGGGCAATTCTGATTTTTTGAAATATTTTATTGGCTCTCTTACAATTAATCAAGGATAATTTCATAATTTTATCATATGGAAAGTTTTCCATCTGAATCACAGTGAAAGTTGTTTCCATCACGGATCCTCTTGTTGCTATGTGCGGTCTTTCTTTTAAATTGATGTCGTCATCATTGCTTTCTTCCCACACCAACCTTCAATATGCCTGATGAAGGAAGATTTGGCCCGACTTCACAGTTACGTAACACGTGGCAAAGGCAACAGTTCGGCACAAAAGCACGCCTAAGGCGCGAGCATCAAGGGGAGAAACCGGCTGACCAAACTCCCCTATCAGCGGTCCGAACTCCCTATTAGGGGCCCGAACTCACCCTTGGCCCCAAACCAGACAGTAATCCGAACTGGCCTGCATGTAACAGTTCGGGACATACCTCACCGAACTGGCCTGCCTTGTAACGGTTTGAGACATACCTCACCGAACTGGCCTACCTTGTAACAGTTCGGGACATACCTCACCGAATTGGCCTGCCTTGTAACAGTTCGGAACACACCTCGTCGAACTGGCCTGCCTTGTAATAGTCCGGGATACACTTCACCGAACTAGCCTGCTTTATAACAGTTCGGGATACACCTCGCCGAACTGACCTGCCCTATAGCAATACAGGATATACCTCCGAACTCAAGACTTCGCCTCGCTCACCACTCCACCACATTGCCCTCAGGGCACCAAAACCAAACAAATCGTATTATGCCTAACTCCGCGGAAGTCTGTACCCAAGGGCGGCGCACCTGACTGATTTGGGATCTGACGCTTGACGGTCACACTCCAAACAGCCACCTGCCACCGCCTCCTGACACCGCCATCTCCAATTACAGAGACGGTTCCGATAAAAGGCAGTGACGGTTCTGTCTCAACAGAAAGGACAATACCCGAATTGACAGATGCAAGGGTAATCATACCCGACTTGACAAGGGCTTCGGAGTGAGTGCGCGAAGTGGTTATAAAAGGCCCCCTACCCCCAACAACAAAGGTATGTGAACTTTGCGCCATCTGGTCTATACTTTGCCTTTGAGAGAATACTAATTTGAGCTTCGGAGTTATCTCACCGGGTTCTCCCCGGAGTTCCCTCATCTTTCCCGTTTCAAGCTCTCCGTCGCTCCAGCTCAAAGACGAAATCGTTGACAGCTAAGACCGGTCAGATTGCGCTCGATCAATTGACTATATGTTTCATCGATCGATCTGTGTAAATATTAAACAAAACAATCGAGACCGCCCACACAGCTGGACCAGCTTCTTGGCAGCTCAATAAAGTGGTGCTGGGTAATATTACGTGAATCATTTGGTTTTGGACTGACTTATCAAACCAATAAACATAGACTTACATTTCTCTCTTTATTTGAAAAGAATAAACCCAGATTTACAAAACCAAGCTTCAAAGTTCAAACGACAAACTGACAAGTTTGAATGTGGGATGCATGATAACAGCGTCTTAACTTAAGACATCTGTATCAGAGCCACGCCATTGAATTGAAATTGAATTAGTGGGAATGGATTTGGCGTGGGCCGGTGGCCGGGTTTAATTAGTAAAAGTTTGTTGACGGTGGCTAATGGTCTCTCTCTCTCCTCCCCATATTAGAACTAGCCAGCCTCTCGCCGATAAATCGGTGTAGGTGATTAGGCTGAGGAAAGGTGTGAATCTTGAGGGCGGCATGTGGTACGTAAGAGGTTGCCTTCGTTTTCACAACATGAAAAGAAAAGAAGCAAGCATATTAGCCATTTATTTGTTCTTTGACCACAAGAATCAAGAATGGATGTAAAAAGATCTCTTTTGATTTGAGTCAAGGACCTCTCTACGTCGGCTGTTAACCACCACTGGACACGTGTCTAAGACGACTTCTTGGTTCCGAAGAAACGAGTCAAACACCCCTCTCTCTTTCTCTCTCTTATATTATTTTTCGTCTCGTACTCATCCACCTCCTCATTTGCCCCTTTCTTTTGCAAGGTCTCTTCTCTCCCTCCTCCTTTCCAGTGATCACCACTGTTTTACAACTTTAATTTTGTTCCCCAAATCTCCGCCCGCTAACAGTTTCAAAACCACAAACGGTCAAACTGATGGAAGAGTAAAGTACGCGGCTTGCAAGAAAATTGAAGACGTAGAGGGTGTTTGCTTCGTGGCTATATAAGATGTGTTCGTGTTTCATCTGGTTGACAAACACAACTAACATTCCGTCTGCTATTTGTATATTATTACTAATTCTATAAATAGAAACCCATGGTTCCTAAACTAGTGGTTTTTGACTTTTTTTCTTCTTCAACACATTTTTTTATAACTTTCTCAACGAGGAATGGTTTGGCGGCCACGATATATACCCTAAGTTGTGTAGCCCCATGAAGCTTAAAAAATTAAAAGTATACATTCCGTCTTAATCTTTAATTAAAGAGTAGCTGGGAAGGGCCAAGTGGTTTTATCAGGCATGGTATCTGAGACTCGGTGCAAATTGTTTTAGTCTTAATCCTAATATATGTGGATGCATCAACGTATCGGTGCCAAGATTTTAAAACCATTGTTTACCCCGATAATCGAACCATTCAGCTTGGAAAATCATCACCAATTCCATTTCTGCCCTGTATCACTATCTTGAAAAAAAAAAAAAAACTATTGATATGGTCAAAGAACCATTGATCCGAGGAATCGATTGATTCATCAACCGGGTCAGCGGTTTATCAGTTCAATTTAAAATAAAAAATACAAGAAATAAAATTGTCATCTTCATTAAAGCCCCATTTGATAGTTTTCTTCTATTTATTATCAGGGTTTACTACCTTTTTCTCAAGAGAAAAGATTCCCAACGACTAAACCGTGACCACAACTCCCTATATCTCTCCACCTGCGACCACCATTTACGGCAGTGACCACTTCTTCCAATGTGATACCTTCCTAAATTCCTAATTCTTGAGATTTCTTTCTCAAATCTCACTATCTCAATGGTTGAATGGTCTCTGCAGCTTTACATCCACAACAGCCTGACACAAATCTCACTATCTCAATGATTCAATGGCCTCGGCAACTTTACATCCACAACGGCCTACCTCACCACCAACCACTGCTTGCAAAGAAGATTGAAACTGTCAAACCAGTGAGGCGGCGATTAGAACCACCCCCTCTTGCAACGACCAATTGAATGGTGGGACTAGGTAAGTAAGGTTGTATTTGGTACCATTGTCGCACCTACTTAAAACTTTTATAATGTTAAATACAAATTTTTCAGAAAGCCTTTTTAATAGACAATTCCAACTCAGAATTCATAAATTACACAAATGTATTTATCCCCAGCCCCCTTATAAACACCTCCCCCCTAACCTGAAATCTTCCCCCAAAAATGGTATTGTCACATCACATCATATAATCATCCACTAAAAAAAGCCTTTTTTATAGTCCATTTTACATAAAAATTCAATTATCAATTCTCCAAATGTATTTATCCCCACTCCCTATAATTGCATTATGAATTCTGAGGTGAACTGAATTCAAATTCTTTCAAAAAAAAATATAGGCATTGGATTTGGTATTGGCATTTGATGAATGGTGATTTGGCATGACCTAGTAAGAAGGGGGACACGTAGATGTGATCTACTCGAAGGGTGACAAGTCAACCAAACGAATCCAGCTCGCAACATTTGGAGCTCGGGTATTCAGCCACCTCGGCGTAGAGAAACCTCGACACCCAATCCAGTTCGGGACTAAAGAACCGAAGTGACAGTTCAGAGCTAAAGAGTCGAAACGCCACGTAATCGACTCCAAAGGCCTTCCCAATGGACCTCGAATTTCTTGAGATCACAATGAGACTCATCCTAGCTCCGCCTGAATCGGAGATAAACGCTAAAACTTATCAACACATTGCTCTCCTTCAAAAATGGAACAGGTCTTATCTGCATAGCCCAGAGATCCCAAAGCTCTTTCGTAAGGCCCACGACTATTCCATTATATAAGGACATGAAACCCCAAGGCAAAGGTACGTGTGATTATTTACTCACTAGCATTCAAGTATTCAACTCGCATCCACAATATAGTGCTGACTTAAGCATCGGAGCGACCTCGTCGGGTTAGCACCCCGGGTTCTCTAATCTACTATTTTGCAGCTTGGTCCAGCTTGCCGCGCAACTGGAGTTCGGATCATCTTCCAGCTAAGAGTATTTAGATTGTGCATAATCAACATTTATAGTAGAAACACCAAATTTGACGTTTTTTAAAAAAACTAATGGTATAACAAATATTATATTGATGATTCAAATAATTTGTGATAGAAAAAATATATATATCTTCTAAAATTTGTATTGATCAACTTAAAACATTGTAAGTACAAGTGATAATGGTACTAAACATAACCTAAATTAGCAACTCAACAACCACTGCTTGAAGCAACAACTAAAACCGCCAAACCAATGAGGCGGCAACTAGAACCACCACTTGCAGTAGCAACTAGACTTAATGGTGGAATCATGATGTATGAAAGCATCGTTGTTTTCATAGCATCCTAGTTTTCAACTTATTTCATTTATTTTTAGTTTATTATGATAGATTAAGGGAAAATTCCCGATAGGTACCCTATACTTTAGGCTGAGTGCCAATTTAGTACTCAAACTTTAAAATGCGACAATCTAATATTCGAACTTTCGAAACGCGATAATTTATGTATATCACATGACCTCATGTGCGATTTAATATTTTTGAAAATATCAAAATTATCCTTAAAATAAAACACTATTCATTATCTTCTTTCTCACGAAAATAAAACAAATAATCCTTGAATCTTTCTTGAAGTAGGCAAAGTTTGGTTGTAGAGTAACAACTCCTCACAAAGGCATAGTTTCCTTGAATCTTCACATTTTAGACACAAATAAAATGGACTTCTCATTATTATTCGGTTTCACGTATCTCATCGCTTTATCCTCTCTAGTTTTTATATCCCTTTCTGCAATCTCGTCGGTGTTTATATTGTCATATTACGGATACGTTGATAAAGAAAACTAAATGATATTTTAAGGGCAGTTTTGTCTTTTCACGTGCCATTTAACGACAGGTACCAAGAAGTTGTGTTTCAAAAATTTGAGTACTAAATTATCGCATTTTAAAGTTCAGGTACTAAATTGGCACTCGACCTAAAGTTTAGGGTACCTATCGAGAACTTTCCCTAGATTTAATTACTTTTAAAGGGTTCAATATGATGCTAGAAATGCATGAAAAATCTTATAACTAATCAAGTGGCTTCATAAAAGTAAGAGAAAATCAAGTGGGTTTAATATCACCAAAATTCACAGGGTTGTGATTAGTTAAAGACTTTTTGGCATCGTAGATTTTTTTTTATTTTAAATATTTTATATTTTAATTATAATATCATAAGTGAAATTATTTGATCTTGATGGTTGAACCCAAGGTTTTTAAAAACGAATCAGAAACAGAACCAGTCAGGGGACCAGTTTCCGTTTAAGCAATTCAACTGTCCGGGTCAAATGGTTCGACCTGCAACGTCATAAATAAATTAAAAATAAAAATATATTTATAAATAATAAAAAATAGCATAAAGTTAAATAAAATACAGAAAATAAAACTATCTAAATGCAAAAATAATACAATACAAAACACATGGAAAATATAAAAAAGAAATACAGAAAAAAAAAACATTAAAATTTTCAGAAAATACAGAAAAATAAAACTGTCTAAATACAAAATTAACAAAATACATAACAAATAGAAAATACAAAAACATTGTCCTCTGTAACAGCCTAACAATGATTGTCTTCTGTTCTCCTTTCTTCTTCTTCTTCTTCACTACGATAAACAGTGGAGCCGAGAGTCTCTGTTCTTTGTAACAAGGATGGAGAAAGTTAAAAAATTAATAAAATAAAAACAAGAGGATGAGGGAGAATGAGAATGAGAACAAGAATCAGGTAAAACAAATGGAGAGATGGGAAGGGAAGGAGGAGCAGAGGCGCTGTTCTCACTGCTCACAAAGCAGAGTAGATGTGCTCCTTCGAAAACAAAAGCAATAGAATTTTTGAGAGAAAAAGTTATCTTAACTTATGTAAAATCACCGGCGGCCGCTGCTCCTTATTGCTCCTTGTTGGTCTGATTACAAGAATAAGGAAATCCGCCGCTGGAAAATTGCCAGTCACGGCTATAAAATCGCCGACCGCCACTGCTCCTTCTAGCTCCTTGTTGTTGCTGATTACAAGAGGAAGGAAATCTGTCGTTGCTCCTTGTTGCTCACCGTCGTAGATGAAGCCCTTTTGCGGAAGGAAATTTGGACAACAGTCACCGGTCGTCGTGATTCATCGTCGGTCGACGTCGGTTGTGGCTGTCGCAGGTCATCGGTCGTGACTACTGCACGTCGTCAGTCGTGCTGTCGGAGTATGAAAAATAAGGCTTTGGAAGGGTTACTAACTCGTAAGGGGGAATCGGGGGACATGAATGGAATTCTTTTGTTTTTTTTTTTCAAATCGAACAAAAATGAATTTTGTTACCCACGAACCATTGCACGGGTCAAACGGTTTAACGGTTTGATCGCCTGGATCAACAGTTTTTTTACTTTGTCAACCGTTATTTAATAAACAATGATTTATAGTATAACCGACCCGGGGGCTGAATGGTCACCGGTTTTTCTGGTCCAACCATCCGGTGCAATCCAGTTTGGAAAACCATGGTTGAACCACTGACCCCAGAACCAAAACGAGAGGCCAAATTCGGTACTCTATATTTGTGAATGACAATAGTTGAATGTTTAAAAACACGTTAACTCTTGGCAAATAGGTTGACGATGATGATGTTGCTTCCCCCCTCCTCCCCCCCCCCCCCCCCAAAAAAAAAAAATGAATAGAAGCTCAAGCCAAAATCAAAACATGAAGTGATTTCAACCTTAACCCTATTAACACTGTTAATTTGCAATTTACAAAATTTATCCAAGCGTGAACTTAGCCCTGTTTGATACGTCTTTTTATATGGTCTTTCGGCTGTTTATAAGTCAGTCAGATCATGTGATTTTTTTCTGTTTGGTTCGTAATTAGAAACTGATATATCAAAAAGATGCGAAAAGCATATTTTAGGTTGATTTCGGAAATTCCTAAATAAATCTTTCTGCATCTTTCTCGCTTTTATTTTTATGCAAAAAAAAAAAACAAAAAGACACATGGTAGCCAAACTAACTTCAAATTATTCAGATTTAAATGCAAAAGCTTAATACATCTTTTGACTATTAAAACTATCAGAAAATCTTTCCAAAAACATTTTCTATGATTTGAGAGGCTACTTTAAAGTAGACGGGTTAATGCCACTGTTCCCTGCGTACGTGCGCAGGGACCATGGTATATGGGTAACGGATCACATCATGCTGCAATATGTGTATATTTACTGGTCAGACTTCAATAACATATGTGAGACGTCCTACCCATACATCAACCGGCTCCAGTTTCATGAAGGGCGTTCGATATCCCGGCCCTAAGCACAAAATGTTGTAAATTTCAATATGATCGTACTGGGGGCTCACTGAAACGCCATTTTGAAGGCATTTCCAAAAAACCTGTGTTTTTAAATGTTAAAGAATACTAAAATCAATCGCCTTTTAAAATATCAAAAAATACTGTTTGACTTTGATAGTATTGAAACACTTGATGTGGTATAAACCTTAGTTTTTACGTTATCATGCATTTTCTCAAGAATGCATTGTCTTCTCCTACAAAAAATGGAACCGAATGAGCTGGAGACAAAAGTGGCATCGATAGTGTAGTTAACCCACGAGATACTGGGTTTCGAACCACACCATGCCACATTTAATGCATTTGGTTATGGTGTGGTGTTAATCGAAACCCACTATCTTGTGGTTCAGACTACATCACATTTAAAAAGTATCAACCACACCGATAATTCATGATTCTAACTACACCATGGGGACTATAGTCCCCTTTCCCTATCTAGTACTTCGCATGAATGTTAATTAACACAATATTTTTTAAATTATTTGTCCTATATCTAATTAATAATATTTGTCTTACTATTAAAATTTTTATTAGTTGGTACTAAAGTAGGAATCTTACCTTTTTATGTTTTTATTAATTTTTAGTAAATATTTATCTTTAATTTTTTTCAAATCATCTTGTAATTTTATTTTAATTAATATTAGTCACTGTTAAATTAATTTGTATTTTGCTTGAAAAAAGAAAAGAATATTACCTTGATCAATGGAATAGATCACCTCATAATGTATATTTGAGATATATGGAATCAAAACATAGGGTGTGACTTGAATCACACCACACCCTGCACACGGCCTATATAGGTTTGGTGTGAATCATGCTACTCATTCTGATCCACAATACAGAACATCTATCATGTTATGATGTGATGTGTTCTCAACTACACCACAGGTACAGTGTGGTTGATAATGCACCATCCAATTTCTCGTCCACTTTACAAATGCCTTCAAAATTATAAACATAGGACACAATTTTTGTGTAGAGAACACCCGCAAGATAATCTTTCACGATTAAATATGTAATGTTCTATACACATACGTGAGGAGAGTGCAACATCCACACTTTTTGCATAGGGAACAATGACATGTATGCATATTCACTTGTGATGAATTGTATAGACTCCTGTATGATTTTGGGGTGGTTCTGAGGGCGTTTATGTTTATTGATCATTAAACCACTTTTGATTTCACTGTTTATCAAATAAACACTAAAAAACATAAAATGCCTAGATTTATATGCATAAGACATTTGGGAAAACATTAAATTCTTATTTCCACAATGCCCAAGTATTTCTTGAGATGAAATGATTATGTGACATTCTTTATGGGGTGATAATATAAACTGAAAAGTATAAAAAAATTAAAATTATGCTCAACCAAACAGTAAAGCAAGAAACATTTAAAGTAAAATTGTCAAAATAAACGTTTAAAACAATAAACACCCAACGCTAAACTCGCAGGAAACCAAACACATGTTTTATCTCCAGCGAATTATGGACTCCAAAAAGAGTAAACGAATACGCACATACACTCATACTAACTTGCTGTATGATATGGACAGTTGGCATGCTATGACCGGCAATTATGCCTCTTGACGATGAAACTACACTATTTCCCCTCACCCCATAACGTTGGAACTGTAGAATTGGAAGACTCCGCGTCTGTCATGAGATTGGGGTGATTGGGGTATCGTGGAATAATAAGTGAAAGGATTCTTGACTTAAATTTACTATCAAGATTGAATTCATGTAGCAATTTTCTTGGAGTCCGGAGGAAAATTTTAGGGGTTTGTACATTCAAACACATCAGTGTTGCAAGGAATCTCCTAATTGATGAACGTGTCAGGCTGGATACGCATTTGAATCCAATACTCCACATATTCTTGAGGGAGCCTCTACATAACAATTTCCTTTTGTATTCATGCAACATTGAGCATAGCCTGGTTAATAAGGCTTACTTGATTCATTTTTATAAACTGTTTACTTTTTCAACTAAGTCATGATATGCTATGAACATCATATTCAACTCAAAACAATCCATACTACTATAACAAGTATTAATAGCTTCAAAAATATTTTTAGAATTTTTTGAGGATAAAATTTATTCTTCTATGTTTAAATTTATTGATAAAAATGAGGGTAAATAGGATAATCTAATATTACTTTAAATGAGTTGAAAGGAGGTAATTTTAAGATATTTAATACATTCAATTATCTCTCATTAAATCCAACACTTAAGGTATTAATTTTCATTCACCTTCATTGAATCATATATTTAAGTCATTTTTGTTTCTTCTCATCATTAAATTCTACAATTAAATCCATACAGAATAAATTAATAATTCCAGTAACAAAAACTTCAATTTTTAAAATCTACCAGAAAAAAAATAGTGTTTTCATCTAGGTGGTGGTAAGAAATTAAACCATTTTCTCCACATCACCTCTCTCTCTCTCTCTCTCTCTCTCTCTCTCTCTCTCTCTCTCTCTCTCTCTCTCTCTCTTATATATATATATATATATATATATATATATATATATATATATATATATATATCTATGTGCGTGTGTGTGTGTTAATTCAGTTTAAATTTTTTTATTTATAAAAAATACTAAAAATTGCAATTTGGAGCAAAAGGGAATCTTCAAAAGTTACCTAAAATAAATGAATAAAAAGATCATCCCAATCGGACATCGGAGTGCAAAGTTATGGCCTCCAAATGTTTGCACATAATTAAGTATGTAACCCATAACCTGATGATCGGGTCAAAGGGTCAATGGTTGAACAACCCAGGTTAGGTAGCTTTTAACCAAGTCAACGGTCTTTAACCAAAAGGATGAGCCTCAACAGAACTAGACCTGAAATCAAGGCCGAGTGATGGTTCGAACTGCACAGTCAATCAGGTCAACGATGGATTGAAAACACTGATGTTAAATAAGAAATATTTTTATTAATGATGGAATGGAATGTAAAATTTCAAACCAATTGGACATAAAACTATTTTCCTATTCTCTCATATTAAATGTCATATATAGGGTATATTCTCTTATTAAATCATATATTTAAGATATACTTTTCCCATTATTAAAGTCTACTAATTAAATCCACAATATTAATTTTAATAATATAAGAATAAATATTTTTTAAAAATAATTTGAAAACATAACAATTTTCTTCCCTCCCAATTGTGGGTAAGCAATTTAACCATTTGGGGTCAAATGGATTAATAAATAATGTCATAATTAAATAATAAAAATTAAAATAAGTAAAATGTAAAATACAAAAAATAAAAAGAATTGGATATGTTTTTAATATCATCTATTCATTATACTGAACAAAAATAAGTATGAAATGTAAAAAGTATTTTTATTAATGATGAAAATGAAATGCCAAATTTAAAATTAACCTAGAAATGAAATGACGTCATAGTAAAATAATAAAGTCTTTAAAAATAGAAAATACAAAGAATCACAAAAATTGAAAAAGTAGAGAAAATTTTGGACACATATTTAGTGTTATATATTTATAAAAAAATAAGATATTGGGTACATCTACAATATTATACATTCATTATATTGAACAAAAATAAATATTATGCATAAGAAATAATTTTATCAATGATGAAAACGTAACACAAAATTTAATGCCAACCTAGAAATCATACTATTTTTCTTTTTGGGTGGTGGGATAGTAGTTTGGGTCAAATGGATTACCTTTTTTTCAAAAAGTAATAAAAAAGTACATGTAATCAAAAGAATATATAAAAATTGGGTTCGACTATGATATTGAAAATATATGATATCAGAATTTTTTACCAATCAACTGAAATAAAAAAATGTGAAAGCCAATCAGGTGTTATTTATCAAAATTCATGGATGGGTTTTGATTGGTTTAAACTCTTCCGATACCATGTCTTTCCCGCATTATAGATTTTTATATATTAATTATGTCAAACAAAAATTAAGTGTGATAAGTAAAAATTATTTATATAATATTGATGGAGTGTATAATTTAAAATTGATCCGAAAGCAAAGGTATTTTCTTATAGAACATAAAAAACAAAAACTATAGAATTTTGTCAAAAATTTTCTACTGTTATATATTCATCATATTAAATAAAAATAATTGTTAAAATAAAAATTATTTTTATTTATGATAGAAATAGAATATAATAATAATAATAATAACTGTTATTGTAATTTAAAATTTCTACTGCAATGCATGTGCACATTTTCTATAAATATTTAAGTTTATTTTTAATTATATTATTACTTTTGTTAATTTTCAATTCTTATCTTAATTATGATTTATCTAAAATCCAAGTAATTAATATAAAAAAAATTATTACATGTTTTGTGTGTGTTTCTCATTGTCGAGAACAGGTGGCACAAAAGCCTAGCTAACTTATTTTGCCTGTTATGCTATTTCACCTTTATATGTGCGGATAGCACAAAATTCCCAGATAGACGGACACCTATCCAAGATTTTTAGGCCACACAGCTTTGGCATACAACATTTTTGTTATATCACAGCTTTGGCTAACAGTGTTCTTTCCTCACGTCACGGTGACCTAAAATCCTTTCCGAAAATTTTTGCTCGTGAACAAGGAACTCTTGCGTGGGCCTCTGTCTATTGGGACATTAATGTCATATGGATCATAAGTAGAGGTGATCATTTCTACCTTGGCCAAGAATTCTAAACAAGTACACTTCAAATGTTTTCGAAAACTTAAATGCTTTTTCATTTGGCAATTGTTTAAATGTTGTAAGCTTTAGAAACGAATATTTCACCTTGAATTGAGATTGTGAAAAGTATATTAGAAAATAAAATCTAGTTATTTTTTCATAATTTTATTCTTAATAATAATTTTGAAATTATAGGCCCCGAACTTAGTCTAGGCTTATATGTAAGACATTACGTTTGGATGGGTTTGGCTTGAACCAAATTAGAGGTGTAAAACGGGTCGGACTGCATGCGGGCCGGCACGACCTTTAACTATAGTGACAGGCCATGCTAGACACACATGACCCCCTCGACCAGGTTGGGCCGAGGGATTTTGGCCCGTGGCATAAGCATGGCACACACCATGGTCCAACACAGCCCACGTCGAATATAGCCGTTTTATAACTATTATAAATGCGGTATAATGGCAAAAATACCCCTAACAACTATAAAATAACTATTTTGCGGGGATTTGTGTATTTTACCAAAAGGGTGCAAAAAATGGTTAAAATGCCCCTAATGGTTATTGATGAAGGAAGATTTGGCCCGATCTCACAGTTATGCAACACGTGGCAGAAACAACAGCTCGGCAAAAGGGCCAACCTAAGGCGTGAACAAGGGGACAGCAGTGACCGAACTCCCTACGGGGGCCCGAACTCACCCTTGGCCCAAAACCAAAGTAATCCGAACTGACCAACCTTGTAACAGCTCGGGATATACCTCGCCGAACTGGCCAACCTTGTAACAGTTCGGGATATACCTCGCCGAACTGGCCAACCTTGTAACAGCTCGGGATATACCTCGCCGAACTTGCCAACCTTGTAACAGCTCGAGATACACCTCGCCGAACTGGCCAACCTTGTAACAGCTCGGGATACACCTCGCCGAACTGGCCAACCTTGTAACAGTTCGGGATACACCTCGTCGAACTGACCTGCCCTATAGATACCTCTGAACTCAAGACTTCGCCTCGCTCACCACTCTGCATCACCTTCTAGGCACCAAAACCAAACAAGTCGTACCATGCCTGACACTGAGGAAGTCCGTGCCCGAGGGCACCGCACCTGACTGACTTGGGATTTGACGCTTGGCGGCCGCACTCTAAACGGCCACCTGCCACCGCCACTGACACCGCCATCTCCAGTTAGAGAGATGGTTAGGCAGCGACGGTTCTGTCCCAGCAGAAAGGACGATGGCCGAATTGACAAGCGCAAGGGTAATCATACCCGACCTGACAAGGGCCTCAGAGCGAGTGCGCGAAGTGATTATAAGAGCCTCCTGCCCCCCAACAAAGAATGTATGCAAACTTTGCGCTATCTGCTGTTATCTTGCTTTTGAAGGATTTTAACTTGAGCTTCGGAGCCACTACACCGGGTTCCCCCCAGGAGCTTCCTCATCTCCGTTTCAAGTTCCCTGCAACCTCGTTCAGAAGCAAGGTTGTTGATAGCTAAGACCGGCCGGATCGCGCTTCATCAATTGGCGTCGTCTGTGGGAATACGCTCCAAAAAGCCTCCCTCCAAACTTCCATAACCCCTTTTCTTCAAAAAACCCAACACTCATGGCCTCCTCCAGCAACGCCGGACGTGGCACAGAGACAAACACCACTGGGGAACAACTTCAAGTCCCCGTGGTGTGCGTTGGACAGTTCACCATCCCCCTTTCATTGGATGGGATCCCCAACTTGAACACGCCACAAGCAGTGGCGCCCGTAAACATTCCTACCGCAAGCATCCCCTTCCCTCCCCCTATTGAGACAACCTTTACTGAACCGACTGCCGTCCCCTTGGCAGCCAGCCAAAACCGGTTGGATGACCTAATGCAGTGCATGTGGGCAAAGTAAGCCCAAATGCAACAGTTCCAGCAACACCAGCTTCACCAACACCAAGAACTACACAACATCTCCCAGTATCACTATCAACAGCAGTTCCCCCAACTGCCACTGAACCAACCACTACTTCCACCTCGCCACCCCGCTCTGAGGCCGGTCAAGGCCTCCCCGAGGATGGACGCCCCCACTAGGCGAAGGCCTCCTGGCCCCAGATCCCCCCTAACAGCCAGGCCTCGTCCCCAGGCCGAAGAGAGAAAAATATCATCCCCGCCTCGCAACTCGCAGGCGGGTCGAGAACCTCGCCGGCGAGGTCGGCACCCCGGCACTCCAAGCCCGAGTTCCCGCTCACGGAAAACCGATTCGGTGCCCTGGCGGCAAACTACCAGCATTCTGGGACCATCGAGCTCGGTAACACGGAGGCCAGCAGCGCCAGTACAAGGCCCACTCAACAACGAAGGCGCCGGCGAAATCGCCGAACCGCCACCCGTGTCTTGTCAGAGCTCAAAGGCAAAGAGACGAGCTCGGACGAGGTAGGAGCTGCCCCGATTCTCTCGGTTCCTTCCCCCCTCGCATCAGAATTCCTAGCGGTCCCCTTACCCAGAAATTTCAAGCTCCCACCTCTTGACAAGTACGACGGGTCCTTCGACCCCAACGACCACATTGACGCCTTTAAGTCCCAAATGCACCTCGCCAGGGCCAGCGAGTCGTGCATGTGCGTGGGCTTTACCACCACCCTCAGGGGGGTAGCCCGCACTTGGTACAGGAACCTGGCCCCCGGGTCGATAAAGTGTTGGGCCCAGTTCGTGCAGGCCTTCACTGCACACTTTGTCACCAGCCAACGGTGCCCCAGAACAGAGGAAAGCATCTTCGGAGTAGTCCAAAGGGAAGGAGAATCCATCTGGGGCTACATCAAGCGATTCAACGAAGCATGCTTGCAGATACCGCGGTTGGACCCCACAGTGCAGCTCGCAGCGGCCAAAAGATGGGTGACGCACAAAGAATTCAAATGGCACATAGTGGCTAACCAGCCCGCAACTGTGGCCGAATTCCTCAAGCTCGCGGATAGGTTCATGAGGACAGAGGAAGAAATCAACCAACGAACCGAAGGCGGGAACGAGAAAAGAAAGAGGGAAGGCGAGCTCTCCAACCCGGTCGATAGAAAAAATCCGGCCCGGGAGCCGAAGCCGAACCAGTCGTTCCGAGCTCCCCTAGCAGTTCGGACGGATTACACGTCGTTAAACACAAGGCGGACCGAGATCATAATGACGATCAAAGACGCCCCGTACGTGAAGTGGCCACCTCGCCTAAAGGGAAATCCAAACGAGAGAAATAAGAATTTGTATTGTAGTTTCCATAGAGACCATGGTCATAGTACCGAGCAGTGTAATAACCTCCGGGACGAGATAGATGGGCTCATCCATCGCGGATACTTGAGAAAATTTGTACAGCACAACAATAATAACAATAAGGCAATTCGGCAAGGGGAGCACGAAACGGATGCCCCCGAGTCTAGCAGCAGACCTGCCAAACCGTTGCAGCGACAGCCTCCGGAAGAGAGGCCAGTTCGGGGAATCATCCATGTAATTGTGGGAGGTTCGGTGGTAGCAGGGTGTACCTCGGCAGCGTTCCAGACTTCAGTTCGCGAAGCGGCCCTCGAGGAACGGAACTCCCCAAAGAGACCAAAGACCAAAGAACCAATCTTCTTCACGGAGGACGACGCGCGAGGGGTCCGCTACCCCCATGATGATGCGCTTGTCATTAAGCTAAGGATCAGGGACTTCGAGGTCAGACGCGTACTCGTAGATTCGGGCAGCTCAGCGGACATCCTCTTTAAATCAGCATTTGACCAGCTATAGCTACAGAGGAGCGAGCTGAAGCCCACGAGCACTCCCCTGGTGGGTTTCAGCGGAGAGGAAGTCAGGCCCCTCGGAAAAATAACAGTACCTGTGGAAGTCAGC
Organism: Nelumbo lutea; assembly: GCF_056320005.1. Taxonomy (NCBI): domain Eukaryota; kingdom Viridiplantae; phylum Streptophyta; class Magnoliopsida; order Proteales; family Nelumbonaceae; genus Nelumbo; species Nelumbo lutea. Next base: position 1,710,562 of record NC_142689.1, read on the forward strand.
ACATGGCCTTGAGCAGTCAGACTCAACCATGATTTCCTGGTGGTCGCGACCCCCTCCCCATACAATGCCATAATAGGGCGACCGATCACGCATATCCTACGGGCGGTGGTCTCCACCTACTATTTGGCCATGAAGTTCCCTACGGACTTTGGTGTGGTGGTAGCGCGGGGCGACCAGCTCGAGTCCCGCAAGTGTTATGTTGCCGCCCTGAAGGGAAAAACCAAGGTGGCCGACGACCTCAAACTGGAGCAGCCTGCGGAGCAAGGTGAGGAACGAACTTCTCCCACGGAGGAAACGGTCGCAATCCCGACTTCGGCTACGGACCCAGCTCGCACACTTCAGATCGGAGCTTCCGTCGAGGAACCCCTATGAACCGAACTGGTGAGTTTTTTACTTCAAAATTTAGATATTTTCGCCTGGTCCGCGGCCAACATGCCCGGCATTAGCTCCGGCTTGATAACTCACAAACTTAATACTGACCCTGTAGTCAGACCCGTTAGACAGAAGAAACGCAACTTTGCCCTAGAACGCTGGAGGGCGATCGACGAGGAGGTCGAGAAGCTCCTCGCAGCAAACTTCATAAGGGAAGTCCATTACCTGAGCTGGGTGGCCAACCCGGTGTTGGTAAAAAAGGCAAACGACAAGTGGCGCATGTGCGTCGACTACACCGACCTAAACCGAGCTTGCCCGAAAGATTGATTCCCCCTCCCCATAATTAACCGCCTAGTGGACGCGACCTCGGGAAATGAGTTGCTAAGCTTCTTGGACGCCTACTCGGGCTACAACCAAATCCGGATGGACCCATCCGATGAGGAAAACACCAGCTTCATAACCGAGTTCGGCCTATATTGCTACAAGGTCATGCCCTTCGGACTAAAAAATGTCGGGGCGACTTTCCAAAGACTTGTAAATAGGCTGTTTCAGCCCCTGATTGGCACGAAGATAGAGTGCTATGTAGATGACATGGTCATCAAGACACAGTTTTCATAAGAATTAATACAAGACTTAGATTCTGTCTTCCAAATCCTGCGTCAGTTTAGCATGAAATTGAGCCCCAACAAATGTGTCTTCGGCGTCACTTCGGGAAAATTCCTAGGATACATTGTCAATCGGCGCAGTATTGACGCCAACCCGAACAAGATAAAAGCCATTCTAGATATGAGACCACCTCAGAAAATAAAAGAGGATCAGAGGCTAAACGACCGCATAGCCGCTCTAAGCCGCTTCATGTCCAAATCGGCAGACCGCTGCCTACCTTTCTTCAAAGCAATCAAAGGCATAGCGTTCGAGTGGACCTATGACTGCCAGCTCGCGTTTGACGAGGTAAAAGGTTACCTCGCTAGTGTGCCAACCTTAGCCCAGCCCGAGGAGGGCGAGGTCTTAGAACTGTACCTCTCGGCAAGCGATGAGGTGGTCAGTTCGGTACTAATAAAAGAAACAGACCGGGTCCAGCGACCCATTTATTATGTTAGTAAAATTTTGCAGGGAGCAGAGACAAGGTACCCGCAGATAGAAAGCTAGCAAACGCCCTAGTAACAGCATCTCGGAAACTCCGCCCATACTTCCAGGCTCACACCGTCATCGTCCTGACTAACAAACCTCTGAGACAAGTTTTACTCAAACCCGAGGTTTCCGGTCGACTAACGAAATGGGCCATCGAACTCAGCGAGTACGACCTCCAATACAAGCCAAGAACCGCTATTAAGGCCCAAGCTTTGGCAGATTTTATCGCTGAGTGCACTTTCAGCCACGAAGCCCCACAAGTCGAGCCCGAGGTCCCCAGTTCGGGCGAACCCGGAGCTCCCGAGCCAATAGAGTCTGAACCCCGTCAAGTAGCAGCCAGTGTGGCATCTCTCCTGGTCAGGCGAAACGCGAACTGGGATGAGAAGCCCTGGATCCTTCACGTGGATGGTTCCTCGAACCGGTAAGGCAGCGGAGCTGGAATAGTCTTATGCGGCCCGGGCGGCACAAAATTAGAATACGCACTACGCTTTGAGTTCGCGGCATCCAACAACGAGGCAGAGTACGAAGCACTGATAGCTGGGCTGGACCTAGCGCGAAAGGTAAAGGCAAAACACATGGTCATCTGTAGCGATTCCCAGCTCGTGGTCAACCAAGTTACGGGCGAGTATGAAGCACGGGAGCTCTCCATGATCGCATATTTGGCCAAAGTAAAAGAAGCCCTGCTCAACTTCCAGTCACACTTCATCAGGCAAATCCCGAGGTCAGAGAACACTGAGGCCGACGCTCCGTCCCGGTTAGCCAGCACAAGTCACAACAACATGAGAACTGTTTACATAGAGGACTTACCTCGACCTAGTATTCTCGAGGGGACAGAGGAGGTCGCTCCCGTCTTGGAAGCAGAGCCGAGCTGGATCGACCCACTCGCGAGCTTCTTAATAGACGGAACCCTCCCTGCAGAACGCAATGCGGCCAAGAGGGTGCAGCACCAGGCAGCCAAATACGTCATAATAGACGAACGGTTATACCGACGGTCGTACACGCTCCCTTACTTGCGTTGCCTGCGACCTGCCGAAGCCGAGTTCGTACTCCGCGACACTCATGAAGGTCTGTGCGGCGGACACTTGGGGGGCAGAGCACTCGCCCAAAAAGCACTTCGACAAGGATACTACTGCCCAACGATGAAGGCAGAAGCTGTCAAGCTCGTCAGAAAATGCGACCTCAAATACCACCATCAACCTACCTCCGACCTCAAATACCTCGCCAGCCCGTGGCCCTTTGCACAATGGGGCATCGACCTCCTGGGGCCATTCCCACCAGCAACAGGTGGAAGAAAATTCCTAGTTGTTGCAGTAGATTACATTACAAAGTGGATAGAATCCGAACCTCTGGCAACTGTTACGGCCCGAAACATACAGAACTTCTTTTGGAAGAACATAGTATGTCGCTTCGGGTTACCTTAGGTACTAATCTCTGACAACGGCAAGCAGTTCGAGGATATCAAGTTCCAAGAGTAGTGCCAGAACATGGGGATTCGGCAAAACTTCACATCAGTCGCGCACCCACAGGAAAATGGTCAGATGGAAGTAATGAACAGAGCCATCCTGCGCGGATTGAAAGCACGTCTAGATCGAGCTAAGGGATTGTGGGCCGAAGAGCTACCAAGTTTCTTATGGGCTCACCGAACTACAGAAAAAACCGCCACAGGAGAAACCCCCTTCAACCTCACCTACGACACTGAAGCAGTGATCCCGGCGGAAATCGAAGTACCAACATTGCGACTAGAAACATACGATGATCGGACGAACGGAGACGAGTTACGTACCAACCTTGACCTATTGGATGAGGTAAGGGACCTCGCGCACATCCAAACAGCGGCACACCAGCAGCAGGTAGCTCGCTACTACAATACCAGAGTAAAGCAATGAAGCTTCTGAGTCGGCGACCTGGTCCTTCGTAAGATTATGGTGCCCGAACCCGGCGTGGGCAGACTTGGACCAAACTGGGAAGGGCCCTAAAAAGTAAAAAGAGCGCTCGGGGGGGGCATACGAACTCGAAACCTTGGAAGGCAAACAAGTACCTCGAGCGTGGAACATCGTGAACTTAAGGCGATACTACCTATAAACCGCCAAGCAAGGTGGACGAAATCAGGTCCTATGTGCCACGATGCAGAGCCAAGAGGAACCTCGGCGTAAACAAGCAAAGAAGTCGAGCATACTATCAGCTCGGCAAAAGATCAGTTCACTGCAAAAAGCCTTTGCGGCAAAACAAGTCGCGGAAAGTATAATAACCCGGACAAGTGGCATATTCAGTTCGACAAAAAATCAGTTCGGGGAAAAGGAACACTTGGGCAAAAAGATTATCTATTCCGTTGCAAGAAACAGGAGTACATTGACCATCAGAAGGGACTTACAAAAAAAAAGGGTTGTTACATGCTCGAAGATACTTCTTCGCCATCAGAAGGCACTTCAACAACACCCGAAGGCCCTGCCTCTCCTTCAGAGTTTGGCTCGCCATCGACAGCATTGGCCATCTCCTGAGTTATACGTGAAGTGGATATGGCACTAACATCGAGGTCGGGGTATGTATTCTGGACCATCCACCTGCTCAGTTTGAACCCCCTCTTGTAAGAATCCACCATCAGATCATCAAAACGCGGAGAGGCGATGTAGTCTTCAACGGCCTTCTTCTTGGCGTCTTCAATGCCTTGGGAAAAAATCTATGTTCTCTCCCTGATGTCCTCCTGAAAATATTCAACCTGATGCTACAAATCCAACTTCAAGTCCGCCATATGCTTGACAACTACCCCCATGGCCTCGGCGTCACGCTGAGACCTTGCCTGCCTGGCCATCGCAACGCGAGTAGCCTCTTCGGCAGCATAAGCGGCCGCCTCAGCAGCCCGGTTATTCGCCTCTGCAGCATGAAAAGCTTCTTCAGCAGCATGAGCGGCAGCCTCAGCAGCTCGCGTCTGTCATGAGCTCCTCTCCACTTGGGCCGCTAAGGCATGAATTGAAGAATTCACCTACCAAAAGAAACAAGTGAGCAATAACAGCAAAAGCGACAGAAAATGAAAAAGGCAGACGGAATCTAACTTACCACCATAGCATGTGTTACGGCGCGGCAGGCGACCTGATTCAAAGGAAGATCGGTCCACGCCGCGACCTCCTCAGGGAAAGTAGCCTCCCTACTCTTCTAAAGAGCGTAGTTCGGCATCAACACGCTCCTGAACTCCCCTTGAGCTCCCGAACCCGAGGGCCCAGCCCGCGTATGAGCGGACCTAGAGTGAGCAGGAGCACTTGAGTATGCAGGAGTGCCCGTATGAGTGGTCTCAGCGTAAGGCACCCCGGCAGTTTCATGCATCGGTGGAGTCACCTCGGGCTCCCTGGGCAGATCCTCCGGCGTGTGGTCTGGAACTTGGGACTCCTCCTCCAGGGGCAGCTCGGTACGAGTTCGCTTGGCGACCCGCTTCCTCCTCTTCATACCTTGGAACAGACGCCCCCCACGAGTTCTCTCCGCATCCATCACACCTGCAGAAACGAGTTCGACATCAGAAAAAATGAAAGAACGAAGCAAGCAAGAAACTGCATAGCTAGAAACCTACCCAAATCAGGAGCGGCCTCACCCCACCCGGTCTGAAAGGGCCATCCTTGTGCACTTCGCACACCGAAGTAGTCCCGCTTCCACGCCGGGACCTTATTAGGAAGATCGTGCATAAGCTTAAAACCCTGGCGAGGAGAAAGGTAATACGCCCGTCTTCCCCTAGGAAGAGAACCCGCCTGTCTCTTGAGCATCAAGATGGAGGAGAATATCTCTAAGTCCAAGGAAAATTCTACTCGCAAAAAAGGGAAACTATCCCCACCAAGTTCCGAATAGAGTTCGGATGAAGTTGGCCAATGGTGACACCGAAGTGGTTTATGACTTCGACGAGAAGGGGATGGAATGGAAGTCGCAACCCCGCAGCGAGCTGCTCTCGGAAAATCACGATCTCATCAAGACCGTGTTCCCAAGGAAAGCTACCCGAAGGAATAAAATATGTATACCCCCCGGGAAGGTTGTAAGACATAAGTATGGATTGAAGCCCCTCAGGCGTCATGGTCGAGGGACCAAACCTGTCTAGCATTCGACCTCGGCGGGAGGTAGATGCCAAACTGCCCGAAGCGGCTCGGCCTACTGGTTCATAGTCCTCGAGTTCCACCTCAGGATCACTGAGGCAGTCGGGGGACACGGCTCGGTTGGTAGAACCTACGTCGGCCCTACTTGAAGAGTCATCTGAGCTATCAAAGCTAGACATCGAGGAAAAGGTGGATTCAGGAAAGTACTCACCGAAAGAAAGTTTTGAAGGCTCCGGAGACGGGAACAAGCCAAAGAACCTTGAAGGCCAGGTAACCAGCCTTGACGCGAGCTAGAAAAAACTTGGACGCGAGCTGAAAAGTTGGGCGCAAGCTCAGTAGACAAACCGCAGAAGTGACAAATCGATTGGGGTCCCCCACTATTTATAGCTACAGTAACCAAGAGTCGACCGTGCAGATCAAAGACGATCCGATGGCCCACATTTTCGCTGACCGCACGTCCCATAAAGACAAGACGTGATTGGCGCACGTCTTTCCGAAAAGAGCAAAACGTCAGTCCACGCCTTCTTGAAACCGACATCGCGCCGACACGTGTCTTTCCGAAACTGACTGCGCCGCACGTCTCCCTGACAGCCGCCCGCGCACGTACAGCAGTGGCACGCCTTTTTGAATGACCCGCTGTCACGTCCCAGCGGCGCAAATTTTTGAAATTTAAAACGCGCGCTGTCACAACCATCAGCATTTATGAGTAGGCACATTTCCAGCCTTCTCGGAAACCAAAGAACCCTGGCAAAAGCAACTCGCGCAGTCAAGATCCGAAGGACGGGGCAAATCCACCTACTACCTCGCGAAACTCCCCGCACCAAGGCAAGACCCTTGGCGCGAGGAGTGGGGGGCAATTGATGAAGGAAGATTTGGCCCGACCTCACAGTTATGCGACATGTGGCAGAAACAACAGCTCGACAAAAGGGCCAACCTAAGGCGTGAACAAGGGGACACCAGCTGATCGAACTCCCTACGGGGGGCCCGAACTCATCCTTGGCCCAAAACCAGAGTAATCCGAACTGGCCAACCTTATAACAGCTCGGGATATATCTCGCCGAACTGGCCAACCTTGTAACTGCTCGGGATATACCTCGCCGAACAGGCCAACCTTGTAACAGCTCGGGATACACCTCGCCGAACTGGCCAATCTTGTAACAGCTCGGGATACACCTCGCCGAACTAGCCAACCTTGTAACAGTTCGGGATACACATCGCCGAACTGACCTGCCCTATAGATACATCCGAACTCAAGACTTCGCCTCGCTCACCACTCCGCATCACCTTCTAGGCACCAAAACCAAACAAGTCGTACCATGCCTGACACTAAGGAAGTCCATGCCCAAGGGCGCTGCACCTGACTAACTTGGGATCTGACGCTTGTATGAATTGATTTTTCATATAGAATAAAATTTTAAGATGATTTTTTTTAATTGTTGTTACAACTTACAATCATTGAATTTTCCATTTACCTTCAAGTTTTCTTCTTTTTGGTTTTTTGAGTTTTGAATTTAGTGTAATGAAAACAAAAAGAAAATGAAAGAAAATGAAAAATATGGGCCGAGGCTTGTGGTATGCCCCACCCTCAACATACATGGGTTGTGCTGGCACGACCTACTACAGTGCAGGCAGCATGAAACCGCCACAACTATTTACCATAATAAAAAAAAAATGCACAAACTTGCCAAATTCCATTGTTCCAATATGGGGATTCAAAACGGAATCAAGTGGTCCTCCTAGAATTTATTTTTGACCATTTTATAGGGATGGAATCCAGTGGTCCTCCTAGATTTTATTTTTGTGTTTGTGTTACTACCATCCCCAATTCTCTTTATGAGCTATATTATTTGTAAGCACATTTTTGAGCGAGGTTCAAAATATAAGCACGCGTCCAATTTTCTTGAGAAATTCTACGAAAAAAATTCTTGAGAAAACAGCGACATTGACAAATGTATGTAGTTATTTTGCAGTAAGGATAATTAAAAAAAAAAATTAAACATTGACAGATGTATTTGACCGTGCATGACCACAATGGCCCAGGTAGTTTGGTTCTGTTTCTGTTTTTTTTTTAACCGTTTTGTAGCTGAGACAGATTTAGCTGCAACTCGTAGTATATGCCTTCTATACCCTTCTTTCTTTTAATAATAATAATAATAATAATAATAATATATCATTAAATTTATGTACCATTGCGAAATATCAAAATTTACAGCTGTTTTTTAAGTAGGGCATAACTTGGTAGACTGAATAAACATCATTTTTGGGACGAATTCATGATCATGAGCCATTCTATTTCCCTGCCTGCCTAACGCTAAACATGACCAGGTTGTTAGGTCACTTGAATTTGGTATCCCTCTATAAAAAGGAGGGGGTGGGATAAAACATTAAAACTCATGGAATTGTAGGATTTCCATGGTACCCTATTCTTAGGGGTGCAATTTGGGTGGGCTCGGGTTAGGTTTATATGTAAATTTGAATGGGTCTGCTCCAATGGCCCATGCCCTACAGTGTAAAATGCTAACTCAGGCAGGGGGGGAGCCAAGAATACTGGTGGGTCTTCCCCCATCTCAAACATTTGAACTAAAATGTAAAGGATCGTCGTCAAGCGCTGTTCCAACTCTCAAACCTTCTCAGACTATTTTTCTCTAAACCCTATCTCTTCTACTTTCTATCTCATTTTCTTGTTTAACTTGGCATTCCCAAAAGAAAAACCCCAGTTGCTTCTCTATATATTCTGTTTCTACCCTTAACTCCCCTACAATGTATGTTACCAAAATTATGTTTTCTTAAATATATTTACATAAACCATTAATATTACTGTCCAATTTACCAATATATTGTCATAAACTTATGTAACCATATCAAACATCTATTCCAAATTATAGGGATGGCAATGTCACAGGTCAGGGGAGGGTTTTGCAAATTCTAAGCTCTTCCTGTCACCCCAAACCTCCCAATACAAACCCTTTCAAAATCTGCAGCAAGTTAGAATTTTTAAAATCTTAATCCTCCCCGCACATAAAAATGCAAAGCCCTTTTTATTTCTATCCCCTCTATATTTGAAGATAGAGCAGATTGTCCAAAATATGAAAAATCTAAGACACAAATCATATGCAATAATTGTTCTTTTTCTATAACTCGACTCTAAAAATCACAACCAACTACCTGGTTTGCTTCGCCATAGGAATGGAAGTACATTACACCGAGCTCCAGCATCTGGCTCTAAATATCCACGGAGTCTGGCAAAATTAATAAAAATGGCGTTGCCCGGACTTGAAGCGGAGACTTTCAGTGTATTAGAATGGCATAATTAATAAACATTAAATTGGAATTTCTAAAATTATGATTGTACAAGTGAACATAAACAAATACATACCTTATGTATTGATGGATATCAACCAATACGGACAATACACATGAGCATGGGAGGAAAGGAATGGTGTTAATATCAAACCCTTCTGATATCTATACAATACACCACTGAATCAAATGTACCGTATCAATTCCTTAAACCTTGAGAGAGAAGAGGGTTATGCCGAAGACTGGATAGTGGATATGTAATATGAGTAAAATCTCAATCTTCTATAAATATTTTATCATAAAGTCGCTAGATATAAATCGGATTTTATGGGTCTTAAAAACAAAATATTGTTTATGAATTGTTTAATCTCTTATACAGTTTACGTGTTTTTAAGTATATAGGTATCCATACTTTGGGGGTAATGACAGATAGGTACCTTAAACTTTTAATTACAGTACCTGGGTACTTTAAACTCTCAAAAATAGACACTTGGGTCCATCTGTCAATTTAATATTACATAATGTTTAAAATACCTTTCTTCTGTACTTTTGAGATTATTTTACAAGGTAAAATCATCACTGGAGAATGCCGTCATCAGAAAATTTGAATTTATTATTTATTGTCTATGTGAGAATGTCATCGTGGGGAGATGTTCAATTACTTGAGAATGATCTCAGAAATACACAAAAAGGGTTTTTTTAGCATTATATAATGTTTAACCGACAGAATAGTAACCATAATGGATGAACCCAACTGTCTATTTTTGAGAGTTCAGCATACTCAAATGTTGCAATTAAAAGTTCAAAGTACTTATCTGCCACTATCCCTAAAGAACAGGATACTTATCTATAATTTACTCTTACTTATTTAATAAATTATTTACTTGTTAATTCTATTTCTTGGCCATTACATCTGTGTTTACAGGCCCATTTGCAAAGGTCTCTTGTTAATAGACCCCAGATTTTACCATGAAAAGGAGGGAGCAGAGAGTATGAACATGCATTAAATTTGATAACTTTAAAAGAAAATTCTTTTTTTTTCAATAAGATTGAAATTAGGATTCGATTATGATACTGGAAAAAAATTTATAACCAATCAATAAACCAATATGATATAAGCATTAATCAATCAAGTCTTTGGGACAGAATAGGTTTGAGAGGTTTTGACTAATGAAATTTCTTCCCGGATCATGTCTTTGGGACAGCACAGATTTTTCCATGGAAGTCATTAGAATTTGCATTGAAAATTGAATTTTATGCATACATATGGAGCCCAAAGGTACCCAGTATCCAAAGTAAGATGAGTTTTGCTTGTCATGTGAAAGTAACAACAAAGAGCAGCATCAAATCTAATGTGTAATTAATATTTAAGAGAGGCGGTGGATCCAAGTTAACTATATATTTATTCAAGTAATAAAACACAGCTCTCGATGTCTGTCACCTTATTCTAGCGAAGACCCGTACGGGAATCTGGTTCTAGGTTCAAGCATCCTGTTGGAAATATATGTATATAAAAGATCGAAAATCTTTCTTTTTTTTTTTTTGTTTTGGTAAACCAGAAGTTCATTAACGATCGAAGATCTGAGGAGTCTAAATCTAATAAACAAGTGTCGTATTATTAATTGCATAGGAACTTGTTTGGCACTAGTGTGTGGACAGTTTCAACGACCAATGCTTTTCTTGATTTTGCCCAAGGAGAGAAAAGCCTTCCTTCCCATCATCCCATGTGCAATGCGACAGCAGACAATAAACAAACATCAAAGGAACTTTCCTATACTGCCTACAAAAACCTAACGAATTATCCTTTTTATTCACTCAATCTATTTTTCACTGCTCTCTCTCTCTCTCATGGTGGATGATATAGGCACCCCTACCAAAAGAAGCAAGCCCTTAGGCTTAATGGATTGAACAAAGTTGTCCATTATTAACTTGTCTGGTGATTGACACAGAAGGTGTCTCCTTGTTTTTCATATAGGAAGACACTGCCCTAGTAAACAATGTATTGCATACGTCAAGTACCTGTTGAAGTGTCTAAAATCCATTTTAGATTCTCAGTCTCTTCCCCATGTAAAAATACTGAATAGGTGTTGGAAGGGGTGGATGATGAATCAGCTCTGGTGAGGAAGCATTAGATCTATTGTTTATTTCTGCTATGCTCTGCTACGTAGCTACAATGCGCATCTGTGGAGTGATGTTATGTACCAATTAATGTTTAACTAAACTATAATTGATCCATTAAACTAATTTTTAAAGTATAATGGTCTTTTAAACTAATCTTAAAGCTTTAATCAATATTTTACAACATTTTTCTATATTGGAATGAGACTTCATAAATTCTAAAATTTCAGTAAAGTTAATAACAGGTAGTGCCAATTGTGAAATGTGACTCTTATGACTCCACCCACTCGAGTAAGCAGTGGAACAGCTATACCATGGCGATCGACCGATGAACGTAAATTTGGCTCAACCTTTGCACTTGGGTTGCTGGTATGCGTCTCAAAGATGTGACATCACAGCAATGTAATCAATAGGTATTGAGAACTTTTCATCAATTTATGGAGTAGGTAGAATCCACTAAACTGAAAATGGAGAAGTTTGGTAGTAGCATTTCTGCTCTTCTGGACCACTATGGATGGTGCTCAGGCTCAGAAGCTTAGCACTAGCACTAACGCTAACGCTAGCTGGGAAACTGAGATACATAATTTGTGGTAAGCCATGTGGGCTGTGGCTTTGGGGAAAAGGGTCAAGAGCCTCTCATAAAATAATATGCTCACTTCCTTCGCAAGCCATGCTTTTCCATAAAGTAGTAAAGATGGAGATTTGAGATTTCCCAGTAATGATTTACTCGGGTTCAGAGAAAAGAGGGACCCACTTTATCCTACCAGGTGCGAGGGACCCACCAATACCAAAGTAGTGAAATAAACCATTTTGGAGTGAGTTGCATAATGGGATTCTACGAAAAGAGCCAATGGGTTTGTGTGCTCACTAGTGGGTTGTTGGGCCAAAGTCTTTAACAAAAAAGTTTAGGGATGTGCATTAATGCAACTTGGGAAATGAGCATGAAGGCGGCATTGTTAAGTACTGTTAACCTTCTTTTGGCGCCAAGTTGAATGTGATTAGTTATTTGCATAGCGAGGACTGTGGAGGAACAAGAACTAAATCCTCCTTTATCCTTACCAAGCCCACTTAGGCCCATTTTTAGGAGCAAGGCATAAGAAAACCATGGGAATCCAAAAATGGGGAATGGGGACGAGAAACAATTGAAAAAGCATAGAAGTGAAAAAGTTAAAAGAAATAAGGGAAAGAGAGCGCGTGGTTACAGCAGATCTCGTCGAATGCTGCCACCATCTGCGGTTGCAGCTGTTCTTGGTCACATTTGTGTTGAACATGACATGAGAGAAAATAGAGAAAAGAGTCGGGTTTTCACTTTTCAGTCAGGAGACCGGTAAATTTTAACCGTTACCCGTTGGCCACAAATAGCCCAACCGCTCAAATCCCCTACTCTACAACAAAATTACGGGGGGTTGCCATTCCTGCTGTATCACTATCACCTATTTTGCGGACATTAATCAACTTTATCCAATATTTAATCGTCTCTTTACCACGAAAGGTTTTAACTTTTAACTTTTAATCGTTCGTGTATAGCGAGCGAGACCAGATACTATTATTTCTTTCATTGGTTTATTCTAACGATTAACAACGGCTTTCTAAGCTAAGGTGTAGATTCTGTTTTGTTGTCGATTGGTCCCATTGATCTGCTGCATATTTTTGCGCTTTGCGTTTGTACACTTCTGTTCAGTTTGTGACACGTGTGGAACTGCACAACACTTCGGTAACGTGGCTCTAGTATCCACCATCAAAAGAGCATTTGCTCCTGATTTATATATACTCATTCCCTGTATGATTCTTAATACACCATAAAATGTTGTGGTGTGGTATTAAAGTAATTTTTCTATATTATAGTCCCTTTTCTGTACTCACAGTAATTTAAAAAACCCGACACCCCTCCACATCTTCAATCCTTTTTCTCTCTCCCTGAGTCCCTGGTGGCAGTCACTTCCACTGCAGAGTGCAGAGTGCAGAGTGCAGAGTGAGAGTGATACTGATAGTCTCTCTCTCGCTCAATCGCGTTAGCCATGGAAATGGCGTCATTCCGTTGGTCCTTGTTGGTTCCACTTCTGCTGCTTCCATGTCTAACTGTCTTTGCTGCCAAGCAGACCTACATCGTTCACATGAACCACCAACAGAAACCCACGTCCTTCCCCACCCACCACGACTGGTATCAATCCCTCTCAACTGATCCTTCCTCCCTCATCTACTCCTATAACAACGCCTTCCACGGCTTCGCCATCTCCCTAGACCCCAATCAACTTGCCTCCCTCCGCCGCTCCGACTCCGTCCTCGCCATCTATCCTGACTCCCTATACTCCCTCCACACCACCCGCTCCCCCGAGTTCCTGGGCCTCGACTCCGATTTGGGCCTGTGGCCTGGCCACAGTACCGAGGACCTCGACCAGGCCTCTCAGGATGTCATCATCGGCGTCCTCGACACGGGCGTCTGGCCCGAGTCCAAAAGCTTTGACGACATGGGCATACCCCCTGTACCCTCCCGATGGCTCGGTGCTTGCGAGTCTGGCCCCGACTTCAGCCCTTCTGTTTGTAACAAGAAACTCATCGGCGCTCGTAGCTTCTCTAGAGGCTACCGCATGGCCTCCGGTGGGAGACATACCACCAATAACCCCAATCAGATCGAATCACCTCGGGATCGGGACGGTCACGGAACTCACACGGCAAGCACGGCAGCCGGGTCGCACGTGGCCAACGCCAGCCTTCTCGGGTACGCCAGCGGTACGGCACGTGGGATGGCGACACGAGCGCGTGTTGCCACCTACAAGGTCTGTTGGAGTACCGGATGTTTCGGTTCTGACATACTCGCCGGAATAGACCGCGCCATCGCCGATGGTGTCGATGTGTTGTCGCTCTCTCTTGGTGGTGGTTCCTCACCCTACTACCGAGATATCATCGCCATCGGAGCGTTCGCTGCAATGGAGAAAGGCATCTTTGTCTCCTGCTCGGCTGGGAACAGTGGGCCCGGTCGGGCTACGTTGACCAATGTGGCTCCCTGGATTATGACCGTTGGTGCTGGGACCCTAGACCGGGATTTCCCGGCTTACGCCTCGCTCGGTAACGGTAAGCGGTTCGCTGGGGTGTCACTCTACAGTGGAAAAGGTATGGGTACCAAACCGGTCGGTTTGGTCTATAGTAAAGGCAATGAGACGAGCAATTTGTGCTTGCCCGGTTCGCTTGAATCAAAACGGGTTCGTGGGAAGGTGGTGATCTGTGATCGAGGGATTAGCGCCCGGGTTGAGAAGGGTGCGGTTGTACGTGACGCGGGTGGATTGGGAATGATACTGGCGAACACGGCGGCGAGTGGGGAGGAGATGGTGGCCGACAGCCATTTGCTCCCGGCGGTGGCGGTGGGTTGGAAGACAGGGGATCTAATCAGGGAATACACTCGATCCGATCCGAATCCAACGGCAATGCTGAGCTTTGGTGGGACCGTGTTAAATATACGACCGTCGCCGGTAGTGGCGGCGTTTAGTTCGAGAGGACCAAACGTGGTGACGCCTCAGATACTGAAGCCCGATGTGATCGGACCAGGAGTGAACATATTAGCTTCTTGGTCGGAGTTAGTGGGACCAACTGGTCTGAAGAACGACACGAGGAAGGCACAGTTCAATATCATGTCTGGTAAGCTTTAATCTAGACGAGGAACGCTAATCCTAATCCTACTACATTCCTACTCTCTCGCGGCCTCGCAGGTAGAAATAGAAATAGAATTATATAAATCTACTCTCACCGCTGCTGCTAATCTGCTGTCCAATGTCCATCCAAGGTGGTTTAATTTAATTAATAAACATTTAGCAAAGCCACTGATCAGATGAAGAAAAAAGACAACACCCTTTGACATGGACCAAAGTAAAAAAGCAATGGTCACTGGTCAGAGTAGATTTCTAATTAGAATAAGCAAACATGAAGCTTCATTTTACAGTCTCCCCTCCGGGTTTTATTCCAATCACATGAAAATGTGCTTGATTGGCCCATTTTACACCTGAAAAATCGTTTCATCTATCGTTGATTAGATGATGATCTGATCGTAAGTCTTAACCATTGATTATTTGATTACCTATCCATCACTGATTTCTTGTTGTAGGTACGTCGATGTCGTGTCCACACATCAGTGGCGTGGCAGCATTGTTGAAGGCGGCCCACCCAAAGTGGAGTCCTAGTGCCATCAAGTCTGCCCTCATGACCACCGCCTACACCAGCGACAATACCAAGTCTCCCCTCCGGGACGCTGCCGGCGGTGACATCTCCACCCCGTGGGCACACGGATCGGGTCATGTAGACCCACATAAAGCCCTCAACCCTGGGCTCGTCTATGATGCCACTCCCGACGACTACATCACCTTCCTGTGCTCTTTGGACTACAGCATCGATCAAGTCAAGGCCATCACAAAGCGCCAAAACATCACATGCGCTCGACGGTTTGCTGACCCTAGCGAGCTCAACTATCCCTCCTTCTCTGTCCTATTTGGCACCAAAAAGAGGGTCGTTCGCTACACGCGTGAGCTCACTAATGTTGGACCCACAGGTTCTGTGTATAATGTGGCCATAGGTGGGCCCTCAAGTGTTGGGGTAACGGTTAAGCCCACGAAGCTCGTGTTCAAAGAGGTGGGAGAGAAGAAGAAGTATACTGTGACATTTGTGGCAAAGAAGGGATTAAGCAGGATGTTGGGGACTGCGGAGTTTGGTTGGATTGTTTGGAGAAACGAGCAGTACCAAGTCCGGAGTCCGCTTTCCTATGAATGGCTGCACCACTGAGTTTGTTCGTTTGTTTGTTTGATTGATTGATTGATCTTTTCTTTTGGTTGCTGCCTGCTGGCCAGATTTCTTTTGGGCCCACGAGTCGACCGGAGCGCGCAGGAGAAAGGGACGGCAATAAACGGCCCCCAAATCCATGGGGATGGGGCCCATCCCATCTGACTCGTCTCCCAGTCTCTGTGTCTGTTTGATACTAGAGTCTGATCGGGTGGGAATTTTTCCGGTCAGGTTTGGCATTACAGTGGCAGTTGAAATTGCAACTGACTTTAGATTCGTTTGTACTACTAAGTAAGAATTACTGTTAAACCTTAGATACGGTAAGAAATCAAAACCCATCTGAGGTTTAGTGATAATAATATTAAGCCCAAATGCAAACATAGGCCCAAATTGCTTTCATAAACATTTGGACTATTTGGCATCGGTCAGGGCCCAAAAAGAGGTAGAATGCAGACTTTTAGGGCGTCAACTTCTCTCAGTATAATACCGAACTAATGAATAGGTGAACGGTATATCGTAAATGCTGCCAAGAGAGGGTAATAACACAACAAGATTTACAGGAACCTGTTATCCTTATAGGTTTTGGTGTGTATATTCCGGTTTATTGTTTTTTCACTTTTTTTCGTTTGTCAAACACTGGAGTCTGGACCCAGCCAGGGAAAACAGGTTTTTTTTTTAATGGCAAAAGGGTGAGCTATACAAACCGGGGGTAGCTCTTTCCCTTACATCCGCATCTCAAGTAAAATGAAAATCACACAACCTAAACTCTCTACTATACTCCCGGTTGTTAAGAGCTTTATGAACTAATCAGTCTGTCACTTGATTTGCTTCCCGATATGCATGTTTGAATTTGATATTTAAATTGAAGAAGTCAACAAGATTCCGGCATTCCTTGATGATACTTTCCATTCTCCACAGTGGCAATAGCCTACCATTGAGGCAATCAATTACTAACTTAGAGTCACCCTCGGTGGTGATTTTCTGATCACTGTAGTTAATCGCAATATTAATGGCCTCCCATGCTGCCCAAGCTTCTACGAGGTTGATAGTCGAGATTCCAATTCCAAGAGCTTTTGTCTCAAGGACTTTGCCTTTATGGTTCCTATCTATACACCTAATGGCACAGTTGCCAGAATTTGAACAAGAAGCATCAAAGTTAATGTTGCTGCAGTTATGTTTGGGTCTGAACCACTCAACATGAGATAAGTATGCTCTTATTGTTATCCAAACAAGAGGATACCACTTTAATCTCATTCCAGTAGGCTAGAGCTCTACTAATGATGGTCTCCACATTATTAGTGGGACCATTAAAATATTTATTGTTTATATTCTTCCAAATAAACCAAGAGACACAAGTAAATTTTTCTCTAATCAAATTGTCTTTGAAGTTACCTAATGGTTTGCTAAAGCTAGCCCACCACTGGCCCACCAAAGAAATTGAGCACACAGGGATCGGCAGATCCCTGACTAATCTACTCCAAACTTGATTAGCTACATCACATTTAATAAAAAGGCGGTCGATATTCTCAACTTCCCCACAAAAAAAAAAACACAAGCTGGATCAATCTCAAAACCCCTAGTAATGAGATTGTTTTTTTTTTCTTGTAGGAAGCATATTATTTAACATGAAGAAAAGAAAAATTTTAACTTTTTGGGGGAGCATGAGTTTCCAAAAATTTTTTTGATAATTAGAAGCAAGACACTCACCACCATTAACACGACACTCCTCCTCATAGGCCGATTTAACTGAGGAATTTCCATCAGGGGTGAACTTCCATACTCTTTTATCTTCAAGATCACCTTGGAGAATTAAGATAGGTTTTATAAGTTGCCAAATCTGGTGATTGGCAAGCGAATTAATGAGATCCTCTTTCCATACTCTTCTTTCAAGGTCAACTACCCTACTTACATATCCAAATCAGCTAAATCACTCCTATTTCTTAATTCAATCAACGGGCCTTTCCCAGCCTATGAATCCAGCCAGAAGTTCACACTCTTTCCATTGCCAATCCTCCACATTGAACCCCTTTTAATAAGATCTCTTGAACCCACAATACCTCTCCAAGCCCAAGAACTACTTTTCTTCTTATTTACGTCCCAGAAATTGCAGTTCCTAAGATATTTATTAGTCACAACCTTGACCCATAGATTATCATGACAACTTAAAATTTTCCACCCCAATTTAGTAAGTAGAGCTTTATTTAACCATGTAAAGTTCTTCACTCCTAATCCCCCCCACCCCCATTTTGGGAGTACAAACCCTACTCCACTTAACTAGATGAATGGGGTTTCGGCACCTCTCCTTAGACCAAAGGAAAACCTTTCGGTCTTTTTCTAAATCAGCAACAACATTACTTGGAATTTAAAAAGACTACATTACAAATTGAGGCACCATGGAGGCTGAAGAGTTAATTAAAGTTAATCTCCCTACAACCAAGAGAGAATTCTTTTTCCAACTTGCAAGTTTGTTAGCCATTTTCTCTTTCAAATACTTGAAAGTATCTTTTGAAACTCTACCTTCAATAATGGGAGCTCTAGGATAAGTCTTTTTCCTACTCCTAATCGGAATATTAAGAATTCTAGCCATCACTTTTTGAAGTCTAAAGGGGATGTTTTTGGAAAAACTTATGGTCGATTTAAGATAATTAGGAAGCTGGCCAGAAGCTTTATCAAAGCTATCCAAAATCTCCTTGATTTTGAGACAAGCATTGACCGAGGACTTCGCAAAAATAATGCAATCATCTGAAGGGATAGGATATCCATCACATGGACGCCCAAAAATTGCGGAATAAGATGGCGAATTTCAAAAATTTTTCTCTCCCTTCAATTGGGAATCGAATTCCCTATTTAGAAAATCATATTTTCAATGATCATTCTTGAATCACAAACTGAACCAGATCTGAACCAAAAGGAGCAGAGAGATTATACCTGATACAAAGAAGTAGTATCTCCTAATGGAGGTGTTCACGCCCAAGGAAGGATCCAAAATCTGCTCCCACTGAAGATGGCACAGTGCAGGGTGGAGCAGAATCAGCAGTGTTCTTCCAAAAGAACTTGACCCTTCGCAAGAATCAACTGGACGGATTGTGAATACAACTCCAACCAATCCTTTCTCCAAAAGATTGGTATCAAGATCAAATCTTGATTTCTCCCAAGAACTGGAGATCGAACAGCTGGAGGCGGCGACTACAGGAAGGAGGCGACAAAAGAGTATTTGTAGGGTGCAGAATTCTCTCTTCTTGTGATTTCAGCTCTGAAGACAATAGTGTGTTGCTTGCATGTCTTAAGATTGCCACCCCCTCCTCCTTTTATAATCTCAAAGGGATCAGCTCCTAATCCCATTAGGAGTTGCTAACCCAAATCATATTTGGATTAGAAGTCCCCTTAAGTGATAATGGATAACCCTTATCTTATTTGCAGATTAGATCAGCCATCTCCTAATCTAATTAGGAGGCTTCAAGATCTAAATCTTATTTAGATCTTGGACTCTCTAAGTGGATAGGGTCTGGGCCCAATCCTATCATCCGATCCATCTCAGAATTTGCCCCTTAAGTGACCAATCAAATAAGCCTAGTTCAAAATGGGCTTAAGGCTCATTTAAGGTTATGTATTCATTTAGCCTTCCAAACTGCTTCCCGGTTGGACTTCCTTGTATGGCGTGGGACCCAAACATTGATCTACACATCAGCCACATGGGTTCAGCCCAACCTTTGTTACAAGGCCTAGCCGAATACACTGTTATATATAGTGCACCCCCTAAAACTCATCTCATGGCCTCTATGAACCCAACACTTACCCTAAGTGGTCCATGGGCCAAGCCACCTTGTAACACCTAGGGACTATGGGTAGATGCAAGATTAGCCCATCAGGTATTATCCTCAATGGTCTTACACTTAACTTCTCAGCCCATAATGATCATACACTACCTGACAAGAGAGGACCTCTCCCTCGGCTGCAAGGAATAGTGTTGCACTCTCTCTTATATGAATCTCGGAAATTAAAACATTTTGCAAGTCATTTCAAAACCATAATATATATATATATACTTTTGTATCTCATATAAAATATATTTTGCAAAACAAAATCTCAACGATTGAAATCGGCTGCCGACAGTCTTGGTTTCCATCAGTGAGAGTGCATCCCCGATCATTACCTTTGTCCGACAAAGGGGCTGATCATGTCACTATGATCACCCACTCAGATGAATTATCAGACTGTCCCAACATACCTAGGTTTTGACCCCCACTAAGGATCTCACTGAATGGTATATCAAAAACAGCCCAATCCGACACCTAGTGTAGTATCATAATCGAGTCTAGGGGTCGGGTGTAACTTTTCAGTTTTGCCCATCAATCTCCAAGGTCCAGGGCAATATTGAAAATCTGGTCCAGTTCAAAAATTCAATTAATCCTACATTGTATGTGCCTAGGGTCTCACCCTGCCAGTTGAGACAGGTCACCCCAACCGACTTGGTGGCACCACAATGTCAGCCTTGACAAGATAGGTCTCCCCAGACCGACCCACTGGCTGCGAACATTCTAAACTAACACGAGTCTCATTAAGTGTCCAGTTTAAGGGTATTACACAAAAACATACCAAGGGAACATGAATCAAATATGCACTTTTATTCATTTACAATAAACTCATAAAATACATCATTTTGATTGAAGCTAAGGGCATACAAAACTGTCTAACATCATCTACAAACTGAAGAATTGGAATGATCAGACCTCCCCTAGAGGCTTTACAACCCACATCGTTCGAGCCACATACAGCCTCCATATTAAGTTTACTCAAAAGGGCCTTAGCGCAAAAGACAAAGATATAAGGGGAGAGGGGGTCTCCTTGCCGAATCCCCCTATTAGCTCTAATGGCTTGAGTAGGAGAGCCATTTATGAGAATCTGGAAGGAAATTAAACTAATGCATTCCATAACCTAATTAATCCATTTGACATGGAACCCAAATTTAATAAGAACTTTCCTGATAAAATCCCATTCCAGCCATAGGCTTTCTCCATGTCAACCTTGCAAGTAAGCACCCCCTGCTTGCCTTTCTTCTTCTTCATAGTGTGCAACATCTCATAGACAATAAGAATGTTACCTGTAATTTGCCTATTGGGGATGAAAGCACTCTGAAAGGGGGAAATAATGTCATCCAGAAATGGCTTAATTATATTCACAAGAATTTTAGAAATGATCTTATATATAACATTGCACAAGCAAATAGGCTTATAATCATTAACCCCCTCCGGATTTTCACTCTTTGGAATAAGCGTAATAAAAGTCTTATTTAAATCGGCATTCAAGGGAACTTTATTGAACCAAGCATTGATTGGTCTTGTAATGTAACAGTTTAATGTTAGGGGTTAGAATGCATACCAAATTATAACAATATCCTCCATATGCTTATATGGGTATTATCACCCGATGGGATAGGTTAGCCAAACCTACACCTGATTTTGGTTAAATAATCAAAAATTCTAACCTGATGCTACACCCTAATAAGCCTAACTCTAACCTGACCATTGACATCCCTATATGAGATTAATCACTATCATTAAGACTTTCATTTAGGTTGTCGTCTAAACAATTAAACATCAAGGTTTTAGGCATAGTGGAGGCATAATGGCCCAAAAAGGTGAGGCATAGGCCTCAAGGCGTTGCGAATTATTAAAGCTTAAGAATAAAATTAATTAGTTTATAAATTGATAAAAGTAACATATAATATACTGAGTTAGAATGATAGAAAATATAAATATCCATAAAATAAAAGTTTATAAGCAATATGTTTCAGTGGTTAAGCATAAATAAAATAATAACAAATCAACTAACAATTATAAACATTTTAAATTTCATGTTTCAGAGGTATAACATCGTTGAAATTGTATATAAAGGGTTATAAGTGACGCGTTTTTTTTCTGTTCAACCATCCTTTTAGAAAGGTTTCTTATTATTTTGATAATTTGATAAATAGATTCGGGTAAAAGTTCAAGGGTAAATAAATAAAAGAGGCATGTTTTGAAACTTTGAAAATTAATTAAGGGTAAAAGGTCATTTTATTCAATTTAGCAACAATACAGGATTTTTACCCAACCTTTTTTGGGAGAATAACTGTTCAGCCCACCTCAGAATTCTTAGTCCCACCATACAGGTGGAATGAATCCTGACCATGGATTGATGCCAAATTCACATGCAAGATGCAATTTATAGGAGGGGCCTACTAGTAGACTGAGGGGGCTGTAATTTTAGAATTCTGCAGTGGGCCGTAGTGTACTTCTCCTTTTTTTTTTTGAAAAGGCAAACTTTCTAATTTAAAGGCCCACATGGGCAAAATTTACAAAGCCCGGCAATCAGGATGGCCGATGATCAAACCAAAATGAAGCAACCTGAGTTCTTTTAGTATATTGCACCATTGCATGAGCCGCAGAGTTAACAGCATGGTTTTCCAACCGCCATTGACCTGGATGGTCAAGCCGTTCGGCCTGGGAACCATCCAAGCAACCGGTTCCATTTTACCCCAAACCTAGTCTTTGGCCAAAAAACATTAAAAAAATCAACAACCCGTTGACCTGGACAGTCGAACCATCAACCCGTTCAATGGTTTTTGGCAGTTCTTTTTTAATTATTTTTTATTTTTTTAATTTTTTTTGTTAAAACAAATCGTCTATTTGAACTGAAGATCGAACAATCAACCCAAAAACAAGTAGTCAAAACGGTTCATTTCCAAGTCGTTTTTTAAAACCATGATTAAAAGATCTATTACTATAAATTAAGTTAATTTGACTGAAACTGATCTTGAATTATCAAAAAACAAATTCCACGATTGCTAGGGAAGGGAATGGCGGCCTAATCCATTTAAACTCTAGATAACTTAAAGGGAGTTAGAACAACACACTACTCGCCCTCAGCCCTCCTTAGCCTTGGATAATGCCTTTAAAATCACCATTAGCTCATCTTCTTCCATAATCCCCACAGAAGCAAAAGACCCACCAGCCGAACTTGCATAAGAACTATCAAGATACGAACAGATAAAACCGTAAGTACTTAAGGCTCAATTTGGGAGGAGTATAAATACAAATTTGTAGAGTACAAAACATTACATTTTATATTATTTTGTATTTGTACTCCTTCCAAACTGAGCCTAACGCTGTATTTGGATGCAATGTAATTACTTCGGTTCGCTTTTGTACGTGTTTGGTAAACAAGTGTAATCATTATTAACGTAAAACTACATTGATTTTATCTATGGAGTGTAGTTTTACGTTGATGATAGATGTAAAACCTCATCAC
Source organism: Nelumbo lutea (assembly GCF_056320005.1). Classification (NCBI taxonomy): domain Eukaryota; kingdom Viridiplantae; phylum Streptophyta; class Magnoliopsida; order Proteales; family Nelumbonaceae; genus Nelumbo; species Nelumbo lutea. The sequence goes on from NC_142689.1 coordinate 1,733,607, forward strand.
ATTTAAAGTTTTACATCAATAATCGATATAAAAACTACATTGATTTTATCAATGTAAAACTTAAACAACTTTTTACATCAATTTTAAAATACAACGGTGATATTTATTTAAGGTTCAGTGTAAAACGTCATCAGTGTAATACACTGATGACGTTTTACACCTCTTCCAAATGCAGCCTAAGGAACTTAAGTTTAGGGGTAAAATGGACTTTTTGTTCATTCCACCCATCTTAACATCACAGCTCATGATGGAAAAGTTTCTTGTGAGCAATTCCGGCCATGCATTCATTTATTCATGTACTTGTTTCTTTTCACATAAAACTAGCAGAGGGGGCCATGCGTTGCAGGGGCTCGCTCATAAACTATTAGGCTCGAGCTCAATTCAAATTAGAGACTTGAGTTCGAGCTTAGCTCGAGTCAAAAGCTCAGAAGTTCGAGCTCGGCTACCTTTGATTGCAGGTCTCTCAAGCAGCCAAGGTGTCGGGCTGAGGTTCCGAGTCGAGGTGCCAAATCGAGGTCTCCCTCAGTTGTTGAAGTGTTGAGTTGTGGTTTCCTTAGAAGGCGAGGTGCCGAGCTAAGGTCTCCCTTAGTTTGACAAGGTGCCGAGCTGAGGTCTCCCTCAATTGTCGAGGTGTTGAGCCGAGATCTCCCTCAGTGGCCAAGGTATCGAGTCGTGGTCTCCCTCAATGGTCGAGGTGTCGTCTAGCTCAAACTCAATTTGAATTAGAGACTTGAGATTGAGCTCAAATGTTCGAGCTAGGCTGGCTCGAACTCGACTACCTTTGATTGTAGGTCTCCTAGCAGTCGAGATGTTGAGCTAAAGTCTCCCTCAGTTGGAGAGAGAGTGGTATTTTTGTAATTTATAAGGAGAGAGAGATGGCATTATTGTAATTTGTAAGAAAGAGAGAGAGAGAGAGAGAGAGAGAATTGGTAGGAGAGAGTGATATTCTTATAATTTGAAAGAAAAAAAAAACAAAAAAACTGAGAGTTAGTAGAGAGTGGCATTCTTGTAATTTCTATGAAAAAAAGGTGAAAAATAGTGTTAGATTCCATTTCCCTCATCCTCACGCCTTCTTAGTACACATTTCAATTTAATATATTTATATAGATTATAGAGGTCATGTTTGTGCACCCATGGGTTCACTAGACGAGTGCACCCGTGAATTAGAGATAAACACGTGTTAATCATGAATTAACGAAAGTTTTCTCCGTTATTAATAATTTGCCTAGTTGAACCGGCTATTGTTGACTCTCCTCCGGTTGAACCGCCCATAAAAGACAAAAAATATTTAAAGGATTTCTTTCAAAGGGATTTCATTCAAACTCCCCAAGTCCCTTCCATTTCCTCCACTTCTTTGATTCTCCCAGTCCCACAAATTTGAACGTATATTCTTGATGGAGAAGAAGAGAAGAGGAGGCTATAAAACATTTCGTCGAAGCTTCCGCCGTTGATGCCTGACAGTGTGTGGATAGGGTTTGGTGCAGGAAAGAAGCAAAAACTCTACAAAATGGAGGGAGAATGAGGAGGAATGCATGGCCTGCGTGTTAGTCTTGCTTTCTCTTTCTTCTTCTTCCTCTTCATCCCATTTCTTCTTTCTTTTTCTTCTTCCGAGAACCATTACTCCTCACACCATCAGTCATCAGTCGTCAGAACAAAGCTAATCTCCCTAAGCCCTAACCCCTGTTTCAGTAGATTAAACACCCCTATTACCATATCCTTTTAAAAAACCCATGTTTCTGGTCGACGTGTCCTACCTGTTCATCCTTCAGATCAGACCCACCACCGAAGAAGAAGAATAAGAAGAAGAAGAAGAAGAAGAAGAAGAATGGAGAGTCGAAGAAGATAAGAAGGATATGTCACCGCTGTTGGAACTCTGTCACCGTCGATTCGCCGCCAATGGACAAGGGTTACTCTATTGTATGGGTAGGGTTCGGTGGAGATAAAGAGATGAAAGAACCGGAAGAAGAGTCAATGAAATTGGGAAAAATGGGCTTTTTGATTGAACATTCGACCGGTTTGTGTCGTTTCCCTGCGAATTGGACCAGACCGCGTTAAACGCGTGTTAATGTTAGGCATATCGACGTGTCAATATGCCATTCGCAGATGAACTCGTCTAGTGCACCCACGGGTGCACAGAATGCGAGCTTAAAATTACAAGGGAAAACCATAAAACCGAACCCTAGGTTGTTCTGAAGACGTCATTCACCATAGCTGTAGTTGGTTTTATTAGCTTGTGTATTCGTATGTACAACGTTCTATGGTTGAAGCCTGAGAGGCAAGGTTCAAAAAATTGGCCCATATTTGCCGACACGTATCATATTGGAAATATCTTGATATGCCTTTATAAATGGTATATTGGGGTTTTGACCAGTTTAGGGGGTGGAGTAGCCTTAAATACGTATCGATATTTAGAACCTTGCTGAGAGGCTTCGTTCAGAGCTCTGAAAGCAAGGTATCAGGGGTCCTCCCCGGACACTCATATTGGAGAATATTCTAGACTGAAGAGAGCCCAATCAACAATGGCCTAAGTCCTCGAAGTAGAAGATGCATCAAATATGTCGCACAATCTGTCATTCAGGTGATCGGTCCCATCTATTTGGTTTGAACGATCAGACCATTTAACCCAGAAACTAGACCCTCACCGATTCATTATTCAGTTCGGTTTGAAAAACCTTGATCCAAACTATTCCCATTTCTCGAGCAATGACGATGCGAATATGGTATGACCCTCTTTGTTTTCTTTTCTTTTAATTTTGGGAGATGGCTAGTGATGAAGGAAGATTTGGCTCGACCTCTCTATTACGTGACACGTGGCAGAAACAACAGCTCGGCAAAAGGGGCCAAGACTAGGCGGAAACAAGGGGACACGAGCGGACTGAACTCCCTACCGGGGGCCCGAATTCACCCTTTGTAACAGCCCGGGATACACTTCGCCGAACTGACCCACTTTGTAACAGCTCGGGATACACTTCGCCGAACTGACCCACCTTGTAACAGCTTGGGATACACTTCGCCGAACTGACCCACCTTGTAACAGCTCGGGATACACTTCGCCGAACTGCCCTGTAACAGCTCGGGATACACTTCGCCGAACTGACCCACCTTGTAACAGTCCGGGATACACCTCGCCGAACTGACCTGCCCTATAGATACCTCCAAGCTCAAGACCGCCTCGCTCAACACTTCGCATCACCTTCTGGACACCAAAACCAAACAAGTCGTACCATGCCTGATACTAAGGAAGTTCGTGCCCGAGGGCGCCGCGCCTTACTGACTTGGGACCTGACGTTTGGCGGCAGCACTCTAAACGGCCACCTGCCATCGCCACTGACACCGCCGTCTCCAGTTAGAAAGACATTTAGGCAGTGACGGTTCTGTCTCAGTAGAAAGGACGACGGCCGAATTGACAAGCACAAGGGTAATCATACCCGACCTGACAAGGGCCTCGGGGCGAGTGCACGAAGTGATTATAAGAGCCCCTTGCCCCCCGACAAACGAGGTATGCAAACTTTGCGCTATCTGGTATTACTTTGCTTTTGAAGGATTCTGACTTGAGCTTCGGAGCCTCTACAACGGGTTTCCCCCAGAGCTTCCTCATCTCCTCCGTTTCAGGTTCCCTGCTACCCCGTTCAGAAGCAAGGCCGCGGACAGCTAAGACCGGCCGGATCGCGCTCCATCAGCTAGGTAGCTAGATAGGCCTAGTTAATTAGTCTAGAGAGCGGATTTGGTCCTCATGGAACCTCCTCACATAGCCCTCACAGCTTTTGCAGCCATATATTGAAAAGTGGAAACCTCTTCTGAGGACGGTTTTGTAAGGACCAATACCAATTTTGATTAATTACAGCAACCGGCGAAAAAGTTTTGTTAACTGAGAGCCATGATTCTCTTTCTCTCTCTGCTTTAATTTGGTTGGAGTAGTTTGCATTGTTGCGGTGCAATTAGAATGAAAACTAGAGAGGTCGACCGGGACCCTAGAAATTTTTCCCTCGCGGAAACTGAGATGGGAAAATTTTCATCCCTATTGGCAGGGATGGTGCGGGGATGGGGAGGGCATTCCCTGCCTCGCGTGGACCCGATCCCCACTAATATATATGTATATATACGCATATGTTTATACATGTATATATGTACACATATGTCTATTTGTTAATGTTAATATTTTTAAAAGTATGGTTGAATATGTTTGAATCTTTTCTAATAGGATTGTAAATTTTAATTATTTTATTTTTTTTCTAAATAAAATAAAAACAAAAATATAATGGTTGACATTATAAAGAAACACGAGCAGTAGGGATCCCTGTGGAGACGGGGATGGGGATAACTTTGTCCTCATTAGCGGGGATGGAAACGAGAGCATGGATAGGGATTTTTATGGTGACGAGGATGGGGAGAGGCTCCTCGTCCCTGCCCCGCCCCATAGCCATTCTGAATGAAACTGACCAACCCGAATTCTAGTATTTCCAATCGACTTTGGTTCAACAACTTTCCAACCCGATTGGGTTGGATCAATTTCGCTTTGGCCATTTGTAAACTGACTAAATTCGAACAACCCAACCATATATATATATATATATATATATATATATATATATATATATATATATATATATATATATATATATATATATATATATATATATATATATATATATATATTAATATTAATATTTTATATTTTAAATATAATATGTAAAATATATAATGCTTTTTTGTTATTTAAATTTTATTTCTTTAAAGTTATTATGTAATCTTAAATATTTTGTTACATAAATATTTAGTTATTTTTATATTTGTTTATTTAAATAATTTTTATTTATGTTTTTAAAATATTATTTAGTTATTAAATTCATTGAATAATCCACAAAATTATAATTTATATTGTTATCACGTAATTTCATTATGAATTTTATGAAAATATAAAATTATTAATATATATATATATTAATATTAATATTAATATTTTATATTTTAAATATAATATGTAAAATATATAATGCTTTTTTGTTATTTAAATTGTATTTCTTTAAAGTTATTATGTAATCTTAAATACTTTGTTACATAAATATTTAGCTATTTTTATATTTGTTTATTTAAATAATTTTTATTTATGTTTTTAAAATATTATTTAGTTATTAAATTCATTGAATAATCCACAAAATTATAATTTATATTGTTATCACGTAATTTCATTATGAATTTTATGAAAATATAAAATTATTAATAATATGAATATTATTAAACCAAACATAATTATTTTTTGTGGTTTTAATAAATATTTTAAAGTTGTGAACATAATTTTATTATAATATTTAAAAGGGGGAGAGGATAAATAGGAATTAGAGATAATTTAGGAGATAAATAGGAATTAGGGTATAGAGATAATTTAGGAGAAAGTGGGGGATAGTTAGCTTCCTAATAAAAAGGAGAGGAAAAAAAGGAGATAAGCCATGTTAGGTGGCAACTCGTAGTGTTTCTAGAGGGAATCTTGTACCCCCTCTAGAATTGCTCGATTTGGGTACCCCCTCGTCGCGTACCCATCTCTCAGCCGCCTCCCGACCGGGCTACGCCTCAATTGCTTGCTGCTTCAAATGCTCAATCTCCTCTTGTGCCCATCGAAGTTGTTGACCGAATAAGTGAACATCTACACATAAGAAAGGAAAAACGTTAATCACATACCAAGAAGACATCGTCAACACGACGGACTTGAAGTAGTGTACACATACCTCAGCGGCCTTGTCTAGCAGCGTGTCCCAGACATAATCCACAGAATATTGTGTCCAGGACTGGTAGTCCCTTGGGAGGACTATGCTGACTGCTAACTGTCAGCCGACTCTTGGGACTGACAAAGAGTTCCCTTCTCAGACACTCTACATTGGCTGGATGGTTCAACGAGCGGTGAGCAGCTCTTTGTCCTGCGGACCAGACAATCGAGGCTCCGCCTAATGTGACCTGCCCAAGGTCCCCTCAGGCTAATGCAGCTCACGCAACTGAAGCCTTTTGGCCTGAGGGTCTCAAGCCATTTCAGTAGGGCGCTTTTGTGCTTGTGTCTTTTTACGGGCCACCTCAGCCTCGGCCCTTTGTCTTGCGGCCCCCTCTTCCGGTTGACATCGAGGTGTGCTCACGGTAGTTTCTTTCCTGACCGCCCTCTTAGACGTCATTGTGAGCAATTTCGCCTTTCTACTGCTCTCCAGTTTTGTGAACAAGAGAAACAAACGAGTTAGAAGAACACCAATAAAACTCAAGCAACTTCACAACTGGCAGATGGTGAGAGCGTCCATACCGAGGGGGGTAGGATTAAGGTTGGCCATCACCAAGGCCTCCTCCTCCTTCACCAAGGGTCCAACGTGAATCATCCCGCCTAGCCGAAGTTGAGTCATCACGGCCTTCTCCTCATTACTAATGCATGGCTTAATCCTCTCGGTCAACACATTTGGTCTCCCCCAACCAAATTGTAAGGACTAGCCCTCGGGGCAACTTACAAAGAACTTCTTCTTCTAGTTGTGGACAGAAGACAGGTTGTCCACCACCCTTCCCCGACGGCCTTGGAAGTAAAACAAGCCTTCCCCGTCATGGTGCTTCCTCAATGCGAACAAACTCCGAGATATATTCAGTGTCACTATCACCTCTTGGAGATGGGCCATCACCAATACGACCACTATCATCATAATGACATTGGGGGCAAACTGACTAAGGGTGAGGTTGTAATGATTCAAAATCTCAGGGATGAGGGGATGCAAGGAAAACCGCAGCCCGAAATGAAGGTAATGCTCGTGCACGCACATCTCCCCTTCAAGAGTGAGCCATGTATCACCCACGCAATGGGCTCTAACCCTATAGTACCCCTGAATTTGGTACCTCTTGGCCAATGCGCTAACTTGCACATTGTCGAGAGTACTGTCTAAGTTAGAGCGGGGGTAATGCTCCAATGTGGAACCGGTGCTCTTATTGGCAGAGCCGCACTCTGTTGATCATGCTCGGCCCCACAAGATGTGACTCTCTCCCGCAACACTTGGGCGCTAGACGTCCGAGAGGAGCTCTCAAAGTCACTACTGTCACTCCCATCACTATTAGGAGTGTTGTTAAGAATACTCCAGCCAAGAAGTTTATATTGCTCACAACCCGAATCTAAGGCTGACATGTTGAGGACAAGAACCCTTTACCTAAAGATTTTGTTAAAGAAAGTTTAAGGGAATTGGTTGTTGATAGCCGAGGTGTCCTCAATAGCTCCCAGGCAGAAGGTTTTGAGCAAATGGTGGGGAGTCAATCAACCAGCCTCTCTATTTAAAGAAAAATGTATGGCTCAAATCCAAGTGATCAATGGTCAAGACTTGCTGACTTGATAGCCCGAACTAACGGGCTCCATGTGGCACCGACTTAGGAGACGAAATGACGCCAAGAGACAGAACTAGTTCACCCATCAACTCCGACTTAAAGATACGCCAAACTGGACCCCCACACCGTCTCATGCATGGCCTCATTCAGTCAATGCTAACGCCCTTCCTTGGACACACAACGCTCGTCCTACATACGGACATATGATGGGAGACATCTACGCCCATGCAATGCATGGACAGCCTATGCCCACATGGGCCAGGGTCATGACCCCTCGGCCTGAGGTGGTCCTTTACTGACATAAATGGAGAATGGAGGTGCAGTTGCTGCACAACCCCTAAGAAGATCTCTACAACCGAGGCCGACGCCTTCACACAAGTACACCATACTCTCTTCAGCCGAAGCCAAGGCCTCAATGCAACCCGCCAAACAACCTTGAGAGTGAGGGGCAAGTGATATAGGGGTATTCGTCTGACCCATAGATCTTGATGCGTGGAGTCGGCCGGACACATCCCGGCCATCACGAGGACCCTACACATGGCGTCGACCGAACATATCCTAACCACCCATCACCAACCACTGCCAACCGCTGCCACCTACTCCCAACTACTCCTTCTGTCAAGCAACTCCGACTATAAAAAGGGGTTTCCATATTGAGGTAAACACACTAGAACTTAAGCTCTAAATCTCTTCTCTCACTTGATCCCATCCCTCACATCTCCCGACTAACTTGACCGTTAAAGCCTCTGCCCCTGAAATAACTCCCGAGACTTATGATATCTTCTTTTTCTCTCATCAAATTGAACCCGCCGGCCTCAAACACGGAAAATTACATTATTGCGCTTAGCTCCATATTTGGCAGCAACAGTTACATACATGGACTATGGTCTAGCTAGATTATAAATTTCCCTAACTAATAAAATATACAAACTTGTAATGGAATTAAAATGATTAATTATATATGTGGGCGGACAGATATGTTCCCAGCAAGAGCAACAGTGAAATATGGCGATTAGAGTCCGTTGGCTGATAGTAAACAACTGGAGAAAGACTTGTTGCAAACGATCTTGGAAGGTGCGAAAGAGGGTGGTGACGTGATGAGCCCGGAGGCAACTGACCGATTCATAGTTGACAATTGCAAGAACATCCAAAGTTCTAAAGTGGCTGGATTAGAGACCAGTCAGACCACCACGCACTGTTTCTTCCCTGTGGTCGTTAATGCTTTTGGCTTCCCATCCAGAGTGGCAAGCTCGTGTTCGCCAAGAGGTGTTGGATGTTTGTGGAGGACAACTTTGAGATGCAGATACGCTTCGGCAAGATGAAATTGGTACTTATTTTTATATATCAACAATTAACCCAATTGATTAGCTAGCTTTAATTAATTATATTTATTTAATTACTGTACTACGTACTTGGTCGTAGTAGTAGTTGTTATTGAACATAATCAGTTATTGTTATGGCTGGCATGGCAATTGGCAAATGCAGTTGCAAACTTGCAATAATATCAAGAGAAGTTCTGAAAGACATTAAATTTGGAGACATTATATGTTCCACAAGGCGTTAACGTGTGGACCTCGGTGGTATGGTTGCACCTTGACCCAGAATATTATAATTATGGGGACCCGATTCTCACAAGTTTAGTCCTGATAGATTTGCTAATGGTATCATTCGGGATTTCCTACTCATTTTTTCCACCCATTTTCCATTCGTCGCAAATTTGACTCCAATTCACTATAGATAGAAAAAGTCAATAAGAAATTTGGACTCAATGGTATCGCTGGTGCCTGCAAGTTCCCATGCCTTTTGGCATTGGACCTCGCATTTGTCTGGGACAGAACTTGGCCCTCCAACAGTAATTGAAGATTTGAAGATTCTTCTCTCTCTCATTTTAACCAATTTTTCTTTCTCTCTTTCTCCTAATTATCGTCCTCACTCCCCTGCTCTTAGGTTTCAGATTGAACCTGAGCATGGAATCGATCTACTTATCACAACACTACTGTAATCACTCATGATGCATTCCATATGCATGTGTGATGTGCCTTTTAATTAATTTGTCTCTTCTTCACATACACATTGCCGGACAAAAATAACATAAACCAGTGGTTTTTGCTTGTATATTTCTTTCTTTGGTTTGTTTCTCTTTATTTCTAGTTTTTATGATATATCTATCTATTTTTTGGCATGTACTGATCTTATATTTAATAAAAATACAGTGGTCTTAATACTTTTTTTTTTTACTTCTCAGGTTTATTGTAAGGATATGGATAATCAGGTCGAGTAATTAAGGCTGTGTATGGAAACGATGCAAATAAGTATGAATGCGAATATGTAAAGGGTAAAGCGATTCATATAAATTGCAAAGTTGGATTAGTTTTGCACTGATAAATTTATCTTCTTACTAAATAGATTTTTAGATGTAATGGATGCAAACAGAAATTCCAATAAAACATATGCCTTTTTTTACCAAAAGCTCATTTAAATGCAAATTTACTTCTTTTTTATTGATGTACTTTTACATCTTATTATCAATGTAAATATGCATTGGTCTATCATTTATCAATGCACAAATTTAATATTGTCAAACACAGACAAAAGTGAACCAGAGTACAAATTTACCCTAAACCGAGATTTACACTCTATTTGCATCGTTTTCAAACACAGCCTAAGTAGCTAGTAGCTACAACCTACCAAGTTGTTAATTTGTAGAGATGTCTTAGTATGGGAAGAGCTACAAGTATATGTATTGCTTCCTCTGATCTGAGGATTAATAATAGATGAATGGGTACATGATAGACTGATCCCGGTCATAATAAACAGGTGGATCCCCACCAAGGTTACAAACCTACCTCTACTTGACACCAACACCATAGGAAGGCCACCTGGGCCTCACCAGAATAACAAGATGCAATACCTTGTCTTGGCCCAACGCCTACCTAAGCCCATTGGATAACCAATGTTTCCTAAGATGGGCTATGTTGCCCATTGACACAACAAAGCCCAGCCAATAACAATCCTACCCATAGAGATTTTTCCTTTCTTTTTTGTTTTTTTTTTTCTTTTTCCTTATAGATAATCCGCTTTAACAGAAATCTAGTGCATGGGTTTTAGCTGCTTGAACCACCTAATGAGCAGGGAAGTTATACTGTATAGGAATACATCTATAAAAGCAAACATGAGAAGAGCTGCTTTAGTCCTATACAAAAGATGAAGACAGGTCCGTGGTAGAGTAAATTGATCTTGAAATGCCTTGACAACATGGAGGGAGTCAGAGCAGATGATGATGCGACCAGAACTAGTAATCCTTGAAGCAAAAAGAAGTCCCTTTTAAAATGGCTTCTAGTAAAGCTTGTTCCACACCTCCCGTGTTAGCTAATCATCCCCCTACAATACTTGGACAAGAGAAAGAAGAAAATAAGCAAACACAACCGAATGAATGAGATTGTGGAGATAATATGCCACCATCAGTGAATAAAATAGGTCTACTTGAGCAGGAATATTCAATGTGAGAATATGTGGAGAGTCAATGGTTGTTGTATTAGTTACCTCAGATTGTACAGTAAGCAATAAAAAGAGTTGATACGAGAAATAATGCAATGGTAGAAATATCCCTGTTTTCAAAAATTCTTTCATTCCGCAGCAGCCCAGATATAATAAAGAGTGAAAGCATACAAACTTAAAATAGATAAGGCTTGATTTTCTTCTGGTAGTAAAATAAGAAAAGAATGTATACAATTCAATTTATCGTTGTTGTTGGTTGATGTCCAAATAATAAAGAAATTCATGCATGTAACTGTTGGGATTCAAGTGTGAATAGTATATGGAAAGATTTCCACAGTGGAAAGGAATGGAAGGTAAACTGACTACAAGAATAGCTCATAACTGAATAGTTTGGGCTTTTAATTTTTAGCGGTATCTATCTCTAATCATCTAATGTGTAAATCTTACGTATGTGTATGTGCGCGAGACTGCGAGTCCCCCCTGATTTTCTGACTCCCTCAATACACAATAGTGATATAAGAGCCTAGATTTGACTGCACGCAAGTACTGAGATTTTTCACTAGTAATTAAAAGGGGCTTGCTAGGTTTACTTTCCTATACCATTGGAAAAGATCATCATTCCCTGTTCACAAGGGGCTTGCTAGGTTTCCTGATTCCTCTGGATCTTGAATGCAGGTTGGCCTTGGCCGAAGGTTAAAGCGCAATACAGAAAACTAACTTTGCTTGAATCAGATTTTTCACTAGTAATTAAAAGGCTACGTGGAATGAATATGAGTCGTTGTCTTATAACCTGCAGATTTCTAATACCTAGAGTTGAGGAGTCCTACTGGAATTGCTAACAAATCCAGTGCGCGTGTCTTCAAGGCGTTGCACGGGAATCAATCCAAAAATAAAATAAAATAAAAAGATCTCCTCAATACTGTTAGATAAATATAATATATATACTGGCCTTGTCAAGGCGCTTCACCGGTAGGCACACAAGTAATTAAATTGACTTTGAGGGTGCTTGGTTTTATTTACGAATGGTGACATATACGTCATCATTTTCTCTCTCTTATCTTTCATAATCGGTCAAATGTTTATTCACTATTAAGCTGAAGTGGCGCCTAATGATGCCTAATTGTCATAAACAATTGCAATTATTACATTTTTCGGTTTTATCAATAAATAAAGTACAAATATTTATTCGATAAACATAAATGGAACTAAATACATACTTTAAATTTTAAAAGGAAGAAAAGACTATACACTAGAGGGGGTAGATCTAACTGATGACTTTTGCTAGGTCAAATCTAGGGCTATTCACGGGTTGGATAGGGTCGGTTTATTGGCGTCTTTCCAACCAACCCGATCTGGTCGGTTTACCTAGAAATGAAATTGAAACCAACCCAGTACTAAGTAAAACCGACATGGTCGGTTTGAATCGGTTTGGATCGGTTTTGTGAATGATTCTCTCGATGTGAACGGTAAAGGATTCAAGTCTAAGAAAGCAAAGGCTAGATGCCTGAAAATTAAAAATGACTTGATGGATTAAAACTGATATTTTATATATAATATGTATATTTCTGAATATATATATATATATATATATATATATATAATATCTGAAATATTATATAATATATATCTAAGTCGGTTCGGATTGGTTCGATTTCGATTTTCACACATGAAAAACAAAACCAAATCGAACCATTGATTTATGTTTTGTTATAACCCGAAACCGACCGATGATGAAGAAAAATCAACCAACTCAAATTGGATCAGACCGGGTTGATCAATTTAATCGGTTTGGATCTTATTATGAACAGCCCTAGTCAAATCAATCCGTGCCAGAAAAACCCAAGCCTAGTCGGCCTTAGGCTTCCCATTTGCTACCTCACAAAATGGTGTATACATTGCCTCGTTGAAAGTTAGAACGTTGATTGTCTATTCTGCTCCCCAAATAGACTTAAAAATTAAATTAAACCTTTTTTTGTCAAAGATTCTTATAGCTTTGTTGTCCTACCCATGAAAATGACGAATAAAAGTGGTTACACACATGGGAGCCAATGCCCCTCCCCCCAGAAAAAATAATAAAAGTAAAAACATTCCAGGGAAAATGTAACTGGGTGGGGGTTGAATCACCTTGCCACTTGATGTCAATCTCGACCCCATTTGCTCTGTATTGAAATCCCAATTTTAACTTTAATATAATCTATTATTTTTTATCCATCAATCCAATTTATTTTTATGCTAGGCCTAAACTGAGATGACTTTTTTAGGGTATGTTTGGGTTGTAGCCGGAATTGGAATTGAAATTGGAATGGTCTGTTCCCATATTGTGTTTCATTCAGACATGAATGAAAATGAGAATTGAATTTAGTAGAAATGGGATTTCATTCCCAATTTAAGGATAGAAAATGGTTATTTCCTTAAATATGGGAGAATGCTATTAATAGAATTTCAATTCTGTCCAATCAAACAGTTGAATTTTTTATTCTGATTTCATACCCCTATTCTTGCCAACTAAATGGAGCCATACTTTATTTTATACAATTGGATTGGAGGATGCTTCAATTTTGGCTCAGTTCTAAGTTAAACAAGGTTCATATTTTTAACCTTAACCTCAAGAGACACCTAATCTTCATTCTTCATTCTCCCTCATCTCTTGTCCCCTCAAGAGATTTGCTTATACCAAGAAACGTTTTCCTTTTTTTTTTTGGCCCTAGCCGAGGTGGTACTAATATGACCAACTTGGTAAAGGCATATCATTGCTTACGTAGCATCAAGGTGTCATGGATGGTTCAGAAATATCACTAGAGGGCTAAATACCCCTCATCATTATTGCATACTACCAGAAAATGTAATTAAGATGTCAATGCATTTTATGCATATTAAATTAAGCATCTCTCTACCTTTGGATGAATGAGGAGCAAAGGTTCGCCAATTTCATGCATTCCTCAGAATAAGTTCGATCTCCTTTGACACCCCTAGTGTTTCCACAGCCGTTCACCATGAAAAACAACCCGCTGGTTACAGTCTATGACTACAAAACTTCCTTTCGTTTACAAGCCTTATTCTGACCGTGAGAACCACCTTAGGAGAGCGCCAGAGGTTTTGCTTTAAGCAGCCATTTTTCCTTTGAATGCACTTCAAATCTCTCTTCGACTACATAACCAATTAAGGGTTCAATTAAATGATGTTCATTTAACATTTATAGTTGAGACTATCGTTATCATATATATGTACGTGAAGGGTAGCTTAGCTTATCATCACGATTCCAAAGGTTTGGCAGGATTTGCATTACGAGGCAAACGAGAACCTTGAGTGTGGAATTCTCATGCTTAATTTTTAAAAGGAATGACTTGTAACTAACAAGCTCATGTGGTTGTAACTTGTAAGTACCTTAGCTTTTTTAATAAATAAAAAATAATAACAATAATAATATATGCGGCTCACAGTTTCACACCTTACCAACACTCAAACAATGGGAATCTAATCTTTTCCAAGTTCAAGACTAAAGATAACTCATCCTTTTAAGGCCATTACCCAATGCTGGCCGGTCCTGGTTAATTAACGGGTCTTTAAACTATTAACTTTGAAGATATAGACTGAGTATGACCTAATTTTGGGCTTTTACCACTCTCACACCCGAACCCGTGTTGTCAGGCTTGTCAGCCGGAGATTTTGCCATTTGCACCAAGCAACGGTGTCTTTCTAGGAGCTAGGGATTTCAAATAAGAAATTATTAGGTTTAGGGTGCCTTGGTGCAAGTTATTTAAATTAAGTTTTGGGGCACTCAATACAATTAATAGTGCCCATGAATATTTTGGCTTAACATGCATGTGATGATTACCACCATGTTCCATGCCATGATAAACATGTACACAAACATTATTCTAGATAATTTATATTAATTGTTTCTACCCCTCCCACACCCACCTCCATCAAAAGGAAGAAGAGAAAAAACATTTATCGTAATTGTATTTCATACAACCCCGAATCCCTTATATATAAAGTGAATCTTTAAATCTTTCATGGGTATTGAGTACGGTGGTGTTGTATTTTGGGTTGATTAATACAAATTTTGTTAGAGCGTAGAGGAAGAGGAAAAAATATATATATAGGCCGAAACTGGGCATAAGCCGGAGTGGAAGAAATCAAGAAAGTATTACAGACTACAAAAGGCCGCTGACACGGTTCCTCTTTGTAGAAAATCAGTTCAGTGTTCATTGCACTGGTAAGTGCTAACCTCTACATCCTGTCCTGTGAAGGAAAAGGACGTGTCTTGACTCGGATTTGATTGCAAAAATATAAGCTTGACCCCGTTTATAAGGGTCGGGACCTGCTACGATAGAATGCTCTCAACGCTGTTCCAATGAACAACTACAGCCGCACACCAAGAACATCTCCTTTTCATCATTCATTGGAGATGCTCCCGATGTACGGTTGCAATGACTGTAGGGACGTTGTTGTCAACATGTGATGGTAGCTGATCCGAACTCCGTTTACAGTTTTTTATAGTAAATATAAATGTCGTGCTTTGTTGTTTGTTTGGGCTTTCTCGATTTATGGGCCGGAATTGATAGTATATGCAGTTTCATAACTTGGGCCCAACGACGGGTTGGCGTGGCAAAAGCTGTTAAGGTCACAGGGTACAACCCCTGTCATGCCATCAGATGAGATCATCGCATCAGATCACATCGCTATCAAAGGACAATTTTACCTGATTGGTTTGTTCTGGAGTCGAAATGAGGCGCACGTGTCAATCTGAAATCCCGCAATCTGCACCATGCATCAAAAGCGACTCCGTATCTCCTGCCCACTAAAATTCTGCCCACATCTACCCACAACATGCTATTCCGTGCATCCCGTATATAAAATTAGGAAGAGAATAAGATATTCCCTATGTGTGCATGCGATGTTATGTGGGCAGGAGATATCATAAACAACTTTTGCTCGAACTGGACAATTGGACATTGATAATGAATCATAGCTCGCTCTTCCATACACTTACCGTGGGACCACGACGAGGCATCAGGCGCTTTCTTTTTGTCTTTATCCGAGATATAAATAACAATATGATTATTGATCCTTTTTTACATTTTTACCCCTATTCTGTCCACCGTCCCCCAATTGTTTTTTAATCCAATTTTTGTTTTTAATTACCATATCGCCCCGCGCTTTTGTCTCTCTTTGCGACGTCTCACACGCAATGGGTCACGTGCGGTCTGATCCCTCTTCACTCTACAGTATGATTCTGATGATGGAGTAGTACGGCCGTCGCGCTTCCTGCCGCTGCTCTCCCTAATGCAACCACGACAGGAACGCAGAGAGAGAGAGAGAGAGAGAGAAAGCGCATAGAAATGTAACGTCAAGTGGAACAAAATCTTAGTCTGATCAAAATGTTTTAGTAGGGACGCTTTTGCAGACTTCTGTTGTTGCTGGTTCTTGCTTGCAGAATCCAAGTAAGAAGAAGAACAAGAACCAGAACCAGGAAAAGCTTCTTCCTTAGGTCTCCTACTGAGTTGACTACTACTATTATCACCGCTCAAAGCCTTCACTTCTTTCAATCAATTCCTACTGGGTGTGTCTATAAAATGCAACCCCATTAACTGCATCTTTATGAATGCATTCATTGCTGCTGCTTCTGTTGCCCCAGTCCTTCTATAGCCTTGTCTTTGTCCCTCCATAAACCCTTCTTATTTCTCTCACACTGCTATTCTTTTGCATTCATTTACCCATCTCATTATTACTGCCTCACCCCTCCCTCTCGTCTTCTTCTTCTTCTTCTTCTTCTTCTAGTGTTCTCTCTGTCCTGTTTTTTCTTGGTATTTCGCCGACTCCTTATTCCGTTCTGGCCATTTCTCCGATCAATGGCTGCCGTCTCCGCTGCTGTTTCGGACTGTTCTCCATCTTTTCTTTCTTTAACCCCGCCTTGCCCCAAGGCGCCACCTGATTATCCGGATTTGTATGGCAAGCGTCGGGAGCTGCTCAAAGTTCAGGTCTTGGAAAGAGAGATTGGTTTTCTTCAGGTCAGCGATTTTTTTTTTCTTTTAATTGGTTCTCATGTTTTTTGTGATCTGGTTGTTTAGTTTACTCTCTGATTTATACAGGGTGTTAATGTGTTATACTCTATCTTCTGTTTGATTAGCTACTGCTTGTAGACTTGGTTCAGATCTCGGTTCTTATCTTTTCTCGTGGATTTGGTGGTAAAACCACTGAAACCCCTGCAAAAGAAAATCAAATAAACGACTAGTAAGAAGTAAGAATAACTAATTGGATATGAATATTGACACATTCCCTTTCCTTCTTTCTTCTTTGTGAAAATAAGAGTAGCATTCATCAAACGAAGGTTTCTGTTTCATTTAAATAGAACCCTGCTCCCCATTCTGCACTCTTATAAGAGATAAAATGCATGCAACATTATCCATCACTAGCTGATTTCAGAGGAACCATTTCTCTTGGAGATGTCTCGGCATAGACTTAACCGAAGGACGCACAAGAATAAGTTGTGCGGTAATCTCCTCTGTGCTGCTTGTGATTGAAACTCAATACAGGGGAGTACTAAACCTGAAGAGTATATGCATTTATACATGGAACCTTATTTATTCAAGCTGTCCAATTTTGTTTGCATGGCCAATAAGATTGTTTTGGAAAAAAAAAATATCCTCTATCAGACCTGTACTCATCTGAATTAATTAATTCTTGATCCAGAAGTTTCCCCTGTGACAATGAGTATAATTTCTTCCATTCAATTGTGCAATTTCATTGAAAACCAATCAATGACAGTTGACCTAATTGAGTTATACTTGGTAGAGAATATCAACCTATTCAAGGACCTCACCTAACAGCTTAAGCTTTTAGGTTGAATGGTTCTTTGAGAATACTTTAATATATAAATGCAAATTATCACCATGAATGTCTACAATCATAGAAATGCCCCTTTCTGCTTTCATCACATTGCTATATAATTCCCAGTCACCAGCATCTGTTTTCATTCATTTCTGGAATTTGTTTGAGACATGATTTAGATGTCATCCACGGTTTATCTCTAAGTGTAAAAATTTATACCTTCATTTGCTAATTCAATTTTTGAAAATAGAAGGCATTTACCATTCTGTCCTCTTAATTTTAAAATGTATATATAAAGTGGTCGTGTCATGCATGAAAGGAACAACCTGAACGATAGCTGTTTATATATTTGAGACTTCATGGAAAGGGAAGCATCTTATAGACAATTTCATTGCAAGCAGGAGGAGTTAAAATCAGTTGAAGACCTTCAACCTGCTTCTAGAGGCTGCAAAGAGTATGCTTGTTGTATTTTTCCTTTTTCCTTTTGTAATTGCCTTATATTGTGCCCGTTTACCAAATTCTTCAAATGTTCTTTTGCTTAAATTAGCCTAATTAGGAATATGCAGGCCCTACTAGTAATTTATTTGCAATTCACTGAATGCCATTCATTTAGCAGGGTCCATGATTTTGTAATGCCGAACCCAGATCCTTTCATACCCAGGTAAAATTCTTCAAAATCAACTCATGTCTTTAATATTTATTAAGTGAACCCATCTTTATGGTTTTCTTTTTCAACCAGAGGTTTGAAGACTCGTAGATCTCATGGCTTCTGGAATTGGCTGTGGTATGCTTATGGTTCTCATCTTATCTTTCATTTATATTCTAGTTAAACATTGTCAGGAAATAAAATCATTTCTCTGAACAGATAACTGATGGAAAACAAAGCTATCATGTATGAGGAAAGAATATTTTTTACAAGTATAGCTGAAGTTCCTAATAAAGATATATATAGGCTTTCTGTTGCCATTGGTAAAATAAAGATTGCTACTGTCATGGATCTTGTGTTATATTGATTACAGAATCATGAATACCATGGCACCTTTTGTTAATAAGCATATGCTTGCTTCTTGTTCCATGTGACCTCTTAATAAACACCATGTGCTAAACACTACTAAGATTATGGTGTTGTCCATTAGAACCACCATGCCAATATTGCAATCAAGGCATCAAGCTTTTTTTTTTTTTTTAATGTCTGGCCTGTGGGATCTGTATAGACTAATCTTTCTCTAAAGCATGTTCCATTGCTAGTAAAATACCCTTATTTATGGTAAATGAACAAGAGAAACATTAGGTTTAGTTACCAAGGCATTTCCTTTCTTTCCTTTTTTTTTTATTCCAGACTTTCAAGGGCCTTGCAGGCGGATGCAAGTCTGAAACATACATTCATGAATCTACATCCACATCCTTAACCCATAAATGACTTTGTTGTCCACATGTCAACTGTGGAGCAAAAATACTAATCTTACTATTCTGATTCAAGGAATCGATCCTACTGAAACCCTGACATTCAGAGTTTAGTACATCTCCAAAACTGTGGGTCATAATGCCATGCTTCCAACATCTCAGGTTTCTTCTTGTTATAATTATTTTTAGGGGCTGAGCGTTGGTCCTCAACAGCTCCATTTGATTGGGCGATTCTATCAATACATGCACTGAAGCTTTATGTTGACCATTTGGCTTTCCTTCTGCTCTTTCTTGTTTATCTTTTTAACCGATCATCAAAGATGAGGGGCTCAACTGGATACTAAGCTCAGCTAGTCTCTTCATTTTCTTAGGGTGTTGTATCGACTAGAAGCAAGGTTTAAAATATCGATACAGGCCGTCAAAGCTCTCTCTCCCCTTTTTTTCTTTGAAACAGGTTCAGAGGGATTGGTTTAAGGCTGGTTGACCCCCTGAACCAGGACAGACCCCGATACGACCCCTGTAGGGGCATATTGTATCGAAATTTTGAATCTTGACTAGAAGATTGTTATTAGTGCCATCACCATTGATAAAGTGGCGGGGTATTAGAGTCCTTGTGGTGTAATTCACAAAAATGTATATTCTCAGAGCAGAAGCAGAACTTATTAACAAGAGATAGTGTGTGTTGCTTCCCCATATAATAAAAGTTCCTTTCTTATGCAGTGGAAAGTGCTGCTTCAGCTGTTCATGGCTTTGTTGCTTTGGTGGTTGCTCTCTTCATCTAGAAAAAACAAGTTGCTGCAACTGCCGTGCATCAGTGAAATGGCAGTGCTGCTGCTGCCTGAAGAAAAAATCTTGTCAACATTGTTGCATTCTTCCAGATCTTGCTTGCACAGATTGCCACCCTTGCAATGGATGTACATCTTGTTGCACTGGCTGTAAAAAGGTATGCCATTGTTCAAATTGTACAAAAGCATGTTGTAATCCTTGCCATCTATGTTGCTAGGCATGTCCATGCACTTGTTCTTAGATCATTACAATTATGCCATGGTCTATAATGTGCACCCGGGCTTAACATGTTAAAAATTTTGAGAATATTATCTTTATTGATTTATTTTCTTACTGTTTCACGTTAGAACTAAGTTATTAAATTCGTACTAACAAGAACACTGCCCCTTAAAGATGCAAATACGTATAATTCGATATAATTCCAGTAAGAAGTGGAGCTTAGGCCCAACCTTAAGCACTGAACTGAACTGTCTTGTAAAGTGTAAACTGATACCATTCTTTTATCCTATTAAACACGAGTAGATTAAAGCGGAATAGACTAGCCTATTCTTTTAATGCTGAACACAGCCTATTTTCTCTACTGGATTATGCTCAAAATAACACACAGCCTATTTTGCCTGTGGCTGAACTTGCTCTAGTTTCATTCTGATTCCCCATCAGCGTTGATCTATTATAAAGCTTGCAGGACACTCACCTGGAGTTTTTTTATTCTCAGGATATCCTAATTTATGGTTTCTATATTATTCAACTTGGGTTAACATTTGATATCTGAACGTACTCTAAGACATCCTACGTCATTCCTCAATGACACATTATTTACTTGAATAGTTGAATCCTTTGGGTTGCCCAATATGCCCGTGATTTAGTTTAGTGGAAGAAAGTAAATTAAAGGAAGAACAAAACCCAAGAGAAGGTCCTCTTCCTTCCTCTCTCTCCCGATCGATCCCCCTTTATCGGCAGCATTCATGGACACTGTTCTCTGTTCTCTACAGTAATCAAGTCAAGACCTTGAGCAGGAGTTCAAATCACCCCCCCACCCCCACCCCAACGTCCCACAGCACATTCCCACAACGTCCCGATGATGTTCCCAATCAATTGGGGAGCAGTGCATTTTATTTGGCTTCGACCCCACACGAAGCGAAACTGATGAAATGTTATGCTAAAAGCCTAAAACCATTTGGTCTTAGGTTTGAATCCAAATCTAAGAGGACGCATAGATAGGTTTTGATTTTTCCCTCCTTTGCTCACGAGGTTTTTTACATTGCATTGCTATTTTGCTACAAGAAATACAAAGACGGCAACAAATTCCAGTGCTACACTGCCATCTTATCTAAACTTCCACTTAGCTCCAATAACACGAAAACTTCAAACCTGGCTAGATTCTTCTTGTATCAGATAGAGAAGTAAACACTAAACACTAGACAAACAGAACAGGTAAAGATGATGGGCCTATGAGCTTTTTGGGTTGTTCATCAACGTCTCATGTTCCTACCGCACCCTCGTGGACCGATAAGGAACCTAGCTAGCAACCTAAATGAACCAAACAATCTCCTCTCACTCTCTCAGGGAGACGATCTGTAAAGAATTAGTACACATGCATCAGCAGGGAAGCATCTGGGAGGGTGGGAACAGGATTTTCCATGCCTTCTTTTCTTTTTCCCTTTTGATCGGCAATCCATGAAAAATATCTCATTAATGGAGCTTATGACTATATGCATATTGGACCTGGCAATAGAAGAAAAAGATATAATCTTCTCTTGCTAAAGTATTTATTAGGATCCAAAGTCCAAGCCATTTCAAGGGAGAAATCAACACTTTGTGATTTGTGGACCACCTCTTGCTTTTGGATCAGTTTGGAACAAACTAGATACATGTTGGCATTGGCATGAGAGTCGAGAAAGGCGAATCTTTCTGTGGCTCCTAATCATCTTTGTGAATGTCCTCTCTCTTTTCAGTTCAACATAGTTGTTGGGTTGACTTAATTGTGGCTCAACCTCGGACCTTGAACACCAAACTGCCGATGGTCCAAGATCTTAAGATCTTAACCGAGTGAAAATCCAATGAGCGAAATCCACTCTCTAGAAACAATTGAGCGGAAAAGGCGCTAGGCTAGGCAGAATACATAATACGAATACTACTTACATAACCTAGCCTTCCTTTTAATTTAATTAGGGTTTTTAAAGAATCATAAAGGAATGGGTAAAATGGTCTCATAAAAAATGCATGCTTAGTTATGGGATTTTAAAGTGTTTCAAGACACTTCCCTGTAAATAAAGGTTGGTGCCTTAAGTGTCATTAACCCCAAATTATAAGGTACTTCCCTGTAATTTCCCAAATAATTAGTATTTCAGGCTTAAAGACTTTGGGAGATGTTGAATTGATGAAAGGAAAGCAGGCAAGGGCCGCAAGGCAGTTCCATCAATCATTGTACATTTTTACATTGCTTTGGAATCAAACCCATATTTAATGACTTGAGTTCTTTTTGAAGTTTGAAGTCAGGGCCCGTTTGATTCGCGGGAATAGGGATCTGGAAATATTCCGGATCCAACTGTTAGTTTGGGTGGAACTGGTTTCCCATTCCCATTTATGATGGAGTAATATTTCTCTATTTGAGGAAATGGTCATTCCCTCCTCTCCTTTGGGAATTAAATTTCTTTCCAACTGATTTCAATTCACATTGTAATTCCCGTCTGAATCATAAAGAATATAGGAATAAATCATTCTGATTCTGATTCCAATTTCAACTGTGAACGAAACAGACCTTTCGGTGTTTATTATTCTCTTAAAGGCCCAACCAAGCATTCAATGGGACCGGATATATAGTAAGCACAAAATAAGTAAACACGTTAAATGAGCACTTGATAAATATTTTGACAACTGTCAAAAATGGGTTTTAATCTTTTTCAAGGGTGGGCTGAGGGTATTTTAAGGCACAGGTATCAAAAAAAAATCAAGTATTCATTAAATGTGCTTATAATAATGTGCCTATCTTATCCTGACTCACATTCAACTATGGCAAATTTACAAATATTGGTTGCATTTCAAATCTAAATTTCTCATGTAATCAAGTTAAAGTTTACATATTTTTCATTGGCCCATGTGTTCACAAGAGTATATTTTTACATGTAACAAGGTATACTCACCATCATACTCAACCAATCATGTTGTTTGCTTCATGGTACAATAGAATACACCATAAATTTGAGTCCAGAACTATAGACACAACATTGTAAGCACAAATAAATATTTTACACCTGTATCAAAAGTCGGTTTTAAACCTTTTCAGTTTTCAAGGGTAAGTTGGGGATATTTTAAGCAACAGGTGTAAATGAGAAAAAAAAAAAAAAAAACTTTCAAGTGCTTACTCAGCATGCTCATAATGTTTGCCTACCTGATCTGAATTACATAAAATTTTGCCATCGATTAGCTTATCTTCATATGCAAGTTCTTGTAATTGTTGTAGGCATGGGTTTTAGAAGGATATACACTACGCACATCCAATGTCCATATTCATAGATTTTGGTCTCCTTGTAAATTGCAATCCAACTTTGTTTTGTCAACAGGAAGTGGAAGATAACTATCACCTAGTGGTTTCCTTCGTGGATCATAAATTTTTTATTCTTTTGCTAAATAATCGCCCTCTTATTGTGTCATCGATCTATTCATCGGTGGATTAAGTATATGGATGCTTAGCTTATCAACCTTATTGGTGCAACTTGTCAAGTAAACTCCAAGAACATCTATGCTTTGCAGAGAGGTTCCTATTTTCAAGTGTTTGGAAGACAATCGAACAATAATATAATCTCTCTCCAATTCTTTGTAATGTATAGGCTCTCTTTGGTTTGAAGGAAAAAGTAGGGAAAGACAGATAAACCTTTATAAACATTTTTCCTTCAAACCAAACATAACCTTAGGTTTTTACACTTGACAAATTAGTTTGAACATATAGAGCCGGTGGTGGAGCCAGGAATTTCCTCTCGGGGGGGCAAGTTAAACAAAAAAATGAGGTGGGAATAGAAGAGGTAGACTGTTTAAGGAAATGAGGTGGGAAGGTTTGGTTCTATTATAGATTTTTCAAAGAAAAATAAATAAAGTTTTTAATTTTGTAGTTGGAGGAGGGTTAAAGAATGATCCTTTAACATTTTCCGTTCGGCTCAGCCTTCATTTTTTGGGGGGAGGGGGTATTTAAGGACCTACATTATTATATTTTTTACCTTACCTATACTTAATAATTATATATAAATATTAACCTAACAAAAAGTTTGAGGGACCAAGAACCCAACAATATACTTGGCTCCACCCCTGCATAGAGCCATAGATTGATATAAGATTTAAAATTGAACATATGGCTGTAATTGTGAAGTTGTGTGAATTGATATTTTAAGTATTGGATTAATGGTAGAAAATGTGAATGCAAATAGCAAGCATACACGTACACTTATATATGACAAAAGAATATCCTTTTGTTATTTTCAGAAAATTTATACACCATTCCATACAGGTTTAAAATATCGATATAATTGTGTATCATGCGTTTCAAACAGTGGATACTCTTTTATTTGTTGTTGTTTTTTTTTTTTTATTTATTTCAGGTATGTTAGGTGCCCTAACTCTTGCTATTTGTGTTTTAAGTGACCTTTGATACGCATGATAGCATGCGATGCCTTGATACTTTGAATCTTCCTTATATATGGTAAGAATAAGGATCTAGTGATGCACCATTTTTGGTGCCTAACGATGCACAATTTGGCAATTCCCTGTTGGAAGGTGCTTTGGATGTTGAGTCGGTTAGTTTGTTGGATCGATCTGTAAAGAGACAATGTCAGAGTGCCCGAATTACTTCTGAACTTGAAAATAAGACCTTTTATTTAGGCGTTGTTTGGCGTAGGCTTTAGGCATCATGTCCGAGATCTTCGGAAAGATGTGGTCGGCCAGTCCGAAGTCCTCGGAGGTAATGGCGCACGTAGACCGGGCTTTGTGCCTTATTCAGTTTCCTCTGAAACATTCAGTGTGGGACCTAACTTCCGGAAGGCCCGGGAGTGACGGGATGCACACATGGAGGAGGTCAGCAAGCACGTCTCGTGGATCACCGCTTAGACCTCAGTTGAATCGACAAGTCCTCAAGGGAGGTCGCTCCTTGCGTCAAGGTCCCTTGGACTAGTAATGATAAGGTACCATGGGTTAGCCCAGGACAAGGTGCTCTTAGCCATTTTGCTGAGGTGCTTGAGTTGTGTATGAGGTCGCCAACTGGGACTCCATCTGGTTGGTGGAGGTAGGTCGCAACTAGGTCTCGAGTAGGTCGGTAGTTGGGTTTCCATCATTTTTGGCTAAGGCAAGTCATCGCCCTCGTGGTGTCAGGGTGTCGTCCAGCTGTTTTGAGATGCCACATGTCATGATCTTAGTGAAGGGTCGAATCTGCCCTCATCAATTGCCCCCACTCTCGATACGAGGTCGGTTCGGCGAATGGAGTAGCTCGCTATAGGTTTTTGGTTCGGAATGATTGGTTCAATGAGCTCGTAGGCATCGGTCCAGTTTGCTCCCCAGGTCAGAAGAGTCTAAGGGTTGAATGCAGCCTTACGCAGGACTTCGCGGTCTTGATTATTAGGGCACAAGAACAAACTCATCCGCTCGATGAGAGACAGAACAGGCACCTCGTTACTAGGGATGCACCCGTCAAGGAGTTTTGCAATTCGGCCAAATACCTTAAGAGTGAAATTTGTCATGTCATCCTCAAGAGGGGCTTCCAATTATGTGATTGCCTCAGTAGGCCACTCCACTTACGTAGACTACAACACAATGTCCCTTAAGCCGGTTCTCAAAGGAGTAACCAACAAGGTCGATGCGAAGCCTGGAACTAAGGTGGAGGACGATTGTGAAGAAATCGAACAAGTTTGCATGTCTGCCACGTGCTGAAAGCGAACTAGTCTTCATTTCCTCCGTTTCTCTTTCCTTTTTTTTTTTCAAGTCAGCGGTGAGATGTCGACGTCCTTTGAGATCGATTTAAGTGTAGTAGTGGCAGTCAAAACACTACTGAGGTAGATAGATGGAGGGTTGACCTACTTAGATCGGTTTACCTATTGCCTACGTGTTTCTAGGTCGGCTTGAGGGGGCCTTAGCTAAAAAGTGGGGTGGTTTCCCCTTAAAATTCAGTTTGACCAGGTCGCTAAAGCGGTGCCAAAAAGTGGGTGGTCGTAATTTTGGCTGCCAAAACGGTGTCAAACTGCCTAAGTATCCCAAGGTCGGTGTAGGGGGCCTTAGCTAAAAACGGTTTGGCTTCCCCTTAATTCAATTTGACTAGTCTCCAAAGCAGATGGCCATAATTTCGGCCATCAAAATGGCACCGAGCTGTCGAGCTACCGATGTATCTCAAGGTCAGTGTAAGGGGCCTTAACTAAAAGTGGTTTAGCTTCCCCTTATAATTTAATTTGACCAGGTCTCTAAAGCATATGGTCTTGGTCATTTTGTAGTAGCTTTAAACGCACCTGCATCTATGACATCATGTGGGATTGACTCTCTCGAGTCTACATTTGTGGGTCAATGCTGCACATGCACTACACTTGCTCCTGGAACTGTTGGCTACCCACTCCTACTAGAGCCATGGGGGGCTCACCTTGAGGGGGGTGGCTTTACTGTTTGCGGGTTGCCTACTCTCATAGGAACCACGAAAGGCTCAACCTGTGAGGCCGGTTCCACAGGAGCCATGAAGGGCTTGATCAATAATGAGGCTTTGTAGTTGGGCTGGGAGACAATCTGGACCAGACTGCTGAAGCTCGCCTAGGCTAGTTGTCTAGTTTTTGCCCCCTTGTGATAGCAATGTTGATATGTGCGTCACTATTGGCGCTTGAACGATAGATTAGTGCCACGGCTACACTGCGTCAGCCCTCAGAAATGCTAACCATCTTCTCCTACAATAAGCTATAGGGAGTTCAACCTGCGGGGACAGATCTACTAACTATAGGTTGTCAGCTCGCACGAGAGCCTTGAAAGGCTCGACCAGCAAGGGCAACCACAGAGTCCATTGGTCACTAACTCCCACGGGATCCATGAAGGGCTCGACCTACAGAGGCAACCTCACGAATAGAGTTGCCGAGGCTCGTCTGGGCTGATTAACGTTGAGTGCAAATTTAAAATGAGTTGAGAATTTGGCTTTAAAGTGCAAATTTAAAATGAGTTGAGGTCGGCAGGGTGGTTCCATAGTCTATTGGCCGTCAACTCCCATGGGAGCAATGGAGGGCTCGACCTACGAGAGCAACCTCATAGTCTGTTGGTCGTCAACTCTCGCAGGAACCATGGAGGGCTCGACCTGTGGGGGCGGCCTCATAGTCAGGGTTGGAAGATTCTATTCGGGCGAGATTGCTAGAACTTGTTCGAGCTTATCATTATGATTTTGCCCCCTGCAGGGGTTCCTTCGATCCAGACGTTGTTATTGTTGCTTGAGAATGCCATTACTTGAGGCTTTAGAGCACAAGTGAGAACTTAACTTTTGTGTAGTGTTTTCCATAGACAATGCTAATTGATTGTGTGTGATTTGGATGCTCCTAACTGGAGGGCAGTTCGGACGGTGGTTGCTTAGTTGGCCGGTCGAACTGCAAGGAGAGAAAGGCTCAAAGGACCTAGGGTGGCTTACTCGGCGTGGGCACTTTGATGCTTAAGTTAGTACTCTTGTTGAGCAGGCTAGATGCTTGAAGGCTAGAATGCTAGTAAGCAGTAAATCGTACATACCTTGTGTCATTGGGGTTGACGTCCTTAAATAGGTGAGCTGCCGTAGGTCTCATGAAACACCTCAAAGATCTTTCGGCCCGTGTTGTTACGAGTCCGTTCCGCACCAGGAGGTGGACTTCGTGCGAGCCAACAAGACTTTATCAAGTCCGTCTGATTTAGGTGGGATAAGGATAAAACCTACAGTCGTGCGGCATGGTCCCAGAGAGTTCGGAGACAACTGGCTCACTTTTAGAAGTTGGCTACATGTCACTTCAGCAGACTGGGCCATCATGAGTTGCTCGGACCTCGGTCCTGAACGAGGTGCCCGAAATACCTGATTTGCTGAGGTGACAGAAAGTGCCGAATCAATGTCTAATTAACAGGTGGCTTCTATGTGTCCGTACATGAATAGATCGAGCCAAATTATCCCACATCTGCGCCCATTGAAGACGCCGGGTCCATGCTGCACCAAATCCATCAGCTTATCTTTTAATTCTTCTCCACGTCGCGTTGTATATGTTTGTTTCAATTCGTTCTTTTGTATGCTTGTCAGCCTTTGACGTGCAAGACCAAGGCTTTATAATCTTCTCTTGTACCTTTACAAAATTTATGATGTAGCAGCCGTTTTTTGTTTTTGTTTAAATTATACATACATCTTTTCATCATTGATTTTATTTTTGAAAACAAAAACACCTACCAAATCTAATGTACATAAATTTTGGTAAGGCATAAGAGAAGATTATAAATCCCAAAGGACATGGAAAGATGAAAAACAAAGAGATTTTTATTGTTTAGTCCACAGATAAAGTTTAGTACAGTTGGAACAATAACAGGTAAGGGAATTAATTAAAATTAAAAAAAACATAAGTGGAATTGTCGATAAATAAAACCCAAATGCCTAATAAAATTCCATAAGGTGAATTAAACTCTAAAGGTTTATTTGATTCATAGTGGGGATTAGAATCGGAATCAAAACATAATCTGTTTGGTTTAAACAAGAATAAAATTGGAAATTAAAATAATCTGAAATAGATTTTCTTTCTCAATGGGAGAGAGGAAAATGGCTATTCCCTGAGAGGATGCCATTCCACCAAGAATGAAAACAGATTTCCGATACTATCCAACCAAACAATTGAATCAAAATGGCCAATTTCAGACTCCTATTCCGGGACCTAAGTTTCCCAAGATTTTAGTTATTTCGTCACTTCAATTGCGGAGTGCGGGGGGATTTCGGATATTATACTGATTTTCTTGTATGTCCGACCAAAATCCGTAGGCCCAATACATCAGTAGTACTCATCTATTCTGTGTATGAACATGGAATTGGGTCTGAGTATCGAACGCATAACTCTCGCTCTTACAATGAATCTACGGGCAACTTTGTTTCATTGTGGAGTCCACCTAATTAATAGATTGAAGTATAATATAAATCTAGGATCCAACACATCCACCTCCATCTTCACAATTCACATGAGCGCAGGCATTGGTGATCGGTCCCACCTCACACCAATCCAATAACTAAAAGCTCCCCATCATGTGAGTGAGTGGAGGTGTGGAGCCTCCTCATTTGACTCGTCTGCTCTTATATTCCGGTGGGCCCGACGGCTTGTATTGTGTATATGGAGAGTATGGAGTCTAATCTATGGATGGACATGGACTCTTCTATCTTCTCATTCGGTTCTAACTAAACCCGCCGTGATTAAATCAATTTCATCCGTCCGATCTGAACCCTACCTGTAGAGCAACTCTTTTGACCCTTAAAATGAGCACAAAATATTTGACACGCATACTTATGTTTGTCTACGGTGCCAAGAGTCAATCAAACTACGGAGTGATATAAATGGCTTAGTGATGTGTCTTGTTGGCAAACACATGCAACGTGGCAAGACATTGAATGCCGGACTGCGACTGCCTGAACTACGACCACGCAGCCGCAGCCGCAGCCCTGCCCGAAAGTAATTTCGAAAATTTCAGCAAATGAAGGGGTATTTGTTGTTAAAAATAAATAAAATATTTCGTGGTTTTTTGATTCGACGGTCAATAGTCGAGGGGGAGGGATAGAAAGAAAAGAACGAGAGAGAGTGGGGGGGAGAGTCTCGTCTCGACTCGTTCGTATAATCAAATGGTTTGATATGAAACTTGGTTGTGTGGTCATGGTGGTCGCGAAGAGGGCTTGAAAGCAAACCGGACGAAGCTGCTCAGTGCTAGAAATACCAACCTCCAACCAATCAATATAGAAGAGGCCCTTTTTTTTTTTTTTTTTTCTTTCGTGATCGTTTCCTTTCTCTTTCTTTCTCTGTGTCTGTAAATATTCGTCGCTTATCGGTTTCTTCTTGCTTTAATCGATGAATAGATTCGACTGGGTTTCGCCTCTGCTCGAGCTTCGAAAAGGTACGTGGGGAAGGAAGGACCTCGTTCTGTTTTCTGGCTCTTCAGATCTTCGGAATCTCTGTTTGACTTTTCCCTTTGCCTGCTCGTTTATTTGTGTACTTTCATATTATTTTTTCTTCTGGTGTTTGTTTTGGGATTTTTCGCGGTTCACTGTTTGGAGATTCAAATCTTTAAAGATTTGGACCTCTTTTTAGTTCTTTCGTTGTTGATTCTTAATGTTCGTTTAATGTGTGCCAGTGAATTCAAATGGCACCTTATCCGGTTTTTATGCTATAGTTAGGGTTTTGTATTAGTTTATCCATTAATGTTGTGGATTCCTATTTCCCCCTTCTTCTGTTGGGAAATTGATGGAATTGCATCTCGTCGATCCCATATTATGTTATTGTTGACTTCCAGCCTCCTGCTTTGATGTTCTAATTTCTAAATTCAGTGTTATGCTGTTTTATGCGTCTATTTCCCCTTAATTTTCTTTAAAAACTTTAGTTTCTTTTTTCATATCAGAAATCTTTGTTTCTTATTTAACATTAATGCTGAACAATGGTTGATGACCATCAGTCGGTGGCTCCATATGGGATTTTCTCAAGAACCTATATTGCTATTACTTTTCTTTAGTCCTTAACAGTTATTAAATGGCTGATATTAAAATGTGCAAATTCAGAGGCATAAAGGTCTTAGAATTAGGATTTTCTTGTTTTATGGTATGCCAATTTTGTCTACATAAATATACAATTTCGGATTGTGGCTATCCAATGTTAAATTATTCTTTTTCAAGAAAGAGGTAAGGTATTGTATATTTGTATTATATCACCACTATAAACTGTTTATCAAAAAAAAAAAAATCACCAGTTTAAGCTTCAAAGTTACATGTATGTGTCAAGTGTGAATCATGTACAGCCAGCAACTATACACCATACTGAGCAAGCGGTAATTTGTTTTATTTTAATTATTCATCTATCGTGATGTATTTTAATTTCTCTTGCAGGGTTTGGGTAATATTTGCTGGAAGCTCCATTTTATTCTCTAGGCTTTTACATGTACAATGTGATTTTGTTTTATTTTGAATGATGATGAGCTTGTCCAGTAAAAGTATCACAACCAACAATGCGAGACTAAATACACCAAGTAAAACTACAACTTTAAATCCAAATGCTACAGAATTCATTCCTTATGCTCTTAGGAGTCCATCTGGAACCACCAGTTTTACAGATGCATCAGCTAGGCTTGATGGCTCAGCAACATCTGGAAAAGCAGTGTTAGATCGGTCGGAATCCAGTGCTTCAAATAACTCCGATGATGAGGTCCACCAGTACTGGCGGCACCAGCTTCCTGATGATATCACTCCAGACTTCAAGTTCACAGAAGAAGATGATTTGCAAGGGCCAGGGAGCTTCTCTCTTACTGGCTTGTCCATAACTGATGAGGATGACACCTCAAGTTTTTCTGCATCCACAGGCAGTAGCCAGATGTTGAAAAAGATACAGGAATTGTCTTCTTGTGGCATTGATGGTAAAAACACGGTTGAGAATATGAGATATTTAGTCCCATCATATGGGGAAGATCAATCAACTGCTTTCACAAATTTGCCCGCTTATCCTTGGGAAAAGCAATTCATTAATGGTGATCAGCACATCAGAAATGGAAATGGAGAGTTTCCTTACAGTGGGCACTCCAGTGTTGGATTTCTAAATCATGCGTTAAGTGATCACATGGTTTTGAGTGATTCTGACCTGAATCCTGTGGAGTTTTTGGCTTTGCAGTTCCCTGGTTTTGCTGCTGAAAGCCTTGCAGAAGTCTACTATGCAAATGGGTGTGATTTGAACCTAACTATTGAGATGCTCACTCAACTTGAGGTATGCTCTATTCTTCCATTATAACTTATCTTTATTCAAGGAAAGGACACATGCTTCTCATAGAATTTTCTTTGTAATAGAGACAGTGTAAAAAACCTTTTGTTTTTTATTTCTTGGAGCTATAGTAGTGGAAAGTAATAAGCCCCAAGATGTTTCAATCCTATTGTTATACTGAAACTTATCCTCAGGATTCTGTATTTTATGAGGTAACCATTTATCCCACTGCATGTGGTTGTTTATTCTTAGCAAGTTGAGTGGAAAATGTTGTCTGTGCCCATAGGCAGCTGATGTACTTTGCTATTCCCAGGAATGAGTTATATTTTCATCAATCTTGTGTTGAAATTAATAATAATAAGAAACCAAGAAGAAATAGGTTATAGAAAATTGTAAGTATCTTTGAGGGTATTCAATAACTTGCCTTCACCATGAATTCATGATCATCGCCATTCAAGCCTTGTCCCAACTATATGGGGTCAGCTACTAACTTGCTCTCTTACTATTATGTTTTGGGCCACTTCAAAAAAGTGTTGGTGAGCATCTATTCAATTATAAATCTTTTCCATCCTTCAAAATTAGGTTTTCCGGTATTGTTGCAGAAGAATCTCCCTTATGCCTTGTTTTGGCAGGTTAGCATTCACTGCCCTGTAGAAAATTGGGGCAACTCAATGTAACAATAATCTTTTCTTCAGATGCCTGTTGCTCAGGATGGTTTGGGATAGTTGCATATCTGTTGTTCTAGCAGGCAAGGCTAAGTGCGTCATCTTTGTCTTCTGCAACCTACATATATGGTGGGACTACGTCACTATTTGCCTTCTGGTGTGTGATTTCATAAGTCCAGCATGCCTGTTAGATGTAGAATTCAAGAAAAACTGCACAAGGCATTATCTACTTGGTAGTTGGTACTAGTACTTACCTCTTAGTATGCTATACTCCTTGGAGCAATGATGTTTACATGTGCATATTGTTCCATACTCTTGCACACCATCCAAGAGTTGGCCTACCCCCTCAGTACTCTTGATTTAGGTGTTGCAGAATGAATATTTTGTGAGATGAAGGGAACTTTGTTGTCAATTCTAGGGGTAAAGTCTCGTTTTTTTTCTTCATTGTAGGTCTACTTGCTTGTGTTATTGTTTTTTATGGAAAATATGATTATTTCTTGCTAAAAGATTTTAGAATCATCTGTTAGGATTGTTTTTCTTTTTGTTTAAAATTGATTCTACCAACTTTCTTACCTGAACCCTTGAAACTGTCTTAACCATATTATGTAGCTTTTTGCCATAAGAGCTTGTGCATGCTGTCCAACAGTTTTCCTTTTGGCTCTGTTTGATTTGCTAGAAAGAGGTGGGAAAGATGGAATATTCCTAAAATATTCCACTTTCCCATGTTTGTTTTGTGAGACACACGAAAATGGGATAGGAAAATAGGGGGACGTACTTTATCAAAAACTGGGATTTGGGGTCGCACAAAAACAGTGCGACCCCGGTGAGAAAATAAAGGGAAAGAGTATCGGGCTTGCTTGTTAAAAGAGTTTGTTGTCTGTCTTCTCCACCTCCTATGCCCAATAGCAGCATCCAAGCTTCTGGTGACATTTTCAGATAGATGGTTGTCTCCACTTCCTATGCTGCAATCACAGTGGGCCTGGCTGCCATGGTTTCCGACAACCAATGCCAATGCTCTCTCTCTCTCTCTCTCTCTCTTCAGAGTTTGATTTCCTTCTACCATTTTACTTCGATCAAGATATAACCTATTTTTTCTTGAAAAAACAGAGCTCTTTTCTTCTCTTCAACTCTCCATCTCTTACTCTATGTTATCTCCCCTGTCTACTACATGGATATTACTGTTCTCCTAATACAATGATTTCCACCAAATGTTTCCAAACACCACCTCCTTCGATTAAAATTGTGATTTTCATAAATTATTTCCAAATGCACCCAACTCATTCTGATTATTAGTTATTTTCAGAATTTATCCAACTATAGAACAAATAGATGCCCTTCAACTGTAACAGATACAATGTTCAAAGCCCAGAAACCAATAAACGAATCCCAACTTTGGCAAGGCAGTAGTGTTGAAGCCCAGCTTTAAATCTCCTCTAAACCTGAAAAATTGCAATCACCCACCATATGCTCATCCAAATTCCCTGTCAAATACCTTCGCTTGGAACAGTCTCATCCAAGCCCATGTCACCAGTCGTGATCCCTATCATCTAATTTGGAGCCTATGGGCACTTGAAATCACTACAGGAAGAAAAAGAATTTATGAATCATGATACTATAGGACAAAGTGGGTTAAAGTGCCTTCTCACAAATGCCATTTCATGGATAGCAATGGTCCGTTGTTATGTGAAAAATTTTGGATTCAATGAGTTTGAAACTATTTAGAGGGACAATTGATTTTTTGGAGCTAAACGGTTTTATTTTCAACTCTGGTTTATGTCATGTTTTCTCTCTTATTTTCTCATAAACCAAATGATGGAAAATGAAAACTTCACACTTTCTCATCCCATCCCATCCCATCATTTCCCATCCCACCCAAATCATCCCACAAACCAAACAGAGCCTTTGAGATTCTGTAACTTCATGGCCATAATATACTTGCTTTTGCTCTTATTTTGAAGAAAGCAAGCATATTTTGTTTTTCTTGGGGGGGGGGTATGCTTGTTAAATATATATTGTAAGTTGTACTTTATTAATTACCTAGGTGTACTCAGTGAAGGATCCATTGTTAAATACAGTATACTTATAATTGCAGCTTCAAGTTGATAGTGGCTTGAATCAGAACCTTAGCTCAAAAACCTCATCAGCTCCAAACCTCAGTGCGCTGGACTTCCCTGCACTTGCTGTCTCAACTTGTCAAAATGGTCCATCAAAGTATTCAGCAGACGCTATAGAAGAAACTACAAATCCATACCAATCATCTGACAAGGATAATATTCTTTTATTCAAGTCCAGCTATTCCACATCATCTAGAGGTGCTACGGATTTTGCTTCAGCTGTCAGAAAATTGGCATCTCAGGATTCTGGTGAATGGAAATATGAGAAAAATGGTTCAATGCACACCAATGTTGGTTCAAGTAAAAGTTCCCTTATCTTATCTAGCTCTTACAGTGGTGGGCACGGAAAGTCCACTTATGGTGATAGGTTACAAAATCATGGTTCGGCACGGGCTGCTCCTGTTTGGCTTGAGACTGGAGAAGCAGTTGGTAATGTTTATGGATCATTTATCTTATTAAACATCACTTTTTGTACACATATACATAAAATATATCAGTGTTATCAATGCAGTTTGATGATGACTAGTTGCTTTAGTCTTCTCTAGTTGATGTGATGATTAACCAATGCTTAGGTGCTAACTAGTAAACCAAAAGAAGATATGTTCTAATGCCACCCTATAAAATAAGTTTTTAGTCTGCAATTGTGCAATAAAAGAATGATATTTTACGTTTTACTTACAATCTTTGTTTTTGCAAGCATAAATAAAAGACCAGATAAGTTGGGTTTTACAGCCTTTGTTTCAAAGAAAAAGTGCAACGTTGCTGTTTGATATGCCCTTTGTTTGTCGCTCTGTACCAAGACAGCACTATTGGAAGAGATGAACTCCATTTTCGTCTTATATTTAATGCTCTCTTCCTATTTTAAATACTATCAGTAAACCATCTTAGTTGTTGAGGTGTCACCTAGGTGACAAAAATGATAAGGTGGCTGCTTTATTATAACATCATTCATATTGCTACATTTTACTAATATTTGACTTAATACATTCTATTATATACTATATATCATTACACATTGTTTTAAAGTTTTACTATTGATATTTAAAAGATCCAAGGGTTTTGTTAAGAGAAAAAGAAAGATAGAATAGTATTAAAGATCTCTCTCTCTCTCTCTCTCTCTCTCTCTCTCTCTCTCTCTCTCGCTCTCTCTCTCTCTCTCTCTCTCGCTCTCTCTCGCTCTCTCTCTTCCTCCCTCTCTCTTATATTAAATAAAACAGCAGCTCCACCTTGTTCTTTGTCTTTCACTCTTTTTGGTAAATCTTTGTCTTTTAGTTATTCCATACCTTAGATTTTATCATAGAATTATATAAAATTATCTTTTTGGTAATAAAATAAAATTTATAAGGACAAAGAATAATACAAGGAAGGTAACCAGAAATCACTTGAGAGAAAAATTTATTTCCAACCACAATACCAACCCAAAGACTCAAACAAAAATTATAGCCTTCTTTAGTTGTTAATTTGCTATGAAGTTGCTCTAGTAAATTCTTATTATATTAGTATTGTTTTTGAAACTATTGAAATTAGTGTCTTTGAAATACTATTGTCCTAGATATGATGATTTGCCATGTTTTGAGAGGAAATTTGATGTTCTTAATAAAGTGAACTGCTAGTTTTTTTATAAATATGCATGATGAATGGTATATAAAATATTAAAATTAGGAAACTAGGAAAATGTAGTTTTTTAAGGTTGCATTTTGTAAGAGTGAAAATGGTGAATGCATTTATGTGTATGCAAATTTGTTCAAATAGAAGGATGCAAACGTGGTCCAATTTTGCACTGATAAATTTACAGTGTCTTGTTGGTTGTGACGGGTGCAAACATGTATCTCAAGGCTGGAACCAACCTATTTTACATTGACCAACCTTGAGTGAAACGTCTGCTTCCATTTTTTTGATAGCAAACTGCTCTCACTTTGAATGCAAAAACGGTTGAAAAAACAGAATTACTTACATTTTCAGTGCAAAAATGTTTTCCTAACAAACACCTGCAAAACTGCACTGGAGTGCAAATTCACTGCAGTTCTGCATTTGCACTTTATCTAAACACAGCCCTAGTGAAATTCTTATCATCTATGCATTGCCTAGGCACCAGCCTAGTAAATACTTAGAGATATAACAAACAAATAAAGTTCTAAACTAATTTCATGGTTGACTAGGTTGATTGGTCTACCTAGCCAATGCTTAGTTTGTCTCAGGTGAATGCATTACGAATATCAACAAAATGAATAGACCCTTAGTGACATTTTGGTGTAGCCAATGCTTAGTAGGTCTAGCTCTTAATTGACTTGTCAGTTGACATCTATGGTTAGTCAACAACTCAACATTCTGATAACACTGATATATGTATGATGAACTACTCTGCTTGTGCTTATACACATGCACACACATAAATGGTACTTTTGCTTTTATATTTGCTTTAACAATTCTAAGATGACAGCAAATATGTATTCTGACCTGAGGGGGGAAGCACGTGATCATGCACGCCTTCGTAATGCATGCTTTGAACAGGTATTGGAGTTCATTGCTGTACACATTCACCTCAAAATGATGATCGTTTTTAATTAAATTGTTCAAGTTGATGCATATGTCAAAAACTTGCATGCAGATATTTCTTTTGGCATTGGAAGAAAATTTAAGCAATCAGATGTCACGTGTAATATATGGACAAGTACTACACTATAATTAATTTGGGGACCCAAAGAGCTATGAGGCCCATATGATCTCTTCACCCTCTGTTAAGAGTGCATGTTTCGGCCTGAAAATCGTGTGCAATGCCCATAAAAGACTGTTATAGAAATTTATTTTGAATTTGAAAAGTTGAAGCTTTGAATAGCCATTATTGATTGATAAATCTTGAATACAAGGTGACTTACAGAGTCAACTTGTCCCGGGGGATGAACATACTGCCACCCCCAAAGATTTCCTTATCTAATGGAAGGTTTAGAATCTTCAGATAGGTCAAATTACTCCTTTACATGGAAGAAATAAGTAAATTATCTAGAGTAGAAGCCTAATTGACCTGATTAGACTCCCATTTCTAAAGTTGGGGTATTTGAGAAAAGAAACTGTGATTAATAAACTGCTCTCCAACAAATTAAGGTAAAAAATAGTTTCACCGTGTCTTACTTGTAAGCAGTAAATATAATATGCTCTTGAAATGATATAATGAAACTATGAATAAATAGAGGTATGAAAATAACACGTTTCATCTTTCTTTGACATAGCTTCACACCATCTGTGGTGTTCAATCAAACATCTGAGCAAAAGGAGTGAATTGAGTTGAGTAGCACAATAAGAATTATCACTTTGCTAATTAAATGTTCTTTTATAAAGCCTAAATGAACATGCTTTTATAAGTCTTGAGGATACGAGCTTGTTGTGGTTTCTGATGTTGGTTTAAGGTTGTGAGGTACCAGGAAAGGGGAGTTAGTAAATTTAATTTTGATGGCTGTGCTATATCCAACAGTTGTTCTTCTGGGGTGGGTTTAAACATTTAGAGATCAAAATAGTAACATTTTACCTAGTTTCTACTCTTCTGATTGGACAGAACTGATAATAAAGAGAGGGCTAAG
The DNA here is from genome assembly GCF_056320005.1 of Nelumbo lutea. Taxonomy (NCBI): domain Eukaryota; kingdom Viridiplantae; phylum Streptophyta; class Magnoliopsida; order Proteales; family Nelumbonaceae; genus Nelumbo; species Nelumbo lutea. Next base: position 1,771,751 of record NC_142689.1, read on the forward strand.
CAGCAAAGGTATTAGCTTCTTTCTCTATTGAATAGCTTGTTCAGGTGGGTTCCCAAAAGAGCTAGTTTTGTAGCCAATTCACTTGCTAGGGGTTCGATCTGCAGACTTGAGAGCATGCTTTGTTTTTTCTTTTGTTAAGCTCTATGCTATCTTATATTTCAGCTGTATTTTCTCTGTTATTAAGTTAGTAATTCGTAGGTCTCTGTAATAAATGCATGTCTGATTGTTAATGATCAAAAAATGTATTTGATATGGCTTTGGAAGATGCCTGTTTTTATGGTGCTGGTAATTGGTTTGGAAGGGAGATTTGGTCTTTGCGATAAATCCTTGTGGGGAAGCTCCATATAAGGATTGTTCTGTAAGTGTAGAAAATTATCAGTTTGGTTTGCTAGGTTTCAATTTTATGGCAAATTATGCATTGCTTTTATGTGTCAATCTGTGCAAGGGAATCATGGCCTAAGTTGTCCTGAAGGTAAGGAGATCATGTAGTCTAATGTTCTATGTTCCAAACAAGTTTAATGGATTTGAAAGTAGCTGAGTAGAGACATGGTGTATGATACATCTTTCAAAATTGCCAAAAGACAATATGGTATTCATGCATTTATGGAGTTGCAAGAAGACATTATCATATGCATATTGATCACAAGGTGTCATATTATATGAAGCAATTGAGTTCTACTCTCTTAAACTTTAAAAGCATAATGAGATTCAACTGTAGGCATTTGATAAATAGAGAATGTTCTTGCTCATCACGTCTCTCTCTAGTAATGTCCACCCTACAAAGCATTGCATTTTCTTCCTTGGTAATTTTTACAAGATGTTCATTCATTACAAGCAAGGAAAAAAACAAGATATTCATTCATTTTGAAGTTGAGTGGATTTAAATAACAAAGAAAATATCCATTGTGACCCCCTCTGGTATCTGTCATTCACTCGTTCTACCCATGGTAGTTTGAACACAACTACACCAGTACACCCATTATTAAACCCTGGCCATTCTGTTGTTGGATGATGGACATAATTGAAGTGGTACTTAGATCCTCTAAATGATATGCCTCTGTCCTTGTTGCCAAGTGTTATTTCACAAGGTGGGCGGTAGACAAGCCACTATGGAATATAACCTCCATGGAAGTGACTAGGGTTTTTTTTTTTCTCGTAGTTAAAGTAGGAATTTATTAATTTCAATAGAGTTGTGCATTATGAACAGCCCGTGGAGAGGCGCGAGCTGTGTCCTCTCCTAAATAAGAAAATAAACAGACAGAATAAATTACAACTGAAAAAACAAAATCAAAATTGAGCCCAGCACAGCTTCCTTATCTGCTCCTTGCTTGGCTAAGTAATCAGACACGGTATTAGCTGATCTCCCCACCCATTGTAATCTGACATGCATGTTTCTTGTTAATCACTTAAACTTCTTGATTTCCTTCCCATAACACCAAGAGATAGACTCAGGATCCTTCATCCATCCCACCATCACCTTGGATTTGCCTCTAATCACCAAATTCTCCACTCTTAGCTCATTTGCAATCTGGGTTCCTGGCATGGCAGTGAGTAATTCAACCCTTGTTGAATCTCCTATTCCCACAGGACCCGAGAATAAGGTCAAAACAATACCATCCTTCTCTCTAAGAACCCCTCCAATTCCAGAAGGACATTGGTTGCCTGGATTGCCTCGACTATCTCCAAGAAATCCTTGATTTCATTCCCAGAAGTGACTATGTTTATCAAGCACAATCTGAATGTATCATACATTTGTTCAGCATTTTGCATATTCTTACTACATTTAGAAAGCCATAAAATACCAGTTATTTCTCCCAACTTCCTGTCCAAAGGATTCCAATTGCGTAGGCTGTTTTTGTTTGCAGTGTGAATTTTATTTGCACTGGTATAATTGTATAAATGAATAGGAGTACAAATGGGCTGAGTGTAAATCCTGGTTTACTTTTTCTTTAGAGTTGATTTTGTTTTGTTTGTTTGCAAGTATAATAGGAAGTAAAATGATGTGGCCCTCACTTTATATGAAAGAGAATTGAGGTGGGAGGAAGGTTATTTGTTTGGGAGTAAGGTAAGAAGCAAATTGATGCAGTCCCTACTTTATTTGAGAAGAGAATCAAGGTGGGAGTGCAAATCATAGTTACAAACAAACAGATGTAAATTTTGTATCTGGTTTAGATTTGCATTGCAAACAAATGGAGCCTTAATGAAAGCTTGATAAATAATTCAACCCTTTCTTCTATTACCAAAATTTACAATTTTTCATTTCCATTATCATTACCCCTGATATGTATTAGAAAAAGGAACCAGGCAAGGTGTCAAATTCTTTGTATTTTCTGAGTTGATTCCTCTTTCCTCCTTTTAATTGATATAGTTCCCCAACTGTAATAACTCTTTACTAGAAATTGGGCTTTGTAATCTATTCATAAATCTAACTACAGTGCTCTGACTTTTGAGTTGATGAGCCAAAATTTAGAACACATTGAGTAATGCACTGCAATGCTTCTGTGGTAGTCTAGTATCACTATCAATCAGTAATGCAGGCTTGGGATTGTTTCAGCATGTTGGTGATTATCCATATTACCTATACATCTAGCATACCAGCGTCTGACATGATAGATACAGCACTTGAAACTGCTTGGGCACTCTCTAGACGTGCTCTATATTGTTTCCACTTTTAAAACATATAAAACAGTGTAATTTTACAATTTATACAATAGCAATCTGTACATAATAGAAATTTGATTAAATTTGTCATGACATCAGTCTTGAAAAATGACAATTTAGCTTCAAAAAGTAGAAATAGAATTGTCATATTAAGCATATTACATGGGATACCTTATCTGTATGTGTCCAAGATTTTAGGAAAGGAGTCATATTCTCACATTGTCAATGTTCGTTTATCCCATGTTTGGTCAACATAGGTGATGATACGACCATTGCATATTGTTGGGAAATTTTCCTAGAAAGAATCAACTCTGGTGATTTGCTTCAAAGAAAGAGACCCAAGACATGCTTATCCCCACATAGATGCATTCTCTGCAAAGCTGATGGGGAGACTGGTTATCACCTTTTAGTTACTTGCCATTTTGCCAACACAATTTGGGAGTGGGTATTCTCCCATTTTGGGTGTAGGTGCAACCCCCCTTTGAATGTGCAAATTTTAATTACTGATTTTACTCTAGATGACTTCTGAGAAAGTGGGAAGAGGTTGCCAGTTCTGCCCAGGCTAGAACTGGGCTAAGTCCTTCTTGAACCCCCTCCCCCTACTGGATATATAAAGCTGAACTTTGATGGCAGTAGTAGAGGGAACCCAGGACTATCTGGTATTGGGGGAGTATTCAGGGATGAGAATGGGAATGTTTTGAGCCATGTTTTTAGGTTTAAAGGGCAAAGGAATTGAATATAAGGAGGCTTGTGGTTGAAGGTTACTCGAAGGTGGTAGTAGGGTGGCTGAAAGAAGATAAGGCTGGGTTGTGGAACTATAGCAATGAAAAGAAAATTTTCAAGTGGTTGGATATGGAAGTAAAGTACAGTTGGGTGAAGACTGAAGAGGTCTGCTAACTCTTTTGCTGATGGATTAGCCAAGCAAGGGGTGGCTTGGGAACCTATGTTTTGGGCTCTTTTATAATTCTGTTTTACTGCTTTTCTGGGGGCTCTTACCCCTGCCTGGGGAGTTAAGATAGTTTATCTCTCCTTCCTTGTAACTAATATTTATATCAATTTACGAAAGCTTTTGTTATTGATAAAAAATGACCATTGCATATTACATTAATGTGGTAAGCAGTACCTCCTACAGAGAGATGCTAAAGAAGCATGTACTGACTACACTGTTGGCAATGTTAGGTTCATCAGTGATATCATGCTTATTAGTACTTTTTTTTTATACAATAGGAAGAAGCAAAAACTATCTGAGCAGAGCCCTGCCCCAATAGTCCATATTACAAATGTAAATAAAATCCCACAAGAAGCCTCTTGACAAATTGATAGGGCTTTGTGGCCCATGTTTGCCAACTAATCGGCACTCTAGGGGGTGTGAGTGCTTGATTTCCATCACTTGTCCCTCCTTTATTCTACTACAGTCTTTAATTATCTGTTGACTTGTCCATGGAGGTTTCATGTGCTTTCTCAGAAATTCAGTCATAACTTTATTCTCCCTCTATCTAGCTCTTTGTGTATCCATTCTCAGCTGCCAACTTGCAAGCTTCCAAGGCTACCCAGCGTTCAGCTATGGTGGAGGAAATACCTAGGTTACCTGCCTGAGTGAATAGGAAGGCCCCCTGAAATCTCTTGCAATTCATCCAAAAGCACAGACCCCACTTAACCCGCAGGGGGGCGACTATTTTCTCCTGCAGGGGGGTTCACTTAACCCAACTTTCCTTTTTATCCATTTTTTTTTATTGTTGTTTGTTGTTTCCATGTAATGTGCAAGAGCTTTTCTTGCTGGACTTTCATCTCTATTCTTAAACACTTTGGATCATCTATTTTTCCATATATACCATAGTAACTTTTTTCCATGCTTATTAGTATTAGTGCACTATGTTCTCCTACTAAAATACACTCCTTTGAACAGGCCCGACAAGCATATCTTATTGGCAACAAGGCTCTTGCAAAAGAATTAAGTGCAAAAGGACAGCTGTACAATGCGCATATGAAGGCAGCTCATGAAAAAGCCCAAGAAGCTATCTACAGACAAAGGTTAGTCCTGTCCAACCAGCCAAGTGAAGATTTTATTGCAGTTGTACTGCACACATGGAGAGAGAAGTCCTGTGAACAAGGCCAACCAGAGATGGTTGCAGTTTATTTCCAAAAATGCAATGGGAACACTTATCAGAAGAAATAAGACGGGATCTGCTTCAAGCAAAAACTCTGCACTCTGCAAGCATTTGGGCATCCAGCCACACATTGGGAACATCTTCCTATGAATTTAACATGCATGCACGGAGATATTCCCTATGTGCAGTTTGATGCCGTGTCCACGGATTTTTGCTTGCAGGAGATCCAGGTTCTCCAAAAATCTGTTTGAATCGGCTGATATAATGGAAAATGGCAAAATAGTTGAGTGTCATGTTACATGACAAAGTGCAGTAAAAGTTGTACAATGTCCTATTATAAGTTAATGAATAATGATGCTACAGGCGATGAAAGATCATTTATCCTTACTGGTTTAAGTTGGTTTTATATAATATTGTCTGGATAGTTATTTGAACATCTTATGGGATATCAACTGCATCTTTAATTGGGTGGTTGAAGCTGTGAAGAAAGTGGTTGGGTGGGTTTTCTTAATTAAGTGCATTTGCTGGTTATGCTGGTTCACTGTCTTGCAGGAACCCGGTTTCTCCAGAGTTCCAGGGCTATAGAAGGGGACAAGAGCAGATGATAGACCTTCATGGACTCCATGTAAGTGAATCCATTCGTGTGCTGAAGCAAGAGCTTAGCATCTTGAGGGCTGCGGCCAGGTCCAATGAACAGCGCCTGCAGGTCTATATTTGCGTTGGAACGGGCCATCACACCAAGGGTTCCCGCACTCCAGCAAGGCTTCCTGTTGCTGTGGAACGATACCTTCTTGAAGAGGAGGGCCTTGACTACACAGAGCCTCAGCCAGGGCTGTTGCGAGTTGTGATATAGTTCAGGGACATGACACAGTTATGTTGTAGGAGTTTTTGATACAATCAGAATGACCAATCCATCATTGTCGACTTCATTCTTGTATGTGTACATGGGAAAAGGAAGAAGAGAAATAGAGAAGCAAAAGCCTGAAAAGAGAACTGAAAATTTTAAGAAAAAGGAGGGGAATGCAAGGAAAAGAGGAGGAACTATTATTGTTAAGGTTTATGGTGGCAGGGTGACTATCACATCACATTTTGGAAGTCTTGGGGCGAGTATCCACGGGCAGTTCTCAATTCTATCCTTTTTTTTCTTCTACTGTTTATTTATTTTCTTCTTACAAACCCCCCTCCCCCTCCAAAAAAAACACACCCAGTTGTAAGCCTGTTACTCAGAGAAGTGATGTACATGATATCTTAATGCAGTAGCTTGGTTTCACTCGATGCGTCATCCGATGGGTGGCTAGGCTGAAAATATTCAATAGGTTTTAAAGGGTACTGTTACGAATCATATCATATGTTTTTCTAATGTGACATTTTCTCATGCAACATCTAAGTAACAAAGATGATCCATCTATCAAAAAAAAAAAAAAATCCTGATCTGTTTGACATCTTTATCTTAATGTGTCAAAAATGTCTGGCACATAACCTTCTCACTCTACCAGTAGAGAGATGTTCTACGACAGAGGGGTGTTCTTTGTTAACATCACCCAGCAATATTGACCACCACCAGATTTGGATAATACTTTTCCTGTGACGCCAAAAGACAGACTCTTTCGTTTTTCGGTAAGTTATTTATTCGGGGAAGTGTTTCTCAGGAAATATTTGCCCAGGCAAGTATATTTATTTATGTTTTTTTATTTTTCATATGAATAAGACAATCATCATTTTAGTCATAAAAATCTATTATTCAAAGGGACATTTTTATCCCATTCAAGTGGCAATTTTCCCTCGGATCGATAAGTTATTTACCTATCAATACCCAGAAAAATATATCCAATAAACTTTTCTTGATTATCACATAAATCTAAAAAAGAACAAGGAATTCTTGGTCAATGTGAATCAAAATCCCATTGACCAACTTTTTCTTCTCTCAAAATCCAAAATAAGAACATCCCCAAAATATCTGTTTTCACCAGATTGGCTCACGTTATTGGACACAAAATACCAAAATTTCACATAAATTTATGGGTAAAAGACTTAAACATACTTGAGTTTTCATAAACTGGTTTAAACATATTTTAAGTTTTTCAAATAGACTTAAATTTACCTTGAGGCTGATCCCACCGGCTTTAAACATACCTCCATCAATGAAACAACCCATTTAAAATTTTTAAAATCTTATTTTTCCCTTCTAAGCATGAAAGGGAAGAAAGAGAAATGAGGTGGAAGAACAACTTGCCTGGTCTTTAATTTAATGCACCTAAGGCTCAGTTTGTGAGGAATACAAATACAAATATGTACTGTACAAATGCATACAAAATACAAGATTTTGCACTCTACATATTTGTATTTATACTCCTTCCAAATGGAGCCTAAGCTGTAAATGCAGAGACTGACTTGCCTGGATACGATTGCCATTTGGTCTGATACTCTGATGTCCTTAAACTAGAAGCATTACATGAAGAAGATAAACTCCCAATCATACTTGCTTGGAAAATTGATTATATGGCTGGACCGTCTATGCATTCAATCAAACTATAAGCACCAAATCGATTGGTTGTTCTGTTGATCGAGGAGTTCCTCTCTGAGGTGGTCGGTGAGTTTGCATTGGTCGTTTTGCTCACAGAAACGGGTTTTGTTGGGTGAATCTCCGAAGAGAGAAAGGGAGTAAAGAAAGACAAGCCTTGGATCCATGGCACCGAACATGGGAATGGGAGGAGAAGCTTCCACCAAGCTATGATGTTTACTGGACTGTATGAAAGAATAATGATATGGTTTGATGAATGGAGAGAGAGATCACCCTAAATTTACCAAATAAATACTTAGGGTATGTTTAAGGATAAAAAATTACAAGGTATTTTTAAGTCTTTTTAAAAAACGTAAGGTACAATTGAAAAAAAAAAACTCAATGTATGTATAAGTCTTTTATCCTAAGGTTACTAGGAGAGAGGTATGATAATATTGAAAAAGCTTTGATCAATTAAAACTCCCTCAATTTGATGAATATCAACTGGTTATTATTTTTATGATAGAGGTTGAATGTTCATATGGTTTTCTGCAATCTTACCTTTTTTTTGTACTTAATGCCATTTTCGGTTAACCTATAAAAAAACCGGCAGTTAACCGAACCAATCGGTATATATATATTTATATGTATATTTTATAAATATTTTTATTATATGTCACATATTTTCTATGTATTTTATATAAATATATATTTATATTATATTTATAATGATCTATTTATAAATATATTATATATAATATAATATTATACATATATTATATTTATTTAATATATAATAAAAATATAAAAAACAGAAAAACTGAAGAACCGAATTGACAGACCGGTTAATCGGTGGTACTGGTTCGGTTTACAAAAAGGGGCCATGGTTCGGTTAACCGAACCGTGGACACCCCTACTTCATAAATGTTGATTACTATTTGGGGAAATGAAATTTGGGGTAGTGTCAAGTTAGTATCCAAATTTTTAAACATGTCACTGTATTACCTAAACTTTCAAAAAGTACAAATCGGTCCCTGCTTTAACCAACCATCAGTTATCTATTGAAAATATCAAAACTACCCTTCAAAAGAAGACATTGTTCATTATCTTCTACTTTGGAACTGAACTGGTTATGTTCAAAGAAAAAGAGAGAAAAAACATGAAATATGATAGAGGAAAACAATAACTGAAAGCAAAAAAAACAATTAGACAAGAATGCACTTCAGATCTAAAGGTAGAAGGCAATGACTTCATTAGTCTAAAATATCAAATACCTTAATTAGCAAGCCTGTAAATGGTATTCGAAAATCCAAATTCAAATCCGAGATTCGACACAATCGAATCGAATTCGGATAGTTCGAATCAGATATTCGGTCAAATTCGAATATGTATTGATCCAATCCGATAAATATCCGAACCAATATATATATACATTAATATAATAAATAAAATCTCTTAGGGGTAAATGAGAAAATTTGTTCCTCAAACCCCCAGTCAGTCCACCCTAAACCCTAAATCACTTGACATTTTCTTCTCAGCCCAGGTTTTCTTCTCTCTTCCATCTCTTTGCAAACCCTAACCCTAATCCTCCCTTTGCCGCCGCCGTCGCCTGAGCAACCACATCGGCCACGCCAGCAACTCGACACCGCTCGAGCAACCACCATCACTATCTCTTCTCTTTCAAGTTTCAAATCTCGATTCATTACCACAACCGCTCGAGCAACCACCATCACCAACAAGCAAGAGGCAACAACAACGTCTATGACGGCGGTCGAGTGACAGTAGTCTCGATGGCAACCACCATCACCGACAACAGCCATTATCTTCTCTATCTCTCCTTCGTCACATTGCCATTGTCAATGATAGTAGTCTTGACGGGAACCACCATCATCGACGACAACCATCATCTTCTCTATCTCTCCTTCTCCGTCGCCACACTGCCAACATCGCTCACCAGCCACCACTACCATCAGTCAAATTCGAATAGAATCAAATATTCGGTTTGATAATCGAAACCAAGTTCGAACTCAAAGATTTGATATCCGTCAGATATCGAATCGAATTCGAATATTAGGGTTCATAATCGGTTTCGTATTTAAATCTAGCTTAATTCGATTTGAATTCGATTCGCTTACATGCCTATTAATCATTTCAGTCTTAAGGTAGAAGACAATGAACAATATCTTCTTTTGAATAATAATTTTAATATTTTTAACAGATAATTAACGATTAAGAGCAGAGACCAAGTTGACACTTTTTAAAAATTTAAGTAATGGAGTGACACATTTAGAAGTTTAGATAGTAACTTGACACTACCCACGTACTAAAGCGGAATTTTCCCTACTATTTGCTACCATTTCCATTTTCCAAGTAGCAACTAAGTCGGTGATGGTGACACGGAGAGCGGGAGGCAAACAGTTCATCCGCGTTCACTTTTCCCTCTCCTTCCTACGCGGAGATTTTTATGGATTTCAGTCTGGTGGTTGTAAAGTGTTCATGTTTCTTTCTTCAAAGACATTCAATGTTTCATGGAGGCAAACAGCATTTTGGTTTCGTGGGCATATTAGCGCCACATATAAGCATGGCTGTTTATTACTTTTGACATTATTGTTTAGTTTCAATACTTATATGTTTGTTTTGTGGGCGTTTATTGAAAATTAAAAATGATGTCAGATTAGTGTTAGGTACGCATTGTCATTTATTGTGTATATACCATTGTTTGGTTTCAACATTTATCAAATAAATAGTGAAGTATGTATGTGCATGAGTCATTTGGAAAAACATCAAATCCTTATTTTCTTCAATGTCTTAGTGTTTCTTGAAATAAAATGCTTATATGGCATATTTTATGGGGTGTTAATATGAGATGGAAAGTAAGCACCGTTTAAAGTTATGCCTAACCAAACAATAAAAACAAAAAATGTTTAAAGTTATCAAAATAAGCGTTTAAAGCAATAAACACCCCATCTATAAATACCCATGGAATCAAATACATATTAAATAAACCTTAAAAATCTTAAACGTTTGGATTTATGTGCATGATTCATTTGGGGAAACATCAAATTCTTGTTTCCCCTAACTAGTTCAAATCACCTGCCAACGAAGCACGTTTCAACCCTTTACAAACATGATCTTACACCACATATCTCATACATGGCGATAGGGGTGTAAAGTGTAAACAGATTGAATTCGAATTGGATTAGGTAATATCTGAATTCAAATCTGATTAGAAAATTTGATATCTGATTGATATTGAAAATTAATATCCGAATTTGAATCCAATTAAATATTCGAATATTTGATTCAAATTTGATTAATTAATTATTTTGGATAATTAATAAATATATAAAATAAATATTTTATTGATATAAGGTATATAAATATATAAATTATTTATATAACTTAATTATTATATATAAAAATTATATAAATTATTTTATATAACATATAAGAATTAAATAATCGGTCGAATTCAGATATTTATCGAATCGAATCAGGTCATATCCGAATTCGAATTTGATTAACTATTCGATATTAATAGGATATTTGAATTCGACCGATTAAATATTCAAATTATCCGAATTATATCGAATATCAAATTTGAAATCGGATTTTTGAATACTATTTACACCCCTACATGGCGAGTCTCACTTTCATATGGTGAGTCTTAGTCTCATGATGAGATATGTAATGTTAGATAAAGTTGGTAAAGGGTTGAAATATGTTTTCTTGAAATGAAATACTTATCAACATCCTTTATTAGGTGTTAATATGAGGTGAAAAGTAACTTCATGTGGTATAACCTCAGATGCTTATAAAATGTCAAACCAAATAACAAAGCATTTAAAATATCATTTTTTTAAATACATCATTTTTTAAATACACATTAAAATAAGGGTAAATCTCATAAACTACTCCAATTGTTTAGCGAATTGACATACGATACCCCTGCTATTTAATTATCTTGCCCTACCCTTAAGTTTTCTACAATTTTCTAGTTAATTTTCCATCACACTTTATTCACATGTGACGTCACATAAGTATTAATTATTTTAAAATTCCTAAAATACCCTTGTTGTTCACGCCACTGTTGGAACATCGCCACCCGTGGCAATTGCATGACCACAGAACACGACGGCCACCTCATAGATGACGGAACACCAGGATCACTTTGATGTCTCTAATTATCCGCTCATCACTCAAATCGCTTCTCTGTTAGCTGATTCCCTACTTTGATTAAATACCATTAACCAGAAAGATTTTGTAGCAGACGAACAGTCACAAGAAATATTCGAACTGCAACCCCTCCGCCTCTACTCTCTCCTTATTCTTCTTCTTCTTCCTCTCTTCCCCTCTTCCCCTATCTACTCTCTCTTTCTCTCCTTATTCTTCTTCTTCCTCTCTTCCCCTGTCTGCGTCGTTCTTAGACCTTGGAAATATCAGATTTTTCATCGTCTTCGATTTGAACTAATCTCCTAGAAAGCACCGCCGCAGCGCTATTCACCACTGTCCATTTTCTTTTCCAGTCGAACCAGCGGCGGCAGCAATAGCAAAACTCTCCCTCTAGATGCCAGTCACCATTGCTATTCTTCCACACTGCAAGAAACTGTATTGACGGAAACCGTGCGGCCATGATGGTACTTCATTGCATCCCAGTCTGAAATCAAACAAACATAGGGTTTCAATTGATATACAGAGGTGGAAAGGGAGAACGAAGAGAGGAAGGGGGTAGAGCAAGAAGAAGATCACCGCCGCTCACTTCCTCTTCCAAAACCCCACTGAAAAAGCTCCACATACGAAAAAAAATGTAGCGAAGTCGCTTCTGCTCAAGCTCCGTATATCAACTCCAATTTGGTTTCGTTTTGGCTCCTCGTGGAGTCGCATTTTCTGCTTTCCTGCACAAACCCATTTGGGAAGCGATCGAAAACAAGGAGAAAAGCTTTTTATCATTGGTTGTTTGACTGACTCTCTACACCTCCATCCAACTCAGTCCCTCTCTCTGTATCTCTCATTTTCTCTCTCTTTCTCTATTTTTCTCCACCATCAATTTAGTCGTCTTTTTCTCTTGATTGTAACCCCTTCCCCTGTTCTTATCTCCACCGCTGCAATAGATTTCCCTTGTTTACTGTCTTCAACCTTGTCGTGGCGGAAACAAGAAGGGACTTGTTTGAAGGCTGCAAAGAAAACTAGGTCCGATTGGGAAATTTTAGTTGAAACTTCCAGGTCCTTTGAAAATCGGGTTGGGCATCGAACCAGGCCCTTGCGATATACATTGGTGCCTCGTTTTTCCCTACTATTGTCCACAAGTTTCGATCTTTCTTCTTGAACAAATGTCTAGATGATATTGCCAAGTACTTGGCATCACTTGGTCTGTGCGAAGAATCAGAGCGATTTCTTTTCCCCATTTTGTTGAATTTTGGTTCTGGTAGTGTGTCTGACAGCCAAATGCAGCTTCCGGGCGGGAAGGCTTAGTCCAGCATCTTCCACAGAAGCTTCGCCGGTTGTATCGCCGAGCCCCAGAACAATCCCTTCAGCAAAAAAATCCAAAGCATGACCCCGAGTCCAATCTTGAAGCTTACTGTTTAGCAAAAAAATCCCGTCAACATCTTTTTTTCTTCAACTTCCTTCTCTCCCTTGAATGGAAGCTCTCCCATGTAAAATGACCCCGAGTCCAATCTGAAGACCCTACACCCCATCCGATCTTTATAATAAGAAGACAGAACTAAGAAAGGTACCTCTTTACACAGGCAATGAAAGGTATCTCATCCCCCGTTCATTGGAGGTGTAGTCCAAGTTACTTAGAGCAGTGCTGAAAAACGGCATCCTCTCCGATAAAAAGCAATGAACCGGTCTACACAGGCATAGGCAGTTGGGTTTTATTTTGAAATTTTGCTGAAAAACGGCATTCTCTCACATAAAAGGCAATGAATCAATCTACACAGGCAGTTGGGTTTTATTTTGAAATTTTGATGAAAAATAAAGGACAAATTCAATATATCATTTTTTTCTGATAGTGTTTATAGACGTATCAATTGTCAAAAAATTAAGGATAGGCAAGACAATAACTAAACAATAGAAGTACCGTAAGGATAGTTTAAAAGATTTACCCTTAAAACAATAAACACCCATTTATAAACATGGACGAAATCAAACAAATAAATGGTTGTAGATTATATATATTTTAGGCATTTTTTTGGAGTTCCGACACCTTCAAAGTTGTTTTATTGGTTTCTCAAATTTATTTACACATGAAGGGGATAAAACTCAAATTACCCCTATTTTTTATTAATGGTGTATCATTGGTTTTACAATCCGCTGAACGACTATTGCCATTAATTTATTATCTTGTTTTTTAAAAATCGGATGAATTGAAAACAATAACTATTTTGTGTAACCAATGATAATACTCCAATCTTTTTGGAATCGGATGCCCAAACACATTCTTCCGGCTATAACTGCAGACACCAGAGTTTTGTCCTCTCTCCGTTTATGAGAGTTTGTGCCCTTGTCTGCTTGTCTTTTTCGTGTTTTTGAGTGTTGGTATTCATCTTTTTTCGACTGCTTTCACGTGTGGAATACTCTTTGCCCTACTGTTTTCTCTTGTCTGTGATGGATCAACATATGGCGGCGTTATCATTGATGGATGAAGAGGAGGAAGAACTGATCCCGGAACAAGGGACCGAGAGTGAAAGTCTGGTGAGATACGACATGTGCCTAGTTGGTTGTTTCCTCACTGACAGAAGTATCAACTTCAATGTCATGAAGCACAGAATGGCAAGTATTTGACGTCCAGGGAAGGGGGTATGTATTAAAGATATATCTAATCAACATTTTTTATTCCAATTCTTTCATAATATGGATTTAAAACGTGTCTTGGAGGGTGGTCTGTGGGCTTATGATAATCATGTCCTATTGCTGCACCATCTGAAACTAGGAGAGATCCCTAATCAAATACCTTTTGTTTCATGTTGACTATTGGGTGCAAGTTTACGACCTACCAATAGGCTTTATGTCTGTAAACGTGGGAAAACAATTCGGTAATTTCATTGGGGAGTTTGTAGAATATGATGACAACAACAACTTGGGGCTGTGGAGGAACTTTATGAGAATAAAGGTTTGGCTGGACGTGAGGAATCCCCTGAAGCGATGGAAGAAGATCAGAAGGATGGGTGGAGAATGGTCATTGGTGAAATTTAAGTATGAAAGGCTGAGCCACTTTTGTTTCATTTGTGGCTTATTGGGGCATACAGATCGATTTTGTGACAAGTTATTCTCTGCAAACGGCGAAGAAGTCAAGAAGGAATGGGGGCAGTGGTTGCGAGCGCCAGACAGACAAACCGCCGTGCATGGTGGGGAACGGTGGTTACAGGATAATGATACAGGAATACAGGGTGAGGATGGGAAGTTGCATGAGGTTAGGGCAAAAAATATTGGATCGTGCATGGATAATATGAATAACGGTTACGGAAAGGCTTACACTGTCGAATTTGGAAGTTCCAGTAAAAGAAGCAATATGCCAAAGACTTTGGTAACGTGTCTACATGCTTCTATAATTAGTCAGAAAGATCATGAAGCTGGTAAGGAACACGTGCAATCAGATAAAGAAAGTGATATGGGCCTGGACCATGAAGATAATGGGCTAACTTTGCAAGATGATAGGAAAAAATGAAGAGCAGTGGAGACTTCAAATTCAAAACAAAAAATGGACCATATGGTCGTGGACAATGAAGACAAAAATGGTGAAGTTGGGAACAATGGTGTTCAGTTAAACAATGAAGATGATATTCTAGCTGGTTATTTTTTAATGGCAGGACCTGGTTCTCAAGCCTGCCGAGAACCATGATATGTTTAAGCTGGAACTGCCGAGGACTTGGCAATCCTCGTGTAGTTCATGCTCTTAGAGAACTTATCCATTCTCGTAAGCCAGATGTTATCTTTTTAATTGAAACTCTTGTTCATGTCAATAAAATTGAAGAAATTCGAATTCAGATTGACTTTGTTGGTGCTTTTGCGGTGGATAGGGAAGGGAGAGGTGGTGGTATTGCTTTTCTTTGGAAAGCTCCTAATATGTGCTCTATGTTAGATTATTCGAATAATCATATTAATGTGCATGTATGTGATGATGAGAAGGGTCCTTGGAGATTAACAGGCTTTTACGGTTATCTGAATAGAAGTCGTAGGAGGGACTCATGGAATCTTCTTTGTGCTATCTGTGCTTCTTCTAGGTTGCCATGGTGCTGCATTGGAGACTTTGATGACATGCTTTTTCCTGAGGATAAGCGGGGCAGATTGGATCATCCTAACTGGCTTCTGGTTGGGTTTCGTGAGACTATTTCAGATTGTCACCTTCACAAGATTTCTATTATTGGCTCTTGCTTCACATGGGAGAGAGGTAAAGGGACTGAGGCATGGGTCCAGGAAAGAATTGATAGGGCTTTTGCTTCAGGAGAGTGGTTGGGGTTATTTCCGGACGCAAAGCTTTGAAATTTGGTTGCTCCTGTTTCGGACCATAATTCAATCCTATTAGAAACAATGAGTGTTTCTCATGTTCATCGCCATCTGCGCTTTAGCTTTAAAAATGGGTGGTTACGGGAGCCAGGTTTGAATAAAACGGTGGAGGATGCGTGGAGTTTGTCGAGGATGGGTGATATTTCTTCTCGTTTGGATCAGTGTGGCAAAGTTCTTGCTAAATGGGGTTTGGGTCTGAATCATAAATTCACCTGGGATATTGCTCAATGTAAAGTAGTTATTGAGAGGCTCAGGGACAACAATATTCCTTCAGATATTGAGACTGTTAAAGAAAAGAAAATTGAACTTTTAAAGCTTTTAGGGCAGGAGGAAGATTATTGGCACCAACGTAGCAAGAGTTTTTGTCTTCGCGATGGTGATGCCAATACTAAATATTTTCACGCGGCAGCGTCCACGAGGAAAAGGACCAATAGAATTTTGAGATTGATGGATGATGAGGGTAATTGGCATGATGATCCGAGTAGTCTTTGTTCAAGTGGTTCAGGATTATTTTCGTAAGTTGTTTTCCTTGTCTTCTAGTCATGCTATTGATGGTTTCGATTTTGTTTATTGTAAAGTTTCATATTCAAATAATGAGAAGTTGCTATCTCCATTTTCTTTTGAGTAGTTTAAGGAAGTTGCTTTCCAAATGCATCCAGACAAGTCCCCAGGTCCGGATGGCCTAAATCCAACTTTTTATTAGAAATTTTGGCCCTTAATTGGCAAAGATATTTTTTAAGTTGTTGTGTCTTGGCTTTCCAAAGAAAAGTTTCCAGCTTCACTAAATGACACTACTATAATGCTTATTCCGAAATGTGAGTCCCCAAAAACTATGAAAGATTTGAGACCTATTTCTCTTTGTAATGTGCTGTACAAGATCGTCTCAAAAGTGCTTGCTAATCGTCTTAAGGTTATTCTTCCTAACATTATTTCGAATGCTCAATCTGCTTTCGTGATTGGGAGAGCTATCACTGATAATGTCTTGGTAGCTTTTGAGCTTATTCATTTTATGAGGAGGAAGCGGAAGGGTAAGGTGGGCGAGGTTGCTCTTAAAATAGACATTAGAAAGGCTTATGATCAGGTGGACTGGCAATTTCTCAAGCTTATGATGCAGAAATTGGGTTTTTCTGACAAATGGATTAGGTTGATCATGCTTTGTGTCACTACAGTTTCCTATTCTATGGCTTTCAATGGCATGGAGGTTGGGCCTTTTATTCCTGGTAGAGGTCTTCGCCAAGGTGACCCGCTTTCCCCTTATTTATTTATTTTATGTGCCGAAGGCTTATCTGCTTTGATGTATAAAGCTGAAAGAGAAGGTTTGATTTCTGGTTGTCGTATTTGTCGAGGTGCACCTAGTGTTTCTCACCTTTTGTTTGCAGATGATAGTTTTTTCTTCTTCAAGACAGAGGAAAGGGGATGCAATGCCATGAAGAATATCCTAAAAGTCAATGAAGAAGCATCGGGGCAAGCAATTAATTTTTCAAAAGTCAGGTGTGTTTTTCAGCTCAAATGTGCCTCAGGATGTGAAGGCAAGAGTGATTAGCGTGTTGGGGGTTGTTAATCCTATTAATGCAAGGAGGTACTTAGGCTTGCCTTCTCTGATAGGTAGGAAGAAGAATGAAGTCTTTAGATTTATCAGGAATCATCTATGGCAGAGATTGCAAGGTTGGAAGAGTAATCTTTTATCTCGTGCGGGTAAGGAGATTTTAATTAAATCTGTGGCTCAAGTTGTCCCCTCCTACTGCATGAGTACCTTTACGATTCCTGTCTCTCTTAGCAAAGAATTGGAGAGAATGATGAACTCATTTTGGTGGGGTAATTCCAACTCTAATGGTGGGGGCATTAAATTGCTTAGATGGGAGAAGCTTTGTGTAAGAAAGGAAGAGGGTGGTATGGGGTTTAGAGATATGCGAGCTTTTAACTTAGCAATGCTTGCGAAGCAAGGTTGGAATATTCTTTCCAACCCATATGCTCTTTTTTTTTGTGTTTTCAAGGCTAAATACTTCCCTGGGGCGGATTTTCTAGCAGCCTAATGTGGGCATGATCCAAGTTATACTTGGAAAAGCATCTGGCATTCTCGCATTGTTTTGGAGAAGGGTTGTAGGTGGAGAATTGGGGATGGGCAGCATATCCGTGTGTGGGATGATCAGTGGCTTAAGGCGATGGGCAATTTTAAGGTTGATTCGCCTAGTGTTAAGGGGCTTGAAGATATTGTGGTTTTGAACCTATGGATTCCAGGCCATAAGGAATGGGATGTTAAAATGATTCATGAGCTTTTCAGCCCAAGGGATGTTAGTGCAATTTTGAATATTCCCTTGTCTTATGCTAGTCAAGAGGACCAACTAATCTAGCATTTCCAACTAAATGGGGTATATTCAGTAAAGTCAGGATATAGGGTTGCAAGGGATCTTAATACCACTATCTCTCAAGCTGTTATTTCGGGTGGATGGGATAAGTTGTGGAAGCTTCCTATTCCAACTAAAGTGAAGAGCTTTGTTTAGCGGGTATCTAGGGGGCGTTTGCCCTGTAAAGACTAGCTTGCCAGGCGTGGCATCCAGTTAGATACTTCCTGTCATCTCTGTAATACTAACGTTGAAAGTCTGAGCCATGTCTTGTTATCATGTCCGTATGCTCAAGCTTATTGGTCTAAGGCTGGCATCAGCGTAAATGTATCGAATAACGCCTCTTTTGCCGATTGTCTCTTGAGTTTTTAGCAGAAACTGATTATGACAAGTCTGGACGTGCTTGCATGGTTTTGTGGAGCATCTGGTCTCAACATAACTCGAAGCTATGGAGAAATAATTTTAAGCTGCCTGATTATGCTGTTACTAGGAGTTTGTAGCTTCTCCATGATCGGAAGCAAGCTCAAATACATAAGCAATTGGGCATGGTTATTAATCTTAACCACCAAGGTAACGGCAATTGGCATGCTCCCCCTCCTGGTTCCTTCAAGTGTAATGTTGATGCTGCCTCTTTCACGAGTAGTAACCTCACAGGGTTTGGGATAGTTATACGTGATGAGCTTGGTACTTTCGTGAAAAGTTACTCGTCCACAGTTCCTGGTCTATTCATTTCGAAAGAATGGGAAATAATGGGCCATTATAACAACAATTAAATGGGTGACCAACATGAATATTCAGAATGTGGTATTTAAAACTGATGCCCTAGTAGTATAAAAAGCCCTTCATGCTCCAACTTTGGATCTTTCCGAATTTGGCTCCCTCGTTCATGAGTGTTCCTCCTTGTTAGAGCAAATTGTAAACTTTTAGATGGGTTATGTCAAAAGACAAACTAACACCATAGTGTATTAAAAAAATAATAATAATACTCCGTGATAAATACACGGGCCCACAGCCCTTTGAATATCGACTAATCGGCTAATCGCGGTTGTTATGTTTGTCGGTATGTGTATGCAACCACACGGCAACGAGTTCACATATTCTGCGACCAAAGTTGTAGCACTGAACTCACGTGGGACTCTCCATATACGAACACGTCATGAATGTGCGAATTGCTTTTTGAATTCTCATCTCCACCGACCACCATTTAGTGTGAGTGTGACCGTGTTTGGTCCTCAAAGGAGTGACAGAAGTATTATCGTCAATCATGGTCTTGAAAATGGTGGAATTGATTAGTACTTAGTTATTGAATAAACGTTAACCCCATTTTTACGGTTCGGATCCCGTGCCATTGGACTTGAAGCGATTTATTTTGTTTTGAGTGTATACATGATAATAGATAATGTATATTTATTTATTTATATATTTTTTCATTTTAATATTTTATTTTCTTTTATTAAAAACTCATATATAAGATAACTTTTTATTCCTTCTCTATGAAAACTGAAAACTTTTTCGTCTAAGATTGCATTCGAAATTCCTTATTATAAGGATTTATTTTTTTCACAGTTAAAATCTTGATGTTTATAAGGATATTTTAACTATAAAAGAAGATAAATCCTTAAAATAAGAAACGACAAATGCGGCCTTAACATAAATCCATTTGATTTGAATAGAAAGAAAAGTAGTAAAAATAATCTAACTGAGACCAAGAAAGTGTAGATTCAGAAACAATTCAGACATTTGATTCTCTGGTTTATTTTTCAGTGCTCCCCATATGAATATTGATTAAAACACATCCACCGCCATGCGTATTTAAACCTGTTCTTCGCTGTGCTTGAGCGGACATCAAAAACATGAATCGTGACAATCAATGACAGTTTTAATACACAAAATGAAAAAAAAAAGGTATAAAGAGAACAGCTGAAACAATTTTTTAAATTGAACAAAAAAAAAAAACTCAGAAGAAAGAGCATCTTATCCCAAATCTTGAGATATTCAAATCATAGTCGAATCCCTGTTATAAAAAACAAATAGTTTTTAGATATTCGTTATACCTCTGATTTTCATTAAAGAAATACTCGGATGAAAGAGCATCTTATTCCACATCTTGAGATAATAAGAGATATTCAAACATAGTCGAACTCCTTTAATTTCAGATTTCTGAGAGTACAGTCTACTTATCTCAAAAAATAAATAAAACAAAATTGATTTGTTTTCATTAATATCAAGTTTGGGTAACGTGAGCTAATTTCAACGTGTCTTAAAATGAGTGAACTCGAATGAAAATCCCTCCGAGTCCAAACGGACAGGATCCAGAGTGCATTTTCCTTCTTCCGTACTCTCTCTCTCTCTCTCTCTCTCTCTCTCCAAATTTCGTTTATTTCGCTGTAGTGTTCGCCTGTTCGGTGTTGCTTTTGTTTTCTCCCTTCTCGAAGAGATTCGGTCGTTTATCTTTCCCCAAGTTGCCACAGATCTATTTCTAGATCGTTTCTTTCCATTGGGAAGCAAGAGTGCAAGATTACAGAGATGCGCCTTCACTTATTTTTGTTTTCAGTTCATTCATCTTTACTTTTTCTAGTTTAAGAGGTGCTCTTGCTATTCCATAGTTTTTTTTCCTAATTTCCTTCTGGGTCTTGCATAAAATGATTTATATTGATTGGAAAGGTGTTATTGCTATTGGGCCTTGGATAGAATGATTTGTATTTGATTGGGAACACGTAAACTTCATTCTGAAAGATCGTCTGCCCGTTCGGACATGATAATAGAGGTTCCTTGGAAGTTCTGATGGGATGTTTTAAAGCCTTTAACCCCTGATCGGTAAATGGGTTGATCTGAGCTATGTTCCCCGAGATTGGCCCTCCTTTCTCATTGGCATTAGAAATCATTTGAGATGATTAATTGATGTATATGTGGATTTTCTTTGTTTTGTTGTTATAGCAGGAAAGTTTTTTTTTTCTTATTTCCTTCTTGGCATTCCAAAGTCTATGGTATTATGGCATAAGAAATGTCTGCAGTCACTGAATCAGATCATTTTCTTGGATAGGAAATTTTGTAGGGATCACGTTGAATGGTGGGTACTGATGCTATTATCCATGCAAACAGCAGAGGGGGGGACAAGCTGAAGTTGTGTGCTTGGCTTTATAATAGAATCCGAATCCCTTTCCAGTGACAATGAGATCTTATACACAGTGAACTGCAAGTTCAGATTGTTACTTTGAAGTGAGATCTTATCCAAGTTGCAGCATGAGTTGGACCCGAGAAGTGATTTCTTACTTGGAAGTGTCATTAGTAAAAGAATGAGCTTGAGAAAAAGATTCCCTCGATCAAACTCTCGATGCACTATGAGAATTGTTTCAACCAATCTGGCAGTGAAGCTTTCCCATCTTGGTAAACATGAGTCTTGAAATATAGATGTGCATTTGATGATGTGGTTTATATCTGGTCATGTTTATTCTGTTTTGCTTCATTAACATTGTTTTAGGTAAATTTGGACTGCACTCTGTCATCTATCTTCACAATTCTATTTTAATCTTGTTGTTAATAATTTCATATTTTTTTTATTTGATACAGGTATTTGAATATAAATCATTAACTCAATAAAATCCTTTTCAGTACTTATACCCCTCTTTCAATTGATTACTTTATATGTCCTTTTCCTATTTAAGTGCCTAAATAAATGACTTCTGAGTGGTTCAGTACACCCAGAATTGAGACTGATTTATTTCTTCTTTTTAGGATGTGCCTTTTTATATGAAATGTTACCATATGTTTACAGGCAATTGTAGAAGGGGATGAAGAAAACCATGTATTTGATGGCATTCACATACTTGTAACTTGAGATTTTGGTGCATGTAAAGATGAAAGGAGGTTTTCATGGGTTGAGGACTAAACAGCTTTCTCTCAGTCTCATTGCTTTGGTTTGCACATTCGTTTTTATTTGGGCATGGGAGAAAACCCCGCTTCTTACCTCATTGCTCCCACCTCAAAGCCGGTTCTCGATGCCTTCTTCAGGTTTGTCTCCCCTTGTTTCACATTTGCAGTCTAGATTTTTTGTTTTGTTTTCAGTTGGTATTAAGTTAATACTTTTGTATAATGGAGAATCTAACCACAGAGTTAAGAGAGCTAGACAATTCCAAGTAAATATTAAGAACTATGTTTGCTGAGATAAAATGTTTAAATCAGAATTACTTCAGAAAATAGAAAGAATATTAATCAAAAGAAAAAAGAAAAGAGAAAGAAAGAAGTACATGCATTTTATCTTTGGTTCAATCTATGGTATTTTGACTATTTTCTGCTGGCGGTACAGAGATTCTCTTCGGTGCACCTGTGGTGAAGGAAATGTCTTCAAATCCAGGTATTTATGTGAAGGAAGAATCATCAAATGCGGTAGCACCTATGAGGTCTGCAAACACGAGCTCTTCCAAAAAGAGTATAACTGATAACAATTCAACACCACCCCTTATGGAGAAGGAAGGTAGTTTTTTTTTGTGAGTATTTATAATTTTTGCTCTTGAGTGCTCATTTAGTTTGTTACCTTGCTACCATGAGCAATTTGGTGATGACCACATGTCTCCACCTCATTGGTCAGCCTTTGGTACTTGTCAATATGGATTTTTGCTCCCTATCGGCATGTTTTTGTTTGAATGTACTCCAAAATCCTTGTTTATTGGAGATCCATATTTGTCCAGCCTGTTTCTCTGAGACATAGTTTTCAAGGTGCCAAGGCGAGGCTAGGCGATAGGGGGGCGCCTTGTCGCCTATGCGGGCACCTAGGCGACGTCTAGGCGAATGAATTTTTTTTTTAAGTAAAATCATATATGTAGGGTAGTTCCCTAGGTTCCATAACCAGATTTCCTTAATAATTATTCATAATTTTCATAAGAGAAGTATCAATTTCATGTTTAAGTCTAGAAAATCAACACTTCATGAGAAGAAAAAGTAAAAAGGAAAGAAAATTCAAAAAATATAGGGGCTGAACCCCTACTTCTGTTATAGGAAAGAAGAAAAGAAAAGAAGAAGATGTGGAAGAAGAAAATGTGTCGATTATACAAAATTCTAAGTTCTTCCCTTGCTTATTGGTTCAGGTTTTGAAAATTTTGAGGGTTCAATCAAGAATCAAAATTTCGATATGATACGCCCCGTATCAGGTGCATTGTATTGTATCTTTGGGGTCCCGATACACGCTTACGGGTGTTTTCGGGGACCCATTTTATATATTTAAAAGTGAAATTGAAAACCAAAGAAATAAAAAAAATAGGGGGAGTATCGTTATAAGTACCGATACACCTCTGCCAATACACATGTGTATCGATACTTTGAACCATGGGTTCAATACAGCAGTTAGCAATGTTTGCGTTGATTAAACCCTAACAAAATAATAAAATAATAAAAATAAATTAGTATATAAACACATAAAATGAATATTCTAGTTTAATACTGTCTATTTTATAATTCTAATGTGAAAAAATTAAAAATATAATAGTATTTTATAACCCGGTGCACAAAACTGCTTGGCGACTGGGTGAGGCGAACCTCCAAAGGCGCCTTGTTGCCTAGCTGTCGCCTAGGCGCCCGCCTTGACAACTATGCTCTGAGATTATTACAATCATCCGAGCACTCTGTTTTTGGATATACCAAACTAGCTTATGTTTCTATGATTCAAAATGCTTCTCTGGATGGTCCAGTGTTTTTGTTTTTTCTATTATGTTCAACACCAAGAGCTTAGGGTACAGATTGAAGATCCATAATATCTGCCCTATTTATCATTTCATTGCTATGGTTTGCAACATATCAGAGACAATTGTTTCTTTTTTCTTATTAATTCAAGATTCTTCTTTGAAGCTTGGATTCCCCAGTCAATGGGTTTTTTGTTATGTTAACACTAAATTGTCATGGTACATTTGATTCCATGTTTATCTTTTGGGTTTTCATATGGTGCTGCAGAAATTTCACCAACTGCATTGGGGAAATGGGGGGCAGCACCTAAACCAGGCCCGAAAGAAGAAAAAGGACCAAAAAAAGTAGAACAAGATGCCAACAGAATAGCAATGATGGATTCTGAAACCAATAACTCCTTTGTGAAGGGAAAAGGTGATGCAGATGAACCAACTCTTGTAGAGGAGAAAGGTAAACTGCTTTGCGTTGTCTCTACTAGATCTTTATTGATTACAACCTTGAAGCTTGCTGGTTATAGTGGTATTATCCTTCTACCACACATATGATGCATATGCATATGAATGATTGGATAACCTCTTTTATTGGATAAAGTTAATAAAAAAAGATTATCTGGCGAGATTTCCCTGATTGTGTTGGCAATCTTTGCTGCCTTATGTTCAGAAAACTCATAATTAACAGATTCATTGGAGATTTTATTGTTCAGGTATTAGTATGATCTGGTTGACTAAAACATGGATTGATTTTAGTATAGGAGGTGCTTGCTGATTTGTGATTCTAATGCATGGGCATGCTCATGCTGATTACAATAGAAAACCTTTTTTTTTTTTTTTTGTTAAAATTGCTGCTTTCAAACCATTTTTTTCTCCAAGGGGCTACACAACAGAGGGTAGCTCATCCCCCAAACCCATAAATTCCTCCAACCTAGGTGCAGGAAAGATTTGTTCCCAAGTCTCCACTACAACCAGTAGGAGCCCTTACCAACAAGCCAGTTGGCACCTTGCAATAGAAAACCTGAATTTTTTTCTTGGTTATTATTTTTGTGATTGATTGGAATACCTGATTTTTTTTTCAGGGAATTCAGTTCTTTTTTGGGAAGACATTTGGGTGGGTAATCAACCTCTAAAAGGCCTCTTTCCCTCCCTTTATTCTATTTCCATTTATAAAAAAGGAGGTTATCCCTGTCTTTCTGCCCCTTCCAGTCTTACCTCTATCTTTGAATTGGGACTTCGGTTTTTGTAGGGGCTTAAGGGAGGATGAGCTTGTTTGTGTTACTAAATTTCTTTCCATTTTAGACAATGTTTGTTTGGACCCCTCTGCTGCTGATAGAAGGGTGCGGGACCGTAACCCAAAAGGTTCCTTCACTTGTGCTTCCTTTTTCAAAACCCTTTGTTCTAGTACATCCTTTGAGCTTTTCCCTGTGAAAGAAGTATGGACCAAGCCTGTTCCTCCCAAAATTGTTGTTTTTTGTTGGGGAGTGTACCTTGGTTAGATCAATACTTTGGTGAACTTACAAAAGAAAAAGCTTTTCTTGTGTGTCTTCCAAAACTGGTGTGTTTTGTGCAAATGTCATAGTGAGGACTGTTACCACTTACTGGTTTCTTGTTCCTTTGCTGCAGCTCTCTGGGATTGGATGTTTGGTTTGTTTGGTTGTAGGTCGGAATGTGGAATCATCCTTCAAAATTAAAATTACTGTTTTCTCCATCTACCATTGCTTGCCCAACAAAAAGAGGAAGCAGTATGTGGAGATGTTTTAGAGAAGCCACCATATGGACAATTTGGGAAGAAAGAAATGCGAGAATTTTCCAAGATAAGGAGAGATCCTTTATAGAAGTGAAGGATTGTATTTTAACTAGGGCTAGTCATTGGCTGAAATCCTTGGTTTCTTTCAACTTTTTCTCCTTTGATGACATCTGGAGGAATTGAGCTGCAATTGCACGCACTTCGATTAGGAAAAACAGAGCTGCAACAAGCTGGGTAACTCCTTCGGAAGGGGTTATTAAATTGAATTTTGACGGAAGTAGACATGGTAACCTAGGATTGTCTGGCATAGGAGTCCTAAGGAGTGAGAATGGCAACATCATCTCCTTATTTTCAGGCCTGGTGGGGATAGGGGATTCCACAGGAGCTGAGTTGCTGGCCGCAGTACAAGGGATTCAGATTGCCAAACAATTAGGAGTGGAGAACTTGTCAAATCCAGACTCAGTTGTTTGGAGTTATAGGGATCTCATAAAAAGAAATGCTTAACAACACATAGTGTGTAGATTCCAATGGGTGGGTAGGGAGGCAAATGCTTTGGCTGATTTTCTTGCTAAACAGGGGTCCTCTAGGGATCAGTTATTTTGGGCAACTTTGTAATCTTTATTTTTTATCACCTGTAATGCTTAGGGGAGGCTGCATCTTGTGCCTCTCCAAGGGATGCTTGTAAAGCTTTTATCCTTCTTGTTTAATAAAATCAATTCTCAATTATCAAAAAAGAAAAATAAAGAATACCTGAATTTACTAGAAATGTTCTAGTCCTCTAGTGATCACATTGTCCTCTCTGAAGACTGCATCAACAATATAAAACCTGATTGCATTCATAGACATCAGATTCCTCATAAAGTTGAGGCCTTCATGAGGCTGGATAGGAAAGTTATTGCTATTCATCAGATTCCTCATACCTGAATTTTCTTGGAAAGTTATTGCTATTGATCGCCTAAATAATAGAGACTGCCTGATTAAGTGTTTATTATGCAAAGAGTTGGAAAGATCATTGAACAACCTTTTTCTTTCATATCCTGTTGCTTATTTTCTTTTTCCTTGGGACTAGACTGGGTTTGACCAATCTCCATTCAGTCTGTGCTCCCTTCTTGTCATTCTTTTCCCTTAAGGAACCAGCCGGGCAGTGATCTTGTGGAACATGATTTCTTTAGAACTGCTGGCCTGTTATGAAAATGAGAAGTTGAAGGATTTTCAATATATTGAAAAGATTTTTTACCCTTGTGTCTTTGGATGCTTACAGTTTGTTAATGGATTTTTTTATTGTAGCTTTGGAAGACTTAGGCTCTTTCTAAATAAAGAACTTTGTTCATTTTAAGGACTTTCTGTTTGTCCCTCCTTTTGTGTATGTTTTTATGTGTACACAGACACTAATTACTTCAATGAATATTCACCAAAAACAAAATCTAAACACTGCTAAATTATTTGAGTTGATTATTAGTATACTGCTAATCAATTTCATTTGCAACATGGATATTCTGGATCTCTCTCTCTCTCTCTCTCTCTCTCTGAAATACTTTGGTTTACTTTCCCATATGCAACTTGCAGTGTTGTGCATTTTAATAATTAATATTCATTTTTGTCCACTGCCACAGTCTGTAATTATGCAAAAGGAAAATGGGTTGCAGATGATAGAAGACCACTATATTCTGGATTTGGTTGTAAGCAGTGGCTTTCAGGGATGTGGGCATGTAGGTTGACCCAGCGCACAGATTTTTCCTATGAAACCTTTCGATGGCAGCCAGAAAATTGTGAGATGCCAGACTTTGAAGGGTCTAAATTTTTGAGAAGGTATAGAACCTTTTTCCTATTTACCTTACTGCAGAGATCCCATCATGTGACTTCCTGCCTAGGGTGAAGGATATAAGTTAAAACTACTAGAAGATTGCCTATGCCATGAATTAACCTAATGGAAGTTTTCTTCATTCCCTCACCAATGCATTTCTGTTTTATCATCCTAATGTTGTGATCAGAAATATAATAAGTGCTATGGAAAAGGGAAGTATTTGGAATGTTATGGCCCCTTAATATGTCTCTTGGTTCTGAGGTGATGTTTGTGGAGGGCAAACCTCGGCTCGAATTAGGTGGGTGAGAGATACAGGTAGTCTGTAACCTTGATCGTCAGATTCACTAAATCTCTAGAGGATGTGCTTTTCTCCCCTTTCCTCCTTAGGGGTGCCTGCCCATTTATGTTGTCAATGTCATGTTTAAGTATTTCCCTTTTGTGCATGTATTCATTTTGTCTTTTTCCTTTTGAAAAAATTTCCCTCTGTAGATAAACTAAAAAATGGCCATTAACCAATGTTGGTCCCACCTATCGGGGGTCTTGGGAGGGGTAGACTGGATATGGTACTAAACTTTTGGCATTTTTTGCACAAAGTGGAAACTTTCAGACTTGAACCTGTGTTTTGATTCTTGCCAGCCCTAGATTTTACCATTACACCAAGTAATGGCCCCCCATCTGTAGATACACTAGTGGAGGGAACAATCTAACATTATTTGCTTCTTTGTTTTTGTTACCAGATTGCATTGGTCTGTGGTTTAAATTAGCAGCTATGATCTACATTTCGTTTTTAGGGATGCAACTCTGGCCAGGTTGGTTTCTGTTGAGGTCAACCCTGACTAATCAAATGTGTTAAACCTCAACCCTAACCTAACTGATCATGATTAGGTTGGTTAGGTTGGGTTGCATTCAGGTGGGAACTTCACCTATCAAATTATAAACACGTGTCAAATTTACCAAGAGATGGTATAATGGTAAAATTTAGGGCTGACAAGTGTGAGAATACAGGTTCGAGTCTGAGAGCGGCCACTTTGTGCTAAAAACATGCCAAAGGTTGGGTCCATATCTAGTCCATCCCTCCCAATACCCTAGATAGCTGGGACCAGTACTGGGTAATGGCCTTAATGCACAAATACACACTATCATATTCATCTAAACATACCTATTCTATATGAAAATGATATAAAGACATCATTAATAATACCTTCCAATAACCCACCCTTTGTAACCATTGTCTCTCTTCTTCCTTCTCATTAGTGTAATATTATTGGGTTAGGGTTGGGTCAGGTTGCCCAAGGCATTAACCTTAACCCAACCCTGCTTTATATCTGGTTGAAATTTCTCAACCCTAACCAACTGTTAATCCAACCGAACCCTTTTTTGGGTTGGGTCCAGTTGGCCCAACCAACCCCTATTCATTTTCTTTGGGTTGAGTTTTATATGCAATTTCATTGATGTTGATGTTGTATTCCAGGATGCAGAACAAGACTGTAGCTTTTGTTGGGGATTCATTGGGCAGGCAGCAGTTTCAATCACTAATGTGTATGGTGACAGGTGGCGAAGTGTCACCAGATGTCTTAGATGTTGGAAGTGAATATGGTCTTGTCAAAGCTCCTGGTGCTGTGCGGCCTGATGGTTGGGCGTATAGGTTCCTGAATACCAATACTACTATTCTTTATTACTGGTCTGCAAGCCTTTGTGACTTGGAGCCTTTTAATATCACAGACCCAGCCACAGATTATGCCATGCACCTTGATCGTCCAGCAGCATTCTTGCGCCACTACCTTCACAGGTTTGATGTCCTGGTCCTCAATACAGGACATCATTGGAACAGAGGAAAACTTAAAGCAAACCGGTGGGTAATGCATGTTGGAGGCGTGCCCAATACCAATAGGAAGCTTGCTGATATTGCAAGTGCCAAGAATTTCACTATCTATAGTGTTGTCAAGTGGCTAGACTTGCAGCTTCCGAAACATCCACAACTTAGAGCCTTCTTCAGGGCTATCTCACCGAGGCATTTCTTTAATGGGGAGTGGAATTCAGGGGGAAGCTGTGATAATACCACTCCGTTGACTGGAGGAAAGGAGGTTCTGCAAGATAATTCAAATGATCCTGTTGCTGAAGGAGCTGTGAAGGGCACAGGTGTGAAGCTCTTAGATATAACTGCTCTGTCCCAGTTGAGAGATGAGGGACACATATCCCGGTACAGCATTAAAGCCACACCGGGTGTCCAGGATTGCTTGCATTGGTGTTTACCAGGCATTCCTGATACATGGAATGAGATCCTTTATGCACAGCTCTAGACTGTATTTTGCCACTGGTTAATCAAGTCTTACGAGAAAGAATATTAACTGCCTAGATTGAGGAACATCTTAATTCTGAGGACCCATTGCCAAAAGCAACAGACTGACTGAGCATCCATATAATCTATCCTGAAAGGCAGTGCAAAAACAGGGTTTGGTGCTGATTGATCAGAGTCTCACTTGCTCATCTCCCTCAAAGTGTGAGCTGCTGAAATTACTTACGGAGCATCTTGGAACCAACTGGAATGAAATGGTGTCTTTGTTTCCATTGCATGTAGAAGCACAAGATTACCTTCTAAACTGAGTCATTTTTTTCCTAGGAAAAAATATGTTCAAGTTTGTTTTAGGGTCTCGATAAATTAAGGGAATCCGATGTTTCCTTTGTAACTAGAGATGACTTCATTTTTTATTAGGATATTGTGGGCTCAGATGTTATTGAAAAGTGAAAAGCAAACCGGATGAGTCATCTAAATGTGCAATCAAGATTTAAGTTCTTTTTCTCTGGTTAAATGGTTGATCTTACTTAATGGTCCACTACCTAGGCATATGCTTTTTCCTGCCTTGCAGGGTGCATTGAATTTTCTCTCATCTTGATTATTTCTCTCCTGTGGAGTATAGAACTGTGAAAGGGCAATTTCAGTTGAGCTGCTTAACAGAATGAAGACCTCTCAGCCAGTTCCTGTATTGGCATCCTAAATAAGGCAGTGTTACAAGACCTCCAATATCTTGTAAGTTCCTTGTGACTAGTCCTATTTTGCTGTTATTTTGGTTCGTTCATGAGCTGAATGCAGAATCTTGTATCGGACTATAAGCATAAAGTATACATGCTTCAATTCTTTAATGGAAATATGTCAAAAAGGCCTGAGCATTTAGCTTTTGAATTTGTCAATAAGATATCATTTTCCTTTGAGATAAATTAGGTTCCTCTGAATTAGGAAGACATGTGAGGAGGGCACATTTCATATCAATATGCACTTCCCATCTACCACCTCCACCCTAGGAGAGTTGGTACAGGTGTTATTTCCTTTGGGAGAGATGTATAGTCAGAAGTCCCTTTCTCATTTTCTTTTCCATCCCCCAATCTGAACAGAAACCATTGCTAACTTTAGAAATTTGGAGGTGTTGAATGCATTGTCTCATAATCAGGGTGACACTTCTCTGATTAGTATTCTTGTTTTACTGAAAAAAAAAAAAAAAAAAACATAAAGAGATGTAGTGACTATCAAAAAATATTCTTTTTGTTTTACTTGCCTGTAAAAAATCTTGGGTAAAATATAGAGAACTAATCCTGTACTTTGGGGACAGTGACACTAATGCCCTCGAACTTTCCTTTATGACAGAGAGCCACCTTGTACTATCAGATTCCAACACAGCTTGCCTTTCGCATTCCATCATTTTTGAACTTTTCTGAGACCATTTTGCACTCTCCTTTATTGCACCTCCAAAACCCAAGTTTTGAACTTTTCCTATCTTCTTTTTTCTTTTCATTTGTTTAATAGAGAGACGAAGGATAGTTGAAAGAAGTAGAGTGCCTGCTATTGTTGGCTCTGACCAACAATAAAATAAAGGGCAAAATGGTCTCATAAAAGTTCAAAATGGACAGAATGCTAATGGCTGGTGGAGAGTGTTGGCATATGAATTCATGGTAGCTCTCTGTTTCAAATGAAAGTTTGGAGACCTTACTGTCTCTACCCTCAAAGTGCAGGGTAGTTTTCTGTATTTTATCCAAGAATCTTTTTTCTTTACAGTGAATATGACTAACCTAGAGAGAACCCCAAGCAT
Source organism: Nelumbo lutea (assembly GCF_056320005.1). NCBI lineage: Eukaryota > Viridiplantae > Streptophyta > Magnoliopsida > Proteales > Nelumbonaceae > Nelumbo > Nelumbo lutea. The sequence continues at coordinate 1,803,172 of NC_142689.1, forward strand.
CCACCTTTTTTTGAGTGGTTGTGGCACTCACTCCTAAGTCTAGTTCAGCTCAAAGCGAGGGAATAACTTAATTCCCCTGAATGTTGCACACTTGCACGAGGATGTGAATACCTTGGTACTAGGCTAGATAACTAGCTTGGTCTGGATGTCTTGTCTTGAGTCTCTTGACTGGGTTTGGATACCAGGTAGTTTGCCTCATCTGGTCAGATCTAGGTATCAACTTACTCAAAAGAAACATGACAAGCACCGTGCTCTAAAAAATGAAGCAATAAGAAAAAACTCCTGGACGGTATTCATATTTTATTTCCATTTAAGCATGATTGGCAACACAATGCAGGCTTGATTCTTCAATATACATGTTTGATATAGATATATGCAAATTAAATTTTTAAAGCATTATATTATATTAGTTGTAATTAGATTTGGACCAGTTAGAGAAGTGTTTTGCCTTCTATTTTTGTCAATATGGTACATTATACCCCAATTGTAGAACTTATAAAAAAATAATAATAATAATCTACTCCAATTGTAGAAATGCTCCATACGAAAATTCTCCAGTATGCCATTTTGTGTATTTTTCTATATGAAGGGCATAAAAAAGTGATTTTTTTTGCCCGTTTATCCAAAAGCATTGATGTGCTTTGTTTCTTTCTTTTCTGGGTTTTGAGGGTGTATCTCCCTCCCTCTTATTGTTTCTTTCTTTGATCTCTTATTAATAAATGTAATCTTTCAAAACATGCCAAAACCCTATTATTGTGTAGACTTTGGGTTAAGGAAATAAAGAGTAGAATTGGCTGCACTTTAGGGGATGTTTTCTAATGTAAATTGTTTTTCTTCTCGCCAATTCCATAAACAAAACAAAGCAGCTGGTTTGGAAACAAATTTGATGAAGGGTGATTTGGCCCGACCTAGTAAAAAGGGGACACGTGGACGCGATCTGACTAAGAGATGACAGTTTAGCTTGACATGCCTAGTTTGCAACAGCTGAGCTCAGACACCCAACCACCTCAGCACAGGGTCACTTCGGCATTAGGTCACCTCAGGACAAGGCCACCTCGGTCCCAAGGCACTTCGGCATTTAGTCCAATTCGGAACTAAAAAGTATCAGTTCGGGAATACCGATCCAGACCACTACGTAACGACCCCGGAAATCTCTCCAACAGATTCCGAACCCCGCGGGATAACGCTGCATAACGGCAAGTCTTATATCCTCCCTGCCCGGTTCGGGAGGAATTGATAAGCTTTATCAATTGATAGCGTTATCTCCCAACTAAAGCAGAAACGGATCCCATTGTAACAGAGACCACGGAACCGATCCACAAAACCTGCGAGGACTCAACTATATAAAGGCTCCAACCTCGAGGGCACAAGGGACGTGTGATTTCTCTGATCTCTAGCTCTCTACATTCTCAAAGCTATTCAGCTCGCAACAGCTTACTAACTTAAGCATCAGAGCAACCTCACCGGGCTAGCCACCCTGGATCCTCTAATCTTATTTTGTAGATTTACCTAGCTCGCCGTCCAATTGGAAGCCAAATCATCCTCCATTAGGGAGCAGTCAGATCGCGTAACATCAATTGGCGTCGTCTGTGGGAACACGATCAAAAAGCCTTCTTCACAATCAGCAGCTCATCTGAAATCAATGGCATTTTCTAGTCACGCCGAACAGAGCACTGAAATGAACGTCTTTGGGGGGCAACCTCAATTCCCATCAATGTGCATTGGTCAGTTCACCATACCGCTCACTGCGGCTGGGGTCTTAACACTGATCGTGCCACAAAGTGCTACACAGGTAAATGCCCCGCTCCCTCCAGTGGTGGGTGCAACCCTCATTGGACCGCCTATGGTTCCCCCTGGAGTCGGGCAATCCCAGTTCGATGACCTGGTACAATGTGCGCGAGCCATTCAGGTCCAAATGCAGCAGGTCCAGCAGTTCCAACAATACCAGCAGCATGTCTTCTACCAGTACTACCAGCAGCAGTTCCCTCCACTATTGCAAAGCCAACAGTCGGTTCCACCCCGGCACCCAGCAACTCAGTAGAACCGACCTCGTGTGCAGAACATCACTCCATCTCCCCACCGAGGCGAGGAGACTTCCCAAGTCCAACTTCCTCTTGGGAGCCAAGTCTCACCTCGTGGCAGGAGAGACGGATAGATCACCCCGCTTGCTTCACAAGGCAACATCGGAAACAGGTCCCGGGACACTCAACCCAATAGAGTTATTCTTCCTCTGCGTTCACATCAAGAAGGCGGATCGCTCGCAGGTAATCGGTTCGGGGTTTTGGCCGTGAACTCAAGGCAAGGCCCTTCTATCCACGACAATCAGCCTCAAAACCCAAGGAACCAAGAGCTACCTCGCAGTAGAGTTGTACTAGACCATACAGAGGTTAACAGTACCAATGCAGAGCCGATGAAGAAGCAGTAACGAAGGCGTCGCAAGACACGCCGAACTTCAGCTCAAAACAGCCAGATCGCGAGGCCAAACCAGTAGGAACAAATTAAAGGTAAAGAAGATGCGAGCTCGATAGCCACAAAGACCGCCCCTCTACTCTCCGTGTCGTCCCCTCTGTCTCCCGAGCTCTTGGCGACCCCAATGCCCAAGGACTTCAAGATGCCTCCCCTCGTTAAGTATGATGGATCTTTTGATCCTAACGACCACGTGGACTCCTTCCAGTCCCAGATGCATCTAGTTGGGGCTGATGAGTCCTGCATGTGCGTGGCTTTCTCCACCACATTCAAAGGAGTAGCTCGCACATGGTATCGAAACCTTGCACCAGGATCGATCAAGAGTTGGGCGCATTTCGTGGAGTTATTCACCTCGCACTTCATCACCTACAAGAAGTGTCCGAGGTCCCAAGAGAGTCTCCTTAATGTAGTTCAAAGAGAAGGGGAGTCCATCAGGAGCTACATCAAGCACTTCAATGACACCTGCCTACAGATCCCCAACCTAGACCCAGCGGTGAGACTCATGGCAGCAAAGAAGGGCATAACTCATAGGGAATTCAAATGGCATGTGGTAGCCAACAAGCCGAAAGATATCACGAAATTCCTCAAGCTCGCCGACTAGTTCATTGGAACCGAGGAAGAGATGAACCCGAAACCGACAACCCAGTTGAGAAGAGAAAAAGAGACGGTGACAATACCGGTAACGACAGTCATAAGAGAAGAAAGAGCAAGTCCTCGAGCAGGGGAGGAAACAAGTCTGGGAGCCGATCTCCTTCGCGATCTCACAAGCCAGGTTTGCGCTCCAGAACCCCACCTATTGAAAGGATGAGCTACACACCCCTCAACACAGTACAGAGAACTGTAGAAACCTCCGCGATGAGATAGAGGAGCTCATCCGCCGCGGGTATTTGAAGAACTTCATACAGCGAGAAGGAAGAAGCCAGGCAGACCGCCAACCAGACCGGTAGGGGGACTAGAGAAAGAATGCCCCCGAGTCCAACAGTAGATAGAGCGAGTAGCCGCCACGACAGTTGCCCGAGGAAAGGCCGATCCCAGAGTCATCAATATGATTATTGGCAGGCCCATCATTGCATGCTGCACTTCGGCAGTAGGATGAACTTCAGTCTGTGAATTAGAAATCGAAGAGCAGAACCCACCAAAGCAACCTAGAATCGAAGAGCCAATCTATTTCACAGAGGATGATGCACACGGGATCCAGTATCTGTACAACGATGCCCTGGTGATAAAGCTAAGGCTCAACAACTTCAAAGTCAAGCGCGTCCTAGTGGACTCAAGTAACTCGGTCGGCATACTATTCAATGACGTCTTCGATAAGCTCCAGCTCTAGGAAAGCGACCTTAAGCCAATGGATACCCCCTGGTAGGCTTCAGCGGTGAGGAAGTCAGACCCCTAGGGCGAGTTTCAGTACATGTGGAGGTTGGCACGTGGCCGAACATAGCGAAGTTCGAGCACACGTTTCTGGTAGTCACAACCCCATCTCCCTACAACGCCATAGTAGGTCGGCCCATTACGCACGCCCTACGTGCGGTAGTATCCACCTACTACCTGGCAATGAAGTTCCCTACGGACTATGGAGTAGGGGTTGCGCAAGGAGATTAGCTCGAATCTCGCAAATGCTATGTAGCCGCCCTCAAGGGGAAAGCCAAACTAGCGGCTGACATCGAACTTGAGCGACCTACGGAGTATGCCGAGGAGCGAGCTACATCGACAAAGGAGACAATTCACATCCCGGTCTCGACTGATGATCCAGCTAAGACCCTCTAGATCGAGCTTCGATTGAGGAACCACTTCGCTCTTAGCTGGTAAGTTTTTTACTTCAGATTTTAGATGTATTTGCTTGGTTCGTGGCAGAAATGCCTAGAATAGACTCTAAAATCTTAACTCATAAGTTAAACACTGAACCCTCAGTCAGACCAGTTAGATAGAAAAAGCGCAAGCTCGCCCCAGAACGCTGGAGGATAGTCGATCAAGAGGTCGGGAAGCTCTTAGCGGTAGACTTCATCAGAGAAGTCCATTATCCGAGCTGGGTAGCTAACCTAGTTCTGGTGAAAAAGGCCAATGGTAAATGGTGCATGTGCGTCGATTATACCAATCTAAATAGAGCCTGCCCAAAGGGCTACTTCCCACTGCCCAAGATCGACCGCCTAGTGGACACGACCTCAGGGCATGAGTTGCTGAGCTTTCTGGATGCATACTCTAGTTACAACCAGATTAGGCCGTCGATGAAGAAAAGACGGCCTTTATAACCGAGCTCGGATTGTACTGCTATAAGGTTATGTCCTTCGGGCTAAAAAATGCCAGGGCAACCTTTCAAAGACTTGTAAACAGGATTTTTGAGCCATTAATCGGCAATAAAGTTGAATGTTATGTAGATGATATAGTCGTTAAGACCCAATTTTCAAAAATTTTATTAAATGATTTGCAAAGTGTTTTCGAAATTTTACGAAAGTACAACATGAAATTAAATCCCAACAAGTGTGTCTTTGGGGTCACCTCGGGTAAATTCTTGGGCTACATAGTCAACCGACATGGCATCGAAGCCAACTCGGAAAAGATAAAGGCCATCTTAGATATGAGACCACCTCACAAACTAAAAGAGGTTCAGAGGCTGAATGGCCGCATAGCCACTCTGAGCCATTTTATGTCTAAGTCGGCATATCGCTACCTACCTTTCTTTAAGGCTATAAAGAAAAGTAAAGACTTCGAGTGGACCGTGGAGTGTCAGCTCGCCTTCGACGAGCTAAAAAGATACTTAGCTAGTACCCCGGTTCTGACCCGACCCGAGGAAGGGGATATTTTAAAGCTATACCTCTCTGCGAGTGATGAGGTGGTCAGCTTGGTACTGATAAAAGAAGTAGATCGGGTCCAACGACCCATCTACTATGTTAGCAAGGTTTTGCAGGATGCTGAAATGAGGTATCCGGAGATCGAGAAACTGGCGTACGTGCTAGTCATAGCAGCTTGGAAGATTCGTCCGTACTTCCAAACCCACACTGTCATCGTCCTCACCAACAAGCTTCTGAGGCAGATCTTGCTCAAGCCCGAGGTGTCTAGCAGATTAACAAAGTGGGCTATCGAACTTAGTGAGTACGACATCTGGTACGAACCTCGGACTGCAATTAAAGCCCAAGCCTTAGCCGATTTTGTGGAAAAATGTACGTTCAGTACCGCAACTCCCGATCTGGCGAGCTCGAGCACACGGTGGAAGCTTCGACTAGTGTGGCACCAATCCCAGTTGGAGCAGGTTCGACCTGGGAAGGAGCCATGGATCCTCCACGTTGACGGCTCGTCCAACCAACAAGGAAGCAGTGCAGGAATAATTCTGTATGGTCCATGTGGGGTGAAGCTAGAATATGCGCTCTGGTTCGGGTTCGCAACATCGAACAACGAAGCAGAGTACAAAGCATTAGTCGTCGAGCTCACTCTAGCAAAGGAAGTGAAGGCCAAGCATCTTGTCATATGCAGCGATTCCCAGCTCGTGGTCAACCAAGTCAACGGTGAATATGAAGCCCGCAACCCCACCATGGCAGCCTATTTAGCCAAAGTCAGGGAGATACTGCACGGCTTCATCTCCTATTTCATCAGGCAGATCCCGAGATCTGAGAATGCTGAGACCGATGCCTTGTCCTGGTTAGCTAGCACAAGCAACAACACCATGCGGACTGTGTACATAAAGGACTTACCTTGGCCTAGCATTCTCGGGGGGGAGGGCAGGAGAGGTGCTCCTGTAGCACAAGCAGAGCCGAGCTGGATTGACCCGCTCGTGAGTTATCTGCTTCACGGGGCCCTCCCTGCAGAATGCAATGCTGCCCGAAGGGTAGAGTGCCAGTCGGCTAAGTATGTCATCATAGACGGACAACTGTACAGGAGATCTTTCACGCTCCCCTACTTGCGTTGCTTGCGACCCTCAAAGGCCGAACTCGTTCTCCGTGACACCGATGAATGCTTGTGCAGCAGACATTTGGGGGGTAGGGCTCCAGCCCAGAAGGCACTATGACAAGGTTATTACTAGCCCACGCTGAAGGCAGACGCACTCGAGCTCATCAAGAAGTGCGACAAGTTTCAGAGGCACGCCAACATCCACCACTGACCTGCTGTTGACCTCAAATACCTCACCAGCCCATGGCCCTTCGCACAATGGGGAATCGACATACTTGACCCATTCCCGCCTACAACAGGATAGAGGAAGTTTCTAGTCGTAGTAGTGGACTATTTCACGAAGTGGGTGGAAGCGGAACCCCTAATGACAATCACGACCCGCAACATACAAAACTTCTTCTGGAGGAACATAGTATGTCGCTTCGGGCTACCTCGAGTACTCATCTCCGACAATGGGAAGCAATTCGAGGACATCAAGTTTTAGAATTGGTGTGCCGAGATGGGAATACAACAAAACTTCACCTCGGTGGCACACCCCCAGGCAAACGGGCAAGCGGAAGTCACCAACAGAGCCATACTCCGTGGACTGAAAGCTCGCTTAGCTCGAGCAAAAGGACTGTGGGTAGATGAACTGTCCAGTGTGCTATGGGCCTACCGGACCACCATCAAGACCACCACAAGTGAGACTCCCTTCAATCTCATTTACGGCATGGAAGCGGTGATCCCTACAGAAATCGAGGTGCCTACGCTGTGCTTGGAGGCCTATGACGAGGAGACAAACAACGATGAGCTCCATACCAACCTAGATCTGCTAGAAGAAGTGCGAGACCTGGCATACATCCGAAACTGCAGCTTACCAGCAGAGAGTAGCTCGGTACTATAACGCCCGGGTCAAGAAGCGACACTTCCGTGTCGACGACTTGGTTCTTCAGAAGGTTATGGTACTTGAGCCGGTGTTGGTAAGCTCGGACCAAACTGGGAAGGTTCGTATCGAGTAAGACGGGTATTCGGGGAAGGTACATACGAGCTCGAGACCTTGGAAGGGAAGCAAGTACCTCGAGCGTGGAACGTCGGCAACTAGAGAGATGACTGCGAGTCACTCCCAGAGGCCCAAGGGCCATGATGCCGACCTGACATATGACCTCGGCACTACAGACAAGTCACAATCTCCTCTTCAGCATGGGAAGACAAGTCCCAATCACCTCTGCGGCATGGACAGATAAGTCCTAGTCGCCTCTTCGGCATAAGCAGATAAGTCCTAGTCGCCTCTTCGGCATAGGCAAATCAGCCCTCATGCCTAAAGCATAGACAATTCGGGTATAAACCCTACGGCGTCTAGCCAACCTCAGCATATAATAACAGGTTGATCCCACTAGCTCTAAGGGACAACCGACATCTAAGTGAGTAGCCGTGCGCAAACAAGTCGGGTATATACCCTACAATGTCCGCTCACCTCAGCGTACATTATGTGAAGTTACCCCTACTCCTAGTCTAGCTCGTTAGCTCGGCAGTCCAGGGTAACCTACACTTGGGAAAATTTTATTTCAGTTATCCCTACTTGTAGTCTAGCTTGGTAGCTCGACAGTTCGGGGTAACCTACACATTTCTACCCCTACTTGGTTTAGTTCGCCAGTTCAGGAGTTATTTACACTTGGAAAATTTTTGCACAAAAATAGTCAAAATAGTCAAAGCGTTTTCATTTCACTGATATAAAATGTTGAGTACAAAAGAAAGAAGCAAAAACTTTCATTATAACCCGAGCTCGGAGGCCCGAGGTGTACATCAAAAGGGTCCAAGTAAAGAGGCAAGGATCATGCATTCGGACTGCCAGGCAGGTCGGTCTCCATATGCTCCTCCTCCACGTCCTCTCAACCTGATGGGCACGCCTCAGGGACTTCATCGTCACTTTCCTCCTCAGAGGAGCTGGGTTCTTCGTTCGCCACCTCGGGAGTAAGGTCAGACATAGAAACGACTCCGAGGTCCAGTTCGGGAAACTTTTGCTACATCAGATACTTGCATAACTTGAAGCCAGACTGGTAAGAGCTTGATCCATATTCGACTTGGAGGTTGTGGAACTCTGGAGACTCCTTGAAGTTTTCAGTGGCGCTCTCCCTCTCTTCAGCTCGTGCCTCTTGAATGGCGGTCTTGAAGATTTCGGTGCGCTCTCGGATCATTGCTTCATGGTTCTCGTTCTCGCGTTGAAGCTTCCCCTTCTCCTCAGTCAGTGTCAAGATCAGCTCCTGTTGACTTCAAGCTCCATTCTTAGCCCGAATAACCTCGCCCCGAGCTATGTCCAGCTCGTGGTAAAGTTTTTGTGCCTTCTCCTCGGCTTCCCGAGCTTGCTTCAGGCGGACCTCGGACTGGTAAACCAATGAATGAATGGTGGAGTTCACCTAGCAAATGAAACAGAGGTAAGTACACTTAAAAAATAGACAAGGAAACGAAGTGTAAAGTAAGAATACTCACCACCATGCAATAGTTGACAGCCCGACCTCCGAGCTGACTTGTAGGCATGTCGGCCCACTCCGCAACCTCAACAGGAAAAATGGCGTCCTTACTCTTAAGGAGCCTAAGCTAAGGGGCCATTATACTTTCCTTCGGGAGCTGGGGCTCAGGCGCAGAAGTTATCTCCCGTTCGCGAGGCGGAGCGCCTTCGTCCTGGTCTTCATCCAAATCCACAATGAGAGGCTGGGGACGGACCTCCTCCTCCGGAAGCTCGGCAGAGATCGGCTCCGGTTCAACAACCTCGGATGGAACAGGGGCAGAAAGACCGACCTCCCGATGAGTCTTCTTTGAGGCCTTCCTCTTCTTCCCTCTCTGGAAGCTCTTCAGAAGGTTCTCTGCATCGACCTCCGGCATGGCTACTGCAAGAGGAAAAGAAAAGATTAGTTGCGAGCTCAAGAAAATCCAAAGTAAATAAGTACTAAGGTGGAGGCCTATCAGGAGGGCTTAGTCCAACTCACACAAGCTTCTCCTCGGCCAAGAAATCTCTCATCTCCAGGCTGAGGTCCCTCTAGGAGTTAACGACCGCGCCCTAGTCTCTGCATCTAAGCTCACCTCGGGGTTTTTAATAGCCACCCTCCAGTGAGTCGGGAAGGGCCATCCCTCAGGGTTCCAAACAAAAAAATATCTTCTCTTCCAGGCTGGTACTTTGTTCAGGCTGCCGAACAGAATTTTGAATCTGGGCCGAGGAGAGATGTAGTAACTTTGTCGAACTTCCCCACGCAAACAAGCGAAGTTCTTTTTGACTGAGCATATCGAACTAAAGACGTCTAAGGACAGAGGTCGGTTGTACTCGTGGAACAGGGAGATAGTACCTACTATAGTTCAGATGGAGTTCGGGTGAAGTTGGTCGATGGTGATGTCAAAAAACTTGATTATTTCTACAATAAATGGACGGAGAGGGAAGCCCAGCCCAGCTATGAGCTGCTCTTCGAAAACCACAAGGTCATGGTGACCATGAACCCAAGGGTACTAACCTAAAGGAATACTAAAAGCGAGGTTATCGGGAAGATGATAACAAGCTACCAAAGACAACAGCCTATCCGAGGTCATGGTAGATGTCCCGAAGTCATCTGGATCCCGACCCCGAGAAGAAGATGGGACCTCCTCTCTGGAGGTCGGTTCCTCCTGAGTTTTGGGCTCCTTAGGCCGAGATGGCCCAACTTCAGGTAAAAAGTTTTCCTCTAAGGGGCGAAGGGGAGAACTACCTAGCGAGGAACTAACCTCGTCAGCGGGAGCCGAGGATTGCACCGAGCTCACTAGAATCGGCAAGAAGCCTATCTATACTAGTACTAGACATGTTGAAACAGGAAAGGAGAACAAACTAAGAAAAGACGAACACACCAAAAGGAAAACGACCTCGGAATACAAAGAAGGAAGTAGCGAGCTGAAGGACTCCAACGTGACCTCGGGAGAGCTCAATCACAGGATTTTTTGCGAAGAAGAGGGGTCCCTCGACCCCCTATTTATAGTTCACCGCGAGGCGATCAATGGCTGAGACATGCTCGATCCAACAACTCTCATGAAAACCGATCGCACGACGCCTGAGGACGAAATCAGTTGAACGCATTTTTGACGTCCGCGGAGTTCATAAGCAGCGTGACGTCCACGCGTACACCCGACGTGACCTGGGTTATTACTGGTTTTGCCGGAGTCCGAACAGGTCCGACCAAATGTTTTGCCTGGCAAACCACCTGGACCTCATGCCAAATCCACCTGGACTCGTCATGAACTCCCCGCACCAGGTCGGGACCCCTGGCTCGGGGGGGGGGGCAATTGATGAAGGATGATTTGGCCCAACCTAGTAAAAAGGGGACGTGTGGACGCGATCTGAGTAAGAGATGACAGCTCAGCCTAACATGCCTAGTTCGCAATAGTTGAGCTCAAACACCCAACCACCTCAGCACAAGGTCACCTCGGCATTAGGTCACCTCAGTCCTAAGGCACTTCGGCATTTAGTTCAGTTCGGAAGTAAAAAGTATCAACTCGGGGATACCGATCAAGACCACTACCTGATGACCCCGGAAATCTCTCCAACAGATTCCGAACCCCATAGGATCACGCCACATAACGGCAAGCCTTATCTCCTCCCTACCCGGTTCGGGAGGAATTGATAAGCTTTATCAGTTGATAGCGTTATCTCCCAACTAAAGTGGAAACGGATCCCATTGTAATGGGGACCACGGAACCAATCCGCAAAACCCGCGAGGACTCAACTATATAAAGGCTCCAACCTCGAGGGCACAAGGGACGCGTGATTTCTCTGCTCTCTAGCTCTCTACATTCTCAAAGCTATTCAGCTCGCAACAGCTTACTAACTTAAGCATCGGAGCGACCTCACCGGGCTAGCCACCCCGGGTTCTCTGATCTTATTTTGCAGATTTACCTAACTCGTCGTCCGACTGGAAGCTAAATCATCCTCTAGCAGGGAGTAGTCAGATTGCGTAACATCAAAATTGGTTCTTAAAAAAACATGGTAAAAATGTTTTTGGTTATATATGTATTTTTTTGTCTCCAAAACTGAAATCAAAAACATGTTTTTGAATTTCTAATTTTAAAAACATGTTTTCGTTTGGTTAATTAATTTCATGTTCCATAAATCATATAATTTGTATACTACAAAATGTGTTTTAGAAATCATTATTTTGAACCTGTGGTGGTTCCAAGAGCATGTATTGTGTTTTGAAACAAAACCATTTTGTTTTTGCCTAAGAATAAAACCAAAGTTCAAAAACATGTTTCTGTTTATTGCTCATATGGCAATTTCAAAAACAAATGAAAACAAAAACATTCATGTCGTAAGTCGTAACACCCCTTATGGGTGCTACTATTTTTTTTCTTTGAAGATCATTATGGGGTGATATTTTGATGCAATCCAAATCTCTTACCTACAATAATCCTATCCATACTTATCCGTACGACACTACAGCTGTACATTTGGAACATCTCTCCATGAATAATAACATGCAAATAGGTGAAATGTTGTTAATGTGCGGCTGTAATGATGAGTGCGTAGGAGATCTGAACACACTTTGCTGGTGTTCAGCAGCATGAACAGTTTCGTTTTTCTGAAAACAGATATTTGTCTTGGTAAAAGACGGAGCGGCGGTTGCTTTTACTTTTTAAAACAAAAAATATTCATGTATGAATACCATTTGATTAGTATTCACTTGTACAATTTATTTTGGATATATATATACATATTCATTTGCATTTTGCTGTGGTTTTGAATCACAATACGGCTCTTAGTGGCTCGTTGGGCACAATGGGTGTGTGTGTGTTTGAACCACGGAAAAAGTGTCTCATGGTTGATAAGGGTTGACAAGGTATGTATCCCGGTTAATCGAATGATAATGTGTTCCTCCCACTTTATGCTTTTTTTTTTTTTTTTTGCATAAATTATGCAATAATGTCCATAGCATTTTTTGTTTCTGATTATAGGAGTCAAGTGGAGCTGATTGGCAAGAGCCTTTGCGAGGCTGCTCTCTCTCAAATCTCAAATGATACATCTTGAAGAGTTGGACAAGGAAAATATTACACAAGAGGACATCTCAAAGCTCCCCACAGCCAAACTCATACTAGCTTGATTGTTTGTGGGGAAGATTTTCGGGACAACCAAGATCGGTCGCAGGAAAGGCGTGATATCCAACCATCAGCATTTAAAGCGAACTGCCCGAAACTCTACAGCCTCCATTTGATGAAGATCACCTTTCCTCGAAGCTCGAACCCTGTCCCTTTCCTGTTTACCTCGCTTCACCCTCGGCCTCAGGTCAAGAACAAAGCAAAGTCCCTTCTGTATAAACCCACCTGTACTTTGCCTTAGTTCACACAGGCCTCTAAGATTATGCCACGTGGCACACCCTTCTTGAACCGTTAAAAAGAGGTGCATGTCATAACATATAACAGCACTGTCAAATGAGTTGTGTGTTGAAGAAAAAAATGCGCCTACATGCATAGAAAACATCACCCTAGGGGTACACCTGTTCATGGGCCGGGTGGCCTGACAGGCCGGCCTGGCCCCCGGACGGGCTTGAACATGCTTATAGGCCTGTGGGCTTAAATTCGGGCCAAAAAGCTCGGCCCACAATAAATTCAAGCCAGGCTCGCTCGGGTTTTGTCAAAATAGCCCAGCCTGGCCCGACCTAATATTAAACTCAAAATTAGTTATGTGATTATGTCCATTTGAATAATTTTTTTGATTTAAGAATGTAAAATTATGTTTTAAAATATAAAAGAAAGGGAAAAATACCATCTTGTAGGCCCATAGTTCATTTAAATAGAAAAAAAAATACAATTTGAATTTTTAATTCTAATTTGAAAAGGGAAATTTGTTTTTTTTTCAATTATGTCAAGTTTCGGGCTCGGGCTCAGGTTTTGGGCTTTTTACCAGGGCCAGGCTCAAGCCTAAGTTATATGCCCGTTGGTCGGGCCGGGCTCGGCCTCGGGCCTAGTATATTTTCATTAGTGACAAGTGAAAGCCCGGCCCGAGCCCGGCCCGGCCCGGCCCATGAACAGATCATCTACCTAGGGGTCATGCTTGAGCTTGCAAGGAGATGGAGTTCCCAAAGGTCATTCATGCCTATAAAGGGCGGCTCCTAAGAAGCATAAAGTCCGAAACTCGTATAACACACACGACATCCAGCCATACATTGAGGATATCTCCCATACAAATATATAAAATTCATAAGAAAATGTTTCAAAGTTCTAACTATACGAGTGCAACGAGACCAGATCTTCTACTCACACCTGGCGCCTCACACTCACATCCTATCATGCATTGGGAACATCTCATACTTATTAATTATTATTCACAGGAAATGTTCTCAATGCACTGTGGATGTGACTGTGAGGCGCCCATTTATGAGGAGCAGATCCCGCTTCAGGTGCAATAGGAGGTCCTATTCCTTTGGACCGTCACTATTCAAGTTTTGATTGACAAAAGTTGAACCTAAACCCATCCTCCCAAATCCTTACCTCTTCTATTTAAGAAAATTGGGGTTACCAAAATGCCCATTCAAATGTGATTCCAACTTTCTTGAATGGAAGAGGCAAGGATTTAGGATTGTTAATTTTTTGTCAACGTTAAGATGGTTGATGATGGTGCGCGATCTAGTTGCTCCTACTTGGATAGTAGTTCGGATGTCGGTCGCTTAGTTGGCCAATCAAACTGCAAGACAAGAAAACTCAGAGTACCTGGGGTGGTTCACGTGGCGTAGTCGCTCCGATGCTTAAGTTGGTATTTGATTGTGCGAGCAGAAAGCTTGAGAATAAGAGAGCTAGAATACACTAAATTGCACGTACCTTGTGCTATGGGGGTAGGTACCCTTGTATAGTTGAGCTTCCGTGGGTCTCACGAAACACCTCCGAGATCCTCGGTCTGCGCTGTTAGGATTCGTTCCGCACCGGGAGGTGGATATCGTGCTAGTTGATAAGGCTTATCATGTCCGTCCGATCTGGGCGGGATGAGGATAAGACTTACAGTCATGCGGTGTGATCCCGAAGAGCTCAGAGACAGTTGACTTGCTTCTAGAAGTCTGCTACATGTCATTTCAGTAAGTTGGGCCATCCTGAGCTACTTAGACCTCGGTCCTAGCCGAGGTGATAGAGGCGCCCGAGGTGACCTGATCTACTGAGGTGGCCGGAAACGTTGAGTCACTATCCAATCATCAAGTCGCATCCACATGCCCGCTATTTAGCAGGTCGGGCCAAATCACGCCTCATCAATTGCCCCCCACTCCCCGTGCCAGGGGTCTTGACCCGGTGCGGGGAGTTCATGACAAGCTTAGGTAGGTTTGGCCCAGTCTTCTTCCTGGTTGAGGTCTGATCCAACGGTCAGACCACAATGAAGGACCAGATCGTATATCAGGGATGCATGGATGTCACACAGATTATAAACCCACGGATGTCAAAATGCATGCTCAACCAATTTCGGCATCGGGAGGCGTGCGATTGGTTTTTACAAGAGTTGTTAGATCAATTCGACCTAGACCATCTAAGATCGACTACAATGGCTATAAATATGGGGCCTTGGGTCCCATTCGCTTCGCCTTATCTTGTGTAATTGCATTTCTAAGGTCATGCGCTTGCTTCCAGGTCGCTCTTCGTCTTTAGGTAAGTCATCTTCCTTTGCCTTTGTTCCTTGCCTGTTTTTTCCTTCATTCCAGTATGTCTAGTAATAGTAGTACAGGTAGCATGTTCGACATGAGCAGCGAGTCTGGTGGAGCCGAGGTGGGTACCTCGGTCCATGATATAGAGTCTGATTTGGTCGAGATGGCCATGTCAACCCACAACTAAGAGTCCAGCCCAGTCGAGGAGGGTGCCTCAGTTTAGGAGCGAAAAGCTTATGGTAAAAAGGCTTCGACCTCTCACCATGCTTGGGGTCCAAATCGTTTCGGTCCTACTATCATGATGTCGGAGAGGGTTGAGGCGTTGGTCGCCCACTTTAAGCTCCCCGATCACCTTGGCTAAAACCTTCCATTAGAAATTTTTTCCTGGGAGCACGACGACGATGAGATCGCTATCTTTGAGGAATAGTTGATCGCCAGGCTCCGGTTTCCTCTCCACCCCTTTGTCGTCAAAGTCCTTAATTTTTTCGGTATCACCATAGATCAGCTTCACCCGAACTAATTCGCACTATGGTCGGCACCATTTCCTTGTTCCATGACCGCGGCCTCTCCTTAGATATAGACATCTTAACCTCGCTTTGCTCAATCAAGAAAAACCTTGCTGGCCTTCCAGGGGTTAACAAGTTTAGCTATTACATAGCTTATCGACTTGGGTACAAGTTGCTTCATGAATATCCTTCCAAAGTGTCAGCCTGGAAAAATAGGTACTTCACTGTGATCGTTGAAGGGGGGTGGCCCTTCTCAACTCGGTGGAGAACTACCATTAGTGACCCTGAGGACCATCTAAGTAGGATGATGAGGAAGAAGATGCAAAGGTTGGTCGAGCTCAACCTGAAATTGGGAGATTACTTGGCCGAGGACAAGCTTGTCAATGCCAGGCTGAGTCCTCCGGTTAGGTCCCCACCTTGGTACATGAACACACTTTTTCCTTTTTTTACATTACTTTGACCAATCTATTGCTTGCTTGTTATAGGCATTATGTCAAGTGCTACGATGGCTAACCTCTTTGCCGGCATGAGGAAGAGGAAGAAGAGAAAGACAGTACGAGATGACTCTTCCCAAGCACCTTCCACCTAGCCGACTGCTCCTACTCAAACCGAGGACCCCCCAATCATCAACTTGGTCAAGGAGGCCCAGGAGAAGGGTCAATCTCCTCACTGACCTGAGTTAGCTCCGCCATCCAAGCAGCCTCAGACCATCCATCCTAGAGCCAGTTCCTCCGGAGAGGGCCCTAAGTTGCTCCAAAGCATCATGAACGGCAGAACCAACTTGATAAAAAGAAAGGAGGCGACAAGTTTGCTAAGCTGCCGTATGCTCAAGTGGGTGCCAGGGTGGTGGGCTATGTTATGATGGTATACTCCTGAACTTGATATTGGTTTTTGTTTGTTCTGTCTTCCATACTTAGCAAACTTTTCTTCTTTTCTACAGGCGAACTCCATGGTCCACACTCTTATGCAACAACTCGATCAACATGTTGCGAGGGCAAGGGTTGTCAAGGCAAAGGCCGAGCAGGCTAAGGCTACAATCGCGGAGTGCTAGACCAAGATGTTGAAGATCATTGACTCTGTTTGAGAACTAGAGGCCGAAGTGCTGGCACAAAGGGAGCGAATCAGACAACTGGAGAAGGAGATCGAGGAGTTAAAAGGCTACTTCTACTGAACGCGAGATCGCTCTTCTTCAAGGCATTAAGGATGCTGAGGCTGTTGTTGTCAAAGCTCATCAGGCCTCACCGGAGTATTATAAGATGAAGGAGGAGCTCAGTATTGATGCCTTCCAAAAAGGTTTCAAGCTCTACTGCTGGGTGACCAAGTGTAAGTTTCTCGAGCTTGACCTCGGAGCCATCACCTCTGTCGAGACCACCACCGGGATGGTGTTGGAAGCTACCAAAGAGCCAGACTCCGACGAGGAGCTCAACGAGGGAGCAGTGGAGAAAGACTCAAACACCACAGTTGACGAGACCGTGGAGGCTGATGAGGTTGTTGCAGCTGATGAAGTTGTGACGGTTGAGCCAATTGGGGACCCCGAAAGCATTGAAGGTGGGGGCGAGGAGCCCTTATGAAGATTTCCTGCCTCTTTTCTTGGACCTCCTCGTAAACACAGTGTAGATCGAGCCTCTGAGCTTGGTTCAGTAGGCTTAGCTTCTCTTTCTTTCTCTCCTTTTTTTTTTTGAATGTAAGAAACATCTTTTTTCTGGGAAGTAATGAAATACACTTTTTGTCACTTCGTGTACAATAACATGGACTTGCAAAATTTTTCCAAGTACAGGTTACCCCGAGGTGCCAAGCTGACAAGCTAGACACAGTAAGGAATAACTCGAAGTAAATGTGAGCCGACGTGACATAAACTGAGTTCGCCTGTGTTGCCCATATGCTTAGGAAGCCATTGGGCTTCGGGAGCGACTCGTAGTCCACTATCCATTGTATCATTTAGCTGACTTGCGGCCTAACTAGTTCGCTAGACTTCTGGACTTAGGAAATTTTGGCGGATGTTTTGTTCCCGAGCTCACAAGTAGTATATTTTCAAATTGTTGACATTCTAGGCGTGGGGTACCTGTCTCCCTTCCAACGTCTCGAGCTTGTACGTCCCTTTGTCGAATATTCATCTCACCCTGTACGGACCCTCCCAGTTTGGTTCGAACTTACCAACGTTGGGCTCAAGTGTAATTTAACTTTTAGTTAAGCTTGAAGGGCAATTGTGCCTTTTAAAAAACTAACACTTGAAGGGTAATTATGTCTTTTTCAAATGCCACTTAATGACTGATTAACAACTAGTTAACGATATATATTAAATTGTCATGCTTTAAAAGCTTGGATACTGAATTATCGTATTTTCAAATTTGGGGACCAAAGTGGCACTAAGCCCAAAGTATAGGGTATTAATCAAGAGTTTTCCCTTATACTAAACGGTGTTGACATCATCTTATTCGATTAAAATTAGGTTGGTTTTTAATTAAGTTTTTTTTTGTTGGATTTTGATTTTTTTAATATGTATAATAAACATAGCCTCAATTGAACCTAGGTCTAATTCGGTTTAAAAAAATTGATCTAATTCATGCCTTTTTTTGTGTTTGCTAAGTGGTGCTACTATGCTAGCATTTCCCTCGTGTTCTAAACCCACACCATATTGGGAGCGGATCCAGACTTGACTCGTGTTCCCCTTAGAGCGCTCTTCATGAATTGGGATCACACCGACCTCACAGAGGGATGTTCCCAGGTGTGAGGCACCTGTATGAAAAACAGATGTTCTTTCTTCATACGTCATAACCACATCTCTGCCTCGAGACCCGATCTGCTCCTCACAATTGACGCCTCACATGCACATCCTACTATGCATTGGGAACATCTCCCGTTAATAAAATACGGGAGATGTTCCCAATGCATGGTAGATGTGCGTATAAGGCGCCCATTTGTGGAGCAGATCCCGTTACCTCCGCCCCATAGCGTCTCGCCCCACAATGCCAATGCCCCACAGCACATCTTGGCCGTGTGTTAGATACATCTGATGGTATCAGAATCGATGATATCATCATCGGGATTCGAGAAATGCTCTCAATACATGTGCTGTGGGTGTTATAAAGCGGACATGTGAACTCCCTAAGCTTACGCATTACGCACTGTATGTGGTGCTTGAACGTGAATTCATTCCTCTCAGTAGAGATCGCCCAATCCGAGTCGTCAGCTATGTGTCAAATAATCACTCGTAAATCGTAATAGCCCCTCTTTTATTAATTAAAATAAAATAGCTTCTCAATAAATCACGCGTATTGTCGGTTATTAATTAAAATAAGATAGGTTCTCAATCAATCACCCGTGTTGTCGGGCATAACGAGAAAGCAAATGGAGTACCGCACTACCGTCTACCTGCTTCACCCTTCATCGCTGTCACCACGATCTTTCTTTCTCAATGGAAATCCATACGGACAGCTCTTGTCTTCCTTTCTTCTCAACAGTTCAATCGGCTTCTTCCTCCACTCCTATTGCCCGGCGGCACAGTTGACGTCCAAGCCTCCTTTTATTTCTCGCCGGAATGTCGTTTCAAATGGTTGACCACTTCGTGGAATCCGTCGAAGACGGGTTACGACTCTCGAAGCGCATATACTTCGGGAAAGATCGATCTGTCTCGCCTCCAAGGCCGGCGTCGATGGATAAATCTTTACACCAGACGTACCTTCCGACGGCACCAATGGTGTATGCGGTGGTCTCTGACCCCGCAATCGTTGACAATCCCGACCTTCCGAGCTACCAGCCGTATGTCCACGGGAAGTGCGATCCACCTGCGCTGATTCCACTCCAGATGAATGGAATTGCGGTCGAGGCAGACTGTTACTTGGATACTGCGTTCGTTACCGTCAGCGGATCATGGCGTGTTCATTGTATTATGGGTAGTCGAAACTGCGATTGCCGCCTTGCAATCCCGATGAGCGAGCGGGTATGCACTCCAAACCGTTTGATAAAAATGTGAACTTGGAGTTGCTCGATCCATTAGTTCTCGAAGTTGAATTTAATGTGAACTTCGTTGTCGATTTGGAAGTATTTAGAACTGCTAAATTCATAAAAATCATTTAGCGTCATAGTTTTCCCTAAATTGGATATAATTAAAAGGTTTCAATTTAGTATAAAACTTGCACGTATTTGAATTAGTTATTATTTGCTATTTTTCGGAGTCTGGATTTGATAGTAAGGATTGTCCGCAATGTTGCAGTGGGTTGAACTTTCCAATTTTCGAATCCAAGTATGACATAAGATTCGTTTAACTGGATATTTCGTGTATGTATAATCGCTATTCAGTTGCTCCACTCTCGGATAGAATTATATTCTAACTCAAAAACAATTTATATCAGTTGTGTATTGATGGTGCGCGATCTGGTCGTGCCTAGCTGGATGGCAGTTCGGAAGTTGGTTGCTTGGCTAGCGAGTTGAACGGTAAGAAGGGGAAAGCTCAGATAACCCAGGGTGGCTAACCCGGTGTAGTCACTCCGGTGCTCAACTTAGTATGCTGGTTATGTTGCGAGTTGAGAACTTGTGAATATGAGAGCTAGTAAGCAAGTAATTGCGCGTACCTTGTGTCATTGGAGTTGGTGCTTTTATATAAGTGTTGTTTGGCATGGACTTTACGCATTATGGCTGAGGTTTCCAGGAAGACGTGCCTAACCGGTCCGAAGTCCTTGGAGGTAGCCGTGCACGTAGACCAGTCTTTTCGTGCCTTGTTCGGTTTCCTCCAGAACATTCAGGGTGGGGGCCAACTTCTGAGAAACTCGGGAGTGACTTGATATGCATGCAGAATTGGTTGGCAAGCACGTCTCACAGGTCGCCACCTGGACCTCAACCAGATTGGCAAGCCCTCGAGGGAGGTCGCTCCTCATCAAGGTCACTTTGTTCGTACTGATAAGGTACCACAGGTCAACCTTGGACGAGGTGCTGCAAGCCACCTTGAGTTGTGGACGAGGTCACCAGCTAGATTTCCACCAAGTTGGCGGAGGCAAGTCGCCAAGTTAGACCCCATCACTTTGGTTAAGGCAAGTCATCGCTTAGGTGGTGTCAGGGTGTCATTTGGCTGTTCTGAGATGCCATGTGTCATGATGTCACTAGAGGGCCAAATCCGCCCTCATCAATTGCCCCCCACTCCCGAGTTGAGATCAGATCGGCGAAGGGAGTAGCTTGTTTCTTTGGCCTGGAGTGACTAATTTAATGAGCTCGTAGCCGTAGGCGTCGGTCCAGTTTGCTCAAGGAGAGACGAAGCAAGCACTCCGTGGACATCTACCTTACTAGGGATGCAACCATTAGGAGTTTTGCAATTCAGCCAAATACCTCAAGAGCGAAGTTCGTCATGCCGTCCTCAAGAGGGGCTTCTAACTGCATGATTGCCTCGTCAGGTTGCTCCACTCAGGTAGACTACAACACAATGTCCCTCGAAGCGATTCCCGAAAGAGTAGCCAATGAGGTCGATGTGGAGCCTGAAACCAAGGTGGAGGTCGGTTGTGAAGTGATCAGCCAAGTTTGCACGTCCGCCATGGTGCTGAAAGCGAACTAGTCTTCCCTACCTTCTTTTCTTTTTCTTTCCTTTTTTTTTTAAGTTGGCGGTGAGATATTGATGTCCTTCGAGATCGATTTACATGTGTTGCCGAGCTAGATAAATAGGGGGCCGACCTGCTTAGATCAGTCTACCTGTTGCTGTCATGCTTTCGAAGTTGTCTTGAGGGCGCCTTAGCTAAAAAACGGTATGGCTTTCCCTTAGATCTCAATTTGACCAGGTCGCTAAAGCGGATGGCTGTTCTGTAGTGGCTTTAAATGTGGATGCTTCCATGCCATCGCGTGGGATTGGCTTCTCTAGGTAGGTGCTTGCGAGACCATGGTGTACATGTAATACACCTGCTCCTGGAGTTGCTGGCTGCCCCCTACTATGGGAGGCTCACCTTGAGGGGGTGGCTCTACTGTTTGCGGGTTGCCTACTCTCACGAGAACCACGAAGGGCTCGACCTATGAGGCCAGTTCCACATTCAGTTCGCTTCCAACTCTTAAGGGAGCCATACAGAGTTCGATCAGTAGTGAGGCTTCGTAGTTCGGGCTGGGATACAATCTGGGCCAGATCCTTGAAGCTCGCTCGGGCTAGTCATTCATATTTTGCCCCCCTTGTGATGGCTTTGTCGATACATATGTTGCTGTTGGCGTTGGGTGGTAGGTCAGTGTCATGGCTACACTACATCAACCTCTTGGTGACGTTGGGCGTCTACTCCTAGGAGAAGCCACAAGGAGCTCGACTTGCGGGGGCAGCTCTACTAATTGTAAGTCGTTGACTTGCACGGGAGCCTTAGAAGGCTCGACCTGCAAGGGCGTCCACACAATTCGTTGGCTGCTGACTCTCGCGAGAGCAACAAAGGGCTCGACCTATAGAGGCGACCTTGCGAACAGAGCTGACAAGGTTCGTCCGAGCTGAATTGAGGTCGGCGGAGCTGCTCAGTCTGTTGGCCATCAACTCTCATAGGAACCACAAAGGGCCCGACCTGTGGGGGCGGCTTTACTTCGAGGTACCTGTCGCCAGACTATTGGTTGCTGAGGTCGTTTTGTCGTTGATTATTTTGTAGCGGCATGGATGCACCGAACTTCTCCTCCCATGCCCACATCTGGAGATTCATGCTTTAGCTCATAAAATTGCCGCGCTTCAATCTCGGCGGGAACCGCTGATGGCTCTACTGCGGGGAGAGGAATGTTCACATGAGGTAGCGGTGTGCTCGTCTGGGGTAATGCAAGTGCTGGGTTCAGCATGGTTGCTAGGGGCACTAAACTTACTTGATTGTCACAAAGGGGTTCTCAAGGTTCATCACGAATGCTCTTGCCCCCAGTAACTAATACTTCATTCTTGATGTTGGTGTTGTTAAAAAATGTCATTGAGTCGATAAAGGTGAGAACTTAGCAAACTAGAAGGTGAGAACTTAGCTTTTTGTTGCGTTTCCCACAGACGGTGCCAACTGATGGTGCGCGATCTGGTCGCTCCTAGCTGGATAGCAGCTCATACGTCGGTTGCTTGGCTGTTGAGTCGAACTGCAAGAAGGGGAAAGCTCAGAGAACCCGGGGTGGCTAACCCGACGTGGTCACTTCGATGCTTAAGTTAGTATGTTGGTTATGTTGCGAGTTGAAAACTTGTGAATATGAGAGCTAGTAAGCAAGTAATCGCGCGTACCTTGTGTCATTGGAGTTGGTGCCTTTATATAAGCGTTGTGTGGTGTGGGCTTCATGCATTATGTCCGAGGTCTCTGGGAAGACATGCCTAACTGGTTCGAAGTCCTCGGAGGTAGCTGTGCACGTAGACCAGTCGTCGCGCCTTGTTCGATTTCCTCTGGAACATTCGGGTCGGGGGCCAACTTTCGAGAAACCCGGGAGTGACAGGATATGCATGCAGAATTGGTCAGCGAGCACGTCTCTCAAGTCGCCACCTGGACCTCAATCAGATTGGCAAGCTCTCGAGGGAGGTCGCTCCTCATCGAGGTCACTTCGACCGTACTAATGAGGTACCACAGGTCGGCCTTGGACGAGGTGCTGCAAGCCACATTGAGTTGTGGACGAGGTCGCCAGCTAGATTTCCACCAAGTTGGTGGAGGCAGGTCGCCAGGTCGGACCCCATCACTTTGGCTAAGGCAAGTCATCGCCTAGGTGGTGTTGGGGTGTCATCTGACTGTTCTGAGATGCCATGTGTCATGATGTCACTAGAGGGCCAAGTCCACCATCATAATGTATCTTATTGCGGCAACGTTGAAGGTAGATATTTTTCAAAGAGAGATATTACATGTAGAGCTTGAGCTTAAATTGGTATTTGGTAGTGAGCTATGACTTTCTTCCAGTGTGTAACTTTTTGACACTAGCACTGAAAGGTATACTTGAGTCATCCAACGGAAATATCTATAGTGTGGGCCCCTGAAATTATCAAGTGACAGAGGATAAAGTGAAGTGTCTGAGCATGGAAAAGAGAAAGAAAAGAAAATTGAACATTAACCACATCAATAAATATGTGATTGGGATATGTAAAAAGAGTGGCAGTTGTGTCAGTCAATGTAGTTCTAGAAGAGGAGAAGCTTAAGAGAGAAAAAACAATGCTGGTATATAGCTATTATGGCAGCAAGAAGGGGGCCTACTTTCAAGGTCTATCTTTTAACCCATCAAATAAGAAAATTTCATTTCATAGCCAGCAATAGTAGGGGGTGTAGTATACAAATGTGAAACTAGATTATGCACTTTTAGGTTGATAGCCTGATACTGTTAGCTTAGGGGTAAAGTGGCACAAGGTAAAGATGAGAAGCTTTCTAATCATAGTTTGATAGTAATGAAGAAAAAGAGAACAATGGAAAAATGTATTTTTAACTAAGATTATTTTTACTCTGGTTAGCTGCTACAGGTTTGTCCAACATACTGTTAGTTGGTTGGCACATACGTCAACTTGATATCACCTATTGCATCATCTTATATTAAAGATGAATCTGTCAAATTCTGTTGCCTATAAAAAAAAGGATGAATCTGTCAAATTTTTGTCTAAGGCTGAGTTGTCTACTATACCATGATTCAGCTGGCACAAAGTGCATCCTAATGTTTAGTTTTATTTCTTCAGTAGTTAAATGCTGTTTCATGGAATGTTGATAGAGATGTGGTTGAGGCTTTCTTGTGTTGTTACTTGTAAGGGCATGATTTATTATTATTGTTCTCTTTTGATAAATTTTGGGTAAGTTTTCTTGTTTCATATATAGATATAAAAAGGCCACTGAATTGGTTGGTTTGGTTGAAAACGACTGATTTTACCCATTTATTGGTGCAAATCAAGTTAGAGGATTTGAATGGACCACATAGGGCCTTTTTTTGGTCAGTTGGTCTAGCCATCTTTGATTTGTTTCTGTTTTAGGATATTTGTCATCATTATCCTAGTGTTTTAAGAAGTATGCCCAAGTCTCACAGACAAGGTTCATTTTGCAGGCTTTGCCTTTGCTTAAACTCATGTTTTCCCTACTTGGCTTATTGCTCAATCTTGATTTACCTCACTTGAATGTACAAGGCTAAAATATTGTTAATAGCATTATTCTAATAGGTTTTTTTGAGGTACTTAATTTCTTTTAGAATTTATACCTTTTTTTTTTTTCAAAAGTGGCACCTCACTTTATCAGGTGGTCACCTAGCATTGTGTGTGAGGCTCTAAGAACCCCTTGTTCTTTAGATATTCTTTCATTTTTAAAATATTAGTTTATTCAAATGATGATTTCTATGAAGATAAATAAGTAACAAAATAACCTCATTAATCAAAAACTCTTAGCTGCCTTTAAATAAGGCAGTAGTCCTAAAAAAAAGTACAAAGCCGGCTTACAAAAGATAAATCAACACACTATTTAGAGTTACAAATTGATGGCCGGCCCCAGTGAACCTCATTCTATGTGATCCCTTACAGCACATGTCTTTGTCAATGAATTACCCACCACATTTGCACTTCTAGGTGTAAGGCCATTGATGTGACGCAGTCAATACTGAGGAATTGACTGAATAAAAAATGGGAAGAAATGGGAAATAAGCAAGTGGTTGGACCCCGAAGAAGGGGCTGCCTAGTGCCTACATACCCTCTGCGAGGGATCAGGCTACTGTAGTTCACTCGAAGCTGGAATTCCGGTGAGAAAAGAGTGAAAGTGGTGATGGCTGAAATGGAGAAGAGGCTGAATGAGAGAAAGGGAATGGGTTGACATCAAAGTGATGGGGCAAGAATGGTTTCAAGGTCCTTATTTATAGTTTTTGGATGCACATTCAAGAAGTTTCTTAAGTTTATGTTTTCCCATTTAACCTCTTGTTCTAGAATGTTCTTTACACATAAAACATGTGGTTAAATATCTTTCTAGAATTATCTTATTTATTGACATTTTCAGTTTTACCCTTTTGTCATTTAGGCTCAGTTTGGAAAGAATACAAATACAAATGAGTCCAGTGCAAACACATACAAAGTAATACAAAATACAAGGTTTTGCACTCTACAAATTTGTATTTGTACTCCTTCCAAACTGAGCCTTAAATCACATGTCTATTTCCTTGCTTAGCTGGATTTATTTCTAGAATGTTCTCAATGTTTGTCTCTTATCCAAGAATGCTTTCTTGATTTTTAGAATATTCATTAATTGTGCTGAAATATTCAGCACTTATATTTAATGGCCCGAATTGACCTGGGCTTGGTTGGTCTTGTTGCGGTCATTGATCTGTGTTGCTACTCAGGTCGATCCCCTTACACTAGGTATCCATTTGAATGAGTTCTCCAAACTAGCACCTAGATTTTTTGTGCAAGCCCAACCAAAGGCCTAAATTTCCATGGAAGCTCCTGTTTCTTCATCTAAAAAATTACAGTTTGGCAGTCTCCTTCTACCTCCACCTCTGTCAAACCATTCATATTCATAAGTCTTAAACCATGGCCAACATTTCTGCCCGTAATGAGTTTCCATTTCCTGCTGAGCCTGAAAAACTGAAAAGAATATTGCTCTTCTGGTCTTTATCACCCCTCTATATCATTTGAACAATATATGCGCAATAAGATAATAGAAAATATAGAAAAAAGTCATGCTTTTGGATATAGAAATAGTTTATTGAGTTTTTCCTTGTATTAACGTAATAAATTGTATTTGTTTCAGGTTGCTTTCATAAACCTTGGTATTTACTTTTTATTATTGTTCTCAAGCAAAACATGATTTGGCTGACAGGGTTCAGTTCTAGGTGTTGAAGTTGATGTTATTAGAAAATCCTATCGCACTCAGTTGATTAAAATGGAAGAAAATATGGATATTGTTAAAGTTTCCAAAGTCAAAGATGGGGGCTTTTTGAAGCCCCATATATTTACTATGACAATTCCAGTGGTAAATTCTTCTGTAGAGCTTATATTTAGTTTCCATTTTGTTTCTTTCAATTATCTAATTCTTGTGTTTGTTTCAAGATTGATGGAGGATCGAACCTCTCAATTAAATTCAGTTGGTCTCAGAAATTATTGTATAATGATGGCCAGTTCTCCCTCAACATTCCCTTTAGCTTTCCAGAATATGTCTCTCCTGCTGGAAAGGAAATTCCGAAAAGAGAAAAGATACAATTGAATGTGAATGCTGGTAGTGAAATGGAAGTCCTGTGCAGGACAAGTAGCCATCCTTTGAAGGTATGTCTTCAATAAAAGTTCCAGTTGGACTCCCATATAAAATTTCCATGAATAAACCCACTGACATTTCCTTTTCTTTTTTCTGGACATTACAGGAAATAAGACGCCAGGCAGGAAGATTGGGTTTCTCATATGAAGCAGATGTTCTTGCATGGTCAAGCGTGGATTTTACTTTTTCTTATATGGTAGAACCCTGAGCTGTAGGCATTATTTCTGTGGTTTTCTGAACATAGTACTCTAGGTCCAAATGGTTATATGGATTGTGGATGTATATGTTCTGCTTATACCATGAATTCAAAAGAAGAAGAAATTTCATTTTATGTTTTCCCAGAGTTCAACTTATTGCCCAAGATTTTCATGTACAGATATGTTCAAATGGAATTCATGGTTCCTTGCTGCTGCAACCTCCACTTATTAATGACTTTGATCAGAGAGAAATGTTCTTCTTTTGTCTTTTCCCAGGAAATGACCAAAACAGGAAGGTCTGTTGACATTGATATACTGTTTATTAATCTTCCATTCATCAAATATTCTCCTCTATCAGCATATCGTTACTTGGATTATGTGATTCATGTTAATTTGGTGATATATCATATACTATTATGAGAAAATACCCTTGGTTCGTGGCTTATTCACCATTCTCTTTATTTTAGTATCCAAACTCCTGATCATTTGTATTATTTTTTATGTTGAGATAAGGGACTTTTTTTCAATAAAGAGAGATTTTATTAAATTCAAACTCACGTATTACAGCAAGGTGAAAAAATCTCCACCAAGAAACAATTTAAAATTTTGCCTAAAATATTTGTTGTCTAACAATCCCTTGTTTAGCTAAAGTATCCGCCGTCCCATTTGCAAAAAGATATTGATTTTATCTTAGTGAATCTTGCAAAAATATCAAATTTAGCCAACAGTCAGATTTTTATATAGTAAGAAATTGTACTAAATATAGTTTTAGATACATAATTGGCATGTACATTTTGAAAACCAAGCAACTTGTGTTGCTATTTTTGCCAGAAGAAGAGAGAAAACATTAAAGCCCCAGCTTACCTTTGTTGTTCACTACATGTTTCATGTAAGCCCATGAAGGATGAGTATCTTCTCTTTTTTTTTTCAAGGGATATGATGTCACAGCCCTTAAAAAATCATTTATCTGCAGTTAATGTATGAAAGAATTTTCTATCAGCAGTTCATGTTTCTTCTACTAAGAACTTCATTACTTCATCTCTATTCTGAATCTCATTATAATTAATCTGGTAGGTTTTCAGAAAGGCTGTGGTCCTTGTTGTTGACATAAGTGGAAGCATGCAAGGAAGGCCACTTGAAAGTGTCAAAAATGGACTATGTGCTTCACTGTCTGAGCTCAATCCAGAGGATTCATTTAACATCATAGCTTTCAACGGGGAGACATATCTATTTTCACCCTCAATGGAAATGGCAACTAAGGAAGCAATTCAGAATGCTTCTCAGTGGATTAGTGTAAAATTTGTTGCAGGTGGTGGAACAAGCATTTTACTTCCCTTAAATCAAGTACTGTCACCTAAGCAATTTTTTTTTTTGGTATTATTATTAGGATTATGCACCTTTCCCATGAATATACATATCCACAAATTGGTCAAAAGGCCATTGCCAAATGTTGGTCTCATCTATCAAGGGTCTTTGAAGGGGGTGGAGTGGATATGGGCATAACTGTTGGCAATTTTTGTTGCACACAGAGGCTGCTCTCAGAAGACTTCTACAAATTGGTCTATATTAATAGTCCATTTTCTGGTTAATCCTACCTCCAATTAGTAAATTCCCTGCACTTAATTCACGACTTGAAACAAAGAATGGCTAAAATCATTTTAGAAGGTTTGTTCCGAAATCTGTGAAATGACCTTTAATGATTTATGCCATTCACATTTTGCAATATATATTGGTGTATGCATGCAGTCAATGTTCATTTCTCCAGAAGAGGTTTTTTCTTTTTCTTTTTTTTTCTCAAAAATTCAAAGAAGCAAAAAAAGCCAAAATCTGCTGGAGTTGCACCCCTGTTGCCATTTATTTGGGAATATGGTAGGAGAGAAATATGACATTGTTGAAAACAAATCTAGGAGGATTGAAATAATCATGGCTAATATAGGTAAAATGGTTATGGATTGGTTCTACCTGATTTAGCTCAGACAAGCAGATCAGAGTTTGGAGACAGGCTCTGGGACACTATTCAAAATTTAAATGTTGTCCTTGAATTTATAATTAAGATGCATGAAGGTGTTGCCTCAACACCTTATTTCAGTTGTATCATTCCTTTCATATTTTTTTTTTTGACAAGTGAAAGTAAATTTCACTAAAAGAAAATAAAGTACAATCTGGATAGGTGTTAAAGGTAACACCTAACAACAACAACAAATACAAAAACAACATATTTTCAATTATCCATATCATAATTTTGAAATCCCATCACCTCCCATAACCTTTCTCCCAAGTCTACTCTATTGGCCTGAGAAAACTTAGGCAATATCAAAACCCAATCTGCAACAGATTCACCAACGGTCACCACCAGTTTGTCCAGCTTCCATTTCTTAACTTCACTAAAGTCTTCTATTTCTTTCCTTCCATGCATTCTATAAAATGGCAAATGGAAGACAGCTGCTGATTATTCTAGCTATCTTTTCTCCTCTGCGTCTCACCACACTCCTTACTAACACCCTCCTGTCTCTCAGAACCCTTAACGTTCCAGGATAACAGCCTTATTTCTGTCACGGCTTCCACTACCCTCCTATCTTTTTCTTCCAATAATCCCTTCACTCTTCTTTGGCTCAATTTTTTTCCCTCTCTTCCCCTTCCTCCCACTCCCCCCCCACAATAACTTTTCTCCTATTTTTTTCTTCTCTTCTGCTTCTTTCAAATGCCCAATTGCCCTTTTAACTGTTGTGTAGCCTAGCGTTGTGGGCTTGGTTCTATTTATGTTATTTCATAACATTTACTTGTGTAACTTCCCTTCCTGGGCTAAATGGGCCTGGGCCTACTTTGTTATTATGTTTTCTTACTGCCTACTAATCAGGGGCAGATTTGTCATTGTATCCCTTTCTTATTGCCCTAGTATAAAAGTTGTCTTGGGGGGCTGGAGAGGTGTGCCGCCCATTTCTTCTAAACCTCTTTTTCTTCTATTCTCTTCTTCTTCTTCTTCTTCTTCTTCTTCTTCTTCTTCTATAGAGCTGAATACAGACAAATACAAGCATGATATTAGAGCATTGATATTATCCTCTTCACTGATTCAAAATCTTATATACTGTTCTTCTATTCTTTTTCGTTTTTTACTTGGGGTGTTAAAGAAACCCTAGTTCTGCTTGTGGTGCTCTAAACCCAGTTGCTTTCTTGGGTTTTCCCTTGGGAGAAGATCCAAGGGAACCTAGAAGAGGTTCGGCAATGCTCCAATAGGGCAAGACAAGCTGTGAGTAGACTCTCTGGACTACTAGAGTAACCTGCAGTAAGCAGGTTAAGATTTTGAACTGCAGGAAGGTGCAGTGCAAGAGGTTTTCAGATATCTTTGTGGAAGACTTTTTATGTTCGGTTAGAGGTTTCCATTAGACTGGGAGTGAAGTACAGGTTGTTGCCCTCTACTTCAAGTTTTTAGAAGCTAAACAGTGTCTGGTTGCAGACCAGATGTTTGTTTTCTGTTGCAGCCCATGTTCCTCTATTTTTGTCCTGTTGTTTTGTGTTGGAGTATTATCCAGTCTACAGGCTGGTAGTACTGATTGTTCTCTTTTGTTTTCTGGGTGAAATTTCACATCAGAAACAGTTCATTATGCCCTCAAACTCTAGTGAGGTAACCTCCAAGGAAAGTCAGCCAAGTGAAAGCTTATTCAACATGGAGAACACTAGCTTCCCAAATCTTCATATCACTAATGTGAAACTAGATGAATACAACATCAAGGAGTGGTCCATTTCTGCAAAACTTCACATCATAAGTCGTGGTTTATTAGGGTACATGGATGGACAAGTCAAAGAACCTAAGAAGGAAAAACCTACATATGGAACTTGGACAAAAAAAAATGCACTTGTTATGACATGGCTGTTATCTTCCATGGCACCAAAGATTGCTAGGAAGTCCAACGCTATTCTACATCTCATAAGATTTGGGAGAAATTATCTACTACCTATGGACAAAGGAAAAATAGTGCAAGAAATTTTAGACTGACACAAGACATTGCAGCCTTGACTCAAGGAAGTTTATCAGTTGCAACCTACTTTGCTACTCTTGAGGGGATTTAGGAAGAGCTTGATCATCATCTTGTTCTTGATTGGAAGAATTCTGAGGACCAAGAAATGCACCAAAAGCAAATTGAGGAAATGAGAGTGTTCAAATTTCTTGTTGGACTCAACTCTTCTTATGAGAGCATCAATTCTCAGATCCTGGGGAGAGATGAACCTCCCTCTTTGCAGCATGTTTATTACTTAATTAGAAATGGGGAGATTCGGAGAAAAGAAATGAAGGTAGGAGACCCTTCATTTGCATCCTCAACTTAAACCGACAGCTCTTAGGAAGGAGAAAAAGCTGAAAAAAGGTAATAAAGTTTCTTGTTATTGATATAAAAAAAAAAAACTGAATAAAGGTCCAGGACCTTATGGACATGTGGCAAGTTCAAATCTGGTGGATGGAGTGCAAAAGCCTATAACCTCGAGTGCTTCTTCGTGTGTGGGACAGACCACTACTTCCCCAAGTAGCTTCCCTGAATTTACAACAGCAGAGGTAGACGTTCTAAATCGAGCCATGGCTCAATTAAAACAATCCACTATTCCTTCCTCATCCTTTGCCAAGATAGGTATGTTTTCTATCCTTAGTGCTATTCAGCCTCACCCGAATGACCCTTGGGTGATTGACTCAGGTGCCTCTGAACATATGACAAACAATTCCTCCTATTTCTCATCTTATCATCTTGGTTCTGAACAAGATAAAGTAAGAGGGGCTGATGGTTCTCTTTCCCTTAATTCATGGAAAAGGGGATATCCAACTTGGAAAGGATCTTCTTCTTAAATTTGTTTTGCATGTTCCAAACTTTACTGCAAATTTGCTTTCAGTTTCTAAAATCACCAAAGACTTGGATTGTATTGTGACCTTTTTCCCCACACATTGTGTTTTCCAGGATTGGCTGACAAGGCAAATGATTGGGAGTGGTCATGAGGCTGGTGGTCTCTACTACCTCAATGAGGATATCCGTTAATCTCATCAAGCTTCAACAATTCATATTGGGGAATGCAAGGAGTCTAGTGCTACGCCATCTATCATTGGCATGCTAGATTGGGTCATTTATCTTTTACCTTGTTAAGATTTTTGTTTCTAGAATTGTTTCAAAATGTGTCAATTGAGAGTCTATTTTGTGAAGTGTGTCAGTTGTCTAAACATTGTAGGACAAGTTATCCCAACTCTAGTAATGAAGTTAATTCTCCTTTTGATTTGGTTCATTCCGATGTGTGGGGTCCTTCACCCATTACTTCTATGGATGGTTATCGTTACTTTATCAGTTTTATTGACCACTTTACAAGATGTACTTGGGTTTACTTGATGAAAGGAAGAGAGGAAGTACCTAGAATAACTATGGTTTTCTATAAAATGATTAAGACTCATTTTGGGAAAAAGATTAAAAAATTTGATTTTGATAATGCAGGAGAATACTTCAAGAGTTTTCTAAATGTGTTTTTTGAAGATGAGGGAACATTGCATTAGTCCTCTTGCAGCTTCATTCTACAATAGAATGGAGTTGCAGAGAGGAAAAATAAACATCTACTGGAAACTGTTCGTGCTCTCTTGTTTCAAAACAAGGTGCCAAAGAAATTCTGGTCTCATTGTTCTCATTGCTTTTTATCTCATAAACAGGAGGCCATCTAGAGTTTTGGGTATGAAGGCTCATTTTTCTCTTTTGTGTCCAGATCAACATGAGAGGAAAGGTGCGTAAACTAAAAAGGGCCTTGTATGGACTCAAAAAAACCCCAAGAGCATGGTTTGAGATATTGTGCGGAGCAATATAGGAAATAGAGTACAAACAGAGTGGTGCATATCATACATTGTTCTATAAGAGGGATGGTGAGAAGTTGACAACTCTGATTGTCTATGTTGATGATATGGTGGTTATTGGAAATTATGCAAAGGAAATTATGGAATTAAAAGGTTTTTTAGCCTCAAAATTTGAAATCAAGGATCTAGGGCACTTGAGATATTTCTTGGGAATAGAAGTGGCTAGATCCAAGGAATGGATTTACATATGTCAGAGAAAGTATGCTCTTGACTTGTTGAAGGAGACCGGGAAGTTAGGAATCAGACCTACCAACACTCCCATAGAGCAAAATCATGGATTGCAAGGAGGTGATGAAGAACCTTATCCTGACAAAGAAAGATATCAACGATTGGTTGGAAAATTGTTGTATCTATCTCTCACTAGGCCAGATATTGCATATTCAATCCATGTAGTTAGCCAATTCATTCATAACCTACAAGTCTCACATATGAAAACAATAGAGAGAGTCTTGAGATATCTCAAGTCATGTCTTGGGAAAGGATTATTATTTAAGAAGCATGGCAAAATAGAAGTTGAAGCGTTCACAAATGCTGGGCTGGTTCTCATGGAGACAGGAGATCTACATCAGGATATTGCACCTTTGTGGGTGGAAATCTGGTCACGTGGAGAAGCAAGAAGCATGCTGTTGTGGCAAGATCAAGTGCTGAAGTTGAATACAAAGCCATGGCTCATGGTGTTGCTGAACTTCTTTGGCTTTGAATCCTCCTAAAGGAATTGAGGATAGATATAACTGGACCACTCAAGCTCTATTGTGACAATCAAGCTGCAATTAACATTGCAAATAACCCAGTCCAACATGATAGAACGAAGCATTTCGAGATAGATATACATTTTGCACGTGAAAGGATTGTCTCTGGAGTAACTTTGTATTCCCTACATGCCATCAACAAAACAACTAGCTGATGTTTTCACAAAAGGACTCACAAAATCTAGATTTATGGAGCTATTATGCAAGCTGGGTATGATAGATATCTATGCTCAGCTTGAGGGGGAGTGTTGTGTAGCCTAGCATTGTGGGCTTGGGCCTATTTATGTTATTTCATAACATTTACTTGTGTAACTTCCTTCTTGGACTAAATGGGCATGGGCCTACTTTGTTTTTATGTTTTCTTACTGCCTACTAATCAGGGGCAGATTCGTCATTGTATCCTTTTCTTATTGCCCTAGTATAAAAGTTGTCTTGGAGGGCTGGAGAGGTGTGCCACCCATTTCTTCTATTCTCTTCTTCTTCTCCTATAGAACTGAATACAGACAAATACAGACAGTAACCACCCTTTCCCCTCTCCAAAAAAATAATAAAAATAAAAATAACTGAGAGATTTACCCACCTCCACCTGTCTCACTCAATTCCCACCCTCTTCTCCCCTACACCATCCTCTTTTGGAATCTCTTATCGCTTGAGATCCACAGCCTCCTCACTCCCCTTCTTAATCCCCTCTGAAGTCCTCCAGTTCTCTCACCTCCCCCTTCCCATTCCCATCTTCATTATCTCTTTGAAAATTTATCCTTCTTTTTCTGCTGTAAACTCTTCTATGCTGTCTCCAACTTTCTTCCAAATTGTGAGTCTTTCTCTCTCTTTTGCTTCCCCTTTCACCCTCCTCTTCAACTCTGATCGCCTCTTATCCTATTGGCTTCCTCCAATGTCTTTGGCTCAGATAAGGAATCGGATTTACCCCAATATTCAGACAAGTGACAATCTCTAATGCTCTTGAGTGAGCCTCAACATTCTCCTTTATTCCTGTTGCCGCTGAATAGTTCACCTTGTTAGCATTTCTTTCCTCCCTATCTTCAATCTCCGCATTCCTCAGCACTCCTCTTCTGTTATCAATACTAGGCTCCTGACACTGTACTATAGACCGCGAAGCGATCTGGAATGAGGAGATGCCCTCCTATCCTTGGTTGAGACGTCAATCTTGCAAATCCACTTCTCATCAAAACCCAATGATCCTCCCAGCTTCTGGCCAAGTGTGCATACATTGCTCCTCCCATATAGCTTTGCTTCGCCACGATCAATCAATACTATCTTCTTCCCTCCCTTAAATCTCAGTCACCCAGACCCACTCATTTGATGGGCTCTCCAAGGCTAAGTTTTTCCTTCTATCTTTTCATCTTCTCCTAACACTTGATTCCAACCTATCTTTTCCAAAAATACCCCTAAAACCTGCAATTGTTTGTGCCAGTTGAACTTCTTAAAACCCTTACCCATCTTCTTTAAGCGGAAGTCTCCACATTTAAAATCTTTAATATGAGAATCACTTACTGCTCACTGATCTTCACCCTTCTTAAACCTCTCCTGCTCCACATGGACACCTTCCGCCCTTCCACCTAAATTCAGGATAGCCACCCATCCATCTATTATTGTTTCCACTGCTACCTCATCCTTTTCTCCCACAACCCAACTCTTCAACTCCCTCTCCTCCCGTCTCCTTGTCTACTCTACTGCCTTAAACATCTGCACCTGAATCAGCAACCCCTCCCCCTCATCCCCTTCTTCTTCTTCTACCTTCTTCTGATCTTTTGTCAACGCCTCCTCCCCCCTCCTAAAAACATTACATCTTCCCCTTCTACTATCACTCTTAGGCCATATATTTCACCTGGAAAACTAAGATTCATTTTGTAGGGGATAGCAGAGGCATCCTCTACCTTGATCATGATTCTCGCCATGTCCAGTTTCTCCTATGATCGATTTTTGTCATCGTACTTCAAAAATCTTTGATACCTGTTGCCTATTTCTTCGAATGTTAAAATAATGTAAAGAAATGTCGATCAAATCAGTTCCTGACTTAATAAAATGATTCTTGTTCATAAAAAAAACGAATGTCGATGACCCCAATCCACACTGCTCATCTCCTTCTACCTACGGACACTTCGCCGGCCGCCAGGAACCATCAGCCAGGGTGCAGATCAAAGCTTCTCTTTCTTGAACTCTCATATTCCAATACCCACTTTGCTTTTTGCCTATTGTGGAACATGAAAAGTAACAAACCTCTGTTCAACTTCCTCACCCCCATAACCCTCTCTCTTCCCTATTCTAACCCTGCCCAAGCTTCAACTTTCTCAACCTCCATTTCTTTCCCAACTATTCTGCCAACCAAGCTAGCATACAACATCCTCATCCTTTCCTGCAACTTACCCACTTCCTTTACATGGACATTCACCTCCTTCTCCTCCCCTACAACTATGTCATCTTGTCACCTACATTCTGTGACCAAGAATACAACATCCTTCTTACATTGGGAACCACCCTCTTTTGTGGAATAGCCTATCTTTCTATTGGCCTCTTGCAGATCTTTCAACCTTTCAACAAGATAAGCAATTTCACTGCTTGTCGTTGCATGCCAATCAGGACCCCAATCAACCTGTTTTTTTTTTAATCAATTCCAGTCAACCTGTTTCTTTTACCATAAAAAAATGTTCATTATACTTATTTCTGTTTGCTGCATCATTAATAGTTTAATATTCTCACCCAAATCCTTCATTGACATAAAGTCCAAAGGAAATACCCGTAATTTCTGTTTTATCTGTTTCCTCAGGCAATAGAGATGTTATCCAAAACTTGTGATTCAATTCCTCTGATTTTCCTAATTACTGATGGGTCTGTCGAGGATGAAAGACACATTTGTGAGGTTATGAAAACTAAACTGAAAAATAGAGGATCTATGTCACCACGAATTTCTACATTTGGCATTGGTAAGCATCTAATCTTTAGGTTTCACTTCTTGTTTCTAGGGTACTATTGTCGCCTAACTTTCTTTAACATGGTTATTTGTTTCACAAGAT
Organism: Nelumbo lutea; assembly: GCF_056320005.1. NCBI lineage: Eukaryota > Viridiplantae > Streptophyta > Magnoliopsida > Proteales > Nelumbonaceae > Nelumbo > Nelumbo lutea. The sequence goes on from NC_142689.1 coordinate 1,839,629, forward strand.
TCATGCATATACAATGTATTAATGCTTTATGATATAATAAATATTTTTCTTAGCTAAGATCTTGTTTTACCAGTAATCAAATGATTGCTAGTTTTATGAAAGTAAGATATGTAATTTTCATTCTTTAGTTTTATGAGCCATGCTTATTGTATTTGATTTGTTTGTCAGGAACATTTTGCAAGTTTGCAAAGCTTGAATTGAATGTTGGCTCATAAATGGGTATTTGTGGATCCATTCTTCATGAAATAAATGAAAAATAACGAACTGAACATTGTTGGCCTATTTCTGTAATTGTTTTTTTTTATCATCTAAACTTGTTAAATAGTAATTGAAAACTGTAACATAGAGACATGAGATATGTTCACAAATTTGGGCATCTTGATGCTGGTTTCTTTGTAAGAAAAATGCTGCATATACTTGTAGAGAGTCACCATTTTTTTGTATAACTGGACATATAGAGACATGAGATATATTCACAAATGTGGACGTCTTGATGCTGGTTCTTTGTAAGAAACATGCTGCATATACTTGTGTCAAGAGTCACCATTATGACAATGGGAGAGCTCAGGCAGGTTTGGAACCAACTAAACCCAACCCAGGAACTGGAATGCCAGCTGTAATCTGACCAACCCAAGTTTGGATCAATAGAAGCCGAATCTGAGCCTGATGTACTTAAGACTAACCTAGCACAGGTTGGATTGCATTAGACCTTGCTAAAAGTGAATTATGAGGATGACTCAATACTAATCTACTAACCTAGCACAGGTTGGACCGTATATATTTTCCTAAAAGTGAATTATGAGGATGAATTAATATCTAGCACATGTTAGCCTAAGTTATACCTTGTTAAAAGTGAATTATGAGGATGACTCCATCTGAAGAAAATTGGTCCAAGCAGAGAACAGAGACTGAAATTTTAGACATGCCAAAGAGGTCATTAGGCATTTCATGCTCAGTGAAAGCCCGTGTGGTGTGGTGGAGTGTCATTATTTCCTGTTCTTTGTCACTGTATCTTATATTCCACTCACGTTTCTCTTGTTTTAAAATATCTTCTACATTCAATGCTTATGACCTTTCTCCACGTGTTCTTATTGTCCATCATTCATTAACTGGATCAAAAGGTTGCTGGATCTCATGCACCTTATTATTTATTTCATGTTTCTCTATGTGAGGGAACATCAGTAGAATTTGCCCTTTCTTACATTAGAAGGTCCAAATTCCAATGTGAAGAATCAATGGTCCCATTTAGCTAATTTATTGATATTGAAGCCTTTTTTAGTGGTTGAATGCATGGTTTTAAGCTTCAGTTGGAACCGAGTTAGTTTGATCAAAACAATTTGGTTCTGGTGGGGTTGAAGCATGAATTTGAAAGTATAATGTTTGGTCCAATGTTTTAAAACACGGAGGCATGGCGCGAGGCACTCCACTACCTAGAGGCATGAGGCGTAGTTCAGAACGCAAGAGGTGTAAGCCTCTCGAACACAAGCCTCCTTGAGAGGAGGGGGATTAGGAGGAGGATGAAGAGGAAGGGGGATCTCATTTTTTCATTATTTTTAATAAAAATATTTTATATTAAGAAGAATAAAGATGCATAACATTAGTTGAAAGAGGGGGGATGTCTTCCCTTCCCTTTCCTTTCCTTTTTTTTCCTTTTCTCTTTTTTTTTTCTTCTCTTTCTTTTTCTCACTTCCCTTTCTTTTCCTTTCGTTTCCTTTTTTTTTCTTTTTTCTTTTTTTTTTGTCTTTTTATATTAGATGTGCATGAGACACATGAGTGTTGTGGAAAGAAATACAGCCACAAACAGCAGCAGTAATGTGCGATTAATTCAGTGTTTAATGGACAACAACATTAATGGGTGATTAACTCAGTATTCCTATCTTATCTCTTAGCTAGGTTCAGTGTTATCTTATCTCTTAGCTAGATTCAGTGTTCCTATCTTATCTCTTAGCTAGATTCAGTGTTCCTATCTTACCTCTTAGCTAGATTCAGTGTTCCTATCTTATTTCTTAGCTAAATTCAGTGTTCCTATTAACTAGGCAGTAGCATTATTATTATTTAAAGATAAATGTTGTTAGGAAGTGTTCCTAAAGAAGGACTCTTATCTTCTTGTAATTTCCTATTTAAAGGAGCAGATGATATTCAATAAAATTATCGATATTTTCAGTCAAGAAAGAGTGGAGGAGAGTTGGTGATCTCTTTAACAAATCACCATTAAGGCGCTAAAGATAGGTTCCTCGAGAAAAGGGAGAAACAAGGGAAAACAAGAAGTTTTCCCCGTTAACCGACCTGTGACGAGATCCTATTCGCGGGCCCTTAACAATTTGGTATCAGAGCAGGGCGTCATGGGTGACTTTGAGCAATTGAAGACTAGGGTTCATGATCTGGAGCACAAACTCGTGGAAAACAGCAAGGAGGTGCGCGAGATCAAGGACGGCGTCTGAGAATTGAGGCGCTTGATGGAGTTATATTTTTCCAGCAAGGAAAAGAGTTCAGAAGGGGTTGCAACCACAGACGGCTGCCGACCAGACATGGCAGAATTGTTCGGCGAGCAGCAGGTCGTGGCCCAGGGAACTACGATTGTTCCCAAATACAGCAGGCTGGAATTTCCTTCCTATAATGGAGCTGGAGATCCTTTGGGATGGCTGTACAGATGTGAGTAGTTCTTTCGCAACCAACGGACAAAGGACAGGGACAAGGTAGGCTTAGCCGCATTCCACATGACAGAGGAGGCGCAACTCTGGTTTTATAAATTGGAGCAGGAGGAACCTGGGCTCAGTTGGACCTAATTCAAATCCTACTGCCTTCTCAGATTTGGGTTCCCATTAACAAGCAATCCATTAGGCGAACTAATCAACCTCAAGCATACTGGAACTGTGGCTGAGTATCAGCGTCAGTTTCAGACCCTCCTTGCAAGAGCATCTTCGGTACGACCAGACCAACAGGTTGACATGTTCACCGTGGAGTTAGCGAAAACTTTGAGGGTGGATGTGGAGATGCAAAATCCCCCCAATCTGGTTACTGCTATGAATTTGGCTCGCACTTTTGAACACAAATTGCAACTCAACCACAAGTAACAGTATAGGGCGGCCTCAAACAACATGGGCAGCCCCGAAACCACTCGGAATGGCTCCATCTTTAGCAACTAGCCAAGAACAGAAACGACGAGCAACAATTCTAGATCGGCATCCAGTGTGGGAAGCAGCGTTGTTGCACCCCCTATTAAGCGCTTGTCCAGGGCTGAGATGGTAGAATGCAGGGCGAGGGGACAATGTTTTAATTGTGATGAACTTTACTCAGCAGGGTACAAGTGCAAGAGACTTTTCTGCCTCCTGGTGGAACAAGAGGAAGATGAGGATGAACCCTCTTCATTGGAACCCGATCCAGGAGGGCAAAATCAATTCCCAACCTCAGTCTATTGTTCGTTCCAGAATTAATCGAGGTGTTGTTGAGGTTCTGGTGGAATGGGCCAGCTTACCATTGGCTGAAGCTACTTGGATTCCTTTGACTGTGTTTCAGGACACCTATCCTGAATTCGAGCTTGAGGACAAGCTCTTAGTCCAGGAGGGGAGTAATGTTGTGGAAAGAAATACGGCCGCAAACAGCAGCAGTAATGGGCGATTAATTCAGTGTTTAATGGACAACAACAGTAATGGACGATTAACTCAGTGTTCCTATCTTATCTCTTAGCTAGCTTCAGTGTTCCTATCTTATCTCTTAGCTAGATTCAGTGTTATCTTATCTCTTAGCTAGATTCAGTGTTCCTATCTTATCTCTTAGCTAGATTCAGTGTTCCCATCTTATCTCTTAGCTAGATTTAGTGTTCCTATCTTATTTCTTAGCTAAATCCAGTGTTCCTATTAATTAGGCAGTAGCATTATTATTATTTAAAGATAAATGTTGTTAGGAAGTGCTCCTAAAGGACTCTTATCTTCTTGTAGTTTCCTATTTAAAGGAGCAAATGATATTCAATAAAATTATCGATATTTTCAGTCAAGAAAGAGTAGAGGAGAGTTGGTGATCTCTTTAACAAATCACCGTTAAGGCGCTAAAGATAGGTTCCTCGAGAAAAGGGAGAAATAAGGGAAAACAAGAAGTTTTCCCCGTTAATCGACCTGTGACGAGATCCTATTTGCGGGCCCTTAACAATGAGGCGTATGCCTCTAGCACACCTCATGAAAAAAGCGCAAGAGGCGTATGCGTACGCCTCTTGCACCAGAGGTGTACGCCTCATAGGTGTCAGCGCCTCTGGCATACACCTCAAGGTGTTTTGGGAGCGCTTTGCCCGGAAGTGCGCCTCCAGGCGTACGCCTCTCACGCCTTTTAAAACACTGGTCGAATTTCTTTATATTTCAATCAAATTTTGGCAATTTCAAAAAGAGGGAAACTTTAATCTAAAAAAAAAATCAATTTAATTCAATCGGCACTAAATAATTATGGAAAGAGAAAATTCATGGTTTTCCTGATTTCATATGAAAGACATCAGGGCATCTATCTCTCATGATTATGAAAGAATAGGGAAGATCTATAACCTCTCTGAACTAAATCATTAGAGGGAAAAGGAATTAGAATCATTGATGGGTGGAAAAGAAAAACTTGTGTAGTTGTTGGAGATGAGTGATCACAGATAGACCATATATTTCCTTTGCTCACCGATCTCTAGCCATAAACCCCTGGCATTTACATTTCTTTGCTTCTCAAGTGATGAAAATTAGATGCTCTTTCTTTTTTTTTCGGGAAATATGAATATATATTCTATTAGACATTTTATTTTCAAGCAAGAGGGAAAAATGTGTATTACATTAATTGTGGGCAGTTAGACAAGATTTCTTCATTAATTAGGTCTGTGCACCTATTTTGAACCCCTTTCTCTTCCATTACCGACCATATTATCTCTCTAGGAACTTGATTATCAAAATAAATCTCTCAAGGAACTCTTATCATATGTACTTTCTAGATCAATGAACACCATATAAAGATCTTTCTTCTTATCTTTGAACTTTTCTATCAATCATCTCAAAAGAAATATAGCTTCCATGTAGTAGTGGCAATTGGGCGGGTTGGGTTGGGTTTGGTTTGGGTCGAGTTTCAACCCAACCCATTAATGACCTAGTTATATAAAATTAAATGGTTTGGGTTCAACCCAAACCCGCTTTAATCCAATTCAACCTGCCCAAACCCATTAATCTTATATTTAAGTACTTAAAACAAAAAACTCCCTCCCTCTTGACAAATAAGTTGGTCATAGCTTGGTGGTAATAGTAGTTGCTATTTACACAAGTGGTGAAGGTTCAAATCACATTACATGCATGTTTTTTTTACACAAGCGATGAAGCCATTTGACAAATAAGTTGGTCATAGCTTGGTGGTAATACTAGTTGCTATTTACACAAGTGGTGAAGGTTCAAATCACATTACATGCATGTTTTTTTTACACAAGCGATGAAGCCATTTGACTATGTTCAAGTTTCGGGTTTGACCGAACCACTTAGGTTCAAACTGGTCAAACCAACTTGAACTATCTAATTGAATTGCCTTCGAGCTAATCACATCAAGAAGTGGTTGAACCGTTTAGGTTCAGATCAGTCCGGTTGGACCAAACTGGACCGGTTCAATCAATGGCGGATTGACTTGGACCGACCCACATCAGGTTTGCACATGGGCTTGGGATCGAACTGATTGGCCCAAAGTGGGTCGATAGTAGTAAATTGGACCGGTTCGGATTCGGATCGGGTTGTACAAATACGAACCAGACCGGATGATCCAAACCAGGCAAAGCAAGTGGGTGGATTTCCCGGTCCCGGTCCTGTTTCGGATTTGGGTCGACCCAAATCAGCCTGTCCCGGGTCAGGTTCGGACTGGGCTGACTAACCCAAACGAACCGACCCAAGCCGATCGGGCCTATTCATATTTAGACCAAGTTGAGCTGGTCTAGACTCGGGTCAAGTTGATTTGGATTTATGTTGATTTTGGTGGTGTGTTGATTCGAGACAAAACTAATTTTAGTCAATAATTAATAGAAAATTAATGCATTAATTATAAATTATTTCATTCAAATGAAGAAAATTAAGAAAAATGGCTAAGGAATTAATACTTATATCTTTAGTGGTTAACCCAATGGTTATCCACAACCCAACCCATTTAAATTGATCCAATGGGTGATCATCCCATTTCCAACCTGCCAAATAAATGGGCGGGTTGGGTGGGTTAGATACTGGGTGTGTTGGGTGGGTTCAGCGCCTCAACGGGATGGGTGAAAAATTGCCACCCCTACTTCCATGGTTGGTCTCCTTGCATAAAGCCAATTAGTTTTCTAATACACTTGTTTCAAGCCATAATTTTTGTTCAATTATTCTCTCCCAAAGTTTTATAGCCAATGGTTATTACAACTTTGTATATCACCGTTTTTCCTAAATATAGACACCATACTACTGTCTCTTCAATCATCAAGCATCTTCTTTTCTTTCACTATCTTATTAAATAACTTAGTTAACCATAACAATCCTACCAGCATAACCAAGACATTAATGTACTAGGAAAGGATTTGCTGATCTAGATGGGTATCTAGGAGCTAGGCCCATGCCAGCACACATTAATCAGGGCCAGCATAACCAAGACACAAGCCTAAACATGGACTAATATCCAGGAACTATTAATTCTGTGGTGGGGCTGAACTAAAACGTCTACAAAAACCCCCAAGGCTAAGTCCCATTTTGTATGCTTAGGCTATAAAAAAAGTTGCTTGCATGTGCCCTTTATAATGCTAGAGATCCTTGGAGCCTAATCTGTTGTTACTTTTCTTTTTTTCTTTTAAGACATAGATGCATGCTGAAATTTTTTTCTGGAATATTTTCATTTTTAGTTCTTCTGACTGACTTGTACTGTGGGGAAAAATCCAGGTGCGTACTGTAATCATTACTTTTTGCAAATGCTTGCACTAATAGGCCGGGGTCATTATGGTACTGCATATGATATAGGTGAGTACTCATTTTATAACAGTAGCATAGTTGTATTCGTTCATTTTGAGTTTTATTTAGGAGTTCTAGTGTTCATGATGCTGTGCAGTATTGCAAGTTCTAAATAATGCTTTACAAGCATATATTTTGCATTTTAGTTGTGTTTTGTTGGTTTTTTCATCTATGGGAATAAAATTAAGGTCCCTGCAGAATGTATCCATTTATTAGGACTTTAAAAACACATGCTCTGAAAAATCCCTCGGGAAGCAACTATTGACCTATTGCAAGCTTTACATTTATTTTCAAATAGAAGTATTTTGAAGATCCAAACTTACGTTCTTCAAATCTGACAAAATTCCTTTCTATTTAAAAACCATGATTATTATCAGATTTTTCATTAATCCCGCTTACTTTGCTGTAATATTTATTTTATATTAAAGAAAAGGAAAACAAAAGCTATTTTGCTCAAGGTGGTCAAATTGAATTACTCACACAAACTCTTTTGCCTATCCTTCGAAACAACTTTCCTATGATGTAAATGACCAAAAACTTTGAATATTAAAGAGAAGTCCCTTGGGTAATAAAGTCAAAACTGATCTAAATGACCAGGAAAAAGTATTTTGGATGAGTTGTCATTTGAAAGAGGTCTGAGAGACATCAACTGACAACCTTGGTTAATGCAACTCATCTGTCATCAAGTCAATGATTTTGTTCTTATTTTTTACTAGTATCTAAATAAATACCCAACATGATAACACTAGGCACAAATATACACACATAAACAAATACAACACAGGTTTGGGTTGTTAGGCTGCTGCACTATTAAACCCTTTCTTTACGTACTTAAATTTGGTTTATTAATTGGGCTCAGGTCAGACCAAACTTATATCCAATAAAAAAAAAATGCATGTTACTACAATATAGATCTTGATAATACCAATCTTACATATTAAAAGACTTCTTGAAAAGCAAAGTTAATTATGGTTTTTTTTTTTGGATGCAGATTTAATATATGCTCAATTGCAAAAACTACTTGGTACAGCTTCATCTATTATTCTTGCAGATATTAGTATTGATGCTTTGGAGCAACTTGATGGACTTGAGGTAGTTTCATCTTTAGTATCTGCTTTGTTTGGGCAATTTTGAACATTTTATGTATCTCTTTATCCCTTAACAACTACCATATTTGCTAGAAGATGCTCATCAAATGAAATTAGCGGGTCAATATTGTGTCAACTTGATTTATATATATATTTTTATATTGATCTAAGATAATATTACTTGCATTATCTCTGTTTTAGTTTTGCATAATGCTTCTTTCTGTATATTGACCAAATTTTGCATAGGATGACCTCAAATAAGCATTTCAGTTGAACTGATCTTTGGGAAGATTGGAATAATTTGTTTTTTTATATTTTACATGCATTTCCTCATTGGATTTCCATATCGTCCTTTTAGATAATTGCAAGAGTGTAAAAGATTTGGGTTGAACCCATTTCTATGTACTAAAACATGTTATTTTATTTAGTTCACTAAGATTTTCAATGTACTTTTCCGTTTTGATGCATTTGATTCATCTCTTTCTTCACATTTTCTGATTGGTGTCCATCCCTTCATTGATCATAGGTGTACCCCTACCATCTTCCAGACCTTTTATCTGGAAGTCCATTGATTGTATCAGGTAGATACCAAGGAAGTTTTCCTCATCCTGTAAAAGTCAGAGGTATTTTGGGGGACATGAGCAGTTTCACAATAGATTTGAAGGTGCAAAAATCCAAGGATATCCCTCTAGACAAAGTAAGGTGCTGACTTGTGAACCTGATTTATCCTATTGAAGTTATGTCAATGTTTTAGAAGGCGAAGTATCGAGGCAAAATAATATGTGCTTCAAATGCTTGAGGTATAGGCCTCAAGGCATGTTATTAAACCTCAGACTTCATTTATTCTCATAGAAATATGAATTCAAATGGGAACAAGTATTAAACAAAATCAATTGAGAAACCATACTTCTATATTTACAAGTGGCATAACCATATTTAAACAAAGGGGAAATTCCACTTTAGTGCCTGAATTTTGGGGGTAGTGTCAAGCTAGTACCCGAACTTTCAAACGTGTCGCTGCAGTACCTAAACTTTCAAAAAGTGTCAAGTTGGTCCCTGCCGTTAACCAACTGTCAGTTATCTGTTGAAAATGTCAAAACTACCCTTCAAAAGAAGACACTGTTCATTGTCTTCTACCTTGAGACTGAACCAGTTGAGGTGTTTGAGATTCTAGACTAATGAAATCATTGTCTTCTACCTTTAGGTCTGAAACACATTCTTGTTTAGTTATTTATTTGCTTTCAGTTATTGTTTCCATATTTCATGTTTTTCTCTCTTTTTCTTTGAAGATAACTGGTTCAGTCTCAAGGTAGAAGACGATGAACAGTTTCTTTTTTTGAAGGGTAGTTTTGACATTTTCAACAGATAACTGACAGTCGGTTAATGGCAGGGACCAACTTGACACTTTTTGAAAGTTTAGGTACTGCAGTGACACATTTGAAAGTTCGGGTACTAAAGACACTACCCCCAAAGTTCAGGGTACTAAAGTGGAATTTTCCCTTAAACAAATAAAAATGCAGAAAACACCTCAACTAAGATTCTATTTTCTTTTATTTGAACTTTAAAAGAGTAATATTCAATCATCAATTTGTATGAAAAAATATTGATCCTCAGTGTCAACAATAGTTAAAAGAAGTTATGAAATAAATCACATGCTGCATTACATGGAGGCCTGTGCCTCATAGTTTGACATATAAGGCTTAAGGTTGAGCCTCAGTATGTTTTCTTTCATCCACATTTTAGGGATGAACCTCAAGGTATAAAATGCATTTTATGAGGCTAATCTGTGATTCTATGAGGCAAATAACTTCATATCATGGTATTTTCATACACTTTGTTCAAAGATATATAGTTTGAAATTCTATTTAGTATTGTTGGTCTTTTATCTTTCTATTTTTTATTTATTTAATCTTGTTTTGTAGTATTGTTACTTAAACTGTCACGGCTTCATATTTTTTGTGAGACATTAATTAGATTTCTTTTGCTGCCTTCATGTTCATTGTATCATATATTATCCACTAAATAGATCTTTTCGTTTCTTTCTGTAATTCTGAATGCCTTTAGTTTTAGGAGATATAATTCCTTAAGAAAAAATAGGGTCCATTTGAAAATGAGTAGAAAATATTATTCTTAATTTGTTTCTAATATACTTGATTGTTGATTGTTGACTTTACTATGGTGTATCTGTTGCTTCTTTTTTATTCTGACAAATACTTTGGTCAGGTGAGTAGTTTTACATTCTTGGTTCAAGTGGCTTTAATTCTACACTGGCTTACTGATGTTTATGGCAATATTCCAAGCGCATAAGCATAACGCTTGTTTATGTTGAACTTCTATTCATTTGTCTGTCACATCAAATTACTTGCAGTCACTATTTTTAAATGGAAAATGATTTGGAAAGTATTTGTTAGTATGTGAAAGATCAATCACGTAAGGTGACCACCCGTAACTGTTCGTGTTAGAATAGGTTGGTGACTTATTTGCTTGAGCACTTGATTTCTATGACACCAACTGTACATGGGTGTTTTATCATGTCATATACTTCAATTTTTTGTGTAAATTCTCTATCTGACACCAAATCTATCCATGTCCTAGACATACTTGGGTAACATATTTTTCTTTTCAACTTGCTTCCTTTTTAATTGATCATGATGAGGAAAAAAAAGAAAATTAACTCACAAGGTAGAAAATTGAATATATCCAATTCCTTGATTTAACTTTTGTCTATCTGAACAGGTTTCTGCTAAGAGTCAAATTGATTTACTCACTACTCAAGCATGGTTCTCAGAGAGCAAACCTATTGAAGAGAAGGTCTTCTTTTCAGTTTCTTCCATTCCATTTTTTTATCTTTTTCCTTTATTTTGGGGGGGGGGGGGGGAGGGAGATCCATGTGCTGAAGATTGAAAAATAATAAAATAGTCAGGTAACTGGTTGGACCAAATACTAACATTATAACTAAAATCTGTAGCATATACATAATGCTCCTCCCTATTTAAAGTGGAAATTATTAACATTTATAAATAGAATGGTGTTATAGAGGAGGATGGAAGTTTGAGAAAAAAAGGATATGAAAAGAAATTGTCCCTTAGTTGTGGCATATACACGGTGCTTTCCCAGTGCAATTGTGACAATTACTTGATCTACACCACCTAAGAAATTTTCTAAATTACAAATTATCTTGATCTTGCGACTGCAATTCAATCTCTAAACTTTTTCTCAACCGGTGTATCTTCCGATGCCCATTCAAAAGGTTGTGTGACTTCTAATGATTGACTTTTTTAGGATCATCTGCTGGACCTTTTCTTGTACTTAATGGAGATTTTATATGGCATATGTATGTCCTTCCTGCATGGTATCTTGATTTGAGTGTTCCTCTTCGTCATGTTTTAAAACATAGCCCAGAGTTTGGAAGTCAACCTGATCTGTGGGGTAGATTGTTCTCTGATCAGTAGTCCAAGCTGAGCCATCAGCGATATCCTTGGCCTTAAAAGGAAAAAGAAGATTTAAAGATAGTTTTGACTTTTGAGATCATAAGCAACCCAGCTGCTGCAGACCAATTTGTCTACAAATGAAATAGTCATAATGCATATCTCAGTCTGGGATCATCCAGACTTTGAGGGGATCCATTGCGAACCATTTGGTTGGATTGGTTGTATGTTGCCTTTATGGTAGATGTGGTTGCTTTGCTTAAGCCTTCCTCATTTCATCCCACAGGTTGCAAAAGTGAGCTTACGGATTGGCTTTCCATCTGAGTATACACGTATGGTCTTACTTCAGACTGAAATAGGGAAGAAGGTGACAGAATCATTTGGATCAGAAGAGGTAAGTTCTTATGAAGTACCATAGAAATATGCTGGTTTGATGAATGGTATAAGTTACATATACTGTTAGAACACCCAGTTCCTTTTTGAGCAGCCAGCAACAAAAAAAAAACCAGCCCCTATCTGTTAGGAAGTTTGTAAATTTTGCAATTAGGAAGCTTGTACTTTTGCAGTTAAAAGGTAGATGCGGTTTCTATATTATAAATAATTTATGTAGTGGAAGGCTTTAGGTAGTAGGTACTGCAAAGAATATTGTATGTGTTAGGACATGTCAAGAATCGAATAATTTATCAGTATATGTAAGTGTTTCCCAATGCATTGTTGAATTACAATTTTATTGGAATTATGTTGATGGTTTTAGTACTTTATTAAAAGAAATAGAGTATGCAACATTTTTTTTTCAAATATAGTGTTTATATTGCAGTTGTTTTAACTCTTTCACAGAAGATATGACCTTAGGTTAGGATATAGCTTGGGGAAGGAGAAGGGTCCGTGCTGCCAAAACCACTTAAATGGGATAAGGCAAATCATGATGATGTTGACAGTTGGCACCATGGAGACAGGGAATACTAATTATTAACTTTTATTATGTTGAACAAAAGCAACAAATTTTTTGCAGTGGCAGCTGAAGTTATGGGTCGTGTGTTCTGCCACCTTAGTTCTGTTTCACCGTCCAAATTTAACCTCAGGAATCATTACCATTTTGAAGAAGAATCCTCTTTTTTCATTCCTGTGATTGTTTGCTACTTTAAAATTCCAAAATTACCTTTCACAATGGAAATCTTCGACCCATGAAAAATTGTATAGAGATTACTTCATGGTCAATGCGGTGGGTTCCTGTGATAGTGTAATTTTCATTTGGTAGAAAATGTACAGATTAATGTTGCATTCAATTTTTCTTTTTATTTTGATAGATAAAAATTCAATGGATTTCATTAGAAGCAAATGATAAAGAGTCTGTTACAAGCATCCCAATATGAGGCAAGATGCAGCCTCACTCATTAACACAGAAACATCATAAAGTTACAAGTGGGCCCAGTACAACTGCTCCCTAGTTACTCCTTGTTTAGCTAGAGAATCAGAAAAAGCATTTACCTCCCTCCCCACCCATTGTATAGTTACATCTATCTGCTGAGTTATCCATTTGAATTTCTTCATTTCATTTCTGTAAGCCTAAATCACTGAATCTGGGTTTTTTAGCCAACCCACCACCACCTTGGACTCCCCTTCTATCACCAAATTTTCCAATCCTAACTCTCTTGCAATCTGTACTCCTTGTAGGGCTGTGTACAATTCTGCCTTTAAGGAGTCTCCATTCCCCACCGGTCCTGAGAAGAGTGCTCTTAAATTTCCTTCCTTGTCTCTGATGACCCCTCCTATTCCAGCTAGGCCTGGGTTGCCTTGACTACTCCCATTGAAGTTAGTTTCAGAAATCCTTCAATGGGAGGTGTCCAAGCCAACCTTGCCTTAACCTTCTGCACTAAGCTAGAAGCCACTAAAGGCCAATTCCTCCAAATATCATCAAATGTGAAATTTTTGAATAGTTCCAACGTTTGTAGCCAGTGTATAACCCTAGTCATTACACACTCCATAATTTGTCGTTTGCTCCTTTCTTTCTCTTGGAAGATTCTGGCATTTCTCTCGTCCCACAAGGTCCACACCACTGCTGCTCTAGTATACCTCCACACAACTCTTCCCCTCTTCTTTGGTAAAGCAAAGGTAGATGGGTCAAACAGCACTTTTATCTCTGTTGGCATATTCCACTTGGAGACGTTGGATGAGGATCAAAGAAAAATGTGGTTGGGAAGTCCTGTTTGGAGCACAGCATATCAGAATCATCCCCTGAAATTTGCCTGTGTTGAGTGGGAGTGGGATTGTTAACAATTCTGGTTATGCCAATAACCTTTTCAAGTGCACCCTTCTCTATTGCCTCCATACTCATCTTCAAAGTCTCCCCTTGACTCATTTCCTGTGCATCCTGTTCTTGCTGGAACATTGGAGGTAATCTCTCTATATCAGGGGAGGGTGTTGTCTGCTCAATTTCGACTGCATGTACTGCCCACCCAGATTCCTTTGTTTCTTTTGTATTGATTGACTTTTCCTTTTCTTCTTCCAAGAACAATTCTTCAGTGTTGAAACTCTGCTTCGCTCATATCAATCTGCACTGTTTAATCTATGCTGCCCAAGCTTGAGTATTCACTCGAGTCTGAATCGCCCTCACTGGAACTCTCTTCAAACTCAGAATCTGGATCCTGCACCTTCTCTTTACCTTTACCATCGCATCTATTAAATTTTGGGTTTCGCTTTTCTGGAGAAGCCAAAGTTTTCCCTTTACTCTTACCTAGATCCGGGGGCGGAGCTAGAATATTTTTCTTGAGGGGGGTCAAAACCTAGAAAACATGGATAGGGGGGGGCAAAAGCTAATAATTAATTATTAATATAATTAATAATTGTATAATATTATAATTATAATTTAATAATTTAAATTTAAAATTATTATTTATATTATATTCTAATATTATAATTTTTTATTTTTTTATTTTTTAAATGGGTTTTGTGGGAATATTGAAGGCATAGGGGGGGCCATGGCTCCCCTCCGCCCCTGCCTAGATCATCAACGAACACTGCCTCTTGTATTTTTGGTTTCCTTTTGTCACTGCCTCGATCGAAGGGGAAGAAGATGGACCAAAATTATAGTCCATCAATAGTCTGTCCTTAGGACTCACATGCCCTTTAAGTATGTCATGTGCCGCTGCCCTTTGAGGCCCAACAGCTGGGCCCAAAGTATGTTTCAAAAGCCCAGGCCCATTTTTCTTATTACCCATCACACGATTACTTAAGGTGCCTCGTGATGGGTTATTAACCTTTGACCCTAATAGATCAGTTCTGTTCAAGTCTGATACACCAGCTGGCTGACCCACCCCTTCTTTTGAAATTTGAATTTAGGATTGTTTCAGACATCGAGGTCCATTAGTCAGAGCCTCAAGCATAAGGCCAGTCGTGTGTAATTTCCTTTCACACATCCCTTTCTTTCCTTGCCTAATAAACTTCTTCCTCTTTTAGTTCACCTTTTCCTCTCCCCAGTTTGTTTGCCATTTCAGTGTAATTTCCTTTCTCCTTTCCTGCTTCCACTTGACTTCTTCCACATAACCATTCTTCTTCTACCTTCTCATCTTCTTCCCTTCTTCCCTCCCTCCATAGCTCAGCTTCAATGGCTGTAACTAGCCAGGGTGAATAAGAGATTCCATCAACCAGTACCTTTACTGAACGTGGGATATCTTCCAAGTTTACATTACTCAAACATACTGCAGCTGAATGGAGGTCTTTAACAAAAAATCCCTCTAACCTTGCTTTGCACAGGGTTGCTTTTGAGACAAAAACATCTGAAATCCATAGGTGAAACGGTAGCCCCAAGATTCAAACAATTACTTTGTCCCTCGCGTGCAGATCCTTAGAGTTAGAATGAGGAGTCCATTTTGAAACAGTCACAGAGGCTGACTCCAATTGACAACACATAGCCTGGAGTTCCATTTTCTCTTCTACTAACTCTAGAAGGGCCTTGCACTTTTCAAAGGGGGTTAAAATAATAGTACTGTTTAACTTCAACTTCTTTAGTAACTCTTCAGCAATTTCTTCAGTCATTCTTGTGCATGTTGCAAACCATTCTACAGTCCTTTGCTGCTTGAGCCATGAGCTGCATTCTGTTACCTCTTCTGGCAGTTCCTTCTGCTCCCTCACTGTAGAGTCTCAATAAACCCCCTGTGTTTCTTCTACTAGCGCCCTTCTACTCTCTTCTCTAGCTTCCTCCCATGTAATGAAGTCCTTCAAAATCCCTGAAACTTCTCCCCAGCCATTCCACTTCTTACCTTCAGGGAAGCAGACTATCTGCTTTTTTCCTTCCCCAAAGAATTCCATAAGCCCCACGTACCTTCCTTAAGGATTCTCCCTTCTTTCTGCTATATATCTCCTGACATTAATCTCAATTGAATCTTTGTATTCAGACTTCCTACTCACCTGAATAGCATCTTCCATGAAAGTCTGAAACCACACCAATGCTTCTTCCCCTACCAGCAACACCATGGCCATATTAATTTCTCTGATTTTTAAAGCTTTCTTCCCTTTCACCCTGTAACTTTCAAATAGGAACTGCTTTGCTTCCACCCTTAGAGATCTTCTTCGAACCTCAGTCTGCTGAAACCTCCCTTCCTCCATGTTGCCTCCCACGAAATAGAACCAACCAATTGTTTGTGTCTATACAAAGAATATTTGCATTCAAAAAATTGATAAAAAAAAGAACCTCTCTTCCACCATGGCCATATTAATTTCTCTGATTTTTTTTTTGCATTCAAAAAAATTGATAAAAAAAATGTTGCATTCAAAATTTAATAGTGGGTGCGAAACTTAAGGAAACCTATAAAGATAACCTATGTGCCGGTTAAGTAATGGTTTTTGACAAATAAGACAATTTATTGGATATGATTCATGTTAACATGTGCCATGTTTTTAATTTCTTAATATTGTGTATTAAAGTACTAAAAGAAAGCCAATAGTAATGAATTTTGCATGCATATGAAAACACATTCATTTAAAATGAATTTTTGTTAGTATGAAACCAAACAAACAAGCACATCAACAAGTCAATGAGTCAATAAGCATAGTGAATTCAAGAAAATATATACTACAACACACTAAATCCAAGCAAATTAGCAATGAAGAACATACTAGTACATGCTATATGGCTTTAATCTTTAGGTATTGTAAAGCGCCCCCCCCCCCCAAAAAAAAAAAAAAAAAAACAAAGTAATATAATAACTTGATAAGGTGCTCACCTTGCCCTTTTGCTTGTGTAAAAGGGCTCTAAACACTTAAGAAAAATTGGCATGATATAAAGATGCCCCTTACGAAACTCCTTGTCACCTGGATGCCTGCCATGCTGAACCGCTACTATCACAGGAGCCGTCATTTTTTGAACCATAGATGGTGTAATAATTACATAGTGATTTGGGGGCATTCTAGGTTTATTATGAGCAAGCTTGCAAATACCATCGATACTTGGAATTTAGTTGTCAATTTGGTCTTTGAATACTAACCCCGGCCTGGTAGTTGCCTGATGGAATAACTCAGAAACTTTTGAGATCATTTAATTATATTTAATTTGATGTAGGGTATCACTTTTGTTGGGTGTAACCTTCTGATAAGTTCTTTTTAAGTCCATATGAGCAGATCTTGAACAAAATTGACCTTGCAAAGCTGGTGAAGTCTAAAGGCTACGATATAACTCTCTTGCCGAGTTTGGGCATGGGCTTTGGAAACTTGGCTGCAACTGCAGATAATACTCCTCTCGAACCTGGTGAAATTTCCATTGAACCTGTGGAGATATTTGTCAAGGCAGCTTCAAACTGTTGTGGCAAGTTGGCTAATGATTGTTGTTGTCTATGTTGTATCCGAGCTTGTTCCAAGGTAAACAATGAGTGTGCAACTGTTCTTCTTCAGCTTGGTGCTGCTTTATCGTATCTTGGCTGCTTCATCTGTTGTTTGGGCAATGACTGATCATCGAAACTGCCAGTAATTCCGATTTGGCTCTCTGTATGTTGTCTTGCAAATATATTATTTCCCTCAGCTTGTATTTGAGGCAGGTTGACTAAAACATGGTTGAAACTTCTGTGACATCTATAATTGTACTTTTTTTGTCTTTTCATTTTTATGTGGGAAAATCTATGATGCGGAAAAGATATGGTATGGGAAAAGCTTTGACCAATCAAAACCCACCCATGAATTTTGACAAATCACACTGGATTGGCTACCACATTTATGATCCCAGTTGACTGGTCATAAGTTTTTCAGATATCATATATTTTCCATATCATAGTCGAACCCCTGCTTAAAAAATGCAGCACGACTTTTGGTTGGAAAAAAGAAAGGATCTGAAACCAATTTAACAGCTAAAAATATGATGCAATCAGCTGTCAAATGCAAATCTCCTATAATACTGTTGGTATTTATCTTTACTATACACAAGTAACTACAAGTGTTTATCCATAAATGTGGTAGACAATCAGATGTTATTTATCAAAATTCATGGGTGGGTCTTGATTGGTCAACTCTTCCCATACCATATCTTTTCCACATCATAGATTTTTCCGCAAAAGTGAATTAAACAGTGGTTTAGTAGGAGTTCAAATATGTGCCTTATGGCCTCCACACCATCTTAGCCTGCCAAGTGTCATCTCATACACAATTCCCCCTCAGCGTGTGTGAATTAACAGGACGGCCTCACCCTGTTAGCTCCCAAGTCTCAATTTCACCCAAAACGAAAATGTATCCCCATTCCTGCTCATACTCTCTGACTCTCGACCTGCCCTGTGCAATCTTTCTAACCCCTGCACCTCCTCCATCAGAGCTTGGCGAGAAATCTGGCAGAAACACTGGAGGTATCCTCCGTCTCTCTCATATTCACGGATCATTAGTCCTATGTGAGGGAACTCAAGGATGGAAGAAGTTTTGAAACATCCATGTCCGTAAAACTGAGATAGATGTTCCTTGTGCTTTTGGTACTTTGAGGCTTATGTTCTCTATAACACATTGGCACGCGTGCAGAACTGAAAAATGCTCCGGTTCTTCCAGGGTTCAGACTTCAGATGATCTTCGTCAAAGAACAGAACTTTTCAACCTGAACACTCCGCTCTGACACAAACCGATCCCCACATGCATGAAAAAAAAAAATCAAAAACAAACAAACAACGGAATATGGTATCCATTGTTGTTGATCTTGCACCAACTTATACCTACTTCAGAATTTATTTCCACGTTTAGCCATGAATTCATATCTTCCTTTCTTCTTTATTTATTGTTGTGGGTATTATGGTTAGCAAACTTCACACAATATTTCAAGCAAATAGCCAAATACACAATTTATATCCAGGGTTTTCCAATAATTATCAACTATTTCTTGGTTAAGAATACACTTTCAGTCTTAACAGGAACTCAGAGAGAGAGAGATCTAGAATATGAATCTTGTTTCAGATCACAACCTCCGAGATCACCATTGTGAATTGAACAAACCATATGTTCTTAAAAGTCTGCAACAGAAAAGACTAGTTTTGGAGCAGAAGGTTCCACTTTAATACATTAGATCGCATTTTTGTGCAGTTTAATTTCTGGAATACTGAGCAATAGTGGATGCTCAATTTGTAGCTTCTGGTTCTAACCCCCTTTGGTTGTGGTTTGCTTCAACTCAGGTTGATAACAGACAACCAATGCTTGAATGAGACTTATACAGTCATATCTGTATTCCATGCTGCAATTGAGCTGGACCCTCAAATACATGCACATTTTGTTCTCCAGACAATTTATTTTCTATATAGCAATCTAAGGGAGAGAATTGCCAATCAAATCCCTGCGACTGGAGAACACATTAGTAGTGGATGCATCGGAGAGGAGAAGTCATTTGAATTTTGAATCATCTTTCATCCAAAAGCAATGCGCTCCGCAGCAGCTAAGAAGAAATGATTATCAGTCATGGAGACCAAAAGGAGGCTTGCCGGAAAGCCGGAAAGATTTGTCTCAGTTTTACGGGCATGGATGTTTCAAAACTTTCTCCATCCATGAGTTCCCTCACACAGAACTCATGATTTGGCTACAACCGTTAACAACTAGTGAAATTGGGCAGGAAGGTTACACAGGGCAGGTCGAGAGTCTAAGAGAGTATGAGCAGGAATGGGGATAAATTTTCGTTTTGGGTGAAATTGGGAGTTAATTGGACGAGCTAACAGCTCCACATCCGTTGAGGGGAAAATGGGTGAAAGAGGACATTTGGCGGGCTACATTGCAAAGCCAGAAAGAAAAGCCCGTGACTCAACTTCAGTAGGGGAACCATAGTAAATGGCAAATACACGAGCAAAGAGAAACGGCCGTTGTGGTCTCTAACAACCAGTACGGGTGTAAATGGAATTTAAAAATCTAATTTCGAATTTGATATTCGATATTCGATAGGATAATTCAAATATCTAATCAGTCGAATTCGAATATGATCTGATTCTATTTAATAAATATCCGAATTCGATTGATTATTTAATTCTTATATATAATAAAAATTATTTTATATAATTTATATATAATAATTAAGTTATATAAATAATTTATATATTTATATACTTAATATCAACAAAATATTTATTAATTATTTAAAATAATTTATTAATTAAATTTGAATCGGATTCAAATACAATTTTTAATTTTTAATATCTATAGGATATTATTCAAATTTACACCCCTAACAACAGACCAGTTGAAGCCTTATTAGAAGACACCGCTGCATCAACGTTAATTTTAATTGCTCCAAATGGAGGCCTACTCCAATGAAACTATATTTATTTCACTTGGAAAAGGAGAGGAAGCAATCATGGGGACAGAAGTGGCTAACAGAAATTTAACAAGGCATTGACCTTTGAAATGATACCAATAAGATTGAATTGACCTGAACATCATAAAAAAACTCGTTGAGAGATTGCCAATATTTGCTTAATATACACACTGCCTTTGAAAAATAAACCACTCTCTACCTCATGGTTGGGTTTATCATAATTCCACCAGATTGGAAACAGGTCCAACATTAATTGCATTTACTCCCGCTCCATCGGCCGGAAATTGAGTTGAGACCCAAACCAAATATCTTTAGCTCCCGGGGCATGAAATATGATTCTTGGTTGATTCAATACCCGCTTAATAAATAACAAACGTCCTATCAATAGAAAAAAAAATTTCATAAACAATTTGAGGGAAGGAATGAAATTCCTGAGGCTGAGAGAGTCACCAAATATGAACCAAATATATTAATAGGGATGACAATTTCTGTCCTATCCGGTGGATATCCACCCCAATGGGACAGTTTTTTTTACTTGAAGTCCAAGATGAGTATTGGAATTCTACTACCCATATGGATATAAGTAGGGTATGGTATTAAGTTAAACCTGACCCTCCCCAACCTATATATTATTAGAAAGTATATAAGCTTTATATATTAGCTGTTGAATTTAATAATGTTTTGAATTTTATGTGAAGGATTATTGATAGTTTGTGTTTTTTATTTGCCTTAATCAAATATTTGGAAATTTTATTATTTGTTTGTGTTATTTTACTTATTTATTGCTTATATGTAACAAAAAATAATAGAAAATTAGATACAAATTCTAAGCCCAACCCACCCCTACTCTTGAATGCAGAGAGCATTTTGCATTTTTATGTATGAAGAGGGTTCCGATTCTCAAAATCCAACCCACTATGGATTTTGGACAGATAAAAATTGGGAGATTTAAAAAGATGAACTGCATCGAGAATTTACGAAAACCACCCCATTGATATCCCTATAGATGAACCTGCAGGCTGAGAACTCATTAAAACCCTAATAGGCTAATACTAGAGGAGGAAGCAGAATAAGTACCATGCAGCATTGCGGTGTTGGTGCCCAATATAACTTATCTGGGAGTTTAGCACAGCGATTTGGAATCTGGACTTGAGCCACCAAATCAACAAGAGATGCTGGGAGGAATGAGAGCAAAAGGTTTTTCTACCATACCATGGAAATATGATTAATAAAATTGGCAATGGCAACTCGTCTTTGTGCAGTGACCCTAACGGGATGGTCTTTCAGTAAAACACCAGCATTGCACCATGGCCCATGGGTCACTACAAAAATCCACTGCCCATTCATCACCAATACTCCACTTCACAGCCTTGACTACAACATAGCAGCAAGGGGTATTCGACAATATAGTTGGTTTTATTTTTAAAAATAAAAACAATTGTCACATTAGTATAAACAGTATAATTTTGTTGATGTGATAGTTGGTTATATTTAATTTTAAGGTGCCTTTTTATTTGAAGCGCGAATTATAAGGGAGAGCACTCTAACTTCATTCATTAGGAAATTTGCTCAGCATTACAATCAGAGGAGATATTGTCTATCAAAAAAGATTGAGTAATAGAGCAAGTATACATAAAATGAAGAGATAGGACGTGCTAGCCAATGAGTGAACAACTTTACTACCCGCTGGTTCAATCCAAGATACTGAGCAATGAGGGAAGGAAGCCATAAGCAATCTGCAATCAGCAATTATCTTTGTAATTTTCCAATTTAGGCTCTGTTCAGTTTTTGGGAAGTATTTAATATATAAGTGTTTTTTGAGAAATACATACCCCGGTAAATACATTTATTCATTTTTTTTTTATTTTTTAGTTAAATGAGAAAATAATTATTTATAATCATAAAAATTCATTATTGAAATAAACAATTTTGTCCCATTCAAGTGTTGATAACTTTCTCCTAGGTGGGAAATGGGTATCAATTAATTGGGTAAGTGTTGTTTAAGGAAAATAAATTTTTCACAGACCCACATAAATCTGAAAAAAGAACATGAATATCTTGATCAATGAAAAACAAAATCCCATTGACAAACTTCCTCTCTCTCAAGATCCAAAAAAGTAACAGGCTTTAATATAATCCTCCAACAGTTATTTGATAACTGTAAAACAATTTCCCTCCAAATCAGTACAAGTCAATCTCAATTTTCACCCTTCAAAAATTTCACCTCAAGAGTTCTTGCCCACAAAGAATTTGGATCACGTAGCCACGTAGGAGTTGCCAACTCAATTTCGAAATAAGAGCTTTGTTTCGGATCTCTCATTGGGATCGTATAACAACCACTGTATTAAAAATCAAATTAAAACTGATCCAATTTTCTTTTTTTAATTGGGCCAACCAAATTATCAAGTTTAAGATATATATATATATATATATATATATATTAGAAGCCCGGTCAGGCCATGATCTCTCCTGGATTGGGTTTAAGTTCAACATGGGCCCAATCCTAAGAATTGAGTTAAGGATCAAACGTGAGGTTAAAAGACTCGATACTGAACTGTTCAAGCCGTGTCCATTTTACATTGAAATTAGATGCACTCTGATTGGGCTTTAGTCAATTTACATACATTATAATTTGACATAAATGCATGTGTATGCATATATATAAGATTTATCAAAAAAAATGCATGTATAATTAAAAATACCCAAACTTTTTACCCAATGCCGATGACTGAAAATCCAGGCCCATCCCACGTAAATTTGCGAGTTGTATCGAACCGGATTCGGATTGAACCCACCTAAGTCGCACATAAGGCTCAGTTTAGAAAAAGTACAACTATATACTGTGTAAATGCATACAAAACAATACAAAATATAAGACTTTGCAC
The DNA here is from genome assembly GCF_056320005.1 of Nelumbo lutea. NCBI lineage: Eukaryota > Viridiplantae > Streptophyta > Magnoliopsida > Proteales > Nelumbonaceae > Nelumbo > Nelumbo lutea. Next base: position 1,862,750 of record NC_142689.1, read on the forward strand.
TCTACATTTTGTATTTATACTCCTTCCAAACTGAGCCTAAGGTTATATGCCATCAGTCGTCCCATCCTCGTTTTACCGTGGCCAGTCCATGCCCCATTTTCCTTCCCGCCCTCCTTTCTGCATTTTCGATCTCCCTCCTGAGGTAAGAAGCAAAACTAGGTTTATCATACATTTGTTTTTTAATTTATCCATTTTATTTTGTTAATTGGATCGCAAAAATTCTTATACAATCAAATTTTTTCCTCAAAAGAGGTTTCTCGATTGACATAGTTTCTGATTTTCTGTTCAAGTGCGTAAATATAAATCTCATCGTAATCAAGTTGGGTTGGATATCTTTAAATTTTGGATGGAGCTTTGCATTTCTATGTGAGAAATGTGGAGTTAATGACACAGATTTTTTGAACTTCTTCATTGATTTGATGTCTTTATATTGCAGTGATGTAAAACATCGCCTTATTTTTCCAGTTCATATTGTCAGGAAAAAAACTGCTATCATCCAATTAAAATTTTCAGTTGTAATTCTGGACTTGTTTACATGATGATCTTTACAGCTATCCTGAATTGTTATAATTCAATAACAATTTTCAGTTGCTGATGCTTGATTTGTTCTCCACAGAAATTTTTGTTTCAGCCTCTACGAATCCATTCCTCTAATTTCTACTTTTTCTTTTTTAATTTGTAAGGAGATCTCCAGGATATGCGAACATAGAGATAGAATATATGCTGGCAATGATAAAGCCGGATCTTTTCGTTGGTAACTACACAAATACGACAAAGAGAAGCATTCTGCAACCGGGCTTTAGCATCATCAAGGAGATGATGGTTCAGCTTGATGAGGCCATATCTTTTGGTAGTAAGCATCAAATTTCTACGCAGATGAGCCAAATATGAGATTCTTTCTATGCAGACGACTCTAAAAAGGAGCTTCTTTCCTAGTCACATCAAATACTTGACCAGGTATCGTGATTTCTCGATAACAAGTATCAAATTTGCTCTTGACAATACATCTTTAAAGCTATCAACTAAGATGGAGTAGCAATATGGATATAGATTTCACTATTCATATGGTTTGTTGTAGTCATGCAGGTTCTATTATTTTCTTGTTGAGCCTCTCTGCACTACCATGTCATCACTTCTTTTATTTTAGCAATCAATGAGCTAAAAAGTTCTCTACTTAGTAAAGATGCAAAACTTTAAAAAAAGATTATCAAATTTAATATGAATCATTTCCACCCCTAAATAATTTCACAAGAGTGCCCGTAAGAAACTGTATATTAGAGGGCTGAAAGTGTCAGTGGTATCTGAGTTTGTGTTTATGTACTTAAACAATTAAACATACTTAGACGTATCCTATTGTGCAGGCCAACAATGTCGCATGGAGTTTGAGTGTTGGGCAGACAAGAAACAACATGTCCAAAAAATTGGTGTAGCAGAAATGGGGATTTTGAGATGGATAAGTGGGAAAGCTAGAAGGGATAGGTCATCATCATCATCATCCAAGCTTTACCCCATCCATATGGGGCCGGTTACATGAGTCCTGTTTTGACATTTCATTCTGTTTAATGTCATATCCATGGTTAAATTTTAGGCACTTAATTCATTTCTTACTACTTCAACCCATGTCTTTCCTGGTCTAACCCTAGCCCTTCTAGCCCTTAAACTTGCAATAGATCACTTCTTCTTAAGAGTGTTGTTGACAGTCTTCTATGCACGTGATCAAACCATCTTAGTCTACTTTCTCTCATTTATCACCTATTGGATTTGGACCCACTCTTACGTTCCTTTGAGTTACTTCATTTCTAATCCTATCTTTTCTAGTTTTTCCACTCATCCATCTCAACATATGCATTTATGCTACACTCATTTTTTGGACATGTTGCTTCTTGACTGCCCAAGACTTTGCATCATACAATATTGATGGCCTTATGACTATTTTATAGAGTTTCCCTTTATTTACCTGTCACATAAAACTCTGGATGCACCCCCCTGTTTTTCAAATTCTATGGGTGACATTGTCCTCAATCTCTCCCTTGTTATGAATTATCAATACAGGTATCAAAAAAGGTCACATTGAGTTATCTCTTGGTCTGTAATACTAAGTGTACCCTGATTTTAAAACCCCTTGTTTCTAAGGGAGCAAGTGTTTTGGGGTATATTGTAAAGGGTTTTATTTGTTTCAGCTACTGTTGATGATTGGTTCAACCGTTGTACATGATTGTTCTTCTCAAGATTAATAAAGTTTATTTTACATATCATTGATAAAAAAAAAAAAGTTTATTTTATGTATCAAATAGTAGTAGTACAATGGAACCTCCTGAATATGTTTAATCAGTTCACTAAAGCTAAGTACCAAATTTTGAAACGTTGGAGAAGACCCATTGTAATTGTAAAATCTATCGTCTCTCCCAAAAGTGTTCTAACACTGGTTGTTGCACCCACATACATATTCTTAATTAGGTCCATACTAGAGGAAGAGCCCGTGTGATGCACAAGCTTGCAAAAAGAATGAATTTCTAAAGGAGATCTTCATGCGCATTTTTTATAGTAAACAAAAAATGGAAAAGGATGATTAAAAACCACTCAAGTGTTGAGGGAACATCCAAGAAGAAAAGCCAAATGAAACTTCCATACTTAAATTTTGTCATTCAAGCACATCCCAAATGTTGGCCCCTAATTGAACCGGGGAAAAAAAAAGCCAATGAAACAAGGTGAGGTGTATCCCAAAGTTCCTTCATTTGGTTGTGAGTGTTGAATGGAACACTTGCCACATAGTAATAAATGGAACTACATATGCAACCTCAAATAGAAATAGATAAAAAAAATGAAGAGGTTGTACTTGTTAGTGGTGAACAAGCAAGCACTTGTGAAGAAATGTATTCAGTTCCAAAACTTCTAGTCGAGCTTTGTATTGATACATAAATGGAGAAAGTGTAGAAAAATGAAATGGGGAGTCCAAACAATAGATCAGTAGCTATGGTAGTGGAGGTCCGCAGTTGGCATTTTCAGCACTGGTAACGAAGGTCTGCAAACAACACTAGAATAAAGGTGAGGTGAAGAGATTCATTGATTCAGTGAATCCAAGAATAAAACGACAAAAAAATAAACAAATAACAGAAGTTCTATTCTCAACCCTCATGACCGCTTCGAATGCCTATCGGAAGATAAGAAGAAAGCATGGATCGTTCTATCCGGCTAAGCTGAATAAAAGGTAGATGGAAGAAGTGACCGACCTTGGAACATATAAACGAGAGCTAAAGGAGAGGAGACCCAAGGTTATGTGGAGAAATAAGGCAACTCCACGAAGAACAAAGAAATGGTGGAGTTTGGTGAGAGACGAAAAACAACCCCATGCCTTCATATGTGATTGAGGCAATAAATAAAAGACGACAAAGTATAAGCATGTGAATAGCAACCCTGGACCTTCATTCCTTATCTATTTGCACAATCCATAAATTCATGTGTGGATACCATTTCTTGCATGCAAATCGGGCCACATAGCCCAAAGCGAACACCCATCCCACTTTAATATATATAATAGATAGTTAGATACCTATTTGGAACACCTTTCTTTTCCAAGATCTACCATATTATCTCTCTAGGTACTCCATTATATGCTTTCTCTAGATCAATAAACACCAAATGAAGATCTCTTTTTTTTTTCTCTCTAAGCTTTTCTGTCAATTATCGCAAGAGAGAGAGATAGTTTCCATGTTTGATCTCCCTAGCATAAACCCAAATTGGTTCTCCAATATACTTGTTTCATCTCAAATTCCTTTTTTTGTTTTGAATCTCCCCCCTTTCCTTTGTCCCATCCTTATTGGGCTGGAAATGATAGGATTAGATATGAACTTCAAAAGAGTCTAGGAGTACCTTCAATAGGTGATAAAATGAGGGAAAGTAGACTGAGATGGTTTCATCATGTGTAGAGAAGATCGCCGATAGCACTAATGAGAAGTGGTCTATCACAAGCTGAAGGTCTAGAAGAGTTAGGGGTTGACCCTAAAGGATATGAGTTAAAATGGTGAGAAATGATTTATGGGCGAGTGGGCAACAGGATTCATGTAGCTGACCCAATATTTTTATGGTTCTTGAGAAGGTGAATGGCCGAATTCAAACCTAACTATTTTAATTTGAGAAGGTGATTGCAATCGTAGATCGGTGTGCTTTGATGGAATCAACTGATGCAAAGAAAGCTAGGATTATGAACCCTGACACTGTTGACATTATATATGTATGTGTTTATATCTATGTAATCTATCTATTTATTTATGCATGTGTTTGATTTGTGGTTTGAATTTCACAATTTTCCCAACTTTTCTTGATTATGAGGTTTGCAGACAGCTTGATTTTGTCATATCACATAATCACAAGCACAAAAGAATGACTGTTTTAGATTAAACTGCTTTCTGCATCCCTCTGAAATCTTTTGGAATTACATCTAGGTAATGGTGGTGATATGTAATGAAATAAAAATCAAAATATGTACATGTTAAAAGGAAAAGATATGGATGATACCTTTTTACTTATTCTTAAGATCTATCTCAAAGGAATTATATGGATGATACCATACCTGATAATGAAGTGCAGCATGAGAAATCATCTGTCTGCAAGTCATTTTGCCTATGTGCATTCTGATCTAAACCATTCCACTGTTGGGTCCTACTAGTGTTTGCAATTTATTGTGGAGGCCCTCCATGAGGTCTAACCGTCTAAGCAATTGAACACCCAAACACCCTTATATGATTTTACTAATTCTTAAATAATGCTAATTACTGCAATGATATATATGTATGTATGTATTTATAGACATTTTGGTGCACATATATTAATTGCTTCCACATTTTTATTTTATGATTATATTAATTACAATTTATACTTCTTCATGGGTTTTATTACCAAATACCACAGGTTTTGGTTAGTTTTCATTGTGTTTTGTGGCGTCTGAAAGTATTATTTTGCGGATGCCATACATTTCTTACTTTTGTGATGATGATGGTTTTCCAGCATTAGTGCCATCTGTGGATTGGACTCAGAATGAAATTGTGTTCAGATTCTCTGCAATCTGCTGCAAGGAAAATGCTGTTTTTCTTTGGAGATATGTTGTTCATCAGGTCAGTGCCTTATCTACTTCAATGAGGAAAACCATTAGATGATTAATGTTTTTGACCATTTCTCCTTAGATATGACAATTGGATGATCTAACAATGAGAAGCCATATGCCAATTACACATTATGTTCTTACTGTGGTAGTGGTTTGGAGTTCCTGGTTAATCTGGTTTTCGGCTGCATGTTGTTGGCAATCAATGTGGCAGCACATCAATTAGCTGATTTCTTGGGCAAGGATGCTTATCTTATGGTATGCATCTAGGTGGCATGAAATACTTGGCTAAAAAGAAGGGTCTGTCCTAAGACCATGGATCTCATGGATCATACTTGCAGGTCACACTTAAGACACCCATGACAGCACATTAACCTGGGCCATTTCTAGCTAAGGGTACAACTTGGGTGGGCTGGATCAGGTCGAGGAACAACCCAGGACAAACCAAAAAACTTAAACCTCAGGCTTGGGCCAGGCCAAGCTTGACCGAGCACAACTCAGACCAGGCTTGGTCTTGGTCTTCTACCACATTTATGCCTTTATTCTACTTCACATAAGTTTACATGCTATTCTGTAGCCATTTACCAATATACTAAGTATGAGTATCTATCAGCATAATGCTACATCCTTGTAACAAAGTACTGAATCATTTTTTTTTACAAGTAAAAACAAATTTTATTAATCAATAACTGAAAGCTTTACAAGCATCCATAGAGATACACAAAGTACTGAATCTTCCTAAGGAAGGAGAAAGAAGATTACAATAGAAAGGCTTGTAAGGGTGGTTTGGGGGATAAAAAATAAGAGTGGGCTTTTATTTCTTCAATTGGTGCTTCTGGTGGCATTCTAGTAATTTGGAATGAAAGTGTGGTGTCAGGGGTTGAAGTGGACAGAGGACAGTTTTCAATCTCCATTCAGTTTTCACTAGGGTGTACAATCTGAATAATCCGAGGCTGAGGGAGAGCTTGTGGAAGGAGCTTGAGTCTGATAGGATTTATGGCCAACTCCCTTGGTGTATTGGGGGGGATTTAAATGTCACAAGGTATGTCCATGAAAAAATCTAATGGTGATTGAATCACTAGAAATGGTGGTTGATTTGCCATTTCAAAATGCTAGTTTCACTTGGTCTAATAATTTGAAACTATTTCCTGCTGGCTAGACCAATTTCTTATTTCTATAGGTTAGGAGGTTCTCTTTCTGAAAGTCATCCAGGAGACAGCTGCCTGTTGCACTTCTAACTATGGCTGATAGTGCTAGACACCTTAAAAAACCCATCACCTAGTGATTTGGTTTCAATGTGTTCACATGGTCCCAACACTTATTTGTGAGACCCTCTAATAAAACACAAACATGCAACTAATCAAACGAAAAACCAAACTATCTAGTGAGTTGCATCTTGTTGTTGCTACCCCAAATGACACACTAGCAACCTACTAACATATGAAAAAAATAGAGATTACCTCTAGGGTCTATTACCTAATTACCTATGGCAATTTAGAAATACCAATGTAGCCTAACAAGTTGAATGATGAGTTCATACAACCACAATACTTGCATGTGACCCTCCAATGAAACACAAGCATGCTATCAATCGAATGAAAAACCAAATCACTAAATGAGTGCTTGCCTGTGTGATTTGGTTCAATGAATTAACATGATTACAATACTTCCTTGTTCCCTACAATAAAACACAAACATGCTAACAATTAAATGAAAAAACAAAATACCCAATAAGTGCATGCCTTTTTCCCAAGTGTATCTTGATTTGTACTCCTATTATTACTAAAATTTACATGTCATATACTCTATTATAGTCCTACTCATTTTAAAACCTCTTGTTTCTAAGGCATTTTTCCATAAGCTTAATTTTGCATTTATTCCTTTATTAGTTTCATCAATTAAAACAATTTCATCTACAAACAACATGCACTATGGAACTTCCTCCTAATACATTTAGTCAATTCATCTAGGATCAGTGCAAATAGGTAAAAGCTAAGTGCTGAACCTTGGTGAAGACCCATAGTAACTGTAAAATCTGAAGTCTCTCCCATTGGTGTTCTAATGTTGGTTTTGCCCCTTATACATATCCTAAATTAGGTCTACATACCTATTTTGAACCCTTTTTTCCCAAGACCCAGCATATTATCTCTCTAGGAACTCTATCATATGCCTTTTCTAGATCAATGAACACCAGAATATTAACTACGAAATATGCACTGAACAAGGAAATCACATAACCAATATTTCCTATTCCCTTAGAAAGGTAAAGAACTCTGATCTCGATTGTATAGCAGCTCTGGCCTATGTCAAGATTGAGTATAATTGCACCTGAACTTCTATTTTAATGTGAATACCCTGCACATAAAATGTGCTAATATCTGGTGTATGTAGAAAGAGTTGGTAGCAAGTTTTTATTAGAGTTGGGCATCCCCTAAATTCAGGATTTTGGTAGGGAAGCCGAGTAGTCTCAGGCTCTCAACCAAAATAAGATGGAATAAAGAGAAAAGGTTTTATGAACAGTTATTTAGGTATAGAATAAAAGGGGATAGTTTTTTTTTTTTTTTTTATAAACGGGCCAATTGGGTGCTTACCCTAGACAACCTTACCCATTTTACCCATGCTAAAGGGTTGCCTGCGTGATCCACCCATTGACCAGTTTCAGTGTATTTTCTATTCTCTATTAAAATTTTTCATAAGTAATGCCAGTTATGCTTGTTTCGAGTTCAAATTTCATTTTCCTCTGCTTTGTTTAGAGGGAAGTAAAATGATGTTCCCACTATGGGTGAGCATGGGTCAGTATGGTTCAGTTCCATGGTAGAACCTGGAACCTACCCTATAGGAGTCAATTCCAAGTCTTTGGAACCGAAACCTACCCTTTGAAGGTTAGTTCCAGGGTTGGTTAGGGCCTTGGTGGTTCCGGGGTCAGTTCCAGGTCTACTCGTGGAACCTGTTTTTTGTTTACTCTCTCCTTTGAAAAATAAAAAATAAAAAACATGTTCTTTAAAAATTTGATTTTCAATAAATATGATATATATAGTTTAAAACTTGTATCATCTTTATTGGTTAAATTGTGTAAGTTAATATGTAGACTATCAGCCGGTTTGGGTAGGATAAACCCCTAGACCCTGGAACTGGCATGGGTAGGGGTCAGTTCCAAGAATTTGGAACCAGACCCTACCCTGTAACAGATCGGGTGGGGCTGGTTCAGGGCTGGTTCACAAGGTCAGTTTCATTCGATTCTGGGTAGAACCTAGCCATTTGCTCACCCCTAGTTCCCACTCTATATGAGAGGGAAGAGGCAACAAGGGGAGTAATTTTTTGTATTACTTTTTGGAATGCAGATTTTACACCCCATGGAAATGCAAATGATGTTGTCCCAGTGTAAATTTTACCTCCCATTTTGAAAGTGCTTGCAAAACAAACAAGGGAGAAGGTGCACTGGATACAAAATTTGCGGTCCACTTTTTGCGCCTCAAAGCAAATACATTGCGGAAAATGTACATAGAAAAAAAAAAAGCTGGGGCAATTTTTTAAAGTAATGCTTTTTTTTTTCTTTTGAAGTAATGCTAAATTGAAGTTTCAAATATTTAGTGGGTAAAAGTGACCTTGTTCTTTTCGCCACCTTGTTTCATGCCTAAAACCTTTGCTACCCATGCAAATACCAATGCAAGGTGGGGTACAGGTCTGATGTGGATTAGTGGTATGAACCACTGTTTTCAAAACCGGACTAGACCGGATGGTTGGACCTTTTTTGGGAACCGGTCATTCTGTTTTTCTATAAAACTGCTTTTTCCCTTAAAACCGTTGATTTTGGTCAGTAAAACGCTTTGCAAACACCAATGCAAGGTGGGGTACAGGTCTGATGTGGATTAGTGGTATGAACCACTGTTTTCAAAACCAGACTGGACCGGATGGTTGGACCTTTTTCGGGAACTGGTCATTCTGTTTTTCTATAGAACTGTTTTTTCCCTTAAAACCGTTGATTTTGGTCAGTAAACCGCTGAACCAGCCGGTTAACCGTTCGAATGGTTTTGACTATTTTCCAATTTTTTATTTTCTTATTAGAACGGGCCGGCTGTTTGAATCGAACAGTCAGACCGTTCGAATCGGTAACCGGTTCGATCACTGGTTTGTTTTTAAAAACCATGGTATGAACATATAGCGAATCTAGAGGGTCCCCCTATCCAGTGGACTTTGTATGGTTTGGTCGCATTTTATCTCCCCACTGAATAAAGGAATGAATAATGAGGTTTCACGTCAATAATAAACTCATGAATCCCATGTATTTTATTGCTAGAGTAGAACCTCATTGATTCTACAGCCTGCTGAACAGCCAAAGCGTTCAGCTAACCCTTTCGCTACTTTACCTGATTAGAGAACCTTCTTAATCATATTTGGTGTTTTATTTTAGTAGTATTGCCTGAGGGTGCGCTCACAATAATTATAATAGTTTATGAACAATCATTGTTAGCTGTCATGTGTCCAATCAATGTTTAGAGAACCAATCCAGAGGCTGAACCCTTCTTAAAAAATGTATACAAATTATGTATTAAATGTTATTACGAAGAGTTCAAGGCTATTTAGTAGTAACTCCCTTAATTTTTTCATCTCGTATGAAAGATGAGAAATCACCACTAGATATTAAAAGATTTGATAAAATAATATAGGTTCTAGTTTTTAACTTATAATTACTAGTTTTGGGTGCTAAATAAAATTCATATTGTTCTCCCGAGGTATATTTGCATATCGTAATTCTTATTCCATTTTGTAGTATTTCCAAAATGTATCTCAATAGTTCATACTTTACATAAATTATTAAAATTTGTGTTTCTTATGTATTTATACCTTATGATCGCCTTTTTTTATGAGTACGAGATATCCTCCATGCTGTCGATAATTAGGCCTGTTCACTGAGTTGGCTTTCACTCTTCATTGAGCACCAATATAAGTTGAAACTGGAATTCACTATGCTTTGTACTTGTTTGAAAACATTTGATTTGATCTTCTGTTACTGGTTTTGTTAAATTATTAAAACCTTTTGTTCTCACTTTCTACCATGCTTCTACTCTTTCTCATTAAGGAGCCTACAAGATTTGGGTGATATGGATAAGCTCATAGTCATTAGGTATAAAAATTGGATTCGCGGACATTGTTTACACTGGTGAGGCTTAATGGTGCGGTGGTGGTGAGGCACCACTGAGGTGCCGTGGTGGTTATTTGTGAGTGGGTGAAAAAAGAGAAAATAGAGAGAGAGAGAGAGAGACCTGGTGGGAACTGAGGAGGTGGTGCTCATGTTGTGGTGGTGAATGTGTTGCCACCGCCACTGCCGCTGAACAGAGAAGGTCACCTCTGCACCCCCTCCAAAATTAGAGGTATAAGGATCAAACCTGTGTAACCGCAGGCTCTTCATGGCAACTGGCAAGATCAGTGGACTTCACATGTGACTGTTTGCGTCTTCATATGTCCCCATTTCATAGTGTTCCAACTCCATAGTTCCCTTGTAATGCAATATCTGAAAAAAAAAAAAAAAAAAAGAAAAAGAAAAAAGATCTCCCTCATGTTAACACTTTTCATTAATCTCAAATTAACCTTGACGTCTCATCCTTTGTTCAAGACTGAAAATACTTGTTTACAATTTACAAATTACTTTAAAAGTCATGAAAGATGAGCCATGGAGCCGGTCAAACTTCGAAAAGCAGCCATTGCCATTTTTGTGGAGGATATAACTCAACTTTTATGGCTGAGTTAGGGTGAAAAGCTTTCCAAATTTAGGAAGTATTGAAAATATGAACAAGTTTTCACTTGGAATACCAAACCCCACTTGTTGAGATGAATCACATGGCTTCATCCTCATTTGCTAAATTTATAAATAATGCGGTGGTTAGAGTGCTCTCCTTTTGTTGCTTTAATATCCCTCTTTTTCATTGGGCCTAGACATACATCTCGAGGGATCTGAATGGGGAATTCTAGGCATGATAGTGAAATAATCTTTGTGAAACTTCTAACTAAACCACATGGAGTAAGGTCCAGTACTGTTCTTGTATCTAGAGCTCACAACTACGACTATGGACTAGAGTTTCACAATAACCGAAAGACAGCTTGCAATTACCAATTAGTGTTTACGTTGCATGTTAAAGAACAAACTACTTGATTTTCCTTTAATCCTTTGGTAGTGTGTTTGTGTTAATTGAATTATAGGGGAAAAATTAACAAGAGGTCCTGATATTTATCTGTGTAGTACAACATTCATACATCATAGCATCCTAACCATCCATCATTAGTAAAATAGACAGATCGAATAGTTATATACATAAGAAACTTTTCTAGAGTGATGTGATGTTAGTGATGGATTGGCGGTGAAGAAGGTAAAAAGTTGTATTAGAGGCTAACGAGTGAAACTATTAATATAGTAGAGTTAATGAATCAGGCTTAACGAGAACCATAGCAGTAGACCAGTGAGAGTATGGCCGTATGGGGAATGAGATAGATATCGTAGAAAAGTCAACCCGACCCCTTGACACACGTGTTGAGCCAAAAAAACAGAGGTACAAATCATCCCAATGTTGTCGTGACACGTGGCTGCACCCCCACCCCGATATATTACCCACTTGCACTAAAGAACTACCAAAACCCTCCACTTTCACGTGGCTGGATGGTGTCCAATGGAGCACTCATGACGAGAAATTGGGGAGGGGTGCCGGGCTGGAGGCATAATTTTTGTGTCAAGCTTAGCTTAGTTAAATTCATAATTAATTATCACCTATTGGGATCTGCACTGACCACTGAATAGATAATTGAGAGCCGAGATGAAGATTAAGGCGTGGACTTCGGAGTCCGGAACATGGGGCCATCACTCTTGCCTGTATACTGCTATTTCATATCTGAGTTGGGCGGTAATGCTATTCTCATGTGTGTACTATTAGTCTACTACTGTGTATGCATGTAATGAGATCACATCTACTGCCGCGACCACGGTTACAATACTTTCTTGCGACACCCAAGGAAACATTGACACGTTAGCAGTTAAGCAAAAGCAGATCACTTTGGTTTGGAGTTCGGTGTCTTGAATTTAAATAAAAAAGGGGTATCCTGCTGTGCTGTGTCCGTGTTTCATACTTTGATTAGCAGATGTGAATTCGGCCTTAGTGGTGGTCCTGGTGAAATCTGGAATTCGGAGTCTCAACTCCCAAGCATTCAGGATTCGTTGCTAATACCTAATAGCACGCACCTGATTCTCTGATGACTCCTTTGGTGAGTTAGTCCTGCCCCGTGAACTGCCCCCCAATCTGAAAGGGGGAATTGCGGCATAGATTAAATTAATCATTTGTTCAAACGTCCCTCCTGCTCCTGCCCATCCACTTCAATTGCGCATAACCTCACTAATCAGAAATCAGAAGGGCAACCAAGGAAGAGGGTGATGTAAATCTATCTGTGGAGCCCATCTTAGATTATCATATGTAAAGTTCTATGGTTCAAGATCCAGCACTAAATGGATCCGACAATTACCACATATCTTGATGCTTTAACCAGCAACCAACCTAACCCGATCATCAGTTGTGTTTAACTAATTCACTTAAAACCACCTATTGTGCATTCCCACATCATGTTTGACATTTTCCTCGGCTTCTTTCTCATATAACGCAGCCTCAATGAAATTCTTTTTCCAAATGGATACGATAAATCCACGGTCACACCATCTGTTACATGCTAACTCGACTCTAGGTCAAGTTGATATATTGAGGCTCGGGCGGGTGGATCCTGTTTTCCCGATTCCCGACTCCTGATTGTAGCTTTTATCTTATTATATTTAAAAGTTAAAACAACAAAAAATAAATAAAAAGTTTTTTAAAATTAGTAACTTTTAATTATAAATTATATATATAATAATTTTTTGACAGACTCTGATTTTAATTAAATTGGACGAATTTAAATCCACATACAATTTGATTATTGATCAAATACAAATTCTAATATCCAAATCCAGGATAATCAAAGAATATCAAACTTTTGGAATCCTTGAAAGTTCCAGTGACCATGCCACTAGGGATATGCCCGATTTATGAAAAATGGATATGCCGAGATGGGTCCCATTTTGTATTGTTTATGTTGGATCAATTATTAATTTATTAGGCCCTAAAGGTAATTAGGGGTAGTAGGAGGGAAGATTGAGCACAGTGCATGGCAATGAATTGTGGAGAAACTGACCCCTTCCCCAAGATGAATGATCGGTATGTTTGAATGGTGGTCCGGTCGGTAAGGGACAACCCCACGCGAACTTGGGTTGCATGGCTGAGCTTGCCCATAACTCCTTGTACGGCTGTACCTGCAGCACTGTCCAAAAAACATAAAAAAAAAAAAAAGAAGGAAGGTGCTTAACGCCCTCGCTACTTTCTTCTCGTTGTTTTCCCGTTTGGGTTTCTAGTTTGTAATTTGCTGGACAAAGCTTGAGTTTTAGAAATTAACCAACTTGTCCATTGATTGAAATCTAAGTATTCATCTCTTAACCTACAGAGTGACGACTCATTCAGTGCCAAGGTTAAAAGTATCGATACAAGTTTTCAGGGTCACTGACAGGCTAACTACAGAGAGTTTTAACATTTTAAAAGGTTTAAACATTATATGTAAATGTTGTGAGATGGGGTCTTATTTAACTGAAACTAGAAGTAGAAGCCTACCGACACCCAAATTACAAATCCAATGCAAAATTTAAAACATTATTTATTAAAATTAAATTAAAATGCATAATATTTAAATATAATTGGTCAGCTTGAGTTTTAGCTCCGCATATAAAAACCATATAGAATAAAAAAATGAGTTAAATTTCTTAACTATTTATAAGCTCCTTTAGTTTATAAATGTTGACATGTCTCAGCCGGGTGTGAAAGGAAATTGATCTAGGGGAGTCAAGTGACTCAAACATGAGAGAGTAAACGGAGTCAAATTGCTTGAACAAAGGAGTTGCGCACAGTGACTCTCCCACCCCATTCTTTCCGAATGGAGTCCACTTGGAAGTTGGCAAGCTATGGGTTCGAGCATGCATGACTCTGACTCCCCGGAGTCATGTGTTTAACTCCATAACTCCTCTTAAAGAGGAGGGTGGCTAATGTGTAATTTACCCAAATATATATTAAGATATGACAATGATGAAACTATATGGTGGGGTAACGGGCATAGTAGTTGGAAAAAGGAAAAAAAAAAAGAAGGAAAAAAAGACGGAGAGAAAGAGAAGAGAAAGGTCGCATTGGGAAGTTGAACCAATAGCAGCTTCTCATTTGGCTCAGGAGTCCAAGTTCCAACTTCGAACCTCTATTTAACACACCAAATTTCTCATTGGCTCAGAGTATCTCTGCTTGCACACCTGATTCCTCTAGGACCACCACCTCCTGCACCATTGGTTGCTCCCATCACCACCACCTCCATAGGCGTTTTTAATAGAGCTCCGATATCTGTCAATCTACGCAAAACGGATAAAAATAATGAAGGTAAATAAACCAAATGCTTTGTTATTGTTTTATGTCCTTCAAAGAAGGCTTTTTTGCTGTCATTTTCATTTTTATGTAGGTGAAGAAGGATAGTTAGTATCTTCAGTGAGTTGACAGGGGCTTTTGAATTGCTTACAGATATTCAATTGGGTGCAAAATAAGCTTCAGGGGAGGAAAGAGGGGAGCAAGAAACAAAGTGGAGTCTCAGCTAACCGTAAGTGTTCTTTGCTCTGTAGATGCCTGATGGATCAATTCATTTTTCCTTCACAGTTGAAGTATATATCACATTAAAGAACACTACTTCCATATTTGGCTTCGTTTTTAATGTTGTGGTGTGAGAATATAATGTTTTATTTGTTTCTGAAAGCCTTTACAGTTACCTCAATTCTTTCTGTTTCCCCACTTCCCCTCCCCCCCCCCCCCCAAATATATATATATATATATATATATATATCCTTTTTCTTGTGTTTAGCATTTGTAGAACTGTAATCTAAACCTAGTTATATTGTGGTATTCGTTGATGATTTGATGTTTTTAGTTTGTTATTAAATGTTAATAATTATCAAAAGGAATCGAACTGTTCCTCCATTGGTTAAACAATGGGCTAGTCTTCCACCTCATTCTTTTTTATACCTGTGTTTTTTTTTTCAACTCTTATGGGTAATCCACCTGATTCATTCAAATCCTCCAATAGCGGAAAGCCTGAGCCTATTTATGCATGGTCCTGTTTTCTTCTCTGTTGTCCGTAATTCCTTTCTTATTAGGGTGTTGTTGTGACTGGGAGGGACCCTTCAGTCATTTTCTGGCCATCAAGACCCATATTTGACAAGTGGGCCCCCTCTCGTGGCCATCCAGACCTTCTGATCAGATCAGCCACTAGCTTTTAGTCTTGATGGTTGCCAAAAAAAAAAAAAAAACTGCAACAGTGGCTGCATAGACTTCTCTCTGAGTGGGTGACTGAGGACTTGGGTGGTTGTATTTCTGAGGCAGGTCTATCGTGTTTTCCGGTTGTTCGGGTAGTCGTCGTTTTTGTTCAAACGTTGACATTTTGCAAAATCTGGGTCGTTCAACAGATCGATGAAATCCAGATCGCGAGGGGTTTCTTTTGATAAGTCAAAGTCCGTTCCTAAATCCTACTCTTCCTTTTCCATGAAAAGGGAGAAAGTATACCTGAGCCTTGAGATTAGTTTGGGAAATTTTTGGGCCGACTTTTCCCAAGGCTTCTTTTTCACGTATTATACGGCGTGTGCTATACGTGGATTAGTCCGTCCATGGGCCATAAGCCCAAAAACTGAAAAGCAAACACATCTACCTATCCCTATCCCTATCCATTTGGTACTTGGGCCTTTTCCCTCGATTGCCCACCTTGGTTTTTTTCTGTTTTTCATACAAATACAACGCATCTCTTGGCCCCATAGGCATAGGGTGTGAGTGGAGCCTTCTTGGACTTTGATATTTTTGAAGGAGTGGCTATAGGATTGTCCACGATGGGTATATGAGAGAGATACCACAGGGGTCCTCAAAAGAAGATATACAGAGCCAATGTCTCTAATACCGTGAATCAAATAATCTAACCTAACCTAGAATTTAGGTGACTTTTTAGGATTCTAATGCATGATTAGGTAATATAGAATTTTCCTCGGAACTCCAACTTCTCCATGAACAGAAATTTGTTTATTGTTTAGGATTCTCTTGGGCTAAAGATGCATTTGTAGTGGGTCATCATGTAGGGCTCATATTTTTGCTGAGAAATGCTTTCTTTTTATACCAGTCTCACTGTCTGTAGTGAACCAATTACCCTTATCATGGAAGATCGTCGTCAAACCAACAATTATACATCTAATTCATGGTTTGCCATTTTATTTTATTAAAATCTAAAACGGCTGCCCTCTACCTAGTAAAGGTTAAAGGAAGAAGATTTCTAGTGGTGTTTCATTGTTTTGTTTTCCATCAATTGTATAGATCAAAATTTTCAAGAACCTTACAAGCCCAAAGAAGAATTCAGTGACTGGCCTCATGGGTTGCTGGCAATTGGTACATTCGGAAATAATGATCTAAAACAAGAGCCAGAGATGTGTGACCCTCCAGAGAATCCATCTTCATCGCAAGACTTGCTAGGTTTTACACCTGAAGAAGTTGGAAAGTTAGAGAAAGAATTAACCAAGCTACTGTCACATAACCCAGTTCCTACTGGAGCTGAATCAACAGAAGGAGAAGCCACCCATCTCCCGTTAGACAAATTCCTAAACTGCCCATCAAGTTTGGAGGTCGATCGGACGATTTGTCAAAGGTTTTGCCATGATTTGGATGACAAAGATGATGATCATCCGGGATGCAGTAGCAGTGTTGTGAGTAAAGGCAAAGACGTAGGTTTGGAAGGTAACACTGCAATCCGAAGAAGATCGATATCATTTCTTCTTAAGAAGATCTTTGTTTGTAGAAGTGGTTTTACACCAATTCCCAGTTTAAGAGATCAGCTTCCAGAATCGAAGATGGAGAAGGTACATATATACATTAACATACATGCATGCATACATTCCTGCAAATTAAATTTTTATTGTGCATATGTAATATGAATTCTATTCTTGGACAATTGACAAAGCCCATATGATCATAGTGTGCAACAATTAATAGCACCTCCAATATACAAATATGGGATTCGTCAATTATCCAAGCCCAACAGTTCAGCTTGGAGTATGAACATTATCTGCCTC
Source organism: Nelumbo lutea (assembly GCF_056320005.1). NCBI lineage: Eukaryota > Viridiplantae > Streptophyta > Magnoliopsida > Proteales > Nelumbonaceae > Nelumbo > Nelumbo lutea. The sequence goes on from NC_142689.1 coordinate 1,880,044, forward strand.
AAAAAATCAATCTGGGCATGTACATATATGTATGTGAAATTTGGATATATTTTCATGCTAGACAAAGCTTGCTTGCATGTCTTCTATTGTATATGGGCGACATCCATGTTTAAATTAAGCTTTAGGACTTGGTCTGCACTCTGCAGCTTCTAAAGGATATGCTTCACAAAAGGATATACCCACGAAGTTCAAGTACATCATCAACCAAAAAATACCTAGAAAACGGACAAATGCTCAAAACAGGGAATGAAGATGAAGTGCGGGAAAAAGCAGATGATGGATGTAAATGGGTCAAGACAGATTCCGAGTGTAAGTTCTTTTTTATGAGATGTTGATCTTCATGTATGCTTATATTCACATATATGAGAGTGACAGAAAAAGAGGAGGAAGAAATAGGTCATTATAATTGATGCAAAATACATGTTGTGAATGCAGATATTGTCCTGGAGATGTAAAATTGCCTCCGTTTTTGTCTAGTTAGGAAAGCAAAGTTATACATGGTAAGAGGAATAACATCTTTTTATTTTGTTTCCCCTTATATTTACACCCTGTATGACTGTGTCTGAAATAGTTTACTAGATAATTTGAAACAAAACCACGTTAATTCCTTGTTAAATAACCTTGCAGATTCCATACTTACGGTAACTGATTCAAAAGGCTATCCGTGGATTGAAAATCACACGCATCGCGAATAAAGATGAATGGTGAATACATGTGCAATATGTGGTCGATATGTTTAGACATGTTTGACGGTTGATATATTTCTCAAATTTTTCTGGTCCTAGTAATAGCTTTCAACAACAACAACAACCAGGAAAAAAAAAATCCTAGCAATAGTTGGTTGGTTACCATACTATTTTCGCCGAATCTTCATGGTGGCTCAACGAATACTGAATTGAACATATATATTTTTCCTTTTCCTTTTTTTCCCTCTATTTTAACTTAACAGTTATCTATGTCCATATCTGAAATCCGTTTTGCAGTTTGGGTCCACTAAGGAGGGCGTATATTGAATTGCCCTCAATTCCAGCAGGGAAACTGGAATAAATTTTGGGTGCATTTATTTCATTCAAACTTTTAGGATCTTTCCAAAATTTGGAATTTCATCCACTTATTTGGTTGAAATTCAGATATAATTATCAAAATTAAAAATAAATTGAAACAAAGCATGTTATAAATAATAAAATTTGTTAGGGAGGTGGCCAAATTTTCTGAAGTTTTTGAACAAGAAAAGACCTGAAATAGCCAAGATCATTCCCTAGTGCTAATCTTACGTTCATGAAACAAAATTTACAACAATCGTACTGCCGTTATGTACCTCTTCTGTGTAATTCCTCCATTAACAATTTAACACCTCTCAAAAACTATTTCCTCTCTGTGCAATTTCGTAATAAGGAAAAAATTTAGATTAGTACCTTTTATTTTGGGCCTAGTGTCATTTTGGTTCTCAAACTTTCAAACATGACAATTCAGTATCCAAATTTTTAAAACATTTCAATTCAGTACATGTCATTTAGAGCTGTTCACGGGCTGGGTTTCGGGCCCAATTTTATACTGCCTTGGGCTCGGGCTTCTGGTCGGACCCATTAGAATTTTGACAAAAGTCAAGCCCAAGCCCGGCCCATTAATAGGTCTATTGCAATTAATGTCATTAAGTGATATTTGAAAAGACACAGATGCCCTTTAGGTGTTATGATGTTATCTAATTCTTTTTATCAACCATCCAAAAGTTGACAAAAAATAAATGGTCCCAAATCTTTTATCAACCATTCAGATGGGACTCTAACTTTATTGAATAGAAGAGATAATGATTTAGGACTGTTCAATTTTTGTTAATATTTGAATGGTTGATAAAGAGAATTAGATGATATTCAAAGGGTAATAATATGTACTAGATTGGCATATTTTGAAAATTTGGATATTAAAATATCGCATTTTAAAGTTTGGGGACCAAAATGACAATAAACTTAAAATACAAGGTACTAATTGAAAATTTTCCATCTTTCTTCCTCACTTACCAAACCCTTCTCTTTTTAAAATATCGCATTTTAAAGCTTGGGGACCACAATAATGAATCTGATGCAAACCCTTGTCTTTTTCCATCTTTCTTCCTAACTTACCAAACCCATTTATCTATACAACCTCCCTCTCTCCCTCTTCATTTTTCGAGGTTTTCTCGTATCATTCATCTTGTCTGATCAAGTAGCAAATTAGTTGTTAAAACAGTCTTTTCGGACTGAGATTTACCTCTAACCATGATCGTACGTACTGAGTTACGATGGATAAAAAATTATTAACTTTCTTCTGCAACGAGACCCTTTAGTAATCCTCCAAAGCCAACTGTTCAATTGATATGTAAGTTGGTTCATTCAAGTAGAGGTGGCGATCAAAATTATTCGTACCACCTATCTTTAGGATCCATTTGATTGACAAAGAAATAAGTGTTTGGAATCGGAATATCGCATTTTGTTACCAATCATTATGTTAATCGGAATGGGAATCTCGTTCCCATTCTAGGTGGAATGGGATTCACCCATATGGGGAATGGCCATTTCTGAACCCCCTCTCTCATGGGCAGTGGTAGAAGTAGAATCCAATGTGGTCAATTGCCCCTATTAAGATTTGAAAAAATGTTTTATATAATTATAAAAATTATGAAGAAATTTAATTTTTCTTTACAATTGCCCCCACTCAACTATTGGCTTTCGAAATGGGATTTTTTTTAAAGATGAATAGGTAAAAAAATAAGGAAAAAGTATACAAGAATGGCATTTACGTCTCTATTTCATATTGATCAAGTTTTGAGCAAGGTTCAAAGTATCGGAAACGTAAGATGTATCGAAAATATAATTTTAAGAGACGTATTGGGATATGCTTTGGATACGTATAGATATAGACAAAAAATCAAGATACACATAAATATGCTAAAAAACTTAAATAAATCCTAAAAAATATATTAATAACGATAGTTACAAGTTTTAGATGATTATAAATAAGTTATTTAAAAGTAAAAAACTGTAATTTAATGGTCTATATAAAATTTGAGATATCGAGACATGCTTAGTAACTATTGACAAATGATGGAATAACTAAAACGTGAAAAAACAAAAAAAAAAACTAAAATGTATATTGATATACATTAGTTTTAAAATAATCAACATAATTTATCTTAATATTTATTAATACATAAATTTTAATAATTAATTCTAACATTTATTGATAAGCATACACTGAGAAAAAGAGAAAAATTATTTTAAAATAAAAATACATAAACAAATAACAAGCAAATGGGCGTGGCTTAGTGGTGAACCTCTAGTTCTTAAAGCTTAATGTTTACGGTTCGAATTTTGCTATTGCTAATTTGTAGTTTTGTACTAACAAAATGAATTTAATGAGAAAGAGGGTTATTAATTCTCGAAATTAATGAGAAGAGAATTCCAATTAAGCGCTATTAATGAGAGAGAATGAGACTTGTATGTATCTGTTATCGGCCGATACAGTTTACCGTTTTTGGAAAGCCAGTAATCAAAACCGAATCGAAGTCGATTGATTAACTGATTAACCAATTTGGTTCATTGAAATAGTTTTATGTGATAACTAAATAAAGATTTTGAGGGAATGGCACAATGGGAAGAAAGGTTGGAACCAAAAGAGAGAGGGAGAAAAAAAAATTATGAAGGGGAGATCAAGAGGTAATTACTAGTAAACTTTTTGTTTTGGGAAATTGTTTAAAACTCTCATGAGTTTTCAGCGTTTCTCTTAAACTCACCACTAGGGGTGTCAATCGACCAGTTTCGGTTTGGATCCAATCCAATCAAAACCTTATCAAATTGGATTTGGAGGGTCCATTATAATTATTGGATTGGGCCAATCCAAGATAAATTGGTCCATATTCTTATTAGTTTCAATTAGATTTAAACCAAATTTCCAATAATCTGATCATGACACCAAACCCTTATCCAATTTGAAATCAGTCAAAAATGAAAAACAATATAAAATCACTTTTATGAAAAGTATTTTTATGAAAGCACTTTTGTAAAAATACTTTTACAAAAGTACTTTTATAAAAGCACTTTTACATAAGTAGTTTTATAAAAGCACTTTTACAAAAGTACTTTTATGAAAGTACTTTTTATAAAAACACTTCTACAAAAGTACTTTTATAAGTCTATGGAAGTACTTCTCGAAAGTACTTTTATAAAAGCACTTCTACAAAAGTACTTTTACAAAAGTACTTTTACAAAAGAACTCTACAAAAGTATTACAAAACTACTTTTACAAAAGCACTTTTTCGAAGTACTTTTATAAAAACACTTACGAAAGTACTATTATATAAGTACTTTTATGAAAGCACTTTTACAAAAGTACTTTTATAAAAGTCTATAGAAGTACTTTTCGAAAAGTGTTTTTACAAAAGTGCTTTTTGTAAAAGTACTTTTTGTTCAATGAAGTGCTTTTATAAAAGCACTTTTATGAAAATATTTTTATCAAAGTACTTTTACGAAAGTGCATTCTCAATGCTAAAAGTGCTTTTATATAATTTTTGATATTTCATTCGGTTTGGACTGGATCCAATCCAATAATGGATTGGATTGCATTTGGTTTGTATTAGATTTGGACTGGATTGGGTCCAATCCATTTATAATTGGACTCACATTGGATTGGATTGGGTTGGACCAAATCGGTTCAATTGACACCTCACCACAACTTTTTCAAAATGTCTAAAACTCACCATGTCACTAACTTGACGTTAAACAGACTAACGGGTGCTAATATATTACCATTTTAACCTTCATAAAAAAATATAAAATATATACAAAAAAAATTAACGGGTGTTAATATATTACCATTTTAATATTTTGACATGAAAAAATGAAAAAAGTCCAAAAAAGTATTTTCAAACATAAAATACATAAAAACATAGAAATCACAAAAAGTATACAAAATTATAGAAATTGCAAACAAAATAAAAAATTATTTTCAAATTATAGAAACTATAGAAATTGAAAAACAAAATCAGAAAATAAAAATTGTAGAAAAAACACCAAAAATATATAGAAAATCATAGAAATTGTAAATAATTAACAAAAATACATGAAAATTTATAGATTGAAGAAAATAGAAAATGTAAAAAAACATAAATTATAAAAACATTGGAAATTATAACAAAACACTAAAAATGAAAAAAAAAAACAAGAAAATTGAAAACTGAAAAGACCATTTTTCCCCTAACTCACCATTCAAGTGTAATTTGGTCATGAAAATTATTATTTATGCTGACATGGGCACCTCTGTTAAGAAGCATTAATGGTGCACTAAGGAAATGTGAATTTTGGAAAATAAAAACTTATTGGCATTGTGAGTTTTAGACATTTTGAAAAGTTGTGGTGAATTTAAGAGAAATGTTGAAAACTCATGGTGAGCTTTAGACAATTTCCCTTTTATTTTTTTTTATAGGGAAAATTCCTGATTAGTACCTTGTACTTTGGCTCGAGTAACAATTTAGTATTCGAACTTTAAAATGCAACAATCCAATACTTGAACATTCAAAATGTGACAATCCAATACCTGCTGTTAACCAGTCCATTAATCAGCCGTTAAGTGACATTTGAAAAGTCAAAGTTGCCTTTCGAATGCCATATAATTCTCTTTATCAACCATATAAACGTTGACAAAAAAATGAACAATCCCAAATCTTAGCCTCTTCTATTAAAAAAAGTTGGTGACTGTTTAGAAAAATCTAGAATTTGGGACTGTCCATTTTATTGTCAATGTTTGAATGGTTTATAAAGAGAATTAAATGGTAATCTTAGGACATTTTTAACTTTTCAAATGTCACTTAAGAGCTGATTAATGGACTGATTAATGGATTGTTATATTTTAAAAGTTCGGTACTGAATTTTGTCACATTTTGAAAGTTAGAATAGTCGCTCGAGCCAAATTACAGGGTAATAATGGAAAATTTTCCCTTTCCTTTTTAATAACACCGTTGATTAGAGAGGAATGCGTTGTCATACTAAGTGTCATGATTCTCCTACGTGTCAATCACTCATTAGCAAAAAATCGAGACAACCCAATGAAGGGAAAAAGATTTGCTGCGACCGTGGTCGCATGCGACCCCAGTGAGATGTAAACACGCCAGTGTTTTAAATCAAACACCAGTACGAGGTAACCAATGAAGCGCGCTCATTGAATCATCACTCTTTTGTCAGAGGGGATTGTGCACGCTGACGCTGAGACGCCGCTGAGTCGATCCGGGAGGAGGAGAAAAAACGAGTCGTAGGCGCCGATCAAAAGGTCCCAATTTATTTTCTTTCGATCCTTTCTTCTGTTGGTATTTGGTCGGATTCTTCCGGGAGATTGGATCCGAGTGCTTTAAATCCTGGAACTCCTTCGACTTAACCCTGAATCCGAATCTGATGTTCTGGGGTATTGCATCCCAAGAAGTCTGTCTGATTCGTTGCATCTCTGGTGGAACCTTTCTTTCTTTTTTTATTCTTTTTTTGTTTTGATAGGAAGGAAAGTCTCTGGTGGAACTTTTAGGGTTATATCAGGGGATCTTGAATTGTGGTGGAGTGGAGTGGATTTTGACGTTAGGGTTTCTGGACATTGATGAATCGAGCTGCCACTGCCAATGCCATTTTTGGCACTTTTGGAGGAACCTTCGGTGATTTTTGAGGTACCGAAGAAGCTTGAGCTCCATGTCTTGGGCAAGCCCTGATGAGATCTTTCTCTCCACTTCTCTTGCCAGCTATCTTGACAGTAAGCTTATCTCTCCCTATCTATCACACACATACACGCTTATTCACTCATAGACTCTCCACTTGGTCTATCTGTACTTTCTTGCTACTCTTTTGCCTCCCTTCTTTTGGGAGGTTGTAAAATGTAGGTTCTGCTAGCTTGTTTGGGGGTTGTTGGAGGTTGGTAGCATAGAATGAGACTTCTTTGCTTTGTCATTATTGGAAAAAAAAATTCAATCTTTCGACTTCAACCAAGAATCTTTTCATGCCTTCATTTAATTCATTTCAAACAGAAATAAGTCAAACTGTCAAAGTGAGGGGAGTTGTTCATGGAAATGGTTATAGTTCCATACGGGAAGAAGGTAGAAACGTGCCTCAAGTCTTAACACCGAAAGTTAACACTTTTTTCATCCCTAATATCTCTTCATATTAAAAGATTATAGAAGCATTGTAATGATAGGATCAGAATCCGAAATATGTCAAGGAGTCTGATTCCATGGCTTGGAAAAACCATGGATTCGGGAATACCTAGAGATAAAAAAGTATTGACTCGTAGATAATTGGATATCTTGTGAATTCTAACATTTACATTGTTATAAAAATATCGCAAGAAAAGGTAAAAATTTGTCGTTTCTTCATAGGAATGTCATACAGGAAAGATAAACTAATAATAGATGCCCCGTGCTCATTTATGTCAAATAAGCAAGTAAGATAAATGCCTATGGATAGAACCATAGGCTCCTGGAAACCCCACACGTGCCTTGCATGCTAGGATGCTTAGATCATGTGGATACAGGAAATGGGGATTGGGCATATGACTTTCTATATCTTGCTATATCTTGAGATCCAAGACAGCCATGGATATATTTGTCTCATCCAAATATATGTTGTCAGAAGTCTCTCTGAAATCCGCAGCTAAGTATCATATCTTGCCAAATTCAGTGAGACTTCTAACTATCTACATTTTTTTTTTCGTTGTAGTATGATTTGTTAATATACTTCTTATATTTTTTTATAACTATTTATTCTGTAAAGTATTCATTAGATTTGTGTATACAGTATCAGATATGTATCATGTCTAAAATGAATACAGTAAGAATGTAAGGGTAGTCAGGCATGTGGATAGTGGATACTGTAGCTGACACAGACACCTCATCCATTTAAGATAGTCTATGCAAGTACAGAGTGCTGCATTGGAAGCTGTGGATTTCAGTTTCAACAAACAGTCAAAGAAGTTATTGAAAAAAATCCTATGTGCACTCCTTCGAACCACTTGTTATCCACTAAAGAAGCTTTAAATGTAAAATAAACTTTGGAAGGTTTTTAAATTTCAAAGCTCTTAATGTACTAAACATAATAAGTAAGTTGTCAGTCTAAGCTTGGGGAAATAAATTCAGAATTTAAAGTGATGATTTTAATTAATATATGATACAGCTTGTCCTTAAAATAAGACACCTCAAGGTGCAAGATTTTCTGTGAGCCTTGAGAATTATGTTTTTAGGCATTAGCATTTGTATTCCTAACCCTTTTAGTCTTCCCAGTCATCTATCTCAACATTTGCATTTCTACCACACTCATATTTTGGACATCTTGTTTCTTAACTATCCAACACTCTACTCCATACAACATTTTTGGCCTCATAACTGTCTCATAAAGTTTTCCTTTTAATCTAAATGGTATTCTCTTATTATATAAGGCTATAGATGCACCCTCCATTTTGTCCATTCTGCTCTAATTTTATGGATGGTATCATCATTGATAGAAGTGCACCCTCCATTTGTCCAGTCGTAAGTGCACCCTGATTTTTGCTCCCATTACTATTAAAATTGCATTGCGTATTTTCTGTTTTAGTCCTACTTGTTCAATTAATTCTTTGTCATCAGAAAACAACATACATCTTGGTACCTCCTAAATATGTTTCTCAATTCATCAATGACTAGTGCAAACAAATAAGGGCTCAGTGCTGAGACTTGGTTGTATGACTGGAAGTTTTTCAGGCCTGCTTGTCAGACAGTTTTGTAGGTGTAACTGCACTCTAGGTTCTTAATTCTTTTATTATCTTTTGAGTTCCATGGCTAGTGCAAACGAATAAGGGACAAGTGTTTTATTTTTATTTTTTGATAAAATAAAATACAAATGAGGGCCAAATGCTGCCTTGGTTGTATGATTGAAAGTTTTTAACATGTAAGGCTCAAAGTTTTTAACATGGGTATACATGCACTCTAGGTTCCATTCTTTTTATTATCTATTCAGTTCTCATTTTTTGTAATCTAAATATTGCACTCCATAATCCATATGATGTGAAAGATGAGGTCAAAGAGAAACTTCTAGCAAAAGACTACATGCAAATGTAAATAGGATGAGTGAATAGATGTTAGTCCAAATGATATATTATAGACAGGGTGGTCTTCCTTTCTCCAGTCATTTATGCTGACAAAATCTAATATTAATAATCTTCTTAATCTATCCTGTTCCTGTCCATTTTCTGAAACACATAAGACGTGGGGAAGTTCTTATCAATTAGAAAAAGAAATTATGATTCCCATTCCCAAATTTGATGCTTTCCATAAATTTTACAGAGAAGCTTCTTGTTTTGCTGCGAGATGGTCGAAAACTATTGGGAATACTTCGTTCTTTTGATCAATTTGGTACTTCTCTTCTCCTATTGTTTTCTGGCATTCCATTAATTTTTTATCTTCATTTTTTTAATTCATCAATGAAGACTTTTTTGTTGAATTCCTTTCCCGCAGCAAATGCTGTTCTTGAAGGTGCATGTGAGCGAGTGATTGTTGGTGATCTTTATTGTGACATCCCCTTGGGTCTCTATGTAATTCGTGGGGAGAATGTTGTCTTAATTGGCGAGCTGGTACCAAATTTCTTATTATTTAGCTCTATGTAACCGTTGGGTTGTTATTAGAGTGGTTCTCACATTATTTCATCTTTTTTGGGGGTTTTGTGATTGGACAGGATCTAGAAAGAGAGGAGCTTCCCCCACATATGTCTCGTGTTTCAGCTGCAGAGATAAGAAGGGTAAGTGGCAGTTTTTCTTTGCTCCCCATATTAGGTGTCTAACACTGTTCTATTGGAAAAGTAACCATTGGAATAGCTGAATGCCTATATGAAATACATCTGTCTGGATTTTTTTTAACTTCTTGTGTGCCTGCACATGAACTATCTCCAGTTTGATAATAGGCAAGGCTTATGTAAATGCTGGCTTCCATAATGGAGGTTGTTGGCCTTGGTTTGTAAACCACAAAATAAGCAAGTTTGGGTGAATGACTCTTACGCAACATGCTTGTGCATGCATATGTACACCATTTTCTGAAAGATTATATTTCAGAAAGTGAAAACTGAAACCCCTATACATAATAATATTTTTTGAAAAGTGTTGTGTTCACATAATGTAGAAAAAAAAGGTCAAAAAAGGATTATGTTACATGGATTCTTTAAACGGACAAAGTACCTCACTACCTCTACTGAACATTCATTTCAGATTTCAATGTTTGCACAGATTCAGGGCACAATGCAATTTGAGTGTATTTAATCCCTTCTTATTTGTATTTCATTTCCTTTAATCTTGATCACGGTATTTCTCTGTGTTCTTTTTGTTGAACTGGGGAAATTATTCAAAGTTCTTGTCATTTCTTTTGAAGATCAGGTTTAAATTCATCAAGTCATTTATTTACTTGTTTTGTATTGTAGTAGTTTATAACTAATGTGTAATTACATAATTCTTGTGTCTAATTTTATATGAACACTGCAAAATATGTAGATATTTTATTTGTTTATTTTTGTTACCTAAGTGACACCTGGTTGTAACCTGGGTTTTCACTTTATTTTGCCTGGCTAAAATGCCTAGGCATCACATGGCTGTCTTTAACTAAATTGAGATAAATAACATAAACTTCCTTTTTCTCTCATGGCTTGTCTGAAATTTATGCATCTCTAATTTTAGATGTAAACAGTTGCTTGTGTACTGAAGTAGAAAGGTATTTTATAAAATTTTTAGCTTTTGAGGACATGTAGCTATCTTTTTTTTTTTTTTTTCTTATTGGAAACGGTAACTTCATTAAAGAGAGATCAAAGTACAGCTGTCAACCCTGTTGAGCCCAAGATATAATTTAATTACAATACTGCCTGGAACATGTTCTCCTTCAGAGTCCTTTGTTTTGCTAAGGTATCAACTAATCCATTGGCTGATCTTCATGTCCACTAGAAACATGTGCTAATCTCCCACTCTCATTGATCCTGAAGACATAGCAATTATTTTGCCTTCTCCATCTTTGAAAACTCTCCCTATACCTGAACAGCCCGGGTACTTATAGAGCTTCCATCAAAGTTCAACTTAATCCTTTTTTGTGTTGGCAGGGACCAAAGTTCTTGTACAACAGGTTTTAGGAAGTTGTAACTGCCACCTCATCCCAATTCTTGTAGATATCATATGTTAAAAAGTCTTTAAATAAATCAATTGATTTCAATCAGTGAATAATCTTAATGGTTATTCCTTCTATAATTTTTGATGAAGGAAGATTTGGCCCGACCTCACAGTTATGCGACACGTGGCAAAGGCAACATCTTGGCACAAAAGCAAGCCTAAGGCACGAGCGCCAAGGGGAGAAACCAGCGGTCCGAACTCCCTACTAGGGGCCCGAACTCACCCTTGGCCCCAAACCAGAAAGTAATCCGAACTGGCCTGCCTTGTAACAGTTCGGGACATACTTCGCCGAATTGGCCTGCCTTGTAACAGTTCGGGATACACCTCGCCGAACTGGCCTGCCTTGTAACAGCTCGGGATACCCCTCGCCGAACTGACATTCCCTATACATACCTCCAAACTCAAGACTTCGCCTCGCTCACCACCACCACATCACCTTCAGGGCACCAAAACCAAGCAAACCGTACTACGCCTGACACCGAGGAAGTCCGTACCCGAGGGCGTCGCACCCGACTGACTTGGGATCTGACGCTTGACGGCCGCACTCTAAACAGCCACCTGCCACCGCCTCCTGACACCGCCATCTCCAGTTAGAGAGACGGTTAGGCAGTGACGGTTCTGTCCCAGGTGAAAGGACGACGCCCGAATTGACAGACGCAAGGGTAATCATACCCGACTTGACAAGGGCCTCGAAGCGAGTGCGTGAAGTGATTATAAAAGGCTCCCTGCCCCCAACAAACAAGGTATGTGAACTTTGCGCTATCTGGTCTACACTTTGCCTTTGAGAGATTACTGACTTGAGCTTCGGAGTTATCACACTGGGTTCCCCCCGGAGTTCTCTCATCTTTCCCGTTTTAGGCTCCCCAACGCTCCAGCTCAGAGGTGAATTCGTTGACAGCTAAGACCGGCCGGATTGCGCTCCATCAATTGGCGCCGTCTGTGGGAACGCTTCTAAAAGCCTCCCTCTAAATCTCTTTTACTTACCATTCTTTCAAAAACTCCAACACCCACTCCAACACCGAAATGGCCTCCTCCAGCAGTGTCGGACGTGGAACCGAAATAGCCATTACCGGAGAACAACTTCATGTTCCGGCGGTGTGCATTGGGCAGTTCACCATCCCCCTTTCAGTGGATGGGATCCCAAGTTTGAATGTGCCACAGGCGGTGGCACCGCTGAACACTCCCTCGCTGAACATTCCTCTTCCACTCCCCATCGAAACCAACTTCGCGGAACCAACTGCTGTCCCACTAGCAGCCCGCCAAAACCAGCTAGATGATCAGATGCAATGCATGTGGCCAATGCAGCAATTCCAACAGTACCAACTTCAGCAACACCAGGTGTTGCACCACCTCTCCCAACACCATTACCAACAACAGTTCCCTCAGCTACCCTTGAACCAACCACTGCTCCCCCCCGACACCCAGTTTCAAGCCGGTCAAGGCCACCTAACAGTCAGGCCTCATCCCCGGGCCGAAAGCAAAGAAAGATCACCCCCGCCTTGTAGCTCGCGGGTGGGTCAAGAACCTCACCAACAAAGTCACCTCGGCGCTCCAAGCCCGAGTTCCCACTCACGGAGAACCACTTCAGCGCCTTAGCAATAGGCCAGCATTCCGGGCTCCTCGAGCTCGGCAACACGGAGGCAAGCGGCGCCAGCACCAAGCCCACTCAAAGAAGGCGCCGGCGAAGTTGTCGAACTGCTACCCGCATGCTACCCGAGCTCAGAGGCAAGGAAGAAACGAGCTCGGGCGAGGTAAAAACCGTCCCCATTCTCTCAGTTCCTTCCCCCCTTTCAACAGAACTTCTGGTAGTCCCTTTGCTTAGAGATTTTAAACTCCCATCTCTGGACAAGTATGATGGGTCCTTTGACCCCAACGACCACGTCGATGCGTTCCAGTGGCAAATGCACCTCGCTAGGGCCAGCGAATCGTGTATGTGCGTGGCCTTCACCACCACCTTCAGAGGGGTGGTCCGCACCTAGTACCAGAACCTAGCTTCTGGGTCAATAAGAAGCTGGGCCCAGTTCGTGCAGATCTTCACTGCGCACTTTGTTACCAGCAAGAGGTGCCCCAAAACCGAGGAAAGCATCTTCGAGGTAATCCAAAGAGAGGGAGAACCGATCCGGAGCTACATCAAGCGGTTCAATGAAGCATGCTTGCAGATCCCTCGGTTAGACCCTGCGGTACAGTTCGCCGGGGCCAAAAGAGGGGTGACACACAAAGAATTCAAATGGCACATGGTGGCCAGCCAACCCGCAACCGTAGCCGACTTCCTCAAGCTCGCGGACAAGTTTATGAGAACCGAGGAAGAGATCAACCAGAGAGCCGAAGGCGGGGCTGAAAAAAGAAAAAGAGAAGGCGAGCCCTCCAACCCCGGCGACAGAAGAAGCCAGAACCGAGAGGCGAAGCTAAGCCAGCCGTCCCGAGCTCCATTAGCAGTTCGGACGGACTACACGCCGTTGAACACAAGGCGGACCAAGATCCTAATGACGATCAAGGATGCTCCCTATGTAAAGTGGCCACCTCGCCTGAAAAGCAACCCAAACGAGAGGAACAAAAATTTATATTGTAGTTTTCATAAAGATCATGGTCATAGCACCGAACAATGTAATAATCTCCGCGATGAGATAGAGGGACTCATCCGTCGCGGGTACTTAAGAAATTTTGTACATTACGACAATAGTAATAAAGCAGGTCGGCAAGGGGAACACGGGAAGGATGTCCCCGAGTCGAGCAGCAGACCGACCGAAGCCTTGCAGCGACCTCCTCCCCTAGAAGAAAGGCCAGTCCGGGGAACCATCCACGTGATAGTGGGCGGTTCGGTGGTGGCAGGATGCACTTTGGTGGCGGCAAGGACGTCAGTTCGCGAAGCAGCCCGAGAGGAGCAGAACCCTCCCAAGAGGCCGAAGACAGAAGAACCGATCTTTTTCACAGAAGACGATGCACGAGGTGTTCACTACCCCCACGACAACGCGCTCGTCATAAAGCTAAGGATCAACGACTTCGAAGTCCGGCACGTACTGGTAGACTCAGGCAATTCGGCGGACATCCTATTCAAATCGGCGTTCGACCAATTGCAATTGCAGAAAAGCGAGTTGAAACCCGCGCACACTCCTTTGGTGGGCTTCAGTGGAGAGGAAGTCTGGCCCCTGGGGAAGATAACAGTACCTGTGGAAGTTGGCACATGGCCATGCGCGGTGAGACTCAACCATGATTTTCTGGTGGTCGCGACCCCCTCCCCATACAACGCCATAATAGGGCGACCAATTACGCATATTCTGCGTGCTGTGGTCTCCATCTATTATCTGGCAATGAAGTTCCCAACGGACTTCGGTGTGGGGGTAGCGCGGGGCGATCAACTTGAGTCCAGCAAATGCTATGTTGCCGCCCTAAAGGGAAAAACCAAGGCAGCCGACGACCTCGAACTGGGGCGGCCTGCAGAGCAGGGCGAGGAACGAGCTTCGCCCACTGAGGAAACAGTTGCAGTCCCGATCTCGGCTACAGATCCGACGCGAACACTACAGATCGGTGCCTCCGTCAAGGAGCCTTTGCGAACTGAACTGGTGAGTTTCCTACTCCAAAATTTAGATATTTGTGCATGGTTCGCGGCAGATATGCCCGGTATTGACCATGGCCTTGTAACTCACAAGCTTAACACTGACCCTGTAGTCAAACCCATTAGACAGAAGAAACACAACTTAGCCCCAGAGCACTGGAGGGCGGTCGACGAAGAAGTCGAAAAGCTCATCGCAGCGGACTTCATAAGGGAAGTTCATTACCCGAGCTGGGTAGCCAACCCAGTGCTGGTGAAAAAAGCCAACGGCAAGTGGCGCATGTGGGTCGACTACACCGACCTAAACCGAGCTTGCCCAAGAGACTGCTTCCCCCTGCCCCGAATTGACCGCCTAGTGGACGCGACCTCAGGACATGAGCTGCTAAGCTTCCTGGACGCCTACTCAGGCTACAACCAGATCAAGATGGACCAGTCCGACCAAGAAAAAATCAGCTTCATTACCGAGTTCGGCCTGTACTGTTACAAGGTCATGCCCTTCAGGCTAAAGAATGCTGGCGCGACCTTTCAAAGACTTGTAAATAAACTTTTTCGGCCTTTAATTGGCACGAAAATCGAATGTTATGTAGACGACATGGTTGTCAAAACACAGTTTTCGCGAGAATTAATAAAAGACTTGGATTCAGTCTTCCAAATTCTGCGTCAATATAACATGAGACTAAACCCAAACAAGTGTGTCTCCGGTGTCACACCGGGTAAGTTTCTAGGGTACATTGTCAACCGGCGCGGTATTGAGGCAAACCCGGACAAAATAAAGGCCATCCTTGATATGAGACCACCTCGGAAAGTAAAAGAAGTTCAAAGGCTAAACGGCTGCATAACCGCTCTGAGTCGCTTCATGTCCAAGTCGGCAGACCACTGCCTGCCTTTCTTTAAGGCAATCAAGGGCAAAGGGTTCGAATGGAACCGAGATTGCCAGCTCGCGTTCGACGAGCTAAAGACTTACCTCGCCACCGTACCAACCTTAGCCAGACTCGAGGAGGGCGAGGTCTTAGAACTGTACCTCTCGGCGAGCGACGAGGTGGTCAGTTCGGTATTAGTAAAACAAGTAGATCGGGTCCAGCGGCCCGTCTATTATGTTAGTAAAATTCTGCAGGGAGCAGAAACAAGGTACCCGCAGATAGAAAAAATTGCCTATGCACTGGTGATATCATCTCGGAAACTCCGCCCGTACTTCCAAGCTCACACCGTCGTCTTAACCGACAAACCCCTAAGACAAGTCTTACTAAAGCCTGAGGTCTCCGGTAGGCTGACGAAGTGGGCCATCGAACTCAGCGAATACGATCTCCAGTACAAACCACGGACCGCAATTAAAGCGCAAGCTTTGGCAGATTTTATCGCCGAGTGCACTTTCAGCCTCGAAGGCCAACAGGTTGAGCCCGAGGTCCCCAGTTCGGGTGAACCCGGAGCTTCCAAGCCAATTGAGTCTGAACCCCGTGAAGTAGCAGCCAGTGTGGCCACTCTCCTGGTCAGGCGAAACGCGAACGGGGATGAGGAGCCCTGAATCCTTCACGTAGATGGTTCCTCGAACCAGCAAGGCAGCGGGGCTGGAATAGTCTTATGCGGCCCAGGTGGCACAAAATTGGAATACGCACTACGCTTTGAGTTCGCGGCATCTAACAACGAGGCAGAATACGAGGCACTGATAGCCAGGCTGAACTTAGCGCAAAAGGTAAGAGCAAAGCACTTGGTCATCTGTAGCGATTCCCATCTCGTAGTCAACCAAGTTACGAGCGAGTATGAAGCACGCGAGCTCTCTATGATCGCATATTTGGCGAAAGTAAAAGAGGCCCTGCTCAACTTCCAGTCACACTTCATCAGGCAAATCCCGAGGTCAGAGAACACTGAGCTGAGGCCGACTCTCTGTCCCGGTTAGCCAGCACAAGTTGCAACAACATGAGAACCGTGTACATAGAAGATTTACCTCGGCCTAGTATTCTCGGGGGGGGGGGGGGCAGAGGAGGTCGTTTCCGTCCTCGAAGCAGAGCCGAGCTGGATCGACCCACTCGCGAGCTTCTTGGTAGACGGAACCCTCCCTGCAGAACGCAATGCAACTAAGAGGGTGCAGCGCCAGGCAGCCAAATACATCATAATTGACGAACGGTTGTACCGATGGTCCTACACGCTCCCCTACTTGCGTTGCCTGCGACCTGTCGAAGCCGAGTTCGTACTCCGCGACACTCATGAAGGCCTATGCGGTGGACACCTGGGTGGCAGAGCACTCGCCCAAAAAGCACTTCGACAAGGATACTACTGGCCAACGATGAAGGCAGAAGCAGTCGAGCTCGTCAGAAAAAGCGACAAATGCCAGAAGCACGCCAATATCCACCATCAGTCTGCTTTCGACCTCAAATACCTCGCCAGCCCGTGGCCCTTTGCACAATGGGGCATCAACCTCCTGGGGCCATTCCCGCCAACAACAGGAGGGAGAAAATTCCTAGTTGTGGCAGTGGATTACTTCACGAAGTGGATAGAAGCCGAACCTCTGGCAACAGTTACGGCCCGAAACATACAAAACTTCTTTTGGAAGAACATAGTATGGTGTTTCGGGTTACCTCGGGTACTAATCTCCGACAACGGCAAACAGTTCGAGGATATCAAGTTCCAATAGTGGTGCCAGAGCATGGGGATTCGACAGAACTTCACATCAGTCGCGCACCCGCAGGCAAACAGTCAGACGGAAGTTATGAATAGAGCCATCTTGCACGGAATGAAAGCACGTTTAGATCGAGCTAAGGGATTGTGGACCGAAGAGCTACCAAGCGTTTTATGGGCTCACCGAACTACAGAAAAAACCGCCACGGGAGAAACCCCCTTTAACCTCACCTACAGCACTGAAGCAGTGATCTCGGTGGAAATCGAAGTACCAACATTGCGACTAGAAACATACGACGATCGGACAAACGGAGATGAGTTACGGATCAACCTTGACCTACTGGACGAGGTAAGGGACCTCGCGCACATTCGGACAGCGGCCTATCAGCAGCAGGTAGCTCGCTACTACAATGCCAGAGTAAAGCAGCGAAGCTTCTGGGTCGGCGACCTAGTCCTTCGTAAGATTATGGTGCCCGAACCCGGCGTGGGCAAACTTGGACCAAACTGGGAAGGGCCCTATAAGGTAAAGAGAGCGCTCGGGGGGGCATACGAGCTCGAAACCTTAGAAGGCAAACAAGTACCTCGAGCGTGGAACATTGTGAACTTAAGGCGATACTACCTATAAACCGCCAAGCGAAGTGGACGAAATCTCTTCAAGGGCCCAAGGGCCATGATGCAGAGCCAAGAGGAACCTCGACGTAAGCAAGCAAAGAAAAGTCGGGCATATTATCAGCTCGACAAAAAATCAGTTCGCTACAAAATCCTTAGCGCCGAAACAGGTCGCGCAAGTACAATAACCCGGACAAGAAACAATGGCATATTATCAGTTCAACAAAGAATCAGTTCGGAAAAAAGAACACTTAGTCAAAAAGATTGTCTATTCCGTTGCAAGAAACAGGAGTGCATTGGCCATCAGAAGGCACTTCAAAAAAAAAATCTTTACATGCCCGGAGCTACTTCTTCGCCATTAGAAGGCACTTCAACAACACCCGAAGGCCCTGCCTCTCCTTCAGAATCCGGCTCGCCATCTGCAGCATTGGCCATCTCCTGAGTTATACGGGAAGTGGATATGGCACTAACATCGAGGTCGGGGTACGTGTTCTGGATCATCCACTGGCTCAGCTTGAACCCCCTTCTGTAAGAATCCACCATCAGATTGTCAAAACGGGGAGAGGCAATATAGTCTTCAACGGCCATCTTCTTGGCGTCTTCAATGCCTTGGGAAAAAATCTGCGTTTTCTCCCTGATGTCCTGAAGATATTCGATTTGATGCTGCAAGTCCAACTTCAAGTCCGCCATGTGCTTGACGACTACCCCCATGGCCTCGGCATCACGCTGAGACATCGCCTGCCTGGCCATGGCGACGCGAGCAGCCTCTTCGACAGCATAAGCGGCCGCCTCAGCAGCTCGGGTATTTGCCTCGGCGGCACGGAAAGCCTCTTCAGCAGCATGGGCGGCAGCCTCAGCAGCACGCGCCTGTCGCGAACTCCTCTCCACTTGGGCTGCTAAGGCGTGAATTGAAGAATTCACCTACCAAAAGAAACAAGTGATTAACAGCAAAAGCGATAGAAAATGAAGAAGGCAAACAAAATCTGACTTACCACCATAGCATGTGTTACGGCGCGGCAGGCGACCTGATTCAAAGGAAGATCGGTCCACGCCGCGATCTCCTCGAGGAAAGTAGCCTCCCTACTCTTCTGAAGAGCGTAGTTCGGCGTCAACACGCTCCTGAACTCCCCTTGAGCTCCCAAGCCCGAGGGCCCAGCTTGCGTATGAGTGGACCCAAAGTGAGCAGGAGCACCCGTGTGAGTAGTCTCAGCGTAAGGCACCCCGGCCGCTTCATGCATCGGTGGAGTCACCTCGGGCTCCCTGGGCAGATCCTCCGGCGTGTGGCCTGGAACTTGAGGCTCCTCATCCGGGGGCAGCTCGGTACGAGTTCGCTTGGCGACCCGTTTCCTCCTCTTCATGCCTTGGAACAGACGCCCCCCACGAGTTCTCTCCGCGTCCATCACACCTGCAGAAATGAGTTCGACATCAGAAAAAATGAAGGAACAAAGCAAGCAAGAAACCGCATAACTAGAAACCTACCCGAACTCAGACCGACCGCAATGAGCTTGGCCTCCGTTAAGTACTGATGGCACTTTAAACCTTGTCGTGCCCATTGCCGGAGGCCCTTCACTGTCTCTTTGTCGAGAGTGACACCTGAATCAAGAGCGGCCTCACCCCACCCGGTCTGAAAGGGCCATCCTTGTGCACTTCGCACACCGAAGTAGTCCCGCTTCCACGCCGGGACCTTATTAGGAAGATCGTGCAGAAGCTTAAAGCCCGGGCGAGGAGAAAGGTAATACGCCCGTCTTCCCCCTAGGAAGAGAACCCGCTTGTCTCTTGAGCATCAAGATGGAGGAGAATATCTCCAAGTCTAAAGGGAAATTCTGCTCGCAAAATAGGGAGACAGTCCCCACTAGGTTCCGAATAGAGTTCAGATGAAGCTGGCCAATGGTAACACCGAAGTGGTTTATAACTTCGACGAGAAGAGGGTGGAAAGGCAGTTGCAACCCCGCAGCGAGCTGCTCTCGAAAATTCACGATCTCATCGGGACCGTGTTCCCAAGGAAAGCTACCTGAAGGAATGAAATATGTATACCCCCCAGGCAGATTGTAAGACGTAAGTATAGATTGGAGCCCCTCGGGCGTCATGGTTGAGGGACCAAACCTGTCTAGCATTCGACCTCGGCGAGAGGTAGACGCCAAACTGCCCGAAGCGGCTCGGCCTGCGGGTTCATAGTCATCAAGTTCCACCTCAGGATCACTAAGGCAGTCGGGGGATACGGCACGGTTTGTAGAACCTACATCAGTCCTATCTGAAGAGTCGTCTGAGCTATCGAAGCTAGACATCGAGGAAAAGAGGTGGATTCAGGAA
The DNA here is from genome assembly GCF_056320005.1 of Nelumbo lutea. Lineage (NCBI taxonomy): Eukaryota > Viridiplantae > Streptophyta > Magnoliopsida > Proteales > Nelumbonaceae > Nelumbo > Nelumbo lutea. The sequence continues at coordinate 1,900,301 of NC_142689.1, forward strand.
GGTACTCACCAGAAAGTTTTGAAGGCTCCAGAGACGGGAACAAGCCAAAAACCTTGAAGGCTAAGTAACCAGCCTAAACGCGAGCTGAAAAACCTGGACACGAGCTCAAGAGGCAAACCGCAGAAGTGACAAATCGACTGGGGTCCCCCACTATTTATAGCTACAGTAACCAAAAACCGACAGTGCAGATCAAAGACAATTCGACGGCCCGCATTCGCGCTGACTGCACGTCCCCTGAGATCGAGACGTGATTGGCGCACGTCTTTTTGAAAAGAGCGAAACGTCAGCGAACGTCTTTTTAAAACCGACGTCGCGCCGGCGCCCGTCTTTCTAAAACTGACAACACGCCGCACGTCTCCCTGCAACTGACAACCACCAGCGCACGTCCCTTCAGAACGGCAGTGGCACGCTTTTTTCAAATTTAAATGACCCGCTGTCACGTCCCAGCGGTGCGAATTTTTGAAACTTAAACGTGCGTTGTCACATCTGTCAACATTTATGAGCAGTAGGCATGGTTCCCGCCTTCTCGGACACCCTAGAAAACCGAAGAACCCTGGCAAAAGCAACTTGCACAGTCAAGATTCGAAGAACGGGACAAATCCACCTACCACCTCGCAAAACTCCCCGCACTAGGGCAAGACCCTTGGCGCGAGGAGTGGGGGGCAATTGATGAAGGATGATTTGGCCCGACCTCACAGTTATGTGACACATGGCAAAGGCAACAGCTCGGCACAAAAGCAAGCCTAAGGCGCGAGCGCCAAGGGGAGAAACCAACGGTCCGAACTCCCTACTAGGGACCCGAACTCACCCTTGGCCCCAAACTAGAAAGTAATCCGAACTGGCCTGCCTTGTAACAGTTCGGGACATACTTCGCCGAACTGGCCTGCCTTGTAACAGTTTGGGATACACCTCGCCGAACTGGCCTGCCTTGTAACAGTTCGCGATACACCTCGCCGAACTGGCCTATCTTGTAACAGCTCGGGATACCCCTCGCCGAACTGACCTTCCCTATACATACCTCCGAACTCAAGACTTCACCTCGCTCACCACCACCACATCACCTTCAAGGCGCCGCACCCGACTGACTTGGGATCTGACGCTTGATGGCCGCACTCTAAACGGCCACTTGCCACCGCCTCCTGACACCGCCATCTCCAGTTAGAGAGACGGTTAGGCAGTGACGGTTCTGTCCCAACAGAAAGGACGACGCCTGAATTGACAGACGCAAGGGTAATCATACCCGACCTGACAAGGGCCTCGGAGCGAGTGCGCGAAGTGATTATAAAAGGCCCCCTGCCCCCAACAAACAAGGTATGTGAACTTTGCGCTATCTGGTCTACACTTTGCCTTTGAGAGATTACTGACTTGAGCTTCGGAGTTATCACACCAGGTTCCCCCCGGAGTTCTCTCATCTTTCCCGTTTCAGGCTCCCCGACGCTCCAGCTCAGAGGCGAATTCGTTGGCAGCTAAGACCGGCCAGATTGCGCTCCATCAATTTCCTTCTTGTATCTTTTCACACTTTTAAAGATTCTATTATGTCTTTTTTCCTAGACTGAACTAAGAACAATTGCTTTTGTAGCTCTCCACATGATTCTTCCATGCCTCTTCGCAAGGTTCATAGTATCGACACAATATTCCTTGTATTGGGCATATCATATCATATCTTTGGGCCCCAATACACCTGTGTACAGGTGTTTTACAAACATTCTTTTTTTATTAAATAATATATATAATTATATTTAAAGCTAAAATTTGAAAAAGAAAAAAAAAACTAAAAAAAAGGCGTATCAGTTAAAGTACCGATACACCTCTGCCAATACATAGAGGTGTATCGATACTTTGAACCATGCCTCTTTAGTTGCCTAGAAAAAATTGAGTCAAAGAGGCTCACCACATCTAGGAAAGGGGTATGAGAACCGAGACCAAATAAATAACACAAAAGTACAAGAGATTAACAGGTGTGTGATTGTCTCAATATAACTCAAGCAGAGACTACAAACATGGGGTATGAGAACCAAGACCAAATAAAGAACACAAAAGGACGAGATTAATAGGTGTGTGATTGTCTCAATATAACTCAAGCGGAGACTACAAACATGGGGTGAAAGGCAAAGATTTAGCCTTTTTCTTTGCAATATATCCAAAATATTGATTTTTTTGGAGTACCACCTCCTAGTAAAAAACCCAGATTTTTGGAGTACACCAAACCTCCTTTGATGGAAAGTTCCTTGCAAGGTTAGAGGATTGAAGGAGGACATTATAGAAAAAGAATCAAGTGAGAAAACCAGAAGGGGAAGGTTTCTAGATTCTGCTATCTATGCAAGATTGGCCCAAGTAGACTGGCCCTAAAAGAGCAACAAGTTCATCCATCATCTCCATTTCCAACTCCCTTAACCCTCTCCTCAAGCCCAGATCCCATGAATTATCAATAAAAACTGAAGAGTTCACTTTTCTTTTGTTTTCTGAAAGGGAATAAATAGTAGGGAACTTATCTCCAAGGCCCGGTTCGCTTTTTGGGAAGTTGCTTACCTAGGTAAATACACATTATGCACTTACTTGACTCAGATAAGTGCATTTATCCATGTTCTTTTATTTCTCACGTAAATAGAAAAATGACCATTTTAGCCATAAAAAGCCATTATTAAAATGGACAATTTTGTCTCATCCCCAGGTGGGAAAGTTAAGTGATAAATCTGAAAAATGAAAATGGGTATCTTGGTGAATGGGAATCAGAATCCCATTGACCAACTTTCCCCCCTTTTCAAAATCCCCAAAAAAAACCAGAACAGGCTCCAAGGGGAATCTCCAACCCAAGCATCTTCCCAAAACAACAATTTGTTTCTTGCATAGGCATCAAATTTGAAATATGGAAGGATGGAAGGAAAGATACCATGAATAGCTTTCCAAGGAGAACATTGAGAAGCCCTAGGGTCAGACCCACATCCCAACTATTGTCCTACCAATCCATGTATGCTAATAATCACCCTATGCCCGTCTATCCTGTTCCATCAACAGCCTCCGTAACCATTTTCCCAACAATACTGTATTCCTTAATTCTTGGTAAGCGATAGTAGTAATCACTTCTGCCTCTTAACAATTTGGCTCCCGTTAAGGAGGAAATTTCCAAGCCTATAGTTGATTTCAGTGGTTCTAAAGAGTAAAATGCACCTTGATTAGTTGATCAATTTTGTTAGGAGAAACTCTGTCGAATAAATTTAGAAATGAAATGGAGTTTACCTTTTTGGATATGATTTAGAAGTAAGAACTTCAATCCTCATTACCATGCCTCAATGAGTGAACTTCCATTCTCATATGAGCTTGTCTCCTTTTCATGCTTATTCTGGGAATAGTTGCCTATAAGCTGGATCCATTGCATGATCCCCAGTAGAAATGTGCCAGCTGTCTTTTGACCATGCAAATAATGTGTTGTGCAAAGGCTGCTTTATGTTCTCTCTTGAGTGAGGGATTCATGAATATGGGGTGGCAATTTTTCACCCAACCCACCCACTATCTAACCCGCTCACTTGGCGGGTTGTGTGATCAACCCATCACCCAACCCGCCCATTTAAATGGGTTGGGTTGGGTTGGATTGTGGATAACCGTTGGGTTAATCATTACAAACATTAGTATTAAATTCTTAGCACTTTTTTATTTTCTTCATTTGAATTAAATAATTTATAATTAATGCATTAATTTTCTATTAATTATTAACTAAATTTAGTTGTCTTGAATCAACACACTTCACCCAACATAAATCCAAATCAATTTGACCCAAGTCCGAACCAGTTCAATGTGGCCTGACCCAATCCAAGTCAACCCGAATCTGAAATAGACATTGGACAAGATGGCTTGGTACTGCTTGCTTTGCCTGGTTTGGGTTGTCCGGTTCAACCATTATTAACACAGCCCGGGTCGACCCAACACAAGTTGATCCGGGTCGACCCGAATCCGAAATGGGTATGATCGGACGGGGTCCAAACCCTTAACCATCATGCTTGCTTTGCCCGGTTTGGATCATCCAGTTTGGTTCATATCCGCTCAACCTTACCCGAATCCAGACCGGTCCAATTTACTTATTTTGACCTGCTTCGGGCCAATCGGTTCAACCCCAAACCCATGCACAAACCTGATATGAGCCAACCTAAGTCAATCCACCATTGATTGAACCGGTCCAGTCTGGTCTGACCAGATTGCACTGGTCCGGTTGGGGTCTGGCTCGACTGAACTGAACTGGTACCGGTCCGATCGGGTTTTTTCTGACCGGACTGAACTGGTTCGAGCGGGGTCTAGTCTGACCGGACTGGTCCGGATCTAAACGGTTCAACCACTCTTGAACTTGATGTGATTACCTCGAAGACAATCCAATTAGATAGTTCAAGTTGGTCTTACCGGTTCGAACCTATGTGGTTCGTCAAATTCGAAACCCAAACATAGTTAAATGGCTTTGCTTCTTGTATAAAAATAACATGCATGTAATGTGATTTGAACCTACACGTATAAATAGCAACTATTATTACCACTAAGCTATGACTAACTTATTTGTTAAAGAGGAGTTAGTTTTTTGTTTTAAGTAAATAAATATAAAATTAATGGGTTTGGGTGGGTTGGATTGGGTTAAAGCGGGTTTGGGTTGAAAGCCCATTTAATTTTATATAATTGGGTCATTAACAGGTTGACGGGTTAAATGGGTTGGATTGAAACTCAACCCAAACCAAACCCAACCCAACCCGCCCAATTGCCACCACTATTCATGAACATGTGGGTGAATCATGAAGTGGTTGTTTGTGGATGCAGGCAGTGCACATTGGTCTAGGGCATTTGGTGCAATGCTATTAGGGATCTAGCAAATAGGTAACTGGCAGAGATCTGGGTTGACTTAAAACATAGTGAAGAAATGAAATACTCACAAAATTTTGCTGAGAGCTGCATACTAGTAAGAAAAAGGATAAAAATTCAAATCTGCTTCAGTGGAGAACAGATTTGGTCCTCACAGCCTTTTGCAGCCGTGCATTTGGGAACATATACGTCCTCCTATTTTTTTTATTTCATGGGGAGATATTCGCAATGCATGGCTACACGGGGCTGTAAGGACTAAATCCGATTTTGCGTCAGTGGGCATGTCTTCTGTTACGTCTGTAACATGCATCGCTTTGTAGCTAGCTGCTTGGTAATTCTTGTTCTTCAGAAACCGTCAATTTCCTTTTTGTTGTGTTTATAACATTTTTGTAACCTTTGCATCTCTCATCAGGCACAAAAAGCAGAAAGGGATGCCACAGATCTGAAGGGCTCCATGAGAAAGAGAATGGAATTCCTCGATTTGGATTGATGACATGTCAGTCTTGTGCAATTTTCCTGTCATGTGTTAATGCCATGTTGTCCGCAAATATTAGCGCGGTTGGTTGGTACTCAAGAAACTACTATGGGGAAATAATGTTTTGCTCCCATTTTCATGTTATCTTGTTATTCCCCGAAGACAGGTTTGGTAAGCTCTCCTGAGCGATCCTGGCTGGCTGATTAGTTTAATGCAGTTAGAGAATGATGTCTTTAGTTATTTTAAGAGTTCGAAACAAAAATAATGGTTCGCGTTCGTTTCTCATGTGGGAATTGGCATTTAAGGGCAACCTATTGGAAAGTAGTATGAACAAGCTACCCTGCAATACTGGTTGGCTCCAATTAGCTACTTGAGAAGTTAATATTCTTTTCTCTTCATCCTGAAAGGTGAAGCAAGTTCCCCTTAAAAGTACTTTTTTGTTTCTTTTAGAGTGATGCTTGATTTAACTATTTAAGGGCGAGATGTAGAGTAGAGATATGTTGACAATGAATTTTCGTACTCCGATACTCTCAGATTCCACCGTGTTAGCACTCCGTTAGATAACTTAAGAAAAGGCTCCCATGTCTGTATGTGCGTTTTTAAACGTTTATAAAACTCTTAACTGCTTTTGTATTATTTTATGTGACCATTTTGTAAGAAATCGATAAACTTCAAGTCTATAAATTGAGGAAATGCAACAGAAATTTAGAAAATTGCAGACAAAAAAAGAAAAAAAGAGGAAAGTAGAAAATGTAGAAAAAATGCAATAGGATAGAGAACTTCAAATGGGCATTTTCATAATTATGTCTTTTATCATCACCCCATTAACAAGGAGGGGACAAAGTATTGGACTATGATAGTTCAGGATGGTTTTTTGTTGCAAATAAAAGTTGGGGGGGGGGGGGGGGTTTAGCAAATTGAACCAACCTCAAATCGGCCTTGAACTGACCTTATCCAATCTGTTATAGGGTACGGTCTGGTTTCAAATTTTTGGAATCAACCACCACTCAAGCAAGTTTCGGGGTCTAGGGTTATCCTACCTGAACCGACCTTGGTTGGACTTGGTGGAACCTGCCTTAGAACTGACCCCTATAGGGTAGGTTCCAGGTTTTGCCATGGGACCGAACCGAACTGACCCATGCTCACCCCTAGTTATCCTTATAGTTAGTCCCGATCGTGATACTCATATCCGGGATATGGTTGCATGTGTTCTTTGCAGAGAGTTTCAGAATTTTTTTTTTCATTTGGCAAATGAAAAATCAATATGCTATGTTGTCTTTTTGAAGCCTCCAACACATGAAACATTTCCCCACTTTAGTTTTTTATGTGATATGGTGTTTGAAATATAGGCAAAGTTTGCATATCAAGAATATCAATAATGTGAACCTTGTTAGCATATTTTTTCCAAACAATGAAGCCTTTTTCCATATAAAATTGCCTATATAAAAATAATAAAACAAATTAAAATAACTTTTCATGAGATTTGAACCATGACAACCTATAAATCTATAATAGAATGATATATTATCAAACTAAAATCTTATTTTTTTTTCGCAAAAAGGGTCTATTAAAAACATCATGGGAACATTTGGGTCCCCTTACTACAAATTTCCCAAAAACTTTGAGCTAGGTTCCCAGGGATGTGGGTGCTATTCACAAAAGAGTTTTGGAGTCTAACTCGCTTTGCCAAATCATGCGTTGGCTTTACTGCCTCCCTACTTGCATACAGAACTTTAATATTATCAAAAAATAAGAGTAGTTCAGATATATGTTTATATAGGGCCTGCAAATCCCACATTATGTTTTTCCTAGTTCCTTTTAGATTCATAAGAACCACATTGGCGTCCGATAGCAAAAAACCTGCTTTAGCACCCATACAAAAAAAACTTGCATAAGCCTCTAATTACTACCTAGAGCTCAGTTGCTGCTGGTGATCTTGCCATGCATGGTTGTTCTTCTGCAATGAGAAGAGGAGACCTGTGAGAGAATATAAACATTCCAGTGGATGCAGTTTGCATGATGGTGCTCCATGAACTATCCACTAAGATGATTGGGAGGTTTGTGAGAAGAGCCTGATACAAGTTCCAAACTGGTTGCAGTTGTAATGAGTTCGAAAATTTGAGCTCAGTTTCTTTAAAAGTGCAGTAATGTTGTGCTTTAAAACTTCTTAAGATAGCACAGATCTTTGCAATATAGTTGTGCTTTAAAACTTTGTTCTGCAAGTGAGTATTATGTTGCCACCACCATTGGATTATATCCTCTTGTCCAGAGCTTAGAAAAGCCTCTGGCACAAGTCTAGTTTGGGCCTGCATCCAAACAACCCTTGAGAGAGGGCATTCCAAGAAGATGTGCTCTTGGGTTTCTAGAGATTCCTTATAGAAAGTACACCAAGTGTCCTCTCTTCCTCTACAAATCCATATTTCTGTTTTTGTGCGAACAACTTTATGGAGGAACTTTCACATGAAGATTTGACATCTATGGGAGCATGAACTCTTCCAGATTCTAGACCAACTCACAATATTTGATCGAGTTTGTAACGAGGTTTCTAGAAGTGAGTGATAGGATAAATTCATAGTGAATTCCCCATTCTTCATATCTTTCCAAAGGAGCCTATCAGGTTGTTGTAGAGTCCTTAAAGGAATGCTTAGAATTGGTTCGACATATATCTTCAAAATAGTTGTTGAGGAGATCAACATTTCAAGTCTAATTGTCTGTGATTAATTCACACACTTTTAAATGTGGAGGTTTTGGACTATCAGTTCTTTTGGCCGGGACATTGCTCTCTAGTTGGGGCACCCATGAGTCTAAGAATGCTAAGATAGTTCTGCCATCTCCAAGCTTCCAGAAAAAATGAGCTTTTAGTTCATTTTTTAATTTGATGATACATTTCCACCAACCCGAGTCTGTGGCTTTTGCTTTCAAGTCAAATAAGCATTTTCCTTTGATGTATTTTGACTCTAATTGCTGGGCCCGAAGGCTGTCCCTGAGGTTTAAGAGTCTCCAGATTGATTACAACATTACTGCTTTATTCGTCAAAGAGAATCTCCTTATTCCTAGTCCTCCCAGGATTTGGGGAGAGCAAATTATAAATTATTTCATGTTACAATTTGTAGTTTTTTGTTAGATCTCCCTACCCACTAAAACTTTTTTGCAGTCTATCCAGTTTTCTACAAAGAACTATGGGGAGGAGGCTTGTTTGCATAGTGTACACAAGGATGCTTTAGGTGACTGCTCTGATGAGAGTAGTATGGCCTACTTGGGAGAGTGTTTTTGTTTGCCAGTGTTTTATCTTTTGAGGGATGCAACCAACTAGATGTTTTGTTGGTGTAACTTGACCCTTTTTCTCCTTACTAACCAAGTTCCAAGGTATTTGGAGCTATAGTTTATTATTTTCATTTTAATTATTCTGTTCAACAACTTTTGGTGGGTTCTATGCATATTTCTACTGAACATGACTCTAGATTTTGCAAAATTTATGTGCTGCCCTGAGATTTGCTCAAATAGCTTGAGAGTGGTTTTGATTTGGTGGAAGGACTCAGGGTCAGCCTTACAGAACAAAAAAACAATCATCTACAAACAAGAGGTGGGTTATGGGCTTTGAGTTTCTTGCAAGTTCTATCCCCTGGAATTTTGAGAGACTCTCCTTTTTGTGTAGGAGGGTTGAGAGGGTCTACATTTCAATGATGCAGAGGTATGGAGAGAGGGGGTCTCCTTGCCTTAAGCCTCTTTTGGTGGTGAACAAGTCAAAAGAGGATCCATTTAACTTGACTGAGAATGATGGAGTGGAAATACATTGCTAGATTAAGTCACACTAAGCTTCTGGAAACCCATTTTTTTCATAGATTCTATAAGAAATCTCCAACCCATTCGGTAAAAGGCTTTAGCCATATCAATTTTCAAAGCTGCCCACTTCCCTTTCTCTTTTTGAGTTTTGAGTTGGTGGATGATCTCTTTTCCTAAGATTATATTATCTGTGATGCTCCTTCCTTTGATAAAGATTGCCTGGTTTTGCAGAACTAGGTCTGAGAGTAAAGGCTTTATTCTATTGGTCAGGATCTTTGCCAGGATTTTGTAAAGCACATTACTTAGGCTAATTGGCCTAAATGTTCTGCTTTCTCTACACCCCTCTTCTTTGCTTTGAAAATAAGACTGGTATAGTCCAACTGTTTTATCAGTTTTTTGGAGTGAAAAAAAAAAACTTTGGATCATACTTGTGATTTCATCACCAACTAAATTCCAGTAGTGTTGGAAGAAAATGTTGTATATCCATCTGGGCCTGGAGCTTTGTGGGGGTTCATTTGAAACAAAGCTAACTTGACTTCTTCTTTCTGAGGGGGTAACAGGAGTTTTTGACTCCACTGGGATTTCCTTGAATTGGAGTGCTTCTAAGAGAGTGGGGTCAAAATTCTCTTCTTGCCCTGAGCTGCTCAAGAAATGGTTTTTGAGGATATTTGATATGACATTTGAACCAATGACCCATCTGTCTTGGCTCTTTCAGACTTTCTATAGCTCCCCATCTCCTTCTAAATTTTGTTTTTTGGTGGAAATTTTTTATATTTCTGTCCCCTTCTAAGAGCCATAGTTCTCGAGATTTCAGTCTTCAAAACTACTTCTCAGCAAGGAGCCACTTATTATATTGGGCTTCCAAATCAACTAACCTACTAATCTCTTCTTGGTTGGACTAGGCTAGTATAATTTCTTGCTCCAGTTGTGATAGTTTCTTGTGAATATCCCCATAGGTGTTTTTATTCCAAAGTTTGATATGGTTTTTTTAGAATCTTGAGTCTAGTTGCTATTGAGTGGGCTTTGGAGCAAAGCCCACAATTGTTTGGTTCCAAATTTCTGCAACAATGCTGTGACAATCTTTGTGATTTACCCACATTGGTAAGAAATTTGGAACAAAAAACAGTTTCATTTCTAAAATCTTAATTGGATTGGAAGGAAATGAAATGGATCCAAATTCAATTTTGATATCAATGAATATGATTTTTTTAGATCATCATCATCTAAGCCTTATCTTAGCTATATGAGGCTGGTTACATGAATCCTATTTTTGTCATTCCTTTCTCTTTAGTGTAGAGAAAAAAAGACACTTCATGATGAATTTGGCAAAATCTATGAACCTATTTTTCTAGATTCAAATTCAATTTATTCAAATTAAACCCTTGTAGTTGGATTCAGACAATCAGGCACTATTAGCATTACATGATACAATACCAATCCCAGTTTTGAGCTGAAGTCTAACCCATTATAGTCCTTTATAGTATGCCTGCCATCATGATGCATTAGTTGCGTGTCAAAGTCCTTACCCATTGAGGGTCCATCTGGTTCATGGGAATGGTCCATTCCGATTCTAGGTGGACATAGCTCACCTTGCCTTAGGCCCGAGACTACAAAATTCTCCCTCACTCTCAATCCAACCCCATAAAAGCCAGGAAAAAACAAATCTAAAACTAGAATAATAATCTAATTATTGCATTTGGCAAATCAATTAGATCCTAAATGACCAAATTTTTAATCCTCTTCAAGAGATCATTAATATGAAAATGGGTACTTAAGGCTCCATTTTCAATACCTAAATCAATGCCTCCATTAGCAAGGAAGATCATTAATATATAATGTGGATAGTTACCTTGTGATGGAGCGCGATCCGGCTGGTCTTAGCTGTCCGCTGCCTTGCTTCCGAACGGGGTAGCAGGGATCCTGAAGCGGAAGAGATGGGAAAGCTCCGGGGGGAACCCGGTGAAGAGGCTTCGAAGCTCAAGTTAGAATCCTTCAAAAGCAAGGTAATACCAGATAGCGCAAAGTTTGCATACCTCCGTTGTTGGGGGGCAGGGGCTCTTATAGTCACTTCGTGTACTCGTCCCGAGGCCCTTGTCAGATCGGGTATGATTACCCTTGTGCTTGTCAACTCGGCCGTCGTCCCTTCTGCTGAGACAGAACCGTCACTGCCTAACCATCTAACTGGAGATGGCGGCGTCAGTGGCGGTGGCAGGTGGCCGTTTAGAGTGCCACTGCCAAACGTCAGAACCAAGTCAGTCAGGCGTGGCGCCCTCGGGCACGGACTTCCCTGGTGTCAGGCATGGTACGATTTGTTTGGCTTTGGTGCCCAAAAGATGATGCGAAGTGCTGAGCGAGGCGGTCTTGAGCTCGGAGGTATCCCGAACTATTACAAAGTGGGTCAGTTCGGCGAAGTGTATCCCGAGCTGTTACAAGGTAGTTCGGTGAAGTCTATCCCGAACTGTTTACAAGGTGGCAGTTCGGCGAAGTCTATCCCGAGCTGTTACAAGGTAGTTCGACGAAGTCTATCCCGAGCCGTCACAAGGTGGCAGTTCGGCGAAGTCTATCCCGAGTTGTTACAAGGCGGGTCAGTTTGGCGAAGTGTGTCTCCTTGTTCCCGCCTAGGCTTGGCCCCTTTTGCCGAGCTGTCGTTTCTGCCACGTGTCTCATAATAAAGAGGTCGGGCCAAATCTTCCTTCATCAATTGCCCCCCACTCCTTGCGCCGAGGGTCTTGCCATGGTGCGGGGAGTCTTCACGAGGTAGTTGGTGGATTTGTCCCATCCTTCAAACCTTCACTGTATGAGACGCTTTTGCTAGGGCTTTTTTGGTTATCGAGAAGGCTGGAAACGTGCTTACTCAAGAACGCTGGTGGTTGTGACCGTATGTTTTAAATTTCAAACCAACTCGCGCCGCTGAGACGTGACAGCAGGTCACTTCAAAAAGGACGCCACTGCTGTACGTGCACGGTCGACTGTCAGGGAGACGTGTGACACGTCAGTTTTGAAAAGACGCGTGTCGAAGCGACGTCGGTTTCAAAAAGACGCGCTGACGTTTTGCTTTTTTCGGAAAGACGTGCGCCAATCATGTCTCGACCTTAAGGGTTGTGCGGCCGGTAAGAACGTGGGCCGTCGGATCGTCTTCGATCTGCACGGTCGATTCTTGGTTACTGTAGCTATAAATAGTGGGGGACCCCGGTTGTTGTCACTTCTGCGGTTTGTCTACTGAGCTCGCATCCAACCTTTCAGCTCGCGTCCAAGTCTTTTCCAACTCGCGTCAAGGCTGTTTATACAGTTCACGATTCCTTGGTTTTTCTTCAAACTTTCCGGTGAGTACTTTCTTGAATTCATCTTTTCCCCAATGTCTAGCTTTGATAGCTCAGACGATTCTTCGAGTAGGGCCGATGTAGGTTCCACCAACCGAGCCGTGTCCCCAGACTGCCTCAGTGATCCTGAGGTGGAGTTTGAGGACTACGAACCAGTAGGTCGAGTCGCTTTGGGCAGTTTGGCGTCTACCTCCCGCCGAGGTCGGATGCTAAACCGATTTGGCCCTTCGACCATGACGCCTGAGGGGCTTCAATCCATACTTCTGTCTTATAATCTTCCTGGGGGGTACACATATTTTATTCCTTCGAGTAGCTTTCCTTGGGAACACGGTCCCGATGAGATCATGATTTTTCGAGAGCAGCTTGCTGCAGGGTTGCGACTTCCTTTCCATCCCCTTCTCGTCGAAGTCATAAACCACTTCGGTGTCACCATTGGCCAGCTTCATCCAAACTCTATCCGGAACCTGGTGGGGACAATTTTCCTTTTTTGCGAGCAGAAATTTCCCTTAAACTTAGAGATATTCTGCTCTATCTTGATGCTCAAGAGACAGGCGGGTTCTCTTCTTGGGGGGAGATGGGCGTATTACCTTTCTCCTCGCCAGGGTTTCAAGCTTCTGCACGATCTTCCTAATAAGGTCCTGGCTTGGAAGCGGGACTACTTCGGCGTGCGAAGTGCACAAGGATGGCCCTTTCAGACCGGGTGGGGTGAGGCCGCTCCCGATTTGGGCGTAACTCTTGATAAAGAGACGGTGAAGGGTCTCCGGCAGTGGGCACGACAAGGCTTAAAGTGCCACCACTACTTAACGGAGGCTAAGCTTTTTGCAGCCGGCCTGAGTTCGGGTAGGTTTCTGGCTATGCGGCTTTTTTTTTCTTTGTTTTTTGATGTCGAACTCGTTTCTATAGGTGTGATGGATGCAGAGAGAACTCGCGGCGGGCATTTGTTCCAAGGTATGAAGAGGAGGAAGCGGGTCGCCAAGCGAACTCGTAACGAGCTGCCCCTGGATGAGGAGCCCCAAGCCCCAGACCATACGCCAGAGGATTTGCCCAAGGAGCCCGAAGTGACTCCACCGGTGCACGAGACTGCCGGGGCGCTTTACGTTGAAACCACTCATACGGGCGCTCCTGCGTACTCAAGTGCTCCTACTCACTCCGGGTCTGCTCATATGCGGGCTGGGCCCTCAGGCTCGGGAGCTCAAGGGGAGTTTAGGAGCGTGTTGACGCCGAACTACGCTCTTCAGAAGAGTAGGGACGCTACTTTCCCCGAGGAGGTCGCGGCGTGGACCGATCTTCCCTAGAATCAGGTCGCTTGCCACGCCGTAACACATGCCATGGTGGTAAGTAAGATTCTGTCTTCCTTATTTAATTCCGTTGCTTCTGTTGTCTTTTTGCTCACTTGTTTCTTTTGGTAGGTGAATTCTTCGATTCATGCCTTGGCGGCCCAAGTGGAGAGGAGCTCGCGACAGGCGCGAGCTGCTGAGGTTGCTGCTCATGCTGCTGAAGAAGCCTTCCATGCTGCAGAGGCAAATACCCGGGCTGCTGAGGCGGCTGCTTATGCTGCTGAAAAGGCTGCTCGCGTCGCGATGGCCAGACAGGCGAGGTCTCAGCGTGACGCCGAGGCCATGGGAGTAGTTGTCAAGCATATGGCGGACTTGAAGTTGGATTTGCAGCATCAAGTCGAGTATCTTCAGGAGGACATTAGGGAGAGAACACAGATTTTTTCCCAAGGCATTGAAGACGCCAAGAAGAAGGCAATTGAAGACTACATTGCCTCCCCGCGTTTTGACGATCTGATGGTGGACTCTTACAGGAGGGGGTTCAAGTTGAGCCGGTGGATGATCCGGAATACATACCCCGACCTCGATGTAAGTGCCATAACCACTTCGCGCATAACTCAGGAGATGGCCAATGGTGCCGATGGCGAGCCGGACTCTGAAGGAGAGGCAGGGCCTTCGGGTGTTGTTGAAGTGCCTTCCGATGGCGAAGAAGTGGCTCCGGGCATGTAAATTTTTTTTTTTGCCAGTGTACTGTTTCTTGCAATGGAGTCTTTTTCCCCTTGCTCATCTTCCTCGAGCTGTTTCTTTGCCAGGTTTTTAAATTTCCGTGGCCTTTTATGCCGTGAACTGATTTTTGCCGAGCTGATAATGTGCTGAAGTTCCTCGGCTTGCCTTGTGGCACATGGCCTGATTTCGTCCACTTCGCTAGGTGGTTTATAGGTAGTATCGCCTCAAGTTCACGATGTTGCACGTTCGGGGTACTCGTTTGCCTTCCAAGGTTTCGAGTTCGTATGCGCCCCCGAGCGCTGTTTTTACCTTATAAGGCCCTTCCCAATTAGGTCCAAGCTTGCCGACGCCGGGTTCAGGCACCATAATCTTTCGGAGGACTAGGTCGCCAACTCGGAAGCTTCATCGCTTTACTCTGCTATTGTAGTAGCGAGCTACCTGCTGCTGGTATGCCGTTGTTCGGATATGCGCGAGGTCCCTTACCTCGTCCAGTAGGTCGAGGTTGGTGCGTAACTTGTCTCCGTTCGTCCGATCGTCGTATGTTTATAATCACAACGTTGGTATTTCGATTTTTGCTGGGATCACCGCTTCAGTGCCGTAGGTGAGGTTGAAGGGGGTTTCTCCCATGGCTGCTTTTTCGGTCGTTCGGTGAGCCCATAAGACACTTGGTAGCTCTTCGGCCCACAATCCCTTAGCTCGATCCAGACGTGCTTTCAGTCCACGCAGGATGGCTTTGTTCATTACTTCCGTCTGACCGTTTGCCTGTGGGTGTGCGACTGATGTGAAATTTTGCCGAATCCCCATGTTCTGGCACCACTCTTGGGACTTGATATCCTCGAACTATTTGCCGTTGTCGGAGATTAGAACCCGAGGTAACCCAAACCGACATACTATGTTCTTCCAAAAGAAGTTCTGTATGTTTCGAGCCGTGACAGTTGCTAGAGGTTCGGCTTCTATCCACTTCGTAAAATAATCTACCGCAACAACTAAGAATTTTCTTCCGCCTGTTGCTGGTGGGAATGGCCCTAGGAGGTCGATGCCCCATTGTGCAAAGGGCCACGGGCTGGCAAGGTATTTGAGATCGGAGGCAGGTTGATGGTGGATGTTAGCGTGCTTCTGACACTTGTCGCATTTTCTGACGAGCTCGACAGCTTCTGCCTTCATCGTTGGCCAGTAGTATCCTTGTCGAAGTGCCTTTTGGGCGAGTGCTCTGCCCCCCAAGTGTCCGTCGCACAGGCCTTCATGAGTGTCGCGGAGTACAAACTCGGCTTCGGTAGGTCGCAGGCACCGCAAATAGGGGAGTGTGTACGACCGTCGGTATAACCGTTCGTCTATTATGACATATTTGGTCGCCTGGCGCTGCACCCTCTTGGCCGCATTGCGTTCTGCAGGGAGGGTTCCGTCTATCAAGAAGCTCGCGAGTGGATCGATCCAGCTCGGATCTGCTTCTAAGATGGGAGCGACCTCCTCTGTCCCCCCGAGAATACTAGGCCGAGGTAAGTCCTCTATGTACACAGTTCTCATATTATTGTGGCTTGTGCTGGCTAACCGGGACAGGGCGTCGGCTTCAGTGTTTTCGGACCTCGGGATTTGCCTGATGATGTGTGACCGGAAGTTGAGCAGGGCTTCTTTTACTTTGGCCAAATATGCGATCATGGAGAGATCGCGTGCTTCGTATTCGCCGGTAACTTGGTTTACCACGAGCTGAGAATCGCTGTAGATGACCAAGTGTTTTGCCTTAACCTTTCGCGCTAGGTCCAGCCCGGCGATTAGTGCTTCGTACTCTGCCTCGTTGTTGGATGCAGCGAACTCAAAGCGTAGCGCGTACTCTACTTTTGTGCCGCTCGGGCCGCATAAGACTATTCCAGCTCCGCTGCCTTGCTGGTTCATGGAACCATCCACGTGAAGGATCCAGGGCTCCTCATCCCAATTCGCTCTTCGCCTGATTAGGAGAGATGCCACACTGGGTGCTACTTCATGGGGTTCGAACTCTATGGGCTCAGGAGCTCCGGGTTTGCCGCAAATGGGGACCTCGGGCTCGACCTGTGGAGCTTTGTAGCTGAAAGTGCACTCGGCGATAAAATCTGCCAAAGCTTGGGCCTTGATAGCGGTTCTCGGTTTGTACTAGAGGTCGTACTCGCTGAGTTCGATGGCCCATTTCGTCAGTCGACCGGAGACTTCGGGTTTGAGTAAAACTTGTCTAAGAGGTTTGTCAGTTACGACGATGACGGTGTGAGCCTGGAAGTACGGGCGGAGTTTCCGAGCTGCTATTACTAGGGCGTATGCTAGTTTTTCTATCTCCGGGTACCTTGCCTCTACTCCCAGTTCGGCTCGTAGGGGGTCTTCGATGGAAGCTCCGATGCTTAGTGTGCGAGCTGGGTCCGTAGCTGAAGTCGGGATTGCGACTGTTTCCTCCGTGGGCGAAGCTCGCTCCTCACCTTGCTCCGCCGGCCGCTCCAGCTCGAGGTCGTTGGCCGCCTTGGTTTTTCCCTTTAGGGCGGAAACGTAGCATTTGCGGGACTCGAGCTGGTCGCCCCGTGCTACCCCTATACCGAAGTCCGTAGGGAACTTCATGGCCAAATAGTAGGTGGAGACCGCCGCCCGTAGGACATGCGTGATCGGCCGCCCTATTATGGCATTGTATGGGGAGGGGGTCGCGACTACCAGGAAATCATGGTTGAGTCTGACCGCACAAGGCCATGTGCCGACTTCCACAGGGACAGTTATTTTTCCGAGGGGCCTAACTTCCTCTCCGCTGAAACCTACCAGGGGAGTGTTCGCGGGCTTCAGCTCGCTCCTCTTTAACTGCAGCTGGTCAAATGCCGATTTTAAGAGGATGTCCGCTGAGCTGCCCGAATCTACGAGTACGCGCCTAACCTCGAAATCGCTGATCCTTAGCTTAATGACAAGCGCGTCATCATGGGGGTAGTGGACTCCTCGCGCGTCGTCCTCCGTGAAAAAGATTGGTTCTTCGGTCTTTGGTTTCTTTGTGGGGTTCCTTTCTTCGAGGGCCGCTTCGCGAGCTGAAGTCCGGGCTGCTGCCGCGGTACACCCCGCTACCACCGATCCTCCCACTATTACATGGATGGTTCCCCGAACTGGCCTCTCATCCGGAGGCTACTTCTGCAACGGTTCGGCAGGTCTGTTGCTAGACTCGGGTGCATCTTTTTCGTGCTCCCCTTGCTGACCTACTTTATTGTTATTGTTGTGCTGTACAAAGTTTCTCAAGTATCCGCGACGGATGAGTCCCTCTATCTCGTCCCAGAGGTTATTACACTGTTCGGTGCTATGACCATGGTCTCTATGGAAACTACAATACAAATTCTTGTTTCTATCGTTCGGATTTCCCTTCAGGCGAGGTGGCCACTTAACGTACGGAGCATCTTTGATCGTCATTAAGATCTTTGTCCGCCTCGTGTTCAACGGCGTATAGTCTGTCCGAACTGCTAGGGGGGCCGGAAGGACTGGTTCGGCTTCAGCTCCCGGGTCGGGTTTTTTCTACTCACCGGGTTGGAGAGCTCGCCTTCTCTCTTTCTTTTCTCGTTCCCGCCTTCGGTTCGTTGGTTGATCTCTTCCTCTGTCCTCATGAACTTATCCGCGAGTTTGAGGAATTCGGCCACGGTCGCGGGCTGGTTGGCCACCATGTGCCATTTGAACTCTTTGTGCGTCACCCCTCTTTTGGCCGCCGTGAGCTGCACTGCAGGGTCCAACCGCGGTATTTGCAAGCATGCCTCGTTGAACCGCTTGATGTAGCCCCGAATAGATTCTCCTTCTCTTTGGACCACTCCGAAGATGCTTTCCTCTGTTCTGGGGCACCGTCGGCTGGTGACGAAGTGTGTGGTGAAGACTTGCACGAACTGGGCCCAGCACTTTATCGACCCGGGGGCCAGGTTCCTGTACGAAGTGCGGGCTACCCCCTTGAGGGTGGTGGTAAAGGCCACGCACATGCACGATTCGCTAGCCCTGGCTAGGTGCATTTGCGACTGAAAGGCGTCAATGTGGTCGTTGGGGTCGAAGGACCCGTCGTACTTGTCCAGAGGTGGGAGCTTGAAGTCTCTGGGTAAGGGGACCGCCAGGAGTTCCAATGCGAGGGGGGAAGGAACGGAGAGAGCCGGGGTATCCCCTACCTCGTCCGAGCTCGTGGCTTTGCCTCTGAATTTCGACAAGGCGCGGGTGGCGGTTTGGCGACTTCGCCGGCGCCTTCGCCGTTGAGCGGGCCTTGTGCTGGCGCTGCTGGCCTCCGTGTTACCGAGCTCGATGGGCCCGGAGTGCTGGTAGTCTGCCACCAGGGCGCTGAATCGGTTTTCGGTGAGCGGGAGCTCGGGCTTGGAGCGTCGGGGAGCCGACCTCGCGGGCGAGGTTCCCGACCCACCCGCGGGTTGCGAGGCGGGGATGACATTTTTCTCTCTTCGGCCTGGGGACGAGGCCTGGCTGTTGGGGTGGTTCTGGGGCCGGGAGGCCTTCGCCTGGCGGAGGCGCCCATCCTGTGGGGAGGCCTTGACCGGCCTCGGAGCGGGGTGGCGAGGTGGAAGTAGTGGTTGGTTCAGTGGCAGTTGGGGGAACTGCTGTTGATAGTGATACTGGGAGATGTTGTGCAGCACTTGGTGCTGGTGAAGTTGGTGTTGCTGGAACTGTTGCATTTGGGCTTGCATTGCCCGCTTGCACTGCATCAGGTCCTCCAATCGGTCTTGGCTAGCTGCCAGGGGGACGGTAGTTGGTTCAATGAAGGTTGTTTCAATGGGGAGAGGAAAGGGGACATTTGTGGTAGGAAGGTTTACGGGTGCCACTGCTTGTGGCGTGTTCAGGATGGGGATCCCATCCGCCGAAAGGGGGATGGTGAACTGTCCAACGCACACTACGGGGACCTGAAGTTGCTCCCCGGTGGCGTTTGTCTCCGTGCCACGTCCGGTGTTGCTGGAGGAGGCCATGAGTGTTGGGTTTTTTGAAGAAAAAAGGGGGTATCAAAGTTTGGAGGGAGGATTTTTGAAGCGTTTTCCCACAGACGGCGCCAATTGATGGAGCGTGATCCGGCTGGTCTTAGCTGTCCGCTGCCTTACTTCCGAACGGGGTAGCAGGGATCCTGAAACGGAAGAGATAGGAAAGCTCCGGGGGGAACCCGGTGTAGAGGATCCGAAGCTCAAGTTAGAATCCTTCAAAAGCAAGGTAATACCAGATAGCGCAAAGTTTGCATACCTCCGTTGTCGGGGGGCAGGGGGCTCTTATAGTCACTTCGTGTACTCGTCCCGAGGCCCTTGTACGTATGCACTAAGAATTCTGAGGGGACTGAACTCAAATTAGCCCTTACTTTTTGTGATACTCATTGATTGGTTATAAGATTTTTTGGTACCATATCCTTCCAGCATCATAGTCGAACCCATATATATGACTTGTGAAATCACATCTCTAGACTCTAGGTACCATCTGTATTTAAGGAGTTCAATTGATATACTCTTGTATGCAATCCCTAGATAGGTTTGTAGATTTCATTAAAAAATTGCTCAGAATACAAGATATTACCATCAGTATCAGCCAGAGGCCCAGAATAGTTTAAGGAATTGACACAATAAAAAAGGAGAAAGTTATGGATTATCAACCAATCTGCTAAAGGAAAGATACCAATCCTCATAAAAGTCTTGACTTGACTGTGGAAAAACAACTTTGCTCAATTTCTGTGGCCACACTTGAAAAACTTTAACCAATCAAAAACACCACGATGGATTTGAATCAATATCGGTTGATTGGTTATCAGTTTTTTATTTTTTTCATACTCGGATTTACAAACAAAATTTGTATTCTAGTTCATTTTGTTAATAAAGTAATAATATTTTAGTTTTTAGTTTAATTTATTAACAAAAAAATAATATCCAAATTCAATATAAATTTGGTCAATTTTTGGTGTTTTTTCTACAATTTTTATTTTTTATTTTGTTTTTCAATTTCTATAGTTTCTATAATTTGAAAATATATTTTTTATTTTGTATGCACTTTCTATAAATTTTTATATTTTTTGTAATTTCTTTTTTTTTATGTATTTTATATTTAAAAATATTTTTTGAACCTTTTCCTTTTTTTCATATCTAAATATTAAAATATATGTATATATTTTATATTTTTCTATGAAGATTAAAATGATAATATATTAACAGCCCTTAGTCTCTTTAACGCCAAGTTAGTGACATGGTGAGTTTTAAACATTTTGAAATGTTGTGGTGAGTGAGAAATGTGGAAAACTCATGTTGAGTTTTTGACAATTTTCCTATAAAAATTAATAGAAACGAATTCCAATATTAATTACATTCGATCCAATGATCCATTTAAAGCCTTACATGGAAGGTTTAAGTACAACCTGGGCTGAACCCAGTCCTGGCCCAAGCCCAAAAAGTTTTGTAATCTGCTCTGTTTGTCAGATGGAGTTATGGAGGGTTCCAAATTCACAATTGCTGTTGGGAGGACGTGATCATGTTGGAACCTTGTTAGGAGATCACATCATCACAAATTCGAGTGCGGATCTCCTGTCCACGTTTATCATAGCCAAATAAGGAGATCCATTGTGTACAAATTCACAATTCTGTGAGGGGGGGCCGTCCCAGCTGAAATTGCAGAGAATCCTTGACTAGATCTAGTAAATAATAACGCTTTTTCAGCGTTACTACTCACTAGATCAGCCCCCACAAGATTGTCCCCCGTAAGTTCTCTTCCCACCGTGTATTAAGAAGGTCTTCCGATGGTGACATCGTCATTTCTGATATTTATCATGGAGAGATGTTCGCAATACACGGCGGGATACTTGGATGCAAAGTTTGCGTGTGGGGTACGTTAGCCAAACTATGCACTGACTATGTAAACTCAGTTGGGTTAATTTGACCACACTGGATGAACTCCTTGGTTATATGACTTAGATCGGCTTTCAGGGCACAGTCCGAGCACAGATCCACTATTCTCTCTCTCTGCAAGCAATGGTGGCGCAGAGGGGGCTCATCATATCTCTCTTAGTAATGCTTCTTTGGGTTCTGAGCGCCAACGCTTCTGTGCACGATTACGCTGGAGAGAGATTCATCAGCAAGGGAAATGCTTTTGTCGTCCATGCAGGCAGCGAGGGTCTGTATTCTTCGGTACCAAACAAAAACGAGAGCTCAAACTACGGAAATGGAGATTCTTATATACGGTATTATATGATCATATCTTGTCTTCCACTAGTCTGATTTAGGTTCTTGTTAATTCGGTGCTTTGGATGTAATCGGTAAGCGATTCGATCTCCGTTTTGGCTAATGGAGAGCTATGCTTTTGAATGTTGGGTTTCTTATTGCAATGTAGGGTTTTAGTGGTTGTTCGGTTGTGATTTGTGGGAATTTAGTGCAATGCAGGGTCTGTGATGGTGGATCTGGATTTGTGTAGTTGTTCTGAGGAATTGCTTTGTTTAGTTGTTCTGGGGAATTGCTTTGTTTAGTTGGTTATTGTGTCAAGTTGCGTAATATAGATTTGTAGGACCTCAGATGGTTGAAAGAATGTGGGGGAAGCCTTCTGAGATCATGTTTTGATTCAAGTCATAGCTGCCAGCCTGGCTTAGTGACGGCACATAATGTGGGGGAATGCGTTGGTTTATTGCTTTCTGGTTACATTTCTCAATGGTGAAACTAAAGTGAAAGTAGAAACATCTTGTTATGATTTTCGTTCATAGCAGGATAGCTTAGTCACGGCACAGAATTGCTCTCCCCATTTCTCTCAAATGAAAAAAACGTTACCAAAGAAACAGAAGAAACGGTAGTTGTGTTGATTGAATTCTGTTGATGTACAGATTTCAAGGTTGAAGCACAGTTGCTCTAAAACTAATGGGTGATGGACATGTCATGAACCCACTTATCTTGCCACATAATTGTTCAACTATGCGGCCTGGAACCATCTCATAATGTGGAGTTTTGATCGATCATGCATAGTTAATGAAATTTCAGATTTCTTATGCTTTTTTTTTTTTTATTTGTTGCCATTACTTTTCCTATATGCCTCCTCAAATGAAAGCAGGATTCCAAAACCAAATGAAAGCCTTTACCTTTATATTTGGCAAATAAAAGGTAATCTATGGAGTCCAAGTTCTAGTCAATAGAAAAAGGAAGGTACCACAAATTATTGTTGTGACGTAGTTGCATGATTCATTATTTGACTTGTATTGATTTGATTGAAACCAGTTTTGAAAAGATTACTTTCCGGAGGCCAAAGGAAGCTGCTCAGTTCCAACCTGGCTTGGTCCATGCCATTGTTTTTGAGGTAGAAGATCGAGATACAATTGGCGGTTCAGCCTATGGTGGTCAACGGGCTATTTGTTGCACTTCAGATCTTGCTAAGCTTGGTGCATGCACAGAAGGGGATGTCATACACCGCCCATCAACCCGACATGCCAACTGGCCTCAAGTGTTTCATGTCCCTTTAAATGGAGATGTTGCAACGCTCCAACTAAAGTCCATACAGATCACAGAAACCGGGATGTATAACCTATATTTCATTCATTGTGACCCAAACCTTAAAGGGTTGGTTATAGAGGGGAAAACCATATGGAAAAACCCTACTGGATATCTACCTGGGAGGATGGCACCACTGATGAAGTTCTATGGGCTCATGTCACTTGCCTTTGTAGTACTTGGCATCTTCTGGTTCTCTCAATATGCAAGATTTTGGAGAGAAATTCTTCAACTTCAGAACTGCATAACCTTAGTGATTGCATTGGGTATGTTTGAGATGGCATTGTGGTACTTTGAGTATGCTGAATTCAACAAGACAGGAATCAGACCAACTGGGATAACCATATGGGCTGTCACATTTGGGACTGTTAAACGCACAGTTGCACGTCTTATCATCCTGATGGTTTCCATGGGCTATGGAGTTGTGAGACCTACACTAGGAGGTCTGACATCAAAGGTGATTATGCTTGGGGGGACATTTTTTATAGCATCTGAAGTGCTCGAACTGGTAGAGAATGTTGGCGCCATAAATGATCTTTCTGGGAAGGCAAAGCTTTTTCTGGTTCTTCCTGTAGCCATCTTGGATGCTTTCTTCATTCTTTGGATATTTACTTCTCTCTCCATGACTCTGAATAAGCTTCAGGTAAATACACTTCTATTGTGATTTATCTTTTGTGCATTCTCCTCTCAAACTCATCTTCATAATATATTAACAAGCTTAGTATTTTTTTCTAATGGTAGTAAAGATCAAGATGCTTGCATGTTTTAAATGGAAACGTATTTCTTGATATGATATGATAGAGCATTTATCAAAAAAATATAATATAGTAGAGCATAAGACTTCATGTTTCCTTATTCAAAAATGAAAAAAAAAAAATCAATGTTGCCAATATCTGGTAAATGGACTTATTCCATGCAAAACCAAGTACTCAATATTTTGTAAAGTACATTTATTAGTGGTTTGGATCGTTGTTGCATACTTGCATTAATTCCAGTTGTTCTGATCTCCTTGGTTGGGCTTTTGGTTGAATAGCTTGAACATGTTCTTATTTGCTTTTTAGACTGAAGGTGTGTGTGCAAAAATATTTCATGGTATGTTTGCATTAAAGAAGAGTAACTCTTTAATCAATATGATTTGCTTTCAACAAATGCAGAGAGCTTATTTCTAAAGCTTTTGAGGGGAGGAATAGCTGATATGCGGTAGTTTTCTGCTTGTGGTTGGTAACAGGCAAGACGAATGATGGCCAAATTAGAAATTTACAGGAAATTCACCAATGCGCTGGCAGTAGCTGTTATTGTGTCTGTTGGTTGGATCTGCTATGAGGTAATATTCCTTTGGTGCATCTTATTACATATTGTTTCTATATGGAAAAATTAGCTTGTGATCTGGTGAATTCTACTTCAGGTGTTTTGTGACAATTTAATGGTGCATTTCCTCTGTTCTTTCTGTAAGACAGTTACAAGACTAGCATTGCTATTTGGGACAGAGTGCTGGGAAATCAAGAAACAATTTCGAAGAGTGTAGCTCATATGGGGATGTTGAGATGGATGAGTCGCATGATAACATAAAAAATGAGTGCATTAGAGAGGCTTAGGAGCATCTTGAATTAGTGATAAGATGGTAGAAATTTGACTGAGATGGCTTAGTCACATGCATAGACAACCAGTGACTATACTGGTGAGAACTGACTCTGCAAGTAGAAGGCTCCAAAAGAGCAAGAGGAAGGCTAAAGAAAATGTGGTCTAAAGTGGTAAAAAATGATATTAAAACTTTTACTTTGACATAAAACATAACTTTTGATAGAGAAAAATGGTGGAATAAAATTTGTATAGCCTTCTCCAAATGGTTGGAATTAAGGCTGAGACGAGAGTTTAAAAGTGGTGATACCTCTTGTGGGTTGTGGGCCTCTTTTTCTCTGTCTGAGTCAAGGCCTATTGTGTCCAACATCGTGTCTTCAGTTAAGATCATTGAGTATTGACAAAAGAACTGGTGCATATCTGCAGATAATTTGGTAAATAAAGATGGCATGTTTCTGTCTTTTCTTCTAATACATTTCTTTCCATTTTATCCTGATGACTAAAGAGAAGAATATGAAGAACAAGCTGAATATGCAAAAATGTTTTGTGTGAAACATTTTTCTGTACAAAATCTTTCTATGTAGACCACCTTTTGCTAAGCTATGGAGTGAGCTACAGCTGGGTAGCTGACCATTAATGGCCTAGTTCAATTATTTGATCAGTTTTTTATGTTCCACATGAAGTGTCTTAAGGAGGTGCACTTGGTATCTGATAAAAAGTAAGATTCTCATCACAAAACTGAGATTTAAAACATTGATGTTACTACTTGAACCTTATTATGAATTTATTTAAGCTTTCTAGGCTTGTTTAAAACTTTTCGGTTTTGTTTCACATTATAAATGTCTTCGTAGACATTAAAGGTTTTGTAGTCTTGGAAAAAAATGCAGATCTTTTTTTCTTAACTTGGTTACAATTACAAATGCTTGTTGGAATAAAAAACCATGATATTGATTAATTTTATTTGAGGCTGTTTTTGCCTTTAAGTTTATTTTTTTATGTAATGACAATTATTTATGTAGCTTTAGACTTATCAAAACAAAAATGTAGTTTTCTTATTGGTAAGTGTAGTTATTTGTTACTTTTCTGATTTCCTTTTCCCCTTTTCATTTTAGTATTTTTTTTCCTTTAGCTCTTTTTTTTTAAATCTGGGAGAAGCCGAGTCTGAAATCTTTCAGCTAATACTTGTTGCCTTTCCTGCACCGAAAAAGATACAACTTTAAGAAAATTAAGCAATTTATGGAGGTTCTGTCACTTGCCTCTCTTCTTTTTGGAGCACTGTTAGACATGATGGAATGTGCTTATTGTTAAGGAAATCCATGGAAATTTTCAGAAAGGTTATGATTGATGCTCTAAAACATTGCTAGATTTTTATCTTTTACTCTGTGTATGTTGTGTCTGTGCGCGTGTACTCAATAAGCTCGGTATTTTGGTTTTTGCTTGTGTTGGAAAAGTGGGTATTGGACCTGCAACATTCTTGTACTAGAGTCCCTTTGTTAATCCCCTGCATCATTCTTTTCTTATGGAATCCCTTTTTAATAATACTCTTTTTTTTATCAGTCTTTTTAATAATACTCTTCCTCCCTACCATTTTTTAAATCCAAATAGGAACTAATACGAGAAATTGTTTTCCCTTCTGCAGCTTTACTTTAAATCAAGTGATGTATACAATGAGCGGTGGCAGAGTGCATGGATCATTCCTGCCTTATGGCAGATTCTATCTTTCTCTCTTCTCTGTGTCATTTGTGTGCTTTGGGCTCCATCTCAGAACTCTACACGGTAAAAAATCCTAATCCATCATCCACTCTTTTTTTTTTGATAAATATCCATCCTCCAATCATTTTTTTTGATAAATATCCATCCTCCAATAATTTCTTTTCTTAATCTTCTGCATTTATTAACTTGATTAGAGAAAGCTGGAGTTACAAGGTGAGGAGAAATCTGGCTTAAAAGCCAAACTTATATTTGAGAACTGGGCCCACTGAGTCTAGATATTCTTTTGATTGTAATAGATGAATGATAAATTTAATAGGAGGGCTACCTGGAGCAAAGTTAGCTTTCGTGGAGAGGGCTACCTGGAGTAGAGTGAAGACTGTCATATGGGGCTGTCAATGGATTGGATCTGGTTCGTGACAGGGTGTAGGGGTCCTATTCTGATTATTAATCAGGACAATATGAGGGACCTAGAACCAAACCAATTATTTGTGTTAAAATAGTTTATTTTATGTTTCATTTATTATTTTCTGTCTTGTTAGGGTCTGTTTAGTTGGTTTAATTTTTTTTTTATTTTCTGTTATTGTACTTCACTTATATCAAGGGCATAAGGGTCTTTCTCCCCTTTTAATTTAGATGCCCTATAAATATCAATAGATGCTGGCGCCGCCAGCACTGTTCCATTGTCACCAATCTCACCTCTTCTCTTCTCTCTTATTTTCAATTGGCTTTATTGTCAAGATGGTATCAGAGCGGGATTATTGACTGTGAGAGCAGATCGATAAAGTTTCTCTCTTCCTCAACTTGCTGAATTTGGGTGGAACAGAGAACTGAATCTGGGTTGATCGAAACTGATCTGCGACTGGTACAGCTCTTTTTTTTTTTTTTTCTTTCTTTTCCTTCCTTGGTCGTGTACCAAGAGAAAAAAAAACGAATGAATCTGAACTACTGAATGTCGTCAGACCCTTGTGAGGTTTATACATCTTTTGTTTTGGATCGTGTGATCCTGTACCTGTGAAAAGGTGACTATAGGTCACGGATGACCTGTTTTCTCTGGTTTTTGGCTTGATTTCATGTGTGTAAGGATCTCTCTTAATGATAAATGCTCGTAGACCTTCTGGAAAGTTAGTAGGCTGGGACTGTTAACCCGTACAGGTCTGAAAATCAGTTTGATCATACCTTTTTTTCTGGAAACTGGTGTTGTTCTTGTGCTCAGATTAAGTCCAAAACCGAAGTGTGTGGACTGGTCACTTGTGTGTGGAGCAATTTTTTTTCCTAATATAAGGAGGGATCCTAAGTTGAATGTTGAGACTGAAATTCTGTTTTGATCATGTCCTTTGAGAATTCTGCTATTTCGGGGGTTTCAGGAAGTCAAAATGGAGTGAGCGGGGGAATGGATATGAGCTTTCCCATGGCTGTTATTCCTTTCGACAGTCTAAACTACCTTGAATGGTTTAGGGGTATAAAACTCTACATCATTGCTAGGGGGAAAATATGATACATCAACGGTAAAGTGAAGGAACCGAAGAACGGAAGTACTGAATATGATAGGTGGAACCAAGAAAATAGTATGATGATGTCATGGCTCTTGGTTTCTATGATGCCACAGGTAAGAAAGACATTCATGTGGACTGAAACTGCTTGTGAAATATGGGAACAAGCAAAGTCCACCTATTTAGAGCAGAGACACTATGCCAAGATATACCAACTGCAAGTTGAATCCTCTACTTGCAACCAGGGGGAGAGGAGTCTCCGGTGTACTATTCAAATCTGACATCAATCTAGAAAGAACTGGATCACTATCAGAATGTGAATGGGGAGTGTGATGAAGATGCAAAGGCATACAAGTCTCTTGTCTCTCAACAGCAAGTATTTGCTTTTCACTTGGGGCTAAATCCCTTCATATGAGTCCATCAGGGTGTAGATCTTGGGAAGTAAAGACTTGCCATCAGTTCAAGAGGTTTATGCTTTAGTCCAGTCAAAGGAGAGTAAAAGTGTGATGAATTGTACAGAGGGGGAACCAATTGCCCTAGTTGTCCGAGGAAGTACAGATACTAATATCGAAGGTTCCTTTAAGAAGGGTGATTATCAGAAGAGAACATATGACAAAAGTAAACTTTGGTACATTCACTCCCAGAAGACAAGACACACCAGAGATACATGTTGGGATCTCCATGGAAAACCTAAATAGGCACAGGATTTGGGTTAGAAGTCAACAATTGATCAGGGTAAGAAACCAATTCAGCAGAATCAGAAAAAGTATAACTCAACTAATATTGACATCTCAAGAGACTAGCC
Organism: Nelumbo lutea; assembly: GCF_056320005.1. Lineage (NCBI taxonomy): Eukaryota > Viridiplantae > Streptophyta > Magnoliopsida > Proteales > Nelumbonaceae > Nelumbo > Nelumbo lutea. Next base: position 1,928,754 of record NC_142689.1, read on the forward strand.
CCATGGTAACTCAGGAAAGGCATCCCAGTTCTGACCCTAAGGAAGAGATTATCAACTCTTTTCGTGACCATTTGGAGTTATATGGTAGGACTCTTCTCAAGATGGATTATAGTCCTACTCTTACCTCCTTTGCGTCTACATTAGGTAACATTGCCACTGCTTTCCATGTGTCATCTCATACATTTGATTCCCCTTGGGTAATTGACTCTGGAGCCTCAAACCACATGACCATTAAGTCAAATTTATTTTAGGCATATAAACTTTTGTTTGAGAGAGATAAGGTGAGACGAGCTGATGGTTCATTCTCCACCATAGCCGGCCAAGGAACCATTATCTCTCCCACTCGGCCTTACCTTCTCTAATGTGTTGCATGTTCCTAAATTGCCTATAAATTTGCTTTCCATTAGTAGTATTATTCATTCCTTGAACTGCTCAATTGTTTTATTTCTATCTTCATGCTTGTTTCAGGATTCGGCCTCGAGGAAGACGAGGCCAAAACCTGAAACATGGTGGATGGTCTCTACGTGTTGGAGAACAAAGTCGGTCTCGTGGCTACAAAGTCCTAGGGTTCGTCCAGTGAGAGTCAAGCCTATTTATGGCACAGTCATCTTGGTCATCTTTCTTTTGAGTCAATAAAAGTTGTGTTTCCAAAGTTGTTTAAGTTTTTTGTCAGTTAGTCAGTTGCAGTGTCAGACATGTCAATTGAGTAAATATTGTAGATGCTTTTTTCCTTTAAGAAATAAAAGATCTGAATTTCATCGAAACTGAAATTCATATTTTCTAGTCGGACAATGCAAAGGAATACTTCCATAGTGATCTCATGGAATTCTTTGCTTCGAGTGGATCTCTTCAACGAAGCCCTTGTGCTAGGACACCCCAGCAAAACGGTGTTGCTGAAAGGAAGAACCGTCACATTCTTGAAGTAGCTCGTGGCTTATTACTCCATATGAATGTTCAGAACAGTTTTGGATAGATGTTGTTCCAAAACAGTTTTGGTTGTTCCGAAACCATATGCCATCTCGGTTACTAGAGTATAAGGCCCAACATCAACTTTTGTTTCCTTCAACTCCGTTGTCCCCCATTCCAATGCGTGTTTTTGGGTGTCGTTGCTTTGTTCATAACCTATCTCCTACTCTGGGTAAACTTGATCCTCGTGCTATTCCTTTTGTTTTTCTTGGTTACCCTTTATCTCAAAAGGGCTATCGTTGCTATGATCCCACCTCTCGCAAATACTGTCTCTGTAGACATATCATTCTTTGAGAATCAACCTTTCTTCTCGGTTTCTCCTCAGGGGGAGAGTAGGGTTGAGGAGAAACACACCTAGGCTCAGACTCAACTACCTCATCTTCTTGATCATCCTCCATTCTGTGTCTTTCTTCGCTGCCACAAAAGCCAACGGAGTTAAAGAACTGTGGAACTTGACACTATGCAACCAACATCATCGGATTCTTCGGAGGCAGATCATTTTCCTCCGCTAGGTACACTTGTTCCTATTGATATGCCTGAACCTCTCAATGTTGATTCCCTTACCATTGATGCTCTTTATGTTCCTATTACCAAGAGAAAGGGTATTAGATCCTGTACCACTAATCACCCTATCTCTCACTTTGTGTCCTATGACCATATTTCACCTTCATGTCATGCATTTCTCTTGTCTGTTGACAGTATCCCTATTCCTAAGAATGTGGCAGAAGTTTTATCCAAACCTGAATAGACAGATGCAATGAAGGAAGAAATTGATGCACTGTACAAAATTGGCACTTGGGAGTTGGTGGATCTTCTTGAAGGGAAGAAACTAGTGGGATGCAAGTGGGTGTTCATAGTGAAACACAAGGCTGATGGAATTGTTGAAATGTACAAGGCCAAACTGGTGGCAAAAGGCTTTACACAGGTATATGGAGTGGACTATGTAGAGACATTTGCTCCAGTAGCCAAGATGAACTCTATCAGGATTCTTCTCTCATTGGCAGCAAATCTTAATTGAGAACTTCACCAATTGGACATTAAGAATGCTTTCTTGAATGGTGACTTAGAAGAGGAAGTGTACATGACCCATCCTCTAGGTTTTTGTGCCAAAGGCAGTGAGCAGAAAGTGTGTAGGTTAAAAAATATCTTTATATGGGTTGAAACAATCACTTCGGGCTTGGTTTAGTAAGTTTCACTTGGTAGTTCAACAGATGGGGTTCCAACAATGCCAGTCAGACCACACTCTGTTTGTGAAGAAAGGTGGAAGTATATACTGATGTTGATTGAGTAGGGGCAATCGAAGACCGAAAGTCTACCAGTGGGTATTGTACCTTTGTAGGAGGTAACTTGGTCACCTGGAGGAGTAAGAAGCAAAGTGTGGTGGCTAGATCCAGTGCTAAAGCAGAATACAGGGCTATGTCTCATGGAGTTGCTGAAATCGTGTGGATAAGAATCCTATTAGGTGAGTTGGGCTTTGCAGTCAACAACCCCATGTCACTCTATTGTGACAGTAAAGCTGCCATCAATATTGTTGCTAATCTAGTCCTCCATGATAGGACGAAACACATTGAAGTGGATAAGCATTTTATTAGAGAAAAACTTGTGAGTGGAGAAGTATGCACTCCATATGTCAGCTTAGAGGAACAACTTGCAGACATCTTCACCAAGGGTCTTCAACATGTGTGGCATAATGATTTGTGTGACATGTTGGGCATGATTGACATCTATGCTCCAACTTGAGGGGGAGTGTTAAAATAGTTTATTTTATATTTCATTTATTATTTTCTGTCTTGTTAGGGTCTGCTTGGTTGGTTTAAATTCTTTTTATTTTATGTTATTGTACTTTGCTTATATCAAGGGCCTAAGGATCTTTCTCCCCTTTTAATTTAGACGCCCTATAAATATCAATAGATGTTGGCGCCGCCAACACTATTCCATTGTCGCCAATCTCACCTCTTCTCTTCTTTCTTTTTCTCTTATCCTTCTCTTCTCTTATCTCTTGTTTTCAATTGGCTTTATTGTCAAGAATTTGTGTTTTTCAACTTTATTAATTGGGACAATTGTGTCTGACCCAATAAGACCCAATTATACATGGCACCTATAATTATCGATGATAATAACAATTCTCGCTCCTCCTCTATCTCCGTGGAAAGCAAGTCATGAAGTCTACCGAATCTTTCTTAATTCTCAGGTTTGATGTGGGAAGGTGTGACAAAATATGTTTCTAGGACTTATGGATGGGGCCAAGTCCACTTAAAGACCAATTCCCTGAACTCTTTTCCATTTCTCGTTTCAAAGGAGAGACCATCTCTACGCTGGGAACACCCTCTCCAACTGGTTTAAACTGGAATTTGGGGTTTAGAAGAGGGTTAAGGGAAAATGAATGTTTGTCTTTGATTCTCCTACTTGAAACCTTAAAGCAGGCTTCTTTGGGCCCTTCCCTTGAGGATTCTAGAATTTGGTTGGCCTCTCCTGACGGCTTCTTTACTTGCTCATCCATCTTTAAATCCCTTACCTTATATAGCTTTCAAGGGGTAGACTTTCCCAGTTAAAGAAAGTTGGAGTAAGCCTATCCCGCTCAAAATTCAAGCTTTCTGTTGGGAATTGTTCTTGGTAAGGTAAATACTTGTAACATGCTGTAGAAAAGAAGGCCTTTTGTTTGCCTCTCTCCTCACATGTCCTTCCTTTGTAGGGGTAATGGCAAGACTTTATCTCATTTACTTTTCTCCTATCCTTTTGTGCTTAGAATTTGGGATTTTTTGTTCTCTTTTTGGCTGCAGGAGGGTCCCACCCCAAGATGTGAAGGGTCTCTTCAATCCTAACTTCTTGAGGCAACCAAAGAAAAGGGGGAAGGTGGTGTGGGAAGAGAAGATAAGAGGAATGGTAGAATTTCCTTGGAAAAGAGCCGGAGTTTGGAAGAGGTGATAGACAATAATGGATTTTTCAGGGCCTGGACCAAAATAGGACAGAATCAGGATAGATTGGAAACCTCCAGAAGGCAGCAAAGTAGAACTGAACTTTGATGGGAGCTCTCTTGGAAACCCAGGTGTAGCTGGAATAGTGAATCTTGGCTATCTTCAGAGGACCAATTGGCTTTGGAAATTCTTTGAAGGCTGAACTGATGGCTCTATTGCAAGGCCTCAGGTTAGCTAAGCAGCTGGGATTTAGGATGATTGAGGTGGATTGAGATTCACAAGTAGTCGTATCCTGGGCTAAATCCATTAGATGTATTCCTTGGTCCCTAAAGCATATTCTGAGGAAAGTGGAAACGATTGCAGAAGAAATAGTGGCTGAATTTAAATGGGTTAGGAGTCCAAATGATTTAGCTGACACCCTAGCTAAACAAGGGGCTATGAGGCAAGAACTGTTTTGGGCATCCTTGTAATCTGGAATAGCAAAGTGGACTAAGAAGTTGTATTTATCATTTCTTCATTCCAAATTTTAATAAAATCACTTTTCTATTGATAAAAAAAAAACAATTTAGGACTTCATTTTGAAACTGTTTATATGCTTATAAAACATGTATTTTTAACCATAATTATCTTATGTACTGTTTATGAAATTTACTCTTTTAGATATAAAATATAACAAAATAAAGGAGAATCTTTATGTATTATTAACTATATAATTGATTCAGGTCTGAATTGTTTAGGAACAGAAAGAACTAGTCTCAACCCAATTATTGATAGGGGCAAAATCATGGAACCAGAACTGATATAATTGGTTCAGTCAGTTCGATTTTGTTGGGTAGACCCCAACCCATTGACAACCCTACTGTCATGAAAAGGGTTACGTAGAGTAGAGTGAAAGGTGCTAGAGGGAAAAAAGCTAACTGTTGCCTAAGCGTGAGCTGTCATGGAAAGGGATACCTATCACCAGAGTGAGAGTTGTCATGGAGAGGGTTGCTTGCCATTAGATTGAGAGCTGCCCAAAGTAAAGCTTTTGAGACATCAGCTGCGGAAGCATGGTGGTATGTTATGATCCTAAAGGTTAAATGGCTTGGCTTGTTGCATTCCAACTTTAAGGCTTTTGGCATATTGGTCAAGTACGTAACATAGGCAGATCTCTTTTTATTCTTGGATTATTAGGCAAAATCTCTAGGGCACCATTCCTAAGCATTAAAATTTTCTAAAATATTCTCCAAAAATCTTTTAAAAATTAGGCAATTTAAAGATGTCAAACAACTGCTATTTTAAGAAAACAAAATTACTATTTGTAGAATTTACAAAATTGTTATTTATAATCATCATAATCTAAGCCTTGCCCCCCCCCCCCCCCCCCCCCCCCCCAATCTATAGGGGTTGGCTACATGAATTCTGTTTTGCCACTCTGTTCTGTTCAGTAGTAATTCCTGTTATATTTCACCAATCAAATAATTCTTGTAATTCCTATTCATTGTAAAGTTGGAACTTACTATTTATGGTGAAGACCATATCTGATAACAGGAACCCTAAGAGGAGGCAGAAATTTAGAAATAGGGAGATGAAACTAACAAGACTAACAAGGAAAAGATTGAATACATAAAAAATAAATAAATAAACAAACATAAACTGAATGAAGAGTGACCAAGAACAATATTGTATGATAGCAAAGGGAAGAACAAACACCAAAAGAACTTAGCTGTTAAGATCTAACCATAATCAACTTTACATCTAATTATTATCAACATAGTCTTCATGCTCTGATACCATTTTGTTTTCTAGTTCAAAATGACTTCTTTAAAGTATTCTAGGAACCAAAAGAGAACAGAAGCTAAAAAATTAGATCGAAGAAAGAGAGAGAGAGAGAACTGATTTATAAATCTCATCGTCATCATACCAACTGAGTGGTGGCTTGGTTGATACGTAAACTGGGTAGTCCCAGAAGATATGTGGTTTCGAGCCCCGCTATCGACTCCAACCACACCTTTGAGAAGAGTTATTAAGATTGTTGCTGAAAAGGTGCTGTGCTATGCCAAGGAAAAAAAATGAAATACGGCCCCTATGGGAGCACAAGACAATGATTCAATACAAAAAAAAAAAAAAAATCTCGTCATCATCATACTATATGGAATGAGCTACAGGAATCCTATTTCACCATTTTGATTATATACTTAACCAAGATTGTCAACGGATATGTCATGTTTATACCTAGTTTCTGGGGCTCAATTTCATTTATGAATACTTATATCTTGTCTAATTTTCATTGTGCCTTGCACATATTTTTTGGTAATATTAGTTGTTAGAGCGTACCGACTTATAAGTGTTGGTATTATGGTATATTCCGTGCAAGTGTCCATCGTACCTTTCGTGTCTGACACCACTACACTAAAGATGAAGATGATGGTGTTGTTTTTTCTTATAGGGAATGTACAGTTATCTGGCCATCATAGCTTGTTTACTGCATAGAATTATCTGCTCGAAAATGCACATGGCAGTTTTAATGTTGTTTCTTATGGGCATGACAGGTATGCGTACTCTGAGGATACAAGTGAGGAGTTCGACAAGGAAGATACTTTGACCCTCATAAAACCTTCCACTCCTCTATCTAAGGATGTTCAGAGCTCATTGGAAACCAGACCTCTGCATAGTAGTGATGGGACACAGGATGAGAATCTGGAGGAAGACAAAACAGAATAGGAGTCGGCCCACATCATTACTACGCTTACTTTCGTTGTCTCTCCGACTCGTGTTGTACCTTTAGATTAGCTGCTTAGCAGATGCCATAGAGAGAAGATTTCAATTGGAATAGATGACAGGGAGATTTTTTTTCCTGCTTTTGTATCTTTATTTTTTTGTTAATGTTTACTACATGGGTTCAAGTTGTACCGTCGTGATCATTGTATCGTTACTATGTGATTTTTTTTTTAAGCGGTCGTTACTTTATGATCAGGCTTCGGTCCATTTGTCTGTCATTTTTTGCTTGGTAAGGTTACGATTTTATTTTTCCTTATTTTCTTTTTCGTGCATCTAGCGCTCAATTCCATCTCAGGGGAATTGGATTTTCACCTTCCTGAAAGAGATGGATGGCTCCAACGACCCATTCTTCAAAAGTCAAAACATGAAAATATGAAAAATTTGTTCCTTGCTTTTGCGAAAGTTCTCTATTAATCAGAAGTTCTTGCCTAACAATTATCTAATTACCCTGAAAAAAAGCGGTATTGTGCAATTATCAATAATGCTTCATTGATTCCCCTTAGTGTTTTTTTCCCTTTAAATTTAATAATACTAAATAAAATGGAGCACTTTTTCAGCCATTGATTCATCCTGATTCCCATGTTCATGATAGAACTGGCGTTTGTTGCAGACTTGCAGGCCTTTTTCGATGGTGCCCAAAGATCAGCAACAACTGTCAAAAGTGGGTTTTAATTTTTTTCAAGGGTGGACTAAAGGTATTAAAAAAATTCAAGTGCTTATTAAACATTCTTACGTTGTGCTTACCTGATCTAAATTGAAAGAGGACAAGTGGTTACCAGTATATCAAATATAAATTTTGGGATCCATTGCGGTAATTGAAACTAATTCAGTCTCAAATAATTGCAATTCTTGACGATAACCGAAAGGCAATGATGTGTGGGTTGGAAGCACCATTTTCTGATACATTTTTTGTTTGGAATCATTGCTGCCAATTAAGATGTTTCCTTGAGCAACAACTTTTTCTGTTTGGTACTAATGCTCTAAGAAACATTTTTTGCACTTCTACCCATTATCCAGTGTCACATTACTGCCCTATTGGCAGCAACAAGCTACAGCTCCAAGAAACGCCAAATTTAGCAGTACTCCAAACCATGTCTTACTAAGGCACGACTTGGAGCACCGTTTTCTATGGAAAAAACGGTTCCAAACAGATGACTGTTTCCTGAAGCACTGTTTTTTCTTATGTGGTGCTGATGTGGCACCATTTTTTAGAGCAACGGCAACGATGCCAAATGGATGCTAAGAGTATGCAACCTCCGGCAAAGTGAAATACAAGAGGTATAAGGGGATCCTCTATCTGATAAATGGTTGAATTAGCCATGTATCACAGTCTGACAACTCTCTCTCTCTCTCTCACACACATAATATTTTAGTAGATAATGCTAAGTAATGCCCTAATGCGAGGATTGATAATTCGCTCTTTTGATTCTAACTGAAACGTTAACATAATCACATAATTCATAGAGGCAGAAATCTGATCAAAGGATTGAGTTTGAACAAACAAGACTGACATGTGACCCAAGACTGATAGTAATTAAACCCAGGAAAGATACATCTCCCGTGTTGTCATTCCTTATTCTTAACAGTAGCAAGTGCATAGCATCCAGACTAAGATCACCCGAAAAAGAACAGCTCAAGTACAAAATCCCATTAGTACTAAAGATGTGCAATTTTCAGTCAGGTAAAGTGAGGTAAGAGATCCAATTTTCCTTTGTAGGAAAGCGCGATACAAGTTCAGAACGTTTTGCTAACTCAAAGTCCTCAAATTGAAAAGCAGGAGCGCAGGTGCACCCAACAAGAGAGTAATGGCTATCAGCCTCCCTGGCTGGAGCCTTCACAAATGAATTTCCATCTTCAGAAATGATAATGTCCATTGTTGGGAATGAACCAAACCACACATTGGGGGCTACAGTGTATTGTGGTCGCTGGCCAGATTCTAGGTCATTCCCGAGGTTGGTCATCTTTATCATCCCATCATCGCTCAGCTCCAATACCTGACAGAAAAGTTGTATTTTATTGTGGAGGGGGAAGGGGGAACTTCTGTTATTTAGGGAATCCTTTGTGGTTCTTCCAATAAAAAAAAAAAAACACTTGTGGTTTTGATCTAATGCTAAAATATATTTAAGTTTTTGAAGAGAATAGTTGAAGAAGAAAGGGATATTTTATGGTAAAAGAATTTATATTGTTTCTAAGAGAAAATATATTTCACATATCATAATCTAAATCTATTTACTTTTCCAGGCAATATTAACTACCAAAAACAAAATATAATGCAACGTTCTATAAGAAAATCAAAATTGCTATTTCATGTACTGATTTCTCTGAACTATCAAAAAGCATATCTATTCAGAACCAGGATGGTTGTTCAGTTTCACTAAGACCATCTAATTGGTAGGGCACCTTTCTACAAGTCATCTTATTGGGACCAAGGAACTTAATAAGGTAGGATGATCCATATCCCATTAACAAGTACTCCAATCTACTCCATCATATAAAAATTTATGGATCAATGATTCACCCATCTGAATTGTGGGTGGGAATGGCCTAATTCAGTTGAGCAAAACAAAATCCCATCCACGTACCATGAGAGGCTCTCCCATGTAAAAGTGCCAGGTTTCTGCGCATGGGGTGCGAAGGAGATGCGCTCAATTTTATCTGCACATAGCACATAAGCTTTACTCAGATGGCAAAATGTTCTAACCACAAATAAGGTAAAGGATAATAAAGGAGGCCCAAATATGAAACATTTTTTGTCTTCAATCCTGAAAAATTATTGCAAAGACCTTGAGGCTAGGAAATATAGCACTGTCCAAACTTTAAATTGGTTGAAGCTTGGGAACATAATAGGTCCAAAACAAGCTGGTTTACAACCTTCACATTTGATCAATTATAGTAACTAGTCTAATAGAAACTGAGTTCCAAAGTTTCCACATCTGATGCAAATGTGATGTTACATATCTCCGTAATAATAAATCATGCCATCTCACATTTTCCCTATAAAATAAAATAATATCATAAGCACACTAGATACACAGGCAGACTCACAAACTCATGCAATACAAACAGAGCTCATCTGGGGGGATGTACGTAATTCAACATCAGAATCTACCAAAATTTTAAACTATAGAAACCAGCCATTAATCAATGGCTATCTATATATTTTTTTTCATCTAAAAAATGCATTACTATAAGAAAGGGTGTAGCCCCATGTACAATGCAAGCATAACATGGCAAAACAGCTCAAGGCAGAATCAGACAAGGGGCCAGTGTACTGAAAATTTTGACTTCAGAGGGACCTACCTTATACATCATAAGCCATGTGGAGTTCTCAAAAATTGGAGGGGGGAGGGGGGAGGGGAGAGAAGCATGGCTGCCCCAGCATACCCCCTGCCACCTGCTTAGGGCTATAGGAAAAAGGCATATCATCTAGCATCACTCCTAATTTCTATAAAAATGAAGAAATTTTAACACCTTAAACTCCTTAAACATGCTATGAATAAACCAATGGTTTATTCATTTAAAGACCTAAGAGCTTTAACAGATTTTATCTGTTTAAAACAGCTGAGTTGCAGAAGCTACATGAGCTAACCATAAGAATGAACATCCAAATTATTTTGTGGATAGTTAACTAAAGTGTGGTAAGATGGTAAGCCCTGATCAGAGAACTTGAGAAATGCCAATCAAAACAGATAACAGAAAAATTAAATTAGTATGTGAGCACAAGTACCTATACCTATTTATCTACAATACAACTAAGACCAAAATCCAACACATCAAATTAAGAAGAATGTAAGCGAAAACATACTCAAAGAGCTAGCAGTGAACAAACCTAAGTTCATGAACAAGTACCAATAAGGTCAAGAGAAACTTCAAGATATAACCAGAATCTATATCCAATTTTATGAACAAGTTTAACTTGTACTATAAACAAATGATTTTGGTTCAAATTATTTAAATGTTTCTAACACTGATCATATAATTGAAGACCATCACGTTTTGCACTTCACAGGTTGATAACGCATCATGTCCACTGGATGGTTTAAAGACCCATATCAATATTATCTTCGACTTAGTTCCCTATTTCAAGCGGTCTCCCTGTAATCAGACTATATTTATCACAAACCTAAGCACCAAACACACAGAAGAATGAATAATCAAATCGTTCACATACAAGAAGACAGGCACTAATGCACTTCACAGCACTAAAATTTGAATACCAGAATCCAGCAAAAAGAAAAACAAAAGGTAGAAGGAAAAATTACATATACACAGATCAAGAAACAAAACAAGTGTCCCATTAATAAGGACCCAGAAATGTACACCATCAGTAAGAGGAAAAAAATTATTTTCTTTTTGTGGATGTTCCGAAAGGAAGCTATCTTACAGATCAGATCAGTTTAAGAAAAAAAAAGTGGGATTTTCTTGGTGCTTACACTGCGGTGGAAGTAGAGATTTGGGGAGAATGATCGAAGAATCTCTGAAAGTTTCTGAGAAGAAACCTCCTTCCGGGTGAGGTTGCAGAGTCAACATTGTTGCAATCTCCGAAGCTTTCTTAGTCGAACTCATGTGTCTCTCTCTCTCTCTCTCTCTCTCTCTCTCTCTCTCTCGTGTCGTTAGTGAAGAAGAAAAGAACGTACCGGGGGAATACTGCCGCTCATGAATACATACATGTATTCAGTTGTCAGTTGTGCATACCGCACAGGTAGCTGCCGCTCGCGGGACTAATCACCTATTCTCATAGAAACAGGAAATTCCTATTCCCATCAATCAGATGCTATACCGAGCGAGCTGAACGGACAATTTAATTGATTATATTTAAATGGTTTAAATGGATATCCGATCCGTTTATAATTGGATGAAATATGGATCCATTCCTGTCGAATGCCAATTTAATTGATTTTCCCTAATTTAAATATATGATTATGTATGTAAACAAAATTTAGGAAAATTATCTAAATCCTCCCCTACGAAGCAATCGGCACGCTGTTTTTTTAAAGGGCAAATTACAAAGACACCCCCCCATGCTATGGGGTCTGTGACAAAGACTCAAAACCCCCTTCCGTTAGCTTTGCATTGATCGTTGCAATATTTTTAATTTAAGATAATTGGGAGAAAAACACTGTTCATCTTCCCCAATCTCATGATACACGAACAATGCATACATCATTGCTTATCTCTATCTCGTCACATAGATTAGTTCCTCGAAATATCAGATTATTCGTCGAAGTGTTTCGGTTTCTCGTACGCTGTGGTAAAATGGCTAGATTTTTGGCATGAGAAATGTTAGAAACCTGATAAAGTTTCAAAAGTATTTTACCTTCTTGTTTGGTGATTTGGTTGTTTTCAGGATATATATTTTTCTACAGTAAGCATAGGATTCCGACAGATTTGACTCGATATCTGGGGTTGGAAGCTAGATCAGATTGTTGTGACCGGAGACAAGTGGTGCTAGTTTTCGATGTCCATTATTTTGGGTTTAAGTGGAACCTTATTAGCTTCTATTGTTGCTGCTTCTTGTATTCCTTTGGTAAGCGTTTCGAGTTTAACGATGATTTGAATGGTCGTTGAAGCTCTAGTTTATGTTACATTACTTGTCGGAGACATATCAGAACTGGTAGGTGGAGATATCAAAGCTTGTAAAAGGTAGATAAGACTTAAGAGCTGAAAAGAAACCCTAGGAGGCTAGGTTACCTATTGAAGTTCCTTTTCTATTCTTCCGCTTGAAGAAAAAAACAAAAAAAACATAGAACTCCAGATTCTGTCGTATTCTGTTTTCCTAAGAATCCTAGAATTTTGAGAAACATGCCTGTCGAGTTGGAGAATTCGTCTACCATTATTGTTTCTACAGCTTCAATAGAAGCTTGTGTGTCTTTGTCCGGCAACCAAGTAGCCCTGCCGTCAACGACAACAAAGAAAAAGTGCAATCTTCCTGTAACCCCGAGTAAGATTAAAGATAAACATCTAATTAATATAAAAAAATTGCATCCCTTTGCCATGTTTCTTTCCTTCATTCTATTTTTTATTTGGGTTGCAGATCCAGAAGCATAGGTGATCACTCTGTCACCAAAAACCCTAATGGCAACAAATAGATTCGTGTTCGAGATCTGCAATAAGGGGTTCCAGCGAGATCAAAACTTGCAACTTCACCACCAAGGACACAATCTTCCCTGGAAGCTTAGGCAGCGATCGAGCAAGGAAGTTTGTAAGCGAGTGTATGTTTGCCCCGAGCTTTCATGTGTTCATCACAATCCGTCAAGAACCTTGGGCGATCTTACAGGAATAAAGAAACATTTCTATAGGAAGCATGGAGAGAAAAAATGGAAATGCAACAAGTGTTCGAAGAAATACGCCATCCGGTCCGATTGGAAGGCGCATTCGAAGACACGCGGAACCAGAGAATACAAATGTGGTTGCGAAACTTTGTTTTCTAGGTTTCTTTTCTCTTCCTTAATTCATCTCTTTACAAGTTCAGGCTTTGATGGTGGTGTTAACGTTGTTCCTATTGGGGAAGAGAGATCGAGGGAGAGAGAGAGAGGGAGAGAAGTAGTGATGTCTGGGAAGATGAACAATGTTTTTCTCCCAATTGTCTGAATAGTTATTACAAGGGTAGTTTGGGGATTAAAAAATATTACAACGGCGTATTTCAACGAAAAGCTAACAGAAGGGGGTCTTTGTCTCACGGTCATAGTACAATGGGGTCTTTGTCATAGACCCCATAGTATAGGGTGGTCGTCGTACAAGCATGAAAAAAATGGGAGAATAACGGTTTAGTCCAGGGTCAGAGTTTTTAGGCCCAAAATACATTTGGGTAGGTGTCAGCTCGGAATTGATGCCAATTCATGGGCGGGCAATGGTGTGTAGAGTGGGAGTAATGGACATTTTGAATATTTATAGATCTATAGTGGAAATCAGAAATCTACAATAGGCCTGTCTGTACTTTTCCATGAAAAAAAAAAAGGAGAAAGTGGACCAAAAGGTATCCTTATACTACTCTATTTTACCTATATGCGGGGTGAAGGAACCCCAAAATAACAGTTCTACGTATAGTGCTACTAACATACAAGACAAGTGAATTGTTGAAACTTGAAAGTCACAAATCGTAGAGCACGACGACATATATATAAATATCAATGTTAGGAGACCGGATCTGCTCCTCACATAGGGCGCCTCACAATGACCTTACAAGCACATCCCAACGTGCATTGAGAACATCTTTCGTACTTATGTATTATTATTTACGGAAGATGTTTCCAATGCACGGTGAGATGTGTCTGAGGTTGTTGTGAGGTGCTGTATGTGAGGAACAGATTCCATCAGTGCATTAAATTTTAATGGGCAGTTAATTATTTGAATATACCATTGGACAACCAATTCAATGTTTTCACTGCTTATTGTTCTTATGATATATGAGTGTGTTTTGAATAATTGATAAATAAAAATATAGGTAAATTGTAGATTAATACCCTCTACTTTGGGGATAGTCTCATTTTAATATCCAAATTTCAAACCAAATTTCAAAATGTGCCACTATAATACGTGAATTCCTGAAAACTATCAATTTAGTGTCCAGTGTTAGTAGTTCGTTAGTTATTTGATGCACGTGATGTCACATGTGATTTATAACATTTCGAAAATTTAAACTTACTTTATTCATTATCTTCTTCTTTGAGACTAAACTTATTACCTAAAAGTCCCAAACCATCATTGTTTATAGCCATTACCTAAAAAATGTTTCCCCTATGGATTTTAATATGTTTTTTTTTAGCTCGTGTCATTCTCAAATAAATAAACTTATTAAAAAAAAAAAGAATTTATTCATTAATCACAAGGACCATTAACAATAGAAGAAACAAGAAAATGAGAAAGGAAAAATTCTCTGGTTACTACCTCTGGTAATGGTCTTCTCTTCTTCTCTGGATATGAGATTGTAAAGAAATGAGCAGAAGCAACAGCAAGATACTAGAGAGAAATAAAAGAATTAGGATAAAATGAATTCAATATGATTAATTGGTTGATAATAAAAATTAGATGACACTCAAAGGACATTTTTGTCTTTTTATATATAACATAACGTTAATTAGCGATTTTGGACTAAACTAACCGTTTTCAGGAGTTGAAATACTACGTACAGTGGCACCTTTTTTGAAATTCTGATACTAAATTGAGACTAGCCCTAAATTATAGAGTACTAATATGCAATTTATCCTAAATTATAGAGTGCTAATCTGCAATTTACCCTAAAATTAAAATAGATGAAAATGTATTGATTGTACAAGTATTTTGAGGTTAGGGAAGAGAGAGAGATGGTTAGCAATTAGGGGTATTTATGTTCAGTCCAGATCCCCTACACTTGCGCTAATGCAATACAATAAGCAATGTAAATCATTCATCAATATTGAAGGGGGTCTGTTTGGTCAAGTCATAACCATCCACCCTCACGTTTGACTACTCTGAACCCAGATGGCATATTGGCACTTGCCCACATCAACCAGAGGTTTCTGATCCAAGGGTTGTAATTCATCCCACTTGATCAGTAATATTCAAAATTCAGTGATTTGCGAAGGGCGCAGGCAGTAAATGGTGGAATTACAAGGAGGAATAATTTTGCCAATTATACTAGAAGCATTTCATATGCACAATAGAAGGACCAGACTCTATGTACTCATCTTTGACAATCCACATCTGCAACAACCCCCACCACCAAAAAACAGTTGATGATGGATCGGTTAATAGTTTAAAACAAGAAATTAATAATACTAAAACAGCCTGAAACTGAGAAATTAAATTACCTGCTCAAAAGTGCTGAGTGAAGCCAAAATGGAGGCACCGATCCACACACGCACTGTACTTCTACTTCCAGCTCGATCAGGAGGAGCTAG
Organism: Nelumbo lutea; assembly: GCF_056320005.1. Lineage (NCBI taxonomy): Eukaryota > Viridiplantae > Streptophyta > Magnoliopsida > Proteales > Nelumbonaceae > Nelumbo > Nelumbo lutea. The sequence goes on from NC_142689.1 coordinate 1,944,274, forward strand.
CCACCAGTCTCACCCTGATTGAAGGAGGTGCCTGTGAGGCGCCCATTTGTCAGGAACAGATCCCGTCACCTCCGGTAAAACCAGCCTACGTATACACACCGGAATTAAAATTAATTATATTCCTTCATTAGCTACTAGCTATTAATTTTGGATTGTTGACGACTTAATTTAGAATAAAAAAGAGATTGCAAATTAAAATGAGATGATGATCATCGCTCGCTCACCTTTATAGAGCCAGATCCATTGTCACAGGCAATTATATATTTATATTGCACTGCTCGAGCTTCGTTGTAGATCGAAATTCATCATGCTTTATTGTAAGTTGTAACTCGACGGACAAGTAATTAATTAAGGCGCGGGAGGTGAGGTTGAAGGGACTAGAATGCTCACGTTTATTTTAATATAAACAAGTGAATGCCAAAAAAAAGGACCCTTTTTTTTCCCTTGTTCCTCCTCCTTATTCACAAACGCTGCATGGGCCATTGGGCCTCCTCTTGCCTCGATCTCCTATGGGCTGACGATCAAAGTATAAAATTTCTCAAAAAAGCCCAACCGCAAGTGGATGGAAATTTTGATGAAAGCTGTTTAATGTGACAGTTCTGCTAGAGCTAGTGCTAGATGCCGCATACATGTGGGAGGAAAGGATTAATAAGCTAGGCCTTGCAAAAATTTTACACTTGGTTGCTGGGCTGGGTTGAATGAAAACATCACACTTTGATCTAAGTCCTTAAAATTAACAACCATTAAGAGCTAATGGCGTTAGACTTTTCAAAAATGCTCTTGATGAGGGTGGATTTGGCCCTCCAATAACATTGTGACACATGGCATTTTAAAACAATTAGGTGACATCTAGAACCATTTAGGCAACAACTTGCCTTAGCGAAGAGGATGGTGTCCCAGTTGGCGGCCTGGCAACCTGCATAGGCGCCAAACTGGAAACCTGGCACAGGCGCCGACCTGGCGACCTGCGAGACGTGCTCATCGACAAATTCGACATGCATATCTCAACAATCCCATGATCCTTGGAAGTTGGCCCACGTACCAAACGATTCGGAGGGTGGTCAATGTGCATGGTGGTTGCCTCCGGGAATCTTGGACCACTTAGGCGACCTCTCGAAAATCTTGGATACGATGCGTGAATCCCACACCAGACAATGCCTATATAAAGGCACCAACTCCAATGGCATGGAGAAGGGGGGCAAATAAGCATATTCTACCTCTCATACTTTATGATTTTTAGCTCGCATTCTACTATGAGAGTACTGACTTAAGCATCGGAGCGACCTCACCGGGTTAGCCACCCCGGGTCCTCTGACATTGATTCATTGCAGGTATCTAAAGAATTACGAAGCTCAACAATCAATCCAGCTCGGCACCTAGCCTACCCCCAGCTCAGCCTGGTTAGCTCGACACTTAGTTCACTCCCAGCTCGCTCTGGTCAGCTCGACACCTAAAATGCAGCTTGACACCTAATCTACAGCTCGGCCCAGTCAGCTCAGCACCTAGCCTGCCCCCAACTCGGCCTGGTCAGCTCGACACCTAGTCTACTCCTAGCTCGGCATCCAGGTCCTCACCCAGCAAAATTCTCCACTTCGGCCTCTAAGTCATCGGCCACTTGGAAGCAGACCAAATGACGAGGTACTTAGCCAAAATTTGATTTATCAATTGGTGCCATCTGTGGGAAATGCTACAAAAAGCTAAGTTCTCATCTTTTTAAAGGCTAAGTCCTCTTCTTCCAAAAAGCTAAATTCTCACCTTTTAGAAACTAAAGCTCTTACTTTCTAATTTCCATTTTTTATGAACTCAAAGACTAAGTAGGAAACTGATGGCCAATAGCTCTGCCGACTTTATTTCAACTCGGATAAAGCCTCATCAGTCATCTTTGCAAGGTGCCCTCTACAAGATGAGCTCTTCGTGACTCCCACGGGAGTTGGCAGCCAACGGACAGCACGGACGCCCTTGCTGGTCGATCATTCGAGGGCTCCCACGCGAGATGGTGACCTAACGTCAGTAGTGTTGCCCCCGTAGGTCGAGCTCCCAGTAGCTTTTTGTAGGAGTGGGTGACCGACGTCACTAACGAGGCTGATGTAGCGCAACCATAACTCTAAAGTGCCAAGATGATAAAAGACCTCGGCACCACATAAGACCCAGTTGCCTCTTTGGCATGGGCAAAATCAAGGGTAAGGAGAGTGGACTGTGAGTCGCTCCCATAGCCCAAGGGCTAAAGTACCGAGCTGATAAAAGATCTCGTCACCACATAAGACCCAGTCACCTCTTCAGCATGGGCAAAATCAAGGGTAAGGAGAGTGGACTACGAGCCGCTCCCAGATTCCAAGGCTGCAAACACTTGGGCTCTTCCGACCTGAGAAGCAAATTGGATTGACGCTTACGAGCTCATCGAATTAGTCATTCCAGGACAAAAGGAGTAATCTACTCCCTTCGCCGATTTACTTTCATCCTGAGAGTGGGGGGCAAATGATGAGGGCGGATTTGGCCCTCCAATGACATTGTGACACATGGCATCTCAGAACAACTAGGTGACATCCGGAACCACTTAGGCAACAACTTGCCTTAGCCAAGAGGATGGTGTCACAGCTGGTGGCCTGGCACAGGCGCCGAACTGGCGACTTGGCACAGGCGCCGAATTGGTGATTTGGCACAGGCGCCGAACTGGCGACTTGGCACAGGCACCGAACTAGCAGCCTGGCACAGGCGCCGAACTGGCGGCCTAGCACAAGCGCCAACCTGGCGACCTAGCACAGGCGCCGAACTGGCAGCCTGGCATAGGCGCCGACCTGGCGACCTAGCACAAGCGCCGAACTGGCAGCCTGGCAGCCTGGCACAGGCGCCGACCTGGCAACCTACGAGACGTGCTTGCCGACAAATTCAGCATGCATATCCCAACACTCCCACGATCCTTGGAAGTTGGCCCACGTACCGAACGATCCGGAGGGTGGTCAATGTGCATGGCGATTGCCTCCGGGAATCTCGGACCACTTAGGCGACCTCTCAAAAATCTCGGATACGGTGCGTGAAGCCCACGCCAGACAATGCCTATATAAAGGCACCAACCCCAATGGCATGGAGGGGGGGCAAGTAAGCATATTCTACCCATCATACTTTATGATTTTTAGCTCGCAATCTATTACGAGAGTATTGACTTAAGCATCGGAGCGACATCGTCGGGTTAGCCACCCCGGGTCCTTTGACATTGATTCCTTGCAGGTCTCTAAAGAATTACGAAGCTCAACAATCAATCTAGCTCGGCAGTCTGGTCAGCTCGGCACCTAACATGCAGCTCGACCCTTTGGTCAGCTTGGCACCTAATCTGCAGCTCGGCCCAGTCAACTCGACACCTAGCCTGCCCCCAACTCAGCCTGTTCAGCTTGGCACCTAGCCTCCTCACCCAGCAAAATTCTCTACTTCGGCCTCTGAGTCATCGGCCACTTGAAAACAGACCAAATGATGAGATACTTAGCCAAAAATTGATTCATCAGCTCCGATCTCACAAATCCAAGGAAGTTTGAACTTTAAACCATGATAGTCTAGACTGGAGTATAGAACTAAATTTTGTTATGCGTACGTTATGATTCCTTTGGGAAACAAGAAACGATGCGTTCTTTCAACATTTAAATCCTAGAATAGATATAGTTCATGCCAAGTGCTCTATTTTGTCACTCTGTTTAAAAATGCTCACAATGTATCGAACAGGGATAGACAGGGTAACAGAAGTTGGCAAAGTGTTGGATTGATGCCCTCTTGCTCTTGGAGACAATAGTGATGATGCATGCCTACATTTCTTTTCTTTATAAAGATGGGCACAAAACTTTTAAATTTTCATCCCTGACCAACCATTGCTCATTGCTCTGCTTTTCATTTACATAAAAAACAATTAAAATATTTCCAATGACTGTGTAGTCTAGATGGTAAGTTTGCATTAATTAATTCCTCCCTTTGAGGAGGTGCGGATTCGAACCCATAGAAATGCAGGTTCTCAGCATCCTGTATGTCTATGTCATTGTCTCATTGAAAGGAGCGGAAACTAAATGATATATCAAGTATTTCTACCTGAAAAGAAAAAGAAAAAGAAAAAAAATGTCTATTTTGAAGAAAACAAAGGAAGCATCAGAATTTGAGTTGTTTGAGATAGAGGTGGCTAGCGAGCTTTGAATTTTCTATACAGTCATGTAATGTAAGAAACCCATCAGAAATTGTGTGCATTCGTTTTTCCTACCTTTATATTGACGTGTATCTAATTAACTAATTACTTGGTCGCATCTATGGAAGCACCAGCTCAAAAATGATTGTTAGTATAGCTTCGCCTTCTGTATGCTTAGATATGCCCAGTTGGTGGAAGCATCAAGCATATGTACACCGCCTAGACCATCCACTGAGACTGCAGACCGCCTCCTGTATGTCAGAAGAAAAGAAAAAAAAAAAAAAAAAAAATATATATATATATATATATATATATATATATATATATATGTAAGAATTGATTCAATTAATTTAATCCTCTAGACCAAGAACAACTCATAACTATGCTATGCTTAGTTTTTAATTTGCCTTTCTCAAATAAAAGTTAGAGTAATAATCTTCATAGGTAGGGTTGTGTGAAAGTATGGGCTTTGGCCTATTTGACATGTGCTATTAATTGCAACTCGGTTCCACCAAATGGGATATAAGGCAGTGTTTGGCTTCACAAAAAATAAGAAAATACAGTAGAAGTTGTGAACTGAAGCCCTATAGTGATATAATTCATGTGTTTGATATAACACATGAATTAAGGGAAGCACTCCTGACCTATAGGATTCATTATTCTCTACTAGTTAAAAAAATAAAATTAAGCAAAGGGAAATAACACTGGTGGTTCATCTGAGATACAGATCCATCAGTACTTTAAGGCACATATAGCTAGCTAATAAAAACTAATTAAAGCAAGAATGAAATTAATTAAGAAAATAAATAGAGAGAAAAAGCATTCGAGAAGGAAAAATTTTGCTATTAAAACTATACGAGCAAAAGGAAATAATAATTTGAATTCTATACCTTTGAAAGAAGTAGATAAATGTAAGTTACAAAGAAATTTCATTGCAAAAATAAATACAAGAAAAATCTAAACTTGCAAAATTATAGGAAAGCCAATAAAATAAAGCATTGCCTAAACCAATAAACGGCATAAATCTAATTCCACTTTCAACATTTGACAAACATAGCCTTTATTCAGAACCGGTTTTCTCCATTAATCCACTGATACGATTAATGCAAATAAGAAGAAAAGAAAATGCCCAAATAAAACCAGTTTTGGTTGGATGGACATCCTTCCTATTGTTTGGTTTTCCCAAATATATACGTCGCCTTATCCCTATCTATTTTGCAATTCACATGCAGTTACTAGCTAGTTTATCATCTGTGCAGGTTTTGAATCCATGTCCTCCTCATGTTTACATTTCATTTGACTTGATATCAGGCAAAGATTTGAAGGAATTTTTGTTTTGTTTTTACTTTCATTTCTAATTATTTTTATTTTCCTGGTTTTCCGTGGAGGACGAAAGAAATTCCTTAATTATAGTGCATGCCAAATGCCATTGTTCCAGCAATGAGTGGTACTATGAAATGGTGAAGGCAAAGGTATGATTTTGATGCCCAGCACCAGCACCAGCAGGGTGCAGGAGGTTTGGTGCACCGGAAGGAGACAACAATGGCAACTGGGCATACCCATCTCTCCTCATTGATAATGATGATGGAGTAGTAGCTAATTGCAGTGATCTACCTTCATTGTTGGATCCCTCAACCTGCACCTCCTCTATTCTCCTGATGGCTTCTTTCATATCAGGCCGTTGTTCAGGAACGCTCTCCGTGCAAGCTGCACCGATGTGCAGGAGCCGTTCCATCTCACCAAGCGAATTTGTAGCGCTCGCAATTTCTGGATCGAACAACTCACGTTCCCTCTTCTCAGACATTGCAGATAGCACCCATTCCACCACATCTGTCCCACCCTTTCCATTGTTTAGATATTGACAAGGGAATTTTCCTGTTAGTATCTCAAGAATGACGATGCCAAGGCAGTATACGTCACATTTTGGAGAGACGTGGCGATATTGTAAGGACTCAGGGGCTTTGTAGGCGAACATGGCTTGCGCGCCTTGAGTGGGACTCACCACGGCGCAAAACCCATAGTCGGACAGTAGTGGCTCGCCGTCATTAGGGCTGAGAAGAATATTACTAGACTTGAGGTTGCCATGTGGCAAGTCAAGCGAAGCAAGTTCTGTGTGGAGATAACCCATTCCTCGAGCAATTCCTTGAACAATCTTTAGACGGGCAGGCCAGTTGAACTCTGCATGGGAAGGTCCACGGTCGCCTGATATATATACATACGAAAAACAAAAAATGCATATGTGCATTTGGTTAACAAAGTATTTATGTATGGAGATTGCAGATTAATTTCACTCTCTCTCTCTTTCTCTATTGATACTGATCAATTTCCAACCAAACAACAAACATGAATTGGAATAAGATAATCTAAATTAAAAGAGAATTAAGAAGAATAACTAATGAATATTAATTAATTTGATGATGATGGCAAAAGAAGATCAAGAGGCATATATTAATATTATATACCATACCATGTAATAAATATAACAAGCTTCCTTTGTTGATGTATTCGTAGACCAGCAGCTTCTCCTCCTTTCTATAATAGTAAGCCAAGGGAGTCAAGACGTTGGGGTGGCGTAGTCCCCCAATTCGCCTCATCTCCATGTCAAACCCGTCCTTTCCTACTCTATTCATATCTTTCATCCTCTTCACCACCACCGTCACCCCATTACTCATTACTGCCTTGTATGCCGACCCCAATCCGCCCGTCCCCAACACCTCCGCCGCCGCCTTCATTAAATCCGGTAGCCCGAACACACCCTTCTCATCATTCACTATTACCAGTTCGCCCATTGATGCTGCACTTTTACCATTCTGTGACCCTCTTTTGCTTGATGAGTCTGCCCCTCTCCGAACAGAATCGCCCTTTTTGCTATGGACCGATGACGGGACATGCACTTCTACTGCGTGATCTAGGTTCTCCCTCCCCAGAACGTTGAATTTATCCTCCCTTTTTCTCAGGATGAAAATTGCACCCACCCCAAGCAAAAGAACCACCATAACCAACGTCAGCGCCGCAGCTGCCACATTGTTGTGTTTTGGTGCATTATTTGGGTTTGATCTGTTCGATATTGCTCCGATTGAATCCTCCGCCATTGCATCCACACCACATTTCTTGCCCACTTGTGACCCGCAAAGCCCGCCATTGCCCGCAAAGCAACTGCTGCCGAATTTTGATAGGCTTGCTGGAATCTCTCCTTCCAGTTTGTTGTTCGACATGTTAAGGGATACCAATGATGGTTGTCCGATATCTGGAATATGCCCTGAGAAATGATTGTCCTCGAGATGCAGTTCAATGAGATGAGACAGCTTAGCCAATGACTCTGGAATTTGCCCTGTAAATTCATTTCCAGATAGCCAGAGCTTCTTTAAGGAATCCATATTCAAGAAGTAATCGGAGGGTATTCCCCCCGAAAACCGATTCCCAGATAAGTAAATGACCTTCAAAGCAATGAGGCGATTGAAAGCGGGAATCGGGCCCGTGAAAGCGTTGCTCTTAAAATTAAGAGTACGTAGGCCAGGGATTTCATTCAAGGCTTCTGTATCAATATTTCCTGAGAGACCCATAGAGGCTAGCCGGAGGCCAGTGACGAAGCCATTAAAGCAAACTACACCAGCCCACGGGGTATTCCCAGTGCAAGGAAATGAATCAGTGGTCCATGAATCGAGTGCCTTAGTATTGACGAACGATTTTTTGAGTTTGAGGAGCGCCTCCACATCCGACGATGATCCTAATGCTAGACGAGATAAGGAAAAGAAAAGAAAAAGAGACTGACAAAGAAAGCGAACAGCGGCCATTGCTTGGCCGGAAATTTGCGTCCTCCCCGGGAAGGAACGGGCCGCTGTTCCAAGGGATGCAGATCAGAAATTCTTTCCCGGTGGGTATTTGGTTTTCTTTATCTTGTTCCATTCCCGTCGTGGTGTGGTTTTTGGAAGGGCTGTGATGAAGGAGGTGGCCAGTAGAAGACAAACTAAGAATAGGACGGGGTTTGAGGCAAGAGAGAAATGAGGAGGACCTGCCTCTGACCAAGTCAGCGAACAAGTACTAAAATAACGGTTGATTAACGTTGGTAGAATTTTGGTGTGGTGGCTGTGGCTGTGGCCCCGCCCACCTACCCACCCTCAAATCTGATCAATAACCTTCAGCCCTCATCAACCTCATTACTCAATCATTAGGATTAGGCCCTGGGGCAGGGCTCATCATCACCAATCACCATTAATAACTTAACATTTTCTTGAGGCTCATGTGTTTTATACTTTTATTTATGAAAATTCCAGCACACTACACATTTGTTCTTATCGTAGATGTGCCTATATTTTTACTAAAAAGTAAAAACCTAGCTTACATTTTTTTTTCTCAAACGTCTCTCTTTATTTTCGCTTGTTGTTGGAAGTTGGAATGGACCGCCCACCGCAGGAGCTTGTACATTGTACTCTACCGTTCCAATGTCTTTCTTTAATTACTCATTCTTTTTTATATCTCTATCCATGATTTCCGAAGTATTAAATTGAGCCAATCATATGAATCCTTTTCTGATAAGTGATCTCATGGGCTATTTTATTCGCTGATCGGCGCACATGGGCTACTTTGTTTGCCTACCTCTTCTTTAAGTGATCACTGGCTAATTTTGCTAGATTTATCAAACTTATATGTTAAAACCAATGTTTTCAATCCACCTTTGATTCGGCCGGTGAAACCGTTCGATTGTTATCTGGTCAGGATTTTGGGTACGGTTCAGTCAACACCTGTCAAATGATCAAAAATTGTTGATTTGGTCAAGAATTATTTGATTTAGCCAGTTTGACCTTTGATCCATTCGACCCAATGATTAAGTTGAGTTGTACATTCAATGCATGCAAAATATTTAGGGGTCATAACTTTACATTCCAATGTTTGATTGGGTTGATTTTTTTTTTTTTATTTTGGATAATTTTTCGAGATCTATGCATCCCAAAGTGCCCTAGGCACTTTTCCCTACTATTTTCACAAAAAAAAAAACCATTTTTTAGCTTCAAATTGCAATTTTTAATATTTTTATAAATAAATAATTAAAAATTAAATTAAATATAAAATAATACATATAATATATCTAAAACATATTTATACATTATTTATTGTTAAAATATATATTTATACATACATATATATACATGTATATACATACATACATACACACACATATATGTGCTGATATGGCATGATCTGAACCATTCAACCCAGCCGATTGAACCAGTGACAACAACCCGAAGGCACAAACAGTTCGGCCTTTGAGACAATTTTTAAAACATTGATTAAAACATTCTATTTTCAAATATTACACTACAAATATTCAAACGCTTCAATAACATTTAGGTAGAGGTACAAAGAAAGAAAATCTAGTAAAATTGGGTTGCAACATGGGCGGGCTCGAGTTAGGGATATGTTATAACTTGAATGGGCTCAGGCTTGATGTTTTGTAAATTTCTCAAGTCGGATATCCAAATTGCACCTTTACTTAAGCTGCCAATCGGTCGGATTGGGTCCTAGACAACGATGGAACCAGTACTGACCCAATTATAATGAGAACACAAGACTCAAAATATGAACGGAATCAATTATGAATCGAGACAATCGGGCCTGATCTAATTATAATTTATATCTTTAATATGATAACATGGAACTTCATTTTTAATAATATAATCTTAATAAAAAATAATAACTTTATATGTTGATAAACCAAGTTCTTTTAAGTTTTAACTCTAAAAGTATCTTATATACACTATAAAATTTAACATTTAGACATAAAATATAACAAAATGAACTGAGACTTTTATATATTATTAATTACATTATCAGTTTAGGTTTTAATCGCAAGGTTTTAGAAACCAACTCAGAAATGGAACTGTTCTAGGCACCATTTTTGGTTTGGTGGTTCAACCATCCAGGTCAAATGATTTGACTCATGACATCATAAATAAATTAAAAAACAAAAAATATTTATATATAATAATAAATACCATAAAAGTTAAATAAAATTCAGAAAATATAAGAAAAAGGGCATCATATGAAAAGCTAAAAATGTCTAAATATAAAATTAATAAAATAAAAAATCCAAAAAAATATAGAAAAAACACATAAATTTGCAAAATAAAAAATTGCAGATATGTTTCCAGTGTATGAAGTATTATTTTGAGGTTTTAACCTTCTAAGGTTATATGATGAATTTCATGATTCATGCCTTAATCTTATGCAAAAGTAAACCTATAAAATGTATCCCACAAAAATTGCAAAAAAGAAAAGAAAAAAATACAGATATGTTTCATAATTCCAAGTGTATGAAGTATCACGTATCCCACTAATCATATTAGTTTCATACTTTGAATTTAACCCACTAATCATATCATTTCAATGGAGTGAAACAAAATGATATTCCATTCCTTTCAAAAGTTGGATTATTTCAAATGAAGTATTGTATACCTTCATTTGATGACCTAAAATTAAAATAGCATCCTCATGAATCTACCCTCTTATTCTTTTTGCTAAAAGCTTTACTTTCACTCAAAGCTTTTATTTTTATGTTCTATGCATGAGATTCATAAATACAGAATATGAAAATAAGACAAAATGGTATTCAAAGAGACTCACCTTACGCCAACAATTTTCCATAAAGTAATGGCTCACGGTGAGTTGCATCAGTGGGTCAAAATGCCTTTTATGACTCCCTCTTTAGGGTGTGTTTCATCTTCATCTGCATCTAGATGGCCATGTCCTGAATTTTTCCCCAACTCTCATTGAAAAAATTATAGTCATCTAAAAATAAATAAATAGATAAATTTAGAATTCTATACACATTAGTCATAAGGTTCAAGACTCAAGGCTAGAATATAAAACCAAGAATATGAGATGATATTAACCAAGTTACTTTCATCCATAAATCTTTTGTTTGCTTGAAATTCCAATATTAGATTTGTTGTACCATCACCACAAAACATATTATCATTTTCAGCATTGTCAAGTAATGGAGGATTCTTGTCCTCATGTATCACCCAATCTACCAAAATATCAATATGATCATCATCTTCAATTAGGTCAAACTTTTGAATTTGTCTCATACAAGTTATTATCACAAATGAAAAAGTAAGATGTAGTGGCATAAGAAATTAGAAATACATTAGATACTAATAAATAATATGCATTATGAAACATAAAATATATACCCATCCATCAAACACAAGTTATAGTGAACAGAGGATGCGATTCTACAGTAATATACTAGTTTAACCTTTTGAACAAAGCATGTGGTATGATATAAATACAAAGTTTAAGCTTCAAAGAATACAATAATATACTAGTTTAAGCATCAAAGAAAAGTAGAAAACAGGGGGATGCAATTCTGCAATAGCTCTCGACTCTAATGGAGTTTCCACAGCTCAATACTTATTGGCTGATATAAGTGGTGGTTTTTGGATATGATCATATGAGAGAAAAATGAAAAAAAAAACACAAAAAATGCAAGTTTTTTTACCTAATAATCGTTGTTGTAATCCTTCCACAGTGGTCGCTGACAGTCGTAGCGAATCTTGGTCACCAAAGGTTGGATGTTCGAAAGCATAGGTGTTAGTGTTGTTATCGTTCCCTTCAAGAGATGTTGGACCGTGGAGTATGGATTTTTACCCCAAACCAGAGTCTTCCATTGTGTTCGTCAATTGATGCTACAAATCTTGGTCGCTGGCAAGTGGTTGTTCGGACTTTGGTCGAATGTTTAGAAGTTGGGACATGTTTGTCATTTTATTTTTTGTTTTATTTTAGTTTTAAGATAAAATAATAAATCAATATAAATTTAAATGTCAAACCGCTAACTGTTGCCCAAGTTGAACAGGTCAACAATTCGACTATCTAGGTCAATAATTTTTTAAACAATTTCAATGGTTTTGGACTGGACGATGATTCATGGTAAAAATGGAACCATTCAAGCGACCGATTTCCGGTCTAAATGGTCCAACCATTTAGGCCAACAATGGTTCGAAAACCTTGTTTAATCAATAACAAAAAACCGGCCCCAACCTAATTATATTTGGGAAACAAAACTTAGAAGCAGAACTGAGAATCAGTTCAGCTCCATTGGTAGACCAATGTGATAACTCTTCCTTCGTGTGCATAACAGGTCATGTTTTCAAACAATTGAGTAAGTTGGTTTTCTTTTTCTTTCAACTACTTGGTGTTCACTACTCTATTGGAAATTGCAACTATTGCTTGCATGTTTGACAACATGGTTGGTTTTGTTTTTAAGAACAAAAACAACTATTATATCATTAAAGTTGTATTGTTTTTATTAAAATTATTTGGGAAAATTCATGATCAGTATCTTGAATTTTATGGGTTGTGTCAAGTCAGTCCCTGAAACTTCAAAACGTGTATCTACAGTACCCTAAACTTTCAAATTGTGTCTAATAGATCCCTATTCGTTAACAGATGTTAATAGATAAGTGAAATAACAAAAATACCCATTAGGTACCATCTAATTTTCTTTTTCTACCACTTCCACATAAACCAATTCATGAGCTTAGCAACTTGAAATGGTAGCACTTAAGATGCAACGATTGTGAAGGAGAATCTTTGCATTCATTAATGTTGAGTTCCTACGGTCTTCTTTTCAATGTCTAGGGAGCAAGAACTTCAACAATTGATCGGTGTCTGGTTTCATAACCCTTATCCTCCTTTCCTTCTTTTAACACTTAGATGAAATTGGTAAAGTGGTCTATAAAACTTAGAGATGTAGAATTGACGAAGAGAAATGTTGTTTTTCTTCATTAAAATAATCAAGTATATATAGGCAATTATTACAAGGAGGTGACATGGCATTTACAAAGGAAACCACCAAAACATATTCGCAACTAAATCAGTGACCAATTAACGGATGATAACAAACTCATTCTCAAGAGTGAGGTTTATCGCAGCCTCATCGCATAACTTCTCAGGTGAGGTGCATCATAGCTTCAGTGCTATAGCAGCTTCATCACATAACTTCTCGAGTGAGGTTCATCGTAGCTTTAGCACAGGAGTAAAGTTCATCGCAAGTTGCTTTATCGCAACTTGCGTCATCTGGGAATTTTCTCTAATACTCCCCCTTCAAGTTGGAGCATGAGGGTTAAAAATGCCCAGCTTGGGTAACAAAGATGCAAGTCTATCTCGACCAACTGCATTAGTGAAAATATCTGCAAGATGAGCTGATGTAGGTAGATGAACAATAGTTATAGCTTTGAACTGAAGGTGTTATCATATGAAGTGGAAATCTATTTCGATGTGTTTGGTATGCTCATGGAACACTGGATTAGCAGCGGTGTGGAGTGCTGCCTTGTTATCATAGTACAACTGCATCGGTTGTGGATGAGAAAGACCAAGATCCGAGAAGATTTCCTTCAGCCATAATAGTTCACTGGTAGTGGCTGCCATTGCATGGTATCCTGCTTCAGTAGAAGAGCGGGCCACTATTGCTTTCTTCTTGCTCTTCCATGACAATGGAGATTGTCCTAGAGTTGTGAGATAGCCGGTGACTGATTTCTGACTGGTTGGGCAACCTTCGAGTCACAATAAAGTCGCAATTGGAGATCACAATCAACCAGAAGAAGTATACCTTGTTCAAGTGTAGCTTTCAGGTATCAGAGGACGTGCATTGCAGTATCCAAATGTCGTTGTCTAGGACCACTCATAAACTAACTTAGAATGTGAATTGAATAAGTGAGTTCTGGTGTTGTAATGGTGAGATAGAGGAGACGACCCACAAGTCGTTTATACTGATTGGGTTGAGCAATTGGCTCACCAGATTCAGGTCCCAAATGAAGTTATCGCAACTTCATCGCATAACTTCTCGAGTGAGGTGCATCGCAGCTTCATCGCATAAGTTCTTGAGTGAGGTTCGTCGCAGCTTTAGCGCAGGAGTAAAGTTTATCGCAAGTTACTTTATCGCAACTTGCATCATTTGGGTATTCCCTCTAATATGGTAAAAAAATACCATAAATGATAATTTTATCATTTTAAAATTATTTAATGTGCACTTATGTCTTGAGTGACGATCAATTAATAATAATAATAAGAACCTATTAGACACATTTTGAAAATTCAGAGTAATGTATAACCGAAGACTGACTTAACACAACCCCAAATACAAGGTAAATTCTTTTCAAAAACAAAACCAATCACATGGTTAACACACGCTCTTAGTGAGTAGTGATAATATACCGGCAAAGTGGAGCAAAATGGTGATGTGCATGGCATTATTTTATTATCAAATTGGAAAGAATAATGATCCCTAATGGCTGAAGGCTGAGGTCACTCATTCGGTTGACTTTAAAACCATTGGCTCATCAGACATTAATTATCAAACAGGATCTAACTTCATTCCACTAATGCAACAAAGCCCCAAGTAAAATGGATCATAACAAAAAGGCCCAAATATATATGTATGGTAAAAAAGATAGAAAGGTTTAATATGCTTTATTTTGAAGATATTCCCAATGCAAGGCTATAGTTGTTCCAATGGACTTTGCTCTGACTTAATCCTGCCTCTTATTACAGTTGGTCTGATTATATGTATCTTTTTTTTTTTTGTTTTCTTTTCTTATTACAGTTGGTCTGATTATATGTATCTTTTTTTTTTTTCGTTTTCTTTTTTTTCTTTTGTCTGATTATATGTATCTTTCATCTTATAGCTAGTTGATTGTTGTTTGGACCAGACCCGGAGTCACCCATTCATGGGTTTCACTTAACCACAACAAGCTATCATCTAGCTGTGATGTCTGCTGTGTAAGATGAGTGCTGAATCTGTAACTGTAAGTAGGTCTAGGTGGTGTCTTGAGGAGTAAGGATCTATATTTGGAATTTGGATCTATTATTTTAGAAGCTCATCAGTGGGCGGTTTCCAAATTGTCGCAGGGCCAATTATCTGAATTCGAGTTCCACTGGAATCGAGAGGGAATGGTATTCTTCTATATTCCTAAGCAATGATAAGAGTAGTTTCGTAATATAATTCCTCTCCCACACACACAGTACAGTCTGTTTTCAGTTCAAACCATACCAGCGATTCGTTCTGGTTTTCTCTCGTTATATCTCCCCTTCCATTCCATGTACTCTATCTCCAAACTCTCCCCATACAGACGCATCTTCTACCCTAATTCGATCCCCAATTCCTAATCCTCGGCTCTCTCCTCTCCCACTGCCATACCTTTCATTCCCCTCATTGAAACCTGTCCGTTGCACTAAGAATCACTAACACTGTCACCCTCTTGACTCTCCCCTCCCTCCAATTTCAGTTTCCGAGAACCCCGTAGAAGCGCTTGCTCTGATCATGGTGGAGACCTTTTTGGGCCGGTTCCACTTCCACTTCGACAATCGAAGGCTCGACTTCAAACGGTGGATTTCGGCGCTAATATCTTCGCACAAGACGCTCTTCACAGTCCTCTGGATCGTTGCCTTCGCTTCGATCTTTGTCTGGCAGCGGAGCATCGTCGATGGGCTCAGGATTTTCGGTCGGGCCCACCCTGCTCGGCCGATCCCGAGGCTGCGCCCCGTGGCTTTCAATTTGACGGATTTTGGTGGCGTCGGAGATGGCGTGACCGTGAATACTGAGGCGTTCGACAGGGCCGTCACTGCTATTTCGAAGCTCGGAAGCAAAGGTGGTGGCCAGCTTAATGTGCAGCCTGGCCGATGGCTTACGGGGCCCTTCAATCTCACTAGTCATATGACTCTGTTTCTCGCTGAAGATGCTGTTATCCTTGGGATTCAGGTGGACTTTTCTTTTCTTTTTCCTCCTTTATTTTCTTACAAGCTGCTGTAAGTGTCTTTGATTTGGTTGGTCTGAGGATTGGAGCCCCTTCTTTGCGATTTAGTTTAGTGAGGGTTACTTAAGTTGGTTCTCTTAGAGTCTTTGAAGAGATATAATGTTTAATAGAATTGGTAGACATGAATCCATAGGTAATTGTTCAATCTCAGAGGTATTTAGGTTACGAGTGGTTTCCACAGGATGGGATGAGGGATGTCTTGACACAACGATAATTGACGTTAGCCTTACCTGTGTGTGACTGTTGAATTTTTTGCTTTGAGAAGGAAAAAGGAAGAGAGGAAAAAAAAAGGTAAGAAAGTAATGTGGCTACTGGCTACCTGTTATTTCACTTTCTATAGACCTAAGATGTTTGGGTCCAAATTTTCTTGAATGGCATGGATGAAGAAATAATTGTTTAAGGCTATTAAATTGACTGATATGCTTGATTGCTTGGTACATCCGGAGTATTGTCGGTATGTAAACAGGAAACGAGAGAAAAATGTATTGGAGAATTTGAGAGATTTGGTTGATGTAGGAAGACAGGTAGGCCCTATTGGGAGCCCAATGTTGGTCACAGCCATTTGGAGTTCTGAGAGGGGTGAACTGGATACGGTCCCAACCATGGCATTTCTTTTACACAAAGTAGCTACTCTTAGATCCAACCCTGCATTCTCATATTTGTCAACCCGAGAGTTTACCATTCACCATGCAACAGCCCCTGCAAATTACTCAAGAACTAAAATTGTAGATGTAGGAGGTAAGAACCATCTGAGGTGTGCTACTTAGATCTAGGGTGGGAATTTTTCTATAAAATTTTGTCTGCAATCTTAGAATTGTGAAAACTATGGAGCAAATCAATTTGAATGGGTTTTGATACGCTTGGGCACCAAATAATGGACACACTTTTTCGTAAGAGAAAACCTGAAAGTTCTAAAAATTGGGTTCTAGATGGAAGTTTGGTTTAGGACTTGGTTCAACAAATTATAATGGAGAGTTATGGGAGATGGCAGTTGAGAAGGAGGTAAGTGTGGCTGAGTGCTTTCAGCGGCTGAATGGGAAATTTGGTGTGGGTGCCACAGTTTAGAATGAATTTAAATGACTGGGAAGTTAGATCTATGGTGGAGCTGCTACAAAAACATCATAGCACTCAGGTGAATCCTTCCACGGCAGAGAGTAGCGTTTGGGTATGGGAGAGGTCAGGAAAGTTTTTGCTAAAATCCTTTACTGATCATTTGGAAACAAAAGATGGACAGAGGTCCCTATTAAATAACATAGTCAGGGGTAGTAACATCCCATCAAAGGTTGCATTTTATTGTTATTATTATTTTTTTGGTGTGGACCGCCTACCTGAACGGAATACTTACTAAAGATAATCTATCAAGGAAGGATATGTCTGTGTCCATTTAATGCATGCTGTGTAGGGAGTAAGGCCTCAACTTGAGCCGGGTTAGCCTGAACCCAGCTCTGAAAACGGGATAGGGTTAGGGTAGAAACATATGAACCTGATTTTAACTTTGGGTTGGGTTAAGGTTGAGAATTTGACCAACCCGAGCCTGACTTAACCATTTGCATATATAAATATTATACAAATATGTATTTGTACATTAAGTACTTATGTATATGTGTGTTCACTATTCATGCATGTATGGATATGCTTCTATGCATCCATAAATGTATATATCTATATAGTTATGCATCCATATAGTTATGTATTTTCACCTCAAGTATTTATTGTAAAAATGCATTTATCTATCCATACATGTTTGCATGTATATCGTATGTCAAAATATTAAGTTTAAAGTTATTCTTTTTTTCCTCTAAAACATCATAACTATGTTCTTTTATACATAATAATGCTATTATGCTAATACTGAATTAACATGTACCCTTAGGCTATGTTTAGATTGAAGGAAAAAGCAGGGAAACTTATACAAGGTTTGTAAAGGTGTCCCTTCGTTTCCCTACTTTTTCCTTCAAACCAAACACAGCCTTAGAGTCTAGGAAATAAGTACATTTGGCAAAAGGAAGTAGAGAAGTTGGGTCAACCTGAGCCTAACCTGAACCCAACCCAAAGTTTTAGGGTTTGGATTTAACAACTCAGATTGGGTTAGGGTTGACCTCAACCTGACCTAACCTGGCCCAACTTGGCAACTTGCACCCCTAGTGGGGAGGAAGCCAAATCTGTGAATTATCATTTGCACTGCAGTTTTGCTCAGGCCATTTGGGGGCAGTGCTTGGAGCTGTTTGAATTGAAGGGTTATCATCCATAAGCTGTAGTGGACTTTTTAAAAGGATGGAGGTTGGATGGCTTGAGCAAGAGGAGAAGAATTTCTTGGAATATGGTTGCAGCAGCTGTCTTCTGTATCCTATGGCAGGAAAGGAATTCCAGAATTTTCAAGGATAAGGCAGCTTCAGTAGACAAAGTTTTCCAAAGGATTCTGGGCAAACTACACTCTTGGCTAGCCATTCATAAGTCTTTCAAATGATGGAGTCATAATACATTTTTTGGGGCAATTTCCTTAAACTATCCCTACCGATTGCAAAATTGACTAACTGTACCCTTACTGTTTCTAAAAATTGACATCGCCGTTAAGTGCTAAAGGAAGGAAACAAAATATCGAATTTGCCCTCTACTATTCCTCAAATTTCAAAATAAAACCCAACTGATGAGCAGTTCCGATGATGATGCCTGATCCCTTTTTCTGGTGAACTGTGTGTTTTGCCGCCAGAAGACGGTGAAGACAGTGGTGTTCCCCTAAGTTGGGGTAGTTCCCCTTGGAAAGCTATCATGAAAAATTTCTCTGTTTTCATGGAAGGGATTTCAGTCAAGATTGGTAAAGGGGATAGAACAAAATTTTGGAAGGATCCTTGGTGTTTGGATGGGACACTAACTGAGTCTTTTCCTATACTTTTTCAGTGTGCTTCTAACCAAGAAACTTCTGTGGCTGTTCGATTGGTGGATCTCTTACTTGGACTCCCATCTTTAGGAGGGATTTATTTGATTGGGAATTAGAAGAGATTGTGGATCTGATGGCTCTTCTTCAGAAGCAGAAGATTGATCTGCAGTCGGAAGACAAATGGTGTTGGAAATGGAATTCAGATGGTGAATTTACTGTCAAATCCCTTGCCTCTAAAATCTGCTATTTGGGTCTCACTGATTTTCCTGCTTCACAGATCTGGAATTCTACAAGTCCATCAAAAGCCAACTTTCTGATTTGGACGATGGCCCTTGACAAATGTCTTTCCAGAGTTAATCTGGTGAGGCGGGGCATCCATGTTATGGATCTTTCCTGTAGTCTTTGTGGGTACTATGCTGAATCGACAGATCATTTGTGTATTCATTGTCCATTTTCCTTTCAGATTTGGGGACACTTTCTCAAAGCCTTGGATTTCAGTTGGGTAATGCATAGATCGGTTAAGGAGCTTCTCTGTTGTTGGAATGCGAAAGGCCTAAGCAAGAAAGGGAGCCTGGTGTGGAGGACTATTCCTGCTGCTGTCTTATGGTCCATTTGGGCTGAGAGGGGTAGTAGAATTTTCTGTAATAAAGCTAAAAGTCCTGAAGATATCATTCAGAGTGCTGTGGGCAAGCTGATATCTGGGTGTCTGTATCTGAGGATTTCAAAAGTCTGAAATTGTCTTCTTTCCCTTTCTCTAACTCCTGGTGGAGAATGTAACTGCTGTGGTTTTCAGGCTGCCCTTCTGGGTCTGAATCCAGCTTGTATGTGCTTTTGATTTGAATAAAATTACCTTACCTCTTCCAAAAAAAAAAAAAAACACTGTCTTGTTCTTTGTGTTTATCTGGGAGCTAAAGCCGGTGCTCCATTTGATAGATCATCGGTTCTCCACTGATTTTCATTTATCCCGGTTTTATTATAGAGAAAGAAGGCTAAGAGAGAAGGGACTCTTTGTGAAATAGGGGAGAGCAGAGGTTGGGGGGGGAGAGTGGAGAGAGACCGGAGGAAGAGGGGGAGGTCTGAGAACTTCAACGACAAGTACTGTATCGTTTCCTATTCAGAGGACTGTCCAGGACTTATTTGCAGTGGGTGCTACTGGTTGTTTTCTTGAAGATCAAGCATGGCCAAAGAAGTGAGGAT
This sequence comes from Nelumbo lutea, assembly GCF_056320005.1. Lineage (NCBI taxonomy): Eukaryota > Viridiplantae > Streptophyta > Magnoliopsida > Proteales > Nelumbonaceae > Nelumbo > Nelumbo lutea. The sequence goes on from NC_142689.1 coordinate 1,964,321, forward strand.
CAATGTTCAGCAGGTGCTGCTGGAGCAGGTTTTCTGAACGATGCCGGTGTTGAGATGAGGGGGACGAGGGTAATATTGGGTTTTGAAAAAATTTTATAGGTCAAGTGGAGTCACATGTGCATAGATTGTGACGGAGCATTAACGGATGCTAACGGTAGGGGTGGAGCTAGTCAATTGTTAGAAACAGTAGGGGTAGCGTTAGACAATAGTCAAACAGTAAGGGTACAGTTAGTCAATTTCGCAAACAGTAGGGGTAGTTTAAGGAAATTGCCCTTTTTTAATGACTTTTTTTTTTGTAAATTGCAATGGCATATCTTACTATTAACAGGTGTATTATATGTACTGTACACAGGCTTAGTACCCGCAGGGGTATTTTCGTAATTCTATAGGCATATTGTTATGTACGGCCAGAACATTATAAATAGAAAGCTTCACTCGACTGAAGCTAAGTTTTGTTGAGGCCTTAACTCAGTTGCCTCTTATTCTTCTTCCTCTTCTTCTTTCTTCTTTCTTCTTCTTTCTTCTTCTTCTTTTCTCCTTCGTTTTTTCTTCTTCTTGGTCTCCTGCTCAACATGGTATCAGAGCAGGTTCGTCCAGGCCTAGAAAACAACTAGCTGAGGTCTCTCTCTTCTCCTGCGAAGGAGCTATAGTACTGATGCTTGAAGACAAGGAAGAGGAAGCTTTTCTAGTGCTGTGGTTAGTCTCCACTGCCGAGTAGGGCTCTGCTACAAGTATGCTGATTGTTCAACTTCCTAGCACAGAAAAAGGGTTCGGCTACATGTATTTTTTGCTGGTAACTGGGTTGCTTCGGCTAAGAGGACTGTAGAAATCCATCCCAGATGTTTGAAGGAAGGTTCTGACTTGAAGGGAAGTTTGAGTTCATGACTGTACTGCCTATTGCTGGTACTGAACTTTTTTTTCCCTGTTTATGGCTTCTTGCACGATGTTAATGTTCCAGAATCTGAGTAGGGACTGTTCCCCTTCCTCCGATTGTATGTTGCCCTAGTCTGCACTCTAAGGGGCTGTTGATGAACCCTAGAACTTGACTGACTGTTCGGCTGCCCTGGAAAGTGGATATCAGCCGATTAGGTGTGGTAACTCACCACTTGTATTGCTGCTTCTACTATGTTTTTTTTTTGGGGGGGGGGGCTGAGAAGCTGTATAAAGTTGTGAACTGTAGGTCATTCAGACCTGGTTACACTGCATGTGCAGTTCGTATATTGTTCTGTGGACTCCTACATAGTGTAGGTGATAAACCCTAGTACTGCAGTTGCAGTGTTTGTGCTTGGTTCTCTGTGAGGACGAAAATCAGCAAGTGTCTAGTTGTGGACTGTTGCAGTTCTGTAAAACTGTGCTTTGTTTTTGTGTATTTCTGAACTGAGAATCATGAGTAGTGAAGATTCAACTACATCCAGAATCTCCACAATGCTGAATGGAATGAGTGGGAACAGTGATCTATCCTTCCCTATGGCTGTTGTTCCTCTTGACGGGTTAAACTATCTAGAGTGGTCAAGGGGGATCAAACTATACATAACTGCAAGGGGAAAAGTAGGCTGCATAAATGGAAGAATCAAAGAACCACCTTCTGGAAATGCAGAACATCATAAATGGGATCAGGAGAACAGTATGGTTATGTCATGGCTTTTGATCTCCATGCAACCGCAAATAAGGAGAACTTCATGTGGGCTGAAACTGCACATGAGATATGGGATCAGGCAAAGTCCACATATTCTGAACTTCGACACTATGCCAAAATTTATCAACTGCAAGCAGCTTCATCTACTTGTAAACAGGGGGAGAGGAGTTTATCAGTTTATTACTCTTGACCTTACAACTGTTTGGAAGGAGTTAGACCATTACCAGAATATTGAGTGGAAGTGTGAGGAAGATGCAAAATTGTATAAGAAACTTGTCTCACAGCAAAGGGTGTTTGCCTTTTTACATGGTCTCAATCCTATCTATGAACCCATCAGAGTACAAATTCTAAGTTCTAAGGATCTTCCTTCAATTCAGGAGGTCTATGCATTTATCCAGTCTGAAGAGAGCAGAAGGAACTTGATGAACAGCACCGGAGGGGATGCAATTTTGTTGGCGGCAAAGGGGGGTCCCTCTACTAGTGGCGGACCTTCTTTCAAGAGAGGGGATCTCCAGAAGAAATCAGAAGATAAGGAAAAATTGTGGTGCACTAATTGTCAAAAGCCCCGACACACCAAAGATACTTGTTGGGATTTCTATGGGAAACCGAAGTGGGCTCAGGATTTACCTAAGAAGCAAGGCTCAGATGGTATTAGAAGACCCAGGCAGCAAGGTACCAAAAAACACCACATGGCCAATATGGTTACTCGGGAGAATCAGCCCTCCACCTCCACTGTGACTCAACCACCACATGGCCAACATAACTACTCTGGATCCGACCCAAGGGAGGATATTGTCAACTCCTTCCGTGACCATTTGGAGCTTTATGGTAGAACAATTCGCCAGATGGATGCTCCTCCCACCACCTCTTTTGCATCCACATCAGGTAATCCTGCCACAGCTTTCCATGTTGCTTCTCACGACCTTGACTCTCCATAGATCATTGATTCTGGAGCGTCAAAACACATGACTGGTATGTCCTCTTTCTTCCAAACTTATCACCCTCTTTCCGGAAGAGATAAAGTGAGACTAGCTGATGGATCATACTCTCCCATAGCTGGTCAAGGAACTCTCTCTCTTCCCCTTGGCCTTACTTTTTCTAATGTTCTTCATGTTTCAAAATTTCCTATGAATTTGTTTTCAGTTAGTAGTGTTACAAATTCCTTAAACTGTTACAGAGACTATGAGTCAGTTCAGAAAGAGTAAAATGTATTTATGGCATTGTCGTTTGGGTCACTTTTCTTTTGAGTCGTTGAAAGTTGTTTTCCCAGAACTGTGTAAGTCCGCGTCCGTTTCCAGTTTTTCTTGTCAAACGTGTCAGTTAAGCAAGCATTGTAGAACTCAATTTCCTCAAAGAAATAATAAATCTGAGTTTCCTTTTCACATTGTGCATTCGGATGTGTGGGGCCCTGTTACTTTACCTTCTGAGAGTGGCTACAAGTACTTTATTAACTTCATTGACAATTATTCTAGATACACTTGGGTATATCCAATGCGAACCCGTGAGGAAGTACCAAAATTATCCAAGATTTTCAGCGGATAGTCTTCACCCAATTTCAGTATGAAATTCAAATATTTCAATTAGACAATGCAAAGGAGTTTTTTCATAGTGACCTCACGGAGTTCTTTGCTTCACATGGCTCACTTCACCAGAGCTCTTGTGCCCGCACGCCACAACAAAATGGTGTGACTGAACGGAAGAACCGTCACCTTCTTGAAGTGGCACTGGGTTTACTACTCCACATGAATGTTCCCAAACGTTTTTGGCTTGAGGCCGTCCTTTGTTCTACATACCTCATCAACCGAATGCCCTCTCGTTGGTTAGAGTACAAAGCTCCACATCAACTTCTCTTTCCTAAGGCCCCTATTCTTTCTATACTTCCTCGCGTTTTTGATTGTCAGTGCTTTGCCCAAAACCTTTCCCCCACCCGGGGAAAATTGGACTCTCGTGCTATCCCGTGCATATTTCTTGGCTACTCAATCTCTTAGAAAGGCTATCGTTGCTTTGATCCCGTTTCACGGAAATTCTATGTCTCCATGGATGTTACCTTCTTTGAGGATGGGCCCTTCTTTCCTGTTTCTCCTTTGGAGAAATTGGTTCAACTTCCTCCTCTTCCTACTCCTTCTCCTTCTCCCTCTCGCCTTCCTCCTTCTGATCCTCCACCTTTCCGTGTTTTTTCTCATCGTCGTAAAGGCCAATTAGGTTCAAGAGCTGAGGAGAATCCAAAAGTTGTATCTCAAATGCCATCAGATTCCTTGGGGGAAGATCATATTCACTCAGGTAACTTGACTCCCAACCTCCCTGTTGCTAATGATCTTGACATTCCCATTGCCCACAGGAAATGTGTTAGGTCGTGCACCACCAAACACCCCATTTCCAACTTTGTTTCCTATGAGAACATCTCACCTTCATTTTGTACTTTTCTTACCTCCATTGACAATATTCCTATTCCCAAGAATGTGGCAGAAGCTCTCTCAGTACCAGAATGGATGAAAGCCATGAAGGAAGAAATTGATGCTCTTCATAAGAATGGCACATGGGAACTTGTTGATCTTCCTAAGGGAAATGATCCAGTTGGATGTAAATGGGTGTTCACTGTTAAGCACGGGGCTGATGGAACCGTGGAGAGGTATAAAGCTCGTTTAGTGGCAAAGGGTTTCACTCACGAATATGGGGTTGATTATGCAGAAACCTTTGCACCTGTTGCCAAAATGAACTCTATTAGAGTCCTTTTCTCTCTTGCTGTCAATCTAAATTGGGATCTACATCAGCTCGACATCAAGAATGCCTTCTTGAATGGTGACCTTGAAGAGGAAGTTTATATGGTTCAACCCCCCGGTTTTTTGGCTCAAGGAGGTGAACAAAAGGTGTGCAAGTTGAAGAAGTCTTTATATGGGCTGAAGCAATCACCAAGGGCTTGGTTCAACAGATTTCATACTACAATCCAAAAGAGGGGATATAAGCAATGTCAGTCAGATCACACACTGTAAAAAGAGTAGAAGGTAAAATGGGTGCCCTAATAGTATACGTGGATGACATAATTGTTACTGGTGACTAGAAGCATGAAATTCAAAGTTTGAAGGGCTTCCTTGTCACTCAGTTCAAGGTGAAAGATTTAGGTCCCGCCAAATACTTCCTTGGGATTGATGTTGCCCGATCAAAAAGGGGTATCTTCATCTCTCAAAGGAAATATGTCCTAGATTTGCTTAAGGACACTGGAAAGATTGGGGTTAAACCAGCTAACTCTCCCATTGATCCCAATCATTAGTTAAGTGACAGTCAAGGTGAACTACTTAAGGATGTGAAGCAATTTCAGAGGCTTGTAGGGAGATTGTTGTACCTCTCTATGACTCGTCTAGACATAGCATATGCTGTTGGTGTCCTCAGTCAGTTCATGCATGCACCTAGGTCCACCCATCTTGAAGCAGCAGAGAGAGTACTACAGTATCTTAAGAAGTTCTCGGGTGCTGGTTTATTATTCCAGAAACATGGACACTTGAGGGTTGAAATTTACACAGATGCAGATTGGGCTGGATCTCAAAGTGACAAAAGGTCTACTAGTAGTTACTGCACCTTTGTAGGAGGGAACCTTGTTACTTGGAGGAGTAAGAAGCAAACCGTGGTAGCTAGATCCAGTGCTGAAGCTTTGTACCGTGCAATGGCACACGTAGTAGCCAAAGGTAAGTAGCCAAAGGTATGTGGATAAAGAATCTATTGGTAGAGTTGGGTTTTTCAATTGGTAAACCCATGACTCTACTTTGTGACAACAAGGCAACTATCAGTATTGTTGCCAACCCGGTACTACATGATAGAACAAAGCACATTGAAGTTGACAAGCATTTCATCAGAGAGAAAATCATCACAGGCGAAGTATGCACTCCATACATCAGCTCTGAAGATCAACTTGTAGACTTATTTACAAAAGGGCTAAACTATTCCAGACATCAAGGTCTCTGTGACAAGTTGGGCATGATTGATATCTATGCCCCAACTTGAGGGGGAGTGTTAACAGGTGTATTATATGTACTGTACACATGCTTAGTACCCACAGGGGTATTTTCGTAATTCTATAGACATATTGTTATGTACGGTCAGAACAGTATAAATAGAAAGCTTCACTCGACTGAAGCTAAGTTTTGTTGAGGTCTTAACTCAGTTGCCTCTTATTCTTCTTCCTCTTCTCCTTTCTTCTTCTTTTCTCCTTGTTTTCTTCTTCTTGGTCTCCCGCTCAACACTTACTAACACTGCAGGGGCAGTTTTTTTTGCATTTGTACAGCCTCTTATTGAACAGGGATTTGTTGAGAACCAATGAATTTACCTTTACCTTTTCTCAAAAAAAAAGAAAAAAAGAAAAAAAAAACTTAAGGGAGCTTGCTAAGTTTGAAAGGGTGAATTGGTCCGGCTCAAAAAGACAAAAAAATCCCAATGAGAAAGTAACAAGGAAAGGTAAAACTCTCTATAGATGTTTATGGTACATAGGATCTGAAATATATCTCCATACCTTATTTTAATGCATTCATTCTCCAAAAAAAAACAGAAAAAAGAAAGAAGAAGTTGGGTGGATTATAACTGCTTCTATCTTAGCTGTATACAAGTTATTGCTTGCTCTAGTATTATTCTATGAACACACTTTTTAACAGGATGAGAAACTGTGGCCGCTGATGCCTCCATTGCCATCATATGGATATGGGAGAGAGCATCCTGGACCCCGATATGGAAGTCTTATCCATGGCCAAAATCTAAAAGATGTTGTCATAACAGGTTAGACAGTTTTCTTTTATCATTTCTAGTTTTTCTATTTCACTTGGGTTTATGACAGCCTTTTTTGTATTGTCAGCCAGCCTTGACTTGGAAGATGACAGAACTAGAATTCTAAAACAAGTATTTTCTTTCATGGTGTCATGAATATGTCAGAGCTATGCATGTGAAATCCTGACAAAGTATAAATTCAACATTACTCTTTTCATTGATTGGGTGGACCTAGTTTTCTAAGCTTCTGGTTCTTAAGCACAAAATTTTGGAGAGAGGAAAACATGCATGCAGGAAAGGAAAAAAAAATTATTTTCTAATAATTCTGATAAAAGTATCATCTTGGTACCAGAAACTGTTAAAGTGTCTTATGCATCAAACTGCAATGGTTGGCCAATGTTGGGTCTAAGTTGCGTTTTAACTCTTTATAAGACAGTCTAGGTTGTTGGCTGGTAATGTATTTTCACATGGATAGCAATGCAGATAGGTTTAAGAAAGCGATGACAAAAAAGTCAAAAGAATAAACTCAAGAGAAGGTTGCAAGTAGCTGTTGCAATTAAAGTCAGCAATCCAACTTGTTATTATCAGCAAAGAAGATTTTATTAATTATGAAAATTAAAAGATTACAACAATCTGGGAAGATTCAGCCTTCCCATAATACAAAAAGAGTTACACTTTTGCCCAAAACATTTGTTGCCCATTAACCTCTTGTTTTGCTAGAGTATTTTCTGATGAAGCGCGATCCGGCCGGTCTTAGCTGTCAACGACCTTGCTTCTGAACTGAATAGCAGGGAACCTGAAATGGAGGAGATGAGGAAGCTCCGGGGGGAACCCGGTGTAACGGCTCCGAAGCTTAAGTTAGAATCCTTCAAAAGCAAGATAAAACCAGATAGCGCAAAGTTTGCATACCTTGTTTGTTGGGGGCAAGGGGCTCTTATAATCACTTCGCGCACTCGCTCCGAGGCCCTTGTCAGGTCGGGTATGATTACCCTTGCGTTTGTCAATTCGGCCGTCGTCCTTTCTGCTGGGACAGAACCGTCACTGCCTAACCGTCTCTCTAACTGGAGATGGCGGTGTCAGTGGCGGTGGCAGGTGGCCGTTTAGAGTGCGGCCGCTAAGCATCAGATCCCAAGTCAGTCAGGTGCGGCGCCCTCGGGCACGGACTTCCTCAGTGTCAGGCATGGTACGACTTGTTTGGTTTTGGCGCCCAGAAGGTGATGCGGAGTGGTGAGCGAGGCAAAGTCTTGAGTTCGGAGGTATCTATAGGGCATGTCAGTTCGGCGAGGTGTATCCCGAACTGTTACAAGGCAGGCCAGTTCGGCGAGGTATATCCCGAGCTGTTACAAGGTTGGCCAATTCGGCGAGGTATATCCCGAACTGTTACAAGGTTGGCCAGTTCGGCGAGGTATATCCCGAACTGTTACAAGGTTGGCCAGTTCGGTGAGGTATATCCCGAACTGAAGGTAGGCCAGTTCGGATTACTTTCTGGTTTTGGGCCAAGGGTGAGTTCGGGCCCCCAGTAGGGAGTTCGGTCCGCTGGTGTCTCCCCTTGGTGTTCACGCCTTAGGCTGGCCTTTTTGCCGAGCTGTTGTTTCTGCCACGTGTCGCATAACTGTGAGGTCGGGCCAAATCTTCCTTCATCATTTTCCATCCCATTTGCAGTTCTTCTCACCCACTTAAAAGCAATACTTGTCTTCCTTAATAGGCTTTCAATTACCCTAAAGGCGCGCTTGTAGATCCAAGTAATTTGATTATTGCATCTTGTCCAGGCAACCGCCTGGGAGTTTCCCTCCACTCCAATTGCCGGAACCCATACTATGAAAAACCTTTGCCCATGCAATAGTGCCATCAACTCAGCTTTCAGTGAGTTACCTCATCCTATGGGGCCTGAACATAAAGCCAACACCTTACTAGATGAATCCCAAAATACAACCCCCTATACCAGCCATCCCTTGAATACCTCAAGAGCTCCCATCAAAATCCAGTTTTATTAAGTTGATTGTAGGAGGTCAATTGAAGGGGACTCTAAGCTGATAATTGGTTGGCTTAGAGATCCGGATTCTGTTGTGTGGGCATATAGGGATGCAATGAAAAGATTCAAAAGGATGACATCAAATATGACAGTAAGAATTCAATCGGAAAGGAGGTTCACCAATGGTATAGTTGATTCTTTAGCTAAGCAAGGGGTACAAAGGAATCATCTGTTTTGGGCTCAGTTGTAACGGTGTGATGCTTGGGTGGGCAACTTCTTGTGCCTCCCCTTGGGAAATCTTTGTATGACTCTTTTCTGATGTCCTTCTAATAAAATCCCCTTCTTTCACTTATAAAATAAGTTGATTGTTGGAGGTTTCCGTTCCATGATTACTCTCTTCTTTAGTAGAGTGTGTCATTTATGTCCAAGTTCTCACTTCCAACTTCCAAGAAAGTTTGAAAGACTTCCATTGTCTTTACCCAGTGTGCAGCTTTTATCTTTATGGAATCTATGGTTTCCTCAGATCCTGCTCTTCTCATTGAATATCCTCCAGCCTCCAGTTCCCTTCTTCCCATATGCTCCAAACCACTACCACACTAACTCTTAATAGTTCCCTCATTGTCCTTCCTCTTTTCTTTGGCTGCCTTAAGAAGTTTGGATTGAAAAGACTCACCACATCCTAAGAAAGGATCCACTTGCATCTAAAAAGAGAACAAAAATGCTCCCAAACACAGAGCACAAAAGAACAGAATATTAGAAGATGGGGAATGGTCTCACCGCTTGCTTTACAAAGAAGACTTGCAATCTTTTTGAGCCTACAACTTTTAGGTGGCCAAAGAGAAGAGGAAGAGTTTTGTGGAGGTGTGTTAGAGCTGCTTTGGTGTGGACTGTGTGGGTGGAACGAAATGCTAGAATCTTTAATGACAAAGAGAGGGATCAAACATGTGTTAGAAAGTAGCTTATGTAGGGCCATAAGTTGGGTAAAATCCTTGGATCTGTTCTCCTACACTTTCGATGACATAAAGAGAAATTGGGAACAACTAGCTAAAAGTTCCGCAGTCAGAAGCAAGACGGTGGTGGATTGGAAGTCTCCTGATGCAGGTGTCATTAAACTAAAATTTGATGGCAGTAGTTTGGGCAACCCGGGGCCATCTGGAATAAGGGGAGTCTTTAGAAATGATGAGGGTCAGATTGTAGTTCTATTTTCTGGTCCTATAGGGTGGGGAGACTCCGTAAATGCAGAACTTGAAATGTGTTACAAGGAGCAGAATATGCAGTGGAGTATTTAATGATTGAAGGTGATTCCAAATTGGTTGTTGGATGGCTAAAAGAACTAGAGACGGCAGCCTGGCTGTACAGGGGGGCTTTGAGAAGATTTAAGTGGCTGACCTCAAATATTTCAGTCACAGTTCAATGGGAAAGAAGATCGGCAAATGGGCTGGCAGACCTAGCTAAACAAGGAGTACATAGGAATCAGCTCTTTTGGGCTCAATTGTAAGCTTTATGATGTAGTTTGGAGGCTGCACCTCATGCCTCTTAGTGGGGAATTGTATGATGTATACTTAGTTCTTTAATTAATAAAATTTTCATTATCATTATCTATCAAAAAAAAAAGAGGGGAAAGGTATTTGTTTGTCTTTGGCCTTCCTTTTTGCAGCATGTTATAGGTGTTTATCTTTCCAAGGAAGACTTCCCAACACAGAGCCTAAATCTTAGGAGGAATTGGCTTGCTCCAAAGATCTTTTACTGAGAAGTTCACCTCCATGGGACTAGGTTGTGTGAAGTTATTGAAGGAGGCACAAGTAAAGAAACCATTAGAGGATATTGTCCAGACCATAGTGTCTTCTGTGTTTTGGTCCAAGAAAATTGATTCTAACCTGGTAAATAGATAAATAAGGGATTCACATTCCATTTCCCTAAGACTAAGACCCCTCCTAAACCCTAAAGTCCTGGTTTATTCCAGAAACAAAATAAATCCCAAATTTTGTGATGGGTTTAGATTTGTCGTTAGAGAGAGCATAAGCAAAGTAAGTTGAATCTTGAGTGGGTTTTCACCTATCCATAAATCTTCCCAGAACAGAACTCTGTTCCCACACCCCACATCAAAATGACTATGGTTAAGAAATATTGGGTAAACCTCTTGTATTGCTTTCCAAGAGGAGAAGTTGAAGTTGAATGAGGAGCCACCTTTGCATCCTAGCAATTATCTAACCACTCGTGTATTCTTTCAATTACCCTGTGCCACAACCTTTCTCTTTCTATAGGAAATCTCCATTACCATTTGCCTAGAAGTTTTGTATTTCTATGGATCATATTGCCTATTTCAAAGCCCACCCTTTTCTTTAGGCTTACTAACTTGTTCCCATTTCACCAAGTGATTTTTCTTCTCATCCCCTAATTCCCACAGGAAATCCCTTCTAAACTTTTCTATGTCTGGCTATTCTAACTTTCTAACCAGAATACGAAAGGTGGACAAAAAGTAGATAGGAAGATTATCCATAGTAGCTTTGATTAAGGTTATTCTCCCACCCATTGAGATGTAGTTTAGTTTTTTTTTTGTTTTTTGTTTTTTGTTTTTTGTTTTTTTTTTCCCAAAGGGCTAACTTTTTAGCAAATCTCTCTATTGCCAGTTTCCAAAATCCGTTTATTCTTGGGTTCCCACCCAAGGGAAGGCCTAGCTGTTCTAGAGGCCCACTTCTAACCTCACGAACTAAGAGCCCAGAGCGCTGTTATCCTATGAATTTCTTCCTCTTGCACATTTATCCCTAGAACACAACTTTTCCCCAAATTAACCTTTAAATTTGAGACACTCTCAAAGGTGCAAATAAGTTCCTTAGGATTTCTTAGGGAGTTTTGTTTGTATCCATCTCAAAAGGATTTATATTGTCAGCAAACTACAAGTGTATTACTGGAACCTCTTCAATCAAAGTGGATGATCATTCTAATCAAGTTATCTGGGTCAGCCTTGATGATCATTCTACTTAGAACCTCTTCAATCAAAGTGAATAGGAAAAGGAATAAAGGATCTCATTGTCTCAAAACTCATTCTCTTTTTACTAGGAAAAAATATCTAGTAGCTCCATTATTAGGATCAAATAATGCACTGAGCTTAAACAACCTTTTATCCACAATCTCCACCTTTTGCCCAATCCAACTTTCTCCATGATTTTAAGAAGGAATTACCAATCCACTAAATCATATGCCTTCTCTAGGTCTAGTTTGCAAATGAACCCCTTTTCCCCACCTTTCTTTTTCTCTACTACACGCTCATTTGCCATTAAAATCTGGTCTACAATTTGCCTACCCTCAACTAGGGGTGTCAATTGGACCGGATTTGGTCCAATCCGATCTAGTCCAATGTGAGTCCATTATAAATGGACTAGGTCCAGTCCAATCCAATGAATGTTTTGGACCAATTTGGATCGGTCCAATTCAATGTCTGGACCGTCCAATCTGTTCAAATTTCTTTTGATTTAGATTGTTTCAACCCAAGCCCGGTCCATTGACACATATATTCTTATCTTATATCAATGGACTAGATATTGGCTTAATCTAACCCAATCCAATATAAATTTGTTACGGACGAACCAGGTCCAATCTAATCTAATAAATATTTTGAACCGGATTGGTCCAATCCAATATGTCTTATTGGTCCATCCAAATTGATTTTGGACTGGACGGGGTCCAATCCAAAACCGGTCCATTGACACCCTTACCCTCAACAAAGAAGCCTTGGGAATTCTGAAATTATTGTGGATAGAACCTTTTTCAATCTGCCAGAAAAAACTCTTTCTATGATTTTATAAAGACTTCTCAAAGATCCTTTGGGGTTTTGGCTTCCTTTTTAGGCACCAATGGAATAAAAGTGGCATTTGCTTCTGGAGAAATCTCCCCTTTTGGTGGAAAAATGAATTCATCAAAGAGAAATCATATTTCAAAGTTACCCAACAGTCCTGATAAAAGGCCACAGAAAATCCATTGGGACCTAAGGTTTTTTTATCTTTCCATAGAGAGAACAGCCTCTCTTATTTCCTCAAGACTGAATTTCTCTCCATGGTCATAGATTGGATAGTTGTCACCCTATTCCATTCTAGATCTGGGAGTTCTATACTCCTTTCTTCCAATCTTGAAAAGATACCCTTAAAGTGATCCATGAAAATCTTAGTTCTTCCTCCTCCCATTTTCTAGGGAGTGAGAACCTTGTATTTTCATCCCCCTCCAATAGCCATTTACATCTAGATTTTTGTCTCCAAGAAATTTCTTCTTTCCATCTATCAAAAAAAAAAAAAAAAAAGAAATTTCTTCTTAAAATCTCTTCTAACCCTATCTTCAACTTCCACCATTCTTCTCTTTCCTTCTTAGTAATTTTTCTCTAAACTTCTTTTTTTATCGAAAACCTCAATCTTTGAAAGTACTCTCTTTTGGGCATCTTCTATGTCTTCCAAACTGATCTTTATTCCAATCTTTGATCTTTTCTTTTAATTTTTTTTTTTCAATTTTCTTGTAAACCTTACACCCTTTCTCCTGTTGTATGGTCTTTCATCACCCCACCAAGAGTTGATTCTCTCTTTGAAGGAAGGGTACCCACCCACATATTTTCAAAATAGAAAGGTGAAGAGCCACGAAACGAACTCTCCTGTCCTATGCAAATAGGGCAATGGTCTGAGGTTACTCTAGGCAAAGCTCTTGCAACTATATTTCCCCACAATTCTTCCCAATCTACTGAAAATAAGAAACCGTCCAGTTTTGAGCAAATTGGGATGGCTTGGAAGTTTGACCAAGTAAAATCGGCTTGTAAAAGAGGTGGTTCCTTTAACTCAAGGAAGTCTGTTAGATTATTAAATTCCCTCATGCTCAAGGTAAATTCTTGGTAACTTTTGGGCACTGGGCAGTAGTTACTGAACCAATTTTTCTCAATCCAACTTTTGGATTGAGCTGGATTTTGGATATATTGAAGTTGAAAGAATATATAAGCCATACAAACATAGGGCTGATCAGACAAGTGGTTGGCCTTCATCAAGCCACCTTTTGAATGTCAGATACTGAGGACTGTCGGTAGTGGTCACATTCAAATCAAAGTTTGACCATTTGGACCCCACCAGTTGAGTAGGCCACGAATCCAGTAATTTCTGCTAAGTTTCATCAACTTTAGTCTAATAGTTAGTTAATTAGATTTGAACGACAAAGAGGTCTGTTTTGTTATTTATTACTGTCAATTTGCCAAGGGTAGTTTAGGGAGTTTGTAAAGAGTTTTGTAAGGTTTTAGGGCTGTAAAAGATCCCAAACACTGCTCATGTGCACTCATATTTTATTATGCCATTTTCTCTGGTTTTATGCATATTCTTCAATTGACTGTAGATGAGTATTTTTGTTTCTCTTCTATTAAATTTCTGTTTAGAGCTTTGTTGCATTAGATGGCCAGGTAAGTTTGGTGCTCATCATGAATTCAATGATCTAAAAGGGGTAGTTCTTTTGACAACAGGGCATAATGGTACCATTGATGGACAAGGTCAAGCATGGTGGGTGAAGTATCGTCAAAAGCTTCTCAACCACACTAGGGGCCCACTTGTGCAGATCATGTTTTCACGTGACATCCAGATATCCAATATAACTTTGCGCAACTCTCCTTTCTGGACATTCCATCCCTATGATTGCAAGAACGTAATTATCAAAAATGTTACCATCTTGGCTCCTATTTTTGAAGCCCCAAACACAGATGGGATAGATCCTGGTGAGTATGCTTTGTCCATATTTTTTCCTTACTGTCTATCAGTTTCTCCTTTTCAACAAATAAATATATATGATGATGCTGAAGTGATGTCTTAGGCATTGTATCCTTTTCCTCTTCCTTGTTGAATCATGAAAATGAAAAGGGATTGCATTAATTATTAGTGGAAAAGAATATGATGTATAAGAAGAGCATCAAACAAAAGGGGAAAGCCCATCTCAAAGTTGTACAAGCTACGGTAGAGAAGCCTCCCCAAGGTGAGGATTTACTATACACATAATTACTTGAAATGCATGCTCTAGCTAAGTTAGTTGCCATAGCATTCAGCCCCCTTGGATCAATGAGGATATTGTATCTCATTTAGTGCATGAGACAGTCACCAAGTGTTCTACAATCCTTGTACTAGCTGATACCTTTTGCAGAATCTCCATCAATAAAGGAGAAGACCTCCAGATATTTACTCCCAAGTCCAACTAGAAGGGGCATAGCATCTGTTTAGTGGAGTGAACAACTTCTATGTGATTCCAGAAAGCCCTAAGCACGTTCCTTGCCCTATTGGGAACAGAACTGCTAATCTTTGATGACCTCTGCTTACCTAAGGAACTATAATCAATGGGGCCAGATCTTCAGGCTTTGGAGAGAAGAAAGTAGCTCTGCCTGGATTGAGTTGCCCACTCCAATGGAGGCAAGAATACCAGAGAACAACCTCTTCCTGATGATCTCTGATGACTCACTATTCCTGAATTTCCCAGATTACCAACACAACCACCTCAAAAGGTTTGTTTATGGGTGTCCTAAGGAGGATACTAATCCCTGGAGACTACTGGTTTTCTAGTAGAGGAAGAAGTGACTGATTGCCAATTTCTGATTTCATCATCTGTAGTGAAAAGCACACTCTTGGCTCATTTTTTATCCAATGGCCAACTATGACAGTGATTATGCCCTGCCTTAAGAAATACCATCAAATTTCAACCAGCACTCCCTTAAGGACTCTGTCCCAAACCATGTGTAAGCCAACTGGCTTCAGTGAGGCGGTGGTGGTGGTTTGACTCTGAAGGTCCAGGGAATGGCAATGGTTACAGGGGACAAGAGAGAGGCAGTGCGAAATCAAGAGGGAGGGGAGAGTGAAAATCCAGGTTTCTCCTCCCCCATAATGGGTTTGTTATTAATGGGTCCCCATATGGGTATAGGCCCTATTTATAATGATTTTGGGTTCTTAGGATTCTAGAAGTTTCCTATATTTTATCTTTGCCCAATTTGCCCTTGAACTATTATTCCTGAAGATTAGCACTTAAACTGATACAAATAGCTTTGCTTAAGTGAATAATTGATCTGAATCAGTCCAGTATCTTACACCATGTTTGTAAGTGGTAGGGAAAGAGATGAGTATAAGATCTAAAGAATGTTCTGTTAAATCTCATTGACCAAATTTCTTTTTGGTCTGAAAAGGACTCTGACATAGATAATGAGCATAAGACTGACCTTATTTTTGAACTTTCTTTTATTACCTCCCTCCAAAAGGACCAACAATATGGTCTGAACCTTCCTCCCCTCAGTTTTACTTTTGACTCCAAAGCTTCTTGATAATTGTCTCTTCGATCTGGGCCATATGCTTAATCTAAGCCTGAACCTGAAAACAAAGCTAACCCAAGGAAGAAAATGTGGTTTTAGTTTTAAACTCATTGTTTCTAATTCAGATCACTTTTTTGTCTATGCAGATTCATGTGAAAATGTGGTGATAGAGAACTGTTATATAAGTGTAGGAGATGACGGAATTGCAATTAAAAGTGGTTGGGATCAATATGGAGTTAATTATGGTCAGCCATCTGCCAACATTCTCATCAGGAACCTTGTTGTTCGCTCCATGGTGAGGTGAGCAGCTTTCCACCTTACATTTTCTAGTCAGCATGGAAATGCATAAATTCATGCCCTGAGGGTAATGGCTCCTGTATTAAAACATCAGGGGCAGAGAGAGGACTGTGTAAACCTTACATTTTGGAGAGGGGGGTCCCTATCTTATTTGGTGTTTTCAAAACTTGCATGGGTCCACTCATGTCATGGTATGTATATGATGAGGCAGGGAAAAATATGTCATTATTACTGTAATTGCATCGGTATAAGATATGCATGCATCCATGTCCATTTATGTCTTCTGTTACAAGCATCTGATTTTAATATTTATAGATGTAAGCATGTGTGCATATACCGAAACACATATGGGCAAGTTTGCGTTGGTCTTGGATGGAAACAATTTCCGTTTATATGGAACCTGGTGGACTTTTGCTTGCTAAGGGCTCAGCCACTTTAGTTTGGTGGAATAAGCTTTGTAACTTTCTAGAGAGTCCCTGTGAAAAAATCTCCCTCGTAATGTTGTGATAGATTATAGCAACCAAACATATTGTTACTAAGTTGTTCATCCAGCAATTGTCAAGGAATGGAAGGCCTATTTGGTCTTTTTCCTCCCTTTCTTAGTACGTGGAGTGGAATCAGTGTTTTTTTTTTTTTTTAATTTTTGGAGAGTTTGTTTTAAATTAGGGAATTAAAGGCCAATTTGGACTTTCCGTTTATTAGTCCCTTAGGTAAGGGGCTAAACCTAGGCCTAGGCCTAGGCCCTGCCCGGTTCACACTCTGGACCTAAAATATAGACCCAGGCCCAGATTGTTAATTTCTGGGCCTGGTGCAGGCCCGGACATGTCAGGCTAGGAATGATTACTTCCATAGGTAGCTTCACAATGTACAAGATCACGGAAATACATAGGATTATATTCAATTAATAAAACCTCTCCTATGCGCAGAACTTGGACCACAGTAACAACAAAGTTAGTTTCTCCATTCACAAACTTCACAACTCTTAAAGCTTCAAACTGCATAGAAACTCAATTCCTCTCAACAAAAAGCATCTTCCAAGATAGAGTATAATTTATATATTGTAGTGCAATTTATATCGATTATTGCATGCCATTGTGGTACTTTAGCCCCATTAGTGCTTATTAGTTGAATATATTCAACTTCAAGCATGTTTCGAGGTTAATCCATGGGTAGTAACTAAAATATACCTTCATTGAACTATTGGCAGTGCTGGAGTATCAATAGGCAGTGAAATGTCAGGTGGAGTCTCAAATGTTACAGTGGAGAACCTCTATGTCTGGAATTCAAGAAGGGGTGTTCGGATCAAGACAAGTCCTGGAAGAGGAGGATATGTTCGTCATATAACCTATCGGAATGTGACCTTTGACAATGTTCGGGTGGGGATTGTCATCAAGACTGACTACAACGAGCACCCTGATGGAGGGTATGACCCCAAGGCCCTTCCAGTCCTTGGAGATATAAGCTTCACTGCAATCCATGGCCAGGGTGTCCGTGTCCCAGTGCGAATCCATGGCAGCGAAGAGATCCCTGTGAGAAATGTCACCTTCCGTGACATGTCGGTGGGGATAACATACAAGAAGAAGCATATTTTCCAGTGTGCGTTTGTTCAAGGTCGTGTCATCGGGACTATCTTCCCCGCTCCATGTGAGAATTTTGATCGCTATGATGAGCAAGAACGGCTTGTTAAACGCTCAGTTTCCCAGAACATAACAGACATAGATTATGATTTTTGAGAGCAAGAATGTGGTAACTGATTTTTCTATCTGTCTTGTGGTGCTTCATCATTTGTTTCCATTATATCAGACGTCTTGGCTTCTGATTGGCTGAGGGGCACTTGGTAGTAGCGAGTTTCATCTTTTCGTCAGAATTTTAACTTTGCTGCTTCTTTGCAGCCGAAAGAGAAAAATTGATTTACTTCTTCCGGATATGTACATATACCTTGAATTCATTTGTTTATATAAAATACATTCTCACAAGCCAAAAATTTGCATTGTTAAATTATTTTATGAATGCGTAATTCAGTTCAGTAACCTTTCAGGGAGATTTTTTTTTGCTTCTTTGGTCTTTTATGCATTTATATTCAACGTTGACATTCAGTTAAGCTACTTCACCTGTTCAAACGGCACGGCAACTTAAAGTTCGCAAGTTATTTATTTTTTTATTTTTCGACTCTCAGAGACTAGCATGTGTACAATAATTGGCAACTGGCAAGTTGTAAGAGGTACGGTGCATGAGGTATATGGAAGTCTTGGATCTCATCCAATCCAATTGAAAGTTTTAAAATAATTAATAAATTATTAAAAGAAAAATAAAATATAACAATTTAAATAAAGAAAAATAAAAGTTTAAGTATATTTTCAACCATTTTCATCATATATATACATGTTTTTTTATAAATAAATAAAATAACAAAATTGGAAGTGTAATATAAATTATATATATATATCGGATTTGATTCTCTCGGATAGGATAAGGAGGTGATCTGAATTTGATTTGATTTATGATTGAATCATATATCTGATCCGAAGATTCGAAATGGGAATACCCAAATCCGACAAGATAGGATGAAAACTTCTGAATGATCTGATCTATTTGCACCCCCTAAGTTGGACCATCAGGCTAGGGTAGAGAAAGTTCATTTTCGATTAATTATTAAAAAAAAAAGTGACTTTTTCAACAGTAAGGTCATAATTGATTTAAAAAGGAAGTATAGGGAAAGGTAAGGAAGCCTATACAAACCTTATATAGGTTTACTTACCTTTCCTTTCGAATCACAAACAGCCTAAAAGTTTAGTTATAGTTCTTATCAAAAGGTATACTATAGTTACACATTGCTCCAAGCCTCCAAACACTTACTAGTCATTGTTTGAAATTTTGAATAAAGGAAAAATTCCCTATTAGTATCCTGTACTTTGGGCTTGGTAAAATTCAACAATTCAGTACACAAACTTTCAAAATGTACTATTTAATACCTACCGTTAACCAGCCATTAAGTGGCATTTGGAAAAACACATACCCTTTGAGTGTTATCTAATTTTCTTTGTCAATCATCTACACGTTGACAAAAAATGAACAGTCCTAAATCCTTGCCTCTTCAATTCAAGAAAATTGAGTCACTAGAATGCCCATTGAGACATGAATAGAAGAGAAAATGATTTAGGACTGTTATTATTTTTTTTATCAATATTTAGATGGTTGATAAAAAAAATTAGATGATACTCAAAGGACATTTATGTCTTTTCAAATGCCATTTAACAGTTAATTAATATTAGTTATTAAATTTTTACATTTTAAAAGTTAAGGCACTGAATTGTCCCATTTTAAAGTCGAAAGACTAAAATGGCACTAGACGCAAAATACATTGGGTAATTTTTCCTTGAGGCTGAATTCGGAAGGGGTTCAAATGCAAATATGTAGAATACAAAACTTTATATTTTTGTATGTATTTATGTTGTACATATTTGCATTTATACTCTTAACTGACCAAGTCAATTTTGCGGTCTCCGTCAAACTGCTTCTTTGACCTATAATGCATTTTCTCGAATAACCACTGTATTTCAGCTGATTGAAGGGAGAATATAATTAATTGGATAATCAAAAATTCTGATTTGTTAGACGAAGATAATGGTGAATTGGTGATGGAAAGGTTATAAAGATGGGTTTTCATCAAATTTGGTTTTGAACTTTTGATTGGTCAAGGCCTTTTACGATATCGTGTCTTTCTAATATTATAGATTTTTTATATTAATCTGAATATTAACATTTATACATGTTAAGATGTTTTATTACCTAATAAATAAACCTTGAAAATCTATAGTATGGATTTTCAAGGTTTGAGCCTTCTAAACGTTGACAGTTGAATGAAAAGACAAAAGAAAGCGAACCGAACAGTTTTGATTGTTGAAGAGTAAAAGAAGATGACATAATTTATAATTTGCCATGTGAGGCTGGCTGTTTTGGGGTTGGTCCCACTTGAGTCGACCCAACCCCAATCAATCCGCTGTCCGCATCATCTTCTTCAGTCGGCCATTTGCAATTCAATTACAAAACGTGTTCTATTCATATCTTGTGCCTGGAAAGAATCAGGGGATTGGGACCCAATCACAGAGACGCTCTATGGACTATGATGTTTATGCGTCCACGACAAGCGATTCTCCGTATCAAACAGATACTGTGGGGTCAAGGTTTTCTTTGGTTTCGGTTTTTTGGGAATTGGGACCTGCTGGCCTGGATCTGGATGGGAATACTTCCGTGTGAACCGGGTTACGGAACCAACTACAACTACAAGGAGACACTTGTATTCACACTATATCCTTACTCTTGTATATGTCTTAATTGGCAAGTAAATTCATGCAATATATGGGGTTAAACAGAAGTTTGATTAAGTTTGGGTTTTTAACATCAGTTTGGATTCAGACGAACTAATGTATGGGTGGTTTGCTCTACCAAATCCCATCTAATTTGTGTATTTATTAGTGATTTGAGGGGTTATTCTATATAGATGAGAAATTGGGTGATGTGTTTGTAGATGAAAATACACCATCCCAATAAGATATCCAAATTTGAATTTGAGATTTGGCATAATCGAATTGAATTCAGATAGTTTGAATTGAATATTTGGTCAAATTCGAAAATCATTTTTTTACCAATAAATTATCGGATCAAATTCGAATATGCATTGATCCGATCTAATAAATATCCGAACCGATTATATATATAATATAAAGATTATATATATTAATATATTATATTATTATATAATATAAAGATTAAAAAAATAAAATAAAAAATAACTAATGACTTAATGAATAATGAGTTCGAAAATCTCAAAATCAAACTCTTTCATTCGAATGAGCCTGAACCTCCTTACCATCCTTCTCTCATCTTCTCAAAACCCTGAAGTAAATGTGTAAAACCCTAACCTTCCAACCTCTGTCACTCCCTTCGTTGTCGCCGGACGCCACCCAAGCAACCACCGTCAGTCCGTCACTGGTCATCGCCCTTCATCACCGTTGTCACTCATCTCATCACCTCTATCTCTCTTTTCTCAATCTCAATCTCAATGACAATGAGAGTGAATCACCGCCAAGAACCCATCACTATTCACCTTCTTTTCTCAATCTCATTGACAGTGAGACAATGAATCATCGCCAGCATCACCTTCTTGTGCTGCAATTCACGATTGCCGTCGGGAACCCATCTTCTTCTTTTCTTAGTCTTAGTGTGAATCGCCAGCATCACCTTCTTTTCTCAGTCTCAGTGTGAATCACCAGCATCACCTTCTTGTGCTGTAACCAACGCCTGCCGCTGTCCCCTGCCTCTTTTCCCAAGGTAATTTTCAAATCACAAATTTCTAATAGTGATTTAGATAATGATTTACTGGTTTTTGGGTTTTTAGTTATGATGTAGATTCACACTTTCTTTGCAAAATGTATACAATGTCTATTTGAATCGAATCTTATTTGAATCAAATCGGATTTGAATTCACATTTGAAAAGTCAATAGGTCGAATTCGAATCGAATAGGACATTCGATTTGATAATCGAAATCGAATTCAAACTCAAAGATTTGATATTCGTCGGATATAGAATCGAATTCGAATAACAATGTTCATAATCGGCTTTGAATTCGAATCTAGCCTGATTCTATTCGAATTCGATCCATTTACAAGCCTAATTGTAGACAAAGATGTGTGAATTCAACCACACCACACCTTCGTATGTGTTCTACAAGATTTGCTGCATTTTAGTCCACACCTTATGTTATGATTCCATGCGTCTTAGTTACAATATGGATTAACACACAATATGATAGTAATGGGAAATTGGGAATGCTTATCTCAAAATCTAGCTAGGTGCATAAATTCTTACTAGTGATGATGATAGTTGTTGCAATGGAAGATAACGAGGGTAGGGGTGCAAATGGATTGGATCATGATCCGATCTGATCTGAGTTCTGATTATATCTAGTCGAACTCGGATCACCCCTGTTTGGATCTTCGAGTCGGATAATAGGATCGTATGTATGTTATTTATTTATTTATAAATATATTATTTAAATTGTATTTTTGAAAATTTTTATATTATTTATTTTTTATAAAAAAACATGTATATATAATGAAAATAATTAAAAAAAATACTTGCATTTTTTGTTTTTCTTTATTTAAATTGGTATATTTGATTTTTCTTTTAATAATTTATTATTTTTTAAAGAAAACCCAATCGGATTTGAATTCAAATCATTGCCTATCAGATCTGATCGAATCGAAATTGTAATGAACAATGTATGATCAGATTTGGATATACCCTTATTCGAATTCGATCTGATCTGTTTGCATCCTTAATGGTGAGAAATGGTGAACAATGGCGAGCTTCTACCTAGCAACGGATTAGCAGCGGCAAGCCTTGTAATGACCAATAAAATCAAACGGTAAGAGGGAAATATTGCACAAAAAAATAAAAACAAAATGATAGTGAAAAACGGAGATGAATCACTTACATTTGATGGTCCAATCATGTAGTGGTGTACGGAGTAGCAATAGTGCCCGATGTGAGATAGAGAGGTAGCAGACGCGAGCTTCACAATGGCGAGCCCTAAATGCAACGATAATACATTGAGAGTAGTGTGAAGCATGGGAAAACACACTATAGAGTAGTGCAAAGCATGGAAATATATTAAAGATAAATATTTACAATAGAAATGGATTGTCCATGAGAAATAACTGTAGATGATATTTTGCCTTGTGGCATAGACCAATCCACAATATAGTATGATTTAATCCACCATGGTGCAACCGAACCACTAGTTTTGGGGTGGCGTGCTTGAAAACGCAAGATCTCATGGAGCATCCACACCACCTGAGTCAAAATGAATCTAAAGATACTTAAACTTAAATAGGAAAGCAACAATTCACTTTTGCTAAGATAATGTGTATAGTGGAGAGGTAAAGCTGAGAATCATGGCCTTTGATTATATTTATTGTTGTATCCCTACCAGGATGTTACATAAGCTAACTTAAGGTAGGGTCATAAAATTGTTACAAGCATTAACCATTGCATGGAGAGAGAGAGTTAATACCTAAGAGTTTTTCATAATTTTATTGCGATTTTATAGTTTTTTCTTTTTTTTTTGTAAAATTTCTAACATATATATATATATATATATATATATATATATTGTTTTGGTTATTGAATTTTTATTTGTGCACCAATGGTTGTTTGCTCCTATTTTGTGGTTTTCTAGATTTATTGTTAAAAACATGGTTTTTAAAAACGAACCGGTCAGGGTTCGGTTACCGGTTCGAACAGTCCAACCATTTGACCCGAACGGCCGGTCCATTCTGACAAAAAAATAAAAAATTTAAAAGATTAGAAAACGATCAAAACAGTTCGAACGATTAACTGGTCGATCCAGTGGTTTGCTGACCAAAATAAATGGTTTTGGGGGAAAAAGTAGTTTTGGAGGAAAATAGAACTAGTTAGGTGATCGATTCTCGATTTTTCCGGTCCGATTTTGAAAACAGTGGTCACTCTTCTGCGGTTTAGGGCGAACCGGGCATTGTTAGGGTTTCTGTTTGGATGAATCATGGCGGGGGTAGGGAGCAGGGAGTAGGGAACCTAATTAATCAATGTAATGACAACAACCACCAAACGACCGTCTTGTCAAACAATTTAATGTATTTTATTAACTATTTAATTATTATTATTATATACTTTCACATGGTCTTGTTGCATTATTAATGTGCGAAGATTGGGGGGATCAATCGACGGTAATTACAATTGCCACGTATGTATTGATATAAAAATATAAAATGGTAATAAAAGAAGAAAAACAATTAGCTTTATTCTAACAGTTGATTGAGTCAAAATGCATAAAACGTGGAGAGCGAAATATTAGTATATATTTCCTTTTTTCCCTTGTCGAATTAATTAATTACATGGTGGTGGACCCCGGCACCCATTATTTCATTAGTTGGAATCGCGTTATCAGACATTCTTCCTAATCTTTCCTAATATTATAAAAAATTTAATAATAACCATTTGCATTTTTTTATATTTTATTTTGATAGGCGCTTGCTTGGTAACTTGGTTCCACCAACTCTAGTCAATAAAGATAGATGGATAGTTTGGTTGCGTTTCTTGACTTAAGATAAGAGGGTCACAACTATGGTGGGTTTGTCACTTACTGTTAGTCGACCCAAGTCCAACAGTAAGTATTGGAAAGCCCAACCCAATGCTTAAACTCGTGCAGTCACGCTGACCCGACCCCCCAATCCCCTGAATGATCTTCCCAACCCGACCAAAAGGCTTCGGCCTTTGGGTCATTCTTTGTTCGGGTCAACCCACCACCATTCTGATTGTGACTCACAATACATGTACTTGTGAGAGTGGTTAGATCATATGAGAATCAGTTGTTCTGTCTCGCAACTCGCAAGGAAAAAGCACAACAACAGTGAACACGTGATTCTTGTGGTCGACGGTGCCCGAAAGAAAAGCTTAGCCTCTTAACCTAAATTCACACCATTTCATTTCGTAGTATATATCTACATGTGCACCATCAATTTGAATATGAATGCTTGGCCTTAAAAGAATTAAACTGAAAGAGAAGAAATTCAAAATGTTTTGGCTTAACAGAACAGAATGGACAATGGAGTCATGACGGATGGACCACCAGGTTCACCACTACAATACCAAACGACAAAAAGTCGAAGCCGCCCATCAAAGAAAAATCAATGCAATCACGAGGAAAACGCTTTATCCCTTCCGTATCCCAATATTATCTTGCCACGTCTCTTCTTTGCGCGTTTCCCAATTTTCAATGCTTCTCTCTCTTCTCGTCCTTATTTGCCACGTTGGCATTCACAGAAAACGTGTTCTTGACTCCTGAGTCCTGACCCATTCGTCTTTCTTCTCTTTCACTTGGTTGATTGGCTCTGTGTGGGCTCCTCTCTACTTTCTTTCTTTGTCGGTAGTTGGCTCGCCACCTAAAAATTTCATCTTTTTTTTTTCTCTCTCTCTCTCTGACGCCGTTAGTTACCGTCTGTTAATTTCAGTGGGTGATCTTGTTTGACACGTTATGATACCGTCAACGTATGAATTATCTATCGATCATGATTTGATGAATTGATGGCTCCACCCAACTTCACATCAAGAAAACGAAAATCCAGATTAGATCCACCATCATGATCGGATAGTATGGAAAGCACCATCAAGGTGCATGTGGGACCCCAAATATAGCAGTATGTTGTATGTCGTTTTCTACGTCTCCGTCCGGCGTCCGGCGTCCAGTTAACTTACCTAAAATTAGTAGTCAGTCATATATACAGACTAAAAAACACAAATACCACTGAGTACTAGCTCGTGCGTATTTTAACAAAGAACACGTGTTCGAGTCAAACTAGACTTGTTATAAGTGGGAAGATCAACCGGTGAGTCCGGAGACGAGATAGCTAGGGAACCGAGGCTTCTAGAATTTGCGTTTTTACAAGTGGGAAGACTTGATTGAGAAGACTGGATTTTGAGGGATTTTCTGATCGATTGCGTTCTTTGAGTGGTCGGAGTCGGACAACATGGCAAGTTCGCCGGATTCGTCGGACGTGACGGTGGGGAGGTACCAGGCGCGGAAGACGACCGAGAGGTCTAACTTCTTGCAGACGTGTAGTCTTCTGAGCCAGTACATCAAGGAGAAAGGCGGCCTTGCTGATCTCGGCCTTGGAATTAGTTCCTCTCTTGATGGCAAAGGTACTACCTTCAATAATTTTCCTTCTATCTTTTATTCTTTCTCCGATTCAGTAGTAGTTCGCGTTGGTTACTCGATCTGTTGTGTTTTAAATTTCCTCCCCTTGTAAGTTTGGATTTTTTTTTATGATCTTGCCGTTGATTTATTCAGAATTTGTTTTCGATAGGGTGTTAATTTCTTCAGAAGAAATCATGACCTTAGAATCTTTATTTTTAAGAAACATTGTGATCATTCAGCTTGAAATGTTTGACGGTAGAGGCCGTTTTAAAAGTTAAAACTTAAAAGAAATATAATGAATACCTCTCTTTAATCTTCTCCGAATGGAGAATATCTTACTTCATTTTTAGCCAGGCAGAGAAGAATCTGATGTTTTTGGCTATTTTGTTGGCCCCTTATGGTTCAGGAAAACCCAATATGTTTAATCAGAAGGCATCGATGACGACAACCATGAATTTGTTTCCTCAACTTGCCGGTTTTGGGAATTCTTCTTCTGAAGACCAACCTAAGACACCCGATTTCAGGTATCATTTGATTCACAAATACGTACAGAGAGCATGCAGCTTCAAGCTTAATGAAGTTCTCTTCGTTTAATTAGTTAATCACGATCCGTTTTGGGTGAAACAGACCGGCGGAAAAGGAGAACGAGAAAGCCCAGATGACGATATTTTATGCCGGAAAAGTGCTTGTGTTCGATGATTTTCCGGCAGAGAAAGCAAAGGAGGTCATGCTTTTTGCAAGTAAGGCAAGCTCCCTCGAGTCCAACAGCTTGGCCTCTACTTCCGGCGGCGACCAACCGAACTCCAGAGGCTTTGCCTCTTCCTGTTCAAATGTCGTTCCGATCTCGGCCAAGAATCCTAACCAAGACCGAGTACAGTTGCCCCCTCAACCGAATGGCTCAGGTACCCCTTTGGTTTCCCTAAAATTTCTTGCTTTGCGTACTGAGAATTTCATAGGCATTAAGAGCTAACGACTACTATATATGTTTCCTTACGATTTGCAAACCTTTCTTTTCTTCTGGCAACAAATAACTAAAGCTTTTGTTTATGATTGTTTGTATTGCAGATCTGCCGATTGCAAGGAGAGCTTCCCTCCACCGTTTCTTGGAGAAGAGAAAAGACAGGTGAATACATTATCTATGTACTTCCAACGAAAATCATATATATGGGTTCACGGAAACCAATCAATTAACACTGATTGGAATCAGATTGAATTGTATTGGGTTTTAATCTTATGGTTTTCTTTTTCTTTTTTTATGTAAAAATTCCAGGATTAACACGAAAGCACCCTACCAAGTGAGTAGTAACCCGGGTGAGCGGAAATCTGAAACCGAAAGTAATTCCGGCAGCTCCAAACCAAGTGAAAGCAAGACATGGCTCGGCCTGGCTCCACAATCTCCACAGCAATTTAACTTCCAACTATAGACATTTAACTATTTTATATAGGTACCTCACTGTCTTATCCTGGCTGGGTAGTGGCTAGTGGGTATCCCCGTCTCTGATATTATTTTCCCTTGTCAACTCCACTCCAGTTTTGTAATACATGCATGTAATATGTATATATACATGTCATTATTGATGTTTTTGAATTACGTTCAGTCCCACTCCCCGACCATTCTTCTACATCTCTTTCGTGTACTTCATAATGATTATATGAAAATCCGTTTCATTTGTAATTTCTAGCCTGCCAGCCCTACTCACTGATTCCAAAATATCAGAGTAGGGCCAATATTGATTCCTGTGACTGTGAGGAGAGCTTCAAAACAAACCACAGAAGATGCATCAGATCAGGCTCCTAACTAGCTAGTTGGATTCAGGAATCAGGTCGAACCTTCTTGTCAATGATTTGTGTGGTGCTATTGATTTGAGGAGCATCCATCCTCCTCGATCTCCTTGTTTAGTTCGGCAGATTTACCTTGTGGTTGGTTTCATTATGTTTTCCCTTTAGGCTTTAGTTTGGTTTGTTTTGGTCTTCTCTTATTTCTTTTTTACTTTGAGTTTCGCCGTGTTGTTTCTTGTTTTCCCTTTGTTTAATAATGTATGGCTTTATCTACCCAATAATAATAGCCCAACAGTCAAAAGCTTAGGCAAAATTAGTAATGTTCCATATATTTGAATTTTTTGCTTGAGTTTTACCAAAAGACCATTTTTGGCCCTAAATATTCAAAAGGATCACTTTTACCCTGAAATTATGATAAAAATGCCACATTTTAAGGTAAAAATAGACAACCTTAGAGATGTCGTCGACAATTCCATATTTCCATTAAATAAATAATAAAGCTCGCTAATATGGCATTGCTCAAATTAAAAAAAATAAAATTTTGAAAAATTACACATGGGTTCCACTTAAGATTTTCACCTATTCACATGCTATCAAGAATAAAAACAAAAATAATTATTTTTTAATAATTAGTAATTAATAAAACACATGGTTTTCAAAATCGGACCAAATTGGATGGTCAGACCAGAAAAACCGATAACCGATCAGCCCCCAAGTCTGGATATACTATAAATCGGAATTTTCTTAAAAACGTTGAAAAAGTTAGAAAACCATTGACCCGGGTGGTTGGACCGTTAAACCATTTCACCCGGGCAGTAATTCGTGGGTTATCCTTTTTATTTTCATTGTTTTAAATAAAATAAAAAAACAAAAAAAATAAATAAAATGATTTCAATATCCTCATCTCAAATCGAATGTTTAGGCCCTCTAGGGTTAGAACCCCCATTTTAATTCTAACCCTTTCCTCCTCTCAGCCCTCACACCCATCCGACCACCTACGGCAGTCAGCACCTTTGGCATCCGACGGTGGCACACACAGACCGACCGTGATTAGCGGTGAATTTGCAGCGGTGACCAACGTATTTTGTAGCACTTCCAGGCTCCATCAGTAATAGTTGTGGTAGGCGAATTTGCAGTAGCAGCCAATTTGCAGTGACGGGCGGCAAATTTGCAGCTCGGCAAATTTGAAGCGGCAAGCAGGGATTTGCAGTGACAGTAACACCACCATTGGCGATTCTGCAAATTACAGCAGCACTTATAGCAGCATTGGAATGATTACAAGCTTGACTGATTTTCTGTTGCTTCCTGTCACTGCCCCGTTGGTTGCCATCGCCGATTTAATTGAGCGCTTAGTCCTTGGCATTGAAATCTTGGTCATCGTGACCACTGTTGAGCTCATCCGCACACATGTTGTGATTCACCTTCTTTTGTCATTTGGCACCGGATTACCTCTAGTTCTTTTTCATGCAGTCTTTGGAATTGGAGATGATGATGAGGATTTACAAGTAAAGCTAATTGAGTTCAGTGTCAGATTCTCAATTTATGGATATAGGATGATCTAGTTTTATTTTCTTTTTTTTATTATTTTTTATTATTTATAAATATATTTTTATTTTTAATTTATTTATAACATCATGGGTCAAACTGTTCAACTCAGACAGTTAAATCGCTTAACCGGAAACGAATCCCCCTGACCGGTTCTGTTTCTGATTCGTTTTTAAAAATATTGATAAAACAAAATAATAAAGAAAAATTTACCCAAAAAAAAATCCTCTTGCACATCAAATCAAAATTCCTCATTCTCGTCTCCCTCCTTTGAGCGCCACCAACAATGGCGACAATATGCCAAGACATCCCCAGAGTTCTCTCTCTCTCTAAAATCCCCTTGCCTGCTTCCCATCCAATTTTTTTTCTAAATCTTCCCACCCAAAGCCCCTGGCTTGTAAGATTTTTTCTTCATTGTTGTTAGCAGTGATTGTTCCTTGTTCCTTCTTTGATCTTAGATTATTCGATTTTTATTTTTTAAATTTGGGTATACGGTCAAAGAATGTTGTAGCCTTGTAGATTGTGGCTCCACCGTCGTAGGAACAAATGGGTGAATCAACTATTGGT
Organism: Nelumbo lutea; assembly: GCF_056320005.1. Lineage (NCBI taxonomy): Eukaryota > Viridiplantae > Streptophyta > Magnoliopsida > Proteales > Nelumbonaceae > Nelumbo > Nelumbo lutea. The sequence goes on from NC_142689.1 coordinate 1,993,901, forward strand.
GATGGGTAGAAGCCTTTTCTAACACCTTTTTTAACAAATACATACCAGCTCACGGATGATCCTTCCATTGGCGATGTGATTTTATGGAATGAGAATGGTTCCACTTTCATCACTTGACGTTCAGCTGAGTTCACCAAAGATCTAGCTACTAACAAGCACGATAATTTTTTCGAGCTTCCTTCAACAGCTTAACATATGCATAAATAACCTTTCTAAGAAGAAAGAAGACACATTTGTTTAGTGCTCACTTTTGACCCTAAGAAGAATTATTTTGACTTGAATAGTACTATATCATAAAGCCATATTATTTTATTGGATAAATCCCTTAAACTACCCCTACTATTCTCTAAATTGATATGCGGTATTAACTTGCCGAATCCTTAAGTTTTTTGACAATTATCATTGTCGTTAAATGCTAATGGAAGGAAACGAAATGTCAAATTTACCTTCCACTATTCTTCTAATTTCATCATCTCTTTTGCAACTTATGAATTACAAAATTTTGGTGATCATACAATACTAATCAGTACCCACCCATTCACTACAGCAGATTTGAATGCCGGCGTAGGTTTCCAATGCCTCGGGAAAACTGGAATCTTCAAACTTCCATGTGTAGGTATATAGTGTTTGTTCAGTCCCTCAAATCACAGTAAACACTGCATTGATACCATATGGACGCTTGCAATCAGTCTGCAGCCAATCTTCCCTCCGTAATGAACCTTCAAAGCATTGCAAGTCTGCGGTGAACCCACAGCACATCGCAGGACTACGATGAACCCACGGGTCATCGCACGCTTGCAATGAACCTATTCCTAAGCTCAAACCAAAGCAAACCCAGGTCGAACCTGCGATGAGGTTCGCACACACTTAGCCCCGCAATAAACTCTCAATCAATACAGCACCCCAGTTTACCAAGAACTAAGCCCAGATGTTGCATTCGAGCATAGTTTCGAAGGAACAAAAGTGACAGGGAGCAACATAGGTCTAGTAAGACGTCGCCCGCCAGACGGTGACATCATTAACATCACGTCAGTTAAAAAATGCACACAAAGGATAGTAACACACATGGGTTATGAGGATCTTCGAGTGATAGGAAAGCCAATCCTTAAAAATATCCCCATAGGGGCACATGGTGAAACCCCAATAATGCCCTTAATGATTTATAGAAAATCCAATATTCCCTTTCCTAATAGGAAATGAACACCTTTGGCTCATTCCTTTTAGGATCTCGTGATTTCCCCCATAAATAGATATCCTCCTCGTAATGAAATTCATTCAGTCATCGAGCATCCTCATCGTTGATTCCCAACTTTGGCTTGGCGCCCTAATCTCAGACTCAATCCTCTTTACCCACGGTCTTTATCTTGTCTTTCAAAGAGACAGCCTCGTCTATTTAGCCACCATCTCACCTACACCGTGCATGTCTTTTTTTTTCTCCTTTGATTTTTGTTTATACAGAATTCAAGGACCTTTGCCCTCCCCCTCATCGTTACAACTTGCTTCGACCATCCTTCACCTCCTATCATCTCTCTCTCTCCACCTATCCCTCTATCTTCCTCTTCTTCCCCTTGTTGATCTCTGTAATTATCTTGGAAATAGAGCACCGCCACCAACATTGAACTGTGCTTCCACCGCTACCACAGGAAGCTCCCAATCACCCTTCCAAAGACATTTGTGTTGGTTCCCTATTTACGGCAAAGATCTGATTGATAACAATCGGTGAGACCCAAAATGCTGATGTGCATCACTTGTTCAAAGCACGTTGAGCCTCGTCGGTGGCTGCCGAACTGAATCAGTTATTTTCATGGAGGAAGAAAAGCCCAAGGAGTGGGTGGCATAGGTTGAGCCTTGCCAGTGGCTGTCGTCGCCTGCAATGGCTATGACGAGAGGGAGAGAGAACGACAGATGTGCTTGCGACGAGCCCTTCGTTCTCTCTCCCTCTAAGCTCCCCACCTCACCTCGCCGCTGCATCTCTAGTTCAGTCGATGAGGTGCTTACAGTTGTCGCCGGTGGCACCGGCATCTGCATACCAGACACAGCGAGGCTACCAATTGAATGAGGTGGCCATGGCAATCAGATGATGACCGCCTTTCGGCTGGCGTATCACCACTGCAAGATGATGATGATGGCCTTGTTCAACTTCAAAAATTTCACCACTTGCTTCACCACTGGCGTGTTGCCCCTGTAAGTGAAAGGCATGATTCATCCTGGCTCCTTCACCAAATGTTAATTCTCCTCCAGCTGAGGTCGTCCTACTTCAACTCGTCCTGCTCTCCGACGAAGACAAGTGGAAAAACCTCAAGCAAAGACAGGGCCCCGCCTGTGCATGGATGGAGCCTCGGCCGGAACCACCATCACGACCACCACCACCTCCGTTTGCACAAAGACAGGGCTCCGACAAAGACAGGGCTCAAACTAAAATATGGAGCATGATCTGATGTGGGCGAAGAAATGGGAGCCTAATTTGATGGCGGATCGTCCAACGACCTTCAAAGTGGAATCTAGAGCCCGATCTGATGGGTGAATACCGTGGCAAAGCCTCACGTTGCTCTTGGCTCTTTCCCAAACAATGATGGAATCCAATTCAAACTCCGATGGGTTTCACCGCCACCGCTGTAACTTCTAACAGCGGCGGTGAACAATAAGGGAACGGTTGTAGAGTGGTTCGCTATAGCTGCCACCAGGGAGAGGGATGGTGAAGAAGAAGGGAGAGGGACGAAGGGCAAATTGGGTTTTGAAAAAAACGTGATGTCACGTGTGTATGAATTTCAACGGAACATTAACGGCTGGGGTAGAATTAGTCAATTGTTGAAAATTTAAAAGACATGCAAGACGATATGTAAAGGTGCCGCATGTCAATTTCATAAACAGTAGGAATAATTTAAGAGATTTATCTTATTTTATTATTTATTTAACAGAAGTATAAACAACATTTTTAATGTGATCACTTTTGGGTTTAATATGACATTTTCCCATGATTTGAAGGCAAAAATGACACTGTTTGAATCTTTAAGGTTGAAAGTGATTTTCTATAAAGTTCAATAGTTGCTAGAGTCAAAATTCCATTTATATTCCAATCCAAACATCATAAAATGTTTAGACAATTATTATTCCTCCAATAATGGGACGGCTGTGTTTATTAAAGTATAGGGTAAAAGATTTAAACCTATCTTCATATTTATGCTCAATATTAAGACCTCCCCTTTCATTCTAAAATGGATTAAGACCTCCCTTCTTGTATGGCGATCTGCCAAAGATCTGGTTGCTTTCATTACTGGTATAATCTATACATCCAGTAGAATCTTTCTCCAATTAATTCCCTCTGGCTTTGACTTACCAATTCGACAAATGTACATGGACCTTTAGAATGCATCTAAAGCACTTTTGGAGAGAGAGAATGTGTATGCGCCATTTATATGGCAACTATGAATGACCCCAATTTCTTGTGGTAAATTTAAGGTTGGAGAGGAAGTGAGGGGAAGATGGAGAGGGAGGGGTGGTGCCTTAATGTTGGGGTGTTCTGTCATACCTTCTCTTTGTTCTAATGTTTTGGACTATTTATACCTTGTTTTGACTCATTACTTGATGAGCTAGATTTGGTCACTGGACTGGACCGGGTTGACTCGGTCTCAGTTTGGCCGGGGTGGTTAAAAGTTAAAACCAAATTTCTGGAGGGACATGCTCTTACAGAGAGAAAGATGCATGGCTTGCTTAACTTGATCTTCGGCGGCTGTAGCATTCAAAGCCATTGGCGGTCCTATTCTCTCTAGAAATCTGAATCAAATTAGGTGGCGTATATTTGTTGAAGCTCTCCATAGTCCATAGCTTTAAGCTCATATTTTTGGGTTACCTTCACCCGTGGAATTGAGGATGATTCCGGCCTACTTCTCGTTGGTAGCTATGGATCTGTTGAACAATATGATAGTTTCCTTTCAGATACCTCCATCCATGGTGGTCGTCTTCTTCTTCGAAAGATATCAACTTGAGTTTTTGATTTCTTCCTCCACTTCCAGTATTTCCAATTTGTTCATCTTCACACCCATGAACAATCGGGATGACGAAGGAGAAACACAAATTAAAGTGGAGAGAGAAGAGAACATTGGAGAGAAAATTGCATTTTTGTAGGGATGAGCAAAAAAAAAAAAACGAAAACTGAACCGATTGGAAAACCGATCAAAACTTAACAAAAAAATCAGTTAACCAAACTGGTCGGTTCAGTTTTGGTTTGATATTCTTAAAAATGACAGTTCCGGTTTGGTTTTAATTAACCTTTTAAAAAACTGACGGTTAATCGAACCAACCAATATATATATATATATATTAGAAACAGTAATATATATTATATATTTATTTTTATTTTTTAAAATCAAATAAGAAACCGCCTGTTCAGTAGTTCCCCCTTTCCCCTTCTTCGTATCTTCGAAACCTAAACCTAATACAATAATACCCTTTCTCACTCTCTTAGTCTTTGGCAACCATAGTTCCCCTTGCTTTCTTCCAACGTCGGTCGTCCTCCGATCAACGGCTTCTCCCCCAATGTCTTTGTCTCTGTCTCTCTCTTCTTTGTGAGTCTATGTCTCTATCTCTCTCTTCTCGCATGTCATCTCTGTCGCACCAACCACCAAGCCACAACACCGGTCGTTGCCTCGCCGGCAAGCAAGCACCAACACCGGTTGCCACCTCGTTGCTCTCCCTTTCCCTTATTTTCTCTCTGACCATCTGTCTCTCTCATCTCCACGGCTCTGCCAAGTGCCACCTCTCAGGCTATCACTTCAGGCGACAGACAACAACAACAACCAACTAGTCCAGCACTAGCAAATCGGCCACCACTTCGTTCTCGCCCCTCTGCCCTGGTTGTTCTTTTTTTATTTTTTATTTTTTTATTTTTTTGTATTTTTAGAATGAATGAATGTTTGTTGTATTTTTTATTTCAGCTAGAATGAATTTTTTTAACTGTTACAAATTTAAATGAATGAATGTTTATTATATCTTTTGCAGTATTATATTTTTCATATGCCTAAACAGTATTACATTTTTCATTTTTTCGGATAGTTAAGACATAGAAAAAATGAATGATTGAATGTTTTTTTTGGAATAAATAGTAGTCTATTTTTGGAATATCTATTAGAATAAGTAACAAGATAATTCTTGATTTAACATGGAGAATTGGAGATGAGATGATTCCTTATTTTATTTCTACTTTTTTGGCTTAAATAGACATAAATCATATGTCTTTTTTTCTGAGATATGGCGAAGAGAAAAACGAGCCGGAAGGCCAAAGCTTCTTCATCTTAACTGGAGAACAATGCAAAAACCAAAACATGAGGGAGGATTGGGTATTCAAATTTGAACTAGAGATGCAAGAGGGAAGGTTTTTTCTCCTTTTTTTTTTTTTTAAATTTTGAGTGCATAAAAAAAATCAAAATACTGAACCACAGTTAACTGATCCACCGGTTGCATTGGTTCGATTTTGGTTCACGAGTTCAGGTGGAATATGAAAACGAGTTCAGGTCATCATTTAGAAGGTGTTGTGTACATGAGATGGCGGAATGTCCCCTGCACCAACGGTCTAGTTGTCTATGCCTTCAAGGATAGGTTGGATTTAAGAAGGAATAATTTGAGTTCAGTCCACGTAGGAATTCATAATGGGGTCATTTTGCAGTTTGGGGGAACATTCTCAATTCATGGGATATTGTTTAGTGTTTATATGGGGTGGGGGATGGAATGGATTATCAAAACCATGGTTTTTAAAACCAACCCGGTGACCAAATTGGTCAGGGTCCGGTTACCAAGTCGAACGGTTTGACCATTCGAACCGAATGCTAGGTTCATTCTGGCAGAAAAATAAAAAACGGTCAAAACTATTTAAACAGTTAACCGCCTGGTTCAGCGGTTCGACCTGAATGTGTATGCAGTATCCTGACCAGTTCGACCTGGGGGGAAATCCAGTTTTTGGGGAAAACAAAACCAGTCACCTGACTAGTTCGACCGTCCAGTCCGGTCTGGTTTTGAAAACCATGATCAAAACTCAAAAGGCCTAATAAAAATTAGGGAAAATTTCTGGTTAGTGCATTGAATTTTAGGTATTGTGTCAAGTGAGTTCCCAAACTCCAAAATGTGTATGCAGTATCTCGCAGAATGTGTCTAATAGATCATTGTCGTTAACAGCTATTCAGCTCTCTGTATCATGTGATGACATGTGCCACTTGAAACTTTTAAAATATCAAAACTACCATTTGAAAGAAGACACAGTTCATTGTCTTCTACCTTGAGATTGAAGAATTGTGCCATTGCTACAATGGTGTCAAGAACAGATTTGAACGAACCAACGACGGTGTTAGGAACTGACCAAGTTCCGGTGATGGTTGAAATCGCCATTGCTATATTTTCTTATGTATTCTTTTTTTTTTTTTATGTAGCTGATGAAAAGTTCATGTATATTCTAAATTCCATCTTGGATAGTTGCTACAACTTTCCTATCTTAGCTAGGATATAAGGGGAAATTATGTCGATCTTAGCATTTACAAGGGAAAGGTTATGTTGATTGTTAATGTTGAATGGTATAATTTAGTTTCTTCTTTGCTTATTTCAGAATCTACTTGTGTTTGGATTTGACTTCATTAACCACATATTCATCATTGATAACCGGTAATCTACATTCCACAAACCAAAAAAACAAGATTTCTTGGAATCAAGTTGAAAAAACAACATAGTTTACTTGGAATCAATATTTAAACGGAATGAGCTTTGTCTAAATTGGTTTATGTAGAAGTGATAGATAAAGAAAATTAGATGACACCTTATGGGTAGTTTTGACATTTTCAAAATTAATTGACGGACAATTAATGACAAAGACCTATTAGGCACATTCTGAAAGTTTGGGGTACTACATAGACATGTTTTAAACTTCGGGGGACTGACTTGACATAACCCCTAAAGTTCAGGGTACTGATCATGAATTTTCCCTAGAAATTATATAATCACGTGACACACGTGCAAACGTTTTATAATAGTAGGCTAACAGCAAGGAAGATTTTGTGAATTATCAAAAAACTTGAGCAATTTAGTAATTTTTTAGATAGTAGGTAGTTTTAAGTAGGGAAAAATTCCACTTTATTACCCTAAACTTTGGGAGTAGTGTCAAGTTAGTATCCGGACTTTCAAACGTGTCACTATAGTACCAAAACTTTCAAAAAGTGTCAAGTTGGTAGGGGTGCACCGAACTGTGAGTTTTTCTTTTTGGAACCAAACCAACTTGGTCGATTTCTTAATAATTCAAACCAAAATAGAACCAATGCAACCAGTTAAGAGTGGCCACAAGCCGAGCTTCTCACGAGCTATTCGAGATCGGCTCGTGAAAAGCTTGGCTCAGCTTGGTTTAAACCGAGCTTTGAGTCAAGCTTGAGCCTGATACATAGACTGGTTTGCTAATCGAGCTGAGCTCAGGCCCAATGAAGCTCAGCTCGTAAGGCTCGCAAACCTAGTATAATAAATAAATATTTTTTTATTATATACATACATATGCATAAATACATATACATTTAAATATATAAATATATATATATATATAATAAATAATTTTTATTATATATAATAGTATTTTTTTATATAATGTTTTTATTTTTACGTATAATAGTAAATGATTTTCATAAATATTATTTTTTGTATGTAAAATAAAAACACTTTTTTATATGCATAATTTTTTTTTAGAAAAAACTTGGCTTGTAGTCGAGCTTGAGCCGAGCCGAGCTCAAGCTCAAGTCTCTAGCTCGAATTGAGCTCGAGCCTAAGACTAATTCAATGAGATGAGCTCGAATAGCCAAGTATTCAGCTCGACTTAGCTTGAATCCACCCCTACAACCAGTTGACTAGTTAACCGCAATTCGACTTTTTGTTTTGTTTTGTTTTTTTTTTTGTTTTTTGTTTTTGCTTGTGTAGTAACCTTTGGCTCAAAAAAAAAAAAGAAAAAAAAACTTCTCTCCATCAAAATCAATTTACATATTAAAATAATTTGATTTAAATTTACACACTTTTTTTTTCACTTTTATTTTATTGAATGTTCCAATAGGTTATAGACTTATAGTTTATGTAATTTGTTCAATTCTTCTAATCTAAAAAGTGAAGATTATAAATTGTATGTACAAAAGACAGTCATGTACAACTCTCACTAGATGTTTGGCATAAAATTGAATGTTCTCATTTTGTAATCATTCTCATAAAACGTGAATAAATAAATAGGCATTAGGGCATACTAAAGTTTTGAAATGTTAAAATTTTATTTCTTCTAAATCATTCAAAGATTCACTTGTAAAAAAATACACTATAAATAAATAAACACACTAGTATTTATGCAAAAAAAAAAAACCTAAAACAAGCTGAAATGAAAATACAACAAACTAAACTATTAATCAACATTTATTAGTAACTATATAAAAAAATACACTATAAATGAACAAACACATAATATTTATGCAAAAAAAGAAAAAACCTACAATAAGCTGAAATGAAAATACAACAAACTAAACTATTAATCAACATTCATTTAGTAACAATCAAAAAACAAATAAAAAATACACTATAAATGAACAAACACACTAATAGTTATGCAAAAAAAAAAAAAAAAAAAACCTAAAACAAGCTGAACTTAAAATACAACAAACTAAACTATTAATTGACATTCATTTAGTAAAACAAATTAAACTATTAATCAACATTTATTCACTCATTTAGTAACAATCCAAAAAAAAAAAAATACACTATAAATGAACAAGTTGAAATGAAAATACAACCTAAAGCCTGAAGGCCTATATATTTATGCAAAAAAAAAACACTATAAATAATATTTATGCAAAAAAAACCTTAAACAAGCTAAAGGCCTGAAATCGAACTTGGATAACTGATCGTCTGTTATGGGCTTTCTTGCTCACCCCTACAAGTTGGTCCTTGCTGTTAAATGACCGTCTGTTATCTATTGAAAATGTCAAAACTAACTTTCAAAAGAAGACACTACTCACTATCTTCTACCTCGAGATTGAACCAATTATCTTCAAAGTAAATGAGAGAAAAAACATGAAATATGATAGTAACTAAAAGAAAAGAAATAGAATATGTTTTAGATCTAAAGGTAGAATACAATGAAGTCTAGAATCTCAAACACCTAAAATGGTCCAGCCAGAAAGTAGAATACAATAAATAGTATGTTCATTTGAAAGGTAATTTTGGTATTTTAAATATATAACTGCCAATCGGTTATGGATAAAGACGAACTTGACACTTTTTGAAAATTTAGATATTGCAATGACATGTTTTAAAGTTAGAGGGCACTTTTTGAAATGTTAGGTATTGCAATTAAATATTTGAAAGTTCGGGTACAAACATGACACTATCCCCAAATTTCTGATACTAAAGTGGAATTTTACCTTTTAAGTATTTTACCTTTATCCGAGTTCCCTCCACGTCCCATTCTCAAAACATTAAAACCAAAAACAATTTCAAACTCTCAAACCAGTTCATAGGCACATTACATTAAAACGTATCGAAGGCGACCAGATGCTCTGGAATTCAAGGGCATCGTTTTATCCAAAACATGCCTTTAAATCCTAAGCTGTCCTTGAAATCAAGAGTTCCACAGTCCAATATCCTAGCACTTTCAATGACGGACGACGACGACGACTTTCAGAATCCCGTCGCTGCCATTTCTCGCACCCGGAATTTCAATATTTCATCATTCGGGAAACCCACCAGGACCAGTTCTTCACAACCTCTGAAGCCCTTTAATGGTACTCGCTCATCAAAGAAATCGAAGACTTCGATCGGTACTGGCAAAGAGAATGTCAGAATCACAAAAGGGATTGGTGAGATAAGAGGAATCAAGGCAAAAAATGTTTGCCATGAGGTTTCGACGGAGTCGAGAATATTGAAATCAATCATTGGTTACAGTTCTATTGAGCGCAATGAGGTAAAGGGCTCTGAATTTGAGATGGGTTGTTCGACAAGTTCAGTCGAGTCTAAGATGGTGGATTTAAGCAGGGATCTCTGTTCTGGGGATGATGATAGCATTCGGGTTGGAGTATCTGCTGAAAGCAATGACAGAACAAGAGATAAATCCGATAAAGGGTTAGTGTTTCCCTTAGTAGAAGCTCGTTTTCCTAGATCGAGCTTGAGTTCCATTTCTAGGTTTGATGATGGGTGCTTGAATGAAGGTGTGTTTGGGGAAACTTCGTGCAAAGTTGGAAAAGAATTCAAATTAGATGAAGGGTATTCATCAAATTCAACTGAACACAGATTCGCGTCGGGAACAGATTTCATCTCAACTGTCGATAATGGTTGTTCTGATGTGGACGATTGTGGGGATTTTGTGCCAGGTACACGGCTTAATGTGTTAATGAATTTATGTTCTGAGCTTGATGAGGATTTAAATTCAAATGGATATGTTTCTCGAGAAGATAATGGTGAAGGCGATAATGTGGTTGAGTGTCCGTTATGTGGACTTGACATTTCTGTTTTGAATGAGGTGCGACGACTTATCCACACCAATGATTGTCTCAATAATAAGGAAGCACAGCTGGTCCTCAAAGAAGATTGTTGTGTCATAGATGAAAAAAGGAAGTTACTAGGAAATGATTTTCCATCATATGGTGGCATTTTTACTGATCACGGTAAGGAAAAGGGGCTTAAATCCGAGACATGTTGTTCGTCTAACTCAATTGAGTTTAGCTTACCAGAATCAAGCACACAATACTCTTTCAGGGTAGATAGTGCTTGTAGTGTTAATGCTAGTCTTGGAGATAGTGTCTCAGCTGGAAGTGATGATAAATGGAAATGTAAATCAGATAAAGGTAGAATCTTGCCTTCAAATGAATCTTGGGCTATGGATTTGAACATGGATTGCAATTCTAGGGTGGATGACGAATGCTTGAAAGATGATATGTTCAATAATAGCGTTCCAGCTTGGTACAATGGGAAAAGGGGGTCCAAGTTGGAGACAGTTTATTTATCAAATTCCATTGAATCTAGATTGTTGGCATCAAGGACAGATAGCAGGTCTGTTGTTGATAAGTGTTGCTTGGATGAGGGCAATTGTGTGGATTTTGTTCCAGGTGATGATCAGGAAGATCAATCAAGTGATGGTCTATTTGAGTGTCCCTTATGTCAAAAGGACATTTCTGATTTAACTGAAGAACAACGGCAGCTTCACATCAACAATTGTCTTGACAAAGCGGAACAACAACAATTCTGCACTGATGATTGTCATGACAGATATGTAACTCAAAAGGTGACTCTCTGTCATTTTCCTTATATTCTAAATTTCTGATTAGATTCTATCATACTCTTTTGATTGGTAAGGTTAACTCCATCAGAAAAAAAGTGGTATGCACTTCAGTTGTTATAGATTCTATTTTTGTTCTATTTTAGAAAAAGGTTATCTGTCTTTATTTGAAGATGGGAGTTTGGAATAACCCATACACTTAAAACCAGGTGCTATGTCAGTGTTGGGTACCAAATTTCTATTGTAAGTTCGGTATCACTGTTAGGCGCCTTGTTCATGTTGTGTCTAGTGGATTTGCAACTTAGGTACCTGATTTGAAGATTTTCCACTGCAACCCTTTAAAAATTTAACAAGTGCTTATCCTATGCCCACCCAAGTTGCACCCCTAGTGTCTAGGTAACCTAGGAAATAACAGTTTCAGGGCTTCTTTCTTTCTAAATTTAAGGATTTGTCCTAATACCATTTATAATTATTTGTGTAAGTAACCATAAAAACAAACTGTAAGTTTCTATCCTAGAGGCTGCTGTTTGGTGCAATGGAAAATCTCAGGCTGACAAGCATGAAATGCTACTTTGTGCAAGACATGCCTAAGGTTAGGTCCATATCCAGTTTACTCCTGACCCTCCCAAGACCCTAGATATCTGGGATCAACATTAGGAAATGTAGGGCTGCAATTTGGGCAGGGTTGAGCATTTGCCAAAATTTTAGTGGGGCCAGCCTGTGTAAATTCTTCAAGTCAGACACCTGACTTGCACCCCTAGGGCAATGTCTCTTTCGTGTGTGTGTCTCTCTCTCCTGAGAGCCTCTTATTCCAACTTTTGTTATAGTATTCTAAATTAAGTTATCAACCTTTACTTAACATGGTTTTATAGTAAGCGTTAACTTATAATGGTTTGAAATCTGAAGTCATTGAGATGTTGGTTATGCACTTCTATATAAGGCATGCAAAAGATGTTGATTACTGCAATTGAACAATGTAATGTTACCAAGCAGGATAGTTTCACCTTTTACCTTTGTCTGAGAATGTTAAAGAAGATGCCAAAAAACAAGAATGTCAAAGTAGAAAGCAACAGATCATGCTATTAGACATTGTGGATATTTTTTCCTTTTAACATTTTTTTTTGAATGGAAGATGGGGCCATGGGAGTATCTTGCTTGTTTGTTAGTTGGAGAGATAGGATTCGTCTAGCTGTGTATGTTTTTGTTAAATTGTTGAGTATTATGTGTGTATATAATATATATATATATACATTGCTGACATGTATTATCCATTGTATGGAGTGATATTACATTTCAATGTTCTGAACCTGCATTGTTCATTTTCTTCATGTGGACCTGCAATTTTTCCTTGTGATGTTATATTGTTATATAGACTTAATGTCCATAAAATTCTAAATTGACCTATACCATACAAGCATGAGGTATACATCAATATGCCTTCCAAATGTTACTTTGCATTTATGAATTATGACTGCACACTGTGGAGGTTAGCTCTAAGTGGCAGTTTACCATACCAGCATTATATTTTTGTTTTACAAGCATCTTGGACCCTTGGACATTACAACTAAATCTGACAATTTTTCATGTTTCCAATATGATGCCATTTTTGGGATGTAAATGGTTGATGGCATGAAACCCAGATCTTCTTGCAGGTTGTTCCTCCCAGTGATGGCATGGAATCTAGACCTCCTGGCAAGCCAGTTGATGTTTCCCCGGTTCTAGAGTGGCTACAGAGGCTGGGCCTATCAAGATATGAAGAAGCTTTTGTCAAGGAAGAGATTGATTGGGACACCTTGCAGTGGTTAACAGAAGAGGTAAGCTTCATTCTTTTCTGATATGTTGTGTGTATGACCAGTGTTGTATGAACATGTCCACAGGAATCAGAAGCTGTTCCATGTCCTGGAGTCTGACTTGGCAAGGAGAAATATCATGGACCCACAAACATGTTTATAGAGAGCTATAAACTATTTAAATAATCCATACTTTTTCAAATTCGAACATTATATGCATATAAGTAAAGGACTAGAACTTTGTCTTTGTTACTTAATAATGGTTTCTAGAAAAATGGGTTCATGTGCATGGTTATGTCAAATAAGCAAGTTGATAAAGGAAAATATTATGTTTAAGTGTCCATCAAGAATCTATGGAGTGTTGGAATCCTATGTGTGTCTGACATGGACACTTCATCCACTTTGGAGGGTCCATGCAACAGTGTACACTGTACAATTCGATAAGGAACGCTGCATGAATTTGATTCAGAGAACAAGGTGCTGAGTTTTCTGATTACCACAGATTTATTCAACCAACAATCAAAAGCTGTCATTTTAAATTTTCTTTTTTGAGAAACTTTATGATAGATAATATTTGATGTATTTATTATGCTTGATTTTTCTGATAGATATTATTTTAATAAAAGTACTTTATTAGAAGTTTAAGGGATTATAGCAGTTAAGGGCAACTTTTGGCCCTTAATATCAATAAAAGTAATATATTTAAAAAATGTTCAAAAATGGGTTAACTTTTTAAAAATAATATCAGTTAAGGGCAAAAACACTGTTCGTCTTCTTCCTCTTGCAATCCATTCACCGGCGCCACCGTCCACCACCGCCTCCAGCAATGCCTCCGCCTATCTCCACCACCTCGTCCTCCACCTCCAACAACGTTGCTGGAGGTGGGGGGAGGCAGAGGCGGTGGCGGCGCTGGTGGTCATTCCTCTGCCCAACGCTGCCACCTCCGCCTTCGTCTTCGGCAACGTTGTCGGAGACGGAGGCGGAGGTGGGCGGGGGCGGCGTTGGGTAGAGGAATGACCACCAGCACCACTGCTTCTGCCCACCTCCGGGAACATTGTCGGAGGCGGAGGCAGAGATAGGCAGAGTCATTGCCGGAGGCGGCGGTGGACGGTGACGGACAGCGGTGCCAGTGAATGGATTGCAAGAGGAAGAAGATGAACTATGTTTTTGCCCTTAACTGATATTATTTTAAAAAGTTAACCCATTTTTTATTTTTTTTAAATATATTACTTTTATTGATATTAAGGGCCAAAAGTTGCCCCTAACTGCTATAATCCTTTTTTTTTTCCTGAAAATAAAGGATTTTATCTAGGGGTTAGATGTATACCTGAAAATGTGTTCTTCCAGAGAAAATTGCTTGCCTGCATTCAGTTATGTTTGCACCTAGAGCTGTGGTTTGTTTACTTACATAGTTGCTATCTACTCATAGCCAGTGTTTGGAGAACTGGACTGGGCTTTGAACTGGAAAGGTGTCTAGTTCCAAGTTTTCCAGTTCAATTAGGTTGTCTCGTTTTCAAAACATTGCCTGTTGCATAATTTCCTTCTCATTTTGTGTACCAGATTGCTGTTGTGATTAATCTAATCCCATCTTATCAATATTATTGCTGCAGGACCTACTCAGTATAGGTGTTACTGCACTTGGCCCTAGAAAGAAGATTGTGAATGCCCTTAATGAACTTAGAAATGGAAGCACAAGTGGGGAAGACATACACGCTGGTGATTCTTCTAGAATTACACCTAAGGATACCAGTAAGCTTGCTGGGAATAAGTTAATTACCGAATATTTTCCAGGTTCTTCTATTAATAGGCCAAGACAATGTGCACTCATCAAAGGTAACCATAAGTTAGAAAGAAGCAATAAAGATTCTGGTCTTGGAAAGATCTCAGTCAGAAATCACAACAAGAATGGAAAGCTAAGAGATCTTCCTTCTTGGTGTTGCATACCTGGAACACCTTTCCTAGTGGTATAATGCCCTTTCATCTAAATGCTCTTTTGGTTGCCATTCTATATGTTTAACACACTTGTGATTTGTTGTAAGATTCTTCGTTTTCCTTTTTTTTTTTTGCTTTTGTAATGTTATGATCATTGTTGTATAATGTTTAGCATGATGGGACAATGAACACTATGTCATGGAACCTATGTCCAATATTTTAACATTAAAACTTTACATGGGTTTCACCTGATGGTAACAGTCACTTCAAAGTTGTTTTTTAGCAAATTGTTGGTAAGAAAAAATAACAAATGATAAAAAAACAACAAAGGACCTATTATCTTTCTGTTCAAGGTAACCATATTTTGTAGCTTGAAGCAATATTTTTTTTCCCAGATTACAATAAATTCTTAACCTCTTGCTTTCTTCTAATTAAATTCCAACTTTATACTATTGGTGATCATTCTATTGGATTTTAAATCATAGGAGTGAATGAATTGCACCATTGAATCTTCATACAACATTTTTGACATAGTTGTTTTTCTATTTTCAATATTTGCATAATTTATTTTTCATTTTGAACCTTACCATTGCAGACTTCAATTCTAAGACCTGGCATTGATCATGCAGGATGCTTTTCGGTATTTAAGAAGTGATTGTTCCCACTGGTTTCTGACTCATTTCCATATAGATCGTAAGTAAATTATACCATGGGTAATCCAAACATTATTTTCTTGGTTATTGCACCATTCATTTTTCCACTTATTTTTTGGGGTTTTTCGAGGACCTTGATTAATATGTAGGAATACATTGGTAATCCAATTAGTGAATCTTGATGCCTATTCATCTACTAACTTTTTCTTTGCATTACTTGCTTTAACTTTTGAAATTTAGATCCATCATATCTTCGTCTTTTTTTTTTCTATTCTTTTTATAATGAAGATTTATATTTGTTATTAAAAAAGAAGTGTTGTCCATGAGAAGGTCATACTACACCATGTATATAATATGGCACCAAGTTTTTTGCCTGTCATGTTGTGAACATCCCATTGAGATTGGGTGTCACTTCATGGCTATGAGAGGAGCTGCCACCCATCAACAACTTGAGCAAGGGAGTGATGGGCCTCCCAAGTATGAAACAAAGAAAAAAAATAGTTGACTCCTAAACCAAGATTAAGGCATGATTCTAGGCATCCAAGGGAGGGAGAGGGAAGGTATGAAGCACCCCTTTCCCCTTCTTATCTTGTGCATGCCAATTCTAATGAACACTAAAAAACATAAGGATTTCTCCTATCTTTCAAATTAGAATTGATGGAATATTATCTTCCATGTTCCAATCCCCTCTTTCCCTCTTTCTGGCTGTGGGAAGCCCTTAGAGGAGCAAAGGGACGAGTGCCTACACATCCATCCCCTCTTTATCCAAGACTTCCAACAATCTTACTTGAGGGGGGAAAGGGATTGTATCATAGGGAGCACACTACTTGTGGACTTCCTGTCAAATTGGGTTCAAGAGTCTAAAATCAACATAAGGAATGCAAAATTCAAACAATAAAAGCTAATAATAAAAAAAAAAGATAATTCTAATTCTTGAATCAAAGGATAAAGAAGCTACTCATGAGAAACCTACTAAAGACAAATGCAATCTTAGGTAGACATGCTAGAAAAAAAAAACATAATGCCCAATCCAAAGTAAGAGCAATATCCAAGAGAGATTAAGGAAGGATTCAATATGCATTAGTCTATTGGAAAACACCCAAATCACTAGGCATCCATAGGAAAGCCAAATTCAGGCTACCATTTTCAGTCATTCTTGAATGAAATAAACACAAAAAAAAAAGATAAAGATAAAGACAATATAAATCACTTAAATTCAGTTTAGACAATTTATCTATGAGAAAACATAATTAAGCAATGCAAAAGGAAGAAGAAAAAACCTAATTCTGGATAGGTTAATCCCAAGCCATTAGTTACTATATGGGTTGTACAATCAAAGGCTAGCTAGACTGTGGGCTTGTCGATAAGTCCTAGGGGCATGCCTTGTAAAATGTTTTGCCAGTAATCCTGGATTCAGTGTGAAAGGGGTAACCTTGTTGTGTTGAAACTGTTATCAAGAGCATTGAACCTTCATTGAGATCACCTGCGTTGACTCAAACTGGGGTAGTCACAAATCCAAGTGTCTTGAAAAGAGAGAGAGAGAGAGAGAGAGAGAGAGAGAGAGAGAGAGAGAGAGAGAGAGATCCAAGCTAGCACAGTGTGAGGCATTGTGAAACCCTAGTACTACGCCAGTCGATCAAAGAAAGGATTGGAGGCCATCCTCGGCCGTTTAATTTCCCAGTTGTCCCCATCATCTCTCTTATCGTTAGTCAACCCATTGAACTAATCAATCAGGCCTTTCCTTTGTTAAGCCAACCCGAATTCCTCAAGATGCACTTTGCAATGATTGAGAAAATAATTCATAAAAAAAGGAAGAGAAGAAAAAGAAGAAGAAAAAGAAGGGGAGAGAAGAAAAAGTACAAAGAAAAGAAAAGAAAGAACACAAAAAAGCAAAAAAGAGATGGTTTAGGAGTCAACTATTTCTTTTTCTTTGTTTCTTACTTGGGAGGCCCATCACTCCCTTGTTCAAGTTGTTGATGGGTGGTGGCTCATCTCATAGCCATGATGTGACATCCAATCTCAATGGGATGTTCACACATGTGATGGATCTTATCAAGAAAATCTAGGTAAATCTCATATCTTTGGATGATTATCACCAAGCCATCCTGAGTATCCTAAAAATCTAAGAATATATTGACTTATGTGTCGTTCACCATAGCTTTGACTGCCCAAAACATCAGAGTTTGGATGTTTGAGATGACAAAATGTGGTTTTCTATCCTTGTTATGGCTGCAAGTTTCCTATTATTTTCTTGCCTTTTCTTTGGCATTAAAGTTAGGGCTATAAGCAGGTCTGATTTCCAACGACATCTGAATCGTGAATCGTGATCCAATTATTAAAAGATAAAATTCAAATCTAATCGGATCTAGGGGTCTCTGGGTCTTGGATCATGTTTTGATCCTATTGGATTTTGGATTGAATTCGGATTTAATCTGAGTCCACTCCATGAAAGTTTGGGCAATAATCAGGTCTGATTCAGATTGGATCCAGTGACATCTGAATGTGATCCAATTGTTAAAAGCTTAAATCCAAATCCAATCAGATCTAGTGGTCTTGGATCATATTTTGATCCTATCAGATTTTGGTTTGAATTCATATTTAACCTGAGTCCATTTCATTATCTTTAAAAGGAAAAAAAAAACTAATCAGTTTTTAATTTATACATATGTAGTAAACTTATATAAATATAAAATACTGACTTTAGTAATTATAAACCTTATACAATTATACTTGTAAATATGTATACATGATATATCATATAAAATTTAGTCAAGCAAATAAAGTTTTTGATTGATTTCCTCTAGGGAGAAAGGAGGGATGCTTACCCACCAGATATTTTTACAAATGATTTTTTTTTTTTAAATCTTGACATCCAATTGGATTGGATGCAAATTTCAAAATCCGAATCCGATCTGATTATGTAAGTGGATCATCTGAATCCAAAGTAATCGAATCAGATCTCAGATCGTGCGTTCAATTAATGGACTCCATTGACATTCCTAATTAAAGCCACTTGGTTATTCAATTGAAGTGCAGTACTGTATTTCTTTGTGCAGATTATCAGGGCCTTACTAGAGGCTTCTGTTATGGGAAGATCTACTGCTCTTCAGTCACAGCACGAATTTTAAACCTGAAAATCGGGATTCCATGGGATAGATTGCAGATCTTACCGCTCAACCAGAAGATTAGCATAGCAGGTGTTGGTGTGACATGCTTGGATGCAAACCATTGCCCAGGTTCCATAATCATTCTCTTTGAACCACCAAATGGTAAGGTGGGTATCGTTCGTCTATTTTGGCTGGTTGCTGCCGCTCTATTTTTTTTTTTTAATTGTGTCCTTGTCATCTGGGGAAAATGATCCTGCTTACTTTTTGATTCAGACAGTTCTACACACAGGGGATTTTCGATTTAGCAAGGAAATGGAGAGCATGTGTGTTTTGCAGGGCTGCCCCATCCATACTCTTATCCTTGATACCACTTATTGTAACCCCCAGGTGAGTGAAAAGATATGTGTAGCTCTCATCAAACAATATATGCTTTCTGTTGGATAGAAGGTAGGAGCGATCATGGGCTGGACTGGTTGGGGCTTAGCACCCATGATAAGGGCTATCACCTGGGTCTAGGTCTAGCCTGACCTGCACACTGAGCCTGAAACATAAAGCTTTTGGGCCTATAACTTTCAATACATTATGTTAAATATTTAAATATATTAATTTTCTATTATAAGACAATATATGTATAAAATATATAGCTTGGAATTTTGTGGGCTGGGTTAGGCTTCCTGTGTGGACTAGAAATGGTCACCCCTATCTGAAGGTCCCTGACTCAGGCACAGTCAACATACTAGAAGTTGGAAAATATATTATTAAATATAATGGTGCAATTGAATTGAGCTTTAATCAAACTGTTCAGCCTCGAGTTCTATTAGGCTTGATTCAAGGTCAATTTATTCTAATTGAGTTTGAACCTTAGGGTAAGTTAGACTAGTTATTCGAACTTGAGTTTGACCAATAAAAGGTTCAGCTCAAAAGCTCACGAGTCTAGCTTGATTATATAACTATATATATATACAAATAAATATATTATACAATATAGAAATATTTTATAATATATAATATAATACAATATATTATATATTTTTAAAATATAGTTTTTGAGCTTTCAAACCTAACTCGAACTTGAACAGAGTAGTCTTTTAGTTGAACCGAGCCAAGACATCCCAAAGTTTGGCTCAATTACACCCCTAATTAAATACATTTTTTTTTTTAGCTCAGCCTGATGAGAAGACAGTTTTTAAGCCTCCAAGAGTGTATGTGAATTGATAGTGACTTTTATCTGTTAAATTAGGGAAAGAAGCTGCAGATTATCTAAAAAGGAACCATGCATGAATATTATGCCATTATTATTATGATTTTTTTATTAATTTCTGCTCCGGAATTATCTTCTTTAAAAGTGCAAGTCTTTCAATCCTTTATCACTACATCATTCCATCTCTCTTTTTGGCTGAACTGCTATATCTATTTCTCTTTATTACAAATGAATTTTTTGCACCTATTGGTGACCGATTTCTCTTGGATGATGGGAAAGAGGAAAATTATAAAAGTGAAAAGGAATTGATAGGTTTCCTATAAAAGAAAAAGGAATAATGGATTGGAAAGAAAGTCATTTGCCTCAAGTACCTATTTCTCTTTTATTTTAAAGTATGAATGAATACAATAAGAGGAAAATCACAGCTTGAGTTTCAAATTTCATCAAGCATCAAAGTATGAACCAAGAGTTGCAACGAAAAAAGAAGTATGTTCATTGAGCTAAATCTTTTAGAAAAAACAAAAGGAATGTGACCTCTCTTGTTAATGTTTTTCAAGAAACCATGTAACTTGCTAACTTTATTGATTCTAATATGTGTGAGGTTGCAAAATAATGGGAGGATAAGTTTTAAATCCTTTTTTTTATTGCAGTGGTTGGGAAAGCTTTTTCCTGGTAGTACCTAAGGTTAGAGGGGTAAGCCTTACCTAAATGATATACAAGCCTTTTATGCAAGTGCTCAATAACTCAGTATCTCAAACATTTATTTAATACTCTGTCACGAGCCATGCCTTTTAAAACAGACATGCAAGCACATGAAAATTCTATAGATGCTATGCTTGAAGGTTAGTCTTTTAAAAACAGGGTCATTATGTAAAATTCAATTATATTTTATTTTTGATAAATATTTCAAGTATAGTTTATTACTTTGGTAAGCTATTCCTTGTGAAGGTTTGAGAAGCTGTAGGTTTACCCTGAATTGTGATTCCATGCAGTATGACTTTCCAAAACAAGAAGCTGTGATACAGTTTGTTATTGATGCCATCCAAGCTGAGGCTTTCCACCCAAAAACTCTATTTCTGATTGGTAGCTATACAATTGGTAAACTCCCTTCTATATTTCTTAAGGTTCAATCAAATTTCTAGTTCCTGTACTGTTACTAGAATTTGATGTATTAATGATATCAACCCCCCCCCCCCCCCCCATTCCAACAATTTGAATTACCACTCTCATTTGTCTTTGCTTGCCAACAAAGGGAAAGAAAGGCTGTTCTTGGAGGTAGCTCGTGTACTTCGTAAGAAGGTGTATGTTGGGTCAGCAAAGTTACGCCTTCTTGAATGCTTGGGACTTCCTGAGGAAGACATGCAGTGGTTTACTGTAAATGAACAGGAGAGTCACATACATGTCGTGCCAATGTGGACAATTGCAAGCTTCAAGCGAATGAAACATATATGCAATCAATACTCGGTGAGGCATGCACGTTCTTTATTTCATACTTCAAACAAAGATTCTAAATATGATAGGGCCTTTTTGATAACAAGGAAAATTGTCTTCTTTTTAATAAATGGTAAATTCCATTTAGTCAAAAAGAGGGAGAAGTTCCCCTAGATACAGGAAAAAGAAAGCAGAAGCAAAGGAGAAAAAAAGACACAAAGGTAAGAAAACAAAACTAAAAAGCAACATTAAACTACTGCACCCCCATAGAACAATCAAAAAACGATAGTCCTATTGCCTCTTAAACTGATCCTCTTTGAACCCTCAAACACCTCGAGGGAAGTTGTCCATTGCATGAGGTTGTCTTCTATAGCCCCTGCTGAAGAATGCTTCCCTTCAACCATTTTGGAGCTTCCCTTCAACTGATGCCATTCTATCAGAATCTACCCCACTTCCTGAGCCAACAGCAGATGAAAAAGAATCATACCATTGGGCATCTTTCTTGCTTTCAGTGCAACCACCATACCATATTGCATGCACAAGTTTGCTTGATTTCTTCTAGGTGGAAAGGAGATATGCCTTAACCACTGGGCATTATTTCAAGTGATTTTTCCTCTTGACATCCCCCACCCCAATCAGACACTGTGTAGGTGGTCATCCTCCTGGCTGCTACATTATTAAGCCTCTCTCTCCCCTTCTTTCCATTTATGTTTTATTTTTATTTATTTATTTACTTACTTTAAATTCTTTAGATCCTTTTTTTATTTTATCTAATTCACATATATGCTGCTCATATCAGGGTAGGTTCAATCCTATTGTTGCATTCTCTCCTACTGGTTGGACATATGGTAAAGGAAAGAAGAAAACTCCCGGGAGAAGGTGGCAGCAGGGTACCATTATCAGGTGATGCTCTTAGTTTATCTTATTTCCTTCAGTCTAAGGTTGAATCTGTTAGAATGCCAAGGTTTCTTTAATAGTCAACATTTTACTAATTTACTTGTCTTTCCGGTGCATGTGCACTCCCATTTTTGCCTAGTATTGTATGTTATGAGAGTCCGGATCACCTGCCCACAGAACTCTACCCACGCCTACCCACAATACACTATCCCTCGTGAATTGGGAACATCTCCCCCTGCATAATACTATGCGAGGATGAGATGTTCTCCATTTGTGGCTCCAATAAACGTGGGCAGAGTTCTCGTGGGCAGGAGATCCGGACTCATGTTATGAGGGCAAGCATATGCATTTATCTATGTTTACGTACCTGAGAGTTGATTGAACTTGTGGTCTGCTGTCACCCTTGTCCTTATAACATAAAATTGTTTATCCATGATATCAATATTGTTAGAGTTAGCTGAATGAGGGGTAGATTAGTCTTTTCAGTTAGTTTAAGTTATGTGCTTATGTGGCAGGTCTAATTAGACTTCCTGTCCCATATTTAAGTGGGGGTAATTAGTCATTGTACTTAATTAAAACCCCTAATCCATATTATGGTCGACTGGTGGGGTTTAGGCTACCAAGTTCGACTGATTTGTTTTCTTCTTCTTCTGCTCTTTCTCCTTCACTCTCTTCTAGTTCGAACTGTTGAAGCTATTGAACAAACATGGTATCAGAGTAGGACATTGCTCTCTAAGCCTGCTTCTCTCTGATCATGACTCTTCCTTTTTTTTTTTTCTGGACCGAAAATGGAGAATACAGACTCGACCTAGGTCTGTGAACACTTACGGTCTTTCTTCCTCTGCTCAGAAGTTGATTGTTTTTCAAGAAAATAACTTCAGAATTAAGTGGATGGTCGACTGAAGCTCTCCATCGAGGTTGGTTACTTTTTTTTTTCTGTATTGTTGGTATTTCTAGGTTGAAAACCTTCAAAATTTGCTCAGACTGATCAGAATCTAAAGAACTAGGTTGTTTGTAGCCTTGGTTCTTGGCAAAAAAGTCCAAGGACAGGTTGTGTTTATAGTGACCGAATGGTGTAAGGGTATGTTTGACCCTTTTGTGTGGATTTGTAGATTCAAATCTGTAAGGTTTTGAAACCTTTGTTGGTCATGAGTGACCTGAATCAACTGACAGAGTACTACAGTGGTAGTAGTTGATGGTTTTGGACTTGTATTGCCCTTTGAAAAGGTCAGATAGGCCTGTGCCATGTGTGACAACTATGGTTGTGTGGTGGTGCTTGTGATGTTCACCCTCTATTGAGCAGTTTCAAGAGGGCTCGTATGTGGTTAGTTGAGTTGCTGAGTTACTGTCATTGTGATTTATGGTTCTGTGTAATCAATAGTGGTGTGAACAAGAACAAAAGTCTGTGTTTTTATGCTGGAAGGAGTGGCCGAATTGTCTACATCAATTTTCTGCCTTGTTATTGTTGTCTGAATGCTAGTTTACCTTTTGTTCTTTAATCTGAAATGGTCGCCGAACCTGTATGAAACATCAAGCTCTTAATCTGAAAGGTAGTTTACATCAGTGGTGATTGATTGTGACTGGTAACTGGGGATTCATGACAGCAATTGGAGATGGTTGTAGTGATCAGAAACCTAGTGTGATGATTCCCTCTAACTATCTAGGTGTGTAGATGACTTCAATTAAACTTAATGGTGAGAATTTTGCGCCATGGGCCAAGTCAATGGAAGTTGTTCTCAAGGCAAAGAGGAAAGTGAAGCATGTGAAGGAAGATAAACAATCAGTTGACTCTCTAGGGTTTGATGATTGGGAATAGGAAGATGCCCAAATCATGACATGGTTGTGGAGTAGTATGGAATAGGGTTGTTCATGGGTTGGGTTGGGTCGGTTTATTGGCATTTTTCCAACCGATCCGACCTGGTCAGTATACTTAGAAATGAAACCGAAACCAACCTAGTACTAAGTAAAATCGACCTAGTTGGTTTGAGTCAGTTTGGGTTGGTTTTGTGAATGATTTGATGGATGCTTGGAAATTAAAGATTTGATGGATTAAAGCTGGAATTTTATATATAATATGTATATTTTCGAAATAAAGCTGAAATATATATTTCCACAAATATATATCTAAAATATATATTAAAACTGAAATATATATATATATATAAGTCGGTTCAGGTCGGTTTGGTTTCAGTTTTCACACACGAAAACCGAAACCAAACTGAACCATCGGTTTGTGTTTTTTTGTAACCCAAAACCGACTAGTGTTGAAGAAAAATCAGCCAACTCGGGCTGGTCGGTTTAGTCAGTTTGGGTCTTGTTATGAACAACCCTAGTATGGAACCTAAAATAAGTACCAACTTTATGTTCTTAGATACAGGTAAGGACATATGGGAACATGCCAAGAAGCTTTGTTTTGGGCAAGATAATACTACAAGGGTATATCAGCTCTATCAGGAGTATTTTGATTTGCAACAAGGGAATAAAACCCTAGAAGAGTACTATGCCAGTATGAAAAACCTCATAAATGAACTCAATGTCTATCATCCCTTAACTCTGGATGTTAAGGTTCAACAACAACAGAGGGAGCAACTGGATGATAACTAGGTTCTTAGTGGGTCTAAATTCAGAGTATAAACCAGTTAGGGCCCAAATGTTGGGAGGCTCTACTCTTCCTACACTTGAGGAAGTATTTGCAAGGCTTCGCAGGATCACTTTAGGTTCTACAGAGAGTACCACTCTGTCTGATAGATTAGGATTTGTGGTAGCCAGAGGAGGTGGACGTGGTACTAGAGGGGGAGGACATTGATCTCGAGGAGGTCGTGACTTAGGGGGAGGCCGTGGTAAAGGAAATGGTAGCTCTACTAGGAAGTGTACACTACCCACTGTGGCAGGGAAGGACATTCAATGAATTTTTGTTATGATCTCCATGGCCCACTGCGCTGGTGGGGTTGATGTCAGTGATAACCAACAACCAGATCTCACACCTTCTACATCTACATCTGTTTTCGGGGAGGAGATGATGAGTATACCACGAGATGAGTATGAGAGGTTCCTTCAGGCTATTTCACAACATAATACAACCACCTTTGCTCACTCAGGTATAGCTTGTCTGGCGTCCAAACCCTTTCCCTGGATTATTGGCTCTGGAACCTTTGATCACATGACTGGGACTCCAGATGTGTTCTCTTCCCTCTTTGAAACTTCCACATCTCAAACTATTACCCTTGCCAATGGTTCCTCTTCTCCCATCAGTGGTGTTGGTAATGTTGACACGACTTCTCTTTCATTATCATCTGTTCTATCCTACTACCACCTTGGAATCTCCTTCAATTATTAAGTTTTGCACTCCAAGTTGATAAGCAATCTGTACCCCCTGTGCCACAGGTAGAAGTTCAGCCCTTACAGAGTCTCCTATTACCACCGGTCCCAAAAAAGGGCAATGATGTTGCTGTTTCATTTCTCGGTACACCACCAATCCCAAACGGTCCTGGGTTACCCTGACTATTTCTGTCAAAGTTCAGCTTAACAAAACCCTCTACCGGCGGAGTCCAAGTTACTCGAACTCTAGGCTTCCTAGAGGAAGTGAGGGCAATTGCAGACCAATTCCTCATTAAATCCTCAAAGGAGTAATCATCAAAGAGCTTTAAGGATTTCACCACAAATTAATCATTGTAAAAATACATTCTTTGACCTCAAGAATGCTTCTTTCCTTCTCCTAAAAAATTCTGGAATTTCTCTATTCCCAAATAGTCCAAAGGAGAGTTGCTCTTATACACTTCAACATAATTCTCCCTCTTCCTGTGGTCCACACAAAGGTAGATGGGGAAAACAACAAATTTACCTCAGTTGGCAAGTTCCACCTGCACTCAAACAAATCAAATACCCAATTCCAACCACTCACATACATTAAAATTAGTAATTCATCCTTATACATTGCCAATCACTCACAAAAAGAGTGCTGACCCCAATCAAACTAGAAATTTACAATACAGCCCAGAAAAAGTTCTCCCTGAAGGCCCCCTGTTTTGCCAAACCATCAACCACAGAGTTGGCTGATCTCCTTACCCATTTGAAGATTATCCCAACCTCCCTTGCTAAGCACAGTATTTCCCTTATCTATTGTCTTAAAGTCCATATACCCAGATTTTTTGTCTACAGCCATCCTGTCAATAGTTTAGAATCTCCCTCCACCTCAAAGTTCTGAAATCCCCATTGCTTAGCCAATCTCAAGACCTGTCATAGAGCCATAATTTCAGTTCTAAGAGAGTCTCTCACACCTATGTGACCAGAATATAGTGCCATTAGTCTGCCCTCCCCATCCTTGAAGACTCCCCCAACTCCAGAGTGTCCTGGATTACCCAAGGAGCTTCCATCAAAGTTTAATTTTACCCTTTGTTGTGCTGCAGGAGTCCAATAATTTGAAACACAGACTATCTAGTTGAAAAGTTTGCCACTGCTGACCACCCCCTTAGTATATCATCCATTCAAAAGTCTTTGAACAAGTCAATAACTTTCAACTAGTGTATAGTTTTAATGGCTATACAATCAATGACTTGTTCTTTTGATCTTTGTACCCCTTGGAAGATTCTATTATTCCTTTCCTCCCATATAGACCAAAGGATGACTGCTCTTGTTGCCCTCCACTTCACTTTACCCCTTTTCTTTGATAGTGAGAAGAAACTTGGGTAAAAAATGCTTACCACATCCAGAGGAGGGGTCCACCTACAGCCAAATAGGGAGGAGAACCAATTCCACACAGAGGAAGCAAATGAACAAGATATTAAAAGGTGTGCAATTGTCAAACCATTTCCCAAACAAAGGCAACAAGCATGAGGAGAGAGGTAGTGATTCAGCCTCCTTGTAATTTATCCATAGTATTGATTTTCTAGAGCACCACCTCCCAACAAAAGGCTCTTATTTTTGGGGGTACAGGATTACACTAGACTTCCTTTGTAGGGAAAGAAACTACAGGGTTTGAGGAGTGAAGGAGGGTAGAGTACAAGGAAGCACAGGTAAAAGAGCTAGGGGAACATCGAATAAATCCTACTGTCCTGACAAGAAGGGTCCAAGAAAGCACTGCTAAGAAAGGCAATGAGATCATCTTCTATGCCCAATTCATATTCCCTTAATCCCAAATTCCATGAGTTTACATGAACACACTAAGAAAGACAATGAGATCATCTACTATGCCCAATTCATATTCCCTTAACCCTCTCCTTAATCCCAAATTCCATGAGTTTACATCAACACACATAGAAGAAATCACACTCCCTTTGTTGAGGGATAAGGAGTAGATAGGTGGAAAGCTGTCTTTAAGAGGAGTATCCCCAAGCCAAACATCTTCCTAGAAATGCACTCTATTGCCAGCACAAACATCATACTTGATATAGAAGAGGAAGGAAGGTAGCAAGCTGTGGATTGCTTTCCAAGGAGATGCCCTTGATGCCTTAGGATCAAGACCAGCATCCCATCCGTTGTCTGCCATACCATGGATACTTACAATTACATTATGCCACAAATTTTCTTGTTCCATAGGAAACCTCCATAACCATTTGCCCAACGGTGCCAAGTTCTTGAGTTTGATATTTCCTATCCCTAAACCTCCACTATCCTTGCTCCTTGACACCATCTCCCACTTTACCAAATGATCATTTTTTGTATCCCCTAGCTCCCACAAAAAACCCCTCATAAAATTTTTCAATTTTTGGCCACTTTTGTGGGGGTCTTAAAGGTAGAAAGTTAGTAAACCGACAAATTAATCAAGGTTATTAGAGTTATCCTACCCCCTAAAGAGAGATAATTTCGCTTCCATCCTGCAAGCCTTTTTATGAACCTTCCCACTATTAGATCCCAAAATCTATCAGAATTTAGGTTCTCTCCCAAGGGTAGTTCCAGATATTGTAGAGGCCAATTTCCTATTTCATAACCCAACATTCTAGCTAGTAGCTAGGTTTTCTACCTCCCCTCTCTCTTTATTTAAACTTGCAACACAACTCTTGTTCCAATTTACTTTGAGATTGGAAACCCTTTCAAAGTGTGTCACCAACCTTTGTAGGTTGGTCATTTCCTCCCTTTCCCCTTCATAGAAGATAATATCATATGCAAATTGTAGATGGGTAACCACCGCATTATTCCTCCCAACTCTCCCTTGAAATCAGGTCACTAAACACATCCGCTATTAGAGTAAAGAAGATGGGAGACAGGGGATCACCTTGTCGAAGGCCTTTAATAGTTGGAAAGAAATCTCTAGCTACTTCATTGACCAATATGGAATAATGACAGGAGGAAATACAACCCTTTATCCATTTACACCATTTTGCTCCAAAACTTCTTAGACTCAAAACTTCTAGAAGAAAATCCCAGTCCACCAAATCATAAGTTTTCTCCAGGTCCAATTTACAAACTAGGCCTTTTTCCTTTCTCCTTTTCCTGAACTCCACACACTCATTAGCAATGAGGATTTGGTCTATTATTTGTCTTCTAAACACAAAAGCCCCTTGATTTGGAGAGATTAAAGAGGGAATGACTTTTTTAATTCTCTCAGCTAACACCTTGGAGACAATTTTATACATGCTACTTACAAGGCTTATGGGTCTAAAATCCTTTGGACGAGAGGCATCTACTTTCTTAGGGATTATGGCAATAAAAGTAGCGTTTGCCCCTGAGTTTGTGGGCAAAACCAAGGTGTTAGCTAGTTAGGTCTATTATGTTTGGAGGTTTGAAATCTGGCCTCCTACTGCTACTGCTACTACTACACAACTATTGCTCCTGCTGCTTCTTTTACTGCTACTGCTACTGCTACTGTTTAGTTGAGAATAGCACAATGGAAGAAAATGGATAGCATGCAAAATGAGATTAGTTATCTCCTTGGCTATTTGTTTATTCCTGAATTCAAATATATCTTTTGTTACAAAAAAAAAAAAAAAGACTAACATCTTTGTATTTACATTATAAGCAGAACTAATTTGCCTTTTTTCTTACTTGTAGGTATGAAGTCCCATATAGTGAGCACAGTAGCTTCACAGAACTAAGAGAGTTTGTTCGGCTTGTATCTCCTGACAGCATAATACCAAGCGTGAACAATGATGGCCCAGAGTCCGCTCATTCAATGGTTGCCC
This sequence comes from Nelumbo lutea, assembly GCF_056320005.1. Classification (NCBI taxonomy): domain Eukaryota; kingdom Viridiplantae; phylum Streptophyta; class Magnoliopsida; order Proteales; family Nelumbonaceae; genus Nelumbo; species Nelumbo lutea. Next base: position 2,023,299 of record NC_142689.1, read on the forward strand.
TTCTGAAGTCTTGACCTGAAGAGTGGACCATAAAAATCTGAGAGATTAGTTTTGAAAGAAATGGAGTTTTGTTTAGATTTATATTCTCCAATAACATTGGAAGCATTGTGTAGGAGGCTATTCTCAGAGCATGAGAACTTGTTTTAGTTCTCCATATGAGTTGAGTTCCAGACATTATTGATGGTGTATGAACCAGCAACCATGGTTCTAGAACCAACAAACCTCCCTTTTTGAAGTTTGAACACACCAATTTCTCATTTTCTAACCCAGAAAATATGGTTTTTTGATGTAAGCATGAAATGGAAGTTTAATGGTGTCTTACACAACAATAAAGCTCTAATCATATATATATATATATATATATATATATATATGTATGTGTGTGTGTGTGTGTGTTTGCTCAATAGTGATAGTATGATCAAAGTAGTGAACATATACAAATGAGCGCACAATCAATATTCACATATTATAGGAGACATGAAGAAAATAGCATCTTTGTATCGTCTGATTCCAAAAAAAAAAAAAAGCATTGCCATTTCCTAAAAAAGGGTAATTTTTTTAATCGTCCCCCTTTTAGAATTGTGAACTGATTGGTGAAATAGCAATGTGAGAGAGCCATATATATGGTGGTAATGGTGAAGACTGAAAAGGAGTTTAGCCATATATACGAGGAGATATTTTTTTTTCTTTTTTATTTTTTCTTGTCATGGAATTTTTTTTTGGAAGATAAACAGAATATATATTAAACTAAAGAGATATTTACAAACTGCTCCACTTTTGGGATCCCTTCAGGATAGGCGTCTTTTGGGATCCCTTCAGGATAGGCGTTACATTCAAAATAAGATGGAGGATGAGTTTTTGCCTGTTGGGATACCTTGTGAGTAGGAATATTAAAAGTACGGTTTATATGTTTAAACAAAACAGTAAAATGAAGATTGGAAATTAAAAACTTGGTTCTTTGCAAAAGCCATCGGCAGAACCAAGGTAATAGAGAGTCCTTTTGAAGAGCTTGGATTACTAGAAGATTGTCTGAGCAAATACAGATGTTCCTTTCATTCCATTCTTGAAGTTTCAAAAAGACCTGCAACACTGCAAAGAGTTCAACGTGATCAATGGCAGTAGGTTGAGATGTTCTTCCTTCAATAACTTTTAAGTATTGAAGATTTGTATTCAAGATTACAATTCCAAATGTAAAAGAAGAGTTAGAAAGTTTGCCTGCATCAATGAAAATGATTAGATCAATAAAACAATTGAGAGAAAGATTTAAAATATTGTTATGAGAGGTAGAGGACAAAGAATTTTCCATAGCAGTGGATTGAGAAGATTTTTGAAAAATTTTGTTAATTGTAGATAGGATGTGCATAGGAAGGATCTGTTCATTTTCAAAAATCTTTCTATTTCTTGCAGCCCAGATGTAATAACAGGCAATTGCAAATCAATTTAAAATTTGGAGGAAAAGTTGATTATCTTGAATTTGGTTACAAAGATGATTAAAATAAGTTGCCCAAGAATCATGAGGAATAAGGCTTAGATCAATATTCCAAGGATTGCCAAAGAGGACAGAATGACCAAAGGAGTAATGAATAAAGGGATGATATGTTGTCTCTTCAAAATGGTTACAAAGTATACAAATTTTATCTGCAGGATCAAAGAAAATAACACTTTTGTCTATGGTAAAGTTGTTGAGAAGCCTCCACAAGAAAAGTTGATATCTTGGAGGATTGCAAGAATAGAGAGTGTTTGTTTAGTTTTATATTCCTCCTTAACAGTAAAGTTCCTAGATTTATGCTGTAACCAAATCCAGTGAACATCATAGATGAAGGGAAGATGGGAGTTTGTAATATTTTCATAGCTTCTTCTCTATCAAAATATTGCTGAACTATGAGAGGATTCCAATGACCTTCTGAAAGAAGGGCAGAAATATGAAGATTCCTTAATGAGGAGAAATGGGAAAGGGAATCCAATAAAATTTCTAATTAGTTTGGACCCAAGGGTATTAGGAGATTAGGAAGTCAGAATTTTCACTAACCAGATAACCTACTTCATATGCCAATTCTCGAAGCTAGGGTTGTTCATAAGAAGGCCCAACCCGACCAAACCGACCAACCCGAACTGACCCAACCCGAGTCGGCCGAGTTTTCATCAGCACTGGTCGGTTTCGGGTTGGGCAAATTTATAAACCGAAATATCGGGTCGGTTTCGGTTTTCTTGTGTAAAAACCGAAACCGAACCGAATTAGTCTTCTACTTGTTCAGTAGTTCCTAGTTTCCTACTTAACTAGTCTTCTACTAGAACTAGAACAGCCCTATCTTCTAGTTCCTACTTAACTAAATTATATTTATCCTAGTTTATATAGTCTTTTACACCAAATAGGCAACCCATTAGGCAATTATAATTAGAATTAGGTGTCATCTTTTACCTAGATTAGAATTTAGAAAGTTTCTTTAAATATAAATGTTTCAACCTTCTTTCTATAAAACAATTTGACTTTCTATTTTATTATCTTATTGAATGTTGATAACTTTTGTCTTTTGTCTTATTGAATATTGAATGTTGATAACTTTTGTCTTCTATAAAACAGTTTTGTCTTTTGTCTTATTGAATACAAAAGCTTTTTGAATGGAATAGGGGTTAGTAAGGTTGACACTGGACCAAAGGTGAGACAAGTTTCAGAAATAAGGTTTGACTATAGGAGCAAAATCGAAACCGACCCAATCTGACTCAAACCGACCAGGTCGGTTTTGCCTATCAGTGGATCGGTTTCGGTTTCCACCTCAGGAAACCCGACCAAGTCGGGTCGGTTGGAAAAACCCTAGTAAACCGACCCAACCCGACCCGTGTACAGTCCTACTCGAAGCTTTGGACAGACTGACTTTCAACAAGCAGAAGCATTAGAGGAAGTGGTGTAAGGAAAGATATTTTCTGGTTTATTTAATTTTCATATTTGGGCATAGAGTTTGTGTTGTTCATTCAAAAATTTTCATGCAATTTTCTTTAGGAGGGCATGATTAACCAAAGCCAGATTTTTAAACCCCAAACCACTAAAAACCTTTCGTAAGGTCAAGATATTCCAAGAACACCAACAATAACAGTGTTTACGAGAGTCTGAAATATTCCACCAGAAACTTTAAATTATTTTAGTGATTTGATGAAGGGTTTTATGGGGGAATTGGATTAGACTCATTGAATGGATATGAACAGCTTGTAGGACCGATTGGATCAAAACCTTTTTCCCAACTTGACTTATGGCTGATGCTCTCCAACTGTTTAACTTAGCTTTCAGATTATCTAGAACATAGCTAAGTTGGTTATGTTTATTTCAGGACCAAAGGAGAGGAACGCCAAGGTATTTCGAATTCTGATTGATGGAACCTATATAGAGTTGTCTTTTGATCATTCTTTGATGGTGATGATAGATATTTTTACTAAAAAAGAGCTCAGACTTTTCAAAATTTATTAGTTGCCTAGAAGCATTTTGGAATTTAGAGAGAATTAAGTTCAAATTATCAAGCTCTTCTCTATGGGCTCTTAAGAAAAGCAGAACATCATATGCAAAGGAGAGATGCGAAAAAGTGGGAGAATAGGGAGATAAAGTTATTCCTTTAAGTTTATTCTTAGCTTCCGCTTGATATAATAGACGACTCAGCCCTTCCATGGCTAGAATAAAGAGATAGGGAGATAAAGGATCTCCTTGACGTAGGCCTCTAGTGGGACAGAAATGACATTCCAAAGTGCCATTAATCAGGATAGAGTAAGAAACTGTGGAGATGCATTCTTTAATAAGGTGATAGAAATCCTCAGAGAAGCCTAGTGAAGATAGAACACTTAATAGAAAACTCCACTCCAGACGGTCATAGGCTTTTGACATATCTAGTTTAATGGCAATGTAGCCTGTACCCAGCTTTTTATGTTGTAGGTAGTGAAAGGCCTTTTGGGATCAGTTTGGCTATGATCTTATAGGTGACATTGCATAAGCTAATAGGCCTATAATCTTAGACTTTTGTACACTCTATTTTTTTAGGAATAAAACAGTTAAACGTGTGATTTAATCTCTTGAGTAATTTCTTATTCCTAAAAAATTCTTGAACCACCTGAACAATTTCAGATCCCATGAAGTCCCAACATTCCTTAAAGACCAAAGCTGGCATCCCATATGGGCTAGGGGATTTTAAACTTCCTATAGTGAAGAAAGTTGATCTGATTTCTTCTTCAAAGGGGATGCACAATAACATGGAGTTGTCATCTTGAGAAATTATTGGTGGAAAAAGGGACTGTAGGTCTTCACTTTCCTAGGTTTCTTGGGAGGAGAAAAGATTCAAAAAATAATCCACACAAATTTTGGCTATCTCCTGGTGAGTTGATTTCCATTGATTAGCACTATCCTTGATTCCTTCAATGTAATTCTTTTTTATTCTACAAATAGTACTCTTATGAAAAAAGTTGGTATTCTTGCCTCCCAAATGCAGCCATGTGTGGCGAGAGTTTTGCATCCAAAAGCTCTCTAACTGTCAAGATACCTCTTCTAACTGTTTGTACAGGCTTTGAATTGATAAGTGGTCTTCTGATTGTTCAGCCTGAATAATTTGTTTCTCCAAAGTGTATGCTTTTAATTTGGGATCAATAAAATGAACTTTCCTCCACTGAATTAGATTTTTTTTTTATTTCATCCATTTTCCTAGTTAACCAAAAAGCTGCATAGCCATTCACTTGAATTTGCCACCCTTCTTCTAGTACATGTTTGCAAGAGTCATATGAGAGCCACATTTCAAAAGATCTGAAGGGTTTGGGTAATTTTTGGTGTTGGGGGTGCAAATTTAAAATTAAAAGATGATGATCAGAATCCTATTTTGATCCTAAGGAGAGAGAGGTATCAGGGAATAATTGAAGCCAATCTAGAGATAAGATAGCTCTTTCTAGAGTTCTCTGTATGTGGCCTATGGCTCTTTTATTTGTCCAAGAAGAACCTCCCCCTTGGAGGTTAAGTTCCAGAAGATTATGATTAAAAATTATGTTTCTATATTGAGATGAGGTCAGGTGATTACTATTAGAACCAGAAGAAGAAGGAGCATAAGAATCTATAGATGAAACTTCATTAAGATTGCCCATTAAACGAAAAGGAAGATTAATAGTATGTAGCAAGCTGTTCATATCTTTCTAAAAAGCATTCCTTCTATGTCTAACTGATGGACCATGAATAAATCCTAAAATCTAATTTTCAACAGAGGAGTGAATTTTCAAAAGCACATACCTTGCATGTGAGCAAAAAGCAGAGACATTTAAAGCAACTTTCCAAACAACTGCTAATCCTCTTACTTGGCCTTCAGGATTAATGATGAAGGAGTTAGGGTAACACAAAGTATTAATTAAAGAAATTAATTTAGAATAATGGATTTTGGTCTCACAAAAAAAATAATATTTGGGTTGAACCAGGAAACCAAATCCATTAGTCCTTGAACTGCCTTGGGACGAGAGGCCCCATGACAATTCCAACTTATGATTAACATAGATACGGGTGGGGCTGAATCGGGCTACCCACCTCCGCCCACAGAGATAAAAAAAGAGAAAAGCAGTAGAAAGTAGAAATTACCAACTCCTGGTGCTCTGTATTTGAATCCACGTCTTGAGGAGAAGCATTGTCCATATTTATGATTTGAGCAGGAGAGTCGGTAGGATCTGACATATTAGGACGATCAAAAGTCGGGATAAGATTTGGGTTAGACTCAATCTGGATACCCGAAAGAAGATCTACATGAGGTCTCTTACCTCGGATACCAGGAGAAGGCCTAGGATGATCATCTAAAATACGAGCAAAGATTGGGCACTTTCTGCCAGGTGAAAAGTAGCTGCAGAGACTTTGACATGAGACGGATTGGAAGAGGAGGCTATCTCCAAAGGATTTGGTGATTGGGTAGTCGGAGAAGCATGATTCAGAGTAGGAGTCACAGGGTTAGTAGGCGGTGTGGAGAAATCTTCTTGGTGAAGACTTGCATTTTGGGGAGGTGTAGACTATGGAAAATCAACAAAGTCTTTGAATTGATGACAAATTGTTTGTGTGGGGCATAGGTTGCGAACAACGACGGAATTGATGGCCAATCCTTCCGCAGATGTAATAAGTCCATGGAAGATCTTCATAACGATAGGTAACCCATTGATGTATGCCAACAAAGCAATCAAACTTGAGAGGTCTATCTATTGAGATGGTTACCTTTGCATGAATATAATTTTGCACAACTGAGATAAGCCTAGTGTGTCCTATACGTTCGAATAAAGGTCGACCAACATCCACTAAGAGAGTTTCAAATGGTAGATCATGTAATTGGACCTAAATTTCTATCTATTGGATATTCCAAAAATACTGGGGCCTACCAGGAACCTAGGGTTCCATGAGAATTCACTGTCCATTGATAGTCCAAGGACTTTCATTACGGATTCGATTATAGTCTTCTTCATAGCGAAAGTTTAGACGGAAGTGATATCAGTGGAAAGGTGCTAACAATAATCTATCTGGGTTAAGATTCCACAACTCATACAGACCTTGGACAACATCTTCAAATTGGTCAGTCAGTTTGGGAAACAAACGGCAGATGAGGGAGAGGTTCCAAGCCTCATGAACATTGGGAGGGACCAAAGATTGGATATTTACCACATCAACTCCTTGGTCATTAGCTTGGAGCATGTTTTGAAAAGCCTAGTTAAGAGCTTCCATATTCTCCATGAAAAAGGAAGGAAAGCAGATGATAAGAGAAAAAGATTATAAGGAAAGACACATAAAAGAAGAGAGTAAGGAGGGAGAGTAGATAGTAAAGATGGAAGAGAAACAAAGGTAAGAAAGTAAACTGCCTACTTCAAAGTGAATTATTTAAAACCTATAAACTAGTTCGTGTAACAATAACAAAGTAACAAGAATATGTAACAAGTAACAATAACAAAGTAACGAGAATCAAATAAAGATTTTGAGATACTTCCTGATCTTTAGTTCTATTGAACTTGCATGGGAAATAAGTGCAATGTGTCCTACACGATGGAGAGTGTCACAATAAATCTCTGCTCCGAGAGGAAGATATGATGAGCGTCAAATCCTACTATTAAAATAAGAGCCTGTTCGTTTGCTCTGAAGTCTGACATTTGAAAGTGTAATAATTACAGTAAGAGGTATATTGGTATTGATTGATGTACTTTTCTTTCCTCTAAACTCTGAATGAAGAAAATATTGTTTTGAATTCTGAATTTTGAATTATAAAAACTATCAAATATCCATTTTGACCCCATATATGAGAGTTTTTGTTTGTCTTTTTAGGAATATCATTGGAAAACAAAAAATTGTATGATCTCACTTTAAGAAATAAGAGATAAGAGGAAATAAACGATCAATTTTCTCTTAAAATTAAAAAAATCTCTTAAAAAATATGATTTTCTCTTAAACTTAGCAACTGGCCCTAAGTTGATAGAACCTTTCTGTAAGATTTTTGTGTTGCCATAACTGCCTCTTGCTAACAGCTGTCCTTGAAATTGATACAGCTGCATTTAGTTGCTATAGGCCTTGTACAATATGTCTAAACTCTAAACCAATCGGCGATCACAAAACCATAATTATTACCGTCCCATAATTCGACCAGTATAAACCAAAACAATATTATCATACTATGATGTCTACATGTATAAATTTAACAAATAAGTAGATGTATGGTCAAATTACGGGTTAAAAGCTTAGCTGTCAATTAGGTTATTAGGTCGGACCCTATGGGTTCTAGACATCTAGTTCGGAATTGGTTCTTCACATTTAGACCGGACCTGACCCATTTAGACTAAACCTGAACCACTGTTTATTCAGATAGATGTCCAATTTGAAGTAAGTTAATTGCCGATTCAAATATTAACGGAAGCTCAACCCGAGCTCGCCCGAGTTGCACCTGAGTGGTCCAACCTCTAAACCAGATTCAAAACAGTAGTTCACACTTCACAGTTTTACTCTCCGTAAACCACGGTGAGGCATTTACTTCGTTCCTATCGGATTCGTCTGTCATGGCAATGTGCCATCTGCCATGAAATGTTGCCGGAGCCACGAACTCGATGAGAACAGCAATTAGCAAGCAACGCCACGTACAGTCCATTTCAGCATCCACTAGAAGATAAATGACCACCAACTGGTGGATCGTGTAAAGTAACTGATCTTTTCTCGCTAATCAAGTAGTCATGTTCACGTGTCGTTAAAATAGCGAGTGCATGAAATTCTACCTTTTCCATCCTCCGACTCCCCGAGGACATAACAAAAGGGTGATCGTAGTATCGTATCATGTCTGTAGCGCGAAGAACCCAAGAGTTGCCTAAAATGATTGCTTACTGGTATTCCCGAAAAATTAACATCACAATTACCCTTCTCTTTCCATCTCTATTAAATCTCTGGGTCGAGAGGGTTTCACAATCCCTTTTACGAGGGCCTTTCTTTCTCCCGTTTCGTTCCCTCCGCTTCGAGGGTTTCCCCCCTTTTTTTCTTTTTTTTTTCCTTTTCTTTTCTTTTTCTTTTCTTTTCTTTCTTCTTCTTCTTCTTCTTCTTTGCTACAACTGAAACCCTAAGAACCTCTTTCTTTCGCTCTCTGCAACTTCGAGTTTGGAAAATGCAGCACAGGCTGAAGCAACAGCAGGCGTTAATGCAGCAAGCTGCTCTCCTTCAGCAACAGCAGCAAAGCTCCTCCTCAGATGTCCTTTTTTTCCTCTTCGGTTGAATTTTCTTTTATTTTTCTTTCTTTTCTGTTTGTTGTTCTTTCCTGTTGTGTTCTATGGACTTAATCATTGCGTTCTTTCGTCATGATTGGTCTTCAGTTTGGGAGCTAGGGTTTTTTCTTTGAGATACCGTTTGATCTTCGTGTTGATTTTCTTTTCTTTTGTTCTTTCCTGTTTTGCTTTATGTAGTCAATGTTTACGTTCTTTCTTCATGATTCGTCGTTGTTCTTCAGTTTGGGAGCTAGAGTTGCACTTTGAGATACAAATTGATCTTTGTGTTGCTTTCTTTTTTAAGAAAAAAGTATGGTTCTGGGAGTGTGAGTGTTCTCTTTGGTGGTTTTAAGGGCTTCTGTTGACTTTTTCTTTCACGTTTTTGGGGTAAGTTGATAAAAATTTGGTTGTTTTTTTTTCTCTATTTTATTAAATAGGTTCTTAGGTAGGTTTTTGTAGAGTATTATTATTTTATTGTCATTGTTCCCAAATAATGATTTTCTTATCAATTGTCATTACCTATTTTTTCTGGGTTTATCCTGTTATATATCTACTTTTAGGACTAAATGTATTTTTATGGGTAGAAATAAATCGAAATTATCTCGTCCACAAATTAACAAGGAAATTTTAGTTAAGATAAAATATTATTAGGAATTATGTATTACCAGTTTAGGGTCATTTGTTGGTCACAACCCTCTCAAGAAAAAACTCACCTCTGAATGGACGCTAGTTTTGCCTTTTTCTCTGGGCTACTTCGGTTACTACTGAAATACATTAATTGTGCCAAAGTTTCTTTCTTTTGGTTCCTAGTAGGCGCACTCATGGATACTTTCTGAAAATAGGTTTTATTATATTTTGAAACACCAAATGAGGGTAGTCTTTTATCGCTAGGGCTATTTTTTCCTTTTTTCTTTGTTTCTTTTCACATTTCTCTTTTGCAGATTGAGCTGATCCCAAGTGGAAATCTGCCTCCTGGGTTTGATTCAAGTACATGCCGCAGTGTGTGAGTGTTATTGGGACATTCTCTTTCTTTTATTTTTTGTTCTTCCCCCTCTCTTTCCCGTTAATTCTTCTTTTGCATTTTTGTCTTATGTTTATGCCTTTATGGATTTATGCTTCATTTTTTATGCTTATTTACCGGGCATGTAGCTTTTGTTAACTAGGATAATTTTTTAGTTACCAAAATCTTTCACTTTCATATGGTTTGAGGCTATATATTTTTCATTTTCTTATGAATCTGTCAACTTTATCCACACTTCCCAAAAAAGTATTTATGCACCACTATTCAGTAGTGATGTCGTTTTATAATGTTTATATTTCCCCTTTAGTTTTCTTTGTTAACTTGTAGGAGTTGCAGGTATGTGGGTAACATTCATACACAAGTTACTGAACCACTTCTTCAAGAGGTTTTCTCAAGTACTGGCCCCCTTGAAGGGTGCAAGCTCAGGAAGGAGAAGTATATATTCCATTTGAAGTCATTTGGTTTGCATTACCAGCCGCCACATGGATCTATAATAAAACTATGATGTAATTAAGAGTGAGGGTTTCTCTTTAATCCTTCTTTTGTTGTTATATTCTGATTCATCCTTCACCAGTTTAACATAAATGCTGCCCAGAGGTTAATATGCATTGATCACATAACCAGTGATTTAAAAGGCGTGCCTAGGCGCACAGGCGAGGCAGATTTTAGGGTATGCGCCTAGCCCAGGTCCTATGTGCACCCGTTTCAAAAGGCACACCTAGGCGTGGAGTTGTGTAACTGATGCGCCTCACCCCAGCGTGCGTCTTTTTAAAAATTCTGTGCTTTTTGTTTTTTGTTTTTTTTTTTTGTTTTTTTGAGCCTAACGGTTGGGCTCTGGGCTCCGTCCCCAAACCCGACCATGCCCCTTAAAGCAAGCCCAAACAAGTCCATGTTAAGGTTGTTCATTCATTCATTCCAATAAAATATCCTCTTAAAAGTCAATTAAAGTTACAAATTCATTATTTTTTATGTGAGAAATAAGAATTTAAGACCCTAACATGGACTTGTTCGAGCTTGCTAGTGGCATGGTGCAAAGGCGACTTAAAGAATCAAGAATGCAATATGTTTTACATCACATTAGCTACTTGAAGTAATGCAATTGGAGAAAAAAAGAGATTGTGGGTTTTAAATGTTTGCTTTTATTTTCAAATTTCCATTTGAATATGTTTATGTATTTTAAGTTTAGATAATAGTTTTCTTAAAACATTTATTTTAAAATTTAAGTTTATATTTTTATTAACATTATGTTTAATATTTTTTTGTTTTTTTTTAATTTTTAAAATTTTTGACATTTTTTTAATTTTTAAAATTTTGACTTTTTTTTCTGATTTTTTACCTTTTTTTTGTATCTTTGTGCCTTGCTTCAAAAAGGCACGTGCCTCGCCTTGTGCCTCAGGCACAACTTGGCCCTTGCGCTTTTAAAACGCTGCACATAATACTCCACAAACATCTCTCCACTTCATTGCTGATCCAAGGACACGACTCCCAAGGACACGACTAATGCTGTTAAATGAAGATCTGATGTGTACGATAGATGCTGTAGAATAATAAATGAAAAGAAAAGGATAAATTCACTTAGGAGCAGTATTGCATGAACCCTCCTAAATGGATGTCCTACACATAGAATTCTGATACCCATGGTTTCTTGGGGAAATTTTTATATAGCATTTCCTTTTTATCTCCTATATTATTTGACATAAATGCACCACTAATATACAAGATGAATGCCATTTTTTTGTATCGAATGTTGCTAGCAACTCCAGGATGTACAAGTCCAGCTTGCAATGCTAGATTACTACAAGATTGGATGACTTGTGAGTCTAGAGTCTTGTGAGACCAAATAAGCTGTGAGTTTGGACAACCTGCAAGACTGGATATATGGACTTCCAGTGTTAAGGGAATCATAAATCATTCAATCTCGCAAGGCATCCGGTCTCGTAGATTTCTTAACCAGACCCACAACTTATCTGGTCTCGTGATACTCCAAGTTCACAAGTCGTCCAATGTCGTAGTAGCCTGGAATTGCAGGCTGGACTCACAGGTCCCAGATTCACTAAGACTCTGGACTCCCATTCTTAGCAATTTTGTGGGGTTGACCTGGTTTAGGGGTTTCTCATATAAATAACCTTGTACCTAGCACAGAAAGTCATCTTGTATTTTGGGTGCCAAGAAAAGATAACAGGAGAGAGTGTGAGATATAGGAAGATGGAACTTTGGGTGTGTTGGGAGCTGGGGCTTTGGTCAGATGGCTGTGAACATATTGTATCTGTAGTCTCCATTGTTTCGTGGATTTCTTCTCCTCTGATACCCGTGGATGTAGGCTATAAGTCAAACCACACTAATCTTTGTGTTTTGTGTTGCTTTGTTAATCTGTTATACGTTTCTTTCTTGTTTCCCTACTTGTTAATCATTTATCTTGTTCCTCGGTTTGTTTGTATCTCAACATGTGTACTACCTTAAAAGTATATACTTTCCATTGACATGCCTAAGATGCTTTGTTTTCTCACTTGTAGAGTCAGACTCTTGGATACACGTCAGATTCTAATTTCTGTGTCCATGTCCATGTCCATGTCCATGTCTGTGTCCATATCCGTGTCCGTGTCCGTGTCCGTGTCCATGCAACACTGCTTAGGAGTCAGCACCTAAAAGCTTGAAGGAATCCGCATCAGGCCCTTCTTTTAGCCCTGGGCTCTCAGTGTTTTAAAAGCGCAAGGGCCAATTTGCGCCTGAGGCGCAAGGTGCAAGGCGAGACACGCACCTTTTTAAGAAAGGCACAAAATTACAAAAAAAAAAACTAAGAAATAAAAAATGTCAGAAAATTTCAAAAAAATGCCAAAAAATGCAAAAATATTAAACATAATGTTAATAAAAATATAAACTTAAATTTTGAAATAAATGGTTTTAAAAACCTATTATCTAAAATTAAAATACATAAACATAACATGTAAAGTGTATCCAAATGAAAATTTAAAAATAAAAGCATACATATAAAGCATTTTCAAGCATGTAAAACCCACAATCTCTTTTTTTCTTTAATTGCATTGCTTCAAGTAGTTAATGTGATGGAAAACATATTGCATTCTTGATTCTATGAGTCGCCTTTGTAGCACGCCCCTTGAGGCAAGCCGATGGAGCCCCCGCTCAGCCGTTAGACTCAAAAAACAGCAAAAAGCGCAAAATTTTAAAAAGGCGCAAGGCGCATCAGGCACATGCCTAGGCGCACCAGGCACACGCCTTTTGAAAGAAGTGTGCCTAGGACCTGAGCGAGGCGCATACCCCAAAATATGCCTCGCCTGTGCGCCTGAGGTGCGCCTTTTAAATCAATGTGGGCTTTACATCAATCCCACTTCAGCTCTTATGAGAACATACTCTTCAGTGTTCTTGTCATGAAACTATTGGGCATGGTAGTGCTTAGTGATTATGATTTGAGGAAAAAAAATACCGAGTTCCCCATCATCCATAATGCAGGAAAATGGGTTAGTTTTACCTCCTTGGCTACTTCCTTATCATGCACAACATTTTCCTAACATGTTAGAGATAATAATGTGAAAGTAGTGGCCTTATTTTTGGGTTCCTATTGGATTCGGAGACACCACACCACAGTAGCAACTATTGGTCATATGGTCTAATTTGGAAAGTCTTTAAATTACAAAAGCATAGAGGTGGAGGGAGGTTGAAAAGTTGTGATGGGCTGGTTCATAGAAAACAATTTAGGCATTTGTTACATAGGCAAGTAATAAGAGAGGTATAAAAGTAGGGAGGGAACTGGGAGTAACATTTAAATGGGTAGGTATTTAATAGTATTGCTGATGCTCTGGAAGATGAGTGAATAGGAACACTTGTATAAGGAACTAAAATACTGTTGTTTTCTGGCGGGTAGCACATGCTAACCTACATGGTGTTTTTGGTAGCTCACCCTGACTAGCTTGTTCATTGTTTCTTGCAATTCTAATAAATTGAAGTGTTACTGATAAGAAATTCTCCAAACGTGTCTGTAAAATTACCTGGGACCCTTTGCCTTCCCTTCTCAAGCAACTCAAAACAGTATGCTTTCTCTAACGAACAAGGTTTATATGAAACTTACTTCACTTCTATTTCAATTATTAACCATCTCTCCAGACTCGTGAACAGGCATTTGGTTCCAACTCTACAGACTAGTTATCAAACAAATATTGTATAAAACTATAAATTATTTACATTTCCTAGACATACAAAGGATTTAATAATTTGTGCGATTTCCCTCTTACAGGAAAGAGATCCTGCTCTTAACTGAATCAACATTCTAATTTCATACTTCGATATTATCTTAGTGGCTTGTTCATCATAATATTGACACATCTCTTGGTTGCACGTTGACAGTCATCCTATGGTTTTATAGATTACTTTGATCGTAGGTCAGCTGCACTTTCTATTTTGACTCTTAATGGAAGGCATCTGTAAGTAAAGTCCTTGTGGATTTCCATTTGCTTCTGTGTCAACCCTGTCTCCTGTTTCTTACTTCATATTTACAGGTTTGGGCAGCCTATTAAAGTTAATTGGGCATATGCCAGTAGTCAGAGAGAAGACACATCAGGTTACCTATTGTTATCAATGTTACAGTGTAATGTATTCCTTGATTCTTTTGATTCTTAGCTTGACACTGAATGATTTTTAAATTTTCTATGCAGGCCATTATAACATATTTGTTGGTGATCGTAGCCCTGAGGTTACAGATGCTATGTTGTTTGCATGCTTCTCTGTTTATCCCAGTTGTTCGTAAGTTCTCAGCAAATCTCTGTTGTTTAAACAGTTTCTTTCCTCATGTTTTGAACATTTAAGTAAGGTATTAATGTATTATATTACTGAATATCAAAGATAGATTGCACTGGAGGTGTGATCCAGCCAGATAAGGCTTGCTACATATTGTTTTAGCACTTCCCTTGATTTTCTAAAATCCTTTTGCTTATGCTTGGCACCCTATTCAGTGGTAGTAAATTGTTTTGAGATATATTAACAACTATGGTGATTCCAGAGATGCAAGGGTTATGTGGGATCAAAAGACTGGCCGTTCAAGAGGGTTTGGGTTTGTTTCTTTTCGCAATCAACAGGTAGTATGCTTTTTTCTTTTTTTTGTTATTTTTAGTACCTTTTGATGATGATGAAAGTGTTCCTATGTGCTAGTGTCTAACAATGATATTTTCCATTGTTCCTTTGTGGCCAGGATGCTCAAAGTGCCATAAACGATTTAACTGGTAAGGAAAGATGTATTGCTTGAATATTTTGTTGGCTTCCCTTTCCAAAGCATATGATACAGTTCCTTGAGAGAGAATATAGTGAGCTTGTAAAAAAAAAGGAGTGCCACATAGGTGGTATTGGACCAAAAAAGGACGTGTATGAGAGTGCAACAACCAATGTTAGAACATCTATGGGAGAGACATGAAAGTTTCTAGTTATGATTGAACTTACTCAACACGTAATCCTTATT
The DNA here is from genome assembly GCF_056320005.1 of Nelumbo lutea. Lineage (NCBI taxonomy): Eukaryota > Viridiplantae > Streptophyta > Magnoliopsida > Proteales > Nelumbonaceae > Nelumbo > Nelumbo lutea. Next base: position 2,038,496 of record NC_142689.1, read on the forward strand.
TATTTGCATTAGTCATGGATGAATTGACCATGGATATTCCAGGTGGAGGCAAGGATCAAAATATCAAGACAATAGGCCCCATATCGAATTACCCTAATTGTATCTAATGTCATGGAAACTCGTGGAGACACTGTTATACACAGGGTTGGGTGATTTTGAAAGTTTGGGATGATATAAGCATCCTTCTCAGGTTAATAAAATTAAAAAAGAGTATTGGTCTTATTGAAACACACCGATATCGAATTTTTGATTTCAGGCATATAAATCTTTTGATCCTTGGGTGGAGGCCCGGTGGTTGATGACATGGTATTAATTGATGAAACTAAAAAAGGATTTAAAGGCAACATTAGATTTATTAACAAATACCTTAGAAAACTAAAATAGGCATAGGGCCATAAATGAATTTATTTGGAGGAGCCTAGTGGTGGCGCTCAAATAAGTGATAAAACAAGTTAAAGTAGATAAAAGATGGTTTGATAATTTGATCATGTGCAAAGAAGACCATTTGCAGTACATTTGTTACAATTCAAAGGTTCTAGAAGAACTAAGGGCACACAAAAAGGGCATGGGCTGAGCTGTTGAATTAGTGAAAAATGATTCAATAAACAATAATTTAATAGTGGATACTCAATGGTAATGGATGGTGGAATAGGATTTGTGCAGTTGACCTTTTATAGTTGGGACAAGGCTTAGATGATGGTTTACTTTTTGGGGTGCCATTTCTAGCAATGCCTAGTGCAACCTTATGCTTATCGTACTTACGAAAATATGAACCTTTTTGAAATCTTTTACAAGAACCTAATACTGCAATTTTCATCCCGAGGGGAAATGTTAAAGTGACATTATGGACATCAAAAAGTTTGACACCTGAGTTCTTTGTTTGATTTGGTTTAGTTATTCTCTAATGCAGGAAAGTGGCTCGGTAGTAGACAAATTCGTTGTAATTGGGCTACAAAAGGTGCTGGAGCTAATGATGACAAGCAAAACTCAGATGCCAAAAGTGTGGTAGAGTTAACAACAGGAACATCAAGTGGTTTCATCTCCAAAATGGATTTTACATGGTTCAAATTCTGCTCCAAAGAATCACTGGTTGTGTAATGATTTTTAAGCCAAAATGCTTTTTAAGCTAAATTTTTATCTCCAAGAATTAATTCTTAGAATGAGTTTTGAGTGTTCCCCACAAAAATAGGGGATTCGGTTCCAGTAACTTTCATACATGCAAACTTAAAATTAGTTCTTAAAATCACAAAGTTCGTCAAAATTAATTATTTGAAAACATGCCAAATGCCAGCCTAACAAGCCTTTTTTGATATAATGGATGTGGCTGTTATGGTGTCCTCAGGAGCTGCATTATTAGTTGATTAAAAACCAAAAATCATTGGTGCTCTGCTTTTGTGTTGAACTGACTGATACATGTACAGTCACATGCATAGGTGAACTTTAGTTGTTTTATGGCTATGGGTCATAAAGCGTATATGGCCCACAATCACTGAAATCTCACTTGAATTGGCTGGTGCAAAGCAAAATGATTGGTCCTACAGCCTGAAAAATGGCTATGAAGTTAAGCTAATCAACTGTCATCTGATGCACGTATAGCGGTCTTGCTTGCGAGACAAAGAAACAAGGATTACCTTGTTGCTTGATAACATTTTGTCAGAAAACTGACATTCATTATTCACAAGTCCTCTTGCTGTGAATTAAAGGGGCTCCATGTTGCATGTGGGACCTGGTGACATTAAAGTGAGACTGATATAATTGGAAATGTTTAACATGGGCTCCAAATGAGTGCCACTTTCTCCGCTGTTGGTATCACTTTAATGCGTGTGTGCCTTTGACCAATGCAGATCCTCTTAAATCATTGCAACAACGCAGGGCCTGAACCTCTTTACTGCAAAAGTTAACTCACTTAGCTGTTCTTCTATGTCAAATGAGCTAGGAAACAGAAAATGCTATATCGAAGTGTCCTTCAAGAATTGGAGTACTGGAGTCTACATGTGTCCAACATAGAAACTTTATCCATTTAGTATAGTCCATGCGACCTGGCTAATATTTTGCCTCTTATGTTCTTGTGCAGAAGATGGTCAAGAGACAACGAATTATGATGCTCCAGAACATAATCCTCAGTATACCACAGTTTATGTGGGCAACCTTGCTCCTGAAGTAAGAAAACATCTTACCCTGATTCTTTGTTTTTACCTTTGATCATTGTACCAATTTGGTAAAGAGGCAAAAAAAAGAAAAAAAAGGAAGGGGAACGATTTATCAAAAAAGGAAAGGGAAAGGGCCATTACCTTATGGAGTCTGGATTTCCTGCACTAAACACTCACCATGTGACAATAGTAAAAGTTTGGTCAAATAATCGCATCAAAGAGAAAGTTCAAAGTAAAATATTTGGCATATTTTAAGACATTTTCAACATACACATGTAAAAGGTTTTAAATTTTTAAAATATTTATGAAATTAAAAATTCCCAAATTTCTAGACCTGTACATTTCAAAACCTGAGTTATTCATGTATTGTATGTTCTTCCTGAATTATTTTCCGTTATCTTTAATGAGATATGATTCTGAATGTTTGATGTATTTTTGAAATGTCAATATAAAAATATAATACAATGTATTATACACGAATTTTCTCTGACAGGTGTTCTGTTACACGTGTAAACACCCATGCATGTAATAGTAACTGATTTTTGCACAAAGTCCTGAAAACCTGTCACAGTGATTGGTTGGTCCAGGAAGTGCTGGAAATCTGGTCCTGCTATGTGGGATCTTAGTTGGGAGTGGACTGGATACCTGAATTTTGATGAACAAAAGTGTTAAATTGGCCATCGTATATAAAATATTTTAAATGGAAAAGTATCGAGAGTGCCAAAGTTAGGAAAGGGAACTTTGAGGTGAAAGCCCTTCATGTGGTTCACCAACCGCTTTACCTTTAGCTCTCCATATTTCTTAACCAAACATTGCCTTTTGGGTTTCTTTGCCTTGAAACTTCTGAAACTGAAAACAGATCCAATCATAATATTCAAATATTAACAACGGATCCACCTGAGCTAGAATGTCATCACTGTTGAATTTACTAAAGGTTGAAAAATCTCCCACCAAACAATGTGATTTGTAGATCTTGTCATCATAAGGGAAAAAGCAATTACTAAAACCTACTAGTTGGAATTCATTCATCCATCCATGTGTTGCTACCTTGTTTGCATTTGACATGCAACTTTTTTATTTTTTTTTATTGAATATTATTGGTAAAGAGGAGTAGAACACTTGCACAATTAATGCCATTCGCCCTATAGCTGCGTAGTGGTGAAGGGGGGGAGGGGGGCCTTTTTATCAAGGCAATCACACTGCTGTGTCAATATTGAACCAGATGAAGTGCCCATGGGACATGACTTGTAACGCTTACGCTCCGTTATTTTTAACTGTTTTTTACATCCAGACCCAGTGTATTGTTACTAAACCAACCTGACACCAAGTCTGAAGCCAGATCAGATTGCCGAGAGTTCTTGAACAAATAGCTTTTTGGGCAAGTGCTCTTGGTAATGTAGCTTTCTGTATATGACGCAGTGTTTTGTCTGACAAATCAAGACATGGTTCTTATAATATATTTCTTATATATACAAGAATAAATTATTTTCAGGTTACTCAGCTTGATCTCCACCGGCATTTCCATGCTCTTGCTGCTGGAGTGATTGAAGAAGCCCGGGTGCAACGAGAAAAAGGCTTTGGGTTTGTCAGATACAGTAGCCATGCTGAAGCAGCTCTAGCTATCCAAATGGGCAATGGCCGAATTATCTATGGCAAGCCAATTAAAGTAATCTTGTTCATACCATTGATTTTCTCTTGTTTTGCAGAATTGCTGTATACTTGTTCTTTTGACTATGTTTTTGGCGAGGTTCCAAACGCCACCGTCAATTGATTTTCATTTCTCCAAACGTTGCAGTGCTCATGGGGTAGTAAACCTACTCCTCCAGGAATAGTCTCAAACCCTCTCCCACCACCTACAGGTCCTATTCCTATGTCAGGTCTTTCACCTGCTGATCTTCTGGCCTACGAGCGGCAGCTGGCAATGAGCAAGATGGCTGGTGCTCAGGCCGTCGTGCATCCACAGGGTCAGCATGCATTGAAGCAGGCTGCCATGGGAATGGGTGCTGCTGCTGGAACTAGCCAGGCAATTTATGATGGAGGCTTCCAGAATGTTGCTGCTGCACAACAGCTCATGTACTACCAGTAGTAACGTGTTTCTCTTTTTTACATTGTATTCTCCAGTCTTTGTTGATTGGTTGGAATGTTGGAACTCTTGAGACGTTTGTGGTGCTTTTTCTTGCCCATCCCAGTTGTGACGTATATATAATATATGTGAATTGTGACGTATGGTCCATGGTTCCTACTTCCTACTTTAAATAGGGATCAATGGCTATTAAGCTTATAATTTTATTGTAAGTTGCTCGTGTTAACATAGCAGCCTGTTGAGTGGGTTCCTTTGCTGAGCTCAAATGAGAAAGGGGGAGAGATTCCAAAGGGGAAGGGTAGTAGACTGGTAGTTAGAGAACCGGTTTTTTCATGTTTTCTATTCACATAAATTGAGAAAATGGGAGTGGATCCAAATTGCTTTCAAAGGTGTGATGTTACGGAAACCACTGCATTACTAAAAAGCAGCTGAGGGAAAGAATCTACAGCGGCATTAATAATCACTGCCCCAATGTATCCGCCAGCGAAATGCAGCGTTCTATAAAATCTGCCGTCAAAAGCTACATGCTGGTAACCGCCACTATATAAAGATATAGAGTGGCGGTTATAATGTTCATTAACACCTGCAGTTATAGAGCGCCATTGCTACAGTCATGAACCTCCGCCCAAAATAGGTTTTTTTGTGTTTTTTACGACGTCACCATAGAGGCCTAGGAACTGCTATAGCGACGGTTTTAAACGCTGTTAATGGTGATTTATGACCGCCGCTATATGTTAACTTGGCTTTTAGCATTAGAGGAAACTGTAGATTATATCCTTAATCTAATTCCCCAGCCATATCGATGGTTATATATCAAGTCCCAGGCGTATAATGGCGATGACAGCCACTATATGGTTGTGCTTTATTAAAAAAAAACATACTACATACATAAATTTGTATCCAAGTTCTCCAATAAAAGTATATTATCAAAACTTGAATCACATCTCAAGTATATCCATACATTCATGTTTTAATATAATATTACAATTTTGTCTTCAAGAAAATATTGCAATTGATTAGGCCCGGGTCCAGCCCTAAAATCTAAACCCAGCTGTACGCTGGGCCGATCTGGGCTCAGGTTGGGCCCGCAAAGTTACACCCCCTACTGTGCACACATTTGAATTCTCATACGAGAAAGTTCCACAAGCCCTAAACCTTATCTACCCAAACAAATCAAAATCCAATTGACACCCAAACAACAAGAACTCTCCATGTCAAAACAGACACTCCTATTGAAAAGCATCAATAATAGTAATGATTCCTTCCACCCCAATCTTTATTATTTTTTTAATTTTTTCCTTTTTTTGATCAGCAATAAAAAATATTTCATTAATCAGTAATGAAAAAGGGTACATCTCACATTCTCTTGGGTAGCCTCGGCTACCCACCCAAGTTCATTTATTTGTTTAAACAAAACCCAGCCATTCTTCTTTTAAATATTGAGGCCAAAAAATTGCCCTTTGTTAACCCCTTGCTTTGTTGGTCCGCTAAGCCTTTTGTCGATCTTCATACCCAGTGTTGTTAGTTGCATGTCTCTTGCAAACCATTCGATTTTTTTTTATTTAATTCTTAAAATTCCATGGAGACTTTTCAGCCTGTGTCAGCCTACTTATAATCACTTTTGAGTCTCTTTCAATTACAAGTTTCTTTGCCCCCATCTCCAAAGTTTGCTGCACCCTAAAAATGGCAGGCTTCATTTCTGCCTTAGTTAAAAATTCCCTTCTCCAATTATCCCTGAGAACATACTTGAATATTCCATTTTCATCTCTTATCACCCCTCTTATTTTAGAGCGACATTCGTTACCAAAACTGCTCCCATTGAAGGTTAATTTTTAGAATTCTTTTTTTTAGCTGCCTAATTTCTTTGCAACTACCCTCCACTTTTTCATTACATAAGACTCAGTTTGGAAGGAGTACAAACACAAATATGTACTGTTTAAATACATACAAAATAATACAAAATAGAATTGGGGGAACTTAAACCTCCCTGATGTTTAACATAAATAACCTCCCCTCTCATTTCTCACAGGACTTAAACCTCCCTTAACAGAATAAGGTAGGGTTATATTTAACTGTATTAATGAAAAGACCATGTTGGCCTTGAGAATTCTTTAAATTTATAAAGAAAACCACTGAACCGGAAAACAGGGTGTTTTATTTTTTATTTTGGCAAAACTAGGAAACACGGATTGTATTCTGAATCACTTCACCGTCCATTATGTAATATCACTTCATCGTCCACTTTGTATTCTGAATCTCTCTATACATAGATAGTGGATGTTCATATTAATTGTATGGAATCTGACTCTGTAGAACCAGTTTGGCAGTACAGGAAGTGCAGACATAATATGCTATGAACGGACCGACAGCCTTGGTGGTACCTAGGGGAACAGAGTTCTGAATTCCCCAGTTTTGTATGCAAAAAGGAGGAACTCTAATCAATTGTTCTGTAACCAGAGGAACCTCAATTTTGTGCATGATACTTGTTCATATGCAAGCAAAGGGGAAATGAGGGGTTTATAAAAAAAGAAATAACTCTCACAGATATCACATATAAAGCAATTTGGGCAGAAAGCTAATGGAAGGGGATATCTTAGTCCACAGGGGAGGTCTTAGTCCAATTTGAAAATAGAGGGGATATCTTAGTATTCAGGAGAAACATAAAGAGAGGTTTAAGTCTTTTACCCTAAAATAGAAGATTTTGTATTCTATATATTTGTATTTGTACTCCTTCCAAATGAAGCCCAAAAAATAAATCCTGAAAACAATTCCAGACATTTTACCCATTGTGCCAGCCTTTCTCGTTATATCAAAAAGAAAAAAAAAAAAGAAACTAACGTTTCTTTCTTTCCAAATTGTCTAGATTACTGCCTTTTGGCCACCTAAATGTAGAGGGGAGAGGATAGGATGACACCAAACTTCTTTAATATGAATATATGGCAAAAGAGGGGAAGGCAAAGATAAAGACTTATAAAGAAAAAAGCACAAGAGAAAACCCTAGAACGGTGAGAAGTCCAAAAACTGACTATCCCCTTTACTAGTATCAAGAAACACCCCATAAAGAACTAGCAAAAGATCTAATAAAAGCCCAAGCTCTGAGTCCTTCACATTCCTACGAAGATCCAAGTTCCAGCCAAAACCGGATAAAGAAGAAGGGACCATGAACTCAAAAAATGGTCTTCCCCTGATATAGAAGGACGGTAAACTCAGAAATTGGATTTACCCCAATCTTCTACACCAATCTTTCACTCTCAAAAAAAAAAAAAAAAAAAAAACGCGCATGCATAACCTAGAATCAGCAATGCCTATCCAACTCAAATATAACAGCAGATTACAATTGCACTAAAGAAGCAGAATGATGAACTGTGGCATGATGTCAGACCAATTCCCATCAGGCTCCATGGGAAGAGTGTAAATGATGAATTGATACATATATGAGCTGTAAAGTACAGAATTGCATTAAAAGTAGAAGGAAATAGCAAAAGTCCCATGTACACCAAGGATCTGTATACTAGGGATTTACAAAACTTTAAATTTCATTCACCCTCCTGTTTGTACAAAGAGAAAAAAAAGAGCTATATGGTCTCCCCTTGAACAACTTATGGACTCCCAACCATGAAAGAACCAACTTATCTTCGGTCTCGCTTTTGCTTTTAAATATCCGAGAGTTTGTTTGTTTGTTTGTGTTTGTATTTGTGTTTGTGTTTTTTTTTTTTTCAGTCCAAATAATCCAGAACACAGCAAATAGACCTCTCACGGTCTCACCGAGGTCTGCAACTTTTTCTGAAAAATTGCAGTGTAGAAATAAATGGCTCACAGCTTCTGTACAAGTATTACATAACCTGCACAAATCACTATTCAGCCTCATTCCCCTTCTTTGTAAGTTATCCTTAATCAGATATCTATCAAGAATAGCTGTCCAAAGACTCCAAATCAGAAAAAAAACACGAGTCCGGATTCTGTCAGGGCAAAGCCCATTCGAACAACTTTTTCAGCCTTGCATTGGGAATATTTCTCTATTTATGTGCTTTATTTCGTCAATAGATATTTCCAATGCAAATTACAAGAGGCTGTTGGAACTGTGTAAGCACAGGCTTGTCCTGACCAAAGCCAAACTTGATGCTGGGAAATTGTTTCAATTAGAAGTGTGTAGTTTTCAAATTTTTAACTATACATAAGATGGATTATTTTCATTTACATGTACTTGCATTCGGCATGATAAAACAAGGTTCAAAGTATTGATACACCCAAAATGCTAGAAGGGGTGTATAGACACTTCGAATTTTAAGAGAAGCTTCAAAAAAGGCGTATTGACCACCTGCCAATACGGGGCGTATTATGTCAAAATTTTTAATCTTGTGAGAAATATGAAATTTGTATTAAACAGTTATCATAATGGCATGAACATTGAACCATATCAACCAACAATCCAGCAAAGATACAACTAAAAGTGACGCATCCACTAAAAAAACCAACAGATTAGAATAACTGAAAACATAGCATTTACCTTTTATATCCTATATGGTTCTTCATTTATCCATGTTCACCATAATGTCTGGGCAATGACAATCATGTAGGCAGTAAGTTTCACAGAAAAACAACCTTTCCATTATAAATAAAATACACTACAGTATATCCTTTTTTTCCCAGTCCCTTATTGTACATAGATTCTTTTTGATTGACAGAACCTTATACTTTTACAATTTTTTAATATATATATAAACGAAACAAAAGTTGTGTTTTATAACTAATAAACTGAAGAATTTATTAAAAACTGAATGAAACCCAACTCACAGTCACAAAAAGGACGGATTTACCTCTGATGTCTCCACACTTGATTCGGTTCCTTTAATTGATTCATCCCACTAGAATTGCAATGCATAGCATCGCAAGATTAAATTATGAAGAAGAAGGCATTCGCTTAGTGCTTGGCTGGTTCGTCGATCCCATTCTTCGTACACGCTTGAGAGGTTGTAGAATAGACAGCAGTTCCGCAGAGTGAAACGTAAGGTTGAGCCCGTGCTGGAGATTTGCCCGCATTTCTAACCCTTTTTCGATTTTTCTATGGTTCGCTCCAGAAGAATACGCGGATTCAGTTTCCGCAACCACCGACTCTGGGAGGAGGTTATCAGGTGATGCATATCATCAAATACGCAAATATCAGAAAAAGAAAATCTTCGAAGTGACTCCCGCAAATTTTCAAGTGGCTCCAATTGGATTCCGAATCTCCTGCCCACATTTACTCGCATAACATCGCACCCCACATGGGCGAGACCGGATCTGCTTCTCACACGCACATCACATTCTATCATGCATGAGTAACATCTCCCGTACTTATTATTCACGGGAAATGTTTGGGCATCTCACTCTTCTTTTATGTTTTCTCTCTCTCTTACAAAAACAAGTATTTTCCAAATAAAACCTTGCCCCTTTAAGTGAGTTCAGCATGCGTTATGCGTTATTGTGGGATACAAGGAAAAGAAAAACAACCGGAATCTCTGTAGACATTTAGTAAACATGTAATTTTACACTGAAATACATCAATAATTAATGTAATAAATATATCAAAATTATCGATATATTTATTACATATATCTCTCACTCACTCTCTCTATCACTTTTCTTCTTCTCCTTCTCTCTCTCTCTTAACAACAGGTGGTGTCTATTGGTGGCATCGAAGCAAATCCAGATGGGCATTCTCCTTCACTGCTACTACCTCCAACAGCGTTTGATTGGGGGAACTTGGAGGCCGATTCAGATGGACGTTTTCCTTCACTGTCACTACCTCCAACGGAGTTTGATTGGGGGAACTTGGAGGCCGTTTTCTTCAAATTTTCAAAATAAAATCCAACCAATAAAAATTTGCCCTCCCCCTTTTTCCTTCCATCTTCCTTTCCCATTATAGAGCATATATTTATGATGGACTTGCGCCATTCTATGACATCCTCACGGATGGCTAATCCCCAGACTCAGAACCGGAAAGTCCTCATCGACATCCTCACCAACTATAACACAACCTAAAACGCAAACCCCCAATTTGCAGAATGGGTGACGTGGTTGTGGAGCCAAGACCAGAGTCATCAGCCGTGTTGCCTGAGTGAGCACCATCCGTGGTATCAACATCCAAGCGATGGAGAGACATTTTGAAGAAGGGTGAAAAGAAAGCAGCAGCAGGCGCAGCAACCTCCACAACCACCAACAGCCACAAGGACAAAGAAAAATACACAAACAAAGGAAAGAAGAAAGAGAAAGAGCAGCAGTGACGCGACTGTTGCGGAGATCAACATCAATAGCCACTAGTGGCCAACTTTCTCCCTTGGGCTAGAACTCTCCTGAATCCCACCGCTCAAGCTCTCATCAGTCATCATCTCTACAGGTAATATTATTCACCAGCTCACCCACGTCTTATTCCTCACCATTGATAATTTGATAATAGACAAGACTGTTTTGGCCACTGCAAGGAGGAACTCAATCAAGGATTTCTCTAACGTCCAAGCCTAGCTAATTTCAAATTGTCGTCGGCCAGACCGAAAACTACTTCTCCCTGTGTTTTTTCAATTCTGGAACTCTGAACGTCCAAACCTTTTCTGATCGCACAAAATCAATCTCAGAAGCCCAAAAACATAACTCTTTATCTCTAGATAAGCTTTCATTCTTTCGATTAATTTGGCGAATCATCCCCCTCAAATTCCATATTGCCTAGATTCGGCAGAGACACAATGGGAGAATCTCTGGCACGGGGAAGTGCCAGAAAACGCCGACGAGATTACGAAGTACAAAGAGGAAGGGGAGAACCGGTGTAACAATACTGCTCACGGGAGATGATTCTTACGTGAGTTACAAAAGAGGGGCGAAGGAAAATATTGGATTTTAAAGAAATTTATAGGTCACGTGATTTTAAAGAAATTTACAGATTTTGGCAGAACATTAATAGAGGTAGAGCTAATCAATTGTCAAAAAAAGTAGAGATAGTTTAAGAGAACAGTTAAACAATAAGAATACAGTTTCCCAATTAACAAAATAATAGGGATAGTTTAAGAAACTTTCCCTTATTGTATTTGATGTAATCGTTTTCGGTCACGTACCAATTTTTGTGGTGTATCAATTTTCTTGGTGGTGAGTTACTTAGTGGTGTATCATTTCTCCAATATCACGTACCAATTTTTGTGGTCTATCATTTGACCTAATGGTGAAGTGCTTGGTGGTGAACTGCCTGGTGGTGAGCTACTTAGTGACGAACTCTCTGGTGGTGAGTTACCTGGTGGCGAGTTACCTGGTGACGAGCTGCTAGTGAGGTGGCGAGCTGCCTAGTGGTGAGATGCTTGGTGGCGAGATGCCTAGTGGCGAGCTACCTAGTGACGAGTTCCCCGGTGGCAAGCTCCCTACTCCTAGGCGACCTGTGACTCAGAGAATGGCGGAGCTCCCCGGTGCAGCGCAACCCGATTGCCCTCTGCATGAGGTGATCTTCTTTCCTTTGTAGGCAGTGGGAGCTAAGGGACCTGTGAGAACTCCATCTCTTCCTCCTTTTTGTAGGCGACGGGAGCTGAGGGACTTGTGAGAACTGAATTAGAGGACCCGTGGGTATTTTCCTGGCGGGGGCTCTCCAATGCTTAAGTTAGCACTCTGATTGTAGAGAGTTTGAAGATGATATTGGAGAAATGAGAGAGCTAGAGCAGGGATTACCTCTATTTTTTCCCTTCTCCCCCTCCCCTTTGGGGGGTGAGGTCTTTATATACTGGAGTCCTCGCGGGTTAGGTGGGTGAAAAGCCCTCAAACGGTAAGACTTGTCACATCCCGTCAGAACCGGGGTACGATGGTGAACTCCTCGAGGTTGTCAGACTAGCGCTTGTGTCAGGCGGCCAGGTCGGTGCCTAGGCCAGGTTGTCAGGTCGGCACCTATGTCAGTCAGCGGGTCGGTGTCTAGGCCAGGTTGTCAGGCAGGAGATCTTCCTGTGATACGCCAAACTACTCTTCTGTACCGAGCTACCCTACAAGTGGCGAGCTGCCCGGGGGGAGCTATACCGAGCTGCTTGTGGCGAGCTCTGCCGAGCTGCCTAGCTCCTTGGCGAGCTCTTTGGTGAGCTATCGAGCTCGTGGGGTATGCATGCCAAGTTTATCAGTGGGCGTCTTATGGGAGGCTAGGTCGGCCAGGTCGGATCATGTGCCAGGCTGGTCCAGGTCGGCCAGGTCGCGTAGGCCGCGCCAGGTAGCACGCAAGCCGCGTGCAGGTCACGCCAGGCCGACCAAACCGGTGCCTGAGCTGAGAGTAACTCAGCGAAGGGAGTAGATTTCTTTTGGCCTGTAAGTCGACGAGCTAGTAAGTGCTAATCCAATTCCTTAGGCTTTGGGAGCTGCCTGTATGTGGCGAGCTGCCAAAAAGGTGAGGAGGTTTCCACCAGTTCAGTAGTGTGGCCCTCAGGCTTTGGGGGCAACTTATAGTTCACCTTTACTGATTTTGCTCATGCTGAGGAAGCAACTGGGTATTTACCAATAGTGTGGCTCATAGGCTTTGGAAGTGACTCGTAGTCTACTCTTTTTTGACTTTGCCTGTGCTGGAGAGGCGACTAGGTCTTCAGTAGTAATGTGGCCCGTAGGTTTTGCCTGTGAGGTGCCGAACTGACCAGACGTTGAGCTACCAGTGAGGTGCCGAGCTACCTGCAAGGTGCCGAGCTACCTGTAAGGTGCCAAGCTAACCAGGTGTCGAGCTACCTGTAAGGTGCCAAGCTAACCAGGTGTCGAGCTACCTGTAAGGTGCCGAGTTGACCAGGTGCTGAGCTACCTGCAAGGTGTCGAGTTGACCAGGTGCCGAGCTACCAGTGAGGTGCTGAGCTATGATTGCGCTGCATCAACTTCGTAATGTCGGTCACCCACTCCTACAAGAAGCTACTAGGAGCTCGACCTTTGGGGGCAGCACTACTAACTTTAGGTCGCCAACTCACACGGGAGCTTTGGAAGGCTCGACCGGTAAGGGCGCCTATGTAGTCTATTGGCCGCCAGCTCCCACGGAAGCCACGAAGAGCTCATCTTTGTAGGGGGACCTTGCGGAGAGGGCTGATGAGGCTTTATCTGAATTGAAAGTAAGGTTGATAGAGCTACTTAGTCTGCTAGCTCCCTGCATAGTCTTTGAGTTCATAAAAAATGTAAACTATAAAGCGATAGCTTCAATTTCTAAAAAGTGAGGACTTAGCTTTGGTAAGATGAGAAGTTAGCTTTTGTAGGATGAGAACTTAGCTTTTTGTAGTGTGTTCCCATAGACGACACCAATTGATGTAACCGTTTCCGGTCACGTACCAATTTTTGTGGTGTATCAATTTTCTTGGCTAAGTACCTCGTCATTTGACCTAGTGGTGAAGTGCCTGGTGGTGAGCTACTTGGTGACGAACTCCCTGGTGGCGAGCTACCTGGTGACGAGCTCTCTAGTGGCGAGCTGCCTGTGAGGTGGCGAGCTGCCTAGTGGCGAGATGCTTGGTGGCGAGCTGCCTAGTGGCGAGCTACCTAGTGGCAAGCTGCCTGGTGACGAGTTCCCTGGTGGCGAGCTCCCTACTCCTAGGCAGCATGTGACTCAGAGAATGGTGGAGCTCCCTGGTGCAGCGCAACCCGATTGTCCTCTGCATGAGGTGATCTTTTTTCCTTTGTAGGCAGTGGGAGCTAAGGGACCTGCGAGAACTCCATCTCTTCCTCCTCTTTGTAGGTGGCGGGAGCTGAGGAACCTGCGAGAACTAAATCAGAGGACCCAGGGGTATTTTACCGGTGGGGACTCTCCAACGCTTAAGTTAGCATTCTAATTGTAGAGAGCTTGTAAATGATATTGGAGAAATGAGAGAGCTAGAGCAGGGATTACCTCTATTTTTTCCCTTCTCCCCCTCCCCTTAATTTAGATTTTGTCCAACCTAAACCTAGTCCATTGACACTTGTACTCTTATTTTCTATCAATAGATCAAATATTAATTGGTTAACTTGACCCAGTCTAATATAAATCTATTATGAATGGACCAGCTCCAATCTAATCCAATAAATATTTTGGACCATTAAGTCTAGATTGATTCTAATTGAATATGTTTATTCGCATGTCTAACCCATCCAAATTGATTTTGATTCAGATAGGGTGCAACACAAACATTATCTATTGGCACCTCTATTTGTAGGTGGTGATTTATTGTATGACTTTAACTTTATCATAAGCCATTTTTTTCTTGCCCACTAACATTTACCATAAGGTTTATTTGGTTTGAAGGAAAAGATAGGGAAAGACAGAAAAACCTATACAAGATTTGTATAAGTTTTCTTGTCTTTCCCTTCCTTTCCCTACCTTTTCCTTCAAACCAAACATAGCCCAAATTACTCATTCCTCATCTAAATAAATTTTGTACTTCCTTCCCATCACTTCTTTTGTTTTGGGTAGATTTAACAGAGTAAGGGAGGACTTTGACCTTATTGTTTTAATTTTCTTTTTAAATTTTTTTTTATACTTCTTTGTCCATACTTGCTTGTGTGTGTGCTTTCCTCTAAGTCAAACACTCCCCTATCAGTGCATTTTTACATCACACAGCTTTGACAAATTGCAAGAGCGCTTGATGAGTGACACATTATACACTCTTTCAAGGTGGTTTCTTTTAGGCAAACCTCCTAGTTGTCTCATGCACCCTTACCTCCTTTATCATTGAGTTAGGCGCCTTAACGGCTATTGATCGGCTATTTCCGTCATGTAAATGGAATTGCTTCCATGAGCATTCCTTAAAAGAGGAGCTAAACCACCTATGTACTATGTAATTAATGAAAATAGTAAAGGAAAAACCATACTTTAACATAACCAAATAATCAATTATCATGATATAAAAGATAAAATCAAAATCCTAAACAAAGGCATCGACAATTACAAGGATAAAGAAAATATAGACTTCAATTTATGTACTAATGAGAGATAATTTGGCACGACTTAGTAAATAAAGGTCATGTGGATGTGATCTGCCTGTAGAATGATAACTCAGCAAGGGGAGCATGGTCAGTAGTATGCGGAGTTTGGATGTTTGGCCACCTCGGCGCCTAATCGAGTTCGGGGCCCAGGAACCGAAGTAACACGTAATCAATTGCAATAGCTTCCCAGCAAACTCTAAATATTACGGGATCACACTGCATAACGACAAGCCTTATCTTTTCCTCACCTGGATCGGGCAGCGACAATAAGGTTCATTGGCTGATACGTTACTCCCCGACTAAAGCGGAAACAGATCTTGTCCATATAGGCCGCAGATCTCGGAACTGTTTTGGGAAACCTGCGATAGCTCAGCTATATAAAGGCATCAATCCCTCCATGGTCCAGGTACGCATGATTACTTACATCCAAACTCTCTAGCACTCAAATTCTAGCTCGCAACCACAACAGAATATTGACTTAAGCATCGGAGTGACCTCCATGGGTCATCCACCCCAGTCACTGATCTCTGTTTTGCAGTTTGCTCCAACTCATCACTCGAGTACGTCCAGATAACTCTCCCGTTAGGAGCTTCTAGATCGCGCACCATCACGTATGTTTCATCAAAATAATTTTTCTTTTTAAATTTTTGTTGTACAAACTAGAAACATAATTTAGATATAAGTAGGAAAGTGCACATAATAAGGTCTAAAATACAATCTGATGAGGTGAATTCAGGTTGGGTTAGGTTGGATTAAGGTCAACCCTAACCCAACATGAGCTGTTGAAACCCCAACCCTAAAACTTTGGGTTGGCCTGACGTCACTACTACCTTTTGCCAAATATTCTTATTTCTAGACTTAAGAGTCAAGTTCATTGAATTTTAGCATTATTATGTGTATAAAAGAACATAGTTATTAGGTTTTAGAAAATTATTGTCATTAAGGCATTATTTGACAACATGGTTGGTTTTGTTTTTAAAAACCAATTCAATTGTCATATCAGCAAAAAATAATATAATTTTAATATATATATATATTGTCAGGTTTGGGTTGCACAAGCACAAGTTGTCAACCCTAGGAACGGGATCTGCTCCACACATGGGTGCCTCACAAGCACATCCACCATGCATTGGGAACATCTCCTGTGAATAGTAACTTATAAGTATGGGAGATGCTCCCAATGCATGGTAGGATGTGTGTGTGAGGCACCCTGTGTACGGAGCAGATCCGGTCTCTCAACCACAACCCAAACTTCAGTCTAATCCGACCCAAGTTGCAGTCTTAGGTGGGTGGATCTTTCTCCTATACGTAGACCACTTTTGAACTATATTTAGGCCCGATCACTTTTTGGGAAGTTATTTACCTGGGTAGGTGCATTTACCCAGATTCTTTTATTTGCGAGGTAAATAAGACATTTAGTCCTAAAATTCTATTATTAAAAGGGGCAGGGGCAATTTTATCCCATCTACGTGTTGTCAATTTTTCTTTATCATGTAGGAATAAAAAAGTTATATATCCACCTAGGAAATGGGTATTACTTACCCAAGAAAAATAAAATTTTCCAAACCCCACATAAATATGCTTGTTGAATAGGAACCAAAATTCCACGAACCAAAATTTCCTTTCAAAATGACCCTTAATTATTATAAATGCTAAATGTACCCTGGGGTTGGTATAAGAGAAATCCTGGGGTTTCAGTCAAATACCAGTATACCGACTTATTCATCGCTTGTAGTTTGAGATGAGAAATTATCACTTTCACCACTTTGCTGATCGTGGAGTCATGCATCAGTTTTGTATTCATCAAAGAAAGATCCAGCTGGCCTCTCGACACTCGAGTCTTATCTTATTGTAGGAAATGATTTAGATATTTTTTTTCCAGGATATTACCTTCGTGCATGCCCATTTTTCTCCATTCAAAATTTGTGAGTATGCTTATTCTGATCAGGGATAGCAAAAGTAAAAAAGACCCAAAAGAAAATAAGAACGTGGATGATCATCTTAACAACATCCGGGCTTTTAGTTTTCATTACAATGCATATGCAAAATATTTTACGCCAAAAGAACATCTTATTCTTCACGTTTATGATTCCAATTTATTGGTCAATTGTTTTTCAGATATCATATATCAAACTCCGAGTTTCCGACTGATTAGTGCTCTACTGCTCTTACGTATAATTATTGTTATTGTTGCCGCATGTATCTGTATCTCGGATTGTCTATCATTCCAAGAGTTGTTCCCTGGTTGCACAACCACCATCGCCACCGCCACCGCAAAACTATGCAAGCATTTGTTTGTGCTAGTTGATGATGATATTGCTAGGCGGCAGTGATACCGGTAGAGAAGAGTTGGCCTCCGGTACCGGTAGAGTATGGCGAACAACACATGTCGACCGATCTTGAAACTTCAGGCCCACATTTCTCTTTGTATTCATCAATCTCTATCTGTCTATACCGACACTCTGAGCTACAAAATGCTTTCTCTCCTCTGCACATATATATACCACACATTAATTATATATGCACAATTAGGCTCTTCTCATCACAAGTTATATGTACCGGGTTCTTACTATTATTCGGTTAAGACTATTGGCTGATCCAATGGCACCGCGCGAGCAATCAGTGTGGGCTACAACCCATTATTCATGCTCAACCGTGGATTTACACTTCGACGGGCAGCCATATATATAGATGAATCCTAGCTAGCACTTGTGAATTAATTTATTTATGATATAAGAAGAGGAAGAAGAAGATGTTGTATTGTATTGTACCTGTACATATATATGTCTTTCCCGTGCAGCTTTTTCCTACACAAGTAACATGAACTGAGAAAATCCGACGTCGGAATCACAGGAATATCTCCGGTGCATCTCGGCGGTGACTCGTAGAAGACACCCAAGTTGTTCTTGCATCTCTTATCGAAACCTATTTTGTCATAACCTCTACTGTTACCATCCTCACGTACTCTATCAAAATACACTACTCTTGAGAAGGTGGCCTTGTCGGGTCCACGAGAAGTAACACTGGTATAGCTCTCCAAATCCTCTTCCATGCCTAAACCTCCCATAATCTTCGCAGAGGTTGTGGCAGAAACAGCGACCGAAATCGGATCAGACCGGTTAAAATTCAAGCTACTGACGATAAATTTTGGTGAGATTTCATTACCCTTACTACCCGATTTATCTAGAGCGGCCACGATGCCCAACCCGACTGCGCCAAGATCACAATTCTTCGAGCCTCTGGGAGATGATATCTTGATGCCTATGGGGTTTTTGGGGCTTGTAATTAGGTCCTGATTTGCGGATCGCTCACCACCATAGAGCAATGGGTCCGGCAGCTTTCCGATCGCCGGCCGGGATATCTTGCCCAACATGTTGAAAGAGAATTATATATGTTGAGTGAAGATGGGGCTTCCGCTTCTCCCCTCCCTAGTGTATATGCTCGCTCTCTATTTATTTATGTGGTGTGGGGGATGGGATTAGCCCATGGTTTGGAATTATATGGTGATTAATAATTTAGCAGAAAAACAACTTAATAAATAATAAACAAAAGAAACCTGGTCCTGGTCCTGGTCCTGGTCCTGGTCCTGGCCCTGGCCCATCAAAGCATCAACCCATCAACCAAGAAAGTTTTTATTAAAAATTAAATAAAATAAAGTAATAGACGTTAGACTCGATTCGACACAGACAGTACTGGAGTGGAGAGAAACGGACTTGAAGGAGTCTATAAAACATCACATATCAGCGGCCTAATAGATTCCAACCTCCAACTCCATTGATTGATCTCGATGCCGAGATCTGACCCAGAACCACCGGGATCTGACGCAAAGCAGAATGAACACCGATGGTGGTAGCTAATAAATACCCGGTAGCTGGTAGGTCCCCCGTCCCTGATGGGTGCTGATACTCTGTGGTGCTGGTCAGCCCTAAACCCTAACGTCTTCAAAATATCCTTTGGACCAACGAATAACCAACAATGTGTGAATCCTCAACCTATGCCTAAGGCTATAATCCTATTCCTCTGTCTCACTCCCTCTCTGCTTTCTGCTTGGACTTGGGTTAACGGTGATCCTTGATGACTTACTCAAGTGTTTGTGGGCCTGATTGTCACTTGTCGTCAAGGTCATCTTCGACGTTTCGGGAAAGGAAAAGATGCTAGATGCTGTGTCCAATTCCTACATGTGCCTTGGAGGTTTAAGGCGATCATGGACGACGATTTTTGAATCTTGATTGCTGTCTTGCGAAAGAATTCTCAATAGTCGTCGGGATGAAGGAAAACCTTATTACTCATTCTATGGCCTGGTCGTTAATAGTTGGTCTTCAGTATCTCTCTTTATGGAGGAGGGGCATTCCTCCTGATTGTATTGGTTCACACTCCACAAGGGGGAAAAAAACACAAAAAAAGTTTATACATTGGTGTTGCCCCGAGTTCATGATACCAAAGGGGATCGGTTGTTATGTTCCTTTTTTTTTTTTTTTTTAATTTTTGAGTGTTGTAAGGACGCTTTAGCCGTCCCCTGAAGGATCTGGTGTTATATGATATGAGTCAGGATTTCCTCAAATCAAAGTAAATATGTATAATGTAAGATTTAAAAATATTATATACAAAGGTGAAAGGTTTTGTGCCGAATATATCTGTATTTGTGCTATTGAGTTAGGAATATTTCCTGTATTTGTATATTATATTCATGCGGATATATGTTTTCATACTTTTTAGTTTTCAAAAAATCCCACCTTATATATTATACCTTAATGTCTCATTTGTTTTTTGGGAAGTAGGAGGGGAAAGTTGGTCAACAGGAAAATGATTTCCATTGACCAATTTTACTATTTTATTTTCACCTAAGCTTTAGGCTCCATGGTAAATTTAGTTTCAATAGGTAAGAATCTCCTGCCCATGTCTACCCACAACACGCTACCCCTGTGAATTGGGAACATCTCCCCTACATAATACTATGCAGATGATGAAATATTCTCCATGTGTGACAGATAAATGTGGACAGGAGATCCGGACGGTAAATAATATCCATCTCTCAAGTGAGTAAAATAATTTTCTCACATGAAGAAAAGTTTACAAAATATAATAGGACTTTTTAAATAAGCACAGCCTGAGCACGATAATATCATAAATAATAAAAAGTACATATTAGTAATAAGTATTAGGTAGTAAGTATTACTATTTTATCTTTTGTATTTTGCATGTGATTTTTTATTTGAAAATAAATATATAATTATATCTTAGGCAACACTGTTTTTGAGGTATTTGATTGGATAGGAACAAGCTAAAAATTATAAAATTAAAAGAGTGAAATAAGATATTACATAACCTATATTAGGATTTGGGCTTTATATTAGAATTTAGAACAAGTGAAATTACGTAGGTTTCAGTTCACATGGATGTCGAAGGCAGTAACAGTTAACAAAATAACATCACAGACATCCAATTGTCCAATAAGGATTTTTTTTGTCATTCCAAATACGACCCTCCCCTCCTACAGCTACAGTCTACAGACCCCCACTTTCACGTTTTAATGCAAATGATCGACGTTTTTCTTGAAGGCTATATTTGGTTTGAAGGAAAAGATAAACTAAGGAAAAAAAAGAAAAATATATACAAGATTTGTAAAAATTTCCTCACATTTTCCTTCCTTTCCCTACATTTTCTTTCGAACCAAACACAACCTAAATTCTCATCGGGATGATTGATTTATATCCAAAGAACGATCCTGCAATTGTCATCGCTGCCTCTTTTGTGATGACTAATGAGCCCTCGAGTGCTGACTTACGGAATAATTCTTCGCCCCGAAAAAAAAAGAGAAAAAAAAAAAGAAATTTACGGAATATTTAGGTATGTGGACGTCTGAGTGGGGCCGATTCCTCTCTTTTGCTTGAGAACGACTTGCGTATCCACTTCATAAGAACATTCATCGTACACGTGTCACTTTAGTTCTAAGCGGTTAAACTAAACCATGGGCCACGGCCCATGTTTTAACAACTCCTCCCCGACCAAACCCCACTAAAATAGAAAAAGGCAAGTCTTGATTACGTGTCCAGTTATTCCATCGGTCCATCAACGTAGACTTGTACCAATTGAACCCATAGATTCTGGAAATGAAAGAATATTATTGCAATCTTGTTTATTCTAAACTACTAAAATGATTGATGCAGGCTTACTTACACTTTACACATATTATAAGCTGGTTTTCGCTTTCAATAATTCAGGTGATATTTTGTCATTTCTCTAGTTGTATAATGGCCCGTAAAATCATCTCTTTCTTTATTAAATATATGAAGCTTTGCCCAAAAGATAATTAATCTCTGGTCCACAAAGTTTGCTTTATAGATTTTCTTTTTAAATCCGATGGAATACGCCTACATTATATTCCCTGGAATATTTAGTTTAATAGTGTAAGACGATTGGAATAATTTCTGTTAAATGATAATATGATTAATATCTAATATTCTTATCCAAGAGTATATGTCGTTTGGCATTTAAGGGGATATCTTAAAACTAATTTAATGTTTGTTTAAAATGATAATTAATATTTATGTAAATACCTCAACTAACCCTTAAAGATTAGTTACTTTCTTATATCTGAATCTTTTTTATGCCTTCTTTTATCTGAAAACGGGTTTGATTTGTCTTCACCTATGAGAATTTCTACCAATTCTTGTTTTATTTATTGCAGCTTAGCCAATTCTTTATTGAAATTACAGATATAGCCTTGTCTCATAATCCATATCATGGAATTCCTCATTTATTGATGGATTCCTGGGGTTTTATGTAAATGTTTACAACATTAATTAGAAAAAGAGAGAAATGCTTGTATAATAATTTTTTTCTTATGAAATGTTTGTTAGAGCTGATAGCTCTCTTCTTTTTTAAACCTTAAGGCATAAAAACAGCCGAGCCAGATATCCAGATGGTCATAGCGGAGGCCTGGGTGTTTGGGAGTGCTACCCCTTGTGTACCCCAACTTTTTACCTACGAAAAAAAGATCATAGAGGCAGCTGCTGACCTTTTATCGTATCTTCTTCTTCCTGACCAGAAAGGGGTTTGCTTTGTTGTACATTGGGTATCAACTGGATTGGATTTTGGTCCAATCCGATCCAGTCAGATTGGATCATTACAAATGGACCAGATCCAATCCAATCTAATGAGAATTTTGGATTGGTCCAATTCAATGTTTGGACCATCCTGTTCAAATTTGTTTTAATTTAGATTAGTTTTAACCCAAACCTGATCCATGGTCACCTATATTCTTATCTTCTATCAATGGACCAGATATTGTTCCAATCCAATATAAATTCATTACGGATGGATCAGATCCAATCCAATAAATATTTTAGACCATTAAATCTAGACTGGTCCAATTTAATGCCTTGTTGGTCCATCCAATCTGTCTAAATTGATTTTGGTTTGGGTGGAATGCAACGAAGGTTTAAAGTATCGGCACATATTGTGCCGATGGCTATCTCAATACACCCCTCCAGGGGTTGCATCAGGTCAAACCATAGTTTAGAGGGTAGTCAGGATTTAAACTGACCCCTCTGAACCAATTTTAAAAATAAAACACCAATACAAGTTAATACACCGGTAGATATAGCGTATCGGTCTATGTCGATACTTTGAGCCTCGCTGCAATCCAAAACTGATCCATTAACACCCGTAATTGGAGATGAATTTTGACTAATTCATTCAAATGATCAATGAGAATAGTATATCAGGGTTCAACTATAATAGTGGAAAAATTTGTAACCAAGCAACCGACAACCAATAGGTCAATGGTATTTATCAAAAATCATTGAAGGTTTTGATTAGTCAATGCTCTTCAGGTATTTTCTGGCAACAAAATTTCCATGAACAAAGATCGGGTTCTCTCTCTCTCTCTCTCTCTCTCTCTCTCTCTCTCTCTCTCTCTCTCTCTATATATATATATATATATATATATATATATATATATATATATATATATATCCCAGGATGGCAACACGTGACACAGCCAGATGGCATCCTGGCCTGCCCATAACAAACTCCAGGTAGGTTCAAGTAAAAATAAGTACCATCATTCCCTAAGTAAGCTATCTTGGCTTCTATAGCTCTAAGCTCCCTAGCTCTTTGGTGATCTCATCTGAACTATCTCTACCCAGGTCTCGTCCAACCCCTCATTGTGCATTTGCTAACTTGACTATCGGAGTCTCCGCCCCTGAGATAACACCCGAGGCCTCTAACATACTTCTTCCTCCACAGGTCAGACTTACAAGCCCTCGGCTCTATCAACCCTCTAATACATCAACCAGCCCTCGTCTACAAAAATGAAATTACATTGTTGCCCTCAACCCAACCTTAAGTGTGTGTATATACATATAGGATGCCAAAATCTAAAATCCATCACCGACCACTTATAAATATTTGTTGTCTATTAAATCAAAATTACACATGGTCTACTTCGCTTTCATTGGTTGAAGTCTTGAAGATTAACAATGTATACTTCTACCTTTCACAAAGTGTGCTTATCATCAAGATTTTAACAATGTTAAAGATGCCAGCTGTGATGTATTGATATGTCGGCATCAAAGTATACTTCTACCTTTCACAAAGTATACTTCAGTTTTTTACCTCTGCAGTTCTGCACCATAGATTTTACCAAAAACCCAAAATCTAACTTGATATGTCGGCATTGATGTCATGCCAAAACTCAAGAACACAAGGAACACAAACAACAGAAGTAGTGAGCATTCAAAAGGGGTGGAATCTCTATGCAGCGGCATGAGAAGCAAAGCCATGAGTCGTACACTTGGTCAAAATTATACTCTAGGATGATTTGAAGAGACCATAGACTTTGCCGATGGATCACCAAACTATAATGAATGGGTTCGACTATGATATGGAAAAGATAAGATATCCGAAAAACAACTAACAATAAACTGGAATCATAAACATGGTAGCGAATCAGGTGCTATTTATCAAAATTCATGGGTGGGTTTTGATTGGTCAAAACTCTTTTCATATCATATATTTTCTGTATCATAGAGTTCCCCATAATGATATCTTAGAGGTAAAATACAACTAATATCCTAATGATCAATAAGCATTAAAAATACATTGCAAAACGCAAGTTTCAATATACGGTGAAAATTTACCAAAGAACTTCCCGCAAAGTTTAGGCCAGAGGCCATCCTCAAACCCAAAATCATGAGCTTTGCCAACGTGCCAATCCTGATACAACATTGAAAAGGGAAGAAAAAGAGATCAGATTAATCCATTTGTAACCTTGAAATGTACCTGTCATAAAATCTTCCAGCTCTCTCAAGATCTCCGAGTTCAGTGTAGCAGTCTGCAATTGCTCCATAAGCTTCCGTATTGCCAGAATCCTCTCCTTCTCGCTCTGATACTGATAGAACCATAGAGTGGTATTTTATTGCTTCTCGGTACTTCCCTTGCCTCTGCAAAGATGCTCCTGAACCAAGCATTTTTCATCATTACAAAGATGCATAAATAGCATATACAGATTATATACTTTGTCACGTATGAGAAAGAAAAACTAAGTAATACTTGAGGCAAATTGGTGAGAGTCAGAAAATTATCAAAAAAGAAAAAAAAATCGATGAGTCAGAACCCAATACATGACTAGTAAAATAATAAAATTTGCAGCCTTTCCTCCAATAGAAGAAAAAAAAGTAGAAATGTTATGACATTCTAGTTTGTAACCAATGAAGATCAACAAGAGCTCTTAAAGAAGGTAGAAAGCATGCATTGTATCCTTTAACTTCAAATCTAGCTCCACTATGTAAGAAAGGGCAGCCCAGTGAATGAGGCTCCCGTAAATGCAGGGCCTGGGGAGGGACAGATGATAGTAGCCTTAACCCTGAGATACACAGAGGCTGTTTACAAGATTTGAACCCTGGTCACCCAGGTCACAATAGAGGAACCCAACTTATACAAATTATATGAAACCATAATTGGCATAAAATAAAACAAGTCTTAAGACTCATCCAACTTGTTATTTCATCGAGTTCTGTGGGTCTGTATGTACTCAAATTTAAAGTATTAAGCATCTTTATAAGTGTGCTAGTATTTTCATCAGTCAATTGGCAGCAGACATTTTGGAGAGTACACCACATATCTAGAAAAGGGTTTATATGCTGCCATTTTGTGGGCTCTATATGTAGAAAATGCAAAGAGTGCAATGAAGCCAGCTTTCAAAAGAAAAGGGTTGATTGGGATAAATGGAGAGTACAAAGAATAAAATGTGCAGAATTGACTTAAATTTTTTGGGCTTACTGCCCACACAATGCTTGGTTTAATGGTAAACTCTCGGGCTAACAAACATGAAAACATGATTAGAATCTGAGTTGCAAAAACTGCTGAAGGTTAGATCCGTATCCAGTCTACCTTCCCATGACCCAAGATATCTGGGACCAACATTGGGTAATGGCCTTTCCTTTTATTGCTTAAACAATGCATAACATCTTGCTGTACAAAATTATACTTGCACATGGAATCATTGTGTATATTAAAAAAATATTAACACAATACTCTACCACAATTCCAACCAGCCATCTTGGCAGTTACAAGGTGCTTGTGTACATGTAAATATATTAGAGAGTACTACTCCCTGTCCTCTAACGAGTTCATTCCATGGGCAAAATTTTCAACACTGGTGACTCAATGGTATAGGGGAAAAGTATACTAAGAGTCATGGTGCAGTTGCTCTCTGATCAGTGCCAATAGATCAGGGCAAGACATCTATCACACCCCACATAGGAGAAGGGTCATATTGTTCCATATGGTCAAGATTGCTGATATAAATAAGAAGCTCAAGGGAAAACCAGAAACTCAAACCTTTGGCAATGATTGAGAGTGAAAGCTGTCTGACCTTAAGGGAGAACACTGGATGGCTCTTGTCGCACCAAAACTCCTGTCCTCCCCTCCACTCCCATCTAAACAGTCCAGCAATTTTTTTCCGGAAGGGTCCTATGAATGCATGGAGGACAGAATAATGGAGCTCTTAAGAGAAACAGAACTTCACCCAATCTTGCAAAGAGGGGTCAAAGAGAGACAAGAGGGGCCAACCCAGAGAATTTCTGTGACTTACATGGTGACTCAATGACAAAGCAGGCAGCATCTCAGGGACCAATGGGGAAAAGGAAGGAGTAGAGATCAGTGCCTCACCTAAATGTCGTCATGCAAAATACTATCTTGTGTGCAGTCATCAAATCAGGAAATGGAATCTAGATATACTCATTGTGCATGAAAAAAAGCTTTAAGTGTTCAACTCCTCAATCATAAGAATTATCTTGGGTGCATAACCTTGTGATTGGTGCTATCTTCCATCGGTAGGAGCTGCTTGCAAAATATTTGGGACACAAACAATTACAGTTCTCGTGATAGTTGTGTAAGAGTATAAAGTGGCAGTGGTCTATGAAGTTCTGAAAGCTGGACAGAAAACACCAGTTGTGTAAGGGCTTGATGTTAAAGCAGTGGGAAAGTCACCTAGAAGAGAGGTGTTTGACGTTAAGGCAGTGGAATAGTCAGCTAGGAACTATGCCAGTGGGAAAGTCAACTAGAAGAGAGGTGTTTGAAACCCTAGAAGTGCTAAAGTATTGAAAAGGTCCCCGAAAAGGAGATCAGGCTCCTTATTTATAGGTCAAGGCAGCCATGCCTCTCGTGCATTGCCTTGGATAATGTTCTGGAATATTCTTCGTAGGAAAGTTCTTTAGTTAGTTATACCAGCTCAGCATAGGCGGTCATGGGCAGGGACACATATGAGAGGGGACCAAGTACAACCTTGCACAGTTTTCCCCACCTCTCACACGATCTCCATGTGTCACCATCAGATCTCGTTGCAATCACTGCACTCATCATGCATAAAATGATGGATTGTCTAAATGTTGGATTCAAAGTCTTCCAAGTTTTGAGAGTCTCGGAGAACCTGTATGTGAGATTTGTGCACAGAGGTTTGGGAATCGCAGTGTGTGTTGTGATTTCATGGCAATAATCATGTCCATAATATCTTACAAGTTGACCAGCAACTTCTAGGTCTTGATAGTTTTGGAATCAATAGCAAAAGGCTTGTTCTTTTATTTTGTTTGGTATTTATGGTCCAACAGAATAAGCACCAAGACAACTGTTCTAGAGTGAGAGTGAGCTAGATGAGATCAAAGGTATATGGGATATACCTTGGTGCATGGATGGTTCAACTTGATCAAATTCTCATATACGGGGGGGGGGGGGGGGGGGGGGGGGGGTCAAGAATCAGGCCAGCAATGGAGAAATTTCACATTTTGTTAACCAGTGGGATCTGTTGGATGTGCAATTGCAAGGTGCAAAATATACATGGACAACCATCAAAAAAAACTCACCATGACCAAACTTGGCAGGCTCCTAGTCTCTCGTAACAGAAAAGACGCTTATCTTAAGCCCATACAAGAGGCTCTTCACTGGCCAACTTCAGGCCATGCCCCAAGTCTATTCATATGTAGAGGCACATAGAAAGGAGAGTGACTACCTTCAGATTTGACAATATGAGGCTGCAAAAGGCTGGAGTTTTGGATCGGAACACTCAACAGTGGAAGTCAGTGATATTGGATGGCATGACTAGTTTCACTGGAGAAGCTGAACTGAAAGCCTATAGGTTTATAAGCCTTACTACCAGCGTTTACAAAATTATAGATGAAGTATCGGCAGGCGTCAGGCAGGTTGGAGAAGGTCTACATTCAATCATCTCTAGAAATGGAGCTTTTGTGATAGGAAGGTAAATCCTAGATGGGGTGTTTTCATTATAAATGAGCTAATAGATTCACGACAAAAGAGGAGGTTACCTGGCATAATTTGCAAAATATCATGTCAATTGGGATTGTCTACAATATATTCTTAAATGATGATTGATTTGGTCATGTGCATAGAAGACCATTTACAGCACCCACAAGAAGTAGAGATTTGTTACCTTTCAAAAAAACAAGCAGTAATCTCTTGCAAGTTGAAAGGGCTAGAGGCAGACCGAAAAGGACATGGGTTGAAGTAGTAAGAAATTATTTAAGCGCTCATAATTTAACAATGGATATAAATTAAACAGAATGGTATGGCAAAACAAGATTCATATAGTCAACCCATATAGTTGGGACAAGGCTTAGATGATGATGGCGATATTTTTAAATGATGATCTTCAGCCAAAGTTGGAGAAACTGGATAAGAGTCTGCACCAAGATACTATATTTTCTCAATTCTAGTCAAAGTGTTGTTCTGGGAAGATGTTTGGGTGGGAGAGAGTCCCCTTAGTTCCCTACTATTTATTCACTGTCAGAAAATAAAAGAAAAGTGATCTCTTCGGTTTTTATTGATAATTCTTAGGACTTGGGATTAAGGAGAGGTCTAAGGGAGACGGAAATGGCAATGGTGGATGAACTAGTTTCCCTTTTAGGGTTGACCTTTTTGGATCAGTCTTGTGAGGATAGTAGAATTTGGAAACCTTCCCTCTCTGGTGTTTTCACTTGTTCATCTTTCTTTAATGTCCTCATTCAATCAAATAACCTTCCAAGAAACTTTCCATCAAAGGAGATATGGTGTAGCCCTGTACCCCCAAAAATTCGGGCTGTTTGTTGGGAGGTGGTTCTTTAAAAAAAATACTCCGGATGTGTTGCAAAGAAAAAGGCCAAACTTTTGCCTTTCACCCCATGTTTGTAGCCTTTGTTTGGGTTTTGGTGAGACGATCACACACCTATTAATATCTTGTCCTTTTGTGCACTTTATTTGGTCCTAGTTCTCTTCTCTTTGTTTGCAGGTGGACACCTCCCCCGGATGTGATAAACCTTTTTGACCCAAGCTTTTTTAGTCAACCAAAGAGGCGTGGTAGATTTATGTGGAGAGCCACAAGAGTAGCCATACTCTGGTCAGTCTGGGTAGAAAGAAATAACAGGATCTTTAAAGGAGTGGAAAATCCAAGGAGGCAACTATAGAAAGAATAACCATTATGACTACCCATTGGTTGAAAACTCTAGATTTGTTTAAAGATTTCTCAGTTGAGGACATATTTAGGAATTGGGGAATGGTGGCAGCTACAACATTTATAAAACCTATTCTGTAGGAAATTTGATCCCCTCACAACAAAGAATAAAGTTGAACTTTGATAGGAGATCTAGAGGTAACCCAGGGCCTTCAGGTATAGGGGGAGTATTCAGAGATGGTGATGGGAGAATTGTTGCTATGTTTTCTGGGCTAATAGGGGTGGGAGACTCATTGCGAGTAGAAGTGATGGCTCTGCTTCAAGATGTAAAATATGCCAAGCAATTGGGATTACACCAAGTGGAGATAGAAGGAGATTCTAAATTGTTAATGGACTGGCTGCAATCAGGAAAGTTGGGAGCATGGACATAACAAAAGCCCATACGGAAAATTCTCAATATAACAAGGGAGCTTGATGTAGGCTTCAAGTGGAAAAGAAGATCAACTAATGGTCTGGCTTATACCTTAGCCAAACAAGGGACAATGAGGGAAAGTTTGTTCTGGGTAGTTCTGTAATTCAAATTACTTGGGCCCAAGTTGGGGCGGGCTCGGGCCGGGCTCGGGCCAGGCTTTTAGTGTTCATTAACAGAAAAATAATAGGCCCGAGCTCGAGCCCGGCCCGACCAACGGGCCTAGAACTTGGGCCCGAGCCTGGCCCTGATAAAAAGCTCGAAGCCCGAGCCCGACCTAATAAAAGAAAATCAAAATTTTCCCTATTCAAATAGACATTATCTATTTTAATTCAGGTGTTTTTTCCCCTATTTAAATGAACAATGGGCTTACAAGTGAATCAACAACCTTCTCAAATCAAAAAATTTATTCAAATGGATATCACATAGGGTTTTTACTTAGGTTTAACTATAGGTCGGGCCGGGCCGGCCCATTGGGCCATCCGGCCCATGAACAGGTCTAGGCCCAACTCCTATCTTAGGGGTTGATAATTGTATCTTAATTTTACAGTAACGAAGTTACCGTTTCCGATAAAATATATATATATATATATATATATATATATATATATATATTCTAGTCAACAGTGCATCTCATAGATATTTCAGAAACTCTAGACCATAGTTATCAAGGCGATGCCTAGGCGACAAGGCACCCTTTGAGGCTCGCCTCGCCTAATCGCCAAGCAGTTTTGTACTATGTATTATACAATACTTTTTTATTCTTTATTTTTTGACATTATAATTATAAAATAGACACTATTAAACTAAAATATTTATTGTGTGTTTACATAGTAATTTCTTTTTATTATTTTACCCTAGGATCTATGTTTTCTACATAAAATATCCATTGCCTAGGTACCCGCCTAGGCAACTAGGCGACAAGGTGCCCCCCTGTCGCCTAGCCTCGCCTTGGCACCTTAGAAAACTATGCTCTAGACTCTAGAGGCCTCTACCAGGGTGACCCTCTGTCCCCCCTCCTATTTGTGTGCTGTGGACACTTAGGTTTTTGAGAACAAATTTTCACAACGAGAAGAGCTCATGTGGCTTTACTTTACAGTTTTCAAAAAAAATAATAATAATAATAATAATGCCAAAATTTGCAGATAACTTTTGAGCAGAGAGGGTTTGAGTATTCCATTTATTTCGTTTCTAGAGTTCATAAACAAAAAGGACTAAACAACATGACAATAGGAAAATGAAAGGCTGAAATACAAACCTAAGCCTCGAGCAGCCTTCTTTTCCTCAATTGGATCCTTTAGATTCTGAGCAAGCTCAAGAGCCGTCTTAAACTCTGTAAATGCTTTCTGGGGATCCTGATTTCTCAGGAATTTCTTCCCATTTTTCAAACGTGAAATTAACTCCTGCTTCCTTGAATCTACAATTATTTCATTCTCTGATATTCTACTACCTACTGGAGCATAACTCAAGGTGGGGGCATAGGACTCAATTTTTGCTTGCCTCCGAAGTGCTTCATTAATCTGTCGAAGCTGATCATTTAACCTTTGAAGTTCTCCTCTCCTCTGCCGTGCAAGCAAACCTGAAACAAACAGTGTGGTTTAATTACAAAGAAGCTCACAGATAATACTTTCTCAAATAGATAATACCTGGGCAAGTAATTATCAGAAAATGGGGGAGGTTTAAGTAATTTCTTTTAAACATTATAAGAATATCTTTTTTTCCAACTCAAGTTAATATCCTATGACAATTTCAAATAGAAAAAAGTTACCATATGTAACTTTTGATTCTTATATTGCATTTGGTTAGGAATATTCTTCTATTAACGTATCAAATTGAAATCTGCATACAATCAAATTTGTAATTCATTTCCATAAAGTAATGTTTTTTGCGTTTTGTAATTCGAACAGAGTTGAGGCATCCAAAATAGAAGCATCCCATAGGTTTCAAAGCACCAAGGCAGGGCTAGGAGACAAGGGGTTGCCTAGTCGCCTAGGTGATGGTTTTTTTTTAACATCTAGGGTAATTCCCTAGGTTCCATAGCAACCAACAACCATCTTTCACTGGTAATTATCTATAACCTGCATATTAAAACATTGAAATCTATACATTCATGAGAAAAATAAAGAAGAAGAAGAAAGAATAGAAAATTAAAAAAAATACGGGGGTTTAGCCCCTGTTTTGATCCAAGTAAAAGATGAAAAGAAAGGATGGAAGAATATGTTGAATTGTTGACTGGACAAAATTTAAATTTCTTCCTTGCTCATCAGTTCAGGTTATGAAGCCTTTGAGGGTTCAAGACAGCATACACTAACATGTGTGTTGATTGAACCCCAACAGATAAGAAAATAATAAAAAGAAACTAGTATATGAACCCACAAAATAAATAATTTAATTTAATGATGTATATATAATTATTATAATATAAAAATAGAAAATATAAATAATTCATAGCGCCATGTATATAACAACTAAGCACTTAAAGCTAGGCGACTCTCCATGGGTGCCTTGTCACCTAGGAGTTGCCTTGACAACTAAGTACCCTAAGAAAAGACAACAAACCCAAGGGCCAAAACCTTTTTTTTGAGAAATTATTATATAATAACATATTTAAAAATTGCATGCCATTTGACCTCTTAGGCACCTGTGGCAACCAAAGCATAAACCTTGGTTTTCTATGTCTAAAAGTTAAGATCCAGTACCCAATTATTATGCAACCACTGATTTATAGTTATGACATTCCTTTCGAGAAGTCAAAATCTTATGATTTATTATATGATTCATGATTTGAATCATAAATCCCAATAGTTTTGTTTTGAATCGTATGTTTCAATCCTTTTCTACAAAAACCTTACAATTTTTGTTTGAATCCTATGATGTCATTATGAATCTTACAATTTATATGATTCATGTGATTCAAATCAATTAAGAAATAGTAATATATTTAGTCATTTCTTTGTGTCTATTTAGTTTTGTCAAGAGAAAGTTGTTTTAAATTCCTTACCAGAAAATCATTTATTTAGGTTACTTAAAACCTTTTTTATGAAGAGGTAGAGTAAGATTTTATTAAGAAAATAAAAGATGGATACAGGTCAAACTTAAAACCTTTTAGTAGCAATATTGAGTTTATTTCCCACCATATGTAGGTTAATGAGCCATTGTATGTGGATTATTTGACTTTCAAGTCAAACTTATCATCTTAGACTTCTAGTTTACAAGTGGTGAACTCTTTTGTTTTAGGTACATATATGGTACATATGGATTAAAAGTAGAGTAAAACAAGGTTCATAATATCGATACAGTCCAATACGTCAATAGGGGTGTATCGGATTGTATCGAGGCTCACGTCTTTTTTTTTTTAGTTTTTTTTTCCAATCTGGTTCAGAGGGGTCGGTTTAAGGCCCGTCTACTCCCTGAACCGGGTTAAACCCCGAAACACCCTCTATAGGGGTGTATCGGGAAGCCCACGATACGATACGGCCCAATACGTATCGAAATTTTGAACCTTGGAGTGGAATCACTTTTCTAAATATATTCAAATTTTTTGTATATCTATTTTAATTTTTTAGACAAGTTTGTAAAAAGAGGGAAATAATCTTACAATTTATTATACAATTCACAATTTGATTCAATTCAAATTTCTCTATGATTTAAGATACAACTACATTCAGAATATTATTTGAGAATTATGTCAAATGCACATATAACAACACATGTAAGGAAACAATAGAAACTGAACAACTATAGTTCAACTGTCACTACTTTGCTAATAATCCATAATCCATTCCAGGAAGCTAATGAAAACTTTCATTATAAGTACTAGTGGAATTCCATTGAAACAAACTGACAGAAATTAATACTACCCTACCTCCAACAGTGGCCCCTACAAGGGCTACAAAGAGCAAAAGAGGCATGTTGAAAACAGAGTTATCAGCCTCACATGTTTCTGCCAGAGCTTCAAAAGGCATGGCCAGCATCAAAATATTTGCAACAGTAAATATTGTAGTCGGTGAGTTGAATGGTGTCGTGATCTGCAACAATCATAGCTTCCATCAAATGGGGGAACGTGATAATCTTGACAGTGATCTGCATAGGATGATATACTACTTAAATCTAAGCTGGAGATACATAAAGTATTGTGGAATGTATGCATTGATGCCAAAATCCAAAGACTTCCATCTTTCCATGATAATATATCATATCATGAATTCATATTTTTAGCTATGAAAATGCCTATACTAACACATAAGAAAAAGACAAAAGTATTCAGTCATTCCATATTTTATCACAAACCCCAAAAAAAAATCATTGGTGTAATAAATATAGAGACGTAAAAAAGAGGGCAAATAATGCCTCAAAAAAGGCTTTACAGTATGCTACTCCCAAGACACAAAACAAAGACCAGTAACAAAATTCCTCTAAACCCAAAGTCCTCGAATACTACCAAATCTGTGAGGTAATAACTGGCATCCACACATAGGCAGCATGAAAAGCCTCTCAATCCCTTCACAGATACTCCAGCAAACAACAATAGACAGCATCCACCAGAGGGTACCTTGGATCCCATTGATGGGTAGGGAAAGGAGAGGAGAATTGCATGAAAGGAGAATAAGTGAATCAGAAAGAAACTCTCAAATCATAAGTCTCATTAAACAAATAATCTATAGTATAGAGGCACGGGTTCCTCTTTTTGATTTATGCATCATACATCTACTAGAGATATAACGGTCCCTATGGCTCAGATGATCAAGCAGAAAATCTCCAGGAAAACAAGTCAAACTCCAGTAACACCACAATTTAGGTTTTTAAACAGGCTGCTTCTAACACAATGATCTGAAAATTGACAACCTAATAGCAACAAATACAACTTCGCTCCAACTTCCAGTCTTCCACCAATAAAAGCTTCTGAACTTAAAGCAAAATTATGTTGCAATTAACTTGAGGATATTGAAATGCCAGGCTGAGCAACTAAACTTCTTTGTACAATACTGAATATGTTAATGCACAACTCTGAGGAATGGAGCTTCCAATGCTTATAAAGGGTTTATTTGTGACACTTGTAGGAAAGAGAATATAAAATTAATAAAATCTAAATAAAGGAAATATCAAAAGCATAATATAAGGAGCCTCACCATCATACCTGATGAGCAAATAAGTGTTCCACAATAACTTTGGAAAAGCCTAGTAGCCTATGATCAGTATCACAAATTCCTTTCAACTTGTTCATCTGCCCTGAATACATTGATCGGCAGTTTGGCAATGTGCATCTTGTCTCAATTGGTGTCTGGGTTCTACAAGAAGCGTTGACAAAGGAACAGAGACTTCTTTCCCCTCTAGTTGGTAATAAATCAACCTTACCCAATGCTTTTTCTTGCATGACATGCTTAAAGATCTTCACCATTCTCACATGCAATATATCTTTTAGACCTCGTTCTGCTGCAAGAATT
This sequence comes from Nelumbo lutea, assembly GCF_056320005.1. Classification (NCBI taxonomy): domain Eukaryota; kingdom Viridiplantae; phylum Streptophyta; class Magnoliopsida; order Proteales; family Nelumbonaceae; genus Nelumbo; species Nelumbo lutea. Next base: position 2,073,501 of record NC_142689.1, read on the forward strand.
AAATCAGAGTTTCAAAGGGAAGGAAAATAAAAACACGGGAGTCATAGATACAGTATATTTTCCTTATTGATAATAGATTATGATTATTAAACAAAATCTGTATGTTGCAATCTCATGAATAAATTCCATATGCAGATGAAATGTGTAATGAATAAAATATTTTGCTTTTGGAAAAAATGATATAAAAGATAGTATCAGTTGCTAATTTTAGAAGGACTAAAAAGAGTTGGTTCTTTAGTCTTTCTTCATTCGGTAATAGCACATTAACATAGAATATTACGGCAAAAACGTTCCTCTACAACAATTTTTCCATAACAAAATGTATGTTAAAATGAGACGAACCAAGAAATCCAAATAAAGAACTTAAAATATAGAATTGCATGCAGATAGTGAAATGACCGTTATTTACAGAATTCAAAGCAAATAATAGTAGCAACCTAAATACCAGAAATCATAACCAATATCGAAAGCACTAGAAGTTTGTTCAAAAAAGAGAAGAGGAAAAAAAAAGAATTTAGAACTTAAAATCATACTAAAACCTTTTTATTTCATATTCTTTTAGCAAAAGTAAGTAGGAACTCTAATTAATGATAAAAAAGCTATCATTTTTTTCTCTAGTAAATCATATTCTTATCATTTTCATTAAATGTAAAGAATAATATAAGTTTTGTTTCCAGCAAAAAAAAAAAAAGAATAAGAAGAACAACAGAAAATCATTTGAACTAATTGAAGGCGTAACTTACAAATGTAACCTCAGAAACCAGAATATAAAACATGCCATGCGACAAATAAGTAATATCTGCCGAATAAGCTAGCATTTCAGTTCCTGTTACAAAAAAACAACAGAAACTGGAGTACATTCTAGGAATAGATGACTTAGACTCAAGTCTAATTCAGAAAAATCGAAGTCTGGTTACAGTATTCAGAGCTATAAATCCATTAAAGAAGGTGGACAGATTTCCTACTCACGCTAGAAGAACTGAATGATTTGACGGTGAAAGTCGTCAAGAGATCTAATTACTTACCGGAGGGAACAAGTACACCGGGAAAAGCGGACGGAAACGGCCGATATGGCCGGAAAGACATGCAGTCGCAATGGAAGACAAAGACCGCCATGGGTTCGGATAGAGAGCGATGGATGTTTCTTTCGGTGGGCTTTTATGTACACAGTACACGTACGTCTGAGACCGAATCTGCTCCTCACATAGGGCGCTTCATATGCACATCGTATCATGCATCGGGAACATCTCTCGTACTTATAAATTATTATTCACGAGAAAAGATCCCCAATGCACGGTGGATGTGCATGTGAGCGCCGTTGTGTAAGGAACAGATGTACAGACTCTACCGAAGAATCTCGGCGAATGTAACTACCCTTGGATGCTGAGCTTATCACGAAAATGGCCCTTGTGTTCAAAGTTCAATGGCTACTAGCTAGCCCGTTGGTAGCCGGAACCTTGAAAATTGTCAGCCTCCTGATTGGAGATCTCCTTGAGATTGATTGGGTGAGCGGTGAACCCCACTTGAGATATTTGGATTAGAACCAGTACTATATCCAGATATCCTCCAGCTGGACTGCTCTACGACTCTGGGTCTATGACTAGGCCAAACAGCCCAGACAGAACATATGACCAATTTTGGCCTAGATTCGGCTTGTAAGCCCACGTTCAAATCTAAGTCCGATAAGGCAATGAGCAATACCCAACGCACGCTAAATGGGCCTAACTTGATATCTTAAATTAAACATTTTATTTTAGAATTTAGACGTTAGATATGGGAAAATCTTTTCAAATTCTTAATATTTGGCGTATTGGTGGGTCCAAAACCTGATACATATTGAGTGTGAAGTACAAATATGTTCAGTCACAGTGCAAAATCTTTTGTAGGGTATTTTAAATGTATTTGCATTTTACATATTTGTATTTACATGATGTTACACGAATTCATGATCTTTATATGAAAAGAAAAAAATTGGAGTGATTGATAAACAAAACATTGCAAAATCGAAAGCATTTCTGGACTATAATTAGATGAATGAACTGTGAGGAGAGCACATGGGAATTGTTTTATCTACCCTAAGCATGGTAGAGTACTTCTGGTGTGTTAATTATCAACAAGATGTAGGTGCCGTTTGAAAAGTTTTTTTCAAGAGATCTTTCAGTAGCCCAAAGACATTTTGAGCTTTTGGGTCTTGTCTTTAAAGATAAAGACTATTTAATAAGCAGGTGGATCTATCAGGCTTTAAAAAACATGTTTAGAGTCTATCTATTTGTAGAAAGACCAAAATATTTAATTTGAAGCTTCCTAAAATTTAATGTTTTCAGTCTTTTTAGGCCTTTCTATACATGCAACTTCTTATTTTTTAGGTTTTTGGTTATCAAATGGAAACATAACTATTTTTGGACTTTCAAATTTACGGAAACCCAGAAGATTGGGTGGAAAGACTTGCCAAATGTTGTTGTATTCTTATCAACATCTTCCCATTTAGTATAGCTACAACGTCATCTAGACTAAAGAACCACTGAACCACTGAGGTTTCAAACTTATCATGATGTAGCGCGATCCAGGCACTCCTAGCTGACCGCTGATTGGCTCCTTGCTGGCAACGGGCGAGACTTGAGAAGATGGAATGAAAGATTCCCGAGGGTTTTCCCGATAGGAATACTCCGATGCTTAAGTTAGTACTGTGTAGGGAAAATGAAAGGAAAAACAAGGGCTAAGAGTGTAGGTCGTGCAGTGTTTCTGTACTCAAGAGATGTTTTAGTCTATCTTTTCGAAAGGAATTTCTCCTCTGCTCTGAGGGCTTTTATAGGGGCGCTCCTTGGGGGATTGGGCGTAACCGCCACCGGATCTCCTGCCACAACCGTTATCTGCCAAGGCTGCGCGGGTGGCCGTTGGGGCGTACTCCTTACCTGGGCGAGTGACACGTCTCCAAGGTGGCAGGCACGCCTCCACCTACTGAGAGATGTGGGTGCAGACTGCCGAAAGGATAGGGACTACGCCGTCAGTAGGTGATATGGCACAGTCTGACTGGTACGGTCTGTCAGATAGAGGCTTCCTACGGAATGCTCGTGAGATCCATTCACGAGCTACTTTGTAGCGAGTTAGGAATGCTTCAGGAGTGCCATTAGTTAACTATTCTTCGGGACTTCTTGTCCGCTTGGGAGTTCGGGCGAGTTGGTTTTCTTAGTTTGCGAGCTGAAGTTGCCTCGAAATATTCCTTTGGGGGTAGCTCGGGGAACCGGGAGCTCGCATCGTGGCGAGCTATTTTAGGGGCCTGTTACTTAGCTATACCAGACCACGATGTTGAGTTGTCGCTTACGTCGGGCCAGTGTCCATGTGTCACTATTTCATAGATCAGGTCAAATCACCCTTGATCAATTGCCCCCCACTCATCGGGTGAAGAGTATTGCCTTAGCGCGGGGAGTTTAAGAAGCGCGATGGGTTGATTTGACCGAAATTCAAACTTGATCGACTACCCTCATTAAATGTGTTCACGAGAATCAAGAGATCTTCTGTCTTCCCTGACTTTTCAGGTTTCGAAAATGTGCTGAGGTGGCCTTTAATTCCGAACGTCGTGCGGCTACGACTACGACTACTTCGATCATGGAAGATGTGCCGCCAATTGCCTTCAGTTTTTAGGAGGCGTGCAGTCAGGAAATCTATGGACCGTTGGATCTGCTTTGATCCGGGCCGTTAGTTTGAAAGGGCAGGGGCTATAAATAGGGGCCCCCCCTCAGGCCCTACCTTCTTCCACACCATCCTTTGGATTCTGAGGTCGCATACTTCGCCTAGCTTTCTCGAGTTCTTCAGTCAGCTCCGTTCCATCTTACTCTGGTGAGTCCCAATTGTCGTCGGTCATGTCCGGGTACCCACGTCATGCTTATTGCAGGGGCGATAGCCAGGATGACGACGCTCCCTCGAGCTCGGGGGGAGCCTGGGAGCGTAATCCGGAGGCTCGGGAAGCCTCTGGCGATACTGCATCTACTTCTACGGGAAGGGAGCCTGATACCTTTGGCCCTTCCTTAATGACGGTGGAGAGACTCAGGTCTCTGATCCGCTATTTTCGTCTCCCTGGGGACCTGGTTTATAGCCTCCCTACTGGCAACTTCCCGTGGGAGCATGGTCCCAACGACATAGTAATTTTTCAGGAACAGCTCGAGGCTGGTTTGCGTCTCCCCCTGCACCCCTTGATAGTGGAGGTGCTAAATCACTTTAACGTCACTATTGACCAACTTCATCCCAATGCCATTCGGAACATGGTTTTGTGTTACGAGTATTGTCTCCCTTTAGATCTTGATATTTTTGCATCTATCCTTTGCACACTCCCCCCGTCGCGGCTATAATCTCTTATACGAGCTGCCGAATAAGATTCCCACCTGGAAGTGGGACTATTTTGTGGTCCGTAACCCCGAGGGGTGGCCCTTTCCTACTGCTTGGAGGGGCACTGTCCAAGACCCTGGGGCCGAGCTGGACCCCGAGACTTGGAAAACGATTCTGTCCTAGGCGCCAGTAGACTTCCATTGCTCAGACTACTTAGCCGAGGAGAAGCTCGTGCAGGCAGGCTTGAGCCCGGGTAGGTCGGTCTTTTAGGTCGTGTAGTGCTTTGCGACTGTACACATGCATTGTTTATTATTGGACTAATACCTTGTGGTATTGCGGCAGCCATTATGTCTAGTGCTGATTCGCGCTGCCTTCTCTCAAGCAGCCAGAGACGCCAAGCGAAGAGGACACGCCCTGACCAAACCCCGCCTTCGGGGAGCACTGAGTTTAGGTCCGCCGAATCGGTCCTTCCCTCTCCTTCGCCCAAGGTTGCGATGCCCCCCCCCTGAGGGGACTACTGGGGCTAACCCTGGGGGGAGCGAACTCCCTAAGTCGGGGGAGGCATCCTGCAACCCCCTTCAGCCCCGTCCTTACCCCCGATTCCCAGTGGGGAATTGGGAAGGGGTAAATGACTATCCGGTGGCCCGTCGGAGGAGCCAGAAAGCGGTTACCAATGAGGAAATCACTCAGTGGGGGAACATGGAGCCTGGGGATTTATCCGCGTTTGCCTCTGCTCACTGTATGGTGGTAAGTGAAATTTCTTCTTCTCTTGTTTTACCCTTTCCCGCTGTCTTCTGATCTTTCTTTCTTGCCGACAGGTGAATTCTGCCATTCATGTCATGGCTCTCCAGACGCACATCCATCGCATCGACGCTCTCGACCAGCGTGCCACCAATCAGAGGCTCCAGGGCAAGCTCGATCGGGTCCGGGGCGAGCTCCAGCACACCCACAAGGGGAGCGAATCTCAGGAGTTGCTCGTTCATGACCAGGAAGCTCAAATCGCTTGGCTTACTGAAGAGAGCGCACGCTACAAAGAGGAGTCATCGAGGATGGCGGGGGAGAGGGAGCTTCTCAGGCAGCAAGTGCAGGAATTGGAGTCCACTCTTCTGAACCGGACCCGAAACTTCGATCAAATGGTGGAGGTTGAGCGAGAGAAAGCGGTCTGGGATTTTAAAGATTCTCATGAATTTCATGACCTCCAGGCAGAGTACGGTTTGTGTTCATACCGCTCGGGGTTTAAGCTCTGCTAGTGGCTAGTTCGGAAGAAGTTTTTCAGGCTCAACCTCGACGGCATTACTATGAAGGGTCTGTCTCCTGAGACAGCGGCCTAGGCGGATGAAGAGGAGTCCGATTCTCCAGAGGAAGAGGAGGCAGATTCTTGAGGTGGTGTTTCTCTGGGTTTCTGTGGCTTCTGGGTGCCATAAACCTGGTCTTTCACAAGTTTCAGTTGGGCGGTTGTGCCCAGTGGTGATGGAACCTTACCCGAGCTTGTTTAGCTCGGTTATTGCACTTGTCATTCATTTTTCATTTTGTTTTTTTTTTTGAATGAATGAATGAAAGTTTCTTCCTAATAAGTATGATGGACTTTACTTTTACTAAAGCAATCTCATCACTTGAACTGTTGAAGTTACATACCTGAAGTAGGGCTCTTTGGTAGGCATTATCCCGATTTGTCACATTTAAGGCCAACGTGCTATATCACAGAGTGATTGCAACGTATGCCCGAACTAAGCATCAGTTGGCTTTTTCTCAATTCGACCAACGTATCGGGACGAACTATGTTTCGCGGGGTTTATACCCGAACTACTTACGCTTTTAATGTTTTCATGCCTTTGCCATTGTCGTTTCACGCCGAGGTCTTTGTCAGCTCGGTGTTCTGGTCCTTAGGCTTTGGGAGGGACCGTAGTCTGCTCCCGAATTTCTCCTAGGCCGAAGTGGCAACTGGGGTCTTCTTGTGCCGAGGTCATGTTAGCTTGGTATTCTGGCCCTTGGGCTTTGGGAGGGACCGTAGTCCGCTCCTGAATTTTTACAGGTAATATTGCCTTAGGTTGACAATATTCCATGCCCGAGGTACTTGTTTCCCTTCGAGGGTTTCGAGTTCATATGTTCCTTCCCCGAGCACTCGTTTCACTCGGTAAGGACCATCCCAGTTGGACCCGAGCTTACCAGCACTGAGCTCAAGCACCATAACTTTACGAAGGGCCAAGTCGCCAACACGGAGGTTTCGCCTCTTGACCCTGGCGTTATAATACCAAGCTACTCTCTACTGGTAGGCTGCGGTCCTAATGTACGCAAGGTCCCTCACCTCATTGAGTAGGTCGAGGTTGGTGCGTAGCTCATCTTTGTTTATTTGATCGCTATGCTTCCAGGCACAACGTGGGTACTTCGATCTCTGCGGGAATCACTGCTTCAGTACCGTAGGTGAAATTGAAGGGTGTTTCTCCCATGGCGGTCTTCTCCGTGGTTTGGTAGGCCCATAAGACATTGGGTAGTTCATCTGCCCACAATCCTTTAGCTCGATCCAGCCATGCTTTTAATCCACGGAGGATGGCTTTGTTCGTGACTTCTGCTTGACCGTTTACTTAAGGGTGCACGACTGAAGTGAAGTTCAGTTGGATCCCCATGTCTCTGCACCAATCTTGAAATTTGATGTCTTCGAATTGTTTGCCATTGTCAGAATTCAATACCCGAGGTAATCTGAAACAACATACGATGCTCTTCCAAAAGAAGTTTTGGACATTTCGGGCTGTGATTGTCACAAGGGGCTCAACTTCTACCCACTTGGTAAAATAGTCCACCGCCCGAGTAGATCGATGCCCCACTGCGCGAAGGGCCACAAGTTGGTGAGATACTTGAGGTCGGCAATGGGTTGGTGGTGAATATTGGCATGTCTCTGATATTTGTCGCATTTTCTAACGAGTTCAATGGTGTCTGCCTTCATTGTTGGCCAATAATACCCTTGCCGAAGCGCTTTCTGGGCAAGGGCTCTGCCCCCCAAGTGTCTGCCGCATAGACCCTCATGGATGTCGCGGAGTACGAGCTCGGCTTCGGTAGGTCGCAAGCAACTCAGATAAGGGAGCGTGTAAGATCTCCTGTACAACCGCTCGTCTATCACGATGTATTTGGCTGCTTGGCGTTGCACCCCTCTGGTTGCATTGTGATCTGCAAGGAGGTTCCCATGTAGCAAGAAGCTCGTGAGCGGGTCAACCTAGCTCGGCTCTGCTTGAACGACGGGAGTGACCTCCTCTGCCCCCCTGAGAATGCTAGGCCGAGATAGGTCCTCTATGTACACGGTCCTCATGGTGATGTCACTAGTGCTGGCTAACTTGGACAGGGCGTCGGCCTCAGCGTTCTCCGACCTAGGGATCTGTCTGATGAAGTGTGACTGGAAGTTGAGTAGAACCTCTCTGACTTTGGCTAAGTAGGCGATCATGGTTGGCTCGCGACCTTCGTACTCGCCGGTGACTTGGTTGACCACAAGCTGGGAGTCACTGCAGATAACGATGTGCTTGGCTTTTACTTCTCTGGATAGGGTTAGTCCAGCTGTCAACGCTTCATATTCCGCTTCATTGTTGGACGCCTTGAACTCGAAGCGTAGCGCGTACTCCAATTTTATGCCGCTTGGGCCGTGTAGGCAGTTCGCGGCTTGTACTAGAGGTCATACTCGCTGAGCTCAATGGCCCACTTCGTCAATCGGCCAGAGACCTCGGGCTTAAGCAAGACTTGTCTCAGAGGTTTGTCGATAAGGACGATAACAGTATGAGCTTGGAAGTACGGGCAGAGCTTCTGAGCTACAATTATCAATGCGTATGCTAGCTTCTCCATCTCTGGGTATCTCGTTTCTGCTCCCTGCAATACCTTACTAACATAATAGATGGTTCATTGGACCCAATCTACTTCCTTTATTATTACCAAACTGACCACTTCGTCACTCGCCGAGAGGTATAGTTCTAAAATGTCGCCCTCCTCGGGCCGGGTTAAGGTCGACACACTAGAGAGGTAATTCTTGAGCTCGTCAAACACGAGCTGACAGTCTTGGGTCCACTCGAACCCTTTGCTCTTGATTGCCTTGAAGAATGGCAAACAACGGTCCACCGATTTGGACATGAAGCGACTCAGGGCGGCTATGCGGCCATTTAGCCTCTGAACCTCCTTCAACTTACAGGGTGGTCTCATGTCTAAGATGGCCTTAACCTTATCCGGGTTGGCTTCAATGCCGCGCCGGTTAACGATGTATCCCAGGAATTTACCTGAGGTCACGTTGAACACACACTTGTTCGGATTTAATCTCATGTTAAACTTACACAAAATTTCAAAAACAGAATGCAAGTCCTGTATTAATCCATATGAGAATTGGGTTTTGACGACCATGTTGTCTACATAGCATTCTACTTTTCTGTCGATTAACGGCACAAACAACTTATTTACAAGTCTCTGAAAGGTTACTCTTGTGTTTTTCAACCCTAAGGGCATAACCTTGTAACAGTAGAGGCCGAACTCTGTGATGAGGGCAGTTTTTTCTTCATCTGTTGGATCCATTTTGATCTGGTTATAGCCCGAATAGGCATCCAAGAAACTAAGCAACTCATGCTCTGAGGTCGCGTCCACTAGATGGTCAATTCGGGGGAGCGGGAAGCAGTCTTTCGGGCAAGCCCGGTTTAGGTTGGTGTAGTCGACGCACATGCGCCACTTGCCGTTGGCCTTCTTTACCAGGACGGGGTTGGCTACCCAGCTCGGGTATTGGACTTCTCTTATGAAGTCTGCCGCGAGGAGCTTCTCGACTTCCTCGTCGACTGCTTTCCACCGTTTTGGGGCTAGGTTGCGTTACTTCTGTCTAACGGGCCTAACTACAGGATCAGTGTTCATCTTGTGAGTTATGAGTTTGGGGTCTATACCGGGCATTTCTACCGCGGACCATGCAAAAATATCTAAATTTTGAAGTAAAAAACTTACCATTTCGGATCGTAGGGGCTTCTGGACGGAAGCGCAGATCTGGAGCGTCCGAGCTGGGTCTGTTGTTGACGTCGAGACCGCGACTGTTTCCTCCGTGGGCGCGGCTCGCTCTTCGCCTTGCTCCATGGGTCATTCCAGTTCAAGGTCATCGGCCACCTTGGTTTTTCCCTTTGGGGCGGCAACGTAGCACTTGCGGGACTCGAGCTGGTCACCCCGCGCTACTCCCTCGCCGAAATCTGTGGGAATTTCATAGCCAAGTGGTAAGTGGAGACCACCGCCCATAGAACATGGGTGATTGGTCGACCTATTATGGCATTGTAGGGAGAAGGGGTTGCTACCACCAGGAAGTTGTGTTCGAATCTGACCACACAAGGCCACGTGCCGATCTCTATAGGTACTGTTATCTTCCCAATGGGGCGGACTTCCTCCCCACTGAAGCCTACTAAAGGGGTGTCCGTAGGCCTCAAATCACTTCTTTGCAACTGAAGCTGGTCGAACGCAGCTTTAAAGAGGATGTCGGCCGAGCTGCCCGAGTCTACGAGTACACGCCTGACCTTGAAGTCGTTGATTCTTAGTTTTATTACGAGCGCGTCATCATGGGGGTAATGGATCCCTCGCGCATCATCTTCCATGAAGAAAATGGGGTCTCCCGTCTTCGGTCGCTTTGGGGGGTTCTGCTCTTCCCGGGCGGCCTCACGAACTGACGTCCGAGCTGCTGCTGAGGTGCAACCCGCAACGATCGAGCCTCCCACTATCACGTGGATGGTTCCTCGAACTGGCCTCTCTTCTGGAGGCTGTCTCTGCGGTTGTTCGACCGGCTTGCTGCTGGATTCCAGAGTGTCTCTGTCGTGCTCCCCTTGCCGACCTACTCTATTATTATTATTATTATTATTATTATTATTATTATTATTATTATTATTATTATTATTATTATTATTATTATTATTATTATTATTATTATTATTATTATTGTTATTATTTTGTACAAAGTTTCTCAAATATCCACGACAGATGAGCTCCTCTATCTCGTCGCGGAGGTTTTTACAGCTTTTGGTGTTGTGACCGTGGTCTTTGTGAAAACTACAATACAAACTCTTATTTCTTTCGTTGGGGTTCCCCTTCAGACGGGGTGGCCACTTCACGTACGGGGCATCCTTGATTGCCATCAGGATTTTGGCCCGCTTCACGTTCAGTGGGGTGTAATCAGCTCGGTCTGGTGCAGGAGCTCGGAACAATTGACCCGGCTTCGCACTCCGAACTGTTTTCTTCTTTCTTCGGGTGTCTGCTTGAATGGATGGCTCTTTCCTTTTCCTTTTTTCTAGTGCGCCCTCCCCCTTCTGGTTGATCTCTTCTTTAGTGGCTATGAATTTATCCGCAAGCTTTAGAAACTCGGTTATGGTCACGGGTTGGTTGACGACCATGTACCACTTGAACTCCTTATGCTTCACGCCCTTCTTGGCCGCTGCCCGACGTATAGCGGGATCCAGGCACGATATCTGCATACAAGCGTCGTTAAACTGCTTGATATAACTCCTGATGGACTCTCCCTCCCTTTGTGCTATGTTGAAGATGCTTTCTTCAGTTCGTGGGCACCGCTTGCTGGTGACGAAGTGCGACGTGAAGGCTTTTGCAAACTGCGCCCAACTTCTGATTGACCCGGGCGCCAAGTTTCGGTACCATGTGCAGGCTGCTCCCGTAAAAGTAGTGGAGAAGGCCACGCACATGCACGACTCGCTGGCTCGCGCTAGGTGCATCTGCGACTAAAAGGCGTCTACGTGATCATTCGGGTCGAACGACCCGTCGTACTTATCAAGAGGAGGGAGTTTGAAATCCTTGGGCATCGGGACTGCCAAAAGTTTGGAAGACAGGGGGGACGAAACTGAAAGAAGGGGAGCTTTGGCTTCGGCCGAGTGTACCTCTTCTTTGCCCATGAGCTCAGGCAAATTGCGGGTGACAGACCGGCGAGCTCGGCGTCGGCGCTTCTACTTCCTGACGAGCTTGACGTTTGTGCTGCTCACTTCCGTGCTATCCAGGACTGTTTGCGCCGGGGGTAGATCGGTCCGCTGGTGATGGTTGCGGACAGAAGGAGCCAGCCTAGAATCTGCTGCTAGGATTTCGATCCGGTTCTCTAGGATTAGGGTTCCAAGCTTCGACTGCCAGGGCGACGCAGACCTGCCCGGCCGGGGTCCTCCCGACCTGTCCGCCCGCGGCGAGATCGGGGTAGCCGGTCTCTCCCGTCTGCCGTGGGGGGAGGCCTGACTTTTGGGAGGTTTTGGGGGGCCTCTCCTCGGCCGAAGTGCTCATTCTGGTGGCGAGATATGGCTTGCTGCGAAGCTAGGCGCTGAGGCGAGAGATGGAGCTGAGGTTGGGGCAGTTGGGGGAACTGCTGCTAGTATTGGTACTGGGAGACCTGATGCAGTACGTGCTGTTGGTAGAGTTGAAGTTGTTGGAATTGTTGCATTTGAGCTTGCATGGCCCTCATGCACTGCACCAGGTCCTCCAGCTGGTTCGGGCTGGCCGCTGTGGGCACGACCGAAGGTTCAGTGAAGGTTGTCCCGATTGTAGCAGGAAGTGGGGCGATGACAGGTGCCATTGTGAAAGGCACACTTAAGTTGGGGATTCTGTCCGCTGAGAGGGGAACGATGAACTGTCCGATACAGACAGTAGGAAGCTGGGAGTGTTTCCTGGAGTTATCCATCTCCGTGCTTTGTCCTACGTTGCAAGAGGAGGCCATGAGCGTTGGACTGTTTCAAGGAAGAAGAAAGGACTGAAAAAGCTTAGAGAGAAAGGCCTTTTGAAGCATTTCCCACAGACGACACCAAATGATGTAGCGCGCTCCGGGCACTCCTAGCTGATCGCTGACTGGCTCTTTGCTGGCAATGGGCGAGACCTGAGAAGATGGAAGGAAGGATTCCTGGGGGTTTTCCCGGTGGGAATACTCCGATGCTTAAATTAGTACTGTGTAGGGGAAATGAAAGGAAAAATGAGGGCTAAGAGTGTAGGTCGCGCAGTGTTTCTGTACTCAAGAGATGTTTTAGTCTATCTTTTCGGAAGGAATTTCTCCTCTGCTCTGAGGGCTTTTATAGGGGCGCTCCTTGGGGGATTGGGCGTAACCGCCACCGGATCTCCTACCACAGCCGTTATCTGCCAGGGCTACGTGGGTGGCCGTTGGGGCGTACTCCTTACTTGGGCGAGTGACACGTCTCCAATGTCGCAGGCACGCCTCCACCTACTGAGAGACGTGGGTCCAGACTGCCGAAAGGACAGGGACTACGCCGTCAGTAGGTGATATGGCACAGTCTGATTGGTACGGTCTGTCAGATAGAGGCTTCCTGCGGAATGCTCGTGAGATCCATTCGTGAGCTACTTCGTAGCGAGTTAGGAATGCTTTAGGAGTGCCATTAGTTAACTATTCTTCGGGACTTCTTGTCCGCTTGGGAGTTTGGGCGAGTTGGTTTTCTTATTTTGCGAGCTGAAGTTGCCTCGGAATATTCCTTTGAGGGTAGCTCGGGGAACCGGGAGCTCGCGTCGTAGCGAGCTTTTTTAGGAGCCTATTACTTAGCTATACCGGACCACAATGCTGAACTGTCGCTTACATCGGGCCAGTGTCCATGTGTCACTGTTTTATAGATCGGGTCAAATCACCCTTCATCATATCAATTTGCAGCTAACAAAGCTACTATGACTGGCTAGATCATAATGCTATACATATGGTGATCAAGTTAATTCGAACTGTTTATTGTGATCACTAAACTTTATTAGGATATTAATTCACTCAATAAGTCATCAAATATGGGTTAATTGGCTATCTAGTTTGCTACAAGGAACTGTTTTAAGTTTTGCAATAACAATATCCTGAATTGATGGTTTCCCGCTTTACTCTTTCAAACAAAGCACATTCCAGGGAGTTAGAGACTTCCGGAGTGGGGGAGCCACTGTCTCTGGCAACACTTGATAATGTAACGCGTGTACAATTAGCTCAGTTGATTGGGGATGACTTGGGACTTGGGAGCACCCACCTCGCCTCACATCTGATTCTAATCATCGACAGAATACGAACGAGTCTGTAACGGATTTTAATTTTAAAATGGGAAAGAGAACGAGTCACTGAGATGTGTCTCAGTAGGCATGACATCTGATTCAGATGGACATGCAAGATCACAGAACAGAAGTATTCCAATTGTCTCCTCTGTCCAAATTTAGAAAAATACAGATTAGTTATTTTGATTAATTTATAGGAATTCTTTCCTATAAATGTTGTATCGAGTACGTATCGACACGGAGGTGGAGATATACGGAAGTAATTAATTAAGCTTCATTGACAAGGAGGCTAGGATATGATTAATACGATGAGGAGGAGTTGTAATAGAGAAATGGTAGTTGTTTTAGGTGTAGCTTTGGTGTGTTGTTTTTGGTCTTGGTTGCCGGTGCTTGAAGTTGAAGCAACACAAGTAACTTACGATGGACGTGCAATTATAATCGATGGAATACGAAGAGTTTTGTTCTCAGGTGCGATCCATTATCCGCGCAGCACACCAGAGGTACGAAGGTTAATAATAATTAATTAAGTAGTATAGAGAAATTAAAGAACGGACGATGGATAGAAATGGAACGAAGCGGCTGGCCGCTACTATCATCAATAATTAAATTTGATCGCGATCATTGCAACATATGCATATGCAGATGTGGCCAGATCTGATCCAGAAGGCAAAGGATGGTGGGATAGATGTGATAGAGACATATGTGTTTTGGGACCTCCATGAGATTCGTCGTCGTCAGGTTGGAATTAATTATCTTCTTACAAAACTAGTAGTGTAGCTCTTATATTGATGTATATAATACATTAATTTAATTAAATGAAGTAATTTAATTTGTTAACTTTGTATGGTTGCATGTGCATGCAGTATGATTTCTCTGGTGGAAAAGACTTTATCAAGTTCCTCAAGACTGTACGGAATGCGGGACTGTATGCGTTTCTTCGAATTGGTCCTTATGTGTGTGCTGAATGGAATTACGGGTGAGTGCGGATTATAATTATTTATATTTATTTCCTAAAAAATATTGTAATTAATGAAACTAATAATCGGCTAATTTTTATAATTAATTTGTACCAGAGGATTCCCGGTGTGGTTACACAATTTACCAGGAATTCAATTAAGGACAAACAATCAAGTATACAAGGTTATATTTTTAATTGCCTTTTTTTTTCCCTTTAATTTATTGATTTTTGTTTAATGCCGATCTTAGCATCATCTATCTGAAATCTTAATTAATTACCATATTTAGTTTAATTTATTTGGACAGGAAGAGATGCAGAATTTTACGACCTTAATAGTTGACATGTGTAAAAGAGAAAACCTCTTCGCCCCACAAGGAGGGCCCATAATCCTTGCACAGGTCTGTTTTAATTTCTCACATCTCTCTATTAATTAATTAATTAATTAAAATATATATATATATATATATATATATATTGTTTTATATATAATTATATGCATGAAAATTGGAAATTAATGGAACAGATTGAGAACGAATATGGAAACATAATGGGACCTTACAGGGAAGCAGGAAAAGAATATATCAAATGGTGTGCGAAAATGGCTATAGCTCAAAATATTGGTGTCCCATGGATCATGTGCAAACAGAGCGATGCACCTTACTCAATGGTATTATACTCTTTTTTTTTTTTTTTTTTTTTTCTTCTCTTTAGTTTTAGTTACGTAGTACGTACTAGCTGGCTGCTCAGGTCAGTACTAGTTTTAATTAACTTTTCTGTATCAATTCTCAACTGACCCATGCATGCATGGATCGATCATCCATGCAAGATTTGATTCCATCAGCCTGAATTAATCATGTTTGAACAGATCAATACTTGTAATGGGTTTTACTGCGATGGTTTCAAGCCAAACAATCCCAATAGCCCTATAATGTGGACTGAAAGCTGGATTGGATGGTGAGTAGTACTGACTATACCGAGTATTGATCAGTAGGTATTAGCATGTACGTAGTAGTCTCTTCTCTAATTAAATTAATTAATTATAACCAATGTAACACTAGCTAGTAGCTATACTCTCTTTCTTTGTTCATTACTCATTAGTCAGTTCTAACTTCTCAGTGATCGATCAACTGGTGCAAATGAATGTGTGCGTGAGCACTAATTATATAATATGATATTTAAAAAGATAATTAATTAATTAGCTTTCAACTTTCAGGTTCAAGACGTGGGGAGGAGCAGACCCCCACAGAGCCACCGAAGATGTGGCATTCTCCATTGCTCGTTTCTTCCAATTTGGTGGCGTTTTCCATAACTACTACATGGTCAGTTCCACACTAGCCCTAGGCCCTTAGCTAGCCAGAGCCTCTACACATCCCATGCACAGATCTATATTTTCAATTTAATTTCCCTAGCATAATTAATATTTAATAGTAATAATAATAAGCCTTGCTTAACTGATTATTGCATTATGTATTCATATATAGTTTAATAATTAATTAATTAATTACGTACATGTACACATATGTTGATGTTGTGGGCGCTGTTGGGCTTGCTTTAATTGGCTTCATCACCATCATCAGTACCATGGAGGAACCAATTTTGGCCGGACAGCAGGAGGGTACATTACAACTTCTTATGATTACGACGCACTACTTGATGAATACGGTAAGCCTAATTAATTAAGCATACAATCGATCAATATATATATATATATATATATATATATATATATATTTACATGACACATGCACCAGGTCACTAGCTAGAAATATAATTAAATAATATATATATAAATGAATTAGACACTAATTATTCTACCTACTAATTAAAACTAATTGAACTAGTATAATCAAACTTCACATATCAGGTAATTTGAATCAACCAAAGTGGGGACATCTAACGCAACTTCATGCTGTCATTAAGTCAGCACAGAGCGTCCTTACATATGGTACATATTCCACTAAGCTACTTGGTGCTGGACTGGAAGTAAGTGGTTCTCTTTCTATGTATATTATATAGCTTAATAATTAATAAAGTCTTAATCTTTTCCTTTTTTTTTCTATTTGTTTTTTCTTTTTCTATAACCAAAATTAATTTATTGTGAATGAGAAGGGTAACTTTGTGCTATCTCAGTTGACTACATACGTAAACAATGGCACTGGAGAGTCAATCTGCTTCTTGAGCAATGCAAACACGGTCAACGACACCAACATTGTCTTGCAATCAAATGGCAATGACTATTTCGTGCCTGCTTGGTCTGTTACTATTCTTGCCAACTGCAGCAAGGAAGTCTACAACACTGCCAAGGTACATCTCGTTCTCAAAGCAAGGGAGTCCAGAAAGAATTAGGAAGCGTTAGACAAGTCTTTTTGTGTGATTTTTTCAAAGACAACGAAAGATAGGAAGCCAGAAAGATGTATGTCCTAAAATTCAAAATGGCCAAAAATTTAGAATAACTTTAAATGAAGCTTATTTCTTTCTATACCTAAAATTTTTTATTTAACAACTTTGTACATAATGCTAAATAAGGATATTTACCAAACAAACAAAACCCCAAAAGTTAATTACATCGTCTTTTGACCATCTAAACTATCAGAGTACGTATCTTCCTAAAATGATTTCAGTGCCAAATAACACCTTAATTAGATTACTCTTAAGTCTAAATATATATAATAATAATGATCCTTCCACGCACAGGTGAACACTCAAACGTCGTTGATGACAAAGAAGCCAGCAACAACTGATCAAAGTAAACACAATCATCAACTCAAGTGGGTTTGGAAGCCCGAGCCTGTTCGTGACGTTCTTAAAGGATGGGGTCCTTTGAAGGACAAAAAACTTCTTGAACAAAAGTCAACAACAATTGATTTTAGTGATTACTTGTGGTACATGACCAGGTAAATAAATTGTTACGTTGTTGGTGTAAATTAATTCGTTACATATGTTTATTTAGATTATTAATTCTTTCTTTATTTTTCATTCCATTTTAATTTATTTAATTTTTATGATGATGCTACATACGTTGTTTCTCATATATAGCGTACTCGTTGCTAAGAAAGACGCAAAGAAAGCAATTCTGCGAGTGAATACAACTGGGCATGTACTCCATGCTTTTGTTAACAGAAGGCTCGTAGGTAATATAATTTAGGACAATATATATTTTAATTAGTTAGCACAAATTGTACAGAATTAGAATTCTATTTTCATTCTTGCTAGAATGGCATTCTCCCATTTGAGGGAATGGTCATTCTTTACTCTTTTTTTAAGAATGATATCTTATTTCTGTTTATTCCAATTCCTATTCTCATTCTTATTTGAATCAAATAGATTATGGGAATAAATTATTTCGATTTTGTTTTCAACTGTGAACCAAACGGACCCTTAATTTGTAATTAAAATTTTCTGAAATTGAGGGTTGGGTTGATTGCACAGGATCACAATGGGGGCAAGGTGGCAATTACGGATTCGTGTTTGAGCGACCAATCATGTTGAAGCCTGGGCAAAACCAAATAACTTTGCTCAGTGCCACAGTTGGACTCGTGGTATGTATGTATGCAACTTGTTTTTATCTATCTCTATTATATTATATCATGGAATAATTAAGCTAGTTGTATGAAAAAGCAAACAAACAGGCACAATTATATGGACAGAAAAGAAATTGCACTGGTTAGCTAATATATATATATATTGACAATTGATATGAATTGCATGGTTTAATTGGAACTAGCTAATTCAATTTTAATTTAAAAGGCCCTATTTAATTTGTTTAATATGTTTGAGCAGAATTATGGCCCTTTTTTCGATCTAACGCCAACAGGAATAGTAGGGGGTCCAGTTCAGTTGGTTCTAAGTGGGAATGTTACTAAAGACCTTTCATCAAACCAATGGTATTATAAGGTATTAATTAATTAATCTTTTGGAATTAAGCTAGAAAAAAAAAGACCAATTAGATGTTTTAACTTTTTTTAATATATATTGATCTTCGGACAATCAGATTGGGTTGAATGGCGAGTTGATGCAATTCTACAAGGACATCAAAATACACCATCACAAGTATTGGCGTTCTAATAAACTTCCTATCAACAGACCCATGACTTGGTACAAGGTAATTAAATCCTGATGTATATGTATATGTAACACTTAATTTAATTTTCTTAAGTAAAATGGGTGTTTCATAATTAATTACATGGTAAATTAACTTTAATTTTGATAGTATAAGTTAGAAAAGAAGTAGGGAAAGAATGAAAAGTGTTGGATGTGTGTGTATATGATGATCAGACCACCTTCAAGACTCCACTGGGAACAGATGCTGTAGTAGTGGATATGGTGGGAATGGGTAAAGGGCATGCGTGGGTAAATGGAGAGAGCATTGGTCGGTTCTGGCCTGCCTTCCTTGCCGACAAGAAAGCTGGGTGCAATGACACATGCGACTATCGTGGCACTTACGATCCAACCAAATGCTTGACCAACTGTGGAAACCCTTCCCAAAGATGGTAATACTTTACCTAATTACCAATTAATTAATAGTTTTATATATTTTCTAGCTATATATATATATATATATATATATATATATATATATAATGTACAAGCAGATCTAACTAGAGGTTGATGGCTGCTTGATGCATGCATTATCTCTCTCTCAGATCTCTGTATATATATATATAGCGATGGAGCTTAATTAATTTATAACTAAATACGTAATAAGTAGTGTATGTATATACAAAATAAGCTAATTAATCTACATTAATTGCAACTGCATGCATCGTCTCGTCATCATAAGGTACCACATACCACGATCATTCCTGATGAAAAACAGAAGCAACACATTGATTTTGTTTGAAGAAATAGGCGGAAATCCTTCACAAGTGAGTTTTCAGACTGTGACCGTGGGAACAGCATGTGGAAATGCGTATGAAGGGAATACATTGCAACTCTCATGCCAAGGTGGCCGGAAATTCACAGCAATCCAATTTGCTAGCTTCGGAGACCCTCAAGGCTCATGTGGAATGTTCCGCAAAGGAACCTGTGAATCTGCCAATACCTTAAATGTGGTACGCAAGGTACGTGATACCTCAACTTAATTAATTAATTAATATGATTTAATTAATAATTCTGACTTCTGATAGAAGAACCAATTTTTAAGTTTATGTATATGTTTGTAATTAATTTGCTGCAGGCATGTCTTGGACAAGAGAGTTGTAAAATTACTTCCTCTGAAGCAACATTTGGATCAAGCAAATGCAATGGCAACATCACTAGGAGATTGGCAGTGCAAGCCATTTGCTAGCTATTGAAATGTGAAATCATCTACCGGCCCGCCGGTGGTTTAGTTTTTCAACTTGCGGGATTTTTTTTTTCGTTAAACATTAATTCTAACTAGTTTCTTGAAGGAGAAGGAAGAGAAATGGTGTTAATTAGAGGGAAGAAATAAAAATTTGTTAAAATAATATTTTCTTGTTTCCATGCATGATGATTAAATGAATATTGCTCGGACCAAGTAGGTACAACCCTGTAAGTATGTTGGATGGGCACTTAGAAATTTTTTAGACACGTCCTTTAAAATACCCTCAATCTACCATTAAAAAAATTAAAAACCACTTTTAATACTTGTCAGAATATTTATCAGTACTCTTTCAACGTGCTTATCATATTGTATCTAATAAATCTGGTCTGAAATGAATAATACATACTGGACCCTGGATCTTAACTTTTATATATCTTCAGAAATTGTGTAGATCTTCCAATTATTTTTACATTTTAGTCGTTGATCTTATTGTCTATTAATCAACTTCGCTCCATAATTCAACTACTATCCGTGGCTTGAGTCTTCTTTGACGAACCAGACATGGTTGAGTTTGGGATCAATTGCCATTTGGCGGGTTGCCTCTCTAACAGCCCATGCATCAGTAATTAATGTTGATTGACATACATGCATGTGGGTTGTATTGTTGTGTCTCCTATTAGGTCACATTTGGTTCATAGGAATAAGCGTCTGGAATAGTAATTAAAATGGTTTATTTCAATTCTAATTATTTGGTTGAATGGAATTAGAATTTCATTCTCATTTTTGCTGGAATGACATTTCTCATTTGAGGGAATGATCATTTCCTATTCCTCTTATGAGAATGAAATCATATTCCTGCTGATTTTATTTCTCATTTTCATTATTATCTGAACTAAACAAACTATAAGAATGAACCATTCCAGCTCCGATTTTAATTCCAATTCCAACTGCCAATCAAACAGACCCTTAATTACTTATCTGCCATCCCGTCCCATCACATGCATTGCAACCTAGCTATATAGCTAAAAACAAATTAAAACAGGTATGCATGATCAATTTTATATGTTCAACATTCCACTCTTAATTTCCATAGGGTTTGCATTTTAATTTTTCCAAACGTTAGAGTTCAGGTTCAGGTTGACCCTTTTCTAATTCTTACTCAATATGCCTTTTGTTTCTTGATTGTTATGACTGAGGCCCACGAGTATGGCTTTTGATCTTTTTTCAACTACCCACGAACTTTTGATCTTCAATTAAGCTTCCATGGTGGTTTGGTTATGAAGCGGTTGATTTTGAAATTTGGCTTAAAGGGGGCTTTTCCTCTGGAGAGGACGCATAAAAAAAGTCAAAGGATAAGTTTAAGAGAGAAAAGTGGAATGGAGTTTCAGACAAAGAACCCTTCTTTTTCTTATCATCCTTAACCCAAATATTAGCCATGATATATAGCTTCATCTGCTTCGAGTCATCTATATTAACTTCTGCTCCAAACCCGGGAGAAAAACCGATAAGATATCCTTTCCAGAGTTGACGCATAAATGAGTGGGTAAGGGAATGGATCAAACTGAATCACTAAGCTTTGTTCAATGAAATCATAGAGAAAAAAAAACAAAAAACAAAAGGCTATTACTGTCCCACGAATGCAAGTGTATAGATAAGAGATAATAAGGCTATGTTTGGTTTACTGTTTTGAGTTTCATTCTCTTAATTCTTTTTTATTCTAGGCAAGAATGGGCAATAATGAATAACATTAGAGAGTTTGATTACAAAATTCTTGTCAAGAGCCACATTCTTTTTAGAATGAAAAATCAGCTTCATAGCACAAAAATTGAGTTGTCTGCAACATGAAAATAATCATGCCCCATTTTGCTCATTTCATTCTTTGAGGAAACTCTACCTATAAAACTATTGCCATAAATGTTTAGTTTTGCGAAAGCACTTTTATAAGAGTACTTTTACGAAATCACTTTTATAAAAGGACTTACAAAAATATTTTTACAAAAGCATTTTTATGGAAGTACTTTTATGAAAGCATTTTTACGGAAGTACTTTTACAAAAAGCACTTTAAGGAAAGCACTTATATAAAAACACTTTTACGAAAATACTTTTATGAAAGCACTTTTATAAAATGACTTTTACAAAAGCAATTTTATGGAAGTATTTTTACGAAAACACTTTTGTGAAAGCACTTTTACGAAAGCACTTTTATGAAAGTACTTTTATGAAGCACTTTTACAGAAGTACTTTTACAAAAAACACTTTTGGGAATGTACTAAAAGCACATTCATGAAAGTACTTTTATAAAAGCACTTTTATGAAAGTACTTTTGCGAAAGTTCTTTTACAAAACAGCTACGCCAAGTGGTAAACATTAACTATTGGAGACCTAGGTTGATGGTTTGTGAATACCAACACGATTTTTTTTTTAAGAATGAAAATGAGCAACATAGGACATTTGTTAGTATGAAAAGAATTCATTTTTTAGGAAAAAAGTGTTTGGTTCATAAAAATATTTGCTCATTTTGCCGAATTTTACCCATTCTTGTCCATTTTAGAATTTCATCTTGGGTAAGAATAAAAAAGAATGAAAATTGAACCAAACATGGCCTAAATACCTAAAAAAAGATGTTGAAGATGAGGAAGCCAAATTTGCCTTTACAAAGCCCTTGGACCAGATGGTTTCCCAAATTCCTTTTTTCAGGCTTATTGGGATGTTATTGGGCCAGCATCATCATAGTAATTAAAGATTTCTTTCATAATGGGATTATGAACAAAGAGCTAAATAAAACCTTCATAGCCTTGATCCCCAAGTGTAAGAATCCAAAATATGCTTCTTAGTTTCGACCAATAAGCCTATAACACCATCTATAAGATTAAGCCAAAATTCTGGTGAATAAGTTTAAACCCACTCTCATAAATTATAACTAGAAAGAATGATTTTTGACAATGTGCTAATCTCTTGTCAACTTTTGCATTTTATGAAAACTTCTAAACAAAAGCAAAGATTCATGGCTATAAAGCTTGATATGAACGAAGCGTATGATAAAGTTGAATGGATTTTCAAACTGGATA
This sequence comes from Nelumbo lutea, assembly GCF_056320005.1. NCBI lineage: Eukaryota > Viridiplantae > Streptophyta > Magnoliopsida > Proteales > Nelumbonaceae > Nelumbo > Nelumbo lutea. Next base: position 2,096,129 of record NC_142689.1, read on the forward strand.
ATGCAATGCATATCTTGTGTCTTACCAAATATTGGTTAAAGGTAGCCCAAATAGATAGTCCTATCCTTCTAGAGGCTTGAGACAAGGAGACCTCCGATATCCCTATCTTTTCTTGCTCACTTCTAAAGTTTTATCCTTGGCTCTGTGAAATTTACATTATTCAAATGCTATCTTTGGAATTAATCTTTGTCCAGTCATCACTCACTTTTTTTTTGCAAACTATTCCTACATCTTATCAAAAGCAAGTATCTCGAAAGGGAGAGTGATCATGGATGTTTTAAAGCAATACGGGAAGGTCTTAGGTCAGAAGGTGAATCTCTCAAAATCAAGTCTTTTTTAATCTAAAATTACATTCAAAGCTAAAAAAAAAATAGTATTTAATGTTTTGGCCGTTAAAACAGACCTTTATTTATTTAGGTATTCCTTCTTTTCTAGGTACTAAAAAAAGAGTATTTTCAACTATGTGAGAGAATGGAGAGTAAGTCCAAGGGTTGGAAAACTGCTTATTTATCCTTATAGGAAAGGAAGTAATGATTAAATCTGTGCTAACTACCATCCTTCCACATGTCATGTCTTGCTTCTTGATTCCAAAATTATTTGCAACCAACTTGCTAAATCCGAAAGAAAATTCATGTGGAGGGAATCAAAAGATAAAAGAAGGATGAATTGGATTAGTTGGAATATGATATGTAAAAGTAAGTTTTATGGTGATTTGGGTTTTAGAGATTCTCATCTTTTCAATTTAGCACTTTTGGCAAAGCAAGATTGGAGATTTGGTGCAAATAGAAAGGGTTTAAAAGGGAGATTTGGTGCAAATTGAGTTTTATGATATGTAAAAGTAAGTTTTAAAGGGAGGTATCTGAAAGGTATGGAGTAATAAAACTCTATATAATTGCTCTTGGGGGTTTAAAAGCCTATTGGTAGCAAGGTTTTAAAATCCGACCCAAAAACAGAACCGTTCTAGTTATCGGTTTCTAGATCAATGGTTCGACCGTCCGAGTCGAAAGGTTCAGACGGTTTGCATTAGGGAAAATAGTTATATACTTATATGAGAAAAGAGAACTAGAGAAGAGAGTGAAGACTCAAGAGACTGTTGTTGACTGAAAAAGAAGAAAAGAAGGAAAGAAAGAAATGAAGGAGAAAGGATAAGAAAAGGAAAAGGAAAAGTAGAGGAAGGAAGGAAAGAGGGAAGAAGAAGGAAGAGGAGGAGAATGATTCTGACGCTCACCGGCGATGGCGACAGCAAGGCGGTGGTAACAGATGAACAGATCTGAGATCGATTTTTCATTTTTTTCTCGGATCTTAGATCTGAGATCAATTTCTTTGCAACTTCTTCTTCTTCTTTTCTCTCTCTCCCTCTCTCTCTATGCTGGATCTCAGATCTAAGTTCATGTCTCAGATTTAGACTCTCAGTTTGTCCTCTCTCTACAATTTTCTTAAGCCGCGAACCGCTGTCCGGGTCAAATGAGTCGACGGTTCGACTGTTCGGCTCAGCAGTTTTCTAACGAAGTCAACGATTTTTTACCAAAAAATGGATTAGGGGTGAAACTGAACCAATTGCTTGGACGGTTTTCAGGCCAAATGGTCCAACCATCCAGGTCAACGACGGTTCCAAAACATTGATTGGTAGAAAGATATATTCTAAAAGAAGGGGCATGTTGACCACATAGATATATGGTAGGATCATAACCAGTGCTGGAATAGAAAGAGATTATCACAAAACTTTGATAATCATACTGTCAACAAGATCTTGGACATGGATCTACTTTATTTTGTTGGGTAGGATCAGTTATATTGGACTTTGGACCTTAGACCACAAGGGTAGATTCTCATTCAAATGTGCTTATTATGTGGCTCTCAAGATGTCTTCTAAGGTAATGTTGAAACCTCTCTTCCAGATTATCCTTGAAACATTGAAAAAAGGCTTTAATCCTTTAAAATACCCCAAAAAATCAAACATTTCATTTGGAAATGTTGTGACAATAGTATAGCAGTGAATAAAGTCTTGGATAATAGAGGAATCCGAATCAATGAGATGTGCTCTTTGTGTTAAAGGTCTTTAAAAAAAAGCATTACCCATGCTCTTTTTCTATGTGATCACGATCGGGCAACCTGGTTTGGTTGTAAATTAAACTTTTTATCTTTTGGTAACGTGTGTGAAGATTCCTCTTTTGCAAATTGGTGGTCAAGTTGGTTGGATCAGGTTTCATGTTCCAAAGAGATAGATATGCAGATTATTGAATTCCCAGCTGTTATGTTATGGATTGTTTGGTAAGCGAGAAAAGAATTTATTTTTAATGGTATTTGCCCTAATCCAACTCTATCCATTGTCTATGTGAACAGGTTGAGGAAAGTGAAGATAGCTTCCCCTCAAGAATTGAAAGGTTGTTTGCATCATAGAAGGCCAAGTAATGCTTCTTTTGGTTGGAGTGGTCCAAAACCAGGTTTTTGTAACTAGAACAGATGGTAGTTTTTCTAAGATTGTGTTTGGTTTGAAAGAAAAAGTAAAAAAAGGAAAAAAAATGTAGGAAAATCCATACAATGTTTGTAAAGGTTCATCTACCTTTCCCTTCCTTTCCCTACTTTTTCCTTTAATCCAAACATATCCCAAATGTCTAGGCAGTGTTTTTGGTTTCGTAATTCAGGATGCGTGGCTCTTTTTTGCAAGCTAGTTGTGGCTCATGTGAGGTGATATTAGCTGAATATGCTGAAGATTTTGTCATTAGAACCTGTTGCTATGCTGCAAAGAATCTTGGCATTTCGGGCCTGATAGTCTGAAATGACTCTCTTTCTTTGATTCAAGCTCTTGCCTCTAAACCTTTTGACTGTCAGCCTGCTATCCTCTATTATCCGATTCTTAGTTTGGATGGTATCATTCTGAAGTTTTGCTTTGTCAAGAGGGATTGTGTTTCAGTAGCTCACTGTCTAGCTTCAAAAGGCTCGGCGGGGTTAGTTGTTTCCTGGTTTTCTCCTCCAATTTGGCTGGTTCCTCTGTTGGAGACTGATTCTGTTTTATTAGGTTTTGGGGTTGATAGTGGGTTGCTGGTTTGTTTTATATTCTTTGGTTTGCTGTTCTGTTTTTCCTTTTCTGCCTATTCTTTGTTCTTGTTTGCAATCCTTTTTATCAAAAAAATTGGAGAAAAAAACCATGCCTGTAGGAGGTGGATGTAGCACACTGGTAGCCCATTATCCTTACAGCACTTATTCAAGTTAGTAAAAAAGAACCCAGAAAAAAATAAAAAAACCGACATCTTCCTAACCTTTAACAATTTGTGTAACTGTGCTCATTCAGAGAAACAAATTTGGTAGTGACTGACAGGCGAAATCCCTCAGTTGGTTCAGCACTGGCAGAACTACATTACCTAAGTCGGGTCGGTCCTTCCGCCGAAGCTCACAACACTTCAGCGCAAGTTTTGCAAACTCAACAGTCTCCTTCATCGGCCAGTCATTTACCCTAGGGTCCAACATCTCCTCCAGCTCACCAGCGTCCATTGCTTCCTCCATGTTATAAGCAAGTCCCATTGGAGGCTGTGCAGTGATGAGCTGCAAAAGGATGATGCCAAGGGCATAGACGTCAGACTTCATTCCCAGCAATCCAGTCTTCTGATACTCAGGATCAATGTAACAGAAGGTCCCAGCAGCAGCCGTCATGCGATATTGGGTTATAGCTTCAGCAACAGAAGGCGGTAAAAGGCGTGCCAGGCCAACATCAGCAATTTTGCTATTGAAATTGGTGTCGAGAAGGATGTTCGCCGGCTTGAGGTCACGATGAACTAAAGGTTCTGGCTTCATCTGGTGTAGGTAGAGTAGTCCTGTTGCAATATCTGCAGCAATCTTAAAGCGTAACTGCCAGGAGAGAGGGGGAGTGTTGTTCCTGCAGAAGAGTCGATCTTCTAGGCTGCCATTAGCCATATATTCATATATAAGGCATCCATATTCAGGGCAGGCACCCAGAAGCATGACCATATTTGGGTGGCGGATGCAGCTCAAAACTTCCACCTAGACAAGTTGCATAACGTCATCATGGTAATGGCAGTAAAGTAGGGAAGTAGTAAAGTTAAAAATACTATATATAAGGCAATAAATAAGAATCCATTTCAACTTGGAAATTCAACTTTTAAATATAGAGTTAAACTCAGGCAGATCAATGAAGAAACTATGTCAAGCTTTCACTCAACTGAACCTAATCTAGGCATCCAGTCAGATCAATGAAGAACCGAATTTATGGCAATCATCCACTCAACTGGCCCTATACTTGGCATCCAGTCAAGTTATAAGTTTGGAAATGAGTTCAACATGTATGTGGCCGTTATAGTTAGAACCGCCAAGCATTACATAGAAACCAATATGGTGTCAAATAAAAAAAATGGTGGCAATTCAAGCTTATGGTTATTTGCCTGAATAAATAAAAATTTTAGATTTTGGAACAGGCTGAAAGGCATATCTTTGCACCAAGGCAAATGCCAGGTTCTAAATTGTATGAATATAGAGCACACCCACCCCTCGCAGTGGATAGTAATAGGAAATGGCACTGGATAGCAAGAAAAAAGACTTATATTGAGAGACAGAAATAATACCTCCTGCTGAAATTGTTTCATTCCTTGATCAGCATCAGACCTTAGAATCTTGATAGCAACAAGAGTGTGATCGAGAGTAGATTTGAAAACGGGTCCATATCCACCTTCACCAATCTTGAGATTATCTGAGAAATTATTTGTGGCCTTCTGAATTTCCACAATAGTATATCTCTTATACTGAAAATCTGGAGAAGCATCACAGACTTTCATCTTCTCCATTTGGGCAGCTTGATCTTCTCGCTGTGCTAATTTAAATCTCTCTTTCTCATTTCCTGCCATTTCCTCTGCAAAGTTTTCTCCTATCCCTTTCTTCCCAGCCATCCATGAGTCAAGATCTTTAGCCTGTACACCATAATGACAAATGAAACACAGAAGGAAAAGGTAAAGCCTTTAATGTATTACAGGGGATAAAAAGAAATTCCATACAAAAGAAATAAAAAAAATCTTAGCAGAAGTCATTAGTGCCTGCCTTGTTATGCACACCCATCATTGGATGAAATTCATGCTTCAGTCTACCTAATTCCGCTTCCTCTCCTTCCTGTGATTGCAAAAAGCAAGAGTCCAATGACTCCCTGGTGAATATGAGACTAAGAAAACTGTTGGCAGGGTTCTAACTTCCAGATTCATAGGTTACAAAGACCACACAAACACAGATTGGAGTCATAGTAAGATATGCTGTAGAGTTCTACATGTGTGAGAAAAACTTTTGATGCTAAATTTAGAAACCCCAAATTTTCAAAAAACAAAAAAAAAAAAGTTCAGCAATAATAATAAGTTTCCTTTTTCCCATTTTCTTGGGGCAATCACCAAAGGGTTAAAGGCTTAAATTCACTAATTGGTCACAAGCTAAGAATTTTCCAATACTAATAAAGAAATCCCTAGTCTTTTATCTGAATAAAAGTGCTAATTTATCAACGGGGGGATCCAGAAAGCATGACTTCATTTATCAACTTAAACTTTTGTGCACTAAATACATGATGGGACCATTTAAAAAATAGTAGTAGGAAAAAAGTGGGCATTGCTGTCACATGTCTGCATAGCACTGAAGTGAAGGGAAATGCATAAATTGCTGCTTGTTAGAAAGTTACAAAGACAAAATATGAAAACTTACGCATAAAGAAACTATTAAGAAATAAAACACACAAGGTTTAAAATGTCATTGTCAGTGGAAAATATCAGTCATCCAAATATAGAAAACATGTTGGAAATGTTAAAAATGTTGTATGAAAATATTGTAGATATTGTAAACATGGTAGAAGCATTGTGAAATGTGAAAAAAAAAATACACAATGATATTTTATGAAACAATAAAAGAAGCAATAAAAACACCTTTTTAGATTATTATCTTATTCCAAACCATCAAACAAGCCAAGAAACTAAGGTTAATAGACAAAACAATACACTGCAAAGTTGTCCTGTGGACTTTGAAAGTTTCAACTACATAATAAAGTTCAAGCAAAATTTAAACTCATAGAATATACAAATAATTCTAATAGATCAGCCAAATAATCTATTATACAATCAAAAATTGATATTATTGTCACATTCAAAAAGAAATTTTAGCTAGATCAAAGTGGTCATCATCTCCATTAGGCAGGTGATAATACTATTGTTCCACGTATCTAGAATACTATTGCCAACTCATCATGTTATTATACCACCATGTACATAATGCCACTAATTTTCATTGGGGAATATGTTGATTCCAGTAATATTTTGTGTTGGTACCCATAGAAATGGAAATATTAAGAAATATGTTGACATTTTAATCTCACCATATATAACATATCCATAGAGGATGTATTGTCTTCCAAAATTGATACTAACAAGCAATGATAAAAAATGGTACAAATAGGCCCTAAAGCAGGAAGTAGGTAGGTCAGAAGCATACCAGTGATTCTGCAGAGCAATAAGATTCAGTACTCTGGTGTGAAAGTTCGTTCAAATTCAATCCTCCAGACAATTTCTGCTTTCTAAATGTACTCAAATCGAGGCTTCTAATATGTGCATTGGGATCTTGGTGCAGATTTGAGAAATGTGACTTCTGAACCCCAACATCTACATAATCTCGTTGGTAGTAATTAAGATGTTGATCAATGCCAGTCCTACCTGGGTTTGGACATGAAGCTGTACTTGGATATAAAAATTCTGGATTAATCCTTTTATGCATGTTGCCATCATAACTTCTTGTAGAAAACTCCCCTTCTTGACCTTGTTCAATTCTTCTGTTTCTCACCAACAGAAACATGATATCAGATAATGGCTCTAAACTAGGAAGAGAGCATAATAAAGCCCTACGAGAGAGAAAAAATGAGAAAATTTTTTCTTTGTAAGATTGGCTGATTGGGGATTTCAATAAGATCAGAAAATGGTAAACTCCATTTATATATAGCAGACAAGCATATCCATGGTTGGTATTTAGCACCCATCAAGGGAACTTCTAAAGCCAACAATTGAATCCAAAAGGGTAGAGTTCAAATTTTGTTCTGGCAGATATCTTAGGTGTGCCAATTGGAGAGCAGGTTTTCCAAATGCCAAATTTATGCCACATGATATGCAAGGGTAAGATGATGTCCTCCTATTTTGCTTCTATTGTTCTTAAAGTTGTTTATTTGCTTCATAATTACTTGTAAGAATATTAAAGAAAAAGCATGGATGAGAAAGTGAAGTAGTTCAATAATTGTAACAATAGCTGGTACCTTGACTGCTTTTGAAGCTCAAATTCACTTCTAGGTTATTGCCAATCAAGATATGCGAATGGATTATGCCATTACCCAAATTCTACCTAATACTAAATACTTATATACATTTATAAATGGATAGGAACCAGAAACACCAAACATGATTAACCTCCAGTTTGGCAAATATAACTTAAATCTGATCAATTAGGATTCTTTTTTTTTTTTTTTCTGATGAGTAGATCATCTAGGATTCATCTGTACATAGTTCACTAGTTTCTGCCATGCGGAGGAATCATGTGGTCAATTGGACAAGGGACTGTCTAGATCAACCATGCCTTTACATACCCTGTCTATTATGCCCAGACACAGATACATACATGGACACGGATATGGGGACGAAAACCTCTGTGACTTCTATACAGTGCACCCACAACCTGTTTATCATGCCCTGCTACAGTGCAAACCTCTACAATAGAATTGTCAGCTTCTATGAACCCACCAAATAGATTGTTCTTTTAAGAAGGTAAAAGTATTGTTTTGTAGTGATAAAGAATGGAAAAAGAGAGTACATCATCCCATGTACAATGAGAACCTGTACATTGGGAATGTACAGAAAAAAAAAAAACATAGAAATCATCCAAAGAAAGGTCTTGCAAAAAAGAACCAAGTTGGACACCCTAAAATATTCTTTATACACCCAACCAATAATAAAAAAAACCTATAAGATTACTCTTAACTTCCTCTCTAAGTCAGAATACTTGTTATCTGTTAGAACTGTTAATATTTTATGTAGTATGTGCCGCAGGGGCACTAATGCCTTTTTACCTTTTTTATTATGTCACCCTATATATAGTAATAGAACTGGTGCCGCCAGAACACTTTTTTAGACTCCAATCCTTCTCTTCTCCTCTCTCTCTCTCTTCTCTCCTTTCTCTCTTCTCTCTCCATTCTTTTTTACTTTTTTCCACTGATAATATGGTATCAGAGTGCAAATACTAGGTCTGAGAACAGATCGATCAATTTTCCTCTTCTTTTTCTTGCTGTCTTCCCCAGATTGGGTTCAAGAAATATACCTACGACTGATTCAGAAGAAATTTCTTTTTTCTCTCTCTTCCTCTTGGTCATGTACCAAGAAAATCTATAAAACTAAGGTGGCTGAATTCTGTGAGAAGGTTCAGTGGTTTTTTAACCCCTGTTTGTGGATTGTGTGATCCTTGTGACTGAATATGAGTTTCCTCTAGGTCACGAATGGCCTGCTTTTAATGTGACAGCACTAGTTGTATTGTCTCCAGGTGGTTGTGGTGATTAAGTGGCCTAGGATTGTGGTGGACTGTGGCTGTTGGATCTTTTTTAGACTTGAAAACAAGCTTGGAACCTGTTTTCTGGGGGCAAATAGTGCTGTGTGTGTCCAGACTGTAGAGTAGTTTATGTGGACTGCAGTTCTAGTGTTCCCCAAGGGCTGACCTGTGTTAGAAGTGATTGTTGTGTGCTTCCATCAGTTGTATTTAGAGATGAACAGTGAATTTGATCATGTCCTCTGAAGAGTATGCATCTTCTGGTGTTTCCACAAGTCCAAATAGTCTGAGTGGGGGGATTTCCCTATGACTGTAATTCCCCTTGATGAACTTAAATACCTCAAGTGGTCTAAGGGAATTAAGTTCTACATTACTGCAAGAGGGAAGGTAGGTTATATCAATGGTAAAGAGAAGGAGCCAAAGTTGGAAATGCTGAACATGATAAATGAGATCAAGAGAATAGTATGGTAATGTCGTGGCTCTTAGTTTCTATGCTGCAACAAGTGAGAAGGGCCTTCATGTGGGTTGAAACAACTTATGAAATATGGGAACGGACAAATCTACCTATTCGGAGCAGAGAAATTATGCAAAGATATATCAATTGCAAGCTGAATTGTCCACTTGTAAGCAGGGGGAGAGGAGTCTTTCAATATATTACTCAAATTTGACATCAATTTGGAAGGAGTTGCATCATTATCAAAGTGTGGATTGGAAATGTAATGGAGATGCAAAAGACTAGAAGTCTCTTGTCTCCCAGCAGTAAATATTTGCTTTTCTCTTGGGGCTGAGTCCTATGTATAAGTCTATCAGGGTGCAAATTTTTGGAAGTAAGGATCTCCCTTCAATCAAGGAGATTTATGCCTTAGTACAATCTAAAAAGAGTAGAAGAAATGTGATGAATTGTTTAGATGGGGAGCCAGTTGCCTTGGCAGTCAGAGGGGGTACAAATGAAAATGGTGGGAGTTCTTTTAAGAAGGGCGACTTCCAAATGAGGGTGGATGATAAGGATAAACTTTGGTGTACTCATTGCCAACAGTCCAAGGACACTAAAAGGACATGTTGGGATCTTCATGGAAAGCCTAATTGAGCTCAAGAGTTAAGTAAAATCAGCATCTAACCAGACTAAGAAACCAGTTTGGCAAAGTCAAAAGAAGTATAACAGCAAATATGGGCTTTCAAGAGACTTGCCCCACTATATCTTAGGAACGTCCCTCCAGTTCTAATCCCCACAAAGGAGTATTTTCATAGTGATCTCACAGAGTTCTTTGCTTTGCATGGGTCTCTTCACCTAAGTTCCTGTGCTAAAACACCTCAACAAAATGGTGTTATAGAAAGAAAAAAAAATCATCATCTTATTAAGGTTGCTCATGGACTATTATTACATATGCATGTTACCAAATGTTTCTGGATGGATGTTGTTATGTCTACTGCATATATCATCAACTATATGTCATCTCGGTTTTTAGAGTACAAGGCCCCACATCAACTTTTGTTTCCCAAGGCCCCTTTGTTCTCTATTCCTATATATGTCTTTGGGTGTTTTTGCTTTGTTCATGACTTGGCTCCTACTCATGGTAAGCTTGACACTCATGCTTTGGTCTGTTTCACATAAGTACTGTCTCCATTGATGTGTCCTTCTTCGAGAGTGAACCCTTCTTCCTTGTTTCTCCTCAAGGGAAGAGTAGGGATGAGGAGAACCATGTTCAGGTTCAACTTTCTCCTCTTCTTGATCCTCCTCCATTCCGTGTTTTCCTTTGCCACCATAAGGACTAGCAAAGTTTAAGAGCCATGGAGCAATCTGTAGCTATGCTACCAACACCGTCAGACTCTCTAGAGGAAAATTCTTCTCAGCCAAGTACTCTTGTTTCTATTAATATGCTTGGTCCTATTGAGATAGATTCTTCTGCTATTGATGATCTAGATATTCTTATTGCTAATAGAAACAGTGTTAGATCTTGTACTATTAATCATCCTATCTCTCACTTCATTTCCTATGATCATGTTTCACCTTCATTTCGTGCTTTTTTATCTCCATTGGCAGTGTTCCTATTCCTAAGAATGTTGCAAAAGCTTTATCCATACTTAAATGGATAGATGCAATGAAGGAAGAAATTAATGCCTTACAGAATAATGGCACTTGGGAGTTAGTAGATCTTCTTAAAGGAAAAGAACCAATGGGATGTAAGTGGGTGTTCATAGTGAAGCACAAGGATGATGGTATGATGGAAAGATACAAATCCAGATTGGTGGAAAAAGGGTTCACACAGGTGTATGGAGTGGACTATGCAGAGACCTTTGCCCTTGTAGCCAAGATGAACTCTATTAGAGTCCTTTCACAGAAAACTAATTTCGACTAGGATCTTCACCCATTGGACATCAAGAATGCTTTCTCGAATGGTGATTTAGAGGATGAGGTATACATGACCCGGCCTCTTTATATGGGTTGAAGCAGTCATCACGGACCTAGTCTAGTAGGTTTAATTTGGTCATATAGCAGATGGGGTTTAAACAATGCTAGTTTGACCATACATTGTTTGTAAAGAAAGGTGAAGGAAAATTTGCAGCGCTGATAGTGTATGTTGACGACCTAGTGGTCATAAATGATTCGAAAACTGAAATATAGAAGTTGAAGGAGTCCTTAGCCATTTAGTTCAAGGTGAAAGATTTAGGTCCCTTACACTATTTCCTTGGGATTGAAGTTGCCCGCTCACAAAAGGAATTCTTTATTTCTCAAAGGAAATATGTCCTAGATCTATTAGAAGACACGGGCAAGTTAGGATTGAAGCCAATTGATTCACCTATTGATCCTAATCATCGGTTGGGTGACAATCAGGGGGAGGCTATAAAAGATGTGAAGTAGTACCAAAGATTCATAGAGAGACTTTTATATCTGTCCATGACCAAACTTAGCAATGCTTACGTTGGGGTTGTCCTCATTTAGTTTATGCATAACCCCAAGACCACACATTTTGAGGCTATTGAGAGGATTCTTAGATACCTCAAGAAGTTTCTAGGGGCTGGTTTGTTATTCTAGAAGCATGGGCATTTGAAAGTTTGAAGTGTACACATGTTGACTGGGTAGGGGCAGTAAATGACAAAAAATCTACCGGTGGATATTGTACTTTTGTGGGAGGTAACTTAGTCACCTGGAGAAGTAAAAAACAAAGTATGGTGGCTAAGTCCAGTGTAGAAGCAGAGTACAGAGCTATGTCCCATGGAGTTTCTGAAATTATGTAGATAAAGAACCTATTAGGTGAATTGGGTTTTGCAGTTAAGAGTTTCATGTCACTCTATTGTGACAAAATGGCTGCCATCAATATTGCAACCAACCTAGTTCTCCATGATAGGACAAAACACATTGAAGTAGACAAGCATTTTATTAGAGAGAAACTTGTAAGTGGATAAGTGTGCACTCCCTATATTAGCTCATATGAACAACTTGTAGATATCTTCACTAAGGGCCTTTATCACTTGCAGCACAATGGCTTGTGTGACAAGTTGGCATGATTGACATCTATGGCCCAAGTTGAGGGGGTGTATTAAAACTGTTAATATTTTATGTAGCATGTGTCTTTTTACCCTTTTATTATGTTGCCCTATGTATAATAATAGAACCGGCATCACCAAAACACTTTTTTGGACTCAAATCCTTCTCTTCTCTCTCTCTCTCTCTGTCTCTTTCTCTTCTCTCCTTTCTCTCTTCTCTCTTCATTATTTTTCTACTTTTTTCCACTGATAATTATCAAATATATGATGATTTCTTTCCTTCCAGATTGTCCAAATGATGGCATCTAGGAAAGAATTCTGTAATAATTTTATCCTATTGTTCAGATCCTTAGTTATCCATCCTTTAAGAAGCTGTAAAACTGACTCGGGCAAGCAGAAGTGAATACCAAAATAGGACGATGCCATTCTCCACAGCTGATGGGAAAAGTTGCAATGGACAAAGAGATAATTTGAGGACTCCAGGATTCATTACATAAAGAGCAGAGACTTCTAGGCAAAAGCATCCTTCTCTTCTTATCATTTGGTTTGTAGTTAATCATCTTTCAAGACCTGCAGTCCATACCAAGAAGGCTATTTTTGATGGGATGTAGGAGCACCAAATGCTGGCTCAAGGAAAAGCATTTTCTTGATTGAGTAAAAGATTCCCATAAAAGGGCTGAACTGAAAACTTGCCTAATTTCTCCCAAGACCAAATTCTTTCATAATCTATTTGGATGTTAGACTTTATGCTTGAATGAGGCTTAACAACTAAGCAGCAGGCTAAATTCCCAGTCATTGAAATTTCTTCTAAAGGTAGGGCCCCTGATTACTCCATCATGTATGGTCAAAACACTCCTCAACAACATCCTTATTTTGGGCCATATCAAAGAGTGAAGGGAATCTTTATCTCAAAGTAAAATCCCTACACCATTTATCATCCCAGAATCTTATCTTGTTGCCTTTCCCTATCTTGTAACTAATTCCTTTCAAAAAATCAGGAAGAACTTCTAGAATACTACTTCAAATTGCACACCCCCTTGGGAAAATATCAGGCACTGAGTCCTAGGGGTGGCAGTGTTGACCCCAACTCATCTGACCCACCCAACCCACCCGCTTAAATATCCACCCATACTATGGGTCAAGATGGGTCGAATGACCCATTAGGGTCAGGGTGGGTTGTAACCCATAAACAAGGATAGGTGATGGGTCATGGTGGGTTGGTGGGTCAATATGGGTGGATTGGTATTCTACCCTTACCCAACCCAACCCAACCCACCCCACCCATTTACCACCCCTACTGAGTCTCACCCAAGACTTGTGAGTCCATATTTACCTGCTATGACCCTTCTCCATAGGCTTCCACTTTCCTTGCTAAATATCTTGCACCATCTACCAAGGAGAGACTTGTTAGTTTTTCTGACATTTCAGATGCCAAGACCGCCATATTTCCTTGGTTGACACAAAGCATTCCAGTTTACCAAGTGGAATTTAAAACTGTTCCTTCAACCAGCCCATAGGAAAGTCCTCAATTTCTTCTCTAATTACTTCACAACACCAGCAGGGATTTGAAATAAAGACAAGTAATAGGGAGTGAAGACAAAATACTTTTTAAAAATGTAAGTTTACCACCCTTTGATAAATATTTTGATTTCCAAATGGCCAACTTCTTGTCAAACATTTCAATGACTGCATCCCATATTCTCTTAGAGTTACTTTTTGCACCAAGTGGTAAACCAAGGTAAGTGGTGGATAGCTTCCTTATTTTGCAGCCCAAAATATCAGCAAACTGATTAGCTATATTTCCTCCCCCTGGCAGCATTATTTCACTCTTAGATAGATTAATTTTGAGGCCTGATGTAGCTTAAACTTCACTTAGTATGTAACCCAGATAAATCAATTGATCAGCTGAAACATCACAGAAAAAAATGGTATTGTCTGCAAATTGAAGTAATGGAGCCTGCTTCGTGCCAGCACCAGCATTAAAACCTTGAATGAAATCGCCTTCTACTGCCCTTTAAGTGAGTTTACTCAATGCTTCCATTACAATACTAAATAAAAATGGAGACAGTGGGTTCCCTTGTCTTATACCCCTTGAATTTTTAAATTTCTCATAGGAGTCCATTAAAAGGGATATAAAAGGTAGGTGTGGTAACACATACCTTGATCCAGCTCCTCTATTTGGATTTGAAATTCATTCTACTCAACATTTAATCACGGAATCTCCAATTAACATGATCAAAAGCCTTTTTGAGGTCACCTTGAAAACTATTCTTTCTCTACCCAGCCTTTTCCTCAAGCCAATCAGTTCATTTGCAATAAGGACTCTGACTAGTGTTTGTGTCCCTTCTGTAGATGCTCCTTGGGATGGTGAGATAATCTGACTCATCACTTTCTTCAGTCTTGCAACTAATACTTCTGCGGTGATTTTGTAAACACTTCCCAACAAGCTGATAGGTATAACATTTTTTAGCTCAAAGGTGCCTTTTTTTTGGCATCAAAGTGATCAAGGTTGAATTCAAAATACCTTTCAAGGGCAGCCTTGGCAATGGAATGCTTCAAAAACTTTCATCAGGTCTTGTTTGATAAAGTTCCACCCCAACTAATAAATTTTCATTGTAAAACCATCTAGGCCTAGAGACTTATCCCCCTCTATTTGAAAGATGGCATCCCTAACTTCCTCCTATGTAAATGGCTTTTCCAGGTCAGCTGCTTCTTCATCAGAGATTCTGTTGATGTCCAAACCATCCAGTCTTAGTCTTCTTTTCCTATGAACCTTATAAAGGCTTGTGTAGTAATCTGCAATGGCCCCCTTGATTCTTCCCTCATCCTCAAAAACCTCCTCATTCACATTCAACATCTTAATACTTTTCACCCACCTTCTAGCACTGGCCATTTTGTGAAATAAGGCAGTATAATTATCTCCTTCTTTTAACCAGAGACTCATAGACCATTGCCTCTTTTTCACCTCCTCTTGAATTGAAAGCTTGTCAAAGTTCGTCTTGGGTTGTATCCTCTTTTCCTATTTTCTTCACTCCACATACCTCACTCTTCCTCGTTGTCAAGATCAATAATCTGCTACAAGTATTCTACTTTTTTAATATCAAGACTTCTTTAGGCCAAGTCTTATTTTTGGCTTCAGCTCTCTTAATTTCAAATGGAAAATGTGACTAGATGACCCTGTAAAGCTCATTTCCGTCCACTATTCCTGCAACAAATCTATAAAGCCTTCTTTCTTTAGCCACATTGTGTTCAAATCTGAAAGGCCCATAAGCTATAGTGGTGATACCTCTACTATCTAAATGGAGTGACATGTGGTCTGAGAGGGGTTTAGAGAGAGTGAATTGAGACAGATCCAGAAAACTGTCATCCCATTCAGGGGAGATTAGAAACTTGTCAAGTTTTACCAATGCAAGAGCTGCTTGGTTGTTTGTCCATGTGAAATTGGCACCAAAGAGAAACAAATACATCACACTCCACCTCTGAACAAAATTTGCAGACTCCCTCATACTTTGTCTCTTCTTACCAACCCATTTTTTTCAAGGGTGAATCTGATTGTATTGGAGTCCCCTCCCATGCACCAAGGGGTTGAGAGTTCACCTTCTCTAATACCCTCCAATTCCTCCCAAGACCTGGGTCCTGCTGCATTTATCAAATACTTCTATGGTGTCACAGTTCCGAATCACCAAAATTCCACCTGCCGTTCTAGTGGTTGGTAAAAAACTCCCAATCACACTGCCTTTGACCCCCTCTGACCCCACATACTTCTAACCAAAGAAGTTTCCACCTATTGTAGTCTAGTTTTATGCATGCAAAGAACATCCTATTACCATTTATTAAAAAGTTAGCAGATTAGCATCCTCCTTCCCAAGTTAAGGCCTCTAACATTCCAGGAGATTACTTTCATATTTGTCATGGGGACTAGTAAGTCAAGATTTTTGTCTCCTACTCCTTGTGATCCGATTGTTAGAGTCATCCACCCTATCATTAAGCCCCCAAGCCAACCAAAATAGTTCTCAATCAACTCTCCTTCATTTTCTTCGCTTTTCTTCTAAAAATCTATTCTCAATCTCTATAAAGAGTTCTACCATTTCTCCCTTCATACCCTAGATGGAAAATGAGAAATTCCCAAAAGACAAACTTTCAACAACACCCAAGGAGGCATTTCCTCATCAAGAGGATTAGCCTTCCTGTATGGGCCTAGGCCAGGCTGAGATGGGCATTGGGCCTATGACATCAAAAAATGAAAACTTAATTATTTATAAAACTTAATTATTTAAGTTATATGATGTATAATACATGAAAAACTATTGCATGGGCCCAAACTAGGCCAAGCTTAGCATGGCTTTGGGCCTATGACACAAAAAATAGGGTGTGGGCTTCATTCTAATTCCTAGGCTTGGCCTAGCTTGTCTTGGCTTGTCTATCCTTTAACTGATGAAGGCAAGGCCTTCATTCTAATTCCAGAGAAACGTGAGACTTGGGACAACACTCAAGTGTTACATTCACTAATGAGTGTTGTCTCAAGTTCCACATTGCTTAGGAATTTGAATGAAGGCTTTGCCTTCATCTATATAAAGCCTTACTTAGGAGGACAACTCTCATATCTCAGTTGACCCATGTCTTAACTCATGAATATGTATGATATAAATTAAAGTTTTAAATAAAATAAAATGTATTGTATATGTATAAACATAAAAAAAATATATATATATATGTATATATAAAATAAAAAAAGGGGCAACCTAGTGCACGAGGCTCCCACCAATGCGGGGTGTGAGGAGGGGCAGATGTATGCAGCCTTACCCCTACACATATAGAGAGGTTTCCAAGATTTGAACCCTAGTCACCCAAGTCACAATGGAGAAATATATATTATTATATCATATGTTGTATATTTTATTATTTTATATATTATTATAATATACATATGTAATATAGATATAATATTATAATATTAAATATATAAATTATTACATATAGGACATAACATAATATTTTATAATATAAATATTATATATATATATATATATATATATATATATTGCGGGCCAAGATAGCTTCTGAGTCGGGCCAAGAATGATCACCCTAACTATAGCACCTCAACAATTCAATTGTTTGGCTTGAATGGAATACTGAGTTTGAGGTAGAGTGCGAGCCCATAGTGGATTGATCCTATGGGTTTTTAGGAGAGCCAAAATGTGAATTTACTCTGCCCACCCTTTGACTGGGAGTGCTTAGTGATGTGTCTAGTGAACCATCTCTTATAGGTGAAAGAAGGCTAAACAAGATTCTTTTTACACCATTTGTCCAGCTGGTTTAACACCTACTTGAATTTGGATTCAGTCCTCACAAAACTGTCCTCATATCGTCCTACAGCCCTTTTCAGCCGTGAATTGGGAACATCTCTGTACTTGTATTTTTTTATTCATGAGGAGATATTCTCAATGCATAGCTGCAAGGGACTATTTAAAAAGCAAGGTCCCCTGTTTTATTCATGTAGAGAAGATGGGCCGAATGGCCCATAGGCTGTTACTGTATGTTATCTCTATGTTCTTCTCTATAATGGGCCTTATTCTGGGCCGATACTCTTTTATGCTCATTTTTTTTGTAATTTCTTGTCCAACTAAGGACCTCTCTTGTAATTACTAAAATATTAACTTAATAAAAGTGTATTAGAGAGTTAGAGGGAGGTTATGTTCGAAACACTCATCCTCTAACTCTCCTTGCCGCAACTCTCTCTTCTTCTCTAATCTCTCTTGCTAGTCTCCTTTGTTTCAAACACAGTCCCTACTTCTAGGACTGTTTTTCAACTTGGTATCAGAGTAGGCCACTGCTTGGCGTGTCCCTCATGTGGTTCTAGTCCAGCCAACTACGTGAGGAGGTTCTAGGGCTGAGAGTTTACAGTCATCCGCCTGATTCTTGGAGGTCATTGGAGGGTTCCCAAGCTTCTACACACTTGGAGAAGGGTTCGATGGCCAGGAAGAATCAGAGAACAAGTTGCTTTGCCTGATTTAAAATCAGAGAAAAGGGTTTTTCGAAGTCATCCTAGAGGACAAGTGTTCGGCCTGGTTTATTGTACAAACCAGAGACTCTCTTACTATAAGTCTTGGCTCAGTTGTTTCTGGGTTAATTTTTTCACTGTTCTGGATTGTTAAAAAGGGCCGAAGTTTCCTTGAAAACAGTGCTACTATTCGGCTATCCTCTGGTCTGACTTAATCCAGAGATTTCTGGGTTGTTTTTTATCTCTTTTCTGGACTGTCAAGTAGCCGAAATACCCCTGGAATCACTGCTACTGAGACTGCACCATTCGGCCACTGTTGCTGGACTGCTCCTACCTAGAAATCTCTGGGTTGTTTTTGGAGGTCCTATTCGGCTGATTATTGGGTTGGGAAGTTGCTGAGACTGTTAAAACTAAGAGGTACTAGTCTCATCTTCATTCCAGCCCCTTCTTGAAGGCTGAAACAGTAAACAGTACCCTATACTTTGAAGGATGAAACAGTAAACAATGGGCTGTCAAGTATTGGACACTGAGTGTTCGACAGAAGGTCTCTCAAGGACTGTATTTCTTTTGCCTTCCTCTTGGGACATCGACTGTTAGAATCATAAATATCTTGTGTTTGGAGGTTGTTGGGTGTCTTTTGGAGGCTGAAACAGAAAAGAAAAGAATTATCACCGAACTTTGCATGATGGATTTCTCAAACTTTGAAAACAAGAATACTGCTGAATATGGGCAGATGTTGGGAACCCCAACCGATTCTATGCTAGCTGTAACTACAGTCAAGCTTGATGGGACCAATTACTTAGCTTGGTCACAATTAGTGAAAATCCATATTTGTAGCAAGGAAAAATGGGGTTTTATTTCTGGGAGCAAGAAAGCTCCTTCAGAGGATGATCCATCTTATGAGAAATGGGTACAAGAAAACTACACTGTGATTGGGTGGCTTGTGAACTCAATGCAGCCATAGATCAGTCAACATTATCTGTGGATGAATTCGGCTAAAGAGATCTGGGATAGTGTTGCAGAGACTTATTCCCAGAAGTTGAATGTTGCTAGATCTTACAAACTGAGAAGTGATGTGAAAAATCTAAGATAAGGGGAGAAGTCACTTGCAGCATACTTCTCAATCTTAAAATCTATATGGCAAGAGATTGATTTGATAGAGGCCGTGACTTGGGATACCCCTAAGGATGCTGAACCATACAGGAAATTGGTTGAACGGAATAGGGTGTTTGAGTTCTTGACAGGGCTGAATTCTGAATATAATATTACAAAGCAAAACATCTTGTCCAAGGAAGATGTTTCATTGTCACAAGCATATACTCTGGTCAGCAGTGAAGAAAGTAGAAGGCAAGTGCAGGTTCAAGGAGTTGGTATTAATGATCATTTTGCAAATATGGGAATTAAACCCAAAGGGGTTATAGAAGCTCACAGTGGCTCAGGAAGGAAAGAAGTGGTGTGTGAATATTGTAAGAAACCGAAACATTCAAATGACAAGTGCTGGAAGTTGCATCCCAATCTTGTACCCATCAGATTCCAAAAGAAGAATGATAGTAGAAAGACAGGAAGTGCACATGCAGCCACAGGCACAGATACAGAGGTTGAATCTACCAGTGCACAGTTGGCAGCCATGAAAGCTGAATATGAGAAGTTTGGAAAGATGATCAGTCAGCTTGAAGGTGCATCTTCATCATCCATCCCTTCTGGAAGTTCAGCCACCATTGCCTTTGCTCACTCAGGTATAAGGGCTTCCGCTAACCATGCATCCACCTCAAGTAAACACAAAACCCCTTGGATCATAGACTCAGGTGCTTCTGATCATATGACCAACATTTCCACTTTATTTGTTTCATATGACTTACTTCCTGGCCGTGACAAAATCACCTTAGCTGATGGTTCTCTTGCCCCTATTTCCGGCAAGGGAACTGTCAAGGCTACAGACTCCTTACTCTTACCTTCCACTCTTCATGTGCCTAAATTAAATACCAATTTGTTATCTGTAAGTAGCCTGACCAAATCATTGAATTGTTGTGTAACCTTTTTCCCTTCTCACTATGTGTTTCAGGACCTGAAGTCTCAGAAGGTGATTGGGAGTGGCCATGAAGCGAATGGAATATACTTGCTCGACACCCCTGGCCAATGCTGTGATCATCCCAAGAATGTTGCTTTTCGTTCTACCTTTTCAGAGTCTGTTAGTCAAATTATGTTGAGTCATTGTCAATTGGGTCATTTACCTTTTTCTGCTTTAAGCCATTTGTTTCCAAAACTGTTTAAGGAAGTCAGTGTGTCCAGTCTCAATTGTGAGTCCTGTCAGTTGTCAAAGCATTGTAGAAAAAATTACCCTGTGAGCAATAAAAGATCCTCTTTTCTTTTTCATATTGTGCACTCTGATGTGTGGGGGCCATACCATTTATCCTCTATGGGGGGTTACAGATATTTTATCTTGTTCATTGATGACTTCTCTAGATTCACCTGGATATACTTAATGAAATCCCGGGATGAAGTCCCAAGACTTGTGAGGCAATTTCATGAGCTTGTTCTAACTCAATTTGGTACCAGAATTAAGGTTTTTAGATCTGACAATGCAAAAGAGTACTTTGAGAAGAGTTTATCCTTGTATCTTTCGGACATGGGGGTTATTCATCAAAGCTCCTGTGTTAGAACCCCTGAACAAAATGGAGTTGCTGAGAGGAAAAATAGACATATTGTTGAAGTTGCAAGGAGCCTTTTGTTTGCCTCACATGTTCCCACAAGATTTTGGGGTGATGTTGTACTTACTACTACCTATCTCATAAACCGTATGCCTTCCAAGGTTCTAGGGTTTAAATCCCCCTTCAGTCTTCTTCATCCAGACAAGGATCTCTTCCCAATTCCTCTTCGTGTGTTTGGCTGTACCTGCCATGTTCACATTCCAAGTGTGCAAATACACAAGTTTAAACCGAAAGCCCACAAATGTATCTTCCTTGGTTACTCCCCCACACAAAAGGGTTATTGTTGTTTTGATCCAAAGACTGGCACCCGACATGTCTCTATGGATGTTACCTTTAATGAACTTTCTCCTTTTTATAGTTCCTCTTAGGATGGACTTTGTCCACAGGGGGAGAGTCTGTCACAAGTTTTTGCTCTTCCTCTTCCTGTCCCAGTTGAGTCTCTTGACAAACCTGTATCCTCACCAAATGAGTCAAAGGAGGATCAATCACTTCATACCTCTTGTCCAGGGGACCCTATTTCTTTACCCCCTCGCCCCATCCATAATCCCAAAGTGTATCAAAGACAGAGATCCAGGAATAAGCAAGTGGTTTTCCTTACAACAGATGAAGCTCATACATTCCCAATCACAAATGAGATAACAGGTACTGCTTCAACTCCTTTAGAATCATCTTTTCCAGACCTTGATGTCCCCATTGCTGTTAGGAAAGGGAAGCGGAAATGTACTGTACACTGCATTTCCAAACACCTTTCTTATGACCTGCTTTCTCCTTCATACTTTGCCTATCTCTCTTCTGTTGCTTCTAACCCCATTCCTAGGTCTGTCTCAGAAGCTCTTGGGATTCTAGAATGGAGAGATGCTATGGAAACCGAAATGGGTGCCTGAAGGGAAGGATCCGGTTGGGTGCAAGTGGATTTTCACCATTAAATACAGGGCTGATGGAACTATTGAGAGGTACAAGGCTAGACTTGTTGCAAAAGGGTATACACAGACATATGGGATTGACTACCTGGAGACTTTTGCCCTTGTTGCCAAGATGACATCTGTGAGGGTTCTTTTATCTCTGGCAGCTCACTTTGATTGGCCTCTCTATCAGTTGGATGTAAAGAATGCATTCCTGAATGGTGACTTACATGAGGAAGTCTACATGTGCCTTCCCCCAGGGATGTATGGGAAAGATATGCAAGGAAAGGTATGCAGATTGAAGAAATCTCTTTATGGTCTCAAACAATCTCCTAGAGCCTAGTTTGAGAGATTTAGAGCTGCACTTGTTAAGTTCGGCTATGTTCAGACACAGTCGGATCATACTCTGTTTGTGAAGAGAAGTAGATCCTTGGCAGTGTATCTCATTGTGTATGTTGATGACATTATAGTGACTGGTGATGATGCCTCAGGCATTCTGGCTCTTAAGTCTTTCCTCCGTACAGAATTTGATATTAAGGATCTGGGGGAGTTGAGATACTTCCTTGGCATAGAAGTTGCCAGATCCAAGGATGGGATCCTTATTTCCCAAAGGAAATATGTTCTTGATTTATTGTCTGAAACTGGAAAACTGGGTGCAAGACCAACTGCAACTCCCATTGATGAGTCACAAACTTTCAGCTACAGATGGAACTCTGTTGGAAGACAAAGGGGTTTTCAGAGACTTCTTGGGAAGCTCCTGTACCTGTGTATGACTAGACCAGACATTGCGTATGCTGTCAGTTGCATTAGCCAATTCATGCATGCTCCTAGAGATACTCATATGGCAGCAGCAGAACGGATTTTGTGCTATCTGAAAGGCTCTCCAGGGAAAGGAATCCTATTTACCAAGCATGACCACTTGAAACTTGAAGCCTATACTGATGCTGATTGGGCTAGAAATATGGATGACAGAAGATCTACTTCAGGATATTGCAGTCTGGTGGCTGGTAATGTTGTCTCTTGGAGGAGTAAGAAACAATCTGTTGTGGCCAGATCTTCTGTAGAAGCAGAGTATAGGGCCATGGCACATGGGGTCTCGGAATTGTTGTGGCTAAGGTCCTTAATGGAAGAACTTGGGATTGATCATGACAGACCCATGATGTTGTACTGTGATAATCAGGCTGCCATCAACATTGCTCACAACCCGGTACAACATGATCGAACCAAACATATTGAAGTTGATAGACATTTTATCCAAGAAAGATTCTCCTCCAGAGAAGTGTGCCTTCCATTCGTTACCTCTGAAGGCCAATTGGCAGACTTTCTCACCAAAGGCATCTTCAAGGCAAGACTTCATCATGACACTGGCAAGCTGGGCATGATTGACATCTATGCTCAGCTTGAGGGGGAGTGTAGAGAAGATGGGCCGAATGGCCCATAAGCTGTTACTGTATGTTATCTCTATGTTCTTCTCTGTAATGGGCCTTATTCTGGGCCCATACTCTTTTATGTTCCTTTTTTTGTAATTTCTTGTCCAGCTAAGGACCTCTCTTGTAATTACTAAAAGATTAACTTAATAAAAGTGTATTAGAGAGTTAGAGGAAGGTTATGTTCGAAACACTCATCCTCTAACTCTCCTTGCCGCAGCTCTCTCTTCTTCTCTAATCTCTCTTGCTAGTCTCCTTTGTTTCAAACACAGTCCCTACTTCTAGGACTGTTTTTCAACTATTCACTAACAAAGTTAGCCTAAGAGACCACAAAGATTGAGTGGCCAGATCAATCTCTAGTTTTCCATTGCTCATCGCCTCTAATGCATGGACTTTAGAGAGCATTGAGCAGGGATTGCCTTCCTCTTCTCCAATCAGCTCCACCTCCTCTAGCATCCCACTTGCTAGCAACCTTGTGTTTGGACTTTCTTCTTGAACAAGATGTTTGCCATATTTGATGGCCTTCCTTTTAAGCACCAAAGCCACCACATACCCCAATTGTCTTCCCCTTTCAGCATCATTGGGCCTAACTTTGGCCATAGAGAAGCCATCCAAATGTTGTCCCCAACACAGATGGGGGGGGGGGGGGGGCAGGGCATCAAGTCTTCACCCTGATCCACTCCACTATGTTTTTCGCCAAGTTCAAGTTGTCCATCTCCACAAAGACACCCTATCTTTCTCACCAGGCTCTCCAACCAAAGGTGTAAGGAAAGACCCATAACTTTACCCAATATTCAATGGGTTCCTTTCTCCCCAGTTGACAACTGCCAAATTTGGGATCCCATAACTCCAAATGAATTCCATCAAACGAGTTTCTTGCCCCAATTTTCCAGATTCTAAGAGCCTCAATTTTGGATGGAAGTATGAAAAGGAATCAATTACTAGATATTTGCACCACTTAGCCTCACTTACACCCCAAAAGGAATGTCCTATCTTTACCACTCAACAATGGATGTCTTCCATTGATAAGTCTCTAGTGTTCACTAAACCAACCAGACATGCTTTAAGGAAGTCCAACCATTTACCAAACCTTATCCCTCTAGCCTAACATAGAAGCAGTTTGGATGAACTTTAACTAAGGCCTTTCCTTTGCTCATCCAAGTATTCTTTCATTTTGTCTCTACGAAGGAGGTTCCACTTTGTAGTGTAGGTCCAACAATCCTACATCTCAATCTACCTTTGCCCCTCCAACAAATAGGCCTTCCATTGAAAGTTCCCTCCATAATCTTTACAAGGAAGAAGGCCAAGATCCACAATCAATGGCAACAATGAATCACTTTGTTGGTATCATGCCATGTCTCTTGCTTCTTGTTGAAGGCAACAAAGAAAGATTTGTTAGCTTGTTTGGATTAGGATCCAGCTTTTTGGTCATTGAGTGAAACCATAGCTCTAAGTTAGAAGGGATCATCTTTATGACTATTGGTACCACATCAACAATGGGGGAAAAAGCTCTAATACAAACCTCAGCTACCAAATCATCACTCATAGTAGGTCCTTGGAATAAAAACTTTGCACATTCCATGGTCAATTTCCTTAAGGAATACCTTGCATCTTCCATAGACCATCCCTCAGAACCTCTGCCAATGTTTTCCTTGATGGGAGTATGAAAAGGAACAAGTCACCAACAAGCTTTTTCACATTGACTCCATCTAATGGTCATCAAACCTTGAGGACTCATCTCTTCATCCCCACTACTTATTTTTCCCTTAAGAATCATCCAATAAGGAAGTTTCCCAAGAAACTTTTCCTCATTTCTACAGATCCAATTGCCATTTCAAGGAAATACTTCTTCCCCTTACACTAAATCTAGCATCTTTCCCACTCCAGCCACATCTCTCTATTCAGAGTATTTCAATATGATACCCCTTCTTTAATGTGGGCATCCTTCATTGAAACATTCCTTCTCCATTTACCTCATTCCTTGTAGTCCCCTACAATGGCATGACTATGCAACTTGATTTCTTTTTTTTTTTTTTTTGGTAGACTAAACTTGATTGAATTTCTCAACTTGCATATGCTCAAAAAGAAAAACTACTACTACCTGTTAAATTTGAGAAAAATGTTTCCAAATGTCCTCCTTCCTTGAAGCTTTCCTTTCTTCCAAGTCGATCTAAAGCCATGTGTGTTAAAAGGTCCCACTACTTTTGGAATTATCTTTCAATTTTTGCAGTCCAGATCTCCTACCCACAGGACACCACAGTCTCACAGTGGGAACACCTCTCATTCATGAGGAGATATTCCTAATGCGCGGCTGTGGTGCCCTGTGGGTAAGGAATCTGGACACCAATTTTTGTGGTTATGAAGTAGAGTTCCTTTAGACTGAAGTTTCAAATGGAAAAATTGTAATTTTATGTGTATATAATATGGTGCACACTTTGCCCATAGAGTGGAATAGAATGTTTTGTTGAATTACATGATTATGTTTATGTTTCTCCTTCCCCAAACCCTAACTTTATTGACGTCTCTTCTCTTTATTCTCTATCCGCTTGTTCCTCTCCTACTTGCAGGTCTGATCAATTCTTTCACATCATCTGCTAATCCATCCTTCTAGAAGTCACCGCTTCACCACAGTCATCCCCTTCTACCCTCCCAAGTAAGTCTCCTTCCCTCTCTTGTTGAATTTCCTTCTCCCACCTTCCCAAGACAAACCTTAATCCTTCCTTTTCTTTGCTTATTGCAATTCTTTTATTAGTTTTGACCTATGTTACCCAGATATGGAAAAGACAACTGGATGCTGTATCAAATACAGAATTTACACTAACAATTGAAGCATCTGACATGATATGGCACCCTTATACAGATATCCAGGTATCACAGCTTTTAGCATTAGTTCCTTTGTTTCTAACACCTACCAACTACTTCTAGAATTGTAGGATCACTCTATCCTACATCACTGGAATTGGTGACCACTAGGCCCATGCCAGGCCATCAACTGAAAGCCTAGGCCATGCATCATCTTTATGTCCATAATGTGCCAGGCAAAGCGGCTACACAATCCCATCCCCCAAGCTGCATACCCTTCCCCCCCCGATGAAGGTGGGATTCAATCCCACATCTCCACTACAGTATTTTTTCTTAAATATTGCAAATTTGTTCTCAAAATATATCTTTGATCAGACATTTATAGATAACATGCCATAGTCACTTACTGGACATCACTTTTTACTTGGAGAGATGCTGCATTTGGATCACCTGTAAATCAAAATCAAGTTTCACTTTCACCAACTGATATGTCAGAAAACAAATGACTAGACAACAAGTGAAGCCAACTTTCTTATCAATCTAAAAGAGGAAAACCAAAAACAGAACAGGAAAAAAGTAACAAACTTTTAGTAGACTGAAAGTTTCCAGAAGATTCAAATTTGCGAGCTGGCCGTCTCTTCGTAGTATTAGGATGAGAAGCAGGTCGAACTGAAGATATCCTTCCCTTTGATATAATATATATAGAACAGAAATCTGGAGCAGCTTTTGAGACTGCAGTAGACACATCTGTACCCTTAAAGAAACTGCCAAATAAATTAAGACTTATGTGAAGAGAAATAGAGAATAGAGAGGCAATGGCAGACTTGATCAATGAAACTAAACAAAAGAAAACAACTAGTACCTTGTCAAGACATTTCTTGAACTTGCCCCAAGGACAAGTTTATCAACAGATTCTTCCACAACATAATCGACAATGGCTTTTGGTACATCTGTGTCATCTATGATGACCTCCTTGCATTGTAGCTGAATTAACAGAAGGAAAAAAACTCAAATTAGAGATGGGAGAGGAAAGTTTTTCTTTATTTGCTTATGTAGATAGTCCATTCTGAGTACAGATGAAAGAAACCCTGAAGTTTTTTTATAATAGAAAAAAATTAAATGAAATTCTAATAACTTAGGTTCTTCTTGGGCGTTGTCTAGAGCAATGTTGCAAGAAATGGACATATGAATTGGAATCTGATAAGTGTCCAGGAGTACAACACAAATGTGTTTGAAATTTTGGATAAGGAGCAGTTTGATAAGGGCTCAAGTGGCTGAACTGCATGACATATCACTTTGCCTTTTAGTGGATAAAATAATAAAAATAATAAAATGTGCAAGGATATAGTGATCGACCCAACTTCAGTTTCAGCCATTGAAGAACCCACAAACTCCTTAAAAACTTATTCACTAAAAGACAAAGCAATAAGCTTTTCAGCTAGCCATTTTAGCTGTTATCAAACAGTAAGTGTTGTTTTTCACAATATGGAGAACTTTTATATTCAAGAAATAACTAGGAGGTTGGCCATTCTTTCTCATTTGCTCAACATATCTCCCACTTTATGTTGTTCTAATAGAATTACATGTAATTAAGCTCACATTAAATTAAAAAAAAAAGTACTTTTACTGTAAATCTCATTCAATAAGTGACCTGCTAAATGTCAATACCCGCCTGTACTAGCATAGTTGTCTTCTTTCAAAAAATTTAAAGGCCCATATGAAGTGAACTTCAAGATTAAAAGTTCATAAAATTCAGACCTTTATGAAGGACTCCACATAAAGACATTAGAAAGTTCTAGTTTTACTTAAGCATCTTTTAAACAGTGCTAGTCACTAATGCAAAATAATATTTATCTCTAATGAAAATTTTGACTTAGCATTCTAAAATGCCCTAAAAAATTCAACTTTTTGCAAGATTATCAATGATAAATAAGCTACCACTTAACCTCTCATAATATGCTCAATTATTTATACAATAATAATGCCATTGTGGCTCCTATCTACAGATTTTCATTGTCTGCAGATTAAAATAATTAAATGAAATTAGCCAAAGGAGAGTGGATCTCCCTTTATGCAGAAAATTTGATATTTTAATGCTAGGAAAACAATCCAGCACAAGTTCAAAGCAGCTGTAGATCATTTGCTCTAAGAGTTTCAACAATATCATTTTTCATCAGAAGAAGATGTGAAGAAGCAGAGATCCTGCTCTTGCTATAAATTGCGAGAACATGTACCTATTGAAAGAAAATAAGAGCAATCAGGCTATTACATTCCAACCAGTGATATTTATTACCTCTGGCAAAATGCAACTGTACCCAGTTTTTAACGATTTGTTGCCTACCATACAGGAGTTCAAAATCTTTTTTTGTAAAAGTTCAAAGTCAGTGGTGGTACATACATACCCCTCTTCTATTGCAGTAACACTGGAAAGGAAGGAATACTTCTTTTGTCTGCAGGTCAAACTGTTGAAGGAATGTAGATGCAACCTCTTCATTTACTTCTGAGAGAGGAACTTGTTTCCCAGCTTCACAAAAAAAAACCAAAACAATGTCTTAGATAGAATCAGAAAGCATATTTAACAAGTTGGAATCTAAATATCAACAGAAGCCTATTAAAATGCAAGGAACAACCACAAGCAACTGAAATTTGTAACTTATCATCAAGTTTTTACAGCACCGAGAGAAATGAAAACATATGAAAAAACACTGACACATCAAGACCTCATCCCAGAATATAACTTGGATTCATTTTCCTAAATGAACTTATAAGATAGTAGGAACGTGAGAAAACAATCAGATCTCCCAAGTTGACACAGAACAGAGAGGTTTCTAAAACAGGAAAAACGAAGCAATTATTTGACTTCATTAAAAACAAATTAACAAACATTGGCCGGGCAAATGGATTCCATTATACCAGTAACTAGATAACAAGAATAATAATAATAACAATAACAAAAATGCCAGTTGGGGCTAACTTGTAGTAGGAATTGTAGGAGGCTTGCGAACATGAAGGAGGACGAAGATCTGCCCCTTGGATATTAAATGATCTGCCGCCCATCTTAGCGCGTGCTGGCTGCCCTTGTCCGTGTCAATTGCAACGACCACCAGGCCCTGATCTTCAGTATTATCCTGATTGCGACGCCAAGTACTTCTCATCATTTTCAGAGCCTAGATTTAGGACAAACCAAGTTGATAATTTAGGACGAACCGAACTCTACAATTCGTTGTAATTGTAGAATTCGGTTCTCCTCCTCCTTCCTCTCTTTCTTCTTCTTCTTGGTCTGATAAGAGAAGGAAGAGGAGCAACAAATTGTAGAAATCGGTCCTCCTCCTCCTCCTTCTTGGTCTGATAAGAGAAAGAAGAGGAGCAGAAATTAGGGTTTTGTGAGAAGAGATGGTTGTTGGATCAGGTATTCTCAGGAAACGCAGAGAAGTCATGTGAACAAGTTCGTTGGTTCACTGAATTTAGCACTTCTTCCGTTTTCTGTTTCTTTTTTAGGCGTGAAATCTGGTCAGTTATGCTACACACCCTATTAATAACCGATCAAAAAGAAATTGATAACCCAAATTAGCATATCCATGACCTCCTCCCTTTGGAATGGGGCCGTCTGTCTTTCGTGTCCTAACATGAGTCTCGATCTCCGTGTTTCTTTCCCGACCGAAAACTCTCTTCCTACGCTTTCTCCACCACTGCCATTTAAGGCGCTCCTCTCTCTCTCTCTCTCTCTCTCTCTCTCTCTCCTCTATTACTAAATCACAGCAACGACCGCGACTCGTGATGGGCAGGGCTAGAGGTGTTGGATGCAGGAGTCACCGGCGAGCCCGAAGCTCAAGAGGCATTGAAATTGTTGGGAAGCAGGATGGCAGAGCATTTGGGGATTAGGAGTTTAGGACAATGATTGTGCGATCCATTGAGAAACAGGAGGTCAAACGTTTCTGTCGGAGAAAAGCTGTAGCTTCTTCACTAGTGCCGTTATGAACCGTGAGAAGGAAAAACTGTGAGCCTTTTATTCTCTTTTTATGTTTTTGGCCTAGAGGATCAACACCCAAGATTGTCAGCACGAGAATATGAAGAGAAGACGGCAGGAAACATTGTAGAGGAGGACACGAACTTATCCAACAACGGAGAGAATTTAAGTATGACGAAGACCAGTTGTTGACACCTTAGCTACATCGGGCCATGGCGTGGGCTCGTTGGTGCTGGTTATCTAACAGCACGATGTAGTTAAATGACTTCATGCGAGTGTAGCATCTGTCTAAAAGACTGTTGACAGTCACAATGTGGTTTACAGCACCCCGGTTGGCTCTGGGAAGGCCATTGCCAACTAGGAAAAACGACTGTCGTCGCCGGAAAACCAGAGAGGGATAGATAGCACAGAAAGTTCGAAGGAGGAGGAGTTCAAGGAGTTCAAGGGGGGGGGGGGGGGGGAGAGAGAATGCTGCAAATGGTATTCATTAGTCCACGAATTGGTTCAAAACTACAAATTTCATACGATAGGCTTGTTTCATTCAACAAATTAAATTCCAAAGACATGACTTCTACTCCAGGATAGAGGATTGTAGTCTCAGTGATCAATTCCATAAGAATTTATTGCAACTCAACAGCTTGTGAGCTGCACGATTACAAAATTCTAGCATTCTAGAGGAGCAAATACTACTAATCATCCTCCAATATGCCAGAAATTCTCGATGGAGGCTGAACCCCGTGGTCCAACAGATATTTTTAACAATCAATTGAGCATCACTTCTGAGTTTTGACAACCAACAATCACTAGGGGTGCTCATAAAAAATCGAAGAACCAAACTAAATCGAGAAAATTGAGTTGAAAATATATTATGAAAGAAATATGTTATAAATATATTGCATATATTATATATTTATAATATCCAATCAAAAGATATCTTGAAATTTGCAGGTTCGCTTATTGTCTTGGGGCATAAAAGGTTATGAAAGAAATGTGGGCCAAGAGTTTCGGTTTGAAAGAACTAAAGCTTAAGAGGGGCTCGGATCAATGGATTAACTGCTCAATGGATCAATGGCTCGATACCAAATGGAGTGGGGAGTGAACAATAATAATTGGGCAATAATTGAGAATGACTAAGGGTTCTGATAATCGAAGGGTTATAGTAACAAATTAGTATAATAACAGAGATTTAGACTGAGGGAGGCAATATGCTTGGCATGGAAATAGCAAAACAGTGAAGGCTAGAACCCGAAGACTGCAATTTCCTCGGAGAGATCACTTGGCTAAAAACTAGAACCCAAATTGAATAAATTAGACATCTACTAGTGCCACCAAGGTCAGGACCCTTAAACCTAAGTTGAAGTCACATTAAGCCATTAAAACTTATTGAAAGGCCGTTGAAGTTAACTAACTGTTGAAGGTAAAGTGGCAAGATAGGATGAGGAGATTGTTTAGGTCAGTATCTAACTCAGAAGATAGTTCTGAAGAATGTAGCACTAGTTCTTCCCTAACCAAGTCCATGTCTATAAAAAATATGAAAGAGATAAACTTTAGCAATATAGAAAAATCCCTTCAGAATTGGACCATATCTATAGCACCTTCAAAGATATATAAAAAGGGAGTTTTTAGTCTAAAAACAGACTTCAATATTAAAACTATAGAAAGAACGATAACACTAGGAAATGAATCAAAAGATTTCCACCTTATAGACCAAAAAACAATAGAGGCCTATAAGAGAAAAGTGGAATGCCATTTCATCCATTTTGGCCTAGTACAGGTAGCCATCAAACCATTGACCCAGTTAGGACTTCAAATAGTTATTTTGGCATGTCTAAGAGATTCTAGATTTAATAAATTCAGTGATTCCTTAATAAGAGTAATTGAGAGTAGCCTTAGTCAATGACCCATATATTTCAATGCCTTCCCTAATTTCACAGTATCTCTAATGGACCCCGGAATATAGGAAGCCTTAACCTTGAGGCTACAAACCCAAGGTTTCGAAGTGAAACCATGATAAAAAAACTTAGCATTAGTTTACAAAAATTATTTCAAGACCATTAATACCATTTGTTCTAATACTAGGATAACGGGAACAAGGGGAATGACAATTTTGTTCCAAACAAATGCTAGAAATAATGTTGCGATTCCTAGACAAATTATGTGGAAAGATGTAAAGTTACCAAACAGGTGGCTAATAGCCAATGCCAAGCTTCCCAAACCCGTGGAATCCATTGAATTAGCTTCAGTATTCAGTGAACAAGACGGATCTATAGAGCTATGGTTTAAAAGAGCCTCAACTTGATCAAGACCTTAATATACAAAACCATTAGAAGTGAGATCTTCTTATTCTAAAAGGTTGGTGGATCTAATAGAATCACCTCGCCCCCCCCCCCTCTAGGTATAATATATGCCACATATGAAACACCAATAGTTGATGCATCATCATCAGCTTATCACACAACCCAAAATCAAGTCCCTTAAGTAAAGTCCTACGAACCAATAGAGACTGACTTTGAGATTAATCGTTTTAGAAATAGAGGAAGAATTTCAAATAGATAAAGACCTTATTATGCTAGACTTTAATTCCCAACCAATAAGAAAGAAATGGATCTTTGAAAATTTCTCTAAATTTCAGAGAGATCATACTAGAGAATTCTGGTATGAAGATATAATAGAAGCTAAGGAAAATATTCCTTTCTGGAATTGGTTTATACAACAAAAACAATTTAAAAATATAAGACCCCCAAAAGAAGAATTAGGGGGATGTTTGGAACTGTGGCTGTTTTTTAAAAAAACGGTGCCACGTCGGATCCACATAGGCGTTTCAATAAACGCCCATGTATCTCATTGTTTGGTTCAGCCGATTATTAATTTGGCGTTTCATGCATCGGTGAACTGTTTCCCCCAACACTTGACTAATGTTTATCCTATGTGGTGCTTACTTGTCAGCATATACATGAAAAATGGTGATGAAAATCACTTACCAAACAGCATAGTGTTGTTCACTGCCTACGTGGTAGAAGCGCTCTTTTGTGAAAAATATGTCTTGGAAGCATGGGCGTTTTTTTTTTTAAATCGGTCCCAAAAAGTGCCCTAGATTTATGTGCAACAAATAAACTTTCAAAAGCTTGGAAAACTACTTCTACAAATAAATTGTAGAATCAGTACATCCTCCTTTAGAAGCAACAAAAATAGGGAAAGAAAAACTAATAGGTAGTCCAATAAAAATTCTTCTATAATAAAAGAAGTTGAGAAGGTGATACTAGAACATTGTTCTCAAATAATAGAACAAAACAAGTATACTAACATTTGCTTTAATGTTTTAGACAAATAAACAAATCGAATTGAAACCCTATTTAAGTTCCTTGAAAGTTTTTAATTAGAAAACAATAATAATTAAAAAAGAAAAACCAATGGGGATGGTAAAAGACTTTCCTCGAGACATGAGAATCAAGTGAAATGTGTTAGACTTGTCCAAAATGAGTTACAAGGATGTTGCAACAAAGATGATTTCATTCCATAATTCCAATTGGAAAAAGGGAGAATCTTCAAAAACATCACCTAAAAAATTGAAAGAATAAGAAGAATAAACATTTGATAATCACTCCATAGATTTATTAAGTGAGGAATAAGAAATTGAAACAAAATCAGAAATAGAAAAAGTTGATGCACCCTCAATAAAGCTTAATAATCTCTAATATAAGAGTAAACTAGTGGGGACCCGTGCGATGCACGAGATTTATTAAATGAAAGCTAAATAATAGAAATGGTCATTTATTAAGGGTATTTTTTGAATAACAAATCATGGGCATAATGACAAAGCAAACACTCCTTAATCAAAGGTTGATTAAGTAAATAAGTTGTAAAATATATGGGATATTTTAGTAAAATGAAAACTATAAGGTAGGTTTAAGTAAATATGTAAAACTATAAGGTGTGTTCTAATAAATGACCTTAATAGAACACATAAAAGTATACAATTCTTTTATATTTTCAACTTTTTAAATAATTAATAATTATTCATATTTTATATACTACTTTTAATAAAATTTTTAGAATACAAAAATAACAATAATTATTCCAGGTAGGTTTATTCATCAAACTGAGGAAACCGACCAACCCGATCAACTCAACCCAAGTTAGTCGATTTTCTAGTATTTTAGGTTGGCTTTGGTTCAAAAATTTTCCAATTCGACCAAGTTGGATCAGTTTCACTTTGACCATATGTAAACCAACCAAAATCAAATGACCTAACCATGGATATATATATTAATATTTTATATATTTTTTTAATATGAAAATGTGAGAAATTTCCCATATTTCTTAGTCTAAAATGTTTTTATATCATAAATCTAATTTTTAAATTTATTTTTTAATAATTGCACTATAATTTTTAAAACTTAATTAAATTTTTAAGTTCAGATCTTTTGAGCCAACTGACCAAACCAGAAAATCTAGCTCATCACCTTGTCTCAAAAGACAAAAGCAGAAAAGACAAGCATCTCAATTAAAGATGCCCTCAAGATAAGATCAAATTTGAAAGAGATTTTGGAAACAACTTTCCTGCCTATAAATAAGGATCGTCTTCTCATCCCAGGGACATGGCTGAGAATTGTGTTCTAAGGGTGTTTTCATTCTGAGTAGTCTTCTTGTGTTCTTTTGAGTGTTTTGTGAGCATTTTCTTATCTGAGTGAAAGTTCTTATGAGGTTTGACGAGTGTAATTGTTAAGTTGTGCTTCCGATGTGCTTTTCGCTTTGTAAGTTGAATGTTTATGTGAACTTATTTTTCTTGTAATCCTAGTATGTTCTTCATTTTATAAGAAATCGAATTATATTGTTTTGTTGCTTTCATGCATGGCATATTGCCTCCCTCTGTCTGAATCTCTATTATTAATACTACTCTATTACTATAACCCTTCGATTATCAAAGCCCTCAGTCGTTCTCAATTATTGCACAATTATTATTGCTCACTGCCCACTCCACTTGGTATTAGAGCCATTGATCGAATGAGCCATTCATCCATTGATCCAAGCCCCTCTTAAGCTTTAATTCTTTCAAACTAGAACTCTTGGTCCATATTTCTTCCATAACCTTTTATGCCCCGAGACAATAAGCCTAGAACTTCAACTTGCAAACTTTAGAGATATTTTTTAATCAAATACTACCTATAACCTTTAGCTAAAACCCAGGGACTACAACTTTCTCAGAGAGATAATTTGACTAGAACCCAAGTTGGATAGGCTAGACATCTACCAGTGCCACCAAGGCTAGGAGATTTCTTGAAATAACTCTCCTGCCTATAAATAAGTATTGTCTTCTCATCCCAGGGACATGACTGAGAATTGTGTTCTAAGGGTGTTTTCCTTATGAATAGTCTTCTTGTGTTTTGTAAGCATTTTCTTGTCTGAGTGTGTTTCATCTGAGTGAGAGTTCTTGTGAGGTTTGACGAGTGTAATTGTTAAGTTGTGTTTCCAGTGTTCTTTTGGTGTGTTTTTCATTTTGTAAGTTGAATGTTTCTGTAAACTTCTTTTTCTTGTAATCCTAGTATGCTCTTTCTTTAATAAGAAATTGAATTATACTATTTTGTTGTTTTCATGCATAGCATATTGCCTCCCTCGGTTTGAATTTTTGTTGTTGTTTTTGGAAGCATGTTGTAACAACCAGGGGCTTTGTACTTGTAAATATGAGAGAAATACAGAAGAAGAGTCAGATAGTGTCAATATGCTATCATTAGATGAAGAGCATCTATTACAAATATTTGAAGATATTCCTGTTGAGGAAATCAGGAGAAAACATCTATTTATGAGGAAGGATATAGCGAAACAAAAATTCCCACTAAAGTCGGACCAGTCTAGATGAATAGCAAATTATTATAAATCTGCAAAAGGGATATTCAAGAATTATTAACTAAAGACTTAATTAGACCAACTAAGTCCCTTGGAGGTTTGTACCGTTTTATGTAGAAAGTGCAGCCAAAATAGAAAGAGGAGTACTAAGGCTAGTGATTAATTATAAACCACTCAACAAAGCCTTGAGATGAATCAAATACCTTATCCCTAATAAATAGGTTGTATGATGTAGAAATATTTTTCAAGTTCAACCTAAAGTTAGGTTATTGGAAAATTTAAATAAGTGAGAAGGACATGTATAAAACAACCTTCATAGTTCCTTTCGGGCATTATGAATGGATTGCATATATTATATATTTATAGTATTTAAATATAATATATATATTTACAATATTATATATAATATATTATAAATATAAAAAACCAAAAAATTGAAGAATTGAACTGATAAAAAACCAAAACTGATCATCATTTAACCAGTGATACCGATTCCATTTCGGTTTGAAGATATAGAAAAACGAGTAGAACCCATTTGAAAAAAACCATGGTTTGGCTGTCGTGAGCACCTCTAACAATCACTACAAAGAGACTTAGGTCATGTTTGGGAGTGCTTAAAAATAAATGCTTATTTGGTCCATAAAGCATTTATTGAAATTTGGGAAATAAGCCCGAAATAAGTGCTTATTTTAAAAATAAGGCTTATTTTTTAAGCCCAAATTTCCAACTTTTTTAAGTGCTTATTGATGTAACCGTTTTCGGCCACGTACCAATGTTTTGTGATGTAAAATTTTTTGGCTAAGTACCTTGTTATTTGACCCGGTGGTGGCGTGCCTTAGTGACGAGCTACTTGGTGGCGAACTCCCTGGGGGAGAACTGCTTGGTGACGAACTGCTTGGTGGCGAACTGCCCGATGGCGAACTGCCTGGTGGTGCTCCCTGGTGGCGAACTGCCTGGTGGTGCTCCCTGGTGGCGAACTGCCTGGTGGTGCTCCCTGGTGGCGAACTGCCTGGTGGCGAACTGCTTGGTGGCGAACTGCCTGGGGGCGAACTGCCTGGTGGCGAACTCCCTGGTGGCAAACTGCCTGGGGGTGAACTGCCTTGGTGGCGAACTGCCTGGGGGCGAACTGCCTGGTGGCGAACTCCCTGGTGGCGAACTGCCTGGGGGCGAACTGCCTTGATGGCGAACTGCCTGGTGGCGAACTCCCTGGGGGTGAACTGCCTTGGTGGCGAACTGCCTGGGGGCGAACTGCCTGGTGGCGAACTCCCTGGTGGCGAACTGCCTGGGGGCGAACTGCCTTGGTGGCGAACTCCCTAGTGGCGAACTCCCTAGTGGCGAACTCCCTGGTGGCGAACTGCTTACTAGGCGGCCGGTGCCTTAGAGAATGCTGGAGCTCCCTGGTGCGGTGCAATCCGACTGCTCTCAGCATGAGGTGGTCTTCTTTCCTTTGTAGGCTGCGGAAGATGAGGGACTTGCGAGAACTTCATCTTTTCCTCCTCTTTGTAGGTGGCGGGAGCTGAGAGACCTGCGAGAACTGAATCTTTTCCTCCTCTTTGTAGGTGGCGGGAGCTGAGGGACCTCTGAGAACTCCATCTTTTCCTCCTTGTAGGTGGCGGGAGCTGAGGGACCTCCGAGAACTCCATCTTTTCCTCCTCTTCATAGGCGGCGGGAGCTGAAGGACCTGCGAGAACTGAATCAGAGGTCCCGGGGGTATTTTCCCAGTGGGGGCTCTCCGATGCTTAAGTTAGCACTCTTATTGTGGAGAGCTTTGAAGATAATATGAGAGAGCTAGAGAGCAGGGTTACTTCCCTTTTTTTTCCATCCCTCTCCCCTTTGGGGGGTGAGGTCTTTATATACCGGAGTCCTCGCGGGTTAGGTGGGTGAAAAGCCTCCAAACGGTAAGACTCGTCGCATCCTGTCAGAACCGGGGTACGGTGGTGAACTCCTCGAGGTCGTCAGGCTGGCGCTTGTGTCAGGCGGCCAGATCGGCGCCTGGGCCGGGTTGTCAGAGGGGTGCCTGCGTCAGTCGGCGGGTCAGTGTCTAGGCCAGGTCGTCAGGTCGGCGCCTGTGTCAGTCGGCGGGTCAGTGTCTAGGCCAGGTTCGTCGATGGGCGCCTTGGCCGGATCATGCGCTAGGCTGGTCCAGGTCGGCCAGGTCGCCCAGGCCGTGCGCAGTTCGCGTAGGCCGCGCGCTAGGCTGCGCGCAGTTCGTGCATGCCGCTCGCTAGGCCGCGCGTGCGCCGCGCAGGTCGCGTGTGCCGCACGCAGGTTGCGCAGGCACGCGTCAGGCTGCACGCAGGTCACGCCAGGCCAACCAGACTGGTGCCCGGGTGGGTCACCAACTTCGTAAGTTTGTTGGCTGGGTGTTTTCCTAGTTGTCACGAGGTGCCACGTGTCACAATTTCACTGGAGGGCCAAATCTGCCCTCATCACTTATACAATAAGCACTTATTCAATTTTTTCTTTCAAAATTATCCCTAGTTGAATTTTATAAAATTACTTTTATAAATGCTTTTATAAAAGTACTTTTGTAAAAATGATTTTATTAAAGTGCTTTCATAAAAGTATTTTTACAAAAGTGCTTTCATAAAAGTACTTTCACAAAAGTGATTTCACAAAAGTACTTTTATAAAAGTGCTTTCATAAAGTGCTTTCATAAAATTTGAAAGAAAGTGAAAGACAAATTAGTCACAAATACTTATTTAAGTGCTTATTGGAGAAAAAGACTACCAAACGCCCAATATGTAAGCACTTGAAAAAGTTGGGTGTCAAGTGCAAATAAGTGTTTACTCAAATAAGCACTTGTTTTTATGCACTTATTTTTAACATAAGCACTCCAAACATGGCCTTATTGCATTAGCATTTCCCCTCCTAATTCCTAGCCACCACTCCAATTCCAATAACACTTTCCTTGGCTCCATCAACATTACATTGATCTTGATCACTCTAACCAAAGGTTTTTGCCATCTTCTATATATGAGAGCCATTATGCTATGATTCTTTGTAACATTGTCAAACCCTCTCCTAGTGCCATTGATGACTAAGAAATAACCTAATTGCTCATATATCATGTTCATGCTTTTAAAGCAAAAGATCGAGATTGAGGTAGCGTTTGATTACACTTTTCAAACCTTTGAAGTCTGAAAATGTTACTTTTCAACCGCCACATATGTTTGTGTTTGAGTTTGAAAGGATGATCTGAAATGTATTTTCAAATCTGAAATTCTAAGACCATGGTCCAACACTTAACGCGCTTAGACGTGTTTCAGACCTGATACAAAGTCCAAAATGCCCATGAATAATTTCAAATAGACAAGGTATGCCCCTATTTTAAACCCAAAATTATCTCATTCGAGTTCTTCCTCTTGAACGACAAAGGGATTTTCCGTATTGCACTTTCAGTCCAAGGTTTCACAAAGTAGAAAAGCATCTGCCACATCTAATTTTCTTGTCATTCTGCACTTTCAATTCTTCAATCTGATTTCACAATCTTCCTTGTTTCAATCATTTTTTGTTCCTTCAGTTCCGATTTCAAAATCTAGAGCACAAAACCAGTTGATTAAATCTTTGCAGCTATGAATATCTTTCGACTTGCAGGAGACAGACACATTTGTTCAGTATCTTGGTGCTACTTCTCAAAATCTATGCTACCAAATTGTGTTCAATTGATGCAAATTTCTCCATTTGGACTAGAGAAACTTTTTTCCCAAAGCGAAATCCCTCAATGTTTTCTAGGGTTTTTGTTAAGTTGATTCAGGTGGTAGAGTTGAATTCTTCTTCTTCTCGAATCTTGTTACTACAATTAGGGATTTTGCTTAAGACGTAGGAGCTGTACGCGCTAGTGTTTCTGGCTTGGTACTTGGATCTCCTCACTAACTTCATGCTCAGTCCAAGGTAAGAAGAACAAAAGCAACAGGAATCCGGAATTGATTTGATTTTACTATTTGGTCTTTTCAATTTGGGTTTAACATGTATTTTGTTTTGTTGTCTCTCTTTGGGAAAAAAGGATTGATGAGCAATAGTGATGGGATTCCACAAATTCTTTTAGTCCTGATCGTTATTAATTATTGATTATTTCATATTTTATTAATTACTAAATATGTTAATAGTTTTTAAGATATTAATTTACTAATTATTAAATATTATTTAATGGATTGATGGAATTTATTTGTATTTTCAATATTATTTTATTTTTTAATAATTTATTTTTATTTTTAAAATTTATGTGTTTTTAATTTTTTTTAATAATTTATCCATAAATTTCAATATCATTTTGAATTTAATAATTTTTTTTATTTTTAAAATTGTTATTTGTATTAATTATTAATTATTTTAATTTTTTACTAATTATTAATAGTTTTAATAGTTTTTATTAATTATTTTTATTAATTTTTATTTGTATTAATTATTAATTAATATTAGTATTTATTCATATTTTTCAATATTATTTTGAATTTAATAAATTATTTTTATGAATAGTGTAAATTGAACTCAAAATTACCAAATTGTCTATTGTAGGGGTAAAGTAGTAAAGTCAGAAAATTTCAAATGCTAAAGGATTGATCCAACACAAACAACCTTAGATCTCTAAAAAGTAGAAAAGCATCCATACTGCTTTCAGATTTTAGAACAAATAATATCTTTTTAACTTTTTCAAATTTCAGATTTAAGATTTATCAAATGCCACATGAGTATCTAATCTTAATTAATGGCAAAAATCATATGTTCTAGTGGTGCATCACTTAGATGGCTCAAATCATTGATTGTTTTATGGTTACCACTTTGAACAAACCAAATGTTTGGTTTAATTCCGTACATCACTTAGATAAGCAAGATTAATCCATTACACTAGGAGGCCACTTTGTTTGATTTTGGGCTGGTTTGGTTGAAATCTTGTGGTTGAGATTAACACATTGATTTCAGGACACCATTTTAATGGCTTAGTAATCTCACCCATCCAAACAATGTACATTGACTTCAACTAATCTTCCTCAAGGGCAAAATTCTTAAACTACCCTTATAGTTTAGCTAATTGATTAACTCTATCCTTGCTATTTACATATTGTCTTAGAGTATTCCTAAGTTTCTAACAATTGTCTAAAACTTCCTTTACCGTTAACTTTTTATCAAGTTCCGTTGCATGTGACATCACATGATTGATATATTTTCCAAAAATTCTTAAAAGAGAAAATTGCCGATTAGTACCATGTACTTTGGGCCTATTAGCACTTTGGTCCCCAAATTTTAAAATGCAACGATTCAATACTCAAACTTTGTTAATTAACTGTTAATTAGCTCTTAAGTGACATTTGAAAATTACACAAATGCCCTTGAGTGTCATCAAATTTATGGTGATATCAATTTTTTTAAATAGAAGAGGCAAGTATTTGAGACTATTAATGACAGATCCTAAAAGGGACAATTTTCTTTTCTCGTCCCATCTCTAGTTTGAGATCCTGAAATTAGAATTTTCAGGATCATCAACATCTGAAGATTCCCAAATCCGTCCGATACGAAGAACTGATGACAAATGTGTTCCTTCCCCCTTCTTCAATATCACAAATATTAAATTTTTGTTGCTCGATTGTTGTTGGCAAAGAGTAGTCCAGTCTAGTCTCGAAACTGGAGTAAAAATCCAGGTCTTACAGTTATGGATCTTGCTTGCAAAATGGGTTGTGCTTGGTCGCCTCCGTCGGGTTTAGACCAGCGACACTCCAGTCCATCTCAGTTATCAAGTAATAAGCAACAGATTTCAGCGGCATTTAGATTCTCAAATCTTGCTTCCCCTTCTTCTAGCATTGGCTTGCGGTAGAGGACGTCTGCCCCGTTGATGACTACGACAACAAAGGGGGCTGACAATTCCAATGGCAGCTTATCGATATAGAATGGACTGTTGTCTGTTGGGGAAATCCAGTAGCGCCATGGAGCAAATCGATACAGAATGGTGGATTTTATAACTAAGGTGTACACCTCGGGAAATCTGAGAAAGTATTGTAAGAAGCACGGATGTCTCGATCAAGACCTTGAAGAAATGATCGAAACAGATCCTAAGGGTTTGGGATATCTCCACACTCATGACCCCTGCATCATTCATAGAGATCTGCAGCAACGTCTTCATCAACGGGAACATCGGGTAGGTGAAGATAAGGGATTTGGGGTTCGCGACGATAATGGGAAGGAAGCACGACGCAGCACACTCGGTGTTGGGACACCAGACTCCGGAGCTGTACGAAGAGTACACAGGGTTCATAGCACCGAATCAAGGAGTTCAAATCTGCGCCCCACCATCTCTCGCCTCACAAATGCCCCACACGTCGAACGTTCGCCATCTGTCCTTTCGCACGCAGTTAGCTTGTCCCGCATGCGGAGCTAACGGAACGGCCGTTAGCTCGTCCCGTTAGCCCCGAAACTATCCCAAAATCGAATTCAAATCTCAAAACCCTCATTTCCACACTCCACATTCCCGCGTGCTTTAAGAGCCGGTCCCCTGACCCCTCGTTCTTCTCCCTTCACCCGAGTTCTCTTCTCCTTTTCCGGCACCGGCGACTTACAATGGCAACCGGCGATCACTCCCTTCTTTGTTTATTTGTTTTTGGGCCGTGCAGCCCGATAAGAGAGCTCTCTGTCCAGTGTCCAACACATCTTCTGCTCTCGCTCCCTTGTATTATGCGCAACACTTGGCGTTGGATTTTATCACTCTGAATTCTTTATTCTGAATCCTCCGCCGGAACCGGAGGATCCTGTACGTCACGTTAGTCTTTTACACCTACAAACCCAGTAGTTTATCGTAATTTTTTCGGAGAAGTCTTACGAGACTGTAGACTGTAAAAAAATTGAACTGGCTTAAACGATGGATGATTCAATCGAGCGGCGACCCCTGAAAACCCTCAAAAAGCTCAAGGAAATGCGGTCTCCCTCTGTCAAATCAAATGTAAAGAGAAGAAGAAGAAGAAGAAACAGTTTTTTTTTTTTTTTTTTTTAATGCAATCAAACTATTAGTATTTATTATCCGATTTAAAGAACCACTGCAAACAAATCAATCCTTTATACAGACATTCATTATATTATAAATAAAGAAACCCAAAACAAAGTCAAGCAGACTTAAGACTATTTCCTTCCCTCATCCTCGTAAATTTTCTGAAAGAAATGGAAAAACAGAAACATTTTCCTTTTCTTTCTTTTAATGGGTTCCACGGTTAATCATCTCCCTGTATTGATTCAACGACTCCTGCCTCTGCAACCTCATCTCTTCATTGAATTTCTTTATAAATGCTTCCACCCGCCGGTTCAGCTCGTCTTGATTCAGCGACGGTTCTTTCCGAAGCTTCCCCGAACCACCCGGGGACGGACTCAGCGACGTCTCCAGATTAGTACGGTCCCTGAACGTCTCTGCTTTCTTCACTTTCGCGGGGGTTGGCTCTTGCGTTCCTTGGCTCGGGTTGCTGTGGCGACCGTGTATTTCCCACGTTTCCGACTTCTTCAGATGCCTCGTTAGTGGCATCGGCCGGCCGGTCGTTATCGTCTTCCACGTGTTCTCCAGCGTATCGTTTCGTTTCGGCTTCGTCACCCGTAACGCCCTTCCACCTAATCAGTAGTCACAGTAAACAATGCAATCGGAATGTTAATATTTTCCCAAATACATTTCTATGAACTTTTTCTCTATAAATTGCGATTCTTGATTACGCATTTGTCTTGATCGAATAGTGCCAGAACTATGTAATTGAAAATTGGAATCTTTATATTTCTCCATAGATTTTAGCGGCAAATAAATGCAGTTTTTTTTTTCTCATCACATATAATGTCCATAAATTATGAAAAGCTAAAAGAAATAAAAAAAAAAAGTAGCAAAAACTAAAAAAGAAAAGAAACCAGAAGTGATGAAGGAAGATTTGGCCCGACCTCATAGTTATGCAACATGTGGCAAATGCAACAGCTCGGCACAAAAGCACGCCTAAGGCGCGAGCACCAAGGGGAGGAACCAGCAAACCGAACTCCTCTACCAGCAGTCCGAACTCCCTACTAAGAGCCCGAACTCTCCCTTAGGCCCCAAGCCACTCAAAGGATAGTAACCCGAACTGGCCTGCCTTATAGCAGTTCGGGACACACCTCACCGAACTATCCTGCCTTGTAGCAGTTCGGGGCACACCTCGCCGAACTAGCCTGCCTTATAGCAGTTCGGGACACACCTCGCCGAACTGGCCTGCCTTATAGCAATTCGGGACTCACCTCACCGAACTAGCCTACACTATGGCAATATAGGACATACCTCCGAACTCAAGACTTCACCTCGCTCACCACTCCAGCACTTCGCCTCCAGGACGCAAACTGAACAAACCGTACCATGCCTGATACCGAGGCAATTCGTACCCGGGGGCGGCGCACCTGACTGACTTGGGATCTGACGCTTGACGGCCGCACTTCAAACGGCCACCTACCACCGCCACCTGACACCGCCATCTCCAGTTATAGAGACGGCTCCGACAAGGAGTAATGGCGGTTTTGTCCTAGCAGAAAGGATGACACCCGAACTGGAAGAAGCAGAGGTAATCATACCCGACCTGACAGAGGCCTCGGAGTGAGTGCGCGAAGTGGTTATAAAAGGCCCCCTACCCCCAACAACAAGGTATGTGAACTTTGCGCCATCTGGTCTTTACTTTGCCTTTGAGAGAAATACTAACTTGAGTTTCGGAGTTATCTCACCGAGTTCCCCCCGGAGTTCCCTCATCTTCTCCGTTTCAGGCTCTCCGTTGCTCCAATCAGAGGTGAAATCGTTGACAACTAAGACCGGCCGGATTGCACTCCATCAATTGGCGCCGTCTGTGGGAATCGCTTCTAAAAGCCTCCCTCTAAATCTCTCTTACCGACTATTCCTAAAATCTCCAACACCCATGGCTTCCTCCAACAATGTCGGACGTGGAACAGAAACGACCACCACTGGAGAGCAACTCCAAGTTCCCGTGGTGTGCATTAGACAGTTCACCATCCCTCTTTGAGTGGATGGGATCCCCAGTTTAAATGTGCCACAAGCAGTGGCACCCCTGAACCCTCCTTCGTTGAACACCCCTCTTCCATTCCCTATTGAAACAAACTTCGTTGAACCAACTGATGTCCCACTGGCAACCCGTCAGAACCATCTGGACGACC
Organism: Nelumbo lutea; assembly: GCF_056320005.1. Taxonomy (NCBI): domain Eukaryota; kingdom Viridiplantae; phylum Streptophyta; class Magnoliopsida; order Proteales; family Nelumbonaceae; genus Nelumbo; species Nelumbo lutea. The sequence goes on from NC_142689.1 coordinate 2,140,963, forward strand.
TAAAGCAATGCATGCGGGCAATGCAAGCCCAAATGCAACAATTCTAGCAGCACCAACTCCAGCAACACCAGGTACTACACCACCGCTCCCAACACCATTATCAGCAACAGTTCCCTCAGCTACCCCTAAATTAGTCACTACTTCCCCCCTAGCACCCTGTTTCGAAGCCGGTTAAGGCCTCCCCTCAAGGTGGACGACCTCACCGAGGAGAAGCTTCCCAACCCTAGAACCCCCTAATAGTCAGGCCTCATCCCCAGGCCAAAAATAAAGAAAAATTACCCCCGCCTCGTAGCTCGTAGGTGGGTCAGGAACCTCGCCCACAGTCACCTCGACGCTCCAAGCCCGAGTTCCCACTCACGGAGAACCGGTTCAGCGCCCTAGCAGTAGACCAACATTCCGGGCCAATCGAGCTCGGCAACACAGAGGCCAGCAACGCCAGCACCAGGCCCGCTCAAAGAAGGCGCCGGCGAAGTCGCCGAACTGCTACCCGTGTCCTACCCGAGCTCAGAGGCAAGGAAGAGAAAAGCTCGGACGAGGTAAAAACTGTCCCAATTCTCTTAGTTCCTTCCCCCCTTTCATTAGAACTTTTGGCAACCCCCATGCCCAGAGACTTCAAACTTCCATCTCTGGACAAGTATGATGGGTCCTTTGACCCCAACGATCACGTCGACGCATTCCAGTCACAAATGCACCACGCTAGGGCCAGCGAGTCATGCATGTGCATGGCCTTCACCACCACCTTCAGAGGGGTGGCCCGCACTTGGTACCAGAACCTAGCCCCCTGGTCAATAAGAAGCTGGGCCCAGTTCGTGCAGATCTTCACCGCACACTTTGTTACCAGCAGGCGGTGCCCCAGAACCGAGAAAGTATCTTCGGGGTAATCCAGAGGGAAGGAGAATCTATCCGGAGCTACATCAAGCGGTTCAATGAAGCATGCTTGCAGATACCGCGATTAGACCCCGCAGTACAGCTCGCGGCGACCAAAAGAGGGTAACGCACAAAGAGTTCAAATGGCACATGGTGGCCAGCCAGCCAGCAACCGTGGCCGACTTCCTCAAGCTCGCGGACAAGTTCATGAGATCAGAGGAAGAAATCAACCAAAGAACCGAAGACAGGGTCGAGAAAAGAAAAAGAGAAGGCGAACCCTCCAACCCAGGCGATAGAAGAAGCCAGGCCCGAGAGATGAAGCCAAGCCAGCCGTCCCGAGCTCCCTTAGCAGTTCTGATGGATTACGCATCGTTGAACACAAGGCGGACCGAGATCTTGATGATGATCAAGGACGCCCCCTATATAAAGTGGCCACCTCGCCTAAAGAGTAATCCAAACGAGAGAAATAAGAATCTATACTGTAGTTTTCATAAAGATCACGGTCATAGTACCGAACAATGTAATAATCTCTGGGACGAGATAGAGGGACTCATCCATCGCGGATACTTGAGAAATTTTGTACATAATGAGAATTATAATAAAGCAGGTCGCCAAGGGGAGCACGGAAAGGATGCCCCTGAGTCTAGCAACAGACCGGTCGAAGCCTTGCAGCGACCTCCTCTAGAAGAGAGGCCAGTTCGGGGAACCATCCACGTGATAGTGGGCGGTTCAGTGGTAGCAAGTTGCACTTCGGCAGCAGCACGAACGTCAGTTCGCAAGGCGGCCCGAGAAGAGCAGAACCCTCCAAAGAGGACGAAGACGGAAGAACCAATCTTTTTCACTGAAGACGACGCGCGAGGTGTTCACTATCCCCACGATGATGCGCTCGTCATAAAACTAAGGATCAACAACTTTGAAGTCCGGCGCGTACTTGTGGACTCAGGCAGTTCGGCGGGCATCCTCTTCAAATCGGCGTTCGACCAACTACAGTTGCAAATAAGCAAGTTGAAGCCCGCACACACTCCTTTGGTAGGATTCAACGGAGAGGAAGTCAGGCCCCTAGGGAAGATAACAGTACCTGTGGAAGTCGGCACATGACCTTGCGCGGTAAGACTCAACCATGATTTCCTGGTGGTCGCGACCCCCTTCGCATACAATGCCATAATAGGGCGGCCAATTACGCATATTCTACGGGCAGTGGTCTCCACCTACTATCTGGCAATGAAGTTCCCCATGGACTTCGGTGTGGGGGTAGCGCGGGGCGACCAACTTGAGTCCCGCAAATGCTATGTTGCCGCCCTAAAGGGAAAAACCAAGGCAGCCGACGACCTCGAATTGGAGCGGCCTACGGAGCAGGGCAAGGAACGAGCTTCGCCCACTGAGGAAACAGTCGCGATCCCGACCTCGGCTACAGATCCGGCGCAAACGCTACAGATCAATTCTTCCGTCAAGGAGCCTCTACGAACTGAACTGGTGAGTTTCTTACTTCAAAATTTAGATATTTTTGCATGGTCCGCGACGGATATGCCCGGTATTGACCCTGGCCTTATAACTCACAAACTCAACACTGACCCTGTAGTCAGACCCATTAGACAGAAGAAACGCAACTTAGCCCCGAAGCGCTAGAGGGCGGTCGACGAAGAAGTCGAAAAGCTCCTCGCAGCGGAGTTCATAAGGGAAGTTCATTACCCGAGCTGGGTAGCCAACCCAGTGCTGGTGAAAAAAGCAAACGACAAGTGGCGCATGTGCGTCAACTACACCGACCTGAACTGAGCTTGCCCAAAAGACTGCTTCCCCCTGCCATAAATTGATCGCCTAGTGGACGCGACCTCGGGACATGAGCTGCTAAGCTTCCTGGATGCCTACTCAGGCTACAACCAAATCAAGATGGACCAGTCCGACGAGGAAAAAACCAACTTCATAACCGAGTTCGGCCTATACTGTTAAGGTCATGCCCTTCGGACTAAAGAATGCTGGGGCGACCTTCCAAAGACTTGTAAATATGCTTTTTCAGCCCTTAATTGGCACGAAAATAGAATGTTATATAGATGACATGGTCGTGAAAACACAGTTCTCACAGGAATTAATAAAAGTCTTAGATTCTGTCTTCCAAATTTTGCGTCAATATAGAATGAGACTGAACCCAAACAAGTGTGTCTTCGGTGTCACATCGGGTAAGTTCCTAGGGTACATTGTCAACAGGCGCGGTATTGAGGCCAACCCGGACAAGATAAAGGCCATCCTAGATATGAGACCACCCCAAAAAGTAAAAGAGGTTTAGAGACTAAACGGCTGCATAGCCGCTCTGAGTCTCTTCATGTCCAAATCAATAGACCGCTGCCTGCCTTTCTTTAAGGCAATCAAAGGCAAAGGGTTTGAATGGACCCGAGATTGCCAGCTCGCGTTCGACGAGCTAAAAACCTACCTCGCCACTGTGCCAACCTTAGTCAGACCCGAGGAGGGCGAGGTCTTAGAACTGTACATATCGACGAGCGACGAGGTGGTCAGTTCGGTACTAATAAAGAAAGTAGATCGGGTCCAGCGGCCCGTCTATTATGTTAGTAAAATTCTGTAGGGAGCAGAGACAAGATACCCGCAGATAGAAAAAATAGCGTGCGCACTGGTGATTTCAGCTCGAAAACTCCGCCCGTACTTCTAAGCTCACACTGTCGTCGTCTTGACTAACAAACCTCTGAGACAAGTCTTGCTCAAGCCCGAGGTTTTCGGTTGGCTGACGAAGTGGGCCATTGAGCTCAACGAGTACGACCTCCAGTACAAACCACGGACCGCCATTAGGGCCCAAGCCTTGGCAGATTTTATCGCCGAGTGCACATTCAGCCTCGAAGCCCCTGAGCAGGTTGAGCCCGAGATCCCCAGTTCGGGTGAACCCGGAGCTCCCAAGCCAATAGAGTCTGAACCCCGTGAAGTAGCAGCCAGTGTGGCATCTCTCCTGCTCAGGCCAAGCGCGAACTGGGATGAGGAGCCCTGGATCCTTCACGTAGATGGCTCCTCGAACCAATAGGGCAGCGGGGCTGGAATAGTCTTATGCGGCCCGAGTGGCACAAAAGTGGAATATGCACTACGCTTTGAGTTCGCGGCATCCAACAACGAGGCAGAGTACGAAGCACTGATAGCGGGCTAAACCTAGCGCAAAAGGTAAGAGCAAAGCACATAGTCTTCTGCAGCGATTCCAGCTCGTGGTCAACCAGGTTACGGACGAGTACGAAGCACGCGAGCTCTCCATGATCGCATACTTAGCGAAAGTAAAAGAGGCCCTGCTCAACTTCCAGTCACACATCATCAGGCAAATCTCAAGGTCAGAGAACACTGAGGCCATTGCTCTGTCCCGGTTAGCCAGCACGAGTCACAACACTTAGCATTCTCGGTGGGGCAGAGGAGGTCGCTCCTGTCCTTGAAGCAGAGCCGAGCTGGACTGACCCACTTACAAGCGTCTTGCTAGATAGAACCCTCCCTACAGACCACAATATAGCCAAGAGGGTGTAGCGCCAGGCAACCAAATACGTCATAATAGACGAACGGTTGTACCGACGGTCCTACACACTCCCTACTTGCGTTGCCTGCGACCTGCCGAAGCTGAGCTCGTACTCCGCGACACTCATGAAGGTCTGTGCAGCGGACACCTGGGGGGTAGAGCACTCGCCCAAAAAGCACTTCGACAAAGATACTACTGGCCAGCGATGAAGGCAGAAGTCGTCGACCTCGTCAGAAAATGCGACAGGTGTCAGAAGCACGCCAAAATCCACCATCAGCCTGCTTCCGACCTCAAATACCTCGCCAGCCCATGGCCCTTTGCACAATGGGGCATCAATCTCCTGGGGTCATTCCCGCCAGCAACAGGTGGGAGAAAGTTCCTAGTGGTGGCAGTAGATTACTTCACAAAGTGGATAGAAGCCGAACCTCTAGCAACAGTTACAACCCGAAACATACAGAACTTCTTTTGGAAGAATAGTATGTCGCTTCGGGTTACCTCAAGTACTAATCTTTGACAACGGCAAGCAGTTCGAGGATATCAAGTTCCAAGAATGGTGCCAGAGTATGGGAATTCGACAGAACTTCACATTGGTCGCGCACCCGCAGGCAAACGGTCAGAAGTATTGAATAGAGCCATCCTGCGCGGACTGAAAGAATGTCTAGACCAAGCTAAAGGGTTGTGGGCAGAAGAGCTACCAAGTGTTCTATGGGCTCACCGAACTACAGAAAAACCACCATGGGAGAGACCCCATTCAACCTCACCTATGGCACTAAAGCGGTAATCCCAGCGGAAACTGAAGTACCTACACTGCGTCTAGAAACATATGACGATCAGACGAACGGAGACGAGTTACGTACCAACCTCGACCTACTGGACGAGGTAAGAGACCTCGCGCACATCCGGACAGCGGCCTATCAGCAACAGGTAGCTCGGTACTACAACGCCAGAGTAAAGAAGCGAAGCTTCCGAGTTGGCAACCTGGTTCTCCATAAGATTATGGTGCTCAAACCCGGCGTGGGCAAACTTGGACCAAATTGGGAAGGGCCCTATAGAGTAAAGAGAGCGCTCGGGGGGCATACGAGCTCGTAACCTTAGAAGGCAAACAAGTATCACGAGTGTGGAACATCGTTAACTTAAGGCGATACTACCTATAGATCGCCAAGCGAAGTGGACGAAATCTCTACAAGAGCCTAAGGGCCAGGATGCCAAGCTAACAAGTGGAACCTCGGCATAGGCAAACAAAGAAAAGTCGGGCATATTATCACCTCGGAAAAAATATTAGTCAAGACTAAAGAGAAGTAGAGACTAAGTATTAAACACCGAAACAGGTCGCGCGAGTGCAATAACCCGAGCAAGAAACAGATCGGGCATATTATCAGTTCGGCAAAATATCAGTTCGAAAAAAAGAACAACACTTAACCGAAAAATTTGTCTATTTCATTGCAAGAAAAGGAAAAGTACATAAAAAAAACAAAAAAATTTACAAGCCCAGATCTACTTCTTCCCCATCAGAAGGCACTTCAACGACTCCAGAAGGCCCTTCCTCGCCCTTAGATTCCGGCTCGCCATCAACAGCGTTGGCCATCTCCTGAGTTATATGCGAAGTGGATATGGCACTAATATCGAGGCTGGGGTACGTGTTCCGGATCATCCACCGGCTCAGTTTGAATCCCCTTCTGTAAGAATCCATCATCAGGTCGTCAAAACGCAGCGAGGCGATGTAGTCCCCAATGGCCTTCTTGGCATCTTTGATACCTTGGGAAAAGATCTGTGTTTTCTCCATGATGTCCTCCTAAAGATATTCGACCTGATGTTGTAGGTCCAACCTTCGGCAGCTCGCGCCTGCCTCAAGCTACTCTCCACCTGGGCCGCTAAGGCATGAATAAAAGAATTCACCTACCAAAAGGAACAAGTGATTAACGACAGCAAGAAGGATAGAAAACAAAGAGGGTAGACAAAATTTGACTCACCACCATAGCATGAGTTACGACATGACAGGCGACCTGGTTCAAGGGAAGATCGGTCCACGCCGCGATCTCCTCGGGGAAAGTAGCCTCCCTACTCTTCTGAATAGCGTAGTTCGGCGACAACACGCTCCTGAAATCCCCTTGAGCTCCCGAGCTCGAGGGCCTAGCTCGCGTATGAGTGGACCTAGAGTAAGCAGGATCACTAGAGTAGGCAGGAGCACCCGTGTGAGTGGTTTCGGCGTAAGGGGCCCTTACTGCTTCATGCATTGAAGGAGCCACCTCAGGATCCCTGGGCAGATCCTCCGATGTGTGGTCTGGAACTTGAGGCTCCTCATCTTGGGGCAGCTCGGTATGAGTTCGCTTGGCGACCCGCTTCCTCCTCTTCATGCCTTGGAACAGGCGCCCCCCACGAGTCCTCTCTGAGTCCATCACACCTGCTGAAAAGAGTTCAGCATCAGAAAAAATGAAGGAACAAAACGAACAAGAAACCTCTGAGCAAGAAACCTACTCGAACTCAGGCTAGCCTCAATAAGCTTGGCCTCCGTTAGGTCCTGATGGCATTTTAACCCTTGTCGTGCCCATTGCCGGAGGCCCTTCACAGTCTCTTTATCAAGAGTGACACCAGAATTAGGAGCGACCTCCCCCCACCCAGTCTGAAAAGGCCACCCTTGTGCACTTCGCACCTCGAAGTAGTCCCGCTTCCATGCCGGGACCTTATTGGGAAGTTAGTGCAGAAGCTTAAAACCCGAGCGAGGAGACAGGTAATACGCCCGTCTTCCCCCGAGAAGAGAACCCGCTTGTTTCTTGAGCATTAAAATGGAGGAGAATATCTCCAAGTCTAAAGGGAAGCCCTATTCGCAAAAAAGGGAGGTTGTCCCCACCAAGTTCCGAATAGAGTTCGGATGAAGCTGGCCAACGGTAACGCCGAAGTGGTTTATGACCTCGACGAGAAGGGGTGGAAAGGCAATCGCAGCCCCGCAGCGAGCTGCTCCCGAAATATCACGATCTCATCAGGACCGTGTTCCCAAGTAAAGCTACCCGAAGGAATGAAATAGGCATACCCTCCAGGCAAGTTGTAAGAAACAATAAGAGATTGGAGCTCCTTGGGCGTCATGGTCGAAGGACCAAACCTATCTAGCATCCGACCCCGACGAGAGGTAGATGCCAAATTGCCCGAAGCGGCTCGGCCTATGGGTTCAACGTCGTCCTCAAGTTCCACCTCAGGATCACTAAGGCCATCAGGGGATAAGACTCGGTTCGTAGAACCTACATCAGACCTACTTGAAGAATCGTCCGAGCTATCCAAGCTAGACATCGAGGAGAAAAGGTGGATTCAAGAAAGTACTCACCCGAAAAATGTTTTGAAGGCTCCAGAAACTGAAACAAGCAAGAAAACCTTGGAGGCGAAATAACAAGCCTAGACGCGAACTAAAAGGCCTGTACGCGAGCTAAAAAGTTGGACGTGAGCTCAAGAAGCAAATCGCAGAAGTGACAAATCGACTGGGGTCCCCTATTATTTATAGTCACGGTAACCAAGAACCAACATTGTAGACCAAAGCCAATCCAACGGCCCGCATTCGCGTCGAACACACGTCCCCTGAGACCGATACGTGATTGGTGCACGTCTCTCTGAAATTGACAAAACGTCAATGCACGTCTTTCTGAAACTGACGATGCACCAGCGCACATCTTTCAGAAACTGACAATGCGCCACGCACGTCTTTCTGTAATTGACAACTGCCAGCGCACGTCTCCTCGAAACGGCAGTGGCGCGCTTTTTTCAAAATCAAAAGACCCGTTGACACGTCTCCCAGCGGTACGCTTTTTTGAAATTTGAAATAAACGCGCGCCGCCACGTCTGTTAGCATTTGTAAGCAGGTAGGCACGTCTCTTGCCTTTTTTGGACACTCCAGAAAATCGAAGAACCCTGACAAAGCACCTCGCGCTATCAAGATTCGAAGAATGGGACAAATCCACCGACCACATCGCAAACTCCCCACGCCAGGGCACGACCCTTGGCGCGAGGAGTGGGGGGCAATTGATGAAGGAAGATTTGGCCCGACCTCATAGTTACGCAACACGTGGCAAAGGCAACAACTCGACACAAAAGAACACCTAAGGCGCGAGCACTAAGGGGAGGAACCAGTGGACCGAACTCCCCTACCAGTAGTCCGAACTCCCCTACCAGCAGTCCGAACTCCCTACTAGGAGCCCAAACTCTCCCTTAGGCCCCAAGTCACTCAAAGGACAATAACCCGAACTAGCCTGCCTTATAGCAGTTCGGGACACACCTCACCGAACTGGCCTGCCCTGTAGCAGTTCGGGACACACCTCGCCGAACTGGCCTGCCTTATAGCAGTTCGGGATACACCTCACCGAACTGGCCTGCCTTATAGCAGTTCGAGACTCACCTCACCGAACTGGCCTGCACTATGGCAATACATGACATACCTCCGAACTCAAGACTTCACCTCGCTCACCACTCCAGCACTTCGCCTCTAGGACGCTAAACTGAACAAAACGTACCATGCCTGACACCGAGGAAGTTCGGACCCGGGGGCGGCGCACCTGACTGACTTGGGATCTGACGCTTGATGGCCGCACTTCAAACGGCCACCTGCCACCGCCACCTGACACCGCCATCTCCAGTTACAGAGACAGCTCCGACAAGGAGCAGTGGCAGTTCTGTCCCGGCAGAAAGGATGACACCCGAACTAGCAGAAACATAGGTAATTATACCCGACCTGACATAGGCCTCGGAGTGAGTGCGCAAAGTGGTTATAAAAGGCCCCCTACCCCCAACAACAAGGTATGTGAACTTTGCGCCATCTGGTCTTTACTTTGCCTTTGAGAGAAATACTAACTTGAGCTTCGGAATTATCTCACCGGGTTCCCCCTGGAATTCCCTCATCTTCTCCGTTTCAGGCTCCCCGTTGCTCCAATCAGAGATGAAATCGTTGACAGCTAAGACCGGCCGAATTGCATTCCATCAAGAAGCATTCCCGCCAGGTGGCCAGCCGGATTCATGGCAATACGATGGGAAAATCTCCTTCCACCGCCGAGGAAATTGATGCAAATTATAAACAAAGAAGATGGCTTCTGATAACGTGCACCAAGAAGGCCGGTACGGTACATGTTACTTCTCGCTAAAAGTCTTATCTTTATAATATATTGACAATGAGTTTAGAGAGAGAAAGAGTGAAAGTGTAGTAATACCTTCAGGGATAGCTCTAACGATTTTCCGACCAAACCTTACAGAAACCAGTGGTTTCTCAGTTGGGAAGGAATATTCTGTTGGAACCTTCGTCGAATCCCTCCGCTGCGGAGTCCAAGTCAATCTAGAGATAACAAAATCATCCTCGTCATACTCCTCCAGAGCTTTCGTCAGAGGAGTTTCAACCTCCGGATGATCGCCGGTGCCGAAAAAGGAGAAGATAACTTGGTTGAAGGGAGAAGAACGAAGGGGTCAGGGGACGAGCTAACAGCCCTTCCATTAGCCCCGCATGCGGGATAAGCTAACTGCGTGCGAAGGGACAGATGGCGGACGTTCGGCATGTGAGGCATTTGCGGGGCGAGAGTCTAGTAGCAGGTGGGGCGTAGATTTGAACTCCGAATGAGTCTAGTGCTCCGTTGCAAGTGGTAGAATAGTAGCTGGCATCTTGAGTTCACCAAGCCTCAGCCATCATCAATCTCGTCATCTTATATATTGAAATAAATCGGCAATGGGACAAAAAGCGATGGAGGCTTTTGATGGTATGCGATCCCGAAGCTCCTAATTGGAAGGTTGTTTGGATGTTGATCGCTTATCGAATGATTCAAATTATAACAAATTGGATCAAAGAATCTAGGGTGGCTAACCCGATGAGGTCGTTCTGATGCTTAAATTAGTATAGTATTCTGATAGCAAGTTGAAATATGGAATTTAAGTAAGTTAGTGAGCAAATAATCGTGCGTACCTTTTGCTATGGGGGCTAATGCCCTTATATAGTTGGTTTGTCGTGAGCCTCACGAAACCTCTCCGAGATCCTCGGACCGAGCAGTAGGAGTCTGTTTCGCTTTGGAAGGTGGGTAACGTGCTGGCCGATAAACCTCCTCATGTCCACCTGAATTGGGCGGGATGAGGATAAGATCTATAGATGCGTGGCATGATCCTGAAAGGCTCGGAGACAACTGGCGGTCTTCTAGAATCTACTACGTGTCACCTTGGAAAATACGGGCATTCGAGATACCCTGTCCTCAAAGCAATCCGAAGTGACTGGGACACCCGAGGTGACCGGTCTGCCAAGGTGGTCAGAAGTACTGAGTCATCACTTGGCTGGACATTTTCATTCACGTGTCCTCTGTTCATTAGGTTCGGGCCAAATCACCCCTCATCAATTTTTTTACATTTCTCAATGTTGCCTTTACCTTCCAAACCTGCGAATATCGAAAGAAATCGATGAAGTTTCAAGAGCATAATTTTAGTACAATGAAAACTTTTCTAGAGGGGTAGAAGGTGGTGTCTCAATGTACATACTCCCTTCCTTCCTCTTTCTCTCTCTCTCCCCCCTTTTTCTTGTTTTATTTTGAAAAGGGAAAATTCTCGATCAGTACCTTATATCTTGGCTCAACTGACAATTTGGTTTTCAAACTTTAAAATGTGATAGTCTAGTAACCAAACTTTTAAAATGTGACAATCTAGTATTTGAACTTTTAAAAATGTGACAATTCAGTATCTGTCGTTAACGAGTCTACTAATCCTAGCCTTCGAATGCCATCTAATTCTCTTTATTAACCATCCAAATGTTGACAAAGTCTCAAATCCTAGCCTCTTGTATTCAAAAAAGTTAGTGACTGTTTAGAAGAATCTAGAATTTGGGATTGTTCATTTTATTGTCAATGTTTGGATGGTTGATAAAGAGAATTGGATGCACTTTTAGGGCATTCTTGACTTTTCAAATGTCACTTAACGGTTGATTAACGAACTACTTAACGACATGTATTGGATTGTCACATTTTGAAAGTTCGAGTACTGGATTGTCACATTTTGAAAGTTCGGGTACTGAATTATCACATTTTAAAGTTCGAGGACCAAATTGCCACTCGAGCCAAAGTACAAGGTACTGATTAGGAATTTTTCCCTTTTGAAAATTTGAAGGAGAATAAAGGATAAAATAGTTTGTTTGCCTTTTCATTAATGGACATTAATGGCGAGGAGGTTTTAGACAATCGTTAGAAAACTTAGTGGTACTCTAAGGCGATATGTAAGTAATAAGAGTAGAGTTAGTCAATTAGCTAAACCATTAATTAATCTCCATTCTCTTGTTTTATCTAAAAATATTGGCATAGTTAGCTAATAGGGATTAATACTATCATTTTAGTTTTGAGGAACATTTAAGTATTCATTATCACTATCTCTCTCTTCCCTTATTAAGGGTCTGTTTAGTTTGTAGTCAAAATCGGAATCAAAATCCTCTAGAATTGGAATCGGAATGGTTCATTCCCATAATCAGTTTGGTTTAGACAAGAATGGGGATGGGAGTTAAAATCAGCAGGAATGGGATTCCAATTCCGCCCAACCAAACAGTTGGAACCGGAATAGCCCATTCCAGTTTTGATTCCAGACCCCTATTCCCCAAAACCAAACGGGGCCTAAATTCTGCTTCTCTTTTAGTTCTCTTTGAATTCATATTTAACTATATGTAATAAGATAGAGATATAAATTTGATGAGTTATGTCAGGTTAAGGCCTAAGGATGGCATGAGTTCGGTTTGGGACATTTTGTAAATTTTATATGCTACCCACCTTCTTAAACCTCCCAACTTGTATGTGTTCCAAAACCCATAGTGGTTTGATTTTAAGAATCCAAACCCTCCCCACATATAAAAATGCAAAATCCTTCCTAGCCTTACCCTCCTTGCACTCAATGGTAGGGAGGATTGGGTTTAGAACCCATATCTAATTTTCTATTATTTCTTATTATATATAAGCAATAAATAATTAAAATAACACAAAACAAACATCAACATTTCCAAATATTTGATTAAGACATATAAAATATACAAACTATTAATTGTCCTTTAGATAAAATTTAAAATATTATTAAATTCAACACCAAATACATGAAGCCCATATGTTTTCCAGCAATATACAAGTTGGGGGGTTGTATTTAGTATAACACCATACCCTACCTATGCTTGTACAAGTTATAGAATCCCAAAACCCATTCCCACCCCAAAATCCATCCTTCAAGCAAAAAAAACCATCCTAAAACAAATACCCACTAGATAGGGTAGAAATTGCCATCCCTATTACGACCCAACCCTAAAATATGGACCTCATGCATGTACCAACACTAAAGTTAAAGCCCAAATTTATCAATCCAAACCCACCTTTAGCTAAACCTAACACAACTTATAATGGGATTGAATGGACTTAGTTAAGATTGGATGGATTATTCAAATATAGAACCTTTATTGCCTATGTTTCATAATTTGGGTTTGAGTATGATATCAAAAAGAAACTCTTAACCAATCAACGACTGTCTAAAGCCTGGTAACCAATCAGGTGGTATGATCAAGATTGATTGGAAGGTTTTGATTGTTAATAGCTCTTGTGATATCATGTTTATCTAATATAGATTTCCCCTCACTTTTTAGCATTTATTTTGGTTTTATCGTAAATTAGATACCATTGAAATTATAAAATTCAAATTAATCTATCTATTAAGATTTTTTTGGTAGGACCTATCTATTAAATGTGATGTATTTTCTTTTTCTTCATCTCTTATTTTAATAAAAAACATCAGTTATATCACTCATTTTGGATCTTATATAGCATAGTTACATAAACTCTAAAAAAATAATCGATTGATATTTTATGAATTTTTGTCAAGTCTTCTTTTTCAAAGTCTCTTATAGCAATACGTATCTTTTGAAATTTTTACTTAAAAAAAAAAAAGGCCTTCCACGAACATGAGATTAATGCATTATTAAAAAATAATATTCGTTTTTTATATGAAAAATAAAGATAACAATTAATCAACTGTACGAATGTAATAGTATATGGACAAATAAACGAATAAATGAATAAACAAATAAATTAATGCAGTCATTTTAAAATAGAGAAAAACTTTAACTGTCGGGACCAATAACCTATACTGTTGAGAGAATTTTTAAGAATGCCACGTTATTATGATAATGAATGAATTAATAACTGTTGGGGACCAATAATTACATGTTAATTTTATTTTATTAAAAATTAAAATATAGGCGTAAAACAGAACTGCCCAGAACGTGAAACTGTCTCAACAATGCTGTGGGCCCCAACAGCCAAAGTTAACCCTTGGCTACTAGCCTACTAGACACTCCAAAATGTCCAGCACGGCTTTACGCCTTTCACCCATAAAATGTCCAGCACCAGCTTTTCATTATCCTTTTAGTGGATCCTACCGGGGCCCAGTGGCTACTAGCCTACTAGACACTCCAAAGAACGATGATTAGAAGGTCCACGGCGACTGATAAAATGTGGCGCCGCCCATGTCAGTCTCCTCCACCCCCGGCCCCGAATCTCCTCTCTCTTCTTCCGCCGGGAAGTAATAATTCGCCGGAAACCCATCAAACGATGAGCCGTCATAAACGTATCTATTTTCTGGCAAGAACGTCAACGATTCTATCCTCTTGCATCTCTCTTCCCCACCCGCCATGGACACTGAATCCACCACCGCAGTCTCTGCCGTGGCTACCATCGTCCTCCCGGGCCGTACCTCCTCCGGCGCTATTGGAACCTGGTGGGCATAACTAGCTGCCGCAGCCTGAATCTGCGAAGGGGTGAGGTCTCCGGCCGAGGGAATATCCGGAGGTGTCGTGGGAAAGTTGAGCTTGCACGAGGGTCCACGCAAGCAGAAAACGGCTGCGTCGTAGGCTCTAGCAGCCTTATCCGGCGTGTCGTAGGAGCCCAACCAGATTCTATCTCGGCTTTTCGGGAGTCGGACTTCGGCTACCCACTTTCCCCATTTTCTCATTCGAACTCCCTTGTAACCTCCGTTACCTCCCTTAACTGCGTGGTCCTTCCTTTCGGCGCTAAGCAACCCACCACTACCAGTTGATGATGGCTTCACCATACTTGATTACTTGCCCTCGGTTCCGGTACGGTCTCGATTTCGATCAAATCAAATTGGGTCGGTTTGTGAGCTTGAGAAATTGAAGTTGGGTTTGGCGTTTCAAGTTTGGAAACACCGCTGTTGCCCTCTTTTATATTTATATTTAGCCATTTAGGTGTGACTTTTTGAGAGACCGAGTGCAAGACCGCGTTGACGGATATTTGATGACTAAGATAGTGAGCAGACCCACGGGGTAGACACGAGTCAGAAGAAATTTGAAATAAAACAAGGAAATTTCCGGATAACGGCAGAAGCAGGAAGGGAGAGGGAGAGGGAGATATAGACAAGTCAGTGAGGTTGTTCGGCGGTTTCTTTAGCTTAGGATTGAGAATTTTTTAGATTCCTTTTTCAGAGTTTTATTTATTTTTAAACCACGTGTTAGTAGTTCCTACTTCTTACATGACTTTTATAAAAAGAAGTTTACATGTAAAGGAAAAAGTAAACGGCAAATCTATGATGCGAAAAAGATTTGGTATGGAAAGACTAAGTTCTAGAAAATAATAAATTCTAGATATGATATAAAATATAATAAATACTTTGACCGCCGCTAAGTTCTAAAAACGGTAAAGACCAAAGAGGAAAAATACAGAACATTGTTACAGACCAAATCCTTCCGTCCCTAGGGTGGGTGCCATTAACAACGATTGCAGGACCAAAAATTCTCGTGTTGAAATGTTTATACTAAACTGCTAGCATAGCTCTTCCATATTAAATTTGAGTCAAGGTTCAGTGTCTTTTATTCCGCAAATGAGAATAAAAGTAACAAATCGGCAAATCTTGCTGTTTTGATGACTTTAGTGTATACTATATCCAATTGACTGAGCTAAAGATTCAGAAGTCTTGAAGTTGAGATATGTTCTAGAGCAGAATTAATAAACGTTAATTACACTATAAAAATGAAGCCATTACCGATTCAAATTCAAAATGAGCTGCAGGTGTTTTGAAAAAAGCTCAGTACTAAAGTGAAGAAGTAACGATGGGCACTTGAAACAATTATTTGGTCTGTAATCGTTTGTTAATGCACCAGGTTAGAGGCGGCTTGGTTTGCAACTGTTTTCTTTGTATTCATCAATCAAGATTTCATATGCTTCACACATTTCTTGAGAGTTTTCTATAGCAATATCTTCACCTATGGAAATCGACATTTATGGCGTTATAGATTTGTGCCCATCGACAATAAATTTTTCTAATTTCTTCATCCCATGTTTAAGGAGATATGTGAAATAGAGCGTATAGCTCTCTATTTGGAGTTCCGATTTTTTCTTCTTTCATTCTATGTTAAACAAAGAAAAGGGGATTAGGGTTTTATAGACGACATTAAAATTTGCAATGGAATATTGTCTTGTGGTTAAAGTTTTCACTTTTCCTTTTATTATTTTAAGTATTAAAGAGCAAAACTAGAAGATTTAAACTGACCGTTTAAATGGCTTGCATATCGGATAGAGTTCTATACAAATTCTGATGTGTCTCAATTTGATTGGGAGTGCACCCCTGCACAAAGGAAATCAAGTACAGGAAATCCTAACTCTAGAAAATGCTAAGGGAGTTGTTCGGTATGGTGGTTGGTGGGTCCTCCTTTCCTCTCACTGATTTGACGGTTTATGATATATGAAAAGATATGATATCGGAAAATTTTGTGACCGAACAACTGTTGAAAGTATAATGCACTTTGATCGGTGGATGGTAAAGTCTCCCAAGGCCCTTAGAGGATGGATGGGAAAAGAAAAGAAGGGAGAGAATGATGAATATAGAGGACCATAGGAGAGAGAGACAGAGATCTCCAAAGAAATCGTAGGGTTAGGGTTATATGGTTGTCTGATGTGGGGGAAATTTTTTTCCCTTTTTATAGAGAGGACCTTAAGGTTCTAAAGAGAATGATCTAAAATGAGACATTTCTTATTAGGGAAGGGGATCTTTACCTTTATGTTGAATATTAAAAAAGCATCATCGGGATTTCGTTACATGTCCAGTAAGATCTTTAAAAAACATAGTTTCCTTTTTCCTCAGGATACTCACGTGGCACATATAGACTACGTCCCTTTACGGGTTTCCCTATGGCTGTGTGTTAAGGATAAGATTTGAATTTGACTAGCGTGCTTAGGTGTTTACTTAATCGCCTTCGAGATGCCTCGTCGTAGCACGTTGTGACAAAAAGGAATGTCGATTTCTCGTAAGCGAGTGTCGTTGGCCTCGAGGTCTATCCACCATTTGTTACAACATGGGTTGTCATTTTGTATCCGTCACAAGGTGCCATTTTGTGTCAATCGCAAGCCTTTGGCGACACTCATTGTTCATCGTGGGTCTCAATAGATGTTTTATGCTCATTGCATGTCTTGGATGGCCCTTTGTGCTCATTGCAGATCCCAGAAAGCATTTCATGTCCATCACACATCTCAACTGGCTTTGAGTGCTCATCACAAGTGTATGAGCTTTCCATTGTATTAATAGAGTGTTTTTGTACCATTATGGTGGTATCCCAATTGGGATTCCTCTATATGGTTTTCCTTTGACGTCCTCATCGTAACTCCAATGATGATAAACTACATGTACTTACAATCGGTATTATAAATGTGAAACCTTGTATTTATGAAAATTAATGAGTGGGTTTTGATTGGTCAAAGCTTTTTGAGTATCATGTATTTTTAGCAGCATAGATTTTTATTTTATTATACATATATTATTCTTAATATTCTGGTGTATTTTTTAATATAAATTATTTATAAGCTTTTTTAAATATATATTTTATCATGTATAATGTATTTGTTGAAATTAAATGGCTTGCAAGTACTTTAATGGATAAAATATTTGAAAAATCTATTCAATTTTTTTTTTATTATGGTAACATCTTTATTTTAATTTTTTTATTGATGAAAATTTTGTAAGCTTGTGGGTTCCATTTTAACATTTCATGGGTTAACATGCGAATGGGATTGGCATTCTCCCATGTGGTATAATAAGAAACTAGCAAGTAAATCCATGCAGTACATTGGGTTAAGTAGAAATATGGTTAGGTATATGGAATAACCCAGGCCTAGGCACAAGCTATATCCCTTATCAGATGTGTAAGGCCCAACCTAGCTAATCCAACCTATGATCACTCTTAATATAAGGCTGTAAGTTGGGTTGCCAAATTTGAAGAATTTTAACTACATCAGGCGTTGGAGTTAAGGCCCATTAAAGAATTATCAAACTCCCAACCCAACCTGACCCAAGTTGCCGTTAACCTAACCCTTTCCATCAATTCAATCCCTACTTTTATTAAAGAGCCAAAGGAGGTTAACAGAGTCAAAGAGATTTAAGAGGAAATTAGGAATTTAATGGGAGAGGGAAGATGTTTCAAACATTGACTATGGAGGGAGAGATGATGGATTTTTTTTAGAATCAATTAAGGCTTGAGGTTTTTATTGGGTAATGATGGATTTTGTTGAAGGCAATTAAGACCTGAGATTAGGGGTGTTCAATTGGTGAGTTCAGTTTGGTTAAAAAATGTGCCTACTTGTATGCTATATTTATATTAATATTTAGTATTAAAATATATCAACATTTATAATTAAAATACATATTATATATTAATAAAAATATATACATATATACTAATATTAATATCAAAATTTATGATTAAAATATAAATATATGTATTTTTTTATTAATTCAATTTTCAATTCAGTTTAGTTGAAATTTTGTCCTAATTGAACTGGAAACCAATATTTTTTAAATCACTAAACTGAAAAACGAACAAACCAAACTGAATTGGCTTATTTGGTTTGGTAACCAAATTTAAACACCCCTACCTAAAATAGTTTTAATTTTGGCTTCTTATTTTTGACAATTTAATTTAGAAATAACCAACCACATGTGTGAGAAATGAGAGGAGGAGGTATATGCAAGCTTTGTGGTGAGAGGACCCCTTACCTCCCCTCTTTCTTCTTTCTAATATAGATATAGATAGAATCACTGGAGATGATATTCTAAAATTTATACATAGTAATAGGAAACCAAAGAGATGCTGTTAGGTTAAGTACATTATGACAGATTTTTAAGTTTAAATAGTTTTGTTTTATTTATTAACAACTAAAAATCAAGATTTTTTTCTTTTGAAATTTAGGGATTATCATTATTAATATAATTTAAAAGTTTCAATTTTATTCAATTTTGATGCTTAATTAGGAGTCAATTCGGACTAGGTTAGGTCGGGTTGAGGTCAACCCTACCCAAGTTGATGATATTAATACATATATGTATTATAATTAATTGATAAATTAATAATCAAAATTTGCTGCTAATTAACTAAAAGTATTCAAAGTTATTGTTAATATTTAAAATTTTAACAATTGTATTTTTCATTTAATGTTGATTGATTTGTAGAAAATAATTATTGTTAATTTAATATGAACAAATAGTTTTTGATAAATTTAATTTTACTAAACATTTTTAGTATTTTTAATAATTGTTACTATTTTCATTATTTTTAAATGAAATTTTGACTGGCTTTAAATAAATAAAAATAATTACAAAAACTAATATTTTTATTAATTTCACTAATAATTAACAATTATATAGGAATGGCAATGGCATGGGCCACCCCATCCATGTTCCCGCCTCGTAGTCAAGACAATCTACCCCATCCCTGCCTCGTACTCAGTGTTAAGTGAGTTTAGGGTGAGGCACCCACTCCCCATTAGGGACGAGAAATCCTCGAATTTCCCCACCTCATCCTTAGTGTCGAGTAAGTTTAGGGCAAGACACCCACTCCAATATTAAATGAATTAAGAATTTCATTTTTCAACATTATAATATTTTATCCCCAATAATAGTAGTAACTAAAATTTTATACTTTGGTAGTTGTTAAATATAATTCTCAATATTATAGAAATTAGTTAAAGAGTTTTCAATTTCCATAAAATGTTGTTAATTAACATGAATATAACAGTATTTATCCAAAATATTTTAAAAAGTAATTATGAGTTAATTAATACTAATATTTATTAATTTTTTGTAATTTATTAACCGTATTTATTAAATTTTGATTAATAGTCATTAAATATCGGTTGGATTAAATATTAAATTTATTTAACTATTTATTAATTAATATAGATATTTTAGATGAAATAGAGTGGATATAGATTGTAGGAGAGATTTTAGGAATTGATTGAGAAGTGGGGTAACATGATAAATTCCTAATGGCTTATAGGAAATACCTTCAGAGATTGTAAAAATATTTTTAGGCAGTTGGATTAGGAATGGTGACATAGCTTAATGGAAATGGTGGAAAGGGGGAGGAGAGAAAGATAATATATATAGCGAAGCAGTCCACGTTAGCAATGCTTCTCCTTGCTCCAAACCCCTTATACTGACCTATCCTTAATTCCCTCTCTCTCCATTCCCCCTTCCCACCAATCTCAAACTGCCACTCAGCAGCATATTTCACGTCATACTGTTGATGAATATAGAAGGAACGTGTTTTGTTAGGAAAACTCGACATTGAATAGACGTGGGAAGTGGATTTCACGTAATTGATTGAACTGTGATTGTTTGAATCATCCTATATGGAAATAGGGAAAAACTATGATAGGGAAAAGTTATGATATCAAAACCGACCTACACCGGTTTTATTAATTCTTAATTAATTAATTAATTAGCATTTATTAATTACATTATCAATTAATTAACGTATTTAAGTAAGTTAACTAATAATTAATTAATAACTAAATAACTATTAATTACATTAGTTAATAAATAATCATCACTTATTAATAATAATAACCAAAACTTCAATATTTATAAACAATTAAAATAAGTAATGGTTACTGAATATTTACTTTTTATACTTATTTTCAGTAATAATAATATTAATTATTATACTGAATAATTAAATATTATAATACTGAAATTTTGTTACAATAAGTCTGAATTTATAATATTACTAAAAATATTATTATTTTCAGTAATATAATATTATTACTTAATTTAATAGTTGCATCATTTAAAATATTATGTCAGTAATTAGTTTCAGCATTTAGTAAAAATAATTACCTACAATAAGTCTGACTTTTCAAAAATTCACATTTTTTATAAATTATTTGTAATTACTGTAAAAAGGTAATTATTATGTTAGTAATTATTGTATATTTTTCAGGAAAAAAGTTAAAAACTGAAAAGTGATAACTAATTATTTTGAAACCCGAAATTTCAAAATAATTATTGAAAATTACTGAAATTTGTTGATGGTTATTGAAATTACTTATTTTAATTATTGTCAGTAATTATTATTTTCAAATTTTAACATTTTCAGAAATTAATGTAATTAATTAATTACCAATTAATAAAACCACACTAGGTTGATTTTAAATATTGTTTTGAAACCTGAAATTATTGAAAATAAAAAATAATGATATCAAAATGCAAAATTTTTAAATAATTATTGTGAGAATTAGTTAGAATAGTTCTTGATGGAGCGCGATCCGGCTGGTCTTAGCTGTCTGCTGCCTTGCTTCCGAATGGGGTAGCAGGGATCCTGAAACGGAAGAGATGGGAAAGCTCCGGGGGGAACCCGGTGTAGAGGCTCCGAAGCTCAAGTTAGAATCTTTCAAAAGCAAGGTAATACCAGATAGCGCAAAGTTTGCATACCTCCGTTGTCGGGGGGCAGGGGGCTCTTATAGTCACTTCGTGTACTCGTCCCGAAGCCCTTGTCAGATCGGGTATGATTACCCTTGCGCTTGTCAACTCGGCCGTCGTCCCTTCTGCTGAGACAGAACCGTCACTGCCTAACCGTCTAACTGGAGATGGCGGCGTCAGTGGCGGTGGCAGGTGGCCGTTTAGAGTGCTGCTGCCAAACGTCAGATCCCAAGTCAGTCAGGCGTGGCGCCCTCGGGCACGGACTTCCCTGGTGTCAGGCATGGTACGACTTGTTTGGCTTTGGTGCCCAGAAGATGATGCGAAGTGCTGAGCGAGGCGGTCTTGAGCTCGGAGGTATCCCGAACTGTTACAAAGTGGGTCAGTTCGGTGAAGTCTATCCCGAGCTGTTACAAGGTGGCAGTTCGGCGAAGTCTATCCCGAGCTGTTACAAGGTGGGTCAGTTCGGCGAAGTGTATCCCGAGCTGTTACAAGGTAGGTCAGTTCGGCAAAGTGTATCCCGAGCTGTTACAAGGTAGTTCGGTGAAGTCTATCCCGAGCTGTTACAAGGTAGTTCGGTGAAGTCTATCCCGAGCTGTTACAAGGCGTCAGTTCGGCGAAGTCTATCCCGAGCTGTTACAAGGTGGGTTAGTTCGGCGGTCTATCCCGAACTGTTACAAGGTGGCAGTTCGGCGAAGTCTATTCCGAGCTGTTACAAGGTGGGTTAGTTCGGCGAAGTGCGTCCCCTTGTTCCCGCCTAGGCTTGGCCCCTTTTGCCGAGCTGTCGTTTCTGCCACGTGTCTCATAATAAAGAGGTCGGGCCAAATCTTCCTTCATCAGTTCTGATAATTGGTGATATTAGTAGTCTTAAGTTCTGAAAATTCTGATGATAATTGGTTTTAAATATTGTTTTCAAATATGAAATTATTGAAAATAAAAATAATAATATCAAAATATAAAAATTCAAAATAGTTACTGAATATTTTTTTTTATATTTTCAAGTATATTTTGTAATATTTATTATAATAGTATTTAAAATAAGTCTAAACTTTCAATAATAAGTCTTATAAGTGTGTAATATTATAAATATTGTTGAAATTTTACCCTTCAACAAATGATATAAGGCTTTACTTTTCCTTTTAAATTCCTTTGTCATCATAATTGATATTGGTATTTCCGCCCCACTAATATTAAATAAAGAACTAATCCCAACGTTCACTCCAAAAATCCCTTACCCCTCACCTTTCTTCTTAAATAAATGCCTTCCACCCTATCAGGTCCTGGGAAGGTAGGAAGTAAGGCTCCTTTTGTTGTAGTGCAGCTCCTTGACGTTGGACTTGAAATCCGAACACAAGGAGCTCTAATTGAAAAGCTGGTGAGGACAATATAGGACTGAGTCCATGCCATAATTGGATGATACCATTTGCTTCAACCTTTATATTTGATTGTCGGTTCTAGATATGATACAATCATGCTTCTCAAGGGGTAAGAAGTATCAAAAGTAGTGGTCATTGTTTGTGGTAAAAGGATCATTTTTGGTTTTCAATTTAGTTGTTGCGAGAGGTTCATCTATGTTGTCTTACTGAAAGGTTTGTTCTATAAAATTGGTTATATCTGTTCTGTACTTGCTTCTCATAGAATCAATACACCAGAAAGAGTAATTTTTTTTAGCTAGGTATATTGAAAAACACCACTATCTCCGTTGGAGTTTTACTAAGTCATGGAAGTGGATACTTTCAGGCCATTTTTTAGGTGGATTTTGGATGATGATGCTTATACTTTCACGCCATTTTAGGTGATTTTGGACGATGATGCTGAGATTAGGTATACATACTGATAAGTCATAACTCATCACAGAGAGAGAGAGAGAGGAGGAGGAGGAGGAGAAGAAGGAGAAGAAGGAGAAGGAGAAGAAGGAGAAGGAGGACTGGCTTTAGATGTGACCCAAGTAGTAAACGGATTTCAAGAAACATGTTGTGGTTTGAATTCAGCACAAGTTTGCCTCAACCCTAACATGATCCTCAAGCATCCCAACAGGACTGACTCAACATGACATAATAATATCTAAGTCCCAAATCCAACCCATCCTTTAAATTGTACTTTTTATAACAAATTTTGATAATCTAAAAGCCATTAATTTAAGTTGAAATTTGGTTTATAGGTTCTAAGATGTCACTTTCTCTTAGATAACCAAAATAAACATGAAAAGACATCCTATACTTTGAGGTTATGATGTTAGAAGTCATCAAATTACAAGAATACCCTATATATTTGTAGGGGTCGGGTATCTTGACCCGATAGGGTAGGGCATATATATTGTTATTAATATTCCATCTTTATTGTAACTTACTGTTATTTTCTGATTTTTAAAATTAATTGTTGAAAATTGTAAAGGTTATTGTAATTTATTGTTATTTAATATTTAATTTTTCATTGTAATTTACTGCTATTTTCTTATTTTTAATAATTAATTAGGGAAAACTATAAAAATTGGTGCACTTTATTGTTATTTAATATTTAATTTTTTATTGTAATTTACTGCTATTTTTTACTTTTAATCATTAATTATTGAAAACTATCAAAAAGTAGTGTAATATATTGTTCTTTAATATTTAATTTGTTATTGTAATTTATTGTTATTTTTTGAGTTTTAATGATTAATTTTTGAAAATAATAAAAAATTAGTGTAATATATTGTAATTTTAATACTTAATTTTTTATTGTAATTTATTGTTACTTTCTTACATTTAATCATTATTTTATTGAAAATTAGCAGAAGTTAGAGTAAATTTATGAAAAACTAACGGGAGTTGTATGATGCATGGGCTTTGTTAAAAGAATTTGAGGCAAAAGGAGCTCAGAGTGCAACCTGGGTGGGCCCAACCTGAGCTTGACCTAGCTCAACCAAAGCTTTGCACAAGTTGGGCTTGAGTTTTCGAACTTCAAGCTGGTTTAGGCAAAAAAAGTCAGGCCTTATCTAAACTCATGCTTGTCTTGGATTGAAGCCTCGGATAGCCTGATATCAACATAACCAAATTCATCTGTTTGACCATTAAACTAAAGAGATAACATTTTGACACACCAGATTGAACCATCACATCAGCTGTCCAACCTAGGATCTTAAGAGGGTGGGGATTGACATCAGCTCATTACTTGACCTCATTAAAACACCTAGACCAACGAATTTGAGCCTAATAGGCTTAAAAAGCTCAAAATACCAAACAAACCCCCACTTAAAACTAAGAAACGACAAATTCCCATTTAAAAATTCATCAAATTTACGTTTTTTTCCCATCATCAGCCCCAAATGCAGGGCTTCAACGTCTACACGCCCCAATCCCTCATTCGATGCATAAAATCCATAAGAAGCCTTCCAAACTCGAGAAAATTTGTTGCGCAAAGAAGGAAGAGTCAATTGCTGGCCTTTCTCTCTTAAGATCTTTACCTATTTCAGTGAAAGAGCTCTGTTGAATCACGGACACTGTAGTTGGATGAATTTCAAACCCATCTCCCTCACTTTTCTCTATAAATAGAAGCCCAACTTGAGCTTGAGGGTAAGAGGTCAGTTTCCCAACTTCTGTGATACAACCATTCTGCTTGAAATTCCTAAATCTTTGAAGCCAAGCTCAAGCCTCATCCCTTTTTTTCAAACTTAACACCAAAAACACTCAGCCCAGCTCCATGCCTTGCTCAACTTTCGTTTGAAATCCTTTTAGCTGCAGAAAAGTTTGTTTCGGGGTCGTACATGAGAGGTAAGCCTCTCATTCCACCATCTCTCTACTTTTAGTTTATTTTCAGATTATTTAAAGTCATAAAATCCTACGAAGCTTGCATTCCCAACTTCCTTCAGATTGAAAACAAGAGGTAGAGAGGCGAGGGTCTTAGGGAAACTAGTACCTAAGACCGATAACATCATTTCAAATCAATTTTGGGCGAAGTTGGAAACATTTTCGCTAAATTTCAGGAGTTTTGAGCAATCATGTTAATTCATGCTTCGATAGAATTTGAGCCTGAATTACTCCCGTAGTCGGCTGCTATAGCATCTTGGAGAAAGGGGTGCCTAACACCTTCCCTCTCCCAATCTTTGGAACCGAAAACGTTTCGGTTTAGTGCCTTTCCCATGAAGGACGGAGTCACTATCAATGAGCTAAAGATAAACTTTCGAGTTTGAAAATGAGGGTCCATTTCCTCTAAAAAATGAATGGCGATTCCATCTCTTTGAGCTAGCCATGAGCTTCCTGGAGCTCATAATCATATTAGCCCAATCCCTTAATCACCTAAAGTCATTCCTAAAGTCTCTCTATATATTCTCTTCTTCTAAAATAGTCTCTTAATTTCGATTGCACCTCCCCACATTTATCTTTCTTCTCGCTTTATTTTTTTGACTTTAATAGCTTTCTTCTACATTTTTCTGATTTTTTCTTTCAAAATTTGTTTGAAAAAATGAGAATGGTGCATGACAACTCAAGAGAGATGTGTACAAATAAAATTGGCCGGAATAGTTATGTTCCACCTCCACAACTTCTCCTAACTTCTCTTCTCTTAACCTTCTATATTTTCTCCAATTTTCTATGGCATGAACAGAGTTGGAATAATTATCTTCCACCTCCATGTCTCTTCTCTCTTCTTTTAACCTTGTCTGTTCTCTCCATTTTGCTTACTCTACCATTCCCTGTCCATATCATACAAGCTCTTTTATAGGATTCATTACACCTACGCTATATGTGGAGAGATGTTTCATACTATTACATTTTGCAGGGCTTTTCAAGTATTTCATTAGCTTCCAAAATTTCAAGGAGTGAAACGTAAGAGAGCTTGAGAGAGTTGAGTTTATTGGAGGAACTGCCTTAATTATACTAAGAAGGTGTTCGTCTAATCGATTTTTATTTTATTTTTAATCTTTTGAAGTTTTAAAGATTTTAGTTTGTTCCATCTCTCGGAGGTGCATTATACATTTGGTTTGATGTGTATTATCACCTAACATGAAGTAGAGAGTCACAACATTCCTCATGTTAGGATTATGAGATCGATACTTAAGTTGCTAATTTCTAAAGATGTATGATGATGCATCTAATGTTTATTTCCCCTTGATGTACGATTGAATAGTAAGAAGTTAGAGGACATTCGACCATAGGAGGGATTCACACGTAACTGCATTTACCTTCACAAGAGGTTAATTTATTTGAAGGCCGCTGATGGCGAGACACTTCTTTAGATTAAGATGACAGATTCTCAGTGAATTGATCTTGCCTATCCCCCATCTCTCCACATTTTCCTCTCAACCTTCTTTCCCTCCCTGGGTGATAAAAATCAATGATAGCTCGGGGGGAAATAAAAACAAAATGGCAATTTTTTTATATTTCAGGGTATGGGTTTATGTTTGTGTTTTCTTTAATGAAGAAAATGACATGTCTTGCTCCAGATACTATAATGCTTTTCTGATATGATCGCCCTACTGTTCTTACGTCCTTTAATTTTTATTTTTGGTTCTTGCTGCAGGCATTTTCTGCAATTCATGAGCGAATTTTTTTGGCGTTATTAATGGTGGAATATAATTTTTCTTTTGAAGATCTGGGTTTTCACCGTACATGATATTTGAGTTGCTATTGATGTTGTAGGTGGTGGTTGGATTGAACTATATAAGGGTTGGAGCTTTGCCTCAACGTGCTTCACCCTCCTTAATTTGTTGAACCAGTAGATATTTCGATGCATAGGAACTAATTAAGCTGGTTTGATATACCTTTAACATCAATGTTTTGATGTAGTGGTTAATTCCAAATTAAAGTTGGAAGTAAGGAAAGTAGAAAAAGAAGTTAATTGTTATGATCAATATTCTTTCCTTTTCGGCAGCACCAACGTGAAGAAAAAGTAAAAGGAAAATAAGAGAGAAACATAGAGAGAAGCCAAAATTTAGGCTTTTGTTATGGAGTTTTTCATGGAATTATTCGAGGTTTGCTGCACTGATAGGTGGAGGGAGCCCATCGGGTCAATATTTTTGGCCATTTTGTCGTTCAGGTTAAAACCATGAAATCCCTATCAATTAACAGGTTTCACACTATGAAGGGCTGGCTGTATTAGCTACATGCATGTTAAAATAAAGTTTAGAATAACATTCTTTTCACACATAAAAAGGTCATCGAAGGTCAATGGTTTTGGTTGTTGATCTTGGTCCAAAGTGGTTAAAAGAAGGGTGATTTGAACCTAAATTACCTTAATATATAAACTTAATTAATGTTGTTTTATTGTAACAGTAAAATAATTATTATATATTGATGTTGTTTTATCTTTTTACACTAATTAAATTATTTTACTGTTATTGTTCACTTTTACGTTGATTTATTATTGATCTTCTTAATTTGACATTGGTTTTTCCCATTCATTTCATGCGGCCCGGCCCTTACCCTTACCATTTTCGGATCCAAGGTCTAATAATCAGATATGGATGTCGGATGTAGCTGGATCCAATACAATTACAAGTTGACCCAAAGTGAGTTATATGTATGATTACATTTCTTTTAATCCTTTCCATTAACATGCATATTCAATATTAAATTTTTACGTTAAACAAAACGTATTTACCATCATGCTCATGCTCAACAAATTAATTACATCTATTGCGGAACATATATCATATATTAGTTAGATCGACTAAATTACTAAGTATACACTACAACAAAGTATGTCTTAATCATGCCATACCAAAAAATCGGATGACATCACGATATAAAACAGTATAGCTGGGACATCTGCGCCTAAATCAACTTCCCAGCAAAAAAGAGCAGATCGGCCGGCAACTAAAACTCACCGAAATCTCCACTAACGCTGTTACGACTCTTACTAAAAATTCCAAAGAAAGGAGTGTTGAGGATAATATTGATAATCCCCACTACCACTATTTTCGTCCTCATAATCTACAACAGAAGTTGCTGGCGCGGGGAAATAATCACCAGAATAATCGTCAAACCCAGAAAAGGCCCCGAATTCCGACACGCTATCTTCAGAGCCCACCGTCGTCAACATGTCGAAGAACGACCAGTCGATGAAGACATCGCTATCTGCCGGGGCACCTCCATCGGAAACCGACGATGGCGACGGATACTCCAAAAGGGTATCTGTCTGTGTCCTCAACTGAGCGGGAGGTGCCTTGTGCGTCTCATTCTCCCCATTAGCGAACCGAGCCGCAGCGGCCTGAATTTCAGGGGGTGTAAGCGACCGACCACAGGGGATATCAGGTGGGTTATCGGGGAAATTGAATTTCGCATTGCAACCACGTAAGCAAAAGAGGGCAGCGTCGAAGGCCCTCGCTGCCTTCTCGGCGGTGTCGTAGGAACCCAGCCAAATCCTCTCGCGGCTGTTTGGTAGCCGGATTTCGGAAACCCACTTCCCCCACTTACGTTTCCTTACACCCTTATACAGAGAATCGCTTTTCTCAGCAGGTTTCCCGGTTGTCGGTTTCACCATATCCGACGTTGAGAATGGGTTGTGGCCAGAGAGAGATGATAAACAAACAAGAATTCAGCTTTGGTGATTGGAGAGCAGAATTACGGCTTATTTATATCTTTGCGTTGACCTCGGTCAGTATCTTCCAAGCGTGTTGATGTGGAATTCAAAAAAGCGTACAAAAGGTGTATACGTGGCGGGATGAGAGATGAGATGACGTGGAGTTACGCGGTGTGCAAATGTGTAGATAAAAAGCACGTTTTGTTTACCACGCGTGGGCGTGGCCCGTGCCTCAGTGAGAGACTGTCAGTGGGAGGGTCAGGGCCCAGAGGGCAGGAGCCGGAAAAGAGTTAAGAAAAACAACGAAGATGGTGGGTTCTACCAAAGTACCCTACCCCCCACCCCACCCAGGCACCCCTCCCTCGTCCTTGCGGGTAAAGTCAAAAAAGGGAAACAATACCGACCCAATAATTAAATTAAAATACCGAATTTGAATCTATACCACAATAATCAATGTAACATGGTCAGTAATGATGGTGTAGGACCATGAACAAGCCGAGGAGCGGACGGTGGGGTGAGTGGCTTGTGGCTTGTGGCTTGTCACTTGTGGGAGGGGAGAAGCGGTTAGACCCGATATGGGCCGCCTAAAGAGGGAATCGGTCGGGTTAAGCGTGATTCTGGTCTCCTATTCGAAAACGGGTCGCCATTGATCTTATGGTTACTTAAATAATGAATGAAGGATTTTTCTAGAATCCTCTAGTTAATTTGCCTTCTCAACATACGTGGTCAGCTGTCAGCCACTGCTCTTTTATGTTTAATTCTTCGCTGCCTGAGTTTACTATTACGTGACTTGGGTTGGTTCTGAGTTTGGTTTAAGTCGAGTTAATCGGGTATATTCCCTTTTTCTTATAGATGGACCAGAGTATAACTTACCCAATGATCGGGTCCGACCTAATAAGACCCATTTATGATTGTTGACAATTTGGTCTTTTTTTCCAGGTAGGGCTGTTCATAAGAAGGCCCAACCCGATCAAACCTATCAACCTGAACCGACCCAATCCAAGTTGGTCGGGTTTTCATCAACATGGGTCGATTTCGGATTGTACAAATTCCTAAATCGATGATTCGGGTCAGTTTCGGTTTTCACACAAGAAAACCAAAACCAACTTAGTTCCTAGTTCAAACATGAATTTCCAAAGCCCATTAGACCACCTAGTTTTTGAATGGTTGCAAGAAACTTTGGATTAGTGAATAGTGATTAATAAACAACTTTTGTGATTAACTTTTCATTTAAAGTTTATCATAGGAGATGGCTGAAAATGATGTTCAATTTATGACTGTTTTTAAAATTATCAAGATTTTATCACAGGGATGAACTTAGAACCGAAACCGACCCAACCCGACTCAAATCGACCAGGTCGATTTTGCTTAACACTGGGTCAGTTTCGATTTTTATGTTAGGTAACCCGACCAAGTCGAATTGGTTGGAAAAAATGCAATAAACCGACCCAACCTGACCCGTGAAAAGCCCTATTTCCAGGGCTATGTGATTAAAAAGAAAGTTAACAAAATGATTAAAAAGGTCAAATGCGCAAGAAACTGCCATGTGGGTAAGAAAGAAAAGTCACGTGAGAAAAACCATACAATATTATAATTCATCCCCATCATCATCATTATCATCAATCAATTCATGATCACATGGATCCATTCTATCAGTCCTGTCATGTGATTCGTATGTGCGTTGTCAACTTTTATTTGAGGTAAATTATCTATTGTCAACTTATGGCCATAAATCATTTCCAACTACAGCCAAAAAATAAAAGAGGGAAAATCTATACGTGGAAAAAATATGGTATGGAAAGAGTTTTGATCAATGAATTTTGATAAATAATACCTTATTTGCTATCATGTTTATGATTCTAGTTTATTGGTTAGTTCTTTTTTTGGATATCATATATTTTTCATATCATAATTGAATCCAGAACTTGGCATTTTGTGTAAGGGGTTAATTTTCTTTTAGGCTCAGTTTGGAAGGAGTACAATGCAAAACCATACATTTTGTATTATTTTGTATATACTAGTAAAAGTGTACGTGACAATATCAAATGATGATGATAATAGTTAGCAACCACTTATTGGTTGAACCATTAACCTATTTAACTAGGAAAATAGACTATGATTAAGACATTAATTAATTTTTTTCTTTGTATTTAAATCATTTCTATCTTTACTAACAATAATTCTTATTTTTCAAACATATTTTTTGTTTAATATGAAGAATATATAATATTAATGCATGTTCAAAATTTTCTATAAAATTTATAAAAAAATATATATTTTTATCATTTAATTTATGAGATAATAAAAATTACTTATTTACCAAGAGGATATGCAATTCCAATATATTGTTTGAATATTGGGTTTTAATGTTGTGGTCAAATCAATTATTTATATATAATATACATGTTACTTATTATTTATTTATAAATATGTTATTTATGTTGTATTTTTGTAAACTTTTTATATGATGGAAATAGTTGAAGAAATACTTATATTTTTTGTTTTTTGTTTTTATTTCAACTGTTATGTTTTTCTTTTTTTAATAATTTATTACTTTTTAAAAAAATTAAATCAGATCGTATCAAATTTGAATATCTAACATCTTGATTGGATTCGGATTCGGATTCGAATCTATAGATCAGATCAAATTCGAATCAAATCTGATTTGATTTGTTTGCATCCCTACTAAACCACTTGCCTACGATGACCTAACTAATTAAATTATTAAATCATTTAACATGGTTAATCGGGTCATGTGTTAGACATTAATGCCCTTTATTTTTTATCCTAATTTTTACCTATTTCTATCATTAATGAAAATAATTCTCATTAATCACACTTTTTTATATGGTGAATATATAATGTTATAGAATGTACCCAAAATTATCAATAAATTTATACATTTTCTAGAATTTTATGTATTTTATTATTTAATAATAACATCCATTTGACATGGATAGTTTAACCACCAATCCACCACTTGGATGGAAAAACCATTTTTCTTTTTCGATTGTTTTTAAATCATGTATTCTATTTTCATCATCGATAAAAGTAATTCTTACATCAATCTAGTTTTAAATTTTGTATTTCATTTATATCATTGATAAAACAATTATTATTTATCATATTTTTTTTATATTATTAGTATATAATATTATAGATGTGCCCAAAATTATTTCATATTTTTTGTACTATTCTATTTTAAAAAAATTATTTTTAATTATACATCATGGGTTAACCTATTTGACTTGAAAGGTTAAACCACTAACTCATCCCCTAGATAGGAAGATGGTTTAATTTTCCATCGATTTTAAGTTGTATGTTTGATGTCCATCATTAATAAAATTATGTCTATTTTATCATAGTTATTTTTTAATATGACAAATATATAATAATAGAAGCATGTCCAATTGCTTTTTTAAACTTTTTTCTATATTTTTTTGTATTTTTTATATTTCTAAATTTGTATTATTTATTTATGATATTGTAAAATTATTCATTTGACCCAAATGGTTGAAGTACTTACCCATGACTTAGATGGAAAATATGATTTCATTTCTAGGTTTATTTTAAAAATATAAAATTTCATTCTATTAATAATTATTGTGTATAGATTTATTAGTGGAATTTGATGATGATAAACAAAAGTATTTTTTATATTTTTAAAATTGTATTATTTATTTATGATATCATAAAATTCTCCATTTGACCCAATTGGTTGAACTACTTACCCAATACCAAGATGAAAAATATGATTTCATTTCTGTGTTTATTTTAAAAATATAAAATTTCATTCTATTAATAATTATTGTATATGGATTTTTTAATAGAATTTAATGACGATAAGCAAAAGTATAAATGTTGGATTCAATGATAGAAAATGTGATTTATTTAATGACTTAAATGTGAGACTTAATGAGAGGTAATTGAATGTATTTAATGGTATTCTTTTAATTATACTTTCTACACTTTCAATGGAGATGAACTAAATTCAAAAGGAGAGGTATTTCAGAAAAGAAAATTTCCAAAAGCCAATACCTCATCATTTTCACATTTATAAATAATATAGATATAGATTTGTATTGTACATATTTGTATTTGCATATCTTCCAAACTGAGATTTGAAGACAAAACCAGAATTAGTGTACAAACATTCCTTGGTAATTTGGATCTATTATTTATGTGTTTCTAATACGGGTACCATTAGAATGGGCTTATGATATTATGATTAAAATATCGATGCACACCGATGCTCATGTTTTAAATATTTAAAACACGGTTAAAGCTTATACTTAGTTTTGTTTTTCTTTTTTATTTTATAATGACCAGTGGATTGGGGAAGAGGGCTGCGATGTTTTATATGTGCAAAAAAAAAAAAAAAAATGTACACAATGGCATATCCAAATGTATTTGGTTATACAAATATACCTTGTCTTAGTTGTATTGATATTTTAGTTAGACAAGACCCGACAAAGTATTTATAGACTCACGTCACAAAGGTCCAAACTAACAAAATAGACCAATGGGTAAAATCATTTGGGTAATAAATGACTTGCACTTGCACGTGCCAAATATGCAGGTCTTGGTTCCATGAGCCATAGGAATACATAACTGTCTGTCTGAGGATCCATTTGATTCGTAGTTGGAATAAGATTTGAAATTGAAATGGTCTATTTTTATAGCTTGTTTGGTTTAGATGGGAACTTGAATCAGTTAGAATGAGATCTTATTTTCAACGGAGGGAGAGAGAATGGCCATTCATTAAAATGGGAGAATGCCATTCCACCAAGAATGTGAATGAGATTCTGATCCTGCCCAACCAAACAGTTGGGGCCATTCTGATTCCAATTCCAAACCCCTATTCTTGTAAAGCAAATGGGACATGAATTCGTTCCTAGGAAATGGGATAGGGTTCTGATGAATTCATACAAGGGGATCTTATCTCTTTATATTGACAATGGAATGTTTATCCTGTTTAATTCTGAGGAAGGTACATAAAATTGAGACAATTAAAGTTCATAGAAAAACCCTACTATTTCTTTTGTTTGATAAAATGAATACAGAAGAAATAACTTATTTTGTGGTTTTGTTGAAGGAATTTAAAAGAATTTCAATGTTCAATATTAAAAAAATTAGGAATTTGGTTTACTAAGAATACCCTCACAAAAAGAGCTAAAATGATTCAAAGGCAGATGAAAATGTCTTCTTTACCAAAAGATTGTAAATGTTGGCAGTTCACCTACTTTGGAAGAAACAAAAATCGGCTTCACTAAGTTTTATTTCAGACAAAATGAGAGGTAAATTGGCTAAATTGAAAGCTGCTTCTTTGTCTTTTGCAATATAAGAAAAAGCTCTTAATTCATTCTATGCATTGTATGTGTAATTCAATTTCTAAATAGGGTTATGAAAGGAGATGGAAAGAATCCAATTGGTGGAATTGTGTGATGGAAAACAGAAAACAAAAGCTAAATGGACCAATTGGGATAATCTTTGTGTTCCTAAGAAGGAGGGGGTTCGGGATATAAGAGAGCTGAGATTTTAATATTTAAATTAGCTTGGAGATATCTGTCTGGAAATAATTCTTGGCGGGTCAAGTTGTTGCAAAGTGGGTATTTGACTAATAAGGAAAAATTCGAAGAAAGATAAATGCCTCTTCGACCTGAAAAACTATAGTCAATGTGTGGATTAATTGTTGCAAAGTGGGTCAAATTGTGCAAGTTCATTCTGGTTCCAATCTCAATGTGTGGATTAATTGTTCCTTGGATTTTGGAGAATAACTATTTTAGGCCTCCTGAGTCTTATTGGTCCCTTTACCTAAAATGACAAGAATCTTTTGGTGAAAGATCTGATTCATCAAGGAATTAGTGGGGATTTGAAATCAAAGTGAAACTGATGTAAGTGTTCTTGAAAGGGGATGTGGATGCAATCTTAAATAAGGATGTATGTATTTAGATATAGTAGTCATGTCAAATCATTTGGGTGGATGCTGCTAGTGGTATGTTCTCTGTAAAACAATTTGTTTTGAATGAGTGGAGATCTACTGACCATACTATTTTAAAATTAATAAGGTCTGGAAATTGAAAATCCCTCCTACGTTTCAAATGTTTGTATGGAGATTGTGTAGGAATTCTGTAAGTCTTACTTGTTTAATAGAGGTGTTAATGTGGATGTTTTGTGTTCTCTTTGTTATAAACAATTCATCACTTTTTTTTTTACCTTTTTTAAGCTTCTGTTATAGGACAGTTTTTACTTTCTGGCCCGTGGTCTTTTCATATTCTGGACAGTTGTAATATTCCATTTTTGCAGTTTTTGTTGTTTCTTTTACATTCAGGTTTAAGTTTGTGTGATTTAACTGATCACACAAACTTATGAGAAATATATGTTGCTACATCATATGTGAATGTCATTTCACATTTGCATTGATAAACTCAAAACATTTTCTATACATATCAAATAAAAAAACCTCTCCCTCACAAATTTATATTGATTAACTCATAATGCAATACCACCCTACCAAATACCTTCATTGTGTCCCAATTATTAAGTAGGGGTGTCAATTGTACTGCATTTGGTCCAATCCAATATGAGTCCATTATAAATGGACCAGGTCCAATCTAATCCAATGAATGTTTTGGATCATTTGGACCAGTTCAATTTAATTTTTGGACCGTCCAATCTGTTTAAATTCATTTTGATTTTGATTTAGATTGGTTTCAACACAAACCTGGTCTATTGACACATATATTCTTTGCTTATATCAATGGACCAAATATTTGCTTAATCCAACCCAATCTAATATAAATTTAATACGGATGGACCAGGTCCAATCCAATCTAATAAATATTTTAGACTGGATTGGTCCAATCCAATATGTCTTGTTGGTCCGTCCAATCTGTCAAAATTGATTTTAGATTGGATGGTGTCCAATCCAAAACTGGTCCATTGACACCCTTATTATTAACTATTGCTTTTTATTTTGTGTGGAAAGCTAGAAATGATGTTATCTCTCTTAATGTGAATAGATCAAGAATTGGACTTATAATCCTACCCCAAACATATTCAACAAATAAAGGTTATTTGGCGTTCTCTAGTTGTTGACGTGGTGTGCTGAGATTTTTTCCTATTGTTTATTTAACAAATAAAGGTTATTTGGCGTTCTCTCCCGATATCTGCTTCTTCAGCATTTTGTCTGCTACTTAATGATGATTTTTTCCTATTGTTTATCTTGGATTTTAATCTCATAAGAGAATCCAATGGGTTTGATTGGTCAATTACACGAGAAATTGCACCTGCACACTTGGTTGAAAAATCAGTTTTTCTCTTACAAAAACGTAGTTTTGAACTTGTCCCACATTGGAAAATTATAAGTTTTGTTTTCGGTTTTTCAATAGGAGCTGATTTATACTCCTTAGAATTAGTAGAGGAGAGTATGGGGATTCGATACCGTGCAACGCGCGCGCATGTGTGTGGCGCAATGAGGCACTTTAGAGGCGTACTTTGCTCGCACCCGCGTGGCTCGCGATGGACGGCTCTAGTTTTGGTGCATTGATGACCGTTGATGAGATCAATGGTCACGATTCGATCGGGTGTGATCAAGAGGTACAATTCAAAATTAACAGTCACCAACTGTTAACTACTTTTTAAACAGTCACAATGTTTGAAATTGTGACTGTTCAATATGCCTTCTCTAAACCAGCACCTATCTTTTCTTCATACCTCTTCACAAATTATTTAAGGAGCATGAATCAGACTCTAAAACACACAATTTCGAAATTCACTCACTCTCTCTCTCTCTCTCAGTTCGGTCTGTTACAGTCTCACAGAATGTTTCTTTGGAGACTCTTCAACTTTGCTAGTTGCAGATTCTTGCCCAAGGCTCTGTTGTATCCTGGAATGAATTTGCTTGTAACCCAACAACAAATTCAGTAAAACTGAGTGGGGGCAAATAACGTTCTAAAGACAGTATCTTCAAACGCGCCTCAGAGCTTCTCCTCCAAAGTTACAGTGACCCCATCTTCCCCAACAGTTTACTAGTCACTTATTATTGTTTGCTACTTCATGGTTGTATCAAGATCATTTATTTGAATGGAAATTGCCTTATTAGACTAAACTTTTTTAATGGGTAAGGATTTGCCTTTGGTTCGGAGGAATATATTTTTTGTTGGATTTTAATCTCATTAGAGATTAAATTCAATGGGTTTGATTGGTCAATTATATGAGAAATTATACTTGCACACTTGTTTTGGAAAATAGCTTTTTTTCTTACTAAAATCAGTTTTGAACTTGTCCCACATTGGAAATTTACAAGTTTTGATTTAGATTTTTTAATAGGACTTGATTTACACTCCATAGAAATAGAAGAAGAGAGTATGGAGGATTAGTACTTTACAACATGCGTGCACGCGTATGTGCGGCGCAATGAGGTGCTTTAGAGGCGCAATTTGCTCGCAAAGGGCGGATTTGGCTTTTTTGGTGCAATGCTGGCCATTGAAACATCAACGGCCATGATTCATTCGGGTGTGATGAAGATGCACAATTCAAAGTTAACAGTCATTAACTATTAACTACCTTTTAAACAGTCACAATTTCAAACATTGTAACTATTCTGAGTGCATTTCTCTGAATCAACACCTTCATTTTCTTCATAACTCTTCAGAAACTATTTAAGGAGCATGAATAAAGTTTTTCAAACAACATTTTCCAAAATCACTCATTCACTTTCTTTCAATCCGGTCTGCTAAAGTATCATAGAAGGCTTCTTCGAAGACTCTTCAACTTTGCTGGTTGAAGATTCTTGTCCAATGCTCTGTTGTATCCTGAGACCGGATTTACCTGTAATCCAATAGCAACCTCAATAAAACTAAATGGGGACAAATAACGTTCTAAAAATTGTATCTTCAAACGTACTTTAAAGCTTTTTCTCCAAATTCCAATGATTCCATTTCCCAACATTTTTCAGTCGGTGGAGACATGGATAATAATCGTTGAGGCCCTTTTTTTTTTCTATTCTCGGATGAAAGGTATAATTAGAATCTTATAAGTCAGACTTTATCGTTAGCGTAAAAATAGAAAATATCATGGTCATGGCCTTGTTCAAATTCTAAAAGTTTCTGTAAAGCATAGCATACTCCACGTGACCCGATGGAAAGGTCATTAGCTAATTAATGACAGATGAAAGCCACTTACCCTTGCCCTCTTCAATCGAACTGTATAATGTAATTCTCATATGTATCAGAGCTTTACTGACAATATATAGTCAAAACGTCGGCCACAAGTAATAAGTAATAAGTCAACTGATGAGGGGTAATTTAGTCCATTAATCATTTCGTGACACGTGGCCTTGGAGTGACATTTTGTTATTGAAGATTGGCCGAGATGTAGGAGTGAACGGCAACCTGCAAGGACAACCCACTGACTTGGACCAACAATACGCTATCAACCCGAGATCTCCGGATTGCATATATCTCGACTGTTAGACCGACCTACTGCATTGCACGCTCCAAAGTTAATCAAGCAGTTTGTAACCAAGCGGAAACGACTCTGCAAAATGGTTAGACCGGTTATAAGCGGGTTCTGACAATTGAAATCTATATAAAGCACTTGTTTTTACCTGAGAATGTACGCACGATAATACACTCTCAAGCTCTCTCATTCTCTCAAGAATTCTCTAAACACTTACTGACTTAAACATTGGAGTACCCTCCCCAAGTAAAGACAACCCAAGTACTCTAATATTCTCTCTTTCAAAAACACATGAGCTCGGCCACTTTTAATTCAGTCCGGCACATTTCGGCCCTGACAAAAAACCTTCCAAAATCCGAATCCGAATCACCTGACACGAGGGAACAGCCAAATCACGCAACATCATCAACCAACAACCTCTCTCTTCATATCGTATTAGAGCTCTATTAACAAACGTCTCAGATCCTGAAAACGTCGGCCACAACTAATAACTCAATCAACAACCTCTCATATGGTATTAGAGCTCTATTCTCAGTGTTTTTTAATTGATTTCGATAGTGCCCGATGGAAAACGCAAACGCTTTTATTTTTTGGATATGTGGAGGGAAGGCAGTGTTTCCTGTCCATCTGCTGAAAATATTGGAACTGCTCAAACAAGATCCCGCAGATCTTCAGCTGGGTTACTCGATCCCTCGCTTCGCTAACTTAGGTTGTTGGGTTGTAAAACCAGAGTTATATAGCAGCAAAAAAATCTGGGATACTTTGGAAAGCTTGTATCCTCGATCGTCGAGGCACTGCTAGTGCCGCCGTCCAACTTAAAAATGAAACTTACCAATATACTTAATAGTATTCGCAAGAATGGTTCTTATTAGCCACCCCAAACAACCTAACCTCCACTCTAGATCGATCGATCGATCGAGATGCCACTCTAACCACTCTTATTGCCATTCCCATCACTATTTCCTATCCACTTGCATGCTATATTGTAATTTTCCATATGTAATTATCCTCTCCTAGTCTCCTTGCAAGAGTCTATAAATACACCATGCAGTAACTGTACGAGCTATCGATACATCATATATACATGGTATATAGCAAGAGCCTGGGCAGATCTGCGTCTTTTTTTTTTTCCCCCTCGACTTTTGCCACTATGTCGTCCAACTCCGGCATCTCTCCTATGATCGCTGCTTCTGCAAGCCCTGCGGCATCCATTCCCATTTGCACTCAACCTGTCTCAGCGGATTATAATGGTCAAACTTGGGCCTGGGTTTCAGGCCTGGATCTATTATTTCAAGCCCGGCCCAGCTTGCAATATTTAAATACACATATTTTATGTATAATATATATTATTTTATATTATATATGTATAAAATAAATTTACATGTTATTCGTCATTTAATATATATATAAAAAAGACAGGTCCAGAATCAGGTCCGTGTAAATTTTGACCTAGACTAAGGCCTTTATCATAAATGTAAAGTTTGGCCCGGCCCAATCCATGATCACCCCTAATTTATACATATTACACGCATATAAGACTTGCACCCAAGATAGAAATATCACATACATGCAACTAAAAAGCTTAAGCTACTGATTTATGGGCCGCTTCTTTATATAAATCCCTTATTCCTCCCATTCCTTTCCAATGTGAGATTCTCTTTAATTATTCATACGTAAATCCCAAACAGTTTGTCCATCTTCCAATGGGGCGGTGTGTGGCAACTAACTTGCTGCTTGAACCCACACATTGTATGTTAACTCGTACTCAACATAGTAAAGTTATTTACTAGCCTAATCCGAAATATGCTATGCTAACTAGTTCCGCCCAAAATTTGGCTTTTTCATGAAGTCAGATTGGCAAGCTTAATTCGACACATAGCTGCTATCTCATGCTTTGAAGTTTGAATAATTAAACGTGACAAACGCCTAATGAAGCTAATGGTAGTCAACTAAAGCTTAGCTTCACCAAAATTTGGTTTTGCAGTGAAACGGACATAGACAAGTAGTTTTGTTTTGTTTCAGTTTTATAGTTTAACTAGACCTGACAAAAAGTTGACCCAATTCACGAACCCGACCCGACCCAACCCAAAAAAATTGGGTTGGGTTGGGTTGGGTCATGGGTCAACTTGTTGATTTGATTGTCAAGTCTAATTAGGATTATTTATTTATTAGAAGTTTCCACTCTATAAGTTTTTTCTATCTAGTCTTTACTTTTTATCGTTTACTCTTTAAATTGTTAAATGTTCAGGTTTTTTATTTTATATTTATAATTTTAAGGTTAATTGTTTTAATTTTGACATTTTTTTATGTAATTTTTCTTTATTTTTTTAATTTAAATTATTTTTTGGAATGACCCGAATTAACCCATGGGTCAACCTTAACCCGAACATTTAGGGTTAGGGTCTAGCATTTGACAACCCGACCCGAAATTCAACCCGAATTACATTGACCCAACCCGATCCCGACCCACCAACCCAATTGCCAGGTCTGAGTTTAGCACAAGCATACATGTTTGAACTTTGTTGATGAATGCTTATGTGTATACTATGTGAGATATAACTTCATCTTCTTCGTCGTCAGCCTTGGCGTCATTAATCTCCCAATCCCATCCATCTGGTTCACTTCTAATTAAGATCATGCATGGTTTAGTTAGCTATCTCTTACAAATTATCAAACACAATCAAGTCATACATGACGGCTGGCATAGAACCAACAGGCTCTACAACTAATATGACCTTACATCATCCTATGTACAAACCAACTTAATTATTAAGTATAGTTACAAACCAACTTAAGTGTGGTGGTTAGGCTATGTAGGAGTGGTCTCCTTAAAAGACAAAGGAAGACTAGAGGCAAGAGGTAGTTTGGAGGCTAGGGCAAATGTGGATGATAAGATGATAGGATCGAATGATGATTCTATTATGAGATGGATCCTCATTTATAGGGAGAGATCCCGAGGTCCCAAAAGAAAAGAGCCAAAAGTGTTTGATTCCCACTAAAAAAGGGAATATTGGATTCGCTGTCGTTTATTAAGGAGCACTGCTAGGGTTTCGCCATGTGTCTTAAGAGATCTCTCAAGGACGAACATTTCTTTTGTCCGATGATTCTCATAATCTGCATGTGCTACTTCTTTTCATGACCCATTTAATCGACGTAGCACGAGTGACGTCACCATTTAGTGGGCACGCCTTTGCTAGGTCTGTGGGATGCCCTCTCACGTGTGTAATTCAAAGATGCACGTGTAACTAATATTTGTTCCTGGTCTACAGTGACTTCTACTTTTGTCGCGGCTTTGCAATGACTTCAAACTCATCGCAGCTTTGTTCATGTATAAAGCTCATCGCAAACCAGTGCATGTCTAAGGTTTATCGCAGGTTTGTGTGTCTCTAAATCTCATTGCTAATTTGTAGTAATCAAAGTTCATTGCGAATTTACATTAGCCAGGTTTCATCGTGAACCGATTTAAGTATGGGTTTGTTGTAATCATTAGGGCTGAGCATAATTCAGTTAAAACCGAATAGCCGAACCAAAAATTTTGGTTTGGGTTTTTTCGGTTCGTTTTTTCCAGTTTTTGGTTAAATCGGTTCGATTATTTCGGTTTATTATTATTTTGGCTTTCAGTTTCGGTTAACCGAATTAACCGAACTTTTTATTATTATATATAATATATAATATACAATATGTAATATATAATATGTAATATGTAATATATAATATATTATATATTTATATATTAATATATAATATACCAAAATTCCATTTCATAATATATTTATAATATATAATATATTTATAATATATAATATATATTATAATATATAATAAAGTATATATTATTAAAATTCAATTTTAACTGAAATAACCAAAAATTGAACCGAAAATTTTGGTTTTGGTTATTTCGGTTTTTATTTTTTTAGTTCAATTTTTAAAATTTTGATTTATTCGGTTCGATTTTTAACCGAATAAACCGAATGTTCACCCCTAGCAATCATGCGATGAGTTATAAACTCATTGCAAATGTCCGATGAATTACAAGTCCATCACAAGTAACTGATGAGTTATGAACTCATCACAAGCGTCCATGTGATATCAATTTGGTATCCTCTGTACTCTGATGGTCTGAGTGATCACTATGTACCTACATTAGCCCCCCTGCTTATTAGTAAGTGGAATCTTACTGATAAGCATCTTGCCTAGTCAACAACCAATCATACATTTAGCTTATTGGTAACTTCGGATGGGAATTGTGTGGCGTTTTAGGTTGAATTTTCATCCATTATATGATTCAGCCCCCTTGTCTTTTGACAATTTACTTTCTCTTTGTAAGCAGTTTTGGTTTGGTTTGTTAGCGAAGTTATCAGCCCCCCCCCCCCCCCCTCGCCTAATGGCAAGAAGTAAATTGTCGAAAGACAAGCAATAAACAGTAAAGTATAGGGGTCCACCCCCCTGTGTTTGCCCAAGTGATGCCTATTGCGAATACACAGTGTGAGTTGGGAGCATTTTGCTTGGTGGTTTTTCACATTCAGTTATGGTTAGGGGATTGAGAAAGCTATTATGCACCGATGACGTGGTTTTCGTTATTAAGATTTTTCATAACCGTCATCTCCTCATAAAAGCTTTGTGTTCGCGCATGTGGCTCAGATAAGAGATGTAACATTGAAAGTGGTGGTTGTTGACGTGGCTTTACTTTGAAATTAATGCGTTGTTTTGTTCCGCCCTTCTGGGGGTACAGCTGTAAATTTATATACCCTCCTTTTCCATTAGGTGTCGGCTGAAAGACTATGATCATATTGGTTCGTCTTCCCCAATGTCATTTAGCTTTCCAAACACGTATAAGGGTTCTATAAGAGGGTGGTACACATTCTACCGCTCCCCTTATATTCTCTGTTATTCTCGGTCATTTCGCTTTCTCTCCTTCTATCTTCAACAACCTTTCTCAGTCAGTTTCCTTCCTTGTTCTATTCCTTGTTCATTTGTTTTCTG
Organism: Nelumbo lutea; assembly: GCF_056320005.1. Lineage (NCBI taxonomy): Eukaryota > Viridiplantae > Streptophyta > Magnoliopsida > Proteales > Nelumbonaceae > Nelumbo > Nelumbo lutea. Next base: position 2,183,987 of record NC_142689.1, read on the forward strand.
ACCATGGCTCCTTGCTAGAAGAACATTGAGTGCCCATTCGTGGATCTCATTAGAGTCATTGATACAACGAAAATGCTAGTTGAGCGAGAGGTGGCCGATTGTGGTAAGGGATTTTGGCCTCTTATGCCAGTGTCTAGGGGAGAGGAAGGGGGTTTTGATACCATTGAGGGCAGGGAGTTAGTGTGTTTGTATGGGCATGTAGGGCATTTGGTATCGTATAAATGTCAGGAGCCAAGGTCCGATACTTCAAAGTCCTGGGTTAGCTATTCGGGTTGGGCATGCTACGTCCTAGAAAATCCTATGTACTGCTGTCTATTGCAGGACGTCGAGCACCTGCGCTTTGTGGATTGTTTCATCGATCTTCTCAGCAAAGAGGGGGTAAAATATGTCAAACCCCTTTTGGAGCATTGGTGTTGCCGCACCCACACATTTGTGGGGGCATTCTGTGAATTTGCTATCACCGCGAAGCCTTCGCGTGGAGCATGCGGCTTTGTGGAACCGGTGATAGCATCACGGAACTAGCCACGACATCCTGGAACTGGCTAGGGTATGTGTGAGTGCACCTAGGGTTGCTAGGGCCTTTGCATGGAGCATGCGGTATCGCGGAACAGGACACAACATTGTGGAATCGGGCGTGACATCCTAGAATCGGCCAGGGTATGTGTGAGTGCACCTGGGGTTGCCAAGGCCTTCGCATGGAGCATGCAGCATCATGGAACCGGCCAGGGTAAGTGTAATTGTGTTTCGGGTTGCCAGGGCCTTCGCATGGAGAATGCGACATCGTGGAACTGGCCACCGTATCGTAGAACCGGCCGCAGCATCTTGGAACCGGCCAGGGTATGTATGTATTTATGAATATATATGCATGTGATAAGCGCATTCGATATTCATCGCAAGTTGGAGTCAATAATGTGTTCATTCGAAAAATTATATTTTCATTGCACAATTCAAAATACATAATGACGTATCATATTTTTATCTCATAATTATAGCATATAATATGTTCAACGTAGAATATGCCCTAATGTATCATAAGATCATTGCAAAATATGAAGTCAGTAATATGCATTCGAAATCCATTGCATTTTATTTCATACTGGGTATGCATACAAAGAAATCAAAATACACTGTTCTGAATATAATACACCTCTCATATACATATGACAACTGCTCTTTTCAAAAATATAAAACATGTTTATAAGTATACACGACATATCTTTTATAATGCTAGTCATAGTATGGTTTCAACCAGTGGCCATTCACAGTCCCATTCTCCTCTCCTATGTCCGCATTTTTTTAGTACATAGTATCTCGATGGGTGGACTTCTTGGATTACGTATGGTCCAACCCAATTAGGTGCAAACTTTCCGGTAGATTTTCCCTGTCTAACATGGAGTGTTGTTTTGAGGACTTTGTCACCTTCTTTAAAATTTCTAGGCTTTACAAATTTATTAAAGTTAGAAGCCATGGTCTGTTTGTACTTGATTTGTTTCTGCAACGACTTCTCCCTTTCTTCATCGATGAACTCTAGCCTATCACTGAGCATCTGATTCATATCCTTCGTTTGGAACCATTTTCCCATCACAAAGGCTACGCGGGCAAAGACCATATGTATCTCTACTAGTAGCATTGCTTCCTGCCCATACACCAGAGAATAAGGTGTTGCCTATGTATTTTTTCTAATAGTCGTGCGATATGCTCAAAGAGTCTCAGACAACTTTTCTGACCAGTCCTTTTGGTTATCTGCCACCATCTTGCTTAGCATTCTCAATAATATTTTGTTTGTGGCCTTTGCCTATCCGTTTCCTTATGGATAATAGATCGTAGATGTGCCCAATCTCGCCCCGTGCTGTCCCAACAAGTCTTGGACTTCCTAATTCTTTGTGGATAAGCCATTATTTGTCAAAATCCTCGTTGGGACCCCAAATCGATGGACTATGTATTGCCTAAAAAGTTTGCGATGTTTTCTACGCAAATTCTTTATAAGGGTATGGCCTCTGTCCACTTTGTGAAATAGTATGTGGCCACTATGATGAAACAGTACCCCGGGAAGGTGGATGCATCTTGCCTATTAGATCTACCCCTAAGTATGGAAAGGCTATGGTTTAATGATGGAGTGAAGGTCATTGGCAGGTCGGTGTATCTTCTCAGCATGCACTTGGCACTTGTGACACCTGTGCACACTCTTTTGGGTATCCTCTACCATGATAGGCCAGTAGAATCCTAAGTGCAAAATGTGGTTGTGTAAGGCCATTTGTCCTTGGTGTGGGGCTGGTTTAGAGCTATGGGTTGCATCCAAAACTTCTTCTACCTCCTCGCCAACTAAGCGTCGCAGAGGTTTTTTAGTATGGGATTTCCTGTAGAGCGCTTCGTCGTGAAGGTAAAATCTTTTTGCCTTTGCTAGAAGTTTTCTTTTTTAGAACTGGGTCAACTGGTATGGTCTTGTTTTCTATGTTGTCTATGTACATGCCTCTCCAGTCTTCTTTGCCCACCGCGAGGCACTCATTTCTGTCTACCTCTGGGATACATTTTTCGCATCCGTTCTGTATCTTGGTTGCATCTGACTTCATCGCGGGCCATTAATACCCCAACCTCTATAGTCTCCTATACAATGTGCCCATTACATCACCACAATAAGCTTTGTGAGTCTCATCTAGGACCACTTCCGATTCCTTATGGTCCTAAGCACCTCATCCTAACCCCATCTGCCAGCCTATGGTACAACACTTCGTTCACTAGTTGAAACCTTAAAACAATCTTGCTGTCTTGCATCGCCATCGTCGGGTTGTTCAGCTATTGTATTACACCATGTCTCCAGTCATCTGCTATAATTTCATCCTTATTCTCTACCCAATGTCCCAACCTCTCAGTTGAGGGTTCTCAATGTACCTAGATAGTAATGTTGATTGGGTTCTCACTGGGTTGGATTTTTTACCCCAAGGTGGCTAGCGCATCATCATATCTGTTCTTGGCTCTATTCTGGGGCTTGTAAGTTACCTCTAAGTCTCTTGTTGGCCTCTGGACCAAGGTCCTATATGACAAGATTGTTAATTCTTTGACTGTAGTGTTGTTGTCCATCTGCCCGATCACTAATTTTGAATCTCCCACCACTTTGACTTTCTTAGACACAGAGTCTCTTGCTACGGCTAGTCCTAGTACCAGAGCTTCATATTCTACTATATTGTGGGAGCAACAAAATTGTAGATTGAATGAGTTAGTCGAGGTATTGACAGTGGGTGAAGTCGGTGTGACTCCGGCCTGGTTGAGGTGCTAGTACTACTCCCATCAAAGGCTAATGTCCACTCTCCGTCTTTGACCACTACGATCGTAGAAAGTTCTCGAGGTACTTCTAAGAAAATAGGGAAACTGTCATTGGTAGGGAAAGCAGCCAAAAGGTCCACTACTGCTTGACACTTGATAGCTCGGGGTTGGGTATATTCAATTGTGTACTCACTGAGCTGCATCGTCCACTTGACCAACCTCCTAGAAAAATGAGGTCTATCTATGAAGAATCTGATAGGGTCACTCCGTGTGATCAACTTCACCTTCTGGCCTATGATGTAATGCCTAAACTTCTGCGTAGCGAATACTAGTGCTAGACACCACTGCTCCATATGGGAATAATTTCTCTTAGCTGGTTTCAAAGTCCCGTTGACATAATAAATCGGGCATTCAACACCTTCATCACTATCATGTGCCAACAAACATCCTACGGCAACAAAGTTTGATGCGATGTACACCTTAAACTCTTGGCTGCTTTTGGGTGGTGACATGGTTGGGGTTTTGGCTAAGGTTTCTTTCAGTTGGTCAAAGGCGTCCTAATGCTCTATTGTCCACTTAAACTCCACAAACTTCTTGGTCAGCTTTAGCAGCGGCATCACCGCGTGCACAAGGCCAGGGATAAACCTTATGAGATATGACACTTTTCCCAGAAAAGTTTTCAATTGGGACTCATTGTTTGAAGGCGGTAAGTCTAGGACTGCCTTCACCTTGTCTTCGTTTGGGTGGATCCCTGTTTGATCTACTCTGTAGCCCAAAAACATTCCGGACTGTACTCCAAATGCACAATTTAAAGGGTTAAGTCTTAGATTGAAGGTTCTACACCGGTCGAACACTTTTCTCAGTACCTTAGAGTGATCTTCCTTCCTCTTTGCCTTGACTACTATGTCATCCACATAGTACTCAATCTCCTTATGCATCATGTCGTGGAAGACACTTGTCATTGCTCTCTGGTATGTGGCTCTTGCATTCTTCAGGCCAAAAGGCATCATCTTATGGTAAACGTTCCCAATCGGTGTCCTAAAAGCCATATGGGAGTGTCTATAGGGTCCATAAAGATCTGGTTGTATCTGCTGTAGGCATCTAAGAAGGAGAATAGTCGATTCCCTATCGTCGAGTCTATCAGAATATCCATGGGGCAAGCCCTGTTCAAGTCTCTAAAGTCGACGCAACACCTATGTCAGGGGTGAAAGGAGTTAGTTCACAGTATTGTTTTAAGAACCTAACTAGGTAACTGAAGTGTAGATACTAACCTAAACTGCCCATTTTTCTTTTTGACTAGGACAATATTGGCTAGCCACTGCGGGTGCGCTATAGGTTTGATAAACCCTACTTTTAGAAGTCGTTCAACATCTTCCTTGATTTTCAAGGCTACCTCTAACTTTAAGATTCTCTGAGACTACTTTATTGGTTTAACCTTTGGATCTATGCGCAAGGAGTGTCTAACAAGGGCCAAGTCTAGGCCCGGCATTTGGTCGTATGACCAAGCGAAGATGTCTTGAAACTCTGTGAAAGAAAACACAAATCAGCCTAATCATAAACATATCTTGGTGTCTTGTGATGAAGAAAGGTCTTTACCTTTCAGTAGTTCGATTAACACTTCCTTGTCTTCAAGTCTTGGTTGATATATACAATAGCCTCTTCTCTGTCCCTTATGTGGCCATGTTGATTTCCTCTAATGGTTCTTCCACCGCATCAATAGAATCTCACATGTATTTGGGAGGTGCTTGAACCTCATCGTAGTATTCTATGGTTTTTTTATGTTCCTATTTTCGAAAGTGAATTTTAGTATTTCTAATTTTGTTGTTAATTATGCGCTAGTATTTTAGCATTGTACCTTCGATGCTTGTGGTATTTGTTCAAGTTGTAAGGTGCCCTTTTGCGATGAAATCATCACGATGTCCTTTTGCAAAGGTGGCTCGATGAAATAGTTCTAGTTGAAACATTGTTCACAAACATGATTTCATTAAAAAGAAGCTACATTTGTTCCATTTAGAGTTCATGATCAATATGAGCACAATATACGCAATTTTGAGTACGATCTCAAATATACACATGGTAAATATATTTTTGACAACAAAGACTTTTGACAGTAACAAGCATAAGTCATTTTATTTTGGGAAATATAGTGCAATTACGAGAAGATGGATTATAACTTGCGGTCAAATTTAAAGTCATACCTTAGGGATGGCCTTTTTGGTTGTTGGCGACTCGCTGTCCTCAGATTTTTCCATCATCGTCAGTCACCCGCACGCACCTAGTCCTTTTCTTCCTCTCCGGCACAATTGAGGGTTCACTCGCAAGGCTCAACAATTGTACTCCTTCCACCTTGGCTATCCTTGTCTCTCCTTCGTCGGCTTGCTCGGTATAGTAAATCGCATCATATAGGTGAGCCTCTAACTTGTCAAAGGGAACTCTAGTCATTGGAATTCTTATCGTACGCCCCTTGTTTTTGGCTCTAATGCATTGGTGGTATGTCGATGGGTCTAAGGCTAGGCCATGTATCAGTGGCCGCCCCAGCATGGTGTGGTATGCGGTTCTTCCTAAGATTACTTGGAATTCCTGCAAGATCAAAAACGACCCTATCGCAACTAGCAACTCAATATACCCCTCTATGACAAATGCGTTGTCGTTGAAGTTTGTCACTTCCATAAGTAAACCTTTGACCATCTCCTTCTTAATATTCAGTAGTTTTAATGTGTGGATGAATATCAGGTTTATAGAACTCCCCGGGTCGACCATAGACCTTCTCATCTCAAAGCCACCCCTTCGTTGTAATGTACAAGGGCCAGTTATGGTGGAGGTCAATGGCCAGCATGTCATCTTGTGTGAACTCAACGCTTGTTCTATTGGACCGGTGGGGCTCCAGTGGTCTTCTAAATGTCTCTGCCAACGCCTTGATAGTGAGCCTCCTTGTTGAGGCACTGGCGCCTTTCTTGTTAAAGAATTACTAGAGTTTCAAGCTTTGTTTGAATCTTTGTATTAAGATATCCAAGCGATCTTGACCCGGTGCCCCGACAACATTGATACTTCCTCCTTGAGTGTGAGCCGGGAGGGGGTCTGTCTCTACCTGTGTAGAATTTCTTTTGACAAAATCATCAAGTTTTACCTTTTGTACAAACAATCTTCTTAAAGAAAAACAATCCATTAGGTCATGGTGCGGAGATTGGTGGAAATTGCACCATCTCCCCTTACGCTTCTCCTTTTCCGGGTCAACTCTCAGTGGTGGCGGTGGTAGGTTAATGACTCTGTCTTCTACAAGCTTATTCATGACCATTACTACCTCCTCCTTGGAATAGGGGAAAGGGGGAGAGATAGGTAGGTTATTCCTTCTTCCTTGGGGGTTTTTGCGGTAGTAGGTCCCCTGCCTGGGCCCTCCAATGTTGCTAGGTTTCCTATCAACGGCATAAGCCTCATTTCTTCCATATTGGCCTAGGATTGGTGTAGACTAGGCTGAGGTATTTTAATGATGTGCATTGTCCTCTCTGTACACCTCCACAACTGGCTGAACATCTCGGTTTCCACATTTTCAATGTCTATCCTATAGGCGGGTTGCATCCCCTACATGCATTGTTTGACAAAACCTTTCTCAGTAGCGTGTTCATCGAAGATGGAATGAGTCAACTTTTGGAACCTCAAGACATAGGCCAGAAGGTCCTCCCCTGCATGTTGCTCCGTGTTACGCAGGTCAACCATGGTTAGTCTGCATTCTAGTGTGAACCAATTCGATTGAAATTTCTTGGCCAACTCTGCCCACTAGTTGATGCTACCGACGGTGAGGTTGACAAACCAAGTGTATGTTGGCCCGATCAGAGATTTGGAGAACTCTTTGACCTTCAAGTATCCATTGAGGGCGAAGGACCCCGGGACATCCTCGAACTTGTTTACGTGTTCATAGGGGCTTCCCTTCTGTCCATCATACTGCGGCCATTGTTGGGGAGGCACGTAACCGACAGGGTAGGGCTTGTAAAGAATTCGGTAAGAGTAAGGCTTCTACAGGACGATTGAGGCTTGTGCTTGGTTTCGGCTTTCCACCATCAATCCCTGGACATACTCCTTCAGCTCATCGTGGACGAATGGTGCTTTTGTTGCTAGATCTGCTTGAGGGACGATACGGGATTGCTCGATGGTGGGATTGCTCAGTTTACCTCTATTCTATGTGGTATCGAGACTCGAACTCGTAAAATTTATTTGACAATATCTCGATATCGACCTGCTCAGTCGATTCCATCCCATATTGGTCCCCAACTTCTAGGTTGGTGCACTTTGGTATTGTCATGCTCTTCAGGAATAGGTGAGAGGTTCATCTTGCGAGTGGCCATCCTTCGTGATCAAGGACTAACCATAGATTCTAATGTAAGTGTGGTGGTTAGGCTATGTAGGAGCGGTCTCCTTGAAAGACAAAGGAAGACCGGAGGCAAGAGGTGGGTTGGAGGCTAGGGAAAATGTGGATGATAAGATGATAGGATCGAATGATGGTTCTGTTATGAAATGGACCCTCATTTATAGGGAGATATCCCAAGGTCCCAAAAGGAAAGAGCCAAAAGTGTTTAATTCCCACTAGGAATGAGAATATTGGATTCATTATCAGTTATTAAGAAGCACTGCTAGGGTTTTGTCACGTGTCTTATGAGATCTCTCAAGGACAAACTTTCCTTACGTCCGAGGATTCTCATAATCTATGTGTGCTATTTCCTTTTGTGAGCCATTTAACCGACGTGGCATGGGTGACATCACCATTTGGTGGGCACGCCTTTGTTAGGTCCACGGGATGCCCTGTCACGCGCGTAATACAAAGATGCATGTATAACTAATATTTGTTCTCGGTCTACAATGACTTATACTTTTGTCACAACTTTGTAATGGCTTTGAACTCATCACAGCTTTGCACATGTATAAAACTCGTCAAACCTGTGCTTGTCTAAGGTTTATCGCAGGTTTGTGCGTGTCTAAGGTTTATCGTAGGTTTGTGCGTATCAAAATCTCATTGCCGATTTGCACTAATTGAAGTTCATTGCGAATTTACATTAGCCAGGGTTCATCGTGAATCATTTCAAGTACGGGCTTATTGCAGTCATTATAACTCATCGTAGACGTTCGATGAATTATAAACCCATCGCAAGTAACTGATGCGTTATGAACTCATCACAAGCATCCATGTGGTATCAATTTGGTATCCTTTATACTCTGATGGTCTGAGCGATCACTATGTACCTACACATAGAGATATTCTCAATGCAAAGTTGCAAAGAGATTGCAAGAATGGGTTTATGATGATTAAATTCAAATTCAATAACGTAATACAGTTGTAAAAATTGGATAAATACAAATACATGTTTAATACTGGTGTATTTGATATTGACCGCTAGTTGGACATTTGCATGCACCTACACATAATCTTCCCTCTCTTAGGCTGTATATGGGTTTCCTTACTTTTTCTCTTCCTTTCTTTATCTTTTATTTCAAACCAAACATAGCCTTATTAGACTAGTTTTTTGGGTTGCACTGGTAAAGTTTTGAAATGAGTAAATAATCAGCGCAGTGGTAGATGACCTTCAATCGTTGTTCACTGTTATCACTTATCACGCAGTTCTTTTTTGTAGTCTCATCAATTAGGACTGCTTGATTGTCGTTCTATTACCAAACAACGGGCATATGATGATAATATTACTGTATCAAAATCTAAACGAAAATTACTTTGGTTGTAGGGCCCTGATTTTGAATCCAAAGTAGCAAAACTTATTGAGCTTGGATTCGATATGAATGCAGAGTTCCCTTTTTTCTTATGGTAATTAATGAAGAACAAGCAGCTGGGTGTCCTTTTTGGGTGTCCTTTTTTTTTATGGTAATTAATGAAGAACAAGCAGCTGGGTGTCCTTTTTGGGGCTAACAAATAACAGTGTATTTCTAAATGCTTTTTATTTTTTTATTTTTTGGTTTTTCCATGCTAATAACGGTAGCTGGAGTTCTTTTCCTTTATTTTTTATGGTGTCAAAAGAAAATTTTAGTATATTTGTAATTTGTTATTATGCTTTCCTCTGCCATCGAATGCGCATACTTAACAAGAAAGGAGAAAAGTTAAAGCCAAGTAAGATCCCTTATCTTCCTAGAAAATAGACTTAAAGCTGCATTTACTACTCTCACGATGGAAGGCTTAATCAATCTCATGATAATATAGGGAGCTAAGGATGAGAACAAATTGAGAATGAAAATAGGTGATAGCTAGGAATCATCTCAACTCAAGCAATAACTCTCCACATACTCTGAAGCATGGGAATTCAGCTACATATAGGAGAGATGGATGTTATATGGGAGAGATTTTGCTTGCAGGAGATCCAGGCTCATAAGGTTGTCAATAGGTCAATTTGACATGGGCATACCATTGCCGTGATTTAATTTGATATGGGCACATCACGTACGGTTGACTTAATTTGACCATTATATAGAACATGTGCAAGTAAGTAGTAAGAACCTCCCCCGACTTTTGACAATTTAGTAAAGGGTAAATTATTAGTTAGACATCCCTCGTTGACGTTCCAGAGAAATACTTACATCATAATTGAAGCTCCCTTCCCTTAATTTGCAGTCAAAGTTAAAGTAACACTTGGTGGGCATTCTTTTTTAGGGAAGAAAAGTTGGTCAATGGGATTTTGGTTCTCATTGACCTAGAATTCTATGTTTTTTTTTTTCAGATTTATGTGAGGGCCAGGGAAAATTTATTTTTCTACCCATCTTCTAGTTGGGTAAACAATTTTCCCACCTAGGGGGAAAGCTGCCAACACTTCAATGGGACAAAAACACCCTTTTTAATAATGGATTTTTATGGATAAAATGGCCATTGCCTTTTTTACAAGAAAAATAAAAGAACATGAGTAAATACACTTACCCAGGTAAGTGTTTCCCAGGAAAAACTTACCCAGATAACTGCATTTAACCGGATATATAACTTACCAAAAAATGAACAGGGCCTTGGGGCTATGAATGGAGTCCAAAAGGCCAAGATTCAGTATAATTTTTTGGATTATTTGAATGATTCATTTACATAATTGGATCATATTAATCCGATGCAATGTGGTCATGGCAATTTTTTATAATACCAGAAATTTAAAGCTTTGTCAAATTAAAAACCCTCGTGAATTTGAATGAATAGGAGTTGATTGGTTATTGATTAAACGACATTAGATTTAAAATGGTCCAAACCGTATTTCACTGCTAGTGGCAGCTAGCTTGTTGGTATTATCTTAGCTTGTTCTAGTGGAGACTTGGAATGGAATCCTGACTTCACCAGGGTTAGGGGTTTGTTGCAGCAACTAATGCATGAAATCTATTGCAATTCGAAGCATTAATCGTTCTGGCTTGCGAATGGGAACAAAAATTAGGTGGTAGATCTTGTTGTAGGAAAAGAAATTTGGGGTTAAAGTCTGATACTCAGGTACTCTTATAAATTGCAGGCAACATGCATGATGATGACCAGCACTCTCTAATGGATTTTCATTTTCATGAACCCTAGCTCCAAACGTCCTTATATAGTTCAAACCATCAATTTTAGGATGTTATATGAACCTCTTAAGGTGGTCTCAAGCCAAAAGAATTCCATAGGTCAAGCTAATTTTGGTTCTGAAGTTGGTAATTAATCATATGTTTGGTTCTTTGAACAGTACGTAATTAAGTAAGACCAAATGATTTGGCCACACGCTCATGATCGGCTCAGGCTTGTTCAAGGACTATAATCAGTTCTATTGTACTCATGAACTGCCTACAAATATCACATACAAGCTAAGAGTAAACGTGTTCATTATTACTACATCTATAAATTGTCACAAATTCTAAAGTTGTATCTTGATGTTCCATTCCTCTATTCAAACCTAAATCATCCATTTGCCCCCCTATCATTACTTTGCACGTCTTTAGCCACATGATTATTCAAATCTACTCTTATAAAAATTCTCCTTTTATTTGGAATTAAATTAGTGTATTTAATTTATGCTTTTTTAATGTTTTTTCTTTTCTTTAATTTATGCTTTTTTAGATCTTAGTTTACCATTATCATTGCTCTTTTTTTATTATTTATTTCACTCGTATACCATAGTTTATATATGGTCATTAAGTTCTTCGACCTTTTTCACCTTCAATTTAGCATCTTGCAAGCAGTGGCATGCATTCAATAACTTAGTATATGTTTAGCATCGATGCTGCATAACATTGCTATATATGTGTGGGTTGGATGAAAAAAATGGTGTCTTTTTTTTTTTGTTTAGAAACGTTGCTGCTAGGTAGGACGTTTCTTGGGGCAACAACAACACATTCTGTTCGTACCAGTGCTCCATATCTGTTTTCAGCATTGGTACCCATTATAGGAAGTCAACGTCACTATCACATCATGGTTCTCGTTGATAGCAATGAACTCTACATGGAGAAAACATCAAATTCGGCATTTCCCGAGACCATGCCTTCTCGATTTTGTTGAAAAATGATTCCAAACATATTACAGTTTTTTGGAGTACCAATTTTTCCAATGTGACGCTAATGTGTCACTGTTTTTTTTAGCAACGGCATCGATGCCAAACACCGCCTTAATTATCACCATATCATTCTTTTCATGCATTAAACAATTTAACTAGAATTAACAAAAATAATTTATAATCTTCAAAATATAAATATATGGAAAAAAAACTTCAATACATCAAGCACACTGCTTCAACAAAAAATGATAACCGTCATTTTACAATTGTCCTCCACCATTGTATACCTTAAAAATGTGTAGATATTAGTATAAAAGAAACCCATAAGAATATAATTCCAAAAGGGAAAATTGAAAGCATATATAATTAATAAGTGAACTACACAATTATAAGAATGTCAGAACATTTGGATCTTATATTTCTTTTTTTTTTTTTGGTAAAATCAGATATCTTATATTTCTTAATGCTACACTTGTGATGCTTTTAATTAAATTAGTGTGGTAACTGACTTCTTGATTATAAGTTCATAACATGTCTTGCATTAAAAAGTAAGAAAATTACACAAGAAAACCAGACATGTACATAACATATTGTTTGGCTCTGGCTGCAGGCCATGCTCATTCAAAAATTGAAAAAGTGTTTTTGGACTATCACTGAGCCACATGATTGGACCATTTGGCTTGAGAATCATTCATGCAACTGGTTTCATTTTATCTTTAATTCATTCTTTGACCAAAAATCATTGATTTGGCCAATAAATCGTTGACCTATTTGATTCAAATAACGATTTTGATGATTTTTTATTTTGATTTTTTTAAATATTTTATTTTTTATTGAAATGGACTATCTTTTCAAAATTCAAAACGAATGATTGAACCATTGAACTAGAAACAGTGAGCCGAATCGATTTTTAAAACATTATTGAGAAAACTCCAACGCAAAGCTCGAAGTTCGCTGCCCGCCCAAACTGGGCACCTTAGGACTTTGTAGCCAATAAGGCATGACCAGGCACGAGGACATTCATAGCGTTAGCGTGCTTACTTGGATTGAAGAAGCCCCCAGGCCCCAACTACTAATTTTTAAAACATCATTGGAAATTGCCTAAAGTCAAGAAAACCACTAGTCGAGTCACCCAAGTAATATCAAAATTGATGGAAATGGAAACGGTGTATGGGATGTGGTCCCAACAACCATACATCGGGAGCATCTCCCTAGGCTGTTGGGACCAGATCCGCCTCCTCTATTTCTCTTTCCCCTATCGAGTTCGAGACGGCGACTTTGTCCTTGTGTGGATCCCATAGTTTTAAGTTTTAACATCAAGTGATGGGAGTGGATGGATGAACCGAACCGTTCACATCTAATGCAGTTAAGTCATAATAAGTGTCATAATAAGTGTCTCCGACAAGTCCAGACCTTCAACTACCGATGAGCCTCAGGCCCTCTCAGCAAGCTAAAAACTAGAAGCTTCCCTGTTCATTTTCAAAAAAAAAAAACAAAAAAGAGAAGCTCCGCATGATCTTGACGTTCGTTAGTCTTGTATTTTTTGTTGGCGTGAACAGGTTATAAGGATTTCTATTATATATTTTCCTATTTACTGAGTATCAGTAATTTTAGCCTAGGATTGTGCATATTCGTTTTTTCCTTCCTACAAAGGCTCTTTGTATTTGTATTTGGTATATAATCATTCTCTTGTATTCAAATGTAATATGGCGAAATATACAGAACCTTTTGTCATGATATTAGGGATATATCTTACTCTGACTGTGAACGGAAAAGGCCAAGTGGTGATCATAAATCATGGCTGAACTGACTGACTTGGTGGCGCATGGCGAAAATTCCACAGCTGCCATTTTAGAAGACCTGACGACCAGGATGCAACAACTGACCCAAAACCAGATTCAGACGACAACAACTCACGATGGTTCCTCTATTCAGATTGGCATAAAGTTAATGGAACGAATTATGCTTTATGGTCTCAAGTGGTGGAGATGTACATCTCTGGCAAGGATAAACTAGGATATTTCAATGGAGATATTCCACAACCAACGGACCCAACTTTCAGGAAATGGAGGACTGAAAACGCTATTGTAAAAGGGTGGTTGATCAACTCCATGGACCCATCATTGATTAGCAATTTCATCCACTATCCAATAGCAAAACTGGTATGGGATTCAATTGCTACAACTTTTTTTGATGGATCTGACACTTCTCAAGTTTATGAATTGAAGAAGTGTGTGACTAGGATGGGACAAGATGGAGGATCCATTGAATCATATTACAATAGCCTTCAAGGCTTATGGAGAGAGATCGACTTCCAACGACCGAATCCGATGAAGTGTGCTGATGATATATGTATGTATAATTCTAACATACGGGAAGATAGAGTCTACACCTTCCTAGATGGACTGGATGATCGACTAGACAAAATTCGAAGTGATGTACTTCAAATACGGCCATTTCCTACAGTTGAGCAAGCCTATGCTCAAGTTCGACGAGAGGTTGTCCGACAGGCCGTCATGCTAACTGGCACAGAGAATACTTCAAGTGTTGCTATGGCCTCTAAAGGGTTCAAGGCACAACCATCTACTTTACACATGTCCAGGATTGGGTCTTCATCTACAGGTAGTGGTAAATCATATGCATAGCCAAACACATCCTCAAAAGGAAAAGGACCAGTTGAAGGAGGAGGTTGTACTCATTGTGGGAATATGAAACATACTCAAGAAACTTGTTTCAAACTACATGAGTACCCAGAGTGGTGGCATGAACTGAAAGCGAAAAAGAAACATGAAATTGGTGCAAGTGAGAATGCTGGTCAAGCTGCACTTGTGAGTACTGAACCACAGCTATCCCTTATACCACAAGGTAACTCTCTTGCGGAAGATAAGTCTGGGACTCCTAACGATTCAGGTAACCATGGTTGTGTTTTGCTCTACTCTAGAGAAGAGACATCTCGTGGTTGGATTGTTGATTCGGGAGCAACCGACCACATGACATTTGATCCGAAAGATTTTGTTGAGTCTACTCAACCGAAACGGACATGCATTGCCAATGCTAGTGGTGTGACATATCCAGTTACCGGGGCTAGAAAAGTTGCTCTTTCCCCTTCTTTTTCATTACAAAATACTCTATTGGTTCCATCTCTTTCAAACAAACTATTATCTGTAGGCCAAGCTACTGAAGAGCTAAACTGTTGTGCACTAATTTACCCAAGTTTTTGTTTATTCTAGGATATTCTCACCGAGGAGATTATTGGTCGTGGTACTAAAAGGGAAGGGTTGTACTACATGGATGATTTCAACTTTGGTAGAGTTAATAATGTGCATCGAACTGGTGACAAAGAACGACAGATTTGGTTGTGACATCGTAGAATGGGGCATCCATCATTCAATTACTTAAAGCATTTATTTCCAAGTTTGTTTTCTAATTTACATGAGTCAGATTTTAGATGTGAAACTTGCATTCAAGTAAAGAGTCATTATGTTTCTTACCCAATAAGTTTAAAACGATGTGAAACTCCATTTACACTAATTCATTCCGATGTTTGGGGACCTGCTCCCATTTCAGTTTCTTCTGGTGTTAAATGGTTTGTTATTTTTGTTGATGATTGTACCCATATGACTTGGCTTTATTTGATGAAAAATAAACATGAGGTGTTTGGAATATTTCGATATTTCCACAGCATGATAAAGACTCAGTTTTCTACTAAACTTCAAATTCTCCGATCTGACAATGGTGGGGAATATGTCAACAATGAGTTTCAGGAATATCTTCAAGGCCAAGGGATTTATCATGAGAACTCGTGTGCTCAAACACCACAGCAAAATGGTGTTGCGGAGTGGAAGAATAAACATATCCTTAAAACAACTCGGGCACTTTTGACTGAAGCACGTGCACCTCGGAGAGATTGGACAGATGCAGTTGTTGCTGCAGTTTACTTGTTGAATCGAATGCCATCACGGGTTTTGAAGTTTGAAACTCCACTTCAAGCTTTTGCACATCATGTACCATTGCCATCTATTTTAATGCTTCAGCCGCGCATTTTTGGCTCTGTTGCATATGTTCATCTTCAGAAAAACCAGTGAACAAAGCTTGACCCTTGTGCTATACGGTGTATTTTTTGGGCTATGCAGCTCACAAAAAGGGCTATCGATGGTTTGGTCCTACTACTCGGTGTCTTTACATCACCATGGATGTTACATTTCTTGAATCTGAAATATTTTTTCCCCAAAGAGACGCTCATTCTTCTCTTCAGGGGGTGACATTAAATGAAGAGCAGAATTCGGAGACTTGGAAAAATTGGCCAGTTTTTTTATGACACAAACTTGGAAGTACACAAAACTGACAACATGGTTGAATCTACCAGGTCTTCAGATGTTTTATCACCTTTTCTAGCTTATGAAACTCAAGGTGATTTAGTTGAGACTCAACAAGAAAATGAAGTACAAGTGGAACAGAGGAAAGAAAGTGATGATGTCCAGATTGATGCTGAGCATGAGCAGTCCCCTCACACTTTAGTACCAAATGACCTCTCTCCTGAGAATACTCCTGAGGTACAATCTCTAAATTCTTCTCCTATGAATATTATAGATGACTATATTGGCTATAAGTTACCTTTCAGATATAATCGTGGGAAGCCACCAAATCGGTACTCACCAGACCATGAAGATAGAAGGACAAAGTACCCCATTGCTAACCATGTATTGACTCAGAGATTGTCACAACCGCTTAAAGCTTTTGTGCACATGCTATCTTCTAATCATATTCCAGATACAATACACGAAGATTTGAATGATCTTAAGTGGACCCAAGCAGTAACTGAGGAGATGACAGCTTTGCAAAGGAATGGTACGTGGATCCTTGTACCACTACCAGAAGGAAAAAAAAAACAATGGGATGTAAATGGGTTTTCTCTATTAAGCACAATGTGGATGGATCAATAGAGAGATACAAGGCAAGACTTGTAACAAGAGGATATACCCAAACATATGGTATAAATTATCAAGAGACGTTTTCACCAGTTGCAAAGTTGAATACTGTCAGAGTTCTCTTATCTCTTGTTGCAAACTTAGATTGGCCTCTACACCAGTTCGATGTAAAAAATGCTTTTTTGCATGGAGATCTTGAGGAAGAGGTGTATATGGACATCCCACCTGGCTTTACTACCTCATCACAACCTGGGATTGTATGTAAGCTGCAAAAGGCATTATATGGGCTGAAACAATCACCCAAAGTGTGGTTCGGACGATTTAGCTTGGCTATGAAGAGACAAGGGTTCAAGCAGAGTAATTCAGATCATACTCACTTTTAAAATTTTCGCAAAGAATGGTAACAGCCATAATAATTTACGTTGATGATATGATAATTACAGGGAATGACAAGGAGGAAATTTGTAACTTGCAAAGGCACTTGGCAACCGAATTCGAAATGAAGAATCTTGGCGGATTAAAATACTTTCTAGGCATCAAAATAGCTCGATCAAGTCAAGGCATATTTCTATCACAAAGGAAATATGTATTGGATTTGCTTGTAGAAACAGGAATTCTTGATTGTAAGCCTGCAAAAACACCTATGGTTCAGAATCATGGATTGGGAGAATACTCTAATCAAACACCTACAAACAAAGAAATGTATCAACGACTTGCGGGAAAACTGATCTACTTGTCCCACACACGCCCAAATATTGTCTATGTCGTTAGTTTGGTGAGCCAATTTATGCATAATCCTAGTGAAGATCACATGAATGCAGCGCTCTGAATTTTGCGATACATGAAATCTTCACCAGGAAAGGGACTCATGTTCAAAAAGCATAATCATCTAAATATTGATGGTTATACCGATGCCGATTGGGCAGGAAGTAACACTGCCAGAAAATCTACATTAGGGTATTTCACCTTTGTCGGAGGTAATCTGGTAACTTGGAGAAGCAAGAAATAGAAGGTGGTTGCATTATCAAGTGTAGAAGCTGAGTTTAGAGGCATGACTAAAGGACTTTGTGAACTTCTTTGGCTAAAGAGGTTATTGGAAGAAATAGGCTACTCATCAAATTCTGCAATGAATTTGTATTGTGACAATAAGGCAGCCATAGAGATTGCTCATAATCCAGTTCAACATAATCGAACAAAGCATGTTGAAGTGGATCGACGTTTCATCAAGGAGAAATTTGAAACCAAGATAGTTCAATTCCCTTTTGTAAAATCAGAGGATCAATTAGCAGATATACTTATAAAAGTTGTCTCAAGTCGAATTTTTTACAACTCACTGGACAAATTGGGTATTAGAGACATCTATGCACCAACTTGATGGGGAGTATTGGCATGAATTGGTAATAGAGTTTTTCTTGAAGAGATTATAGGGATTTCTATTATATATTTTCCTATTTAAAGAGTATCAGTAATTCTAGCTTAAGATTGTGCAGATTCGTTTTTTCCTTCCTAGAAAGGCTCTTTGTATTTGGTATATAATCATTCTCTTGTATTCAAATGTAATAGGGTGAAATATACAGAACATTTTGTCATTGCTAACCCGTAATCAATCAGGCGGCCGACAAATTGCTAAGAAAGCTTTCAACGGCATGGTTGTGGACGTTGAAAGCTTCCCTAATTTCCATGCCCCCCTTCCACCCCCTAGTCCTATCCTTTGCCACGTTGCCGGTTGATCACATGTGCAGGTGGAAGCCCAAAGCAATTGAATTCCTTCCAAATTCCAGTCCACAGATAAAAAAATATGCTGTGGGATGTTGTGAGGCGACACATGTGAGGAGGAGATATGAAGTTAAGAACTCTTTAAAAACATTAAAAAAAAAAAAAAAAAAAAATCTTAAATGCTTTAGCTTGGGCTGTTCGTGATCGTGGCCCATTAGTAATTAGTTGCCAGTTGTCCTCTGTAACAAACTAACAATGAGCGTGATATGCGGCATTAAGTTGGACGGCCCAACTTGTAGATTAACTGGGCCGACAAACAGTTTAAAACCGGGTAGCAGCCGTTGAGAGGTGTAGAAAAGCAACCTTACCAAAGCTGATAGCGCTGATTTTCTATGCGGATACTCTCTCTGACGTTTGGTGGGACTAGATCCATGCATCCACATTTAATCGTGGACCATGGTCTTGCTCTCCTATCTATTGGTCCTTTCTCACTGATCCAAGCCACTTGGACCCCCTTCTCCGTGACAAATATTATTTTGTTCCCGAACTTGTTTCTTGAAGAAGCTGAAGAAAATTTTGTCTTGTTTTACACCTTTATTTACTCCCAAACACAAGAGCCATTGGATAACTACTAATAACAAGGGTCGGTTGCCAACCTACACGAGTAAAGTAAAGTAGTTTATTGCCAAATTGAAATTCCCAATGCAAGTATTAGGATAGAACCTAATTATTTCCTAACTACTAACTACTAACCAGTTACCATTATCTTTTTATATTCTCCAAATACTCTGCATGGGTAAGCACCAATATATTAAATTCAAGCTTACTTGAATTATTAATTCATATTTCAGATATCATCATGTATAAGAATGGGATTTCACATATACAGTAAAAGAAGAAAATGATTAAGCCACACATGGAAACTCCAATCACATTAGTAATTAATTAGAACTATTTCAGTATTCTATATTATGAAATATAACATTTATAACTGATAATTGTAGATTAACATAATTATCATATCTATATTAGATGAAGGATTAAAGAAATCATGAATCCTCCCACGTTAATGTTGCATGGGTCTAATCATCCTCTCATTTCTCACATATATACTTATTTACTTTTAGATTAATAGGTCTTAATTTTCTTTGATAAAGTTGTTGTTGCACCATGTAATAAAAAAGACATGTTTGGTTGAATACGATAGTCAGTACATTTGGTTAAATGTGAAAGCATATTTTGTGAAATGTGAATTAATGAAAAATAAACATAACTGATTGAGATCCAAATTTAAATTACAACAAATATTAATGAATGCACGGTAATTGAATTTTAAAATTTATTATTATTCTCTCTAATCAAATCATTCTTAAGACTTTCTTAGAAAATCTCTCATTTCTTTTTAAATCTTTATT
The DNA here is from genome assembly GCF_056320005.1 of Nelumbo lutea. Lineage (NCBI taxonomy): Eukaryota > Viridiplantae > Streptophyta > Magnoliopsida > Proteales > Nelumbonaceae > Nelumbo > Nelumbo lutea. The sequence continues at coordinate 2,203,787 of NC_142689.1, forward strand.
AATCCCTTTTGACCATATCTAATATAGTAGAGATATGAATTAGATGGAGTGGATAAGATTATGGACCAACTCAAGATCAATCCTAAATATACATATTAGTCTAATTTAATGTCAAAAATCGAATTTGCCAACCCACAACTGACCAAATTTCTATTGAATCCCATGCATTAATTGCACCGATTTATTTGCTAGTAAATATGAATAAACATCGACATTTCCATCTTCACATGACTTTGTTATATCCTTATCTATCAACTACAGTTTTATTATCAAATTTTATAAATATTGTTTATTACTTGTTTTAATTTGTTAGTGAGATTTTATGACACCAAATAGACATTTGGGGGAGCCCTTGTGCGATGTGGACATGGCGCAACCTATACAAACTGTTTCTAACCATTTAATTTGAGTCAATAATGTTGCCATTTCGAGGATGCGGGGTGTGGCACGACTGTTTGTGTTATGGAATGACGCCAGTTCATTCCAAAGTGAAAACCAGCTGCATTGGAATTTCGGCCGAAACAGAACCTAGGGAGAAACATATGGTCAATATTAATCAAATTTGGTTTTCTGTCATGTCATCCCTCATCCGTTCCTTAGGCAAACAAACGTACATGTGTGATGCATGTGTTCCAGACTTCCAGACCCAGGCGCCCTAACCCGACACATTCTCAGTTCTCACCTGGAAAGTATTCCTCTCCTCTTGGAGATGAGTGGGCCGGAGCCGGATCAAATGGTAAACCCGTTTGACCCGGACATATTTGGGTTGATCCAAACTCATTGTAGACGACTAGACCCCAACTGATGGCATCCCTACATCTGCTGCTCCTTTCACTGTTTTCACCATACTTACATGTCAATGGTTGAGATTTGCATGTAGACATGGCAATTGGGCTGGGTGAGTGGAGTTCGGATTGGATTAAAACACTTTAGGTTTATTTTGGGTTAAGTCGATAAATGCTAGCCCTTAATCCTAAATGTCCAGGTTTTGAGGATCGGGTCGACCCATATATCAATCCGGGTCATTCATACAAAATAATTTGTATTTTAAAACATTATATATATATATATATATATATATAATGTTAAAATTAAAGAAATTAACTTTAAAATTCCAAACATAAAATAACAAATTTGAACACAATAATTGAAAAAATAAATAATAATGAGTAAAGACTAAATAATAAAGATTAAAAAATAAAAATTTATAACAATACATAAAGTCTCAAGACTCTCAATTAGGCCTGACAATCCAGTCAATGAAATTGGCCGATTATCCAACCCAATCTAATCCAAGTCTTTTTCAGATTGGATCGGGTCTGGTCTTTCTTAAATTCATTCATGTAGCTAAATATGATATCATCAATCCTATTTTTTCAAGTTGGGTCAACTTTTTGCCTTCTTTGATTATCACTTTCTGTTATTTCCCCATATGAACTACGATCAACATCCTCGGTAACCAGACTAGCTGCTAACTAGGGACTCACACCCTTAGAATAATAAGGACATATTAGTCATTTTACATTTTCCCAGGAAAGGGAAGATAACAACCCCTTTGAAACTTTGAACAACTTTAAATTTTCATTAATGGAGAACACAGGCAGTTCCAACCACACGCAGCGCAGTTGGGTGCACACATTAACTATCCTTCACCCACCACCCCTTACAGCTTATAAACCTACATCTTCCTTCCTTCCCTAACCTCCTACCATTCTTGTCAATCTCTCCATCCCCCCCCCCTCTCCATAGATCTGGGTTCTGTCTCATCTTCGGTTCAGATGGCAGGAGAGCAGGCCCTTCTCTCCACTGAGATAGTCAACCGCGGGGTCGAGTCATCAGGCCCCGACGCCGGTTCCCTGACCTTCTCAGTCCGAGTACGTCGCCGGCTGCCAGACTTCGTTCAGTCGGTAAACCTCAAGTACGTGAAGTTGGGATACCACTATCTCATCAACCACGCTGTTTACTTTGCCACCATACCCGTGTTAGTGTTGCTGTTGAGTGCTCAAGTGGGGAGTCTAAGTAGGGAAGAACTGTGGAGGAAGCTATGGGAGGAGACCTCCTACGACCTCGCCACCGTCTTCGCTTTCCTTGGTGTCTTGGTGTTCACAGTCTCCCTTTACTTCATGTCCAGGCCTAGGCCCATCTACCTCGTCGATTTTGCTTGTTACAAGCCCTCCGACGATCTCAAGGTCAGCTGATCTCAACCCATGCCACCCGCTTTCATCTTTCAAGTTTCAATTTAGTTATTTTTTACAAGATTATTTTAGTCAATACGTTTTCTAGCAATTTATAGTCAGTCGATGAAAGCACCCTACTCCGCCGCCCTAGCAGGCTAGCACCAGCCGCTTTAATCTTGGCTGACTCGATTAGGTCATAGAGTCGACCGGACTCGGTCACTATCACGGGTTGATTCATTAGTCGGTGAACCTTTTTTATTGTTAGATCAAGTTAAATGGATTCATCATAACTGGACTTATTACTCATAGTCTCATAGATAGAATACTTAAAAGTAATAGTCATTAATTATAAGAACAATTTGGGGGGGATGCAAATTTACGATGAATTCCACACTTCCACTCGAGCCAGCTCATCCTAGGTCCAAGTTAACAATAAACTATGCCCCTGCTCCTTGCTTCATGCATACAGCAACGGCATACCGTTGATTGAAGCCGCTAATCCCCAAATTAGTCAGAGATTTACTGTTAATGGATATTTAAAAAGACGCAACTATCCCTGCCTGTCGTCAGGTATCGAAGCAGGATTTCATAGAGCTAGCTCGTAAATCCGGGAAATTCGACGAGGCAAGCCTGGAATTCCAGAGCCGGATCTTGAAAAACTCGGGCATGGGTGACGAGACCTACATCCCCAAGGCGGTGATGCAACCCGAGAACTGCGCCACCATGAAGGAAGGGCGTGCTGAAGCCGCGACGGTGATATTCGGGGCCATGGACGAATTGTTCGACAAGTGCAGAATCCGACCGAAGGACGTGGGTGTACTAGTGGTGAACTGCAGCCTCTTCAACCCAACACCGTCGTTGTCAGCCATGATCATAAATCACTACAAGATGAGGGGCAACATACTAAGCTTCAACCTGGGCGGGATGGGGTGCAGCGCGGGGATCATAGCGCTGGACTTGGCACGGGACATGTTGCAGGCCAACTCCAATTGCTACGCCGTCGTGGTGAGCACTGAGATGGTGACGTTCAATTGGTACCCTGGGAGGAGACGCTCCATGCTTATCCCCAATAGTTTCTTCCGTATGGGTTGCTCGGCCGTGCTGCTGTCCAACCGGAGGCGCGATTTTAGACGGGCCAAATATAGCCTTGAACACATCGTCAGGACTCACAAGGGCGCTGATGACCGGAGCTTCAGGTTCGTATTGTAGTCCTTGAGTTGAGTGATGAAATATCCCGTCATCTACGTGTTACAACGCGGATGGAAGTGCAGCCCGCGTTGTAACGAGTAGATGTGTAGCTCATCTCACTTTGTATATACGCAGCTATCACTTCTTGATGATCATTACTGAGAAAGAAACGAAAACAGTCCTGATATGCCAATGGAAGCTACGTTGTTGAGTACGTAGGACTTGTCCTGATATGCTCGATCTGGACCAAAAAAAAACAGTTAACCAAACCTACCAAGTTACCATTAAATTCAACTCCGTGTAGATTGTAGAGTACATAGGACTTTTCTGAATTCGTATTTGGGTTGGAAATTGGAAAATGGAGATGCTATCTGCTGTTGTGTAGCTTTGATTGAGTTTAATTAATTCATGGTGCGGGGTGCAACTAATAATCGTGTCTGATCAACAGGGCTGTATATCAAGAGGAAGATGAACAAAAGTTCAAGGGGCTATCCATCAGTCGAGATCTTTTAGAAGTAGGAGGTGACGCCCTGAAGACGAACATCACCACCCTCGGCCCACTCGTTCTTCCCTTCTCCGAGCAACTGCTCTTCTTCGGCACACTGATTTGGAGACAAGTGTTCGGTGGCTCAAAGGCATCCAAACCATACATTCCTGATTACAAGCTGGCTTTCGAGCATTTTTGCATAATGGCAGCTAGTAAGAATGTTCTAGATGAGCTACAACGGAATCTAGAGCTCAGCGATGACAACATGGAAGCCTCTCGAATGACATTGCACCGATTCGGAAATACCTCTAGCAGCAGTATATGGTACGAGCTGGCCTATATGGAAGCAAAGGAGAAGGTCAGGCGCGGTGACCGTGTGTGGCAGCTTGCATTTGGATCTGGATTCAAGTGCAACAGTGTTGTGTGGCGATCACTTCGCCGGGTCAGGAAGACCAATAGGAACCCATGGTTCGACTGCATCGATCGCTACCCGGTTGCTCTCTGAACTCTATTCTAAGCCTGGTTCACCCTGGCCTTCTTTTAGCTGGTGGGACTTTAAAGTTTAATTAAACTTAATTAGTAATATTTATATATATTTATATATATTTATATGTCTCTGGATTTTATTGTTAATTATTATTGTTTCTAATGTTTAGAGTATATTTATTGGGTGTTGACTTTACAATTAAGTGTATAATTTGGGAAATGACGCTCAAAGGAAAATGGGGCTGTCGTTTCCACTGGGAAATTAGACCAAACAAAAACATTGATTTCTGTTTTCATCACTCAAGGAAGTCGCTGACTTTTTTTTTTCGGTATGATTGAACTCGTTGAAAAATATTCAGTGATTTAATACTGTTTCTCCTCACCTTCCTTTGTTAGTAGCTTACACTTCGAAAACTAAATTGAAGTTCTATAAATATACTCCTTTCGATAATGGGATTACAATGTATTCCTCTCTAACAGCAATTAGAACAAGAGAAACTCTCTTGATTCAGCTCAAATAAGAATTGATCTTTCTCACTTCAAATAAAGAGAGAACAAACAACTCTTAGAAAACCTCTTTGGAGGTGAATAAAAGTGATGCTGTTTGATCCGAGGCGTCTCGAATCAAGGTCATGGTCAGATAGTCCTATCAACTGGATGAGACCGAGGTAGAAGGATGAACCCGCACTCCAAAAATTGAAATAAGAAAACAGTTAAAGGCCCAAGGAGTTATTCCCCATGTACGTACTCTTATGTTCAAATTAGTCAAGAATGGTGGGGGGTCGAGCCGAGTAATTGAAAGCAATGCTAGTCCGAGCAGAATAATAGTATGGAGGCTGAGGAGTCAAAAGTTCTTTATCTTGAGTGGAGGTTTACCTATTTATAACCGAAAATCCAAGTCCTATTCGGATGAAACTTTTGGGATTATCGAGATAAGATTATCCACCAAAGTTTTCAGGATAAGACCTAATCCCCAATGGAGTTGTCATCTTCCTTAATCATGCTTATCCATATGATATGGTGCCAACATGGCCAAAGAGATAAAATAACTATAAAGATGACACATGGCACCTAGGACCAACTCAACCATAACCCAAACAAAAAGATGGATATCGCCTTTACAGCAACTTCTTGCTTAAACCCTTCAAAAAAATTTCATGACCCCAAAAGTTATCCAATGAATGAGAAAAGGTTGAGATAAGAGAATGAGTGTTTCTCCTTAACCCCTTCCTTTCCTTATTAGTCTTTTTGTTGTCTTTCTTTTTGTCTCTTCTTAAAGTGAGTTGGCCACACCTCGGAGGGAATCAACAGTTAATTTAATGCACGCAACGTACTTGAACTAATTGCAAGACATTCTACAAAGAGAATAAGCTGGGTTAAGCCATCTGATCATCTGCAACATTCTTCAGTCGGTTGATAAACCATGGAACAAGTTTAGGATAGTAAAATCGCCTGGTTAATTTAGACAAGAGCACAACAATAGTACATGGTTTTAGGGAGGGGTGACTGTATGTGGTTTATTCAACAGCCTTCAGCCCAGAGTCAGAATTTTTAAATTGTACAGTTGAAGTAGATGTAAGTTTGGAATTGATGCCAATTTATGGACGGGCATTGATACATAAAATGTGGGTATTTGACATTTTGAATGTTTATAAACCTACACTAAAATTCAGAAATCTATAATGGGCCTGTCGGTACTTCTCCAAAGATAGGAGGTGGATGGGATCGGTGATGGTCTGAGATGGCTGGGGAAGAGAGGAGTGTGTGAAGCAACATCCAAGGCCCTGTTTGGCATCACTCCCAAGAATGATTCTATCGATTATGATGATTCCTAGGATGAGAATCAAGTTTGATGGAAACCGGTTAACCGATTCTAATTCGAAACAGGATGAGCAAACCCCTCCAGAGTTCAGACATACAATTCCGTGGAGTGAAAAATTTTCACTTCTTAGAAACGCAATTCTGGCCAAAGCCCAATTCTCGCCACATTAATTTGAAGTAACAAACACGTGTGGCTATGTCAAACGTAAAAAACAGGGCAATAAAGTAATTTCCACCGTTCTTCTAACACCAGCATCCGGCCCAGATTAATTTGTGTAATGTTCCAGAGCCAGAGGTACTCCAGCGCCGGTCAACATTCCAGGTATCGATTGTTCGATCTCTTCTTCCTCCATGAAAGGTACCTATCGAACATTTGCGGGAGTACTTTCTTCTCCGTCAACAGAGAAATGGTTGTTTCACCCTGTTGTTGTTCTTCAATCGTCGGTGTACTTGAGTCTTGACAACGTCAATGAAGCAAAAGTCCACCAGAAAACTGAAGTTTGAACCATCGACCTCTGAGTCGATTCATATAGAGTTTAACACCGTCCCCAAATGCCCTGAGAAGGAGGAAACATTGGCCCAGACCGAGTGAAATAGTGTGGCAGGTGAAGGTTGCCAATTTGGTGAACCTGATTGGCTCTGTCGCGATGCCAATTCATTTTTAGGCGTCTCCCAAAGGAAAGTACTGCAATGGGACTACAATCAAACAGGAGAAATCGCTGGATCTTCCTTTCCTATGGCACACTGTTTCCTGGTTGTTTCCACGTAGTTTCTTCGATTTGAACATACTGTTTTCGATGTGTGCCTTTTGGTTTGTTGTATAGTAGATTGGGGGTACGGTAGAAGTAGAACATAGTTGTGAATTTGAATTTGGGGTTATAACTGATGACAATTTTTGACCCTAATATCAATAAAAATAATATTTTTAATATAATTTTTAAAATATGTGAATTTTTTTAAAAATATATCAAATAAGGGTGTTCATCTTCTTCCTCTTCCAAACCACTTCCGCCCCCAGCCTAGTCCTACAAACCTCAATGACCACCATCCTTCAACGCTGACTCCACCCACCTTTGACAACAGCACCGGCCACCTCATGTTGTCTAATTGGCGTTGTCGGATGTGGGCGGAGGTGGAGGCGGCAGCGGCACTGGTGGATGGTAGTCATTGAGATTAACAAGACTGTGGCGGAGGCGTTATTGCCGAAGGTGAGTGGAGGCGGAGGCAGTGACGGCAACACTGGTGGATGGTAGTCATTGAGATGTCACGGGCTGTTCATACAGTTTTACAATTCATCTATAAATCTTGGCTTCAAACTATAAAACGAGCAAGCAAAAGAACACTTACAATCATGAAAACTTTCGAGTTTGGGATTCATGGGTTCCAGAGTTACAACATGCTTCTTCGTTTTCATGATCTTTCTGTTACTGGCGTTGCTCTCACCACCTCACCCCCGCTCGAGATCGCCAAAAGTCCCCCATCGCCCACCGTACCGTTCTCACCCACCATCCCAACTGCAGCATGGCAAAGAGCGATGTAAAGTGTCACCACCAACCAACAACTTGGCAGTGCCGCCAGTTAGTGTCCCATTGATCATCATCATTTCTCCCCCAGTTATTACTCCACCGGTAACCAATCCTCCTGTAACCATTCCACCTCCATCATCCACGTACCCGCCTTACACTAGTAACCCTCCAGAGGTAGCAGTGGTGGTGGTCTTACACCACCTTCTGGAGGTGGAAGTGGACTTCCAGGGGCAAATCCTCCACCTTCAATCAGTCTGACATGCCCAATCAACGTGCTGAAACTAGGGCTGTGCTTGGATGTTCTTAGCGGGTTGGTGCATGTTGGATTAGGAAACCTAGTGGAAAATGCTTGTTGTCCAATGCTTGGAGATCTGCTAGAGATTGAATTAGTTGTTTGCCTCTGCAATGGTATAAGGCTTAGGGATTATAGCTGATAAGGGCAACGTTTGGGTGAGGTTGCTGGAGGCAGTGGCGCTGATGGATGGTTTGTAGGAGGAAGAAGATGAACAATGTTTTTGTCTTTATTTCATATATTTTTTAAAAAAGTTAACATATTTTAAAAACTATATTAAAAATATTATTTTTATTGATATTAGGGCCCAAAATTTGCCCTTATCAGCTATAATCCCTTTGAAATTTGGTAAACTAGTATACAAAAAGCAAGTAGTTCAACTTTATCAGTTAATTTGCGAAATGGTTTGCAACGAATGGAAGTTCTAGCTCTGTTATTGCTTCATCTTTTGGGGAGTGGAACTTGAACTTAGGATTTTAGCACTGAAATCTCTTATAACTAGTCAATTGATGATTGATGAATTGACCGTTTTTTGTTGAGGTTTGAATCCGAGAGATAGAGCTATTGGAAGGAAGAAGCTTGCAAAAGTAATAGAGTGCAATGTAACTCCATTTGAACTTATATTTATTATAATTGTTATGATTGTATCTATCAAACGATCATATAATTAATTAAAAAAAATTCAATGCTGACAAATGTGATTTTGTTTTTAAGAAATAAGAATCAAATAACTACACCGAATAAGATTAGTGATTATTAAGATGAAAATTGTCAGAATCCATTATTTTCTCAAAGGATGCTGAGAATGAGAATCCCCATAATTAATGTCAAACAGGGTAGGTGTTTGATACAAGAGTCATCTCTACAAGTCACTTTTACTAATATCAGTGCCATGTAGGCATCTTCACTTTTTCTACTGTTTTGGCGTAGGGCTAAAACAAGAAATGATGCATGACTTAGATGTACTGTCAGTAGCCCCATCAAGAAATTACTTCATCTAGTTCAAGGTGGGGCCATGGCAATAAATCAAGGGCTTTGATTTAATTGTTTCAGCACACGGCTACGATAGCGTCATAGCAAATGTGGGTTATTTTGTTCTCTTCCTCTTCCTCACTTAGTGTTTCAAGGCTTAGCAGATATCTTAAGCAACACTAAATGCCTCGAATTTTGTGAAATTGATTTGTGGAAAATGTCATTATTATGTTTCTTGCAAAGGAAATAATGTTTTTACTTTTTTTGGCCATGTGTCGCCTAATGGTGCCTACCATACAGCGAATAACCATATAAAATATGTATAGAACCTATAGTTACTTTACCAAATTATAAGGTGTAGTTGTTGTTTAAAAAACCTATGATACTAAGCATCCCCTAACTAGAAAGCTTGTAGCAGTCGTGGAAGAAAAGATGGCCATTGAAAGAGAAGCAGATGAATAAAATGGGCCAAGAGTTGCAGATGTACAAGAAAAACATTGAATGAGGTAGGGATACATGGCTTAATACTATTAGGTTACTTATTTAGGGTGTTCACTAGGCTTACTATTATAAATAATTTCTTATGCTTTGGCCTTGCCTTTGTTTTCTCCAACTCCACCTTCCAGGTAGGCACCTTGACAAGGCAATATGTTATTAGACTCTTATTTGAAACAAAACATTGTCCAGCCCATGTGATTAAGAGAGCATTGTCCAATGGATTGGGATGTCTCTATATGGATAAGAGAGAAAGGAGAAGGGGGACACAAGTAGAAGGAACAACGAGATTGCCTATTCAATTTCCTTTTTGATTTTTGAGTTCCTTTCCTTGTTTTTCTTTCTTATTTTTGTTTTAAGTAGCAAATGTGCATGTGTATTAATTGCATGTGGCAATTTTAAATGATAGTAACAACAACAATAAAATTAATAACAATAGTAATAATAATTGCAATGATTTTTTCAAAATCCATGTAACATAGAATCATTGTGTATTGATAACTTATTTCCTATCAACCTGAAGATCTAGCTTCAAATCTTCTTTCGTGTAGTTTTTATATCAATTGTAGTTTAACTAGACAATTGGATAAATTAATCTATCTTTTGAACAAATGTTTGAGTATGCTTCAAATTAAACAGCTTTGTTGTAGAAAACCATTAACTTGGTCTACAGTTAAATGACCTTATTGGTCGAACCACTAACCTCTATTTTTGTATATTATCCATTTCCATCCTTAACAACGAAAATTCTCACTTTTCACACATGGTTTTGTTTAATATGATGAATATATAATGTAAAATACATGGTCAAATTTTATATAAATTCTATGACATTTTCAGTATTTTGTTTTTACCATGTGACTTAACTAACTGAACAATTGGATATATATATATATATATATATATATATATATATATATATAGAGAGAGAGAGAGAGAGAGAGAGAGGTGTCCACAATTTATTATAGTCAACCTTGATGTGACAAATCATGGAGCTTTCTTGGAGTTTCCTACAAAATTTATATTTGTGGGCACATATCCTTACTTTTTGTATTCCATTTTCTTCATTTATAAAAATGATTTTTATTTATCACATTATATATTATTGGATATGTGCCCACATTTTTCTACATTTTTTTTTATAGTATATTATATTTCTATTTGTTTCTTATTTTATTACTTAATTATGACACCATGGGATGACCCATTTGACCAAGACACTTACTATTAACCCACCACGAGGATGGAAAATCTATTGTTCTTTTGGGTCAATTTTAAATTCTATATTCCATTTCCATCATTAGTAGAAGTAAATCTTACCTTTTACACATAATTTTTGTCTAATATGACAAATATATAATACTAAAAATGTGCTCAAATGTTTGTCTAATATGGCAAATATGACAAATATATTAGCCCACCACTTGATCCAAAACATTGGTCTCTTGGCCTACCACCTGAACACGAAAATAGCTTCATCTTTACATTAATTAGTTTTAAATTCTATGCTTCAATTATATCATAAATAAAAAATAACTATTGTTTACATCATTTTTTGTTTAGTATAACTAATATATATGATTATAGATGTATCTAAATTTTTTTATTTTTTGTATTTTCCATAATTCTTTGCATTTTATATTTAAAAAATATTTAACTATGACATCACAGGTCTACCAATTTGACCCAAATGGGTGAACCATTTACTCGTTGATTAGATAAAAAAATGGTTTTGTTTCTAGGTCAGATGTAAATTTTGCATTGCATTTCTATCATTTATTAAAATGTTTCTTAGTTATTATACTTATTTTGGTTTAATATGACAAATATTTAATATTAGTGATGCGCCAAAAAGTTTTGGTAATTTTTTCATTTTTGAACTTTTATCTAAAAATTTTTATTATTTAGTTATGGCATAATGGGCTGGCCTATTTGACCCAAATGGTTGCCCACCACTTGTAAAAACTGTTTTGTTTTTGGGTCAATTTCGAAAAAAAAATAGGTTTCATGCCATTGAAATTATTGTTCATGGATTAAATAAATGACATTTAACAATGAAAAACAAAGATGTCTTAAATATAAGATTCAGTGAAAGAGAATGAGAGTTATTGCACCAAGTATAAGACTTGATGAGAAGAATTACAATGAAGTAAATAATAGTATTCAAATTACAATTTCTACTCTTACAATAAAGAGGGAGCAAACTCAAAAAGTAGGTATTTTAGTCAAGAAAATAAATGAATTAATAGACGATTAACAAAGACTTTGTTTAGTTGAGTTTATACTTAGTGATTGAGTGAGTGAGAAGCTAGGTGTCCTTCCCTGAATGGGCACACAATAAGTGGGCAAAAGGTCTCACTCCTCGTCACTAGTATGATTTTTGAATATATCGCATTAGTACATACAAAATCATACATACTGGGGAACATCCTCTGCATGTTCAAGTTAATGTTCTCCAAACGTGATTGTTTTTGTGTTTTCTCAAATCGAAAAAACAAGTGGGGGAAAATTGGTCAATGGAAAAATTGATTTATTGGTAAATATGGGACTCAAGTAAAGCAACTATTCTCCAGTAGGTTTTTTGGCAACTCCAGAAAAGTCTTACTTTTGTCTCAATTGAATAAGTTACTTTCATACTGCCATAGAAAATTGTTAAGGTTTAATGAGATAAAATGCCCATTAAATAGGCACTAAAAACAATATATACAAAGAGAGAAGAAAAACTTATCAAGGTAGAAAAGAACAAAGGAAACACTTATGTACCTGGGTATGTGATTTACTTGAAAATGAATGGCCCCCAAATAAAAACATATTATCAAGTTTCACAAACAAAAACACTTATGTACCTGGGTATGTCATACCAAACTACTTTATTATGGACTCGGAATTGAAGCATGAATAAAAACAAATTAAAAAATAAAAATAAGAAAGGTGAACTAATATTGTATGCATTATAAAATACAATATTGAACAACTAGTGGAAATCATGTACTTAAAATAATAAATTTGCAAGAGAAATTTAAGAATGCATTTTTTTGTTTCACTTGAGGGAGAAAAAAAAGTCAAAAACTAAATAAAGTACATTATTTTTTTTTTGTTTTATTTAAAAAAAAAAGGTCAATCGCATGCATATTGCCACCTTATACTTTGGGGGTAGTGATACTTAATCCCCCAAACTTTCATATGTGACAAAGGTCATGTTAAAAATAAGTGCTTATTCAAATAAGCACTTATTTGCATTTGGCAAGTGCTTATTTTAAAAAATAAACACTTATTTCATATTGGGCGTTTGATAGTCTTTTCTCCAATAAGCACTTAAGTAAGCATTTGTGACTAATTTGGCCTTCATTTTCTTTCAAATTTTACGAAAGCACTTTTATAGAAATACTTTTACGAGAATATTTTTATAAAAGTACTTTTATGAAAGCACTTTAAAGTATTTTTACAAAATTACTTTTATAAAAATACTTTTACGGAAATACTTTTATAAATGTACTTTTCTGAAAGCAATTTTATAAAATTCAAGTAAATATAGTTTTATGAGTAGTATTTTAAAATTCAACTAGGGATAATTTTGGAAGAAAAAAATTAATAAGTGCTTATTGTATAAGTACTTAAAAAATATGGAAATTTGGGCTTATTTTTAAAATGAGCACTTATTTCGGGCTTATATCCCAAACACCAATAAGGGCTTAATAGTGTGGTATAAGCACTCCCAAACATGGCCAAAGACCACCCTGAACTTTCAGATTCCAGCACTTTACCCCACCATTAACATTCCATAGTAAACCTACAAAAAGTTTTCATGTGTGATTATTTAACATTTTAAACCCCAAATTTCCCTTATATCATTTCATGAGACCATTTTGTAGAAATTTGATAAAATATATTAAAGTAAGAATAAAAGAAAAGTAAGAAATTGTAGAAAACATAGGAAATGCAACAAAAAGGAAGAAAATGATGAAAATAAAACAAAATACAAAAGAAATAAAATTGAAAAAAAATGCAACAAAGAAAAAGGAAAACACAGAAAACACTAAAACTTGCAAAAAAAAACAACAACAACAACAACAACGAAAAGGTGATTGAGGAGAAATAACAAAAATACAGAGCATTGCACACAAGGAAAAAGAGAATAATATAAAAGAAAAGGAAAATACTTAAATACAAAAGAATATAAAACTTTGAATGAGCATTTTCATAAGTTTAGCTTTGTTGTCAAACCCATTAAATAGGGTCTGGGAAAAATGCTGATTTTAAAAGTTCAAGGTGGACCTTCCTCACACATAAAGGCTGAGTGTTTAGTTTTAATTTTTAAAAGTTTCCTACCTTTCTTTTTCATTCTTTACATTTTCTACCTTTTCCTTCAAACCAAACACAGTCAAAAGTTTGAGGGATTAATTATCATTACCCCTACGTGGTGGCGGTGTGCATTTACCCTTAAGAAAATGATGGTTTCCAAACTAAACTAATTGCTAAGTATTAGCAATGTCCAAATAAATAACCCTGCAAAGTGCCAACCAATTGATTGGTAAGGTTTCATTAAGTCCTGGCGGAAGACTTGAGATCAAATCACACATGCACTTTGAGTAGGGGAGTTATGAGTTGGGGGATGGGCTATTCCCCAATCCCAACGTGAGCACCCGATCCCAATGCCGTAAGTGAAATTGTGCACTTGGATTAGGGGTCGTCCTTTTCGGACCAACGTGACCCATCCCACAAATTTCTAAGCTAGCTTGTGCTTAGGTTTTTGTGTTCAAGCCCAGCGTGGCTCAATCCATAATTTATTATTTATATATGAATTATATACTTGTATATATGTTTTATATTATATTATGTATATAAATATTACAAAGTATAGATTAAAAAGACCCTCTGTAGTATGACCGTGAGACAAAGACCCCTTTTGTTAGTTTTTCATCCAAAAATATAATTATAATATTTTTTAACCCCCATACTACCCTTACAATAACTGCACAAGAAAAAAACTATTCATCTTCCCTGACCATCCGATGCTACCCTTTAGTTCCTTCACATTTCTCTCTCTCCCCTGATCTTTCTTCTTGCCCTTCCCCTTAATAGCATCGTGATTGAACCCATTTAATTCAATCTCGATCTCTCTCTCTCCACTATTGCTTTCTTTAGATCCCAATCTTTCTCTCTCTCTTCATTTGCCTGTTTCCCTAACCAATTCAAAACTTTCAACCCATCCTCAAATGCAACCGGATAGGCAACTTCCACAACCGTGAAATTGCAAAGTGAATGCTCATCTTCTTGTTAGGGTTCTTGACAGTGAAGCCGACGTCCCAATTGCCGATGACCCGAGAACTGTTGATGTTCAAAGAGGAAACGGAGACCGAATCAACTCGGAACTCAGGTACATGAGGACGGAGAATGAACCACACGATGAAAGTGATGGCGCCAATGATGAGGAACACAGCAATAATTGCGGCGATGAAGCGGCGAAAGAAGGTAGCACGCTGTTGATCGTAATGCGGGGTATAGTATGGATTGGTGTTGTAGTAAGATGTTGGCGGTGGTGCGGTGTACGGGTAGGATGTGCCAGTGGCGGTGGATACGACAGAGTAGCTAGACTGCGCTAGAGGGTAGCCATTGGAACTGTAGCTAGTTTGCCCCTAGTGGGTAGCCTATTACTGGTTTGTTTGGATCTTCCATGGTCTAACTGAAGTCGAGAGCGAGCAAAGGAGATAAGTACCAGAGAAGAAAATCAGAAGTAGAAGTGGACCGGAAGTGAAACCCATGGTGGCGGAATTGGAGAAATTAGTTTTAGTTGCAGAAAAAATAAGTAGTTAAGTAAGGATATGTTCTTTGATGAATCTACCCTTGTTAAGTGGTGGAGAAAACAAGACCCCGAGATCAAGTCGGTGGATACCATTATTGTAGGACTCGTGGATGGCAAAGGAAGGATTAGCAACGGCGACGAGGTCTTCAGGTCGGGGTGTGATGCCGGCTCCGACTCCGCAAGTGTTGTAGGGGAGGCGGCTCCACAAGTGCTACAGGAGGACAGTCTCCGACTCCGTCAACTACAAGTCCTTCTGTCCCTTTTTTCCCCTTTGCTCGTTGCCATGGAAGCAGAAGAAGTCGACAATGATGATGAGGAAAAGATAGAAGACGGAGATATGGGTTGTCATCTGTTGTTGGGATATTAAGCATTGCAGTTTTCCATCATTGCGACATCGTCGACGACGGCTATAGGGACGAGATTGAAGACGGAGAAGAGAAGAAAAGGAAGATGAGAAATGGGTTTCTTCCGTCCTTTCATTTTGAAGAGTTGGGAGAGAGAAAGAATGAGAGATGACAGTGAGGGAGGGGAAAAGAAGAGAAGAAAGGGAAACAATAGGTTAAATAGGTTTTAAGAGAAAAATGACAACAAAAAAGAAAATAGAAAAAGTTTAGTGGGGTATTTTGATAATTTAATGCATTCCGTCATCTTAAGGGGCTCTTTGCCTCATGGTCATAGTATAGGGGGGTCTTTGTAACTTACCCTATTATAAAATATATAATATTTCATATTATATAAATTGTATTATACATTCTATACATATATTATATGTCATATAATGTAAAATTTTTATATTTTATAAAATATAATTAGCGACTTAGGCCCCAAGGACAACGTATAGCCTTCTCCATAAGTGCTAAGCCCGGTTTGGTCTATGATCTCTCTTGTCATGCTAGCTCAGGCCATTGATGGGTTGGTTCTAGCTAATCGAACCGATTATATTGGTTCTAGTTCGATGATTTTGTCTTGATTAATAATTGGATCAGCTCCTGTTCTTGCTTGTTTTGTTTTGAATTGATTCAAACCGAACTGATTCTTTTAGTAATAATGTACAAAGGTTTCCTAGTTTTTTTGTAATTTTATCATATTTTATATCTAAAGGGATAAATTTGATAGATAATATATAAGGTAATTTTAGTTAAAACACTTGATTTACATATAAATAGTTTATTATTTTATTGTCATTTTTATTACAAATTTAAATTTAAAGTATTATATACATAGATAATGATATCGTAATCGGGCCAGAACTGGTTATCTCGATTAATAATAATTGGAACGATTCTAGGTCTATAGCCATAGTCTTAGGTGGCGTTTGATAATGCTTTTTAAGAGGTCTTAAATCTGAAAACATTACTTTTCAGATTCCAGAAATGTTTGTGTATGCATATGAATGTTGATCTAAAAGTGCATTTCAGATCTAAAATGTTTAGGCCGTAGGCCATCACTGAGCGCGCTCAAACGCATTTTTCATGTGTTCAAAAGTCTGAAATGCCCCTAATAATATTTGAATAGACATCCCTTTTAAACCAAACTTCTTCTCATTCGAGCTCCCAACCATTAGTGACATAGTGACCAAGTCCCTTGGTGATCTAGGTTTCTGTTCTCTTGGCGACCAATATTCCAGCAATTAACGGTCGTTTGACGATTAATATTCCATTCTTTCGATGACCATTGATGACTCATTTATTGGGATATTTTTGTTGACACCATGACAACAGAAGGAGAGAAGTGGAGAACTCAAAAGGAGACGGCAATGGAGAACTCATTTCCATTCTTTCGGTTTCTCTCTCCCTCTTGTCTTCCTACCACCACTGCTACAACCCTATAGTCATTGGCGTTCGATTTCCCTCTCCCTCTCCCCCCTGTCTTCCTGCCACCACCGCTGCAACTCTCATCAGTGGTGGTTAACACGTGTATATCAAAAAGCTCTCTCTCTCTCTCCCACCGTCTTCCCACCACCGCCGTTGTAGCTCTTAGTAGCAATGCGTCTTTGATTCTTCCCCCCCCTCCTTCCCTCCCTCCCTCCCTTGTCTTCCTGCCACCATTGCTGCAACACTCAACAACAATAGCAGTTATTTCCGATTTTATTATTATTTTAATAAATTGTTTTTTATTTTTTATAAATTATATTTGTATTAATTATTAATTATTAAATATTTTAATAGTTTTAAGATATTAATTTGATAATTATTACTTTTTTTATTGCTTCATGTTCTTTATTACTATTATCATTATTATTTTAACTCTTAATTATTTATTTTTAATTTATAAATTGATATGTATTTTTCAATTTTATTCTTATTTTAATAATTATTTTTTTATAATTTACTGATATTTTTCATTTTTTTAATTTAATAAATTAATTTTTATGAAATAATACAAATTAAATTCAAAATTACCAAATAGTCTATTTTAAAAATAAAACAATAAAATCAATGAATTTCATATGCTAAAGGTTTGATCTAACACAAACAACATTCTTTAAAACCTCTAAAAAATCGAAATAATTATTTCACTTTTCAGATTTCAAACATTTTTAATTTATGAAACGCCACCCTCTCCCATCAACTCATTTCTTCAATTATTACCCTTCTTTTAACGGCAACTCACCAAGCGCGTCTCGCTAGCATCCCCCCCCCCCCCCCCCCCCCCCTTTCGGAAACTCTCCCTCGGGTCTCGGCCAGTCGTTCTCACAACACAACATTCTAGAACTCTCTAAGTCTCTTCGTCTCTCTCTATTCTCACTCTTTCTTATCTTTGATAAAACTTCCCGTTCTGGGGCATTTTATCCCTCTTCCTCTACACCTCAGCCAAACATATTTAAAATTTTAATCGATTCCTTCGAGTTTCATCTGGGTTCCCTCCAATTTCTGTAATCGCTGTCACATTCGAGCTCATTTCTGCCTTGTGCCTATCAGGACACAATTCAGTCCATGGCTGCGGTTCAGCTAAATGGTTCGTCTATTTCAACCAAGGCCTTGCCTTCGTTCCAAGGGCTTCGCCCATCGTCAAGGGTTCGTCTCTCTCAGGTTGGGCTTTCAGGCGTCGGGCTTAGCCAGAGGTCCATCCAGAACCTTGTCGTGAGAGCTGCCACCGTCGTCACACCCAAGGTATAGTCAGTTCTTCTTCTTAGGATTTTTTTATCAGCTGTTGGTTCTGGACGTCACAACACGAAACCTTTCTCTCTTTCTTGTGTACTGAATCTGAGTGTGTTTGGTTATAATGGGTCACTTTGTAGTGTCTATTAGTTGTTCGACTGAAATTTTGGCTGCCTAAATGGGATGAATTGATTCTTGAGGAAAATAGAGAAGTTGCTGTCGTTGAAAGGAAGAAGTGGCCAAGTGGGTTCATATCATGGACTGTAGATTGTCTCGTGAGAATGAATTTGACAATTGAGTTTTTGATACTGCAGTTGCCTTGATATTACTGCAAGTTTAGATGTTAAACAAGTTCTCTTGGGATATGATCGTAGTATATTGTCTTGTACTGAGTTCGAGACTTTTATAGTTGTTAAGATCTGTGAGCTATGATAGGACAACTTGTTTTATATCTTGCAATTGTGTTTTCAGTGAGTAATTTACACTTTTACAGGTAAACCAAGGAGTCTTAACGGTTGCATATTTTTTTTATGCCATGAAACTTATGAAGAATCTATAACATTACGAGTCATTTCTCTTGGAAGGTTCTGGTTGGATATATATATATATATATCATGAAGCTATCTATTGCAATGCTGAATCAATTTTGTGATGGAATATTTTACACTGAATTTGCGCTGAGATCTTTTGAAGTTTAAGTGTTCATGAAATTCTGTTTAGGTGTTTTCTCTTCCTCATATTTTTGGGTGTATGTGCGTGGGAAGGATGTGAATGAAGCTTTATCTTTTGATACTCAGCTTAAAGTAACGGAGCTAAGGTCCCAGCTACCTTGCTGGTAAAGTTAATCCCACTTTGTGGCTTGGCTGCTTGGGGGTGGATTCTGTTGCAGCCCATTTGACTAGAAAAACACACACATCCCTTAATAGAGCATTATCCCAACTTCAAATTTTGCTAAACAAGCTATCTTCTAATTATTTTATGATCCTTGTATAACCAGAGTGAATGAGTTGAAAATTTTATTCTTCAAGCTGTAGTTGCAATAGGTGAGGGAAGCCCTCTTAATTGTAGTGTGGATTTGAATTTATGGTGTTTCGTTTTAGTTGAACAGAGATCTCTGTTCAACCTGATCCATGTTGGTGTATATTGCATGTATTTATATTCTTTCTGATGGTACACAGTATTAGGATGTCGTCTGGTTGTAAAATTTAGGATATTCCTTTTCTTTTTATTCTGTTTTCTATTCATACTGAACTTCTCAATTTTGTACTAGTACACTTCCATCAAACCCTTGGGAGATAGAGTTCTGGTAAAGATCAAAACTGTAGAGGAGAAAACTGTAGGTGGTATTCTACTCCCTTCAACTGCACAAACAAAACCTCAAGGAGGTGAAGTTGTAGCCGTTGGAGAGGGAAGGACTGTTGGAGAGAATAAAGTTGACATCAATGTCAAGGTGATTTTCAATTTCAGTATGTTTGGATTGTGTCTATTTATGTAGTTGATTAGGTTCCACTAAAATTTTCTCTTTCTAGCAGACTGGTACCCAGATAGTCTACTCAAAATATGCTGGGACAGAGTTGGAGTTCAATGGATCCAATCATCTGCTGTTGAAGGAGGATGACATTGTGGGCATTCTTGAGACAGACGATATCAAGGATCTCAAGCCTCTGAATGACCGTGTTCTAATCAAGGTGCGTCTCCTTTCTTTGTTGTTCTAAGCTGGTGCATGATTTAAAAGCATGGTGCATCATGGAATAACTTGGGCTTCTCCAAAACAAATCGTCATAGTTGTTCAGTGTTCACTTGGATATTTCCTGATATTTTGCTAATCTGTGGTTGTATCGATCATGTTTATTTGATTTTAGGTTGCTGAAGCTGAAGAGAAGACTTCTGCAGGCTTGCTGCTGACAGAGGCAACAAAGGAGAAACCTTCCATTGGCACGGTGAGATTTATTTCTAGTACTTAAAAGGTCTTAAATTATTTTGTAATCAGGGTAGTTAGTGGTAGTAGGTAATAGAGAGGAGGGAAGTTGTATGAGCATTCTTCTACGCATAAAGCAGAACAGAGACTGTTGTGCTTTAGGCAGGAACAGAAGTACCATTGACATCTGTTTCTCTGTTTAATGAGTAGAATTAGATCTATAATTTATCAAAAAAAAAAAAAAAGACTTGGATCTTCTATACGTCGCATATTCATTCATGTGGTGCTAAGCAGGTAATTGCAGTAGGACCTGGTCCTCTGGATGAGCAGGGCAACCGAAAGCCACCGACTGTTTCACCAGGAAACACAGTATTGTACTCCAAATATGCTGGGAATGATTTCAAGGGTGGCGATGGTTCTGATTATATTGCTCTAAGGGCCACAGATGTCATGGCTGTGCTCTCGTAGTCTGTATATTTTTATGTTGCAGTACACAATTTTCCCGCTGAGTGGAGTTCTAACTTCCGAGGCATGTGGCTTTCCAATTGTAATCATAAACATGCTTTATTAAACAATATCTTTGTCGGTCTTGTTCTTTGATTCTAATTTCTAAATGCAGCATCTTTTTTCTTCTTGCATTTCATCCATGAATAAAGTTACTTCTCACCCCTTGAATTTGACACCTGCATCCCTTCCTTGTATTGATGTGTTGCGTGATCAAAATTCAACGAAGACAGGTTCTCCACTTTGTGTTAAAGAGTTCTGTGACTACCTCTACTAACCCACTGACTAGGTCTAGTTACGAAATTCGGTTTTTCATTCAGGCTCTGTTCCATTTTTGGTAAGTTACTTTTGTAAATATAATTACCTAGCTAAGTTTTTTCTGGTAAACACTTGGGTAAGCATATTTATTCATTTTTTATTTTCCAAGTAAAAAAGGAAATGGTTATTTTTAGTCATAAAAATTCATTATTAAAAGGGACATTCAAGAAAGTGATACTGAGGAAAATAAACTTTCTTTGATACTCTCATTAGTCTGAAAAAAGAACATGAAATTCTTGATCAACAGGAACTAAAATCTCATTGACTTATTTTTCTCCTCTCAAAATCCAAATAAAAAACGCCTCCTAAAAGAAATGCCTCATTAATTCATATAGATGCATTTTCATCGTATTTCCTTATGTTCCCCTTTTTCTCTCACCACCCATTAAAAGCTCTTTAGGTTATATCTATAATCTTACATATAATTTGGCAAGACAATTTTAATTGGAATATCAGGGTACACTTGGAAAATGTGAAGACATGGTAAAATAATTATGTGCACATGGATAAAGTAGGAAAAGCAAAATAAATGTTAAATATATACATATATATCAATAATATTATTTCTAGATCGTAAATGAGGTATGGACAAATAAGAAAACATTTATTTTAACAGTTTATGTGAGGTACAACCTCAGGCATAGGCCAATCATAGTTTGCATTTTGTATGCCAAATTCAAACCCAAAATATACCTCAACCCATCAATATAAATTACTAATTAATATGCACAGTATATCAAAAATTACACAAATGTTAAACATATTATACTATATTTTTATGACTTTATATTAAGATCCAAAAATTTGCTAAGCAAGTAAACAAGATAATTATTTACGAATAAAAGCCAAAAATTTGTTAATTATACTATACCTTTATGATTGAACTTTCAAACTTGAAGGCATGTTTTCACGCTTGGTAGCCAGATATTTTACTGCTACATCAAGTCATCCCCCCCTGCCAGATATTTATAATTTGTCTGACAAACTATCTATAATTTTATATTTTGCGCATGGATGAGCCAAAGTTATGTTATCGATATTTTGTACCTTGGCCACTATTTATAAAAACATTTTTTCAACTGTTAAAATATGACATTATATTTTAACTAATTAAGGACAATATCTATGCTATCTAATCTTACCTGAAACACTTTAATCGGATTTAAAAATTTTAAATTCAATATAAAATTGTATCAACAATAGGTTAATTAAGGGTACATTTTTTAAACTACCCTTATGGTTTAGCTAATTGACTAATTATACCCTTACTGTTTGAAAATTGATTGGCGCTACCTTTACTGTTTCTGACAATTGACTAACTCTATTCTTACAATTAACCTCCGCCAAAACCCATGCAAAATGCCTAAACTATCCATGGTCCAAAATATTCGATTTTGCAATGGCATCCAGAGCCCTATGGCTTAAAAAATGCAGAGCTCAAAGACAACCCTACAACAAGACCGTGAAGATAGTCTTTAGTCTAGTAGAATCTCTCAGGTCTTTTTTCCAATCTCAGGCCCCTAACAATTGAACATAAGTGGCCTCCTCTGTCGAATGGTCAACGATGAAATCAAGAGATGTCATTGCAACTTGGATGGTTGGTTTCAATTGGAAAGGGGGGATGGAACATAGGAGAATAGAGAGAGGAGGAGGAAAGAAGAGGGGAGAATGGTCGGGTGATCTCGCCACTAGGTGGAGTTATAGGGCAGTGCCATTGCCGTCGCCTAGAGGAAAAAGAGAGAAAGAGAGATCGGAGTCCAGAGGGAGAAGAGAGAGAAAGAGAACTCAGAGTTTAGAGGGATTGTTGTCGTCGCCCAAAGGAAGGAGAGAGAGAGAGAGAGAGAAAGAGAGATCAGAGTTCAGAGGGGGTTGCCGCCGTCGTTGCCCAAAGGAAGAAGAGAGAGAGAAAGAAAGATAGGAGTTCAGAGGGGGTTGCCGCTGTCGTTGCCCCTGTTCAATTTGCTCATACCACTTCAGTTGTCGCCGCCAATGCCCCTATTCGGTTCATTCATTCTCTGCTTCTTCAACAAAGCACCCCCACTGTTGAAGAAGAAAGAGGATGATGCCAGAAAGTTCATTTTGAGGAGCTCCGATGGAGAGCACTTCGAGGTCGACGAGGTCGTCACCCTTCAATCTAAGATGATCAAGCAAATGGTAAAAGATGGTCGAAGAAGAAATCCCACTGAAAGAGAAGGATTAATAGATACTCCTGTAAATCAATAATTTGAAAGATACCAATAGCAAATAGTAGAGATTGGCTTTAATTTTCTTTCATTCTTTTTTTGGTTCTTAATTGTGAAAAGATTGATAAATGCTTTAATTTTTTTTGTTCTTTGATACAATGCGGATACAGTGCAGTTGCTCCCCAGTGATCTAGTGTTGACGGAGACTATGGAAGGAAGATAGAGAGATAGATAGATAGATGGAGAGAGAGAGGAGGAAGAGTGTGTCCAGTCCAGAGGAAGGGGACAAGGGTAGCATTAAGTGTTAAATGTCACATGGTGTCACATGTATACGGGTTTTGACGGAATATTAACGGATGTAACTGAATGTAACTTGAATGAGCTATATGGTTAGTTTAAGAAATTAGGTAAACCATAGAGGTAGCATTAGTCAATTTTCACACAATCAGGTACACTTAGTCAATTAGCTAAACCATAAGGATAATTTAAGAAATTGTTGTAACTTGAATGAGGCCCCTTAGCCCAAAAGAGGAAAGTATCAGCCCATTATCAACGTATCATTTGGGCTTATTGAACCTTGTTAGCATCAAGAGGGAAAAAAGAGACTAGTGGTGCACTTTATTAGTCAA
This sequence comes from Nelumbo lutea, assembly GCF_056320005.1. Lineage (NCBI taxonomy): Eukaryota > Viridiplantae > Streptophyta > Magnoliopsida > Proteales > Nelumbonaceae > Nelumbo > Nelumbo lutea. The sequence goes on from NC_142689.1 coordinate 2,227,687, forward strand.
TTTTCAAACAGTAAGGTACACTTAGTCAATTAGCTAAACCATAAGGATAATTTAAGAAATTGTTGTAACTTGAATGAGGCCCCTTAGCCCAAAAGAGGAAAGTATCAGCCCATTATCAACGTATCATTTGGGCTTATTGAACCTTGTTAGCATCAAGAGGGAAGAAAGAGACTAGTGGTGCACTTTGGCTAAAGAAAGGTGTATTTGAAGAAAAGAAATTAAATCAAAGAATCAATCTTTCTTGTAGTCGTTCAATCTCTCTTTGAGTGATCAATTTTTAACGTGGGAATGATTACTACTTTCTAACAATGAAATTGAAATGATCTCCGCATTGGTCAGAACAGAAGTACCTTTTAATTGGCTAGCTTCTGTACAAATACAAAAGTAACCATGAAAAGGAAATGCGCTCTTTCATGCCGAAATATGATTTTTTTCGTTCCTCTTTTAATTGGTAGAATGGAACTTATAGCCAAAATGTTCAAAGATATTACAGTAATTTGCCTTGCGTTATTTTACATACAAGTAGAGAAGTGGTCACATCACATGTACCTTTGCCTAAAAGAAAGCTTAGAACAACATCAAATCGTGGAAGAGGACCTCTCTCTCTCTCATATGAGAGATGAATCAGCGAGGCAGGTAGTAGCTACAATCAAATCTTGATTATGATATCCATTTGTCATGTTTTCATTCCCTCAGGCCAATTGCAGGCGAAACAATCTCTGTATGCTGATCATCTTGCAGCCATGGAATACCCTTGCCAAGCAAAAAAATTCGACGAGCAGAAATGTTTATCATTTCATAAACCTTGTCCAGCCTCACCCATCAAGAGGCACCTAAATTATCATCATAGTGTCCTCTCCATGCATTTCCACTATCTGACCTACTGCAGGCCTGATTGGGTATACGCAAATTCCCCAGATCACCATCTAAACTCATCTGCTGAACCTCAGCGGCTGACAATATCTTTATGCTCTGAACGCAGCTGACAAACTCCCTGCAATTATAGAAAAAAAAAAGTTAAAAATAAGCAGAGACCAAGAGAACAAGTGTTGTAATATGGTTTTCCAACTTACTCCCATGGATCGTTATAGAATGAAAAGTTAAAAATAAGCAAAGACCAAGAGAACAAGTGTTGTAATATGGTTTTTCAACTTGCTCCCATGGATCATTATATAGAATTATAAGTGAAAAATAAGCAAAGACCAAGAGAACAAGTGTTGTAAGATGGTTCCAACTTACCCCCATGGATCATCCCCAACAAGTAGAATATCATTTTCATGATCCACGTAGACCAATTTCCACTCATTTTTATGTGGATCTTCTAACTGTCCTTCAATCCCAAACATGCGTGCCAGATCATACCTGAGTTCATCATATCCCTTGTAACGTGTGACATCAATGGATCTTCCGACAGAGCCACGCTTTTGAACCTTTAGAAAATCCACATCATTTAACAACATTCAGAAGCAACTAAAGGACAAGTATATTTCTGTTCTACATGATTCTAATAGAACTTACATGTCATTATGTCAAAAATGGTATTCAAACTGCAACTTTTATACTTGAACAAAATCTAGCATCATGAATGAATGCCTAGATTCATTTAGGACAAACCTGGCCTTACTATTCACGCATCTATATAGTTTATTTTGATAATGGTTCTTGATAGAACACAACACATTAGGGCTGAGTTGTGTTGAGATCATTTATTTTGATATATGGACCACCCAGTTATTTTGGTCAACCTTGGATCCAGCTTTGATCAATGGAAGCAGAAAATTGTGCTAGCCTTATTTCTTGTAATAATGAAAGTCTGCTTTTCCAGTAGAACATTCCAACAAAGCTCCCTGGTGTGACAAATCAGGACATGATGCAGAACCTACCGTGAAATAATTTGGTGGACACCTTCTACACCATGTTACAAGAAATGCTACCTTAAAAATAATGGTAAATCATACTTTGAATGTGCAGTGCCAGAGTGACAAGTTTACAACTCAAACCACTCAATGACAGCAGAAGGAATTGAAGCACAGTAACCAACAATTGAATTTTAAATAATATATTTCATGGTTATTATTTATGGGCACTGTACATAATAGTGTAGCAGGATTGGTAATTAAATTAAAAGATCAATGGCAGTAAAGAGTTTCTGGTTTGTGCACTCAACCTCTGAAAATAGAAAACCTGTTACAGATAATCCTCGATCTGATTCCAAAAGAACAATATACAACCTTGCATTAGACCCATTATCTATAGACTCATATTAACATTTATATTTGGACTTCAAACTAAGAAACCACAGTTCCAAAATTCATAACTAAAATCTTCTAAACAACTCCATCTCCATGTAATTTAATGATTTTCTATGTGACCAGAAATTTAAGAGGATAGATTTATAGGCCTGATTATGATTCTCTAATGGACCCAGAAATTAAGGGTGGCCAACATTCCTGCATTATTAAGGGGTCGTTTGATGATGGTTAATATATCCATGGATATTTTATTATACAACCATTTTAAATGCTAAAAAAGAAATCAAAAAGTCATTCAGTTTGTCCCCTTCAGCCACTATCAAGCAGCCCTAAAGTCTGAGTATTTATCGGTATCCAACTTTTGTCATGCCACCCACACTATATCGGGCCATACTGGCATGGCACAAAAATACGGGGAGGGGGTCCAGCATGGGCTCAGGCCAGTACGGTTTTTCTTCTCATTGTAAGTCATGCAGTTCATCCAGTATAGAAGACATGGAAGCATGGACTCAAGCATCCTCCATACAAGACAGACACCGATATCATTAAACTGGTTTTATATCAGATGGGCTAGGTGTTACTTAGTGCAATGGTAAAATCATGCAAACATGAGATTGCAGGTTGGAGTCTTAAGGCAGCCACTTTATGCCAAAAAAATACCAAAGATTAGGTCCATATCCAGTTTATGCAAGACCAAAGAATAGTCTGAATTGTCGTTGGGTAATGGCTCTTTTGTGCATCATATGTATTAACTTTCCAAGGTCAGTGTTTGTGCAAACATGCAATATATATATATATATATATTGTTTTTATGATAAGTAAAAAAGAAGAATATTATGAAGGAGAAAAGGCCATATAGTGTGCAAACATGCATATTCATATCTGGTATTTATGCTAACATGCATATTCATGACAGATGGAAATGCTTTAGGTAACCCAGGTGAAGCGGGGATCAGAAGTGTTATCCAAGAAAGAGGTGGAAATATTTGTTGGGCCTTAGTGGTCTGATAAGAGCTGCTGGTTCTACAAAGGCTTAGGTTTAGGCTGCTCTAACTGGGCTTAGAATAGCAAGAGATTTGAGTATAACTCATATAATCAATGAGGGTGATTCAACAAATACAATAAAATGGTTAGAGGAAAAGGATGGTGGCTTGTGGAGATTGATGCACTACTTGGTTGAGGCTAGAGACATTATGACGATGATGAATGTTTTTTCTGGTTTAGCTAAAGCTTTGGAGATTGATGCACTACTTGATGGATTCCTAGAGCGTTAAATTCTTTAGCTGATGGTTTAGCTAAAGTTCCTGTCTACAGGGATTCATTGTATGCTGATAGATCTCTTCCTACATAGTTCTTTTGGAGTTTTTCTGGTTGGCTTTGATGTAGATCATCTCATGAAGCAGCAAACCTTTGTGAATGTTCGCATACGCTGAGGTGTCTGGTTAGCCCACAAGCTTCTATTCAAAACCCCAGATTCGTTTACAGCAGCATCACTGGAGCACCCAGGCTTGAATGACATATCTTGCACCCCAAACGACTGCGTACTGATTGCAGCTGTAGATAACTCTGTCTCTATATCTCTTTGAGTACCACCATAACTGGAAAGCAAGTTTTGAAGATCTTTCCCAGAACCAAATCCTCTTGATAGCAAAGTTTCAGGCGTCAGGCCATCAATATTAACACCAAATAAAAGATTATTTGGAGGATCCCCTTGAGTTTCCCCTTCCAGACCGAATGTTGGTAGTGAGACACTTTGCTGGATGCTACTGCCATCCAAACAGTATGACGTTGCAGAGGAAGAAACATCCAATTGATCAGCAGTCACACCTCTATGAACTAATTGGTCTGGATCTGTCAGATTTGCCAATTCATGTTTGGCCTGTATATCAGGCTTGCTTCGAAGCTCTTGATCAGGATTGCTTGCAGGCTGAACCACTGTATCCTCTCCTAGAATAGTTGGGCCTTGACAGGTTCTGTTCAAGATCCTGGATGCAGAAATTTGGCAATTATTAGTAGAAGGTGATGTTGAGCATGATGGAGCATCACCATCTGTAGGACCAGAATGAGCTCTGATAGCCACAGATTGTTTCTGCTGGCCTAGAAAATGATTCGAGGGAAATTGTTGTGGTTGGTTTAATGCATGTGATGAAAGATTTCTGGTGCTGCTTAGTTGTTGTGGTGGTGGGAAGGCCTGCTGTTGAGATTTCTGATTTTGTTGATGGACCTGCTGTTGCTGTTGCAGCTGAAGCTGCAAACGTGGGCTAATCTGGGAGAGAAATTGTTGCTGTTGCTGTAATTTCTGCAGAAACTGTAGTTGAACAGATTGCTGCTGAGATAATGATGACTGCTGCTGCTGCCTTTGCAAGAGGTTCTGTTGTTCAACTTGCTGCTGGAACTGCAAATCTTGTGGTAAAGATACTGGTTGGAGGGAAGTATTGGCTTGGATGTTTTGTTGGGATTGATTGTTGGATATGGGTAAACACTGTTGCTGAAGTTGAGAATAGACAACAGGTTGCTGCAAAGTGTTGTTTGGAGAAACCACACCATAACAGGCAGGAGTTGGTCGAAGAAGCTGCTGTTGCTGCTGTAGCTGTTCCTCTGGTTGCTGGTGATGCAATTCTTGCTGCTGCTGCAGTTGGTGGTGCTGGTGTTGCTGTTGTGGTTGATTATATTGCTGTTGTTGTTGGTTGTACTGCTGCTGTTGTTGGGGATGTTGCTGCTGCGGTGGATTTGTAAGAGTTTGAAGGATCTGCAGCTGCTGCTGTTGTTGAGACAATGTCACAGGTGGCTGATGAAACTGGTCAACTTGTTGATTATGTTGATTCGTTTTTGGAATGCTGAACTGGATATTTGGAGAAGACAAGGTCTGTGCTTGAAAGTTTAGTAGCTTAGATGGATCATCAGTGCTAAGGTTATTATGCACTGCAGCTGAGGAAACTATCGGCGGGAAGATTCCTGACTGAGCAGTTGAAAACTGAGTGTTCTGCTGCATGCTCATCCACTGAACAAGACTCAAGCCTGGCAAGATTGGGCTTTGAGTATCTTTCAACCCAAGGTCATCTGCAAGCCATGGCATTGCCCTCTTGAAAGCATTCTCTATGTCAGACTCATCACCTGCAAGATCACTCATATAGACCACTAGTAAGGAACTGCAAAACTGTGAACTAAGACCTAATACTCCACTCTCTCTCCCCCCAAACAAAGTGTTAAACGTCTTTATTTGTAACTCAAAAATGAAATTATTTTCATTCAGTATGTCACCACACCAATGGAACCGCCAGTTTGATACAGGAAAGGAAACAAGGAAAGAAACCATGAAATAAGATAAGTTTCTTCACATTTTTACAATGGTGGAAATTTCATAATTTTTGAATGATTGCGATTTTGGTGAAGTTGAGCTGGTGATTTCATAGTTTTTGACTGATCAGGATTTTGATCAACTTGAGTTTATAGAAGTCATTTTCTGATTTTTAGTGTCATAAGAATAGCGTTAATCATTTTTAAAGGATTCACTAGTTTAAAGAATTAGAGTTTGCAGAATTTTGAAAAGTTTAAATTACAATCATATAAGAGAGTTATGGTCATTTGATGATAGGGTGCCAATCCGTAGCAGGTTTTTAGTTTTTCTATTTTTTTGAGCTAACTTGCTTTGTATTTAGTTTGTTTAGTTTTGGTCAGATTAGTTATGGCTATTGAGATTTGTTTTAGAAATCTAAATCTGTATTTGAGTGGCTCAATGGGCTACCTATGATTCTGTTTTAATTTTAAAGCAGTTAGGAGTTGTTTCTGGCCAAATTCAGAGTTTATTTGTTGAATAGATGATGTATTTTATTCATCAAAAAAAAAAAAAAAAACAATAGATGATGTGTTTTGGTGAATTAATGGCTATAAGAGCATACTCCAAATATCCTTTCTCTTTTGTAACTTTCTCTTCCTCTTCTAAAGGTGTGATATTTCTCTTCTTTCTACTTGCTTATTCTGAATTTTCCCATTCCTTCTTATCACCTATACTTAGATCTGAATTTCTTCCTTTTATAATTAAAATCCTTATCACCCCTTCTTTACCCACCATGTATGCCCCTAGTAGAACCTTTTACTTCCCATCCTACATCACAAATAGCCTAAAATTACATGAAAAATCTGCTGCAATTTCAATGCTAAAAGACAGGAAAAGGGGGAAAGTTAGAAGATAGTTGTGTAGTTTGGATTTGTAACTTCTATGACTTGAATTACCATCTTTTAAAGAGAAGTTCCATCAATTGAATGGATTAAACCATGCTTATAGCATAGTATACATATTTTTTTGATCAGAAAAGCATAGGATACATATTTGACCTGCTAACCTTAAGACAATCATGAAAGAAGGGTTTCAGCCATTTAGAGAACATCCGATAATGAGAGAGAGAGAGAGAGAGAGAAAGAAATTTAAGAGCTAATAGTAATAATCCCAAAATGTCCAATATTCAACAAATCAGTGAATCATACCTAACATCCCTGGTTGTCTAGAGAATTTGGGCCTAAAAAATGGAGGTGGACATATGTAGAAAGGAGTTGCTACAGGCTCAATATCCCAAATTGAAACTCTGCCTGGACGCTCTCCAGCTGCTGATTCATCCCATCCAACCTATCAAGTACAGTCACTGTAAAAAATTAAGACTGGATAAAAATTCAACATGATTGGGAAGCCATACATTTGCTTGAACAGAAATCGGTATAACTATTTAAACACAATAATTGGCCATGCCTACGGAACCTATAGCACATGATCAATAGCAGGTAGAAACTAGATATCCTCAAACTATGCTGAATGGAATACAATTCAACTTGTGAAAAAAATGTAGGTGCCAGACACTTGTTATGATATTATGGTAACAGATGTAGTGTACCACATTCAAGAGTAAGACAGTAAAGTGTTGTTAAACAGAGAAAAAAAAAACATCAATAATCTAGATTTGAGTAACTTAAATTCATCTACATAGATCTCTATCTTATAAGTGAAATAGTCAAACCTGAATGTTGCGCCACTGTGAATTTTTCCATCTCACAGGATCCAAATCACTAATACCTGTTATCGTGCCCATGTACCTACGAACTCCTGACTCCTCAGTCTCAAACATCATTCTAAATCGCATGCCTAGAGAAACTTGAGTGTACATTGCTTTAGTGTACTTGGCTAAGGGAACCACAAACTCTGAAGGGCTGGCCCTATTAAAGCAAACCAATTTCATTAGACCATGTAAACTTAAATTTTACAATGCAATTTGATCATATAATATTTAACAATTAAAAGATGTGTTATAATACCTCGGATTGTAAAATATAGTAAATGGGCTGTTATTTGCAGCTGCATGTGCTGCAGCAGCAAGAATTCCAATATGCATGCTATCACTTGATATGACTGATGAAGCAAGTGTTGGTTGCTGTCTGTTTGCACGTCTTATACCCAAGAGAAGTTGTGACTTCTCATCTCTACATACAAGCATTTTTTGGCAAATTATGAAAAGAAAAATATATATTTAACTAATAATACTCGTTGTTTCCTTTTCTATTACCTTATAAAAAGAACTGAATCACCAGCTAAGAGTCTCTTTGTGCTAACAAACACACTCCAACCTGTAGTCAGCAAGTGTCTCTTTGGTTGACCTAAGGCAGAGGAAAGAAACCTTAAGAAAACTCTATTTCCAACAGAAGAAAGGACCAGAAAGCCGTGGGAGAAAGAACCAGAACAGGCATCATAAAAAAGAAGGAAAAGGGATGTCTTCGCTATAATTTGTTTTTTTTCTTTTTTTTTATTTCCCCACAAACAACGGAAATGGTTAATACTCAGCATGATACAATCCAGTTTCCCATCCAATATTTCTAATTCCTCACCAACTTAATAGATGATGTAATTAATAATGAATCACATCTTACTAGCCCGTCATGAAATCAACACATTCTTTAGTTTTTATTAGAAATTGGAATCAGGAAATGAAGAAATACCCAAATAATAAGTAAGAAGGTATAAGAAGTGAGAACCTCATAGGAAGCATGAAATAAGAATAAAAGGGAGCAAAGGATTTTGCTATATTTGGAAAACAAAAATTAAAAAAAAAAGGTGTACCACGGTAGATATGTCTGAACGTCCATGCAACATCATGCAGGTCTCTTGCTACTAGTTCTTGAGCTGGGGGTTGCATTGAGAAATCCTAACAAAAACTTCCAAATAAGCAAGGGAATTTGTAAAATTGAATGTACGTTATCATGATCAAATATTAAGGCTATGGAAACATATTTAAAGAAACAGTACACACTAAAGGTGGGAAGATCTTCTCTGCCGCTCGACGAGGTACAGAAAATCCACCATGAGTGCTTGTGTCACTAGCTGTTAGTGTTTTGCAGAAGAATTCAGTTGGTTGTCTGTTCTGCTTGAGAGCCATATCCGATGCAAGCAATGCCTCCCTATCATACTATAGAACAGGTGTGAAAATATATTTAAGATAAACTATATATATACCTACATATATAATGGAAAAAGAAAAGCATAGATGTCAAATAAAATAGAGATCAAATATTAGCACGTTAACTAGGAGTTTCTGACCTACTTTGTTTACTGGTTGAAGAGTCATCTGTGCATAAACCTCATCAGTCTCAGCATCAGCCTGATTCAAGACAATGCCACTTGAGTAAATCATACAGAAGTATATTTTTTTCCCCTTGATCATAAAAAATGTTGCAGCTATGCTGTACATCAATGTACACAGTTTAATGTGGGTCCATCAATGTGTGAAACATAGCCTGAAAAACAAACTGGTTGGCTATCATCCATAGAATGACTTCTGGGCTATGGGCAAACAAAGAAAAGCACCACCAACTCAAGTTTGTACATAGTTCGGCCATGCATATGGTATAACATATTGGGTATCAATATTTCACCCTCCAAGCACAATGTTCCCCTTCATATGAAACCAAATTTGCAAATATGCTTTGTTAAAGCTACCATACATGCAACGTGACATTGTGAAGCACACAAATCAACTTTGAAGGAAGGTTGGGATAGCTTGGGATGCTGTCAGTCTGCTTTTGCATTGAAGCCGCTACCTAAGAACATAATGGAAAATACATTAGAAAATTAAAGTATAAGTATATTTTTGCAATATAATGCCCTCCTTAAATGATATTTACAACAAAAGGCCTACCTGTTCGCTGTGCCCCTGTGGGAAGTAGACCACAAGGCTTCCAACTGGAGGCAAAGAAACTAAAGGCCCTGCACATGCATGCCACAGTTCCGAATTTATACCCTTCCTTTCTCCTGTTTCAATACCAAGTGGACATTATGACTACCAGTGGAAGGGTCATGGCCCATGAAAGAAAAGAAGCATTACTTATTTCAAATATCTAAACTCTTTAACTTCTACAGAGAAGAGAGGGAAGTATGAAAAATTGTCCATAATGCCAAGTCTTAATATGGTTATGGTAAAACTTTTTTCCTGTGACTTGTTAAACGTTACATTGGGCTTTAAGCAAACAACAGAGAAAGCATCTTTCTGGGATCCCCTCCTTTCTCAGATGATAAGCAAGTGAAATGCCTGAGTTTCTCCATAAATACCTCAGATAATAAGCAAGTGGAATACCTCAGATAATAAGTAAGTGGAATACCTCAGATAATAAGCAAGTGAAATAGCTGGCTAAGTAGTGTCACAACCCCATAAATTTCTAATAGTAGATGTACTTCTCCATGCCAAAAGTTTCTCTTGGCATTCAAGTCCAACTAAAATCCATAAGAAAAATGCTTATACGTAGTTATTTAGCATTGCCGCTCAATATCTTTAAATTACCAATTAATTCCTACACTTCATATTTTTTCTCTCCCTTCTCACCCTCTAATACAAACCAAAGCTATCATTTCGTTCAAATTTCAAATGGATTTCGCGCGCGCACACACACACACACACAGAAAGATTAGAGGGGGGTGGAGAGAAGAAGATAAAGGGTGATCGAGATTGGAGAAGTAATACTAGTAAAGCACACTTCTACGACAGAAAGGAGTGGATGTTAAACCAATAAAGAGAATTAACAAAGTACCTTCTCCAGAATTTGCCGGAAACCCATTTGAAGGAGCCTTCATCGTGACAGATCCAGATGAAAATTTAAAGAGTATCAATCAATCACCAGCCTTTTCCACTCTTTTGCCACAACCACTCAGCAAAACCAAAGGAAACTCTGTTTCAGCAACCAAAGACGCAATATCTCCAGCCAAAGAAGAACCCACTTGGATCAGACAGAGCTCCCGCATCCGAGCTTAAAAACCCCTAATTTCATCATCACTTCAGCGGAGTTGAACCCTCTCAAACAAAACCTAGATACGAAATTGCAAGGAAGATCTCCATCACTGTTCAGCCCAAAATCAACTTGAATCCCCGAAGTAAGTTTCTCGAAATCTGTCTCCGCCAAATGCAATGAACCTCAAGAAGGTCCCCAATCGCAACCCTAAATTTTCCAACTCCAAGAAATGCAGGAACCGTTATATTCAAGTAACCCAAACTTTTAACTTATCTCTCTCTTTCTCCGATCCCTCTCGAGTCTCCCCATGCACTTACTCTTCGAGCTCTAAATGTTCAGATAATTTAGACAATTCGGACAGGATTTGAAACTTCTTAACCACAAAAGACAAAACCACAGGCAGCTTAACAAAATTCGAATTCCAGAGCTCTTCACAACCGGGAAATATCCAATTCTCGCAGGAAAACGGCTATTTCTCGCCGGAAATCATACTAAATGAAACTCCGACAACATGTAGAGCCGGAAAAGTGGACTTCTGCGATTGAAAATGCTCAACAGAACGAAGCTTCTACAAGTTAACCGGGACGTCCAAAACTCCCACCAGACACGGAAAGACAGTTAGATTCCGCTGGGCTCGAATTCCGCCGACTAGACCACCGGCCGCCCAACACGGGAAGACAACATCTCCAAATTGCTTGTCAGAAGTTAGCACAGTTGGTACTAGACAGAGAGTTACACGGAAGAGAGAGATTAGCTACGGGCTCGGGGAGGCAGTTTGACTAGAGTGCCGGCGAGTGTTCTGCCGTAATCTGACAACTTCAGGCCGGAAAGTCTGACGCAAAGCAAGGGCAGCTTTTTATGTGGTAAGCCGACATGAAAGAGACTAGCGCGGGTTTAAAAGAATGAGTAAAAAACAGAGGGCGTGCTTGTATCTGCACAGACAAAAAATTTCTCCTCAAATTCCTCCCAAATTCTTCCTAAATTAACATTTATTAGCATTTCCTTTCTTACTTTTTTTTTAGTTGAATAGTTTCTTTATTTGTTTTAATATTAAGGGAATTGCACTCAATCGTGTCAGTGATTAATTAAAAAAGAAACAATGTTAAAATAGGATGAGTACCATTAATCAGTTTAATTATTGAGACGGAAAAGCCGGAGCTCCCCACATGCGGTAAAGGCCTAAACCAAATTCCGACATGTTTAGTGTAATGTAAGCTTGATTAGGATGTAACTCAAGGTTGATTTAGTGGAGATGACTGAACATGGCAGTTGATTACCACCTTATTCTCCGACACCCCTGCATGTGATGGTGATGAGTGATGGAGTGATGACCTCTCACACGCAACAAAGGACCATTCAAATGATTTGATGCATTTGTCTATTCATTTTGGTATTTGTTGTGACGACGGACGGACGGACGGTGCGCCTGTGCCCATCCCTCCCACCTCACCTGATGACCCAACCCAACTGGGGTCCATTTGTATATATATATGGTCCTACTCCTACTCATACCAGTTTTTGGACTTGGGTCTTGGGTTTCCATGGCGTGGCCCTCACCTCAGTTCGTCAATCGTCACCGTCAGTGAGAGATATCTATTTTCTCTTTGTAATGGCCTAAAATATGATGGTGGACTGGTCTGGACGTGAGGCCAACGCCACCACATCCACAATGAGAATGAGTTAAAGGTGATTGATTGTGGAGCTCCCTTAGTCCCTAGGGCCTAGCAAAAGTAGATTTGAAATATCGGACAGACAGGATTCAATTAAATAAGCAACAACATCAGCATCGAGACCCCAAAAATAAATAAAGGAGAAAGAAATAAGTTTCTTTTCAGGCATCCTCATTCATGCCCTAGCTTGCTTGGATCCCAATCTCTCTGCCCATCTACTAATGCAATAGTTTCTTTTCAGGCATTTGATGGCATTTCAATTGAGAATTTTGCCAAAATTTGAAGTGATTTCCCCCCTTTTTCTCTTTTGATATTTTTTAGAATACCAAAATATACTTTCTTAGTGCAATTTACAATGAATTTTACATCTAAACTATCCTTAATTCGCGTAGGGGAAATTAAACCGTAACTTTCTGATTAATATCTTTATTTTTTATACGACACTTTGTCATTGAAAGTTATAAGTCAAAACATAGGAAATAGGAAGTTGGAATTCGAGTTTTACATCATAAATTTCCAACCCCACATTCACAAAAAAGAAACACGACTTGCAAGGAAAGGATATTAGAGCTTAGAAACCGGCAATGATGGCATTACTTGGGCTTCAGCCTTTGCGCCAGACTACATGCTCCAATCAAAACAGCTCACTTGTTGTTTCCACATTTTCCCACATGATATTCATAATTGGAATTTAAAGAAATTTTTTAAACATGAATCTCATTAATAATAATAGTATTAATAAGGGCAAATTTTTTAGTAGGTGTTTGGCATTAGTATTAGGAATATCATATCATTTTCTTAGAAAACGGTGCTTATTTTTTGTTTGGAATGGATGCCGTTAAATAGGCATTTTTTTAGAAAATAGCACTGATTTTGTTTAGTACAAATTCTGGCAACAATGTTTTTAATATTAATCTATATTATACAACGTCTAAGATGATGTCACATTAATGTTTTGTTATTGTATCGTGTTGACAGCAATGCATCATTTTCTCAAAAAACATTGAATTTGGTGTTGTTCCAAGTCATACTTTTTCGATTTTTAATGTATGGTCTAAAACTACGTTTTTTCTGAAAAAACGGTGCCAAACAAAAGGATATTATTTGAAACACCATTTTCTCTAATATAACACCTACATGGCATTGTTTTCTCTTGATCACAAAACAGCATTAATGCCAAAATAGTCTTAAATTACCATTTATGAAATTGACTAATTACTATTTATATATTATCTTAAATATCTTTATGTTTTTTAACAATTGTCAAAAACCTCCCTTATGTTACTTCACCATCATACACCATTTGCATGTGACACAAGTGAATGATATTTTTATCTAATATTCCTAAAATCCCCTTTTACGTTTGAAAATGCCCTTTCTCATTTTGGGGCTCGTTCAGGACTGGATCTTCCTGTTCTAGATAAAGAAGGATGTATTGCCACTTGTCTGGACGTACTGCATATAACTCATGCAGCAATTTTCATGGTTGAGAGGAGATCTGGATCTGTCAATGACATGGCAAGCACAATGATGCAGAAATTCTTGGGTTCTGCACTTTACTCTTGAACCACCAGATGATGAGTATGACACTCACAGTGAACTTTGAACTTTCTGCACTAATGTCGTCCGATAGTGGAGATCCTGGAAAATACTATCTATCTCTTGGTATTTGGGAATACTTTTTGAGGATAAAAAGGGTCGTATTAATAGATTTAATTCTTGTACAGAGAAATTGGATGAGCTTATTTCTAACATCATGCAGAGGACAGGGACTGAAAATGGTGAACGCCCAGAGGTCTTGTATGAAGATGATGAAGGCAACAAGGAAATAGACATACTACAATCAACTCTGCAAATTTGCATTATTAAAAGTGTGTATTTATTCCCTTGGGTTTGAAGAGTCCTGTCTAAGCTTTTTCCTATTATAACAATGCCAATGCTAAAAAAGAACTAGATTTCTAAATATTACAAGAGCTTACACGATTGCTGCTCGTAATCAGATTTCCTGTGTTGCATCCATTCTAAGCATGGTTTTTAAAATCGAACCGGATCAGACTGTCAGATCGGAAAAAACTGAAGTCGGTCATCTGATTGGTTTCATTTTCTCCAAATTTGCTTTTTTTTACAAAACCGTTGATTTTGGTCAATATACCGTTGAACCAGCTGGTTAATCGTTCAAACCATTTGAATAATTTTGATCGTTTTTCAAACTTTTTAATTTTTTTTAATTTTTTATTTATTTATGTTTTTGTTAGAATGGGCCGGCCATTCGGGTCGAATAATCAGACCGTTTGAACCAGTAACCAAATCCCTGACCGATTCGATTTTAAAAACCATGATTCTAAGATTATGAGATCCTTCCATTGGATGTTGTTTTGACTCAGGTGAGGGAGACGACAAAGAAGGATGCAAACAAAGGTGGAGGCGGACATAGAAACAGCGACAAAAACGAAAATGGAGACAGAAGCAATGACAGAGAGCAACAATCTGCTTCATATTCTTGAAAATTTTCATCAATTGTGTTTTATTTGGAAATTTTGATGAATAATAAAGGGTAATTGGACATTTTGTTTTTTCCATTAGCATTTAACGATGGTGTCAATTGTCAAGAAAGTAAGGGTATTTTAAGACAATATGCAAACAATAAGGGTAGAATTAATCAATTAGCTAAATCATAAGGATAGTTTAAGAATATTATTATTATTATTATTATTATTATTATTATTAAACATGATAAATGGAAAAATTGAAGAATCTTTCAGAACATGGATGGAAAATTGTAGAACACTAATGGCATAGTTAGTGTTTGGCATCAATGCCATTGCTTTAAAAAATGGCTCTACGTCTGCACCACATAAAAAAATGGTGTGCCAAGAAACACTGCCTTGTTTGGAACCATTGTTCTAGAAAATAGCCACAACTTGGAATTCAGGAAAGCGTGGTTCGAGAAAACATTGAATTTGGCATTTTCTCATTTTCGTAACTGTTGCTACCAATAGTATTGACTAATCCGATGTGGCCCGAACCAAGAATGTGGTCAAATAGTCTTACCAACTAGATGAGGCCGAGGTGGAAGGATAGAATCGTACACCAAAAAGATCTACAACCACAAAAGGTATTAGAGGCTCGAGGTGCACGACTCCGTCCTTCCTCTTCGGCCTCATTCAATTAGCATGACTATATGAGTGTATCCTTGGTTTGGGCCACCTCAAATCAAACAACATCAAATACCACGACGTGGCATCAATGCGGCATCACGTAAAGCATTAGATATGTGGACCAATGTTGAAAACAATTATAGAGCATTGATACCAAATAAAACATTTGCCTTTTCTCAGAAAACATCTTATGTGACAGCATACAGATACAACACCATTTTCTCATAAAATGTCTCTAAAGCAACACATTGATGCCAAACACTTACATACTTATCCGGCTTACCGTGTGTTTAGAAGCATCGGAATTTTTTCAATAAATGCTGCCACATAGGCACCACTCAGCATTTCCCCTCTCATGATCTTCCATACGTATTGAGAATAGCAAAAGGTGACTTACACGCTTACTGTTTGGGGAAGTTATTTTTTAAAACTTCCCGATGTTTTTTCACTGTTATGCTAATGTAATGCCTAGTGGTGCCTAATAGCACCTAATTATCATAAACAGTTGCAATTATTACCTTTTTCGATTTCTACTTTTTATATCATATAAGTGATGTAAATATTTAATATAAAAACAAATTCAAAATAATATTATTAAGAAATTAAGGAACTCATCTAACAGCTTAGGCTGTATAATTCTTTAACTTATTATTTAACCAAGGTACAAGGGGGGCTTGTAATAAAGTTGGGCTGACATTTTCAAGTCTGAATGGTCCAACGTCCCTCCGATCTATAGTGGATAGATTATGTAACACAAGTCCACTATTTGGACAATAACGACTATTCAAGTAATAAGCATCTTCGTCAACTGTAATTATTTTTCTTAAGAGGAGGAAATTAACTCCACTGATAACAAACTGATCCATCAATACGTGCCAATGGAACAAGAAGAACGTTGAGTTTAGTTTCGCAAAGATAAAAGGTTAGAGGTTAATACATATTTAACAATTTATATACTCTAGATTAATGCACAATTAATGAATATAGGAAATTGTCTTTAAATTTGAGGGCCAACGACATGTGCATTGGGGTGGGTTATCAGAATTATTCACCAAAAAACTTATTTATTATTTTCAGAATTTTGATATCAGACTATCAGTCGTATTACATTTCCAAGCTACAACTCCATGTGATTTTGCAGTTTTTGTCGGACCCACCCACTGCCTCTTACATGCTTTAAAATCCCACTTTTATCCAGAGAGAGAGAGAAAAAAAAACTCGTAACCTCTGGAATCAGAATTTAGAACTCAAGCCGTATTGCCGTAGTATGCGAGTCTGATGCTCTGCGGCACCACCCCGTATAGTGCAATAGGATTTGAGGGACTTAGAAGATTACATATAAATTCAAGGGAGCCATGCTTTCTTTATATTTTTTGTTGAATATATTCATTCATGTGTATGTACTAGAGACTTGGAAGATTACATATAAATTACGTCCAAATAATAATGGCTGATTGTAGCAGATTTCTTCTATGGTCAAAGGTGCCAGCGAAGAGACCTGAGATTGTATCTTCCTTCACCCGGGTTTGGGGGTTTAAGAGTTTTGAGGGAGGGCCACCCCTGATGCGCCATTATAAAATAAAAAATATATTGTCATGACTGAAATTTCCATTTAGGCTGTCAGCTGACTTCAGTTGCATATAAAATGAACAAAAATATTTTTTATTAGGCTTCTTTAAAAAATGATAATTAGTAAAAAACAAATCATATTCTTTATTTTCCTGATTATTTGTCTTATTCCAAAAGAAAAATTAAATAGTTGAGAAGTATTTGAGAATTGCAACCGCGGTTGGGAAAATAATTCAGGATATAGCATTCTACAAGTGTTTCTCATTTTATGTTTATTTTCAATAGACAACAACTATTCTACATGATAGATACGTGTATCATCACCTATTGTTAGGGTGTCAACAGTATTCAAAATTTTGATTTTGAATTTGAAATAGTTGAATTTAAATAATTTGAATATCGTAATCGGATGAATTCAGATACGACTTAATTCGATTCGATAAATATTTAAATTCAACCGATTATTTAATTCTTATATATAATATTTAAATTTTTTATAAAATTTATATATTTATTACACTTTACAGGAATTTGAATATTATCTGATTCAATTTAAACTCCATTTGTTTACATCCTACTTATAGCCTATTCATAGGGGTAGAACTTAGGTGCACCTGGAGTTTGGTTTTTTGTCAAATTTTGAATAGACATAGTCTGACAGCCCAAACCGAGAACAATGTAAAATGCTAACCGTGGCAACTCAACTCAATTTGTACTCTCACCCATTCTTGCAAAATTTGGCATGTATGTGGATTAACTGAAGTCAATAACTATGTAATGGGCTGTGAAACCAATGATGACACCTCACGCCAATGATAAATTACATAGAGCCCACAGTAAAAGGCCGAATGGTTGTAGGTGTGTGGAGCATTATTATTATTATTTCCATAGCCTTGTGAGCAGTTATTGCGTTCAACTAAACCTATGTATGTCCGAGAGGTTAGAGGTACTCCAATCCAATTAAACCAAAATGTACATTTATTTTATTTTTATTTTTTGAGGAGAGTATCTTGGCTCTATTTGTTTGATTAGCTTATCAAGCAAGAACGGGAAAAAGGTGATAGCGATACTTGCAGTAATATTGCATCTTCCACCATTGGACTTTAGTGGGTCCAATTGTTTCATATGCCAGGCTACTGAAAGCTGAATTACATATGGATCCAGTGAGATACGCTAGGGCCCAGTTAGATAATGCAATTGAATGAGAGAGCGAGAGGGACGTGATAGATAATGGAGGCGACGCAGAGATGTGATCCAGTTGTTCCTGTAACGTCTTTACCAGGCTAAAATTCGTTATTTGTTGTGGGCCAGGCTGACAGGGCCCATGCCCACTTGAAATATATATGTGAAATTCAATTTCTTCGGGTAGGTGCAGTGTTTGGCCTTAATGTTTTAGAATTGTTTTTACTGCATCAGCTGGGGTTTCCATTGACCAATTAACTTCTCTCGAATAAAAAATTTATCTTCTTTTTTTTTTCTTGCTTGGTGTGAATGAAATAAACAAATTCAACAAAAGTACTTTATATATTTGGAAATAATGAAAAAAAAAAATCAGTGATTTGTTGAAAAAAAGTCATTGATTTGCGAAATGGAATAGCGTGAATACCCAGTCACTCTCTTAAGTAGCTCACAGAATTATAGCACGAACGAGTCATCACCACTGATGTGCCGTAAAAGAATTTGATAAAACTAGAATCAGACTTCTGATTTTCCATGTTCTTCGGTTCTTCCTTCTCTTAGAGATATCCGAGTTTGGTAAAGAATTGGGCTTAGCCCGAACCCAAATAGATTCTAATATGCCCCAATTTCGAATTTTTGCATGGCTTCCTCCATTCCTCCCCAATAAAGTGACCTCACTGAGCTGACTGGTGCTGCGGCACCATGAAGAGCAAGACAGAATAGGATATGGATCTCAAAAAATCAATAAATACTTGTTTCATTAGTACATCTATAGTAAGATATCAATTAAGGCCTGTTTGGGAGGGCTTCACTTTGATTGAGCTGTTTTCAATATGAGCCATTTTGAAGAAGCTACCAAACCAGTTTTCCGAAAAAGTTATTTTCTAGCTGAATGAAAGCATATTTGGGCTTTATGGGTTTTTTCAGCAAATAGAGGTTCGAAACTTTCCATGGGTTCCACCTTACAAAGCTCAAAGCTGCGTGGCCAGCGTGTGAAAGCCCTACCAAATGGGCACTCATTGTGTACTCTTCGAAGCTATTTATAGATAGGAAGTCAAAATGTTTTTACTTTTTTTTAGTGATCAAAATATACTGATATCAGTAGAAAAGTTATTTATCTGCAATGAACCAAACACCCCCTAACCCGATCAGGGGAATACCAAACCATTTGTTATGGGGGTGAAGGTTACCGGATCTGCTCTACCCATGGATGTTCTCGTTTCTTAATTTATCTCTATGTATAATGTTCCTTTTTCTGTTGTTATCTTCCTTTTGTTTTGTTTTGTTTTATGCTATTTAAAACTGGTTCTGCAAATTTACTTTATTGATTTGGACTTGATTATCAAGACCAAGGTTCAATGTATCACAACAATGCTTTATATATACTTTGATTTTGGTGCAGATCACGAAAAGTAAAATTTGATTATATAATATCAAGTTATATGTTTATTCTTTAATTGTATATATAAATATTTATTAATATTTAAATATTAATTTGTACAGTATAACTGTTAATTATTGTCATCTTAAAAAAAGTTGAAGTGTTTTTACTATTTTAGTGGAGCAAGTCGATACTTTGAACCTTGATCCGGATTAAATCGAAATAGACTGACCAATTGACATCACTAGCAGGAAGTTCATTAAACTGTCAAAAAAAAAAGCAGGAAGTTCACTAGTTAGTACCATCAGCTAGAATCTTCCTTTTAAATATTTCCATACTCTTACGGAGTGTAGACATGAAGCGGGATTCGCGGCCTCTGCGGAAATGTCTAGGGTTGGGTTGATGAAGTCCTGTTGTTAATTGTTATCGCCCACGACCTTCGCCCATCTACAACGTTACAACCATAACCATAGCAGACGAGCCGCGAGCACACCATTTTTGCTCATTAGGAGTGTAAATCGGATGGGTTGGGTTGAGTTTATGGTCAATTCAGGTCTAAACCCCAGCACCCCAGCCTAATCTACACTATAATTTAATGCATTCAGGTTGGATTTGTGTCCGTGTGGAGTTTGGACAGTTGCCTTAGGTTTGAGTTAGCAAAGGGTTACGTTCGGAATCAATCTAAAAAAGTAAAAAAAAAAAATGCCAATTCTTAGGCTCAAGCTGAGAATTGAAAATTTGAGCCCAATCCGTATAAAAATTTTGGATTGATTCCATTCGGTCTCAGGTTGGACCCGCCCAAGTTGCAGGAAGAAAGCGGCTATATACCACTTAAATTTAGCTTGAGGGTTAGTCCCAAGGTTATTAACAACAAACAACGAAAAAAAAACTAATTACACAAAATGCATCAATAAACGAAAAAAAGTTTTCCTTCCTAGTTACTAAGAGGCCAAGACTAACATTGGACAGTTCCTTCGAGATGGGCCCACCTGCTGATCAGCCTGGTTACACACCATTTACCAGAGCTGAGATCTTCTGCGAATTCCAACCCTCTACCAATTTGATCTAAAACCACACATCTCACCATGAGACTGGGACCCATCATAAAAGTGGGACCTATAAGGTATGAGATGTGCGGTGTGAAACAATGTTGGTAGAGGATTGGAACGTGTTTTGTTGACAGGTGATCCTGAGTCCATTTACCATCATCAGATGATGGATGGTAATTATGCAATTTTGATGGTTAGATGCTATATATGCGTAACCATAACAAATATAATGGGGAAATTGTCTAAAACTCACCATATCACTAACTTGACATTAAACAGATTAACGGGCATTAATATATTAGCATTTTAACCTTCATAGAAAAATATAAAATACATACAAAATAATTAACGGGTGTTAATATATTAACATTTTAATATTTAGACATAAAAAAGGAAAAGTTCAAAAAAATATTTTCAAATATAAAATACATAAAAACATAGAAATTACAAAAAAAATATAAAAAATCATAGAAATTGCAAACAAAATAAAAAATTATTTTCAAATTATAGAAACTATAGAAATTGAAAAAAAATCAGAAAATAAAAATTGTAGAAAAAGCACCAAAAATTTGTAGATTGTAGAAAATAGAAAAATGTAAAAAAAAAACAGAATTTATAAAAAAACATTGGAAATTGTAACAAAACACTAAAAATGCAAAAAAAAAATACCATTTTTCCTCAAATTCACCATTCAAGGTAATTTGGTCATGAACATTGTTATTTATGCTGACATGAACACTTTTGTTAAGAAGCACTAACGGTGCACTAACGGAAGGTGAGTTTTGGAAAATAAAAATTTACAGATATTGTAAATTTTAGACATTTTGAAAAGTTGTGGTGAATTTAAGAAAAAATGCTGAAAACTCATAATGAGCTCTAGACAATTTCCTAATATAATATTTGTTGATAGTTGCAATTCACCATAGCAAGCACTAATAACAAGAATTAACGGTGCAGTGGCTGTAAATTACGCTATGTTGGTATATACCTTTGCCTTTTAACTTTGATTTGTAAGAAATAAAAATAAAGCAAAAATGTATTTTGAGAATTCAAGAAAATTCACTTGTACATTTGAAGGTAAAACACTTTCAAATCAAACCCCATATCATTCTATGTAGTTTTAGACGTCGAAAGCACAAATCCTGTAGGTTATCCAAATGCAACTAACTCTATCCTAATACAGTATTGTGTATTGGCCTTACTTAGGACGACAGTAAATGATGGAAGCATCGAGGTTCCACATCCCATTTAAGATTCAATGTACTGAACCATTTATTACAGACTGCTAACCACCCTGAGGCCTGAGCATGTGGGGTGTAGGCCAACTGCCAAACTTTTTGACTGACTCTTATTATGGGCCTATCTTCTTTCTCTACGTCTTTCGTGGGCAGTGGGCCCAAAACGGGACTTGGTACGTGGATTTCTACTAACCTCACCCATCAGTACACGGATGGAGACACGTGAACCAATGTCGTCTCGTCTGATCCAGCTTGAAGGGGGTCCGATGGGCTGGAGACAAAATCATGCAAAGCGGGGTGGGCAATTTATCGCAAATGAATAAGCCCAGGCCAGTAGTGTTTTGTATAAATAGGAGGTCACAGGTCACAGGTATGTTCCATTGGCGTGTTCTTGCAAGGCCCACACCTTATATGTGTTCACTTGTGATAGATTGTTCAGCCCGCTGTGCATGATTTTGTCTCTACCCAATCGGAAACTCCAAATTCTTTCAAGAGGCGTTTAAACGTGTGTTATCGTGTATGTACATCAATGAATTTTGACAATAATACATTTAAGGACTTTATGGTGGGCTGTCCAACACTCCAACCCATTTGATTAGGACTTTAGACTGAAACATGTGCACCTGGGTAACATTGATAAAGAAAGGCACAATTTCGGCCTCATTTCTGTGCCCATGCCACCATCTGTGCGTATGTTTGTGGGTTGGATATGGATAGGATAGATGGATCGAAAATTGAAAAACAGAACACAACACATCAAACTGGACCCTACTCGTTTTCTTTTTTCTGTGTTGTGGATTGAGTTCAACTCCAAAGGAACTGATCGATAAAACCTCTCATGTGATATGAAACATGACACGTGGACTGATATGCCTGGATAATTCAATGGTTAAAGCGTTTTACTGGATTCATGTGACATTAAGTGACGACAATAGAGAAGATCAAGATAGAAGACGGAAAATCGATCCACTGAAACAATTAAAAGGAGACTTCAGTGTAAATCCAAAAGTTGTTCCCCCTGAACAAAATTTTCTACCATTTCAACACCAAAAAGCCAACAATCTAACGTCCATGGTATGGAAATGTATGAAACTCCATCCAAACATGGAGCCGGAGGGAGGACCTAAATTCTTTAGCAGAGCACAGAATTTGACAAGTGACAGATAATAATATTGAGTTATTGGCAATCTGCATTCATGTTTTGATGGCAAGCCGCCTTCTTTATGGCACAATCATGGTTTTTAAAAACGAACAGGTGATCGAATTGGTCAGGATCCAGTTACCAGTTCGACCGTTCAACCCGAACAGCCGGCCTGTTCTGATAAAAATTTAAAAAAAATGGAAAACGGTTAAAACCGTTTGAATGGTTAATTAGACAGTTTCGATTTACTGATCAAAATCAACGGTTTTAAGGGAAAAAAGCGGATTTGAAGGAAAACGGAACCAATCAGGTGACTGATTCCCGATTTTTCCAATCCAGTCCGATTTTGAAAACCATGGGCACAATTCCTTTTGATACCAATCCTTCTTTTTCTTGGTCATTATATTTCTGGTTAGCAGTTAGTACTTAATTTCTTTCAGGATCATAAATATTTGCTTGTCGAATTAGCCAAAACATTGAATAAGTGAATCACTGGAAAAGGATTAAACAGCGATATCTATTAAAATTAGAAAACGAAGAAAGGAATTGGAATTTCATCTCATATGTATGGTTCTCTCTTCTATATACATTTGGATGTTTGGCATAACTCTCCGCTAAAAGCCTAAGACAATACTATACTTTTCTCTTCTCTTCCAATTTCTAAAACATCAATTTGGTTAACTCTCTTAGGCTTTGCTTGGTTTGAAAGAAAAGGTAGGGAAAGGAAGGTTGTACAGGTTTCCCTACTTTTCTTTCAAACCAAACACAGCCTTACCGTATTGGGTCTTTCCCATGTTTTGGAGTTTTGAAGAAATAAATGGATATCCAAGTGCCTAGCTTCAATTGCATATTTGATAAATTGGCTCTAAACTTGATTAATTTCTGTCTTTTCTTTCTAGAACTTTAGTTATTTTTTTCCTTGGTTCTTTCTTCTTTTTAACAATTAATCGTTTCCATAGAAATCCTTAATGTCCAATGCAAAACCTTGTATAAAGGCATTTTCTAGACCTTGTATTTGCACTTTACATATTTGTATTTGTACTCTTCCCAAAGTGCAAATTCAAGGTTTAGGCTCAGTTTGGAAAGAGTACAAATACAAATATGTACAATATAAATACATATAAAATAATACAAAATACAAGGTTTTGTACTTTACAAATTTGTATTTGTACTCCTTCCAAACTGAGCCTTATAAATACCACTTAACACATTTGTATTTGGGCTCTTCCCAAACTACTGTGCCTTGGGCATTACTCTTTCCTCCATACAGAAGCTGGTAGAGGTTGGAAATTATTTTTAGGAAAAATAACTGCATACTTCTATAAGGTTTGTTCAATTCTTCAGATTATATGACTTGTATTTCTTATCCGGATTGCTGCAACAGATTTCAACCCCAAATAAGGAACACCACTGTTAAACATCTCAACCTACAGGCTCAGGGTTTGGACTTAGGCAGTTGTCTTCATGGTACCTTTCCCCCCTCGCCCAAGGACCAACACTGCAGATTAGATGGTTGTAAGAAAGCTATCGGTGCCATAACAAAAGATAAATTACAAGAGATATATAGTTTCCATCAACACGGTATCTTCTGGACATGTCTAGCACACAAAATATGGATGCAGATCCCAAGGAAAAAGATTTTGTTATTTGGTTATCGAACCCTACTCTTGAATCTATTGAGTCTGCTTGATGTTTCAAATGAAACACGGCACATAATTTGGATATATCCCTTCACTTAATGCCAATGCTATAGCAATGAGTGCAATCTCTCACTCTGTGTCTGAATATGCCTCCTGGTAATTTCCTTGATGGAACAGCAGCCTGAGAGGGCCATGGTGAGCTCAAGCTCATCCCTTAGCATTTCTATAACCCACCTGGCCCCATATTCTCCTTTTGCTGCTAGCCCATAGAACACAGGCCTCCCAACCTATGACAAATGTACACAAAATCGTTAGATGGATGCAAAAATGGACAGGGTGTCAATAAAATTATGGGGTATATTGACATTGTGATATCTCCAATGATAAGACTTCCAGTTGCTTATTACATTTATAATCTTATTTTAGTATTTGATGGTGATGGGCACTCAAGGTCTCCATACAGATACAGTTGACTCATGCATCAATTCCAACAATTCATCTGCTGGGGTCTCTTTGAAAAGCTGTACACTAAAAGAATGGGGCAACAAAACCATGCAGCAGAGGCTTAGGATCATCAATCCAATAATTTGTGTTATAGTTTACACAAGAGACAGGCCATTATATGAGAGGTCTGGGTATCTTTTCCTACTCTTGAGTCCAGACTCCTGAGTAGGCATGGCATAGGAGTAACATAGTATTCTCTTGGGTTGAAAATAGAAGCCAAGGTTAAAAATTCACTAGGTGAGAGACCATGTTGGAGTTATTACACTGTCAACATGCTTGGGGAAATTCTGCCCTACACCAAAGTTTGTGAGTGAATTAAATGGTTATAGATGAAACCTTCCAAGAATGGCTTTTGTTTGTCATCGCTCCAAATTGAGTGTCTGCTTTTCCTTCAGTATTCACTTATTGATATATTTGGACCTTATTACTCCAGACTTTCTTACTTCTATATGCTTAAGGTTTATTGTTTACGTTAACAACTGTATTCTATCAAAACCAGTGTGCATGCTAAATAATGAATGAATTAAATCTTACTTACAAGAACAGCTTGGGCACCAAGAGCTATGGCCTTGAAAACATCTGTTCCACGCCGTACTCCTCCATCAAAGAGAACAAGAACTTTTCCCCCAACAGCCTGAACCACCTGTTCCTCCAGCATCAACTCAAAAAGGAAAAAAAAAAAAGGTCATTTTTGTTTGAAGAGGCAGATTCCTACATCTTTAGATCGTCACCTCTGTGAGGAGCATAATTATTATAACATTTTGAGAGTGAAAGACCCTTTTACTTTTATTTTTATTTTTTTATTTTGACAAGGCATTTATGGGAACAGAGAAACAAAAGAAGTGAGGTAAGATATGAAACTTAGAGAATGAAAACGGATACTTAATCATCCAACATTTTCTTTCTTTTCATATTATTGATGGTATTTATTGGAACAAAATGTAGACCTCTGTTGCACTAGATATGCCAATTAATGTCTAGGCATCCATCAAACACAAATGATAGTTACATTGAACAATGCTACTGGCCAAATTAATAAAGGTAAAAGTAAAATATATGGCACTAGAATAAGTGGATTGTCATATGAAATTAATTATTCTTAGAATTTTACTTAAGTCACCTCTTCCAGAACAGAAATGGTGGCCGGTGCATAATCAAACTGGCGTGCTCCATGGTTGGATACTATTATCCCTGCAACCCCGGCCTCCACTGATTTTACAGCTGAACATGATTGCAAATAAGGTCATTGAAAACATTCAATTCAACTTCAGGAAAATTGGAAAAGAAAAAAAAAGTTCCTTCTATGAATTAAAATTTCCAAATATCAATCATCAACCATTCACAACCCAACAATTTAAAAAGACATTTAAAAGAAAGACAAGAAACACACATACAGAGAGAGAGAGAGAGAACAACACAAAGGCTAAATACAATCATAAAAGTAGTAACAGTAAGATTGCTCTTCTTATTTGTTTTAGATTTTTTCCCAATTTGGGAGGTTTTCAGAAAGTAACAAGATTAAAGTATTAGAAACATGGGCTTACCATCTTCTGCTGTGAGTGTTCCTTTGATCAGAATCGGCAAGTTTGTTATGGATTTCAACCATTCAATATCCTGTAGCAGTTTTGCTTCCCTTATAATCCAATAAAAACACCAAAACAAACCAGCTGTGATAAAGTAAAGTTAATTATGTTGGCTACAGAATTATTATCTCTTCTTTGATTGATGCCTTTGTATAAACATGGAAACTCAATGACGAATTTTGGTAGTGTATTCAAGCATCTAAAGACGTTGGAAACTTGATATGAGCAAATCTCTTCTGAAGGAGCTTCAATTGAAAAAAAAAAACAAGGAGGTGTTTGTAGGGTTAGGTTTCAATGTTCTATAAATCTTTTTTTCATAGAAAAAGGCAAGGCTACTATTTATATTAACTTAAATACTTAATGTTTCTAGCAATTTGCATAATCACACCATATAGAACTTTGATTTATTATTTTTAGTAATTTCTGGTATCTTTAGATTAAGTTAGCAATTCTTGATTGCTTTAAAGATGCTTGTTGGCATTAGAATTCCCTGGTCATTGTGTATTTGAGCATGTCAAAGAAGCACAGACTTAGCCTACCTCATAGCTTACAGAGACTTTTGAACTTGTATTTTGCTGCTATACCATCAGAATATCACTTTTTCTCCATTCTAAACCCACCAATATTTTCACTAGACTATAGCCATCCTAAATTAGTTCTCAGGCATTGACCAGCTTCTTTTCCTCTATAATCTACAGATCTTATTACTTCTCATTCATTAGTGACCATGCTCACTCTAGTAAGAGTACTTAACTTCTTTTCCTACATTATTTTCTCTTTTCATCAAGTTCCAAGACTGGAAAAATTACTTGGGAATTTTGCCACCAGATTAGAGAGGCCATGGCTTTGTCCTCTAGCTTGAGTGCTACTTTCTGTTCAATTCTGAGATCAGCAGTTGCTCTTTCTGATGCTAGCAAGAAGAGAAAGAGAAAGCAGACTTTGTATTGGAACGCTTACTCCTGAGTTAGTTCTTTTTCTGTTCTTTTTGGGGTCGACCATGTGTTGGGCATGTGTAGCAGCAGAGCAAGCTCTATTTTATTATTGGAAGGGTTCTTTGCTCTTCATCTTCATTTACCTTTCTTAATTCTTGTTCTATTATTACTTTTTTTTTATCTTTCAGTTTACAAAATCCTAATCAGTTACACGTAAAAATTAAAAAAAGAAAAAAGAAAACGAGATATGTACAAGAAAAAAGAATCAAGCTAAAAACTGGGATTAAACTCTTAATAGCCAAGTGGGTAGGGAGGATTATAGAGAAGTGAGGGGCGAGTAATTTGTGCAGGAATATGAATCATTGAGTCTGAAGATTTGGAAGCAGCCCTACTCCTACAAGAGCATGACCCTTGACTAGAGGAGCTGTGCAAGCATGGTTTAGACAATATATTATAATAAATCCCTTCAGATGTTTACAAGGAAAAAAACATCTGACAGAATTCAGAAAGTATGATACTATTAAATAAGGTCAAACAAATATTATTTTAACTACTAATTAATACCTTCCAACTCAAAGATGCATCCATCATTCCAGACGCTAAAGCTTCAAGATCAGAACCTTTTTCCTGCAAAAATTTGGAAAAAAAAAATACAAACGACCATATGCAATGATATGAAAAGTGGAAGAATTCAGAAAGTATGATACTATTAAATAAGGTCAAACAAATATTATTTTAACTACTAATTAATACCTTCCAACTCAAAGATGCATCCATCATTCCAGACGCTAAAGCTTCAAGATCAGAACCTTTTTCCTGCAAAAATTTGGAAAAAAAAATACAAACGACCATATGCAATGATATGAAAAGTGGAAGAGATTTTGGTTGATAATAAGACAAGTTACAAGAATATAAATAAATAAAAAAATTATTATTGGATTAGTTTTAAGACAATGTTTCTGCAAATGACACTGGACAGCATATAACATGGTCCAGGCATGATACTGAAACCTAAAAAGAAACTAACTTAAAGTTTTTTGAAGGGGGAAGGCAGAAAGAGTTCAAGAAAGTTTAGGGTGTGAAGATAACAAGAAAGTTTTAGCATAACTAAAATAAAATCATTAGAATTTCGAGCAAGCATTCTTAACCACTTATAAGGAATGGTGCAGAAAAGCTTAAGAGTCATTTGGGTATATCATCTTTAATAAAAGGGGCACATCCCTAATTGTTATTCAACTCAAATAGTAAACCACTTAAAGACAAAAGCACTTCCATGTTTTGACCTTTCTTATAAGAAAGAGTGGTTTTTCGTCTTTTGACTAGGAATGTGCCCCTTAATAAAAAATGGGATATGCCCTAATCATTCCCCTAAAGTGAATCCTTTTCAAACATGGAGAGGAACACTTACATAAATTTTTCATGGGAAAACATACAGTTTTAAATTACTAATATGATCTTTGAGTACTTGGACCGTAAAAAGTGAAGTAATTAGGTGTTCTACTTACAGAAACAGGTTTTGTTGATATCAATCCTTCGAAATTCTTCAACTGAGGCAAGACCAGTCTGCAGAGGGCATCAGTGTGTAAGGTAAGATATTCTTGTATGCCATGTTGGAGTATGGTCTTTAAATAATTAAAGTTTGTTTTTCATGGAATTTTTCAAAAAATTAAATCTGGATTAGCAGCACCCACTCATAGCATCAGAAGGCATTACATGCATCCAAGTTATAAGGGATGGAGTACTATCTATAAATAGAGGAAGTCCCAGCTCTTCCCACACGGTAGTGACCCAGCATGAAAGAAGAGTCTACATTGTTCTGTGCAGTTGGGTAGTGGAGAGAGAGCTCAAGACCCTCTCAAACGTTTGGTGTGTTCCAAGGTTTCGGGCACTAGTGTGGTGATGGAAGAACCACTAACTCTGTCAAGGGGGACCCTCCTACAATACAACTAACATGGAAAAAAACTCAACTGTGATATCCTTAATAATCTGCACAAACACTAGCTCTGTCAAGACTCAAGGGGGAACCTCCTACAACTGAATGGTCAAATCATCAAATATTAATAGGTACCTTAAGTGGGTATTTTTGCTTTTCGCTAGAAATAGCCTTAATCATCAATGATTATAAAAACATGTTTGTATATGCAATGATTCATAATTTCAAACAGAAACGATACCTGTTTTTTATATCCGCCTCCCTTCGACCAAGTCGAGGAGTATCAGCTGTCAGAACAATAGCCTTGTATCCATTTCTTTCAGCTCTCTGCACGAATTGAGCCGAAATATCTCGTCTTCTCATTACCTGCTCAGTTAGGAACACCAAAATTACTTGTGGTCTTCTATCAACCATCTAAAACTAACAATTAGTAATCCAAGATGCTGCTACTCCATGCAGCTAATGGACCGGTTAAAACATTGAAATAACAGAGACGTATCAAGGATCGCATACAAATAACTGAAAAAAACGAACAGCATTGCAGCTGGAAGCCACCTCCTCCAAAGTGCAGGATGACGTAGAAGACAATACCTACAACTCAAACAGCTTGAGAATTCACATGCTCAAAATAAAAAATTAACAGGTAGTAATTAACAAGATTGAAGTAATACCATGATAGTGTTACAAGCTGCTGCAGCTCTTGCAGTTGCAACTTCGCCTAGGAAAATTCACAAATTCGAATCAGAGTATATGGATAGAGAGAGTACTGATGTAGCAACTATGTCAACAGGACTCTAACCTTCAGGATGTGCTAATTTATGCATTGAAGTGGGAGCAACCATGATGGGTGCCGAAATGTTATGACCCAGTATTGTAGCTGACAGATCTATTCTGCTCACATCTACAAGAACCCTCGGTCGAAACCTGAGTGAGAGCCCATACATATATAAAGCCAATAGTAAAATGGTGAGCTCCATCCATTTGACACATTAAAAGCAATATACATTATTATGTAGGTTTCGTACATTACGTAATTCTACGAAATGCTTCTATGTTCTCCTGAAGCGTGTGCTGGCCCTCAGCTCCACCGGTAATGAAATCATAGTACATCTTTGGAAGAACCTGCCTAGCCAGCTCTTGGAACTCGCTCACGTTAACTGGTTCCATTGCCATTTCACCTGCAAAAAACATGGTCATAATATATCTAGCTATCGGCATGTATGCAAGAGACAAGCATCTCTGCCTGTGAGTGAGTGATTCTAAGTGATGGTAGAGTGCCCATATGCCCTCCTTTGATTCTAAGTGATTATAATTTCATGGTTATCTCTATGCAATACCTTCACAACAATCATTCACCTTTTTAAAATTATTATCTATTTATTTATTTTCTATACAAGAAAATTTATTTGGTTGTTTACCGGAAAATGTTTTATGCGTAAAGATACAATATTATTGGGTTTTTCTGGATCCAAGTTCCAGTTCTTACTGAGTCATTGGATATCCATTTGACTCGGTTTAGACTGGATGATCAAATGGTTAGATCCTTGGTTAATATAAGACACTTGTCTCAAATCTAATGAGGCATGAATTATACCGTTGATGAGCACTTATCTCAATTGATTACTTGGTTGTTGTTTGTTCCTAATAATGGGGAACTTAACGATTGGAGATAGAAAGTTATATAAGGGGTCACTCCCAATTGCTTCTTGCATGTGTGAAAAGCACATTAGAGAGAGAGGAAAAGATCCTCTCTGCTCCAGCTCCATTCAGATTAAGAAGTGCCGAATTGCGATTTGCTGCTTAGGGCCAGTGTCTCGGATCCATATCGTGTGGCAGCTGCTCTTTTCTCCTTTTGTGCAGGTTTGGTGCAGGTTTGGAGCGCCCAAGTAGCAGCCGCTCATCTCTGCATCTTCATGGTTCATCACTAAGTTCTAACCACTGTGATTACTACTGGATTTGCTATTTGATGACTAGCTATATGTGCCTGCTCAAGCTTAATTTGGTGTCACGCATATATATGTCTAGTAGATTTCCTACATGAAGATCAAGTCATCTCTCATGGTCTCTTTAGCTTAGATCAGAAATATAATGCCATTTTACTTATCACAGCACCACACCAGACCTACCGAATTTCTCTCGAATTTAATTAATAATCACTACTCCATTATAATTAAGATCCTATTGATGTATAGTTATAACTTATAGAAAGATACAGTAAATAGAACATTTCAATTTATCCTGTAATCCTTCACTTCCCCTGTAGAGCTAGGGAGATGGCTTTGCCAAAGGAGACAAAGATCCGCCTAATATCGATGATTAGGCAGTGCCAACCTCTTAACAGGAATTGAACTCTGCGTTTCAAATAAAAAATATAAAATTCAAACAAAAATACCTATCAAATATCATTTGATTTTCTTTATCTGCCACTTTCACATAAACCAGTTCAAGAGGCGAGGAGCTTGAATTGGTAGCGCTTTAAATGCAGTGACTGTGACGGAGAACCGTGGCGTTCGTTAATGTTGAATTCCTGCAGATAAGACACTCCCAGGACCAGTAAATGGTCCATTCAGTTACTGTGTCTGAAGCAATTTTTGACCAGAAATCTGAACTTTCAAAAGCTTCCAAAGAACAAAAACAAAATTCTTTTCACCGAAGGAGAGTTAAAAGCAAGCAGAGTTGTACTCAGAAAATGAATATTAGGTGGGATTGAATTGAACAACATAGCTTTTTATAGAGGGAAGTCCCTGATTGAAATCAAGGTAGTATTTATGAGAAAAGTGAGTCCAGTACATGGGTTGAATCCAACCTAGTATTTTTATTTATCTATGCAACAAGAAAAAAAACTAGGGTTTAGCATTTATTTTTTTTCAACCTGTTAGTATTGACTAAGAACTGTCTGCAGTCTTCTTTTACACGTTACATGGCAAGCCAAGGATTTGATGCTTAGATTCTTGAAGTTAGAGGTGCTGGATTGAGCAAACAGGGTATGGAATCAAAGGAAATTGAGCTGTCTTCCAATAGCAATGTATTAGCTAAGCAGATAAAATCTGCAGCTAAAGGTGTTGATAAATGGTTTTTTCCTGCATAACAGGACCGAAGTGTTAACCCCATTGTTTTGGAAGACTCTAAGAATACTGCTATCAAAGAAAACAGAAGGAATCACAACTGGTGGCAAAGTTGACAGAAACTTTTACACGTTTGTCAGAAAGACTCTCAGGCTTTCTTAATGAAGGTCTATCAAAGGCATTCCCGGTTACATGGGATGAAGCACAAGCTTGAGAAAAGTGATTCCAGAATCCAGACATACCTTAATGTTGAGCCAGCACTTTCTACAAAGAATTAACGTTTCAGTATCAAAGTAGAACACAATAAACAGTGTCTTCTTTCAAGGGCAGTTTTGACATTTTCAAAAGTTCTAAGTGGCATATGTCATCACACAATAAACAGTGTCTTCTTTCAAGGGCAGTTTTGACATTTTCAAAAGTTCTAAGTGGCATATGTCATCACGTGATACAAATATCTGGTGGGCTGTTAAGAGCAGGAACCTATTAGACAGATTTTGAAAGTTCAGGTATTGTAAAGACACATTTTAAAATTCAGGGGCTGACTTGAGACAACCCCTTAAGTACAGGGCATTGATAAGGAATTTTCCCTTGTTTTTTTCCTCGTGAAAATGTATGGGAGTGCAAATAGGCTGAGTGTAAATTATGGTTTACTTTTGCTTTAGATTTGGCTTTCTATTGTTTGTTTATGAGAAATAAAATGAAGTGGCCCCCACTTTATGACAGAAAACGGAGGTAGTAAGAGGGTTATTTGTTTGGAGGTGAGGTAGGAAGCAAAATGCTATGGTCCCCACTTCATTTGAGAGATAATTGGGTAGAAAGAAGATGCTGCAAATTTTGCATCAGTTTTGAGATAAAAAACTAATGCAAATGAAACTATGAAAGTAGAAATTTTGCATCAGGTAGGAGTGCAAATCATAGTTACAAGCAGATGCATAACCAAACCAGGTGCAAAATTTGTATCTGGTTTAGATTTGCATTGCAAACAAACAGAGTGGAAGGAACGAATAATGTTCCATTTTCAGAAGAGATCCAAAAGCTTTCCTTTGGTCTCATTAGAAGTCGATCTATCCATTTTCAGAGAGAATCCACACAACATATTCAAGAGGTCCAACTTTGGAGTTAGATCTCAATGGATACCAAAAATTCAGCAAGCCAGCTGAAGAAGTTTTAATTTCTAAAAACATTCTATATATAACAAGTGAAACTCCCTTCGTTTTTCCCAGCCTCAAAATAGAAAAACAAACATGTAGGTTATTAACAAGTGAAATTCTCCTTGTACGCCGCCTCACAATGTAGGCTTCTCTAATCATGTAAATACTTGCATCTGTCTCCATAACGACACCTCCCTTGAGGATAGAACCAGCATGGCTGCAGTTGCACACAACCTTGCCTCTGCAATGTCCTCTGGGGAAAATAAGAATTCAAGCTTGCCAATGGCTGCCTGTGATGGAACCTCTCTGATGGTTGCTCATTTGCATGTGGGTGCTGCCTGCTGGCAATAGGAAATCCTTTACTCTGCTGATTCTGGATGTCAGGAATGTTGGTAGTCCGCTGGTCTCTAATATGTCTGTTCTGGAGGCCCATTGGTTCAGTAGGAGTGGCTTGAGGTTGACGTTGGAAGATCCCAGTGAAACTTTGGGGGATGGCACACTGATGTTGGATGACCTCAATGAAGTCAGATTTTGGAGGTTGCTCTTGGGGACTAATTTTTCCCATGTGGGGCTGCTGCTGCTGTTCTCGAGACTGTATACTCTGGATGGTGCCGGTCTCCTTTCTTGCAATGCTGTGGATTTAAAATAGACAACTTTAGCAGCTAATAATCAATTAACCATAATGTAAAATAGCTTGGACTGGATGAAGTAGGGAAATTTTGATAGAAACAATAAATTTCTGGCAATCTAAATTAAATCCATTAATTGAAACAATTGACACCTTTTAAAATTAAATAACAGGTAGAAACATTTTGGGGCAAAAGCCAACGACAAACAATTGGGGTTAATGCTTTATAGAGTTGAGTTGAGCTGCATACAGTGGGTTTTATAGCTGTTTCATTTTCCACAGAGAAAAGAGTAACTTGAACAGAGGCCATCCAAGGATGTATCTTTACTAAACTAGGTACATATTTTCAATCTAGCAAGCTAATGGCTTAGATTCTCAAGAAACGGAAAAAGTATAAAAAACAAAGCTCACAAAAATCACCTTTGACCCTCTCGAATTTTCTTCCTTGTTTCCTTCTCTTGAATCCTAGCCTCTCTCTTGGATCTAGCAATAGAACCTCTTGAATGCTTTTCAAGCAAAACTTTCCTTCTTTCCTCTTCATTGCTCCATACCTAAATTTTTGCAGGATGATCAGCATTATTAACATAGAAGAGTTATGCAACTGGGAAAAAAAGTTGAAAGAGAGGGATGCAAGTAAACACGTATTTTTGTTTTGGATCCAACCAACCTGCCTCATTGTCTTGAGCTTATAGAGATTCCTTCCCTTGATGAGAAGGGGATGAAGTAGTGGGAGTGGTTTGACCCCTTTGCTCCATAGCACTTCAATCTGATCGTAGAAATCAAACACAGCAATTTATACACAGTAAAATGAAATTTTAAAATTTCTATACATGATATAATAACATAAGGTAACCCTCCATAACAGAAGTTCAACTTCAACCTATTTTTCATCTAACCAATGTTTTAAAACATGGAGGCGTGATGCGAGGCGTTCCACTACCTAGAGGCGTGAGGCATAATTCAGAACGCAAGAGGCGTAAGCCTTTTTAAGAGGAGGGGGGTTAGGAGGAGGATGAAGAGGAAAGGGGGATCTCATTTTTTCTTTATCTTTAATATAAATCTTTTATATTAAGAAGAATAAAGATGCATAATAGTAGTTCAAAGGGGGGGTCTTGTCGAAGCAAAGGCGAGCGAGCGAAGTGGGGGGCGAAGCCCCCCAGCCGAAGGGGCAGGGGGCAAACCATTTTCTTTCCCCTTGTCTTTTCTTCCCTTCCCTTTCCTTTTCTTTTCTTTCCTTTTCTCTTTTTTTTCTTCTCTTTCCTTTCCTTTTCTTTCCCTTTCTTTTCTTTTTCCTTTCCTTTCCTTTCCTTTTTTTATTTTTCTTTTTTTTAAGTATTTTCATATCAGGTGTGCATGAGGTGCAAGAGGCATACGCCTCTGGCATGCCTCATGAAAAAAATGCAAGAGGTGTACGCCTCAGGGCGTTTTGGGCGCACCTCCAGGCGTACGCCTTTTAAAACACTGTATCTAACTGGAGTATTATTTATCTAATTGATTGAGATACTTCAATCTTCAATAAACATGAAAAAGGAACTCTTAAAATCTTCATTTGAAACATGAATGGGAAAACATCAATCTAACCGTGAAGGTGTGTTGTTGCTTGGCAGCACCATAGCTTTCTTTCACGATACGGCCGACAACAGTCCTAGTACCAATAGAAGGACCTGTGGCACTCCTAGATGCTATATTATACCTGGACAAACCAAAATACAGAAAGAGAAGGGGAACTTTAAGAAAACCAGACAAAGAAGAAATTAGGCAACAATGTGAAGTCATATTTTTCAGACATGAATTCTTTACTGAAACGCACATCTCTTTTCTACAGGACCAATCTACTGAATCCAAACCACATATACTGAAAATTACTTAATCAGATTATATAAATCTGTCAAATATGGTTTTATGGACCACTGCCCAAAAACAAAAACATATCCGATCAAATTCAATTAGTTAAAGACATTAAGGTGAAGAGAGCATTATACTTGTGACAATTGAGTTTTTAGCTGCATACAATCATCCTGAACAATACCAAAATCTGTTGAAAAGAAGAATGCCATGGTAGGTTTAAAAAATACGGATGGAGAAAGCATTTAGTTTGTGATCACTGATATGAACTTGAAGCTTGATCTCTAGTTTAAGCATTCAGGACCAAACTCAATGGTGATATGCAAGAACCTATCAATTTAGGGGATCAAACTCAATAGAGATATCAAATTTGTGTTTGGTAGAGACACAAAGAACCATTACCTGATGTTCACCCCTGTAATTTAGAGTCTTGGGAGGGGCGGACTTGAACCCATGTTCTCATACTTGTGAGCCCGGGACTTTAACATTACACCAAGCAATGTCCCCCTTGTTTAGTAGAGACTCAAGAATATTAAAACATCATTCATAATGTGGACAATGCAACATTGGTACGGGTCATTGCTATTTGCTGTGGGAAAAACTCAGGAGGCTGACAAGAGTGAGAAGAGTATGAACAGCTTTGAGCTTGAGATTGGCCATTTTGTGTAAAAAATGCAAAAAGGTTAGGTTCAAATCCAATTAAACCCTCCCAAGGCCCTGATAGACAGGGCTAAAATTGGGAAATGACACTCTAGTGGTGAAATATTTGTAATGTCGAGAAAGGTAATGTGTTTTAAATTCCATTTTAGCTAATGGTACAGCATTAATTAAGGGCACTGAATTTCAAGTTTCATCAGCTAATGGTGCAAAAGCTTACATTTCATAAACATTTTGCTCAAACATTACCACATCTCCAGTGCATGCGTCTCCTGTATAAAAGCACAACATTATTAAAAGAAAGACAAAAGCAAGAAAAAGATAAAGTAAAAGAAATTTAGAGCTATAACAGATCATGTACTTGTAACTTTTTTTTTTTTTTTTGAGGATGAAATAACATGATGCAGAAATAACAAATAGAGCTAACATTTCCCCCATTGATCATTTTGACTTCTTCCCCCAGTCAGGTCTGTACCTCATGGATGAGACATAACTTAAAATTAGAGTATAACTAATTTTAATTTAATAATTGAATACGAAAAAGGAATCATAAGACATGCTCCTTTAATTTAATAATTGAAGGATAAAAATTATGTACCAGATGGTCCAGATTAATACCTTTACAGTTCAACACAAAGCTAGATAATGGGTACTTCTTCTCACCACCCCCATCCATTATCCTGAAATTCATTATTGGAGAAAGCAAATGGAAAATCAGTGGAAAATAAAAATTGTCAAGGTGATCTCTGATGGGCAGGATAATTATAACTGGTCATAATTAAAACAATGAAGAAAAAAATATTACTCAAGGTGCTCTCTGATGCGCTGGATAAGAAGATCCTTTTTGCCGGTTAATCTGAGCCCATTCTTCCTCAAATACACCTTACAATCTTCAACTTTTAATTTCTCCAGTTTACCAGCTGCTAGCATCAATTAAAAGGAAATAAACAAAAAATGTGAACAAAATAAAAATTGTTTATTTGAGAATTCCAGTGGAAACTGGAAACCTCCTTATATGAACTCAGTTTTTTTTTTTTCCTTTTCTAATCCAATGATCATTACGTTGAACAAATTCCAATGAAATTGATCAAAACATTATAATTGAACTTTTCTTCATCCTTTGCTGCATAAGCACAAACTGCTAAAAGAAAAACGTTCAAATATCATTTCCCATCAATTGATAGGCATCTAAACCCTAATTTAACAACGGATATGGCATTAAACATAACAGAATGACTAAAGAGGGTTCATGTAGCCGACCCCCATATGGTTGCATTAAGGCTTGGATGATGATGAGGCATGTAATCTCATAGACACGTTTCTCTACTTCCACCCAATCAAACAGTAAACTCTCTGAAATCCCAAGAACCCTAGTAAATCCCAACAGAAACATCAAATGGGCTTAACAACTTCCATAGTGCCACCTTTGGTGTACTTGTCATGATAAGCACATAAAAGTGACAAGGAATACAGAGTTGATTGTATCTAAATACTGGTGAAATAAATGAAAAAGAAGGAAATGAGAACTTCTGTTTTTTCGCTATGACAGAAGAAATAATTTGACTAACCTTGGATGAGTTTTTGGACCTTTTCAAAGCTTTTCTCGTCTTTCTCTTCAAGTTCGGGCACCTTTATTTCAGCATCATCCAGTTCATCCTCACTGCCCAAATCCATCTTCTTCTGGACAGTACTGCACACATTATTAAAAAAATAAAAATCAATTTGGTTTCAGCTCATGATAAGACTTTTATAACGATGTAGTATAGTCAATACTAACCGAGACTTTGTCTTGTTGATCGAAAACCTTGAGAAACTTGAGCGAGTTTCTTCGATAATGTCGTAAGTTGGATCTTCTTCCGAGTCATCTGAATCATAATTCTCAGTTTCAGATCCTCCATTTTTACTGTGATCTTCTTCAACTGCTTGCAGCTCTCGGTCAGAAACTTCCATTGATCAGCTTCTTCTGATAGGGTATCAATGAATTAGATAGATAAAATCGATCTAACGCTGGTCGACGTTGGGGTTTCGTCTTGTCGTCGATAGGGTTTCGTAAGAGTTATGACTTGAACGCTAAAATCTTGGGTTCTTGTTGGGGGTGGGGGGTGGGGGGTGGGGGGTCGGGGGGAGGGGGAATGAATGGAGTAACGTTCAAGATTTTCAAATTTGAAAAGTAATTGCGAGCTAGGGCTATCAACGAGTCGGGTATATCCACCCGAAAGAAGGGAACTGACCGATCGGTTTTATCCCAACTCCAGTTGGAGTCCGAATCTCCTGCCCACACAAACTCTCCCTATGTCTACCCACACAATGTAGCAGCGACACATGGCTCCTATTTATCATATAACAGGGGAGATGTTCCTAATTCACGGGGTAATGTGTTGTGGGTAGATATGGGCAGAATTCTCGTAGGCAAGAGATGGAGTCTAATAATTGAGTCGGAACGGGTTCTAGTTCTTCTCAAGACTCAAGCCCCTGAATCTTAATTCTCTACTGGAAGTCTGAAATTAGGGCGTGTGGCTTCTAGTTTCAATGGTGAGCTTATTTCGTCTGGCGATCTGTTCTTATTATGAAATCTGCTCCAGTGAACTTCTATAGAGTTTTATTATCAATAAAAATAATTTTTTTTAAATAATTTTTAGAATTGGATAATTTTTTTAAAATATAGAAAAAAATGGATAAAAACACTGTTGATCTTCTTTATCCTTCAGACTATCGAACAATTTCTATCTTTCTCTTTTCTCCTCTTCCTCCTTCCTCTTCTTTCTTTCTTTCTTTCTTTCTTCTTCTTCTCTACATCTGAGTTTGGAGCAGACTGTTATGAGTTCTTTTGAAATAATCCAGACAATTTTCTCTGCTTGTAGAACCAGCTTGCGATTAAAGCTTCGACGGAATCCGAAGCCTTTTGCTTCCGGTATAGACTATGCGCTCAATACGTGAAAAGATACCACTTTGAAAAAAAAACGAATATCACTCTGACGAATTCCCCCACGGCAGCGTACTCCCCCAGCACCCCAACGTCGGCACCGCACCTCAGGAATTGCTGAAAGAAGAGCCTGAAGCTGGTGCCCATAACGAATGCAATTGTCAATGGGCCCGAAACAGCCCGATGTAACCGCCACTAGCTCACCAAAGCGTTTTTCGCCGGGATCTCCAATGTTAAGTAGAAC
The DNA here is from genome assembly GCF_056320005.1 of Nelumbo lutea. Taxonomy (NCBI): domain Eukaryota; kingdom Viridiplantae; phylum Streptophyta; class Magnoliopsida; order Proteales; family Nelumbonaceae; genus Nelumbo; species Nelumbo lutea. The sequence continues at coordinate 2,267,691 of NC_142689.1, forward strand.
CCATGGAGGATGAAGAACCACGTGATCTCACATGTGGGCTCTAAACGCCCCAAATAAAAGACGATGAGTTCGTGTATCAGCCCCGACACCACGAACGTTGCCAGTATGGCAGGTAGTGAGGCCCACTTCCTTCCCGTTATTCGAGTGGCGAGGCTTCACGTAGGCTCGTATACGGTGGAGCGCAAGATATTGGAGGCCATGATGTTCCCGTCTTCGTCCCCAGAAATCCTGTAGTGAGTTGGAGAGGTAGGGATCTTTGAACTGTGCTTCCAGCTCCATACCAAGCAGGGCACGAGCCAGGTATGCGACAATGGCGAGAATGATTTCCAGGAGAAAGTAAATGTGGAGGCAGCAAAGTGCCAAGATGACCTTGGGATGCAGATACGGATGTAGGGAGATTTTGTTCGGTGGTGCAAGGAGGAAAGAGATGAACAGTTTTTACCCTTTTTTTATATATTTAAAAAAAGGTTACTCCATTTTAGAAATTATTTAAAAAAAAATTATTTTTACTGATATTAAAACCTAAAAGTTGCTGCTCTTATCAGCTATGATCCCTTATTTAAACAACGATTCAATCTCCAACCATGCTTTGAAAAGGGGTTTACATAAATAATAACTCATAAATATTTAGCAATAAAGGCAAAATATAAAAACCTCCCCTAAATTTTTTGATAGTCATAAAAACCTCCCCTGTGTTTTAGCTGTATCAAAAACCTCTCCAGTAGTTCATACCTCCCTTTCATTATTTTTCAAACAAAAAAACGCTCACGTAATGTATTACTTTTTCTAAAATGCCAGTTTTACCCTTAGGTATATTTACTAAAATACCCTAATCCGCATATAGCTTGGGACCCTAAAGAACATTTATCCTCTTCTCTTTGTTTCACTTTTCCAACCTTCCGATTAGGGCTGTTCATAAGAAGACCCAACCCGACCAAATCGACCAACCTGAATCGGTCGGGTTTTCTTTAGCACTGATCGGTTTCGGGTTGTAAAAAATCATAAACCGATGGTTCGGGTCGGTTTTGGTTTTCATATGTGAAAATCGAAACTGACTCGAACCGAACCAATTTAGTAGTTAGTAGTTAGTTCCTAGTTAGTATTTACAACCTACTTAGTTCCTACTTAACTAAGTTGACTCTATCATAGTTACAATCTAACTTAATTTCTAATCTTCTAGTTAGGAATGACATTAATGGCAAGTATTGTAAGAGAACTAGACAATTAATTTTTTTGGAAAAATTTAAAGAAAAGAATCTAAGGATCTTAGTTTTTATGGTCTTTTACACCAAATAGGCAACCAATTACAATTAGAATTAGGTGTCATTTTTTACTTAGATTATTAGGTTTCTTGAAATATACAAATTTCAATCTTCTTTCTCTAATACAGTTTGATTTTCTATTTTCTTGATAACTTATATTCTAACTTGGTCCGCCCCCTGCCAATTTCAGTCTTCTTTCTCTAATAGAATTAGGTGTCATTTTTTACATCAAATTTCAGTCTTCTTTCTCCAATATATCAATTTATTACCATGGTTGAACTTAGAGCCGAAACCAACCCAAACCAACCCAACCTGACTCAAACCGACCAGGTCGGTTTTGCTTAACATAAGATTGGTTTCGGTTTCAATTTCAGGTAACCCGACCAGGTCGGGTCGGTTGAAAAAATCTCAATAAACCGACCCAACCCGACCCGTGAACAGCCCTACTTCCAATTAGGGATGGCAATTTTTCCCATCCCCAATGGGTACTTGATTTCCCTAACCCAAGTGAGTCAAGGATGGGGAATGAGGTCGCCACTCCACCCCGACCCCGATTATATATTAAATATATATTATGATACTATTTTATATTATTTTATATATATATATATATATATATATATATATATATATATCAAAATATATTTAAAATATTATTTATATTTTAAATAGATTTATTTTTCAAAAAATATTGCTAACTAAAAAATTTTGGGGATTTGGGTCCCCCATCGAGGATGGGGTGAAAAACAATTTTTATTCCCAATAGGGATTGGGGTCGGGGTGAGAAAGAAAAAGTTTGCCACCGAATAAAACTATTAAAAATAATAAAACAGACAATTTGAATTTGAACTTCGAAGCAATCCAGTGTTGAATAAACCCACCCTGAAACTTCCAAAAACAAAAATTTATTGGAGTCAAAAACACGAGGGAAGAAAGATGGTTCCGATTTGAAGCAAGTTATTAATGCAGTTTTGTTTCAACCAAAATGACATTTCTCATATTCAATGATAGAGAAAAGAATGGGAAGAATTCATGAATCACCAACCAAGTGTAACAAGGATCCCATAGACCTCAAAAAGAAAGAAATTAATTCCTATTTGCAAGAGAGATTAAAAATTCACGTACAAACTAAAGACTAAGGACCCCATAGATCACAGACTATGATGCCCATATAGAATGCATACGAATAAACCAATGGAATGTGCGTTGTGCCATCTCTAAGAAAGTTGTAGAATGTTATGGACTCCATCTCCCTAACACAACTTGTTTATTTATTTTAGGTCCTGTTTGGTTTGTGGGAATAGAGGTCTGGAATCGAAATCAGAATGGGCTATTTCGGTTCTAACTGTTTGACTGGGCAAAATCGAAATTCCATTCCCATTCCTACTGGAATGGCATTCTCCCATTTGAGGGAATTGCCATTCACTGCCTCTCCCTTGGAAATGAAATCCCATTCCTACTGATTTTAATTCCCATTCCCATTTCTATCTGAACCAAACAGATTATGGGAATGGATCATTCTGATTCTGATTCCGATTTCGATTCTGACTATGAACCAAACGGACCCCTAATTTGGATTGGAAACCTTTAGAGACCTGCTTAACAAGAGGTTTGGAATAGGATTACAATTTTTTCCTACAATTTTTTCTCATCAATATGTTGCATTTTCATGGATGGGATTACAATTTTTTTTCTAATTTCCTACCATTTACCACCCTTACAAACCATAAAAAAAAAGGAATAGGGAAATATATATAGTAGTCAGATTATCTATTTTGTGGACAATAGACTCAACCAAAGATCTCAATCAACTTCACATTGTGTTTCTTCACCTCATCCTTTGGCATGATTATACAGTCAACATTCCATCTTCCATCGCCTCTCTCGCTTGATCAACCTTTGCAATTTCTGATAACAAGAGGTTTGGAATCTCCTTAGGAACTTGCCACTACTCCATTAGATGCAATCCTAATGTTGTTCTTCACCTCATTCTCACAGCTCCTCACATTGTTGATCTAGGCGATCCTTCCATCCTCAACCAACACTTAACCTCTTTCGTCTTCATCTTAGGCAAGTTTGCCTTGAACATGTGAGTTGCCAAGATAGTGCGATAAAAATTTGTTGGGAAAGGGATCAAAGATGTTGGATTCATGTTGAAGATGCTCAAAATGATTGACAATTTTAAAAGGAAACAAAGGCAAATTTGAGACTAGGAAGGTAAAGGAACAGATATGGAGAAATGAAATGGGGAAGATTTGGAGAAAAAAAAAGGGAAAATTCTCGATTAGTACCTATACTTTGGGCCTACTACCACTTTGGTCCCCAAATTTTAAAGCGCGACAATTCAGTATCCAAACTTTCAAAACTTGCCAATTTAGTATCTACTGTTAATCCGTTAAGTGGCATTTGAAAAAATGCAAATGCCCTTTGAGTGTCATTTAATTCTCTTTATCAATCATCCAAATGTTGACAAAAAATGAATAGTCCCAAATCCTTGCATCTTCTATTCAAAAAAGTTTAGGTCATGTCTTAGTATGCATTCTGGTGACTCCAACTTTCTTAAGTAGAAGAGGTGCGTTCATAGTGAGCAGAGGGCGGTTAGGGTTCTACACAACAGGGATGCTTGGTAAGGTCAAGGGCACAATGAACTGCCCAATAGTGATAGAGGGGACCTCAATGTGCATGGCATGTTAGTCTTGTCCCTTGTGGCTGCTCCATCAACATGTGTGTTGTTATTGACGTTGTTGACATGGGCCTTGTTGGAAGATGCCATCGAAGGTGTAGTTAAAAGGAGAGTGTGGCAACAGGGCTTTTGTGTAGCGTATCCCATAAATGGCGCTAATTGATGATGCACGATCTAATAACTCCCAATTGGAGGACAGCTCAGATGTCGAGCTGGTGAGTTCATTGGGTCGAGCTGCAAGAAGAGCAAATCAGGGTGTTTAGATTGCTTGATTCGGGGTGGGCACTTTGATGCTTAAGTCAACGAAGAGTTTTGAGAGATCTAAAAAGTGAGAGAACTAGAGAGCTAGTGAACTGTGAGAGCTAAATCGCATGTACCTTTTATTTGAATGGAGATACCTTTATATAAGCAAGCTACCATAGGGCTTACAAAACACATTTGAGATCTTTGACCCATCTGGTTTGGAGGCAGTTTCACGCCCGGAGATGGGCTCTGCATAAGCGGGTAGCGTTTATCTAGTTGTGCCCTAAGCAGGTGGGGTGATAATCGACTCTTCCGACATGGCGTCGTGATCCTAGGACATTCAAAGACAACAACTTGCTCATGGGGGAGGCCACCCAGCATGTCGGGCAGGTCGCTAGGTGAACTCGGTTTAGGTCGACAGAAACAAGTCGCCTCTTGCGCCGACCTGATGTCTTGCCGGGTCGTTCGCAGTCCAGCCTGCCGAGGTTGTCAAGGCAAGAACAAAGTGTCTGAGGTGATCTTGAGGTTTACTTACGTGGTGCTAAGATGTTGTCTGACTACTTTGAGGTGCCAACACCATCATGTCATTGGAGGGCCAAATCACCTCTCATCACTTTTATGGTTGGAGTTGCCTAGTAAGGGGGTAATGCACGGCATGTAAGCATTCCATGTATTGTGGTCACGTAAGGGGATATGAAGGGGCTTTGGCCGATGACGACTCCATGTCACTAATCAAAGACTAAATGCACCTAGCATGTGCGTCCACATTAAGTGCTCGATGAACCATTAAGGGCAGGAATTACTCAAGTGCCCTTAATAAAAACTTGCTAATCGATAATACCCCTGATCGATACCACGTATCAGGATCCAACGAACCGACCATATATATCCACATCAACATACATGAATACATGTAAATAAGATTAAAGATAAAAAGGATAGAAACATACAACCTTATATCAATGCCAATACTTTGATTAACTTTTATAGTCTAGACGTCAATTGGCACCAAAGAGCTAATGTTCCATCCATTCCCAATCAACAATCATTAATATAGTGGTCCAAATACTAATAAAAGATTAGTTCCCACGTCACCCAAGCAGTGTCTGTTCATTAATTACACTGCCCCAGGCCTCAAACCACATCTTACTATGCATTGAGAATATTTCCCGTACTTATGTGTTATTATTTATGGAAAATGCTTCCAATGCATGATGGGTTGTGCTTGTGAGGTCGATGTGTGGCTCCTGTGTGAGAAATAGATCACACCTCTACTGGGTGCTGATTATAGAAGAAAAAAAGAAGATTTGATATTGTTTTTGCATGTGGGAACACAACAGTACTTGTAAATCTGCGATGGGGTTTGAGGCCCCATGGTCCATAACTTGCCATTTGGTAATCGGGACTCTGGTTAAAAGTTGTCATGCCCAAAATCAGCATAATCATTAGACGATATTTAACTAGAACATTTGTTAGACTTGTATTGCTAAGTTCATTATTTATGAGTTATGTCGATGAATGAATATTGGCATTAACGGCCTTTCCAACTCAAAAAGATGATATTTATCCTTCTCATTTAGGATTTATTGTTCAATTAAATTCAACAAACTTAAAAAAATGATATATGAGATAGGGCACATCTAGGGGTGATCATTTCAGCCCGGCCTGGCCCCTGGTCCACATTAGACCCGCAAATTTTAGGGCCGGGCTTGGGCTTAAGACTTCAATCCCGGCCCGGGCTACTTGCATATATTTAAACTTACACATTTTGTGTATAATGTATACATATGTAAACATGTTATTTTACATTATATTATATATTTTATATATAAATATTATTACATGACATATATAATTTATATTATATGTAATATTTTATATTATGCAGTGTATAAAATAAGTTTATATGCATATTATGTCATTTAATATATAAATATGTAATGTTTTATATATGAGTGACATTGGCTTGGAATCAGGCCCAACCCGACCCGAGCTCGTATAGACTTGGGCTAGGGCTTATGTTTCAGGCCCGACCCATGATCACCCCTAGGCACATCCCAGTATCCCACATTCATCTAGGGTGTGATCATTTCGGGCTTAAGCCTATGTTTTATGTTCAGTCTTGGCCCGGGCCCAGGCCCACAAATTTTAGGGCTGGGACTTGGCCTAATACTTTAAGCTGCCGGCCTGCATATATATATATATATATATATATATATATATATATATATATATATATATATATACACACACACACACACACACACACATTTAAGTTAAATTCTATTAAATTAAAATTACAATGATGAGGGTAAAATTATAAAAATACTCATGGTTTGATTCTCTATTTTTTATCATTGTTTGTTTTTTTACATTTAAAGTTTTGGCCCAGTTTGAAAAAAAAAAAGTATAAATACAAATATGTACAATATAAATATATATGAAATAATATAAATATATGCAAAATAATATAAAATACAAGATTTTGTATTCTACATATTTACATTTGCATTTGTACTCCTTCCAAACGGAGCCATAGATGCAAACCATCCATGAAAAAGTAAGCATGGGAAAGTGAGAGCCCCAATGAACAATGAACATACTAGATGAGATTACTTTGATGTTCCAGGTTTGTAACTTTGTATCCGAAGTCAAAGGTAGAGAGTAGAGCTGAAAGTTGGGCTGGGTTAGGTTAGGTTGAGGCCAACCCTATCCCAACCCTAAGTTCTAAACCCCTAACCCTAATCCAACTTGACCAACCCAAATCTAACCCTAACCCTAACTAAATTCCTTCAACCATAATCCAACCTAAGGTCAATTTCGGGTTTGGTTGGGCCCAACCTTCTTCCCATCCCTTAAAACTTCATAGAATTTATTGATTTTTAGATCTTAACTCAACTTTCACTACACATGTTAATCCTATGTTTCATTAGTATTTGTTTGTTGACATTTTTCTTGTTCATTTGGTACAAATTTTAGAAAAACAAGTGTTATAGTTTATTATGAGTTATGATAGATCTTTTATGGGTGGCAAACAACAAAGAGGCGATGAAAAATAAAATTTTCAAAAAATATAAAATAATGATATCAAGGTTTTAGTCTTTCTTATTAGGATTAAGTGAAGTGATTATTTTAAAAGAAATACATAATACTATGTGGTGGGGGCTATACAAATATCATGCATCTAAACAGATGAGTGTATGTTATATATTACATATAACATATATTTATATATGACATATACTATAGAGTTGTGTTCGAGTAGGGTCGAATTGCCTAAGGGGTCAACTTTAACCCAACCCAAAGTAAAATTGGGTTCATAAATTTCAACCTTAACCTTACCCATAACCCGAGCATCAACCCAATCCAATCAAACTCATTTTTTTCGGGTCGGATTGGGGCCAACCCAGCCCAAGTTGCAGTCTTAATTGAGGGAGATGAATAATAGTAGTGAAAAAAAAGATAATGAAAAGAGGGTTTTTTACTAATTTTACCACTCAGTCTTTTTTCATAATATTTGGTACCAAGTATATGCGTAGAAGTTCAGGAATTTACCCTAAAATAATCTACATTGATTTCATTTTTTTTTTCTGGTCATAGGTCCCTCTCAGTCCTTTTTACTTGGATCATCACTTGCTCACTGAGCACTTGTAGTTCTTCTTCTAGCACGGCTCAGATTCACCAATGCCGGGCATTTGAGATGGCTTCAAATCGATGAGAACTTCTATTTCTCTTCTACTTCTGGTTTTCCGTCAGAGTGAACATTACTAGCTTATTCGTCTCGAGAAGCCCAGAAAAACGCATCCCTTCTCATCAATGGAGGCGGCGTTTTTCTTAGCCTAGATTGGATTTCCTCGAGTACTGGGTTCCGAGTTTCTTCTTTGATCAATCTGGGTTTTGGTTTGATCTTCTGGGTTGGTATCTGCTTCTCCAATGGCAGCCTCCTCTGTTGCTTCTCCTCTTTGTACGTGGCTCGTCGCTGCTTGCATGTCGGTTGCTTACGAGAAAGAATACTCTCTGAAGCCTTCTTCCTTTCAGTCTTCGAAGAGATTGAGCAGGTGGGCTATGAGAAGGAAACTTGTCTCGAAATGTAGTGCTGGTGGCTATGATTTTCCAGGAAACTTGATTTCGGCCTTCTGTGGATCGAGTATTCAAGGTCTAATGAGTTCTTGTTTGGCGTTCGAGCCGTGCGAGGAGTATTATAGTTCCAAAGGTCTGTCTTCTTTGTCATTCTTTGGTGACAATGGGTTCTCGCTGTTTGGGTCTAGGAACGGGTCACTGACTCGTAGGCAAAGGCGAATGAACCGAAGCGCTCACTCTGGTAATCGGTTGTTTATTTTATTCTCTGTGCCGCTGTACTTTAATTAATTTTCATTTGTTTTGGACCGTTTGGTTGAATTAGAGGTCATGTTTGAGCTTTTAATAATTGATCTATTCCGTTACCAGACCCTAATCCAATATATATGAAGCTTGTTTTATGTAATTCAGTCTTTATATATTTTGCCTATTTTTATATAAATGGAGTAGTCTAATATGCCTTTTCAACTCCTTTCGGTGGTATTTGGTTTAATGGTTTATCAAGTCTTAACATCTGCTGTTCAGTGAAATTTGGCATTGTTTTCAGAGAGATGTCTGGATGCAATTATTGAGATGTAACTCCTGAGGACGTTTTCATCCGATTTACTAGTGTTTCCATATCTTAAAGGTTCCTGGATTATTCATTAAAGTAAGGTTATCAAAAGAGGTTTGGAATGGTGACCTTAGTGCTGAGATTTTTTTTCATCGCCCTTAGTTTTTATTCCCGCTCCCCTTGTTTCCCATCAATTGGGCAAGGTTGTATTACTGAAGGAGAACGGGGAATTCATGACACTATTACTAGTTCCTCGAATAGGCTCCCTACATGGAGCAAACTCCCACAAGAGAAATAACTAATAAAGCATTATCTTTATTCATCAACTCAACATGCTTTCTCTAATACAAAAGAGGCCTTATTCATAAACTCAGTTCACTTTGGCTCCTTTTAGAAAGGAGGAAATCCTTCTTTTCATGGTGAACACCAGAACCACAAGAAAGTACATAAAGCAAGCAAGAATGAAAATAGAATAAACTTGAATCTCATCACCAATTGAATCAAGCCCAGTAGATATGTTATCCCTTGGATAGATAACTGAAACCCTTTCTATTAAATCAAGCCCAGTAGATATGTTATTAATTTTGACTCCTATTAGGATTGACATACAACTCCAGTGCTCTGTAATAGGATTCTAAAACCAACTAAAACTAAATTCTAACTGACAAATCTATTGTGTAATTATGAAGAACAATATTGGGTTCCTATGAGATCCATATAACCGAATATAGCTATCTTGTAGTTTGATATCAACAATACCAAGAACCAACCATGTTAAGAAATCAAAGTTATATTTTTTTTGAGAAAAGTTAACAATTTTAGTGAAGAAAGGAGAGGTACACAAGAGTGTGTACAAATACAAGAGAGGGGCGAGTCCCCTGAGAATTACACAGGAGGGCAGGAATCACAGTACAGAGACTCTAGAATAACTCCTAATATTGCTAGACGATCTGCCATTACATTTAGTTCCCTTGGGATCCAGGTTAGAGAAACATTCAAAGGAGCCAGGAGGTCCCTTGCCTCTGATAGGAAGTGACTAAGTTTCCAAGGTCCAGTTTCCTGTTGTTCCAACCATCTTATAGTATTGGCTGAGTCACATTCAATCGAGAAGCTTTGGATACCCAGTTTGCTGACTAGGCGAATCCCTGTTAGAGCTGCTAACACTTCTGCCTTTGTTGAGTCAGCTATCCCAACCGGACCACTATAAACCCAGCATGTGTGGCCATTCTCATCTCTTAGAATTCCTCCAATGCCGGCAGCTCCGGGGTTACCATAAGCACTTCCATCAAAGTTGAGAGTCCAGATTGCTTCCCTTCTAACTAAAGGAGCTCTGGTAGAGAGTGGGGTAGGAGGGGAAGAAACCAGGAAGTTATATGTGTTTCTGCTGAGATCATTGAGACTAACTCCTATAAACTCCTCTGAACTAGAGGCCCACAAGTTGCAGTAGTGGTTGATGTGGCTGATCAGTTCACCTTTAGATTTGGACCTATTTTCAAACAGACGATTGTTTCTTTCCTCCCAAATTCCCCAAAGAACAGTGTGCAGTATTATCAACCAATAGGTCTTACCTCTCTTGCTCAGACCTATTCCTTGCCACTGAGAAATCAGATCCTGCAGATGCTTAGGAGCCACCCAACTGAAGCCGACTAACTGGAGAAAGAAGTTCTAGATGCTGCTAGCTACCTGGCAGTGTATGAAGAGGTGGTCTGTTGTCTTTCCTTCACATAAGCATAGTGTACAGACGTGAGGGGAGAAATGAAAGTTATCTGGAGTTCATAGGATTTGTCATGACTTTTTATTTTTGCCCAAGGAATATTGGAACTGTGTGGATGCTCCATCATCAGAAATTACAAGACAACAGATTAACATTTGAGGGGTTACAATTCTTTTTTCAGCTAACGAGATGATGAACCAACCAAATATTGACAAGGACGCCTATATGCACTAAGAAAATGGAGTGCCCCTTGAAAGGAGAATTTGATCCTTATTGGCTCAGACCAACTTTGCCTAAAAGGGTGGGATTTGCATGAGCTCTTTTAGCACACCTCTTGACCTCCCAAGTACGCATCAGAATCACATTCTCACATCCTAGTTGTTAAAATGAAAATTCTCAGGCATTTAAGTATCTTCTAAATAAGACCATATCTTCTTAGTTTTACTGACATTGAAATTTCTTACTGATGCATCTCTTTTTGTGTGTTGAAATAAATGTCCTTAGAGAATTCAAAGCCTCACATACTACCTCTCCTAACACTATCTATATAGTTAGTTGAGAGAATATATCTAAAAATTCCCAAACTTTGTAACCATATGCTTGTTGTCTCAACAAGCTTTCTGCCTCTTCCCAATTCTCACAACCACTTGCAAGTGAGTGTGTTTATTAATTGTTTTCATTGTTTGAAGGCCTGGACTTCGTGATTCCTTGAGGCTAATCACCTTGCTCCACTCCAAGTTCTTTCTATCCTGCTTTCACATGTCCAAAGAAGCAGGACCTGGAGTTGAATTGAATTGTTGTTGGAGTGTCAAAGTTGAAAAGCTCCAAAATTTGGTCAACTAACATCCTTGGGGACTCTCTTGCAAGGTGAATGGATCAGGCTCAGTTGTACACGGGTTCTGTCCTGGTCAATGTTTTAAAAGGTGTGGGAGGCGTGCTTCTAGGCAAGGTGCTCTCAAAACGTCTCAAGGCCCATGCTGGAAGTGTTTATGCTTTTGAGGTGTACACCTCAGGTGCATGAGGCTTGCCAGAGGTGCATGCCTCATGTGACTCATGCACACTTCATACATACAGAAAAGAAAGGAGGGATAAAAGAAAGAAAAAACAAGAAAAGGAAAAACATCTTTCAAGAAAGATGTTTTGTGTATTTTCCTCCAGGTAGTGGAATGCTTGCGTCATGCCTCCCTACTTTGAATTGGTCCCGGTGGGTACTGGGTAGATATTTTGTGTATTTTCCTCTTGTTTTTTGTTATGTTTGGGATAGCCTTCTTCTTTGAAGTTGTCTGATTGGATGCCTCTTTCTAGGGGAAGTCTTTTCTTATCCACCTTCTATCAAATCTGCTTCAGATTTAGTTTCTGAACTAATATTACATCTGATTCTTTAGGAAGCATATATAATTATGTTGCTAATGATGGTGGATTAGATTGTGATATCCCAGCTTGAAATAGCTAAGTTGTCCACATGAAGGAATGGAACAGAAAAATAAACTGGCTATCTCTTTAACATTTGATACTATACGTTGCCAATCGTGGCCTTTCCTACTGGTCAGGTTTGGTGGTTAACTACTTGTTGTTGCAGGAAAAACCATGGCTGTAGCTGTACAACCTGCAAAGGAAGTCACAACAAAGAAGAAGCTTCCTACCAATAAAAGGAAAGTTGTTGTAACAGGGATGGGTGTGGTGACTCCAGTTGGTCATAATCCAGATGTCTTCTACAATAATCTGCTTGAAGGAATTAGTGGCATAAGTGAGATAGAGGCATTTGACTGTGCCCATTTTCCAACGGTATATTGTCATAACTAATCTTTCTTCTACTGAAATAAGTGGCTCATTTTGATCTTGATGCTAGTTCTTGTTATAGAGAATTGCTGGGGAAATCAAGTTTTTCTCAACAGATGGATGGGTTGCACCTAAACTTTCTAAAAGGGCCGATAAATTCATGCTGTACATGCTCACAGCTGGCAAGAAAGCCTTGGCAGATGGTGGAATTACAGAAGATGTCATGGCTGAATTAGATAAATCTAGATGTGGGGTTTTAATTGGCTCTGCAATGGGTGGCATGAAGGTAAACAGCCTTTCTTTCTTTCTTTTTTTTGATAAAAAACAGCTTTTCTGAAGATAGGTGAATTGTAATACTTGAAAATGAATAATAAAAAAAAAAGATTCTTGCAGGCCGAAGATGCATCTAAGCATATCAGTTCTGATTTTCTCTCTCTCTCTCTCAATTCTACATGACTTCATAAGGGCCTCAGTTATGTTTCATGTTTGAAGTGATGCAACAAGGAACAACATGAAACTGAGGCTTCCTTTCCAAATCATGTGGCTATTTGATCATTTTGATGGCATACCTCTATTTTTTTTTTTGAAAAAGATGGTAACTTTATTAATGAAATAGAGGGTACATAAGAAGATGTACACAGAAATTACAACTCAAGAGTTAAGTAGGAAGAGAACTATCACTAAACAAGACACCCCTGTGAGCACCAGCTTTTTCTAGACCATCCACATCAGTGTTTAGCTCCCTAGGGATCCAACCCAGCTGTGCATTTAGGTTGAGAAGGATATCCCTTGCTTCAGCCAAGAAATGAGCTAAAGCCCATGGACCACTGCCAGAGTCAGCTAGCCATTTGATGGTATTTGCTGAATCTCCTTTTATGGTGATGTTCTGAAAACCCAGATCTCTTGCAATCCTGATTCCAGTTAGTGCTGCCATAATTTCAGCCTTTGTTGAAGAGGCTATCCCAGATCTCTTGCAATCCTGAATCTCCTCTATGTTAAGGCACTTCTGACAGTAAGCTGCATCTTATTTTAAATTGCATCATGTGCAGTGTTGCATGGACATGGGCATTGCCCAAGAGTCTGACTTGGCAAGATGAGAAAACATGGACTCATGCCTCATGGACATGTCCATTGAAAAGTATATAATATTAAAATAACTAATTCCTTTTTGAATTCTAACATTAGATACCTACAAAAAAATGTTGCCTTTGTCACTAAGTGATAGTTAATACGAAAAATAGATTCATATTGTAGATTAGCTGTTCGTTTTTGTAAAATTAGCTAGGAGATAAAAAGGAAATGCCATGTAGAAGTGAATCCAAGAAATGCCGGACTCAGATGCATGTCTGACACTGACACATCCATTTAGGAGAGTCCATGAAACACTGTTCATGTGGTAATTATATTGTTCCTTTGACTTGTAAAAAATAACATGGGCTAATTACTAATCTACCACAGAAATCTTCTAGAAAAGAAATGATCCAGAGCTCCCTAAATGTGTCCCATATTAGCCACTGATATGTAGATTTTGAAATTCATTTTCTATGTTTGTCTGGAAATGCTACCACATCAAAACTTTCGCTGAGCAAGAAAATATTTCTTCAAAATTTGCCAATACTTATCCTTTTTGGGCCACTGGTTTTTCTTTGTCCAGGTCTTTAATGATGCAATAGAAGCTCTAAGAGTTTCATATAAGAAGATGAATCCCTTTTGCGTACCTTTTGCTACTACAAATATGGGCTCTGCAATGCTTGCTATGGATTTGGTAATCTTGAAGTTAATACTGCAGGAACACGTCCATGATGGATATTTAAATTATGGATGCAATCCTTTTAGTTGTTTATTTAACTACACAACTGCAGGGATGGATGGGCCCAAATTATTCAATCTCAACTGCTTGTGCAACAAGCAATTTTTGTATACTAAATGCGGCAAACCACATTATCAGAGGTGAAGCTGTAAGTACCCATTGTAATTTATCTCATTTAGTAGAGGCCATGTGCTAGCTTTCTCTGTTCCGAGTTCTGACTATACTGTTAGACCTGTTTATCATCATCATCATCATCCAAACCTTATCCCATTGGCTACATGAATCCTGTTTTGCCATTTAGTTCTGTTTAATGCCATACCCATCGTTAAATTATGAGTGCTTAAATCATTTCTTGTTACTAAAATCTATGTCCTTTTTGGTCTACCCTAGCTCTTTTAGCCCCTTAAACTTGCAACAGATCACTTCTTACTGCTTAGACCTGTTATTTCTTCATTTTCCTTATTCAAATAAAAAATAATTATAAGCTAGAGTGAAAAAAATAATTTTATCATTTGTTGATAGACTAGCCAGATGGGGTGTTTGTGGTATGTTTACACTGGGGCAATTAATTGATGAAGGTGTCAGTCTTGTAAATTTTCCCTTCCTGTCTGAGGGTATCCTTCCTTTTTGTGCTCATCTCTCATTATGATCACTTTTCTTTTGTTGATAAAAATTTACATTTTCTCTAATCTCTATCTCTGCCTAAATTTGTTTGGAGCCTGCAGGACATGATGCTTTGTGGTGGTTCTGATGCAGCAATTATACCTATTGGTATTTATTTCTTCTTTCTCTTTGTTGATGTGTGTAAGACGTATTCAATTTTAGTAACCATAGTGTCATTGTTTTCATTATGTTTTTTTTTTTTTTTTTTTTTTTTTCTGCAGGCTTGGGAGGTTTTGTTGCATGCAGAGCACTCTCACAGAGAAACAATGATCCAACTAAAGCTTCGTGCCCTTGGGATATTGTAACAATAAGTCAACTTTATTCTTTTTCCTTTTCAAGACATATACAAATAAATTCATGAAGTTCTGATTCTATATATATATTTGAAAAGAGTTCTGATTCAAAATATGGATCAGTCAATATGCAAAATATGAAGTTCTGATGGGCATATATCGTAAATTATCTAGTAAACATAGTAGTGGGTTTCTAATAAATTATCCAATGATTTTTTGGTTGAGAGACAAAAAAGACTTCATAGAAATGGGTGAATTTTGAAACTATTCTGTAGTTAAACTTTTGCTTGTTGGATCTATCAATTCCCAGCACAGTTGGTGTACTAATTATAACTCAGAAAAGAGTCTTGGGCGGAGGGGCATGAAGCCTCAATAGTTGCCGCATGGGCTTCTTGTGGGGAAGCAGTGTCTTGGGTGGAGAAAGGGTTCATGGAAAAGTCGTGGGCTGGTTTGAACTCTGAGGAGACCTTTAAAGAGTGCGAGAACAGGAGAACCCGTTTGCTTATTGGGGAGGTAAGTATTGATCTTCATGCTTTGCTTGTGAGGGGGAGGTTGTTGAGATAGGGTCTTTGCTGGTCTTGAATTATAAGAAAACGGTAATGCATTGACAGAAGATTTCATTCTGTTAGGCACTGAAGGAGTGGGTATTGTTGGTCAAAATGGTGATGGTTTGGTGGAGGTCTGAGAGGAGAAATGTGAAGTGAGTTTGTTGGCAAGAAATGCATGTTCTGTTTCCTCTTTGAATGGTTCTTTGAAGGCTGAAGCGCGGATTGGGGATGAGACAGAGAGGATGTTGAGGCTGCAATCAGATGGTGTTGCTAGAGACTTGGAAGATGTTGGTCCAGTTAATGTTGCAGAAGTTGTTTTTGGTAGACTGGGTAAAGATCTGGGTAGGAAAAGAAAAGAGGATGGGAAGTGCTTGCTTTTAAAAAGGGGATAAAGAGGGTTGCAAGATTTTGATAAACCCAAAAAAGATGAAGAGTTCAAAAAATAGTCAGTTGGTGCATGTGAATGTGATGAAGGTGTTTTCTCAGTTGAAGGAAGGTGTTTGTGGCGCTGGCCTGTCTAATAAATTTAAAAGGGGGTATAAGAGAAAGAAATGTAAATGAAAGGGTAAAATGGGGGTGCCAAAGGAGTCTCGGTTTAATCAAACTCGTGATTTAGGTTTGGAGGAGTCTGAAGCTGTTCTTGAATGCCAAGTCAACAATAGTGATCAATCTTTGGATCAAGAGGCAGGGGAAGATGGTTCTAAAGCTAGAGTGGGGATCGAGGATATCACCGTTCAGGCATTTGGGGTAAGAAAATATAAAAGTCAACTTTTTGAAGATGATAAAGAAGAAGATATGGGTTCAGCTGATTCACCACAAGAGAGGGAAGTGGAATTTGACAAAACTTATGCTGTTCAGAGAAGGATAGAGTTGGAAGAAGTTGTTAATAAGGAGGTGGAGGTGTGCAAAATCTTGGGTTTACGTTTTATAGGAGGTGATGATTTTGCAAGGAAAGTTTTTA
Source organism: Nelumbo lutea (assembly GCF_056320005.1). Taxonomy (NCBI): domain Eukaryota; kingdom Viridiplantae; phylum Streptophyta; class Magnoliopsida; order Proteales; family Nelumbonaceae; genus Nelumbo; species Nelumbo lutea. The sequence continues at coordinate 2,284,277 of NC_142689.1, forward strand.
TAGAAATGGAAGAAAATGGAGGACAAGGTTGGGGAAAGAAGAAATCAGATAAAGAAGGGGAAGGGAGTGACATTTGAAGAATGATCCTTTTTGTGTTTTGTCTGGGAATGGGAGGAGTTGTTGTTGGGTGGGTGGAGTCTTTTTTCATTGTGTAGGGGAGCTTGTGGAATTTGTTTTTGTATGAGTGTCTTTAGGGGTGCTCTTTTCTTTTTCCTTGGGGTGATTTCTTATCACCAATTGTTTTTTTGGATAATTAACATAATTTTATTAATGATAGCATAAAGTACAATAGAAAGGAGGGAGGGGTAAAATCTTTTAACCCTCCCTGAGAATGATATTCATGTTACAACAGTGCCCAAAAAAGACTCTCTCTTCCCACCCCTTGTTTGGCAAGTGGGTCAGCAAAGGAGTTTGCACTTCTCTTAATCCATTGAAACTTAATTTCCATGCCTTGAGTCAGCTGTTTAAATTTCTTTTATTTTCATTTAAAAATTTCCAGAATCCCATCTCTTCATTCTGCAACCATTCTATTGTTGTATCTCTTTCTTTTTCCTTAATGAATTTTCTTTTTTATTTATCTTGTAAAAAACTCAGAAAAGAGTCATAACCAACAAGCATCACATTTATTTCTCTGGACTGGATCTATCACACTACTGGTGCAGCTTGAACTCATCAAGGGAAGCAGTCTGTTAGTCTGATAGAGGCTTGTGAGGTCACAAGTCACAACCTAAAATTGAATGCTTGTAGTCCACCCTTTTATAAAGTACTAGTGTCTAGTGATAGTATTTTATAGTTTGCTTGTTCTTATATGTTTACTAAAACACGGGAAGGGGTTTGTGATTGACAGAATCGTGATGGATTTGTCATGGGAGAGGGAGCTGGTGTCCTGCTTTTGGAAGAGTTAGAACATGCCAAGGTTCAGTTCCACTTAGTGTTTTCATAAAAGACTACATTAGAGATGATCACTTGAATATCTTATTTTGTCATGAATATTTTTCCATTTTAAGTTCTTTTTCTCTGGTTCTACAGAAAAGAGGTGCAAGTGTATATGCAGAATTTCTTGGTGGAAGTTTCACATGCGATGCTTATCACATGACTGAACCTCATCCTGATGGTATTTAATCAAATATTTTTTACCATGATAAGCTATCTTTATAGAAAGTTGCAGTATTCTGAAAATGCAGGGACAGCTATATTTTCATCTTTCTTTTTTATTGCCTTGTTTTTACCTATTATTTGTATTTTACTTGTTTCATATAATGTAATTCTATTTATTTATGTATGCTCTTTTTTATACAATATCTTTATATGAAATTGTGAACTAAGAATTATGTAACTATGTATAAGACTAGTCCATTGGGTTTCGTGGGGGGGGGGAGGCGGGTACTTTGTTTTGTATTTGTACTTGATATCTAGAGGAAGGCATATTCAATGATGGTTATTACCTTCTTCCATTTGTAAAAACAGGGGCAGGTGTTGTTCTGTGTATAGAAAAAGCCTTAGCTCAATCTGGGGTGGCCAGGGAAGACATCAATTATGTAAATGCACATGCTACATCAACACAATCTGGTGACCTAAAAGAGTACCAAGCACTTATTCGCTGTTTTGGTCAGAATCCTGAGGTAATAAGCTTGTTTTTGTTTTCTAGTTTTTTATTCCATAATGCAATTATATTCAGAGTCACTGTATTCTATGTTTGAGCATACTTTGCAGTTGAGAGTGAACTCCACAAAATCCATGACTGGTCACCTACTAGGAGCAGCAGGTGCTGTTGAAGCCGTTGCAACGGTGCAGGTAAAGAAGTTTTAAAATTGGTGAATACTTGTACTTCCAATTTGTACGTGTCATGGAATGCTGCAATTTTGTATATTTAATTCATGAGATGGCTAAATAATATGTGGTTATCAGATGCTTGTGAGTAATTACCACTAAACCATAATGTTAAATTTCCTAGGCTACAAGGAGCAATAATATTTTATCATCAGATGCTTGTTGTGGAATACTTCCAAATTTGTACATCTCATGGAATGCTACAATTTTGTGTATTCAATTCATGAGATGGCTAAATAATATTTGATTATTAGATCTTTGTTGTGAGTAATTACCACTAAACTATAATGTTAAATTTCCTGGGCCACAAGGGGCAATAATTCTTGATCATGAGATGCTTGTCATGGAATACTTCTACTTTCTGAAGTTGTACAAGTTATGGAATGCTACAAATTTGTGTATTTAACTTTAAGATGGCTAAATAATATTTAATCTGTTATCAGTGTAGTGATGGAAGAGAAAAGAAAAGGAGAAGAGAGAAGAGAGAGAGCAGAAGAGAGGAGAAAAGATTGAGAGTCAAAAAGCTTGTTGGCGGCGCCAACTATTTTGTTATATATACTAGGGCGGCAACAACTAAAATAATAAAAGGGTAAAAGTACAATAGTACCCCTACGATACTATACTTGGGAAAATAAAAGCTTTCAACACTCCCCCTCAAGTTGGGACATAGATGTCAATCATGCCCAACTTGTCACATAAATCATGATGCCGTGAGTGGTGTAGCCCTTTTTTAAAGATGCTTGCAAGTTGATCCTCAGAGCTGACATAAGGAGTACACACTTCCCCTGTGACAACTTTCTCTCTAATGAAGTGTTTTTCGACTTCGATATGTTTAGTTCTATCATGCAGCACGGGATTAGCAGCAATGTTTATGGTTACTTTGTTATCACAAAATAGGGTCATAGGTATGTTCATTGGAAAACCCAACTCACTCAACAAATTCTTTAGCCACATAATTTCAGCCACTTCATGAGCCATTGCCTGATATTCAGCTTCAACACTAGATCTAGGTACCACATTCTACTTTGTGCTTCTCCAGGTAACTAGATTTCTTCCTATGAAGGTACAATAGCCACTAGTTGACTTTCTGTCATTTAGGGATCCTACCCCATCTGCATCAGTGTACATTTCAACTTTCAAATGTCTGTGCTTTTGAAACAACAAACCAACACCTAGGAACTTCTTAAGATATCTGAGAACCCTTTCTGCTGCTTCAAGGTAAGTGGTCTTGGGAGAATGCATGAATTGGCTAAGAACACCAACTACATAAGCAATGTTGGGGCGGGTCATAGAAAGATATAACAATCTTCCTGTAAGTCTCTGAAACTGTTTCACATCCTTGATAGGTTCACCTTGACAGTCACCTAATTTGTGGTTAGGATCAATAGGGGAATCAACTGGCTTCACTCCCAATTTTCCTGTATCATGGAGTAGATCTAGGACATATTTCTTTTAGGAAATGAAGATACCCTTTTGTGAGCGGGCAACTTCAATTCCAAGGAAGTATCTTAGAGGACCTAGATCCTTTACTTCAAACTGTGTAGCAAGAAAAATCTTCAACTTTTGGATTTTATCATTCCAATCGTCAGTGATAATTATATCATCAAGATATACTATAAGAGCAGCAATTTTTCCTTCCCCTCTTTTCACAAACAATGTGTGATCAGATTGACATTGCCTGTATCCTTTATGCTTAACCGCTGCATGGAACTTGCTGAACTAGGCTCTCGGTGATTGTTTCAGCCCGTATAATGACTTCTTCAACCTGCACACTTTCTGTTCATTGCCTTGAGCCCGAAAACCAGGGGGTTGTACCATGTAAACTTCCTCTTCAAGGTCACCATTTAGGAATGCATTCTTGATATCAAGTTGATGTAGATCTCAATCAAGATTAGCAGCAAGGGAGAACAGGACTCTAATGAAGTTCATCTTGGCAACGGGTGCAAAAGTCTTTGCATAATCAACTCCATACACTTGTGTAAACCCCTTTGCCACTAAATGAGCTTTATACCTCTCTACCGTGCCATCAACCCTATGTTTGACTGTGAACATCCATTTACATCCAACTTGATCCTTTCCCTTAGGAAGATCTACTAGTTCCCATGTGCCATTTTTATGTAGAGCATTAATTTCTTCCTTCATAGCATCTGTCCATTCAGGTGCTAAAAGAGCTTTTGCCACATTCTTGGGGATAGGAACACTGTCAATGGAAGTGAGAAAGGCCCGAAAAGAGGGTGAAATGTTTTCATAGGAAACAAAGTGGGAAATGAGTGTTTCATAGGAAACAAAGTGGGAAATGTTTTCATAGGAAACAGAGGTATCAATAGCAATAGGGTCAGGGACATCGATAGGAACCAAGATACCTGAGTGAGTATGATTCGCCCCCGGAGAGTTTGATGGCATTGGAGGTACAACTTCTAGGTTCTCCACAACTTTTGCACTTGCTTGGCCTTTGTGACGACGAAAGAAGGCATGAAAAGGAGGAGGGAGTTGAACCAGTTTCTTCTCATTCCTACACTCCCCCTGAGGAGAAACAGGGAAAAAAGGCTCACTCTCAAAGAAAGAGGCGTCCATGGAAACATAAAACTTCCGAGAAACAAGATAAAAACAACGGTATCCCTTCTGAGTGAAAGAATACCCCAGGAAGATGCAAGGAATAGCGTGAGGGTCTAATTTTCCATGAGTGGGTGACAGATTTTGGACAAAACAACGACAACCAAACACACGAGGAGGAACGGAAAGAAGGGGAGCCTTAGGAAAAAGAAGCTGATATGGGGCTTTGCACTCTAACCAATGAGAGGGCATACGGTTGATGAGATAGGTAGCACAAAGGACAACCTTAGGCCAAAATTGTTTTGGGACATTCATATGGATTAGTGAACCCCGGGCCACTTCAAGGAGGTGTCGGTTCATTCTTTCGGCAACACCATTTTGTTGTGGTGTTTGGGCACAAGAGCTATGGTGAAGTGAACCACGTGAAACAAAAAATTCTGTGAGATCACTATGAAAATACTCTTTGGCATTATCTGATTGAAAAAATTGGATTTCAGTTTGAAATTGGGTGAAGATCCGCTGAAAATCTTGGATAATTTTTGGTACTTCATTCCTTGTCCGCGTGGGATATACCCATGTATATCTAGAATAATCATCAATAATGGTAATAAAATACTTGTAGCCACTCTCAAATGGTAAAGTAGCAGGACCCCACACATCAGAATGAACAATGTGAAAAGGAAATTAAGATTTATTATTCTTTGAAGAAAAATGAGTTCTACACTGCTAACTCAATTGACAAGTTTGACAAGAAAAATCTGAAATTGACACCGACTTAAACAATTCTGGAAACACCACTTTTAAAGATTCAAAAGATAAATGACCAAGACGACAATGCCATAAATAAACTTGACTCTTATAGGACTAACTCTTAGACTCTATGACTTGAAGACCAGTCTTATTCTCCAGCATGTAAAGTCCATCCACCATACATCCTCTACCAATCGTCTTCCTTGAGGCAAGATCCTGGATCACACAATAATAAGGGAAAAAAGTAATTGAGAAGTTTAAGAAATTACTAATACTACTAAAAAACAAGAAATTAATGGAAAATTTCAGGGCATGTAAAACATCCGAGAGTGTAAGGCCAAAAGGAAGAGAAATGGTTTCTTGACCAGCTATGGTAGTGTATGATCCATCAGCTAGTCTCACCTTGTCTCTTCTAGAAAGGAGGTGATAGGTTTGAAAGTAAGAGGACATACTAGTCATGTGTTTAGACGCTCCAGAATCAATGATCCAGGGAATGTCAGGGGGATGAGATGCAAGATGGAAGGTTGTGGCAGAGTTACCTGATGTAGATGCAAATGAAGTTGAAGGAGGAGCATCCATTTGACGAATTGCTCTACCATAGATCTCTAAATGATCATGGAAGGAATTAATAATATCGTCCCTTGGGTCAAATCTAGAGACGTGAGTTGGTGTCACAGTAGTAGTGGGGGGCTGATTTTCTTGAAAGGCCATGTTTGCCATGGTGTTCTTTCTTGTACTTTGCTGTCCTGACTTTTTATTCAAATCTGAACCTTGCTTCTTATTCAAATCTTGAGCCCATTTTGGTTTCCCATGGAATCCCAACATGTATCTTGGGTGTGTTGGGGTTTTTGGCAATGAGTACACCACAGTTTGTCTTTGTCATCCGCCATTTCTTGAGAGTAAAGGTGTTCCCACCACCTGTAATCACACTTCCTTTTGCTGCCAATCGAACTGCATACCCTCCAGAACTGTTCATCAAATTCCTTCTACTTTCTTCTGATTGTACAAGAGCATAAACTTCCTAGATGGAGGGAAGATCCTTGCTACCTAGGATTTGAGCTTTGATGGATTCATATGCCGGATTCAAGCCATGTATAAAAGCAAACACTCTCTGCTGAGATGCAAGTTTCTTGTATAATTTTGCATCTTCATCACGCTTCTAGTCCACACTCTGATAATGATCTAACTCCTTACAGACAGAGGTCAGGTCTGAGTAGTACACAAAAAGACACCTCTCCCCCTGTTTATAAGTGGATGATTCTGCCTGTAACTGATAAATCTTTGCATAGTAACGCAGCTCAAAATATGTTGATTTTTCCTATTCCCAGATTTCATTTGTCGTTTCAGCCCACATAAAGTTCCTTCTTATTTGGGGTTGCATAGACACTAAAAGTTAGGACATAACCATGCTGTTCTCCTGGTTCCATCTGTCATATTCAGCACTCCCAGAATTGGGTTCTTTGATTCTCCCATTTATATAACCTATCTTTTCCCTTGCGGTAATGTACAGCTTGATTCCTCTTAACCATTCCAAATAATTTAAACTGTCAAGAGGAATAACAGTCACGGGAAAGGATAGATCCGCATCCCCACTCATTCTATTCGACATTGAGGAAACACTGGATGTAGCAGAATCTTCACCACTCATGATTTCAGATTCAATAAAACACTCTTAAAGGGGGTACACAGCCTTAAAAAAATCCTAACACTAAGGGATAAAGGAAAACCCCTCTTTTCTTTGGAAACACCTCATTTCTGTAAAACACAGGTGTTGTTACAGCACTAACAGGTCATCCTTTGACCTACAGAATTAACACGTGTCGCCACAGTGCATACAGGTCATCTCTTGACCAATGCATCAACAGGAAGGCTGTTACAGCAAGTACAGATCACTTTCTGACCTTCAGTTCACCATAGAAGCTGCTGTTGCAGCACACAAAATCTGTTACAGCAAAAGTCACTTTCTGACCTCCAGTTCACCACAAAAGCTTCTGTTGCAGTACACAAAAGGTCCTCACAACCTATAGTTTTACAGGGATCAGCCGACCCCACAAAAAAGGAAAGAAAAAGGTGCGGATCACCTCACATTTAATCAGCAGATCTAGTACACACTACCAGAAAAAAGGAGAGGGGGAAAAGTTACTTCAGTTCATGAGATCTTCAATCAGCCAAACAATAGTTGAGGGCGGCAGATCTGGAAATCTGGTGCAAAGAAAACTGTTCACTCGATTTCTCCTTTCAGATCTGATAGCCCTGCTCTGATACTATGTTATCAGTGCAGTGATGGAAGAGAAAAGAAGAGGAGAAGAGAGAAGAGAGAGAGCAGAAGAGAGGAGAAAAGATTGAGTCAAAAAGCTTGCTGGCAGCGCCAGCTATTTTGTTATATATACTAGGGCAACAGCAACTAAAATAAAAAAGGGTAAAAGTACAATAGCACCCCTGCGGTACTATACTTAGGAAAATAAAAGCTTTCAACATGATCATTAGATGCTTGTTATGAGTAATTACATTAAACCATAATGTTAAACTTCCTTTGCTACAACGGTCAATAATACCATTGCTTGTGATTTGAATGTATTACTTCTAACACAAGACTGCTTATGGGCCATTGGTTGTAATCCATTACCCACATGTACGTGAGTCCAACATGTGTGGTCTTCCTTCCATACATTTTCTTATTTGTATTGTCTGATCAAATAAAGTTGGCTGTAATGATTGCTAGACTGTATCAGGTTGCAAAGAGGCTTTTTGTAGATGACAGCTCTAGGCATGCTATTATCTTGGGCTTATTAGAGTGCTTTTTATTCTTCTCTTTTTTCTTATGCAATGTTTTCTCACTTCTTTTAATTAATATATACACATCTAGTCATCTTCTCAGAAAAAATGTTAGATGCCGCCAGTGTTAATCAAATCCTGGTAGAATTCTGGCCTCTTATATCCTAAAAGTTCTGTAATGAGCTGAATATTTTAACTTGTCAACAAGTGCTTGTAGGAGTCTGAGCTAGACTGTTGTACCACAATACATAAATAGGGGTGCAAACTTAGGTTGGGATTTTGTCAAATTTTTACTGGGCCTGAACCCTAACCTGAGCCCGATGTAGTTGCAGTTCAAGTCAGGAATCTGATTTGCAGTCCTATATGTAAACATGCTCAGCATGTCCAAGGGAGCAGTGGAGCCACCCCCTCCACCCCTAAAAAAATGAAGGAAAAACTTATGGGTTTCCTTTTGCATATGCAATGAAACCAATTCCAAATGAAGGAAAAATTTCTTTTTAACATTAAATAATGGGTAAATTACAAAGATCCCCCTGTACTGTGGGGTCTGTGACAAAGATCCCCCTGTACTATGACTGTGAGACAAAGACCCCCTTCTGTTAACTTTCCCTTGAAATCCACCGTTATAATATTTTTTAATCCTTATACTATCCTTGTAACTATTCATCTTCCCCAACCTCACGACACGAACAACAGCGGCCGTAATCCCTTCTACCTCATATTCCTTCACATTTCTCTCTCCATTTCTCTCCTCTGGTTTCTCTTCTTCTCCCTTCCCCTTTTTCTCCTCCCCTTTTTTCTTGCTTTCCTCTGTTTCCGTTCCTCTCAGCCATAACCACCACAACTCCTTGCAGCGGCTAATGGAAAGAAAAAAAGAAACCAATTACAGTCACCATGTAACCATGTTTCTAACATCTACCATAGGTTCGATAAGGAAATTTTAGTTTTTCCTCATGATGCTTGTTTTAAATTCTTCATCCTATTGGAGGCCAGCAAAGAGGAGAGGAGGAGGGGAGAGAGAGAGGAAAATCTACTAATTATTCAAGAACCCAGATAGTTAAATCAGAGAATGAACAACTATAGAAAAACAGAAGATAATAAAGCAAGCCAAGTATCACCGGAACTCGATGACGAGTTAACAAGAGCATGAAATTACACCTGCGCTGCCTAGTCAGAGGGGTTGCAGTCCCAGGGAATATTATCTTCGATGAGACGATTGTTGTTCTCTCTTAGATCTATCCGAGTAGACAATGAGTGGTATCTGTAGCTCCATCACTTCCATCAAGCAACTCCAGATTTTCCATATTGCTCTGTTGGGCAGGTGTCCCAGGAACCAGTCCATCACCGCCTCCCCCTCCGTCAGTGCGTACCGGATCCCGCTTAAGCAGCTCCACAAACTGCTTAAATATCACCTGGGTCTGTTTGCCGCAACTAGAACTCAACCTCTTTGACAAATAGCCGAATCCCGGCACTAGGAACACTCGGATACATGGAAGTACTGCTGTTACCATTCTCACTGGGCAACATCAGACCCTGAAGAGTCATTTCAGCAGATTTGAACACCCAAGAATCATCCGAAACAACTGAATTCAAGGGACCCCAGTTCGGGAACATCATGAAATTGTCACTACCCATCTGCGGAACCTGCGATTGCGGCAGTTGCATGGCATACTTCTTGTTGGCAAGATCAAACCCCCAAATAGAACCGAGTTCAAGCGCCGAAGGGCAGCTGGAGAACCCTTCAACTGGGCAACGCTCGTGTGTGGCGGACAGCGTGCAGTTGCCATGGGCGTCCCAATCGCAATCTTGGCAAAGAACGAGATGATCGGTGGAGCAGCGGACAGAGACGGGTTGGGAAGAGCAATTATCGCAAATCTGAGAACGGAGGTGCTTACGGGATAAGGCGTTAGCAGAGTGGACATGTTGGTCACAGAACAAGCACAGCTTAGCAGAGTCAGCTCTGCAGTATAGAACAGTGATCTCTTCATTGCAGAAATCACAAAGGATGATGCTCTGCGTGGCTCTTGACTTGTTAGGGTTTTGATCCATTATTAACAAATGGAAAGGAAATGAAAAAAGGGAAAAATAAGGAAAAATAAGAAATCGTATAGAGTTAAACCATAAACAAGGAAACGAAAAATCCTAACAGTCTCAGTGGAGCAAGGAATCTAATCTTGGCCGTGGGAGGAAAGTGTTTGTTAATGGAGTACGAAGAGAAGCGAGCCGAAATCCCTAAACAGAACAGAGCATGGAGACATTTATTTGGAGACTTCAAATAAAGATCCCCCTGTTACCATTAGCCGCTGCAATGAGTTGTGGCGGCTATGGCCGAGAGGAACGGAAAACAGAGGGATCACTGCCACTGCTGTTCGTGTCGTGAGGTCGGGGAAGATGAACAGTTACAAGGATAGCATGGAGATTAAAAAATATTATAAGGGCGGATTTCAACGGAAAGCTAACGGAAGGGGGTCTTTGTCTCACAGTTATAGTACCGGGGGGGTCTTTGTTACAAAACAAAGTACGGGGTTCTTTGTCACAGACCCCATAGTACAGGGGGTCTTTGTAATTTACCCTTAAATAATTATAAAAAAACTAAAGAGAATAATCAGTTTGCAGATTTAGATATAAGGCTAAAAGGATCCACTCTAATTTTCACTAGCTTCTTAGCCTTCTTTAAATTATTTCTTTTTCAAAATGTATATGCTTTATTCATTTAACAAATCTTACCATAAGTAACTTTGTAAAGATAACAAAGCTAAGTAAAATCATGGTATCAGCATGAATGATGCTTCTAACCATATGTGTATATGGCATCTCATATCAGTGTTTGTACCTATGATATCTGGATACCTGTACAAGGGTTCTATATTTTATGAGATAACTTCAATTTTTTTTTTGTGTGTAAATTTCATATTGGGTGCCATTCCCAGCTGTCTCCTTGCTGTATCCAGGTAAAATTGGTTTGTACTGGTTTTATAGTTGGACATATTGGGAGCTAGTAACTTATATCTATGTACGTGGGTAATATTTAGTTACTACCATTTTTGGGCATGAGAATTCCCTAAAAGTCAAAACATCAGTTTTAATGGAAATGTTATTTGATAAGGACAGACCTGGGTTGGGTATTTGCTAAAATTTAAAGGGGCCTATTTTATAAAAAAAGGGGTCTAGTCTGAGGGTCTGGTTCTGATACAGTGGAAATTCTTAAAGTAGGGTAGCTATTTTACATCCCTAGTCAAAATGAGGTAAAATTGTGGAAAGATTGGAAACATTGTCACGTGAACAAAATGAAAATTTAGAAGGGTAGTATTTTGGTTGCACCAAATTGTTGGTCTAATGCACTCCGGTAAAGATGAAGTAACTCTTTGTATAAATGGGGTTGTCCTCTCTCTCTCTCTCTCTGTAGGGGTGGCTCTGTTTATTAGTAGGATGCGCATGAATTAACACCTTCAGAAAAAGATAAAAAAGTTTTGATAAATGCATAAATCTAAAAGGCAAAGTGTAAGATGGCATATCGACTGATGGTTGGAGCACCATGCTTAACATTATGGTGGGTGTAGGTCCTAGTCCTATATGAATTATATTGTTGTTTATGACGGAAAACAGTATAATCATATTTGCTGTTCCAATAGTAACTATATGTACAAATATCAATGAAGGAACAAAGAGATCCAAATATGCATAAGGGCCTGTCAATTCACCATTCCAACACTCCTTTCAAAAATAGATAAAGATTCTTATCATCTGGTCTGAATGCTATAGGTTAATAAAATCAATTCTTTTCTGCATGATGCCTTTCTGAACACAGAAAGCATATAGACATTAACAGGTTGCGACTCTAATCCATTTCTGTGTCACTATATTTTCTGCAAAAGAACTAGCACCACAGTCTATGTTACCTGGATATAGCAAGTACATGGCTGGATATGGCATCAAATATGAAATTTACACTAAAAATTTTAGTATCTGACATGATACAACACTCTTGTACGGCATTCAGGTATCGGATACTACAGTTTGTCTTCCACCACAAACCTCCAGAGCCATTTCTTCGACAAGGCTTTGTTTATGAGGGAAATAGGTCGTAGTCTTAACCCTCTTTCCTTGGCAGTAGGCACTTTTCAGACCACCGAATGATACTTATTATGTCATTTGGGTCATCTCATAAAAAGTTCATGGTTATTTAATATTGATAAAGAGGAGATATTTTGAAGTGAATATAATCTGTCCTATTCTCTAAGAGAGAGATTGAGGGAAAATACAAAGCGATAATGTCAGTGGATCATTTCTTAGCGTGATTAAACATATGGTAGATTCTTTAAGGGTGATTACTTCTGTAGCATATGAATTGATGCCGATATTATTTCCTCCATGACCATATTAAGCTATGATCATCAATCAAATCGACATGATACCTTAGCAGGAGACTATCGGATCTTACACACTTGTTTTCTGTGTCTTTCCTTTTTCCTTTTTCTATTTAACTTTTTATTGGTGCAGCTGCAGTTTTATGAACCCCCTCTCTTTTTCTGAGCCCATTCTGAATTGTGCTACCTCTCATATTTAGGCTATACGGACCGGGTGGATCCATCCAAACATCAATCTTGAAAACCCTGACAAAGGCATCGTATGCTCTCTCCTTATACCTTGTTGCTTTATGTAACAGCTATAATTATGTGCTAAAGAGACTGTTTCTTGCCAAATGCCATATGCCTATTATTTCGGTTCATATTTTCATTTATTTATTTTACTTGCGTATACCAGCCTCTGCAGTTATAAGTGAATAAAACATAAGCCACTATAAACAGAAGATGAATTTCAAACGAAATTGTCATGAAACTTAGTCAGTTTGAATCTTCATGTTGGTCTTAACTGCCAGTAATTTATCATTCTAACCTTAGATTTCATTATTCCATTTCTTTTGGGTTCATGTGATCCAGAGGAAAATGTCACTGGCTCAGGTCAGCTAAGTACATGGTCAGCGTTTCTTTTGGGTTCATGTGATCCAAAGGAAAATGTCATTGGCCCAGTTCAGCAAAGTATTAGATCAGTGTCTAGTTCAAGTTGCATGTCTAGTTCAGAACGATGTAAAACACACTGCTGGTGGCTAGAAGTATTGTTGTCTTAGACCATATCACATTGGAAGAAATCTAACGTTGGAGACTTGTGCAATCAGGACACTAATGTGCTAGTTGGCCCGAAGAAGGAAAGGCTGGACATAAAGGTGGCTCTGTCTAATTCCTTTGGATTCGGAGGCCACAACTCATCAATTTTATTTGCTCGTTACAGGTAATCTGGTGAGAAAATCCAACCTTTTGGGGGTAAAGGTATTTGTTGTTGGATTGTTTCGATGTGTTAATTTTTTTTTTTTTTTTTTTGAGGACGGAAGCATGTCAAAGTGTCTGTGTTGTAGTGGGAGGCCCCAGAGGTCTCTTGAGCTCTTGCCTTTTATCTCAACTCAAGGGTAAAAGTATGCCCCTTGGTTTGATAAATTTCTGTACTACAAGGATAGAAGCTACTTATTAATCATAATTTCTTTGGGTTCTTAAAGGACAAACGGGGAAGAAAAATTCTTTGTAAAAAATATTTTTGAGAAATCTGTCGTAGTTTCAGATTTAGGTTACTTGGGATGTAAATTTAGAGGCTGTATGCCACTGGAAACGTGTAGTTCTCACCTGTCTAGGCCCCCTGGACCAACAGATTGGTGAGCCGTCTTCAACGAGATCGGCTTGGTGTTGGTGTTCACAAGATCGTGATCATACCGTTGGCACAACCTTACTGTGAGCACTGAAACTGATTTTGTCTTATACTGAGGTAGCACAGTGATTTGATTGATCAGATGACCCTACCTACTTGTCTCATTGATCGTTGGAACACTTCAGTTTGTTGTGCAAAGTAAGAGCGCTGTCTCGGTGAATGACGGTAAATGCAATGCGAGTGTTTTGCTTGTTACCGACTACTGACTGATTGATTTGGTTTGATAAATTTCTACACGCAGAAACCTTGCATCCTGAACAGGAGAAATTGTTTTGGTTTTTTTGGTTCTCTTTTCCGTTGAGTAATAATAATTTGTGAAAATGAAATATCAAATAATATCCTTTGTAAATACATCTCATCTCATTGGACTGTTACTTTCCGCCTGCCTTCTCCTTGAACCCTTGGACACATCGAAGGCACGTCACTCTTATTTCTTTCTCTACACCATCAAAATAGGCTGTTGGTTGTTGGTACCCCCCACTGGGTGTTCCTTTCTCTTTCGGCTCAATGTTCCCCTCAACAAGGATTCCATAAGAATGTGAAAGATACTACATCTCTTGTTATTTTAAGAGCTTTGTCTGAGGTTGATCGTGTAGGGGGGTGTGTGTGCTCACCATTTTATTTTTTTGGCTCCATCCATGGGGTTTCACAACGGGGAGTTGCCCATCCCCCAAACCAACCAGTTGGCATTGGCATCTTGCAAATGTGGTCACCACGATTTGATGAAAAAAAGAAAAAACCATTATTTGGGAGGTGGGGTTTTAAGATACTGATTAATTGATAAAGCGAAATTCTCACAACATTATGACTTGAGTAACCGTTCCATGATATTGATAATTGATAATTGATGATTAGGATTAGATAGGCACAATGCATGTTCAATGAGCATTTAAAAATTTTTTTGACACTTATCCCATAAAATATCCCTAACCTATTCACTTTTGACAGTTTTTATAATATTTATCAAAGTGCTCATTCAACGTGATTATCATTGTGTGCCTATTAGATTTGGTCCGACTAGTTGCTGGAGTGGGGCCAAACTTGGCTCGGTAGACAGCCACGGCATGCTCACCTTGCTAAAGGCAAGCAAGTGATCCCGGAGTTGAATTGGGGTTGTAGTTATCAAACTCTAATCACTGCAACCTCAAATCAAGTGGTCCAATAATTCAGACCCAAAGACATCATCATGATTCATACGAGGAAAATCCTTGCTTATTCCACTATTCAGCAGCTTCTTTTTAAAATTTGCTATTCTCAAATGAAAATTGATGCAAATCCTAAAGCAGTGGTACGTTTTTTTTTTTTTTTTGTTTTTTTGTTTTCTTTCTTTCTTTCTTTTAATTTGTTTTGTAAGTTCATTTGCATGGGTCACATTGATTTTTAAGATAGCTGAGGCTGGTGTATAAAGAGAATTTTTTCAACGGTGGGCCCGAAACTTGTGCCCATGGGACCCATTAATTGCAATGGGTAGAAAACACTTTTACACTTCTGTTGCTGTTTAAATACTAGATATGGTCCATATGGAAGGAGATTTCTGAAATTTCTTTATATTTTAAATTTCAAAATATAGTTATGTATAATGCCACTACATATATTGAACAAATTCATTTTCTATATTATATTGGTTATTAAAGATGTTAATCAAGTGTCGAATCAATTTAGATCAGTGACTTTATCGAATCAATTTCAAAATATAGTTCTGTCCACGTTTATCACAGACACATGGAGAACATCTCATCTTCTACATATTATGCAGGGGAGATGTTCCCAATTCATGTGGAATAGTGTATTATGGATAGGCGTGGATAGAAGATCTGGAGTCCTTTTAAATAAACATTTTTTTTTAGAATTGAAGTCGGGAATAAGGAGTTACTTACAAATCCGAATAGGGAGGGATGAGGAGTATCGGTAGTATCCAGTATGGTCCCCACCTCGAACCTACATATGGGGGGTGGCGGTGCTGTTTTTCAAAATAAAAGCAACTGTCACATCCGCTTTGGGCATTAGGCTTCAAAATATGCCAGAAAAAGAGGCCCGGTTCAAGAAATCATAAAGAAGACTTGGAACCGCGGTCTTTCCTCGAATTTGGTTATGGTTAAAATTTTTGCCGGGAAAACCCGAATGATATGCTTATTGCCCTAATACATAAATAATACATATAAAATCTCAAGTTGCCAGTGAGTGTGATTAATAATATACTATATACCTCAATTGTAATCTGTTTGTTTAACTAACCTTCAACCCTCATGAGTCATGAGGCTTGGAGAATGCCTGGACATATACATAATTGGGCCAAGAGCCCACCCGAAGCTTGGGTGGGGTCGTATGTAAGAGGTAAGAGGTAAGAAACCCACCATCGATCTACAGCTATATATTAGTCTATTAGATCTTACATACAGTGAGGACTGAGGACGGGGTCCACATCTGACAACCATCCAACTAGATTATTATATGGCTGTCGGCTGCAAAGGGTCCCCCGTCCCCCTCCTTTCTTCGCCTACGGTGTCCTTGCTTCATCATGTCGGATTGTCGGTGCAGCATTGCATTTCATGATTTCGTATAATGAATGTCGCTACACTTGATCATCCAAAATCTTACCCAATTTGAAGTGGAACAACATTAACCAACTCATTGTCATTACATTACATTGTCTAATGCCTATCTATTGTTTCTATATAACCCAATTTCTATATAATATTTATATAAACACAATCGAAAAACACACTCACAGACTCACAGCTATTTTATCTGTCATATACTTATGATTGAAATCTCAACCGTGCTTTTCAGGGATCAAAGGCAGCCTGAGCCCGTCCATGAGACTCATCAAGACGATTGATAAAGTAGAGCGCGTTACTCGTAACCCTAGCTACGTTGTTAATCTTCCGCCTCACAGCCAACTTCACCTTCCCATCAACCTTCTCAAACCCATCAAGACAGGTATCCTCGTTGGTCAAGGCAGCACTAACCCACGTCTCCGCATTGCTCATCTGCCACCTGAACGACCCACGTCTGAGATGCCGGAGCTCCGCAAGCGTCTCGCGCAATTCGTCCACTGAGTCCGACAGCTGCTCCACACAATCGCGCAGTGCGCCTTGCTGCCTCTTGCTCCCGCCGTGGAGCTTGGCGAGGCGGGCGATGCAGCCGGAGACGGCCCGAGCGCGGGAGAGACTAACGGTTACGGCCGCTCGTGCGAGGTCGTTGGCAGTCCTGGTGGAGCCGGTGTAGGAGGAGAGCGTGCGGAGGCAGAGGTTTGGATAGCTGGCGTGGATGCATGACGAACGAACTAGATCTCCCGGTGTGCCGGATCTTGATGCGGCGGTAGTGCAGCGTGCTGAGTGGGAGAGAGAAAGGAAGAGAATGAAAAAGGCGAAGAGGGACGGAAGGAGCGCCATTCCTAGCTGAAGCCTGAGCCCTGAGGATTGATTGGCTGAACGCTTGAAAAGAGCAGCAGGGAGAGAAAAGAGGACTAGACGAGTACAGGTGTGGGAGCTGCAATGTGACTTGAGGAGGGTTTAGGGTTGGTATTTTATTGTAAATTTTTAAGTGGAGGGTGCGTAGGATAAGTGGAGTTGCATTTGCCCCAAATTATGCATGCAATTACGCCTGTGCCATTTCTTTTGTTGTCTTGCACACGAGTCTTGTTCTGCTACGGTCTACGAAAAAGGTATGGCACCAATAGCCAATCAACGAGTATTTATCTTTGAATTTCACGTGCTCTCTCTCTCTCTGTACCACAAAAATTGCCCTCTTGCCGGCACATTGCTTTTGTCAAATGACGGATACGCCCACTATAATAGAGATTGGTAGGATAGATTTTGTTTTATTCTTTGTTATCTAGAAGGGTAAAATTATTTGCAATTTTGCAGACCAAAAAGGCAAAAGTATGATCTGGTTAGGGTTACAAATGGGTTTGATTTAATATAATATAATCAGAATTGGAATTCGATTTGCTTGGATTTGAATATTTGTTTAGTCATGAACTCATGATCAAATCAATCCGTTGTGGAATATGATCCAATCTGCTAGGATCTAATTCGATCCATATATATATATATATATGCATAAAATATTCTTTTTAGTATTAAAATTAATTAAAATTATATTGAATTTGGTATTTAGGTGAATTATACATTTTTTGTTTTGTATTAAATTTTATAAAATTATATTATTTTGCATAAATTTATTAATATATTAATTGAATTAAATTTGGATTATATATTTAGATATTTGAATCTATGTTTTACACATCCATAGCACATCAAATCAAATTAAATCCATTATTGGATCCAATTCGGATATTACCCCTATTCCTAATTCAATCCATTCAATATGAAAATCTAACTCTTATTAGCAAACCAACTTGCATGTTTTTTTTGGCCAAGTATATGTCACAATAGTAATGTAAATTTGGGCAATTATAAAGAAGATCTTCACTTTAATTATATTCGGAGAAGGGCTACCCTGTAGTATGTACAAATAAAGAATTTGCTAATAAACAAACAAAGTTAGGCACATCACAATTTTGTATCATATGTCACGTATGCAAATTAAAACAAATAAATAAAAAATGTAATGTTTATATGTGAAATATTCTCATTGTTGAGGACAAAGGTGGCGCAATTGGTGATGCATCTAGCGTTGTTTTGTTACTATCAGAACCTGACTTATCGTGCAACCCCGTTTTTCCTTTTACGTATCAAGTAAAAACCAACTGAAGCTATTATTTCCTTTTTATAAAAAAAAAAAAAAAACTTTTTGGTTACTTTGAGTAAGAAAAAATGGCTACATTGATCCGGGTTTAGCCTTGTTCAGAAAACCAGCTGAAGAAGCTATTAGTTTCCTTCCCTTTGTAACAAGCTGAAGCTATTAATTGTATGAAACTGGAAGCTATAGTAATTTAGTAAAAATGTAGATTATTAAGAGCGTATATATTTAAATAGAATTGAATTGGATTATATAGGAGCAGATCCATATTTCAGATCCAATTATAAATAGATAGGATTCAGAGCACCCTTAATAGGATCGGACTCGAATTCAAATTTGGATCATTATATACCATTTGCAGCTAGCAGCCCTATTAGACCTCAACCCTTCTAAGAACACTTACCCACAAAGCATTTCAGTTGTATATTAAGAACATCTTCTCATGAAAAATAATATGTAAATACATATAAATAGAAAGATAAAGAGATCCGAACTCCCTGATAAAAGGCATGATTTGATTCCAGATTGCCAGGACCAATTAGAGACTTTTACCGGCGGCAGAAATGCGTTTAATTGGACGAATGTTACAAAGCATTTTGTCTTTGCCCGCCGCGTTTATTTTAATGAATGCCGTAAGGGTGGTTTACCAAAAAAACAAAAGAACGCCCTAAGGAGGTTAGCAAACTGCAGTTAATGCTTTTTTGAACCTCAGTAGTGGGAATAACAAACCACTTGGTTAGCCCAACTCCTGTTTAACCTGAGCTGTTATTATTATTTATATTAGGTGGAGTGGGGAATGGATACTTATCTAACCTTCCGGATCTTCTACATACAACTAACCAGCTGTCAAACTCAACCGGAGTTAAAACGAAGATAGGTCATAGTCTTATCTAACGTTAATTAATGTGGATAAGGTTCATTGGGCATTATTAGCTCCACCCTAGAGGTGGACTGAACTATAAAAACCCCTATTAAAAAAAAGATAATGGGCCCTATATGTCTGGAAGATATGACTCGCGTACAGAAAAAGTAACCGTGCATGAGATATTAGATATATTTTCCTGTGCGTGTCTGTATAAATTTGTTAAAATAATTTTATGGTCTAGTTAATTGATTATGACTATAGTATATATTTGGTTTTGTTTATATTTATTAAATAAATGTTTATTAACAGTGTCATATAGGCGTTATATCAGCAAATGCCTCATAAATTATATTTGTGTGTATACCGAAGTTTCATTTTGGAGTTATTGACAGTGCCTCTCCCATTTCAGGAAGTTTCATTTTGAAGCTTCCTGAAACGGTTTATTAGCATTTTGCCGATGTGGTGGGCACCTATATATCATAAATGTCATCATTAAATGTGTTTTTTAGTTTTACGGTCATATAAATATAAAATGTTTATTAAATAAACGTAAACGGAATCAAATACCCTCTTGCTAATATTGTTAAACAGTGGTAAGACTGTTAAACATGGACGGAAAATTTAAATTACTGTTTCTGACAATTGTTTAAGTCTTACCAGTGTGGTTAAACATGGATGGAAAATTTAAAATGCTTGTTTTACCCTTTAAATGTCCATTTTCATCAGTGTTCACCAACTCATCTTTGGTCTCCCCCATCCAAAATCTGCCTCATATATCCCCAGCCATGGTGACTCTAGTCCAAATCTTCCCCTTAACTCCACATGGACTGGAAATCCCTCCTGTAGACATGGATGTTGGCTCCCGAACTCCTCTCCCCTGAACTGAAGAAGCAAGGAGAGAAATAGAGATCAACATTGAGAGAGTTAGTATTGTCCTTATTAGATTTGACCAACCAATAAACTAAATTAGAAGAAAATTAGATTTGAGAAGACTGTTTAGAGGAATCAGGTTCCATTGCTGAGAAGAAAAGGTGATTGTGGATCAGGTGAAGGCTTCGGAGAAAATTTTGGGAGTTGAAAATGTTAGCGTATTATCTCCTTACTTCTAGGAGAAACTTGTACATATCTTCTCTTCTTTCCTTATTGTATCCACTTTAGCTCACCGACCTTGTATTCCTATTATATTCCTATTATAATTAGCTCTATTATAAATAGAGTTGTAGCCTATTGAATAAACACATTAAAGAGAAAGATCTTCATTCATCCTTCTTGGTTCCTATCATGGTATCAGAGCCTGTGATACTTTATCGGATTCGTCCCTCCACTTGAGATTCGCTGGTGCCCTCTCATAAGTCCACATTGTCGTTGCACCTCGGGTTGAAGGCTAGCTATCTCGCATAACTGCCCGTCGTGCGCATCGTCCTGTATACGACTCCTGGTGCACGTAGAAGACTGAGATTCTTCTCTGTTTCTTCTTCTTCAAGCCCAAAAGCAGAAGCAGGGTAATCTGGAGGTTGCCATCTGGTGCACGGAAGCTTGTCGATCCAGCTGTGACTTCGCAAGGGTCTTCCTGCTCCGCCGCCCGGTACAGAGGTAAACAGAGAATTCGACGGAACCGACGACTGAAGCTTGGATCCTCCGTCTTCCAAGTCTGCGACCAGACCAACGATTCTTCTGCTCTGCTCCGTTCGGAACCGACGACTTCTCTGCTCCGGTTGGCTGCGGATCCTCTGTCCTCCGTCTTCCAAGTCTGCGACCATACCAATGATTCCTCTGCTCTGCTCCGTTTGGAACCGACGACTTCGCTGCTCCGGTTGGCTGCGGATCCTCTGTCCTCCGTCTTCCAAGTCTGCGACCAGACCAACTACTCTGCTCCGATTGGCTGCAAGCTTGGATCCTCTGCGACCAGACCAACGACTGGCGAACGAGATCTTACCGAAAGCAGGGTCATCGAGGTAGATATCGCAGAGGGTGACCCAACCCGAGTCAAGAGCTCCTTACTCTTGACGCCGACCAGCTTCTTCATCTGGTGGTTCTCCACGAAGGCGATAATGTGTTGCGTTCTTCCTCCTTAAGCCAGACGAACCCGACTTCTCTGTTGCAGCCCACCTTCTCCGTGCCGCCAGCGGCAACAGACTCGGGGCAATAACAACCCCAGGTTGGCTGCAACACAAGCCCGACCCGAACAAGAAGTCACTCATCAGTGGGTCTCGTAGTAAGCCTTTGTTTCAGAAAACAGTCGGATCTGAACCGACCCAGGCATTAAGCGTAAGACCCCAGGCAGCGACATCCATCAATTTCTTCCTGCAGAGAGCATCTCTGTCTTCTCTCTGTAATTCTCAATCGCTTTTACTGTTGCCTTGTTCCTTTTTTTTTTCCGTGATTTGCGTTGCTCCAGAGTTTTGTGTTTTTCCTCATGGATTCTTCTGAAGCTGCTCAACATATCTCTCATCCCATCACTGTTACCTTCGATGGCTCAAATTATGATTTATGGTCCCAGGAGATGTGCAGTTTTCTCAAGGGACGTCTTCTATGGCGATATGTGACAGGTGAGATTCCCAAACCTACTAAAATTGATGATGAAACAGAGTATAAATTTGCTGAACGAGTAGAAAAATGGGATGGGAAAAAATCATCAAATATTGACATGGTTTTGCAATACTTGTATTGCAAGCATCAAGTTGGAATTTCGCAGATATGACTCTCCTAAAGAGGTATGGGATTTCTTACAAGTTCATTATTCTATTTCTGATGATGTGCATCAGTTTTAGCTCTATAGACGTCTTCATCGTATGAAGCAGCAACCTGAACAGCCATTCATAGCTATGTCTTTGAATTACAAGTTCTTTGGGATCAGTTAGCATAGTGTGAACCTGAATGGGATAGTACCTCTGCAGCTACTACCTATTCCAAGCTTCGCGATTGCCAACGTGTTTGGCATCTTCTGATGACTCTCAGGGATGAGTATGACCTATTAGCAGTACTCTACTTCATCGTAGCCCATTGCCTTCTCTTGAAATTGTGATCAAAGATTTGCTCTCTGAAGAAACTCGTCTAAAAACACTATGAGATGAGCGATCCTTATTATCTACTGATGTTGTTCTTGCTACTCCGGGTACGCCTGCTACTTCTTCAACTAAATCAAAAGTCCTCATCCATGGGTTCTCAGGCTTCGAGTTCTACTGCAGCTGCTGCCACAGAGAATTCTTCTGATAACACTTCTCCAAAATTTTCTCTTAGAGAACTCTAAGCTCTTCTTCACTAGCTCCAACCTGATTCTGGTATGCCTTCTAATTCAGTCTTGTCCGTCACTCTAGGTACTACCTCATCATGGTATTTTGATTCCACCTGTTGCAATCATATGACATCCAATTCATCACGGTTTACTTCCAAGTCACATCCTTCTATTGCACCAATTGTTCATACTGCCGATAGTTCCACCTTAACTGTCAAAAGTGTAGGCATTGTTTTAACATCTCGTTTGTCACTTCCTAACACTTTTTTGGTACCTAAATTATTTATAAATCTTATATCTGTTGGACAATTATGTGAACTTGGTTTTGAACTACATTTCTCAAGTCGTGGTTGTACTGTGCAGGATCCACGGACAGGGAACATTATTGGGACAGGCCGTAAGGTTGGGAGACTGTTTGAGCTATCATCCCTTCAATTACCATCTCTTGCTGCTGTTGTTACCTCTAGTGTCTGGCATTCTCGTCTTGGTCACATTTCTACCTCTAAATTAGGATCCTTAATTTCTAATGGATGTTTGGGTCCTGTTAAAACAACAGACTTTGATTGTGTTTCATGTCCTCTTTCAAAGCATCATGCTTTACCTTTTATAAGTGATTCTGTTTCTTCTGCACCTTTTGATCTTATCCATTCTGATATTTGGGACCCTTCGCCTCATAATACTATGGGTGGTTCGTGATATTTTGTGATATTCGTTGATGATTTCTCTCGATATACATGGATTTATCTCATGCGTAATAAATCTGAATTACCTGCAATTTATATTCAATTTGCCACCATGATCACTACTCCAGTTCTTCCTCTCTTCATTTGATCGCATATTCTGATGCTGATTGGGCCGGTGATCCTACTGATAGACGCTCCACTACTGGTTATTGCTTCTTTTTTGGAGATTCCCTTATCTCTTGGCGTAGTAAGAAGCAAACGGTTGTCTCTCGTTCCAGTACTGAAGCTGAATATCGAGCTCTTGCTGACACTACCTCCGAGCTACTATGGTTACGATGGTTACTCCATGACATGGGAATTACTCATTCATCTGCAACCTCTCTTCACTGTGACAATCGTAACGCCATACAGATTGCCCACAATGACGTCTTTCATGAGCGCACTAAGCATATTGAGACTGATTGTCACTTTATTCGTCATCATGTGCTCGAGGATACTGTTCGCCTTATTCCTATCCCTTCCCAGGATCAGTCTGTAGATATATTTACCAAAGCTCACTCTCTTCTTTGCTTTCGTGCTCTCGTTGGTAAACTCCAGATGACTGATACATTACCATCTTGTGTTTGAGGGGGGATGTTAGCGTATTATCTCCTTCCTTCTAGGAGATAGCTGTACATATCTTTATCTTCTCTTCTTTCCTTATTGTATCTTCTTTAGGTCATCGACCTTGTCTCCCTTTTGTATCCCTATTATAATTAGCTCTATTATAAATAGAGTTGTAGCCTATTGAATAAACACATTAAAGAGAAAGATCTTCTTCATTCATCCTTCTTGGTTCCTATCAGAAAACAAGCTCGAACCAGAGTGAATGGTGAAACTAGCGCAAGAGCTAGGCCTATAACCACGACAAGTCTCCATTTGGTTTTAATATCGGTGAGACCGGTGGAAGACCAAGCAATCGGAGAGAGACTACAACCTTCTCAAATTTAAAGCTGCTTCCCCTTCGGATAGAAGTCAACACTGGGAAGGTAACGAGGGTGACCTATGGTTGAAGCCAACGATTCCGGAGGGTTGGTGAGAGGAGAAAATTGAGCATCCAACGACAAATGCATCTAGTGGGGATTAGAGGGGGGAAAGAGATGGAGAAGGAAATAGACTAATGCAATTTCTCGGATCAGTTCCCAACTGGGTTTGAGAGTTTGCACAAGCAGACTTTGTGCTGGATCAGTTCTCTGTGCGACCACGATGAACCAGGCCTCCTTTGAGAGTTGGATTGTTAGCAAAGTTGCTCCGCTGATTTGGTGTTGACAGAGACGGTCAGAGGAAGATAGAAGGAAGAGAGAGAGAGAGGTCGAAGGAGGAAGGGGGTGTCTGGTCGAGAGGAAGGACGAGGGTAATATTGAGTTTTAAAAAATTTTAAACGCCACCTGGTTTCACATATATACGAATTTTGACAAAATATTAATGATAAAGGTACACTTAATCAATTAGCTAAATCATAACGATAGTTTAAGAAATTTATCCTAAAATTAATTGATTATTCAGTCATACCTGGGAGTGGGATCCACCTAATCTTGATGTTTGTATTGGCTTCACATGAAAACGACCATTAAGATCGCCAAACAAGATGGCCTTTTTCTTTTTATCTATGTAAAATAAAATTAATCTATTTTTTGGCATGTGCCACTTAACTATTGTGATTTGAGTACAAATCCTAATTCTTAGGCTGCATTTGGATGTGATTTACATCAATTCAGTTTTGTAGGCGTTTGAAAAGAAGGTATAATTATTATTAATATAAAACTCTACTCCAATTCAGTTTTACGTGTATTTAGATAAAGTGAAATTTTGCGTTGATATTTTACACCACAACCTAAAAATATAAACAATGGGTAAAGAGAACATATAATGTGGTGGTGCAAGATGCATATATGGATATTTGATAAATAGGGTACGGATAGGTAGCTGGGATTGGATTGGAAAGGGACAAATACCCCAAAAGAGGGATTGGAAAGTGATAATACCCAAAGCTAAGACGGAAAATTTGGTAAATACAAATAATTTCTACTTTGTAGCTGTCCTGGAGTGAGTATGTAGTAGATGTGGATAAAAAGAAAGGTTGTTACGGGGTCTGTAATATGTGTGGTCACACCTTACCATTTAACCAGTGTAAATTAATTAAATTGAAGAGGGATGGGTAGGTAAGTAGTACTGGGATGCATTTAATATGCATATCCGTCAATTATGGATTGTCTGTTATATAGTAAGAATGAAGAATAAAGGCAACAATGTACAGTTTAATTATGGGCGTGAATTCATATGGGACCCAAATGTTTTAACCCCGGCCACAAAGCAGTTGGAATAATTCTGAAACAGTTTCTGACAACAAAATCAAAACTAGGTCGTTGGAGTTGGACTAAATAAATTCCTCTGCTTACGGATTTCCCTGGCTTCCGAATGAGTTCACACCCACTCCGACTTTCATCGCATGCAATTACCTCCAATGAAGCAGGAAATGTTTGGCACCATGGTTTTTTTTCAAGCCTGACCTGAAATTTGCCTCTGAAATCACAATATAAGTGGCATCAGCCATGAACGTCTATAGATTTTTCTCCTTCTCAATGGATCGGATATTGGTTCAACTCAATCTAATACAAAATGGACCAGGCCCAATCCGATCCCAATAAGAACTTTGGAGTTTGAACTTTTAAATCTGGACTGATCCAATCAATGTCTTTGGACTGTCCAACGGTTCCAACGTTCAACCCAACTATTAAATCCCAATAAGCACTTTGGAGTTTGAATTTAATTTCGACGGTTCCAACCCAAACCAGGTCCATTATCACCTCTACATGACCTAACCATCTAATATCTACCTGGAGAGTGCAAAGGAGTAAGGATACAGCGCAAGCTGTCAAATGTGGAAGGTAAAAGCTTTTGGGTTAAAGTAAACACCCAATACGGAATTCTGAATTGCAGCTCCCAAGAGTCTACTAGTAGCTCCCCTTGTAAACCACATCTTGCCCATGAATTTAGCATCAATTCAGTCAGGATTCATCTCCTATACAGTGGGGCTAGAAAATTCTGACCTAGACTGATCAGTCATTCTCCCAAAGTTTTTTGATTTTTTTCGAATGCAGTGAACGGTGAACCATAGAAAAATAAATTGGGACGTGCTCCTCACACCAACATTACACACACATTTTATCATTTATTGCGAATATCTCCCATCTCCCATGAATAATAAAATGCAAATATGGGAGATGTTCCTAATGTACAGTTGAGAACATGCTATGAGATTTGTATTAGAAGCATTCTATGTGGAGCAGATCCAGACTCGGGAAATGGAAAACTCAGCTTCAGCTAGTGCAAAGTCCGTTCAAACAGCCTTTTATCACATTGTCATGAAGTAAAGTACATAAATACTTAGATATTCCTAGTGTAAGGCTATAAATACTGTTCTAACGGACTGAAGCCAATCTCGGAAATGGAATGGACTAGGGTAATAATTACACTGATCAAGATCAACCCATGTATTTTAATCATGTGCTCTTGAAGCAAAGGCGAATACTATAAAAGTCTCTCATCAGTAGCGGTACCTATTTGAGTTCGACTCGCCAAGGTAGTACAAAAAAATAAATTTTATTTGAGAAAAAATGTTTTATAAAAATAAAAAAAAATTATATATAAAAATATTTTTTATTTGATATTTGAAAAATTAAGAATTATAATAATTAGTTATTATTATTATTATTATTATTATTATTATTATTATTATTATTATTATTATTATGTATTCGAGCTGGCTCGTGAGCCTCACAAGCTGAGTTTTATTAGGCTCGAGCTTGGCTTGATTAATAAATGAGCCTATAAATTGAGCTCGAAGCTTGGTTGAAACCGACCCGAGCTTTATTAGGCTCGAGCTCGACTTGATTAATAAACGAGACCGTAAATTAAGCTCGAAGCTTGGTTGAAACCGAGCCGAGCTTTATTAGGCTCGAGCTTGGCTTGATTAATAAATGAGCCTGTAAATTGAGCTTGAAGCTTGGTTGAAACCGAACTAAGCTGAGTTTTTCATGAACCGAACTCGAATAATTTGTGAAGAACTCGACTTGTGGCTACCCCTGTCATCAACTACCCTTGGCTTTTTTTCCATTCATAAATCATAATCACTTCATAGAGGAATGAGAGTACTGAAGAGAAATTAATTCAGCATGAGCAAGAGTAAATACATAGAACTCAAGAACCTGAGGTAGCCAAGCCAAGCAACTTGGATCTGACAAAAGAATTTTATCATCTTGTAGACAATTTATTCAAAAGAAAGGAAATTAAAACTTAAAAGAGATTGTAACATTAATGCATAATTCAGCTCAGGATCAGAATTTTTAAGCCCAAAATACAATTGAGATGGGTGCTAATTGGGAATTGATGCCAATTCACGGGCAGGCATTGATATATAAAATAAGATTTTTTAATATTTTAAGTATTTATAGCTGTGCAGTAGAAATCATAAATCTACATTGGGCCTATCCGTTCCGTTTTTCTGAAGCGGATTTAATTTATTACCCATCATTCAACAACAGTGATAGAAAAGGCTAGCAAGCTGCTTTAATATGAGGATTTCCCAATTAAGATTTCAAAAGATGGATCGATTGTTGCTCTGTACCTGCACGACTGCCTTCCCTTTTCGTATAAGATTTACCTGAACGAGGGGGCCATTACTATGGCTATAGCTCTCCACTCCGCACCCAAAGATCCATGATCTGTAACTTGGGTTTCGACTGTTCTGACATAAACTTACAGTTAGAGAATACATTGTCGAATTGGTGGGGCAGAGCGATTTTTATGCCATAAATCCATACGCGATAACTGATCAGTGATTACTTCATATTTGATGATCAGTACCCTCATCTATCATGCATGAATGCAAGATCGATGAGGCAAACATGCATGGTTATGGTATTGATTCTTCAATGTTCGATCTCTGTGTTCTATTTTCCTTTTGCCTTTATTACTCTTCGCCATCAACGAACGAAGAGAAGAAAGCTGAGCAACCAATTTCTTTTTTTTTTAAGGTCTGAGCAACCAAGGTTATACTTGTATATGCTGGAAACAAGACGTTTAACAGATTTACAGTTAGCATGTGACAAAGACCACCCTCCGTACTATGGGGTTTGTGACAAAGACTCACTTACTATGACCGTGAGACAAAGACCCCCTTCCGTTAGTTTTTTGTGCAAAAAGTCGTTACAATATTTTTTAATCCCCATATTACTCTTAAAGATGGGAATTGAAAATACTACTGATGCTGCTTAATTCGAGGTGGTGTACGAACTGAGGAGAGCGACTAGATAGTCTTTTTTGGTAGGGTGAGGCCGAGCTACAAGGACGAGATCGTGCTTTAAGACCTGTGATCAAGGAACCAAAAGTCAGAGGCCCGAGGAGTTATCCCTAGGTAAGAACTCCGACGCTCAAGTCAGTAGGAGGCGGTAGGATGGTCGGGCCGAGCTAAAAGGATGCCGGTCCGAGCTAAGTAGCGGTGTAGGTCTCAAAAGTTGGATCCCTTACCTCGAGCATGAGTACATTTTTATAACCGAAGATCCGTGTCCGGGTCGGATTGGGCTTCCGGGGTTGTCGGGATGAAGTTAGCCATTGAGGTATTCGGGATAGAGTCCCATTCCCCCGCGGAGTCATCTTCCTGCTTCCTCTTTATCCATATGACGTGTAGTTGACGTGGCTGGAAGGATAAGATGAGCTAGCCCGTCATGGCCGGGCTAGGCCGACGTGGTCGAGCTATGCTGACGTAGCCGAGTTAGGATGACATGGCAGGGTGATAGTTGGGCGGCCACGTATCTCGCAGGGCCAACTCAGCCATGACCCGAACAACTACAGCATCTGGATTGAACCCATTTAATCCCGTCTACAGCCAAACGGTGATTGGCTGCTGGTACAATCCTGTTGGTACAAGCAGGCAAACACTAAGGCAAATACTATAGCCAAACAGTGATTCGATCCTAAACTGACTACATCATTAGGATTGTACCACAGGAAAATACTATGGCGTCATGAGGAGAGAGGCAGAGAGTTGAAAATACTAAGTTACTAAAGGCGATTGCTTGCTTTAGACTTCAGAGTTTAGAGTTCAGACATCGATGCCATAGGATTGTACCAGCTAGTACTTGAAGGCCATTCCGACGGGAATCCCTATGTTCTGACTACCAAAGGTGATATAAGCCGGACAATTGATGTAGATATGATAGCTCCCGAAGATCCAAGTACCCACCACCCACCTGAGCTTTCCATTAATCTTGATTTTGATCACGAAATTATGCTCCTGAGAAAATGAGACAGCGAGGTAATGTGCAATCGGCACAAACATGCCGTAGATGAATGGAGACCAGACGCTGATGTTTTTGTGACCCTGGTAGGTGGGCGGCAATCTAATCGGGAGGGTGATTTGTTGATTATTGTACGTCGCGTACACATGCTTTTGGGGCTCTTTCAGAATCATACTGGATATCCACTTTATAAGTTTTGGTTTTTCAGAACCTTTTCAGAAGATGAAATCCAATTTCTTTGATTCTTGTTGGACTTTATTTTGTTCTAATTCAATGGGAGTTTCAGAACCTTTGATTGTATCAAGAGTTTGATTTGATCTTAACCGAGACTTTTTTGTTCGTTTTTTTTTAATTGATACAAAAGGTGGTGTTGAAGTTGGATTTACATGATGACAAGGCCAAGCAGAAGGCCATGAAGGCAGTCTCTAGCCTTTCAGGTATCAAGATGATCTTTACCCTATTTTCTTATTGAACTGAAGTAAGAATCTCAGTTTTGAGAAAGAAAAAATAGCCTGAAGCTATTGAAATACCTTTTGCGTTTTTCATCTTTATGAATTTGTAGGAATTGATTCCATCGCCATGGACATGAAAGAGAAGAAACTGACAGTCGTCGGACTGAAGTAAGAATTTCAGTTTTGAGAAAGAAAAAATAGCCTGAAGCTATCGAAATACCTTTTGCGTTTTTCATCTTTATGAATTTGTAGGAATTGATTCCATAACCATGGACATGAAAGAGAAGAAACTGACAGTCGTCGGAGACGTGGATCCCATAGATGTGGTGAGCAAGCTATGCAAACTCTGGCACACGGATATAGTTTCTGTAGGGCCTACAAAAGAGCCTGAGAAGAAGGAGGAACCCAAGAAAGAGGAGCCCAAGAATAAGGAACCCAAGAAGGAAGAAAAGAAGGAAGAACCCAAGAAAGATCAAGTGGAGCAGCAGATCCAGAACTTGGTCAAGGCCTACCAAGCTTATAATCCCCACATAACCACTCACTACTATGTCCAGAGTGTGGAAGAGAATCCAAATGCTTGTGTTATTTGTTAATTCTTAGATTTTTAAGGAGGGGAAAGGAACAATCCGGGACGTTAATGGATTCGAAATTCTGAGTGTATTGTTGACAATGATATCTAAGGCGAGATACCCAGAACAAGGAAGCTAATATGTACAATTTTAGGTGAGGAAGTTCCCATCGGAGATGTTAAACTGGTACACCGTAGCATCTTGCAGTGTGAACTGGGGCTTGGAGGGTTGGAGGATCGCCCATACAAGGAAGATGGTGAATAGAATTACAATGACGAATATGAAAATCACGACGAATAGAATTACTCGCCGGGAAAATAGCTTCTTCCACAATCATAATATAGGGGGGCAAACTGAATTACAATAGGTTAAATAGGTTTTAAGAGAAAAAGGGTAAAAAAAAAAAAGAAAATAGAAAAGGTTTAGTGGGGTATTTTGGTAATTTAATGCATTTTGTCATCTGACTTAATGGTCAAGGGGGGTCTTTGTCGCAAAACAAAGTACAGAGGTGTCTTTGTGATAGACCCCATAGTATAGGGGGTCTTTGTAATTTACCCTTTTTTCTTATAAATAAAATGGCAAATTTCTTAAATTACCCCTACTGTTAGCTAATTGATAAACTATACCTACAGTTTTTGACAATTAACTAATTCTACTCCTGCCGTTAGTGCGTTAATATTCCGTCAAAATTAGTACACATGTGACATCGCGTGATGTGTAAATTTTTTTAAAATCCAATATTACCCTTCACCTGAAACCAAAGCTTGCTTGAAAATTGGTTCCAAAGTTCGCCTGAAACTTGCCCAAAATAGGGTTTCAAAGCTCACCTAAAACTTGTTTGAAACCAAAGCTCGCCTGAAGCCACACGTTCTCTTCACAAATCCATCTTAGTCCGGACACAGGTAGGGCTTCTTTGGAAATCTCGAATAGAAGTAGAGATGGGTTTGGCTTTACAGTCGACCTTCTCAAGGGAGAATCTTGTAGATTAGCGGTGCCAGACGCCTGAAACCACACATTCTCTTCACAAACCCATCTTGTTCCGGACACGAGTAGGGCTTATTTGGGGAATCTTGAACGGAAGAAGTAGAGACGGGTTTGGCTCCAAATCCAACCTTCTTAAGGGAGAATCATGCAAACTAGTGGTGCCGGATGTAGCTACCGTGAAAAGCCCTAGTTATGATGTTGTAGATGCAGCAATGATGGTAGGGGAGGAAAAACAGGGGAGCTGAGCTACGGGTTGAAGAAGAAAACAAAGAAGGGAGAGAGAGAGAGAGAGAGAGAGCAAAGGTGGAGGGGGTTGTTGTTGCCACCGCTTGGGATTGAGAATTCAAAGAAGATGAATAATGATTTTGTTTGAATTCAGGTTTCCATTTTTTTCTCTTTATTTGTTTGTTCACTATTGCCCTCACTGGTTAGAAGTTGCAACGGTAAGTGGAGGGCAAATTTGACATTTTGTTTCTTTCTGTTAGCATTTAACGACAATGTCAATTTGAGAAACAATAAAGGTACTTTAAGACAATATGTAAAAAGTAAAGGTAGAAATAGTCAATTAGCTAAACCATAAGGATAATTTAAGAAATTGCCCTAAACAAAATGATGTTTAACAGTTGGTAGTATCTACTTAAATACTTAAGGCATTTGGGCGGTGTACAGTGACCCCCTGTGCTCATCACGTGTACAGGTTCAAAGTATCGACATGTATTGACCTGTATCGAACAATATGTATCGTTCTAGGGCCTCTTCAATACGCCCCTATAGTGGGTGTATCGGGGGTTTGATTGATTCAGGGGGTGGAGGAGCCCTAAACCGGCCCCCTAAAATGATTTTGAAAAAAAAATAAAAACAGTAAAAAAGGGGTATCGATTCGCCCAATACGCCCCTATCGACGTATCGGGCATATCGATATTTTGAACCTTGCGAGTACCATTTGGCTTAGTCCCTTGTGCTCCACGCGTGTAATAAGCCTCCAACAGATCCAAAGGAAATAATCTTGTTTTCTCGTCATGGGTAGGGCCAAATCACAAGCCTTTTTACAGCTTGACACATATGTCTGGCAAACACAGAGACTTTCTCCCAGTCTCAGCTCTCCCCCTTCTCTTGAGTCCTTTTCTCTTGCAAACCTCTTACGTTTCTTACAAGTTACGACAACCACAACTTCTTACAACTCGACACGTTTGTCTGACAGACAGTCTTTGACAGTCTCTCCCAATCTCGGCTCTCCCCCTCTCTCTTGCATAGTCTCTCAGTCTCTCCCTGTCTCGGCTCTCCCCCCTCTCTCTTGCAAACCTCATAGGGTACACAGTCTTTGACAGTCTCTCCCATTCTTCAGCCTTATTTCACTTCGAAAGCTCTTAGACGTTAAAAGCATAGATGGCAAGACTACGCTCCTCCACTTTGTTGTGCAAGAAGTAGTCCGGAGTGAAGGGAAATGCTATGTGATCAATAGGAATCACAGCCTTGGTAAAAGTTATAGCCGGAGCAGCAGTAGTAGCAGCAATGGTAGTGAGAGCTCTAAGGCTTCAACTACAAAAGAAGAAAGGCAGAGGGAATATATAATGCTTGGGTTAACGGTGGTTAGAGGACTAAGCATTGAGTTTTCTAATGTAAAGAAGGCAGTGATAATAGACTACGATGCTTGCGTCAAAACATGCTCTGTTCTAGCTACCCGCATTGCCGAAATTCGGGAGATTTTTGAGAGATGCAGTATCAACGAGGGAGGTGGGTTTATGAGGGAGATGAAAGGATTCTTGGGTAGAGCTGAAGAAGAGGTTAAGGCGTTGAGGGATGAACAAACCAGGGTGATGGAGCTTGTGAAGAGAACAACGAAGCATTACCAAGCAGGGTCTTTGAAGGACAAAGGGGCTCACCCACTTCAATCATTCGTTATAATTAAAGATTTTCTAGCCATGGTTGATCAGGCATGTGTAGGCATAACTTAGGAGTTGCAGAGGAAGAAGATAGAGAGCACCAGTACATCAACACAGATGTCACAGGTTTCCAGAATTGTCGCCTTATTTCATTTTTGATAAATCTAGGACCTTTTCCGACGGTAGTGACAGTGATGGTGAAACCCCCCTTTCGACGGTAGTGGCAGTGATTAGGGGTGTCCACAGTTCGGTTAACCGAACCATGGCCCTTTTTTGTAAACCATATCGGTGGTACCGGTTTTTCCATTTCGCCAAACCGAAACTGAACCGGTACACCAGTTTTGGTTTTTTATTGGTTTGGTTCTTTGGTTCTTCGGTTTTTTGATTTTCCCTTTTTTGTAAACCATATCGGTGGTACCGGTTTTTCCATTTCGCCAAACCGAAACTGAACCGGTACACCAGTTTTGGTTTTTTATTGGTTTGGTTCTTTGGTTCTTCGGTTTTTTGATTTTTATATTTATAATATATATTATATAAATATATGTATAATTTTATATTATACATAATAAATGATATATATATATATATATATATAATATTTTAAATATTTTAAAAATATATAATATATTTATAAATATAATATAAGTATATATTTGTATATATATAATGAATATATATTTATATATAATCCATAGAAAATATGTGACACATATTAAAAATATATATAAAATATACATATAAATATATATAGCGGTCAGTTCAGTTAACCGTTGATTTTTTTGTAGGTTAACCGAAAACCGAAACGATCCTTTAGTTTTTCAAAAATTCTGAACCGAAACCGAATCGATCGATTCAGTTAACCGCATTTTGCGGTTCGGTTCGATTTTTCGATTTTTCATGGACACCCCTAACAGTGATGGTGAAACCTCCTTTGCACTCTCTCATGATTTTCTCTCTCCTCCCTCCCTCTCCCTCTCTTGTTTATTCCGGCGGTAGTAGTGCGTTGTGTATCCTACACTACTTTGACGGCATTTGGCTACGGTTGCAATGATAGTAACCGTTTTGTATCCTACACTACTCGTAGATAACATCTTGGCTAATAAATGCTCCGAGGTAACATCTCTCCATTTTTTTCACCTTCTTCCTTAATTTGTTTCTATTTTAGGATTTCTTTCAACTTTTTGTTACTAACATTTAATCAGCTTATATTTTAGGATAACCAATGTCTGCGTTTTGGGGCTGTTTAATGTTTAAAGTGGAATTATAATAATATCTTTCTTGACATTGCACTACATTCATTTAATGATTGTTTGTCTTTACATGCCATTTATCTCCTATTTATATCCCCTTCGGTTATTTTGAATGCATGCTCTTCTTTAACTCTCTTCTCTATTCCTTCTCCTTGTACTTCTTCAACTCTCCTCTTTGTTGCAAGTATTTTCTGATTTCCTAATGCTATTTGTAGTGCTAACACTTTGTAGAATTATTGGTTTTTGGTATATACAAGTTTTCTCTTGGTGTTGTTATTACTTTTACAATAGCCTTTACTTCCTTGTGGTTAATGTCTTTTCTTTAATTCTGGTAGTTGTTAATGCATTTATTTCCTAATGCTATTTGTAGTGCTAATACTTTGTAGAATTATTGGTTTTTGGTATACACAGGTTTTATTTTATTTCCTAATGCCTTTACTTTCATGTGTTTAATGTCTTTTCTTTAATGTTGGTAGTTGTTAATGCATTTATTTCTTTTAGTTGTTCTTGTTTTTTTTTTGTTGTCTTTTATTTTATTTTATTTTTGGTTGTGTTTTATTTTATTTTAATTTTTATTACATGGGAGGAATGATGCAAAACTTTTTTTCTTTTGAATTCTAAGTGTTTATTGTCTTTTCTAACTTGTATTACATGCTGCAAAATGTTTTTTTTTTACTTGAACCACCTTTTACTAATTCTTGTTTCATAATCTTTTTGCACTTTTCATGTTCTCTTTTCCTTCATGTAATTATATTTGCATTTCTTTGTTTCGGTTCACTTTTTTCATTTTTTCCTAAGATTTTTTTGCATATTTTCTCATGCTTTGGGAACATTGATGTATTTTTTATTTTATTTTAGGGAGAACATTTAAAATATGATTTCCTTCTTAATCTTTTTATGAGTTTTTTGGGTCATACTTTCCCTACTTTACATGTGTTTGCATTTGTTTATTTTCCCCTCTACTCTGCAATTATTTTCATTTTTTGGATATTTGTTGAATATTGTCCTTTTGTATTCGACCTGAGCTCCCATACTTTTATTTACTAGGACTATAAGTTAGAACTTAGGTGGTGTTTGATTGCACTTTTCAGAGGTCTGAATCTGAAAATGTTGCTTTTCAAATCCGCACACTTGCTCGGTTTTACCTCTTAAATTTGATCTGAATGTTGTTTTCAAATCTGAAAACCTTAGACCTTGGGCTGGCTCTTAACGCATTCAGACGCGTTTCAAAGTCAGTGCATAGTCAAAGCTACCCTTCCAATATTTTGTAAATGATGTGCACTACCCCTCACTAACCCCAAACCCAAATATCCTAGTTATTTTCATGTTTTCTCAGGGAGGAAGCGCAACTCCAAGAAGAATGCCTCTCTCTCTCTCTCTCTCTCTCTCTCTCCCTACCTTCCCACTTCTCGCCTCCGCTGTTGCAACTTTTAGCGACAGTTCTCTCTCTCTCTCTCTCTCTCTGTGTGGTGTCTTCCCGTTGCAACCGTCGTGGCAACTCTAGTTTGTGTTCGAATCGATGAGACGATGAATAGTAGATTAGGGTAAATGAAGAAGATGATAGGTTAGGTTGTATTAATTTTATTAATTTTATTCATTTTTAATCATATTAATATTTTTTATTAGTGATTAATTATTTTTATTGTGTTATTTATAATGATTAATTATTTTTAGCAATTATTATCAATTATGATTTATTTTACTATTTTTATTTGTGTTATTTTAATATTAATAATAATTAAATAATTAATTATTTTAACTTTATTAAATTTTAATCATATTAATATTTAATATTTATTTTTAGTTTTATTTAATATTTATTATTAAATAATTAAATAATTAAATAGTTAATTATTTATTAATTTTATTAAATTTTATTAAATTTTAAATTTTTAATAGATTGTAATTAATTATTTATATTAATTTTTTTGTATAATTTTGATATTATTCTGAATTTGAAAAATTATTTTATATGAAATAGTGCTAACTGCATTCAAAATTACAAAATAGCTTGTTCTAGGGGTAAAATAGTAAAACAAAGCAATTTCAGATGTTACACAATTGATCCAACACAAATAGCATTATCTGTTCAGATCCTTTAAAAAGTAGAAAAAGCATTTATGCCTTTGTTCAGATTTCAGACACTTTTAATATCTTTTTAACTTTTTAGATCTGAAATTTCAGATTTATCAAACGCCACCTTAGACTTTTATATCCTCTTTATTTATTTTTAATCCGCCTGCTATTTCAGTTTCTTTGGACTTCTGTAAATTCAGCCATTGGTTGAATGGTGTATTCTTCCAATTATTTAAGATTTAAAAGCATGTCTGAGCTTGATTTGAACAATGTATTCTAAATGATTATTTATCTTGTAAAAAGAGAGAATAGAAATCTCAAAAGAAGTCTAGAATTAAGAAAAAAAAAGATATGATTGTAGATCTGGTTTCAAGAAAATCCAAAGTGAACCAATCTATTTGATTACTGAAAATCACTGATACCTAGAATTAGACAAATCCACTATAAATCTATAATTCATGATATCTCTTATTCATATCAAATTATGGTTATACCACCCAAAACACCCACAAAAGAAAGAAAAGTTCATTTTCTATTTCTGATCTCCCAAATAGCTTTAATTAATCAATTATCAACCCTCTACTTAAATAAAAACTAAAATTTGTATTTTCTGTAGCATATCCACACAAACCAATATTTCTTCTTCAGCATTACGAGAGCTGTAATAAGTCCTATATATTCCTGACAAGTAATCATTTGATAAAACTTTAATCATTTAGAACATAGATGAAGCCAATAAAGTCATAGTCTAACCTTGATACAATTATACAATATGTTGATACCATACAATCACCTCAACTACATAATAAACACTTAAAATCATAGAAGAAAAATGGTAAATAAAAACAATCAACCAAGAACAGATTAATCATTTTGGATAACACTTAGAAAAGGAAAATAATCTTTCTAGAAAATCAAACAATACACTAAAATAACATATCCAAGCGCTTGGTGGCTTAAGGTTTCTTATTATAGAATAAGAGATGTTTATTCTGCCTTTTTCGGGAGGGGGTGCATTCATTCTGGAACCAAATGACTTCTTGTGGGGAACAGGGGGAATCCCATGAGAAAACGGGACAATATT
This sequence comes from Nelumbo lutea, assembly GCF_056320005.1. Classification (NCBI taxonomy): domain Eukaryota; kingdom Viridiplantae; phylum Streptophyta; class Magnoliopsida; order Proteales; family Nelumbonaceae; genus Nelumbo; species Nelumbo lutea. The sequence goes on from NC_142689.1 coordinate 2,322,068, forward strand.
GTAACTCATCTGAATTTATTATGCTGAACCTGAATGAGATATGTCAGAGGAGATTGTATCAACCACATTGCTGGAGATTCAGGCAAAATCCTCAGACCTCCCATCATGTGCATTACCTATGTGGCTGCAGGAGTTTTGGTCACTTTCTCATTTGTTAGACCAATATTTGGTCAGTTATTTTTCCTTGCTAAAGAATGCAAAATCAGCTATAAACTGATTCTAGGATAGTTACCAGGCAAAATAAGATTCTAGGGAGCATGTCACACAGCAAGACAATCTAAAGATGCAATGCCAATTGGCAAAAAGAGAGCTACTCACTAAAATTCAGTTCGGTATCTGAATAAGGTTCTAGGGTAGTACAGGATTTTTAATTGAAAATTCAATTGCTGTCTTGTTTTACAATAAATTTAAAGGATTTAGCTTGAAACCCAAGAAAATAAATAGTTTTTTAAATCCCAAAAACTTTATAATTTGATCGGTTTTTATATAATCATATTTTAAATAAACAATCACTCCTTTGTTTCTCCTATGCCCGTGCTCACTTTCTGCTAGTATCAAATTATTAGAGATCCGCCAGCAACCGACGGTTTTTTTTATTTTTTTATTTTTTTTCTTTTTGATTTTGATTGGGTGTGGTTGCAACTATGACTAGCAACTGATACACATTTTATTTCCGACAGATCGGTATCTAAGTAGCGATATTTATTTCCGCTTTTTTATTGGGACGAAAATGGGGAAGCGGAAGACCCGACATCACCACATGTTACGTAGATTGTGGATGGATTGATGAATTTGTGGTTTGTGGTTGTGGACCATCTTTTTCACGTCATCCGCTCAATTGAGACGCTTAACCGTCAGATGCTTGGACCTCTTTTTTACAAAAATGTCCTTCTTCTTGTCGGTTTCCCTAAGTGTAGCGACACCGACACCGTCCAGATATCAGAACATGAACACCCCCAGCAAACCAAAGGAGATGTCACCTACATCTACATCTACCGGCCGGTTTATTAGTCATTTGTGGACCACACTCCACTGTGAGTGAGTGAGAGAGCATACAAACTAGCACTCATCAATATCCTTCTGTAAGTAGAGGAACTGAGGATGAGCAACTTGATTGAGATTTGAGAGGAGATCCGGACTCATTTGAGAGAGAAAGAGAGAATCTGAGCCCCCCCACCCAAAACAAAAAGTGTATTCAAACCACAAATAGTCAAAAACACTTGACTCTATATACATTTACCATTTACTCTTACATAAGTCCCAAAATGCCCCTTGCCCTCTACCACGCTGACGGCGGCGGTTTTCTCCGTTTAATAGTGTGATGATCCGTGATCGTCCCATAATCTAACGATGCTGCCGTCAAGCACCGTTGGATCCTGGTAACGATACCAATCCAAATCCCCTCTTCCCCATCTGCTGATGAATATTCCACCAAAACTACTACATCCCTCGTCAATGTCTCCTCCATCCCAGCAAACGCCGTCGGCGCCTTCAGCAACGGCAACCTCGTCGTCCGAGATCTCCCTTGGCGTTGACTCGCCGTTGTCGTGAACCTCTTCATAATAATAATGCACGGTATACTTACCTCCTTTTGTCCTACCTTCATCTTCAACGGTCCAAACCGAAGAAGAACAAGAGCTAGAAGGACACATTACTCTGCAAGCTCCTGATGGTTTGTCCGACTCCGACGACGATTGAGATGGCTTCTCCGATGACTCAGATGGCGTTAACTCAAACAAAGCATGAGACTCGTATGTAATTCGATCGTTGAAGGAAGAATATAAGTCTGCTTTTGGCCGGCGAGGGTAGAAACCGACGGCTCTGATTCTCCAGACACTAAAAGCAGCCGTTAAGATGGCGACCCAGGTCCAGAGGCTGTTAGCGACCGCTAGTAAACCCAGATTCAGATAGTTGAAGACGATTGCTTCCAAGGGAGAACCCAAGACGTCCATGGCTGCAGACGAAATCCCTCTCCCTTCTCTCTCTCTCTCTCTCTCTCTCTCTCTCTGTGACACCAACAATATGACTATATCAAGAACCAGCTGGGACCTCGTCTACATTATGAGGGTAAAGAAGGGCTGCTGCAAGAAGATGAGGACCATTAGATCTGTTCAGGGTGGAGCGGGATATGATGGAAATGCCGGGAATCGAGAATGGAAGATGCTTTAGCAGATCCAAATTCCAAAAGCTTATTCGAAATTTACCAGCTGAGTATCTGTCAATGGCGCAGTGCTATCGTGTCGTGGGGCCCGCGATAGAGGGTATCAATGCCCACGGCTACTACGTAGCATTACAGCCATAAATGGAGAATATCTCATCCTCTTACGTAATATTATGCACGGCGAGATACTTCAAATGCACGGAGGTAATGGCACGGCTTCTTTTCTGGCCGCAGAAATCAATTTAAGAGAAGAAGAGATGACACGTGTTTCGTTTCTATCGAGTAAAACGAGTTCAAATCTGCCCCTCACCTAGCACCCCAAAAACGTCTCACACAATAGGAGGCCGCCAGCTGTCCTCCCCCACACACACTCCCCTCAGCGCGTGTAAAGTTAACGGAACGGCCGTTAGTTCTAAACCAGCGCTCAAAACCAAATTCGACCTAGACCTGTGCAACCTTGCACTCCTCCGATCCGATCGTCTCCAGTGCCGATGACCATTGCGGCAGAAACACCGAAGGTATGAATCCGTCCCTCTCATCTCATTTCTTTTTTATAATTTACTGTTTTTTCGATTCAAAACAAAGGAGAGGTTTCACCCACCACCGGCCATCTCCGGCAACCACCAGCAACAGTATATAGGTGTGCGTTTTTTGCTCTCTTCTATTTTTCCCTTTTTTTCCATTTGCATTTTCCCAAAACTGTTACACTGATATATGCTGCCGATTTTTTCTTCTTATTCATCATATAAAACACGAAAATGGTAGCTTTCATTTCCTTAACTTTTTTTTTTTTTTAATAAAGAAGACATGATATTTTCACTCTTTAGAGTTGAGAGTCCAAAGTCCAAAGATTTGCGTTAATATCAAACTAACATAACAACAACATTTTAATTCCTTCCTCTTTTCTTATTAAGACAAACTGAAGTATCACTAAAGTTGCTTCATTTTACCCACCAAGCAGGCAATAACCGAGTAGACTGGTCGATCTAAACATGTCTGAAGGATGTCAGGTTCCTGTAACTCATCCAAGCCTTCTCCCACACAACGGCCTCGTTGTTGTTGGTGACACCCTTGTCCGTTGCCTCTAGTATAAGCCAATAATTGAATCCAGCGACGTTTTTGGGTCTCACCCCGCACCACCTTTTGGAACTGGAGGTTGGTTTTGGCATCCTTATTGTACTTAGCAACGGTAAACTACCAGATCTCTTGGACATGTGGGTCATTCATATCTTGAATGGGTTGCCAGTCGCCGAGTAGCATGGCGGAAACTTCGTTGTCGAAGAGAAAGAAGGAAACCAAGAGGGGAATCAAGAAGAGAAGAAGAGACTGGATTTTCATTCTCTGCTTTATGGTTTGGAAAAATACATAGAACAGGTTGGGGAAATGCAAATAAAAAAAAAAAAAAAAAAAACTAAGAATGAAGAGGAAAAACGCACCTGTATAATGGTCGGTGGTCGTCCGTGATCCTTCTTCCTGTGTTGTGTATTGAAAAAAATAAATTAAAAAATAAAGGATGTGAAAGGGAGATAGGACGAAAGAGGCGAGTTCGTATCTACGCTGTATCTGCCGGAACAGTCATCGACACTGGAGACGATCGGATCGGAGTAGTGCAAGGTTGCACAGTACAGGTCGAGAATTTGGTATTGGGCCCTAATTGGGAACTAACGGCCGTTCCGTTAACTTCACACGCGCTGATGGGAGAGTGTGTGTGGGAAGACAGCTGGCGTCCTCCCATTGTCTAGGACGTTTTTGGGGCGCAAGGCGGTGGGGGGCAGATTTGAACTCGAGTAAAACGGATGGAATCATTTATTTTCCTTCTTTGTTAAGTGTTTTATTTGTGTGGGACGACATCTGCTTCTTACGTCACTTTTTTATAAATTCTCTTAAATTTATAATTTTTCAAAACGTCCAAAATTCATGAGATTTTATTTTCTAAAATTCACCATCCGTTTTAACACCGTTAAATTCAATGACGTAAGTTAAGTTGTTCATGTCATCTTAAATTCATGTTTCATGACTAAACTGCCTCTGAATGGTGAATCAGCCCGTTAAACATTTTTTTGACCGAATAAGTGCCCAACCGGACGATCAGAAATGCACGTGCGAGGGAGATAGATACGAGAGAATGAAGAATCTAGTGAACCATTATCCAGTACATCCGACGAGTCTATTCTGCCATGTTGGCACTAGCCAACCACAACCGTAGGTTTTCTTGTGATCTCAACAGTTAAGGTTAAATCTTTGACGGAAGCAAGTGATCTTGGCCGCTCGCGAAGAGTGAAAAACCATAAGTGAGATTAGAGAGCAAGCATAAAAGCAAGACAAAAAAGCAGAGAGAGAAGTGAAGTGAGAGAATAAGTAAAAGCTGAGATTTGGTACTTGAATCATTTTGTTGGTCGAGGTCGGCCGGAATCTGAAGTTTTCTTCCATTGAATTCCGGCAAATTATTGTGAAATTTGGTCAGAAGATCGGTTTATGGACAAAAAAGTGTGAAATGATAAGATTTATGGTTCACTGTATTTGATTTCATGAGAAATAGCGGTAAGGGATGGATAGAAACAGAGAAGCAAGAAGAGGAAGCTTAGCAGCATCAAATGGATTGTCAAGAAGGAGATAGAGGAGTAGCAGTCTAAGGGATTCTCCTGGTTCGGACTTCTCATATCTGCCTTTTATACTGTTTATAACAATACTTTTTTCGTTTTTTCTCTGATCCTGACATTGCTTTTTTTTTTTCCCTTTTTTGTTCAATTTACAGAGGAAGATGGACCAATGGAATTGCAGGAAACGGTGAGATTGAGAGATCGAGGGAATAAGAAAGATAGAGATCGAGGTCGGTCGAGTCGTAACAAACGAAGAAGTGGGGATAGATTGATGCATGGCAGTAATAGAGAGGAAGCAAAAGGGGAAGTCTGTCCGCAGATTCCTGATCAACCGGACGATCCCTATGTAGTTACGGGAGGAATCGTGGGGGAAAGGCAAGTAGAACAGATGGGCATCCTCGGCGTTGGTCGTTATGAAGGAGCTTTTTAGGAGAGAATCGTGGAAGAGCAATTTGACTGCGGTACTGAAGGGTTGGGCTTCTCTGGAAATGGAAAGAGAGAGAGGGCAGAATCGGAGGGAGAGAAAGAAAGGGAAATAATATTGGCGTTAAACTACTAAGTAGAAAACAAAGATTTTAGCGGTGGAAGAAGCGTAAAATAATAAATTAACAATGCCCGACGTTTTGAAAAGTTATAGAAAGTTGGGATAATAACATATATAAGGGCAATTTTTGGGGTTTAATATCAATAAAATTAATATATTTAAAAAAAATTCAAAAATAGATTAAATGTTTAAAAATAATATAATAAAGGGTAAAAATACTGTTCATCTTCTTCTTGCCATTTGTTCACCATAGCCGCCATCCACCGTTGTCCACCACCACCCGTTGCTGCCTCCACCTTTGGCAACGTTGTCGGAGGTGGCCGAAGGTAGAGGTGGTGGCGGCGACGGCGGCGGTGCTGGTGGTTTCTCTGTCCAACGCTGCCACCTCCACCTTTGCATTCGACAACGTTGCTAGAGATGGGTGGAGACAGAGGTGGCGGTGGCGGCGGGCAAAGGAATGACCACCAGTGCGGCCGCTGCCACCTTTGCCTCTGGCCACCACCGGCAATGTTGCCGGAGGCAGAGGCAAAAGTGGGCGTAGGTGGTGGCGGGCAGCAGTGGACGGCGAGTCTAGTGAACAAATGGCAAGAAGAAGAAGACAAACAGTATTTTTGCCTTTTATTGATATTATTTTAAAAAAATTAATTTATTTTTGAATTTTTTTTAAATGTATTACTTTTATTAATATTAAACTCCAAAAGTTGCGCTTATATGCTAAATACCCTAGAGAGTTTAAAGAGAATTCATGAAAAGCAACGATGAGTTTTAGACAATTTTTTTTTTTTTTAATATTCATTAGAAGAAGTTTTCAAATACATGATGGAATGTGACTGTGAGGTTGGAGCGAGGAACACAACTCAACTTCCCTGCGAGTTGCTTGGCATCCCTCGTTTGGCGATTGCATATCTACACCGGATCGTGCATCTATACCGAATTCTCTATACGGTTGCTTCTTTACGTGATAAGTACCACTCCGGATCTATGTTAAGAAAGCTTGTGGGTATCTCCGAGCTCCATACATACTCGGAGAGGATTTTACATTCAATCAGTTCCATTCAAAGAGTTGGGAACACCTACTAACAAAGTACGTATTGGGTTTAGGATAACCAAACCAGTATACAGGTGTGTGTCCCCCTATTATAAATTATTACATGTGTCAAAACCATATTTTGTATCGTAATAAATTGTGTTCAGGTGTGTTTTTATATTTGTATTTGCACTATTTGGGAAGATTGCAATTCAATGCAAATATATATAAATACATACAACTGGGAAGGATGATACAAATCAAGAACTGGTCACAGTAAAAAACAAAATAAGATAAAAATTGAATTCTAAATCTAAAATGGTGCAGGAGACTATACAATTAGAAACTGTTTAGGCATCATCAAGAATAAACAAAGGTCATCACCTTCAATAGTCTTCTTAAAATTTTATATCGTTCTTGATATTATGTATAGAGCTTCTACTCCATGTTTAGCTTTGAGGGTGAGGTCACATCCCCCCCCCCCCCTCTTTTTTGATCATTAATAAAGTTTCTTTTTTTTTTTTAAATAATGTTCGGTGCAAATACAAAGTATAGAAATGACTTTGCATTTGTATGTGCAATGCAAATTGGAAAAACTTTGGCTGTTTGAAAAAAAAAAGCTGCTGTCAGCTTCATGTTATTAATTATATTACGTCATTATTTGTTTTTTTCACAAAAAGAATATTAATTGTAAATATTCTTTTGCTCGTGCATGTGCAGGAGGCTCCCAAAGTCTGGCCATTCAAATCGTGGGATCTTTTTTTTTTTTCTGTGCTTTTATGATTTAGAGGATCCATGAGGGACCTCAGTTTCTCCCTTCTTCTTAATGATAAGGATTTTATGGACTCCTGTTGGTTCATTTATTTTCGAAACCAAAAAAGAACTCCAATAAGTAAATAGGCCTTTCTGGTTTGCTTTTGGGCTTTAGCTAAACAGATCGGGTTACGAATAGTCCTTTCCTGTAAGGCCCATGGGAGGCTGGACTAATAGTTGGTGTAGATTCTCGTCATCAGGTCTTGGATAAGTGGATTGAACTGGGCTGGGTCAGTGCAGAACTAGAGTACGCTAATCAATTTCAAAACCAAATCAGGACTTGGGAACGGGTCCATTTGCACTACAGATTATTAGAGAACTACCGAACCAGATGGAATGGCTCCGATTGAAGCGGTAAAGTCGATGTACACAATTGGTGCTCGATTGTTTTTTTGTGTGAAGGGCAAATTAGAGAATTAAAGCCTATTCAGTGCTGACTACCCCCACCTAACTATCTTTTAGGTTATGATGTTGGGGTCATGATTGAGTTAGTCCAGAGAGACACGTGGCCGCTAATTCATCGCCCGACCACGTTAGCATAGCTCAACCACGTCGGCTCAATTTGGCCATGTCAGCAAAGCCCGACCGAACTATATTACTACCGTGGTCCCCTGCCTTATCCCACCAGCCACGTCGGCTCAGCTTGGCCATGTCGGCAAAGCCCGACCGAACTATATTACTACTGTGGTCCCCTGCCTTATCCCTCTAGCCATGTTAGCCAGACACCACACGGATAAGCTTGGCTACGGATAAGGGTGGGAATACAACTCCAATAAGGAGTAGGAATCTACCCCGGTAACCTCAGCGGAGAGCTCTATCCCAATTATCCTGGAACCCTAATCCGACCCAAAGACGGACCCCCGACTATAAAAAGGTATTCCATGCTCGAGGTAAGGGATCACGAATTCTAGCACTCATACTGTTACTTTGCTCAGACCAACACCCCCATTGCTCGGCCCGTCCATTCACCGCCCCCTCACTAACTTGAGCGTTGGAGTGCCTACTCGGGGACAACTCCTTGGGCCTTTGACCTCTCTTGATCGTAGGATACATAGCACGGTACCGTCCTTGTAATCTCGGCACCGTCCAGTCAGCAAGGATTATCTAGTTGCACTCCTCAGTTCGTGCACCACATCGGATTGAGCAGCATCAGATTGGCGCCGTCTATGGTAACGCACAAAAAGCCTTCCCGAAAAATCCTTTGCTACACAGCCTCAAAACCGATCAAAATGCCTAAAGACCACTCCGAACGATCAGTAGGTTGTTCCCCATCTCAGGAGAACCGACATCACAACTCCTCGCATTAGGAAGCCTCACAGACCTTGGCCGCTGTGGACCCAGTGCAGTTCCGAGCTATGCAAGAGAAGGTCGACAAGATCTTCGAGTTCATGCAGGCACTGGGGTCTGTTGCGCCGCCCAACAGGGTCGTCCCCCCTCACTCCCCGATGCGCACGAAGGACGATCTTCGATCCGAGGACCCCAAAGTGTGTCGGTCTGACACGAGGGGAGCGCAGTCCAAGCGAGAGAGGCAGGACACGACCCAAAGGCCTGCCTTTACTACACGCTCCCGCGAGCAGGATCACTGCAGCCAGACACGCCAGTCAGCTCGGATCCCCACTAGAGAAAGGCTTGGCAAGAAGGCATTGCCCTTTGTGGTCTCCGTTATGGAGTCAAGCTCAGTAAAGGATCATCCTACGCGACCAAAGAAGGAGAAGACCACACACACTGCGGCCCCGGACGACAGAGATGTCGAGATCAAAGAGTTCCGGCAATGTTTAGAAGAACTAGAACGCACTCAGACTCACAAGAGTGTGACGCCCATCGTGGACCAGCCTGCACAAGCTACCACGCATATCACCAAGGAGTCGCCCTTCGTCCAGGACATCATGAACGAGATACCCCTGTTGGATGGCGAGCCCCCTAGTTCGACAAGTACGACAGGAAATCCAACCCTTTCGACCATGTCGCGACACTCAAAGCTCAGATGATGTTGCATGGCGCGTCGGAAGTATTGATGTGCAAAGCCCTTGTAGCCACCCTGCAAGGCCTAGCTTTGGCGTGGTACTCCTCCCTGCCACCACGCTCCATAACGTCATGGGATCAGCTAGAGATCCAGTTTCTAGCGCAGTTCACCGCCAACCAGAAGCACTGGAAAACTTCAGCCAGCCTCATGCAAATCTGATAGAAGAAGGCAGAGTCCCTTAGAGATTACCTAGTGAGGTTCAATAAGGAAGCACTCCAGGTCAGAGACTTAAACCAATTAGTCGCAGTTACGACCATATAGCACGGGCTCCGCCCTTCGCCATTCAACTTCTCCATCTTCAAAAACCCTCCTTAGACACTAGCCGCGCTAATGAGCCACGCGCAGAAGTATATCAACGCCGAGGAGGCTTAAGCGCAACTTAGAGACGAAGATGAGAAGCTTGATAAGAGAAGAGATACCGATGAGCGGAAGTCCGAGAGGTCGGCCAGAGATCACAAGAGACGGGATTTCCGACCAGACCATAGATCTCAGACCCCTCCATCGACCTACCAGAATTTCACGCAGCTCAATGTACCGCGGTTTGAAATTTTGGTGCAGATCCGTGACCACAACTACGTCAGGTGGCCCGAGAAGATGAAGACATAAAGTAACAAGAGGAATCGAGACAAATACTGTGAGTTCCACAAGGACCGAGGCCTTGACACAGAGAACTGTTTCGACCTGCGTAACCATATTGATGATCTGACCAGGCGTGGTTACCTCAATGACTTCATTAATAGAAGTGAGAAGCCAGCCAAAGAAGAGCAAAGAACGGATGAAGATCAACAACCGCCACACCGAGGCCCCCCAACCGACGTTATCCATGTCATATCAAGGGAACCATCGCAAGTGGGGAGAATAGCTCAGGTCGGAAGAGATATGCTCGGCTGTGCGAGATCGGCGACCGAGTCATAGGATGAAGCGTAGCATATCTATCACCTTCACCGATGACGACCTCTGAAGGGTCCTGACACTACACGACGATGCCTTGGTCATCATGGCTGAGGTGGCTAACTTCGAGTTGAGGCGGATCCTAGTTGACACAGGGAGCTCTACCGACGTACTGTTCGAAGATGCATTCAAAAAGCTCGGCATCGACAGAGAGCGGCTCTCACCGGTCAATACTCCCTTGATGCGATTCTGGGGGAGTGCCTTCTGCCCATTGGGAGAATAACCCTTCCCCTCTTGATCGGAGACGGCGACGTCACTGGGATGGCCATGGTAGAATTCATCGTGGTACGTTGCCCCTCCTCTTACAACGTAATCCTCGACAGGCCGACCCTCAACGCCCTGTAGGCCGCAGTCATGACATACCACCTCGCCATGAAATTTCCAACCAAGTACGGCATAGGGATGGCACGCGGAGATTAGAGAATAGCACGACATTACTACCAGCTCTCCTGCCGAGGGCCACGTCCAACTGCTGAGACACTGATGGTAGAGGCCTATGACTTACGCAATGAGGTAAAGGCTCAGCGTGGCCAACCTGTGGAAGACCTCTTCCAGGTCCCCCTCTTTGAAGAAGATCCCGAGAAGATAGTCCAAGTCGGCTCCCTAGTAAAGGGCCACCTTCGAGAAGAACTTGTGCAACTAATAAGGAACAACGCTGACGTATTCGCTTGGTCAGCAGCGGACACACCCGGGATCGACCCTGAAGTTATCACACATCAGCTGAACGTCAACCCCCGCTATCGACCAGTGAAGCAAAAGAAGAGGAACTTCACCATAGAGCGGTGGCAAGTGATCGGTGATGAAGTACAGAAACTGCTTGACGCTGGTTTCATTCGGGAAGTCAAGTACCCCGATTGGCTGGCCAACATAGTAATGGTAAATAGGGCCAACGAAAAGTGGAGAATCTGCATTGACTACATCGACCTAAATAAGGCCTGCCCCAAAGACAGCTTCCCCTTGCCAAGGATCGACCAACTTGTCGATGTAACTGTGGGGCATGAGCTACTGAGCTTCATGGATGCTTTCTCGAGTTACAACCAAATCCGGATGCACCCGGATGACTAGGAGCGGACAACCTTTATCACCGACCGCGACTTATACTGCTACAAGGTAATGCCCTTTGGCCTAAAGAACGCTGGCTCCACTTATTAGTGGCTGGTGAATGAGGTATTCAAAGAACAACTTGGCCAGAATGTAGAGGCGTATGTCGACAATATGCTCGTGAAGAGTAAGAAGGTCAAGCATCACTTGGTCGACCTTCGCAAAGTCTTCGACACCCTCAGAAAATACAAGATGAAGCTAAACCCAACCAAGTGCGCTTTCGGGGTCGGCTCCGGAAAGTTCCTAGGGTTCATGGTAACACAGAGAGGGACCGAAGCAAATCGGGAGAAGATAAAGGCCATCCTTGACATGCCATCTCCTCGGACCCATAAAGAGGTGCAACGACTCACCAGAAGAATAGTCGCCCTTAGCAGATTTATATCTAAATCCACGGATCGGTGCCTCCCTTTCTTCAAAGCCCTTAAGTGGCCAAAAGATTTCCGCTAGACTGAAGAATGTGAGTAGTCTTTCCAGGAGTTGAAGCAGTACCTGAGCTCGCCGCCCTTCCTGACTAAGCCAAATCCATTGAACGAGCTATTCCTCTACCTCTCGGTTGGAGATGAGATCGTCAGCTCGGTGCTGATTAAGGAAGAAGACCGGGTACAAAGGCCGATCTAGTACCCCAGCAAAGTCCTCAGCGGTGCAGAGTCTCGGTACTCCAACCTAGAGAAGTTAGCTTTAGCTTTAGTCACAACCGCCAAAAAGCTCAGACCCTACTTCCAGGCCCACAGCATCCAAGTACTTACCTACCAGCCCCTCAAGCAGATACTACAAAGGCCGGAAGTATCTGGCCGCCTAGTCAAGTGGAGCGTGGAACTAAGTGAATTTGACATCAAGTACGCACCCAGACCGGCGATCAAAGCCCAATCCCTAGTAAACTTCTTCGCAGAATGCACATTCACCACCGAGGAACCGGCCCCACTGCCCTAGTATGGACTCTGTACATGGATGGCTCGTCAAACCAACAGGGCAGCGGCGTCGGCCTCATCCTCCTCGGCCCATACGACACAGAGTTGGAACATGCCCTCAGGTTCAAGTTCAAGCTGTCCAACAACGAGGCCGAGTATGAGGCCCTGATTTCCGGGCTCCGCCTTGCCTTGGACCTTGGGGCCCGAAGAATCGAGGCCTTTAGTGACTCGCAACTAGTGGTCAACCAAATCCACGGCCAATTTGAGGCTCAGACTCCCTCCATGGCGAGTTATCTACAAAAGGTGCAGGAGCTCATTCAACAACTTATGCATTTCAATATTCAGTAGATGCCTCAAGCTGACACCCTTTTGAAGTTAGCCAGCTCACTACAGACCGACCTTGACCGAACTGTCCGACTAGACACACTAGCCTAGCCAAGCATCGCACCAATGGCCCATCTTAGATGGACCCCATAACCGAGTATCTTTGAGAAGGTGCTCTCCCAGAAGACCGAGCAGAAGCGAAAAAGCTCCAATATAGAGCAGCTCGGTACTGCCTAATATAGGGCCAACTCTACCGCCACTCCCACACTCTCCCATACCTGAAGTGTCTCCCCCTAGCCGAAACAGACTACGTCCTCAGGGAGATACATGAGGGCATATGCGGGGATCACCCCGGCGTGCGCACATTAGCCCATAAGGCAATCTAGTAGGGCTACGTCTGGCCAACGATGAAGCTGGACGCCGCCCAATTAAACCGAAAGTGTGACAGTTGCCAGTGGCACTCCAATCTCTATCACCAGCTCGTAACCCCTCTGAAGCCGATCACCAGCCCATGGCAGTTCGCCCAATGGGGAATGGACATCCTTGCCCATTTCCCCACCGTGGTTGCACAGAAGAAATTCCTTCTCGTAGCTGTGGACTACTTCACGAAGTGGGTGGAAGCCGAAGCCTTGGCATGCATCACCGCCCATAATGCCCAGAACTTCTTCTGGCAGGGTATTGTCTGCCAATTCGACATCCCTCGGGTGCTCATCACGGACAATGGGACACAGTTTATCGACAAGAAGTTCGAAGCCCTCTGTGCCGACCTAAGAATCAGTCATCGGACTACAACAGTGCACCGACCCTAGAGTAATGGGCAGACCGAGGTAACCAACTGCACCCTGCTACACGGCCTGAAAATGCACTTAAATCAATCCAATTGAAGGTGGGTTGAGGAGCTGTCGAGCATTCACTGGGCATACAGGACGACCTCGCAGACCGCCACCGGAGAGACCCCTTTTAGCCTGACTTACGAGGCTAAAGTCATGGTCCCCGTGGAGATAGGTTCCCTAACTATCCAGACCGAGTTATTCAATGAGGGGCAGAATGACGATGGTCTATGCCCGGAGTTGGATCTAGTAGAAGAAGTCCGGGGCTAAGCACTTGTAAGAATGGCTACACAACAGCAAAGGATGCAAGGCACTACTACTCCAAATTTAGAAGATGCGTGTTCAAGACAGGCGACTTTGTCCTACGCAGAGTCATATTCCCCACGCCTGGAGAAAGCAAGCTCAGACCAAACTGTGAAGTGTCGTACAGAATCACCAGTGTCCTCGAACCGAGTACTTATAGACTCGAAGACCTCGAAGGCTGACCGATAGCGAGGAGTTGGAATTCGGGAAATCTCAGGATGTACTACCAGTAGATCTACAAGCAATGAAAGTTTCCTTTCTTTTAAACTACATCCTTGACCTCTAGGCACATACACGCTCACCGCACACACTACACATGCATAGGCCATGTCGCACTACCAACCAAGTTGACTCCGCCGATCCCAAAACGGCTGAGCCCATAACGCCCACATCCGCAGCTTATCGCCAACTAAGCTACCTGACTCAGTTGACCATGGCTGAGCCTAAACGTGGAGAAAGAATGCCCTCGCCCATCAAGGCCTGAGGACGATCGTGGAACTCCACACAACCACTGGCTTAACGGTTGAGCTAGCTGGGAAATGGCTAGCCCTGGAAGGGCCCTAAAGGCTCCCGAGACCAGACACTGAACATCCAATGACTGAGAGCTCGAAAACCGAAAGATCTTGGACAACTACACCTCGGTAAGCAGAAGGTTGGGGACGCTGAGGCATAGACCGGCTCAGCCCGTAGGATATCCCGGCTGGCCATGCCTCGACCAACAAAAGAAACTGAAAGATCCCAGACAACTACACTACAATCAGCAGAAGACTGGGGACACCGAGGCATAGCCCAACTCGGCCCGTGCAATAGCCCGACTAGCCATGCCTTAGCCAGTAAACTAAAATTGCACTAGTACGAAGAGGACGCCCAAGGCACAGTCCGGCTCGGCCCGCGCAATAGCCCGACCAGGCATACTTTGGCTGGAAGAAGGAAAAGGCACAAGTAAGAATAGCAACAACAACAAGAGGCATACACATAATCAACACAAAGAAGCGTTGATATTCAACTTAAGATAAAAAAAAAGAGGAGTACGACAAAAAAAAAGAATGGAAGAAACAGCCGCTCAATCCTCGATGGCAGAGTCAACAGTCCCATTAACAGCTTCAACCTCGTCCCCTGCCTCTTCATAGGCTTTCTCGGCGGAACCCTGCGGAGTATCCGAATCGTAAGCACCCCAGCCCTGCGACTCATCAGCTAGCTCCGAATAGCGGCGAAGGATCCTTCGTCGGAAGACATTGAATCCAATTGCGAAGGAAGCCTCGGCATACACATCCATGTGCAACTTCATCTCCTCCGACACCTTGTACCGGTCAACTGCCTTCTTGGTAGCCTCTTGCCTCAACCTCTCCCGTTCTGCCTTAAGCTCAACAATCTCTTTCTTCAACCCTCGAACAATGCTGGCTTGCTCGGCCAGCTGCACCTTCAGTTCGTCCACCTCCCTCTCTAGCACGGCCAACCGCTCCCCAGCAGCTTGAAGCTTGGTCAGTTGGACCTTCTGCCGCAGATACTTGGAGTGTTCTTGCTCGTACGTTGATCAGAGGTCTCGGATATGATCAACCAACGCATCCACCGCACAAGCATTCTGCAGAAGAAGATGATGTGTGTATGCGCAAAAAAAAATAAAATAAAATAAAAAAACAAACAAAAACACAAGGGATAAGAAAGAAAGGAACTCACCTGGGCAGCAGACCGTAGAAGTGCACACTCTAAGGCTTTGTTGCCGACCCCGACCGACTCTCGAGCCATCGACATGGTCATGATCCCTCGCAGCAACTGCTCAAGAACCCCAGGCATCTCCATGTTATCGTCGACACAAACCGACCACAGCGGTATATGTAGACCCGAGCTGCTGCCGCCTGCTTCAGTCCCCGATGTACCCGTTGGACGACGAACCCCTTAAAGGTCAACCACGACAACATCGTCCGCCTCGGCCTCCCATTGCCGATGATCTGCCCTATCTGTGGATCGTGGCTGCTCCTCTGTCTCGGGCTGAGCCTCCGTCTGCGTACCAACTCGCCCCTGCCTCTGCTGAAGTGCCCTCATCCGACGAATAATCTCTTCTTCACTAGTCATCCTTATACCTACGACACAGAATGCCCGAGATAAGTAGAAAGCAGACAAGGGAAGAGTGACTCGACAAACAAAGAGTGCTTCACGAAAGAAGGATCCCCGACCAGCGACCGGACATTCCGCCTACTAGAGAAATAGTAGTACCTCTGCTGGTGGTGCTTCAGCTGGAACATAAAGCTTACCATCCCCAGGGTTAATTCGATATCACAGACCACACAGTAGGACATGAGGCTGAGTAAGAACATAAAGGAGTTTGGCATCAGCTGCACTGGCAGCACCCTATACCAGGCCAGCACTTCGGTGACCTCGCTCAATGGGAACCTCAACCCAGCCTCCAAACTATGCTCATAAACGCATAGCTTACCGGTCTGAGCATCCGTGGCCATCTCCCCGGGCAGCGGACACCTCATTTGGTATTTCATGGTGATGGCGTACGTAGCTCGGATCTGAGCCATATCTTCGGGCGTCAGCATCAGTGGCCATTTGCCCGCCAAGGAAGCTCCGCCTCCATCCCGGAGGAACCAGCCTCAGCCTCCTCAACTTCGGCAGCCACAAAATCTTAGCTCAGGCTCGTAGTTTGAGCTATGAGAAGAGTTGGAACCCGAACTACTGGAGGACATGGAAGAGGAAGAGGACCGACGAGATTAAAGAGACATACCGGGCAACCTACAGAGCTGAGGAACAAAAACCACCGTGCAACTTGCCGAGCTATCAGTCGAGCAACCCACCAATCGATGTCCCAAGCGACCTGCCGAGCAATTACCGCCGAACAACACCAACCACCTTCTTTCAAATGATACAGAGAAGAGGGTCTCTCCCCCTTTTCTTTTGTAGCCACCACGAGCACAGACCAAGGAGAGATCAACGGTACAGATGAAGCACCTCTGGCAATGCCTCAGAAGACCAATCGACGCAACAAATAATGTATGCACAAACCATCAAAAGCTGAAGCGTTGCCCCCGATAGGCAGCGGTTACGACCATAATTGCGCCGGTTTGACCCTCAGTGCTGGTCCGACCACTAACGCGGATCCTCGGCTGGGCTGCTCAAGGACGCCGTCCCAACCAAAGTGCCCAGTACCGACCTCAATCGAACCCCAACGCCAGATAAGGCTACACGATCGCGCAATAGTCTGGCCGAGCATTCCCCCTCCTCGACAACAGAATTGGGGTAGTAGTTCGGGAATCAAAACTTCAGTTCTTTTTTAAGTTTTGTGGCCGACGATCAGAGGGCTCCTCGGCAACGACCAACATGACACAGACAAGGCAACAACTCATAAGTCCCTCAGCAACGACTGATGCTGTGTGGGCAATAGCAAGCCCGGAAGTTCCTTAGCCGAGCAACGAACCAAGAGAATCTCGTCCCCCGAATTCAAAACTAGGGGAGTGGTGTTGGGGTCATGACTGAGCTAGCCCAGAGAGACACGTGGCCGCCTAGTCATCGCCCGACCACATTGGCATAGCTTGGCCATGTCGACAATGCCCGACCGAGCTTTGTTACTACCGTGGTCGCCCGCCTTTTTCCTTCAGCCATGTTAGCCAGACACCACGTGGATAAGGGATCACGAGGTAAGGGATCACGACTTCTAGCACCCATACTGTTACTTTGCTCGGACCAGCACCCTCATTGCTCGGCCCGACCATTCACCACCCCCTTATTAACTTGAGCGCCGGAGTGCCTACCCGGGGACAACTCCTTAGGTCTTTGACGTCTCTTGATCGCAGGATACATGGCACGACACCGTCCTTGTAAACTCGGCACTGTCTAATTAGCAAGAATTATGTGATTGTTATCCTCAATTCGTAGACTACGTCGGATTGACCAGCATCTGATTCTTGAAAAGATTAAGTGGTAAATCCACCTTGACCTTACTCCATTACATCTCCTTTGCTTCAGCTTTGATTCAGTGTCATGGGTGAAGTAAACCCTGGATTGATATACGCAGAGCTATAATGTTATTGATTTATATATTTTGCTAATTTCTTTCTTCTTTTTCGGTTATAGTACTACACATCGAGAGATAGCCTCTCTCCAAAGTCCGAACCCAGCCATAACCACCTAACCCTGATACGTTGTAGATTTTTTTCTTTAAATAAAGCGTCAGACTTTGTTTACAATGAAATACTAAAATTAGGGGCAATGGATTCGGTAGGTATATTATAATCGGGTCCATCAAGTTATATCAAATTGTTTGGAGAACCGACCAATTCCATTCTGGGTCTAAAAGTTACATACCCTATTAGGTTCGGCTTTGTTTTGGGTCTAAAAGTTATGGACCTTATCTGGTTTAATTTGGTTCTAGGTCCTTAGTATTTTTTGATAGATCGGTTTCGATATTAATTGGGCCCAACCCAAACCCAACCGGTTGACAGCCCTAAAATTGAGTAAAGCCCCATGTTGAACCAAGCTACGGGGTGGGCATGGGTTGGACCAGTGCAGTTTAAAAACCTTATTTTCAATAATAATAATAATAATAATAATTCAGAACATATAATTATAATTTAAATCTTATAAATATTACCTTTTACCTTACTAAATGCTTACCATACACATTCAAATATTAAATTGAATAAAAATATTTAAAGTTGTGTGTGGTATGTTGCAGTTTCTTCATGACATGTTTTGGGATTGATCAATATATAGAAAATAGATGAGTTGTCATGTCATATAAAAGAGCCACTTGAATGGAAAAAATGCTTCTGAGGATTAATCATTGCTGTTTAGAGTTAAAACATCAAATTCGATGTTTCAAGTAACAACAATAATTTGTATTGATCAATCAAAAACATTTTTGATTATGTGACAAAACAATTCATATTTTAACACCAATTTCTATTGATCAATTCCAAATGTTTAATGAAGAAACAACAATGGTATCAAACACAACCTAAATAACTTAAGTGATTGATAGTCAGGTGAGACCATGGTCTTTGTAACCATGAATGTTTGGATTCAAAACTTCACATCCTCAAAGTACTTTAGGATTTATTTTAGGACAAATTCAGTTTCAAGGCCTATTCTCCAAGTAGGATAAACCCTAGATGCTGGAATCAACTTGAGTGGGAGTTGGTTTCAAGAATTTGGAAACCCGACCTTACATGATAAAAGGTGGGATATGATCAGTTCAAAGCCAATTCAAGATAAACTTGATTCGATTCTGGCCTCTAGATAGAACCTATCCATTTACTCACCTCTAACCCAAGCCTAGGGGTGGCAATTTTTAACCCAACTTGTTGAACACACCCAATCTGCCCATTTACTTGGCGGGTTGTGTGATCAACCCATCACCCAACCCACCCATTTAAATGAGTTGGGTTGGGTTGGGTTGTGGATAACCATTGGGTTAACCATTATAGACACAAGTATTAATTCCTTAGCATTTTTTTTTAATTTTCTTTATTTGAATTAAATAATTTATAATTAATGCATTAATTTTCTATTAATTATTGACTAAATTTAGTTTTGTCTTGAATCAATACATTTCACCCAACATAAATCCAAATCAATTTGACACGAGTCTAGACTAGTTCAACGCGGTCTGACCTGATCCAGCATATACTGATCCGGGTCGACCCAAATCCGAAATAGACCCCAGGCGGGATGGTTCGGTGCCGCTTGCTCTGCCCGATTTGGGCCATCCGGTCCAACCAATGTTCACACAATCCGACCTGACCTAGTATAACTCGATCCTTGTCGATCCCAAATCCGAACGCTTTTGGGTTGGATGATTCGACCTCTGTGTGCTTTGCCTGATCTGGACCATCCGCCCACCAATACCAACACGATCTGACCTGAATCCGGACTGATCCGAATTAGTTACATTGACCCGGTTTGTGTCATCCGGTCCGGTCCTAAGCCCGTGTGCAAACTTGATATGGCCCGGCCCAAGTCAATCCACTATTGACTGAACCTGTCCGGTCCAGTCTGACTGGACTGATCTAGATATAAATGGTTCAACCACCCTTGAACCTAAATGGTTTAAGTTGGTTTGACCGGTTTGAACCTAAGTGGTTCGGTCAAAGCCGGAATCCGAACATAGTCAAATGACTTTGCCGCTTGTGTAAAAATAACATGTATGTAATGTGATTTGAACCTTCACCACTTATGTAAAAAGTAACTACAATAACTACCAAACTACAATCAACTTATTTGTTAAGAGAGAGAGAGAGTTTGTGTTTTAATTCCATAAATATAAGACTAATGGGTTTGGGCAGATTGGGTTAGGTTAAAGCGGGTTTAGATTGAACCTAACCCATTTAATTTTATATAACGGAGTTATTAATGGATTGGCGAATTAGATGCATTAGAACTCAACCCAGACCAAACCCAACCCAACCCGCTCAATTACTACCCCTACGCAAGCCATTGGGATCTCCAATTATTGATTTTCACGAGCCCCACCTTCTTTCTAGGGTGAGGGACATAATCTGAGTTAATTTTCAAATTGTTGATTTTTCGGGCTAACAATTATGTTGTAGGGTTAATGTGAAAAGAGTGTATGTAAATTGGGAAGACTGATTATTTAAAAAAATACTGAATATTTAAAAGAAAAGCTTGTTGTTTTGCGCTCTCACTCACTGAATGGCAAGTTTTTTTTTTTACCCTTTATTATAATAAGAAAGGTAAATATCTAGTTATATAATTTTTTAATCTACTAGATTAAAGACAAAGACAAAGCAATACGACATTCACTTCACCCCTTCGGCCATTATCAAACGGTTCCTTATTAAAAAAAAAAAAAGAATATTTCAATTTCCATCCATGAGAAGATGGGGATGTTTGGAACTGTGGCTGTTTTTCAAAAAAAAAAAAAAAAAAACGGTGTTACGTCGGATCCACATTGGCGTTTCAACAAACGGCCATGTATCTCATTGTTTGGTTCAGCCGATTATTAAAAAAAATGGGCATGTCTCGAAAATCAGGACCCCACCGATGCATGAAACACCAAATTGTTTGGTTCAGCCAATTTCCCCCGATGCATGTATCTCATTGTTTGGTTCAGCCAATTTCCCCCAACGGTTGACTGATGTGTATCCTATGTGGTGCTTACCTGTCAGCATATACATGAAAAATGGTGATGAAAATCACCTTACCAAACAGCATAGTGTTGCTCACTGCCTATGTGGCAGAAGCGTTTTTTTGTGAAATAACGGGTCTTGAAAACATGTACGTTTTTTCTTAAAAATCGGTTCCAAAAAGCGCCCACGCTTCCAAACGCCATGCTAGTGGGCAAGAGTTTTTATCCAAAGAAAATTATCGCAAATGATTTGGTTGAGATCGGCTTCAGTGAGTGCAAGCCCGAATTCATACTGTTTGAACAGCCTCTTACAATTATTGTTATATTGGGAATATCTCCCCATAAAATAAAGTACAGAAGTATGAAGATATTCCCAATGTAAGGATGTAAGAGTTGTTTGAATGGCTTTGCACTGACTGAAGCCGAACTCGGTTTGGTCTGCTTTAATTTTTTTGTTGGACAGAGTAATTTGAAATCTAACCACATCACAAATTGTTCAACAACAACAACAACAAGAAAAAGAAAAATAGTTTATATATTTTAATGTTCTTCGTCTAAAATGAATGAGAATATTAGACCATTTTGACAGAGCCAGGTTTATCCTTTAACATGTTAATGCTAAACCTAAACCTAAGGCAGGTTTTAGGCCAGATCCCGACCTATGCTGATTGCCGAGGCAGATTTATGAATTGGGTCGGGCCGGCTTTGATTTGGAGTTTCTTCGTGTATCACTACTGACTACTGTAATAATTTTTGATGTAATATACATGCATGAGTAGGTCATTTATTTTTCCTACTTTGATCTAAATTAAGCTGACAAACACAGACCCAGCTAGCTAGGTAGCTTTCATTGGGGGGTGAGCAGGACAACTTGACTAGCACCCAACAGGGGAAAATGGTTTGACGCCCGGCCGGGCCGGGCTGCTGGGTCCGTAACATTGATTTGATCTATGCCGGGGAAACATTTGAAATACTGGCCATTAATTAATGGGCTGCACCACAATTTGTCTTGGGTTGTATATAAGTCCCACCATGTGTTTTGATTTTTGATGCAGCCTTGTCCAGACCGGCATTCCCCAATACCCACATGAAAGAAATAAATGTTCATACAATTCATATAAAATGATATCTGGGTGGGAGTCTAGCTAGGGCCTGAGTGGACATCACCATTTAATACAATTCATACTTGATGTTTGTGATATTGAACTCTTGGAGATCGACGCGGCAAAAAACCAGCCTGAAACATAATCACAGCTGTGTTTTCGCTGCATTTATTTCGATATATAGCGATTAAAAGTTCTCTAATTGTAATTGGTTTTCATCTTTATTCAGGTTCAAGCCTTCATTACAACCAGCTAGAACTTACGTCCATTAGATTTTTCTTCCTGCATTTGTAAAGAAATTCAAAGTCAAACGTTGATCAACCCTAATATAGACCTGGGCTATCCGATTGAATAAGGTTTTTATCAAAAATCAAAATGCTTTCTTGTGTGCCAAAGATGAAAAGCTTCCATTGATGAAACCTGAAACGCCATTAATTTTCAATTCAAGGTCACATTAAATCACTGCATTGAAAGCGAGGTCTGTGACTGTAATTGTACTTAATTGGGGATAGGTTTTTAAGCAGCACGAGATTGACTTGTTGATACTTAGGCCCCGTTTGGTTCAAAGAAATAGGGGTTTGGAATTTGATTGGTTGGGCAGAATTGGAATCACATTTCCATTCTTGGTGGAATGGTTTTCCATCATTTGAGTGAACGGTTATTCCCTCCGTCTCTTTTGAGCATGAAATTCTTTTGCAACTGACTTCATCATTTGAGTGGACGGTTATTGCCTCCCTCTCTTTTGAGAATGAAATTCTTTTGCAACTGGCTTCAATTTCCATTTCAATTCCTGTTTGAACCAAATAAATTATAGGAATAGACCATTTCTATTTTAATTCCGATAAAATTTAATTCTGATTTCGATTTCAACGAATTTTGATTTTAATTCTCATTTTGAACCAAATGGACCCTTAAATTGTTAGAGAGGCAACTAGTTTTTTTTTTTTTTTTTTAATTTGATAAAAGAGAGGCAACTAGTTGGTAATGCAAAGTATATATAAACCAATGAGAGATTTAAATGGAGCTTTAGTTAGGCCAGTAAAAGTTTAACTATATGGGGACGCGCAGGTGGTCAAAGTCAATGATGCGTCTCCTCGTGTGGAGAAAAATTATTGACTATAATAAATTGAAAAAACCAAGTAGTAGGTTTTGGTTGGAATGGATTTAATATTATTTAATTACTTGAGCTTCAAATTCCAATCGAAGGAAAATAAACATTAAATTTTAAACAACCTACAATTTAATCTATTAAACAAGGGGTCTTTTGCTAACAGCTCAAGTGACTGTAACTGAATGTCAATTGATTATTATATATACGATATAATTATATTCTTAATTAGTTAATAGGCAAAGCAATAGCCACTCAGTCCAGCCACTTCAGCTATTATCAAATTAAACAAATAAAATTTTTATCAAGTATATTGGATTCTGTATTTTAGGACGAGTCAAATTTTAAGGTTTCCCTGTCTCAACCACTCCACAAAAAGGGTTTTAAGTGTAAAGAAAAAAAATTATCATCTCTCCCCTCCTTTATGTTATATTTGGTTTGAAGGAAAATATAAGAAAAAAAAAGGAAAAAGTAGAGCAACTTTTACAAACTTTTTTCCCTTCTTTTTTCTACTTTTTCCTTCAAACCAAATATAGCCTTACTGTCTTTGTGTTTGGCTGGTACCATTGTAATTTAAAAAGATCTTCATGATATTTTGAGTTGATCATATATATTGATGAGGAACGATATGCATTGTCACATCATATATGAATTACTTCAGTTAAAATGATTAGACAACAACTATTTTGGTCTCCCTATTTCAACTATAAATAGCCTAAGTAACAGATGTATGCCAAATTATTATGGGGGTGTTTGGCAAAGATGTTTTTTTCTAAGAAAATAGTGTCATGTAAGCACCATATCAGAAAAAGTGATGTTCAGAAAGCAGTCTCTTATTTAGTACCGTTTTTCTAAAAAAAAAAGTATTGGTCGACCATACCTTAGAAATTAGGAAAGGGTGGTCTGATGAAATGCCAAATTCAACATTTTCTCAGAAAACAGCTCATTGCTGTTAGCGGTGCAATAACGTGGCATCAATATTGCCTCATCTTTTAATGTAAATTAATGCTGAAAGCTGTTATACAGCACTGATAGAAAATAAAACCAGTGCTGTTTCCCTGGAAAGCAGCCTATGTGGCAGATGCTTTTTAAGAAAATGATGCAACAGACCCTCATGCATAGAACACGTTTTCTCTCCGAAAATATCTCTAACACAACGGCATCGATGCCAAACACCTATACTATATTGATAGACCCAAAACGTTTCAGATAAAGATAACAATTAATCATACCAATTATAAAATACAAATTTAGAGAGTTGCTCCAACATTTACTTACATCTTGGCCTCTTTGCTTACAAGTCAATTGATTCCAACTAGTTACTCATGCGGAACTAACTAGATAATGTTCCAAAAAAAAATCCAGGAATCTTCCACCTGACACAAAAAAGTTTTGAAGATGGAGGTGAGGGATAAGTACCACTCCAGATTTTCTATCCACAAACCGTTCCCACATCCATACCTACAAAGACAGACACTACCCTGTGTGTTGGACAAGGGAGATATTCTCAATGTGCGCCTGTATTGTCTATGGGAACATTAATATGTGGATAGGTGATCCAAGCCTCAATTGTATTTAGAGGCATAACACTAAAAATAAATGAATATAATCAATAAAAGAAAATATCTAAAAAGCTTATTAGTTAAATTCCCAATGACCAATAACTACAGCCTGAGTAGTTTTGAAGTTTCCTTCACATTACACTTTACCCCAATTAGTTCTTTTATTTATATTTTTAATTAAAAGAACAAGTGATATTGCAATTACTATTTTATTCCACACATTCTAACGTATCATACACGTGAACCTTCAAAGCTCAAGCTATTTATTAGGTGGATCTATGTATATGTTAGTGTGGTCAATTGCCCCCACTGAAATCTGAAAATTTTTTATAAAATAATGAAAATTTTAATTTTTTTTACAATTGCCCCCACTTAAATAAAATAAGAGGTTTATTTATTTATGCCTTTTGGCAATGAGTATGGGGCCAAATAATGACACTACGTCCCAAGACCTACTTGAAATCTAAAATTTAAATAATGAGAAGCGAAGTAACTTTTATTCTAAAATTATCATTGACAAGCATTACCCCTGAATTAAAGTGGTCATTCAAACCAAACCATCCATTCTCTTTTCAAGTTTGGGAATAGAGGCTTGAAAAGTTGTTGGACCGTAAAAGAGGAAATTGAGGAGACAAATCAGATATAATCCTTTCATTCTATTTCTATTCACTCTAACATTCTTGAAGGACAAAACCATAGTTTTTAAAACCAGACAAAATCAGACAGTTGGAGCGGAAAAACCGGGAATCGGTCATCTGATCAGTTCCGTTTTTCCTCAAAACCGCTTTTTCCCCAAAACCGTTGATTTTGGTTAGCAAACCGCTGAACCGACTGGTTAACCGTTCGAACCGTTTTGACCATTTTTCAAAATTTTCAATTTTTTTTTTATTTTTTTGTCATAATAGGCCGAGAACTGATAACCAGACCCCTGACCGATTCGATTTTAAAAACCATGGACAAAACACACTTGAGGCGCTCTCTCTCTCTTGGTGTTTTACAAATTACAACTCCTAGTTTCTTTTTTATACACAATCGTCCTAATTGTTGTTGTATTAGGAACAAATTTTCATTCTTTTCTTTTTAATTCCTTTAACTCCCTACATGCTTGAGAAAATCAGAAAAATCTAAGAGAAAAGACTATACATTTTTGAGATGTATTTATTTGTATTAAAATATTTAGAGTGAAAATATTTATATATATATTTGTTTTAATTACTCAAAAGTTATAAATAAATTGATATTATGATAATGCCTACCCCACTGATGAAAGGTCCTAGATCCGCCACTGGTCAAACCATTACTCCCAATATCATCTATTAAAGTCAAAGCAATCATACATGATCAAAGTCCTTCAAAGTAATGAAGCATAAAAAATAAACTAATGGAGACCTGAGAAATGGAAGAATGGTGGTAATAAAATGACATTTGTACACTATTGGGGCATGTAGATGGTTTGCCATCTCACATTACAACCCCAACATGTCATATAATTAAATTAATTAGACTTTGATCCAACCAATCCCTGAATTTGAAGCAGTCCCTCAGTTTCACAAGATTTAATCTTACCACTGAAAACTCTACGTGAGCCTTGTTAAACATGAAACTTCAAGGCAGGAAGATCAGCTTTATTTGACTGCACTTGTAGGTCTCTCCAAATCTCCCTTAAACTGAGTTTCTACTCTCAAAATCTCCCAAGTCCCAAGCACTCAAATAGCCACGTATTGAATTATAGAAATCATATGCTTAAGCGCTCTCTCTCTCCCCTATATTAAAATAACCGTTTTGCCTCTAAGACGTAGTCCGTATTGCAATAAAACCGTGTAATATTAGAATATATAATTAAACGCTTTGTTATATTTGGCTTCCTCATAAAACATCTAGGATTCCCAGGCCAAAATTGAGGCATGAGGCTTAAGAAGGTTATGCCTGAAACCTTATATATAAATCCATGAGGCCATTGAGGTGAAGCAGTAGTTTGGCTTAGCCTCACTTTGTGCTCTATATATGTGTATTTGTACTCCTTCCAAATGGAGTCTATGGCTCAGTTTGGAAGGAGTATAAATACAAATATATACAATACAGAATAATACAAAGCACAAGGTTTGCGCTCTACATATGTGTATTTATACTTCTTCTAAATGAAATTTATGGCTCAGTTTGGAAGGAGTACAAATACAAATATATACATTATAAATTTATACAAAATAATACAGAATATAAGATTTTGCGCTTTACATATTTGTATCTATACTCCTTCCAAATGGAGCCTATATTTCAAAAAGGCTTCGTAATTAAGTAACCATAAATTTATGGCTCAGTTTGCATGTACAAGATGCCTTTATTCCTCCTCTTGTCCTTTGTCGGCCCTTGTGACATCAGCAGCTAAACCAATCTCAAGAAAATGATGAAAAATCCAAGGAAAATACAAAAATATATTGGTCATCCAGTTGTTTGGCTTTAAGGGCTTGAGGTCATTCGATCTCTTTCAGTCGCCTAGTTGAAAAAGTTGCAATCAGACCCTTTTAACCTTCAAACGACAGCTTTCCCACGCAAGTATACACCACCAAACACTAGTACTAATGTTAAGACCAGTTAATAGTACCTATTCTTATTTTAACCAAAAAATTTCGTAGAAAGGTATCCTCATATATTGTATGAATCGACAAAAGGACCAATATATCTCGTTTACTGTAGGAAGACTTTTGATTTCTACGGCTTTCTTCTCTTGTTTCTTTTTTTTTTTTTTTGTCAATTCAAATTTCCCGGCTTCTTATAAATTTCTTCTTTGCTTCATGGATGCTTCCTTTCATGCGCACACATACAGATGAACAGACACGAGAGAGAGATGCATGTGCGATCCATTATGCAGCCTCTAATTCGTTTAGGGTTTCTGTAGCTCTGTAATAGAAAAAACACTCTATGCGAGTATGAATCAGCTTATCAGCACCAGACAGCAGACGTACTGCGTGGTGGGCCATCATACCAACAATTGCTAATAGCAATACAAATCAACAAGATGAAATGGAACCAGGTTTTAGTAAATTTTTGGTCATGAGATCACTTAATGATTCTTTACCTGAAAAAATAAATTCTTCACCTACCTGATGAAGATATATTCAGCAAAAATGAGCTTCCCCTTTTTGTTCCTTTTCCATTGCTAAAACAAGCGAATTCAAGTTATATGTTAAGGCTTTCTAGAATAAGTTGAGTCAAGCTACAATCATTAATTTCTGTTTGACAGAGTAGAATTGTCTTGGTTGGGTTTAATTAATATACCCAGAAAGAGAAACAAATTGTAAAATAAAACTTGAATAATTATAGTTTTTCTGCACAGGAAAAAAAAAAAAAAAAGGAACCGATTGAAGGAAAGAAGGGAAAGCAAGTTTTTTTTTTTTTTTTTCTTTTTCCTATTTTTTCCATGGATAAGGGAAACAAGGTTGTCTACATGGTTCAAAGAATCGGTAAAGACGTATCAATACTTTGAATCACACGAAAATATGTTTTTCTTTTTAATTTTTTTGAAATTTAATTTTTAGATAATTTAATACTCATATTTTTCATTAGAAAATAATGGGATCCCGAAACACCTGTAAACAGGCATATCGTATCAATTTTTTGAACCTTGATTGCTTATAGATAAATCCATCCGACCACCACTTTATAATTTATAGGATTACTATGCTAATATACTAACATATGTATATATAATTATATATATAGTAAGAGAATGTAAGTAATGAATGGTTTAGTGACAACATTTTTTTTTCGAAATTATAAATACTAATTGATGACAAGGGAATTCGAAAAAAATTGTCCACCACCCACCCATCTTTTCAGTCTTACTGACGTGATTCTCACGTGACCAAGCACTAATGGTCATCTATAAATGTCCGACGGTCCCTCGATCGGCCATTGTAGTCAGTTGTACACACTCCATCCATCTCCAAAGTCCTCAGCATAAGTAAAGCAAAATGGGTGCAGGCGAGAAAAGGTGCCTCCGGGTGTCGAAAGTGGGCATTATTGGGGCTGGCATTAGCGGTATCGCAGCTGCTAAACAGCTATCCGGTTATGACCCGATTGTTTTGGAGGCAACGGACTCCATTGGGGGGGTGTGGAGGCATTGCTCATTCCATTCCACAAAACTCCAGACCCCTCGATGCGATTACGAGTTTTCAGATTACCCATGGCCCGAAAGAGACAATTCTAGTTTTCCTTCCCATATTGAGATATTGGATTACTTGCATTCCTATGCCACCCACTTCGATGTGTTGAAGTACGTCAGGTTCAATTCAAAGGTGGTCGAGATCCGGTTTACGGGTGACCACGGCACTGCCGTGCTTGGTCGGAAATCTGGAGAGTATGGCAGCCTGTTGAGCGGTCTGCCCGTTTGGGAGGTTGCCGTCCAGACCAACGTTAACCAAGCGGATGTCGTCGTTCAGGTCATCACACTCGCTGTTTTTTCCATATTAATTATTGATGATGATTTCATTTCATATCTACTAATTAACATTTCGACTACTGCATGTGTCAATTGTTATCTTTTTGTTTTTCTTTTTCCACTAATGGTTTTAATTTGTGGAAGATATATTTAAGCTAGCTAACATACCAAAACAGTACGTACTCTTTTCCTCTTTTGATCATCATGGCAATATTTTGAGCTTTACTATGTCTAAAACAAGTTCATCACACACCCTATCTTTTTAAACACGTACTAAAGAAAGTTTTCTATTCTTTCACGTAGAGCTGAAATATCTCTCATAAAAGAAATTTTCTGTTGTTTGTCTATATTTGTTACTGTGCTGCTTAAGCATTTCTTTTTTCACATGATATCAATTCATTTCACTGGTGCGGTCCAACATCAGCACCATCATCGATCGACAGCAACTCTGATCATCTGATGACATGAATATATATAATTCCTTTTTGGATAACAAAAAAAAAAAAAGTCCAGAATAATTAAGTTTCTCTTGCTGAACTTTCACTGATTGTGTGGTTGCAGTGGTACGCTTTCGAGTTTCTTGTGGTGTGTATTGGTAAATATGGTGACGTGCCAAGAATCCCAACTTTTGCACCCAACAAAGGCCCAGAAATATTCAAGGGTAAGGTCTTGCATTCGCTCGATTACTGCAAGCTGGACAAAGAAACCGCATATCAACTGCTCAAAGGAAAAAAAGTTGTAGTAATTGGGTACAAGAAGTCAGCGATTGATTTGGCTGTTGAATGTGCAGAGGCAAATCAAGGTATATATAGACTCATTTTACTTCCCTGCTGAGCTGAGTATGCTTAAGCTATTAATTTGGGTTCTATAACAATGTTTTAAAAATCGATCCGAAGGAACCGCTTTGACCCCTGATCTTTTGGTCAGTTGTCTGAGTCGAATGGATCAAATCAACGGTTTTTGGCCAATGAAAAGGTTAAGGGTGAATTAGAATCTGTTGCCTACAGTAGTACTCAGTACTCACCCCCCATTAGAAAAATAGAATGTCTTTTATTAATTAATTTATCAAAGCAACTGCATGGTTTTGCTAACACGATTATGGTTGATTGGTTGATGTTACGTGCAAGAATTCCATGAGTCAAAGTCCAAGTCAACATCCCACGTTGACAACAATCTTGTGAAATTTGACCGTTAGGGAGCTAAGTTTTTTCAGTCCTCTAATTTTTCTTTTTAAAGCCTTTTCAAATAGTTCCACGTTTTTTTACGCCAGCCCATGCACGACAACATGCCAACACAGATTAAGCCCCCGTTTTGGAGCAAACTGAATTTTCTACGCATTCTCTACCTGCCGTGAATTGCAGATACATAGAAAATTTGGATACGTTTGGAAGTATTTATTTTTAAATGTTTATTGAAACAAACGCTTATTTCAAGTCAAGACCATCAATAAATACTTATATATATGCTTTTGAAAAATTAAACAAGGCTAAATAATCACTTTTTTTTTTCTATGATTTTAAAAACTGACCCAAAATTGGAACTGTTCTGGTCACTGATTTTTGGGTTGACGGTTCAACTGTCTAATTCAAATGTACGGCCCATTCCAATTTAAAAAATAAAAATTAATTAAAATATAAAAAACGACCAAAAATCATTAAACAAATTAAACGGGTTTAGCTGTCAGATTGATAGATAGCTGACCTATTCAACAGGTTTTGGCCAATGACCGATTTAGGGTAAAATGAAACTAGTTATTTGGGTTGTTCCTGGGCCGAACAGTCCGACCATCCGGGTAAATGATGATTCCAAAACTCTTTTTTTTTTCTCCAGGAACTGAAGCCCATTTTGAATAAGGTCGAAATTTTGGTTTTTATTTTTGTGGAGTGTCTTTTAAAAACGAACCTATAGCTTTTCAACCCACCATATAATTTTCAAAATACCTATACTGCCTTATTAAAAATAAGTGATTTTTCACAAAACACCCATAAGCACTTATGCGTAGGTAGTAATTCGTAACACGCCCTCCCCTCTCCAATTACTTGGATGATGATCATCATCATCAAATTTTCATTGAACGATTCTAAGGGGTTGTGTTTGTATGAAGCTAATTTGCACTAAAAAAAGTTTGGTATTGTGGGAAATTGACGCATGTATTGGGGTTGGATTTAAATAAAGGAGCAGATGGGCAACCATGTACGATGGTGATAAGGACCTTACATTGGACAGTTCCTTGTTATAGCATTTGGGGCTTGCCCTTTTTCTTGTTCTATTCAACCAGATGTTCCCAATTTCTGCACCAACGTCCTAACCAAGGCTTGCTCAGAGCAGTCCTTTGCCGCCTTTTGTCTCCTTTGGTAAGCACTAAGCAATAGCTCTCTTTAATTTGCTTTTAATTGTAAATTTGTAGGTTCGTTTAATTGTTGTGGGAAATCGTTTTTCAATTAATGTCTTGGCTAATTAATTAGTGTACGTACTAACAAACAAGAGATATATGTTTGTGGTGTACAGAGGAGAGCAGTCTCCAAGTTTATTGAGTCGTATCTGGTATGGAAGCTTCCCTTGATAAAATATGGATTGAAACCAAACCACCCATTCGAGGAGGACTATGCCTCTTGTCAGATGCCCATCTTGCCAGAAAATTTCTTTTCAGAGGCTGATGAGGGAAGGATCATTTTCAAAAAGGCGTCAACATGGGAATTCTGGAGTGGGGGAGTCCAGTTAGATGATAACACCAAGTTGCAGGCTGACATTGTACTTCTTGCAACTGGTTTTGATGGACACAGCAAATTGAAGGCATTACTCCCTCAGCCTTTCCGTAGTTTGATTGAAGATTCTTCTGGTATCATGCCCTTATACAGGTATATATATAAGCCCATGCAATCAGTGATTCAGTGCCCTTAAAAACTTAAAAACTCATTGCTTTGACCCACTGCTTGCAATCCGTTGTTCACCCGGCCGGTTGGATCACTTAGTCATAACCCATTTAGCCAGGGTGGTTGACCATTGACCCATTCGAACCATCAATGGCCCAACTGAAATGATTTTGATTTTGATTTTTAGTTTTTGGATAATTAACTTCATGTTCAGTTGGCCTCAAATCTCAACTTTTTATTTATAAAAAAAAAAAAAAAAATCAAAAACAGACCAACCTGAACAAATTGAACCAATGACCTAAAAAGAAAATGGTTCAGTTTCTGGGTCAGTTTTTAAAACATTGCTTTGACCATTCACCCCATCAGAACTGCTCAGGACCATGATCCGGATAGCTCACTGGGTCAGCAGATCAACTGTTCTGTCCTGCCTAATCAGAATCCCATTCCCGCTGGAATGGCATTTTCCCATTCCCTGTCCTTCCTTTGGGAATGAAATCTCATTCTTGCTGATTCCAATTTCCATTCCCATTCCCATTCCTGTCTTAATCAAACAGACTCTAAGAATAAGCCATTCTGATTTTGACTGCGAATTAGAAGCACCCTAAACATTTTTAAAATTTTGAGATTATTGTATCAAATGATCAATAACCCTTGCAAAAGCTCTGCAATTGAAGAATGAAGAATATATAGGTCTAAGGGAACTGAGTTGTATCGTGGATTAATTTGTTGTTCAGGGGTACAATCCATCCTTTAATTCCTCACATGGCATTTGTTGGGTACCTTGAGAGCGTTTCGAATTTGCACTCGGCCGAGTTACGGTGCAAATGGATGGCTCGACTTGTTGATGAGAAATTCAAGCTTCCAACTGTGGAAAAGATGCTGGAGCAAACCACGAAGGAGATAGAAGTTATGAAGAGAACAACAAGGTTCTACAAGAGGCACTGCATTTCCACATTTAGTATCAACCACAGTGACGAGATATGTGAAGAAATGGGATGGAGTTCATGGAGAAAGAAGAACTGGTTCTTGGAAGCCTTCAGTCCCTACAATAGCCGGGATTACGAGAAGGAAATTTGACGAAATTAATTCTGAAATTCCGTCAAAGAAATCCTGTTTAATTTGCTTATATTATGCTTATTATAGAAAATTAAGCAGTGTATTAAGCTAATGAGTAAGAAAATAAGGCCCTTAATTACTATTTTCTCTAGTAAAATAAAAAGGGATACTACTATTAGCAGTAATATCTCTCTAGTAGGGGATTAATTACTTGTAATATCTACAAAGATGTGATAATTAAGAAGTGTTAGTTTTGTCTTACAGCATCCACTGTGGACAACTTTTGTATTAGAAGAATAAAAAAATATGGCTACTGGGACAACGTGTGTCCAATATTTTAAACCTAGCACAGAAGCTGAACCGCTTTACTCTCTGGGTGTGGAGTTCAAACTTTCATTAATTATTTAATTGTCCGGGTTAATAGGTCGATCCGTGGGATCATAAAATTAATATATATAATAACAACCCTTTAAGTAGAGATCAATGGTCCAACAGTTTAGGTCTATGCGTCGCAGACGAAATCAACATTTCTTCATCTGACAAGTTAAAGGTTGAGCCGGATCAAAAGTATGGCCGGATAACCAGTCCGATCAGCCGAGATCAACAGTGGAATGTGTGTAATCCAGTCCAGGAGACTCGATCGCCTCATATCTCCTTCCTTGTTAAGCCATTTAATTAAAAAAAAAAAA
Source organism: Nelumbo lutea (assembly GCF_056320005.1). Taxonomy (NCBI): domain Eukaryota; kingdom Viridiplantae; phylum Streptophyta; class Magnoliopsida; order Proteales; family Nelumbonaceae; genus Nelumbo; species Nelumbo lutea. The sequence goes on from NC_142689.1 coordinate 2,355,569, forward strand.
AAACTAGAAAAAATGGAATGTGTGGCTGCAATGCAATTTCACGTCTTCCACGTGTCAAGAGTACATCACTTTCCAATTAGCACATTGCCAGCACTTTACTGACGAATTAGAGGGAGTATAGATGGAAGAAAAACAAAGTGGAAGAATGAGAATGCAGGTTGCATGACTTAAATATTAATGGAGGTTAACTCCAATTGCGTTTACTTATTCGGGTCAAATTGCAGAGACTTTTAATGGTGGACGTTTTCAACTTTGAGGTGTTGGAATTTTAACTTCCAATTCTACGGCCCATCAGAAGCCACAGAAGTTATGAGTTGCATCATGATAATTCTGAGTAGCAATTAAGTCAATGGAGCTAGAATTCTTACTCTTGACCTATCACCTCACCCGCATATCAATCCCGTATGTTGTGTAGGTGTGGGTTGACATATTCATTTCCTCTTCTTCTTCTTCGCGTAAACTCTGTAGTAGTAGTAGAAGGGAAACGTGGAGCATTCTCTGCATTTCATTGGAGTTCGTTCCACCCAATTCATGCATCCTTTCAAATATTTCAGACGAAAGAATTGAATTCGTTACTCGTTAGTTCTACTTCTAGCTAGCTAGCACCGTCTTTTCGATCATCTTATGTGGACTCGATCTCGCTGGGTCACCTCAAGAGTAATTTTCTGGTGCTGGGTCAGAGATCATTCATTTAATTTGCAGGTCGGCACCCAGCAGGTGAATTAATAAGAGCCGATTCTACCATAAATTATCAGAGATTACAGACACTTGAGATGGAGCGGTTGCTGGAAACTTTTTTAACTTTTACCATTCATTAACACAATCATACTTTCTCTTCTCAATCTTCCTATATATTCCATCTTCTCCATCTAAATTTTATATTTACGCCATTTCTTCTATACATGCTTCTGTGTTGGTTACCCTATCTAAATCTCATTTGAGATCATAAGAATTTCACATTCGTCATTCGTCTTCCTGACCTTTCGAATTTCTTGGGTTTCGCTTAAACGGAGATGGCATTTAGATGGGCCATACATTCACCCTAAGGTCCATGTTAGCCCTCTTTAGCTGCCTAAACCATCAACGATTTAAATAAAAAAAAAAAAAAAGCTTGAAGAATGGCTCATGTTGTTACGCCGATATTGCATACATGGGTCGGGCTGGGCCAAGGTTAGCTATAGCTCATAGCGTAGCCTGGCTCAATATTGGGCCTAAAATTAAGATTATCCCCCCTCCCCCCTCCAGTTTTGTTCATCCGAGCCCGAGCCCAAGCCCATCCCAATGTGCTAGTTGAAATGGAACCTTTTTAATAAAAGAAGCGCAGTTTCAGGAAAAAGAAAATTAATTAACCACTTCTTAAACATTCCTTAACAACCAGAAGCCAACCATTCTAGATGATGATACCATGGAGTGAGGGATCAATCAAGATCAGTCAATTCTATAAAAAGAAAGAAAAAAAAAGGTGATGTGCCAGTTTGGGGTTAGGGATGTAACTTGGGTTGGGTTGAATTGAGCATTTGTAAAATTTTGAATGAATCCCAGCAGGAACAACAGCCCAATGTAGTTGAAATTCTGCAAATCAAGGAACCTCATTTACACCCCTACTCTCTTCAATGACTTGACTGAAGAGTGAACACTGCAATTGTCTAAATCTGATAGACCTCAATATACATCTTATTTTCGAATTTCTGAATGTGATTGTATAGCACAAAATTAAAAATACAGCATGAGAAAAACACGGAAATAAAACTAAAATAGAACGCTTGATCAGAAAACTAAAATAGAAAATCAAATCTGAGTTAGGCTAGCCAGTCGCCATCCATTCCATTAATTTCTCCAAGATCCAGGCTGCAATCCAAAATAAAACTCAATATTAGAAAAATCATGTGTCCAAGACCCATGTTTATTTATGTATCAAGTAAGCAGGAATATAATTCGTCGGGATGATGCTTCAATATTTGTTTAGTTCAAAATTTCTTTTGGGCCCCGCTTTAACCTGCATGCAAATGCCCAAGGACATGGCAGAATATCCAAGCACCAATTACCAAATTTCATGTAATAAACCATATATCCAAATATTCACTACATCCTACTGTATAAGTAAAAGCCCATAATCTGTGTTTTGGTAAACATCTCATAATTAATCTTATTTAAGTAGGACAGTTCCATATATACTTATCTGTTCAGACGTAAAATGGGTGGAAAACTATGTTCACTTTGACATAAATATCAAAATAAATCAGATGGGATGGAAAACAAAAGTTTTAATTAGTTACAAGAAATTATAGAAATAATAGCTGGAATATTTCAATTACTGGCATTTAGTTGCAGTGCAAATCTGAACTAGATGCAAATTTTGTACCTGGTGTAGTTTTGCATTTATTTATTTGCAATTATGATTTGTATTCCTATCTGATACAAAACTTGTACTTTTTCTGTTTCATTTGCACTTGGTAGTACCATAAATTTTGCTCAAAAAACTGATGCAAAATTTGCACCACTTTCCTCCTACCTCAATTTTCTTGTATAAAATTAAATGGGGACTACTTCATCTTGCTTTCTACCTCACTCCTAAATAAGTAATAACAAAAATCGTGCAAACACCTTGAGAACATGCAAATATCTCCCCTTGAATTTAACATGCAAGGGATATTTTCGATATGCGACTGGATGTCAAAAGTGTGCAAAATTTTTGTTTTCAATCCTGGCTCAACACATAACCCTCCTCCTACCTGCCTACATTCTCTTGCATATAAGGTGGGACCAGAACATAACCAGAATTTACACTCAGCCTATTTGCATTTCAATGCATTTACCCCAGTGCAAATTTTAGGAATATGAAAAAAAAATAGTTTTACGTTCATCTTATAGAAAAAAAAAGTGCAGGCCAACAATTTCTTCAAATTCGGGAACATCTTACCTTGGCAAACCAGGTTCTTGCAAGTAGTCCTCTGAATAGTGATCTTCCATATGGTGTTGCAAGAGGCAGCTTTCATTTGCATTCAACCAAGATGGGAATTCCACGGCCTCATCAAATGGATGAAACCTATATTCTTCTCTATCCTCCTTTGTGTTTGGATCAACCTCCATCGATTTCAAGAACTTAAACCACCATGCCGATGTTACTAAACTCAATCTGTCATTCAACTCCATCTGATGCAGCTCTCCGATGGATCTGATTTCTGCCATTACGTCATCATCCATTGCTGGATGCTGGTCTTTTGTCTTGACACCAGAATTATCTAAATCGGCCACCACCTCCGGTGATGTTGCAGCCAAAGGTATTTCTTCGTTGATCAGGAGAGAAGGAGAAGAAGAAGAAGAAGAAGAAGAAGAAGAAGAAGAAGAAGAAGAAGAGGGGAATGATGGATCATTCTTTGTGTTACTGTTGATGCTGCTGTCATGGAAAAAGATGGCATCCAGGTTTTTGAAATCATGGAAGTTGAGGTTTAGGCCAAGGGGTTGGTTTGGGAGCTGGGTGAGACTGAGATCTTGAGTAATTGAAAATGGTATAGCGGGGGGAGAAGCCAATAAGAAATTATTAGGACATGATAAAGATGGGTAGGACTGGTGGTGTAGACATTTATCTGTGAAGTTTGTGATGTTTGATGGATAGATTATGGGGTTTCCACAAGCAAATTTCATCTTCTCTTCTAGAGATGGTTGAGGAGACTGTAGTGGCTGTGATGGCGGTGGTGGTGGTGGTTGTTGTTGCAGTAGGGACTGTTGCTGCTGCTGTTTTTCGTTGGCCTGTTTCATTGCTGCTCTATGTAACTTTAGTGCGGTGACAATCTCCCTCCTGGCTTCAGCCATGTTTAGAAGCTTTTCCTTGTAAGGCTTATTGGTATTTAGTCTTCTCCTAACCTGTTTCTTGGGCTGTTGGGGCGGATAGGCTGCTTGTGATTCGACAGGACCCTCACTGAATTTAGCGAGATTTGAAGGTACACAATCTGAAGGTTTTGGGTTCATGGGGTCTTTTGCTCTCGAAGAGGTTAGTTGTTTGACAAGGCTACGGATGTAAGCACCAGAGAGATGAGGCCCTTCTTTTATCTTATGAATCCTCTCTTTCTCCAATCCTCCTTTATTTGATCGATTCCTCATCTTTCCAGCGATCTTTTCCTCTCTTTCTCTCCTTTGGTTCATATGTGAAAATGAAATGGAACGTGGAGAGAAGGTGGACTAAAAGAATCATGGGTTTGCTCTTTTCTTTTCAGGAAGCCAAGTACAACACGGCAGAGCTGTGCTGTGACTGTGAGGGGTCTTTCAATGTCACAGTCGCTATAAATGGCTGGAGACATTCCAATATCAATATGTGATTTGTTTGTAACTGTTATAAAAAATTTCCCTGTTTTGGCAAAGAATATAATAGGTTGTTAGGGTTTGGGTTTCTGGGCATAACTGGGTAGTGGAAATAATGAGTTCAGCAGTTTTTTTTTTTTTTTTTTTCTGGTTATCTGCATGCTGTGCATGCTGAACTTATTTACCAAAATCAAGAATTCCTGCCCCCTTACCAGTCAATTATCCACTAACAATTATGAGCTGAAACGCTTTCCCCCACACCCATTATGCTGTTCTCTAATCCAAGAAGCCCAGAAGGACTAATAATAATCAATCCCATTCCCATATAAAGAAAAGAAAAAGAAAACACAGGTTAAGTTGATATACAACATTATAATGCATGACATGAGCAGTAGAGAGAGGAGCAATTGGTGAAGTCGCTGGGAAGTATAACCGACGGTTAATGCATAGCGTGTCATTCCACATTAACATGTACGTACGCATAAGCAAAAGATGTCATGACAACCTTGTGAGTTGTGATGATGATTGATGGCCTCTTCCTCTTTTGCTCTACAGTCTCAGTCTCTGCCATCATCGATGGGCTTCTATTCGGGACCAGATTCCCTCAATCACGTCAGCCAAAAGCTAGGCTGACACCAGAATTTCTCATTATTTATTGGGGTTTTTTTATTCACTTTATTAATATATATATATATATATATATATATATATATATATATTTTCTCCACTCTCTTCTTCATTAGCTTGTATTATTTTCTCACCATAAGGCAGAAGAAATGCTCCACACCTCTTCTATTATTAATTTGTTATTATACAATTACCCAATACAAGATTGATGTAAATTTAGTAGTGTCAGTTTACATGAAATACCAAAATAAGGCCGTATGTAATAAGTAATGTTGGATTATTGGATTAACGAAAAAGCAACAGTACTGTTATTATTTAATTTTTATCCATTTGATCTAAATGAATATTGTTAATGTTGTCATGATATTCAACGAGGTTCTTATTATATTATTATAAAGGGAAAAGGTAATCAGGAGAAGAAGAAAATAAATAAATAGAGAAATAAGAGGTAGCCTGCAGGGAGGGACAAATTACAAATACATTGAGACAAGAAGAAAGAGTAAGGGTATCAAATGGGCATCTTGAATCCAATGATTCAAAGTGAAATGGCTGATTCACTGCAACATCAAGAGAAGGGATTCGTGTCATACCATACCAGTGCGCTCTTTAGTTGGGATTTTGGACGATTTCGAAATAACAAATTAAGAGGAAAGCCGTTCCCCTCTTGCTCTGACTTGTCAGAAGATAACAATCCCAAAGATTAAATTGAATAACATATATACAAGGAGAAATGTAAGAAAATTAAGAATAAAATGAAATTGTTGCTTTTTTATTTTTATTTTCAAGGTAAAAAAAAAAAAAAACAAGCTAGCACCCCCTAAGTGGACTGTATGTTGAGTACCCAGAAAACCGATCGAGTTGATCAAGGAATAATAGAGAAATCAGTTTAGAGATCCCTACAAAGAAAAAGAAATTAAAAGTTAAATATAACTTATAACGAAAACTTTTATTATTTATCAATTGAAAGAATAACACCGTAATTTCTTAAACTATTATGTTGAAATCTGCATTTTCTAATTTCAATCAAGTTACTTTTCAGGTTAAGTACTAGAACAGGGGAAGTTAAATACAGTGAAGGAAGGTATTACTATTATATATATTATATTTGTCAAGGATGAGAAGAAAATAACAACAAACCTGATCGATTATGACATCAAGCTAGCAAAAAATGCATAACTAGCTTGTAGCTTCTGTCTGAAAAAACCTGCTTCCGCCAATCGCTCCACAAATAGGTGTGTATTGTGGGATAAATTAAAAAACCAGAAGCAGGCTTCAACGTATAACATTCACCCACAACTCCCTCGACTCGATCGCTATTCTGAGCAACTGCCTTCCCCCGCCCTTCTTCACCTGTTCACCATTCTTTAATGAATATTTAATTGTTTCTTTTTTGTTTTCGCTTCTCTTTCCAGACCAGAGAGAGAATTCAGAAATGACAGATGAAGAAGCGTCATAACTTTGGCAGGATGCTATTACCATGCACAAGCCAGATGAATCAACACTAATAAACTTATTTCTCTTCTCCTATTTTTATTTTTATTTTAGTTCCATATCTGCTCATAAAATCCATGGATTGGAAGCGATGTGAATACGTCAAGTAATCGACCATGACTCAAATAAATATTATTTTCCTTTTCCATGAGCATTATTAATTTACTTTTATTATTTTTTAAAAGAAATTGTGGGACCGGTGCAGTGACTGAGACTCTGAGAGGGGGTTGATGTGATATTTCACAATCAAACGGTTATTGGGGTAGGTAGAGGAGAGGTAATAGCAGTACCACGTAATCGCAGACCCTGATCTCCAATCAGACAAAGGACGCCACGTTGGGGGCCACCAAAGGAACAAAGGAAAAGGAAGGCTGCACGTCTCTCTCTTATGTGGGTGGGTGGACCACACGGCCCACACCCAAACAAACAGTGATCAGTGAAACATCTCTCATTAATTGAGCTGATGGGGCCTTGAGAAAAGCAGACCACAAAACCACTTCCCCCACTTAAAAGTTGCACCAAGGGTGTAGGTGGACGGTGGACCATTTTAATTTGGATTTTGCAGGGTAGAGGTCCAGCACCTCCAGGTGCTCACTACTCTTAATATGGACCTCACACTCAATCCCCATTTAGCTTTTGTCATCGTTTCAACCTTGCAATGGAGTAACACCGTTACACGACTCCAAATATCGGAACAAATTATTGATTCTATGAATCTATATTTCTTTTCTTGTCTTAATTTATCATAAATATGTATATAAATACTATTTTTTCGAATAAAAATCTCGACCTAAAATTAAGACCACTTAATTCGAGTTTCAACAATTTTTTATAAAAAAACAATAGCGGGGACTCATGCCATGAACGGGCTTTTGTTAAGCGAAAGCTAAATCATAGATAAATTGTTTTGTATTTTAATTTTTTAAATAATTAATAATTATATATATTTTATATACTACTTTTAATAATTTTTTTTTATAATACAATAATAATAATAATAAATTTCAGTTAGGGTGGTTCATCAAACTGATGAAACCGATCAATCTGGTCAACTCAACCTGGTTCAATAATTTTCCAACCCAACCAGGTTGGATCAGTTTCGCTTTGGCCATTTGTAAACTAACCAAAATCGAACAACCTCGCCATATATATAATATATAGTTTAAAAAGTTCAATAATAATAGTTTAATTTCCCTTAATTATTGAAAATTTTCTATTAAATAAAAAACAAAAATAAATTTATACATAGTTATTGAAAATATATTTATCACAAAAAACAATAAATAATTACTAAAATACAATAAATAGCAATTTTAGTATATATAATTATATAATAAATATATATTAAGTCTTTAAAATTATTATTAATAAAGATTAATTTTATTGAAAGTTGTTTTCATGAATTATTAATTGATATAAGTGAAATTAGTTATTTACAATATTATTTAGTTATTTAAGTAATATCATTATTTAAATTTAAAAATAGTAATTATTTATTGAATTAAATAGTACATAAAATTAAAATTTATACTATTATTACATAATTTCATTATTAATTTTGTAGATTATTAATTTTTTAATTTCAATATTATGTTATAATTATTTTTCTACTTTTAAGAAATTCTTAAATTTATTACATAATTTCATTATTTTAACTATTTAAAATCTTGTTATGTTATAATTATTGTTGCAAGTATTTTAAATACTTTGCATGCTTATGGAATTGACAATAAATTATTTTCTATTAGTTTTTATAATGCTAGTAATAATGATTCAACAATAAATATTTTAAAATCTCAATTAAAACCATGTTTAAATGGTAAATTATTTCATATCAGATGTGCATGTCACATCTTAAATTTATGTACGAAGGATGCTTTAAATATTATTTATACTCATATTTCTAAAATTAGAATGTATTATATATATTAAAATTTTTGGAGAAAGAAAACAAGAATTTAAATATTTATGTCAAAATTATGATTTAAAATATACATTTTATATTAGATGTTAAACATAAATGGAATTCTACCTACGCTATGTTAGAAAGTTGTATTTCTCACAAAATGAAAAAATGCCTACTGATATTATATTTGAGGAAGACCGGGAAATGGCAATTTGTATAAGAGATTTTTTAAAATATTGTTATGATGCAACTAATGAATGATCGGATATTTATCATCCAACTAGTTGTAATTTAGCTTATCAATTAATGATGATTAGTGGTTGTTTTGTAAAATATAGAAAGAATCCACAATTTAAAAGTATTGTTGAAATAATGAAAATAAATTTAAAAAAATATTGGAAGAACATTTCTCCTCTTTATTGCTTAGCTACAATATTAGATTCTATGATTAGAAAGATGGTTTAGATATTTTACTTAAAACATATTGTGAAAATATAAATATTGAAATTAGAAATTAAAAAATAATAATAGTTTATTATTTTAAATGTCTAGTTTATATGAATCTGAAGTAATAATGAATAATAAAAATTCTACAACTTGTACAATTTGTATCTTCCACTTCTGAACTTGAGTCCAATAGTGGAAGAGAAAAACTTTTTTATTTAATAAGTAAGAGACAAAACTCCATTGCCTCGACAACAAATTCATTTACTAAACTTAATTTTTATTTACAAGCAAAATTTTTCTAGTTTATGTGATTCTTCCTTCACCTCGGAATGAACAAATAACTTTGATATTTTAGTCGATGTCTACAGTTTCATAGGAGTCTTGTTTTAGTGTAGGTACTATGGTGTTGGACGACAAGAGAAGTTGTATGAATGATGAAAGTTTAGATATGTGCATCTGGTTTAAAGATGGGATGAAATGCTGAAAATAGATTATAAGACAAATGATGGCATGACACTACACCTAATGTTTCACCTAGAGCAGATGATCAAAGTCAAGAACAATTGGAGAAAATGATGAAGTCAATATTTTTCGTATACTCAATAGTTGTATAGCATTTTTTCAAATTATTGTAAAATTTGTTTAATTTTTTTGATATTTTTTAATAACATAATTTTTTATTTTCAATTTGTAACTATATTGTATTTTTTATATTTTATTGATTTATTCCATTTTCCAATTTTCATATTTTATTCATCCAACCATTGTATTCTTTGTATCATTCAAATTTAAATGAAATAAAATTCCTATTTTTCTTCCAATTTGTTATTCACTTTGAGTCTTTGTCTCTTTCACTTCTTATTTGGTTAAGTATTTTTTTTTCATTTCTTTGTTAGATTTCTTAGGGTCCGTTTGATTTGTAGTTGGAATTAGAATCGGAATCGAAATCAAAATCCTCCTGAGTCGAAATAGGAATGGTCCATTCCCATAGTCTGTTTGGTTTAGACAGGAATGGGAATGGGAATTAAAATCAGTAGGAATGGGATTTCATTCCCAAGGGAAGGGCTGGGAATGACCATTCCCTCAAATGGGGGAATGCCATTCCAGTAGGAATGGGAATGGGATTCCAATTCCACCCAACCAAACAGTTGAAATCGGAATAATCCATTTCGATTCCGATTCTGGACCCCTATTTCCGCAAACCAAACAGATCCTTACTTTTTCAAATAATTCCTAAAGAAAAGTTAAATATTTTAGATTTATTTAACAAATAAAAAAAAAAAAAAAAACAGTCTAACCTGATTCGACCCACACCCAAAGCCCGGCCTGTGACCTAATCTGGCATGACCTGCAACCCACCCAGCCCAAGCCCGCGGCACAACACAGCACTTGGGCCGTGCCAAGCCAATCCCCCAAATTATCCCTGAGGGCGGCACGGCCCGCCCGTTTAATTTACACCTCTAGCTTTACCTATTACCTATTGTCTGATGCAACGACCACCACCCCCCAACGTCATTTCATCCAATTTGGGCCACACGCCAAAGGGTGTCAGATATTTCTCCGAAAAATTGTGTTGCTCAAATTGAAGCTTGTTCTCAGAATGGGTAACCTGTCGTGGGTGGTGTGAACTGTGAACTGTGAACTGTGAAGTTCAGGTCAGAGTTTAGGCTTTAGGGTTGAAAATATCTTTCATCGAACATATTCGATGCATAAATACTCAGATTGCATCCAACAACAATGGGCGTACTTCCAATTAATATAATAATAATTGATATATATTCTCTACACGGTTGCAAGTTCCAACAATGGCTGTCCCGCCATGCGTGCTTGGGTTGGATTGGAGGGTCGGAGCTCAATCTGGGATTATACAACTACAACGTACTTGCAGGGAAAATGAAAAGAAAAAGAAATTAGAAAGAAAGGTCATAAGCTTTGAAGTAGCTTCAGAGTCTCATCGATATGCTTCTCAGGTTGGAACTGATTGTTGTAGATGAGCTGAACCACACCTTTTTTGTCGAGCACGTAAGTCTGTCTCCCGGGCAACGTTCCGAACAAATCAGCCGGCACTCCCCATTCTTTCCTTATCCTGTTACCTTCATCGCTCAACAATGTGAAGGGCAGCCTGTATTTCTTTGCAAATCCCTGTATTTCAAATTTCTTCAATTTTTCAGCACCGCTCAACAATGTGAAGGTTCTTGTTGTACATATATGTTAGAGCACTGTTATGTTTATTTAATTTAATTACCTTGTGTGATGCTACATCATCTCCGCTGATCCCCACAACCTCTGCTCCTGCTTTCTTAAACTTCTCGTAGGAGTCTCTGAATGCACAGGCCTGTGTACGTGCGAGAGAGTAATTTGTTACTTAGCTTGTTACTACCTTCCTTCACCAATCACCACTCAATCTGTTACATTATATATCAATCATATCGTCCAAATGGAATATTCCATACAATACAATGAATGAATGCATCATCTTCTTTTTTTGTTTTTATAATTCCTTCTTCTGGCAACAGTTTCTGCAAAATACAATAAAGTAGTATATGCAATTCGAGACTTGCAATCAAGATGAAGATATCAAATCAATGGTCCTCTACTACCCCACTCAATTTCTGGACGACTGTTTTGTCCACCCATGACCCAACCCATTTATATGCATGATATTGTTTTTTAAATGCCATATCAGCAAAAGCAATTTGTTAATTGTGTTTTAATGAACAAAAGGGCAACCATGCATATACTCCTATTTCCTCTTGATCGATTATTGATTTGATTTGATGGGTATAGAAGAATTTAGGGATTTAAGAGAGCCCCATTTCCATTTGCCCCCACTCAACAAATTAAGGGTCAAACTGAAAATGCGACCTACATCGGCGGAAGAAACCCCCAAGCAGGCCCAAACCTATCTCATCAGTCATCACTCATCAGATGGTATATATATATATATATAGAGGGAGAGAGAGAGAAAGAGAGAGAGAGAGGGGTTGAGCTAACATAACTCATCATCAAGTAATAAATAGCACATTGCCTACCTGTTTGGTGCAGCCGGGGGTCTCATCAGCAGGGTAGAAATAGACGACAACCGGCTTCCCCTTGAATTTGGAAAGGCTAACGTTCTTCCCATCTTGATCCTTCAATGTAAACGAGGGAGGGACATCTCCTTTTGAGACCTGCACTCACAAACCCCCAAAACCCAATCAATCAAGCCTTCTCCACCACCGCATTACACAGATCTAGCTGTAACTGAATTACAAAATAGCACATTACCTTTGCAAAAATAGAGCTCCTACTGAAAGAGGAACTTGGAATTGAAAGAGAATAAGAACGAGTAGAGAGCTTGACGCCATAAAATTGAGACTGTGACGCACTGGACAGAATTGGGAGGATTTGACAAGATGGGTTTTTGGGGTTTGTTGGGAGGAAAACAGATGAGAGGGTGTGCTTAGGGAGAGAGATGGAAGCCATTGGAATGGAAATTAAAGATAAGGTGTGAGAGCTTTGGGGTGGGAGAAATGGTATCAAAAACAGTTGCAGGTTTGTGTTTGAATCTGTATATGACAAGTAGCAGTAGGAAAGATATTCAAGATAAGGATTGGGATAGGTTCCTCTGGCGTTTGGCGTGGATAATTGCTGACCTTAGCCTCCCTAGTCCGCAGTCCTTCCTGTGACTTGTGAGGGTTTGGTACTGGTCCGCTCACCTGCGAGTTCAAGTCTGCGCCCTATGCCCCACAACGTCCCACAGCACATCCCCGCCGTATATTGGGAACATCTCCCGATGATTGTACCAAAAATCGGGAGATGCTCTCAATACACGGCGGGGATGTGCTGTGGGACGTTGTGGGGGGGCAATCGAGTGGTTTATAGAACTGCCTAACTGATGAAAATGATGCAAAGTATCCAAATATTGGAGTGTCGGCCGGGTGGAACTGGGATGAAGAGGAATCGGTTCCTGTGATCTGTCGATGTGAAACATACTCATTTGGTACCAATATAGTTTCTTTTTCTTTTGATTTAACCACCTCATTTTGTGTATTTATTTTTTAACTACCATTGATTAGTGTCAAATGGAATTCAGGTCAGGCTAATGCAGCAGAGCATCCTTCTTTCTATTAAGCGGGATTCCTTCAATATACGATTACTGAGACAAATACCCAGCAATGATGCATGAAGCCATGAACCGATCTTCCAAGCAAGAATTTGTTACTGTTAGCTCTAGCTTTGTTTGGTGGAGCAAACAGATTCATATCCATTTCAAAAATCCAATGGTTTGCCCCACAATAGATATGTGTATTTCCATTTCCATCTGATCATCCTCCACAAAATCTTCTAAAGCTTTAAATAATTTGTTTGAAGTACTCTTTTAGATCTTCCAGTGGACTATGGTGGGTGGGTGGTCCGCCATTGCAGAGGATGAATTTTAGGTTGGTGGCTGGCTGGTACACCACCTCTTCTCCTCAGAATTTGGCAGCCAAGATTCAACAAACAGTTAACAAAAAGAATTTGGGTCGTTAATGATCCCATGGCTTTGCTTTACAATAAATCAATCTAAATTAACACTTTAAATCAAATTATAGCAAAACCCACAATCTGAATCGGAGGGTATCAAATATTTAAAAGCATATCTTTTGTTATTAATTACAAAAATGTATCTGTATAAATATAAACCAAAGGACCTTGATGTTCCAGGTGTTGAAGTGAGTTGAAGCCACCCATGTTAGAGCCAAGAGTTGTGATATCTTTTGGGTGCATTTGATTGAAAATTGGCCGGCGGCGGCAAGGGAACATAGGGAGACAGTGACCCATGCTGGAGAAGCAGGGCACGTGCTAGATCTTTGGGATGAGAATTCTGAGATTTTCGCACGTGCCCTTACTCTCCAGCTTGGATGCTCTCTCTCTCTCTCTCTCTCTCTCTCTGCAAGCATTCAACTACAACCAGAATTCTCAGGCAGGGTAACTGTTTGCAGGAGGAAAGGTAAGCATAATTACTATATGTCATGTACCATTAATTATAACTTCATCAAATATTTGATTTATGTTTTTTTCTTGTCTCGTATAAATCAAAGATCATTATCACATATACAGAAGTTTGCTCAAGAGCCATGAAAATTACAGTGCATATTCATTTGTGAATCCATAATTCGTAAACCTCCTTCCTAATATATGTAACCCATGTTTGTTTGGGTTTCATTTATTCTCGTTTGATTCAAATTATCTGCAGTGTTGAGGGAATGCTTTTCAATTTCTGAATTACCCATAAATACATACACACCAATAAATATGTTTTAATTACAAATCGCCGAATCATCCACGATCAGACCGGCTTTCTAGAGCTGATGCAGCTGAATCCACTTGAGAAAGCAAACATTCATATATCTTCTGCTTCAACCGGTCGATGGTATCCACCAGCCCATTGTTTTCTGGGCTTGCCTTGCTTCGTAAATGATCCAACCAATCACTTGCAGTCTTAAGCTGTGACAACATTACTGCAATCTGGCCCTCTGATGATCCCATTCTCCGACCTCCAGCGCCATCCTTGCCTTTCTTCTCTCGGGCACTCATCTGAAATCCAGCAGTCAGAGCACCCTCCAAGAATTTCAGGAACCAAGATTGTGATTCTTTCAGGAGAACTTCTCTCAATTCTTTGATTTCTTTATCACCGTCTCCTTTTGCCCATTCTAGTCTTTCAGATGCACTGAGCTCCATGGGGGGCTTTGGAGACTTGTGCACATTTCTACCAGAAGTTGGAGTAGTATTTTTACCAGATTTGTCTTTATCCAAGGGGAGAGAGTTGGTATAAACATTAGTTGAAACTTCCTTGGAAGCGGTTACAACAGTCTGTTGGTCGATCAGCCGGTGCAGAGCAAAGAATTTGGACATAGGGAGATGGGGACTACTTGGAGCAGCAGAGGTGCGGAGATCGGCAAACATACTGGAACAAGCATCCAGGTGAGGAATGCATAAAATGATACTTACTGAAACATTTTCATCTTCTCGAAAAGAGAAGAATAGCTTTTATGCTATCTTTGCATCAGAATTTGCTTACCCGAGACACTTGACAAGAGTTGCTGCTGAAGATGCTTCTTTTTGAGCTTCTGTCGCTATTAAAGAAGCTAAATTTCTCCTTCGAAGCATCCCCTTGTGAAATATCAAACGACCATTGATCAGAAAGGAGTTATACTTAAAGTCATCCTATTGATCTTATAACTCAGTATTAAGCTGTTTAGTTCAGAAGTAGTAATAAATTCTGATAATAGGCTTCTTATATATCAGTATCTGGATTTATAGAATGAAAAAAACAGGAAGAAAAAGAAAATATATACCTTTCCTGGCTTCAAAAGGTTGGCAGGAAGGGAGTCCCAGGAAATGGAATCACGTGCTTGATTTTTGTTTCTGCTTTTTAAGGAACTATGGGAGTTTGAGTTGTCCTGTTTAGGCGTAGTGGTGCTCTGTTTAGCCTTTGAGCTCTTTATTGCAGGTACAGCAGCCTCTCTGTCTTTCGTGCTCGCCCCATAAACCTCTGGCTTCGGAGTAGTTGGGCGTGTCTGTAATGCTAATAGAAATTATAGCCAACCATGTTTAAAAAATAAATAATATGGTCACCAAAAGAAATTGCTTATGTATTTTGATTTGAAAGAAAATGGAACTCCTTATAAGAGACTGAGACTTTGACTGCTATTTACATTTTCTACAATTAATTGATTGTTCTCTGTATTAGTACTGAAAATGTCGAATTGTTATTAGACACAAATGATCATGAACCAACTATACTCTCCGATACATCTCTGCTGGAAATTAGTGAGAATAGGCATATAGAATTCCAAGAGAAAGCTAAGTAGATATGCAGAAACTAATATGATTATGATCCATCCAAAGGGTTGATTACAATAATGTTGAAAACTCTGAAACAAGACACTGAAACGGAGTTAGAATGTTATTTGAGCAAATATATAGAAAACCGTACCTGACCTTTAAGTTCTTTCTTATTGGATTTGGAAGAGGCAAGATTCTTCGTCTCGTAACTGTCATTCCCATTGGGCTTGCCTCCATTATTGGAATCAACTTCAGACCCTTTTGAATTCGAATTCGAATTCGAATTCGAACTCAGTACGCCCTGCATATACCTTGACGCCACAACCACCTTCTCCTCCTTGATGACAATTTTCTTCCTCGGGCTTTCCTCCTTAGCTTCCGATAATTCAATGGACTTGGGAGCAGTTCCGTCATGATTGGGCGATGAGGTTGGACTTTCAGAAGGAACTAACATACGCATTAGATCCTTGGGAGTCCCCACACAGGGATTACGTCCAGGAACAGGTCGCACCCCAACCAGAGTGGGAACAGGGGTTCCTGCCTCAACTCGATCGACGTAGATAAATTGCCCAAGTTGCAGTTTATTGGTTAGGATGAGCTCGTTATCTTCATCGGATAATGAGACATAAGTTGAGTGTGAAGAATCTGAAACCTTTATGAAGAAGCCACGGTTTGACCATAGCTCAGAACCGCTCAAGGCAGGAACTATACTGATCACTTGTAGAAGAACCGATCGATATTCCCCGCATACCCTTGCTTCAGAATGCATACATTGGAGAAGCTTTAGTAGTACTCCTGGAGTGAGTGATGCCATTATTTGTATATGCTTGCCAGTTGCGATTAGATTTGGAAACAGTCAACCTGAGAAATAGCCCCAACCTCACATTCTTAACACTCCACCACCTCAACCTGTTTAGTTTCTGTTCCATTAATCCATTATACTACTATAAAGAATCACACATGAACACACAATGACAGACTGACAGACAGACTTTATGGGATACAACATCAATGCAACTTCGACGGTGGGTTGGATTTGGATTTTCAATCCTTGGAGTGGGTTTGGGCTACAACAGTAATGACTAACTAACCCATGACTAATAGAGGGCCAAGCCTAGCCCCGCCATCCAGATCCAATCCACTATTATATAACTTATATCATCATGTACCTCTAGTTGGGCAGCACCTTGACTTTGAGGAGGGGACCGGCTCTTAGATAGGCCCTAAGAAACCTGACCAATGCTCGACCAAGCAGCTCCAACCATCAGAGACGATTTTGTTTAATGGCCCAAAAAAGTTGGACCAGTTTGGTTCGACTCGAAGTAGTTTGGTCATGGAAAATCCTATGCCAATTGCCAAGCCATGGATAGCTCTGGAAATATGTACAGAAAACAAAATTAAACCATCATTAACCAGATGATTTTTCAGGATTTTAATGATTGCATCGGTAACTGATATCAGGGAAGTCAACGAAGAAAAGAATGGTGTACTCTGCTTCTGAAGAGCCAACAAGTTCATACAGGAAAAACAATTTAGTCACAAAACAATCACAACATATTTTCTTAATTTGTTGTAGCAGTATATAATCATGCACTGTAGTAAAAGACGAAGCTATTCAAAGAACAGAACGATATTCACGGAGCAAGTTTGAAAGGTGAACACTGAACACTGAGAATCTAAAAAAGTTCTAATAATTGCAATAAAAAAGTAAAAAGTAGTGAAGAATAAATGAAAAAAAAAAAAAAAAAACCTGAGAGACGACAGAGGAAGGATATAGACTATGGAATGTACGCCAGAGAGAAGATGAGAAAAGCAGGATTTTGGTGAAGGGAGGGGCGGAGGAGAAAGGAAATAAGCGTCAAACTCGGTGGTGGGGGTGGTGGTGGCTATTCCCATCATCCCATTTGGAGTTAGTGTGGAGTCACCACCAACCACCTATCTTAGCTTTGCATTTCAGGCACGTAACCACCAACATCTAAATGCTTGCTTTTAATCTAAGCCAATTATCGACATGTGCCATTTACCAAGAGTGAGTAGAAAGACTTGTTTTTTCATCCCCAACCCCAAGCTCAAGGCCCAAGGAATGAATGTTGCTCTTTTTCACCTTCTGGGAATCAAATGCCAAACATTCCAAGTTCCAACCAAGTCTAACTACTTTCTTTTCTTATTTACACGGAAACATCCGTCTGGTCAGTGAATTGTTCGGGGATTGGGACGAATGAATGATCGTGCCCCCCCTGATTTCGAGATACATAGTCGGAGGGCCGGGGAAAATAAGCAAAAGAAAGAAAGGGAAAAGCATCTTGTAAGTTATGGGTGTCTAAGAAATGGGAAAAAGTTTCTCTAATCGTTTCAGACACAAATGACTTACAGATCCTCTATTCCTCTATACATTTTTTTAAAGAATAATCTGTTTAGCGGACAGAGTCAATAGAAATACTTTTTGTCTTTATTGAAATTATTTACTTATATAGGTGATTCACTTGTGCTCATATGCCTGTTCGAGTGTGACACATCAAAGAGTGGTTCACGTCTTATTGATTGAGAAGGAAACTTGACCATAAACAAAAAAATAGTCCCCATCAAAGTTGAAATCCAATCTAAACTAGTTGTCTGCTCTAATCTTGACAAGGATTTCTGTGTTGATCAGAGTAAAGTTTCCATCTTAACCTGGCATGGATGACTTTTGATGCGAGAGCATCTCGTTGGCTGGTATGAGGAAACAATCATATAAGCATATCAACCATATCAACCAAAGTTAACTATTAGAGAGGGTGTGAGAAGTAGGGGGTGTCAATTGGACTGGATTTGGTGCAATATGAGTCCTTACAGATGGACCAGGTCCAATCCAATCCATTGAATACTTTGGACCATTTCGGATCAGTCCAATCTGTCCAAATTGGCTCTAATTTAGATTGGTCCAATCCAACCCAAACCTGATCCATTGACACCTGTATTCTTTATCTTCTATCAATGGAGGGGTTATTCATTCAATCCAACCCAATCCAATATAAACCCATTATGGATGGACCAGGTTCAATCCAATCCAATAAATACTTTGGACCATTAAGTCTAGACTGATCCATTGACACCCCTAGTGGGAAGTAATTTTGACAAAGTTCAAAGTATCCATACCTTTTGGTAGATATGGCTGAATATCAGAATATATCTTAGTTTTTTCAAGATAGTAAGATAGTAATTAATCCTCAAGTTCTCCATATTACTTCATTTTCATAAGTTTCCCTTCATATCAACAATATTGATGATTTGAGGTAGACAAACAAAGAAAAATCCTATCAGGGTGTATGTGATAAGTACGAAGTCAAGAAGAACTTATAATAAGAGAGAAAGGGAAAATGGAAGAGTTTCTTCTGAAATATAAAAGAAAATGATATGAAAAGATACACCCTCAAATAGTAAGAGAATTTTGAAAATTGAAAAACAAAGAAAACCAATTCATACCACCATACAAGCTTTGAAATATTCATTCAAATTCAGCAAAAATGAAACCCTTACATCATATAATCAGAACAGAGCTAAACTTGGAAATAGAAAGATTCAAGTATCATCACTATTTACACACTTCGGGTATGGTAATGCAGTTTCAGCCTGTAGATTGTAGCCCCTGTCAAGGTTTAAAATATTGATCCAGCCCAATATGCTGGACAGAGTGCATCAGACTTTAACATCACACACTTTTTATTTTTTATTTTTTAAACAGGTTCAAGGGGATCAGTATAAGGCCTGGCTACCCCTTGAAAGAGGTTTTACTCTTACCCCAAAACTTCATGTATTCCGCGTATTGGTGGGTCACTAACAAAATACGTATCGATCGATATGGGCCAATACATTACGAAACTTTGATCCTTGTCCCCTGTGGTCGAGGGCGAGGTCTGTACAGTAAGTAAACCAGGATAGCAAAGGGATGCCAGCTGATCACCTATAGACTATAGTACACAAGCAAGGTTCAAAATATCACCAAACCATGGTACATGGTTTTAACACAAGTTACAAAGCCCAGAAGTAAATGTGTAAACTGTAAAGCATAAATATAATACAGGAAATGTTCATGCATAATTTGGAACTAAGAACAAAGAATTTGCCAAAGTGTTCACTCAAATAAATCTGATCTTTGTGTTTAACAAGTTCTCATTTAAGAAGTTCATAGTAAAATTTCAGCATATTTTATATGTAAATTGTGCACAATATATTTATATGCATATATAAAAATATAAAATGATTTTATTTTTAAAAATAAATATAAAATTAAAAGTTTCCATGTCTTTGCTAATTCGAGTTATTTCATGTATTTTTCTCTATTTTTGAAAATTATAAACAGTCCATACATTTTCTCCCCAAAAAAGATAAAACAAATGATACGAAATGCATATGTATACTTCTGAGTCCTGAAATAAAATTAATATGTAACACCGAACCTCGGTTGTAGAATTTGAAGGTTATCCTGCTGCATACAATCACATTCTCTCTCCTTTCTTTCAAAAGGGTAAATACATCCACTACTGAGTTTGGATCACTGGCTAAGTTTCAATATACATCATTACACTAGGATTACAACAGTAAGAATAAAGAGAAAAAAACTGGACGGCTGGACCAGTCAAAAAAATATTACAAACAATTCTGCACATTGGCTCAATATGCATATTAAATATTTCAAAACTCACTATTTGGACAAAAAGAGAAAAAAAAAAAATACAGGGAGAAATGGAATGCCTGTGCCTCACAGGTCCAGTAAGACAACGTAAGTATATAATCATGGCTTATATATTATATTTTATATCCCTATCAATGTAAGACACTTGGGAATATCTTGACCTCAGTAACAAAAGGACCAAATTGCTACTTGTATATGAACTTCTATACCTTTATAGCCCTGAGTTTCATCTTTGCACGGTGGTCAACATCTGGGTTTTGATTCACTCCCCTTGCTTCGAAAAGATGAGAATGAGAAAAAAGATCGAGGAGCTGTAAATTTTGAAACAAACAATAAATCAGCCCATTTCACAAAAACATCAAAGCATTTGGCTCTAAGATAAGGAGCTTTTTCTTCCTACATTCCACAAGGGACAGACTACATATTTAGATATTTGGAAGATTGATTAGTTACGATCATACTGTCATTACAGTGGTTTTCTTTTTGCTCTTCTATCTTCAATAATATGTTTTCTAGGCATCTAACTGTAATCTCTTTATTAAATAATCAAGTTGTGTATTAGCACATGGTTCTCTGTTGTGTTCTTTCAAATTCAATCACTATGGATTCAATGCTAAACCCAAAATTTTAGGCAAAAATAGAATTTGAAATATGGCCAAAAAAGCAAGAAGAAGAAAACTGGAATTTAAAATTCAAATATCAAGCAACATACTTAGGAAACTCTAAGTCATGAAGAAGTCCTATTCCCCACCTATTCTACATGACACATGCAGTAATGAAGCAGGTTTAGGACCATAATCCATAAATAAGTCCCACATGTGCCACGTAAGAGATGCCCAATATTAAAAATATAGACTAGTGTTCCCATGCACAGGGAGAGGGAAGAAATACAATAATACAATAAACAGCCAAAAATCCCAAAGATGGGAACTAAGGTCATCTAAGATTCTTCAATCAACTCATTACTAGGTTAAGAGATTCACTATTTCATATATGGGGAACAGAAAGGGGGTGAGTTTTCTCCCTTCCCCATCCTAAAATAAGATTTTCCTTTTAGATGTACCCAGACTCCTTAGCAACTGCATTTAAAATTAACAAATATACAATTTTCAGCATCAGTTTTGTAAGAATAACCTTTCAGAGAGCTCCCAGACAAATGAACGTCCTTTGGCTTGAACTTTTCTTGGGATGCAGGGATTGAACTACATAATGCTTGAACTGCAAGAAACACAAGGCACACCTGTTATCAAATTGAGAACCAAAATGCATATTTAAAATTTTTTTAGGTGCATGATTTAGGTTTTATGCAGAATTTGCAGTCAGATTTCAAATCTACCAGAGCTTCTGTTAACAAAATTTTAATGAAAAAAAAAAAAGTGTGCATTTATGAGAACGAAATCAATCAGGAAAAAAATTACCGTACCTTGTTCATTGAACAGTTCACCATCATTCAAGCCATCATAAGAAGAGTAACCCTGTGAAAACCCCATTCTTGACTTTCTTGAATCCTCTGACGACTGATTTGCTGGATCCCTGCCATCTTCAGTATCATCATCTCCTTCAGAAGTTGTTGCAGAAACCCAGTCCACCATACTCTCTGTTCCCCGACTTTTCCTACCAAACTTCAATAATCTCTTAAAACCTTTTGTGACACCCTTGTGAGATGGATGATGTGCAGCATTAGGTAAAAGAATTGGTTTCTGAGCATTGCTCCATTTCTTCCTCATCTGAGATGCATCAGACTCCACCTGAGTAAGAGAGTGAGAGTTGCACAATGGAGGGCTCCCCACTGAAGAGTCAACAGATGCATTCACATCCAAAACCTCACTTGTATAACAAAATAGGTGATGCATGTGTGAGTTCCATGGTGCAGGACTTTCTCCTGGTGAGTCTTGCAAAGGTTCTACAGAGCTGTGAAATGTGATAGTCGTGGCAGTAGCCACTTCAGCCACTAAGTTAGGGTGGAGTTGGGAGTCACCATTGTCAGACTGAGGTTCTACAGAATTTTCTGACTCCTTGCTAAGTGTTCGTTTTTCATTATTTGAATCAGCAGGAAAATCAATAACCTTCCTAATTTTGTCACCAGTCACTGCTCCAAAATCTCCCTCTTCCTTTTCAGCTTTAACCAAGTCCACAGAATCTTCTGCTAGGTTGGTCATGTCATGAGATTGTTCATTTTTCAAGTTATCTGATGCCATTGACGATTTCATCTTCACAATACCAGCTCCAGCACCAGGACCTATACCATTGCCCTTCCTGAGGAATGGCTTAGACCCACCATTCTTGGAAATATTGCCATAGATGCTCTGGTTAGTTAGCTCTTTAGAAAATCTTAGTGGTGTTAGAACACCATTAGACTTAAGAGACCTCTGGGTCTTATACTCTTTGGGAAGGGCCAGCTCCTTACCAGTACTCTTGCTGTGGGAATAGCTGCTGAACTGTGAGCGGTTTGTTGTCTTGCTGATCCCTGATGAGGGCCTTGTGTTTTCCTTTCTTAAGTCAGAAAAGTTTGGAACTGACTGTGCAAGGGAATTATCTGGTTGAGTTTGTCTCTTACCAGTGCTGGAGTTGGACCTTTTGATTGATGATCGTGGAACTGGTGCCACTGAGGTTTGAGGAGTAGAGGAAGACAAGCTCTTACTGTGTAATAGCTTCTTAGATAGGGCACTTCTTGAAGACCCATCCCCCACAGACATATAACTTAAGGATCCATCTTGTTCATACTGAGACTGTTCAGGAAATTCAGATAGATCCTCATCCTCCTCACTCTTGAAGGATTCTATTAGGTGCTGCGAAGGAGAAAGCCTTAACATGCTTAGATACAAATAAAAAACCAAGGGTTAAAGGACCAAGTTCAGTTTCAAAATCATTCAGAATAAACATCCAGGCATTCCAGTTGTTAAATTACATAGGGATAATTACTAATTTATTCCCTGGAGGAAACCACTAATTAAACCGGATTCAGTCAGTGCAAGCCCCATTCGAACAGTCTTTATAGCCTTGCATTGGGAATATCTTCCCATGAAATAAAGCACAGAAGTACGAAGATGTTCCCAATGCAAGGCTGCAAAGGCTGTTTGAAGGTGTTCGGACGGAGCTTGCACTGACTGAAGCCGATCTCACTACTTATATATACCCTGTAGTTTCAAAACCTATTTAGTACTTAATAAGAAACTACATAAAACAAATAGGCCATCCATTAAAAACATGTTTAGGTTCTCATTAAATTTTTCTATAATCTCATTTTTGCCACTTCCTGTTCCTTCCCTCTAAAGAAAATCAAAATAAAAAAAAAAACAAATTAAATAAAAAAAAAAGATAGAAAACAAGAAGAGACCGAACTGTGCATGGGAGATGATAAAATGAGGTTTAGTGAAGGAGTTACAGGATTCAAGGTATGGTTCTCTCTGAAGCTCTCTTTCAAGAGATGAGACTGTTCTTTTGTGAGGTAGAGCTTCTTGTGGGGAGGGCCACCACCACCCAAACCACTCTTCTTCCTCGAGACTTGATCTGAAAATAAACTTAAGCAAAAAGAAGGAAGAAAGGAGACAACATACTAGACAGAAAAAAGAAGAAATAAGCATGGTGGTCTTTGGCTTACCTTCCTACTTGGAATTACAAATATCAGTTACTGGTTTAATTTATGTGCAAAATGGAGGGGTGCATCAAGACTTTTATGTGATTGGCGAATACCACTTTGAAGAAACAAGCATGGTGGCCTTTCGCTTTACTTGGAATTACAAATATCAGTTACTGGTTTAATTTATTCTCCTTATCTTCCTCCCTCGGTTAGATTGAGGAGGATGCCACCCAAAGAATTAGAGCAGGATGTGCAAAATGGAGGGGTGCATCAGGACTTTTATGTGATTGGCAAATACCACTTAAATTAAAAGAAATTTCTATAAAACAACCATAAGGCCAGCTATGTTGTATGGAGCAGAGTGTTGCACAGTTAAGAAACATGTCCAGAAAATGAATGTGGCAGAAATGCTAATGCTAAGATGGATGAGTAGAAAAACTAGAAAGGATAGGATTAGGAATGAAGTTATCCATAGGAACCTAGGAGTAGCTCCAATAGGGGGTAAAATGAGAGAGAATAGACTAAGATGGTTGGGCACGTGCATAGAAGACCACGAGCTGCACCAATTAGAATAAGTAACTTGTTAGACATTGAAAGGGCTAGAAGAGCTTGGGGTAAACCAAAAAGAACATGGGCAAAAGTAGTAAGAAATTATTTAAGCACTAATAATTTAACAATGAATATGGCTTTAAATAGAATGGATTGATGAAAGAAGATTTGTGTAGCCAACCCCATATAGTTGGGATAAGGCATGGATGATGATGATGATCTTCCTCCTGTGGGTAAGTAAGAAATATCCACCATTTGTAGATTGATTTTTTGTTTTCTTTCATGTTCTCTATTTACTGATCAACTTATCCACCGATGCTTAATGGATCTGAGATTTTTTTATGTTCTCTGTTAGGGTTTTATTATTGTTTTCATCTATTCAATTTTATGCCTTCTTTATTTCTAGGCCTTTCATTTCTTTTATGTGTTGTGATCAGAAAACTTTGATTTACAAAGAAATTGTAGTATTCAATCTCTCCTTTTTTTATTGCTCTGTTGTTTTCTGATGTGGATGCGTTTATTGGGAAGAAGTATCGATGCCGGCAGCAGCAGTTATTGGGTGTTCTCAGTTCTCATCTTATTTAATTCCAGCTAGATACAGTTCTATCTTATCTATTCAGCATTCTTATCTTATCTGTTTTCAGTAGTAGGATTAGTAGGGAATCTTATCTATTCAGCATTCTTATCCTATCTGTTTTCAGTAGTAGGATTAGTAGAGAGTCATATCTATTCAGTGTTCTTATCTTATCTGTTCAGTAGTATAGATTAGTAGTGACGCAGCGTGGAAGCAATGAGAACCGGAGCTGGCTATGCAAGCACCGGGCGTTCGCTAGCACCTAGCGAATAACACGATTTCTCGAGGAGAGAGAAAAGGTGGTGAAAATAGGAAGAAGAGAACTTGAAGAAATTCTGAAATCTGAAGTATGAAATTGATTCATAATTCTGGGAAATAGCAGTATTTATAATACATTAAGAAATTATAAAAGAACTAGGAAAAGAAATTAGATTTGATCTAAACATCTCAAACTTGTAGATAGGATCGAACTCTTCTTGACTTGATCTCCCCCGTCCGATCTCCCTTGATCTTATCCATGCATGAATCTTGGATTATCTAGAATTCTTGAATTCTTGATGAGTCTTGGATTCTTTGAATTCTTGATGAGTCTTGGATTCTTTGAATTCTTGATGAGTCTTGAATTCTTGAATTCTTGATGAGTCTTGAATTCTTGAATTCTTGATGGATCTTGAATTCTTGAATTTTGATAATTCTTGAATTCTTGAATTATCTTGGATTCTTGAATTCTTGATGTATCTTGAATTCCTGAATTATCTTGGATTCTTTGAGTTCTTTGGCTTATCTTGAATTCTTCCCATGAGCTGTCGCCCATATGATGAGATGGGCCTCCATCATTCTCCCCCACTTGGAAAAGACTCGACCCCGAGTCGTGGCTAGGATATGCGAGGGTCGTCTCTGGTAGGTAGCGATGACGGTCAGCAAGTATTAAAGCACTAGGAAATTGCGTAGTAGCTTCCCCTGAGAAATTGTTAACATAAATTGCAGACGCTCTCTTATCACATATACGGTCGGCAGACCAACATGGATGAAGTGTTTTGGCCGCTTGCTCAACATCAATTCCCTTCCCCGATTCTGTCATCCAATAAAGGGCTTGGTTCTGATACGGCTTTAGACCACACATGAGTGTTTTTGGGGGATCCATTTCCTCTAGATTGTATGTA
Source organism: Nelumbo lutea (assembly GCF_056320005.1). Lineage (NCBI taxonomy): Eukaryota > Viridiplantae > Streptophyta > Magnoliopsida > Proteales > Nelumbonaceae > Nelumbo > Nelumbo lutea. The sequence continues at coordinate 2,381,687 of NC_142689.1, forward strand.
TCTGCAGTACCGACAAGCTTATTTAGAGCTGACTTTGAGATAACTTGTTTATCGTTACTTTGCTCAGGATGTTGGCCCCCCTTTCTTCGTTTCAAAAGAGGCAAGAGTATTGCAGTTTCATCTGAATCACCCTCTAGGCTTAAGGAACATTTTCGCTTGTCAAGATCCTTCGGGATAACTTCTACCTTCTGATATGGCTTAATTTTCAGCAATTTGAAAAGAGCAGGAAGAGGACAAAGAGTAGAATCGAAGTATGAAGGAACTTCTAACTTCCATGAAGACTTATCACCCTCAATGAAAATGGAACTGTGAATGTGAAAGCTTACACACAGTACGATTTCTTGCATCAAACTAAGGTCTTCTGACGTAGCTACACATCGACCACAAACCTTAACCTTTGAAGAATTTACAAGGGGAATTATGATTCTAGTACCAAGAACAAAAACAATGTGATGCTGTATATCTCGCATGGGTGGGAGTTCATGTGGTAACTCATCTGGAACTACATCATGGAACTCATCAAGTAGTCCCTGCACTTCCACTAGAATTTTATTTTCCTCCAGTGTTTCATTCATATTTTTTCCCTTCAACAAATGTACCTCATGGGTATCCTTACATTCTTTCATAAATTCAGCATGATGATGGGTAATAGTAAGAAAATTTCTCTCATTGGCTTTTGGGGCCTTAGGAATATTCTCTTCAGCCATGGGTAACAATGTGTAACGTATACCCTCTTTTTCAAGTTGGTAGGTATTCATCCTACCCATGTGCCTTGCATCTGTATCAAATTGCCAAGGCCTACCCAACAAAATATGGCAAGCATCCATGTCTACAATATCACAATATACTTCATCATTGTACTTACCAATAGAAAAGGGTACCTTGCAGCGTTCCTCCACTCGTACGCCGCCTCCTTCCTTAATCCACCCAATTGTATATGGGTTTGGATGTTTTTCAAGAAGTAATTGTAACATTTGTATGACATCCCTGCAAATAATATTTTCTTGACTACCACTATCAATAATTAAATCAAATAATTTACCCTTGACAGTACATCTAGTACGAAACAATCAGTGCCTTTAAGAAGTATCTTTATTTTTCTGGGACAACATTAATTTTCTCACAACACAGGTATACTCTTCATGTTCGTATGGACCCTCTTCATCTTCCCCATCAAGTCCACAGTATACTTCCTCCTCCCTTTCTACCATATTAACTGCCTTCCTCCTGGGACAGTCATTGGATCTATGTCCAACCTCATTACATTTAAAGCATTTAATAGGAGCAGGCTTTGCATAGGGATTACTGGGTTTAGGAGGGTTGGAAGGGTTACCTCGAGTATGTCCTCCTGTAACAACCTTACCGGCGTTATCCGTACTTGCCGGGTGAGAAGGCTGAGCTGTCGGGACTGATTTGTTCCTGTCGACAGTTGTCGGTCTGTTGTCGCTCCCGCTGTACCGGTGATAATTGTCACTGTGTGCCTTGTCCTGGAACACTAATTCTGCTTTCAAGGCTAGGTTCCTTGCTTCCTGCACACTAAGAACCATCTGTACACCAATTTTATCTCTGATAGACGGTCTTAAACCGCTTAGATAACGGTCTGCCTGCTGGTTATCACTTTCAGATAATTGATTTCTTTCAGCTAACCTCAAAAATTCAGATGTATATTCATTAACACTACGAGAACCCTGCGCACACCTCTGATAAGATTCAAACATATATTGTTCATAGTCAGGAGGTAAGAATCTACCTCTGATCAATTGTTTCATGCGCCTCCAGGTTCGAACAGGACCCCTTCCTTCTCTCATCCGGGTCTCTCTCATCCGTTCCCACCAAACAGATGCGCCTCCCTTTAATCGGAAAGCTACTAATCTTACCCTTCGTTCCTCTGGTATTTCCATGTAACCAAAGAACCTATCGACTTCTGTGATCCAATCCAGAAGTCCCTCTATGCCAAGATCTCCACTAAAAGTAGGAATATCTACCTTGAGTTTAAATTCATCATTATTCCTACGGGGGTTGAAATTACCATGATTGTGCCAATTTCTACCGTTTCTGTCGTTGCCGGGAAGAACTGGAGCACCACCAAATTCGAAATCGTCATCACTGTCGTCGTCAAGAACTGGGCGTCGGGACGCAGTAGCGACGGGTGGTCTGTCGTGGTCGTCTCCTGCGATCTGCTGTGGATTTTCCCGGATTCGTGGGACAACCTCCCGTAACAAGGTTTGCAGTTGTTCAGTCACCTCTGCCAACTACCGTTCGATGTTACGTGTGGCTGTACGCTGCTCTTCGATTGCTCTCCAAACAGCTGGGAACCCCTGATCTCCGTCACGGGGTGGGTTGCGACTGCTACCGTCTGGGTTGGACATGACTGGGCGAATTCCCTACTCTGATACCACCTGACGCAGCGTGGAAGCAATGAGAACCGGAGCTGGCTATGCAAGCACCGGGCGTTCGCTAGCACCTAGCGAATAACACGATTTCTCGAGGAGAGAGAAAAGGTGGTGAAAATAGGAAGAAGAGAACTTGAAGAAATTCTGAAATCTGAAGTATGAAATTGATTCATAATTCTGGGAAATAGCAGTATTTATAATACATTGAGAAATTATAAAAGAACTAGGAAAAGAAATTAGATTTGATCTAAACATCTCAAACTTGTAGATAGGATCGAACTCTTCTTGACTTGATCTCCCCCGTCCGATCTCCCTTGATCTTATCCATGCATGAATCTTGGATTATCTAGAATTCTTGAATTCTTGATGAGTCTTGGATTCTTTGAATTCTTGATGAATCTTGGATTCTTTGAATTCTTGATGAGTCTTGAATTCTTGAATTCTTGATGAGTTTTGAATTCTTGAATTCTTGATGGATCTTGAATTCTTGAATTTTGATAATTCTTGAATTCTTGAATTATCTTGGATTCTTGAATTCTTGATGTATCTTGAATTCCTGAATTATCTTGGATTCTTTGAGTTCTTTGGCTTATCTTGAATTCTTCCCATGAGCTGTCGCCCATATGATGAGATGGGCCTCCATCAAGTAGGGAGTCTTCCTAAAAGTAGGACTCTTATCTCTTGTAATCTCCTATTTAAGGAGCTGATAGTATTCAATAAAGGCATCGAAATTTTCAGTCAAGAAAGAGCAAAGGAGAGTTGGTGATCTCTTGAACAAATCACCATTAAGGCGCCAAGATAGGTTCCTCAAGAAAAGGGAGGAACAAGGGAAAACAGGAGGTTTTCCCCGTGGACCAACCCGTGATGAGATCCTATTCTCGGGCCCTTAACAACTTGGTATCAGAGCAAGACGTCATGGGTGACCTTGAGCAGTTGACTACTAGGGCTCATGAACTGGAGCACAAGCTCGTGGAAAACAGCACGGAGGTGCGCGAGATCAAGGAAGACGTTCGAGAATTAAGGTGCATGATGGAGCTCTATTTTTCTAGCAAGGAGAGTAATCCAGAAGGGGCTGCAACCACAAACGGCCGCCGATTAGACACGGCAGAATCGTTCGGCGAGCGGCAGGTCGTCGCCCAAGGAGCCGCGATCGTTCCCAAATACAGTAGGCTGGAGTTCCCTTCCTATAACGGTGCTGGAGATCCGTTGGGATGGCTGTACAGATGTGAGCAGTTCTTCCGCAACCAACGGACAGAGGACAGAGACAAGGTAAGCTTGGCCGCATTCCACATGACGGAGGAGGCGCAGCTCTAGTTTTATAGATTAGAGCAGGAGGAACCTGGGCTCAGTTGGACCCAATTCAAATCCTACTGCCTACTCAGATTTGGGCCCCCATTAACAAACAACCCATTAGGCGAATTAATCAACCTCAAACAGACGGGAACGGTGGCTGAATATCAGCGTCAGTTTCAGACCCTCCTTGCAAGAGCATCATAGACCAGTAGGTTGACATGTTCACCGCAGGGTTAGCAGAAACTTTGAGGGTGGATGTGGAGATGCAAAATCCCCCCAACCTGGTTACTGCTATGAAATTGGCTCACGCTTTTGAACGCAAGATGCAACTTAGCCGCGGAACTATCAGTATAGGGCGGCCTCCGACAACATGGGCATCCCTGAAAACACTCAGAATGGTCCCAACTTCAGCAGCCAGCCAAGAACAGAACCCACAGACGAGCAACAATTCCAGACCGGCATCTAGTGTGGGAAGCAGCGTTGTTGCACCCCCTATTAAGCACTTGTCCAGGGCTGAGATGGCGGAACACAGGGCAAGGGGACAGTGTTTTAATTGTGATGAACTTTACTCAGCAGGGCACAAGTGCAAGAGACTTCTGCCTCCTGGTGGAACAAGAGGAAGATGAGGATGAACCCTCTTCATTGGAACCCGATCCAGGAGGGCAAAATCATTTCACCTATCCTGGATTCCCTTGACTGAGTTCCAAGACACATATCCTGGTTTCGAGCTTGACGACAAGCTCTTAGTCCAGGAGGGGAGTAATGATGTGGACACGTTTATTGGGAAGAAGTATCGACGCCGACAGCAACAGTAATTGGGTGTTCTCAATTCTCATCTTATTTAATTCCAGCTAGATACAGTTCTATTTTATCTATTCAGCATTCTTATCTTATTTGTTTTCAGTAGTAGGATTAGTAGGGAGTCTTATCTATTCAGCATTCTTATCTTATCTGTTTTCAGTAGTAGGATTAGTAGAGAGTCTTATCTATTTAGTGTTCTTATCTTATCTGTTCAGTAGTATAGATTAGTAGGGAGTCTTCCTAAAAGTAGGACTCTTATCTCTTGTAATCTCCTATTTAAGGAGCTGATAATATTCAATAAAGGCATCGAAAATTTCAGTCAAGAAAGAGCAAAGGAGAGTTGGTGATCTCTTGAACAAATCACCATTAAGGCGCCAAGACAGGTTCCTCAAGAAAATGGAGGAACAAGGGAAAACAGGAGGTTTTCCCCGTGGAACCGACCCGTGACGAGATCCTATTCTCGGGCCCTTAACATTTTCATCGTCCTTAATTTTTTAAAGTGTAATGAACAGTTAAGGACACTTTTGTCCTTTACTTTTTAAATATTAGAGTTTACGATTTGAAAAGTCAACAAGGGTACATATAAGTAGGTTTCGAAACTGCAAGGTATATATAAATGTCCTCAAACTCAGGGTATATATAAATAATAATCCCAATTACAAATTGAATCAAAGAAAACATTAACCGGAATCAATAGTACCTGCTCTGTGTGTTTTGTGGTTGAGCAAACAGTGAAAGATCTCAGCAGCACCGCACGTTGATGACCATGAAGGTCTAAGACCTGTCTGTCAGAAGATCCTGCAAATATGGCCTTCATCTCAGCTCTACAACGTTCAAGACTGTCCTGCATAGCTTTCATCTTGGCCTCCTTCTGAGCCCTTTTTGAGCCCCATTCTTCCCGCAGTTTAGCATCCCTTTTCTGCATATACCTATCATAATATTTCCCTCTGGTATCCTCTGACAAACCAAGCTCAGTGATGCTGTGCTTTACAGGTTTACCATAGATATGACTATCAACCATTTTCGTTAATGATGGTTCATCGAATTCTTCCTTGTTGCTTGTACTCAAAAATGGTTCTGGTAATGGATTTTTCTCAGGTAAGTATACAGGAGTTAACTCTGCAGATTTCCCATATATGGCACTTGGCATCTGCTCAACTTGCATGCCAGCAACCTTACTTCTATGTGCAATGACTGATTGATCTCCAGAAATCCGAAGCTTATGTGCTGCAAAAAGTTTCTCCAACTCATTTGCCTTCATTTGTAGCTCGTCATTAAGTTCCTGATTACCTTTGAACTGCCTTAATTTCTGACTCTGTTCAACTGGGGTTATTACCAAACCAGACATCTCTGGACTTCCCATGATCCTCCTTCTAAGAACAAGTAGCTCAGCACCTCTATTGGAAGGGATTCTGCCACCTTGTTTACCCTCCAATTTCTTGCCCTTCTTGGTTGCAGAACTCTGTCTCTGCAACTTTATACCCTGGAAACCAGAATCCTCCAGTTTTGTTGGAAAACCTCCGGAATTTGCATCATCAACTTAAGCTTAGGAATTGATGAATCTATTAAGTTCAACTTAACATCTACTGTCGTACTGGAGGCGGTCGTGGTCAATGCCTGAGAAGCCGGCTGATCACATAACTCGACACCATTCAATGCACTGACACAAACTCCAGAATTGCCATGAGATGTAACCCTGTCTTTCTGACCATCCTCTGCCCTTGGTGAAGGACCTCCGAATTGGGTCTGCAAATCTAGTTGATATTTTATTCCAGCACGATCTACTACAACCGAAGAGGTTCAGAACAGGTTCTGTGGCGAACTGCTCGATCATTCAAATCAGAATCCTCGTAGAGGGCCTTCAATTTAACCTGGTATGAATGAACCCAGCAGTCTCTGCTCTATCGTAGAGGGCCTTCAAATGAGGACGGGAAGTAGCCTCCTCTGACGTTCCAAAGAAAACTGCTTTCAACCGGGTGTTAGAATCCTTTAACCCAACAATCTCTTCTTTGCCGGAAAAACCTCCAACCAAGGCCCGAGTAGTAGCAGTATCTTTCACTCCAAAGTCCTCCGGAGAAGACAGCCTTGCCGTGTCGCTCGATCCCCCCAGCGTCCTTATCCTCATGTAAAATGGGTAACGCACTGGACTGGGACTGAGATTTCAAAGAAGTTGATGCAGAAGTAGCACTCTGGGTTTCCTTCTTATCATTACTGGAATGGATGCATAGGTCGCTGGCACCACTCCATTGCCTTTTCAACAACGTTGCGTCCGGCGACAGCCTCCGAAGCTCAGCTGGGTTCCCAACAACCCCGACCTTACCTTGTTCCTTCTAGTCTGGTTGTTCTCAAACAAGTTGATCCGGTCTTGCACGCTGAGCCGCCTGGCCGGCTGACTTGACTGAGACGACGAGTGGGTCAAACTCTCTTCCGTGTTCTCTTTGTCCTCTTGCTTTTCAACCGTCCCCGCATCACTTTCTCTTCTTTGGTCTCGCTCGCAGTAGCAGGCAGCTAGATTCCATTGGGAAAGGGAGGGAGGAAGTGGGAAGTAGCTTGATGACACGTGGAGACAGCAGCTCGTCCGGCAACTGTTGTCGTCGTTGTTGCCGTGGAGGATGGAGTTGATGGGGGTTGGAGCCCATTATCAGGTCGGACGGAGAGGTTTTCTTCGGTTGGGTGGAGGGACATCAGAGATGTCGGGGTCCGGTCGTCGTCTCCGGCCTTGTTTGGTCGAGGGAGATGAACTTGCCGCAAGCCTCGCTGCAAAAATTGTACAATACAAAAAGAATGTAGGAGACGAGAGAGAGTCCGGGTCCAAGGGGTTTTGTAGTTTTGTGATGTCCCGAAGAGAATATTTGCCTTCACGGCAAATAGCGAGTTGGTACTTGGTAGTGACAAATTTGTCATGTAAATGAATGTAGGAGTGACGCATGGACCTTGGAACGAGTACTGTAGTACTACCCTACAGGCTACAGCTACAGGATGGATATATTGATACCGGTACCCCCACCTCTCCCCCCTGGCCCTGGGTTAAAGTTAATCCATCAGCAGTACTCAGTCAGCACAGAGAACATGGATGTCAGAGCCCAAACCAAATACGCTAATAATACCAGTCAATCTCGGTTATTGGCTCGTGGCTGAGGAAGCGAGGAGTGAGGAGTGATGGGCCTACCCCAAATCAAAGTTCAAAAGCTTTGCCACAATGTTCCTTCCCAGCTTCCTCTCGGATCGGATCCTGACCCTTTAACCCAACCCGATCATCAAATGAACTTGGGTCGGATCCTTATCTTCCATCTTTACAAATATGCATTGTATGATACGGTATCAGACGACTGAACAAAGTACAAGAGCTAGCAAATATCATTCGTTTTACATGAAAACTTTCAGTAACAAGACAAGCGTGTTGATATTTTGGGCCTTTGATCAGTATGTGTATAATGCATGATACACAACAATGTATAATAATATGTGTGTATTATTCTAGCTCAACCTTTTCTCTTATGTTTGGCTTGGGTTCAGGTTCAAAAGCAGCCATAGCCACCACTAGGGTGTCAATTGGATTGGACCGCCCAATCCGATTCAGTCCAATGTGTGTCTATTATAAATGGACCATTCCAATCCAGTCTAATGAATATTTTGGACCATTCTGGTTTGGACCATCCAATCTATTCAAATTTGTTTTGATTTAGATTGATTCCAATCCAAATCTGATCCATTGATATCTATATTCTTATCTTGTATCAATGAATCACGTATTGGCTTAATCCAACCAAATCCAATATAAATTTATTACGGACGGACCAGGTTCAATCCAGTCTAATAAATATTTTAGATTAGATTAATCCAATCCAATATGTCTTATTGGTCCATCCAACCATCCAAATTGATTTCGAACTCAACGGAGTCCAATCCAAAACCGGTCCATTGTCACCCTTATCCACCACCTGATGCAAAAGTCAAAACAATACTTGGGGGGTCAAAATATTAATAAAATGAGTGCCTGAAAATTGGATATCTTATGGTATTTGATTGCTTGACAATATTTTTTATAGAAAAAAAGAAGTAGTAATTGTAGGAAAATGACGACATTGCTTCCAATTTCCATAAGTCGCTTTCCAAACAGAGGCTGGATGCCCTTATATTTATCTTGCAACACATATGTCATATGGGGATGTGCCTCCCAACTCTCAACTATTCAGCTTCGTTTTCAGAGCCAACTGAAACAACAGAAAAATTATGAACATGATTCATTTTTCTATTTAATATATATTGTTGTTTTATATCAGCATTCTATTTAATATTGTCCACCCAACCCTACTACCAAAGGAATTTATTCCCTTCATTTATTTTACGTGCAACCAAACGCAACCTAGATGATTATGATAACTACAGTCATATGGGGATGAATTTTAATAATGATTATGATAGGGAACAAGCTGTAATTGTTAGATCTCGTTTAATTGCATCATGTCACACATGAATAGCCCTCGGAAGTTGTTAGTTTCCTGGGTTTTCAAACACAACAATATGGAGACTAAGACATAAGAAGCAGTAAATTAAAATAAAATTTAGTAATTCATGTCATATATTCAATAAATATGCCTATGTAACAAGAGGGATTTTGTTTGTGGCAATAATGGTGATACTAGAGTTTTCCACATCTCCTGCTGCTTAACTGGTGGCCCTTATGCACTCATCCCCTTCATTTATATGATTCAAATTTCAAATTGGTTAATCAAAATTACATAAATCAATCAAGCCAAGTTTCAAAGAATTATTGGAAAAAAACAAATTAAGTGTTGGTCATAGAAATAGAGGAATATACATATACAAAATTGCCAACAGATCTCATTTAAAAGGATTTTTGCACTATAATAATTCCTCGTGAAAACTGACAAGAGAGTCAAACAATTTAAGAAACCATTATTACCAGAGCAAATCCGTGGGGGATAGGGAAAAAAATGTAATCTTAGCCCATCAAGTGCTTTTGGCCTGCCCCCATGGCCCATGGGCTTCCGAAGGAAAATTGTGATCTTAGCCCTCATTGGTTGAGCAGGAATAGAAAACATGGAGAAAGGTTGACTACGCACATGTTATTTGCGTAAAGAATATTCTAGTTTCCAATGGCCCATGGGCTGCCTATTGTCTTGTGGACTATTGCTGCCTGTCTATATTGTCGTGTGTTTTGGCCTAAAACAGTAGTCATGGATCATCCAGAATTAGTCCACATTCCTGTTACTTGAATAACCAGATTCTTCTTCCAATTTAAACTCTTTCCATCAACTGAAAGCTTTAGAACCCACACCTTGTTAAAACGCTACATAGGTGACCCCCTCTGCTGAAATCTTCTGTCTAAGGAATTAAGAAAAAGAAAAAGAAAACAAAAAAAAAAAAACAGTATTTTTCTCAGTAAACAACCCACCATGAATTTCTGAAAGGTCCATCAATGCTGCAGCTTGAATTGTCGTCAATTTTCTACTGATATATCACAACATCATCAAGCCAGAGAAACTATTTGACTGCAGTTTTGTGCAATTGATTTTTTTCCAAACGAGAAAGAAGTGAAGTAGGATATGATTCAAATTCTATGAGTTTAACGATTTGAGATTTTTACTCTTCAAATGTGCTAAACCTCACTTCCTCATCAGGAACCTGCATGCATTAAATTTGGAAAATTTCTGGCTCTTGGGAAACATTTGATTTTGAGTTTTTTATTCATCCATGTGTATGGCTTTTGCAATACAAACCATAAAAGCCTTGAAGAATTTTACTGTTTTACTTTTAGGCCCTGTTTGTTTTTGAGAAGTTATTTACCTTTATGAGTGAGCAAAAAAAAGAAGTGAAAAATCAAAGCGAATCGAAAATTCTGGTTAATTGAACCAGTTCGATATTTTTAAAAAAAACCAAAGGTATCGATTTGATTTTGATTAACCAATATAGAAAACGGGCGGTTAACCAAACCGACCGGTATACATATATTTCTATATATTTTATGTATATATTTTTTATATTTTCTATATATTATAAAATAATAAATATGCATTATATATAAATATATTATATATATATATTTATTTATTTATAAAATATAATATTTTATTTATTATTTAAAATATAATATTATAAATATTTCTAGTTTTTAGTATATATTTATACATTTTTTTATGATATATATTATAAATATAAAAAACTGAAAAACTGACGAACCAAACTAACATTTAATCAAACCGGTCAACCAATTAACTAATTGGCTTCAATTCGGTTTTAGTTACTGGTTTTCCATAAACTAGTAATATCAGTTCATTTCAAAAATAGGCCCACGGTTAACAAGGGCAGAGTTAGAAATTTTTCATGAGGGGAGCCAAAGCCTAATTGGGAAGGGGGGGGGGGGGGGAATAAATATGAATAGCCATGTAGGGATTTTTGAACCATAGGTGGGGAGGGGGGCATGGCTTCCCTGAGTCCCCCTGGCTCCTGCCCTTAACAGTTCGGTTACCGTGAGCATCCCTACTTATCTTGGTAAATGTACTTACCCGATAAGTGTTTCATGGGAAATGCTTATGTGGGTAAGTACATTTACCCATGTTCTTCTATTTTTCTTGTAACTAAGAAACTGACCATTTTAGCCATAAAAACTAATATTTAAAGGGATAATTTTGTCACATCCAAGTGTTGAAAAGCCCTTAATTTTTTAAGTTGTAAGGTAACAAAATACAAGAAACATAATAAAATTAAGATTAAAAAGGAGAAAGTTGCTTTAGGAAACCATTATTTTTTTTTTACGCCTAAAGGCAAATTCATTCATAAATGCACAGGTTACAAAGTAGAAAAATTAACAGCAATGAAAAATATGACCGAAAAAGCATGTTAAGCGTGTTGAAACAAAAACAGGCAACGACGAGCACCGGGAGAAAAAACAACTTGAGAAATCTCTGCAACTAATGCAAATTTAAGTAACGCCAAAAAGGTCGGCTAAATGCCTCCAACAGAGATGAAGCCAACAAGTGTGTCTCCCTACCAAATGAGTCTGGGTCAACTACAGAAAACCCTTAAGGGGTATAGAGAAAACAAGTACCACGGCACCCAATCCATGGCATAATTGAAAACGTGAAAGCGGGAGAGGCCCAAGGTCGCCTCCTGTTACAAAACTCTCCCTAATGCTCCACCATCCAAACATTCAAGGAATGGGCCCACAGAAAGCCGAAAGTGCACGAAAGAAGTTGTAACATGTAATTGTAGGGATGTAAAATGTGCAAAAAAAAATAGAAACCACCCATCCATGTCGTTATAGAAGCCGAAACATTTGGAGCTTGAATGTCACTGGAGAGAACTTGAAGATCGTTAGAAAAAGGCTTGCCAGGAATGATAACATCATTACAAAACAAATGGATACCCATGGTAGACCCCAAAGGCACACCACACACAAATTCAACCAAGGCCCTATAGAAATAAGAAAAAGAGTAGAGGGAAAATGAATATTAAAATGAATAGAATGAAAGATCCCAAGTCTGTTCCATAGGCCTGGATCAAAACCGTTGTCTTTCAAATCTATCCAAAAAACCTCTCCAACAAACACTTATACGAAGAGAAATAAATGAAAAAACTTGCATCCATAAATGTAAGAGAAAAATCCTCCTGTCGAGAGAGAGACCCTCACGTAGAGAGAAACCCTCCAGTATAGAAAGAAGCCTCCCACCAAGAGAGAGACCCTAGTTCATAAAAGAGTATGCAGTATGCAATGAGTTATTAATTCCACTTCATTCAGTGAGTTATTCCCACCATTATATCGTGCTATATTGAGGGTTTGACGAAGGTGAAGAGTATGCAGTATGCACACAGAAGAGTATGAGGTTGTTTAAAGTGGATGTATTAGAATATTTGATGGACAGCACATGAACATAGAAGGTTTTTTGGACTTATCCGTTGAAACAAACGTCTGATACTTCTGAAAAGGGAGGTTTAAGGGTTAGGGTGAAATGAAAGGAACTGAGGTAGGTTTATCAGAAATCGAGAGAGAGATAGAGAGAGATTTAATAGGGGAGCCCACTAGAGATAGTGATTGAGTGTGGCAACTCCTCATATTGGGTTGTAGGCTCGTAGCATATTGGTGGGATTGGACTTTGGAGGATGTTGACGTGTACTCTAGGCTATGGCTCCGTGGCATTGGCTTCTCTATTGGTGTTGTCGTTGGTTTCACAATTCACAATGAAGCAACACCTCTCTTCGACGGTGTGTTAGTTGTCATCTAGTTTGCCAAATTATGGTTGATATTTGACGAAACTTCTAATTCGATCTATGACTTGATATGCAAACTGGTTGAAATAATCGAATCTTGCTTGAATGCGAATATGCAATGCATCTTTTTTTTTTTTGAAATCTACCCACCCTCAAACCCCATAAGCAGTCAAGAAACCTGGCCCAACCGAGGTGGGTCAAATTATCATCTCTACCCATATTGCATGCATATGGAACACATCAGAAGGGAGGTAGATTTTTTTATTGAGGGGGGCCAAAACTTAGAAAACATGGATAGGGGAGTCAGGGGCCAAAAGCTAGGAAACATGGATAAAAAAGCTAAAATAAAATATAAATGAAACTTTAATAGATTTTATGAAAATTTTGAAGGCATGGGGGGCATCCGCTGGCTCCACCCCTGGTTCACTCGTTATAGTGCCCCAACCAAATTAGACTGGTATATAAGGCACTTTTTTTCCGTGTTAGCGCCATGCTAGTGCTTTGCTTTGCTCTCTCCATTACTTTTTTCTTTTTTTCTTTTTCTTTGGTTGAGTGTTTTCAAATTGTTTCTAGCAATATTGAATCTATCAAATTATGTGGCATTAACTTTTAGAGAACGTCGTTTTGACTTACAATGGAAACAAAAGGTTTTCACCTTTTTGTCTACTTGACTCCTAACGGCACCTAGTTGACAACAAATAACAACATAAAACCCGCAATTACTTTACTAAATTTTAAGGTGTGGCCATTGTATTGTTTGAGAAAATGGCAATGATACCAAAAATCCTTTTCAAGTTTTTTGCTCCGTTGATAAGAGTCATTGGAGCAACATCGCACATTAGGCTCAGCTTGGAGGGAGTACAAATATATAAATATACAGTACAAAATGCATACAAAATAATATAAAATGTATAGTTATAGAGTGCAAAACTTTATATTTTGTATTATTTTATATGCATTTGTACTTTTCATATTTGTATTTGTACCTTATAATTTTTTTCTAATAAAAATGCTCTTAAACACTAATCATTACATGTTACTTCCAACAAAAGCAAAAATACATGCACCATTAGGTGGTATTGTATTCCTAATTCAAGACGAAATCCATCTAATCCTATGATCAAAATACCATTCTAGAAAAGAATGATTTTTCATTTTTTTATTGCTTGATTATTAAAAGAAAAGATCTATGCTACCCGAAGAGCTTTGACCAATCAACACCCTATGCGAATTTTGACTTGATCAAACTTTTCCAATTTAATTATGTGTGTCAGTGTTAATGTTAGTGTATGAATATTTTATTGTTTTAATTAACCTATTTAGATGCAAATAATTGGCTTCAAAAGATAAATATTTTATTTTATTTTTTTACATTTTTAATTTGAATAAGCCAAACAATTGAATTGGATGGCCAAATCGTTGGACTCTTGACCCAGTCACAAAGGTTTCCTATCTGGATCCAAAGTATGACAACACTACATGACTATGACTGCAAGAATCTTCACATATCAATTAAGTCCTGTCCAGAAGTGTCTCCGGCCGCAACAGGGTATTCGCCATGTTATGCATTAATTTTCTTTTTCTTTTTTTTATTTTTTTTATTTTGCATCTCCCATCCCCCTGTGTTCTGTTGGCTTTGTTACTTGTTAGCGTCAGTGGAGAGAGATTAGCTACCCATGGAATTTAATTATTTATCTCGCGGCTCACCTACCAACCATATTCAGCTCCTTGTGCATGGTGTAAAAATTCTTGGGTTGTTAACTTCTCTTCTCCATATATATATATATAATGTCTCATCTAACTAACCACTACATGTCTCTAGACATTTTCCTTTTTCTCAACAAACTTGTTGAAAGTTGAAACTCGAAAATTTTCCCCAAAATATATATATTAAAATGAAAGAAATGCAGCGCATGTTGTATATTTATGAGGGGGTCAGCTGCTGTAACAAATAGAATACAATAATCTTCACTTTGGTTAACGATACAACCTTTCATTTGTTGTCAAAGTAGTTAGGGACCTTGACACTCTATCTCAAAAGTGGGTGAGGACGTTGGACATTTTGGGATGCATCTATCATGCATGTTGTGTTGAACTTGATGGTATACATATATGGTGTGGTGTGTGGTGCTAATTAATTACATTTTACAATTTGATCGATCAATTACTAATGAGTAATGATGATGATTATGATGCCTCTATGTTTTTCTTCCTCTATCGTTTTCTATAAATATTACAACAAACCTAAATAAAAAAGAAAAAAAAATTATGTAATAATATATAATTAATTAACGTGAGTAGTTGACATCCCAAGTGTACTTGGGAGGGAATCTCTCTCAGGTTAGAAGTACTCCTTGTGGAACTCGAAACGTGTGGATGTTCTCTGGGTTAGCTCCCGTGATAGTTTCCTTAGCTCCCTTGCTAGAACCGGCTTCCCACAGTAAAACACACCTGCAAACAATTACAAACATATATAATTAATAATTCAAGCAAATTCGATTGATGGGTCGTCGATGTTCACCATTAATTGGATATTGTTGGGGGCACACTAAAATGTTGTACTTAATTTGTGAGTCTACACTTACCTACTCTGCAATTGGGATGCTTTGCAGCTATCTTGGCAAACACCTCCCTCCAGTTTGGCCTTGCAAAATGAGTTCTAACCTGAGAGTGATATATGAGAGGGAGACCCCCCCAAGAAATAACTAATTAATTAGCTAGTACACATACAGAAATTAACTTGACACTTATGGTATAATAGTGTAACTGTTCATACATACATATATACGTAAATACGTACCCTGGTGCCGGATAGGATGTCAACGCCATGTTTGGCATGGTTGAGAGCTTGGATCATGGTGAGAAGTGTCGACCTCGCATCTCCCTCCTCATACACACTCGTCAGATAGTTGTGCATCTCTATCACTCCCTGTCCACCGTAATTTTTCACAATCAATTTGCCTAATTAATATTAGTACTACTGTGTTATTCAATTCATTTACTATGTATATAAGCTAGCTAGCTAGTACAAGGGAGAACCTACTTTGTGATCCATTTCTGCAACTTCGTTCATGACTCCTTTGAACCATTCCAAGGACCCAGGTTCCCTTGTAACCCAATAGAAATGGGCATTACTAGTCCTCTGTCCTTTCTTCTTTCCACTCGTTCCCGTTGTTGATGTTGACATATTTGTCCCCGTCGTCGTTGTAGACGTAATGCTATTCAGGCTGCTATCTTCCGATCTGCTCATCTCTGTATTCATTTCCTATATAACAACACAAATTCATCGATATACAATGCATGGACACCAACAAGACAAAGCAATATAATTGCTGCTCACTTAATTTACATTTTGTTCTTCAGCGGCTCTTATGTTGTTGAGTAAATCTCTGAGGATGCTTATAAATGGGGTGGCTCCGATTCCTAGTCCCACCAGCAGTAACACGTCGTAGTTTCGGTGGTCTTCTGCTGGAGCCCCGTATGGGCCGTCCACCAGCAATTTCGGTAACCTGCATACATAAAATACATTAGCCGGAGGATTAATTTGAGTCTCGAGATAAATATTTTCGATGAGTTGGAATCAAATACAGTTCTACTCCTAGCTAATACATTGCACCTCTACGTGTTCATGCATGGGCCTGGCCAATCCAAGTGAATGAGTGATGTATTCTTCTTCTTAGTTCTTACCCCTTCTGATCTATTCTTCCATGCTCATTGAACTTGGCTCTACCAATCACTGTGGGAGAATCGCATGTCTCAGTCAGTAATCGTTTAAGCTCTTCCGTCCAATCTCCTACTGTCCGGATGTGAACGCTGAGGTAATCATCTCTAGGTGCTGATGTGATAGAGAAAGGGTGCCTGCAAGTTTACACATCTTATATAAATAAAAATTGGAAACAATACAGTATACAGACTAGGATAGATACGTATTGATGAAGAAAAATTAAAAATTCATCATTGAGAAAAAAAAAAGGATGAAGATAAATTAAAAGGACAAGAAGCAGGAGGCAGACCACCACCCAGTCTCACCATTCAAACGGAGAAATGTTGGGACACTGTAGGAATATGTACTGCCCACTTTTGTATTTAAACCCTTGCGGCTTGGCCATCACTATGCTCAACACACTTCCTGGTAGTACTGAGGCCTGTTAGAGGACACACATACACCAAATAATAGCTGGATCGTAATCAACGATTTAACCATACACATACAAACAAAAAATTATCAACCCATTAATTGTTGTTTGTTTTTCGGTGCACCCACTTCTTAAGTTCTACACCTTATCATCATCTAAGCATTAGCCTTGTCACAACTATATTGGGTCGGCCTTCTAAGTTCTACCTACCACGCCAAAATGAAAATTAATGGACTATTATCTATTAAAGCCGTGTCGTATAGCTACAACCCCCGCCTCCCCATCAATATAAATAAATAAAGAGGAGAGACAAAGGTTAATCGAATACCTTTAAGATCTTAACTGAGTAATGTGTCGATCTGGATGTTCTCAGGCTTCGCTCTCCCATGTAGAGTAGAAGTGGAATAGAGATATACATCCATGTCTAGAAAATTACAGAATCAAGTAAATAATTCTAATAATTTCCAGGCCAAAATATTAACCACAGTCATTCCATGCATTGAGAAAAAGGAAAATAAGCCCAAATTAAAAAAAAAAAAAAAAAAAGTCGATGAATAATATAGGTGCAGGGTGTGAGCTTGGTTTGTACCGTTTTCTTGTGCCACTTGTGGACCAAGAAGAGGAAGTAGCCGTGGAAGAGGAGCAAAACGTAGACGAGGGCCAGAAGGTGATGGGAGTACCAGAAGGCGTTGAAGCCCGTCAAGCGGTTCAAGGGCGAAGGGAGCTTGACCACATTCTTCCTGAAGCGGTGAGTTGCCAAGGTGAAGGCGATGGCCATGAGTACCACCATTCCTATCCCAGTCAGACCTTCCACGCCCTTGAGTAGGTCCGGGTACGTGGGCTGCTTTCCATTGAAATCCGACGATATGAGCGCGAACCGTTCGGGAACTGAGTTTATGAGTCTTGGGAAGTCGCACGTCAGATGGTTCCCTGCGTGGAGCAGGATTCCAATTGCTATTGCCACAGCTATCATCTGCAAATCCCAAACGTACCACAGACGAAAGGAAGCCGTTGAGACATGTAATGAGTATGTGTGTTTTGATGTAAACATAACATTAGCATAGTTTGCCGTTTGCCGGGCCGACTTCACGTGAAGATGAAGCTCAAGCTCTCTCTCTCTCTCTCTCTCTCTCTCTCTCTCTCTCTCTCTCTCGAGATCTCACGGTTTAATTTACCTAATTATATACCTTGTGGAAATTGATGTTGTCGTCGAAAGGAATAAACAGCCTGGCTCTGGTAGAGCGGAGTCTGGTGAGGGTGTTACGACAAACGGGTAACAAGATGAGAGCCATGTTCAGCTTTAGGGTCTCGGCTGCTCCCTTGGCGGTGGTCAAGCAATAGCCCATTATTTGGAAGGCAGCCTTGTTTCTGTACTGGTTGAACTTCCAGACGAAGAGTCCCGCCATGGTGACTACCCACAGGGTTACGATCCACGCCCTCTGCCAGTTCTCTAAGATGGCATACCGGACCTTGCTGCTTATCTTACGCGCCACGTTCCTGGTCTTGAACGCTCCTCCTCCCCCTCCTAGATTCTGGCTCCAGCCTACACTCGTTACGCTAAGCGGTCTGCTGTAGTTCATGTACTTGTCTCTTTGTAGAAGCAGGCCTTCCAGTTGCCATAGCTGAATCCAAACCAAACAAACGCCCGAGTTTAACAAAAACGCAAATCTATTCCTATTTCTTCTAAACTGTAATAAACCTGTAATCCCCCCCCCCCCCCCCCCCCCCCCAAGAAAGAAAAAAAAAAAAAAGAATTTTACAAAAAGATAACCTCAATGTAGCCGAGGTTTTCCGGGTCCAGCTCTTCCATGATCAAGGACGCGTATTCATCCGCTCGTTCCTTCAACTTGGACAGCTTGTTTGCAGATGCACTCAGCATTATCAGCTGTGATTCATCATTTAGAAAATATATAATATATATAAATATTACGATTAATTGAAATCATGGACTGGATATATAAAATAATCAAAATTTTAATTAATAGTATATTGTTAATCACTAAATCTTACTTCTTGCACTTCCTCTCTTGTAATTCTTCCGTCTTCGTTGCTATCAGCCCTGCATCATTAACCAATCCAAAACCCATGCAGTTAATTCGAATAATTAAATACATAATCTTTTTTTTTACTGCAGTAAGCACGAATTAAAGTTGACTATGATCATCGCTGCTTACTCGCACGCGATGAAGGGAAAGAATTGGAAGTAAGCAGTGATCACTAAATCTAAAAGCACGTACATATCGAAGAAAATCTGAAGGCGAGCGTCGAAGCTCTGGTCCGAAATCTGCAGCCAGAAGTCGTAGAATTCTTCTTTGGTTATCTTCTCTATCCTCTGACGCCTCCGTCTCGCCAGCGCGTCAAATATCCCTAGGGCGAATTCCTTCGAGTCAACCATTCCTGATCATCACAACCAAAACGGATATACCAATTAGACGGCTGTAGAAGCTCTGGTCCGAAATCTGCACGAAGTTGGTCTTGCTCTTGCCGTTTGTTCATTCATTAATCATTACCACCTACCTATGCATTCACCGAAATCTTCTCTGGAGAGTAAACCGTCCTTGGCTAGAGACTCGAACCGGCACTCTACCTTCCGCCATAACTCGTTCGCGTCCAGGTTTCCTGTCTTCTTACTAATGAACCTCAGACCGTTAAGCGCCTGCTGGGCCCTCGATCTCGTTCGTTCGAGTTTCGCCGTAATTTTCCTGGCATCCCGAGCTGACATCGCCGTCGCCGCGAGTTCTTCGAGCTCCGCGGACGTTCGTGCGGAGGGGGGATCTTAGCCATGGGAACTTCCGGCGGATCCTAGTCGTTATGGAAAGGTTCCGTTCGAGGATTGGTTCGGGAATAGGTTCTGGTATGGTAGTTGGGGTGACGCTGCGGACGACGATGGAATCGTCTTCGTCGAACTCTAGTGTGACTTCAACCAGGTCTTGTTCGCTATTGTGTCGTGAGAGGTCGTTGAGGAAGATGGGCAGCATTGCTCCCCCGACGCCGAAGTCTGGATGACCGTCCGGGATGTCGAATCCACGGGTGTAATAATTTGATCTTCTTGAGCTGCAAGCTGTAGACATCGGCGGCGTTCTCATTTTT
Organism: Nelumbo lutea; assembly: GCF_056320005.1. Taxonomy (NCBI): domain Eukaryota; kingdom Viridiplantae; phylum Streptophyta; class Magnoliopsida; order Proteales; family Nelumbonaceae; genus Nelumbo; species Nelumbo lutea. The sequence goes on from NC_142689.1 coordinate 2,401,632, forward strand.
AGTCTGTCTCCTCTGTTTTGCTCGCTCGCTCGCTCACACAAACATGACAAAAGACTCAACTCTTCTGTCTCCTCTCTGAAGTCTCAAAGTTGCAGAGGAGACAGGTGGCTCCTTGGTTCACACGCTTCGACTAACTCGTGAAGAAGGAGGGGGTGCTTAAAACAAACACCTCTCAACCGATCTCCCATACATGATTTCAACGTTGCCGCTGTCCAGTTGTGGTTTGAGTAGTTGGGATTTGTTGAAGAACTCCTGCATTCAACACACAGAATTTTCTTTTTAAACTTTTATTTTCAACTACATGCAGCCTTGAGTTCATTCCTCGGGATCCATCATCCATGATTCCCTCATGTTTGGGAACGCCAACCACGAAGACGGATACGGATACAGAGATTTTGAACCTTTAGCAGTCGAGATTTTGCCACGTAGTCTGGAATTCAGCGGGCGACGCTGGTTTGTTCCGATTTGGGGTTACGGTGGTGAGGTGGGACGGGATCCTATGGAGAAATGGTAGAGGAGGATGGATGGATGAGGCAAAGTGCCCGTCTATATGTCTATGTGTGCCCTCACAGTCTCTGGAGTCTACTATTTAAAAATCGTGGTGGGTGAGTGGGTCAATAGGTAGGTTAGCGAGGGAAACCTGTATTAGCCCGTTACTCTCATTGGGCAGGTAACCAAACCGGTCATAGAAGCTCCACCTCGGAGATTTCCTCTTCTAAAACTCGGCCCACTTGTTCTGTTTTTTTCCCGAAATGTCCGGCCCATCCTCTTACAAATGGTGAAATGGGCCAAGCAAATTAAATGGTAGAATAGGATGGTTTTTTTTTTTTTGACGCCAGGTAGAATAGGATGGTTACCACTTACCACCGGTTAAGTTTAATGGTAAATTATGCCATGTCTCATGAAGTCTCTCTTTCTCTCTATTCTCCAAATTTATGTATAAGGCACATATTTTGTGTTCATTTAACCACTGTTGGCCCTAATGCTGCAAATATTGGACACGTGACAAGTAATTAGATCCCCCAGCGTAAAAAAAAAATAAGAAGAAGAAGAAAGGAACACAAACCAAGAGCACGTAGTCTAGCTTCATACGTGAAATAATTTTTTTCTCTATATAATTCAGTATGTTATTGATTATTTTTCTTAAGAAAGGTGATAGATGCAAATAAATATACTTTATACTAAAAAAGAAAACATAGAAAGGAGAGAAAGGTTAAATATGCTTTGCCATGGAGGATTCTGGTATATACTTATAATCAAAACCGGTTAAACACGAAATGGCATCAGGAATTAAGACCCTTAAACCCTGATATATTGACATTACAGAATATCCTTGTTCATATTCAATCCTTTCGTACTTCAATATTGCTTCAGCATCGGATGCTTGTGTTAACTACCATTTCCCATCTAGCTTATATGTCAAAAAAAAAAAAAACTGCTTAGGGTTTACATAGTGATATTCAATATTTTATTCACGAGGGAAAAGGATTGAAAAGAGAAAGAAAGAAGGAAAGAATATTAAACAGGAAAGTTGCTCTAGAAACACGGAGCAATATTGATCAGCTAACAATTAAGTATTAAAACCGATGCTTAAGTATTAATTAGAAAAGAAGTTAGTAAGTAATACATTGATTCTATTCTGGAATCTGGATACCTAATAGAGATTGTTAGTATTAATTCGTGAATGAGATGATTCCCACTCCGCCTCCTGGTTCCCTTGAGGAGGGAGGTAGTAATATAGAATTCCTTGAATTTGTCCACGGAGTGGTTGGTGCGTGCTACCAATGTGAATGCCCCCATTCTAATCTTCATTATATTAAACAATGACAGGTCTATCAGAAATGAATTTGGGTAAGACTGAATAATGGGCCCGGTTTAACCATTTATCAGAGGGAATTTAAACCTGGGTCAGGACTCTAGTTTGGGCTTTGGAGCAGATTGCTAGGCCCTAACATATATGACTTGGGCCAGAAAGATACATGTTCCAAATAGAAACAAGGAGCAGGAGCAACATAACAACAACTTCATTTGGGAATGGTTCAGTAGAGAGTTGAGGCGGCCCAAAATCGATGGACTCGGATCAGAGACAGGGCGCACTAAACTTAATGCAACTTGTCATGGAAGCTTTTAGTCACGCAAGAGGGCTTCTAGAAACAATTAGCTGCAGCTACTGTCTAGGGTTACCGGTTGAGAAAGAAAGGTTGTTGAGGCAGCGATTTAATCGTGGCGAGTTGATGGGGGGTGGTCGTAGTGCTTCAATAGTACAAAAAACAAAGCTATTGAAAGTAGAACTGGAAACTCTTCTTTCTCGTACAGACCCCCTTGTATATATCAAAGCATTTTAGTACTGCATCCTTCTCATACATCTTGATCCTGTTTCCATTTCCTGTACTTGTTTTCTTTGTTTTGTTTTGTGGTCAGTCAAACAAGGCAATGCCCACTCTTTCTATATGTACTTCCATGCCTTGGACTCTGGATTTAATCTTCTCTGCATGTACTGTCTGCATGCATTACCAAACTTTTTCTTGAAGGAAACCAACTTTCTATCAATGGGGTAGTCGCTTTTAAGCTAAAGTTGTGGTATTTGTTTCAGACAAGAAGGGATTGCATCTACCACAAGTTAATGAAAGACCCATAAATTATAAATAAATAAAAATATGCACAGTTGCAGACACAAGGGAAATGAATTGGGTTAGATCACAAATTGATTTAGTTTAAATATATAAAAAGATCCTAATCTTCCTTTCTATAGTAAAAGATCCTCATATTGGACTGGATTCAACATCATGTAGTAGCAGTTGGGACGTAAGGCTCACACCTCTTTACTACTCTTTAGTCTTCACCATCATGGTTTGAAAGGTACCTCCACAACTCCACCAGCATAATTATCCTTTATCGAGCAGGAAAACTCTCTGCAGTTACGATTATTGGAACTTATGTCTATAGATATATTTTTATTGTATAAGACAATAAAAAAAAAAAAAAGACTGTCCATTATTAATTCAATGTTTCTTGCTACCAACATAACCTAGAAATTAATCTTAATTAAATTAATTGTTAACATTTGACAAAGATTTAGACTGCAAATAGCTTGTTAATAGGATTTAAATCATATGTACTTAGGTTCAGATTGTTCAGTTCAGCTTTTGTAATCGAATGATTTATACTAACCACAGTTAGTTTGTCTAATTTGAAACTAATTTCCATAAGTTAGGATTAAGTTTTCCAGCTGTTTGTTCCAAATTAAATTTCTCTGTTATTTGAAAGCTAGGTATTTGTAAATAGATGATAACCATTAACCACCCTGTACAGAGAAATTGACTTGTTTTTAAATATATTATAATAACGATCAGGGTCTGCTAACAAGGGACCACGAGGAAGGAATAAAGAATTGAGTTTGAAAATTTAGTCCTCTCTCTAGAACAGATTTTCAAGGTGTGGTTAGCTTAAGGATGTTAGTCCCAACTCCCAAGTTGGTGAAAATATAAACGACTGTGCCACCAGACTTCCAAGAAAGTTGAAGAGGTGATATGGTTCAACAAATGTTAGAAAAAAAAAAAAAAATTGACCTCCTCAAGTCAAGTAAGTCAAGTAGGGGTGGCAATGTACTTTTTGTTTGTACTTTTCCATTTTGTTTTTCCCTTTCTCTGTTTTTGATATTACAAAATACCCTCAAGTGCTTGAAGTTATATAGGTTTGATTCCAATATTCCATGCCTCTATATTTGGAGGGACCCCAAGTGGCTACATCAGCTATTGGGTCATCGGCTATGCAATTGCATTGGAACCAGTTAACAGGCTCTCAGTGCATTGCCACTAAATATATAAAAGAAATAGAAACAAAATAAGCAATAGAATTTAGATTTTCTTGTTGTGATATATACCTAGGGCCAAGGCCCAAATTTCTATAACAAGACAGGATCGTGTTTAGGGATGGTAATTTTCTTCATTTCCCCAATTACTGTGAGCTAGGGTCTAACGTTTAATAACCCAACCCAAAATCAATCCAAAGTGTATTAACTCAATCCGAACCCAACCTATTCAACAGGTATATAGTGAAATATGGACCTAACCAGAATTTAGAGAGAGGGAGTTCTTTGACATTTTGTAACCAGCCCAATAACGCTAGGTATAAGCAAAAATTAAAGTAACGTCATTTTAAAAGCCATATAATACAAATACAATCAAGATTAGACATTGATTTCACTTGCACCTAACCCTAATCCTAACCCAAGCAGCACACTGTACGCTATCTCCAACATTAGTTATATTTATATGTCAAATTTATCGAGCTCTAGACACCATCGATATATGTCAAAACAATATAATGTCATTTTTTTTAATGATAATATATATACATATTTAACAAAATTCAATTAGGGTGGTTGTAGTGTGTGTTAAGCAGAAACGGTACATGTAGCAGTGGTAGTTCAGTCAGAACTTCAGATGGCAACATAAATTTTATAGACAAATTGAGGTAGTTCAGAACTTCAGATGGCGACCCTTGTTTGCACAGTCTTTCTCTCTCTCTCTAAATCGACATAATATTTATAGACAAATTGAGGCCTCAGAGCTAACGAGTAATGTTCAAGTCTTGAGGGCAAAGCAAATTAAAGATACTGAAACTGTGATAAATTCTGATAGTTTCATGGCTAGTCCTAAATTTGAACCTCAGGAAGCAGAAAGATGTAGTGTGGAATCTCAATTCCCACAACATTTTCGGTATAGTTTGTGAAGAAGACGTGAATATAGAGCAACCCAAGATATCTATGGTCGGCTAACCAAACACAAGAAACAAAAGCAAAGGGAATTTACACACCCACGATCACGAATCAAAGTTGGGTTCTTCATGACCTTTCGCGATTTTTATCAATTATATTGCAATTGATTTGACCCCTTATCTCTCCTTTTCAATGTTTCGTTTGTCCAAACCATGAATATTGCCTTCATATAGGTGCACTGCCATTGTCACTCTTGATCCTCTAAATACAAAATGAGAAAAAAAAAATCTGCTGTAACCGTGGTCGACATATAAAATGTCTTGAGTTTATTTCAAATGCTGGTATATACATTCTCCATTCATTGGGGGTCGATGTGGCCATGTTCACAGTAGTTTTTTTTTTTTTTCTCAATATAAATAAATGAGGTTTTTTTCTATAAACACTACTGTCCATCAAATAAACACATCATTTTTATTTTTTTATGCAAATTATTAAAAGATAGAGATTATGTCTTCAGATTTTATTTAACAATATGAATTTACATGGACAGCATGAGAGAGAGAGAGAGAGAGGTAGGTGAAGTTGTTCTGTCCAGCTGATTGTAATGGCAATCGGGACGACCAACCTCAATTCCTATTCATTTCTAGAAGCTACTGACTGATTTGGGATGCTATGAACCAAATTGAGATCATATGAATTTGCCCGAAGTTCTAATACCTTCATACTAGTCTTACAGATTGAAGCTTACACCACAAGTAAGTAAGCGGGTGATATGTACTCTGGATTGGATCTGTCCCCTCGCTCTGTGTAGGAGAGATAAGCGTAAGCTTCATATAGATTTTTTGATGGATACGTAACCTTCAGATGGTGATTTAGTTGGTTAAGGAGTGAAGACTATGGTGGTGTGTTTGTTAATTGCTGAAACAGGTGAAAACAAAAGCGTTCTAAATTAATTATAAAATACCTCATTCATAGTTTCAGTCTATTTTACTTATTGGCTGAAGGGGCTTTCGAAAAAAAAAAAACAATTATTATAGTACTTAAGTAAAATAGATCGGAATCGTGATCGGAATAATTTTTTTATCAAGTATAGGCATCGGGGTGATTATTTTATTCATAAAAATTATTATTACCCCTGAATTTAATTAGCAGTTAATCCTTTCCACTATTAGCCTTCAATGCCTATTTAAGAAGTTCTCGACCCTTTTGTTTGCTCTTAAAACGTGTGGCTACTGGCTAAGCCTCTATTTCAACTCAAAACAAAGATGCACGTAAGATGACATTTGTCCCATTTAGTGTTATTTGCTAATTCAAGTTCGAATGTTGGGTCACATCCTGTAAATAACAAAACCAAATCTGATTTTGGTTTCCTGATTCAAATAAGAACCCAGAGAAAGGCTTTCAAGATATGTCATATGTCCCATTCATCTAGATGAATTGGGTTATTTAAATACAAATTAATCATTATCTAGTTACCCGAAAAACAGGATAGAAGTTTATTTTTCTAAACAGGTCACTTGTAAAATTTTAGTTCCATTAGAGCCTGGTACTTGGTACATCATCTTACCAAATGCTTTTTCTTTTTTTCTTTTTTCTTTTTTTTATAAAGTCTCAATTAGGGATCTTTAGATAATTTCAGCTACACTGGACTCTGGTTAGGATTCAACCGGAGTGGAAATTTAATAAATCCTCAACCCAACCTGAGTTGCATCCCTAATTTCAATTAACTAATATTGTTGGGTAACATGTGAGTAATCAAAAGGGTGGATTCTCTTGAAAATCAGAAGGCTTAGTTTGGAAAAAGTAAAAATATAAATATGTATAGTATAAATACATACAAAATATAAGGTTTTGCATTCTGCATATTTGTATTTGTATTCCTTCTAAACTAAGTCGAATGGATATTTGTGCCAACCAAGGTTTAAAGTATCGGCTCGTATCAATCGATATAGTGGAAGTGGTAGTGAAAAGTGGTCATAAATGTTTAATTGACATTTTCTTAATAAGAACTCGACTAGATGAGCTATTTTCTTTGTTGTGTAGAGACTATTTGAGATTTACAATTTTAGTTGTAGGATAATAGTTCTTGCTCTGATTGTATTTGTAACGAGTTTTTTCTCTTTTTTTTCTTTTTTGTTTTGGGCTGGGTTGAAAGGATGAGGTTGTGTATTTTGTTGTTGGGTTTTAGGACAAGTCATACGTTCTCTCTCCTCCCCTATTATTTCCCTTCTCCCTATTGATAATGGTTTAATAAAATTTAAGATGGCCGTTTTCCACCTGAATTAACTTAAAGGGCTTCAAAAAATGAAAAAAAAAAAAAAAAAACTTTTATTTCCATATAATGTCCTTAGAACCATTAGCATGACGAAGCATATATATATATATATCATTCATTTGCCTTTATATCATCTGTAAGCGCTTTTATATTCCCTCAATTTTCTATTTCTCTTATTTTCTATCAAACCAAACACAGCCTTAGAGTTAAGAAGTTGCAACTTGCTATCAAACAACTGAACTTGAATCACGGCGTCAGTTCTACTAGTGCATGTCATGTGGCAATTCATTGTTTACTTAGTGAAAGGGAAAATGTCAATCAACACTGAAGAATTAATAAACCATATCATGTTCCAAGAAATATGCCAACCTATTCCATATATTTGTAGTGGAGCTCACTGCCCATACACCCACAACGAGTGCTCTTATCATGTAAATGGCTTTGTTTGTAAAATTGTCCTCGACAACAACAGTACTCTTCATCAACTGGCTAGCTTTGAGTTTATCCCAATGTCACCCATTAATTATTCTTTCGACTATTTGTCTAAGTCTAATCCTATGTTGCCATCCATCGGCCATCCCCCTTGCTACTCTCTCGATCGAAGTCACCATTTTCGCCAGCTTCTCTCTTGCATGGTTTGATTCGACTTGATAGAAACTGAGGCCCAAGTTACCTGATTGGAAAATCTAAGTGTGCATGTGCAATTTGACGGGCTGCAACGGGCGAAATACAGCACTTTTGGGCAGGCTTGGGCCCAATACAGAGAACTTGGTGGGCTGCTAAAGCTGGACCTGGATCGAACTACTCCCCTCGCTCTCGCTACTCATCGTAGTACAAACCTGGGGTGAGGGGAATGGGTTACCCCCCGGGCGGTTTTGTAGCCCCATGATTGAAAAAATAAATAAAATCGATATCTTCGAAAGTCCTCACTAATTGTGCCTAATGGTGAATCGTTATTATATAATAACTCTAGTTATGCCTAATGGTTTACTATATAATAACTCAATACTTGTTAATCACCAAAATAATCATTACTTATGCCTAAGGCTTTGTTTATTTTTTGGTAAGTTATTTATTTGGGAAAGTGTTTTTCATTATAGCCTTATACAGGTAAGTGCATTTATTCATATTCTTTTATTTTTCATGCAAATAAGGCAATGACCATTTTAACCATAAAAGTCCATCATTAAAAGGGATATTTTTGTCCTATTCAGGTATGGGAAACTTCCCCCTAGGTGGGAAAGTTATTTATCCACCTAAGAGATGGGTCACTTACCCGATAGGTGATATCCAGAAAAATAAAATTTTCCTAAGCCCCACATAAATCTAAAAAATAAATGCGGGCTTTTTGATCAATGAATCAAAATCCCATTGACCAACTTTCCCCCTCTCAAAATCAAAAAAAACAAATACCCCCTAATAATAAATCGCTATATAAAATTTGTATGTATAAAATGTATTAAATAGGGAGTTTCCCTACATGAACCCACTTACCTTCTCTACATGTTAAGAGATGTTGTGACTGTGTTACACCATCCATCAGATGGTAGACCGATTGGTTGACCAAATGTTCAATGGCACAAATCAATGACTCAATGTTATTTATATGCCTTGTAACCCTTCTCCAATGCAAATCATTTTGTTTTCTCAAAAAAAAAAAAAAGCTGCCGATTATACGGGAACACCTACTTAAGATTAGCTCTTCAAATTTTGTCTATTATTTTATTATGCTTAGTTTAAAGAGGATCTAAGGGTCGTTAATGGGTAAAATCTCAGGTTGGCATGTGTGAGGATCATGATGAAAAAATGCCAAAGATTAATAGGATACCTGGTCTATCTCCCAAAGAGGCCAAGACCCAGACAGAGATAAATAGCTAGAACCAACATTGGGTAATGGCCTTCCATCTATAAATGACAATACAATTTCTATGTTTGGTAGAAACATAGAAAGGACAATTTAATTTCTATGTTTGGTACGGATGAATATTGGTCTGCTTGGTCTTGTTTCATGGCACAACCTGGAACCTACTTTGTAGGTTTTTGAAATTATAATCTATCCTATGAAAGTTGGTTATAATTTATATTATCTTTATTAATTAAATTTAGCAATTTAATATGTAGATTATTATTATATGGTTCAAAACTTGTAACTTAAAATTAAAATTTGTAAATATTACCTTCTACATTACTTATTGCACACGTTCAAATATTAAAATGAAAATAAATAATCAAATCACTTGTAATTCAATGGTCAAGTGAGACCATGGATTTTTGTAATAATGAATGCTTTGGGTTCAAATTTTTATATTGTCAAAAATATTTTTGGGTTTATTTTAAGACGGCTTCAATTCCAAGGCAGGTTCCACCAAGGTTGGTTCTATTGAGGCCAAGTCATTGGACAGTTCAAGTAGAATAAACCCCTAGACCCTAGAACTAACCTAGGTGGGGGTCGATTCTAAGAATTTGGAACCAAACCTTGCCCTATAATAGATTGGATAGGGTCAATTCAAGGTCGGATCCATTCGATTTCAGGTAGAACCTACCCATTTTCTTACCCCTAATATTTGGGCCAAAATCTTAAATCTTTTCCTTAAGGCTCTGTTTGAAAGGAAAACAAATACAAATATATACAAAATAGTACAAAATACAATTTTTTGCATTCTACATATTTGTATTTATACTCTTCCCAAACTGAGCCTGAAAAATAAAATAGAGGATGTGGAATTTAGGAAGGAACCAAAGGACTCCTCTTGAACTCGTAACTGATTTTTTGGGTTGGTTGCTACTCTTCTTACTCAAGTCAAATAGAAAGCTTCAGAACCCACTTGTGTTTTGTTGAAGGACAAACTATGCCCATTCTAAAGCCTCGAAGTCCAAAACCATCCATTTATTTACAGAAAATGAATTGGGTTAGCCAAATTTCAATCCCTGTCCTTTATTAGCTCTATAATTGAATCTTGCTCAATCAATATCAATAAGGCCTCATTCTTTTGGCGGCAAGTTATTTATTTGGGTTCATGCATTTACTCAAATAAGTATTATCTAAGAAAGTATTATTCATGTAAGTATATTTATCTATATTCTTTTGCGAGTGAATTCCCTAAAAAGACCCTTAACTCTTTCTTTTCTTTTTTTCTGGTAAATGTATTTTATTATATTGATTAAATTCTTTCTCTCCAAAATTTGAACAAATAAAAAATTGATTTCCATAAAGTCCACACTTCACTAATGAAAGAATACGCCCCAAACATATGCCGGGCCTAAATAATAATGCCTCAAATTTTCTGATATAAAAGTTGTCCATACTCCATATAAAAGAGGATGATCGGAAAGATGCACAATTTGTTGATGTTTTGATATTGCCCGGTTTAGCGTGGGGGGCGAAATTTGATGCCATTAGGGAGTATTCACCGGAAACAAGTCAGCATATGTGGTAAGCTAAAGATGATAAGCTTTCAACCTTCCAGTTTCCCAAACGGGGTAGTAGGTTGCCAGTTTTTTCATTTATATAAGAATAGAAATCAGTGGGTCTTCCTCTCTTGTATGATATTGCCCGGTTTAGCGTGGGGGGCGAAATTTGATGCCATTAGGGAGTATTCACCGGAAACACCGAGGCTACAAGTCAGCATATGTGGTAAGCTAAGGATGATAAGCTTTCAACCTTCCAGTTTCCCAAACGGGGTAGTAGGTTGCCAGTTTTTTCATTTATATAAGAATAGAAATCAGTGGGTCTTCCTCTCTTGTATTCCATCCAATTGCAAGCCAAATCCATCCTGTTATAGTGGTTGACCGAGCCCGTCGTAACATCCTCTCTCCGACTCCTCTTTTCTTGCCCTCTCTCTCGTACAACCCAACAGCGTGAATACATCCTTTCGTGATCGCCGCTAACTGGTATGGATCTCTCACGCCCTTCTCTCCTTTTCCGCTTTGGATTTCTCTCTCCTTTTATCTATATGCCTTTACATAGCTTTGAGAGTTTTATTTCTTTGGTTTCTTATTTAGGGCTTTTATAGGCATATGCAAGTAGAGTGATTTGGCAAAATATGTTGTACCTGAAAGCCCTAATCCTAACGGTTTCAAGAGAATCGGAAGAAAGCTCGTATTCTGTTAGATCCTGTTGAAACTTGTTCCGAAATACTGTTCTTTAGGGTTTTGTTAGATTTGATGGGGCTGTCTGAGTTTCCTCAGGGATTCTTTCTCCGATGACCAGTAGTTGTTATTCTTCACCGCATTTTACTAGGTCAACGGGACAGCAGAGGCATTTAGACATAGCTTATAAAGAGAAATATGATCAAGAGGATATATAAGGAGGGAATTGAATAATGGTGTTTATCTTTGATTTTTTTTTTATAATTTTTTGAAGCCTTTCTCTGAATACTTTTGCTATTTACTTAGTACTAAGATACGATTGCTTGAACTTGGATGGATCTGCATTTAACAAACAAAGATGAAAGAATTCCGTGTTTGTTGTATATGCTTCCTTCTTTACCAAATGAATTAATGATACCGGAAACCTACTATTACCGTTATCATACCTTTCTGACATCAACTTGTAACAAATCACTTCTTCTAACTGGTGCTGTGATGGATGGTCTTCTACGCAAGTGGCAGAATCATCTTAGTGTATTTTCTCTCATTTTATCACCTATTGGGCCTACTCCTAGATTCCTAGGGAGGACTTCATTCCTAATTCTATCCTTTTTAGTTTTTTATACTCCTCCATCTTAGCATTTGCATTTCTGCCACACCAATTTTCTAGATATGTTGTTTCTTGATTTCTCAACCCTTTGGCTCCATACAAGGTAGCTTGCCTTACAATTGCTTTATTTATAGAATTTTCCTTTTAGTCTAAGTGGTATTCACCTATTAGATAAAAGTCCAGATGCACCCCTCCATTTTACCCATCCTATCCTAATTATTTGGGTGACATCCCCTTCAGTATCTCCCTTGTTATGAATTATTGAACCAAGGTGCAGCAAATGGTTACATTGACTTATCTCTTAGTCTTCAGCCCTAAGTTTTCCTAATTTACACTCATATTAGTGCTAAATTTAAATTTCATATACTCTATTTTAATCTTACTTATTTTAAAACCTTTTGTTTTTAAGGCATTTATCTGTAAGCTAATTTTTGCATTTAATCCTTAATTTGTTCCATCAATTAAATTATTAAAACCTCCATTTTGCATTTTTTCTGTTGATCCAATCTAGAAATGAATTCTTCAATGTATCAATAAATTAACAGGATTAATGAAGGGGAAATTGTGGAAATAGGACACGTTTGAAATGGGAAGGTGTACATTTGGAGTATTTATTATGGGAATTTTTTCCCAAATATATGGATGAACTGGAGAAAATTACATTATAGCACTCAGGCTAGAGGTGGCATTTAAGGTTCTTCAAGTTTTTTTTTTCATTAATTTTTTTGGTTGATTCCAATTGATTTGTTTTTTTTTTCCTTGCCGTTTTTGGATGACTGAAAGAAGATTATAATTAAGGAGGAACATCATTCATAAAAAAGAGGAGCAACAATAGATGCATAGTCCAAATCCAGCAAAAAAGGTGGTGTGCTGTACCAAACCACTTCCAAGAGAGATTGTTTTGCAAACTGAGCGACAAAATGAGCAAGGTTTAATAGCCTCTATAGTCTATACTAACATAAACAAATTTAGTTTATCAAAAAAAGTAGAAGATTTCTTAGTACAATCCACAATTTGAATGCAGACCCAAGAAAATCCCAGCCCCATCTCCATTAAGAGTTTTAAATGAGGTTGAAGAATCTGACTCCACTATCATCAATCTGCAAAGGTTAGTCTTGGCAAAGGCAAATAGCCTTAAGCTCTGCTTCAATATCTCCCCATTGTACCAAAAAACCTCCTGCTGCAGAAAAGAAAGAATAGTCATATTGTAACAAACAACACTTTCAATTTTACCTCCTTTAAGCGCAATGTCACATTTGATTCTGAAACCTGTAACAGGGGGATTAGTTTTCCCAATAGAGGAGATCTTCAGAGAATTCTTGATAGGATGAGGAGTTGAAAAATAATGAAATATATTATTGCACCAACTAATAGTCCCATTAACTTTCCTAATTATAGAGTTTCCCTTTTATATGGTCTTTAATTTGGTTCAGTTATTACCAAGATTTAAATAGCAAAGGTGGGTGGCAAGGCAGTTGGGTCTTAAGAAACCTTGAGACATAACATGACATGAAAGGAATTTACACTTAATCTGCTAACTTAATACAATATAACAATACAGCTTTCCAGCTTTTGTAGGCCCTTCGATATTGGGTAATGGCTTTTTTTTATACACATACTGGATCTAAGTTTTAACTGATCAAGCATCTTCATTATAGTTTCAACAAATTACAGGTCTAACTTTCTGATCCAAAAGCTAGTATTTGTTTAACAGAAGAATAAAATGAGCCGTTTATGGGTGAGCCATTTTTGACAAACACTGGTTAGGTCTATTCTATGGTGCATGTATGAAATATGAGTAGCTGATTATGTATCTATGTATGCCTAACCAGCAACATTTTTTTTACTGAACCGACTGAATGAAAAAAAAAGGAAGATTATTCATTTTGTTGAAAGATTGAGTACTAGCACAAACAAGGTTAGGGCTTCAAACTAGTTCCTTTCTCTAGGAATGCCTATGATCAATTTTATTCCCCTATCATTTACTGAAAAAGTGACCGTGGCATTACTGCATAAGCTTACATATGACTAAACAGTTAAAAGTTAAAAACAAATAAGTAAATATAGTCTTTTTTTATATCTTCATTTTGTATTTGTATTACGTTTGCAGTTAAAGAGGCTTATTCTTTGCCCACAAATTCTAACACTTTTCTCACCCTTGTTGGTTTCCTTCACCTGGTCACCTTCCTCACAGGATGATCCCTGATTTCTTTGTAAACTCCACTCACCTCTTCAAACAGCTTTAGGCTTTACCATTGCATCAGGCAATGGCTCGCCTCAAGGGGGAAAAAAACAAGAATAGAAATGGGTAGTAGCTTTTGCACTAGGAAATGTAGAAAGTTATCTGTAACAAACTTCTCCTGCACACCAATCTGAAAAAGTGAGAACAAAAAATCATCTGCATGATAAATAAAATGGCCTTGGTAGTATTTGTATGATCTATCATATTATTCTGTACAATTACAACGTTCATTTTGTTAACTATAGGGATTACTTGCAGTTCAAAAGCCAGATGGCGGCCCATAAAATTGCTCATGCTACCTTGAAAGGACCTAGTGTGGTGAAGGAGATATGCATTGGGATCACTCTTGGTTTACTAGCAGGCGGAATGTGGAAAATGCATCACTGGAATGAGCAGAGGAAAGTAAGAGCATTTTATGACATGCTAGAGAAAGGTGAAATTAGTGTTGTTGCAGAAGAGTAACGTTTACTGCATCCGATCATGTTGATGCTTTAACAATATTTGGTTTCGTTAGTCCTTTTAATTTCAACATTGATATTTAAGATGCAAATCAAGCATACTTTCTTGGTTTTGGTTTTGAGGGAAATAAATTTCTGGTGATGAAACATGTGAACTATATTTGTTGAACTTCTTCTGGTATTATTGTGAACCATACTTCTTGGACATGTCCAACTATTCTTCTTGTTGCTTATGCTTGCTTGAATTTTGTAAAAAAAAAAAAAAAAAAGAGGCTTTTTGAGACAGGTTGGGTTCCACATTATGGTGGAGCTGCGTTGCACCATCTTAATGGTTTTGACCTAGTTCCCCAATGTAGACAACCCGCATTTGTTATTACAGTGTCATCGCCTTGCTCTGAAACAATTAAATCAAAGCTTTTGATTTGCTGTCGTGGCCCCATCTTGAATTAGATGAAGTGACTTCTTGGTGGGGCCACTGCAGTATGTCCATGACCTTACCTTAGCCCAGGGCTAAAACAGAAAATCATGGCTATAGGTGTCAATTGGACTGGATTTGGTCCAATCCCATCCTGTCTAATGTGAGTCCATTACAAATCGACCAGTTCCAGTTCAATCCAGTCCAATGAATATTTTGGACCATTTTGGGTCAGTCCAATTTAATGTTTTGACCATTCAATCTGTTTAAATTTGTTTTAATTTAGATTGGTTTCAACCCAAACCTGATTTATTGACATCTATATTCTTATCTCATATCAATGGACCAGATATTGGTTTAATCCAATCCAATCCAATATAAATTTATTACGGATGGATCAGGTCCATTGATCCAATCCAATCTAAAAAATATTTTGGTTTGGACTGGATTGGTCCAATCCAAATCTGGTCGATTGGCACCCTTAAAATTATGGCATTAGGTGTATTCAATTTCAATGGCCCCACCAAAAAGTCTTAGATGGGGCCATCGAAACAAGGTTTTGATTAATTTGTTTCAGCGCAGGGCTAAAAGATGGGTTGCCCACTAAAAAACCTGCTTTTGGTGTTCATTTGAACTTTGTACGGTCATGCTGATGTTGCGTTTTCTAATATCGAACAGTGGATGCTGGAATCTCCTGCAAGTAAAAATGATTCATACATAGCATTTAATCGTACATTGAGAATATCTCGTACATGTTAAAAAGATGTTTTCAACTTATTCAGAGAATTTTAACTTGCCGGAGAGAACGGTAATTCTTTATTTTTTTAGTAAAATAAACTAAGTTTCATTGAACTGAAGCAGCCAGACCAGCATAGCATCTATGAAAATGCCCGATTCTTTTAAACCTTTACGAACCAGCCTGTGTGCCAATTCATTTCCATCACTCTTAACAAAAAGAGAGTAATTTCCATCTCTCTTAACAAAAGAGAAATTTAGACCCTCGCAAAGAGCTAAGTTGTCTTTGCAGAAAAAAGCCTCGAGTTAAAGCAAGGTCTTGGTCCCTTGGCCATTTTATAAGGCTCAAATCATCACTTTCCAGCACAAAAGTGCCTGAAACAAAAATGCTTGGCTAAGTGTAGTCCTTTTAGAGCAGCCATAGCTTCTGCTTGAAATGGAGAATATACGGAACATGGACAAAAAAAAAAATAGCCTGAACCAAGTCAAAATGATTCCTGATCACTGCTATAAAAGCTGCAGAACCGTCCTTATTGAAGCTACACATTTTTCTGCAATTCCTTGCATTTAGAAGCTTGAAAAACAACCACTGCAACTAGGAAAAGATTTATGCAGATCATAGGTCAAAAAAAAAAAAACTGTGACCACCTTTTAGGTAGGATCTACGAGGTGATGTTTGGTTCATGGCTATTTATAGCTGAAACACTCAAACTAGTGCACTCAGGTGTCTTGTGTTTAACATCAACTTTATGTTTGTTTTGGTCGAATGACCTGGCTTTTAGCATCTTATGCCATAATGTAAAGATATATTCTAGTGCATTGCCTACTAGCAAAAATGGGAATGCTATCAAATTCCTATAAAACTTTCAACAGGATTTCCTGCAAGCAAAAAACTCTTCACATACTCTACAAGCACAGTCACCTAGATATTAATTTACATACATCTACAACATAGGTTCTTTTATTGGTTTCAATGAATACAGATATTTCATTTCAACATTTTAGGTAGTAAATATCAAACACAATACTGCTCAAAATACTTGTTCAATGACCGATCAGCATACGCCTATATTGATATTGATATGAAATGCAATTGACTCGAAACATTTGATGCTGAAATGACAATGGTGCCAATCATGGTTTTAGAACTGTCATTGATCCGGATGTTTGGATCATTCTGCCTGGAAATTGTCTAAGCAGCTAGTTTCATTTTACCTCAAACCCAGTCCCTGCCCAAAACCGTTGAATCGGTTAACAATTCATTGATTCGATTGGTCAAATCATCGATTTATTGAACGATTTTGATCGTTTTTTATTTTAATTATTTTTTTAGTTTTTTTTTAATTTTTGTCAGAACAAGCCGCTTGTTCGAACCAGACGATCAAACCGTTGACCTGAAAACCAACGACCAAAACAGTTCTAGATCCGGAACATTTTTTTAAACATTGGTGTCGATTACAACCTAAATCGTCCATAATGACTCTCTTTGCCATAGGTCTTGATTTAGGGTTCATGGCCTGAGATAATGAGTCTACATTTACCCATAGGGGGGGAAATATAACACATGTATTACACCTTTCAATTTGCATATAACCATGAACCCTAAATCTCAGAATTTAGGTATAGTAAAAACTACATTGTATATATCTCAGAATTCTAAATTCTACTGCACACCTATAATAATTCAAAATTTTAAATACCCCCACCCATAAAACTAATACGTGTAATGGCATCCATTCTAAACAGATACCTACCCCAACTATAGAGTACAACTAAGATTTATTGGGGTGGAATAAACAATAAAAACCCCTTTTGGTATTTCCAAACTGTAGCTATCACCCATAGGACAGCCGACCTACAACTGTGGAAGATGACCCAGTAGGTCAGATGCCACTTGGCATCCTTTCCAATATGTATATCACTAAGGACAATCATGTGCAGCCAATTTAAAAGGCTAAATTCACAATTGAGATGTAATGGCCAAAAAAAAAAAGTGAAGTTTAGGCCTCAAGGCGTGGGGAGGCGTAAGCGCCTTAATGCTCAAGGAATAAAATAAGAAGGGTTAAGTCTGGTTCCGTGGGTGTTTATTTATTGTGCATGAAATTATTATTTGATTTTAATATTTATCAAATAAATATTAAAAAAAGCAGAAACACTTAGATTTATATGTACGAAAAAATAGGGAAAGTTTCGAATTCTGATTTCTCCCAACACCTCAACATTTATTAAAATGAAATGTTTACATGAAATATTATAAATTAATTAAGGTGAAAGATAACTTTACGAGGTATTACTTGAAATGTCAAATCAAACAATAAAAATAATAAATATTTAAAATGGCATTTTATCTAAGAAACACTCAATCTATACGTTGAGAGAGAAATAGTTGTAGCTATAGGCGGTAAGTCCGTAGGCAAGGCACAAGGCCCCCGGCGTGATATGGATTTTGTGGGTATAATAATTCAGTTTAGCTTTGGCCTTTGGGGCACAACCATTTTACGTTAACAAATTTCGAAGTTTTGGCCCAACAACAAGAACATGTGGATATATTTGTCATCACCCTCCAATAACAGAATAGAATCCAAACCCCGAACCCATCTCACCATCCGGTAGCAATTGATCTATATCTGTTGCGGGTCATAAAGCTGATATTAAAGGTTTTTTTTTTTTGGGTAATCGAACGAAACAGAAAAAATGAAAAAAGAAAATTGTTGGTGAAGTGACACGTCCAAGTTTGACCGAGTCAGGTATGGCTTGAGAGGGGGAGAGAGAGAGAGAGAGAGAGAGAGAGAGAGAGAGGGGGGCATCCTTGTATTGATCTTCGTAAACCGCTCAATCAGAAACGGTCCGCCATTGAGCGGAGGAGAGAAAGGGGGGAAGCAAATCTCTTGTGGGATAATGGTGGTATAAGTCTGCACCTATGTTGGTGAAAGTTCTTCGGGTAGATAGATATTTCTATAAACTTTGCTGAGTTGATTAGAATCTCTCTCTTTCTCCTTCCCTATCTAGGATTCTGGAGAGCCCGCCCCTCCAATCTCCGGAGCTCCCTCCATTTCTCCTTCTGATCTGATCAGGTACTTACTACACTGGAATACTTTTTTTAATTTAATTTTATCAATCAAATGGTACAATTAATCGTGGTACCTTTAATTAATTATTTGTAGGAATGAAACTGTGAGCAGATCAGCAGCAGCTCCTCCCCGGAAACCGAGAGCTGCAAATTTGGAACCCCGGGAAATCACTATATATTATCGTGATCAACAGCAACCTTCGACCTCAAATTAATGGCTGCCTATGAGGGTGCTGCTGCCAAGGTGACTGGAATCCGACAAATAGTCCGGCTGAATGGGATCCTTCAAAAGTGGCACTCCAACACCTCAAAATCAAGGAGGAGCTCCTCCTCCAGCACTAGCAGCAAAGGTCATGGAGGCATCTCTCCAGCCATCACTAACAGATTGAGGAACACCTACACTAGTACTGCCTGTGACTCAGACGGGGAAACTATCAACAGCCATGATGAATTCCCGGTTGATGTTCCCAGAGGGTTTCTTGCAGTTTATGTTGGACCAGAACTTCGGAGGTTCATCATCCCCACGAGCTATCTCAGCCTTCCAGTCTTCAAGGTTTTGCTGGAGAAGGTGGAGGAGGAGTTCGGTTTTGATAACAAGGGCGGGCTGACCATTCCTTGCGAGATTGAGACCTTTAAGTACCTGCTCACATGCATGGAAACCCATAATAAGGATCAACCACCTGCTGATTGATGATGACAACGCTGCCGGCCGGCCGGTACCTACGATTCTTCACTTCTTCTACCTACTTTATCTATCTATCTATGATATTCTCCATGCATGCATGGAGATGGAGTTCTCCTCCACTTTTATTCATGGTCGATCATAATAAGGATTAACCTGTGCTTTGGCTTTTTCTTTTTTTCCTTTTGTTTTTTTTTTTTTGCAGAAGTGCATGGTTAGAACAATAATCACGTACGTAACGCACGATTTTGTATAGAGATCCAAATTTTAGGATTTTCGTTGTTGATGCAAGTACGACGACACTGGCGAAAAGATTCAATCTGCTTCAACTAATTAAAATGAAGATAGGGAAGTATATATAGCTAGGATTTTGGGGCAGAACCAATTGTTGTTGGAGGCAAGAAGAAGGAATACAAGGCACTTTAATTACGCGCGTACTGGAGATTCCGGAGATTGCGTTCATTGAAATTTTCATTTTTATTATTGTTTATTTATTTGACCCCCCACCCATCTCCGTACATTTGGCCTTGAACAGCGATTTTGATTCGATCGCATCAAATTTCAATGTTTCAACAATATATGTTCAATATTACTTTGTAGATGGTTCTGAATTCTCACTGAAAAAACATGTGCAATCTTTATACCCATTATCCATTAAACACCTTTTAATTAATTACGTTTCATTTTTAATATTCAGATGCCGAGATGAATGATGGTTTCATCCATGGTTTTCAAAACGGGACCGGCCCGGACGGTTGGGCCGGAAAACGGGGAACTGGCCAACTGGTCAGGTGATCGGTTCCGTTTTACCCAAAAAACCATTAATTTGTTTAAAAATGTTGATTTGGTCAGTAAACTGTTAATCCGGGCGGTTGAATGTTCAGTGGTTTTAGTCATTTTTTATTTTTTTGTCATTATGGGCCATCCATTCGGTTCAAACGGTTGGACCATTTGACCCAGGAACTGGACCCCTGACTGATTCATTGTACGGTTCCGTTTTAACTAAAAATCGACCAGAATCAAAACCGCTTTGACCCCCGGCTTTTAGGTTAGCAGTTCAACTGTCTAATTCGAAAGCATGGCCCATTCCAACTTTAAAAATAAACAAAAATTAAAATAAAAACAGTTTAAAATGTTGTTCAAATTGAATAGGTCAAGGTTCGATTGGCTAGGTCAGTGATTTGTTTACTAAGTCAACAGTTTTTACCAAGGGTCGATTTAAGGGTGAAATAGAACCTATTGCCTAGATGATTCCCACGCCAAATAATCTGACTGCCTGGGTCAACAACAGTTCCAAAACACTATTTTCATTTTTGGATTTAGTACATTGTAGTTCAATGCAGAACTTTAAATTACAGCCCCCATAATCCACTAATAGCCCCTTATAAATGACATCCTATCCGTGGATTTGGCATCAATCCACGGTACGGTAGAGCTAAAAAATTCTGACCATTCTCCCTTCATTTTTTTTTTTTTTTTGTTGTGGTTGCGCATTAAATATTTGTATTTGCATATTAAAGGGGTGAGAGAGAGACAACACTGTTGACCTGTTTTGTTTTTGCCTTTCTGGAAACATAATATACAAAGCTATTGGTTCACATTCCTCTATTCTGCCATGTCATATTGATGATTGGGCTGGGCTTTACATATTTTACAAACGGCGTTGGGCTAATTTGTCCCGACTCTCCTGACTTCCACTTCTGCTCCCCCTTCTTCCCTTCGGGAGTATGACGCTTGTGACGGGTATTCTTCACTGTAAACTTTAATCACTAATTAAATCAAGTTAACACAGCATAATATATAATAGAATACAAAAAAAAAAAAAAAAAAAAACTCTGCACCAAATGGAAGAGCGGGATTTACATTTCTTATTCCTGAGATCTAATAAGAATCCAGAAAGGTGCAATGTCCAATATCAAACCCAACGAGCTCTTCACTGTTTGTGATGCAAATGCAAGTGTTTTATTCCGATTTTCGAGTTAATTAATTCATGATTAAAATTTGAATTTTTAAGGTAACAAAGACACAAACTGACAATATGGGTATTGTTCTCTCTGACGCCACAATACTTGGGAATGTTAATACATTCCCAAGCCCAAAGTTGAGCTATGTTAATACAAATAAATATGTATTATCATATACGTAAGAGTAGTTAGTGTGAGCCTCGGACCCTTGAGCCAAGCCCAAAGTCAACGTTGGGCCTATATTATGTCCAAGTCCATCCTAGTTACTAGCAGACAAGGTTGAAATGCTCATGTCCGAAGCTGAGCAAGACAGGTCCGGTCCTTGGGCCATAGAAGACCAATGTAGAGTAGAGTAGAGAGCCCTAATAACATCAATTAAAGATAAATTCCATGAGAGTATGAGACTGTGTCTAACAGCGGAGACACAGTGCATGCAGGTGCAACAGAAGAAGGATGAAACTTGAGTTTGTTCAATGTGAATTGTCAGTGTCACCATTTTCTTTATCCTCCATCACCCAACACAGAAAAGATAGACATGTATAGTGCAAATTGGGTTAACTACCTTTCCTCTTATTTATTGATGAACTGCACTGTGTGTACGAAGAGAACAACCAAAATGTCAAATGACGATCTGATTGAAATTAAACCATACCTTTACTTGGCAGTTAGGGTCAGTGGACCCCCTACTAGCTTCCTTGGACAGTTGGACTAGTTGCTGCTGCTTCTGCAGCGCTCGTAGCCATGAATCTGTAAGTTTTAAGCTTTATAGACAGACCTTTCAGCACCTCTGCTAGCTCTTTCCGCCCTTTACAAAGACTCAGCTCTCCATGCTAGGGAGTTGGGACCGCAATATCATCTTGGGCTTGGTGGGCCGGGTTGCTTCATGGAGTCAGAGTCTGCAAACTAGGTATATACATGCGAAGGAACAATTAATTGTTCCCACTTTCCATGCACAACTTCAACTTGTCTTTGATCCTCAATTTAAGGTTCTATTTGGTGCCATTGCTGTTTTTTTTTACTTTAAACGTTTTGGGTTGATTAATACTAGTTGCTAAGAGATATGTATCTTTGTCGCATCACATACTTCAGCCAGAACAATTAGACTTCACCTCCCTTAGAGCAAGAAACCTAAGTTTGACGTTTTCACAAACAGTTGTATGTCAATATCATTTTGTATTGATCAATTCAAAACATTTTAAAGTAACAGCACCAAACACAACCTAAATGCATTTAGCCCTGATTTGATATTGTGCAACTGTGAAACGAGCTAAATGCCGGGTTTCATCAGAAAATCTGCCACAGAGTGGCACCATCTCGCAGTATAGGACCACTACGAAGTGTCAACCCCAAAAGCTCATCAGAAACGGCTACCTTTTCTTTTCTTTTTTCTTTTTTTTTTTCCTTTTAGGCTTTCAATGAATGGCTATGATCATGTAAAGGTAGCAGGTATCAAAATAACGATGTTCATATTATATATTAGTGGTAGACATCTATAATGCCAAGATGGTCCAGTAGCTAGCTAGCGATGCATAAATGGTCTACAATAGTATGGTATAGATGTAATGAGCGGTTTGAGTTAGTCCACATCATCTTTAATTTCCATTTGACTGAATCAGGATAAAACATACATACATACATAGAGAGATAAGACACTCATCAAGTGACTGGTCAAAATAGAAGTAGTCGATGCTTGAAGTGGATGAGACAGATGAGATAACCTTGTCTTGTGTATCTATTTTTACTTGCTTGGCAGCTGGCAAGACCCACGCCACGCATCAAAGTGAATATTCATATATTTTCCCCACCCGCCACAACCACCACCACCACCAATTTTATATATATATTTTCATTAAAAGTTAAAACCAATGAAAACAATAACCACACACAATAGAGAAGAAAGACAAACTACCCTAAAAAGTAAAAACAAGAACAAATAAAAAAAGAAGAAAAAAAAAAACATCTACAAGGCTACAGATTAAAATCAGTACAGTTTTTTCATATGATCCACACCATAGAAGCAATAAGTATAAAATGTTGATGATCATAGTGTCTCATGCTATGAATTAATGCTTCCACCACTCACAAAAAGGAGGATTGCAATCAGCCTCACCAACTTTTAAACCAAAGGAGTTGCATGTTGCATGGCTACATCCTTACAGAGGGAGAATGATACAGAAAGTATTTGGCTCGAGGCCAAAAATGTAAAATAGGACAACAATCAATCAGTTGAACCCATACCCCCTTGCCTCTAGGTTCTAGCTAGCTAGTACCACTCCGCTCTGTCCCTAGTAAGCATAGCAGTGGTTCGTTTGGGAGGGAGGGAGTTCAGACTTCTGATGGAATGCATTAATGCATCCCTCTTTGCTCCCATTTTAAATTAAATTGTTTTGTAGGTTTTAAAATGACCCTCTATCTTATATTAGATTTTTTGTCTTTTTTCCTTACATTAAGCAATCAATAGCCAATAGCTATCTCCATCGCACGTGAAAATGCCAAATTTGTTCCCTTAATTCTGATATTGGTGTATATGTATAATATTAATAGACAAAGATCATTTTGCAGGCAACATGATGGCTAGTGTGGAGCCAGGAAGCCCACTCTCTCACATGCGCTGGTCGCAAATGACTAGCGGAATTGAAGCTTAGACACAACCTAAATGCCTTAGGTGTCAGACCCTGTTGCCATAAAGGCGTAAAAAGTGATCGGCATTGTATGTAACGCTCGGCAACCCGACAAATACCCAATTTGTCGGCTTCGTTTTGTTGTGAATTGGACCTCATAGGTACGAAGATACGAAGATGGGTCATGGGTGTGTGTATTGGATTGACTATTGAGCTGGGCAGGGAAGGGCAGCAGAGAGCCTTTTTGAATGGATTATATATTGTTTCCAGCCTTTTTGAATGAATTGTGTTGGTTTCATTATTCTCTCAATCTCATAACTCATAATAAGCCCGTTATAATTAAGAAACCCAATTCATACTCGGCCGTTCATTATCCATCCACGCACAGTCCTTTTGTCGGGAAGGATTAAGAAGATGGTGCGGAGGGACTTTTCATCTGACGGTGGAAATGACTCAGCTGCCAGACTTTATCAGGCCAAACCAAAAAAAATATAAACTCTTACGATCATGGATTGGGTAGCTGTCAGAAAGAGATCATGCCATGCCACTGGTCAACCATATGGTCCAGTCCTGAATCCTGATTTTATAAGAAAGAAAGAAAGGACGATTCCTCTCACTCCCAAGTATGGTCTCCCACATGGGTGATGGGTGATGGGTGATGGGTGGGAATGGGCCGTTCAAACTTAAAAAGGCCAAGGCACGGCTGGGCTAGCTGGTTTTTCCGCAGTTCAAGGCCTCCCTGCTGCCAGCTCCACATTACAGTCTACAGTATCATCGAACATCTAGACTGATGGTGGTTGGTTGCCACAGACGCGCATGGATCCGGACGTCGAAACGTGGATTGAAATCTGACATGAGATCGATCCATCGATCAATGCACAGATAGTGTCATCATGTTGAAACTTGAAACTGAAATCCCCACCCCAGCTTGGTTTTCGTTTGGATTTTGAATTTTGGATTATGGAATTTGTTTAGGTTTTTGAAAACGCCTTATGTGGTAGTAGTCGTCAGTAGATAACCATACAAACTGTGACCCACAAATCCACACAACACAATGAATAACTAGAGCCCAGCTACTACTTTCCTTATTGTACACTGTTAAATGTCATTGATCAAGAAATTGAAAACTAATCATCAAGACACGGTGGTTGTTTTGGGGTGGGAACTGGGAAAGAATATATATATATATATATATAAACAAGGGCATCTTTAACAAAAACTGGGAAACAATAAAGAATATTTATATAAAAACAAAACAAAATAGGATAATACAATAAACAGTCAAAGATAGGTGATAGCTGCATGCTTTGCAAAGCCTTGAGGGCTTAATTTTGCTATAATATAATATAATAGACTGCAAGGGCATCTTTAACTACCCTATCATTAGATGTTCAAACCACACACAATTTTATATTTTAATTATTTTCCACAGAGAACTTTAAACTGTTAATTATTATTTGTTATTTAGTAGATAATAAAAAATAATAAATAAAATTTAAGGAAATTATATTTTTAAGATGTTGTCCAACTGGCATGGCATATCTGACATCCCGTCGTCCCTCTTTTGGCTCACTCCTCTTTCCAGCCTAATAATTGACTCGCTCACCAATAAATTTAGACGATGATAGACTAGTTTGAGTTGGTTAAAAATGTTAAGATGTTGTTATTCGCGCAGAATCAATTGATTGATTACAGAGAGAAAGAGATCGATGTATAATATTCCATTAACAAAGGTGAAGCACTCAAGCCTGCCTGGTTCGGAGTATTGGAGGGGGAAAGAAATTAAAGCCGCAACCAATAGCAATCTCTCCGTTGATGCTGTTAGCGTTGGACTAGACATGACAGGACAGGAACGGAACATAATCAAACTAGTGGCAATGTCTCTTTTATATATATATATGCTCGCTCCTCTTATACCACTACTCTTCATTTCATTTGATTTATAAACGGTTGGTTTAATAGTGTCATACATTGAGATCAATTTTTGTTTGGTTTGGCTAGTGGTAGTGGCTACCACCTAACACCTACCCGTCCAAAAGCAATGAAATGGCCAATAGGGAGATTATTATTCTTGTGGGTATGTGTCTATGTGACGCTCATTAGTTTTAGTTTAAGCCAAACTTCTTTTGCTGTTAAAAATAAGCATCACATCATCATCACCATCCGTGTCTGTAACTGTGCTTAATTCGTCTGTTCTGTAAGCGTCTCGTCATAGTCACACTGGTACCATATATATATAAAAAGAGAGCTAAGATTGTCCGTCAATGAACATGTAATAAGAAACAATGAAACATCACATCACATCTTCTCAACCTGTTGGCATAACAACAAGAATAATAACAATCCCGATCAGATTTAGCTGATGAGAAATGAATTGGGTTAATCCGTCTTCATCCTTTCAGACTACACAACAGCTACTTCTCTAATTAATATCCTACTACTACACTAGTGCATCATTACCTCCGATTAATGAACATAACAGAATTTACAACTTTTTACTGTCCCCGGGACTGGGAGGGTGGAACTGCGGAGAAATTCGATCGAATATATGAGAGATGACTCGGGAGGGGGGGTTATTCATAGGGAATTAGGGATAGGGTGGACTCGTCGGCTGGACTCTGATTCTGCCACATCAACAAGCATAGAATTCGACCAGCTCCTCCAACGATTCCGGCTGTGGGTCAGCGTTCTGGAGCATCCAAAGCAGGTGCTCGAACAATACGACCTCGCAGCCCACCCTGATGGAGTCCGACTCGGCTGATGATCTGTCCACGAGCTCCTGGAAGAGCGGATGATCAATGAGGTCGGAGCTGACAAGGTACCGCCGCCGAGACTTTCCTACGTAGACGGGTCGAAGCCCTCCTTCTGGGGTGATTTTCTCGGGTGAGAGAACGGAGCGGTCGTCGACGTCGTCGGAGGGATTAGCAGCGACGATGGAGGTGACATTGGCGGGACTTAGCCTGCTATTGCTGCTGCTCATGGAGTGCCATCTCTTTATCACTGATTTCAGCTTCGTCAGTCTACCACCTTTGGACATTTTTTTAAGTTGTATTATCGACGGAAATGGAAAAACCGAAAAAGAAACCAGAGAGAGAGAGAGAGAGAGAGAATGGTGGGGGGACGAGAGCTGTCTGAGAAGGAGCAAGGAAGCTTCATATATAAAGGAGTTGGGGGGGGGGGGGGCATCATCGTCGCGGAGGATTAGATTAGCACGTGTGGACCCACTGTAAAGATGAGATAAAAAACAGCGGGAGGGAAATGGGAACCAAATTACCGTTCATTAAAAACCAGCTATGATCCTTCTCCTTCCCCCCCCTGGTTTTGTACAGTTGTACTTAATTACAAGGTAAGCAGGCTTATGGCTTATTTTACTACAGAAGTTTTCAAATTTGGCAACATGGGTACGCCTGAATATAGCACAATTAAAGTGATGCTTGACACCTGAAAAATAGTAATGTCACCGCAGATCAGCATAAGTGATGACAGTTGGCACTGCAAACCAGAAAGTAATGAAAAGAGAAAAAGAGGGATCATAGAAATTGCCATCAATTAATTACATAGATTTACATCAAGAAAAATTTTAAAGAAAAAAAAAATTAAACTTTAATACCCTGAAATTTGAGGGTAGCATTAAGTTTGTATCGGAACTTTTAAATTTGTCAATGCAGTACCTAAATTTTTAAAAAGTGTTAAGTTGGTCTCTATCGTTAGTTTAGTCGATTATTAGTTATATATTGAAAATATAAAAATTATCCTCCAATAGAAGACACTGTTTATTGTCTTCTATCTTAATAAATATCTGATTATCTTAAAAAAAAAAAACATGAAATATAATACAGGAAAACAATAACTGAAAGCAAAGAAATAAATAGAAATCAAGTCCATAAAGAGTTCGGCCAAGCCAAAATATTTAGGACCAATTGGTCCTAACCGACTTGGGGAATTTGAAGGCAAGTGAACTAATGTAATAAAAGAGTTAGAATGCTAGAAAGTAGGGATTGCAATTTTCCTTGTAAAGTGGGTCCAATCTTAAATGGGGAAGGGACGGGAGAAAATATTCTTAAAACCCTAAAAATTCATAATTTCATTTTTATAATACCCCAAATTGTTATAATCCAATTTTTAATATCCAAAATTTTTATAACCTTATTTCTAAAATACTTCTAAATTATATGAATTTTTAGATGATTGCATCGAGACAAAAAATTAATTAGTGACGTGCTACTCCGAAGATTAAATTTAGGTATCGCTTTTTATCATGCGTATCATGAAGCTAACAAAACTACTGACCGGCTGGCTCATAATGCTACATCTAGTGATTAAGTACATAGTCTCTAAATGCATGTATCAACCATCCTTACAAGTTAATTAAACTTCTATGCAATGTAATGAATGCATGTATCAACCATCCGGTGACAGCCAATTTGTTTGCTTCAACATGTAAATCCCACAACAAACACCCGTTGGAGTATAGAGTACAAAATTACAAACGGTTGTTTTCCAATTTATCTACTCTATCATTGGGAGCGATTTGGAGAGCTGAAAATGAAGACGGAATCTTCCAGGTGGTAATACGTGACGCATTTGTTTTTTCTGACCCTCTATTAATTGGATTATTTTCAACTTTGCCATTGGCTGTCTGTCTTAAATAAGACAAAAAAATAATAAGAAGAAGAAGAAACGTATATTTGGTATAACCATCTTTCTTGCGGCCTTGCGGGGGATGTCTTTGTTTCTTCATGCAAGAGTAGAAAACAAGGTTTAATTTGATTAATTTAAAGGACCGAATAGTAACAAACAAACTAACAGCTGTGGTTTTAGAAAAAGAGCCTCGTAAATATAAAAAGTAGAAAACGCTTTAAAAGCGAAGCATAGGCTGCGCCATTGAAATTGAAAGAAAGAGGCATTCCATCCGCAATCCAGGCAATATATGTATGAATGGAATAATGGATTGATTTTCATTCATGTTGCCCAACGCCCCCTGCTCATCGGGTTGGTGTGGTTTGGTTGTTAAGTGACACGTTGCACTTATGCCATGTGGCTATATTTTTAAATTAAATAAAAGAGTTAAAAACACTGACATGCATGTTGGCGGGGGATAACAAAATTGGGGCATCGCCGCATGCCCCTATCTCTCCTCTACGACTCCGTGCAAATTTTAATATTATTTATTTATTTAAATATACACTAACCAATAATTAATAATCATGAATGGTAATTATTTTTCTTTTTAACTTAAAAATGTTAACTAGTTTTCGTTCTTAGGCTTAATAGAGATAGATCATAGATGTTGTGAAGATTTAGTATTATTGTCAATCTAATACAATGGCCAGGTTTTGAAATTTAATAAAGTATTTTTGTGTTTTATACATATTTTATATCATTGTTTAATGTCATGCTATTAAGTATTATATAAATAAATAAATAAAAGGGTAAAATATAAAAACTTTTCCTGTAATTTCACTTTAACAAAAACCTGCTTTCAACTTTTAAAAACTTCCTTTCTTCATTCACCCACACACAAAACATTTAACCGATCCATAATTTTTTTCCGAATAGCCATTTTATCCTTTTATAAAATGGGTACTGAAATCTAAAATAGCATTACTAAATAATGTTTGATCAAGGAATGCCCAAAAAGTTAACGACCGGCAGCTGTTATTGATTGGCTTCATCCGTTTTTCATTGGGTATTTGAAAACAATTATTGATCGGTTAAACATTTTACGTCTAAGTTGTTACACGGAAGGGAGGTCTCTTTCGAGGTTTTAAAACTTTAGGAGAGATTTTTGTTAAAATAAAAATATAGGGAAAGTTGTTTTTTTTTTTTTTTTGTCAAAAACTACAGAGAGATTTTTGTATTTTACCCAAAAAAAAAAAAGTAACAATGTTATTTCCATTACACTAAATGTATAAGATTATATTTCCTTTAAAAATTGCTGTCATAAAACTACTTAAGCACTCAACCAAATAGGAAAATCAAAGTTATATTTTCCCTCCAGTGACGTCGTCACGTGTCACTTCCGAATCATTACATAACACCTCGCGCCATTTAATCACTAATGTGTTTTTACCAAGTCAGCTGAAATCACTTAGGATTCACCTCGGAACCACCTCAAACGCTTCAAGAGACAATGACCGCTCAGCATCACTTCCGCTAGGGCCTAGATGGGCATAGCCTTACCCGGCGTATGCACCTCCACGGAGTAGACCAGAGACCTCAATAAAAGCAAACCGGAGACCTCGGTAGAAACAGACCAAGGACCTTGGTAGGAGGGCTGACCTCCCGCCAAGCACTCACCAACCTGACCAACGTGGCGACCAAATTCTGCTACATGTAATTCATCGTCTTTGATTCTTCCAGGATTATATCGCCTAATCAATAGAACTGACTTCCATGCTGTTCGCTTTGGAGATAATTTGATAAGCTTTGTCACTATCGGTTAAATCACGTTCCCCTGAAAATCTTAAATGCGCTACATGAGATGGATGCCTATATAAAAGCACATCTTTTACCTACAAAAGGTGCACATAATTATGTATTAAAATTGTTCTTGCATTTTAAATTTTATTTTGAAATTTCTGTTTTTTTTCCCACTCTCATCACTGATTCAAGCATCCAGTACACACCTTTATTTAAAGCATCCCGAGTATGTAACACCATTTTCTTACAACTTGGCCTGTCGACCTTATCAACCCGATATTCGAACTAAAAGCTACTCTCTTTTACTTTTCCAAATTTTGATGTTAAGTGAATGGGTGTTGGGCCTTCACTCTTCTTCAAGTAACAAATGCCAAATATGAAAAGGGGTGAAGATAACATTTAATAGTAAACAATGAAATGAATCAATTATAATTAGCTACTTGGAAGACGGCGTTATGTTCCCCACATTCAAGGCCACCTACCTAATCATTTATCATCCTTACTAATTAATAAACCCCAAAATAGGGACTAGGGTGAACCCCGGTAGTCGGTAGAGATTATTCATATAAAATTAAGGACAAAGTGCTCCCGAATCTCACGTCCAAATATTTAAAAAAAAAAAAACTGTTTAAATAAAATTTATTTTTTAAAATCAATGTAGAGTTATTTCTTTTGGAAGGTATGCCACTTTGGTTCTCTTATTCTAAACAAATTCCAATCATCGCAGGTGGGACTGCCGACTGTGGGAGATATCAACTACCCATGTCGGCCTCCACAGACAGAAAATAGGAATCTTTCTCTCTCTCTCTCTTTCATATAAGACCAAATCTGTAATATAGGATTTGGAGCATGTGGCTTGAGTAAGAATAATGAGATTGAAATCATTGTATCAGATTCAATGAATCGAAGATTGCGCTTGGGGATAGGAATAGGATATTTCATGCATATGGATCATTGTCAGAGCATACACCTGCTTCTTCTTTCCGTTTCCACTTCATTAACACCTGAATATGGAGAAAAAATTGTTCCCCTGTTCCGCGGTTGAGTCCCAACTTTGTGAGGGTCCAACCCAAAATCGAACTGGGGTGAAAGTTGAAACCCTACATGACCCTACATGGTCATAGTCCCACTGTTGCCATAGCCCAACTGGCCCAGCCGAGCCCCATTCCAATCCCAAAATCTCGTCATCAAGAAAAGTATTTTTAGTATTTAGGGGGGCGGGTTGGTCAACACGTCTAACCTAAACACGCTCTCAAAACTCAAAAGCATAGGCTATTGGCTCGCAACAGCCAAAGTGGGATGGATTAGGAACAGAATTGGGGAAGAAAACGGGTAAGCTGAATTCATTCAGTCCTGGTTGATCATGCCAAGGTTTCCAACTCTATCATCTATATATATATATATATATATTCTCTCATTGCAGGCTTGGAGATGATATGTATGTCTGACGAAGAACTTGATCTTCTTCTGTATGAATTTTGAATCATGAATCATGGGTGGGTGGTAGTGTACTGAAGAAGAGCTTTCATTCAAATTCAAGCAAATAAGAAACGGATTTATCTCGATTCGTCCGGTACTAATAATGAACATGTTTGGTGTTGATTGGGTTAGGTAGCCTGTCTCCCCAATTTTAACTCTTTTCATATGATAATCTCTAACAACATTCATTCTATCAGAGACCATTGTTTGGTTAATGGTAAATATACTATTTCAGGCTGATAAATCTAAGGACAATGAGCAATCACATTGTACAACGTTTGAAAACAACCAGGGAATAAATGTTCCATCCTAGCGGTTGAATTGTTGAACATCAACACCCGCCGTAAGCATTAATGGTGCCATGTCTGTCCGATCTAAGTTAGAGAACACCGATATCGTATGGTTGTGTATAACAGATCAGATTCCAAACCGAGATCGTACATGAACCGATCAAGATTATATTGATTGGTAGCCATCTGATTTAAGGACCTGTGAAGTGATGGTGTGAAACCCCTGATTCACAGACGCCATTCATCATACTTGTGTGTGTGATTCATGTATTTGTCGATCCAGGCCACGTCACCGATGGATGAGTCAAATCCTTTACAGTTGAACCCGTTAAACTCATAATCATGGTTTTCAAACTGTCGTTGACTCAGACGGTCAAACCATTTGGCATAGGAATCTTCTAGGTAGTTCTGGTTCTGTTTTACCTCATGCAGTTCTTGGCCAAAAACCGTTGAATCGGTCAATGGCACATTGATCTAGGTAGTTGAACCGTCAATCCACTTTATCCGTTCAATCATTTTTTATCATTTTTAACTTTTAATTATTTTTTATTTTTTTAATTTATTTTGTCGAAACGGACTATCCATTAGATCAGATGGTCAAAACATTAACCCAAAAACTGGTGACCAGAACGGTTCCAGTTCTGGGTTATTTTTTAAAACATTGCTCGTGATACATCAAATCATGACGAACCATGTCAATCCTATATTCAGTGAGAATCACATCAAGTTAATGTGACTTATCATTATTGGCTTCTCTTCTTTTATCCGGATGCGCTCTTCACAAAGCATGCCTTATACCAGCCTCATACATGTATTTATTATGGAAAAATATGGATAGGCCCATTGCAGAATTCTGATTTTTACCGCATATCTACAACATTCAAAATGCCAATTACCCCCACCTATGCACCAATACCCACTCGTGACTTGGCATCAATCCCGACCTGACATCACACTTTTCGTGAATCCGTGGTAGGAGGGCTGACAGTGTGTAACAAGTGTTCTCTTCACCACGCCTTCAAGTGTCAACTACCATGCCTACAGCCGCCACTCCATCGTCCAAGTGTGTGCCATGGGTGGACTATGCATGTACTTTTGTATGGGGGATTGCCAATGGCACTATTGTAATATTTTAGTATTCTTTTTCACCTTTTTTATGTTTCTTATTGTCACTCCCCCAAAAGCTTAACGTACTCTTTCAGGGGAGGTAGGTAGTCGAGTGAGTTCATAAGCGTGTAAAGGTTAAGCACGAGATCCCCTCGACACTGTATTGTATGCTTGTGCTTGCCACTGATTATTGCAATACAAATAGCCTTTTACTAATTCCCCGTTCCATCTTGTTGCCTTTTTGTGTGTGTTTGCTTTGTTGCGTAGGCTTACTCGCCCATTTCGAGTGCCGCACGGGGCACCAACAATTATCCCCGTGACAGTTGGTATCAGAGCAGGAGCTCCTCTTAAGCCATTCGACCCGCGACGTGAGTGACAGCATGAAGCACAACAAGGACATCGTGGTGGAGATCGAGCATGGACTCTCCATAGCCCATGAGGCCGATGATGTGCCCGCCGATGACATCGGAAAGGATAAGGAACCGAAGCCCAACAAACGTGAGAAATCTTCCAACAAGCATGCAGCCGTTGAGTTGCGCATGCTATGTTGTGAAGCCACCGTAGGTGAGATGCGAGACTCGATAGACGAGCTGCATCAAAACATGGAAGCCATGGACAACACACTAGTCGAGATTGAAGGTCGCTTAAGTGGAGTCGTGGATGAGGTCCGAGACATAATCAATGGCACGCTCAAGCAAATTTACAGCATTACGCGCCAACAAGAAGCAAGCTCCTCCAACTCGCAGGTCCAAGACAAGCTTGATAGTTTTCAAGCCCAGCTCGATGAGATGAAGAACGAGTGGGCAACGTGGAGAAGAAGCACCTCCACATCAATGGTCATCCAGGCCCAACTAGATGAAATGAAAGCGGAGTGGGCCTCAATGAAGTCTGCCACATGTTCCTCCTCCAACACCCAAGCTCAATTAGAGGAGCTCAAAGCAGAATGTGCAATCCTGAAGAGGGCCGTCGCTAATCCAACCAACACTTCCTTTACACATACTCCCTCCCACATCAAGATTAGGGAGCCAACCCCCTATTCGGAAACCAGCAATGCAAAAGAGCTTGACAACTTCTTGTGGCAAATGGAACAATACCTTGCCGCCGCCAATGTGACTGATGAAATGACTCAGGTACGTACTGCTACTATGTATTTGACTGATGTCGCTATGTTGTGGTGGCGCAGAAGGTGTGTTGATATAGGACGTGGTACATGTGTTATCCGTACTTGGGCTGACTTTAAAAGAGAGCTGAAGAGACAGTTCTACCCAGAGAATGTGGAATACCTCGCTCGTCGCAAGATGAAGACTCTCAAGCACGGCGACTCCCTCCATGACTATGTCAAAGAGTTTTCAGCCCTCACAATAGAAGTCACCGATATATTGGACAAGGACTTATTGTTCAACTTCATGGATGGTCTAAAGCATTGGCCGAGCTCGAGCTCCAACGACGCAATGTTCAAGACCTTGCCTCCGTCATGGCCGTGGCCGAACAACTTAGTGAATAGAGATTGTCGGATGACAAAGCAAGCAGACCAGTCAGCCCGCATACCACACATTTGAGTGGGGGAGATAGACATCCAGTCCCCCGAAAGAGAAACCACCCTTCAACCACAAACCAGTCGAGCACCACAAGGGGAAGCAACCACAAGGAAGTCAAAGCTACTACAACAACAGATATTAAGGGAGACCAAGCCGTCCTCCCATTTGCTACATTTGTGGGGAGGAGCACTTCACCAGGAATTGCCCAAAGCGAGCAAAGTTGAACGCCCTCATTGCCAAGCTAAGTGATGATGAGCAGAGTGATGGGCAACGGAGTACTCAGGCGCCAAGAGTGGGCGCCCTCCAACTTTTCAATGCCATGAAGAAAAAGGGGGCTACCTCTAAACAGCCCTCCTCAGTCAAAAGAGGACTGAGGTATGTTGATGTAACCATTGGCGGGAAGCCAACCAGGGCCCTAGTTGACACAGGAGCCACTCACAACTTCATATCCATTGCAGAGGCCAAGAGACTAAACTTGGCCATTTCCAAAGTACCTACCTGGCTCAAAGCAGTTAACACAGGTGCCAAACCTATTGAAGGCATGGCCAGCCGAGTAAAACTACAACTCGGTACCTGGGATGGAGAGATTGACCTCTCTGTCGTCCACATAGATGATTTCAATATTGTCCTTGGAATGGACTTCATGATACAGGCAAAAACTGCATCGGCACCTCACCTCGACACCCTGATGATCTTGGACGAGCAATCACCTTGCATGGTTAACAAGATCGGCACCGCCAACACCAAGAAGAAGCACGTCTTTGCCTTACAACTCCAACACCACCCTCCACCATTGTTGGCAGAAAGATCTACAACTACCACCATTGCAACAGGAAGTGATCGCAACAACTCTGGGAAGAAGTCAGCGTCAGTGCCAATGCCGGCACAACAGCAGCAATGGAATCCACCGTTGCAGTAGAAGCCGCACACACCCACAACTGGTGGGCCCAACAGAAGACCCAAGGCCATATCAAACTTTGCCCACGCCTACTACCACAACCATCGGGAAGAGCGAGTGCCACTCGAGCCATCTAGGGACCACATTCACATCATCCCTCAAGATAAATTCCGTGGTAGCCTTGTGAGTCACCATTGGGGAAAAATGCATGGGAACCAATACCCTAACAATCCAGAATACCATTTTGACCCAGCCTTGGCCACCAACTTTCCTACCACCATAAGGAACAAGTCAAAATCCTACTTTGAAGCAGCCAAGCAAGGACTTAACTTAGGGATTAGCCATAGGTTTTCCCACCATCAAGAACATCCACTAACAACCTACCCAACCTACCATATGGGCCTTAGAAGAAACCCAATTCGTGGAGCAGTCGAAGAACCTTCTTTCACCAATAAGAAGTTCAAGCGTCAAACAGAAGATAGTCTTCGAAGACGAAGACTGAATTAAGTGGGGGAGACTATAACAAGTGTTCTCTTCGCCGCGCCTTCAAGTGCCAACCACCATGCCTACAGCCACCACTCCAGCGTCCAAGTGTGTGCCATGGATGGACTATACATGTACTTTTGTATGGGGGATTGCCAATAGCACTATTGTAATATCATAGTATTCTTTTTCACCTTTTTTATGTTTCTTATTATCACTCCCTCAAAAGCTTAACGTACTCTTTGAGGAGAGGTAGGTAGTCAAATGAGTTCATAAGCGTGTAAAAATTAAGCACGAGATCCCCTCTACACTGTATTATGTGCTTGTCCTTGCGACTGATTATTACAATACAAATAACATTTTACTAATTCGCATTCCATCTTATTGCCTTTTTGTGTATTTACTTTGTTACGTGGGCTTATTCGCCCCTTTCAAGTGCCGCACAGGGCACCAACAATTATCCTCGTAACAAGTGGGCAATGGCCAATGCGTGCTTGACTACTGCGTGCTCGGGGCTTCCCACATGTAGGGGTCATTTTCTTCTAGATCATTCTTGGGGACTCTCACTCTCTCTGTTTCTCGCGAAGATTCCCCCAAGTATTAAAACGATATCCTCTGACTGAAACCTCTCTAGTTCGGTTATCAGCATCGACTTTACGTGGATATTATCATTATCTGATCTCTCCACAATCTAATCTAACCATCTTTTACCCTGAATCTGAAAAAGGCAAGCAGCCAGGATGAGCACAGCGTCGACGCTCTATAACGACAACCTCGCATCGGCGGTGAATCAGTTGCTTAACTTCCCCGAGACCATCGTAGAAAAGTTCGTTTATCCTTCCTTCGCCCGCTCGTCCAAACCAAAGCAACCGAAGGAAGCGCACCTAGCATCCCCGTCGACGTCCTCGAAAGTCGAAACCCCCAAGGGGTATGTCTTCGACATGGACATTCCTGGCTTCTCCAAGCCCGATATCCAGGTCACAGTGGAGAACGACCGCGTGATGGTGATACGAAGCAACACCAAGCAAGAGAAGAGGGAAGAGGGCGGAGATGAGGGAGGGTGCAAATACATACGACTAGAAAGGAGGACCTCCCAGAAGTTCATTAGGAAGTTTCGGCTACCCGATGATTCCAACGTGTCGACCATCTCGGCCAACTGTGAAAACGGGGTTCTCACCGTCACCGTCGAGAAGCTCCCACCTCCTCCCAAGTCCAACACTGTCCAAGTCGCCATATACTAGATTAGAAGCTAAACAGATGATGCTTTTGCATAGGGGGTTCCCACTTGATACACCAACTGTACATGCACATTTGGTTATCATCCTCATCATTGTAAGTTGTAGCTAGTACATGAATTAGCTTCGTCCCAAATCGCATTTGTATGAATCAATTAATAGTTGTTGGCTTGATGATACTTTTTTTTTTCGCTTTTAGTGCCTTGTCGAGGCCACGTACCGTACAACCCGGCACAGAAATATTATAGGTATGAATGATAACCAAATTGAAATTGTGGACAAACCAAACCATGGAGTGGATTTGATTCATCCATGATGGCTGAGACCTTGGAACCAATCTGTAATGGTTCTGGCAAGCACCCTGGTGTCGTTCAGTGAAAGTGCCTTGAGCCCCTGGGCAATAGCATCCGCCGGGGTGTACAGGCTGCCCACTTGCCATCTTGGATCCTGCACATACCAGAGAATTTTAATGGTCAGAAGAAGTGAACCATTTTGGCGCAAACCATGGCTTTTTATTTAGACAGAACAATTTTTTTGGGATAAAGATGGCACTTGGAATAAATCAATGGAGATTAACCGGCCAAATCCTGTGAATGCTAAAATGACAATTTATATTTAAAGTTCTGTAGTCTTAACCATAAAAATCATAAAATTTGTATCAAAGGACCCAGCTTTATATGCCTTGAATTTTTTTTCTTAAAAAGCTGAGATCTCGTCTGGCCATACCAGATCCCCACTGGGATACCCTTTATACATTCCCTGTTATAAACAAACATTGGACTACAACCAAAAGTTCTCATACTGGAGAAAAACTACAGAGGATGTCCAAACTAATTGCTTTGGATTTGCTCTCTGCTTCTTCAAGCTATATATAAAATATCTTGGAAACACTTGAAAGGAACAGAGATGCCACAAATTTTGTAGGGGGTGGGAGAACACAAAAAGAATTTTTTGAACTAAAATAGAAACACGAGTTGATGCATGAAAATCACTCGCTACAAAAATAAAAATTTCTTGTCATTTTCTCTACACTAGCGGATGCATAAATCCCATGGTTTATGATGTTTATTCCACTAAAAGAATGCATTCACACACACGTATATATAATGTCCTCCATGTGAACTCTCCATAGTTGGTGCTTCATGAAATTCCTGTCCGTAAATGAAAGAATCTTGAGACAACCTACAAGTTCGCACCTGTATGCATGGTGTAAGATGGTTCCCACTCAGCACAACCTTTTCTAGTGTCCCTGCCATGGCATCTACACGAGGTTTTAAGACCTCTTCAACCAGATCAGTTTCATCAATCGCATCAGAGTTGAACTTAACCTGAGAAGTTAAAACATAATTCTAGAATGTGCAAAGGAAAAGAAAAAAGACCAAGTTCGAGGAATCTCATAATTGATAGATAGAGGTGCAAGTACCAGTAATGTGTGTTGGACATTGTAAGAATTCTTGAAACAATCACGGTTCTCAGAAGGTGTGGGCTTGAATTCTGATACCCCCTGCGTAACCTGAAGAGGGTGTGCAAAATGGTGATATATGAGAATTATCAAAAAAAAATGGTGATATATGAGAAACTGAGATAAATGGTAGAATCATCATGCGACGGACGCGTCATTAACCTGAAGAGGATGTGCAAAATGGTGATATACGAGAAACTGAGCTAAATGGTAGAATCATGTGACGGACATGTCATTCCCCACTGTTCATACTAGTGGATTTGCTCATTAGTTTACATTACCCATCTTTTTTTTTCCTTTGAGGAATATTACCCATCCATTGACCCATCTTAAATACCTAAATGTTGCCCCAAAGAAAAAACAGTTAACTAATCAGCTGGCATTCGTTAAAATTCATGGGGGGTTCTGATTGGTCAAAGTTCATCCAGTACCATACCTCTCAGATATCATTGATGTTGCCAAGAAAAGAAAAGGGAAATTTAATGGTTCAAATTGTTGGAACCACTGTTGCATGGATATAGACATGGAAGTCAGAATCCTACATGTGGCCAAGAGTCTGACTAGAAAAGATGAGGAAACATGGACTTGTGTTGTGGA
This sequence comes from Nelumbo lutea, assembly GCF_056320005.1. Lineage (NCBI taxonomy): Eukaryota > Viridiplantae > Streptophyta > Magnoliopsida > Proteales > Nelumbonaceae > Nelumbo > Nelumbo lutea. The sequence continues at coordinate 2,441,025 of NC_142689.1, forward strand.
CACATCCATGGAAAAGTATATACCATTAAAGTAGTTCACACTTTGAATTCTAACATTATATAGCTTCAAAAAAATAGTGTTGCCTTTGTTACAAGTAACATTTGATATGAAAATGGCATTTATCTTGTACACTAGCTGTTCATTTATGTTAAATAAGCCAGGAGATAAAAAGGAATGCTATGTACAAGCATCCTCTTTGGACTCCAATGCATGTCCAACACAGAATACAAACCAAATAGGCACACTGGATTCAAGGTTGCAACAACTGATGGCGTGTTAGAGGGGCCAGGCTCCACTATTAGGATTATTTTCAAGTTTCAACTGGACCTCACACTCTTAATCTGCAGCTTAAAGCCTTCACTTCAGCTAGCTCTTAGAAGGTATTCTTAGTATTTACCCTTCTTTAATTTCTCTAAATAGACTTGATAATGGTAAATGCAACAGAGTCAAACTTTGGTGAGGGAACAGGCCTAACTCTCTCTGACACAGACATAAACCACAATGGTCTTAATCAATTTATTTGGTCCTAGTGACACTTTATGGCACTTAAAATTTTACAAAAACTTTTGAGGCCAAAATTAGGTAAGTGGCCTCTATGTTGGAACACCTTAAGCTTATTTTCCTTTCTCTCTTTATTGATCACAGGATACAGACTCCAGAGAATTTTTTTTTTTCTTCTGATCAAAGCCCTTTCAATATCCAGCCTTCACTAACCTCTCTTTTTCTTTCCATGTCACAAAGCTTTGATTATGGAATTCCCCTTCAAGAGTGAGGTCTTTTGCCTGAGAGACCCCTCATGTCTGTATTTTGTTTATTCTGGATGGGAATCAGTCAACCACTTAATTCAGTCTACTTTTACCAGAGGTGCTTGGAACCACATCCTCAACATGCCAGGGTTGGAATGGACCTGAAAGCATCCGATTTGTCCTTAACCAAAGGATATCACGTGATTTAGGTGTTAAAGAGAATTTTAGAAAGGAATGACCTATGGTGTTGTGTGGGATCCTTGGGAAGAAGGGAACAAGAGGGTCTTTCAAAATAAATATCTCCTCAGCCACTACTCCATGCTAGACTCTACTCCTAGCAGCATCTTGGACTGAGGGCAAGGAATTTAGGGATATGTCCCGTGAGAAAATATGTCACAAACTTCATAAGGTTCTTCATTGCTATTAGGACTCTTCTAGGAGGAAACCATGGAACAAAAACAATCTGTCAGTGAGGCAATGAGACAAAAACTTGACAGTGCTTTTTCAAAATCCAGGACCTTCCAGGATTGGTGGCTTCGTATCTAGTAGGGAAGGGGAATATGATTAGGACCTACAGACGCCCCATAAATAAAGGCAACTGTACCTACTATTATGGTCTTGCTCAGCCTGAAGACTGCAGTCATATGGAACAAAAGTTTCTGTCAGTGCGGAAATGAGAAAGAAATTTAACAGTTCTTTTGAAATGCAAGACTTTCCTGGATTGGTGGCTTCATATCTAGTAAGGAAGCAAAACAATTTATACCTACAGATAGGGGTGTTAATTGGATTGGATTTGGTCCAATCTGATTCAGTCCAATGTGAGTTCATTATAAATGGACCAGGTCCAATCCAATCCAATGAATATTTTGGACCAGTCCAATTCAATGTCTGGACCATTCAATCTGTTCAAATTCGTTTTGATTTAGATTGGTTTCAACCCAAACCCGGTCCATTGACACCTATATTCTTGTCTTATATCAATGGACCACATATTGGCTTAATCCAGTGGTCCAACCCAATCCAATATAAATTTATCATGGACAGACCAGGTCCAATCCAATCAAATAAATATTTTGGACCAGATTGGTCCAATCCAATATGCCTTGTTGGTCGTCCAATCCGTCCAAATTGATTTTGGACTGGACGGGGCCCAATCCAAAACTGGTCCATTCACACCCTTACCTACAGAAGCCCATTGATGAAGTCAACTGTACCTGTTCTAAGGTCATAACTACTGTTCAGCTTTAAGATTGCAGTAACTAGACAGTCTACATCAGTGTTGGTTGGAAGCATATCGAATGCAGAATTGGGGTAAATTCTTCCAGAGGAATCCTTGGAGACTTACTCATTCGCCCATTGAAGTCAGATTAAAATTCATTGTCCACAAGTTTTGAGATGGATTTCCAGGGAACTAAATGTAATCTCTGGTGATCTTGCTGGATCAGGGGTAATTGGGAAGGAACATATAGTGAATCTTAATTGTAACATGCCTCTTTCTGGTACAGCTTGTGATGGATTCTTATTTTGTTGTCTGATGTTCATTTTGTATATTCTTTTTATTTTAATATTCTCAAAACTTTTCCTTTCAAAATCCGTAATAATTTGCCATTAAAAAAGAAACATATTATGGAGTTACCAAAATACCTGATTCATTACTGATGGTAACTGATCTACAAATTTGGTTAAAGACACCATGGCTTCCTGATCATACTCTTGTATCATTGCTCCAGCTGTATCAAGTAAAGCCTTCCATGCATCTCCTGGAAATCGAATATAAAACAGAATCAAATGGTTTATTACTTAATATGATACTTTTTTCAGATCATGCTATTTGTTCTTTTGCAAGTAACAAAATAAAGTGATGTACACATAGAAAGAAAAAGTTAGGTGATTTTCTTATATATGTGTGAACAGATGGAGAGGAGCCAATCACAGGAAAAGCAAGAATGAAAATATCAAAAATGAAGAGAACAAGAAATGGGACATTTTATGCAAGAAGGATGAGGTAGCAATGTAATGGTGTTAAAGGAGAAACAGCTCAGTTAAAATTTAAAAAGACAAAAGCAAGAAATTTCTGCAAAAGAAAAGGTAGAAAATAAGGTTTGCCTCAAGGAATTATACAGCCTCCAATGTTCCAAGAAAGAATGACAGTGTAAGTTACATTTAAGATCCTCACATGAAAATAATGACAAGGTCACAAGGCTATACAAAATTGAATGTGATATTTGATGTGCAGAATGCTGTATGTAAGTGAAACAGACCAAGATAGCCAAAGTTAGGATGCAGCAGAAACCTGAAACAATTCTAGCCATTGAATACATGGGAGATGCTTCCATTAAAGGCATCATCTGATTAACCAGAGGACCCAACTGCATAATAGATTTAGAATCACTTAGAACAAATAAATTTCGTAAAGTTGAACCAACAGCACCACATAATATATGTTGCTCAATGCACATAAGGGTTAACACTACCTAGCAGAGAAAAGCCTGGCCCTACAATCATGTGTTGGGTTGGCCAGGCCAAACTTAGCCCAAGGTGCTGACTTTGAACCCAGATCAAGGCAAGCCCAAACTTGAAGAGAAGGGGAGAGGAATCAAAATTAACAAGGCCTATTGCACCTACGCCTGATATTATATATTTATTGTGTCACATAAATATATAATATCCACTAAAATGCAAAAAATAAATAAATAAACATATCAAATCCATTAAAGATTAGAGAATGGGTGACGCAGGAGAAAAGTCCTACACTCCTACTGTGATGCAACTAAAATTGCAAGGGTGTTCATACCCTTTTTTGTCTAGAGACTTTTTTGGATCTTCTTACTATTACTACCCTTTGTTATTGAGAGTTAAAATATTAACCGTCAAAGTTTCAAAATATGTCATTGTTCAAGAGAAGGGAATCTTTGTTTTCCCTTGAATGTCCTCAAATCCATGTTTTTTAACAGACTTTTCAATACACAACAAATTCTGGCTCATAGTGATACTACTTCTAAACTATTTTGTCAAACCTTAGCTCTATCAGAAACCAAGCTTGCATGGATGCAGGCACCAGAATTCATAATCTGATGCATGTCCAGGAGTTTGACTCGGCAATATGAATTACGAAAGAACATGGGAACAGATCTAAATCAAAATGAACGAATGATGATTAATTCCGCTTCTGTCATGTACAGTGTACTTAGGCAAGAATTTGGAAGTCTTATTTATAATTTTAATAGATTTTAAAGTTCCCATTTAGATATGCATGTAGATCAAATAATAATCCCAGCCATTCAGGGTCTTGTGAACAGTGGACACTGGAAATAGTCCTAACCTCCAGCATTTAACATGAAGTTGTTGCTCTCAGACACAAACCTTTTTTCTCATGCTTGTATTGTACAAGTATTCTGTGGCATGGTCATCGATCCTTTCAATCTATGTACTCTCTTTATCACTTCTATAAGTCCAACATGTAGGTATGAGCATATTTGAAATTTTAAACTTGTTATTAATAGAAATGGACAATAAAGATCAACGCAAAGAGACAAAAGTACATATTTGATAATTACCTGCTCAAAGTATGGGACCGCCTCTGTCGCTGGCCTGTTGTTGTATGAGATTACAGCATTAGCCTTTGACAAAAGATATGCCAAATTTCTTCATTACATTCCACTAGCTGGTAGAAACTCTCAATTGATATGCCTACTCATAAAACACTATTTGAGAACTAGAAACAGTAAGGAAAGCCAAACCGTTGGTATCTTCTCAGAGAAATAGCTTCCTGTGAGTAACTGGAGTAATGCGCCATTGCTGTGGTTCACCATTTATTACAAAGTTGTATCAGAACAATAAATGAATTTCATATGCTCAAGCAAAATCTGACAGATCCTGAAATTTGATGGATAACGGATACGGAATCTAGCAGCTGATCAGCATTTAAAAGCATGTAGTATTTTGCTTAAAAAAAAGCATGTAGCATTATTTTTAGTGTTCCATAACAATTATACTTGACTGGAGTAGTAGTTTTTCTGAACCAACTGATGATGGCTCAGTTGGTAGGATCTCTGACTCATTATAGCAGAGACCTGGGATCAAATCCCGCTGCCACCAGGGTTGGGGGGTCAAGGGGATGGGGGATCATGAAGCCTAAAAAAGAAAGAATGAGAATTTTTCTTGATCAAACACAAGAATTTCGTATAAATTCTTCTACTGTAGCTTTCCATGAAAAAAAAAATCTCTATTTATGATTACAAATCTTGCAAAAGAATTAGTTCAGAAAGTTGATGGCTTGATTGAATGTGATTTACTACTCTGCAACTCTGGAAGCAAATTCTCACAATCCACTTATGACTGACTGGTATTAATCCAGAAATGCATAAGAAAGGCAAGAGACTGGTCATATTGGAATACCATCAAGTTCTATTGAAAGTCTATCATTGCTTACATTTGTTAGTTCCATACCCTTCCTCTCATCTCTAGTATGTGCACAAGTGCATTTGAATACGAATCCATTGTTATAAGCTGAACAAGTACTAGAAACCAAGACCCACCGCCCTTAAGCTCTTTCATGATCTTTCCATCCTACAGTAACTATTTCTGAACATATTCCATTAAGGGCCTACATAGTGGAAAGACAAAATATGCAAACATTAGAAAACCAGAAGGAGATGAAACAGCATTTGCTTCATTTCTTCTTCCATGAAGGCATGAGTTCCACCACAAAACATTTTCCCCTACATGATAATGTTTAAGGGCCCATAACAATAGAGAATACATGTACCAAATATATGGCATTTTCTGTATTTGCATGGAATGGTTCCTAATCAAACATTTTTCATTAAAAAGTGATTCTATATAAAAACCCCAGCATTAGAAACATGCAACCTTTCAAATATCAGAAGAGCAAAATTGCAAAATCTTACCTATGACCAACAGAATAAATTGGAAGGTGTACAAGTTCACCAGCTGATAGATTAGCATCAGGTAACCCAGATGTTAAAATCATATCTAAGCATGAATTGAATTTCTCATACACTTCTTGTGCAGCTTGGGAATGGTCAAATGTCACATTATATGGAACAGAAATTATTAGAAATCCTTCCTTTGCCAAAAGCTCAATTAGATAGCTGCAAATAACAAGAAATTGAGAGGCATCCATTTAAGTGAGTCATAATAAAAGTAAATAGTTATTTGTACTAATAAAAAATAATGTATACGTGTCAAGAAGAAATTAATTTAAAAATTAGATTGGTCAAACAATAGTTCCTGCTCCTGAGTTGGAAAACCCAAATTCTTAGAAAACTAGTGAGAAATTGGAGTCCTTAGGAAGACACCGTTTAATGGGTACAGTTTGTACAAATAAGCAATAAGCATGCAACTGTAACTCTGTATCAATTTGTAAAAACATTATTGTACTCCATAATCGAACAAAACAATAACCATTTTTCACCGGTAGCAATGATGTAGTAAATGGCCATGAATCTTTTTGATCCACCTAATTGCATCTCTAAAGATTGAAAAAACCGGCTAACCTTGTTCTCTGGTGATTGCAAACCATCAGTCAGATCTTTACCTATATGTAACTTCTGGGACTGCTCCGATAAAGGCACCTCCCAAGAATTTGATAATGGCACGAGGTTTTTGGCCTCTGGATGGAGGAATGACCAAACAAGAATCCAACCTTCTATAAATTTTATTTCTATAGGTTTCCCTGCCCACATATCCATTGGAAACCATCGTCTTAGCTGGGCTCACTGCAACAGCTCTATTTTCCCCAAAAGGGCCAAAACGTGGAGACACAGCACAGGAGCTTCGCCACAACTCCATCTGCCAGAGCCTATTAATCTTTCTGGGAGCAACTTTGAGAAAGAAATGCTTGCTTGTAGAACACTTAGATCTACAGACTCCAAAACTCTTCAGAAAATGTCCTCTGCATTCGACGGTTGGCAGAGAAGATGGAAGTAATGCCATACTAGTCTCTATAATGACCGATTCACTAACTTCTGCAACCATGGCACAGAAGACACCTTCATCAATGGTTAAATAAAAAAAAAAAAAAATGCATACGTTCTCTATTGGTCCTCTACGCATTGTCCTTTTCTTTCTTAGACAAATATGTACAAGTGTTTAGCACTGGTAAGTGCTAACCTACCGAGATATAGTAAATTCAGGTTCTCTTGTTGTAAATCACTGGAACTGACTAGTCACTTAGTCAGTGAGAAACCATGTGGAATCGACATTCGTATGCTTATAGAATAGAACTTCAGAAATTATCACAAAAAAATGGAATTTCTGACCCCCAACAGGGAGTAACCACTGACCAATAAAAGATAATAATAAAGTAGGAAGTGTGCTCTTTCAAATTCCACGCACACGAGAGGAACCCGAATAAACATGAAAGGTGTCCAGATAAGCGAGGTAAAAACCATTAAAGTCAGAGTAGGACAAATTAGGCCCAAATTCGAAGGCGAAATCTTAGAAATTGAAACTGATACCTAACAGAGATAAGAAAGCTATGGATTGCAGACTACAGAAAAAAAAAAATCCCGGAAAGACTTCCTTTCGATTGATGATCCTGGATCAAAAGTAGCGAACGACAGCATAGGTGAAAAACAAGGAAAAATAAAAGAAACTGATGCGTTTACATTTGGATTTGAGATGAAACAGCAAGAAGGGGAAACTCACCCAAGATTCAGGACTTGCAGACACTAATTCGGTATTGAAGATTTGATTTATAAGGTAGAGATGGGAAACTATGAGCAGATGGTTTTGCCACGATTCAGGTCTTCCAGAGTAGTGTGCTTCCGAAAGACCATTAGAAACCGAGTGCAACCTGATAGAGGCCAGCCCACTCCGGATCTCCTACCCACAAGCTCTTCCCATATCCCTACCCAAAATCCTACTGCAGTGTATTGGTTGGAATATCTCCCTATGATGACAAAGGAGATATTCCCAATGTGCGGGTGTAGTATCATGTAGGTTGGAACTTGGGATGTACGAGTAGTTTGTGGGTAGGAGATATCCGTGTCCCATTCTTTATTGGAAATGATGACGTGGTGATCCAAGAGCGGTGATCCAATTTGCGCGCGCTCATTCTTATTGGGTACCATACCAACACTTACATATATAGCGAGATTGCATCTGCTGTGACATGTTACGTCGAATTAAATTTTTTTAGTGGATTCGCATTTCATAGGGCTCGCATGCGCCCACGGTCGCGGCAGATTTGTGTGACGCATACATCACTCCGTTGTTCTTTTCCTCAGTCAAATGCGGGAGTGGGGCGATGAAAATTGGCTATGGCCTATGGTGGTGGAGCTCGCATCGTCTGTCCTCAACGGACAGAAAACTTTTGTCCCAACCAACGAGAATCGAACACGTTGCTCTCCTCCCTTTACATATCAAATTAGCGGAGTCCAGGATTCGAAAAAAACATGAAATTCAATTAATCCTCTTCTTTTCTTGTTCCATCTCTCTTCTGTTCTCCTTCCTCCCACCGCCCCTAAAGAGTACTGAACCCCCTTCAATTGTAAGGAGAGAAACCATTGACCATCACCAATTCTCTCTCTTTCTGATACTTTTCTCACATAACGTTGAAGGCAGCTAAGTTCATCATCTTAACAAGCCTAATATTCCTCTTCATGTTCTCTCTTTGCTTTTCTCTCTCTTGTCCTCAAGCTCAAATTCAAAAAACGCAGTTCCAACACCAACCCTATGGCCTCTACAATTTTACTCATTCTCTTCGTCAATTACAACGTCTTTTAGAGATTATCGATCTCTGATATGACTGGCCCAATGGCCGCAACTCCAACATCATCCAAGACCATCTGGGCTGACTTATTTACCACCTCGAATGGAACAACGACACTTCCTTCTATTACACCTCGGACTCTTCCAAGGTGTGCAAGACTCAGCATTTCGGAGTGGGGATCCCTAAACCCAATTAGCTAGACGGTGCAAACCACCTCGTCTATTGATGATGGGTTTTTTGCAGCACTCCATTTACCGGTAGTTTGGATGTCAATTGATGATGCACAATCTGGCAACTTTCAAGTAGCTGATGACTCTAAAGTCAAGTTGGAGCATTATTGTTAGAACTTGGAAGGTAGTTTGGATGCCGAGTGGACTAGGTAGAACCAGGAGGTCATTCGGGTGCCGAGCTGTGTAGCTCTTTAGAGAGACTTGCAAGGAATCAGTGTCAAAGGACCTGGGGTGGCTTACCCGGCGTGGTCGCTCCGACACTTAAGTCAGTATGCTTTGTGTACGACCTAAATGTTTGTATGCTAGTAAGCTAGTGAGCCAATACTCTCGCGTACCTTTTCCCCCCTGTGAAGTTGGAGGTGAGGCCTATATATAGGCATTGCTTGGCGTGGGCCTTATGTATCGTGTTCGAGATCTCTGGGAGGTCATGCCTAACCGGTCCAAAGTCCTCGGAGGTAGCCATAAACGTGGATCAGTCTCCGTGCCTTGTTTGGTTTCCTCCAGAACATTCGGTGCGGGAGCCAACTTTCGAGAAACCCGAGAGTGGTTGGATGTGCATGCAGAATGGGTCGGTGAGCACGTCTCGTAGGTCGCCACATGGACCTCAATCAGAAGGTCGGCAAGCCCTTGAAGGAGGTCACTCCTCACGTCGAGGTCACTTCGGCTGGTGACGAGGTGCCACAGGTCAGCCCTGGACGGGGTGCTACGAGTCAGCCTGAATTGTAGACAAGGTTGCCAACTAGGTTTTTGTCAGGTCACCAGGTCGGGCTCTATCATTTTGGATAAGACAAGTCATCACCTATGTAATGTCGGGGTGTCATCCAGTTGTTCTGAGATGCCATGTGTCATGATGTCACTGGAGGGCCAAATCCGCCCTCATCAATTGCCCCCACTCCCAAGCTGAGATCAGCTCAGCGAAGGGAGTAAGTTGTTTATTTGGCCCAAGTAACTAATTTGATGAGCTCATAGCCGTTGGCATCAGTCTAGTTTTGCTCCTCAGGTTGGAAGAATCTAAGTGTTGAGTGCAGCCTTACGTAGAATCCCATTGTCTTGATTATCGGGGTGCAAGGGCAAATTTATCCACTCGAGGAGAGGCAAAGCAAGCACTCTAAGGACATCTACCTTACCAAAGATGCAACCATCAAGAAGTTTTGCAATTTAACCCAATACCTCAATAGCGAAATTCGCCATGCCGTCTTCAAGAGGGGCTTCTATTTGCATGACTGCCTCGTCAGATCGCTCCACCTGGGTAAACTATAACACAATGTCCCTCAAGTCGGTTCTCAAAAGAGTAGCCAGCGAGGTCGATGTGGAGCCTAAAACCAAAGTGGAAGTCGATTGTGAAGAGATTGGCCAAGTTTGCATCTACCATGGTGCTGAAAGTGAACTAGTCTTTCCTTCATTTCTTTTTCTCTCCCTTTATTTAATTAGGTCGGCGATGAGATGTTGATGCCTTTTGAGGTCGATTTAAGCATAGTGGTGGCAATGTTGTTGAGCTAGATAAACGGGGGCCGACCTTCTGAAGTCGGTCTTCCTGTTGCCATCGTGTTTTTGAAGTTGACTTGAGGTTACATTAGCTAAAAAGCGGTAAGGCTTTCCCTTACAACTCAACTTGACCAGGTCGACAAAGCAGAATGGTCATTCAGTTGTAGTCTTGAATGCGGTTGCTTCTATGTCATCACTTTGAGATTGGCTTCCCCGGGTAGGTGCTTGCAAGATCATGTGTATCACTTGCTCCTAGAACTACTGGTTGCCTACTCCTACTGGAGTCATGGGAGGCTCACCTTGAGGGGTTGGGTCTACTATCTGCGGGTCGCCTACTCTCACGGGAACCATGAAGGGCTCAACCTATGAGGCCAGTTCCACATTCAGTTCACTTCCAGCTCTCAAGGGAGCCATGAAGAGCTCGATCAGTAGTGAGGCTTCGCAGTCCGGGCTAGAGACAGTCTAGGCTAGATTGTTGAGCCTCGCCCGACTTGGTTGTTCATTTATGCTTTGCTTGTGAGTTTTGTTGATATGCACATTACTCTCTATGTTGGGCGGTAGGTTGATGCCACGGCTACACTACATCAGCCCTCGAAGACGCTGGTCATCTACTCCTATGAGAAGTCACAGGGAGCTCAACCTACGGGGGCAGCTCTAATAACTGTAGCTCGCCAACTCACACGGGAGCCTTGAAAGGCTCGACCTACAAGGGCATTTGCATAGTCCGTAGGTTGCTGACTCCCGTGGGAGCCACGAAGGGCTCAACCTATAGGGGAGACCTCGTGAAGAGAGCTGACAAGGCTCGTTCGGGCTAAATTGAGGTCGGCAGAGTTACTCGATCTATTGGAAATCAACTCTTGTGGGAGCCACAAAGGGCTTGACCTACGGGGGCGACCTTACTTCGAGGTGCCGGTTGCTAGATTGCTAGTGGTTGAGGCCGTTCTGCTGCTAATTATTTTGTGAATGCACCAAACTTCTCCTCCCATGTCCACATCTGAAGATCTATGCTTCAGCTCATAAAATTGTCACGCTTCAATCCCAGTGGGAGCCATTGATGGCTCTACCATGGGGAGAGGGGCGTTCACATGAGATAGCGGAGTGTTTTCCTGGGGTAATGGGAGTGTTGGGTTTGGTGTGGTTACGACTACAGGAAGTGCTAGGGGCACTAATCTTGCTTGATTGTCACAGAGGGGTTTTCAAGGTTATCACAGATGTTCTTACCCCCTAATAATTGATACTTTGTTCTTGATGTTGGTGCTACTCAAAAATGTCATTGAATTGACAAAAATGGGAATTAGAATGTGAAAACTTAGCAATCTAGAAGGTGAGATCTTAGCTTTCTAGAAGGTTAAAACTTAGCTTTTTGTTGCATTTACCACAGACGACGCCAATTGATTATGGGTTTTTTTGCAGAACCCCGTTTACTGGTAATTTGGATGTCGATTGATGATGTGCGATCTGGCAGCTTCCAGGTGGCTGATGACTCTGAAGTCGAGTTGGAGAATTCCTGCTAGAACTTGGAAGGTAGCTTGGATGTCGAGCGGACTAGGCAGAACTAGGAGGTTGTTCGGGTGCCGAGCTAGGTAGATAAGCGAGCTGTGTTGCTCTTTAGAGAGACCTACAAGGAATCAATGTCAGAGGAGGGCGTGGTCGCTTTGATGCTTAAGTCAGTACACTTTGTGTACGAGCTGAATGTTTGTATGCTAGTAAGCTAGTGAGCCAATAATTGTGCATACCTTCTCCCCCTGTGAGGTTGGAGGTGAGGTCTATATATAGGCATTGCTTAGCGTGGGCTTTACGCATTGCATCTGAGATCTCTAGGAGGTCGTGCCTAACTAGTCCGAAGTCCTCGGAGGTAGCCATGCACATGGACCAGTCTTCACACCTCGTTCGGTTTCCTCCAGCATTCAGTGCGGAGGCCAACTTCCAAGAAACCTAAGAGTGATGGGATGTGCATGCAGAATGTATCAGCGAGCATGTCTCAGAGGTCGCCACAAGGTCGGAAAGCCCTCAAAGGAAGTCGCTCCTCACATCGAGGCCACTTCGGCTAGTGACGAGGTGCCATAGGTCGGCCCTGGATGGGGTGCTACAAGCTGCCCTAAATTGTGGATGAGGTTGCCAGCTAGGTTTTCGCTATGTTGGTGTCGGAGGCAGGTCGCCAAGTCGGACTCTATCGTTTTAGCTAAAACAAATCATCGCCTATGTGATGCCAAAGTGTCATCCAATTGTTTTGAGATTCCATGTGTCATGATGTCACTGGAGGGTCAAATCCACCCTCATCAACTACCAATGTGTCGATGGGTTCCTCTGCAATGCTTGGGAGAAGGTTGATTTCATTTGGTGGTATGAGGACGTTGTCACCAAGAGGGTTGTTCATTGGCTCTTCTACACAGGGTGGTTCTTTGCAAGAAGATTCGTTCATGTTGTGACTTTCGAGGAGAGAGTAGTACTCGAGGATGAAAAATGGCAAGCCCCTATATACTATTTTTAAGAGTAGTACTCTCAGGAGGATTTGATGAAAGAATGAATTTTGAGAAGTTCAGTGGAGTAGCACTGACTAAAATGGTGTCAAAATAGAGATTGTAGTTGGAACTACGTCTTTTACAAGTTCTAGAACTACCACTTGTGTTGGACTTTGTGAAGTCGGATGTGGTGAACAAAGAAAAAGATAATAGGGGGCGAGCAAGCAAAGTCAGACGGAAGGTTGTTGAATGGAGTAACTGCAGTTAAGTCTCCCATTGCTCTCCCCAATCGTCATGGTGCTATTGCCAAGAAATGGGGCTACTGTGTCTACTCTGGCTCCAGTCTGGGTGGCAGTTGATGGTTCAACGGTGGCCCCACTAGCATGGTATTGGAGATAAACCTAACTGAACCAGATCTAATATGGACTCTGGTAGGCTTAACCAATCTAGATCTAATATGAACTTTGATAAGGACTCTGAGATAGATAAGGATAAGACCAGATCAACATGATCTCTCATGTACTCTATCTAATCTTCTGTTGTTAGTTGCTATCTTGTATGTTTCCATATGTAATTCAAACTCTCCAATGGAGCCTATAAATACCATTAGCTTCAGTGATCCAAGACACTGAAGTCAATTCCCCTCATACGAGTTCTCTCTTCTTTTAAAGTATTTTCTTAACTCAAACTTGGTATCAAAGCCGATGGAGTTCTCTCAAGGAAGCAATGGCAACCGAACCAATGTGGATGCTGGTTCAAATGTTTCAGGATCGACATCTTCAATTCCCTCTCTTCAAAATGTGATGCGCTATCTCCCCATCAAGTCTTCAAAATGTGATGCGCTATCTCCCCATCAAGCTAGGCAATGACAACTACTTCTTGTGGCGTGTGCAGTTTCTTCCTATACTCCGACATCACCATATGATGGATCTTGTTGAAGGGAAAAAGCAACTTCCACCAAAGATGATACCTGATCCAGCAGGCGAAGGGAGTATATTGAACCCTAAATATGTTAAATGGTACGATACTGATCAACTTGTTCTGAGATGGTTAATTTCTTCTCTTACTGAGGGCATCATGGCCCAAGTTGTGGAATTTTCGACTTCAGCAGAGGTATGGTGCTCTCTTGCTACCTCTTATTCAACCCATGCTAGATCTCACATACTGCAACTCAGGAAGCAGTTGCGCAGTTTAAAGAAAGGCTCTCTATCTATTTCTGCTTACATTTAAAAAGCAAAATTTATAGTGGACGGTTTGTCTATTGTTGTTGAACCTGTTCGTAAATCTGATTTGGTTCTTTATATTCTAGCTGGGTTAGGGAATGAATATGAGTCTGTTGTGATTGCTATAACCAACAGACTAGATGCGAATACCCTCGCTGTGCATGATATTATTAGCACTCTTCCGAACCATGAGATTTAGCTCGAAGAGCAAGGACACATCTCATCTGGTTCGGGTATTTCATCGGCTGCTAATGTAGTTGGAGTGAAACCGAAAAAAAAAATTCGGGTTTCCAAAATCAGCAAAAACAATCTCAAAATACCTACGGCCGTGGTAAAGGTCGAGGGAAAGGTCAACAACAAAATTTTTAGAATTTTAATCCACAACAAATTTACAATCAACACCAATTCTCCAATGGTGGACAAGGTAAGGAACCTCCAATTATTTGTCAAATCTACAATAGACTAGGACATGGTGCGCTTACCTGCAGGAAGGCGAAATATATTTTTGCAAATAATAATGACCAAACAAACCCGCCGCATACAACAGCCATACTGCGCCTTCATACAACTGTGGTAATTCATCATTTGATCCAACATGGGATCCGGATTCAGGCACGACACGTCACATGACATTCGACGTTGATAACATCCAAAATCGGTCAAGGTATCTAGGTTCGGATCAGGTCATAGTGGGTAATGGCCAAGGTTTGCAAATAAAACATACTGGTTCCTCGTCTCTTCTCTTTAATCAGCATGCCTTCACATTGGCTGATATCTGTCATGTTCCTGCAATCTGCAATAATTTATTATCTATTAGTAAGTTTACAAAGGACAATGATATATTCTTTGAGTTTCACAGTGATTGTTGCTTTGTGAAGGACTATATGGGGAAAATCCTGCTTCGATGAGTCACTAGAGAAGGATTGTATTGCTTTCCATCAACAACAGCCATTTCACACAGCTCGACAATTGGACATTCTGCTCTTGTTGGTGAATGGACAAACCTTCAGGGTTGGCATGAGCGTCTTGGTTATGCAGCACTTTGTACCGTCCATCAAGTCATCTCTTAGTATGGTTTACCGTATTCTAGTCAAAATTCTAGTTTATTTGTTTGTGAATCTTGTCAAATGGGTAAGAGCCATCATTTGTCTTTGCCTTCATCTTCGTCTAGGTCTCAGAGTCTGTTGGAACTAATTTTTTCTGATGTGTAGGGTCCTTCCTTAGTTAAGTCTAATAAAGGGTATTCTTATTATGTGTTATTTCTTGATGATTATTCCAAGTTTTTTTGGATATATCCCTTAGCACGAAAATCTGATGTTTTTGAGGCATTTTTAAAATTTAAGTGACATGTTGAACTATTTTTCAACTCCAAAATCCGTGCTTTCTAATCTGATTGGGGAGGGGAGTATTACAAGCTCTCTTCCTATCTTGATTCCATGAGCAGAACGGTACAGTTGAGAGAAAACATCGCCACATTATTGAATCCACCCTTGCTCTACTAGCTACCTCCAAGCTCCCCTTCTCCTTCTAGGCCGATGTATTCGAGACAACCGTATACTTGATTAACCAGGTTTTGTCTCCCACCTTGCGAGGTTCATCTCCTTTTCAGATGTTGTTTCAGAAGAACCCTGACTACTCTATGTTATGATGTTTTGGATGCGCCTGTTTTCCTCTCTTGCGGCTATATAATGCTCACAAGTTTCAGTACCGTTTATTGCAGTGCATTTTTCTAGGTTACAGTCATTCTCATAAAGGATACAAATGCTTCCACCCATCGACAGGTAAAGGGTTTATTGCACGTCATGTAGTGTTCGATGAGGATCTCTTTCCTGTTGTCCCTCCATCTCCATCTCCATCTCCATCGTCCACTTTTGGTGATCCCCCCGGTTTCTATCTACATGTTTCCCTTCAACTTCAGCAATCTCCTTCTGCAATTCAGCCACCTTCTACAACGCCTCTACCAGAAAGCTCTCCTTCCAGTTCAGATGCACATACTTCTCTAGTTGAAGCTCCTGTCCGCAGACAGCCTCGCTTTCGTATGATGGAGGAGTTGTTGGCTACCACACCGGCTGTTCCACCACCCACCCGGTAGCATTCTATGACTACACGTTCCATGGATGGCACTCTCCCTATTCGGTTCCATCTAACCACGAGATGCCCTATACCAACCGCATTGCTTAACTCTCTTTCTTCTGAAATGGAGTCTCGTTCCTATACTGAACAGCCAAATCTTCGCATTGGAGATCTGCCATGCAGTTGGAGTTCGGTGCCCTCTTGAAGAATCACACATGGGATCTTGTGCCTTATCATCCGTCCATGAACATTGTAGGTACTAAGTGGGTCTATAAAATTAAATGGAAGTCAGACGGCTCTCTAGAGTGATACAAGGCCAGAATTGTCACTCAAGGTTTTCATCAAGTACCAGGCATTGACTTTACTGACACTTTTAGTCCAATAGTAAAACTAGTCACAGTTCGCACCATTTTGGCTATTGCCACTGCTCATTGCTGGTCTATTCGGCAACTGGACATTAACAATGCATTTCTTCATGGCCTTATTGCTGAAGACATTTATGTTCATCGTGCCAGGTATGTGTGCAAGCTGAAGAAGGCCCTGTACGAACTAAAGCAAGCCCCTCGTGCCAGGTATGCTCACCTGACTTCCACTTTACTTACTCTGGGCTTTCGGAATTCTGTTGTTGATCCCTCATTGTTTATCTACAAGAGTAAGTCCATTACTATGTACATCTTGGTGTATGTTGATGATATCATAGTTACTGGCAACTCTCCCTCTGCTATTTCTTCCATGCTTCAACAACATTCAATAGTGTTTCCTATCAAGGACCTCGTCCCATTGCATTATTTTCTTTGAATCGAGGCACAATGGACCTATGACGGCATCCACCTCTCTTAGAAATGGTATATTCTAGACTTGTTGCATCATACCAAATTTGATGGAGCCAAACTCTGTAGTTCTCCGATGGCAACATCTACTCGGTTAAGCAGAACATCAGGGACACCTCTTTCCGGCCCTACTGAATACAGGAGCGTTGTTGGTGCACTTTAGTACATTACCTTAACCAGACCGGATATCTCCTTCTTCATCAACAAGGTTTGTCAATTTCTTCAGACACCAGCTGACGAGCATTGGTCTACTGTGAAACGCATCCTGCGTTATCTCAAGTGCACACTTGATCATAGTCTTCATTTTGGTTCCTCCTCTACCTCTCTTCTGCTGAATGCCTTCACAGATGTTGATTGGACCAGCTGTTCGGATGATTGGCAGTTTACAGGAGGATTTGTTGTTTATTTAGGTTGTCACCTCATCAATTGGAGCTTAAGAAAACAACATACTGTGGCTCGTTCCAATACGGAATCTGAATTCCGATCTCTTGCCAATACTGTCACTGAAGTTCTATGGCTTCAATCTCTCTTAACCGATATGGGTTTTCTTGTTTTAAAGCCTACAGTGTGGTGTGACAGTCTCGGTGCTACCTATCTTGCGGCACATCCTGTCTTTCACGCACGGACCAAGCATGTGGAAGTAGACTTTCACTTCCTACGGGATCTCTGCGTGGCTAACAAACTATCCATCCGTTACATTTGTTCTGAAGACCAAGTAGCTGATGTTTTCACCAAACCTCTAGCCACACCTTGGTTCAATCTTCTACGGTCCAAGCTTTACATCTGGCCGTTCAGTTTGAGGGGGCATATTGGAGATAAACCTAACCGAACCAGATCTAATCTGGACTTTGATAAGGACTTTGAGATAGATAAGGATAAGACTAGATCAACATGATCTCTCATGTACTCTATCTAATCTTCTATTGTTAGTTGCTATTTTGTATGTTTCCATATGCAATTCAAACTCTTCAATTGAGCCTATAAATACCATTAGCTTCAGTGATCCAAGACACTTAAGCCAATTCCCCTCATATGAGTTCTCTCTTCTTTTCAAGCATTTTCTTAATTCAAACTCATTGGACATGGGTTGATGAATGGTTTTGTGGGTGGTTTTGCCATGTTGGGGAGTTTGTTTGCGATGGTTTTACTTTGAGCAACAAAAGCTTGAAATGTATTAAGAAGTTTTCTTCTGGGTTTTCACTTTTCAGCATTCTTTTTCTTTCTTCCATATTTACATGTAGATAGCTATCATTTATTAGAGAAACCTGGGTTTTTCATTTATGTATGCAAGGTTTGCAACTTTGGTATAATAGAAGTAAAACGGCAATTCTGTGTTTTGTGTACCTCTCTCTATGACTGAGAAACCACCATTAAGATAACAAAATATAGGGCTTCAAATCTACCATCTTATACATTAACTCATAAAGCAATCAAAATCTAGTTGCAAGTCGAGAGCAATCCTTTGTCTGGCGCTCACACTTGGTGGGAATTATCACCTTTCAAAATTAACAGAATACCCCACCTTGTACATTGCATGAGTCATGGGGTTTTGATCCAACGGTGGGTTGCTGGAAAATAGGTCCTTTGCTAGTAAGAAGGAAGAAATGGAAGAGGGGCGGTGAGTTGCATACAAGAGAGAGGGAAGAAGAAGTGGAAGTGTGGATCCAGAGCGGGTGGGACTGGGAGAGGTTGAAACAAAAAAGGTTGTACTCGGGATTTGTTACTCACTTTTCCTATCCATTCTCTATCTGCCATGAATTGGAGTCACACATCTCTTTTATGAATTGAGAGATGTGTAATTATAATTAAACGATGGGTAATAGAAAAAGTGAATAGGAAATCTGAGCTCTAATGGGTTTACAAAATTTAAATTGTTTCTGAATCTAGACTCCAGATTTTATACAAACTTTTCCTACCCACCTGTAAATCGGAGTCACACATCTCAGATCACGGCGGATAGAGAGTGGGTATGAAAAGTGAATAGGAAATCTCGACGGCTAAGACTGCCGTTAGCCGCTGGAAAGAGGGGAGGGTGGGAGGGACAGACGATGCGAGCTCCCTACGGTGGATATTCTTGGCTTTATTTATGTACGATGCAGTTTACATCGTTGGCCTGGAGAAAGAAAAAATCTCAATATTATTTGTCCCTATTATTAAAAATGAAACTGCGTCTACTAGTAATGCTGCTGGGCCAATCACACTACAGCACGTCAGCTCCATAAATGTGTCAAGTTGACGTGGCACACCATGATTGGTCCATAGAGTGTGTTGGAGTCAAAACAAGTCGTCCGCTATTATAGCTAGGCACCATAAAAGAAAGGAAAACCTGTAGACCGGAGCCAATCATCAGCTCCATGTAAGAACTCCCCCACCGTAAAGCGCCGAACTATTTCTTCGCTGCAGTTGCTCTTGTAGCCACTCCACGTAACACGTCGTCGGGTGTCTGACCCCGGACCCGTGTTCATGTACTCTACGTATTCCACCGTGTCCAGTCTGCTATACTCGTCCCACTGGTACCAGCCTTGTGGGTGTATGAGCTCCCCCAAGTAACTCTTCATCACCACCGTCCTGGAATAGTTCCTCCACGGCCGACCCAAGAACGTTGAAAAGCTGCCTAACCCCACCGACCTGAGCTCCGGTGCAGCCATTATTGTGCAATTCTGCAACGATATGCCCGTGTTCTGATTTGGGTCATCTCTTCCTTGTGCAGTTATCATGTTCTTCTGGCCCGGGATCGGTTTGCGCACCAGGATCAGGCAGTTCTGGAATATTGCCGCTGCATTTCCGAATATGAAATCAATCGTGCCTTGGATCGTGCACTCTCGGTACAACTGACGGAATGAATGAGCGTAAAGGGTGTCCTGATAGGAGATGAAGTTGCACCGGTAGAATGCAGAATTGGAGGTCACTCGGAGGGCAACTGCTTGGCGCTTTTCCCGACTAGATGTATTGATGATGGTCAGGTCCCTGGCTAAGAACCTGTCTCCAATCACAGCTGCAGAGATATTTCAAATTACAGTCAAGGCCTACCTGTTATTTTCATCGAATGATGAGCACAAAATGAAAACATATGCATGGAGATCGATTCAGAAAAACACATCGTACTTAAAGTAGCAGAATTGAAGGTAGAGAATCCATCGACGAAGTTCCTACTCCCGGAGATAACCGTCGAATTCATCCCCTCTCCAATCAGCATGATATTTGTCTTGCTTCTTGGGATCTCTACATTCTCCTTGTATACTCCCGTCTTTATCTTAATCATAAACCTAGAACGGCTCATCCTTGGCGCCATCCTCACTGCCTCACCGATTGTGCGATAATCTCCGCTACCATCAGTGGCAACAATGAGGTTCGGTCTTATCTGCGCTGCCACATCCGTAAGTTTCCTATCGCTGGCGGTCATCCACTCCGGGAACACGTCTGGGTGCATTTCAGGATATTGAATCTTTTGGGTAGAGACCATGATGTCCCGGCTGATGTTCTCAGTGAGCTTGACCATCGCCAAACAATTGCTGATCATTCGATATATGGGAGCCAACAATCCATGAAGGTGTTCTTTAAGACCCTTCTGGCTTTCTGGGTCGGCTTCTTCAACGTCAGAGAATCCATCGATACATGTGTTCTCATTGGTCATGGCCGCGCTCAATAGGGTCTGGAGGTTACTGTACAATCTACCACGGAAGCCTACTGATGCCGAGGAGAAATAGCGTAGGTCTTGGAGAGCTTGAGCTTGTTGGAGCTCGTATTGTGTCTGATCGAGCATCTCCAGACAATCTTGTAGAGCATTCCTTTCTTGTGGGTTCAAATCTTGACGGGTGAGAAGACCCATGATATGGGTTTGTGAAATATTGACAGAGTTGAAGGTCAGATTGATAGCGATGACGAGGATGTGTCGTGGATGGGTGGCGTTTTTGGAGGAAGGAATGGAAGAGAGAGTGGAGAAGCAAAGGGAAGGATAGAGGGTCTTGGCGCAGGTGTTCTTGAGAACTGGGTGTGAGGATGGAGTTGCAGAGGCAGTCAATCCCTTGTGCCGGCGAGGCAATTCTCTGACAAATGCAGCAAAGAAGAGAGTCACAAGGACAATAAAGACGATGAGTGGGATCGTCTTCTCTCGATTTATGGTTGCAGGTTTTGAAGAATTCTTGGAGATTTTATCAGTGTTCTTGTTGATGACGACGGACTCCATTTCCTTTCATTAAAAATTAAGAAAAACAAACAAGAGACAGAAGTAAAACAATTTCATCATGTATGCGATTTATTAACATTGACCATACTAAAAACTTCATTATGAAGTAAGCATACAATAAGAAATTAATTGCCGTACGCCCGTACCAAATTTTTTTAGTATAAATAAGAGGAGCTATACAAGTCACAAGACGACACGACGGAGGTAGCTCCGCCCCATAAATCATCTCTGCATAGAAAGTAAAGACTCGGGATCACCTGCCAACAAAATGGTTCCAACACTACCCTATCAAGTATCAACTACGAAATCGGCTTCCAATTGAGTGTTCGAACAGCCTTTAGAGCCTTCATCGGGAATATCTTCCGGTGATGATCAAAATTGACCACAAGGACAATGATGGAAAGTTGTTGGAGTAGAGTGTGACATCGTCTTCGAGTGTCACCTCGGCTCATCACTTTGACTAATAAGAGAGACCGGCAACCATAAAGTGAGTTAGAGGACTTGTGTAGAGAGATAGAGGATTCATGAGGAGAGTTAGAGAGCTCCATGTGCTCATAGGGGGAGCTAGAGAACTTGTAAGGAGAGCTGGTGAGCTTCGCGAGATGAGTTGATGAACTCGTAGGGAGAGCTTGAGAGCTCTATATGTGCCGAGGTGTTCAATGTGCCTTGTTCATAGTACTCTACTACCATGTTGAGTTGTTCAAATGAATGGGGGATTCACCTATTTATAGGAGAGGGGCTTTGTCCGAGAACTGACACGTCTCTCACATATGGTTGGAGCTCAGTCTACTTGTCACACCCTCAATTGACACATTGTGTGCATGTGGTAAGCAATGGGCCTGCATGAAGTGCACTGACATTGATGTTCTAATCAGCTCAGTTACGTGTTGCTTGTGCATATTATGAGTTGGTGTCAGATCAGCTTGTCAGGACCAGGTCAGCTCGCCAATTGACAACTTTGCCCCCTCTAGCATGTTGCCACTTGGTAGTTCTTAACTGGTGGTTGATTTTGGCCTTATCATATTTGTATTTCTGTGCTTTATTTCATGGGGAGATATTCCCAATGCAAGGCTAATAGGTTATGATGGTTGTTCGAACAGGCTTGCACTAACTGAATCCCTTAAAAGATTTGACATTATTGACAAAGATAAACTTTTTGGGATGAGATAGGAGACCGGATCTGCTCCTCATAGAGCGGCTCACATGGACCTCACAGTCTCATTCCACCATGTATTGGAAGCATCTCCCGTCCTTTTGTATTGTTATTAATGAGGAGATGTTCTCAATACACGATAGAATGGGGCTATGAGGTCTATGTGAGATGCACTCTATGGAAGTAAATCCCAATAGAGCTTCCCTATCTATACCAATTTGGAATTTGGATTTCATATTCACAACATATCACAACCATGCATTAGGCTCAGTTTGGAAAGAGTAAAAATACAAATATGTAGAATACAAAACTATATATTTTTGTATTATTTTGTATGTATTTGTAATGTACATATTTGTATTTGTACTCATTTCAAACTGAGCCTAAAAAACATCTTCCCATAAATAAAACAAACAAGTATAGAGATGTTCCCCGTCCACCACTTAAAATGTTGTGAGGACCAAATCTGATCTCTAATCAAGCATTTTTGAAGGAAAAAATGTTTCAGACATATATCCTCAATACTAACCCTAAGCCAACCCAAAGTTGACTCCATGTTGGGTTGGGTTGGGCCAACTCATCCTTTCTCCCGTGCTCTTAACATCTCATAAAATGTTTCAAATTCTTTTAATCTTTGAATAAGAAACATATACTAATCTGTTATGACCATGAAACATCCATATTTTTATTGGTATTTACCCATTTGATCTTTTTATTAGATTATTTATTACAAATGAAAAAAAATATTTTATAAAATTAGCAATAATAAAACACAAATTTATGGAATAAAAATCGCAAATGACAAGTTATCATTAGGGTTAGGGCTTAAAAGTTATGACAATTTGATAATTATTGTATGTAATTGTACTATAATACATATGAAGATAGTAATAATATAGTTGGGTTCAGGTTGGATCAAGTTGCCCATGGGTTGGGTGGGGTGCTCATGAACTGGTTAACCGAACCATGAGTGCTCATCGGCCAGCTAATCGATCTTGTTGGCTTTTGATAAATACCTAACCAAATCAATTCAATTAATTAGTTTACCGGTATATTAGTTTTTAGGTTTTTTCTTTTTTTTTTATAATATATAGGGTAAATTACAAAGACCCCGACTGTACTATGGGTATGTGACAATTGTTTTTCGATAAAGACCCCGATACTATGACCGTGAGATAAAGACCCCTTGTCCAAAAGTGCTGCTGTAATATATTTTAATCCCTATACTACTCTTATAATAATTAGACGAGAAAAATGCTGTTCGTCTTTTCCGACCTTCCAATACCATCCATCCATTTCTTCACATTTCTCTCTCTCCCTCTCTTTTCCCCAAATCCGATCTGGTGGTCGGTCAAATGGCTGAATACGACTCCAAAATCAGTAGCCTCAACGAATCCAGCTCCAGCTCCAAGGATTTCCAACAAGATCAGAAAGACGAAGGTTGGCTTCAGCTGGGAATCGGTGATTACGTGACGGGAAGAACCGAGTTTAAGCATAATCAAATGGAAGCAACCACTCCAACAGTCAGATTGGTGGAGCTCGATCTATTACCACCCAGCGGCAGTAGTATTAGAAGCAGCACACAACAAGTTAAACCATTATTAAATCCTTTCTTCCATACGAGTTTAGAAGTCATCGTCCAAGCAGTTCTAGTGGTGGTACCAGTATCATCGGTATGCCTTTGTTCTTGCCGCACCCGAGGACCAGTTCGAGTTTTCCTCAACCTGAGGTCCCATGGGGATATAGGCCTAACCCATGGAATCCAACAACTTCATCCTCTTCTTGTTCTCCGATGCTGCTGCCTGCAACTTATTACGCCCCACAGTTTCAACAACCAGCTTTAGACGTTGCCGGTCCAAGCTCAGATGTTAGAGTCGTCGAGGCTCCTCCGAGAACGCAATCCGGTGTTTGGTTTATTCTCCAAGCATCACAAAATCAGTAAGTACTGAATAGATGGAAGAATCAGATCATGAAGAAATAATGGAAGAAACCGAAGACCCTATCAAGAGAAACTTTCTTGCCTCCTTTTTCTTTCTTTCTTTCTTTCTTTTCACTCCTTTTCTGTATGTCTCTGCTTTATGTTAATTTCCTGAAAGGAAAACCGTGGTTATTGGTTAAAACAACTCCTCGTCTAATCAACAGCATTTATCCACCCCCCCCCCCCCCTCTATGGGAGAATGACAGTTCGATTGTTAATGAAATATCTGGTTAACAAACTCAAACTAGAAAACGAATCAGAGCTACTTAAAACCATCTTTGCATGTTTCACTTCTAAATGCCTATAGAATTAATGGTTGGTTCGGTACCATATTTTTTTTATTCATTTTTAGCTATTTGCGTACTAAAATCACAATTCACGAATGCAAAATTGACAAAACATTAGTTACCCTAACAGACCAACACCAACCTCATAGACGAGGCGCAGTCAATTCACTCTTTTTGTGTCTTCTGTTTTTCTGAGGAGAGAGAATAAGAGATGGAGGATGCGCAGTTTTCCGCGTTATGAGGTGTTGAACTGAAGGGTCGTATCCATCCTTTAGTTCTCCACGTGGCCAAAGAGAGGATGGTGAGGGAGAGGAAAAGAAGAGAAGAAAGGCAAGACAATATGTTAAATAGGTTTTAAGAGAAAAATGACAAAAAAAAAAAGAAAATACAAAAAGTTTAGTGGGATATTTTGGTAATTTAATGCATTCCGTCATCTGACTTAACGGTCAAGGGGTCTTTGTCACAAAACAAAGTACAGGGGGGTCTTTGTAATTTACCCTAATATATATTATAAATATTATAAATATAAATTATATATATATATATATATATATATATATATATATATATATATATATATATATGGTTCTGTTAATATGGGATTTTCTAGGTTAACCAAAAATTAAACTGGTACATTTGTTTTTTTTTTCTTAAAAATACTGATGGGTTTGGGTAACTAGATTTTTTATTCTAATTACTCGGTTCAGTTTTTCAATCGAGTCAACCCTAATCCTATCACCAACTTAACTCAACCCAAATGGATTAGAGATGGATTTGTCTTTGGTGCTAATCCAATTCAAGGCAACAACAACAATAATAATAATAATAAACAAGAAGAAGAAGAAGAATAAGATGAAGAAATAGCACATTTAAATTATGGTGATTTATCAAATCATGGATTTACTAAAACCTACCCTATACATAGCCTTTTGGTAAAACACTCCTATGGTTTGAATCTAATTTACTTCATCCATTTTTTGTCATAAAAAAATATGGAAATAACAGTGTTGGACCCTAATGTCGATTCAGATCAATCTAATCAAAAGAAAGTAAAAAATGAAAATATCATTTTTGTCCCTAGTTAAAACACAAGTAAATACTTTGTTCAATTACTTTTATTCTTTGTTCACAAAAAAAGGGAAGGTATGCATAGGGTTGCACCTTGGACTGAATTAGTCCAAACACAACCTACAAACATAAGGTTGGGTTGAAGTCCAGATTTCATGTTAGGGTTGAGACATTGACCAACCCGCCTCGCTCCAAACTCGACTTAACTTCATATTTACATGTATAAATATCATATTTACATGTAATTACTTATGTATATGTGTATTCACCATTCACTATTCATGCATGCAAGTATTTATGTATTTATCTATCTATATATGCATGCAAAAAATTAATAGTAATTACTTATGTATATGTGTACTCACCTTGGACTGAATTAGTCCAAACACAAAAAATATAAGTTTAAAGGCCTTTTTTAAATGCAATAATTATGTTCATTTACACACAATTAATAGTGATAGTATTGGATTAACATGAGACCTTAGAGTCTAGGAAATAAGTACACGGCAAAAGTAAGTAGAGAAAGTTGGGCCAACTCTAGACCAACCCAATCCCAACATGAACCCAAGTACCCAACCCAATCATCAACAACATGGGTTGGGTTATGTTGACTAGGTGTGGATTCAAGCTGAGTCAAGTTGAATAGTATCAGACTCGAGCTCGAATTCGGTTCGAGGCAGAACCTTGAGCTCGAGTAAAAAATTCATAAGTTCAAGTTCGGCTCGGTTCGAGATCGATTTTAAAAAAAAATATTTTATAAAAATAAAGATTATATATATATAATTTATTTTATATTTAAAAAATTAAGAATTATAATAATTAAATAATTATAATATTTTTATTATATATTATTTTCTATAATATTATTATATATATTAAATATATGAGCCGAGCTCTATTAGGCTTGAATTCGGCTCGTTTAATAATCGAGTCATTGAATTGGGCTCGAGCTCGGTTAAAACCAAGCCAAGCCCAGCTTTTCACGAGCCGAGCTCGAATAACTCGTGAAAAGCTCGGCTTGTTGCCACCCCTAGTGTTGACCTAACCCATCCCAACTTGCACTCCTAGCTATTTTGTTGTAGAGTAAGAATCATAATGACTTGTTCTCTCTTATCTTCATTATGTTAAAATCAAACATTGTTTTTTTTTTGTTATAAAAATTTGATAAGAAGCACTAGGGATATTTCCAAAATAAATAACCATGGATCCTTAAACATTATTTCAATCAATTTAGGTGGTCATTTACAATTTTCAAAGAATAATACGTCCATAAAAACTTAAGTATAGTTATATGCAATATAATAATGCATATATAAATATGGTATATGATATTTTTTATAATACATGTGTGTATAAATAAATAATCTATTGACAATAAAAGTATACGTAATTAAGTAGTGCAAATCTTATTGGTTTTTAACCATATTGAAAATTTATCAATTTTCCAACTCAACCGGGCTCAAGTTGCAGTACCGCCTTACCGTTATGCTGCCTTGGTCAAAATGCTATATGGCATGGGTACTCACTACTCAGCTTCTATTTGGGTACCTCTTTCGAATAAATGATACTTTTCGACCAAGCACTTGTTTCTCAAATAGTCTATGATCAGTTGATCATCGAGCTATACATAGATGTGTAAAATGGGCTGTGCTGGGCTCCCATGGTATGGCTCGTGGGTGGTCTTTGTAAAGTAAGGACCGTGTCGTGTTAGTTTGTGGGTCATCACGGATTGTGTTGCCTTTCCCGATAAAAAATTTGGGGGTCTGCTCGGTATGGCCCATGGCCCAGGCTCATGTGGGCCTGTGTCGTATCGCTGGTCGGGCTGGTCCATGGGCTGAGTCTTTGGTCAGGTCGGACTATATATCAGGCTAAAGCTATTTATTTAAAATAAATTAATAAAAAATTTAAAATTTAATTTTATATGAATTTTGGGTATAAAAATGTTTATATATATAATAATTAAATAAATTAGTATAATAAAATTATAAAATATATTTATTTTATTAATATATTATATACTATATATTATCATATAATTATAATTTATATAATATTATATAAATATATATAAAATATATATATGTGATCCGCTCGGTCGTGCCATACCATGCCAACCCATGGACCTAAAACCCCAGGCCAGCCATATGGAATTAGGATTGTAACGAGAGCCGAGAGGGTCGCAATAAATTAAAGGTGTTTCGTGTAATTTTCAGATTTGAAGTATTCCTGTAAGTTTCTTTGTTGCCCTAGCCTCTAAACCCTTCACCATCTCACCTCTTTCTCTCTCTCGAACAGTTGAAGGAGGATTTCTACATCCGAAGCATAAGCAAAGTTTTCTGCTTCTCATTCGTGAAATACAATGGGAAGAGAACGAGAAGCTCCAAAGCAGCAGCAGGTCTCGTATACGGTGGAACAACTCGTCGCTCTGAACCCGTACAATCCTGACATTCTTCCTGATCTCGAAAACTTTGTGAACGAGCAGGTGACTTCCTGACACTAGACCTAGAAATTGAGAGCTTATTGCAACATCAGGTTCCATCATGCGTTATAGTTCTTTAGTTTTTCGTCAGTTTCTCAGTTAATAAATCGCTGAAAAGACAAAGAATAGAAATCATACAGGAATAGGATAAAAAATAAAGGTTAGGTGGAGTCTGATTGGTTGGGGGTGATGAACATTGAGTTTAGATTGATATTCTTCTATCATATTGTTTTTTTTTTCAAACCTTTAGTGGGTTTAATCTTCTGGTATGTCATCGTAAATAGAAAGAAATTCTGTTCGCTGTAGACTGATGGGTTTATGTTGTTTGTTTAAGAAATAATAAATGTGTCAATTCAACGTTTTTTATGTGGATTCTAGCTTGTTTGTCTACAGAGGCTGTATTAGTAGAATTCCTATAGCACTAGGAAAAACTACAAGCTTTCACTTAAATACAGAAAAAAAACTTTGTCAGAGGTAGAAATTGCTTCACCTAAATAACCGTTCTCCAAGGTACGTGATTTTTGGGCTATGATGGAAAGGTTATCTAAGAAATTGGAAGATTGGAAGAGAAAAGCACATTCGTCCCGGGGTGTGGAGATTTTGTAATTTGCTTATGTGTTTCTAATAGGAAGGGAGAAGCTTTACTGTTTAGATAACTGGCTCTGTTCTTTCTCTAAGGAACAACAAAGGTTATGGAATTCAGTGGTAAAGAAAATATTGAAATCAGTGCAAATTGCTGAAGTGTTGGTTCTACTGCAAGAGTTATTTCAGTTGACCATTGGAAATCAACTAATGCTGTAGTGACTTCATGTCAGACTCTGCAAGAGTTATTTCAGATTCTGCTTCTTTTGGGTGATAAATTTATATTTCGGGAGAATCTTTGTTTTATCAGACTCTGCTTCTTGTCACAGTTTAGGAATTAGCCATCTTTTCTCTTTCTCCCTTTCTCCCCATGGCATTTCTTAGAACTTAGGTTTTCTGGAAATACAATACTCAGTTGAAGACCTGCTCCAATTCTAAGAGAAACTCAAAAAATGTTTTTTTTTTAAATTATTATTATTTTTTTATATTTTTTAGTTTTTCTTTCTTTCAAAAAATAAATGAAACAAACTTGGATTAATATCATATTCCGTTCCAAGACCCATATATCCGTTTGGACTCGGAGTTTAACAGTCAGATTGGATTTGGATGTGTTTGGATCTGATTCGAGTCCAGCACAATTACAGCTCTGTTCCTAAACTCCAAATAGTTCCTGGTGAAAACTAACTGGTTGTGTCCTACTCTTGGAAATGTCTTTAATTGTGAGGTACACTGAAAGTTAGTCCCTTTGATATGCTCCATTTCTGTTGTATGGCTTGGTCAGAAGCACCTCAAGTGTGTATCTCTTGTAAGGCTTATATTTAGACAATTAACCACTTGTTCTTTTGCTTTTGCCATTGAGAGTGAGGACCATTTCATACCTCTCTTTGGTTCTCAGCGGCAACATCTTGGTAGCATTGATAGTTGTTTTTCATTTTTTTTGAGACAGGACTTCTTTCACCTCTGACTATGAGATGGAAGGCTATCTGCTGATGCTCTAGAATCTAGATACATTATTCTCAGGCTGACAAATGAGAGAATGCAGGTTCAAGTCTGAGAGTGGCATTATAGTAATATTAGGTTTGCATCCATCCACCCATCCCAAGACCCTGGATAGCTACAACTAACACTGGGTAATGTCCCAATGGAAGTTGGGAAGACAGGAAGGCCTGATTATTCTCCAATTAACAGTAGTTCATTCTAGTTTTTGTTTTAATTTCTATCAGGATTGCTCACTGGATTTGGACTAGAAAGGATGTCTGGGGCTTTTTCTTCATGCAATAGATAGGGGATGGGGGAGATGGTTCCACAATTCACATAGTAAGTTCATGCTGAGTAGACAAGTTAGAGTAATAGAACTGGTCTCCTCTTCCAAAGAGTACTCAAATGTAATTTAGATGTCTTTTCAATTGACAACCCAGAATATTCAGGGATTGGAAGAGTATTAAGCGGTTAGAATGGGGGAGGTTACTGTTGTTTACTAGGGGCTAATTGAAATACAAGTTAGTGACAGAAAAAGCCATGTAAGAGTAGAATATTATGCCATCAAAGAATTGGATGTGCTGAGGGTGTACTTGGTTATTGCGTCAATCTAACACACTGAAGGTCTCCGGTTCGAGTCCAGGTGACACCAATGATTCAATGTTCGAAAAGAAATAAAGAAAAAAAGAATTGGATATGCTATTTGCTTACAAGTACCATGAAGGAGGTTATTGGTTAGTTCTGAGCATCAATCCTTCAGCAAATTTGGGTTATATGGATGGAGCATTCAAAGGAAGGTTCTGTTATTTATAGAAGAAAGAAATACAAAGAGGTTGGTTCAATGAAAAAAGTAATATGGTTCATCTTTCTAATCATGATGATGCATAAACTACTGCAAATAATGGTTGTTTATTTTGTTCATGAGATTTTTTTTGCTATGTTATAGAAGTTGCTTAGAAAATAAATATGAATGTATGGAACTTTTTTCTAGGTATTTAGGCATTTAGAAAAGCTTCTCATCAGAAATTAAACATTGTGTAAGGATAAAATGTTGTCTAATTTATTGTTGCTTTAATTTTTTCAACACATTTAGGCAGCTTGCATTTTCTAAATGAAATGCTTGATCTTCTATGTTCTCTAGGGTATGTGTGTTGCATAGCATTTTCCTGATCATTTTGCTTGATGGCCAAACAATTATGTAAAAAAAAATCTTTCTTTTCTGGATTAAACATGGCCTAGTGGGCAATATTCCCAAACTTCCATGTTAGAATTTTGCAAGTCTCAATGGATTGTAAGTTAAATAATCTAAAAATATTGCCTATAGTTTCAATGCAACTCTTACTATAATTTTGGATCTTCAACAGCTTTGACAAGGAAATGGGGGTTGTGTAGGTCACCACTCACTAGGTTGTATGTTAATTTTAATTAGATGTCATTTCTAAAACAAGTATGAAATCATATTGGCTAGAGTGGCAGAAAATTACAGCGAACATTTTCTGTTTATTTGTAGTTATCCTAGTAACAAGATATAACTGGTTTGAACCATGACATTACAGGAACAAGCAGGCCTTATGAAAGACCACATATTATTTGCTTATAATTTGTCAATAGTGCACCTATTATGAATTGCTTATACTGCCTTAGCTTGAAATTAATAGCTCTCACTTGATTCTTTGCCTGTTATTTATTTATGTCTTCTAGTTCCTACATATGCATGTTCTAACTAGCATTCTTACAACTTTTAACTCGGGTAATTTATCATGCCAACTAGGTTTCATCACAAACATACAGTTTAGATGCAAACCTTTGCCTTCTTCGGCTCTATCAGGTCAGATATGTCTTTTACTCTCTCTCTCTCTCTCACTCACACACAGACATATATATTCATTCACTTGCATGCTTACATGCATGTCCTTGCACACCCTCATATTTAATGTAGTCGATAAAAGGGATGTAACATTTGTATCATTTCTATCTTCTGATCTGGTTTTCTTTTTGCAGTTTGAGCCAGAGAGGATGAGTACCCAGATTGTTGCTCGCATTTTGGTTAAGGTTTGCGAAATCTATTCATAAGAACTTGATAAGTTTTCTACCTATTTTCTGCAACCAAAATTTATTGCCACTTTGTCTCCTAAGGAGGCGCTCATGTCAATGCTAGCTAAGTTTGTTTGCAATGTCATTTTTTTTCTTCTTTCAATGTTGGGCAGGCTCTTATGGCAATGCCAGCTCCAGATTTCAGCCTTTGTCTATTTTTAATCCCAGAAAGAGTGGTACACTTTCCTTCTTCCCCTTTTATCATTCAGCAATCAGCATGCCATTAGCTGATTCATTATTCATATTAGGTGTATGCATGCTTATCTGTTAAGAAAAAGGACATGTATTGTGCATGTGCCTTCCTGTTTCTGTTGTTGCTTCTTTTTCCTGGCTTCTTAGTATCTTAAAATCTCAGGTTCTTAAAGCCAGATTTGATGTATGATACGAAAATTATATTAAACTGTGTAACATCTTCCCCCATTTTTGTACAAAAGTTAGTGTTGGATACTGACACCCATTAATGGCTTTTATGGCAACATTTATCTCGCCTTTGAAATTAGCAAATAATGATAAACCAATAAATGGTCCATGGCAATACAATTAGAAAGCCTCTGAATTTTCAATTAAGGGGTTTTGAAGGATCATCTGCCTCCAAGAAGCTGATGTAAAGTGGATGTGGTGAATCTTTTTCCTTCCCTTAAATACTCAATTGATTTTCAACTTTTTTTTCTACTTTTTCCTCTTAAAATCGTTCTGCAACTGAACTCAACTCAATTTAGCCAGTCAGCCTTAATTACAACTATTTGGGTTTGGCTACACAAATCCTACCCTGCCATTGTGCTCTATCAAGAACCACATTTTTTGTAAATAGTGGCTTCGCACTGGAAGTATTAGGGTAATATTTGTAACCCCACCCCACCCCACATACACACAACAAGCAGAATTTCCATGGCTGCAGCCTAAGTAATCCTGGTGAACCGGGAATAAGGGGTTCTTTCAGAGACAACAACAAGGACATCAAATTGGTGTTTTCTGGGCTAATAGGATTAGGAAACTCCATAAGAACGGAACTACAAACTACACTTCAGGGACTAAAATTGGCAACCTCTTCTGGTTTCCAGGAACTGGTTGCAGAGGAGGATTCCAAGACTATTATATGGCTGAAAAGCCTGAAATACGAAATGGTTGGACCATGGTATTGTAGAAGCCAAATTAGAAAAACAGGACTTTTGGTGGTTGGATTGCATGCATCTTTCTCATGGGTGCCAACAATGTGCTGGCAGACTTGCTGATTCATTAGTTCACGAGGGTGTTAGCAGATAGGCAATGGTGTAGACTGAATATCCTTTACAGTAAAAACAAACATTATTTTGCATTTGGAGGGGCTCTACTAGATGGGAGCAATATCAACCTGTTTCATATGCAATGATTTGTCAAATGCATAAATGCATATATATAGTGTAAAGTGTAAATACACACTGTATTTACATAACATAAAACCTTGGGCTGGCAAGTGTGAAAACACAGCTTTGTGTCTGAGCGCAGCCACTTAATGCAAAAGAACTGCCACAGATTAGGATCATACCTAGTCTGCCCCTTCCAAGACCCCACTTAGCTGGGACCAACATGGTGTCTTGGCCTAGTGTAAATACACACTGCACATTCTGATATAATTAAGAAAACTTTTTTGTTTGCTGGCAAATAATGTTTCTGTCGTATTTTTAATCCTTGGGTTAATTTTTACCACTAAAGACTACGTTTTGTTTGGTCTTCCTCTTGCAATATTATAGTCTTCTATTTAAACCAAATCACTCCTCACTGTTGCAGTCATTGCTTGTATGTGCATATGGATAAACCATCCTAGTTGACTTTCCCTTGTCTTGTCAGTTCTTACTAATTGAAGCTACTCCCAAGTCCTCTTTATATTTTTGTTTCTGATTCGGCCCTTTCTAGTCTTACCATTCATCCATTTCAAATCATCTCAGTCACACTCATACCGATTCCTCTTAAAATTGTTTTTAGATTTGAATTATACATGCACTGTGATGTGATATATTTATTTTCTGTTTCAATCGTCAGCAAATGGAGGAGCAGTTCAAGACACTGATTGTTCTCTCACACTACCTAGAGGTATGTTTTTATTGTTTCTACTTTCTCCATGACTTGCACAATTGCACATTCATGAAATGGGCTGTCATATTCTTACATTTCTTTTTTGTTCTCCAGACAGCGAGGTTCCGTCAGTTCTGGGACGAGGCTGCAAAGAATCGCAACATACTTGAAGTTGTGCCAGGTAACAATGCTATATCTGTAAGCTTGTCCCAAGTTATCCCTTATATATATGTATTCAACTTTTGCTGCTAGCTCCTTCAATTTTGTAGACATGGTTTCCTGTTGAGGATCTGATGAAATAGATTGAAAACCACGGCTGGTTTGAAAATTCTGTGTAGGAGTTTGTGACTAGGAAAAGAGCTTTGTCTTGGGTTGATTTAGTAATTTATCTAATCACATAAATTGGTTAGACCATTTGATAGTGCTTTTTTTGTGTTTTGCTGTAACTAGCTCAATTACTAGGCAGTTCAAATATATGCTGTCCTCAAGGAACAAATGAATAGGCAAGTTGCTAGGGCAAATGGAAGGGCCGAAGGGGTATTATTTTATAACCAGATGATCTAGATTGGGAATAGTGCAGCAGCAAGAGAAAGTGAAACAAATTATTAGGATGATCCTCTCCCAACAACAAACCATCACAACATGTTCCAACATGATCTGTGTCTGCAAGGGCTGTACACAGGTCGGTTTGGTTTGGTTGCACACAATTTTGTCAACTGAACTGAACATCTTGGGTTGTATGTTATGCCAACTGAAACCTACCGAAATAGAACAAAAGCTGATGTATAATGGGAACTCTTGAATTGTCGGTTTGATCAGTTATACTGAACCAAGAACTCCTTGTTCATGATTTGATCATTTGATTTGGGCCCACGACCCTAGAAATGATCCATTCAAACACCTTTATTTAGAGTAAAAAGTTGACCCTATATTTTATTAGTTTAGATAGAGACCAGAGAGAACAGTCAGTACGGTCCTAAAAAACTATTATTATTGTTTGAATATTAGTTGTTCTCTCCTGTAAGCTTCTTGAAGCTGAATTTTGATGGTAGTAGTCTTGGTAATCCAGGCTGATCAGGGGTAGGAGGGGTACTAAGGAATGTGTCTGGGAATGTGGTTCTTATTTACTCAGGCCCCATAGGACTTGGAAACTCTACTAGGATGGAACTTCTAGCTGCTATCCAGGGAGTACAACTAGCAGTGCAGGTAGGTTTGGAACAATTGCTAATAGAAGGGGACTCCAAAGTGGTAGTAGGTTGGCTACAAAACCCGGATTCTATCTGTGGTGCTTTAAGAATGAAATTAAAAAATTCAATTGGCTGATAAGGAGTTTGACAGTGAGAGTACAATGGATGGGGAGATCAGCAAACGCTATGGTTGATGGTCTTGCAAAGCAAGGGTTAAATAGGGAAAGATTGTATTGGGCTCAACTGTAAACTGAATCTGTTTTCTGTTTTCTACTTTGCTTTTTTCCTGATGTTAGGTGAGGTCGCAGCTCGCGCCTCTCCTTGGGAGCTTGTAACTGCTTTATTCTTCTATTAATGAAATCTTAATTTACTAATAAAAAATAGGGAAAATTCCCGATCAGTACCCTGTACTTTGGCTCGAGTGACAATTTGGTCCCCGAACTTTAAAATGCGACAATTTGGTCCCTGATCAGTACCAATATTTTCCCTAAAAATATTGGTTGTTCTCTCTTGAAAGTCAGTATTATTAAAGCTAAATCAAGAATGGAGATAAAAGAGAGAAAAATTAATAGGTCCATATAGAGATAATAACTATGCCTAGGGGCCAGGGGTCAGACCCACACACCTGTCAATTTTCACTTCACCTGTACATCGTACCATGCCTATGGGCTATGGTTACAGTCGATCAGTTGGCGGGATATATCCCATTAATGTATACTTGGTTCGGTTTGGTTCAGGTTTACTTTGGTTTACAAACTTATAACCCACAACCAAATCGATCAGTTGGGTTATGTTTATTTTTAAATAAAAAACTGACTGACCTATTTGAGAACTGACCACATCGGATCGAGTTGGGTTGATATAGTCAGTTTGGTCGGTTTTGTCATTGTTTGAACAGCGCTAGTGTCTGCACATCTAAGCATGGTGGGTGTTACGGACACAACACCCGACAACATGCTGTGTTGCAACCGCAGGCAGCAGCGTAGCGGCACGCACCGCCCGGCAGCGCGCCGCGGTACAGGCTGCCAGCCGCACGCCGAGCGGCACGCACTGCCTGGCAGCAGCACGCATCGCACGACAGCAGCACCCGGCAGCAGCACGCACCACACGGAAGCAGCACACACCTCACAGCAGCAGCAAAATGAGACGCATGCGCCAGCGGTAGAGCAGGCCCACGCGACAGCTCATCCGGGTGGGCCCACAATTATCCGGCCACAACAGCCCTGCACGCCAACGCCAGCTGTACCTTTCCCTTATCCCCTATTTTTGTGTTTCCCTTAGAAGTAGGAGTTTGAGTTTCGATAGAAGTTTAAGTTGTGATAAGAGAGGGACTACCTTAGCCGAATACAAGAAGGAAACCCTCTTGTAACCTCCTATTTAAGGAGCTGATTTTATTCAATAAAGGCATCAAATTTTCAGTCAAGAAGGAGAGCAAGGAGAGTTAGGTGATCTCTTGAACAAATCACCCTCAATCCGCCACCATAGGGTCAACTCGCAAAGCCAAGGGCAAGGGAAGGCAAGGAGTTTTCCCCACAGACCGCCCCGTGACGAGATCCTACGCCTGGGCCCATCACAGTGGGCCCCAGTTTTATGGTGAGATATGTGGAGACAGATAAGTTGGAACTGTGTTGGGACAATTTCTGTTGGGAGGAGATCCCAGATTTGGAATCAGCCCCAGATTGGATAATAAACAGGAGAATTATGTGAGTGTTATGGGGAGAAATGTCCTTAGCACTAAGGCTTCTTGACTGGTTGCCAGATATACTGACAAGAGTTTCTTAAGAAAATGTTTAAACTAGTTACAATGAGTAAAAATCCACCTTATATTACCCAAACCCCACTAAGGAAAAAACCCCTAACTAGTCAGTTCTTTTAATCACTCTAGTTATTTAGATTGACCTATAAATTCTTTGATCAACATAAATAACAATTACTCAGAGAAGGTAAGAGGAGAACCAAAGTATATTTGGTGCTGCCACATTCCAATCATCTAGAGAGAGAAATTAAACATCTAAAGCTTGGCATTTGTAATCCTATTTTGCCCCCGTCTGGTGTGCTTTTTTTGAATGTTGCAACTTGCAAATGCTTTAACTTATAAATTCATTTGATGTTGTGATTGCAGATGTTTCACAACATCTACAATTCCCAGTCTGGTGTGCTTATAGACTAGCAAGATTATGTTTGTTTTTGCTCCTCTGTGGACACCATGCTTTATGCTAATCACCAAGGCTCAATTTGGAAAGAGTACAAATACAAATATGTACAGTACAAACACATACAAAATACAAGGTTTTGCACTCTACATATTTGTATTTGTACTCCTTCCAAACTGAACCTAACAAGTAAATGGCAAGCCTGTTATAATTTTATAACTTCCCCACTTTCCTCATTTTCCAGATGTCTTTGGAGCACTTTTTTTTCTGTCTTGGTTTGGCTATTGCTGTTACTCACAAGAAAATATAATGCAGGTTTTGAGCAAGCAGTCCAAGCTTATGCAATTCATGTCCTTTCTCTGACTTACCAAAAGGTTCCCAGACCTGTACTTGCGGAGGTACAATTCACTACCTTTTAACTTGTTAATTTTCTTTGCTATGTTTGGCATGAGATGTCAATCAAATATAATTTTACCTGAGTAGTGGAAAGGGTTGCAAGACAAAGCAAAATGGTTGATAAATGGCTTGGATGAGTACTAGAAATTACTTTGTCCTTAACCAGTATAAGAAGATGCTTTAGTGTGATAATTCATTTGATTGTTGTTGCTTTGCTGGTTGTTTCTTTATGTATAAAGGATTTTCAACATGAAGCATTAAGGTTTTCACCCACAGAAATAAGAAATAAGAATCTTGTCACGTTCTTTGTCAATGAGGTGTGTGTTACTTGTAATGTTGAGTCTGGATCCTCCGGTCCACTGACCACAGAATTCTTATATTCATCCAATGAAAATAAACGCACGTCCAAAAAGATTGCTTTGTGTTTGTGTTTTGACTTACTAAATGCCCTTGCTGTTAGTTTGCAAAATGGGATGGAGGATTCTTAATCCATCATGACTGGTAAGATTATGGTTTGTAAAGGACAGACATGAATTACGTGCATGATGGATATGCACCCACATTAGTGAATTGTTCCTTGGTCATTTTGTAGTCTTTCATTCACCTCTTTTATCCACCTTGTTTTTCAACTATTGCATATATGGCGATTAAGTTTAAGATGGTGGAGTTTCCTAACTGATTGAACCTCCCTCCTGACAGGCTATCAATATTGAAGGCCTCTCTTTGGACAAGTTCCTGGAGCACCAGGTGGCCAACTGCGGCTGGGTTCTGGAGAAGGGGCAAGGCCGAGGTCAGCTCATTGTCCTTCCTCGCAATGAGTTCAACCATTCAGAGCTCAAGAAAAGCACAGCCGATAGCATCCCATTAGAGCATATTACCCGAATCCTCCCCATACTTGGCTAATTTTCTGGCCAGAGGTTGAACAAAATGTTCACATTTATATTTTTTTTTCTTCGTGTTTCCAATGGAAAATTCAAGACCGACGCAAATTGTTCCACCTGATTCTCTGATTATGTTGCAACTCTTGCGTTAAATCCTAGTTTATATTTTATATCTACTAGTAGTTGATTCATCAATGATGGGGGACTACTGATTCTTATTTTATGTTGTAAACTAGAAAGACTTCAGTTCTGAAACCTGACTGCACTGCTACCTGGTTCGAATTTTATACCATTTCAATACCATTGAAAAGAAACTGTTAACTTGTTATAACCAATTTTTTATGAGAACCAACAATTTGAGAACTAAAGACAATGTTGTCAGATTCGGATTGGAGCCATTGATTTGTGGACGGCGGATTCAGTCCTCACAAAATTGTGTTCTCACAGCCCTTTTCAGCCGTGCACTGGGAACATGAAAAGATACATGTTCCCAATGCACGGCTGTAAAGGGCTGTGAGAGCAGTGTGACCGAATTGATGGTTTCATGGGCTGAACAAACCACAAATCACTGTAAATATGTAGTTCTTTTCATATATATATATATATATATATATATATATATATATATATATATATATATATAGTTTATAGTGTAGTAGGATATACACTGAAAATTGTTAGAAAATGGAACTAAAATAATGTATGGGTAAATAAAATTATATAAATCTCATCATACTAAAAATGATTAATTTTAATTATCATATAAATATTTTTCTTTCTTCCTAACTTTTTTTTTGTATGATGGATAGCGGAAATTCATCCGGCTGTTTAAAATGTTGACAGTTAATGCAGGTTCTTTCTTAATAAGTGTAATATAGCACAGTAGCAATGGTTATAGTCTTTATTGTTTAGCAATGACTTCAATTCTAGCAAATGGCATGCCGCATGGCTTTTTTTTTAAGAATTGTTTGAATTTAAATTAGTAGACCTGGAAGTGTGTCAATGCGGTGACAATTATTATCAGGGGAATTAATTGGGTCCTTTAATGGGAAGTAGAGCGAGTTAATGAGTTTGTATTTAATACATATAAAAAATCAAATTAAGAGTTAAAGGGGTGACAACAATGGACCAATACTCATATATCCATGGATTTGATGTTTTATAGGGTAGAATCCCAGAAATTAATGAGTTTGTATGAAGTATATAAAAAGAAAATAAAAAATAAGAGTTAATGGGGTGACAACGATGAACCAATAGTCAGTTAGTCACTATATATCCATGGATTGGATGTTTATAGGGTAGAGTCCCAGAAAAATTATGTCATTCCACCTGTGCCACATACCACTTTGGCATATTTTCGATAGTTTAAACATTGTTTTATAAGTTTTAACTTTTCACTGCATTTGGGAGTAATTCTCCAATTTTTAAACATTGTTTTATAAGTTTTAACAAGCCCACCCAAGTAAATTTCTAAACATAGAAGTGAAAGTGAAATTGTTGAATCTGTAATTAATTTTCTTCTTTTTCTTTCTTTTTCTTTGGGAGTGGGAGATAAGAATAAATCATCCTAAGGAAATCTATTTGATTTTGTTGGATTTGAATTCTATTATTGTAATATCTTATGATGTATTCTCAGATTTTTCTTATTTATAATAAGGAAATCTCTTTTTTCAAATGATCAAAATAATGGAATGCAGTGGGTTTTTCAATCTATAAGCTTTTCGTTTTTACAATATGGGTTTGGCTTCCTATTTACTCCATAATATATTTCCAATTCCAATTCCAACACAATCCATTGACTTTTTGGATTGAACTCCGGGGTAAATCAGCCCAAGATGCCTTTCTAAACAATACATCACATAAGCATTATAGATAAAATAAGCCATAAATAGATAAACAAAAAATGTGGTATCATTCTAATTAAACCCATCTATAAAGATTACATAACATCGCCCTCACCTTAGTAGGAATGGTAACAGGGTGGGGTGGGGCCGGGTTTTGCCTGTTTTATACCCGACCCTGAATTCAAATTCCCCACCCCAAACACCAATAGGACTAAAAATCCTAACTTCATCCCTGTCCCCGTGGGGAATGGGGCTCCCCGACTTTGCCCCACCTTGCCCCGATCATTCTTGTATATTTATTGTAATATTATTTTTTATTTTTTTTGAAACCTACCTAAAACTATTTTATATATATATATATATTATTTAATAATATAGGTGGGGTAGGGTGCACAAATATTGTCCCCTCCTCTTGGTTTTTTCCAAACCCGCCCAAACCCTGATCAGTGGTAAAAAAAAAAAAAACTGCCCCCAATCAGTTCCATGCAGATGGGTGAAATTGCCATCTCAGCACCTTAGAAGATGAAATTGAATTAGTTGCGTAATGCTATCAACCAGAAATTGTGCACGTGAACTCTCGTTCTTCTTCCACCTCGTTGTTGTTGCTATGAACTCGGTTTACTCGGCTAAAGATTTATAGGCACCTCTGGCTCTGGTATTGCTTTTATTTATTGCACAAATGGCATTCAAGACAAGATATACATTGAATTGACTAAATCTTTGCTTTGTTGTTGAGTTTCATTATAAATCTCCTTAGGTTTACATGAACCCTTTTCTTATCATTCTTCTATATATAATAAATTATCTATGATATCTCTCCAACATATTCAAACGCTATGGATGGAAGTGATAAAGATGGATTGCCCTCTCGAGTGCCAAATGTTGTAACTTTTCACTAAACGATTTGAATAGATTACTACTTACCAAAAAAAAAAAAACCTTATACGTTTTTGTCCACAAGAGTGTTGGCTTCGAAATGCTAAGAGTACTTTGTTGTTGTTTTTGAGATCCCGCTTCGTAAATACCAAAATGTGAGGAGTAGAGTTACGAATTGGAGCCTTTGCACCATAAATTCTTAGTGAAATCAAATTCTTACGATTCTTCCTTGAGATCTTCGATGGGAATTTTGGGTTGGAAGGTGTCATCGCTTAAAGTATTTAACAACTAGCCAAGTAATTGTTTTTATTAAAAGTGGCTCTTCAAAATAAATAATTTGGCCCCTAACACGATGGAATATTGATCTTCAAATCCCAATTAAGGCTACTAAAAGTAAAAGCATACGTGTCAAGTGGATTAACTGGTGTCTTCCTTCCTTCCTAAGGTATGGTTAAATTGAATAAAGACGGTGGTTCTAGACAAAACTCGGGCCTGGAGGAGGATAAGGGACATAAAGAGTAAGTTTGTTGTTGTTTTTGCCTTCTATTATAATATGCTTATACTTGTATGAAAGTTGAAGCTTGTCTTCATGGCTTAAATCCTTGTTTTGAATCTAATGGGATCCATTTGTTAGTTGAACGTGACAACAAAATTTTGGTGGACGTAATAAACAAACATAGTATTGTTCCTTGGGCCATCCACTATCAATTTCAGGAGATCTTTTCGTTGATGTCACCAGTGAATCTGAATGTGGCCATCACCCATGTGCATAAGGAAGCTAATATACCGCCAGATTCCTTGGCAAATAAGAGTATC
Source organism: Nelumbo lutea (assembly GCF_056320005.1). Taxonomy (NCBI): domain Eukaryota; kingdom Viridiplantae; phylum Streptophyta; class Magnoliopsida; order Proteales; family Nelumbonaceae; genus Nelumbo; species Nelumbo lutea. Next base: position 2,482,822 of record NC_142689.1, read on the forward strand.
GGTTTTAGGCTCCCGTGCTATTTTTATAGTTATTCTCCCAAATGCCAATTCAAACAAAGTTTCTAATTCAGGATGGTTACTTAGCTTTGCCGCCTCTCCCTATGCTTGTATAATGTAGGAATGGTCACGATTCGGTTAACTGAATCGTTCACTCTTTTTTAAACCAAAACCATGGGAATGGCCATGCGACCCTCAACTCAAAAAATCCATTCCATCTACGCCGTAAATGTTATTCCAAAATCCGAATTCGAATTTGAGATTTGATATAATCGAATCGAATATTTCATCGAATTTGGATATACATTAATCCGATCAGATAAATATCTGAGCCGATTGTATATATAATATAAAATAATATTATATTATATAAAGGTTAAAAAAAAACAAGAAAATGATAAATTAGTTCAGTCTTTTGAATTTGAAGTTCAAACCTTACCTCTCTCTCAAGTTTCAACTTTCAAAACCCTAAAACCCTAACCCTCCATCACTCCCTTCGTCGTTGTTGGATGTCATCCGAGCAATCACCATCAATCCATCACTGGTCACCGCCCCTCATCATCCGAGCAACCACCAGCCCTTGGTTAGACGTTGTCGTCGCTCATCTAGTCATATTTTCTCTTACCTCCATCTCTCTTCTCTTAGAGTCTCAGTGAGACAGTGACCCATCGCCCAAGCAACCACCATCACCGACGACAGCGTTAGTGATAGCAGTCAAGCACCAGTTACTGTCGACGACTGGTGCCGTCAATCCTCTGCCTCTTTTGTCAAGGTAATTAGATTTTCATAGATTTCATAGATTACATATTGGTTTATTGATTTATTTATGAGTTAGATTTTTTAGCTCATTTTCGTATGCTATATTTCTAATGAGATAGAACAGATTACAAATTCCTGATAGTGATTTAGATGATTTATCAATTTTTGGGTTTTTGGTTATGAGTTAGATTTTTCAGCTTTTTTCCCCTTCTTTGCAATCAATACCAAATTTCAACCAATCGGTCGAATTCGAATCGAATCGAATTGAATATTCAATTTAATAATCGAAATCGAATTGATAGATTTGATATCCATCGTATATCTAATCGAATTTAAATATTAATATTTATAATCGATTTTAAATTCGAATCTACTCAGATTTTATTCGAATTCGATCCGCTTAGAGTCCTAACTCCATCACCACCCCTATACCTCAACGGGGCTAGAAATCCCAATAATGTAAGGAGCATAGAACTCTAAATTTCCCCACCCCGCCTAGTCCTACTTGCAAATTGATTTTTTTTTCTTTTTTTTTAATATTACCTAAAACCATATTATATTACGTAATATAATATAATGTACCAAAGACACACACTTTTAGTCGATGTGAGTTTCGATGCCAGGTTTACAAATACCACCCACTGCTACGTCCCCAATCACCAAAGCTAGAAGTTTCCCTTAAACCCACCTGAACTCGATCATCGATAAAAAGCTCACCTTAATCAGGGTGGGGTGGGGTGGAGCCCACGGGAATGGGTCAAATTGCTATTTCTACCAAACCGATACCACTCATTTTTTCAATTCCCCGAACCAATACCACTGATTAACCAGTTTATCGGATTCTATTATTCAGTTTGGTTTTTTATATTTATAGCATATATTATTAATAAATATAATACATAATAAATATTTAAATATTATAAATGTATAATATATTATATATCATAAATATATATATATATATATATATATATATATATATCAATCCAGTTATTTGCTATTTTTTCTAAATTAACCGAAAACTGAACCATCCTTTAGGCTCAGTTTGGAAGGAGTACAAATGCAAATATTTTGCACTCTACATATTTGCATTTGTACTCCTTCCAAACTGAGCCACAGTTTTTAAAAAAATGCCAAACCGGTTGTTTCAATTAATTACATTTTCAGTTCAGGCTTTTTTTTTTTTTTACGAGCACACATGGGGTTGAGAGTGTTAAGGAGAGTTCATTTGTTCTTGGGCTTGGGGCAAGGCGGGCTATGTCTTACCCTTTTATCTATTCTTTATGACGCATAGTAGTTGCCCCATACAGAGTAAAGTTTGGGGATAAAACAACGCATAGTAGTTGCCTTCAACAGATTTTGATTTGAATTCTCGTTACTATTACAAGAATAAACTTCCTAATGATAAATCAAATTTCAGCTCATTCAACCACCAAAAACCTTATAATTAACTGCTATAAAAAATATCATTACTTCACTAATCTTACAAATAAATTGTCATAATGATGATTTGAGATTTAAGGTAACCAAAATGAAGAATTAACCCATCATTTGATAGGAATAAAGAAGAGGAAATCATCTGCTACTTTAATGACCAAGAATTGAACGAATGAAAACATGGATATTTTGAGTTTTATTTTATTTTATTTTTTTTCAAATCTAAATAAACGAAATGTATTTATTATGCTAGCTTGTTTTTCAATTATTAAACAAAAGAGGGGGAGACTTCTCTGCGTATAGAGAGTCTCTTCTCTATAAGAGACTCTTCTTTGATAGACTCTTCTCTGAGTAGAGAGAGTCTCTATCTCTTGGTTTTTCCCCGATGTTTCTCCTCTCTTTTCTTTAAGAGTCTCTGGGTTTCTAGAGGTTCCCTCTCTCTATTCTTTGAGAGAGTTTCCATCTTGGGGCGGCCCTTGGGTTCAGTCGCTCATTTTCTTTTCATTCTCTCCCTTTCATTTTCTTTTTCCTTTTCCTTTCTCCATTTCCCTCACTTCTCTCTCTTCTTCTTGATTAACTCGGTCCAATCTTCCACTCTCTTTTGTTTTTTCTCCTTTTTTTTCTTTTTTCTTGTTTTTTCTTTTATTGTTTTTTGTAGGGATTTTAGTATAGGAAGCAAAGTGTTGGGCGATGGCCTTAACCGCTACTTTGAATTTCACCGCTTGTGATTGTTTCCTTATTTTTACTTTACCAGCACTTACAATTCTGGGTGGATCCAGTTTCGATATTAACAAATTCGGTGATTACAATTCCGGGTGGTTAATATTCCAATTGGTTCCCGTTATAGCGGCAATAGTTCCGGCAATTTCAAATTCGGGTGGTTAAAGTTCCAATTGATTCCACTTTTTGTGATAATAGTTTCGGCAGTCTCAGTTTCGAGTTATTAAAGTTCTAGTTGGTTCCATTTCTGGCAATAATAGTTCCAACGGTTATTTTTTTCGGGTGGTTAAACTTCTAGTTGGTTCTAGCTTCGACTATAATAATTGAACGATTATAGTTCTAGTTTTTTAAAGTTCTAGTTAGTTCTGATTCGTTAAAGTTATGACAGTTTTGGTTTCAGATGGTTAAAGTTATGACAAATCGCTATTATATTTATCTCTCTCTTTCGATGGTTGAAGATTTACTCATTTATCTCTTTTGTTGGTGATTTTGCCTCACCTTTTATCTAGTGCAAAAGTTTCTTCATTTCCTCTTTTATCCACTATGAATGTTTTATTCTGTACTTTATTGTTTGATATTGTCATTATTATTCTGTATTCATATAAGTTTCTGAATGAAATATGATATTTGTATTTGAAAAATAATATAAATAAATTAGGTTAAAAACGACCAAAATATTATATGCTATCAATAAGATGAACCTAAAAATACTTTAACATTATATTTTATGAACAAAAATGAATTAAAATTTGTAAAACTTAAATATGACAACCTAATGAAACTATAACACTAATACCAATTTAATTGATATAAAAACATTAATACCCACTTAAATATATGAACATATATATTTAAATGAACTGCACCAGATTATATGAGGATCGGATAGTGGTACGTGCATATTTGATCCAATTGTGAACGGATCGAATTCGGATTTGAGTTCGGATATTCGAATACCGTTTGGAGCCCTAGATTACAATAGTTCACTATATAAGGGTACGTACTTGAGGCAAACCCTAACAGAGAAGAGGAGGTTTAGGGTTTCACTCATTCTTTTCGTTCTTCCTCTGTTACCGTCAGATCTACTCGGTCGAGAGCGACTCTAACAGCAGCCATGGCGACCGCAACGAAGGGGCTGTCACAGAAGGAGGCTGACATCCAGATGATGTTGGCCGCGGACGTCCATCTCGGGACCAAGAACTGCGATTTCCAGATGGAACGTTATGTCTTCAAGAGGCGAACTGACGGTGAGAGCATCCCATCTATTTCTTTTTTCCTACTGTTTTTTTTTTCATGAATTTGGATTTTTTTTTTTCTGGAGACGTGAGGGGTGGTCTTGTGATTTTTGTGTTATCTTATAGGAGTTAGCTTTTCTTGGTTCGTGTTTTGTTTATATCTGGTACTTTAAGTTCTTTTCGATTATTTATTGGAAAATTCGTGTTCTATTTTAGTTTTAATACGTTTGTATAAAATATTTATGTGGGTTTCAGATTGATAATTTATATATCTAGTTAATTAAGGCTTACATACTTGAAGCTGCTTCATGGCATTTTGAAAAAAAGCAAAATTTGCGTCGTTCTGTGTATTATGTAAATTGTGTATGGAATGGCCTAGGCGACTAAAAGTTGACCAAGGAGTATTTAACAGTGCATAGCAAAACTTAACGAGTGGTTTGTGCAAGTTATGGGTTGTTTATGGAGTTGTATAGACTGGGAAGAATTGGAGTGACAATGAGTGTGTTCTTTATGGTTTCCATTTGTATCTATTTTGTTGTGTGCTGTATTTGGAAAATTATACAAGGCTTAACTAGTAAATTTTGAAACTGTTATTATTTATTTTAATGATCTTACTTCCCCCTCCCCATGTGGATTATATTTAAATTTTAACAGTATTTTTAGCACTTTAGCTCCGCATTTGTTGCAACGTTGCCTGATGCATATAGGATCTTCAACTTCATACTTGCTTGCAGGTGACAAATAATTTGACAAGTTATATTGTTAAGTTATGCATAATAAACTTTTTCTTTCAAAATGCCATGCATTTGGTTTGTGACTATCTTTTGATTTTGAATATTGTTAGCGATGTTCTGGTGTATTAATTTTCTCTGCCACTACGCTTAAGCATAACTTATTTATATTCCTAATTCTCAGGTATATTCATTATTAACCTTGGCAAAACATGGGAGAAGTTGCAACTTGCAGCTAGGGTTATTGTTGCAATAGAAAATCCCCAAGATATTATTGTTCAATCTGCAAGACCTTATGGTCAGAGGGCAGTATTGAAGTTTGCACAATACACTGGTACTCACCCTATAGCGGGTAGGCACACCCCGGGAACGTTCACCAACCAGTTGCAGACCTCATTTAGTGAGCCTCGTCTTCTGATCCTCACAGATCCTAGAACTGATCATCAGGTAAATCCCTGTTTTCTTTGAACTTTATGATGATGCTGTATTGTTATTATAGGATTCTGCTTGACATAATCATGCGGTGACTTCTTGCAGCCTATTAAGGAAGCTGCTCTTAGTAACATTCCAACCATTGCTTTCTGTGACACTGATTCACCTATGCGGTATGTTGATATTGGGATTCCAGCAAATAACAAGGGAAAGCACAGCATTGGATGCCTATTTTGGTTATTGGCAAGGATGGTTCTTCAAATGCGTGGCACTATTCTTCCTGGGCAGAAATGGGATGTCATGGTAATAAGTTCAATTTCTTTAAACATTTGAAAAGATCCAGTGAATGCTTATCCGCATTTTTATTTGTTTCTTTCTGGGTCATGCTTCAGAATAAAGAGTAGGTGGTTTCCATATGATTAGTCCACAATGGGGAAAATTCCTAGATTTTGCTTTTTTGACAAAACCAGATTTTTAGTTGAGCACTTTAGCTTAAACATCCTTTCCATTAATCACTTAGAATATGTTGAAATGTAAAAGTTATTGGTGCTTTGTTTTTGGTCAAAAGGAAATAGGGGCAATTACTATTTTACTCCAACAGCCAAAGTTTTTCCATATTGTAGTGTGATATTTTAGAACATTTAAATGTTTTTCATTTTACATTGTGCAATTAGATGTGGTGGATTGGCCATTCTAAGAGTCTTCAATACATGTAGGATTGAGGATCATCACCTGCTTTTTTTTGCAATAAAACTGTGACTCAATGGTATTTATCACAACTATAAATTCTTGGATTCAGGAAATAGTCTCCACATTGCTCTTTTGGGTCCTGGATGAATCACTAATCCAGATGATTTTCATTGATTTGTGTAGTTGATCAAAATAACTAGTTTGGTGATTTTTTTAGAAACACAAAATTGACTTTGAAAACCTAAATCTTGCCCTGTTGTCCGAGTCCAAAAATGGACCACTAAGACCCCATGCCTCCATGGTATGGTTTTCATTTACGTGAGTTGGTGGAGAATCATAAAGATTTTGCCCAATATTTTTATGCCATTCAGGAATTTTTGTGAAGAGAATTGAACAGGTTTGGTCGTATTTGTTCATCCATCTGTTCTATGTGTAGGTGGATTTATTTTTCTACAGAGAACCTGAGGAAGCAAAGGAACATGAAGAAGATGAGGCGGTTGTTGCCCCTGATTATGGAGTACAAGAATTTTCGTCAGCCACACTTGGTCTTCCAACTGATCAATGGCCTGCTCAAATAGCTGATGCTCAGTGGGCTCCAGAAATTGCTGCACCCGCCCTTCCTGTTGCTACTGTTGATTGGACCTCAGCTCCAGGTCATCATAAGTTCTCATCCTTATGTCCAAAACATGAATCCGATGCATATCTTTTTAAGTTGTCATAAAACATAGGCATCACAGCTCTTTGGTTATTCCAAAATAGAAGCCATATATTGTGCTTGCTGTAAGTGTTTTATCCACTTGGCTGCTTTTTATCAGTTAGGCAACTATACAGAAAACCTGTCTGTTTTCTTGTTCTTTGGGTACTAAGTATGTAGTAAGTACTCGCTGTTTTCTGCCTAATGGAACGGGAGATCGTATTTCTGAGAACAAAATGTTGGGCAGTGTTCCAATCCTGGACCTCGTAGATGCATAATTGTGTCTTGTGTTCGGCAGATCCAGACTCGAATGGAATCTATATGTATTTCAAGTGTTTGATTATTTCTATTATTTCACTTTCAGATCTTTTAGACAATCGTTACTTGTTCTAACTTGTGACATTTCTGCTTCATTTTGTACAGCAGCAGTTCCATTGTCTGGTGGTGATGGATGGGATGCAGCAGCTGCACCACCAGTGACTGATATTCCAGCTCCCGCTACAGGTTGGGAATGATAGAGCTACTCTCGTTTGAAACATTCCTTTTTTTAGCATCATTTCAAATCCCTTTCCGTAAGTTAAAACTTTTTTAAAGTACTATCATTCTCCATGGGGAATGAACGGACAAGAGTTTTGAGAGAGTGTAGTTTGAGACTTAGGGTTTTTTTTTTTTGGAGATTTTACTTGTAAGGCGAATCTGTTATTGTTTTTCCCTTGCTTGCATATATGATGCCATGGATTCTATGTGATCTTACATTCTTAGTTTAATATCTGCAATTTCTTAAAATGGTAAATTTTCTTTGGATTGTTTGGACCCTTGATCATTGGCTCTCTGACTCTTGGTAATATTTGAAACCCTTTTCGTTGGAAATATTCTTTCAAATAGGAGCTAAATCCTCCCTCCCCCCACCCTAACAGAATAAAGATTAAATACCGTATTTCTTGATTTGGATCGCGATGGATTTTGGCTCGACTTTCATTGATAGCGGAACCATGTAATTTAATGTTGAAGTCTTGAAGAGAAGAAATCAAGGATCGACACCCTTGGACAAATATCTACACGATTCACGTCACATGACTTGGGAGTAATGTATTTCGTTTCATAATTTCATATTTTTAGGAGAAACATTACAATTTATGTTGGTTCGAGGCAAAGCCTTGGTTTAATGGGTTATCTGGATTACGATTCATAGAGCTGGATTGTGCCTTGGTTTATTGGCACTAGGCAAATTGCCGGAACATAGTTTTGAAAAGTGTACTACTATCCACTGTGATCATAGAAGGGGTTTGGAAATTATAGTTGGTGTGGTTTAGAGAAGTTTTCTGCTAAAATCATTAAATTATGGTTTGAATTTTTTTAAAATTAAACCAAACCACATTGATTTAGAGAAGTTTTCAGATAAAATCAGTAATTTATTACGATTTGATATGATTTTTAATGCTACTTACAGGACACTTATGAGTATTTTTTTTAGGGTGAAATACATAAATCTCCCCCCCGAAGTTTCTGACAAAAAAAAACCTTCGGTTTCATTTTAACAAATACCTGCCCTTTAGTTTTATTTTAACAAATGCCTCCCCTGAACGTCCGACGAGTGGGTGGTGGCTTTTTTTACCGAGGAAATGCACGCAATCTTGTGGAACTATTAAGTTTCAAAGCTTCTAATGTGAGCAAAACAGTGGTCTCATATACGCCACATATAGTTTCTTTTCTTTTAAAATTTTTGCCATTTTTTGTTACTCCGAATCACAGCGGAGCATATCATTTTCAATCGAAACATTTTAAGATGAATGCAGAGATGTTCAAGATGACGATGCTCTATGCACAATGGAACATGGAACGTCTGGACAAAAACTTGTTTCCTAGTTTTTGGTCGTTATGGTTTCGATTGTTGGTTTTTCTGTTCCTTTTTTTTTGTGTGTTCGTTTTTTTGTTTCTCTCTATTTTTCTATGAGTGAAATTTGTGGTTTACTATTATTTTGGTATGCAAGATATAACAGAGACTATTTACCAAACAAGGGATGACTACTAGAGGGGGAGGGGGGGGGGGGCGCTACTAATATTCTAGAGTGGGCTGCAAAAAAATGTATTTTACCCTTTTTTATTCTATTGGGCTTAATCCAATTAGAAAACCCAAATAGTATCTTAAAAATTACAATTTAAAACTTTTATTTATTAGTTATAATTTTATACATTCTGTTTAGATATATTATATTATATATTTAAACATTATTTATTTATATACTTATATTATATAAAATTTTATTTTGCATTTTATAATTTGACAAATTTAATTTGCTTCGTTTTGATTTGATTTTACAATTTGAACCCAATAATAAAAACCACAATCAAAATTTACGGGAATGCTTGATTGATCAAAGTTTTTCCTGTATCATAGATTTTTCCTTCAAAAACAATGTATTCGATTTTAACCCCCTTTCTCATCTAAGTATGTACTTTGTTTTTGAATCCAAGATTGATGGAAGTGATAATTTGATTAGCCATTCGAGTTTTTCAAAGGACTAAATTTGTGGTTGAAGATTAGGTGGATCAATATTCAATAACGGGCTGACCCCAGGTTACCGTGTAGCCCTCCATAATCTAAAGAATAGCCCAAATAAAATAGGTAAATTATTTAAACCACCCCTGACGTGACGTTTCTGAAAAATGCTCAACCTTTCTCGAACTTGACGGTTTGACGTGTCCCACTCCCAAAACCTCCCCTGACGGTTTATACTAACCGCTTCCGTCAATTCAATGGAGGGAGAGTTAAATTACTGAATTATCCTAATCCATTTTATCAGAAAAACTTTTTTGTATTCCCTCTCGGGGTTTCCAGTTTCTCTATCTGGGTTTTCAGAGTTTTCCTCTCTCTACTTTGAGAGAGTCTTTGTCTCAGGGTTTCGTTGGTTATTTTTCTTCGTCCACCTTCCCCTTCTTCCGTCGTCCTTCCGTCTTTGTCCTTCTTCCGTCGTCTCAGGTTTCTTGGTTTCCTGAGTCTCCGTCATCTTTCTTCCATCTTCGGTAGTTTTTGGGGTGATTCCCCTCTGAGAATTACTCCTATCCCCTTTCTTTTCTTTTTTTTTTCCTCCCCCCTCTATTCTTTGTTCTCCGCTTCTCTGCTTCTCCGTTCTTCGCCCAGTACTCGTTCTTTCCTCTCACTCATTCTTCTCTTTTATATTTTGTTTTTTCTTTCTGTTCTTTTATTCAAGGATTTTGATACAAGAGGCTAATTCTTCCTTGAAGAATTTGGTTTTGGGCGGTGGCCTTCATCGCTTGTTTGACTTTCACCGTTAGTGGCTGTTTCTAGAGTGTATTTCACTGGCGGTTACGGTTTTAGATGATTATTGTTCTGGTGGTTACAATTCCAATAATTATAGTTGTAGTGGGTATAGTTAGGGGTGAGCATTTCAATTTTTTCCGTTTAAAGTCAAACCGAAATTTTAAAAACCGATTTATCTATAGGACAAACCAAACCGAAGCCAAAATATTTGAAAACCGAATAAACCGAATCAGAATTTTTGTTCGGTTATTTCGGTTAAAACCGAAATATTTTGTTTTGTTATTCTATGCAATAGGTACCGGCCGGAAGGACAGAAGGAAAAGTTACAGTTAAATATCCAAGAACTTCCATTATTCTATGCAATAGGTTGTGTCTTGGTTGTTTATTTTGGATCGTGTAATACTGAGGAAGATCCGAAGATGCACTGATGCAGAACCTGGAGTGCAGACAAGGAAAAGTCAAGGGCCCATTACAGAGTGTAGACAAGGAAGTGTAGAACCGAGCAAGTCTTCGGGTCTTCTCAGTCAGTCTGTGATTCTGTGTTCTATCAAAAATAGAAGAAGAAGAAGAAGAAGAAGAAGAAGAAGAAGAAGAAGAAGAAGAAGAAGAATCGGCAGACACCAGACAGAGTCAACACAAACTACCTGAGTGCCTGGGAGGCTAGGACTCTGGACTTTTCGAGAAGAAGAAGTTAGTTTTGGAGTTACCTGGTGCCGGTGAGCCGGTGAAGAACTGAAATGGTGATCTGGTCTGTGCCTGTGGTAGTGTGGTGTCTGCTTTGGAGTATGTACTATGTAAGCGCCGAACTGCCAAAGCCGACTCTGTGGACGTGGAGTGTGGAAGAAGACGAAGAGTCGAAGTCTTTTTTCTATTTTGTTTTCCATTGTTTTCGTGATTAATACGAAATTACTAGTTACAAACTTATAGTTTAGATTTTAGAAATTTAGATTTTACTGTAGAAACTTTCCGACTTTTAGTTTTAGTCTTTTACGTTAGTGCTTAATAAGGAAATTTGGCATATAGCCAAATACATCTCAGGTCTTCGAAGTTTGACGTATGTAATTATATTTATTAATTATTAATATAAAAGAATAAATTGTAATGTAAATAATATTAATAATATATAATTATAAAACCAATTCAGTTAACCGATCTAGCAAATATGATTACCGAAATTGAAAACCAAAATATACAACAACGAATAAAAAAACGGAACTCAACCAAACAACCGAATAAGCCAAACTGATTTAACCAAAACCGAAATTTTGGTTTGGTTTTTCGATTTTAACCAAATTGTACTCACCCTGGGGTAAAGTTCTAGTGGTTACAATTCCGGCTGGCTCCAGTTTCTTGGTGCAAGCCGCTACTATCTTTATTCCTTACTTTCGGTGGTTGGAGATGCGCTCAATTATTTCTTCTGTTAGTTATTCTGCCTCACCTTATGTGGGTTGCAGAAGTATTTTTTCTTGTTCTTCTTTATCCATAGTTTATATTTTATTTTTTCTAAGGATTTGTATCTGCGCCTTTTTGCTTGGTATTGTGATTACTTTCTTGTGTTCATCCAAGTTCCTTAATTTAAATGAAATATGATTCTTGCCTTGAAAAAAAAAAATTTTAGCGATCTCAATAGACACCGTCTAAAAAATTAATGACAAGAGAAAAGTCCCTGATACCAGATTTAGTTCTCACAAAATTTGTTCTTACATTGTTTTCACAACACTTAGCAGTGCATTTGAAAATTTTGGATATTTATATATTTTTCATCCATGACAATATATTCTTAATGCAGAGCTGCAAGTGTTGTGAGAAAGATGTAAGGATAAATTTTATGGGGACTGAATTCGGAGGTTTGGGAGTCTTTGACATGGGCATCTGTTTGTTTGGCAGATTAGTTGCAGAGTGGTGTTTGAAGATGTTTAGGGTTAGGGAGGGCCTTCCACCTGTGTTTGGTTTTAATTCTTGAAAGGAGGCTTCCAGTTTATGGTTAATTTCCTGTAGAAGCCAAATTTGCTGACTCTGGCGTAATAGATGTTAGTTGGTCATATATTGTGCAGGAATCTTCTTCTGGGGGGAGTCCTCTAGGCTCTTTCATTTTCATTTCAATCACACTTAGCTTGTTGCTTCTCGTAGTCGGAATCTAGCTGCGCACTCTCTATTGCCGATTATTCTTGTACTCGTACGTTTATTGAGTCTTTTTTAGGTAGGGAATTGTCATTATAATGCTTATGAATTGACTAGTATTAAGCTTTGGCTTAAAAATAGATTATTATGGTGCTATTTCACCCGATACTATAATCAAATGTCAAGGTCAATAAGCAATCTTGGAATTTCGAAAAATTTAAAGTAATTTATCATTTATTTTTATCAATTTTTTTAAGGGCGGACTAAGGGAAGGGGTAAGTATTATTTACCCAAACATCATGGGAGGGTTTTTTTTGGTAAGGTTAAAGTCAAGGGGAGGTTTAAGCATTTGTAAGCTATGGAGGTTTTAAGTTATTTACCAAATAAAAAAAGATGTGGACATCTTGATGCTTTTTTCTTTTTCGATAAAAAATAAAAAAAGAGAAAATTTCCGATATGTACCTATACTTTACGTCGAGTGACAATTTATTATCCAAAGTGATAATTTAGTACTACATCTTTTATTTTGCCATAATCAATACCCTACGTTAATTCATAATCAGTTAGAAGATAAGAGGGCCTAAATACTCATAAGTTATTTCAAGTAATGCATGAATTTCCCATTGAAATTACGAAAATGACCACATCAGCTATTTCGAATTTCGACCAATGCAAGTGGGAACTAGTTATTGAGATTCCGAAAACCAGCTCCCTCACGTTGGTGATATCAAACGAATGCGCTGCGGGAAAAGTTGAAATCAGCGCTCGAACACGATGCAGGAAAAGTTGAAGTCGAAGAATCCAGTGCTGTTGTCGGAGAAGATGATTCCTGTTGCGATGGCGATTTTAGATTAAATTACAATATGGATTGACGGATCTCCGCAGTTTTATTTGTTATCGTGGAGCGGTGGATGAATACAATTACAATCTTGAAAAGAAGTTTCCGGTTCAGATACAGGAACAACCATCTAGTAATCCTCCTCTTTCTTCACAACTTCACCTTTCCAATTAAGCAAGCTGAAGAGCTTAGCAAAACTAGAGTTTGAATGCACCGATAATCAACCTGTAACTATGAAGACCTTTTAAATTTCATACTGTTTTTTTCCTGATCTAAATTTTAACTTTCGAGGGAAGGAGTAAAAATAATACTTTATTATGATATGGGTTTTATTTTTATATTTTGTTAAGTAATGTGATGCGGGTTTTCTTTATTATTGAACTTCTGTGATCTGGCTGGTGGTATCCTTTCTATTCTCGATTGGGTTCCTCTGAGCAAGTGACGTATTTGGTTTGGATTCTCTCTTCTGGAGAGAGGATGAGGGGAAAGCTATGATTTTTCATCTGGGCTTTTTGTTTCTCTGCGGTTCCTGTCTCGGTAGATTTGTGGTGGAAAAGAATAGCTTACGGGTGACTTCAGCGCAGTCATTGAAAGGTGTTTACGAATGCGCAACTGGGAATTTTAGTGTTCCTCAGTACGGCGGCACCATGGTTGGGACTGTGGTTTAACCGAAAGTGAACCAAAAGGCATGCAATGTAAGGACTTCGACGAGGTCTTCCGACCTTGAGCTTGAGTTTTAATTTGTTTGCGTCAATAAATGCTTCCTCGTGAATGATCAATTCTGTGATCTATGAGTTCATGTTGTTTATTAATGACGATTCTTTTTCCTTTTCCTTTGCGCTTTGGCGTTACTATTTCTTTGGAAGTTGGAACTTGTAACTGATCCGGGTCATCTATCCCTTTCCCTCCCTAAAAGTTGCGTACCTTTAGATCCAAGGCATAGGGTGCGCATGTTAGCAACGACACACAGGTAACACCATCATCGTCCTGCGCCATATGAATTGCTGCAATCGTGGCCGCACCACACCCTTTGCGAACCCAAATGAAATACGGGCACGCCGGGGTTATGGTAAGAATCAGTTCACGCTAGCGATTCGCAGCTGAATGTGTTCTCTTTCGTATCGTGTTCCTCGGTTTGTAAATTGCATTACAAATTCGGAGAGGTTTAGAGAAATCAGGGGCTCCACACTACTGTAGAGTGGAGAACTGGAGACGGGCGCGATCGGAATTCGACGTTCTCAATGGTGAATACAGGAATGGTGAAACTCCGTCTCAACTCATGGATCGATTTGGCGATGTTTAATGATTCTGATTTGGTTTTGATGAAGAAACTGGTTTGAATTTCGAATGGAAAAGAAAAGATGCGGAACACATTCGGATTGAGTTATGTAATCTCCTAACCTCTCCCAGGAGGTACCGAAGATTTGACGTGCGTACCTTTGACACGACGGGAAGAGATATGATAGAGAGACATCCTTGTACAACTCGGCCTTACCATCGAGATTGCAAAGGACGATTAGTATGATCCATACCAATCCGAGGGAAATCGTCCATGACTGGTTATCCATCCAACTTGGGCCCGAGTAGTAACACTATGAAAGTGGAGATTGCACCTGCGTAGGTCCATTGGCAATGATATATGATGATGCGCGATCTGGTTGCTCTTAGTCCGAGGGCAGTTCGGATGTTGATGTCTTAGTTGTCCGGTAGAACTACAAGGCAAACAGGGCTGAGAGGACTCGGGGTGGCTTACTCCATGTGATCACTCCGATGCTTAGGTTAACATTCAATGTACGCAAGCTGAAAGTTTATAGCAAGAAGGCTAGAATGAAATAAATCGCACGTCTTTTTTCTTTTACCTTGTCAAGTTGGAGGTGAGGCCTTTATATAGGCGTTGCTTGGCATGGGCTTCACGCACTGTGTTTGAGATCTCATGACTGGTCCGAAGTCCACAAAGGTAGCCGTACACAGACCAGTCTTAGCGCCTTGCTCGGTCTCCTCCAAAACATTTGGTACAGGGGCCAACTTCCGAGAGACCCAGTAGTGACGGTTTGTGCGTGCAGAATTGGTCAGCGAACACGTCTCGTAGGTTGCCACCTGAACCTCAATTAGGTTGGCAAGCCCTCAAGGGAGGTCTTTTCTCGCGTTGAGGTCACTTCAGCTGGTGACGAGGTGCTTCTAGTCGACCTAAGTTGTGGTCAAGGTCGCTAAGTCAGCGGAGGAGGCAGGTCACTAAGTCGACGGCAAAGGCAGGTCGCCAACTCGGTGGCAAAGTTGGATCGTGAAATGGAATTCCATCACTTTGGCTAGGGCAAGTCATCGCCTAGGTGGTGTTTGGGTGTCGTCCAACTGTTTTGAGATGCCATCTATCATGCTGTCATTGGAGGGCCAAATTCGCCCACATCAATATCGGAAAGACTTCCACTGTAATCGGCCAATAAGCTCAAGTAGTTCATCACATATCGACTAAGATGGTCACCACCAGAGGATTTCGATGGATCCTTCTGAATTGCCGATTCGAAGCCCGATAGCATCGTTCTCACTGCATCACCAAGTCTGATGAGTGAGGAGAGGGCTTGTGATCTTATCACACTTGGGCTTTCATCATGAAATGATGGTTTGCACCGTTGAGAACTTGAACTCTATTTCATTTTCTTGAGAAGATGATGAATAATATATTTTATTTTAAAGATAAATTTAACATTTTTAAATATCTTAAATCACACATGAATTCATATGCGTTTCAAGAGTGCTAGATTGTGATTGTCGCAATTTAAAGTTCGTATACTAAATTATCGCTCGAGCCACTACGGAGAATTTTGAAATAACGAAAAGAAATACAGCGTCTTCATATACATTCATGTGTCCGTACACTATATAATAAGAATGCTTACACAGCCGGCCGTCTTAGCTCAGCCGGTTTTAACCACGTGGTCGTGGGTTCGATTCCCACAGACGGCGATTTTGTCATATCTCTGGACTCTGGTCTTTGCGTTTTACCAAAGCAAAGATAAAATGGTCGTAGCCAAATTTGAAATTTCCCTTGTTTACGAAATTGACATCTAGCATTGCTAAGTTGTTTAAGAAGTAAAACTGCGATGAGAGGATGAATGTGGGTTGTAAGTAAGCAACCTATGGAGTATGGACTATGGTGCATCATTGACGCTGTCGCTGTATTTCAACAAGCCAACAGAACCGTTCTAACTTCCAAACACCAATTTGTGTTGTGTTTATGGTGAGCTACAAGATTTCTGCCTCGCCACTTAACTCTCTATGAAGAAGAGGTAGCATCGTCATTTTGCTTTCTAAATTTTAATTTCTAATGCCTGAAACACCATTGGCATGTTCGTTCATCTGCAGTCGTTTCAGCACTGATTTGTACAAAATGTTGGCGGTGGACCTGGTTTTGTGCTCTGCTCTTGATGCATGCATACTTCCTCTTCTCTATTAGTGGTTTGGTTTGAATTGATTTCTATGGATTTCCGAACACGAACACATACCAAACAATTTAAACTAGGACTTATCTAGCATTGTTTGGAAATGGCTGAATATCATATGCTTCAATGAGTGCTATCCAACATCGACTCACGTGAGAGTGAGACTTCACTTCTTCAATAGCCTTTTAAATTCCCTCCCATGTCCCATCTGTGGTAGCAACTAGGAAGACGCTACGCCCATACCAGGGCCGTCCTGATCAAGAGACAATCCAAACTAAGATTTCACTATTTGTGTTGATAGACAAGAGACGAGGTTAGACTCAGCTGCACCTGCAACTGGTGGACTGGCGGTTGATGTTTTCATTTAATGAATTGAAAACGTCTCCGACACCTGCTCAAAACCAGATTTGCTGCTTCACAGTTCATCGCAGCCGTCTGTATTGCGAACATTCCCTAAAAACGACAAACATAAAATGTACGGGAGATGTTTTCATTTTCCAATGCACTGTGATATTGGTGCGAGGAGCAAATCTGAATTATTCCTCGTGGTCGTGGAAAACAAGGTTGTAGGCGGATCAAAAACTTGGGAACGTTTCACTCTTTCAATCCCTCGTGAAAATAACAAATATCCATTACTAGGATCACAATGACAATCGCGTTACCATCATAACCTTGAGGAAGATGGAAAACGAGTTTGGCAGAAACTGGATCCATCTTATTAATAATAATTTTAATAAAAGGGTAAAGGACTTAAACTTCCCCTGATTTTTTTACTAAGACCCCCCTCTTTTTAAAATGGACCGAGACCTCCCCTGTTAGATGATGTCATCGGACAAATACCTCTCCACTTCCAGTAAAAACCCATCAAGATAATATATGTTTTATATAACTTGTGCCTGACATGTTTTTAAAATCCCAAATTTGCCCTTTGGCCATGATTCAAAAAACACTAGAAATCGTAAAAGTGTATTCCTCCATTTTCTTGCCACCGGAGATGGTATTATTTTATTTCATAAAAAATCCTGGTGAATCCCCTGTTTTTATCTTCCAAACCCCATCTTTTTTCTCTGCATTAATCTCAGAATCGGAGGGGAAAGAAGATGACTTCACAAAATTAGTATGATTGCATTTGTTTTAATAAAAAACCCAAGAGGTGGAACACCAACACAACTACTACAGAAAAACCCCAACCTCCCATAGACCCACCCATACTACCCAACAGAATGAGACCTCCAAGCACCAAACAATACCCCTCCATCGTTCCATAAAACGCCTACCAGAAATGACCAAAAGTTAACAATGAAGTGCAATAAACTAACACCAAATTGTTCTATGAATTTCCACCCTTTACAATTCACGGGCCCTTATTTTAGTAATAAATTATTCCTCAATTAACAAAACCATGGTATTCAACTCCCACATCCACTAAGAAAAGGAATATCAAATCATTATTGAACCCTTCCGGCTTCAATTTAAAGAGGGAAAACAAAGTACCATTCGCAAAAAATGATGAAACGAGAAAACCAAAGCCTTCCGTTCTAGTCTCAGAACTTGGTTAATCTTGTTTGGCTTGATCATAGAGTTAGCCTTGGAAATTGCATCTCAACCCATAACCTTGAAATAAAGTATACGTTTTGCATCTTAACCCATATCCCGTTCTAGTCTCAGCACCTGCACTTGAACTCTGACACTTCAATCCATTTGTTAAACCACTCAAACCTGTTCTGACCTTCACCAATCTCTCCTTTCAATTGTCTCAAATTCAAACCCATCAATAATGATAACAAAGCAGAGGAGCCCAAAACAAGGGTAATGAAGTCTTTTCACTGACTCTGTTAGATATAATGGTATCTTTTAATGACAAGGGCTTTCAAAAATCACGGGGAGGTATAAATATTTATATTAAACTTCAGGGGGGTTTAAGTCTTTTACCCTTAGGCTCGGTTTGGAAGGAGTATGAATACAAGTATGTTGTAGTGTAAAACCTTACTAATTTGTATTATTTTGTATGCATTTGTACTGTACATATTTATACAAATACAAATACAAATATTAGACTCAGTTTGGAAAGGGTACAAATACATATATGGACAGTGCAAATACATACAAAATATGCAAATACATACAAAATACAAGGTTTTGTACTTTACAAATTTGTATTTGAGACGAGCAAGACTTGCAAAGGCGCTGGATTTCCCGTCAGCACATCAGCCTTTTTTTGTTCCGTTAAACCAGATTCTTATTGCCTCATTGGTCCCAACTCCCACCACGTCCTTGGGAGTTAGGATTCTCATCAACATAATTTTTGTTGGATCAGATATTCTCAAAATTATGATCAGTCATAATGAAATATGAAATGCAAAAGAAAATAATGGCCCGCCACTGTAAATTGGAGCTCCGAGTTGAACATATTATATATATATATATATATATATATAAATACATAAAATTTACAAGATTGAGAATTTTGAAGTATGTTGTAAAAAAACAAAAGAAGAAAGAAATAGAGAGCTCCAGAAAGAATTTAACTGTCACTATTTACTCTGCTGTACCTTTGTACTGCACTCGGATCGAGGATTTCACGATCGCATCAATGCTGCAAATTATACATGAAAGCCAGGGAGAGCCCTCCTAAGCTTCTAAATAACGCCAGTAGCACTGTTTTGGTTCTTCCACATATCGTTTTCGTTATTCTCACTGTGCTTGGCATCCATCGAACCATGGTGGGTCAGTCAGGCTGGGAAATAAATATTGTTTTTGAAGGAAAAATTGGAATAGCTGGGCATCAATGGCATAGTGTCTCCCCATATGTTACCCAGTGCACAAAGCTGTCAGAAAATTCACTTAGAGTGTCCAAATTCTCTCCAGCAGCATCATAACAAACATCCGTCTCTGTCTGTTCTTTTCCCTGCAGAGTTTAAGGGAGATGATGCGCTAGATATATTAATAAGCTACTTCTGACTAAAGAAATGGAGTTCATCTTATGTCTGAAATTCATTAATGAATGATTGCAAATTTACTTGATTTATATTTAGTTGCAAATTTACTTGACTAAAGAACAGTGCTAATTAAGTTGGGATGGGATCTAAAACGGGTCAGACCATTCATAACATTATTTTTTGATCAATCAGACCATTCATACCATAACACATACAGAATAAAGTTTATCTAACATTCAACTCATTCACCAGTTAACCCTACATTCAATTGATTTTTTTGGAGTCTCGCCATCAATAAGGTGTAATCATATCTTCTCAGGCCATTCCACTATTGCAATGGTTGCAGATATTTGTAAGAAGCTATGTTTTCCGAGACACCACAAGCAGATGGCTGGTCAAGATGTTAAATACAGAGTTTACACTAAAGTTACATGATAGGGCATCCATAAAAAGGTATTCAAGTATCATAGGTGATGAACTGTTTTCTATCTGATGCATGTTGCCACACTACACACGCCCTGCCTATCATCAGGGTCAACAATGCCCTTGCATATCAGGTCCCTATTAATTGACAAATTCTTAACAAAATATGAAATCTCTTTCCAACAAAAAGAATATTTTACACATGTTATTAACAAAATACTGACCTTCATGCTGGAACCATATTCACTTTGAGATGGAGTTGTTTCCATGGTAATTCCATTTGCAACATTCTCTGATGATAGGCTGGCAACTGGAGAGTTTGTAAGGGTAGATCTGCAACAATTGAAAGTATCAGAACCCATCTAAGTTAACCACAAATATATTTGATAATAAGGAATAGACCTTAATTTCGAACCCTCTCAATAATGATTACTGCCAAGAAAAACTTTCACTGTTCTACCAATAGTGCTCTCTCCAATGCATGTCAAACTTCAAGGAAGCTGCCACCTAGAAGCCTCCTATCAGAAATTTGAGCATGTTCGCATGCACGTGGGTGCACACACATACAAGAGAGTTTTTATGGTTTACTTATAGAACCATAAACATACGTTGTTCAAATTGGTTGTTTGAATAACTTAATCAGAATAACATGATTTTAGCAATTATTAAACATGTATAACTATATAAGTACCAAAAAAATCATCTATCACATTAAGAAAATCAAAATAATTTCACAGACCCACTTAAAACTGCACAACTACTGGTAGCTTAACTGGACAAGATCACAATAAAGTTACCTTTCATAGGTTTCTTCCTCACATGAATTTCCAGAGGAAGATAGCCAGTCAAGGTCCAGAAAGTTTGAGAAGCTAGATGCATCCCCATTTTCGTGGAAATAGAACTGATCACTATCAGGACATCTATCTCTCTGCATGTCTGCAAAAAGTTGCCTTCGAGTTGAGGGTGTGAACCTACAAAATGACAACAAGTAAGCTCACCCAGACATCAAACAGCTATAGGAACCGAGTTGAAATGCTGCACATATATAGACAAAATAAGATGTAAAGATATTTTTCCACTTCATTATAAAGCAAAAAATAAATAAATACATATACATTGGGAACAACAGGCAATCCATCAACTAAGAAATAAAACGTGTTTCTTGGCTAGTGTTGAGGAAAAGAAAACCAGAGAAATAAAAAGCTCTTCAGCATCAAATTCAAAGTTAAGAAAGCCAACCTGGAATATGATATATCACATTCACAGGTTGAGATTTCTGGTGTAGAGTCAGAAAGTCCCTTGCTGCCTCCTTGTGTTCTTTCAGGCAAAGCTGAGTTAGAAAGTTTCTTCTGCCCAGAATTTGTGGCTGATGCAGGTATATTGCTTTCACAAAGAATGTTTCCATCTGATAAGGATCTTTTGAAATATGACCTACATAGAGAAACTCAATAATTACTAATCAATAGTTCTCACCAATCAAAATAATATGGAAGAGATGTTTTGTGTGAAATAAATGAAAGTATTAACTAGACATTTTATTGAAAAAGTTCATGGAATCACAACCCTTGTCCTTCTAAAGAGAGGTATGGCCTGTTCCAGTAGAACTACCTTGTAAACAGGGTTGACCTGATAAAAACATCCTAAATAGGATTCACAATCTGCTAAGGTTCCAAACATCTCTGCATGTGCCACAGTCCCATCAAGGGGCTGTTAATCAAGTTGGATTCGCATTGGAAAAGAGAGAGAATCAATTAAGTTGAATTTGATAAATTTCATTAAGTCCCATATTGATCATGTCTGAATTGAAGGGATACAGATAAAAACCCAATCTGAGTAATATAGGATGTTAAGATGCCCAATCTCAAATATGACCTACTATATAAAGGATGTTCCAAGGCCCAAGCACGGATCTTGCTAAAACATGTTGAATGAGAAAGATGGGGCCCAAAACCACTCCTGAGGTTGAAGCTCTCTACTAAAAGTTTGGGGGTAATTAGGCATGCCGAGGCTGATTTTAAGGCCATCCAAAGCTTAACCTTAAGAACTAGGTCAGCCCAAGTCCTGGCCTAACCCAAGGCAAAGGCCAAGCTAGAAAGCACAAACTCAATCCAAGCTAATTCCTTGTAGAACTTGAGGCTGAGTTTGAGGTTTGGCCATTTTTGCTATTTAAGTGTATGGTCTATTGTATTTTTCCTATACCTCTTATCTTTATATGTAGACATGGTAAAGGCTAACCTTCCCATACTATGAGGGGATAGCATAGTTCCATGGACAAAAATGTTCTTACCTATCCTTCAATTAAGTGATGCCAGTACTTTTGACCTTTTTACTCTATTTATTTTAGTATGCATATATTCATTTAAGAGTTATGGCTTTAAATACAATGGATTGGCAAAACAGGATTCATGTAGTTGACTCCATATAGTTGGGATATGGCATGGATGATTATGATGATGACATACTTTTCCCTAGACAAATTCTTTCCCATATAAAATGGTGATCGACCTCAGTATGCTTTGTCCTGTCATGTTGTATAGGATTGTCACAACATAGCAATAATACCTGTATATCAACAGCCCAGCTCTTCAAGTAGTGAACTCAACCACAGGGCCTTTGATACTACATGTGTCATGGTTCTGTACTCTACCTTTACACTTGACTAAGCAACAATAAATTTCTTTTACTCCATCAGACTGTGACAGAAGATTACCACTGAGAAAATCATAATACCTAGATACCAATCTCCTGTCATCTAACAACTAGGGATAATCATGAGCTAGGTTGAGCTGGGCTTGGCACCTATTATAAGGGGCATAGCTCAGGCCTAGGCCTGGTCCAGCCTACACCTAGGGCCTGAAATATAAGCCCAGGGCCAGCCCTACATGGGCTAAGTCCCGGCCTATAAATATATTATGTTAAGTATATATAAATACGTGTTATACTATGTACAAAATAAAATAACACATACAGAGACACATATGTGTGTGCATGTGTGTGTTTATGAAGATGTCCACCTTCATATAATCATGTTGTGAATATAAAACTTCCTTTCTAGGATTCCCCTTGAAGAATTCTTAACTACCATGTACTATGAAAAGCATGCATGTATGACAATTGACATTCACCACATATGCAATATCTGGCCATGTCATACACAGATAAAACAACTTATCCACCAATCTCTAATGCATGTCATGATCTCCCAGTAGCCTCCCCCTCTCTAGTAGCACTAATCTTATGCCAAAAATCTTCAAGGTTGTTAATTGGTTTACTTGTGCCTCTGAGTAGGTCCAACATATACTTCTGTTGAGATATGAACATACTGTCTGCATAGAGCAACTGCAATACCATAATGTTCATCTTCCAACATTTTGTAATCTTTTCAGTCATATCTTTTATTGAAATTTTGTTTTCATTTCATTCCAATAATACAAGTACAATAATTCTCTAACCTTCATGTCTCACAGTCACCACTATTATCTCAAAGCAAATGGATCAAGCATTGAATTACATCTATTTTTTCAATCATTTGGACCATAAACCTTCTTTTGGATTAAATGTCCAATTAAGCTTTGGTCTTGGAAGATACCTAAAATAGGGGTTCCACCCCCTACAACCATCTCTCTTATTCAGATCAACTAAAAAAATCCCTTGAGAGCTTTCCATTCCATTTAAATTCTGTCATCAAGAGATAATGGATTATAGGAAAAAGATGATGATGAAATGACAAAAACATCCCCTCATTCAATTATAGATGCTTATGTTAAGAAGGCATCTGTGTCAATATAATGCAGTAGTAACTTCCACCTGAGAGTAGGGAGTTGGAAAATAGGAAAAAAAAAGATTCCTAAACAAATAAATTAGGGGCTTTCCCAAGATGACCTACCCTATTTTAGCCATGTAACAAGAATCTTATAGTCAACGTTAATCTAGAGCCTAGACCATACATTGCCATAATGTAGAGCTCATCTAGATCATGAATCAATGTCTTTGGGGCCAAAATGATGGGGAGAGGAATTAGAGGACTCCTATTGAGCCCCAAATACTTTGCCATGTATAAGATTCCTTGGTCATTTGGGGAAACTCACTAAACAAGGCATGCATATTATACATATATGGAAAGTTTACCTATGTTATATACTTGTATATCTATACAGTACGAAGTATAAGTTATGCAACATAAATTATAACATAGGTCAGACAAGATCAGGTTGACTCAGATCAGGCTACCAAGGTTTCATCCCAATCTAGGTAAAATCCAATTTTCAAAGTCCAGCCAAAGCCCAAAAACCCAAGCTTAATCGATGCATAAACTAGGTTGGGACTCTTGGGAAGCCCAAGATGCATCTCCAATGAAAAGAGAAATTACACCCGTGCACAGAAACAAATTCTAGATTTTTTGGTAATAACATTCTGGATTGTAAGAATGTATAGAACAACCGTTCCATAGACAGTTTTATTCGTAATGATGTACCTAGTGTTTTCATCAACATATGTGTGTCCACGCCTCCCAGCATTGTAATGCTGGTCTGAATCCAGCTCCCACAGTGCAGGTTTACCCTGTTGTGGTTGGAAGTGCCCCAGGAACCTGCTTGTTCATAAAGCCAAATGCAAATAAGCATATTGATTACTAATAATTGCCAATGAAAGAAAAATGAAATAAGATTTAGAAAAAGGGGTAAATAAGAAGGTTATGACTTACACATTTATCGCATCTTGTTTCTCAGCATCCATATAGGCATTGTTGTAGTATCGCTGCAGAGTTCTAAAGAACTCTTGGGACTGGGTTGCCGCCTTCCATTGACCTCTTCTCTCAGAGAATATCTATTTAGGTCACAAATGTATGAAGGATGTGTTAGATATAAAGCCATATAATGTCATATTGAGAAATGGATTAGTAGAGAAGAGTAGATAAATAATTCAATGGATTGATAAATGCAAAAAGGAGAGGACTGGTCAATTACTAAAATGGTTGAGTCTAGCATACAAAGCCTACTCCATCTAGATGCATGTTTCTACTGCTTGTAATTTCCCCAAATTTTCAGTTCCATTACTTAGATATAGTAGAAGCATAAAATGGATCAACTCTTTTGAAGTTAACCAACACCTTCAAAGAATTACCTTGTTGTGTGCAGCAGACCCTCCATATTGAAGTGCAAGAGTGTCGCCCATTGTCTCGTAAAACCGCATTAGCTCATCAGCTAAAGGGGCATCCAAGTCAATTTTTGGCACATCTATAAATCCCAAGGCATGAAGCTGATGTCCTAGAGCTGCCAAGCCATAGGCATATTGTGCAACATTTGTACGATCCAAGCAGTCTATGCAATTTGTCCTGAGAACACCTTTTTGAAACATGGATGGCTTAACCGAATGGTCTCCATTGACATCACTACTATGCTGATTAAGTCTCTTTTCCAAATCATCAGCATCTGCACTGTTGTTAAAATGGTTTGAAGGAGACTGGTCACCAGCATCATCTTTCTGGTAATATATTGAACTGTAAGCACTGAAACTGTAACAAAACCCGTAAGCCAACAAGATATTGATAGGCACCATTTGTCCAGTACTGGTAAAACTTAAAGTTGTCTCTTTTGAGACTATAAATCTAAGGTTTGCCTTGAGAAAGTCCAAGGTGGGGATTGAAGTTTCAGAGAAGAGCCAGCCACTAGCCAAGTTTTCTAGGTCCTGGGGCTAACATCCCATTTATGAATCTGCATTCAATATTCCTGAATCTGGAATTGTTGGGAATCAAAGCTCTGAATGCAGATTTCATGTATCTCTGGTTGCAGCAGCCAAGGAGATCCTAGATTTCAGAGACCAGTGGTGCTAGCACTAATCACTACACAAACACCATGATATTATGGTAAAGTTGATGACCATGAAGTTGCCTGCCACGTATGCCTAGTGTGAACCATTTGTAACACATTGCCTTTTGATTGACCAGCCTTATGATCCACTGGAAGGATGTATTAAATTTCATCTTTCAAATGTCAATGGTGACTAGGTGTGGATATTAGAAATCTAATAATATTATTAACTGGACTAATGTTTTGTTGAACTTTACATCAAATGGAAGGTGGACCGAAGTGTACCAAGGCATAGATCTATGCGCTCCGGGCATCACATTGTATGGTCATATTTGATCCATGTTTCCAAATAATGAGGTTTTCCATCAGGTATACCAATACAAAATACCTAAGGGACTTTTCATGAGTACTCACTCGAAGTAGGACCCCTTTAAAGATTCTTGGGGCTTCAGACCTGGTGTTACTTGACAATAAAAGAAGCCTGTTAGGTTCAACGCATATGCAGCCACTTTGCCTAGAAGTGCCAAAACATTTGTTGCTTTGCTGGAAAAGTAATCAAGTTGTATGCAAGTCAGTAATAAATTCCTAAAAAAAAGAGTGCCAACAAAATAATTAGAAGCCATAGATTTAACATAAAAGTCATGCACCTTCTAGAATGTTTGTGTAGATCCCAATGTAGAAACTTTAGGCGATTCTCCTCTGATAGATCTTTATTGATAAAATCAATAGCATTAGCAAATTCAGCACGGAGGATAGATTCCCGGGGCTTCTTTTCACGTGTCTGTGCAAAGACATATATAATTTAGTAAAAGAATAAAACATAATATACAATTGTTAAAATTCAGATATTGAAGCTCTCTGAATGATTGTGGATTAAAACCACTGGTCCAGCAATAAAAAAAAAATTAAGGTACCTACCTTAATTAAATTCAAAATGATGATTGGGTTCCCATATCTCTTGACAAGATTCTCAAAATGAAGTCTAGTTGCTTCATAATTTTGATCCTTCTTTGACACTGGATGAGAAAGAAATATAAGTTATACAACTAGAATTACTTCTCAAATGTTAGTCTGATGAGTGTGAGACTTACATATGATATCAGGTTTAATATTCAAGCGTGATGTTTCCTGGGACCAGAAAAGTGGAATTGAGCCTCGGTTCTGCACTACAGAACTAATTTGTGTTGGACATCCCTCAGGAACATCCTCACACACAATTTGTTCTGTCTCAACATCATTAGCTACTCTACCCTTCTCATTTACACCTCGTTTCAGATACCTAGAACAAGAAATAAACAAGTCAGCATTATGTTTTTGTTTTTGTTTTTGTTTTTGATCAGCATACAAGTCAGAATTATGTTGACTTTCAACACAATAGCAAATGTGGAAAAAAAATGCTGAAGCTCTTGAGAAGAGAGGAATTTTTTATGTTCTTAATCAAACTGCAAAAGTAGGACATATGGTGTGTAAATCCAGCATTCATTACCACCCATTGGTCATATCTACTACATAAAAAATTAAACCAACCAGATAGCATATATTCATGGGAAAATAGTTGCTAGTATGGTCAATAAAGATTTGTTAGGAACCATCACTTAGTTTGGCTTCATTTTTTCTTGAGGACAATTCTGTGCCAAGGAATATCACATGTTTCCTCAAAAGAACATGACCGATCTATGATTAACCAAGAGAACATAAAATAAAATTTACAAATCCAAATTTATGAAAACCTGGTGCCAGCATAATGACGTGAACGCCTAGCAATGAGTGTCAACTTGAATTCTTTCCCAGATATAGAAAGGTTAGCCTGAAAAAATAAAGCATATATCCATCAATACAATATCAGACTAAGTGATATCACAAGATTACAACGCTGCATCTATAACTTCTCAAGCATTGTCAGAAACAAGCAATCCTGTAAATACCAAGTCTTGTACACAACTGCCTAAACATTTAGTCCTTAATTATTAAATCACATTTTATGAGATAAATATCCAAAAAAAATGAAATTCAGGTGTCCCCAACAGGCATTGACCGATATGAAACCAATACTTTTAGTAATAAATTACTCCTGAAATACAAACACAACCACTGCTTTATTAAGTAAATAAATTTGAAGTTAAAGCTCAAAAAAGTAACTTGGATATGTATGGCATTTTCCACAAAAAAGTCCAGGATGAGGGAAACAAGCAAGAGAACAATGCAGAATCCAAGAAATTTTCACAATGCAACCTGACTAGAGGAACACACTTGCCAGTAATTCATTCACAAAGGAAAAAAAAAAAAGAAAAAAAAAGGAAAAACGAAGGAATTATGAATAAATATGCTACATTAAGAAAGCATTTTGTCATGAGCGGATTAGAGGCAACATCTTAAGCCATCATCTCAAAACCTTTACCTGTTTAAAAAAACCATAGACCAATGCAACTGTCCAGAGAGTATTTTTAAGGTGATTCCGGATTCCCCGAGTCAGGAATTCATTCCAGACGAACATCGTTTCATAAAGTACCTGCCCTGTCTCATGATTAGACAAGTTCTTTTGAAGACTACGCATTACGTGATATGAGTAGCTGAAAAAGAAGTCCTTTGTAAGATCCACTGTGCATAGGAGCTTCTTGTATCTATGCCATCAATAAGAAAAAAAAACAGAAATACATGAATACACATAATTAAAGGTCTGAATAAGACAAGAGGAGAGATTATAGAACATAAAGCAGTCAATTTTAATAATAAACCTAATAAGAAAATAGTAAAATGTAACCTGTGTCCTCAAACCCTGTAACACCTTGTCTCACTCAAAATGACATATCAACCTCACAACAGCGTGAAGTTTGCCTTGGTACATTTGAAGGAATTGAAATGTCACATAACCTTTATTAAACTGTAATAACTAAATGGAATGCGGCAATTGGGCCATATAAACAATTATTTATTACATAACTTTTTTTGCATTAATTTTTGTTTCATTTTTTATGAACACGTCAACTATTGGTCAAAACATGGATCCTTCTTCAAGCAGAAGGGCCAACATCATTGAATTAACACTGGATGGTTTATCACACAAATATTATATTGCTTGAATATTTACCTCCACAGTACATGCTTTGCGCATTTCTAGAAAGACATCCAAAGTTTAGAATATTGGCTCCAAAATAGTAAAGTAAAAGACAACCAAAACAAACACATCAGAACACATTCAATGTCTATACATGTTGGATAATGAATTACTCCAGATGCCAGTTTCTAATGTCTCCTTCAGAAGCACCATAGACATTATACATTTACATAAGAATGGACAAAAGACCTGTTTTCATTCTTAGAATAAGCCACATTGGACTGCTCAGTAGAGTTTGGGAGTGGAATCATCTCGCTCTTGGTGACGGCATATACTGTATGGCCACAAATTGCACCAATCTGCCTTCTTTTTGTGATAAGCAGCATGTAGTAAGGCCCCAAAAATTTAATGAAACCTAAGAACAAGCAAAAAGTGTTAAAATGAAGAGAACAAGATTCTTTTAAGGCATTGAACTAAGTGTTTGCCCTTCAATATTACGTACCAATGATTCCATAACAAGTGGTGACAAACTTAAGTCCACCAGTAGACATGTTCCCTTCATGTATCCGCTTTAGCAGATCAGAGCATTCACCTTCAGAGTATGTGGTGGAATCTTCACGAATGTTCAGCTCAGAAGGCTCTAACCTATCAATTTTTAATACTCTCCATAACGTTCTACTCTTGTCTCTTCCTATCATATAAAAATTCTGTAGCAAAGAAAAAAAAGGCAATAAGAAATTTGTATTTTTCATGAAAATCAATAAAACAAGAAAAACACATTTAGGAGAAGACTTTAGAGGAAAAAATCTCTGGGATCATATAAAGAATGCAGTCATACTACACCAAGGGTGCAAAATTACTGTAAATACTTTCTACCATTTTGTCATTAAGGATACTAACATTAATTTATTAATCATAGTGTAGTCAAAATGTTCAATAATCGCCATAGTAGAGGTTTATGACTTGTACCAGTTAGTTGACCAACTATGTGCTTAAGGATTTTAGTATTTGTATATACTAAACCATTTTCATATAAAATATCTAATTAAAAGGTTATCAGATCTTTTAATTTTTTTTCTTTATCAGTAATTAGAATTTTCCTAAAATTTCTTCCAGTTACACATGTAAAATTTCTCATTTAATCCTTATTTGTTTACTTTGAACCAAGATAGTTAAGGTGGCCAGGCAACACCAAGGTGTTTTTGCCTGCCAAAGTCAGTTGGCACCTCAGCGACAACTAGGAATACCTAGGCAACAAAAAAAAGGAAAGAAAAGAAAAGAAACAAATAAATAAACATATACATATTTTACAACAAATAGATATAAATAAATAAAAGTATTTTTTATTGGTGTAATCACACAAAAGTATTAGGTAATTACATGTTTATTACAGAATACCAAACTACAAATTAAATAAGGAAATGATTTGATGGCAACTTAAGGCTGCATTTGGATGGAGTGGAGTTTTACGTGATAAATCAATGTAAAACTTCATCTAAAGTAAAGTTTTACATTGATAATCAATGTAAAATCTACATCGATAAAATCAATGTAAAACTCTACACTTTTCGAAACTCAACGATCACTTTTTATGGTTCAATGTAAAACCTCATCGATGTACTTTTACACCGATGCCGTTTTACACCAATTCCAAATGCAGCCTAAAGGGGTGCAATTTGCAAACCAGTTGGGAATAGAGCAACTGATTATTGAAGGGGATTCTAAGGTAGTGGTGGGCTGGTTGAAGAACCCCAAGAACGCTGTTTGGTGTTACAAAAATTAAGTTAGGAAGTTCATATGGCTGATAAGGAATATGTCTGTTGCTATACAGTGTGTAAGGAGATCAGTAAAAGCTTTGTCTGATGTGTTAGCCAAGCAAGGGGCAAACAGGGAAGTCTTGTTCTGGGCTCAGTTGTGATTTCTGTCTTTTTTTTACTTTAGGCTGTGTTTGGTTTGAAGGAAAAAGTAAAGAAAGGAAGGGAAAGGCAAGGAAACCTTTACAAAACTTGTATAGGTTCCCTTGCCTTTCCCTTCCTTTCCTTACCTTTCCCTTCAAACCAAACATAGCCTTAGTTTCCTTGTCATCCTTTAGTTTCCTTGTGATTTCAGTCTCAAATCAGTTTATCTTTTAATAAAATTATCATTGTTCATTAAAGATGGCAACTTAAACCTCATTTTCAAAAAAATAATAATGAGATTTTTGAATAACTTCCCTAGTTCAACATAAAGAAAACATAAACATGGAGGGACCAAAAGCCCTAATATTTAGCTTTACACAGACTGATAAGAATCCAAAATGAGTTGCATGGGACTCATATTAATATATAAAGGGGGCATAATCGCTTATTTGCCCCACTAACATGTTTATATCCATACCACCCACCTAGTTGATCATCGAAGCATCAACACCTAGGTGACACTTTGACTATAGTGAGTTGGACATGTTGATCACAACCAGTGAAATATATTATTTAGAATGTTCACTAGTTTTTTATCAGTTGACATTGTATTATAAATATCAAAAAGCCAAATGATAGTACTTTTTTTTTTGCTTCATAATCCAATGATAATACTGAAAAGACAAATATTAACACTCGGCTTACTATAGAAAACCCCTGGCTACACCCAAACACTAATGTAGTCCAAACTCTTTCAAGAAAACTAACAAGCTCATTGGCAGACCTTAGGATCAAGTGGAACCAGATACTCCCAACCAAAGAGCTACCCTATCAGATAAACTACTGGAGATGCCAAGGGCCCAGAGCCACCATCTCTCATCCAGCCAATGACCACCTTAGGAGTCCTCCACTACCTTTACGTGTAAACAGAACCAAGATGTAGATGAGATGAAGGCCCTTAGTAAGAGATGCACAAACCAAATCACCAAATCCAATCAAATGAGCCTGCAGAATTACCCCTTGTGGCTACCTAATACTATACCTGACAGACATGGATTTAAAGCAACTGTCAAACTTGAGGCTCGGGCTTGATCAAAGAAGCCCTCCGAATTCATTAGGTTCAAACTGGATGTGGAGGGATAAGTCCAATTTTGGAATGACTTGTGATGTGGAGATAAGCTTCTAAGTTCTGCATATCAAGATTTATCCAATATTGCTCTAAAGTATAAACAAAAACACCACAAGCCCAGGAATGCCATGAGACTGTGAGCAGCAGCATTGTTTGGATGCCTCATTCTCGACAAAATATGAATGACTGGGAGGTGGTTTCCCAAATGATACTACTGGAGAGTTTTAATGGGTATCACATTCAACCAGGGGACAGGATTCTAGAGTTTGGATAGCAATCGGATCCGGTGTCTTCTCAGCCAAAGAATTTTATTTATCTTCAGAGAACCCAGGTCAATCTACTTACAATTGGAACCGGATTTGGAAAGCTCATGTTCAACCAAAACTGAGGGTGAGCCTTGGCACAATGGTTTGGTTGCTCCATTGCGACCTA
Organism: Nelumbo lutea; assembly: GCF_056320005.1. Taxonomy (NCBI): domain Eukaryota; kingdom Viridiplantae; phylum Streptophyta; class Magnoliopsida; order Proteales; family Nelumbonaceae; genus Nelumbo; species Nelumbo lutea. The sequence goes on from NC_142689.1 coordinate 2,514,879, forward strand.
GGTGACCAGGGTTCAAAATCTTGGAAATAACCTCTCTGTATGTGCAGGGGTAAGGTTGTGTACATTTATCACTCCCCAAACCCTGCATTGACAGGAGCCTGGGCTGCATTGTATCATTATTTAGCAGATTTTTTTCTCCATTCCACTAAGTCATAACTGAGGCATTTAGTTAGTTCATTATTGCCTAAGTCAAAACGACTGGTCACCACCTGACAGCTTTGTATGGATCAATTAACAGAATAATTGAGACAGAGAATAATGGTATCCAATTCAAAATGCTATGATGTGGTCATAATGCAGTTCCTTCAGGAAGCAAGCTCAGAATGGTGGTGAAACCTAAAATATCCAATATTAACTGTATCCTACAAGACTATTTACTTTTGTAGTCATATATCACTTATTTTTATGGATTTGGACTTGAATATAATTAGACTCAAACATGATGATAAATAGGTTTACCCTACCCCACCCCCACCCCCCCCCCCACACTACCTGGTGCCCAAGGATAAAATTCCTCGTTCTGGCCCTGATTGCTACATTACATTTAAATTAGCAGTTCCATTTTCCAATCAATTTGTTATGGCCTAGGCACAGGCTGGTCAACTCTTTGGATGACAGGGCAAAACAGTTAGGCACTGCCTCAAGGCTTTAACTACACCGACTATCATAGCAGTATTTTCATGGAGGATACTTTGAAAACAATCCAAAGAACGTAATGTGATCCCAAACATTTGGATGTGATTATAATGCATTGACAAAATTCAAGAAGCGAGCTGAGAAATTAACTCAATCAATGACAATAACTTCCGGGAAACCAAGTTATATTGAATAATTTGAATTAGTGATATAGAAAGTTTCTAAAAGTATATTAAAGTCTCAATTTGAGAATACAAGACTCAAGAATAAATAAATTGATTTAACTGGAAATACATGTGATGCTTCAATTCTTCAAGTGCACACCACAATACTGATAGTATATACAAGATAGTCGATTCCTAGGTCATAGAAAATTATGTCAGTACTCAACATAGTCTGCAATAAACAAGCTCAGATTTTTCCTTTTCTATTAGTTTTCTTCCGAGGGGTATATTCTATAATAGTGAATCTCAGGACGGCTAAGAACATTATCAGAGCCTATCATATTCTAAAACAAACTTTTATGTGTTAAAGTTTCCAACTTGAAGCAAAGAGAATTCAACCCTTGAGAGAAAAACGACAAAAGAAAATTCTCAAATTTTCATATAAGAAAAAATAGCGAGAAAAATCAAATCACCAAATAAGATTTCATCAAAGAACAAACATATCTGGATTCTGGACCAGGTGAACAACAGAATTCGATCAATAAGAACAACTTCATAACACCCAAGCAACTTAGTTCTACAAATTTGCCTTACAGAACCAGCACATAATAGCAAATTGAACATGTCTCCTAAACTGAGCATCAAAATCAACATCACTATCATAAAAAATCGAAGAATTCCCAAGGCGTTCCTAAAGATCGAACCACCAGACCAAATCAAAATCATCAAAAGAAATCACCAAAACTCGTGAAAACAAATTACCGATCGAGTCGCATATAACCGGAACTTTTGCAGGTAGCCAGTGCTCGGATCCGGCTCCTCCTCGATCCGAGCCTGCGGCTCGTTCTCTGACGCCATGGTTCGTCCGGATCCCGAGCCTCCCAGGCTCGGGTAGAGTCAGAGGGGCATGCAAGAGAATAGATCACCGGAGGAGAAGAAAGCTCCGAAACCCTAACACGGCTACGAAACTCGATTGCTCCAGATACAGCATTTCAGCCCTCTATTACACCTTCCGCAACAACATCTCCTCCTCTTCCATTCACCAGCCAAAGCGCGATCAACCAACCAATCCAGCGCGACCAAGAGAATATAGACCGTACCAACAAAAGACAACGCCACAGAAAGAGAAATATGAAACCAGCGACGAAGCGAAGAGAACTTCTTTGTCTTGACAAAGCGAGCTTTTGTCTTGAAGAGCCAATTCTTGAAGGCAAAATCGATTAGAGATTCAAACACAGTGTAATTCGAGACAGAAGCTCCTCTGCCCTATAAGGAGCTTTCTGCGCGTGTGAGAAAGAGAGAGATATCTAGAAAAATTGCAGCATAACAAAAAAAAAAAACCTAAGCTTTCTATGTGAGAAATATATGGTAACAAAGCAAGAAGAATTGCTGTTCTTCGGGGAGGGAGAAAGAGACAGAAGGGGGAAGGAGACTCAGATCCTCAGAGCGAACGAAAGCCACAGCTTCGAAGACCGCTCAATCCTCACACACAAAAATACAAAACAAAAGTAAGAAAATTTTGATTTTTCCTTTTTTTTTTATCTAGCTGTTTTATTACCGAGAGTCCGAGACCAAAGATGAAAAAGAATCAAAACAAACGTGAACAAGAACACTCGTTCGAACTATTAGCTATTAACGTTGTGTTTGGTTTGAAGGAAAAAGTAAGAAAAGGAAAAAATATATAAGAAAATTTGTAAAGATTTTCATTTTTCTCTTTTTCTATAATCTTTAATTTTTATAATAATAATAATTAATATTTTTTGCTGGTCGAGTCGTTTGGATAGCAAATCTAGACGACTCATGAATGTTCCACGTAACAGTACTGCTGTTGGGGCACAACGTCGTCTCCCTAGCCCAGCTATTCATTCCCTATTTCCCTCCCTTCTTCTTTGGAAAAGGTTCCGCGCATAAGCCCATGCCACGTGGCAACTTGAAACTTTTATAAGCGTTCTTTAAAGATAAAATGGGTGTTGGCCGTACGATTTCGCTTTTGAAAACAAAAAATAAATGCCACATCAACTGCCACAATTAATTTTGATGACGTGGTAAATAATTTTGTTTTGAACGATAAAACCATATACGTTGGCGAACACCCTTTAAAAAGTCTCAAGTTAAAAGCTTCTTTGGGTTAATACAACAGTGTTGGTGGTCAAACGAGCGCCATCTCTCACTGAACAAATCAAAAGCTCCATTACGGTGTTCGTCAATCATTGGCTTTGAAATTCAGAAAAGCCTGACGAATAATAATTTTTTGTTGAACGATTAAATATTCGATAAATAATAAGATGGTGGATGTTCGCTCATTCATGAGTTCGGATCTGCCGATACCGTTGGGCACATTACAGATTTACAGTTTTGTGCCACCTGTACTCAGCACTATGTATTATGGATAAAAAAAGAGGGAAATTATTACTGCAGTGAAAAGAAAAAAGAAAAGGTAAAAATGGTGAAACGAAAGTGGTATGACAACTGACAACATTAAACCAGTCATTACCCATAGCGAGTTGCGACTCGGACGAGTTGTAGCGGTTCATGTCTCTTTGACTTGATCTTCAACCCTGTGCCCCAGGCACCAGGTGAATTCCTAAGACTTCTTACTTAAAATGGTCACCAAATCGACATATCCCTTCCCACCAAGTAATGACATCGTTTTGAGTTGTGACTTGCGATAGAGACAGGCCTTCATATGAGTTCTGTACACGTAGATTCTGAGATGTAAACGGCATATATGATATACCAAAGGGGTGATATTGTTGGAGGTGGTCCATCGTTTTTAAACTGGTCCAGGTCGTCTACCTAATACTTCTCTTTGGCCAAATCAACTCCTACGATTTTTTACCAAAATAAGAAAATTCGTAAGATTACACTGATATATCATCCAAACTGTTATTTTTTGTATTACCATTATTTGCTTGATAAATTGAAATTGACATATTCTGAATTTGTAAACCGATGAATGGCTGGGATCATTTGATCAGATCATATTTGTTTTTGCTCAGCTCGTATAACGATGATCGCCAATAAATGGTTAATCATTGGATCCCATCCCATGCACGAATGTTCGTTCACCTATGTGCCCATTTGAATTCAATTGGAGAGCCGTCTGATTCCCACTTGACTCCCGCAATCGTAGGCGATTGTCCTCCTGGCACCATCCACCAAATTTATTTTGTCCTTTTCCTTTGGCTTGTTTATTTTGTTTTTCTTTTGCCGGAGAGATGTTAAGATAAATATATAGTTATTTATTTATGGTTTTGGTATGAGGACTATTAAAAAAATATTGTTGAGAATTAATGGGATTGGGATCGGATCATCTAAATGGGAATATACCTCACCTCATGATGCAGAATTTTCTTTAGGATAAAATATAAAACCTCCCCCAAGTTTTTTTGACAATCATAAAATCTTCTCCCATCTTTTCAGTTTAACAAAGTCCTCCCTGTAGTTTTGAAAAATCATGCATTTATCACTCTTGTATCGTTGTCTTATTCGGAAAATGCTGACCTTATGCATTTGTTTTTTTAAAATACCTATTCTTTTCTTATATCTATTAATTCAGATATAGATTAATTAAAATACTTCAAAATACTATTCATCTTCTTCTTCAAAAACTTCATCCCTCCATCTTTTCAACTCCCTCCCCTGAGTTTTTACTTATTTGCCTTATCTTGAACTAAGCATCAGTGCATTTCTTATGAGTAGTAGCCAAATCATCCTTGCAAGAACAACCTGATTCAATAGGAATTTCAAATTCATCATTAGTACTCTTCGATTTCAAATGACAAACCATGCAATCCTTGTCCACTTTAACCAAATGCACCTAATTTCTGTACACCACTTTACAAATCTACCCCAACCGAACAATCTATCGTCAAAGAATTATGGCAATGGCCCAAAGTCTTCCAATATCGAGATCAAACACGTTGGAGAACCTATGCTCATCATATGACCCACCAGTAGTGGAACCAAATTGGGAATGCCACAACCAATGGAGAAGCAGATGCTTCCTTCACTCCTTGAGTTGCTTGCAACAACAAAACGACAATGACCTCCTTCTTCTAAATCAACATGCGAGTGAGGCTTCTTTATGGTTTCCATTTCCAAAACCCAAGACCTAAAACTTCATGTAAAAGCAATGAAGCGCTTAAGACTCTACCCCAAAGGGAGAGCATCAGCATGAAAGCCTCAAGTTTTAAGTTTTGGAGGTCTCATCCTTGATCACTTGTTGCTATAGGAGCAGGATAAAGGCAAAAAGACAATATATATATATATATATATATCCAACAAAATATGGAATTGCAAACATTGTAACAAGTAGGTATCTAAGCAGGTGATCACTTTTCTCACTTCTCATATTGTCGTTACCTAGTAACGGACAGAGAAAAAGATGTGCAAGAACTTCAATTTCTGTAACAAATAAATAGTAGGCTACAACTAAAGGATTTGAGAAAAACTTTAATATATATATTAAAGTTTTTGATTTCTAACAAGGAAATTTGGATTTAAGCCAAGACGCAAGCATTGTAAGATGAAAAAAAAGTTAAAAAAATGGGGGTTTTGTAGAAGATTTGAGGAAAATGTTTGAGAGAGAAAGATAGCACTGAATATTTGTATATATTTCCATGGAATGATGAAAATTTATAGCATACCAAAAACGGAAAGAAGTATGTTATCATTATATCATACTGACCACAAGGAACAAGTAATTTATCATTATACCATACCTATGGCCGTTTAGAAGAAAGGCCATGGGTCTGTGATGGAAATGGCAAAGAGTAGGGTAGAGTTTAGAAAAGATGGAAGGATGAACCACTTGGTTGTCTTTGCTGCCTCTGGTTCTTAGTTCTTGGATAAGAAGATGAATAGTGGTATGCTAGTATTTTAATATCTTAATTAATAGATATAAGGGCAAAATAGGTATTTAAAAAATAAACACATTAAATCAGCTCTTTTTGTATGGGACAATGGAAGTAAGTGCATGGTTTTTCAAAACTACAGAAGAGGATTTTGTTAAAATGAAAATGTACGAGAGGATTTAATGTTTGTCAGAAGACTTAGGAGAGGTAGAGACACAAAATAGACTAATTAATTAATTCTTAATTGAAAACTTCATTTCTTGCTATTCCTCTTTCTCGGGACAATGCTGATGGTTCAAATTTCTAATTGGAAAGCAACGCGTTCTTTGAACTTCAATGCAAGTTATGGCATGCAAGCTTCTTCGGAAAATAGTTACTTTGAAGTTACTAGAATTTCACTATCCTTCTACGTCTTAACTACATTAACACGTAATATATATATATATTGCTTAGTTTTGCTTTGTGACTTTGATTTAGGAGAACACAATCATATTCCATCTTTACTCAACCAACCAATAAATTGTTGAGCTTCTGTTTGTTTGGCTGTAGATGGGGCATAACTTTTTTTTTTTTCCAATTATTACTGTGAAATTTGAATTATAGTCGGCCACCCTTGATACGGTCAAATGTTTGTTTTCTGCCCCATTTGCATGGAAAAGAACCCGGCCCATGGATCAGACCGTGTCTAAAACTGCAAATAGTGGAATTTTGATCATTTTCTTCATGAACATAGCGTACGCATTAAGTGATTGAATGACGCCCTCATAATTGAGGCCCCTCTGCGAAGCCATCCCGTTCAAGTCAAGGGGATTGGTTAGGTTACGTTGTCTGAATTGTTCGTATGGTGATGGAAAGCCAGAAAGGTCGCTTTTGATTGTTGTACATCTTCTCTAATTGTTATACATACAAAATATAAAATTTTACACTCTTATATATTTAATACAAAATACAGCTTTTTGCATTTGATATATTTATATTTGTATTCCTTTTAAATTGAACTCAAAGCCCAAATTTTAATAAATTAATCGTCAACTGATAATTAATGGTGGTTCTATTAGTGAGATCCTTTGATTCATTAATGTAAAATAGACTTTGGGATCAAATTTCGCTGCCACCAGGATTTGAAGAATTAAGGGGGTGGGAGAGGGATGTTGTGTAGCTCCGTAAAATGACCAAATTAAATTTGCTTATTTTGTTCTCAGATCCAAGAGAACAAAAAAAACTAATGCTTCTTTGGAACAAAACCCTAATTGTCAATTATGCAGAAGAAGCAGAGTTTTCTCCTCTTCATGTCAAATGAAGAAGATAAGAACAAATACGGTATAAGAGTAATTTGGATATTTAAAAACTTAATATGTCACATGATATGTGCATAACCATTTTTCAACTATTTTGTGAAAGTTTGGAAGGATGACAGGCTCCACATAATATAAGGGGTGTTTTGGAATTTATCATTTTTATTTATAAACGGAGCGGGTTAGATCCGAGATGCGAGATAACTTCCAATGCACGTTAAAAAGTTGGTGACATCGTGTTTTAAATGGACTATTTTTGGTTTTTGGAATATATTATTCTTCGTTTGGATCCGGTGTAAACTGTTATCCGTGTAAAAGTACACTGATTTTTACATTGAACCGTATAATAAGTGACCAAAGTATAAAATTTTACATCGATAAAAATAATATAATATTCATATTAACTATCCATATAAAACTTTATGTTTGATGAGATTTTACATCCATCCGTAATATAAAACTCCAATCCATCCAAATATCAACAAACTTAAACTGGAATAAAGTTTTACATTGATCTTCATTTATACTCTTTCCAAATGCCAATAAAACCAAACTGGTGGAAACTTTTACAAACACAACCTTAAGATTAACCGAAATTTATCATCTGTGCAATTAAAATACAAACATGGATGAAATTCAAATTGCAAAATAGTCATATACGACGTACCCTAAGATCCGAGCTATTTCCTATTTGTGCCATATGGCTGAGGCGGCTTGTAACCGGTGCTCTTGATACCTGGAGCTGGATGAACCGGTTGACCCTGACCCAGTCCAAAAACTGGATTTTGAAATGTCGGGTTTGTATCGACAAATAACAAGGTGCAAACATGTATAAAAAATGTTTACTGTTTCTGAATTTCTTTGCATTCTTTCTTTGAGTGGTTTAAGCGATAAATCCATATGGATGGAGCAGTCGACCCAGAACAAATTAAATAACCTCACCGGATTGAAGTCAGGATGACTAACACAGCTTAATCACACGTTACAGATTTTCTTTTATACACACAACGAGTTTGCTATTTGGGGAGAAATGCAAACCACCCAGGAATATTCTTTCTTTTGTGGCAGCCGTTACCCTTGCCAACCGCTACCATTGATAGGAACATTCCAACCTAAAAATCCTTGTCACGTGTCAAGTCTAAGTCATTTTTATATTGCACCTAACTAAGAGCAATTGTAATATGGCTAATATATTAGTCGAAGCCCCTATCGCCGATAAATATCTAAATTATCAAATTGGAAACCTCACAATTTGGAAATAAACTATCGAAATTCAACTTCCTGCGAAACCTAACCACCGTAATGCATTCACTGGTCAATGTTTGAATTTTGAAATACATAAAAGGCTTCAGGCTTGCAATAAATGTTCAAGGTACAAAAAACTCTATTAGCTTATTTATTTCTTGGTGATAAGATAATCCTAATTAGGGCTCTGAATGATTTGACTAGGCCAGCATGACACTAAGATCGTCACATCAGACGAGCCTGAATTCAAATCTCGCTCATGACTTAACCCGAGCATCAATCTAAGCTTATTTGGCCAAGAGCCGAAATGGGCATTATCAAAATGAGCTTAAGATTCTAAATTTTTAATATAAGGGGTCGTTTGGTTTGTAATTGGAATGGCTTATTTTTATAGTCTATTTAGTTCAAAACAGGAATGAGAATGAGAATTAGAATCAGTATGAATGAGATTTTATTTCCAAGAGAGGTATAAGGAATGGTTATTATCCCATTCCGTTCTAACAGAAATGAGAATGGAATTTCGATTCCGCCCAATCAAATAGTTAGAATCAGAATATTCCATTCAAATTCTTGATTCCAAACCTCCATTCCTCCAAACCAAACGAGGCCTAAACATTTATATTTATTATCATACTTTTTTCACTTAATAATAATTTTAAGTAGTGGGCCTTAGATTTTGGGTTTAAATGAGGCAACTCAAAAAAGGATGAGTCGAATGATAGGAGCTTGAACTAGTGCCCTAGCTTGGTTGATCTAGGCCCATCCAACGGCGGCTGTTATAAAAAAGAAGAAAAGAAAATATCTCAACGACTTTTATTCCAAAGAAGGATTTACCATAAATTGTAATTTATGATTGAAATAGACGTAAAATCCATCCAATATCCACAGGTCTACAAAGTACAAATATTTTTAAGGAATTTTATTTTATTTTATTTTTTGTTTTATCGATTGTGTGGAAGAGGGAGGGTTGTCGGATAGGTATTTGACCATTCCCCATCCCTGATAACAATGAGATTTGATTCGAGGTCTCTACTACAATCAATTGACCCATCGGTTGGTACTTTCCAAGGAAGATGAGACGTGCAAGTGATATATACTTGGGTGTTGAAACAGCACGGAACATGCATACATCTACAGATTTACAAAATAGTAATAGTTTTGTGAATGATAAGTTAGAAAGCATTAAATTTTTTTTCCACTCATAGCAAGATCTTAGTCTGGGTAAATTATTTGTCACATTTAAGACTTTAACGGGCTTTAGGGCTTTACCTTTGCTGATCATAGAGACATTTATAAATGTGCTCTCTACTACTTGTCTCCTTCAAGGAGATAGAAAAGCACGTTAAGGTTTTAATGGTGATTTTGATTTTGTCAGAAATTAGTAAAGAAGAAAACCATTGCCATCTCTCATGTAGAGATTGTGTCGCGTCACAAAATATAGACCTACAAGTTCGAAAGGACAACTCTGAATGAAGGAAGTAACAGTACTAATAACCACTATTGCTGTAAGAAGCAAGCCATTAGTGGATCGGTCTTCAATCAAATTAAATATCTACTTTGTGGAGCAGACGTCTTCAAATCTTTAATTGCTCAGCATGAATGAATATGACTAAATTAAATAAAACCATATTTTTTTAACAGGCAACTTCTAATTAAACAATCTGGTTCTATGGTTTGGTTTGCTGATAAAAAAAAATCCGGTTATATGTTTTACAATTAATATTCCCTAATATCCAGTAATTAAAGTTTATAATGAATTTTATGTATATAATTACATATTGGACTATATTTCTCATATATTTGTATAATATATATGCACATCTCATTTATTTACATGTAAATATTATTCAAAGTCCAATCTAAATCATTTAATAATTCAGGTGTGTAAAAAGGGTTTGATTATGATACCAGAAAAATTTAATAATAAACCAACTGACATCCAGAAAAAAAGTGGTAACCAATAAGATGGTTTTTCACCAAAATTCACAGGGGATTTTGATTTATCAAAGCCTTTCGGGTATTATATCCTTCCCACATTATATATTTTTCAGTAAAAAATAAGTTACTTACAAATCAACATTTTGGTTATTGATGAGCGTAGAATTGGCCCTCCAGTGAAATTGTGACACGTGGCACCTCGTGACAACTAGGAAAACACCCAGCCAACAAACTTACGAAGTTGGTGACCCACCTGGGCACCAGTTTGGCCGGCCTGGCGTGACATGCGTGCGGCCTGCGCGAACTATGCGCGGCCTGTGCGACCTGGCCGACCTGGACCAGCCTAGCGCATGATCCTGCCAAGCCGCCCATAAGGCGCCCACCGACAAACCTGGCCTAGACACTGACCCGCCGACTGACACAGGCGCCAACCTGACGACCTGGTCTAGACACTGACCCGCCGACTAACACAGGCGCCAACCTGACGACCTGGCCCAGACACTGACCCGCCAGCTCACGCAGGCACCCCCCTGACAACCCGGCCCAAGCGTCGACCTGGCCGCCTGACACAAGCGCCAGCCTGACGACCTCGAAGAATTCACCACCGTACCCCGGTTCTGACAAGATGCGACGAGTCTTACCGTTTGGAGGCTTTTCACCCACCTAACCCGCGAGGACTCCAATATATAAAGAGCTCACCCCCCAAATGGAAATGAGAGGAAGAAAGGGAAGTAACCCCTGCTCTCTAGCTCTCTCATATTATCTTCAAAGCTCTCTACAATAAGAGTGCTAACTTAAGCGTCGGAGAGCCCCCACCGGGAAAATACCTTCGGGACCTCTGATTCAGCTCTCGGAGGTCCCTCAGCTCCCGTCACCTACAAAGAGGAGGAAAAGATGGAGTTCTCGCAGGTCCCTCAGCTCCCGCTGCCTACAAAGGAAAGAAGACCACCTCATGCTGAGGGCAGTCAAATTGCGCCTCACCTGGGAGCTCCAACATTCTCTAAATCACCAGCCGCCTAGTAGGCAGTTCGCCACCAAGCAGTTCGCCACCAAGCAGTTCGCCACCAGGCAGTTCGCCACCAGGCAGTTCGCCCCCAGGCAGTTCTCCACCAAGCAGTTCGCCGGTAGGCAGTTCACCACCAGGTAGCTCATCACTAAGGCACGCCACCACCGGGTCAAATAACGAGGTAATTTGGCCAAAAAAATTTACATCACAAAACATTGTTACGTGGCCGAAAACGGTTACATCAATTGGCGTCGTCTGTGGGAACACGCTACAAAAAGCTAAGTTATCATCCTACAAAAGCTAAGTTCTCATCTTGCCAAAGCTAAGTCCTCGCTTTTTAGAAATTAAAGCTATCGCTTTATAATTTACATTTTTTATGAACTCAAAGACTATGCAGGGAGCTAACGGACTAAGTAGCTCCACCAACCTTACTTTCGATTCAGATAATGCCACATCAGTCCTCTCCGCAAGGTCCCTCTACAAAGATGAGCTCTTTGTGGCTTCCGCGGGAGTTGGCGGCCAACTGACTACATAGGCGCCCTTACCGGTCGAGCCTTCCAAGGTTCCCGTGTGAGCTGGCAACCTAAAGTTAGTAGTGCTGCCCCCGAAGGTCGAGCCCCTAGTAGCTTCTTGTAGGAGTAGGTGACCGACATTACGAAGCTGATGCAGGCCAAGCCTACGGGCCACATTACTACCTAAGACCCAGTCGCCTCTCTGGCACGGGCAAAGTCAGAAAAGAGTAGACCACTAGTCACACCAAAGCCTACGGGCCACATTACTACTTAAGACCCGGTCGCCTCTCCGGCATGTGCAAAGTTAGAAAAGAGTAGACCACTAGTCACTCCCAAAGCCTACGGGCCACATTACTACTTAAGACACGGTCGCCTCTCCGGCATGAGCAAAGTTAGAAAAGATTAGACCATTGGTCACTCCCAAAGCCTACGGGCCACATTACTACTTAAGACTGGGTCGCCTCTCCGGCACGGGCAAAAGTCAAAGAAGAGTAGACTACGAGTCGCTCCCAAAGCCTACGGGCCACACTAGTAATTGGATAAGCACTTACTAGCTCATCGACTTACGGGCCAAAAGAAATCTACTCCCTTCGTTGAGTTAATATCAGCTCGGGAGTGGGGGGCTATTGATGAGGGCAGTTTGGCCCTCCAGTGAAATTGTGACACGTGGCACCTCGTGACAACTAGGAAAATACCCAGCCAACAAACTTACAAAGTTGGTGACCCACCCGGGCACCAGTTTGGCCGGCCTGGCGCGACTTGCGCGCGGCCTAACGTGCGCCTGCGCGACCTGCACGCGGCCTGCGTGAACTGCGTGCGGCCTGCGCGACCTGGCCGACCTGGACCAGCCTAGCGCATGATCCGGCCAAGCCGCCCATAAGGCACCCACCGACAAACCTAGCCTAGACACTGACCCGCCGACTGACACAGGCGCCAACCTGACGACCTGGTCTAGACACTGACCCGCCGACTGACACAAGCGCCAACCTGACGACCTGGCCCAGACACCGACCCGCCGACTGACGCAGGCACCCCCCTGACAACCCGACCCAAGCACCGACCTGGCCGCCTGACACAAGCGCTAGCCTGACGACCTCGAGGAATTCACCACCGTACCCCAGTTCTGACAGGATGCGATGAGTCTTACCGTTTGGAGGCTTTTCACCCACCTAACCCGCGAGGACTCCGGTATATAATGACCTCACCCCCCAAGGGGAAAGGAGAGGAAGAAAGGGAAGTAACCCCTGCTCTCTAGCTCTCTCATATTATCTTCAAAGCCCTCTACAATAAGAGTGCTAAGTTAAGCTTCGGAGAGCCCCCGCCGGGAAAATACCCCCGGGACCTCTGATTCAGTTCTATCAGGTCCCTCAGCTCCCGCCACTTACAAAGAGGAGGAAAAGATGGAGTTCTCGCAGGTCCCTCAGCTCCCGCTGCCTACAAAGGAAAGAAGACCACCTCATGCTGAGGGCAGTCGGATTGCGCCGCACCTGGGAGCTCCAGCATTCTCTAAGCCACCGACCGCCTAGTAGGCAGTTCGCCACCAGGGAGCTCACCACCAAGCACTTCGCCACCACGCAGTTCGCCACCATGCAGTTCGCCACCGAGCAGTTCACCACCAGGCAGTTCGCCACCATGCAGTTCACCACCAGGCAGTTCGCCACCAGGTAGTTCGCCACCGAGCAGTTCGCCACCAGGCAGTTCGCCACCATGCAGTTCACCACCAGGCAGTTCGCCACCAGGTAGTTCGCCACCAAGCAGTTCGCCACCAGGCAGTTCGCCACCAGGGAGCTCGCCACCAGGCAGTTCGCCAATAGGCAGTTTGCCCCCAGGCAGTTATCCACCGAGCAGTTTGCGAGTAGGCAGTTCACCACCAGGTAGCTCATCACTAAGGCACGCTACCACCAGGTCAAATAACAAGGTACTTAGCCAAAAAAATTTACATCACAAAACATTGGTACGTGGCCAAAAACAATTACATCTGTTATTATTTATATAAAATGTCATATTAACTTTACTTTTGTTAGAAATTAACACCATAATACAATATATATAATACAATACAAGTAGTTGAAAGGACAAGCCAATCTTTTCTACATACCTCGTCACCCCATTCAAAGGAATACGAGAAGAAAAACAAAATTATTTTCTAATTTCAATCCCTTACTAGTTGAACTATCACCTTGTATATTTCTGCTCTTACCCTTTGTCCCTCGATGAGTTTGGTATGTTGCAACCACTTATTTATGTTATTATAGTCATTAGTCTTAATAGTTTACTATACATTTAACTAAACTATAACCCATATCAACAATTTTCTATTTCCTTTTATTAGCATTTTTAAAATAAAACAAACTACTTTCTATTTCAAATGTGAAAGACCATGCATGCAAAAAAAGCACTTTTGTCCTGCTCACTCCCGGTTTATAGAAAAAGGAATTTGCCCAATCATTTTGTTTTTATCCTTTTCAATTGATATGATAGGCTGGAGACCGGAGTTGGTGTTCTGTTAACCTCATTAAGAAGCTCCTTTTTAAGACTCCATTACGGCAATTGCCTTTACCTTTCTACTTTTTTGCTTCTTTTTTTAATGTAAATATTATTATACAATAACAATAAGCTGGTCAACCTTTCAAACTTGAGGGAATTGTAGTTCTAGCTGGATACAGCAGTTGGGATAGGTGTAACATCAATTAAAGCACGTGGAACAGAATGGTATCTTATTCACTTGAAATGACAGCCAGGCCACGTTTCGGAAAGATAATAAGTTAAGCACAGTTGATTCGAGAAGGATATCCGTATGGCCAATAATTGAGACGTGGGGAACCCAAGGAAAATGAAATCGTCAAACAAGTCCTTCTCAACTCTTACTCTGTTCTTTATGGAGTGGAGTTACTTGGAATTTTTTCTGATTTTCCCCTTTCTTACATATATACACGTGTAAGTACATGGTTAAATACCAGTTGGCGGAATCGTGGGGCTGAAAGCCTGGAACCATGGACCGGCCCTCCATAACTTGGTACGAGGTGTGGAATGTAGAATTGGGACCACCAATAAACGGGCCCGACTTCGGAGATTAGTTGGGCCAAATATCAGTGTGGGCCATCTTGTTAGCAAAATTTTGAATGCACGGTGGATGAAATGGATGTACGGGTATTGATTACATGCATGGTTTAGACCATCAAACCTGCGCCGGATCAAATAAAAAATTGGCGGTTTGATATGGTTTTCTGAATTTTAGAGATCAGATCAAACTCGAAATCATTTTAGACAGAAATGTTAATGTTTATGTTTGAAAAAGTATATATGTAATTTATCTAATAATAATGTGTGATAATATATCAACATTGAACCAGTTGCTGGTTGTGTTTGATGGTCACGAGTCGATATTCTCATGAGCTATTCGAACTTGGTTTAAACTGAGTTTTGAGATGAACTCAAACTTAAAGTATAGGCTTGTTTATTAATCGAGTCGAGGGAATATGTAATTTCATGTCGTCTAAGAGCGATCCATCACATTTTGAAGTTTTGATATACCAAATTCATGCTGAAGCTGAAGCTACATTATTCACTATTTCTATTGCCACATGCAGATGAGTACTTAGGAAATTCTCCAATATTCAGGTTAGCTTCCTGCCACTAAGCATTTATACTGCTGCCACAAAGTAGCCGCTTTGCTTGCTCTCTCTCTATAGAGTCTATACTTTCAATCCTTTTTGGTCAATGAATGCATGACTAACGTTTGATGGTGGGTCGGGATCCAAGTTTTGGGAGGTAGGACCGTTTTAAGGCCCAATCATGGGAGATGAACCCTCCAGCCCGAATTCCATAGATCGAGCTGTGGCCGACAGGACTGGGTAGGGTAGTCTGGAATGAGTGGACGGGTTTGTGGGATTTGATTAGAATTTTATGCTTTTTGAAGAGGCAATTAAGGAAATGATCCCTTCTCTTTCACAATTATCAAGGGTTAAAAGCTTCTCTAATTCTTTACCAAATAAAAAAAAAAAAGAAACTTCCATATTTCTCAATTGTTAAAAACGGAAATATTAAGATTCCCTTCTCCATGTATTTTTTTTAGGATTAGTTTCTTGTTTCATTTTAATATACTGGTTTCAAAAATTAAAAACTTGCAGTGACAATACCAACGAATTGGTCAGGGGTCTGGTTCTCGGGTCAATGGTCCCATAGTTCAAACCGAACAAATGGTTTATTTTGACAAAAAAATAAAAAATGGTCAAAACCGTTAGACAATTCAAATGGTTTGAATGGTTTGATTGTCCAAATAAACAGTTTCCTGACCAAATCAATAAATTTTGACAAAATAATGATTTTGGGGTAAAATGGAACCAATCACTTGACTGGTTCTTGGTTTTTCCACTACGATCCAGTTTTGAAAACCATGGAAATTACAGTATTGATCACTGAGTCATATCAAATGTTAATATGTGGAGCATGATTTTTAAAACCAACCCGAATATCAAACCGGTCAAGGGTCCAATTACCAGGTCAAACAGTCAGACCACTCAAACTGAATGCTTTGCCTGTTCTGACAAAAAAAAAATATTAAAAATAAAAAATGATCAAAATCATACAAATAATTAACCACCCGGTTCAGCGGTTCACTGACCAAAATCAATGATTTAGGGGAAAATCCGGTCTTTAGAAAAAACGGACTTGACTGATTCCCGATTTTTCCAATTCATTTCGATTTTGAAAACCATGGTGTGGAAAGCAGTGTAGTATGATAGGAGAATAAATTGTATCCATACAATCCCCTACGAGTGTGTAAAATTTCACCTTAATACCCTTTGGGGATAGTGTCGTAATCGATTGAAATGTATCATTGCATTACCCAAACTTTCAAAAACAATCAATTTGGTCAAACCGTTAACGGATAAATAAAATGACACAAATACCCTAGCGGTATTTGTAGAAGAGAGAAAATGTTTTTTTTTAATGTCGAAATTACCCTTTTTAAACCCTCATTGATTTAGACCGAGAACCTCTGTTAACAACAAACGCCAGAGGTCCTGTTCGAAGTTGCAGCGTTTGCCCCCGACGACTCCATCTTAGAAATCATTACCGGAGAGAAATCCCAGTGTGTTCAGTTGTTGCTGCTGATAAATTACCCCTTTTAAACCCTTGGTTTACCCGTAATGTATTCTCTGTATTCGCATAAAAAAAAAAATCTCCTTATTTGTTCTAGTACAAAATCTTGTTACTGGAGCTAGGGGGCATAGCCATAAAGCCCCAAACTTCATGACCCAAGAAGAATTCTTGTCCGTGCTCACCTAGGTCGACGCCCACGAATATCCTGTTCAGACTTTCACTTCGGAAGATGGCATACCTAATGCCAGAGGCAGAGTTCTTGGGGGAGCAGCGCCATTAGCGCCAACTTCTACAGTCAAGCAGAGACACAACGCCCGGACAGAGACATAGCGCCGGATCATCGGAACAAAATCGGTGGTTCCACCTTTGACAACTCCAGCCAGAGACATAGTGCCACAGATTTACTGGTCCAGATTAATTGGCAGAGTAGCCATTCTCTTTTTCAATCTTTGTTTATACACCCATTGAATATGAAAATCGGTTTCTTTGTAACCTTTGTTCATGATGATGAGATTAGGCTACATTTTTCTAATACCCCTATTAAATATAAATAGAATAATATGCAGAATTTAACAAGAAAATAGAAGAAACCATCTTTGCAAAATTACTCTGGAGAAAAAGCTCAAGTAAAAAACAAGAACAAATTCAGATACATATTTGAATCGCATTCCCACAAAGCTTGCAAATCTTTTTTTTTTTTTTTCAGACGTCAAATTTCAATAACTAATTTCTTATTAAACAATTTGAGTTTACATTTAAGAAAAAACTCTATTTTCCTGTCTGCGAGTTTGGGCTTCTCTTTCACTCACAAGCACTGTTTTCAAAACCGGATTGGACCGGACAGTCGGACTGGAAAAACCGGGAATCGGTCATCTGACCGGTTCCATTTTCCTCCAAAACTGATTTTTCCCTCAAAGCTGTTGATTTTGGTCAGCAAACCGTTGAACCAGCCGGTAAATCGTTCGAATTGTTCGAACAATTTTGACTGTTTTCCAAATTTTTAATTTTTTTTTTATTTTGTTGTCAAAACGGTCTAGCCATTCGGGTTGAATGATCGGACTATTTGAACCGATAACCGGACCCCTGTCCAGTTCATTTTTAAAAACCATGCTCACAAGGAAAAAAAAACATGAATACATACATTTTGAACTCCTTAAGGCTCAGTTTGAAAGGAATACAAATACAAATATATACAATATAAATACATATAAAATAATACAAAATACATAGATTTGCACTCTACATATTTGCATTTGTATTCCTCCCAAACTGAGTTTAACTTGAAAAGGCACCATAGAATATGCAAGACCTTCAAGCCCGATACGAAATCTTACTTCACAAGAGCCAACTATCTTCTAAATCTTGAAGTCCTTAACTTGAAAAGGCACCCTACAATGAGCAACGAATCCAACACGGTCTTGATCCTCACGTTCTTTGCCCCCATCAACCTCTGCACTCCCTTTGCCATCTATGCCAAGTGCTGTTGTTCCAACAATACCATCGAAATCACGACCGCCAGCTTCGTGTTCATCAATTTGTTATAGAATAGCTCGAATTCCATCACGATGTCTTTCACTAGCTCGATCTGTTTAATATGCCGTGTTGGCAGAGGGGATATGGAATTTGGAATTTGGAAGTCGGCAATGAGTTCACATCTGCCGTCCCCCCCATAGAATGCGCCTCAAAAACGTCTCATATGCACATCTAGGAGTGTCAATTGGACTGGATTTGGTCCAATCCGATCCAGTCTAATGTGAGTCTATTATAAATGGACTAAGTCCCATGGATATTTTGGACCGGTCCAATTCAATGTTTGGACCATCTAATCTGTTCAAATTTATTTTGATTAAAATTGGTTTAAATCCAAACCTAATTCATTAACATCTATAAATTTATTATAAATGGATCAGGTCCAATCCAATCTAATAAATATTTTAGACCCAATTGGTCTAATCTAATATGTTCAATCTATTTAAATTGATTTTGGAGAGGAGGTTTTCCCAATACACGATTGAGACGTTTTTAAGGTGCATAGAAATAGAATAGATTTGAACTCGTCCCCATCCTCTATTACTGCGATACTGCGATAGCGACACCCAGTCTTAATCGAATTTAGAAGTCCCGGCTTCTGTTATGGTGACGGCGGCAGCACCCAGTCTTCCTAAAAATCCCTTTAATTAATCGTATATTCTAGAAAAATATTAGACCGGTTTAAAAAGGGTAAAACTTGTATTTAAAAGGTATTTCGGACATATTGAGGCGCAATTCCGAACAAACAAAAACCATAGAAGATTGGATTCGGAGCATTTCAATAAATTAAAGAATCCAACGTACAAGAGGACAAAGTAGAATCTAACGTACAAGACATGTATAGAAATGCAATTAGAAAGAAATAAATATGTGTAAAGTGAGTGTATTATTATGATACGTGCATGCATGCATCAGCCGAAGACCCGGTCAAAGTGGATAGCAGCAGAAGACCCGGTCATGTTAGCTCTTAATTGGGATAAGCCTTATCCATTCAGTTTTAATTCTGTTAGAATAGATAAGTCTTCAATTCTGCTCCTAGATAAGTGCATTCTGTTTCCTAGATAAGTGCATTAGATAAGTCTTCAATTTCTGTTCCCAGATAAGTGCATTCTGTTTCCTAGATAAGTGAATTCTGTTTTTTTGTTGATAAGCTCCTAAGATTAAGGGACATTAGTTCCTATTTCTACTCCCAGTTTGTAGCACCATAAGGCTATAAATATAGCCGGAATGAATGGAGTTGGCATTGGCTTTTCTACAAACAAACTCTCTCTCTCTCTCTCTCTCTCTCTCTTCTCCTTATTCTAGATCCTTCTCCCTCTTGTTAGATAACTTGAGCGTATCATTGGTATCAGAGCCGGTTCGACCATGGACACCCGTGGAAAGACGAACGCGGAGTTCCGCAATGAGGTCAATGAAACCTTAGCACGGCATGAGTCGAGCTTCGACCAAATGATGAACACTGTCTTGCAAGCAGTGTTAACTGAACTCCAAGCCCTTCGAGCCTCACGAACCACTCCCAATACCACTCCCGAGACCAACCCCTTCGCCCATGAAGAATCCTCACAGTCCCATACTTCCCGTTCAAGCTCCACCCATGACCACCCTCATCAACACGTCAAGCTGTCATTCCCAAAATTTAATGGGGATGATCCGAGCGGTTGGATTTACAAAGCGGAGCAGTATTTTGAATTTCAAAATATTGTTCCGGACCAACAGGTGCAGCTAGCTTCCTTCCATTTGGAAGGCATCGCCTTACAGTGGCACAGGTGGTTGACCAAGCATCGCGGACCACTCACATGGGAAGAACTCTCCAAAGCGGTGTTACAACGGTTCGGCCCCACCGACTACGAGGACCCATCAGAGGCATTAACCCGCCTAAAGCAAACCACCACTGTGACGGCTTATCAAGAAGCCTTCGAGAGGCTCTCTCACCAAGTTGACGGCCTGCCCGAGAGCTTTCTCATTGGTTGTTTCATTGCAGGACTTCGTGATGACGTTCGTTTAGATGTGAAGATCAAGCAGCCTCGAACTTTGATAGAGGCGATTGGAGTGGCCCGGTTAATTGAGGAACGAAATCACTTACAGCGGAAAGCTAGCCAACCGATTCGATCCCCATCAGCCATGACAACCCAGAAGGCGTCGCCCAACCCCATGGCCGGTGTACTTGGGCCTCCACCAAGCTCGCGCGCGAACCAGGTTTCCAGTGCTACTTCCTCAACATTACGGCGACTCACCAACCAGGAGGCGCGAGAACGTCGTGAGAAGGGGCTGTGTTACTACTGTGATGAGAAGTTCACCTCCGGCCACCGTTGTGCACATCCACAACTGTTCATGATTGAGGATCCGGAACCGGCGGACGCGGAGACTGTCGAATCAGAGGAGGAAAACCAAGAAGCCATCCCTGAAATCTCCTTCCACACTATTGCAGGAGCTGAGCACCCGCAAACCATACGTGTTCTTGGGAAACTGAAAAACAAGAACGTGACCGTATTAATTGATGGCGGCAGCACCCACAACTTCATTGACCAAGCCATCGTCTCCAAGCTCGGGTTGCCAGTGAACCGAGACAAGAAATTTCAAGTTATGGTGGCCAATCGTGAAAAGATCGAGTGTATGGGGCAGTGCCGATCTCTCACCCTCGCCATTCAAGGACACCCCGTTACCGCTGACTATTATGTTCTTCCCGTCGCAGCATGCCAGTTGGTGTTGGGAGTACAATGGCTAGAGACGCTTGGACCCGTCGAGATGGATTACAAACAACTAACCTTGACGTTCAAAAAGGAGGGACTCTCTTGCACCTTCCAAGGATTGGGACGAGCCAGCATCGAAGCCTTAACCAACAAGGAATGCAATGGGTTACAAGGTACGGGATTTTTTTTTCAAATAGTTCCTTCACATAGCAGCGGCCAACCAGGTTTTCTTCCACCCGAGATGGACCACCTTCTCACCAAATTTTCCCATGTGTTTGAGCCGCCCACAAGCCTGCCTCCTAAACGACCACATGACCACCGGATTGCACTGCTTCCCAACAAAGGACCGGTGAGTGTGAGGCCATATCGATACCCGTATTACCAGAAGACCGAAATAGAGAAGATGGTGAAGGAGCTTTTGCAGACAGGGCTGATAAGACCAAGCAATAGCCCATTCTCATCGCCGGTTTTGCTAGTGAAGAAGGCTGATGGAGCTTGGCGGTTTTGCGTGGATTACCAAGCACTGAACGAAATCACTATTAAAAACAAGTATCCCATTCCCGTGATTGATGAATTATTAGATGAGCTCTACGGCACCAAATTTTACTCCAAACTAGATCTACGGTCGGGATACCATCAGATTCGAGTGCAAGAAGAAGACGTTCCTAAAACGGCTTTCCGAACACATGAAGGGCATTACGAGTTCTTAGTGATGCCGTTCGACTTGACGAATGCACCTGCAACTTTTCAAAGCCTCATGAACGACCTCTTCCGCCCATACCTCCGGAAATTTATTTTGGTCTTCTTCGACGACATTCTGGTTTATTCTAAATCATGGGAAGACCACCTATCTCATTTGAGAGTTGTTCTAACTGTATTATCCTCTAACAAATTATTTGCAAAAATGTCAAAATGTCAATTTGGGGTTTCGCAGGTCAAGTACTTGGGTCATGTGATTTCAGAACAAGGCGTGTCCGTTGATCCAGCCAAAATACAAGCTGTTCTCGCATGGCCTACACCGACATCAGCAAAGGGGGTCCGTGGCTTCCTCGGGTTAGCAGGATATTATCGGAAGTTCATCCGCGACTTCGGAAGCATTGCAGCTCCCTTAACCCAACTGTTGACCAAAGGGGGATTTCAATGGAACGAGGCAGCAGAGCTGGCCTTTCAGCAATTGAAGAAGGCACTCACTTCACCACCAATCCTACGTCTACCAGATTTCTCCCAACAGTTTGTGATTGAATGCGATGCGAGTGGAACCGGGATTGGCGCCATCCTCATCCAGCAAAACCGACCGGTGGCCTACTTCAGTGAAGCATTGAAAGGTTCAGCCTTGGCATTATCCACCTATGAGAAGGAGATGTTAGCTATTGTCAAAGCCGTTAAGAAATGGCGCCCATATCTGCTTGGGAAACCATTCACAGTCCGCACCGACCAAAAAAGTCTTAAATATTTACTCGAGCAGAGGATAACCACACCGGCACAAACGCAGTGGCTGCCAAAGATACTGGGCTACGACTATGAGATCGAGTATAAAAAAGGGGCTGAGAACCAAGGTGCGGATTCCTTGTCACGTATGGCTGAATTTCAGTTTCTTTCCATCTCTATACCACACGCAGACTGGTGGCCGATGCTACAAGAAGAGGTCAAACAAGACACCTTTTATGGGAAATTGATGAAAAAGCGACCCTCCCACAAGTTGCTTCAACGGGATGGGGTATGGTTCAAGGGGGACAAGATTTATTTGAGCCCCACCTCCACCTTGATTTCAAAGGTGGTGGCGGACTGCCACTCATCCCCTGTAGAGGGACACTTTGGGTTTCATAAGACCCTCTCTCGCATCAAGCACAGCTTCCTTTGACCCCACATGCGTCGGACGGTGAAGGAGTTCTTGCAACAATGTGACGTATGTCAGTGCTTCAAAACAGATTGCATGAGACCAACGGGATTGCTTCAGCCATTACCAATTCCTACTCAAATGTGGACAGACATCTCCATGGACTTCATCGAAGGATTGCCTTCCTCCAATGGGTACACGGTTATCATGGTAATTGTGGATCGGTTGACAAAATATGCCCACTTCATTCCCTTGAAACACCCATTCACTGCCACCACAGTCACGAAGGCATTTGTTGCCAACGTTGTCCGCCTACATGGAGTACCAACATCCATTGTTAGCGACCGTGACAAGGTATTCATCAGCTCATTCTGGCAGACACTTTTTCAGATGCATGGGACAAAATTGTGTATGAGCTCCAGTTACCACCCCCAAACCGATGGGCAAACCGAAGTTGTTAACCGGACGTTGGAGCAATATCTACCGTGCTTTGCAGGTGACCAGCCGCGAAAATGGGTAGAGTGGGTTCCTTGGGCATAATACAGCTACAACACCTCCACTCACTCTTCCACCAAAATGACACCCTTCGAAGCAGTCTACGGAATCCCACCCCCTAGTCTCCTGACCTATGTACCGGGTACAGCTCGAGTAGGGGCAGTTGATGAATACTTGCGTGACCGGGACATCATCCTACGCGAGCTACAACATAACCTCCAGGTAGCCCGGAACCGGATGAAATGTCAAGCGGACCAGCACTGACGAGAAGTCTCGTTCGTAGCAGGTGACTTCGTGTATGTGAAGCTACAGCCTTACCGGCAGACCTCGGTAGCGTTTCGACGTTCCATGAAGCTCGCCCCACGTTATTTTGGGCCGTACCCAATCATTGAGAAGATTGGTCCAGTAGCCTACCGCTTAGCCTTGCCCCCTGACTCTCAAATCCACAATGTGTTTCATGTCAGTTTGTTGCGGAAGCACTTGGGACCCATCACCCCTACTTCCACTCAGCTTCCTCCAATCTCGGATACTTCGACCATCCTACCCCAACCGGAAGCAATCTTGGATCGCCGTATTATTCACAAGGGCAAATACCGCCCAAAATCCGAAGTCTTGGTCAAATGGATTGGGGCGCCAGCTAAGGATGCAACCTGGGAGAATGAATGGCGCTTCAGAAAAGCTTATCCCGACTTCCTTGCGGACAAGGGTCCTTCAGGGGGGAGGAGAATGATACGTGCATGCATGCAGCAGCCGAAGATCCGGTCAAAGTGGATAGCAGCAGAAGACCCGGTCATGTTAGCTCTTAATTGGGATAAGCCTTATCCATTCAGTTTTAATTCTGTTAGAATAGATAAGTCTTCAATTCTGCTCCTAGATAATTGCATTCTGTTTCCTAGATAAGTGCATTAGATAAGTCTTCAATTTCTGTTCCTAGATAAGTGCATTCTGTTTTTTTGTTGATAAACTCCTAAGATTAAGGGACAGTAGTTCCTATTTCTACTCCCAGTTTGTAGCACCATAAGGTTATAAATATAGCCGGAATGAATGGAGTTGGCATTGGCTTTTCTACAAACAAACTCTCTCTCACTCTTCTGCTTATTCTAGATCCTTCTCCCTCTTGTTAGATAACTTGAGCGTATCATATTATTGCAGGCTCTGGATCTCTGTATTACTATTAGAAATAAGCATGTTAGCGGTTGGTAATGTGGTAATAAATAGTAAGGTCGTACGTTATTGTCTTTACTTCTCTCGAGAGATGTATTCTATACAGGGCGGAGGTAGGGGGATTCAGGGTAGCCTAATGATTGGCCCCTTTTATGGTTTAGAAAGTCTTCGTAGTAATATAGATTTTTATGTAAAACTATCCCTCCAGTCCCCACTATTCACCTTAATGGTTGGCCTACCTATGAATCCATCTATATTTCTGTACGTCCTGTTTTGTTTGTACTCATATTCATGTAAATGTAAAGAGTTCGGCTTCAGCGAGGGTACGCTCTTTACTTGAACCGTTCGCGCAAATGGAGAAAGCATTAAAATGTGCAGATTATTGAAAACGGCGTCTCTTATCAACGTTGTTACATTATTTCGAAATTGTCAAGAGTTCCGTCACTACAAGAATAAGTAGAAAACCAAAACATTCACGTCCGTATATTGGGCGGCGGTCTTTCCGTCGTTTATAACATTGAATCGGAATTGAGCCAGCATGAACCCCATTATATTCGATTGATAATAAACCTCTACTCTTTTTGCGTTGTTCTCCTTCAATAGCAAAACACCAAAAGGAAAGCTCTCCTTCCTGCGTGGATTCTGCTCCTTTCACTGAGGCAAAACTCCACTGAGATGTAGACGCAAAGTACTTTTGATGGAGAGAAGACTATTTTTGACCAAGAAGAGTACTTTCGTTCGAGGTCTCCACAAATAGTCCTCTGCATCATTTTTTTTTCGTGTGAAAACAGTGGGATGGGCCTTCTCTTCACACGTCTTTCTTCCCTGCTTCCCTCTTCTCTCACTCTCTCATTTGAGTCCCTCTCCCTCTCTGTACCTCTCGAAATCATGACAAGAAACCCTAGCTCTTTTTCTTTGCAGGGTTTACAATTAGGGTTTTGATGGTTTTTCACACGATTCTCCCCTGCTTCATCTTCCAAGATCTAAGTTATTGTTTTATTTGGGTTTCTGGTTGGGGTTGTACCCTTTTCTTTGTAGTTCTTCCACTTCACCACTCTTGATTAGTGTTTTAAGTTTTCTGATCATCGTTCTCTCATATTTTGCAGGTGGTGGAGGCAGTGGCGATGCCGGGCTTTGGTTGGGTTCTCTGTTGATATCTGCAGCAAGAGCTAATAACACCATCTTCTCACCAGAGAACACACAACAGGGAAGAAGACGTTTGAGTTCAGGCAGAGTTTCGGGAGAAGAAAAGCTGCTCACCTGATAAGAGATTTGAAACCGCGACTGTTGGAAATGCAATGGGTACCACGGAAAAAGTCTAGGCTGGGATGGATGGTTTCTGTTCCAGCTTCTTTGTCCACCCGCAAATTTCATCTCAATCGATCTCTTCTTTGTCATTGAAGTTTTTAGCTAACCTGAAACTGATTTTTGAGGGTTTTTGTGGGTGTTTTTTCTTCTTTGTTAGGGTTTAACGATGGAGGGTTCGTCCATTGTTGTTAAGTTCAAACAATATTAACAATTTTAATAGTATTTACGTTTCCATAGACATGCCGTAAATCCACGTTTTCTTGTCTTTCTCAGTCAAACTCTTGGACACATGTTGGAATCTGATTGATACTTAGAACAATTAATCTTCCTGTCTTAATTGTATTTTGAACTTAATATTTAGATCTTTTTCTACAAGTTGACATGCTCTCTTATAAAATGCAGTTTGAGCAAGGGGTTGCGCAGGCCATTCTTCGTGGTCTTATAGATTTTAAACGGGATCCAGGGCCAAATGTTTCAGAGAGTGCAAAGAATTTGGTTCGACAGATGTTAGAGCCTGACCCAAAACTTTGGTTGACTGCAAAGCAAGTTCTTGGTATTTTCCTACTTCTTTTGTGTTACTGTACATGTTGAACATGTAATAATGCAAATCAACTTCTTGAAAAAGCTACACTTAAGGAACACTCCTTACAAACTTACATGTACTGATTTGGTTATTTGGAAAACATCCGGGGCATATTTCTCATGGGTTATGATGCTCCAGGCAGCCAGGCCATAGGTTCCATGCCTAAAACTGTCTTGCCCAAATGGAAGGTAAGCTCTATGCCCATGTTAGAATGGGAGGGCGTCTATATAGACTTTCTAAAGAAATGTACATCCTTTGAAGAGAACACATGCAGAAATCTGTATTGATATATGAGTGGTGACAGCATAGACTTGGGTTTCATTTCCATCAAGAGCAATTTTCATCTGATAGTATTACTCTTACTTGTGCCATTATCATTTTGTTATGGACTCACAAGAGTATCGTTGATTTGAATATACTTGCAGTTGATTGTTTTTGTTATTATATTCTTTCCTGGTTCTGTTTTGCTGAGCCAGTTGATTTCATGAATAGTACCCGCAAGGTTATCATTCTGCTTATTGAATCAGCATAAATAACTTACAGCTTGCACTTGGTTTATCATTCTGCTTAGTATGATGATCAGACTTCTGACATTTAGATGAATTATTGAACACTAGACAATTAGGATCTGATGCCTACATTCTTCCTCCCTTACAGAACATCCTTGGCTCCAAAATACTAAAAAACTCCAATTGTTCCTCTTGGAGATGTTGTCAAGTCAAGTTTTAAGCAGTTTTCTATGATGAACAAATTCAAGAAGAAAGCATTAAGGGTTGGTTGACCTGTAGCACTACCCTATTTATTTTCTATTTCTTTGATATAGGAAATTGTCCAAGAATTTATTACTAAAATGGGCTTTCAAATAGGTTATTGCTGATCATTTATCCTTTGAAGAAGTTGAAGACATCAAAGAAATGTTTAAGAAGATGGACACTGATAATGATGGTATTGTTTCAATTGAAGAACTGAAAACTGGACTTCCAAAGTTTGGCTCCCAGCTGGCAGAGAAGATGGACACTGATACCTTTCAATTTACCTGTTTTATGTGGTTTATTTTTTTATTCTTTATTTGCTAAATTGTTTTTCTCTTCTATTCTTAAAGTCAAGTTGTAAGCAGCTGTCAGTATGTCTAACTTGCAATGTTCTACCAAGGAGTGAACTACAATTTTGAAACCCATCATGGATGTAGCTTCATGTCTTTTCACCTATTTAATTGAACTTTGTTATAATCCAGGCTATGCATTGGAAAAAGCTCTTATTAGATGATGTGTAAATGGTAAACCTTACTTTTGTCTGTACATTGACTTGAATTATTGAGAATATTGTATCTTCTACTTCTATTTGGATGGTTAAGAGGAAGATATATTACATCTCACGAATAAAGTTATTCAATAGGATGTTAGTCTTTTATCTTAATTCTTGTTTTGACAGGATGTTTTGAATCTTTAGATGCTTCTATATATTGAACCATGCGGAGACAAATCTCATAAACTATGCTAGGGTGTTTCCCCTATGGATTTTGCGTTTTATTAGAAATTAGAAAATATTAAATAATCTGTCCAACACTTCAAGCCACCACTTTCATGGTGGTGGCGTTCACTCTGAATCAACTACGAAGCTTTTTGCTAGTTTCATAGCAGAGATTAGATTTTTTTATGTTGCATGCATTTGGTGTCTTTGATTTTGCATTTTTCCGGAGCTAAAGACAGTGGAGGATTTGATTTAGTTACTTTGCCATCCAGTCAGATGTTTCTTAAATGTATTCCTTTTTCCTTCATGATGTCTGTTTTTTATTTCTCCCTCTGTTTGCAATGGAAATGTAGAATAGTTGGAGGAATTAGTACTGAGAATCCAAATATATTGGCTGGTTTTCCTCTGTTAGTTACTATGCTCTGCAGAATTTCTTCTCTTAAGTTGGAAATTATTTGTGAAAAACTGAACCTTTATGTTTTTTCACTAAAATGTCTTCTTCAATACATTATCCATAATCTGCTAAGTAATTGCATGCCATTTGTAGCAATGTTTGATTTAAGCCATTTTTGTTTTAGTGATAAAAAAATATCTCCTACTATCTATTCAGTTTTGGTTAGAATTATCTTTTTTGAAAGGAAAGCTAAGGAAAGTTGGACCAAGGTGTTAGGTACTTTATGAAGGAAGGAACCACAAACATTTTTTTTCTTTCGATTGTTTTTTTATTTAAAAATGAGCCATACATAAAAATATTCAACTTTTGGGGTGGTGCTTTGTCATATCTTCCTGGACCACAACAAGAGGAGTTTATGTGCAGGCTAAGATGGTCACTGGTTGCAAATGAGAGTACATGCAGATTTTAGATCTGAACTTTCAAACCACATAGTTAGGACTTAGGAGACAACTCCAGCTCAAGGCCTAGCTTTGGAAAAGGAAAAGGGCTAAGTCTAGCTAGAGATTAATGACCTTTTCTTTGTGACTGCTAGAAGCTTGTGGCTGAAATGTCAACACCATTTCTTCTCCTGCTAGAAGCATCTGGAAAGGCTGGTAGGAGTGATTGCATCTTCTCCTTTTCCTCAGTTTCATGGTTTGTGAAACCCTAGCATCTTATGTTGGCTTGAATATAAGTAGGAGATTTGAAGTTATTTTACATATTTTTTGTTTGTAATAACCTTTTTATTGATTATTTTGAATCAATTGAGCAATTGGAATTGATCCAACACAGAATTTGGAGTTCAAGGTTGTTCCAATAGAGTCTATAAAGAATTATCTCAATTCTGTGATTGCAGAAAGGCCGGCTTGCCTTGCTATTGTTACTTAATTGGCTTTATCAAATATAGCAAGTTCAGTCTTTGGAGAGCACTCTTCGTTTCTTCTTACCATATTCAATGCTTGCTGACTTCAACACATCTATTGAATGAAAAGTGTTGCTAACATTCTAATGCTTGACTTGCAAGGTGCGGTGAGGAAATTCAAGAAACCCAAAGTTGAATGTCCAAAAGGAAGACAAGTATCATTACCATCTGTGGTGTGTATCGTTAATATGTCAATTGGATATTATTGGAAAATTTGAAAGTTTTTAAGGTTCTTGTAATGTTAGTATGTCAATTGGAAATTGTATTTGAACAATTTGTTTTGGACTTTTTAATATAATTAATCCTTAAATAACTAGTTGTTTTTTATTTATCAAAGTGTTCATGTATCAATTGTCATAGGATTTCTAATAAGTAGGCATATTAAAATGCTGAATCATTAGAAAAATTCCAGTACCAAAAATGCTGAAATTAAATTGGCATATTTATTTTTTTAAAAGAAAAAGGTCTATACTGGCGGTCAGTATCCACAAGCTTACTATGAGCAAGATAGAAGTACGGGCCCTAAGGCGGCAGTGAATGCCTGCCAACTAGCTATTAACAAAACCAAAGGCAGCGGTTTGGACCACCAGCTTTACCAGGTTAAGCCGGCGGTCATGGAAAACTGCCACTTTTGGTAATTTTGAACCTTCTCTGACCTGGAAGGAAAGGCGGCGGGCATATGATCGCCGGATTTAGATATGCCGGCGGTTTTGAGACTACCGGCTTTTTTTCTTGTAGTGCATATTTCCCACTCTCTCGCTTAGCACTCAGCACGGTTATCTCCTCTCTTTCTCTCTCTCTTCCAATCGGTGGCGACCAACAACCATCACTAAGATATAGGAGGTCAACCTTAGGTATTAATTTTTTTCAAGTATTTTTTCCTTCTCCTTTGCATTTCTTCCCCTATTACAATAGTCACCATGGAAATTGAAGTTCCTTTGGCCAGTCTTAAGAAAAACGGTGTACCATAAGAGCAGAAAAAAAGTTCCTTAGCTTCTTATATGATGGTTATGGTTTTCTGTATAGGAAGAAGAAAAGGTTTTGTGAGTTAAGAATGAAGCGGGTGTAATCAATGGAAGCTCTAGAACTAACAGAAAGAAGCCACCCGCCAATGGCCAATGGATCAACTCCCAAGTTTCGTGTACGGTTTGCATTTCGTCTTTTTGTTGTCCATTATTTTTTCTTTTATGCTTTGTTATTTCTTCTTATAAATCCCATTATCTACATCTGTAGTAGGGGAGCTAACTGCTATGGCCCGATGGGCTTTCTACAATCTTGGCAGTGAGAGAAACGATATCAACATATCTACCCTTTTTTCTGTTTCATTTCATCTAATCCTATAAGCCAAGCGTGGCTGAAGAAGGGTTGAGGCTCTCTCTCTCTCTCTCTCTCTTTCTACATGTTTTATTAACAAGTTGTGTGACAATTGTAGGGCTGAGGGTGGAAGGGATACCTTATAGTTTATTTTCTTCTTTGTCTCCATTTTTATTTTTCAGTTAGAATTGAGCCTGTAAACCAAAGTTAAAGGGTATATTAGGTTTTAGAGCTCTTACTCAGTTCAATCAAGTCTTGTTAACAATATCAGCTCCAGATCTACTTCATAATGATCATTTCTCTAGCCTTTCTTCTATAGTTTGAAAGAGTGAATAGTATAAACTTGTGGGTGGTGGTTGTGGAGGAATCTCTTACAAGGAAAAGAGGTTAGCTCGGAGATGGGCTTGGAGAATGACAGTGGTTAGAATTTCAGTATTCGGGATAATCCTATTTCAATTGGGGGTACCGAAAGTTTCAATAATTGTAGTGGCAACGAAAATACGAAAATCAGGGGAGATAGATACACAAAAATTAGGATTGTCTTCACTATTCAGTGCTTAGGTATGTATTAATTAAGTCCATTTTTTATTTGTTCATTATGCAATAGCCGAAGGTCTCTGTTCTCTTTTGAATTTGACTTAGTGGGTGATAAGAAACTAAAATCCACAAAGGTTCTGCTCTACCGGTACATTAAAGGCTCCAAAATGGCAAAAAGTGTTTAATAGCTAGCACTGATCTGTTTCTCCTCTTGGTCCTGTCGGATGTCAATGCAGAGTGGAAGGATTGGACATTATTTGTTATTAGTATTCCAATTTTTGAAGTTAAGAATTATATGGATGTAGTATTAACAACAGGGTTGTTGGTCGCTGCCGATTGGAAGGAGAGAGAGAGAGAGAGAAAGAGAGGGAGAGAGGAGCGGAAAGTGTGAAAATTTTTGACATTTTTGAAATAATGTAACGGCATGGATAGGAGACAATTTCCTATAGCCCGCACGCTTTAAGTGGTCACACGAGGTTAAAGGTGCACCCTCTTTCTGTGAAAATGGTGCAGGAATGGCTTAGTTTAGAAAAAGTATAAATACAAATATATACAGTGCAAATATATAAAAAATACTATAAAATATAAGGTTTTACATTCTACATATTTTCATTTGTACTACTTCCAAACTAACCATAAAAGACAAACTCAAATATAAAAGGATGCAATTTACTTACGTTCCAGGTTCTATTTTTTATCTTTCATCATCATTCAATCAAACAAAATAGGACAAAAACTATATAACAGAATTTGCACACTACTTGTGATTGCTCACATCCACAGATCTGGACTTCTGGAGTCGTTGCACTCTACTCATCTCCTTTACTTTTCTCCCACAGTCGTTTGTGATAGGTATTCTATTTATTACACTTATAATGGGAAGCCTGTCACAGATTTAGGGGCCTTTGATATGTCTAATTGAAATATTACTTTGTCTTTTTGCGAATAAGATTTTCATGGAGGTTGTGAACTCCTTAATAGTTGAAATTGAAGTTCAGTACACCACTAACCTTGAAAATTTTATTATATAATTATTTCACTGATAAGTGTTCTGTGCATAAGCCATACATGAGATTTGTTTTGAGTGAATCGGGATTATTCCTCACACATCATACTTCACACCGAATACCAAAATAAAAAAAAAAAAAAAACATACTTTACACCAACCTTACAGTATGTTGCAGTCATACATTTAGAATATGCTTTAGGCACATGGCATATTGTTTAAAAAGTATGACTGTTTTGAAAAAAAAGTTATTATCTAGAACTTTCATTCACTCTTTTTTTTTTTTTTTTTCAATTTTCTTAAATTCACCCTTACATTTTGAAATCTTAAGAAAACTCCATGTCAGAGATATGCGGTTAATTAGTAAATTGGATGACTTTTGCAAAAATACCATTGTAATCCAAAAAGGTCCTTTACATTTTCTCGATAGTTGACATGAGAGACCTTCCATAAACCCTCTTCCATTCTAAAACATGCACAAAGGGTGGTCAGTCACTTATTTTTCGAAATCTTTCTCAAAAGTGTTGTCTCAAAATGGGGTGCCATCCATATTGTACTAAAGAAAGGTTTATGATCTCGGTAGAGAATGAGAAGTAGTTGTTCAACTATATAGCAAAATTAGTAGTTGATTTTTTTTTTAAATTTCTAAACAAGTATTAATACCATTGGAACAATTCCTTTACTATTGGAATCTTCCAACCTTTTGTATCAACATCACCAAAATTTCAAACTTATCAACCAAATCCATTTGGCAACCGACCTTGATTTTGGGTTTACTTGGATGCCCTAATTAATTAATGTGATTGAGATAAGAAAACAATTAAACTCCATAGATGAACAACTTATTCTACAATTAGGGGTGTCAATAGTATTCGAAAAATATAATTGGATCGAAACTAGATAATTTGAATATCTAATCGGTTGAATTCGGATATGACCTGATTCGATTCGATAAATACCTAAATTCGACCGATTATTTAATTTATATATATATAATATAAAATATTTAAATGTTTTATATAATTTATATAATAATTAAATTACATAATAGTTTATGTATTTATATACTTTATATAAATTAAATATATTTTATTTTATATATTTAATAATTACTTAAAATAATTAATTGGTCAAATTCAAATCGTATCAAATATTTGAATATTTAACTAAATTTGAATTCAAATATTAATTTTTAATATCTGTCAGATATCGAATTCAGATTTGAATATTACCTTATTCAATTCAAATTCGATCCATTTACACCCCTATCTAGGACGCAACAAAGGAAAGCTCTAACGACAATTCCACCATAAGCAAACGAGCAAAATTTTTGTAACATAATCGGCGGCGCAGATTTTGTTGTGACTCTACTGGGATAAATAACTTGCCACGCGCAGGAAACTCTATAACTGGTCAAGCCGAATTCAGAGCACTCATTCTAGGGGTCATTGCTGATAGCACATGGAGAAAACCGAATTCAGAGCACTCATTATAGGGCCGCTGAGTTTAAGTAAGGATAGTATGGATCAGTACTGGGCTTTGTATGCCATATGGGTTTGCCGCGGGGCCTTGTCCATTATATCATTCCGACCCAAGAGAAAAAGAAAATAACTCTTTCTAGTAATATCTTTTTTTCTTTTCATTAATTATTTTTAGATTGCCTCTTGTAGTTTCTTATGTTTTAGCTATAATTTCACCAAAACTGTCTATTTGTGTAAGGTTTATAGAGTTTTTCTTTTTAATCCTTAAGTCAAGCCTCCATCTATTGCAAGCAAAAATGTGTGTATGGCGCATCCAGTTGAATATTGGGTAATATGTAATTAGATGCCCTCAGAATGTGTAGAGGTTTTAGCTGTAGGATGTCATGTTACCACTAAACCACCTTAAATTTTATTAACCGTTATCAAAAGGATGAAATAAAAATAGAAGAGGAGGAGGTAATCCACCTAACCCATTACAAGGCTTAAAAAAGAACAAAGCATACAACTAGTAAAAGAACAAAGGCCATTATAGATCCTACAATGTGCAACAGGAAGTCTTCAAGTAACCTTTACAAAGTAGTGACTAAGGTTTGTACGAAGGGAAGCTTCCGGCCATAATGACCCAGATGAAAAGCTTCCAGCTATACTTTAAAGTTGTCTTTGGTTTAAAAGAAAAGTTGTCTTTGTACAGGTTTCCTTATATTTCTCTTCCTTTTTCTTACCTTTTCTTTCAAACTAAAGACAATTTTGAAGTATATATGGCAAAAAGAATGTTTAATACCTGTACTTCTTATTTTCTCAAAATATGTAGGTGGATCTGCCAAGAGTATTCCATCTTACCAAGAAGAATGCCAATGAGGTACTTGTTATCACTCAAAACGTCGGCATTCAATTTGTCTTTGGATAAAGCAAAGATTAAGGCCATCATGAACAACAAGAAATTCCTCAAGCCTGGAGTCACTATCCCCAAGAAGCTTTGAAATGCAAAACATAGATTATCAATATTATTTCTCTTGCGACTTAAGATGGGCTGAGGGCAACAAGGCAATTTCGCTTTCGAGCCAAGGGCTGGCTGAGGAGTCCGAGGTCTGTCATGGCTGAGGGCTGGTAGGTCAAACCTGCGAGGAGAGAGAAGACATCAGAGGCCCTGGGTGTTAATCCGAGGAGGAGACTCCGATGGTCAAGTTAATACGGGGTAATAGGAGGTGGATGAGGCTTGAGTTAGGAGTGCTCAGACAAGGTCACACAAGAAGCAATAAATCTCTTACTAGTCTAGAGTCTAGATGTTTACCTTGAGATCGAGGGTTGCCCCTTGTTTATACTCAAGGCCGCCTGGAAGTAGGTGGGCTCGGATGGTCAGGATGTGGCATGGGTTTGAGAAGCATGGCCATCTGAGGCCGCTGCATGCGGCCATACCATTGGCTCTGTGTCGCATGTCAACTTCTATTCTGCACACACTCTCATTGGGTCTGCCCTGAGCGCTGCCATCTGCCACGTGCGTACATGCTATTGGTCTGAGCCATGTGCACCTACATCATTTCTCATCACGCCATCCCCACACTTCTACCTAGATTGTCTTGGACAAATTGGTAAAATACTATGCACCTTTGTTTTTACGTTTGTCCCTTCACCTTAATTTGAAAACACAAATGAGGTGAGGTGCATGAGGAGGGATGGTTGTTGTTCATGTCCGAAAATAGGGGTGAGCATGGTGGGTTTTGGTTTACTTCAATCATATTCGTGACTAAATTGTATTGACCTGTTTAATAAGATTAATAAATATGTCAATTTCAAGTATTAGATCATGTAATGAAAAACTATTATGATAGATAAAATGACATTAAATGTTTTTATAAGTTAGTCTAGACAATGAATGATTGAAGGCTTATTTTACTAGTTAAATTTATTTATTATTTAATTAAATAGGTTAATCATATTGGTTTCATGTTAATTCAAGTCACACATGTTATTTATTAATATAGAATAAAATAGGTTAATCATGCCAATTTGAATTATTGTATTATGAGTGTAATAAATACATCATATTCGTGCTTGAAAATTTGACACGGTTAATTATTCTTGTTATGCCTACACGTCCAAATTATGGAAACTTTAGACAAGATATGAGAACAACATGAGAATACGAATTGCCCCCATAAGTGGATTATTGGTGACTAGGTCTAGGGCAAGGGCCTATGGAGCTACTGCTACCACCAATAACAGCGGCAACAAGGAAAGACTTTGGCTCTTTTGTTAACATGCTTTAAATGACATCTAATCATGAGTGAGGGTAAAACAGCATTTGCACTCAATTTTTTTTTTTTAAATTAAAAAAACAAATGAGTACCTGAATTAGTTAAGATATCTTGATGGCCACACTGTTTTTTTCCAAACACCCGAAGTGATCTTAATCCTTTTTCTAAGCTTCTAGTTGTTGGTTGGAGGTGGGCTGGAAGCTGAAGCTTTCTAAGCTTCTAGTTGATGATTTCATGAGAAATAGTAGAAAGCATGATAAATAATAGAAAGAGATGGATAGAAATAGAGAAGCAAGGAGACGAAGCTTAGCGGTGACAAAACGCGGCATAAGAGAGGACTGATAGTTTATTATGTAGAATTTTCATGAAAGCGTGTATTTATGCTTAAGTAGGAATATACATAAGGCTCCGTTTGTTTGTGATATAAATGTCAAATTGGGGTATTTAAGTACTTTGGTTTGCATTTGTGAGCATTTATTTAACATCTAAAAAAGTAATGATTAAGATATTAAAAATGTATTTTCTTATATTTTTGTATTATGAGGAGACAATATTAATAGACCTATTTTTTGATACAATTTTGTGCATTTCATAATTTTGCTTCTTGACCAAAGTTTAAGGAATTGGAGCATTAATGATGGGGCCCATTCTTTGCGTCGATTTCAAACAAATAAGATGAGTGCAAAAATGATTTAAAAATGTGAATCATGTTTGCATTCATGAACCGAAAAGAAGGTAATTATATAGAGTACATATTTTCTTTTGCATCACAACCAAACACAACCTAAGTATATTGTAAATAGTTGAGATTTTGTAGAAAAATGAGGCAAATCGAACTGCTGTGTCCTGTTGTTACTGCTTTTCACCAGTTATGACTTTAGTTTATTTTTACCAAGGTTTTTAAAATCAGACCGGACAAGGAACCATTATGGGACCGGTTCCTAGATTGAATGGTCCAACCATCTGGTCTGAATGGATGACTCATTTTGATAAAAATAAAAAAACAAACGATCAAAAGTCGTCGTTTGGGTTGACCACACGGGTCAACGGTTTGTTGACCAAATCAACGGTTTTTGGCAAAAAGTGGTTTTGGAGTGAAATGGAATCAGTGAGGTGACCGGTTCCCAGTTTTTCTAGTTTGATTGCTGGTCTGGTTTGATTTAAAAAACACATGTTTTTGCTATTTCAATGAGAGAGACTACATTGACTGATAAGTTCTCAAAAAGCCAATGGAGAGACTAGATCTGATTCTCACACCGACCCTATAAGCACATCCCACCATGTATCGGGAACAACTCCTATACTTATATGCTATTATTCATGGGAGATGTTCCCACTACATGGTGGGATGTGCCTGCAAGATCAATGTAAGACATGCTCTGTGA
Organism: Nelumbo lutea; assembly: GCF_056320005.1. Taxonomy (NCBI): domain Eukaryota; kingdom Viridiplantae; phylum Streptophyta; class Magnoliopsida; order Proteales; family Nelumbonaceae; genus Nelumbo; species Nelumbo lutea. Next base: position 2,552,047 of record NC_142689.1, read on the forward strand.
GGAGTAGATCCAGTCTCGCCAATGGAATGGATATTACAATCTACACAGATTCAATTTAAGAGTTGGGATCTCCTACCAAGAAAACAAGTTCCATCCCCCTACCAACTTCATTTAACACTACACATTTCATCATGAGATTGAGACCTAGTATAAAAGTGGGGCCTGCCATGAATGAGATGTGTGGTGTCATATCATGTTGGTAGGGGGTTGGAATGTATTTTGTTGGTAGGAGATCCAGAATCTCAATTTAAAAGTTTCTGTTTTTGATTCACTAAGATAATAAGAATTTTAACTAGTCCGCCCATTAATTTGGTTTCCTCACATTGGGCCTCGGTCTCTCTTGTTTCTTCTCGGAAGTGAGATTTCTTGATTGAGAATAAGATCTTTATAGTTTTTATATGATGATTCTGATGTTGTTGGCATAGTCTTAATAAACTTCAAACCTTGGAAAAATCCACCTTTAAGGGGCTTTTTTTTTTTTTTTGGATTTTGGGAGGAGGAAAAGTTGGTTAATGATATTGTGAATCCAATTGACCAAGAAACCTATATTCTTTTTTGTTTTAGATTTATGTAGGGATTAGGGAAAATTTATTTTCCTTGGCATCGTTTACTCAAGTAAGTGATACCCATCTTCAAGGTGGGTAAATAACTTTCCCATGTAGGGGAAAGTTTCCAATACTTAAATGAGACAAAAATGCCCTTTTCAATAATGGATTTTCATAAATAAAATGATCATTAGTTTATTTACTTGATAAATAAAAGAATATGGGTAAATAACTTATCAAATCGGAGCCTTAAGCTCTGTTTGACTATTGTAAAAATATAAAATTATTTTTTTGTGTTTTTAATAAGTATTTTAAGCTTATTATATAATTTTGGTAGAATATTTAAATAATTCTTAAATTTTTTAATCCAAACTTTCTTTAGATAAATATAGATAAAAAGTAGGGGAGAAGATAAATAGAAATTATAGATAATTTAGGGGAGAAACTCTCTACTAAATTAGAGATAATTGTGAAGATAAATAGGAATTAGAGATAGTTTTGGAGAAAGTGGGGGAGGTAGTTTAGGATCAATTTTAGGAGACGAGATTATTTAGGTTATTAGGAAAGTGCATTTCATTAGTTATTTCAAAAATGACATGGAATTAAAAAAATAAAAAAAATAAAAAAATGAGAAAAAATGAGAAAATTTTTTGACCACTTTGTTTTAATATATATATATATATATATATTCTTTTATATATTTTTTTAAGTTAAAATATAGAAAAAGTGAAAGAAGGAAAGTTCAAGATAGAACAAAATAAGGGAAATATTTTGCAAACCCAACCTTGACTAGGTAGACACCATTAATAGACGATCGCAAACCTCAATTTCTTCTTCGTACCTCAGCCAGAAGATATTGCAATAAACTCCATTTGTTTTTCAATCTTAGTCAAGGGTTGGAGTTTTGCAAAGCGTGCCTCTGTTTGTATGTGAGCATAAAAAACTTATGACCGTGTAATAAGTCCCACACATGTGAACAGGGATGGCATGTGAAGTGAGACGTGTGAAAACTTGAGCGGAAGCATGGAGAATATCTGGATTAGAACCTATTCTACAATTCGAGTAAAAGGTTTTGGGTTTTTTAAGCTATAGCTGGATTATAACCCAGCCATTTTGTCATACATGGAGAATATCTCATTCTCCTACATAGTATTATGTAGGGGGAGATGTTCCCAATTCATTGGGGTAAAGTAATTTGGGTAGCCGTAGGCATGAGACCCGGACCCATGTTAAAAAGAGAACTGATATTCTATTCTGTTTTGCTTGTGTGTACTCAGTTTGGAAAGAGTGCAAATACAAATGTGTAGAGTGCAAAACCCTATATTTTGTATTATTTTGAATGCATTTTCACTGTACATATTTGCATATATATTCTTTCCAAACTAAGCAATGTGAAAAAACAAAATTCACTATTTTTGTTATTTGCCGTTTTTGTAGAAAGGTCAGATGAATGTTGGACCTCAAATTGTATCTCATCATTACTTAATGCTCAGTTTGAAAAGAGTATAAATATATAGGCTCAGTTTGGAAGGAATACAAATACAAATATTTATAGTACAAATACATACAAAATAATATAAAATGCAAGGTTTTACATTTTACATATTTGTATTTATACTCTTTCCAAATAGAGTAATAAATACAAATTTGTAGAATGCAAACCTTATGTTTTATATGTATTTGTACTTTTTCCAAACTGACACTAAATAATTTCACTCATGACAAGTCTTCCGCTCATCCACCGCGAACTCACTCCTAACCTCACCCACGTTCTGCAAGTGCAATTCAAGAGTGGTTCGTCATTTGAAAATTTGAGGAATACTACTTTTGGGCAAAATAGTATTTTTGTCCCATTTAACGGCAAAAACTATGAATGAAACCTTAGGGGTATTTAAGTAATTAAACTATAAACAAATAAACACGGACTAGGGGTATTTAAGTAATTAAACTATAAACAAATAAACACGGACGGCAGACCATACCTTCCCAACGAAAAAACCGTGTAAAAGAGACCTGGAAGAGAGAGAAAGTATATTCCTTCCGTCACCTTCTCTTCATCTCTCCCTGACTCCCTCCTCACTTCCCTCGCGGCTCGCGTTCATTTTCCACCAATTCTATGCGGAAGCTCTCGATCTCGCCGTGGAATCCCGTCGGACGTTGTTCGAGGTTTTCTTCGAATCTTCATGATCATTAGCATTTAATCGATTTGACTGTTCGTGCACTAATGAATTCAACCTAGTTACAATGCTGTTTAAGCTTTGTACAGTATCTGCAGCTAAGCTTTGTTCTTTAACAACTTGGGAATTCTTGGTTTTCTATTAACTTAGGCTTTTCCCATCTCGTGAATCACTTAACCTGTTTTGCACCACTAGTAGATTAAATCATTTACTACTTTCTTTGCCTGGAGTTGTTGCTGGTCTGTTGAATTGTTGAGATATTGATTTTCTTTTGATGTTTTTTATTTTGGACAATTGCAGATAACAATGGAATTTCTTCCTCTATTGCACATATCAAATGTCTCTGTTTTCTTTGGGAGTAATGGGATTTTTCCAGATTCCAACATCCTATTAATGAGTAAAAGATAATGCACGTTTTTCGTTCAGGCTGAAATTTTTCATAGGAGTGTCAATAAATGAGGTAGTATAATACAATTCATAGCCACAAGAAGCCAAAGTACTAGCTTGGCGGGAACCCTATTATTCTCCCTCAACAAACTCTTTCTATCCAAAATTTTGGAGTTAGTAAATGCATAAACAGAATGCCGGTTGGTATGGACTTTCTGAACATTGTTTCTGCTGAGTAACGGACTCCTGAAAATGTATTGACCTTACTTGTGAAATATATATGACGCTGGTCTTCTTTGTACGGTCTCTATAAATTCCACCAATTTGTGCTTCAAAAAGTTGTATACGTCCCCGCCTAATTTTATTGAGCTTTCCTCATATTGTTGTAACCATTATTTATTGTCATTGTTATTGTTATTAGTATTGTTATCGATCATTGAGCACTCCAGTCTTGTATTGATATGCATGGATGCATGAAATTATGTATATGTTCTTTCTGTTGTTCTACAGGTATTCAGTCACTATGTTGAGCTTTTCATGGATTTCCTTCTTCCTGGCAGTTTTTTGTTCTAAAGCTTAGCATTAATCGGCACATAACAAACCATGTGGAATAGTTGGTCCTTTTTTATGGATCTTGATGAAGGATCTCAATACATTTTTCCTGTGGATCCCCTTGTTCTTCAAAGCTTTGGGGGCAATTTTTTGTCCAAGATTGGTTTGTTCGTTGACAATTCTCTCTATCAGTCCAGATGCTTATATTTCCATGGAGGTTTAGCACTTCAAGGAACTTTTGACTGCATTGCGAAATTTGCTGGAGCTTTATTTTTCTGGTTTTCATGTGGATCAAGTTCCAATGTTTATCACAATGTATCGGACAGCCTGCATGGATCAAAACGTAGAAATTGTAAATCCTGTATGCAAGTCAAGCACGTAAATTCTTGTAGACATAATCCAGCTAGACTGCACTTCAGTTCTAGATCAAGAGAAGCTGCTTTTCCTTTGTTTTTTGATAGGACAGTAAGTTCCAAAATAAGATACCTGTGCAATGAAGTTGTACAGCTTCAGTCCTTTTCTGTGTTCTCGCTAGCTGCTGCTTTGGTACCACCATTTGACAAAAGCTTGTAAGGTCTTTTCTTGCCCTTGTTTGTTTTCCTGTTATTTTTCTTTTTTTTTTTTGATAAATAACTAAAAAACAGGAATCGTGTAACCAACCCCATATAGTTGGGATAAGGTTTGGACGACAACGACGATGAACTGAGAAAATTTTATAAATGGAAATCAGCAATATTACAAGGCAATTAAAGTAACCCTTGGATAGGGTAGTGACTACTACCCTAATGGCCTAACCCTACAAAAATAAACAGATTACAAGCAAGCCCAATACAACTGATTTTTGTAGACCACTTGCTTGGCTAGAGCACCAGCCAACCCATTTGCAAATCTTTGTACCCATTGTATCTTTACATTCATTCTGCTTGCCAGCCATTTAATCTGCTTAAGTTCATTCCTGTTATTCATCTTTGCATGGTAGGTGTTCGTTTCTTTGACATAGATCACTTGTTATGGTTGGTAGATTTTTCCTTGAATATCCTGTGCCTTTTAGAAGGGATGAAAACATGATATCTAACATCCATTCAAGCAATTGAGCTTTAGTTTTTTGCATGCAACCTTGTTGATCATGAAGCAGTAAATAGATCTTCATGAGAGTGTATGCTGGAGTTCAGTAATATTATTTCTCTGTTTTCCATATCAATTGCTTCCTACTCTAACATTTTCTTCTGGTTCAAGATCCCCAAAGGTCCTTAATGTCCCAGTGGAGAACACTGATGTAGAAATTAGTGGGAACGTGAATCAAAGATCCTCTGCAGATGAGCACCAAGGATGTGCTGGTTTTTCTTTTCTGGACATGAACTGGAGCAGGGATACAGTTGAGCCAAGAACAGGCGTTAAGTTCCCTATAGTTTTAGACAACATTCTAGCTGGGGAAAAGAGATACACTTTGCCTTCTGAGGTTACTGTTCTGCATTCCACCATTTGACTTTCTATGAATTATTGAGGTTTTCTTTGCGACATGGTCAAACAACCACCATATAAATGATCATAATGATTATGCAAGCTGAAACCTCATCTTTTTGTGGTTGCTTGTGCTTTTGAAAACTTTCTTTCACTGGTATTTATGATTTATTTGGATGAAAATTTGTTTCCATTATGTGCCCTAGCCATGAGGTCTTAGACATTGACTTGCAGCATGGGCACCTATTATATTGAATGATGACTTGAAATGAAGATGATTGACTAGAAAATATAAGGAGTTAAATTGATAAATAAATCTATAGAAAATTTTCAAATCTTGCATGTGCAATTTATAAAACTTAATAGTATATAAGTGATCACCCATTCTTGTTGGAACAATAGTAATATCCGATATTATCATTTTTTTCCAAAGCTTTGGGGTTTCATTGCCTCTACTGCATCTTGGAATCCTATACCAATTAATTTTACTGTTACTCCTGCTTTTAATTTTCTGGTGGCAATGCTTTAATAATAGTAGGAGTAAAACAGAATATATGCAATTGTAGATTTAATAATAGGAGTGGAGATCAGGGTACAATAGAGGTTGTTGGTCCATAGAACAATAGAGTGAGAAATGATTTAAGGGCCCACAATTTAACATTGGATGGTACTGAGTAGAACAGAATGGGAGAACAAAATTCATGTAGCTGGCTCCATATAGTTGGGAGTTGGGACAATGCTTAGATGATGATGAGTCCAATTAGGGTCAAGAGGGATGCCTATGGGGATGTTAACAACACATAATTATCATCTAAATGTGGGGATTTGATGGTGCATGATTTTGTTTTTTGAATAAGTTTAATTTTACTTCTTAGTGTCCAAGTAGGGTTAGGACTCAGGAGGGATGCCAATGTGGATGTTAACCAAGTCATGATTATAATCCAAACATGGGGATTTGATGATGTATGAATTTGTCTTTTAGTAATTGACTACTAGCTTTTAACTTCTCACTTGTAATAAAGCATAGTTTTCAAGGTGCCAAGGTGAGGTTAGGTGATAGGGGGCGCCTTGTCGCTTAGTAACCTAGGTGATGAGATTTTTTTTTTTTTTAGTCTTAATCTTTGATGAGGGGTGATTTGGCCCTCTAGTAATGCTGCGCCATGTGGCAAGTCCGAACCATTTAATGACACTTGGTGCCACATGTGGCTGGACCTCATCCGGCTAGGCCGGCCTAAACTGGCCTCTATGAATTAGACCTTGACCAATGGGAAGACTTATAGACTGCTTAACGGCACCCTGAAGCACACCACCTCGAAGGCGTAGGCAATCGACCTGTCTGCCCCAATCTGGGAGGTCATGAGAAAGTATGTGACCATGTGAGCACATGACAACACATGTTAGGCTACTTTGGCATTTCTTGCTTGTCATAGTAAGGCAGTAGACCTTAGAGGTAGTCTCTATTTTTTATATGTTAGTGGGTTGTTTTTGTATCACTTGTTGGGTGATTTGATTTTTTGTTTGAGTAGCACGTATTTTATTGTAGGGTTCCAAATCACCTAGGCATGCACTCATTCAATGATTTTTCTTTTCATTTGGTTGATAACATGCTTGTGTTTCATTGGAAGGTCACATGAAAGTATTGTGGTTGTGTGAACTTATTGTTCAACATGTTAGACTACCTTGGTGTTTCTAAATTGTCATAGTAGTGTAGCAGACCCTAGAGGCAATCTCTATTTTTTCACTTGTGTCTATGTGAACACATTGAAACCAAATCATCAAGTCAACTCATCGCTCCACATGTTAAGCTATCTTTTTATTTCTTGATTGTCAAAGTAAGGCAGTGAACCTTGGATGCATGGTTTTCAAGGTGCTGAGGTGAGGCTAGGTGATGCTTTTTTTTTTTTTTAATAAAATCTATCTTTCACTATTACTTGTTTCCTAGCCTCCTAGGTGAGGGTTTTTTTTTTTTTCCAAATAAACCATGAATTCTAGGATAATTCCTTAGGTTTCATAGCAAGCAGCAACCATCCTTTGCTATTAATTGTCTATAATCTTCATAAAAAATATATAAGATTCATTTGAAACATAGAAAATTAACATATTCATGAAAAAATAGAAGAAAGAAAAAATAAATTTCAGAAAATAGAGGGATTGAGCCTCTATGTAGGAAAAGAAGAAAAGAAAAGAAATGATGATGGGTTCAAGGAAGTATATATGTTAATTTAAACTGAATAATTTAGTTTCATAATGTTTATTTTATTATCATAATATCAAAAAGTTAAGAATATAAAACTATCTACGAGCATCATGTAAAAAATATCTTGGTGATTAAGTAGATGACCCTCCATGAGCGCTATATAAGGGGCACTTTTTGAAAGGATGACTAACAGAATACATGTGAATTTTATAAAGCAAATACAAATTTGCAGATGATACATTTTTTTGGGTGGTTTTTTATTTAATCCCATTTGCACCCCAAATGCTACTGGTTTCTTTGATTTTTTTTTATTTTATTTTTTTCTGGTGTGTTGTCAGTTTTTTATAAAGTAACATCCACTTGCATTTCAGGTCCTTGTTGGAACTGGTTCCAGAACTATGACAATTGTCAAAATAAAATCTCTGAAAGTTTATGCATTTGGCTTTTGTGAGTACTTCTAGTATTAAAACCAAAATCAATTCTGCTTGATGTTTTTAACTTCTAGTATTTTAATTTTAGCTGGAATGAAGAGCATAATGGTGATGATTTTCTTTGTTTTTAATTTCTTTTATTTATTTTGTGATAGTTTTCTTTTTAACTTTTTTGTAGCTTAGTGCACCTGTTCGGAATTTTCACCCTACATTTTACTAAAGTTGATTTTTATATGTTTCTCCAATAATCAAATTATTCTTGGTTGGTTTTTCTCTTATAGATGTTAACCCTGATTCTGTCTGTGAGGAACTGGGTCCAAAATATGCTTCTATGTCAGTCAGTGAATTGAACAACCGGCCGGAATTTTTTGAGGATCTTATCAGGTATTCTTTGTATTGATACCCTGGGAGCATTTGAGAACTTTGGTTTGATAATCTAATTCACAGCAATTAGTTTTCCAAATTAATCTATGATTTCTTCAATTTAAAATTTAAAATTTGAGTCATTCCATGAGTAACAAGGACTTTCCTTGAGTTGCAACCTCTTGTTGTAACTTTGTTCTCATTTAATTAATAAATTCTTTTGTCTGTTGCTGGTAAAAACAAAAACAAAAAAGAATATCCTATTGCTAGATCTCATGTCCTGTTTACTTTTTAATATGTGAAGGATTTTTATTAAAAAATAAAAAAGAAGAGATTATAGTGATTAAAGCATCAAAACCACAGTCATTTATATCCATATGCTGGTTTGGAGACATTTCATTTTTTATTAGCAGTGTACATATGTGAGAGCCCAAAGAAAATCCATTTTATGATAATAAAAGTTAATTACTACTTACTAGAAAGGGCAGCCCAGTGCACAAGGCTCCCGCCAATGTGGGGTCTGGGGAGGGACAGATGTACGCAGCCTTACCCCTGCACATACAGAGAAGCTGTTTCCAAGATTTGAACCCTGGTCACCCAGGTGGCCAGGTTGCAATGGAGTAACCCAACTGTTACATCAATGCTCACCCTCTAAAGTTAATTACTACAATCTGTTTAAAAAAAAGTTTATGTGCAGGCAGATTTTGCCTTTCCAAAATAGTAATGACATTAATGGGGTGTCTATCATTTATCAACAATTGAGTCTTCTATTAGTGCTTTTGGCTCCATTCAAAATTAAACAAAGCAAAAATTCATCGAAAATTGAAAAGTTGAATTTATAATTTGAGGCACTATGGCAGTGTCAATTTAGAAAAACAGAAGATTTCTTTTCAAAGGGAATGCATCCAAAATATTCGAAATCCATGTTACTGGTAATGATATCTTGATTATATGCAAATGGGATATACCATGCTACCAGTTGAGTTACACCACATTTAATTGTAACTTTGCTCTGTCAAGGGGAGTTATGCCTCATAGCCAGAGGTATAACTCAACACAACTCAACTCATCCTTAATACGATTCATTTGAGGGATATACATGAATACTGTCCTGCTATTGTGCTGTGTTAAAAGCCATGTTTTCTGTCATTTATAGGCCTAATAAAGGTAGTCATTTATAGTCCTAATAGGTAGCCATGTTTTCTGTCATTTGTGGGGTATATATTGACTAGGCTTTCTGGTTCTATATCTTTTTTTTTCTCTTTTTATTTTCCTAATTTTTTAAAATTATTTGTAGTTTTGTTAAATGCTAGCAATGTTTTTGGTTGGAAGCATTCAAGGCCTTAAGCTAAAAAATATTGTTCATATATTTTGTTCCAATATGAATAACAATGTAGTGATTAAATATGCTTTACTGTACTGGTTATTTTCATGTGAATTATATCTCTGAGGTGTACTTTGTGATAAGTGGTCTGATGCCAGTGCAATATTTTACTGGATTAGTTACTAAGACAGTCTAAAACTATGCTTCCTGGAGTGTGGCGTATTGTTTGAGAAAAATGCTTTAGATTTTTTGTAAAGTTTCAAATGACTTGCAAAACAAATATTGTTACTACTTTTCATGCATCTTTAGAAAGAACTTGGGTTTTCTTTTGCACATTGTCTACAAGTTAGATTTTGGCCTTTCCTTAACGTGGTCTTTGTGAGAATATTGCAGGAAAGATATTCATATGACTGTTAGGCTTGTGGTCAACTGCAATGGACTGAAAATCAGTACTGTTCGAGAGTAAGTTATATTTGGTTGCTCTACTAATTCTTTGAAATCTTATACACTTATAAAATTCTCTTTTGGATTGATATGACATTATAGCAAGAGTTGAATTTTGGGGAATTAACCTAGAATAGATTGTTTTATTATAAAAAGGAATTGCAGTCTGTAATGCAGGCCCAAAAGCTGACAAAAGTGAAGCTAAACCTGTACTTTCTCTAGGTTTTTGTGTGGCTTTTGTGAAGCTAAACATGATATGGATTGATTCTTTCAATCAAATCTTTGATTGAATTCTTAACTTGTGGTGACCAATGGTGGGAGGATCCTCAATATTTACTCTAGATCCTTGAGATTTTTTAAATGTGTTTTCTTCTTTGTAAGTATTGTTAGTTCTTTTTTTTTTTTTGAAAATCGCATATTTTAAGTAGCGGTGCAACTTGGGTTGGGTAGGGAATTTCTTAGATTTTTAATGGGCCTGAACCCTAACCTGAGCCCGGTGTGATTGAAAATCTTCAAATCGAGCAATCCGATTTGCAGCCCTAAATTTACAATCCTTAAAGATCTTCAATCAAAAGAAAGAAAAGATCCTAAAAGATCCATCCTCTGTCTGTCTAAATAAATAAAGGCTGTATGGTCTGTTTCCAGTTTGACACCGTTCCTTATGGACCCATTATTTTCTTTTTCTTCATCCTTTTTAAGATGGTTTGCTTACAACAACCTGCTGCATAATTTCATCCTTAAACTCCAGCATCAAGCCCAGTTGATTATCCTTGTTTTCACTTCTCTGACCCTTAATTCCTGTATCAGATTACCAACTACTTGTCTACTTCTCTGACATTAGCCTGAAATGTGTACATCATCTAGCATTGTCATGAATGATCCTAGCTAGCTCAGTTAAAAGATATGGATAATACAAAATTAATTCCTCATTTACATAAGCACAAAGTCAGGTCAGTTGATTAGTGGCCTTAGTCTCTTTACAAGCATGTATAGTGGCATTTATCAAGGTTTCCCCCCAGTGGTGAGATAGATTGGACAGTTTACAGATGGCAGAGCCAATGGCCACAATGTTCATAAAAGTCCTCTTCTAGGCCATCTTTAAACCATGCTCAATGCATTGGGGCTTGTGGTGAGTGATACATTATATCAGGGATTCAAATTTTTTTATTTCTGATTAGGCCCTTTTTGCCTTTGATATTATCATCCCAGAGAGGGAGGGTGGGCCTTGGCACAACGGTTGGGTTGCTCCATTGCAACCTGGGTGACCAGGGTTCAAATCTTGGAAACAGCCTCTCTGTATGTGCAGGGATAAGGCTGCGTACATCTGTCCCTCCCCCAACCCTGCATTGGCAGGAACCTCGTGCACTGGGCTGCCCTTTTTATTATCATCACAAAGAGGCCTGCTAGGTAATAGCTCTCAGCATTCAGCAGCCAAAAATGGAAGTTGATATTCCAACTCGGAGCAAAGTTGCTTTTAGATTTTTTTTTCAAGAGAACGTAAAGTTTAGTATTCATATCAATAGAAAAAGGTTGGATCTGATATAGTGCTAGGATTGTTTGAAGCTTTCCAAGTTGGCCAAAAGTGTATGGAGATCAATTCCTGCAGCAGTGATCAGCACTATCTGGGCGGAGAGGAATAATAGAGTGTTCCATAACAAGGCCAAAGAAGTAGACAGCCTCATTTCTAATTCCTTTGGAAAAGTGGTTCTTGGACCGCATCTATAAAAGGTTTCCAAATCAGGGAGTTTGGAGCCCAGCTGATCTCTAGAAGTCTTCTTGAGTTGTAATGTAATCTGGGTCTCAGGCCTATTTTCAGGGGGCCTATTTTTATCCTACTCTATTTTCTTAATAAAATTACCTTACATTTTTTCAAAAAAAAAAACATGTAAAGTTGCTGTACACAGGGATTTTACAATCATTGCCCATGCAGTCCCATACCCCCAAACCCTGCTTTACAAAAAGGTTTGCATATACAAAAAAGAGCTGTAATTTTATATCCTTAATATAAGTCATCTTTCATAGAAAAAACAAGATGAGATCCTCCTTTCCTCCCCCTCCTCCCTCCTCATCTGTCACCCCCCTCCTCTTAAGGAGGCTTACACCTCCTTGTGCTTGGGAGGCTTATGCCTCTTATGTTCTGAACTACTCCTCATGCCTCCAGGTAGTGAAACACCTTGCGTCACACCTCCACGTTTTAAAACACTGAAGCTAACTATATGAATCCTTCAAATTGGATTGCATGTTCTAATTGCATTGAAGAGGAAACATGCATCTTTTTTCATGTTTGGCTTGCCTCTGGAGAGAGCTGATAGTATTTAGTTAGTTTCTGAAGTCTGGATATAAATTGCACATGAATCAAATAATGACTATAAGGAAAGTTGATGTTTTATCTAATTTACGTGTTTCAGTTTCTTCCTTTTCCTCTTCTTCCTAATTATATCTGCTTATTTTGTTTTTCTAGTGCTTTTGAGAAATCCCTCCGAGCTCGGTTGATGAAGGTAACCTTTCTGCGGATATAAATTTAACATTTATTTTGGACGATCCTGTCAACCTAACATGATCTGGTGACTGTCTTGTTTACTGGTTAGGTGAACCCCAACACTGATTTTCACTGCTTGAGAGCATTTGGTTCATTTTTTGTTCATGATATCTCATTACCTGTGGTAACATGTAGCTATGCTTCATATTCCTCCCATTTCTTTTTTTTTTTTAATTTTTGATAAATCATTGAGGGTTTGTTTTCATTGTGAATCATGTAATTTGCAGGGTACAACAATTGATTTTCGACAAACAGCTGATGGCCAGCTAATTACAGAAAGTGAGTAATTATAGAAGGAAAAAAAATCTGGCATGTAAAAGCATACACTTTTGCATATCAGAAATAGTGCATGCACAACTACCTCATACAACCAAGGAATGATCTCTTGGTTGTATAGATTTTGGAAAGGAATAGGATGATGGGTTCCAAGTTGCATGTATTATGATTATCCAATCTGGTCAATTTTCAAAGTGCGATCCATTTATGGAGGATCTCCTCTATTCTCACCTTTTAAGAATCATATACCTCTAAGCCATTTTTTCACTGTCTATAAGACAGGATCATCTTAGATCATCCAGTTGAATACTTGAATTGTCAGCATTGAAGTTATAAGCATTTTATCTCTTGGTTTATGGAGCATATCTATTTTTGCAGTTGCTGGAAAACAGATTGGATCAGTTCGTAGCAAGGACTTGTGCAGTAAGTTAGATTTTTCTTTCCCTTCCTTTTTGTTTATTTATTTTTTACTCTGCTAGGGATGATCATGAGCTAGGCTGTGTTTTGATGGAGGTGCAAAAGCACTCTGAGATGCCCAAGCCCAGACTGGCCCACACTCTTGACCTCAATAATATATGCCCAAGCCCGCTCCTATTGCTCCGATTGAGTATCTGGGCTTGCCCATACAGGTCATTAAGGCATTTAACCTATGACAACATCAAAACTAAAATTTAAATTCATTTGTGTGTGTGTGTGTGTATCTTATCAGTTGCTAACTAGTTCTCATTTTGAAATCACAATTGTTCTCTTATTAGAATTTTAAATTGGGTTAGATTTGTAAATCAACACAGACACACAATATAACGATATATGTTTAAATTAAATCTTTAATGAAAATTTGTATATATTAAATCTGGGGTGGCCTGGGTTTTTGGGGCCTTAGATTTAAGCATCGGGCCTACCCCACATTGTGTGTGGGCTTTGATGGTCCATGTTGTTCCAGGCTTGGATGAAAGATTTATGTCTGGGCTGAGAAATTTCTAGATGGGGTAGGCCAGGCAATGTAGGCCAGTTGGATTTGATCATCCCTGGTTGCCATTATAATAATGCTTTTGGAACCATCAGAATTGTATAACCACCCGGACTGGTGTTAGCCTTTAGGTTGTATTTACTGTAAGTTGAGACACAAGTTTTGGGTAGACACTGTCAAGAGCCATGTCTTCTGTTAAATCATCAGTCTTTAAATCATTTTTTACCACTTCAGAGTTCATTCCACATTTTCAATAAGGTAGGAAATGAAAAATGAGAAATTATCTATCTTTTTATATTCCTTTTTTGTTTTAATTTGGGGAGAGGGGAGTACTATTGTGACCCGGGAGATCACATTGGGTTACCTGACTTCCCAGCTTGATTGAAACCATGTTAAGAGAAAAGGGAGGGGGGTGCATCTGCGCTGGTTTCCCATTTTTATGTCTGCTAACAAAATAAGACTGAGCATCTGATCTTCTCATGAGGTCACAGTAGGATTCCCTCTCCCAAAAGAAAGTAATGATGTTCTAACTTATGTTAATGCAGGAGCTTTCTTTGACATGTATATTGGGGACGCTCCTGTTTCTTTAGAGGCAAAGGAAGAAATTGCTAGAAACATTGTTAGTATTATAAGGCGATGCTGAGCTACTTGCGCCCAGCTTTCATTTTGTGTTCTGACATTTTTATTCAGTCCAAATAGTGACATGGTGAGCTGTTGAATGCATACTGCCAGCTTGTACTGAAGAAGCTTTTGCTTGTCTAAACTAAGTCATTTTGTTGCACCATGTGATCAGGTAAAGAGAATAGCAATCTTATAAATTCACAATCAACCTCGTAGGGGTTATATATATTTGTAAAAGTAAGGGTTTTATCAGGGTCTCCCAGCAAAGAGTTTGCAATTCAAAAATTGGATTTTGTTACGATCTTTTTTTTTTTTTTGAATAATATCCATTTTTGGGCATAGAAAGGAGAAGTGCTTCATTTGGAGAAGTAATTTCTACTACGTGTTAATGGCAATGTAATGTCTTCTTCATCTTCAAATTGTAAAATGCAAATACATAATGAGTTTCTGGACTTGAAGGGTTCCTATGGTCAACCGATTGATGAGTTCAAATAATCCCCCCACAGGATTGCCCCCCATAACGTCTCACAGCACATCCCCGCCATGCATTGGAAACATCTCTCGATCATGACATCATCATTTCTGATATTATCATCGGGAGATGTTCTCAATACATGGTGGGGATGTGCTGTGGGACGTTGTGGGGGGCAATCTTGTGTGGGGGGCTGATTTGATCTCCCAATTGATTAGTTTCAAACTTTCAACTGTATATTGCACTCAAAAATCAAAATGGTACACCATTTCAAGAACCCGTGGCTAAGGAGGATCTAGATTTGAGTTCAAATCAGCCCCCCACAATGTCCCACAGCATATTCCCGCCATGTATTGAAAACATCTCTTGATGATAATACCAAGAATGATGATGTCATCATTGGGGGAATATACACCGAGGGGATGTACTATGGGACGTTGTGGGAGGCTGATTCTGTCTCTAGATTTACTTTCTAGACGAGTTTCCAAGCAATGATTAGGTTACTGGCTTAATTCGTGGCTATGTGGATGACTGGATAAAGACTGATGATGATGATCCATCGTGTTTTATTTCTTTTGATTTTTGTTGCCCATTCCAGAAGTCTTTTATACAACCATAGGATAACAACAATGATCTGCCCTTCATGGGAAAGAACATAAAAGAAAAAGCTGTATCAGATCCCTGCTAAATTGTCTGCAATTATACCAACATAGCATCCTTGGCAACTTATCTCTGTGATGGAAGCATATGCATAATGGTAAGAAAGAAGATTTCCACTTTCCCAGTGAAATCCTTGTTAAGTTCTAAGTGTAATCAGGTCATACAACACGAGTCACTGATGAAGCGCAATCCTCTAAACAAAAAGATTAGGAAGGAATCAAGGATTAGAGCAGTCGCCATAGAAGAAAACGACCTCTCTGAAGTCTGAACAGACCTGAACTTGCATTTTTAACATAAGGGAGAGTTTCTAACTTCCTATCAATTGACATTGACGGGAAAAAATTGTAGATGGTCAACCAATTAACGGTACTTTAATTTCCTATGGTCAACCAATTGGTGGATGTTAAATTTCAACTATCAACTACTCATCCGATTGCATACAGAACTGAACATTGATTTTTGTGGGGACACCTCTTCGGCTTGGCGGTAAAGCCGAAGAATTCCAGATGTCGAGTGGGGTCGGCTACTTTGGCATTTCCTATGGTCAACCAGTTGATTTGTTTTGCTCTCTTACCAATAAAAAAAGGAAAAAAAAAATTGGCATGTAAACAAAAACATTCATGCGATACACTACCCCACCCCACTCGACATTCATGCAATTGGATTTGCTATCAAGAATTCCAGATCAAATGATCAAATGGTTATTTATCAAGAATTCAGGGGTGGTCATAACCCGAGCCTTTTATGAATTATTCGGGTTCGACTTGTGAAAAGTTCAGTTTAACTCAGTTTAAACCAAGTTTCGAGTCAAAATTGAGCTTGAGTTTAGTGAAATTCGGCTCGTGAGACTCGTGAGACCAGTATTAAATAAACAATTTTTATTTTTTATATATATACATACATACATACACACATACATATATAATAAATAATTTTATAATATATAATAATATTTTTATTTTTATGTGTAATAGTAAATAAGTTTTATAATTCTTCATTTTTTGTTTGAAAAATAAACAAATAATTTTATACATATACTTTTTATTTAAAAAAAAACTTGGCTTATAATCGAGCTCGAAGTTACGAACTGTGAACTAAGCTAAGCTCGAGCTCAAGTCTCTAGCTTGAATCAAACTCAAGCTTGTTACTATTCCTGTGAGTCGAGTTTGAATAGCCAAATATTCGATTCGACTCAGCTCGAATCCACCCCCAACTTTGATTATCAAAAAGTGGCATGAGCATTAAATGGAAGCCATTAATGCCCATGCCACTTTGGATTACATGGCAGCCTCTAATTGTGTCCATATTTTAAGAGTTTAGCTTCACTCAGTGCAAGTCCATCCTCACACCCTTCAAATAGCCTCTTGCAACCTTGCATTGGGAATATCTCTTCATGAAATAAAGCACATAAGTATGAAGATATTTCCAATGCAAGGTTGTAAAGGTTGTTCGAACAGGCGTTGCACTGATCGAAGTTGAACTCTATTTTACATGTGAGCATTTTGGATTTCATTGGATTACGAATTGCTTTCTATGAAATGTGACTAGGATTAGGGTTTTGGGGTGTTGCATTCTTTTTCCTTTGGGATTTAGGTCTCCACAAAGGGCCAAGCTTGGTGGTATTGGTATTGAATTCTAATTTTATGATCAGGTCATTGAGATTTGGGAGTGCAAGTCGGGTCAGGGTATGAGGTTAGGCCACGTTGAGATTAAGTCGGGTCAGATTGTTGAATTCCCAACCCTAACCCTAGGTAGGGAGTTTTCCATTAAGCTTATGTATAGGCATACCAGTGGGGACCCGTGCGATGCCAGGGTTTGTTAAGTATACAATTGTTTTATATAAGAATTAATAATCATCTATATTTTATATAATACTTTTAATAATTTTTTATAATACAAAAATAACAATAATTAATTTTAGATATGGTTGTTTATCAAACTTAGGGATGGCAATTTCCCCGATCCCCATGGGGATTTGCCTTGAATGGGGCGGGGATGGGGGGTGATTTTCCCCCTATAGGGATGGAGATGGGGAAATTTTCATCACCATTGGCAGGGATGGTGCCGGGACGGGGAGAACACTCCCTACCCCACATGGACCTCGATCCCTGCCCCATGGGATCCCTACTAATATATATGTATATATACACATTCGTTTATATATGTATATATCTACACATACATCTATATGTCAACATTTTTAAAAATATGGTTGAATATTTTCTAATAGGACTATAAATTTTAATTATTTTATTTTTATTTTTAAATAAAATAAAAAATAAAAACATAGTGGTTGATATTATAAAGAATCACAAGGAGTGGGGATCCCCATGGAGACGTGGATGGAGATTTTCATGGGGATAGGGATAGGGAGAGGTTCCTTTTCCCCACCCTGCCCCATTACCATTCCGAATCAAACTAATGAAAGTGACCAATGTGTAGGAATATCTACACATACGTCAATATGATCTCAGGTTCACAACAAACCCATTAACATCCTTCTTTAGAAGAAAGTAGATTCTAACCTATGAGAGAGTTCCACCATGCATTTAAGTCCACACTTGAATTTCCCTTCTTTCTTTTGATAGTTTATGATTTTTACTTCTAAAGTTTTGAAAGGAAACTATATACTATAAAACTATGTGAAGGAAAGACATGCTGGATGTGTTTAGCATTGATAGTTGTGTTTAAAATGGTTTTAAGTAGAAATTGTGCACATATGAAATTTTTGCATAAAAAAAACTTGAAACTTAATATCAAAGTCCAAAAAATAAATAAACAAATAAAATAGATGTAGAAAGGTCACTAATTCAATCATTTTAACAAATCCCAATCTACAAAACAATAGAAATGCAAGGAAAAAACATTGATTATAATAATAGAGGGAATGAAGACTCCAAAATATTGATAAAAAACTAATGTTTTAAAAATTAATTGGAACCACATTTGCCTCCTAATTTAGAAGATCAACTTATTGAGATGTTATACATTAAATAATAAAAATAAAAATATAGAAAATTTTGTAAAACTTATAGAAAATTTAAGCATGCCTTTAACACTGTATTCATCATATTTAACAAAAATATGCATGAAAAGTAAAATTGTTGTTATTAATGATGGGAATGGATAAAATACCAAAAAAGGAACAAGAAAATTAATATCTTGTTCATGCCTCATTGACCTAACCAAATAGACTAGTAATTCAACCAATAAGGTCATCTGGTTATTGGCCAACTCAATGGTCTGGGTTAAAATATACTTATAAATTGTCTGTGAAATGGGTTAATCAATTGAATTGCTTGGTTTAGTTGCAAGTTACAAATAGTTACATAAACCACAAATAAAAAGATATAAAGATTGGTCTTTAGATTAAATGCAACAAATCCATTATTACACTATGCTTCAATTACTTGTATTTGTTACATAGGTTTTGATAAAAACATTATTATTATTATTATTATTATTATTATTATTATTATTATTATTATTATTATTATTATTATTATTATTATTGTTATTATCAGTAGTAGTATTTGAAATTATCACGTGCAACACATGTAGACATTTATAAAAGTGGTATTATAAAAGTGGCAACAAATAGTGGCATTCATCAAAATTCAAAGGGCGGGGAGGAGTGGGTTGATTGGTCAAAACTCTTCGAGTGTCATGCCTAAATTTTTGGCATCATAGATTTACCCTTAAACATATTTAGTTAAATAGTTAAGAAAGAAAATGCTTAAAATTCTGCTTCAAAGAATTATTGTTTAAAGAATGGGTTTTGAGTTGAAAATGACTTTTTTTTCAAGATAAATTTCTTTAAACTTCCAAAAATTAATTCTTAGAATGAGATTTATGCTTGGAGAAGCAATTAGTTCCATTGTTTTTAAAGGGTAAAATACAAAAACTTCTCGTGAAGTTTTTGATAATCGTAAAAACCTCCCCTATAGTTTCATTTTAATAAAAACCTCCCTTGAACTTCTAAGAAACTTGACAAAAACCTCCCTTTCATCACTTTTCCAGACAAAAAAATTAGACCGATGCACTAGTTTTTTTCCAAATACCCATTCTACCCTTTTGTAAATTATTTTACATACAAAATTACTAAAATAACCCTATTTTAACTCAACAAAAACATTAGAAGATGACAATTAAAGGAGGTTTTTGTATTTTACCGTTTTCAAAAACTTAAAACTAAGAGTGATTCCTAATATATATATATATATATATATATATAAAATGAAGGCTTTCAAGCTACAATCCCCACCATTCAAACACGTGGCTTTTTCAAATTTATACACATGGCATTTTCTGAGAAGTTACTATTAAAGCCCACATCCCACTACCACCATTCAAACAAGTGGCCTTCTCATTTTCTAGAAAGTTAGACACATAGCAGTTTTTGAGAAATTCCTGCTAAAGCCCATAACCCACTAGCAGGCTATTGCTCCCCACCGTTTAGACACATGACCTTCTCATTTGTCTAGAAAGCTAGATACATGGCATTTTCTAAGAAATTGTTGTTAAAGCCTACAACCCACTACCACCATTCAGTCCATTACTAAAATAAAATGTAGAAAATGCAAAAGTGGTTATCCACAACCGCTTTCAATCCATATTTTAATAAACATTGAAAAGTTATCTTTTAAAATAAATATTTCTTGAAAGTTTAATAATTATTTAAAATATTAATAAATATAAATTTAACATTATTGATTCCATAATATAAACTTAACATTACTGATTCCCCATACTTAGTACGAGGTCATTCACTAGTCAAAATTAAACAAAAGCAACGGATACCCAATGATGGTCCGAGGTCATGAAAGGGGTAAATTGGATATTAGGATATGGTATAACCTTGGGTGGTTTTCTCTAGGGTGTCAATCGGATTGGATTTGGTCCAATCCAATCCAGTCCAAAGTGAGTCCATTATAAATGGACCAGGTCCAATCCAATCCGATGAATATTTTGGACCATTTTGGGCTGGTCCAATTCAATGTCTGGACCATCTAATCTACTCAAATTTGTTTTAATTTAGATTAATTCTAACCCAAATCTGGTCCATTGACAACTATATTCTTATCTTCCATAAATGGACCAAGTATTGGCTTAATCCAACCCAAGGCAATATAAATCCATTATGGATGGACCAGGTCTAATCCAATCTAATAAATACTTTGGACCATTAAGTTTAGATTGGTCCAATTCAATATCTTATTAGTCCGTCCAATCCGTCCAAATTGATTTTGGTTTGAATGGGTCCAATCTAAAACCGGTCCATTGACACCCTACATAGAGTAGCCGCCATGGTATTTGTCACCCTTCCTTACAAACTACCTCAGAATTACTTCTCTTAAATCACTCTAAACGTAGCCTTATTTTTCAATTTCGGCATCTTGATCAGAGTGCTCCCCCACTCCTCCATGGATTGAGATGGAAACGGAATAATAGTCATTTAGTTATAGAAGTCAAGAGAATTGAAAGACGGGAAGTTCAACGGTTCTCCCATTCTAAACAGCCACAATCGTGGACAAACAACATAAAAAAAAAAAAAAAAGAAAGAGTAAATTATAAAGACCCCCTTTAATGTGTGATAATTACACATTGCACTTTCATTTCCATCAATTAATTTTAAAAAATATTCTCGTTCAGCTGTTAAAATTTTTTAAATCTCGAAACTATCATTTCTTATTTATTTGGAGGGTAATTGTCCAAAACTGCAAATGGTCTTAGATTGTCTTGTGGGAATGCTACTGATGCATAGCAAGAGCTGCTGGGTAGTTGATAGTTTTGGTATCGTGATCCGGTGCGGTCACATATGAAGTGGACGAGACTCCATTACTCGATTGTTTTGGAGAAGACCGTGGCAGTGGTAGAAAAGAACAAAGATTTTCTGAAACGGGGGAAGAGTTAGAACCTGGAACGGAAGCAGAATCATGAGGTTTGGAGGAAGGATGAATTGCATCGGAAGGCCAAAAGAACTAACCACGCCTACTAGAGCTAAAAGGAGACCGAAGGGAGTTGCAGGAGGAAACCGAAAGATAGGTAATCCATATGGTGAAACATGAGAAAGACGGATTGCTTAAAACCGGAAGAAATCGAGTCTACCCACACAACGACCGACGGACTCGTGGTACTGAAAACCTCATTAGAGGAGAAGGTAGTTGACTGGCAGACCCCTGAACGTACGTTAGCCAAAGGCCCCTATCAACTCAATCTGGAAAGGGAATAGACCGCCATGAACCTAGGAAAATGCCCCGTACAACCTGTCGGAGGTGAAGGTCGCTGGTTTGCCTGTGGATCGTGGTATCTGACGGGACATTGCTCGCTCGCTCGCTTTGATGCTGGTGACTGGGTGTAGACTGTAGAAGAACAAGGAAGAGCTAGAAAGGTAGGGAAAAAATAGAGAGAATAAAAAAAAAATTAGAAGGAAGAGAGAAGAGAGAATATCCAAGAAGATAAAGACAAATTGGTTTGCATTGCATTTGCAACTACTTTGATTTGCTTGCTGGTGCCTACTGGAGTTGGACTCGTTTCGTCTAATCTCTCCAAGACGAGTGACGAAGAAATAATAGAAATTCGGTGGAGTTCTCTTCTCTCAGCTCCAGTACTGCCCCCTTCTCCTATTTCGATCCAATCTATTAAGCCCTTTTTTGAAAAGTAAAAAAAAAAAAAAGAGAAAAGAAAAATCTCTCTTTTTGATCTCTGAAGCGTCTCATTTTACTTTCCAGCCATGAAATATCACCCCCTCTGCATTCTGAGATCTATTCTCTAATCAATGATCACGTAATCAATTTTTCCCTTTTTCTTTTTTCTTCCCATTTGTGTACTTTTTCTCTTTGAATCTCTTTCACCAATAGCTTGGCAGACTACGATGGAAATCCGGGTGTTTTATTTTAAAAAAAGGGTAAAATAGTAAATTAGCGATGTCTGTTAGTGGAGTTACCTGACATAGTGAATTTTGGATGTTTTGAAAAGTTATGGTGAGTTTGAGAGGATTCATAAAAAAGTGATGGTGGGTTTTGGACAATTACCCTTATTTGAATGATTTATGATTTGTTTAGTTTTCTAAATATAATATTGAAGTCATTTCGGTTGCTTTAATAGATTCTTACAGATTTTTGGCTGGATTTGATATTCAAATGCAATGGTAGAGGTTCCGCAAGGAGTGGATAATTTTTATATTTTAAGATGAAGAGAGGCATTCATGTCAATGAAATAAAACAAAAATTAAAAGCAAAAACCTATTTTCTATGTCAGTGAAATAATTCTTGTTATTTTAGTTGGTTTCATTTGGAGAAAAATGGAGGTATTTTTTGGTTAATTAGGACTTAAGAGAACTAGGGGATCAAAAGAAAATAAGGAAAGTTCATGTTGGCATTTTGGTAATTTAATGCATTCCATCAAAGTTTAGTGTCTTTGTCGCAAATGAAAGTTCAAGGGATAATTCTCACTAACTCCATAGTATAGGGGGTCTTTAGAGAAAATACAAAATAAAATCAAGAGTATTTGTCACTGACCCTAGGAGTGAGCAAATGGGTAGGTTCTATCCAAAAATGAATGGAATTAACTTTGAACCGACCATAAATCCACCCTACCAAATTTATTATAGGATAGGGTTTGGTTCCAAATTCTTAGAATCGACACCCACCTAAGTCGATTCCAAGGTCCTGGGATTTATCCTACCTGAACCGACTTGGTGAACCAATCTTGATTCGCCTTGTGGAACTTAACTTTACTTGAAATAAACCCCAAAATATTTTTGAGGATGTGAGATTTGAATGCAAGCACTCATTGTAACAAGGGCCATGGTCTCACTTGACCATTGAGTTATTTAAGTGATTTGATCTTTTGCTTTTATTTTAATATTTGAATGTGTATAATAAGTAATTAATATTTACAAAAATTAAATTACAATGATAAGTTTTGAGTTGTATATTAATATATTATGATAATCTATATATTAAATTACTTAATATAATAAAAAAATAATATAAAATTTAAAATACATATTATATTTATTGAAAATCAAGTTTTTAAAGAATATGTTTTATTTTTCTTGAAACGGGAGAATCAAGGAAGAACAAGTTTCATAAATAAACCCTAAAACCAATCCTAAAACTACCAAGGCTAGAATCGACCTTAAAATCAACCTTTACAGGATAAGTTTCAATTCCAAAAACTTCGAACCAACCCCTATAGAATACGTTCCAAGTTTTGCCATGGAACCACAACGACCATGCTCACCCCTAATTGACCCATAGTAGAATATAGCCTAACTAATTAATGAGGGACCATCAAAAAATAATTAATTATTTAATGGGGATGTGATAGTATGTAATGAGTTTTTTCGTTCTAGGTCAAGAAAGTATTTTCTTTTGGCTTCGTCTCAACTCTCACCCATCCATCAAACTGATCTCCCTAGACTTGTTTGGACGATAATTTTTTATATTGGAAAAACAATTTAAATATGTTATGTAAGTAGGAGGGTGGCAGAAAACGAGATGGGGGAGCCGCTTGGGGATTCTCGAGGTGCTCCTTCCTTTGCTTCAGTGGTTGCTTCATCTGCAAACCCCTTTCCTACTGTTCTTGATCCACCGACGGTGGATACCCCTTTGAAGGTGCCTTCGATCAAGTGGGGAGAACCTGTTGTACTGTTCTCAAAGGAAGACATTGAGAAATCTCTCTCCCCTCTCTAATCCACAAGAGCTCATCACTGCCTTGGATCCTAGACATGTGTTTCTCAGGTTCGAAAGTGAAGAGGAATACCTTAGGGTTTGGCTACAAGAGGTGGTTTTTGATAGGGACTACCTGCTTAGATTTTTGAAATGGATACCTGGTTTGGAGTTAGGGTGGGAACCTTCGGTGGTTCCGATTTGGATTTCTTTGCCTAAATTACCGATCAATCTGTACAGTGACAGATATTTGTGCTCAATTGCGCAGGTAGAAGGAAGAGTTCTATCCTTTTCTCAATATCGAATGAGAATCACAGCAGTGGGTTTGCCATCCCGTTAGCTCCTGTTGGGGCACACCAACCACCCACAATATAAAATCACAAGGTATTTGAAATAGCAATAATGAGAAGTCTAATAGCAAAAAAAATGATGAAATCCAAGCAAAGACAAATAAAAACAAGCATCACAAAGAACACAAAGATTTATGTGGTTTGGTTGTATTGTCTACGTCCATGAAAGAGTGAAACTTGTTCTTCATTATAAAAGAAAACTGAGAAACAATACAAGTACCTTATGGCTTGTAGCCCAAACCAGCCATTAACCTTTGTCCGTTCTCCCTTTCCTCTCAACCTGAAGAATAAAAACAAAAGAAAAAAACTCATTCTCACACCAAGAGCACTCTGTATTTTTCTCACACCTCTCCAAAAAACCTTAATCCTACATACAAAAGAAAGTTTTTATATGCAAAGTCTCTTTAGCCTAAAGAGGGACCACACCAACCGTTATATTAAAATTAATCCAACATTGTAAGATAAGACACAATTCCAACAATCTCCACCTTAGCTTATTTTTCAACCACTTTAGAGATATACTATTTGTGCCTCCACTTGTTTGCAAATACCGTAGACCTCCACTATATTGGCCTTATAAAATACCACAAGCTACACATAACATGAATCACTCGGTCCTGACTACACTTGATTCAAACAAAATGGCCAATGTACCTGTGTAACTGTACCCAACCTAAAGAGAAATCACACCAACCATTAGATTAAAATCAATTTAGTAGTGTTGTTCTTGGTTTAGAATGGTCTGAACTCGGTGAATTCACATCTCCCTATTGCAACATTAGATATTAGGCCAAAATCCCAACCAGGTAGAAATGTGATTGCTACCTCTCTATTTCTCTTTTATTTTTCCTGGTTTCTAGTTTAGTTTCCCCATCTTTCTGCTATGAAACGGTCAGGGTTGGGGGTGGGGGAGATAGAACTGACGAAGCTGAGGTTCCACTGAACCAATTCCAGTTCTTGTAACCTATAGGCTCTCACCCAATCTTGCATTTGTTTTCTTTAAAAGCTTTGTTTGCTATATAGTTTTTGAAAAGAATCTGTTAGCAGCGTAGAAACTGAGTTGTATCATAATTAGTTGTTTATATCTAAAACTGATCTCCCTCTTTCATGATCATTGGCAATAGATCAGATTTTATCTGTGTTGAAGATAATTGAGATTAGATCTCTTTTTATTTTTCCAATGGTTGATTCAGAGTGCTGACTTAAGCGTCGGAGAGTCCCCGCCGGGAAAATACCCCCGGGTCCTTTGATTCAGTTCTCGTAGGTCCCTCAGCTCCCGCCGCCTACAAAGGGGGAGGAGGAAAAGATGGAGTTCTCGCAGGTTCCTCAGCTCCCACTGCCTACAAAGGAAAGATCACCTCATGCAGAGGGCAGTCAGGTTGCGCTGCACCAGGGAGCTCCACCATCCTCTGAGTCATAGGCTACCTAGGAGTAGGGAGCTCATCACCAGGTAGCTCGCCACCAAGCATCTCCCCACCAAGGAGTTCGCCACCAGGCAATTCTCCACCAGGGAGCTCGCCACCAAGTAGCTCTCCACCAAGGAGTACGCCACCAAGCAGTTCTCCACCAGGGAGTTCGCTACCAGGCAGTTCTCCACCAAGCAGCTCTCCACCAGGGACCTCGCCACCAGACAGTTTTCCACCAGGGAGTTCGCCACCAAGTAGCTCATCACCAAGGCACTTCACCACCAGGTCAAATGACGAGGTACTTAGCCAAAAAAATTGATACACCACCAAAAATTGGTACGTGACCAGAAACAGTTACATTAATTGACGTCGTCTGTGGAAACACGCTACAAAAATCTAAGTTCTCATCCTACAAAAGCTAAGTTCTCATCTTACTAAAGCTAAGTCCTCACTTTTTAGAAATTGAAGATATCGCTTTGTAGTTTACATTTTTTATAAACTCAAAGACTTCAGGGAGCTAGCAGACTAAGTAGCTCTACCAACCTTACTTTCAATTCAAATAAAGCCTCATCAGTCCTCTCCACAAGGTCCCCCCTACAAAGATGAGCTCTTCGTGGCTTCCGCGGGAGATGGCAGCCAACAGACTACATAGGTGCCCTTACCAGTCGAGCCTTCCAAGGCTCCCATGTGAGCTGGTGACCTAAAGTTAGTAGTGTTGCCCTCGAAGGTCGAGCTCCTAGTAGCTTCTTTTAGGAGTGGGTGACCGACATTATGAAGCTGATGCAGCACAATCATAGCTCGGCACCTGGTCAACTCGGCACCTTGCAGGTAGCTCAGCACCTGGTCAGCTCAACATCTGGTCAGCTCGGCACCTTGCAGGTAGCTTGACACCTGGTCAGTTCGGTACCTCACAGGCAAAACCTACGGGCCGCATTACTGCTAAAGACCTAGTTGCCTCTCTAGCACGGGCAAAGTAAAAAAGGAGTAGACTACGAGTCACTCCCAAAGCCTACGGGCCACACTATTGCTAAATATCCAGTTGCTTCCTCAGCATGAGCAAAATCAGCAAAAGTGAACAATAAGTTGCCCCTAGAGCCTAAGGGCCACACTACTGAACTGGCAAAGACCTCCTCACCTTACTAGCAGCTCGCCACATACAGGCAGCTCCCAAAGCTTAAGGAATTGGATCAACACTTACTAGCTCATTGACTTACGGGCCAAAAGAAATCTACTCCCTTCGCTGAGTTACTCTCAGCTCGGGAGAGGGAGGCAAATGATGAGGGCAGATTTGACCCTCTAGTGAAATTGTGACACATGGCACCTTGTGACAACTAGGCAAACACCCAGGCAACAACTTACCAAGTTGGTGTCCCACCCGGGCACCGATCTAGCCGGCCTAGTGCGGCCTGGCGCGAACTGCACGTCGCCTACGGGTGGCCTGTGCCCTGCCTGGCATGGCCTGCGCACGGCCTGCGCGACCTGGCCGACCTGGATCAGCCTGGCACATGATCCGACATGGCCGACATAGCCGCCCATAAGACGCCCACCAATAAACTCGGCATGCATACCCCACAAGCTCGATAGCTCACCAAGGAGCTCGCCAAGGAGCTCGGTAGCTCACCAAAGAGGTCGCCAAGGAGCCAGGCAGCTCGACAGAGTTCGCCACAAGCAGCTCGGCATAGCTCCCCCGGGAAGCTCGCCACTTGTAGGGTAGCTCGGTACAGAAGAGTAGTTTGGCGTATAGCAGGAAAATCTCCTGCCTGACAACCTGACCCAGACACCGACCCGCCGACTGATGCAGGCGTCGACTTGACAACCTGGCCCAAACACCGACCCGCCGACTGACGCAGGCGCCGACTTGACAACCTAGCCCAGGCACCGACCTAGCCGCCTGACGACCTCGAGGAGTTCACCACGGTACCCTGGTTCTAACGGGATGTGACGAGTCTTACCGTTTGGAGGCTTTTCACCCACCTAACCTACGAGGACTCCGATATATAAAGACATCACCCCCCAAAGGGGGGAGAGGATGGAAAAATAGAGGTAATCCCTGCTCTCTAGCTCTCTCATTTCTCCGATATCATCTTCAATCTCTCTACAATTAGAGTGCTAACTTAACACGCCGGAGAGTCCTCGCTGAGAAAATACCCCAGGGTCCTCTGATTCTGTTCTCGCAGGTCCCTCAGCTCCCACTGCCTACAAAGGAAAGATCACCTCATGTAGAGGGCAGTCGGGTTGCGCTGCACCAGAGAGCTCCACCATCGCTAAGGAGATCGTCACCAGGCAGCTTGCCACTAGGTAGCTCGCCACTAGGGAGCTCGCCACCAAGCAGCTCTCCACCAAGGAGTTCGCCACCAGGCAGTTCTCTACCAGGATGCTCGCCACCAAGCAGTTCTCCACCAAGGAGTTCGCCACCAGGCAGTTCTCCACTAGAGAGTTTGCCACCAAGCAGCTCTCCACCAGGGACCTTGTCACCAGGCAGTTTTCCACCAAGGAGTTCGCCACCAAGTAGCTCATCACCAAGGCACTTCACCACCAGGTTAAATGACGAGGTACTTAGCCAAAAAAATTGATACACCACCAAAAATTGATACGTGACTAGAAATGGTTACATCGGTTCTGTTTGAACTTTCGAGAATTGGGAAATCACCAAAAGAGTTGCTTTGGTGTAGGGTTTTTCTTGGAGATAGAAATCACAAATGAAGTTCTGTTCTCTTTTTTATTTGAATTCTATAGAAGAAAATATCTTGGGATAAGGTGGGAAAAACTAACGGGTGAGGCTACCGTTACCGTTAGCTGTTATTAATTGACTTGAACCAATAAAATCCCCCCGATAACATCATCAATTGAAAAAAAAAAGTCAAAACAAGCAATTCCTTTGCTTGGGTTTTCTCTTTTTTGACTTTGGTCTTTGGGTAATGCCTTTACAAATGAATGCCGCTTCCGGCTTCTCCCATTCTTACGGGCAAAAACCATGTCATTGTCTCTTCTTCTTCTTCTTCGTGCAATTGCTTTGCTGTCATGCTTTGGGTGTTCCACGGCCTCGAAGCACTGCGGAGACTGTGGCACCACCACCGTACCATACCCACTCAGCACCGGACCCGACTGTGGTGACCAATCCTACAAGATACAATGCGATTCAGGCACGCTTCGATTCGACACACTCAATGGTTCATCCTACACCATCCTATCCATCAACCCGGAGGTCCAACGGTTCGTTATCAGCCCACCTAGTTTTGCCGGCAACAGTTGCGTGACCACCGATATCCGAAGCCACGGCATCCAGCTCAACAGCAGCCTCCCTTTCAACATCAGCAGCAGCAACACCGTCCTGTACCTCAACTGCTCCGACCTTGCACTGCAGTCAACGTTGAATTGTTCGTCAAGGAGCCTATACCACACCTACATCAACGATACGGCGGCGGCAGCTCCGTGCGTGGATGCTCCCATCTGCTGCACTTTCAGGACTGGCGGATCCACCAACTCTTACATGATCAGGGTTCGGGAGGGTGGTTGCAGAGCCTATCGAAGTTTTGTGAGTTTAGATGCTTCTTTGTCTGTCAGTAGGTGGCCCCAACCGGGGTTGAAGATACAGTGGGCATTACCTCCGGAGCCGTTATGCCTGTCGCAGGCAGATTGCAACGAGGGATCGAATTCCGCTTGCTCGCCGGACCCAGTCGATCCCCGGCAGAGTAGATGTTTCTGCAACACTGGGTTATGGTGGAACCCCATCATCGGATCCTGTGCTAGCAGTTAGTATTGCTTCATATCTATCCTTCTCCTTTTCCCGTCCAGATCCAGCAGTTAGTTTTGCTCCACATCACAGTATCACACTTCCTACTGCAAAGAACTAAGCTCCATGCTTTGCCTCCAAAACGGGAATTAATTAACTAACATCATTTCGCTTTTCGTGTAGATGTAATTTGTCAAGATCCCAGAGGTTGTGATCGTTCGACCAATCGAACTCCATTAATAGCAGGTAGAACATATACATCCATTATATTGAAGGCAGACTCTAACATGGAAGTGAACTGATGATCAAAGATATATATATGGTGGTAACTAGTGGTAACTAGTAGTAACTAATTGAAATATGAACAGGTGTGACGTCGGTCCTGGGTGCGACGTTTATAGTGGCTATCGTTGGCGTGTACAAACGGCACCGGCGAATCAAGGAGGCTCGGGAACGATTGGCTAAGGAGCGACAAGAGATCCTAAATGCAAATAACGGAGGCAAGTCGGCTAGGAACTTCACCGGCAGAGAAATGAAGAAGGCAACCAATAACTTCTCCAAGGACAGCGTTCTTGGCTCCGGTGGCTATGGAGAGGTGTTCAAGGGCGTCCCTACCGATGGCACAGTCGTTGCCATTAAGTGCGCAAAGCTTGGAAACACCAAAGTACCAATTTGGTCCTCAATGAAGTTAGGATCCTCTGTCAAGTGAACCACCGCAGCCTCGTACGCTTACTTGGATGCTGTGTTGAGCTCCAACAGCCCCTTATGGTGTCTGAGTACATCCCCAATGGGACTCTCTACGACCACCTACATCCGGGTGGACGGTCGTCCATGCTAACTTGGCGCAGGCGCCTCAGCATCGCCCACCAGACGGCCGAGGGTCTTGCCTACCTCCACTCCTCCGTTGTGCCACCTATCTACCACCGGGACGTCAAGTCGAGCAACATCTTACTAGACGAGAAGTTCAACGCC
Source organism: Nelumbo lutea (assembly GCF_056320005.1). Classification (NCBI taxonomy): domain Eukaryota; kingdom Viridiplantae; phylum Streptophyta; class Magnoliopsida; order Proteales; family Nelumbonaceae; genus Nelumbo; species Nelumbo lutea. The sequence goes on from NC_142689.1 coordinate 2,582,602, forward strand.
AAGCTCTCAGATTTTGGACTATCTAGGCTTGCCGAGATTGATCTCAGCCACATCTCTACCTGTGCTCAAGGGACTTTGGGTTACCTCGACCCTGAATATTACCGGAATTACCAGTTGACGGACAAGAGCGACGTCTACAGTTTTGGGGTTGTATTATTGGAATTATTGACTGCACAGAAAGCCATTGATTTCAAAAGAGGAAATGATAGTATCAGCTTGGTAGCTTATGTGAAGCAGAAGCTGGAGGAGAAGAAGTTGATGGATACCATTGACCCCATGCTCAAGGAGGGAACAACCCGCCTTGAATTGGAGAGCATGAAGGCATTGGGCCTTGTGGCTATAGGGTGCTTGGATGATCGGCGTCATAATCGGCCTTCCATGAAAGAAGTTGCAGAGGAGATAGAGTACGTTATGGGTATCCCTGTAGGAGAAGTTTCAGATGCACTTGAGCTGAGATGCATCGTACCTGCTTGATAATTCCCGCAGTTATAACAGAGTTATTTAAAAGCTTCTATACAATCAAGAACTGCCATTTAGCTTAGTTTCGTCTAATCAATTCCATTTCATTGTTAGGACTACTTCACTATTTCACAGTGGATAGTGACACACTGACACTCCTTGGATCGATCATTTTAAGGGCTAATTAACTACGCTAATCAATCAATGACATTCAAAGACGAATTGTATCTCAACTCTTGAATTTGTAAAAGCTATATAATCTGATTCAAATCCCACCTATCTCTTCTGGCACTAGTGGGTCAATGGAAGGTTCATTAAAATTGGCTTCCTCACTGAGTTCTTTGAATGAATCAACAAGATTTTGAAGCCTTACAACGAACTCCATTAGAAGTGAAAAAAATGTAGCCAAAGACAATGCACTTGCACTTTCATATGTGGATGACTCTTCACTAAGCGCCATATTAGAATTGAGTGAGAAACGTGAAGGCCATGATATCTGTTTCTTGAACATATTTTCAGATAAATCATCTTCTAGCAGTGAGGTGGGAGCACTCATGTTAGTGTTGTGAGCATTCCAGCTCTTTGATAGTTTGACTGATCTAAGGTCCAGCACAGTTTCACTCAGTGACTTTGCCAGGAACTTGGTTTTATCATCTAGATCCTCATCGGTGTCCTCTGGGTCTGACAGGACTTTTGCCCTTCTTCCAATCTCCCATTTGGCTGAGTTGACGAGAAGATATGATTTTTTATCGATCTTCTTTTGCAATTCTTCTGCTGCCTCATGCACTTTGGAGAGAATGTCACCAGGGCTCAACTTCTCCATTTTATTGACCTTATTGCCAAGCTCACGCAACACTTTAGCACCTTCAGTACCTACCCGTTGCAGCTCGCTGTTGAAGGCCAGTCTCCTTTCTGCAGGGGCCTGTAAATTTGAACTCTTAAACAAGATGGAAATTTGATTTTAATTTCCACTAGTGCAAAAGTTGGAAACACTGTGTTTTGAACAGCATTAAACCTTAAAAGACATTGTGCATTATATAAAATTTAAGAAACATTCGAATGTCTTGGTTCCTAAAATTTTGGGAAAATTATAGTCAGTGCCGGCTGTACATTTAAATTTATGCTGCAGGTTGGATAAAAAACAAAAAAGAAAAAAAGAAAAAAAAAAACTCTAACATCTGGGTGTACATTTCAAAATATAAAAACCCACACAATGTCATTAAAGGCTTACGTGGTTGTTGCCAACATAGAACTCTTAATCCATATTGAACACAACAAAAAGTTTATACCAAAATCAAAACATCTATCTCTAAATCCCTTTGTCTCTCAATTTCCCTCTCCCTATGTCTCTCCCACTCCCTTTGTCTCTTGATCTCTCGCTCCCTTTGTCTCTCTTGCTCCCTCTGCCTCTCAGTCTCTAGCTCCCTTTCTTTGTCTCTCTCACTCCCTTTGTCTCTCCTACTCCCTCCCATTTTCTCACTCTCATGGTCATCTCTCGATCTCCCGCTCCCTTTGTCTCTTCCACTCTCTCGACTTTAGTCTACAACCAAATCAAAATCTCTGTTTTTCCCTCTTTCTCTCTCTCTCTCTCTCTCTCTCTCTCTCTCTCTAGATCTCTCATTCTCCCTCAATCTCTATTGTTCTCCCTCAGTCTTTTTCCTGCTCCCTCCCTCATCTCTTTTAATTTTTCATAGAAACTTATGCAGTATTGATCAGACTATATAAGTTATAAGTTAGTCAAGGGAGCAACAACTTGTACAATCAAGTTATAAATTTCTATCAAGTTGGTGTAAATTTCATAGTCAAGAGTTTCTTGTGAATTTTTATCAAATTGGGCTGAGAGAGTTAGAATCATACCAAGTTGGTCTTATGTTCTTTAATATGGTCTAAAAAAAGAACGAGAGAGGGAGCGGGAAAGAAACTAGGAGAGAATGATAGAGATTGAGGGAGAAGGAGAGATCGACCGAAAGAGAAAATGTGGGAGAAGGAGAGATAAACGAGAAATAGAATGAGAGAAATTGAGGGAGGACAGTAGATTGACAGAGAGGGAGAGAGTGAGAGAGATTGACTGAGAGAATGTAAAACCCTTTTCTCAAATCACATAGTCATTGAGCAAGGAGAGACAACTGTGAGAGTGTGAGAGAGTGGGAGGGAGATTGAAAGACAAAGGGAGTGGGAGAGAAAGTGAAAACCCCTTTTTTTTATTTTCAAATAATCCGTGCTGTGTCCAACATGGATTAAGAGTCTCATGTTGGCAACAGTCACATAAGCCTTCCAATGACATGGCGGGGGTTTTTATAATTTGAAACGTACAGCCTGTTGTTAGAGTTTTATTGGTTTTTGAACCAATCTGCAACATTATTTTAAATGTTGAGCCAGCTTTGACTAGAATTTTCCCTAATTTTTTTGCATCATAAAATTGCACCACATTTTTTCTAATCCAATTGAATTCTTTAAAGTAAACATTGTTATGCTCAATTACCAAAAAAAAAAAAAAAAGAAAATCATCTGATACATAGTTCGATGCCTATGGCCTATGGGTGTAAACTAACAAAAGAATTCATTACTGATGCAGTATGGTCCATGAGAAGAAATGCCCATGCATGGGAAATTATAACAAAATTTCATTCTGATATGATTGCACAAAGGAAAGCATCCTTGAGAGATAAGGTACTGAAAATGGAGATGTATATTCTTGAAAAAGCTACTAACAGAATTTGTAAAGAAGAAAGCTTAATCACCTGTATTTCAGAAAGCATAGATCCATGCAAAGCCATGACCATGAATGCACAATGCCTCAGTGCGTCACTCACTTTGACATAGTTCTTCCATGGATATTTGAACATTCTATAACGTCCGTGGGGTGGTTCCCAGATGGCAAAACCTAGCTGACCAAGCGATAAGAACAATCTAACATGAGTAGATACTTCCTTTCGTCCAAGGAGTTGCAGGTTGCCATAGATAATTGCAATAAAACCATACATACCAGGGTATCTTCCTGGTTAGTAGAGTTTACAGCTGATCTATAGCCGCTATATGCTGGGTCATCATAAGCTTCGTAGGTGAGAATTTTTGAAGGTACCCTGTCATATTCCACACATTGCAGATATCCATTGACGCACCCTGTCAGGTAAGAAACGTGGAGAATTCAGTTGAATTTGTCGAAACAATGGAGCAGAGATATGGGAATAATATGAAATGTTAACAGACTTGAGCATTCATATAACCCGTAATGGAAATATGGAAATTCATCCATCTCACCTTCCAAAGAAGTAGCAACATTCATGAAATTTTTTACCACCAAGTTGTGCAAGTCGTCCCCGGCCCAAATTGGGTATACGAAAATAGTTACAGCCAAACAAACAACAGCTCCAAGGGCAATGAGCAACAAGCGACTTACCGCTGTGTCGAAAAATTCTTTTATTGTTTCCCCAGATACCATTATGCAACAATATGTCAACAAAAATACACGAAATCCATACTCGTATTGCTTCATTGGTGGGTACATTTTCACGAAGTTAACACAGAATGCTGACTACCAGAAAAGGAGCCAAAAACAGCAATCAAGAGAACAAAAACAGAGGTGTTAATACCCAGAAGAAAAACTAAATAAGAAAAGAAAGATGACATAAATATAAAGACAGTTTCTTTCTAAATTAATCTAAATATGGTAGTATCGAACCACTAAAACAAGACCTGTGATAAGAATACTGATAATAATGAAGACTTCTTCCAAGTTTCCAGTTAATATACATAGCTCCGCCATGACCAGAGCGATGGCTCCAGCGGAGAATGTTCCCAAACCACGATTATATCCTCTGCTAAGAGTAGCTCCTGTGAAAGGATTCAAGCCACCAACTTTTAAAACAAATTATCACAGATGATAAATCCAGTTACAGCATCAAAATTAACAGGCAAAAATGCATTACCTACGCTAAACTCGAAAACAACAACGACTGTCATAATCGCCCAAACAGAGTTTTGACTGAGATCCTTGAACAATATGATAAGTGAAATGAGCACCAGTGCCAGTCCCATCTTGGCTGAGGATATGATTTTTCTTGGGTCGGAACGACCGAAATTCCATGCCTCAAAAGCAATCTGTTGCAGCCATGTCCATAAGTTGGTAATTGTTTCTGTCGTAAAGTTACTACACCAGCATCTTGTTCTTCCATCATGTCCGTCCATGCTACCCAACCCAATTTCTGAATACCCTTCCTTCAAGCTCTGGGAAAGCAGCCTCTCCTTACTTCTCTGTGCAAAATAATACTTAAAGGACCTCATCTTCGGAACCATCTTTTCCTCCCCTGTTCTTCAATGAAGTGATAAAAAAGAGCAGAATAAACAGTCAAGACATCATATCGAGACAGAGCCAATGAATTCAGAAAAGAAATTTGAGATCTTTGTGCATTCATATCAGTACTTATCCACCTAATTATCTTCACAGAGTGAGAAAACTAAAAGGCAATAAATTCAGAACAGAGAAGAAAAGTTCCGAGCTTCGCACTTTCAAATCAAGCTTCAAACGTTTGACGCAAGAAAAATAGCTAGGACATTGAAGTGAATCGATACTCAATAGACAGATCTGATTCGAATCTTAGACAGCATTATCAATTTTCTGTGTGTGTACGAGAAAGAGAGAGAGAGAGAGGGGGGGGGGAGAGGGAGAGGGTTGAAAAGCCGTTGGATTTGGCTTAAGTAACTAGAAACCAGTTGGACTGGTAGATTTGAAAATTTAGAAAGGTAGAGGAGGATCAGCCCCCACAACTTCCCAGCACATCCCTGCCGTGTATCTGAAACATCTTCCCATGATGATGATATCATCATTTCTGGTATATCATCAAGAGATGTTCTCAATACACAACGGGGATGTGTTGTGGTGGGGGGCAATCTTATGGGGGCCGAAGTTAAATTTGAGGTGGGTAAGGGAATAAGGTCCATTAAGAATTGTGATTTAGAATGGACGTCAAACTCGGGATATAAGGCCCATTTAAGGGTCTGGACTCTGGAGCTCCTATATTTTGCTACGTTCCAGACTTCAAGGAAATCCTTGTAAATCATTATATTCAGTGTTTTAAATACTGATCCAGAGGCTGAACCCTTTTTGTCTCTGGGTGCAAGTGAAAAGTTCACTTGTCAGAGTAAAAAAAAGGGGGGGGGGGGGGTTCTTTTCACAAAAATAGCAAATATGTCTTGAGAATACATAGATCTTGAAAAGTTATCCAAAAATAATAAAAAAAATCACCCCAAATAATCAACTGAGTGCAAAGTTAACCACCTGTATTAGACAGATTTTTTATCAATTTCTGAGTTTTAGGAAAATCAGATTAAAAATAGGGAGAATGATCCATAACCCCAGGGTTAGAATTTGTAGGCTCAAAGTATATTTGGGGTAGGTGCCAGCTCAGAATTGATGTCAATTCACGGGTGGGTATGGGTGCATAGAGTGTGGCTTTTGGACCTTCTGAATATTTATAGCTTTGTGGTGGGAATCAGAAATCTGCATTAGGCCTGTCCGTACTTTTCCGTTAAAAATAAGTGATTGGATGATGGTTAAAATGATTTAACTGTCTGGATGAATGCTGAACGGCTGGTTGAAAACATTGATTCTATCAGCTACAAGATGCAGAATTTTGTTTTTATCTTTTTTACATAAGCTCAGTTTGGAATGAATACAAATATAAATATGTACAGTATAAATATATACAAAATAATGCAAGGATTTGTACTATACATATTTGTTTTTTTACTCCTTCCGAACCGAGTTTTTAAGTTAGAAACACAACGTTAAAGGAAATGTTTTATTGCTGTGCTCTACATTCTACAAGGCCCTCTCCTCAGTTTTTATAAAATATCCAAATTGACTTTATGGAGTTGAAGATGGATATGTCAAATATAGGTGCAATAGACTGAAAATAATTTATTTCTGAGCCTAAAAGGAGATCAAGTTTGTTAGTTTGTCATGCTTGTCATGCATTCTCTTACAAACAAAGGTGAGTGATGAGATGGCAAAAGCCCCAAGGAAGTTTTGGTGGGGTGCTTAGAATAACTCAAAGAAAATTCATTGGATAAACTTGGAAATAACAAGCAAAAACAAGAATGATGGGGGACCGAGGTTTAGAGGTCCCTTCTGCTTTAATTTGGCTCTCCTTGCTAAACAAGTTTAGAGATTGTGTACAAGGAAACTAAACAATATCTAGAAGAAGAGCCCCTAGGAATGTGGAGAAGGAAGAAGCTTGGCCCTCCATGCTAAACAAGCTTGCAAAGCCTCTAGCCAGAAGGGAGGTGCTGAAATGTGGAGCTTGCTGGGAAGTCAATTCAAGTGATAAAGTAGAGATTTGGGAAGGACCCTGGCAAGGGGAGCTTCCAAATTATAGAATTATGGAACCTGAACCTATGAATAATAATGGTCCAATATGGGTCAATGAATTAATAAACTAAGATAGAAGATTCTGGAATCTGAATCTGATTAGGAATTTGTTCACCAAGGAAATTGCAAAGCTGATGGGAATTGGGAGGACAGACTGGTCTTGGAAAGGAAACTCTTCAAGAAAATTCACTATAAAATCAGCCTACTTCATAGAAAAAAGAGTTAATAAACAAGAAATCTTGACTTCATTAGCTGATTCCAGTTTGCAAAACAAAAGGATATGGAAGGAAATTTGGAAGCTGAAAGTTGACCCATCAGACACTTACTTCGGAGGTATGTTTGGAATGCCTTAGCTGTAAAAGAAAATATTGTTAAAAACGGATTATCCAAATTTGCTATTTGTCAAATATGTGATAAAAAACCAGAATCAGTGATGCATGCCCTATTCAGCTGTCTTGTTCGGTTCTATGCTCAACTACAATACCGATTAGGTTTCATCTTTCCCCTCTTTTGCAGCCTGGCTAGAAATTTGGATAGGCAAGTGCTCTTTAGACAAATCCAGGAAGGAAGAGCTGCTTAGCTTTTCAGCTTATCTGCTCTGAACTCTCTGCAAAAGCAGAAATAAATGTATCTTTGAAAACATTTTAATTTGCCTGGCCCTGGCCTATCTCTATTTATTCTAAACAGATCTTGGAAGTAGAGGAGGACGGTTTTGCAACAAAGATGGCCAGATTCTTCGCAAATTTCTAATAGTGCAGACTAGGAATATTTTAGCAAGTTCCCTAAGAAAATGTTCTAAAGACTAATGTCGATGATAGCTTTGAAAAGGCAAGTTCTATAGGTTTGGGGTAGTGATCAGGAATCGTTTTGGAAAGGTTCAGGCTGGGATTTTTTTTTTTTTTTTTGTCCCTGCGCTCTAGCTCTTCTTCCTAGTCTTTTAAAAGGTATTCAGTTAGCGAAATTATTATTTTATGGTCCTTTTGTTTTGGAACGTAAAGAAGCCTTTTTAAGGATATTTTAGCCCTTTGTAAGGGCTCTGACTTTACGTTTTCTTTTGTAAAAAGAGTTTGGAGATGTAAATATGCTGGCTCACAAGCTGGCTCGTATGGGGTCAAGGGAGTCAGGGCAGTTCACAGAGGCCATGCCTATATGAGTGGCGAATTGGGTTGAAGAAAACTCCAGCTATTGTACTGCTTCTTAGGGTAATGAAAGTTGATCTTTGTTACCAAAAAAGAAAAATTTGTTAGCTTAGTTGTTTTATGAGCTTGCAAAAATATACTTCATACTCCTAGCTTAGGGTAGTGATATTTAGAGTTTACATCTTATTTTTGGTATTCATTAATAACTTCCCCCTAATCCCTTTTTCCCCAAAGTATTGGTTGCACATTTGATTTGGAACAAACCAATTAATACAACGAGCCAGCCCTCGGTTGGTTTCTAGAATTCACATCTGCACCTCACAGGCACATCAATCATACTTGTCATTGGGAGGTGTTTCTAACACATGGTTGCGATGTATTGTAGGGCCCAGCTGTGATCTCTGATATTTAAGCCTTCTGAACTTTCATTTGTGAAAAATTCCCTTGAGCTATTAGATTCAGTAGTCATTGATAGAAAAAAGTAATTTACTAAATTGCCCTTTCAAGAATTTTATAGGTGAACGACAATAATTTCAAAATGACAAAAACATACCTAGGGCAAAGCATGTTATCTCTTTTTTTTTTACAAGAAGAAAGAAAAAAAAAAGAAAAAAGAAAAGGATTTAGAAAGGAGAAAATGGTACCATTAATTTAATTAAGAAAGTCTTAGTTCGAAGAATTAAAAAATTAAACAAGTATATAATAGTCGAGTGAGAATTTTTTGAAAGTTAAGCAACGCAGGAAGGAGCAAAGTGGTCCAGTTGGAATATGAAAGTTCAGACAAGCGGGTTTAATGTTTATGTCGCAAATAAAAGTTTGAAGTCCTCGGACCTCGAATCTCCATCACCTCGGCTATACCGGTCCTCGGACCTTGGATACCTCGATCCTTCTCGGACTTAAAGAAAGAATGAATTTACAGTATTGTCTTCGACTAAATCGAGCATCAACAATGTTTATTTCTCAAATAAAAGTTGGGTTGTGATCGAATCTGGTGCGGAACCGGAACGGAATAGCTGATCCCTGCGCTCCACTATGTATAAGACGATCAACTGCCGGACTTCTCTCCTCTTGCCGTCTTGCGGGTATCCAGATTCCAGACACTGAGACACAGACGGGCTGGCAAGGGCAGGTCGAGATTTCTCATTTTCCCTATCGACTGTAATTCTCTGGGACTGGGATAGTTCCTAACCCTATCTGCTTAAAAGAACTCCGTCTATACATGCCTTTTGTAGTTTTGTTATTAATCTCAGTTTGCGAAGAATATGAATATGAATATAAATATAAATATGTATAGTATAAAATTTAAAAATATAAAATACAAGGTTTTGCTTTTGCACAAAATTTATATTTGTATTTGTACTCGAATATTTTTTAAGGTATGATATAGCTTATCGGTACCACATAAATCGCCGTTCGCTTTTTGCGAGATAATGGGGCACTTGAGGTAAATTGCGATTGCCTATAAAGTATAAACCCAACTAAAGCCAGTAAGCCACTAGCTAAGACTGAGATGATTGAAGAGAGCCGTTGTGAACCTTCTATTATCTTTCATTCCGTCGTTCAATCCGAAGCGAGGAAAATCAAGCATGAACAGTGGTTTGTAGGGATGCCTGCAATAACCCCCATGGCTTCAAGAGAATAACGATTCCTTCAGTTCCCATCCTCCTTCTGTGCGAGACCACGTGTATATCCTCGCTCTTTGTGGTGAAACCCTAGAACACTGAGCTGTCTCGAGCCGTCGAAAATGGAGTCGGGGTCGAACAACGAAGAACCGGCTTCATGGGATGAACTTTACAACGTAAATTTGGTTCCGTCGGAGTTGTTTCTCAAGTTCCGGAAAGAAATTGAGGGCATCCGTCTTGGTCTTAATCTGGAGGTACTTTGTTGCCCAAACATTCTTGTTTCGTTCTATGCCCAATTTCATTGTACCCCAATTGGTCATCACCTGGACACATTGTGTCCCAGACAGCCTTTGAATAACAAGCTGAAACAACTAGTAACATACTACCTTCTTTTCGGTTGCTTTGTTTAAGTACTTATGGGAAATGTTTATTCCTATAAAATTAATAATTAACTGGATCAAATGTTTCTTGATGCATTGTTTCTATGACCACAAGGATATTGAGACAGTTATCAAACGTTGGTATCTGAGAAGTTGAATTTCTAATAATCTAATTACTTCACTTGCCAAAGGAAATGCTTCTAAGAAGATTTCTTGCCTTTGTTATATTGCTGAGTTTTCTTTTAATGCTTCACCAGCTGCTTCATCTATTATCAATTGCTCTGATGAGAACTTGCAAGGCTTCTCCTGTTAGCAAAAGAATTTGGAATGGTCATTCTTTTTCTTTCTTTTTCACATTTTCCTCTGAATGTGTTCTTTTCACTTAAAAGTTAGGTGATGCATACTTGGATGTGAAAATGAAAACCCATGCTTGATTGGTTTAAAAAAAGTGATGCTGTTACTGGGATCTGTCATGTGGTAGTCGGTACTGCATGCTCCTTAACACCACAAATACATCAGGAATTATACCTTACATTCTGAGCATTTTAAGAACAGATGGTTGATGGTTAAAATTGTAGAAGAAACGGATCCTTGCAATCTGTTTATTCTAGGACATAACAAATGTTAATCAGAATTTGTGATTTATTCATTTCACTTTTCTGGCTCAGTTCTACAATGCTCCAACCAATGAGTTCCAGGCAAAGCTGGTATTAAAGCCATTAGCGCCTGAGCGGATGTGGAAGTTTATATATGAGCCTATACATCATGATGTTCGCCTTCTCTCCAAAAAGATACCAATTACCAAATTCCTAAATCTTCAGGTTGAATGTATTTTCCTGGTTCACTTTTTTATTCAAATTTCTATCCCATGAAAAGAAGGAGATTTGCCAAAAAAAATGTCTGAATCTTTCATGTATGGGATAATATATGCTATTTCAGACTACTAACAAAACTTGTAAAAGCAATTTATATGTCTGGACCGCTTTTGCAGAGTTGATTAACCACTTTCACCCTGCAATAGCATGAAAATAGCAGATAAGAAATGAAAGAACAAAAAAAAAAAAAACAACTAGTTTCTAAATCCCACGCCACTACTAAAATGGTAAAATTTGAAACTTATGGAACTAGTTGATCACTCACTATCCTAGTTATTATTAACCTTGAAACAATGCAGATTGGTATAGGCCACAGTTTTCTGTTGCATGCAACTGGTTGGAAATGGAAGCTTTCTACATGTTTTGGTGGAGATGGTGTTTCACGAATACAGAACAAGACATCCATCGGCTTGTTCCCAGGAATGGATTTGCGGTTTGGATGGAGGGCAGAATATGTCCTTCCAGAGATTCATGGGTACGTACTTGATCTTCTACATTTACTCAGGAAATCATGAGTGCAGTGAACTATGAAAGATTATTGGCATAACGGCTCTTATCAACAGTAGACCTAAGAATTTCAATAATATAACCACTCCTGATCGTTGTAGTTCACATTGTTTATTAAAGAATGGACACCCTTATTTTTCCATTTGTTTTTCAAATTCTCGTGGTTAAATCTTTCACTTTGAAACAGGGCTGTAGGCACTGGAGAGCCATTGTTCAACCTGAATTCAGGACGGCTGCATGCATCACTTGACAGGGTGGAGGCCGTTTTCACTCATACTACGACTGGTACCTGTTAAAGAATATCCTGCTACAATTCATTGATGTACAGATAATTTCTGAACCAGTCATCATATATATTTCAGTTTTGAGAGAACCAGAGGATGCAAACACAGGGCGGATCAGTTTAATGGAACTGAAACTAGTTCAGGTAAAACCTAGAATGCTTTATGTACATGTCAATGGCGATCCAGAAATCATTGCACAATCTCTGTAGTGCTCGTCTCATTTTATGGATCTTATAAGATGTGATTATGGAGATCACTGGTGGGATTGTACACGAGCCAAAGAGTGTTTATTAAAAATATCCCTGTGGTCACTTGTTTTCTTCAAATAGATAGTAAACGGATCTACCTCATGTTAACTTCCTTTTCTAAGCTTTAATTAAATTAGTTGTATTTGCTACCCCATCAGCCTAGCTCCATGGAGCTCAGTTTTGAGTATGAGTATTAAAATAGGAACATGGTTTATGGCATGGAAGATCTTCTAGGTTGTACCTGTTGAATTATGTGTTCAATTCCCCTGAGCATTAAACATGTAAAATCATCCTGTCCGCTTGCCAAATTGTCTGCGGAAAATTCACCAAAAAACATTCAATCCTGGAGGCACCAAACCACCACCCCTAGTCCCACCAGAGATCTCCGGTGGGATTTCTTTGTGATAGGGTCTGTCTTATTCTTACCAACCCTCTATTGTGTTTCATTTCTGCTCGTAATTAATTATTGGTGACCTGGAAAAAAGTTGACCCAACCTGCGAACCTGACCCAATCCAACTCGAAAAATAGGGTTAGGGTCTCATATCTAGCCACCTTAATATGAGAATGACCCAACCCGACCCTAAAAAGGTTGGGACGGGTTGGGTCATGGGTCAACCTGCTAACTCGATTATCGGGTCTAATTGTGACTTTATGTATTGTTAGAAGTTTTCATTCTTTAATCTTTACTATTTACTCTTTATTATTTATCGTTTATTCTTTGAATTTGTAAGTTTTTTTTATTTAATGTTTGGAATTTCAATGTTAATTCCTTTAATTTTGACATTTTCATGTATTTTTCTTTATTTTTTAAAAGTTCAGTTATTTTTAGGATTGACTCAAATTGATGGGTCAACCTGAACATTTAAGGTTTGGGTATAGCATATGCTAATCCAACCCGAAATCAACTTGAAGTGTCTTGACCAAGCCCAACCCCGACCCGCCCAACCCAATTGCCAGGTATGGATGGGGTCGTACCTCGGCCCAATTGGATCCCCACCTCAGACATGATGTGCTGCAGTTCAAGCATTGGCTCGGCCACATCATCAAATTGGATCAGTAGCATCAAGAGCAGAGTAACGATTGTATGGCTAATTGAGGACCCCAGACAATGAGGAACGTGTGGCCAAAGGGCAAATCCTCCGTAACCACCTACCATGAATGAATCGGAGCCGCCCTAGAACCTCGGATGATGGGCACCTCGGCCCATGCCACGTGTCTTGACAATCAAGGAGTGCCGTTGCGCTCCCCCTAGGCATTTAAAGGCACTCTCTCAAAGTATCTCTCTTCTTCCACTCTCTCAACTCTATAGTCTTCTTGCCCTCTTATTCTTCAGCACAACTCAGTTAAGGTCAGCTCGTACTCAGTAGGTCGGCCTAACCGACCTTCTCTTTCCTTTATTGACTTGAGCATCAAAGTGCCTCTTCCTGAGAAACCTCCTGGAGGCCTCTGACTTTACTCCGTTGCAGGTCACGCTCGATGTATCACATCGTCCTGCTCACTTTGGTGCAGCCTCAGATCCACTCCACAGTATCATCAATTACCATCTAAATATAGTTTCGAATGCAGGAAATCAAATTAGAAATTAGAATTACTAGTTATCACATTCATCTCTCAGATGTTCCATCATGAAGATAGCTGTTGAAATTTTAAAGGAAACTGTCATTAGTTAAAATTCTTAAAGGTCATACTTGTGCAAAATAAATAAATAATAATAGTCTGATGTATGATCCAGTATTTGATGGCTGTGGTTAAGGCAAGGTTAAAGTGTTAAAGCGTTAAAGGCAATTACTTTTCTTTTCTTTTTTCTTTGGTGAGTACTTTTCTATTAGCATCCCACTGGTTTTCCAACATTAATCCTCACTTTTCCATTGACAACAACACTGCACTGCTCCAAAGAAAATGTAGGAGCTGAGTAAATGCCATTACGCAATATTGGTCCTAGCCATCTGAGTTCTTGGGTGGGAAGGGTGAACATTGGACTGGACATGGACCTAACCCTACAAAAGCAGGAACGGAGTCCAGAGTATAATTCAATTACTATTAACGTTGTGTAAATTTAGTAAAATAGTGGGACAATATCAACTGCTCAAAGACTCCAAGTACGTGCAGAAATATACAGAATAGTGGAGTCCTCTCCAGTCTCTATTCTTGATTTTTAGAGCCCAGTACCCCCCACATTGATCTATATATTAACATGACATTGCGTAGATCTGGGGGATACAGCCAGCACTGCTCATTCACCAATTTCTGATAGGATTATTGCTATGTTGGACAGCCTCAGGGGCTTAGGCTGCATTTGGCATTCCTTATTTTGAGAACTTATCTTCTTTTCGCAATTAAAAACTCAATGTTCATAAGCGCATTCTAACCACAAAAAGGAGATAAGTCCTGAAAATAAGTTTTAAGGAATGCAAAATGCAGCCTACGACCATCCGGGTAAAACCACTAAACATGGTAGTGTGTATTATATTTGAGATATCTTTTTAACTCTTTCTGGACCCAGCTAAACAATTTGTGGCATTTTCTGAAACCCTTCTCATTTATCATTGCACCCAGATGCTAGTGGGGCACATTACCAACCTAGAAACAACCCATATCCGAACTTGGGAGTTGCAGTATACCATTGAGATAACAACAGCAGAGTTATTCTCTGCAGTGACTATTTGATTGACAACTTTGCGTAGATGTCTTGCTCTTGGACGTTAGTTTCGGTGGGTCTGGACTACTTGGTTTCCTTTAATAAATGGTTGGGAGCTTAGTTTTAATCATACAAATCCATCAATTCATAATCGAGCCACTGAAGTGATCTAGATCATGAGTCGTGACAATTGACCAGCAGCAGAATTTAGCCAACTCAACATCATTGTTGGACCCATCGATACCATATCAAATACCAATATGGCGGTAATAGACTTGCAACCTTGGAAGCGGCATTCTCAGTCTATCTATTGTTTGGATTTGCAAGAAAAAGAAAAGGATCGATTCCCTTAAAAGGATTAAAGGGAGGGAAGGGCTGCGTGCCTGCATCAATCAATTCCCAGTTGGTGAAGTGAGCCTAATGCCGCGGAATGTGGATTCCCAACTTGAGTAGAGACTTGCCAAAGTACTTGCCCTAGGAAAAATGCCATGAACCGTATACCTTATAAACGTTCAGTAAAATCATCAATCTCTATTATTCAATTTTATGATATTAGATCTTCATACACTGGAGATTTACATTAATTTTGGTCACTCGGTGGTCTGCGAAATTACCTCTCCAAATTTAAGAAATAGTTGTGCGTCTGAGATGCTCAGGGATGCACAATTTACCATGTGTGGGTTCTTGAGATTGGCATACTCGTCCATGTAACTCGACACGTTGGTCTTGGTGGGAGACACTGGTGCTTGAAGTGCTAATTGTTGGTGCAAGCATTTAGTTTCTTCTGAGGGCACGAGGGACCCAAGGATCCGAGTCACCTCATGCATTGTTGGCCTATCGCTGGCTTGTTTCTTGGTGCAGAGAAGGGCCAGCTGAAACACCTTCTTTACTGCTCCAAGATCTTTACATGTGGCTGAGATTTCTGGATCAACGGTCTCCATGACAGCGTTGTTGGCAGTCTTGGACATGACCTGTGATTAATGGGATGCAAGGAACACAATTACAGCAACTGGCTGAGAGAAACCATTGGCATAACGATGCAACAATGAGTAGAAGCAAACATTTTTAGTCAGATCAAAAAAAAAAACAAAAGGTGGCAAGCTAACCAGTAGCATTGCCTACTGAAATTATCTGGATTGCAAATAAGAACTCTAACCAGTTGGTGGAGATTGGAGTCATTGTCCACAGCTTTCCTTCCAGTCAAAAGTTCAAGCAGTACAATTCCATAGCTGTAGACATCAGATTTCTCAGTGAGACGGGAGGTTCGAGCATACTCAGGGTCAATGTAGCCTATTGTTCCCATAACATAGGTTGAGGTGTGCGACTTGGAAATACACAAGCTCTTGGCAATTCCAAAGTCAGTGAGATGGGCTTCAAAATCTTTATCCAACAGTATGTTGGATGACTTCACGTCTCTGTGGATTATGCGTGGGTTACAGTCATGGTGTAGGTATGCCAGCCCTTGAGATGCTCCTAATGCTATCCGAAGGCGGGTGTCCCAATCTAGTTTCTTCTTCTTTGAAGGTCCTGGAAAGACAGGTGAGAAATAAATATAACCTATACTTATCTACATATCAGGTACCACATAGATGCCTGGCTCATTAGCATTTTAAGATAACTATAGGCAACAAAAGCATTTGGTTTGATAGAAGTGTAACGTCATGCATAAACACATGAAAGCAAACTCCAAGCATATGGCCTTTTGCAGTTGCAACTACCAGTCATCCAAAACAAGGACCAAACTACTTTCAGGCAAAAACTTCTAGACTAATAATCCCAAACATAAAGATATGGTTTATGGACATAACTGGAAAAGATATCAACCCTCAAATAATGTTTGGTCAGGCAATTGCAACACCAGCTTTTTATGACCTATGCAAGTAAAACATGCATGCATTTTAGCACTTCTACAAAGATTGAAGACTTGAACTCTTACCATGGAGGAGATCCCAGAGGCTGCCATTTTCCATATAGTCATAGAAGAGCAGGTTCCCAAAGGGGGACAAGGAATAACCTTGGAGGCTGACCAGATTCCGGTGCTTGATGCTCCCAACTGTTTCAAGCTCTGTCTCAAATTCCTTCAGGGTATGTGGGTGTTGAGAGTACAGTCTCTTGATGGCCACTGGTCTGCAGTTCTTCAACACACATTTGTACACTGTGCCTGATGCACCATAACCAATTATATACTTTTCACTCAGATTCTCAGTCATCCTCATGATGTCCTCATAGACATGCAGAGCCATGTTCATGTGAAGAATGACCAGCTTTGGTGGCAAATAGTTCACTGTAATTTCATTAAGCGGAATATTTAACTCTGTAAATATAAATTAGCTAAAAATAAATATCACCAATTCATAATGGACTTTCTTGGACCAGGGCACATCCATTGACAGATGGATGTCAATTTCTGCCAGCTTATCTGATCAGGCTAATTTCTGGGCAAATATCACCTTAAAGGAATCTGTTGCTTCCAACTCTCAAAATGTATCAGGTTTTCCTCTGTCCTTAGCAGGCCACTTGTGGTATATCAAATGTTTGCCACAGTTGTTCTCCTGAATTAATATCAACTTGGTATAGGGATCTCACCTGGTTTGTGAGGAGATCCTTCTAGAAAAGGTGTTGAATTATGTGGCCAGCGTACTGCCACCAAGATAATAAGAAGGATCACAAGGGCACCCAAGCCAATCCCTAGGATTGCTGCTTTGGAGATTGAGACTGCACATACAATGTTAAACATCATAAGGACAAGGAAAAGATAAAAGGTTATTTCATTTCTTGTAGTGATACAGTTGGCATCCCACCCGGGCAGAAAATTTAAGCATGTGTCATAACTCACTACTTGAACAAATCAGTAATAATTGTGTTCATTCATATTTATAACTCCAACATCTCAGATCAGAATGTTCCGTGACTTGTACATTTGAATATAGCTCATATTGCTAACAGGAAAGGAAAAGGTTTGTAATCAAACAAAGAACCATAGTAGCATACTAAAAACATGTGCCCTACTAAAAAGACACTTTCAACCACTTGACAGGATCTCTTGAATGCAAAAATTCTTCATTCTTGCCTCCAAGAAACGAAAGTAATTTGTCTGTCAAACACAACCCAGCTTCCAGATATGAATTTAAAAAATGTTGGCATGATTAGCATTTACTTATTGGATTAAGATGGCATAAACACTGTCAAATGGTTCAAACTAAATCTTCAGGCTTACCTCGTTCTGGTGGAAAAGATGTGTGGCATGGAGAACTGATCCAATAGCCGCAGAGAGCAGGGTTCCCAATGAAGCTGCATACAAGATGGTTATCCATCCATAGAATGTGGAGACTATAAAAAGATGTATATGTTTGTAAAGTACAAAAAAATAAAATAAAATACAAACTATCTTGATATCAAAACCACAAAACTTGGAGGTAGAAGATAGAGTGAACCTAAAATGTATAATCTAAATAGAGATTGATCAATGGCCTTACCTATCTGGCAAAAACCTTGAAAAGTTGTTTCCTGTAGGAATATCACCAACTAGACTGTTGTAAGATACATTCCTGCTTTGATACAATGTTAAAGCAAGAATGCTCAATTAAAACAACCCCAGTCAACCTAGGTTGAAAGGAAGATAACACAATAGATCTTATTGCAGAATATCTTTTTCTTTATTTTTTATAATTAACAGATATCATTTCATTAATATAAACAAAAATGTACAAAGATGAACAAGCGGGGTATGACAACCCCTAAGAGAGATCCTATTGCAGAATATCAATAAACTTACAGGATAGTAAGGCTGAAACAGCTAACCAGAGGGAACAAGTTCCCTGATAGATTGTTGTTATTGATTCTCCTGTCATTTTTTGCACCCAAAGATCAAAACCGCAGAATGGGAAACAAAAGGGCACCATTATGATCAAAGGATCATAGAGTACAATCCACAAGAGGAACATTTGCACTTTCCATTTTATGCCATTTCAGAAATGACCCATGTTAGTTCTTAAAAGAATGAAGATTAAACCATCCAATTCCCAAACCTGAGATCATTTTGTGGCTTTTGTTAATGACCAAGTAAAATTTGTTGGTGGGATCTATGGAGTAGTTTCTCATTATCCTTTGTAAGTTGTATTTCTTCCCACATTTCACTTTATAATGAAAATCCACTAAATTCCAGCAATGCCATGGATACTTTTTATGTATTCTAATCAAAAGATAATGTCCAAATGGAACAGTAGAGGGAAAATATTAACTTACAAAGAGTACAAATTTTGTAGCTGACCAAGTTCCACAGGAATTGGACCCATTAGGTGATTATTTGAAAGGTCTCTGCTATGAAGAAACATGGTTTGCTTAGTTGCATAATATCAAGGATCAAAGAAAGCTTGATAACATTCAAGTGGAACAGTTTAGGATAACTTACATATTCATGATACTCCTCAAGTTCCCAAACTCTGCTGGAATAATCCCAGCCAAACGGTTCTTGCTCAAATTCCTATTTTGGGGGGGGGGGGGGGGGGGGGGAGCCATTAGCCTAGAGTGGAACAAAGAAAAGAACTACTTACCAGTTACCATATCAAATCACTTACAATTCTAGAAGATGCTCCAAGTCACCAAGAGAAGAAGGAATATAGCCGCTAATCATATTATTAGAAATGTCTCTGAACAAAACGAAAAGAAAAATGATGGTTAACAAAGGAAGTGATAAAGAACAATAAATGTTTTATATGCCAGTTAATACTTACAAAGTGTCCAAATTACCAATCCGGGATAGCTCAATTGGAATGGGACCTTTGAGATTGTTCAACGATAGATTCCTTCAGACAGAAAATGAAAACATTGTCAACTATAGAGTAGGTTTTGCATGTGGCCAAGAATTATTAGTAAAAAAAGGCAAACTATATACACATTACATATTTCAACTCAACAAAGCCCTTTCCCAGCCAAACAGTTGCAGTTAAACAAATCCTATTTTGCAGTTACACCACAAAAGGAAGTATCCTCTATCAGGTTGTAAAGTTTTAGATCTAATAACCTCAAATAATTTACTTTTTGTCCTTTCCCCAACTCTTATAAAACCATCTACTTGTATATGGTCACTCCTTACTGGTGCATCGGAGCCCGCCAGAGCTACTTAATCTTCTTTCCCTCATTTTACAGCCTATGAGGCTACACCTAGACTTCCACTAATGCTCTAATTTCTTATTTTATTCTTTATTATTACAACTGATCCATCGCAGTGTCCTCATTTCCACTATCGCTTAATTCATGGATATCTTATTATCTGAATTCCTGACACTCTGATATGTAGAAATTTTTTTGGCCTTGTAGCCATCTTCTAAAATCTTTCTTTCAATTTTATTGATTTTCCATGATCAGACAACACAAATGCACCTCTCCGCCTCATAATGGATTACTGGGCCAAGGTAAAAGAAGCTAATGCTTTGTCTACATTACCACTCTAAGTTTTACCATTACCCTTATATATCCACTCCAATTATGGTTGCCCCATCTACGTGTAATTAAAATCATCTTCAGCATTCATTCTAGTAGCATGTATCTATATGGTTAAGGACATCAAATAATAAGTTACCAGCAATGTGCAGAGTTAAGTGTTATAGATGGAATAGGAGGCAGGAGGAAAAAGATAGGACCCGCAGAACATAAAGATTCTATTGAATGTTTACCCTACAAAATCTTGCACCCAAAAGATCAGTTTATTTGGTTATCAATCTTCCAACTAGTTCTTTAGGACCAATGAGTGATGTGTGTCACATACAAGTATGTCATACTCTCCAGCCTTTCCAATTTAGATGGGATAGTTCCATTCAATTTATTGCCATGCACATTGCTGCAACAGATCCATAGACACATTGTCAAATAGATGAAATTTTCAAGAATTTAGGCAGCAGGTTAAAGGTCAAATGCTTACAGGCTATTGAGATTTGTACATGAGCTAAGATCATCAGGAATTGGCCCTTCAAGATTGTTGTTAGCCACATTTCTGTGAGAAAATATTCCACTGGTAACTGAATTGAATGATGTAAGACAACTGTATCTAATAGAAAAAATTCAAGAAGTTAGCAATTTTGTTGATCAAGACATACAGGTCAAACAGGTCAGTGAGCTTTCCAAGCTCAGGTGGAATTTTCCCTGTGAGCATGTTGTCATTCAGTTCCCTGCACATGCAAATATTGCAAACAATAGAAAAAGATTATCATCCCAAATGCCTAGTAAAACATGATGCCTAGTGATGCAGTGAGATGGAATTTCAACTTTACCCAGTCTTCCAACTGCACTGTTCATATCAGGAAAACAAAACCCCTTTTTTCTCTCCATTGGGTGACCAAAAAGAAAAGAGGGGTACACAACACAGTAGCACCTCCCTACCACCAAAGAATCCTCTAAAGATCCATTTGATAACAGCTGAAGTGGCTAAATTGAAGATCTTATTGTTTTGTCTTTTAGTGAATAAGAAATAAGATTTTAAAAGGCCAGGGACCCCTTAATGGCTGAAGATGAAGTTGGGTAGCTTACTATAAACTAGAATATTTAATCATTTTTATCCACTAAAAGATAAAGCAATAAGTCAGTTCAGCAACCTCGTCTATTAACAGATAGTCCCTAAGGCAATACTTGTGAAATCACATTACATTCCAAATCTTGAATTAACTCTAGACCTTCCTCTACAAAAAAAAAAAAAAAAAAAAAAAAAAGAAGAAGAAAGAAAGAAAAAAAAATAAACCCAATAGATAATTGAATTTAGAGTTAGCAGTCAAGTTTATAAAATCATATAACTTTTTAATCTTCAAGTTTGAGAGGATGGTTCCTCTAATTAAAATGTCCAACAACACTTGTGAAGCACTCCACATCACCAAATAGACTTAGAAGGCAAAGCAATTTTTCTTACAAGTAGTGGAGTTTCATCATGTTCCCAAGCTCTGGTGGAATGGATCCTGTCAGCTTGTTACCATGCAAGTACCTACAAGAACATATGCATTCCAAATTTCCAATGAATTCCTTTTTTACAGTAATCGAGTGGAAAATACTCACAAGATTTAAAAGGTACAAGAATATTAGATAGTTAAAAGGAAAAATCAATCTCAGAAACAGAAAGGAAAAAAGCAAAAGATTATGATGGAATAAATCAGCTACTATGTATAGATTTTCACATAGCTCTGGCCTTAGCTACACCATCTTCCATACCATTCTCTTCACTAACAGTCCAGACTAGAATAGTCGAGGAAGATTCCATGGACAGGGTCCATTTTTATTTTGGACAAACTCTTCCTTAGTTTTGCACTCTTTCCCTATATAATGGCATTACTAGAATCAACACCATCTGCTCACAGCAAACATACACATAATTTATTTGGTGACCTCTAGATCTCCCCTTTAAATAGCTTTTATAAAATGAGCATATGGATGTTATTAGTAGAACCAAATATGTTTGAGCAACTCCTCAACCTTTATTCTACAAGATAACAACAAATGAAAAATCTAGGTGGTTCTTGGTTCTATATTCTTCCATATGAACCCCCCCCCAATTAAACACAATCTATTTCACTTTAGCAAGAATAAAGCGACAAGGAAGCAGCTCAAGGAATGATAAGCTAGAAACACCTTCCTTCATCCTTAATGTGGAAAACACTGGGTGCATTCCAATCCTTGGAAACAAAAAGTTTGGAATAACAAACTAAAGTTATACAAAATAAACATTGAATTTACACTAAGCTTACAATTTCTCTGTGTAAGTCAGATTGCCAAGAATGGAAGGAATAGATCCAGTTAGCATGTTGCAACTCAAATCTCTGCATCCAAGCCAATAGACATTAAACATCACAGACAGAAACCCTCCAAACAGAAAAGGATACATATTATCATCTCAAAGAACCTAGTGATGGGGCACTCCTCAGCAAGGGTGGTATAAGAAGAAAATTTAAGAAAACTACCAAAAAATAAGTACTGATATTGCATAAGACTATGTTGCATTTTTGCAAAAGAAAAAGAAAAAAAGTTCTCTAAAAATCACATGAAGTTCCAAGAATAGTAAAATTACAGCGCTTACAGCACTGCAAGAGCTTGCATCAGACCAATCACTGGTGGAATTTTCCCAGAAAGCTGGTTTCCTTGCAGAGATCTAGAGTGTACAATAAATGGCAAACATAAAAATTAGGCAAACAGGCTACAATGCAACTTGAACACAAAATAAAATTAGATATTGAACGCAAAATAAATTTAGATCACATACAATGTAGCTACTTGGAGGAACCCTATATTGAATGGAATCTCTCCTGTGAGCTGGTTGTAGGACAAGTCCCTACCAATCATGGGAAACAAGGGAACTTTAAATTAACACAATCTACAAACTTTGAGAACCATAGTCCTGTAAACTTAAATGATATACATACAAGACCTGGAAGCCAGAGCAATTGCTAATATTTGGGGGAATACTTCCAGTGAGGCTATTGTTTCTTACATCACTGCAACAGGAGTATGATGTAAATCAAGCAAAAAACATCCATATCATTAAAAACACACAAGGAATAATTAATGTAAGATAGAGAATGCATTAAGAACTTACAAATACCACAATGCGGTCAATTGGCACATATCAGGAGATAGAGTCCCTACCAAATTGTTATCTCTCAATCCCCTGGATGAAAACATTCCCTCAAAATCAGAAACCATAAAGATATCACCCCACTAATTGGAGAATACTCATTGAAACGAAGAATCCTAAATATAACAACCTGCAAAAGAAAAAAAAAAGAAAGAAAAAATGACAATTTGCTAAAAATTGTAAACAAACATTATACTTACAGATACTGCAACACTTGGCTCCAGTAAATGAGCCTTGGTATTTCTCCACTTAATTTGTTCTGGGCCAGATCCCTGGAACATAGGTTTCAGAAATCATGCATCTCAACCAGATCCAATTGAAATAAAGGGGAAATACGTGGGGAGAGAAGCTCACAATATCTTCAAGTTTGGAATCTGAGAAAAAGTTGAAGGAATGGATCCAATCAACTGGTTGTTTTTCAAAATCCTGGAATAATAATTGAATGAAATTATAATATGGACAGACAGAAAATCGACAACTTGAAATAAAGTCGACTAACATGCATGGAACCTTACAGAAATTCTATCTGTTTCAACTTTGATATTGAAAATGGTATGTCCCCGTAAATGTTATTGAAGGACAAGTCCCTGAAATGTCAGCAACACACAAGCAAGTCTTTATTAACATAGAATAGCATGCTGAAACTCCAACAATCAAATACCAGCATGACAAGTAAAAACTCGTTCCTATCAAGCAATACTTACAGGCTCTTCAAAGATGAACAGTCACCAATCTCATCAGGAATCTGTCCAGAGAGAAGGTTTTCCCTCAGATCTCTGCCCAAAAACGGAAGTAGAAGATCACTGGTTAAACAAGACCAATCTGCAAATATTCGAAGGAACAACTAAACTGAACTTTACAATTGATATTAGAGGTATGGAACAAATACATAGATAATAAACTTTTCAAATCTCCAATGGCAGGCGAGATTTCTCCACCAAGATTTAAACCCGACAGGTTACTACATTTGATCAAGCAACAAAACAAAACGTCAAAACTATCACCACCATAAAAACGAGTTCCCTTCAGGAAAAAAAAAATCAAGGATCGTTGAAGTTATCATTGTTATCACAGTCGTTTAGACTAGTAAAAAAGAATCTTACAGTGCAACGACATTGAAGGTCACGTTGTCACAGGTTATCCCCCTCCACGAACAGTACCCGTAAGTAGACGAATCCGTCCAATCATATAATACATTGTCGACATCTCGAAACGACTTCTTGATCTCCAATAATGTCGCTCCTTTAAGGATGAAAGTTCAAAAAACAAAATAAAGCGTTGGAATCTAAGAAGGTTTAGTCCAAATCACTTTTTTTCCGCAGAAAATCTCCATGGATATTCAAATCTGTTACATACTCTACCAAACACCCATGACATGCAGCATAGGAACATGACCAGGGGAAGCTAGTATCAAACAAGAATTTTTTATGCTTATCGATTAAAAAATTCTTAGTAAAGGAAGAATGAATAAAATAAAATGCATTTCATACTTTCTTTAAAATATTCAGGAGAAAGTAAAAAGAGAAATATTTTTGAACTTCAAATACTGGCCATAAGCCCCCAAATCCTTGAATACAGAAGATGCTAAACAATGCCATGTTTAAAAACTGAAACACAGATCTTAAAAGCATATTAGAAAGGTTATTTGTAAAATGTATATTTCTAAGCAACATTGCGAGACAAAGCTCCAGCTAGAACCTACGCAGTAAACAACAAAGCAAACCAGAGAAGAAATATATTTTATCTTTTATGGTGTGGTTAGGGTCTTGAGAGAAACATGCAAAACCTATTTTTTTAAGGCAGACTCAAATGAAACATGAAGGAGAAATAACGTGAACAAAAAAGTAAAGAAAAAAAAAAGATCTGAAGCAGAATGTGAAATGAGCATTCTTGCTGTCTAAAAACTGAAGCGGAAATTCAGATGGGTTGCTCTGTAACCCAAAACTGAAGCAGAAAGCCTGATGTGTGTTCTCTGTCTATCCTTTACCATCATTCGAGTCCGACGAACCGAAGTTCAGCCAAGCGAGAAAGACCAGAAGGACCAAGGAATGCCGGGATGCCATAATGGACTATGCAACAGAATTGACGATAAAAATACGCAGCATCTCAACAGTCATCCCAAACACCGGATCCAAATGGAACGCCAAAATCAGCAACACTCCTTCATGCTTTAAAGCTTTAAACAGTCACGATACTCTAAAAAGGTAGCCATGCTTAAAGCTCTTGATTTGAAGCATATTCTTATATTCTGTGATCACTTCAGATGTATGTTAAGAGCATCGTCTTGGAGAGAAGGAGAAGCAGAAAAAGTTCTTCCAGTTGCAGACATTGAAGCGACGTCGTCAAAGGATTCCGTCATTTTATCCCGAAATTTTCCTTATTTTTTATTGACTTGTGCTGTAATTAATTCTGGTTCTGGGAACGATTATGTCACGACGAGCTTACTGGTTCCGTTCCATCACATCGTTGTGGCAGTGCTCAATAAATACGGAGTGGCCAGTGAGTACTCAGAGAAAACAAAGCTGAGGGAATTATTTCCAAGATAAAGTTAAGAGCCTTCTGCCATAAAACCTGCAACAACACTGCTCTCTCTCTCTTTCTTTATTTCTCTTACGTCCTTTTGCTTCGACTTCTCTCTCTTGCTGCATTTGTTGCTGGCAGACTGGCAGCCAGGCAGCGGCAGGTTATCTTTTCGGGTTGAGCTCTCTCTCTCTCTCCCGATTTTCTGATAATTACCATCGGGGCGTCAGCAAGCGATTAAAATCGGAGTTCAAATCACCCCCACCCCCCACCCCCACAAGACTGCCCCCGACAACGTCCTATGGCACATCCCCGCCGTTTATTGAGAACATCTCCGATGATATACCAAAAATGATGATATCATTATCGGGAGATGTTCCCAATATACGGAGAGGATATGATGTAGGACGTTGTGGCCTTGTGGGGTTGATTCGGTCTCGATCAATCGAGCCACAGGACATGTGAGTTGACATCTACTATTGACAGCTAACGCGACCATCGTCGCTGGACTCCCTTTGCGACTCCAACGGAACTGGAACACACCAGCAGCACGCAAACTTTTATTTTTCTATTTTCAATCAATGATGTGTCCGGGTTTTATTGGGGTCGCAGCATTCCCCTGCGACGCCTAAAGAAATACGGATAAATTGATAAAACCAAATTCAATGCAGAATTCTGAATGACAGCCCCATAGGCCCTTTATAAATCGCATCCTATCCGTAAATTTGATATCAATTTACGATCAAGATTCATCTTGTCCGTGACTCATTGGAGGGTCGTAGGAGAATGCTCCCTCTCCTCTTCTCTCCTCTCCTCAGCAGATGCAAACTCGCAAAAAGGAGAAAGCACGTGGCTTGACACTCAAACAAAACGAGAAAAACTTTTTTTGAGCCCCATTATGTTATTATTTAAACAATAACTTCAAAAAGAAGAAAAATCTGACAAAAGTTGTATGTGTGTTACGTCCCGTAGGCGTAGGAGGGATTCCATTTTCTCATCTTGCCACGTCAACTGATTTGAAAACATTATTATTTTAGAAATGATGTCGATTCTTTAGCAATTAGTAGAAGAATCAATCATTCCCACTGGGGACAATTTTCTAATATATCCATCTTTATACTTACAATGGCTTCACGTCCAGCCACCATATGTCAAACCATTTATTTATTTTCTCTCCATTTGTCTTCTTCTATGCCCTCTTGCGCTTGCCGTTCAACTTGTTTGAACGTTGTATATCTGGTAAAAGAGTCACAAGTACAATTTGAGGGTCATTTTTAGTTTTTCTTTATATAATATATATATATAATGCACAATATCTTGATCAGTTTTTGGTTTAAACATTTTACAAAGTGCCAAGTGATCAGATCTATCGATACACGAACATTCATCCAATTTGCTAAAGCTAGAAGAGGCAGCCTCGTTTGAACTAAATGAATCATTATCAAAAGACGAGAATGTCTGGTTAGCAGATCAAAAGCACATCGGGAGGGGGTAGCAATAGCAGATGAAAAAAGGAGGAACGTCGTTAACCATTGGCTCATGCATCATCCAAGGGCCTAATGCATACCTTCAACCAGAAACCCTATGGCCTATGCTATCATCGACTCTTGCAACAAAGTAGTAAGAAAAATGTTCATCCAGTTCAATATATATCAATTGTTCATTGTAATCTATACAAACCACTCATTCCAAGAAAAGGAATTTCCATCCATTGTATCAGAATTTAACAAAAACTGACAGAACAAATGCATGCAATGACAAGCCATCACGATGCAACTTTGGTAATTATAGCACATGTTTCCGGTAACAAGCTGTGAAGGGAAAAACGAAACACACCAAGACTAATTAAAAACAAAAACAAAAAAGACCAACTTTAAGACGCCATTTGGGGGGAGATGTAACAATCTCAGTCTTCTTCTGATGAAAGTTCCGATCTAGTGTATATGCATAGTAAGCTTCATTCTACAAAGGAAAAGAAAATTTGTGTTGTCTCCCGGACTTTAGTGAAAACAATCTGGTAATATCATGCATCTGAGTCACCTGAACTTTGTGACCTTGTGCAAGAAGGTAAAGAAGAATAATGAGTTTCCCGAGGACCAACCATATTGACATTTTCTAGTATTGGGGTCATCTTCAATCCAATTATCTGCACAAGGGGATTTGAATAGCCATCCAGAAACAAATTTGTAATCTGCAGGGAACAAATCATTAACCTTTCTTAACCTTCATAGATTTCATTATACTGTATTATAAATTTCAAAGTTCAAGGATCATGAAAAAAAGATCCAAGAACACCCAAGTCTAAGAACCAGAATGAAATACACATGTATACTATGGAGACAATTCCGAGAACCTCCACATACGTTTAAGGAGATATGATCATATTGGTCGAGAAGAAAAAATAGTGATACCAAGCAACTAGCATGTTCAGCATACCTGTATATCGACACTATACATATTTACACCAACACTGGATGTTACATGATCCCAAGTATATTGCTAACTGCATGAACACTGCTAAAATAGGTAAAAGGTGCAGTCTGACAAATGAACATCAATGAATTCCAGCTGTCTTATCTTTATCTTATGTTTAGAGCCTTTCTTTAACAGAAAGCTTGATTGTTAAGACGATAGTGGGATCAGCTTTATTTTTTTATCAATAACAGCAATATTCATTAATTGATTAAGAAATTTTATAATGGGAAGGAGTGAAAATATCTAAACTCCCGGAATCAGCCAGCATACACCCAAAATATAAGAGCAATTACAACTGAGCCCAAAATATAGAGTTCCTGTTCACCCCTTGCCTAGCTAGCCCATCTGCAAAAGAGTTTGCACTTCTTTTTACCCAAATGCATTGAATTTCAATGTCCTTAGTCAGCCACTTAAATTTCCTCTTTTCATTGCTGTTCCAAAGCCTAGAATTGTCCTGTTTAGCCAGCTCACCACAATCTCAGAGCCGCCTTCTATGATCAGTTTGTTAATATTCATGTCTTTAGCCCTTTGTACCCCTTCTAGAGCTGCTAGTATCTCAGCCCTCATGAAATGTCCCACCCCGATTGGGCCAGAGAACAAGTGAAAAAAAAAAAAAAACTAATCATGGGGTCCAGATGGCTTCAATGGGGGCATATCATCTCTCACTCAGCATTACATGGGGCCCATATCACCTCTTGGCCCCATGAAGACAAGCTTGCAGTTCTTGTATACTATCTCTCTTTTGCATGGTATTCTTGGATGAGAAAATAGTTTTATATGGAGCATTTAGTTCTCTTGGATAGATTATAACCTTGGAGTCCAGAGTGAATATTAAATAGATATGTTTTGACTTTTGAGGTCTATATGTTCTTGAAATTTCTTTAGGTGTCAATCATGACATATCCAAACCTTGAACAATGGTAAGCAGTCTTAGAGACAGAAAGTGGTACAATGGTAAAATATTGGTAATGACCATTTTCTTTAATCCAATATAAAGGTGCTTGTTCATGACAGCCCAATGGTCGGGTACCTTTGTTAAGGTGGTCAATAAGTTCCCTGGTAATAGATCTGAATAAGTATTTTAAAACTCAGTTATACAGATTGAATCCTGATAAAACTAGTTCTGATCAAGTTGGGCCAGTCTGAGGTTTGTAAATAAATAGATCAGCAATCAGGTCACCAATATTAGCTACTAAAATAGATCAGCAATCAGGCGTTTCCACTAAAATCCACCCCCAATTTTTTTATTTTCGTTTACCATGAAATTTAAATACTTGTACTGTTGTAATTTATTTTATTTTTGTGATTTTAATATTCCTACAATTTTATTCCAAAAAAAAATTAATTTTCCCACTTCCATGTATTTTGTCAACTGAACTAAGCCTTGTCCCATCTATATGGGGTCAGTTAAATGAATCTTCCATTCTGCCCTATTCATTGTTAAATTATGGACCCCCAAATCATTTCTTACTATTCAACCCATGTCCTTTTTGGTTTTTAGACCCTTCAACTTGTAACAGATCATTTTTTTCTCATTGGGGGTGCTGTAGGTGGCCTTCTTTGCATGTGACTAAACCATCTTGATTTACTTTCTCTCATTTTATCACCTACTGGAGCTACTCTTAGGTTCCTTCAAGTACATTTCTGATCCTATTCTTTCTAGTTTTCCCACTCATTCTCAACATTCACATCCCTATAATATTAATTTTTGGACATGTTTCTTGACTGCCTTACACTGCTCCATACAATATTGCTGGCCTCATAACCATTTTATACAAACACTTTACGTATTTTTTTACTTTTAAATCATTGTAGTCTAATCCTTATACCAACCATATAGAGCCAACCACATGAACCCTATTCTGTCATTCCGTTCTGTTTAATGCCATATCCATTGTTAAATTATGAGCCACTAAATCATTTCTTGCTGCTTCAACCCATGCCCTTATATGTCTACCTCTAGCTCTTCAATCCCCTTCAACTTTTAACAGATTACTTCTTATTGATGATGTAGATGGTCTTCTCTGCACATGACCAATCCATCTTAGTCTACTTCCTCTACTTTTAAATATTTCACTTAATAACTCAACCAGATTATGAGTAACTCAGATCAGTGGCTAAATGATCAGTGCAATTTTCAGATTTTGAGGCACCAATTTGAATTAAAAAGACCTCTTATTTGTATTTCTTAGCTTCAGGGCCTCTTTTATTGGCATTCTCTTTTCCATGGTTTGCAATTTCAATATTGATGGACATTTCACCATGTAGAGATGGGGAAATTTCGGGAACATTTTTCTAATGTCACTAAGATATTTGGAAAATCTAGAAAATTTTTTTGAAAATATGGAATTTGTTAATAAACCTTAAAGAAAACATTAGAAGAAGTATGATTGCACATTTAAGGCTTAAAAACCATAGCAAACAACCATATGAATCAAATACAGAAGATTAAGAGACTTCACTCGGTATCTCTCTCTGTTTCCCTTTTAGTCTTCTATCTATCTTCTCTTTATTGCATATGTCACTACTTTCCATTTTGACTCGTGACTTTTTTGTCATTACATGTTTTCATTAGATTGAGAATCATCTTTTGTAGTTGTGTCTCTTCTTTTTCTTTTGAATTATACTGACTTAGTTGAATCGTATCAAAATAGTAAACCAATCATTCAATCACTGCAACCCCATTTATTCTTTAAGAGAAAAATTAAGAAATAAAAGAACTACGATCATTTAATGGAATATCAGTCTCTAACAATATTCTAAAATTTTAAATCTTAAAAGCATATTCTATCAATAAAATCTGAAATATCACTAGCATATCAACAATATATCAAAGATGGTAGGAAAAAAATCCTGCCAATATTGTGAACCATGCTCTTGTAGCTAAACTGGTCTCTTTGGATTTTGCCTCCAAGGCTCTAAGGCTAATATGAGTTAAGCAAATAAAGTACAATGATATTATTAGTTACTAAGCTTTTTTAATTGATAGCTCTAGAATTTTATTAATTGAACAACAACCAATGTCTAGCCATAAAGATACCAGTAGTAATCAAAAGCATTACTAAGAGGATGGAAAATGGATCATACTCCTCAGGAGGACAACTAAGTTTGTCCATCTAAGACCCCTTAAAAGGGTTATTACCCAATGTTGTTCCCAGCAATATGGGGTCATTAGGAAGGACTGGGATATGGACCTAAACCTTGAATGTTTTCTTGCATGAACTGGCTGCTCTCAGACTCAAGCCTGTATTCTCAAGTTTGACAGCCTGAGATTTTACCATTGCACCAATCAACGGTTCCTCTTTCTAAGGCCCTATATAGTTAAGAAAAGGCTTTATTGAGTTGAGGTAAAGTGGTCTATAGAAAACCGTTTGGTTTCACACTTAGGATTGTAGACGCATGCATTAACACTTTTTTTTGTTAGAATATCCAATCTATTTTATAGTAGCTAGTGCAACAAAATGCCTGCAGTGGTAATTCAGAACAGTCCTGATCCAGCTATTTTAGATTAATGAAAGCCTATGTTTTACTCCTAAGGAGGATGCCATCACAACCTTTTCAAAATATGGCTCAAGTGTGATGTTTCACAACACAAATTAGTGCTTCTAATATGCACAAACATACCTGAGTGCACCCAAACAGCTTAAGCACTTTCAATGATATGCAGCTGTCCACTATTAACCCTAGTGCCTCATCTGTCAAATTGCGGCACCAAGACAGATCTAAACTCTGCAGTTTTCTTGAACGTTTGGCAAGAGATATGGCTGTATTGTGGCCAACCTGTAATAAGTCACATGATGCATGAGAAAGCAGGTAAACAACTTTTTAGGTTCAAACAAGCCAAGATTATGGCCTCCACAAAGTCCTAAACCAGAACCTAGCTGAATGATTATTTTACAACCTAGAGCCAGACAGAGCTTGGCATACACAGTAAACAGGCCAAGCCACTGAGTTCAAATAACAAGTTTAAGCCTAACTAACAGTAGCCAGCACATATTTGTTCTTCCCCTAGGCCCCTCTCATTAACCACAATTCGCACTGCTCAAAATGATATCAAGTTCAGAAGACCAACATAGTGAGTAAAAAGGACAGACAAATTTGAGGAATCGGATGAAAACAACATCTATGACCCTAAGTTAACCACCACAAAAACTTATAGAATGCTAATCAGAAACAGAAAGTATGACAGAGTAAGGAGAATATATGCATTGGTGTGTAGAATCACTTTGAGAGTAGCTGCAAGCAATGGCACAAGTGAAGTGAATAGGTTTAAGTTGCAGAAAGAAGCCATGTCATGGAAAAATAAAGTTCTAATTTTCCATGTTATAGGAACTGAACCAAATAAAAGTTCTGAATATGGAATTCAAGAAAAACAAAGCATACCTTAGTTATGAAAGAGATACTAGATATAAAGATCATCTAAAGAAGTAAAACTGTTTCTTTTCCTTTAAAGTTTCATTGGTGGTAGGGGGAGGTAAAATGTAGTCAAATGTGGTGTACCTACATGAAAATGATATTTACATCTTGACAATCATTGATTTTTATGATTTAAAAATGGAGCCACAAAATCCTTGATGGAAAATGTAGTGTTGCAAGTTAAAGTGCACCTTCTTAACACTATTCAATGAAAGATCCGTTAAGAACCCTCCTGAGGTTTCCAGAAATGCTGCAACAGCTTCATCACTGTGAATAAGTGTTTTAGTTAGTTAGCCAATGAAAAGTAATGGCAACAAATTGAAGAATGAAAACACACGAGTTTAACAAGCTATGTTAACAATCTAATCACTACCATATTATATTACAGTTAAAAACTTGAACATATGTAAGTCAAATAGACCAAGTTACAAACAAGCAAGCACACAAATAAGGGGACTTGGGGAGAAAACTAGGATTCCAAAGTAGTAGGCTAGGAACACAGTGTGTAATAGGGAACACACTATTGCCAGGTCCTTATCTGTTAACTTCCCCAAATCCAGCATTTATAAGGTAGAGCAGTAATATAAAGAATTTTCTTGACGGATATTATTTTCACCTTTACTTTCTTCTAGATGAAGAGATATCTAATCTCTCCTACCCAATTACTTATGATTGATAATCTCTAAGAAGTAATAAAAGGCCATTACCCAATGCCGGCCCCAGCTATCTGGGGTTTTGGGAGAGGTGGACTGGACAAGGACCTATTGAAACTTCTTTGCACAAACTGGGTGCCCTCAGATTCAAACTCTAAGTTCTGGCATTGTCAGCATGAAATTTTACCATTACACCAAGCAATGGCCCCAATCTTTAAGAAGTAATAACCAATAAATTCTCTTTCCAGCATGATTACTAGTTATTAAAGGGATTCCTAATTCAGAATCACTCCTGCTAAATTTCCATTCAATTCCCCACAAAATTAAGAATAGACATGACTTCAGCAGTTCCTTTTTGCACTTACGTTTGTATGAATGTTCTCTCATACCAATCAATGAGACAATTCCACATCAAAGGATAGTCCTTATCAGATTAAGAAGGAAAGACAACCATAAACGAGAAACAGATTCCTTCCATTCTAAACTTGATATCCAATCTAACCTTTGTCTCTGTTACTGATTCACGGTTAAGTTTACTTCTTAATCTGACATGGACCACCCTTTTATGTGGTATCTCATTGGTATCTATGATGAAACATTCAGACAAATCAAATGTATGAGCAAAAGTGAACTCATAAGCTCAGGAGGCTTCTAATAATGCAAATATTGCATGCCATTTTCTGTCACTGTCATCCAATCTTTTCCAAGATTATTCTTGTTTCAAAAGTTACTTGTATCTGCCAGAGATCTATATAGCCAAATGAACACAAGCCATAGAATTAAGAGAACCATAATTTTGGTCCCTAAAGAGCCATTGCTTTGTTGCTCCCATAGTGTTCTGCTTATCACTAACAAGATCAAAGAATTTTATTAATCAACAAAGACTGATAAGACTTAAGAGCATCATGATAACCCAGCTAGGGAACAGATACAAAAGCTTTTCAATTGAAGAATCCAAATAGGAAACCAGCAAAACAAATGAACACATCTCAGCAAGAAACAAGCTATCTTGGGACTGATGATCCCTAATAATTCCACACCTCATTTTATTATTATTATTATTTTATCAGCAACACAGAAATTTTATTAAGATTAAAAAAGACAAAGATTGCAACCCTAATGAGATGCTCACATTTCTCTAGACTGTTTAGGAATATTTTGAAGATTCCATGAACTCTCACTTCCTTCCCTAAACCATCCAATGGCCACCTAAGAATCCTACTCAACATCCACATTGGTACAACAAAAGCTTTAAAAAAACTGAGCCTTAGTAGTGATGCTTTTATCTCCATTCTAAGAGAGCCACAGCCACCTAAACCAATAAGGATATAAAAAGCTAATAAAATCTCTAAGGCCCTAATAAATCCCTAAAAGCACCTCCACCATAAATACCCTTGGTTCCCCAGAGTGCAACCAACAAAATTTAGCTTCACTACTTTTAGGGGGAGGGGACAAGCTCTGATTTAGAACTTATCAAAAGTTAACTTTTTTACAACTGAAACTTTATAATAAAAATATACAGAAAATTATAAAAATGTAAAATACAGCCAACAGTAAGGCTAGAACCTCCACCCTACCCCTTATAAATTAACTCCATCACATGAATGCCCAAAACAACTGCTCCCTAGTCACCCCTTGTTTAGCTAAGGCATTAGCTAATCCATTTGCCAACCTAGGAACCATTGAACTGTTATCTCCATACTTCATTCATTTGATTTCCTTAATCTCTTGTCTAAAATACCACAACCCTTGTCCATTATGCTTTAGCCTGTTTATAGAGGTGTAAATCGGGTCGTGTTGGGCTAGCACGAATGGACCGCATGCGCCCTGTGCAAAGTGTGGGCCGTGCCATGCCAACCCGCGGGCCAAGTTGGGTCGCACTTCCCTCCCCTGGGATACTCTAGGGGGTCAGCACGACATGGCCCAAGCCCACATGGGCCCGTGCCATAGGCCAGGCTGGTCCACGGGTCAAGTCTTAGGCCAGGCTAGGTTGCGGACTGGGCCAAGCAATGATTTTTAAAAATTTTAAAAAAATAATGAAAATTTTATCATAAATTTGAAAATAGAAAAAAAAATTAAAAAAGATATTAAAATTTTATTTTATATGAATTTTAATGTATACAATTGTTTATATATGCAATAATAAAATGAAATAATATAATAAAATTATATATATTAATATATTATATAATTATTAT
This sequence comes from Nelumbo lutea, assembly GCF_056320005.1. Taxonomy (NCBI): domain Eukaryota; kingdom Viridiplantae; phylum Streptophyta; class Magnoliopsida; order Proteales; family Nelumbonaceae; genus Nelumbo; species Nelumbo lutea. Next base: position 2,617,998 of record NC_142689.1, read on the forward strand.
ACAATATATATACATATTATATATTATATATAAATATATATGGGTCAGGCCAGACCACAGGCTAGGTTGTGTTGGCACAGTCCGCTCGGTCGTGCCATGTCGTGTCGGCCCATGGGCCTAAAACCCTAGGCCCGACACGGCCCATACGATCGTGCCATGCCTGACACGGCTTGCAATTCGTCGTGCCGGGCTGGCTCAAAATCGTGTTGAGCCACAGGCTATACGGCCCAATTTACACCTCTACCTGTTTGTTACCACTCGTGAATCACCTTCTAACAGAACTCTTGTGAGATTCAATTCCTTTGCCATTGATAGGGCCTGTAACATAGCCATCAACTCTGGCGTCAAGGAGTTTCCATTCCTACTGAACCTGGAAAAAAAGTGCAAGAACATCACCCTTTTCATACCTAAAAACACCCCCTCTACTGCCATCAAAATCTCAGGCTGACAAGTGTGAGAATGTCGGTTCAAATATAAGAGCAGCCACTTTGTCCAAAAGAATGCTGAAGGTTAGCTCTGTATCCAGTCCACCACTCCAAGACCCCAGAAAGCTAGGACCAACATTGGGTGGCCCTTGGTCTGGATCATGTTATCCATAGACAAATCACTAAACTCTTCTATGGTTCACAACCAATGAACCATTCTAATGGCAAAATCATCTGTTAAGACATGACCAACCAACTTTTGCCTAAAAAGGCTGCCATTTCTTTCCTCCCAAATGGTGTATAGTACAGGATGTCTCAAATATCTGATCTTTCCTCTCCTCCTAGGGGAAAAAAAGCTTGCTGAGAAGTAAGAACATTTGTGCTAGAAGCTGCCAAGGAGCATTGAAGAAGGCAAAGAATTGGCTCCGAAGTCCCTCATAATTAGCCTTACATAGAAAACACATATGGGGAGATAAAGGCCAATTTTCTTCACATTTATTGCACCTCACAAGTGTTGACTTTCTATATAAGACTTATTGTGTTCTACAATGTATATGTTGTCGATGCACAATGTTGGCTTTCAATGCATCTTTTGACCCTATAAGTGGAATGGGTGGATAGGAGTATGTCCCACATAAACTCTAGATATTCGTTTCCTGTGTTGATTGATATAGAACATGTAGAAAAAAGGAATAAATAAGGTACCCTCATGCTACAAAAGGAAAATTAGACACTAGGAACATATTATAAACCAAAATAGGAAGGAAAGAAAGAATAGAGGCACAAAACCAGCACTACCCCAAATAAACAAGGATCCTAGAGTTAATAGGGTTGAACCCAAAGGGTAACAACAATACAGAGGTTTGTATGCTAAATTTGGAAGGGTGACTCACTCCCATAAAAGAATCTATTAATTCTCTGTCAATTGGTTAATCATAGATGTGATGTTTTACCTCACATGCAAGGTCTCTAGTTAAGGTCTAGGATGGGAAACTGTGCCAGGTAAAAGAGTAGAAAACGCATTTGGTTCCTTCATGCACGCTCCATCTGACTTGGGGAGATATACCCAGTTGGTAGAGGGGGTATCTTTAGAAATGAGGAAGGAAAAATTATTGTTGTCTACTCAAGATCGATTAGTTTGGAGATTCTTTGAGGACAGAAATAATGGCTGTGATGGAAGGTCTTCAAAGGGCTATAGAGTTGAACATTCAGAAGCTAGTAATTGAGGGGGACTCAAAGTTAGTTATTGAGTGGTGGAAGAAGGAAGAGGAGGCTGGATGGTGGTGCTATATTAATGAGAAAAGGAGTATGTGGCTGTCTCAAGGAATGGAAATCAATGTGCAATGGGTGAAAAGAAATGCTAATCCATTCACTGATACATTAGCAAAGCAGGAGATGGGAAGGGATCATTTATTTTGGGCTGTATTGTAATTTTACTGTTTGTATTTGGGAGAGTTAAGAGAGCTTATCTATCCCCTTATCCCCTTTAGACACTTTCCTTATTATTATAATAAATCAGTTTCTGTTATTCAACAAAAAAAAAAAAAAAAAAAAGATATGCCCAGTTGGTAGAGCAGCGCTCTTGCAATTGGATTGTAGTAATTATTAGGTAATACATCAAAATGTCAATTATGTGTGTATGTGTGTGTGTGCAACCAGCATATTCATTATGCAATGGAGCAGTAACACAAATCTGTGAACTATCTTTATTCAACCAGAGTTAGGCTATAGACTACCTGTATTACACCTCAAAACACCGGGAGTTTGTATTTACTAATATCATATATTTTCAGTATATTATTTTTTACCGATTATTTTCAGTATATTATTCACTATATATATAATTTACTTACGAGCTGACCAAATCAAGAAGCTCACTAGGTTCCCAGCCAGATTAATCACTCTCATTTCCACATTTCAATGGCAATCATAACCAAAATGAAAATAGGTAAACGTGTTTGTCAATAATGTAACACTAAATTTGCAAGTAGTATCAAGTAAAGCAAGTAAATTACAAAAAAGAATATTTCCAAAAACAGCATATTTCCTGAAAATGCTAAAAAGAGTGAACTTTACAACACGAGTATGCATAATTAATTTTGCAAAAATATATCACCATGAGCAACTACATTTAGTTTATTAATTATGGAAGAGAAATAACAACTAGATCATGATGTTAACAGAACAAAGAAAGAAAAACCTGAATGCATTGCGGCAAAGTTTGAGCATTTGAATCGATCGACAACCATTTGCAAGGTAGCATATTGCAGAATCAGTCAATTTGTGCAAGTTAGCAAGATTAAGTGCACATAATCCAGAACAAGCTTCTGCAATGACTTTTAAGGAGTGATCAGTCAATTTCCTGCATCCAGTAAAAAAGGTGTCCAAAATCAACAATGGGCAAGTTAACATTACATCATTTCAAATGTTGTGTATAAAAGCAATTATTCTGGGAATCAAGGGGAAAAAAACTAGTGAGCTATAATATGCTTACATGTAAACTGATCATGCATTGTTGAATTACTTTTGTCCTAGAAAAATAGTGAAGGGCGTCATTAACCATGTGGCATCAGAAGATTTTGCATGCCTAAAAGATTTTTCTAATAGTTAGGGTTTAGCTCAAAACTAAATCAGGATTATCTGAATTTAGAATTACTATATGCCTTCTAAAGAGAAAAACTTTTTCTTGAAAATTGATTTACAAGTTATTCCCATTGGAGAGAAAGTCTCCAAGGAATGTAATTACATGATAGATCATGTTTAATTTTGAAGACTATAACTAGTGCTGTCAATGGGTCAGGTTTGTTCAGGGTCAGGGACTCAGGGTAGACTGGGTCCCAACCCAATAAATAAATGTGCAAAACCAGTTCCAAACCAGAACCTGTAGGGTCTGTAATAACAGACACAGAACGGACGCAATTATTAATTGGGACTAGATCCAATTATTATTGATAGATATATTTTTAACCTGTAATTTGGCAATAAACCTACTTGTTTTTTAAATTGACACATTTTGACATCATAATATGATAATATTACATCATGAGAAAATAGGGATATGCCTTCTAGGATGGCTCTTTCAGTTAATTGAAGCTGGTGTTATGATTTCTGTAACTTTCGATATTGATAAATATAGGTTTGATTGGTATAGAAGAAGATAAGCTTCTCCAACAATCAGACTATGAGGAAAATTATTGAACCAATAGTCAAATATTCAATATACTGGAAAACCAAGTCCCAGAAGACTTCACTGAATCCCCATTCTTAATAGAAATCTTATTGCAGTGAAGAGCAAAAAACTAGTTCATGCCACATGGACTCACTGTGCTCAATTAAAATGTTCAACAGGATGGTTTTTTTATCAATAACAAAACTTTCATTAATCAAACAGGATAATTAATTACACAGAGGGGGAGATAAACTCTCTTAACTTCCCAGCAGAGGCAAGAGCCCCCAAAGTGAGAAAAACCAGAATTACAACTGAGCCCAATATATAGCTTCCCTGACCACCCCTTGCTTGGCTAACTCATCAGCAAACGAGTTAGCAGATCTCTTCACCCAACTGAACCTTATTTCCATGTCCTTAACCAGCCATCTGAATTTTCTCCTTTCATTGTTGTAGTTCCATAAACCAGCCTTGTCTTCTTGCAGCCACCCTAGCACCACCTCTGAATCCCCTTCAATTGCAAGCCTTCTAATGTTCATATCCTTTGCTCTATGGGCACCTTCCAAGACTGCAAAGATCCCAGCCATAAGAGAGTCACCAACCCCAATTGGGCCTGAGAACAAAGCTGAAACAGTCCAATTCTCATCCCTAAATACACCCCCAATGCCCAACTGCCCAGGATTCCCTCTACTACTACCATCAAAGTTCAATTTTATAAATCCAGTGGGAGGAGGGGTCCAAGACAGACTTAGACCCATTTTGACATGGGCGCTGCTAGCGATCTCTCTCCATTTCCTCAGCAGATCATCCACAGTAAAACCTGTGAATAGGTCTGAAGATTTCAGCCACTGAATGTACCTAATGTGAATCAGCTCTATCAAATTTTTGACACTTCTTTCTCTTTCAGAGAAAAGTCTTGAATTCCTTTCTTCCCAAACTGACCAGCACACCACAGACCTTAGGCATCTCCACATAATCCTACCCCTCTTCAAATGCCACATGAAAAATAAAGAGTAAAAGAAGTTCTGCACATCCACAGGGGGGGCTCCACCCAAGCCCAAAAAGGGAAAAAGCCCATTCCCAAATAGTTTTGGCAAACCAGCAAGAAATCAAAAGGTGAAAACCAGTCTCCCCAACAGCTTTACAAAGAATACACCTATGAGGGGATAAACATGTCTTGGGTCTCTTTCTTTGAAGCAGATCACTAGTGTTGATTCTATTCAGAAATGATTCCCAACAAAAATTCCCAACCCTAGGAGGAATTGGCTTGCACCAGATCTCTTTAATAGGGAAAGATAAGCCTACGAGGTTGTCTGGCTGAGTCAAGACTTTAAAAAAGGAGGCACCAGAAAAGGAACCTAAGGGGGTGGAGTCCAAACTCTGGTATCATCCTTTGTGGGGTCCAAGAAAACATTTTCAAGAACACCCAAGAGAGCCAAAGTGCTGTTCAGGTCTGTTATCTCTAACAGCCCTTCTCAAACCCAAATTCCATCCAAACCCAGAATTTGAGGATGAAGGGATAATGAAGGAAGATATGGGCTCATTTCTTAGGTCAAAAAGAGCATACAAAGATGGAAACTAGTCCTTCAATGGGGAATTCCCTACCCAAGTCTGTCCCTAGAATTTTGTGAGGTTGCTTGAATTTAAACCATACCTAATCAAAGGGGAAAAGACACGTAATAAGTCGTGGATGGCTTTCCAGGGTGAAGCACTTGTAGTCCTTGCAAGCATTCTAGCATCTCATCCATCGTCCTCCAGCCCATGAATGCTCACCACTATTTTAGCCAATGGCTTCTCCTTCCCTAAAGAGAAACTCCATAACCATTTCCCCAGTAAAGCCACATTCCTTTTTCTAATATTCCCAATCCCTAAACCTCCTAACCTATTGCTTCTAACCACCACCTCCCACCCCACTCTATGGTCCCTCTTCTCATCTCCCAGCTCCCACAAAAAGTGTCTCATCATCTTTTCCAAACTATTAGACACCTTTGTTAGAATCTTAAACACTGATAAGAAGTAGATGGGTATATTGGCTAGGGTTGCCCTAATTAGTGTGATCCTCCCACCAAAGATAGTTCTTTTTCCAAGAAGCAAGTCTCTTCTCAAATCTTTCCACCATCGGATTTCAGAAATTACCTTTCTTAGGGTTGTCTCCCAGAGGTTTGCCAAAATAACTCAAGGACCAACTTGATACTGCACATCCCAACAGCTCCTCACATTCCCTGATCTCCCCATCCTCCATGTTCACTCCCACTACACAACTCGTCTCAAAATTCACTTTAAGATTGGACATCTATTCAAAGAGTTGTATTACCATTTTCAAGTTCCTAATCCATCTCAAATTCCCACCTTCACAAAAATGCATTGTCTCATCTGCACTATAAGTGGGTAAGTGGGATCTCCTCCTTTCCTAACCTCTACCCTCTTATCAAGTCCCTTGAATATGCTCTATGAATCAATCGTCCCAAAACATCAACAATCAAGGTAAACAAGAAAGGAGAGAGTGGATCACCTTGTCTTATTCCCCTTATAGCTGGGATGAAATCTACCATTGTCCCATTTACCAACACAGAGTAATGACAGTTCCTGACACAACCCATGATCCATTTACACCATCTTTTCCCAAACCCAAAATTACCCATCACTTCCTTCAAAAAGGACCAATCCACCAAATCATAAGCTTTTTCTAGGTCCAGTTTGCACACCACTCTTCTCTTTTTGACCTTTTTGAAATCTTCCACTCTCATTGGCAATTAATATTTGGTCAGCCATCTGTCTACCCTTCACAAAAGCTCCTTGGTTAGGTGCAATAATATCAGGCAAAACTTGCTTTAACCTCAAAGACAGCACCTTTGCAATTATCTTATAAAGAATGTTTACCAAACTTATTGGTTTGAAATCTTTTGGATGAGAGGCATCTTTCTTCTTTGGGATCAAAGCAATAAAGGTGGAGTTCAGCCCATGATTAATTACTCTCCTCCTATGAAATTCATCAAACACTAGCATTAAATCCCTCTGCAATATTTCCCAACAATCTTGGTAAAAGGCCATTGTGAAACCATCTAGGCCTAGAGCTTTTGTTCTGTCCATAGAAAACACAACTTCCTTTTATTTCCTCCACTTCAAACCTCCTTTCCAACCTTTGTCTATTTTCTGCCCCTAAATCTGGCCAATCCAACCCTTCTAACCACACCCTCCCACTTAAAGGCCTTCTGAAAATGGATTTAAAGTGATCAATAAAGGCCTTTGCTATCTCATCCTAGTGGGTCAAAATTGACCCCTCAACTTCCTATCTCGAGATAAAGTTCTTTCTTCTCCTACCATTTGCCACCATATAAAAGAAACCAGCATTTCTATCTCCCTCCTTCAACCATTTGCAGCAAGATTTTTGTCTCCAACTAACTTCCTCCTTGTATAGACAATCCTCCAACTGCCTTCTCAATTCCCCTCTTTGTTCCCTGTCTCCCTCTTCACATTCTCCCCTTTCCTCTTTCATGTCCAAGTCCTCAGTCTGATCCATCAAATTTCTATTTCTTTCCTCTAGTCTACCAAACTCCAATAGATTCCACTCCCTAATCTTTGCTTTCAAGAATTGGAGCTTCTTATGAAGCCCCATGCCTTCCCACTCCACTGAAGGATTACATTGGTCCCACCATTCTCTGATTTTCTTAGTGAACCCCGGGTGTAGTAGCCACATGTTCTCAAGTCTAAACGGAGTAGGTCCTCCTTGCAAATCACCATGGGTCAATGATCAAAAGAGAGTCTAGGAAGTGCCCTAGATGCTAAACTCCCCCAATGTTCTTCCCAATCTGTTGAGAATAGGAACCTATCCAACTTTGAGCAAATTGGATTCAATTGAAGATTAGACCAGGTAAAAGTCTCGTGGGCTAATGGGATTTCTTTAAGCTTAAATGTATCCATGAAGAGATTGAATCTCCTCATACTTGTTGTCACCCTCTGATTAGGGTTATTAGTTTCTTCTGTGAACCTAACCACATAAAAATCCCCGCCCAAACACGAAGGCCCTTCCCATAGTCCCCTAACATCACCCAATTCCTCCAACAGTTCCTTTCTCTCGATGTAATCATCTGGTCCATATACATTCGTTAACACCTACTCAAACCCACTCTCTACTTGCTTTAACTTCAAAGATACTAAGTATTTACCAATTAATTCCTCCATTCCCATAAGCACATCCCTCTTCCACATTGTTACAATTCCTCCTGAGGATCCCCAAGATGGAGCAGCCACCCAATTGATCCCCCTAGCTCTCCATACACTTTTTGTCCATCTGCTATCAAAGTCCATTCTTTTGGATTCCTGGATTAGCACCACATCCGGGTTATACCTCTTAATCACCTCTTTGACCGTGCTCTTTTCCTTGCACTCCCCAACCCCCTCACATTCCAACTAAGAATCCTCATAATAACCTTTTTCCTTGCTCCCCTCCTACTACTAGCCTTTACTTCACCCTTTCCTCCTATTTCCCTTCACTCCAAATTGCTTGTCACCTTCTCTCTATTCAGCCTCACTACTTCACTCAATTTCCTCTTCTTCGATTTGCTCACTTCCTTCTTCTTTTGTAGGAAAATTTTTAAATCATTCGGATTCTTCAGTTTACACCCTAATTTTTCTACAAATTCGTTGAATAGGATGGTGGAGCTAATAAAGATTGATTGGAGCAAAGTTAGCAGTATTATTAGAGATTCCAAGACCATCCCATCAAGAATTCATCTATCTCATCAAGGCACTTTTAAGTTTTTATGAATATTTCTAGCACCAATGGGATCTGAACCAAGGTCTTCAAATTAGTTTCCATAATAATAATGATAGTGATCATGACAATAGAAGTAATCATTATAAAAATAAAAACAATAAAATGTAGTGTTGGCACAATATCATTCATTTGAAACTTGAATCTCACAAAGACTGGAACATATATAACATGAACAAGCAACCTATGAATACTCTTGCAAATTTTGGATAATGCTCAAAGGGACCACCTCTAACCTATTGCAAGATGTTTTCTCTTTAACTCAAATGATTTCCAACCCTAAATAACATGTCTTAGGTCGAAATTGATTTTTATAATTTGTGGTTTATTTTGTAGTCCCCCTATTCATAAACTTCATTGCCTCAATAAACAGGTATATGTACAGAAACCAAAGTCAAACTCCCACCCCTAATAAGGTGCATGTCTTGAAGAACGTAATAAAAAAGAGTATGGTCATGATGTAACCCTATAAATTAGATCAAAGGTTTAAAGGGAATTTCATGCAAATACCCAAAATGTACAAGGAGATGGATAAGGAGCTCACCAGCAATCAGCAAAAACAAGTTCCTTTATTCTTGGACCATGTATGGCAATTAGTTCTCTAACGAAACCATCACAAACAGTTTGAACACGTGACATTGACAACAATTCCAAACATTCTAACTTCTTCAATGCAGGTAAGATTAGCATTGCATCTATATTTGGACAATCATCTAAATATAACTCCCTTAGTACCGATCTCAAAGAATCAGCTAAAGCATTGATACCAATAGAACTGAGAAGAGAGCATTGTCCCAAATTTATAGATCTCAGAGAAGGTGCCGAAGCAACAAGTGCATTTAGCCCAACATCTGAAAGGCAGCATGCCCCTATCAAGGATATAGTTGTTAATGCAGGCAAGGTATTTGGTGACTGAGCCAATGTAGCACGTAGCATATAATCAGAGATACATCGTCCGCATAGGTCAAGTTGTAGCACCTGATTTCATGAAAGGGAACATTCAGCCTAATTAGAAAACTCTAGTAACTAAAAGTGAAGAAACTACAACTCAAACATCTTTTGCTAAGTAAGAAAGATCTTCCAGTTAGGATAAAATAATTAGAAGAGAGTATAATCTAAATTAGAACTTGCATTTAGCTTTGCCAAGTTGCAAAAGGAGAAGACTTTTTTCAACTTGTAAAAGGAGAATACAAAGTATAGAAATATATCTTGGCAAGACATTTTCACTAGACTACCAACAAAATATAACAGTCCAAGTTATAAGTGCTACACCAAGGTCAGGTAGCTCCCTGATTTGCAGCCAAGCCCCAAAGGCCCAACTTCAATTTTGTTTTAGGAGCACAGGAGATCTAGTTAAAATAATCAGCACAGGTGACTTCCTTTAGCAAGAACAAGCATCTGCAAAATACAAATTGCTTATTCTAATTTTAAGCCTATCTCCGCTTGAACTACTCCTTGGGTTTTCTCTCTAAATGAATGTTCATCCAAATACATGCTTACTAGTAAAACACCATAAACATTCTTCAGACACCAAAGTGAAATATGCAAGATTCATGCATTTCCAAATAGGTAGTATTTGTCATCAAACAACTCCTGGTGGTTGGTGTATCTCCTAAATATTTGCTAAACAAGACTATCTAGGAGAAAAAAAAAATCTTATGCATTACAAGAGGGAGGGAGGAAAGGAGGGAGGGAGGGGGAGAGAGAGAGATCATGGGTATCAGCATCAATACTATGCCATTGCAGAAATCTTAAAGAAGATAGCATAATTTTGCAAGCATGAGAAATTTTATTGAAAAAGCATTAAATACTGAATGGTTTTCCACTCACTAATAAAAGTTTGGTATACCAGGACCTCAGTCAAAAACCCAGATTCATATCATAACACCAAACTACTGTATTGGGAGGTTTGCATCATGTTTATGCTTAATGTTAGAGAGAAGTGACAAAGTAGAAGGAACCACAATCTGAAAATATTTCACTCTCTTAAAGTGAGGAAGTCTAACAATATAAACTATCAAACTTAGCAATCTGAATATGAATGTGAGTTGCTTGCAAAGTCCTATGACTTGCACATATGCTAACTCCACTACAACAAAGCATATGCATAAGTTGTGAATTAAATTAGCAATCTAACTCAATGGTACACTGTATTTCTCTCTATAAACCCTACTAGGAATATAGCAAAGCTGCACCATCCAGTTCAAAATAAAATCAGGTTAATTATGGTCATTCAACTTCATATCCATTATAGTTTGTATACACTCATTCAAGTAACACAAAGACCCTTAAACATGATCAATGCTGTCTTTGGATCAAGGAGCTTGAAATTAGCCTTTTGGAATTATGATCCATTTAATTGGGTACAATGGATTAAGAATCAAATCCAATTGATTTGAAAATTGACTTGTTTGGATGTTGGTTGGGAATCATGTGGTTGACTGTTAAGAACTTAGAAGTAGGGTATCAATAGGTTAAATCTAGAGCCAGTCTAGTTGGCTCCATTTTTCAACCCAGACAGGATATTTTTCACCAGACCCAGGTCTGGATCTGAAATGGATATAATTAGATGGGTCCATATCTGGTTTGTTTATACATTCTGACCAGATCTGAGGTTGGATCCTAAAAAGAGAAAATCCAAATCCTGCCTAAATTTTATTTGTATCTACTCAATCAATTCCATCCTGAAAAAGGATTCCTTTTAATAATTCAAACCCACTAAATATGCAGGAGTAGTAGTAGGCATGAAACATGTTGATTTGGAGAAGAACCAAACAAATCCAATATGGGAATGTTGGACTTGAATCTGGTTTAGATTATATTAGAATCTTTTAAGTTGGACCTACATTCAACCATTTACACAATCAGAATATATAATGCAATGCATGGTGGGATTCATATCCATTCCACATTTCAAGTGGATGTAACTAATGGGTTTGGGCCGGATTCATTTTGACATACAGAATAGGGATCTAGAGCAGGATGGATCCTGGACCTGACCCTCCCCATTTCACACCCTTTATGAAGGTGTGGATCTTGGATCTAATCTGCTTCATTTAATGCCCTAGTTAAGAGAACATATGGAGAGAGGCAGAAGAGTGAAATGTTTGCTCTTTTCCATATACAATTCTTCATCAAAGGAGAATCAGAAAGGTTTCATCCAGGATGCTATTCAATTAGAGTTTCAACAAAAAACAAAAAAGGGAAAAAATAAAACTATGTCGAAATAGCCCCAAATATCTATATAAATCATAGAACTCAATAACTTTATCAAATTAAGAATTGTTTACCATTAAGTTTTCGGTGTTACATATCCCAAAGGTTCTGCTAAGTTGCTCCTCTGTCACCCATGAACAATTCTTTACACGTATCTCTGTAGGACAGCCACTGACAAGTAGGTTCACAAAACGGGAGTCCATCCTTCGAGAATCACAGAGCAACTCACTGAGTTTGTGCCTTATGTCATCCGGGACACCTTCAAGAGCAACTATTGCATCTGAATTCTTAGCAAGGGTGCTTAGGGATAAATCTTGCAACGAAGGAACTGAGGAATTTGGAAATTTTTGACCTCTAGTTTTTGAGGGCATCCATTTAATCACTGGTGCATGTTTGCTTTCAACCAATAAGGAATTCTCCTGCTGAGAATTTAGCTTCATTCGATCCTTAATAATCTTCATTGCAGTTGAAAAGGGACCAGGCCAATCTTCAATTTCCTGATTGTTTTCTACTGATGGCATTTCCCTTTCATGTGAATGAGACTCTTCAACTTCAGGTTGAAAATGGGCGAATTTAGAAGCATTTGCTCTAGCTGTATCATGGAACCTTTCCTTATTTTGCCTCCTTCGCATTGCCTTATTCCTCACAGCCATTTTTGTGGCCCGCTTTTTCAACTCCATTTTTCCAGCTTCGTGCAGCTGAATAAGACCCCTAACTGCGTCTTCAATTAATTCTTCACATTCAGGATCCAAATCATCGTTCACTGGATTAATACCTAGCGACAAAAAAGAATCCTTAATCAATATAGCCTTCCCTTTTTCTTCTCTGCTATACCTTTTTTGACCATTAACAGGACCATTATCATCATCAATCGGATCTGCCTCCGAATTTCCCACATCAACAACCCCTCCACTTTCGGTGATTTTTCCCACTTTTTCTTCATCTCCTCCTCCTGTTTCCCTCGCTTCCTTCTCCTGAAAAACTAACCCATCATGGTCACCGTCATTCTTAGTTATCTTATAACCAATACCGGTCCCTTCTGTTCTTCTCTTGGAAATTCTAGTTCCCGATCGTAAATCTGTAAACCAATTGGCATCTCCATCTTCTTCCACTGGATTCGAAGTGGGTAAATTGATATCGATATCCAATTTTCTCTTTCCATTCCCCCGGGCTGATTTCATGGTTCTTTGGCTTTTCGTCCTCAAACTTTCCGAATCAGGGCTCGCCATTTCCGTCTCTCCACTAGAACTGGAACCCGACGCGGGTTCTTTGGTAACCGTAACTTCTTCGGCATCCAAATCAACTGCATGCTTCTTAATTCCTTCGTTCTCTTTAATTTCTGTTCCCAACTCATCATTCTCTGGATCAATGACCATGTCTGCAGCAGAACTATAAACCACGGGGGGTACCTGGTTATCCTCACTCGTTCCCTTCAGACTTTCAACATCAGAATTCAAACTGTCCTCCTTGGAACTCAGAGCCCCAAGATTTTCTCTAGTAACATTCTTCTTTCCGTGTCCCTTGCTGCTACCTTCATCATTTCCAGCAGCTTTTGACTTGGACGCAAGTCGAAGACTACGTCTTGGTTTAAAAGCTTCAGGCCTTTCACTAAACGAAGTAGGAGGAGGAGTTGAGCAAATCATTGCGGGAGAGGGGAGAATGACATTGGAAGGTTCCTGGAGTTGTATTGGAGTAGATGGTTCAATTATTCGGGCATTTAGGGTTTTAGGAGAAAATTTAGGAATTATTTCACGAGATCGTAAAAGCGTCATATTGACGGATATGCATAGATAAGCAGACAGATGAAATAGAGGAAATTATGATCAACAAAGGCGGCGAGAGATGAGGAGAAAGATCGACAGTGATGGATTCGGGGACTGGGACTGGACTGGGTGCAGCAAACCAAAGGTGCTTGTAACAACGTCGTGGCGCTGAGACTTCGTGAGGAAGCTCGCAAGTTGCACGTCAAGGCTGCCTCGTCGGTTCGATATATATTTCCCGCGCAAAATTCGTTGCGCAATGATATAGTGTGTCTCGTATATCCTTTAATAGTATAGTGGTCAAACTTAAATGGTCAACTGAGTGGGAGTGGCTAAAACTGTGCTCCTCTCGTCTTGATGAAATAGTTGGACAATCTTCCTTCATTCCTTCAAATAAAACCCGAATAATTCCTGGATATGGATCTACCCCTTCACTTGATGATCATATTTCGGATCTACCCCTTCTTATCCGATCTGTTTTCTTTTAAAAATAACAAATTATGTATATATATACATATATATTATTTATTTTAATTTATTATATATATATATATGAATTATTTATTTTAATTTATTATATACGCAATACCATATAAATGGGATGTATGACTCAGTTTGAAAGCAATACAAATACAAATATATATAACATAAATAAATACAAAATGATATAAAATATAAGTTTTTGCACTATATATTTGCATTTATACTCACATTTACTTGTATACGTAGGGAGAATGACGGTTCAGCGTAGGGATTTTGCGTGAGCCTTAACCAACACCCAGGACCCATGAAACTCGCCCACCAACACCCAAAATCATAGAAATAGATTTTGCGTGGGCCCCACAAGCATTCAAAACTTGTTAAATTCAATAATGAGATGAATCCACCACATACATCTAGAACCCACACAACTAACACCCAAAAACCTATGAAACTCAACAATGTGGGCCCACCAACACTTGGAATCATAGAAATGGTATAACGAAGATAGTGAAAAATAAAAATAATAAAAGACAAAATGGTATAGACTTTTTTTAGCTGTAAATTACGTCGTGCCGCCCGCAGCCTATCACGACACAAAGGTATGGGTCGTGTTGGCCTGTTGGCTTTTCAGGCCAACGGGTTCGTGGTAGGGCACGGTATAACATAATACGACAGTACAGGCCTAGCCCCTCGCCCAGCATGTATATATATATATATATATATATTTATATATTTATATACTATTTTATTTTATACATTTATATAAAATAAATATTTATATACTATTTTATAAATAATTGTATATATATAAATATATTATTTTATTCTTATTATAATTTATTTAATTTCATTTTATTATTATATATATAAATAATTGTATACATCAAAATTTATATAAAATAAAATTTTCAATTTTTGTTTACCTTGTTAATTTATTTTAATTTTTAATTTTTTTTCAATTTTTTTAAATATACCTCTCGTGACTTGGCCCAATCCGCAACCCAGCATGGACCAAGGCTTGGCCCACGGAGCAGCCTGTGCTCGTGCCATGGATTGTGCAAGGCCAAACCTTCTAAAGCATCCCAGAGGTAGCAAACACAACCCAGCCCAGCCCACGAGCTGATATAGCATAGTTACACCTATGGGTGCAAATGGATCGGATCATGATCTGGTTCTATCCAAAAATCGATCAAATTTGGTCAAATTCGGATCACCCCCTATCCGATCTAATATATATATTATTTATTTATAAATATACTTATATTATTTTTTATAAAAAACATGTATATATGATGAAAATAATTAAAAAATATTTGTATTCTTGTTTTTACTTTACTTAAATTAGTATATTTTATTTTTTCTTTTAATAAATTATTATTTTTTATAGAAATTAAGTAAGATTGGATCAAATCTGCAGATCTGACTTACTAATAGGATTTGAATTCAAATTGAGTCATGCCAACCTTCAGAATGGATCAAATCCAGCATGAATAGTATCAGTCGAATCCGATCCGTTTGTTTCCCTATATATATGTGGAGGGCAGCTAGGCAAGCTCTAGCAAGTGGAGAAAGGTCAAGGTGTATAAGAAGTTTCAAGCCGTAATGGAACATAATGAGAGTGCCCAAAGAGTGAGACTAAACAGTAAACACAAAAATGCCAATCGAATGGGAATGGCAAAACTTAATACACGAAAGCCAAAGACGAGCATCGATGCAAGGATCAACATCCTTTCGAGAGGTAAGAGCAGCTCAAGAAGTGGAAGAAGTAGGTTCAAAGGGGAAGGGGCCTGCAGCTGAGTCAAACCTTCCCACTCGAACATGGCCTAATTCAGCTCCTCCCTCATCGAAAATGTTATTTTATGAAAATGTAGTTTTATGGGAATTTTTGAAAATTTTATTACATTTGTGTAATTGTGGAGATTTATTGAAAATTATTTTAAATTGTTAGTTTATTGGTTTATTACACTAATTTATCTTTTATTTTCCAGTATAAATTAATCAATTGTTCCATTTTTCATAATTATAATATTTTATTCCCCCATCTACATTCGGCTATAAACTATAACAATAGCAAAAACTAAAATTTTATACTTTTTAATAATTATTAAATATAATTTTCAATTTTATAGAAATTAGTTAAAGAGTTTTCAATTTCTAAAATGTTATTAATTAATATGAATATAACAATATTTACCCAAAATACATTAAAAATTCATGATGAGTTAATTATTGATAACAATATTTATTAACTTTTGGTAATTTACTAACCGCATTTATTAACTTTTGGTAATAACACTATATAATACTCATTGAATATGGGTTGGAGAACTCACATATTCCTTAGTCGAAAATATTTTATATCACAAACTTATTTTTTTTTAAATACCACCATTATTGTTTAAATTTAAATTGTAAGTTTAAATATTTTGAACAACTAACCAAACTAAAAATTGACCCAAACCGTTACAACCTAGGTTGGCTAGTTTTCACTAATTATTAGTAAATTTTGGGTGAAACTCCCCAACCTGACTACGTTGATTTGGTTGGCCAAACAACTTGTAAACCAACCCACGATCACTCTCAATTTCAGCTAAATTAATAGTCTAATATCTAATAAATAACAACAGTTTAATTACCAATAATTATTGAAAATCTACAGTGAAAATACACAATTATTGAAAATAAATTTACAATGATAATACAATACAAAACTAATAAAAATACAATAATTACAAAAATGCAATAAATACTAAAAATCTATTATATTAATCAATAAAATAGTGTAATCTCAAATAATAGATAAATCTCTAATAAATGTTAATCAATAAATTATAACTAAAATACATAATCACTAAAATAAATTTATAAAATCTACAATAGATTCAATAAGTACAATAAATTAAATTTAAAAAGTTAAATAGCAGTAGTTTAATCTCCAACAATTATTGAAAATTTTCAGTTAAATAGCATAACAAAATTAGATTTATACATAATTACTGAAAATATTTTTATCACAAAAAAACAATAAATAATTAATGAAAATGCAATAAATATTATTTTAGTATATATAAATATAAAAAATATAGATTCAGATTTTAAAATTATTATTAATAAATAATAATATTGAACCGGATAAGGAACTGCCCTAGGGTCAAATGGTTTGATTGTTCGGTTCGAATGGATGACCCGCTCTAACAAAAAACAAAAAAAAGGCCAAAAACTATTGTCCAAGTTGACGATTCGACCGCCCAGGTCAGCGGTTCGCTAACCAAATAAACGGTTTTTGGACAAAAAGCGGTTTTGAGGTAAAACGGTGTCCGGTTCCCAATTTTTCCGGTCTAACCATCTAGCTTGATCTAGTTTTGAAAACACTATCCCCGTTAACCCAATATTCAATTTGATGGTATAAATGATCAAAATGATATATTGAGTATCAACCACATGGTAAATTTCTAAAAGTACACTAAATTGTCTTTAATATTCAAAAATGTAATTTTATGAAAATTTTGGAAGATTTATTGTACTTGTGTAATTTTGAAAATTTATTTAATTTTTTATTGAATAATTTATTTTCTTGGTTTACTTACAGAATTATATTAATTTATCTTATAATTTCTAATATGAACTAACCAATAATTTCCTTTTTCCAACATTATACTAATCTATCTTAATTATTTGTTAAAATTATACGTTTCCATTTCCCATAATCATCTATCTTTAATAATTTTTAATAAATTGCAATGAAAATTACATAAAATTTCAATGGTTTTCCAAAATCTATCAAATGTAATAAATTTTCTTGAAATTTCCAAATTATTCTAATAATTTTTAATAATTATCTAATGCATTTTAAATAAACTTTCAAATACTTTATATCTTTTAATTTCAAAAATGTTATTTTACGAAAATGTAGTTTTATGAAAAATTTTGAAATTTTTATTACATTTGTGTAACTATGGGGATTTATTGTTTTTTTAATTGCTATTAAATATATTTTTATTTGGTAGTATACTAACAAAATTACACTAATTTATTTTTTATTTTTCAATATAAATTAATTAATAATTTCATTTTCTAACATTATAATATTTTGTTCCCTCATTTGTATTTGGTTAATAATAATAATAATAACAATAACTAAAATTGTATACTTTTCTATAATTGTTAAATATAATTCTCAATTTTATAGAAATTAGTTAAATAGTTTTCAATTTCTATAAAATATTGTTAATGAGTTAATTAATAACAATATTTATTAATTTTTTATAATTTACTAACCGTATTTATCAACTTTTGGTAATAACACTATTTAATACTCATTGAATATGGGTGGGATTAAATATTAATATAAATATTTTAAATGAGGGAGAGAGTGGATATAGATTGGGGGGTACATTTTAGGATTGATTAGGGAGTGGGGCAACATGATACTTTTCTATTGGTTTAAATTAGATACCTTAGGAGAGAGATTATAGGAATATTTGTAGGTAGTTGGGTGATATGGCTTAATGGGAGTGGGGGCAAGGGGAGAGGAGAGAAAGTCAAAGAGAATGTAGGGTGGGGATAATGGAGCAATGAGAGGCATGGTGACGGGGACCAGTGTTAAGCAAAAGTTAAACAATATACCCAAATTGATACAACCCAAGTCGGTGGATTTCCGTTAATGTTTAATCGGTTTGAGTGACAAACTATGGACTTGATTAGATTGATTTGGTTGGCAAAATAGCCTGCAATTGAATTGAATCAATCATTGAACACTCCTAATTTCAACTAAATTTATAGTCTAATCTCTAATAAATAACAATAGTTTAATCTACAATAATTATTGAAAATTTAAAGCAAAGGTACACAATCATTGAAATTAAGTTTATAATGAAAATATAATAGATATATAATAAAAATACAATAATTATAAAAATATATAAATAATGAAAATATACTAAATTAGTCAATAAATAGTGTAATCTTAAATAATAGTTTAATCTCTAATAAGTATTAATCTATAAATTATAAATAATTATTGATAATTTTCTATTAAATAACAAAACAAAATACATTTATAAGTAATTATTGAAAGCATATTTATAAAAAAACAATAAATAATTATTGAAAATAAAATAAATATTAAATATAGTATATATAAATATATAATGATTATACACTATTATTGTAAAATCAGAAGTAATAAATATAATTTTGTTAATAGTTATTTTCTATAATTATTAATTGATATAAGTGAAATTAGTTATTTACAATATTATTTAGTTATTTAAATAATATTGTTATTTAAATTCTTAAAATATTAATTATTTATTTAATTTAATAATCCATAAAATTATAATTCTACTATTATTATATAATTCATTATTAATTTTGTAAAATATTAAATTATTATTAATATGGATATTATGAATTCTATTATAATTATTTTTCTACTTTTAAGAAAATTTTAATTTATTACATAATTTCGTTATTTTAAATATTTAAAATTTTGTCATGTTAAATATTTTGTTATTGAAATATTTAAATAATATATAAAATATTTAAAATTTTCATTATTTGAATTTTATTTATTTTAATGTTATTACATAATATTAGATATTTTGTTATATTATTTAGCTATTTTTAATTTTTTATATTTTATATTTTTAGTTATTTAAATATTTAAATAATGTTTTATTTTTAATGTTAAATTTTTATTATTTGAATAACATTTAATTTGAATAATTCATAAAATTATAATTTATATTGTTAGTACATACTTTCATGATGAATTTTGTAAAAATATTGAATTATTAATAATATGAATATTATTAAATCTATTAATTTTTTGTATTTTGAATAAATATTTTAAATTTAGTATATAATTTTGTTATAACATTTAAAAAGTTCTGATTTTTTTTTTTAATTGAAACTTTCTTTCTATAGATATAGATAAAAAGTGGAGTAGAAGATAAATAGGGATTAGAGATAGTTTATGAGAGAATCTCTTTACTAAATTAGAGATAATTTAAGATATAAATAGGAGTTAAAGATAATTTAGGAGATAAATAGGAATTAGAGACAATTTATGAGGAAGTGGGAGAAAGTAGTGCCACTTGGCTAAACATTAGAAAAGCAAATCCCTATTTCTTTATGATTGTTAGAAATAGTTAAGCATATGTGATTTACTTATTGGTTTTGATGGATAATTACGTGGAATTAAAAAAAAAATTAGGAAGGGAGGTTTGAATCAAGGAGAGGGATGCTGACATGGCAGGACCAATACCCGATGCAAAACTTAAATTGCATCAGATAAATACCCGATGCCTCAACCTAAGCCCTGAGTTTAGCTTAGGCCCAAGTTTTTTTTTTTGTTCAAGTTAAAAAAAAAAAACTCAAACCCAACCTATGCAAAAACTTTGATTGAATCAGGTTAGACTTGAATTGTGTACACCCAACTTGCACCCTAGCTCTATTGCCCAAAAATGTTTTAACAAAATCCATGCATCACACAGGTCCTTGCTAGTAATGACTAACAGGGTGTTTGGTTCCGTTTACATTTATTCAGTAAACGTTTTTTGGCGGTGCCACATAGGCGTCATCTTAGCATTTTCTCTCTCTTGGTGGTGGAAATTATTTTTTTAAGTTTCCACAAACGGCTAGACGTTTATTTATTGTTATGATGATGTGGTGCTTAATTGTCATAAACGATTGCAATTATTGCATTTTTCAATTTTACCATCAAATAAACTACAAATGTTTATTCAATAAATATAAAACGGAACCAAATATATACTATATAAATTAGTGAAGGCATGAGCAACTACAGAATGGCATAAACCCTAACCATGATGATGAAAATGCATCCAAATTAAAGCAAACAAATCTAATGTCAGCATTACAAAATTGGAGAATATGAAGTTGTACCTTGATGATAAGATCCGCAAATGACGAAACAACCACTTGAAACAAACCCAAAGTCAACGGTGAAAAAAGGGAAGAAGAAGAAAGAATAGAAAGGAAATGAATGAAAAACAAAAAATATTGACGTTCAATCTAGCTCGTTGCCTCGTTGGTGGTGAGGTTGAACTTTGAAGGTCCAATGGTCTTTGTTAATGGAGGTAGAGTTTCAAGGGATGTGTTCGAAGGAAATGAAAATCGATCAAAAGATGCCTATTTTGATAACCGATCACGGTCTATCTCTAGTATATCTGAGCCATAGGTGGAGTTTCAAGCGAGTTCACATCTACGCCCCACAACACATCCTAAGCAGCATTATTCTTCTAAAAGGTGGATTTAGAACCATTAGTAGCGGGGCTCAAAACCGCATTATGTCTAGGGCTTACCTAATTACGTGCCAACTGAGTCACCACTCTGTTACTAGGTAGATCTGCAGCAGAAGAAATCCTTGCAGTGTCTAGGCCATGTGTGACTAGGACAAGCCTGATATGTGTTTAAGGGTCATGTGCGGCCTGATGAATGGCTCCACCAAGGTTAGTGGAATTAGAGCATGACATCGTAGCTCATGACCCGGGTCCATGCGCTGTTTCTATGAGTGCGTATGTGTCCATGAAGAACTCTGATAGCCATGCTAGCTATTAACCAGGGCTGTTTCACAAGGGAATGTTCATCTAGGAGTGCCAAAGTTAGACACCCAAGGAAGTTGACCATCACTCATCAAAGAGTACGTTAAGCTTTTGGAGCTCTACTAATAAGAAACATCAAAATTTCGAAAAAAAATCATACTATTATATTTATAGTATTGCCACTCAATGTAAGCCCGCCAAGCGTAGGCAAGGTTAAGCTTGTGTCAGATCGTGACAGACTCCCCCACTCAATCCGTTGTTGCCTTTGACAATGACTCCTTTGTGAATGGGTGTATGCGTCTCGCATCATCCACTTGTGCTTCAGTTTAGGGCGACCTAGTCAACTAGGGTCTTGCCTATGTTGGTGTCCATGTAAGGGGACAAAATCATTTAACCATGCTAGCCTACATGGACTTCACCTGCTGTGTTTGGTTATTCAAATTGTGCGATGACTATGTCGTTAATGTGTGTGTATAGCCTTCCAAGATGATGTGTGTGAGATGCTTCACGGAGGTTCGTCCTGTGTATTGTCTTATTGGTAGCTTTTCGGTGGTGCTACTGAACACGATGTGATAGGTCTCCTCCTATTATTGGCGGTCATCTCCTATTGTTGGTGTAGTGTCTTGAGAACCCTTTCACCATGTTGGCCTGTAGACTTCACCTTGGTGTGTTCGGATTACTCAAACCTAGCCATGACTTATGCTTTTTTAACATTTGAAACTACACTTCCCCTCGATGGTTTGGACTACCTATTCACTTCGAGGGGGCCCCAATGTGTTATGGCTCAAGGATCTAATCGCAATGTGCGTGAGTGGGGGCAACTTTTACCCATGATGCTGTCGAACATGAACTTGCTTATGTGATGTGCAGTTGTTGCTACGGCCGCCATGCTCCAACAACTAGTGTACCCACATTCCTAATATTCCAATATTGTGGCTTTAACCAATGACCATTTTTTGAACTAGTGCTGCAACTTTAGTGATACTCCTTGACCAACCGTCGACATCAACCAATTTCGGACTATCGTCCCCACTTTATAATGCCTTTGACAAGCTACAAAACAATGATTCATACATTATGAAACCAAGATGTAGGCGCACCACCCACACCTCACAAAAATGAATAGCAATTGATGTTTGTGAGAAAGCATGGCATTCCCCCACTCAAACCACCACAATGTGCCTTCTAAGAGATGGCCCATGCATTTGCCCCTGCATGAGCGCTACTTCGGGATCATTGGAATGGGGACACAATGAATGACCTCTTGCCAGGCCTAATGTAAATGCTTGCTTGTACCCAAGTGAAAGTACCATGGGACTGCACCCCACGAGGTGGTTGCTTGTCGAGATGATTGCTCCAATTTGGTTGGCTTGTGTGCTTTGATACCAATTGTAATGGGGGTAGATTTGTAGCAGAAGAAACCCGTGCATCGTTCATGCTATGTGCAACTAGGACAAACTTGATGTGTGCTTAAGGGCCATGTGTGGCCCGATGAATAGCTCCACTAAGGTTAGTGGCACTAGATCATGACCTTACGGTTCATGGCTAGGACTCTCTATGGCCCTTGCCAAATCCATGGGAAGCGTCTCTTATACGCCAAAGGAGGATCACCGTGATGAGAGGTGCATGTTGCACCGATGATGTGGGTACTTATATGCCGATGATATGAAAGGCAACCGTTGGACCGGAACACACCTATAAGTTGTGGGCAATAGGATAGGTCAATTAAACACCGACGTGCCAAACCTCCTTTCAATTTACATGGTACAATGCCGCTCTATGCATTATCCCCATATGTGCCAAGTTTAAACACCCAAGATCAACCACCCCTCGTAAAATAATACGTTAAGCTTTTGAAATTCTACAAATAATATACATAACTTTTCCAAAAATCATAATAGCATATTTAGGCAAATCTCATACCTTAAGCCTTTTGGATGCGCGGGTTAAAATTCGTGTTCGTGGGAAATTAGGCTCTCCGAGCCTCTGTTACGTTACTCGTTATGATTACGGATTACCGCTGCGTAAAAACTGAAAACTCGGGGACCATTTTAGAATTTAGAACCTGGATTCCCTTCTCGGCTGGCCTTTTAACTGTTGTATAATAAATTCAGTTTCAGACAATGAAAGAGAAGTTCGGAACTGGTTCGTTGATGCCTGATAGTTATCTCTAACATTCACCTCATTCGCCGTTGATACCCGATCCTATCTTTTCCTACTCAGGACATGGGCTTCCAACAACACCACAACAACGGCAGCAATGGCGTCTCTCAGAGAGTTAACAGCCCAAGATTCTCGGGACCCATGACTCGAAGAGCTCACTCCTTCAAGCGTTACAACAACAGCACCAATCCAAAAACCCATCACGAGGTTAACCTCCAACTCAACTCCCCAAGACCGGAGAGCCCAAATAGCCCCGTTTTGCTTGATGGGTTGGAGTCAGTTTTTGAAAGGAAGCAGCCCCTTCATCCGCTTCAGCGGTTTCGTCTGTTAAAGAAGCTGGTCGAGTCCGTTGTTGCGGATTTGGGGTTGAGGGAGAAGAAGAGACTGGGGCATTGGATGTTCTTGATGTTCTGTGGGGTCTTCTTGTTCTTGGGTGTCTTGAAGATTTTTCGCAAATGAGGTATTTTGGTCTCTCTCTCTCTCTCTCTCTCTCTCTCTCTCTCTCTCTCTCTCTCTTTCTCAGGTATTTCGGTTGTCTTACCCCAAGCCCGGATAAAGTAGGATGGTTGTGTGAGGTTGGTAGCCGGCAGTAAATCTTTTGCCAAATTTATCATGGTCATTGGGTCCTGATTTATCTTCTCATGCTAGCAGAACCGAATGATGAAACAGGATTCATGTAGTCAACCCCATATGGTTGGGATAAGGCTTAGATGATAATGATAATGTAGATCCTGATTTGTCTTCTCATTCTAGCACTAACAGAACGGAATGGAGAAACATGATTTATGTAGCGGAATACAATGATGTTAATTTTGTTCTGTTGTGACTAATAAAAACAGGGCTCACCCCATTGGGATGTTGGATTTGTCACACTTAGTTGTTAGAAATTAACTTCATCCATAATATGCAGTGTTATCTTTGTTGTTGGGTTTTGATTGGGTCACGAGAGACCAGTTGACGTCAATTTTAATAAAATAAAACTGCTTACTTGATCATGGAAATCATTTGTTGCCCATCATGTATAGCATCCTTTTGTGATTCTCTTTTATATTAAAGATATCTCTTTGATCTTTACTGCTCAAAAGAGGGTGCAAAAAAGGTGCATCTTCAAAAGATGAGGGAAGGATAATCATGAGTAAGAAATGAAATGTGGAAGAATCTAGAGAAACTTTTAAGTTGTTATTCCAAGGTTCCAGTTCTTAAGCCTCCTGAAGAGGGCCTTGTAGAACTGAGAATAGGGCCTTGTAGAACTGAGAGGTCATGTGCTTAATTCTCTTGCCAAATGAATATTCCTGACCCTATGTAACATCAGATTCATCTAAATATTTCATGATATAATTTTGCCATCTCTATTTTCTCTCTTCTTTCTTACTTTGAAGTTGTTTTTTGTGCATTCTTTATCTTATCTAGTTTATTCCACTTTTCCCGAGTAGGACCATTCTGACACCTCCATCACCGATCAAGTGTTCCAAAGCTCTCGTGAACATGATGAGTATAAGGAAGGTGGTAGCAATATTGAACGAACCCTAAAGATGGTTGCATCTGGTGTAGTGAGTACTGAAAACAGCAGGGTCAAAGTAAGTCTCCTAAAAAGATTGCAGTGCTTGTTCATATCCCTAGTCTAAGAAGTATGTGTTACCTAGTTCATGAAGTTTCCTTCTTTCAGTATTCAGATATCTGGTCCAAGCCAAATAGTGAGAATTTTACTCAGTGCATTGACCAGCCAAAAAGCCACAAAAGTAAGAAATTCTAGATTATTCTATGTGCATTGATGCATCTTTTTTTTTGTCTCCCTTTATAAGATGTTCTCTAATTCCCCTCCCCCCTAATGGTGTCTGTCGTGCAGAGTTGGATGAAAAGACAAATGGTTACATTCTTGTAAATGCAAATGGGGGCTTGAATCAGATGAGATTTGGGGTCTGGATATTGTGCATCCTGATTATTCAAATAGGCTTCTATAGAAATGTTAATAACAACTGTTTTCTGATGAATAAATATTTCTAGATTGCAGATCTGTGATATGGTTGCAGTTGCTAAAATCATGAAGGCAACACTTGTCTTCCTTTGCTTGATCATACTTCCTATTGGGCTGATGAGAGGTTTCTTCTTGAACTCCTTGACATTTGAACAGGTCATCAAAGACAGTATGTAAAAAAGAAATCTGTTTTCATCAAGTTGCCTGTAATTATTTCCTTCTCACATCTCATGCAACGTAGACTAACTCTGCCAGTGTGAGTTTTGTCTTACACTGCTGGTCCCAAGCCTGCATAAAAGAGGAGGGTTGTGTCAGGTTGGCAGCTGACACTAAACATTTTGCCAAACTCTCATGGTAATGGATCCTGATTTGTCTTGTCATACTAGCAGAATCATGGTGAAACAAAATTTATGTAGTTGGGACAAGGCTTAGATGATGATGATGATGATGATAATGTTAACTTAGATTTGCCAAATCTGACAAGTAATAAACTCCAATTTAATTTACCTGCTTTATTTAGTTATGTCTACCCGTTGTGTAATTTTGTTTGTATATTATCTTGCCAAATATGCCGGTTTTCCAGGTTGATGTGCTGCATCTTGTGTCTCTTTTCATATTGCATAGGATTTATAGATGGTAGGGAACATTAGAATTTAATGTGGACTTCATTGAAACATTGAAGGATGACATCCATGTTGTTGAGACATTACCATCGGCCTACGCTGAAATAGAACCTTTCACAAAGACACCTGTATCCTGGTCCAAGGTTAACTCTCAATTGTGAATTTGTTTATCAGTTTTTTTGAATGGACAGGTGCTTTGCCTCTCCACCTGCAGTCCTGCAATTGATCAACATGAGTCTAATAAGCATTATCATCTCTTAGATGGGTTGGCCAGAAATTGCACCTATGTGGATCCCAACTGTCTAGTCATTTTGTTTATTTTCTCAATAAAAGTACATTCAATGTCAAGCACTAATGTTTAAACAATTGGAAATAAATAAAATTACGAGAAATATTCCAATAAAGAGTTCAGCAGTTGGATGGTAGATGGGTTTATCTGATTGATGTAAATCCTGGGTATCAGTATTCAGGAGTTTAGCAATTGATCTAGAACATTATCTATGAGCACATACACATAAACCATTTAGTCTGTAGATAGAGCACATACACATAAACCATACAGTCTGTAGAGAATTGATGCATCAGCATCTGGTATTGAGTGCCAACACCCATGCCTTATATTGTCTACCTGTTACATGTCTGGGATTAACAACATTTAATCAGTTCATTGCTATGGCTTAGGTTAATTTTTACAAAATGGAGGTCCTCCCACTTCTGAAGCAGCACAGAGTTATTTACATCACTCACACTGATTCCCGACTTGCCAACAATGAGCTCCCGGATTCCATACAAAAGTTGAGGTGCCGTGTGAACTATAGGGCATTGAGATATTCGGCCCCAATAGAAGAGCTTGGAAACACCTTGGTTTCAAGGTTGCGACAGGTTGGAGGCCCTTATATTGCACTTCACTTGAGGTAATTTATATTATTTTCTGCCTGCCACAACTTCCTAAACAATATTTTTTGATAATCCCACCAGAGGGAAATAGGATTGATTATTAAGTTAGAATTTACAGTTTTTTTTTTTTGGATCAATAACCACAGAAATAAAAAATAAGGTAGAATTCACAGGTTCAAGAACATTTATTGGTTATATAAGCATGACATAGTGAAATCAATATTGAATAATTTCATCAGTTCAAGATACAGGATATAAACATAGAATTCTGGATGATTGTTGACCAGAAAAAGAAAGCCCAACTAAAAACCATATTTAATGTTTATGTCAACCCATGAGACAAGGTACTCTGGGCTTTGTGAAATCCATGTCAGTTTATATGAAAACTGATAGTTATCTCCCACAAAGAAATCCGGGTCAGTGTATATGAAAACTTATGGATATTTGAGTAAACAACCAAAGAAAAAGTCATTTTGAACTTGCTCAGAGACCTGACTGCCTAGTAGTCTAGGCAGTCATGGTTTCTTATATTCTTTATTTGGGGACACATAGTCCCATAGGAATGATCTCAGTCAACTTGTTGAAGAGCAGAAAACATTAATGGGTAATTAATTTCAAATGGAGATCAATACAATGTTACAGATATCTTTCTTATTTATCACCACATAGACTAAATTGGAGTGACTAAAAAGGAGGGGAAATAATTATGGTTTCTGAAGGTTCTGTATCTTTGGTTTCTCAAGATGAAAACCTTCAAATCGTAGTTTGTAGTTATATAGTTCAATGAACAATACCTCTGTAATTGTTCAAGACGGTGACTTATTTTAGTGCTTTTAATAGAAAATTAGTAATTTAAGTTGAAAGGACTATGTGTTGACCTCAGATATTAAATGGCCTTGGTACTGCATCTTAGTGGTTGATTAGATAGTCACCTCTTGATGAACTTTTGCTGAAAATCCATGTTAACACCAACATATGTCCAAAAGGAGGATTGTTCTGGATTCTATTACTAAACATTCTCGTTTTTCTATTCAGGTATGAGAAAGATAAGCTGGCTTTTACAGGATGCAGTCATAACTTGACAGCAGAGGAAGATGATGAGCTTAGGAGGATGCGTTACGAGGTTAACCATTGGAAGGAGAAGGAAATTGATGGGTCTGAGAGAAGGAAGCTTGGGGGCTGCCCACTAACCCCAAGAGAGACTTCTGGGTTTCCATTCCAGGACCACAATTTACCTGGTGGCTGGTGAAGCTTATGGGAATGGGAGCATACAATATCTCAAGGATGATTTTCCCAACATATACACTCATTCCACTCTTTCTATGGGAGAGGAGCTAAATCCTTTCAAGAATCACCAGAACATGCTTGCAGGATTGGATTATGTTGTTGCCCTTCGGAGTGATGTTTTTATCTATACGTATGATGGGAATATGGCAAAGGCTGTGCAAGGTCATAGGCGCTTCGGGAATTTTAAGAAAACCATCAATCCTGATAGGTATTATGCTGATCAACGTCTCTCTCTCTCTCTCTCTCTCTCTCTGATCCTGTGTCTCCGCCACAAACCTACAACTAGCTGGGACCAACATTGGGTAATGGCCTTTTCTTATATATGTAAGAAAGGTCCTTACCCAATGTCTCCACTATCTGGGGTCTTGGGAGGGGTGAACTGGATACAGACCAAACCTTTGGCGTTTTATTTTTGCACAAAGTGGCCACTGAACCCATGGCCATGTTATCGCTTATGAGCCTGGGTTTTTGCCATTATGCCTGACAATGGCCTTTATGTATATAAACTTGAATATTAAGCTAATATGTGATTTTCTCATTATGACAGGCTGAATTTTGTAAAACTAGTTGATGAATTTGACGAGGGGAAGTTATCTTGGAAGAAGTTCAGTTCCAAAGTGAAAAAGCTACACAAAAATCGAGATGGAGCTCCATATCTAAGGGAGCCTGGAGAGTTTCCTAAGCTGGAGGAGAGTTTCCATGCAAATCCCCTTCCAGGATGTATATGTGAAACAACAACAAATGACAAGTAGAGGTTGAAGTAAGAGGTTTTACTAATTTTCTTTGAAGGTGTGAAGCCACCTCAAAGCCAACAGAAATTAGAAAAGACGTTAGCACGGCTGCGGATATATCATCATTATGGTTGAGAAACTTAAAAGTTATATCTCTAAAGAGACAGCAATCCATGTCATTCAAATGCCCTGGTTCTGGGAAGTCCACCGCATGAAGGCTGTAAAACCAGTGCAAAGATGTCTGTTATGAGATGTGCCTTGCAGGATATAGAATGGTCTGATCATTTTAAAGGATGAGCGTAATGAAGTTAAACGCCTGGGGTCGTTTTCTCTCTCTCTCTTTTACTGCAGTCCAGTGCAACATGGAGTTTGTTCTAATGAAAAGCAAAATAAGAGAAGCTTTCTGAAGCAAGCTTCGTCATTCATTAGCCATTAGGTGATTTGTTCGAAAAATTAGGTGATTTGTTCAAGCTGTAGAGAATTGACATGACCCCAACAAGGCAACAATGGTTCTCAAACCCAAAATTATAATCGACTTGGAGATGCTAGTAGTTGGGTGATACTTGATAGATTACTCAGTTTGTGATGCATTCAGGTGGTGAGAGGGTTGATATGTCATAGGCAAAATTTGCATCACACTATATGAAGGGGCAATACACAATTTGAAAAAGGGAAAATTATAGTCAGTCAGCTGTATATTTAAATTTACGCTGCAGGTTGGTTTAGAAACCAGCAAAACTCTAAGAGCCAATTGTACATTTCAAATTATAAAACCCCTGCCATGTCATCGGAGGCTTATGTGGCTGTTGCCAACATGGGACTCTTAATCCATGTTGGACACGACAAAAAAATTATACTAAAATCAAAACATCTATCTCTTGATCCCAATCTCTCGAACTCTTTCTCCCTTTGTCTCTCCCACTCCCATTCCCTCTCGATCTCCCTTCCACTCTCTCTCATACTCATCTCTCGACCTTTTACTCCCTTTGTCTCTCCCATTCTATCAGCTTTGGTCTACAACCAAATTTCTCTCTCTCTCTCTCTCTCTCTCTCTCATTCTCCCTTAGTCTTTCTCATGCTAAGGTCTTATGTTTTTTAATACGGTTTGGTTAATATCGTATAAGTGTGTCGGAAAAATAATAAAAAAAGAACGAGAGAGGAAGCGGGAAAGAAACTGAGAGAGAATGATAGATATTGAAGGAGAGATCGATCGAGAGAGAATGAGGGAAAAGAAGAGATCGATGTGAGAAAGGAGAGATCAATTGAGAGAGAAAAATAAGGGAGAAGGAGAGATTAAACCAGAAACAAAATGACATGGCGGGGAGAGAATAGAGATTGATTGAGAGAATGTAAAATCCTTTTCTCAAATCACAGAGTCGTTGAGCAGGGAGAGACAACTGTGAGAGTGAAAGAGTGGGAAGGAGATCGAAAGACAAAGGGAGTGGGAGAGAGTGAAAACCCTTTTTTTATTTTCAAATAATCTAAACTATGTCCAACATGGATTAAGAATCCCATATTGGAAACAACCACACAAGTCTTCGATGACACGGTGAGGTTTTTTATAATTTGAAATATACAACCGACTGTCAAAGTTTTATTGGTTTCCGAACCAACTTATAATGTCATTTTAAATGTTGAGCTAGCTCTGACTATAATTTTCCCTTTAAAAAATAGTTAAGTTCCAAAAATTGGATATCACATGAATGAATGTTGATGCCTTTAACCTTGGATATACATATACTCATTCCAAAAATTTTCATAATTAAAGCAGCTCAAAAATCACCGACTTCACATGGCATTTGAATTGAATTTACATGTTACTATGCAAAACGAACACCAGAACTCCTACCCAAGGTTTTTAAAATTGAACCAGACACTGAACCATTTTGGGGACTGGTTCCCAAGTTGAATGATCTGACCATCCAGTTCGAACGGATGGCCTATTTTGACTAAAAATAAAATAAAAATGACCAAAACTGTTGTGTAGGTTGATGGTTTGACCACTCAGGTCATTGGATTGTTAACCAAATCAACAATTTTTGACCAAAAAGCAATTTTAAGGTGAAACAGAACCGATTACCTTATGGATAGGGATGTGGAGAGTTTGGAATCTCCTCCCAGAACACTTTCCAACATGATCCGACACTACACAACTCACATGAGACTGAGACCTACAATACAACTGAGATCCACCATGTATGAAATGTGTGGTGTAAGATCACGTTGGAAAGGCGTTCAAAAGTATCTTGTGGGCAGGACATCTAAACTTAATGTAGGAAGAGTTTGTAGGCAGGGAATCCAAAGTAGTGCAGAGATTTAGTATCAAATCCCATTGCCACTGAGGTTGGAGAGGGATATGGCCTTATAGGCACGAGGGATGGGCAACCTATCGTGTAGCCCTTTGAAGCCACCAGCCCATGAAAAAAAGGAGACTGGATCTACTCCTCACACTTGGTGCCTCACACCGACCTCATAGGCACATCCCGCTGTGCATTGGGAACATTTCCAATATTTTATCACATCCCGCTGTGTTATTATTCACAGGAGATGTTCCCAATGCACGATGGGATGTGCCTGTGGCTGAGGTCGTTGTGAGGCTCCCTGTGTGAGGAGCACATCCCACCTCGAAAAAAAGGGGAACCTCCAATATTTTATCACATTCCAGCAAGCCCAAGAAGCCTCGGAGCATGTGCCTCAACAATTAGAAGGGATTTTTTTTGTTCAATCCACCTCAGAAATCTAAATAAGTTTGTACAGTTGGGAACAACAATGTCAAGGGGAAATTCCATCACAATTCAAGGGGTGGTGTAGCATAACTGAGGGTTTGGAACAACACATTTAGAAAACCAAAAGTTTCTGAGGGCAAATAGACCATAAATTTCTCTAAAAGAAAAAAGCATATGATTTTGTTCAGGTAGAGAAACTTAGGAAAGGAAACTATGATACCGTCACCACCCGGGGTTGACTGGTCGAATCCCTTCCAGCAGTATAGATTTTCTCTTCTGTTCACATCCGGACATACAGATACAGTCTCTAAACACCCCGTAAGCACGTTACTAACAAAGTAGTAAAATATCGTGGACGAGGTTGGTTGATGAATTGTGTATCCACCATCGTCACATCCACCAAATTATTAGTTGAACACTTGTGCCTGCCTGGCTGCCTAGAGAGAGAGACATACACAGACATTTTTCTTTCATCAATCAAATATACAAAACAAGATGTTATCCAAGTTGTGTACAAAACAAATATGTACAGTGCAAATACATATAAAATAATACAAAATATAAGGTTTTGCACTCTACATATTTGCATTTGTACTCCTTCCAAACTGAGCCCAAACGACTGAAAGAATACAAATAGAACCACACAACCACTTGAGGTTAGGCATGTCAAACAAGGTATAGCCATCATTTACAGTATCCAGTTTAGCCATCGTCATGTCCAACAAAAAGAATCTTTAGCATGAAAGGATGGATTCAATCAGGTCATAAAGAGGTGCAAGCTCTTCCTTTTCAATCAAACGAAATTCCTGCATCACACAGCCGATGAAATATGATTATCAAATGCAACTTTAGTTAATTTTAGTATCCAAAAACCTGAAATGCAACTCAGGAACAAAAATTCTGATTCAAAGCCCAGTTTGGATGTTAGATTCATTCATTCTCAGAACAGTTTGTTACACTAGGGACTGTTTGATAACAGCTGAAAATGCTGAACTGAAAAGCTTATTGCTTTGTCTTTTAGTGAATAAGTTTTTAAGGAGGTCACAGGCTCCTTAATGTTAGATCACTTTCTTTTTGGCAGAAAAGTTAGATTACTATACTCTTGAAAATTTTATTATTTTTTTATTCTATCAACTAAAAGACAAAGAAATAAGTTTTTCAGTTACAGCAACATCAGCAATTGCTGCTGTTTACATACCAGAAATATAGTTTTTCCAATATTACATTGAAAGCATAGATTTCTAAACCATCTGAATAAAGAAACATGTATACTTGCAGTATGTTTAGTTTCTTGTAATCTCTGGCAAGGTTCCCCACCAAGTCCAGCAAAAAAAAATTTTGTTCAGCTCCTTTTTTGAATAGAAGAAAAAGCTCTTGCAGGCTATCTATGTAGCTATAATATGCACACCCTTAAGTGAAGGTGTTGGCCAACCTAGAGATTATTTCATGTATATGATTTTGTATAACTAAAACGGTCTTAAGTCAAGCATCTCCATGTGAATAGAAGCATGAAAGCCTGTTATTAAGAGCAATTTGCTTCTATATTTTTGAGTAAAAAATTACAAAAAAAAAAAAAAAAAACTCAAAGCATGAGAGCTTACCCATGTGAATAAAATAAAATGCTTAAAGCAAGTATTCAAATGAGCTTCTTCCTTCAGACTGACAATCTTCTGAAAATGTGAGTGATAGATGTGAGCATATACCCTAAATAGTCTTTTGAAGATTGTCTTAACAACATCTCGGAAATTTGAAGGAAATGGTGCCCCTGTGGCAGGAAATAGATCAGCATGAAATATTTTTATGAAAAAGACACTCTAGTATTATTAACACCATGGAACTTTACATACCCAATTTTTGAGGAAATATTGATTCATCATCGAGCTGAGATTCAATCCAGTCCATCAAATACTCAACATATTTTGGTGCAGATACCTCAATGGGTTTCTTTATTTGAATCCCATCAGCCCATCTGTATTCATACCTGTGGAACATTCAGTTCCTTAGAAACATTTTGGTGCAGATACCTCAATGGGTTTCTTTATTTGAACCCCATCAGCCCATATTTTGGTGCAGATACCTCAAAGGGATGCAATGGGTTCCAAATACTAGAAAACTAAACTTGTAATAAAGAATAACAAAGAAAATAAGAAGAGAATGGAGAGAAGAGAGAGCAAAGCTTTGGGGGAAGAAAAAAGTCTGGCCACTTGAGCCATCCATTAGCTTACATGTGTAAATAGTAAGAAGAGTGTAATAGAAACATATCTCCATTAACAAATAGAGGCAGAAAATGCTTCCCTAAATCTGAATTTCCAGAGTAAAGGGACAAGAAGAGGTGGTTAGTGTCCTCAAGACTCTTCTTATGAAGGATGCACAAAGGGATGAAAGATATCATTCTTTCTCCTAACTGCCTCATTTACCTGTATTAATGACTCTGGGAATTGCATCCTGACAAAAGTCCTTGAATTTTGCTGGTGTAGGGCCTAATCAAACTACCTTACACAAAAATAAAGAAGTTACTGGAGAAGTGGAGGCCAGTTTGCAGGGGGAAAAAGAGGAAGAAAGGATTCCAACTTCCAAGTCTGTCCAAAGTCCAAAGAAAATCTAATAGGTCAAAAGGATGCAAAATACAAGTAGGAATCCTTTTTATGCTCCACCATCAAATAAGAACTTCTCCTGTGAACCTGCTTGAGTGGGCAATTTTCTTGATTAAATATTATAGTTTCCTATAAGCATTGGATTATAACATGATAGCCCCTGGGGCAACAGTACAGGGGATCTCCAGGTCTAGGACTGTTGTTGGGTCAGAAGCTACCAAGGCCTAGCTCAGTTGCATGAATGGTCCATATTCTTCAGTTGTATTACCAATTTACCATCCTCATTCCTAAATTATCAACTTTAACTTGGTCTATCCCAGTTAGGACTGTCTAGAATAACCCAAGAGCAAACATATGGAAAATATTGTTGATGCTAGAAAACTTGATGACTAAATAATTTTATCAGTCTATACTGGTTCAGGTTACCATTTTTTTCATTTTGTTTTTACATTTTTTTTTTATTTTTACCCACTTGATAACTAGTTCATATATGCTGAGATAAAATATGAAATCTAAGCCTGAAGCCACCCAGCACAAACTTGAAACTTACATGTGTCATGAATAACTAGTATAAAACTATGTAATAGATTTGTTTATCAAAAATATGGAATAGAATCTTCACTAAAAAAGATCAAACTGCAAACCACTTTCATATCATTACAAGCAGAAAGAGAATTTAGGCCAGGAACTGGTAGAAAGATACTTTGGTCCTGCAGTCATTGTGGGACAGCTGGATGGCGTGCAGAACTCGGTAAGAGTGCCATATAAAATGTTGACCTGATTGAAGAAGTCAACAGCTGAAAAAAAGGAAACAAAGAATAACCATCAAAACAAAAAGAAAAAATCCAATTCGAAAACTAGAATTACATTCCATAGATGTCAGCACATTCATGTGACTGGATAAAAGACAGTGTGATACTCTGATAAAAAAAAAAAAGATTGTAGTACTGCCAATTGGGCACGGTATATATTAAAAACAAAAATCCAAGGAAACCTGAAATATTGATAAGTCCCTACTGGATTAATTGCTGCACTGAAAATAATAGCAACCAAACAACACAAAGTACACTGCATACTATACAAATTGTTCTTTTCCATATAAAAAAAAGATCAAATGTTACCAACACAAATATGCATACTGGAACTGGAACTATAAAAGTGATAAATTGAACATATTGTTTTAAACCCAACCCATTGGGGATATCTTGTGATTTTGGTTTTGATCTTGGTCCAAGGGATCATGAATATGCAGATATTATCCAACTCCTTGATATTATAAAATCCGTTCTCCTGACTCTTGATGAATCAGATCAAAGAGTTTGTGTTCCTGATCCTCTGCGAAATTTCTCATGCTCTGTTTTTGTTTTTATCTGCAACAACATTTCTCATGCTCATCTTTCTTCAAATCCCTTGATGAAAATCCTATTGGGTCCCCTTCTTTCCTGGTGAAGACAATGTGGGATGGTCTAGCCCCTTAAAGGTCAAAGTGATTTGCTGGGAAGCCTCCTTGTTGATTATCAATACAGGTGATATGCGCCATCATAGAAGGGCATCTTGGTGTTTGTCTCCTCATGCATGTATCCTTTATTTTCAAAGTGTGAGGATGCTTACATCTCTTCCTTGATTGCCTTTCATTACAAAGGTATATAACCTTTTTCTTTATACTTCATTTGGATTTATTTGGCCTGCTCCCTCAGAAATCATTGGGCTCTTTTCCTCTCAGCTTAATTCTATGAACACCAAGAGGACAAAGCTTCTTTGGCATTGCATTAGGGTAGCAGTCTTATAGGGTTGTAAGAAAAATGCTTGGATATTTGAGATAGTTTCAAGAAGAAATGCTCATTATTGAGCCATGCATGGTGCAGGTACTACATAGGTTGATGACAAGAGAAGAATTTAAAGGGAAAATGGTTGGTTCTATCTTAAGGGGGTGGTTCAATGTGATGAACTTTTCTCCTTAAAGACGGGTGGTAGTGAAAACTTGGGAAAGGACAGAAAGGAGTCTTCTAAAACTGAACTTTGATGGGAGTTCCATTGGCAATTTGGGACAATCAGGAGAAGGGGGTTTGAGATCATGAGGACAGAATTATGATGAGCAGAGTTCCACACACTTCTTCCACAACCAAAATTAGCTGTTGATACATGCTGGAATAGGCTTTTTGTTGAAGGGGATGGTTAGGTAGCAGTTGGATGGTTTCTATCTAAGTGATGGGCCATGGAAATTAAATTTTGGACAGGGAATAATCCAAGAACAGCTGACATGTGTGGTTGTCGAGGAGAGGAGACAAATTGGCTAATCACTTGGACAGCATAGGAGATATCAAAATGAGTCATGATGACAAATAAGACTACCCACAAGATGATGATATAATAGCATCTTTAAGAGGTTCACCATCATCTTTGGATAGCTTTAGATTGACCTCAAGTTGTATTAAGTATCAACTTGCTTATTATTTGTAAGATGAGTCAAATTTGACTAAATTTGCAGCATACTTCTGCTGATTGACAAAATATCCTGAGAAGAACGAGTTACCTCCAAGCCCAAAAAATAGATAAGAAGACCAAGATCCTTCATCTTGGAAGTATAACTAAGGAGATCCTTCAAATGAATAATACCCTCATGATCATCTCCAGTAATAAGAATGCCATCCACATACAATGGTAGGAGAGTAATGCCTTGTGGCCAAGTGAGGATAAAGAGTGAATAATCTGAAGGACTCTGAATAAATTCGACATCTATAATGACATAATGAAACCTCTCAAACCAAACATTAGGAGACTGTTTAAGACCATATAGGGATCTCTTAAGGTGACAAACCAAAGTAGGACCACCACAATATCCTATAAGGAATTTCATAAACACTATCTCCCTCATGACATCCAACTGATTAATGTCCCAATGTTTGATAGCCGAGATTGCAAGCACAATGTGAACTGTGGTCATCTTGGCAACAAGAACAAATTATCCTCATAATTGATGCCATACTCTTTTTTATATGCTTGTGCCACCAAACAAGCTTTGTACCTATCAAGGTTTCCATCAGAGTTCAATTTCACATAATAAACCCATTTACTGCCAATAATGGAAGCATCTGGAGGATTAGGAACCAAATCCAGGTATCATTTTCTAGAAGAGACTATATTTCAGCATCATAGCTTCTTTCCAATGTGAAACATCCATAGCCTGCCACTAAGTCTTAGGAATACCTGTAGATGACAAAATTGTAGAAAATAAGCTATGGGATAAAGAGAAATCATAGTGGTCAAGAGGCTTAGAGATACAAGTAGAATGATGTAAAGGTGGGGAAAGATAAGGTAAAGCATCAAAAGAAGAGGTACACAAGGAGGTTATAGTGTTAGAGGAGAAAGGACCTTGAACCGGTAGTGTTGGGGCTAGGGTAGTAGATTCTTGGGTAGTTATCTGCTTTCTAGCATATTGAAGGAGAGATAGAACAGAGCTTATGAGGAGTCCAAAGAACCTATAATATCAAAGGAGCATAAAACCAAAATGGAAGGAACAAGGCACTTTGCAATATGACTAAAAAAGGAGATATTTTCAAGAAACACAACATTTATGGAAATCCTTATTCAATGGGCTTGAGGGTCAATAACAAAGAAAATCTTTTATGATTTGAGTTATATCCCATAAGATCACAAAGGGCAGATTGAGGAGTGAGCTTACTTTGTTCATGGGGAGGAAGGTGGACAAAGCACACACACCCAAAAATATGAAGAGAAGAGAAGTCTAGTGACCAGTGGAACAAACTTTGGAATGATGAGGTATTACCAAAAACAAAGGAGGGAATCGAATTAATAAGATGAACAGATGTACTAGTTGCCTCCACTCAAAATGAAGCAGGAGCATGAGAATCTTGCAACAAGATTCTCACAGCATTCAATATATGCCTATTTTGCATTTTGTTACCCCATTCTATTGTGGAGTTCCAAACTTCCGGGGAAAGGATTTTGTGAATGTATTCCATGTTCCCTCAGAAAGAATTGGAAGTCACCATCAATGTATTCCCCCCTGAATCTAAACATAATATTCCCACAATTGTGTCAAATTGGTTCTTTACCACGGCTAGAAAAAGTTTAAAAGTATAAGAAACTCTGGTTTTTGTCTAAGAAAATATATCCAAGTATAGTAGGTAAAATCATCAACAAAAATCACACAGTATTTATAACCCATCTATGAAATCACTAGAGACGACCAGACATCACTGTGAGTCCACTTAAAAGGAGCATCATAATGTGCATTAGAAGTAGGACAAGGCAATACACTACTTTTATTCAAACCACAAGAAATGTAGGATTTATTAACATGAGCAAAAAAAGTAGCTTTAGAAGACAAATAGCCAAAACAAAACAAAAAATCAAGTTTATTAGCAAAAGGGCGGCCAAGGTGCCTTTGCCATAAGTGCCACTCATTATTTCTGCAAATAAGTTTTGAACTAGGTGTAGTGGAGAGTAAATAAGATAGGTTAGGTGAAACAAGTGTCTTCTTGAACTCTAAGGCAAACAACAATCCACATCTATGCCCCTTCCCCTTTACTGTCCTAGTGCATTGATCCTTAATCAAACAACCATCATAAGAAAAATATACAATGTTACCATCGTCAACAAACTGTCCAACTGAAATCAAATTGGTCGTAAGTTTAGGGACAAGAAGTGTCTTAGGAAGGTGAAGTTGAGAAGAATTAAGTATGTAAAGACAAATCACTACAACTAATGTTTTATAGTTTTTCACCATTGGTTGTAATGCTATGTTTATTAAGAGACTAGGGCTTAAGATAATGACCACGATGTGCTCCTATCATGTGATTAGAGACACCAAAATCAATTATTTAAACATGATTAGGTGAACAACAATAAAGAGAAGACTCACTAGACAACCTAATAGATGAAAACACAGTAAAAAATAGCTATAGATACTAATTTCTGCACCTTATTCTTAGTAAGAATACTAGAAGACCCACTCTTGGTTGAAGGCCTAAGTGGAGAAGAGGGAATCGTGCCACCACCAGCCGGATTCTCAATGCAAATCTAGAAAGCCTTATGCTAACCCATTGTTTAACCACAAATACTTCCCTTATGTGAACATGTAGGACACTTAGTTATTATGTGTCCCTTTTGCTTACAATAGGTACATATATTCTTATTTTTGCAATGAGAAAACCACATGGCCGTACTCCTTACATTCATAGCATTGCATATTGGATAGATCCTTTTTAGGCTTGGATCTATTTGTTAGAAAAACTGCTTCTGCTCCCAAATTCTGCTTCCCACCAATAAGTTGATTGAATTACAAGCCTTGTCTCCTCCCTCAAAAGTTCTCCCAAAAGCACATCCAAGCTTGGAGTAGTATCTCTGCTCAAAATATTTGATCTGATTACCTCATATTCGTCACAAGTGCATCAAGAAATGCATGGTCTTTCTTTTGTCAAAATGTTCTTTCATAGTCTTAACACAACATGCTGTTAAAGATTTTTTTTTTTTTTGATAAGTAACATGCTGTTGAAGATTCACCCATACGTATCAGTTCATACTCAGTCCATAGATTTAAGTCTCTATCCGATACTATTTGAAAAAGGTTAGATTGTTGATAAACCTTCTCCATGTACTCAAATATCTTTGCAGTTTTCAAGCCCCTCATTGGAATGGCTATATTAGTCTCAATTGATCCAAGAATCCAGGAAACAATCTTGGCATTATCAATATTCCATTGTTTAAGCCCCTTGCTATTAGATACATTAGGTTTGGGTGATCAGTCATCAATATGACCCCAAAGACCCTGCCCATCAACACAAATCTAGAAGTGAAACTTCCACAGTGAATAATTACTCTATCAAACCTTATGGCAAGAATATCTCTTCTATCCGAGGCCATTCCAGAAATGAAATATCAAGTAAACACACTCCAAGGCAAGGAAACAGATATTAAAGCAAGTAATAAGAAGAGGTCCGGCACCAAAGAAATCAGCCTCCACAGAAAATAACCCAAAATACTAAGAAATTGGGCAGCAGTCCAAAAAAGGAAGGTACAGGTTCAAAAGAGACGGAAATATAGGGAAGCTATTGATGAGAAGAAAGGAATCAAAGCCCTTCGAAATCAGTCTGGTCTTCGA
Organism: Nelumbo lutea; assembly: GCF_056320005.1. Lineage (NCBI taxonomy): Eukaryota > Viridiplantae > Streptophyta > Magnoliopsida > Proteales > Nelumbonaceae > Nelumbo > Nelumbo lutea. The sequence goes on from NC_142689.1 coordinate 2,658,510, forward strand.
TCCAAGGGAAGGAATAAGTGCAAGGGCTTAGGACAACTTAGAATCCAAGAGCACACAGTGATCGGAACAATCAGTAAAGAAAAAACAGAAAAATCCAACCTGATTGGACTCCAGAAAAACAGTGCTGATTGCTGAGTTTGTATTGATCAGAACAGCCACCAAATAGTCTTAGAAAGCTTCAATGTAATCCTTTTTAAACTTGAACTAAAAGCTGATGCAAGTTGCCTACTCTGATGCCATGAAAGTTCATACAAGAGAAGAGAGAGAACAAATTTGGAGGGTTTGTCTAAGGTACCATACGCCCACACTAGTTGTATTATATACCAATGAGATACAAAAGTTAGGAAAGGATTATTGTACCCTTATCAAGTCTAGACTCAAGTAAAAGAAAGAATAAAAAAACAATAAGGAAATAATGTACAATGATATAATACATAGAATACACAATAAAAAGATACTCCCAAAGAGATCAGCTCTTATAATCTCCGATGTTAGAGTTTAGGCCCGTGGTCTAGGCTCCCGCCAATGCGGGGTCTGGGGAGGGACAGATGCATGCAACTTTACCCCTCCACATACAGAGAACGTTACCCCTCAACATACAGAGAAGCTATTTCCAAGATATGAATCCCAGTCACCAGGTTGCAATGCACTTAGAGTTTTGGCATCTGAGATGAATTTCAATATCTGTAAATATTTTGGCCAACAGCTTAGCAAGATTGGGAGTGAACCACACCACATTAGAATTAGAATGGGGAAGGCCAGGCCTGGGGTTACTTTATAATCCCATGGCTAATGGCTTTCAAATGTTTTACAAACTGTCAGACTTTGACTGCCTTGTGATGGTTTATAATCCCATGGCTTTCAAATGCTTTTATTGTTGCTGATAAAAATGTATTTTTGTACCATTGTATCATAATGGGTGTAAACTGATTGAATTCTAATTGGATCACACAATATCCGAATTCGAATTCGATATCCGACGGATATTGAAAATTAATATTTGAATTCGAATCTGATTAAATTTTGAATATTCGATTCGATTAATTAATTATTTTAGATAATTAAATTTTATTGATATAAAGTATATAAATATATAAATTATTTATATAACTTAATTATTATATATATTATATAAAATATTTTATATATTATATATAAGAATTAAATAATCAATCAAATTCGGATATTTATTGAATCGAATCAGATTATATCCGAATTCAATTGATTAAATATTCGAATTATCTGAATTTGATTCAATTATATCGAATATTGAATTCGAAATTGGATTTTCGAATATTGTTATGAATTACTTATACTAGAAAAACTTGGATGAACCAGCAACGTAATCAGGCAGCTCATCATACTTGGTGGATTAATTTGATGACATAGAGAAACATACTATATATTATTGAACTTAGCAGCAATTGTACTCTTTTAGTTGGTAAGTTTAAGAGTTTTACTGTTTACAGCCATCCATTCATTAGGATCCTCTCCAGGAGGTAGCCGTACAGCTTCCCTCAAGTTCCCACTACCCAAGGTAGCATCAATGTGTTTTTGAAGCTGTGCACCCTGCATATAAAATAAGTAATCAAGGCAGCTATACTAGAAGAGATGAAGAAATAGATAACAAAACAGAGCAGCTAAGCACTAACCTTACTTCCCGATGGAGCATTCTTTTTGGGACGAAATGTTCTCTGATTCCTGTTTAGTTTCGTGTATCAAATTTATAAGAAAATGATTCTTTGGGCCAAAGTAGCAACACTAATACTTGCATCCACCAGTTTCAACATAATAATAATAATAATAATAATAATAATAATAATAATAATAATAATAATAATAATATCTTAGAAGATGAACAACAATAATAATAAAACATCTTCATATATAAGATAAATAATAATAATTTCACCAGCAGCACACAAGTTAGCATAAGCAGTATCTACCTCATCTCATAACTGGTTCCATATTACTAGTAAAGAAAAGATCCTCCTTTTTAATAAACTGACTACCATGATCTCAAGCTTGTCAGCTCTTGCTATTACTTCATTTCACAATGTAAGTCTAACCAGCATGCCCAAAATGTGGAAGATTGAATTTTTTCATACACCATATTGTACAGTTAACAAGGTAGCAATGACCCTTCTAGCAATATTAGTGTTTAGGCAGTTCTTTATTCATATGCTAAATTGCAGTGACTCAAATTATGTATTTAAACATGTTTCAAAGAAACCAAAGAAAAAAATTAAAAAAGAAAACATCTGGCTCTAAGGAGTATACCCAGCCTGCTATCACTCATTTCTATAGTTCAACTCCACCAAATTGGTTTTATTACCAACTTATTGTTTTTCAGTGTTGCATGGACACAGAAACAGAAACCAAAATCTGATGTATGTCTAAAATCTGACTTGGCAAGAAGAAAAAACAAAGACTCATGGACATGTCTATAGAAAAATATAAATTATTAAAACAGTTCATGCTTTTTTTTCAAAACGTAATATTATATACATATCTATACTATTTTAAAAAGCACGAATAGTCTCACTAATATTTCTTGAATTTTTTGAGGACAAAATTTGCCCTTCTATATTTAAATTTATTGATAAAAAATGAGGGCAAAAGGGCAATCAATTATTGATATTAAATGAGTTGAAAAAAGACAATTATAAGATATTCAATGCATTCAATTTCCTTTCATTAAATCCAACACTTAAGGTATTAATTTACATTCAACTTCATTGAATCATATATTTAAGGCATCTTTATTTATTCTCACCATTAAATTCTATTAATTAAATCCATACATAATAAATTAATAATTCCAATAACATAAAAAAATACTTTTAAAATCTACCTAAAAAAATAGTGTATTCAACTAAATAGTGGTAAGAAATTAAATCATTTCAAGTCAAATAGGCCAATCCATGTTGTCACAATTAAATAATAAAATTCAAAAATAAATAAAATGCAAAAAATATATAAATTAAAAAATTGGGAACATTTTTAACATCATATATTCAACATATTAAACAATAATAAGTATGATAAATAAGAAATGTTTTTATTAATGATGGAAATAGAATGTAAAATTTAAAATCAATTAGAAATAAAACTATTTTCCTATTCTCTCTCATTAAATCTCATATTAAGGTATATTCTCTCATTAAATCCATAAAATTAATTTTAATATTATAAAAATAAATATTTTGCAAAAATAATTTGAAAACAAAACTATTTTATTCACTCCCAATGGTGGGTAAGCAATTCAACCATTTTGGGTCAAATGGGTTAATAAATAGTGTCACATTTAATAATAAAAAATAAAATATATAATACAAAAAATAAAAAGAATTGCACATATCACTAATATTGCATATTCATTATACTAAATAAAAATACATATGAAATGCAAAGTAATTTTATTAATGATGAAAATGAAATGCCAAAGTTAAAATCAACCTATAAATGAAATGATGTCATAGTCAAATAATTAAATTTTTATAAATAGAAAATATAAATAATAACAAAAAATTGAAAAAAAATTGGCACATATCTAATGTTAAATATTCATAAAAATAAATATTGGGTACATCACTAATATTATACATTCATTATCAATGATGGAAATGTAATATAAAATTTAGTGTTAACCTAAAAATCAAATTATTTTCTTTTTTGGGTTGTGGGTTAGTGGTTTAGGTCAAATGGACTAAACGATGATATGATAGTTAAATAATAAATCTTTAAAAAATAAAAAGTACAAGTAATCAAAATAATATATAAAAAATTATAGATTAATTGTGTCAAACAAAAATTAAGAATAATAATTAAAATTATTTATATAATGTAGATGATATATAATTTAAAACAAATCCAAAAGTAAATCTATTTTCTTATCTAGATGGTGGGTCAATTATCCAACTTTTTAAAGAAGCTCATGATGTCATAATTGAATAATAAATATTTAAAAAATATGGAACACAAACAATGAAAAAGTACAAGATTTTATCGCACTTGGGAACATTTATAATGTTATATATTCATCATAATAAATAAAAATAATTGTTAAAATAAAATTTATTTTTATTTATGACAAAAACTAATGGAATACAAAATTTAATAATAATAATAATAATAATAATAATAATAATAATAATAATAATAATAATAATAATAATAATAATAATAATAATAATAATAATTGTTATTATAATTTAAAATTTCCACATGCAATGCACATGCACATTTATTACAAGAATTTGAGTTTATTTTTAATCATATTGTTACTTTTGTTAACTTTCAATTTTTATCTTAATTATGATATATCTAAAATTCAAGTAATTAATATGAAAAAAAACTCTCACGTGCAATGCACATGCTTAATTACTAGTACCTAGAAAAAAATAAGAATATGAATTTATGATTCATTTTAGGTCATTTACTAGAACACCCCTTATAGTTTCACATATTTACTTAAACCTACCATATAGTTTGCATTTTACTAAAACACCCCTTATAGTTTGCAACCTATTTACTTAATCGACCTTTTACTAAGAACTATTTGTTTTGCCATATGAAAATAGTAACATGATCACCTAAACAGAGTGAAAAATGTTTAAGGGCATGGACCCATGGTTGTTTATTCCAAAAGCACCTTTAAACTGAGTGGAAAATGTTCAAGGGTATGAATCCATGGTTGTTTATTCCAAAAGTACCCCTAACACTGTTTTGTATAGAAAACAAAATTGACAATTGGAGAGAAAAATAGAGTGGTTGTTTGTGTCTTATTAGGGGCAAAAATGGTATTTTTGTTTTTAATTTCTTTTGATTAAATTTATTTGAATGGATATTAGTGTTAAAACTATCATTTTTCACTTTCATCGAATGGAAGGTCCATTAAGTAAATTGATGACAAATAATAAGAGATGTTTTTATAAAGTACAAACTATAGGATAGGTTTTAGTAAATTCATGAAACTATAGGGGGTGTTTTAGTGAATGACCCTTCATTCTATAATGAAATGCCAATTTTCAAGAAAATCATTTATTATCCCCAAGCAAATACAACTAGGGGTAGATTCGAGCCAAGCCGAGCCGAATACTTGGCTATTCAAGCTCGACTCACAAGAATAGTATTAGGCTTGAGCTCGAGCTCGACTCGGTTCATGACTTGCAAGTTCGAGCTCAACTATAAGTCAAGTTTTTTTGAAAAATAAAAATTATATGTATAAAATTATTATTTTTTATTTTTTAGACAAAAAATTAAGAATTATAAAAATTATTTAATATTATATATATACAAAAATAATTATAAAAATTATTTACTATTATACATAAAAAATAAAAATATTATTATATATAATAAAATAATTTATTACATATATGTATTTATGTATGTATATATATAATGAAAATTATTTATTTAATACTAGGCTTGTGAGCCTCAAGAGCCAAGCTTCACTAGGCTCGATTAGCAAACGAGCCTATATATTGGGCTCAAATTCGGCTCGAAGCTCGGTTTTTTCACGAGCCGAGTTCGAATAGCCGCCCCACATACAAAATCTAGCATTAGACCTTGTACTTTGTGAGAATTGGGTCTTGCCCCAGCTTTCCATATGGTTGGTTTGTTTATGTCTTTATGATGATCAAGAACCATGGCTGCTACATTGCACTACTGTAACTAGGCTCAGTTTGGAAAGAGTACAAATACAAATATGCAAAGTACAAATACATACAAAATAATAGAAATTAGAAGGTTTTGTACTCTACATATTTGTATTTGTACTCCTTCCAAACCAGCCTTACAAACTTTTTCTTCTTTTTTGAATGTAACAGAAGTATACTACACACAATGGGGGGCCATTGTTTTATTTTTATGAACTTTCTTAACTTTCTGATTCTCTATTTTTCTTTCAAGGCAAAGGGCAAATACAGCCTAAAAGGTTATTGAAGATAAAGTTTTTTTTTTAATAGAAGAAGATAAAGTTTTTATTCCTATATACCTCTTAACCCTTGAGCAGTTAACCTTCATCATTAGCCTTGATTTGTTTATAATAACCTTCATGTCCCTCCTTGGGACTTCATTTTTTACCACAAGAGAGAGAGAAATGAAGAAGAAACAGAAAAGCCGGAATGTAGCAAAAAATTATGTTTCCTATAGAGGAAATAATTTTAAGAACGTACTACACAACAGAGTCTTATTTAGGTAGACATAGTGTATGTCAGTTAATGTGGAGGGATGAAAAACCCACATCATCGTCCATATTAGACAGGCAGCTCTCCCTCAGATATGTCATATATAGTTCACTCATTTAGTGCTAGTAAAAGAAAAGGTCTATAACCTTATCTTTGTTACTTAATAAATGTCTTGTAGAAAACAATAATGCATTCATCGTGCACGTTAGGTATTTATTTAAGTCAAATAAGCTAAGCAAGTGGATAAAGAATAATATAAGTGTTCATCAAGAATTCATTTGAGTATGTACATGTCCAACACAGACACTTGATCCGCTCAAGAGAGTCGATGCAACATTATTGGTTTCACAACTCATGATGCTATATATAGCTCATAAGCAAGTTCACAGATATGCAACTTCTCATGACAAATCAAACACAAAGCAGCAGCAAGCCAGCATCCGCACATTAATTATATATATATATATATATGCATGGAACATTATATATCCTTCTACCTAGCTTGCACATCATCAAATTGCTGAATCTTAATCATCTTAGCCTCTGCCCAACATTATTTATTCAAATATAGTAGAAGATCCAGATGAATGCTTTTTCATCCTTTATCAGAGATCGAATGAGAAATTGAGAAGAAGACCTAATTTTTCATAAGCTCATTTGATCTGCACTTAACTGCATGCTTGTTGTGATCAATATATAGTTGAGTTGACCCTGTTTATTTCAAAAAATGCAAAATACGTGTTTTACTTCATTATCTACATTACATCAGGCATGCATGCATCAGTGCTCCACCGAAAAACAAATATCATTCCAAGCTCCGGCCAGAGGAATCTAAAATAAGATTATTTGTACCCAATTGTAAGAACAAATTAAACGGCTTCAGACAGCAACGGCATAAATCCTTCGCTTCCCATTCGGTAATTGGATAATCGAACCAAATCTACCAAAGCCCGAGTTATAAAACGTGTGAAAGACTACTTAATCACCAAAAAAGAAAACGTTACGCGCGCACACAAAGGTGCTCCATAGCTCACGTGTCATACAAAAGTATACAAGACCGAGATTCTAAATCGGTAAATGTTTTGTTTCTCAAAGGCTCGTACGTCCTCAGCGCCTAATATTTGAGTTTTTTTTTTTTAATTTAATTTCTCACTTTTCTTCTTTCTTCTGACCGATTGACGATAGAAGGAGAATTCAAGGAGCTCGGATCGGGCACTAGAAAAATCCTTCAACTTGATTAACAATTCATGAAATCACAACCCAATAAAAACAAGAACAATTCAAAGTCTAGATCCTTAAAACAATCAAAATCTCCAGCATGGACATCGAACGATCAGAAATAATTCAAGGTTATCAACGACATAACTCCAACCATCAATTCTACGACACTAAAAGGATGAAGAAGAAACAATTGAAGGAAAGCAAAACCAACGATATTAAAGAATTCGTGTAAATGATGGTTTATACCTGCTTCCGAGACCAAAGAGACTCATTGGTTAGAAACTTAGAAATGAATATTTCCCTGATTTTAATTGCTTTCGAGGGTAGAGATGATGGTGGTGGTGGGATCGCAGGGTTCTGTTCTTCTCCTCCTCTTCCCCAATCTCTCTATCTTCTCTCTCTTCCTCTCTCTCTCTCTCCCTCCAAGGCGCACCAAATGTTGGAGCAATTATTTATAGGTAGTGGGGGAGAGACAGGGACTCGGAGTTGGAGGGAAAAAGTCCAGACAGGCATTTGAGATGGAGAGAAGCCAGGTCTCTCTCTCTCTCTCTGCCAGCCAAATAAAGCCATAAAATTAATCACCCAAAAATGTTAATATCCCATGAAAATGCAATCGGTCAAGCTTGATGATAATCTGGCCATTTTATTATATGACCCCACTGTGGAATTAGAGGCAGATTTAGATCTAGTGTTTCAGTTCAGTGGATCGAGATGAAGAAATATGACTATGATGCGGTGGATTATATATAGATGTACTATTGATCGTAATGTTTTTGTTGTGAATGATTGATGATGATGTTGTTGTGAATGATTATGATAAGACTATTTATTGATCATACCTAAAAATATAAATAATATTGAAAATTTCCATATTTTTTCTACTCAACATTTAAAAATGTCCAATACTAAAATGCATCAAGGACATTAAATCTAATGTTGAAATAATTATGACTAAGGTATAAAGATATAAAAAATAAACATTTTAATTGTTTGTATAAAGAGCTACACGATAATCAACAATACTAAGAGCTTCAAACATGTAGATATCATATAATAACTTTATTAATGGTAATACTAACCGATGTAATCTACTAAAAATTTACCATAACATACATCAAATTGTTGTAACATCAATGGATTTAATTAGAGGTGTAAAGTGGGATGTGTCAAGCCGGCAGCTGTGAGTGGTTCGAGCAAAAGGTGGGACGTGCCATGCTGCCTCCTCGGTAGAAATTTTGGGGGTCGGCTCGGCACGGCCCATGGCCCAGGCCCAGGTGGGCTCGTGCTGTGCTGTGTTGTGTTGTGGGCCCGGGCCAAGTCGGGCCACAGGGCAGGCCTTGGGCCTAGGCCAAACTGGGCTGCACTATTTTTTTTTTTGAAAATTTTGATTTCTTTTCTAAGTGGCGAGCTTGGAACACTACAGGATTACCCTTAGTAAAGTTGGTCCTTGGAATGACTTGTTCGCTAGGGAGCTCGGGCGAGCTGATAACTTTAGCTCGCGAGCTACAGTTGCCTCGGAGTATCTCTTCAAAGATAGCACGGGGAACCCGGAGTTCACCTCACGGCGGACTCCTCCCCTCGTGAGCTGTAACGTAGCGGACTGCTTCATGGGCCTGTCACTTGGTCGCTCTGGGCTTCAACGCTAAGCTGTCGCTCATGCTAAGTCGGCACCTACATGTCACTGTTTCATAGGTTGGGTCAAGTCATCCTTCATCAGAATGAAATATGAAAATAGAATAAATTAATAAAATACAAAAATACAATATGGTTATAAATTGAAAATACAAAATTACATTATTAAATTTTAAACACAATCAAATAAATTAAATAAAATTAAAAAGATTTGAAAAAATAAAAAATTCTATACAAATAGTCAAATTCATGACTTTCATCATCTACTTCGAGTGAAATATCCGGTGTAGTATCATGCCCTCCTTTGCCTTGTAATCTATTTTCTGCATCAAGCCAATCCTTGAAGCAAATGCACGTCTTTATGCTTTCATCGTTCATGCAGCTTCTTTTGTCATCGAGCACCCTGGTACCTGCACTAAAACAAGACTCCGATGGAACTATAGACACCGGAGGGGTTAGCATATCACATGCCATGGCGGGAGAACTGGATAATTTTTCGAATGTTCACTCTACCAGGTTAAAATATCAAAATTATTTGATCCGGCCACTCCTAGCTGGCGTTCGCGTGACTCCTGAGAGGTACCTGAGATGAGAGGAAAGAGGAAGAACTCTCGAGGGGTTTCCCGGCAGGAACGCTCTGATGCTTAAGTTAGTATTGTGTGCAAGAAGCGAAAGGAGAACGAAGGCTAAGAGTGAGGATAGCTCGTTACCACTAAGTTCAAGAGGTCAGAGATTCAAGAAGAAGTTTCCTTTCTGCCCTGAGGGCTTTTATAGGGACACTCACATCAGGTTGGACACAACCGTCACTGGGCTCCTGCCACAGCCGTTACCGGTCAGGGCTGCGCAGGTGGTCGTTGTGGTGTACGCTTCGCTCGGGTGAGTGACACGTTTCCAAAGTGGCAAAAGCAACAGCTCGGCACAAAAGCAAGCCTAAGGCGCAAGCACCAAGGGGAGAAACCAGTGGTCCAAACTCCCTACTAGGGGCCCAAACTCACCTTTGCCCCAAACCAGAAAGTAATCCGAACTGGCCTGCCTTGTAACAGTTCGAGATACCCCTCGCCGAACAGGCTTGCCTTGTAACAGCTCGGGATACCCCTCGCCGAACTGGCCTGCCTTGTAATAGCTCGGGATGCACCTCGCCGAACTGGCCTGCCTTGTAACAGCTCGGGATGCACCTTGCCGAACTGGCCTGCCTTGTAACAGTTCGGGATGCACCTCGCCGTACTAACCTGCCCTATACATACCTCCGAACTCAAGACTTCGCCTCGCTCACCACTCCACCACATCACCTTCAGGTCACCAAAACCAAACGAACCGTACTATGCCTGACACTGAGGAAGTCTTTACCCGAGGACGCCGCACCTGACTGACTTGGGATCTGACGCCTGACGACCGCATTCTAAACGGCCACCTGACACCGCCATCTCCAGTTGGAGAGACGGTTAGGCAGTGACAGTTCCGTCCCCAACAGAAAGGGCGACGGCCGAATTGACAGACGCAAGGGTAATCATACCTGACCTGACAAGGGCCTCGGAGCAAGTGCGCGAAGTGATTATAAAAGCTCCCTGCCCCCAACAAACAAGGTATGTGAACTTTGCGCTATCTGGTCTACACTTCACCTTTGAGAGATTACTGACTTGAGCTTCGGAGCTATCCCACTGGGTTCCCCCCGGAGTTCTCCAAATCTTTCCCGTTTCAGGCTCCCCGACGCTCCAGCCCAGAGGTGAGTTTGTTGACAGCTAAGACCGGCCGGATTGCGCTCCATCAATTGGCGCCGTCTGTGGGAAAGCTTCCAAAAGCCTCCCTCTAAATCTCTTTTACCTACCCTTCTTTCAAAAACTCCAACACCCACTCCAACACCGAAATGGCCTCCTCCAGCAGTGCCGGACGTGGAACTGAAATAGCCACTACCGGAGAACAACTTCATGTTTCGGCGGTGTGCATTGGGCAGTTCACCATCCCCCTTTCAGTGGATGGGATCCCAAGTTTGAATGTGCCACAAGCGGTGGCACCTCTGAGCACTCCCTCGCTGAACATTCCCCTTCCACCCCCCATCGAAACGAACTTCGCGGAACCAACTGCTATCCCACTAGTAGCCCACCAAAACCAGCTAGATGACCTCATGCAATGCATGCGGGCAATGCAAGCCCAAATGCAGTAATTCCAGCAGCACCAACTCTAGCAACACCAGGTGTTGCACCACCTCTCCCAACACCATTATCAACAACAGTTCCCTCAGCTACCCTTGAACCAACCATTGCTTCCACCTCGCCACCTCGTTTCAAAGTCGGTCAAGGCCTCCCCTCAAAGTGGACGACCTCACCAAGGAGAGGCTTCCCGACCACGGAATCCCCCTAATAGTCAGGCCTCATCCCCAGGCAGAAAGCAAAGAAAGATCACCCCCGCCTCGCAGCCCGCGGGTGGGTCAAGAACCTCGCCAACAAAGTCACCTCGGCCCTCCAAGCCCGAGTTCCCACTCACGGAGAACCGCTTCAGCGCCTTAGCAGCAGGCCAGCATTCCGAGCCCATCGAGCTCGGCAACACGGAGGTAAGCAGCGCCAGCACCAGGCCCACTCAAAGAAGGCACCGACGAAGTCGCCGAACTGCTACCCGCGTGCTACCCGAGCTCAGAGGCAAGGAAGAAACGAGCTCGGGTGAGGTAAAAACCGTCCCCATTCTCTCAGTTCCTTCCCCCCTTTCAGCAGAACTTTTGGCAGTCCCCTTGCCTAGAGATTTCAAACTCCCTTCTCTGGACAAGTATGATGGGTCCTTTGACCCCAACGACCATGTCGACGCGTTTCAGTCGCAAATGCACCTTGCTAGGGCAAGCGAGTCGTGCATGTGCATGGCCTTCACCACCACCTTCAGAGGGGTGGTCCGCACCTGGTACCGGATCCTAGCTCCCGGGTCAATAAGAAGCTGGCCCCAGTTCATGCAGATCTTCACTGTGCACTTTGTTACAAGCAAAAGGTGTCCCAGAACCGAGGAAAGTATCTTTAGGGTAATCCAAAGAGAGGGAGAACCCATCCGGAGCTACACCAAACAGTTCAATGAGGCATGTTTGCAGATCCCTCGGTTAGACCCCGTGGTACAGCTCACAGCGGCCAAAAGAGGGGTGACGCACAAAGAGTTCAAGTATCACATGGTGGCCAGCCAGCCAGCAACCGTGGCCGACTTCCTCAAGCTCGCGGACAAGTTTATGAGAACAGAGGAAGAGATAAACCAGAGAAATGAAAGCGGGGTTGAAAAAAGAAAAAGAGAAGGTGAGCCCTCCAACCCCAGCGATAGAAGAGGCCAAAACCGAGAGGCGAAGCCAAGCCAGCCATCCCGAGCTCCCTTAGCAATTCGAATGGATTACACGCCATTGAACACAAGGCGGACCGAGATCCTGATGACGATCAAGGACGCCCCTTACGTAAAGTGGCCACCTCGCCTGAAGAGCAACCCCAACGAGAGGAACAAAAATTTATATTGTAGTTTTCATAAAGATCACGGTCATAGCACCGAGCAATGTAATAATCTTCGCGATGAGATAGAAGGACTCATCCATCGCGGGTACTTAAGAAATTTTGTACATTATGACAATAGTAATAAAGCAGGTCGAGCAACAGACCGGCCGAAGCCTTGTAGCGACCTCCCCCAGAAGAAATGCAAGTCCGGGGTACCATCCACGTGATAGTGGGTGGTTCGGTGGTGGCAGGGTGCACTTCAGCAGCAGTAAGGACGTCAGTTCGCGAAGCAGCCCGAGAGGAGCAGAACCCTCCCAAGGGGCCGAAGAAGGAAGAACCGATCTTTTTTACAGAAGACGACGCGCGAGGTGTTCACTACCCCCACGACGACGTGCTCGTCATAAAGCTAAGGATCAACAACTTCGAAGTCCGGCGCGTACTGGTGGACTCAGGCAGTTCGGCGGACATCCTATTCAAATTGGCGTTCGACCAATTGCAGTTGCAGAAAAGCGATTTGAAACCCGCTCACACTTCTCTGGTAGGCTTCAACGGAGAGGAAGTCAGGCCCTTGGGAAAAATAACAGTACCTCTGGAAGTCGGCACATGGCCGTGCGCAGTAAGACTCAACCACGACTTCCTGGTGGTCGCGGCCCCCTCCCCATACAACGCCATAATAGGGCGACCAATTACGCATATTCTGCGTGCGGTGGTCTCCACCTATTACTTGGCAATGAAGTTTCCCACAGACTTCAGTGTGGGGGTAGCGCGGGGCGACCAACTTGAGTCCCGCAAGTGCTATGTTGCCGCCCTAAAGGGAAAAACCAAGGCAGCCGATGATCTCGAACTAGAGCGACCTGCGGAGCAGGGCGAGGAACGAGCTTCGCCCACTGAGGAAACAGTCGCAGTCCCGGCCTCGGCTACAGACCCGGCGTGAACACTACAGATCGGTGCCTCCGTCAACGAGCCTTTGCGAACTGAACTGGTGAGTTTCTTACTCCAAAATTTAGATATTTTTGCATGGTCTGCGACAGATATGCCCGATATTGACCCTGGCCTTATAACTCACAAGCTTAACACTGACCCTGTAGTCAGACCCATTAGACAGAAGAAACGCAACTTAGCCCCGGAGCGCTGGAGGGCGGTCGATGAAGAAGTCGAAAAGCTCCTCGCAGCGGACTTCATAAGGGAAGTTCATTACCTGAGCTGGGTAGCCAACCTAGTGCTGGTGAAAAAAGCCAATGGCAAGTGGTGCATGTGCGTCGACTACACTGACCTGAACCGAGCTTGCCCAAAAGACTGCTTCCCCCTGCCCCGAATCGATTGCCTGGTGGACGCGACTTCGGGGCACAAGCTGCTAAGCTTGCTGGATGCCTACTCAAGCTACAACCAGATCAAGATGGACCAGTTCGACCAAGAAAAAACCAGCTTCATTACTGAGTTCGGCCTGTACTGTTACAAGGTCATGCCCTTCGGGCTAAGGAATGTTGGTGTGACCTTTCAAAGACTTGTAAATAAACTTTTTTGGCCTTTGATTGGCATGAAAATTGAATGTTATGTAGACGACATGGTCATCAAAACACAGTTTTCGCGAGAATTAATAAAAGACTTGGATTCTGTCTTCCAAATCCTACATCAATATAACATGAGACTAAACCCAAACAAGTGTGTCTTCGGTGTCACCTCGGGTAAGTTTCTAGGATACATTGTCAACCGGTGCGGTATTGAGGCCAACCCAAACAAAATAAAGGCCATCCTTGATATGAGACCACATCGGAAAGTAAAAGAAGTTCAAAGGCTAAACGGCCGCATAGCCGCTCTGAGCCGCTTCATGTCCAAGTCGGCAGACCGTTGCCTGCCTTTCTTCAAGGCAATCAAAGGTAAAGGGTTCGAATGGACCCAAGATTGCCAGCTCGTGTTCGACGAGCTAAAAACTTACCTCGCCACCGTACCAACCTTAGCCAGACCCGAGGAGGGCGAGGTCTTAGAACTGTACCTCTCGGCGAGCGACGAAGTGGTCAGTTCGGTATTAGTAAAACAAGTAAATCGGGTCTAGCGGCCCGTCTATTATGTTAGTAAAATTCTGTAGGGAGCAGAAACAAGGTACCCGCAGATAGAAAAAATTGCCTACGCACTGGTGATATCAGCTCGGAAACTCCGCCCGTACTTCCAAGCTCACACCGTCGTTGTCTTAACCGACAAACCCCTAAGACAAGTCTTACTGAAGCCCGAGGTCTCTGGTAGACTGACGAAGTGGGCCATCGAACTCAGTGAGTACGATCTCCAGTACAAACCACGGACCGCAATTAAGGCCCAAGCTTTGGCAGATTTTATCGCCGAGTGCACTTTCAGCCACGAAGCCCTACAGGTTGAGCCCGAGGTCCCCAGTTCGGGCGAACCCGGAGCTCCCAAGCCAATAGAGTCTGAACCCCGTGAAGTAGCAGCCAGTGTAGCATCTCTCCTGGTCAGGCGAAATGCGAACTGGGATGAGGAGCCCTGGACCCTTCACGTGGATGGTTCCTCGAACAAACAAGGCAGCGGGGCTGGAATAGTCTTATGCGGCTCGGGCAGCACAAAATTAGAATACACACTTCGCTTTGAGTTCGCAGCATCCAACAACGAGGCAGAGTACGAAGCACTGATAGCCGGGCTGAACCTAGCGCAAAAGGTAAAGGCAAAGCACTTAGTCATCTGCAGCGATTCCCAGCTCGTGGTCAACCAAGTTACGGGTGAGTATGAAGCACGCGAGCTCTCCATGATCGCATATTTGGCGAAAGTAAAAGAGGCCCTGGTCAACTTCCAGTCACACTTCATCAGGCAAATCTCGAGGTCAGAGAACACTGAGGCCAATGCTCTGTCCCAGTTAGCCAGCACAAGTCACAACAACATGAGAACCGTGTACGTAGAGGATTTACCTCGGCCTAGTATTCTCGAGGGGGCAGAGGAGGTCGCTCCCGTCCTCGAAGCAGAGCCGAGCTGGATCGACCCACTCGCGAGCTTCTTGATAGACGGAACCCTCCCTGCAGAACGCAATGCGGCCAAGAGGGTGCAGCGCCAGGCAACCAAATACACCATAATAGACAAACGGTTATATCGACGGTCCTACACGCTCCCCTACTTGCGTTGCCTGCGACCTGCCGAAGCCGAGTTCGTACTCCGCGACACTCATGAAGGCCTGTGCGGCAGACACTTGGGGGGCATAGCATTGGCCCAAAAAGCACTTCGACAAGGATATTACTATCCAACGATGAAGGCAGAAGCTGTCGAGCTCGTAAAAAAATGCGACAAGTGTTAGAAGCACGCCAATATCCACCATCGGCCTACTTCCGACCTCAAATACCTCGCCAGCCCATGGCCCTTTGCACAATGGGGCATCGACCTCCTGGGGCCATTCCCGCTAGATACAGGTGGAAGAAAATTCCTAGTTGTTGCAATAGATTACTTCACGAAGTGGATAGAAGCCGAACCTCTGGCAACTGTTACGGCCCGAAACATACAGAACTTCTTTTGGAAGAACATAGTATGTCGTTTCGGGTTACATCGGGTACTAATTTCTGACAACGACAAGTAGTTCGAGGATATCAAGTTCCAAGAATGGTGCTAGGACATGGGGATTCGGCAAAACTTCACATCAGTCGCGCACCCGCAAGCAAATGGTCAGACAGAAGTAATGAACAGAGCTATCCTACGCGGACTGAAAGCACGTCTAGATCGAGCTAAGGGATTGTGGGCCGAAGAGCTACCAAGTGTCTTATGGGCTCACCGAACTACAAAAAAAACTGCCACGGGAGAAACCCTCTTCAACCTCACCTACGGCACTGAAGCAGTGATCCTGACGGAAATTGAAGTACCAACATTGCGATTAGAAATATACGACGATCGAACAAACGGAGAGGAGTTACGTATCAACCTTGACCTACTTGACGAGGTAAGGGACCTCGCGCACATCTGGACAGCGGCCTACCAGCAGCAGGTAGCTCGCTACTACAAAAAGCAACAAAGCTTCCGAGTCGGCGATCTGGTCCTTTGTAAGATTATGGTGCCCGAACCCAGCGTGGGCAAACTTGGACCAAACTGGGAAGGGCCCTACAAAGTAAAGAGAGCGCTCGGGGGGGGGGCATACGAGCTCGAAACCTTAGAAGGCAAACAAGTACCTCGAGCGTGGAACATCGTGAATTTAAGGCGATACTACCTATAAACCGCCAAGCGAAGTGGACGAAATCGCTATAAGGTCCTATGGGCCACGATGCAGAGCCAAGAGGAACCTCGGCGTAAACAAGTAAAGAAAAGTCGGGCATATTATCAGCTCGGCAAAAAATCAGTTCGCTTCAAAAGCCTTATCAGCAAAACAGGTCGCGGAAGTATAATAACCCGGACAAGAAACAATGGCATATTATCAGTTCGACAAAGAATCAGTTCGAGAAAAGGAACATTTGGGCAAAAAGATTATCTATTCCGTTGCAAGAAACAAGAGTACATTGGCCATCAGAAGGCACTTCAAAAAAAATCTCTTTACATGCCCAGAGCTACTTCTTTGCCATCAGAAGGCAATTCAACGACACCCGAAGGCCCTGCCTCTCCTTCAGAATCCGGCTCGCCATCGGCAGCATTGGTCATCTCCTGAGTTATACGCAAAGTGGATATGGCACTAACATCGAGGTCAGGGTACGTGTTCCGGATCATCCACCGGCTCAGCTTGAACCCCCTTCTATAAGAATCCACCATCAGATCGTCAAAATGCGGAGAGGCAATATAGTCTTCAACAACCTTCTTCTTGGCGTCTTCAATGCCTTGGGAAAAAATCTGCGTTTTCTCCCTGATGTCCTCCTGAAAATATTTGACTTGATGCTGCAAGTCCAACTTCAAATCCTCCATGTGTTTGACGACTACCCCCATGTCGCGAGCTCCTCTCCACTTGGGCTGCTAAGGCATGAATTGAAGAATTCACCTACCAAAAGAAACAAGTGAGCAACAACAGCAAAAGCGATAGAAAATGAAGGCAGGTGAAATCTGACTTACCACTATAGCGTGTGTTACGGCGCGGCAGGCGACCTGATTCAAAGGAAGATCGGTCCACGCCGCGATCTCCTCGGGGAAAGTAGCCCCCTACTCTTCTGAAGAGCATAGTTCGGCGTCAACACGCTCCTGAACTCCCCTTGAGCTCCCGAGCCCGAGGGCCTAGCTCGCGTATGAGCGAACCCAGAGTGAGCAGGAGCACTGGAGTATGCAGGAGCACCCGTATGAGTGGTCTCAGCGTATGGCATCCCGGTAGTTTCATACATCGGCGGAGTCACCTCGGGCTCCCTCGGCAGATCCTCCGGCGTGTGGCCTGGAACTTGAGGCTCCTCATCCGGGGGCAGCTTGGTACGAGTTCGCTTGACGATTTGCTTCCGCTTCTTCATGCCCTAGAATAGGCGCCCCCTGCGAGTTCTCTTCGCATCCATCACAACTGTAGAAACGAGTTCGACATCAGAAAAAATGAAGGAAAAAAGCAAGCAAGAAATCGCAGAACTAGAAACCTACCCGAACTCAGGCCGGCCGCAATAAGATTGGCCTCCATCAAGTACTCATGACACTTTAAACCTTGCCGTGCCCATTGCCGGAGGCCCTTCACCATCTCTTTGTCGAGAGTGACACCAGAATCAGGAGCGGCCTCACCCCACCCAGTCTGAAAGGGCCATCCTTGCGCACTTTGCACGCCGAAGTAGTCCCGCTTCCATGCCGGGACCTTATTAGGAAGATCGGGCAGAAGCTTAAAGCCCGGGCGAGGAGAAAGGTAATACGCCCGTCTTCCCCCAGGAAGAGAACCCGCTTGTCTCTTAAGCATCAAGATGGAGGAGAATATCTCCAAGTCTAAAGGGAAATTCTGCTCGCAGAAAAGGGAGACTGTCCCCACTAGGTTTCGAATAGAGTTCGGGTGAAGCTGGCCAATGGTAACGCCAAAGTAGTTTATGACTTCAACTAAAAGGGGTGGAAAGGCAGTCGCAGCCCCGCGGCGAGCTACTCTCGAAATATCACGATCTCGTCAGGACCGTGTTCCCAAGGAAAACTACCCGAGGGAATGAAATATGTATTCCCCCCAGGCAGATTGTAAGACATGAGTATAGATTGGAGCCCCTCAGGCGTCATGGTTGAGGGACCAAACCTATCTAGCATCTGACCTCGGTGAGAGGTAGACGCCAAACTGCCCGAAGCGGCTCGGCCTATGGGTTCATAGTCATCCTCAAGTTCCACCTCAGGATCACTAAGGCAGTCGGGGATACGGCTCGGTTTGTAAAACCTACATCAGTCCTATTTGAAGAGTTGTCTGAGCTATCAAAGCTAGACATCGAGAAAAATAGGTGGATTTAGGAAGGTACTCACCGGAAGAAAGTTTTAAAGGCTCCGGAGACGGGAACAAGCCAAAAAACCTTGGAGGCTAAGTAACCAGCCTAGATGCGAGTTGAAAAAACTTGGACGCGAGCTCAATAGGCAAAGCGCAGAAGTGACAAATCGACTGGGGTCCCCCACTATTTATAGCTACAGTAACCAAGAACCGACCGTGCTGATCAAAGACGATCCGACGGCCCACATTCGCACTGACAGCACGTCTCCTGAGGTCGAGATGTGATTGGTGCACGTCTTTCCGAAAAGAGCGAAACGTCAGTGCACGTCTTTTGAAACCGACGTCGCACCGGGGCACGTCTTTCTGAAACTAACCGCACCGCACGTCTCCTTGCAACTGACAAAAACCGCCAGCGCACGTCCCTTTAGAACGACAGAGGCACGCTTTTTTCAAATTTAAATGACCCGCTATTACATCCGAGCGGCATGAATGTTTGAAATTTAAACGTGCGTTGTCATGACCGTCAACATTTATGAGCAGTAGGCACGTTTCCCGCCTTCTCGGAACCGAAGAACCCTGACAAAAGCAACTCGCGTAGTCAAGATTCGAAGAACGGGACAAATCCACCTACCACCTCGCAAAACTCCCCGCACCAGGGCATGACCCTTGGCGCGAGGAGTGGGGGGCAATTGATGAAGGAAGATTTGGCCCGACCTCACAGTTATGCAACACGTGGCAAAAGCAACAGCTCGGCACAAAAGCAAGCCTAAGGCGCAAGCACCAAGGGGAGAAACCAGCGGTCCGAACTCCCTACTAGGGGCCCGAACTCACCTTTGCCCCAAACCAGAAAGTAATCCGAACAGGCCTGCCTTGTAACAACTCGGGATACCCCTTGCCGAACAGGCCTGCCTTGTAATAGCTTGGGATACCCCTCGCCAAACTGGCTTGCCTTGTAACAGCTCGGGATGCACCTCGCGGAACTAGCCTGCCTTGTAACAGCTCGGGACGCACCTCGCCGAACTAGCCTGCCTTGTAACAGTTCGGGATGCACCTCACCGAACTGACATGCCCTATACATACCTCCGAACTCAAGACTTCGCCTCGCTCACCACTCCACCACATCACCTTCAGGGCACCAAAACCAAACGAACCGTACTATGCCTGACACTGAGGAAGTCTTTACCCGAGGACGCCGCACCTGACTGACTTGGGATCTGACGCCTGACGGCCGCACTCTAAACGGCCACCTGCCACCGCCTCCTGACACCGCCATCTCCAGCTGGAGAGACGGTTAGGCAGTGACGGTTCCGTCCCCAACAGAAAGGGCGACGACCGAATTGACAGACGCAAGGGTAATCATACCCGACCTGACAAGGGCTTCGGAGCAAGTGTGCGAAGTGATTATAAAAGCTCCCTGCCCCCAACAAACAAGGTATGTGAACTTTGCGCTATCTGGTCTACACTTCGCCTTTGAGAGATTACTGACTTGAGCTTCGGAGCTATCCCACCGGGTTCCCCTCGGAGTTCTCCAATCTTTCCCTTTTCAGGCTCCCCGACCCTCCAGCCCTGAGGTGAGTTTGTTGACAACTAAGACCGGCCAGATTGCGCTCCATCAGCAAGCATGCCTTTGCCTATCAAGAGACGTGGACACAGACTGTCAAAAGGACTGGGACTGCGCCGTCAGTAGAGGATATGGCGTAGTCTGGCCAGTACGGTCTATCAGTCGGAAGCTTTCTGAAGGGCGCTAGTGCGGCTCGTTTGCAAGCTATCTCGTGGCGAGCTTGGAACACTCCAGGATTACCCTTAGTAAAGTTGGTCCTTGGAATGACTTGTTCGCTAGGGAGTTTGGGCGAGCTGATAACTTTAGCTCGCGAGCTACAGTTGCCTCGGAGTATCTCTTCAAAGATAGCACGGGGAATCCGGAGTTCGCCTCGCGGCGGACTCCTCCCCTCGTGAGATGTAACGTAGCGGACTGCTTCATGGGCCCGTCACTTGGTCACTCCGAGCTTCAACACTAAGCTATTGCTCATGCTAAGACGACATATACGTTCACCGTTTCATAGGTTGGGTCAAATCATCCTTCATCAGAATGAAATATGAAAATGGAATAAATTAATAAAATATAAAAAATATAATATGGTTATAAATTGAAAATACAAAATTACATTATTAAAAATTAAACAAAATCAAATAAATTAAATAAAATTAAAAAGATTTGAAAAAATAAAAATTCTATACAAGTAGTCAAATTCATGACTTTCATCATTTGCTTCGAGTGAAATATCCGGTGTAGTATCATGCCCTCCTTTGTCTTGTAATCTATTTTCTGCATCAAGCCAATCCTTGAAGCAAATGCACATCTTTATGCTTTCATCGTTCATGCAACTTCTTTTGTCATCAAGCACCCTGGTACCTGCACTAAAACAAGACTCCGATGGAACTGTAGACACCAGAGGGGTTAGCATATCACATGCCATGGCGGCGAGAACTGAATAATTTTTCAAATATTCACTCCACCAGGTTAAAATATCAAAATTATTTGATCCTTCACCTAAATTAGAAAAAATTTATTGTAAATAAAAATTAAATTCAATAAATAAACTTGTTGTAGAACTAGTAGATTTATGCCTTCTACTTATTAAATAAAAAAGTTTTTATCTTCTACTACTGGGCTCAAAGTCAGAAGTAGAAGAAGATGATGTACATTTCCTACAACTTTAGATTCATACAAACTGTATATTTCAAATAATAAATTATTATTTTCTTCTTTTTTATTTCCTATATCAATATTCATATTTTCACAATATGATTCAAGTAAAATATCTAAGCCGTCCTTCCTAATCCTAGGGTCTAATATTGTAGCTAAACAATAAAGGGGAGAAATGCTCTCCCAATATTTTTTAAATTTATTTTCCATTATTTCAACAATACATTGAAATTGTGGATTATTTCTATATTTTGCAAAACAATCACTAATTACCATTAATTGATAAAGTAAATTACAACTAGTTGGATAATAAATTCCAAATAATTCATTAGTTGCATCATAAAAATGTTTTAAAAAATCTCTTATATAGACTGTCATTTCCCAATCTTTCTCAAATATCACATCATTACGCATTTTTGACTTGTAAAAATCAGAAAGAATTTGTTTATGAGATATACAACTTTCTAACATAGCATAGGTAGAATTCCACCTATGCTTTACATCTAATATAAAATGTTTATACTTTAAACCATAATTTTGACATAAATATTTAAATTCTTGTTTTCTTACCCTTGAACTTATATATATATATATATATATATATAATACAATTTCTAATTTTTGAAATATGAGTAGAAATAATATTCAAGACATTTTGAATACATAAATTTAAGATGTGACATGCACATCTAATATGAAATAATTTACCATTTAAGCATGGTCTTAATTGAAAATTTAAAATATTTATTGCAAAATCATTATTGCTTGCATTATCAAAACTAATATAAAGTATTTAAAATACTTGCAGCAATAGCTGGGCCATTATGTGACCATTCAAGCCTAGTAAAACTTAAAATTCTTTTATTCAAAAGCCAATTTTCATCAATGAAATGGCCTATATCACAAATATAACTAATATTAAATTTGGATGTTCAAACATCCGACGCAATTGCAACTTTAGAATCAAGATTTGCTAACAAAGGAATTAACTTTTGTTTATATGAATAAAAAATTTTTAAAGCATAAGTTATTATGGTATTCTTAGAAACTTTTTATATTGTGGCTTTATAGAACTACGCAACCATTTTTATAGCTTTGGATCTCTAGCTAATATAAGTGGTCGTTCTGCATGTACAATATACTTAGCAAGTTCTTGTCTCATTTTTTCTTGTGAATATGTAAAAGTACCAAAACTACTCCCCCATCCAATATGTATTTAGGTTGTTTCTCTCCCTTCATCTTCTTCTTTCTCATGTGTGAGTAGATGTTTGCTCAAATGACCTGTACCACCCTTGTTACAATAACTAAAGGCCTTCCTACATTTTTGGCAAACAACTCGTCTCCCCTAGTATCAGTACCGGGGGTAAAAGTTCTACTTCCATCGATATCAATCGCATCAGTGCTAACACTATCATGATGCGATTGAATATCATCAATGGTGAACATGTTGGGGAATCGGTTTTAAGAAGAGCCGACTATTTTTTTTTTAATTTTAAAAAGATAAAAAATAATCTGATTCGACTTACCAGGATTGCCAGTTCAAAATCCCAACTTGATTTCAACGGTTGAAGCCTTTCAACATCCAAGCCTCCCAAATTGAGATACTTGAGCTAGTTGAGCAAGCCTTCTTTTTGTTGAAAGTTGAAATTTCAATAAAATTGAGACTTGAGAATTGGAGAATGCAGAATCAAACAATCAGTTAATCAGAATTACTTAGATTGTAGGGAATTGAGAATGTATGAGAATGAGAGAGAGAAAGAGAGAAAAGAGAGATTAAGAGAATTGTTGAATTGGTGTTATGAGAATGGTGGAGGATAGGGCTATTTATAGGAATTGAACATAATTCAATTGCCCAAAATATCCAGAAAACTAGTTGTTATTTAGTTGTTGGGAGGGGTATTTTGGTCATTATAAAGTTACTTATAACTTTACCCAAAAAGCCCCCTAAGCTAGTTATAATATAACTATTGGGAGGGCATTTATATCATTTTATCAACCCCTCATAAGTAAAATACACAAATACCCCTCTAAAAGCCCTAGCCCATGGGCCATGCTTGTGTCATGTCGTATTAACCCATGGACCTAAAAGCCCTAGCCCAACATGGTACGGACCTGTATCGGGCCTGGCATGGCCTATAGGCCTTCATGCCAATCTAGGCTGGGTTGGTCCAAAGTCGTAGTGGCCCGGCCCGATTTACACCTCTAAATTTAATACACCATTGATGGATTCATATTTTAGTTCTTTATTGCAATCAAAATTCAAAGTATTGATAGTTTGATACTCTCACTATACAAATTTTGCATTTCAACGGTTGGTATTGCCTCAATTCATATTTATTTATTTATTTATGGGTTCGATTATTTGTGAGGGATGTGTCACATCAATCATTAATGCTTAAAATAATCTAACACATTGAACTCTTGATATTTAAAATATCGATCGATATGTTGCTTTGAATTTTTGTTTGCAATGAAAATTGCTTATATGACATATAAATATTGATGACATACAAAATTGCTTTGAATTTTTGCTTGCAATGAAAATTGCTTATTTGACATATAAAATATTGATCGATATGTTGTTTGAAAATTGATTGATATGTTCTTTTGGAAATTGATCGATGTTGGATTTTAAGAGATTAAATCCAATGAGTTTGATTGATCAATTACATGAGAAATTGCACCAGTACACTTGATTGAAAAATTAGTTTTTCTCTTACAAAACTCAATTTTGAATTTGTCCCATATTGGAAAATTATAAGATTTGTTTTCAGTATTTTAATAGGAGCTGATTTACACTTCTTATAAATAGTAGAGGAGAGTATGGGGGTTTGGTACGGTGCAACGCGCGCAAACGAGGCACTTTAGAGGCGCATTTTGCTTGCACCAGTGTGGCTCGCGAAGGGCGGCTTTGGTTTTGGTGCGATGCTGACTGTTGATGAGACCAATTGTCACAATTCAATCGGGTGTGATTAAGAGGCACAATTCAAAGTTAATAGTCATTAATTACTAAAGGTGCATTCTCTGAATCAACACTTACCTTTTCTTCATAACTCTTCATAAACTATTTAAGGAGCATGAGTCAGGCTTCAAAAACACACATTTTCGAAATCCACTTTTTCTCTTCTCTCTCTCAGTCCAGTTTGCTATAGTCTCACAGAAGGTTTGTTCAGTGATTCTTCAACTTTGTTGGTTGCAGATTCTTGCCCAAAGCTCTGTTGTATCATGGGAACGGATTTGCTTGTAGCCCAACAGCAAACTCAGTGAAACTGAGTGAGGGCAAATAACGTTTTAAAGATAGTGTCTTCAGACGCGCCTCAGAGCTTCTCCTCCAAAGTTACAGTGACTCCATTTTCCTACAATTGATATAAAATACTGATCGATATGTTGCTTATATAATATATAAAATATCAATGTGTTGCTTTGAAATTTGCTTATATAAAATATTGATCGGTATGTTGCTTTGAATTTTTGTTTGCAATGAAAATTGCTTGTATGACATACAAAATATTTTTATAAATTTCAAAAATTTTCAATTTTTTAGAAAACAATAATATATAGATCTAACAAGTTTAGACTGTCAATGGATATATGATGAAGATCCATACTGTTGGGACAAATAGGGGTGTCAATTGGGTTGAAATTGGTCCAATCTGATTCAGTTCAATGTGAGTCCATTACAAATGGACCAAGTCCAATTCAATCTAATGAATATTTTAGACCATTTTGGACTGGTCCAATTCAATGTTCAGATTGTTCGATATGTTTGAATTTGTTTTAATTTAGATTAGTTCCAACTCAAACCTGACCCATTAACACCTATATTATTATCTTCTATCAATGGACCAGATGCCGGCTCTATCTAACCCAATCTAATATAAATTCGTTACAGATGGACCTGGTACAAATCAATATCTTGTTGGTCCATCCAATCCGTTCAAATTGATTTTGGTTTGGATAGAGACTCCAAAACTTGTCTATTAGGGATGAGCAAGAAAAGCTGAAAAACCGAATTGATAGAAACTGAACTGAAAATCCGGTTAATAGAATCGGCCGGTTCGACTTCAGTTCGGTATTTTAAAAACTGAATGTACTGGTTCAGTTTCAGTTAACCAAAATAGAAAGTCAATGGTTAACAGAACTGATCGGTATACATATATTTATGTTATATTTTATGTATATTATATATACATTTTATATATATTTTATATTTTCTACATGTTATAAATTAATGAATATACATTTATATATATTTTATAATATATATTGTAAATAATAAAAAACCAATGAACCGACAAACTGAACCGATGGTTAATCAAACCGGTTAATCAATCAACTTGATTCGATTTCAGTTACTGGTTTTCTAAAAACCAATGACCCCGATCAGTTTCAAAAATATGCCCATGATTCCGTTAATCGAACCGTGAAAACTCTACTGTTCATTGACACCCCTAGGGACAAACTATTAAAAAAATATAAAAAAAATGTTTGAATGAATAAATAACAATTCATTGAACTATGCTGACGGTAGCAACAATTGTGACTGCCATGCAACTTTTAGTGACTGTCATCACCGCGCCAGATCCTCAACATGGCCTTGCCTTTAGATACCAATATATTTTTAACCTTGATTGTGATGTAAAACGAGCAAAACCTACTTCAGAAGGGACTAGGTAGTCAAGACAGCTGAAAAATTAGTTTGAATTTTCTTGATTGTTGCTCCATTTTGAAAGAGTACAAATATAAATATGTAGAGCCCAAATAATGTAGCGCCTAATAGTACTTAACTGTAATAAAATAATAAAAAATGTTTTATCCCATTTTTCAAAGAAAAATTATACAAAACATTTTTTTAATAAACATCAATAAAACTATATAGCCCCTTAATTGGGCCAATGTTCTAAGTTCTATATACCCAATTTTCCTTCTTCTCCTTACCTTTTATAATAACCTACAGTACCCATTCTCTCATTTCTCAGAACCCCAAGTCCCCAACTGGGTTATTTTCTTTTGTTTATAATCGGCAAAAGACAACCTAATTGTTGAAACCTCTGCTAAAGTTTTGGACTATTGCTGAAACTTCCCTTAAATGTTGTAAATTGCAATCACCCTTCATGAGGCATGAAAATGTCAAAAATACTTATACAATTACTTTGGCCTAATATATTTATTTTCTAATTCTTCTATTTCATATAAATTGCTATCCCAAACACCTCCAATCATCTCCAAAATTGATTTACAAATTCAAGCTCTTTCTTTTGTTGATAAAATTTGTATTGTTTTCTATAAAAACCAGCCTCAATATTAATAGAATGGATATTTTAGACAATTTCATGCCTCGTCAGAAAGTTCAGGGGAGGTTATTGCCATTAACAAACTTTAAGGGAGATTTTAGCAATGATTCAAAACTTTAGGAGAGGTTTCAGCCAAGGCTCAAAATATTGATACACCGGTATGGGCATTATCGGGCGATCGATACCCTTTTTTATTACGTTTTATTTATTTATTTTTTTCGAAACAGGTTAGGGGGGGCAGTTTAAGTCTCCACACCCTGAACCGATCAGACCCCCGATACACCCACTATAGGAGCATACCGGAGGGGTTTCAGATTGATACATATCGGCTGATACGTGTCATACTTTGAACGTTGGTTTCAGCAATTTACCCAAACCCAAAACACTGTCTCTCTTCTAACCTTCTCTAAGGCTCCATTTGGAAAAAGAGCCAATACAAACATGATGGTTGATGCAAATGCAAAGTTGATTTAGTTCTACATTGACAAATTTTACTTTATTGCTAAACAATTTTTAGTTGTGATGGGTGCAAAAACAAAATTTAAAACACCTTTCTTCGTTACATTGACCAACTTTTGAGTGCAAAATTTGCATCCATTCTGAACGCAACTATGCAAGCATGCATTGAAATTTGTAAAAGCTGTAATTTTTCGGTACATAAATGCAATCTTACCAAACACATGCTAACTGAACAAGAGTGCATATATGCAATTAACCAGCACTTGCAGTCTTGTCAAACGGAGCCTAAATAAACATTTTGAATTTTTGATTGTGACGTTCCAGCTTTCATGTCACAACAACTCGCGGTAAATTCCCGTTTAATAATTTCCAAGCAGCACTTGAGTACTCACAATCGAGCTCAGCTTGCACCGGATTAGACCATTGTATATTACTTTCCATCTTATTCTAATCTTTTCTAAGAACCTACAAACTCCCTTAGACTGTATTTGGTTTGAAGGAAAAGGTAGGGAAAGGAAGGGAAACTCCCTTCTTGTCCCGACTTTTTCCTTGAAAGTTCAAACCAAGCACAGCCTTTACTCTTTCTTCTCAGCTAGTAAAGGAAAATGCCTCAGCGATAAACAGACAACCAAGAGCATACCAACATAAAACAACAATAGGCATTAACAAAAACAAAGTTTTATTATATCTTTTACATGTGGCGGATGCTGAACAACTTCAGCAATCCACACCCAAGTCACTTACGCCGATTGCATCACAATTGGTTATTTACAAGGACCGTTTCCATGCGAGAGTAAAACATGTAGCGGAGAGACATTCGGAAGCAATCGGACCTGCAAGGGAAGACGTGTATTTGCAAACGATATCATGATGGGGACAGACTGCTAAAGATGCGTTTCAGAGTGGGACACACAACGCGTAATCTCCCCATGCTCATAGAATCTATCTGTTCAGAGAGAAACAAACCAACTCAGATGAAATCTCCTTTGATACAACTCTATTATTAATTATAGGAAGCACTTTTCAAAGTGGCCACTTTGTCTCAACTATTAATTGCCCATATACAAGACTGACTAATTCCATAAGGTCTCTTACCTTTGGACAATAACGGACGTCCAGAGTTTCGAGCATGCTACAGTGTGATATGGCAGCTTTAACAGCTTCTTCAGTAATGCTGCAAGACTATTAAAACCCCAATGTTTATATAACCAAGTAATGGAAAGAGAAGAACAAGGGATTTTGTTTCGAGGCAAAAGCACAACTCCACATGAACAAAAAAATAGCTCTAGCAGGGTAGGTGTAGTCTGACATTTTGGACTGACAAAAGCAAATTTTCAAAACTAGATATTCAGTGCGCCTATGTTGAATCTTATTTTTCAGGTGGAAACTCTACTGGGATTTTGGGGGAGGGATTCTAGGTAGAAGTTGGTACGTTTCCCTAGGCAGGCAATTTTACCAATTTCACACCTAAAGAGTCCAAGATGAAATTCAAGCATATTTGAACGACAATAACTATGAGAGGAATGCTAATGCTACCAAAAGAAAACTTGTGGATGATAACCCATATGCTACAAAGAAATATCATGTGGGGCAAAGCAGATTATTTGATTTATTAGAACGATCTTGCTTGTTTTGAATAGGGGTGATCATTTCAAGCATGGCCTGGGCCCAATTCTTCAAGACCAGCCCAGTCTACAATTGTATATTATATAAATTTTATTATATACTAATTATATTATATATTTTATATAATCAACTGTCCTAAGAGTGCATAGCTTTTTTTTTTTGTTGTCTATTCTTATATAGATGAATGCAAAGCCTTGATTTAACTAGTCGATGTGGGACCTTATCAATTAACAAATTAAGAGAACCAAGGCTCTATATTCATTATACAAAAGTAGACATTGTGAGTGTTGGGTGGTCATATTTTTAATGCATAGGGCCAAATCCCAGACCAGGCCCATACATAGTTTTGAATGGAGCATTCAGGCCACTTTAACACATGAGATTATGACAAATCCTTAACTGACATCAGTACAAGCAAATAAATAAACATTCTTATCTGTAGTTTGTTGGTATTTCAAAGGTTTTCTTAAAATCTGAACAAAAGGAACATATCAGATGATTAGGAACACCGCATCATGGTGAATTTTGACCAAGAAATTTTTAACCCAGGCACAAAGGCCACATGTCCCACACACTGGTATGTTTTATAATGAAGTTCCCTATATAAGATAGAGACTGTCGAGAGACTCCAGACCCAAATGTTCACTCAGAAGCTTGTGGAGGCAGAAAATCCATACCTGAAGGAAGAGGCTAGTTAGCCTTGGACAATCAAGTTTTAGAACTTCCAAAGAGCAACAATTGCTGAAGGGTAAAAGTTAAGAAGGAAATATTAACATAAAACAACACAAAAAAATGGAGAAAACGGAGGTTTGCACAGCCAAAAGGAGTTGTTGAAAAGAAAATATAAGCATACCTCAAATTGAGAAAGCTCAGATTGAAACAAGCAACACCAACTTCTTTCAAATTTGATGACAAAGAAAGGTTTAACGATGACAAATGAAAACAGCGGGCCCTAGGAGGAATGACAACCTTTTTTATGTTT
Source organism: Nelumbo lutea (assembly GCF_056320005.1). Classification (NCBI taxonomy): domain Eukaryota; kingdom Viridiplantae; phylum Streptophyta; class Magnoliopsida; order Proteales; family Nelumbonaceae; genus Nelumbo; species Nelumbo lutea. The sequence continues at coordinate 2,688,396 of NC_142689.1, forward strand.
GGGCACCCAACACAGTTCAGGTTCTGTAGTAGCCGGTCAGGCTGTTGAATTGTATCATGCATAGCTTTTGGAGAAAACAAGCCAGTTGAGCCACTGCCGTTTCGCAATTCAGAAAGCTGACCACCACTTGGACCCCAATTAAGGTCATGCATATTCACACATCCATTTAAACTGACGTGTGTAAGATGTGTACAGCAAGCAAGAAGTTCCTCTATGGCTGACTGACAGATACTCCCATAGGATAAATCCAATTCACGAAGCACTGGTAGAGCCCCTTCCTTATACAGAGCCTCCAGAGATGAATCAGTGAGATACTTGCAAGCCTGCAATTTCAATACCTGTAGAAAAGGAGGGGGAGGGATGATTATAGTCTATGGACCACTTTGTCAAACTAAAATATTCCTTGACCCAAATAAATGCATCCTGAAGGGCACATTTTGGAATTCACAGTTTCTCTTTTTTGTCAGTTTCAATGTTTTAATCATAAATTAAGAGCTTCAAACATAATATTTCAATTAATTAGTGGTATTATAACAATAAAAAAAGGCAGCTTCCAGATTTGCACAGAGAGAGAATTTTATCTTGCATGTAAGTAAAAAAAATCTAGTTAAAAACTTAAAATAGATGATAAAAGCAGGAATTAATTCCATAATGGTAATTCAAGAATGCAAATCTGTTTTCTTTTTCATTACAGTATGTGAGAATTACCTTCAACTGCAAACAGGATTCAAAAACTGGCTGCAAGTTCACCAAGAAAGTATAGGATAAGTCGAGCAATGCCAAACAAGAAAGTTGGCGCAAAGAGGAGAGCCCATCAGGACCAACAGATGGGCAAGACATCAATATTAGTGACTCAATCAGAGGGCATGATGCAGTTGTTGCAGACAAGCAGTCATCTTTAAGCTGGCTGTATATGAAAAATAATGAAAATATCAGATTTTTTTCTCAACAAGCATTAAAAAGGCCAATACGCATTGTTGGCCCCAGCTATCTGGGGTCTTGGGAGGGCAACAAGTATTAGTATCATTTTGAGAAATTATTGAGAAAAAAGAACATAACCTGCAAAAGGAGGCATCTAAAGACATCAAATGAGGGCAATTGATGGATGCCTCAGACAAGACACCGCATCCCTTCAACTCCAGCACAACCATGTGTGGTGCTTCAATTTGGAGTACATTTAATTTTGGACATATCCCCAAATTCAAGGACCCAAGACCAACCTGCATCAAACAATTCATAAGGCAGTTGATGAAGTTCAAAAAGCAGAAATCACATGTACAAGCATGTCGATGTGTGTAAGGTCAACAACCATGTCTACTTACAGCCAATAACAATTATGTAGAGGTCTAAAGAATACAATTCACCATAGGAATAAAATCATGAAGTAATTCACTTACTGGACAAAATGATGCTCTTTCTAGATGATCACAGCCATCTAAATAAACTTGCTCAAGAAATGGGCATGTGAGTTCAAGGGCAGTCATGGCACGGCAACCAACAAGGGAAAGACTGACCAAAGAAGTACTGTTGAATCTTACTGCTGTCAGGTTCTGTAAACAATTAAATGGACATTTTCAGTTACATGGGAGGAAAATAAATGCTAAGAGCTATAGCAAAATTGGCATGAATGAAACAGAAAACATATCAACCAGTATGCAAAATAGGAGGGCAGAAACCAAACTCTGTCAAAATATAGAGAGGAGACCAATGCAAGCATAAATGTCTATAAATTGAGAAAAGTATGGACAAAAGGTTAAAGGAAACATCATTATTTTGGCTTTAAATGATGTCATTTTGCACAAGTTTAACAAACTTTAAATAAAACTATAAAATAGTATGGACTGCCACCACAGAATTGATTCATTCTCAAACTCCTGACTTCGTTTCTCTTCCTCTTTTCTCTATTAATCTATCACAAATAACAGTTTCAATACCAGTGCAGCACTACAGCTACCTATGTTGTACACAATGCCACGAATCAGATCTCTCCTCCCCCCCCCCTCCCCCCATAATCCATGTAAAGACTTCTCGTGAAAAAGACTCAACTTCCTAAAGGGCTCTTTGCTTAAAAAATGCAACAAATACACAAAATTCCAAACAGTAAGCATATGCAATCCCATGTGTTCATCACCATCACCAACCAAGCAGAGAAAAACCATTTTAGATCAGATATGTGAATTGCTTTCCCCACAACTCTTCTATCCAGTCTATTATACTCATCTCATGTGCACGTCAAGCATAAGTGGAACGCTGATGAAAAAAAATGAGTTGATGTGTAAAGAGGATATACCAACCTCACAACTGTCAAGAACCAGTGATCTAAGCATGGGACAACCACCACCATCACTAAAAACTTCACAAACAGAATTTGTCAAAGATTCACATTCAGTAAGGTCCACTTCTTGCAAACTCTGGCATTGCAATGCCAATGTGGTCAAACTTTCCTGCTTTTGTAATACTAATTTCTGCATTGCCAGAAAACCATTTGTTCAAGGTTTCAGCCATAAAAAAATGACAAAAGAAATGTGGAAAGGAATCGGAATACATTTCATTATCTCAACAAGGACAAACCTGCAATGAATTTGATGTGATGTTGATGTGATGGAGTGCAGGGCAATTAGAAACTGTAATTGATGAAAGCATAGGGCTTCGCAAATTTAAATCAACAAATCTGTGAAGGAAACAACATTGAGTCATAGCTTGCTAACAGACCAAAAGTGCATAACAATTGGCAAGGAAAAGGACAGGGGGAGAAAATTCTACTTGCGACAATGTATTAGTCTGATCTTCTGCAGTCGTGGAAGGTCCAAGGAAACTGATGTCAACAAACTACAATTATCAAGCTCCAGTACCTAGAATGAAATAACGATCTCTTTTAGGCAAGTGAAAAACAATTACTAAGATAGACAAAAAAAATATACTTAGAAGTTGCAGTAAGAAACAGCTAAGAATCACCTATATCTAAAGCAAGAAAATAAGTCCAAACCTCGAGCATATAACTATGAGATATTGCAGCCATCGAAGCAGAAGTTATGCCCTCACAACTATGAAGCTTCAAAACCATCAACATTGGCAGCCTTACAGACTTCCAGAAGCAGGACCAAATAATGTTAGATAATGATAAATCTGACATCAGCAGAAACAAATTTTTGAAGCACAGATAAGACTAACCTCAAGTGAGATGTTTGGGCAGTATGATGCGTTTAGAAAATGAAGATGAACACAAGTGAAGGCTATCTCCCGAAGTGATTCATCACTAACACATGAACAGTTTGACATGTCCAAAGATGCCAATAACGGGCATGACGTTGCTGCCGAACGGATTCCAGCATCTGAGAGCTTGTGGCAGGAACCTATATCTAATTCATATAATTGAGGGCAATTAAGCATTGCATGTGTCATGTTGGTACGCTTCAGGGACAACATTTCAAGTTGTGGACACCTACAAAAATATCAGATTTCAACATTAAAACTCAAACCACTACAGCACATTATAACTTTGTTCTCAAACATGAAAATATTTCCACCTCACACAAATACGGAGAACACGACACTTCACAATTTGAAGATGGCGCAATCTATCATGGAACACAGTTATCTCTTGACTGCCATTACCAATAGTTGCATCAATGACACGCAAACTTCTCAACATAGAACAATTAGCTAGGTCACAGAAAAAATCACCACCAAGCTGTCCCTTCCCCAAAATCAAAATCTCAATGTTCCTGAAGACCAATCACAAATATGAACTTATTGTAGAAAGGTTACATGAGAAAAGATGTACACAGAACTAGGTAAGTTATCAAGAAAGGGGCCAATCACCTTAAGGATCGTATTGCTCTCATAGCAAGGGTATCCATAGCAGGGGTGCCAATAATATTCACTTCAGTGGCATTTGGATATTGCTGACACATATCTACAACTGCAAATTCATGAAACCAATAAAAATTATGAACTAATTTAAGTATCCCAGACCAAGACCAAAGAAGCCCAATAGCAGTGTTTTAAAAGCGCAAGGCACAAAAAAAGCGCAAGGGCCAATTTGCGCCTGAGGCACAAGGCGCAAGGCGAGGCAAGTGCCTTTTTAAGCAAGGCACAAAATTACCAAAAAAAGGCTAAAAATTAAAAAAAAAACAGAAAATAAAAAAAAATGCTAAAATTAAAAAAAATATTAAACATAATGTTAATAGAAAATATAAACTTAAATTTTAAGATAAATATTTTAAAAAATCTATTATCTAAGATTAAAATACATAAACATAACATGTAAAGCGTATTCAAATAAAAATTAAAAAATAAAAGCAAACATATAAAGCATTTTCAAGCATGTGAAACCCACAATCTCTTTTTTACCTTAATTGCTTGCTTCAAGTAGCTAATGTGATGTAAAACATATTGCATTCTTGATTCTATGGGTTGCCTTTGTACCACGCCCCTCGAGGCAAGCCCGAAGAAGTCTATGTTAGGGTCTGAAATTCTTATTTCTTGCATAAAAAATAATGATCGTATAACATCCTTTGCCTTTTAAGAAGATAATTTTGTTCATTTCATTGCCTTTTAGGCCCAGGTTATAGCCCTTATTATAGGTGCTAAGCCTAGCATGGCCCATGATCACTCCCCATGTGCAACTCAACATTACATTTTACCATTTCTAGGAATTCATATGCAACTTGATTTCAAATTTATACTTCATTAAACCCTTTGAAAAGGATATACGTAACACTGTTTTGGTACCACAAAGGAAAAAAGATGACTTACACTGATTCTCAGAGATTTTCCGACTTTCAAAATTCAAATACTTCCAGAAGTCTTCATGAGAACTAGCCACATGCCACTGCCTGCAGACCCTAGCAGCTCTACATAAATTAATATGGTCCAGGAAAGAGAGAACCTGGGACCACATTGAGAAAATTTTGAGAAAATATTAATTCATAAAACGGAAGTGATAACAAAAGCATATTGAAAGAGCATGTAAGATACCATGTGCAACAAGTCATCTGTAAGATCCATCTTAACTTCTGAGACTTCCATTTTTGAAGAATTACCCTCATCTCCATGATCATCATCACCATTGTTAGAATCTGCAGACTTTCCATTACCACCATCATTTGGCAGGGAATTAAGATAATTGATTGTATCATTTTCACATGAAGCAGAGGAACTTTGACTGGTGTCGTAGTTGCCAACAGCAAGTGAAATGGAAGTATCAGCACCTGACATTATTGTACACGCATAACCATATTCTCTGTAAAATAAAAGGGATAGGAAGAAAAAAAAAAAGAGCTCCAACATTAATACCCAGCAAGACTAACAAATACAGAAACCTTCAGAAAAATGTAATGTACATATTTGCACAAACTATGTTCCATAAATATCCAAATAAAAAATGATGTAGATCAAGTTCCATTCAAATACACCAAATTTCTTTGACAAATGATGCATGTAGTGAAAAAGAGGAAAGGGGCAAAAAATAGTCCAAAGAATAGGGCCTACATGTCTCATATGCATGCAAGTATACAAATATACAGCCTGTATGGATGATCTAGAGCCAATCCTTTCCTAGTCATTACAAAGGTTAGAACGGTAAGACCAGTAAAACCTGATAATATAGAGGCCAAAGGGGAAAAAAAGACAAGGTGTTCAATCTACACCTTCCCTGTTTTATCCATTTAATCAAAAAGCTTCTAGCAGAGGGAATAACCATTGATACAATCCTAGGAGGAAGCAAGTGGTTGCAGAACATGCACATATAGAAGATGAACTTATCAAAAAATTGGCTGCTTTGATTTGTGGAACAATTAATTTGAAGTTTGATGGTTATGTATCAGAGATTCTGGCAGCCTTGGAGATAGTGGGAGATTGTAGAAATCATAATGGCATATTATTAAGCTTCTCTAGCTCCATTGGTGAAGGTAACTCAAGGCTGAACTGCTAGCTGTTCACAGTCTCAATCCTGCCTACTCCTTGGGATGGAATGATTAAAAATTGAAAGATATGCCAATTGGTGAACTGGTGATTGATTGGAACTTAAGCAGCAGGTAGTCCTCGGTCTTCAAGATTTGTTCTTAGAGAGGCTAAGGCTTTAACCTACCAATTGAACCATTTATTCAGATGAACACCTAGATAGTCTATAATGTCATAGCTACTTCATTGGCCAGAAATGGAGTAGGTAACCACAGCTGGAGGGGGGGGGGGGGGGGGGAGGACCAAACCCAGGGGCTAGAAGTGATCATTTTCAGCTCGGCTCGGCCCAAAATTCTTGCCTTGGGCCTAGGTTTTGTGTTCAGAGGCCTGCAAATTTAGGGGCTGGGTCCGCATGCACACACATATATTATTTATACATATGTATATATGTTGTTGTATATTTTATACATAAATAACATAATATGACATATAATATTTTATAGGGAATTGCATATAGGCACCTTGTACTTTGGGGGCAGTCTCACACTCTTACTTTAGGGCCTGAACTTTCAAATGTGCCATTTTAGTACCTGAACTTTCAGAACTATACAATTAAGTCCAACTCTGTTAAACTACTGTTGCAGTGGGGTAAATTTACGAAAATATCCATGTTCTGTTAACCAGCAGTGGCATTTTCATTTATGGCATATAATATAAAATATTATATGTTTTATATTTTATAAATAAGTCATAGGCCCAGTACTTAGCCCAGCCTGTGCAGGTCTGTTCTTGAGCTATAGCCCTTATCATAGGTGCTAAGCCCAGCCTGCACCCAGCCCATGATCGCCCCTACAGGGGCTAATCTCTAACTCTACTTTAGATTTTTTTTTGTATACTTTTGTTTGCTCAGCTTCATGCTATCTTGCCCACCCACTATTCCCTGCCTGCTATTATATTCATCGAATTAACAGGTGCTTTATTTTCATTTTCAATTTTTTATAATAAAGATAAAATTCATCAGGAAATTGATGAAAATAAAAAGTGAATACAGGATGAGATGATAATGTATCACCTTGAAAAGAAGAGGTACAATCACATAGAAAGCAAATTCCATACCACAAAAGACCTCTAAAAGCCCAATAAATACCACAAAGACTCTTTGACTCGTCATAGTAAAACTGCAACAGCCCACTACCGAAGAGGGCCAGCTACCCATTTCTCCCAAAGGCTCAAGATCAGCATCTCCATTTCAATGCCAAGAGAGAGGAAGAATGCCAAAAACTATAGAATTTTTTGCCAGATCTGATCTCCAGAAGAATGCTTGTTGGTAAAGACTTGAGAGACAAGCAATGAGTCACACTAACTTCTTCTTCATCCCACACCTCTCTTTTTCCTTTTCTTTCTCTACCTTTTAGGGAAAATGGAAGAGATAAAAAAGAGAGAAAGTTTAACACTTCAATGTCATATTTTCTCTACCTTCTTTTCCAATTTGGTTTCTCATGTCAACCAAATTATCCACTTCATCTAGATTTTCTTTTATCCCATCCATTTTCCTTGCAACAAAACACAGTTAAGAATACCATTGTGGTAATCCCCTATCAACAATAGGGCAGGCCAAGTTTCCAATTGGAAATTAAAACCAGTGTATGAACAGGAACATTCTCAGGAGAAATTTGATAACACCTAAGCGGCTGTTATTGTTTCTTAGGTGAGACATACCATTCAGCTGAACTAGTATGGATTCAAAAACGTTACTGTATACATGCAATAAACAAAAGACCCGCATCAAGAATGACAAAATAAGAGTCTGTATCAAGTACTATAATATCGATTAGCATGACAAAATAAATAGAACACATTATAGTCTGATGATCAGTAAAGATTGTGCCCAAATGTAGATGAATTTCAAAGGATATTTTCACCAGACAACCATCACAAAGTGAAGCTCACAACGTATCTCAGAATGTTAATAGACTTTTTTTGGAATCGGACCCAGATTTTTAATAGACTTGAGGGATGCATCTTAAAGAGATTAATCGTGATAGTTAAGATACATGTGCTTATGTGCCTTGGTGTTTTTCTTTGAAATGTAAGAAGTTGAAAAGGAAAGATGATAATAGAATGGTCATCTTCGTTCACGGAAGGTAAGGATACCAGTACTTCACTACAGTACAAACCAGAATATTGTTAGAGGTAAAAGTGTGACAAACGATGGCGACCATGGAAGACAGAAATAACAAAAGCGTGACAAAAATGATCAGCAAATGCGAAATATACTCATCCATAATTCAAGTGATCAACAAAAATATTGACTTGCGTAGCAAAAAGAAATCTTTTCACTACAAGCTATTTCAGTTTTCTAAATGCAACCAAAAAGAGCTAAATGACCTTTCAGTGCGATGAGAGAGAGAGAGAGAGAGAGAGAGAGAGAGAGAGAGAAGGAGAGCTCACCGAGAATCGGAATGAACTTTGGCCCGTTTATGCTGGAAATCCCGATTGTGATTCCCTTTTCCCAGGCCTAAGGAAGAATTTTCTTCACCTAGACCCAACCCGTCACCATCCGCTACGCACTGACTACTGGCTTGTACATACTTGTCAAAACAACGGGAACTCCCAAAAGCAAGTTCCCAGGCAACGGAAGCGTCACGGGGCATCTCCTTCTCAGCCGGATCCCTCGTCCTAACAGCCATCCCCAAATCCAAATCTTCTACCACAGTCTCCTCGCTCGGCGAACCATCCATCGTTCCATCCTTGAATCCCATTTGCGGAGTTCCAGCCCCAGAGTCCTCGTCGTCCATTTTCGTACGCAATAATTCCTTAAACTTAACTTCAGTTGCGGTATAGAGCAAGCCCCCCTCGATGCTCCTAGTGCTTTCCTCGTATTCTATCTCTTCGCCAAAACCACAACAACAGCAAAACCTCATGCGACTGTAAACATCAAACGCCAAAACCCTAAAAAGAACGGTTGTTTCCAATACCAAATGTGTGACCTTTGCAAACCCTAGTTCAAGACCCTATCTTCTATCTTGCCTAAAGTAACAATCCACTTTCCACATTTCCAAAGCCCCTGCAACCCAACTGTCGCCCCATTCCACATAAATCAAACATGGAAGAAAAAGAACAAAAACTATTCGACGAACACTCCGAATGCGAGACGATTCACAGCGAATTCGCCAGGGCTTATTTCCTGAAATTTGCTGGTAAAGATGATTTCACGGATCTGATCTGACTTGACCGGCCCTGACGATCTTGTCTCGTTACACGACTATACCTATCGCTCTACCCTCGGTGGCTCTATCTCATTCTCCATCTCTGTTAAGACTTAAGCGTTTGTAGCTTGTAATGGTGATTTTGAGAGAGTTTGTACTTATAATGGGGGCAACTTCTGGGCAAGCTCGCGCCGAGCCACGGACCGGGAACTTTTGAGAGAGAGAGAGTGAGAGATTAAACGCGAATTCTCACGGAGTGCAATAGATTTTGTTAGATTCAGTGAGATCGTGAGTATGACTCCCCTTTTTTTCCTTCAAAATAACTCCCTTCCTTTTGTTTGCCGACAAAAATACTTTTTTGCCAAAAATATAATTTCTTTTTTCTCTATATATGGACGATTATTACAGATTAAGATCGTGACTCATGAATGAAATAAATTGCGAGGAGGCTTGAACAAAAAAGGATTGGATTTGAATTTACAGTGGACTGGGCTTGGGCCACAAAACCTGGGCTAACCTAAATTTGGGTTGGTATTAGCGGCTCACCTAAACTTGGGTTGGTATTAGCGGAGGCCTGAATACCATGAGCCTGGCGTGTGTCCATAGACATGGCAAGGGGGCGGATTTGAGAAGGGTTTTGTAAATTTTAGTATGATGCAAGTATGGGCCGGGTTTATGGTCAATTCATGCCAATCTTGAGAGTTTGGGCTAAGGCCCGAGTCTCAATTGAGTATGAGGTCAAGCTCGATCTTTTCAACTTGAGCCCAGCTCACATTGTAATTTATGTATTCGGGTTGGGCTTGGGGCTGAGCCGGATTTACCCCGGCCTTATTAATTATCCTTCATATAAAATTCAAAATATTATTAAATTCAATACCTAATACATAAAATTTATATGCTTTCCAATAATATGCAAAGGTAAAGTTTTAGCCTAAATACTATACCCTATTTGTACCCATAAGGCTATAGAATTCCAATACCTATCCCCACCCCAAAATTCATCAATCAAATTCAACCCAAACCTGTTTGATAAAGTATGGTATATACACTAAATCTAATATAACTATATAAGGTTTTGATTTTATAGTAACTAGTGTAGGAGCATGTTATCAAAGCAAACTTCGATGGAGCGGCGAGCACTTCAGCTTATGCAGATGTATATATAGATCATCAAGGAGATTTCGTGTAGACCTACCCAAACAGCTCAATTTAGAAGTCGGAGCCTGGGCTCTTCCTTGAAACCATAAAGTTTGTTGTACAACTTGGAATGGATTTTGTGCTCTTTGAAAGGATGCTCTTGAAGTGGTCAATTATCCGTTGGAAACTAATCCTTCTCCTCCTCCTCCTCTTTGGCGTATCAGATTTTTTTATCCCCAAATGCAAAGTTAACATGGCTCAAATCCCTCATTGTTATCTGCTTTTTGCAAAAATAATTGCCAATTCGATAGCTTCATATTACTATATTTGGACTAACTTTCACTTGTACTCAAATCTAAGTCATTCTGTCCATCTTTTGCCATGGATTGTATCCACAAAGATATGTTGAACAGTCAATGAAATTTTGCCTTGATATGATTTGAAAACAAAAGAAAAAAGAAAGAAATAAAGAAAACCAATATGATATGAGTCCTGATTCCGTGAACCCTCTAACAGGAGGCATGCATGTCGCCCCTTCGAGTCACCTCTATTTTGTTAGGTTAAGTAACTTTAAATGCAATCCGTTTGTCTTGTCAGACCGGTTCAACCGGGAGTGAAAAAAAATAAAACCAAGCGAGTCTCCTCAATTCCCCTTCGTTTGAATTCCCTCTCCCCCATTTTCACCCGAGCCCTAGTTCAAGAACACAAGGACACCGACGGCGTCTTCACTGATTCACCAACCTCCGGTGGTGAAACATTCAACTGATGACAAGCAAAAACCCTCCGGTAAGCATCTTCTCCTTCTCCGATTGACCTCGAACCCTGTGTTTAATCTCAAATGTTTTCTTCTTCCTCTCTACAGGTCACCTGTTGGGTCTTCACTGTTTCACCAACCTTCGACAGTTTGCATTCAACCGGCGATAAGAAAATAGCCTCCGGTAAGCTTCTATTTCATGACTAAAAAAATGTGGAATGTTTGTTCATATCCATTTAAATTTTCATCTCATGTAAGAATCGGATCAGGTTCGAGTTTATGATGCTCCCACTGACATTCTACATATAAGTATTAGAAAAAAAGGGTTTTGGTTCCAGGAGGGGCTCTCATATGAGTGGAATGTTTGTTCCCTCTTTTATCACTTTTTTTCTTCTTTTCTTGGGGGTAATTTTTTGTGTTGTCAATTTGGAATCTTCCTCACATTCATGGCTTACCTGATCATGTTGGAATAAATTTCATTTGACACCCATCCACTAGTTAAATGCTCCCTTTCAAATGGGGGCCCTTTGTCGAATCACCAACTGGTTTGAAGAATAATCAAAGCCAATAGAAAATAACTGGCAGAGGGTTTGAGGGGTGGGCTGAATTAAATTGATAAGTATTGTAAAGAAATTCTTCAAGGGATGATTCCTTTCTCAAAGTTGCTTTCATCATTTTTTTCCCACAAAAAGGTGCCTATTCATTGGTCCTCTTCAATGAAAGGACCCTCCCAACTCCAAAGGGAGCATTGTTGGGCATTGAATCCGTGTCAGATAGGACTTATGGTAGTAGTAGGAAGTGGGGAATAGGTGTTGAGCAGATGTTGATATGACCATGCTAGGCTTCTCATGAAGGGACCCCTAATTGAATCAATATCTTTATTCTAAGAGGAATGCTAATACATAACAAGTTTGTGCAACTCTTGTTTTGTTATCCCTATAACATGGTGGAATCCATATATGAATGCTAAGTAAACAATGAACTTGGATCTGTTACACACAAAGACACTACTCACATGTACCCACTAGACACTATAGTTGCACATTGGGAACATTTTTATGAATTATTGAGAATTGAGTCTACAACATATTTTATGCAACACTTTGTTTTATTCACCGTGTATTTTCTTGAATGGTGATTTCATAGTAAATGATAATGATAAGGGAGTAGGGGCTTCTAGTTGACTGAGATGGGTTTGTAGGCAATGTGTGAAAGTTGACTGAGATGGATTTGTAAAGACCAATGCACCATTTAAAATCAGTGACTTGGTGTAAGTCAAAGATTATGGGGGTTGAGACCTACAACTTTTCATATTCCTCATATGTATAATCACGCGTACATGGATTTATTTGTTTATTGAATTCTAGCTCAAATTTGCATGCAATTTCTTAAGAATGTATTGTATCTTGGATGTTTGATTTCTACATTGTTACATGAAGGTTACTGTTGTAACAAAAGTTAGAAATGGACACATAAGATGAAGAATGTATTAAGCTCTATAGTGAAGATGAAAATCTTGCAAATAAAGATTGCCACACTGTGTGTAAATTGCTATTTGATGACGGAAGTGGTGATGAAACAAAAAACACTATAGAGGAACCAAAGTTGGGCATGCTTTTTGATAATTTAGACATACGTAAGAAGAATTGGATTTAGTACTCGAAAGAGCAAGGAACACAAAACAAAAACTGAGTTAATAAGAGATAAGACATTTTGTTATTCTGCTTAGAGTTATCGGGAAGACAGACCAAGAGATAATGTGAAGTATCATCATGACGATATAAGAACTTGATGTTAGGCACACATGAGGTTGTAACTCCAAGCAAGACATTTATGTTAAGGTAACATAGGAGAATGACAGTGGCCCAAACTACTCAGACTGGTATTGATGATAAGTCAGGTATAGCTCCAAAAGCCATTATAGAGTATATGACCAATCAAGTGGGAGGAGTTGAAAATCTAGGGTTCGCTCATGTTGATTATCGCAATTACCTCTGCACAAAGAGACAAAATGAAATGGAAAAGGGGGGTGTAGGAGTTATTTTAAATTTTTATGAGAAATTACAAATGGAGAGCTCTTCATCCTTCCACTCCATACAATTTGATAGCAAAGATTAGATTACAAATGTCATTTGGGCTGATGTAAGAATGGTATCTGACTACCATTTGTGTTGGGATGTAGCTTGCTTTGACACCACCTTTAAAACCAATCAAGATCAACAACCATTTGCACCGCTTATTGGTGTTAATCACCATAGACAAACAACTATATTTGGGGACGCATTAATGTATGATGAGACTACCAAATCATTTAAATGGGTTTTTGAATATTTCTTGAATGCAATGGGTGGAAAAAAGCCAATAACAATCTTAACAGATCAATGTGTGGCAATGGCAAAGGCTATACAATACATCTTCCCAGAGGTTAACCATCGCCTTTGTATTTGGCACATTTATTAGAATGCGAATAAACATTTGTCGCATGTTTTTTTGTGTTTCTAAGACATTTGAAAAAAGATTTTAGCAGATTGATATATGATTATGAAAAAGATGGGGACTTTTTTACAGCTTGGGAAGAAATGCTTTGTAATTATAATCTGAAAGAGAACATATAGTTGAAAGGGTTGTTTGAAGTGAATAAGTGAGCATTGGTTTATGGGAGGAACTGTTTTTCTGCAAACATGAAAATCACTCAAAGGAGTGAAAGCATAAATAGTTTATTAAGGGGTTATTTGAAATCACCGTTAAATATATCTCGATTCTTGGACCATTTTGTAGAGTCGTGAAAGATAAATGCTAAAAAGAAATGGAGATGGATTTCAAGATGATCCAAAACAAGCTCCATTGAGCATACAAGTGTCAATTCTTCAACAAACTTTAGATGATTGTACTCTCATAATTTTCAGGGAATTTGAGAAAGAGTATCACAATTCCATGATCTGTTTTGCAGACAATAAAGTTGAGGTTGATGAAGGGATTAAGACCATTGTAAGCATGTAAATCAAGAAGCATGAGTATGTTGTAATATTTTCACCATTGATTATGTCAATCTCATGTAGTTGTAGAAATTTTGAGTTTGTTGGGTTGCTTTGTGGTCATGGATTGAAAGTGCTTGCTGAAAATAGGATAATGCATCTTCCCTTCCAGTATGTTTTGAAACGGTACACAAGAGATGCAAAAGATTGAGCTGCAATAAATTATCGTGGTTGTGCAATTAAGCTTGATCCTAACCGTGGATATAATATGAGGGCAACTGAATTGATCAGAATTTCACAGGACATATCAAACCAGGCTGCATAAAATGAAAAAACTTACGAGTATGCATTGAATGGGTTTCAAAAGATTCGCATTGGAGTTGAAAAAGTAATGAAATCTAAAATTACAGGTGGTACTCAAACTGCTTGTTTTATAAATATTGGAGAGGATTTAGATGTGTATACACAACATGGCTGTCAACTAGGATCATGTGAATTGGTTGAGAATTTATAAGATGAGGGAGATAAAGAGGAAGTAGAAAATGCAATATCATTTGATGATGTCACAAACAATGTAGAAAGATTTGCAAAGCCCAAAAGTGGCAAGAATGGTCATGGTGGTGGTGGTAGAATAAAGCAACCATTTGAGAAAATAAAGAAAATTAAAAAGCATTCATAACCCCATCCACAAATTCCAACTAGTTTGACATTCGAAGCTCAACCTTCGGCTCATCTACATTCTGTATTATATCAAATTATATATGCATTATAATAATTATTTTTATTATTACAACTTTAGTTCTTAATCGATTTATATGTTTGTTTAATAAGAGTCATATGGTATTGATCCAGCCATGACAAATACATTTGATCTTAATCAGTTTGCATGTCAACCATATGCAATGAATGTTGATACCATTGGATTGCCAAATGTTTTGTAACATAATCGGTTTGCTACTCACAAGCCAATAAGCATGACAGAGTTGCTACAGGCTTCAATAGCTTCATGCACAATTGACATTGAAATGAGTCAAGTGAAAGTTTGCTTATTTTACTACTCACAAACCCATAATCAGTTTGCTATATTCCTCAATATTTTGTTATTTGTTGCTGTAAGAAAATGTCATGAATACAACTCAATGGTATTTTGGCACAAATATGGATCACAAAAACCAACTAGCATCTGGAGATAGACAATAACACCATCTTGGTGAGAGAAAGCCACAAGTAAAGTCTACAAAATCATTTTTTTTTTCTTTTATTTGTTGAAAAGAACAGTGAAAGCAATCGTCATCATCATCTAAGCCTTATCCCATCTATATGGGATCGACAATCAACCGAATTTTGAAGTTGCAAGAATATTTGATTTCCAGTTTTGTTTATTGGCTCCTTGTCACCTAGAAGTTGTGCCTTGCTTTATACTACCCTCTAAGAATCCTTAAACCTAGCATCAAAGCAGTTTCTTGGAGAGTAGTAGTGTTGCTAATGGAGGTGAGTAGGTGTTATGCTTATGAATGGGACTGTACTAGTATCAATCTTTGCCCAGTGTGTTGGACTTTTGAGTGAGATATTGTTATATGAATGGGACTAGTAGAATCATGACGCTAGTTTTTGCTAGCAAGACAATTTCTTGCTACTGTGTTATGTTTATGAGAGAGAGAGAGAGAGAGAGAGAGAGAGAGGGGGGGGGCGCAAATGGAAAAATAAGCATATAGACCTGGTTACATATATCATTATCATAAACTGGACTGGTATAGTTCATACTAGATAGATATGGGTATGTTTAAGCACCTAGTCTATCATTAACAAAATTTGAAGAGAATCAAATATGCCAATTTGAATTTGTTTAGATCCTTGATGTTTTACACATGGATATTTAAAGATGTAGGTAGTAAAATGTAAGGTGTAATGTCAAATCAATAAAATCATGAACAAGATTTTATTGTTGGTGATGATAGTTTTAGAATTTTAATACTCCAATAATACTCAAGCCTGCAAGTTCAAGTTAAAACCTAAATAAATAATCTTAAGCCATGGGCTTAGATAAGTATAATGGACTATCACCAAGGCGCTATTATCTTCATGTATGCTTAGCATCATTTTTCCTCACCACTCAACTAATTGTCCTTACATACAAAATTGCCATTTCACATCTGTTTCACTTAACTATAGGTTCTAGTTAACACTTTGGCATCATTGTACTAAAAGGTAAGCACAGTTAGGCAGAATATAAGTGGAGACTAGTATAGTATAACGTAAAATACACCTGTGATCAATCAGCCTTAATGGATGTACTAAACGAACTATAACAAATAATTGATCCACCAAACTTGTGAAAGAGGGATTTTCAAGAAATCCCAAGCTAATAGATTTGTTAAATAATTTAAGGATATTGAAAATAGCTGTCATGATGAAAGATGCATAACAAGGCAAAGACTCAAAACCCACTCCAACTTTCGGCTTATGCCAATCCAAGAGGGTCAATTTGTTGAAACATCTTTGAGCTTCTATGGGAAGCTAAACATAACCTATGTCATGCCAAATATTGACCAGGAATATTTCAAGGTTCTGTCAATAAAGAATAGCTTTAGTATTTCAATATCTGGAATTCATATGATGGTATCATCAAGAATAGCTTCAGTATTAGGTGGATGCCCACCTAATAAGCACATCCAATAAGATATTAAGCATCTTCTATCAAAAAATAAATATATAATAAATTAAGCATCAGGTCTAAAGTTTAAAGTTTAGATAAACAAGGGTCCAAATAAGCACATCCAATTAGCAATTAAGCATTGGGTCTAATGTTAAAAGTTTAGATGAACAATGGTCCAAATACATCACATAAGGACTACTTATACATATACATGATTGTGAAATGCATGGTATTAATCCCCTCAATATGAAATTTGTGGGAATATAGCAACGACTCCATCATCCTCAAATGAATATCCATGTCAACCACTAATTTGTCAAGCTCATCAATTTGGGTTTCTAGATCTTCTTGGTTGTTCATGGATAAAGTAGTGTCATCTTCAAAACTTTTAGGAATTGCCCATGTAAAATAATCACAATGCTTCCTATTTGGTTTGTTTGCCTACATGGATGCAACCTATAAGTCAAAACATTATTCAAACATCAATATTGTCACAAACATAAAACATGTGAATTTTTTATAATACTTACAACTTTTCCAAGACAAGTGTAAAACAATCTATGCCTATTTTGATGTCTTTAATACCCGAATTATACAAGTCCCTTTAATCACTAAGCATTGGACTGTATTTTAATTCTCTATGGAATGATTGATCACAAGTTGACTCAAAATTCATTCCTTGTATCAAAAAACACCTAAATTTATAGGGTAATAAACTTGTTTAAATTAGGCATGAATATGGAACTAAGTACCAACACACCTAATGATGCATTTGCAGCATTGCACTTGTTTAAAAAGATAAACAATAGTCTTTTGGATGCACATTCACGTGGTTCTCTCATATTAGTCTAAATCCTAGTAACACATCTATGCACATTCACGTGGATTAAGCTTTGTTTATTGTCATTCTTTTTCACCTGCCAATCATTTGGCTGTTGTTAATCAACTTCCGGCTTTATAAGCTCTGCTCCCCCTCTCCTTACCACCTTGTTGATAAATTCATATTTCTTTGTTGTTTTGTCCTGAAAGTATTTGTGATAAATGTAGGGGGTCCAATTTGTTGATAATTTCATATTACTTTCACTTGAATTGACTATTATTTGTAATAATTGCAGGGGGTCCAATTCTATCCTGATATTGCAGGCCATTACTCGTTTTGTGGAAACTAACCCCACACAAATGTGCTAGTGTACTAGAGCTTTAAGGGATTGTTTGATATTGCAGGCCATGATCCATTTTGTTATGACCCTAGGGACCACATCTTGAATCATGTCAAGATGGTATTCAAATCCTAGGTCTAGCTCCAGCAGATATCCCCGTCACTAGTGTTAGACCTCACTTGACTGAGGATATACTCTAGTCTTAGGCCATGATACTTCTTTTGAACAACCAACCAACTGGTTTTCTAGTGCAAAGAAAGTAAGAAATTGCTCTTTTTTCCAGTATGACACCCATAGGAGCGACCCAGATGGCCAAAGAAATGAATCAAGTCAATCCAATTTTCTTGTGTTTGGGTTTTGCAATATCAAATTTCTGCCCAACTCCAAAGGACCCTAACCCTAAACACTATCTGTGGAGGGGGCAACGACTACAAGCCTACAATGGTTTCAAGAAAAGGAGAAGGAGAAGCAACTTACCGGAGGTTTTTTGCATGTTGTCGGTTGAATGCAAGCCGTTGGAGGTCCGTGAAATAGTGAGGACACTACTGGTGACCTATAGAGAAGAAGAAAATAACATTTGAGATTAATAATAGGATTCCAGGTCAACTGGAGAAGGAGAAGAAGCTTATCGGCATGGTTTAAAGTATTGATACGATATGCATATCAGCAGTATTGTATCGGTACTTAGAAACACTCGGACACCTTTTTTTTAGTTTTTTTTTTCAAATTTTGGTTTTTAAGGAAGCTAAAAATAGCTTTTTTTTTTTTTTTAATTAAAAAAGGTGGGGTTCCGAAACACCTATTTTCAGGGTGTATCTTTTTCAAAAGATACGATACGCCAGATATGAGGCATATCATATCGATACTTTAAACCATGTTTACCGGTGGTTATTTTCTTGTCGCCGGTTGAATGCAAGCCGTCGGAGGTCGGTGAAACAATGAGGATGCTGCTGATGACCTGTAGAGAGGAAGAAGATAACATTTGAGATTAAACACAGGGTTCTAGGTCAACCGAAGAAGGAGAAGATGCTTACTAGAGGGTTTTTGCTTGCTGCCGATTGAATGTTTCACCGTCAGAGGTCGGTGAATCAGTGAGGACGCTGCCAATGTCCTTGTACTAGGGCTCGGGTGAAACTGGGGGAGAGAGGGAATTCAAACGAAATGGGAATGGAGGAGACTCGATTGGTTTTGCTTTTTTCCTGCCCGATTGAACCGGTTTGACAAGAGAGAGATTGCATTTAGAGGTGACTTGAAGAGGCGATGTGCACGCCTCCTATTGGAGGGTTCATGCGCTTTGTGAATCCAAGTTCACTGAATCCCAACTCAATGGGAATGTTTTATGTAGTGAAGTGATGAAATGATAACTAGGGGGCAAAGTGGTAAAATACAAGAGTACGGGGTTTGTCGCAAAACAAAATTTGGGGGTCTATCTAACCGTCACTAAAGAATGAGACCTAGACCTCCACTGAATAAAAAAAAAGAAAAAATACGGACATGCTTAATATAGAATTGTAAACATTTAAAAAGTAAAAAACCCCATTCTATACTAATGCCACCCAAAGCCTAAAAATTCTGACCTTGCAAAAACCCACTGCACAGTATCAGTTAGGGCATTCAGGTCAATGCGCATGAAAACGCTATTACCAAAAGGTCCAAAACACCCTCGAGGGGCTGCCTCACCTCAACTAAAAATAGGAGCGCGTTTCATCAACATCAACAAAAGTATTCTACTTGTGAAAAAGAGAAAAAAAAAACCAAAAGTGTTATTGTTGCTGACAAATCCGTACTCATTATTCATCGGAACATAGAGTACAAGCAAACGTATTTAATGGGCCAGTCCGGTCCGATGGCAGCAGGCACAACATCTTGGTTCAGTGGTTCAGTGCTCCCAATCCATCCATCCTAATTTCTCCTAAGCAGCAGCGGCCAGCGGGCCAGCGGGCCAGCGGGGTGGGGACGTGGGGTGCAGTATAATTGTCCCCACTCATTTTGGTCGGTGAGACTCCACTCACTCTCACTACACTTTTCAATCATTTTCCCTTTCTCAGTTGCGATTCATTTGATCTGCTTGTTTCAGCGTAGAAGGGCCGGGAAAAAAAAAATTCCAGACCGAAATATTTTAGCCACATTTTCGCCCCTTTTTCAGAGAAAACTCAAAACATTGCTTTTGGTCCCTTCTGCATCGGAATAAATGCAGCCTTCGTGTTCTTTTCCATTCTTAACAAATTAATGACTACTTAGCGTTCTGATTATTGTTTAGCTCTATATGATAATTCCACATAAGCAATTGGTACTTGGTAGCCTAGCTAAGAATTAAAGAATACCTCTTCTTTTGTTGTTAAAATATGATGGTGCGTAATCTGGCTGATCTTAGCTTTCAACGGTCTTGCTTCCGATTGAAGCAACAAGGAGTCTGAAACAGAGAAGATAAGGGAACTCCGGGGGGGACCCGGTGAGATTGCTTCGAAACTCAAGTTAGTATTCTCTCAAAGACAAGATAAAACTAGGTGGTGCAAAGTTCATATACTTTGTTGTTGGGGTAGGGGGCCTTTTATAACCACTTCGCGCACTCACTCCGAGACTTCTGTCAGGTCGGGTATGATTATTTTTGTGCTTTTGCCAGTTCGGATGTCATCCCTTCTACTGGGACAGAATCGCCACTGCTCCTTGTCGAAGCCGTTTCTGTAACTGGTGATGGCGGTGGTAGGTGGCCGTTTGAAGTGTGGCTGTCAAGCGTTAGATCCCAAGTTAGTCAGGTGCGTCGCCCCTGGATACGAACTTCTTCGGTGTCAGGCATGGTACGGTTGTCCAATTCGGCATCCTAGAAGCGAAGTGCTGGATTGGTGAGTGAGGTGAAGTCTTCAGTTCGGATAGAGGTGTGTCCCGAATTGACATGGGGCATGCTAGTTTGGGTTATTGCCCTTTGTGCTTGGCTCGGGGCTTAAGGGAGAGTTCGGGCTCTTAGTAGGGAGTTCGAACTGTTGGTAGTGAGCTCAGACTGCTGGTTCCTCCCTTTGGCGCTCGCGCCTTGGGCGCGCTGTTGTGTTGAGTTGTTGCCTTTGCCACGTGTTGCTTAATTACGAGGTCGAGCCAAATCTTCCTTCATCAATTGCCTTGCACTCCTCGTGCTAAGGGTCTTGCCCTAGCGCGGGGAGTTCGCGGGGTGGTAGGTGGATCTGTCCCGTACTTCAAATTTTGATAGCGTGAGGTGCGTTGTCAAGGTTCTTTGGGTTTTTCAAACGCCAAAAAGGCGGGAAACGTGTTGACCTACCTACAAATGCTGACAGGCGTGGTAGCGTACGCTTATTTCAAATTTTAAAAAGCGTGGCACTGGAAGACGTGACAGTGGGTCTTTTTGAATTTGAAAAAATGCGCCGTTGCCGTTTGTAAGGCGAGGAGACGTGCATTGGTGTTCTATTAATTTCAAAAAGACGTGCATTGTCGTCACGTCAGTTTCAGAAAGACGTGCGACGACATTTTGTCAGTTTCAAAAAGACGTGTAACAATCACGTCTCGGTCTCAGGGGATGTGCGGTCAGCGCGAATGCGGGCCATCGGATTGGCTTTGATCTGCACTGTTGGTTCTCGGTTACTGTGGGTATAAATAGCGGGGGACCCCAGTCGCTTTGTCACTTCTGCGTTTTGCTTCTTGAGCTCACGTCCAAGTTTCAGCTCGCGTCTAGGCTTTTAGTTCGCCTTCATGGTTTTTTGCTCGTGTTCTAGTTTCCGTAGTCTATTCAAACCTTTTTTCCGGGTGAGTACTTTTCTGGAATCTACATTTTTTCCCTGATGTCTAGCTTAGATAGCTCAAACGGTTCTTCAAGTGGGTCTGATGCAGGTTCTACGAACCGAGTTGCATCCCCTGATGGCCTTAGCGAGCCTGAGGTAGAACTTGAGGAAGAGTTTGAGCCTGTAGGTCGAGCCGCCTCGGGCAATTTGGCATCCACCTCTCATCGGGGTTGGATGTTAGACAAGTTTGGTCCCTCGACCATGACGCCTGAAGAGCTTCAATCCCTTATAACCTATTACAACTTGCCTGGGGAGTACGCCTATTTCATTCCTTAGGGTAGCTTTCCTTGGGAAAACGGTCCTAAAGAGATCGTGATATTCTGGGAGCAGCTCGCTGCGGGGCTGCGACTGCCTTTCCACCCCCTTCTTGTCGAGGTCATGAACCACTTCAGTGTTACTGTCGGCCAGCTTCACCCGAACTCCATTCGTAACTTGGTGGGGACAATCTCCCTATTTTGTGAACATGGCTTTCCTTTAGACTTGGAGATATTCTCCTCTATTTTAATGCTTAAGAAACAAGCGGGTCCCCTTCCCGGGCGTAGGCGGGCGTATTACCTGTCTCCTCGCTCGGGTTTTAAGCTCTTGCACGAACTTCCCAACAAGGTCCCGGTGTGGAAGCGAGACTACTTCGGGGTGCGAAGTGTACTAGGGTGGCCTTTTCAGACTAGGTGGGGGATGGCCGCCCCTAACTCCGGTGTTAAGCTTGATAAAGAGACGGTGAAGGGCCTCCGACAATGGGCATGACTAGGTTCCTTGCTCAGAGGTTCCTTGTTTTGCTTTGTTCTTTCATTTTTTCTGATGCCGAACTCTTTTTTGCAGGTGTGATGGACTCAGAAAGGACTCGCGGTGGGCACCTGTTTCAAGGCATGAAGAGGAGGAAGCGAGTCACCAAGCGAACTCGTGCCGAGTTGTCCCACGATGCGGAGCCTCAGGTACCAGACTACCCGTAAGAGGATCCGCCCAGGGAGCCCGAGGTGGCTCCTCCAATGCAAGAAACGCATGGGCCCCTTATGCCGAGTCTACTCACATGGGAGCTCCCGCCTACTCTAGTGCTCCCGCTTACTCTGGGTCCGCTTATACGCGAGCTGGGCCCTCAGGCTTGGGAGCCCAAGGGGAATTCAGGAGTGTGCTGTTGCCAAACTATGCTCTTCAAAAGAGTAGGGAGGCCACCTTCCCCGAGGAGATCGTGGCGTGGACCAATCTTCCTTTGAACCAGGTTGCCTATGATGCTGCTACTCATGCTATGGTGGTGAATTAGATTTCTTGTCGGGCTTCTTTGCTTTTATCCCTCTTGCTGTCATTCTCTTAATCACTTGTTCTTTCCTTTTGGTTAGGTGAACTCTTCTATCCATGCCTTGGCGGCCCAGGTGGAGAGGAGCTTGAGGCAGGTGCGAGCTGCCGAAGAGGCTTTCCGTGCTGCCGAGGCAACTTCCCGAGCTACTGAGGCAGCTGCTCGTGTTGTTGAGGAGGCTGCTCGCACTGCTATGGCTAGGCAGGCGAGGTCTCAGAGAGATGCCGAGGCCATGAGGGTTGTTGTGAAGCACATGGCGAACCTGAGGCTGGATCTGCAGCATCAAGTTGAATACCTTCAGGAGGACATTAGGGAGAGGATGCTGATCTTTTCTCAAGGCATCGAAGATGCCAAGAAGAAGGCTGTCGATGAGTACATCGCCTCGCCGCGCTTTGATGACCTGATGGTGGACTCGTACAAAAGGGGTTTTAAACTGTCAATGGATGATCCAGAACACGTACCCCGAGCTCAATATCAGTGCCATATCCACTTTGCGCATAACTCAGGAGATGACCAATGCTGCTGATGGTGAGCCAGATTCTGAGGGTGAGGCAGGACCTTTGGGAATCGTTGAAGTGCCTTCTGATAATGAAGAAGTAGCTCCGAGCCTGTAATTTTTTTTTTCAAAATGTACACTTCCTTATATTGAAATGGAATGACTTTTCTTTTGGTTAAGTGTTGGTTATTCTCTCCCAAGTTGACCGTATTTTCCGAATTGATCATATACCCGATCTGTTTCTTGCCCGGGTTACTACACTCGCATGACCTATTTTGATGTTTAATACTTAAGTCTCCGCTTCGCCTGAGCCTTTGGCTGACTTTTCTTTGCTTGCCTATGCCGATGTTCCTTCGTTAGCTCGACATCCTGTCCCTTGGGCTCTACAAGCGATTTCGTCCACTTCTCTTGGCGGTCTATAGGTAGTATCGCCTTAAGTTGACGATGTTCCAAGCTCGGGGTACTTGTTTGCCCTCTAAGGTTTCGAGCTCGTATGCCCCCTCGAGCACTCTCTTTACTCTGTAGGGCCCATCCCAATTTGGTCCAAGTTTGACCACGTCGGGTTCGGGCACCATGATCTTACAGAGAACCAGATCGCCGACTCGGAAGCTCCACTTCTTTACTCTGGCATTGTAGTACCGAGCTACTTTTTGCTGGTAGGCCGCTGTCCGGATGTGCGCGAGGTCTCTTACCTCATCCAGTAGGTCGAGGTTGGTACGTAACTTGTCTCCGTTTGTCTGATCGTCATATGCTTCTAGTCGTAGTGTATGTATTTTTTTTTTGCTAGGATTACCGCTTCAGTGCCGTAGGTGAGGTTAAAGGGGGTCTCTCCCGTGGCGGTTTTTTTCTGTAGTTTTGTGAGCCCACAGAACACTTGGTAGCTCGTCCGCCCACAACCCTTTAGCTCGGTCTAGTCGTGCTTTCAGTCCGTGGAGGATGACTCTGTTCATTACTTTTGTCTGACTGTTTGCCTGCGGGTGTGCGACTGATGTGAAGTTCTGACTAATTCCCATATTTTGGCACCATTCTTGGAACTTGATATACTCGAACTGTTTGCCGTTGTCGGAGATCAGTACCTGAGGTAGCTCGAAGCGACATACTATGCTCTTCCAAAAGAAGTAATCTAATGCCACCACTAGGAATTTTCTCCCATCTGTTGCTCGCAGGAATGGCCCCAGGAGGTCGATGCCCAATTGCGCGAAGGACCATGGGATGGTGAAGTATTTGAGGTCGGAAGCAGGCTGATGGTGGATATTGGCGTGCTTCTGACACTTGTCACATTTTCTGATGAGCTTGATAGCTTCTACCTTCATCGTTGTCCAGTAGTATCATTGTCAAAGTGCCTTTTGGATGAGGTCTCTGCTACCCAGGTGTCCGCCGCACAGTCCTTCATGAGTGTCGCGGAGTACAAGCTTGGATTCGGCAGGTCGCAAGCAATGCAAGTAGGGGAGCGTGTAGGACCGTCGGTACAGCCGTTCGTCTATTATGACGTATTTGGTTGCCTGGCGCTGCACCCTCTTGGCTACATTGTGGTCCGTAGGGAGGGTTCCATCTAGCAAGAAACTCGCGAGTGGGTCGATCCAGCTTGACTCTGCTTCAAGGACGGGAGCGACCTTCTCTGCCCCACCGAGAATGCTAGGCCGAGGTAAGTCCTCTATGTACACGGTTCTCATGGTGTTGTGACTCGTGTTGGCTAACCGGGACAGGGCGTCGGCCTCAATGTTCTCTGACCTCGGGATTTGCCTGATGAAGTGTGACTGGAAGTTGAGTAGAGCCTCCTTTACTTTCGCCAAGTATGCGATCATAGAGAGTTTGCATGCTTCATATTCGCCCGTAACCTGGTTGACCACGAGCTGGGAATCACTATAGATAACTATGTGCTTTGCTCTTACCTTCTGTGCTAGGTTCAGCCCGGCTATCAGTGCCTCATACTCTACCTCGTTGTTGGATGCCACGAACTCAAAGCGTAGTGCGTATTCCAATTTCGTGCCACCCGGGCCGCATAGGACTATTCCAGCCCCGCTGCCCTACTGGTTCGAGGAGCCATCTACGTGAAGGATCTAGGGCTCCTCATCCCACTTCGTGCTTGGCCTAACCAGGAGAGATGCCACACTGGCTGCTACTTCACGGGGTTCAGACTCTATTGGCTTGGGAGCTCCGGGTTCACCCGAATAGGGGATCTCGGGCTCAACCGGCCCATGGGTATCGAGGCTGAAAGTGCACTCGGCGATAAAATCTGCTAAGGCTTGGGCCTTAATGGTAGTTCGTGGCTTGTATTGGATGTTGTACTCGCTGAGCTTGATGGCCCACTTCGTTAGCCGACCGGAAACCTCGGGCTTGAGTAAGACTTGTCTCAGAGGTTTGTCAGTCAAGACGATGACGGTGTGAGCCTGGAAATATGGGCAGAGTTTTCGAGCTGCAATTACCAGCGTGTATGCTAGCTTTTCTATCTGCGGATATCTCATCTCTGCTCCCTGCAGAATTTTACTAACATAATAGACGGGCCGCTGGACCCGATCTACTTCTTTTATTAGTACCGAATGACCACCTCGTCGCTCGCCGAGAGGTACAGTTCTAAGACCTCACCCTCCTCGGGCCTGGCTAAGGTTGGCACAATGGCGAGGTAGTTCTTTAGCTCGTCAAGCGCGAACTGGCAGTCTCGGGTCCATTTGAACCCTTTGCCTTCGATTGCCTTAAAGAAAGGTAGACAGCGGTTTGCTGATTTGGAAATGAAGCGACTCAGAGCGGCTATGCGACCATTTAGCCTCTGAACCTCTTTTAACTTTCAGAGTGGTCTCATATCTAGGATGGCCTTTATCTTGTCCGGGTTGGCCTCAATACCGCGTTGGTTGACAATGTACCCTAGGAACTTACCCGATGTGGCACCGAAGACACATTTGTTGGGGTTCAGTTTCATGCTAAATTGACATAGAATTTGGAAGACAAAATGTAAGTCTTGTATTAATTCCTGTGAGAATTGCGTCTTGACGACCGTGTCGTCTACATAACATTATATTTTCGTTCCAATTAAGGGCCAAAACAGCTTATTTACAAGTCTTTGGAAGGTCGCCCCAGCATTCTTCAGTCCGAAGGGCATGACCTTGTAATAGTACAGGCCAAACTCGGTTATGAAGCTGGTTTTTTCTTCATCGGACTGGTCCATCCTGATTTGGTTGTAGCCTGAGTAGGCGTCTAAGAAGCTTAGCAACTCATGTCTCGAGGTCGCGTCCACTAGGCTGTCAATTCTGGGGAGGAGGAAGCAGTCATTTGGGCAAGCTCAGTTTAGGTCGGTGTAGTCGACGCACATGCGGCACTTGCCGTTTGCCTTTTTCACCAGTACTGGGTTGGCTACCCAGCTCGGGTAATGAACTTCCCTTATGAAGTCCGCTGCGAGGAGCTTTTTGACCTCCTCGTCGACCGCCCTCCAGCGCCCCGGAGCTAAGTTGCGTTTCTTCTGTCTAATGGGTCTGACTACAGGGTCAGTGTTAAGTTTGTGAGTTATAAGGCCAGGGTCAATACCGGGCATATCGGCCGTGGACCATGCAAAAATATCTAAATTTTAAAGTAAGAAACTCACCAGTTCGGTTTGTAGAGGCTCCTTGACGGAAGCACTGATCTATAGCGTTCGAGCCGGATTTGTAGCCGAGGTTGGGATCACGACCGTTTCCTCTGTGGGCGAAGCTCGTTCCTCGCCCGGCTCCGTAGGCCGCTCCAGTTTGAGGTCATCGGCTGCCTTGGTTTTTCCCTTCAGGGCGGCAACATAACACTTGCGGGACTCAAGCTGGTCGCCCCGCACTACCCCCACACCAAAGCCTGTGGGGAACTTCATTGCCAGATAGTAGGTGGAGACCACTGCCCGCAGAATATGCGTAATTGACCGCCCTATTATGGCATTGTATGGGGAGGGGGTCGTGACCAACAGGAAATCGTGGTTGAGTCTGACCGCGCAAGGCCATGTGCCGACTTCCACAAGTACTGTTATCTTCCCAAGGGGCTTGACTTCCTCTCCGCTGAAACCCACCAGAGGAGTGTTTGCGGGCTTCAGCTCGCTTCTTTGCAACTGTAGCTAGTCAAATGCTGAATTGAAGAGGATGTCCGCCGAACTACCTGAATCCACAAGTACGCGCCTGACTTCAAAGTCGCTGATCCTTAGTTTTATGACAAGCGCGCCATCGTGGGGGTAGTGGAAACCTTGCGTGTCGTCTTCCATGAAAAAGATCGATTCTTTTGTCTTCGGCCCCTTTGGAGGGTTCTGTTCTTCTTGGGCTGCCTCGCGAACTGACGTCCGGGCTACTGCCGAAGTACACCCTGCTACCACCGAACCTCCCACTATCACATGGATGGTTCCCCGAACTGGTCTTTCTTTTGGAGGTTGTTGTTGCAACGCTTTGGCCGGTCTGCTACTGGATTCAGGGGCATCCTTTCCATGCTTCTCTTGCCAACCTGCCTTATTATTATTATCATTATGCTGTACAAAATTTCTCAAGTATCCGCGACGGATGAGTCCCTCTATCTCGTCCCAGAGATTATTACACTATTCGGTACCATGACCGTGATTTCTATGAAAATTATAGTACAAATTTTTATTTCTTTCGTTTGGATTACTCTTTAGGCGAGGTGGCCACTTCATGTATGGGGCGTCCTTGATCGTCATCAAGATCTCGGTCCGCCTTGTGTTTAATGGCGTGTAATCCGTTCGAACTGCTAAGGGAGCTCGGGATGGCTGGCTTGGCTTCGCCTCCCGGGCTTGGTTTCTTCTGTCGCCTGGGTTGGAGGGCTCACCTTTTCTTTTTCTTTTCTCGACCCCACCTTCGGTTCTTTGGTTGATTTTTTCCTCTGTTCTCATGAACTTGTCCACAAGCTTGAGGAAATTGGCCACGATCGCGGGCAGGATGGCTACCATGTGCCATTTGAACTCCTTGTGCGTTACTCCTCTCTTGGCTGTCGCGAGAAGTACTACAGGGTCTAATCGCGGTATTTGCAAGCATGCTTCATTGAACCGCTTGATGTAGCCCTTGATGGATTCTCCTTCCCTCTGGACTACTCCGAAGATGCTTTCCTCGGTTCTGGGGCACCGCTTGCTGGTAACGAAGTGTGCGGTGAAGACCTGCACGAAATGGATCCAACTTCTTATTGACCCGGGGTCTAGGTTCCTGTACCAGGTGCGGGCCACCCCCCTGAAGGGGGGTGGTGAAGGCCACGCACATGCATGATTCACTGGCCCTAGCGAGGTGCATTTAGGACTAGAAAGCATCGACGTGGTCGTTGGGGTCAAAGGACCCATCATACTTGTCCAAAGGTGAGAGCTTGAAGTCTCTGGGCATGGGGACTACTAGGAGTTCTGATGCGAGGGGGGAAGGAACTGAGAGAATTGGGGCAGCTTTTACCTCGTCCGAGATCGTCTCTTCCTTACCTCTGAGCTCGGGCAAGACACGGGTGGCAGTTCGGCGACTTCGTCGGCGCCTTCGTTGTTGAGCGGGAACTCAAGCTTGGAGCGCTGAGATGCTGACTTTGCGGGCGAGGTTCCTGACCTGCCTGCGAGCTGCGGGGCAGGGGTGATTTTCCTTTCCTTTCGGCCTAGGGATGAGGTCTGGCTATTAGAGGGGTTCTGGAGTTGAGAGGCTTCTCCTCGGTGAGGGTGTCCACCCTGAGGGGAGGCCTTAACCGGCTTCGGAACAGGGTGCCGAGGTGGATGTAGTGACTGGTTCAGGGGTAGCTGAGGGAATTGCTGCTGATAATGGTGTTGAGAGAGGTGGTGTAGTACTTGGTGCTGTTGGAGTTGATGCTGCTGGAATTATTGCATTTGGGTTTGCATTGCCCGCATACATTGCATTAGGTCGTCCAACTAGTTCTGGCGGGTCGCCAGTGGGACAGTAGTTGGTTCAGCAAAAGTTATTTCGATAGGGAGTGGAAGAGGGATGTTCAAGGCAGGAAGGTTTAGGGGCGCCACTGCTTGTGGCGCATTCAAGTTGGGGATCCCATTCACTAGAAGGGGGATGGTGAACTATCCGATGCACACCATGGGGACTTGGAGTTGTTCCCCGGTTGTATTTGTTTCTGTGCCACGTTCGGCATTGCTGGAAGAAGCCATGGGTGTTGGAGTTTTTTGGAAGAAGAGGAGGTTATGAGAGTTTTAGAGGGAGGCTTTTAGAAACTTTCCCACAGACGACGCCAATTGATGGTGCGCAATCCGGCCGGTCTTAGCTGTCAATGATCTTGCCTCTGACTGGAGCAATAGGGAGCCTGAAACGAAGAAGATGAGGGAACTTCGGGGGGGACCCAGTGAGATTGCTCTGAAGCTCAAGTTAGTATTCTCTCAAAAGCAAGATAAAACCAGATGGCGCAAAGTTCACATACTTTGTTGTTGGGGGTAGGGGGCCTTTTATAACCACTTCGCGCACTCACTCCGAGGCTTCTGTCAGGTCGGGTATGATTACTTCTGTGCTTCTGCCAGTTCGGGTGTCATCCCTTCTACTGGGACAGAACCGCCACTGCTCCTTGTCGGAGCCGTCTCTGTAACTGGAGATGGCGGTGGCATGTGGCCGTTTGAAATGCGGCTATCAAGCGTCAGATCCCAAGTCAGTTAGGTGAGCCGCCCCTGGATACGAACTTCCTCGGTGTCAGGCATGGTACGGTTGTCCAATTCGGCGTCCTAGAGGCGAAGTGCTAGAGTGGTGAGCGAGGTGAAGTTTTGAATTCGGATAGAGGTGTGTCCTGAACTGCCATGGGGCAGGCCAGTTCGGGTTACTGCCCTTTGCGTTTGGCTCAGGACCTAAGGGAGAGTTTGGGCTCCTAGTAGGGAGTTCGGGCTCCTAATAGGGAGTTCGAAATGCTAGTAGGGAGCTCGGACTACTGGTTCCTCCTTTTGGCGCTCGCACCTTGGGCACGCTGTTGTGCCGAGCTATTGCCTTTGCCACGTGTTGCTTAATTTCGAGGTCGGGCCAAATCTTCCTTCATCAAAATCCTTTGCACATAGCGCATGCATTTCAAACCTTTCGAACTATTATTGCTTTTAGGTCTTGATTAGTTCAGTGCATTCTTTTATTTACTGTTCCGTCCAAGAGCCAATTACATTATATAAAATCTGTTTAAGAATGAGTGATCGGGTGGTGGTTAGAATTTGTGTGCTTCAAATGACTTAGATTGTTTACCTCTTACCACTGCTCATGCCTTAATCTCCTTTCCTGATCTTATTTGTTAATTGCCGGCGTTTGGTGTACTGCACCTGCATGTGCAATTGTAGCGGTTTTGGCTCATTCAGGATCTTCAATTTCGTTTTGGCTTTACTGTGAATTGGTAAAGATATTTGGACATTGGGTTTCTTCCATGGGTTACGCACGACTAGTTACCGGCCTTGCAAGTGGTGGGAAGGTGATAAACTTATTCCCGTTTTGATTCCGTTGTTTTACCCCATCTTTACTCATCAGCTCATGCCTTATTTGGACGACTTTATTTCTTCTGGTGTTTTCGTTTTCAACCAGTCAACTTATTGTTACAGTTTGTATCAACACTGTGAAACTGGTCCGGCAGCAGAAAGTATCAAGTACCCGATAGAAAGAGCCAAAGTGGTTTGTTACCGAAGTAATTGTTTTTTTTTTTTTTCTTACTGCACTTCTTGTCCGTATGGCATTGCAAGGAGCTGAAGTCTTATTTTCTTCCAGAGGTCAGAGAACCCATTTCTCTGGATGATGTTATGGAGGAGCTTGGGTGGGTTAGGTCCAAATGGTGGCCTCATTTATTACATGGAACATCCTTTTAATTTAGTTTTATTATCCTGTTCCTCATAATATTTCTTCTTCTTCTTCTTTTTTTTTTTCTTTCCGATGAAATTCTCATTCCTTTTTTTATTTGATGGAGGGATTTGGTACCCTTAGCAATTTTGATCTCAAGACATATTCTGTTAGTAACTATCACTTAATCTAATTGTATTTATTTATTTTATCACCAAAAAAATCAAAACATTTTATTGCTGGTAAATATCCCAAGTAGTGAAGCAGATCAAAGATAGACTTCTAGGGTCAAATAGAAATTGCACATGTCTGACAAAAACACCTGAGTATCAACCAATACAACTCAAATAGTATCCCCCAGACTGGTGTCTACTGGTGTCTCCAACATCACTTCTAATACTTTTGACCCCTATCCTTGCGAAAGCATCAACCATACTATTTATTGATGTTGAAGTCCACCAAACAAGCTGTTTAAGGATTTAAGTGATGCTTTGGATTCTTCACCAACCCTTGAGGATGACCATTCCATCATCACTCGGCAGTCTCCTTCAACCATCTTAGTCAGTGTTTTTATACCATTCAAAACACCATATTCCCTTGTATGGTAACTGGATGGGTATTATTCATTGTCTAAATGAATATGTTCAACTTGATTTTCCTTAGTTAACTGTCTTGAGACATCTGAAGGAAAATTTGGATGATTGGCTGGCGGATGAATTGGATAATTACTTGGATGATGATTATGTAGTTTTGACTGTCCAGGTATTGTGACGAATTGTGGTCCATTTGTTCAATCATCACCTAGTGGAAGTGATATATGCTGATGTATTATTTTACACTCTTGCAACTGTTATTTTTATTTTTGTCTGATCATTTTCTTGTTTGTATGCAGTCATTTCTTTAGATGCTTAGGCATTATTTATACACGTATCAATTTGTATTTTTTGTCCCTAAACATTTCTATACCAACACTCTTTCTTTATTCCGTTAAACACCTTAAGCAACATCACATTTACACTGGTTTCAGATTAAAAGCAGTCCATCTTCTGGTCATAATGTTCTTCAATGATAGAAAACATCGTAAATGTTCTTTCTTGTTCAGATATATGTTGGCAATTTATAGGGGCTGTCCACTGAGCTAGGTCATGCCACTGTGGTTGGCTTGGACCTTATGTAACAAAAATATGTCAAGGACAAGGGCATGACCAAAGTGTCAGACTTGGAGTTCACATGGAAACGTTGAAGTGTCTGAAACAGACATCACACCCATTTGGTGTATCTGTGTAGCATAGTTTGGGCCTTACCTCACATGGCAGACTTAGGCCTGAAACCGCCCTAGGTCCAGCATGGGCATGGAAAGTTTGATGCAAATTGGTTCAATTGATCTTCAAAATGTGGAACCTACCAGGTCTGACATGTGGTCATATTCAAATTCTGCCCAACAGTTTAATAATCTTGAAAGTTCAGGTTAGGTTGGCAAGTGGTACATTGTTCTCCATTGTAAAACAGTGGAAAGTTCAAATCATTGACAACCCATTTCCTTTCTGCTAACTCTTGTTTGATTTTCCCCCCTTTCCCCCCTCTTTCTGAAGAAAAATAATTTTGGGCTTATATTCAGGCCTTAATTGCAAGAAGCTTTTTCTATAATTGTATTCTTCGTGACCTCCCAAAGTCCTATGTCAATTATTGCTGAATACTGAGGCATATTTTCTCTATAATCCATCTTAAATATATTTTTATTTTCCAAGTCGTCACAATTTTTTTGGCATATGGATGTCTTGTATCATTCCATAGCATCAGCTTTTACCCGAAAAAAATCCATAATCTTAGATTTTTAAAGGACAGTAATTCTAGTTCCATTGCCAAATCAATTCCCCTTCTTTCCCATTTGTACAATTAAGTTCATCTCCATATTGTTTTGTAAGTTTGAGGAACATGGAAGTCCAAGTTGCACCTTGATGCATCAAACTGTTCATAAGATATGCTCTTTAGATAGGAAATAAGAGTCGTAAATATATCTTGCCATTTTTTTTTTTTGGTTGGAACATATTATATATTTATTTATTGTTATGGCTTTCTTTAAACCCTATATTAGACCAGATAGAGCTTTTTTCTCATGTTCCAGTGCTATGGAATTTTGTGGACCATTTGAGGAGCAAGAATTTCAATATCCATGCTGTATACTTGGTTCACAGGTTTGTATCAGTTTCTCTATTGCAGTTTCATCATTTTTATCTCTTTAAGGGCATCATATTCTTATTCAATCTGTAAATCTTGACTTTGTTGTAGGGGTGACAATTTTGACCCAGCCCACCCACTTGTAACCTATCCAAATCCACCCATTCATTTTCTGGGTTGTATATGGGTTGGAAACTGATTTGGGCTGATTTTAGATGGATGGGTTAGGTTGGGTGATGGTTAGCCATCACCATGAATTGCTGGTTGTTCATACATGTTTACAATCCTACCCTTTTGAGGACATCTTGATCATAATTCTTATTTAACTTGAAAGAAATACCTCTGTTTGGAAAGTTGTTATTTGACTTTCATATTTTACCTAGAGATAGATCAGGTGTCTTGTATCTTATAATGTCCAAAACATGTGAAAACTTGGGAAGCTGTGGAATCTTGTGTGTGTGTGCCATATTTTCTGATTTAGTGAAGTTGTAAGTGATGTATAAATTCAAATTCATGTATTACATTGATTCACATTGTACAGATGATCATGATCATATCCAATGGCTTTTACTGTAATTGACGTCATCTATCATGCCTCCAAGATTTCTGCAAGTCAATGGTTTTGGTCACTGCAGTCAATGGGGATAGATTACCACCTACTCTAGTTTACAAGAATGAAAGAAATGAAAGAACTGATACAATTTGATTCATGCCATTCCCAACAATGACAAGCTTCAATGTAACCTACTCTCTTCCCTTAATCTTTTCTATCTTGTTTGACTGTCTTGTTCTTGATCCACTCTTTCTTGCTTCCATTGTCTGGGTTAGAAAGGATGGATTAGGTAGGGTTACAACCCACCTATATGCTATTCACATGGGCCATAAACGACTGTAGGTGGCTAATGGATGGATTCTTCTTCAACCCGCATCCAACCCAGCGCAAATCAACCCACCCATTTAGCTATCCCTACTTCACTGCACTACATGCTTTTCGATTTGTTTTGTTTTTTTTTTTTTTTTTTGATTGGCAGCATTTCATAATTGTTAGATCTGAAATTTTGTTTCTTTTTTTTCTTATGCATCAGTTTATTACGGATGTAACCAAGTTTACAAGTGGTTGCATGGCATCTCTTTCTGCAATGATTCAGCTTGAATTACCCCATGTCAATATTCTCTCTTAAATGGAGATAGTAACAAACAAAAGGGATATTGAAGAGTGAGCCCCTCTTGAACTCTCCATTGCAAATTTGAATTTTCCACTCGCATACATTATTTCTCTCTATCCGAACACTATTTTTATTAATTATACCATTTGCACGTTTTTTTTTTTTTTGTTTAATTCTGAGCCACGGGTTTTGCTATCAGAGTTGAATCAATATATGGTTATTGGTAGGTAAGAAAGAAATCGAAGGCAAAAGCTCTTCCCTTACCCCCTCTTAATCACTTTTCTTCCCTTTTGCAAGTTACTGGAATGTGTATTGATGTCGATAAACTTTTGATCTGCTGAGTTATGAATAAATTTAACATCCTATCCATTTTCTCTTCTATTGTTATGATAGAGCAAGCTTTTTTTTTGTTAATCATCACAAGAATAGAATATAATTACAAGCCTATTGGACTCAAGTGTATGCTAATAATCTAGCTGACACTTGCGCTAAAAAATGAAAGACATCAATTGTATTTATATAGGGGAAATTGTATTTTAGCAGTATACAAATATGTAGGAAAAGCTTGGGTTAGGTGGCAGGGGCCAACCTAATTATCAGTTAAGTGCTGCCTGGAACGGCTTGTAATTATATATTATTCTATTTTCCCATTATGAATAAAATTCTGGTTGGTTATCAATAAAATTCTGTCAGTTCCTTTGCAGTGACAATATGCTTCAAGTCAGATATTAAAGATGTAGGTAGTGAAATCTTTTCCTTGCAATATGCTGGTTTTCTTGCAAGTGTGAGCTTCTTACATCTTGACATATACTAGGTGGATGAGTATGGCATGATGAGCTTCTTGCCTTTTCACTTAAGAAAGGAGAGCAGGTTTTCTCTCTCTCCTTACATATGATTTATTTCAAATGAAATCTTTTTTATCGATTGTCTTCTTATTACATTATCCCATTTCTCAAGGTATTCCATACTTTTGTTTTCTTATAAGGACATTGACAGATAATTATAATCACCATTCTGTCATTTTTCCATATATATGGACTATTTTGAACAATTAAACTTCGGACTGAGTGACATTCTTCTAGCTAAAGGTAGTTGAGATACCTCAACACACACCATTTCTTGGTTGCTGGTGCTCTATGGGGGCCTTGTGAGGGAGAGGTAGTTAGGAATGGCTATATTAGAATTGAAAATTGTCAGGATCAGTTTACTTTAACTTTATCATTTGTTGACCAGACTATATGGTGAATGTTGGCCGATAAAGACAAGTTGGTTCGAAAGACAAAAGTCAGCAATGTCTCTTTGGTGTCTTATTAAGAGAAATGCTAGCGATTTTATTTTATTTTATTTTTGTCTTTCTAGTGTCCGGTAATTGCATCATGTACCATAAATTTATAACATCTTCTTAGGGTTCCGCCCTGATTGCCAGATGTAGGACCCTCTTGTAGTGGCACAACATTTCAGTTGTGATATATAATGCATTTATATCCAGAAAAGGAAAAAAACTTGTACTGCTGGAAATATGGGAATGTGAATGTTGTTCATTTTTTCAGAGAGTTGTTAATTCCTCTAGTTCTGCTTGTAGATTAGCACAGAGGAAGGCTAATAACTTTTTATTGTGTTAACTGAAAATGTGAGAATTTTATATTGTACATATGCTTGTAAATTAAAGAGGAAGATCGAAGAGTCTTGGTAAAAGATGAGAAAACCAAGCAAAGATGGAAAAACTATTTTGAAAAATAATTAAATGAACAACATATAGAGGATACAAAGGGAGGAGAGATTACTAATACTAATAATGTTAAGAATAACATGTACCTTAGTAAAATTAGACTTGTTGAAGTGATAATATGAAGGGGATGACATTCGGACCCAATGGGATTTCAATAGAAACGTGGAAAGGTGTGGGAGAGGTAAGTGCATTATGACTAACTAAGCTATTTAATAAGATAATGAAAGAAAAGAAGATGCTTCATGAATAGAGAAAGAATGATATTGTGACTATATTTAAGAAGAAAGACAATACAAAGTTGCAATAACTAGCGGGGAATTACTCACGAGCTGAACTTAAAATTTTGGGAGAGAACAATTAAGCAAAGATTCTGATTTGGGTTTATGCCAGGGTTGCCTTTGCTATGATTGATAGAAGAGTTGATAGAGAGAGAGAGGAAAGATCTTCATATGGTCTTCATTAATCTAGAGAAAGCATACGGTAGAGTTCCTAAAGAGATAATATGATGGGTCTTGGAAAGAAAGGGGTTCCAAATAGGCATATAGACCTAATTAAGGATATGTACAATAGTCAACCAATATTAGAACGTTTGTAGGAGAGATATCAGGTTTTATAGTTACAATGGGTCTTCACCAAGGTTCAACACTTAGCCCTTATTCATTTGCACTTGCCATAGATGAATTGACTAAACATATTCAGGAAGAGGTCTTATGGTGCATGTTATTTGCTGATAACATTATTTTAATTGATGAAATCAATGAAGGATTAAATGCAATATTAAGCGTATGGACAAATGCCTTAGAAATGACATGTTTTAAAACACGTGCAATTAAAATAGAATATATGATGTGTGAATTTAATAATAATTGGTATGCAAATCAGGGTACACTTGGGAAGTTAGGATTGGAAATGTGACTATTTTCTGTTAATTTGGTTCAATAATTTATAGCAAGGGAGAGATTGAGGATGATGCCGCCCATAAAATTAGAGTAGGATGGGTAAATTCAATAATTCTAGAGAAAACCATAGGTCCCTTGCCAATATGTCAAGGTTCAAAGTATCCATACGATACGCCCCGTACGGGCATACCGTATCGAATCTTTTGGGGTCCGAAATGCCTGTTTACAGGTGTTTCGGGACCCACTCTTTTTTAATAAAAAATATGTTAAAATATCTTCCAAAAACCAAATTTTGAAAAATAACTAAACAAAAGCCATTTCCGCTTGCCTCTGCCGATACACAGAGGCGTATCGGTACTTTGAACCTTGCAATAGATTGAAATAATTTTTCATAAACCAGTTAGATATGAATGGAGGGTGGGAGGGGAGGGGAGGGGAGGGGGCATGGATTTGATTTGCTCCAAATCGTGTCTGAAATGATTCTGAAGCTTGGTATCAAGGCCGAGCTGATTAACCATACGAGTTAGCCCAGTTCATTGACAATCCTAGGCCCATAATAATTGCTGAA
The DNA here is from genome assembly GCF_056320005.1 of Nelumbo lutea. NCBI lineage: Eukaryota > Viridiplantae > Streptophyta > Magnoliopsida > Proteales > Nelumbonaceae > Nelumbo > Nelumbo lutea. The sequence goes on from NC_142689.1 coordinate 2,726,036, forward strand.
ACATTCCAGCAATTATTTCACTAATTTAACAGCAGAAAGCTTTTCCTCCCACCATTTTAAATTTGTTTTAATGTATATGACAAAGAAACATAGTTTTCATCATAAAAGGGCAAACATATAACAGCAGAAAGCTTTCTTTTTTTTGTAAAGAAATCATCGGCCTGTGTGAAAATTTAAGATGTAATTTCTCTTTTGATAAAAGGGAAGGGAATATGCTTGTTCATAGATTAGCTAGGAAAGGTTTGTCCGAGTCAGGTCTGTTCACAGAAGCCATGCCCCGTTGGATGGCTAGTTGGGTAGATTCTCAGTCTTCTATATGTACTTCTTTATCTTCTCAGATCAATGAATCTTAATCACCTTTACCTAAAAAAAAATTCAGCCTGTAAAATTTGCTGTTTGTTTTGCATTGAAACGAATGGAGCCCAGGGCAAAACTTGGCCACTTTATTATAGAGAAAATCTCTCTTTTAAGTTGACAGGACTGGATAAACCGTAACTATTATATATTAATTTCATATTTGCACGAAAATAGGGATAGCAAATTAGATGGATGCTCCAAGTCCAAGCAAAAAGCTTCTCAGTGTGGTTGAGAGTTTTTCTTTTTTTTTGCTTATCCAATTATAGTTCCATCCGCGGGACTATTTGTTTGACCTAAAATTTGTCTTTGGCTTCATTGTTTAAACTGTCTTCATATCCTATGAGAATGAATTTAACTGATAAAAAAGTATACATGTTTACTTGTTTAAAAACTAGGGGCTCACATGAACTGATATGCATAGGTGGCTAACGCCTAAGGGGCTGAGTTCTTAGACATTTGGTGATGTGGTATGCTAGCTTTTCCTAATTATAAATATAAACCAGGTGGAAGTTTCACACCAAGAAAGAACTCTCTCATGTGCCAATCAACACCATTGGAGGTATTTGGTAATTAAAAAGGGCCATCGCCCAATGCTGGTCCCAGCTAGCCAGGGTTTTAGGAGGGCTTGGACTGGTTATATATATATATATATATATAATATTGAATCTGTAAGGCAAAGTAATTCAATAAAAACAAAAGGGCAGAATACAATATAGCCCCTGTATAATGAGAGACTGTACAGCGGAATAGACAGTAAAACCCAGAAAAAGCAACCCTCTTAAAACAAACCAAAAAAACACTATGATCTTTTTATAAAAAGGAAATCAGAATAAAAAAAAGAACACGTTTGTCTATTTTTAAAAAGTGGACGATTTGTCAGCCACGAAAACACCATCCCCATAATCCTGTTGAGCACCTCTTCTTTTGGTCTCTGCCTCCCTTCAAAAATTCTAATATTTCTTTCACCCCACACTTTTCAGAAAACAGCAGCGGGGAGGATACTCCAAGCTACTTTTCCAGCCTTGCTGAGGCCTCCTGAGAATAAAGCCTCTAAGAAACCCTTCACATCCTTCGGGAAGCATAAAATAACTCCAAAAGTTTTGTCCATCCCAGTAAGTGAAGTCACAATGCAGTAACAAATGATTAGTATCCTCCACATTTCCATTACAAAATGTGCCTTATAGATCTGTCACTTCTACACCTCTTCTAGCTTAATTCTCCTTGGTTAGAATCTTATCCAACACTGCAGACCAAACAAAGAAAGCTAACTTTGAAGGAACAGACCTGATCCAGATCCTGTTGCTCGGGAAATGAGAGGTCTCCTCCCTTGAAATGTGGTTAAAAAAGGACTTCACTGAGAAGGAGCCGACTTCTCAAACAACCATTTCCTTTTGTCCTCCCCTGTTCCCGGGATCTTGGCATCATACAAAATCTATAGCAAGTTGACCAAAGACTCCACCTCCCGGTCATTCAAATTCCTCCTGAACAGAGGGTTCCAGGTAACATAACCATTGTGCCTCTACATATAGTCAGCCACTGAAGCATCCTTATTAACAGCTATTTCTAACAGATCTGGGATCTTGGACTGGTTATACTCAACCTCAGTTTTTATTTTATTATTATTTTTGCATGAAGTGGCCATTCTCAGATTAAACGATTTTACCATTGCACCAAGCAATCAGAAAATAACTTTTTTAATGAGCAACTACTTGTTGCATGTATCAACCAAAATGCTCTGTCAACAACCACTGCAAATGTGAAATAAAGAGGTTACCGATGACTTGAACAAAAGAAAAATCTTATAAATATAAACTAGAACAAAAATACGGAAAATAAAATAGAAGGAAGAACAAAACATTAAAGTCGAGAACAAGTACGTGTTAATGTGTATGTATATATCGTACTCATTTTACTTTTTTTTTGTTTTATTTTTTTTTCTGCTACCATCTAACGTGAATTTGGGCAATGTGCAAGTGCATATCTGATTGTGAGAGAGCCAATGAATGGAGTTATTAATATGCTAAACTTGTATCAAAGAACCTGGAATTCATGGGACAAATCCATTTTGTGCTATCCTAATTTGCATGTTTCTTGTCCATCTCACCAGCCCGGCACATTCATAGAATGAAAGAAACAGGAAAATACCCATGCGTGAGATACTCAACCACCAATACCAATATCTTTCTGGATACTTAAATTTCAGCAATACTACTAGGCCATATTGTATTGGCTTTACCAAGCATAGTGAATTGCCTAGCACAAGACTGATTGTCAGTTGTATTGCCAAAATGCAAATTTCCATAAGAGATTATATAATCCTCTGTAACTTGGTTGGTGTAGGTTTGAATAACATGCAACATCCTTTTAACTTGCTGGTTTTCTTATTTAATTATGCTGCATACCGTGATCTTAGCAAAACCTACAGGACTTAAGAACACAAATCTGTTGGATTGCTTATTGTTGTTTCTTTGCAGTACTTTTCTTTTCTATAACCGTTTCTTGAAGAACACTTTGTATGGTTGTATCAATACAATCACCTTTGTTACCACTACAGGGTATAGAGTATGAATTGTCCCAGATTTACAACCGCATTCAGTATTGGAGAAGATACAGATGTCAAAGTAAAGGATTTTGATCCAGATGATGATGACGAACATTAAAGCAGAAAAGCAAAAGTGGCGTGGCTTTTTTGTGGCTCAGAAACTTAAAATTTTGTTTTGAAAGTCCTGCTTTGATTTTTTATTTGCTGAATTTTGACATGCTATGGAATTCTCTGACCTACCTATGAATTACCTGCATCCATGAACCACTTTTTCTTGATCTTGGCGTACTTTGACTTGCCCCGATATCGATTCTTTCATCCATTTGGGCTTGGGGAGGGGTTTCTTTTTCTTTCCGACCTCAACCGAATACTCATCGTTCTCTTGAAGATGAATGAAGTCGGCCAGAGATGGGGATTCTATTGCTGGACGTTCTCTCGAGCCAGTTAACGTTTGTGGAAATCGATTCTATCGCTAGAAGCCTTGGAACAATAGAAGAAGTCGATTCTGAGAGTGAATCGGTTACCATTGCCTGTGTTTAGGAGCAGAACGAATAGGAACTATGAATCTGGGTCTGGTGGAAGCTCTCAGGTCTTATTCCCAGAAGATGGATTCCCTCGGCTTGTTGAGGTTGCAAAGCGAGGGTTCCTCATTGTCGTTGGGCGTGTGGAATGATTCTTTAGGCACATTTTCCTGCCGGTGGTGTTGCTGTCAAAGAAGAGAAGGTTGAAGAGGGAAGAGAGGAAGTGAAGAGAAGAGGGATGAAGGGTAGTATTGGATTTTAAAAGTAATTATATGTCAAGTGGTGTTATGTGTGTACCAATTTTGGTGGAATATTAACAGGGTAGAGTTGGTCGATCGTCAAAAACAGTAGGAATACTTTTAAGATAATAATTAAATAGTAGGGGTAGAATTAGTCAATTAGCTAAACCTTAGGGTTATTTTAAAAAATTTGCCTTGTTTGTTATTTTAAACATGTTTTTAGATAAATAGTCCAAGATGATAGTTTATAACTTTTCTTTTATATATTTTTTTTACATTTTTTATTTGAACTTGTTGAACAATCAAATCAGATGGTTGACGATTCAACCTATGGCCAAGTGACCAAAATGGTTTTATGAGAGATCTGATTTGGTCTTCACTGAACTGTTTTTACATTGTCCTGTGCATCGGGAACATCTCCCTATTTGTATATATTTTTTCATGGGGAGATATTCCCAGCGCACAGCTGCAAGGCACTGTAAGGACCAAATCCAATGGTAGTGTGAGAGATCAGATTGGTGCCCCACGGTACCTCTAACCCATGTATTAATGATAAGTATGAGAAATGTTCTCAATGCATACTAGATGTGTATGTGGGGGCATCAGTATGATCTAGCGGTGCAAACCTAACAACATTAATTTGAATGAACAATTGATATGGACATCTAGAATTGAGATCTATTCCTCACATAGCGTGCCTCACACCAACTTCAAGGCCACATCCCGCCCTGCATTGGGAACATTTCCCATTAATAATAAATACAAGTATGGCAGATATTTCAGATATGCGGCCAGGACATGCTGTAATGCCGGTGCCAGGGGCGCTTTGTGAGGAACAGATCACATATAGGCTTAGAAAAAATGTCATGACAACTACTTGTGAGTTCACATTGATACCCTACGGGATGAACCCCACAACACATTCCAACCATGTATTAGAAATATCTCCCAATAACAAGTACGGGAGATGTTCTCAATGCACACTTAGATATGCTTGTGGGGTGCTGATGTGATCTCACTATTTGTTTGGTTTTGGATTGACTTATCTTATTTAATCCTTTTTATGGAAAAGATTATTAAGAGGGTGTCTATGTCTAGTACAATGAGTTTTATTTGTCGCCATCCTGGAAGATACTGTTTTTTTATGGTGGATGTTCAAGCCACCTCATTTAACATTCAAAAATTTTCAACAATACTAGAGGCGTAGCTGAATCATCCATGTACATACTTCTAGGGCGTAGCTTTGTCATTGTATTTTGGATCGATTAATACAAATTTGTGAGAGATGTATTGTTACAGTGTCATTTCAATTAGAAAACCACGTTGGAAAAACATTACATTTGTTTTAATCAGAAATAACAATTTGTATTGATAAACTCAAAACGTTTTCTAAGTAAGAAAATCAACTCAAAACACAATAACAATGAAACACCACTACGTCAAACACCTCCTTAGTGTTCAATTATAGTGATTGAAGAAGAGTTAACGACGCCCACCACCTTAGAATGGTTACTTCCCCTGTTAGATGAACCATGAAAGCATCTCTAACTGAAAATCCCGATTCAGAGAGTATGTGCATTAGGAAGAGACTGATTCTCCAAAAACAGTCGGTTGGTGTTCCTTGAAGAAATGTTTTATGACTGCTTTAACGCAAAACAAAAATTTATATTTAAACTCAAAATGCCAAGATGGAACTGATATAGGCATGTGGCAGCGTTTTAAACAGAAACTGTCACGGTACCAAACATGACCTTCGGTAGTTTATTTCCCTGCGTCCACCTCGAAGAAGAAGATGCCAACCTCCGGAGCTGATATCATTATGCGCAGCTCTTTCCTCTTTACTCTGAGGCAAGTACCCCAGAAAACCAAAAAAAAAGAAAAAGCTCTCACTCTGTCGTCTGTTCTACATACTTCCTCCACATAAATAGTCTCAAACATCAATTGATAAAGAGCTTGACCAGTGACCAACATGCCAAATACCTTGGGGGTTTTAATAGTTCAGTCCACCCCAGAAATCTGACTGACCCAACGCGTCAATGTCATATCCTTTCATCAAAAGTGCCGTATTCCTGGAAAGTTTGCTCTATCAGCTTTGCTTCCCTTCCATCTTTATGATATACAGCACAGGCCAGGTGATTTCTTTCCTGGATTCTCCAAATACTTTGTCTTAGGCTCTTAGCACAAACAAACTTCGTGCCCATTATCTTAATCCAAGTTGTTCGCACTTGACACTTTACAGCATAAAGCATAAAACCTAGGGGCATTTGTTAGGCCCTGTTTGGGGTTGGGATGGCGGCCCTTGACACAAGTTGCCTTTTGTCCTTTTAGGTTCAGCCGCAATTGGTTCAGTTCAGGATAAAGTAATGAAACCATGATTTCAATAGGTCAGCTGCTTAGCCGAGTGCCTACTAAAATTTGCAAACCTACTTGGCTTTGGCTACTCCCAATTCAAAAAGTGCTGTCTCTATTTGTTCTAAGCTGGTTTACATTAGGTTGAAGCCTGTCTTCTCCAAACACTTTTCCCCTGTTAGATGTGTTTTACTGTTTTAAGATCATTTCCATCTCACTCAGCTCGACGTTACTCGTATATGCAGCTGCTACCATTCTCAGTAGAATCATGGATTTCGTCTATAGGCATCTATCTCTTCCTGAATGGCCTTCTTTTATCGATAATGGGGGCTTTTTTACGGAGAAGTACGGAAACATCCGATGCAGAATTTTAATTCCAGTCCCCCTATTATTAGCTCTCTCCCCCTATAAACTACATCCTGTACGTGAATTTAATATCAATTCACGGTCAGGATGCATTTCCCTGTACTGTGAGACTATAAAATTCTGATCTAGGCTAATTGGAAATTCTTTTTTTTTTTCACTTTGTTTTTTTTTTCTTTTTTTATTATATATTTTTTAAATGTTTGTGTCAGGTTTAAGAGTGGGGATGACTGAAGAGTGAAGTCTTCTAAGGTCAAAAGGCCATTGTTAAAGCGGGTTCGAATCTGCCCCCCCACCGACTTGCGACTCAAAATCGTCTCACACCATTAGAAGTTGCCGCGTGTCCTCCCACACGCATGCATCTCAGTCTCGTGCGAATCTAATGAAACGGCGGTTAATTCCCATTTCACCCAAAAAAAAGTCGGTCTCTATCTTTATCTCAGTCTCTCACTCCTATCGACCTGCCCTCTGAAACCCAGACCACGGCATCTCCTCCTCCGCCGGATCTTGTAAAGAAATCCAACGCCGACGATCATTCCGGTAGATACACCGGGGGTATATACTCCCCGTCCCTCTCATCTCAGATATTCTTGAATATGTTTTTCTCAGTTTTTTAACCTTCAAAAAAAAAACGCAGAAGGGAAGAAGATATAGGTGCTGGCTTGAGACGACGACAGCAATGTCTTTTTATGTCATCCCCAGAAAGCTCTGTCTTGATTATGAAACTTTTAGTTCGACAAATCAACTGCTTGATTTCCCTTTAAAGCACAGAAACACATCACTTGTTTATGAGGTCTTCAGCGCCAACCCTCTGATCACGGAAACGATTGTGCATTGTCTGGCCCACACAATTTTTATGGTTTTAATTAACGCCATATTCATTCTTCAAATAACCATGGATTTTGCTCTTATCTTTGCACTGCGTATCAGCCCAGCTGGAGACACTCCATGGTTAAACTCAAATCAGTGAATTTAGAGAGGAGTACTGCAGGAGGAAGAGAGAACAGATTCGAAAATACCTATCGGCGATTCTTCCCTTTTGCGTTTTTTCTATTGCAAAACAGCTAAAAACCTAAAGAAAAACATATCTAAGAATATCTGAGATGAGAGGGATGGAGAGTTCTGGTGTATCTGCAGGAATGATCGTGGCGTCGGATTTTTTTGGCAAGATCCGGCGAAGGAGGAGATGGGGCGGTTGGGGCGGTCTGAGTTTCAGAGGGCAGGTCGATAGGAGTGAAATTCACTTTTTTGGGCGAAATCACTGAAAATGGGAGCTAACGGGACGAGCTAACAGCCGTCCCATTAGCTCCGCACGAGGTTGAGGCGCTTGCGTGTGGGAAGACACGCGGCGTTTTTTAATGGTATGGGACGTTTTAGGGGCGCAAGTCGGTGGATGGCAGATTCAAACCCAAATAAAGCTGGACCTGGCTAATTCTTGGTTTGACTATTGTATATATATGTTAGAATAGAAAAATAAAAAAATCTGTCACTGTGAGGACTGTCTCAGAGAAAGCCAATATCAATGTAATTCTCAAAATCGCAGAGGCAGAAAGTTCAACATACTTTTAATGAAGGTAAGACGCTGTATTTGGCCGCTCGTCTGGCGTCTGTAGAGTAGATCTCATAAACTGGACTGACTGGTTCACGCAAAAGCTCGAACATTGGCTGAACTGCTGCTCATGGATTTGGATATGCTTATGATTTGATTGGAGCACGGGCACCCCGCACCCACCAGCCACCACCATGAAGGCATAAAGCATTGCAAACTTTGATCATCGTCTGGCCCAAAGTTCATAAATCGTACAGCTATAAATTAGATATCTCCATGGGTTCAAAACAATGACTATGTTTATTGCTTGGTACAGGGTCCTATAGAGTAATAGATAGCGCCATGCCATCCCATGCCATGCCATGGGATCAGAAGCAGTACTCATCAGGTGATCTGGGGGGGTGGGATCTGGAATTATAGTGATCTTAGCCTATTCTAAGGACAACATGCTCTTCTCACTTCACTTCAGCTAGTTCTGTGACTGAGTCAAACTAAAAAAATTGAAAAAGTCCTGGTATCAAATATCATCTCTGTTGGGGTTGGGTCCCACACACCCACTCAACCCATCTCCTTCTATATATATATATATATATATATTTTTTTTTTTTTTCACTTGCGGGTCAGGGCTGTGGGTGGTTAGGTCGGCCTCCTGCGCCATTGGCACTGCTTTCTGTTTTGTGCCTTAGATCCCAACACAAGTGTTAAGTGTAACTGGGAAGATGGAAAGAGACATCACAAACCCCAACTGATTTGAGCATCGGGAATCGGTTCGTGCACCCGAACCGATTAGATGTGAAATTCCCCCCAACACCCCCACCCATCTGAATTCTGACACAAACAATCTCCGATCTCGTCCGTCCCTAGGCCCTGCTAGAGCCTAAGCCTACGCCTAGTAGGTCAAACAAAAAACAACAACATCAACCGCCCTCCCTCCCTAGCCACTTCATTTCTGTCGAACTTGCCACAATAATACAGCGACGCGTGTCCACATTATTGCATTTGTGCGGGCCTGCGGACACTGATATACGGACTTGGGTTATTGGGTATCCATAATCCACTTACACACACCGATCAAAAAATTGAAAGCAATCACGGAGTTGCTTCCAAATTTCCAATCCAAGTGTCTGAACTTTGAGGGGTTTCAGTTTCAGGTTACATACTTACATTACTCAAACTCAACTGAGGGTTGGGTAATGAAAAGTGTCAGATCTGGGTCTGGAGTAGGTTGGGCCAAACCCATATCCAGATCCGAATATGTCAGGAGTCAGGACCCCATAGAATGAAAGGGAGAGGGAGGGTGAGGGGAGGAGGTTTTGAAGTGGAAGTCAGTGAAATTTAAATAAGGGTAGGTACGTACATTCTGAACAACTAAATGCATCTAATAAGAAGAGAGAGCGGGGGGGGGGGGGAGGGGGGGACATAGCAACATACATACATGACCAGTAAAGGAAAAGAAATTCAAAAAAAAAAAAAAAAACAAAGAGAAGGGGGGAGGGATGCTTGAAATGAAATGAAATTGAGGAAAGCTTTGGTTTTTAATGTAGTAAGTGGTCGTGGTACTAAAAAAAGGAGGAGTCCATGTGTGTGAGCCAGAAAGTGTTAACAGCGTTAAGACTGCACTTCTCTTACAACATCTGCCATCCTGACACCTCTCAACAATGGGGTTTGCAGGGAGACTTTAATTGAAACCAAACAAAACGAAACAAAGCCTCCTCCTTTCAGCCCAATAATGAATACTCCTCATCACAATTCCTGTTATGCCCCCCCTTCTTCTACAATTACCATTACTAAACAGCCCATGCATCATCACTCATATTTCTATCTTTTATGGCTCCTATGTCTTAGAAGTTTTATTTACATTCACCTTCACAGCTAGAGCCTATAGGGTAATTCATTCATTATACATTGTGTGAAGGGTAAAGGCAACCGGCTGATAAATCCACAAACAGATAAAAAGTTGGAGTAACACTGGTTTTGCTTTGAATGATTTATTAGAAAGACAGACAGAAACACAGACTTAAGACTTAGAGGGCCTCCGGCTCTCAGACTCCAACTAAAACCTCCTCTGAGTCTCCCGATTTCCAAAACTGAAAAAGTCAAAATGTTAAATGTAGGTGTCATGAGGTATTAAAGAAACTAAAATATTATGCATGCAAATTGTTTTTTTTTTTTTTAGTTTGTGTTATAAAACATCCATACCATACATCTGCAACATTTGTGTGTGGTACCCACATGTACTATAGTTGAGGGACCAACTTGAAATGACACAATGTTGCAGATGTGTGGTGTAAGATGATATTAAAGCATACTAGAAAAAAAAAAAAGGAACTTTGTATGGTTAGCATTGCTAAAAAAAGACAAAAAAAAGTAAAAGAGAAAAGTAGGAAAAGGGTAAACCGTACAATCTTCTCAGGCCTCAGGCAGGCCCCAGGGTTCAGCCCCCCCTCCCTTCTACGCCATGGCACGCAGAGTCTCAGACTCCATCTCTCGTATAAATAATGCCCATAAAAAAAAGCTCTAGAATAATAATAAATTTTATCGTCTATCACTATCTTTTAATCCTCCCTCTCTCCCCTCCCTTTTGTTTATAGATTTCCGTAAAGATGGCAGAGACAAGAACAGCAACAAAGGCAGAAACGCAGAAGCAGAAGCAACAGAGTTGCAGTCATAATAAGAGCAGACTCAGGGGAGGTGGCAGAAGTATCATCAGAGCCATTAGTTTATCCATGCACAGAAGATTCTGCAACCAATAGACTCTGAATAAATACCCCCAACACCCGCTACTCTCCCTTTCTCTCTCTGACCCTCCTAAATACCAACCAGCCTAAACTCTCTTTCTCTGTCTCTGAAGCTCTTGTTTCCACTTGGTTCATCTTCTTAGACTTCTGGGGTTTTTGTTCTTTTAATGATGAGTGCGAGAAACGGGTCTCCGTTCACTGCATCACAGTGGCAAGAGCTTGAACATCAAGCTCTCATCTTCAAATACATGGTGTCAGGAGTTCCCGTCCCACCTGAACTCATCTTCCCTATCAAAAGAAGTCTAGACGCTTCAATCTCTTCGAGGCTCTTCCCTCACCAACCCAGTAAGCAAACACAGACTACTACTACTTTTTCTTTCTTTCAACTTGCAGGAGCTTTTTTGTTTTTCCTTTTTATTTTTTTTTAAGTCGCTCTTTGTTTTTACTTATTTATTTTTGGTAAGTTTGGGGTCTGCATATCTGTTGTTGCAGTTGGATGGGGCTGTTTTCAGATGGGTTTTGGCAGAAAACCAGACCCAGAGCCAGGGAGATGCAGAAGAACAGATGGAAAGAAATGGAGGTGCTCGAAAGAAGCATTCCCGGATTCAAAGTACTGTGAGAGACACATGCACAGAGGCAGAAACCGTTCAAGAAAGCCTGTGGAAGTTATTACAGCAAACTCCTCTACAACAATCTCATCGCTATCCAGAAACCCCTCCACCATTACAACCAACACCAACACAACCGCCTCTTCTTACTCCCTTTCTTCACAAGTAGCTGCTGCTGACGCCCATCATCAACACCACTCTTATTATAACACTTCACTTCACCCTTTACTTTATCCCCATTCCTCCTCTTCTAGACCCCCTGGCATTGGATTCTTACATCAAAACAACTCTACCCATTTGCTCTTGGACTCTGGATCTTACTCTCAGCAGGGCAACAAAGATTACAGGTTCGTATATTTTGCTTGAAACAAATGCTACAAAACTACGCCTTTTCTTTTGAAAACCAAATAACCGGTTGTGATTTTCCTCCTCTGCAATCTGCATTAAGAAAAACAGGTATTTTAATGGGTTGAAGGGGGAAGCGGATGAACGTGCATTCTTTTCAGAAGCTTCAGGGACTACCAGGAGTGCACCGGATTCATCATCACTTGATAATTCGTGGCGATTTACGCCACTAGATCAATCGAAACAGAGAAATAGCTCTGGTTTACAAGGTTGCTACTCTCAGTTGCAGTTGCAAAGCCTTACAGACATCTCTAAACAACAAAAGCATCAACAGGAGCAGCATTGCTTCGTCCTGGGCACGGATTTCAAATCCGAAAGGCCACTGAAGTTGGAGAAAGAAGAGGAACCTCAGCAACCTCTGCGTCACTTCTTCGACGAGTGGCCACCAAAGAGTAGAGATTCATGGCTCGATTTGGAAGACAACCGGTCGAACCGGTCCTCGTTCTCTACAACCCAGCTCTCGATTTCCATTCCCATGCCATCTTCTGACTTCGCAGTCTCCAACTCCCGAACCCAAAATGGTAATTTGACTCCCCTTCAACTTCAAGTAATTTTTTTTGCCTATTTATTCTTGATTTTCCACGTCTTCCTTACGCTCTTGAAAGCTCGAACTTTTCTCTTGACCGCACGCAGATGGTTGAATTCATCAAGTGGGTTTCTGAATCGAAGGCCAAAAATGCACCTGTTAGATCACTGTTTCATCTTCTTGGTTCCTCTATTTTTCTCAGGTTTGAGAGCTCTTCCCTCTAGGGGTGATTTTGAATAATGTGTGCCTGAAGGAAGTTGCGAGTCTTCTATCTTTTTCCATTGTTTATATTTCCTTTCTCTTTTGACTTCTTTCTAACTAGTTTGAGTGGTTGGTCTTTGATATTTGGGATTCGACTCTTTTGTTGATATCCTGAGTGAGCCTTGTTTCTTATATGCATGCATTGCTTCAGAACTTATATTTATTCTAATTTGTTATATGGATTATTTTTTGCTGAAATACTATATAGGATTTTAGACTACCAAAACTAGCCCTCGAAAAAGTAATCCATTGTTTAATAGAATTGGCTTAATAGAATCTCCAATTACCAGAAGGGGGAGAAAAAGTAAACAATTCTAATTTCTAAATGAATGATGCACCGATCTAGGACTCGGTGATCCTTTTGGCTGACTGGATTTGGCGAATGTTACGAAAATTTCACATAAATGCACTAATCGAATTCACCTTTAGTAAGAAAATGTAAGGATTTTCACTTGCTGCTTCTATTGTGTGTAATTTGGTTATGAGACTCGATTTATCAAAAATCTTTTTCTCATGAATCAGTGATTTTGAGGGGATTGGAGAATCACTGGTTTGGTATAAACGAGGCTATTGATGTACAAAACTTGGCAACATTATTGGTTTGCGCATTATTGCCATACACATGTCAGTGTTATTGTCCGAACTGATTGATTCCCCCAACTGATTTTAGAGGAAATGGCCAAATTGAATTTTTCATACGATTTGGGGAATCATCTGACCTAACCAATTTAGGTGTTTGGTAAAGTGGCATTGCATCGCTCATGTGCGATTTGGGTTAGATTTTTTTACTTGAAATGTTTTGAGCACTGTGAGTTCGATCAATGCAATTTGATATTTTTATTTAAAACATCGAATTTGATATATATATAATATGCATTTTTCTGATTGAAATGATACTTGTATAAGATGTGGTAACACATATTTTTCACTTGTATTGATCAATCCAAAACACAATTGCAACACAACCATTACGCCAAACACCCTCTTAGAATCAGAGTTTACAAATCGATTACTTCAAGTCTTCAACCAAACTTGGGAGGTGTTTGATTCCATTGGATTATTGGAGAAAATGGCGCTTTGCCAGTCACATTAGATATTATAAAAAACGGCAAAATATGCATTACAATCTATGGTTTGGTTGGCAGCAAGCCGGCAAAATACACGAGATCAAATCAGAACCCCCCCTCCCAAACATTTCACAATACATCTCTGCGTATATTGGGAATATCTCCTGATGATAATATCAGATATGATGACGTCATCATCAGAAGATGTTATGGCGGAGATGTACTGTGTGAATGTTGTTGGGGAGCTGATTTGAACTCAAAATACATGTGCATCGATTCTCAAAAATTAGTGTCATCTCTGAAAATTACATTTTGATGTTCTTTGCTTTCTCCAAATGTTGCAAGGAATGATTGCGGATGTGGCTCGAACATGGCGCTATTTTTTCAGAAAATGCAATAGAGTCTAACACCTCCACCCATTGCTGTTATCTGAGAAAACACTACACCATTGCAATGGAGAAACGGCAATGGGATATTAAGACTGATCTTTTCAAAAGCAATTCTCTATTTAGTCTGGTTTTATAATCAGGACCATACCTATGCAAAGGTTAAATACTTGCATAATGAAGAAATAATAAATATACTTATCCTTGAATATATAAGTATCATCTATTATGACTTAATACATGTCTTTTGTGCTTGGGCTTTATTATAGTGCCGTTTGTCAAGTTTTTTTTGAAAGATTTTCTGAAAGATCTGATAGCCAAAAGACATAGTGGATTTTTACAAAAAAGATATTGACAGTCCATAGACCGTTTGGTTGGAGGTGTATCTTTTCGTATAAAGATGAAATGAAAAAAAAAACAAAAAAACAAAAAGTTTCATTTATAGTTTATTGAAATAAGTTCTAATTGAGCTTTTCACATTTTTTTTGGAGTATAGTCTTTCAGTGGCTAAATCTTCCCCCAACCAAATAAAAGATGAAAACATGGAGACTTCTAAATAGCCAACAACCCACATAGAAAGATATGCCAAAGAGGGCCTATATAAAGGGTATTTAAGTTCTTTAGTTCTTATTGCGTTTGCTTTAATGATAAGACTAGCAATGGCGAGTACCTTCTTTGTTTGACACCCACCCACAATACAAGTGGTAACCCCTTAAGCATCATCTTTTGTTTAATTTGTGTAAATTAATTATGTTTAATTTGTAATTGAAAACTTAACTTATCTAGACATCCAATAAAAAGTATCTTATCTAAACTTCAGCAATATAAACATATTGAAAGTCTTTGTGCTGGGTTTTCTAGTCAACGAAACTAAAACGAAACTTGATTTGTTTCCAAGTTCAATTTGCAGTGGAAATGAAATGTATGAAATTGCAAATAGGTTGAGTGTAAATTCTGATTTAATATGGCTTTGTCCTATTTGTTTATTAGAAGTATCATAACAAGTAAAAATGAATTAGTCTGTATTCCCTACATTATATGAAAGAAAGAGAATAGTGGTAGGGGTAGATTATTTATTCCGGAGTGGAATGAAGAAAGATAATGTGGTCCTCAGTCCTCACTTTATATGAGAGATAATTGAGATGGGAGGAAGGTAGTGCAAATGAGACAGTACAATTTTGTATCAGAATGCAAGTCATTGATTGTTACAAACAATACAAATAGATGGAAAACTTCTATTTGATTCATATTTTTAACCAAATTTCCAACTTGAATCATAAAACAACAAGACTTTTCAGTTTGAGTGGACCTACACCAGTCTAGGTAAAGATAGAACATAGAAGACGTGTAATGTTGGATGGTTTGATGTAAGGTTTAAAATTTTGATCCATATTGCGCTGTATCAACTGATATGTATATCATATGGAGGCCTTTCCGATATGCTCTTCAGAGGATAAATGGGTCTTAAAGGCTTAAACCAATCCCTCTGAATCAGATTTGAAAAAAATAAAATAAAGAGAAAAAGCACCGATGCAGGCCCAGGCTGGCCTGTATCGATATTTTGAATCTTGCTTTGTTGTCTTCGTTGTGAGGGGGGAGTGTCATTGCATTAATTGCATCGAATGTAATGGACTAACCGACTAAGTGATCGAAAATAGTCTCGGAGGGTAGAAGCAGTAGGCAACATGTACTTCCCATATGAGCCTGAGCCTGAGCCAGAGCCAGGGCTTTCCAAGAGTGCAAAGATTAGAGCGGAACTATTTTGTTAACTATGCATGCCAGTATGTTATGATTGTAATTTGCTTGGTGTTCGTGATGCCGCTTTTGCCCCTTAGTGGCCAGGTGCTATACACTGGACCTGGACTTACTAAGTTGGTTAATGGGATCATCACAAGATCGATGCACACTAGCTAGGCCCATTGACACACATCATGGAGATGGAGAGATTGCCTTTCTACACTTTGAATCCGTGCCTCCTCAATATGAAATGCGTTATGACCACCTCCATGTTGAGTCAATTAATGGACCATAATGCCAATATATTTTGGTGCTTAACAAAATGCCCTTCAAATTTCTTTTTCTAAGCATCTGCGATTCGCAAGGGTTTGATTGGTCAAAGGCTCAAAGCTAGCTCTTCCTGTATCATATAGATGAACGCAAGTACAACGTGATTGATCCATCACTATTTTGAGAATTTAAAATCATCTGCAATAAAAAAGAAAACCTAATGGTCAAAACAATTATTCCACAAATGCCATATGCGACTGAAACCATCTGTTGGATAAGAGATTAATACTGCATTTGGAATTCCTTATTGTAAGGATTTATCTATTTTAACTACAAAAAAGAGATAAACCCTTTTAAATAAGGAATGCCAAATGCAGCCTAAATGACTTTTTATACTTCAACATGGTAAATCAGTTTTTAGAATCACGTAATAATAAAAACTGTACCAGATGACAAAAAAAAAAAAATAGCCTACAGAGCTAGTACTATCCAGAATGGCACTAACAAGAAGAAAGCCATGTATTTTGTTATTTATTTTCTAATTCTATATTGATGTTTTTATATGAAAATGCTTCTTGAGATTGAGGCTAGTACTTGTCTGGGGAAAAAATTTTGAATCACAATGTTAATACATCGTTTTATTAATAATTATACATTATACATTACACATTATAAGGTGATTAACAAGTCGGAGACAAAGTAAAGCGCACACGAAATCC
Organism: Nelumbo lutea; assembly: GCF_056320005.1. Lineage (NCBI taxonomy): Eukaryota > Viridiplantae > Streptophyta > Magnoliopsida > Proteales > Nelumbonaceae > Nelumbo > Nelumbo lutea. The sequence continues at coordinate 2,742,673 of NC_142689.1, forward strand.
ATTAACCTTATCATGAAGAACCTGCAGTTAAATAGTTTAATCCCGTCTTTCCAAATTCGGAGGGATACCAAATAACCATCTTAGCTACTGAATTACTGAATTGAATCTCATAGATTTGGATTTAGCATACTGAATTTGGATCCAGGTGTTGATTGAGTTGAATCCAATCTATTTGCAATGCTTTCCACTTTGTCTCATTTCCGTAGGGGATTCACACTACGAGTCTGGATCTCCTGAAAGCAAAATCTGTGCACACGACATCCAGCCACAGCATGAATATCTGCTATATGCTATACATGTACATGAAATCATGGGCAGATATTTCCAGTGTGTAGGGTTTTTTGAGTTCAGAGGATCCTGTAGAGAAAGCTTTAGCTGTTCAGCGGCTGTGGAATCAATGATAAGGGTCTATGCCAGTATTTAAATATATGGGACTCAATGGTCCCCTAAATTCATCACTGGTTTGAAATTTCATCATTGGTTCCACAGCCCACGAATTTTATATCCTCATATAATGCTATACAGGACATGCATGCAGCTGTCCTCATCTGCTGATCACAAAATATTGACCACATGATCCTACAGTCAAATATCTCACGTTATTTAGGTTATTCATGGGGCCTGGGGCAGTGCTCCTCAGTTGTACTTTCTTGTCACCAGGATGCGACCAATATTTTGTGATCAGCATATATCGGAAGCTTGGTGAGTGTGGAAAGGTTAGGTGGCAATCCCCTAGTTTTCACTCGGGATCTTCTACCCACAACTGTTCCCACATTTCTACCTACAGAATACCACCACCCTGTATTGGGAATATCTCCCCATGAATGACATGGGAGATATTTCCATTGCGCAGCTGTAATGTATGATGGGTAGCAGATCCGACTCCCTAGTTTTGTCGAAAGAAGCAATTTCCTATATATTTATGTAGCAAACTTCAAATGGCCTCAAAAGTCATTCTTCTCAAAAAAAAAAAAAAAAAAAGAATCAGGAGAATTAAGGTGGCCTTTGTATTCCTCACAAATTGGCAGCAGTTGCTGATCGAAAGGCCGGTATGCGTGAATTTGTTTTTTGAAAACAAAATCAATATCACAATGGGCAAATCAATATGGTTATGCTCATTTCATGTCCGTCATCGTCCTAACCGATTATCAAAAAGTTTGTAAAAATTGGTTGCAAATCATCTCATAAATAAGATATATAAAAGAAAATTATTTTTAGTTGGCTTATTTTGGCAATGATATATAAGACTACAAATACAAAAAATGTAAACATGGTTTTTAGTTTTATTAGAAGAAAACTCCTTTTCAAGTGAGTATAAATATAAATATAAATACGTCTGCTTGATAAAAATGCAAAGTTGACTTAATTTTATAATTTTATCAAATGATTTTTAGTTGTGATAGATACAACCATGAATTCTAAGATAATTGGAATCCACTTTTTTTACATTGACTAATTTTGAGCATAAAATTTTGCATCCATTTTTTTAAATGAAATCCATATTTACTGTCATCTTTAATACATAAATAGGCTGAGTTTGGAAAAAGTAGAAATATAAATCCAAAATAGACTCAGAGTGAATATATGCACCGATGACCGACCAACCTTTGCATTGGGCGAAAGATAAATGAAACATAGAAAGAAAGAAAGAAATAAGGAGCAGAGAATTGACACCCATTGGGCCGGTTTGTCTATTAAGCCCCTCGTGATTTTATTTTGGAGGATGTGCAAGTGCAGAGTGGGTGGAAACTGGAAACGGCATGGCAGGCAGCAGCGGCAGTGGTTCTGAATTCTGATCCAACCAGCCCCTAACGCCGATGTGTGCTTGTCCTGGCGAAGGCGGGATTATGGGATCCCAGTGGCAATACTGTTTTACTGAATTACTGATACTGGCATCCCCAAGACTTTACCACTCACTCACTCAGTGTGGTACTACTGGTCACGCGTGTGGGTCTCTTTTGTTACGGCTTAGAGAGTTACGGGGATTGAATGAAGAGGCAGCCAAATGGCCATGGCAAAGTTTGGATTCCCTCCTCACACTATCTTTATCAAACTATCCTCACAACCTTTTACATTCGTATTTTCATGGGGTGATATTCTCAATCTATGGTACTGAATTCGTTCTTACAAAACGGTTCTCACACCCACAATCGTGTATGGAGAATATTTCTATACTTTTATGTTTTTGTTCATGGAGAGATATTCCCAATCCAAACATGCAAGTAGCCCAACATAGCCAACTACCGAATTTACATCTGCGCCCCACAATGCCTCACAGCACATCTCCACCTTGTATTTAGAACATCTCTCATTGATGTCTACATCATCTCTGTACTTATTTGTGGGAGATGTTCCCAATACAAAGTGGGAATGTGCTGTCGGGCATTGTAGGGCGCCCCCTTGTGGGCCGCAGATGTGAACTCCCAAGTCCCAAGTACCATGCTAGCCCATCAGCCACGTGGCCATGTTGAATGGTACACTACAGATTCATTTGCTGCAGGTTAAAGGGGGCCATCTGGTCCACGAGACCAGAGTAACAACACTATGGACAATATATACCAATACAAAACACAAGAACATGAGCAAGTTCACTTGTTCTCCTCGTAGGCCAATCAAGATACACCATTTTTCAAAAAAAAAAAAAAAAAAGAAAGAAATCAAGATGCATCAATATAGTCTAACGAGCAGATCTATATTGCACGTTGCTGACGTGGTATAACATATTTTGCCAAACATATCCTCAGTACTGATCAGGCAAACCGCCTGGACAAGCAAAATTGGTGAGGCATGTGGCTTTACGTCCTACATTATGTTAGTTAACTTTACATTACATATCTATGAATTTTATTTTGGGCATATTATGAATCTGAAGGCCCCTCCACTTGATGTGTTTTACTTTCAGATAATAATAATAATAATAATAATAATAATATTATTATTATTATTATTATTATTATTATTATTATTATTAAACATTTTGTAAAATAGGACGAACATATAATGTGAGAAAATAGAGATTTGTTCATTTTTTAGATAATTTTTATAAATTTTGTATTTTATATATTTTAAAATTTTTATGATTTAATTATAACATCATGGGTTGGTGGTCCATTTGGCTTGGATGTTTAAACCTGTTATCCAGCACCTCAAGGACCTATACAATTTTAGATTCTGTATTTTTTCATTAATAGATTTTGTTTATTACAATAAATATATGATATTAAAGACATGTCCAAAATTTTATAATTTCTATTTATTTTAAAAATATATAATATTAGAGTGTTCCAACATCATTGATTGACTCATTTTTTATTTGATTAAGATTAGGGATGTCAAGAGGTTGGATTTGGTATGGGTTTGTCCCAACCCAACCTAACCTGAACCAACCCAATTGAATGGAGAGGGGATACCGACCCCACCCCACGCTAGACTCATATGCAGTACACCCATAATCAATTGGCACTTTAACCATATATCAAAGCTACGATGTCAATTGGTTGGGTTCATCCCAACCCAAACCCAACTTGAAACCTGGTCAAGGTTGACCCAATCCTAACCCATACGATCGGATCAATGGAGGTTTATCACTTAACCCAGCCCACTGATATCCCTAACTGAGATGGTTGAACTGTTGACCTACTATCCAAGTTGAAGAAAGGTTTCATTTGTTTGGTTGGATTTAAAAATATAGTTTTTTATACTATTGAAATTATGTGGCATATACCTATAGATTTAATTAGTGAATCTTTTATATAAAATTAGTGAAATTTATTGATGAGAGACAAAAATGTCTTAAATATGAGATTTAATGAGAAAATGTGAGTTAATATCTTTTCTTTTTGATAATTGAGAGTTAATACCTTAAGTATAGGTCATGATGAAAGGTGATTGGATGAATTTAAAGTGATGATGATGAGGATGATGATTAGGGCTGGATTGGATCTTATTTGACGGGCCTGATGGACTTGAATCAATTGGGTCGTTTTAAATGGAGGCCCTCCTCATAATGATTCATGGATTCGATTGTAGATTCATTCAATCATTGGATCATTCTACCCTACACTCCCATTTGCCCTAACTTCCCAGTTGACCCCCTACCTTCGGTATTCCTTTGTCTTTTAAGGAAACCACTCCCATGCAACCACACCACTACACTTACACTAGAAGAAATGAATAGAACTTAAAACTCATTTATTTCTTCACCTCCCAAAGTCTAAAAATTGAGTCAAAATATTTTTATTCTCAACTATTTTTGTTTTTAATTTGGAAAATCTTTTGATACCCTGTACTTTGGGCTTAGTGTCACTTTGGTCCCTAAACTTTAAATGCGATACTCCAATACCTGAACTTTTAAAACGTGTCAATCCAGTACCTACCGTTAATTAACTGTTAACCAACCATTAAGTAAAATTTGAAAAAGACACAAATGCCCTTCGAGTATCATCTAACTTTCTTTATTGACCATCCAAACAGTGACAAAAAATTAATAATCCCAAATTCTTGCCTCTTCTATTGAAGAAATTTGGGCTCACATCTCAGTGGGCATTCTAAACCCCAACTTTCTTGAATAAAAGAGCATGATTTTAAAACCAACCTGGAGACCGAACCAATCAGGGGTCCCGTTACTGGGTGGAGAGAGAACAAGTGATGAAAAGAGAGAGAGAGAGAGAGAGGTTTAGGAGGGGGGGGGGGTAATAATAGAATATGATAGGCTGTCACTCAGAATTCGCTGCATTGGGTTGCAATATGCTTAAGCCATGAATTAATTCATGTCCTTTCCAAATCATTATAGGTTGAATTGAATTAATTCTAGAAATTAGTACCTTGAGTCAGTTGATAATTATTTCCATCAATTAATTATATCTTAAATACATTAATTATGGATTGAGCATACAATTAATTATAATGGTTAATTATAAGTTAAATTGAAGAGTTATTTGACTTTAAAAGGAATAATGTGAATTAATGAGAAAAAAGGGCTGAACTTGTATCAATGAAATGCGTCTAACCTGGCAGGTACTCACAACCCAACGAATTGAGTGATGTCAAACCATCTTCAGTCAACCAAGTAAATGGAAGCTTATAAATGGATAGTTAAACAAGTCACACACACGGGTTGGGTCTGAAATTGCCACCCTTGGTCATTTACCCAATTCAATTGCAGCAGCAACGGCGATTGACCTTAAACAAAGAAAAGCAAAACGAAAAACAAAAAAAGATCACAATGAAAGGCATTCATAGATAAGGAGAGGGGAACACCGTTCAGCTTCAAATCTTGTTGTCTTCTATCATCGGTAACAAAGTTGCAGCCTCTGCTATTAGGAGTTGGGAGAACATCGTTCAACTCATAATCTCATTGTCTTCTAACGTCCGAGATTGCTGGACCATTGCTATGGTCTCCAATCCGAGGTTGTTGGTCTGCTGTAACCTCATGCTCTTCCCCATCCTATGCCTTCGTGACCGAAGAGGCAACTACAGTGGTGAAGTCTCGATCGATGGCAGAGAAGGCACCAGAGGTTTGTGCAGAACAATCTCTCATTTTCTGCAGAAGACCATCTCTTGAAGCTGGAGTCCAATGTTCTTCTCTCAGGTGGTGGTAGCGGTGTTGTTAACGATCAAGGTGACGGATCACTCTGACGATCTCAGCAACGGTTGTGCCATCCTGGTGGTGGTCATGGTTTGTACGTTTGTTTCATCATTCGCGTGGTCATGGGGCCTCTTGGGTGGTCTCTCTCTCGCCCTTGTTTTATCACCGCCACTGCTGCAAGTGAAGGGGACGAAGAGAGAATGAAAGGGAGGGAGGGAGCCCTTCGCCAGTGGCTGCCGTCGCCTACGACGGCTTCCACGAGAGGAAGAGAGAACGAACGGCTCGTCGCAGGCACAGTCGTCGTTCTCTCTCCCTCTCGGCACAGCCGTCACAGGCAACGGCAGCCATCGGCGAAGGGCTCCCTCCCTCTCTTTCTCTCTTCCTCCCCTTCGTCTCTCTCTCACCCCTGTTTTATCATCGCTGCTTGCAACAGTAGCGGTAATGCGATAATGAAACAGGGGCGAGAGAAGGAAGGGGACGAAGGGGAGGAAGAGAGAAAGGGAGGGAGGGAGCCCTTCGCCGGTGGCTGTCGTTGCCTGTGATGGCTTCGCCGAGAGGGGGAGAGAACGAACGACTCGTCGCAGGCACAATCGTCGTTCTCTATCCCTCTCAGCACAGCCATCGCAGGAGACGACTGTGGATCTTCTCCGCTGGAACGATGATAAACAACCTTGGGGCAAGAATAATCCTTTAATCATCCTCAGGCAGGGTAAGAAAATAATTTACAAAATGGGTTCGATCCGAGTGAGAGTTAACGGAAGGATAAAAACGTAAAATCAAAATTTTCGTCTTGAGAGAGTTAACGGAACCATGATAATCAACTTAAGGGTTGTGCAAGACAATATCTAAGGGTATTGCGTGTCAAATTTATGAACAGTATAAGTAGTTTAAGAGATTTACCCTTATTTTAATTAGTTACAGTATTTATATAATTTATTAATTAATAATATTTTAATAATTATAATATTTTCAATAAATATAAGACTTTGTTAGTTACAGTATTTTTAGTAATTACAATATTTATTAGTTAACAATATTTTTCATATTTTTAATAATTACCAACATTAGTTAATTAACAGTATTTTTAATAATTAACAATATTTTAATACTTACAGTATTTTTAATAATTATTAATAGTATTTTTAAATAATTAAAATGTGAAGAGTTTAAAATAGTGTTTTTTTCATAGAAATACATTAATGAAGTCTATTATTTTATTACATTAATTACACTAATAGATTGGTGGTCTATTTTTTTACCATATTATTTTATTTTACATTTTTTAACAAATCCCATGCACCACAGGGTCCCACTAATATATATATATATATATATATATATATATATAAAGCATTAGAATTGTCAGGCATATTGATATATATATATATATATATATATATAAAGCATTGGAAACATGTCCTTTGGGTAGAATTATTTCACGATTAGACAAAGCTAGTGTGTGGGGAAAGGTTTTCCCCTTTATCGTAAGGGAAACCTATGACCCCCTTCCCAGGTAAATTGGTGAGCTGCCCATTTTGTGACCTCAATCCTCGAGCCCGGATCTTCTGCTCGCACCATTTATATATCACTTGCTGTAATGTAGATGGAACCCTGGCGTGCACACTTGCGCGATTGGTTACACTATTTGAGGCTTGAGAGGCTGAAGCTTACTCTAGCCAAGCACCTCCATTGCTCCGTACTGTGTCGTATCATGATATTGATAATACACGCTTTTCCTGTACTATACACCAAGGAAAGGAGGTTTGACGGGATGAGGGTGGCTGTAATTGATTGGATATCAACACAAACCCAACTCATATTTCAAGTTGGGATTGACCAAGCTCACCCACTTCGGGACCTGCCAAGTCCCTACTTCAATGATGCAGTCGAATTTGAGTCCAGAACAGATCAACTCAGAGGACCTCCCATATATATAGCACCATGCTATCAGTATCAGACCCACTGCTGAAACCCCTACCAGTCTACAAACTAAACCCACTCTCAACTCTTCCATTTTCGTATGTTCTTTGATCTTGTTTTCTGGACGTGTGCACGACACTATCTGGCATGTTCTACTCTTAACCTCTCTTTGATTATTTGCTTCAACGGAGCATTTCAGGGTTCTGAATCCTTACTTGATGAGATTGTTTCTGGCTTTACATTACTGAAGTGTAAAACATTCAGTAAATACTAAATACATGTCTACCCATGATTGGGCCCTCCGTTATACTCTCCATGCTGGTAATAATAAAGAAATTCATATAAGAACCTCCTAAGTCCCAAGTCCACCTACCCCTGGCCGGTTAGTCCCCACCGCCCTGATCAAAAGAAGAAAGAAAAGAAAAGGAAAGGAAAATCGAGTCGGGTTAGGTCGGGTTGAGGCCAACCCTACCCCAATCCTAAGTTCTAAACCCCCAACCCTAATCCTAACCCAACCCAACCTATCCAATTCTAACCTTAACCTTAACTAAATTCCTTCAACCCTAATCCAACCCAACCTTCTCTCCATCCCCTAAAATCTTGTAGAACTTCTTAATCTCAGGTCTTAACTCAACTTTCACTACATATATTAATCCTATGTTTTATTAGTATTTGTTTGTTGATGTTTTTATTCATTCTTTAAGTACAAAATAAAAAAAAAAAGTATTTGAAATAATTATAATTTATTATGAGCTATAGCTTATAATAGATCTTTTATAGGAGCAAGCTATGGGTAGCAAACAACAAAGAAGAGATATAGAATAAAATATTCAAAAAACATAAAAAAATGTTATTAAGGTTTTGGTACTTCCAATTAGGATTAAGTGAAGTGATTATCTTAAAAGAAATAAATGATAGTATGTAGTAGAGGCTATACAACTATCATACATATAAGCAAATCAATGTATGATATCATATATATAACATATATTTATATATGATATGTACTATAGAGTCGGGTTTAGGTTAGATCGAGTTGCCCGAGGGGTCAACCCTAACCCAACCCGAAGTAAAATTGAGTTCATAAATTTCAATCCTAACCCTAACCCAAGCATCAACCCGACTTTTTCGGGTTGGACTCGGGCCAACCTGGCCCAAGTTGCAGCCTTAACAACCAATATGAGTTTACCACGTAATATCAACCCTCAAATATATATAGTCAATAAGCTGCCCTGTCAATAATTCAGCTATCAATATTGATGAGCCACTAGAACTTTGATTTGGTCAAAACCACCCATACAGCCATACTATCCGTCTACGAACATCCTTCTCTTCTAGGCTTCTAACACGCTCCGAGTTAATAAACCATAAAAAATAATAAAAAAGGAAAAAGAGAAACATTCCTCCAAGTTAATAAACAGAAAGGGCACCCCATATTAGTTGTCCCATTTCCCAAGTGGATAAAACTGCCATACTCTCACATTGGGAAACAGTCTATTTGCTAAGGTTCCAATTTGCGTCCTATGGTTAATATTACTGATGATTATTTCAGTATTTTCCAGTGCTATTTCCCACCTGAAGTCTTTAAGGCTATGTTTGGTTTGAAGGAAAAGGTAAACCTATACAAGGCCTTGTAAAGGTTTCTCTACCTTTCCCTACTTTTTCCTTCAAACCAAACACGGCTTAAGACCAAGGAGAGTTGCCTCCATAAGTTTCATGTGGAAATGCTCCCAGTTGTGGCTAGAAGCATATACAGAAAACGTGGAGCCTACGAGGGAAAGACCCCCTACCCCCTCCCCCAGGATCCTTACATTGGTAGAGAACTCAGCCTGACATTGCAAATCCTTCTCTTCATCCCATTTCAAGCCATAGAATCAGCTAACAAAAATGTATTCCTTCATTATCCATCTAAGATACATATTTTCCCATTCCAAAAACCTTACCACCCTAATGTAGGGAGCTATACTAGGGAGAATACACTGCTAAACAGCAAAACCCAATTCTTGGGGTGGTGCTCCATGAGATAATGTGATGTCAATTATTTCTTCATCCCTAAACCCCCTGAGAAAGTCTGTCTGACAATTGCTTGCTTTGCAAACGTCTCTTATTCCTTGTGACGCGATTGGCAAATAGAGAAGCCTATGCTGTTGCCCAGAGAGGGCTGCAGGGGTCTGAGCTTTGGACGGATGCTGCCCCCTTCTGGTTATCTAGTGTTTTGGTTGCAGACTGGACTGGAGTTTAAAGTGTTTGCTTTTGTCTTTGTTCTTCTTCTGTTAATGTTTTGGTTGTTTTAGCTTTGGTTCTGTAGTTTGCTGTTTTTCTTCCTGCTGCTGTATTGGCTTCGGCCTTCTTTTTTGCTGGTTTAAATGACAGTTTTACCAAAAACGGAAAAGACAAAAAAAAAATCTGAGAAAGTTGAATCCTGTGAAAAACTGGTGGAAATATGAGATTACACTAGTAATTGGTTCGTTTTCTAGATAAAGACACTGTGCAAGTGAGAGGGAAAGGATCTTGAACTTGAACCTATCAAAAATCTTCCTGGAACATAACCTAGTCAACATATTCCCATATGCCATGTCATGTATTATCTATGAAAAGAAGGAAGAACATCACACCCCCTCTCAAGAACACCTATTGGGAGATAGTGTCTTACCTTAGTATTCTGTCTAAAGGGTCATCTCTATACTTACTGTTAGATATCTGGATGCCATAGACTTTTAGGCCTACAAAGAGAAAGCCGCAATCATATCTCTCTAATATTCAAGACCTTGTATTTATCAAAAAAATATTCAAGACCTTGTGCAGTAGAAAAAAAATGGGGCTCAATTTCCTCCCTGTAAACAACTTAACAACAAATCCTTTTCCAATCCATTTGGGTACAGCTATCGCATCCCATTTCACCACTCCATTGTATCAGAAAATAACCACCTGGTGACTATGACATGTAGAACTATTCAACTGATAAATAAGTCTTTCACAAATTGGTAATCCCCACTTGGACTAGGTTTTTAGCTTCTTTATGTTGTGAGGCATTTACTTGGTCTTGTCTTCCTTTCTTCAAGAGACTTGATTATTTTAATTCTCTTTTTCCTTTAAATTTTTAATAAATAATTGCTGTTAATTAAAAAGGAAGAAAGAAAATATTCTCTCAAATTCAAATGTTATATAATAGCAAAGAGGAACACAATAAGAACTCTTATCAGTGCTTACACGAAAAACTATAAATGGATGCGAAATATCATATGTATGAGATAGCAAGGTTTCTTGTTTAAGTGCGAATATTTCAGTCAAGAAATGACTACTTTTAATAAATAATAAGAAATATGTTAAAGATCAACTAATCAAGCAACATCTATCAATAAGAGATAGTATACAAGCGTGTGAACATGCTAAAACTCATAACCAAAAAAAGAACCATATTAGAACTCATAAAAGACAGCTAGGGCACTCCTTGGAACCGGCATTCTACCATATTTTTGGTGCCACATTTTTTATAGGAGCCTAATGACAGAAATATCTATGCAAACAGATGATGTAATGAAGTTCGAATTGAAGACACATTATCCACTCCCGGGACAGTCCCCTTCCCAAATCCCAATAAAGTGTTGAGCTTGCAGAAGTGACTGACTCCACACCTTCCTATGAAGTGAATAAAATGTAGAAACCTTAAATAGATGATTGAGATATGAACTTCAAATCTGCATACAGCTGTAGCATTCCATTCATGGAAAAGTCACCTTAAATTCCCGTGGTAACATTTAATCAAAAGTTTCATTGCTTGGAATGAAGAAAAATCCCCGACTCACCCCAGCACCCGAGAAAAAAAAATTGCATCTTTTAATCACCTGAAGAATCATGGAGCGTAGGCAGTTCGATCCATATGCCTTTCAAAGAGCATGGCTTGTTGCAAGCAAAAGGTACTTCTGTGTTTCCCCTTATTTTTTCCTTTTTCTTTTCCCTTCCTAGTTGATTGTCATTCCAACTCTTAACAGAGAAAATAATGAAGAAAAAAATAGTTTAACTTACTACAGATTCCTATGAAAGAATATTGCAAAATAAGCACCAGCACTGAACAGCAGTAGTTAAGGTCGAATATACGATGATTATCAATTATATAAACCGTCATTATACAAACCAAACCGAGTCCTAACATACTCAATCCTCATCATTATTTCATAATTGTTAATTCTGTTACACCATCACAGAGGTAACAATAAAATGAAACATAGAGTAGCAACCAATTAAAGGGGAAATCTGGAAAAAAAAAAGTTCTTTCTTCTTTCTGTTTTGAATTACAATCGTGTAGTTGAATGCACAGAAGATTAATGTAAGAAAAAGGGAAAAAGAATCAAGCTTACCCATCTACACAATCACAGGCCGGGCGGAGTGATAACTGCTGCATCAGTCAGAAAAAAAATGTTCCGGCTCCAATCAACCCCCTAGATCACCAAAGAATCCCATCAATGGCGAATTCGAATGCTTTCAAGTGCAGAACCGCCCAACCAACCGAAAGAATAATGAGTAAAAAACTGGGTCCCAAAATCAAGGACAAACCCCATGTCCCAAAATCCAGAACCGCCCAATCAACCAAATGAATAATGAGAATAAAAAACCTGGCTCCCGAAATCAAGAACAAACCCCATATTTGTGCTTCATCTTTGAAATCTGCCATCTCTTGAAAACCAGAAACCCCACAACAGCAACCTGCAGGATCCCGGCAATCCCTGCAAACAGAACACCAATTTTCTTCCCAGTATTGATCTTTCGAGGAGGCCCTCTTGTGTGATTGTTTGAACAGTATGGTCCACATTGGCACCCCTTATTACGTTGACAATCCGGTGATTTTGTAGTGCATGGCTTATGTGGGGGAAGGGGACAGGGAGGAGGATGCACTGAATTTGTGTGTCCAGCAGAACTGTTTGGCCGTGTTGGTCGCGAGGGCGATGGCGGAGGAGGAATCTCTGAATTTGAGGGTTGAAGAGAACTGTCTGGCTGCCGGAGCGAGGTTGGTGGTGGAGGCGGAGAATGTGGGGAAGAAGGCGGAGGCGGTCGAGGTGAAGCCGGAGGAGATATCGGAGGTTGTGGCGCGGACAGTAACCGTTGTTGGGGCAAAGACTTTGCTGACCGCACCAGCAGAGGAGAAATGCCGATAATCTCCATAACCACAAAGGCTAATAAGGACAGCAGGGGACGTCCCATTGAAGAAGAACAACGGATGAACGGAAGAACAATATGCTTCAAGGGCAATTACGGCAACGTCTGTTATTTTCTTCTGATCCCTTCTTCCTGGTTTCTTATTGTGCAGATGTAGCGAAATGAGCCCACCAAAGTTGTTCAAAATAGCCTGGTTTTGAGCGTAAGCATAACTAGAGAAAGGGTTTCCTCTGCATCCGTAAATCCGAGTCTTCCGGCCTTCTTGATGCTTCTTAGATTTAGCGAGGTTTAATACTCCATCTGCGGGGTTTTTGAGTCGAGAAAAGCTACCTCGACTTCATCTTCTTTGGGCCGGGGTTGGTTGGTTTTCTCCTCGACCCTTGGTCACAGACTGCACAGAGAGAGAGAGATGGTACTGGAAGGTGCAATCGCTTCAGAAGGTCCGGCCAATTTCGGTCGAGAGATCGGCGAGCCGAAGACGCGTGTTACTGTGTGTTTTTCTACCCGCATTCGCATTCATTTTGTTTTTTCGAATGAGAGAGAGAGAGAGAGAGAGAGAGAGATTTCAACATTCATTAGTTAGTTGACTTGCTCGAGTAGTGATTGATTAACGTGTATGACGTGGATCATGATTACCATGTGTTTTTCTTTACGAAAAGATAAATCAGACGGCCCAGAGCAGATTATTTCATCATCCTACTTCTTTGGCCCAACGCGGAGCGTCCTTTTTTTTTTGTGCTAACTGAATGTTTTCAAGTTCCACCATTCAGATTTCACACGTCTTAACGTCTATCCAGTGACCAGCGACTCTAGTCCACTCGTTGATTCACACTGATAATCTGATATTAGCTCAATTTTTTTTTTTTTAAGTAAAAAATAAAGCTGCGTTTGGAAGGTGTGACCGGATTTTTACTTTATTTTACACTTCTGGTTTCACGACTAATGATGCAAAACATGGGTGAGAAAAGGGCCTGAATTTAAATGGAATAGAAATAGTTTTTCAGTACTCTAAGATTAAGATTGACGTAAACCGACAAGTTTGTGAGTTTATTTGGATGTTAAGGGTGCAATAATCACTGAACCCGCATTTATATGCAGACACAGTCTAAAGAAAAAAAAAAGATTTATTCAAAAGTCAAAATTAGACAACCAAATAAATAAATCAATAGAGAGGAGTTAAGTGATTTTGCTTGGATAAATCTTTGCCATTGTGTTTTTAGAATTTAGACCATGAAATAATTATGTTTCGTAATTTTATTGTGTTTTTTATGAAATTTAGCAAATACTGTTTTTAAAACAAGCTTTTTGCAAGTAAAAGGAATAATTGTAACGTATTTTTTATTTACCACAGTTGACATGAAAAAAAATTCACGTATCGGTGTATAATTTGTGCCATATTCATTCCAATTATTCATATATCTTCAAAAAGCCTAACCCTTTTTGAGCTGCCATCTGGCATTAAATCAGCCAAGCCAGTGGTTCATAAAATAGATGTTAAAAATGATGAAATTATTTCCAAGTAAAAAAAAAAAAATCATGACCTGTTGGGTAGCTGGAAAAAAGGTGCGCCATGTGGCAATTCTAAATATGTGGCATAAAAATGCCATGTCATTGGATCAATATTTAAAAATATGGCATATGGGAAGGCTTTGATGGTATGTATGTTCATACCATTAGGTTTTGTGGAAAAGCAAAAAAATGTCCCAAGCCATGCATCGAAACACAAAGCATAATCCTATTCTTGCTGTACAAGTAATAGTATTTTGGTTTCAATAATTTTATTTGAAAAACACACATTATCAGATTATGACGCACATGTTTTACGTATCATGCAAAATACGAAATTACTTTCAAAAAGTTTATCCAAACACAATAGATCCCTAGGAAAATCAAAAGGTTGTCACCATCCCATGTAACAGAAAATACATACGTGGTACATCCTCGACCTCGAATGTAATTAAACCTTACATATGGTGAAGTGGTGTTGGATTAACAAACAACAACCCAGTATTACAAAGATAGATTAGGGGTGCATTTATATATAATGCAATGTAAATTATAAACCAATGAAATTTATTGGGATAAGGGGTGGAATTTGTAACCCTAGGTAGGTCAGGTGTCATTAACAGAATGGGCCGCCTGTCCCACGGTACTTGATGACATTTATGCTTCTGCACCCCTTTTAGTTGACACAGTCGACAAAAATATACGGTTGACAAATGGCATCGATGTATTAACACATAGCTAAGTGCAGCACCGTCATGTGGGAATGTCCAACTAGAATGCGAGATCAGAGAATACATAGACTTGTTGCTCTTACTCTTAGAGAGATACACCGGCTCTTGTTTGTTGGGTCTTGGGTGCAGTGCAATCCAAAGTTCCAAACTGGATGCAATTAATCAGATTAACTTTGAATGCATTTGTCTCAAGTTTCCATTTGCATCCCAACCTTGGCAGCACAGATTATTTCAATAGGGTATAAACTGTGAACCAGAATGCATGTCAACTGTGTGGCGACACAGAAAAAGCATGTCCAATGCCTAGCCATACCCGAACGTGGGGTATTATTGGGGGCCAAGCCCCAGCTCCAAAAGCCGAGCAAGATGAGAACGTATTGTTGTTGTGGTGGACAAAACTAAAATGATAGACCAAAACCTAAGCAAGAGCTACCAAAAATTTATGGGAAAAAGTAAGCTTTATGCTGTGATTCTTATGCCATCTTTAAAACTTTGGCACCCGATTTTTTCAATGCACTTATTTTATATTAGGTGTTTGGTCATATTTTTCTCTAATAAGTATTTGTGACTATTTTGTTCTTTATTTTCTTTTAAATTTTTAAAATATACCTTTTGAAAACACTTTTTGTGAAAGCATTTTTACGAAAGCACTTTTATTAAAGTACTTTTACGGAAGTGTTTTTATGAAATCACTTTATAAAAGCATAAAAGTGCTTTCGTCAAAATGCTTTCACAAAAATATTTTTATAAAAGTACTTTCATAAAAGTGTTTTTATAAAAGTATTTTTATAAAATTCAACTAGGAATAATTTTATAAGTGGTATTTTAAAGATCAATCAGGGATAATTTTGGAAAAAAAATGAATAAGTGTTTTTTGTATAAGCACTTAAAAAAAGATGAAAATTTGGACTTAAAAAATAAGTTAAAATAAGCACTCTTTTTGGACTTATCTCCCAAATACCAATAAGTGTTTAATGACCTAAATAAACACTTATTTTGAAGAAGCACATTTTTAAGCACTCCAAAACATGACTTTATGGAAAAATTGCAATAATAAGATTTTTAATGGAAAAAACTATAATCCTAGCTACTGAAATTGTTATTAAAGAAGCTGGCTGGCTACGTCAATGAATATATTCAGGTGAATATAATTTGTTGGAGAAAAAAAAAAACAAAATAAAAGGATGGATGAAGTGGTCTCCTCGATCCAAAGGAAAATCAGATAAAAATCAATTTCGATGTTTCTAGAAAAGAAGATGCATGGGAGCTGTGCATTCGTTCATATCTGTAGCTGACATGAGAGGAGATTCAATTAAAGCCCTCCAAGATAACAAAATCAACTCCCATACATTGACTGAAGGAGATTCAATTAAAGCCCTCCAAGATAAAATTGCCACTGCATGCAGATGTTGTAGTGTGTATCGAGGTTCAAAATATCAATACACTGATAGGAGTGTATTGGGTGAACCGATACTGTATTTTTTTTACTTTTTTTTTTTTTTGAATCAATTCAGGAGGATTGGTTTAGGGTTCCTCTACCCCCTAAACTGGTCAGACCCCGATACACCCACTATAAAGACGTATCAAAAAGGTCCTAAAATGATACGGGCCAATATATATCAATATTTTAAACCTTAGTATATATGAGGAATGCAAGCAAATCGTTCATGAAGAATAAGAAACTTGGTTACTTTTGTTTTGTTTTTGTTTTTTTTTTTTTTGATTAACAATTAATATTATATATGCACTACTGGGAGTGTCCATTTCCCAGAACCAGAATCATGAATGTCAAATTTGGTATATATATATATAAGTGAAAGATAACATGATCCTTTGCCTCGTGCCAGTTGACTTCAGTGCAGGGTTGTACATGGCCCAACCAGTGAATCCCTTATCTGATGAGTGATGAATGGTTGGATCATATCGGCCATATCCCTCCTTGTCACCAAAGTGGTGGGATCATAATCTCATGTAGGGAAGCTCCCTACTTGACCCGATCAGGAAACTCTCGGTCTCGGGTAGCCTGCATCCCAATTCGGAAGTCGGAAGTACTATACTCTATGTAGAATTTTAGAACATGTGCACTTTCCCTTTAATACCTCAATCCAAATCAAATCTTCAGTTCGTGGGCCTCCTATAACTGGGATGGGCTAACAGAGCCTATGGACCATAACCAACGCATTATAGTTATTGTTAATAGAAGCTTGATGTCACCACTTCACTGGTACTGCTACAGTGCCACTGCTACTGCTAGGTGGGTGGTTCGCTACTTGATTATAACTTTTCTTTTCCTGTGTGGTCACGTGAGCTTGTAAGGTAGGTGGCCCACATAATCCTTTATTGATTTCTATCCATTATGTAAGATGGGCCCACATAATCCTTTATTGATTTCTATCCATTATGTAAGATGGGCCCACTATCCTTACAAGTTCACAGTAGCTTGATGCCATGCACCTGCAGGGAATGACAGCCTTATTCGAGTTTTATTATTTTTTTTTTACCATTAACCAAATCTGGGTTTGCTGCTGAATAGTCAAAGGTTTCAAAACCTTCCTTCACCCAGAGTTCAATAAAGGGGAAAGCATTGAACAAGATTCAAGGGGGAAAGAGAGAGAGAGATCTATTTTTGCAATCGCAATTATTGTAGAATACCATTTTGTTAGATCCGTATCATTAATAGTCGAATCACGTACCATGACACAGACCAACCAATGGATCTTTCCACGGAATCCTCTTCAAAAATAAATTGATTAGAAACTTGAGAGTTGATATTTGGTGGTTTCATTAGTCTCAAGATATTATCACAAAGAAATCTTCATATTTTCTAAAGTATAAAGTAGATTTTATTTCAGTTCCTTGATGAAATACAGAGATATGGTAAAATATGTTATTACGATCTTAAGTTTTTTTTTGGTTGAGTTAGAATTTCGGTATCATGAAATCAAGTCATAGTTTAGAAAACTTAATATTTGATTGGATGCTTAAAAAAATGTAAATTCTTGTTTAATTTTATTTTGGATTTTACTTTATTTCACATCATGTCTTAGTTTATTTTATTTGTACTATAATCAAATAAAATAAGTTAAGATTTAAAACAAAAACAGAACAGAATTTACACTCAAATCATTTGCACTGCCATAGTTTTTACATCAGTATAAATTTATTTGTATTACAACCAAATACAGGCTAAGACTTAGTTTAGAAGGAATACAAATGCAAATATGTACAATATAAATATATACAAAATACATAGCTTTGTACTCTAAATACTTGTATTTATACTACTTCCAAACTGAGCCTAAGGAAGCCCTAGGAATGAAAGTTTCTTTAGTTATCAAGAGCTGATTAATAATTTTTTTTCTTAAATTGAGCAAATGTATATTGTGAAACCAATTACATACTTTCCTTATATCCTAATCTCTCTTCACTCTAAAAAGGGAAAAGATGAACTTAATTTCAAATAAAAATCTATGATGTGAAAAAGACATGATCTCAAAAGAATTTTAATCAATCAAAACCCACCAGTGAACTTTCACCTAATTAAATACCATATTTATGGTTTCAGTTGATTGGTCACATGTTTTTCCCATATCATATCTTTTTCGTATATAGTCGAACCCTAATTTCAAAAACAAAAAACGTAGAAGAAGAACGAAACATAAGGTGTTTTGGAAAGGATGTTTTATGTTTGGAGACAAGTAGTAAAAACACCTGTGAATCAAGTTTTGGTATTTTATAGTGAAAATGTGCAAAACGCCTTTTTTCTCATCATTTGATTGGAAGATGGGTCCTCTATAGTCTATACTCTATACTAAGAAGTCTCATTTTAGGAGTTTGCCACATTTTCATTTCTGCATGAATCAACTCTTTTGCTATTGAATTGAATCAATTTTGTCCATATTCAAATCGAAGCCTGGCTGGGGGTGTGGAGCGGGGCAACTGACACCAAGTGACTAAAATTAGAGTTTGTGCTAATGTTAATGTGTTGGCCCATGTTGATGCGAGAGAGTTGTTTTTGTTTTCAAATTCCCCTTAAATTTCGATCATCAATACCAATATTACTTCCTATTTTATCTTCGAAAGCTCTGATTGAGGTTGATATTATGATTCTTCTTTATTCTGATTTCTGAAAAAAGAAAAGTCAGACACAAATTCATTCATCAAAATAAAGGGGAACACCAGTTGCTTCTATGCCTACAATCTCCTTCAAAAAGAGAGAAGTCTGAGACTAAAGATAGGGGTTCAATTTGGGCACTCCTGTTTAATCTCCTACCCATAAGACGCTATCACCTTGTGTTAGGATTTAGGAGCATCTCCCCATCGATGACAACAGAGAGATATTGTCAACGTGGTGTAATATCCCGTGGGTGGGGATGTAGAAAGAACGTGGTGTAATATCCTTTGAGTGGGCTGATGTTGAGATTTTGTCATCTTTTGAATGGCCTGCTGGCCGAAAGTATGAGCACGCTGCAGTATAAAATCTTTATACAAGTTCTTAAACTTGCACCCCTAGTAGAGGATTGGCGAAAAACATGCTTGGTAAGAGGGGCTGCCCGATTTATTCTGATTTTAAATTTAACAACTCATTATATTGAGATTCGTTCCTTTGAATCTTGAAGCTAGTCAAATTTATTAGGTTCAAATCCTGAAAACAGAACCCACACTAAAATCCTAAAGCCTTTTTCTACTTTGGGCAAGCTTGTTTTCTGGTAAATAGAGCGGATAAGTTGGTGGATCCCATGAAAACAAAAGAAACCTGTGTTTGTGTTTTAGTATTTGTGGGTCAAGAAACAATGATTCCTACATGCCTCATTTACTTGGGTAAGTAATGCCCTCAGACTTGGATAAATCACTTTCCTACCTGCGTGAAAATTTATTAACATATGATGGGACACATATTATCCCTTCAATAATGACAATTTTATAGATAAAATATTAATACATGTGAATATTTATAGTGTTTTCCTTCGGTTCCTAAATGGTTCATTTACATTTTCTTAGGCGCGTGATATGATGGGATAGTATTGTCCCTTCAATAATGACATTTTTATTGATAAAACAAATTTAAAGATATACTCTAACTCAATTTCTTGTGCAAACAATGTGGAAAATCTGAAGACCATGTGAACGATAGTGACAAGCTCCGGAGAAACTGCTTGACAATGCAACGTTAAAACCAAACAGTAGTTTCATCCCCACTAAACGTAAATGCACATATGGCGCTGATATTGAGAAAATATCCACCGAACCAAACATGCGCAAAAATAAAATATTATGAGCATGTTAGTTTTTCGTTAGGTGAAGATAGGGAAACCCACGTTCGGATTTAAAAAATAAGTGGGATCCACGGTAAATATCATTTTCCAGGGTATCACCGGGTAAGTTTGGTTTCCCGAATGGAAGATAAATGAAAAAAGGTTAAAATGTCAAAATTGCCCCCCACAAACATATAAAATTCGAGAGCCTTTCCGCTTCGCTTCGATCGTTCCTTCTCCCAAAAATCGCTATTGCCTACTGTTGAAGAGTTTCTCCCTTATGTTCACCGTTCTTTTGTCGCCGGCGATGATACTCTCACTTGTTGCCGCTGCTCCGCCAAGTGACCGTCATTGTTAATATTTTTTTCATCCATTGAAACAATAAGGAGTTACAGAGGGTAAATCGCACCATTTTTCTTTTTCATACGGTTTCTTCTTCTACATTTATAATTGTTGTTAATCCCTTTTTATTACGTTCTCACCACTTGTAAAATGAATTCTGTGATTTGTTTTGTATTGCAAATGATTATTTCACAGAATCAGTGTTTGTCAATTGCCATTCTCGTCATCTTGCAATAGAATTAGAAACTGTCTTTTCGTTTCGTGGATTATCACTGTTATCTATAATGGAATAGATCGTCAAAAATATTGTGGTTCCCCCACCAAGATATTTTCGCCTTGTTAGCCTTTGATCTAACCGTTTTCAGCCACGTACCAATGTTTTGTGATGTAAAATTTTTTGGCTAAGTACTTCGTTATTTGACTCGGTGGTGGCGTGCCTTAGTGATGAGCTACTTGGTAGTGAACTGCCTACTAGCGAATTGCTCGGTGGAGAACTGCCTAGGGGTGAACTGCCTGGTGGCGAGCTGCCTGGTGGCGAACTGCCCGGTGGCGATCCGCTCAGTGGCGAATTGCCTGGGGGTGAACTGCCCGGTGGCGAGCTGCTCGATGTTGAACTGCCTGGTGGCGAACTGCCCGGTGGTGAGCTGCACGGTGGCGAGTTGCTCGGTGGTGAACTCCCTGGTGGCGAACCGCTCGGTGGCGAACTGCCCGGTGGTGAACTGCCTGGTGGCGGACTGCCTACTAGGCGGCCGATGACTTAGAGAATGCTGGAGCTCCCTGGTGTGGCGCAATCCGACTGCCCTCAGCGTGAGGTGGTCTTTTTTCCTTTGTAGGCTGCGGGAGCTGAGGGACCTACGAGAACTTCATCTTTTCCTCCTCTTTGTAGGTGGCGGGAGCTGAGAGACCTGCGAGAACTCCATCTTTTCCTCCTATTTGTAGGCAGCGGGATTTGAAGGACCTGCGATAACTGAATCAGAGGTCCCGGGGGTATTTTCTCGGTGGGGGCTCTCGACGCTTAAGTTAGCACTCTTATTGTAGAGAGCTTTGAAGATAATATGAGAGAGCTAGAGAGCAGGGGTTACTTCCCTTTTTTCCTCCCCCTCCCCTTTGGGGGGTGAGGTCTTTATACACCGGAGTCCTCGCGGGTTAGGTGGGTGAAAAGCCTCCAAACGGTAAGACTCGTCGCATCCTGTCAGAACCGGGGTACGGTGGTGAACTCCTCGAGGTTGTTAGGCTGGCGCTAGTGTCAGGCGGCCAGGTCGGCGCCTGGGCCGGGTTGTTAGAGGGGTGCCTGCGTCAGTCGGCGGGTCAGTGTCTAGGCCAGGTCGTCAGGTAGTCGGCGGGTCAGTGTCTAGACCAGGTCGTCAAGCTGGCACCTGTGTCAGTCGACGGGTCAGTGTCTAGGCCAGGTTTGTCGGTGGGCGCCTTGGCCGGATCATGCGCTAGGCTGGTTCAGGTCACGCAGGCCGCATGCCGCACGCAGCTCGCGCAGGCCGTGCGCAGTTCGCGTAGGCCGCGCGCGCGCCGCGCAGGTCATGTGTGCCGCGCGCAGGACGCGCCAGGCCGGCCAGACTGGTGCCCGAGTGGGTCACCAACTTCGTAAGTTTGTTGGCTGGGTGTTTTCCTAGTTGTCACGAGGTGCCACATGTCACAATTCCACTGGAGGGCCAAATCTGCCCTCATCAATAGCCCCCCACTCTCGAGCTGATAGTAACTCAGCGAATGGAGTAGATTTCTTTTGGCCCGTAAGTCGATGAGCTAGTAAGTGCTGATCCAATTACTAGTGTGGCCCGTAGGCTTTGGGAGCGACTCGTAGTTTACTCTTCTTTGACTTTTGCCCATGCTGAAGAGGCGACTGGGTCTTTAGTGGTAATGTGGCCCGTAGGCTTTGGGAGTGACCTGGTGGTCTACTCTTTTCTAACTTTGCCCGTGCCGGAGAGGTGACCGGGTCTTAAGTAGTAATGTGGCCCGTAGGCTTGGCCTGCATCAGCTTCGTAATGCCGGTCACCTACTCCTACAAGAAGCTACTAGGGGCTCGACCTTCGGGGGCAGCACTACTAACTTTAGGTTGCCTGCTCACACGGGAGCCTTGGAAAGCTCGACTAGTAAGGGCGCCTATGTAGTCAGTTGGCCGCCAACTCCCGCGGAAGCCACGAAGAGCTCATCTTTGTAGGGGGGACCTTGCGGAGAGGACTGATGTGGCATTATCTGAATTGAAAGTAAGGTTGGTAGAGCTACTTAGTCCGTTAGCTCCCTGCATAGTCTCTGAGTTCATAAAAAATGTAAACTATAAAGCGATAGCTTCAATTTCTAAAAAGTGAGGACTTAGTTTTGGCAAGATGAGAACTTAGCTTTTGTAGGATGAGAACTTAGCTTTTTGTAGCGTGTTCCCACAAACAGCGCCAATTGATGTAACCGTTTTCGGCCACGTACCAATGTTTTGTGATGTAAAATTTTTTGGCTAAGTACCTCGTTATTTGACCCAGTGGTGGCGTGCCTTAGTGATGAGCTACTTGGTAGTGAACTGCCTACTGGCGAACTACTCAGTGGAGAACTGCCTGGGGGTGAAATGCCTAGTGGTGAGCTGCCTGGTGGCGAACTGCTTGGTGGCGAACTGCCCAGTGGCGATTCGCTCAGTGGTGAATTTCCTGGTGGCGAACTGCCCGGTGGCGAGCTGCTCGGTGTTGAACTGCCTGGTGGCGAGCTGCTCGGTGTTGAACTGCCTGGTGGCGAACTGCCCAGTGGTGAGCTGCTCGGTGGCGAGCTGCTCGGTGGCGAACTGCCTGGTGGCAAACTCCCTAGTGGCGAACTGCCCGGTGGCGAGCCGCTCGGTGGCGAACTGCCCGGTGGCGAGCTGCTCGGTGGCGAACTGCCTGGTGGCGAGCCGCTCGGTGGCGAACTGCCCGGTGGCGAGCTGCTCGGTGGCGAACTGCCTGGTGGCGGACTGCCTACTAGGCGGCCGATGACTTAGAGAATGCTGGAGCTCCCTGGTGCGGCGCAATCCGACTGCCCTCAGCGTGAGGTGGTCTTTTTTCCTTTGTAGGCTGCGGGAGCTGAGGGACCTGCGAGAACTTCATCTTTTCCTCCTCTTTGTAGGTGGCGGGAGCTGAGAGACCTGCGACAACTCCATCTTTTCCTCCTCTTTGTAGGCGGCGGGAGCTGAAGGACCTACGAGAACTGAATCAGAGGTCCCAGGGGTATTTTCCCGGTGGGGGCTCTCGACGCTTAAGTTAGCACTCTTATTGTAGAGAGCTTTGAAGATAATATGAGAGAGCTAGAGAGAAGGGGTTACTTCCCTTTTTTCCTCCCCGTCCCCTTTGGGGGGTGAGGTCTTTATATACCGGAGTCCTCGCAGTTAGGTGGGTGAAAAGCCTCCAAACGGTAAGACTCGTCGCATCCTGTTAGAACCGGGGTACGGTGGTGAACTCCTTGAGGTCGTCAGGCTGGCACTTGTGTCAGGCGGCCAGGTCGGCGCCTGGGCCGGGTTGTCAGAGGGGTGCCTGCGTCAGTCGGCGGGTCAGTGTCTAGGCCAGGTCGTCAGGTCGGCGCCTGTGTCAGTCGGCGGGTCAATGTTTAGACCAGGTCGTCAAGCTGGCGCCTGTGTCAGTTGGCAGGTCAGTGTCTAGGCCAGGTTTGTCGGTGGGTGCCTTGACCGGATCATGCGCTAGGCTGGTCCAGGTCGGCCAGGTCGCGCAGGCTGCACGCCGCATGCCGCACGCAGCTGTTGTTGTCATATTGAGAGATTTTGTAGCTGGATCATTTGCAAGTAAGACTTTATCTTCAACTGACCTATTGGCTAAAATCTGAGAAACCAACACAAAGCAATTAGTGATGGTTTGAAAACATCAATTTGGTTTGGTCTTTGGTTCTAGTAACAGCACACAACATCTGGTAGGTAGTGGGCCTTCTAGTTCTGGACCATCTAGCAAGCTTGCTGCAATGCAACCTGAGATATCGATCCGCCAGATATGTACCTTTATACAACAAAGAGTTAAATGGCTCTTCTGCTATTATTTTCGCCATTGCACCTGCTTATTTTGAAACGTTGAGCATAGGCACTCTTAGTTTCACTTCTGTATAGAGTTAAACGTTCTTCTGGTTTCTTATTTTGAGTTCATTAGGTACTTAAAATTTGGCCAGATCAAATTCACTTATCTATGGTTAAGAATTAAAATATAATCTCAAAAAATACCTATGCAGTTAAAATGTGGCCAGATCAAATTCACTTAAAACTTGATCAATACCTATGCTCTCATTTTTGTATCCTGTATCCATATATAATCTCAAAAAGGAATTAAAACATAAAAGGACCTTGTTAGACCTTCAGAGCCAAATGATTAAGATTTGTCTTGTAAGTCTTTGCTAGCAGTTACTTGCAGAATGTCAGGTTGCAGGTATATGGTTAAAACCTTGCTAATAGTCCCATCTTAGTGGAGTATTAAGTTAGTTAGCCATTTAAAAGATGATTAAAACCTTGTAAGTCTTCTTTCATGTTTGGTTGTGGCAGAGGTTCTCAAATATTGAACAATATTGATGCACCTGGAGATAGGAAAAATTGGATGTGTAAATGATGATGATAGGGCACTATTAAAGGTGTGCTATTCCATATTCTTAATTTACAAAATCAGAACTTGTATTTTTTAGCTTCTAATTTTTGTAAGGCCAATGTTATGGCCAAATATTATGTTTTTTCTTCAATTCTTCTTTTTCTTTTTTGACTCTTATTTCCTTTTCTTTGGGTGGTTATGCGAGTAATATGATTAGTAACAATTAGTTATCAAAGACGTGTTTAGAACTCAGGCTTTTGTATAAAATATGACCTTTCCAAATATACTGTTGGTTTGTTAGTTGCTAACTTGATTAAGATTTATTTAGAAAGCAGGTTGTGTAATCAAAACATATGCTTTACGTTAGTCATTTTGTGAATCAGATCATGGCCTGGATCTGCTTAGTCAAATATGGATATCAGTAATACATCTGTTTGATCTATTGATTTGAGTTTAGATGCACTCAAATTTATTTGATAGAAACCGGATCTAACAATCTTACCATAAAGATATCTGAATGTATTTTACATATTTTTTTAGTAGAATTGATTCAAAAACTGTCTTTTTGTAAAGTAGCAAGGCATAGATTTATGAAATTCTTTTTAATTCATTTGCTAAGAATTCATGATGTCTTAATCCAGTTTGGAATTTGTTTAACCGAGTTCAAGTTGGATACTGATATCCTAGATATGTAATCTTTCTTTATCTGTTCTTGTTGTGTTTTTATTTTCCTGATTTATTATGTTGGGATGTTTTGAGATTTGGTTTTCTGAATGAAGGTAAGTAATGATTGTTAAGGAAGGAGAATAATTCAACAAATCATATCAACGTGTTAAAGGATTATGTGAAATTAGAACTATTTGTTAAGAATATCAAAGCTTTTAAGGGAATTACTGAAACCAAATTGTGTATGAAACAATACTTATGGATCTGCAAATCTGGAAGAGTTGCTACTGTGAGACTAATATCTGTTTGTTATTTGTCGCAGATTTATGGGTCAGTGACCGTGAACATCCTTTCTCTAGCAGTCTTTTTAGCGGTTGTTTACATAAGGAGCTTAATATGGGACTTCTCTGTTTGTAATTGAACGGTCATTGTTAATTGTTTTATCATCTAGCATTTTTTGGGCTAATTATGTTATTGAGGCAAAAATTCCCCCCCCCCCCCCCCAAAAAAAAAAAAAGATGGATTTGGTCCCAAAGGGTAAAATTGGCAAGAGGTGAACAAAAATTACCAACTTACCCAGGAGAGTGGATGTTGACATGGGAAGGTAAAGAATCTCATTTACCTGGGTAAATTAAACAGAAAAAGAATATGAGTAAATCCACTTACCTGGTAAGTGGTTTCAAGTAAGTGGTTTATGGGAAATATTACCTGGGTAATAACGTGTTTCAAAAAAACGAACGGAGCTTATATGATAAAAAGATAAAAGAAAAATATGATTTCAGGAGGTTCCTATTCCTAGAATGACCACGAGCTCATTATTGATAGGACATAGATTCCCTTTATCTTTCACATAGGGTCGATGACTTGATGATTGCTTAAATTGTACCTTTTCCTAGGCCAACTCTAGCTCCTTTCTTTCGTTCCATGTATTTTCCAACTTTAACCATGAATTATCACTTTACTTTTTTTTCAAAGCGAAAAAGCCATTCAATTCCCCTTCTCTAGAGTTGGAAAATACATATAATAAATAAATAATTATTGTATTGGAGTATTGGGCCCATCATATAAAAAATATAATAAATAAATAAATATTGGACCCATCAAATATTGAATTTGACTACTGTTTTAACTTATAGGAAATAACTGTGGAAGTTGGTATATGTTATGCATGTATGTATTGCAGAGCAAATACCTCAAGATCGACTTGCTATTAAAGGAAAATTAAAATATTTTTATGATGATCATAGTTATAACTTTTTATTATACGTTTGGGAGGACTGTTCCCATGTGATCTATGTAAATACTATTTATTTAGTAACTAGGTAAGTCCTCCATGTGCCTTCTCATAGTGTATTTTTATTTATTAAAAATTTATAAACTGAACATAATTATGCTCCATAAAAGATGTAGATAGAGGATGGGGTTAAAAAATAAGAAAGATATGAAAACACTAAGGAAGTTCATCAATGGGATTCTGATTCCTATTGACTAACTCTCTAATATTTTTTTTCAAGATTTAGGTGGAATCCATACTAAATGCCTTTTCCTTGGGTATCACTTATCCTTAACTTTCCCAAGTGGAGAGTAAATGCTCAAAATATAATATGTAAAAAATGGCCATTAAAAAATATAAATCAAAAAGCATGGACCTGGACCCAAGGGTAAAAATGATAAAACATAGAAAATTAACCACTTACCTAGGAAAGTGAGTGAAACAAAAGAACGTGGAGAAGTTGAAAGGTCTCATTTATCCAAATAAATTGAACAAAAAAGAACATGAATAAATACACATACTCGGGTAAATGACCTCTTTCTAAGCGAACGTGGCCTAACTGAATTATTTATGCTCCTGAGTGTTTTGCCTTTTGGGGAAGTAACACGCATTAAATACCATATTTAATATGTAGAATTGATTTTCAAAAACAACTTTACCCTCAAAATATAAATTATATTTAATATTGCTTAAATTAATTGGATGGAGAATAATCGTCTCTTTCATTAGTGGATTTCCTCTTGTTGCTTTTTGTATGATGCAATTAAATATAAATCATTAGTATGTTTCTCTTTCATTCATTTTACTTCAATGAAGTGCTTATTAATGGTCTGTTTGGTTGCTAATAAAGGATGAGATGAGATGGGACGGGATGAGAAGGGAATTTTTTTTTCTCAACCCTATCACTTGTGTTTGGTTGCTGAGACCAATTTGCTAAAGGAAGAAATAATGAAAGTTAACGGTGGAGGAACGACGGTGGAAGAAAGACCAATTTTTTCTCAATCCAGTACCTTGACAGTGCTCGTGGTGGTGGTGGTGGCGGTGGAAGAACGATGACAAATCTGGAAGAAGCAGCCACCAGAAGCCGTTTGTGGACCTAAAAAACAAACTCTCTCTTTTAACAAATAAGTTGGTTGTAGCTTGGTGGTTATTGTAATTCTTATTCACGCAAGTGGTGAATGTTCAAATCACATTGCATGCATTTTTTTACACAAGCAGTGAAGCCATTTGACTATGTTCGGGTTCTGGGTTTGACCGAACCACTTAGGTTCAAACCAATCTGACCAACTTAAACCACTTAGGTTCAAGGGTGGTTGAACCGTTTAGATCTGGATCGATCCAATCGGACCGGACCTGACTGGACCAATTTAGTCAATGGTGGATTGACTTGGACCAGACCATATCAAGTTTGTGCATGGGTTCGGGATTGGACTGGTTGACCCAAACCGGGTCAATGTAGCTAAATCGAGTGGGTCCAGATTCGAGTCAGGTCGTGTGGATATTAGTCGGATGGACGGTCCAGATTGGGCAAAGCATGCGGAGGCCGAATCATCCAGTCCAAAACCGTTTTTGGATTCAGGCCAACCCAGATTGACTTGTACCGGGTCGGGTTGGAGTGTGTGAATATTGGTTGGACCGGACTGCCCAAATCGAACAGAGCAAGTGGCACCAAACCATCCTGTTTGGGGTCTATTTCGGATTTGGGTCAACCCGTATCAATATATGCTGGATCGGGTTAGATCGCGTTGAACTGGTCTGGACTTGGGTCAAATTGATTTGGATTTATGTTGGGTGAAGTGTATTGATTCAAGATAAAACTAAATTTAGTCAATTATTAATAGAAAATTAATGTATTAATTATAAATTATTTAATTCAAATGAAGAAAATTAAAAAAAGATTAAGAAATTAATACTTATGTTTATAATGGCTAACCCAATGTTATCCACAACCCAACCTCTTTAAATGGATGAATTAGATGATGGATTGATCACACAACCCACCAAGTAAATGGGCGGGTTCAGCGGATTGAGTTAAAAATTGCCACCCCTATCTCAAACTGAACCATAGCAAAATTGGATCGATCAGTAATCGACTTAAACCACTCAATTTGTGTGAGATTTTCCCATTTTAACTCCTCTTTCTGCCTCTCGTTGGCGCAAGAGAAAATTTCATTTGGTTTAGAGGTTATTTTCTCGGTGAGTTCATTCTTAATTTGCTAGAAACCACACAACGGGTCTAATTTTATTGGAATATGCTAGTTCCAATGGCTGTAATAATTTTGATGCACAACCCAAGGCAAGATGGCTGACCATGCATGCAAGTGCAATTCCAAGTCACATTACTCTTGGTATTGAATGTGGTAGAAGTTGAAAGAGATGCTTCAATGGTGGTTTTACCATTAATAAAATAAGAAAAGAATAAAGGAAACGATAAGAGTGGTGGGTGGGGAGACTCTTATTACCCAACCCCATCACCTTGGTATTAGAGTCTCACGTCTCACCACTACTAAGGATGGCGACAATTGAGCCTCACCATCCAAAGGGGAAAAGGGAAGAATCTCTCACAGTTCACACCAAAGATTGTAGAGCAAAAAATACTTCAATATTTCCCTTTTTACCAAAAAAGAAAACAGAGTGATATAATGCCTTTTTACGAAAGAAGGTTACATCACATTGCAAAACAAGAAATCAAAATTTACAAAACTACCAAACATATAAAACATACTTTGACTAATAGAAAAGTTTCCATCTCTTTGTTAAACATCTTCTTCGTAATATCCATTCTCTGGATTCGTCATTAGAAGGCGTGCTATGATGGTATAATGAACTTTCATAAGGAAGATCACCATAAATTTTGGGCCATGCTGGTAGTAATTAAGGATGCCCAATGCTATGGGCTTTAGGCCTTGTAAATAAGACCCACTTGTGTTGTAAGTTGTAACACTACTTGCAATTCCAGTTCACTTGTCACTAACGATGTGTTTGCTGTTTAATTTGTTTGCTAGGGCTGAAACTTGGGCCAGGTTAGTCTCAACCCTATTCAAAAAATTAGGGTTGAGTTGGGTTGGGTTGAAGTTTGGGTCAGGGTTAAGATTGAAAAGTATAAACCTGACTTCATATGTGCATGTACAAATATTATATTTATGCATGTAAAGTATTTATCTAGATGTATATTTACTATTCTATGTATGTATGTATGTATTTTTTTCATCACAAATATTTATGTATTAATGTATATAATATAAATATATGTATTTATCTACTATACATGCAAGTATGCATGTATATTAAATGTAAAAAGTTTTATAAATTTAATGACACTTTTTTTTTTACAAACATGATAACTATGTTATTTTTTTGCACATAATAATGTTCATATTGAATAAACATGAACTCTTAAAACCTAGGAATGAAATAAGTACATTTGACAAAAAAAAAAAAAGAAAAAGAAAAACCAGACCAACCCGAACCCAACCTGAGCCCAACCTAAACCCAGCCCTAATTAGATTGAGGGTTCAACTATTCGAGTTGGATTAGGGTTGGCCTCAATCCAACCTAACCCGGCCCAATTTACACCCTTACTGGTTGGTTTGATACATACATACGGCGTGTGCATATGTGAAGGTTGAACATAATAATGACATGCATATTGAACATAATAATAATAATAATAATATGTTATAAAAGAATGTACTAAAAAATAAAGCATCCCATATTTTTTTGTCCCGTTTAATTAAAAAGAAAAACAAAACTGTATTATTCGCATAGATCGTAGTTTTTTTTTATTGGAAAAGTTTGTTGTATATACATTTTATTTACAGTTCAAAAGTAGAAAGTTAAATAAAGATTTATTAAGGCTGTGTTTGGTGAAAGAAAAAGTAGGAAAAGATAAGAAAATCTTTACATGTATAGGTTTTCTTGTCTTTCTCTATCTTTTCCTTTAAATCAAATATAGCCTAAAAATTACACGTGTTATACATATATTTACCCAGTGATGCGGTGGTGCATTAGTCCAACTTCCAACACAATGTTGATTCATCGTACGTAGGGTAGGCTGTAGGCTGTAGGCTGTAGCTTTTCAATTAAATCCTGAGTGAAATTCCATCACTGTCTAGTGTGAAAGGTTCCCATCCAACTGTTTTAACCCTTGTCCACCTCCATCACGTGTCTATGCAGATTCCAATTTGGGTCTTTTAATCCTTGAAGAAAATAAAACAAATTTAGATGGCCGGACCGGCATTTTGATTTGTTTGGTTTGGCCCAACAGGGAGCTACACCAAGAGTCCAAGACCATCCGATGATGGGTCCGGATGCCCCAAGCACAGAAAAGGTGGCAAATTTAACAGTGGGGGCCCAGACCCACAACAGTCCTCTGTCAGCAAATATCCCAGCCCCAGCTTTAGCCTTCTAAGGGGAAATAAATATTAAATATCGTGCCATTTCCTTTTTCTACTTGAGGTTCTCACGGTGGGGTCCATTGGATATTCATTTCAGACTTTTGAAACTTGAAGTTCAAAGTTGGAACAAATAATGCTGCACAAAAGTGTTTATTACATGCATCCATGAAACACTGTGTATATATTCCAACTTCCATGGTCGTGGACCGACGCCATCCCAATTCAAACTGGACTGAGGAGTGAGGAGGCCGTTCCTCCATGAAAGGCTGAAAATGAAAGAAGCCCAATTTAATGTACTATATTTCTAAGCAACGGGCTCACAGTCACAGGCAGCATCCATGAGTAACGTCAGCGAAAATGAACATGACTTGCAAGTGGAATGGGTAGTGACGGTCTGACGGTGGAAGAGTCCTTACTGTGATGACCCGGAAAAGTATACCCGCCGGGTTACACAAAACCCATTCATATTTTGGACCAGTTTGGTAATTAATGGGAAGTGGTCAGCACGATGTTCAGTGAACGCAAGCAGCATGTTTGGCCGGATCAGGGCTTCCCATCTTGGCCTTGCTTAGTTGCTAGTACTTTAACAGGGCCTCTAAATATCCAGTTTTCCTAATAAATTCAAAACACATAAACATACACAAAATGTCCTAATGCTTTGACGGGGAGAGATGGTGTCATTTGTCCCATCAATGTCACTCAAAGCGCCCTCCTTCCCTCCCTCCCTGCCTCCACAAAAGAGAAATCACAAAAACCATGAAAGTGATGTTGAGTGGGAAAAGAAAGAGAGAAATAAAGAAATTAGTGCTTCCAAGGAGGAGAGAGAGGTCAGAGCTGGGTGGATATGTGGTTGTCTTTCCCTCTAAGGCAACAACGGAAGGGAAATTAGTCACCCTGGGAAGGTTGCATTTAGGTGCAACAAAAGGGTAGACTGTGGAAAGAGAGGAGATGCGTGGTATGTTGTTGGAATTGGAGAGACAGGGAGATGGAATAAATGAAATGATGGGTCATGGCTTTGGGCCCTCACTCCTCTCCCTTTCATGGGTTTATGACATAAATAAAAAATCAAATAGAAAACAAATATTTATATATAATAACAAAGCAAAAGATGTTTACGAAGAATGTATATACATCATATTTATATATGTGCAAGATAGTAACTTGTGTGCCTTGAAATTGGTGCCTGCTTCATGCATGAAGACAGAGGAGAGGACATATAGTACACCTTTTGTGTTGGGATGGAGTCTGGAGTCTGGACGCTGGCCCCACAGATACGATCGATCTATCTGAAGGATCTTTTTTAGGTGCAGTTGAACACAAACTCTAGACCACAAGATCAAAAGACGTACACTGTTTGAAACGCCTGTTACAGTGATACATATATGCTCCAATATCTAAAAGATATAGGAACAGTAAGTGACCAAGTGAGGAGGGGTGTTATTGTCTTCCACGATGCCTCCAATTGAAGACGCTTGTCTCCCTAATACCCAAAATTTTTAAACTAGTTGTAGTTGTTAGTAGATAAGGTGCGGTCAACTATTCTATGCTTAATAAAGAGTTATCGCTATCGTACAAGGGGCAAAAGAAAAAAGAAAAGTGGGTCGGGGACTCGGGGGACGGATGAGGGTTGTCTAGATTCTTACTGGGCCCACATCCACGGTGTATTGAAATGGTACACACCAACACCATATATATTATATAATATAAAAAGCTTAGCTGGCCTGACAGTTATAAGTAAGAAATGGAAGATCTGTTCGGAGCAGGGATAATCCACAAGGTACGTGGCAGTCATGCAAGGGTCCAGCTAAGAACTACCATCAGCCAATGGCTCCATCGGGCCCAACGACCCAATGCATGTACAGTATAGTGCAGCAGTGGTGCATGCATGCATACCTACAACTGAAAGCCTAATAAAAACCCTACCAAGGGAGGGTGGGGGCGACGGGCGAGTTGAGCAGTGTAGGCTGTGCTGTAGGGGAAGGGCCAAGGGGCCAAGGGGCCAAGGGGGAGATGCGGGGTAAGGTTGCATGGCAGAGCGTCTGGCAGGCCGGCAGACAGGCTACAGCTACATGTGCAAAGGACACTAGAGGGTTTGATAGGGAAATGTCGCTGCACCAAGTATCTTGTCCTGTAGATTTCTTTTTTTTCTTTTTTTTTTTTTTCTTTCAACTGTAGACTGCGTTTAGACTCTGCTCCCACCAGACCAGGTTTAGTAGGTGGTTTATCGAGCAATCCCTTCCACCATTACCGTCACCATCAGCAGCTCCATCACCTCCGAATCTATCTCTCCCTCTCTCCTTTAAAATCTGTGACTGTCCCACCCATGAGCCATGGCCAATCTTCATCCCCAAAATGAATTATTAGTAATAATAAGAAAAAAGATTCACTTACTTACGTCATTCAAACAAAATAAAAAGTTGCTTTAAAAATCTATAATTAAATGTATCAGTATTTATTATTTCTCTTTTTTATTTCAGAAAATATAAACACGCAGCAAAGGAAAGGAGCTCAAAGAGGGCACGCAATTTAAGGCGCCTATCTCTTCCGCTAAACGACAAACAACAGAAGTTTTAAAAAAACCACAAAAATAAAAAGGATAAAAGGGGATCTTTCTCTCTCTGTGTTTGGAGATTTGAGAATGAATGAAAAAAAAGCGGAGTCAAAGGTACCTTAGATATTTGACTTTTTCGTTGGCGCCGCGAAGATGGCAGCGGGGAGGCACCGGGCACAGGATAAGCGAACCAAGAGACAAGACTCGTGCATGGCACTTGAGCAAAACTCGCTCCTCATCCTGCGTTCTAACTTTTCACGACACGCTTACTGTCGCATGCATTGCATCTTGTCTTTGTCCCGCTTTCCATTTCTTTCTTTTTTTTCCTTTTATTATTATTTTTTATCAAGTAGAGATATGTTCCTCTTGACCTTTATCAGATCAAACGGCTCGAAATCAGTTCATCTGAATGACGAGATTCAGACGATCTGCAGGTTGATAACTTATGTGCGTCCACCCGTGGACCCCAATTTTGTACCACAGGGTCGCTCGGCTTTGTCCCCGCCCACTTGCCGGTGAAAGCTCAAGTCACCTAATAGACCACTTGGGACAACTAGACCAAATTCAGCCTTTTGAAAGAAGGACAAGGTCCAACTCAACCGTTGATTAGATGAAATACTACCCTGGCCTACTGGCCTTCACAGTTCAAATAGTGCAGATTACTCTTCTGTACAGCGTGGCAATTTTTGAAAGATGATGCTGGGGTTGGGGAGAGATTGTCCACCTGTCAAATTGATGTGTCAAAACGGAGGCACTAGACCTCGATGGAATTTGACACTTGACAGGCGGCCTATCAAATCGTTGCCCACAATAAAATTTTAAAACACATGATAAACATTATGCATCCTTTCTTTAATTTGCTTTTTCATTTTTGATTTCCTGCTGTCAATGGCTAGTAATTGCAAAAAAGCGTAAACATTGAAAATTTGTGTTAGTACCCAACCATGTCTTCCTAAAATCTTCAGAGCTCTTCTTTTTCTTCCTTTCGTTGTATGAATCATATCCCTATATAAGCTGAAACCTTTTAGCTGATGATCTGGTTGTGCTTTAATCATTTTACTCGTTCCACAATGCGAACATTGGGAGCTGGTGAACCACAGGCAGACTCCCAGACCGCCCCGCCACCATCCAGTTGACGTTGTCGCTTCCACCATTGCTCGTACTGTGCTCGCCGCTATTGGTGGTGCCATTCTCATACTTGGGTGTGTGCAGCGAGAAGAGTGTCTGTGAGAAATCTCCGCCGGCCACTGCGAAGTCGCTATGTGATGCAATTGTATGTTTTGGGCTTTGTGGGTTAGAAGAATTCGGATTGCTCATAGATGGTATCAACGAGGCACTCTCGTTGGCGTTTAGATTCTGTTGATGTTGCTGTTCATCACCGTTTGTCCACACCATGTCAGCCAATTCATCAGAGGGCCCACTATTTGTTATTGCAAGAGGGGGTTGAGGAGGAGCCGAGGATACAGACGAATTCTGATCATCAGGAATAATAGGAGCTGAATCCTTTGGGTTTGGGGAGCGCTTTGCGAGATCACTGGTGATGAGAGTGGTGCTGGAACAGATGCGCTTCACATCATACTTGCTAATGTCGAAGTTGGTTACTGCAC
Source organism: Nelumbo lutea (assembly GCF_056320005.1). NCBI lineage: Eukaryota > Viridiplantae > Streptophyta > Magnoliopsida > Proteales > Nelumbonaceae > Nelumbo > Nelumbo lutea. The sequence continues at coordinate 2,778,209 of NC_142689.1, forward strand.
TTGTCCCTCGGAACTTGATTGCTGCGATATCATACGCCTCAGCTGCTTCTTCTTGAGTGCCTGTAAAAAACATAATAGGATTATTGATGGTGACGACAAATATCAACCTAACCGCAAGAAACTCCGATTCATGCTAGTGCCTCTGATACTGTAGTCAGAAATGCAAACATGTTTAGTGCGCTTCAAATAAAAAGGAAATCAGAGAGGTCAAACTGACTAGCAATCCATCAATTTAAACAATTCACCCAACAATTCAGTGCCATAGAATGTCCAGACAGGCAACACTAAAGATGATGAGCAGCTCGTTGCTCGTTTCAGTAAACACGAGACAGATCAATATACAATTCATTTTCAGATGACAAGATTCCTCTGGCTTAGAAATAAATAAATAAATGGCAAAGGCCTCCTTTGAGAGGTCATAAGAATGAAGAGGGAAAAGATGGTATCAAGAATGAAAAATAAAATTTAAGGTGAAACATAAAAATACTATACATACACTCACTATCTTGCTATAATAAGAATGACAAGTTTTCTTCCATGTAAGTTTAATCTAACCTATTAAAATTATACATGATATTTACAAACAAAAGCAACCATATTTTTTCCATATGTTATAATACAACATTCCAAATCTAATATATGCTTTTACTCGAAATACATGTACTTTTTAATTATGCAATAACGTTGTCAATTAATTCCCCATGAGTTAAATATCAAGGAAATAACACCAGAGAAATAAAAAAGGAGCTAGCTGAGACTCACTGAATGTTCCAAGGTACAAGTCCTTATTCCCTGCAACCCTTCCTATCCGAGCTTGCCACCTTCCATGTTGATGATGCCTGTCAGGAGTATAGAAACCAGCTTGAGAGAAAAGAAGAAAATAAACACCCACTATGGGTGGTTTAAACTCATGTTTATAAATAAGTAAATAAATACACATTACTGATGTTGGGGTACACCAACAAGTTATGGGCATATATAATGTATGTGTACACAATGTCTGCATATTATTGTAGATGAAAGCTGCGAAGAAATAAATAATAGACTTTAGCAATAAAGTCTCTCTGCCACAACCTCGTTACTCCTCTGTATACAGAGGCCCCTCTTGAGAAACCACTGCTTTTCCTGAGAATACAAGAAGAAATAATTCAAAAAAATTATTTAGGCGTTGTCCCCATATTTTTTTTTTCTATACAAAGAAATGTAGGGATGAAATTTCGAGAATTTGAATTCCCTGTTGAGAGAGAGAGAGAGAGAGAGAGAGAGAGAGAGATACCTCCTTAAGTGGGCGACAAATTCCTGCCTGGTCATGTTTTTCATATCTTCAAGTTCCTTCTCGTAGGTACTCAGCTGAGTATTAAAATGAGGAATTAACAAATTGGTATAAACCAGTCATGAACTCAGAGTTGTGACTTCATTTTTCAGAATGAAGAAAGAATATGAAGAAGAAAAAATAAAATGCAACAGAAGGCCTTACCGGAAAATTAATATGAGTTGTAGGACCCCAGTACTTCAACGCAGCTAAATCATAAGCTCTAGCTGCCTTTTCTTCCTTGTCATACCCACCTAATATGAAAATAAAATTAAAAAAGAAAAAAACAAAAATCATTAAATATCCAATGCACACCGCCCAAGGTATTTCTTGTATTGGTGTAGAAAGATGCACACAAAAAAGAATTACACATATAAAATAAAAAATGCAAGAAATAAAATGAAGGAAAGAATAAACAAGGAAATGGAAGCTCTTCTTACCGAGATAAACTGGTCGAGCGCATATGCGGAGACAAGAGAAAAAGACCGTCCCAGAAATCGAAAAAGAGCTGTTAGTGTATAGTCAAGTGTATTCTTTCAGGAAAACAAAGCTGCCTATTTATCAAAAGATAGCATAAAAGAAGAAAACACAGATAGATTCTAAGTTTCTCCCACCTTGTCTTCCTTTCCTTGTTTGTCCTTCCTTTCTGCAACTGTTATCCCACAAATGGGCTTCATATCTTCCAGTCCATCGATGCCTATTATTTCATAGAAACGAGAAAGTATGTATAATAATTTAGAGTTTAGAAATCTTGGCACTTCCTGAAGGATTCATATAAAGAACAATTTGATCACAACAAAACTCATCGAGACCGAAACTGCAAGGATAAAACCCACCTCGTAACACCACGGTATTGAGATGTTCGTTGTCCAAATGTATCGATTGACTTACGCGGCACTGGCTCTCGGTTGACAGCTTTCCCAACCTGCCGTTTTCGGTTGTCAGACCCCGGCGACGACGCAAGTCCAGGGACTCCAGTCTGAGAGCCCGGGTTCATAGAGAGCGAGAGCGACTGGAAGTTACAGTTCGCTTCCGCAGAAGATTTCTCACCTGAAAACGGTGTCTGACGCAACCACGACTTGAACCCAGAAATTGATGTTGCACTATCAAGAGGAACGTGGTACAGACTGTTACCGGGGTTAGGGTTGGGGTTAGTGGCTTGAAGATGTACAGTTGGGAGAATGGCATGTGGGTTCTCGTTATAATGGAAAGATTGGATTAACGAAGACTGGTCCGTAGGATTTTCTTCTCTTTCTCTCTCTCCGTTATTGTTGAATGTTGGAGGTACGTTCACGTTGATTCCGCATCCACTATCGGGATTTTGGCCTCTTTGGTGGAAAGCTTGTTGCTGGCTTTGGTAGTATACATTGTTGTTATCCTGAGAAGAATTGGAGTAACCACCCAAGAAATCTTCGAGCTTGGGTCCTTCTCTCTCTGGATTAGTTGCCGTAGCCATGGTGCTCTCGTACCTCCAGTCTAGAATCAACCCATTGTTGAAGAGGTTAGATGGAAACATCTCATAGAAAATGGTGCATGAAAGCAGAAAAAGAACAGTAGATTCAAACATCTATAACACATGGGATAAAAGAGCTTGTTTGTATAGCTCGTTAAGAAACACAAGAAGTAAAACATCTATAAATGTGAAAACTTCTTTCGGACATCTTGGACTGTAAAACTGTCCCAGAGACATACAGCAATGTATTTAAATTCTCCGTGTCATCGAACAGTGGAGAATCGACTAGAGAGAGAGGGGGGGTGGGGTTTACAGACTTACAGTTTCATACCAGAGATAAAGTAATAAAAAATAAGGATAAGAAGAAAGGAAAATAATAATTGCATGAATAAATAAAATACTTATTCTGAAACTATAGATTTCCCACCACTGAAAACATCCCAGTGAAGAGAAATGGTGAGGACCGACGGAAAACCAAAAAAGCCCGAAAAGAAAGCTAGAAGAAAAAGAGAGAGAGAGATTAGAGAAGGAAGACTTCTAGTTCATCATGAGTACCTCCTCCATGAGACCGCCTGAAGGGATCCATAACACAAAGAGAGCCATCAGAACGCAAGGGCATGACCGACAGATGAGAGGAGAATCCTCCCTCTCCTTCTCCAAAGCCTTCATCGATGCTCAGGTGTGGCGTCAGAGAAAAACCCAACCAGTTACTCATATTCTACTCAAAATAAAAAAAGAAATCACAGAAACCCAAATATCTATCTCTCACGGGGTTTGGGATTTTAGCTCAAACTTCAAAGCTGAGTTCTCTTTCTTCAAGTAAGTTAAGAACAGAAACCGAAAAACTAAAAAAGGCCCAGATAACCCATCGTCGTCACCATAAAAACCTGAATATTTTAAGCCTGCAAGCGAGTATGTTGTAAAAATTGGATTCTCGTCTCGCTTTCTCAACCTTCTTGTAGCGGGGCCTAGGACTGCGTTCCTCCTCCCAATCTCATGTTTGTTTTCTTTTTCCTTTTTCTATTATTTTTTCCCCAACAGCGTAGCAAAAAGGAGTGACCGAGTGACGAAAATTCAACCGAGACCAAGCAACACAAAAATAAATAAGGGAGTAGGAGTGTAGGACCCTCCGCCCCTCGACTTCTTGTTTTGCCCTTGGCCGACCTATTTTATTGAGGAAATACGTATTAATGCACCTGGTTTCTGAAAATATTACGAAAATACCAAATTATATACCATAACAATGGTAACAATGGTATAATGATGTGAGGTGGCTGTGACAACAGTAGATAGAGTGGTCAGTGGCAACTGGCAAGCAACTAGCCACCATGGCCAGTTGGCCACCCACCCAAGGACTACGATTCACTAGGTCGCTCCCTCTCCGGCCACGGACCATCTGCGTGCTTCAAATCTGTTAACTGTTATATTTAACACTAACACAATAGTCATAGAGCTCATTTGATGGAGGTTACGTTAGCCGGGTCGTCCGGATCCGAACAGTCCCAACGTGATTTGGATTTTTTTCAACTTGGGTTTAGTCGGGCTTTTTTTTTTTTTTTTATACATTTGGCTATGTTTGGATTGACAGAAAATAAAAGAAAGAAACTATGAAAGTTTAAAGGGGAAGTTCTGGAAACCAATCAATTCGATACTAAAATGCATGTACATTGGTTTTGGTTTTTTATTATTTGATCACTAAAAGCGAGCTAGGCCTAACCAAACCTAACTCGGATCGGACCTAGAATTGGATGGAAGCCATGGATATTGGCCATGGGCAATTGAGTGTTAGGTCTATGCAAAACGGGCGGTTCGAGTGGAGAAGAATTCGGACTGTGCTGGCCGGGTCCCCATGTGTTAAATCATTTTCCACCGTTTAATTCCTTAATCAGTCGTTCCAAAATGGCAAAATCCATAATGAAGTTACACTGGCACTGGGAGCGTAGAAAGAAACAAATTCTCTAGCGTATTGTGTGATGTAATGTGAAGAAAGGATTTTGTGTATCACGCAATACAAAATTGATCCCTGATCCCTACCGCTCCCTCTCTCTTTCTATTGTAACGGACTTCTATAGACGATGTGAGTAGGTCTATGAAATATTGACACGTTTTATGGAGCGTACTTACCTCTCTTTGGTTTAGGACCATGGTAGCGGGCCTAGCGGCAGTGCTCTCCAGTTCCAGTCCATACTCCAGAGTCCAGAGTCCGGATCCCGGTCCAGACTCCAGCGCGGAATGAACACTATGAAGTATGAACCTCTCTCATCTCTCTCTCTATGATTCAATTCAATCATCTCATCTAATGCAACAGACAAATACACCTTTGTCCGTGTATACATAAATGAGATGGTCAGGATCATCTCATCTCATTATTTGGGACCGGTTGGGCCCCATTCTCTGCATGCATGCCACGTGTATTAGAACGCTTTTTTCATTTTATTTAATAGAAGATCGAACTAAAAGGGTGTAAAAATAAAGAAAATAGTATGTCAGACAGCCCCCACAAAGGGGCGCCCCACAACATCCTATAACACATTCCAGCCCTATATTGGGAATATCCTTCGATGATATCTCATCATTTTTTATTTTTATCATGGGAAGATGTTTTCAATAGAGGGCTGAGATGTGTTGTGGGGGGCTGATGTGAACTTATAAAATCTAATGAATTTTTTAGCCCTCGATCTTTGCAACTCTGTTGGCAAAGTACGGTTCAGAAATATGGAATCTTCAGATTCCAAGGCACAGGGCCGACCTATGGCTATCGAGCTATGATCGTCCCCATGCGTCCATGAGAATATATACACGAGAGAGAGAGAGAGATACGACGCCTTTGGGTTTTTCGCAAAGTTTTCTCCTGAAACTCTCTTTTTCTTTCTTTCTTTATTTTTTAATAATTATTTTTCCTTTTTATTTAAATCCTATTCCTGACTTCCTTCCATCAGCAGTTCAGCGGAACCAGCAGCTTTGGCCTTTGGGTTGGGAAAAAGGAGGGGAGAGATGGTCACAGTTCACAGACGACAGACAGACACGCACAGTTACAGAGATAAGAGAGAAGGAAAAAGAAAACTTGATTACTGGAACTGTGGAACAAATGTTTTTATACGTGGATACGGGCGATAGGTTTGGGAATTGAGCGGTTACGTTGAAATTCAACCAATCTACCCAGTCCAGAGTATTCAGACTCGATCCATTAATGGATGGATGCCTTTGCCTTGGGAACAAACCCCCCTCTATCCCAGTTATAGCGCAAGAGGTGTTTATCACCAGAGACAGAGACAGAGTTGTAATTATGCAAAATATGTCAGACGTAACCAAACGGGGAACAGTTCCTTACAGTTTACAAACAAACCCAGTCACAAAGCGATTGGAAATTGGACAAACTCACAAGTCATAACTCATAACCGGGCTAGCTTCTAGTCGGACAAACCGCTTTCTTCCGTCTTCCAACCTTCGGGCAACGATTTCCATCCTGTTTGCTGAGAAATCTCCTTCAAGTTGCCTCTCCTTTTCCTCCTCCTCATCCGAAAAGAAAAGAATCGCAACTATATGGGCTGGTTAATCTCACTCTATTTGTCATAAGTATGAGCTGTGTAGTTTATTTCAATCTTGGATTATAATATAGAACATGACAATATACAATAAAAATTTTCAAAAGATAAAACACTTCTTTCTTCGTACAGAGCCTTTTCATTCCATTTGAGTTGATTCTTAGTAGTGTTTATCGTCCTCACCACACTCTGGGAGTCCATATAAATTAAACCCAAAACTCGATCTGTCAATCCCAAAAACATGAGCTCATCATATGGATGAGTGTGTCCACCATACAATGTGTACGCCTGGCAGGATACTAGCTCCCACCGCTGCCTGCAACAAAGGAAATAGTTAGCCAAAATGTAGCAAAACCAACAGCTGCTTCATTTTGATTGACAAAAACAACCATCAATATATTATAAATTGTAAAGCAGTTGTTTTCGGTCATAGATGGTTGCTTTTCATAAATCATGCTTGTTGCGTCAGTTTGACTCATTCTTGGAGTAATTGGATGCAAGTGTTGAAAAATCTATTGCTCAACTCTTGTTGGATTTTGTTTAACTCATTCAAAGATAATAAGGTCCGTTTGATTTGTAGTTGGAAAATTGGAACCGAAATCAGGATGATCCATTTTTATAGTCTATTTATTAATTCAGATAAGAATTAAAATAAAAATTAAAATCAGTTATAATAGGATTTCATTCTCAAGAGAGAAGGAGAGAATGGCCATTCCCTCAAATCAGGAATTGCCATTCCATTAAGAATAAAAACGATATTCAGATTCCATCCAACCAAACAGTTGCATGGAATCGGAATAGGCCCCCTCACTCCAAATCCAGATCCCTATTCCCTCGAACCAAATGGAATCATAATTGTTGTGCTCCCTCGCATATAAGTTTAGCAAAGTCCATCCATTTTTCAGCATTTATCGTCTAGTAATCTTATCAATAGTAAGATTCTCTTGCCACCTGGTAAGGATTCCTTTCAAAGAGTCCCATATAATTTCACAATATTTTGGCTTGTAAGTTCCATATATAATTCTCTTGTTCAATCACCCTCCATCAAATTATCTCTTGCCTCATGTTTCTTTGAAATAGCCCATGTTGTTTTCTATAGGAAGACCTAGACAAAAGTTACCATAGCTCTCATATACTCCATTATTTGTATGGTTTGCTCTCTTCTTTCTCTTTCATTGTGTGTATGTGTATGGAGTGAGAGATTGGCTATGCCTCATTCAATAATTGATTGACTTCTATTTTTAACTTGAGCTCGTTGCATATATTTCTTTCCATGTGGAACTCTGGCGTGGAATATTATCATCCATAGATCGTTAAAAAGGCCCATATTTCCATTCTATCATACAATTTTCTATGGAAATGTTGTTGATTGTCTCCTTAGGCTCAGCCTGGAAAGAGTACAAATACAAATACGTACAGCGTAAATACATACAAAATATAAGGTTTTGCGTTCTACATATTTGTATTTGTACTCCTTCCAAACTCAGCCTTAAATTCTTAGTTTCTTACCACTTGTTTACACGAAAAGATTGACAGATAGGTAGTTTTGTTTCAAAAGTTGAAATGTTTCTTAAGGCTCAATTTAAAAAGAGTATAAATACCAAGCAGGTTCAAAGTATCGATATTGGCCCGTATCGGTCGATACATATCATACCAGGAGAACCCCGATATGCCCTTACAGAGAGTGTATCGGAGTTCTAACCAGTTCAAGGGGTGGAGAAGCCTTAAACTGGCCCTCCTGAACCAGTTTTGAAAAAAAAAAAAGTATCTTTACTACCCAATACGTCCCTATCGATGTATCGGGTATATCAATATTTAGAACCTTGATAAATACAAATATATAATATAAATATATACAAAATAATATGAAATATAAGGTTGTACACTCATATATATTTATATATATACTCCTTGTTTGAGAATAGTATAAATATAAATACGTAAAATATAAATATATAAAATAATCCAAAATACAACTTTTGCACTCTATATTGTACTCCTTCTAAAATGAACCTAAATGTTTAGCTAAAGCCTGGGCAATAAGGCCTCATTTTAACTGATTCCACTATTCCTTTTTTAAAGGTTAGGCTTCTTTTGGTTGCCGAATTGAGTATGGCTGAGCTAGAAAGTAGCTTGGACGCCGAGCTAGATTAACAACGAACTATGTAGTTTTCTTAGAAAACCTGCATGGAAACAATATTAGACTGCCTGAGTTGTTTTACTTGGGGTGGGCACTCCAATGCTTAAGTCAACAAGTTTGGACGTTTTATAGAAAATAAGAATGCTAGAAGATAAAGTGTTCGAGAGCTTAATCGTGTATACCTTCTCTCAGGAAAGTGATGCCTTTATATAGGTGTAAGGGCTAGGAGGTAAGGGTGTCAATGGTATTCGAAAATCTGATTTCGAATTCGATATTCGACATAATCGAATCGAATTCGGATAATTCGAATATCTAATCGGTTGAATTCGGATATGACTTGATTCGATTTGATAAATATCCGAATTCGACCGATTATTTAATTCTTATATATAATATAAAATATTTTATATAATTTATATATATAATAATTAAGTTATATAAATAATTTATATAATTTATATCAATAAAATATTTATTAATTATCTAAAATAATTAATTAATCGAATTCGAATCGAATCGAATATTCGAATACTTAATTGGATTCGAACTCAGATATTACCTGATCCGATTCGAATTTGATCCATTTACCCCCCTACTCGGAGGCCCATTGCAACAGGTCCAAATTCCTGAGGAGCCACTCCCGTTGAGTTTTGAGAAAATATCTCTATCAAGTACATGATCCGCACTGAGGGCTAAAGTCTGTTTGATCAACTCTTGTACAGATGATGCGAGTAGGCGGTCTTAATGGTTGAGTGCTGCTACCCCAGAGAATTTGGTCTCGATAACGGGTTTAAGGTCGCAGGTCGCTTTTTGTACCTTGGTTAGCTCGACAGGTTCTCGAAGGAGGTCACTCCTCATACTAAGGTACTTTAGGCGAACAGAGTTGAGGTACTATAGGTCGGCCCTAGACAAAATACTACTTTCTTAGTATTGAGATATATCGTTCAACCATTCAGAAATGCCATATATGATAATATCATTCGGAGGACCAAATTATCTCTCATCAGATATAATTCATCTAATATACTGGCTTGGATTGAATTATGTACATTTTGGATTAAAGTAATTCTCTTAGCTTGAGATAACATATTTGTTTACCAAAATTCCACCTTTCTATGAACTTTCTACACCACCTTCTTAAAAATTTGGATCTTTTGTTGATACATGGGATATAGGTCATTTGGACTCATTATCATAACGTAACCATCTTAACTTACGTTTGAAATGAGGTGGAAGTAAAAGCAAATGGTCAAAAAGGTTCTTTATGATTAACTCCACTGTTCATATTTGAGATACAAGCCAAGGGAAAGGGATCGAAATATAATATTGGGAAGCAAAATTTTAGCCACATTATTTTTATAGAGAAACAATAGAAAAACTAAATAAATAATTAGAGAGTTAGTCATTTTCATTATTGCAGGAAAAAAGGCAAAATCTATGAAGGGATGATATTAGTTATCCACTAAGATCCTTCAGAAAGCAGAAAGTATTTTACCGCCTGGTTAGCTAAATAAAGCTAGAGAAGGTTAACCCATCCAATTTTTGGCTTTTGGAGCTTTTATTACAACCTTTCTGCCTAGCAGAATCAAGAATCATAGTCACAAGACCATGTTGAAACCATTCAATGTGTTGGCATGATGTAATTAGATCAATGTGAAGGTGTGGCCGGAGGGATGAATTGCCAACTCTTAATAGTTAGCTAGAATAACGGTGCTCGGTAAAGTTGTGGTGGTGAGTAGGGATGGATTCGAGCGGAATAAAGCTGAATATCTTGTTATTCGAACTCGGTTTGTCATAAAATTTTGATATTCGAGCTTGATTCGAGTTAGTGATTTTTGAGGTCAAATTTAGCTCAATTCAATTCAAACTTGATTATTAGCTAAATTTCATATAAAAATAAAAATTGTGCACATAAAAAAAATATTTTTATTTTACATAAAAATTAAGAATTACAAAAACTAGTTATTATTATACACATAAAAAATAAAAAAATATTATATATAGCATTTTTATTATATATAATACTTTTATTTTTATTTATATATTTATATATATGCTATTTTTTATATGTATAATAATTTTATATTTATTATATATATAAGCTCGATTAAGCTCGTAAGCCTCATAAGCCTAGTTTTATTGGACTCGAGCTCAACTCAAAACTTAGCTTAAACCAGACCAAATCAAGCTTTTCACGAGCCGAACTCGAATAGCTCGTGAAAAGCTTGATTCTTGTCCATCCCTTATAGTGAGTGGGGGAAGTGAGACACAAGAGGGAGACGTCATAGGTAAGCGAAGCAAGTTATGCCTAAAGACTGTTACTATGTTGGTGATTGCAACAACAATGGTGATCAATCCATGTTGGAACTATACATTAGGAACATCTCACCATGGAGAATAGGGGAGATGTTCTCAATGCATGGTTGCAAAAGGCTGTTGGGACCTGATCCGAACTCTTATATTGTGTGCGTAATCACTTGGGGGTGTTTATAAAAAATTGGGATATGCTCCTCACACCAACCTTACAGTCACATCCCATTGTATATTGGGAACATCTCCCCATGAATAATAAATACAAGTACGGGATATGTTCCTGATGTGTCGACTGGACATGCTGTAAGGTCAATGTGAGGAATTGATCCAATCTCGAAGAGTGGAAGGAATCTCACTAGTTTACAAATTTGGAATAGTTGTGACTTGTGATGAGAGCACACCACATCATACAGAGTTGGCAGCAAAACAACTTCCAACACCCTCCCAACATGATCTCACACCCCACATCTTACCATGAGACGAATTCAAATTAACAAGTAGGGATTTCGTGCCAACAGAACAAGTCCCAACAACCTATCAAGCTACCAACTTGATCTTACACCGTACTTCTCATTATGAAATTGGGCCCACCTTAAAAGTGGGAGCTGCCATGTATGACATGTAACATGTTAGATGATGTTGGTAGGGTGTTGGAAGGTTTCTTTGGAGTTCACATCAGTGCCCCATAAGGGGGCATTCGACAATGCCCCAAAGTACATCCCAACGATGTCTATCATCTCCCATATCTTTTACAGGAAGATGTTTCCAAAACAAGGTTAAGATGTGCTGTAGGGCACCCCCTTGTGGGGTGCTGATGTGAACTCATGCCTTTGTTGGTAGGTGATTGACACTCCAAGTGCAAATTGGGATATGCTCCTGACATAGTGCGCCTCATACTGACCTGAGACTGGCTTCAGTCAAGGCAAATCTATGCCCACACCGTTGTAACAGCCTTTCCCAACCTTGCATTGGGAATATCTTCCCATGATATAATGCATATAAGTATGGAGATATTCTCAATGCTAGGTAGTGAGGGCTGCTTGAATAGAGTTTGCCCTTTTTAAAGCTGAACTCCATCAACCTCATGGCCATATCCCACCTTGTCTTGGGAACATCTCCCCATGAATAATAAATTCAAGGATGGGAGATGTTCGGCAAGGACTTTCTGTGACGTCGGTGTGAGGCACACAGTGTAAGGAGCTAATCCCAACTCCCCAAATGCAAAATGCACATCTTTGTAGATGATGTTATCATTCATGGGAAGATGTTCTCAATGCATGGTTGTGATGATCTGTCTCTTTCTCTCTTAACTGTTGATATGCGAAGGGAAATCTCATTCTCTTTAGAGGTGTAAAACGGCCTATGTTGACCCGCAGGCCATCCTAGGCCGTATCGCCCTCCCTTGGGATAACTTGGGGGTCAGCCCGACATGGCCCACAACCCAAACCCATATAGGCCTGTGCCGTATTGTGGGTCGGGCGAAATCTATTTATTTAAAAAATTGAATAAAAACTTAAAATTTTAATTTTATATGAATTTTGATGTATACAATTGTTTATAATTAAATAAATTAGTACAATAAAATTAAAAAGAAATTATTATATATTATATATATTAAATATATAAAACATATATATATATATAATATATGGGCCGTGCTGAGCTGTGCCAGCATACGGGCCATGGGCGGCATGGCCCGCTTGGTCTTGCTGTGCCAACCCAGCCCACGGACCTAAAACCCCAGATGCAGCATGCCCAGACCATCGTGCCGGACCTGACATGGCCCGCGTGCCATCGTGCCGGGCCGCAAGCGGCACGGCCACAGATTCCGGTTCCTCTCGTTCGTAGTTATAACTTTTCAGAGGATGAAATGGAAATCTGAATTTTTGTTCTGGCTTTCGGGTGTTTTGCTTTTGAATCGTAATTTTAGGCTCTTGCATTGCAACGAAACCCGTGAACGACTAACATTTGAATTCTCACACAAGTCTCACAGTGCGTTGAGAGCATAAATGGTGTAAAGGAAGGAAGACAGAACCCTTACTTTCTACATACCCCTGTTAAGAGGTCAGTTAATTTCATTTTTTTTCGTGGAAATGTTTCCTCATTTTTCTGTTTTTAGTAATTTTACTTATCCCAATCCACCCTGTTAATGATTCTTGATGGAGCGCGATCTGGCCGGTCTTAGCTGTCCGTTGCCTTGCTTCCGAACGGGGTAGCAGGGAACCTGAAACAGCGGAGATGGGGAAGCTCCGGGGGGAACCCGGTGTAGAGGCTCCGAAGCTCAAGTTAGAATCCTTCAAAAGCAAGGTAATACCAGATAGCGCAAAGTTTGCATACCTCCGTTGTCGGGGGGCAGGTGGCTCTTATAGTCACTTCGTGCACTCGTCCCAGGGCCCTTGTCAGGTCAAGTATGATTACCCTTGTGCTTGTCAATTCGACCATCGTCTTTTCTGCTGAGACAGAACCGTCACTGCCTAACTGTCATCTAACTGGAGATGGCGGTGTCAGTGGTGGTGGCAGGTGGCCGTTTAGGGTGATACCGCCAAACGTCAGATCCCAAGTCAGTCAGGCGCGGAGCCCTTGGGCACGAACTTCCTTAGTGGCAGGCGTGGTACGACTTGTTTGGTTTCGGTGCCAAGTGATGAGAAGTGCTGAGCGAGGCGGTCTTGAGCTCGGAGGTATCTATATGGCAGGTTAGTTCGACGAAGTGTATCCCGAGCTGTTACAAGGTGGGTCAGTTCGGCGAAGTGTATCCCGAGCTGTTACAAGGTGTTTGGCAAGTATAACCCGAGCTGTTACAAGGTGGGTCAGTTCGGCGGAGTGTATCCTGAGCTGTTACAAGGGTTAGTTCGGCGAAGTGTGTCCCCTTGTTCCCGCCTAGGCTTGGCCCCTTTTGCCGAGCTGTTGTTTCTGCCACATATCACATAATAGAGAGGTCGGGCCAAATCTTCCTTCATCAATTCTCACTCGAGAATGAAAGCCATTTTAAGGCTTCACAAGGCGAGTATCCTCGCGATTGTCCAGGGGTTTCAATCGAGGAAGAGCCCCGCAAATACTACCTTTTTGTTCGTGCTCAGCTAGTTGTGCTCGAGGTGGATTCCACAATTCAGATGATAGTGGAGGAATTACAGTCTTACAAATCTCGGGTCTCATTTTATTTTTAAGGTTTGATCCTTCCTCTTAGAACACATTCACACACACACCCGCACTCACGCACGCACATACACAGATGCAGGCACTATGAATGTGTATTTTATAGACTTAAAGTAATTAATGGTCGACTTTGAATAGAATAATCATGTGAAAAATCAGCTTGTGCTTTTATTTATCATTTTTACGGAAGGTGGATACAATACAATGTTGACAATGATAGGACCATGGAAGAATTGAGCACTAGAGTTTGTATTTATGTGACAATCATCTTATCGGGAGCAGATTTCTGTTTATCAATAACACAAGTTTTAATCTTTGAAGGGTACAAAAGTGTAAAGGGTTCCTGGGGCCTGAGGTGCAAGGTGCAAGGTGCAAGGCACAAGGTGAGGTGCACCTCAAATGAAATAAGGCGCCACTGTTGAAAACAACAGAATAAAAACTTAATATGCAAGAGTATGCAAATCTATGTTTTGGGGGAAAGATTACTTCAAAAAGTGTTACCGAATTCATTGTCGTATTATTAACACAAAGGTTGTAGTCTTATACATTCAATTCCTAAATAGGCTCAACTATTCAAACTCTAACCATCATAGTACAACTTACAATATAGTAAATTAAATATTCAACATCAAATTCAAGCTCCATCCATTGATTGCAACATAGCGGCAAGCCAAGTGAGATGCACCACCCAAAACAAGCCTTGTCTATGAGCCCAAATGCAGCCTAGGCGTGCCTTTTATATGACTGCTTGCACAGTTGCACTGCGAATAATGTTGCATGCACATGGATATGGGGATTTAAATCTGGCTAAGCAAGGTGAGAAGACAAGGACTGGTGCAGATGTCTAAAGGGAAGCATAAACTATTAAGTAATTCACTCACTCTCTCTCTCTCTCTTTGAATTATAACATTGATACCTATAGAAAAAGACCAAAAGTTTGTTTTTGTTACCTGATAACATTTTATAGGATAAATGGCATCCCTTGTATACACTAGCTATTCATTTATGTCAAACAAGCAATGGGAGAGGAAAACATCATGTAGAAGTATACCTCAAAAGTCCACAGAGTATCAGTATTTGATGCATGTCAAACACAGACACTTCATCCATTTAGGAGAGTCTATGTAACAGACTGCTGGTACGAAGCCCGGAAAAAGTAGGATTGCATTAAACACCTAGCCAGAATAAAACATTTGCTAAATTCCTATGGACATTAGTCTTGATCCACAAGTTCTAGCTCATTCTAGGGTGTTCCCTGTAAGCAAGAATTTTCACTTTATATTCTAACTGTTGATATATACATGTTGATTTTGATTTTATTTGATTAAAATCTAACATTCTATTGTAGATCAAGAAAGCCTTTCTTGAGAATAACACAGCTGTTTTTCTTTTGATGTTTGCCCTTGTGAATTTTTCAATAAATCAGCCCATGTCCCCAACAATCAGAAAATCTATCTTGCAAAAGCTTTTGCTGCAAGATCACCACTATTTGGTCTCAAAAGAAAGTGTTGTTGTATTGCCATTAACAGTATGCTACTACCAACAGAAACCAGCAACTTTGCCTTACAGTGGTTAATACATTTCTGATTTTCCTTTTGGAAGTAGTTGATATAACGTAGTTGGATGCTGGAACTTACCCAACTTATTCATCAATTTTGTAGAAAATATGATTACTTTATTAAAAAAGTGCAGCCAGTATTTTTGTGCATACTTGATATCTATACATACTTCAAGTACATTTTTGTAAAGCTCTATTGGCATACAGATGCTATTATCTCATTTATATGAATCTCAAAAAAAAAAAAAAAAAACGCAGTCAGTTTTTTAAAAAGTCATGTCAGCTATGGTCTACAAGGGTGTCGTATCATGTTGGATATTTCAATTCTTAGTTTAAATTTTGTATCTGATACCATATCCAACCATGTCCTTGTTGTATTTGGGTAACATAGCATGTGAGTCTCTTGTCATGATAAGACTTAAGGATACACCCCAAGGTTCAATATTGAGGCTCATGCCTAAAAGCATAAGGATATGCCCATGTGATATATTGTAGTTACAACTTACAATTATGAATCTATATGGTTATATGGTCATCCAATATTGAGGTGATATTGCTTTCCTACATGATGGCTACAGAGTTAATCAACACCATTAATTGTTTATTGTTAGAGCTAGCCGAATAAGGGTATATTAGTCATTTTATTTCTATTAAGTTATGTGCTTATGTGGCAGTTTTAATAGAGACTTACTGTCCCATACTTAAGTGGGGGGGGGCAGTTTAGTCTTTGTACAACTAATTAGAGGCTAATTCATATTAGGGTTGACTGATAGGGTTTAAGCTATCAAATTCGACTGTTCCTTTTCTTCCTCTTGTTATTCCTCTGGTTCGAATTGCTGAAGCCACTGAGATAACATGGTATCAGAGCAGGACGTTGCTCTTTAAATCTCTGCTCGTGACTGCTGCTCCTTTCTGTTCGTGACTTCTTTTTCTTCTCTTTGGACTGCAAATGGAGAACACAGACTCGACCTAGGTCTGAGAACACTTCGGCCTCTCTTTCTCTACTCAGAACTTGATTGCCTTTTAAGAGAATAACTCCAAAAATAAGTGGATGGTCGACTGAAGCTCTCCATCAAGGTTGGTTATCATTTTTTTTGTGTTGTTGGTGTTTCTAGGTTGGAAAACCCTCAAAAATCTGCTCAGATTGACCAGAACTTAAAGAACTAGGTTATTTGTAGCCTTGGTTCTTGGAAAAAGGCCTAAGAACAGGCTGTGTTTACAGTGACTGAATGGTGTAAGGGTTACTGTAGTGGTTGTAGTTGATGTCTTTGGACTGGTAGTGACCTTTAAAAAAATGGTCAGACAGACCTGTACCATGTGGGACAGAGATGGTCGTGTGGTGATGCTTTTGATGCTCACCCTTTATTGAGCAACCTCAAGAGGGCTTGTATGTGGTTAGTAAATTGCTGAATTACTGTAGTGGTGATTTATGGCTCTGTGTAATTAGTAGTGGTGTGAGCAAGAACAAAAGTTGTGTTTTTTTTTGGGCTGGAAGGAATGGCCGAATTGCCTACATCAATTTTTTGCCTTGTTGGTGTTGTTTGAATGTTGGTTTACCTTTTGTTCTTAATCTGAATGGTAGTTTGTGCACAGTGGTGACTGATTGTGACTTGTTGTGAACCTATCACCTGAGTTTGGAGACTGCTGTAGTATTGCCTTGGCTGCTGTAGTATTTGGTTGGTGACTGAGAGTTCAACATTAGAGATAGCAGTGGGGGAGACATAATGGCAGCAATGGGGGGTGGTTTTAGTGATTAGAAATTGAGTGTGATGATCCACTTCGATTATTTGGGTGTGCAGATGGCTTCCATTAAACTTAATGGTGAGAATTATGTGCCATGGGCCAAGTCAGTGGAAGTTTTCCTCAAGGCAAAGAGGAAAGTGAAACATGTGAAGGAAGATAAACCATCAACTGACTCTCCAGGGTTTGATGACTGGGAACAGGAAGATGCCCAAATCATGACATGGTTATGGAATAGTATGGAACCCAAAATAAATGCCAACTTTATGTTCTTAGATACAACTAAGGACATATGGGAACATGCCAAGAAGCTTTATTCTGGGCAGGATAATACTACAAAGTGAATATCAGCTCTAACATTTATGTTTCTTGGAAAGAAAATATTTGGTAAAAGGTCATTATGCAATGTTAGGTCCTGGCCATCCAGGGTCTTGTGAGGGGTGGACTGGATAATGGATATGGACCTAGGGGGTGCAAATGGATCGAATCATGATCCGATCTGATCCTATTTGGTCGAATTTGGATCACCCTTGATCGGATAATAGGATCCGATCAGAAATTGGATTGGATTCGGATCACCCCTATCCGATCCAAAGATCTGATCTGATATATATTATATATTTATAAATATATATAATACATATATATGTTATTTATTTTTTTATATTATATTTTTATAAACTTGTTATATTGTTTATTTTTTATAAAAATCATGTATATATATGATAAAAATAATTAAAAAACTTGTATTTTTTGTTTTTACTTTATTTAGATTAGTATATTTTATTTTTCTTTAATAATTTATTAATTTTTAAAGGATACAAGTCGAATGGGATCAGATCCGAAGATCCGACTTATCGGTAGGATTCGAATTCAAATCAAGTCATATGACATGAACAGTGTCGGAACAGATTCGAATATACCCTGATTCAAATCCGATCTGATCCGTTTGCATCCCTACATGGACCTAGCCTTTTTTTTTTGTGCATATTGGCTGTCCAAATCAAACCCATGTTCTCACACTTAGCCCAAGATTGCACCAAGTGCCTCAAATATTTAGTAAGGAAAAGGAATTTCAGAACTGTATGAGATCCAAGCTTGATTAAGAACATATTCTTCTATATGATACTATTAACCTTACCTTATCAAAGTTCGCAGGCTTTCTAATTTACCCAGAAATTTCGCTCATGTCAACATTCTGTTTTAGCTGCTATCTACAGCTTGTTTCCCTGTTATGCAGTGTTGACAGACATTGAGATGAAAAAAACATTGACTTGAGGAGCATCTAATGTTGAAATTTGCCATTAAAAATTTCCACATCTTGTGAATTCTATTGTCAGATAACCATGGAGGATCAAAATATAAAAGTGTGCTGTTAGGACAGAATTTATTATGTATATTAGATGTTGGAATCCGGCAGGTGGATACTTCTGGGATCCATGTAACCCTGGTTATTGTTCAACTGCTGGTTATATTTTCTAAAAGTGTGTTTTTACATAGAAGCATTGTTTAAAAGGACAGAATTCATTATGTATATCAGATGTTGGAATCTGGCAGGTGTCCAACATGGATACTTCTAGGATCCATGTAATCCTGGTTATTGATCAACTGTTGCTTAGATTTTCTAAAATATTATGCTTATAATATTCTTGGAAGTTGACGACTTTCAAATTTACACTAAAGAAAAGTAACAGATAAGGAGACTGACAATTTTTTGGATGCTAGCGGTAGCTTATGGCATTTGTTGCTTGATTTCTTCCATGTAGGGGCTTAGTATCAACTTGCCAACTTCCAACTGAGGGTGGTGAAAATTGTTCTTACTTCCTACTCATTCTGAAAATTTGAGAGGAACTTTTATGGAGGTACAACATCACAATTTCACAATACATGCCAACTCAAGTGATAAACTCTGATTGGGTTTTTCTTTTGTACATCTAAAGTGGTTTAGCATATTAAGCTCATTTCATCAGAACTAGCTGTGGTTTTATGTTTCTTGTTAGGCAAAAATCAAGCTACATGGCCTCACTTGCACAGCATATTTCACTGTGTTAATTATAGCCTATGGAAATATGTTAGGAGATTAGGTGCATTAGGGATTGACTGAGCTTCATGGGCTTCTTTTTCCAAATTTTTGGTGGTCATAACTTACAGAATGATTTCTGCTGTTTAGGGCATTTAATGCATTTAATATGCCATAAAAAAGATGTTGGGATTTTTGTTGGTTTACCCCTGGTGAAAATTTAAACATTTGCCTTTGTCATGTGCTGTTGTAGGTGAAAGAGTCTGACATAGAGTTACATTGTGAAAGGCCTTGGTTGTTTGACATTCAGTAATTGAAAATGAGAAGATTTCATTTGTTAGAAGCAGCTATTAGTAGAAACAGTTGATGCTTTGATGCTTTTGTTTCAAATGGTAAAGGTTGCTTGATAAGTATTATTTTGTCAACTATGTTTACACGTCTTTTCATGGTTCTCAATGGCAGAATTTTTTTTGTTCTTGTTTTGTTTTTGTTTTTTTTTGGGTAATTTTTGAAATACAACATTCCTAACTTTTATATTCCTTTCTCCGTTCCTAACTCTAATTGTTTCTCTTAAAATTGTTTCATAGTTGCTTTACTTCCAAATTTGGCATGATTTTTGAGGATATATTCCTTTTATCCAGCCCTAACTGGAATGAGATGATTGGAGGTGAAAAAGAAAAATGCAAGTAGTGCTTATATTGTTGCATGGTGAGGCCTCTTTGAAGCCATTATGCTTTTTTTCTTGTCTGATGCCTAACATGGTGATTTAGAGTGGTACAAGCCATCTTCCACTTTCTCAGGGTAGATCTGATGTTTTTTCTTGTCCAAATAAATATATTGATCTTTCTGCTCTTTTAGTTATTGGATTTGATCTCCAAATTCTTGAATTTGATTCCTGAACTTGTTTTTTTCTTTTTCCTTTTAATGTTCAGTTCTTTTCTCTTTCTATCTTTTTTTTAATTGAAAACTAATAAAAAATTTATTAATAAATAATCAAATAACAGAAGGTGCAAACAGGTGGTGTACTGCTGTCCTTCTATTACTTCATATTACTTTTTAGTCAAAGGTGAAAGAATTGTTTGCTCTGTGCTCATTGTATGGTTGTGTTATTACTTCATATTATTTGAGCAAGCCATGTTCAACACTTGTTAAATATTCATGGATGCTACTTAGGGTGAAAACTTAACAATTAGGAAACTGAAAATTAGATGTTCCTATATTGATGTTGGGAGTAGAAGTTTTTTTTTTTGTTTTTTTGTTGAGAGCTGATTGCTAGCAATATTTCTAGATTACACTGATACTTTTAATTGGATATGAAGATAAGATGGAGAAGGTATTTAGAAATGAAATTATTAAATGAAAAACATATAGAAGGTGGAGCTTGGGAGGGATTAGTATTTCCGGTATAACTAGAAATTATAGGTATTTTCCAAAAATTAGGGTTTCTAAAGTGAAAGAGTTTTGAAAAACAGTTGAAGGAAGGATACGTAGGTTTGTTTGAAAATTTATTTGAAGAAGCAATAATTATGTGAAGTTAAACTTACAAGCCACATTATGAATCTTCGGGGGAGAGTACTAGTTTGGCTTTATGCTAGGGGGATCAACCATTGAAGCTGTCTTCTTATTGAGGTGTTTAGTAGAAAAATATTCTCAATATGACCTCTGTTTCCTTGGTTTGAAAATTCATAACAAGGAGAGATTGAAGAGGATATTACTCATAGAATCAGGGTGGCATGGGCAAATTATGGGACACATTTGGAGATTTGCATTATTGAAGAATACAACTTAAGATAAAGGGAAAGCCTTGTACAATGGCTATAAGGTCAGGAATGCTGTATAAACTAGAGTATTGGGAAATCAAAGAACAACATGTCCAAAAAAATGAGTGTAGAAGAGCTAGGGGCATGCAGAAAAGGATATGGGTTGAAATTGTGAAAAATGATTCAAGGTCCCATTATTTAACAATGGATGTGGCACTGAAAAAAGTGGAACGGTTTAACAGGATTCATGTAGTAGATCCCTTATAATCGGGTCAATGCTTTGTTGCATTGAGTAGTGGCACTTTCAATTGGGGAAATGCTACTTGTAATTGATTCAAGTGTTGAAGCAAATCTGGTGTATGAGAAGGTTTTGCGATACAAGAGGCAATTAAATTTGGTTTGTATGGTAGTGTTCTGCATAACAAATTACTTCATATATCTGCTCCGAGCAGTAATGATGAGACCACCATTTGTCCTATTGTGCCATGCCATCAAGATGGTGCTGGTTATAATATAAAGGTGAAGAATCTCTATTTCAGAAAACTTCCCAACTTGTTTGATGCATGTAGCATGGCTCTTCATCTTTCTTTAATGGTCAAATTCAGAAATGGAAGGTGCTATCCAGAAGACGGCGGAAGTTGAAAATAAGCCAAGCTTTAGGCATCAAAGGGTAGATAGACCTTAGCTCTGTCTTTATTGAATTCTCCTTCACCTATTGGTCCTGAATGATTTAGGTCAGCTGATCGCCAGCTCCTTTTGGAGGCTCCACCACCTGAAAGGCCTCAGTTAGCCCTTAGCTTCTATTTTTTTTCCTAAATTGGCACTATACAAGTAAAAAAAAATATCTGGGTATCACATATATACTTTGTTACTTCACTGCCCTATACTCCCATCCCTTCTATCCTTATCTCTCACTTGGTGCCCGAGCTGTCGTAAGAACTGTTCTTGGTTCTTCATTCTAAAGATTTGCGTATATTATTGTCTTTGAATGAGCTAAAACAAAAGCCAAGGCAAATCCCCCCTCCTTTCCCGGTGCTATATCTTCCACTTTAGATTTTAGAAATAATACTTAATAATTTAATCTTTTCAGTAGTACAAGGGTGTATATGCAGATGTATAGTAGAAAGCAAAGCAAACCTTTTAAAAAAATTGGCCTCTATGGCCTGTAATTGGGTCTTGGAAAAAAAATTGTAAACTAGTAGATCTCAACAAAAGTTATAAACAAAAATTGCCATAGCATTCACTTGTAGCTAACTATTTCTAATAGCAATTACTCATGATATAACAAAAGTTATAGGGCATAATCTGGACTTACTAGTCTACAAGTTATTTTCATTTTCAACTTGGGCAGGTAAAGGGGGGCAGGGGATATTCCGTTATCATAAGCATGCAATGCAATGGGTTCTTTGTATTGACCATTGGACTGGCTGGTCATATTAGCTTCATAGTTTCAGGCAGCCCGATCCTAGAGACTGGGTGCAGTTAAGTTTTGGAATTTCAACTCAGTTGACATTTCGGTTATGTTACGATCCATTTGTCCCATGTTTGTAGTATGGGATGCTAATGTGAGGTATCCCACATCAGTAGAATGGGATGCTGTTGTGGGGTATATAGTGCTTGGGTTCCCTCCCTCTAACAGTTAGATTTTAGGGGCAACTTCTCCTAAGGCACATAACAAATGGTATCATAGCCTATACTATGCCTCCCAGTTGCAATCGTGTGGCGTAGGTGGTGACATCGGTATTGCAGTGTTCGGCCGGGACTTGGTGGACTAGTGCAAAGCCAGTCTGTGTGAGCGTCGAGACTGCGGAAGCGTGGTGGGATGTTACGATCCATCCCTCTAACATCTAGCTTTTACGGGTGAGTTCTCATAAGGCACATAACAGGTTAATTATAGCTTTCTTTCTGTACACACATCATTCAAATTATGGCAGGAGCAGCAAATGGTCTAGAAGAACAGGGGAATGAATACGACACGCCAGCAGGTTGGATGGGATCCTGTCTAGAGCTTTTCAGCAGTGACAACTATTGGCGGAACACATTGTTGTGTGTGGTGGTGGTTGTCCAAACTCCAAACCGAAAGGCTATGGTCTATGATGGGTAGTCTCCAACAAAAGTGGGTTCGTAGACCACTGAAACTCTTGTTCTTGTCTGGTATTTGGATGTGTTTTTCCATCTAGATAAATTATGGCGCTCGGATGTTGTCTGCTTTCTTGGCTATTTAGTAATGTTGAACCCCAGTACCATGGGCTATGAAATTTAGGCGTCAGATTAGATATGCTGCTACAGATTTTTGAATGGCACCGTTTCGTTTTTCTTCTTTGCACTGTTTCTGTTTGTTTGGTGGCCATACTGCTAGAGTGGAGTGAAATTCCAAAATATGGGTCCTGGAATCTGGGGAGACAGGAATAGTTTTAACTTTTGTGGCATGCAGGCGAGCCCGTGGGCACCGGAGCCCAGCCTACTATGTAATGTATTATCTGCTTGCTTTTTCTTCTCATCTAAAATTGAACCAACACCGCTTGAGTTGAGTTGGGCATAGGTTTGGGGGTTTTAAGACGGAGAAATTACATGGCAAATTTGACCGAGTTCTGCAGCTACCATTCCATCGTCCTTGCCCATTACTGATTTACAGTTCAAAAATATTCGAATCCAAAAGTGAAGAAGACGTGTTTCAATTCGCTGTAAATGTAAATGTGGGTGCTGATATATGGAGTTGGAGATGACAAACAAAAATAAATAGCGCTCAGCGGATCCAATGCCTATTACTCATGAATGATTAGACATCCCAAGTGGATGTGGCTGGGGCCGTCAGAGGGAGACTGATCATTCTCATTACTAGTGGACATGCCACTCGTCTGGGCTCTTCTGGGCTCTGGAGAAGGAACTAAAATGACCTAGCAACCTGAACCTGTTAGCTGCATGTGTCATGTAATGTATGGGGCTTACTGCTTAGGGAGGATATATGCATCATCTTTTACTTTTTAAGTTTTGGTGCTCTCTTGGGTTGAGATACCATAGATTAGGCCATTAGGGGTGTGGTGTCAATGGACCAGTTTTTGGGTGGATCCCGTCCAAACCAAAATTAATTTGGATGAACTGGATGGACCAATAAGACAATGAATTGGATCAGTCCAGACTTAATGGTCCAATGTATTTATAAGATTGAACCTCACCCATCTGTTATGAATTTATGTTGGATTGAGTCAATATCTGGTTCAAAAGATAAGAATATAGGTGTCAATGGACCGGGTTTGAATTGGAATTTATCTAAAGTAACACAGATTTGAATAAATTGAATGGTCCAGACATTGAATTAGACTAGTACAAAGTGGTGCAAAATGTTCATTGGATTGGACCTGGTCCATTTATAAAGGACTCACATTGGACGGGATCTGATTGGATCAAATTCAGTCCAATTGACAACCCTACCGTAGACTCATAAACCAAAGAAATTATTTTAACTCAGCTCTGTAATAATAACACATTATATGTAAATGTGATGTGAGCCATTTTGATCTGTTTTATCAAAGGAGGGTATTGAGGCATCCTATGTAAATACAATCAGGCTACTAAACTATTGTTTTTAAAGTAGGAAAATGGGGTGAGTACGAAATAAAGAAAAAAAAAGAGGGTTTTTATGCCAACGTGGCAAACCTTCAACTTCTGCTCCATAAAAAAAGGAGATAATTGTAATTACATCTCTTTTAGCAGTGGGTAACAAGGGTCGACTCTTTCTTGTGAGAAAAGCTTGGCTGTTTGGTAAAACAGGATGGGCTGTTTTGAAGCTTCCTGCATGTGATACATTATCCCACTTGAGTTCTTTATTTGTCTTTTTAATAAAAAAGAAAATACCAATTGTAATTACATCTCTTTACCCCACATTCATAGGGTTGCAAGCGGTATCCAATTGTCTTTCTCTCTGCAACGCAAAAACATGATTTCGTTCAATTATCTCAATTCTAATATATCAGATTCAACAGTTGTTCCAAGGAAATCAGGGCACACTGGCCAAGTACAGAGTTTAGAGAGATTTGTAGGAGTTCTAGCAACTTGGTGTGCAGCCTGGTTGGCTGTTCTCTTAATCAAGGAAACTGAGACAAAGATGAGGCGTTTAGTTCCTGCAATCAGCAGTAACGGTGCTAATGCACCACGGTGGCTCTAAGGAGTCGACCAAGCATTGAGGAATCACCTTTGATAATAATTGAATGGAGAAAAGAAACAGTTTTATGGCAAACTTCATTGCTTGTGCTTAAGCTTCAACTAGAGAGCAAGAAGGCAAGGAAACCAAACCACCCTTCAGAATGGCGTCTATGATAATGATGATGATCAAATTGTTTGTTCCATTCCAATTCAGACCCATTAAGGGTGATTAAAATTCGATCCATTTATAATTGGATCGAATATGGATCCACCACAATCTAATACGATTAGTAAAGTTGATTTCAATGTTGTGTTTTTACTAAGTTTTCATAGGTTAAGTTTCATATAAGTAATTTTCATTAATGTTGTTCATAAAGTTTAATTTTAGAGTTCATTTTATTAATACTATAAAATATCTTGAATATTTTTAGTTTAATTTATTTATACTATTTAATATCCGTTTGAAATTTAAATTGGACAAAATCCATGGATAAGATCCCATTATTATAGATGAATAAAATTTGGATCAATACCATTTGCAGCCCATGCTAATTGAAACAGCCAAACTGATCCCCATATTTAGTTCTAGATTATGAAGTTTTAAATTAGCATTTGATTTGGTTTTTGTGGTCTCACCAGCAGGATATCTTCCTGTGGATTAGAGCAAGAAATGGAAATTTTACAACTAAAAAGTATTACGATGTCCTTTGGGCTGTGTTTGGTTGTAATGCAAATAAAATTGTACTGATGCAAAACAGTGGCAGTGCAAATTATTTGATTGTAAATTCTGACTTATTTAAGACATAGATCAGAATAAAGTAAAACCCAAAACAAAGTTAAACCAGAATTTGCATTTTTTTTTTCATTTGTACTCCCATGAATTTGTGCCAGTGCAAATAAAATTGCACTGCAATCAAATGCAGCCGTGGGAAAATAAGAGCTCCTATCCTAAACTAGTTTCAAAGTGGCTCAAAATTGTTTGGAAGCTAAAAATTCCCCCAAAGTATAAGATCTTTCTCTGAGGCTTCTAAGAAACTTGGTGCTCTGTGAAGTTGACCTTGCAACCAGGGGAATCATAGTTCAACCTGGATGCTCCATATATACATGCCAAAATCAAGAGGAAAGTGTGTCTCATCTTTTCCTTCATTGTCCGTTTGCCAGAGCCATTCTCTTTGCTAGTACTTGGTCGATCTCTATACCACTGAACCTCATTTCTTTTCCTAATGTCTTGAGTCTTTTGGACAATATATTTGGAGATAAAATAACAATTAGTGGAGCAAGTAATTAGCTGGTTAACTATAGCTTGATATTTCATCTGGGTTGCTAGAAATAGTTTTGGTCTTCAACAAAGACCAAAAAAATATTACTTGGGTCCTACATCAAATTCAATTAAATCTGATGAATTATTAAGCACCCAGCTACCAATCCCCTCTGACAATTCCCCAACAGCACAGCGATGTTGTTTGTGATCCCTCAATATTATTTGTGATGGTGGTACCCTTGTGAATAACCAAGGATCTTTTGGTTTATTTCTTTTAATTTGGAAGTTGAATGTATTGCGATTCTTCAAAGCCTTCTTTTTTGCTAAACAGCATGGTTGGTCCAGCTTCACCATTTATTCGGATGCAAAAGCGCTCATGGATGCCATAACTGGATCTTCGGAATTTTTTTGACTGGAAATTGCAGCACTACCTTGACAAAATTAATCTTGAACCTCGTTATATGATTTTGGACCTGTATATATTCGACCGATCTGTTTAGACATAGCTTGGGGACTAACTTCTCCAGCGCACGTAATCGCCCAAGTGGCGAAAGGCGAAAGCTTCCTCTTTCTTTAATGAACTACCCAATAGTAGTAGTAACAATTAACGTATCTGGCGCCTAATGTATTTTTTGCATGCCATGCATGGTTGGCCTTGGCCACCCTCGTTCATGCAAATATAACCGGCCGGACAAGTGGGGCTGATGAAGAAGAGCCAGCTAGCTGTTTCTGTCTCTGTCATGTACAAGAAGAAGAGGCAAGAGGTGAGGTGATCTCTGGACTGGACTGGACTGGACTACTGAAGTTGTAGCAGTTGAAAGTGCGGTGTGGAAGCAGGCAGAATGAAAGATTGGTGCTGCCATTTCAGCTGCCACTTGTTGCAAATTCAAATTGTGCCTCGGCCATCAGCCTTAGCGACAATATAATATAATAAAAAAGTAGTAGCGTTTTGATAGTTTCAGTCAGTCAGTCAGTCGGTCGGTCGGTCTTTTGCTTTTATATATGGGTATAGGAATCCATTAAAATCAAATTCAAGGGTTGGGGACAACGGGCGAAGGAGGTGAGGAAAATAACGAGAAAAAGGCAGGACTGGGGCTGTCCTGACTCCTGTGATGAATGAGTGCGACACTATCATTGAAAGCTCCTCGTATTCTTTTCTTGTCACGATTGGTTTTGGATTGTGAAATCGATTAGCACTATACGCTTTTGGTAAAGTAAGTACGGTTTTCCTCTCATTAATCAATACACAACCCGAATCTGTGGAGAAGAAAAACAAAAGAAGTATGGTCAGCTGTTAGTTTTTGGAAGAAAGAGAAAGCGAGAAGTAGGTGGAGACACTTCCATTCAAGATCAATGGGTTATCAAAGGCTTTACGACGACGTAGGACCACGCAAGAAACCAAAACAGGAAAACAAGAGACTAGCTACTCCCTTTTTGGTCGGTTTTTAATTACGTAATTGCTGCAACTCAACGTTAGATACTTTTGTCTGTTGTCTCTCTGTAAGTCGGTTCCAGTTTTTTCATTTATTTCCGGGTAAAAAAAACAAGGAAAAGTAGAAGAAGGTAAGAACTGAGGAAACGATGAATTACTGATGGCTTCAGTCACATCAAACGATGTTATCCTGTGTAGAACTCACATCAATGACCAAACTTACAAATACTAGTTGGGTTGAGTTGAGTAGATTCCCCTCTTCCGTTTCTTAATTCTTTCGCCCCCTCTGCAAAATGGGTTGCGCTAAAATGCTTGCTGGCTTGGGCTGGGCAAAAAATGGGCTGGAGAATAAGGCTGGAATTTGCAACTTCTACTCTAAGGGCTGGCCCAATTGATGACATGTTGCCCCAGAAGAACAAAATCAATGGATAAAATCAGTGAATTGTTGTGTCATGTGTGTAAAAGATAAGAAACTTAAAATCAACTTATATTTATCAGAATATTTAGGGATGTGTTGGCCGATTTGAAGAGTTTTGTTTTCTAAAATAAAAGCAAACACCATGTCAGTAAAAACAATACATTTTTGCTCACATGGCAGTTGCTTTTGTTGTTAATTCTTGATTTCAAATATAAGCAAAGCTTTGGATGTATGCATAATGTTATACGATTTGAGAAAGAAAAAAACGACAATATGTGTGATGACAAAAAAGTATGATGCCGGAAGAACTTTGACAAATCAAAACCCCGTCAATTATGATGAATACTGGTCGATTGATTTTATTTTATTTTTTGAAATCATGCCTGTATGATATCATGGTTGGACTTAGAGAAAAAAATGTTTTTTTTTTTTTTTTGTTCTTTGGGTTGGTATGGTACTAAGACTGTCCTTTGTGTATTGGCATTTCAGGCTGTAGCTTGTGGTGTTTGTAGCAATGGATTTACAAGTTGCATCTCCAGTTAAACTTGTACTGCTTCTTCCTTCCTTTCTTTCTATGTTTATTTGTTTTTCTTTTTAATATCGATCCCTGAGACTCGTTTCATTCATCAACAAAATCAGAATACAACTTCTCTTCAAGGGATAAGAGATTATAAAACAAAGAATAAGCAGGGGTAGATGATATAGCCAAAGAGAGTAACGTAGTAGGTGGATGTTGCTTTTTGGCAGATTTTGTTGAAATCCAAAAAGAAAAAAAAAGGAAAAACGAGAGACCATCAAAATTTAAAAGCATAAGATTGATAAAGAACCTTAACAATTAATTGAATTAATTAATGAAAGCGGTATTCCTCCAATGTGATGTAGCAGAAGATGATCCATTAGGCGGTGGGGGTCCTTCTCCTTGCAACATAGCTCTTGAATTTATACTGATGAAAGAATCAACTAACGTGGCAACGCCCTCTATCTTGTATTTCAACGTAACCCAATAGAAATCAAGCAAGCAACGACTGGTCATAATAATCTCTCTACCATTACCATTTACCTTATTTAAATGGTTAATGTCTTTATTTAATTTACTCTTTTTTTTTTTTTAAACCAGAGTAAAGGAGTAGTTGGACTGTCCACAGAGCTGATCGGATGATCAATCCACAGGAATACAAGATGATATATTAATTAATTGTTGGTCCATTTATATAATCAATCGGATAAAATTTGGATTCATCCATCCGACTAACAATCCCTCCCAAGTTCCAAGCGGTCAAGCCCACTATGCTAGTTCCGGAATGGCCCAAGCAAGCCTACTGGAGTGGCATAGTCTTCATGTCGGAGTTGTAATCCAATATAATGAGCGCATTGTTGTTTCATGTTTGGTGCCTCTTAAGGCTGTGTTATAGGTTTCCTTATCTTTCCCTACCTTTTCCTTCCAACCAAACATAGCCTAAATGTTTGTCACTCAGTCAATAGAAAATAGAAAGGGAAAAGATTTAGAGATTTTCGGATGATTGAACTTTAGAGTTGATAACTACACATGATAGAACATGCATGGCTTACTCAATGAAACTACACTCATTGAATCATCAATATTCTACGAGAAGAGATTTTAGGGCCCATTTGAAATCAGTTGGAATGGGATTTTATTCTTGAGGGAGGAGGATGGGATTTTATTCTTGAGGGAGGAGGAGAGGGGGGAGGGAATGTCCATTAATTTCACAAAAAATGGGAATGAGATTCCAATTCCACTCAAACAAATAGTTTTTATGGGCGAAGTCCCTAAATTCTTTGATATAACAAGAAATAGGACTGAAATCAGGGGAGTTGTCAAATGAAATGTCTGTGTGAAATGTACGTAGTAGTCCAACTCTCAAGTAGTGAAAAGTGAGAACGTATAAACATCGATGAAGTGTAGTGTACGTCGGCCATGATGTGACGAGAGATATCCTTCATGGAGGAAATGGAAATAGAATTAATGGAGCATGAGTTTTCCGAATTCCTCGGTTGAATTGAAACGTTGATGTAACCGTTTTCGGCTACGTATCAATGTTTTGTGATGTAAAATTTTTTGCTTAAGTACTTCGTTATTTGACCCAGTGGTGGCGTGCCTTAGTGATGAGCTACTTGGTGGTGAACTGCCTACTGGCGAACTGCTCGGTGGAGAACTGCCTGGGGCCGAACTGCTTGGCGGCAAACTGTCTGGTGGCGAACTGCTTGGTGGCGAACTGCCTGGTGGCGATCTGCTCAGTGGCGAACTGCCTGGTGAAGAACTGCCTGGTGGCGAACTGCTTGGTGGCGAACTACCTGGTGGCGAGCTGCTCGGTGGCGAACTGCCTGGTGGTGAACTGCCTGGTGGTGAACTGCCTGGTGGTGAACTGCCTGGTGGCGAATTGCATGGTGGCGAACTGCCTGGTAGCGAACTGCCTACTAGGCGGCCGGTGACTTAGAGAATGCTAGAGCTCCCTGGTGCGGTGCAATCCGACTGCCCTCAGCATGAGGTGGTCTTCTTTCCTTTGTAGGCAACAGGAGCTGAGGGATCTGCGAGAACTTCATCTTTTCCTCCTCTTTGTAAGTGGCAGGAGCTGAGGGACATGCGAGAACTCCATCTTTTCCTCCTCTTTGTAGGTGGCGGGAGCTGACGGACCTCCGAGAACTCCATCTTTTCCTCCTCTTCGTAGGCGGCGGGAGCTGAAGGACATGCGAGAACTGAATCATAGGTCCCGTGGGTATTTTCCCGGTGGGGGCTCTCCGACGCTTAAGTTAACACTCTTATTGTAAAGAGTTTTGAAGATAATATGAGAGAGCTAGAGAGCAGGGTTACTTCCCTTTTTTCATCCCCCCCTCTTTGGGGGGTGAGGTCTTTATATACCGGAGTCCTCGCGGGTTAGGTGGGTGAAAAGCCTCCAAACGGTAAGACTCGTCGCATCCTGTTAGAACCGGGGTACGGTGGTGAACTCCTCGAGGTCGTCAGGCTGGCGCTTGTGTCAGGCGGCCAGGTCGGCGCCTGGGCCGGGTTGTCAGGGGGGCGTCTGCATCAGTCGGCAGGTTAGTGTCTAGGCCAGGTCGTCAGGTCGGCGCCTGTGTCAGTCGGCGGGTCAGTGTCTAGACCAGGTCGTCAAGCTGGTGCCTGTGTTAGTCGGCGGGTCAGTGTCTAGGCTAGGTTTGTCTGTGGTTGCCTTATGGGTGGCTTGGCCGGATCATGCGCTAGGCTGGTCCAGGTCGGCCAGGTCGTGTAGGCCGCACGCCGCACGCAGCTTGTGCAGGCCGTGCGCTGGGCCGCACGCAACTCACGCAGGCCGTGCGTAGTTCGCGCAGGCCGCGCGCAGGTCGTGCGTGCCGCACAGGTCGCGTGTGCCGCGCGCAAGTCGTGCAGGCGCGCGTCAGGCCGGGCGCAGGTCGCGCCAGGCCGGCTAGACTGGTGCCCGGGTGGGTCACCAACTTCATAAGTTTGTTGGCTGGGTGCTTTCCTAGTTGTCACGAGGTGCCACGTGTCACAATTTCATTGGAGGGCCAAATCTGCCCTCATCAATAGCCTCCCACTCCCGAGCTGATAGTAACTCAGCGAAGGGAGTAGATTTCTTTTGGCCCACAAGTCGATAAGCTAGTAAGTGCTGATCCAATTACTAGTGTGGCCCGTAGGCTCTGGGAGCGACTCGTAGTCTACTCTTCTTTGACTTTTGCCCGTGCCGGAGAGGCGACCGGGTCTTTAGTAGTAATGTGGCCCGTAGGCTTTGGGAGTGACCAGTGGTCTACTCTTTTCTAACTTTGCCCATGCTGGAGAGGCGACCGGGTCTTAAGTAGTATTGTGGCCCGTAGGCTTGGCCTGCATCGGCTTCGTAATGCCGGTCACCTACTCCTACAATAAGCTACTAGGGGCTCGACCTTCGGGGGCAGCACTACTAACTTTAGGTTGCCAGTTCACACGGGAGCTGACAGACCTCCGAGAACTCCATCTTTTCCTCCTCTTTGTAGGTGGCGGGAGCTGACAGACCTCCGAGAACTCCATCTTTTCCTCCTCTTCGTAGGCGGCGGGAGCTGAAGGACCTGCGAGAACTGAATCAGAGGTCCCGGGTTATTTTCCCGGTGGGGGTTCTCCGACGCTTAACACTCTTATTGTAGAGAGCTTTGAAGATAATATGAGAGAGCTAGAGAGCATGGTTACTTCCCTTTTTTCATCTTCCCCCCCCCCCCCTTTTGGGGGTGAGGTCTTCATATACAAGAGTCCTCGCGGGTTAGGTGGGTGAAAAGCCTCCAAACGGTAAGACTCGTCGCATCCTATCAGAACCGGGGTACAGTGGTGAACTCCTCGAGGTTGTCAGGCTGGCGCTTGTGTCAAGCAGCCAGGTCGGCGACTGGGCCGGGTTGTCAGGGGTGCCTGCGTTAGTCGGCAGGTTAGTGTCTAGGCTAGGTCGTCAGGTCGGCGCCTGTGTCAGTCGGCGGGTCAATGTCTAGACCAGATCGTCAAGCTGGTGCCTGTGTCAGTTGGCGGGTCAGTGTCTAGGCTAGGTTTGTCTGTGGTCGCCTTATGGGTGGCTTGGCCGGATCATGCGCTAGGCTGGTCCAGATCGGCCAGGTCGCGCAGGCCGCACGCCGCATGCAGCTCGTGCAGGCCGTGCGTAGTTCGCGCAGGCCGCGCGCTAGGCCGCACGCAGCTCGCGCAGGCCATGCGCAGGTCGCGTGTGCCGCGCGCAGGTCGTGCAGGCGTGCATCAGGCCGGGCGCAGGTCGCGCCAGGCCGGTCAAACTGGTGCCCGGGTGAATCACCAAATTCGTAAATTTGTTGATTGAGTGTTTTCCTAATTGTCACGAGCTGCCACGTATCACAATTTCAATGGAGGGCCAAATTTACCCTCATCAAACGTCATCAGTAAATGCAAAAGGATTCCTTGTGGGTGTGGACGGGGGTCTATCTCACTATCTCTGCGTTGAATGAATATATATATTGTAATTAATTATCATTTATATATATTTGGCAGAGCTCTCTTATTCATTGGCTATTGCTTTGCTTTGCAAACAGGTTTACAGGTTTCTAGTAAAAAAAGGATTAACTAACTAGGTCTGGAATTCAGCTAGGTGGTATGCTTTGAACTCAGTCTCAGTCTCTCCCACTTGCCCTTAAATGGCTCCGGTAGTTTTGCAAAGCGAAGCGAGAGTTCCTAGATTGGAATACCAAAGCCCACCTCCTGTTGAAATGTATATGATCGATTATGAAGATGATTGGATTTGGGCCAAAAAAAAAAAAAACCCAAATATCAATTCAATTCCACTTGTTTCGATGCTCGCCAACTACTTGCGCAGATGGCAATTGTGTCATGGATATTCATATCCTCCCGATTCCTATATTTTTATTTCCTTTTATAAAATAAAAAAAAAAATGCCCATGTGCATGTTGGTTGTTGACCCATGTGTTGACTGTAGTAGCTAGCCTGGCATTTAAAGATGATGAAGCACGTGGTCTCCTCTCCGTGACTATTGGAATCAGAGTTTAATAAATTGTATATCGTAATTAATTAACATATTGCATTTTTTTGTAGGCAACTAATCAAATCAACTCATCAATTCCTTACATCCTTGTGCCTGCGTGTCATGTGAAATGTGATCTCTCATTCTCTCCTCTCCTTCGTTAATCGTTATGGTTTGTACACGCTTCAGATCTGTATTATTCCAGCACTGCACCACTATGCATGAATGGGGTTACATCTCTTTTTCTTACCTAATCCTTTAATAAAATAAAAGCTTTTCAGCTTTTTAACTTTCACCTAATTCATAAATTAAACCTAATCTCTCTTTTTTAATTAACCACTTCTTGCCAATATTGTATTATTTCATACTTTTATTCACCCGGGAAAATCACAGAAAACGACAACAGGAATGAGAGTGATACACAGGCTCTACTACAATTAAGAACAAGAAGACAAAGCTCACGTGGCTTTATTAGCATCAACGTCACGTAATATCTCTAACTGCAAGCGCAAAATAAAAGAATGAAGAAAACTAATTAAGTATGAAAAATTATATATATCTTGTTTTCATCAATGCTCCAAATTTGAGGAGGTGGGTCCTCCCATAACATTTAATTGATCACATGCTATAAAAGACATCTGCTAAAATTACCAAGATAACCTGATTAATTAGTGTAGATATTGATGATGTTGATTGTCTTCTCCTCTTTAGATTCTAGCCTCTGTTATTTTATTAAAAACAGTACTCACTACTCATGCATAGAAAAATCACCTAGTTGCAGCTTTTTCTTATACATTATGACTTCTTAGCTTCTTTTGTAATCCCACAAAGCTCTGTTTCAGCGTAAGACGTCCCATACACACTTCTCCTTCTTACTTAAAATTCTATAAATGCCATAGATTGGTAGATAGATACCTCTTCTCCATGAAGAAAACTCTCTCTCTCTCGTCTTTTACTATCCAACTTCCAGAGACATAAATAGAGAGACACAAGAGAGACAATATAATGGCGCTGATGACCGACGGGCCTGCTAAAAAAGAGCTAAACAGAGCAGCATGGACAGCTGAAGAAGATCGGAAGCTGGCTCAAATTATTGAAGTTCATGGAGCACAGAGGTGGAAGTCAGTTGCAGAGAAAGCAGGTAGGTTCCTGGCGCAATGACAGTATATGGGACTCCATTTCTTAGTATGTATTTAGTTTGTCGCTGACCTCGATATCTTGTATATATGTATATTCTTGCAGGTCTGAATCGAAGCGGGAAGAGTTGCAGGCTGAGATGGATGAATTATCTAAGACCCAACCTCAAGAGAGGCAACATCTCAGACCAAGAAGAAGACCTGATACTTAGACTTCATAAATTGCTGGGAAACAGGTTCGTGAAATGAGCTATATATTAATTCGCACAAACTGCAATTGTAATTTCATCCGCTTCCAAGTGTGGGATTTCTTTGTTTTTTATTGTATTGCTATCTTATAAATTGATTCGAGCGATGATGGCTTAGGTGGTCACTGATTGCGGGACGGCTGCCAGGTCGAACGGATAATGAGATCAAGAACTACTGGAACTCTCATTTGAGCAAGAAAGTGAACCAGAAGGAGATACCCAGAACAGAAACAACAGCATGTGGGTTTAAGCGACAAAGAACCTGCAGGGATGTGGAGAAGGATAATTTACATGTGAATGAAGAGGGAACCTGGGAAGGAGACGTGGACTCCCCGACTAGACTTGATGTGGATGAATTCTTAGATTTCTCTACCGAGGGGCCTTTCAGTTTGGAGTGGGTGAGCAAATTCAGTGATTTCAATGAGCGTTTGTGTGGGTTCTCATGAAATTAATGCCTCTTATGTCTTTATAAAACGAATTGTCGTCTGCTCTCTAGCTCCTTTCGGAAATTAACTCTGTTCTTCTTCTGAAATTTATTCCATTCGATCACTAAGAATCAATGTAAAGAATTCTCGATCGGTGTGTTTGGTTGGCATTATCTTCATCATGTTGATGTTGGTACATGAAATCGAAATCACGTTTCGTTTCAAGGTTTGGTCGTAGTTTTGTTTTATTTTTATAATTTTGGTTCTTAATTTTTAACGATTTGGAAATTGGAGTAGTCTCCGTACAATTCGTTTCCATGAATATGAAAAATAATTTAAACCTACCTTGTATGGTAACAAACCAATTTGCGTTCCATCAATGATCAATCATCTTTTTTGGCTGACTTTGTTTGCGGTGCAAATTTATTTGCAATCATGCAAAGCTATGGTATAGCAAAAAAAATTGTATACAAAGTATGATTTATTTTTATTTCAAAATTCACTTTATACAGAGTAAAACCCAAAACAAAATTATCCAGAATTTTTATATATATATTTTTTTCATTTGCACTCCCATGCATTTGTATTAACACAAGTGAAAAAGTGCTTTCATGTACCAACATCAACCTGATGAAGGTACATGGTCCCCGGGATATTCTCAATAATACATGTTATTTGTACATGGTCCCCATGCATTTTACCTTATTTTTACATGATTCAGTGTAATTATATTTGTACTTGTACTGTAAATTCTAATTTACTTTTTGTTTTGAGTTTTATTTTATTCTGTTTCAGGTCTTATTTTACTTCATTTGTACTTGCAATCAAACAAAATAAGATAAACGCTCAGTTTGTGAAGAGTGCAAATACAAGTAGGTAAATCCTCCCCAAACAGTCCCTAAGAAAATATTGTATGACTTTTACTGAACGGGTAGAGTAGTAAATATTGGTATTTTTAACTGCGACCATAACTTGGGTGGGGTAAAACTGAGCCCGACAAGATCCAACTCGAGCATTTTGCACGGCATAACTTTTGTTCAGGTCTGTCTTGCAACTCAGATTTCTGGGCCCAACTGAACTTGACAAACAAACAAATAAATAAATAAATAAATAAAATAATGAATTCACATCTGTGCCCCCACAAATGCCCCACAGCATATCCCAACCGTGTATTGAGTATATTTCACTGACAACTTCGGGAGATGTCCCCAATGCATGCTGAGATGTGCATGCGGGTTGCAAATGTGATCTCTAAAACAACAACAACAACAAAATTCTGAGCTAAGTTGAGTTTACTATATATTTCAAAATTTATATACTTCTTGACCCACGCATGTGAACAAACATCTATAAACTTCACCAGCCTGCCCAGGCGTTACCAAACCCACCTGGGCTTGCACAAGCCTAAGCTTAACTTGAGTTGTATTGGTTTAAATTGGGGCTGGGTCTGCATTGGTGATTTTTGACATGTAGCTAACTTAGGTGATGTTTGGCATCGATGATGATTTCTTCACTGCCACACCAGATCCACATAATCATGTCAACATTAGAGCAGTTGGCATTGAAATTTCTATTTGGCTGGCCGATTTTGGTGATTCTCAGGAAATCAGTCAAAAATCGATTATTGAAATCAGCCCTTTTTAAGGATCACTTTTTTCACCGGTTTCCTGATTTCTAGCTTATTCTGACTTTTTGAGGATGACATGGCATCCAACATGGCATTGAATAATAACTTTAATATAAAAATAATCAGCCATTGAAAATCAATACCAAATAGACTACAGCCAATTTTTAAAAAATCGACTTACATGGCATAAATGATACCAAACAACAATTTTTGGTGAATTTTTAAAAATCACCGATTTCTAAATAATCGGCAAGAAAGAATCACCATTGATGCCAAACACCACTTCTGGTTTTAACCTTGGGTTTGGCTGTACTTGAACCCGGGATTCTGATGTCAGGGTTAGGCTTCAACTGGTTCCTTAAAACCAATCGAACCTGCCAGGCCCTAGTTTTTACATGCATTATGCATAATCTACTAAAGATATGCATATTTGCAAACATGATTATGTTTTTATACAATAATAGTATACTAGGAAATTATTAAAAACATTTCATATTTTTGAAAACGTGTAATATATTCCATAATTTTTCATTTGTTTGATGACATCTCATACGTTTTTAGTCAACCAAAAGTATAATAGAAATATTTACTAATCATAATTCTGACCTACCATTCAATATCAAAGATTGCCCTGTCCGCATTAGGTATTGCATAAAAATAATCTAGCTTCAAGTCAATGTTTTTTTTTACTAATGACTAGCTAAGGTCATTTGACTTCCGATTGAGGATGGTGTAATAGGGAGAGTGCAGTCTACTTATCCCTTTTTTATCATTGCAATACATTCCAGTACTAGTCAAGCCCAATGATGATGCCTTAATGGGGGAGGGAGAAGATAGTAGAGGGCAAATAGGGATCCGGAATTGGAATCGTAATGGGCTATTCTGATTCCAATTGTTTGGTTGGGTGCAATTGGAATTTTATTCCCGTTCCTGCTGGAATGACATTCCTTCATTTGAGGGAATGGCCATTCCCTACCCCTCCCTTATGAATGAAATCTCATTCCTACTTATTCCAATTTTCACTCATTTCTATCTGAACCAAACAAACTATGAGAATAGACCATTCCGATTCTGATTCCAAAGAATTTCTATTTTGATACGGATTCTGATTCCAATTGCAAACCAAACGGACCCTAAGTATGTGTATACGAAGGGAAATCAAACAGCTGATTTCATTGCCAACCTTGGCCATGAAATTAATATCTAATTTGTTTGGAAGTCCCAGTTATCTTGTAGATTTAGCTAGCATTACATTTGATCATTTTCAGGATTAGGCTACTACTTGTTTCTGTTATTTCATCTATCTCTTCATTACTTACAAAAATAGGAAAAAAAAAAGAGAAAAAATGGTATCTTTTCACTACTGCTCATCTTCTGGTTTATGTCTTACTCCACAATCAAGCTGGGCTTTTCTCTCATGGATCTTCTAATGCAGTCTACAATGCATAAGGTTCAGTTCTACAAAATTTTCCACCAGTTACATACATACACACATCTAGTAGTAGCACAGGGGCTACTGATGCTTCTCCTAAATCATTAATGGAAAAAGTTACACCCAGATTGAAATATCTTAACTCGGATAATGAAGCCTTATTCCAAATATTACAACAAACAAACAAAAACACAAAGCATTACCGGGAATGCTACACTAATAATTCAATATCTCAA
This sequence comes from Nelumbo lutea, assembly GCF_056320005.1. NCBI lineage: Eukaryota > Viridiplantae > Streptophyta > Magnoliopsida > Proteales > Nelumbonaceae > Nelumbo > Nelumbo lutea. The sequence continues at coordinate 2,817,032 of NC_142689.1, forward strand.
TTCAGCCTAACAAACATTTTTCCAACTATTACATTAAAAAGCAACAACGAAAAATACTCCTTTATGATGGCAGGGTGTATTACTCTACAGTTGGTGTAGTATGAGTTGAGCTCCATGTTGTGGTTGAAGAGTTATAACGGTGTAAGGAGCATGTGCATATGTAGGTGAAAGCTTGAATGAAAAATGTTGTAGAATCATAGCCAGAGCCATCTTAGCTTCTATTGCGGCAAAACCTTGGCCTAAACAGAATCTTGGACCCCATCCAAAAGGATAGAATGCAACTTGATCCTTTGATGCCTTTGAAAATCCTTCCGAGAATCTCTCTGGTCTGAATTCTTGTGCATCTTCACCCCAAATGTCAGGATCATGATGCATAAGGTATGTTGGAAAATAAAGCTCAATCCCAGCAGGGAGGGATATGTCTCTTAGCTTGGTTTTCTTGTGAGTATACCGGAATAGATTAACCACAGGTGGATATAATCTTTGGACTTCATTTAGTATCATTGTTACCTGCAAGGGAGGGAGACCCATAACCTAACCATGACAATTGATGCTACTCCTATAACATAGTTTTTTTAATTGATTCTGGCCTTTTACATACTTCATAAACCCAAATTTTCAAATTTATGAATTGCAAATGGGAATATTAGATACCCAGTCCCTAGATCAGAAAATACAATAAATAGTAATTTTACTATACGTAAATATAAAAAAGATTTTAAGACTATTATTAATAAATATTAATTTTTCTGAAAATTATTAAGGGTGGTTTGTTAGTAGCAGATAACTGCAAATTAAGTGCGGTTGGATGGTGTTCCAAGTAGGAGGCAAACTTCTAGGAATAGAGTCCATGACAATGATAAAACTGTTACCAAGCAGAACAGTACATAGGACACGATGGCCAATAGGGCATCCAAGAGTCCTGCTTTAGGCCAGCTAGTGCTGTATCTTGAAGCTCATGGGTTGGTCTTTGGCCTAACAAAAGATAGGTCAGGCTTAGGCTGAAGTGCTTTACTGAAAAAACAGGTGCAATGGGAAACTCACATATACTAGCTACTCGTACATTTGATTTTGCCATATTCTATTGTTAGGAAATGAAACTACGATGCCTAATTGGTAAACGGACGAACAGAAGCACTTACAAGCCTAAGGTGAGATATAGCATCTATATCAGGCGTTCTTTTTCCACAGATCTGCAGAACTTCTTCTCTTGCCTTCTCTTGCCAGTCTTGATGCATAGCTAAGACAATCATGGTCCAGGCCAACCAGACAGCTGTTGTTTCTTGGCCAGCAAAGTAGAACAACTTACATTCTTCTATAAGATCTTCGATTGTCATCTGATCATTGCTCAAATTTTTTACATTTACTTGTGTATCAATCAGGTCACTGCATTGCAGCATCAAGCCTAGTAAGTTGTCACTGCTGGATTCCCCAGTGATCATTGCGTGCCTCTTCTGGTGGATCATATCTCTCAGCATTCTTTTGATCTCATTGTCCAAACTATACCTCCTCCTGTTCTTCTTTGTGGGAATGAATCTGTATAAACCATTGCATTGATGGTGCTATTTTGTTAGACTTCCTATTTGGAACAATCATCGTTTGTTTAAAAGGAAAGCTGAAATTTAAATATGCTTCACCTGGCAAAATTTATTTGGAATAGGATAAGATGTTCAGTACCTTAAACCAGGGAAATATAAACTTTGATAAGCTTCAAGGACTAGTAAAGCTTGTTCCTTCTGAAGTTCAAAAATCCTTTGGCCTTCTTCATAACTGCTTCCAAAGGCTGCCCGAGAAATGGCATCTGAGCTAAAATTGGAGAGGTCAGGCCAGACATCTAATTCACAAGATCCTTGAGGACTAACAAGTTTCTTCCATCGCTCGATCAAGTTATTGCAACTAACAGTGAATGCCGGCACCATCCCCTGCAGCCGGGAAATTAAATGGAAAAACAAAATAGTATAGATGAAGCAAAGATTACCATGTATCCATGAAGAAAATATAGATTTTAGATAGAAATGGACCCACCCTGTCCCTACTCCCTATGAAGATTGTTAATATAGATTGTGATTAGTACCCAGAGAAACCTTATGTGTATATACGCTGAGTGTAAAGTAAATTCAACTTAAAGAGGTGGAAGGGAAAAGTACCTTGAGTTTATTTTGGTGGAAGGCGGGAGATATCATTTTTCGGCGACCAGCCCATTTGTCTCCCTCCAGGGTTGAGAGTCCCAGTTGCAGAAGATCAACAAGAGGGTTCAGTGGTGGCTTTTGAAACTGATAGGATTTGTCAGTAAATACTAGTCTGAACAGCTCAGGATCAGATATGATCAACCTAGGCGCTGTTCCTAACCAAGTGTAACATATCTTGCCTACATAAAACAAACAACAGTAATATGCATACGATCAACTACACACCCAAAAGAGAAGTGGGAAGATTAAAGTATTCCATGGGATGTACAGAACAGAGTGATCCATGTATCTAATGTATCCACTAAAAAAAAAAAAAAAAAAAAATACACGCTGGAAACCAAACAAAACAAGCAGTGGTCTACACATTTATAGCCAGCCACAAGCCCATAATATGTTGCGATTTACAGGAGAGGTCGATCGAATTTGTTTACACTGCAAATTTTCATTGGTAATTTATTTTGAGTGATATAATTCAGTGAGAATGCTGTCACACTTCACAAACAAGTTGCAATTGACATGTATTTTTGGGGGCTAAGTTATCAAACAAGTAACAATTAATGTTGAGAAATGATGATGCATCCAAGAAAACGATCAGTTCAAACGAATTGAAAAGTAGGGACAGAGACGACAGTAGAAGACAAATGGTTTACCGTACTGTTGAACGGTCTGATAGATGAATGGTAAAACACGTGGCGCAATCTGGTGGTTCAAATTCATGGGTTTGGAGCAAGCTTCGGTCAACAACCTCACATAGTCTTTCATGTAACCGTGCAGGAGCTTGTAAGGCGCGCCTTTGATTCCTTGCTGCTTCAATTGCTTCTCCAGCCATTTGGGTCTCCACCAGACGGAGTAGACAACTTTTACGCACCCGAACAACACGACCAAAAGAAGCAGAAGTAGAATCCAAAATCTCGGGTTGCTGATGAAGAAGGCCTTGACGAAATCTTCCATCTCCGACTCCGATTGATGCCTGATGGAATGGGAAACTGGAAACAGAAAGCCCTTCTCCCTCCCTAAGTTGCAAGTCCCACTCCCAAGAGGACAAACTATTTCCTTTCCTACCGGAGTGAAGTGAAGAAAGCAGCAAAAACGATGCGCTACTTATAATAGTATAGGGTTAAAAACTTTTATAGAAGGTCCTCCCGTTCATCTCCTGAGGAGACGACGGACGGAGAGATGGTGTTTTCCCGGAAATAGCACTTTCTGACAAAAAAGTCAAAGTAAGAAGCCGATGGATCTGCGGGGGGAGAAAGAAAACAATATCTTTTTGTTAGAAAGAAAATATCTTTTTTCATCCTTTGATTGGCACTTCCAAAGAGGGAGAGAGAGAAGCGTGGGGAGAAAGAAAATGTCGGTTTGATGTTAAGCCAACCTATTAGATAATCCAGGACGCAGATCAAAAAGAAAAAGTTTTGGGCCCAAGCCCGGCCTGTGTAAAATTGTAAGTTGGGTTGCTGGGATTGAGACTAGAGAGAGTGAGTGCTGTGGGATTGAACAGAATTTAAGTGGATCATCAGATCAAATGCGTAAAATAAGATGGTAACAGTTTCTTGATATGCAAAATCATTAGCCAGGTTATGGGATCTTCTTGGCCTCTTGGGTGGTGGCTTAGAATCTAACCCTTCAAGAGATAATAATAAAGCTTGAAATCATGTTAAAGAATACTTTGATACAAATCCTGTAGGAATTCAAGCTTTAGGCTCCAACCCGAACTCCATCAAAATTAAGTTCGATGCATCAGCCATTAGAAATGGTTGTTGTGCTTTCGGATGTATTATAAGAAACCATAGGGGTGAAGTTTTCGGATCCAAAATGGGCAAAATTGGAGTCACCACAATATCTGTAGCTGAGATGTGGGCTGCTTTAGTGGCCCATAAACTTGCTCTCCAGATAAATAATGAATTGGTTATAATTGAAGTATATTTTCTCCTTGGGCTTAGTTTGGAAAGAGTACAAATGCAAATATGTACAGCGTAGATACATACAAAATATAAGGTTTTGCACTCTACATATTTGCATTTGTACTCCTTCCAAACTCAGCCTTGGTATCAACATCCTACAAGGAAAAATCAACCCCCTGGTGGAAGTGCTGAACTTTGTTCGGGGAATGCAAGCAGATAAAGCTTAGGAACTTTGCCAGATTGGTTGGCGCGAGGTGGGTCATGTTTGTGACTATTTTTTCATTCATTTTCTTTCAAATTTTAAAAATTATCCTTTGAAAGCACATTTATAAAAACACTTATTAATCATTTTTGTGAAAGCACTTTTCTAAAAGTACTTTTACGAAAGTGCTTTTTCGTAAAAGTGTTTTTTGTAAAAATACTTTTATAAAAGTATTTTTGTTCAATTCAACTAGATATAATATTATAACTGGTATTTTAAAATTTGACTAAGGAAAGTTTTGAAAGAAAAAAAAAATGAATAAGTGCTTATTATATAAACATTTAAAAAAGCTAAAAATTTGAACTTACAAAAAACTCTTATTTTTAAAATAAACACTTATTTTGAGCTTATTTCCCAAATACCAATAAGTGCTTAATAGCCAAAATAAACACTTATTTTTAAGCACTCACAAACATTACTTAAAGGGGCTTAAATTAGATCACACCCGGTTTGATCCACACTCTGTTTCTGATGTGATATATATAGGCCCAGGCGCAGTTAAATATGGTGCCCAATTAGTTCCCAAGTAATTGTACAGTACTACAATTAATACCCTGGTGAGAAAGTGAGATGACACAGAAAAACAACACAACGCTCTTATTTGCAATGTAGAACGACATTAATCTCATTTCTTATGTATTCACTGTAGACTGTGTGGCCCACAATTATAATTCATTGGAGGATAACAAGAAACCGTGAAGAATCACGGCCCATCATCTTGATTTCAATGATGCCCAAACTTTGGGCTTGGGCTACTTAGTCTTAGTGTCAAGCCCAACACAAATCATTGCAAAATATGAAACGAGGCGCAGTATGATCATCCACTGTGTTTAACAGGCTACATAACCAATCACGAACAAACACGCATCAGTATTCCATACACATAGAGCCTACAGCTAGAGTCTTCGAACACAGATGCGCCAGAAACATGTGTGAGTGTGGCACAAAATGACAAATAACCACTGTAGCATATATAAATTGCATCTGTTGTTGTACAGGATGATATTTGTCAATTGGCCTGGAAAGGCCTCCAATCAATGTATAAGTTGATTCTTGATACTACTCTACAATCTTCACCTGGCTTATTGTGTGATTACCTTGAAAAGGGATTCTTTGATTTCAAAATATTATCTTTAAAGAAAATTAATCACAATAAAAATAATGATAAGAACGTGAAGAAACATGAGAGAAGATTGTTCATGGGAGCGAGAAACAGTGGTTTCAACTTTCAAGTAAGAAAACAAAACAAGGAAGATAGCGCAATTTTGTTTCTTTAGTCGTTTTTGATAATTTAAAGACATAAAAATGAAAAGAGCTAAATAGACACCATTTAGCTCAACCACATTAAAATTTTTCACTTCAGTCACATTAAACTTTTACTCTTATTAAAATTGGATGCAAATAGGCTGCCGTGGCTCGACCAGTTGAGCTTAATTTTGAGCCAATCTCTTGGTTTTTTTTTTTTTTCGATTGGCTTGGTTTGAAGAAAAGGTAGGGAAAGATAGTAAAATTTATACGAGATTTATAAAGGTTTCTTTATTATTTATTTTCTTTTCTCTGCATTTTCCCTTAAACCAAACATGGGTTAATTGAAACCTTACTAAGTGAAAAGGAAATCATTTTACTCGGGCCTTTTTCCGGATGGACTTGCTAGTTGCTACAGCACTACCGCAGTTGTGTGTTGGAGGACCACTGGGGCCGGCCTTATTACACTCCTGCTCTTGTGCTTGTAGTGCCACTTTCCCTGCACAAGAAATAAATAAATAATTAAACAAACAAGTAGAATCCACTCCACCATGGTGCCTGGGCTGGGAAGTTACATTTTCCTTTTAGCATGAGCCAAAGGCCAAACCGTGGTGGGAAGTAGAAACACGATGAGTGATTCATTTATAAATTGGAATATTTTATTGCATTTACTCGTGGGTAACTTTCTTGCTCTGCACGACCCGGGTCCGGCTGGACTCCATCCTTTTTTTTTTAATTAAAGCATGTTATTTTACCAAATATAAATAAATAAATAAAACAAAAATAAAAATAATAATGCCTGTCAGACTCCACCCTTGAGTCCCAATCCTGGATTATTATATGGGTCTCATATATGTTATATCTTGATTATTGCTCCAATCGCCAATTGTAAATTCTTACCCTGAGTTGGATTGTAGTTGAATTTACACCAACCAAAGTTCATGTAGGATTATTAGTTTTCTATTTTTTTTCACTGGCTATGGAATTGATTCATTGAGTTACCTTTGGGGGAATTCCGCCCCAAAGTTAAAAAAAAAAAAGATGTTGGGAAAAGGGGTTATTATAACTTTGGAGGAGAAGCTCTAAATCGTGTTTGAAGACAATGTTTTTGGAACGTTATTTGTCTCCATTCAGTTTCACCGATTTTGTTGTTGGGTTACAAGCAAATTCGCCCACAAGATACAATAGAGCCTTGGACGAATCTACAACCAGCAAAGTTGAAGAGTCTCTAAAGGAACATTCTGTGAGACTGTAGTAGACTGGATTGAGAGAGAGAGAAAGAGAGAGAGAGAGAGAAAGAGAAAGTGAATTTCGAAATTGTGTTTTTGGAGTCTGATTCATGCTCATTAAATAGTTTATGAAGAGGCATGAAGAAAATGTAGGTGCTGGTTTAGAGAAGGCACATTCAACAGTCACAAATTCAAACATTATGACTGTTTAAAAAATAGTTAACAGTTAACTTTGAATTGTGCCTCTTGATCACTCACACCCGATCGAATTGTGATCATTGATCTCATCAACGGTTATCAAGGTCAGTATCGCACCAAAACTAAAGCCGCCCTTTGCGAGCCACGCGGGTGCGCACGTGCAAAGTGCCCCTCACATGCGTGCGCGCGCATTGCGCGATATCAAACCCCCATACTTTCTTTTACTAATTCTAAAGAGTGTAAATCAGCTCCTATTAAAATACTGGAAACAAAGCTTATAATTTTCCAATGTGGAATAAATTCAAAATTGGGTTTTGGAAGAAAAAATCTAATTTTTCAATCAAGTGTACAGGTACAATTTCTCATGCAATTGACGAATCAAACCGATTGGATTTAATCTCTTATGAGATTAAAATCCAACAAAACATCAGTTATTTTTTTTACTAGTATAATTAAAATTAAAACAATACATCTTTTTTTGAACTCTTTCATTTTTTTCCATAAATGGAGGGAAAGTTGGTGACTGGAAAAATGTCAACCCATAATTATATGTTCACCTTTTATTGATAAATATTTTTGTATTTTTTTATAGATAAATAAACTATATTATAATAATGAAAGATTAATAACGTCCTTTACATCTGCCACCCCGGGGAAATGGTTCATCTAAAAAAAGTCCTGAGTATAAGTCTTGGCCATTAGATCCATAGGCCCATAGGCGGGGTCAACCAATCAGATGGAGAATGGGGGGAGGGAAAAATTTGCATGCGATGGTAATGGTGCTTCTCTATTCCGGTGCTTTGTTCATACCTATAAGTGTGATGGAGGGTAATATTGAATTTAAAAAAAAAATTATGTGTTATGTGGTGTTATATAGTACAATTTTGATGGAACATTAACGAACACTTATCCTAAGGGTAGAATTAATCAATTGTCAAAAAATTTAAGGATACTCTTAAAATAATAATTAAATAAGAAGAGTAAAATTAATCAATTAATTGAATAATAACGGTAGTTTAAAAAATTTATCCTTTAAACTGAGTTTGGAAGTACAAATGCAAATGTGTAGAGTGAAAAACCTTATATTTTGTATTAATTTATATGTATTTATATTGTACATATTTGCATTTTTACATATTTAGACTCAATTTAGAAAGAATATAAATACAAATATATACAATATAAATACATACAAAATAATATAAAATATAATTTAAAAAATTTACAAATTTGATGCTGATGGTGCGCAATCCGGCCAGTCCCAGCTGTCAATGACCTTGCCTCTGATGGAGCAACAAGGAGCCTGAAATGGAGAAGATGTGGGAACTCCGGGGGGAACCCTGTGAGATTGCTCCGAAACTCAAGTTAGTATTCTCTCAAAGGCAAGATAAAACTAGATGGCACAAAGTTTGCATACCTTGTTGTTGGGGGTAGGGGGCCTCTTATAACCACTTCGCACACTCACTCCGAGGCCTCTGTCAGGTCGGATATGATTACTTCTGTGTTTCTACCAGTTCAGGTGTCATCCCTTCTGCCGGAATAGAACCGCCACTACTCCTTGTCGGAGCCGTCTCTGTAACTGGAGATGGCGGTGGCAAGTGGCCGTTTGAAGTGCGGTTGTCAAGCGTCAGATCCTAAGTTAGTCAGGTGCGCTGCCCTTGGATACGAACTTCCTCGGTGTCAGGAATTGTACGGTTGTTCAGTTTGGTGTCCTGGAGGTGAAGTGCTGGAGTGGTGAGCGAGGTGAAGTCTTGAGTTCGGAGGTGTGTCCCGAACTGCCATAGGGCAGGCCAGTTCGGAGAGGTGTGTCCTGAACTGCCATAGGGCAGGCCAGTTCGGAGAGGTGTGTCCCGAACTGCCATAGGGCAGGCCAGTTCAGGTTATTGCCCTTTGGGTTTGGCTCGGGGCCTAAGGGAGAGTTCGGACCGCTGGTAGGGAGTTCGGACTGCTGCTTCCTCCCTTTGGTGCTCGCGCCTTAGGCGTGCTGTTGTCTTTGCCATGTGTAGCGTAATTACAAGGTCGGGCCAAATCTTTCCTTCATCAATTGCCCCCACTCCTCGTGCTAAGGGTCTTGCCTTGACGCGGGGAGTTCGCGAGGTGGCAGGTGGATTTGTCCCATACTTCGAATCCTGATAGCGCGAGGTGATTGTCAGGGTTCTTTGGGTTTCTCGAGCGCCCAAAAGGCGGGAGACACGCCTACCTGCTTGCAAATACTAATAGACGTGGCGGTGTGCGTTTATTTCAAATTTCAAAAAGGCGCACCTCTGGGAGACGTGACAACGGGTCTTTTCGATTTTGAAAAAAAGCGTCATTGCCAATTGAAAGGCGAGGAGACGTGCGCTGGTCATTCTATCAGTTTCAGAAAGATGTGCACCAGCATTTCATTAGTGTTAGAAAGACGTGCGCCAATCACGTCTCAGTCTCATGGGACGTGCTGTCAGTGCGAATGTGGGTCGTCGGATTGGCTCTGATCTGCACCGTCGGTTTTTGGTTTCTGTGGGTATAAATAGTAGGGGACCCCAATCGCTTTGTCACTTCTGCGCTTTGCATCTTGAGCTCGCATCCAAGTTTTAGCTCGCGTCCAGGCTTTTAGCTCGCGTTCAGGCTTTTAGTTCGCGTCCAGGCTTTTAGTTCGCCTTCAAGGTTTTTTGTTTGTTCCGGTTTTCGAAGTCTGTTCAAACCTTTTTTCGGGTGAGTACTTTCCTGGAATCCACCTGTTCTCCTCTATGTCTAGCTTGTATAGCTCATACGGTTCTTCAAGTGGATCAGATGCAGGTTCTACGAACCGAGTTGCATCACCCGATGGCCTTAGCGAACCTGAGGTAGAACTTGAGGAAGAGTTTGAGCCCGTAGGTCGAGCCACTTCGGGCAGTTTGGCGTCTACCTCCCGTCGAGGTCGGATGTTAGACAGGTTTGGTCCTTCGACCATGACGCCTGAGGGGCTCTAATCCCTTATTACCTATTACAACTTGCCTGGGGAATACGCTTATTTCATTCCTCCGGGTAGCTTTCCTTGGGAACACAGTCTTGAAGAGATTGTGATATTCCGAGAGCAGCTCGCTGCGGGGCAGCGACTGCCTTTCCACCCCCTTCTTGTCGAGGTCATAAACCCCTTCGGCGTTACCGTCGGCCAGTTTCACCCAAACTTCATTCGTAACTTGATGGGGACAATCTCCCTTTTTTGCGAACAAGGCTTTCCTTTAGACTTGAATATATTCTCCTCTATTTTAATGCTTAAGAAACAAGCGGATCCACTTCTCGGAAGTAGGCGGGCGTATTACCTGTCTCCTCGCCCGGGTTTTAAATTCTTGCACGAACTTTCCAACAAGGTCCCGGCGTGGAAGCGGGACTACTTCGGGGTGCGAAGTGTACAAGGGTGGCCTTTTCAGACCTGGTGGGGAATGGCCACCCCTGACTCCGGTGTCACGCTTGATAAAGAGATAGTGAAGGGCCTACGACAATGGGCACGGTTAGGGCTAAAATGCCATCAGTACCTGACGAAGGCCAAGCTCATTGCGGCCAGCCTGAGTTCGAGTAGGTTCCTTGCTCAGAGGTTTTCTTGTTTTGCTTTGTTCTTTCATTTTTTCTAATGTCGAACTCTTTTTTGCAGGTGTGATGGACTCAGAGAGGACTCGCAGTGGGAACTTGTTCCAAGGCATGAAGAGGAGGAAGTGGGTTGCCAAGCGAACTCGTGCTAAGCTGCCTCCGGATGCGGAGCCTTATGTACCAGACTACATGTCAGAGGATCCGCCCAGGGAGCCCGAGGTGGCTTCTTCAATGCAAAAAGCGGCAGGGGCCCCTTATACCGAGACTACTCACACGGGTGCCCCCGTCTACTCTAGTGCTCCCGCTTACTCTGGGTCTGCTCATACGCGAGCTGGGCCCTCAGGCTCGAGAGCTCAAGAGGAATTCAGGAGCGTGCTGTCGCTGAACTATGCTCTTCAAAAGAGTAGGGAGGCCACCTTCCCCGAGGAGATCGCAGCGTGGACTGATCTTCCTTTGAACTAGGTCGCATGTCATGCCACTACTCATGCTATGGTGGTGAGTCAGATTTCTTGTCGGGCTTCTTTGTTTTTATCCCTCTTGCTGTCGTTCTCTTAATCGTTTGTTCCTTTTGGTAGGTGAACTCTTCTATTCATGCCTTGACGGTCCAGGTGGAGAGGAGCTCAAGGCAGGCGCGAGCTGCTGAAGAGGCTTTCCGTGCCGCTGAGGCGACTACCCGAGCTGCTAAGGCGGCTGCTCGTGCTGTTATGGCCAGGCAGGCGAGGTCTCATAGGGATGCCGAGGCCATGGGGGTGGTTGTGAAGCATATGGAGGACCTGAGATTGGATCTGCAGCATCAGGTCGAATACCTTCAGGAGGACATAAGGGAGAAAATGCAGATCTTTTCCCAAGGCATCGAAGATGCCAAGAAGAAGGCCATTGATGAGTACATCGCCTCACCGCGCTTTGATGACTTAATGGTGGACTCGTATAGAAGGGGATTTAATCTGAGCCGATGGATGATCCGGAACATGTACCCCGAGCTCGATATCAGTGCCATATCCACTTTGTGCATAACTCAGGAGATGGCCAATGCTGCCGATGGCGAGCCGGATTTCGAGGGCGAGGCAGGACCTTCGGGTGTCGTTGAAGTGCTTTCTGATAATGAAGAAGTAGCTCTAGGGTTGTGAAAATGCAATTTTTTTTATCAAATGTACTCTTCCTTGTCTTCTAATGGAATGACTTTTCTTTTGGTGAAGTGTTGGTTGTTCTTTCTCCCGAACTGACCGTAACTGACCATATGCCCAATCTGTTTTTCTTGCCCGGGTCACTGCACTCACGTGACCTGTCCCTTAGGCTCTGGTAGCAATTTCGTCCACTTCGATTGGCGGTCTATAGGTAGTATCGCCTTAAGTTGACGATGTTCCACGCTTGGTGTACTTGTTTGCCTTCTAAGGTTTTAAGCTTGTATGCCCTTTCGAGCGCTCTCTTTACTCTGTAGGGCCCTTCCCAATTTGGTCCAAGTTTGCCCACGCCGGGTTCGGGCACCATAATCTTACAGAGAACCAGGTCACCGACTTAGAAGTTCCACTTTTTTACTCTGGCGTTGTAGTACCGAGCTACTTTCTGCTGGTAGGCCGCTGTCCGGATGGGCTATAACTGTTGCCAGAGGTTCAACTTCTATCCATTTTGTGAAGTAATCTACTACCACCACTAGGAACTTTCTCCCACCTGTTGCAAGCGGGAATGGCCCCAGGAGGTCGATGCCCCATTGCGCAAAGGGCCATGGGCTAGTGAGGTATTTGAGGTCGGAAGTAGGCTGATGGTGGATATTGGCGTGCTTCCGAGGGGCCTGACTTCCTCTCCGTTGAAGCCCATCAGAGGAGTGTTTGTGGGATTCAACTCACTTCTCTACAATTGTAGCTGGTCAAACGCCGACTTGAAGAGGATGCCCACCGAACTACCTGAGTCCACAAGTACGCGCCGGAGTTCGAAGTCGCTGATCCTTAGTTTTATGACGAGCGCGTCATCGTGGGGATAGTGGACACCTCGCGCGTCGTCTTCGGTGAAAAAGATCGGTTCTTCTGTCTTCGGCCTCTTTGGAGGGTTCTATTCTTCTCAGGTTGCCTTGCGAACTAACGTCTGTGCTGTTGTCGAAGTGCACCCTGCTACCACCGAACCTCCCACTCTCACATGGATGGTTCCCCGAACTGGCCTCTCTTCTGGAGGCGGTTGCTGCAAGGCTTCGGCCGGTCTGCTACTGGATTCGGGGCATCCTTTCCGTGCTCCCCTTGCCGACCTGCCTTATTATTATTATTATTATTTTGTACAAAATTTCTCAAGTATCCACGACGGATGAGTCCCTCTATCTCGTCTTGGAGATTATTACACTGTTCGGTACTATGACCGTGATCTTTATGAAAACTATAGTATAGATTTTTATTTCTCTCGTTTGGATTACTCTTTAGGCGAGGTGGCCACTTTACATAGGGGCGTCCTTGATTGTCATCAAGATCTCGGTCCGCCTTGTGTTTAACGGTGTGTAATCCATCCGAGCTGCTAAGGGAGCTCGGGACGGTTGGTTTGGTTCGGGTCTGGTTTCTTCTATCGCCTCGGTTGGAGGGCTCACCTTCCCTTTTTCTTTTCTCGACTCCGCCCTCGGTTCTTTGGTTGATTTTCTTCCTCTGTTCTCATGAACTTGTCCGCGAGCTTGAGGAAATCGGCCACGGTCGCGGGCTGGCTAGCCACCATGTGCCATTTGAACTCCTTGTGCGTTACCCCTCTCTTGGCCACCGCGAGCTGTACCGCGGGGTCTAATTGCGGTATCTACAAGCATGCTTCATTGAACCACTTGATGTAGCCCCAGATGGATTCTCCTTCCCTCTGGACTACCCTGAAGATGCTTTCCTCGGTTCTGGGGCACCGCTTGCTGGTAACGAAATGTGCGGTGAAGACCTGCATGAACTAGGCCCAGCTTCTTATTGACCCGGGGGCTAGGTTCCGGTACCAGGTGTGGGCCACCCCCTGAAGGTGGTAGTGAAGGCCACGCACATGCACGATTCACTGGCCCTAGCAAGGTGCATTTGGGACTGGAAAGCACCGACGTGGTTGTTGGGGTCAAAGAACCCATCATACTTGTCCAAAGGTGGGAGCTTGAAGTCTCTAGGCATGGGGACTGCCAGGAGTTTTGATGCGAGGGGGGAAGGAACTGAGAGAATTGGGGCAGTTTTTACCTCATCCGAGCTCGTCTCTTCCCTACCTCTGAGCTCGGGCAGGACACGGGTGGCAGTTCGGCGACTTCGTTGGCGCCTTCGTTGAGTGGGCCTGGTACTGGTGCTGCTAGCCTCTGTGTTGCTGAGCTCGATGGGCCCAGAATGTTGGTCAGCTGCTAGAGCGCTGAACCGGTTCTCCGTGAGCGGGAACTCAGTCTTAGAGCACTGAGGTGCTAACTTTGTGGGCGAGGTTCCTGACCCACCTGCGAGCTCCGAGGTGGGGGTAATTTTTCTTTCCTTTCGGCCTGGGGATGAGGCCTGGCTATTAGGGGGGTTCTGGAGTTGGGAAGCTTTTCCTCGGTGAGGGCATCCACCTTGAGGGGAGGCCTTAACCGGCTTCGGAACAGGGTGCCGAGGTGGAAGCAGTGACTGGTTCATGGGTAGTTGAGGGAATTGCTACTGATAATGGTGTTAAGAGAGGTGGTGTAGTACCTGGTGCTGTTGGAGTTGATGCTGCTGGAATTGTTGCATTTGGGCTTGCATTGCCCGCATGCATTGCATTAGGTCGTCCAACTGGTTTTGGCGGGTCGCCAGTGGGACAACAGTTGGTTCAGCGAAGGTTGCTTCGTTAGGGAGTGGAAGAGGGGCGTTCAAGGCAGGAAGGTTTAGGGGCGCCATTGCTTGTGGCGCATTCAAGCTGAGGATCCCATCCATTGAAAGGGGGATGGTGAACTGCCCGATGCACACCACAGGAACTTGGAGTTGTTCCCCGGTGGTGTTCGTTTCTGTGCCATGTCCGGCATTGCTGGAAGAAGCCATGAGTGTTGGAGTTTTTTGGAAGAAGAGGATGTTAAGAGAGTTTTAGATGGAGGCTTTTAGAAGTGATTCCTACAGACGACACCAATTGATGGTGCGCAATCTGGCCAGTCCTAGCTGTCAACGACCTTGCCTCTAATTGGAGCAACGGGGAACCTAAAGCGGAGAAGATGAGGGATCTCCGGGGGGAACCCGGTGAGATTGCTCCGGAGCTCAAGTTAGTATTCTCTCAAAGGCAAGATAAAACCAGATGGCGCAAAGTTTGCATACCTTGTTGTTGGGGGTAGGGGGCCTCTTATAACCACTTCGTGCACTCACTCCGAGGCCTCTGTCAGGTCGGGTATGATTTTTCTGTGTTTCTGCCAGTTCGGGTTTCATCCCTTCTACTGGGACAGAACCGCCACTGCTCTTTGTCGGAGCCGTCTCTGTAACTGGAGATGGCGGTGGCAGGTGGCGGTGGCACGTGGTCGTTTGAAGTGCGGCTGTCAAGCGTCAGATCCCAAGTCAGTTAGGTGCGCCACCCCTGGATACGAACTTCCTCGGTGTCAGGTGGTCGTTTGAAGTGCGGTTGTCAAGCGTCAGATCCCAAGTCAGTCAGGTGCGCCGCCCCTGGATACGAACTTCCTCGGTGTTAGGCACGGTACGGTTGTTCAGTTTGGTGTCCTGGCGGCGAAGTGCTGGAGTGGTGAGCGAGGTGAAGTCTTGAGTTCGGAGGTGTGTCCCGAACTGCCATGGGGCAGGCCAGTTCGGAGAGGTGTGTCCCGAACTGCCATAGGGCAGGCCAATTCGGGTTACTGTCCTTTGGGTTTGGCTCGGGGCCTAAGGGTGAATTCGAGCTCTTAGGTGGGAGTTCGGGCTTCCAATAAGGAATTCAGACTGTTGGTAGAGAGTTCGGACCGCTGATTCCTCCCTTTGGTGCTCGCGCCTTAGACGCGCTGTTGTACCGAAGTATTACCTTTGCCACGTGTAGTGTAATTACGAGGTCGGGCCAGATCTTCCTTCATCGGTTGCCATATACATCAATTAATAAATCAATTAAGTACCACCACTTGTAGGGATGTGCTACCTATAAAACGACACCTACCGTTGGATGATGTAAGTAGTATATATTAATAATGGTTCCCAAAATTGAAGAAAAAAGAGAAAAAATATAAAGGACAAATAGTACAAAGTCATAGAACTGAAGAAGGATCCGGTTTCGTAACGGTTCCCACATGAGGGGGGGTAGCTTTCAATTGAATTTGTCAAAGTGAAAAGGGAACATGGGGCATATGGGGTTAGCTAGATTCCAATCCGACATTAATGAAATTTCCCTCACGCGAGGGGTCCATCGCTGTCCCAACTGAAAAGGAGGGGTCCGGCCCAAAGTTTTGACCAACAGCTGATACGATGTGCCACCTGGCACCTGCACTAGTTGTAGACTAGTAGTAGTAATAGTACAGTAGTGGACCCCCTTAGCCCAAATGAACGATCCTCCTCGCTCGTCGCTCCCTTCTCGTACAGGTATGGGCCCGAAATTAAATTGGCTATAAGACTCCGTACCATGACAGTAAATAAATAAATAAATAATGAAATAGGGAGTGAGCATGAGGAAGAGGAACGTCTCTTCCCAGTTGCCGAGAGACACATCACACATGGACCTGTCTGCGCCCTTCGTACTAAACCAAATCGTGGATTGACTAATTATAAAATAACTAAATATCATTAACAAGAGGATTAAAACAGAAAGCATATGGCAACCTTAAATTTACATTTTCACTAAACCAACACCATGTTTGGTTATATTCGGAGAACACAGATCTCGTTAAAGAAAAAAAGAATAATAAATGAACAGAATTGATAAGTCGAGAGATTTTCCTAAAATAAAATAACGCAAAAAGCGAACAATGACATCACGTTCACATGGTAGTAGTTTATATTTGGTGGTAAAGGTCAAGGAGGAGAGAGTTCTAGAGTAGCGAGTAGCGATTAGCGAGACAACACAACCGTGAATTTTAGAAAGGGTGATGCGTGAGTAATTATGGTGGGATCCGGAATTCGGGATCCCGCCGGCCGCCACTGCCAAACCTAACAACGTATACCAAACTATCCAAGGACTGAGCTGATGAGCCTTCAGGATTCAGTTGATGCCCACATGCACATAAATTGATCGAGATCCGATGAGCAAGCATCTCTTTCACAGCCAATCAATCATTCGTGTTTTCCTTTTCAATGTTGTCGTATAGTAGTACTCGTAGTAGAAATGCCTACCACCAGAGTTTTGTACGTAGCTGTATTACTCTATTTTAGATTTCTCATTCTGGGGTTGTTAGCATCTCAACAAAAACCAAGAAAAAAAAAAAGAGATTTTCTACCATGGGGTGAATACTATTGATGATTCCACATACCTCATTTGTTTTGTAGCTAAAAAAGCAAGTGTTATTAATTTAACAGATACGACTGGGAGGAAAAGGGCCAATCCATGGGTTGAGAGCATATAACATCATAATAAATATAGCAAAAAAATAAAAATCATTAAAATTCTTGGCAAGGGAAGACAATGGCTAATTAGAAATGGTTCATTGAATATCCATTAATATCATATCCTCTGCAAATAAGGTTATCAGGAAATTGACCAGATTAAATGTCCCAAAAGATTTTTGGTTTGGTTACGCTTCAATGACTTGGAGGCTGGAGCTGATGATATTGCCAAAACCATGGATCTCATTATATCCATCCCTTTTTACTTTTTAAGGTGGGTTTCAATGAGCACTTACCAAGACTCAGACTCTTATATAGCGTGGCATTGATGATGGCTGGGCTGAACTGTAAAAATCCACCCCCCCCCCCCCCAAATAAAATAAAATAAACAAAAAAAAAAAAAGTGGAAAACAGAAGAATCGAGGTAGATTCCATGCCAGCCTGCCGCTCCCCCAGCTAATTGAGCGGGTCCACGCAAATCTCATCATATTCACCAATGAGATGATGGTTCCTCGTATGTCGTATTAATCCTGGCCTTCCAAAGTAAAAAGGCACAATAACGAAATAGTGCTGCAGAATGAAGATTACGGAGAGAAACCAGTAAAACTACAGTCAGGGTCTAAAGGCTGCGCGCAGCCCAAATAGGAATGGCGACTGTCATATTCCCCGCCCTTGCCCCAACTCCATCTTCATCCCCTATCTTTGCCGGAGAAAAATTTGTTCTTCATCCTCCATCTCCAAAACAATAATAGTATTGGGAATTTGAATCTCTAATTTAAATAATAATATCTAAGATTCTATTAAGAAAAAAGTACCAATCAGCCCATATCAAAATTTATTAGGCTTAAAATATAGGGGGAATGCATCCTGACCGTGAATTGATGCTAAATTCACGGACAGGAAGTGGTTTATAAGGGGGAGAGGGCTAGTTGCAGGAGGGCTGGAATTAAGAATTCTGCATCATGTATTTCCGTTGCTTTTCCCAATTGTTGCAGATTATGATTATATTGAATCTAGCAAAAGGAAATTTATCGATAGGATTAATAAAGCCATAAACACACAAACCCTTTTTATTTTTGGCTTTAACGTGAACACCGATCAAACTACAACCATGCCTAGCTAGCTTAGTACACCAGACCATACCATATGCCAAACTGACTGAAAAAAATAATAATAATAAACAAAAAGTCTTTGTAAGATTCTCATTCTCCACAGTAAGAAATTAACCCAACCAGAGTGTAGAGTCTAGTGGTTATTATTCAAGATGACAGTCCAGCGGTTTTAACTCCTAGCTAGCTAGATGTCTTACACAAGATACAGAGGATCATCGTTGACCGTTATTCATGGATATCTACAAGATGGAGGGGGAGAAGACACACTAGGCCCCTGCAAGTGCAACTAATTAGTGACCTTCTTATTAGTTTGGAGGAAGGAACAACAACTGGCTTTGGATTATTGTGCTAACCAATTCTCCTCGCAATCAATGCTTTACGGTCATGATCGCCTAACAAAACTAGAAAACCCAAACGATTTAATTGTTTGTGGTATTGAGCTGCTAGTGCTACCTGTTCCCCAAGAGCCTGTGAAGCCTGACGATAAGCTCCTCCTCATCATGGGTTATATTCCCCCTCTTGATGTCTGGTCTCAGATAATTCAACCAACGAAGCCTACAACTCTTTCCACATCTCTTCAGACCTGGATTATCAACCATTCAAATAATAAATAACACAGAAATTCCGTGACTGGAGTAAACCAAAAAATAAAAAAAGAACGAACCCAAAATGGAATGGAATTGAATCCACATTTGGGTTCATCATCTTGAAAGCAAACAACAGATCGAGCAAAGCAAGGTGGTTGTCTCCTGCCCGGCGGTGGCTCTTGATGAACTCACTCACCTGCCTTCTTGGGAAGGTTTCTCCATTTTCCTTCACCATGGATTTTAATGTAATCCTTGAGGATTTTGTCTTCATGAGCAGTCCAGGCTCCTCTGTTCAAGCCCTCTTTGGAGCAACAAGGGCTTCTACCCATTTGGAGAGACTCGAGACTTGGAACACCAAACCCCTTATTGTTTGTCTCACAGGTGAGAGTATGTGTAAGAGAGGGGTTCTTATAGTAAGGTGCCCAGAGATTTCCACGTGGGTTTTCTCTTGGCTGAGAGAGTGGAGGGGTGATTTTTTTTATAGTTGGGTTCTCCAATTTTTTTTAATAGTTAAATATTGAATATTAGAAGCCGATGGGTAGTACCAGGGCTCATAAACATGTTTAAAATTAAATGAAGAATAAAAAATTGGGGAAAGGGTTTTGGTAGCATGTGAATATGTGATTGGGGGGGGGACCATGTCATGAGGAACAATTTTACTATTAAAAAAAGTTAATTTTTTGATTGATTTGTGTAATAAGTGATGATATCTAGTTTGTTCATTATGATATTTGCATTTGCAACTTATTTAATATTATCATTAATAGTCACATTCAGCTGTCCTTCCTAATTAATTATTGTTTTTGTTTCCAAGCTACCTTTCTCCCACGCCCTTGAATTGAAAGTTTGTTGCACGCGGCACATACACACTCTCACTCTCTCTCACACTCTCTCACACACATACACTCTTTTATTAGTCTTCTCCCCCTTCTCCATGGTTGTTGAAAAGTTTGACACCGGTGATGGTAACAAAGGCCTAAAAGGATACGGTGGCAGCATTTAAGGATGTAAAATGGTGGCAGGAGTTGCTATCTACTTATCTAGTGAGGCCTGCGTCCCGTACATACGTCACAAATTTAACGGTTGAAAACTCTCAATCAGAAAAGGGCGTGGTTGATGTAACTTCAAACCCCCAAAACGCCAAAACCATTAGGGGTGTCCTTTGTCTTTGGTAACTTTAGCCTTTAAGGGTAAAGCTGGGAGAGAGAGAGAGAGATGGCTGACTCTCTGTCTCCCTTTCCACTCCCAATCCCAAGTCCCAATTTGCAAGGGAAGTAGTAAGACTAACAAGGCAGGCAGAGGCAGTGCGCAATGGTGAGATACTATATATTGCCCCCGGCCTTATTATGTCGAACACCTTAATTTGTATTAGAATACCATTGACGATTCTAAGTTTTAGTGTTGTTAGGCAGGCCAGAGAGAGTTACAGTTACCAATCAAAAATTACCACATCATGTGCACATTACGATACAGTTGGATTTAGATCGTCAACAGGATCCAAAAGCGATGTAACCAATAACTGATGCTCGCTTTTCTGATTTTCACGTGGGTTTCCGATCATTGGTTAAGTTACTAAACTTTTGCTCTTTTCTTTTTCAGGTACCATAGAAATTGCTTGTTTAATTCCACCCAAAATTGAACTCTCAGTGAGGAGTTGAGTGACCCACGCTCCCAATTCAACGGTGTCCGCGTAAATCAATAACTTTTGAATTTCCCATGTTTGCCGTGCCACCACCGCTAAGTTCTAAGTTCTAACTAAGGAGAGAGGAGCCACGCCAACATACATTTGATTTGATGTTTGTGACTTTGAGCTAAATTAATAGTCTCTGATACACACGAGTAAGCCCTCCGCCCAGTTAGACATATTAACACTCTTTTCAGGCAGCCTCCTCCCGACGTTTGTGTACGTGTTCCCGTTTTAAGCACGACTTTGACTCGTCTTAGGCAGCTTAGGCGAAGGCAAATTAATTAGGCCTGACGGAATTTGACCAATTAATTTCATATTACCTAAAGCCTATCGGCTATCGCTTCCCGTTTCGCCCCAGGAACAGGATACAGGAAGCGCAGCCCCATGGGCCATGGGGGTTCCCCCATGTACTGTGCTAGCTTGATGGCTGTGTCTGTGTTAGCCTGTTAGGGGGGCTGTTTAGCCAATAATAACGACCCACGTTGATGTGGGGCCGCGTTGCTAACAGTACATTCATCATGTGCAGTGCAGAAGTGCAGAAGTGCAGATGCAGCTTATCTGGTCTCACTCCGCCTCCGCGGTGCACAAGTGCAATAATTAAGAAATGGTGTACTTGGGTATCAACTAACAGCGAGCCCTTGTAAACAAGTTCAAGCTATCAAGTGGCAAGAATGCCTGTATGTAGTTTGAGCCTTAATTGAAAGCTTAGATGAATTAGCTAGCTAAAAGCTAAGCCTATACTGGAGTCGGGAACTTGCCTTTCACATGCTCCCTGAAATCACCCCAACAACAATATTAAAGATTCCTTATAGCTTACAATGACTGACTGCTACATGCATAGTACGTAGCTAGGGGATCAAGCATTCAAACATAGTGAGTCACCTGCTTTAGCCACTCACCGTATGGTCTTTACCCATAATTAATTAGTGTATTTGGAGGTTTCTTTGCTTCAAATGTTGTATATCCCCATGAAGAGCCCACAACAAGAAAATGGATCATCAGAAGCACAAAGAAGGACAATGGTTTAAGACCTTAACTGGTTTATTCTCTCTCTCAATTTTAAACCATTCTTCACGATTCAAAACATTTTGGTTGGGCACCATCAATTTCTCTCTCCTCAGAATTTTACATCAGTAATACTTTTTTAACCAACTTTGCATTATTAAAAACAGCCAAAAAAGCATAACCCTAACAAATTAACTAGTCCTTAAACTTGATGTTACTATGATAACACATGACACACGCAATAATCCTTTGTAATCAGGACTTCTTTGGCATATCTCCCAGAAATATTCTTACCATAGAAATCCAAACCTAGGGTAGGGTATAGGGGGCATATATAGGATAGGCTCCATATATAACTTGTCTCCGGCCCCCATTTTCTTTATATAAACATCATCACGACCCACCTAAAGGATCGGTTCACGTTTGGGAAGTGCATTTAACAGTACAAACAGAAACTGAGTAAAGAGATGGTGAAGCACATGGACCACAGTGATCCAATTCACTTTTGCTCTAGCAAACTGCAAAAGCGAACTCGTCCTCTAGAGAATGGAGAATGGACCAACAATTTTGTCCTTCTTCATGGGATTCTTCAGATTCAGGGCTTTCTATCATTTTTTTTTTCCTTACCATAGTTAGGGAGAGAGCCCTGCAGCCGGGTTTGATGTAAGTGGGTTAATTGGTTAAGAACTAATTCTAGGAGTCTTACAAGTGGCACCAAAGAACCAACCCTAGCTAGCAGCGGGCAAAGGGTGAAGCACGAGGGAAGTCCTATAAATAATCTTAAATGTGGTAGGCGAGTAGCTGCTTAAGTGGGAGTATTTCAAGTAATCCACATCTACATAGCAGATAGGCTTTACACCAAAATCAAGTTGCCACGTGGATTGTTTATTGTAATAACTATGGTGATGCATTTAACAATGTTAATAGAAAGAAAGAAAGAAGAAAAAAAAAAAAGAATCCCCGAGCCCCCGACCCTTTTTACAACTTTTTCAGAAAAATAATGCATAAGTTAATACAACTAGATCTGGTACAGTTTCGCATGGTGAGGTGAGATGTAGGAAAATATACAATAAAAGACAAAGTTAGATGTATGTTGTCACCACTTCTCTACTTTGTCTTGGTCCATAGTCAAAGAGAAGAAAACCAATAGTTGCGGCCAACCCGTTATTTTCTTTATTAAATTTGAAAACAATAGAGAGATTAATTAGACGTTTTGCAAATGAACGGTCAAACAGATTTGGCCAATTGTGCACAAGGTGGGGGCCGGCCGTCATAATTTTGGATTCCATGGATTGCATTTGACCCGCATTCTGAATGATTGATCCGCGTTTCTTCTGCAATTGAACTGATTTGTGGGGGTCCGTCCACCGTCCATTACTATTTGAAGTAATTTTATTTCTGTAAGCGTTCGGTTAGGTGGAGAAGCTGTGTTGTGTCAAACACAAAGTGGTAGCTTAGGATATCTTCAGTTGTCCACTCAACCTAATAGCGTTGTGCCAAATTACACGTACACCCACACTCACTTGGCAGGCTTTAGGTTGATGAAAGCCCCCGGCCTCCACCACCTGCGGCTGCACCGATATGATGACAACCAATACTCTTACTATATTTTCTTTAATACTGGGGATTACCTTATAATATTTTAATGAATTAAACCTAGCTAATTTGAACCAATTCTAATATAATTCTCTAGTTACTAGGAAATACCCAAACTATTAGGTTATAAGATCTATAGAATAATCGCTCATCACTAATCACATGTGCAATATTTGAATAATCCAAACGCAGCGTATATGATAGGAAGCATGGAGAGTTATTGGGTAGGAGATCACCTGGACAAAAAACAGCTACATCCCTCTTTTTGTTTAAGATCTTTCAGTAATTAATGCACATATTTTATTAAGTGGTCAAAATAAAGTCATCAAAGAAATTTCAAGCGAGTTAATAATTTAAACAATAGGGTATTTTGATGATGACATATTAATTGTGAATCCCCATCTTCTAAATTATGATATATTAGAAATAGAAATATGTAAGAGTATATAATTATTTTATATAATAATTAATAATTATTTATATTTTATATATTATTTTTAACAATTTTTTTATAATATATAAAATAACAATAATTAATTTTAGATACGATTGTTTATCAAATTTAGGGATGGTAATTTTCTCTATTTCTCCGATCCCCGTGGGGATCTGCCCAAAATAGGGCAAGGATGTGGATGATTTCCCTCCCATGGAGACAGAGATGGAGAAATTTTCATTCCCATTGGTGGGTACGGGGAGAGCACTTCTTGCCCTGCGTGGACCCTGATCCCCACTAATACACACACACACACACACACAAATATATGCATACGCTTATATATGTATATATGTATGCATACATCTATATGTTAATATTTTCAACAATATGGTTGAATATGTTTGAATCTTTTCTAATAGGATTGTAAATTTTTATTTTTTTAAATAAAATAACAAAAAAATCTTAATGGTTGATATTATAAAGAATCACAGAGATTGGGGATCCTTGCAGGGATGGGGATAACTTAGTCCTTGTTAGCAGGGATGGGGACGGGGACGGGGACGGGGACATGGATGGGGATTTTCATGGGGATTGGGATGGGGAGAAGCTCCTCATCCGCACCCCACCTCATTGCCATTCCGAATCAAACTAATGAAATTAGCCAACCCGATTTTTAGTATTTCAACTTGGCTTTGGTTCAACAATTTCCCAACCTGACTGGATTGGATTAGTTTTTATTTGGCCATTCATGAACTAACTAAAATCAAACAACCTAGCCATATATATGTATATATATATTTTATATTCTAAATATATTTTTTAATACAAGAAAGTGGGAAAATTCCAATATTTCTTAGGGTAAAAAAGTTTATATCATAAATTTAATTTTTAATAATTCTATTGTAATTTCTTTTAAAATTTAAATTTAGATTTTTAAGTTTAAATCTTTTGTACCAATTGACCAAATCAAAAATTAAATTGATATAACCTGAGTGACCAACCCCCCGACTTGACCAAGTGGGATTGGTTGGCCAAACAACCTACTACTGAACCAAACCAACCCATGAGCAACTGTTTAATCTCTAATAATTATTAAAAATTTATAGAAAAAATAGATAATAAGTTAAATTTAAAAAGCTAAATAACATTAGTTTAAACTCTAATAATTATCAAAATTTTCTATTAAATAACAAAATGAAAATAGATTTATACATAATTATTGAAAATATATTTATCACAAAAATGATAAATAATTACAGAAATACAAAAAATATTAATTTTAGTATAGATAAATAAATAATAAATAAATATTAAGTTTTTTAAATTATTATTAATAAACAATAATTTTTTTAATTAATTTTCTAGAATTATTAATTGGTATAAATGAAGTTAATTATTTACAATATTATTTATTTATTGAAATAATATCCTTATATAAATTTTAAAATATTAATTACTTGTTGAATTTAATAATCCATAAAATTATAGTACTATTAATACATAATTTTGTTATTTTAACTATTTAAAATCTAGTTATGTTAAATATTTAGTTATTTAACTAAATATTTAAAATCTTAATCTCTTTGTTATAATTTAAAGTTATTAAGTAACTATTTTAAATATATTATTAATTGATTTAAAATATTAATTTTAGTATTTTGTTATTTAAGATATTTAGTTATTGAAAATTTAAATAATATTTCATTTTTAAAGTTAGATTTTTATTATTCGAATAACATTTAGATTGAATAATCTAGAAAATCATAATATATGTTGTTTGTACATAATTTCGTCATGAATTTTGTAAAAATATATAATTATTAATAATATGAATATTATTAAATTAATTATAATTATATTTTGTCTTTTTAATAAATATTTTAAAATTATATAATTTTGCTAAAATATTTAAATAATTCTTAAAATTTTTAATTCAAAAATTCTTTAGGTAGATGTAGATAAAAAGTAGTGGAGAAGATAAATAAGAATTAGAAATAATTTAGGAGAGAAATTCTCCGCTAAGTTAGAGACAACTTAGGGATTGTTCTGTAGTGTGGATGCGAAATTGGTGGGTGTGGATTAGTCCACACCACACCCTATGGCAGCGACCAATCTGCACCACACCAATAGTGGCGTTTTGTAGTGTGGTGTGGATTCACACCACACTTTTTTGATTCCATGTATCTCATGTACATGGAATGAATGATATGCATAATTAATCATAATAATGTAATTTTTGCATTTCGAATGATAAATATTTAAAAAAATGCATCAATGAATTAATATAAACAAAAAAAATCAATTATTTTATAAAACAATAATAAAATAATTAAAAAATATATTAAATATTTTAAAAAATATTATTTCATTGATAAAAACATTAAAAAATATAAAAATAAAAAAATTTAAAAACAATAATAAAATAATTAAAAAATATATTAAATATTTTAAAAAATATTATTTCATTGATAAAAACATTAAAAAATATAAAAATAAAAAAATTTAAGTAAGACAATTAATATTTTATTGATAAGAATATTAAAAATAATATTTAAACAATTGATACGAGAAATATTTTGCAAGATAAGCACGTCATCTAACGATTTATGCAAACTAATAATCCACTTATTCCCATACTAGTTGTAAGGCAAGCATAATAACAAAAAGTAGGGCTGCTTGATTAGAATTCATTTGAAATTTAGAGTTTCTTCACCAATCCCGATCTCAAAAAATTGTGTTTCTCTAAGAAATAGAATTAGTACTTGTGGATCAAAACCAATATCAGTTCTAGGGAAAAAACTCTGTGGCTTATGAGAAAAAGATTGTAAGGAGAAATGGAAAATGTCTTTGGGCTTAATATGGAAGAAGAATAGATTGATTTGCCTCCTGGTTTCAGATTCCACCTCACCGATGAAGAGCTTATAACTCATTACCTGTCCAAGAAGGCGGTCGACAACAGTTTCTATGCTATAGCAATTAGAGAGCTGGACTTGAATAAGTGTGAACCTTGGGATATGCCATGTAAGTCTTTTGAAATGGATTTTCTCTCTCTCTCTCTCTCTCTCTCTCTCTCTCTTGTGTTTGTTCCTCGATATGAATTACGTTTTAACTTTAACATTTGTATTTTTTTGAATAAAGGGAGAGCAAGAATGGGGGAGAAGGAGTGGTACTTCTTCTGCGCTAAAGACAGAAAATACCCAACTGGTTTGAGGACCAATAGGGCTACTGAAGCTGGTTACTGGAAAGCTACAGGAAAGGATAAGGAGATTTACAGAGGGAAAACACTTGTCGGAATGAAGAAAACTCTGGTTTTCTACAGAGGAAGAGTACTTGTCGAAATGAAGAAAACTCTGGTTTTCCAGAGAGGAAGAGCTCCAAAAGGAGAAAAACCAACTGGGTCATGCACGAATATAGGCTAGAGGGAAAATTCTCTCTGTCTAACCTACCAAAATTAGCCAAGGTAGAGTGGAGAGCTCTTCCTCTGCTTTTCTTTCAATTTTCTGCTTTTCGTTGTTGATCGACAATGTTATTGTGTGGTCCTTTATGAGTTATTTTTCTATTGTCGTTCGTTCTTTTACAGAACGAGTGAATAATATGCAAGATGTTCAATAAGAGCTCAGGTGAGAAGAAAATTCAAGACTGTCGTTCGTTGGTTCGTTCTTTTTCTGCTATCATTCATTCTTTTGCTGTGCATGAAAACATTATCAAAGGAAACTTGTGGAAGAAATCCATCCACGTGAAGAAGTTGTTGCTGAGAAATTAAGGTGTGGACAAGATTGGTCCACGAGATGGTGTGAATTGGTCCCGTCCACAATGAACCGAATGCTACTTTCATCCCATGGCATGGATCAAAATGGTCCATCCATGAGATGAAACCAGTACCGAACAACACCTTAGTAAAAAGTTGGGGATAGTCGGGGTGGTTGTTTAGGGGAAATTTGGCAGTTTCAAAAATGACATGGATTAAAAAAAAATAAGAAATTCAAGAAAAGGAGAACAATTATAGACTTCCTTGTTTTAGTATTTATATATATATATATATATATATATATATAGATAGATAGATAGATAGAGAGAGAGAGAGAGAGAGATAAAGTTTAATATTTTATTTTTTAATGTTAAATTTTTATTATTTGAATAACATTTATATTAGATAATTTGTAAAATTATAATTTATATTGTTACTATATAATTTCATGGTGAATTTTGTAGAAATATTGAATTATTAATAATATGAATATTATTAAATCTATTATAATTAATTTTTGTGTTTTGAATAAATATTTTGAAGTTAGTAAATAATTTCGTTATAATATTTAAATAATTCTGAAAAATTTTAATTGAAACTTTCTTTAGATAGATGTAGAAAAAAAGTGGGGGAGAGGATAAATAGGAATTAGAGATAATTTAGGAGGGAATCTCTCTACTAAATTAGAGATAATTTTAGAGATAAATAGGAGTTAGATATAATTTAGGAGATAAATAAGAATTAAAAATAATTTAGGAGAAAATGGTGCCACTTGACTAAACATTAAAAAAGAAAATCCCTATTTTTTTTTATGGTTGTTAGAAATAGTTAAGCCTATGATATTTCCTTATTGATTTAATGGGTAATTATGAAATTAAAAAAACTTAAAAAATAAAAAAAAAGCAGATAATTAGAAATGGGTTTGGAGGAAGAAGAGACATAGTAACATGTACTGTCTTGCTATATATATAGAGAGATGGAGGGTCTTAATTTTCTGAGTCGTTGTTCTTCCACCTGAAATGAAGATATCATCATCATCATCATTTAAGCATTCTTCCAACTACGATACGAGATAAATATTTCATATATTTTTGGACCTTCAAATGAAAAAAAAAAACAGATTTTTATATTTTGATATGTACAACTAATTAATAAAGTTTGTAAAATCAAAAGAGAATTAATTTTGAGGCGCAAGTTGAACGAGTCAGCGAAGTTGAGGGAGTTGAGTTGAAGAAACAGCGCAATGCTCGGCCGGTGCCATCTGTGATTTGTTACAACTAAAAAAATAGGTTGTTAAACCGGGCGGGTTAATGAGGGTGAACATCATGGTGGCCTGGTCGATGACTTTTGACGTATACCAGAATTAATGCGTGCTAACTCTCCACGCCCATACAGCAATTGGAGGAAGAGGACAAACAATTTTATTGTGATGAAGACGTCCACCACTTTGAAAACTACTCCCGCTTTTTAAGGCTTAGCCAAACAGATACAGTTTTATTTTAACTCTTTATAATTAGAGATGCTTAGTTTATTTTGAGTTGGGCAAGGGCAAGGACAAGGGAAGGTCCACCAAGGGAATTGAAGATTATAATAAAAAACAGGTGCCCTTCCTTTCATCCCGGCTAATGGCCACCATGAATCCAAGTGGCGTACTTGTTGGCTTGCATCGTGATGTGTGTGCATGTGCCATGTAACTGTGCCATCCTCTGCCATTGACATCATCTACACCCCCACCTCCCTCAAACCTCAAATTGAAGATTATATGTTTTAATTTGACGAGTCGAGGAGAAGCGCTCGCTCTCTCTCTATATATAAATAAATAAATAAATAAATAAAAAGAGAATCCATCGTCATGATGCTCAAATTAACAACAACAACAATAATGAGCAACACCAAGCATGCATGAATTCATGGTCGTCACTTCAAGTGGGTCCCCAAGTGTCGGTCTGGTCTTTATAAATTGAAATGCATAGTACTTAGACTTTCGAAGGTTAACAAACAACCTAGCTACCTGGCTCGGCCGATACCACCCATGACCATGATGAGGGTATTCCTTCCAGCCTTTCAGGTTTCAGCTACTACTGGTACACAGAGGAGGGTTATATCTACTTATATGAATCACAGTTGCAGTCGTATACGAAATTAATTAAAAGGGTGGACCGAAGAGCCTCCCTGCACTCCTTGGGTTAGGACTATTGACGACGACATCAAAGCATCCACAACGCGGAGGCCGGAAAAGTGAAAAGACGGACTCAAAAAGAATATTCAAGTCCTATTGCATGTGTCTGTAATTAAGGAATGAGGAGGAAATGGAAGGCGGGGCGGCCTGCCTTTTGTTTTCATTTCATTTAAAATATTTTCTAAAGTGAAAAGATCTATAGCTCTCCTTTCTTAGAGTATCGGTTCCTTTTAGCATCAAAACAAACTGTTCCTTCACACAAACACTTTACACTCATGTACGTATATAGTAGTAATAGTCGTGAAAGCCGGTGAATTCAGAATTTGAATTCAATGTTAAGTAGAGAAATTTTGGCTTCTAGAAGCGAGTCTCGATCGAACAATTCATCATGGTACGATTACGATAGAGTCCAATCCAAAATACATTATATATATATATATATATATATATATATATAAAAGATTATAATCAACACCAATAAAACAAAATCCCGCGTACAGCATAGTTCACTACGAGTGATGATAATCATTAAACCCAAATGGTATGCTATTTTTTTACTATTATCATTTGAGTTGGAAATAGTATACAAACGAGTTTTACTACCCCCTCCCCCTCCGACCTCGTCGGTATAGGATAGGGAGTGGAGACAGATTGTATATTAACCTATTATTCTATTGGGTGGGGTGGGGTGGGGTGGGGGTGGGAACTGCTGCGAAATGAGAATCTCTCTGTCTCTGTCTCTCTATATCTAATTATCTATATCTATATAGATAGATGTGGATCGGGCCTTGAAGAAGAGGGACCCACACCCACCTGATCAAACTCGATCGGGAACAGGGGCGGCTTTGGAAGGTTATATCATGCATATTGTCTTGTCCAGCTCCAACCCCGTCACTTTCTAGTCTAGTACTTAAAGTAAGTTAATGGATGATGAGGTTATTGAGTGAGTTTTTAGTGAAACCTGACACTGACAAATCGTAAAGTAATATGGATTGGTGAATATTGTCGGGTCAATTTTATATAATTGCCATCCATGGTCCCTGAATAAGAGGTGTGAAGCCTGATTCTGAATGCATTCCATCTTAGGTTATGGACCACGCCTCATGAACTAGCTTAATTATTTCATCCATCCATGTATTATATATATATATATACACATTCTTGTATTCTCAATCTTGGCGTTGACAGCCCAGCCATTAGCATTAACAAACCTTTGAGAATTGCGACTACGAGTTGGGAGTTGGTGGGTGTGACTACAAATTCGCTCCACAACTTTTTTTCTCAGGTCTTCGATCAGGAATTTTTTTCTTCTTTTTAACGAGGCCAATTGGATACCCGATGCACAGATGCTCAACCAGAACCCGCCCATTTTGCACCATCCTGCTCAATTGCAGGTGGTATTCAGGTAAGAGTTCAGATCTTCTGTTTGCAAGAATTTTGTTCACGTTTATTGCAGTCATACATGAAAAACATTTCATCTTCTGCATAATATTCACTTCATTCCTCGTCGAGGAAGCAGGCTAGGCTGTATGGAAGAAGAGCATTGATTTTCTCAAACAGAGAAGCATTTCCCCCTTCTCCCCAAAATTATCAGGTCTGACGAAAAGAAAAGTTGAATAAAACGTGGTTTAATTCAAGTTGCAGTTGCACGTACAATTTATAACACTTTATTGGTTGCAGTACGAATTATATCGAACCAATGGCTTCAAATCCTGAGACCAGACGGATCTTTAGATTACAAACGAAATAAAACAAGTAAGAACCGAAGAAATTAAAATGCACGTCCTTGATCCGATAACCCGGCCCGATTGCTTCATTCTTAATCAATGTATTATATATATATATATATATATATTATTTGCTTAATTTAGTGGCTTGTTGGTACATGTGAATGTGATGAATGATGATACATAAAACACATAAATCGTGTGCTGGGACCGAACCAATTAATTAATTAAACAGGGTGGGTACTGCAACTCGTAGCCCAGATACTGTAATATCCAATATCATTATTCAAGTGGTTGATATTGATTATTGATTAATTACCCATGGCCATGTGGTCAAAACTTGAAAGAGTAAGCCGGCGTTCTTATGTCTTAATTAGTTGGTTTATTAAACGCTAATTAAATAACGGAGGGTGGCGGGTTAGTAACGGTAAAGGGAACTAGGGAAGGGAGACTGGGAGAGCCGTGCCGGACTACAAGTTGAGGGTATAACTTGTATTAACATTATAAACCCACGTGCCTTAATTAAGGCACGATTTATTAGTTAAAACTTGTTATAACCTAAAACGTGGTTCCAGTACAAGAACCCAAGTCTGCCTCTGTACCACTCCAATGAGGTTAATGGAGAGAATCTTATTTTTCTGATATTAATTAATTGCCTAATCTAATTTCTTTTAGAAAGAATCTTATTTTACTAGTGTGTTGGCCATCGCATATTCGCATTCCTCCAGATCGATCGGCATTTGGTTGGTTGCCTCTCTACATCTAATATCTAAATAAAAGAGATCCTTCATCCTTCACTTGTTCTCAATTTAATTATATTTTCCTGCCAGCTGGCTACAATTCTGAAAATATGTCCGTGAGACGAGAACCCGGACTTGCAGTTGTACAATGAATAATGCATGTATCCCAACCCAACCAATTACCAAAGAAAACAAAATACGTTGTTGCTTGGTTTACCACAAAAAGAGAAAGCTAATTCCGCGCAACTGATTCCAATGAAAAAATATGAGAGAAACAATTTGATAGTTAATTAGTATGAAATGGACAAGAAGATACCACAATTGTTACCAATCCCAGAGACCTAATACAGATTCCTGTATATTTTAATTTAAATTAAATATGTCTGTTTCCTTTTTCTTAGCAAGTTGTAATTGTACATATCTTCACCGTCCAATATTCTCCTAGATTATTGCCGGTGGAAGGTCAGTTTGGAAAATTTTATTATTAATTGCTAGCTGAAACTTAGAAAAAAAAAAGAAAATTGTATCACGTGTATGACTCAGGAAGGTTTTCGTTTCTCTCGCAATGTTGAAGTCTGAATAAAAGACAAACAAACAGGCATAACGACATTGCTAATTAATTAATTTTATGTATAGTGCATTTTATGGAAATTGTTGCAATATTACTCAAATGTGAAGGAACATGTGATAAAGTGATAAAGAGACACCAGTTTGACAATGCCTCTGATTAATATATAACAAATCAGGCTTCCTTCTCACAATAAGGTTGCCAAGTGCGTGGGTTGGGTTGGGTGCAGTTTGAGTACCGATCCATCCGTATTCGCCTACTGACCCATTGCCATCCATACTTATTGGGTGTTAGTGGTGGGTCATAATCTACCTTAATCCTGATCAACACCTATCACCCACTAATCCAATGCAAATATTAAGAAAATATGAATATTTTACTGAATAAAATTATAAATCTTAAAAAATTACATAAAATGCAAATATTAATAAAAACACAAATTTTCAAAGAGAAAAAAAAAAACAAAATACTGTGAAAACCACAAAATGATAAAAAAATAAAAATATTTATGTATTTCAGTTAATAATAAAAAATTTAGAAATGATAAAATTTTAATATATATATATATATATATATAACCAAAAAATTTAAGAATTGTAGAAAATACATCATCGCCATAGATCTGAACCAATGCCACTGTTTTTCGAGTTAACGGCAATTGTGATAAGGAGAATAAGAAGAAGAGGGAAGGAGAAGAAATGATAGAAGAACATATCTGAATGGCATCAATGATAAGAATAAAAAGAGGAGAGGAGTAAGAATAGTAAAGGAACATATTTGACATTGAGATGGGTGGTACAAATGACAACAATGAGAAGAAGAAGAAGGGAGTTGAAGGGTAGAACAACAGATCTCAATTTGAGATAAGTGGTACTGGTGGGTAGGGATGGCAATAATCCCCATCCTTAATAGGGACCCGACTTTCCCAACCCGTTGGGGTCAGGGGATGGGGGATTGTTTCGGTGAGGCAGGGACATGGATGGATATTAATAGGAATCCTTAGTCGGGGTCGGGGATGGGGATTGATGGTGGCCTAATTATCACAATATAACATCATTGGTTTCTCACATTCTATACCAGTTCTTCTAAAAGTGATCTCAACTACAAAAGTTCTGAAACTCCATGTGCCATTGCCTGGTACTCTACTTTACTTGAGAATCTAGCCACTACAGACTGTTTCATACTTCTCCATGATACAATGTTCCTTTCTACCGTAGCATAGTAACCTGAAGTGGACCTCCTATCATTAATATATATAGCCCAGTCAACATGAGTGTATGCTTCTAGATTCATGTGTTCATGCTTAACAAACAAGATAACTTTCCTTGGAGTCCCTTTTAGATAGCACAAAACCCACTTAGCAGCTACTAAAGGTGTATCTCAAGGAGAATGCATAAACTAGCTAATTACACTAACTGCATAGGGAGCACTCCCCTATTAGTCAACAGTTTACCATCAGTAGTTAACAACTTATGATTTAGGTCTATTGGAATAGAAGCTAGTCGAACACCTAATTTTCTTGTCTTTGCAAGAAGATCAAGAACATACTTTCCTTGAGAAATGAAGATACCGTCCTTAAATCTAGCAACTTCAATTCCCAAGAAATAACTAAGTTCTCCCAATTCTTTAATCAAACTCAGTGTTAAGAAAACTTTTGAGATGAGCAACTTCCTCACTATCATCACCATTAACCACAATATCATCAACATAGAAAATTAGAATGGTCACTAAGGAATCTCTCATTTGAACAAAGAGAGTATGATCCGACTGAGTCTGTGTGTACTCAAAAGTAACAAGAGCAGCTTGAAATCTGTCAAACTAGGCTCTAGGAGGTTGTTTAAGGCCATAAAGAGACTTCTTCAGTTTATAGGCATTCCCTTGCATCTCCTTCCCATATACCTCTGGAGGTAAAGACATATGGACCTTTTCATGTAGGTTTCTGCTCAATAAGACATTTTTTATATCGAACTGATGAAGTGGCCAATCAAAAGTAGTAGCTAAAGATATCAAAACTCGAACTACTGTCATTTTGGCCATTAGGCAAAAGTTTTCAAGTAATCAACACCATACATTTGAGTGTATTCTTTAGCAACTAAATGAGCCTTAAATCTCTCAATAGTACCATCTGAATGATACTTAATAGTGAACACCCACTTACAACCCATTGGCTCATTTCTCTCAGGAAAATACACAATTTCCCAATTATTGTTCTTATGTAAAGCATCCAATTCAATCATCAAAGAATCCCTCCATTCTAGTTGGACAAGGCTTCTAAGACAGATCTAGGAGTCACATGTGTGGAAATAGAGGCAATGAAGGAATAGTAAGAAGGGGAAAGAAGGTTGTAGGACAAGTATTTGAAAATGCAATGAGTTGTACATTTTCATTTGCCTTTGCGAAGAACAATAGGGAGATCAAGATCAAGGAAGGTATACAAAATAGTAGAAGAGGGATGACCTATTACCTCAATAATGATGGGAGGTGTAAGAGACTCATCTGAAAGTGTGAAAACAACTTGCATTTCTCTGAGTCTTTGTCTCTGATTCTACCTTTGGATAATAGGATGGGAAGAAAATGTGGAAGGATGAGCAAGAGGAGGAGGAGGAGCAAGAACACGAGAAGAAGAGCCAATAGATGATTCAATTGGAGGAGACTCAATAGAAAATTCTCTAAATGCTCCCCCTTTAGATAAGTACCAAATAAAGGAACATACTCGGCAAATGTGATGTCTCTAGAAATAAAGTGAATGCCACGAATCGGATAAAAATTGCAATACCCCTTTTGTATGAAGGCATATCCCAAGAAAACACACTCGTGTGCTTTAGGCTCAAACTTATGTCTTTGATGATTATAAATATGAACATAACAAGTGCACCCAAACACTCAAAGAAGAAGAGAGAAGATATCATCATTTGGAAATAGGAGGCTAAATGGAGTTTTAAACCCCAGAACCTAGGAAGGCATCCGATTTATCCAATATGTCGATGTAAGGACAACACCCCCCCAAAACTTAACAGGAACGTGATAAGCAAAAATGAGGTCCCTCACAACCTCAATCACATGTTGGTATTCCTTTTCGTCAATTAATTTTGTTGTGGAGTGTAGGAACAAGAACTCTGATGAATAAATTTAAAGGTATCGAAGTAGGAGGAAAGGCTATTCTCAAAATATTTCTTTGCATTATTAGATCGAAACAATGTTTTCAAACCGTCGTTGACTTGGACGGTAGGACCGTTCGGCCCGGGAACCATCTAGACAACTGGTTATGTTTTACCTAAAACCAGGAATCTAGTAAAAAATCGATGAAAAATTCAACAAGCCATTGACCTGGGTGGTTGAACCGTCAATCCGTTCAATGGTTTTTGACCATTTTTATATTTTTTAATTATTTTTAGCTTTGCTATCTTTACTAAAAAAATGTTTTGTAAAGCAAAAATGTCCAACCGAGATGCATGGCATATTCTCCAATATCCTGAAACAAAACATTTGCTTAACCAAATTAGATAAACACAAATATTTTGTGAATGAAATCAGCTAATTATAGACCATTTGTCATAACTTATATATATTCTATGAATGGCAAAATGATAATACATTAACAACTGTTAAACACGTCAAGTTAGTGACATGCTGAATTTAAGATGAGACATAATGATGAAAAGTCATGATGAGTTTTATATAATTTTTCTAAAATATAAGATATAAATTAAAAAACCAGATGCACTTGTAATCTGATGTACCTAGTTCCAAAAGAATATATTCTCGTGGGTGCATTCAAAAGCCAGATACTACTGCTTTGAATTTAGATGGATTTCTTCGGCAAAACGGAACTGGTTCGAATTTCTGTTTGAAAGGACGATAAACATATATAAAAGAAATCTGTAATGCTGAATTGTACACCGTGATTAGCAAGGTGAAATGCTCACTTTTTCAGAGCAAACAAATTTGCCCTTTTTTTTTTTCTACTAGATGTTTTATCATGCCATAAAAATGCATCATACAGCCAACATCTGAAGCATTGTGTCATTTGAAGTCTGGTCCCTACATTAAGTATTCCATGTGAAAGTTAGATGGATTTGTAAGGCTTACAAGAAAAAAAAAATAAATAAGAGATGTGTATATTTTAATTACCATTTTCAGTGTCATGGGTTTTCAAGGAAAACGTTTGTTTGATTTTACTTTTTTTGTGAGTTTTATTTTCTTTTAGGTTGTAGTTCCACATGTAACAAGTTCTACTGTGAAATGGCAGCCAATAAGAAACCTACCTTGATTGCACATCTTGGGGATATAGAGTTTAGACTCGTATTAAAATCGCATTGTTAGGTAAAACGTTATTTCAAAAAGGTTCTTATCAAAATACGAAACAATAAGGCAAATGAGCTTTGTCACAAACAAACATATATAGCGATTAAAATTACATAGAAAGGTAGCATGAAAGCCTAGAGTTAATCACGCCTGCTTGTTTGCTCTATCTATCTTATCTGCTAAGAATCTAATTAAACCTTGTTATATATATATATATAGCATAGGAGGAAAACAACAACCAGAAAGCAACAAGAACAAGTAAAAGAAAAAAGAAATCGTTTTTATGGCAGTAGGGATTGTGGCCTGGGTTGGTTTAATCTCTTTCTTGGCTGCAGTTAACAAGATGTTTTTCTGTAGTAACACATATCTCTCTGTGAATTTCTTAGCCGAAAAGCCGCAAGAACTGAAAAGATTAGGTTGATGAACCAATGAAAAGCCAAGCACATGTTTCAATCAATCCAGAGTTGATTGAAAGGACGAAGAGGGAGATCAACAATTTGTTTAATTATTTTCACATTGCAAAACTAAAAGAATCAGTAATTGATGAATATAATTCATACATCAATCAGCTCAGCACTGGTTCTGATTGCCATTCCATTCCTCCTCCACTGTGGCAAGAATTTCCAAAGACAAGGCCAACGTTGCGCATAAACTTTCTATAATGCCATTCACGTGGAAATCATAATTGCCTGTTCATCTTCCAAGAGAATTTTTGAAATCCATCTTCAAGTTTATGACTATAGGCTCAGTTTGGAAGGAGAATAAATACAAAAATGTACAGTATAAATACATACAAAACAATATAAAATACATATATAGTTTTGCACTCTACATATTTATATTTCTATTCCTTTCAAATTGAGCCATAATTTCCAAACCGAGGGGTGAAAAGATGCCATCATCTACATATAAGTCCAAATGACTACCAATCTGGGTAATTAGTTTCATTTAAAAACCAATGGAAAAACGTCCAGAAGACCCAGCTACAAGTTTTGATTTCTTTTTTATTAAGAAGAGTAAAGCGAAGAAGTCTGTATCACATTGTTCTAAATACAGAGATAGATATCCGCATATGAAAAATGCATGTTAAATGACTCTACACTCGACCTAAATGTTAGGGTTACAACTTACAAATGAATGGAGTTGGCCCGTGATTCTCAAGGCCCTCCTACTTTGTCTAGTCGAAATGAATTAGGGATGACAAATGGGTTCAAGCCTTTCTGGACTGGTCAGTACGGCCAGGCTCAGGATCAACCTCAAATGTTTTACTCATCCCTTTTAACAACTTTTTGCAACTTTGCATTGAAAATATCTTTCTATCAAATAAAATATATAAATAGGAAAATATTCTCAATGGAAAGCAATAAAATCTGTTCAAACGAGTTTTGCCCTGATTGAAGCCAAACTCACTTCTATTATATTTTTTCTTTTTTCTTTTTTTTTTTTTTTTGAGAGGAAAGTATAGGGAGTTTGTTAAGAGAAGAAATGGAATTGAGGATAAATTAGTGATGTGTCCATTCATGATTGGTTAGGTTGCTTGTCATTCATGATATTTTTTATTGCCAATATGCTAGATTACATTTACGTTATTTTTCCTTTTGGATTACGTTTCCACGTTGAAGGGAAATCACATAATCTGTACCAGACTAATAGCATGCTGGTGTGGTCTTCTATACCAAGGACGAGAAATATCTATTAAGTACCTTTTTTCTTTCAAAACAAACACTTACTACTAATTAATGCTTATGCTATGTATGTAGTGGCAGTGAAAGGGAGAAATTGATTTCATCAAGGTATGTATATAGGCTTCTAGAAGGTATAGACTGAATAATTGAGCCGATGAAATCCACTCGAAGGGCTGATGTTTTAAGTTTTTTTTTTTCTTTATTTATTTATTTTTAATGAGGGGAATTAGCAGTTTAAGAAAGTAAAATTTTACGTTCACCTTAAATTAAAATTCCAAATCACGATAAAGAGTTTACGAATTTTTCATCGGTTCACCATTGTTTATTGAATGACAAACAAAAAGAAAAACAGAGTACACTATACGACTAAAGGGGGGATTGGTGGGAGGATCCATTACTGAGAAATACCCAAATTAGCACTGGAATCACTTGGCTGCAATCCTGCAGTGGTTTTCAACTTTCCAAATCTCATTAATTAATAATTTTCTTTTTTTTTTGTTGTTTTTATTTTTGTATTGCTGGAGCGTGTTGTATGGATACAGATCATTTTTGTATTTATTCAATGGAGTAGACCGGATCTGCTCCTCACACAGGGTGTTTCACTCGCGCCTCACATGCACATAGTACCATGCATTGGAAACATGTTGGGAAGGATTGATTGATAAACACAGATGCAACTAGATTAATTAATATTTACGTCTTCGGAAAGAAGAAAGACAGCGTGATAGAAACAAACCACAGAGTAGTGCAGTAGTGCTGCAATTAATACGGGTGATGATGGTGCGTGACCTGGTTATTGCTAATTGGAGGGTGATTGGAACTCCAATTAGATGGAAAGCTAGATCAATCTGCAACATCGTAGGGATCATTTCTCTTTTCTATGATTACAATATTCCCCTTGACCTCGGCATCTTTTCTTCAATTCTTTTCATCAAAAAAAATTTGTCCTGTGTTCTACCCGAGCACAGACTGATTTACTACTTATCACCTCATCCTGGATACAAACTGTTACACGAGCTCCCTAATAAGGTCCCAGCCTCGAAGAGACGTTACTTCGTGGTCTGCAACACTGAGGGGTGGCCATTCCTGATTCATTGGAGGGTAGCCATTCAAGACCCCGGCGTTAGACTAGACCTGAAGACAAGGGAAGAGTTCTGAGCTTGGGCGGAGCTCGGCTTGAAATTTGAAGACTTTGTGACCGAGGAGAAGAAGGGGAAGAAGGGGAGCATGAAGAAGAGAAGCCCTGTTTATTGTACTTTTTCTATTCATTTCTTTGGTACTGTATCTGACTTAGCTCATTTTCATCGCAGCTGCCATGGACGATATCCCTGCCGATGAGCTCTTCGGGGAGCATGAAGAAAGGGAAGAAGAAGAAGAGAGCCTCCAAAAAGGCTCGCGTTGAAAGTGAAGCAGCCAAGACTAAGGTTGTCATTCTTGAGCTCGGGCACCCACGAATTACCGAACAGCCTCCCATGATTGATCTGGTCGATGAGGACTCGGGCAAGCCTACCCCACCCCGTATGCCCAAGGAGGCTACATTTCTAGAGCCTGCCCCAGCGGCCGCCACTTCTTCAAGCAGCTATGCTTCAATTTGAAGCATTTTGACTCCAAAGTTCAGCCTTCTCAAGAGCAAGGATGTGGTATTCGCTAAGAAGGTCGCTCGTTGGGCCGACTTCCTAGTCACTCAGCTCGGGGCCCATGCGGCTATGCACTGTATGGTGGTATGTTCTTGGACTTGTCTTTCAAATTGTCTCGTACTTAGATTTTTTTTTTGTATATCGATACTCATTTTATTCTCTTGGCCGGTGAACTCCTCCATCCATGCCATGGCTTATCAGTCCGAGGTGAACTTGAACTGGGCTCTCGAAACTGAGGAGTCTTCCTGAAATGCCCACACCGAACTAAACTTAGCTCACAACGAAATAAACCAACTGAAAAATGACACGCGAGCTAAGAAGGAGTTGCTAACTCTGTTAATGTTGGAGAAGAAGCAGCTCGATGAGCGTGAAATGGCATTGAAGAGGTCGAGAACCTCGAGGCCCATGTAAATGAACAAATCGAGCTACTGCTTCAAGTGATGGAGGAGGCCAAGTTTAAGGCTGTTGAGGAGTACAAGTCCTCAGTGGAGGTTCGGGAAAGGCTGTTCGAGGCAGGGACAGCGGGTTACCGTAAGGGATTCAAACTCAACAGGTGGTTGACCTGACGTGAATTTCCCCAGCTCGACCTTAGCGCCATAATCACATCGAAGATCACCAAGGAGATGGCCATCGAAGTTGCCAAAGATCCAGACTCTGAAGCAGAGAATGATGACAGATCCTCCCTACATACGGATAGACCGTATGGAGACAGACCCTCCTACTGATGTCTCCAGTAAAGATGGAGAGCCCCGAAGTGATTGAATGCCTCTTTTCTTAGACCCCCCTACATACAATGTATATCCCTGGCCTCCAAGCTTGGTTGCAGTTTTTTTTTTTTTTTAATACTTGAAGCTCTTTATCAATGAAATACAAGTGTTTTGCAATCTATGTGCAAATTTTTTTAAGTATAGATTACTCCCGAGCTGGCAAACTAAACCGAATAGGAGCAAATATTTTTTTTAAGTATGGGTTGTAGCCAAGCTAGTGAGCTTGACACTAGTAGGAATGATCTAATTGCCATTGTATGCCAGGGCGATTAGACACTGTAGGGTACATACCCAAAATGTTTATGCCTGGGTTGCTTATTTGCCTAAATGTTGGTTATCCCTAAGTGTTGAGCTAACGAGCTTGACTCCATGTAGGACTAACCTCATGTTGCTATACACTGAGGTGAATTAGACACCGTAGGGTTTGTACCCGAGTTGTCTATGCCCCAAGCGATTAGGATTTGTCTGCTTATGCCGAAGAGGCGAATAGGACTTGTCTGCTAATGCTGAAGAGGAGACTAGGACTTGTCTGCCTATGCCAAAGAGACGACTAGGACTTGCCTGCCTATGCCGAAGAGGCGACTAGAACTTGTCGTAGTGACGAGGTCTTCTGAGCTCGCCGCCATAGCCCTTAGGCTTGTGGGAGTGACTCACAGTCCTCTCTCCAGCCAATCATCTTTTTCGACCAGTTCGGTGGTCACATAGACTTGAGGAAATTTTGCCTTTGAGTTGCAAGTTCATAAGTAGTACTTTCTTAGGTTATCGATATTCCATGCTCGTGGTACCTGCTTCCCTTCCAAAGTTTCAAACTCATACATGCCTTTCCCAAATACTTGCTTTACTCGGTATGGACCTTCCCAGTTCGGTCCAATCTTGCCAACGCCGGGCTCAGGTATCATAACCTTCCAAAGAACCAAGTCGTCGATGTGGAAGTGTCGTTTTCAGACCCTGACATTATAGTACCGAGCTACTCTTTGTTGGTAAGTTTCGGTTTGAATGTAAGCCAGGTCTCGTACCTCTTCTCTTAGGTATAGTTTTGTATGGAAATCAATATCGTTCGCCTCCTCATCGTAAGCCTCCAATCGTAATGTGGGTACATCGATTTCCATCGGGATCACCGCTTCCGTGCCATATGTGAGGTTGAAAGGGGATTCACCTGTGGTGGTCTTAATAGTAGTTCAATAGGCCCAAAGGACACTAGGTAGTTTGTCCACCCACAATCCCTTGGCTCGGGCTAAGCTAGCTTTCAACCCGTGAAGTATCACTCTGTTAGTCACTTCTGCTTGCTCGTTCGCCTGGGGTGTGCCATCGAGGAAAATTTTGTTGAATCCCCATTTCGGCACAGTAGTTTTGAAACTTAATATTATCTTCGAATTGCTTCCCATTGTTAGATATCAACACTCGAAGTAGTCTGAAGTGACATAGTATGCTTTTGCAGAATAAATTATGTATGTTGTGGGCTATGATCGTTACCAATGGTTTCAGCTTCCACCCACTTCTTAATGTAATCTACTGCTACC
Source organism: Nelumbo lutea (assembly GCF_056320005.1). NCBI lineage: Eukaryota > Viridiplantae > Streptophyta > Magnoliopsida > Proteales > Nelumbonaceae > Nelumbo > Nelumbo lutea. The sequence continues at coordinate 2,859,326 of NC_142689.1, forward strand.
ACCAAGAACCTCCTTTGCCTTGTTGCTGGTGGAAAAGGACCAAGGATGTCGATACCCCACTGTGTGAAGAGCCACGGGCTAGTGAGGTATTCAAATCAGCAGCAGGTTGATGGTGAATGTCGGCATGCCTCTGACACCTATACACTTTTTGACGAGCTCGAGTGCATCTGCCTTCATCATGGGCCAATAATAGCCTTGCCTTAATACTTTCTTTTCGAGAGTTCTGCCCTCCAAGTGCCCGCTGCGCAAGCCTTCATGGGTGTCGCAAAGTACATGCTCAGCTTCTGAGGGTCGCAAGCAGCGCAGGTAAGGGAGCGTGAAAGTTCTTTTGTACAGCTGTCCGTCTATAAGGACGTACTTGGATGAATGGCGCTCTACCCTTTGGACCACATTGCATTCTGCAGGTAGGGTCCCGTGGAGCAGATAACTTTTGAGTGGGTCGGTCCAGCTCGATTTCGCTTGTGATACGAAAGCGACCTCTTTTGCCCCTTGAGAATGCTGGACCGAGGTAAGTCTTCTACGTACACAATTCGCATGGTGTTGATGCTCGTGCTAGCTAGTCACGACAGGGCATCGGTCTCAACGTTCTCAGACCTCAAAATTCGTCTGATGAAGTAGGAGACGAAGTTGCATAATATTTCTCTAACTTTGGCAAAGTAAGTTGCCATAGAGGGGTCACAGGCTTCGTATTCACCAACAACTTGGTTAACCACTAGTTGTGAGTTGCTGCATACGATGAGGTGCTTTGCTTTCATTTCCTTTGCTAAGGTTAACCCGATGACCAATGCTTCAAATTATGCCTCGTTGTTTGATGCCTCGAAGCCGAATCGGAGAGCACATTCCAACTTCACCTTGCCTGGGCATACAGTATCAATCCTGCACCACTTCCCTGCTGGTTGGACGAGTCGTTGACGTGGTGGATCCAGGACTCCTCGTCTCAAGTCGGTTCCAGTCTGACCGGGACTAGCGTCGCACTGGTTGAAGCTCCCGTCATGTGATCGAGCTTAGTCAGCTCAGGGGTCATTGTGCTGAGCGTGCATTCTGCTACAAAATCAGCCAATACTTGAGCTCTGATTGCTGACAATACCTTGGGTTTGAGTAGAATCTTCCTTAGGGGTTTGTTGGTGAGAATGACGATAGTGTGGGCCTAGATGTACGGGCAAAGCTTTCGGCTGCTATGATTAGTGTGTATGCTAATTTCTCAATCTCCAGATACCTAGTTTCTACATCCTACAAAATTTTGCTAACATAGTAGATGAGTCGTTGGACCCGATCTACTTCTTTGATCAGTACCAAACTAACCACTTTGTCGCTCACAGAGAGGTATAGCCTTAACACATCCCCCTCTTCGGATTGTGTCAGAGCTGGGGTAGTACCTAAGTATCTTTTCAGCTCGTTAAAGGTGAGTTGGCACTCTTCAGAACATTCAAAGTCCTTACTCTTTTTTATAGCTTTAAAAATGGGTAAGCACCGGTTTGCCGATTTGGACACGAAGCGGCTCAAGGCGGCTATCTGGCCAATCAACCTCAGAACCTCTTTTATTTTGCGGGTTGGCCTCATATCTAGATCGGCTTTTATTTTATCTGGGTTGGCCGTGATGCCACGTTGGTTGACTATATAGCCTACAAATTTGCCCAAAGTAACTATGAAGACGCACTTATTTGGATTTAACTTCATGTTATATCTTCGTAAAATTTGAAAAACATTCTTTAAATCATTCAACAAAGAATTTGAAAACCGGGTCTTCATGACCATGTCATCAACATAAAACTCCACTTTATTGCCGATTAACGGCTCAAAAATGTTATTTACAAGGCAATGGAATGTTGCCCCAACATTTTTTAATCCGAAGGGCATAACCTTGTAACATTATAACTTGAGCCAAGTTATGAAGGCGGTCTTCTCTTAATTAGCAGGATCCATCCTAATCTAGTTGTAACTGGAATAGGCGTCCAGGAAGCTCAGCAACTAATTCCTAGAGGTTGGGTCCACTAGCGATCGATCTTAGGTAGCGGGAAGCAATCTTTCGGGCAGGCTTTGTTTTGGTCAGTGTAATCAACACACATGCGCCACTTGCCATTAGCTTTTTTCACCAAAACAAGGTTAGCCACCCAACTTGGGTAATGGACTTCCCTGATGAAGTCTGCCACGAGGAGCTTCTCAACCTCTTCATTGACTACCCTCCAACGTTCTAAGGTGAGGTTGCGCTTCTTCTGCCTTACTAGCCTGATTAAAGGGTCGGTGTTAAGTTTGTGAATTATAATTTTTGAATCAATTCCGAGCATTTCTACTGCGAACCAAGCAAAAATGTCCAAATTTTCAAGTAAAAAACTTACTTGTTAGGAGCGAAGTGGTTCGTTGATCAAGGCACCGATTTGGAGAGTCTTGGTTGGTTCATCAACAGAGACTGGTATCTGGACCATCTCCTCTTTTGGGGCATCTCCCTCGTCGGTATACTCCGCTGGTCACTCAAGATCGACATTCTCTGCTAGCTTTGCTTTTCCTTTTAGAGCAGCCACGTAACACTTGCATGATTCGAGCTAGTCACCTCGCACGACTCCCACTCCATAATCAGCCGGGAACTTCATCACCAAATAGTAAGTGGATACTATCGTACGTAGAACATGCGTGATGGGCCGACCTACTATGGCATTATAGAGGGAAGGAGTCGCCACTCTTAGGAACGTGTGCTCAAATCACACGATGTTTGGCCACGTGCCAGCTTCCACAGGTACTGTGATTCAACCAAGAGGTCTGACCTCCTCACCGCTGAACCCTACCAAAGGGGTATCTGCCGGCTTTCAGGTCGCTCTGCTATAACTATAGTTTGTTGAAGGTCTCCTTAAAGAGTATACCTACCAAGCTCCTTGAGTCTACCAAGATGCGCTTTAGCTCAAAGTCATTAATTCGTAGCCTCACCTATAGGGCATCATCGTGAGGGTACTGTGTCCCGTGCGCATCGTCCTCGGTGATGTATATTGGTTCTTCGAGTCAATGTCGCTTTGGTGGGTTTTCCTCTTCACTCTCTAACTCGCGGACTGAGGTCCTTCCGGTTGCTGACTTATATCCGGCGATGATGGACCCGCTAGTGATCGTGTTAATTACCCCGCGGATTGATCTTCCCTCTGGAAATTGTCGTGATGCTTGCTCATTCTACCTACTGACCTCGAGGCCATTCCTCCTCTGGTTCCCCTGTCAATCTGATTGTCCCCTCTCTTTTCGCAAGATAAAGTTCTTCGGGTATCCACGACAGATAAGTTCCTCGATCTCTTTTCGCACGATTCCTACAATTCTCTGTGTTGTGTCCATGATCTCGGTGGAAAATGATAGTAAACATTTGGGCTTCTTGTTGCTATGTCTCCCCTTAGCCTGGGAGGCCATTTGACGAAGGAGGATTCCTTGATAGCCATTAGGATCTCTCCTCTCTTAGCATTCAAAGGCGTGTAACTCATTCTTTCCACAGGTGGGGTCCTGGAGCGTGGAATTGACTTGCGAGTTCGCGAAGGGGACCGACTTCTTGAGTTGCTTCTTCCCTTGCATGGGGACTTGCTTTTGTTTCTTTTCCTATCCACCATTGCTCGTTCCTTCATTCTCTCTCTTCCTCTTTTCTGGAAGTGGGTTGTCGATCTTTTGATTGATCTCCTCTTGGGTACCGATGAACTGATCTGCTAACTTAAGAAATTCAATGATGTCCTTTGTTTTGTTAGCTACCACATGCCGCTTAAACTCTTTGTGGGCGATTCCTTTCTTTGCTGCAGTGAGTCGCACCGCCGGGTCGAGGTCTGGTATATGCAGGCCAGTGTCATTGAAGCGCTTAATATAGCTTCTGATCGATTCTCCTTCCCTCTTAACCATGTTTAGAAGGCTTTCCTGTGATTTTAAACACTTCTTACTTGTAATGAAGTGCACAGTAAACGAGTTGGTGAACTGGGACCACCTTTTGATGGAGTTCGACGCAAGATTTCGGTACCAAGTTTGAACTACCACCTTAAATGTAGTAGAGAAGGCCACACACATGAAGAACTCATCAGACCTAGCTACGTGCATCTGAGACTAGAAAGAGTTCACAAGGTCATTGGGGTCAAACGACCCGTTATACTTGTATAATGGGGGCATCTTAAAATCATTCGGCATTGAAGTTGCTAAGAGTGAAGGTGCAGTCTTTGTAGCCACTGAGCTCGCTTCTTCCTTTCCTTTGGTTTGCTCTTCCCGTTGTCCTGGCTTCATTGGCGGGCTGTTCCTGGCCAAGGGGCAGCGTGTTTTGCGATGTCACCACTGTTGCTTCTTTTCCGGCCCGACGTTGGTGCTGCTGACTTCAGCCTAGTATGGTACTTTGGCCTTGTCGCGAGGTAGATCCTAGTTCCTTGTTGAATTCTATAGGTTGTGGGGCTTGAACTGGCTCTCAAGAGGGACGGAGAGGCTTTGTCTCTAGTTCGCACCTCGAACCCCAAACTAGTTGTTTGCTCGTGAGCTGTCATTTTCTTGTTGTAAGTACCGAGGTCAATTGGGTTGACTATCTCCAAACTTGTTTCTAAGATTTCCTTGCGAGACTAGAGGAGTGTGCGGGCTGTCTCTCCTCCCATGGGGCAAAACCTGACTCCTAAGATAAGTTGGTACTTGTGAGGTCTCTTCGCCCTAATGAGGAGATCGGCTGAGTTTCTGGTTAGTTCCAAGCCGGATTGGGTTCTGGCCCTAACGGGGCTCTGGGTGCCAAGGTCAAACCGTCTGCTGGTTTGGATGTAGTGGTGGGAACTGGTGTTGATACTACTGTACAAATAGTACTGTTGGAATTGTTGGACATGCTACATGTGGATCTGAATAGCCCAGATGCACTGAACGATGTCATGAAACTAGGAATGCCTGATTCCGGGGGGGGGGGGGGGGGGGGGGATGGGGGGGACAGAGAAAGTTGCACCTACCACTAGGGGAAGTGGGACGCCCACTTGCGTGGTGCTCAGTGGTATGGACAGTGATGGGACTTCGGAAGCTATAAGCGGAATAGTGAATTGGCCGCTGCATACCGTAGGACCTTGGGGGAAGGTTGGTTGTTGGGCTTGCCCCCTGGTGATGTTCATCTCGACACTTTTCTCGGTGTGGCTGGAAGATGCCATTGAGGTTGAGATTAAGTTTGAAACTATAAAGAGATAGGGATGACTTTTCGATCGTATTCCCATAGACGGTGCCAATTGATGGTGTGCGATCTAACCAATCCTAGCTAGAGGGCGATCTGAACAGTGGATCAGAGAACCCGGGGTAGCTTAACTGACGAAGTCGCTCCGATGCTTAAGTTAATACTTATGCTATGAATGCGAGATGAATGCTTGAGTGCTTGAGTGCTGGTGAGTAGAGTAATCAAATGTACCTTTGCCTTGAAGTTTCATGTCTTTATATACTGGAGTAGTTTTGGGTCGTACGAAAGAGCTCCGAGGTCTTCAGGTTGTGAAGATAAGGTTTGTTCCGTTTTGAAGGAGAGCAGTGTGTTGATAAGGTTTATCGTCTTCCTCTGGTTCAAGCAGAGCTGTGATAAGTTCTTATCGTGGCCTCGGGAAATTCGAGATTTATTGGCTCATCGTGACCTTGAGAGATTCGGGATTCATTGGGGAGGCCTTTGGAGTCGGTTATATAGCGTTTCGACTCATTAACTCCGAGTTAGAATTTCAATTCTTTAGTTCCGAACTAGATTGGGTGTCGAGGTGTCTCTATACCGAGGTGGGTTTTGGACCAAGGTGACTGAATATCCGAACTCCAAATATTACAAACTGAGCTTGCCTGGATCAATTATCATCATTCGATCAGATCGCGCCTATGTATCCCCTTCTTACTAGGTCGTTCCAAATCACCTCTCGTCACCTGATTTAATTATATATTTGTATATATTAATATGAGTACTCCAAGTCCAAGAAAATGTGGTTTCAAGTTGCAAATGCAGGTACAATAACACACTTTTTAACTCTTCATTAGATGCAGAAATTATATTTCCAATGGCTTCAAGTCCCGAGAGGCCGGACGTGTCTGCAGACGACAAACGAAATTAAACTAGTAAGAACCCAAAAAATGCCCGTCCTTGATCCGATAACCCGATTGCTGCTTTCTTAATCAATGTATTATATATTATTTACTTAATTTGGTGGCTGGTTGGTACATGCGAATGTGATGATACATAAAACACATATATCATGTGCTGGGACCGAACCAAGTAATTAATTAATTAAACAGGTGGATATTGCAACTCGGAGCCCTGATACTGTATTATTAAAATGTCATTATTCAAGTGATTGATACTGATTATTGATTAATTACCGATGTGGTTAAGACTTGAAAGAATAAGCCGCGGCATTCTTATGTCTTAATTAGTTTATTAAACGCTAATTAAATAACGGAGGGTGGCGGGCTAGTAAACGGTAAAGGGACGGAGAGCCCGACTTCAAGTTGAGGATATAACTTGTATTAGCATTATAAACGCACGTGCCTTGATTAGGCAATTAATTACGGCACAATTTATTAGTTAAAACTTGTTATAACCTAAAACGCGATTAAAGGAAGTGTTGCCGCCTCTATACTCCATGAGGTTGGAGGTCGAACAAGTGATGATGAAACGAAGACGGTACGCTTGTGTTAATGCTAAATGCTAACCACTTACCCATGTTTTTCTGGTATTAATTAATTGCCTAATATAAATTTTTTAGAAAGAATCTACCATTGCTGGCCTGAGTTTTATTGGTTGGAAATGAAGAGCTACTAACACATACACCGTTCACTTGTTTTCAATATAAATAATATAATTATACTTTACTGCCAGATGCTACTCTGCAACAATGATGGTGTTTTGTTCTTGATGATGTTTATTTTAAAACGCTGTTTGGTAGAACATCTATTAAATAAATGTTTGTTTCGGTATGTATAATTCAATCCTTCGTTAAAATTTTATTTTAATATTTCTTTTTAACACCAATGCATTTATTTATTATTCAGTTTATATACCTTGGAATCACATCTTCTAATGAATGGTGTCCAACTGTTAAATAAACCACACTGTACCAAATAGCTTCAAACTTTCAATTGTATAATGTATGTATCTGCTCAACCACCAATCACCAATGGAAATAAAACACGGTTTTGCTTGGTTTTCCGTAGAGAGAAACGAGAAAAGGTCAAAAGAACCTACCCTAAGATTTCATATAAAGTTACTTAAGCGGCATCCTGAGCTTTTCAAAAAGACTTAAATATAACTTATGGCTGACCCACTAGAATTAAACATACCCTGAGTTCTTTTAAAGAACTTAAATATATCCTCCATTAATGAGAAATCACTTGTAAAGTCATTTAAAAGTTTAAAACTCCTATTTTATCCTTTGGACAAGGAGAAGGAACGTAAAAGAAGGGTTAAGAGAAAAAGAGAAGAGAGAGAGATCATATGTTCTCCATTCATTTAATTGTGGTATATTTTTACGTCCCAAACCATGGACTGGTTCAATTTGAAGAACTCACGCCCATAGATATCAGAATTTGATTGGTCAATATCAAACTTCATAAAGTGATCTTATCATCAGTCTTTTGAGAATCCCTTTCATCTAAACGTTTTAAATTTTAAAGCTTCTTATTTCACATTGAAGCTGGTAGTTTTTATGAACTTGGGTTCTCATCATGGACTCTAGGTTGAGAGGAATGGGTCTTCTGGATTTTTCATGTGGAGGAGGTATTTGCTTTAATAATATATGACCTTGGCAAGGTTGATATTTATATATGTCTTCCATTTTGGAAAAGTTGGATATTGTTTATCATAGTTTCAAACACATCATCAATGTAGAATTGAGAGCTGTATTGTTATTGATTTTATTATCATATTGGATGGGTTTACAATCTTCTCTAGGTTATTGTTCGTACATGCATGGCCATGTGGGGGTGGAGAGAGAGAGACTCTGGTACACGTTGTTGGCTTGTTGCTCACCACCCACATGAATTGGAAAATTTTAAAGTATATTTTAAAAATATGAAAGAAAATAAAGGATGAAAGGGCCACAAAGTATATTTAAATATTTTTGAAAAACATGTTTAAATTAATTTATGAAAGCTAAAGATATATTTAAGTTTTCAATTAGTTAACTTCATGCAACTGGTTCTAATATGTAATTAGAGAAAACAGTTGAATAGTTAATTAATATGAAATGGACAAGAAGATGCCACCATTATTGCCCAACCCAAAGACCTAACACAGATTTAGATTTGTGTTTATTTTAATTTAATTATGTTTGTTTCCTTTTTTTGGCAAATAGTATTTTACCATCCAATATTCTTTTAAAATGATGATGATGCATGCACGTGTTTGAAACACGTCCCTTAGGGCCTAGTCTTTAGGACTGATCCTCCTGGATATCTACTATCTATTGGATATAGGTTTTGCTACAGATAATTCTTGTATCATTTAAATTTCAAATTGTACATATCCTTGACTATGTATATCCAATGAATAAACTCAATCAATCTTCGTGATGTTTGGAAGCGTAGGTGTTTTTTGGGATCGATTCTTAAGAAAAAAATGCTCATGTTTTCAAGACCTATTTTCACAAAAAAAAAAAAATGCTTCTGTCATGTAGGCAATGAAGAATACTATGTTATTTGGTAAGACGATTTTTATCACCGTTTTTCGTGTATGTACTGATAGGTAAGCACCACAGAGGATATACATCAATCAACTGTTAGAATAATTGGTTCACCGATGCATGAAACGCTACATCGGTGGAGTCCCAATTTTCGAGACATACCTAATTTTTTAATAATTGGCTGAACCAAACAATAAGATACATGAACATTTATTGAAATGCCTATATAAACCTGACATAGCACCATTTTTTTGAAAAATGACCATGATTCCAAACATCCCCTTTATCTTTCCATCAGATTTCTTTCACCCTTGAATTAGTGTTTACAATAAATAATTCCGGATTCTGGAATCAGGAAGGAGGATTGCCTCTAACTCTAGTGGGCTTTTTGGAATCAAGGTGATGAGTCATAACTTTACCAAAAACCATGCATTAATCCACTAATTAATTTCATCTACGAAAGACTGCTGCATGCATGCATTTTGTGGTAGCTTAATTAGTAATGGTAGTAGATAAGAATACTCTGTACAACTGTGGACGAATCAGAATTAATTAATATTATATGATCAGCAGTCCAAAAGCACGAGCCCATTGAATCAGATAATGGAATACTCCAGTACTCACAGTCCAAATTGCTACAATGAATTAGGATTTACAAAGTAGATAGCAAAGTATGATTCGAGGCATATTGTACCGTGTCTTTGAAAAAGAGATATAGGATATATATGAAAATTGGACATATCGTCTTTTTCATATATATTGGTAATATATCGGTACGATACAGTAGTGATTTGGATATTTCGATATTGTATCGGTTGATACGGAGGTGTATCTATCGATACAATACCAAAATGATACGGGCAGAAACTTAAAATGACAAATGGGTTTTTCAACTCCGCCCCCCCAAACCACTCCAAATCTTTGAAAAACTTGCCAATGTTGCAAGATCTACAAAACAAAAAAAAAAAAAACAAAACAACAAAAACGCATCTAAAGAGATGATTTTTTAAGTTTTGTGAAATATTGCGAAAATAGGTGAGCTTTTCAACTTTTTTTTTCATTTAATACTTTTGATTTGTTGTTTTTCTGTTTGAATACTTGAATGTGTTATAATCTTGGATGATCTACATTTCCCATGTCAAAAAATCACAATTTTTTTTATTATATGTGTAGATATATGGATGTTTTTAGGAAAATTGGAAAAAAATAAAAAATAAAGAAAATCTTGAAAAAATGTTTGTTTTTTTTTATTTTAATGTAAGAAATTAATATGTTAGAAATCTATGGATGATCTACCATATCCATGTAATATTTGAAATTTTTTGTCTAGTATTTTTTGTTTGAACTTTTTGTCATTTTTGGAATTAAATATTCAATATTTATCTTTTACTGTGATTTGTCCATAAGAACTGCATATATTCTTAATATATGACCGGTCTATCATATTCATTGATCATTTGATCTTTTTTCTTCAAATATGATTTTTTTGTTGATTTTTTTGTAATTTTCACTTAAAAAATACTAATTAATTACCTTTATTGTAATTTTCCCATAAGGATTGAATATATTGTTAACATATGTCTGATCTATCATATCCATATATCATTTGATATTTTTCCTTAAATATTATTTTTTGTAATTTTTAGAATTAAAAACAAATATTAATTATTTACTTTTACCGTAATTTGCCTATAATGATTGAATATATTCTTAATATATGGATGATCTATCATATATATAGATAATTTGATATTTTTCTTCAAATATGATGTTTTTGTTGATTTTTTTTGTAATTTTCAGAATTAAAAATAAATATTAATTAATTATTTTTTATTGTAATTTGCCCATTAGGGTTGAATATATTCTTAATATTTGGCTGATATATCATATCCATATATCAGTTGATATTTTTTTCTTCAAATATGATTTTTTTTTGTAATTTTCGGAATTAAAAACAAATACTTTTTAATTATTAGACATTAATATCTTGTGTTGGATTATATTATATGTGTTGAATTGAATTAGTAAATATTGTTGTGATTATAATTTTAATAAACATTGTTTAGATGTTCATGTATGTTTGACTATGATGCGACTCCTCATAAATTCTATTAAAGTATATAAAGTTAATGTATATATCTTATTAAAGCCTTTATATTTAGTGTTATTGATGTATTTTTATGCATGTTATATTGAAATTGCTTTCCTAATATGCCAAAAGTATCTGATGCTTTGAACAAGTGCATGAAATTTATATATTTATGAATTAATGCATGCTGGTGAAAAAAAAAAAACCAACAGATTGTGTTAGTGTATGAAGCAGGAAATGCTGAAATCTGAACAAAAGACAACAAAACCATGGTTTTTAAAACTGACTCAGTGACTGAATCATTCAAGGGTCTGGTTACCGATTCGAACAGTCTGACTGTTTTACCTAAACAGTCAGCCCATTCTGACAAAAAAAATTAAAAAATTGTCAAAACCATTTGAACGATTAACCGGCCGGTTCAGTGGTTTGCTGAACAAAATCTATGGTTTTGAAAAAAACAAAACCAGTCAAATAACTGGTTCCTGATTTTTCCGATCCAACCGACTGGTCCAGTCCAGTTTTCAAAACCACGAACAAAACATAAGCAGGCATAACGACGTTGATCTATATATGATGCATTCTCATTACTTTTACCTCAGAGCAAATATTAATTTGCTTCTAACACTCCTAATATCTACCTCTTTGCGTCTTAAGATACCTTTTTAATAAAATACTTTTGTTTCATTCCTTTTCTTTTTTAATTTTTCGAATATTTATTATTGCTTGAAACTTGTATAGGAGTCATTACTCTTTTAAATAAAAAATGAATTGTACAACATTACATTAACAGCTTTTTTTTCTTATAGAGATATAATAGCTAGATTCAAAATCGCACCACCATTAGGACAATTCATCCCTCAGTTGGTATTCCTTTTCCTTTTAATAACCCGAAGTCCCGAACAGAAATTTGTTGGAAGCGAACAGATTATAAAGTCAGCTCACACACCTACTCTATCTTATGGCATCACCGCTGAATTTCTGAACGGAACACGCAAAATGTCAGCTGAAAATAAGACAAATAAAAAACAGATACATGTGAAATTTGATGTACCTAATTCGAAAAATGGTCTTGCACTCCACATACTACTGCTTTGAGTTTAGATGGATTTCCTTGAAACAGGTTACAACTTCTGTGTGAAAAGACAATTTCCTCAACTGATTGTATCCGTTCATGTCTTTAACTCTCAAATTTGCAAGAAAAGAAAAAAAAAACAAATAAGAAAAGATTAAAAAAAACGATGTCGACTACTTAGGAGTTGCAATGGTGAATGTGTACCATCAGAGCATTCTGAGCAATCAAAATTGCTTTTCTTTTCCTTGATATTTTCACATGCCATAAAAATGCATCGTACCCTACACCCAATCAAAATTCAAAAAATTATTACGCATCGGCCCCTTTCCAATAGTATTGGGTCAGGACCTGGTTTTAGAGGATAGTCACCACTTAAACCGATTGCTCCGAATCAGTATTGAAAAAAATAAATGAAACTAAAAAAAGCCGATATAGGCCGATATATCCTAGCCGCATATCACCCTGTATCGATACTTTAAACCTTATTAAGAATATATTATGTCATTCGAAATCGGTCTGGTCCTTACCGTCAATATTCCACAATTGTGGTGCAAGCAATAATAAGCCCCGCCTTGAATTAAATGAAATGTTATCATAATCAATTAACTTGATTTTGTGTTCTAACCCTGCGTTAAGACACTGTGGTAGCAATTAATTAATTAGCATTTTACTTTTTAAAATATAACAACACCAAATCATCCAACCCATGCAGTGTTAGTAGTTCCACTTCCACATGCTGTATATACAGTGAAATGGTAACCAGAGTAATCCGCCTTAATCGCACATACATCTTGGGGATGTAGACTCGTACGTACTAAAATCACATTCTCAATTAAAACGTGTTTTCAACAAGGTGCTTCACCAATACAGGGAAATTAATTAAATAAAGAGCTTTGAGACAGACAAACATATAAATATATATATATATATATATATATAACGATTAAAATAACACAGAAAGGTAGCACGAAAGCCTAGAGTTAATCGCGCCTGCTTGTATGTATATAGCATAGGAGGAAAACAACAACCAAAAAGCAACAAGAACTGATCGAAAGAAAGAAAAAAGAATTCGTTTATATATATATAGATAGATAGATCATATGTTGCCATTGAAAAGCCAGTGAAAAGATAAGGCTGATGGTTGAATCAATCCAGAACTGATCGAAAGAAAGAGGGAGAGCAACAAAAAATTGTTGAATTATTGCCATCCCTCCTCCTCTATGACATCATGGCATGAATTAATTTTCAAAGACAAAGCCAATGTTTAGGCCTAAACTTCCTCAAAGGTAATTGCAGCTGCTAGTGAGAACTCAGTTTGAGGAAGTTTTGTTTTATTAGGATTTACACTTCATCGAACCAAAGACTTTATGAGTAATTATATATGTATATTCGTTATCAATTGGAGGAATTTTTGGCATAATTCTCATAACCTGAGGTCTACCTACCTCATTAATTACTAGAAACTTCTTCTATATAAATATAACACGGCATGCCGGCAAGAATTTCATCGTCTAAAACGGTCGAGTTTATCTTGTCTGGTAAAATTCGAAATAATTAATTACATATATAAAATTACTTCAACTTTTTTTAACCCCAAATTTCAAATTTTGCTCTTGGTGTCGGTGGAGGGGTGTCCATCTTAAAATTTTATTAATCAACGAAATCAAAGATAAATACAAGGGACCCAAAACCCTTAGAAAATCGGTACTTCTTATCCCACTCAATCCTGCATGCCCAACAGCATTAAAAATAAAATTATAAATAATCCCCGACAAAAGGTAAACATATATAGAAGTCATCATCATCATCAATATAATTAATAAATATGCAAATTAATTAAACGGAAAGAGTCATATAATTAATCTTCCTTTAAGAAATTCTTAAACTCATGAAGAGGAAAGGAAGACCTTGAAAACCTGATGTCTTTTCAGTGATATCCAAATTAGCTAGTATATACGTACGCACGCACAAGGGGTTTCCTTCATGAAGGGTGTGATGGAATTTGATTCTGATCATGGAGTTGCGCATGCGCAGCGGCCTCTTTTAGGTCCCAGCTGCTAATTTATAAAAATTAATATGTAAATAATAATAATACTGCCATGGAGCATGTGTCTTACTCTTACCAACTAAACATTTTTCTTACAACTCTCCAACTCCATCTCCACCTCATTAATTGATGATGTCATTGCTACACATAAATCACTTTCGACTTTTATACATTGATATTGATACGTACGGTTGTAATCGGTTTCAGTAAACGTGATAGATGGATCAGTTGAGCTTTATTGATAAATATAAAATCACCTACTTTCTGTTTTGAACTTTTTTTCTTACTTCAATTAATTGGTAAAAACTAAAAACTTTGTATTATTCTTCAAAAACGATACGACGATGGATGATGCAAAAGAATATTGAATTAATTACTTGCATTCCATGTGGAAATCATAATTGCAGGCCTATTCATTTTGAAAGGGAATATTTGAAATCCGGCTTCCAAGTTTAACTATGACTATAAAGTAGCTAGGGGGGCCGGCCGGGGCACTTTCTCAGAAACTGAGCTATGGAAATTAAGAGGTCATCTGGATAAGTCCAAATGGCCACCAATCAGAAAATGTCGTTTACACTCCTTTCATCTGGGTCGTAATTATATATTAGCTTCATTTAAACACCAAGGGAGCTGAGGAAATGTCCAGATTTGAAGATCCCCAGAGATATCCACATGAATAAATGCATGATATGGAAATGACTTTAGACTCTCAACCTAGCTAATTAGCCAATCCAAGTCAATGGATCGAGCTCTGGGTGTTAATTAGCTAGGGTTACAATTTACAAATGAATGAAGCTGACTCGTGGTATATATATCCTCAAGGCTAGGTCAACCTGGTTTGTCTAGTCTAGTTGAAAAGATTTGATGATTGAACTTTACTTGGCTTTGTGGGTGGGTGTGGCATTAGCACTGTAAAACTGTTTCGAAATTCAGATCAGACTCGGCCTTAAAGGTGATCAAGCTATCCTAGCTAGCTAACCACCCTAACGAATAAACCATTAGCTAGAGCCAATATCACTTTCGAGATGATGGCTAGTGGCTACCTTTTCCAGTTTTCTTGGGCTAGAAATATATATATATATATATATATAATAAAATAAAATAAAAAGGCTAGTCTGATCAGTCTCACAATGAAAAGTACATAGATATGGACAAAAGAGACATGCCGATGCTGTGAATTAGGGATGAGCCCTGTCCTCAGCCTTAATTTCTAGACTGGGTACGGCCCGGTTCAGGACCGAACTGATCAATTGCAAACGTTCTATATATGCATCTGAGGGCTGGGCCCAAACTCAAACTCGATTAACTCAAGTACTCAACAATGTGCTGTTCCTATGCCTGTGCGGAACTTAATTGATCACCCAATATAAACCAGCAGGCGCCTTTCTTTGAAGGGTAAACTACTATAGTAATTATTTTTTAACTCACCTGTATTTTCAGACAAATACACTTATCCCACCAAACTACGTACAGGAAATACCGGATCACAGGCGCCTTACACGCAAATCTCCCGTCTTATTAGTTATTATTCATGAGAAATATTTTCAATGCACGGTGGATGTACGTACATCTGAAGCGCCCATTTGTGATGAGCAGTAGCATTGGTTTCCAAATGTCATTAATAATTTTGTTTTTTTATTTTTGTACGTCTTGATAAAATCAATTTGTTGGAACTTGGAAGTTGTGAAACGAAGAGACGAGCACGAGCACGAGCACGAGCAGTGTTAAATCATGCACGCTGGAGGTGTTTTGGAACTAACGACAGGAGAACCGGCCGGGCTCAATTAATTCAGACTACCCATGTCATGTGAAATCGCTTTCTCGTGTTCACTTGACTGCCGACTGCCGTATGACGGTATGAGACAATCAGAGCACAGTGATTTCAGGGAATATGAGCGATGATTATTTATTTCTGAGTACATTAGTTGTTCCAGCTTCAAGGACAAATTAAAGGTGGATTATACGGAGAGTCAGCTTACGACTTTTCCAGCCGTGCCAGCTCTTCCTGTGAAGCCATATTCGGCCTCTCTTTCATTTGAGACCAACAACACTGAGCCCGGTTTGATTGCTTTGATCATCCGATATGATTCTGATAAATTATTGATCAAAATTAAGAAACCAAAACGGAGTGTCCTTTTACGTTGGTGTCTCGCTCACATCTAATTTGGGCTCTCCAGAATTTTTTACAAACAATAGCAATAGCAATAGGCCGTCGGTATGGAGCCCAATGTGTCAAATAGCTAGCTAGCCAGCAGCAGAACTCAGAAGCATGCATGGCAAGCCAACTTTAATTTGTCTTCCACAATCAACTTTTGAATATAAATCTACAGTCTTGCTATGAACAGTACTTTCTATTACTGTGTAAGAATAGCAACGTGATGACAAGTGTTAAAAGATCGAATTGGTTTGAATTGGTCCAATATGGAATTGGTCTAAAGTGTATTTCTTTCTATTTAGCTAATTACTTTGTAAAGGGTAACGCTTTATTTGATGGGAGGATGACCATCTATGGTCTTATGTGGATTTCTTCTTGTTATGAGGCATGCAAATGATAGGTAAGCAACTGTTGTTTGATCATTATGACCATCAGGTACAATAATTAATTGAAGGCCAGTTTTGGGATGCAGGCCATCTCATTCTCCTCCAAAATTGATAATCGCAAATGGCCGGTGGGGCATCATCAAATTATAAGCTAGGTAAGCAACTGTTGTTTTATCATTATGTTCTTTTCCTATATTTGCTTCATATACTTAATTTTGCTTCAAACAAAACATTTGAACCAGAAATTTATTAATGGAGAAAATCTAACAGAGTCTCTTTGCACCTATGTTCTATCGTTTTATTTATGATCGATGTTAAAACTTGATCCTTGCATGGGTAATACCTGGATCCTTCACTTCTATCCCAAAGTTCCTATGCCAAAACATGATTCTTGCATGGGTATAGGTAGGGGATATCTGTTGGGCCAATTGTAACCTAATTTGAGTTGTCATTTGTAATAAAACGTGAAACTCCTATTATAACCAATTCATTCTTAATTGTTGTCAATACCCTAATTGACTATATGGACTATTATCAATAGGGGTGTCAATGGACCGATTTATGGCCCAATCTAACTCAATACAATATGGGCCCATAAGCAAAATTGTCCAAGTCTGATCCAACCTAAATATAATGGGCAAAGAATCTAATCCAATTCATTTTTATACAAATGAATCCAAACAGCTAGCTCGTTAATTGAAAGAATCCAACCTAGACCACATGCATGTCTTTTTGAGGGAAAAGGGATCCAAAGAGACATGCATACGTCTCTTAGGGTGCTTTACTTTGGCAAGGTTGTCATCAGTGACCAATAGCAACTCTTAGGCTGTGGGGTTGGAACGATTCCATTCAATCTGCTCTCCCTACTCATCCTACTCAAAAATAGGTCTGCGCCATTAGCAAAGACCTTCCCCCTCTTAATTGCTATAGTGAAGATTATTTGTGATTCAAGTGTCAAATAATTGAGATTTATGTCTAAGTTGAAGAGCAAAATCAGCCCTCACATTATAGGAAAACAATATTCTTTTAAACCTTCTTTGCATTTGTACTTAAATATTAGTTGGCTTTCTTAATGGTGTGTTACTTAAACCTCCAAAAAGGTTTTTCCATTCTTTGCCTACATTGCATTTTTTTTATTTTTTATCAGTTGCATTTTTTTGAATTGTCATTTGATGAATGAAGATTTGGCCCGACCTCGTAATTACGCAACACGTGGCAAAGGCAATAGTTCGGCACAACAGCGCGCCTAAGGCGAGAGCACCAAAGGGAGGAACCAGCGATCCGAACTCCCTACTAGGAGCCCGAACTCTTCCTTAGGCCCCGAGCCACTCAAAGGACAGTAACCCGAACTGGCCTGCATTATGGCAGTTCGGGACACTCCTCTCCGAACTGGCCTGCCTTATGGCAGTTCGGAACATACCTTCGAATTCAAGACTTCACCTCGCTCACCACTCCAGCACTTCGCCTCTAGGATGCCAAACTAAACAACCGTACAATGCCGGACACAGAGGAAGTTCGTATCCAGGGGCGGCGCACCTGACTGACTTGGGATCTGACGCTTGACAGCCGCACTCCAAACGGCCACCTGCCACCGCCACCTGCCACCACCATCTCCAGTTACAGAGACGGCTCTGACAAGGAGCAGTGGCGGTTCTGTCCCAGTAGAAGGGATGACACCCGAACTGGCAGAAACACAGAAATAATCATACTCGACCTGACAGGAGCCTCGGAGTGAGTGCGCGAAGTGGTTATAAAAGGCCCCCCACCCCCAACAACAAAGTATGCAAACTTTGCGCCATCTGATTTTATCTTGCCTTTGAAAGAATACTAACTTGAGCTACGGAGCAATCTCACTGGGTTCCCTCTGGAGTTCTCTCATCATCTCCGTTTCAAGCTTCCCATTGCTCCTGTCAGAGGCAAGGTCGTTGACAGCTAGGACCGGTCGGATCGCGCACAATCAATTGGCGTCGTCTGTGGGAAATGCTTCTAAAAGCCTCCCTCTAAAACTCTCTTACCTCTCTTACCTCCTCCTCTTCCAAAAAATCCAACACCCATGGCTTCCTCCAACAATGCCGGACGTGGCACAGAAACGACCACCACCGGGGAACAACTCCAAGTTCCCGTGGTGTGCATCGGGCAGTTCACCATCCCTCTTTCAGTGGATGGGATCCCCAGCTTGAATGCGCCACAAGCAGTGACACCTCTGAACCTTCCTTCCTTGAACGTCCCTTTTCCACTCCCTATCGAAGCAACCTTCGCTGAACCAACTGTTGTCCCACTGGCGACCCGCAAGAACCAGTTGGATGACCTAATGCAATGCATGCGGGCAATGCAAGCCAAATGCAACAATTCCAACAACATCAACTCCAGCAGCACCAAGTACTACACCACCTCTCCCAACACCATTATCAGTAGCAGTTCCCTCAGCTACCCCTGAACCAGTCATTGCTTCCACCTCGGCACCCTGTTCCGAAGCCGGTTAAGGCCTCCCCTCAAGGTGGACGCCCTCACCGAGGAGAAGCTTCCCAACTCCAAAACCCCCTAATAGTTAGGCCTCATCCCAGGCCGAAAGGAAAGAAAAATTACCCCCGCCTCGTAGCTCGCAGGTGGGTCGGGAACCTCGCCCACAAAGTCAGCACCTCGGTGCTCCAAGCCTGAGTTCCCGCTCACGGAGAACCGGTTCAGTGCCCTAGCAGCAGACCAACATTCTGGGCCCATCGAGCTCGGCAGCACGGATGCTAGCAGTGCCAGTACCAGGCCCGCTCAATGAAGTCGTCGAACTGCCACCCGTGTCCTGCCCGAACACAGAGGAGAGGAAGAGACGAGCTCGGGCAAGGTAAAAGCTGCTCCAATTCTCTAAGTTCCTTCCCCCCTCGCATCAGAACTCCTGGCAGTCCCCATGCCTAGAGACTTCAAGCTCCCACCCTTGGACAAGTATGATGGGTCCTTTGACCCCAACGACCATGTCAATGCTTTCTAGTCCCAAATGCATCTCACTAGGGCTAGTGAATCAGGCATGTGTGTGGCCTTCACCACCACCTTCAGGGGGGGCCCGCACCTGGTACCGGAACCTAGCCCTCGTGTCAATAAGAAGTTGGGCCCAGTTCGTGTAGATCTTCACCGCACACTTTGTTACCAGCAAGCGGTGCCCCAGGACCGAGGAAAGTATCTTCGGGGTAGTCCAGAGGGAAGGAGAATCCATCCAGAGATACCTCAAGCGGTTCAATGAAGCATGCTTGCAGATACTGTGATTAGACCCCGCGGTACATCTCGCGGTGGCCAAGAGAGGGGTAACGCACAAGGAGTTCAAATGGCACATGGTAGCTAGCCAGCCAACGACTGTGGCCGATTTCCTCAAGCTCGCAGACAAGTTCATGAGAATAGAGGAAGAAATTAACCAAAGAACCGAAGGCAGGGTCGAGAAAAGAAAAATGGAAGGTGAGCCCTCCAACCCAGGCGATAGAAGAAGCTAGGCCCGAGAGGCGAAGCCAAGCCAACTGTCCCGAGCCCCCTTAGCAGTTTGGACGGATTATACCCCGTTAAACACAAGGCGGACCGAGATCTTGATGACGATCAAGGACGCCCCCTACGTAAAGTGGCCACCTCGCCTAAAGAGTAATCCAAACAACAGAAATAAAAATCTATGTTGTAGTTTTCATAGAGATCACGGTCATAGTACCTAATAAAGTAATAATCTCCGGGACATGATAGAGGGACTCATCCGTCGCAGATACTTGAGAAATTTTGTACAACATAATAATAATAATAATAAGGCAGGTCGGAAAGGGGAGCACAAAAAGGATGCCCTCGAGTCCAACAGCAAACCGGCCGAAGCCTTGCAGCGACCGCCTCCAGAAGAGAGGCTAGTTCGGGGCACCATCCATGTAATAGTAGGAGGTTCGGTAGTAGCAGGGTGCACTTCGGCAGTAGCACGGACGTCAGTTCGCGAGTCAACTCGAGAAGAATAAAACCCTCCTAAGAGGCCAAAGACAGAAGAACCGATCTTTTCATGGAAGACGACGTGCGAGGTGTCCACTATCCCCACGATGACGTGCTCATCATAAAACTAAGGATCAGCGACTTCAAAGTCCGACGCGTACTTGTAGACTCAAGCAGTTCGGCGGACATCCTCTTCAAGTCAGCGTTTGACCAACTACAGTTGCAGAGAAGCGAGTTGAAGCCCGCAAACACTCCTTTGATGGGCTTCAGCGGAGAGGAAGTCAGGCCCCTGGGGAAGATAACAGTACCTGTGGAAGTCGGCACATGGCCTTGTGCGGTAAGACTCAACCACGATTTCTTGGTGGTCACGACCCCCTCCCCATACAATGCCATAATAGGGCGGCCAATTACGCATATTCTACGGGCAGTGGTCTCCACCTACTATTTGACAATGAAGTTCCCCATGGACTTCGGTGTGGGGGTAGTGCGGAGCGACCGGCTAGAGTCTCGCAAGTGTTATGTTGCCACCCTGAAGGGAAAAAACAAGGCAGTTGACGACCTCGAACTGGAGCAGCCTATGGAGCCGGGCGAGGAACGAGCTTCGGCCACAGAGGAAACCGTCACGATCCCGACCTCGGCTACAGATCCTACTCGAACGCTATAGATCGGTGCTTCCATCAAAGAGCCTCTACGAATTGAACTGGTGAGTTTCTTACTTCAAAATTTAGATATTTTTGCATGGTCCGCGGCCGATATGCCCGGTATTGACCATGGCCTTATAACTCACAAACTTAACACTGACCCTGTAGTTAGACCCATTAGACAAAAGAAACGCAGCTTAGCCCCGGAGTGCTGGAGGGCAGACGACGAGGAGGTTGAAAAGCTCCTCGTAGTGGATTTCATAAGGGAAGTTCATTACCCGAGCTGGGTAGCCAACCCAGTGCTGGTGAAAAAAGCAAACGGCAAGTGGTGCATGTGCGTCGACTACACCAACCTGAACCGAGCTTGTCCAAAAGACTGCTTCCCCCTCCCCCGAATTGATCGCCTAGTGGATGCGACCACGGGACATGAGCTGCTAAGCTTCTTGGACGCCTACTCAGGCTACAACCAAATCAAGATGGACCAGTCCGATGAGGAAAAAACCAGCTTCATAATCGAGTTTGGCCTGTACTGTTACAAGGTCATGCCCTTCGGACTAAAGAATGCTGGGGCGACCATCCAAAGACTTGTAAATAAGCTTTTTCGGCCCTTAATTGGCATGAAAATAGAATGTTATGTAGATGACATGGTCGTCAAGACGCAGTTCTCACAAAAATTAATACAAGACTTAGATTCTGCCTTCCAAATTCTGTGTCAACTTAGCATGAAACCAAACCCCAACAAATGTGAATTCGGTGTCACGGGTAAGTTCCTAGGGTACATCGTCAACCGGCGCGGTATTAAGGCCAACCCGGATAAAATAAAGATCATCCTAGATATGAGACCACCCCGAAAGGTAAAAGAGGTTCAGAGGCTAACCGGACGCATAGCCGCTCTGAGCCGCTTCATGTCCAAATCGGTAGACCGCTGTCTGCCTTTCTTTAAGGCAATCAAAGGCAAAGGGTTCGAATGGACCCAAGACTGCCAACTCGCGATCGACGAGCTAAAGAGCTACCTCGCCACTGTGCCAACCTTAGCCAGGCCCGAGGAAGGCGAGGTCTTAGAACTGTACCTCTCGACGAGTGACGAGGTGGTCAGTTCGGTACTAATAAAAGAAGTAGATTGGGTCCAGTGGCCCATCTACTATGTTAGTAAAATTCTGCAGGGAGTAGAGGCAAGATACCCGCAGATAGAAAAGCTAGCATACGCACTGGTAATTGCAGCTCAGAAACTCCGCCCATATTTCCAGGCTCACACCGTCATCGTCTTGACTGACAAACCTCTGAGACAAGTCTTACTCAAGCCCGAAGTTTCCGGTCGGCTGACGAAGTGGGCCATCGAGCTCAGTGAGTACGACCTCCAGTACAAGCCACGGACTGCCATTAAGGCCCAAGCCTTAGCAGATTTTTATCATTGAGTGCACATTCAGCCTCGAAGCCCCTAGGTCGATTGAGCCCAAGATCCCCAGTTCGGGCGAACCCAGAGCCCCCAAGCCAATAGAGTCTGAACCCCGTGAAGTAGCAGCTAGTGTGGCATCTCTCCTGGTTAGGCCAAGCGATAAATGGGATGAGGAGCCACACATAGATGGCTCCTCGAACCAGTAGGGCAGCGGGGCTGGAATAGTCCTATGCGGCCTGGGTGGCACAAATGTGGAATATGCACTACGCTTTAAGTTCGCGGCATCCAACAACGAGGCAGAGTACGAGGCACTGATAGCCGGGCTGAACCTTGCGCAAAAGGTAAGAGCAAAGCACATAGTCATCTGCAGTGATTCCCAGCTCGTGGTCAACCAGGTTACAGGCGAGTACGAAGCACGCAAGCTCTCTATGATCGCATACTTGGCGAAAGTAGAAGAGGCTCTGCTCAACTTCCAGTCACACTTCATCAAGCAAATCCCGAGGTCAGAGAACACTGAGGCCGACGCTCTGTCCTGGTTAGCAAACACGAGTCACAACACCATGAGAACCGTGTACATAGAGAACTTACCTCGGCCTAGCATTCTCGGTGGGGCAAAGGAGGTCGCTCCTATCCTTGAAGCAGAGCCGAGCTGGATCGACCCACTTGCGAGCTTCTTGCTAGATGGAGCCCTCCCTACAGACCGCATTGTAGCCAAGAGGGTGCAGCGCCAGGCAGCCAAATACGTCATAATAGATGAACGGTTGTACCAACGGTCCTACACGCTCCCCTACTTGTGTTGCCTGCAACCTGCCAAAGTCGAGCTCGTACTCCGCGACACTCATGAAGGTCTGTGCGGCGAACACCTGGGGGGCAGAGCCCTTGCCCAAAAGGCACTTCAACAAGGATACTACTGGCCAGCGATGAAGGCAGAAGCCATCGAGCTCGTCAGAAAATGCGACAAGTGTTAGAAGCACGCCAATATCCACCATTAGCCTACTTCCGACCTCAAATACCTCACCAACCCATGGCCCTTTGCACAATGGGGCATCGACATCCTGGGGCCATTCCCGCTAGCAACAGGTGAGAGAAAGTTCCTGGTGGTGACAGTAGATTACTTCACAAAATGGATAGAAGTTGAACCTCTAGCAACAGTTACAGCCCGAAACATACATAACTTCTTTTGGAAGAACATAGTATGTCACTTCGGGCTACCTCGGGTACTGATCTCTGACAATGGGAAACAGTTCAAGGATATCAAGTTCCAAGAATGATGCCAAAATATGAGAATTCATCAGAACTTCACATCGGTCGCACACCCGTAGGCAAACGGTCAGACATAAGTAATGAACAGGGCCATCCTTCGTGGACTGAAAGCACGACTAGACCGAGCTAAAGGGTTGTGGGCAGGCGAGCTACCAAGTGTTCTATGGGCTCACCGAACTACAGAAAAAACTGCCACGGGAGAGACCCCCTTTAACCTCACCTACGACACTGAAGCGGTAATCCCAGCGGAAATTGAAATACATACACTGCGACTAGAAGCATATGACGATCAGACAAATGGAGACGAGTTACGTACAAACCTCGACCTACTGGACGAGGTAAGAGACCTCGCGCACATCCGGACAGCGGCCTACCAGCAGCAAGTAGCTCGGTTCTACAACACCAGAGTAAAGAGTCGAAGCTTCCGAGTCGGTGACCTGGTTCTCCGTAAGATTATGGTGCTCGAACACGACGTGGGCAAACTTGGACCAAATTGGGAAGAGCCCTACAGAGTAAAGAGAGCGCTCGAAGGGGCATACGAGCTTGAAACCTTAGAAGGCAAACAAGTACCCCGAGCGTGGAACATCGTTAACTTAAGGCGATACTACCTATAGACCGCCAAGCAAGGTGGACGAAATCGCTACAAGAGCCAATGGGCCAGGATGCCGAGCTAACGGAGGAACCTCGGCATAGGCAAGCAAAGAAAAGTCAGCCAAAAGACTCAGTCGAAGCGGAAAAGTATTAAACACCGAAGTAGGTCGCACGAGTGCAATAACCCGGGCAAGAAACAGATCGGGCATATTATCAGATCGACAAATATGTCAGTTCAGGAGAAAGAACAACCAACACTTAACCAAAAGAAAAGTCCATTCCATTGAGAGATAAGGAAGAGTACATTTGATAAAAAAAAATCACAAGCTCGGAGCTACTTCTTCCTCATCAGAAGGCACTTCAACAACACCCGAAGGTCCTGCCTCGCCCTCGGAATCAGGCTCACCATCGGCAGCATTGGCCATCTCCTGAGTTATGCGCGAAGTGGATATAGCACTAATATCGAGCTCGGGGTACGTGTTCTGGATCATCCACCGGCTCAGTTTAAATCCCCTCCTGTACGAGTCCAACATCAGGTCATGAAAGCACGATGAAGCGATGTATTCATCAATGACCTTCTTCTTAGCATCTTCGATGCCTTGGGAAAAGATCTGCATTTTCTCCCTTATGTCCTCCTGAAGGTATTCGACCTGATATTGCAGGTCCAGCCTCAGGTCCGCCATATGCTTCACAACCACCCCCATGGCCTTGGCATCCCTTTGAGACCTCACCTGCCTGGCCATAGCAGCGCGAGTAGCTTCCTCAGCAGCATGAGCAGCCGCCTCAGCAGCTCAGGTAGTCAACTCGGCAGCACGGAAGGCCTCTTCAGCAGCCCACGCCTACCTCGAGCTCCTCTCCACCTGGGCCGCTAAGGCATGAATAGAAGAGCTCACCTACCAAAAAGAACAAGTGATTAAAGAGAACGACAGCAAGAGGGATAAAAACAAAGAAGCCCGACAAGAAATTTGACTCACCACCATAGCATGAGTAGTGGCACGACAGGCAATCTGGTTCAAGGGAAGATCGGTCCACGCTACGATCTCCTTGGGGAAGGTGGCCTCCCTACTCTTCTGAAGAGCATAGTTCGGCGACAGCACTCTCCTAAATTCCCCTTGAGCTCCCGAGCCCGAGGGCCCAACTCGCGTATGAGCGGACCCGGAGTAAGCGGGAGCTTTGGAGTAAGCGGGGGCACCCATGTGAGTAGTCTCACCATAAGGGGGCCCTACTGCTTCTTGCATTGAAGGAGCCACCTCGGGCTCCCTGGGCAGATCCTCCGTCGTGTAGTCTGGTACATGAGGCTCCGCACCCTAGGGCAGCTCGGCACGAGTACGCATGGCGACCCGCTTCCTCCTCTTCATACCTTGGAACAGGTGCCCATCGTGAGTCCTCTCCGAGTCCATCACACCTACAAAAAAAAGTTCGACATCAGAAAAAAAACTAAAGAACAAAGCAAAACAAAACCTGAGGAATGAACCTACCCGAACTCAGGCCGGCTGCAACGAGCTTGGCCTCCATCAGGTTCTGATGGCATTTTATCCCTAGTCGTGCCCATTGTCGGAGGCCCTTCACTGTCTCTTTATCAAGAATGACACCGGAGTCAATGGCGGTCGTCCCCCACCCGATCTGAAAAGGCCACCCTTGTGCACTTCACACCCCGAAATAGTCCCACTTCTACGTCGGGACCTTGTTGGGAAGTTCGTGCAAGAGCTTAAAGCCCAGGCGAGGAGACAGGTAATATGCCCACCTACTCCCGGGAAGAGGACCCACTTGTTTCTTGAGCATTAAAATAGAGGAGAATATCTCCAAGTCTAAAGGAAAGCCCTGTTCGCAGAAAAGGGAGATTGTCCCCACCAAGTTACAAATAGAGTTCGGGCAGTTTGGCATCTAACTCTCGTCGATGCTGGATGCTAGACGGATTTGGTCCTTCGACCATGACGCCCGGGGGGCTCCAATCCCTTATTACCTCTTACAATTTGTTTGGGGAGTACGCCTATTTCATTCCTTCGGGTAACTTTCCTTAGGAACACGGTCCTTATGAGATCGTGATATTTCGGGAGCAGATCATTGCGGAGCTGCAACTGCCTTTCCACGCAATATTAATAATACAAATGCATGAGAGTGCAAATCATCAAAGGTATAATTAAAATCCAGTATTTTAACTTATGGCTTTATTTTAGGTTTTATATTGCTTCATGTACACCATAAATAAACAAGAAAAAGCAAAATTTAAAACAAAAAAAAATATATACCATTCAACTATATTGCATTTCCATACTTCTGGACCAATTGAAATATATTAAATTGCGTTGCAAACAAACTGAAAGAGTGAGTAGCCCCCATTCACGGCTTCACCTCCTATATATGATTCTATGATTTATGTAAATTACGTCAAACCCCCAGCTCCACTGCATCATGGTATGGGACAATGTGAATTTCTATCCTATCTATCTGCTGGGAATCCGCCCTTACTACTCGTCCTGCCAAGGTGGATTTTTTTTTTTTTCCTTTTGCTTTAAAATTGGATTTTGGAGCAGGAACGGGTTATGAGATTTTAGAACTCATAAACTCATATCAGTACTGGTAGGGTAATGTTAAGGCATTTGAATGTATTAAGTATCATATTTAATAATATATTGAATTTTATATAAAGAATAGTTGTTAGTTTTTATTCTGTGCATGTTTTAATCAAATAATTGGAAATTGTGATGTTTGTTTATGTTATTTTACTTATTTATTGTTTACATATAATAGGAAATAATAGAAATTAGATGTGGGTTCTAGACCCAAACAGCCATTCTAACCCACCCCGCTCTCAATTGCAATAAGGGTAGGGTTGGGGAGGGTTTTGCGTTCTCACGTGTAAAGAGGGCGGGAGGCGGGGGTAAGTTGGGAAGCCTAATAAGACATGTAGGGCCTAGAATTTACAAATCTCTCCCCGAACCTGCCCTATTGCCACCTCTAACTACCAGCTAGACTAATTCAATAGAGTACGGCAATTTCCAGCCACACATGCCCAACAACATCATGGATTCCGTGCTAGCTAGGACTAAGCCGCCCTCCATCCATGCAGGGATATCTCCTGCCAACAAAACGCGTTCCCCCTATCAACTTGATCTAACACCACACACCTTACTATGAGACTGGAACTCACTATAAAAGTGGGACCTGCCAGTATGAGATATGTGGTGTCAGTAGGTTGGTGGAATGTATTTTGTTGGCAAGTGATTTGGAAAAAAAAAAAAAAAAATCATCAAAGTTTACATCTTGACAACCAAATATGATTGGTGTAAATGTTCAAAAACAACTGATTCCAATTCTCATCTATCACTAAATTGGTTCATATTTTTTTATTGGTGTAAATTTGAATTTACACATAAAACAAACATAGCCTTATTTGAAAAACAGAAAGGATTGTTGGAGGAGCCGATGAGGTGATACTTCTCGCTTGCCTGGGCCCAGGGGCTCATCTTTCTAACTTTCGCACGAAAATGACTTTAACGGTCCTTCCGCCCTTCCCTTCACTTTCAGGCTGTTTATTTTTTTTCCAAACAGCAAAAGTGATCCTTTCTTGGACCCTTCTGCTCTGCTTTTGTTGTCATTTCATTGTTATCAACTTATTTACTGTATGCCTCCACCCAACCTCCATTGGACAACTATGATGTCTTGGATGGAATATGGAACTCATGTGATGAACTCCCTGAACAGGAATTTATTAATGCTACTGAAAATTAAGACCCACAAAGGAGCTCGATCATGTGATCCACTCCCACTCATTCATTAACCCAAGCATAGTAATATCCTATTACCTCATTAGTAGCAACAGTAGCAGCATCATCCCGTTATATATTATCACACTTAATTAGTATATACAGAATATGATTATCACACTATTAGTCTACTACCATATAGAATGTGATAACTGATCTCTCTGTCAAAAGAATTAAGTGCAATATAATATGTAACAAAAAGAAAAATAAGTGGTTGCTTTAATTTCTGTCTTTTCATCAGGTTTGCGCCCTAACTGATCGCTCCCACGCAACGTATATAATGTGGTTAGGATTCACAAGTAATCTTTTAAACATAGCTTTTATTATATATTTTGCCAAAAAAATGATGAGCATGTAGCAGTGCTGATTATTTACTAATTATATAAGACAAAGTTAGGCATGGTGGAAAAAATCTTCCACATATGTGTATGCATGCAACTAAACAGAATTTCATTAATTACTCCTCACTTCCTATCATTCTCATCATCTTATCAAGATAGAAAAACGTTATGGTGCGATGTATTGTCTTCATCATCATCACAGTTGTCTGATTCAAGGTATTTTGAATCGTGAACACAATTAGATAGTCTTGTCAATTAGACAAGGTCGAGATGGAAAGATAGCCGCGTATCGAGATCTACAATCAGAAGAAAGGTCAGAGGCCCGAGGAATTGTTCTCTAAGTAGGTACTACGACGCTTAAGTCAGTAGGGTAGAAAAAGATGTGGCCGGAACAAGCAAATTGAAATACCATTAGTCTAAGCCAAATATATAATGCAAAAGATATTCAAATAGTGTTCTTCCAAAGTCCATTATCTCAAACGGCGAATACCTATTTATAGTTGGGTGCCTGTGTCCTACATGGATAGGGCTTCTAAGGTTGTTAAGATGAAGGCGTCCGTCGAGGTCTTCGGGAGGTTTCTTCTTCCCCAACGAAGTCCGCTTCCTTGTCCATATAGGACACTCCTTCTTAGTCATGCTCTTCCGTTACGCGTGGCATTAACATGGCCTTATACTAAGGCTTCCGAGGTGGAGAGCTGCAAAGTAAGCGGGATTCCTGAGATAGGGAACGGGTTCCAAAGCGGTTGGATGTATTCTTAGGCATGATTGCTTTTAGTGCACGGAGAGGGGTTTGAGAAATGACTTTTTGTTCATTTCCCACAGACAGTGCCAATTTGATGTTGTTCGATCCAAGGTGTTCCGAACCGAGGATACAATCAGCTAGTACTACCAACTAAACGAGGCTGAGGTGGAGAGACGAAGCCGTGCACTAAGATCTACAACCAGGAGAAAGGTTAGAGGCCCGGGGAGTTGTTCCCCGAGTAGGTACTCCATTGCTCAAGTCAGTAGGGTAGAGAAAGATGTGGTCGGGATGAGAAAGTTGAAATACCATTGGTCCTAGCCGAAGAGATAATGCTAAGAGGTATTCAAAAAGTGTTCTTCCAAGAGTCCCTTATCTCGAGCGAGGAATACCTATTTATAGTTTGGTGTTTGTGTCCCAAATGGATAGGGCTTATGGGATTGTTGAGATGAGGGCATCCGCTGAGGTCTTTGGGAGGTTTCATCTTCCCTAACAAAGTTCGCTTCCTTGTCTATGCAGGACACTCCTTATTCATGCTCTTTCGTTATGCGTAGTGTCGACGAGGCCTGATGCTGAGGCTCCCAAGGCGAGAAACTGCGTAGTGAGTATCAAAATACCTACCTAGGGAACAACTCCTCGAGCCTCTGACCTTTCTCTTAGTTGCAAATTTCGGTGCACGACTTCGTCCTTCCACCTAAAGTACTTCATTTTGGTGTCTCTAATGTCTAAACTCATCAACTCGTTCAACTCATTCGTAGATTTAACCCAGCCACTGGATTTATAGAAGTCCATTGGTAGCAGGACCATGAAGTTTTTTTAGATTAGAAGAATACAAACTAACCTCAAGCACTTGTTTTTGGATTTTGTGACTGCTGGAAGATTTGATCTTATTATTAGAAGAAACAAAACGGTTAATTCTTTTTTGAATTGCACTCCAAGGTTATTGTTTATAAAGAGGAACAAGTTTCAATCTACATTGCTTGATAAATAGATGAATCACGAGATCATCAAAACAAGAATGCATGGTTAATTAGGAAAATGTTTTCCCCTAATTTTAGCAGGAGACTGACGATTTCCTTTCCTTAATTATGATCAGCAACACAGGATTGAGTATCTGGCAGCCACAAAGTCCCAATGGAAGGTATCTTACAAGGACAAAATAAGACTTTAAAAAAGTTTAAATGAATTTGAATGTGATGTAACGGTAAGATAGAGGTAAGTCCATCTTAAAAAGTTAGGGGCAAACTTAGGGTATGCAGGTCAATTTATATAAAAAGAGGGTATGTTTTTTATCCACCAGATCATCCGTGTGTCAGGATCGTACTTCTTACAAATGGGTGTCTCATAGGCACATCCACCATGAATTGGGAACATCTCCCGTGAATAATAATCAATAAATATGGGAGATATTCCCGATGCATGATAGGATGTGCGTGTCAGGAGCAGATCCGGTTTCCTTGTTTTCTCAAAGGCAAAGCAGGTCCAGACAAGCGTTAGCCAATAGGCGAGAAAGCGCCTATTATTATTAAAGTTTGGCGTTTTCTACTATTTTCAAAGAAATAAGATCGCAGACCGGTGGCTGCGGTCTCCAGGGTGTGAATCGTGTGATTATAAAAGGGCTCACGGGTTTCTCCGTCTATTTACATTTGTACATACAGAGAGATTCATAACAATTTGAGGCACAGAAACAAAGATGGGAAGAAGTCCGTGTTGCTCCAAGGAAGGACTGAACAGAGGAGCCTGGACTGCCTTAGAAGATAAAATCCTTATAGCTTACATTAAAGCTCATGGAGAAGGCAAATGGAGGAGCCTTCCCAAGAGAGCTGGTACGTTTCTTCAGCTTTTCTTATTTTCTGGGTTCTCTCTCTATTCTTCTACATTTCATCTTCTTCTCCTTTCTTGCTTGTTTAATTGTTTTCTCTCCCCTCAACTACGTACTGGCCATTAAATCTAATTTAAACTATACATCCCTTCTAATTAATTAAGTATGCATTAATTTTCATAAAAAGTTAGCCCCCCCTTTCCTCTTAATTACTACTTGATCCAATAACCAAGAGATTTCTTTCCAAGTGCAGGCTTAAAACGATGTGGCAAGAGTTGTAGACTTAGATGGTTGAATTATTTGAGACCAGATATCAAAAGAGGAAATATATCAGAGGATGAAGAAGAGCTCATCATCAGACTTCATAATCTTCTTGGGAACAGGTACCTTGGTTTAATTTTACTCCTCCATCTGTCTGTATATGCGACTTTTGATATATAATATAATTGACGGATCAATTTTCTCATTTCCTGACTGTCTGTAATCTGTAGATGGTCCCTAATAGCAGGAAGATTACCAGGGCGAACAGACAATGAAATCAAAAACTACTGGAACACAACTTTAGGAAAGAAGGCTCAAGCCAAACCATGTTTGTCACCATCAAATCCAAATCAAAGACGAACAATAAGCACCAAGCCCAAGGAAAAGCCAACTCCGGTCAGGCCGCCGCCGGGCCCCCTGAGGACTAAACCACATGTAATCCGAACCAAGGCAATGAAATGCACCAAAGTCCTTATGCCCCCACCGAGTCAGGCCGCCGCTGCATTCTCATCTTCTCTACAAAATAACCAAGTGGAGGACTCAATGCCAATGATCCCATTGATTCATCCCCATCAGACCCACTCGGTGACAGCTCCACACCAGGATAATCTTAATCTGACGACCAACACTACCGATGGATCTGGAGACTTCTGTGCACCTTACTCTCATCATCATGAATCTGATTTTCTGCGTGGTCTCCAAGTTGGCCATAATTTAAATTTGACAGGGGACAATAACACCTTGTCGGGGACTTCTGACTGTTCTCTACTACTGTTGGATGAACCCATGATGCCCGAGGAGTTAAATGCAAATGGTTGTCTTCAACAGAATTTTGCCATGGATCTCGGATCCATAGCTTCATTTCTTGATAATGATGAATGGCCATGAGGGGAATTGGATATGTGTTCAAAGGATATTATATACTTCTCCCTTCCTTTAATTTGTACAATATATGATTAGCCGTAGAAATACCAGGTTGGTGTATATGATAAGTGGGGATCATCCTCACCCAAGCTAATTACGCTTGATTAGATTAGATCATTAATGGAGGGAAGACATGTCTTCTTTTTTTCTTTTTTTCCTTTTTTTTTTTGATAAATAGTTGCTGATGATGGGTCTTTGAGTTTGAGATATTCATTTTTCTTTTTGACTGTTCTCTACTACTTCAATCACAGCATTGCATGGAAACCTATTATTGCCCAATCAATAATAAATAGCTAGTTATTGTATTTTAAATTTGGGTAAATTGTTACAACCTCCCCTAAAGTTATGTTTCTGACCATTGATGAAACTTCTCTAAAGTTTGGTAATTGCATTATTTGCAATCACCTCCCAACTTTTTGATACAGTTGTAATTAGAATCTTCTAGCAAGAGACATGAAAATGTCCAAAATACCCATATAGTTACCATTGAGGCCCGTCTCTATAGAAAAAACAATATAAACTTAATTTATGAACAACAAAAAATAAGAGAATTTAAAGTTGTTGTTTTACCTTTGAGTGATTGATATGAAGAGCAAATTTGGAAAATGAATCAATATGGAAAAAGAGATTGGAAGGGTTTGGAGTAACAATTTATATGAAGAGAAAATTTGGAAAATAAACATTTTGTGAGAAGTAATGGCATGAATATTTTGGACATTTTCATGCCTCCTATTAAATGATTCTAGTAGAGGGGGTCTACTTTCAACTATGTTGGAAAATTCAAGAAAGTTGATTGAAATTACCAAACTTTAGGGATGATTTCAGCAATTTACCCTTTTTAATTTTCTATTATATAATATACATATATATAAACATAAGCAGACGATGACTTATTTTCAACATGTGATGAGGTCTTGTGGAGTGGAGGGGCCCATATGTAAGCCCATTTCGTTTTCATTGAACATTGGTCACTCCTAGGGGTGTCAAACTGTCAATGGACCAGTTTTGGGTTGGACCCCGTCCAAACTAAAATCAATTTATATTGGATTGGGTTGGACGGATCAACAAGACATATTGAATTGGACCAGTCCAGACTTAATGGTTCAAAATATTTATTAGTTTGCATTGGGTTGGACCTGGTCCATCCATAATGAATTTATATTAGACTGGGTTGGACTGAGTCAATATCCGATCCATTGATAGAAGATAAGAATACAAGTGTCAATGGACCAGGTTTGAATTAGAACAATCTAAATTAAAACAAATTTAAACATATTAGACTGTCCAAAATGGTCCAAAATATACATTGGATTGGACCTGATCCATTTGTAATGGATTCACGTTAGACTAGATGGGATTGGACCAAATCCAGTCCAATTGACACCCCTAGTAAACTCCAAGCCTCCAATCATGTTGCCGTATGGAAGGTTGCATTGTCATTTACATAAACTGAGTATTGGCATCATTGTTATATTCTCCGAATCTTGTAACCATCGACCATGCTAATGCTATGCTGTTTAGGAATTTATTTTCATCGAAAAGGACTTAAATTTTGTTTGATATAAATTTTGCATTGCATTTTTTTGTTTGTAATCATGTGATTTTAGACACAATTTTTTTTTTTTTTTTTTGCCTTGTGTACCTGCTAACAATGTGGAGGAGGTTCTCGTCAATGTAGGGTCCGGGGAGGGACAGACAACCTTACCCCTTCACATACCAAAAAGCTGTTTCCAAGACTTGAACCTTCGTCACCCAGATTTTTATGGAGCAACCCAACCATTGCATCAAAGCCCACCCTCACCTTCTTGCTTCCAACCTCACAAGTGGCAAACAAATAATGAATTGATCCTCTTGCTACTCCATTCTCTTGGATATAAAGTGGGTCCAAACTATTTTATTTCGTATCTTGCTTTTCAATTTTTACAAACAAACAAGACTATCAAATTTGAAGCAAAAGTAAACCAAAATTTTTACAAACAATATAAAACAAATTGACTATACCCAAATGATCTCAGCCATCAAACTAATTTTTTTTCTTCTAAGGGGGTGTTCTTTTTTCCGATTTTGAGAGGGGGAAAAGTTAGTCAAAGGGATTTTGGTTCTCATTGACCAAGAATCTCATGTTCTTTTTTTCAAATTTATGTGGAAACCAAGGAAAGTTTATTGTCTTGTGTATCACTTACCCATCTCCTAGGTGGGTAAATAATTTTCCCACCTAAGGAGAAAGTTGCCAACATTTGAATGGGACAAATATGCCCCTTTTAATAATGGATTTTTATGGCTAAAATGGTTATTGCCTTATTTACATGAGAAATAAAAAAACATGGGTAAATGCACATACTTGGGTAAGTGTTTCCCAGGAAAAATTTATCCAGGTCCTGTTTGTTTTTGATTAATCATTTATCCATGATCTTTTGATTATGAATTTTATTTAGATAAAGTAAATAACTGACCAATTTTATTTATAAAAGAACGGTTTAATCAAATAATATTTTGACAACTTTATTCTATCATCTATGTGAAAAAATTATTTATCCAGATGAGATGAGAGATAAGCACTTACTTTGGGTCTCATGAAAAAATTGAGTTACCATGAAACCCAAAGTTAGTTACTTGATCATTATTTGCCTAACAGTTAAGCTACACATGACTTGTACTCAGGGGCGGATTCGAGCTCGAACTTGGTTTGAGACTATTCTACAAGACTTGAGCTCGAGTTCGAGCTCGGTTAGAGTAAAAAACTCATAAGCTTGAGGTCGACTTGGCTCGAGCTCGATTTTGAGAAAATATTTTATAAAAATAAAAAATTATATATAAAATATTTTTTATTTGATATTTGAAAAATTAAAAATTATAATATTTTTATTATATCGAATTAGCTCACGAGCCGAGCTCTATTAAGCTTGAACTTAGCTCATTTCTTAATCAAAACTATGAATTAGGATCGAACTCGGCTCAAAGCTCGGTTGAAACTGAATCCAACCAAGCTTTTCACAAGTCAAACTCAAATGACTCGTGAAGAACTCAACTCTTGACGTATTTTGGATTTGTAGGAAGAGGGGAGGACCTTAACCTTCTTGAGATTCATATCAAATTTCGTACTTGTCTCTCACAAAAGGGCTGACAAGGTCCAACCCCCAATATCTTTTTAACAATTTGGAAACTTTTTGGTAAATTTTAGTTAGTTATTTTCTTTTAATGTTTTTAGAGCATATTTTATTTATTAATATGTTGTATTTTAATAATAATTCTAAAATCTGCGAAAAATAAATGACCAAAATCTCAAACTTTCTGAAGGAATTTTAACGTTGTTGCCCGTAAAAGAGAAAACTTAATATTCCTCCATCTCCATCACGCCCTGCCTACCATCCTCACCTCTCACGCTCCAACCAAACCACACCCACCTCTCCCCTTTGAAACAAGTCCAAACAGAAAAAATGAAATTGTCATAAGATTCCCCATTCACATGGACACTGTACTAGTATGTGGTGACACCAGCTTGAGATGCTCGCTTGAAAGGGACAGAAACAGAACCAACCAATAGCTGCTACAACCAAACGATCTATTCGCTCTCTTCACTCGTGGTTCTCATGGAAGAGACATCTGTGTCATGGGCCCACTGATTATATTTAATTTGATGTGAGAGCGCTTTGTCCACTCTCCAGCTTCATTACATTATTATAATTGAAAATTTAATTGTCATAATGCATGCAATTTTATTACACCTGAACCATACCTGAGCTCCGCTCTAGATACATTGAACATAGAAAACTATAAGGTCTATGTCGAAGCCATGAGCTCCGACATTCACCCTTAATTGTCATACTGCATGCAATTTAATTACACCTGGACCAGACCTGAGCTCCGCTCTTCCTCATGGCTTCGACATAGACCTTATAGTTTTCTATTTTCAATGTATCTAGCATTCAATTATGAAATGAAGATTCAACATTCACCCTTATGACTTAATTTGTCGTAACTGGTTAAATAGAACCTCAAAGCACAATAAATTAAAAAAAAAAAAAAAGATTACAAATTTTTGAAGCTCAAAGCATCTTTTTCACTTCTCGTAAAACAACCCATAAATCACGCATGCTCTGTTCGACGGTCTTAGTGTCACCAACATTTCAATGCTTGTAAAGGGTTAAATCCTTCCATTCTTTTACTTTTTTTCTTTTACAGGAAGAATTCTTTTAGTTTTAGTGGCAATACAAGATCCAATGTAGAAAAAGAAAAAGTAAAACTAAAGCTCCAACTCCCCAATAAAATGCTTCTTCCCCTTGTTATAAACATGTATCATTGCACACTATTATTACACCCAATAACATATATCATTGATCCTATGTTTCCTTAAATCAAAGGGAATTGGTGAAAATGTCGCTAACCATCTACTCATTGATTTCTCAAAACTTTGCCAAATTTCTCAAGAGCATAAAAGGATGATGGCAAATGCTAACATTTCGAGATTTATGCTATGGAAATCAAATTATAACCATACAACCCCACCCATGTAGACATGCATGCCACTTTATGACCCCAGGCCCCACTTTATAACCTCCTGCTCCCATGAAATGAGAGGCTGAGGTTTTTCTATAGCCCATGATTCTCACATGCTAATATAACCCAATAATGATTCGTGTAGCAAGGAATAGGACAAGTTAATTACTTATTGATTGTTCTTTTTTGCTTTTCCAGTTACTTTTTTCGGAAAATATGATAAATGGTTCTTTTTAATTTGATTGTCTTCTACTCATCCTTCTCTCATTTGGAGAATGAATATCTAATTGCGATCCTATAGCAGTAAAGTATGGGCATTTTGATTTCCTATGCTTGACATAAGCAATGAGGGATTATCATGACGTACCAATTTACTCCAGAGAAAAGACGTTTGAGTTGTCTTATCTTATGCCCCTATAGTGGGTGTATCGGTGGTCTGACTGGTTCAGGGTGTGGGGAAGACCTAAACCATCTCCCCTGAATCAGTTGACGAAAAGAAAAGAAAAAACCACCAAAAGAAGTATCGATTTGCTCGATAAGCCTATACCGGCATATCGGGCATATCAATATTTTGAACTTGATTATGAGAAAATCAAATCTGATTTTTTTTTTTTTCCTAAAGAAAAAGAAAAACAGATCTAATAAAAAAAGCCATCATAAAAGTTGAGATTTAAACAAGAAAGAGGCCATTGCTAGCGTCACGAAGACCTCTGATCACAAAAGGACAAGGCCTAAATCCTTGTATTTTACATGAAATTGCGTGTTCATGATTTCATGATTTGTTTGTTCCCTTGTTATTTAAGGGGTCATAAAGGACGACAAAGGAGGCTTAGAAACAACTCGCCAATTATTGTATCGAAAAAAGAAAGAAAGAAACGACTCCTTAATTAAAATATCCTGAAATGTAAGAAGAAGAAAGCTTAACACCAGGCACCAGCAGCATCATGACGGAGACGTTATCCTCTCAACTAAGAAACCTTTCTTGGCTTGATGTCTAAGAAGAAGAAAGCTTTCAGGATCACCGGCCAGCCATTGTGAAAAGGAAACACAGATGCTGACCAAGAAACATATCCTAACTATTTGAGGAAAACTATCCATCCACAAACCATAAAAAAGGAAAAGGAGAAACGGTCTTTCTTTAACCTACTACATAGTCTTGGTGGATGGGATTCACCAACACTCTCTGATTAGGAATCTAGGATCATTGAGTTCAAATAATCAATTGTCTCTATGCAAGAAAAACTCCCCAAACATGATTATTTACTAAAAATTATTCAAAGAATAACAAAAAAAAAAAAAAACTGATTTTCATTTGTTCAAGTAATATGCAGATCATAAACAACAAAAGCACATGGTGCTGAGCTCTTTACGTATCGCTGTTTTAGAATTATTTCTTTGGAAGAAAAATATGCTATTTTTTATAACAAATCTAAAGAGAATTTTGTTGAAAAAAGAAAAAAAGAGGACGAGATAAAAGGAAATAAAAAACTTCCTTGCAATACTTCTATGTTTTATTAAATAATTGAAAGAGGAAGAGACCAAACATGATACCAAAACAATGTCGCCATCAAAATCACTAAAAACAAGTGTACAGGTTGTTGAACTTTCCAAGTATCACGAGGTTCCTAATATTCTTCCTTCCCCCACCCCTTTCTGAACTAGAGATTTAGAAAAATAGATGACTGCCAATCCTCCCAATTGCTTAAATGACAATTTGAAATAACTTACAACTAAATAAGTAAATACACGCGGTTGAATATATAAGTACCAAAAAAAAGTTGAAGAGAAAAAAATAGAACCTCAATCCCCTTTGGCACATATTGTTTCTGCATTGCAAGTTTGTTTCAGAAATTTGGAGCTACTTTTTCAAGTCCCTGAATTTAAGTTGGTGCATGTCTGTCTCAGTTAAAGCCATGTCGGAGGAATGGCACATATCCGGGTCGACTAGAAAGGGAAAGTCTTCTGGTCCTCCATCCCTCTGGCAATTGTATGGGCTGTGTGACTGGAAAGAAACAACAGGACTTTAGAACATAAAGCTTCCTCTGAAGCTGAGGTCATCAATACGGCTATAGGGTTTATTAGGAGTTGGTGTTCCGTAAACACTGTTTTTAAAGATGATATGTCTGACTGCACCTTTTTGAGGATGGCCTTTTTTTGAGGTCCTTCTTGATAGCATTTTGTACAGCTTCTCATTGTATAAAGGACTAAAGAACCTATCTCATTTAACTTTTCTGAATAAAAGACCAATCACTAAGCCTCTCCAAACACTTCTCCATGACCAACTTCTTTTTATCTTTTTTGCACACTGAAGATAAATTAAGAACAAAAAAAAAATATTTTGGTAAATTAATTAATGAAAGATCAAAGAAAAGGGTTTCCAAGTTATTTCTAGCTATAACAGAGTGAAGAGCTAAACTATATAACCAGGGATCTAGTGCTCATTTCCCTTAATTTCAATATCACTAAGATAAAGTATCTTGTGGAATTTAATGTACAAGAAAAAATAACTAAGATCTAAATTCAAGTAAAAAAATCCAAACTGATGTAACCGTTTTCGGCCATGTACTAATGTTTTGTGATGTAAAATTTTTTGGATAAGTACCTCGTTATTTGACCCAGTGGTGACGTGCCTTAGTGATGAGCTACTTGGTGAACTGCCTGGTGGCGAACTGCTAGGTGGAGAACTACCTAGGGGCGAACTGCCTGGTGGCGAACCGCCCGGTGGCGAACTGTCTGGTGGCGAACTGCCTGGTGGCAAGCCCCCTGGTGGTGAACTGCTTGGTGGCGAGCTCCCGGTGGCAAACTGCTGGTGGCAAACTGCCTGGTGGTGAACTGCTTGGTGGCGAGCTCCCTGGTGGCGAACTGCGTGATGGCGAACTGTCTGGTGGCAAACTGCCTGGTGGCGAGCCCCCTGGTGGTGAACTGCTTGGTGGCGAGCTCCCTGGTGGCAAACTGCTTGGTGGCGAACTGCCTGGTGGCGAATTGCCTGGTGGCGAACTGCCTGGTGGCGAGCTCCCTGGTGGCGAATTGTGTGATGGCGAACTGCCTAGTGGCAAGCTCCCTGGTGGCGAACTGCCCGATGGCGAGCTGCTCGGTGGTGAACTGCCTGGCGGAGAGATACCTGGTGGCAAACTCCCTACTAGGCGGTCAGTGACTTAGAGAATGGTGGAGCTCCCTAGTGCGGCACAATCTAACTGCCCTCAACATGAGGTGGCCTTCTTTCCTTTGTAGGCAATGGGAGCTGAGGGACCTGCGAGAACTCAATCTTTTCCTCCTCTTTGTAGGTGGTGGGAGCTGAGGGACCTGCGGGAACTGAATCAGAGGTCCCGGGGGTATTTTCCCGGCGGGGGCTCTCCGATGCTTAAGTTAGCGCTCTGATTGTAGAGAGCTTTGAAGATAATATTGGAGAAACGAGAGAGCTAGAGAGCAGGGATTACTTCCCTTTTTTCCTCCCCCTCCCCTTTGGGGGGTGAGGTCTTTATATACCGGAGTCCTCGTGGGTTAGGTGGGTGAAAAGCCTCCAAACGGTAAGACTCGTCACATTCCGTCAGAACCATGGTACGGTGGTGAACTCTTCGAGGTTGTCAGGCTGGCGCTTGTGTCAGGCAGCTAGGTCGGCGCCTGGGCCGGGTTGCCAGGGCGGCGCCTGCATCAGTCGGCGGGTAGGTGTCTGGGCCAGGTTGTTAGGTCGGCGCCTGTGTCAGTCGGCGGGTCAATGTCTAGGCCAGGTCGTCAAGTCGGCGCCTGTGTCAGTCGGTGGGTTAGTGTCTAGGCCAGGTCGTCAGGCAGGAAATCTTCCTACGATATGCCAAACTACTCTTGTACCGAACTTCTCTACAATTGGCGAGCTGCCTATAGCGAGCTGTCTGGTGGCGAACTGCCTGGGGGCAAACTCCCTGGGGGCGAACTCTCTGTGGCGAGCTGCTTATGGCGAGCTGCTTGTGGCGAGCTCTACCGAACTGCTTATGGCAAGCTCTGGCGAGCTGCCTGGCTCTTTGGCGAGCTCTCTGGTGAGCTATCGAGCTCATGGGGTATGTATGTCGCCGAGTTTATCGGTGGGCGTCTTATGAGCAGCTTGGCCGGATCATGTGCTAGGCTGGGTATTTGCCTAGTTGTCACGAAGTGCCACGTGTCATAATTCCACTGGATGATCAAATCTGCCCTCATCACAAACTTTTATAAGATCAACAATCTCAAGCTGAAAGAAACGGAGTCATGATGACAGATGCCAACTAGGCATGTTGACCTAGAAAAGGCAAGACAAAACCTAGGCGGCTAGGCTAAAAAAATAAATAATATATTCTGGAATATAGTTGTACACAAGTATTATCCAATTACATGTTAATTATAAACTATTAAGCTACAACTTAAATCTCTATGAAGTAACCACCAGGATAAACCTGACTTTTAGGTAAAGGACAAAGAGACTATTTTAAATAAGGGAAAATCCTTAACTAAATACTAAAATCTCCCATAAGTTGT
This sequence comes from Nelumbo lutea, assembly GCF_056320005.1. Taxonomy (NCBI): domain Eukaryota; kingdom Viridiplantae; phylum Streptophyta; class Magnoliopsida; order Proteales; family Nelumbonaceae; genus Nelumbo; species Nelumbo lutea. The sequence goes on from NC_142689.1 coordinate 2,900,338, forward strand.
ATCCTAAGCCTTAAGCATCCCCTATTGATTGATTCTTCTGTTAACTTTGACAGTGGGAGAAATATCAAGAATGCTCTTACAGGGTTTCAAATGTTTGAATCAAATACCAAAAATGCCCTACTTGTAGGTAAGTCACCTGGTTTTTGACATGGCCAAATTAGTGGCTTTATGACAGATCAAAATAATCCATATTGAGTCACATCTTTCAATATAATACAAATTTGATGGCTAATTGAAGTACTTTTACAAAGCAGGTCACGCAGGTGACGTATAAAAAAGAGGTGAGGTATGTACAAGATTTCTTTCTTTTGACTTGAGAAGGTAGATCTTTTAATGAAATTTACAAATATTAAAATTAAGCCACAATGGGCATTCTAGTCCATTTGATTTAAAGTCAAGCCAATAAGGGGCATAGTTGGGATTTAAACAGAATTGTAATGTGATGCGTAATCACATACTGAAAGCAACTAATGGTGGAATAAGTGAAGGGTGGTTTTTGTCCTGTCATGTTAGTCAACAGGAGAGGTCAATGTCCTAGAAAGGTGAGGGGACGTTTTAATATTTACAAGAAACTTCAGGGGAGGTTTAAGGATTTTTCCCTTTAAATAACCTTCCTATTTCATAGTAAACTAGAGCACTAACTTTTAGGGCTACATACAATTACACTCGTCCCAAATGAGTTATAAACTCCCACTTCAATATATAAGGGGCATGATTGCCTACTTGTCCAAAGTTCCTTATATCTATACCACCTACCTAGTTGGTCACCTAGGTATTAGGCCTTCAAAACATCTATGGGTCATTTGATAATAGTTGAAGTAGCTGAACTGAATGTCTTATTACTTTGTCTTTTAGTAAATAAAAGTAATTAAATAATAAATATTCAAACGTATAATAATCAACCAAATTTCAGCTTCAGCCATCAAAGAGTTCACAACCTTCTTAATAATTTATTCACTAAAAGACAAAGCAATAAGTCACTCAGTTTAGCCACTTCAGCTGTAATCAAATGGCTCCTATTTGGTCACCTGGTCAACACGTAGACCACATCAACTACACCTATACAAGGAAAATGGCATTACCTTATTACTTTTGGTATGTCTTGTTTTCAGTAGAAGACCCAAACCCGTATCTACTAAGCCTTGATGACTAGCAATACAACATCTTTTCAGTAGGTGTACCACTAGAATCTTGAGACAACATGAAAGTGAAATTCACGGAGAGACAAACATGGATGCTGAAGACATCTATTCATCAGATTATACACATGCACAAAGATATTTATATACTTGCTTTCTCCAATGTGCAATTAACTCCCTGATCATTTTCTTTTCACATGATACAATCTTCCCTTTTGTTTGCTGAAAAGAACAATTCACAAAGAACTCACAACAATTGCCAGTTTATTGCCTCTTACAGCCCCTGTCAATGGATTATCTTTAAATAAGTCTAAGGGAGAAACCTATGACATTTTTTCCCCTCCCCTTTTTAAGACATAGGTTAGATTTAGAATTGTAGTGATGAAAATAATTAAACTTAAACTCATTTTTAACATTATTTTCATAAATTACATACTACACATTCTCTAAGCATAATATTCTATTTGGCTACCAATAGCAATTTAAGCATCCAACAATATTTTAAAATGTGGAGGCATGCTTAGAGGTGTTCCACTACCTGAATGCATGAGGTGTAGTTCAAAATGCAATAAGCACAAGCCTCCCAAGCACATGGTGTAAACCTCCACAAGAGGAGGAAGACGACGACAACGACGAGAAATGAAGGAAGAGGTCTTTGAAGCATTTGAAGCATACGCCTTTAGAAAGGCATTTGAAGCATGCATCTCAAGCACCTGAGGCATACTACTCAGGGGGAGTTCTTTTTTTTCGGATTTTGAGAGCAGGGAAAGTTGGTCAATGGGATTTTGGTTCCCATTGACCAAATGTTCATTTTTCAGATTAATGTGGGGAACAGAGAAAGTTTATTTTCCTGGGTATCTCTTACCTAGGTAAGTGATACCCATCTCCTAAGTGGGTAAATAACTTTCCCACATAGGAGGAAAGTTGTTAACACTTGAATGGGACAAAAATGCCCCTTTTAATAATGGATTTTTATGACTAAAATGGTCATTACCTTATTTACCTGAGAAATAAAAGAACATGGGTAAATGCACTTACCCGAGTAAGTGTTTCCTAGGAAAAACTTACCCAAGTAATTGCATTTACCCAGGTAAGTAACTTACCAAAAAGCAAACGGGGCCTCAAAGGCATCCACGCCTCTAGCATATGCCTCAGGGAATTTTGAGTGTGCCTCAAACACCTTTAGAAACATGGCATCTAGTCCCAGAATAGGGAAAGTTACTATTAAATTTTAAAACCTGAACTATTGAAATAGACACTTCTAGGAATTGAGTAATGAGTAGTGCCAAAAATTGTGAATTCTACAAAGAAAGCGCATTATAAACTTTGTTATGCAAGAGAGAAGAATGGAAGAAGAGAGAAAAGAGAGAGAGAAGAAGAGAGAAGAGAGGACTAAGAGCAAAAGATACTGCTGGCGACGCAGCTTTTTTAATATATATACTAAGGCGACAACAACTAAAATAAAAAAGAGTAAAAGTACAATAGTACCCCTGCGGTACTATACATAGGAAAAATAACAGATGTTAACACTCCCCCTCAAGTTGGGAGTTGGGACATAAATGTTAATATGCCCAACTTGTCACATAAATCATGATGTCGTGAGTGGTGTAGTCCTTTTATAAAGATGTCTGCAAGTTGATCCTCAAAGCTGACATAGGGAGTACACACTTCCCCTGTGATAACCTTCTCTCTAATAAAATGCTTGTCAACTTCGATGTGTTGAGTTCTATCATGTAGCACAAGGTTAGCAGCAATGCTTATGGCTACTTTGTTATCACATAATAGGGTCATAAGTCTATCCACTGGAAAACCCAACTCACTTAATAGATTCTTTATCCACATAATTTAATCAACTCCATGAGTCATTGCTCGATATTCAACTTCAGCACTGGATCTAACTACCACACTTTGTTTTCTGTTTCTTCAGGTAACTAGATTTCCTCCTATGAAGGTACAGTAGCCACTAGTTGATTTTCTGTCATTTAGGGATCTTGTCCAACCTGCATCAGTATACACTTCAACTTTCAAATGTTCGTGCCTTTGAAACAACAAGTCAGCACCTAGAAACCTTTTAAGGTATCAGATGATTCTTTCTGCTGCTTCAAGATGAGTGGTCATAGGGGCATGCATGAACTGACTAAGGACACCAACTGCATAAGCAATGTCTGGGCGAGTCATAGAAATATATAACAATCTCCCTATAAGTCTCTGAAACTGTTTCACATCCTTGATAGGTTCACCTTAGCTGTCACCTAATTTATGGTGAGGATCAATAGGGGAATCAACTGGCTTCACTCCCATTTTTCTTGTATCCTGGAGTAAATCTAGGACATACTTCCTTTGGGAAATGAAGATACCCTTAGAGGACTTAGATCCTTTACTTCAAACTGTGTGGTAAGAAAACTCTTCAACTTTTGGATTTCATCCTTCCAGTCGCCAGTGATAATTATATCATCAACATATACTATCAAAGCAACAATTTTACATTCTCCTCTTTTCACAAACAATGTGTGATCAGATTGACATTGCTTGCATCCTTTCTGCTGAACCGCTGCATGGAATCTGCTGAACCAAGCTTCGGGTGATTGTTTCAGCCCATATAAAGACTTCTTCAACCGGCACACCTTTTGTTCATTGCTTTGAGCCTGAAAACCAGGGGATTGTATCATGTAAACTTCCTCTTCAAGGTCACCATTCAAGAATGCATTCTTGATATCAAGCTGATGTAGATCCCAGTCAAGATTAGCAGCAAGAGATAATAGAACTCTAATGGATTTCATCTTGGCAACAGGTGCAAAGGTCTCTGCATAATCAACTCCGTACACTTGTGTAAACTCCTTTGCCACTAAACGAGCTTTATACCTCTCCATCGTGCCATCAGCCTTATGTTTGACTGTGAACGCCCATTTACATCCAACTAGATCATTTCCCTTAGAAAGATCTACAAGTTCCCATGTGCCATTTTTATGAAGGGCATTAATTTCTTCATTCATTGCATCTGTCCATTCAAGTATTGAAAGAGCTTCTGCCACATTCTTAGGGATAGGGACACTGTCAATGGATGTGAGAAAGGCTCAAAAAGAGGGTGAAATGTTTTCATAGGAAACAAAGTGGGAAATGAGGTGTATAGTGGTGCACAATCTAACACATTTCCTATGAGCAATAGGAAGGTCAAGGTCATTAGCAACAGAGGTATCAATTGCAATGGGGCCAGGGACATCAATGGGAACCAAGATACCTGAATGAGTATGATCTGCCCCCGAAGAGTTTAATGGCATTGGAGGTATAGCTTCTGGATTCTCCATAACTCTTGAATTTGATTGGCATTTGTGACGACGGAAGAAGACACGAAAAGGAGAAGGATCAAGAAGATGAGGGAGTTGAACCAGTTTCTCCTCATTCCTACTCTCCCCCTGAGGAGAAACAGGGAAAAAAGGCTCACTCTCAAAGAAAGAGAGATCCATGAAAACATAGAATTTCCGAGAAACATGATCAAAACAACGGTATCCCTTCTGAGTGAAGGAGTACCCCAGGAATATGCAAGGAATAGCACGAGGGTCAATTATCTGACTGAAAATTTTGGATTTCAGTTTGAAATTGGGTGAAGGCCATCCCCTGAAATTCTTGGATAATTTTTGGTACTTCATCCCTAGCCCGAATGGGATATACCCATATATATCTAGAATAATCATCAATGATGGTAACAAAATACTTGTAGCCACTCTCATATGGTAAAGTAACATGGCCCCACACATCAGAATGAACAATGTGGAAAGGAAATTCAAATTTATTATTTTTTGAAAGAAAATAAGTTCTACACTGCTTACTCAATTGACAAGTTTGACAAGAAAAATCCAAAACGAACACTGACTTAAACAATTCTAGAAACACCACTTTCAAAGACTCAAAAAATAAATGACCAAGACGACAATGCCATAAATAAACTTGACTCTTACAGGACTGACTCTTAGACTTTGTGACTTGAAGACTAGCCTTATTCTCTAGCAAGTAAAGTCCATCAACCATACATCATCTACCAATAGTCCTCCCCGAGGCCAGATCCTAGATCACACAGTAAGAAGGAAAAAATGTCACTGAGCAATTTAAGGAATTAGTAATACTACTAACAGAGAACAAATTAATGGAAAATTTTGGAACATGTAAAACATCAGAGAGGGTAAGGCCGAGAGGTCAAGAAATGGTTCCTTGACCAGCTATGGTAGTGTATGATCCATCAGCTAGTCTCACCTTGCCCCTTTCAGAAAGGTGATAGGTTTGGAAGTAAGAGGGCGTACCAATCATGTGCTTTGACGCTCCAGAATCAATGATCCAGAGAGTGTCAGGGTTATGAGACGCAACATGAAAAGTTGTGGCAGAGTTACCTAATGTAGATGCAAATGAAGTTGAGGGAGGAGCATCCATCTGACGAATTACTCTATCATAGAGCTCTAAATGGTCACGGAATGAATTTATAATATCCTCCCTTGGGTCAGATCCAGATGAATGTGTCTGAGTCACAGTATGAATGGGGGGATTGATTCTCCTGAGTATCCATGTTTGCCATAGTGGGTTTTCTTGTACTCTGCTGTCCTGACTTTTTATTCATATCTGAACCTTGCTTCTTATTCAAATCTTGAGCCCATTTCGGCTTTCCATGAAGATCCCAACATGTGTCTCGGGTGTGTCGGGGTTTCTGGCAATGAGTACACCACAATTTGTCTTTGCCATCCATCTTTTTATGAAGATTCCCCTTAGAAGTACTTTCCCCACCGGTATTAACACTCCCTTTCGCTGCCAACACAACTGCATCTCCTCCAAAACAGTTCATCAAATTCCTTCTGCTTTCTTCTGATTGTACAAGAGCATAAACTTCCTGAACTGATGGAAGATCTTTGCTATCTAGGATTTGGACTCTGATAGATTCATATGTAGGGTTCAAACCATTGTACAAGAGCATAAACTTCCTGAACTGATGGAAGATCTTTGCTACCTAAGATCTGAACTCTAATAGATTCATATGTAGGGTTCAAATGTTGGAAGACAAGTTTTTTGTATAGTTTTGCATCTTCATCACACTTCCAGTCCACACTCTGATAATGATCTAACTCCTCCCAGATAGAGGTCAAGTCTGAGTAGTACACAGATAGACACCTCTCCCCTTATTTACAAGTAGACAATTCTGCCTGTAGATGGTAGATTTTTGCAGTGTCGCAGTTCCGAATATGTTGATTTTACTTGTTCCCAAATCTCATTTGTCGTTTCAGCCCACATGAAATTCCTTCTTATTTGAGGTCGCATAGAAACTAAAAGCCAAGACATGACCATACTGTTTTCCTGGTTCCATCTGTCATATTCAGCACTCCTAGAATGTGGTTCTTTGATTTTTCCATTAATATAACCTATCTTTCCCTTTGCAGTGATGTACAGATTGATCCCTCTTTACCATTCTAAATAATTTAAACCATCAAGAGGAATAACAGCCATGGGAAATGATAGGTCCACACCCCCACTCATTCCATTCAGCATTGAGGAAACACCAGATGTAGCAAAATCTTCACCATTCATGATTTCAGATTCAAAAACAACTCTTAAATGGGGTACACAGCCTTAAAGAAACTCAACACTGAGGGGGAACGAAAAAAAAAAATCTTCTTTGGAAAGACACCTCCTTTTGTAAAAACACAGGTGTTGTTACAGCACTAACAGGTCATCCCTTGACTTACAAGCTCAACACAAGTGTTGTCACAATGCATACAGGCCATCTCTTGACCTACACATCAACAAGACTACTGTTACAGCAAGTACTGGTCACTTTCTGACCTTCAGTTCACCATAAAAGTTGTTGTTGCAGCACACAAGAGGTACTGGTGACTTTCTGACCCTTAGTTCACCATAAAAACTGTTGTTGCAACACACAAAAGGTCCTCACGACCTACAGTTTCATAGGGATCAGTCGACCCCACAAAAAAGGAAAGAAAGAGGTGTTGATCACCTCAACATCCAATTGGCAGACCTAGTACAGGTTCTACCCTGGCACACAACCAAAAAAAAAAAGGTAAGAGAGAAAGAAAGAGAAAAGTTACTTCAGTGTGTGAGATCTTCAATCAGTCGAACAGCAAATGAGGGCGGTAGATCTGGAAATCTGGTGCAAAGAAGAAAAAAACTGTTCACTCAACTTCTCCTTTCAGATATGATAGTCCCGCTCTGATACCATGTTATGCAGGAGAGAAGAATGGAAGAAAAAAGAAAAGAGAGAGAGAGAGAGAAGAGAGAAGAAGAGAGAAGAGAGAACTGAGAGCAAAAGATACCGCTGGTGGTGCAGCTTTTTTAATATATATACTAGGGCAACAGCAACTAAAATAAAAAAGAGTAAAAGTACAATACCACCCCTGCGGTACTATACATAGGAAAAAATAACAGCTGTTAACAGACTTCTACAAACCAATTTCAGCTGCAATAGTGTCACATTTACTCAATTAAAAAAGTTAAAAGGTGTTTCACTCAAAATACAAGTTGGCCAAATTTACCAGTTAAAAAATGAAAAAGATTGCTCAAAGGGCTTCCAAACACTAATAACAGTGTATTTTATGACTGGATTGGTGTTTTTTTTTAAGATGAATGAAAAAGAAAATATGTTTCATAAGAGAGAAAATACATATAAAGGTGATAAGGAATCACCACCCACAAGGGAAAAAAAAAAGAAAAAGAAAACATAACCAAGATTAAAACCACAGTCATCCCCTCCCAAGAAACCCTAAAATGCTCAATGAATCAACACAAATCTCAACGCTTTTCGGAAACAAAACCCAAAAATATACATGCTGTGCAACCCACCATCCCTTACAAAAAAATACTCAACCCAACAAAAACTTACCTTTACTGCACCAAAGCCGCTAAACCTCACTATCAGAAACAAAACTCTATCACCCAATAACTTCAACAGCTTAGAGAGAAACCTATTTGTTTTTCTTAGCAATCCTCTTTTATTTCTTCATTGGGGTGTTATCATTGGTTCCACAGCCTGCCATACAACCATCACGTTCAGCCAATCTGAGTTATAAAGGAGCAGCCTTTACAAAAAGTAAGAAGGACAAAAGAGTACCATGCTTCAATCAGAAACAAAGAACCTTCAACAAGCCCACCATCGCATACAAGATGTAGAACACAGCACCAAAGGAAATTACGCATCCCCTCTGTGGCTCTGTCCATAAAAGACATTGCTACCATACACACCCCCCCCCAAAAAAAAAAAAAATCAAACTTCCCATTCACAGACTAGTGGACAAGCTTGCCAAGTGGCTTCACCATACCCACCAGCAAACCCAAATGACAGAACAATAAACATGAAAGAAACCTGCAAAACCCAGCTTGCCTACATCACTTCGCAAATGCCACAAAAATCATATCATAGAGCAACTGCCACTACAGGCTATCCTTCTCCTATATGGAGATCCTCAACCTCACCTTTCCAAGCTAGATGATAGATGGTGACCTCATCTACTTCTCCCTCCCAACCAATTTTCTTCTTGCAAAATTCCTTTGTTAAAATGCCTTCTGCTTGGGAACTTCCACCCATATAAAATAACCCAAATTTTCATACTGTTTCAATAAGCTTTTCAACTTTCTTTGGGTTGACTTCTTTACCTCTCCTTTATTCATTCTACCCAACCCAACTGATTTAGAAAAGCTGTTCCAGTTTATGGTTGCTTTCCTGCTTCAGTGAAGATCTTGCTAGATGGGTGGCAGGTGCAAGGGAAGTCCAGTAAAGGAAGATCTTGCTGGGCTGTGGTGCCTCTAGCAGTCTTGTGGGCACTCTGGTCTGAAAGGAATGGTAAAATTTTTTTATCAGAAGTCTGACCTGGAGGAGGTGGCAATCAATTGTGCAGTCAACAGAATAAGAACTTGGTTATCTACTCTCACGTGTTTCAGTGGTGATGACTTTTCTTCCTCTTTTTTTGACTATAGATTTTTTGAGGGTCCTTAAAGGAATGGTATTGTACAGAAACCCTTTGTACAGAGGACCATACATGTATACTTTCTTTTTAGATAATACATTATACTTTACCTTTCTCAAAAAAAAAAAAAAATCTATCCAACCCAACCAATTGGCTTGAGGTGGTGAAGTTGTAGAAAGTATTTTGGATAATGAATGATGCAGAAGACAAACTTCTCTAAAATGGTTTCAACTCTTAAACAAGGTTGACCCATAGTTACAGAAAGTGAACTGAAGAAAGCCAAGGAAGAATACTGCAATAATTGTTCTTTCTGCCCAATGCAGTGATAAATAAGATAACAAAGAAAAAAAGAATATTACACTAGAAATTTCTGAAAAATAAGAAAAAGGAGAGAGCCAAGAAGCCTAAGCAAATTGGGTCAAGGACTATAGAATTTGTTCAAAATATCATCACATTTGAAGGCAGCAATATTGAGGATTTTTTTTATAGTTATATTGTGGATGATATATTGAATTCTGTTCCAGAATTGATTGCCATTGACATGAATGTATAACTTGCTAAACTCCCTGATGAAGGCAATTTTGGTCTGTCTTCTGATGATGGACTTAATTATTCTTCTAAACCTGTTAGGCCATCATCAATTTACAACCACACCTCTAATTTCGTGGAGCTTTTTTTTCCTCTTTTTTTTATGGTAAACCAAAAATATATATATTTAAATGGAAAACAAGTACATCAGATGAAAAGATGATGAGCTAGCACCTTTTCAAACACCACGAGTATAACCACAACAGAATAAAGACAATACAACTGCAGACAAAAACAAAAAAAAAATACAATTACAAACTCGGTCCAATTCAAGGGTAGACCAAAAGTTGGATCCAAAAGAGTCTAGAAATCTCTACAAATTCTGGTAAACCCAAGATTCGATCCACAATGAGATTGCCAATATCACCATAAATCCTTTCTACCTTTCTCTTCTTTCTAAGGAACACTTCTGTTTCTCTCTCCAAGTCCCATAAAATGGCAAGAGACAAACTCCAATCAGAAAAGACTTTCCTAGGAGTTAGGATACCTTGGTAGAAGCACTTACTCTTGAATAATGCATAGAAGAAACCCCAAATAAAGCTTTAAATCCTCAAGATTTTGTTTCATCTATTAACTTCACATTTTATTAATAATGATAAATAATGGATTAGTGTAGAAGAAAGTATGCCAACAGCCCTAGAGACCCAGGAAAGCCTCAGATACCTCACCCTTCAATTTCTCATCCCTAGGCTTTTAAACCCTCTGTGATTGCCCTTATCCCTAGAAGATTGGACTTAAAATTATACCAAACTCTTGCCGATTAGAAGATTGGGGAAATTGAATAGATTGTGTTCAAGGAGATGAGCACATTTGTAAGGGAGACAAACCTCTGGAAGCATTTCCTTACCCTTGCATCTTTTTAATGAAATCGAAAAATGAGTTGCAGACAGAATGTTATTTTAAATCCAGGCATAATGAAATCATGATAGGATTTAATGAACTTTTTTTCCCTTTAAAGATTGAATTAGGTTCAATTTTCCTCTCAAAGCCATAACAAAACTTGGGTTCCCTTAAATTTAGGTTAATATGATCCAGAAAAATTGTCGGACTAAGGTGTTGGTTAACACTTAACAGTTGATCTAAAGGATTTCTTAGTGCAACAAGAACTCTTTGGCAGGGAGATAGTTGCTCTGGACCTCTGGTTGCTATTTGTTGTTTCAAAACCATTTGTTCTTTTCTGAAAATGGGTTAGAGAACCTCTTAAATAGTAGCATAACTGGGAAACATTATGTTCCTGGAATTTCTGTTCCTAGGCAGCAAAGTTTTTTCTCCCCTTTTTGCTAGTTGTACATCCTCCACTAAATTTATGGAGTTCTTGTCTTCCTAAATCCCTAAAAAAGAATAGGACAAAATACAAAGATTGTTGCTTCCTTATGTTTTCAAATTCTTCAGCTAACCAGAGAGATGATTACTCACTCAACTGAATTCTCTTGAAAATATTGGCATATAGAACTCATCTGCTCCTTTTGGTTGGATTACAGATAAGATCCCTTTTCTGAAAAAGAATATACTACTGATGCAAAAGGACATGATCAACAACAATGAGAATTGAAGGGATGATTCAAGGAAATAATATCTCTTCTCCAACATAAATATGGTCAATCAAGTGAAAGGAAAATAAACAATAAGGAGGATATTTGATGGTGTCACTTCTACCAAATTTTCTCTGGAAACCTATGTATTTCCAACTCCCCATTAACTCTAAATCCATAATTCACAGTTAAACATGTATATGCAAGGTGGCTGCTTCTGCATCTGTCAACTAAGCTCAAGTTCTTTAAAAATTAAAATGGAAAAATAGAAAGATTAAGGGAGTAATAAAACCAAAAAATCACATTGCTTTCATCTAGAAAGTGTCCAAGAGAGATCGCAAAAAAACAAAACTAAAGTTGTAGGAAATAAGTTAGTTTCAGTTGGGTCAATTATGTCCTTTAGATGTTAAGGGCAGTTTTGTCTTTTATGTGTCATAATTTGTGGAAGGCAGTTAGTCACTTCATTGTATATAGATAGAAGGAGATAGCTAATGGCTGTATTCTTTTATTCTCTTCATAATCTTCATCTCTCTCTACTCTCCATTCTCTTCTCTAATCTCCCTCTTTTCATACCATTATTCTGAATTGTTTCCAGTTCATTTTTCTTATTTCTCTCTAGTTGGTTTCAGAGCTCGATCTAGCCACATGGCTGCTGGGATGATCTTCTTTTGAAAGTCCATGTGATAGAAACCATACGACTTAAGAAGAAACTGACGATCCAGAATATGACAAGAAAAATAGCCCCACTTAGATTTTTCTAGTTTTTTTTTTTTTTTTTGCCCAGGGTGATCTCCTAAGGATGTAAGTAATAAATTTTCAAAAAAAAGAAATATACAATTGTAGTATTTTGATTGGGAGACTTAGTAAGAGTTGTTTGGACAGTTCAGCCACTAAAGTTTGATCCTAATGATAATTCTAATTGTCATAATTATATGGTATGACATTCTGAAAAGGAATGAATAGTGGAATGAAATCTTCTCTTCTATTTTAGCACCATCTGTTGTTGGTGTAAATATTAAAATCAATCATGTGTCATTATCATCAACATTAAACTCGGTTTTTATCTTCTCAGAAGGAGACCAGCCTTTTGTGTTTAATATACTTTTAATATTTTTCTTTGACTAAAAAAGTAGTAAATTTGTAAAGCATAAAGTTAAAATAATATGGCAAACATCCTACTTGCCAATTGTACAAGTTAAGTGCATCAATGATGAACATGTCAACATGCCTCCACATGACCATCAAAAGGGGGAAGGGAAAGAAAGAATATTTTGATTTTGATGTTTATAATCTTTCAGATCAAAATCTTCTAATGTGATCTGTTACTGATCGAAAAATGAAGAAAATTTTCAACCCTTGGTATTTTTGAATTTTGACTTCCTAAAAGTAATCTTGATGAGCTATTTATGAATTATGATCAAAGTAATATAATGATGACCAAGGAACTCCAAGAGAATTTGAGAACTCGTTAGAGTTATCATATCAGCTTCATAGGTAGCCAGAGGAAAGACAGAAAGAAGATTGAAAAGGGACTTTCACTTTATAGAAGCAGAGGAAGTGTCGTAGAAGTGGAAAAGGAAGAAAACAATGGTTGTTTTGCACTTAGAGAAGAGAACTTTTGCTCCTTTGATTGTTTAATGATGTTGTCTTCATTCTTCAACAGTGGGATGGCAGCCTAAAGGCATGGAAAGCAATATGAAGTTTCTTGTTTAGGTCCAGGCTTCCAGCAATGGACATTTTTAGTGTAGGGAGAGGACAGCAGGATGTGGAACAATAGGGTTATATATTCATTTCTTCCTTTCTGATTGTGGTTTTCCCTGGTGGGAGGTGGCACTTTTTTGCTTATACTTCTTTGAGTCATTTATGTTTTTGCACTTACCTAAGACTGGTTTATCATGAAATGTATTATTTCTGCTCAAAAAACACTGATCCTTCTTTTACAATATTGAGTGGCCTTATCACCTTAGATATATACCTTTGTATGTCTTCCCTTTTTATTCTTGTTAGTAAATATTGTGTTATCTATCAACAAAAGAAAGGAGCAAAAGTGGTATCTTTGAAACAATAAGTGCATTGGCTGAAATCCTTGACAGCCTTCTCTCATGTGTCAACAAATGATCTAATGAGAAGTTGGAAGGAAGTAGCAAATTCTACAGCCCATAAGACAATTATCAATCACACTTGGTCACCTCCAAACAGAGGTTTTATCAAGCTTAACTTTGAAGGTAGCAGCTTGGGGAATCCTGAACCTTCAAGAATTGGAGGTATTTTTATTTTTTATAGAGGAGGAGGGCAATTTCATCGCCATGTTCTCGGGGCCAGTTGGAGAAGGAGACTCCTTGAGAGCAGAAGTGTTAGCAGTAGTGGAAGCCATTCAAAAGGCAAAGCAAATGAACATTCAAAAGCTTTTTGTGGAAAGAGATTCCAAACTGGTGATTAGCTGGTTACAAGATGGGGGGTCAGAACTGTGGCTTTTCAAGAATGAAAGGAAGATCAGCTGGCTAACCAGAGATATGGAAATAGTGGTTGGGTGGGTTAAGAGATCTGCTAATTCTATAGCAGATGCCTTAGCTAAACAAGGGGTGGAGAGAGGTTCACTTTTCTGGGCACAACTGTAAGGGATCTGATTGTAGGGGGAGAGATAAGAGGTTTTATCTCTCACAGTCCAACTGTATTTAGTGTATTGAACCTTCCTTTATATTAATTAATAAAAGGTTGAGCTATTGATCAAAAAGAATGATATATGACTTTGATACCTAATTTATGTGAGGACCATCAAATCTCTTACATATGTTGGAAGATAATAAGTGAAAATTAAATTTAGAAAATAAGACAGAAGAAGATAGATAAAGGAGGAAAAAGAAACCAAAAGAAAAGGTTTTATTACAAATTTTGCAATACTCTTTCAAAACAATATTAAATATCTTGAACTTCTTAAAATAGGTAATAGAATAAATTATCTAATGTTAACAAAAATCAAGCCAAACCTACAAGTCTTGACCCCTCAAATTTTTAGGCAAAAAATTTTTTTGATAAATGAGTAAACAATTTTATTATAAACAAAAAAATGAGATTACAATCAGTCTTGGAGGAGGCATGAGATGCTACCTCCCCATTGGGACGAGTACAGACCCAACTCCTATCAATAAACAAAACTATAAGTTAGCCCAATACAAAGAAACCCGAGAAACCCCTTGTTTAGCCAAAGAATCTGCTAACCCACCGGAAACTGACTAATATATTCCTTGAGAGCCATTTTACTTTTTCAGAAGATCTCTACAGCCCCAAATAACAGTTTCCAGATTCAGCAGCCAACCCACTACCACCATGGAATCTCCTTCAACCAACAAATCCTCCACTAAAGTTGGCTGGCAATTTATAGGCCTTGTACAACTGCTAGTATTTCAGTCCTTGTTGAGTCTCCAACTCCCACTGGAGCGGAGAATAAAGAGATAATGTTGCTGTCCTTATCCCTCAAGATCCCTCCAATACCCGAAAGCCCTAGGTTTCCTTGACTACTACTACCATCAAAATTCAGCTTTACAACCCCTTCTGGAGGAGGTCCACCTTACTTGTATTCTGGTCTTTTTGGAGACTATGGATGCCACCACTGCACAACTCCTCTGAATATCGTCACAGGAGTAATCCGCAAACAATTCTGAAATTTTCAGCCAAAGGATAGTCCTTGTCAAGATGCACTCCTTAACTTCCTCGGGACCTATCTCTGGTTTGCAATTAAGGTCCAAATAATTCATAACTTGCATCTACAATCCTGCATCAAAAAGGTAATATAACTTAACCAATAACTAGAAATCTTCTAGGGAACCACAACTTGATGTCCCAACTCCCAAGATGAGATAATGAAGTAAATACAAAAAATAACTAAGGCTGTGTTTTTTTTCAAAGGAAAAGAAAAGCTTTATTAAGGATCAAAAGAAGGGGGGACATGAGACCTTACCCTCAAAACAAAACTAGGAGCTGAAGCTTGATACAAAAATCCAAAACTAAACAAAATGCAAAAACTTAAGAAGAATACCGGAGGCGACAACCTTGGGTTTTTTTTTTTTTTTTTTTTTGATCAGCACCAAAATCAAAATTCATTACTTAAAGAAAGAGGAATATACAAATCATAGGCAGACCATTTGCTGACCTTATAACTGAGCCCAAAAACACAGTGCCCTATTTACCCTTTGTTTTGCTAATTGGTCAGCTAGACCAGTTTCTGACCTTGGAGTCCATAGAATTATCAGCGGCATGTCCCTTGAGAACATCCTGAATTGTTTATTAGTTTCTGAAAAACCAAAGAGTCTTCTCATTCTGTTTCAGCCAGCTTATCACTATTTTGGGATCACCTTCAACTACTTTCTTTCTCATCCCCATCTCCATAGCTTTCTGCATCCCATAGAGCACTGCATTCAGTTCTGCTGTTACAGAATCACACAATTCCAGACGGACCCACAATCACTCCACTTTCACTTCTTAAAACCCCTCCAATTCCAGACGGACCCTGATTCCCAAAGCTGCGTCCATCAAGGCTTAATTTCAGGAAGCCTAACTCCAGGGGGTCCCAAAACTTTAGTACCTTCTTCTTGGCTGAAGTTAAGGCTGCAATTGTTCTCCAGTTCCTTATTATGTCATCAAAGGAGAAGGCTGAAAACAACTCCAATGTCTTAACCCAGAATGCCACTTTTGCCATAATCCCTTCAATTAAGGCTTCCTTGCTCCTTTTCTATTCCTCAAAGATATGCTTATTTATTTCCTCCCATAAAGTCCAGATCACTGCTGCCCTTGTACACCTCCACATCAGTCTTCCCCTTCTTTTTGGCCAGATGAAGGTAGAGACATCAAACAACCTGTCCAATCTGTCCTAGGTGTTTCACCTGCACCAAAAGAGAGAGAAAAAACAATCCCATATACCACAAGCAAACGAGCAGGGAATGAAAATGTGATGAACAGATTCACCATTAGATTCACAGAAACAGCACCAATTTGGGGAAAGGCACCGCCCAGGTCTCTTTCTCTATAGTATGTCGCAAGTGTTAATTGCACCATGGAAGACCTCCGAACAAAAAGCACTCACTTTGGGGGGAATCAGGTGAAACCAAATCTTTTTGGATGGAAAGGGAACAACTGGTTGAGGAGGCAAGGACAACGACTTGAAGAAAGAAACACAGTTGAAAACCCCAGAAGGATGTAGAGTCCAACTTCTAGCATTCTGTTTGTTAAGGTCAAGGAAAACCCCTTCAAGAATGTGTAGTAGGTTTGAAACAAGGCCCAGTTGCGAGTCCCTCACATTTCTGTGAAAGCCTAGGTTCCACCCAAACCCATTAACTGAAGGAGAAGGGAGCAAAAACTAAGAAATTGGTTTTCCCTTGAATGAAGATAGGGCAAACAAAGAAGGAAAGGAATCCTTAAAAGGGACTTCACCCACCCAAAGGTCTTCCCAGAATTTGATTTTGTTACCTAAATTAATATCAAGTCTGGTATGATAGAGGAAAATTCAGAAACACTTCCGAATCGCTTTCCAAGGTGAAGAGAAAGAGGCCCTACTAGAGGTTCCAGCATCCCATCCATTCTCTAAGAGCCCATGAATACTAGCAACCACTTTATGCCATAACCTGTCTGTTGGAAATCTCCACAACCACTTCCTAAAATAACCTTTTCTTTCTTTCAGCTTCCCTAAGCCCAATCCTCCACATTCCTTCCTTTGGCAAACTACTTCCCACCTGATTAAATGATCCTTCTTTGCCTCACCAGGTTCCCACAAGAAATCATGCATAATTTTCTCTAACTTCTTAACAATCGCTTGAGGCATACTAAACACTGATAGGTAGTATCCCATGCCAGTATCAGGGTTTACAAGAATTGTCTCTGTTATCGTTTTCTCCTGCTTATCATTCTTAGCAATCTCTTGCATGAACACATGAACATCATAAGTTTCTTCTCCCTATCTTCAGATTTCTTCTCATTAGTCGTCTTTCCTACATCATCAACCTTCTTCTAGGAACCCTGACCTTTCTCTTTGTTTTTCCTAAACTCTGTCGCAACATGGCCGATTTTGTAGCAAACTTCATAATAAGGCAGCAGGTTTTCATAGACAACCTGTTGCCAAAACACATCTCTTCTACAAACCCTGTGGGGGTGCAGTTTCAAAAAATCCAATTCAACACACTCCTGCGCCTCCATAGTTCTTGATAGGGTTATAGAGGCTTGGTCAAACTTCAAAACTGGTCTGACTACTTGAGCAATCAATCTAAGCAGACCTTCTGCATAAAAATTAATAGGTAGATATGGAAAACTAATCCAAACTGGAACAATGGAAAGTTCCCAGCCTGGTTCAAAATCGGGGATCCATTTAAATAATTGAACAATAAAAGATTTTACCTTGAAAGCTTCCCACAGCCATAGTTTCAAATAGTCATCCCCCTCCGCAAAATGGATCAAAATATGCTTGAATCCAATGTTGTAAACCAGATTTCATTCTTCAGAGTAAATGATTTACAAATAAACTCCTTCAACTCCGGTGAAGGTTGGCCATACATACATTTGCCAATCAAAGCCCACTTAAAAAGAACATAAGAATGGAGTCCTCTAGGGAATAACTACAGGCTTGCCCTACTTTAGGGTTGCAGTGATCACAAGAACCTGCAACAAGGGCTTTGCAAGAGGCAAGAATTTCGAGAGAATAGAGGCAAACAAAGGCTTCTGCATGGAGGAATCCACATTGTGATTCGCCATGAGAGAGGAAGAGGGTGGAGGAGGCGGTGGCTACAGTTTTTTATCCAACTACAGGAACCTCAAATCAACAGAAGACATATCTATCTTTCTTCTGTTGTCATTATCTTTGTATTAAAAATATAAAAGGTGGAGACTAATAAAAAAAAATTAAAAGATGGAGAGAAACATACAAACAAAAAGAAAAATGGGTATACAAAAGCTCCATTTCTGATAGAGGTGGCCTGAGGAACTTTCCCAACTTCTATTCAAGTTTCCATTAAGTTCAATCTTCATGTACCTTCCCCTATTTCCACCATATTTCTACTTACCAAAGCTTCTCAGCTTCTAGTTGTTTTTAGGTAAAGGCACTCTTTCTACCAAAAAATGGTATTTCCAAAGAAACCAAGGATATGTTTGATAAGAGGGCAAATGCAAATGTTCATGAAAATGCAAACTTGTTTTGGTTTTGTATTGTAGTTGGTTGTGATGGGTACAAATGCAAATTTCAAGGCTAGAATCTACCCTTTTTACACTGACCAACTTTGAGTGCAAAGTTTGCTTCCACTTTTTGGAAGCAAATTTTGCTCCCACTTCGAATGCAAAAACAAAAGATAAAAACAAACTTGCTTGTATTTTCAGTATAAAAGCATATTCTTACCAAATGCCTACCAAACTGAACCAGGGTACAAATTTGCTTTGATTCAGCATTTATACTTATACCAAACACAAGCCTAAAAAGATAGAATAGAATTATAAGAAACCAAAAGTCCTCCAATAATTTTAAATGGAAGAGCCTTCATTGTTAAATGATCACCATACATAATTTCTTAAAAAATATAAAACTCAACCTTGGTGATCAGTTGAAGGTCCACTTGTTTGTGTTAAACATGTTTCTAGTACTTTTTGTTAGCCTACTAAGCATGTGAGGCATAGAGTGATTAAGAATAACAATGGCAAACAGCCTGCTTATCAACTCTTCATTAACAAATAGCCTACTCATTGATAAAATCAGATAACCAAAACAAGAGCAGTAAATCAATTATGAACAGTATCAACATGTATCAGAACAAGGATGAGATCAAGGATAAGCAGCATTAGCCTTGTATTACGACAGATAAAATCAAAAGCACTGGAAAAGTTATCAATTAGAAATTAAAATCAGTTAAGAACACTAAAAAGATACTAGAATAAAAGGAAAAACGTAAATGAGTGGAACTAAAATCACTTAAAAAAAACATTAGTTCATGCCAAAACATTCAAACATTAAGGTCAAGATGGGAAGTGAACTTCCATAACAAACAAGGTAATTGAATGGCAAAGAAATGAACTCCATGTGTTATCCATGTTTCCTCACACAAAGGAAGCCAAGTGGTATTTATCATCACAAAATGATAAATTCTTCAAGACGCAATCTAGAACCATCATAATGTAGCTTCTACATCCACATTTTATTGTGTAAGAGGGTAGAGGCGTGAATCATGGATTGGAATAGAGAAAAAACACAATGTAGAAATTAGAGCATGGGTTTGAATAGTAAATTGGAGAGAATATGTGAATTACGAATTGTGATGGATGCATAGGTAGCAAAAGAGTTTAGAACTGCAAGTTGTGAAATGAGGGGATTAGGTTCAAATTATGAAATGACAACATTGGCAATGAGTGTGAATTAGAAATAATGCGAAAATAGGTCAAGAGAAATAACTAAGGAGCACACACATAAACAAAAATAAATAATAAATTATCAACATCATGTATAACCATTTAACAAGTGAACTAACAACTTGTGCTGGGTTGATATGAACATCTAACAACTTGCCTCAAGAAAACTCTTCTATATCAAAAAATTGTCCAAAGAAGGAAAGCTCATTTTCTAACAAGATGGAAAATCAATTATATAAAAGAGAACTTTGTTTTATTCAAGATATTCTATCCAACCCGAACCCGCCATTCTTGCACTCAGAACTTCAGAACTTCCTCTACTCTCAACTTGCTCAAGCTCTCTAGACTTTCAAAGTCTCACAGACCAATTTCTAGTTAATACTTTGATTTCTAGTGTGAACTACCGGCTATGGTTTGTGGGACTTTAAAAATCTAGAGACTCTTTAGTAAACTTGAGAGCTAAGAAAGCTCTGCATGCAAGAATGACGGGATGGATAAAAAGTTTGAAATAAAACAATATTGCCCTGTATAAATTTTATCTTCCTTCTTGTAAAATAAAAAATAAAAAAAAAAAACTTTACTATTTGTCATTTTATTGATACGAAAGATTTTTCTTTTGGGACAAGCCATTAGATGATTATCTACTTCAGCATAGAAGACATTGTAAAGTGGTTACGCTCGGCATTGACAATTTATTATTTCTTTTTTTATTTATTATTTACATTCATTCCTTTGTGTGATCTCTACTTAATTCTATTCATCTATTGACCTATTTTCGCATTGTTCTTGATTTGCAGAGCCAGTTCTTAGCTTCTCACCATTTTGCATTCGAACATAATCTCCCCACTTCGCGATTAATGATCGTCCATTCAATTCGTTCTTCACATATTCTCTCCGATTTGCAATTCGTAGTAACGTACCTGAATTTGCACTTGGTGTTTTTTTACTTTTTCCTTCCAAAGCCACAATTCGTCCCTCTACCTTCTTCCATATTGATTACATCGAAATAAAGCAAAACAGAAAAATAAAATAAAATAAACTGAACTACAAATCTGAAGAGCAAAGAAACGGAACGGAAGGGTAAGAAAATGAGATTCGGCAGAAAAGGTAGAATCAACAGTTTCAACTTTCAACTTCGTCGAGATCTCTGATCAAAGGTTAGCAGCTTTGGGGGGCGGGATAACGTAATCAACCACGATCACACTCTCCAATGAATCCTTGACTTTCTCCTTCTGAGCTTTTACAGCCTCCACATTGGAATCCAAAGCGTGCAATTCGGTCAATCCAGGAAAGATGGCAAGAGAAGCTATGGAGAAACCCTTGGCCCTGGCCGGGGAAAAATTCTCCCCAAAACTAATTTGATCAATCGAAGCAAAATAATTCCTAATACCTCCGAGTACTCTTAAAACCTCTCCTTTCACTCCGTTCCCCAATCCCTCCGTCAGCTTTAGAAACGTCACTCGCATTGCGGCGCCGGAGCGGGGAACAAGGGGGCCATGGAGATCATCGGCCACCCAGTCAATGGCCATGATGTCTTCACATATCGGCAGAACAGAGTCTTTTACGACACTCAAATGGTTTGGATGTGCAGAATAGACGCTCAGATCCTCCTTGGTTCTATACCTACTGTGCAACAAATGCGTGAAGCTAAAAGCTGAAGATCGGTTTCTGTAAATAGGGCCGGCGGAGAGATGAAGAACCTGGTCGAGAGAGGTCAGGCCGTTCAACCGAGAGATCATGGCGTTGACCTTCGAAGGCTCTGTGTTGTCTTTGACCTTGAAGAGGACTACATGTTCTACTGTTTGCATTTTGGCGGGAAGAGGAGGAGACGAACAACAGAAACAGGGGGATTTGAAAGGGAAGGAGGGTTTTGGGTGTCGAACAAGGTTAGGTGGGGAGAGAGATGCAAGAGTTGAGACGAATGGACGTGCACTCACGCACAGCATCTCTCCTCCAATCCATTCCAATCCGAGCACAGAGCCGGAATTACATTGTATCTGAATTGTGTGGCATTTATTTATTGGGTAATCGATTAAGTACCCTTACGACAATTGTCTAAACCTTCCTTCGCCGTTAACGCTCCGTCATAAATCGTTCAAAATAACTGAAAAATTCCAAAATTATCTTTTTATGTTGGAAAATGCCCTTTCAAAAATCCCATCATGTAATCCTTCAAGTCTGCCTCGCTGCTATCAAATCGAGAGGAGAACGGGAGGGAACGGCACCGTGGTCTTCATCGACATATCTGAATCCGTATCTACACGGGGTAAGCACGAGAGGTAGTACTCAGGTTTGAAGACTCTCGCATGGCGACTGTGTATATCTGAGTTCGTATTAACACAAACTCAGACATATGTGCCACATGTTCGTAGAAATGCCTAGCTGCACAGTCGCACACCTCGTCCGGCCCCGCGCACGCCCATCCTGCCCGCAAAAGAAAAGAACCCCTACAAAAGTGATCAAAATTTGTACATGAATCAGTAGTATACAAAACCCTCGCCATTTTGATTAGGGTTTATTACGCTAAAAAAATAAAAAATAAAATAAAATAAAATAAAATAAAACAAACGAGTGATCAATATACAAAACTCTCACCGTTTTGATTAAGGTTTATCACCAGACCTCCGTCATTCGGTAGTTGCAGCGACCATCGTTGCCAATGGATGGCGCTCCATCCCTCTTTCAAGTGTCCTGTTCAGCAAATGGGTCGAGTGTCTGAATTACCTTAGAATTAAGTTAAAACGAGGGATAAAAATGTAACTTCGTAGATTGGTAAGAGTGTTTGAGTTAAAGGGTAAAACGGATATTTGACTTCTTTTCATCTATGTTTAATGAACCATGAAAGATTTAGACAATGGTCAGAAACAATAAAAGTAGTGCTAGTCAATTTTCAATATTTATTAAGACACCCTATAGTTCTCAATATTTATTAAGACACCTATGTTAGCTCTAAAATTAGATATGTGAAAAGCCTTGAGCCTTTGACAGAGCATGGGAAGGAAATTCATTATTAGTGTGCTCAAAAACATGAATTTTTCCACAAAATGGTGTAGATTTCAATGCATCTCCACTGCATCATTCTCTATCAAGATGAATGGAGAAACCCATGGCCTTTTTCATCTTAACTGCAGTTTTAGACAGGGGACCCTCTGTCCCCCTGCCTCATTATAATGGGTATGGCGGTGTTTTTACAGCTACTCTCAAAAGCCATGAACAGCCAGCACATCCAAAGTTTTCAACTCACAAGAAACAGCCCTCCAATCACACCCCTCTTATTCCCTCCCTGATGACTGCATCCTCTTCTACAAGGTCGTACCCAGACAAATAAAAGAACTCAATAAGGTCCTACAACAATCTGAATCCCTTTCAGGATAAAGGATAAACACCAGCAAATCTACAATAGCTTTCAGCTGCAATATCCCCTAACGTCACAGGATATTCATTTGTTACCTCCAAAAAGTAAAATAACCACTAAGAGGCTCCAAATACCTGGGTGTCAAAATTGGGCTACAAGAGAAAATTCTGGGTAGTGGGTATATTCAATGAGTTGAAAGACAATCATCTCGAAGTTCCAATCTTGGAGGGCAAGGCTACCTTCAGAAGCAGGCCGCACCATCATTAAATCAGTACCACAATCTATTCCCATTTATCAAATGGAAGATCTACCATCCTAGCAGAGAAATTACACACATCTCTGGACAAAGCAGTAAGGGATTTCTGGTGGAACCTAAGCCAGACAGAGAGACACTCTAAGTACACCATCTCTTGGCATAAATTATGTCTCCCCAAGTCTTTCGAGGAGGTTTAGGCTTCAGAGTTTAGACACAGCAGCCGTATGAACAAGTCGCTCTTCTCCAAACAAATCTGGAAATTGCTTAACTTAATTTCCCAACAGCTAGCCTGTCTGTAGAGCAGCCAAATGAAATGCAAATACCATCCCAAACATGGCCTCTTTACATCACAGAAAAGAAACAACGCCTCTCCATGCTCATAAACTTCTAAACCAACTAAAACCTAACATTTCCTATATGGCTGATTATTAAGGATGGATCGAACATCTCAGTTTTCGGTGATCCTTGTCTCCCCACCTTAAAAGGAGGCATTCCACTTCCTGATCTCAACCATGCATCCATTACGAGTTTACAACCTTAGAAGGAGGCATCCCACCTTATTATTAGTATTTGCATTTGCATTTGCATTTTAGTGACAGCCCTCTACTTTGCAACTGTTTTTGGCTTTTTAATTAAAATGACAATTTTGACACTAACGGCTATTTGATCAAAATTAATCTAAAGAAAAGAAAGAACCGTGTGACCCTCTAAGCTGAAAACCTTGCGCTTTATAACATCGAGGTATGGTTTGGACTTCGGAGCTGGAAAACAACGTATCGTCTCCGTCAAAAATCAAAATCGACACGACTGTAGTTACTGTAGACCCCAGCATCTTCGAAAGAGCAGTGATACGGATTGCAGTGGGGCAGCTTTGGGGAGGGTTTTATAAATTTAAGATCATATTCACTTTTCTAAGCCTCTCAACCCATAGTGGGTTGGATTTTGATAATCCAAACTTTTCACACATAAAAGTGAAAAACCCTTTTCATATTGAAAGGTAGTGGTGGATTGGGTTTAATTCGCATCTATTTTTTTATTATTTCTTGTCATATATATTCAATAAGTAAGTAAAATAATACAAATAAACATCAAGATTTCTAATTATTTGATTAAAAAAATAAAAACACATAAATTATTAATTATTCTTTACATAAAATTCAAAATATTATTAAATTCAACATCTAATATAATAAAATTTATATACTTTCTAACAATATAAGGTCAAGAAAGGCCAAGTTTAAGATAATACCATACCTTATCTATAACTGTGGGTTGTAGAATCCTAAAAACCATATCCACCCTAAAACCCATCATTTAAACAAAAAAATTCACCCCATGGACAAGGTAGGGGCGGATACTACCGGACGTAGAAATTGCCATCCCTAAGCATAAACATAGAAGCCATTGAATTTCAAAATTCGAAGCAAAGAGCTGAGAAACGCTGACCAAGTTGATTAGGGGCATTTTAGTAAATATACAAAACTATCTTAGTAAAATGACCTAAAAATAGAGATATTGTACATGAGAAAATCAGCAATGGCAACACTGACCAAAACTCTCGTCTATTGAGATAGCATGTATCAAACCGTTATCCGATAGGCGGGCCAAAAATGGTTGGACGGAAAGCAATAAACAAAGGGCCAGACTCCAAACATCGAGATTCAATGGCGCCTTCTTTCTCCTCAACTGTTCCCATTTATTCTTCGACTCTTTCTCCTCATCACACCCCATGGAAGACTGCAAATTCCTCTATCCTAGTCAAGCTCGACAGTAAACCATCTCTCCTTTGCTGTTCCTCTAAGAAGAAAACCAGCTTCATAGATCAAATTCTAGATTACATCGAAGGTACTCTCTCTCTCTCTCTCTCTCTCTCTCTCTCTCTCTCTCTCTCTCTCTCTCTCAGCAGTGCTGCCAAAAATGGAACCTAACTCGAGTTACGCCCGTTTTGTTTTCCATGACCCTTCTCGATTTCTCCCAAGTTCATCATTCCTAATTACAAAAATTTCTTTGTTTTTAATTCTTTCGTTGTATTTATTTGTTTCTTTGTTTGATTGATGTTGTACTACCATGTTAATAGGACTCTTTATAGACTGAGCTGTGAGCACCTTGCTTATTGCTCGAATTCATTATTTACACGTCTTAAATGTCAGTTCAAAATGCTTCAAATTGAAATTGGTTCATGCCGCAGTTTTGCAGGTTTCTTTTCCAATCCACACAAAATTTAGTAAGAAGTAAACAAAAAAAGAAAATCTGAACAAGCATCTTTTTAGGCTCACACCTTTTCCAATTAAAACGTTTACTTAAATATGAATTACTCCCAAAGAGCCAAAGTGGGCCTAGCAATTAAACTATTTAAGTTTCTTAACATGGGGGCTTCAATTATAGGAGGACCCAAGTTAAGGAAGTGGTATGGAGCACCTGATCTACTCCCCAAAGATGGGGTCCTTGCGGATGAGGAGGATGAATATGCAGGTAGTCATACCTATGCAGTTCAAGATTTTTTTTTTTTTTTTTGTCATTTGAAATTTCTCTGTAGAATTAGATTTCTTTCTCTCCTTTTGAAGCACAGGAGTAGAAGAAACTAGAGATGCAGTCTTGGTGACAGATGGAGATAGCGAAATTGGCCAAGTATGTTCTAACCTTTTTTTTTACCACTGCTATTGTTTTTTGCTACATCTTTTTTGCAATATGCCATTAAAAGAGACCGACTGGCAACTAAATAAAGAAAGAAAAAACTTCTCTCCTATCATCATCTTATAAAGGGGTCAATGACCCTTATTCGTTACAGGAATATCATGGCTTCAGAAACTCAGTATGCCAACTTGTATTCTATATGATTCAGTTCAATCCAATTTATATGTAGTCATGAAGTATGATGATTTAATGTTGGTTAAAATACTATATGACTTGCATGTTATATGTAGTGCTTGGGGTATGGAATCTGGTGGATAAGCTATTTTAACTTCTAACTTTTGCTTGTATAGATGGTAATACTGTCATTAATTGTCAAAAGGGTTCGAGTCAAGGCCCTTGTGAAGGATAAGCGAGCAGCTATTGAAGCTTTTGGAACATATGTTGAGGTGAAAATTATCTGGATCATTGATATGTGGGCATTTATCTTTAAACCAGCAACCACTCTCTACCCTAGAATTGATGATAAATACTAACTTGATCGTGCTGTTCTATGCAAAGTCAATATCCGGAGATGCAAGTAACAAGGCAGTCTTCAAGAAGGCTTTGAGAGGTGTCCGTGCAATAATATGCCCAAATGTATGGACAAAAGGATCCATTCACTTACTGGTTTTTTATGTTTCCCTTTCATACTATAATTTAAATAGTTTAATAGCTTAAATACTGGTTTTAGTCTCATATACTTATGATTTTTCTCCCCTTAGAGATAAATATATTATTTTTTTAATTGTTTTCAGATTTTGCTCCTGGCTATTGCTCTGGATCATTGAGTGAAGTTTGGAATACCAATTTTGCATCTCTGCACTAAATTGTTTAAATTTGAATGGGACTTTGAGATTTTATCCATGCAACATCTGAAATTCACATAGATGAAATTGTAACTCTTCAGAGTAAACTTGATTTAGATTGTTGCAGCAATTCTTTTAAATCTGAACTATTTTGATTCTGTGAAAATGAACACAATTTCTGTTTTGGTTGGTTGCTAACTTTCTACTACCTTTTTATGACTGTTAATCTCACCCTACATTGAATTCCATCAAATGGGAAACATATTGGAATCAACTTTTCTTGAAAATCAATGATCTTTTTTTTTTTCTGCAGGATGGTTTCTTATCTAATGTTGGGAGCGTGAAAGGGGTAGAACATATAGTTCTATTATCTCAGGTTTTTCAGTCTCTATCTTCACAGATAACCTAGAAAACAGCCTTATATATTGAGGTTTTAATAAGAGTTGCAGTTGGCTGCTTATAGGAGTAGCAGTGGTATCCAAGCTCTCATGACTGGTAACATGAGAAAATTGGCTGAGCAAGATGAATCAGTGGTTGTTGCTTCAGGCATCCCGTACACCATCATCAGAGCAGGCTTGTTGCAAAATTCTCCTGGTGGTGTACAAGGTTTTAGTTTTAAAGAGGTATCCTTATAACAGTTCTTTCTTTTATCGTTTGATGGTGGATGTGGAAAGCGAGACAAGATATCCTGAAAGCACAAAACTCTGCAAACACTCTGAAAGCACGGGCATCCATCCCCACATTGGGAACATCTCCTTATGAATTTAACATACATGTGCAAGAGATATTCCCGATGTGTGGCTGGATGCTGTGTGCACAGAGCCTATGCTTTCAGGAGATTCAGTCTCGTGGAAGGCTAAAGGCTATGATGCTTAATCAAGAGGAGTTAAAAATCTCCTTCTTCAACTTTATATTTTCTTATTTTGTTTTTCTGATGCATATGATTAAATAGATTTTTATTTGCTTTATGGGTTCATTCATTTTTTATGCTATATGTTTTTTTATGATTTACTGTGTAATAAAATAAGCTTAATGGAATCTGAAGGCTGCTTTTTAATGGATAACAAGCCCAAAGTTTTCACTGATTGAATGAACCCACTAGACATTAGTGAGATTTTTCTTCATGGATATTGCACATACTTCGACCAACCTTCCAAAGGAAAGTGAACAATAATCATGGTTGAGGATCATTTGTTATGTGTGTCATTGCCGACAGCCCACACTGGGGTTGCTTTCTTCAACTTGTTGGGGTAAATCCACAAGGGCATTAGTCTTTGGCTGGATGTTTGTTACTTCTTTGTGCTCTTTTTTCAATCAGCTAGAAGCCTAGGACTGACTTAAATTTGCTTATGTTGTTCTATGTTAGGGTAGTGCAGCACAAGGAAGATTAAGTAAAGAAGATGCTGCCTTTATTTGTGTGGAGGCTCTTGATGCAGTCCCACAGAGAGGACTCATCTTTGAGGTTGGTCAAACAGATTGTTTCCTTAATTAATTATCATTACCTGATTATAAAGTAGTATACTTCTATAGAAAATCTAAAGCCATTGGATAGCTTAATTGCATTACAGTATGTCAAATGGCATACACATCGATGGTGCACTTTCATGAAGCTTAGACACCATTCAACAGGGGAAGGTCATTAAAGAGAGACGTGACCAATATGACTCTGACCCACCTAATCATAAAGTCAACTGATTTTTGTGTTTCTGATGTTTGGCCTGTTCTTGGGGTATTGGAGCACCATGGAGAATTCTAGTATCTATTCTTTGTAACTTGTTTTTTATATAATCTTTGTTTTACAATCACTCTAATGTAAAAGTTTTCACCAAAGGATTTATCAGCATGTGCTGTGCGTGAATTGTGACAATAGGTGGCAAATGGAGAAGAAAAGGTTTCAGACTGGAAACAGTGCTTTGCCACTCTGATCGAAAAAGCTGAGCAGCAACCACTTCAGTGACCACACACAAACAAATCCCTGAATATGAATTGCTCATCTAAGACTTGGCACCGCTAGTCTCCAATTGATATCGTCTGTGAGAAAGTCCATTCCACATGTTAAACATTTTTCTTTTGATGAAGATTTCATTGTAAACTTCTATTTAAGCATTTTTCTTTTGATCAACAACAGTGAAAAATGATTTTATCATTTTACTGATGAAATGTGAAAAGATATGTGAAAAAACAAATTCCCCGCCCTCCAAAGAGATGGGGAAGAAGGGGCGTGCAAAGGTTTTTACTAATACATTACAACTGCATTCTGATTCTTGGGCCTAGTTCCCTGCCTATGCAAGTTCCCTGGTTGATAATTGTAATTTCATCTCTTAAAGAACAGCTTTTGATGAAATTTTCATTCTAGACTGTTGTTCGATCAGATCTTTGAGGCTGCTTCGCCCTCCTATAGTCGAGATAAGGCCT
The DNA here is from genome assembly GCF_056320005.1 of Nelumbo lutea. Classification (NCBI taxonomy): domain Eukaryota; kingdom Viridiplantae; phylum Streptophyta; class Magnoliopsida; order Proteales; family Nelumbonaceae; genus Nelumbo; species Nelumbo lutea. The sequence continues at coordinate 2,929,433 of NC_142689.1, forward strand.
AATTGAGTTGAGTTGAGAATCTTCGAGGCTGCTTCAAGAATCAAGATTATTTCTTTACGATCTTCTCTGATATATTTTTACATTAACTTGAGATTGGGGAAGAGAGAGAGAGAGAGAGAGAGAGAGAGAGAGAGAGAGGACAGTGTTCTTAAAACTTAGAAGTTGAAACTATAATTGTATTGTAAATTATAGAGAATGTTTAAACAAAAAAGCGAGAATTTCAACTCAAACAAACATGACCACAAGGAATCAGTAGTATATGTAGCTATAATTCCAAAGGATGGTAAAAGACAATTACACCCCATTCCTCTCCTTTTGCTTAGTCAACAATAGAGGACAGGGCAAAACGGTGTTATAAAAAGAAAGGATAAAAAAGTCCAAAACTTAGGGTTTTGGAGATGTAATAAAGAAGAGTCTCATAAAAATTCAAAAATTACAGAATGGTAATGGAGAGAGCATGGGATTAACAGAACAAGATATTACTAATTTGATGCTCCATCAACTTATCTGTCGCTGGAAGGATCGCCTAGCAACATCATTGACTCCCATAGAGTTAAGAGGTCAGGTGGAGAAACTAGCAATTACTCTTGGGTTGATTTGGGATGGCAGAAATCTTAAAAGTGCATGAAAATAACGTAATACAAGCGAGAGCCTAATTGCCAAGGTCTATTACTTACACTTCTACTTCAGTTTATACTCAAGCGTCCACAATTGACGGTCCAATGACAATTCAGCTGAAGGAAAATGCAACTAAATAACTAATATATTTGCTGATGGTCTATGCATTGTTCAACCGTAGGGATGAACACGAATCTAGTTTTTCACAAGCTATTTGAGTTAAGCTAATGAAAAACTTGATTTGGCTCAGTCTAAATTGAGACTCAAACTCAAGCTTGTGAGTCTTACGAGCGTAATCAAGTTTATTTACAACACAATTAAATTCAAATATCTAAGCATCGATTCAGCTTCTGAGTTCAACCTAATTTGAATTCAAGTTTTTAGCTCAAACCGAACTCAAGATCAAGCCTCATGTTCTTTTGACGAACCAAGCTCAAATAGCTAGATGTTTCATTCAATTCAGCTCAAATCCACCCCTATTCAATTGAATAGAGCAGTTTTATGAAATAATCATAACATCTCACAATGGCAAAATGGCCAATACGCTGGCTGTATTGGTGCTTTTTTTTAATTTTATTTTTTTCTGAAATTGATTCAGAGGGCCCAATTTAAAGCCCGACTACCCTCTGAACCAATGACTGACCCAATACAACCCCTGTAGAAGTGTATTGGCCTATTAGGAAACCATCGGCACGTATCAACCGATACTTTGAACCTTGATTCAAGGCCAAAGGGGCAATTAATGCAAATGAATAGTCGAAAGATCATCCAACCAGGATTAATTATGGCACAAGACCGAGGCATTAAAAATGTTATCCTCTTTTCTAGTGCCAAATTACTAATAAATATACTTAATATCAAAGTATCTGGGACCCCTCCAATACACCCCTATAGTGGGGGTATTGGAGGTCTAACCGATTCACGGGGTAGAGGAAACCTAAACCAGCCCCTTGAATCAGTTGCGAAAAAAAAAAAAACCTCCAAAATGTGTATTGATTCGCCCAATACATTTCTATCCACGTATCGAATGTATCAATATTTTAAACCTTATTTAATAATATTATAACTGACGTTAGCTTGACAAATTGACAGTCATGATACATTTTAGGACTATCGACTTAAAAATAAAAAAAGTAAATGTTACGTCAATAAAAACAATATAAATTTATTTAATACCATTGCCACTTCTTTTAGGTTGGATTGAAAGTTAACATTATAAAAACACCGAATCTGGCTTTTTTAACACTCCATAAAATGTTTTAATCATAATCTTCGGTGTTTTATAAAAAGAAATCAGAATATAAGGGCACATATGCTATCTGGAAAAACAGGAACTTGGGGTTAGATACCAGTCTTGGCATGGATGTATCGCTCTTTACTACTACTTTATATTAACGATCTATGTTTTGATTAAAAAACTCTCAAAGTGTCATTATTCCTAAAGTAGTATGAATTTCATATGGTTTAACTAGTTAATTAAGTATATTATTACTGTTTAAAAAAATGACTAACAATACAATTTTTACCCTTTATTCTTCTTCAAATTTTTAAAATATATATGTCTGATTTCTTACGCTGGTGGATCAACTTCCAGCTACCATTAGTTCTGGACAAAACTGGCATTGGCATGGAGTGTTGAAAGCAAAGGGCGGAAACTAATAAAAATAAGAAAATGGTGGTGATTCTCTCGAATCCATCTTTCATTTTCCCGCAATCTCTTTAACATCTTCGAGTAAAAGAAACGTAGGAAAAAAAAATCTGTCAGGGCAGAGACAGAGGATAGAGGGTTTTGGCATGTCGGTGGTTAACCGTAGATGCACTACAAGCAGATGCATGCTAGCGTTTGTGGTTATGCTTTAGCTCGACCCAAATTTTTGAAACACTAGGTGTTCTGAGTCAGTGATATGGGAAACGGATGTTTTATTTTGAAAAATAGTCTTTTTATCCTTTTATTAATTAAGAAGGGCTAACGGTAAGAAATTTATCAATACACTTAATCAATTAGCTAAAATAGTTTAAGAAATTTATCAATAATTATGATATTATATTATATCTTTTATTAAAATATAATATCATCGGGATCGGGCAAGAAAAATGCTCAGTCACAGATACGAGTGAAGAGCTTCGACTAGAAAAGTAGGCAAAATTGACGAAGTGTGAGCACGATTCACTGACACAGCTTTCTGAGCAGTCAAATGGGCAGCCTTGGTTGCAGCACTGAGGAGAAAAATTAACTGAGCAGTGAGGGAGAAGATGAAAAATAGCTCTGCAAGTTGCAATAATATTAGAGATTCGCCAAAGAGGACTCGAGGATTCCTCTAACAGAGAGTCTCCCTCAACCTGGACATGCTGGAGCTGAAGAGATTAAATGAATCTAAGTGCTTCTAAAAAGAGTGAGGACTTCACTTTCAATAGCTGAGCACAGTTTGAGCTTTATAGTACGAACAATTACAAAAAATCCATGGTGATCCCTAATAACCAATCTTGCATCCGCCCTTGATCTGGAAAAGGATCCATGAAAGTTGAGTTTCAAACAATTTATAGGAGGCTTCATCAGATTCAAAAGGATGAGTGATGGGTCGTGTCGAATCTTGGTTTAGAGCATCAACCATCACATCTACACCTCCCAACTGAACATAAATTTCATTAATGATCATTTGCTTAATATCCATAACAAGACGACAACGAGCTTTCCAAAGCATCTACTAAAGCCAATCAGTAATCAACCAATCTGGGAACCCACATGTAAACCCAAAGGTGGAGGTGAAACTGCCCAAACATACTTTGAGACCTCAAAATAGAATAATAAATGTTTAGGGTCTCAACACCTTTTCCAAGTTCCAACACATACTAAGGAAGTGCCTATGTTTTATATGTCTTCGAACCAGAGCTTCTTTTGACTGGTAAACTACGATGAATGCAACGCCAAACAAAGAGGTGTACTCGAGGAGGCATATATATATAAATCTCCAAAAAGAGTTCCAGGTGAGGTGAAGTTACCAAAAGCCATCTAAGCTGTTGACGACTGTGGGGCGCTCTGAGACAGGGTTGTTCTAATAGCTGTCTAGCTGAAGCAGAAAGATAACGCATTACGGGGTGAATGGGAATGATGCTCAACGCATCACGCATGGCATGAGCCCGAGCTCGCGGGTAAAAAACTTTTTCCGAACCCGATAAAGAACAGCCGGACCGGCCCAACAGGTCTAAATAAATACGATTACCATCCAAAAATTTTCATCAATTTGTTTCTCTCCCTCTTCGTCCTCTTACACGTATATATACACGTGTCACTCAAATTTATATTGGCCGGTGAATAAGATGTCCTCACATCACTCACGTAGGCTGCAGCTATTAATTAAAAAAATCATGTGTGGTTTGTTCAGCTGAAGCTGATCGAGAAGTATAGAACTGCGACTGCCTGCCGTCACGGCCACTCGGCTACGGCCCTTGGAGTTTTAGGTAATTTTAAAATTACAAAAAGACCAGCGTTGAATAGTATTAACAATTTTGTATAAATGTGTGTACGGCGGTGTTATAGGATGTAAAATTTTGACAATATTATTGGGTGGTGAGTGGTGAAATGGTGTCAGGTGTGGAGCAGCGGAAGGAGAAGACCGAGCTCAGGCCTTACTCGTTAGCAATGCAAAAGGTACGGCGGTGTGCAAATGTACACCGCCTAAGACGCTAGCAACGGTACGTGGCAAAACGTTGTACATCTTTAGCTGCAACACCATCTTATTCCACCTGTCAGACAGATTACTCAGATCGTGGCATCGTGCAAAGGAAACAGGTCAGTCTCCAAAGCTGCTTTAGGCTGTAGCTAAAAGGTTAAATGCCATTGCCAGCCAGGGCACCAGAGCAGGGGAGGGGGCGGTAAGAAAAGGATTTTCATTTAATGATCTCTTTTGACGTCACATTGGAATCTCGTCAAGCCCATATTGCCCTTCTGGGACCCATTTTAGATGAGGGCCCTGCTAATATATTATTAACCTAAAAACCCAATTAATTTGAGGTCCTGACCTGAGAGCCTGAGAGTTGAGAGGCGTTACTTGGTTCCTTCGCCCACCTAAGGTCCTAAGCTAATAAGAGCCTAAGACCTATCTGCTGGAATACAAGAAGCAAAAAGAAGTGAAGCAAAAGCAGATTCCCCCTTCACATGTTAATAATACTTTATTTATTGTTTTTGTCTTGCTCTAGTTTCAACAGAACTGATTTAATATTCCAATCTTTTGATATCATCTTGATTAAAAGCATGTTTAAGAAATGACCTCGCTTAAGGCCAGTGTCAATCGCCATCTTCCCCATTGCCAGCAAGGGTCCCACTTGAGGTTCCATCTTCCTTATGTTCATGGTTTGTCATATTAATATCTGGCTGAACACATGAAGCCTCCTTGTTTGATCCGGTACATTTCACAGTAAATGGACCAGGCTATTTTCAGAAACAACCATGTGAATCTTTCTCCTATTTCAGGAGACCAAGCTATGTTCCATTGCACCTTAGACCTCACTGAGGAGAAAAAGGAAGGAAAAAACCTGGGTCCATCAGCAAATTCACTTGCTCAATCTCAATCAATTTCAGAGAGAGAGAGAAAGAGAGAGATGAATCACCAAACAAGAAGCCAGCTTAAAAAGATAGTGCTAATTATTACAGAAATAGAAGACAATAAATAAGGGGAAGTGGAAGAGAGTAGAGTGAAGAACTTCATTTTAGTGGAAAGGATAAGCATGATTAGTTGCATCTCCAAAAAGAGCCTCTGGGGCCCTTGTCCTGTTGTTGGGGGTCACTGTTTATCAGTATCTGTCCCTCTCTTGGAACTCCAGTGCTTTGTTTTAAACTACCTAAGCTGATTTTCTTCTTTTATTAATTGTCTGAAGTTAAAAGTATTTCTTCATTTGTTTCTACTATCTAAAGCATCCAAGAGAAGAGATGCCATTGGTTAGAACAAAAACAGTGGTCGCTTAACAAAAAGAACAAGACAGTGACCAGAAAGCACATCATCTCTTAAGTCTTATCTGAGATTCCGGTTTTGTGGTGTGTGATTAGGAATCAAAATATTATCCAAACTGTTTTCTTCCAATTGCCCAAAGCATCTTTTCTTCCCCCCCCCCACCCCCCACCCCCACAAAAAAAAAAAAAAAAAAAAATTGAAAAGAAAGAAAAAAGACTTTGCAAATCTTTACAGAAATGCATTTGTTCTCTCCTACCCACGCAAGTGACAGAATCATGAACAGTTGAATAAGTGACAAGAATAAAATGTATTGATTTTATGGGACGGAACTTAAAACAGTATCTACCCCCTTCCCCACTTCAGCCCTCAACGAGGGTCCAGAGAGGGAATCGAATTTAGACTCAGATGGGAAGTAAAGGAAGATTGTGGAGTTTCTGCCAAAAGTAGAGGATGAAAGAAACAGAACTCCATCAATGAGGAATCATACAGTGCAAAAAAATGATAGAGACTCAGATCGGATAACCTTTTTCACAATCAAAAAGGTCAATACCAGTAAAAGCTGTTAATCAACTTTTAATGAAATCAAAGAAATTAGAAATTTGGTTTCATCAGAACATATATTGATTGCGTGAAGTACAACACATCTATGAGCTACCAATCAGTCAAAAGAAATTACTCATCAACAATGAGAAATAAATTATTCAACCATTGATCTTCAGCTAGTCTAGAACAGAAGAGGCATCAAAATTGGAGATTTGTTGGAAAGCAGACATACTCAGTATCAATGGGATAAGACAGTTACACAGGATTACAGAAGGCAGAGAGAGAGAAAGAGAGATTAAGTGTTATTTCTAATGAGAACTATGTCAAGTAAATCCCAATACAGATACAGGAGTTACATAACCCGATCTACTTGCGTTGATATTGAAAATTTCTTCATTCCCACGGTGTAAAAGAATTGGTACAGAGAGTTTGCGAAGGGTAGGCATGCGGCGTGCCCAAGATTCCAGCAACTAGCCGGGCCTAATTCTTTTGTGTCCTGGCTTCCCGTCCGATTTCAATGTCCCGCCTGAATCCCCATCGGATGAAGCTTCAACTAAGGAGCTCGAAAGATCAGCATAGAGATCAACCACCCTCCTAATGTTGTTGTTAAGCTCCCGGATCAGACCTACATTTCGGCTCAAATTGTCCGGGATCTTCGACTCGTGGTTCTGGTTTATCTCGTTGATGAGCAACCTGTTCTGATCTAGAATGTTCTGGACTTGAACAAAGCTCTTCTGGAACGTCTGCAACACCTTGTTATCTGCTTGCATACTGTTGCCAATGCCTGTAAATGCATCCCCATCCATTTTCGGTCAAAATTCAATCCAATTAAAACCCCTCCTGCATCAAGAAACAGAGGAAAGAATGAAGAAAGAACACAACTAAGAACAAGTTCTACCAAATAGCAAGCTCTACCAAATAGCATTTATTTATTGGATACCCACAACCTTAACTCATCTTACTTGCTAGTGGAAACAGAAAATGAGAAGAAAAAAAAACAGACAAAAGATGAGAAAACATGGATTTATTTAAGGCATTTGTGCATGATGGACAAGGTCTGAAGTAGAAATTATGGCTTCCATTTCTTCTTTCACAAAAGATTTAACAAATAAAACAAGAGGGAACCGGTAATAAACATGGGTTTTGTATGATAAAATGTAAAAGCAGATCCCATTTCTATAAAAGGGAACCTTTTCTTTTTCTTTTCTCTTTGTTCTATCAAAAGAAAAATCTAAACTTCTAAAGCTCTGATTTTCAATGGAAAATCTTCTTCAACACACATGGACTAGGACTCTCCTATAACTAGTCAATGCCACACAACAGAGGAGAAAGGGGTACAACTGCAAAACAGAAGTTCCTCGGAAAAAACCAAACCATATGAACCTAAAAAGAGGACTAAAAAGCTTAAAAGGAAAACAAAACAAGAGTTTAAAAGAAATAGAGAAAAGAGGACATATGAAATGTGCTTTGAATTTGTTGCAGAAAATATGGACTAAAATCGGCAAACCAAACGTTTACACCGTACATAAAAGCTTGTAGTTCAGGAAAAAATACCCGAAATGGGAAAAGCAAACAAATCGATAAAAAGCATACTCAACAGATAGAAAAGAAAAAACAAGAAGAAAAATGAAAATCAGGATCTTGTTTAGTAGAACTATATGAAGATCTCCTCTGAAGAAATAAAGAAATTGCAGATATCGTCGGAATTCGAAAGAAATAAAATAAAAATAAATCAAATCTCCAAGAACTCGATTCAGCTCAAAATGAAAAGATTAGAAAAATATTCGAACTGCATCTTTCAACATAATATTAAAAAGAAACAATATTAGCTGAAAGAGTGAGAAAAAAGAAACAGGGCCATACTTTATCTTCTCTCTCTACTTTTTTTTTTCCTTTTTTTCTTACCTTGAAAATCTGGAACATTTTCCCGAGTAAAGAAGGCAGCAGAGAGCGACGAGGAATTCCAGATGAGTGGTTAAATCGAATCTCCGGAGATTGTACGCAGAGGCCCTGAAATCAGAAACGACGGAAAGAGAGAGAGAGGGGGGGAGGGTAGCGACTTAGGAGAGAGGTGGTCAGAAAAAAATACTTAATATATAATAGATTTGACAGTCACGCTCCAACCCCTCCCTCTCTATAATGATTTATCTCTCCTCCTCTTTTACTCTCTCTCTCTCTCCCCCGTGTATGGATCTTCTTCGTCATATATTCGTCCATTAATTATTATTGACTTTTCAATTTTCCTGTCTGATTTAGTATAAATGTTAATCATCGTCCTCTTAAATCTTATCTTAATTTAAGAAAAAAGAATTAGAGCTCTTTGAAACGCCCTTGGATTTGTATTAAACAACTTAGAACTGTATAGTCGGGGCATACAAATGGAGCGGGTTAATTCGAATTAAAAGGATTTATGAAAAGACATAACCAGAACCTACCGACCCACGGGATCCAGCTAGATCCTAACCAGAACCCGAATCCGTTTCCTCTACGGTAATGTAGATATGGATTCAGGTGACACATTTTATGCCATGTAGTTCGAATATTATCATCATTCATCAGCGTGACAGCGTCTGCGTCTCTCTTTCGCTCCTATTTAAGGAATGCCAGAAAACAACCAGAGTTCTTGGTCGGCATGTGTGTTGTGTTGTGACTTGTGACTTGTGAGATGATTCTGCGTCAAAGGTGGTCCGTGTCAAAATTATAAACAAAATATTATAAAGGTAAATAATTAAAAAATAAATAAAATCTCCATCAAAGTTAGAGTTGAATCCAACCTTCAACACTGACAAGTGACAAGGACTATTTCTGGTTCATGGTTCAAATTTTCCCTTAATCTGACGTGGATGAGGTGGTATTATCTCATTGGTAGGTATGAAGAAATGGGAAAGACAACTCAGAAAACAACCGGTTTGTAGTTTATGTGACTCTTGGATATTTCTCCCACATACCTAATTTTGTTTTATAGTGCATACATAATTTCATTCATGGGCTATATATGGTGAGGTATCCAAGAGTTGCACATTTGTTTTGGCTGCCAAAGAATTGCACAAATACCTCGTCCTAATGGCATTTTGAGATTTATGAAAAACATACTACTAGACAAAACTAAATATACCTTATCATAGCTAGGTCTTCATTTGTCTCTGGAGCAAAGAAATCTAAGAGTTGCATAAACTAGTGTTCCATCATATATAATCGTCGATCGGTATTACCAGACTTTGACTAGACCCAGATGGTGTTTGGTAATTGGTATCGTGTTTTTTTTTTTTTTTTATTTGCTTCTAGATCAGATTTATAGCACACTATTGATGCATATAGGTAAAAAAGAAAAAAAAATGAATTTTCAGAAGATTGGCAACCGGCTTCCAACTCTACTCCTCATCTTGGATATCCCAAAAAACAGTGGTTCCATGCATATACCTCACGAGTAAGAAATAATTACTAAATTTAGATTATTTAATTTAGTGAACCAATATTTTTCTCACATAACTCTTGAGATCTCTGTGCTGCTTCAATGTCTTTGGCAGAATCTGTCATTGGTTCGAGCCGCGCATATATAACATCGAACGTTATCCCCACTGAACGTAACCATGTTGTTTTGGCTGTAAATATATAAGAACGAAAGTAAGCATCCAAGAATATAACTCATCTGTGACCAAGCTATTTGTGGGCTGCATTTAGTGTGGCCTAAGCTTAATGAAGGCGACAGGCTTGGTCCAGTGGCCCATCGATTCTTATAAACCAGGGACAAGATCCCAGTTCCATTTGGGTCTATGCTATCATTACGAGAAATCACTTGGTTAATAGTTACTCTGGTATTTGGATTGCAATTTGAAATTAAAATTAGTGATTTACCATTTACCTTGTATTTCTTGCGGTAGATATGTCAGCGACGGTTGCATGAGAAAAGGAGTTCACATCAGTGCCCATAGAGCGTGTGCAGATGTAAAATCTGACAAAAAGAGAACATGGTGGCAGACAATGTAATGCTCAGTTATTAGTTCCAGCACGACAGAAGAATACACCGCCCCCGGTGCCTGAAGAGTCAAGAGTTATTACATAAACACCGGAATGTTGAGTGAGAGACGAGAGTGTTTTTTTGTTTTTTCTTTTTCCCCAAGATTAGAACGAACCTACTGGTGAACTCAATCACTGATCAACGTTAAGGATTCTGTTTGAACCACAACTACATGAAAAAAATAGGAAAAAAGGATCAGTGATCAATGAGGACGAACCTTTTTCCATCCATACTTAGGAATATAATGAACCGTTTCCTGCAAAAGCAAGGCCTCAAAGTTGTATTTGTATTGTCCATGAAATTATGAAAACATGGACCAACCTGAAATTATGAGAACATCTGTTAGAGGCAATAAAATTAGTGGTTCGATTATGTATGCGGGGGTTCAGGTGCAAAGCTGGCTTTATTGGTAAAGTGTAGTGTCGTGCCGTGTCATTGCTATAATGTTCCACATACCATGAAATTTGACATTTTTATAAGGTGTATCTGTACTTCTCCGTTTTTTATATAATACATTAATACTCGTGTGGTTGATTGGACATGTACTAACTTAATCACATGTGATGTTTCAATTGCACCCCCCCCCCCCAAAAAAAAAAAAAAAAACTAATCACCTTCTCTCTTTGATGATGTCCCACTCTATGAAGTTGTTCATCAGACTTCAATGGGTTTTGATTGGCCGAGCCAATATTCCTCACACCAACCTTACAGCAATACGCTTCATACACACATCAAAAACATCTCTTTATTTACGGGGAGATGTTCCCTGTACCCTATACATATAGGATATGCCTGTGATGAGGTCCGTATGAGGTGCACACTCCATGATAATCAAATCCAACCAGGTGCAGAATGACTACAATAATATTGCTTGGATTCCTTTCAATACTTCAAGGAAGAGATTTTAGATTATGTTTGGTTTGAAGGAAAAAAGTAGGAAAAGATAAGAAAATTTTTATAAATCTTTAATTTTCTATAGATTTCTTCACTTTTTCCTTCCTTTCCTTATCTTTTCCTTCAAACCAAATATAACTTTATTCCCACTAATTCAATTTCAAGATGAAATTTGAAATTTACTACTAAAATAGAGTGATATAACAAAAAGGAGCACAGAATAGACTGATAGAACAAGAAGATGCACAAAAATAGAATGATAGAACAAATCAAACAAATCAACCATCAACCATGTAGGGTGTAACGTCACATGCACACCATCGACAGTTTATCATCATCACAAACCAACACAACAAAAAAAAACAAGAAAAAAAAATAACAGCAAATAAAATTCAACATACCTTAAAGAAGAAAGAGTACAGAGATGTTAGAATTCATCTACACATTGAAACCGTGGATAATAAAAAAAAATTGAGGATAATGACTTACTAGTTGAAGCAGTCGTTCTGCACCAGATAGGGGTGCCAATTGGATCGGATTTCATCCAATCCAATTGAACCCATTACAAATGAACTGGATCCATTCAATCCGATTAATACTTTGGACCATTTTAGGCTAGTCCAATTCAATTCTAGACTATCTAATCTATTGAAATTGGTTTTAATTTAGATTTGTTCTAAGCCAAACTGAGCCCACTGACACTTGTATTTTTATTTTCTATCAATAGATTAGATATTTATTCAGTCTGACCCAATCCAATATAAATCTATTATGGATGGATCAAGTTCAGTCCAATTCAATAAAAGCTTTGGACCATTAAGTCTGGACTAGTCCAATTCAATGTCTTATTGGTTTCTCAAATCATTCTAGATTGATTTTGATTTGGATGAGGTCCAACCCAAAACCAGTCCATTGACACCACTAGATACAAATATTGGTGACTGAGAGAACGGGTAGGTTTTGGAAGAGTATAAAACATTGGCATTTCTATCAAAATGAAATCTGAAGTAGTTATTTTGGAATTAAAATTGCATAGAACACTTCTAGCTTGTTTTAATAATTGGTTCTCTTTCACCCTAAAACCACTTTATGGTTAAAAATAGTTGATTTGGCCAATAATCTGCTAACCTGGATCATCAAACCACTGACCCGAACAATAAATTTTGGCCATTTTTATTTTATTTATTTTTATTTTTTAAGTTAGAAAGGGTGATCTATACAAACCAGATGGTTTGACCTAGGAACCGATTCTTTAATGGTTCTGTGTTCGGTCCAATTTTTAAAACCTTGTTGTGGAGTTTAAATCCCTTAAAATAGATTAGGAGTTAACAACTTTTGTGATGTTGAAAGGGTACGGTACCGGAAGAGCACTATTGACCAATTAAAAAGGGTACGGTATCCGAAGAACTCTGACCAATTAGAATCTCCTATGAATTTTATAAATAACAAATTGCTTACCGCTTGTGGTAATGTTTGATTAGTAATTAGTTATCATCTTTCTAGGTATCATGCAATTTATGTATCATGGACGGACTAAGAGTATACGAATGTATTACATAGCCTATAAATGACATAGGAGAGAAAATGAAGTAAAATAAAATGTGAAAAGAAAAATGGACAGGTCAATAGTATGATGTTATTAGGCTTATTAAGAAATGCCTTAGGTAATGGCCACATACACTTAGTGGCGAGACAATTGATCAAGTGTGCATATAGATAGGTTGTAGGTGGGGGTGATCATTTCAGTCCGGCCCAGTCCGGTTTGGAAATTTTAGGTTTGAGCCTGGGCTTTGTGTTCAAGCTCGGTCTGGTTTTAGGTCCACAAGTTTTAGTGTTGGGCTTAGTCTTAATATTTCACACTCCATGCAGTTCATATATATTTAAATTTATATATTTTGTGTATAATGTATACATATGTATATATGTTATTTTATATTATATTATATATTTTATATATAAATATTATAAGATGACATGTATAATTTATATTATATGTAATATTTTATATTATATAATGTATAAAATAAGTTTATATGTATATTATGTCATTTAATATATAGATATTTAATATTTTATATATGAGTAACATTGGCCCGGAATCAAGCCTAGCCTGGCCCGAGCCCTATAAACATGGGCTAGGGTTTGTGTTTCAGGCCCAAAACCCTAGGCCCAACCCGGCCCATGATCACCCCTAGTTGTAGGTGTTCGATTAAGGCAATGGCAAACTAGGAACTAAATTTATCCTTCGTATGGTTGTGGACGAAGTGACTGGCAAGCTGGGAGTTGGATGTGCATGCAGTCGTTTGGGCCATACATACACCACAGGTGTGGATTGTCATGGCCTAGATATTTGTTGTTCAAATAAGATAAGGATGATGAGCAGATATGGACCATTGGCTGAGTTTGATGTGAATTTAAACACAAGCCTAGGTGGCACCGGATGATCCTATCATGCAAACCGTTGCTATAGTTGCAGGAGGGCATGGTGTGGAGATTTTGAGTGGAAGAAGGAGTGTTGTATGTTAAAGATGGTCATGTTTATGTGCTTGGCAGATTGTGGCGAGAATCAATTAGAATGGGTTTTCATTCGTAATGGAGGGGGAGGAAATGGCAATTCCATCGGAAATGGGGATGAAATTCTGAATCCGCTCAATCAAACAATTGGAATTAGAATGTCTCATTTCGATGTCAATTCCAAATCCTTGTTTTTGTGAGCCAAACAATTTTTTACTATCTATAACGGTTTTATCCATTATAATTGTTGATGTTAAATTGGTGATAAGGGCGAAGATGGTAAGTTGTTGGAGTAGGGTGTGACCTTTGTTGCTAAAGGAGACCTGCAACCAAAAGAAACGTCATAGGCCCCACATGATATCCCAAGATTAAGTTAATAACATCAAGGGAAGAGAAGGTGAGTTGGAGAACTTAGTAAAATGAGGTGAGAAATTGTGTGGAGAGTAGGAGAGCTTGTAAGGAGAGCATAAGAGCTTGGTGGAGAGTTGGAGGGCTCCATGGGATGAGTTGAAGAACTTGTAAGGAGAGTTGGAGAGCTCCATGTGATGAGTTGGAAAATTTGTAAGGAAAGCTAGAGAGCTCCATGTGCTAAAGTGTCTGGTGTGTATGCATGGTTTAAAATTTCGATATGATACGTCTGATACGGGGTGTATTGTATCATATCGTATCGTATCTTTGAAAAATAGATATGCATATCAGACCCGTATTGGGGGTGTATCGGGGGCGTATTGGTAACGTATCAATGAAAAAGATATGGCCAAAAACTTAAAAAAAAAATTAAAGGGGGAAAAGCAAGTTTCTTTTCCCGAAAATAAGCCTTATTTCACCCCCAAATGACTCTAAGACTCCAAACTTCATTCCTAGAGTGCTAGATTTGCAAAAGTTTGCAAGAAACAAGTGTTAATTGTTAATTTTTTAAAGATTTTTTAAATTTTGAAAAATATGGCAAAACTAGGTAATTTTTTCAATTTTGTTATAATATCTTGTGATTTCTTTTTTTTTCCTGAATATTTAAATTTATGTTGATCTACATTTCTAACATTCAAAATCATAATTTTTGTTGTGTTATTAGTAGATTTATGGAAATTTCATGAAGATATTTAAGGAAAATATAAATTAACAAAAAAATTGAAAATATAATTTTTTCTCTACTTATACAAAATAAATATGCTTTAGATTTATAGATTTACAAGCAGAGGGGCCCCTGCATTGCAGGGGCTCACTCATAAACTATTAGGCTCAAACTCGATTCGAATTAGAGACTTGAGCTCGAGCTCAAGTTTGGCTTGAGTCAAAAGCTCAAAAGTTCGAGCTTGACTACCTTTGTTTGTAGGTTTCTCAAATAGCTAAGGTGCCGAGCCGAGGTCTCCCTCAATTGTTGAGGTGCCAAATCGAGGTCTCCCTTAGCTGCTAAAGTGTTGAGCTAGGGTTTCCCTAGTAGGCGAGATGTCGAGCTAAGGTCTCCCTTAGTTGACAAGGTGTCAAGTTGACGTCTCCCTCATTTGTCGAGATGTCGAGCTAAGGTCTCCCTTAGTTGGCAAGGTGTCAAGTTGACGTCTCCCTCAGTTGTCGAGGTGTTGAGACATGATCTCCCTCAGTGATCGAGGTGTCGAGCCAAGGTCTCCCTCAATGGTCAAGGTGTCGTCTAGCTCGAGCTCGATTCAAATTAGAGACTTGAACTTGAGCTCAGAAGTTCGAGCTCGACTCGGTTCGAACTCAACTACCTTTTATTGAAGGTTCCCTAGCAGCCAAGATGTCGAGCTGAGGTCTCCCTCAGTTGGAGAGAGAGTGGCATTCTTATAATTTATAAGGAGAGAGAGAGAGAGAGAGAGAGAGAGAGAGAGAGAGAGATGACATTCTTGTAATTTGTAAGAAAAAAAGAGAGAGTTGGTAGGAAAGAGAGTAGCATTCTTGTAATTTGAAAGAAAAAACAAAAAGGAAGAGAGATATGGAGTTTGTAGGAAAGAGTGGCATTCTTGTGATTTGAAAGAAAAAAGCAAAAGAGAGTTGGCAGAGAGTGGCATTCTTGTAATTCCTATGAAAAAAAGGTAAAAAATACTATTAGATTCTTACATACACATTTCAGCTTAATATATTTATATTGATATAGATCTATCATATCCATAGAGCAATTGAAATTTCTTTAATATTTTTTTTCTTATACTTTTAGAATTAAAAATTAATTAATTATATTTTATCATTTGATCACAACAATTGAATATATTATAATTCTATAGATAAACTATCATATTCACAAACCAATTGAAATTTCTTTTTTAATAAATATTTTTATTTTTATATTTTTACAATTAAAAATTAATTAATTAATTATATTTTATTATTTGATCACAATGATTGAATATATTATAATTCTATGGATGATCCATCATATCCACAAAGCAATTGAAATTTCCTCTTTAATAACTATTTTTTTAATATGTTATATAATATTTATTTATTTTTTATAATTTTTGGAAATGAATAATAAATAACTAGCAGAGGGGCCCCTGCTTCGCAAGGGCAGGAATTGTAACATTGTTATTTGCTACGTTAAAAAAGACAATGGTTTTCTAATAAAAAACTTGCAATTATAGGTATCCAAGTCTTGGAACTCATATAAAGACTTAAAAGAGATCATCATGTATTTGTTTTTTAAATATTGTTTCAGCAAAACACCCCATATAAAAGAATAATACAATCATATAGTGATAGTTATGAGTTTTACTTCATAGTTGTCCTTTGTTTCACATCAAGAACTCCCAGTTGACCCAGACAGTAGAACCGTTCGGCCCGAGAACCGTCCAAGCAACCGGTTCCGTTTTACCCCAAACCTAGTCCCTGGCCAAAAATTGTTGAATCAGTCAATAACCCGTTGACCCGGGTGGTCGATCCATTCAACGGTTTTTTGTCATTTTTATTTTTTAATTTTTTAATTTTTGTTGTCAAAATGGGCCATCTGTTCGAACCAGACAATCAAACCGCCAACCTGGAAATAGGTGGCCAGAATTGTTCAATTTTCAGGTTGTTTTCTCTAGATGTCAATAATTAAACAAAATAACTTTGTAGTCATAGTCATGGGAAGGGTGGACATTACAAGGGATTCCAAAACCTTGAAAGATAAATTCAAAGTGGCCTTAAACATAGAAAAAAAAATGACATTAAATCCACCAAACTAGAAAGCCCAAGGAAAAGAAATTAGAAAATCAAGTTCAAAGTTCCACTTTAAAATGGAGCTAAACATACATGCAATCAAAGAAAGAGACAAAGAAAATCGTCTTGTAAGGAAAAAAAAACATTGCACAAGAAAACCCAAAGAAAAAACAAAAGGGGAGAAATAAAATGATGGTAAACCCTAGACCATTTTAGAGGATCTTGAAGAAGACCAAACACAAAAAAGTAGAAAATGAAAAAAAAAGAAGCATACCGCACACACTCGAATAAAGCCAACAATAGAAGAAATCTTTGAATGGTGAAAATCCAAAAGCACAAAAAATCATGGTTTTCGAATCGCCATTGACCCGGACAGACGGACATTTTGACCCAAGAACCATCCAGACAACCGGTTCCTTTTACCCCAAACCCGGTCCCTGGCCAAAAACCATTGAATCGACCAACGACCCATTGACCCGGGCATTCGAATTGTCGACTCGTCCGTTCAATGGTTTTGACTTTTTTATTTTTTTTATTTGGAACCATCCAGGCAATCGGTTCTGTTTTATCCCAATCCCGGTCCCTGGCTAAAAACCGCTGAATCGGTCAATGACCCATTGACCCAAGTAGTTGAACCGTCGACCCATTGACCCATTCATAGGTTTTTGGCCTTTCTTTTTAATTTTGTTGCCAGAGCGGGTCGTTCGTTCGAATAGTCAACCCGAAAACCAGTGGCTAAAATTGTTCCATTTTTTGGGTCGTATGAGTCACATGCTCGAATAACATAATACGTATGATCATGATTAGTGGACCTCATACACTCAATTTTTTGCCTGTAATTTTTTGTTGTCAAAACGGGTCATCTGTTGAACTGGATGATCGAACCGCCATTTTTTTATTTTTTTAATTGGGAATCTTCCAAGCAGTCAGTTCCGTTTTACCCCAATCCTGGTCCTTGGCCAAAAACCATTGAATTGGTCAACGACCCATTGACCCAAGTGGTTGAACTATCGACCGGTCGACTCGTTCAATGCTTTTTGGCCTTTTTTTTTATTATTTTTGTTGTCAAAACAGGTCATCCATCCATTCGAACCAGACGGTCGAATCGTCGACCTAAACCCATTCAGTGGTTTTTGGTCGCTTTTTTTTTTTTTGTTATCAAAATGGGTCATCCGTCCATTTGAACCAGATGGTCAAACCGTCGACCCAAAAACCAGTGGCCAAAACAGTTCCATTTTCAAGGCATATGAGTCACGCACTCAAATGATATAACATGTATGATACTACTTAATGGACCTCACACAATCTTTTCCTTGTAATTTTTGTTGTCAAAACGGGTCATCCTTTCTAACCAGACAATCAAACTGCCGACCTGAAAATTTGTGGCCATAACGGTTCCATAATTTTTTGCTTGTAATTTTTGTTGTCAGAACAAGCCATTCATTCGAATCGATCAGTCAAACTGTCGACTCAAAACCGATGGCATATATATTAAAGGACTGTCATTTGGCAAAAGGGGAGACCACCCCTATCCCTTTAATAGATATATATATAAGATAATTATTTAAATAATAAATAATTATTAATTATATTTTCACATAGAAGTTGTGACAATGCATGTTTTATAGTTGGATAGGATAGTTTGGTTTTTCCCATCCCATAAAACATTAAAACTTAAGAATTATAATTTATAGATTATATTTAAGCATAGGAGTTTTAATAAAATTATAATTAGCTACAATATATTTCTTCATAAAACCATTAAAATATATTAATTTAATGCATATACTAATACACCTCATTGAAGCCTTATATTTAGTGTTGTTGATGTATTTTTATAATTTATTATAGTATTTACAGTGCTTTCAAGCATATCTATGTGTATCTTAGTTTTTCTCCGATACGCATATGTATCCAATGCGAATCTCGATACGTCTCTTAAAATTGCCTTTCTGATACACTTGGCGTTCCGATACTTTGAACCTTGAGTTTATGTTTTGATTAGCTCGACCTCGTGTAGTTTGCGCATGTAATGAATTGGTGTCAAATCAATCCATATAGGTTAGGTCAGCTCATGAGGACCAAGTTAGCTTGTCAAGTAGAGGTGATCATTTCAGCACAGCCCAAAAATTTAGGGCTTGGGCCTAGGTTTTGTGTTCAGGCCCGGCCCGGGCCCGGGCCCGGGCCCACATCAGGCCCACAAATTTTAGGGCAAGGCTTGGCCCTAAAATATGTTTTATATATGAGTGACATTGGCCCAGAATCAGGCCCGGCCCGACCCATGATCACCCTTATCATCAAGACATAGCAACTCATCAATTGACAACTTTACCCCCCCGACATACTACCACTTGGCATTTCGTGATTGGTTTTCGATTTTGGCCATATCCCCCCGACATCTACCACTTGGCATTTTTTTGATTGGTTTTCGATTTTGGCCATATCAATAACCATAAACAAGGGGGAGAAAATCTTGAATTTCATCAAGAAAGAGTATATGGATAATTAGCGGCACTTATATTGTTTCAAAGCTATCATGTTTAGTCCAGGAACGCCCAATAAGTTGCTTAAAGTGTAGAAGCCAGAAAAGAAAAGAAAAACTCTTTTGAGATCTCCTTCCAGTGTAATAAATAATCAAAGTGAAAGGGTGCTAATATATCATTTGTCATATGACAATTCGTCCTCGAACTTTTGTTCTCATGGTTCCTAGTTCAAATTTTTTGGTAAAAATTTTAAAGCGAGGTTCAAAATATTGATAAGCCCGATACACCAATATAAAAATATTGGAAGAAAAGGTCCCAGAACAATACGTATCGGTCGATACAGGTTGATACATGTCAATACTTTGAACCTTGATTTAAAGCACTCTTAGGTTTTGCAAATTTATCTTCTCGTTTTAATAATCCCTTAAAGTACCCTGAATTTTCCTTTTTTTTTTAAAATAGGGAAATGCAATCTTTCATTAGTACACCGTTGCATTTTGTTTCACATGTGATAGCACATGATTGTTATAATATTTTAAAACCCAATTTTGCCACCGTTTTCAAAGATCCTCATTTCTTCTTCACCAATTGTAATTGTAGCCACTGCAGCAAACCATAAACAATGGAGTTCTAGTTATTTCTTACAGTAGGCAATCCAATGCTGGTTACTTCCATTTTAAGGGAAACATTTGCCTTCAAATTCTTCACAGTTCACACAAACAAAACAAAGGTGCATGCTTTGAAAATTTGAATGAATGAGGTGTCCTCAATGAAAATAACAAACAAAACAAAGGGAAGTATTTATTTGACGAGTGTTGGTCCTTTTCTGTGTTAAGGTCTCCATTAGGATGCATTCACCTTAAGATTGCCTTGCAACGATACCACATCGTTTGGTTGGGCAAAGGCGATGAATGCATTTAATAAAAAAAAGGGTAAATTATAGGTAAGATAAGTACTTGTACTTCGGGGTAGTAATACTTAGGTACCTTTGAATGCAACACTTAGGTACTTAAGTGTTTAAAACATACAATTTAAAGGGACAAAAATAATATTGTGGATTGACTGCCGCTAAATCCACTTTATTTTTCATAAAATTCGTGGATGGACAACTGAACACTCGTACCAAGATTTTTAATTACTAGTGGCGGGCACGTGCACTGCACGTGTAAGTTTATCATGTTGTATGAAAAGTAGAGGCAGAATATAGAATATATTAAATTGCTATGAAGTTACTTTCAAGTATGACAAAAACAGCTCAAAGCAGGGTGTAATAGTTAAATTCAACATTTTCAGTGTCTAGAAACAAATTCTTGACGAAGAATTGCTATAAGTTGCTTATGTGTTTATTTTAATGAAACCTGGTGGAGGTTTAGTCCAGATCTGTAGCCTTGTATCAAAAAAATCCTCAGTTTGAGCTAGAGTTTACGCATCCTCAAATTCTTTATGAAGAATTACAGTTTCTTTTGTGATTTGCTTATGGGAATCCCCTGTTCCCTAATGAATTTTTTCATTTATTATCAACCACCACCCTGTAGCTATTAGAGCTTTTGCATTTTGATATTTCAAGCCCTCAATCTCATCTCATGGGAAAGTGATATTTGATATTTCAGACATTTTCTACAATAAAAAGAAAAAAGTCTGAGACATCATCAAACTGGCTGACTGTTAATCTACAAGCTCAATTCTGTTTAAATTCAAAAGGTAAAGATTTATAAGGAAACCACATGCTTGACTTTGACAATGAAGGATTTAATCAATAGACCTTAGAGATATATGCAAAGTACATACCCAGGAATTTCATAAGAAAATGATTTGGAACTCCACCAACTTCAGGTTTTGCTGCATTAACCGAACTCAAGGAAAATGCATTATTTGTCACACCTAGGAATTTCAAATGAAAACTTAGACACATGAACCTAATTTAGTATTTCTTATTGAATTTGGGTTGAAAAGACATAGAGACCTGGATGTCTTTACTCCAATATGGGGTACTCTAAATAAAACTCTAAACACAGATTAGCACCAAATATTAACAAAAAAGAAAGGAACGTCTAATGGATGTGAAGCTAACTCATTCACTTCTATCATTAATAAACCTTTCCATAAATTTCAATCCTGTTCTAAAACTTTGAAATATATGAAACCAACTTATGCCATTGCCATATCATTTTAAAAATATTAATAACAAATGAGATGAAACCTGATGCAAGATCTTCAAGTTGAATTGGGGGTAGAGACCATGAACATCTTGGATTCCTCTGAGCCTTGCCATGAAAGTAGCATGTTGATGCTCTTCCGCCATTCCAATCGTTTCATAGTAGATTGCCTATTAAAGCACATCACTCAAGTAGTGCATTCTCTCTCTTAACAATATAGATTTTTATAGTATGAAATGATAAGAAAGAAAGGAATTTCTTAATACCTACGTGATAATGTAGGTGCAACTTTTTCAAATTTCGATTTTGATGAAGAGTAACTTTTACCAAGTTCCAACTAGTTCTGAACCAAATCCTCACAAAACCAAAGACAAATATTTAGAATGACCAGAGAGACTTGAATTTCATCACCCCAAAAAAATGAACATTGAACCTTAAATGAACCACCCAAAATCTAATTTTATAACCTGAAACAACATTGAATGCCATGATTGGAGCCGAGGCTTCTCTTAATCAAAGTTTTCGTGGTGCAACTCTTAGTTACCTTCTTCCAAGATTGGATTGACACTTCAATATTTTTCTTGAAACATGATGAAAATATTGTGTAAAAAATAAATAGAGTGAGAGATATTAGAAAGAAGAATCTTGAGTTCAGAGAGATGAGAGAGAAACACTGTTAACAAGTGTGAAATAGACGATATTAGCAAAGTTCTGGCATGTTTATCTTCTAGAACTGGACAACATTTGTTTGCTTTAGTTCTGTCTTTGTAACAGGTGTCCCAAGATACAAAAATTATCATGCAATTAAAATATGACAACAAATAAAATTCTCAAACAATGGTGCACAATAAACCTAGATAATGGTCATATTGAAGAAATGGTGTAATAGCAAAGCAAGGCAATTTGAACCCAAGTCTATAAAAATCTTTCTCAGCCAACCTAGAGCCTTACCCTATCCTAACAAACTCGAGTCAAGTTCTAAAAAACCAGTCATTTGTGTAAATAAAAGTGCTGAAGTATGTCTGACATGTCAATACAAGATAGTTTCTGGCACAAACTTACAAAGTGAAGGACCCTGGTCACATGATAAAATGTTGCTATAATAGATTAGATAGAAATAAATGTGCAAGTATGAAAGAAGATTTTACGATCCTCTGTCTGCCCCAGTTTGACCTCCAAAGCTTCCGACTCCACTGGTCCTTCCATTGCTTCTTCCCTCCAACCAAGCATAGACACACACTGCCCTCCCCCACCAATTAGACCAGAGTAACACCTACAAGCTTTCTCAGGCCCAACTTCCAAAGAACAACCCTTGGCCACAACAATCTTTTCAAAATTTGATTCAATCTGAATCACGCCTTCTCCCTTGCAAGAACCTCTCTTAATCTTTTCCAAATTGTGGAAATCTAGATTAAAGCCTCCGCTTCCCAACAAAGAAATTCAAATCCTTGGAGCATGGCACTGCCAAACTCAGAGCCTGGCTCGAGTACCGCATCCGGCACCTCCAGCGGACCAGAACAACCACACCCAACCTTACTCGAAGAAGCCACACCCGACCTTTTCTCTACCTATGGGTGTGAAATGCTTTCTTAATCCCAAGACGCCAGGATAGCCTAACCAGGGTCAAATTTGTCACAATGTCACTGGTCAATTGGTCAATTTTTCTTTTGCAAAAACGTGAGGCCCATGGAAAATAAAGTTCCCCCGGATAAGTTTAAAGGCCACTTACATGAGAAAAACCCATTTGTGGGGTGTTTTAATCAATCGAAAATATCCCCCGTATTGTAAACAAGCTTAGGGCATTTGCATTGCTATCAAAGGTCGGTGTCCCTTCCACCTCCAGGCCTCCACTTTCTCTTTAATTCCTGGAATTTTTGAGCTCGATCAGCTAGCTTTTGGTAAGTCGCAAATCTCATAGTTTTTGTAAGAACTAGTAAATGTTATTGTATTTGATGTTTAATTTATAGGGTTTCCATCCGATTGATGGCTGAATGTTGTTTTTTTATTAAACTTTGTTAGATCGGTTAGGTTTTCAAGTTGTTTGGTTTGGTTTGGTTTGGTTTGGGAGTTTATATGGATTTTAAGGAGCTGGCTTCTCCGTAATGGTTTCTTTTCTTTCATTTTGTTTTTGTATATGTACCTTGTTAATTCTGTTTTGGGAAGTTTTGGTTTTTCTTTGGTTTCAATTCAAAGAGAAAGTCTGGAGATTGGATGTTGGGCCAGGTTTTATTTTATGAGATTTTAACCTCTTGAACTTTTCCCTCTTTCTATTATCTAGTTTTGCTCATAAAAATTTCATACCCAGTAAGTTAGAGTGTAAAGTTGGTGAGACAAAAGAACATGGGTAAGTTAGAGTTAAAATTTACCTGGGTAAGTTTCAATTAAAAGAACATGGATAAATAAACTTTTCGGAAACACTTACTTGGGTAAGTGAATTTACCTAGGTAAGTGTGATAGCGCTAAACGAACAAGGCCTAAGAGGGTGTTCTGTAGTGTGTATGAAAAATTGGTGGGTGTGGATTGGTCCACACCACACCCTGTGGCAGGGACCAGTTCACACCACACCACAGTCTACATTTGTTTTGAATTATGGACAAATTGTGTGGATTGGACCAATCCACACCCACAATAGCGTTCTATAGGCGTAGTGTAGACCAGTCCACACCACACTTTTTGATTCTATGTATCAAACATTTGAAAAAAAATTAAACATCTAATTTTTGCATTTTATATGATAAATATATTGAAAAATGTATCAATAAATTAATATTAACAAAAAATATTATTTTTTTATAAAAACAATAATAAAATAATTAAAATTTTAAAAAATATATTTTAAATATTTAAAATATAAATTTATTGATAAAACATTAAATTTAAAAAAATAAAAAAATTAAGTAAAATAATTAATATTTTATTGACAAAAATATTACAATGTGAAACAGACAATAGGGTAGCCTTTCAAGGAAAGTGTGAAGTAGGGGATCAAAAATCAAGTGTGAACAGTCCCTAACTACAAGATTTTGCCTTGGATTAGAAATTGGAGTGTGGATGAAACCTGTCCAAGCTATATTAAGGTGTGGATATAACCAGTCCCGTCCACGAGATATACACAATTCCGAACATCACCTAAATTTCTTGGTATTGGGTCTCTCCTTTGACTAGTGCGGCAATCAAAACCAAAAGCCCTAAATTTGTTCAAGGTTGGAGGCACAAAGGAAACTTTAATCCAAGAACTAAAACATTACTTTATTACACCATACTCTAACATAGAATCTTATCAAAATTAATCAGAACTACAGAAAATAAAAAATACGAATAACAAAAAGGAAAAAACCTTACAATTTTCAGATTATCAAGTTGAATACTTTCTTCGGGTTGAACAAGCCTTCATCACCAAAAGATCGACTCACTCACGCAGGTAGCATCAGAGACTTGAAGTGATAGGTAAAAACAAGCGAGCAAGAGAGAGAGAAGAAAATTATTTAGGCGGGGGAGGAGAAAAGGAGCCCTAACTCAGCAGTCGGAAATGTATTTCTGCAGCAGTTTTGAACGACTGCCGCTATATATAAGCCTTTAGCCTTTAGCCACTTCTTGAACTGTCGCTATAAATGTATTTTTTTGTAGTGTTGTTGCTCATCCAGAGAGGAAATTGCAGCCCAGCCTGAGAAGAAACTGTTTGTCACCGCTACCTGAGAAGAACATCATTGTCGCCGCCTGAGAAGAAACTGTTGCCGTCACTGAGAAGAAACGTTGTCACGGTCTGAGAAGATACGACTGCTACCGCAGGGAGAAGAAACCATTGCCGCCGCCTGAGAAGAAGATCAACCATTACCACCAGATGAGAAAAAGCAAGGTGTCGCCTCTCCATCCTTTTGGTGTTGCATGGGAAGAAGAAAACCACGTGACTGTTGACTTATTCCAGAGAAGTTGAAACCAGGAAAAGGGCAAGAGCAGCTATGAGCAAATATTCTTAGAAAGTACTCTGACTGAGAATTGCAGTGAGAAACCAAGAAATCAAAATTTCTTAGGCGAGAGAACTGATTTCTGGAAGCTTCTCTTAAAAAATCTAAGAAATATAGTTGATTGAAGTGAGAAATCTGAAATCTAAGTATATTAATCACATGAGAATGAATGAATCCTGAAATCTAAGTATATACTGATCTAAAAAGTATGATTTCATGGAAAAAAAATAGGATAATACGGTTTCAAAACTAAAAAAAATCATACCTGAGAGTGAAACCCTTTCTCTATTATAATGGTTCATCCACTTTTTCTGTAGTTGATAATTAAGAATGAAAAATTATAAATTGGGGTTTATACATTAGAAGGGCAAAATGATCCTAAAGTATATGAGGAAGATAATTTTGATATTATAAAATGTGTAATTGACGGAATATTAACAAATAAACGTAAGTGTCCGTTTGTTAAAGTTCGGGGTACTTACCTAAGTGTTGCATTTGAAAGTATAAAATATTTTAAGTGTTACTATCCCAAAAGTACAGGATACTTACCAGTAATTTACCCTAAAAAATACCAATATCCGTTTTAGTTTTTCATTTTTAACTCATGAGATTTAAAAGGATTATAGATGCATATCCAAACTGATATGGTCATATTTGTACGTGTGTCACCTTTGAGAAGTATAGTCATTGATGGTTTTGGACTCTAACTCATCTTCGATTGCAAACCAATGATACCGGTTGAAATTTGGGGAGTGTGAGTGTGGAATTCTCCACAAGGTCAAGGGGCTCCCATTGATTGGTGGATGATGGAAGGAGCTATGGTGGCTAATAAATTATCTGTTTATCTTGTATAGACTTTGGGGTTCAATAACCCACGGAAGCTTTCCAAAATGCAATATTGATGAATTGTCCCTTACATAAAATGTAACGTTGCTATTTCTTCTCCGCTGGGTTTTCTCTCATTTAACAGGTGCTTTTCCTTCTACACCATTTTATGTGACCACCCGAAATGAAATGCCATGGAGCTGATTATTTTTTGCTGGTAAAGTTATTTGTTGCGGAGTATGTACATTAATAGTGTCTAGCATATGGTATGTAGGAATGGCAATGGGGTGGGTTTGGGATGGGGCACTCCCTTTCCGTCCCTGCCCCATAGTCAAGATACTTTGTCCTGTTCCTGCCTCGCTTCTAGTGGAGGGGCAGGTTCAGGGCAGGGCATCCACTCCCCATCAGGAATGCGTAATTCCTAGATTTTCTCTGCTTCAAGATAATTTTTTAAAAATTATTTATTTTGTGGACAATGTACACATATAATATAGGAATCTGGGGGTATTTTAGGAATTGAATTATAATACTTTGGGGTACTTCAAAAATGGAATTATGGGATTCTAGGATTTTAAGAATTTAGGAAAACCTTAGAGATATTTTAAATATCAATATTAAACTTAGAGATATTTTATTAATTCTACCTTCGTGTTTGGGGCGGGTTCAAGGAATTATACACAAAACCTGTCCTTGCCCCATCCCTGGTTCGAGGAAAAAAACATTTTCCCCGTCCTCGTTTAGGGTTGGGGCAAACCTGCCCTGTTTGGGATAGAGCGGAGCGAGGCCCCAGTTTTATGGGGGAAGCTGCCATCCCTAATGGTATCTTTGTGTTTTTCCACATATACAAGTTTTATATGCTACTAGCGGGGACCCGTGCAATGCACGGGCTTTGTTAAGCGAAAACTAAACAATATAAATAGATAAGAGTATATAATTATTTTATATTTTAACTTTTCAATAACTAATTCGACCGAACTCAATCCAAGTTGGTTGATTTTCTAGTATTTTCAACTGTCTTTGGTTTAGCAATTTTCCAATCCGACCAAGTTAGTCAGTTTTGGTTTGGCCACTTGTATACTAACTCAATCATAGATATATATTAATATTTTATATTTTAAATATAATTTTTTAATATGGGAAAGTGGAAAATTCCTATATTTCTTAGTCTAAAATATTTTATATCATAATTTTTTTAAATTTATTAAATTTAATTTTAATTTTTAAGTTCAAATCTTTTGAACAAACAAACCCATCCGAAAAAAACCCAAACCGGTACAACCTGAGTTGGCAAGTTTTCACCAATGGTCAGTCGATTTCATGTGACAAACTCTTAACCTGACCAAATCGATTTGGTTGGCAAAACAAAGCCTGCAACCAAACTTAACCAATCATTGAGAACTCCTAATTTTGACTAAACTAATAGTATGATCTCTAATAGATAACAATAGTTTAATCTCCAAAAATTTTTGAAAATTTATAACAAAAATACATAATTATTGAAAATAAATTTATAATTAAAATACAATAGATATCTAATAAAAATATAATAAATGCAGAAAATATATTAAATTATTCAATAAATAGTGTAATCTCAAATAATAATCAAATATCTAATAAATGTTAGTCAATAAATTATAAAAATAAATAATTACTAAAAATAAATTTTTAACAAAAATACAATAAATTAAATTTCAATTGTTAAATAATAGTTGTTTAATCTCCAATAATTATTGACAACTAACCGTTAAATAGCAAAACAAAAATAGATTTATAAATAATTATTGAAAACATATCTATTGAAAATGTCATAACTACCCTTCAAAAGAAGACACGTTATAAAACTCCTCAAATTTAAATTCTTCAAGTTTTATAACGTGAATTACAATTTACCTACCTCAATGTAAATTGAAATTCTTCAAATTAACCAATCTAACTTATAGCCTCAACCCTAGACTTTTTTTTTAATTCCCTAGACTAATTCAAAACCTGTCGTTAACCGACCATTAGTTATCTATTGAAAATGTCAAAACTACCCTTCAAAAGAAGACACGTTATAAAACTCTCAAATTGAAATTCTTCAAGTTTTATAACGTGAATTACAATTTACCTACCTCAATGTAAATTGAAATTCTTCAAATTAACCAATCTAACTTATAGCCTCAACCCTAGACTTTTTTTTTTTGAAATTCCCTAGACTAATTCAAAACAATATAAATTTATTTGGATCATATTTTTTCGTTAAAGGAAATACTAACCAGATTTGTCTTGGATTAAACCAAGAAAATAGAAGAAGGAAAAAAAAAGAGAAAAAATAAGCACTTCTAATTAAGATAAATTTCATACATAGTGGGTCCCACTTTTATGTTGGGAGGATGTTGGAAGGTGATTCCAACTCCATACATTTCTAACAAATTTCATACATAGTGGGTCCCACTTTTATGGTGGCCCAATCTCAAGTGAGACCGGATCTGCTCCTCACATAAAGCACCTCACACGCACATCCTATCATGCATTGAGAACACCTCCCGTACTTATAAGTTATTATTCATGGGAGATGTTCTCAATGCACGATGAATGTGCATGTGAGGCACCCAAGTGTGAGGAGCATATCCCGTTCTATCTCGAGGTGAGTGAGAGATAAGCGGTACAAGATCATGTTCTTGGAATGTGTTTAGTCGGCAGGAGATCCCAACTCAAATGAATGATGTCGTAAGGGTGAAGGTAGGGGTGAGCATTTGGTTTGTTCAATTAAAAATCAAATCGAACTTTTAAAAATTGGTTACTATTTTTGAAAACTGAACCGAAACCAAACTTATTTAAAACCGAACCAAAATTTTGTTTTGGTTATTTCGGTTGGTTCGATTGTAACCGAACAGTAATCTACTCTATTGGTCACCGATGCAATTGGGGTAGCCGAGTAGGTAACAAAGGGGAAAAAGAAAAAAAAAAAGAACTACCAACCTACCAGACCGAAGGGAGGATGAAGAGAAGACAAAACTATATAACTTTAACAAGGGGGATTGGTTAATGATGAATAAAAGGGAAAAAGAAAAATAAACAAAAAGAAATATTGTATCTGAGTTGCAGAGTCGTCGTTGCCACCCGTCGAAGTATCACTTGTCGGCATTGCTGCGGTTGCTACTGAGTGGTGCGATGGTGCCAAACTAAAACTGCCAATCTGTCAATGCTAGACCGAAGAGAGGATGAAGAAATGAAGAGTAAGACAGTTCACTAATTCAATCAGTAAGTATTCAAAAGTGAAGAGGAAAACCAAAAACGTAGAGATTAGAGAAGAGGATAGGATTAGATGAAGGAAGACAAAGAGATTAGAGAAGACTCAAGACAAACTGACAAAGAGAAGTCAATAACAAGAAGAACTAATGAAGAAGAAGACAAAGACCGAGGGTTTTGGGTTTTCGCCTAATCCCTAATGTAACTAGCTAATTATTTATTTACCCCTAATAGTTTGGTTAGTTCAGATAACCAAATCTTTAAAGAGCATACCCAAAACCGAAAAACTGATCTTAATAAAACTGAATTTAAAAACTAAACCAAACCGTTAACCCAAACTAACCGAATTGATCAAGCCGAAACCTAAATTTCGGTTTGGTTATTCAGTTTTCCAACCGAGCTATGCTCACCTCTAGGTGAAGGGTCCATTGAGCGACAAGTTCACATCTCTTGCCCATGAAAATCCTACACACATCTACCCATATAACACTACAGTTGTACAATGGGAAAATCTACGGTATTTACCTATTACAATTCATAGGAGATGTTCTCAATATACAACTATGGTATTTACCTATTACTTTTCTTTTTGTGATAAACTTAGAACAATTCAATAAAACTGAGAAAGAGAGATACATCTATGACAGGCAAAGAAAACTAAAAAAAAAACAAAAAACAAAAAAGAAACACAACCAAACTACTCATGAACACAGCTACTAAAGACGACCACAAAAACTTAAATCCAAATTAACAACATTTGAAAGACAAAAAGGACTTGCACAACTAGAATCAAAACATCTAGAGAAACCACACTTGGTTGCAAAAAGAGCTGCTTGGTTTGCTTCCCTCGGGCAGAATTGAACTTTGAAATTTCTTCTTGTTGTAATTTTTTAATGTCCTTGCAATAGAAGAGGATATCTGGGTCCTCACAATCTTCAAGATCATTTATCAAATTTATTAAATATTCATGTCTGATTCAATACAAAGATCATATTTCTTTAGCTTGTCTACAAAAACAGTTGCTTCTAAGAGAGCTTTAGCTTCTGAAATCAAAGGTGATGAAGCTTTAGATGACCCATAAGTTGCTCCCCAATAGCAACCCAAATGATCCCTTAGGATGAAACCAAAAGAAGCCTGTCCAGATGACTCCAAAAAACTACCATCAATATTAATTTTCATAAACCCTTGATCTGGTGGAATCCAAAAATAATTCTTTTTTTCCTTGAATAGTCTTGGAAGAGCCTCCTGATCTTTGTTGCCATAGATGATATCTCTCTGCTATTGACCTACAAATGTGACAGATAACTATAAAGGGATTTGAATTTTCATTCTCAAAGTAAAACAAATTTCCATCTTTCCATATGTTCCATAAAGTTATAGCAATATCTGCTAGTTTTTCTAGTTGGTTTTTTCCTAATTAAAAGGAAGATATGCATTAGCCAATCTTTGAAAATTGGGAAGGTTTGACCATAGCTTGGGTTGATACCAACCCCTGAGCCCATCTAGATGCATCTAGATGTATCACACATTAGCAAAGCATGAAGAATGGATTCTGGTTCTTTTCCACATCTTTCACAAATACTAGAATCTCCTAAACCTCTTTTAACAAGACTTTCTTTGTCTGCTAAAGCATTTAAGCAGCATCTCCATAAGAATTGTTTGATTCTTGGTTCTATTGAAAGTCTCCACGAAAGATTCTATAATTTTTTATTTTGCATGGATTCTACAGAGATCTCTGAATTTTCTTCTTGCATTTGCTTTACTAGATGGTAAATTGATCAGACTAAGAATTTTCCATTTTTACTTCCTATCCAAATTAATTTGTCATCCCAGGGGTTTGATGGAATCTCAATGTCTAAGATTTTTGGGGCAAAGGCAGAAGGCAAAATGGAATTTATCAATTCAACATTTCGTCTTCTACTGTCTTGGTTTATTAGATCAGACACTCAAAGGTTTTTACTATTTTGTTGCCTGGGTCCTATTAGTTTGAACCCACTTATGTCTGGTATCCAAGGATTCTCCTAGATTTTGATACTGGTTCCACTACCCACTCTCCAACAAATTCCTTTTTCTAGATTTTTTTCTTCCTTTTAGGACACTCTTCCACCCCCATGAGGGCTAGCTTCTTAGCTTTGCATGAATGAAGGGGTGGTCCGGGTAATATTTTTCTTTCAAAATTCTTGCCCATGAACTTGTAGTATTAGAAATAAGCCTCCATGCTAATTTGGAAAGCAAAGCAAGATTAAAAGCTCTGGGATCTCTAAAACCTAACCCCCATTTGTTTTGTTTTCGCAAATCTGCTTCAGGTCAAGACAACACAACTAGAGTATATCAACTATCTTAAACCTCTTTGGGGGCAAATTTTTCTTGATGGAGAACTATTTACTAGGAGTTGGCAAGTAACTATAGATATACACTTCATGATCCATGAAATAAATTTGTTACCAAAGCCCATTTTCTGCATATTTAACTTCAAGAAATCCCATTCAATTCTATCATAGGCTTTGCTCATGTCCAACTTAATTGCCATGAAGCCTTTTTTTGCTTTTGTATGAATCATATAGTGCATTACTTCATAAGCAATTAAGATGTTGTCAGAAATGACTCTCCCCGGGATAAAGGCACATTGGATTTTTTAAATTACATCATTTAAATTTGGTTTCTTTCTGTTTACTAAAATTTTTGCAATTATCTTGTACACAAAATTACAAAGACTGATTGGCCTAAACTATGATGCATTTTCTGGATTTTTGATTTTTGGGGTTAGGCTATGAAGGTTAAATTGAGACTGGTGTTTATCTCTCCTTAATGAAAGAAACATTTCACATCACTTATTACATCTTCCTTTACTATCTCCCAAAAGGATTGAAAAAAAAAAGATTGGGGAAACCTGGTCTCGGGGCTTTTCTAGGAGCCATTTGGAACAAGATTTCCTTGATCTCCTTTAGTGACACCCTTTTATAGATTTTCATTGATTGCTTCATTTTATAATTGATTGGATGCCTTGTAGAGCTATTTCCATAGTTGTAGAACAAGAAGTTGAATAATTTTATTGTAAATGATTTTCCATAATATTTTGGATATTTTCTTGTCCCTCTATCCATTCTCTCGTTTCATTTTTTAGTTTCAAATTTCTATTTTTTGCTCTCCTTCTAATTGTTTGATTATGGAAAAACCCTGAATTACTCTCCCCAAATTTAATCCAATTAACCCTTGTTTTATGTGCCCACATTATCTCTTCCTTTCTTATCCACTCATCTAATTGTTTTTCAATTTGGTTTATTTTTTCTTTATCATAATTGGACCATTTTTCCCACTCTCCAAATTGAGTTCCCCTCTCAAATTTTCCATGCACAATTGAACTTTCCTAAATTCTTTTTTGTTCCATTTTTTTAGAATTCTACTTAAATTTCCACATTTTTTTGGGACAATGAAATCTGAATGGTCATCATGTTTCTCAGTACAGCCTTTTTTAATAACCTCTTCGCAATTTTATGGGTAAACTGCACTTCTTCAAATCTGAATGGTTTCCTAATTTTAAAAATTATTGGGGTTGTGTCCAGGCATATTGGAAGATGGTCTGATCATTGATTTGAGAGGACTATGATTTTTGCATCAGGGAAATTTTATCTCTACTTTGTATTACATAGGCCCCTGTCAAGTTTTTCCTTAACATTGGCTTCCTTGTTCCTTTTGTTGTTCCATATATATTTTGGGTCTAAGCTCTGGATTTCTTCCAAGTCGCAGTTATGCATAAAAGTCCTATTCCTCCTAATTTCCTTCATTTTTATTGCTTTTCCCCCTATTTTGTCATCCAAGTTAAAGCGCATGTTAAAGTCACCAATGCAGCACCAAGATCCTACAGCTTTATCTGTTAAGTAATTTAAATTTTGAATGAATTGTATTCTTTTGCTTTTTTTTTTGGCTCTCCATAAACAAAAGTGCAATTCCATTCTTTATTAGTACTTGCTTATGTTATCTTGGTGTGAATTGGATTTTTATTTATTGTTAAAACTTGAATGGTCAAACTTTCATCCCAAGAAAGGGCCAGACCTCCTGCTAAACCCCTAGCATCTATACCCCAACAATTCCAATCCTTCCAGCACTTGAAAAATTTCCTACACACTAAGAGACTACACTTAGTTTCACTCAGAAAGATAATTTGCGCTTTACTTTTCCTCTGAGCCTCTTTTGCTGAACAAACTGTCAAGGGGGATCCCACACCTTGACAGTTCTAGTAGAGAGCTTTCATTTCCACAGTGAAAATTGTTATGGGTCAATTCTCACAAATCCAACAATTTCTACATTTTTTGATCAATCAAAATCTATGTGATTTGGGTGTTTTTTTTTTTTTTTGCCTCCATAGTTTGGGTTTGCAATTTTTTTCCTGTAGAAGGTGAGTAAGCATAGATCTTTGGCATCTCCATTTCTTTTCCCCCCTACACCCATATCTATTGACTTTGCATTTTTGTTCCTTTTCTTGGAGTTTGGAATGATTGCTAAAAATTACTCTCCACAACAAGCTCTTTCTTTGATCTCTGTACTTAAACATTTATTTCTTAGTGTGTTTTGTTTTTGTCTTGTTTTTATCCTCCCTTTCTTTTTCCCTTTGTGAATCGATTCATGCGGCATGGAGTTAAATATGTGTTATATTGAGTTCGGAAAAATTTTGGTATTTTTATAACTATCTATTGCTAGCTCATCAGAGAAACCATGGAGTAAAGCAGGTTTGGAATCATGAGTTTGAAGTACCTGTTCGCAATTTGCCTGCCAGATCCAGTTAGATGTGGTTGGCATTTGTTGCTTGATGTCGCACTTGAAAAAACTAAGAACCTCCCTTTCTATACCTTCCAATCTTTGATCCTCTTTCTCCTGGTTTCTCTTCTTTCGATTGGATTGTTCTATTGCTTCTCCCTCCTAGTTTGGTGTTCTCCCTCTTTTTTCTCTATTGAACTCGTCGATGGTTTTATTCTTTAATGTGCATTTGTTTGGTCCAGAGAGGGATCCAGGTTTGGGTCCAAAAAGGAGTCTGGTTTTAGTCCATAAGGGAGTCCAGGTTTGGATCCAAAAGAGAGTACGGGTTTGGGTCCAGATTTGAGTCCAGACCCGGGTTTGATTCTAGGTTTGAGGTGCCTTTTATTTGGGTCGTGCTGCCAATCCATATCAGATTCTTCATCACTCCCCTTTCCCCATAAACCAGTTCGACCATCGACACCTGTCTCTTCTTCATTAAGAGCATTTACTTCTGAGGACACCTCCAACTCTTCTTTTGCTGGCTTCTTGTCTTTGGCAACCTGTTTTCCTTTATGATTTTTGGTACCCTCTCTCTCACCCGCTAAATTAGGTAAAGCTTGGAGTGTGAGGCATGACTTACCTCTTTTGAAAGGCTTTAAGCTCAGCTTGATCTTGTTCTCCCTCCACTGTTCTTTTTTCTTCTTATCAATATTCAGAAATCTATCATTCTCTTCTCCAACTCTAGCTCTCAGCCATGGCCCATATCCATTCAGATCTTTGGACACGTCCAAACTTTGTTCTTTCATTCTTTCAGTTAGTTTCTCCAATAATTTGCTATTGTTTGTGTCCTCCTTGCATGTTCTTTTCTGATGCCCAAATATCCCACACTTGTAGTAGAAAATCGACAGGTTCTCATACTGAAAATGGGAACCAGCTTTCTTTTCCATCCTCTAGAGTTCCTTTTGCTCCTACTATTAGAGGCTTTCTAATGTCGATCCTCACTCTCACCCTTAAGCCCCTATTCCATTCATCCTTCTTCTTCTTTCTTCTGTCTTCCTCAAAGTTTATCTCCAAAACTTCCCCTGCAGACTGTGTTAGGATAGCTCTAATTTCTTGTGTTTTGTATCCCATTGGAATATTCAAGATTCTCACCCAAACATCCATCCTATCATCTCCACTTTTGATGGTACTACCACATCCAGATATTCTTTTAGGATGAGTGGGTACTCCTTCACCATCAACAGTTCATCCCTCAGCACATGCTTCCTATCCTTTTCTTTGGTAAAATAGATCCACAATAGATTTTCACTAGTTCTTTAGATCTGCATTTCTCCTTCAACCCACCACCACAAACTCTTGATCTATTCTATAAATCTTGAGACATTTAGAGGCTTGTCAGATATTACCTTGGCATAGAGTCCACATTTCTATTCTGAGTTTTTTTATCAGTATCCTTGGCTGATTCTCCATCAATCCAGCTTCCAAGCTCTCCATTACTTATTCCTCCTCTTCTCTGTTCAGTCCAAGGAAAAAAACGCATACACAGTTCCTGAGATTTGATCATGCTCTCTTGCTGAGAGTGATCACCCGCTCTCTTGCCGAGCTTCTCTTGAGACAAGGATCGTGTATTTACCAATACAAGGATCGTGTATTACCTATTACAATTCATGGGAGATGTTCTGAATAACAACAATAGTGTCATGTGAGCAGATGGTAGGATTCATGTGGGCACTCTGGGCAGGAGATCCTAGAGTCGTGAGCGACACGACCTGGCGTCCTAGCATTTGGTCTCCTATGGTTTACGAGTTCGAGTTCTTTGTACTAACGCTGTTGGATTGGAATCTCTTACCGAGGAAAATTATTAGATTGGCTGAGATTTTAGATCAAAATTGGAAATACCTATTTTCCCTCTGTGTGTAATGACTCAAAGGCATCCTCTTACTCAGCAATGGTCAATCCTGTATTAGGAAGCCCCGATCCAACGGTTTAAACCGAGAAGGACACGACTGATTCCATACATCATGCATGGGTACAATGGTCATAAGAAATAAGACTAGGTTCCCACTCCCCTATAAATTCTTAGTAAATTAGGGTTTCGCAGAGCAACAACGTGAACAATTGTTCGGATCAAATTTTCAGCAACTCGCGTTGCTTTTCTTCTAAATTCTACAAAAAAATGGCGACTCAAATGAGCAAAAAGCGAAAGGTTGTTCACTTATTCTCTCATAGATCTCTACTCTTCGATCTATTTCTTCACCGAATCTCAATTCTTTGTGCTATTTTAAATGGGACTTGCAGTGTTTCTGATGTCGACTACTTCTGTTTTGTTTTCTTGCTGCAGTTCGTTGCTGACGGAGTTTTCTTCGCGGAGCTTAATGAGGTTCTCACCAGAGAGCTTGCTGAGGACGGCTACTCCGGTGTCGAGGTCAGGGTAACGCCCATGCGCACTGAGATCATTATCAGGGCCACTCGGACCCAGAACGTTCTTGGTAACTGCGTGACTGTTACTTTCTGTCTTGGCTTTGATGATTTCAGTTTTATGATTAGGTGTTAAGGGTTTTGGCAAATGTTTTCAAGGTGAAAAGGGCAGACGGATCAGGGAACTTACCTCCGTCGTGCAGAAGCGATTTAAGTTCCCGGAGAATAGTGTGGAACTTTACGCTGAGAAGGTTAATAACAGAGGTCTATGCGCCATTGCTCAGGCCGAATCTCTGCGTTACAAGCTTTTGGGTGGCCTTGCCGTTCGGAGGTATATGTTATCCTTTGTATGCAGTTCTATACCATTACTACTTTACTCATCAGGGAGTCTGTCGATGTTAATACTCCATTAACTATCTTCTAGAGTGTTTTGGTTTCCGTCCCCACATTTTCCATCTCTCCAAGTTATCTTTACAGCGAGTTGGATCCCATTATCCATCTCGTGTCTGAGGATGACAACATTTGGTGTTTCCATTCATGCTACAAATTTCAAGGAATAATTCGTAAGTGTTCCATTGATGTTAGCGTGAATGGAAGATCTCCTTGCTGCCGATTCTATAGATAGGAATCATCATCTGACATTCTATGCACTTTGCAATGCTCAATATGCTGATGGATGTGCCAAATTGCACCCCCAGTGGTACATAATTGTCATTAGCTATTGCGTTGAATATGTAAATATGTAATATTGTCAATGCTGTACTGTTACTATATGTATCCAACCCCAAACAATCTGTTGTGTATGCATGTCACTTGCGTGATTTAGGTATGAACTGTTATTCTCGTATTTTTTAGCTTTTAGTTAGGTTGTGGTCTGTGACGTTATCAATCTAAAGATCATAATACCGTTACTAAAGATTAGACGATATCATTGTTGCCTGTCTAATTCTGCTTCCCGTTCATGGATCTTGTCTACTAAAATCTGTTTTCGTTAATTTTGTCATCCACAAAGCAAATTGGTTGTTTTTGTACCAACTTTGTGTCGGAAGATGACTACACGAATGGTGTCCCTTCATACCATCATCCTCATGAAATGACTAATTGTTCATGTAGTTACCATAGGGAGGGCACATGAAATGATTACACGTATATTTACTTTATTTGGCCCATTCTCTTTCCATCTGGAAATGCTGCTTGTGTTCTTTTTGATCTTTTATTTGCTGTATATCCATTACCACTTTGGTCATCTATAAAGCAAATAGGTTATTCTGCTACCAATTTTGTGTCGGAAGATGACTATATAAATACAGTTTCTACAAGCTAATTTTGAATGAAATGTCAGCACACAGTTCATTTTATCTGGCTTTAGTTATCTACATGTTTGTAAATTGTCTATTTAGTTCTACTCTTGCCTCCTTTATGCTTTTCTTCCAAGACTTTTCCCTCACCCCAACTCAACTCCTTTCACAATGCAGTGATCCTGAGTTGCAGGTTTTGCTGCATTTGACCCAAAGAACTTGGTGGTTGAAACTTCTTGATTCGTTAGAGGTTTTTGAGTTAACCTGGTGGCACAATAAAAGTAATCCTTCATTGCAAACTAACTTAGAAAATTGAATACATATTAGTTTATTATGAAATAGCTAAATGAAGTTTAATTAATACAACACTTGAATCATTGTAAAATTTCCTGCCTTCTGTGGTGTTAGCATTGATTATTTTCTCCAGTCTGTTTATGGGCTCCGGAGGCATCACATCAATGCGAACATTGAGTATCTAATGGGGTTTGATAGGCCCCTTGCACTGTAACCAAGTACAAGGAGTATGGGTTATATTCCTACATTACTATGTATATCCCTATCTAAGTATCTATTCTATTTGTTTCCTTGTCTATTGTTTATTCATTTATGTAGTATCCAAAGTTCTTATTTTGGAGCCTTTTGTGTTGGCATGGTCTCATTTTTTTTTAATTCTTGGAGATGCTTCCAGTTGAAGATGTTGCTGCATCTTACCATTTTTTCTGATGCAATTTTACCTTAAAATAATTTTTCTGTCGTGCTTTGTAAAATTTTTTTCCTACTAGCAGACTTCATACCTTGTACTTCTCTTATGCCTACCTTGCTCCACTATTTGTTTGAGAAATTTTAAGACATTTGTTCAAATAATGTTTGAACTGATCTATGTTTCACTAAAGTGTTGTTTTGTATGTCACCATTTCCTTGTAGGCAAGTTCCTGGTTTGTGTAATATGCCTGCCATTTCATAAATTTTTAGTGCTTATGATAGCATTTTTCCTATCATTGTGCATGGATGGTTGGTTCTGAAACAACTTTTTAGTTCTCTCTTTTTTTATAAAGAGGTACTTCTGTATTTATATTTTCTTCCTTTTTACTACATTTTCAATTCCTTGTGGTCTATATTTACAGCGCATCTGAATTGCAATGTGCTTATGTTGTCTTTGAGACATTTGTATTCTGGTTTATGGAGGTCACAATGT
Source organism: Nelumbo lutea (assembly GCF_056320005.1). NCBI lineage: Eukaryota > Viridiplantae > Streptophyta > Magnoliopsida > Proteales > Nelumbonaceae > Nelumbo > Nelumbo lutea. The sequence continues at coordinate 2,968,424 of NC_142689.1, forward strand.
TTTGTTAACATGTAGTTTTCTCTTCATAAACCGATTCGCTTCTGTTCTCTTATTGCCTAGGGCGTGCTATGGTGTGCTGAGATTTATAATGGAAAGTGGGGCGAAGGGATGTGAGGTGTGTTTCAAACTTTCAACAGCTGTTAATTATATTGACTATTTGTCACGTTAATTGCAATTCCGAACTTGGTATCTTCTACTACATTCAGGTAATTGTCAGTGGAAAGCTTCGGGCTCAACGTGCCAAGTCAATGAAATTTAAGGATGGATACATGATTTCTTCTGGTCAGCCTGTCAATGAATATATTGATTCAGCTGTTAGACATGTTCTTCTTAGACAGGTAAGCTTTGCCAACTTTTTTCTTTCGTTTTCATTGCTCATACTTGGTTTTGCAATAATTTCAAGCTTTGCCTTTTGTTTCTTCTTCACCTTCCTTCTCAAGGAAAGCAAAAATAAAGTAGTCGAGGTAGCTAGCATTAGATTGTACCTAGGTGAAGTGTTGAATTGGGTGTAGCCATGTTATTGACCAATCAAAAGGGCATTTTGGGGTTGGTCTTTTACTTGGATTATGACAGCTTTTCCCTACCAACAATGCAACTAATTGCACCATTCCCAAAACAGACCGTATTATGCTTTCAGTAGTGTTGTTGCTACAATTCTTTTTATTCTGAAATTAAAGTGCATGAATGCATTTCTACTCCCTCTGTGACTTCTCAACCTATCAGTTGAAATGAATAAATCGTCTGCACATCAACCAGGACTAAGGCTGTGTTTGGATGTGTTTTCATCTTGTGGATGGAGTGATGGACTGTTTCAGTCCCTGCCACTGGGTGATCATTGCTGGTTTGGTTGGGCGTGGATACCAGTCTACACACTATCGTGGATTGGCCCTGTCCACACCCCAAATTGTTGGCAACGCTAATTTCTCGTGGAAGTGGTCTGTCCACACTCCATCTTTTGATATTATGCATCACACACTGGCTTAAACCCTGCAGCATTTTACTGTTGATCATTATCTGGACATTCTCCACCGCCAGAGACCTCATCTGCTGTTGTGCTCCTCTGGGCATGGATATTCTTCACAACTAGTACATGAACCAATGTATTATTTGATTGCATAAATATTTTGATTTTGTGCTTTTTTAAATATTTTCATCAATGAAATAATAATTTTTATTTTTAAAGTTATATTATTACCATTTCTGTTGAAATCAATATTTCTAGTTAATATTCTATTGCCATAGCCTTTTTTTCAATTTGTTTATTGTATAAATTGTAAAAATTAGACATTTAGGCTATGTTTGGTTGCAATGCAAATAAATTTGCATTGATGCAGGAACCATATCACTGCAAGTGATTTGAGTGTAAATTCTGACCTATTTTTGTTTCAAATTCTAGCTTAATGTTTAATTGCATGAAGTAAATTAAGACATGAATCTGAATAAAGTAAAGTCAAAACAAAATTAAAAAGTGTGGTGTTGATTGATCCACACTATGCCCTATAGAATGCTACTGTGGTTTGGTCTGATCTACAGTCCATAGCAGCTGTTGTGATGTGTGGATTGGTCCCTGTTACAGTGTGGAACAGTCCACCGTCCACCAATTTCTCACATACACTACAGAACACTCTAAAAGGTTGCTTGTCAGTATGGTATTGGTTGTGGGTTTATGGGTATGGCCTTTGGTACTCAGATGAGTGGCTGGCGTGCACCAGCAACACAACCTATCTTGTTGTAATGCTTTGTATATGGGTATGGCCTTTGGTACTCAGATGAGTGGCTGGCGTGCACCAGCAACACAACCTATCTTGTTGTAATGCTTTGTATACTTAGTGTGAAAAAATCAAATTTAATAATTGAAGAATCTAATAGAAATGGCTTGAAAGGTTGAAAATGTAAGTGAACTGGAGGGGCTTATTTCAGAAATAGAATATGGGGATTACAATGAATATGTTATCAAACATTTTTGCACGTACTTATTTGTTGCTAAGGCCGAGTTTGGAAGGAGTACACACAAATGCAAATATGTGGAGTGCAACCTTGTATTTTGTACATATTTATGCTGTACATATTTGCAATTCTACTGTTTCCAAACTGAGCCCAATTAATTTTTCGTTCTCATTGACAATACCCTTGTCTAGAGGTGATTTTTCTTTGGCATCTAAATTTAGGAAGGAAAATTAGCATTACAATTATCTTCGTATTTGGACCCGAGACTATCGGTTTGACCAAATATTTAGTTATTTGGTGCAGGGTGTTCTTGGTATTAAAGTCAAAATTATGCTCGATTGGGATCCGAAGGGCAAGCAGGGTCCTACAACACCCTTGCCTGATCTTGTTACTATACATACCCCCAAGGAAGAAGAGGAGTACATTAAGCCTTCACTGCTAGCAACTGATATCGAGGTTGCAGCTGCTTGAAATGCATTATGGCTGCACTACTTGTACCAAGGGAAATATCTTGTAATTTCTGCACTTGGAGAGTTGTTTTTCTAGGTTACTCAAAAGATATGGCTTTTAAGTCTTGGAAATAGTTCTGGATACTTGCCACCCTACAACACAAAACCATAAGTTTCCTGAATTGTAATTCTATTTTATTTTTGAAAGTCGTAATTATGGATTGATGGAGTACAGTTTTGGTAGACGTGTTTTCTTCTGCATGTGCATCTCATCACGGAGAAGTTAGAAGTATCCCTCCAACCTGTTACATGTGTAAACTCTGCAGTCTGTCTATAGTAGGAAAGTTTCTTTGCAACAAGTCACTACGGTGCGGATTCGTTAAACTGTCCTCTTATCCTGTGGTTCTGTTTACAGTAATATGCGTTAGCAGCATGGAATTTGTGTCCGTTCTTTTTCCTATATGCGGTTGTGTCGACTGTTTGGTAAATTGTCTTGATGTCATTCATTGTTCTTTGCTCATCTCCTGGCTCATTATTGCCTTTAACCAATGGTGGTTGGATGAATTGTACTTCTTTAATCTGTTCTACGGCTCAACGAAGCGACGCATGAAGCATGCTGTTCTATTTGAAATTTGAACGTTACTTTCTACCTCCATGTCACGTTCTACTCTGTCAATGTTGGGTTCTAATCGGTTGACTAGCCAGAATGGCGTCGTCTCTGAAAATTCCCCAACTTCCTTTTACTCCCCCTTGGCTAACCTATTACCTTCCCAATTTACATAAGAGAGAGGGGACTGCCCTCTTACAATAGGATAATATATCATTATAGATAAAAAAGGGTTCCCTGACAGTAGAAGCCTGGAAGGATCCTTAGACTTGAGAACATTAATTAGAATCGAGCTGTCAAATTCATTTAAACATGCCATTGCTTTCGCTTGAAGAGGAGTATGACTTGGTGAAGCGCCAAAAGGGGTCACAACTGAGTAACTTGCTACCCCAGGCCCTTTGAAAATGCCATCTACATTAACTTTTAACATGCTCTCTAGGGGAGCTTGCCAAAAAAAATTTTGTTCTGGGTTATCATGAGCTTGCAAAGTATTTAGCCATCTTGGACTAATTAGAATTGTCCTCCTCCTGGGCCCTATTGCAGGTTGCAAATGTAATGTTAGGATAATGTTTAGAATTTTCAAAAATATAAGTATTCCTAGTTTTCCAAGTTGTTCAGATTAGCAGAGCAAAAAAGCTTAATAGTTCTTTCTTGATCTAAACTTGAGAGCACCTTTTCCTGTTTAGTCCATTTTCAGAGCTTGGGGTACAAGTTGACTTTTGGCTTGTAAGATTCTACCCCAGAAAATAGGCTGACTTGACTGATGAGCTTCCTTTCCAAATTAGTCTATCTTCCCAATTGCCTTGGGTTAGATTAATCTTGAAAATTTGGCACGCAATTGCCTCGGGGAATGTATTTCTAAATAAATCCACTTTACAACACCTGTTTTGGTCAATGGGCTCATTAACCATGGAAGGGCCAGGACTCGGGGGTTTAGGACCCATTATCTTGAAGTTTGGAATATCCTCCAACTAGGGGTCTTTCAATATTACACTTGTATTTACATCCCAACAAGCTCCTGCCTAAGAATCTCTCTTCCATCTTGCAGGCTTTGCCAACCCGAGGAGCCTCTTTTTGACTGATTGTCGTTTAGTAAATTTCCCTCTTAGATACTTTGCTCTAATGATTCTTGATGTAACCGTTTTCGGCCACGTACCAATGTTTTGTGATGTAAAATTTTTTGGCTAAGTACCTTGTTATTTGACCCTGTGGTGGCGTGCCTTAGTGACGAACTACTTGGTGGCGAACTCCCTGGGGGAGAACTGCTTGGTGGCGAACTCCCTGGGGGTGAACTGCCTTGGTGGCGAGTTGCCTGGGGGCGAACAGCCTGGTGGCGAACTCCCGGGTGGCGAACTGCCTGGGGGCGAACTGTTTGGTGGTGCTCCCTGGTGGCGAACTGCCTAGTGGTGAACTCCCTGGGGGCGAACTGCCTTGGTGGCGAACTGCCTGGGGGTGAACTGCCTTGGTGGCGAACTGCCTTGGTGGCGAACTGCCTGGTGGCGAACTGCCTGGTGGCGAACTCCCTGGGGCGAACTGCCTAGTGGCGAACTGCTTACTAGGCGGCCGATGCCTTGGAGAATGCTGGAGCTCTCTGGTGCGGCGCAATCCGACTGCCCTCAGCATGAGGTGGTCTTCTTTCCTTTGTAGGCTGCGGGAGATGAGGGACCTGCGAGAATTGAATCTTTTCCTCCTCTTTGTAGGTGGCGGGAGATGAGGAACCTCCGAGAATTCCATCTTTTCCTCCTCTTTGTAGGTGGCGGGAGCTGAGGGACCTCCGAGAACTCCATCTTTTCCTCCTTGTAGGTGGCGGGAACTGAGGGACCTCCGAGAACTCCATTCTTTCCTCCTTGTAGGTGGCGGGAGCTGAGGGACCTCCAAGAACTCCATCTTTTCCTCCTCCTTGTAGGTGGCGGGAGCTGAGGGACCTCTGAGAACTCCATCTTTTCCTCCTTGTAAGTGGCGGGAGCTGAGGGACCTCCGAGAACTCCATCTTTTCCTCCTCTTCGTAGGCGACGGGAGCTGAAGGACCTGCGAGAACTGAATCATAGGTCCCGAGGGTATTTTCCCAATGGGGGCTCTCTGATGCTTAAGTTAGCACTCTTATTGTAGAGAGCTTTGAAGATAATATGAGAGAGCTAGAGAGCAGGGTTACTTCCCTTTTTTCCATCCCCCTCCCCTTTGGGGGGTGAGGTCTTTATATACCGGAGTCCTCGCGGGTTAGGTGGGTGAAAAGCCTCCAAACGGTAAGACTCGTCGCATCCTGTTAGAACCGGGGTACGGTGGTGAACTCCTCGAGGTCGTCAGGCTGGCGCTTGTGTCAGGCGGCCAGGTCGGCACCTGGGTCGGGTTGTCAGAGGGGTCCCTGCGTCAGTCGGCGGGTCAGTGTCTAGGCCAGGTCATCAGATCGGCACCTGTGTCAGTCGGCGGGTCAGTGTCTAGATCAGGTCGTCAAGCTGGCGCCTGTGTCAGTCGGCGGGTCAGTGTCTAGGCCAGGTTCGTCGGTGGGCGCCTTGGCCAGATCATGCGCTAGGCTGGTCCAGGTCGGCCAGGTCGCGCAGGCCGTGCGCAGTTCGCGCAGGCAGGGCGCGCGCCGCACAGGTCGCGTGTGCCGCACGCAGGTCGCGCAGGCGTGCGTCAGGCCGCACGCAGGTCGCACCAGGCCGGCTAGACTGGTGCCCGGGTGGGTCACCAACTTCGTAAGTTTGTTGGCTGGGTGTTTTCCTAGTTGTCACGAGGTGCCACGTGTCACAATTTCACTGGAGGGTCAAATCTGCCCTCACCAATTCTAACCCATAGATTGTTATCCTCCACGCTTGTTTGGACGAGAGCGTTAAGTTAAAAACTGTATGGATCTCTATAGCCTAAGCCCCCATCATTTTTGTTTTTGTTTATTTTTTTCCAACTCACCCAGTTGATTTTCTTCTAGTTCTTGGAGACACCCCACCCAAATTTCCTTTGAACCTTGCCCATCTCATTAGAAACGGTTTAGGCAATAGATAACAAGTCGTCATATAGGTTGGAATGGTGGTTAGGACTGATTTTATTAAAACTTATTTGCCCCCTTAATAATCGAAGCTCATGCCAATGGGAAGCTTAAGGAGAACCTGACTATCATCATGGCTTGCCCTAGTGAAGAAATGACTATAATCTGCAAAGAATATCTGAAAAATCACTGGGCAAAATCTGTATTGCTTGATTCCTTTTTTTTTTCCTTCTTGCAAAACAAGATGGTTTAGATGAGCAGATAAAGCTTCAAAGCAAAAAAAGGAATAGGTAGAGAGATAAAGGGTCTGCGTATCTAAGGCCCCTCTCTGGTCAGATATTTCTTCATGGTGCTTCATTTATTAGGATCTGATAGGAAATTGAAGTTACACTTCCATTTACTTCCAAAACCTACTTTCCCATGAGTTTTTCAAGAGAAGCCCACTTTATTATATCATAAGCCTTACTCATGTCCAACATCATGGCCATCCAAGATTTTATTTTTTTTTTCCTTTTGATTTTTTCATGAAGTCAATGATCTCATGAGCCACTAAGATGTCCTAGATTAATCTCCCTCGAGTAAAATCACTCTGATTTTCACTTATGATTTTGTTGAGCAAAGTTTGGCTCGGTTCACCAGCACTTTGGCTATGATTTTATAAGTTGTATTGTAGAAACTAATGAGCCTGGATTGGCTTGGATAGGTTGGGCTCTAGAGCTTAAGGATTAGGGCTAAGTAAGTATGGTTGAAATCACCAGAATTGTGTTTCCTTTGAAGAACTCCTTAATAGCACTGAATATGTCATTGCCCACCACATTCTAGTACTTTTGAAAGAAGAGATTTTTAAAACCATCAGGTCGAGGGGCTTTTAGAGGAGCCATTTGAAACAAAACTGGTTTGATTCCATCCTCCTTTATGTCTTTTTCTAGCTACTTCTTATCCTCTTTTTAAATCTTCTCCTAGTAGTCGTATAAGTCTAAAGCCTTGGGCTTCGAACAAAAAAGAAAAGGAAAATATAATAGGAGAGGAGAAGAGAAGTAGAGAGATGGAGAAGGAGAACTTGTAGAGTGGTTGGTGTGTATTAAACAACCGCCCTACTCCTTAATTTATATACATAGTTTCCTAATTGTAAAAGAACTTTAATGCTTACAAGGTAATAAAAAATAAGATTAAAATACAACTAATCCTAGATAAGATAGGATAAAATTTATCCTACTAGGAAAGCTGGTCGTAATCAATTAAATCTAAGTACATCTCAGGGTGCCACACGAGTATTCTTGATGTGGGTCCACAGTTTCCTACACTCCCCCTCAAGTTGGGTAGTAGATATTTGTCATTCCCAACTTGTATAGATCCTCTAACTTCTTTCTTGAAACAACCTTTGTGAGAAAGTCTGCAAGCTGCATGTCGGAGGTGGTGTAAGGAAGGCATACTTCTTGAGATTTAACCCTTTCTTCTGATAAAATGCCGATCCACTTCGATATGCTTAGTTTTGTCATTTGGTACTGGATTACGGGCTAATTGATGGCAACCTGATTATCATAGTACAACATTAGGGTTTCTCATAAACAATACCCAATTCCTCTCAGCCACACCATTTGCCATGGACCTATATTCAGTGTCAGCAATTGAACGATAAACAACATTTTGTTTCTTACTCTTCAAGGAGACCAGAGTACCTCCTACAAAGGCACAATATACAGAGGTAGATATTCGGTCATCAGCACACCCAGCCCAATCAGCATCTGTTTAGACTTCTATCTTCATGTGGTCCTTTTTCTTGAACAAAATGCCTTTGCTTGGGGACCTCTTCAAATATGCTAATATCCTTTCAACCGCAAGGAGGCGAGGTCTTGTGAGGCAAAGTTAAAGAATCTTTCCAACTTACTGTTGAAACATAGATTTATCTTTAACAGGCTTTCCACCCTCTGCACTAATCATGTGATTTTGTTTAATAGGTGTGTCCGCAGGCTTAAGTCCCAACTTTCTTATTTCTTCTAACAGATCAAGAACATACTTTCATTGAGAGACAAAAATCCCATGCTTGGATTTAACTACATCAATGCCCAAAAAGTAACGTAGCTCCCCCAGATCTTTTACCTCAAACTCTTGGTGAAAGAATTGCTTAAGAGACTCAATTTCACTAGTATCGCTCCCGGTTACTACAATATCATCCACATATACGGCAAACAAGGTTAGGAAGGAACTTACTCTCTTAATAAACAGGTGTGGTTTGATTGAGCCTGCACATATCCGAACCTATCAATGGCTCATCTAACTATGTCAAATCATGCTCCGGGGGACTGTTTTAGTCCACATAAAGCCTTGTTCAACTGATAAACCTTTCCTGTATCTGTACCATAAAATCCTAGAGGCAACTGCATGTAAACTTTTTCCTGCAAATCTCCATTGAGAAAGACATTTTTAACATCCATCTGATATAATGGCCAAGAGTAACTAGCTGCAAAAGATAATAGTACTCTGATAGTGATCATCTTTGCTACTGGTGCAAAAGTTTTTAAGTAGGCAATACCATATGTCTGAGTAAATCCTTTTGCAACTAATCGGGCCTTATACCTTTCAATAGAACCATCAGCATTATGTTTCACAGTGAATACCCATCTACATCCAACCAGTTTCTTTCCTTTAGGTAGATCACTATCTTCCAAGTATTGTTTCTGATGAGGACATCCATTTCTACTTTTTTTGCATCTTTCCATTCCGGTACTTCCAATGCTTCCTATATTGTTCTGGGAATGTGAATATCAGTAATGGATGTAAGAAAAGACTTGTAGGAGGGAGACAAATGATCATAGGATAGGAACTGAGAAATGTAGTGAGTTGTGGTGCAATAACGTTTACCTTTATAGGCTGCTATGGGGATATCAAGTTCACTGAATAAAGGTGAAGGCTCCATGATTGGATGTCTCTCATCTGTAGTATCTGTGGTACCTAGATCTGGATCTACAGAAAGAACTGCGGTTACTGTGGTACTTGGATCTGGATCTATAGAAGGAACTGGGGCTACTGTGGTACCGGGATCTGGATCTGCAGAGAGGACTGTGACTGACCTGCACTGCTGATGTCCAAAATCGACCTGTCTCCATTGTCTATGATAGACTCTCACATCCTTGCACCTTTGACATCCTTCCCCATTACATCCTTATTCACTTAATGGGATTGTAAAAAGAACTTCCAATGAGCTACTCCCGGTTTCACTATTCTCCCCTTGAGTAGAAACCCTTGGGTAATAGGGTTTATCATCAAAGAATGTGACATTCATTGAGACAAATCTTTTTCCAGAAGTCGGTTTATAGTAGCAATGTCTTTTTTGAGTTTGGGAATAACCAAGGAAAACACATTTGGAGGCCTTGAGATCAAATTTGGAATAATGAGGGCCAAGGATTTGAACGAAACAAGTGCACCCAAAGGTTTTGGGGGGAATAGTAAATAATTCTTTATTTGGGTATAAAAGGGTAAATGGAGTTTTCATGTCAAGAACACATGAGGGAATCCGATTTATGAAGTAAACAGTTGTGAGAACAACATCCCCCTAGAAACGTATAGGCACATTTGAAGTAAACATAATGCCTCTGGCTACCTCCAATATGTCTATTCTTTCTTTTAGCAACCCCATTCTGTTGTGGTGTATGTGGGCAGGTACTCTGATGGATAATCCCATGATCAAGCATGTAGGAGGTTAATGGGTTTGCAAAATATTATTTTCCATTATCGGATCTAAAAATTTTAATTTTAACCCCAAATTGGGTTAAAGTCATTTGATGAAAAATCCGGGGTAATGTAGGAAGTCATCTCGAGAACTTATAAGGTAAACCCAAGAAAATCGAGTATAATCATCAACAAATAACATGAAATATCTGTACCCCCCATGGCTATGGTATGATAGGGTCTCCAAACATCTGTTTGTACAATTTCAAAAGGAATATTGCTTCTATTATTACTTAATGAATATGTTGTCCTATAATATTTTGCAAGCGCACAACTTTCACACTTCAAACTAAACATCTGAACATATTCAAATAAACTAGGAAACAAACTCTTCAAAGCCTGAGAGGATAAATGACCCAGCCTATTATGCCAAAGCCTCACCTGATCAACAAACTGAGAAACAAAGGATTTCTTAATTTCACTATATTTTTTATGAGCACTTCCTCCAAGTAGGTAGATTCAATTTGTCTCACGGCGAGTCTCAATCACCTTCCTTGTCTCCAGATCTTGAAAAACACACTGATCTAGAAAAAAAGTTACTGAACAATTCTTTTTTTTTGTAATGTTACTAACTGAGAGCAACGTAGTATTAAGCTTAGGAACATGCAAGACGGAGGATAGTGAAATGACATTAGATAACTTGATGCCTTCTTTGCTAGAAGTAGAAACAAGTGATCCATCAGCAATGGACACTTTGTCTTTACTAAAAAATAAATGATATGTAGAGAAAAGTGATGGCAATCTAGTCATATGGTCAGATGCTCTTGAATCTATCATCCAAGAATATTCTATTTTACCTAGAGCTGAAGCATGATAAGCTAAAGCCCGATTACCTGATTAAGCAAAGGATGAGGTTGAAGGAGCTGATGGTGGCTGAGGAGATAAGACTGAGTTACTAACTTCACTTTCCAATTGTGTCAGAGCAGCTCGGACAACAGCTAGGGTGTCTAGAGGAGTGCCTCTTGAGGCTGTATTATCAATATTGACAACCATATTGGCATTCCCCTTTTTGTTTTTGATTTTTGCTGGAACTAGATGAGGATGCAACTCCCAACAAGTGTCTTTAGTATGTTTAGATTTATTGCAATGCTCACATACTAGGTCCTTCTTAGCTTCCTTCTTCATATCCCTTTCTTTATTACCCCCAGATTTGGGCTGAACTACTGCTAGGGCTGATTCGGAAGGTTGTTGTTGTAGCATAACTTTTCTCCTAGTCTTTTCATTTTGCACTAGGGAATAGGCCTGGGATAGAGTTACATTGTCTCTTGTCAACTACTGTTGTTTCACAATATCATATTCAGAATTTAGACCAACCAGGAACTCAAGCACTCTATTAATTTCAACTTGCTTTCTGTAAGTTTGTGAATCATTTTGACTCTCTCATTCAATTGTTTCAAGGTGGTTAATTTCATGCCACAACGATTTTAAGGTTGAAAAATAAATAGAGACATGTTTCTCTTCTTGCTTGAGATTTTTAACCTCACATATCTACTCATAAGCCCTAGCAACATTAAGGGGCTGAAAGTAGGTTTCTTTCACAACATCCCATATTTCCTTAGTTGTTTTTGCCCATAAGTAGTTTTGGTTGATGTGTGGCTGCATAGAGTTGCATAGCCATGTCATCACCAAATAATTCTTTTGAATCCACTTAGCATAAGTGGGATCCTCCTTAGTTGGTTCCTTCATATCCCCTAACAAATAGTTCAGTTTTCCTCTGCCCCTAATGACCATTGTGACTGATTGGGCCCAGATTCAGCAGTACTGGGTCTTTGAATACAGAGAACAGAGAACAAAGATCTGATATCAACCAAGCCTAAATCACAAAATTCAAGTCTAACTCTTATCCAGACACAATAACAGTCCTGGATTTCAGCTATATAGTCGTACCTCTCAGATTAAGCTATCCTTGTTGCCGACCTCAAAAAAGGATGAAATATTACCCAGAAGTTTCTGAAGAAGAATTGATCTTGATCCAAAAAAAATCTTCTAGAAATTCTGATCGTCACCTTCAATCTTGCTCCAAAGAACTAACATTGATTCTGATCAACCTCAGAAAAAAATTCTGAAAACAAACTGATCCTGAGAGAATCCTCTTTAAAAAACTTCAATATTGATCAGAAACAAACTGATCAACACTTCCAATCTTGATCAAAGACCTAATCTTGATCACCAATTCTTCTCTGATTCTTCCTGATTACAAGGAGCATCCTCCGATCTTCGGACAGTTGCTGAAGGCTCCTTGTAACCTCCAAGAAATAGCCGGAAAAAAAAAATTAAGCTTCCAGCCCTAATTAATTCTCATGTGGTCAACTGAATTAATTCCACATGAGATTTCTTAGATCGAGTGCTCTGATACCAAGTAGTCCTATAAGACTACAATCAGCCTTGGGTTTCGAACAGAAAAGAAAAGGAAAAGATAAGAGGAGAGGAGAAGAGAAGTAGAGAGATGGAGAAGGAAAACTTGTAGAGAGGTTTTGAGAAAAGAGAGAGTGGTTGGTGTGTATTAAATAGCCGCCCCACTCCTTAATTTATATGCATAGTTTCCTAATTGTAAAAGAACTTTAATGCTTACATGGCAATAAAAGATAAGATTAAAATAAAACTAATCCTAGATAAGATAGGATAAAATTTATCCTGCTAGGAAAACTGATCCTAATCAATTAAATCTAAGTACATCTCAAGGTGCCACACGAGTACTCTTAATGTGGGGTCCACAGTTTCCTACACTCCTCAAGGCTACTTAAAAGTTCTTCACAATCGTGTGGGTTTGAAGATATAAAAATTTCTCCAAAATGCTAATAAAAAGTTTCCTTTATTTGCTCCTTAGTGTCCACCTAGATACTTGGTTCCTTTTCCAATTGGGTAATTCTAATCCTACTCCTCTTCATTGTTATGGCATGAAAGAACTTTGTATTTTTATCCCCATATTGTAACCAGTTATTCTTGATTTTTTGGCCCACATTTGTTCTTCTCTTTTTACCCAGATCCCTAAATTTGTTTCTACCCTATTTTGGACTTCCTTATCCATAAGGTTTTTCTTGTTTAGCTCTGTCTCTATTTCCAATTTGAGCCTTTCAATATTTTTCCTTATATCTCCAAAGACTTCTTTATTTCAAACTTTTAAACATTTCTGAAGATTATCAATTATTTTTTTAAGTTGATCTTGGTTTTATCTAGATTGAGTCTTAGTTCAACTCCTGTCCATGGTCTCTTCAAAATCCTCAAGGTTTAGCCACATCTCGCCCATTCTGAAAGGTCTTCTTCTCCACTTGAAGGTTTTTCATTACTTACCAAAATTGGTAAATGATCTAACATGAGGGTTATTAGAACTTTAACAAGAGCATCCTCAAAAAAGATCTTTCCAAGGTTGGTTATAAAGGACTCTATCAAATTTTACTCTGATATTTCTATTTCCCTCCCTTTTATTTGATCAGGTGTGGTTGCAGCTATGACTAAAGATTTCCAATAAGACCACAATTGTTCAGCAGATTTTTAACCCTTAATTAAACTTGCCAGTTTCTTCCATCTTTAAAAGATGGTTTTCCTTTGCTGTTTATTGGGTTTCCCGTAAACAAAAGAACAAGACTAGAGCTGCCGCTTACATCCTTTATTTTTTGCATGGATAAGATTTTTATCAGCATAAAGAATCTTACTTATTACATTATTCTTCCAAAACAGGGCTAGACCACCATTTAATTCCTCTGCATCACAGATACAACAGTTCCAGGTTTTTAGGAAAGCTTTTTTTCTTAATAGAATTGCAATTACAGCTGAGTATTTTGTGTGTACGTGTGTAACAGAATGAAAATAAAAGAGAATTCTACTTCTTGAAAGTCTACTCAAGTTCATGGAGCGGGAGCAACCTGCCTAAGTACAGCTGCATCCCTTCTAGTGGATTGGATTTTCAGAATTCAAACCCTTTTCACACTTAAAAAAAGTCTGGATTTTAAGTTTAATTTAGAAAGAGTATAAATATAAATATATACGAAATAATATAAAATATAAGATTTCATATTCTACAAATTTATATTTATATTCCTTCCAAATTGAGCTTAATTAGCAAGAACACACAAGGAGCGTTATTCGAGGAAATATTGTGCTTAATAAGGACCACAAGAAGCATAGCAAGCTTGCATGTGTTGGATTGCAAGGGTGGAGCTTCAATGTTTGTATCACACAGGTTGATTAGTTGTAATTAAGTGTACTCTCTCCTCGGTAGTCGGTCCCTTCTTATTACATGGTTCTGAATTTACTACCAAATAAAGTAGGCAATACTCTCAATGCTCACGTGATTTCTTTTTTTTTTTTTTTTTTTGAGAAGAAACATATTTACCTAAAGAACTGGTGCTATTTTATGAAAAGCAAAGAAGTTGTAAGGTTGGCATTTCCGGATTCATGGCTGAATAACAACAAAACGGGTTTCTTGTTCACTTTTCCTATTATGAAATGAAAGATGTGTGGTTGCAATTCAGGCAGATAAAAAGTGAGTAACTAGGATAAGTGAGTAGTAAATCTGGATTCAATAACAACTCGTCTATATATTACGCGGAGGCCCAGAGACCTCTCACCTCAATGCTTGAATGTAGTTCCTTTTCTTTTCCTTTCTCATAACCATTTCTCAAGTTTTTCTTATGTCTAATGAAATCTTTTTAACTCTAATGATGATAACTCTCATTTATCCGCATTTGCTAATTGTGTTGTATTTGCATAACACATTCAGAAAGCAAGATGCTGAAGTGTTTGCCTTTCTTTCCCATTAATTTCCATTCTCAATATTCCTAATAGGCTAATAATCATATTCATGTAATGCCTTATTATATATGTACACAAATGAAATGGCAAAATGCTCTATTCTCCAAATCTAGCTCATGTGGAAACTTATAGGAGGTGGAGTATCGATATGTATCGTGCTGATAACCTCCTGATACGCCCCAGGGATTGTATCGGGTCAGCCACTGATTCATTGGTTATTGGGCGTTAAACCGATCCCTCTGAATCGGTTTCCAAAAAAAAGTAAAACCTTAAAAAACTACCGATAAAAAAGCCTACCTTCTCAGCCCCCAACAAGATTACCCCCTCAACGTCTGGGGCTGAGGGGCTGATTTGATCTCAATGCCGATAAATAAATAATATAAATAATCGCAGGAAAGGATACTCATAGATAAAATTCGATCCTTCTGTCTCTCTGGATATTTGGAGATATGGGTTATTGAAATCATGTCTTTTAACCATCAAATTAGAAAAGTACATATTTTACCAACATCAACAAAAGATGAAGATACAGAGATTTTACTTAAACTTGCAGTGCAAGAAGAATGTAGATAGAAAAAAAAACGAACCAGCAATTCACAATCTCGCACTTTGCTCCTCTGTTTTTCTCGATTAAATTTTTAGCTCCGCTTGACGGGGTCGAAGTTGGCGACGCTAATGACAGCGCCAACTATAACGCTAAGCACAACTCCACCGGCAACAATGCTGAGTAAGAAGTTCTTGAGAGATGGGGTGATTCCAGATCCAGCAGCCTCGGCCACCTCTGGGATCACCATCGAAGCGGTCAGTGCGGCAGCTGTCAATCCCGTCACAGCCTTCTCCTTCAGCGACGCTCGGACTTGAAGCTTGGACCCGGCTCTTGAAGTTGTGGTCGCCATGGCCTTTGATGGCCTCACTGGCAACGGCTTCAAGAAGGCCTCAGAACCAATGGATACCCTCTTGTGGCTTGCAGAAGTCAATGACATCGCCATCGAAACCGCGGATGTGGATGCCATCTCTGTTTTCTGTCTCTGTTCTGCAATTTTACAGGGAGGAGGCTTCGATGTAGGAAAAACTGTTGTAGGCTTGTAGCGAGTGTTACTCTGTTTTGAGAGGATGGGAGGAAGCAAAGTCCTTAGTGGATAGAAGGATTCTGATTAGAGGTGGAAATTTGAGATCTTAGCTGCCATTTCATCACGCTCGTCCCACGTGGCTTTTTCTCCGCCCGGTTTTCATAGATAAGGTTATCGGTTCTCTGGGTCTACCACGTCAGCATATTTCCCGCTTTGAAAATCCCTTTCAAATTATCAGCTACGCCCGATGACATAGCCTTGGGCTAAAACCTGAAATCACGGCCTTTGGATGTATTTTGGGCCCCACATTCAACTCTAACAGCTGTGATTCACGGCTTTAGCCCACCAACGGACGTAGCAGATCTTTCTCCGAAATCTATACCCTTGAAACAATATACTGTGACACAGAAGCGTGTGGATTGGACGGAGACAGGTCGTTGATCAGCTTTCAGACAGGCCAAGTTCGTGCTCGCACCGTGGGTTCACGGGATGAGTAAACCCGCCAACCAGAAACGGCCATGTCATCGGGCGAGTAACAGGTAATACAAAAAGACAAAAAAAATTCAGAGTTCGCCTGTCCTCATTTCGAACTCCCTCCCTCCACTTTTTCGTTCTCCTCCACCGGTCCTACCACAGAAGCATTCACCGGCATCCTCACTTCATACCGGCGTTCGTAAATGCGAAAGCTACCGGCAATGAGATGGATATCATTCGACGTCCGGCGTCCGTTTTCAAGCCCTTCTTCTTCTTCGTTCAGTGAAACAGGAGCCGGTGTGAGCTGCGGTTTTTCAACTTGTTGAAAATAGAAAGGAAAAAACAACATTAATTTTGCAATAAGAAGAGGAAAAAGATAATTGGAAGAAGAAGAAGAAAAAGAAGAAAGGCCTGAAAACGGACGCCGGATGATATCCCTCTCGCAGTCAGTGGCTTACATATTTACAGACGCCGGTGGATGCTGCTGTGCTAAGTTCGGTGGAGGCAAATGAAAAACATGGAGGGAGAGAGTTCGAAATGAGGCAAGCAAACTCTGATTTTGGCCAAAGTGCCGTTAATGTTGCCTTCTACTCGCCCCGACGACGTGGCCATTTCTGGTTGGCGGGTTCACACATCCTGTGAACCCATGGGTTCACATAACGTGGACTAAAATACAACCCCAACAGTAATTAAATACAACCAAAGAAAGAAAACTCAAGTCGATAATAAATTGAGAATTCTAAAACTGCAATTGCTTGCGGTGTAAATGCCATTCTACACTATGGAATATAGTCATGGGTGTCCATGAAAAACCGAAAAATCAAATCGAATCGAGAAAACTGAATTGGAAAATGCGGTTAATTAAATCAATTGGTTTAATTTTGGTTTGGTATTTTTAAAAAATCGAAGAACTGATTTGGTTTTTGGTTACTCTAAAAAAACTGATGGTTAATCGAACCGATCGATATATAAATATATATATGTATATTTTAAATATATGTCACATATTTTCTATATATTATATATAAATATATATGTATTATATATATTGTATTTATAATAATCTATTTATAAATATATTATATGTTTTTATAATATTTATAATATATTATATCATTTATTATTTATAATATAGTATTATACATATATTTATATAATATGTATTATGAATATAAAAAATCAAAAAACTGAACTGGTCAAAAAATGAAACCAGCATACTGCTTAACCAGTGGTACCGGCTCGGTTTTGGTTTGGAGGAATTAAAAAACTGGTAGGACCAGTTCGGTTTTGGTTTGGAGAAATTAAAAAACCGGTAGGACCGGTTCGGTTTGTAAAAAATGTCCATGGTTTGGTTAATCGAACCGTGGACTCCCCTAGTCATGATCCAGTTTAGGAGTGTAAATGGGGACAAATGGATTATGAAGGTAAAAAATTTACATAAAAAATCAGTGTTTAACATTTCATGTAAAAACTTAAGTATATGTTTGGCATCGATACTTCAGATAAGAAAACGGTGCTGCTGATGTGTGGGTTGGAAGCACCGTTTTCTCTGAAAACGGTGTTTTTTTATCTGTTTGGAAACATTGATGCCAGGTAAGACTTTTATTGGAGCATCAACAACACTTTCTATTTGGTACCAGTGCTCCATGTATGTTTTTCAGCATTGGTACCCATTATAGGAAGTCCATGTCACTGCCACGTCATGTTCTCATTGGCAGCAACAAGTTGCAATATGAGAAAATTCCAAATTCAACATTGCTCCAAACCATGCCTTTTCGATTTCCAAGGTGTGACTTGGAACATTGTTTTTTTATAAAAAATGGTTCCAAACAAATAGGCATTTCTCGGAGCACTATTTTTTCAGACATGATGTTGATGTATCGTGTTTTCTGGAGCAACGGCATTAATCCCAAACAGATGCTAAATGAACGGAGTTTTATATTTGTACGTTAACATCGCTACCAAATACTTGTCAAATCTAACCAGAGTGCAATATAACACATGTCTGGAGTTTATACCACAAACAAATATAGCCAAAGAGCCCACTTAAGAGGGCTTCTACTGATTGAGCCACTATCGAAAGAGATCAAATCTGCCACCCACAAGATTTCCCCCTACAACGTTCCACAATACATCCCTGCTGTGTATTGGTAACATCTCCCGGTGAAGACATCATCATTTCTGGTATATCATCGGGAGATGTTCTCAATACACGGTGGGGATATGCTATGGGACATTGTGGGGGGCAATTTTGTAGGGGGCTGATTTGAACTCCTACTGAAAAGCAGCGGTTGTTGAGCATGCCTGTTCTGGATATGCTACTTTGGAGTAACTTCACTCCATAGCCATAAAAATGGCATTCAAAACACACGTCTGTGTTCCGGATTTTTACAGAACATAGCTTCTGCATTTTTCATGTGGAGTACATATTGAAACACAAGAAATGAAGAATCCCTCCCAACCGACACTAAGAATTTAAAGGTCCATATGGTTTGTAACTCTAATTGAAATTAGAATGGTCTATTCCTATAGTTTGTTTGATTCAGATAGGAATGAAATGAAAATTAAAATAAGCAAGAATGAGGTTTTCTTTGTAAGGGAAGGGTAAGGAATGACCATTTTCTCAAATGGGATAATGCCATTTCAGCAAAAATAGGAATAAGATTCGGCCCAACCAAATAGTTTGAATCGGAATAATCTATTCAAATTTCGATTCTAAACCCCTAGTCATGCAAACTAGACGGGCCAAAGCACATTATACATGCAAAACTTAAGAAGCCCTCCTTTAAATTAATTCATGCATATTCATGATATAAGCTTTTACTTTCCTTCTTGGGAAACTGGTAAGTCTAGTAGTATATTATGTGCGAGAGTTGAAACTCAAAACTATGTTCTAAGTAATCATCATCCATCCATATGCCTTATCCAAGGTTCAAATTATTGACATGTATCGGCCCGTATTGGCCAATACGTATCATTTTGGGACGTCTCCGACACACCCCTACAGTGAGTGTATCGGGGGTCTGACCGGTTTAGGGGCTGGAGGAGCTCTAAACCAGCTCCCTTGAACTGGTTTAGAAAAAAAATGTAAAAAAAAAAGGTATCGATTTTCCCAATATGCCCCTATCGACATATTGGGTGTATCAATATTTTGAACCTTGGCCTTATCCCAATTATATGGTATCAGTTGTCTTGTTTCCCAATCCCTTCTATTTAATGGTTTCAATCATTTCATTGTGAAAAGCATATCCACTCCCAACAATAAAACATTGCAATAGTATCAAAACCAAATTATAATATCACCATTTAGGGGGCATTCCTTTTTTTTGGATTTTGAGGGGGTAAAGTTGGTCAATGAGATTTTGGTTCCCATTAACCAAGAATCT
Organism: Nelumbo lutea; assembly: GCF_056320005.1. Lineage (NCBI taxonomy): Eukaryota > Viridiplantae > Streptophyta > Magnoliopsida > Proteales > Nelumbonaceae > Nelumbo > Nelumbo lutea. Next base: position 2,987,821 of record NC_142689.1, read on the forward strand.
CATGTTCTTTTTTTAGATTTATGTGGGAACCAGTGAAAGTTTATTTTCCTAGGTAAGTGATACTCATCTCTAGGTGGTTAAATAACTTTCCCGCCTAGGGGGAAAGTTGCCAACACTTGAATGGGACAAAAATACCCCTTTTAATAATTAATTTTTATGGCTAAAATGGTCATTACCTTATTTACATAAAAAATAAAAGAACATGGGTAAATACACTTACCTGGGTAAGTGCATTTACCTAGATAAGTAACTTACCAAAAAGTGAACGGGGCCTTAATGGCTCCAAAGATATCACTGGACGATCATGCTCGTGGAACAATAATACTTAAGAATATAATGCTTCAATAAACACACTTTTCTTGTTAAAGATATGTTGGGTTAGGTTCAGGTTGCCCAATGGCTCAACCCAACTTTTTTTTCTGGTTGGGCTTGGGTTAACCCGACCCCATTTGCACCCATTGAGCCTGCACATAGCTAAATTTGGTTGTCTGTGTTAGAATGGGGATAGATTGCTGGCAGTTGTCTTGATGTTTTTAGATGGAAGAAGTGAAAAAAAAAATCTAATCAAAGACAAATTTTGGTGCATGAACTATATAATGAAGTGAAAAATGTGAATCAATGATAAAATGATATGTCACAAACGACATCTTTAACATTGTTAAGGTCTTGATGGTGAATGCACCTTGTGAAAAAAATGTAAATAAATGAAAAATAAATAGACTATGTGTGGTCTTTAATACAATAAATTGAAATCTTGGATTTAATGTGTAACAAGTCTATACTACTTTAGAAAGCACCGATGGCCTCAAGAATATTTCTGAAATTTTCTAAGGACAAAATTTACACTTTTATATTTACATTTATTGATAAAAAGTGAGAGCAAATAGGATAATCGGTTCTTGATATTAAATGACTTTAAAATAGGTAATTTTAAGATATTCAATGCATTCAATTCTCTCTCATTAAATCCAATATTTAAGTTATTAACTTGCATTCATGTTCATTGAATCATATATTTAAGTCATTTTTATTTCTTTTCATCATTAACTTTTATTAATTAAATCCATACTTAACAAATTAATAATTACAATAACATAGAAGTTTATACTTTTAAAACCTACCTAACAAAAATAGCCTTTACATCTAGGTGATGGTGAGAAATTAAATCATTTTGGGTCAAATGGGTAAATCCATGTTGCCACGATTAAATAATAAAATTAAAAAATAGATAAAATGGAAAAAAATGGAAATAAAAAAAATTGGGAACATTTTTAACATACATATTAAACAATAATAATTATGATAAATAAGAAATGTTTTTATTAACGATGGAAATGGAATGTAAAATTTAAAACCAATTAGAAATAAAAACATTTTCCTATTCCACTAATTAAATTCTATATTTAAGATATATTTTTCTCATCATTAAACTCTTGTAATTAAATCCACAATATTAATTTTAATAGTATAAAAATAGATACTTTGAAAAGTAATTTGAAAACAAAACCATTTTCTTTCCTCTGGTAGTGGGCAAGAAATTTGACCATTTGGGGTCAAATGGATTAATAAATAATGCCATAATTAAATAATAAGAAATTAAAATAAATAACTACGAAATGTAAGAAGTATTTTTATTAATGATGAAAATGGAATTCTAAATTTAAAATCTAACTAGAAATGAAATGATGTCATAGTCAAATAATATTTTTTTTAATAATCGAAAATACAAAGAATCACTGAAATAAAAAAAAAAAAAAAGCTAAAGAAAATTTTGGGTACATATCTAATGTTATATATTTATAAAAAATAAAATATTGGGTACATCTCTAATATTATGCATTCATTATATTGAACAAAAATAAGTTTTATACATAAAAAAATAATTTTATCAATGATGGAAATGTAATACAAAATTTAATGTCAACCTAAAAGTCAAACTATTTTTCTTTTTAGATGGTGGGTTAGCGTATTGAGTCAAATGATACCACAAACAAATAAAAATTAAGTGTGATAAATAAAAATATTTTATATAATGTAAATGAAATATATAATTTAAATGGAAAATTATAGTCAAAGTTGGTTGTACATTTAAAATTATGTTGCAGGTTGGTCCAGAAACCAACAAAACTCTGACAACCAGCCCTACATTTCAAATTATAAAAAAACCCCACCATGTCATCAAAGCTTATGTGGTTGTTGCCAAAATGGGACTCTTAGTCCATGTTGGACACAACAAAAAACCTATACCAAAAATAGGTTTTCAGTTTCTCTCCCGCTTCATCTATCTCTTGATCTTCCTCCCTTCATTCTCACTCTCATAGTCATATCTTGATCTTCCGCTCCTTTTATCTTTTCCACTCTTTTAGCTTTGGTCTATAGCCAAATCAAAACCTCTCTCTCTCTCTCTCTCTCTCCCCCTCAATTTCTATCATTCTCCAATTGGTTTAAATTTCATAGCCAAGAGTTTCTTGTGAATTTTTATCAAATTGGTGTAATGATTTTTGAACCATACCAAATTGGTTTCATGTTCTTTTATACAATCTGATTAATACTATATAAGTGTGTAAGAAGAAAAAACAATGAGAGAGGGAACGAGAGAGAAACTGAGGAGGAAAAATAGAAATTAAAGAATGAGAGAAATTGATATAGAGAACATAAATATAGAAACAAAAAACCATTTTTATTTATTTTCAAATCACAAAGTCGTTGAGCAGATAAAGATGATTGAGAGAGAGTGTATGACTAAAAACATTTTTTTTCCAATCACCCAACATTAAAGGGCAATTTTTATATAAGCTTTTTGTTGTGTCCAATATGAATTAAGAGTCTTATGTTGGCAACAACCATATAAGCCTTTGATGACATGACAAGGGTTTTTATAATTTGAAAGGTAAAGTTGGTTGTCAGAGTTTTATTGGTTTAAGGACCAACTGGTAGCCTAATTTTAAATGTACAAGCGCCTCTGACTATATATTTCCCTAATTTAAAACTAATCCAAATGCAAATATATATTTTTTATCTAGATGGTGGGTCAACAATCCAACTTTTCAAAGAAACCCATGATGTCGTAATTGAATAATAAATATTTAAAACAAGATAGAACACCAAAAATGAAAATGTATAGAATTTTGCCGAAAACATTCGAGAACATTTCTAATGTTATATATTCATCATATTAAATAAGCATAATTGTTAAAATAAAGGTTATTTTTATTTATGATAAAAATGTAATACAAAATTTAATAATAATAATAATAATAATAATAATAATAATAATAATAATAATAATAATAATAATATTTGCTAAATGATGGAGGATGATTTAACCCGACCCCTTGAAACGATGACACATGGACCTAACTCAGCACGAGCAAACATCTCAGCACCGCAGCCTGACTATGACTAAGTAACGAGTCTGCATGACAGCTCGCTATGTCATAGCTCGCTACACCATAGCTCGCTACAACGCGAGCTCGAGGTCCCCCGAGCTACTGAAAGGGAATACTCAAAGACAAGTCTATCCCAGCTTGCTCCAACACTTAGGCAGAAAAACTGCCCCAAAGACAACCTTGAGAAGGGTCACCTCGAAGTACTCCTAGGAGCTCGCTACAAAGTAGGTGGCGACAGCCCGAAACGTCTAGAACTTCTTTTGGAAGAACATAGTGTGCCACTTTGATTTACCTCAGGTATTGATTTCTAATAACGGTAAGCAATTCAAGGACATCAAATTCAAAAACTGGTGCCAAGACATGGGGATCTGACAGAACTTCACATTGGTTGCACACCCTCAAGCAAACGGTCAAGCAGAGGTCACGAGCAGAGCTATCCTCCACGGACTGAAGGCACGGTTAGACTGAGCTAAAGGACTATGGGCATACGAGCTACCTAGTGTTCTGTGGGCTTACCAAACCACCGAGAAGACCGCCACAGGAGAGACTCCCTTCAACCTCACCTACGGTACCAAGGCAGTCATCCTAGCTAAGGTCGAGGTTCCCTCGCTACTACTGGAAGCATATGATGACAAGGCAAATGAAGATGAACTACGTACCAATCTTGACCTACTCAATGAGGTAAGGGACCTCACATATATTAGGACCGCAACTTACCAGCAAAGAGTAGTTCGATACTATAGCACCAGGGTCAAGAAGCGTAACCTCTACGTCAATGACCTAGTCCTTCGTAAAGTTATGGTACCTGAGCCCAGCGTTGACAAACTCGGACCGAATTGGGAGGGACCCTACCGAGTGAAACGGGTGCTCGGGGAAGGAACAAACGAGCTCGAAACCCTTGAAGGGAAACAAGTACCTCATGCATGGAATATTGTCAACCTAAGGCAGTATTACCTGTAACCATTGAGTAGACCATGCGTCACTCTCAGAGCCTAAGGGCCAAAATGCCGAGCTAACATGACCTCAGCGCAATGAGACCCATTCGCCTCAATGACATGGGCAAACTCCAAGAGTAGACTATTAGTTGGACCAGATGAGGTGCAGCCTACAAACATACAGTTCGGGCATGCATGGTAATTACTTCGCGTTATACTATAAAGATGCCTACAACACTAAGGAATAGCTCGGGATAATGATTACCGAAAAATTCTATTTCAAGCATGTAGCTCTAATAGCTCGAGTGATGAGATTGCTTTGGCAAAAAATAAAAGAGCATACCATACTTAGAAAAAAAGAAAAATTCCATTACTACTTCATAAAAAGAAAAAAAAAATCGAGCTAAACAGCTCGGTAAAGTTCAACAATATTTAAAAAAAGGGCACAACTGCCCATGAAGAAGATTTTTTGAAAACCAGGTTTTGGCACCTGGGAACCATCAGAAGTCAGTCAAAAAAGCAGAAAAACAGAGCCGCTAGCCTCAAGGGTCCACCTACTCCACCTCAGAGTCGGGTTCCTTCTCCTCTGCCTGGTCCGCCGTCTAGGGAGCCAGGCCCTTCATTGTGATGCCGTCGAGGTTGAGCCCAGAGAACTTCATTCGGACTAACCAGCAGTAGAGCTTGAATCCGGAGCGGTACGAGCTCAAGCCATACTCCACTTGGAGGTCATGGTATTCTTGGGAGTCCTTGAAGTGCCAGGCTGCCTTAGCCCGCTCGGCCTCCACCATGGTGTCGAAGTTCCGAGTTTGGTCCAGAAGTGTAAACTCCAAGTCTCAGACCTGTTGGCGAAGGAGCTCCCTCTCCGCTGCCGCCCTCGACAACTCTCCTCCCTGTAGAGCGCGCTCTCCTCAGAAAGCCTAGTGATTTGTGCCTCCTGGTCAAGGGCAAACAGCTCCTGGGCCTTGCTCCCCTTGCGAGTCTAAAGGAGCTCACCTCGGCCCTAGTCGAGCTCGCCCTAGAGCTTCTAGACGATGGCCCTCTGATTGCGAGCGTCACTGGAGTGGATGTTGGTCTGGAGGGCCATGGCGTGGATGGCGGTGTTCACCTGCCAACAAGAGGCTAAGGTCAGAGAATAGCAAAAAAAGGGAAAGAACGAAAAGAAAAAGCAAAGGTTACTTACCACCATAAAATGGGAGGCAAAAAACGCGACGAGCGCCTTGGGCTCCATCTCCCCCCACCTAGCGACCTCCTCGTGACAGATTGCCCTTCGGCTCTTTCAGCCAGCCTTGATGTAGTTGTTGACACCCTCCCAGTTCCCTACCGGGAACTGCGGGTAGGGCAATGGGTGCGAGGGACCGGGAGGAATCACCCCTTGGCTCGAGAGCTCGCTCTCCTCGAGGCCACCTTCAGATAGGGCCAGTGGAACTTCAGGCGGTGGAGAAACAAAGTTTGGCTCAGCAGACCCGAGCTCAGTGCCCCTAGAAGTGGGAGTTCGGTCGGGACGCGACCTCTTAGCCTTATGCTTTTGGCTGCTGGAAAGAAAGTGGTGTGCGTCAACACCAACCATGATGGCTGCCAAAAAACCACAAGGTATTAGTCCAGTAAAAAAGAAAATATATGTATACACATGATATATTTTTCACAAGGCACTACACGAGCTTCTCCTCGGTCAAGTAATCTGAACAGAGAAGGCCTACAACTGCCCAGGACAACAGCGTTTTTCGAGTTTCAGAGTCCAACTCAGCCCCGGGGTCCTGGATGGCGCCCCTCCAAGAAGTTGGGAAGGGCCACCCCTCGGGGTTACGGACCACAAAATAGTCACGCTTCCAAGCGGGAACCCTGTTCGGCAGGTCGTGCAGAAGCTTAAAGCTGCGGCGGGGAGAAAAGTAATAAGAATGCCTTTCCAGAGGTGCTCTGGGAGTGGCATTCTTAATACAAAGAATAGAAGAAAAGATATCAAGATCATGGGGGAGGCAATACTCATAGCACAAGGAAATGGTCCTAACTACATTCCAGATGGCGTTGGGATGGAGCTAGTCAATGGTGACACTAAATTGATTCAACACCTCCACTATTAAGGGGTGCAGGGGAAGACGCATGACATCCTCGAGCTATTCCTGGAAAATCACTATATCATTGGGACCATGCTCCCAAGGAAAGTTACCAGAGGGGAGACTGTAGATAAGGTCCCCAAGAAGGTGAAAATGGCGGACTAGAGATATGAGTCTCCCCATCATCATAGAGGAGGGATCGAAGGTGTCAGGCTCTCTGCTCCGAAAGGTAGAAGCCACATTGCCAGAGGCCTCCTGAGCCTTCGGAGCCTGCTCCCCCCGAGCTCGAGGGTGCATCATCATCCTGGTCACCGTCCTGGGGATAAATGTGGTACGGATACCCAAACATGATTGACAAAATGAATGACTCACGGGAAAGATGAAATGGTTGAACAAAAGAGCTCGGGCAGACTAGATGGATGCGTGACCTCAGAATCCGAAGACAACAAGTTAGCATGAAAGAAAATGAGGCCTGGGGGCCCTCCTATTTATAGCCATTGTGCCCCTAGACCAACGGCCCAGATTGAGGTAGATTTGATGGTTCGTAGTCAAGCTGACCGCACGTCTTATGAAATGGAAATGTGACTGGCTACACGTCTCTCATGATTGAGGTAATGACGACTGCACGACATCTAGAGTTAAGAGCCACTTTGACGCGCTTCTCGGCATTCGAAGCGTCAGAAATCTCCTGACATTTGCGCATGCATTTAATGCGAACAGTCAATCAAGATTGAACTTCAGTCAAATCCACCTGTCCCACTTCATGAACTCCTCATGCTAAGGTAGCACTCTTAGCCTGAGGAGTGGGGGGCAATTAATGGAGGATGATTTGACCCGACCCCTTGAGACGATGACACGTAGACCTGACTCAGCACGAGCAAACAACTCAGCACCGCAGCCTGACTGCGACTAAGTAATGAGCCTGCAGGACAACTCGCTACGTCATAGTTCTCTGTAGGGGCAACTCGCTACACCATAGCTCGCTACAATGCGAGCTCGAGGTCCCTCGAGCTACTGAAAGGGAATACTCCAAGACAAGTCTATCCCAACTCGCGAGCTAGGATAACCAGCTTGCTCCAACACTTAGGCAAGAAAACTGCCCCAAAGACAACCTTGAGAAGGGTCACCTCGAAGTACTCCTATGATATTTAAATAATATATTATATTTCGTTATTTAAATATTTAAATAATATATAAAAAATTTAAAAGTTTTTATTATTTGAATTTTATTTATTTTAATGTTTTTACATAATATTAAATGTTTTGTTATATAATTATTTAGATATTTTTATTGTTTTGTTATTTAAGATATTTAGTTATTAAGTATTTAAATATTTTTTTTTATTTTTTAAATTTTATTATTTGAATAACATTTAAATTGAATAATTCATAAAATTATAATTTATATTTCTACTACATAATTTCTTGATGAATTTGTAAAATATAGAATTATTAATAATATGAATATTATTACATCTATTATATTTATTTTTTGTGTTTTGAATAAATATTTTAAAGTTAGTATATAATTTTATTATAATATTTAAATAGTTCTAAATTTTTTTAATTGAAATTTTCTTTAGATGGATGTAGATAAAAAGTGGGGGAGAGGATAAATAGGAATTAGAGATAGTTTAGGAGATGATTTCTCTACTAAATTAGTGATAATTTAAAAGATAAATAGGAGTTATAAATAATTTAGGAAATAAATAGGAATCTGCGACAATTGAGGAGGAAGTGTGGCAAGTGATGCCACTTGGCTAAACATTAGAAAAGCAAATCACTTTTTCTTTATGGTTGTTAAATGGATAATTATGTGAAATTAAAAAAATAAAAAATTCAGAAAATAAGAAAATTAGGAAGGGGGGTTTGAAGCAAGGAGAGAGCTACTCACTTGGTAGAATCAATTTTAATATATATACAAATTATTAATAAAACTAAATTCATTAAAAATATTTATTCATATTCAATTAACAATAATTATTTTTTATAAATAAATATTAAATAAAAAATAAATTTATTAAATCTTTTAGATTTTCCCGTGCATTGCACGGGTCTCTGCTAGTTTGACATAAATCGGCAATATTCGAATATAAGCAAATATATTCAATTCGATCGATTTTTAATAAAAAATCAATGACCTAAATTTAGTGTGTAGCACCTTTTGTATCCGTTCGGAAGGGTTTTCATGCAACCGCTTTTGAGTTTTGACGTTACATGAGCCGAGGAATTCCGAATTCGAAAGCTGTAAAGCTACGTTTGGTAAAAATACCGACTTACATGAACCGAAAAATCGATTTTTTGTGGTGAATCGATTGAATGGAAGTGCGCAGCGTATCCATTCCCGGTTTGCTGCTCGCACTACTGTCTACAACAGGATACCTAACCAATCACGAGTAAACACGTCAGTTCCGCGCTCTTTGTGTCCACAATACGGGCGGGAAGAAGCGAAAGAACAAAAATTCCAATGCAAGCAAACTTTCGGAATGTCGACAATCTCAAACGATCACTACTACTAGTCTACTACTACCACGAAAAACGAGAACGTCGCTTATTACATTTAAATCGACGAGCTCTAACTAAGTCCCATTTCTCTTCACAACACCACAATCTCCACTCTCCAGTATTCTGTTTCACTCTCACTGCTCCTTCTCTCTTCCGACTTCCGCTTCGCGGTTCGCACACAACCATTGATTCCCTCGCCGTCGAAGCTTCTTCCAGTACTTCCAAGACTCTCGAGTTCAAGTCGCGCTTCGAGGCCTACAATCGCCTGCAGTCAGTTGCCGTGGCTTTCGGCGAGAAGCTCCCGATACCGGAGATCGTTGCCCTCGGTGGTCAGTCCGATGGCAAGAGCTCCCTTCTTGAAGCTCCCCTCGGATTCAGATTCAACGTTCGCGAGGTCGAGATGGGGACTCGTAGACCTCTCATCATTCAGATGCTCCACGATCCCTCCGCCGTGGAGCCTCGTTGTCGATTACAGGTCCTCTCTTCCTTATTTTCTTTTCTTACCGGTTCTTTATCGATTATTTTCTTGTTTTCTATGTTCCGGGGCTTCGAAATGTTAGTTTTACTGTCATGTTCTGTCATGAATGTTAAAGTAATGTTTTGGTCGTGAATGCGGAGAGTTTCTCGAATAATCTTATTTCAAGGATCTCATGGTTCTTAGTTGTTTCTTTTCTCCGGATCTCGTACTTGAATGTATCTAGATCCAGACTCCATTAAACTTTTTTTTTTTGTTGAGTTTCATAACTATTTATTTTAGTGTTGAACTGTTCATGACTCCACGGATGTTGATCGTGATGCTAACTTCATCATGATATCATGTTACAATCTCATCTGCATCAATGGTAATTGATGATGATTATTCCTTTTTCCTGCATTTCAGAATTAATGATATAAGTTGATGCATATTCTGTTTTTTCCCCTGAACTGTGGACTTTGAAGTTTGAGGATGGTTAACGTTCAGGTGTTAAAGATATTTTGAACTTAAATATTTGTTCTGTTTTTCTTCGTCGTTCAATTGTTAACTGTACGATAATAATGTTTTAGGTGATAATGCTTGCTTTATTCAATCTTTTGTTGAAGTGTGAACTTTGGATTTTGAAAATCCTAGTTTTCTGTTTCATTTTTTTTTTTAAATTTTTTCTTATCATAAGAAGATGTTTAAGTTTTTTCCCCGGATTTTCAAACTTTATCCAGTTAATATTTGACTTTTTACAACTTTCTTTTTCGTTTATGCCATAATGGCATTAATGCTAAAACATTAATATCTTGGTCATAAAACTGACTCATTTCCATTAAACTTGTGGTTCTTAGTTGTTTTTATCCCTTCTCGGGTCCTTCTTAGAGGATATTGAAATTTGGTCACATCCAGTCAGTTCTCTTGCTGTTCAGATTTTTATTTTAGTTTGTTAGTGTGGATATTAACAGTGTTATTTTAACTCTAATGATGTCATGGATCTGTAGGTGCCAGTGTGCCACTTGTTTAATTTAATTGTGTGCTTTGGTCAAAAGTGACCGTGTGATTCTTCTCTATTTACTCTTCCTTCTGTTTTCTTTCTTTGGAATTTCTTTCCCTGGATCAGTAGTTCAATGTTTTCCCTCATCATTTACCTCATATGTATCTGTTAAACCTTGACGAAATGAATGCAGGAGAAGGACTCAGAAGAATATGGAAGTTTCCTTGTTTTGGGATCTGCAGTTGCAGATCTTATCAAGTCCAGAACAGAGGCACATCTGAGGAAGACCAAAACTGTGGTTTCTTCTAAGCCAATTGTCATGCAAGCAGAATATGCTCATTGTCCTGATCTCACCATTATAGATACTCCTGGCTTTGTCCTTAAGGAGGGTGCTCTCTCTCTTTCTCTCTCTCTCTCTCTCTCTGAACATTTTTGACCCTTAATAACTTGGCATCTGTGATTTCCACTCTGATTAACAAGCTGAAATCTATTTGCAGGAAAAGAAGGGGGAACCAGAGAATACACCCGATGAGATCCTGTGAATGGTGAAGTCGTTGGCAAGTCCTCCTCATCGTCTTCTCCTGTTCCTTCAGCAAAGTAGTGTGGAATGGTGCTCATCACTCTGGTTAGATGCCATTCGTGAAATTGATCCAACCTTTAGGCGGACAATCATTGTTGTCTCCAAGTTTGATAATAGACTCAAGGTAAACTACGTGATTTATTTTATGAGGAAAAGATAAACAAATTTTGAGTTTGATATGAAGTGGAGAATATATAGTCATAGTTGATGGTAAGATAAAAGAAAGCTTAACACATGCAGGAGTTTACTGATCGGAGGGAATTAGATCAGTATTTAAGTGCTAGCGGTTACCTTGGGGAGAACACTCATCCTTTCTTTGTGGCCCTGCCAAAGGACAGGGGCATGGTAACAAATGAGGAATTCCGCAGGCAAATATCTCAGGTCGACAATGAAGTCCTCCAACATATGCGTGAGAACATCAATGGAGGATTTGATGAAGAAAAGTTCAGGCCCTTCATTGGTTTTGGCTGTCTGAAGGAGTACCTGGAGTCTGAGCTTCAGAAGAGGTATAAAGAAGCTGCACCAGCTACTCTTGCACTACTTCAATGACGCTGCAGTGAAGTCACTGTTGAGTTGGAGAGAACAAACTCTGATATACAGGCTACTTCTGATGTTGCCTCTCTCCGGAGATCTACAATGTTGCGTGCAGCTTCAATCAGCAGTCATGTGGTCTGTAATATGATGCACGCTATTTTTCATCATTTGTTTTATCCTTGATTGAGCATTTCAGTAGAATATTCACAGTAATATAGAACAATGTCTCCCTTTGTTGGTGAAGGGAGCATTGATTGATGGAGCAACAGATCCTGCCCCAGAGCAATGGGGGAAAACTACAGAAGAAGAAAGGTTGGAGAGTGGTCTTGTGAGCTGGCCGGGTGTCATTGCAGATATAAGACCTCCCAATTCTTCCCTAAGGCTCCATGGAGGAGCTGCATTTGAGAGGGTCATGCATGAATTTCGTTGTGCTTCGTATTCCATAATGTGCCCAACAGTGTCAACAGAAAAGGTAAGCTATCCAAAATGTAGCTTTCCTCTAACTGGAAATTAGATGACATGATTTAGCATCTGATGGGTAGAAAAATTATTTGTTTTCCAATTGCAGGTTGGGAACATACTACTTGCCCATGCTGTAAAGGGTGGTGGTGGAGGAGTAATGGAGGCAGCTGCAGATATAGCACGCGCAACTGCTCGATCATGGCTTGCCTCTCTTCTGGAAACTGCCTGTGATCGACTTGCATTTGTTTTGAGGAACCTTTTTGAACTTGCTGTTGAACGCCATCGCAGCTGTGAATCCTCAGAGAGTATGGAGATATTTAACACAATATAATATATGTTCTACATGACTTTTATATCTATTGGTCCTCAGCAAAGTTGTGGTCCCAACTATTTGGGTCAGCTATACAGGTCAGCAAGGATTCAATTTCTTCTTTGGCTCCCAAAACCTTAAGCAATTTTATTTCTATCCCTAGATCAAGGGAGGCTAAAAATTGATCATAACTGAAAAAACCCACGCACACACACACACACACCCCACATGCAATTTTGCATCATTTAAATCTTTTAAAATCCATGTTTACACATAGCTCCATTTGTCCCTGTCAAAAACCAACTGCGTTACATTTCTCTTGGTGTGAAAATTTCATGTATCAGAGAAAAGGCAGAATTTCCCCAAAACATACCAAATTCCATACACCACTTTTTTCTACAACAGAATCTTGCTATTTTTTAAAATAGGACTATCTGTTGTGCAATGCTCACCAATAGATGTTGGAATTTGATAGATTTGTTTTTGCAAGAGTTTTGTTTAGCAAAACAATTGGATTTCCATCTATCTCTCTCATTTATGCATGTAAAATGCTTTGTATTGGGTTAGTAAATTCAGAAAAATAAAATTCATGAAATTATAGAAGCTGCTTTCCCCTTCATAGTGGTGATTTCCACTATTTACTAGGCTTGGTTGGTGTGATATTTAAATATTGTTTGCTTGTTTGAGTTTTTTTTTTTTTTTGAGAAGTGCTTTGTATGATAACTAACTTGCCACCATGATCATATTCTAATGAACACCCAGCTGCTTAGATTCTGAATCAATCACTCAGCCTAATGTTTCAAACTTGGTTTTTTTGCATAGTGCAGTATCTATTCACTTCTTTATCTCTGATCTTAGTCTATATTAGAACTAATTTCAGCATCACATTAGATTAGCTTTTAGATTTACTTTTGAATGTGATCCAATATTTTATTCCGAACCCTAATTAGACTCTAAACTCCAGTTTTTCCTACCTATGGCTGTTTTTATGATTCATTATGAACCTGATCCCACGCTTTTCTAAATCATGGTTTAGACTTTAATCTTTTAATCCCTGGATTTTCTTATGTTGTTTAAACATACTTTTTTTTTGATAAATAAACTGGTTACTTTATTAAATTAATATAAAAACAGTACAATTGCAAAGTTCAAGATTGCATAAAACACTATAATCATTATAAAGGAGCCCAGAACAATTCTGCCCCATTCACCCCCTGTTTTGCAAGTGTACCCGCCATGCCATTTTCTGATCTTCTGATCCACCTAAATCTGATACCCGATTCAATTTCTAGGTGTCTCACCTCCCTCATAGCATATCTGTGACTCCATACACCCAAGTTCTCTACTATCATCCAATTAATAACTAACGAAGAATCACCTTCCACTTAAGTCTTTGTAGCCTAGCTATTTTGCAATCCTTAACCCTTGCCCAAAGCAAAAATCTCTGCCCTCAAAGAACCACCCTGGCCAATTGGTCCCAAAAACAGCGCTATGCATCTGCCTTTGATTCCGAAAAATGCCACTTATGCTTGATGGACCCGGGTTTCCATTGGAACTGCTATCAAAATTTAGTTTAAGTCTATTATATGTTGGAGGAGTCCATTCCTCATAGAGAGGTCTCCGTGTGGATGAAGCTACCACATATCGTCCATGGTATACTCCTTGAAAAACTTCATTGTTTTCACCCAATGCATGATTTTCACCATATTGTTTTTAATGATGCCCTTGTCAGTTTTTGCCTTGTCTTGGGAACTTCTGCTATTCCTTTCCTCTCAAACATCCAAAGAACAACATCTCTAGTAGCTCTCCACATAATTCTTCCTCTTGTAGGTTGTCTTAGGAAGTTAGGATAAAAAAGTTCCACAAAGTTTGGTGGAGGTGTTCTGCAACCAAAGAAAGAAGAAAAAATGTTTAGATATACAGGCTGGCAAGCGTGTTTCAAAATACCAGATATACAGGCTGGCAAGCGTGAGAAAGCGGGTTTGAGTATGAGAGAAGCCACTTGTGTAAAAAATGCCAAAGGTTAGGATCATATCCAATCTATCCCTCCCACGACCCCAGATAACTGGGGCCACCATTGGGTAAACAAATACTAGATAAATAAGCACAAACAATTAGTAAATGGAATGCAGACTCGCCACTAGCAATTCAAAGGTTACAAATATAAGAGAAGTGTCGGTAAAGTAAGAAAGATAGGATTTGATTGATTAAGAGATTTGAATAAATTTAGGAAGGATTAGATTTGAATAATTTTAGGATAGTCATGTCCTAGGATTAAGGGAAAGATTTAGTCAATCCCTGATTGCGAGAGATTCTAGGGGTCTGCCTTTCCTATCTTTTCTTATTTAAGTTGTATGCTCAACATGTTTTTATAATCAATAAAGAAAATTCTCTTTTCTCTCCCTCTATATTTCGCCACATGGTATCAGAGCTTTAGGGTTCGATCATGAATTTTAAGGCTGCCATGATTGGCTCTGGTTCAGCCTCTTCGGATGCTACCAGCAGTGTGACGTCTTTAGTCAGTGGCTATTTCTATTTCTGAGAATTCTCTTCAAATTACCATTCACAAATTGAATTGAAAAAATTATCTTGAGTGGTCTTAGTCCGTGCGGTTGGTGATCTACGACAAAGGGAAACTCGGCTATTTGAACGGCAAAGTGAAACCGCCAGCCACTGATGATCCAAAGTACAGGTAGTGGCATTTTGAAAATTCGATGGTTACCGCCTGGTTGATCAACTCCATGGATCTGGTGGTTGGAAAACCATTCATGTTCCTGCCAACGGCTCACGATGTGTGGGAAGCTGTTAGGGAAACCTATTCGGATTTGGACAATCATTCACAACAGTTCGAACTGAATACCCGAATGTGGAAGATGCAACAAAGTGAACGTGAAGTAACAACTTATTATAATGAGATGATGGACGTTTGGCAGGAGTTGGATTTATTTGAAGAAGAAGAATGGGAAAGTCCGAGTGACAGTGCTCGATACAAAAAGAAAATAGAAAGAGGTCGGGTATTTGTTTTCTTAGCTGGTTTGAATAAAGAACTCGATGAGGTTCGGGGACATATCTTAGGGTGAAAGCCCTTGTCGACTATAAGAGAAGTTTTTTCAGAAGTGCATAGAGAAGAAGCACGGCGGCAAGTGATGTTGAAGAATGTTAGTGAAACAAAAATAGAGAATGAAGGGTCCGCTCTTGTGGCCCGAGGTGCATACTTAGAAGGAGACAGACGAGGAGAAAAGCAGAGGCCTTGGTGTGATCATTGTATAAAGCCATGGCATACTCGGGAAACCTACTGGAAGCTACATGGGAAACTGGCAGGTTGGAAGAAAAAATCAGGTAGTGACAACAAGTCAGGGGGAGATGTCCGCGCGTTTCAAGTAAGCAATTCGGATCCAGGGCAACAAACATCCTCAGAGTTTCTTCCTTTCACAAAGGAACAAATAGAGCACTTATATAAAATGTTTCAATCTCAATCGTTAGGAAATTCTAACCCATCCCGTTCTCTAGCTCAGTCGGGTAAATTTTTCACTGCAGCCATTGCTTGTGCCAAATCTAATGGCTCCTGGATATTAGATTCAGGTGCCACTGATCATATGACTGGCACTTCGCAATTCTTTTCTTCATATACACCTTGTGCAGGGAATCAAAAGGTTAAAATTGTAGATGGTTCATTTGCTACAGTTGTTGGGAAAGGAACAATGTATATTTCTCCTTCTCTAAACCTTAAAGATGTTCTGCATGTTTCTAACCTATCATACAATCTCTTGTCTGTTAGTAAACTAACCCTTGATCATAATTGTCGAGTTAATTTTTGGTCTTCTCATTGTGAATTTCAGGATTTAACCTTGGAGGAGATGATTGGAGATGCTAAACAGGATGGTGGCCTCTACCTCTTTAATAAAGGATCAACCTTTGGAAGGCAAGACCGACAGACTTGTTTCAGTTCTATTTCTGTTTCTAGTGACAGTGAAATTTTGTTATGGCATTATCGATTAGGACATCCTAGCTTTCAATATTTAAAGCATCTATTTCCCAAGTTATTCATGAATAAAAATCATTCAGTTTTTTAGTGTGAATCTTGTGAATTAGCAAAACATCATCGTGCTGTTTTTCTGTTTCAACCATATAAAATATCAAAACCATTTACCATGATTCATAGTGATGTTTGGGGTTCTTTTAGAGTGACAACTTTTCTAGAAAACGTTGGTTCATTACTTTTATTAATGATCATACTAGGGTCACTTGGGTTTTCCTTTTAAAAGAGAAATATGATGTTGAAACTGTGTTTAAAAATTTCTACAACATGGTCAAACACAATTTCAGACTCAGATTAAAATTTTTTGAAGTGATAATGGAAAGGAATTTTTTAACAATGTGTTAGGGAACTTTTTTGCTGAGAAATGAATTGTACACCAAAGTTCGTGTAACAATACACATCAACAAAATGGGGTGGCTGAAAGGAAAAACAAACATATCCTTGAAGTTGTTAGAGCTCCAAGTTTTAAAATAAGTTTCCTAAGTATCTTTGGGGAGAAGTTGTTTTAATAGCCACTTATTTGATTAACAAACTTCCTACACAAATTTTGGATTTTAAAACACCCATACAGGTTTTCACTGACTGTTTTCCAAACTCTTGGCTAGTGACAAACATTTTCTTAAAAATTTTTGGAAGTGTGGCCTTTGTTCATAACCATGATTCCAAACGTTCAAAACTTGATCCAAAAGCACATAAATGTATTTTTGTAGGTTATCCCACTAATTAGAGAGGTTGCAAATGCTTTGATCCAGTTTTGAAAAATATGTTTGTGTCTATGGATGTCACCTTCTTTGAAGGAACCTCGTACTACAACAACTCCCATCTTCAGGGGGAGAGCTACACTAGTAAAGAAGGTTTTTTAGATAGTTCTGATTTAATGTTTGAATTTGTTCACAATGATGTTCCTCACAACCGGTCACTAAAAGAAAGTGAAGCAGAAAATACAAAATTAGTGGAAAGAAATGAATTAAATATTGAAAATGTTGAGTCTACCAATGAACAACCTTTGGTAATGCCATTTCAAATTGAAAAATCTGAAACAACAGAGATGCGTGCGAAACAGTATAAAGGCCTTGTATATTCAAGGAAATATCTAGCATAGTAAAGGAGAGACTATTCAGCAACATCAACAAAAATCTGATAAGAGGTTGGATCATGAAATTCATGATAATTCTTCAAAGATTCCTGAAAATATTCCTCCAGGTAATTCTGATTCTTCTAGTCAGCTTGATCTTTCCATTGCTCTTAGGAAAGGTGTTAGGTCTTGTACAAAACATCCTCTGTCAAATTTTGTATCTTACAAAAATATTTCACCTTCATATTGTGCCTTTATTTCACATGTGTCCAGTGTATCCATTTCTAACAGTATCTAGGAGGCTCTAAATGTTCTTTAGTGGAAATAAGCTATTTTTGAGGAGATGAGAGCTTTGGAAAAGAATGCTACTTGGGAGAAAATGGATCTGCCAGATGGAAAGACAATTGTTGGTTGTAAATGAGTGTTTACTCTGAAGTACAATTCAGATGGATCCTTGGAGAGATACAAGGCTCGCCTAGTAGCTAAAGGCTTTACTCAAACATGTGGATTGGATTACTCTGAGACCTTTTCTCTAGTGGCGAAGCTAAATACAGTTCGGGTACTCTTATCTATTGTAGCTAATCTTGACTGGCCACTGAATCAACTGGATGTGAAGAATGCCTTTTTGAATGGAGATTTGGAGGAAGAAGTATATATGGAGCCTCCACCTGGTTTCACTGAGATGTTTGGAACTAAGGTATGCAAGCTAAAAAAGTCTCTATAGTCAAGGACAATCTGATCATACTCTTTTCACAAAGAGATCCACCAAAGACAAGGTTTCGGTTCTGATTGTCTATGTTGATGACATAATCTTGATTGGAGATGATATTGAAGAGATGAGCAAACTGAAACAGAGCTTAGCCAAGGAATTCGAGATTAAAGAGTTAGGCCAGCTAAGGTACTTTCTTGGAATGGAAGTGGCAAGATCAAAGAAGGACATTGTGGTTTCGCAACGAAAGTATATTCTAGATCTCTTGAAAGAACTTGGAATGAGTGGTTGCAAACCTTCAGACACTCCGATAGAAGTTAATGCTAAGCTTGGAGAAGTTAAAGATGGGGTTCCAGTAGATACGGGTAGATACCAAAGGTTGGTTGGAAGTTGATTTATTTGTCACATACACGTCCTGATATTGCCTTCACTGTAAGCATGGTGAGTCAATTTATGCACTCCCCGTACGAAGAACATCTTGAAGCTGTGTATCGAATACTTAAGTATCTAAAAGGCACACCGGGAAAATGACTCTTCTTCAAGAAAAATGAGAAGACATGGTTTGAAGTGTATATAGATGCGGATTGGGCAGGTTCGATTACTGATAGAAGGTCAACTTCGGGGTACTGCACATTTCTTTGGGGCAATTTAGTTACTTGGAGAAGCAAGAAGCAAAGTGTAGTTGCTAGAAGTAGTGCTGAGGCTGAATTCAGATCAATGGCTCAAGGAGTGTGTGAGGTTCTTTGGCTAAAGAGGGTTCTAGTGGATCTTAAGAGACCAGTGAGTTTTCTTATGAAATTGTATTGTGATAGCAAGGCGGCTATCAGCATTGCTCATAATCCGGTTCTACATGACATGACTAAACATGTTGAGATTGACAAACACTTTATAAAGGAGAAGCTTGAAGAAGGAATAATTTGCACTCCGTTTGTGCCAACCACGTAGCAAGTTGCAGATGTCTTGACTAAGGGCTTGTTGAGACAGCCATTTGAGCTTCAAGGTAGCAAGTTGGGCATGATAGATATCTTTGCACCAACTTGAGGGGGAGTGTCGGTAAAGTAAGAAAGATAGGATTTGATTGATTAATAGATTTGAATAAATTTAGGAAGGATTAGATTTTAATAATTTTAGGAAAGTCATATCTTAGGATTTAGTCAATCCCTGATTGCGAGAGATTCTAGGGTTCTACCTTTCCTATCTTTTCTTATTTAAGTTGTATGCTCAACATGTTTTTATAATCAATAAAGAAAATTCTCTTTTCTCTCCCTCTATATTTCGCCACAAGAAGAGATACCGAGATGGCCTTCTCTTCTATAGCATGTCACAAGTATTGATCTTATTAAGGACTACTTCCCAGCAAAATACCCCTTATTTTAGGAGGAACAGGCTTGCTCCACACCTCCTTTGCAGGAAAGGACAGGCCAGGGCTAGAATGCTGCACAAGAGTATGGGAAAAAGATGCCCAGGAAAACACCCGGTGGGAGAGAGAGAGACTAAATTCTACTTTCTAAGCAGGAGTGATCATGAAAAACATTATTGAGCAAGGACAAAAGGTCAGAGACGGTGAATAATTCCCCTTCCCTAAGACCTCTCATGATGCCCAAATCCCAATTCTATATATATAAAAGGTGAAAGACTAGTCACTATATATACTATTTCTTTCAATCCAATTTCATATTCTTATTAGATTTGATTTGGTCTTCAATTTCTGCTTACTAAAACCCTAGTATTCGAGATTTAAAACCCTGTACATTCAATTTTGGACCAACCAGTGCACAACGCTAAATGTCAGATTGCTAGAGCTAAAATCCCAAATCTCCTTCATTGCAAATTTTCAAATAGCTATACTCTTCCAGGTTTACATTCAATTTTGTAAGGCAAATTTACCACCTTTGGTCCATCAGCCTTGGGTCCATCTATTTTTTTTGGTAGAACCTTAGGTCCATCTATTAAGAACTAACAATCTTCAGCAAAATTTCAACAATCTTGTTCAGCCTTTTGATGGTGGCTATGGGAAATGGGAAATGACTTTAGTCCTTCATTCAACAATTTGTCCCTGTTTTACATTTCTTTTCTTGGAACTACTGGCTCATGTAATGGGTGTGTCTTCCTGAGAGCAGGTGGTAGGAAGCGTAGAGATATGGATGGGTATGTTGGTTTTCATGCTGCCTTAAGGCACTCCTACAATAACTTCATATTGGAGGTTGCCAAGCAATGCAAGCAACTTGTCCGCCACCACCTTGATTCAGTTACTAGTCCATATTCTCAGGCCTGCTATGAAAATGACTTCTCAGGTGGTTATGGATCAGGTCCATATTCTATCTACAGATTCAATCCTACTCCAGCTGTTTCTTTTAATCTTGAACCATCTGATGGCATGCCAATATTCCAAGATGAAACAACAGGCAGGGATCAGGAAAATATACCTCCAGAAAGGGGCTCTCAGCAAACAACTCCAGGGAAAAGAACCTTATCCAAAGAAGCTCTCCAGGAAACTGAAATGACTATTCCTGATACACCTCCTGATCAGCCATGTGATGTAGTTCATGCAGGAGTTAAAAAGAAAGACAAGAAGAAAGGACATGGAAACCACATAGAGGTTGGAGGGAGAAAACGACTTGTACCCAGCAGAAGCAAGGAGGATAATCATCTGGCACGAAATGGTGGTGGTGTAGGCCTTGTTGTCAATGGTGATATTGGTTCTGGAGCTGGCTCAGCTTACTCAGATATTTGTTCTGCAGCTGCACAATATTTTGCCAAAATACGAGAAATTCTTGTTGAGCGAAGTGTGACATCTACTATGAATTCTGGATTTTTAACTCCTTGGTAAGATTTTTGGAAAACTTTAGGACTTGCATATGCACACTTATACCCCAGAATTTATATAAAGTTCCTGGTTAGCTTAAGCACTAGGTTGAAACTGATGGATAGCAATGTTCTGCACTTCACAATACAAATTTTCTACACCATGTTTTTGTCATTTTCATGCTGTATTTATCACAAATAAGTTTATAACTAATACTTCTCTTTTATGTTTCATGTGAGGGCATAGTCGAGATAGGCTCGTGGTGGCACTCAGCTTAGACTTATTTGCTGTGAATGATGAGAAGTTCATGGATATGTTCGTAGCACCTGGTGCAATTGACACCCTTCAGAACGAACAAACATCCCTTCACAAGCGCCAGAAGATACTTCAGTCTTGTTTGCATGAGTTCAAAAGTATAGCTCGTGTCCTTTGATGGTTATATAATCCCAGAGTTCAAAAGCATAGGTTGTTGATAAATGTAAATCACTGTTGATTCCACAGTACACGCCTAGAGAAAATTTGATTTGCAGCGAGCTCCTGTGTCATGGAAATCGGAATGAATCTATATTCAATTTAGTTGCCATGATGACTCCAAATTAGTGGCATTTTGAATTTTTGATTCGTGAAATTCTTACTCCTGGTCTTGTTAGCCAATCACTTCAATGCGAAGCCCTACTCATTCCGAATCTCAAACCGTTCGCTTGCACTAGTGATAATGATAAACGATGATTTGCATTTGCAAGGTTTTCAAAACAGCAACTACATGATATACACTCAGTTTCACGGGGCCGTAATAGTATGTACGAAGTCATAGTTGATAGCTTGCTGGTGAGGCATCTACCTGACTGGTTGCAAGGCCTCCATCTGGTTGTCGTATATTGATTAAAACATTGCTGGGGAGGAGGGGGGTTGGTTAATGGGATTGTGGTTCCCGTTGACCAATAATCTCATGTTCCTTTTCCAATTTCCTGTGGATCTCACAATAAGTTGGTAAGTGATAGTCATCACCTAAATGGCTATTACTTTAAATGGCTATTAACTTTAAACGTGAGAAAGTTGATAAAATATTATGAGACAAATTTGCTCCTGATGATGACATTTCATGGTTAAAAAAGGTCCTTGTCTAACATACCTTGAAAACGCTTCGATCAAAATAACACTGGTAAGACTTACCTAGCTAAGTGTTTCCTGAGAAATACAAATAAATTCACTTACCCAGTAAATGGCTTCATGATAAAAGAACCGTGCCATACATTATTTATAAATTAAACCAAAAATGACCTCATAACATGAAACAGGACTGGAAAATAACTTACATGAAACTTCCACCTATGAGTCACAAAAACAACCTTCGACCTCTAGCAAACAACTAAACATTCAACACCAAAGCCATATTAATAAAAAGCATATTAATTTTTGTATAGATATGAGCATTGATGTGGGCTAGCCAGGCGCAGCCCATTACGAATTGGGAGACCCAGTCCACTAACACCTGACAGTGCCAGCCACAACAGGGGGGAAGCCCTGCTGCCTTCATACGGAGCCAATTGTGGAGCAGTTAGGTGTACTCGTAAGGACCTGTCGCCTGACTCCGTACGACCCTCATTTGGTGCATTCATCTTCACCTGTCTCCAGCTCACTCAAGTATAAATATGAGGTAACTCTCCATTGACAAGGGATTAAGGTTCCAAAATTTTGATACAACTCTCTCATTTATTCCCAGCACCTACCTTGCTTCTCTAGCATTTACCCTTGGGGACCCAGTGCATCTGAGGACTACCGTCGAGGCCTCGTCTGCACCTACTCATACCTCACACCTCGTACTAACTTGAGCATTGGAGTTGTCGCCTCGGGTCTCCACCCGAGGCCTCTGACACCTCTTGTTTTGCAGAACCTCAGATCTTCAGGAACCTCGTTACCGAGACAACGACCTATAGTCTTTGGCTCCTACCGTACTCAGAAGGGAGCACCTCACCTTGGCCTATAGTCCTCGACCTTAGCTTACCTCCCTTCGGAATCCTCAAAGCCTTCGGCCAACCTTCAGAACTTGGGAGTGAATTTACCTCGTTGCCGTTGGCCAATCCGAGCCACAACATTTGGCGTCGTTTATGAGAACGTCGCTAAGATGATTCCTTAAAAAACAAAAAATATATATAATTTCTAAGCCCTCCTAAGTTCAAAAGCCATGGTGCAAAGAACCAAGAATAACCAGAACTTGGTCACCTACGAGCAATTTCAGTTGTCCTTGATCGTTTGGACCGTCTCACTCAATGCGTGGAAGAAATCTGCCCCCGAGCAGGAGGTCCCTCTCAAGGCGACCGCCCCGCTGGGGTGTCAAAGGATCAAGGCTGACGCGAGCACGTCGAGCCCCTAGCCCTCGGCTAGGGCAACAACTTGTTGGCCGAGCAATCTGAGTCGGGCAATAACCGACCCCCCAATTCACTTCGGAGGAATGTCCGACCTCCTAGCTGAAGGGAAGAAGTGCCTGCTCGATCCGAAGACAGTCACCAGCCTTCGGAGCAGCACCACCGCCGCCGAAGGGAGGTTCCCAAGGACGATGGTGTACACCTCAGTCGCCCCAGAGTTCACTCCTGGGGCGAGAGCCGACGTCGCACTACTCCACATCCTATCCCGGATCTCTGAGACGTTCTAAACGATTGTTGTGCTCGTAGAGGAGTGCACAACTTGGCCTCAGAGTACTCAGGAATCCGAGCTAATACCCACCAAGTCCATGAAGAGAGAAGCGGGACCTACACCCCCATTGATCCGGGGCTTGCCGAGTTGGAGCCAAGATTTGACGGCTCCACCAAGTCAAGGAGAGCCAAGCCAATGCCTCAACTAGTCACGACAACTCCGCCGGCCACATGGACTCATTCACCCCGAAAATCATTTTGGAGCCTCTCCCTCCACACTTCAAGGCTCCTACTTTGGAGATGTACAATAGTTCCTTGGATCCTGATGACCACTTGGAAAGTTTCTAAGCACTCATGATACTCTACAGGTATTCCGACGCCTTGACGTGCCGAACTTTCTAGGCCACCTTCATGGGGGCAGCGCACCACTAGTTCTCCAGTCTTCCCTTGAGGTCAATTAGTTTGTGGGAGCAGTTCACCAATATGTTCCTCACTTGCTTCATCAGCAACAGACGATGCTAGAAGAGTGTCATCTCGCTTATGTCCATTAAACAAAATCCAAGTGAGAGCTTGCAGTCTTACATTACCCACTTAAAAAAAAAAGAAATCGAGGTCAGGAACCTCAACCCCATGGTCTCAATGCATGTTGCTATCAATAGACTCTGGAGTTGTTTCCGCCCTCAAGTGCTCTGTCACCAAGACCCTGCCAAAGACGAAGCTAAAATTCCTCAAAAAGGCCTAGAAGTACATTGCAGCCGAAAGGCTTTGGACGGGGACCACTAGGAGAAGGAGACCGAACGCAACAACGAGCCCTCAGGTAAGAAAAGAAAGAATGAAGATCGCCGCGATGATGGCGACAAAGATAACAGGAAGCCATCGGCCCCTAACCACGGCTTACAGCCGATATATGCCACTCAACTCCTCCCGGACCCAGATCTTGATGCAAATAGGCGAGGAGAAGTTCGTGAAGTGGCCAAAAAAGATGAAGAGGAACCCCAAGAGGGGGAACCCCAAAAAGTACTGCAAGTTTCACTGCGGCGTCGGCCACGACACCGAGGACTGCTATGAGTTGAAGAACGAAATAGAGTCCCTCATCCATTGCGGACACTTGAAACAGTTTGTCGGAGGCAAAGCCGACACTTTGTCCTCCTAGCAGAAACAACAACAGCAGCACCAGCACCAACTGGTCGCCGGAGTCATCGACGGGGACTCAGCCTCGGGTGGAGCCTCGGCTTCGGCCCGCAAGGCCTACACCAGGTGGTTGAACATCCGAGGGCTAGCCCCCAAGAGGCCAAAGAAGCACGAGGACCTCTCCTTTACCAATGCAGACCTTAATGGGATTACAGTCCCCCATGATGACGCACTGGTGATTTTGGCTGCAATAGCTAACTTTCTGGTTAAGAGGATTCTTGTCGAAAGTGGCTCCTTGGCAGACATCCTCTTCTTCAAAGCCTTTGAAAAGATGAAGATAGCACCAAAGCGTCTTCAACCTGCCGACATCCCACTTGTCGGCTTCTCCGATAATGTCATTAGGCCGGAAGGAAAGATCACCCTACCAATCACGGTAGGAACCGAGCCTCGGCAAGTGACAAGGATGATGGAGTTCATTGTCGTGATGATCGACTCCCCCTACAATGCAATCACGGTAGGAACCGAGCTTTTCGTAGATGGGTCATCCTTCTCACTCCAGACAACTCAACCATCGAATACGCACTGAGTTTCGACTTCCCAACATCCAACAACAAAGCCGAGTACGAGGCCCTCATCACTGGATTACAACTGGCAAAGGACCTCGGCTCATCACATATCAAACTCTTTAGTGACTCTCAATTGGTGGTAAAGTAAGTGAATGGCGAGTATGAAGCCAGAAAGCAAAGCATGTCCAAGTATCTCGCCAAAGTCCAAGAGCTAGCCTACCATTTCCAGTGCTTTACCCTACAAGCATGGTCCTCGGCTGGCAATGCTCTATCCAAGCTGGCAAGCACCTCGAGCATGGTCCTCGGCTGCATTGCTCGCGTGGAGAAGCTACCTCGGCCGACCATTGAAGAAGCTCAAGTACTACCAATAGAGGTCGAGACATCATGAATGGACCACATAATCAACTTCCTCCTTACGGAACAGCTGCCCGACGACAGGAACGAGGCTAGACAACCCGACGTCAGGCAGCCTGCTATACCTTGCTTAAAGGAAAATTGTATAGAAGATCCTTCACCCTGTCTTACCTCCGATGCCTCCGCCGTGAGGAGGGGGAGTACATGCTCAGAAAAATTCACTAAGGCATCTGTGGAAACCACCTTTATGGCAAGGCCCTTGCCTAGAAGACGTTGAGGCAGGGATATTTCTAGTTAATACTCCACAAAGACGCAACCAAAATTGTGCGAAGATGTGATCAATGCTAGAGGCACGCCAACAAATGTCATCAGCCTACGACAACCCTCTTAGCCCTCAGCAGTCCCTGGCCCTTTGCTAAAGTCATAGCTCGGGAAATCCAGAGCTTCTTCTGGAAAAACATCATTTGTTGCTTCGACATCCCTCACATTCTTGTCATCAACAACGAGAAGCAGTTCGTTGATTCCAAATTTTGAGAATGGTGTGCCTCCCTTGGCAACAAACAACAGTACACCTCGGCAGGCTACCCCCAGACAAATGGCCTACCCAAGGTCACCAATAGAACCATCCTAGATGGATTGAAGACGAGGTTAGACCGAGTTGAAGGCCTATGGGCTGATGAACTGAACAACAAACTTTGGACATACCAAACCACACGTTGGACGGCCACGGGATAAACTCCCTTCGGCCTAACCTACGATACAGAAGCGGTAATCCCAGTAGAGATCGGCCAGCCAATGCTCTAAGTCGAAGCCTACAACGAAGCCCTCATAGCCAACTTGGATTTGCTGGAAGATGCCCAGGAGCAGGCATAGATCAGGGTAGCTGCCTACCAGCAATGCGTGGCTCCCTACTATTACTCGAAAGTCAAGCGAGTCCTCGGCCCCGAAACATTTCACTTGGAATGCTTGGATGGAAGACCCGTCCCCCGGACATGGAACTCGGAGAACCTTCAAATATACTTTCAATGAATGTAATTGCCTATGGCCAAGTGATGAATGAATGAAGCAAAAAGTTTCTCTTTGCTTCAGGTGTTGAATGAATGTGTGTCCTAAGTCCTAAAAAACCCGTGGTTTCGCGACCTGTTAACACGCGAAACCCTCCTCCGAGGGATGAGCCCTTGATATGGACCGATACGGAAGACTATGATGACCCTAGGACGAGCACCTCGCCAAAAGCATACATGCCAAGGCGAATGGGGCCTTTTACGCCTCATCACCTCCTCAACGGACGGTGGCCCCCTCGGCATGCTAGGGCAAAAGAGGCCCTACATGCCTCATCACCTCTGCAGAGTATGGTGACCCCCTCGACTACCTATACTTAGCGCAATAAAAATTGCGACACCGACTACCTCGACGGTTTGCTTTGGCTCGAGCCCTCGACTTCATCGGGGGAACGCTTCGGCCTCCCCTAAGGAAACCCCTGGCGAGAAACAAGCTAGGTGAACTACACCCTGATAGTGCTGTCCCACCTCGGCTCCTCGTCCTCCCAAGTACTTCAGTGATATACCTCGACCAACGACCTTGGCTACGATGCCAAGTCACCTCGGCCTTGCCTAAGTTGACACTTAAGGAATTTTGGAGCCGGGCAAGTCTCACTCCGTACGTGGCCCCGCCTCGACTCCCAATGCCCTAATTACTTAAAGTGAGCATGCAAACAACCTACATGTACTATGAGCGAACCATGCATGTTTTGTGTGTTGTGGTCTTGTTGTCCAGAGGGGCAAGGACCTCTCAAAGAAGAAGAAAAAAGAAGAAAGAAGAGAAAGAAAGAAAAAGACACAACATACACAAGGCACAAACGCATGCAAAAAATGACTTCATTCATCATTAATTTCCTGTGTTGCCTTTACAAAAAGTTTTTGAAGGCATGGTAGGCCAAGTATATGTACATTCACAAAAAAAAAAAAAGAACAAAAACAATAGCTAAACAAAAAGAAGGGGGGGGGGGGGCAGATCCATGCCTAGGCCTTGCCACCGGTAGGAGGAACGGAGTCATCAGTAGGCTGGGCTTCGTTGGGAGCATCGGGGATCACCTACAGCCCCTCGACGTTGAAATATGACATCACTAGTAGGAGTTCCTTCTTCGTTTCCTCAATCCCATCGAGGTAGGATGATGAAGTGTACTTTGCAAGTGCATCCTAATAGTCGGAGGACTTCTTGTATGCCTCCGCTTCGGCCGCTACCTTCTTGGACTGCTCCACTAACGCCATAGCCTCGGTAGCCTTCTTCTCTGCCTTAACAACCCTTCCATCATCCTTGGCTGCCCCTCTCTGCCTTGGAGACAATGCTCTCCAGACGAATTCTTTCCACTTGTTCCTTGGAAAGACCTTGTTGCGCCTCCTTCAATTGAATTTTGAGGCGCTCCCGAACTGACTGCTTGTCCAAGAACACCTTTCTAAACTTTTGGTATTTCTCCTTGGCGACAGCTCTTCTGGAACTCGTTCCTTCTAGGGCTTCTCTTCAGCGGACTTCTTCTCCTTCTCCACCTTATTGATGCAGGACATCATCAGTCTCATTCGGTCCCCCAAACCGACGAAGTGCAAGCAGGCCTGCAACAGAATCAATTAGTGAATGAAAGAATAGGAAGAGAAGGAAATACATAAAGCAAAAAATGTATGTGTCTTACCTCGGCTAGGTGGTACAGGCCCTCGTTGTAGATAGCCTTGGGGTCACTTTGCAACAAATGGTAGCGGACCCTCAGCACGATTGCCCCGCTCACCAGGGCTTGACTGACCCCCTCGTCCTAGATGGAGTCCCCTTTTCGGAGATGCCGCTGTGAATAGAAGATTTTATTGGCCCCCTTGGCTCTCTTGGGGAGCCTCTATACTAATAGCGGACCTAAAGATGGCCTGGATGGACGCTCCCCGGGCGTGGACCTCCTCACCACCTCCTCTGCCTGGCACTCCGCATTGGCCACCTTTTGTGGCGGCTCCTCCCTCAACGTATCTACAGTGGGCCTCTTCCGACCTGCCTCGGCCCCCTCCGTGGGCCTCTTCGACACCTTGGCCCCCTCCGAGGGCCTCTTCACCTCACTAGCAAGCTCTTAGGGTGCCACCATTGGTTGCTTCCCCTTGGCGGGGACCTACTGATTTCCCCCCTTCATCGAGACAGGGAGACAACCTCTTCGTTGGGCCACTTTGGCGTTTGTCCTCCGGCCTGCTTTGCCCAGTCCTTCTCGAGCAAGTGTTGCTTGGCGTCCATTGGCACTTCTGCGAACAACAAAAGAAAACGATCAGTATAACAAGGCAAAGACGTGGAAGGTGTGCTATGTAACTATAAAACCTCTCCTACCGAGAGGGGTAGGGCTAATCCCAGGAAACAATAGGGAGACCTCCTCCTCCACCAATGACTTTGCCTGGAATGTGCTCATCACAAGCAGATGAGCTACGGATGTAGTCTCTTTGTCTCGGAGCAGAGGGGGACATCTCTCGACGACTACACAGGCCTCCCCCCAATCGGACTTGAACCTCCATCCTTCGGGGTAGGAGACGTAAAAGAACTTGTCCTACCACCCATGGACGGACGAGGGGTTGTGCACCGGCTTCCCTCTCTGAGGGTGGAAGTAATACATGTTGGCCTCGGAAGCGTGCTTCCTCGGTGTGAAATGACGGGGAAAGTCACCACCAGGGCCCTTATTTAAAGGAAAATGGATGACCCAGATCTCGCTAGATCCGATGGCTAAAGCACCTCTGCTTCCACCATCCAACCATGATGTGCCACTCGACGCTCATCCTCGGAAGATGAAACGACGCCCAAGAAACGGCTCAGATCACTATGGATTTGATGGTGATGGGAACACTCTGCTTCTACGAACCAACTATACCACACCTCTCAATGCGTGCCTTCGGAAGACAAAACAACGCTGGGTGAATTGCAATGCTCACCCACAGAGCGAACCGCAGGGCCTGCCCATCGTGACCCACCGGGCAAACTGCTCAACCTGGCAAACGCATGCCTATCTGGGTGACCGTCCTCCATATGGTGGACCCCTGACGTGGCCTGACCGTATGTGATACGGACCATCCTCGCTAACCCGAGGCATCCACGCCACACACATCTCCGAACCGATGAAGAGGGAAGACGCACATGAAGTGAAAGCAACGCCACTGTAGGATACCCCTCGACTAACGAATCCGAAGGCTTAGCGATCGCTACTCCCGACGACCAAATCCAAGACCTTACCCCGACTATCATCTCCATTACTAGCCGAAGCCAGGACCTCGCCTCGGCCTACAGGAGTGGGGGGCAAGTGATGTGGACTAGCTAGGCCCAGCCCATTACGGACTAGGAGGCCCAGCCCACTAACACCTGACAACACCAGCCACAAGGGGGGAAGCCCTGCTGCCTTCATACGGAGCCAACCACGAAGCAGTTTGACGTACTCACAAGGACCTGTCGCCTGACTTCGTACGACCCTCATCTGGTGCGTTTATCTCCACCTGTTTCCAGCTTGCTCAAGTATCAATATGAGGTAAATCTTCCTTGACAAGGGATCCAGATCCCTGAATTCTGATACAACTCTCTCATTTACTCCTAGCACCTACCTCGCTTCTCTAGCATTTACTCCTGGGGACCCAGTGCATTCAAGGACTACCGTCGAGGCCTTGTTTGCACCTCCTCATACCTCACACCTCATACCAACTTGAGAGTCAGAGCTTTCGCCTCGGATCTCCACCCGAGGCCTCTGACACCTTGTTTTGTAGAACCTCGAATCTAGATGACGACATGTAGTCTTCGGCTCCTACCATACTCAGAAGGGAGCACCTCACCTCAGCCTACAATCCTTAGCCTCGGTTTACCTCCCTTCGAAGTCCTCAAAGCCTTCGGCCAACCTTTGAAACTTGAAAATAAATTTACCTCGTTGCCCTCGACCAATTCGAACTGCAACAAGTATCAAATTGGATCACTTTATGCATGGGATGTTTTCCGGTTTCCAAAACTGACCGAGTGCTGAACGCGAGGGTCCCTCGTCACTTCATGTATCGCACGGTAAGATGGGGGGGGGGGGGGGAGAGGGAATCACAATTAGTGAACTGGACTGTGCTATCATTTTTTTTTTTTTTAATTAGAGTGGAAATTAAAGGTACCAGCTGGGTCAGCCACCTACACCCATCCCAATTTTAGGGTGGAAAGTTGGAAATCAAACTCCAAAGCTCAGGGCACAAGCTGAACATTTCCTCAATCAGGGCCCAATTAAAGGTACCAGCTGACAATTGAACGCAAAGCTATATTAAATCAAGTCCTCACTCAGGGCACAAGCAGTAAAGTAACATTCAAAGATTGAAAGAATGACATGAAAAAAATGAAATAATAAACGCAAACTTTGTATTTCTACAGATACAAAAATCCACGCGAATGCTTGATTTCCAAATCAGAAACTGAAGTCGATAAGTCCAGTCTCACTTGAACATTTCCTCAACCACCAAGTCACCTCCCACTCTGTTAAAACCTGTTTTACATATCTGAGATAGTCATGTACTCTCATCACACCTGTTCATCAAGCATATCCAATTCCCAAAATAACATCAGAAACCAATAGCCTTTCCACATAAGAAACAAAACACATAAAAAGTTGTTTTGGACTGAGGTAAAATTAGTACTTTTTCTTTTTAATAGCAAGGTCAATTGGTAGTTCAGGTAATAAATTGCATATTTCTACAGTCTACGGTGGAACATGTTCTGATATGCAAGACCACTTAATTTCACAAAGTGCCGTTTTTAAATTTGATTAACTGGCTAATAAGAAAAACAAAGAATGTAAAAACAAATGGGGTCATCAATTTTGTCAGGAACTTAGACCACACGGACAATGTTTGCAGATGTGCATCAGTCTCCTTGAGTATGTACAGGAGGCAGCCAACAACACTTAAGAAATTCAAAACCGCTGATTATCCACAAAATTTGTACAAATAGTCATCTGATCAGAATCTTTTTTTTTTTCCTTACTCTGACTTAATTGGTAAACAATCAACGTTTTTCTTAAGAAGGTAGAATGAAAATATGCCTTTAGATTCAAATTATGAATTCTTGGATTTGGATAGACCAAACCATCAATTTATGTTAGGCAGCACATTTCAAGCCTCATACCCACAGATTTTATACTCTTGTAGCCCAGAAACGTTAAAATGTTCTTCCACAAGGAAAAACCTCTTCCCGTGGCCTTGATTGATTTAATTACAGTCGATGACTCATTGCTTAAAATCATAGATGAATTTGTGGACTTCAGTATGGATAATCTATATCTATATACATAATCTATATATATAATAGAAAAAGAAAAGAGGGGAGGTGAGGGGTCCTCTCACCACAGAGCTCACATGTGTGTATTTATTTTAAATGAAATCATTGAAAATATAACAAGGAAAGTTAAACCCCTCATGGAGTTTCATTGTCTCTTATAAAATCCACATTTACTCTCTAATAAGACTGTTCTTAACTCTCTCTCTCTCTCTCTCTCTCTCTCACCTTAATAGTCAATGTTTGTAACATCTCCCCTCCCCATTAAATCCCTTTTTTCTCTCTCTAAAGTAGGGGTATGATTGGGTTAGGTTATGGGCCAACCTAAAATATGAACCCTAGCTTGGACCCAAACTAATATCCAATGCATGGGGTGAACTGATTTTCTTCTTATATAAAAGTGTAAAAAAACCATTTCTCCTTTTCATGGGTTATTAGTTTTTTCTATTTTTTATTAATTTAATGTAAATTTGTTTGATTGATTTTTCTGGTTCAACAATAAAATGTAGTAAGAAAGCACTTAACATGAGTATTTTCATCAATTCAATTTTAAAATTGTTTTTTAGCTTGGTTATTGATCTCATGCTAAGCACATTTGTTCGGATTTATAGGGCTACACAACTGTGAGGGTAGCCCATTCCCCAAACCCTACCTTAGTGGCAGTAGGATTTGATCCTAGGTATCTACTACAACTACTCAAAGAACCTATCAACTAAGTCGCCATCATTTGGTTCTCATGCTAAGGTAGCGTTTGATAACACTTTTCAAATGTCTAAAATCTGAAATATCTGCTTTTCAGATGCAATGCTTATTTGGTTTTGCATTTGAAATATGATCTGAAAAGTTTTTTCAGATCTGAAATTGTAAGACCTAGGTCCATCACTTAACGCGCTCAGACGTGTTTTAGATGTGGCCTAAAGTCGAAAATACCCCTACCCCATATGATCTCTCTCTCTCTCTCTCTCTCTCTCTCTCTCTCTCTCTCTCTCTCTCTCACACACACACACACACACACACACACACACAAACAACACATCTTCCCGCCATCGCCACTGCAACTCTCAGCAGTGGCAGTTTTCTCTCTTTCTCATCAGTGACACTTGCTTTCAAGAGGATGAGGGATCAATAATTAATAATAATTATTAATTATAAATTATAAATTATTTATTAAACATTAGTTATTTTTTACTAATTTTACTTGTGTTATTTATTAATTATTAATTAGTAATTCTTATTTGTGTAAATTATTAATTATTTTTATATTTTTATAGTCATTAATTATTTTTTAATTTTAATCGTTTCATTTATTAATTAGTAATTTTTATTACTAATTTTTTATTTTTTATTCATATTGTTTCAATATTATTTTGAAGTTGAAAATTATTTTTTATGAAATAATGTGTATTAAACTCAACATTTCCAAATAGTATGTTCTAGGGGTAAAATAGTAAAATCAATGAATTTCAGATGGTAAAGGGTTAATCCAACACACAAACTTATCGATTCAGAGCCTCTAAAAAGTAGAAAAGCACCTATGCTTCTTTTCAGATTTCAGACACTATCTTTTTAACTTCTCAGATTTATCAAATGCCACCTAGGTAGTTTTATTTGTGTACTTCTCAATATATATATATATATAACTGAAAAAGAAAAGAAATATTTTACTACTGTATATGTAAAAACTTTGGTGAATCAATGTTACTTCATTTTCTCTTAAAAATACATTTTTAAGAAGCAACCTGTGCATCGCATAGGTCACATTTTTTAAAATAAATGTGCATACTTATTTTTAAATTAAAACATTAAAAATATAACAAGTCAAAGTTAAAACCTCATGGGTCTTTATTGTCTCTCATAAAATCCATATTTACTCTCTAATAAGACTATTCTTAAATATCTCTCTCTCTCTAACCTTAATAGTCAATGTCTATAACATCTCCCCTCCCATTAAATCCCTATTTTCCTCTTAAATATCTCTTAATCCCTTTTGGCTCACTCTAATAAAGTAGGGGTGTAAATTAGATGGGTTGGGTTAGGTTAAGGGTCAACCTAAATATGAACCTTAGCTTGGACCCAAATTTGCCCACCAGTACATGGGTTGAACCAATCTAAAGAAATCATTGCTCCTTTACTTGGGTTATCAGTTTTTTTTTTTTTTTATTGGAAACAATAACTTTCATTAAGGATATCAAATAAATATCTTACACTGTCAACCACTCAGACAAAGAGTGTTGACCCCAAAATAACATCGAGAGTTACATTACAACCCAAAAAAAGTTTTCCCTGAATGCCCCCTGTTTTGCCAAGCTATCTGCCACAGAGTTTGCTGATCTCCTTACCCATTGGGTTATCAGGTATTTCCCTTTGTATTTATTAATTTAATTTAATATAGCTTTATTTCATGGATTGTTCTGGTTCAATAATAAAATGTAGTAAGAAAGAACTTAACATGAGTTTTTGGTTATCTTCATTAGTTCAATTTTGAAATTGTTTTTTTAACTTGGTTATTAATCTCATGCTAAGCACAATTTTGGCTTTATAGGGCTACACAATGGGGGTAAGCCCATCCCCCCAACCCAAGTCTTTGCTACAACTAGCTAGATAATGTATCAACTGAGCCACCATCAATAGGTTTATGTGCTTCTCATAATATATAAACTATATAAAAAGGAAAGTTCGAAGCCCACTAACCAACAAAGAAAATAAATTATTTTTTCTACTATTTTACCTATAAAAAAGTAGAAATATATGAAAAACTTAGGGGAATCACTGTTACTTCATTTTCTCCCTTAAAAGTATATTTTTAAACAGCATCCCGTGCATCACACGGATCACCACTAGTATCATTAGAAGCTGGTTTAATTTTGGTGTGTTATCTATAAGTAGAGGACCGTCATCAATATCTGGGTCCCCACTCCGATGGATGTAATTAAACTCAATTTTGATAGATGCTGTACAAAGACCCCAGGGATATCAGTAATAGGAGGGGCATTCGAGAATCATGTTGGAAATATGATACTGATAGAGGTGACTGTGTTCGGATTGGTCCAGGTTGAGCTAATCTGGAACCTTGCCCTACAGATTAGTAGTGTTCAATCATGCTTACTCCACCCATGAAGGAAGAAATGCTGGATTAAGGTACAAAACATCTTGTTGTGTTCAGATGGACCATACCCTGCTAGGTTAGGCAATTGGGGATTTGTAATCTTGGGGGGTAAGCTATTGATGTAACGTTTCTGGGAGGTATAGGCTCACTCACATCTCTGATGAGTTTTTCCTTATTCAGTAATTGCTATACTAATAACATCCCTGATCTAATAGCAATCAAAAAGAAAAAAAAAAAAAAAACATTGTTGGAAATATCACTTGAGTTTCTAATCAAGATTTGAGATTTGTGGTAGTTAATATTGATAGGCTAATGCATATGGTAATGTTGCCAATATCAACTTCTAAGGGTGCAACAGAAATATTAACACCAAAGGGATCTTTTATCATGTTATATTTGTTGTAAGAGAGATTTGAACCTTTGAATGCAACTGTGAAAGGATGCATAATCAGAAAGGAAATGACCAGAGGAAGGAGCATACATGTAGCAAAATAACTGGAATCATACACCATAGCTCTCGCCATCATCACCGTCCAATAGCTGCTGGAGTTGTTGATGACCCTATATAGTTCAGGTGAACTTCTTGAGGTAGAAGATGATACTTAATGTCAAGCTCTTCAAATATTTTCTTCAGCTCAACAACTAGTTCAGATCTCCTTTTGGTCTTCTCCCCATAATTCTGATGGTTCATGGTATGAAGAACATAGAGAGCCATCTTCATCTTGTTCACATCCTCAATCTCCTTCACCACCACACTATGGTTAGGATGCCAGTGCTGTGGCTTGTTATCCATATACCTGAAGCCAAACAAGAGCAAATTTATCCTCTGAACATAATTCAAATAACAAAATAAATGCTATGAAGGCATTAAAGATCCAACTAGCTAACAAGGTAGATCCTGTACTTAATAAGTTTAGACAAATAATAATAAATAACAATGACAATCTGAAAGCAAAATGCATATGATTTAGGCAAATCTATGCCCATTAAAGTCAAACTTTTACCATGAAAATCAATAAAAGACATCACAGATTGCCTTAGGGTTGGTTTATCTGGGAGATGACCTCACTCAATCCTCATTCACATACATATAGTGGTTGAACAAAGGCCGGAGATAGCAGCTGACAATATGACTTAAAAAATATGAACAGATATTGACTGGAGAGATCCCTACCCTACAAGCATGCTACACAGTGTGTAACTTTATGCACCTAATACAAAGCAGGGGTTAAGATTTCAATCACAAAAGGAAAAAAAAAAAAAGAAGAAAAAAAAAAGAGAATGAGCAAAAGGAGTCTAGGATGATTCATTCATCCTAGGCCTGCACACGATAAAATTCGGCATCCTTGACACCACCATTTAGGACAGTTGTAGAGAAATGATCTCAATCTATATGTTACTTCCCCCCTTCAAACAAAAATTCGGGAGATTTTCTCTTTCCATATAGACTAGAAAAATGCAGAAAGTAGCAGTTTCTCTGAAAACTTTCCTATTCCCTACAAAAAAGATCATTATCCAACTACCCAATGTTGGTCCCAGAAAATCCAGATCATGGGAGGGGTGGATGGGATACATAGATAAGCTTTGGCATTTTCTTGCACAATGTGGCAACTCTGAGACTCAAACCTGTGTGGCTGTGTTTTCACGCTTGTCAGCCCAAGAGGTTGTTCTTCCCTAGATCTGTAAGAATTATGCAGCCCAGATTTTAAAAGGAGACTAGTTAAGAGATATATGGTTACAAATGACAGAGATCTTTGATAGTATTTACTTATAAAGTGACCTCTGAAGCTCCATTAAGAATATTTTACACCAACAAGCCATGGCCGGATTTTTCAGGTCCTCTATTGAGGTTGTTTTCTTCTAGGAAGAAGAGAAGAAAGGAAGAGGAAGAGAGAAGAAGGAAGAGAAGAAGAAGGAAGAGAAGAAGAAGAGAAGAGAAGAGCAGCTGTTTGGGAGCCAAAAACTGAGGCTGGTGGCGCCCAGCCTTCTATTTATATTAATGAGATGATAAAAGATGAGGAATTACAATCTTGCCCCTGGCGGCACACCCTAATAAAACAATAATAAAAAAAGTAGTAACAATCTGACAGCACTCTAAGATTGGCAGCATAAACTATAACAGCAGAAACAATTAACAAATCATTCTAACAACAGAGGTCAATTACAGTAGATATTAATCTTATAAAAAAGTAGCAATTGCCTTCATTGCCCAAGGCAATAACATCTCTTCCCATCACCCCATTTATAGAACCAAATATACCAAGTTCAATTTCCAGTCCATTTATCCACATAATGTCCAACAAGAGTCCTTTTCCAATTTGATAGATATACATTAGAATTCACAAATGATGGGAGAACAATAAGCCTGTCACAAGTCCAAATCACAAGCTATAGTATCCATGTGGTCTCAAGATTGTCCTGATCATGATATCTCAATATTTGAACTACAATAACCCCAAAATATAAATATATTGTTTTGAATCAGCCAACAAACTTGGTGTAACTACAAGTCGCATAATACCATGCATAAGAGAAAAAGGAAAGGCTAGAGTTGACCACATACGCCTTTATTCTAGTTTTTAGAGCTCCAAGACTTTCCACTGAAGTTGAAAAATCAACAGAGAACTCAACAGAGTCACTCATTTCTGGGCTTCTATAGAAATTGCTGATTGGTTTTGTAGCCAAGACTGAATTTGGATAGTATATCTTTTCATTGTCATATCTCAAGAAGACTGTGGTTAGAATGTTCATCTCTTCAACAATCATCTGCAATTTATAGCTTATCAAGAACATGTAACAACATTGAACTAGTACTATTAAAAAAACATGTTATGCAGGCATTTACCTGAACCCCATCAATGACACAACGGTCACCAACATCATATGGGTGCATCACAAACACAAATATGATAGCTTCAAATACTGTCTTGCAGGTGTTTCCAAACATGAAAACCACCAGTAAAAGCTGAGATGAGATGAAGACAAGCACTTGGGTAGTAACAATTCCCATCAAAAGAAGCCACGCAATAATAATCACCACAATGACAACTGCAGAGACTACTTTATTCAACTGTCTTACAGCTGTATTTGTATCATTTAAGGAATGTGCTAGTGACTTGCGTTCAAGGTAAACTTTTACCTGCATGAAAGAAAGAAGTATGGAATAAACTTTTGTTACACAAAGCAGAATATACTTTTGGTTTTTTCATGAAACAGCTTATTTACCAGGTTAGAACCTTCTTCGGTAACCTGGTAAGGAAGTTGTTTCATGTAAAAGCAAAAGGAGATGCTTATAAGAAGTATGATAATGTTTGTCATGAGCAGCCCCAAGATTTGGTACCATGTGCAGAAGGAATCATGGAGTCTGATGGAATCAGAAAAATAGAGAAATCAGCACACAGGAAGATAAAATTTATCGGCAAGATGCCTACATCCATGGGCAGAGACGATCAAATTAATCCACTAATAATGCCAAGAGTATACGAATCATTAAAAATACAAAAAAAAAAGACATTTTTCCCAAGAACAACACTTTCTCCCCAAATCAACAGTCTTCCCAAGAGACACTCTTCCTAAGAGGCAACAGATGATTTTCCATTACAAAACAATCCCCACACCAAAAGAAACAAGAACCCCAAAACATAGGCAATGTAGGGCCAGTATGCTTTGGGCCTGAACTGATGTGAAACAATAAGAAAATTTGGTTTAATTTCAATCATAACTAGGGTTTGGATCTAGAGTTTAGGTTTTTAAGGATAGGGATAACTGGTAAGTTTATGGAAAGTGGATACAAGTTTATATTGGGCCATGGGGCTGAACAATTTGAGTGTAGGGATGGATCTGAAATTCCTGCAAATATGCAAAATTATTATTTTTTTGATCAATAACAGAATCTTATATTAATAAAATAATCAGGATTGCATACAGATCTCCAAGGGAGATAAAATGATTTAGGTCCCCCCAGAGAACCCGAAGAGAAATTATAGAATAGCCCAGAACAATTGACTCCTTCCCACCCCCTGCTTTGCCAAGTCATCTTCAAAGGCATTAGCAGTTCTCTAAACCCATTGAAATTAAATTTCCAAGCCCCTAGTTAACCGTTTATCCTCTCTCACCTCATTAGCATACATCCAAAGTCCACAATCCTTCCTTAACCAGTTTAATACTAGTTGGAATTTCCTTCAACAATCAGCTTTTGAACATTTAGCTCTTTTGCCTTCCTTAAACCTTCTATTAAGGCTAACATTTCAGCTCTAAGAGAGTCACCCCTCCCAATGGAACCTGAGAACAATGCAACCACATTCCCATTTTTGTCTCTGAATACTCCTCCTACACCTGAAAGTTCTGGGTTAGCCTCACTGCTCCCGTCAAAGTTTAACTTCACAAATCCTTGGGTTGGTGGAGACCAAAGGGGACACACTAATGAGTGAGCTGATTTGGAGGATGCCACTTCCTTCCAACTATTAAGCAACATACCCGTAGAAACATCAGCAAATAGCTCCAAAGATTTTAGCCAATGCACCACCCTAACTGTTATAACTTCAATCATTTCTTCCTTCTTCCTTTCTTTGTCAGAAAAGGTCCTTAGGTTCCTTTCCTCCCACAGAATCCAGCATATGGCAGCTCTCACACATCTCCACATGATTTTACCTCTTTTCTTAGACCACCTAAAGAACAAAGCAGCAAACAAGCCTTGTACCAAGGAGGGATCCACCTGAAGCCAAAAAGAGCCATAAACCATTCCCAAACATCAGAACCAAACGGGCAAGAAATTAACAAGTGGTAGGGACTTTTACCATTAGCCTTGCATAGGATGCACCAGTTTGGAGACAAGCACCGATTGGGCCTTTTCCTTTGGAGTAAGTCGCAAGTATTGCATCTTTCCAAGCAGCCCTCCCAACAACAAGCTCCAATCCTCGTAGGAATCGGTTTACCCCATACTTCCTTTACCAGGAAAGCTTGGACAACATTATTAGCAGGTTGAGCTAAAGAATTAAAGAAAGAGGAACAGGAGAAAACACCAGAGGGGGATAGAGTCCAAATTCTACTATCACTCTTTCAAAAGTCCAAAACCACCCCATTCAAATTTGAATTAACTCCAAAGCATTTTCAAATTCCGACTCCCTAAGGCCTCTTCTAAAGCCCAAATCCCAATCAACACCAAAAAAGGACTCAGAGGGGACCAAAAAAGAAGACACAGGTTCCCCTTTGTACCAAGAGAGAGAGAGAGAGAGAGGGAAAGAAAATAAGGAGGAAAATTAAAAGATCTTCCTAGAACTTCATCTAGTTTCCAGAACAAAGATCATACCTGATGTGCTGCAAGGAGGGAAGGATGGTGTGTATGGCCTCTAGGGAGAGCCTCTAGTAGACCTTGCCTCCAGTCCAGAGTCCCAGCCGTCATCTGCTTGCCCATGGATACTCAGTATTACTTTAGCCCACAGCTTATCTCTGTCCCATGCTAGCCTCCAAACCATTCGGAAGAGCAATATGCAAAATTATCTCGAGAGAGAAAAACTAGAAAATTCAATATCATGAAGTTAGAGTGTAATTTTTTTTCAAATGGTTCTAGAGGGATGTTTTGGATGGTTAGCTCATTTTGAAATGGACTTCCATTGAGTTTAAGGCTAGGTGATATATTAATAGAGATTTCTCTTGGGGAAAAGTGCAAGAAATCTAGGATTCTATATGAATATTTGTAAGAAATCACCCTAGTTTAGGAAAATCAGTCTTCAGTGCAGAACAACTAAACTCCTCCAGGTCTTTGATGACTTATAATGGCTAAATTCAAAAATTAATGGAGGAGAAAAAAGAAGAGAGGAAAGAGGAAAAAGAACATAAGAATCACTGCCAAGATTTTCTATCTGATAAAGATGAATAGGTTGCAAAGATTTCAGAGCTCCATATTTATCAAATATATAGAGCTCCTTTGGAAATTTAATAAAATATCTATTAAGTTCCTTTTCTCCAATTTTTCCTAATTTTTTCTCTGCTTGCTTCCTTTCTTGGCACATTTAACTTATTTCTTGTTCTCAGTTTTCCATTCTTTTTTCATTGCTCCTTGGTTAATAGTCATCTCTACCATTTTATCGAAGATATCTTCATATTTATTTTTTCATAATATAGAGATACAAAAGAGAACACTAAAGATCTTTTGTTTTTTGTTTTTTTTTTTTTTTTTACTTTTTAGCAATTTTGTGCAAACTTGATTTGATCAGGAAAAAACTTGTTCTAATCGTAACCAGATCCAATTAGGACAAGTTTTGATTCAGATGCTTCCACTGAGCTAACAGGCTGAAACCACTAAAAGAAGCTACAGCAGAATACCATATTCTTGTCTGTATGATTACTATTTTGGGCTTTTTGGGTTTTCAGTTTTTACCAAACATTGCTTATAGGCTGTCTTGGTGGGGTCCACCTTGTAAAGCCAAAAGGCACTGCGTGTAAGCCCTTCTAAACAGCCACTAAATACTGATGTTTCCTGTCCATCAATGGAGCATAATATCATGTGGAATGTCAAACCTCAAATAGGGTGGAGAACTCAAAGACTCCCTCAAAATAACCAAAAAAACATAACATGTATTTATAGATTTCTCAAGTTGAGCCCTTTCTCTCACGAGAAAACACTAACAGATATCCATGATACTTATTTTGGTTTAGTTTCTAATTGTAGAAAATCAAGATTCAAAGAAATTCTGATAAAAGCTTGATACCCTGACAACAGAAAACCATGACTACCAAAATAGAAACTACAGCGGAGTCGGTTTTTTTTTCCTTTTTTCTTTTTTTTTTTTTTTTTATCAATACACAGTGGAGTCAGTTTCCAAAACAGAAACCACTCGTTAAGCATGCAATTGGGAGTTGCCTTGGAATTCAAGCAACATCCCAACAATGCTGTTTCTTCAAACACCATTTATATAGTTTCACAGTTATGTTGCAATCTGTCACCATGTGAACCATGACTAAGTGTGGAATATGCCTAACAATCTGTTGAACATTTGTATGGTTTAAGAGAATGGAGAATAAGAACTTATGAAATAGTTAAAAGGGATACACAATATCTTACCACCCAGTTCCTTAGAGCTGATTTCTTAATCTTTCTGGTCTCAGCAGCTCCTTCAAACAATTGGAGTACATTACCTACTTCCTCCTTTTTCAAGAATCTCCGGAGGTCCTCTTCCTCAATATATCTAGTCCATAAAACAGGAAATGGTGAGACAAGTCAATAATAAACTATCATCAGAACTTGAATAGCACATTTAAAAGATCTCCTCACTTGCTACCAGGCTTTGCAACGTTCCTGAAAATCTGATAAGCAGCAACTTTTGCTTCCCACTCACTGGTGATTTCCTTGTCTTTCTGCTGACCTCCTTCATCATCAATGCTCTCATCAAGTGTATTTGAGATTGTTGACAATCCTGAAGTCCTTATCACATCAATAAGCCCCCTCATGGTCCAAGCAGAAACCTTCTCTTGCTTCATTTTTTGAAGCTTCACAACATCAATGACTTCTTGTCCTTCCCCCTCTTTTCCTTTCTTTGCATTCCTGAAACTCAATTGCCCCGTACTATTTGAGCTTCCAACCCTCTCTGCTAACTCCATCAATGGAGGCCCAGAGAGGATCTGAAGGACATATTGATGGAAGATTGATTCTTGAATCCGATCAAAGAATGTAGTAACATGGAAAGAAGAAGCTAATATCTTTAGCAACAAAGTCTTTATCATCCATATAACTGCTCCGATCAGAGAAGATGCTAAAGCTCTAGAGACATAATTCAGAATCTTGGTAGTGTGCGCCGATCGTTTGACACCACG
The DNA here is from genome assembly GCF_056320005.1 of Nelumbo lutea. NCBI lineage: Eukaryota > Viridiplantae > Streptophyta > Magnoliopsida > Proteales > Nelumbonaceae > Nelumbo > Nelumbo lutea. The sequence goes on from NC_142689.1 coordinate 3,030,569, forward strand.
GTTGATCAACAAAGCCCAAGTAAGAAGAACCAGACCCAACCAAATGCAGGCCTGAACACTTTTTTTCAACCCATAGACAAAATAAAGAACCTTCTTCCTAAGCAAGAAGTTCTTTTCAATCAAGAAAACCAAAATATTAATAAACCACTCCGTAACCAATCTACCACAGAATATAACCATTACCAGTACACACCATTTCCAAATTCCCAAACCCCAAATCATGGTGTTTTCCAACTTGTGGACGGTTATGCTCACAACTAGGAAACTCATAAGGCATATAAAAGGAATCCACTCAATTAGAAGCCTAATTTTCAGTTTCTTGCGTGGTTTTTTCTCCACTGGAACGTTTTTGTAAATATCTTCGTCATCATCATCTTCCCCTATTCGCCCAGGTGACGCCATCAATGGCGTTTTTGGTGTCATAGGAGCTGTCCGTAAATTTTCTCTGGGAGTTGTGGAAGTGATACTATTAGTCGGAGAAGCCCTTTTAGGCGATGACAGGTACGGCGGTTTGGAAGCTTGGTTCGGTAAGGTGTTCTCTTCAACCAGATTCACTGTAGTAGGACCAGACAGATCAACAAATCTAGATTTGGGTTTGGAAAAAACAGACCTCGACATCGACTTTCTCTGAACTAAGCCTTCTGTTGAGATTTTGGGAGGCTTGTTTGCACTTGGAACAACCTCTGGCATATCTGGAGAAGGGCAGCTCATGAGTGTTGACAGTTGCATTTCGGATTTAAGTCCGTCCAGCTCCGAGGGTCCTGCATTTGAAGCTGGAGATCCCAAGCTAGTATTCTTCCGAGCTAAAGCTTCTGAATCCTTCAAATAGGAGTAACAAGCTCCTGCATCTTTTGATATGCGTGTTTTAGCTTCTCTGTTCGCTTCCGAAGCTTCTCCTTCGCCTGAGATCATTACAACCACTTCAACCCCATCATTAGCGTTCCTCTCTGCGACCGTTTTGTCAGTGTTCAGAGTAGCTTTTCCGTTGACATCCATGGAAAACCACTGACTTTCTCTCTCAATCACTGCAGTTGAACAAGGAAAAACCCACTGTTACATCCCCGTTTTTCAGTGAAAAATCGAGTTTTTGGTACAATTCCGGCCAGTAGTTACCTGAGCAAAGCTGCGATAGCTTTGAATGCAAGACAAGTATAGAAGAATCACTTAAAAGAAAAACACTACTTTTATCTTCTAACAAAAGTCAAAAGCAGTTCTTCATCTCATAAGTTCACCGTTCTTCTATTCTTTCAAGAAAAAAAAAAAAAAAAGATTTTAGGCTAGTTTGGGGTGTCAACGACCGGAACAACTGTATGTCGCGTGGGAAATGTTGCCTCCTCCCGTGATGAATTGGCTTGCAGAACACAGAGTTCGTAAGAACACGTTCGGAACAGAGACTACAAAGCTGCCATGAAACCCGTAAGGAAGAAGGAAAACTAAAATGTCAGAGAAACAAGTCGGATTTTGAGAAATGGAGATAGGAGTTTTCACTTTTCCGGCTAATTATTAGGGTCAAGACAATGTGAAAGCTACAGAGCCCCAATAGATGAGTATGAGCTGTGGACGCAGGAGAGTGTCAAGTGTGGGACACCATTGTTGACAGAGAGAGACGTTTTGCAGTCTCAGTCGTTTCGAGGCTACGATGAAAAACCGACGGGAGAGCTTTGTTTAAAGTTTAAACAATACAAAACGGCGGGCCTCATTTATGTTGACGAAAATGCCGCTGTATTTGTCCTGAACAGCAAATACCGCGCTTTAAGAAATTAATTTACAAACCTTCACTCGCTTTAAGAAATTAATTTACAAACCTTCACTCTCCGTAATTTGGGGCAGCGACAAAAAGCCCCTTGAATTCTCATATTCCAAACTTTGCCCCCTCCATTGGTCGACCAATTAGCATACCATCGGTTAACTTAACAAACGAAACGACCGTTATATGCTGGTTAAATATATTTTTTGAAGGCAAACAAGCCTGTCATCAGAGTGATGACAGCTTACTTCATTAGGAAAACTGCTCGGTATTACGATATGAAGACAAAGTATCAATAAGAAATTCAGGGGGCAAAGACCAAGTAAAAAGAGAAGAGTGGCCAATTTGTGCGCTGCATGGTTAGCCCCACGGCCACGAGAGATCCAATGAACCGAACAGTGAGGGATGCTCGACATAAGGAGTTTGCAATCTTTAATAAGATGTCTGAGACGAAGAATCTCCCTCGCTCGAGAATGATAGACTCCCAATTCTACTGCAAAAAGGAGAGCTAAGCGGACTGCCTGAGCTTCGAGCAGAAAGTGGGTTTCCAACTCCAAGAGGCAAGTTCACAGAACGTGTATAACAATTAATCTTTTGTTATGCACGTTCTTAAAATGAAACCAGCTCCACCCACACCAAATGATTAGAAGTCTCATCAAAATTAAGCTCGAGAAAGTTTGGGGGAGAAGCTTCCCAACACCTTGAATGAACTGTAGAGAATCGAAGAGACACAATACCCAAGGCAGAAGGGAGATTGGACGAGATAAAGTTTATTTGGGATTGAGAGGCCAAAACCATTGAAAGAGGGTTAAAACTTAAAAGCATGGTTTTTAAAATCGACTCGGAGGCTAAACCGGTCAGGAGTTTGGTTATTGGGTCAAATGGCTCGTCATTTGACCTGAATGGTCAGTCCATTCTGACAAAAAAGTAAAAAGATTTAGAAAAAAAATAAAAGATTAAAAATCGAGCAAAACGATTTGAACGATTAATCACCCAGGTAAGTAGCTTGTTGACCAAAATCAACGATTTTTATAGAAAATCCGGTTTTGAAGAAAACCTCATCAATTCCTGATTTTTCTGGTCTGATCATTTGATCCGATACGATTTTAAAAACCATCGTTAAAAGTCTCACCTTCCATAACAGTTTTGCAACGAGATTTCCAAATGTTTCACAATGTAGATTGCAGCTTGAGCGAAAATAGACAGTTCAGCCAAAGATGTTTGAAGTTTGAACATCTAAATGACACCAGCAATTCGGATCAGATCGAATCCACCACGAACAATTCGGATTTGAAAAGCACCCTAATTCGAATCCTACACGATCCGTTTTTATCCCTACGTGCCATTAAGGTAACAATCATTTTCAAAGATAACTGATGGAATATGAATAAGGGGAAAATATTGAAATCTAAAATTCAAAGGGGTTACTTTTGTAAGCGAAATTACGAAAGTTTTATAAAGATATGTAACTTACCCCTTTTGTGGGCAAATGTTGGTCTTCCTTATCCGTTGTACGGAGACTGTGCAAGTAAGGATAAATATAAACGTCATTATCCATCCATGAAAAGGAAGTATGTCGGCATTCGGTTCAGCGATTCAGTACTCTGTCTTAAATATGTATATTCCTTTAGGCTCCGTTTGATTTGTGGGATGGGATAAAAAAAACGGAATATTTTAAATATATATATTTTTTATTTGTTTTGAGGGAAATAAAGGGATGAAATGAAAAAAATATGGGATGTTAAATCTTAAAATCATAAATTTGGTCGTGTGAAAAAACTTGAGAAACCACTATTATCATTGAAAGAACCACTATTATCATCCAAAGAACCAATGTTATTAGCTTTCTTCTACACCAGATGCTGGTAAGGAACCAGTTCAAGGGGCAGCGGCAATCTATGAGGGATATGCGACAATCTCCCTCCATTTTCTTCTTCTCTCTTCTCCCTCACCTTCTTCTTCCTATTCTTTCCATCTTCCTCCTTTTCTTTGATTGTTGTTGCAATTCTCAGCAGCCACGATCTACTTTTTCAGCATTCTTATTCTTCTCGTCTTCACCAGATCTACTTTTTCAACTCTCGCCACTGCAACTCATGGAGCTCTATTCTTCAACTCTCGCCGCTGCAATTCATGGAGAGTTCCAACGAAGAACTAGCCCATTACAGTGTTTTTCCTATTATTTTTCCATTTATAAAACCAAACAATGAAAAGGTAAATTTTTACATTTTTCCATCCTATCCCATCTTTTTCTATTCCATTCAAATCTTCTCACAAACCAAATGGAGCCTTATGAAAAATAAAATAAAAAAATCAGAGTTCAGACCAAGGTATATATTTAGCTTAGTTATTTCATTCTTTTTACATAGAAAATTTTATTTTCCGTATCATTTACATCGAAGCAATGTTGAAATGGTGAAAAGGCAAAATGAACTGAAATAATGGCCGAAACATTTCAGTTTGAACCAAAGAAAAAACATTAATCCCTTGTACATTGAAATAAATGGTTCCCATATCCACTGTTGGGGTGATTTTAAATACTTTTAATATTATGAATATTATTTATATCCACAAAAGGGCAAAAAAGGGCAAACAATTAAATAGTATAATCTAATCTTTTTGACAACTCTTACTTACTCCACTCGTCCGTGCTTGTCAACATTTGCTGAGATGGGCAATGAACTTCCATCATATTTTTCTTTTTCACAATTTGTCGCTATCTAATATTTAATTTTAAAATAGTTTGGTTTGGTCTGAGAATTTTTTTTTAAAATTAATCTTAATTTTTTTATTTAGTTTAATTTTAATTAAATTTTAGAAATCAAATCAAACCATAAGCTGTATTAAACCAAATTATATAATACATATATTTCAACATATGTGTGTATGTATATATTTATTCAACATTTCATATATTGTTATTGTTTGTTTCAAATTTTAACTTATAATCAAGTGGCACTTGATAATATTCAATTTAATATTTGAATTATATTTGTTATTTATGTAGATATTCGTCTTATTTGGACTTTCAAGTGGCACTTGATAATATTCAATTTAATATTTGAATTATATTTGTTATTTATGTAGATATTCGTCTTATTTGGACTTTCTAATTGGTTCAAGCCCAATTAAATGATCAAAAGACTCAAAAGTCAAAACCATATTAAAAATAGAAACCAAACCAAATCACACAAGAAATGCTTTTTTGTTTGATTTGAGAATTTCTAAAACCATAATCTATTGATTTAGTATGAAATCTTTTTCAAACCAGACCAAATGATAAACTAGGCTTACTAATACTTATTGACCGTTGGATGGAAAGCAACGGGTCAGCATCTAACAGTTCTAAGTTTGACCGTTGGATAAAAGACTAAAGTCATCTAAAAAGACCATCTCAAATTCTCAATGAATTACTTATCTGGCATTAAATCTGGCAATATTTTTAAAATCTAAAGCAACGTGATGGATGTTTCAAATAGGGTGAAATGATGTTTGCGCCAAGCTTCAATAATATAACACTTCATTCTGAAAAAGGCAGATTTAAGTGAGTCCTCCACAATACCCCGATTTGGATGCCATTGTAACTTTGTAACTCTATCTATAACTTTAAAATGTCTCAAAAGTCAAAATATTGTTTTACCTTTTTCATTTTCTTGTTCTTTACTTTCTAATGTGGGTCATTTAATATTTAATTCCCCTTTTCCCATATGTCTTGATGTGAGATGTGAGATGGGAGTGTCAACTTTTCTAGGTTTTATTGTCTACTCATTCTGTTTTGATAACATTGACAGTAGCTAGGATAAATGAGTTTAGAATTCCTTGGCTTCATGAATGATTGTTGATCAGTATGATTGAACCTGAACATAATCAATCGTTCTTCTTCTTCTTTTTCATCTCTCTGTATGTATCTATATATAATATAATAGTTGATCGGTAGGTTGCACCAGAGTGGCTCATTAATCCATGTTCTGAGCCAGCTTGATGCTATGTTGTTGTTTGGTGTTTCCTATGTATTGTTTTGTTGTTGTTGTGTTTTTGTTTTAATCAAAGTTATACCCAATAAAAAAAGCCAGCTTACTATATTGGCTGAAGGAATGGGAGGGACCATTGACATGTAATCAAGTGAAGGAGGGTTAGCTAATCCATCATCTCTACCTGTTTCCAATGATGCTATTGTCATGGATGGACCTTTCTCTTCTAAGAGGTCCCTAACTAACTTGATTAGTTCATCTATCATATTATTTGGTATGACAAATCTCTAATTGGCAAGGGTGAAAACATGAATTCAAATATGAGAGTGATCACTTAAAATGTTAAAACCATATCCAATTTACAACTCCCAGAGCCTCGTGTAACTGGAACCAACATTAGGTAATGGCGAACCCAACAGACATCTCTAAATTGTATTGTCAATATGGTTCAGTTTGAAAGGATTATAAATGCAAATATGTAGAGTACAAAACCTTGTATCTTGTATAAATACAAATATGTACAGTATAGATACAAGTTTTGCACTGTACATATTTGTATTTGCAATGTAAATAAATTTGTACTGATGCAAAATTATGGCAATGCAAATGGTTTGAGTGTAAATTCTGACATATTTTTGTTTCAAATTTTAGCTTGTTTTGTTTGATTGCAGTAAATAAATTTGCACTCCCATCCATTTGTACTAGTATAAATAAAATTGCACTACAACCAAATACAGCCTAAGGCTCAGTTTGGAAGGAGTACAAATACAAATATGTAGGGTGCAAAACCTAATATTTTGTATGTATCCAAACTGAGCCTAAGTAAGTTACAACTGTAAAATAAATTGAAAATCAAAACCATGCAGCAATGTTTTTGAATTGCCATAGACCTGGACGGTTGGACTGTCTAGGCAATTGGTTTTGTTTTACCCCAAGCCCGGCCCATGGCCAAAAAATATTGAATTGGTCAACAAGCCATCGACTCAAGCGATCGAACCATTGACTCATTCAATTCGTTCAACGGTTTTTGTCCATTTTTTAATTTTAATTATTTTTATTTTTTTGTCAGAATGGGTTGTCCATTCAAACCAAATGATCGAACCATTAACATAGGAACTGGTAGCCATAATGGTTTCATTTCCGAGTCAATTTTTAAAACATTGCCATAGAATAAAGCTTCTCATTTCTCAACCCTAACAAAATTAAAAGTTTCGTGAGAAACATCTATGGATAGGCAAAATATTTGGTTGAATTGAAATTCCAAAAAGGAAATCCTATTTTTACGACTTATGAAGCGATAGCCTTCACTGAAACGATAGCCTTCACTTTTCGGATACAAGAAAATATCTTCGTGATCAGAACTGCTCTCTAAACCGACGGTGGTGATATTGTTGGGGTATCTCAACAACTGACCGGGGAAAAAAAAGAAAAAAAAAAGAAGAAATTAACAAGGAAAAAAAGCAGGAGAATAAGGTTATCGTGGTGGGAGAACCACGCCAGTAATAAGTGTGGTGACCGGAGTAGTGGTATGACTAAGGATTAAAGAACTAAATGCTGTGGAATTGGTAAGAGTGTAAAGTACCAGTGCATTGTAGTAAATGCAAAGGGGTACAAAAACCATGACTGCAAATCTGGTTCAATTATGCACTGGTGTTTGTACTCATATTGTATGTTTGTTTTAGGGACCAAAATGTAGGTACGTTTTTCCACGCATTTGTTTGGATAAGGGAAATAACCACAAGAAAGTCAAGATTTTAATAAGAAGGTTTAAAGTTATTTGATTATTTACATCAATAATGGGATGATGCAAAAGCTTGTGTACATATTTTCAGAGTTCAATGCATGTTGACATCTTTTTTTCAAGGGAAATTTGTATCTCAAACTAACAGACATAAAACTTAACCAAAATGCATATTTCCATTAGTTTGGTTCATTATTCGCATCACAAGCTAAGCACTTTACCTTTTTTTTTTTTCTTTTTTTCTTATTCTATCAAACCAAATACAAGTTAAAAGGAAGGCTTTACGCCCTTGTATTGATTTTGCACATAAGTCTTACATGTTGAGAAGAAAATTATAGTTGAGTTTGAATTGAGTTGGGGGCCTTGGGGCTGGACCAACCCCTATTGGGGTAGGGGTAGTAGGGCTTTTCTCTCTTGGAGAGGATGGGCTAGCTACACAAGGGTGCCTCACCATGATGAAGTCGGGACTCAATTCAAAGTCTTTTGCAAATACCCAAATATATATATAAAAGAAAAAACTATGTTGCTAGAAAGACATAATATCGCTAGAGCGTTGACCAATTAAAATATGTGGTACCACTTGATTGCTTATTACTCCTTGGTTGATTTGATGCAATTTTTTTCTAGTATCATACTTGGTTCATGCTATTTACCAATGTTTTAAAAATTGACCTTGAGGTTGAACGTTTTTGCCTTCAAGTCATGGGTCATTGGTTTGGTCATTCGAGTCGAATGAATCAGACCATGTCACATCAACATATATGTATTTAAGGTATATATATATATATATATATATATATATATATATATATATATATATATATATATGTATGTATATCATGTGTGCATGTATATATATGTGCATAAATACATATTTTATCCATAAATAATGCATAATTATGTTTTAGATATGTTATATGTGTTATTTTATATTTAATTTATGTATTTTAATTTTTTAGTTATAAAAAAAAGTCACCCCAATTGGGCATCAAAGTAAAAAAGTTATGGCCTCTGAAAGTTTGCATGCATTGAGTGTGCAACTTGCAATTTAGTGACCGAGTCAAATGGATTGATGGTTGAACTGGTGGGTCGAACAGGTTTTGACCAAGGCAACGCTTTTTGACCGATTGACAGGTTTTAACAAAACTGGATCCATAATCCTAACTGAGTGACGATTTAAACGGTTCAACTACCCGAATCAACGATGGATTAAAAACACTGCTATTTACATGTGCAAGTATTGAGTAAAAATATAGGTTAACATTATGCTACCAAATCTAATTTTATGATCTGCACCAACATGAAGGCAAACATCCACTTAAAACATTATATAAGAAATACACTATGGGCTGAAGGTGGAAGTTTGAAGTTTTGCCAACTGGGCTAGAAAGACCACCTTAATTGTGAGATCTTGTAGTTAAATAGAGCAAAAAGCTAGAATGATGTAGAAGTGATTAACCTACTTTTTCATTTGTTGCATGATCATGCAAGGAGCATCTTCCTCAATAATTCTTGGCCCACGCTGCACAAACAAGGGTGCCCCATCCCCTAAACCCAGAAGGCCATAATCAGCCATGATGAAGGTGGGATTCAATCTCAAGTATTTGATACAACCGAGCCAATTGGTACCTCAAGGGGAGAAGGGTTCTCATGTCACCTATATAATGGGATGGTTTATGTATATGTTATTATTTATTTCATTTCACGGGTTAGGGAGTAGGGCTGATAATGGGTCATAAGTTGGACTTTGCACCTATGATAAGAGTTATAGTTCGGGACCATGCCCAGTTTGGTCCAAATCTCAAGCTTAAAATATAAAATTAGGGCAAGGTTAAGGTGGATTTGAATGGGTTTTAGGCCTATATCATCAAACACATTGCATTGTATATATATGTGAAAAATTATGTTGTTAAAAACATCATATTAGAAGAGTTTTGACCGATCAAAATCTCCTATAAATTTTGTTGATTAATACTTCTATGATCCACACACATACACACTAGTGTAATGGCATGTACTAAAAACAAGGTCAATATCATTTTTATATAATAATAGACATTCATTGCATATAGTTTATATGCATAAAATATGTTATAAAATTATTAATACAAATATTATATGTAATATAATATATGTACGATTTAATAATACAAGTGTAAGGACACCTACTATACTATACAGTAATACAGTAATAGATAAAAATATAAGTAAACATTTTGTTATCAAATTTAACTTGATTGATTACACCAACTCCTAGGCAAGTATATGCTATGTATATAGATATATACTACGGGCCACTAATGGTCAAAGTCCAAAAGTTTGCGGCCAAACTAGAAATGTTCAACTTAACTATGGGGTCTTATAGACGAGAAATCTAAATAGATTGAATGTGATTAATCTACCTTTCATTTGTTGCATGTTCATGCAATCCCAAGTCTTTGTTACCTTCAACTAAGCCACTTGGTACCTTTTAGGGCAGTAGGGCTCTCATGCCACACCTATATAATGGACAACTAATGTATATGTTATCATTTAGCTCTTTCATTTCTCTCATTTCATAGGTGTCTTCGGGTAGGGATGATTATGGATCGGGTCAGGCTGACTTAGCGCCTACGATAAGGGTTATAGTCCGGTTTGACCCAAACCTCAGGTCTAAAATAGAAGCCAAAGATTAGGTTTAAGTGGAACTCGAGTTGGCTTGGGCCTATGTCACCCCATCCTGACCCGATTAGGGTAGGGTTTTTGAACACTGATTGGGTTGGGGGCACGTTCCAAGGAAGCTTAAAACACGGGTGAGTGGTGACACAGAAGGGGTGGGCCTCGCTGGGGATGAAGTGGTGATTTCTAACCCCATTGGAGTATGGAACCAGAACGTGATATGTAAAACTCGACCCCACTCTGCAGAGTTGCCATCAAAACGGGCTGAATGCAGACGGCCGAAGCCCAAAAATTTTGGGCCTCCAAAAAAAAAAGTTGCGGGCCGGGCTAGAAATGATCACCTTAACGGCTTTACCGTGGGGTCTTATGGCTACAGTGTCGCACACGAAAAACCTAAATTACGTGAACCTGATTAATCATTTAATTTACCCTTTCATTTGCTGCATGATCAATGCAAGGAGCATCTTCCTCGATAATCCTCATAACACTGTCGTGTTATCTCTATCACACTACTGACACCACGGAGTTATTAACTGAGGATTTATGTGCGTTTCTCTAACTCACATTCCGGCCATACACCATCGTCTACTGCTGAAAACGGGATTTCCAATTTTCCATTAACCACCGAAGGGGGTTCCTGTAAACGAAGGTCGTTGCTCCGGCGAGCAGAGCTGTCTTCCGGATTGAAAGGTCTTTATAATATTGTTTTCCGCCTTCTTTTCCTTTATTATGCCATCGAACCCAAATTTCTGATTAATTATACACCCTTCAGATTTGGATTTCTCAATCTATTGCGACATTAACTAAAAGTGTTGATCTTTTTCATCGTCTTGCAATTGAAACGCAAAAGACACTTTGATTTTTGGGGAATTATGTTGATTGTCCACCTGAATTCATTAATCATCCACTACCTTATCGAAAAATCCTGCTTTAAAAAGTAGATAGAATATAATGATGAGATGAATACATTAATGGTGAGAATCCATACATGATGTTTCATGTGTATATGGAGAACTATGCTGCCTATACTTAATCATCACCATCTAAGCCTTTCCCCAACTATATGGGGTGGGCTACACGAATCCGTTTCGCCATTCAGTTACTGCTCAATCTGGTCTATTGTGTGATGCTATTGTGTGATATATATGTGCTTGGGTTCCCTCCCGCTAACAACTAGCTTTTAGGGGCAAGTTCTCCCAAGTCACATACCAGAAAAAGTTGATGCACGGAGTAATGTTGATACACAGACTCAAGTTCTTGACAAGGTTGCTCAATCAGGTCTTTTAGACATGGCATTCCGACAAAATTGTGATTAATTACTAATACATTATGTAAATGGGAGAGGGCCTGCCATTCGGATAATTTAGTAGAGAAGGATGAATAGTCAAGTATCTAACATGTGGAAAATAATTTTCAGCTCAGAATGGCTCCATACATTCTACTCACTATCATTTTTTGGCGGGCCATATTTGAGCCTCATAATCCCTGCTACTTGGTCACAATAAAGCCCTATTTTTGGGTAAGTTTAGCATTAAAATATTCAAACATTCAATAGCCAATATTACTTGTGGAAGAAGCTAACAAGAAGTAGGGTATAAGGCTTATGTGACTGTAGATTGAGTAGGTGACCTATCCAGAGGGTCTACTGCTAAATGGATAGTGGATTGGTTTCATGATCCCCCCACCCAACCCTCACCATCAGCAGAAACAGGGTTGGCCATACAGGATAGCTCCATGCTTGACCTGACTAGAGAGCCTCAAGCATGGAGATTCCCTGCTTGTCCAACCTTGTTTCTGCCATTGATGGGATGTTGTGGTTGACCCAGGACATTTATTGGATAGGGGATCCACTGGAGTAACCACATGTTCAATCCACATAGTTCATATCAGTCATATCACCAACACTGTGCTGGTGATATTTGTAATTAATGTTATCCATTCATAGTTTGTATTGGCATATCAGCCATTATCTTTACATTTTTTCAGAAGGGGGCATTGCTTGGTGTAATGGTAAAATCTCAGGCTGACAAGCATGAGAATGTCAGTTTGGGTTTGAGAGTGGACACTTTGTGTGGAAAGATGCCAAAGGTTAGGTCCATATCTAGTCTACCCCTTTCAATACCCCATATAGTTGGGGCACATATAGGGTAATGGCAAAAAAAGTAGCCATTCAAAGTTTTAGTTTTATAGTATAAGAATTACCTATAAAAGTGGGCATATTTTGCAAGTGGCAGAAAGGAGAGTGGGGAACCAAAGTTTAAATTTTGGTATTGTGTTGAGTTTGGCTTGGCTTTCAAAGAAGTCAGTTCAGAATTTCAAGCAAAATATCAATTGCATTTTTTGTTCTTTCGACTTCTTTTCATTTTCCATTGTCTTTTGCCACCTCTTTCTCATCTCATCTCTTATTCAACACACCCTATCTTAAATAATTATCTATTCTCCTATTTTGTGTCCATTTAGACTGGAATTGTATGGGGTTGTTATTCTCCATATATTTGGTTTCAGTCACTCTTGAAACCAGAATGAAATCTCAAAATTTTAAATATTTTGTTGAAATTTTTATATTCTAGTTTAATTGTTAAAATAGCATGGTTTTTGGGTTATGGTGCATGCAAGAGATGTGGCTATTGTTAAATGGCTTGATTTGATAAGTTGGTTCTTCGTGAGTATGGATTTTTGTTTTTATACATTTTTTCATATAAAAGGCACTTCCATATTGCTATGCTGCCCAGTGCCCATGTCTTTCTTTTGGAGTTTGATGGAGATTTAACGATTTCAAATCCCACTCTTAACATTTAATTAGAAATGCTCTTCTGTCAAAGTGGAAGTTTGATATATTTTAATAAGTTAAAAAAGAAGATATTATGAAATTTGAGTGATGATTGCTTTACACTTGAGCACCACTCATTTAATATTTCACTTAATAATTGGCCAAGCTTTACCCATGTAGCCCAAGACACTATAATCTCTGCCACATATCAAGTCATTTGTGCATGATCAAAATCTCTTGTTGGTTTACTCTTTGTATCTATGGCTTCTGTATTCAATGTAGACATGTAGTGCTATATCTTTTCTCTTGATGTTTCATTCATCAATTTCCATGTTGAGTTTCTGTCACAAGTAAACAGCTTTTATTTCATGTATATCAGTTTCTCATTTATGGATGTCTAATGCTAATTTTTTGTTTTTCTACTTGATTGGCAGTTTGATTCTGTGCTGTTATAGAAGTGAAAATTTAATCTATCTTCTCTGTTAGCAGGTATATCCAGGGAAGATGGGTATCATAGAAAAGATTAAAGAAATTGAAGCCGAAATGGCACGGACGCAGAAAAACAAAGCCACAGGTTCTTTTTATTTTGAAAATTTGATCTTCCTCGAAGTTCCATTCTAAATCTCTCATGCATCTTATGTGGTGTTTTTTTTTTTTTTCTCTTTTTGATTGTTAATAATTATGTTTTATTGAACTGATAAAAAATAGTTATATTTTATTAATGAGAGTGTGGAAAGTGAAATGTGACTGTATACCCCAGAAAAGGGGAAATATAATAGAGGCCACCAGGAAATTCACAGCAGTAGGGATAAACAAAAAGAATGAGCCTGTAAATGATCCCGAGAGGGTGATTTCCTGTATAGCTCACTCCTTTCCAGCCCATTCTTGGATAAACCATCCACCATGGAGTTCACTTACCTTGAAATTCATTTGAATGAATTGTTCACTCTAAATGTCAAAACTCTTGTATCTCTTGTATGATGATGTAGCAACCATGAACCTTCTGATATTTCCTTTGTCCAACTAATGAGTACTTGTGAATCACCATCCACCTTCACCATGTGCAATCCCAGAAAGAACACGAGTCCATGTCCCTGAAGTGCTGCCAATTTCTCTGCTTCAAGGGAATCTTCAGAACCTATGGTCTTGAATATACAAGAAACTCATTAGTCAGCTCTAGAAGCACCACCTTAGAAATTGGAGCACCTGGTATCCCAAAAAAACATTCATCTAAGTTTAACTTGATTACATCTTGGGAGGGGGACCCCGCCTCATTGATTGCTTGCAAGTACAGGACCTTGCTATTACTTTGCCAACTCCTAAGTCCTAACAAAAGGATCCTCAGACATGTTCCTATACTCTCTCTTAGCTCAGGATCCAAAATCACTCCGATGATGATTAAGTTAATGATCACTTTTCAGGGTTGCTCCTTATTAGAGAGGAAACTGCCATTTCTCTCTTCCAAATACTCCACAATTAGCTGCCCCTGTCAGTTGGTCAATATGCATGATATGGTCACTGCAAAGGCCAATGACTAAGCGTTAACCAGGTTGGCTAATGACTAGTTTGCCTGGTTGACCACAAAGCCATTTAAAGTTTTAGTTGTTTGTATTTACTTCTAATTTTTAAAATGGTATCATATATTCCTTTATATCATTGTCTGCACACAACTTGCTTTAAGCATCTGTTATGGTTTGTCATTGAGGGAACAGGGAAGGTATATAAAATAGAAACAAGGCCTAAAATAAAAGAGAAGTGGTGGAGGAATGCTTTTATTTTTTCTTCTAATCATTAAGTGCTGCTATTCAGTCAACATAAACAAAGGAACCTTTCGAGCCTTCTATTTTTGCAAAGGAGAAACTATGTAATAGTTGTTTTATACCATATCATTTATTACAATTTTGTAATATTTATCATGGTTCACACTATCAGTAAGATTTTACAAAATCTCCCATTTCACCGGGGAGTGGTACAAACTATTTCAATAGTGTTTTTTCCTTCATATTACTGATATGTTGGGGATATTTTAAACGTTGTTGATAAATTAAACATCTAAAATTTAAGATTTTAGCATATTAATGAAAATTTCTGACATTTCATTAAAGCCAATGAAAGATTTTGGAAATCTTTTCTTGAAAGAACAATGGGGATTATGTGTTTGGATGATTGACTTACTATTCTAATCTAATGTGATTCACTTATTATGTAACTATACTTTAAAAAAATGATGAACAATTGGTGAGAGGATTCTCAATCTGATCAAAACATTCAAAGCATATGGTACAAAAAAGATAGAAATCAAAATGTCAAGTAAATGACCTACATATAGAAAACAAGAAAAATAAATGGGGGACAGAGATGTCTACTTGAGTCTCTTAATCTTCTTTTATTTGATATGGTAGTTTGCTATGGTTTTTTTGGGTCTTAAATGTACAATTATATTTCTAATAATCTATGATGTCTCGTAACAAATTTTATGTTTTTAGTAAATTCCCCTAATTTCTTTAGTTTTTTTTTTCCAAATATCTTAATAAAATTAAAAAATATCCCATAGTTTCCCCATTTCTACGTGGAAAAATGTTTTTCAATATTAAAGTTGTGCCTTGGTCTTTATTAACTTACATACAAGATTGTGTCATTATTCTTAAATATAGAAAATATTTTGTTTGGTGGTTGACTAGTCAACACATAACCACCAACTAGTTGCTGTACCACCAAGTGAGGGCAAAACAACTAGTCAACACCTTTGGTACAGTTCCACATGGTTTTATTTATTTATTTATTTTTGATAGAAAACAATAACTTTTTTTTTTGATAGGAAACAATAACTTTCATTAACTTTTAGGAAGAAAATTACAACTGTCACCTTCAAAAAGTAAGGTGACCCCTCATATCACAAACATCTTATAAACATGCCCAAGACAAAGTTTCCCTATTAACTCATTGCTTTGCTAATACAACAGCCAAACCATTTGTTGACCTCCACATCACCGTTTGATGCAGGAGCTGAAGAGGCAAAATTGGAATTTTATGAAAATTTATGTGTTTCTGTATTTTTGGATAGCAGGGGTATTTTCGTCATTTTACAATTTCATGTGGGGTCCAATGATAGGGTTTAATTTGTCTAGTTATAGTTTGTTTATGTTTAAAATTTCAGAGTCATTGCATAAGTAGGATTAGAGTTTTTGAGTCTTGAATTGAAATAGGATATGCCATCTTAGTTTGAGTCCTACTAGGATTATTGAGTCTAAGACTCCTATGATTATTATGAGTTTAGAGTCTATAAATATGAATGGACGTTTTACACAAAGGCAATGAAATATATTGAGTTCTCTTCAGCTTATGCTAACTACGGTGAGTGATTCCCATGCCCTAGAGTGATTCTAGGCACCTTGTGAGTGATTCCAGGTATTTTCTCTCTTCTTTATTTTCCTATTTTCTCTCTTATTTCTTCAAGAAGCCATTACAGCCATAAAATTCTGATCAAGAAGACCATTCAACATTCTCTAAGGACTAGAACTGAGCTGGTCCTACATCAGTTGGCATTAGAGCTAATGGTTTATTCACTATGTTCTCACAAAGTGGTCAATTCTATAGGCCTAGGGTATCTTCTAAACAATCTTACATGTCTAAAATCAATGTGATTGGGTTTCTGAACCATATGAAGGTTCTTTGGTTGCCTTACTTGAGAAGATGGTGGAAGAAAACATATCTAATAATGTTAGATACGGGAGTAAGGTTTTCAAACATGTTAGAAGAGAAAGGGAAATACCGGATTTTAAAGGAGATCATGATCCACAAGAATTCTTTGATTGGGTTGCTGAACTAGAAGAATATTTTGATTGGCATGATATGTTTGACAAACAAAGTATTAGATTTGCTTGCATGAAGCTGGAGGGTCATGCTAAAGTATGGTGGAGAACTCTTGAGCAACAACTAGAAAATAGAGGTGATGATCCAATTAGTACATGGGCAGAGATGAAGAGGTGTTTGTAAGAAAATTACATCCCACTATACTTCCATGACGATCTATATATGGAGTTGACTAATTTCAAGCAAAAGAAGCAGCAGAAAATTACAACAAAGAACTTGAAGTCATTGGGAAGACGGTACAAAGTTGAAAATAAAGTAGATGATTCCTTGCATGTTGATGCCTACCCTAGAGCTGAAGTTGAGGATGAAGTTAAAGAAGAAGAATTTCAAGCTATAGAAATTGTAGATATTAAAAATCAAGAGGGTGCATTACCAATAAAAAATAGAAATTGTTGGAATTTCCAACACCCACGATCAACTTGAGGTTAATGATTAAGAAGAAATAGAAGTGGAGCAAGTTAAAGAAGTTCAAGTGCAAGATACAAATGTGCTGATTGTAGTCGATCCTAGTAAGGAAGTAAGTGGCTTTACCCTTCAAGTTCAACTAGAACTAATTCAAGAATTATAACCTGACGTAGCACAGTTCCACCAACATCAACAGTGGAAGGAGTCCTAGAGTTTGTTGAAGAACCAAGGATAGAAGAACACATAGAGATGGTGACTCCTAAGCTAGAGGTTGAAGGATAGGTTCCAAATGTTGCAGTTGAGAGTTTGGATAAGCGAGGGGAAGATTCATCACAATGGTTGATTGATGAATTAAGTGTTCAAGAAACTAATGTTATCGATGATTTAACAAAGAAGGTTAGGGAAGGCAGTGTTTCAGAAATACACTTCTTTCAAAATCCTTCTCTAGTTTTGTGTATGGCCTCTACTCTATAGTCCAAGCATGTAGCTGTGGAAAGTCGTACATATCAACTTTTCATCCTCAAGTTCTTCAAAACGCAAGGACGAGTTTTTTTTTGAACTGAGGGAGAATGATGCAGAAGTTGAAGTGGCAAAATTGGAATTTTATGAAAATTAATGTATTTCTGTATTTTTGGACAGTAGGGGTATTTTTTGTCATTTTACAATTTTCTGTGGGGTCCAATGATAGGGTTTAATTTGTCTAGCTATAGTTTGTTTATGTTTAAAATTTCAGTCATTGCATAAGTAGGATTAGAGTTATTGAGTCTTCTTTGAATTGAAATAAGATAGAAGAACCAAGGAAAGAAGAACACATAGAGATGGTGACTCCTAAGCTAGAGGTTGAAGGATAGGTTCCAAATGTTGCAGTTGAGAGTTTGGATAAGCGAGGGGAAGATTCATCACAATGGTTAATTGATGAATTAAGTGTTCAAGAAACTAATGTTATCGATGATTTAACAAAGAAGGTCAGGGAAGGCAGTGTTTCAGAAATACACTTCTTTCAAAATCCTTCTCTAGTTTTGTGTATGGCCTCTACTCTATAATCCAAGCATGTAGCTGTGGAAAGTCGTATATCAACTTTTCATCCTCAAGTTCTTCAAAACTCAAGGATGAGTTTTTTTTTTTTTTGAACTGGGGGAGAATGATGCAGGAGTTGAAGAGGCAAAATTGGAATTTTATGAAAATTAATGTATTTCTGTATTTTTGGACAGTAGGGGTATTTTTTGTCATTTTGCAATTTTCTGTGGGGTCCAATGATAGGGTTTAATTTGTCTAGCTATAGTTTGTTTATGTTTAAAATTTCAGTCATCGCATAAGTAGGATTAGAGTTGTCGAGTCTTCTTTGAATTGAAATAGGATATGACAGCTTAGTTTGAGTCCTACTAGGATTATTGAGTCTAACAATTTGACTCCTAAGACTATTATGTGTCTAACAGTTTGACTCCTAGAATTATTATGAGTTTAGGGTCTATAAATATGATGGACGTTTTACACAAAGGCAATGAAATATATTGAGTTCTCTTCAGCTTATGCTAACTATGGCGAGTAATTCCCATGCCCTAGAGTGATTCTAGGCACCCTGTGAGTGATTCCAGGTATTTTCTCTCTTCTTTCTCTTCCTATTTTCTCTCTTATTCCTTCAAGAAGCCATTACAGCCATCAACAGCCATAAAATTCTGATCAAGAAGACCATTCAACATTCTCTAAGGACTAGAACTGAGCTGGTCCTATATCACCGTTCCCTTCTTCTTTCGTTGTTAGAAGAAGCTAGAGTCAAAAAGGTCCACCACACTCGAGGGAGTAGTCTGCCTGTAATCAAAGAGAGAGGAGAACGAATCCCAAATATGAGTAACAAAAGGATAGGAGATTAATAGTTGATTCACCATCTCACCACTATTTAAGCAAAGGCTATAGGCATGAGGGGATAAGCACCAGTTTGGTCTCTTTCTTTGAAGCACATCCATAGTATTGATTTTTTTGAGAACCACTTCCCAATAGAAAGCTCTAACTTTTGGAGGTACAGGAGCATATCGCACTTCTTTAACAGGAAAAGAGATAGCCAAGTTAGTAGATTGCAAAGAGCATTGAAAAACGAAGAACAAGAAAAACAACCTGAAGAGGACTTTGACCACATTCTAGTATTCTACTATCAGGACAAGGCTGATCAAGAAACACTGAGTTTAGAAGAGAAAACAGTTCATCTGATTTCTCTAGATAGTAGTCAAACTCTTTTTCCCATTTCTACATGGCAAAACATTCATCAATATTAAAGTTGTGCCTTGGTCTTTATTAACTTACATTTATATACCAGATTGTGTCATTATCTTATATTTGGAACATATTTTGTTTGGTGGTTGACTAGTCAGCACCTAACCACCGACTAGTTGCTAGATTTCCACATGGGTATATTTATCAAGTATCATATATTTCTTCCTGATTTCTCTAGATAGTGGTAAAACTCTTTTTCCCATTAAGTTGCTCTTCAGCACTGCAAGATTTAATTGATTTCACTGGATACAGAATACCACCTTGGACAACTCAAGGCAAAGATTGCAAAGTTAAGGACACAGTTGTTGGAGCCTCCGAAGGTATGCAAATTTCTGAACCTTAATTTCATGGTTGATTTTCAAATTTTTCCTAATAACAGGCAGAAAATTGTTTTAATAAAAGAGGAAAAAAGATTTTTCAATGGTTTAATAAGAAAAAAAAACACGAGAAGGTATAGGGATAACACCAACATACAAAAGAATCCCCAAATAAAATAGAAAGATTAGTATTGATACAACAAGATAAGAACCTGAGCAGCATTTTACACAAGGCCTAGATAGCCCAAAAATTTCCTCCCCAAAAACTTCAAGTTAGGAAACTCTAGTGGCACCCAAATACAAGAAAAAAGGGGAAATTCATCTAAAACTACATGATGGGCTTATCTTTGACAACAAAGATTCTTGAAGATTTCTCTCCTAACATGCACACCCGAACAAACAACAAAAAAGATGATGCTTCAAAATACTCATTTTTTTTTTCTTTTTGCTTTGGATTCACCTGAGATGTGAGGTCAGTTTCCAAAGATCTTTTGAAGATTTGTTGTGTTGAACCTCCATATTTGAATGAAAAAGGAAAAGCAGGACGATAAGAAAGATGCCATTTGGTAATGAATGAAAAGTCACCTCACATTTTTCTCGTGCAGCCCACTTACCACATTCAGAAATGCCTCTTGAGATTGTCAATACTCAATAATAGTTTCCAAGAACGAAAAAAGTGCATCCACCCTGGGGAGCTGTCTCTTTTCCCAAATACCACAAATCTGAATAACTTATGCTCAGTACTCAGTGCATGATGAAAGGATTGCATAGTAAATAGAAAACTGAAGCATTCCTTCCACCATCAGGCATATGGTTTGGATGAGGAAGTGGAGGCTTTCTTTAGATTATTTCCTGTCAAGCAATGGCCTAAAGGTAGGAGTCCATCATAGGTGAAGTAGAGGGCACCCTCGGCTAGTGGGTTGCCTTCCTCAAGGAGTTTGAGGGAATCACATCAGATCATCTTAGAAGACAATGGGACTTGATTTTTGATTCCTCTTTTTATATTGTAGGAAAGGACCTATACCTTCTCCTTACATGTTTATTTACAGGTCCTTTCTTGAATGATGTCTCTCTTCAATGTGTTTGAAGGAATCTCTCCCTCTTTTGAATAAAATTCATCATACATAAGACAAAGGCACAAAGGTAGGAGACTGAATTGCCTCCTCTGACTCCAAACACTGGCTAAGAGTGACATTTTTAGAGCTTAGGTGATACAATCTTGAAAAAAAGTCACATAATTTGTCCATTTTATACCACTATCATCATAAAATATCACCTCTCCCCATTACCCACTGCAGAACTTGAATCAGTTATAATATTACCTTTTTGACTTCCTTCCCCAATTAAGTCATAGTATGTCCTCAATTAAGTCAGTAAGTCAGGATAAGAACTGTCTGAGTAGTTTCTTAGTCTAAACTGTAAAAAAGTTAATAGATGCTGGACAATCTATCCATATGAGATTGGGATCTAAAGGTTCAAAAATTAAAGATGGAATCTAGACTTGAAGTTTTAATTGAGGTTTAAGTAGCACAAAAATCAAAGATTTTAGGGTTGGTTAAGTAGCAGCTTAGGTGCATCTAGACCTTGAAAACAAAATGGATAATCAAGGTAGATCCAGTTATATTTAAGTTAGGTCTAGTAGTAACTATAGTCTATAGGTATCAGCTTAGAGAAGAGTGGCTTTTTACTGGCACCCATGATCTCTCTGCCAAATCCTTTAAGCCCTTAGTATGGGAACTTTGCTACCATGACAAACAAATAGTGGTCTTTTTTTTTTTCTTCCTTTCTTTTTGAATCTTCTTCAGCATTCCTTTTCCTGGCAATGCAAATTGTGACCCTTCTTGGAGAATTTTGAGTGCCCCTACCCCAGATGTGCTTGTATAGCTTTAAATTGACCCCCACATCCTTTGTTCCCATGGATTTCCGTGCAACCTTCCTGATCTCTTTTATGGCCTTAGGAGTCATCTTCTTGAAGGTGCAGTCATGTAAGTGCTTGTGAAGGTCTTGTACTCCCTAGTAATAATCTTCTCCTTTCCTGCCCTTTGTTTTCTCCATTTTTCACAACTCCATAACTCCAACTATGCCTTAGATGCACTTGTGAAGGATGCACCTCTATATATTTGATTTTTTCCCTACTGGAATAAGCTATGTGGTTGAATGATTTCTTTCCTCTTTTTTTTTTGAGTTACTTTTATATCAACACTTACACTATCATCCTGCATACTGTGCTTTGCCCATTAATATGATTCACTTGGTTTTTTGATGTCAAAAAATTATGAAGCAGGGTTCTAGTGGTGGTGGAGAAGGTTTTGAAGTTACAAAATATGGCCATGGACGTGTTGCACTGATAGGATTTCCAAGGTCTGTGGTCTGTCACTTAGTTGGAATTAGCAATGTGATTTGATTTATAAAATGTTGGGGGCTATTGTTTGGTGCAAGGGTAAAACCTCATGCTGATCAAGGTTTAAAATGTCGATGTCGATGGAAATGTCGCTTACCAAATTATAGGACATATGTCAAAAATGTCGAGGGGAAATATTGTCAAAATTAGAGACATTGTGGAAATATTATGAAATATGTGAAAATATGCAAAGATATTTTGTAAAACGATAAAAGAAGCATGAATGCATATTTCTAGACTATTATCTTATTCCCAACCATTATATAAAGTTAAGAAACCAAGATCAATAACAAATTAGTAAATGACGATTTACTGATTTGTTATGCATTTTGATGTTTTTACAAGGTTATCAGATATTTTCTTTTCTTATTTTTAATTCTGATTTATTATAAATTCTAATATATTTATTTCACACTAGTAAATAGAAATACATTTATTCTGATTTTTTAAATATTAAAGTTATAATACAAATGTTTTATTATAAATTTAATAAACTGATTCTCCTTTTTGTAGTATTAAGATTATGATAAATTCTGATTTCTTATAAAACTTAATGAATTTATTATGATTTTTAGTACTGAATTTATAATAATTATGATTTAGTATAAAATTTATTAAATTTATTCTGATTTTTTATATTAAATGTAGAATATGATTTATTATAAAATTTAATAAACATTTTCTGATTTTAATAAATATTTTAAAAGATACTAACTAGTTAATATTTTATTACTTGAAAAATATTTTATGTTTTATATTATAAAGTAATTAATTTATTCTTTTGTTTTTATATTTTGTTAATTCTTTTTTATAAATATTTTGTTTGAAATATTAAATAGAAATTATTAATGGAAATATTATTAATGTACATTAGTCGACATCTTGTCAAAATTAGTTGACATCCTGTTGACATTAGTCAACATAATAGGAAAAACTGCATTTTCCGACCGAAATAATGTAATTTTTATATTACCATCCATTTTCATGTCGGTGAGCCTCGACATCAACATATGTTGGGCGACATTAGCGACATTTGGCGACACTTGAAACCATGATGCTGATAAGCAAGAAAGTGCAGGTTTGAGTCTTGAGAGTGGTCACTTCATGCTTTTAAGTACCAGAGGTTAGGTCTGTATCCACTATCCATTCCACCCCTCCTGATGGAGGGTAATCAGGGGACCTGAACTGGCTAATGGCCTTATTTGATTTATGCAATGCAATTCTCATGTCAATGGAAGAGGGCATAATTTCTACCTTTTGATTTGTGGATCGGTTAAAGATTCAATTTTAAAAGTTAGCAGTTGCATGCTGTCTGATTGTCTTAAGTACCATGACTTGGGAGAATATAAAAGAAAGTTATTTTATCAGAAAATGATTCTATATAAATGTAATAAGATGAGAATAAGGCCACAACTGATCACCCTTGTAGAGAGCGATAAGATACTTGTCAATAATTCTCTTTAGTTAATGAGAAACAATGTTTTATTAGAAAGAAAAAGACGTGCAACCTATTTTGTGTCATAGAAACTGGATGATGGATTACATTGTAAAGATTTACATTAATAATTGGTGTCTTTTTGGCGGTAGTGTGGGGAAGTCGACACTTTTAACTTTGTTAACGGGAACACATTCAGAGGCTGCCTCGTATGAATTCACAACACTTACCTGCATTCCTGGCATTATACATTACAATGATACTAAAATTCAACTTCTTGACCTTCCTGGAATCATTGAAGGAGCTTCTGAGGGAAAGGGACGTGGTAGGCAGGTAAACCACCTAGAATGTTTTTCTGTTCTGTGCTTTTGTATTAATTTTTTATCTGAAAATATTAGATAGTACTATCAGCATGTAAAACATGCATGCCTATTAATTTTCTTTTTCTCCTAAATGAAATAAGATGATTTGCCGAGAAGGCAACATGTTTTGGTAAGATTTGTTATATTTTCCAAATGGAGCAGATTCTTATTGTGGATAACAATAGTTCAGTTAATGTTTTATCTCTCAGGTTATTGCAGTTTCCAAGTCATCAGACCTCGTGCTGATGGTTCTTGATGCCTCAAAGGTGAGTCCTGATTTTGTACTTACAGTGTCTTTACTGTTACCAACTTACCAATTTTCGGATATGTTTTGTAACCACCTATGGTACTTCTTTGCTGTTTTGTCTATTATAACTAAGATGATAATGAATTTCCATCTTTCTTCTTTTTGGTGTTTTGACACATGGAATTCAAACTCCTTATGGCAGAGGATCCAACCAAGCATGAAAGAACTAATTTCACCACCTTAATGCCTGGAACCGCCCAAGAGGTGTATTGTTTTTTGTCTTATCCATGATTGATGTGATTCTGGGGTGGAATCACAAGTGAATTGTGTTTCAGACTTTCGTGGATCATGTTTCACATTTTATTGAGTCTCATCCAACGTCGAGTCCTGGTTCACATGTTAACTTGCCATTTCGAATGGATTGACTGCAAGCCAAGTACCAGTTCATTGTTCTCTTTGTTCTCTTTCTTTCTCAGTGCAAGTTTAAGACAAGGCAACAACTCATCAAAAGCTGAGAAATAAATGACCGAAATAATTGCGATCAATTTCATTTTCCCTCAATTTCTCTCAATTCTCTCTCGCTCAAGTCTCATCCCATATAATATAATAATTTTAAATTTGATCAATAGAATTAAAAATAAGTTCCCCAATATATTTCTACCAATTACATTTGATTCCCCTAATTAGTTTAGCAATCTGACACCCTGTAACATACACTCATATCAATGGTTAACACTCTTGTACAAATCACTAAGGGCACAAAGAATAATAAAAATAAAAAATACATATAGACATGTATATTAACAAGTATAACATACATGTGTATATCTTAACACCCAGAAGTGGGAGATGCAGCGGATCATGGAGCATGAGCGAATCATTGGAGCTGTGACAAATTGTGAAAAAACTCCAAAAATTGCAGCATATCTATTTGTATTATAATATCTTATATGTTTTTATATTATATTTTTGCAATAACATACTTTTGTATGTATATGCATAGTGGTGTACATGGGTATATCAATGCTTGTGTTTATATGTGTTGAGCTTATTAGGGATGTTCAAATTTGGTTACCAAACCAAACAGAACTGAATAAGCCAATTTGATTTGGTTATTTCAGTGTTTGGTTTGGCTCAATTTGATGATTTTGGAAATATCGGTTTTTGGTTTGGTTTGACAAAAAAATTCAACCAAACTGAATTGAAAACCAAATTAACCAAAACAAATACATATATTTATATTTTAATTATAAATATTAACATTAATATTAACATTAATATATATTAATATTACTATTTATAATAATAACAATATATTTCATTATAATTGTTGATATATAAATATAACATACATTTATAACTGATTTGAATTCGGTTCAGTTTTCAAGTCTAATTTGGTTTGGTTTGATTCATGAAAATGACCTAACTGAAATCTCGGTTAGGTTCTATTTCCGAATTGAACAGAACCGAGCTGACCAAATGAACACTCCTATTATATATGGCAGAGATTTAAAAGGCGTGCTTAGGCGCACAGACAAGGCACATTTTGGGGTATGCGCCTCGCCTAGGTCCTAGGCGCACTCCTTTCAAAAGGCGCACGCCTGATGCGCCTTGCGCCTCAGCCCAGGCGTGCCCCTTTTTAAATTTTTGCACTTTTTGGCTGTTTTTTGAGTCTAACGGCTGGGCTGGGGGCTCTGCCCCCGGACCCCAACCACGCCCCTCAAGGCAAGCCCAAACAAGTCTATGTTAGGGTCTGAAATTCTTATTTCTCACATAAAAAATAATGATTTTATAACTTTCATTGCCTTTTAAGAAGATATTTTATTGCAATGAATGAATGAACAACATTAGCAAAGAACCCCCTATTTGCTAATGTTGTTCATTCATTCATTGCAGTAAAATATCTTCTCAAAAGGCAATGGAAGTTATAAAATCATTATTTTTTATGTGAGAAATAAGAATTTCAGACCCTAACATAGACTTGTTCGGGCTTGCCTCGAGGGGCGTGGTACAAAGGCGACTCATAGAATCAAGAATGCAGTATGTTTTACATCACATTAGCTACTTGAAGCAATGCAATTAAGGGGAAAAAGTGATTGCGGTTTTTACATGCTTGAAAATGCTTTATATGTTTGCTTTTATTTTTAAATTTTCATTTGAATACACTTAAAATGTTATGTTTATGTATTTTAATTTTAGACAATAGTTTTTCAAAACATTTATTTTAAAATTTAAGTTTATATTTTTTATTAACATTATGTTTAATATTTTTTGAATTGTTTTTGCATTTTTTAAAATTTTTGGCTTTTTTTTTTTGAATTTTCTGACTTTTTTTAAATTTTTTTAGCTTTTTTTTTTTTAATTTTGTGCTTTTCTTAAAAAGGCGCTTGCCTCGCCTTGCACTTTTAAAACACTGATATATGGTATTAGTGTAATGATAATTAACTAATTGTTTTTTTGATCTATCTATCCATATTAATTTAGAATTTTTGTAAAGACTTGTTATAATGGTTCAACTTCTTGTAGTTGTAGCTCTAGGTCAAGAAGAAAAGGGAGAAGAAGAGAAGGAGAAGTAGAAGGAGAAGAAAAGAGAATAGAAAGAATAGTCAAAACTGGAGAGAATGATCTCTCACCCAATTGACCTATTTATTATACAGGTTTGCAAGACATGTACAATGACTGTGATGTACTTGAGTATGGGATATGTAGCTTAAAGTAAAATAAAAAGGTCTAATCACAACTCAATAAATAAGAACATAAAGACTAAAATATGAACATAAAGACATATACTCCCCCTCAAGTTGGAGAGTATATGCCATATAGTCCTAGCTTGTTACTTATGTAATTCACTCATCCTTGACTCAACCCATTTGTAAACAGATCTGTCTATTGATTTTCTGAGCTCACATGTTTTGTACTGATCTACCAAGAACCTTTTCTCTTGTAAAGTGACGGACAATCTCTATGTGTTTTGTTCTCTCGTGAAAGGCTGAATTAGACGAAATATGAAATGCAGCTTGGTTGTCACAATAGAGTCTCATAGGACTGTTCACTGAATACCCGATCTCTTGTAGGAGGTTTTTCAAGCACACTTGCTCATAGGCAGTATGTGCCATGGCTCTATTATTATTTTTTTTTATCAATGTGCCATGGCTCTATGCTTAACTTTAGTTCTATTCCTTGCCATAACTGTTTGTTTCTTGCTTTTCTATGTTAAATTTCCTCCTAGGAAGGTGCAGTACCTTGTGGTGTATCTTCTACCAAATACCGAGCTAGCCCAATTTGCATCGGTATAGCATTCTATTTTAAGGCTCCTTCCAGACTTATACAACAACCCTTGTCTTGGTGCTCCCTTCAAGTACCACACAATTCTAATAATTACATTCCAACGAGGAACCCAAGGGTTCTCCACAAACTAGCTAACCACACTAAGTGCAAAGGAGATATCTGGTTGGGTAATAGTTGGATAGTTTAACCTTCCCACTAATATTTTGTACTTGCTATGACCATCAAACTCTTCAACTGCATCAGTGCTCAGTTTAGCATTAAGCTCTATGGGTGTTTTAGCTAGTTTAACACTCAACAACCCTGTCTCTTTTAATAAGTCAAGAACATACTTCATTTGACACAAATTGATACAATGCTTCGATCTAGCAACTTCTATACCTAAGAAATACTTTAGTTTGCCAAGATCTTTTGTTTGGAAGTGATGTTGTAGAAAGCCTTTTAATCTGTTGATCCCTAGCCTATCACTGCCAGTTATAGCAATGTCGTCTACATATACCACCAATAGAATTTTCCCAATGTTAGTGTCATGGTTGAATATTGAATGATCAACTTGACACTACTTCATCCCAAATTCTTTTACCACTTCATTGAATCTAACAATCCAAGCAAACATAGACTATTTCAGCCCGTAAATTGCCTTCTTAAGCCTACATATAGACTTCTTTAAGGAGATCACCATGTAAGAAGGCAATTTTGATGCTGAGCTGAAATAGGGGCCAATCATTCATAATTGCTAGAGAGATCAATACATGAATTGAACCAATTTTGGCAATAGGAGAGAAGGTTTTCATATAGTCCACTCCATGCAACTATGAGTAACCGTGTTATAATGGTTTGGCTTCTTGTAGTTGCAACACTAGGTCAAGAAGAAAAAGGAGAAAAAAGAGGATAGAATGAATAGTCAAAACTGGAGAGAATGATCTCTTACCCAGTCAACCTATTTATTATATAGGTTTGCAAGACATGTACAATGACTATCATGCCCCTACTTAAGTATGAGGACATGTAACTTAAAGTAAGATAAAAAGGTCGAATCACAACTCAATAAATAAGAACATAAAGACCTTTTCCTTGACCTTTACACTTTGTCAAACTTCAAAGGGAAAAGAATAAGTTTTTTGGGTAATCCTAGCCCAAGTGGGGTCAATTGGAATATGGGTTTCAGAAGGGGTTTGAGGGAAAATGAATGTGCATCCTTAATTCACTTGCTGGATCTTCTAGGACAAATTCTTTTGGACCCATCCTTGGAAGATTCCAGAATTTGGAAAGGCTCCACAGATGGCCTATTCTCTTGTTCCTCTTTCTTTAATGTTCTTGCCTCACCTAGCAGCTCGGATGGGGACTTCCCTGTAAAAGAAATTTGGAGTAAGCCTATCCCCCCAAAAATTCAAGCCTTTTGTTGGGAAATTTTCCTTGGTAAGTTAATACGTGTGATATGTTGCAGAAAAGAAGGCCTTTTGCTTGCCTTTCTCCTCACATGTGCTCCCTTTGTAAGGAAAAAAGTGGTGAGACCTTGACACACCTATTTTTATCTTGTTCTTTTGTGCATCTTGTTTGGGATTCTTTTTGTCTTCTCTTTGGTTGTAGGTGGGTTTCTCCTCAAGATGTGGCAGGTCTTTTTAACCGAGATTTTTTGAGGCAACCAAAGAAAAGAGGGAAGGTTGTGTGGAAAGCAACAAAGGCAGCTATTTGTTGGGTGATATGGGAAGAAAGGAATAACAGAATATTCTTAGAAAAGAGTAAAACCACGGAGGAGGTGATTGAAAAAATCAAAATTAAAGTAGCCCATCGGGTAAGCTCTTTGCATATCTTCCAAGAGTTCTCAGCTACAGACATTATAAGATCCTAGACAGAAGTAGCACAATCTTCAAGAGTGAAAGAGAGAGTAAGGATGGAATGGAAACCCCCAGATGGTAATAGAATTAAACTAAATTTTGATGGAAGTTCATTTGGAAATCTGGGATTGTCAGGTATCGGGGGAGTAATCAGAAATTCTGAAGGGAGGATATTAGCATTATTCTTTGGACCTATTGGCATGGGCAGCTCTCTAAAAGCTGAGGTAATGGCTTTGCTACAAGGATTGAAGATAGCCAAGCAACTTGGAATGAGGAAAATTGAGGTTGAAGGGGATTCCAAGGTGATCATCTCTTGGGCTAATAACAATAGAACTACTCCGTGGACCTTCAAACAAGTGATAAAGGAAGTGGAAAAGGTTGCAAGGGAGGTAGTGGCAGAATTCAAATGGGTTAGGAGTGCAAACGGGCTAGCTGATCATCTTTCTAAACAAGGGGTTTTGAGGCAACAATTGTTTTGGGCTGCATTGTAAAAGGGGCGGAAATACATAATCGTATGGGACTTCTAGTTCCATACACAAAGTTGTAAAACTTCGTAAATCTAATTTCAAATAAAAGTTTCCTTTGATGATAAAAAAAAAAATAACAAAAAGACCAAAATAATCCTGACTAGTTGATTCTAACAGGACAAAAGTGCCAAGAATAAAAATTGTTTCTTCTTATGAAAGCTAGCAATATAATTGTTATTATTTTAGTAAGTATGGTAATATAATTATTATAATTAACAATTCCATTCTACCTTTAATCTATAGTATAAATCTTTATTTTTTTCAAGGTAGAAAAGGTAGCAGGTAAATATGCTATAATTGTTCCATGTACTACATTATGAGAAGGTGCAAAAATGCAGGATAGGGGGAATGATGATATGAGGAAGAAAAAGTGGAATTAATATCAACAAAGATGAACAATGGACCAACATGAAATGAATTTGAATTGTTTTACCTATTTAGACAACCATGTTTCAGATATTTCTAATTGTGATTCATATAAATCATTGTGCCAAAATCACATGAATTGTGAATCTGTGATTCAAATCCGTTCTCTCCTATAGGCAGTTCTGGGCACTAATGTATATAAACATGTGTTCGATAAATGCACTGACACTTTGGAGCTTTTTACATTTGGCACTCCAATGATTTGCTCCCAGTCCAGCTATTTGGAGCTTAATCTGCCTTTCCAGGTTCCCAACAATAGCAAAACGAATTTCATTCTATCATATCATAGCTTGGGCGCCTCCTGAAAACTTGGGCTAATATTTCCAAAGCTGATTTGCACCAAGGAATAAGTGTATGACATTCTTTTCTTCCTTGTTACTTTGGGAAACAAAAGTTTTAAGCTCTAATCACCACTTGACACTTGAGAATTAAGTGTATGGCATTGTCGTCTTCCTTGTTGCACATAATGTATTCACTTGCTGTCTTCTTTAGAATATCAACCATCTAAGCTCTATGATTTCTATCTAAGGATAGAAGACAAGCAAATGCTTTAATTCTTGGAGGAATATAATTTCTATATACTAACAATAGAATGCCCTACCTGATTTCTAATGAGGGCATCATTGAAGAGATTGGAACTTGGTGAATTCTCCATGTTTAACCATAACTTATAAAAAAAAAAAACATAACTTTTATTATTATTTTTTTTACTGCAAGTGTAGCAGTTAGATTTTGAAGATTTGAACTTCTCAAAGTTCAACCGAATTTTATGAGTTTTATGATTAAAAAATCTTTAATTTCAAGTAACACTACATGCCAACCAAAATCCAAATCCTTGTCTTTAGCCTTTTTTGCAATTATTCCCAGCAACTTGGATGGTGTAAGAGTTGGCTGTTGCTTGAGAGTATATTTTTGGACCTTTTATTTTGTGTTAGTATTTCAAGCTTTGGGTATTTTCTTCTTTTTTATTCCTTATAAATACTGATTGAAAAATGTGTCAGAGTGAGGGTCATCGTCAAATATTGACAAGAGAGCTGGAAGCTGTGGGCCTACGTTTGAACAAGAAGCCTCCTCAAGTAAGACTATTCTTTCAAGGATGTTTATGACTGTAAATTATAAAAAATAAGGGATGTTCATGGCTTTCAGCGTTCTCATTTATCTGATTTTATACCTTTGCGTATGCAATCTCATCTCTCTGGTGGTGATATATATTTATATCCATATCTTTATTTTTCTGTATTTATACTTGTATATTCTTGCAGATATCTCCTTAACATTTTTTGCAGGCATCTGCATATGAGCACCCATTAACCATCACAGGTTATCCAGTTTTTAACCCATGTGTCTAGGGAAAGTATAAAACTATTTGAAGATACATCTGTCAGTGTACTCCTTCCATAAGAATAAGCTTATGGAAAGATTTTTCTTGGGGGGAGAGGGCTTTGTTTGGGCTTCAGATTTTCTTTGACCTAAGGAGGTGGTTTTCTAGACAATTTGCCTGATGCACTTGGTTCGTACTTAGTTTTCCATCTACTGTTGGATCATATATGGGAGTTGAATAGGGAGTAACTGGTTTTCTCCAGTTCACTCAACACAACATTTGTTGAGTTTTTACTAGATTTTTGACAGATAAAACTTGGCATTTTGGTAATTAATTTTTGGTTCAAGTTCAATCTCCTGGACACCAAGCAGAGATATCTGTATGTGAAATATTATATCACTTTGTAGGTTGTAAGGATCTTGAGAATTCTGTTAACTTTTATATTTTTCTTTTCCCATGTGCAGATATACTTCAAAAAGAAAAAGACTGGGGGCATTTCTTTTAACAGCACAGTTCCTCTGACACATGTAGATGAGAAGCTTTGCTATCAAATTCTACATGAGTACAAGATTCACAATGCAGAGGTATCCTCCTATATTTGAATTCTGCTACATTTGTAAGTGCCTGAAATTCAATAAAATGGCTTATAAGAATATACTTAACTTGCCTTAAACCCAACTATTTATGGTGGGCTACCCATAAAAAAGATGAAGTCGAGCAGCATTTGAGATGGATTAGTAAGTTATTGAAGGGGTGAGGTGGAGCCAAAGGTGCTGTCACACAGGAAAGCCCAGTCAACTATATGAAACATGGTGCTAAAATCATTTTAGGTAGTCTAACTGCGAATCCGTAGTTGACCTAATGGTGTGGTCTTATCTAAAGGAGATGTAAAGAGAAATGAGTGTTAAAGTGCTTCAGCCTAGGTGTCTTTTAGGTCATCAATTTTCAACTGAAGGCCTTAATGGAGCTGCTACCACTGTATGATATTAATTTTTAGCAAGCAAGATAGTATTTTTGAAGAAGACAAGAATCATAACGTTAATTTGGTGTAACAGTTTATCCTCTTCATAGAAATAAGAGGGGACGATTCACCATGCATTTACAGTATTGCCTTTGATCTTTACAGATTAGAAAGAAACTAAGATTACTAGAAGTAACTTGCGAAAAGAAAGAGTATATTTTCCAATGTTTTCTATTACCTGACCTATGATTAGTAAGAATAGATTAATACCTTTTAAAGAGTCAATAAATATAACCAGAGCTGCTTTGATTATTGCTCAACATTAACAAGTCTCTGTGGTCAAGGAATCCTTCAAAATCCCATCTCAGAGCAAAACAACTCATGTTGTCCCATAACTACCAACCTGAAACTTGTGTTTTAGTTGGGTACCTGACTATAAACCTGCATCTTTTTTTGGCCTTGGGTTGATTTCTATCACCTAGGCCTCCAGAGGAATGAATGTTCAAAGAAGGAACATAGCTCTAATTTGACTAGGAGAACTGATCATCCACATGGGAATCTATTAAGACTTTACCATTGTACTTATACTCAGAGAACCAATCTGGACCTCATTTAAGTTTACCCAATCTGATCTGTGGTAACTTGTCAAGTAACCTGGGTTGACATTGTCCTTTTTGTTATCGTCCCTTAGTCTCCCCTTCCCCCATTTACTCTCTCTCTCTCTCTCTCCCTCTCCCTCCCTTATCTGTATCTCTAATATTTTATTAGTAGGAAATTATAACCATTTCAGTTGCTAATAGTTTTTCAACATGCAATTGCTCTATTATATACTATTTATATTGTATTATTATCTTTGAAATATTCAAATTAATAGGCTTAAAGTGATTTGTCTTTTAAATACAAGGATCTATCATGGTTTGGTATCAAATTTAATCTTATTTATTAAGGGTTTTGGTGTTTTTAAAATTTAACCTAGAACTGAGGGTTTTCTTTGTCAAAATGCATGAGTCCCTTGGTGCTTTATTGTCAGCCACCCAGAAGGCCAGAACTTAAATGGGATTTTAATCAAACTTCCAAAGTGCTGCTACAGAAAACTAATTGAAAACAGGACTCTTTGGCATCCCAAATAGTTGTGTTGGCTAAAGTAGCACATTCTAGTACTAACCTAGATCTCAAATCAAACTTTTCTGTGATGAAAACAGTATTGGGTGATTCAGTTTTCAGGAACCAAGATAGATGTCACAACATTGAAAGAGATTAGTGGTCCAGATTGAAATCTGGCCTCAACAATTTTTAACAATTTCAACAATCTGGAATTGGTAAAATCTCTGGCTGAAAAGCATGACAATGCAAGTAACTCTCAACCGTAGGTGGTAGTAGCAGGACTCGAATCCGCGTATCCGCTGGGACTACCCAGCTAACATACCAACTGGCCACCACTCAGTTGGTATGACAATGCAAGTTTGAGCCTGAGAATGGCCACTTTGTGCAAGATAATGTCAAAGATTAGGTCTATATCCAGTTCACCCTTCCCAATACCCCTGGGACCAACATTGGGCAATGGCCCTTTGTAACAACCTAGAAATGGCCAGTACAGAATTTTTTTTTGGATAATTATACATAATTAAAATTTCTCTGAACGTTTAAAAAAAGATATTGTCATCTTGGAGTGAATAATTTGATAGTAGAAGGGGATTCCAAGGTAGTAGTGGGCTGGTTGACAAGTCCAGAAACAGCTTGTTGGGGCTACAGGGATCTGTTAAAGAAAGTTAAATGGCTGACAAGAAACATGTCAGTCAGGTTTCAGTGTGCCAGCAGATCAGCAAATGTAATGGCTGATTCTCTGGCCAAGCAAGGGGTGTCAAGGGGAGATCTGTTTTGGGCCACTTTATAATTATGCTTCAGGCTGGTGTATGTTCAGTGGTTATGGTTCAGTCCTAGGGGGTGGTAACACCTCGTGCCTCCTCCAAGGCTGACTGTATTGTTATTATTTGAATTTATAAAACTATTCTCATTTATAAAAAAAAAATACATAGAAATCAACCAAGGAACTTTACCAATTAAAAAAAAAAGTCAACCAAAGAACCTAATCTTTAGGCTATGTTTGATTTGCTAGAAAATAAAAGAGAAACAGAAAGACGAGGGTAAGTTCTTAAGGAATTTCACAAAAATCCTCAAGATCTTCCCCTCAACTTTTTGTTTCTATCTTATTTTCTATCAAATGAAACACAATATTAATCACTTTTTTCAATACTTTGTCGCAAACTTCAATTTCACTTTTCTATCGGATATGCATATCACAGATTCTCCATCAGGAAACTCCAGATTTAATTAGTAGACACCCAAAAACATAAGTAAAGCTATCCGTAATTCTTTTTAACCTTGTTCCGATACCATATCACCATAAGTGGATCAAAACTTCTTTAGGGTTCCAAGTTCAGACCAAGAACAAAGAAAACAAGGCTAAATGGATGTTTGGAATTTATCAACCTCCATCCCCAAAGATTGAACTAATTTAGAGAGGCTTATATATAAAATTACGAGAATTTACTTTTGGACAAGTAAGACGAAAATAGAAAGGCAACAAAAATCTATCACAATCAATAAAAGACTATCCAAAAAAAAAAAAGGAAAAAAGAAAGAAAGAAAAAAGAAAAAGAAAGAAAACAAATGACATAGTGCTACTGCTGTAGACTAGTACAGTGGGACAGCTATGTGAAACCCTTTCACAGGTTTAATAAGTCTTTCTTTTATGAAGTGTCTTGTGGGTAAAATGAACTTTTGAAGATAAAAACGTAATATTGAAGATATAGCAAATGGAATCCCTATATGAAAGGGCATTCTGAACCTGCTCCATTTAATTTGGCAATATCCTGAATGTTATAATTTGAATCCAATTTTTCATTCTTTGTACTATAAGGTGAGTTATATGCTGATAAATTCTCTTATAGGTATTATTTCGTGAGGATGCCACAGTGGATGATCTCATAGATGTTATTGAGGGCAATCGCAAATATATGAAGTGCATATATGTCTACAACAAAATTGATGTTATTGGTATTGACGATGTGGACAGACTAGCCCGTCAGCTAAATTCTGTTGTCATTAGCTGCAATCTGAAGGCAGGTTCTACACCTTTTTTTCTCTTTTAAATTGTGTACGAAGAAAAAAGGAATTAAAACTTGGTTTTGATACATGACTTGGGTAATTACTAAAGGTGATTATGGAGTCAAGTTGACTCCATTATATGAAGTTTCCGGTAACTTTGCTACTTGCTTACACAAATCACTTTTGGGGGTGCTAATCAAGATGGGGATGAATCTTCTTCTGGTGTTCAAACTCAAAATTTCTGGCATATCTAGATGGGATTTTCCATTTTCTATGTGCTTCAGCTAAGTATCATTAAAACGAATGTTTGATCTGTTAACAGTTGAATTTAGACAGACTTCTTGCAAAAATGTGGGAAGAAATGGGGCTTGTAAGAGTTTATACAAAGCCTCAGGGGCAGCAACCTGATTTCACTGATCCTGCAGTTCTTTCTGCGGTAGGTTCCTGTCCTGTCCTTTTAAGTTTTTATGATTTGGTAGGTAAGCATTTCATCTTGGAGTCTTTACTTCTGTTGGTATTGGTTTTCTGTGGTGTCTGGTTTTAGGACAGAGGTGGTTGCACGATAGAAGCCATGTGTAATCACATACACAGGAGTCTGGTGAAGGATTTAAAATATGCGCTGGTATGGGGAACAAGTGCAAGGCACTACCCACAACATTGTGGTCTTGCTCATTCTCTCCATGATGAGGATGTCATTCAGATTGTAAAGAAAAAGGTACATGGACTAGTTTTTGTCAGTTGATTTCCTTGTTTTTCCTTTTTCTAACTTTGGATCAAATTGTTTTAACCTAATTTTGCAACACTCATACCCTATTTCTGCCACATTGATAGATATGGAACCAATCCAATCTGTCCATCAGATAGGGGATCCTTTGGATTGGTCATGCATTTACTTCTTCAATCCATGTCTATCCTATACTCACACTGTTTATTGGGTTTTTTCCCAGGTGATATTTTTCTTTTTGAAGAAGGTAAAGTATTACATTACATTATATTATATTGTATTATATTAATATGGTAATAAGGAAATACATCATCCAATGTACATTGAGAGACTGTTGTACACTGGGAAATTACAAAAAGAAACATATGAAGAGCAATCCAAAAGAAAGGCCCAACTTCCAAAAAAGAACCAAGTTGGAGACTTAGTTCCTCTGTACACCTAACCAAGAATAAAATATTCCTTTGATATTTCTATATATTTCCTCTATTTCAGTGTATTTGCCCCAAAGAATGTGCTGATTTCTATTCCTTTTTCAAAAAATTGTTTTCCAAAACAAAACATTGTCATTTCCTATGTGAATTTGCAATTGATTAATAGATTGTTTGGGGATTCTGAGATGTCATTGCATAGAGAATATAAAGCACTATTCATAGGCTCCCTCTTCTTACCAGGCACCTTTCAAGAGATGCAGTCCATGCTAGGAAAGCTGTTTTTGATGGGATGCAGTCCATTCTAGCTCAAGGGAAAAAACATTTTCCTTCTGGACAGTCAATTTGTTATAAAAAGACTGAACTCAACTTGCCTAAATTTTCCCATGACCAAATTCTTTTCATCATCCACCTTGGTATTAGTTTTTTTTTTTTTTTTTTTTTTTGCTTTGAATCAGATTTAGCAGCCCAGATATTGGATTGATTTCCCAATCTTTTAGTTTCCTTCTAAAGGCAAAACTCTAGATCACCTCATCATTGCCTGTTCATACTTCACAGTAGCACTCTTTATCAGTTACCACAGCATCTTTATCTTGGGTTTGATAAAAAAAGTGAAGGGAATATTTCCTGTAGAGTGAAATCCCCACACCATCTCTGATCATGTTGCCATTTTCCCACCTTATACTTCATTCCTTTTTGAAAATCAGTAAGGACTTTTTGAATATCACTCCAAACTGCACAACCCATGGGGGACAAAGCAGGACCAGGGTCTAATGCAGGAGAACAGGTCTAGCAGATCTGTTCTAGTGATTTTTACAGAAAAACCACTCAAACTGTTTGAGAAATTCAAGAGAAAGAAAGAAAATAGAGCGAATATCCTCTTTTTTCTTCTTTGAACAACAGCTAATAATGTTCTTCTTAAATGAGGCGACCCTCCATGAGCTCCTTATTGTCTAGGCATCACTCTACATGTTAATCTATTTTGGTATTGCCTGATTGTCATAGTTATGTAGTATATCCTAGAGGTAGTCTTTATTTTATATTATGGTGGATTGTTGTTATATCATTTGGTGTAGCAATATAAGACATGCCCTTGCCAAGTTATTTGGTTTTTCATTTGATTGATAGCAACACATTTGTGTTTTATTGGATGGTCATAAGAAATTGTTTTAACTATGTGAACTCATGAAAACCAAATCACCCAAGTATGCATTCACTGAGTGATTTGGTTTATCCTTTTACTTATAAGGTTTTTTAGAAGCTACAAGGAAGTGTTAATCATTATGTGAACTCATCCCTCAACATGTTAGGCTACCTTCATATTCGTTGATATTCCTAGTAAGGTAGGTAGTGTCCATATCATACGGTAGCAGGTAGTTCATGTATTACTTGGGGTAGCAACAACAAGCATGCACTCATTAGGTATTTTTGTCCTTCATTTGATTGATAGAATGTTCGTGTTTTATTGGAGGATTGCAAAAAGGTGTTGTTACCATGTGTACTAATAGAAACCAAATTACCTAGGCATGCAGGTGATTTGGTTTTAAATTTGATTATTAGCATGTTTGTGACTTATTGGAGGCTCACAAGAAATTGTTGT
This sequence comes from Nelumbo lutea, assembly GCF_056320005.1. Lineage (NCBI taxonomy): Eukaryota > Viridiplantae > Streptophyta > Magnoliopsida > Proteales > Nelumbonaceae > Nelumbo > Nelumbo lutea. The sequence continues at coordinate 3,068,979 of NC_142689.1, forward strand.
AACCATGTAAACTCATCGAAATCAAATCACCTAGGCATGCAATCACTAGGTGATTTGGTGTTTCTTTTGATTGATGGCATGTTAGTGTTTTATTGGAAGGCCACAAGAAAGTACTGTGACCATGTGGACACATTATAACACACGTTAGGCTACCTTGGCACTTCTTGATTGTCATAGTAAGGTAGTAGACCTTAGAAGTAGCCTCTATTTTTTCATGTTAGTGGGTCATTTTTGTATTATTTGGGATAAGAAAAAGCATGCACTTGTTGGGTGATTTGGATTTTCATTTGATTGTTAGCATGTCTGTCTTTTACTGTAGGATGCAAGAAAGCGTTGTGACCATATGAACTCATTGAAACCAAACCACCCAATCTTGCACTCATTTAGTGATTTGGTTTTTTATTTGATTGATAGCATGCATTGATAGCATGCTTGTGTTTCATTGGAGGGTCACATGAAAGTGTTCTGGCCGTGTGAACTCATTGTTCAAAATGTTAGGTTGCCTTAGTATTTCTAAATTGTCATAGTTAGGTATTAGACCCTAGAGGCAATCTCTATTTTTTCATATGATAGTGGGTTGTTAGTGTGTCATTTGGGATAACAATAAGAAGATGCTCTCATTGGATAATTTGGTTTTTCGTTTGATTTATAGCATGACTTTGTTTTATTAGAGGGCCACAAGTATGTATTTTGGCCATGTGAACATATTGAAAGCAAATCACCTAGGCAAGCACTCATTGGATGATTTGGTTGATAGCATGTTATGCTTTATTAGAGGGCCACAAGACCCTAGAGGCATGCCTTTCAAGGCATCAAGGTGAGAATAGGTGATGGGGCACCTCATTGCCTAGTAGCCAAGGCAATGGCCTTTTTTTGAATAAAACCATGAATCCTAGGACAATTCCCTAGGTTCCATGGCAAGTAACAATCTTTCACTATTAATTGTTTATAATCTTTCTGTCTTGGTGAATGGTGCTTCTTGTGGACGTTTTAAGAGCACAAGGGGACTGAGGCAAGTGGATCCACTTCCCCCCTTTTTTTATTTGTGTGACAGAAGCTTTGAGTAGATTGATGAAAAGGGCCACCTCTGGAGGTTTTATAAAAGGCTTTGTAGTGGGAGGTGAAAGGGTAGGGATTGATGAAAAGGGCCACCTCAGGAGGTTTTATAGAATGCTTTGTAGTGGGAGATGAAAGGGTAGAGTTTTCCGTGCTGCAGTATGTTGATGATACACTTATATTTTGTGATACTTCTCTCGAGCAGCTTAACTATGCAATGGCTGTTCTTTGGTGGTTTGAGATTGTGTCGTGTTTACACATAAATCTGCACAAAAGCGAGCTGGTCATGGTGGGGGAGGTACAAAACTTAAAAAGTTGGTCAGACGAGTGGGGGTGTAGATCAGGAAGCCTGCCTTTGAAATATCTAGGGATGCTACTAGCCACAAAATGCAACTCCAAATCAGTGTGGGAACCCATTGTGAAGAGATTTTATAAGAGGCTGACCTCTTGGAAAGCCAAATACCTTTCTTTTGGAGGAAAAGTTACTTTATTGAAGAGTGTATTGTCTTCTCTAACTATTTATTTGCTATCTTTATATCCAATTCCAACTAGAGTAGCAAATGCATTAGAAAAGAAAATGAGAGATTTTTTATGGGGAGGGTGGAGAGATGAGAAGAAATACAACTTGGTAAGTTGGAAAAAGGTATGTAAATCTTAACTTAAAGGAGGATTGGGTGTTCGGAGAGTGAAGGATGTTAATACAACCCTTTTGGGAAAGTGGTTTTGGAGGTTTGGTGAGAGCCAAGGAGGCCTATGGAAAAAGGTAATAACTGCCAAATATGGGCAGAACCCTGTGGGTTGGGAGCCTGGGGTGTCAAATCAGTCTTGTGGGTGGTGCTCCATTTGGAGGGGTATAAGGAAAGCATACGACCCTTTTATAAAGAGAGTAAGGTTTAAGATTGGAGACGGCCATTAGGTAAAAATCTGGAGAAATGTAAAAAGAAAGATGGGTTGAGCCTCTATTTTTGGCCTAGGGAAGGAAGAAAAGAAAAGGATGAAAAAGGAAGAACAAGAAGAAAATAATCAATGTGTTGATTGGGCAAAATTTTGAGTTACCAGTTCTAGTTTTGAAGTAATCTCTATTTTTTCATATGTTAGCAGGTTGTCTTTGTATCATTTGAGGTGGGAAAAGGCATGCACTCATCAGGTGATTTGATTGTTATGATTTTCGTGTTTTATTGTAGGGTTGCAAGAAAGTGTTGTGACCATGTAAACTCATCGGAACCAAATCATCCAGGCATGCACTCACTGGGTGATTTGTTTTTCATTTGATTGATGGCATGTTTGTGTTTTATTGTGGGGTTGCATGAAAATGTTGTAGTCATTTGAAATAACCACTCTATATTTCTAAATTTTCATAGTAAGGTCATACACTCTACAATCTCTAGTTTTTCATATGTTAACGAGTTGTTAGTGTGTCATCTGGGGTAGAAACAGTGGGATGCACTCATTTGATAGTTTGGTTTTTCGTTTGATTAATAGCATGTCTATGCTTTATTAAAGGGTCACAAGTGCTGTGACCATGTCAACACATTGAAATCGAATCACCCAGGTAAGTAGTCATTCAGTGGTACTCACTGAGTGATTTGGTTTATGGCATGTCACACTTTATTAGAGGATCAAAAGTAAGTGTTGTGACCATCGCATGTGAACTCATTACTACACATGTTAAGGTATCTTTGTATTTCTTAATTGTCAAAGTAAGGCAATGGACCCTAGAGGCATAGTTTTCAAAGTGTTGAGGTGAGGCTAGGTGGTGGTTTTTTTTATTGAATAAAAAACCCATCGTTCACTATTAATTATCGCCTATTTGCCTACATGATGGGATTTTTTTTGAATAAAACCATGAATACTAGGGTAATTCCCTAGGTTCCGTAGAAAGAAGCAACCATCTTTTGAAACACAGAAATTCAACATATTCATGGAAAAATGAAATAAAGAAGAGGAAATTCAGAAAATAGAGGGGCTGTGCCTCTATTTCTGTTTTAGGAAAAGAAGAAAAGAAAAGAGAGGGTGAAAGAAGAAGAAGACGATGATGATAATGTGTTGATTGGATAAGTTTTGAGTCCGAGGGTTCAAGTATACATGTTGATTGAACCCTAACAAATGAGAAAAATAATAAAAAGAAACTAGTATTTTAACTTAAACTGAATTAGTTTAATAATATCTATTTTATTATTATCATCTCAAAAAAGTTAAGAATATAGAAGTATCCAAGAGCACTGTGTAAAAAGTATCTTGGTGATAAAGCAAGGTGACCCTCCATGAGGGCCTTATTTCCTTGACAGCTACGGGCCTGACACAGCTTCAAACCACCTTAGATTGTAACCCAGGTTGGTCAGCTGAACCATCAAGGAAATATATAGTATCATCTGCAAATTGAAGTATAGGAACTTGCTCCATATTGTCACATGCTTTAAAGCCCTGAATGAACCCCCCTTCAACTGCCTGTTCTTCCATAACACAATTAAAGTGGAATGAGGGCACCTTGCTTAGGTTCCTAGAGATTTTAAAATTTCCACATGATGCTTCATTGGAAAGGATGGAAAAAATAGGTGTGGTAATACATACCTTAATTCGACTCCATTTAATGAAAGCCCAAAAAAAGACGTATAGTTTGGGCCTCCCAGGAAGCTGGGACTTTTGATTCTTAGCCCATGAATGAATATCAAATAAAGGGGGCATGAGTCTTTTTTTTTTTGGAATCCCAACGAAGCTGTCATGGTGTAGACTGGAAACTGCTAATCAACTTGCTATTGATTGGGAGGCTTCATAAGTTGTACTTCTGAACCCGTAGTGTATCTTAGATTCGTAGTCTAACCATTGCTGGGAAAAAGTTGTGATGTAATAGCGTGTACAAATCAAATGGGGTAGTGAAGATGAGATAATTATAGATATGCCATTCAATATATTGAATAAAGCCTTGCTTGGAACAAGGAGAGTTATTCCTTCAGGCTAGCAAGTTTTGAACCATTTATCGGAGAAATCCAACTATTGTTCTGTTGATAGGCATTTCCTATTCATGTCTATGCTCACTAAGAAAGCTAATGTTTATATCCTTCAGGAGAAGGAAGAAGGGGGGAGAGGTCGGTTCAAGTCCCATTCAACAGCCCCAGCACGAATATCTGACAGAGAAAAGAAGGCACCATTGAAGACTTGAGTACGCCGGTTAATGAGGTCTGCAATTGCTAGCATTCTGATTGTTGTAGAAGAATATGAGTGGCTAAAAGGTATAATTTATTTGCATAGGGTAATGTCATGCAACTTTTTCCTGCATGCTATATGCCGTCTTATCTCAAGATTGACAATGATTAAAACTGAAGAGTACATCTCAGGTTATCTAGTCGTGTTTCTGTAGCGGTAGATGGAAAATGGGTCTATCAGATATGATATTTTGGTCCACATGTTGTATCAAATAGGTTGAATTTCAGTCAACTTCTACAGATATGATTTTTTTGTAGAGAAATTGTTATTACTCTGAGTCCTTCAAGACAGCTACTAGCTTCTACAGAGGTGTAGTTTGGGGTGAAGTTCTTTATTCCTATGTTATTATTGATGTTGATCCTTTTGTTGTATTAACTGTCAAATGAGTTGCATGTGCTGGTCTAGTCTAGAATGGTATACAGTATGAAAGCCTTGAAAACGTTAATACTCATTATGTATTCAGCTTCTACAGAGGCGTAGTGTGGGAGAAGGTCCTTCGCTTTATGCGCATGGTTTTGTTGATTCCTTCCCTTAACCGGCCCTCCCATCGGTCATGCCGAGTGCTCGTATGTATGATAACTCAATTTTACCGTAAACTTCCTTTATTCCCCCTCTGGGATTTGGATCTTTATTGGCTTAAGAGGTCAAAAATTTTCTTTTACGAACTCAGGCGGAAAACTTACCAACAAAGAGGGTGGGGAAGTTAACCTTTTATAAGGCAACATCTATACCATAGGAATGAATATAGGATAGAGGCTGAGTTTTTTTGTTTTTTTTTTTGATGATAAGATAAGGCTGAGTAAGCCGTCTCTGGGATGATCTCTACGTTAAAATTGTACCGAATAGGGATAACGACAGGAAATCAGGAATGTTCTGAAGAAGAACCGAAGGCAAATGAATGAAAAAGTATGAAAATGGTTTGGGAAGGAAGTTCCATTGAGCGTCCATGCAACGTTTGATCTATGTAAGCCTGCGACTGAGATGAGGATCTCCTGAAAGAAAAGAACCAGCCATGCATCAGAAACATCTCCCAAAAATTTAACAATGTATAGTAGATATTCCCAATTTGTGACTAGATGCCATACTTTCAGAGTGTTCTCATGGCTTTTGCTTTGTATGGGTTAAAAAAAGTCACCCCTTTTGTAAATAAATGACTGGCTTTGTCATATAATAAGATATAATTGCAATTAACTAGTTTAATTCCATTGCTTATAACTAATCTTTTAGGCTATGTTTGGTTTGAAGGAAAATGTAGGGAAAGGTAGGGAAATCCTTACAAACCTTGTATTGGTTTCCCTGTCAGATTTCCCTGTCTTTCCCTTCCTTTCCCTATCATTTCCTTCAAAGCAAACATAGCCTTAATATCTACCAAGTGGTAAAATCTTGAACTGCCAACATGATAACACGGGTTCAAGCTTGAGAGTGGTCACTTTTTGTGCAAAAAAAGTCAAAGGTTAGGTCTTTCTACTAGTAGAAAGGAAAGCATGTGCAACATGCTATGTAGCCCAATCACAAGTGAAGGCTCTAGGGATTCTTACAGTTAATCAGATATATAGTATCCTAACATGGTTAGAAAAGGCATGGTACCCGAAAAACTTAAGCCAACATGACCTTGAATGAATTCAAGTTGATTGGTTACAAATTGGATGATATCCGTTGATTGGTTATCAGTTTTTTAGGTACCATGCCTTTTTTGGTGCCATAATCGGACCTCTGTTCATTTAACCTCTCCATATTATCTATTTATATGACACATAATAACTTATGATGGAATTTTACCAATGTGATTGACTTACGAGGATTTAAAAATTTAACATGAATATAAAATGTAATATCAGATGAGCATAACTTACAATTTTTTTTTTTGGAAGGGAAAGCATCCATTTTAAAAAACTCCCTGATCAACAAAATTTTGAGTTTTAAAATTATTCCCAATAATTGAATTTGAACGCTTTCCTGACCAAAGCCGAATCTAAAAGAACAAGTTGGCGAGTTGTGTCATAAAGGAGGAAAGAAAAAAAAAAAAAAAAAAACAGTTGTGCCATCAAGAAAAGTTTGAAGATATTTTTTTTTAGTAGAGTGTAGAGAATGAATGAGGTCTGGTCTTGTGTGACCCTCCTCTCCCAAACCCAGAAGGGAAAAATGACAATAAATTAGCAACTGGACACGTGTAATGAGAAACCTGTCACAGACTGAATAATGCAAATTCACGACAAGTGCAGTGCAATAGGTGCAGCAGATGCAGACTTCTGGCGAAGAGGACATTTCCAGCCATTCTCATGTCTCCATCTTGAAATCTCCATATTCCTTCTCTCAGATATATATATCTTCAAGAAATCCCTTAAAAGTCATGTCAATATGCATGCAATACTTCTATTACGAATGGGCTGGGAACATAATTTCTTATAAGCCCCCAAAAGAAATACTCCTGGATGGGCGGCTACCAAAATTCTTAAACTGAAAATTTCCGAAAATTTTTCATCATAGAGAACATAATAGCGTATTGTTGAGGATCAGCAGTTTTAAATTCATACATTACTGTACAATATGAATTATCAGTATCAACTAGAGATAATACTAGGGGTGCAAGTCAGGCTGAATTAGTAAGGCTGGAATCAACTCTAATCCAATCCGAGTTATTGAACCTTCAACTCCTAATCCAACCCAATAAACTTGAATTGGATTGGCCCAATTTCTTCCATCTTTTTTTTTTTTTGCTAAAATATTATTTAAAAAGAGCTAAAGATTCGCAGAACAAGGTTAAATGCTTAAAGCATTATTATATGAACAAAGTTATGGTGCTTTAGGAATCATCTGAATATATGGACGCACAGTTGCATACATGCATAAATGTATATTTATATGCACAAAACACGTAAACATGCCAAATTGAGGTTGGTTTAAGTTACCCAAAACCTATCTCATCCCTATGTCAAAATGTTAAATCCAGTTCATACTTTTCAATACCATCCCAAACCCAAACTTCCACACGAACCCAATTCAACTTGATTTTTAGGATGGGTTCATATTTTTTAGATTTAGTTTGGGCTAATCCTACCCAAGTTACGTTCCTAATAAATAGTAAATACCAATTAGTAATTTGAACAGTTTAAACGTAATTTTTTTAAAATTTTCTATATAATCCAGAGTGGATTATTAGACAATTTTTTCAAGATCCACTAAATAAAGACCTTACAATAATTGGGCTTGAATCTGCTATCCACGAACTGTTCCCACATTTCTATTCATGAGACATTATAGTTGTGCATTGGGAATATCTCCCTTATCATTCATAGGGAGATTTTTCCAATACACGGTAGTAGTACTATGTGGGTAAGAATGTGAGAACAACCTGTGCGTAACGAGATCCTGAGTGACAATAATCTGCAGTTCAGAACTAAAAATAAAAAAAGATGGTAGGGTCGTTTGTGACATAAATCTCTGCCGTCACAGCTAAGTTGAAAACATGAAACATGGTCAAGTCCCAAAAGTTATGGTCGATCATTTCTTCGGTCTTTGAGAGGGAAAACTGAAAAGTTTCCTGTGATTACCCTGCCAAATTGAATTTAATACTTACAAAACTGTTCTCACTACGGGGAGTAAAAAAATCGAAAAACCAAATCAATCGAAAAAACCAACCAAAACTTAATCAAAAAATCGGTTAATCGAATCGGTTGATTTAGTGTTTTTAAAAAAACTGAAAGTATTGATTCGGTTTCGGTTATCTAATATAGAAAACTAGTGATTAACCGAACTGACCAGTATACATATATTTCTATATATTTATATATATTATATATTATATTATAAATTAATAAATATGCATTATATATAAATATATATTTATAATATATGAAATATTATTTATTATTTAAAATGTAATATATATATATATATATATATAAAATTTTTCATAATATATATTATAAAAATTAAAAAACTAAAAATCTAATAAATCGAACCGATCAACCGGTTAACCGACAGGTCTTGATTTGATTTCGGTTACCGATTTTCCAAAAACCAATACTATCAGGTCAATTGCAAAATATGCCCTATGATTGGAATAACGGAACTTTAAGCACCCCTATTTCTCACACCATCCTTACAGCACTTTATAGTAATGCATTTGAGAATATCTCCCCATAAATAAAAATATATAAGTACCGAGATGTTTGTAATGCACGATTTAAAAAGGCTGTGAAAACGGTTATCTGATGATCAAATCCGAACTCCAACCCGAAACCCTCCGGTAAATTTTGAACACGCCAGTGTTCAATGAGAAAGACAAAATATAATATCAAATTGATTTTTAATTAAATAAAACAATTGCGTGTTCAAAATTTAGTGGAGGGTCTTGGATTTGTCATGTGACAGGGAGAGAGATGTTGATGATGATTAATAATAGCTTGTATACATTCAATTCAATTCAAATGGTATACATGCTTTTCACTCATCCATCATTCTCTTGGCTGTTTATGTGGAAAGCACGTGGCTTTTAAATTTTAAAATTTTAATTATTGGATGGGCAGACCATCCAATAATGAGCTCCCTCGACTCCATAACAGTCAGATATTTACAGGTAATAATAATTAAATATTAATAATTACCTAGCTAGCTACATGGATACATATATCCATTCATTATTAGTCACCATCTTAAACACCTCTTTAAGCTTCAGGCCAGCAGGCCTCTGAATTCTGAAATCTGATCGAATATGGAGGAAACTGCTCTAAGCCCTTTAATGGCATCTTCTTCCCCTCCCACACTTTATCAGAAAACCAACTTGGTCCCGTTCTACTACAGCCTATTGGTGATCGGATCGGCTGCCGTGGTTCTCGTGGCATACAACTTATTCATCATGGGATGCTGTACACAACTGCGTTTCTGGAGATCATCGCACCAGAGCCATCCACCCCAAGAAACAAGCCAGACTTTCCAGAACCCCTACTACTACTACTACAATGGCTTAATTTCAACATTCAAGTACCAGAAAGGGGAGAAGGGTGAACCATCTGCTGCTTCCGACGCTGAATGCTCGGTTTGCTTGTCAGTTTTCGAAGATGGCGAAGATGTTCGGCAGCTGTGTCTGTGTAAGCACTTGTTCCATGCTCCTTGTATAGATATGTGGCTCTACTCTCACTCCAATTGCCCACTTTGTCGCACCGCCCTCGAGCTGCCGGTTTCTTATCCTCGGAGATTATTGACAGAGGAGTCCCGACAAAGTTCGCCGAATTCCGCCAGCCCAGTCTGACTGACTCTTGAGTTCCTTTCTTCTCTTCTTCTTTTGTCCATCTTGTTCATTTATAGTTTCCTTCTGTTAAATAATTTATGGTGTATGTGGATCTTTGACGGAGTGATTATTAATTCTTTTCCTTCATAAGGCAAACTGATCAAACATTGTAATTGTGTGTGTGTGTGTGTTTTATTTTTTTGGATATTGGAAAATGAAATTCTTCGATTCAAAATTTTGCTGAAACTTCACGAAAATTCAGTTTCGGTATAGGCTGCAAACGGGATGGGATCAAATCAGACATAAGGTCGATTCAAATTTACTTTCATTTATATTCTGATTCAAATCAAATCTTATCCTTAAAATTTATACCCGATATTGAATCAAATTCAGATCGGAACGAAAATGATCAAAATGTTATATATTATTAATAAAATGACTTAACTTTAAATATTGTATATCACGAACAAAATATGTTGAAAACAAATTTATGAAAAATTGATCAATGACCCTTGTTAAAATCACAATATTTAAACCAACTTTACTAATAGATAGAACATAAATTTTATGTAGTCCATATTTTACTCTATTATCAAAAAAAAAAAAAAAAAGAACATAGATTTTAAGTATATACGTTTATATCAGATGGAATTGGTTTAAATAGGGGTCTAGCCATATTTGATTCAAGAGTTCAATTCTTGATAAATTCATTAATATTGGTTGTACATTAAATATAGATTTCAACCAATTATATTAATTTACTTTTCATTAGTTTATATTTCATAAAATGTACTTGCCATTACATTAAACCAATCATGTCTATTGTTGATTGATGTAGCATATGCACTATACATTTTGCGTTAATTCAATTATAAAAGAATCCAATTTGGATCACCCTTAACCTGATTGAATTTGAAGTCAAATTCAGACAAACAAAATATTTGCAGCCATATTTCGGTAAGTTACAGTTTAATGTGGCCAAAATTTTAAATATTTTGATTTAGGGAAATCTGTGCTTCTGGAAATAAATGCACAGATAAATTTTGATAAATACAACCTGATTGGAATACCAATTTATTGATTATAAATTTTTCTTAAAAAACTCAAAATATTTTAAAATAACCAAAAATTCTATTTTTAAGTTTTGAACTAGGGTTTTGTTCTTATGGGCATATCCACGTGTCCTAAAGACGAGATAAAGCCGGTTCCCCAAGATCCCACTTGATTTAGCCCCCTCTTCCAAAATAATAATAATAATAATAATAATAATAATAATAATAATAACCCTATACATGGACACTGGGATATAAATCAGATTATTGGAGGGGAGGGTAGGGAAGGGTGCAGTGACTCATTTATCTTGTCAAACTCAGGGTGGGTGGTTAGTGGGTAAACCAATACAACCTATTGGATTCATATATACTCACGCAGATAAGACTTTATTTAATAAAAAAACATCTAATAATAATATCAATTATAACACTAAATTAATAAAATAATCTGATGGAGCCTAAGCCTAACACAAACAACCTTTACTTTCTTTAAACTTCAAATTCAAGCCTGGACCACCTTTGTATCAACCAAAAGATTTAAAGTAACATAAGATATGCACTATGCAGTATTTGATTTGAAGGGACCCACATGTGGTACAGGTGGAATGCTGGGGTATCTGTATAATTTCACTTGTAGAGAAAATAAAGTCTTAATTAATTATTGAAATCATAGTATTAATAAGTTCTACTCTGGTTTAGTAAGTGTATCCGTGCATTTATTCATTTATTTGTTAGTGTTATTTATGTATTCATTCATGGGAATTATAATTTATAAGAATTTCTAACGTGTGTGTGTTCGTGGATATCATACTCTTGTCTATGCTCAATACTCTTTATGATACTAAAAGCTGACTTTGCTTCAGTGTCACACTACCAAACCCATTTGGAATCGGATAACAGATAAAGATTAGCGGTTTACCTGAACCAGACCCAAACTGACCTTTTATTGGATCAGATCAAATGGACCAAGAAGCTCGCTCCTCTTGTTTCTACTTTCTACTTTCTACTGAGGTTAGGTTACATCACGCCGACTTTCTAATATATGTGGGCATGGCAGTTGCAGGTTGCAGCGTAGCTCAGCTCTACAACTCAATTTTGTGAGTATTCTAATCATAATAACTGGTAATGTTTTGGATTTTACACGTACATTCTATCATCGATTCTTTTTCTTTTTATAAGACGGTAAAGCATCTGCCGTATTCGTTGCCCCAATCTTGATCTTGTCGCATATTTGGAAAAATCGAAATAATCAAGTGTTTAAAAATAGGGACTTGTATCTCCCCTCCTTGTCCTGTTAGGTAAAAGCCAAACAACATATTTGGAGTTTTTATCAGTGGGGAAGGTAGCCCATCCATTTCCCAAGTGATCTGCTCCTGTTGATTCTGTTATAAAAAATCAAAAGGTAATGGAGAATGTGTCATTGATGGCATTGCTTATAATTCGACTGGTTCAGCTTTAACTCTAAGTTATTGCTCTTGGCCCCATTTGGTTGTGCATCGATTAATGTTACTGGGCATGGGCTGCTTGGTAAGGTCCTTCGCAAACAAAATGGTGATTACAAAAGATGATTCGAACATTGTTGTTGAATGTGACTCCCTCTAGGATATTGTTGTTCCAGCTTGGAGTTTCAGATCGATTATTGAGAATTGTTATGAGTTTTACACCGGGTCTTTGGTCTCAACGTTTACTACTCCCGTTGTTATATAGAAAAGCCAATGCAGCGGCCCACTGATTGGCTTATTGTGGTTACGCTAAGTCGCTAATCCTTCTTGTGATGATACATATTCGGGTGAACTTCGTTTTATTTGTTTTAGTGGTTTCTGGTCTTTTCTTGTTTTGTCTCCCCAATCTTTCCAAAAAAACAAAAATTCTATAATCTGGACATAACTAGAAACCACCTGCAACCAGGTTCTGGCATTTTTACTTCACATGAATTACACGTGGTCATAAATTCAACTCTGAATTTCAGAATCCCAACCAAATTTCAGAATGCTATGCGGACGGCCCCTAACCTCTCAAATCCTTATAACGAGAGTACGACTAACATCCTGCTCCTAATATTTTCAACTCCTTCCTTTCTGTCTGTGATCATTATTCGTTTATGTGCTTTACCTGTATACTTTGCTCAGTAATGCTTTGGTGTTTTTCTTAAAAAATGGTAATACATCACACCTAGAGGCTTACACCTCACGCAACTAGAAGTTCAAGCGCATCGCCCTGGACTTCTGCATCTGTAAAACCATTGATTTTGATTTTTGGATAGGCTGTTGGCTACCTAGTGGACCTTGTAATTGACCTAATGCGATAACATGAACAGATCCATAATATGGGGTTTGACACACCGTCCCAGTTTAGGCCAATGACACATCCTCTTTCCAGATTAAACATCTCTGTTTGTCTTTTCCTAGTCCTTCAAACAAAGCATGTCAACTTGTACCAGTGTTTACATGCATAAATGCATGCATGGTCAAAGACTGAACAAAGAGAACTTAAAGGGGAAAACTTTCAAAATCTGCATAATCAGACATAATTTCACTCATATTACAAGAGACTTTATATTCTCATTTCACAGTAGAGCTCGTGTTTCTTTCATAATGAGGATAACACTTACATTCTTCTTAAATTGTCTAACCTTGCCTGTAGCTCATCATCTATCCCACTATCCTCATTGCCTGTTGATTCAGCTTGGGCAACTTTAGCCTTTGCAGCTGGTGCAGCCACTGCGGCTGAGGGGGCATTCAATAACTGTACATAAATTAGATACAAAAGAGAGAGAGAAAAATTATTATCATTATTTGCCACACAGGTACACTTGACATAAAAGAAAACCATTCTGCCCATATTCACCATAGAAACAAAGAAACAAGTGAAATGAAAGACATACCTCTGAATTGATGTCAATTCCTATTTCATCAAGCACCTGATTCACAAGCTCGTCTGATTCTTCCTCTTCCTCATCCCCTTCCAAAGCATCATCAATGGCTTCTCCCATTACCTCTGTTACCATTTCCATCTTCTCATTTTGCCTTTCAAATTCTTGCATTATTTTCTGCAACGATGGCAAGTTCATCTGTCTATTCATCTGCCCCATTGCCTTTGTAACACCTTTCATGGCCTCCCCCATTGCTTGTGTTGATTTCAATGTCTGAAAATTTTCATACATGTAAACTTTCAAACATGACAGGGATAGTTTATTGAAACTTCCTGTAACTAGTATTTGTGTGCCTAGTAAAAGCAACTAACATGTAGAAGCCCCTAAGAGACCAATGTAGGGTGGCGCATTTGCTAAGCAGTCACTGCACCTCTTTGTGTTAAGGAACTAAAGCTTCTTAAGTTAGAAGTTGCTCTAAACATAAACAAGCATCTCTCTACTAACAAAGTTCTTTCCAAGTCTAAAACTGGTAAAGAAATTCTAGATCCAGGCCAATAGACTTATTAGGGGTGGCCATGAGCCGAGCTTCTCATGAGCTATTCGAGCTCAGCTCATGAGCTTAGTAAAATAAATAAATAAATTTTATTATATATATAATAATAATTTTATTTTTTATGTAAAATAGTAAATAATTTTTATAATTCTTATTTGTTGTTTGTAAATAAAAAATATTTTTATATGTATAATTTTTTTAGAAAAAACTTGGCTTGTAATGTGAGTCATATCAGTTGTGCGAGGACCAAACAACAGAAGATCTAACCTTAAAGCTGCCTGAGTACGATAAAAATCCAGCAGTATTATTTTTGTCTATTTATGGTACAAGTGAACCTTTCCTTCTACCTCATCAAATTCATTCAGCAATCTTAAACAAAAGAATTCAAAAATCATTTTGTAATCCCAGTTATAAGCCCTTTCCTGTTCTTCCAATGATATTCAAATTGTGCTCTTCATGTTTCTTCCAGTGTTGCTGTTAATTCTCCAGCAAACACCATAGGTGGATAAAGCAGATCTGAACATCAGCGGCTTCTATTAGTGGGGGAAAGTAGGCACTAAAGTAGAAATTTAATTAAATTATGAAGGATTCTGGAAGTGGATGGTTTAACCACACCTACTAGGGACCCATGAGAATTAACCTTTCTTTTCTAATTTGGGTGTATTACCAAAAGAATGTAACTTACCTAGTCATATCATTCCAGGGAAGAAACCATACTTAACAGCTATACATTGACATCATAAACAATTAGCAATCCACAGACATCATATTGCTTACTATATCCAGTCACCAAGTGCAATAAAATAAAAAATAAGAAGCGGACAATAATAAGTAGGAAACTAAAAGGCAAGGAAAGATGATAAATCCCAGGAAGATACTTTATAACTTGCAATAGAAAAAAACAATATGTGCCAAATTTACCTGAATTCGAAGAGCAACACCTTGAAGTTGCGACTTAAGCTTATAAAACTTTTCAATTTGATGCCGCGTTCTAATAAGGTCTTTTGCCATTATTTTCACAGCTCCCTGAAAAAGAAAAGACCTCAATATCAGCAAATATTTGGTTCAGATGGCCATGAAGCTTTTCCCATTTGGTCCTTAATCAAAGTATCACACTACTCACATATTCTACTGCACATTCTAAGGCAATGCTAAGTGACGGGAGCACCTTGTTGCCTAGGCACCCACCTAAATGCCACCTAGGCAATGAATTTTTTAAATGAGAACCTGAATCCTAGAGTAGTTCCCTAGATTTCATAGAAATCAGCAATCATCTTTCACTAATGATTACTAATAATATTTATCAAAAAAGTATAAGCTTCATATCAAAACATAGAAAATAAACATATTCATGACAAGAAAATGAGGAAACAAAAGAAAACTCAGAAAATCAATCATCCTCATCAATGGTATCGTTGTCTTTGTTTTCACATATGACAAAACCATTTATTATACTTTTCCTTATTTAGTCACCCATTGGAACATTGTCCATTTCCTTAAAAAAATCCGATTTAAATAAGTACCAAGCATAAATCAACTTAAATCAAATGAAACCAACTCAACCAAGCCTCAAGTCAAATCAAACTTAAGTCTGATTTATCCCTCTACAAGAGGGAGAATGGAAATGCTTCCAATGGGGCAAGGGGCCTCAAGGAGAACATTGAAGGCTCTCAAATAGATTCCCTTTCAAGTCAGCAGCCGAAATGCCTTCATATTTATTTATGGCCAATGACCAATTATGTTTCACCATTTCATTTCATAAGGGGCCACATCCTCTGTTAAGTTATTTGCTTTCAAATCTTTGCTTCACTACTTAAACCCACATCCTTTCATCCTTCCTCTAGCTCTTTCAGAACCCTCCATTTTCATCATATTACTCTTCACTGGTGTTCTCTGTGCAAGACATGATCAATCCTCTACCTTCCAACAGCATCATAACCACACGATTTATTACATATAAAATATAAAAAAAATAGTACCTGGAAATAACAACATGAAAAGGATTTTGAGAACCCAACCAAGAAGAAAATCCAATATATTTCAATAGATAGAACAAATGATGAAATGATGGATAAGATAGAAGCCCAAGCAAAGTTGGATGGACTGATGAATGACTTAGGGCTGCTGTGCCAAACTGTAGACAGATCATATGCGCGATCAAACTGCTATAAAAATGAATTGCTAATTGGATAGAGAATTAAAAATAAATAGGTTGGAAAGAATAATGCACCATCTGTCCTTGCTTGGCACTTTTCTTTATCTCCACAATAAGCTTCTTCTCTTGTGATTGCAGCCCTTGTCTCTCCCTTTCAATTTCTCTAATGGATTTGTCTAGCATCCTCTTATTTTCCCGCAGAAGCTCTACAAAATACAACCATTATTAAAGGTGCTCATGTAGGTGACTATCTCACGTCTAGGCAGGAACTGAAACTAGAATAGCAAGGATGAATCGAAGTAATGATCTAGATTCTCGTGGACCTCCATGTAGTTGATCAAGCAAATGCCCAATTGACCCTATAGTCTTATTAAGTGTCTGGTTGTTGCTTTACATTTTACAATAAATTACCTCCTACAAAATTTGAGTAAAAATCATGCTCTAATCTACCAACATGATCTAGAGTTCATTTTACAGCATTAGAATATCTTTTCCGTTTTTATATTTAACAATTATTGGATCACAAAATCGTGTAACCCAATGATAGAATATCGTATTGTGCAAGATTTTGCATAAATACAATGTATGGTTTATCATACTCAGGAATCTAATTATAGAAGAAAAGCAACAGAAAAATACGATATACCAAAGTTTGACTAAATTTGACCACCACTGGCTTCGTAAAAAAAAAGAAAAGAAAAAAAAAAAGACTAGATTTGACCACGATTACTTTGGTTAGCCTCATAAAGTCCTTTTGAAACTTATGATAATTAGCATAAAAGTTCTATCAAAACTTGATACATATAAATAAACCGAAAGAAAAAATAAATGTGGTTTAGGAAACTGGAAACCCTAAGTTTCGTTGGCGTAATTGATAAAATATCGAACTTGATCGCTTTAATGCCCTTTGATCCTAGCGATGATTAAAATTTCTCTGTAATTCAGTTCAAAGGGGCCCTCTTGATTTAAAATATGTATGAGCTAAAATTACAGAAATTTTAACCGAAAAAAGTTGTGAAAAATGGATTGAGAATGAACATTCAAGCCAAATAATAAAAGATAAAAAAAAAGAAACCAAGTATAGCACAATCGAAACATATACCTGCGGGGGTTTTCCTCTTGCCAAACAGGAAACTCATCTTGTTTTGGCGAAGTAGCGATGCTATAACGTGCCCAACTGCAATGAAAATATCGTTCTGGTACGATCGTATGCGCTATGCAGCAAAGCTCTCTTTGTATCTCCCTCTTTCCCTCTTTCTCTTATCCCACACATAATCATCGTCTTTTAAAATCAGAGAAGGTTGCTTCCATCACCCGACTTTCTTTTGTTTTATTTGTTATTAGTTGTTAACAACTTGTTAAGCGGCATCGTACTCGTAAAGTCGTAGCTGAAGCCTGAGGGAAAAACAGAACCCGGAAGGGAAATCTTTAGCTGTTTGGCTGTTTGCTATAAAAACCCTAAAAACAGCAGCCTGGGCTGTTTCCTGTTTGTGTTTGGGTGGCTGGCTGCCTGGCTCAGTCCTCAGTGGCTCTAGTCTTTATTGACACGTGGAAAATACAGTTGGACCCACCTTGCCCGCGCATTTGGAATTTTGGATTCGACCCGTTAAGCCTTTCAATTTCAGCTCGGGAGTCACGGATCTTCCGATATCCATGACTGATGACTCCCTTTTGTAATCTTACCGAATATCAACGGTAGGATAGGAATGGTAATTTTCCCAGTTTTGTGGATTGGGGACAGCCAGACAGGGATGATTTTCTCCCCAGAGGGATCAGGGATGGGATGGAGAAATCTTCTTTTGTATTGGTTGGGATGGGAGAGCACTCCCTGCCCCAAGGGTCCCCTGATCCATCCTGTGGAGAGAACACTCTTTGTTGAGTATTTATGTTTTTATCATGAATTAATCAATGAATTTATGTTAATATCTTTAAAAAATATAGTTGAATATATTTTGGATTTATTTTAATAAGATTAAAATTGTAATTATTTTATTTTAATTTTTTAATAAAATATAAATAAAAAATAGAATGAATTTGATTTCATTAAAAACACATTTGGTGGGGAATGGAGATCCCTGTGGGATGGGGAAATCCCTATCCTCGTTGGCTCTCGTCCCTGTCTCATTTCGTTGCCATTCCTAACAGCAAGTAAGCTCAAGCTTTTACTTTTTACTTTTATTATTATTATTTTTATCTTTCTAAGCAGGTCTCCAATATTGAGTTTATCAAGAGAGAGTAGTAGTTCATGAACTAGTACTACTCACTAGAGCTCACATGTGATATAAGAGGTGCAAATGGGCTAGGATGGGCCAATAAGATTTTATAGCCTATCGGCTTATTGGTCTTTCTTGGATGAGCTGTGGGGACCATAGGCTGGAGATGTGCCTCCTCACAAACTGCTATTGAAATGGAATGGACCTAAGCTAAATTAGACTGCCCCAATGGACCCTGATATGAAACTCATAAGGGGGCTGGACCGACCAATTGGGACAAATTTTTCTATGTACACGACGGAGAGAACAACCTATTGGGCTGGCCCAGATTGATTTTGCCAGCAATTAATGGGTAGATCGATCTTGGGCCCTACTCCACTACTATAAAAGTGGGCCGAGATTTCTTTAGTTTTTCCAACGCTAGGACAGGCCCATTTGGGCGAGCTGTTTAAGACGTAGGCAGAAGCAGGCCTTAACTCATCCTGATCCCTCTCTGCAACATACTTATAATGTTAAAAATCATGAATGGATTTTCTCTCCGGATGCTATATGTTTCTTCGTGTATGCAGATTGCAGACGACCAAGGGTCGTTAGGAGAAAGAAACTGAGCCAAATGGGCTAACTGCTAAGCACATCCACCCTCAGTCTAACCATAACCGGGATGATCATAAATATCACATGTATGACAGATGGTTTGTGTGTATGTAAAGTAAAAATATTGTTGCGTTTATATTTTCATTCTTTGATATGACACAGCAAAGGCATTTTCTCTTGGAGAGTGCATGAAAGCATGAGAGAGATTATGTGATTTGAACAACAGTCCTTCATCTGCTGCAACAACTTTCAATCCCTGTTGTTGTTGTCGTTATTGTTATTGTTGTTACAATTTCAGAAGTTGAATCCAAAGTTCGATTAAACACAGGCTAAGGTGCCGATTTTGATATTTTCTCTTTCTAATATATCCTGATCAGTCTTCTGAATCTGAAACAAGAACAGACATCGACTCGTTGATGTGGGGATCGACCGAGGTCCGGTTGGGGTTGGGGAGAGCATTTATCCAATTTTAAATGGGTCGGAGGCCCCATGTAGATGTAGTTGTCATTCTTTAAATCAGTTCAGCCACTTCAAAGCGTTATCAAAATGGCTCTTAATTCTTGAACTCCCAACTCCATTGACACACAATAATATCACGGACACGGTGGTGCCAAAATCTTGTGCTGGTTGCGCCTGTGGGACCTATCGTCTTGACTCTTAAGAGTTGAGACTGAACCAAGGGTATTGATAAATAGTCCAGCCCACACAACCAGAAAATAAAAGGCCTCGGGTATAAAGATTGGCCTAGATGGGCCAGGCTTGTCAAGAGCCGGTTACGCTTGCCATATGTCCTTGGGATTTGTTACGAAATTCCTTAGGAAAATAAAAGGCTATATTTGGTTTGGTTGAAAATAAGAGAAACAGAAAATTGAGGGAAAGTAAGTTGTAAAGAAAATTTCCAAAATTCCTTACGAAACCAAGCACAACCTTAGTGTAGTCTGTTTGATTTGCCTTTTGAGGTAGTGGCTAGTGGGGCGGGAGGAGTAATAGTTAGCGGCACAAGTGATCCCCATTCCCCACCCAGCTAAACCGGCATCAGCAAATCTGTAACTTTGGTTGCCTTCTCCAGATATCCTCCTCATTTGACTGCACTTACTGGAGGAGTGGAGCCAACGAAAAGAAAGAAACGGTCAAAGCGCAACTCAATGAGGATAGCTAGCTTCAGTCCCTAACCTCTCTCCATGTTTCCTTTGTCGTCATACGTTCTTAAGCTGAGGCTGAGGGGATATTCCTTTCCCACTCAGGCTTCTGGCGTCAACATTGAATGAAACCCTAAATATTGGATCGAAGACATGCCAAAATGGATAGGCAACTAGTAGAGGTGCCAGCCAGCCACCATTAGCCCATTAGGCATTAGCATGAAACTGAAAGTAGTAGTGGTGGCCTGGTGGCGGGTGAGTTTCTCACTAACTTCAACTTCTTCCTTCATTAATTACTTTTTATCTCTCTTACTTCTTTCCTCTATTCATCAACTATTCATTTACTACGCAAAAAGAAGCAAGCCAGTCTTTTTCAACCCTTTGATTTGTGTCTACATTATTGGAGAGATATCGATCTGCTACGCCCATTGGCATAGCCTTGGACTACAGCCGTTAATCACAGCCCCGGTTGCATTGATGTATGATGTATCCCCACCACCTTGAATTGGATGAAATGATGTTAAGGTGGGGCCTCAAATCAAAAGGCCATGATTCCAAATCTACGCCCTTAAGCGTAGCAGATTTCAGTTCACCTCTCCAATCATTCATTGTGATTTGTGGCTGCTCCTATTTCAAGTCTGATACTTGATGAACAATGCAAGCACTAGATGGCATTTCTACAATAGATATAGGGGAAGGAATAAATAATTAATGTCATAACCCCAGTGGCATTATACTCATTATGGTGCAGACGTAACATCTCAACTGATGGATAGAGGGTGGCCCAGCTTTGGAAACCCAAGCTAGTGCCATTTTAGTTGGACCAGGCCCTGGCCCTGGCTTGATTGAATTAGTTGACGATAGAATCAAGACATAACTATTCAAGGCCAAACCTCATTTTAAAAAGTATTGGCTCCTTGTTTGTTGCCTTTGAATCTTTGAACTTGGACATATATATACAGCTGCCTCCCTCATTTTATAGTTAGCTTTCTAGCATTATTTAGTAATGCCAGAAATTTGGAGTTTGAGCAAAATATCCACCCCCCTACCACCACCACCACACCCACACAAATTTGAAGAAGGCTTCGTTCATTCTTATCCATGGATCTGGTGGACCTAACAGCTAGTGCAGGATCACATTGGCCCATTAAGGGATAGTGTCAAATAATTCTTTGAGATGAAAGGACCACATTGCCCTCAGCACTTGCGCAACTGAGGATTTTAGCTAGGAAGAAAAGATAGCTCAGAGGGAGCCAGTTGCAATGTCTTATGTTAAGTAGGAAAGCAATGAAATTGGCAATTGGCCATTGGCAAAGCAAATAGTAGTAGTATTAGTAGAAGTGCACATTTTTTTTGTTCAAACCAGACAAGTGAAAAAAGTAGATTGTTCCGATCAAATATAATCATGCCTCCCTTTCTCTTTGTGAGAGGCAAACGAAAAAAGAAAAGCTGTTACACACACATGTACACAATTTAGTTTCTTTAGCTTCTGCTCTTTCTCTCCTCGGGATCGCCAACTGCCCCATGCCTTTCTTCTCTTTTACTCTTCTAGCTTAGCTTCTTTAACAAAAGCTGCCCACGTCGGCCCCTTCCCACGGCCTCGATGGGCCACCACTCTCTTGTTCAGTAATTAAAACTTAAAGAGCATTCACTCTTGTGGGGGGACCCGTATTGAACTAGACTAGACCTTTTTTTTTTTCTTTTCTCTTTTACTTAAGGCCAGGCAAATGCAAAAAGGTTTATTGTCCTTTTTATACACTGGTGAAGAACATACTAAGGTCCTAAAACGAACTTAAGCGGATCCGTGAATATCTCCACCATTCAATTCCCCTACTACCCAATATATAAAATTCAAAAAGAAAAAGGAAGAAACAGGGTAACCTGGTCACCACAAGAGCAAAAGCTTTCTTGTGACGAGCACTCTGCTTCAAGATGAAAGAGCACTCTCATACCTTGTATATATATGTAGTGAAAACGAGAAAGTATTTGTTACATCCTTCCCATTGTTATTTTTAGTTTATTTTTACAAAGAGTGGTATGATGGAGCTCAAACCGAAAATCTAAGGCTGCAATGTAAACGTAATTCTACCTTCTTTTGTGAATGAAAAAATTGTAGCAAGAGAGAGAGAAAAAAGGCGAGGAACAATACAACAAAAATGAAGTGGGGGGAGGGGGGGGGCTTTTTTCATTCAAAGACGGAAGTCGGAGACCGACTACTCAAGCTCAAGCTCACACAAACGCACACAAAGGTCTACGGACGAAAGCAACAATATAGGTTTCATAGTTCATACCGGATGAAACAACATGACGTGGATGGACAATTATCAAGGCGCTACGTGTCAAGGAAATGAATGATGATGTAGATGTGTTAGGGAGGAAAAGGGTGCAATCTGCCTACCTTATAGGAGAAACTGGTGTGTGTGTGTGTGTGACGACCAGCAATTTACATGCAAATGTAAACACAGCGTAGCGGGGGAGGGAGTACGGGTTGCAGAGAACACTCGTGTGCGTGTTGTGGGGCCCACACGCGCAGAGAGACAGACGGGTCCAGGATGTCACGTGTGCTGTGAAGCTGCTTGTCGCAGCGCTGAGGCGACAGATGCACGCGCCTCCCTTGTGATTTCCACGCTGTGTAAAGTGCGACTGTTGCTTGATTCATGACACTGCCAGTACGCCAGCGCACGTGCGGGGTCCATGCAGCACAACTGCACAATTTAGTATGCTCCTAAAGAGATCGACTCCTATCAGGGCAAATCTGTGCCCATACTATTCTAACAGCCTTTTGCAATTTGCATTGGGCAGTAAAAACTGTCCGAATAGGCTTTGCCCTAACTGAAGCCGAATTCGCTCCTAAATCCTATCCCTCTTTACCTGTTCTTTGGCTCTGTTGTCGGAGCTTTTAGCAAATGATTAAACCCCATTTGGGAGTAATTGTTGGATAAATAAGTGTTTATCTTAATAAGTGTTAAGTGAAAAAAGTACTTATTGAAAATATACTTAGAAATAAGTAAAATTTTTTAGCTTTTTCAAAACATACTTATTTTCCCAAATAAGCATTTATTCAGATTTGTTTTTCCCGAACGCATGTAAGACTTGTAAGTGCTTATTCGTGTAATCTCAGCCTAAAATAAATGCTTAAAAATATACAGTCCAAAGAGGGCATAGAATTATATACAGGATGTTAAAACTAATTCTCCCAAATAATAATCGGATAAATACTAAAACACCCAGTGCAGAATTCTAAATTCTAACCCCCCCCCCTATTACTAGCCCTCTCCCCCTTCCCCTATAAACCACATCCTGTCTACAAATTTGGCATTTCATGGTCAGGATGCATTCACCCCATACTATGGGGCTATAAAATTCTAATCTGGATTGATTGGTCATTCTCCCAATAATAATCTAGGATGTTAAGCATTTGGCTCAACCAATTCAGTTTAATTTAGTTATTTGCTAATGCCCAACAGCCCAAACAACAGTTATTATTTGGTGGAGCCATGATGCTACAGTACCGGTTTCACTGCTGAGATGACTGAAACTTCATGTACTTTCATTTATTCATCCGAGACGAGAACAACAAACCAATAATAAATTACCAAACGTACGTGAACTGATCAGAAATGGTGACATCTGAAAATGAAGACCGAACCATTTGACCCGACAATATCATAATATTCATTTCGGTTACACAAGTAAATAAATAAACGAAAACCAATCGCGAAAGACATATTCTGCAAATATTGGTGGAGTGGAAGAAACAATCAATATATATATATATATGAAAAACAGAGATGGCAATAATATTTGTCACAGAGATTAAGACCAGATATCGAGGAGTGTAAAAACCCCTTAATTTTATTGTCATTGTGTCCTCTACTGCTCCAAGATCGGTCTGGAGCAAAGGGTCCCACCTTGTCTGTAGGGGAAAGGCATCCGAGAGTTTTACAGACTACACTACTCCTCTACTAAACCTTCTATCTAGAGTTCTAGACTCTAGAGACGGGGAGAGAGAACACATGAGCAAATGGCATAGCAAAAAGCTCGACGATCGAATGCCATAAAAAGACGTAGGGTTGGGCGTGGGAGAATGTCTGAGCAAGGACAAACAAGTACTCCATTCGTTACCGCAACAGTGTCGTTACTAATTGCACAGGGGTTGTTGAGAGACCGTGGTACAAATTTGGATTGCATGTTTGTAACTGTAAGAATATCATGGTCCCCACTTTAGTAGATTCAAACCCCAAAATCCACTCGGCGCCTTGACCTAGAATAGAAGCCCATTTGGGATTTGGCCTGCTCGCTGCAAACCTCCTCTCATCCCAGAGTGCCACGTGTTCAAATTATGTGTGACAGATAATTGATGCTTGCAAGAGCCTCACCCTCGCCTCAATCAACAAAATCAAACACATGAAATCCTTGGATTTATTCCCTCACATGACGTGGGATCACGGAAAAGACACATTCAACGATTGCGTGTCTTTTCACAGGCCCCACCGTTTTTCTCGGGCGAAATAGACCAGCTAAGGTATTTAGTATTTACCAAACCAAACACAGGCTTAAACAACGACTTTGATTCTACTTGGTAAGGGTATTTACCTTTTTTTTTTCCCTTTCACATGCACTCAATTAATACCACCGGCTTTGAAAAATCGTAAATCAAAACCGAGCACCAGTTAACCTTGATAGATTGATTTTTGACAGGTCCGATTCTTCAAATTTTTTATTTTTATATTTATAATATATTATAAATAAATATATAATATTATGAATAAATAATTATAAATATTATATTTATAAAATTCAAAAATATATAATATATAATATATATCGATCGGTTCGATTAACTGTAGGTTTTTTAGATTAATCGTCAGTTTGATTAATTGGATTTAAATCTTTAGTTCAATCTCCTCAAAATGGTACGGTTTTTGTTGAATAGAACTTACAAACTCCCAACTAATGAGGCCAATCAAAAAGTTGTTATTAGCGTAGGAGATCATGCCAATACCAAATAAACATAAAAAGCAAGCGGAAAAACATAGATTAGATGAAGACTTTTGGCTTGAGAATGAGTCAGTCAGGCTGCTTGCTCGTTCTCAACTCATTAAAGCTTCAAATTGGAAAAGACTGAACCCAGTTGGCAGGGCTCAGGCTACCGAGCACACACTCATATTTAGTCACTGAAAGACGTGGTGGAGCCTGCAAATGGCGATATCGATCCTTCTTGTTGATGGCGATACCTGCCTAATGTCGTTCTAAACTTTTAATTTTTAAGTAAATTGAACTGGTAATGGAACTGTTTTGGGGACAGGTTCCAGAAGGTTCAATTTGAATGGATGGTTCATTCTGATTTTAAAAAATAAAAAACATCTTAAAACTGTTGTTTGAATCGATGGTTCAACCACCAGGTCAGCGAATCACTGACCAAATTAACAGTTTTTGGCCTAAGAACGATTCAATCTAATCCGATTTTCAAAATCATGCTATATTTTGAGAGAGAGAGAGATGGGCAGGAGATTCACTAAAAATCTGGTGGATATCCTCTTGAATTTGGAGGTTCTTTGGCTATTTCACTTTATCATCACTGATTGCAGAGATCTAAGTACTATGTCTCTCACATTTCACATGCAGAAAACAGAGTTTGTACACTATTGCCAAACAATATGGTGGACTGAATTGCCTGCCTATGGTTTTTTTTTTTAAGTGTTCATAGTTCCTTAATTATTTCATAATTCATGATGCTACAACGAAGACGGCCTCACAACAGTATTGATGTAATTCCGGCTTAAGCTGCCACGTGTTGAAGTAAAGAAGGTTGGGGCCAGCATTAAATGGTTCTTGTGCGAAACAACAATTACTCAAAAACTAAAAACAGCACAATTGACATAATCTGAGTATGAAAGTTAAATTCTATCCACTGGTGGGTAAAGGAACTGGTAGCATTCCATACATCATATATAGCGTGAAGTGATTACATAAATATTTTTATTTTTGATTCCTGCTCTTTTAGATAAGACATATTTGATGATAGTTGCAGCCCCTCCAATCATGGCAATTGAAGGGAAGAGACCTCTTACCATATATAGATAGCGTTTGTTTCCATTGCTAGGTTTATCAAAAATTGATATTAGTGAATTAGCTCAGTTTGGAAATAGATACATATATGTACAGTGCAAAATCTTGCATTTTATATTATTTTGTGTATATTTGTATTTGTATGTATTTTTTCAAAATACAAATATATAAAATGTAAAACCTTATATTTTGTATATATTACACCATATTTGTACTCTTTCAGTCTCGTATTCAATTTAAAAAAAAAAAATATATATATATATATATACAAATACAAATATGTAGAGAGATCAGACTGACACCTCCCACCCATGTATTAAGAACATGGAGCTCTCCATGGTAAGTACGAGAGATATTCCTAATGCACGGTGAAATGTGCATGTGGAGCACCCTCTGTGGGGTACTCACTGTGATCTCATATATAGAATGCAAAACCTTGTATTTTATATTAATTTTTATATATTTATACTATAAACATTTGTGTTCTTTCCAAATTGAGTCTCACTTTAAAAACACGTATATGTACACATAAATGTTCTAATTGAGAAGGGGCCTGCATCATATACACCAATCGTATGTATATGAAATATTGGTGTATTTAGTTACGACTGGTTATGATTAGGAGTGGGAATAACTAATTAAAAGTAATACAAATACATTAAAATTTCAAAAAGGAAAAAAAGTTAATTAATTTTGCTCTTAAAAGTGCTGGCATATAAAGAAAGGAACAACGCATAGATACAAAAGTTACGCAGCAAGGCCAATTACTAGTATTTCCGTCAGTCATCAAAGTAAGCTTCTCTGTCTCACTCTCAATAAAATGGTGAAAGTGAGGGACGTTTTCAATATAAGAAAAGCAGTGAAAACGTGTTGTGGAAGTAGGAAGTTGGAAGAGAAGGAGGAGAACAGGTTCCAAATTAAGTTAAAGAGATCCATTACCAACTGATACCGACGATGCACACAGTAAAAGCAGCAGAAGAGGAGAGGAAAAGTAATTTGTCAATTGCTCCTAGCTAGTAGCTACCACCGTACGTACAAGTTATGAGGTGACCCAACTTATTATGTGCCTCCACTAAGTTGTCCGCTTGTCCCATATCATATACGGTGGTTGTGGTTGACAACTCAACGTGGATCCAACAGGTCTCGTCCGGACACCCGAGGTGGTTTGCATACATCTAAACAAGGGTAACATCAATTACGTACCACCACTTACTCCATCCTTTTCCATTTTATTGGAATTCAACTTTGAATCCGGGACGACAATAGATGCGATTAACTACGTTTGGTTACGTGGGTGTTTATAGATGTGATGATCATATATTGTTTTAAATGTTTGATCTATATGACGTATGGGATTTGTTTAATTAAAAGATAAATAATAAAAACATCTAAGAGTGTATAATTGTTTTATTTAATAATTAATAATTATTTATATTTTATATACTTTTTTTAATATAAAAATAACAATAATTGATTTTATATAGTACTGTTTATTGAATTTAGGGATGACAATTTTTCCCTTGCGGGGATGGAGATAAAGAAATTTTCATCCCCATTGGTAGGACATTGCGGGGATAGGGAGAGCACTACCTGCCCCTTGTGGACCCTGATCCCCATCCCATATATGGAATCCCCACTAATCTATATGTATATATACATATATGTTTATATATGTATGTATATGTCTATATGTTGATATTTTTAAAAATATAGTTGAACATATTTGAATCTTTTATAATAGGATTCTAATTTTTAATTATTTTATTTTTATTTTTTAATAAAATAAAAAGCAAAAACATAATGGTTGACATTATAAAGAATCACGGGGAGTGGGGATCCCTGTGGAGATGGGGATGGGGACGGGGACGTGGATGGGAATTTTCATGGGGACGGGAATGGGGAGAGGCTCCTCGTCCCTGCCTCGCCCCATTGTCATTCCCATATTTTTTAAATATGGGAAAGTGGAAAAATTCCAATATTTCTTAGGTTAAAATAGTTTATGTCATAATTTTAATCTTTTAATAATGCCATTGTAATTTTTTTTAATTTAAACTATTTTAAATTTAAATTTTTAAGTTTAAATCTTTTGTACCGACTAGCCAAACCAAAAATTGACCCAAACCAATTCGTTTAGCCACACAACCTACAATTGAACCGAACCAACCCGTGAAATATAGTTTAATCTCCAATAATTATTAAAAAAGTATAGCAAAAATACACAATAATTAAATTTAAAAAGCTAAATAACAGTAGTTTCAAATTTTTCTATTAAATAAAAAAACAAAAAATATATATTTATACATAATTACTGAAAATATATTTATCACAAAAATAATAAATAATTACTAAAATACAATAAATATTAATTTTAGTATAGATAAATATATAATAAATAAAGATTTAAGTTTTTAACATTATTATTAATAAACAATAATCTTTCAAAAGTTATTTTCTAGAATTATTAATTGGTATAAATGAAATTAGTTATTTACAATATTATTTATTTATTGAAATAATATCATTATTTGAATTTCAAAATATTAATTACTTGTTGAATTTAATAATCCATAAAATTATATTACTATTAATACATAATTTTGTTATTTTGACTATTTAAAATCTAGTTATGTTAAATATTTTGTTATTTAAAATATTTATTTATTTAACTAAGTATTTAAAACCTTATCTATTTATTATAATTGAAAGTTATTCAGTAACTATTTAAAATATATTATTAATTGATTTAAACTATTAATTTTAATATTTTGTTATTTAAGATATTTAGTTATTTAAATATTTAAATAATACTTCATTTTTAATGTTAGATTTTTATTATTTGAATAACATTTAGATTGAATAGTCCAGAAAATCATAATTTATATTGTTTATACATAATTCGTGATGGACTTTG
Organism: Nelumbo lutea; assembly: GCF_056320005.1. NCBI lineage: Eukaryota > Viridiplantae > Streptophyta > Magnoliopsida > Proteales > Nelumbonaceae > Nelumbo > Nelumbo lutea. The sequence goes on from NC_142689.1 coordinate 3,098,030, forward strand.
TAAAAATATATAATTATTAATAATATGAATATTATTAAATCAATTATAATTATTTTTTGTCTTTTTAATAAATATTTTAAAGTTATATATATTTTTGTTAGAATATTTAAATAATTCTTAAACTTTTTAATTCAAACTTTCTTTAAATAGATATAAATAAAAAGTGGGGGAGAAGATAAATAAGAATTAGAAATAATTTATGAGAGAAATTCTCTACTAAATTAAATATAATAGTATTTTTTAAATAAATTTACTTAAAATAAATAAAAAATTTAAATTATAAATAATGTTTTGATATATATATATAATATAATATAAATAATATAATAATATATTTAATATATTTATATATAATTGAGGTCGGGGCGGGGCAATGAACTCAATCTCCATCTCCAACCCCAACCCTGACCCTGATCGAGAATTTCTATTAATCCCCGTCCTGCCAAAACAATCCCTATCCCAACCCCATTGGGTCAAGGAAATTGGATCCCCGTTGGAAATGGAAAAAACTGCCATCCCAAAAGACACCCTATCCTTTCTTTCTTTGCCATTACATGAGCTACTGATACGTTGATTCTATTTACATAGGCTAAGAATATACTATATATCAAAAGTGGTGAAAATTAAAACATCTAATACGGTCTGTAAGGTGTACGTTGTTATTTCGATTTAATATTTCTGTTGGTTCATCGATTGCCTTCAAGAAGAGCTAGCTTTAATTTGCATCAGAAAAAAGAACAGCTGAAAGTAAATCTAAATAAGAGTCAAAGACCCCGGATCGATGATGGCCCAGAATTCAGCTTCACTTGAGAAGGTTGTCCTGCAACGGCCGGACAATATGTTGGTTTTGTTTTCTGAAAATAAAGCAATTCTTCTTGTTTACAAAAACAAAAGCGACCATGTTGTCAAATAACCTCTTAGTGCGTGGTCGGCCTTTTAGCTCATCATGCATTATGACAATACATGCATGCATGTAGGTCACAATATAAGCCAACCACTTGATGTCTAAGTTGGTCGTAAGGCACATCCTTCGTATTGAGGAGACATAAATTCAAACCTAGAGAAAAACTGACTCTTGACGTGTGTGTGTGAGTGGTCTCCATTATATTTGAACCCTGTTTCTAATACACTAACTAGGTTTAAGTACCTTTCCCTCACCCCCATGTCTATGTGACCAAACTGTGGCATCACCAACACCAAAAACAAATGACTTTACATGCGTCAATGAATTAATGGAGCAAAGTTTAATCAGACGTTTTAGCTATTCAGCGGACTGTGGAATTAATGATTTTGTTGTAGAACCCCTGAATTAACAAAGAACCTCATCATTGATTCACAGTCATCTGAACAGCTAAAACTTTGAGCTAATCCGAATTCAGACCAAGGGAGGGCTACCTTGTGCCTGAAAAAGACGTCAGAAATCAAGCTTGTTACACGACACTGCTTTTACAAAACAATGGAATTTATTTGTATCCATTAGTCGAGGTCATCCATTTTGATCCTTATATTTTTAATTCTTATATATTCAAATGATTTCTATTGATTGGAGCCGGTTTGGATCAGGTAGGCATGACGTTGTAATTAAGCATATTAAATGAGTATTTAGAAATTTTTTTGATACCTGCCTCTTAAAATTGAAGGGATAGGAAATCCATCACATAGACGCCCAAAGATTGCGGAATAAGGGGGCGAATTTCAAAAATTTTTCTCTCCCTTCAACTGGGAATCGAATTTCCCATTTAAAAAATCATATTTTCAATAATCATTCTTCAAACCATAAACTGAACCAGATCTGAACCAAAAGGAGTAGGGAGAGATAATACCTGATACAGAGAAATAATATCTCTCAATGGAGGTGTTCATGCCCAAGGTAGGATCCAAAATCTGCTCCCACTAAAAATGGCGCAGTGCAGGGTGGAGCAGAATCAGCAGTGTTCTTCCAAAAGAACTTGATCATTCTCAAAAATCACTTGGACGGCTTGTGAATACAACTCCCACCAATCTTTTCTCCAAAAGATTGGAATCAAGATCCAATATTGATTTCTCCCAAGAACTGGAGATCGAACTGTTATAGGCGGTGGCGGCAGCAGGAAGGAGGCGACAAGAGAGTATTTGCAGGGTGCAGAATTCTCTCTTCTGTGATTTCAGCTCTGAAGACAAGACTATTACTTGTGGTTATCTGTTGTGTCTAAAGGCTGCCACCCCCTCTTCCTTTTATAGACTTAAAGGGATCAGCTCCTAATCCCATTAGGAGTTGCTAACCCAAATCATATCTGGATTAGAAGTCCCTTTAAGATAAGGGATAACCCTTATCTTATCTACAAATTAGATCAACCATCTCTTAATCTAATTAGGGAAGTTTCCAGATCTAAATCTCATTTAGATCTTGGACTCTCTGAGTGGATATGGTGTGGGCCCAATCCTATCAGCTAATCTTATCTTAGAATTTGCCCCTTAATGACTAATCAAATTAGCCCAGTTCGAAATGGGCTTAAGGCCCATTTAGGGTTATGTATTCATCTAGCCCTCCAAACTGCTGCCCAGTTGGGCTTCCTTGTATGGCGTGGGACTCAAACATTGATCTACACATCAGTCACATGGGTTCAGCCCATCCTTTGTTACAAGGCCTGGTCGAATACACTGTTATGGACAGTGCACCCCCTGAAACCCATCAGATGGGCTTTATGGGCTCAACACTTACCCTAAGTGGTCACTGGGCCAAGCCACCTTGTAACACTCCGGGACTGTAGGCAGATGCAAGATTAACCCATCAGATATTATCCTCAATGGTCTTACACTTAACCTCTCAGCCCATAATGATCATACACTACCCGACAAGAGATGACCTCTCCCTCGGCTGCAAAGAACAGTGTTGCACTCTCTCTACTATGGATCCCGGGAATTAAAACCTTTTGCAAATCATTTCGAAACCATAATTGATATACTTTTATATCTCATATAAAATATATTTTGCAAAACAAATTTCAACGATTGAAGTCAGCTACCGGCAGTCTTGGTTTCCATCAGTGAGAGTGCATCCCCGATCATTACCTTTGTTCGACAAAGGGGCTGATCCTGTCACTATGATCACCCACTTAGATGAATTCTCAAACTGTCCCAACATACCCAGGTTTTGACCCCCGCTAAGGATCTCACTGATTGGTACATCAAAGACAATCCAATCCGACACCTAGTGCAGTATCATAATCGAGTCTAGGGGTTGGGTGTAACTTTTCAGTTTTGTCCATCAATCTCTAATGTCTAGGGCAATATTGGAAATCTGGTCCAGTTCAAATATTCAATTAATCTCACACTGTATGTGCCTAAGGTCTCACCCCGGTAGTTGAGACAAGCCACCCCAACCGACTTAGTGGCACCACAGTGTTAGCCTTGTCAGGATAAGTCTCCCCAGACCGACCCACTGGCTGTGAACATTCTAAACTAACACGAGTCTCATTAAGTGTCCAGTTTAAGGGTATTACATAGAAACATACCAAGAGAACATGAATCAAATATGCACTTTTATTCATTTACAATAAACTCATAAAGTACATCATTTTGATTGAAGCTAAGGGCATACAAAATTGTCTAACAAAAATACCCCGGCCTACCCTTAGAAAAGATTAATACCCATTTTTAATTGTTGTCAAATTATTTATCAAGTACTCATTTTACGTACTTACTTTGTTGTGCTTACTAGATCCGGTCCCGAATGGAACAGATGTTGTTCTCTTGAAATACGTTGCCACATCAGCCTCATGTCTAAAATCCTCTCTTTCAAATAATCTATCCTATATATTTTGGCTTAATATGGCCATTTCTATTATTTTTAACATAAATTAAATGATAAAGAAAACAATAATTTCATTCTAGATAGGGAAAACCATTACTCAAATATATTAGCTGATTAACATCAAAGTATATATTTTAGCATGAACTTTAATTTTTCTTTTTAAGAAGTTGGAAGGCACTTTAGCTTGTATCAATATGAGGTCCACTTCTGTGTACATTTTCTGTGTGCCTTCTCTCTCCCCGTGCATGCATATAATATATATTAGTATTACATAATTCACATCAAGGGAATCGGCCGGGATAGGGCAGAAGAATAACGTGCACATGAAGCCCATTGGTCGTATCACTTAAAGCCTATAGTTCCTATGGATTGGATCCTGCTCTTCGTAACAACTCAACCATCATTCGGGATTTGCTGATTGTCATGCTGTACATGTGTCACCTACTATATAACCAATTACGAGGGAATACTATGGATCAGGATCAGGTAGTCACAAAGTTGTAAACATGTTTAATGAGTATTTAGAAATTTTTTTGACACCTATTTTTTAATATACCCCCAGCTTTTATCTTTGAAAAATATTAAAAATCACTTTTAACTGTTGTCATAATATTTATCAAATGCTCATTAAACGTATTTACTTATATTATGTCTCTTAGACTGATTATGTATGCCACAGATGATACACAGCAAACGAGCAAATGAATCAAGGTTCCTCAACAACCGGGTCACTGGTTACATGATTGCAGGTGGTGCCATGAAAATCAATTAATTAAGAGTCATATCAGTCTCTATGAATCCATGGTGAAAATATTTTGATTCGGCTATAAAATATATATGAAATACCACCTGAGTGATTGTCTGATACTGATTGATTGGTTATAAATTATTTTTGATATCATAGTCAAACGGCCCATATCAATCTCCCAAAACCTTCCTCTCCAAGTCTACAGATATTGGGTTTACTGGTTGAACCGGCCATCAAGTGTATCCTTGGCTTCTTGGCAACCTCCCTAAACAACTAGTTTGTATGGTTCAAAGTTGTCGGGCGACATGCATGTCACCTTCGTAAGTTGAGATATATTTTTTGGCTGATGATTCCTTTTATAATTAAGCATTGACGCTGACCCCTCTCTGACCACGATCAATTTTAATTGAATTCATTAAAACTAAAGAAAGATAAGCTCATCACAGCTCCAAATTCCTTTTTATTATATTAATTAAGAATATAACGAGAAGGAATATAAAACAAGTTAGATAGGTAGAACCGATGGTTATGATTGGCATAGGAACTATTGGGGGTCAACTCCTAGGCTGTTTAGGGGTTATTTATTTTTAACCTATGACCCTTGCTTCACCTTGACAACTTCCGATCGATCCCCATATCTAATTATCTATTAAGAAAATGAAGAAGCATCAATTCCCATCATCTCAATTTAATTCTCCTACCATGCCAACACTCAATGGACAACTCTTGATTAATTTGGATATTTCTAATAATTTGGTTGATTAATCTACTAAATTCTCAAATAATTTTAATTTATCTCCACCGCTCCAAGAGATCATAAATGAATGATTTGGATCCATTGAAGAAATATTCATCCTACCATGCATTTGTTGATCGTTGAGTGTGAGAATCTTTCATTTCATTAATTAATGAGATTAGAAAAATGATGGCTTGAACTTGAAACCCCTTTTCAAAATTGTGGGTTTATGATACTGAGAGTGAAAGACCATAGCTTTGGCTTTTCTTGGTTAAGAGGTCAAGCTGAACACATGGTCCTGAACTCCTGATGTGTATGTATATTAATTCGGGATAGATTTATAACTTTAAGGTAAACATCATTAATCAGTTAAAGAGATTTCTAGATCAAATCAGTAAGCATATCTCAATTTTATGATTGAGGTGGTCCCCGTAAATCTAATTTATTTGAATTATCATTTCTAGTTGGGGAGTTGGTACATTGATTAATAAGAGGGCTAAATGGTTCAGTTCATGGGCTTAATCAAATTTAAGTAAACAAAAGAGATGTTAGTGAATAGGAATGGCAATGGAGCACATGGACCCCCTCCCCGTCTGCGCCCAATAGCCAAAATCTCCTACTTTTCCCTTTGCTATCTCCATCAATGTCCCCATCCAGGATGGGAAATCCCCGATTTTTCCCTGCTTCGATGCAATCATCTAAAAATACATCACACTTGGAGGGTATTTTAGAAATGAGGTTATATGAAATTTAGGCTATTTTTTTAATAAGATTATGGGATCCTAAGGTTTTAGGAATTTAGGGGAAATGAGATTATGGGAACCCTAAGGTTAGATTTGGCATTCCATATTTTAAGGACTTATTTCATCTTTACAATTAAAAACTCAGTGTTCATAGAGACATTTTAACTGCAAAAAGGAGTAAGTTCTTAAAATAAAGAATGCCAAATGCAGCCTAAGTCACTTTATATTTTTAAAGACATATTAAAATTAATATTAAACCTAAGAGTATTTTAATAATTTAGCACCTGATTTAAGACAAGTCTAAAGAATTATATGCAGATTCCATCTCCTGTTCAGGGAAAAAGAAAAAAAAAAATCATCATCTCCATTTAAGATTAGAGAAAACCTGCCACATTCAAGATGGGACGGATGGAGACCAATTTTATGGGAAAATTGCCATCCAATTAATGGGAAGTCCACGCTTATTTGCAAGAACGGCACGTTTGATGAATTCAAAGAGATGAGATAAGATGAAAGGCCTAAGAAACTAATATCTACAAGTAAATGGGTGAGACACATCAGACTAGATGGTCTCAAAATGTAAGAGATGTATGCCCACAACAATTAGATTAAGACAAGTGTCTCTGTCTAACAAATTTAGGTGGAGTAGTAGGATCACTAAATCCTGCGTAATTACAAGACAATTAGACTCGTGTGGATTTTGGCCATGGTGAAAACCACTCTACACTAATGACAAAAGAAAATTTGCTAGAAATTAATTAGCTAGAAGATATGGATGCATGGTAAGTAGTAAGCGATCGATACCTCATATGCAACACCAACACCTCAGTTGAATTAAGCCTTGTTCAGTCATCAGTTGCATATCTACAAGACAATTAGACTCGTGTGGATTTTGGCCACTTCATAATGGTGAAAATCACTCTACACTAATGACAAAAGAAAATTTGCTAGAAATTAATTAGCTAGAAGGTATGGATGCATGGTAAGTAGTAAGCAATCGATACCTCATATGCAACACCAACACCTCAGTTGAATTAAGCCTTGTTCAGTCATCAGTTGCATATCTACAAGGGGATTGAATCCCGTTCACCATTCCGCTCTGTTCAGTCATCAGTGCTATATCTAGTTATCTACTTTACTGGGCCCAGGTGTTACTGAACGGGATGAATAAAGGTGCGTTGAACTGATCACCGGACCCATGTATACGGAACAATACTTGTGTATTCACGCCTTTATTTGATTGTTGTGGGGGGTGCTTACGGTTCATTTAATGGAATAATTTCTGTTTCAATCGAATTTTTCAATTGATTCAATTTTTCAGCTTTTTTCGCTCATCCCTAGCTGTGGATCTGTTGCCCGTTACACACGCCTTTACTTATAGGCTTGTAGTAGCTCATCCAGAGTCGCCACCACCTGCAAAGGTGAAAATAGCGAGTTTTGTGGACAAAAAAAAAATCACCATCAATTGCCCATTATGCGTAGATGAAAGCATGATGGGGATGGATTCGATTTTGATCCCTACAGTCTCCTCTCCGTCACAACCAGGAGGAACCACCGAAGACCATCTCGGTTTCTGAAACCTTTGGTTATTACGCAAGTGTATTAAGATCTTAAGACTTGAGGAAAAGTGAAGTCCGGAATTGCCCACGTTCGTTGAGCCTAAAAAGCTCAAAATCCGAGATTCCAACTTGGAACCAAGGACGTCAGAACATTCGTCTCAATGAATCAATGCATAGATCAATGGTCTTTTGTCTACTACATTTGAGACCATCCACCTACCTTAACCCCTCATCCCAACCGCAGGCGAGAGAAACTTCTGGGAATGGGGGGAGGAGAATTAATTGAATGATGGCCGCCGGTAGAATGATACATAATTCCCGGCAAATCGACACCCAAAATCTGTGTATATATTCGTAATTCTTTTGAAAGTAAAGAAGAACAATGGTATATAAAAGCTTGAATGAGATACCCAGGAATTTCTTTTTGACCGACGAAATAAGACGAATGAGAAACAGGCTTAATCCTACATGATCTCCTTGAATAAAATAAGGAATGTGTGTAACTGTAAGATACTATTCATTTCTCTCTCTCTCTCTCTAGTGACGCCAATGCCATCCCAACTCGGTGGCTACAGACAGCGAAGGAAGTTGGGTGAGGGTCGCAGCCGCGGAGAAAGCAAAAGCTTCATTACTCGCTATCGAGATAGAGATCTGTCCTGCCTTAATTCGTCTTCTTCCGCCCAAACCTTTTCCCCATTTTGCGTGTGAACAGCATCTTGAATCTATATTGCTTCCTCTTCACTTTTCTAGTTTTCTCTTCCATTCCGCTCTTCTCTGCTCTGCTCTGCTCTGCTACTACTATGCTTTTCTTTTCTTATAAGCAGCACCCAGCGTCCCCCTTCTCTCGCTTCTCATCAACATATTGACTACTGTATCCTTCCTTCTTTCAAGGAAAGAACCAAAGAGGCCCTTGGCCCCTGTTTCTGTTTTATTAACGTTGATTATACGCTAATTAAATTAAAGAATAACCCAAAACAGAAGAAAGGCTCATGCAAAAACCAAAGAAAAGTAAGCACTTAATTATTCTCTGATGGTGTAAAATAAACCCCCAAACCATTAAAATTCATTAAGGATGACAATATTTCTTTCATCTTTCTTATAATACATACTGTTGAACAACTACAGAATCAAGCCTCTAGCGATGGCGCGATTGGTACCGAGATGGGTTGTTTCATACACTGGCAGCTCTTCTCTATACCTATCTATACCAATTACTGCTAAGTTATCGAGCTCGAAAAGATCAGAACTTGAATAGCTCGCCGCGTCATCGTCCTCATCGTCTTCTTCGTCACAAACATCGATTTCAGCGTCTCTAATGTCGAAACCGCTCTTCTTCTGCTGGTAGCTACTGAGAATATTTCGTGCTGCTTCTTCGACTCGCCTGTTCTTCTCCATCAAGTGGAATTTGAGATCCTCATTCATCAAACGGGGCTCCGCCATTTGTCTCACGATCAGGCCCGGATCGTCTTCGTAGAGACATTTGTGCCCACATGGCCGACAGTCCTCGTCCACGATCACGCTAACTGGGTAGAATCGAACCGACCTCTTCATGCCATTGCTCAATTTTCCACCCGAAGATGGGGTTTTGCTTAAACACGACCTCGAGAATGACGACGCCGACGAACATGTCGACGCCTGTGCCGATTTCGAAATCCTCTCCGAACACGTATCTTCCATACCACCACCACAAGCCGAAGATGAGATTTTTGCCTTCTTCGCATTGCCTGCGGTGAACAGAGAATTGAGAAACGCGGCAAGCCGTCCCCCCGGCGAGATTGGTTGCTTCACCTTCTTTAGATCACCGTAGATCTTTAATGCTCTCGATTTGGTCCTGATGAAACGACCACCTTCGTTCTTTGAAGGCTTTTGCTGTGGAAGAGAATCTCTCTCTTGGTGATGACGAAGATTAGTTTCATCAAAAGCATGCAATTTTCTCTGCTCTTGATGACCGTAGTACTGCAGAGGTTTCTCCGACCAAGCCGGAATACAAGTTCGAACCGGTTTCGGCCTCTGCGCCGTGAAACTCGATGACCTCGATCTTGTTCCGTAGACAGACTCCGCTTCCGAGGAAGAAAACCCACCTGCGGAGCTAGAATCGGAAGAGCATGAAGTCGAATTGAGGAGCACAGACTTTCGATCATTCGGTAGCTTCGGGTCCAAATCCCGGGTAGACTTCCGCCTGAAAACGACCTTCTCGGTCACCTTCTTCTCCATCCATTTCTCGATCATACAGGCTCGTCGAAGACTCGCCCTATCTTCTTGTAAGAAACTGCTTCCTCTAACGTTGCTGTCTGTTGCGATGCTCTGTTTCTTCCTCATGGCTTCTCTATTGAAAACCAGTTCTTCTTCTCCCCCTTCGTCTTCGTCTATGGAACGGTAAATCGCGTCAAGGAGAGTGGAAGAAAAAGATGGGATTTTTCTTTCTTGACAAAATCTGTCTTCTCTTAGCGACTTATGCCACCTATCCATCCTCAGAAGATTTATAGAGAGAAAAGATAAAAACAAAGAAACGAGAAAAATAGGGAGAGAGAGGACGGGGAAACAAACAGGAGAAGCCTTGGGGCTAATCTCGCTTTAGTGTCTGGCTGTCTGCTGCGGAAGGGTCAAAAGCTGCAAGAGAGATTAATCAAACGAGGGCATGTGAAAGAACAGAGACGGAGAGAGTAGACATTTCTTGAGCAGAGTATCAGTTGTTTGTTTTGTTTCTCTCTCTCTCTCTCTGTCTCTCTCTGTCTAATTCTATCTGTTAACTGCGGGAGAATGTGGAGGAGAAGGAAACATGGGCAGACAGTGCATTTGATGGTGTGCTTGAGGACTTGTTCTTTTACCGGTTTTTAGAGAGAAATGAGGAGAGAGAGAGAGAGAGAGAGAGAAAAGTAATGAAAGGCAGATACCACGCCTTGAACTGGAAGAGACGGGAGAGACGAGGGAGAGAGAAATGAGGAGGGGCAAGAGAGAGAGAGTGAGCGGTGTGTCCTTTTAAAGGAAGGGAAGGCTCATGTCATGCCTCGTGGCCACACGCGCGTGTAGTAGTCACTAGTCAGTACTGTGTAGTCCTGCCTCCTGCCTCCTGGTTGGCCTTTGGATGACGTCGCGCATGTTTACATTCATTTTACATTTTCCCTCCTTTTACATTCTACTCACTGTAACCACCCCCCCCCCCCTGTTTGAGTTGAGCCTTCTGCAGATGACGTAACTGTATTATTTTTTATTAAAGTTTTATTCTCCTTATACACTCTCAATTTGAATTTGAACCTCATCTTCTCCCTCACATCTTTTAAAAAGAACTGACGATCAAACACTAGCTGATCTTTAAAAATCATCTCCAAAAGGCCCAATGCGTATTTTGATCTATCGAGAGCTTTCGAAAATCTACCTAAAATGATTTACATCTATGGCTTTGCTTTTTTGAAGGAAGGCTATAGCTCTGTTTGGTTGCACAAAATAGTTTTTCAAATTTGTCAATTAATTTACAGTGTTTCCCAACTTTCAAAAAGCGAGTAGTAGTTGCATAGGAATATCATTAATTCTTTTAAATATTATGTTAGTAGTCTAGACTGTAGAGGGGACAATTTTTATTGCCATGATATTAAAGTGGGAATGAGAAGTTAGAGAACAAATTCAAGAAAAATAAAAATAAATATTTGATAAGGTTATCACTATTTAATATTTATAAGTGAGGGTAATTTTGTGAATATATTAGAGTTTTTTATTGTTAAGGACACTTTGGTAAAAGGGGCTGGGGTGAGTTAATAGTAAACCCCAACACAAGGCCTATAATATGGGGTCGGCCTACATAAATTATGAGAAAATAAACCCAACCCAAGGTATGGACATAAATATTTGAACAAAAACCTAGGAAAGATATGAGTGATTTACCCATAAACAAAAGTATACATGTGTAGAGGGGATACACACCCAAGAACAAACCTAATTATTCTTGATTTACAATAATCTTTGAAGTATATAAAAAATATAATAGCAGATTACAACAACCCAACCGCCCCGCCATGAGACATTACATAGTTTTTATCGTTTTCATACTCTTATATATACTGCTCTTATTTAAGAATTGTTTTGCTTGGTTCAGTGATTTTTATTAATTGAGATGATTTGGGCAAAGGTGATCAATTCTTGGTTGCAGAGACAAAGAATCTCAACCCTTTCATCAGTGCTCGATATGCCAAAATATGAACAACCCATAAAGTAATTCCCCGGCCTGGCTCCCAAGAGATTTACTGTATCGGGGGTAGTTAGAAAAAGTCATGGGGGGTATTGGTGCGTAGCTTGTTTTTTAACATGTTAATATTTTTGTACTTTTATATAAAAGCTTGGCCTATACATGCATAGTGTTTACATGCGTGAGCAACTCTACATGTTGAAAGCTGAAACAGTGAAGGTTCATTATCCCATGCTCGATACGATAGACGTACACGTACCGTTTCAAGTAAACCATATCTTTTATCTTTTACTTGGGGGCAAGACAACGGGACCATCAAGTAAAACGGTTTAATTCGTTAGCCGTTTATATATATTTAAATAGGTAGCTAGGTATATATGCAAATTGCTTTAGGTCTAGAAGCAGACCCTCCGCCCAGGACGAAATCCAAGAAATTATTTAGACTGCTTTACATGCCATACAAACAATAATAAAACCAGAAGTTACAAAGTCTTAATGATGATCAACTGTTTGAGAAGGTGAGGAGTCCCATTTGAGGTGGGTCCTGACTCCATACTCCTCCAGAGTTTCTCTATGTGGAATACACTGTGGTGGACGACGCAATATCAACTAACCCATACTTCTCTTTCTCTCTCTGAGGCGGTAATAGAACAAGCGGTAGGAACTAGGAAGGTTCTGGTTTGGTTTGGTTTGGTGGAGAGATGGGGTTATTGAGCTGGCGCACCCACATTTTTATGCCAAATCGTAAACAAACTTGGCTAATATTAGCTAAGAATAAACAGTGAGCAGAAACAAATCTTCATTAACAAGTTCTTCTGTCTTATCTCTATCAATATATATATATTGATATATATAGAGAGAGAGAGAGGAAAGGAAAAGAAAAGAAAAAAAGCATCCGTATTCACATGCTAACCGATTCACCAATCCTTGTATTCCCATAGATATAAGATATTATGATATTATATTAGAGAAAGAAGAACACAATGTTTGAACTAAGAAGACAGAGGAGGAGACGAGAGATAGTGGGGGAAGTGTCGACGCCAGCACACACGAGGGAGTTAGGAGTTCTCATTTCTCATTTCTCATTTCTCAGTGGACTAATTAACTTTCCAAACCCATGGGTCAGCTTAATTAGCCACCTCATCATTACTTAAGGTGCTACCTCTTACACACATATTATTTGTGTCGAGGTGGTAGCCCATGCCCAGGCCCAGGCCCACCATTCATAAAAAAGAGCAAGATGAGGTCCACTTGACCAAGACCGATAATTTGGTGTCTCACCCCCTCTCTGATGTACATGGACCCACAGGACGAAAATCATATCCATTAAATAAAAAATAAAAGCTGAGACATTGGATTAATCAACGGATAGCCCATAAACAGAATAATGGGTTCCCTGATTCATAGATTCCCATTTACTGAGCTGTGGCGCTGTAGCGCTGTGGCTGTGCTTGAGAGAAGTTTTTAAGTTAAAAGCGCGGTGTCAAAAGTGAATTAGACAGGCTGAAAGAAGGTCCCGCCCATGGGCCTAGAAACTGAATTACTCAATACATAGTGCGGATGTTAAAAAGGGTTTAGGGAAGGACCCAAACCAAAATTCTCTTCGGTTTGTCGTAAATAAGAAAAAGTTTTAATTCCCTTCTCTCCCTTTATTACTTTTTGAGAGAAGAAGATGTTATCTCTGTGTGAAGGGACAACTGACCCACATAATCTTTCTGCCTTTTAGAACATGGAGATACTATTTCCTATTTACATTTTGCATTCCATAGTGGAGATGTGCAGATGATGACCTTGGTGAGATCCAAATTATAACTCCTTTTCTTTTAACATTATTAATTATTATTATCAATTTTTTTCTTGGAGTTAAATGTAATTTATGAAGCCAAGAAGTTTCCATCTTAGTCCTCCATTGCCTCATCTATAGTTAATGGTCCCAGTGGGTGACGATAGTCGTGTCAACATTGATTGCTGGGGAATAACCTTTGTTCTTTTTTTCTTTTTTATTTTTCTTTTGTGAGTTTGGATTTCGTAGGCAGACGTTGATGAGCATGTCTAATAAGCACATACTGTGTACAGTACATGACCCATAATTATATATACTTTCTGATAGTAACAATACAGGTGTCATACATTGATTATGTAGTTATTTGTAAGGATTAAAATATCGATACAATACATTTTTTATCTATGTCGATACATTCAAATGCATATGGATACACTAAGACAAACTTTTTAAAAGTTTTAAAATTTTGGGATGATTAATCTCATCCCTTTAGTTTAATTAAAATGAAAAAAAAATGTAAAAATTATTAAATAAATACCTTAAATGCATCAGATATATTGATACGCATCAATACCAATTTTTGGTATAAGTGTATCAATATTTTAATCCTTGATTATTCGGTATATTTACAAAGTATGCTTATCAAATCCAGACTCTTTATTTTACATGTTGCACTTACTTAGGAAGAGAAAGAGAGGAAGAAGGGTTACTCCACTTGCTTGAGCTTTGCAAATTTGATGTTAAAAAGGAGTAGACAGTTACCTGTCAACTTTAGGGTTAAATAATGAAGGTGAAGAAGATGTGTGATTTATGAAATAATTATGATAACAGGGCACAGATACATTTAATGGTTTACACAGACTATATATAATCCACTCCACCAGCTTATTATCCGTATTGTAAATATTACTTTAGGGAGCCAAAATAGGTTATAATTATTGAATGCTGATAAAACTGTGCGATATTATTATTTACTAATTACCAGATGATGGGATGAGAGAGAGAAATTTTGATTGTTGAGAAATGTTCAAATCAAAGTAAGTTGTGATGATGAGGTTCCGTTAAGGCTAACTAAAAGGAGTAAATACAGAGTTTCACAACTTGAGTCTTTGTCTTCCTGCACCCTCCTCGGGTCTAGAGAGAGAAAAGAGGAGTCAGGTTTTAATTTGTGTTAGTGGGTTTAGATGCACTAATGATTGCCCTCGTGGCTAATCTTCATCCTTTTTTTCTTTGAAGAGAGAGAGAGGATTTAGAAGAGATGTCTTAAGATTAAAGAGAAGAGCGATTGTTATATGTGTGTGCACCATTCTTTTTCTTTTGTGTGTTTGTGTGTGAGGGAGAAAGAGAGAATGAAATTTAAAAACTAAAACTTGAATATAAAGAAGTCTGTAAAAGCAGAGATGCGGATGAGCTGGGCCTTCGTCTTCTTTGTTCACTTCCACAATCCATTTATCTTCTGTTTGCCGCCTACCTATTATCTTCCTTCAAGTTAATATAAAATTTACAATCCATTCAACCTCCCATGATCAAGTAATCAAACAGGTCGGGTTATGATAAGCATTGTCACCACCAGAATCCGACCCGATTTGATCACACCCTTCCCATGCATATATGGAATAGACCAAGCTAGTCTAGGGACCCTTAATGAGTCCAGATCTGCTACCAGCAAGACGTTGTACAGTCAGGTATCGAGTACATCTCAATTGTCATTCATGGATAAATATTCTGTAGTGTTTCATGCATATGCATGGTGATCTTATATTTATGGGCAGCAGATCCTAACTAGCTCACCCTTTAATATTATAAAACTAATTGTAAATTCATTTTAAACTTCTACTACGACTCTGAATTTTGGGTTTTGTATTCCAAGCAAAAAAAACAAAAAAAAAGTCTCTAAATAAACTAAAGACAAGCAAGACAATACAAGATGTTTTATGTGGTCAAAATGACTGCATTTTCATCCATTAACACATACACACATGATTTCCATCCATTAGGGTAAATACATGATTCAATTATGGTATTCACAGGTGACAGCCCATGATACTTTGCTGGTTTATATATGTGGAAGAGGTTTGTGTTTGTATGTGTTTGTTTGTAATTAACAAAAAAAAAAAACGTAATCCAATCCATTCTGTATAGAATTGAACCTAGATCCAATTTTCCTGTATATATGATTTTCAAAGGCATTCTAATCTGTGGTACAACTCTTTTATCCTGTAGGGACATTGTGTAGCTTGTCTGGATTATGCAAAAAAAAATCAAAGAGTAGAAAACAAAAAGCTGACTGGTGATTGTAGGAAAATGACATGTTTTCTGATTTTACAAAAGTTGTTTTCCAAACAAAAAATTGGGTCCTCTCTTTTTTTTTTGTTTTTTTTTTTCAGTAATTGATACACACTCTTCTCTCTCACTGTTCAAATCTTGTTTTATCCATGCACTTCTCAACCATTTATGTTTTGCCTTTCTAGTTAGACTAAATATCTAGAAAATTAGGAAAAATATTTGTTTTCCTATTGAATATCATATTTAAAGAAGATGATCCTTTTCACCTTCATTTTAATTACCTACTGCCTAATGCAGTATATAAGTGTAAAGCAAAACATAAATGGTGGTCTTATACCCATTTCATTTGGTATTGGAATGTATCATGGCAAATATGTTGGAATAACTAGTACTTGAGTGTGGTTTTAGACCATATCAAATCTCATATTTCATAATATCATATCTTGGGATATTCAATATATATTGATTTAATATAAATTTTGACAAAGGAATTTATATCTCAAATCTCAATGATTCGAAAGTCGAAACATACCACCACTGTACTACAAATATACCATAGCCTAAAACGCGCCATAGTGATCACATTTATTATATATGGCCACGGTTCAAAACATCCCTAATGAAATTAATACATTTGGAAAAATATTGGAATGTTACGGAATAAACACAAAAGAAATGACATATGTAATTTGACCACTCATGTGAAATAATACATTACAATGGTGAAACATGATTTATATAGCCGATCCCATATGGTCATATCGTTGAAATAAGGTTTAGATGATGACAATGATAAATTTATTATTTGTACAAGAAAACAAAAAGCCAACATCAGCATATATAATGTGCAAGATATTTATTTCTTACATATATTTTTAAATCATTAATATATATATATATATATATATATATATATATATAATATCTGTATATTGACCGTAAAACGGTGGAATGGGCCTAACCTAACAGGAATATTTGAATGGATGTATCATGACACTGAGCCCGAAGAAGAGATGTATTTGATATGTATCTTATCCATAGTTTGAAACCTTGCTGTAAAGGTTATTGGGGACCCATATCATGGCAAAACATGTTCTACAAATCTCTAATTGCTTTACCTGGTGGGATGTACCTTACTTCCTCAACAAACACATTAATCTGAGATAGTGACATGTACTCGAGCATTTAATTGAATAAAGCGTGGGTTTAATAAGAAAAATGTGATATACAAATTGTTTCATTCGCATCAACATGATCGCTGTTATTGAAAATCTGTGAGAGAGAGGCCAAATCGAGTAGATAGATTCCATTTAGATCATGGGCAATGTTGGAATAAGGGAGGACCCATCAAGCATACCCTTAGCCTTCTGAGGAAAGGAACTCAGGTCAGATATTAGACATATAAAAAAAAAGAAGCTTATATATCGTTGATGGGAAGTGGATAATGGAACACCACCATAGGTCCATAACGTGAGGCTTAGGCTTAATTTGGTAGACGACAAGATATTAAATCAAATTGCTGTTGTTAACACAATCAGACGTGCATCCAAAATGTCTAATCTGCGTGAAAACTATTTCTTTCTTTTTAAAGCTGTCCTCAGAAAGCAATTATCAATTGCCTATCCACCCGCAGGTTGATCTGCGTCCTGTTCTAAAAACTTATTTTTACATGAGCTTTGTTTAGACTTTAGAGCACTGTGGAGTGCGGGCCAATAAGACTTTTTCATCATGCGCTTCACCCTTCCTAACTAACAAATCCGTTCTTTTCTTTTCCAGTGCTTAATTTACTACCAAAATTATATTCACTCTAAATTGATCAAACAACTTAACCTCATCTACTGATCAAATCTTACCTCTCTTTTCCCATCTTTTAGAGCATTAAAACTGCTTTTACTCGCATAAAATGTCGATCATCACTGAATTAGTGATGTTTCTATAGAGATTGGCCGTATCATCTGTCCAAAAGACAGGAAACTAAAAATAATAATAATAATAGTAAAAGGGGATAAAGCGAGAGGGATTGATTTGTTGAAATATCATTAATTTGGTGGCTTATATAAATCTTAATTAGAGAAGATAGGGGCCATCTTCTATTATTTCCACCCATATACAGACTTTGGAAGAATGCAGACAAAGAATCAGCTTCATTATTCTTGTCAACGCCCCATTTCTCCGTGGGAGCCCACCTTAATTAGCTCTAAAATGGCAGGCCTCAGTGGGGAATGGGGATCCCACATTTAACTTCATAAAAAGCCAAATTTTGAGATTTCATACTGTGCAATACTACAAACCTAATCCAACTCACTCTTTGCCCTCATCAATCATCACCACGCTTCTCATCGATGTGATTGATCTATCACTTTCAACACAACACCCTTAATTAGAAAAAAAAAGGAACACCCATCAGATATTACTAACCACAAGATGAGTTAATTACCGTCCAAATTAGGCAGGTAATCAAATTAAGGTAGAGAAATATTCCACGTTTTCATCTTTGTTGTTTTCTCCAACAGTTTTATTGTCGTTTACTTTGTAGGAACTAGCCAAAGACAGTGATTATTTCCATTAGTTGTTTCTGAAAAAACAGACCAGATTTGACATTCGGATTAAACCTTCGATTTGAAGGGCACGTTCGAGCAGCAGCACATGAATCCGGACCCTTCCAGCATGTATATTAGTAAACAAACTAACCACCCCCAACTAAGCATTATTGTTTTTTATTTAATATAAGGTTTGGAGAGAGATTAAGAAGGCCCATGGCCTAGGTCGGTGGCTTCCGTTGCACTTAGTTAGGAAGGGTGTCTATCTAAAAATCGAGAATATCATACAACCTTCGATTATTGCATCAGTCACAAGGAGTGGGAAGGTTCGTTATATTATAAATAGGAAAATATGTGTTTTTAGGCCTTGAAAAGCTTGGATATGGAACATAACGGTGAAAATGATGATTTCCAGTCCTGTTTACTATAGGCACAGGTAATGTCTTAAGTGGGATCAATGTTCTAAAAACTGACCCGGAATTGGAATTATTCTTGTCACCGTTTTACCGGTTGATAGTGCAATCGACCGAAAAAAAATAATTAAAATAAAAAATGTCAAAATTATTAAACGGGTCAAATAAATCAACGATTCGACTGCTTGAATCAATGGGTCATTGACCAATTCAATAACTATTAGCCAGAGATTGGAGTTAGAATAAAACATAACCATTTGTCTAGATGATTCCCGGGCCAAACAGTCCAACCATCGGAGTCAATCTTAAAACCCTGAAAGTGCATAGGCTGCCTTCATTGGGGCTAGAACCGCTTGATTCCTATATCATATTAACTCTCATCTACGATGAATAATGTGACTGGCTGTATTTGACGATGTTCCATTAACAATATACTTGTTTGTACATGGACCGACGACCATAATAAGAATGACAATATAGCAACAATCAACAAAAGAGAGGGGGTTCTGGCTCTGTGGCTCTGTGGCTCTGTGGCCTGTGGGTTGGTTGGTTCTGTTTGTTCTTTCACACTAGTCCGAGTGGAAGGTGAGGCTGGGACTTGGGAGGGAGGAGACAAGGACCACCAACAGCACCACTAGCAGATGAAGCACTGTCCCCTCTTGTCTGAGACATGTCTCTGTAATACGTCTCACCTTGCTTCTCTGTCTTTATCCTCCTCTTCCTCTTCTCCATATCATCATATATTAACTTCTATACCCTATAACAATCCCGTTGGTTGTCAGCTGTCATTTGAAAGAACACGTGCCACCACTATGCCAAAAAAAAATAAAAAAATAAAAACAGAGTACCGACATGATTTCTGATTTTCATTGTAGAGCTATAAACATTTAAAATGTCAAAAATCCCCACTCTATACATTAATATTGGCTCGTGAATTGGCATCAATTCTGAACTGGCACCCACTTCAACTGTACTTTGAACCTAAAAATTCTAACCCTGGGTTAAACCGTCGTTCTCCCAATAAAAAAATCCCTAAAAACTTCCCCTCAAGGCCTCAACTTTCTGTTTTTCTATTATTTTCTATCAAACCAAACACAGCACGGTGGAGTAGATATTGTTTAATAAAACGTCGCTAATTTGGTTGAATTGAGCTGAATTGACTCAGCTAATCAAGTTGCTACAATGATTAATCAACATACCACGTAAATGAGTCCAAACTAGCTATCAGCAGAGGGATGAGACCCGTGAAATACTGGGAAGAATGTGGGTGTTCTACAATAGATTTTGCTTTTAGGTACAGGGTGTCCAGTGTCGCCTGTTATACTGACAAGTTCTTTTAGTTTAAGGAATGGATGGAATCATCCCCTTGGAGAAATAGTAGACGTTTCGATTTGAGTAATAAACACCTCTTTTTGTCCATGTGGAGTCCAAAATAAACAAGTGTACACTCTGGAGGCTGTGCACAAGATAATAGTTTTTCATTGTTTTAAGATACATCTATATATGAAACGTAGGACCATAAAAATAACTAGAGAGGGGGTCAGCTTTTGCTAAAGTATTTTGGTTTGAGAGAGGCAAAAAACGAGAAAGTTGTGGTTCGCAATCCCGAGAAGGAAGCTGTGATCAAAGAGAACAGAAACAACAACATTTCTTTTCTTCCTTTTCTTTTTTCCCCTCCCAAACACAACACACAGGACGAGATCGCATCTTCTCAGTTTCTCTTTTTTTTTTCTTCCCTCTTCTATTCCTTCTCTCCCTTTCACTTCTTTTTTTAGAGTTTGGATCTTTGAGCTGTCGCATAAGTGACTTAGCACATGCATCTCCTCAGTGTCTCTTTCTCATGTCTCTAATCACAGAGACTAAAGAGGAAAGGCCCACTAACTGATAAAGAAAATTTTATAGATTCTGATTGAATGGAGGGGTGTTAAGCCCCACCGTTAGCTACAAAAAAAAAAAAATTCAAACTCAATTTCAGAAAAAAATTTATTTTCTTCATCCCTCTACCCCGCCTCTCTCTTCTCCAAATTTCAGAAAAAGTTTGCATGTACATGGACAGATGTTATCTTCTCGTGGTCAGCCATATGGTCATACAAGCATGCTCAGCAGATCCAGACTCCTAAGTAGGTGCTTGAGGGAACCGAATTCATGTCACTGCCGGAACAAACCAACTAACATGCCGAGCCACACCCTCAGTTGGGATATAGTTGGGAGAAGGCATGGATGATGATGGTGAAGTTGGTTTCAATGTTGTGCTTGTGTTTTTATTAAATTGTCATTAGATCAAGTTTCATACAAATCATTTTCATTTCATTTTGTTCATTAAAATACAATATCAAAATCATTTTTAGTTCATTTTATTAATAATATAGTACTTAATAATTTTTAATTTAATTTATTACTATCCAATATCTGCTTGTAATCCAACTTTGATTTGAATTTAGTACAAATCTGATGGACAATTAGAATTCGAGTATAAACAAATCTATATCTGATTCAATTTGTTCCATTCACAGCTCAAGAGATTGATGGTATCCCCCCTCCCTAGCCCCCACCCATTTTGTGTCGCCTACTACCCTAGGGTCTGGTTAGTAACACTGGCGTTGTTCACTCAGAATCTATAAAAATTTCTTTATCAGTTAATGGGGCCTTTCCTCTTTAGCCTTTGTGATTAGAGATATGAGAAAGAGACTCTGAGGAGATGTATGTGTTAAGTCACTAATGCGACAGTTCAAAGATCCAAACTCCAAAAAAAGAAGTGAAAGGGAGAGAAGGAGTGGATCTGCGTTATTGAAATGACCCCCTATGGGGATTTAGGTATATCACCAAAATACAATGAAGGAAAAAAAAATCAGATTGGATAGGAGTGGATCTGTATCCAACTCTTCTTTTTTTTTTTTTTTTAATTCATTAGACTAACGAATACCATATTCTTATTTCTTAAAGGTAAAAAATCTGTAGTTCATGCAACGTGTACATCATAAGGAAATTGAACCAATCATTTATGCTTTTTTTTATTAAGGATTAAAATATGAATACAATATATCAGGTATTATGTCCAAACTGATGCACCTATATATGATTGGATACAGTGATACACTAGTTTTTTTAACATTAAAACAACCCCAGATTCTATCCCAACCCTTTAATGGTTATATATAAGATTTAAAAAAGTGATTATCGTTCTTATCAATACATACTAATACCGAACAGTCATATCGATATTTTAGTCTTTGCTTTTAGGCTACATTTGGTTTGATAATGGCATGGCAAAACCGACCACGAGTCAGAAGATGCCATGTGGCAACAAACTGGTGGTGAGGTGGATTTCACCGATGCACAACAAGATTAGTAACATTTATGATGGAACCGACAATTGAATAAAGATGACTAATGTTCTTGTAATCGTAGATTATCATAATCTCAAGGTCATTTTGCATATCCAAGCATAGGAGTGGCAACGGGGAAGGGCAGGGATTGGGAGCGTCCCTGTCTCCGCTAACGGTGACAAAGTTATCCCCATCCCTACGGGGATTTCCATCCCCCAGTCCCTATGATTTTTTATAATATCAGCTATTTTATTTTTTATTTTATTTAAAAAAATAAAAATGAATTAATTAAAAATTACAATCATATTAGAAAATATTTAAATATATCCAACCATATTATTTTAAAAATATTAATATATAGAGTATAGACACATATATAAATATAAACATTTATAAATGTAAGTATACATATATACATATATTAGTGGGGATCGGAGTTCCCACGGGACAGGGAGTATTCTCCCCCCTCCCCACTCTATACTCACCAATGAGAATGAAAATTTCCCTATCCCCATCCCTGTGAGGGGGAGGGGGGGGGGGGATTTGCCATCCCTATCCAAACAGAAACACATAAAAAAATTAAGATAGGAAAAATTATTAACAGATTCTGTTTTCCTCTTACTATCTATCCAACCAAACACAACCTAAAGTTGAAACGGTCTAAAAATTGCATAGACGAAAATCTAAGAAAGCTAGCTTGTGATCTGGTGACTGTTAGCTACAATCCTATAATCAACTATTATTGGACATCGAAAAAAAAAAGAAAAATATATATTCTTTGGAATTCTTTGGAATTCTTTGGAATGTACAATAGCAATTTCATACCTGTGGTACACAATTAGGTGGCAAGACACCAATCAACCAGTCTACGAATAAGAGTATCAGAAGATTGAACGTAACCCAGTAAAGTGTCAACTAATAAGTAGGTACATTTGTACGAGGAATTATTGTTTATCTCCTGCCTACATTTCGATATATTCTTTTAGAAACTGTTCGTAGGTCTTCATTATCCAAATGCCATGTATAATCCTAAAAGTCATCCTTTTGCCCACAAAACAAAGTTGGTAACCCGTTTAAGTATTCATCACTCATATATGTATGAGTATGACTATAAACCATAGATTTTAATGCTGGTTTCACTGCCCACTTTCCGGTACATGTCATTTTCTAGGATTTTTTTTCCCTTCTAAGATATTCCTCCATCCCCATGAGGGCTGACTTCTTACCTTTGCATGGGTGAAATGGGATGATCCTTGGATACCAAATATAAGTGAATTCAAATTAATGGGCCCAAGGCAAGAAAATAGTGAGAAGCTCTGGGTGTGTCTGACCTAATAAATCAAGATAATAGAAGTTGGAATAGTAAAATGATAAACTCCATTATTCTTTCTGCTTTTGCCCAAAAAAAAATAGGCAATGAGATTCCTTCTAACTCTTGGGATGATAAATTAATCTAGTTAGGTAGTAAAAATGAAAAATTCTCAGTTTGATCAGCTTACTTCCAAGCTAAGCAAATGCAAGAAGAAAGTTCAGAAGACGATGTGGATTCCATGCAAAATAAAAAATTCTGGAATCTTGTGTGGAGCCTCCCAACTAAACCAAAAATCAAACAATTCTTATGGAGATGTGTTAATGGATTAAGAGTCAAAGAAAATCTTGCTAAAAGATGATTAAGAGATTCTAGTACTTGTCAAAGATGTGGAAAAGAACATGAATCAATTCTACATTCTTTGCTCCTGTGTGATAAATCAAGATGCATCTGGTTTGGATCAAGTGTTGGTATCAACCTAAACTGTGGTCAAAACTTTCCAATTTTTAAAGATTGGTTAATGCATATTTTCCTCCGGTTAGGAAAGACTTATCTATAAAAATTAGCAAATATTGCCCTAGTGTTATGAGGCATCTGGAAAGATAAATATATTTTTTACTTTGAAAATGAAAATTCAAAGCCTTTTATAGTTATCTCTCTCATTTGCAGGTCAATAGTAGAGAGAGATCATCTCTGGCAACAGAGATCAGAAAGCTCTTCCAAGACTAACCAAGGCAAGAAGAACATTTTTTGGATACCACCAGATCAAGGCCATATGAAAATCAATGTTGATGGTGGTTTTTTGGAATCATCTAGACAGGCTTCTTTTGGTTTCATAATTAGAAATCACTTGGGGTGCTGCTAGGGTGCGGGTTTTGGGCTAGTTAAAGCATCGTCGCCTCTGAAATTGGAAGCTCAAGCCCCCTTAGAAGCAATTGCTTTTGCAGATAAAATGAACAAATCAGATCGTTGTTTTGAATCGGATTGTGAATATCTAGTTAAAATGCTAAATGATTCTGATGGTTGTGAAGACCCAGATATCCTCTTTTGCTGCTAGGATATTCAAGAATCAAGCAGCACATGCTGCGGCAAAATGTGGTTATTCTGGAAGTTTTGAGTCTAGTATTGCAAGTCCTTTATGTCTATCTAATGTAGTAAATCTGGATATAGCTTTTTGTGATCGACTGTAGTAGTTTTTTTGTGTCACTAGGTTCTGTTTTTGTTTTGTTTTCTTTGCCTGTCTCAGATGTATCTCCTTTCTCTGGTTTAATGAAATGGCATCAGTTTTCATCAAAAAAAAAAAAAAAAGATTATAAACCATAGAAGGGCTCACATACAACACAACAATGGATGCACAATCAATCAGTTCAGTTTGGTTCAGTTATTTGATTTGGCCATTTTTCCAATGGAACCAAATCGAATTGGAGTTCAAAACCAAACCAATCCTAACCAAATTCAGTTCATTTTTGTTTAGTTTTCGGTTTGGTTAGGCCTTCACCAAAGGAGCTATCCAAGGTTTTTAAAACTGAACCGGACAACGAACTGTTCAGGGGTCCGGTTCCCGGGTCAAACGGTCCCCATTCTGACAAAAAAAAATAAATAAAAATAAAAACGATCAAAAACTGCTTTACAGTTCGACTGCCCAGATCAACAGTTTTTGAACAAAATGACAGTTCTGGGGTAAAATGGAACCGGTCAGGTGTCCAGTTTTTCCGGTCTGACCATTCGGTCCGGTCCAGTTTTGAAGACCATGGGGCTACCTTCTCCCTCCATCAGGGGAATAAAAGGAACTTCCAATTCACAGTTTTGGAAACCTGTGAACTGTGAACTAAAGTAAAAAACATTTAATTATTCGGATTCTAAACTAATAAGCTTCATCACTTAACCCCTCTTGCGAACTATGAACTAAACAATAAAGATTAAACAAATATAAAATAATAAAATACAGCTGCACTGTGAACTAAAATTGGAATGATGGAATCTCTAGTGACTGAAGGAAGATTACTCAATGAGGTCTTCAGATTCTCATGACTCACTCTCAATGGCTATAAAAGCATAAATGAAGAATAAAAGATGGGCAATGGAGCTTTAGAGAATCGCAGGCAGCAGTGTCTCCACAATGCACCCCACGTTTGGTCACTCACTCACTTGGTCGATGATCACAAGCTCACAGTCACTCACAGCGATGAAATCATGAAATGCAGTTCTCCAAACTCTAGGCTTAGGTGGTACACCATTGTTTTTATTTACTGTTCAGGATTTAGTCATTTAGAGTATTTAAATAATTTAATGAATTATTATTAATTAAAAGTTAGAATGGGCCCAAAGCCCAATGGGGAATTGCCAAATTAGAAAAAATAATAATTAATAAGTATAAAATATTAAATAAAAAGTTATATATTTAATATACATAATTAAATAAATAAATAAATAAACCCATAGTTCAGTTTTCAGTTCAGTCTGGTTGAAAATCTCAGCCAAACCAAACTGATTGAAAAACACAAAAAACAAATCAAGCTAATACCCAAATTAACCGAATCAAACTAGCTTATTCAGTTTGATTAGATTCGGTTTTTGGTTTATTATCCGAATTTGGGCATCTCTACATAAAACTTCCTATTGTATTTGTATAAACTGTGAAACATCGCCTAGCGTGGACCAGGGATCACATCCTATGATCCAATTCCACTTCCACCTCACCCGGACAAATATCTATTTGAAACCAACCTGCCACCCGTGCCAGACAAGTAGCTGTTTTCCACCATTGGGAACCAAGCACTGAGTTACATATATAGTACGTAGTTTTTTCTCTTCATTCATTTTTTTCGGCTACTAATTTCTCTATAACACCTGCCACCGATAATTTTTTATGAAGCACATCTCCAATTGAAGCCAATCAAAAGGTAAATCTTCCTGGCCTTTTGCTTCCTATAACACTTGCAAGGCATACGCCATCATCCGCATAACATCTTCTACACATATCCTCAAACATTTCTCCCTTGATATGCCTGCGCAAAATCACCCGTTTGGCCCGGTCTTCACTTGGCATTGGGACATTTCTTCCCCACATGGCCACATCCCCCCTTTTTCGGGAAACTTGGATACTACCTTCATGGTTATGTTAATGGAAATCATAATATTATAACAAAACTGGTTTTACACTTTTACTAACGAAACATTTCAACGCAACTGCTCTTACAAAGAAAGTATCGTAAGCGCATGAACACAGCCATCGAGTATCGCCTATCTGATATATTAGACAAGGTTCAAAGTATTGACACGTATATGGCCAATACGTATCATGCCAGCAGCTTCCCGATATGCCCCTATAAGGGTTGTATCAGGTCAGCCACTGGTTCAAAGAATAACCTGGCCTTAAACTGACCCCTCTGAACCGATTTCAACAAAATAAATAAATAAAACATATAAAAAAATCATCAATACAGGCCACCAGTGTCGATATTTTACCCCACAAAAATGTTATTATAATTCATGGATGGTGGGTCAAGTTTTTTTAGATCAATTCATCGATCCAGTTTACCTCAAAAAATAAAAATAAAAAAATCATTGATCAAGTGGGTATGGTAGGAAATCTTATACATACTAGGTTTCCTAACTCAAAAAAAAAAAACCGACATAAATCATCCATGTGCTAAATTTAGGTTAGGTTAACTCAAATACCTTATATTAGTGTTGGTCCCGTTTTTTAGATCAAGTGAGTATTAGGAGGAATGCCAATGCACGTCATTTCCACCCATGTATCTCAGCTGTTGATCCGAACTAGTGTGGGCCCCATATGGGCACTACAAGGCCTATTGATTACTGCAATTAATGTTATTATTCCATATCAACCATATTGGATGCATGAACGCAACCTGCCTTTGTACATCACGTGCCCACAAGGAAAGGTAGCAGGAGAGTAAGTATTTCAAGATTCTTGTGAAAATGTCTAAAGCCCAATAACTACTCTTATTTCTGGATAAGCACAAAAAATGTGAGCATCCTTTCTCATCAAAATCCAACCCACCACATAATACCTTAGCTCAGTTTAGAAGTATAAATACAAATATGTACAGTGAAAATACATGTAAAATAATACAAAATACAAAGTTTTGTACTCTACATATTTGTCTTTGTGCTCCTTCCAAACTGAGCCATAGTTTCTGAAATTTCCTTACCTTGTCGACTGCAAATTCAGCCTCTGGACGTCTACTAACTGGTAGAGATCACCACGCTTTTGCTTCTCAAGTGGAAGGTTTGTTCTACAATTACAAAACAATTATAACTGACAAGAAAATAATGACAAGCATAGAAAGTAAACAACAACAACAACAATAATAATAATAATTGCTGCTTCTATGGGAATTTTTTCTGTATATTGTGTGTTCCGTTGATTCTAAGAACACCTTAGGGGCTATTTGCCAAGATGTACGGTTTTTGTTTTTCAAAACAAAATAGTCTTCTAGGTTAGCAGGTGTCTCACCTTCTGAGCTCAATAAATGAATAATCAACCTCTGCTATGACTACAGCTTCATCATGTTCCGTAGTTGCAAGTACTTCACCAAACTGCCATACTTCATTATTTCAGCACTAAGAAATACCTTTAATACAAGCATTTTCCTATCAATTTGCAAATGCCTCAAGATAGATATTTCCACCTTTGTCTAGGAATGACTTCATGAAAATTTAAGAGATGTGATGTAAAGCTGGACTTTGGAGTGACTTTTATGTACTTACTGGTCCAACAAGGGTGGAGTGGCCCCATGCAACATAACCAGCACCAGCATCTCGAGCAGGTGAACAAGTAGCCACATATAACTGCCATTTCAGAAATGAGCAACCAATCAAGTTCACATGGAGAACAGGTTAAGAGGCATTGTTATGCAGAAACCTTTACTCAAATATTGTTTTATTCATTCATAAGGGTATATAAATATATGTAACAATTTTCTCTTAAAAAGTGACCAGATGGTTTCTAAAGAAAAAGAAAGAATTAGATGCTAGGAAATTTTACTTAATAATCTACAAATTAGAAGCTCGAGAGAACAGGCCATGTTTTTTTGATAAATGAGAACATACTATGCTTCAATGTTTCAAAGAATACCTCCAACCCTCTATTGGGAAAAAAGTATCAAGACACCATCAAACCAGCAAGATAATCTGAAATATATGAACTTAGAAACTTGCAGAAATTCACAAATAAATTTTCCTTTTAGTTTAAATAAGAGGAGCAAAGAGAATTAAAAAACTGTTCAAGTTCTATTAAGACTACGCAATTAACATATAGAAAATATATCAATCAGAAAAATAAAATTTAGCATACCTTTAACATAAAAGTAAAAAGATAATTCACAAGATACAAGGGACTTCTATCAAACAAAAGGATGTGCACCAAAGTTTCATGCTTCTGATATTCGGATGACTTTAAGTAGTTGTGTAGATATAGATAGAAAACTGGAAAAAACACATGTA
This sequence comes from Nelumbo lutea, assembly GCF_056320005.1. Classification (NCBI taxonomy): domain Eukaryota; kingdom Viridiplantae; phylum Streptophyta; class Magnoliopsida; order Proteales; family Nelumbonaceae; genus Nelumbo; species Nelumbo lutea. The sequence continues at coordinate 3,126,918 of NC_142689.1, forward strand.
TCTCAATTAAAATCCAACCAGGATAGTGTGACTCTAATTCTTTATCAAGAATTATAAATTTCCAAGACCAGCTACACAAGAAGCACATCACTTGAGCAGATACACAGAAGTAGTCTGTTGAGATACCTGATTATCAACAGCCCTGCAAACGGAAACATGGGAACTTGTATCAGTAAGAATTAAGTGACTACAATCCTAGAAAAGCTATAAATTAATTAAGCCACATGCTTCAACACTGAAACATTTCATAAATAGAGATCCAAATCATTAAACAACAGTATAACAAAAGAAACCAACCAATTTTCTGAGAATCATAATCATATCGTAAATCCTAGAGAACATTGAATCTAATCAAATTGAGAACTATATTTAAAATCTAAAGTTTTTTTTCTTAAATTTTTCAAGAGGGGGGGGGGGGGGGGCAATTGATCTTATCCCATTTTTAATCCATATTTACCATATACGTACTTAATATAATGGAGTTTACCACTTGTATGCAATAAGCATAAGATCATACTTGTAAAACAAGTATCCTTTGAAAAGATTAAAAGAAACAAAGGAATCACGAAAGTAAAGAACTAGGTCTCAATTGAATTGATTCGATTACAGCCATTCCATGTATTTTCTCTCTTCTTTCTATCCCTTCAAGAAGCCATTATAGCCATCAACAGCCATAACTTTCTATTCCTTCAAGACCATTCAACATTCTCTCGGGACTAGAATTGAGTTGGTCCTACATCACATGCTCAATATAATAGATGGCATGCAAAGACTATCAGAACTTGAAATCATCTGAAAAGTAAAAAGTAATTATGAAAAATATATAAATTTGGGGAGGATGTTCATCATATTCTCAAACAACAGGAACTCAACATCCATAAAACTTGAAATATGCAGCCCATGCACAACATACCATGACAGATGATTACATGATTGCACCACATGATGTCAAAATGGAACCAAAGCAAAGGGACTAAATGCAAATAAGGGAGCTATAAGGCCTCACTGCCTGCCATCTAGAAGAGTATCCAATATAAATAACTGGATACCACTAAACAATGAGTGAATCATATTCCTGCCTCAATTGCAGATATGACAATAACTCATTAAGAATTCAGCATGGTTATTTACTCATAATGTAGTTATCACTCCATGAGTGAATCATATTCCCGCTTCAAATCATTCTCTTGAAACATGTTCGAAATTACTATTGATGTAATTGCAGATGTAAGTCACATGACACTCAATAAACATTCAGAATTAACAAGGGAAATGAATGTTTTCTAACACTTTACATACAATATTCCTAGAAGCAGTAAAATTTAGAAATTAAACCTTTCTAGAACAATTACTTTAGTTCTTTTCAGCTTCCAAAACTTTTAACTATTCACTGAATCATTACCTTGCCCTTTGCAACAACTCCCAATGCAGGGGACCAGTGGTCATGTTGAATGCTCCAGGATAGCATAGCAAGTGAGCCCCTGATATCCAGATTGCCATACCCTCAATTAGTACTAAATGATACCAACATGAGAATCATAGGTAAGTAATAGAAATTTGATAATCAGCTTATGTGGAATAAAATATAGGCAGGGCATGTAGAACATATAAAATCACAAAAGGAAATGGCACATCAACTATGGCAGGAAGTTTACAGTAACAACAAAAATAATATAACTTTCTAATTTAGAAGGATACTATTAATTGAGCAATACTCCAACCTATGGTTAGAATTGAGCTGACATGGACTGCTCGATTCAAAACATAGCCAGTCTGGAATGTCACCTAATGCTCAACAGTCTGGATTGATCACTTGTCCATGTGGATAAAATAGACTACGCCATGCAGGAAAGCTTATATACATCAAAGAAGGGAAATTTCCCACATGCTCAGCCCTGTTTGTGTCACCTGGAAGGATGGCATGGCAGATCTAAACCATCCCCCATATGTATGATCATTGGCTTAGCACCTAATTCTCCTAACCAAATCAGCCAAGCAACCTACCTTGTATTGGTGATTTCCCCCATAAATTTTAGCCACTTATTTAATTTTATAATATAAAATGAACCCAAAAAGATTGTTCTTATACCAAATACAGCCTGAAATAACCCTCCTTTTCCAGTCTTGAAACCAAAAGGCTAGCTAACAATTTGCCATATCATGGCTCTTGATAGAACACACTGACATGAAAGGATTTGTTCATCCAACAAAATAGTTTTTTATTTGTAACTTGAAATTTTATTAATATGTGAAAAAAATGATTTACATTAGAATACAAATATGTTTCACACCCCTTTAAATAATAGCCCAGTCCCAGCTGCCTATCCCCTCATTCAATTTATACATTCATGATTTCATGGGGAATAATTTCCAAACAACATTTCTTCTAATCACCACTTGCCAAAATAATGCATCAGCTAGGTTGTTGGCACATCTTCAGTCAACAAAATGTAGCTCGTAGTTCCCTTGCCAGTTGTAGCGCTTCTCTCATTAAGTACTGTTGGAATAATGTTAGAATAACTTAGTTGCAGTTGTTAGGGCCTGTTTGTCTAATTAAAGTATTTTTATTTCGTTTTTTATTTATGTTATGTTTGTTATTGTAATCAGGGGCACAAGGGTCTTTTCCCTTGTTATTTTTGCCGCCGTATATATTATAAATAAACACTGGCGCCGCCAGTACTGTTGCATTGCAAACTCTCTCTTTTCTTTTCTCTTCTCTTCTCTTCTCTTCTCTTCTCTCCTCTTCCACCTATCTCTGGCCGGCTACACTGTCAAGATGGTATCAGAGCAGGAATACTGATTAAAAGAGAACAGACCGTTCAACCCTACTGTCAAGAGAAGATCGATCAACCCTACTGATTAGTGGAACAGGCTAGCAGAAAGGAAATCTGATTCTGGACTACAGAATAGCTACGACCGGTACAGTTCTTCCTCTACTTTTCTCCTCTTTACTCTCCTTGATCATGGGCCGAGTGAAAACCCTATGAATCTGGGGCGGCTGAATGCTATCGAACCTGTGTAACCCTAGTTGTCTTGGATGGCGTGATCCTATTGATGTGTTAAGACAACTGTAGGTCAATGCTGACCTGTCTTCTCAATGGTTTGAGTTGACTATAAGCAAGAAGGATCTCTCCAGCTGATTAGTGGTTGTTAGCCATTCTAGAATTCTGATAGGCAGGTCTGAAACTGCCGATTATTACCTCAGTTTTGTCCAGAATTTGGTACGGTTTGTGCACAATCTGGTTGGTAAACCCTAGTGTGTAGGTGTGAACTGAGTGGAGCATTGCTTTGTGGAGTAAGGAGGGGTCCTAAATCCGGTGTGTGTGACTGAGTAACTGCTTGACCATGTCGACTGAGAATTCTGCTACTTCAGAAATCTCAGGGAGCCACAATGGAGTGAGTGGGGGAATGGATATGAGCTTTCCCATGGCTGTCATTCCCTTTGATGGTCTGAATTACCTTGAGTGGTCTAGGGGGATAAAACTCTACATCACTGCTAGGGGGCGAATAGGATACATCAATGGGAGAGTAAAGGAACCGAAGTATGGAAGTGCTGAGCATGATAGGTGGGACCAAGAGAACAGTATGGTGATGTCTTGGCTCTTGGTTTCAATGCTGCCACAAGTAAGGAAGACCTTTATGTGGGCTGAAACTGCTTGTGAGATATGGGAACAAGCGAAGTCCACTTATTCAGAACAGAGACACTATGCCAAGATATATTAACTAAAAGCAGAATCTTCTACTTGCAAGCAGGGGGAGAGGAGTCTCTCGATGTACTATTCTGATTTGACATCAATATGGAAAGAACTTGATCACTATCAGAATATGAATTGGAAGTGTGATGAAGATGCAAAAGCCTATAAGTCACTTGTATCACAGCAACGTGTGTTTGCCTTTCTCCTAGGGCTGAATCAGTCATATGAGTCCATCAGGGTACAGATCTTGGGTAGTAAAGACTTGCCATCAGTCCAGGAGGTGTATGCCTTGGTGCAGTCAGAAGAAAGCAGAAGAAGTGTGATGAATGGTGTAGAAGGGGAGTCAGTTGCCCTAGCAGTCCGGGGAAATTCAGATACAAATGTCGGAGGTGGTTTTAAAAGGGGTGACACTCAAAAAAAACAGAAGATAAAAACAAGCTTTGGTGCACTCACTGCCAGAAGACACGACACACTAAAGATACATGCTGAGATCTTCACCAATTGGACATCAAGAATGCCTTCTTGAATGGTGACTTGGAAGATGAGGTGTACATGACCCAACTCCCAGGGTTCTGTGCCAGAGGCAGTGAACAAAAGGTGTACAGATTGAAAAAGTCCCTATATGGATTGAAACAATCACCTCGGGCTTGGTTTAGTAAGTTCCATGTAGCAGTCCAACAAATGGGATTCAAACAATGCCAATCAGATCATACCTTGTTTGTAAAAAGAGGTGAAGGTAAAATTGCAACTCTTATTGTGTATGTGGATGACATAGTGATCACAGGAGATTGGGAGGCTGAAATCCAGAGACTAAAAAAATTCTTAGCCACTAAATTTGAGGTGAAGGATCTAAGCTCCTTACGATACTTCCTTGGAATTGAAGTTGCCCGCTCTCACAAGGGCATCTTTATTTCCCAACGGAAGTATGTACTAGATCTACTAGAAGATACAGGCAAGTTGGGGGTAAAACCATCTGATTCACCTATTGAACCTAATCACCATCTGGGAGACAGTCAGGGAGAGATTTTGAAAGATGTAAAGATGTTCCAGAAACTTGTGGGGAGACTTCTGTATTTGTCTATGACCAGGCCTGATATTGCCTATGCAGTGGGTGTCCTTAGTCAATTCATGCACAGCCCGATGACAACTCACTTTGAAGCTGCAGAGAGGATCTTGAGATATCTCAAGAAGTTTCCTGGGGCTGGTTTGTTGTTCCAGAAACACAGTCACTTAAAAGTGGAAGTATATACTGATGCAGATTGGGCAGGAGCAGTCAATGACCGAAAGTCCACCAGTGGTTATTGTGCCTTTGTAGGAGGAAACCTTGTCACATGGAGAAGCAAAAAACAAAGTGTGGTGGCTAGATCCAGTGCTGAAGCAGAACATAGAGCGATGGCTCATGGGGTTGCAGAAATCATGTGGATAAGAAATCCGTTAGGTGAACTAGGTTTTGCAGTAAACAATCCTACTTCACTCTACTGTGACAATAAAGCAGCCATCAATATTGCTGCTAATCCAGTTCTGCATGATAGGACGAAACACATTGAAGTGAACAAACATTTTATCAGAGAGAAACTTGAAAGTGGAGAAGTGTGCACACCATATGTCAACTCGGAAGAGCAACTTGCAGATATCTTCACCAAAGGTCTTCATCATGTGCGGCACAAAGATTTGTGTGACAAGTTGGGCATGATTGACATCTATGCTCCAACTTGAGGGGGAGTGTTGGAATAATGTTAGAATAACTTAGTTGCAGTTACTAGGGCCTGTTTGTCTAATTAAAGTGTTTTTTATTTCGTTTTTTATTTCTGTTATGTCTGTTACTGTACTCAGGGGCACAAGGGTCTTTTCCCTTGTTATTTCTGTCGCCCTATATATATTAAATAAACACTGGCGCCGCCAGTACTGTTGCATTGCAAACTCTCTCTTTTCTTTTCTCTTCTCTTCTCTTCTCTCCTCTTCCACCTATCTCTGGCCGGCTACACTGTCAAGAAGTACCTATATGCCCAAAAACACACAACTGTCCTTAAGTCCTATTACACTATGATATCTCCGAATTCCAGCATTCAGCCAACGAAATAGCTGGGATTAGGGCTCACTTAAGTTATTCAAAAAAAGGGCTTAACAAGGACATCTGACAAGTGTTTCAAGCTGAAACCTACCTCATGAAGAGAGTGCTGGCCCTCAATCCTCCTATTAAATTAGCCTAACACTCCCAAGTATTGGTGAATTCCCTCATAAATTTTACTTCTTCAAAGAATTAACTAAGTTTAGCCCAGAAAGGAACTTTCAGTCCATACTAACCTAAAGACATAAGAAGCTATTGCTTTGTGGTCAACTAGCGAGAAGCTAGGCACCAACTAGCCACCAAATTACCCATGGAGGTTAAAATGGCCATTCATTGTCTTACTACACTAACGACACTAATATCCATAACACTTTCAAATATCAAATATAATAAGAGAGGCTTCAAGGAGACATCTTTCTGGATGCCCAAGTTAACAGATTTAAAGAAACCATTTGTGAAGAGACGAAACCCTCTAGAGATGTTTAATCCTCAAAGAGAATTTGATGCTCAAAGACCTTGTGCCATCAGTTCTTTTTTTTTTTAATGTCAAAATTGGGAACACCTTCCACAGCTAAAATTGAGAATTTTCCAAACAGTTATTTCTCCTAAGGAACATATTACACCTCCCCTATGTCATTGTTAAACAAGGAAGAGTTCGTCATGGACATCAAACCCTTGACAATATCATTAATGTCCCTTTTCTTGATATCTTGGAAATAAACAAAAGGCTACACAATACAGGGAGTAGCACATCCCCAACGATCCATTTTTTCCATAAGATTAATATAGAAAGATGCTAGAATTTAGCCCATTTCTAAGAATTGAAATTGCAAAGAACCACTGGGATAGCATTGCAACCAATCCCAATATCTTAAAAAGGCCTAACAATATGACTACTGTGGTAGTAGAAGATCTGCTTGCAAAGATAACTGCCAAAATAAATCAATAGAATACTATCCACAGCTAGAAGTAACTAGTTAGATATCACACAAATTGATATTGAAAACAAAAGGTAAAAATGAAACTAACCCCTTGCTGCATACAGCATTGCTAGCTCTTGGAATCGAATATCATAACAAATACCGATACCAATACGTCCTACATCTGCATGAACAAGTCCATGGTTATTTTGCAACTGATATTATACTAGCTGGATGCGCCAAACATGCATGCACTACAATTCCATCCAGAAAATGATTCAAATATCTAAACCGAAAAAAAAAGGAAAAAAAAAAGCATAGAGGCAAGGGGAATGTTCGTGGCTATACAATCTATGTATGTTAACATTTATTTCCTTTTTGCCCTTTCACAATGCCTTCAGAAAACGCCACACTTATTTCTTATATGAGGTCTTTTATTGTATTGCTAATGTATTCCTTTTTTTTTATTTTTGAATAGTGTGCTTGTAAGTTGTGAAGTGGGGAGATTGGGGACTGCATTCCAGTTTATAGTCACTCACTGTACATGGGTTATATGCCTTTTGTACAAATCATGTTTTACCTCCCCCCCCCCCCAAAAAAAAAAAAAACACGCAATCAGATTGAAACTTAAGTTGTGACAGGAATAGCAAAGGATGATCAGATCAAAATTGTGATGAACCATTCATACGTGAGATATCATCTAATATTGACTTTATCTGCTAAGTGGTTGAAGGAGTATCAAGTGTAAAAAAGACATTTTAAAATCAAAAGTTTCAGAGATTCAACAAAGCAGCAGAAGTTAACTAAAATCAGAAAATAAATAGATAAATTATTCTTCTTAGATCATAAACATTTGTAGAGAGCCTTTCTAAGTTCTTATTGGAGTTTGGTGCTTAAAACGAAACCCTAATGATATGAACATTGAAACAGGATAAGCACAACAGTCATAGACCAATTTTGCATGGACATGGACAAGAGAGTCAGAATCAAATTTGTCCAAGAGTCTGACTCAGCAAGATGAGAAAACATGAACTCATGCACACATTTATAGAAAAGTATACAATATGAAAATAGCTTATCTTTTCAATTCTAACATAGAATACTTGGAGAAAATGTGTCAAAAATGTTGCTTTTGTTACTAAGTAACATTTAATAAAAAAAATATAGAGTGGGTATGCATGAAAACAAGCAAAGAATACCTGTGTCCACAATGGTAGGGTTCTCTCCTGCTGTGAGAGTCTTTGATTCCTTAAATGTAATCTTCCCAGGGATATCAATGTCAAATAGATGTATCTGTATTGAGATGCTTTGAGTCAGAAATTTTGCTAAACCAACCTGATTCGCCAAGAAAATACCCCATAACCATGCTGATAAACATACTTTTCTGTGTTTGGCCCTCAGTTTCCCATCTGTACCAAAGACACAACAGGTATTATACAACCTATCACCATAACGTTCTGGTATGGAGCCACCAACTATTGTGATCTTCAGACGGTGAGCTACCTCAGACAGCATTGCAGTTGAAGGAGATGCATCACCACCAGCATCAATATCTTCCGCATATATTGGAAAGCTATCATTTGAATATGGACTATTCCATATTTCCTAAGATCAAACATACCACAAAATACAAAACAATTAAGAAGTGGAATGATATTATTGTTGCACAAAAAACACATCAGACATGTAACATACTGGCAACAGTGACAGTGCCAAGCTGCTAACATGAACCAGCCTCAGGAGTGTTTTCTAGAAACACTGAACCAGAGCACATTTTTTCTTTTCTTTCTTTTTTTTCCGATTTTTGAAAAATGAATTGCAATTGTTATTCTCAGTGGCACTGATAGAACAGAGACAGAAAGATGAAATGCTTAGAAGCCTTGGCATGTTAGCATAGAATGTAAACTATCAGGTAGTGTGAGAGGTGTTCCTGTAGTAATAATATCAATACCAAAATCTCCAATATGTCAGCAGTTGAGGTCAGTTTTTCAAACTTCTAAAGCTTTTTGGTGATTGGTTTAAATACATGCTAATCAGCGTTCTGCAAGAGGTAGAAATTCAAAATAGCATTTACACATTAAATCTCAACTCATTCAGCTTCCCATATAAAAGGATAATATTTATCACTCTGTTTGCACATGAATGAATTGTTGGTCTTTCAATATGATCTCTCTACTACTGTACTATATACCACCACAAACAATCAGAAAGGAGCTCCCTCAATGGTAAAGATTTTACTTAAGTGGTAGACTTCTAAGCTCCAAATTTCCTTCCCTTCACTGAACAGAAAGGAATTGCAAAACAGGATTCTTGTAGCCAACACTATATAGTTGGAACAAGGCTTAGATGATGATGATTTTCCAGACTTTCTTCTTCTTTAGAAAAACACAAATATATTAACTAAAATTAAGATAACACAACCAAAATAAAACTACCAGGCCCTATTCATAGGTCAAGAAAACCATGAGGATATCTGATGAGGCAGAGGGTCCTAAAGGCCCTAGAGGATACAGCATGACACAACCTTTTCTCTTGACTTTGAAATGCACAAACCAGGCAGAACTAAGGAAAGAAGCTAATGTATTAATATGCACCATCAAAGGTCAGTTGCCAGTCCAAAAAGAGATTTTCTAATATAGCATTACCACCTACTAGGCATCCAAAAAAACAGTTAGATAGCATATTCTATTTTCTACGGATGATAATGGGTTATGCTGAGTTTTTAAAGATAGTAGAGAGAATTCTGATCTGTTCAAGACTGGCCCGCACCCCGGGCCTGATAATATATGTCCGGGCCTGGACCTGGGCCAGGCCCCACTAACCATCTGTGCTTGCGCTCATGGGTTAATAAAACCATTTTAAAAAAGAAAACTTATATCTAAGCTTACATTCAAATTTACAGAAAATTATATAAAATTTTATATACATATGTTAAATGTTAATATATATATATATATATATATATAGAGAGAGAGAGAGAGAGAGATAGATAGATACACACACGTAAACTGTAAATATTATATATAAATATATTAAACTTCCAGGTTGGCCAGGCTTTCCGGGCCTACCATAGCCAGGCAATGCAAGCCTGGGAAGAGATGATCATCCCTACTATTTTCCACATTTTCAAATGAAAACAATAGCACTGTCGTCTAATGAATAGCAGAAACAAAACAGAATTCAGAAGCAGAAACGTTATTTAGGTTAATGGGGAGTGTGCTACCGGAACTTCAGTGGCGCCAAAACAGTGTGACGTCTGGGAAAAAGGACAAAAACAGCAGGCACTTTTATTAACCAAAGTTTCCCTGGTTCACCGTCCTTTCTGCAGACGTATTAACAAATAGGGATCTCGACCAGGAAATCACTAATTCACTTGAGTTTCCTTAGCAGTTCTCTTTATGCTACTTGTACTTCTGTATACGTTGTTTTAACTTACAGGCAAGAGAACAAGTTGAGCACCCTTTTCAGCAGCCTCCTCAATTGCGCTGCGAGCATGAGCAATGTTCCTCTCCTTATCAGCAGTCACAGCAAGTTGGCAAAGAGCAATCTTGAACTGAAATTGTTTAAAAAAGAAAAAAAAAAAAAAAAAAAAAAAAAACATAGTTTCAGAAAGAATGAATCTAGGCTGAGGCTTGCCGAGGCTTCTTAAAGAAGATATTCTCTATCATTGCGTAACAAGAAGCAAAATTAAAAATAAAAAATAAAAAATAAAAAATAAAAATAAAAATAAAAACAGAAAAAAAAGGACGATTGTCACCACCAAATGGGTTTATAATCACGCGATTTCTCCCAGCTAATACTTCGTACAAATGAATTCATAAAAATCATCATAAATTTCACAAATTTGAAAATTAAAAAAAAAATCTCGCTAATCAAGACTACTAAAAAAATGTAGGAGAGCAAATCGGACCGACATGTTATGTAACAGCGTCAATTCTTCAGTCCTAATTCAAATCGACCTATTAACCGAAAATTAATTGCCGGCTCCAACTACCACTCGAGAAGCAATTTTTACGATTACAAATTAAACCTGAAGCTACATAAAGGGATTTCAAACTGAAAGAAAAAATGACGCGAATAAAGAAACAATAAAATGGAGAAACAAAATAGATTAGAAGAATAGTAAGAGATTAAACCGAAGGTGATCCAACAAAAAAATTCAACGGAGTAGAAAGAAAGAAGAAAGTAAACAAATAAATAAATAAAATCTTGCCTTGGTTACAGGAAGGACAGGCAAAGGAAGCGCAGGAGGAACCCTTGCTTGCTCAGGCTTGTAATCAGACGCCATTTTTGCAGATACGGTTCTGATCGACCTCGAGAGATTATTGCTGCTGGTATTGCGTTTGGCCCTCAAAGCAGAGGGATAATTGAAGAGAATATTTGGGCGGAACAAGGGAAAGAAGGAAGTGACGCTGGTTTTCAGTTGACAAATAGATGCAGAGAGATTGTAATTGAAGGTAGACGATAACGAGGCCAGTCCGGCTTTCATTTTTCGATCGTGGGACCTGATACGTCTCCCGCCCCCGCATCCAGAACCAGAAGGAACAAAAGCATTAAGAGAAATGGGCCCCAGTACGACAAATAAATTAGGGTAAATTTCAAAAAACCTCTTATAATATAGGGTCAGGGACAAAAAACTAAACTTTAATTTGCGACAAAGATCCCTCAACTTTAACTTTTACGTTGCGGTAAATGCCCCGGCCGTTAAATTAGATCACGGAAGGCTTTAAATTACCAAAATATCTTATTAAACTTTTCTATTTTCTTTTTCTTGCCATTCTCCTTGGTGTATCCAAAATGTGTGCCTTCGACGGGTAGCTTTCATTTTTCTCTAGAGATATATTGACTTCGCTCTGTAAATTGCAGAGTTAGTCCAAAATCTACAATGCCCCGGAATGCATCCACTGTTTACCAATTGAATGGCTAATTAATAAATCTAAGCTTCCCAACAAACATAATCAAAGATAAAACTAAATAATTTCTTTGGCAAAAAAGGTGGTAAAATAAAGAACATCCTCATCTACGCTAACTTTTTGAAAAGGGAAGCATTGTAATTTGTAATGGTCTGATGAAAACCACTTTCATACCGAAATTTTAAAACCCATTTCAATGCTTCAGTTGGAGCTAATAGGGATGCTAAAATAGGAGTAGCAGGTTGAGATTGTAGGAGCAAACAACCCATTAATCTTCTCCATATGGTTATAGTTAAACTTAGTGTAGATCAGTTAGCAAACAAAAAAGAATGCAAATAAAGAGACCCAAAGACGCCATTACAGTCTGCATCTTTTGCCCAAAAGAAAGTATATATATCGAGTTGCAGATGTTAACCAGATTTTATGGTCTTGACCTGTCTGGAACGTCGGCATCACAAGTGGACTGGGGTGGGAGGTATCAAGTCGTTTTCAGTCTTACTTGTTGGAGGTATTGTCGTCCCTTTCTCTTCTGCCTTTCGGATCATTGATCTCTGTTTCTACGTTCATGGATTCGAATGCTGCATTTTCAGTTATATTGCTAGAATCTCTCAACGGCTGCCACAGAGAAGACCGTGATCAATCTGTAAGATATCCTCCAAAGATTTGCCTTCGACAACATCTGCAAGATTGCTTTCAGATTTGACCTAGAATACTTGTCTCCCTCCTTTCCATCGCCAGAATTCACCACCGCAATTGAAAGTGTTGTTTGCCTTAGTAGTGAAAGGTTCGACTCAATTAACCCAGCAATCTGGAAGCTGAAAGCAGTCGTTATTGGGTCAGAGAAACAGCTAGGTTAACAGTCTCCCAAATTTGCGGCTTTGCACAGACATGGTGGCTTTGACCTGGTTCTTCTGGATAATATCTAAATCACCATTAGGTGAAGAATATGGTTTACACTCATGCGTCGCTGTACATAGAGTATGAGGCTATATCTGCTGGCCACCAGTTCCTGCGGCACCAAGGAGGCAGGGAGGACGACATATTACCCGATGGGACTAGGGGTGAGTATGGGCCGATTTGGTTCGGTTCGGTTTTATGGCAAAACCTGGAACCTACCCTTTAAGAATTGGTTCTAGACTTTTAGAATCGGAACCTACCCTCTAAAGGTCGATTCTAGCCTTAGTGGTTTTAAGGTCGGATCTAGGGCCTACCCATGAAACCTGTACTTTATTCTCTCTCCCATCACAAAAAAAAATAAAAAATAAAAAAATTAATAAGTATGATATATAGTTTAAAATTCATATTATTTTTATTGATTAAATTGGATAACATAGTGTGTAAATTATCATTATATGGTTAAAAACTTATAAATTAAATTTAAATTTTGTAAATATTACTGATAAAGGAAGATTTGGCCCGACCTCACAGTTATGCAACACGTGGCAGAAACAACAGTTCGGCAAAAGGGCCAAGCCTAAGGCGTGAACAAGGGGACACCAGCGGACCGAACTCCCTACGGGGGCCCGAACTCACCCTTGGCCCAAAACCAGAGTAATCCAAACTGGCCAACCTTGTACAGCTCGGGATATACCTCGCCGAACTGGCCGACCTTGTAACAGCTCGGGATATACCTCGCCGAACTGGCCGACCTTGTAACAGCTCGGGATATACCTCGCCGAACTAGCCAACCTTGTAACAACTCGGGATATACCTCGCCGAACTGGCCAACCTTGTAACAGTTCGGGATACACCTCACCGAACTTACCTGCTCTATAGATACCTCCGAACTCAAGACTTCGCCTCGCTCACCACTCCGCATCACCTTCTGGGCACCAAAACCAAACAAGTCGTACCATGCCTGACACTGAGGAAGTACGTGCCCGAGGGCGCCGCACCAGACTGACTTGGGATCTGACGCTTGGCGGCCGCACTCTAAACGGCCACCTGCCACCGCCACTGACACCGCCATCTCCAGTTAGAGAGACAGTTAGGCAGTGACAGTTCTGTTCCAGCAGAAAGAACGACGGCCAAATTGACAAGCGCAAGGGTAATCATACCCGACCTGACAAGGGCCTCGGAGCGAGTGCGCGAAGTGATTATAAGAGCCCCCTGCCCCCCAACAAAAAATGTATGCAAACTTTGCACTATCTGGTGTTATCTTACTTTTGAAGGATTCTAACTTGAGCTTCGGAGACGCTACACCAGGTTCCCCCCGGAGCTTACTCATCTCCTCCGTTTCAGGTTCCCTGCTACCCCGTTCAGAAGCAAGGTCGTTGACAGCTAAGACCGGCCGGATCGCGCTTCATCAATTGGCGTCGCCTGTGGGAAACGCTTCAAAAAACCTCCCTCCAAACTTCCATAACCCCTTTTCTTCAAAAAACCCAACACTCATGGCCTCCTCCAGCAACGCCGGACGTGGCTTGGAGACAAACACCACCGGGGAACAACTTCAAGTCCCCGTGGTGTGCATTGGACAGTTCACCATCCCCCTTTCGGTGGATGGGATCCCCAGCTTGAACGCGCCACAAGCAGTGGCGCCCGTAAACCTTCCTACCACAAGCATCCCCTTTCCTCCCCTTATTGAGACAACCTTTAATGAACCGATTGCCGTCCCCCTGGCAGCCAACCAAAACCGGTTGGATGACCTGATGCAGTGCATGTGGGCAATGCAAGCCCAAATACAACAGTTCCAGCAGCACCAGCTTCACCAGCACCAAGTACTGCACATCTCCCAGTATCACTATCAACAGCAGTTCCCCCAACTGCCACTGAACCAACCACTACTTCCACCTCGCCACCCCGCTCCAAGGCCAATCAAGGCCTCCCCGCAGGATGGACGCCCCCACCAGGCGAAGGCCTCCCGGCCCCAGAACCCCCCTAACAGCCAGGCCACGTCCCCAGGCCGAAGAGAGAAAAATATCATCCCTGCCTCACAACTCGCCCGCGAGGTCGGCACCCCGGCGCTCCAAGCCCGAGTTCCCGCTCACAAAAAACCGATTCGGCGCCCTGGCGGCAGACTACCAGCATTCCAGGCCCATCGAGCTCGGTAACACGGAGGCCAGCAGCGCCAATACAAGGCCCACTCAACAACGAAGGCGCCGGCGAAGTCGCCGAACCGCCACCTGTGTCTTGTCAGAACTCAGAGGCAAAGAGACGAGCTCGGACGAGGTAGAAGCTGCCCCGATTCTCTCTGTTCCTTCCCCCATTGCATCAGAACTCCTGGTGGTCCCCTTACCCAGAAATTTCAAGCTCCCACCTCTGGACAAGTACGACGGGACCTTCGACCCCAACGACCACGTTGACGCCTTTCAGTCCCAAATGCACCTCGCCAGGGCCAGCGAATCGTGCATATGCGTGGCCTTTACCACCACCCTCAGGAGGGTAGCCCGCACTTGGTACAGGAACCTGGCCCCCGGGTCGATAAAGTGCTGGGCCCAGTTCGTGCAGGTCTTCACCGCACACTTTGTCACCAGCCAACGGTGCCCCAGAACAGAGGAAAGCATCTTCGGAGTAGTCCAAAGAGAAGGAGAATCCATCCGGGGCTACATCAAGCGATTCAACGAAGCATGCTTGCAGATACCGCGGTTGGACCCCGCAGTGCAGCTCGCGACAGCCAAAAGAGGGGTGACGCACAAAGAATTCAAATGGCACATGGTGGCTAACCAGCCCGCAACCGTGGCCGAATTCCTCAAGCTCGCGGATAAGTTCATGAGGATAGAGGAAGAAATCAACCAACGAACCAAAGGCGGGAACGAGAAAAGAAAGAGGGAAGGCGAGCTCTCCAACCCTGTCGACAGAAAAAACCCAGCCCGGGAGCCAAAGCCGAACCAGTCGTTCCGAGCTCCCCTAGCAGTTCGGACGAACTACACGCCGTTAAACACAAGGCGGACCGAGATCTTAATCACGATCAAAGATGCCCCGTACGTGAAGTGGCCACCTCGCCTAAAGGGAAATCCGAACGAGAAAAATAAGAATTTGTATTGTAGTTTCCATAGAGACCATGGTCATAATACCGAGCAGTGTAATAACCTCCGGGACGACATAGAGGGGCTCATCCATCGCGGATACTTGAAAAACTTTGTACAGCACAACAATAATAACAATAAGGCAGGTCGGCAAGGGGAGCACGAAAAAGATGCCCCCGAGTCTAGCGACAGACCTGCCGAACCGTTGCAGCGACAGCCTCCGAAAGAGAGGCCAGTTCGGGGAACCATCCATGTAATTGTGGGAGGTTCGGTGGTAGTGGGGTGTACCTCGGCAGCGGCCCGGACTTCAGTTCGCGAAGCGGCCCTCGAAGAACGGAACCCCCAAAGAGACCAAAGACCGAAGAACCAATCTTCTTCACGGAGGACGATGCGCAAGGGGTCCGCTACCCCCATGATGACGCGCTTGTCATTAAACTAAGGATCAGCGACTTCGAGGTCAGACGCGTACTCGTAGATTCGGGCAGCTCAGCGGACATCCTCTTTAAATCAGCATTTGACCAGATACAATTACAAAGGAGCGAGTTGAAGCCCGCGAACACTCCCCTGGTGGGTTTCAGCAGAGAGGAAGTCAGGCCCCTCGGAAAAATAACAGTACCTGTGGAAGTCGGCACATGGCCTTGTACGGCCAGACTCAACCATGATTTCCTGGTGGTCGCGACCCTCTCCCCATACAATGACATAATAGGGCGGCCGATCACGCATATCCTACGGGCGGTGGTCTCCACCTACTATTTGGCCATGAAGTTCCCTACGGACTTCGGTGTGGGGGTAGCGCGGGGCGACCAGCTCGAGTCTCGCAAGTGTTATGTTGCCAATCTGAAGGGAAAAACCAAGGCGGCCGACGACCTCGAACTGGAGCGGCCTACGGAGCAAGGTGAGGAACGACCTTCGCCCACAGAGGAAACGGTCGCAATCCCGACTCCGGCTACGGACCCACCTCGCACACTTCAGATCGGAGCATCTGTCGAGGAACCCCTACAAACTGAACTGGTGAGTTTTTTACTTCAAATTTTAGATATTTTCGCCTGGTCTGCGACCGACATGCCCGACATTAGCCCCGGCCTGATAACTCACAAACTTAATACTAACCCTGTAGTCAGACCCGTTAGACAGAAGAAACGCAACTTAGCCCCAGAACGCTGGAGGGCGGTCGACAAGGAGGTCGAGAACCTCCTCGCAGCAAACTTCATAAGGGAAGTCCATTACCCGAGCTGGGTGGCCAACCCGGTGTTGGTAAAAAAGGCAAACGGCAAGTGGCGCATGTGCGTCGACTACACCGACCTGAACCGAGCTTGCCCGAAATATTGCTTCCCCCTCCCCATAATTGACCGCCTAGTGGATGCGACCTCGGGAAATGAGTTGCTAAGCTTCCTGGAAGCCTACTCGGGCTACAACCAAATCCGGATGGACCCATCCGATGAGGAAAAAATCAGCTTCATAACCGAGTTCGGCCTATATTGCTACAAGGTCATGCCCTTCGGACTAAAAAATGTCGGGGCGACTTTCCAAAGACTTGTAAATAGGCTGTTTCGGCCCCTGATTGGCACGAAGATAGAGTGCTATGTAGACAACATGGTCGTCAAGACTCAGTTTTCACAAGAATTAATACAAGACTTAGACAAGATAACACCCAACAAATGTGTCTTCGGCGTCACCTTGGGCAAATTCCTAGGGTACATTGTCAATCGGCGCGGTATTGATGCCAACCCAGACAAGATAAAAGCCATTCTAGATATGAGACCACCTCAGAAAGTAAAAGAGGTTCAGAGGCTAAACGGCCGCATAGCCGCTCTAAGCCGCTTCATGTCCAAATTGGCAGACCGCTGCCTACCTTTCTTCAAAGCAATCAAAGGCAAAGGGTTCGAGTGAACCCAGGACTGCCAGCTCACGTTCGACGAGCTAAAAGGTTACCTCGCTAGTGTGCCAACCTTAGCCCGGCCCGAGGAGGGCGAGGTCTTAGAACTGTACCTCTCGGCAAGCGACGAGGTGGTCAGTTCGGTACTAATAAAAGAAACAGACCGAGTCCAGCGACCCATCTATTATGTTAGTAAAATTTTGCAGGGAGCAGAGACAAGCTACCCGCAGATAGAAAAGCTAGCATACGCCCTAGTGACAGCAGCTCGGAAACTCCGCCCATACTTCCAGGCTCACACCGTCATCGTCCTGACTGACAAACCACTGAGACAAGTTTTACTCAAACCCGAGGTTTCCGGTCGACTGGCTAAATGGGCCATCGAACTCAGCGAGTACGACCTCCAGTACAAACCAAGAACCGCTATTAAGGCCCAAGCTTTGGTAGATTTTATCGCCGAGTGCACTTTCAGCCACGAAGCCCCACAAGTGGAGCCCGAGGTCCCCAGTTCGGGCGAACCCGGAGCTCCCGAACCAATAGAGTCTGAACCCCGTAAAGTAGCAGCCAGTGTGGCATCTCTCCTAGTCAGGCGAAACGCGAACTGAGATGAGGAGCCCTGGATCCTTCACATGGATGGTTCCTCGAACCGGCAAGGCAGCGGAGCTGGAATAGTCTTATGCGGCCCGGGCGGCACAAAAATAGAATACACACTACGCTTTGAGTTCGCGGCATCCAACAACAAGGCAAAGTACGAAGCACTGATAGCTGGGCTGGACCTAGCGCGAAAGGTAAAGGCAAAACACTTGGTCATCTGCAGCGATTCCCAGCTCGTGGTCAACCAAGTTACGGGCGAGTATGAAGCACGCGAGCTCTCCATGATCGCATATTTGGCCAAAGTAAAAGAAGCCCTACTCAACTTCCAGTCACACTTCATCAGGAAAATCCCGAGGTCAGAGAACACTGAGGCTGACGCTCTGTCCCGGTTAGCCAGCACAAGTCACAACAACACGAGAACTGTTTACATAGAGGACTTACCTAGGCCTAGTATTCTTGGGGGGATAGAGGAGGTCGCTCCCATCTTGGAAGCAAAGCCGAGCTGGATCGACCCACTCGCGAGCTTCTTGATAGATGGAACCCTCCCTGCAGAACGCAATGCAGCCAAGAGGGTGCAGCGCCAGGCAGCCAAATACGTCATAATAGACGAACGGTTATACCGATGGTCGTACACGCTCCCCTACTTGCGTTGCCTGCGGCCTGCCGAAGCCGAGTTCGTACTCCGCGACACCCATGAAGGCCTGTGCGGCGAACACTTGGGGGGCAGAGCACTCGCCCAAAAAGCACTTCGACAATGATACTACTAGCCAACGATGAAGGCAGAAGCTGTCGAGCTCGTCAGAAAATGCGACAAGTGTCAGAAGCACGCCAATATCTACCATCAACCTGCCTCCGACCTCAAATACCTCGCCAGCCCGTGGCCCTTTGCACAATGGGGCATCGACCTCCTGGGGTCATTACCACCAGCAACAGGTGGAAGAAAATTCCTAGTTGTTGCAGTAGATTACTTTACGAAGTGGATATAAGCCGAACCTCTGGCAACTGCTACGGCCCGAAACATACAGAACTTCTTTTGGAAGAACATAGTATGTCGCTTCGGGTTACCTCGGGTACTAATCTCTGACAACGGCAAGCAGTTCGAGGATATCAAGTTCCAAGAGTTGTGCCAGAGCATGGGGATTCGGCAAAACTTCACATCAGTGGCGCACCCGCAGGCAAACGGTCAGACGGAAGTAATGAACAGAGCCATCCTGCGCGGACTGAAAGCACGTCTAGATCGAGCCAAGGGATTGTGGGCTGAAGAGCTACCAAGTGTCTTATGGGCTCACCGAACTACAGAAAAAAACACCACGGGAGAAACCCCCTTCAACCTCACCTACGGCACTGAAGCAGTGATCCCGGCGGAAATCGAAGTACCAACATTGCGGCTAAAAATATACAACGATCGGATGAACGGAGATGAGTTACGTACCAACCTTGACCTATTGGACGAGGTAAGGGACCTCACGCACATCCGAACAGCGGCATACCAGCAGCAGGTAGCTCGCTACTACAATACCAGAGTAAAGCAACGAAGCTTCCGAGTCGGTGACCTGGTCCTTCGTAAGATTATGGTGCCCGAACCCGATGTAGGCAAACTTGGACCAAACTAGGAAGGGCCCTATAAAGTAAAAAGAGCGCTCGGAGGGGCATACGAACTCGAAACCTTGGATGGCAAACAAGTACCTCGAGCATGGAATATCGTAAACTTAAGGCGATACTACCTATAAACCGCCAAGCGAAGTGGACGAAATCAAGACCTACGTGCCACGATGCAGAGCCAAGAAGAACCTCGGTGTAAACAAGCAAAGAAGTCGAGCATATTATCAGCTCGACAAAAAATCAGTTCGCTGCAAAAAGCCTTCGCGGAAAAACAGGTCGCGGAAGTATAATAACCCGGGCAAGAAAGTGGCATATTCAGTTCGACAAAGAATCAGTTCGGGGAAAATGAACACTTGGGCAAAAAGATTATCTATTCCGTTGCAAAAAACAGGAGTACATTGGCCATCAGAAGGCGCTTACAAAAAAAAATGTTACATGCCCGGAGCTACTTCTTCACCATCAGAAGGCACTTCAACAACACCCGAAGGCCCTGCCTCTCCTTCAGAGTCCGGCTCGCCATCGGCAGCATTGGCCATCTCCTGAGTTATACGCGAAGTGGATATGGCACTAACGTCGAGGTTGGGGTACGTATTCTGGATCATCCACCTGCTCAGTTTGAACCCCCTCCTGTAAGAATCCACCATCAGATCGTCAAAACGCGGAGAGGCAATGTAGTCTTCAACGGCCTTCTTCTTGGCGTCTTCGATGCCTTGGGAAAAAATCTGTGTTATCTCCCTGATGTCCTCCTGAAGATATTCAACTTGATGCTGCAAATCCAACTTCAAGTCCGCCATATGCTTGACAACTACCCCCATGGCCTCGGCGTCACGCTGAGACCTTGCCTGTCTAGCCATCGCGACACGAGCAACCTCTTCGGCAGCATAAGCGGCCGCCTCAGCAACCTGGGTATTCGCCTCTGCAGCACGAAAAGCTTCTTCAGCAGCATGAGCGGCAGCCTCAACAGCTCGCGCCTGTCGCGAGCTCCTCTCCACTTGGGCCGCTAAGGCATGAATTGAAGAATTCACCTACCAAAAGAAACAAATGAGCAATAACAGCCAAAGCGACAGGAAATGAAAAAGGCATACGGAATCTAACTTACCACCATAGCATGTGTTACGGCGCGGCAGGCGACCTGATTCAAGGGAAGATCGGTCCACGCCGCGATCTCCTCATGAAAAGTAGCCTGCCTACTCTTCTGAAGAGTGTAGTTCGGCGTCAACACGCTCCTGAACTCCCCTTGAGCTCCCGAACCCGAGGGCCCAACCCGCGTATGAGCGGACCCAGAGTGAGCAGGAGCACTTGAGTACGTAGGAGAGCCCGTATGAGTGGTCTCAGCATAAGGCGCCCCGACAGTTTCATGCATCGGTGGAGTCACCTCGGGCTCCCTAGGCGAATCCTCCGACGTGTGGTCTGGAACTTGGGGCTCCTCATCCAGGGGCAGCTCAGTACGAGTTCGCTTGGCGACCCGCTTCCTCCTCTTCATACCTTTGAACAGACGCCCCCACGAGTTCTCTCCGCGTCCATCACACCTGCAGAAACGAATTCGACATCAGAAAAAATGAAAGAACAAAGCAAGCAAGAAACCGCATAGCTAGAAACCTACCCGAACTCAGGCCGGCCGCAATAAGCTTGGCCTCCGTTAAGTAGTGATGGCACTTTAAACCGTGCCGTGCCCATTGCCGGAGGCCCTTCACCATCTCTTTATCAAGAGTAACACCTGAATCAGGAGCGGCCTCACACCACCCGGTCTGAAAGGGCCATCCTTGTGCACTTCGCACACCGAAGTAGTCCCACTTCCACGCCGGGACCTTATTAGGAAGATCGTGCAGAAACTTAAAACCCTGGCGAGGAGAAAGGTAATACGCCCGTCTTCCCCCAGGAAGAGAACCCGCCTGTCTCTTGAGCATCAAGATGGAGGAGAATATCTCTAAGTCCAAGGGGAAATTCTGCTCGCAAAAAAGGGAAACTGTCCCCACCAGGTTCCAAATAGAGTTCGGATGAAGTTGGCCAATGGTGACACCGAAGTGGTTTATGACTTCGACGAGAAGGGGGTGGAAAGGAAGTGTTCCCAAGAAAAACTACCCGAAGGAATAAAATATGTATACCCCCCAAGAAGGTTATAAGACATAAGTATGGATTGAAGCCCCTCAGGTGTCATGGTCGAGGGACCAAACCTGTTAGCATCCGATCTCGGCGAGAGGTAGACGCCAAACTACCCGAGGCAGCTCGGCCTACTGGTTCATAGTCCTCGAGTTCCACCTCAGGATCACTAAGGCAGTCGGGGGACACGGCTCGGTTGGTAGAACCTACGTCGGCCCTACTTGATGAGTCGTCTGAGCTATCAAAGCTAGACATTGAGGAAAAGGTGGATTCAGGAAGGTACTCATCGGAAGAAAGTTTTGAAGGCTTCAGAAACGGGAACAAACCAAAGAACCTTGAAGGCTATGTAACCAGCCTTGACGCGAGCTGAAAAGTCGGACGCGAGCTCAGTAGACAAACCGCAGAAGTGACAAATCGACTGGGACCCCCACTATTTATAGCTACAGTAACCGAGATTCGACCGTGCAGATCAAAGACGATCCAACGGCCCATGTTTTCGCTGTCTGCACGTCCCATAAAGTCGAGACGTGATTGGCGCACGTCTTTCCGAAAAGAGCAAAAACGTCAACGCACGCCTTCTTGAAACCGACGTCGCGCCGACACGCGTCTTCCCGAAAATGACCGCGCCGCACGTCTCCCTGACAGCCGCCCGCGCACGTACAGCAGTGGCGCACCTTTTTGAATGACCCGCTGTCATGTCCCAGCGGCGCAAATTTTTGAAATTTAAAACGCGCACTGTCACAACCATCAGCATTTATGAGTAGGCACATTTCCAGCCTTCTCGGAAACCGAAGAACCCTGGCAAAAGCAACTCGTGCAGTCAAGATCCGAAGGACGGGGCAAATCCACCTACTACCTCGCGAAACTCCCCGCACCAGGGCAAGACCCTTGGCGCGAGGAGTGGGGGGCAATTGATGAAGGAAGATTTGGCCTGACCACACAGTTATGCGACACATGGCAAAAACAACAGTTTGGCAAAAGGGCCAAGCCTAAGGCGTGAACAAGGGGACACCAGTGGACCAAACTCCCTACGGGGGGCCCGAACTCACCCTTGGCCCAAAACCAGAGTAATCCGAACTGGCCAACCTTGTAACAACTCGGGATATACCTCGCCGAACTGGCCGACCTTGTAACAGCTCGGGATATACCTCGCCGAACTAGCCAACCTTGTAACAGCTCGGGATATACCTCGCCGAACTGGCCAACCTTGTAACAGTTCGGGATACACCTCGCCAAACTAACCTGCCCTATAGATACCTCCGAACTCAAGACTTCGCCTCGCTCACCACTCCACATCACCTTCTGGGCACCAAAACCAAACAAGTCGTACCATGCCTGACACTGAGGAAGTCCGTGCTCGAGGGCGCCGCACCAAACTGACTTGGGATCTGACGCTTGGCGGCCGCACTCTAAACGGCCACCTGCCACCGCCATCTCCAGTTAGAGAGACAGTTCGGTAGTGACGGTTCTGTCCCAACAAAAAGGACGACGGTCGTATTGACAAGCGCAAGGGTAATCATACCCGACCTGACAAGGGCCTCGGAGCGACTGCGCGAAGTGATTATAAGAGCCCCCTGCCCCCCAACAAAGAAGGTATGCAAACTTTGCGCTATCTGGTGTTATCTTGCTTTTAAAGGATTCTAACTTGAGCTTCGGAGCCGCTACACCGGGTTCCCCCCGGAGCTTCCTCATCTCCTCCGTTTTAGGTTCCCTGCTACCCCGTTCAGAAGCAAGGTCGTTGACAGCTAAGACCGGCCGGATCGCGCTTCATCAATTACCTTTTACACTACTTATTGTACACATTCAAAAATTAAAAAAAAAAAACAAATGATTAGTAACTCAATGGTCAAGTGAAACCAAGGCCTTTATAATCATGAATGATTGGGTTCAAATCTTCACATATCTAAAATTTTTATGGGGTTTATTTCAATGAAAGTTCTATTCCAAGGCAGGTTCCAACAAGATTAGTTCCACCAAGGCTGGTTCATTGAGTCAATTTGAATAGGGTAAACCCCTAGACCTTGGAAACGGCCTAGGTGGGTGTCGGTTCCAAGAATTTGGAATCATACCCTATCCTGTAATAGATTGGGTAGGGTTGATTCAAGGTCGGTTACGAGTAGAACCTACCCATTTCTCACCCCTAGATCAGATGTTGGTGAAGATGATTTTATAAATTAAAAAAAGGGAAAAATTCCTTATTAGTACCTATACTTTGGGCCTAGTGCCACTTTGGTCTCAAATTTAAAATGCAATAAATTAGTACCTAAACTTTCAAAACATCTCAATTTAGTACCTTGTTAACTAGTCATTAATTAGCATTTGAAAAGACACAAATGCCCTTCGAATGTCATATAATTTTCTTTAATAACCATCCAAGCGTTGACAAAAAATGAATAGTCCCAAATCCTTACCTCTTCTATTCAAGAAAGTTGGGTTCATCGACCAACTTTCTTGAATAGAAGATAAAAGGATTTGGGACTGATTATTTTTTATCAAAGTTTGGATGGTTAATAAAAAAAATTAGATGATACTCAAAGATATTTGTATCTTTTCAAATACTACTTAACGGCTAATTAACAATATATACTTACACATCTTAAAAATACGGATACTGAATTGTTACTTTTAAAGTTTAGAGACGAAAGTTGCACTAAACCCAAAAAAGAGGGTACTAATCGTTAATTTTTCCTTAAACAAAAAGGTAAAATTAATTATAAAGGGGTAGTTCTTATTTAGAAAATTTTTGTCTAACGGCCAAAGTTAGAGGGTCTTTGTCGAAAAAAAACACGTGTAAGGGGTCCGTAATACCGGGGGTCCTTGTATTTACCCAATACCCTAAACAAACATCAGATCTATATACTTTTCTTGACCTGATTCATTGTCAACCGTTCAATATATTGATTGGATAAATTGAATGGTTTCCATTTGTCCAATAGGGTGGGACCCTCTCTTTGTCAACCGACCGGCTTGAAGTTTCGGTTTTTCAAGCGAACCGTTTGTATTCTGTACTCTGTAGTAAGAAGACGCAACCGTCGGCCAGGCAACGGCTAAAAACTACCTCCCGCCTTTCTTACACATAAAAAATCCTTGGAATTCCTTCTCAAGCGCCCACATCAGTGGTGCTTGGGTTTCCAGCCCGGTCTACTCCGATCGGCGGCGCTTGGTTCAGACCAGGTGCCGCAGCGCCGGAGACACTTGCACAGACTGAACTCTGGAGATCATCCATCGACTACCTTCACCGTTACCCATGGATGATATCGTATCACTATTTCTAAATGAAGGGCCAATTCACAATCCATCTCCGGAAGACGATGTCCGTTGGCTCCTGAACCACTTCAATCTTCAGACTCCAACCTTGGACGAAGTACTGCAACCACCAACACAAACACCAGTAGAACCACCACCTGAACCCATCTCTGCGTCAATTCCCGGATCAAGTAATGAAATCGCGTGCCCTTCTAATTCACAAAACGTTCCACCATTGCGAGATAACAGTGACTCTCTTGTGGAACCTACAAATTTCAACCAGGAACCGGTAAACCCAAATGGGGAATTGGAGTTTCCTGAATATATGAATGTGGTTTCCCAGGATACCATAAACCTTTCAGTTTGGCCGCCGGCACCTGTTCCATTTAGTTGCACCTGTTGTCAAGTGATCAGAGATATACGACATACAAACGGTACATTCATGTGGGAATAATTTCCTTTAGTTTAATTAGGCCAAAATTACCACGCAAAGAATTAGGCTTTAATGGGTGGATCAGTGACGGAATAATTAATGCAGTACTAATCAGAATTCCATTCATCATCTCTGTACAACTTAGCTTACATAGTTGATAGTTGAACTATCTATTTTGCAGGCAATAAAGCTACAAGACTTGAGGTTCATGGAAGAGTTGGTGTAATTTTCCATGCTGTTCTCGAGATCCGATATGGTATCAACATGCTGGCACGACCAAACGCGGAGTATCGTATGATTGAGTGAGGATCTCTTCACTTGTTCATATTTTCGTGATTCGCATTTGAAGAGTTTCATGCCTAGAATTAAATCTTCATGAACCCCTTAATAACACCGTCAGACGACTGAAATAATGAACAGAATTTTCAACCCAGGACACCTGTATTATCGTGACATCTATTTTCCTTTCATGGCTCCGCAGTTTCATTGTACAAACTACACAAAGCGTGAAGCAGTACCTGATGCAATATTGCCAACAGCGAAGAAGGGAAGGATGTCTTATGTTGCAAGATCCGTTATCGGCTTTCTACGATGCTTTATCTCTGGGACAGAATTGGGATGCCAATACTAGGACCGATGAATTAATTCATCAACCATGGAAAGCGAATGCAAACATGGGTGAATTTGTTGACCCAGCAGTTCAAAATGAATCAGGTATATGGAAGGAAGTTCCAGTAGCTAGTTGTTACTGTATTGTATTGACTAGTGACTACTCTCAGTATAATTACTGACTTTCTCTCCAATTAATGCGTCTCGAATCACTGTTTACTCATTGCCTATCTATTGTTTGAGTTTCTTACAGGCGTAAGTCAAATGGGCAATCCAATTCCAAACACAAAAAGCAGTCGCATTAGACTTGCACAGAGGGGGGCTCCTACACCAGTCATTCCAACTCCAGAAGCAGGAAATAGTGGCGTGAAACACATTCAGAGTCAGAGAGACACCGAAAGCAATGGCGCAGGACTCGCTCAGAGCAGACACGTCCCACAGGTTATTTCACGTACAACTGGTCAAAGTTGCAGAGATGGACTGATTCAAAGTAGGGTCGCCACACAGGTCAAACATCACTTCTCCTGAATTGGTGAAAGCTGCATAGGCTGTTTGATTTACTCTGCTTCTGCCCCAGCCCCCACGAATTGGTAATTGCTTCTTTTTTTGTCTGAAGATTTCTTTTTTCATGTATTTGCCGGCTCAGAGGAAACGAACAGCAAATTTGCAGCTGAAAGATTTGAGTGGCCATTTCCACCGGCCGATACAAGAAGCTGCTAAAGAACTACCAGTGTGTGCCAGTGTTATTAAAAAGGTATGCAGGAAATATGGAGTATATGAAGATGGCCACAAAGAAAGGTTGGTATGTCCGTCTCATTAATCTTTCCTTCTAATATGAAATAACTTGCACTGCACCATCCAGTCTTAATGGAATGTCTATGTTCTTGAGTTCTTCAATCCAAAAAGTAAATAAATTGCAGCCCATTGTTTATGCGTATGCGTTGCACAGTTGCTTGTAAATGTGCGCCAGAGACGAGAGTGTTTCTTTTCTAATTTTTCTTTCAGCGGTGTCAATTGTCAAACACTTTGTTTGAATTAGGTGACGAGCATAGAGAAGAAAATAGCGGACTTGGAAAAAAGCATGGCAGGCCGAAGAGGAGATGCGCATGCTCAAGCTGAACTGGGTAGGCCAAGACATGAAAGAAACCAGATCTATGCTACTATGGCCAATTGACGCGGAAGAGAAGAGACTCGGCCATGTATCAAGCATTTATTGTTATTATTATTATAACCTTCAATTTTATTGCTGTAAATGGATTGCAACATTCAACTTGAAAGGCTGAGATTATAATAAGTTATAAGATTTACCTTCAGCCCCAGATGAAGATAACAATTAGTTCATTTGCAACAGTCGAGTTACCAAAATAAGGCAACATGTTCATGTTCCTCTCAGGATATTTGAAATCAAAAACCAAATAAGCCCTTGTTTGAGAAGTGACCAATGCAAAGGATCACATATTATGCACTAAACTTTCACTGCCTAGAAGACTAGAACCCCTATGGATACGTTACGTGACAGCTGAAGTGGTAACAAACTAGGGTTTATTGTACTTGTTTTGCTAGAACCCCTACCGAGATGCAGGTCAGTACTTGTTTTGCTTTTGTTACCATTCAGATTCGAAACTGATTATAAATACTGATATTCAAATATATCAATTCAAATTCGATTTCGATTATTAAATTGAATGTTCGATTCAATTCGAATTCAACTGACTATGATTTAAATCATAACCAAAAACCCAATAAATCATTACCTAAATGACTATCAGAAATATATTATATTATATAATTGATTCAGATATTTATTAGATCGGATCAATGTATATCCAAATTCAATCCGATAAAAAAATAATATCCAAATTTAATCAAAAATTCAATTCAAATTATCAGAATTCAATTAGATTATACCGAATCTCGGATTCGAATTCAGTTTTTCAAATACCGTTTACAGGCCTACTCGATTGTTTAAGTCTTCTATAATTTCAATTCAACCACTTCAGAAGTAAACTAGTTATTCCCGGTCCTTCGACGACACGACGTTCCCAATTTATTTTGCTTTTTTGACAGAATTTGCCTTCAATAAACCTGAAAGAAAAAGGCACTTCGTAAATTCTTCATCTGAATCTGAATGATAACAAAAGCAAAACAAGTACTAACCTGCATCTCGGAACTCCACCTCCCTTCAGTTGCAACAACATGATTTTCCGCCTTATGCCCTATTAACCACTTTCGGTTCCAGAACTGCAACCGGTCTTTCATTGCATACTGTATGGCTCTATGCCCATAACATGTCCCCATCGCTTCTCTGTTTTTTATAGGAATTTGACCATGATACCGAAAAACTATCATACCAAAAAAACTGAACCAATCAACTGTATTAATTCAAATAAACGTGGGCTCCAGATTGGCTGAAGTTTTGCAAAAAAGGGACTTTTTTGCTCCCACCATCTCCTCGTTACTCCCTTACAGAACACAAACAGGCAAACCACTCATCAACCCCGCCCCCCCCCCACCCCACCCCTAAAATTGTAACAAATTAAGAATAAAAAAAGGCTATCCCTAGAATGAAACGGCTCCTCTTGAATCCTAATGTTGGACAGTTAACCAAACAGGGCTGGTGCCCACTACCACCCCGATGCTCCAACTTTAACTTCTTAACTCTCGGAAAAGGCCACTCCACATAATTGAACACTGCAGGACATTGTTGCTCTCTTTGGTACAAGATCTGATTTTCAACATTCTACTATTTTTTTATTTTTTTACTTTCGACTTTTCACATGGGGTTTATTATATTGTTATTTATCATATAATAACATCACTTTATTGTAAAATTCATTAAAAGACATTTCAGTGACCTGCCGGAATAATACTTGGGTGTATCATCTTGATACTTTGAACCTTGCATTCATTACATTCATAGTACTGTGCTGGTAGTGTTGCAGTTGATGAATGAAAAGGGTTTGATACCGGTGCATTGCAACCCTATTTTTTCTCAAGAGGTGGGATGGGTTAAGGTTGGGGTATAAACTTGTATGGGTTGGGGGCCACTAACTCAGAACAAGTTGCAGACCTAACCAGATAACATCCTACTCCAGATAACTGACGGATATTATATGCCATTAGATAATGCCAATTAAATACTAAAATACAATATGCATTAATAGAAAAAGATTATGAATTCTTTTTCATTTAACAAAGAGAAACAGAACCTTCTATAACTAACAACAATCCCAAATTAGCAGGGGATTGAATTGACTTTTCTTTCTCAGAAATTTGTTGTCCAGTTGAGATGACCTAGTTGAGGTTGCTGGTATGCTCCAACCTGAAACCCAGGAGAAGCTGCAGCCACGCCAACATTACCCCCCATTCCATGGACAATATGGTGAGGATTGGCAATAGCAGCTGGCTGCGGAGGGGGATGATACATACCAGGGAATTGCATGTGTGTTGATTGTGATGCAGACGGAGCAGTATTGAATGAAGCATGACCTGTGTGAGATGGCAAGTATGCTGCGTGTGGTGCTTGTCCTGGTATGTTGTAATATGGAGATGATTGCAATCCAGGAACCTCTCTTGGCGCCTGAAGCCAAATTTCTGATGTTTCCCCCTGTCATTTTGCAACAAGAAAAAAAAAAACGCTTTTGAAGTCCATTAAACCAACAGAAGCAACATAAATAGCAACCACAGCCCAGTAAATATATTCTTGAGTCTGCGGTAGGACACTATTGTAATGTATCAATCTGCAAGTCTAATTAACAACACAACCCACCAGAACCCATAGATTGTATAGCACATATTTTATGAAATCCAGTTACAAATTTAAGAATGAACAACTATTTCAGGACCAGAGGCATGGAGAAAAGAGAAGCTTGACCAGCATGCATTTAGGGAGCACTCAGCATGAGGCCATGAGCATTACAGGGTTTTAAAGTCAACAACTGAGCAGATCAGATTACTGTCATAAAGCTAAATGCACAGGGAATAGCTATATCTTGTTCATTGTAGTCGGGTATTATACTTTGTTTAGGAAATAGGTTTCAGCCTGGTCCAAAATTAAATTTTCTACCTGGTCAATAAAACATCAAAATCAATGACAAGGTATATTTTGAAGTACAATACCTGAGGGTTTGGAACATAAAGATTGCCATCCTTGTATTTGATCCTATTAGAATCCTCAAGTGTAGTTGTGCCCCCTATTACTCCAGGAGCATTTATAGTGTATCCAGTTAAACTGGTATAGTTTCCAAACCCTGTAGGACTGCCTGCCGGCATTGGCTTATATTGTTGGTTGCCATATTTGAGACCCCCAACTGTGATATGTGAGCTCCCTCCAGGCATTAACACATAGCTGCTGCCATTTGATGGGTGTGGATAGGAAGGGTTACTAGAATACCCAGGCACAGCCATTGGTGGGACATATACAGGGGAGAGGAACTGACGATATGGCATAAAATTTGGGTAATGGGAGAGATGAACTTGAGGATACAGCTGCGCAACAGGTTGTTGCAACATTGCTGTTGTGGATGCAGGGATGCTGTTTGCTGTATGTGAATTCAAGGCCTGTAGATAAGAAGATGCATTGGATTCAGTAAGCATTATGAATATGTTGGTAATATAAAAATAAGAAAAAATCTATGCTGACGGAAAGACACGGTACCGGAAGATCTCTGACAAATCAAAACCCTCCCGTGAATTTTAATAAATAGCACCTGATTGGTTACCACTTTTATGATACAGGTTGATTGGTTACAATTTTTTCTGGTATCATAGTAGAACCCTAAAAATAGCCAAAGAATAGGTTAAAAGAAATACCTCCAAAGGGGAAACCAAACCTTGTACTCGTACATTTTCATCCACCGCTGGTCTGAAAAATGGTCCATCATAGCCCACTTGTGAATCATATGCCTGCTTGCAATCCAGACAAAAAGGATCAGAAATTGTAAAGATCATAACCTACAAAACATATAGGAAGCATTTTAGCAATATGCCAAGTAAAAACAGAATGCCCATCATAAAGTACTAAACATGAACAGCACTCTGTAGTAAAGGTCAGAGCTCAGGATGTTTCAAGTAAGCAATGAATTTAACATAGAACTAGAATCCAAGCTCACAGAGAATTTTGGCAATCCAGGAGAATCTTGCTCTTGGCATGGCTCAGCAGAACTGAATGATGGGCTATCATTTCGAACCAATCTAATGTCTGCAAAATTTTCCAAATTCCTGGGACCTGAAGACTGTTCTTTATCAGTAAACTGAAGCTCAGCGGCCTCAGATGATGGCATTGAATCTGATCTAGCAGTTCTAACTTTTTCATCTAACAAACCACCCTGGTTGCCACCAGAAGCATCCTCACTTGAAGCTGGTAGATCTGATACAGATGCACTGCCATTTACAGTATTCATGTCATCAAAACAAGTCAGAAGACATGTTTTGTAACTAAATGCTTTCTTTAGTGATCCCTAATCCTACATACTATTTATTATTTAAATAGCACAGATGTGTCAAATACTAGATATTGACATCTATGACAATTTTAACATCAAAATGATCCATTTTCCGGTGAGCTCAAGAAAGCTACAAAGTTGCAATATGAAGACATCTCCAAGAAATAGCAGTCACCTTGCAGAAGGCTGCTCATTTGATTCTTCCACACACTCCAGACATTGAGATTTGGTCACAAAGCTTTCTGTAGAAGAAAACTCCACTCCAAAGCTGCCAAAGGTCAATTGTGTGCGCTCAGCCTCGGGAACTCGAAGATGTTGTGGTATAATTACTTGCTGGTTGTCAAAAATGTTCACTTGTGAAAGCCTCTCCCGTAAATGTGCAGTTTCTGATTTCACATTGGAAGAAGTATCAACAAGAGGTGGTTTGGAAATTGCAACAGGTCCAATTACACCAGGACTTGTAGTGTTAGACTTTTGACTTGATTTTGGTTTCCATTCCATATTAGACTGTGGAGCTGCATCAATAAACATAGTGAAGGTAACGTTAAAGAACACGTATGAGTAGAAAGAAATAATGAAAAAAAAAAAAGAAATATAACACAACTAACATTCTTAGTTTCTATAAACCACCACATAATAGTTCAAAAAAGTAAGGGAACAGTTTGAATTCTAGCAATGAACTCTTATAATGCACAACAGCACCCAAAACACTCTTATACCTGAAGCCCAGTGATCCCTGGACAAAACTAAATCAACCCACAACCAGAATATCCAAGGAGGAACCAAGGCTTTGACATGTAAATATTCACAGCATTTTTACCGCCAAACCTTTCTGAACTTAGATCATTGGAGGATATATCAACAGCTCTTTTTATTCTTCCCCGACCAGTTAGTGTAACATGTGAGAATCCCAGTGATCGATTTGAAAGGCGCACCTAGGAGCACAGGCGAAGAGCATACCATAAAATGTGCCTCGTCTAGGTCCTAGGTGCAGCACTTTCAAAAGACGTTGCCAGGTCGCCTTCAGCCTAGGCACACGCCTTTTGAGAAAAGGCTGGGCCTCCGAAAATGACATATTTGGTAATGTTGCTCATTCATCTTAATAAAAGATATCTTTAAAAGACACTTAAAGTTATAAAACCTTTTTATAGGGATTAAGGATTTAAGACCCTGATATGGACTTGCCACGAGGGGCTTGGTACAAAGGAGGCTTCTAGAATCAGGATGCATAATGTTTAACATCACATTAGCTATTTGAAGTAATGCAATTGGGAAAAAAAATAAAGAGATCAAGAGTTTACATGCTTGAATATGATTTATATGGCAAGCTTGATTTTTTTTTATAGATAAAATTCAATTGATTTCATTAGAAGCAAATGTTTACGTGTTTTGATTTGAGATAATACCAGTTTTTTAAAACTTTTTTTTTAACTTAGGTTTATAATTTTAATTAATATTGTGCTTAACATTTTTAATATTTTAATTTCTTTTGGCATTGTTTCAATTTTTGGGCATTTTTTCGCATTTTCTGCATTTTTGCGCCTTGCTTCCAAAAGGTGTGTGCCTTGCCTTGCGCATTGCACTTTTAAAACTCTGGACCATTCACAGCATTTTATGTCATAGCAAATGCAAAAACAACTGACATGCGTGTACGAAAATAAAAGCATATATAATGTTAATTTCAATCATTATAATATATATATATATATATATATATATTAATTAGCAAGACTACAAATCATCAAATTCAAATCTTCTTTAACAATTAAGCAAAAAAATTAATTCTATATAAAATGAGAAGAGAGCAAATAAATAAAACTTAAAAAAAAAACAATTTTCTTTTTGAAAATCAAACTAGACCGAAAGAAAATCAGAGTTTAGTAAAGCCAACTAGGTGGCTGAGCAGACCATATCATCAAGGTATCAAAAGATTTAGTACATTGAGCAGCTTTATGAGAAGGTATATTTCCCTATCTAGAAAAAAACTGAAATCAGAATGACCCAAACCATTTACAACAAGAATTAATTTTGAGGACAACTATTCAGTGCATAGTTGTCCTAGGTGAGTGTGCCATGGGTATTGATAATCAGTAGAGGTAGTCAGTATGCCACTCAACCATTTTGTTGACTGGTCAACACTAAGGCTGGACCAGTTAAGGAATTCTTGGAATGGGGAGAACAAGAATGGGAATCACTTCGTAATCGATAATTCAATATATTGTAAATGAGTAAGTGTTGATCTAAGGTCCACGCCTCATGAAAAAAGAGCATGAGGCGTACACCTCAGAGGTGTCAGCGCCTCTGACATACGCCTCAGGGCGTTTTGGGAGCGCCTCGCCTGGAGATGCGCCTCCAGGTGTACGCCTCCACGCCTTTTAAAATACTGATATATATATATATATAATGCTTCCCACAAATCAAGATGGCATGACAAAACCAAGAAACAGCTTTTTTTTCTTTAGACATCAAATTCCAACGAAGTTATTCCATTGCACTTTAGCAAACAACAATAAGGTTCACAAGCATTCCAATTCCAACAAACTTACAAGCACAAATTTTAATTGCTTTAGGACGAAAGTGGGCACTATTATTTTTCATTCTTCTTTCATTGTATTTTCATCAACAAGAATAAGGTTCACCCTCATTTTTGCCTTTCATCAGAAGCAATTCAAAAGATCTTAAGGGTAGAACTCAATACATATACAACCTCTTACTCTTTCAGAGATAAAGGAAAGAGGCATAGCCCAAAGATGAACAAAAAAAATTAACAGAAAATAGCTATCCTAGATTACAAGGATACAAAATTACCAAATGTTATGGGTTCCTTAATAGAGGCGCCCTGTTCATCCATGTTTAAGTATGAAAAATGTCTTTCGGAATCTATGTTTACCTGGATACAAGGACAAGACTTGACAAAGAATTGCATGCTGGTATCAGAGCTATGAATAGCATGTTGGTTAAAACTTAAGAGAATCTTTAATGGCAGTGAAATAGATAGGGAGATTAAGGTTAGCACTCAAAGCACCACTTGTTTCCTTGACCTTGACCCCCATACCATGATAAATCCATAAGCAGCAAGATTACCTTTTGGATGCCCCACAAATTGTTGTGACTTGTTATGGTACTGGTTGTTCAAGAAAGATCTACCAACCGCCATGCTAGGCGTGACAGATTCAGGTGTAGCTATTTGACTGAGTTGATCATTCTTTGTGACAGTGGTTGAGGGTCGAAATGATTCTGCTGCTGAAACATCCTTCGCCACAAGTGAATTTGAAAAAGAGCTACTTGAACCTGATGCATGTTTAGTAGAATTATCCGTAGATTGCCGGCGAACACCAACTACCCCAACTTCACGTTTGATAGCTCCAACATTTGCAGATAATCTAGAGTCAGGTGAGGGAACATGAACAGGGTCCGAAGAGGAGGAATAAACCCCAACTATAGAATTGCTAGATGCTGATTTTGAGCAATACCGTTGAGAATCATTTGGCCTCAGTCCCTGAACCCGCGAACTTGAGTTCAGCACAGATATCCGTGACTCATCCAATAAGTCCTTTCTATGAGCACCACTGGAATTAGCATCTCGAGTATGTCTGACACCAGAATCAGTGGACATGGTTTGATGTAACTTCTGCCCATCTGATTGTTGGGCAACCAAATGCTTTTTATCGATCATAACCCCTGGCAGACTGCAGAGGAAGAAAACATCTATAAGCAAACAACCAAAAAGGTGAATTCGAATTGCAACAATTTGGGTACAATACAAGGCAAGGCTAAGCAACAAGTTACACCCTTACCACTAGCATTTATGCAGGTGTGTAGGAAACGGTGAGGCTGTGGATTTTTTTTTTTTTTTCTGATACATGAGGCTGTGGATTTTTACAAGGTAAGGAAATATCTTATATTAAAAACTAAAGCTGAGATTCCACAGTGAGGCTGTGGCTTTGAAAAGACCTACAATTTATGAAGATAAATTCAATGATATGAAGCATATTGTCACTTCCTTATTTTAATTTAAAAATACTAAATAATAACCATTAGTAATAAACTTACATAGATCGATTACCAAATAAGCAACAGTCACTTTCAACCGCAAATTTCAAAGACCATAGGCAATAAAGCCAATAGCATACATCAAGGCAATGGAAGATTTCAATTCTATAAGTCAAATCATCAATAAATTCAGTCAACGGAATTAACTAAGCCTGTTATGCTATGATAAATAAAATAATCAACGTATTGATATCATTATAGACAAGCATGTGTGCTCTACCCCCACATTGGCGGGAGCCTCGGGCACTGGTCTGCCCCTTTTTTGCGTTCTACCTATCTAGCATGTAAACAGAATAGTCTATTTGAGAGTGAACATTTTTATCAACAAAAGCAGAATTTATTAATTATATATTAAAACTGAAGGTAACATTGCTGTGGGTATACTACCCACTCCCAGGAGATAATCAAAGTATAGTGTATAGACAATACTCAATCCCAAAATACAAACATTACATTTTAGCCCAAAACATCTGCTGCGTGTTTGCCCCTTGTTTAGGCAAAGCATCTGCAAAGTGAAGTGAACTTGTTACATAGCTGAGCAAGATCAGACTGCAAAGCGAAGTGACAAAAGACAATCTAGTTTTCGGCCATGTAGTATGTCATTGACATAGAAATTTGCATTTAATAAAGTGAATTCCTTTCATACAGAATAAAAACCAATAGCCAGAGATGACATCTTTACCATATAATTTCAATACTTGATATAGCCTCGTATCAAGATTTTTTTATTGGAAACGGGTAACTTCATTACTGTAAAATTAAGATACAATTGTCAACCCCTAAGATAGGAGTTGGGCCCAAGTAATTTAAATTACAGAACTGCTCAGAACGAACTTTCCCTCACTGTCACTTGTCTGGCTAAGGTATCAACCAGACCAATAGCTGCTTTCCTTTTTCCACTTGAAGCCTGCATCAAGCTCCCTTGTTATATTGAGAATTTCACGTGTGGGCTGTTGATACATCCATGCACCCAACTTGCCTGATTGCAGACAGCCCATTAACAATTTAGAATCTCCTTCTATCTCCACTTGGTGTAATCCCAATTGCTTGGCATACTTTACACCTTGAAGCAGAGCCATCACTTTTGCTCGCAATGAGTCTCCCACCCCTATTGGCCCAGAAAACATAGCAACAATTATCCCACCTCTATAGCCTCTTATCAAGATGGCCATCCAAAAATTTTAGTTCCTTTTACTCGTACCACCCAACTAGTGCAACAAATCCAAATTTCCCTCGCTACTTTCTTTAAAGTGGTAAGGTATTGTGTTGATCAAAAAACAGGATTATAAAAGTGCCTCACCTTGACAGCAGTATAGTTTAGAGAGTCACCCAGCCAAAAATTATCAAATTACAAAAAGATTTCCATATTCAACAAAAAAAAGTACTTATAGTTTCTTCATATATAAGTCTGAGATCAACCAGCCATGAGTGAAGCATTCTTACTATCCTTTTCACCACCACCTACTCCAGCTTGCCTTGTTTTCAAACACAGCAATTTTTCACCACAAATTGCCCAGAAAATAGCAGCAGCAGGTATTATATTAAAAGCAACTTTGCCCTTTTTGTACAGACCACAAGACCATTTAATACCAGCACCACAGGAACTCCTAAAGATTCTGGGAAACATTCATTTACAACAAATAGCCCTCGCATTCTTATCCACAGCCAATAAGAAAAACCATGATCAAATGATTTGCTGATTCAACGCACCTACCAGAAAGCACAGAATTGATCTCTTCTGATACTATTTTGCTCTTCAATAGGTTGTCCCTTGTCAAAATTCTAATCTGAGTTGCAGTCCACATAAAAGAGAAACTTTAAAGGGAACAACCACACACCCAATTCCGGAACTTGGGATACTAGCTTCAGAAAGCCATGTCAGTTGTTGTAGAAAGACACCACCAAAAAATTCCCTATACCCTACCATGCCTATGACCTTTGGTCCAGCCTATTCATGTTTATCTTGAAATTATAGAGTTTTTGTAACAACTCCACCAAAGGATTTATTTTCCAATCATTAAAGTTTCTACAGAATTGAGGTGACCAAATGTTGTAGAGTTTTTGTTAACAACTCCACCAAACAGTTGGTCAAGGCGACCAATCGTTCTAAGCAGGTATACAATTTCAATATGATATGCCCCATTTTGTATCTTTTAGGTTCTGATACACCTACTTAAAGGTGTTTTTAAGAAACCTTTAAATAATTAAAACACATATAAATAGGCCCAAACTGAAATTTTGAAAAAACTAAAAAAATGCATGGTTCATAGTACCGAACACCCCTTCTAGTGTACCAGGGTGTACCAAAATTTTGAACATTGGTTCTAGTCAAGAAAAAAAAAAGACCAAAAGAAGAGAATATGTACCTCATTTCAGAAGCACTTGTAATGGGTTGCTCATTACCAGAAGTTGAACAATGAAGTGATGCAGGTTTTGCTTCCCTATTTGAATTTTGACTAATTCTGTTGTCTCTCACGATACGAAACTCTCTGCTGATTCCTGCATTCAGTCAAGTTTTAGTATTTTGTTCGTACCACTGAAGCCTACAGTTAATCAATAAAAGAGAAAACCATGATATATCCATAATGAAAGATCTGTCAATCACTACAAAAGCTGGTTCATGTGAAAGCAGCAATCAACAGACTCAAATGCTTCATGAATAAAATTGACAAAGACAAAATGAGGGCAACATTTTGGGATGTGTGGTCTCTCAATGACTTCTGAATTATTTGGAACTACATTTAGGGGATAAACAGAGAATAATAGTTTTTGGAACCCAGTGATTGAAAGGGGTAAGTAGAATTTTGGAAAAGTTGATGACAGATTTATTGTGAAAACCAGGGGAAGGAGAAAAGAGATCATTGAGACAGTTGGGAGGTGGGCACTGGAAGCAAGAACAATGATGGCTTAGGCATAAGAAATGTTCAAAAGAAAAGCAAGGCATTATTGGGGAAATGGTTGTGGAAACTGACAATGGACAGGGATAAGTTGTGGGCAAAGATGATTTTAAGTATCCATGGGCAAACAACTAAAGAATGGGATGTGGGACTCTTGACTAAGGCTACACGAGCTTCTCCATGGAAATCCATTCATGCCATTCTTCCTTCCTACCTTTTATCAGGTATGACCTACGTTCTAGAAATTGTGTGAAATTTTGGGAAACATTGTTTGTATTCCTTTTCTTTGTTAAAAAATTAGCTTGTGTCTACTTTTTGGTCACTTCTGATTCAAGTTATCCCCTAATTGGTGTATCCTTTGTAAGGCTAATGGTGAGAACTGCTATCACTTATTAATCTCCTATCCTTTTGTTTCAATTATTTGGGATTGGTTCTCTCTTTGTTTGGTTGTAGGTGGACCCCCCACCACCAAATGTACAAAAGCTTATTTGCTTCTTCCTTCGTTAGGTGGCCAAAGAAGAGGGGAAGCCATTTGTTGGATAATTTGGGAAGAAACGAACTCAAGGACTTTTTCTAAAAGGGAAAGGAATAGAGATGCCATTATTAGAGCTGAGATCTTGGCAGATATGGAAAGGTTAAAGAAGGCTAAGGAGTTGAACTTTAGAAAGCTAATTGTTGAAGGTGACTCAAAATTGGTTATAGGATGGTTGCAAAAGGAGGAGAATCGACTATGGAAGTTTGCTAATCAAAAATGGAACTTTAAATGGTTAACCTAGGGTACAGAGATTCGGCTGCAGTGGGTAAGAGACCTCTCCCTAACTTCCTTTCTACTTTATCCTTAATTTTCTTTAATAAAAGGATCTGTTACTGCTCAAAAAGATAAGATAATTCATTTTTTAGGAAAGATAACAAAATATTTGTATAAAATTATATATAATGATTACAAGGCCCTAAAAACCTTTCTAAGTGGGAGGACAAAAATGGTGATAAAAACACGTTGCTAAACCTTAGTTTGGTAAGAGTGCAAAGACAAAACATATATGGTTCATGAAAATGAATACCCGGTTTGGTTATGCATTGATAAATCCTATATTCTTACCAAACGCATTTGGTTGTGAAAACATGAATTCAAAGACTGGAATCTAACTGTTTTACACTGACCAACTCTGAGTGCAAAAGTTTGCCATCATATTTTTTGGAAGCAAACATGTCATGAAAAAAAACAAATTCATATTTTCAGTACAAGCACGTATTCTTACCAAAAGTGAACAGAAATGCAAATTCATTTTGCTTCAGCATTTGCACTCTTACCTGTTTTACACTGACCAGCATTTGCACCTGTAGGTGCATAGTGCTCACTCAGTCCTTCAGGGCACAGTAAACATTGGATTAATACTACATGGATGCTTGCAATTAGCCTGCAGCCAATCTTTCCTCTGTGATGAACCAACAGTTCAACCAATGTTTTAAAAGCGCAAGGCACAAGGGCCATTTTGCACCTGAGGCGCGCGCCTTTTTGAGGCAAGGTGCACAATTAAAAAAAATGCAAAAAAATCAAAAAAATGCAAAAATTTTCAAAAAGAAATCAAAAAATTATAAAACATAATATTAATAAAAATATTAACTTAAGTTTTAAAATAAATGTTTTAAAAAACCTATTATCTAAAATTAAAATACATAAATATAATATGTAAAGCATATTCAAATGAGAAGTTAAAAATGAAATCAAACATATAAAATATTTTCAAGCATATAAAACTCACAATCTCTTTTTTTCCTCAATTGCATCAAGTAGTTGATGTGATATATTACATTCCTAATTCTACGAGCCGCCTTTGTGACACGCCCCTTGAGGCTAGCCCAAACAAGTCCATGTTAGGGTCTTAAGTTCTTAGATTTCACACAAAATTTAATAATTTTATAGTTTTAACATGGACTTGTTTGGGTGTGGCACGGGGATCCGGGGGTGGAGCCCCCAGCCCAGCGGCCAGACTCAAAAAAAGGGAAAAAGCAGCAAATTTTCTATCACTGATTACCCTTATTGGGATCTTCCCCATAAATGGAGATCCTTCACATAATGAAGTTCATTTAGAGTCAATCACTGATTACCCTTATCACCGATCTCCCCGCTCCACTGTCTCATTACTCTCCTTTTACACTAGCCTCTCAATTGATCTCCTCACCTCGGTCTTCTTCTGTCCTTCAAAGAGACCACCTCCCTTGCCTAGCCACCACCTAACCTACAACACCCATTCCTTTAAGGATATATTATGAAAGAGAAAACTACCAACAACATAAAGAATTATTCATATTTTGAAATACCAAAAGAATTATTCATATAAGACAAATAAAAACCATTCAAACCCCCCTAGAAGTCAGGACCAGATAATCCCCATTCAAAAGAGGTTTTTCACATTCCTTCGTTGCCATTGTTGGCCATAGAATTAATGTCTAATAACATCATTGGTGACAGGTCCATGGAGTCCACCAAAATTGTGAAATACCATTAGGGCAAAGAATAACATGAAGAAAGTAATGCATCAAAAACTACAAAAAACTTTTTTTATACGTAATAAGAAGCATTTTATAAACCTTGGAGTGTAGCCACTGGTGACAAGCCTGAGCGTGGCAAAACAATGGGGAATGCAAGGTTTGCAAATGGAATGGATAACGCCTTAGCTAAAGCAAGGAGTTAATAGGGATGCTTCGTTTTGAGCTTGTTTGTAAGTCTAATATTCTTTTGGCATCTCCAACCATCCTTTGGGTGGCGATATTTGTAATGAAAGCTACCCATTTCCTATAAAAAAAAAAGAAACATTTTATTAAAGATCAAATAAGAATTACCAAAAAGCTACAAAAAGGTAAATTACAAAGACCCCCCTGTACTATGAGGTCTGTGACAAAGACCCCCCTGTACTTTGTTTTGCGACAAAGACCCGCATGTCATGACGCCTTAGCTAAAGCAAGGAGTTAATAGGAAGGCTTCATTTTGAGCTTGTTTAAGTCTAATATTCTTTTGGCTTCTCCCACCATCCTTTGGGTGGTGATATTTGTAATGAAAGCTACCCATTTCCTATAAAAAAAAAAAAGAAACATTTTATTAAAGATCAAATAAGAACTACAAAAAAAATCCTCCCCTTTTGATTTTTATACAGTCATTAAGTTCATTGTATTAAAATTCTATCTTAAAAACTGACCATCTAAAGTCTACTCATGAGGTTCCAATGTATTAACAAATGATGGAGATCATTTGACACTAGTAACATTTATTTTATCAATAATTGTGAAATGTATTCATTAAAATTAAGAAGAATTACAAAGCAAGGGGGCTAAACAATCTTAGCTCCCTAAAACGGTCTATGAGCAGCAAATACAATTACAATAAAGCCCAAAACAAAGAGTTTCTATTAACCCCTTGCCTGGCTAAACCATCTGCCAGTGAGTGTGCACTTCTCTTAACCCATTTGTACTGAATTTCAACATCATTAGCCAGCCACTTAAATTTTCGTTTTTCAATGTTGTACTTCCATATCCTTGAGTTATCTTCTTTTAAACAGTTCACCACCACTTCAGAATCTCCTTCAATAATCAGCTTTCTAATTTGCATCTCCTTGGCTCTTCGAACCCCTTCCCCAATTGGTCCTGAAAACATAGATAACAGATTTCCATGTTCATCTCTTATTGCTCCCCCTTCCCCAATTGGTCCTGAAAACATAGCTAACAGATCTTTTGACACTAGTAACATCAAATTTCAAAATTATGAATAATGAAGCATTCAAAAAAAAAAAATCAAGGACTGACTTAGATACCAACAAGCACAAACAAACTACCTATAAAAACATGTATTGAACTTGTTATGATTTATTCTTACCAGATAAGGCATTTCGAGAATAGCCTCCTCCTCTTCGAGCAACACGATCTGAAAATGTGTGAGATTTTGTGCCTTGCCCTATACGCTCAATTGGTTTCCGTGGCTCTGTAGAAACCTTGTAACCTGTGTTCTGAGGTCACAGGTAGATACAACAAATCACAGATAGATACACCAAATCAAGTTTTTTGGTTTAGAATAACTTTCAAATTAAGATAAAAAGCCTAGACCTAAGGTGCCATTACTTAGAGCAATGGTAAAATCTCAGGCTAGCAAGCATGAAAACGTGGATGTGAGTCTGAAAGTGACTGCTTTGTGTAAAAGAAATGCCCAACATTAGGACCATATCCACCCTACCCCTCCCAATACCTCAGAAAGCTGGGACCAAGACAAAGTAATGGCATTTTAAAAAGCCTAGACCTAACAATTTGAAGTACCTTTCCTAAATAAATAAATAAAAAATCAAGGTAAGGCTTCTTCAAGCTGCATTAAGCTTCAACAATGACGAGTTGGCCCTTGGTTTTGACAATTTTAGCCTAATGGAA
The DNA here is from genome assembly GCF_056320005.1 of Nelumbo lutea. Lineage (NCBI taxonomy): Eukaryota > Viridiplantae > Streptophyta > Magnoliopsida > Proteales > Nelumbonaceae > Nelumbo > Nelumbo lutea. The sequence goes on from NC_142689.1 coordinate 3,169,743, forward strand.
AATCTCTATTAAAACTAAAAGTTGAAAAAAAAAATGTCAAAACCTGCACATTTTGGCACAAAGGAGTACAACTACAAGTACAGGTTGGCAAGTCGATCCTTGGTTTTGACATGTTTAGCCTTAAATGTGCAATTAAACTTCTACTGATACCTGAAAGGCGTATTAAGAAATAACGGGATTTAGGAAAATTTCATTGACATTTTAGATTTTTCAAATATCTTAGAAAAATATTCACAAAATTCCCCAATTTATGTGATGGCAAAATGTCCATAGATATATTGCAAGCCATGATAGTAACTCATCCAAAATACTTGTCAACATCCACAAGACTAACCAAAGATCTACCATCTATCAGTCATAGTTGTCAAGGCGACGCCTAGGCGACAAGGTGCCCTTTGAAGCTCACCTCGCCTAATCGCCAAGCAGCTTTCTATTTCCTACTATAAATTACTTTTTTATTCATTCTTTTTTGAGATTATAATTATAAAATAGACATCATTAAACTAAAATAATCATTTTGTGTGTTTATATACTAATTTCTTTTTATTATTTTCTTATTTATTAGGGTTTGATCAACACAAACATTGCTAAATGCTGTATTGAACCCTCAAAGACTTAAAAACCTGAACCAATAAGTAAGGAAGAACTTAAAATTTTATCTAATCAGCACATTTTCCTCTTCCATATATTCTACTTCTTCTTCTTCTTCTACTACTACTACTACCAATACTTTTTATTTTCTTCTTTTCCTATAACAAAAATAAGGGTTCAGCCCCTATATTTTTTGAATTTTATTTTCCTTCTTCCTTTTCTTCTCATGAATATGTTGATTTTCTATACTTTAATATGAAATTTATACTTATGAAAATTATGAATAATTATTAAAAAAATATGATTATGTTATCTAGGGAACTATCCTAGGTTCTATGTTTTTAACATAAAAAAATCCATTGCCTAGGCAACTAGGTGACAAGGCGACCCCCAGCCGCCTAGCCTCGCCTCGCCTCGGCACCTTGAAAACTATGCTATCAATCCTTGTTAGAGTGAAACCTAAATGCTTTTAATAAAAACATTAAGTCATCAAAGTTCTTTGATATACCAAAGATATCTAAGAAAAGCTGATTGCCTTGCCCTTCACAACAATGTACAGATTGCCCAGTTTGACCCCTTAATATACAAACAAAACATGCTTATGTATTTATATCTAACATCCATAAAGTGTTTTAAAAGTGCAAGGCGTAGGGGTCAATTTGCGCCTGAGGCACAAGGCGCACGCCTTTTTAAGCAAGGCACAAAAATAAAAATAAATAAATAAAAGCTAAAAAATCAAAAATGTCAAAAAAAATTAAAACAATGCAAAAAAAATAAAAAACATAATATTAATAACAAATAAACTTAAAATTTAAAATAAATGTTTTAAAAAACCTATTACCTAAAACTAAAATACATAAACATAAGATGTAAAGCATATTCAAATGAGAATTTAAAAATAAAATCAAACATATAAAACATTTTCAAGCATGTAAAGTAAAACCCACAATCTCTTTTTTTTCTCAATTTCGTTACTTCAAATTGCTAATGTGATGTAAAACATATTACATTCCTGATTCTACGAGTCGCCTTTGTGCCACACCCCCAAGGTAAGCCCAAACAAATACATGTTAGGGTCTTAAATTCTTAGTTCTCACACAAAAAAAAACAATGATTTTATAGTTTTAACTGCTTTTTAAGTAGATATTTTATTAGGATGAATGAATGAACAACATTACCAAATAGGGGGCTTGCCTCAAGGGGCATGGCATGGGGGTCAAGCCCAGCCGCTAGACTCAAAAAAAGCAAAAAAAGTGTCAAATTTTCAAAAGGCGCACCAGGTGTGCGCCTAGGCGTGCCTTTTAAATCACAACAATTGCTTGATTGAAATCCTAAATATGAATTATTTGGAAAGAGAAAGAAGCAGATTTGATATAAAAATAGCTAATGAAAGGAAGGAACCCACATGATAATGGCAATTTTATAGGAGATTGGCCATACAAAAGTTCAAAAGGGAATTAACAAAATTGGCAACCTCAAATAACACAGAATGAAACACTATTGGTTCATTTTTCAAGTAGACCTTTTTTAGAAAGGTAAAGGACTTTTATGAAAAGAAATTTCATTTCGTACCAGGCAAAATATCCCCAAATCTTTCAAGTGCAACACAAAACTGAACTGCCAGAATAAGTAAAACTGATGAAAGTTACCGTTTTTTGGGTGGTAAGCCTGTAATCTTTTCAATTATTTAATGAAAGTTACCATTTCCTATCAAAAAAATAAGTAAAACTGATCAAAATTTCCGAAATGTTCTCCCCCAAATGAGTGCACACATACTCATGTAGTCATCTGCATTTATAAGCTTTTGCCAGGTGTTAAGTATTTCATACTTCATAGCAGTGCCTCCATTGTAAGTCTTAGAAATTCTGTGAATAAATTTACAAAAAATGTTGCCAACAAACCACAGGAAACAAATTCGGCCACAATGAATCCACAGACAAACACACATGCAGAAACACACATTGGCCATTGATAGTTAAGACTGACCACGTCTGGGATTCAACTCCCCCTAGACTTTACCAAGGCACACGTTGGCACCTAGAGTATCAATGTCATATAATCCTAGAAGGCACACAACACTGTAGCAACTATAATGACGAAGGTTTTTCCCAGCTCCTAGTCATCAGAAGAAACTATAAAACTGGAGACTAAAAGACTATAACTGAAACCATCTCAGCAGCTAATAACAATACAAGTAAGCAGAAAACAACTGCTGAAAATAAATATGCTAAGCAGAATAACGACCAGATGTCCAGCAAAAAAATGTTGTAGCAACAGTCCTTAAAAATTCATCATCTTGCAAAGCTTTAATTTCAAAAACGCTTCCATTTCTCTCCTTCCAGAATATACACAGGCTACAGGTTGAGCCTCCACATTTAATTCCCTCAACTACTTAGACCCTAAAAGGGTTTTTGGCTCTGACATCCCTTGAACTATGCATAAATGTCACCTTTGACCCTAAAAATTCAAAAGAGCCATTTTCACCCTTAAACTGTGGTGAAAAGGCCACAGTAAACCCAAAAATGACAACTCTATCCCCATTGACAGTACTGTTAGATTTTTTTTCATCAATAACAACAATTCATTACTTAATCACAAAAGTAATTACAGAGAGGAAGATAAACTTTCTTATCTTCCAAATGGAGCTAAACACTCCCAAGAACAAAAAGGAAAAATGTTACACTTGTGCCCAAAACAGTGTCTCCCTATCGACTCCTTGCTTAGCTAACCCATCTGCAAAAGAGTTAGCTGATGTTTTCTCCCAGCTAATCTTAACTTCCATCTCTTGAACCAGCCACCTAAACTTCCTCCTCTCGTTACTGTACATCCATAAGCTGTTGTTTTCTTTACTTAGCCACCCTACCACCACCTCTGAATCCCCTTCAATGGTGAGTTTTCTTATATTCAGTTCCTTGGCTCTTTGAACTCCTTCCATAACTGCAAAGATTTCAGCCCTGAGAGAGTCACCCACCCCAATTGAGCCAGAGAACATGGCAGAGACAAGCCCATTCTCATCCCTAAACACACCTCCAATCCCTGATTGTCCAGGATTCCCCCGACTACTCCCATCAAAGTTTAGTTTTAAGAAGCCAGCTGGTGGGGGAGTCCAAGACACACCTAAGATTGCTTTGGTCTGAATGCAGTTAGCAATCTCACTCCACTTCCTCAACAAATCATCCATTGTGAAGTCTACAAACAGCTCTAATGATTTCAGCCACTGTACTACCCTTATATGGATCAATTCTCTTAGTTCTTCATTGCTTTTTTCTACTTGAGAAAATATTCTAGAATTCCTTTCCTCCCACAGGGCCCAACAAACTGCAGCGCTCAAACATCTCCACATGGTCCTTCCCCTTTTCCTTCGGCACCTGAAGAAAGAAGGGGAAAAAAGGCTTTGCAAATTTGAAGGACTCCAACTACATCCGAAAAGGGATAGCGCCCACCCCCAAATGGACTTAGCAAACTGGCAAGTCACCAATAGGTGGAAACCAGTCTCCCCTTCCGCTTTACAAAGAACACACCAATAAGGGGATAAACATGTCTTAGGTCTTTTCTTTTGGAGCATATAACCAGTGTTGATTCTTTCCAGAAAAGCTTCCCAACAAAAACTATCAACTCTAGGGGGAATTGGTCTGCACCAAACCTCCTTAACCGGGAAGGGAGGGCCAATAGAGCTGGGGGGCTGACTTAAGGCTTTGAAAAAAGAAGCACAAGAAAAGGAGCCAGTGGGGGTGGGGGTCCAAATTCTAGAATCCATCTTAGCAGGGTCCAGGAAAACATTATCAAGAATACCAAGGAGGCTCGAGATATAGTCCAAATCTGTATCTCTCACAACCCTTCTCAAACCCAAGTTCCAACCAAACCCAAAAGATGAAGGTGAAGGGGTAATAAAGGAAGAATTTGGCTGATTTTTTAGTATAGAGAGGGCATGCACGGAAGGAAATAAATCCTTAAGAAGGGGTGAAAAGAGGAAGCAAATCGGGAATGGCTTTCCAAGGTGATGTACTTGTGGTCCCAACTCAGATCCAGCATCCCATCCATTTTGCTTCATCCCGTGTATGCTTACCACTATTCTAGCCCATAGTCTCTCCCTTTCTATTGGGAGTCTCCATAACCATTTCCCCAAAAGATCCATATTCCTTTTCCTAATGTTCCCAAGCCCCAATCCACCAAGGTTTTTACTTCTTGTAACTACCTCCCAATTCACCCTAAGGTCCCTTTTATCCTCTCGCAGCTCCCATAGGAAATCTCTCATCATCTTCTCCAATCTACTAGAAACCTTAGCAAGAATTTTGAACACTGAGAGGAAGTAAATGGGCAAATTAGCTAGAGTAGCCTTAATCAGTAAAATCTTCCCGCCAAGGGTTCTTTGGGTTATCACCCAAAGGCATCCCTATGCAATTCAATGGCCAACCTGAGAATTGCCAACTTCAAATTCACAATATAACTCAAGTCCCCACCTTCACAAACAAAATTGTATCATCTGCAAACTATAAGTGGGTATAAGGGGAATATCCTCCCTCCCAATTCTCCAACCTCTAACAAGTCCCCTAGAATCTGCTCTATGAATCAACCTCCCTAGAACATCAGCCACCATAGTGAATAGGAAAGGAGAAAGGGGGTCACCCTGTCTTATTCCCCTAACAACGGGGGAAAAACCCACCACATTCCCATTCACTAGCACAGAATAATGACAATTCTGAACACACCCCAAAATCCATTTACACCATCTAGTCCAGAACCCAAAATTGGACATAACTTTCAATAAGAAAGACCACTCCACCAAGTCATAAGCCTTTTCCAAATCCAGCTTACAGACCACTCCCTTCTTCCTGCTCTTCCTAAAGTTCTCCATGCTCTCATTGGCAATCAAGATTTGATCAGTAATCTGTCTCCCACTCACAAAACCTCATTGATTTGGAGAGATTATTGTTGGAAAAACTTCCTTCAACCTCAAAGACAAAACATTTGCAATGATCTTATACAAGTTGTTTATCAGAATGATTGGCCTAAAGTCCTTGGGGTGGGAAGCATCTTTCTTCTTTGGGACCAATGCTAGAAAAGAAGAATCAGACCCAGGTTGATCACCCCTCTTCTATAGAATTCCTCAAACACTAGCAGAAGGTCACCTTTCACGATATCCCAACAAGCTTGATAAGAGGCCATTGTAAAACCATCCGGAAATGGAGCTTTTGTTCTATCCATAGAAAACACAGCCTTCTTAATCTCATCCATCTCAAACCTTCTTTCCAACCTCTGCCTATTAACCTCCCCTACATTTGGCTAATCCAAACCTTCTAGCCACTTCCCCCTCTTGAGTGGCCTTCTTAATATGGACTTAAAGTGTTCAACAAAAACCCCTGCTATTTCATCTTGTTGTGTGAAAACACCACCATCCACTTCCAATCCTGAGATCATGCTTTTCCTTCCCTTCCATTTGCCACAGAATGAAAAAATCTGGTATTTCTATCTCCCTCTTGCAGCCATTTGCATCGAGATTTTTGCCTCCAATTTATTTCCTCCTTTTGCAGACAATCCTCTAACCGTCATCTCTAGTGCCTTCTTTGATCCTTGTCTACTTCTCCAAATTCTCCCATTTCTTCTTTCGAGTCAAGGAACTCAATTTAATCCATCAATGTACTCTTCCTTTCTTCTAATCTCCCGAAATCCAACTTATTCCACTCCTTGAGCTTGGCTTTCAGAAATTGGAGCTTCTTATGAAATCTCATGCCTTCCCAATCCACAACTAGGTTACACTCACTCCACCATTTCTTAACTCTCAAAGTAAAACAAGGATGGAGCAACCATATAATCTCAAACCTAAGAGGGGTAGGCCCTCCTCTCCTCTCCTCTTTGCAAATCACAATTGGCCAATGATCCAAGGTCAGTCTAGGAAGAGACCTAGAGGCAAGGTGGCCCCAATGGTCTTCCCAATCCAATGAAAAAAGAAACCCATCCAGCTTAGAACAGATAGGACTTGATTGGAGATTGGACCAAGTGAAAGACTTTTGGGCTAAAGGTATCTCTTTAACAGCATTGTTAGATAAACAATAAAATAATAAGGCCTGCTAATGTGGCACTACTCAAGTCAAATATACCTAGGAAATTACAAGTGGGAACCACTTAAAATTCTCACCCATTCAAATGTGACCAAAAACAAAAACAAAAAAAAAGTAATTTTACTTAATACTAAATTATTAATAAGATAATAAATTATTAACAAAACAAAAATAGTCTGGTTGTTTCAACTTGAATAATTTCAAGGGGAAAAATAACAGGTGGGTTTCACATAAAATTCCCACATCTCTCTCTCTCTACTCCACCGTAACCATTGCTCGTTGCAACTAAACCACAATACCACCATAGTTGAACAACTATCCCCACAGCAGGGAAGATGGCAGCGACAGCTATGCATTGTATTGCAACTATCAACATCTCCAAGTTGTCTAAACAGGTTTGCTCATATGTGATGGCAGAGTTGAGCCACATCCTGAAGCTTGGAGAAATAGGTTGACCCACATTCTGAGCTGCCCTAGAAGTTCATCGTGCAAACAGGTTTGCACATAGGAGAAATTGATTGGTTTAGTAGTTTTGAATGGAGATTAACCAAAACCCTAGAATATAATTCATTGTCTTCTACATAGTCGTTTCCAACCAAGCCCTTTTTTGGATAAAAAACAACTACACCTTATAGCAGAATTAATTGTTGTCATTATGAAACCAACATCACACATTTGATGCTAGAGCTTGTGGTAGCTTTCATCACCACAAATCCTAGAATGGAATCTTATTTTGGATCTTCAACAATATAGACCTCCACTATACCCTATTTTATAATGATGTAGAGATTTCCTGTTCGATGAGAAAACTTCTGTTAGTGGTGTTAGTGAAGGGGTATTTCAGTCTTTGTACTTGTTGAGAATGTTGATGTGTACAGTTATGTTAGTTCGAGTGCCTCTTACTTAAAGAAGGGCTCAAGTCTTTTCCAATAAGTTGATAATATAATAACAATTCTGGCCGAATCTAGGGATAACTTTTTCTCTAATTCAAACCAGCCTTTCTCTCTTTCCTCTCTTTTCTCTCTTCTTCTTTCTTCTCCTACTTCTTGTTGTTTACTTTACTTTACAGTCAACGAACGAGACAGAATTCTAGGGCAGATCAAACTTCAACATGGTATCAGAGAAAGGTTCACCAAATCAGACTTGCTAGAATTCTGTCTTCTGCACATTCAAATTAGGGTTTCTCTTGGGTTTCTTAGTAGTGAGTTGGAGACTGGGAAAAGGGCTGAAAAGGAGTGATCGCTCTCTTCCCTAGGAGGTTCCTATGCCTCCGATTGTGTCGTTGGTGATTGGTTGTTGTGGTTTCTAAGCCCTAGTTAGCACTGGTACGTGTGGTGCAGTGGTGTCTCAGCTTCGTGTGGTTGGCCTTCAGGCGATGAGGTAAAGTTTTTTTTTATGCATATTTTTCAGTTATGGAATACATGAGAGGTGTACTACAGTTCGCATGATGGGTTTTCAGATTGCAGTATGCTAGGGTTTATGCTAGGGTTTATTCTGGTTTGTGTGTGATTCGAAGGGCAATAGTGTCTACTTAATGGTGAAACTTCCTTTAGTTGTAGATTAGGGTTGGTAGTGTTACAAGTGTGGTTTCCAGCATTTGATATCGCTGAAATCAGTGTGTAGACTTCGGTGAGTAGGGGATGTGGTGTTGCAGTTTTCAGCATTTAATACTGCTGAAATCAGTGTGCAGATTTCGGTGAGTAGGGTTTGTGGTGTTGTAGTTCTCAGCATTTATTACCGTTGAAATCAATGTGCAGATTTCGATGAAGTGTCTGTGTGTAGTGCTCATAACTCAGTGCTCAGAATTTAATGATCAGGGAGTTCGGCAATGGCAGATAAAAGTGATAATAAACCTAGTGTCATGATATCTACTAACTACCTGAATGTCCAAATGACCTCCATTAAACTGAATGGAGAGAATTATGTCCCTTGGGCCAAATCTGTAGAGGTTTTTCGAAAGGCGAAGAAGAAAGTGAAGCATATAAGAGAGGAGAAACCCCTCGCTAATTCTCAGGAATATGAAGACTAGGAATAGTAAGATACACAGATCATTACATGGTTGTGGAACAATAAGAAACCCGAAATCAGTGTGAACTTCATGTTTCTTGACATAGCCAAAGAGGTGTGGGATCATGCTAAGAAACTGTATTCAGGTCAGGATAATACCACTAGGGTATATCAACTGTATCAGGAATACTTCAATCTGCAACAGGGAAATCAAAGCCTTGAGGAGTACTATGCCATTGTGAGGAATACCCGTAATGAGTTAAATGGCTATCATCCTCTCACTTCAGATGTCAAAGTTCAACAGCAACAGCGAGAGTAGCTTGATGTGACACAGTTTCTGGTGGGGCTAAAGTCTAAGTACGAACCAATACGAGCCCAAATACTAGGGGAACCTGCTCTTCCATCTTTAGAGGAGGTGTTTGCTCGTCTTCGAAAGGCTTCCATTGGATCTATGGACTCTAATGTCTCCGATAAATCAGCATTTGCAGTGTCGAGAGGACGAGGTGGCAGAAGTGGGGCTCGAGGAGCCCAGCCTGATAGAAGTGGTAGTGGTGGATCTACACATCCGTGGTGGTGGTCGTACTGGAGGTAGAGAATCAGGGAGAGCTCGTGGTAGATGACGTGGCTCGGGTCCACGGAAGGGTACTCTTTGTGGTTTGGATGGACATACCATTAACTACTGTTATGACTTACATGGTCCTCCCTAGACGTGGGCCAACCATGCCATGACTAGTGACACCAGTTTTAGTTGTAGACAGAAGAACCGGTCAGCTGACCCGATGCCTTCTACTCCCTCAGATGGTCCAGGCAAAAAGATGGTGAGTGTTCCTCGAGATGAGTATGAGAGGTTTGTTCAATCCAAGTTGCAGCAGATCTCAACTTCCTTTGCACACTCAGGTATGGCTTGTTTGGCATCCACACCAAACCCCTGGATTATTGACTCTGGAGCCTCCGATCACATGACGGGAAATCCAGGTGTGTTTTCATCTCTCACTCATTGCTCAACATCACAATCTGTTACCCTTGCTAATGGCCCCACGTCATCTATCTGTGGTGTTGGTAATGTTGACCTAGACCCTGTATCCCTATCCTCTGTTTTATATGTACCTAAGCTTCCATTTAATCTTATGTCTGTTAGTAAGCTGACCAAGTCCCTTAAGTGCTCCATCACATTTTACCCTTCTATGTGTGTTTTTCAGGATCTCAAGACGGGGATGAAGATTGATGGAGGGCATGAAGCCGGTGGACTGTATTATCTTGACGATGGTGGAAGAACGTCAACGGCCCTTTAGTCATCCATTTCTCCTCTCCAGTGGCATTGTAGATTTGGTCATCCTTCGTTGAAAGTGTTGCAGTCCTTAGTCCCTTCATTGATTCAACTTTCAGTTTTAGATTGTAAGTCATGTCAATTTGGGAAACACCATCGTGTTCCCTTTTGTTCTAGGGTCGTTAACCGTGTGTCAAATCTTTTTTCTTTAATTAATTCAGATGTTTGGGGTCCTTATAAAGTGATGTCATATAATGGATACCGATATTTTGTTATTTTTGTTGATGACTGTTCAAGAATGGCGTGGCTCTATTTAATGAAAGAAAGAAGTGAATTATTTGCCATCTTCCAGAAATTTTATGCTGAGATTCGCAATTCACATCAAAATTTTCTGTTCTGATAATGGTCGTGAATACTTGTCTTCATTTTTTCAAGAATACTTGGACCAACATGGCATTATACACCAAACTTCATGTACCTACACTCCGCAACAAAATGGGGTTGCTGAGAGAAAGAACTGCCATCTTGTAGAAACGGCATGCTCCCTCATGCACCACATGAATGTTCCCAAAACCTTTTGGCGCGATGCAATGCTCACCTTTTGTTTCTTAATTAATTGGATGCCCACGTCTATCATTGATGGTCGTTCTCCTTTTAGTGTCTTATTCCCCAACATGTCTCCGTTTCCGCTTTCTCCTCGGTTATTTAGGTATGTCTGCTTCGTTCATAATCTGGGTCCCGGGATTGACAAGTTAGATGCACGTTCCCTGAAGTGTATCTTCCTTGGTTATTCCCGAACTCAGAAAGGGTACAAGTGTTACCATCCCAATTCTCGTCGTTCCTTGGTATGTGCTGATGTTACATTCTTCGATCTACTCCTTTCTTCATGGGGTCCGGTGTTGCTGCTTCCTCCACATCACCACCTCCTCTTCCTCTTCCTCTTCCTGCGGTTGATCCACCTCCTCTGGTTCCAGTCATGCCCATCTGTCACGTGTATACACATCGCCCGCGTGTACCGACTGCAACTCCTCCAGCTTCATCACCGTCAACAGATCCAGCTTCAGCTTCGACACCAGCCTCCAACCGAGATCTTCCTATTGCCTTCCGAAAAGGTAAATGTACTTGCACCCTTCACCCTATTTCCAATTTTCTTTCACTTACCCACCTCTCCGCCTCCCATCGCCAGTTCATATCTTTGTTATCCTCTGTGGTTATTCCTAAAGATGTCCAAGAAGCCCTTACCTCTCCAGAGTGGTGCCATGCTATGGAAGAAGAGCTCTCTACCCTGCATCATAATCACACTTGGGATCTCACCGCTCTTCCTCCTAGGAAGCAGGTTGTCGGTTGTAAGTGGGTGCATAGTGTTAAGTACTTGCCAGATGGTCGTGTTGAGCGCCTGAAGGCGCGGCTGGTTGCCAAAGGGTACTCCCAAACCTATGGCATTGACTACACAGAGACATTCTCCCCAGTTGCTAAGATAGGGTCAGTTCTTGTCGTCATCTCCCTTGCAGCTATGTATGATTGGCCTCTCCATCAACTAGATATCAAAAATGCCTTTTTGCATGGTGATTTGCTCGAGAAGGTCTACAAGGAGCAACCACTCGGGTTTGTTGCTCATGGGAGGATGGTAAGGTATGCAAACTTAAGAAGGCTATTTATGGACTTAAACAGTCCCCTCGAACATGGTTTGGTAGGTTCAGTGAGGTGGTCAAAAAGTTTGGTATGAAACAGTGCCAAGTTGATCACTTTGTCTTCAGTTTTGACTCTTCGGCAGGCAAAATAATATTGGTGGTGCATGTGGATGATATCGTTGTGACTGGGAATGATAAAATGGGCATTGACAAATTGAAGGCATTCCTACAAAAACACTTTCAGACAAAGGACCTTGGCAAGTTGAAAAACTTTTTGGGCATAGAGGTAGCAAGATATAAGCATGGCATCAATTTGTGTCAGAGGAAATATGTGATTGATTTACTGAAAGAAACAGGGTTGTTGGGTATTAAACCGGCTGACACACCTATGGAAACAAATACGAGGCTAAGCAGTGATATAGGTGAAGTATTTGAAGACCCTGGCAGATACTGACGACTTGTAGGCAAACTAAACTATCTAACCATTACTCGGCCAGATATTTAATTTGCCATTGGTGTGGTGAATCAGTTCATGCAGAAACCTTTGGTCCCACATTGGAATGCAGTGCTAAGGATTGTGAGGTATCTAAAAGGAGTTCCTGGTCGTGATTTGCTGTACAGGAGTGGTGGAAAACTGGTAGTAGAATGACACACCGATGCTGATTGGGCAGGTTCTATGTCTGATAGACGATCTACCACAGGCTATTGCACCTTTCTGGGGGGTAACCTGGTAACGTGAAAAAGTAAGAAGCAAACAGTTGTGGCAAGAAGCAGTGCAGAAGCAGAATATAGGGCCATGGCACATACTGCTTGTGAATTAGTGTGGCTGAGGAACCTTCTACAGGAGATAGGATATGACATCAGTACTCCAATGAAGCTCTATCGTGACAATCAAGCAACAGTTCATATCCTTTCCAATCCAGTGTTTCATGAAAGAACCAAGCACATCGAAGTTGATTGTCATTTTGTGAGAGAGAAGGTGCTGAATGGGGTGACAGAAACTGCATATGTTAGTACGGGAAACTAGTGGGCAGACTTGCTTACAAAAGGTTTGAGTCGGGGGAGAGTGGACTACATATGTAACAAGCTCAGATTATATGATATATACTCACCAGCTTGAGGGGGAGTGTTAGTGAAGGGGTATTTCAGTCTTTGTACTTGTTGAGAATGTTGATGTGTACGGTTATGTTAGTTTGAGTGCCTTTTACTTAAAGACGGGCACTTAAGTCTTTTCCAATAAGTTAATAATATAATAACAGGTCTGGTCGAATCTAGGGATAACTTTTTCTCTAATTCGAACCAGCCTTTCTCTCTTTCCTCTCTTTTCTCTCTTCTTCTTTCCACTCCTACTTCTTGCTGTACTTTACTTTACTTTACAGTCAACGAACGAGACAGAATTCTAGGGCATGTCAAACTTCAACAACTTCTTTTACCTTTGGTCACAATCAACAAACGCACCATCCATTTTGAACCAGATATGAAACTGAGATTTCCTTTTTTATTATAAACCAAGTTGCCAAGCAAGTTTTACCTTTGAGAGCACTAAATCTCTTGATTTGGTGACATAGAAGGATGAAAGCAACGCTAATAAATTTAGAGAGGGTAGCGAAGGAGACTTGCTTTTTGATAATATAAGAGTATAAGCATATCATGGCAAGAACCATGGTAGTCCCTATTGATCAGGATGACCAAAATCCTCACTTTAGCCTGGTCCACAATGCACGTGAAGTGAGGCAGTCTGAAATTTAGACTCAGCTCTCAAACATAGACTCCAAGATTTAATGCCAGATCTTCTATGGAGAATTGTAAGAGTAGAATAGTTTTTTTTTTCTTTTTTAAGTTCTTAATTCAGTTGTCATGAGGTGGACGTGCCTCAGCTCCCCTTGCCCTACCTCCATCAAGGAGATGGACGAGTTGAGTCAATCAATAACTTCTTCGAATCGGATCTGGCAATCCCATAGTGCCACCACCAGAGCTGGATCACTGTTTATCTTGGCGATGAACTTCCAGGGCAGCAAAGAGAGATTGGAGAGCTTGTTCAAGGCCACTAGCAGAGACAAGTTGAACATCTCTTTCAGGTTTGTCATTTCCTATTGGTGTTCAAGGGAAGAGCTGTTGGATACATAGGATTTCGGGTAGAGTGACATTGCAAACAGTTTTGATGGAGTCATCCATGAAGGTCGTTGAAGGGATAGAGTTGTCCCCATCATTGTTCTCATTCTTATGTGTCGTGGTGTCAAGTGCCAACCACGAAAGCAACAATGACAATGCCAAGACGATGGACAAGACAGCAATGATGATCAAATGCATGCGAGTCTCCCTACAAAATGCATGCTCTTCCAACTCGCCTACCTTGTCATGGCAAAGGACTACAAACAGAGGTGATGCAAGCCCAGCACCACCACCTCTGGGGTTGCTACAGCTAATATTGAACCCTTTGCCAACTCTGTAGGGTCACCACCACTGTGGAAGTAGGGGTGGTTCCCATGTCAATGCCATTAATGCAATCTCAGGTAACTAGGTTCATCCTTTTAGAAAAGGTCTACCTCATGCTTATTACGTTGTGCATCAAGGGGACAAGCAGATTTGCCAACAAGATGGCCATACATGGATTGGCTTAACGTGAGAGAAGAGGGCAACTACTAGTTCAGTCAATGGTTATGATAGAGAAGAGAGCAAAGAAAGAAGAAGAAGAGAGAGAGAGAGAGAGAGAGAGAGAGATGGCTCCATTGTTGCTCTTGTTCTCAGTCAAGAGAAGAGGTGAACTGTGAATAGTGATTTTATTCTTTTTTGTGTTAACGGAACCCGTCAACGACATTAGAGAAATCGTCACTTTTGAATTTAATGTGGCCTTTTCACCATAGTTTGAGTATGAAAATGGTCCTTTAGAATCTTTAGAGTCAAAAGTGGCCTTTTCACAAAGATCAAGGGGTGTTAGAGTCAAAAATCCTAAATAAAAAGATACATAGCAGTCACTTCCATGAGCATCTATCATGCAAATACACATAAATGATAATTAGAAGTTTGATCGATAAGATAAGGGTTAAACATGTGTTCAATGGTGCTTCAGCAATTTATATATGCCATACCTCTTTCCCTTTGTCCCTTCTTCTCTTCACCTCATGAAATGGATCTAAAAAACATAACAAAGTGTAAGAGACAATTATGTAAACATAAAGAAAAAGAAAGAGACGATATATTATAAACAAACTAGCACGGACAAGTTCACCTATTCGGGTATATAACTTCAGCTAGAAAAATCATGTTGGTAGCCTATGTTCAAAGTTCAAAGAATTGATATGATACACCCCGTATCAGGCGTATCCTATCGTATCTTTTGGGGTCCGAAACGCCTGTTTACAGGTGTTTTAGGACCCCACTCTTTTTTAATAAAAAATATGTTAAAATATCTTTCCAAAAACCAAATTTAAAAAAAAAAACTAAAAAAAAAAGTCATTTCCGCTTGTATCTAAGTACCGATACGCCTCTGCCGATACACAGAGGCGTATCGATACTTTGAACCTTGCCTATGTTTAGCACCATTCTCCTACTGCTAAGATTATCCATTAGGCATTTCTCCAACCAATATGAAAAATGATATCCTAGATGGCATTCCTGGACACCAAATTTTGAGCTGGGGAATGAACCATCTACTTCTACTTCATTGTTCATCTTTTTGAAGGAGTGCACAGTAAAGGTCCTTGATCTGTCCCACGTTACACGTTCTATCTTCCTCAGTTCTCCATTGATTGGTATAATACCCTCTAAATTGTGTGAAGCGTCACAGATAAAGATTCAACTTCTCAATCATTCATGTTTCTTCTAAACTGTGGGCTTCATAATATGAACCTAAGGCCAATCAGCCACCATAGCATCCTTAACATGGGCCTCCAAAAATAAAGGAACTTCACCATTAGTGAGCAGTTACCACACCATATGTCCTTCCAAATCCTAACTATTACGCCATTTCCAATTTGGTATTTAATTCCTTTTAAGAACATTTGATAGGATATATCAATTCCTCTCCGCATTGTGCACATATAAGTGTCATTGCTATTCCTCGTGTCCCATCCAAACCATTTTTCACATATTTTCATTGGACAAACTGTTTCCACAATCTTCTTGGCTCCAAATAGAGTCTACCAAAACAAGGCAAAAAGAAGTGGCAACTCAAAAAGGGCCAATCCAGTCCAAGACGCATTTTCATACCAATTGCAGTACCAATAAAGACAATGGTCCAATACAGTCCCAAGAGGCCAAGGCCCCAAATATCAACATCTCAGCAAGACTACCCCATGGAGAAACAATTTGATTTTTTTTTAATAAATAGAAACAATGTAAAAATAACCAACAAAGAACCAATGGAGAGACCAAAACTCACACCATCCCCCAAATGAAGCCCTTGAATACAACTGTCCACACAACCAAAATAGGCAGTCACTCTTAACACCTCTCTTTAATTTCCTGCTACCTCTTGACTACATCAAGCCACCTATATTCTTCCTAATTATTCTTCACCGGTTCCCCTACATCTCAAGCCATGAGATTAGACACCTCCTTGCTCATCAGCCTCATCTTGCCCTTCCCCCTCCCCCCCACTAAAAATGGCATCACCATCTCAACATCCATGCAATTCTGATTACCCAAAATTTCCTTTTCCTTCCTTACCCCCACCTTTCCTTCCAACACCCATAATATCACATTATCACTTCAGTGAAGGCTTCACACACAAATAAAAAAACAAACATAAAGATGTAACAACTCACACTTCAATCAATCTATCTACAAGGACTCATTGTATAGATTCGATAGTAACATTTAGTACCTTTTAAACAATCTTCAAAAGCAAAAGGCTGTTCTATTGTTTTCCTTCTAAAGAAAAGAGTTGTCAAAACAGAAGATAACTAAAGATATTGGAAGGAGAAAATTCTCTGCAGTATATTAATGAAAGTATGTCAATATCAGAGACCTTGAGGATTTCATCTTGGATTGCATTCTATCAAAAGCTATGTCCTCTGGAAAACTGTTTGTACACAACTTTCTGGGATAAAATCTGGTGTATATTTGGAAATGCAGTTTGCATCTTTGGAGTCCAAAAGATTCTAAAAGAAAAGTCAAATTTGGAGTCACAGAGAGTAGCTAGGAAAACCATAACCAAAATGCAATGAAATTCACTGTTTCTTGTGAATAAATCAGGTTCAAAGCTGAAAACAGAGACAGTAAATACTTTTTTTCAAAAGAAAGTATAGACAGTAACCTTTCTAGTTGGACCTGTAACAGGAAATTTTTCTGATAGGAAATGACAATAAAAAGCTAATTTTTATGGCAAGCAAGTAAGTATCCAAATGCACGCCAGAGTTCCTGCTGAGTGTTCAACGTGACATTTGAAACTCCAAAATCCGATGTCTCTGAATTCTGAACAGACTTTTCCGTGATAAGCATTTATTTGTCTGAACAGTCTCGCTGAAGATAACTGCAGTATCATGTCAGAGTTGTTGAAAAAAGTGCTAATTAGAACTGTTAACGGGCTACGCTTTGGGGTCAACTTTACACTATCTTGGGTTTGGGCTCGGGCTTCGGGCCGGGCCCATTAGAAATTTTGACAAAAGCCAAGCTTGAGCCCAGCCCATGAGCAGGTCTAGTGCTAATTGTAGTTTCTTCTCTTTGAACATGGATATAATGGGTATTCTTGTCTTTGGGAAAGTTTTTAAAAGCCAAAAGAATAAAGAAATGATTATGTGATAATGTGAACAACTGATGCGTGATGAGAGGTGATTCAATCACTTATTAATGAGGGAAAATTACCAGAAACTCATATAACTGGGCCTATCAAAGTGTAACCAAACACACTAAAAGAAGAATAACCACATATCTAGTTAGTTTCAGAAATAAGTGGCAATTTTTCAGACTTCCAATTTCCAAGTGCTACCCCCATTGCTGTTTTAAAATACTCCACTTTATCAGGCCAGCATTTAAGTTAATATAAAATCTTGTTGCTTAAAAATTAAAACCCTTCTAATCAATTCTCTAACAACAATTAAAACTTGCAAATAATGCAAAAGCAATAAATCATAAACAAGTTTGATTAGGAAGTGGATGAAAAGGTTGTCAATTTTATGAGCCAAATTCGCAGTTATACAGGTACCTCAAATAACCGCTACACACCAGATGTGTTCATACTGCATCCAGTCAAGGAAAGATGTGTGGACAGGAGTTTTATCTCATAAAGAACTAAATAATGCCCTTAAGTGCATCCTAAGAAATAATAGATACAGTGGGAATTGTAATATTTCTTTAAAATTATGCAAATTTTTATTCAGTAAAATATGATGCAGAAATAAATTAACATTTTTATCTTTTGGATGCCTCGAGAAGGTACGAATATGTTCTGAAACATGAAAGTGGAAGGATGCCTCAATGTCTAAACCTTGGGACAGAAAAATAGAGCATAGACAGCAACACTTCCACCTCCAAGATGATGCCCATGCATTTATTTTTGGGAAAAATGGTTATTTGCAACTAAAAAGACCACCAGTGATAGTCTGGATTATCTGGGGCCTTGGGAGGATGAAGTGAAAATACATACCTAACCTTTCATATTTTTGGCACAAAGTGGCCACTCTCAAACTCAAACCTCCTATCAGCCCCTGAAAATTCACCATTCCGCCAAGGAATAGCTCCTAAGGAAGAACATTACCCAATGTTGGTCGGTATCTTGGGTCATGAGAGGAGTGGATTATTGAATGTAAACATATGACATCACATGCTGGTTTTGTGGCATAGAACACGCACACCACACAGGTGACTTTATGGGTGTAAGTGGGGTATTAACAAAATTAGTCAAATCATATCAAATACAATTTCATATAAACAAAACACAAAGTGTTAATTTAGCCTTCAAAAAAAACATAAAGGGTTAATTTATACGAAAATAAACGTGTGCAGGCTTTTGACTTAGTACGTCACAAAAATGGCCCGTGCTAACTGGTCAAACCAAAGTGCTCAAGGCGACAACTATATTAGAAACGAATTAATTACAACGATACTGTAGTACAAGTACAATTAAATGCAGCATAATCCCAGTGCAATTATAATGCTGACACAAACCAATGTGGTTACAATGCTGGCAACGGAGCAAAAGATATGATATGGGAAAAACGCCAGTTTGAACACATCGTTATTGAGAAATGTAATCTTCCAAAACCCACAAGTTGGAGTTCATTAACCAAAGCTTCCAAGTTCCAAGCAAACCCTCGCATGGTTGCGAAAGTTCTTAAACATCCACAAGGTAGACCGAACGCCAAAGTGCGAAGTTTCTGTTCAAAATGAAACTTAACCACCGGATTCGACGACACAGGCAAGAAACAAGCAAATCCACTTCGCTCAAAATGCTAACAACCCCCAAATTAAACTTGGTTCCATGTAAAATCCACCAAAAATAAAACCAAGAAGTGAGAGATGCTTAGAATGGATACAAACAAACCTTGATTTAGCAATTTCTGGGCCGTCTCATTAGGGTCCATGTTGGTCTCCTTGAGCATGACGTAAATATCGGCCTCCGAGTGGTTCCCGACGATTTCTTTTATCGATTGGATTGTTTTCCGCACACGAGCAGGTAGAATTTGAGTACCACCGTCAGGACGCGATCCAGAGACCATCTCCGTTGGGATGAAGATGGGATAAAAATGCAGGGGAAGATATTATATAATAATAAACAACAGAAGAAAGCAAACCCTCAAACCGCTATTGAAGACGAAGCTAACAGCATGAAGAGACGGTGAATGGATCTTTGAAGTCGAAGCAGGGGGTCGCACTGCTTGGCATCCCTCGAGAAAAGGCCGCGAAAACAGCCGAAACAGAGGGTGGGGGGGAAAGGGAGGGAGAAAGAGAGAGGGAAACAAAATAGTTTGGCAAGCGAGGGTTTTGAAAACATTTTACCCCGGAGACTACCAAGAGCTACGAAAATTCTATTTTTTCCATTAGTTTACGTAAATACCCTTTCAATTTAACTGCACTCACAGTTACACTGTTAGATAAGTCAAGGAATGGAGCTTGACATGGGGTTGCCTCGACTTATGATTTAGAGACCGGATCTACTCCTCACACTGGGCGCCTCATTCGCGCCTCACACGTAACATCATACCATGCATCGAAAACATTGAAGGCCATCCAACTGTAGACCCATCTTGGAAGCATGTACGATAAATATTCGTAATGTTCGGTTGGATATTATATACGCAGGATTTTTACCTGAAAGAGATCCGGTCTCATCCCCACGTACCTTACAAGGGCCAGCTTGCTAATAAAAAGTCTCCAACGAGTTGTAACGGATTGAATGAGTTGGGTTGATAGTTGATACTGAAGAGTTGGAATCTTCATACCGATCTCACAGTTACATCCCACCGGCACCGTGTATCGGAAACATTTCTCCATGGATTTAAATAAAAGTACATGAAATATTCCCGTGTTCTGCGGCAGAAACCAGACTTGATACTGAAGGCTTTAGCTGATCAGCGGGCTGTTAACCTCATCATTGGTTCGACAGCTCACTAATCTAAATGCCAATATTTTGATGTGCAGGGAACTGAATGCCTGAATGGGTTAATGTATTATGTGATTCAAGTTAAAGGGGTGCAACTCAAGTTAGTTGGATTGGGTTGAAGGTCAACCCATACGATATGGGCCATACCCAACCCAATGGACCCTATGGGTGCAAACTTTGGGCTTGGGTGTGGGCCTGGTCCAATTTGAGGTTAAGGCCAAGTTTATCAACACAACCCTATATGTGTACTATTGTTTTTTTTTTTCATAAATTCATGAAAATAAAGTGTATAGCTTGAGGAAGTCCTTACATGGCTTAAAACAACTTCCCAAAACATTGTTTAGTAAGTTTTATATGGCCGCTTCAACAAGTATGGTTCATGTAATGCTAGATTCATAACTTTCTTTGTTAAAATGTGTTGAGGGCATGTTGCAATGTTAATAATATATGTGGATGATATCATCATAGGTATACAGGTCAAAAGAGTTCTTAACCATCAAATTTTATGTGAACAATCAAGGGACTCTAAAGTATTTCCTTGGGATCAAGATTGTCCACTAAAAATGTATATTTATCTCTTAAAAGAAATGCATCCCGGATCTATTTTCTATTAATGGTAATCGTGGACTAGGTGATTGTGATGGAAAAAAATTAAAAATAAATGAAAAACCATTCCAAAGGTTAGAGAGAAGATTGTTATATCTTTCCATGGCACGTATCAATATTGTTCGTGGTATTAGGGTTCAAAGTCAATTCATGTAGTCCTTAAAGTACCACACTCCAAGACTATTGAGAGGATTCATAGGATATTTGTAGGGTTTGATTTGCTATTCAATAAACATAACCATCTGAAAGTGGAAGTGTATACATATGTGGACTAGGTGAATGTTGTAGATGATAGAATATCAACCAATGAAAATCTAGTGACATGGAGAGGTAAGAAATAAAGTGTGGTTGCAAGGTCAAGTATTGTGATTGAGCATAGAGTTATTACAGAAGATTGCTGAAGTATTTTGGTTGAAAATCTATTAAGGTAGCTTAGGTTTAATGTTGACAACCATATGTCCCTCCATTGAGGTATACAAGTTTTTTCATAAGAGAAAAGCGTGACAAGAGTGAACTATGTACTCCTTATATTAATACAAAGAGCAACTTGCTAATATTCTCACCAAAGTAATTCATTGTTTGCAACACAACATGCTATGTGACAAGTTGAATATGATTAATATGATTGATACATACAACCCAACTTGAGGGGGAGTGTTAGTCACCATTAGTTCGTTGTTAGTTTCTTACTATTACTGTGTTGTCAACATTTTCTTTTATTTGTTTTTCATTAATGTGCCATCAAGGGCCATATTGTAATTTATCATTTTTATTTTTTTATCACCCTATAAATAAAAGAAAGGGCGCTACCAGCCTATTCTTTTGGTTCCCTAAACACTTATTTTCTTCTCTCATGTCATCGTTTTCTTTTTTTCTTTTTTTTTTCTTTCTATTTTTTATTGGATGAAAACAATGTAAATATAATACTTAAATTTATGTAAAATTTCAGGCAGGCTTGGGTTGTCAAGTGAGCTTGGGCCACTAAGGTCTCAACCCAAACCCAACTCAACTTCAGGCTTAGAGATGAGTTTTATGGCCTAGACCCATCTTGCAGCCAAAAATTCAAGTTGGGCCCTCCCAAGTCGCACATCCAAGTCCGACCAAGCCCAACAAGGCTCCTATCTGCATAGGATATTACAGCCAAAGTTTTATCCCACTTAACATCCCATTAACGAGACTCAAAAAAGAGAAATTAGATTTGCATTTGCCCTTCACAGAGTTTTATCCCACTTGACATCCCATTATTTTATTTTTTCGAGTATAAACGTCCCCCCCCCCCCCTCCTCCTCCTACTCGCTTTTACAAATATTGGGAAATTTTGTAGTGAAGTGGGCCCATGTTGAGGGGGATTGTCTCTTGTCTGTTGAGAGAATCATGGATTGTGGGAATTGCTAGCATTGGGGAGTCTATAACACAATAAGCATATAATGGTAGATATCCCATGAATCCTCAGCCCGACCTATGATCATAGCAGGTTCAATCGATACCTGGGCGTATTGGGTGATATCGATGCTTCTTTTTTTACTTTATTTTATTTTTATTTTTTTTCAAAACCAGTTCAGGGGGTCGGTTTAGGGTTCCTCCACCCCCTGAAACAGTCAATACTTGTTGAACCTTGAATCATAGAGGCGTATCAGAGAGGTCCCGGATACATAGGCCGATACTTGTTGAACCTTGAATCATAGTGTTTGTTTGCATGGGACATTCTATTTCTATCTCACTTACCAAATTCATGAATTGGGTGGGTGGTGGGACTACACCACCGGGGGTAGCCAATTCCCCTTCCCCTTAACCCCCCAACTCGCCCAAGTCGACCAAGCGTTGCAAAATAAAAACTGACGAAATCACCTCACAGAAAGGCACGCAGCCGGCAGCATACGAACCCCAACGACCTTCAAGCTCCTTCACGTCCGGTAAACATACCAATTGGCAAGCCATCGTTTTTGACCAACTACTGCCATTTAATCTCAGTCGAATTATATGGCATCGCATCAGTCCCTAAATTCAGGGCCAACATCTTATTTTGTGGTCCAAATGTCATATCGTTGCATAGTATTCCATTCACTTGTAAGTTCCTTGCCACTGCAAAAATTTCCCGATCCCAATAAATCGACATTATTTCTCAAAAAAATATCAAGCGATGACAACCACAAAAGTGAAGAGTGAAGACGACGTCAAAGAGACAAGTCCATAGGTAGGAACGAAAGTAAGAGAAATAGAGAATCCAAGGTATATATGATATTACAACTAAAATTGTTATTTGTTGTTATTAACATTTGTTTAATCTCTTCTCTCCTGCCATATCCAACCTCTCCCCACCCCAATCTTATCAATAATTACGGTGATCAACTCTAAGTGCCAAATTGTTGCTCCCCTCCACTCACAAGAAAATTCCAAAGTTAAAAAGAAGTACAACAAACAAGGAAAAAAAATATCCATGTGAAATTGTGGAACTACTAAGAGAGTGAAGCAAACCATAGATGCCGACGCCCTCCTTTCGTCTTTCGAGGATGCACAGAGCAATGTAGTCATTGTTGGTGCCCTGGACCCTGGTACATGTTAGTCAACACCACGCTACTTTTCTTTAAAAATAATAGAGGAGAGACCCCAGAGGCCCCTATCCCATCCAGGTGCCAATATCTCCCCACCCCACCCACCCCCACCGCCACCACCGGCCGGTCCACTGCACCTAGTTTTCCTCAAATTACAAGTACTGTTCATGTATTCTGGCTCGGTTCTCCTCCCACCACAACCTTGCGTGCATTTCCCCGAACCTTTCTCGGCTGTACCACAAAATACAAACAAGTTATGGATTCGTAAAGCTAAATCCGAATAAACAATTAAACTTTCACTTACAAATCACAATTAATTGACTGGTGCTTATCATATTTATATTATATCGTCTTTTACCGTGGATATCATTATTTATTCGTTGGAATTGAGAGAGTCTGAGACCCGGTTGGTGATGAGGCAGGAATCACAGCGACCGAGAAAAACGGCTCATGGATAGGCTAGACATTAAAGGTCAAACATCTACCACGGCACAGTTAAAAGTTTCGGCACCCCCATGATTCGTTTTTCTTAAATACGCAAGGGGTTGAAGTGAAAAAAGACCACCACTAGCTAACAGTCAGAAGGCCTCATGTCTTCCAAGAACTGCATATTGGAAAACCTAATTAGTTAACAAGTACGATCAAGTGACCCAATGACATTCACTTTTCCCAACTGTCGACCCCACTTTCTGCAGCTACGGGGCCTATGCATATGCACACAGCATTTGAGTTTGGGTCAATGCCAATTACAAAGGTTAAAGGTTAGATTTTACCGATGGAAACCCATATATGATAGGCAGAGCTATTGCAACAGATACATAAAACAGTATGATGCTGAGAAGATTAAAAGCTTACGCAGGGGCAAAATCACAACAACGCCTCAACCCCAGGAGCTGGTGCTAGTGCTACCCATAGTCCCATAGAAGCTGGTAGCTATAATACTAACAGGGTCAAATTACAGGAATTAGGCCAAAATGGGACTCACTGAATTGAGACGCCCAACCTGGCACAATTTATTTAACTATATATATATGAAATGCTTGAGCATCCTAAGAATCTCAACTACTAACTACAGAGATCTACGTGATAGAACAAACAAGGTGCTGTGTGAAGCTCATGTAATTGCAATAGCTTTTAAGTGCACCTAAGAGCATCTTCAAAGCAATCCCGGATGTGAGACGCATCAAAAAGGGATAGGCATTAATGTCATATTCATGGAGCCATTTAGGCAGGCATTGTGCAGCATTTAAGATATAACTAAGCTATTAAGGATATAAGAAATCACTCACCTGAACCTGACACGCCTCAGCTCCCTGGTGCCACTGGGCAGTGCTCTGATGGTAATGTAGACACCAGGTTCATCCTGTTCAACCCATTCAGTCTCCTGATCACTAGCATTACTAACAGAGAGCTCTCCAGAGCGATCCCCTTCCCTTGACAAACTTGACCTTGCAGAAGCATCCATTGATGATGTTTCAGTCTTGGCTCCACTGATGCTTGAAAGTTTTGGTGTTGATGTGAGACCACCAGAGTCATAGTAATGGCGGATCTGCATTGGGTGGTGCTCAAGTGAATCTGAAGATGAGTACCCCATTCCTACGGGCCGGTGGAAATTGCGGGGTAAGCATTCTTTACTTAATGGTGGTGTAACCGGGCTGTCCTCAGCAGATCCAATTTTTGAACCCTGAATAGGGGATAAAGGCATTTCGAATTTCAAGTGTAACAAATCAGAACAAGACTTCTAATGAAAAATGCAAAATCTATAGATCATGGGTATGATTATAAGTGAATCTTTCAATTGATGTTGGATCAATTGGAGTTGGGCCAGGTGATGCCACAATAATTTTGATGAAAGTTTGGATAGTGATAGAAATCCACTGTTAATGGTTGGAGCATGTTCAATTGCTCCAAACCTATTTTTCAAATATGATTTCTCTAACCAAGACAATGTGGAAGCTCACCTCATCTTCAGATCTAGGGGGTGTAGGAAGTGGGACAGCTTGACGGTTAAACCTCTGAACATTGTAGAGTTCCATGACCTTGTCGTAGTTTTCAGCCCACCACCTCTGAGCTTGCCATTTGTTGAACATCTCTCGACTAGTAAAACAACAAAAGGAAAATAAAATAAAATGGATATTCTGGCAATGTGTACTGTCTAGACACTGAAATTTAAGTGTCAAACTGATACTCAACAAGTGGAGAAAAGTGGCATACTCATATATTTTGCCAACTATATTTAAACCTGATATTTAAGTAATTTAAGTAAAGTAAATGTCCACTGTACAGATAGTAAAACGGGCATTACAATTTTATGCCTTGGCACAACAGTTCTGTTGCTCCATTGCGACCTGGGTGACCAGGGTTCAAGTCTTGGAAACAGCCTCTCTGTATGTGCAGGGGTAGGGCTGTGTACATCTGTTCTTTCCCAGACACAAAATAATTAATACATTACCTTTCTAAAAAAACCATGCAAGATACAAGATAAAGCACAAAATTGTCACAAGCATAACTTGTAGTGCCTAATAAAACCTAATCCCAGAGAAAATTATTATCCTTGGGTATGCCTCAAGTGAACTGCATAGGAAAGCAATGGCCAAATGTCCATGAAGTATCAAAATCTCTCCTGTGTGTACATGTGTGTACCACTACACATGCTTGACTGCCAAGTAAATTGGCATTGGACCTGATCTTCATAGAGTAAGCTGTGTGGGAGAGAGCGTATTGAATCAGTTACATTATGTTCATATATGAACCTTGCAGGTCCTTGTGACTCAACCTATAAATCAGGGTTACTTATCAGAGGAAAAAACCAGGGCTGATGAAGTGCTTAGGTGCCACCTAATGGACACATGGATTGCCCCTTTTTGTTTTTTTTTTCCTGAACAGCTGCAATTTT
The DNA here is from genome assembly GCF_056320005.1 of Nelumbo lutea. Taxonomy (NCBI): domain Eukaryota; kingdom Viridiplantae; phylum Streptophyta; class Magnoliopsida; order Proteales; family Nelumbonaceae; genus Nelumbo; species Nelumbo lutea. The sequence continues at coordinate 3,195,894 of NC_142689.1, forward strand.
CAAAGGGCGTTTGCTTTCCTGGCAAGTAGCAACTAAAGAAATCCTCGGTTGTTTGCAGAGGGAAAAAGGTAACATCAGAGGGCTGCTGAATGATGTAAAACCAACATCATAATAAAGTTTTAGGCCAAAGATAACACGCATCTAGGTGAATAGGTTACATCGCTAGCCTTCCTCCTCTTCTCCCCGGTCCCATGATGCAGAAAAAAAGTTGATTTATTTATTTATTTTTTAAGTTGAAGTTACACAGTTAAAAAACTTGTTTGTTTCTATTTTAGGTGCCTATTCTTGTCGTTTCATGGAGTTTAGTGGGACATGAGATTATGTGGGTTTCTTTCAACCTTTGCAGACAAGGGACAACATGTACAAAATGACAAACTCAGTAACTTGAAGAAGAAAAATGAAAGCAAAACAATCTATGGCTCTAGCCGCTCTGTGCTATAATGCTAATGCTACAGTGGTACAGTGCTGGCATTCTAAATCAAACAGTAGTACAGTGTTATAAACGACAACAGTCTTGAGAAAAGTTCCGACACGATTGCCCCACTCTCCACGTAAGATATTGATTTGAATTTGAATCACCCCTCCACCAAGCAAACACAATAAAAATCAGACCCTTGATTTTTTGAGAACAAAAAACAGATTTTGTCCCCGTCAATTGGAATTTGGAAATCATTCGTAAAGGTAAGGTTAATTTTGTCATTGAAGGTTACAATAGACTGCAAAGCTTAAACTAGATTCTTCGTTATTGTCTCCATAAAATATGGCGCAGATCTTGTTCCAAGGACCATAGCCCAAGATAAAAGCCATAAAATCATACATACAGCTCTACCAAACAGACAAGTTTTTACGACCCACATATTGGACAGTCACTAGTGTCAGGCACGCCAATTTCCGTCCAAGGGGCTCCTGGGTGGAACCCATTGAATGGCTGCCTTCACACCGAGTACCCAGATGTGTCCCAGACATGGCATACTCATACCCCGTCTAACAACGCTCGATCCTGTCCAACCCTGAATTGTGTGAGACAGAAACTTGCAGATTATATACGGATGTATATCGGTTTGAAGAACCAAACTGGAATTTGAACTCGGTAACTCGGTAAGGTTTTTCTTTTTTTTTTTTTTTTTTTTTTCCGGGGGTGTAGCAAAAGCTGGGTAAGATTTGAAGAACCAATCTAGAATTTGAACTGGGTAAGGATTTTCGTTTTCTTTCATTTTCATTTTCTTTTCTTCTCAGGGAGTGGGTGAGGAGAAAAACTGGGTAATGTTTTAAGAACCAATCTGGAATTTTAACTGTGTTAAATTTTAAGTTCCGAACGACATTTAACCAAGCTAATTTAAATTTATCACCAAAAACGAATAACTTGATTTAAAATTTGAAGCAACAAAAAAGTGGCAATGAATTACATCGCTATATAATTCGAAATTTCGAATCCAACAGCGGCAAAATAACAAAATGGTTATAACATAATCACAACCGTCTGCATTGTGATCTTGGAAGAAGGCAGAATTACCTGAACCGGATTCTCTTGAGATCGTTACCTCCCTGAGGCAGCGAAAGAAAGGTAATGAGAACACCGGGCTCAACCTGTGCCACCCACTCCTTGGGCTCTTCTTCCTCCATGAAAATAACTGATTCAGTTCGGCCGCTCATTGATGGCGGGGTCCCTTCGCCACTTGAAAGCCCTTTTAATCTGTTTTCCATCTCTTTCCCCCATATTCTCGGCGTTGAGCTCGAGCTAAAAGTTCCCGTCCGACGGTACGAGCAGTGAAATCTCTCCGATACCGAGGCCGCGTCGGACTCAGCGTAGTTCTGGTGGTGATGATTTCCCGACGATCCTGAACATGGCTTGCAATGTCGATAAGCTCCCGAGGCCTTCAAAGCCATGTCCTTGATCTGAAAAGTTTACGACTGTCTGTTACAAACCCCAAGTCCAGTTGGAATATATTATGATAGAAGTCTAGAAAAGAAACCCTAGCTTGCTTTACCTGGGCGGTGAGAGCTTTAATGGCTTGCTTAGTGCTCGGCGTGCCGGTGGTGTCCTCGTCTTCTGGTTCGTGAAGCGATCCACCGCCGAGCTGCTTCGAACAAGCGATGCACGTCAGCATTTTGGGTCTCAACGATTGTTATCAATCGGATCTTTGCCGTTAGACAGAGGATATAAGCAAGAGATCGAAATTTCTGTAATAACCGAATCTGATTCAGAATTTAATTTCGAACATGAAGCAACAATGCAATTGCTGCATAAGGAAACAAAACGCTGAAGATCTCCTCTTTTGTCCTTGCTTGCGCGGCTAGTCCTTACTCCGAAGCTCAGTCCACTCGGTTTAAAGGCCAAAATGAAAAACCGGCATGTTTCAAAAAGCCAGAGGTCCAAAACTCGCGGGAAATCAAGGAAATGTGGAGAGGGATCGATCGAAGATTGGGTAAGAAGAAAACCAGAATCAGTTAACAGCTGCAGAAGGGCATTTGACAACAACCTGTGCGATCGTTATATCTGCAAACCAAACCCTCCAAATCCAAGATTCAGTCCTTTCAGTTTCAAAGGTCGAGTGGTAATACACTACCATTCGTGCATACTCTTTAATACCTCCATAAGCTACGCGTTCAGATGTTTCCGCCTGCAAATCAGAAAAAAGGAATTGGAGATTTTAAAAAATAATTGAACGTGAAGTTCGCCTGGAGAATTTGAGAGCAAAACACATGAAAAAAAGTCTGAGAAAAAAAGATAGACCCAGAATATTCGCGGAAATAGGACTTTGATTTCTGCAATTCGTGAAAAGGACGGAACTAGAAACGACTTTGATGCCTCCGTTATCTCAGAGCCTCCGCCACCCCTCTTCACACCTCTCTTTCTCTCTGTCTGACGAAAAAACGGCCAGCTATCACTTAAGACCAGACGGAGCTCTGAGAGAAATACTCTCTCTGAGTCTGAAGTCTGAACTGAGTTATTACTGCAACTTGGTTCCCTTTGTGGCCTTGTTTACCTGCTACCGGATGCAACCGGCTATATTTGTACAAACTGCATCTCCGCTATCCCTATCTTTTCTCTTTTTTGAGCTGAGCGTGAGTGCTAGTTTTTCCTTGACTAGGACGAGGTTTGAATAAATAAAAAAAGCTGAAGGAAAAGGATGGTGAAGTACATTCATTACATTTAACGTACCGTAAATACCCAACAACACCCTGACCTCGCCGATGACGAGTTGAGATCACCGTCACCTTCCAACAAAAAACGTACCCATTTCCTCCCAAAATTATGTAGAGTTGGCAAAAAGTTGATCCAACCCGCGAACCCGATCCAATCCAATTCGAAAAAATAGGGTTAGGTCTCATATTTAGCAATCCGATTGTAAAAATGATTCGACCCAATAAAACTGGATTTCATTGACTTGATTGTCAAGTTTAATTAGAATTATTTATGCTTTTTAAATTTTTTCTATTTAGTCTTTATTTTTTATTATTTATTCTTTTAAATTGTTAAATGTTAAAGTTTTTATTTTATATTTGATATTTTTTATGTAATCTTTTTTATTTTTTTAAATTTCAATTATTTTTTGGGATTACCCGAATTGACTCATAGGTCAATCCTAACCCAAATATTTAGGATTAGAATCTAGCATTTGACAACCCAATTCGATATTTAAACCGACCAAAATCAATCCGAAATACCCTGATCCACCCCGAACCCGACCCACCCAACCCGAAATGTCTAGATGTATGGTGCCAGATTTGTTGGGAGTGTTGGAACGTATTTATTGGCAGGTGATCCGGTGACTTAGCGATGATCACTTGGCAGTCGGCATTGCTCACAATTGGAGGTGCGGGATCGACCCCGCGGAACTGCAGTTCTCAGGGAACTAGGCCAGTGGGACTCACGTGTACCCTGCACTGTCTCCACACTCAGTAGTCAGTCCCTATCATCATCCACAGACTACACAACTCTGCTACCGATTAACCCGGAATCTGAAGTGAAAAAGAATCGATTTTGTATTTTTCTTAATGATGAAATGAAACTAGTGAGTTGTGGGCCACTGTATCACAACACAGATCGTCAATCTCGTCACTATCAATTCTCATTTCCTGGATGAGAAGAATCAACGGATGACTAGTTTTCTTTGCATTCCGTTGATCATAAATGTTCATTACTCTAGAATCTCGCCTTTCTTGAACTGCATTGTTGATTTGGACCTTGGATGGACACCCAGGAAAGAGGGGAGTGTGGAGCGGTGGTGATGAGGCGAGGAGGAACTAGGGAATTAATATAATATGGGTGGACCCACAACTTACCCGTTTTTTTTGTATCCTGTCTATTCTTAATTGCATGTAATTAATTCTTTGTTGAAGAGCTTGGCCGGTCGACCACGGTTCCCCGCTCAACTCATAATCTCATATATCCTGAAGACCTGGAAGGCTGGTCAGTTCCCAAATAATCGGCGATTAACATCGTAAGAGAATGCCGTGGATGATCAACATCGGCATATAGGACTGGCAAATGGGAGACCGGATCTATTCCTCCCACACCTGGCGACTTACAGGCACCTCACCCGCACATCCTATTATGCATTGGAAACATCTCCCTAATTATTTGTTATTATTCACCGGAGATGTTTTCAGGGTGGATGGGCTTGTATGGCGCTCATTTGTGCCGAGCAGATACAGTTAGCGTTAGGGCAAATGGGTGGTTAGGTGCGAGTTGAGTAAAACTACTCACCCACCCATATTGATTCAGTGACCCACTAATTGTTAAAAATGATTGTTAGCGGTAACAACCCATTCTACACCCACTAGTTACTTATTAAAAATTTGCAAGTAGGGATGTTCATAAGAATGCCCAACCTGAACCGATCCAACCCGAGTCGATCGGGTTTTTATCTGTATAGGTCGATTTCAGGTTGGGCACATATATAAACAAAAATCTTGGGTCGGTTTCAATTTTCTTGCATGAAAACCGAAACCAACCCGACCCAAACCAAACTAATATTCTACTAGTTTGGTAGTTCCTACTTCCTAGTTTGAGTAGTTTCCTAATTCCTACTAATCTTCTACTTTTATACTTCTACTAAAACTATAACTTTAGAAGGCCCATTAGGCAATTACAATTAGAACTCAATTAGGTGTCATTTTTTAGTTTTTTACCTATATTAGAATTTAGAAGGTTTCTAAATTTTTATTTTATTGATTTACCTAGTTTTTTACTCTAGAAGGCCCATTATTGACACTTGTTTTTACATGAATAATTTATTGATTTTATTCTTTACGTGAATTAAATTTAGATTTATCTTGGACTCTTGAATATCAAATTATCAACTAATTCAGATTTTATTTGGCTTTGTATAGGAGCAAAACCAAAACCGACCCAACCCGATTCAAACCAACCAGGTCGGTTTGGCCCTTCAGTGGGTCGTTTCGGTTTCCACCTTAGCTAACTCGACCAGGTCGGGTCAGTTGGGAAAATCCCAAGAAATCGACCCAACCCGACCCGTGAACGCCTCTATCTGCAAGATGCTAATCAACTTGTTGGTAATGTATCCTGCTTGTCATAACAACAGAGACTTAGGATCATAGGATCATTCCCGGTTGGACCAAGGTTGGGGGATGGGCTACCCCCATTTAGGGATGACAATGGGGAGGATTTTATAAAATTTAGATCTTATTTGTTTCCTTAAACCTCCTAATATGTACCTACTTCAAAACTCTTTAGCCGATTGGATTTTGAGAATCCATACCCTCTCTACACATGAAAGTGCAAAATCCTCCCCGCTTTTAAGGGTAGGGGTGGGTTGCGTTTAAAACCTGTATTTACTTTTCTATTATTTATTATCATATATAAGCAATAAATAAGTAAAATAGCGCAAATAAACATCAAGATTTCTAATTATTTGATCCAAACATTTAAAAAATACATAAACTAGCAATTATCCTTCACAAAAGATTTTAAATGTTATTACATTCATTACATAGTAAATAAAAATTTACATGCTTTCCAACAATATGCGGATGGAGATGATTAACTTTAGCCTAATACCATAATTTACTCGTATCCTATGGGTTGTAAAATCCTAAAACCTGTACCCACTCCAAAATCCATCATTTAAGCAAACAAAACTTGCCCCATCAGAAAGGGTAGGGGAAAGTACCCATTAAGTAGGGTAAAAATTGCCATCCCTACCCCCATTGTGTAGCCCTTATCAGGAAAAAAAGAAAAAAAACCACTCTAACCCATTCACTTTGGGTTTGATTCAACTTTCCAAAAAATGATATATTTTCTTTTCAAAAAATATTTCAGCTAAAAATGAAAAATAAAAAAAAATAAATGATAAAAGTTTAAAAAATATATATATTAGCAGAAAAGTAAAAAATTGCAGATAAACAAATAAAACGTTAAAATTTTCAAAAAAAAAGCATTTCAAACAAAAATCAGAAATTGTAAAATATATAAAATGATAAAAATATCAAAAAAATTTGGCTAGTTTGTTTTTTTAAACATTCAACATTAAAAGGATTTTTATTAATTAGTGTAAGGATAAGTGCTATGTATGTATACAAGCAGAAGGCAAAACATAAATTGATATTAAATATTAAACTTACACCAAAACTAAAACAAGTATTGACTTTATATAATAGTACAGATAAAGTAAAGTTTTCATAAGAAATTATGTGTCCCCTCGAAACAGAGAAAATCAAACGCTCTTGAGAGGGGAGAACTCAGTCTGACCGCTGGCTTTGATGGCTAAAAGCCTAAAACAGTTTCAGGAGTATCGATTCCGCCAAAACTTGATCCAGTTTCTTCTTTTAAAGCTTCCTAACAACCCAACAACGTCGCAGTTTTGAGTTCGACCTTTCAAATCAGAATCAATTTGGATGGACTACTAATGTCATGTTGAATTGAATTAGTTCAAACTTAACTGGTCCAAAGTATTTATTGGATTGGATTGGATCTGGTCCATCCATAATCGATTTATATTGGATTGGGTCAGATTAAACCAATATCCAGTCCATTAATAATACAATATAAGAATACAAATGTTAATGGACTAGGTTTGGGTAGGAACCAATATAAACTAAAACTAATTTGAACAGATTGACCGGTCCAACCATTAGATTGGGCTAGTCCAAAATGATCTAGAGTATTGATCAGATTGGTCTGTAATGGACTCATATTGGCCATATTGGATTGGACCAAACCTGGTCCAATTAACACCCTACCAATCGGAATAAATGAACTAACCAAATACAAATTATTGAATTATCAAAAAAAAAAGAAGAAAAAAAGAAACAATGGTTGTGTTTATGCAAAATGGTCCATTTATTTGGAGGTTAGAGGCATGAATCAAAGGAGTTTTTTGCTCTAACATATCTCCTACATTCGGTCTACAATATCATGATTTAGAATGAAAACAGTTTGGATTTTGGTTGAACTGGCCTTGAGTGTCACGTGTTACATTCGTGGGCATCTTATCTCTTCGGCCATGTTGGCATCACGTCATATGGCTAAGCGCGACCAAGGAAGGAGAACCCCATATGGATTAAGAAGACAGTTCCGCTAGGGATTAGGTCTTATTCCGAAGACTTTAGTGGGCAATTTCATCCCAACAACCCTGTAAGCCTCATTCGAACAGAAAACAGAATTTCGGCTATAAATAAGTAACTTCTGCTCAAAGTAAGAGACTTTTGACTTGGAGCATCTATACTGTTATTCTGTTTGGACCAATACTATTCTCTCAACTGCTTGACCCGATCGCCCACCATTCTCAACTAACTTAAGCATCGAAGTATCTACCCGGAGAATTACTCCTCGAGCCTTTGACTCTATTATTAGTTTTATATCTTGTTGCATGGCTTCATCCTTCCACCTCAACTCCGCCCAATTGATAGAATTATGAAACTACAACCTCAATTCAAGAAATATCTCATATCGATAAGCATAAAAAACATCTCTCAATTAAACTTAATAAGAGCTAGAGTTCTTAAATATTTATCGACCTTAATTCTCATGACTATCTTCATCTCATGAACGAGTATTCCTACCAAAAAGACAAACATGGAGAATGATGCAAAAGCAAAAAAAATAATAATAATAAATAAAACACATTCCCGCATGCAAATGAGCATGTATAATATTAAATCCGGTTGGAATGTGACGCCTTCTAATTTGTGGGTAAAAGTAGATAAGTGGTGACAATGAGTCGATGAACAACAGACTATAAAATATGGTAGTGGATATGCTTACGAAGATAATGCTTATTGTATATATATATATATATATATATAAGTCACATTCACACATCCGGTGCTTGTTAAGAACATTTAATAGAGTTAAATGGTGCAACAGACAGCTCACATCACGGACAGCTTGAGATGTGATTAGTGAAGGTGTCAACTGGCAAAATTGCTGAAGGTGTAGCGGAGGGTTGGGATGTCTTTATATACGTAATCTTATGGAATCAAAGGAAAAGAAAAAAAAAAGTAAAGTCATGATATTTGAAAAAAATCATAAAACTCAATGTTAAGAAATATATTGAAATACACTTTGAAAACATATTAAGTTATGCTAATTTTTTTCTTGGCAGTATTCTAGAAAGTTCGAATAAATTGCAAAGAATTAAGAAAATTCACCTTTTAATCTAAAAATTGTTTATGTAAAACATGAACAAAGTTCAACAAATTTACTTTAATAAATATTAAATAACATATACAAATAATATTATTTTTTTGAGGGATAAGGTGGTATTGACAATGAAGCCTTTCTAGCTTCTTACTTCTAACTAATGGCATGGGTGCATGAGTGCTGATAACCATGGAGTGAAAAAATGGTGCTGAATCTGAATTAATCAAGACCCTGCATTGACTCTCTTCCGCTAGTTGCATTTGTATATGGGTTAATTATCAAAGTTTATCCCACTTTGAAGCTTCACCAATAAAATCCTTCACTCGATGAGGGGAAAGAAAAGCTTTTTGTTTTAATTTTTAGTGGCTACTCTCTCATTTGGGATTTTGTAAAACGTCTTTATTCAAAACTGCATCAAATCCGAACTAGCATCGTTATCTAACTTCTTTTGGCACGGTGGTTCAGTCTATGATTTTTTTTTTGATAGAAACCGATAGGGGCAACACAAGATGGGGGTAGCACATCATCACAAATCAGACTTATAAATACAAGCTAAATTTCATGGAAGATCATTGAGATTGAGACTTACTATACCCTGTTAGGAAGAAAATGCTTGATTGGCGAGCCAGTCCGCCGCCAGATTAGCTTCCCGATACACGTGATTGTAGATCAAATCTTCATTTGTTCGATTTTTCAAATCCAAACAATCTTCAATCATGTTCCGTAGATTCCAGGGGGGTCGATGAGCCGCTTCAGACAAGAAATCATGATCAAAGAGTAGCCTTCAATGATGATGGAATGGTTTAAAAATTCACTGCCAAGTTATGGGCCTCCCACACGGCCAAAGCTTCCGCCATGTTAATTGTTGAAGAACCTAAGTGGTAAGCCTTGTAATCTACCACCTCACCCATGAAATTCCTAGCTATGGCTGCAATAACTGAGCACATCCCATTGTTTAGTTGAGGCGCGTCAAAATTTATTTTTATAGTACCAATTTTTTGAGTTTGCTACATAACATATTTGCACAGCTTATGAGAATAAATACCCTTAGGCTTCATATTGGTTTCATAATATTCCATAAAGGCTAAAAAGCTCTTTCAATCACCACTTGAATAGGGGTTGACACATTGTTTTTTGTTGATTTTAAAACCAATAATTTGATGGTGGTTTCAAAATCATATATTTCTATGACAAAACCAAATTGCTTTCCCCTTTAAAAACAAAAATGGAATTAAAAAAAAAATATATATATATATATATATTTTGTCATGAAACAATTTCAAATAAAAAAGAATGAAAACAAAATATGGGATATGTGGAATGTGGTTTGGAAACATGTATTGTTTTCATTTATATTAATCAAAAGATGGGATCGTGGAATTATCAAACACAGCAATTGCGAATAATATTTTTACTTTTAACTTAATAAATTTAAAATTTACTCCAAATGGAGGGGTGATTACCTAAAATTTTATTAACTAATTAAACCTTATCAAAAAGTCATTGCAAGAAAAAAAAAAACATATAAAAAAAACAGTGCTTTTAATTAATTACTTTTCCTTCTTGCCGTGTATACAACCGCCCTCAAAAGCATTGTTGGGCTCTTTAGTCTTTGGCCACTAGCTAGGCTGCCTATATGGCACCCAACAATCTGTAAAAGTAACCAATCGCTATTTTCACAATCGAATTCATTATTCATGTAAGACATTGATCCGTTGAAATGTTTTAAGTGCGATACCTTTGGGTGTTGTAGTGGTAGACTTGTTTATTGGCTCCTCTGTCCTATCTTTATCTTTATTTAGTTGGACATTCTTCAAATTGGGTGCAATAAAATAGCAAGTTCAGAATATTTAGATTCATTTGTTGAATGTATTGTAGGGTTATGGGTTCAGGCCATGTTTTTTAAAATCGAACCGGTAAAGGGTTTGGTTACCGATTCAAACGGTCCAACCGTTTGACTTGAACGATCGACCTATTTTAACAAAAAAAATTAAAAAATTAAAAAAATGCTCAAAACTGTTCGAAATATTAACCGGCTGGTTCAGCGATTTATTGACCAAAATCAATGATTTTAAGGAAAAAAAGCAGTTTTGAAAAAAACCAGAAACTAGGCCGATCTGATTTTGAAAACCATGGTTCAGGCCTTCCAGGGTGAACGGAGATCTTAGACTCTAGTCTAGATCGGTTTAGTATTTTCGGGGTTGCCATTTTGTTTTATACATCTTGTTGCTGATTGATTATAGATCTGCAATTGTATATGGGACTGTTGGGAATCCTTTTTTAAGAATGGGGGCTATTACTTATTACTTGGTATAATGGAAAAATCTCAGTAAGCATAAGAAAGCAGGTTTGGATATGAGGGTCATTATATCGCATACATGTATGATAAAAAGCCAAAGATTGGGATTGTATTCAATTTATCCCTCCCAAGACTCTAGATAGTTGGGACTAACATTGGGTTGTTTTAAATTTAGCTAAGTTTATTTATTTATTTTCTCAATTTTATTCTCTTGTACATTTTTTAATAATTTTAATCAAAATTAACTGATGATTATCAAAATTCATATTTTAAGAGGAATCTTATAACTTTAAAAGAAAATTGGGTGTTTGTTTCTTCTTATCTCTTAAAGAGGAATCTTACAACTTTTTATTTTTCAATGATGCTCTCAAAACACAAACAAAAATGATCATATATAAGATTAAAATGGACATTTGACAAATTTCAAAATTTAAAATTTAAAATTAAAAAAAAAAAAAATTTCACCAAATATCCTTTTTAATGGAATTATTACACTTTCATATATCAACGTTAGTCAAACTAACAATAGCTGTGATGCACTTTGAAACAGAAAAAAAAAAAGTGATTAATTGAACATAATAATGAATACATGTTGTCAAATTTGAGCATACATTATACATTTTGGAAAACTTGAATGAAGGATAAGTAAATAGGTTCTAAGCAGTTGGTTGAGATCAGCCAACATAAGTAAATCCACTATAGTTGAACACTTTTTTTTTCTACTTCATGGAATTAATACACAACCGGCGTAACCCGTCCCCCAAACCATGACCCCCAATGCTGGTGCAGGCGGGATCAGATACCAAACCTCCACGGAGGCCTTAGCAATTGCATCATAGTGGAACCTGAACTCTTTATTCCTTGCCCTCCAAATAATTTTTATGACAGGATGGTATCATTAACGATCCACTAAAGAGCTTTTATTTCATCCTAAGGTAGATAATGTTGGATTTTAATCTCATAAGAGATTAAATTAAATAGGTTTGATTGGTCAATTACATGATAAATTGTATTCACATACTTGATTGAAAATTTAATTTTTCTCTTATAAAATTCAATTTTGAACTTATCCAATATTAAAAAATTATAACTTTTGTTTTAATAGTAACTGATTTACGCTGTTGGAAATAATAGAAGAGAACATAGGGATTTGATACCGTATAATGTGCGTGCACACATATACGCATGTGTATGCAACGCAGTGAGACACTTTAGAGTCACAAACTTGTTTGTTGTATTTGATCCGGCCACCAACCAAATCCAACCCCTGATGAACCTCACTAACACTTGGTGCTCGTCCGTTATTGGCCGGCCAGTTCATCCTCCCGAACGACAGTAGCCAGTACGGCTTTATATTTACCATGCTAATTAAATTCACAAGCTTTGATACTGGGAACTGGGAAGAGCTAGCTCAATCACGTTCACAGTGGTACTCCACCATTACCAACCAAAATTACCTGAGAGAGTTTTATAATCATCGTCGTCGGTGGTGGAGCCGCTAATTGCTTTTAATTCTGAGATTGACGTTGCGCAATTACTATTTGCCGCTGTGGAGGACAACCAGGTGGACAACTTTTTCCCTTCTGAAGAGAGAGACACCAGTGTTTGAAATAAATGCGAAGACGTCTTCTTTCAAATATGACTAGGCATGACCCCGTACTAAGTACGGATACATCATCTGAACTATTTCAGTTTTTTTTTAAATAATCTATATTAGAATTTCAGTTTAAATTTTAATTTTAATTTTTATAAACTTTTATTTAATTTAAAAGACTTACCATATTTTATCTAGAGGAATGGTCTACATTATGTATTTTTTTCATTTGAGATCTACAACTTATGCTTATATGATAAATTTGATTTTGATTTCTTATTTAATTTAAAAAATTAAATCAAGTTTAATTTGCAATTAACAATTTGTGCTTTTTTCTTCTTTTTAATCTATGGAGTAGTAGTAGGCGTGGCAAAATCGTAAGTACAGGGTAACTATTATTTTGTTTGGGATTCAATACTTGTATGGTAAGTTTGACTTAATTATTTAAGGAAGAAACGTTAGATAATTGTGTATTTTGTGAGAGTATAGAATTATAGATAATGTTAAAAAATTAAAAAAAATGTAAGTTTAGACAAATAGTATGGAATGATGGAGAGGAAATGCTAACATAGACAATTACATTTTATACATGTAATACATATCCAATTAGTTTTTATTTAAATAGTTGTTTTTAAATTTTTATCACATTTTGATTAACTTAAATTAAATTATTAGCTTTATTTGGTTCATAAATCTAAGGTAACTTAATGAAGTTAATTAATCCATTTATTTAACCATTTTACTAATCATGCAATCATTTTCTTTTTTTTGGAATAATCATTTTTAGTAATGATTGGATCATTTTGTATTTCTTTTTACAAACTTAATCATTTTTATTATATATATTAATTATGTGCATGAATCAATGAATTGGATAATTAATTTTATCTACTAAGTTATTAATTTAGTTTAATTAGATAAGTTATTAATTTAAAGTAATTAACTTTAATTGAACTAAGGGGCCAATTTAAATTTAATGACCTGAATGGTGTACGGATTAAACATAAATGATTACGAAATTGTTAAACATATGTGGACTTAACTTTAATTGAACTTATGTGGACCTATAAATTGATTACCAAAAAACACAAATTGTAAATTAAAGTAATACATTTTCATTGAATTAAGGGTTCAAGTTGGCTTATTAAAAAAATAAAAAAGGTCAAGTTGAATTGAATGACATGTATAATGTATGGGTTAGACATAAAAGGGCCAATTTATGTGTATCCATAGACTGTATGGGTGGCTTAAAAAAAATACATGTTTTGCCTAAAAATGGAACTGTTTAATTTGTCTTCAGTGGCATATGTCATACATATATCGTCTTGAAATTACAGATAATACTGATACTGATGCCTTTGCATTTTCTCCCAATCTTAAAAAAGCATCTGATCACCCACTTGATGAGCCCAAGAACCAAACATGTGGTATTCAACAAATTTTTTTTTTTTTTTTTGTTTCATAAATAGCCATGTATGTCCATTTTAGTGTTTTTTTTAGTTGATTTGGAAAGGCCTGAAGCCGACGGGTTATAGTAGTCTCATCGAGAGACAAATTAGAATTAAGCAGAAGAGAAATACATTTGGGAGTGTTACCCACCCAAAAGTAAAGACTATTGACACCAACACTGTTGAAGTTCCTCTTGGCATGATAAACCAAGACTGAATCAAAGCAGAGGAGAAGCCGCCTGCAATCCATAATATATGTGTGTATGGAGCATGGTTAGAGGGAAGATTCCTCTAACAGGCACTGGATAGGTTCCATGGCATCTCCTTCTAATATGATTTTTCGGAGACCAACCAGCATGGCCAGCTTGAACTTGAGATTCCTCCAACAGAGATTGAATCTTAAAGAAGTGAATCTCGCGCAAACTGAACATAAGAGAAAACCGGCCTTCAAAACAGAAGGGTTAAAAGATTGATGCTTGCGTCCAATAAATAGTCATGAAATGCCAAAGTGGGCCCTAGACAAGCCAGATTATTCATTGTTGATCCATGAGAAACTACCTCACCCACCAAAGACCACCACTATTCATGGGGAAAACATTAACCATTCTAGAGAAGATCAAACCGAAAAACATGGCACCAAAACCTTTCTGAAAAACAAGGGAACTACAATCACTCTCATTGGCAATGTCGGCAAGTGATTCCGGCAGGTCCCCATTGGTAAGCAAATCACTACATCTCCCTTCATGGAGGATGTATCATCCATATTATCCCCAAAACAGTACAACTTCTCTTGGATCATCGGAAGTGGGATTGGTATGGACACAAGATTATCGAAAATTGCACCAACTGACTCATTAATTCCATATTATAGATCGGCAGTCCAAGAACCTCCTTGCTTATGTTTACTGTGAATCATCACGATTGAAAGTAGGAACCAACAAGCCTCCAGGAACGCTTTTTGAAACATTAAAGATGTGAGAGGTAGCACTCTTATACGAAGATACAAGAGAGATAACTCGTCCCTCCCCCCTCAAAGAGGAAGAGAGGGAGAGAGGCCCTGGCCAGGGAGAGAGGCAGTGGGCTTCATTGAACAAATTTGGAGGGTAGACTTAGCACCATTATTACACTTCAGTTGTAATTTCATGCATTTTAGAGTTAAACGCTAAGAGATGTGTGTTTGTGGTAGTTTTAATGGGTCTCACCAAGTATGTTTCTTATCCAATTGAGCATGCATCTTTTAATTTGAAGATTTTGAAAAAGTAGTTGTGGTTAACCACTTCTCCATGATTTTAGGAATGGATAGATCTCTCTTTGATATGGAGAGCTTTTCACTTCTCACGTATTTTTAAAGAAGTGTTATTGAATGTGTGACACCTGTTTTAGAGAGCCACATGTCTACATATTAATATTTCAAATTTTTAAATAAAGCAATTTAATTATGTGGGTTTTCTCTTTGAAAATGGAAAGAGACCAACTACTTTTTCTTGAACAACTAGGCATTACTCCGGTACTTAAAAGGGGGGCCACTAATATGAACTATTTTCAATTTTCAATTTTTTTTAAATTATTTATATTAAAAATTTAGGTTAGGTTTTTCATTTGTTGTTTTGATAGATTTTTATTTGGTTTAAGAGACTTACCATATTTTATCTAGTATGCGACCCATTATGGGGCAGTCTCACATTTGTATCATTTTGGTTTTTACTCTTTTTCTTCTTATTTTTTTATAGTAATATTGTTTTATTTGGTTTTATTTTGAGAATATTTTATTTGATTTTCACTATTTGTCTAATAATTATATTTATATTTGAAATTCAAATAAAACTAACTATTGAAATTGTAACCTTTCTACATTTTTTGCACTTTTTTAGGAATGGATGAGAATGGGAGCTCCCCACTTCTCATGTATTTTTAAAGAACTATTATTGAATGTATGCTGTCTTAAAGTGCCACATGTCTGAGTTCAAAAGTTTAAATGTGGTTAAAAGCAATTTATGTATATGAGGAGTGAATTTTCTCTTTAAAAAATATAAACAACTAATTTCTGAGATATTTTTCCAGAAAGTAGAGGTTGTCACATGTCTGAATGGTAGGGCGCCATATACACACATTTTCTTTTAAACATGTTCATATTTCGGAGCCGCATTGAACCGGAAGTTTGATTTTGTTTAGCTTTTTTTTTTCCTCTTTTTGGTAATATCGGTTTGGTTTGAGTCTCCAGAATGAAATGAACCACAATACAATACATAGTGATGTAATACATGTATTTGCAGTAGGGTTTATGCATTTGTATGGGATATGTGTTTGTATCATTGTATGAATGCTGATAGCACTTTACAAAATAGGTTAAATAGTCACTTGCCAGACTTTCTAGTTTTTAACCAAAATAACAGAATAAGAAATTCGGTTCAATTATTTTTATATTCCCTTAATTTGGTTGAATTTTAGTTTTTCCTCTTGGAGTTTTGTTTAATTCCGGTTCGGTTCATTGGATTTGATTTTTAACTAAATGATGAATCAAATGCTCACCGCTAGTTATTGCATGCAATCACGGTCTTGACATATTATTAGTGCTTAAACAGCCCTTAACACAACCACATGTGCAAATCATCCAGTCTATTCTTATAATTTTATTTATTCATTAAAATCCACCTGCTTATAGTTTGAGTACTAATACATGCCTAAAGTTTGCAATTACTTGTCACTATTTTCTCTGGTTTTTGAACCGCCATTGATTCGGACAATTAGACCATTTGGCTCGGGAATTGTCCAGGTAATCGGTTCTATTTTACCTCAAGCCCGGTCTTTGACAAAAAAATCGTTGAATCAGTCAATGACCTATTGACTCAAACGGTTAAACCATTGACCTGTCAATGTGTTCAATGGTTTTTGTCGTTTTTTATTTTTAATTTTTTGTTAAAATGGGTCACCCGTTCGAATTGGACAATCAAACCATCGATACAAAAACTGGTGGCCAAAACAATTCCATTTCTAAGTCGTTTTCTAAAACCATGATTTTTCCAGAGAGAAATAGAAAATTACATTTATAAATATTGATTTTATCCCCAGGTTTTGTTTCTAAAATGTTTATATGATTACACGGGAGTTGCTTGAGGTATTTTCAGTCTATAAATTAAAACCTTTGACCTCCCTTTCACCTTTCCTACTTGTTTTAAAAGGTCACCTACTCATTCATAAACGAAGGCTACTGATAAAAAGTTAATTAAGTGAGCAGTTGCAAACTATGATATCTGAAAATTTTATGATCATTCAGCTGGTATCATAAATGTGTTAATCATTCGGTTAGAATATTTATCAAAATTGATTGGTGGATTTTAATTGTTAAAAAAACTTAAAATATCACACTTTCATACATTATAGATTTTTTCTTTTAATATTATACAAAATATAAAATAGGTTTTAGTAAAACTATTATAGGTGGCTCTTAAGTAAATGATCAATCCTAAAAAATATAAAATCGTAGGCTCAGTTTGGAAGCGTAAATATATAAAAAATGTAAAATTTTTCACTCTATATATTTACATTTGTCCTCCTTCCAAACTCAGCCATAGGACGGGTTGCACCAAAGGTCCTATGACATTCACCATGGTCCAAGTGACCATTGTACCTCCTGAATTAACCATCAAATTAGCTGATACCTTCTAATTAGGACTTTTTCTTTAAGTCCAAGTTAAACTTTTCTCTGCTCCATATTCACTCTTTTCATGACATACTGGCAGTCTAGCAGTTCTTTACCACATTTATTACTAGAATAAGTTTTTTTATTTAAAATTTGATTTAGAAAGGTCATTGAAAAGGTTTTTTCTTTTAATTTTTCTTTTTTGACAAAATCTATGGTGCATCCCCCATGCAGCAAAAGACATGTAGTAATGATGCCTTTGGCTTGCGTCTTGTTAAACATTAAAATACACTCTATGAAACATGAAAGTATACTTTGTAAAGTTTATTTTCATGTTAAAATGTCTTTAACATGATTGGACGAGATTTGGATTTAATGTGCAATCATTATTAAGCTGTATTTGATTTGAGTGAAAAATAAAGAAAGTAAGGAAAAGATAGGAAAACCTTTATAATTTTGCGATGAGGCAAAATTTGTGTTTAGTCTGTTTAGGTTATTACTTATCAATTAATGGAGGCTTATTTTAATAGGATCTCTTAATAGTTGTAGTAGAGGCCTAGGATCAAATGTTGTTGTCACAAGGGTTGAATGGGTTATGGGGAGGGGGTGACATATCCCCCATCCCCATAATACCCCCAACCCTAATGAAGTGGTGAGTAACCGGAATAGATCCCAAGTCTATTGTAACAAATAAACGAATATTCGAATTGGGCCACCAACCAACTGCCTGAACAATTCCAAATGACACCGAATGCATTGCATAGACTTTCTCCAAAATAAGGTAGGGTAAATTGCATATTGGTACCATGTACTGTGGAGTAGTTCGCACTTTAGGGCCTAAACTTTCAAATGTGCCACTTTAGTAACTGAAATTCCAGAAATATACATCTAAGTCCAACTCTGATAGACAATCATTATAGTGAGGGGTAAAATTACAGAAATACCTATATTATG
The DNA here is from genome assembly GCF_056320005.1 of Nelumbo lutea. Taxonomy (NCBI): domain Eukaryota; kingdom Viridiplantae; phylum Streptophyta; class Magnoliopsida; order Proteales; family Nelumbonaceae; genus Nelumbo; species Nelumbo lutea. The sequence continues at coordinate 3,214,437 of NC_142689.1, forward strand.
ATTTTCTTTTCACTATTCATTTTCTTCCTTTTCACTTAAGACTGTATTTGTAAACGATGCAAATAAGTGTTAATGCAAAGATGTAGAGTGTAAAGCGACTCATATAAATTGTAAAATTGGGTTAGTTTTGCACTAACAAATTTACCTCCTTACCAAATAGACTTTTAGCTGTAATGGATGCAAATATGAATTCCAATAAAGCACATGCTTTTCTTTTTTTTTTTTTTTTAATCAAAAGCCCACTGGAATGCAAACTTACTTCTTTTTTATTGATGTACTTTTACATCTTATTATTAATGTAAATATGCATTAATCTGTCATTTGTCAATGCATAAATGTAATGTTGCCAAAGACAGACAAAAGTGAACCGGAGTGCAAATTTACCTTGAATTGGGATTTACACTCCATTTGCATCGTTTCCAAATATGCATTAATTTGTGAAATTTCATGTACTTAAATGGCACATTTGATTATATATTTAGTATAGCTTCCACTTATTTACTAAAATGAAGTAAAGACACAGACAAAGGCATTATAATACTCACGAAATCAAAACAATCAAAGTAAACAACGGAAAATTTGTAAAATTAAATTAATAAGAAAATAGAATGAAGCTTGGATTTGCTTCCAAATGCGAACCTTGAATGACTCTCTACATGCCTCACTATTCCTGCTGGCTTCGTGAGAAGAATAGAGACTGGAGATTTAAGCGCAAAGAGGGGTAAGTGAGGTTCTCCTCTTTATAGAGATAGCAGATCACATCAACTATGCAAAGCTTCCCTATACACTGACAATCCTCGAAGCCGACTTTGGCATTCAAGGAGCGATCACAGCTCCAAATTCTGAGAAAGTTGTCACCCGACCGCCTTTAGCATCAACAATGCATCATTGACGGTGGCGAAAATGGAAAGCGACCTCAACACCCACTTTCAAAGGCAAAGGTCGGATACCTCGCGAGCCAACAGGCTAACTGCCATGCAAGAGAATAAGAAACTCTAGACAGAAGCCTTGTAGAAACAAACCCTAAGATGGATGCAGAATGAGGCAGACCCTCAAAACGACGAGACTTAGCAATGGTGGTTGAAGCCTGCAGGGTGGCATCATATTGCCGAAGGTGTGGTGTATTTATAGACGGAGTTTATCGGGAATTGGATTAGCTTGGAGACCCTGTTTGCAAGTTAATGCGGTTTAGAGAGCTGTAGGACCCACCTTACCATTTGGTTCCACAGGGAGCCACCTACGCACTCAGCCATTGCTGCAAGCATTCTTCAATGCGGCAAAGAACGTTTGGTTGGTGGTGGATGGAGGCTTTACCTCCATCAAGAGATTTGGGTTCCTAGAACCTAATCTTCATTTTCTTGAGAAAGAAGATGATGAACAGTGTGTTTAGGCTTTGTTTCATTTTCTTTAAAAATAAGATGATGAACAATGTGCAAGGGTAAATTTGACATTTTTAAAAGTCTTAGATTGCACATGAGGTCACGTGATATATATAATTGACGGTCCATTAGCGATAGGTATTAGATTGTCATAAAATGAAAATTCGGATACTAAATTGATACTCGGCCTAAATACAGAGTACCTATCAGAATTTTTCCCTATTATTAAAGATTTGTCTTGAATATTGTGTACAGAAATTAAAAAGCTGCAAGTCAACATTATGCAATATGCCCAATCCTTTATAGTAAGTATTTATAGGACTTTTAATTCTCTGGGAAAATTTCTTGAATCTTTCAATCATGGAAAGCATCGTATATGAAGTTGTTATTTTGGAAAATAGAAAAGAGTTATACCAATTATTTGATAAAATCATATGAATTTAATTAACTTTTTAGCATTTTATAACCCTTTTGAGATTTATATTAGTCAATTATGATCATCATCCTCATCATCATAGGTTTTCACCATACGTTTGTACCAGTTATATGGGGTTGCTTACATGAATTCCTCATTAGTATCATGTATTTCGAGTCTAGTGCCACTTTGGTTATCAAACTTGAAAATGTGACAATTCAGTATCCAAACTTTCAAAACGTGACAATTCAGTATTTATCGTTAACTAGCTGTTAATCAGCCGTTAAGTGGCATTGAAAAAGACACAAATGCCCTTTGACTGTCATATAATTTTCTTTATCAACCATTCAAACATTGGCAAAAAATTAATAATCCCAAATCCTTGCATTTTTCATTCAAACAAATTGGAATCATGTTTGTGTGGGCATTTTGGTGACCCCAACTTTCTTGAATAGAAGAGGCAAGGATTTGGGACTACTAATTTTTTGTCAATGTTGAGATGATTGATAAAGAAAATTAGACGACACTAAAAGGGCATTTGTGTCTTTTTCAATTGCCACTTAACGACTGGTTAACAGTTACTTCATGATAGGTGCTGAATTGTCGTATTTTAAAGTTTGGGGGTCAAAGTGGCACCAGACTCAAAGTAGGTACTAATAAAAATTTTTTCCCTTTATTTTATAAGAATTTTCTGAAATTTAAAACTATGTGTTAAGATGAATGCGGGATCGCAACTTCTGTAATTTAAAGTTGGATTTGGGTTGGGGTTTCACGACTTCAATCTGGTTAGAATTGATCTCAAAGACTCAAACCAATTTAACCTGTCCTGACTTGCATCCCTAACACTTTGTTCTTTTGTTTTTGCCTTAATTGCTTGCATCCCTAACCTTAGTCCATTTTATCCAGTCTAAGAAGTGAAAAATAGTTTGGTAAAATAAAATGAGGAAACCAGACCAACCCAAATCCTGTCAAAGCTCAACCTACCTCAGAACAGATTGGGTAGAGTCAGAGTTATGGTTGGGGGGTTCAATAACTCGAGCTGTGTCAGGATTGATTTTTGCTCGAGTTAACTTAGATCCCCATCCCTAACATAGTCCCCTGCACCTGTGCAATTTGGTGTGGGGTGGGTTGGGTTTATAATTAAACTGGGCACAACTATAACAATTTGATTTAATGCTCAAGCCTAAATTCAAGTTCAATCCATCCTACCAGGCTCAACTTGGACTGGAATTAAGCTGAAGTTGATCATTCAAGATTGGATGGGCGTATAGGCTCTAATGTGTAGACATTAATCCTTAACCTATCCGAACTGTTAGATTGGACTGTTTTTATGTATCTACGTGTATATATGTAGTTAAGTTAAATTCTGATTGGTTTTGATGGGAACAAGGCTGTATTTGGTATTTCTTAATTTAAGGATTATTTCCTTTTTGTTATTAAAAATTCAGTGTTTATAGGGCCATTTTAACTATAAAAAAAAAGATAAATTCTTAAAATAAAAAATGCCAAATGCAGCCTAACACTGCTTCAAGTTTGAATTATCTGAGAATCAAGCCTATCCGGTCAAAATATAAATAAGAAAATTTGAAGGTTCAGAGAGATAGGAACCAGACGGCTCAAAGGTTGAAAATCTAAGTCAAATAAAATTTCGGTTTGGGCTCGAATTGGTTCGCCCAGTGGGCCTGCGGATGTTAAGTCCAAGTCTTGTTGGTGACGGTCAAGGCTGAGACGTATCTGATGACTGATGAAGAGATTATGTCATGTGGGTCTCAGCCATTAAGATTCATATTTGACTGGTCTATGGATCGTTCTATGCTGCTAATTAATAATGGTGATTAGTCATTAGACATTATATCATTTTTGCTTTATAAGCCAAACCTATAAAACCGGACTTTGTTGAACTGGCACCTACAGGTACAACTAAACTATCGTCTTGTATATTAATTAAGTAATACTGCCAACAACCAAATCGAAATTAATTGAATGTCATGTACACGAAAACAGGGAGAAAGGTTGGGATGGTTTAGTTAATTGACTAAGTGTATTCTTATTGTTTAAAAATTGACTAACACTATTCTCACTGTTTTCTGACAATTGACAAATACTTTCTTCACCAGTAGCACCTGTTAACAAAAAGATTAAAAAGATGATTTTACCCTTTATTCTTTTTCAAATTTTCAAAATAAAACAAATGACGGGAAAAGAATAACAACCCTTAAAAACTTTAGAGACTTGATCATGGGAGATGAAGTCGAGTCTGCGGCAGACGTTGGAGATCCATTCTTTGGGGATGATGACAAAGGGGGGTGAATTTGAATTTGGATGTGGTTGTGGAAACCCACAAACTGAACTCTCCAATAGAAAAACAATCAGAACCATTGCTCTCGAATAGAAAAACCAACAAAAGCAGCTTCACAACATCTACAGCGTTTACGGATCCACTGGAGGCAGCATGGTGGGGAACAGTGCTCTTATCCGGGCCATAGTAATGATGATTTATATCAGCCTTGGACAGAGCAAGGAGTAGCTTGAAGACATCGTTACTACCATAAGTTGCAGCAACCAACGAAGGAGTTATGTGCTCAAGGACTATCTACCTCAAGTCCTTCTGGTGGACATACCAAAGACCATCTCATTGATAGAAGAGGCGCCACTCTCCAACGAACTTTTGAAGCCTTCAACATCATTGTTAGCCGCGAGCTCAAGTAAACTCTAGAAAGAATCTTCGGTTTTTATAGTCAGGTGATTCATGCTTTGCATGGGGGTTTTTCTTTCTTCAGAGGATGAAGGAGAAGACGGCCAGAACGAGGTGGACTTTAACCGCTCCGATCCACCACACATACTTTGATTGTCTGGAAATCCAATGATTTCCAGATTCGGAAGACATAGACAAGCTAAGCCACGATTAAGCACTCCATTAACTTCACAAATCTCTATTTTGTTCCAATAAAAACAGAGCTCACATTGTCACTATCGACTCACTGCAGGAACAAAACTCCCACTACTATGGATAATACTATCGATTGGAAGAGCGAAAGCATACCACTGAAAATGGATTTAAAATCAGTGACTTCATAATCTTCAAAACTGAACAAAAAAACTCAAAAAATGAGAACCTTTATGGGGTTCAATTGGAAGTTAATGAAAACCCCCATTGGCAAAACTCTTATTTGCATTTGGAAAAAATTGGATGACTCCGATTGGATTCTTCTTCAAACTTTACCAGTCGTGGCCTTTTCCTCTTGATGCTGCAGATGCTCATCAAACCAAGAGTGCCATTGTTAGCCCTAGAAGGAGAGGAATTGGGTTTTGGACTAAGTGGTTGTTGTGGAAGATGACTGGGCTTGGCAGCTTAACACAACTTACTTTATGCGGCTGAACACTAAAAGTGTTATGAGCTTATGAATACCACTGCCCTGCAATAGGGTTTATTACCAGAGCGGTCTAACGAGAGTGGTGAATAGTAGAGAAAGAGGGAGGGAGAGGATTGAATCCATCAAGAAAAAGAAGGGGAGGGTAAAATTGGATTTAAAAAAAATATAGGGCAGTTTCCAAACAAAGGGTACACTTAATCAATTAAGTGAATCATAAGGGCAGAAATTTATACCCACATTGTTATCGCAAATGTAAAGTAGAAAGTGGAAATAGCTTTCAGAAAACAAATCCAAAGTAGAAAATAGGAGGAGGATTGAGTCAACGTTTACAAAAGTATCTTTACTTGGTTTCTTATTCTTACCCAACGTGAGTACGTGACATGTTCGCAACTCCCATTTCTCCTAACTCCCAACTCGAAACTCGAACTAAATAAGGGAATAAAATAGAACTGTGGGGAGACCCTTGTTTTGGAACCTATTTTTCGTTTTTTTTTAATAATCGTTAGACGTTAGAATATGTGGAAGAGTGAACTACTGAACTCATTCACGTGATCACGTTGAGCATGCTGCATGCATCTACTGGAAGGAGATAAATGATTCTCATCCGACGGTTCTTTTCATTATGTGTACTCCGAATCTGTTTGCCAACTGCCAACTGTGGTCCATTAATTGCCCAAAATTTCAAGATAAATGGTCTTTCCTTCCACGACCACGAGGTTCAGTTTCAAGTTCGACAATGCTGCTGTTTTTCTGGACCGTCTGATTGTATAAATGCCTCATCTGATTGTACCATGCTACGTGTAAGTTTATCCAGCATCTCACGGTGGGACCCACGATGACCATACAGATTCCAGAATGTCTCTGCCGCTCAAAGGCTTGCCTAGGTCTAGCTTTTCGTCGATTTCATGGCTCCGGCTGCTCTATCCTCGATTTAACCGGTGGTTTTGGTGCCGCTGCAACAGAAAACAGTGTAAAGACCAATACTACCGGTTAAATATAGGGTTAGGGTTTAAGAACATCATGCGAAATTGCGAACTGGGCGAAGTTCTATAAACCATTTATCCCACCTATTACCATAAATCGTCGAAGCTTCTTCTGGTTTAGCATCGATAGTAGGGTATCGGAAACTTAAAAGTAGAAACAAGGAAAGGAAGAAGTAGACGAATATGTCGATACTGAGGCGCAGAAAAACCTCTGAAACTGAAAAAGCTTCTAAAGAGGATACTCATAAAGAGACAAAATATAAAGGCGTCGAAGATGAGAAGAAGGATAAGGTTTCGAAGAGGAAGGTAGAGGAGAAAAAGAAGAAATGGTCTTGCATCGATAGTTGCTGCTGGTTGATTGGTTGCATCTGCTCGATTGGGTGGTTTCTACTCTTTCTCTATAATGCTATGCCGGCGTCTTTCCCTCAGTATGTGACTGAAGCCATTAACGGACCATTGCCCGATCCACCTGGCGTAAAATTGGAGAAAGAAGGCTTGACAGTGAAGCACCCGGTGGTGTTCGTTCCGGGCATCGTCACCGGCGGACTCGAGCTTTGGGAAGGGCATCAGTGCGCTGATGGGCTGTTCAGAAAACGGCTTTGGGGCGGGACATTTGGAGAAGTCTACAAGAGGTTTTTTTTCCTAAACCATTGATCGGTAGCAACTTTAACAAAGTTTGATCAGTGTGGTAGATGACAACATGGTTTTGAATTGTTCGCCAAGTTGTTCCAAGTAATGGTCATCAATTTTATGTTGCAATTTCCACTTTATATCCATTTCACTCTGTTTCTGATTAATTTTGGGTGCTCTCAAATGGAATGTTAGAAACCAGCTAATTCTTTCAAGAAAAAGTTTCTTTAGCTTAAAAATGGCATCTTTGCTAGAGCTTTCAGTTTAACGTAGTTTAAGACTTTTTGCTTCTCTCCGGAGTGGGTGATGTGGTCACTGAAATTGATCCTTTTCTGTATTCTCTTCTGGATCCTCCCTAGGTGTCATATTCTTTTCCGAGATGGAGGACTTTTAACTAATTGTTTTGTGGGAGAAGGGCTTTAGACATTACTTAATAGATTGAGTACAAAATCTATAACATGGTGTTCATTTAAAATATAAAGATAAGAAAACAATGATTAGAAAGGAAATTGGTGAACTATGTTTCTGCATGCCTTTATCTATGCTGACTTAGGCGGATAGCTGCATATGTTATATGAGTGATGCTAAAATCTTGGGTTGACAAGGGTGACAACTGAGAACACATATTCAAGTGTGAAAGCCATCACTTCGTGCTAAAGATGTTGGTGGGTAGGTCCATATCCAATTCTAGGTAATGACCTAGATAACTGTGAAGTAACCCAACCATTATCAGAAATCCTGTATTGGCCAGCACAAGATGAGAGTTTGGAAATGAATGCCATTTATAAGGGCTACTATGGTCAAAATTTGGATCAGTTTATTTGACGCATTAGTTTAATGTTTCAAGATCTTCAGTTTTATGGTTCTATTTATTGCGACATTGAGAGAGTTAAAATTTCAACTCCATTGTGTTCTTCCCTAATTATTGGTAATTTTCTTTATCAATTTCGTAATTCTTGCGATGGTTCTGTTAATTATCTTGTTGCCAATTTGGTTCTTGTACCAAAGATACTCTACTCATGATTGTATTTGTATATGTTTAACTAGCCAGTATTTCTAGGAAGGTGTAACAAGTTGGTTAGTGTAAGGTATCCGGCTGGTTGTAGCAGAGGCTTGGGATTGAATCCCATATACATCCAGGTTTGGGGGTTATGGTTTTGGGGAATGGGCTACCCCCCATTGTGTAGCCCAGTGGAGCCAAAAGAAAAGAAAAACTAGCCATTCTTTCTATGTGAGGTCAGACAAATTGCATATCTTAGATATAATTATTGCATAATAGTCTCCTTTTTTTAATTGCTTCATAACTGTGGATATTGTTGCATACAGTGGTTAGTGACATTAGCTTTAATTTTTTCTGTTTTATACATTAAATATATCAAGTTTTTACAGTTTGTATGTTTTCACTTCAAACTTCTGCAGGCCCTTATGCTGGGTTGAACACATGTCACTAGACAATGAAACTGGACTTGATCCTTCTGGTATAAGAGTTAGGCCTGTCCCAGGACTTGTGGCAGCAGATTACTTTGCACCTGGCTATTTTGTTTGGGCGGTTCTAATTGCCAATTTGGCCCGCATTGGGTATGAGGAGAAAACCATGTACATGGCTGCATATGACTGGAGGCTCTCATTTCAGAACACTGAGGTATTCTTTTGAGTAATGGTTCTTTTGTACAGGATTTTATCTTCTTTTCCATCATCATGTTGTGCTTTGGGATTTTCACAGCAAACTATATACTTTTTTATATTTTGTACTTAATTGCAGCATTTCTTAAATTTCATTCATTCTTTTTAATTTTATTTTTTTCCAATTGCTGGTTTGTCTTTTTATACTATAACTTTAAAATATCCCTCCTCCCCAGCAGAAAAGAAAAGGAAAATTTATACAATTCTGTTGAAACTCAATTGACCAGGTGCGAGACCATACCTTGAGCAGGATAAAAAGTAATATAGAACTTATGGTAGCTACAAATGGTGGGAGAAAGGTCGTTGTTATTCCACATTCAATGGGAGTTCTGTATTTTTTACATTTCATGAAGTGGGTTGAAGCTCCAACTCCAATGGGCGGTGGGGGTGGGTCAGATTGGTGTGCTAAGCATATAAAGGCAGTTATGAACATTGGTGGACCATTTTTGGGTGTGCCAAAAGCAGTCTCAGGACTTTTCTCTGCTGAAGCCAAAGATATTGCTGTTGCCAGGTTCTGTTCTGCTTACCTACCATGCAATTTCTAATATTCTGCAGTTATCTTCAATTCTCATTATGTTTTGCTTTTGGATGATGTTTAAAATTTTGTTAGATACTTGTTTCATGGGGTAATTAAATCTTTAGTCCTAATTTTACATTCTTAAAAGTGTAAAGGCTTATCATTTAATCCAAACAAATCACCATCAATGGGCCTATGATGACATTTTTTACACTGTTTGCAAGGCATGGTTTAAAGTATCGATACGCCCTAATGTATCAGCAGGGGTGTATCGATACTTTTTACCCCACGTGTTTTAATTTTTTAGTGTTTTTTTTCAAGATTTCATTTTATATATGTTTTTTATATTATTTAATAAATAAGAAGTTATTTCCTGAAAACACCTTTAAACAGGTGTAACGGAAACCCTACAGTACAATACCATATGCCTGATATGGGGTGTATCGAGTTGATACTTTGAATCTTGTTGCACGGCAATTGAACCAGTGTTTTTGTACTTCCTTTGGGTGGTATCTCCCCCCTTCTTTCTCGTTAATGAAATCAGGCTTATCTTTTTTCTTTTCTTTTTTTAAATGATTTATATTTTTGTTTCACTGTAAACTGTACTGGATTTTCTTTTTCACATGGGCACCGATGAGCTTATGGGACTAGTCATTTATTTAACTGATCCTGTCTTCTTCCTGACATGGTAAGTTTAAAATCTAATCTATTCAGATCTATTAAATGCTTGCTGTTTTTTTTTTTTTGGTGACTTTTGCACTTTGATCCCATGCACCTTGCAAGTTGAAGTGGCTAGAAGGGCTAGGGCTAGACCAAAAAGGACATGGTATAAGTTGTAAGAAATGATTTAAGTGCCAATAATTTAACAATGGATATGGCATTAAATGGATGGAATGACGAAACAAGATTCATGTAGTCAACCCTATGTTGTTGTGATAAGGCTTGGATGATAATGATTGTAGCAAAAGTGAAATTTTATTAAAATAAAAGAAAATACTCCCTCTATCACTATGTGTATATACACACACAAACACTCACTCTCACCTCACACCCACACTGTCAAACCCCCTTCTGGGGATTGAATGTAATTTAAATATTCAAGAGGCAGTTAGCCAAGCCTAGCTACCTCCTAGGGGTGTTGGCATTGTACTGATGTATACTGTCATTTCTTTGTCATATGTATAAAATCCTAAATAGTTACTGATAAAAAAGGATTTTATACTTTCTTGTACTCATAAATAAAGAGCTCATTGTTATCAGACACAATCTCTGACAAAACTCAATATAGATGAGGACACAAGGAGCTGAAGGTACATAGAGATCTCAAATTATCTTTACAGACCATGACTATAGATTCAACTTCGGTTCCAGTTAGAGCATCATAATTACCCTTTTGTAAGAAAAGATTTTTTTTTAAATAAATGTACATTAATCTTTCTGCTGAGTCCTAACTCAGCCATCTGAGATCATCATTATATACAGGATTTACCAATAAAGTAAAATATGAATAAAAAATCTATTACATCAAATGAAATGAAGAGATGACCACAAATCGAATGGAAAGATAACTTAGGCATCTTTCAAAATTCATGATCATTGACCCTATATTATGCATACTCTTTTTGATGTTTCTATTTTTATCTTCAAATGCTCTTCTATTTCTGTCTTTCCATAAGCCCCAGTAGATTGCAATTGGAATTGTGCTCTAGAAAACACTTGCTTTCTTGTTCCCATCTAGTTTTGGCTACTTAGAAATAATCTCATTGGAGTTAGATGCTTTATGTCTTATCCTACCTGCCAGCCTTGCATGATACTTCTGAACAAAATTTGCTAACACACCAAGGGCCTTGGCTGTTGTTCATCATCCACATAGTCCAGATCTGCTACACACAATATCATGTACAACCCCATCAATGACAACATACAAGTATGTAACATGTTTGTGATGTGCTGCTGTAGTGTCTTGTGTATAGGTATTGGTAACAGATCCGGTCTCTTGTTCAAGGGGTCTTTTTTGTTTATAGATGTGTTTGTTGCTTCAAATTTTATGATTTTTTGATGACATCATTCTCATTTCTAGGGGTGCAAGTTTTGTTTCCAAGATTACATCGATGCTCATCATTTAGGTACTCCTAGTTGTGTATATTTTCCATCCCTTCATGTGATGATTTTAACTTCTGTTCTAGATGTACTTGCCATCTCTACACTTGATGATTTTTGTTGTACATATCTGTATATTTATTTGACTGTGACATGTTTTGAGATCCCAACCAAATGCTACCCTTGTGCAGGGCTATTGCACCTGTTTTTTTGGACAAGGATGTATTTGGTCTTCAAGCTTTACAGCATTTTATGCAGATGACCCGTACATGGGATTCAACCATGTCAATGATACCAAAAGGCGGAGACACTATCTGGGGTAATATGGACTGGTCTCCAGAGGAAAGTTATGCCTGTAATCCACAAAGACAAAGAAATAATGAAACTCAGGTTGCAGGCCAAAGTGGGACAGAGGGTCTTAGCTATCCAAAAAGAGTGAACTATGGAAGAATCATATCATTTGGGAAAGAGGTGGCAGAGGAGCATTCGTCCAAAATCGAGAGGATGGATTTTTGGGTAATTTTCTAGTTTCCACTTTCCACACCCTTACCTGTTTGGATAGAAAGTGGGGTTATAAGATTCTGGGAATTATTTTTGCAATTGGCCAATAATTCTCCTCTCCTCCTTCTATGTTCACCTTGTTTAATTAATAGGATGGTCACTTCAATTTTTAAATATGTAGATAGAGATCAGAATCTAATTATTAAGTGAACTGCTTCAATATTTATTAACATAGAAAAAGATATTTGCTTACAAGTATAATAACTGCCAGGCACCCATTAAAGGCTAATTGGTTGGCTGCGGCCACCTAAGCATCTTGATCCATACATCTTACATATTTCCCCCACACAATTATCTTCTTTGCACTCTTCATTTAGCCAAAGCATTGACTAAACTTTTGCAGCTCAATGAATCCAATTAAATATTGTTCCCATCTGTGCTGCTAATCTTCTTGCTTCTCTCGAAAAGTGTTTTATATTGCAAATAACCTGGGTTTTCATTTCTGATCCATCCCACAACCACCCTAACTTCCTATATCATTTTCTGTAATTGAAAGAATGAACCTATCTGAGGGGCTAAAAGTTCTACCTTAATAGAATCTTCATAATCAGTTGCTCCTAAGCGGTCCATTATAACTCTGGACAGGCAATATTTATGATACTGGAAGATTTTTGACCAATCAGACCCCCACCGATTTTTTTTGTTTGATAAATGAAGAATTTATTAATGGAATAAACCACTGTTACAGAATACACTTGGAGAGGTACAAGCTGCAACCTATCCAACCCATCATCATCAAGAACTAAAAAGGGTTACAATTGAGCCCAATACAGATTTTCCCTATTTGCCCCTTGCTTGGCTAAACAATCAGCATAGCATTGGAAAATCTCCCTACCCATTGTATTCTGACATCCAAATTCCTCATCAAGCATTTGAATCTTTTAAGTTCATTTTGAAGCACCAAACCATAGTCTTTGGTTTTCGTAGCCAGTAGCCACCCCACAACCACCTGAGAATCACCTTTTATTAGTAGCTGCTCCACTCCTAGCTGTACAGCAAACTGTACTCCTTGTATTGCAGCTAATAATTCTGCCCTCGTGGAGTCCCCTTCACCCAAAGGACCTGAAAACAGAAAAGTTACAGAACCACTTACTTTCCTTATAACCCCTCCCATCCCAGAAAGACCTGAATTGCCCAGACTACTACCATCAAAATTTAACTTCATGAATCCTTCAGGTGGGGGTACCCAGCTCATGTGCATCTTTGTCTTGAGAGAGGAATTGCTTGCCACTTCTGCCCAAGGCCTCCACAGGTCATTAAAAAGAATTGCTGAAATAAATTTAGAGATTTTAGCGACATTATAGCCCTGTATAGGATACATTCTTTCATATCTTGTTGGCTTCACACCTACTCTTGGAATATTCTGGCATTCCTTTCTTCCCACACTGTCCAAAACAAGGCTGCTCTTGCAACCCTCCACATTATTCTTCCTCTTTGATGGCGCCAAACAAAGGTAGAAGGGTCAAAGAGCCTGCTTACATCTGCTGGCCTATTCCACCTGCATCCAAAAATCAAGAGTAGTCCCAATCCCACAAATCTGCTGTAACAGTACAGGAAATTAGTAAATGGTTGCAGTCCTCACCAAAGGATTTGCAAAGAGTACACCAATTGGGTGAGATGCAGAAGAGGGCCTTCTCCTTTGTAGATTATCAATGGTATTTACTTTCCAATGAAACACTTCCCAACAGAAAGCCAAGACCTTAGGGGGAATAGGCTTACACCAAACCTCCTTAAAAGGGAAAGAAAGAAAAGACAGTGGACGACACTGGGCCTTGAAGAAAGAAGCACAAGAATAATTACTTGAGGCACAAGAGTCCAAAACCTTTTATCTAGTTCTGTGGGATCCAAGCAAACTTTTTCAAGAGAATTTAGAATTGCAATTTCCTTATTCCTTAGGCCTCTTTGGAACCTAAAGTCCCAGACTGGGGTCAAAGGAGATTCCAAAGGGGAACAAAAAGAAGAAACATGCTCTTCTTATACAGAGAGATAGAGAATAAGGACGAAAAGAGGTCCTTCAAGTTCAACGGAACCTCTTCAACCCAAATGTCTTCCCAAAACAAAACCGAATTAGCAATACACACATCATACCTGAGAAAATTGTTGAGGGAGAGAGAATACTGTGGATTGCCTTCCAAGGTGTTGGCGTGTTGCTAAAGTTGCCCGTTGAGAAACCCCAGCATCCCATCCGTTCTCTGAGTGGCCATGAATACTTCCTATCACCTCATACCACAATCTTTCTCTCTCTAATGACCATCTCCATAGCCATTTCCCCAACAAGGCCATATTCTTTTGCAATAAGTTCCCTAATCCTAAATCTCCCTCTTCTTTACTTCTGCATGCCACCTCCCACTTCATCAGGTGATCATTCCTACTTTCTCCTAGTTCCCAAAGGAAGTCCCTCATCAACTTTTCTAGCTTCTTAGATTTCCTATAGGGAATCCTAAAGATTGACAAAAAATTAGTAGGTAGGTTAGTTAGGGTGGCTCCACCTCTATCGGAAGACCCAGGTAAGTCAAAGGCCAAGAAGCTATAGAACACTCTAAACACCCTGCAATTGCCTCCACCTCTCTATCATCCAAATTTAGCCCTGCCACAACACTCTTCTCAAGTTTAACTCTCAAGTTGGACATACTTTCAAACCTTTTCACCATCGTCTTTAGATTCCTTACCTACTCAAGGTTCCCTCTTCCACTGAAAACTAAGAAATCATCTACAAATTGAAGATGGGTGACTGACACTCCAACCCTACCTATTTTCCAACCATTTTATGATTGGTTACCGATTTTATGATACCGGTTTTTAAGTATCATGCTTTTTTGATAGCATAGTTGGACTCTTTCGGATAACAACCGTATACCTGAATGTTGAATTCTCCTGGATTCCATGCTGCATCCTTTCCAGCTATTCAGGGTATTGGGAGGGATTACTGGATACATCCTAGCTTCAGGCATTTTAGCACCAAGTAGCCTCTCTCAGACTGCAACTTACAAACAATAACCACTTTATCCTTTTATCTCAGTGTGTTGTTATGTTCGGGGTCTTTTTTATTTTTGCTCATCATTATTTCCTACTAATTTCAAATGATCTTTACCTTTCTCTCTCTTCTCTCTAATGTGTTGTATCATGCTTTTGTTGATGTTAGAACATCTATTCTATAATGATAAGCATTTCCTCCTACTGTGGTTTTATTCACTGATCAGGATTGTCAAGTTTGTTTTTCTCCTGTCACATCGTGAAAAAAATATGCATGCCAATTGAGAAAAAAATGTTAACAGAATTCATCCACTTCTCTTGTTAAAGAATATTGTTGGAGTTGATCAGTCAAAGGCAGTTTGTTATGGACGCCTTCCTCGGGAAGACGTACCGTTGCCGCCGGCAACAATAGGCCCCGGGCCCACTGCCAGCAGTAGCAAGGATTCAGTGATGCTCATCCTACCTAGTTCGGCAACAACAACCTTATCTAGATTAGATTAGCTCATTTTTCTCGTTCTTATCTTATTGTTCTTATCTCTTATCTTGTTAATAGCTTATCAGATTAGGATTAGCTTAGCTTATCTTATCTTGTTAGTAGCTTATCAGATTAGGATTAGCTTATCTTATCCTTAGCAAGATAGAACTGGAAGTCTCCCTATTCAGCAAGGAGACTCCCCTTGATTAGGACTCTTGTAACCTCCTATTTAAGGAGACCCCATTATTGAATGAGATATCAAATTATTCAGTCAAGAGTGAGTTAGGAGAGTTGGTGATCTCTTGGACAAATCACCAAGGGCACCAAGATAGGTTCATCACGAGCATGAAGGAACAAGGGAAAACAGGAGGTTTTCCCCGTGAACCAACCCGTGACGAGATCCTATTCCTGGGCCCTCAACAACTTGGTATCAGAGCAAGGCGTCATGGGAGATCTGGAGCAACTACCTTCCAGGGTCCACGACCTCGAGCACCAACTCGTGGAGACCAACTCCGAAGTTCGTGAGATCAAAGGTGAAGTGCGAGAACTGCGGCGACTAATGGAGATGTTTCTTTCCAGCGGGGAAAGGAACTCTGACGGAGGGACAACAACTAACGACTGCCAGCCAGATCTGTCGGAGTCTTCCGGCGAACAACAGTTCGTCCGCCATGGAGCAGCCATCATCCCCAAGTACAGCAGGCTGGAGTTCCCATCGTACAACGGCAACGGAGACCCCTTAGGCTGGCTGTATCGCTGCGAGCAGTTCTTCCGGAATCAACAGACAAATGACAAGGACAAGGTAAGCCTAGCCGCCTTTCATTTAACAGAAGAAGCACAACTTTGGTTTTATCGGTTAGAGCAAGAAGAACCCGGGCTCAGTTGGTCCCAATTTAAATTCTATTGCCTTCTTCGGTTCGGACCCCCATTGACCAACAACCCACTGGGCGAGCTAATTAACCTTAAACAGACCGGAACAGTTGTTGAATACCAGCAACAGTTCCAAACCCTCCTCGCGAGGGCATCCTCCGTGCGACCAGACCAGCAAGTAGATATATTCACAGCAGGGTTAGCAGAACCCCTGCGAGTGGATGTCGAGATGCAGAATCCCCCAAATTTGGTCACAGCCATGAACTTAGCCCATGCATTTGAGCGCAAGCTACAGCTCAGCCACAGAATTTTTAATGTGGGTCGTCCACCGAACTCGTGGGTGCCCCCCAAGACCAACAACAACGCCCCCCTCTTCTGCTACCAGTTGGGAAATGAAGCCTCCCACGACCACCACCTCTAGAGCAGTGACAAGTACAGGTAGTAACATGGTCACTCTTCCCATCAAGCGCTTGACCAGGGTAGAAATGGCAGAGTGCCGAGCGAGAGGTCAATGTTTCAACTGTGATGACCTCTACTCGGCAGGACATAGATGCAAGAGGCTTTTTTGCCTTCTCATAGATGAGCAAGAGGAGGAGGAAGGGGAACCCGTCACGTTCGAACCAGAGATCTCTCTCCATGCGATCACCGGTATTAAAACCTCTCAGACCATGCAGTTACAGGCACAGATCGCAGGTCAGCCGGTGAACATGCAGCCCTGTAGTTAAAACTACCAATGGAACTCCGGCCGCGACTACAAGTAGTCGTCGCAAATGGTGAAAAAGTTCACAGTCCAGGGATTTGTAAGGATGTTCTAGTACAAGTCAATTCTGAACTAATTCTTGTTGATTTATTTGTACTCTCATTGGATGGGTTCGATATTGTTCTCGGGGTCAAGTGGTTAATTACCCTAGGCCCGATTTTGTGGGACTTCAGCGCACTCACCATGACCTTCCACCTGAATGGCGAGCAAGTTTCATGGCACGGTTGCAGGGTTAAAGAGAAGACACCGCAGGTTCATGCACTCCAGACAGAACCAACAACTCTCACCAAGTTTTCAGATCTGTTCTAGGAACCGAAGGGCCTTCCCCCTTCCCGAGCTTGCGACCATCGTATTCCTTTGGTGGCGGGTTCAGCACCAGTCATTGTCAGGCCTTATCGCTACCCACACTTGCAGAAGGATGAGATAGAAAAACAATGTACAGCGATACTGAACCAAGGGATCATACACAAAAGTCACTCCCCCTTCTCTTCGCCGGATCTGTTGGTGGCGAAGTAGGATGGAACATGGAGGTTCTGTGTTGACTATAGAGAACTCAATGACCGGACGATCAAAGATAAGTTCCCTATTCGCGTTGTGGACGAACTGTTGGACGAGCTGCATGGTGCCCAGTATTTCTCTAAGCTGGACCTCAGGTTCGTATATTTCCAAGTTCACATGGCTCTCGGTGACGTGAAGAAGACTGCTTTTCGTACCCACAATGGCCACTTTGAATTTTTAGTCATGCCATTCAGACTCTCCAATGCACCATCTACATTTTAGGCACTAATGAACGAGGTATTCCAGCCCCATCTACGAAAATTTGTTTTAGTTTTCTTTGATGATATCCTCGTCTACAGCAAATCATTGGTAGAGCATGTCCACCATCTGAGGACCGTTTTCGTACTCCTACGCCAACACAACTTATTCCTGAAACGGTCCAAGTGCTCCTTCGAGGAATGACAGGTTCTTTACCTCGGCCACATCATCCATGGGCAGGGTGTCCAGTTGATAGTTCCAAGATTCAGGCTATAACAGAATGGCCCAAACCTCAATCCGCCAAGGCCTTACGTGGGTTCCTCGGTTTAACGGGTTACTACCACAAATTTGTACAGAACTATGGAGTGTTGGCCGTTCCGTTAACCAACCTGTTGAAGAGAAACTCCTTCCGGTGGGACGACGCAGCTGATGAAGCTTTTCTATCACTGCAAAATGCACTGTCTTCAACCCCTGTCCTGCAATTACCTAATTTTGCCCTCGAATTTACAGTCGAGTGCGATGCTTCCGGAGTGGGTATCGGGGCCATACTACAGCAGCAAGGGCACCCGATCGCTTTCTTCAGCCGCAGATTGGTCGATCGGCATCTGAAGCTTCCAGCCTATGAGCGTGAACTAATCGGCCTTGCCCGAGCCATCCAACACTGGAGGCCGTATTTGTGGGGGCGGTCGTTCGTCGTCAAAACTGATCATTATAGCCTCAAATACCTATTAGAGCAGCGTCTCACCACTTCCCCTTAGCAGCATTGGGTTAGCAAATTGCTCGGGTTTGACTTCCGGGTGGAATACAAGGCGGGATCCTCTAATCGCGCAGCTGATGCCCTGTCAAGGCGAGAAGAAGATGCGATGGTTCTATGTAGCATTTCCCAACCTCGGATCTCTCTGTTTGACGACATTAAGAAGGCAGCACCACAGCCCCCGGAATGGTCGCTCTTACTGTAGAAGATCCAGACCGGCATGGTCGACCCCGATTGGTCACTTCACGACGGGTTGGTACTGTATAAGGGACGAGTCCATCTTCCAGTAAACTGCCCGTTAATTCCCACCATCATCACCAGCATCCATAACTCCACCCATGAGGGCATTCAAAAAGCACTACACCGCGTCCGGACTGATTTCCATTGGCGAGCTATGAAGACTTCTGTTCGATATTTTGTCCAGAGTTGCTCCACATGCCAACAACACAAATTGGAAAACCTACACCCGGCAGGCCTCCTTCAGCCCCTTTCCATCCCATCGTAGATCTGGGCCGACATATCCATGGACTTCATTGAGGGACTTCCCAAGGTAGGGGGCAAATTAGTTCTCTTTGTGGTAGTCGACCGCTTCTCTAAATACGTGCACTTCATTCCTCTATCACACCCGTACAATGCCACTTCGGTTGCCCTTGCCTTCTTTACACATCTTTCGCTTACATGGGTTGCCGGAATCCATCATCAGCGATAGAGACCCGGTCTTCACTAGTGCCTTCTGGAAAGAATTATTTCGACTACACGGCACCACCCTGGCCTACTCATCAGCTTACCGGCCACAAACCGACGGTTAGACGGAAGTGGTTAACCGCACTATCGAGATGTATCTCTGCTGTTTCGTAGGCGATCAACCCCGACGGTGATTGGAATGGCTACCTTGGGCCGAGTATTGCTACAACACAGCCTACCATTCCTCCCTCGGCATGACCCCCTTTTGCGTCGTTTACGGCAGGGATCTTGCCCGCTTGATGTCCTACGAGCCCGGATCTACTTGCTTGGACGTAGTCGATCACTCCTTACAGGACCGTGACGCCCTCCTCGCCGACGTCCGCATTCGCTTACAACAGGCCTAGCTCCGCATGAAGCTCCACTATGATAAGCATCACTGGGAACTGTTGTTCGAACCATGACAATTTTTTTGGTTGAAGCTCCAGCCCTACCGGCAGCGCTCCTTGCGCCACAAGGCCGCCCCGAAGCTGGCCCCTAAGTTCTATGGGCCCTACAAGGTTCTGCGACGGATTGGCAGTGTGGCCTACTAGCTGGAATTGCCAGAGACTAGCCGAATTCATGATGTCTTCCACATCTCCTTGCTGAAACCATTTACGGGTGTTCCCCCGAACCAAGTTCCTTCCCTGCCACCCTTGAAAGATGGCAAACTGGTCCCCCGGCCTAAAACTATCACCCGCTCTCATTTCAATCGTGGAATATTTGAAGTCTTGGTGGAATGGTGTGATCTACCACCAACAGAAGCCACATGGATCCCATTGGCAGAGTTCCAAGCCACATATCCAGCTTTCGAGCTTGAGGACAAGCTCGTAGTCCAGGAGGGGAGTAATGTTATGGATGCCTTTCTCGGGAAGACGTACCGTCGCCGCCGGCAGCAACAGGCCCCCGGCTCACCGCCAGCAGCAGCAAGGATTCAGTGATGCTCATCCTACCTAGTTCGGCAACAGCTGCCTTATCTAGATTAGATTAGATCATTTTGCTTGTTCTTATCTCTTATCTTATCTTGTCAATAGCTTATCAGATTAGGATTAGCTTATCTTATCCTTAGCAAGATAGAACTGGAAGTCTCCCTATTCAGCATGAGACTCCCCTTGATTAGGACTCTTGTAATCTCCTATTTAAGGAGACCCCATTATTGAATGAGATATCAAATTATTCAGTCAAGAGTGAGTGAGGAGAGTTGGTGATCTCTTGGACAAATCACCAAGGGCGCCAAGATAGGTTCATCACGAGCAGGAAGGAACAAGGGAAAACAGGAGGTTTTTCCCGTGGACCGACCCGTGACGAGATCCTATTCCCGGGCCCTCAACACAGTTAATGATGAGCTAATATATAAGAATTGATTCTAAATAAGAGGTGTGCTTTTAACAAGTCATAAGACAACTATTAATATCACGGGTTTGCTTCACTATCATATCAACATATGTTTCCTTTGGAAAGAAGTCCAGCAATGTATAACTTGAGACTGTTGTGTTGTTGTTGATGGAGCTTTTTTTTTTCCTTACTATAATGGGAATATTAGCAGTTGGAAAATTCTGCTGACTGAAATTTGTCATTTAGTTTTACTTAATTACATGTTATGATTTATAATAATCGACATCTTCACAGTTTTAGCATTTTGTGCTTAGTTGTTTGTTAATGTACAGGATGCTGTTAAGGGTAATAACCTTGGAAATACAACCTGTCGTGATGTATGGACAGAGTACCATGACATGGGCTGGGGAGGTATTAAAGCTGTAGGAGACTATAAAGCTTACACAGCTGGATCAATTTTGGATCTGCTTCATTTTGTTGCTCCAAAGATGATGAAACGTGGAGATGCTCATTTTTCATATGGGATTGCTGAGAATTTGGATGACCCCAAATACAATCACTACAAATATTGGTCAAATCCTTTGGAAACTAAGTCAGTATCTATATGTTATTTTTGTTATTGATTTTTATTTTTGAGAATTCAGTTTTTTCTAGAGATTGGTACTCCACTATTTTTCAACAACATCCCATGAACCACTCAATATCCCATGGGGCGTTGATTGTTGCTCTTATTTTTTAAGATACATTTTTCTGCCTTTTTATTACTGGGAATATGGTTTGCAAAGATTTAGCCTTTTACTGTAGATAGCTCTAGAGACGAGAAGTAGACATACCCATTACTTTGCTTGCATATTCTCGAAGGATGTCAAACAGAGATACATATTTTATATTTAATTGTTGTCCTGGTTCAGGCCAAGATGATGATTAATTGTTCTTCTGGATTGTTTTTACAGATTACCAAATGCCCCTGACATGGAAATCTATTCAATGTATGGAGTTGGCATTCCCACAGAAAGAGCATATATTTACAAGCTAACCCTTGCTGCTGAATGCTACATACCCTTTCAGATAGATACCTCGGCAGAGGGTGAAAATGAGGGTAGCCGTCTCAAAGGTGGAGTGTTTTCAGTTGATGGAGATGAAACTGTGCCTGTTCTAAGTGCAGGTTTCATGTGTGCAAAAGCTTGGCGTGGGAAAACTAGGTTCAATCCTTCAGGCATTCGGACTTTCATTCGGGAATATGATCATGCTCCTCCAGTCAATCTTTTAGAGGGCCGGGGGACCCAGAGTGGTGCTCATGTTGACATAATGGGAAATTTTGCTCTGATTGAGGATATCATAAGAGTGGCAGCAGGAGCTACAGGAGAAGAGCTGGGGGGTGATCGAGTTTACTCAGACATCTTTAAGTGGTCTGACAAGATCAACTTGCAGCTCTAATCTCAGTTGGTAATACCTAAAGTTTCTCGAGATATATAAATTTTTTACAGCCTAGGACTGCTATTTGCCTGAATTATTCCACCTTATAGTGTCCTGTCGTGTGAGAGCCAAAGTGCAAATGCCCCCTCGTCCTGTCTGTTTATGTAGATATTCGTTTGCGTTTGTTCCTTTTTTTCGTTTCTTTTATTTTTGCAAAGAAAAAAAACTATATTTATGTTATGGTAGTTGCCTGCAGGGGACTTGGATCTTTAATCCTTTGGGAGACGGTAGATGGAGTCTCTGAAGAAGATATGCATTTTCCCCTCTTGCCACTTGGAGAGATGAATAAGTTGATTTAGCCGAAGTTCCCAAGTATTGCCATCTACTTGTACGTTATAGGAAAGCATATTCATGAATCGTGAAGTTAAAACGGGAGGGGTGGAAATGAAGGAAACGAAAAAGAAGCAATTAGTGTGGTTTGGAGATTCAGGGATCCTACATCTACTTGGTTTCCTCGCCTATTATGTAGTATTTTTTCTTTGATTTTTCATTTCACTAGGAAATTTGTGAATAGTATGAATTATTTACCCCCCAAAAAAGCTGTAATATTGAGATTTATTGTAATTATAGTTTCTAGTGAGTCCTACCTCTGTAATTCTAACTAGTCAGGTGTCAATTGGACGGATTTGGACCAACCTGATCCCGTCGAAAGTGAGCCCACTTATAAATGGATGGGACCCAATCCAGTCCAAATCCAATCCAGTCCATTAAAATGTAAATGGATTGGGTTGGATCCAATTCAAACCGAATGAAATGTCAAAAATTATATAAAAGCACTTCTAGCATTGAAAAAGCATTTTATTGAAAGTACTCTGAAAAAGTGCTTTTGTAGACATTTTTCGAAAAGTACTT
Organism: Nelumbo lutea; assembly: GCF_056320005.1. NCBI lineage: Eukaryota > Viridiplantae > Streptophyta > Magnoliopsida > Proteales > Nelumbonaceae > Nelumbo > Nelumbo lutea. Next base: position 3,237,047 of record NC_142689.1, read on the forward strand.
CCTAGACTTATAAAAGTACTTTGTAGAAGTGCTTTTGTAAAAGTATTTTCGTGTAAGTGCTTTTATAAAAGTACTTTTGAAAAGTACTTTGGAAAAGTGCTTTTGTAAAATCATTCTTTGAAAAGTACTTCCATAGACTTTTATAAAAGTACTTTTGTAGAAGTACTTTTGTAAAAGTATTTTTATAAAGTAATTTTGTAAAAGTGTTTTCGTAAAAGTTCTTTCATAAAAGTGATTTTCTAAAAGTGCTTTCATAAAAGTATTTTTGTAAACGTGCTTTTGTAAAAGTACTTTTATTAAAGTGTTTTTATTAAAGTGATTTTGTATTAGTGCTTTTATAAATTACTTTTGTAAAAGTGCTTTAATAAAAGTACTGTAAAAATATTTTTGTAAACGTATTTTTTTAAAAGTGCTTTTGTAAAAATATTTTTCATAGAATTGCTTTTGTAAAAATACTTTTCATAGAAGTGCTTTTATAAAAATGTTTTGATTAATTTCAAATTGGACATGGGTTTGCCTCATGATCTGATTATTGAAAATTTGGTTTAGGTCTAATTCAAACCAATAAGAATATGGACAAATTTATTTTGGATTGACCCAATCCAATAATTATAATGGACCATCCAAATCCAATCTGATAAGGTTTTGATCGGATTGGATCCAAACCAAAACAGGTCGATTGACATCCCTACTAGTCATCATCTTTACTTGGAATTCAATTGCTTGTGTGAACCTTTCAAAACCTATTCATATGTTTTGGAGGACGATAAATAGAATGTTTAAGTATATATATTAGCGGGTTCGTAGGGGCAAAATAGAAAAATGCTATTTGGACATGCAATAATTAATTATCTTTTTGTTAAATAAAATAACTATAACTATATTATTACAAATAATAAATAATTATAGTGGACCCTAATTTGGCTTAAGGTTGACAATAAGTTAGGATTTGGTAGAACCACTTTTGAACCAATTATTTAATGGGCAAATTTCTTAAACTACCCCTAAGGTTTAGGAAATTTAATAATTATATCCCTACATTTTTTGTACTATCTTAAAGTATCCTTACTGTTTTTGACAATTGACTAATTCTACCCCTACTGTTAATTTCCATTAATGCTCTCCCAACATCTGTACACATGTGATATTATTTTTATTTTAAATTCAATATTACCCTCCATACTCTCTCTCTCTCTCTCTCTCTCTCTTACCTTCAATGCGATTTCTTGCAAACCATCGGAAGCCACCCCACTTATGGCTTTAGCAACCTGACTTACCAAAGTTGTTTGAGTAAAATCTCTCATTGTTGTGTTTATGGGATTCATAAAAATAAAAGAGATCTAGAAAGCAAAGTTATGTCTGGTGCCATTTACTAAGGTAACTAATTATCTCCTCTATTGATTCTCCTCTACTTATGAATTTGTTAAGGGAAATTGTTTAAAACTTACTATGACTTTTTTAGAATTTCTATTAAATTCACCATAACTTTTCAAAATGTCTAAAACTCGTAATGTTGTGAATTTTTATTTTCCAAAATTCACTTTTCCTTATTCACAAACAAAGTTGTCAATGTCAGCATAAATACAATTTGCATGACCAAATTGCCCCCCGTAACTACTGAACCAAAGAAAAAAAAAAGCTCATTTAGGGTCTCTCTCTCATTTTGCCGATCTTCACCCTTCCTCTGTCGCTCATAACTTCCAGCCGTCAACTGTCTCTCTGTTCACTCTCAACCCAAAAAAGGGTTTCATTTCTTTTGGGTTCTCTTTGCTTCGCTTTGCAAATCGGTAGAGCATAATAGAAAGGAAGGATTTTTCTTCATATATATATATGTTGTTTTTATACGAATTATAATATATTGGAGGTGATTTAGATTTAGATTTTGGAGGATATTAGATTGCTTTCTTCTTCAAATTTCCGGGTCATAAATAAAAAAAAAAAATTCTTTTTTTTCTTTCATGTGGGAAATCTGATCGAGGGATGAGAGGTTTATAAAGGTGAAGGTTGGGAAAAGGTTTGGTTGAGGTTGATTTCTCATTTTGTCAAGAGGATGAGAGAAAGAGGAAGAAAGGGTTTTGAATCCTTAACTTAAGATCTATGGCATCGGCTGCTATTTTCTCCTCTTTGCGAAGAAGAAGAACACCGTCCTCAGAGGCTTTCTTGGCTCCGGTCCAACTCAGCGATGCCGTGCTAGTTCAGATTCTCTCAGTCGTTGCTAATGAGTTGATCTTGTCCTTTTCGCATCGAGCGCTCCCCTTCCAACGGAGGAATTCTAGGTCGCTGATTCAGAAGATAGAGGTCCTTGTCGTCCTCTTTGATTTTCTCAGGGATTCTGGCTCTACTCTTTCTTCCAGTGCTGTTCTTTGTTTGAAGGAGCTATAATTTTTGGTGTTTTTTCTATAATATTTATTTTCTGGTTTTGTTTTTCATTTTTTATAGTTTCTATAATTTAAAAATGCGTTTTTCTTTTTTACGTCTTTTTAGTTTAAATATTAAAATATATGTATATATTTTAGATAAAATGGCAATATATTAACAACCCTTAGTCTTAGTCTGTTTAACGTCAAATTTGTAACATAACAATTTCCCATTGTTAATTATTTCAATCTTGATGGACGGTTTCACAACAACCATCAGATAGGAGAAAAGTTCAAAAACTCGATACGATACACATCGTATCTTTTGGGTCCCAAAACGCCTATTTACAGGTGTATCAGGACTTTACTATTTTTTAATGATAAATATGAGTGTTAAACTATTCAAAAACCAATTTTTTTAAAAAACTATTTCTGCATGGTTCAAAGTACCACCTCTGCCGATACACAGAGGCGTGTATCAATACTTTTGAACCATGGATAGGAGATAAAAAAATTTTAAAACTTGAATCTCAGCTGTAACAACTTGATCTCAACCTAGGCTGTGTTTGTTGTGTTTCCGCTTCTTGGACATAGAGATATAGCCGAGAACTTGGATAATTTTCATCCTGAAAAAAATTTCTGCCCAGTTTACTTTCACAAACGAAGCCTTACGATGAATGAGTGGGTGCCCCTATGCAACTCTTTTTGCAGATCCGCTCCTCTGGCCATGAAATAAGGACAAGTGGTTTAGTCTTGAAAATTTTATTACAATAATTAAGAAAAAAATTATTTAATCAGTTAAAGGTTTTGTTATCCTTTGGGACAGAGGGCTATGTCTTCTCCTGTGATTTTATTTATTTATTTTTATAATGCTTAATAAAATCTTAAGGTGGCCGTTTCTAGATTTGTTCACGGATTGGGCTTTGGATCTAATTATATACTGTTTCGGTTTGGGTCATTTAAATTCTGATAAAAGTCAAGTTCAAACCCGGCCCATAAATAGGTCCAGCCGTCCCACCACCTCAAAGTAAAGTTGGGGTTAATAAACGTAAAAAAGAAAAAGAGGGGAAAGAGAAAAATATTATCTATTTTGATTGGTTAAAACTTAAAAGTGATTTAGGTATGTTACCCTCTTGGTACCGTAGGAAACTAGTAATTGCATTAAGGATCTCGCTGTCCCCGGTATTTCAATTGGACCGTCCCTACAGTCACCGTCACCACATCACGTTAGGAGGGACGGAAAACAAAAATTTTCTTCGCTGCAGACGGGATGGAAATAATAGCTGCCTGAAAATTTTAACGTCCATTCTGCGAGGAAACAAACAGAGACCAAAGGTAAATTATTTAAAAGAAAAGAAATGAAGGATCGCAATTTACAAACAGGAGCAATGCCATGGGGTTCTTCCGTTAGGGCTTTTGCGAGACTTTGAGTGAGGGTGGAGAAGGGGAGACAGAAGGGATCTTCAGAGGGTTCACCATTTAGACCAGTGAAAAAGTTGGCAACCAAGGGAGCGTTCAGGTATGATTCTTGTCATTCTATACGAGAAAAGAAAAGTATGAAAATGGAAGGTGGTCTCTGCCTATCTGAAAAAAAAAGAGGGTGATCAATTATGATGGTTATTGGTCAAAGCCCTCTCTCATCATATCTTCAGTATTTTTACTTAAACCATGGTTGATTTGGCACAGTATGACCTCTTCCCGGGTGATTTCTGCTTGTGTATATTAGTATTGGACCTATTGGTTAATCTTCCATGAGAAAACATGAAAGTTTAGTTCTTTGGTTTTGGTAAACAAATGGATACCTTTATCTTCTACATGGGCTTAAAATTGGAGCTAGGGGTGCTTGATTAAATTAAAGGTTAAGATCCCATTAAATTTTTACTAATAATTGTAGAACCATCAACTTTGACATAGTATCGCCTCCTGCTAGATTTTGCGTTCCCAAATGCAAGTCTACACTTCAAACCACAATGAAATGTCTCATGTCTTCCCAATGCAAGTTTGTGGACAATGAATTTTATTTTAGGCAACATTCAAATGGTCCCGATTTTAACAGCTTGAAGAAGCCAGTGCTGGTCTCATTTTAACGCCCTGGCCATCCAGTGGAGCAATTCCAAGATTGACCCAAAGAAATAGAAATACTCAAATTTTGTCATAGACTGAGTGAATAGTGATTGACACCCATAGTTGTCGTGTCAAGGCGGTGCCTAGACAATAAGGTGCTCATGGAGTGTGGCCTACTTGCCTCGCTTTATCGCAAAGATATTTTGTACAAGATGGTCTTGGATACTTTTGTATCAATGTATCCTTAATTTTTTTTTGAGATTTTAATAATAAAATAAACATTATTAAACTAAATTATTCAGTTTAAGTTAGAAACACTACTTTCTTTTTATCACTTTTCTCATTTGTTAGGGTTCAATCAGCATGTATACTGCCTTAACCCTGGAAGATTTCAAGATTTGAACTGGTAAGTATGGAACAACTAAAAATTTTGTCCAATCAACACATATTGATTATTATTTTTTTCTTCTTCTTCGTCCTCTTTCATCCTTTCTTTTCTTTTCTTCCTTTTCTAGGACAAAAATAAAGGCTTAACCACTCTATTTTCTGGAATTTCTTTTCTTTCTTCATCTTATGAATATGTTGATTTTATGTAAATGAAGTTTATACATGTTTTATGAAGATTGTAAACAATTAATAGTGAAAGATGGTTGCTGCTTGCTATGGAGCCTAGGGAATTGTCCTAAGATTCATGGTTTTTTTTTTTTTTATTAAAAAAAAGGTCATTGCCTAGGCGATATGGCATCCCCCTTTTGCCCAGCCTCACCTAGATGCCTTGAAAGGTATGCCGTCAGGGTCCAATCCTTTACTTTGACAATCAAGAAATAGAAAGCTAGCTTAATATGTGGAGCAATGAGTTTGCACTGTCACATTCTTTAGTTTTGACCCTCCAATAAAACACGACATGCCGTCAATTACATGAAAAACCAAATCACCCAATGAGTGCTTGCCTAGGTGATTTGTTATCGATGTGTTCCATGGTTTTCAAAACCGGACCAGACCGGAAAAACCGGGAACCGGTTAGGTGACCAGTTCTGTTTTACCCGAGTCGTTCTTTCACCAAAAAACATTGATTTGGTCAGCAAACTGCTGACCCGGGCAGTTGAACCGTCCGATGGTTTTGGCTGTTTTTTAAATTATTATTTTTTTTTGCGGACCCTTGACTGGTTTATTGTCCGGTTCGTTTTTAAAAACCTTGATGTGTTCACATGGTCACAACATTTACTTTGCGATCATCTAATAAAACATAGACATGTTATCAATCAAATGAAAACCAAATTATCTAGTGAGTGCACCTGTTGTTATCCCAAATGACACACTAACAACCCACTAATATATGAAAAAATAGAGATTGCTTCTAGGGTATACTACCTTACTATGACAACTTACAAATACTAGGGTAGCCTTAACATGTTGAACGATGAGATCACACGACCACAACACTTTCATGTGACCCTGCAATGAGACACAAGCATGCTATTAAAACCCAAATCACTGAATGAGTGCATGCTTGGGTGATTTGGTTTTGATGAATTCACATGGCCACAGCACTTTCTTGCAACTCTACAATAAAACATAGACATGCTAACAATTAAATGAAAAATCAAATCACCCAATGACTGCATGCTTTTCTTCTATCTTAAATGATACATAAATTACCTACTACCATATGAAAAAAATAGAGACTACTATGAATGTATGACAATCAAGCAATGCCAATGTAGCTTAACTCCCTTGAGAGACATTCCATTTCCTTAAAAATGTGCCTGCATATCCAAGGGACTTCACAAGTTGCCCAAGTGATGATCAGTTTTGAGTCCCCCTCTACTTCCAAGAAGTGGAAGCCAAATTGCTTTGCTTAGGACAATATTGTTGTTTATGATGCTTTGTAGCTTCTAATTGTCCACCTTATTATTGCATATTCTATGCCATTTGAGCTGCATTTAACTATTTATATGCTAAGTGGATTATTTGCTGTTAGCATCTTTTTAATTTAATTGTTGGGTTGCTTCATTGCAACCTGGGTGACCAAGGTTCAAATCTTTGAAACAACCTCTCTGTATGTGCAGGGGTAAGGCTGCATACATTTGCGCCCCCCCAAAGAAGTGCACTGGGCTGTCCTTTTAGTATTATTGTAATTTTATTGCTTGTAATGTTTGTTTTGAGTATATCTTTTTTTTTCAATTTATATCCAGTTCATTGTATGTTGCAGCCAAGGATGAATCTTGAACTAGCTATATAGTCTCTTCTGCCAATTGATTTGATCCTGGTTGTACTGAGGAAGAGATGGGAACTCGTCTTGAAAACAAGCTGTACACTGGGAAGTCAAACCCAGGTAAAGGTAACCACTGCTAAGGGAAATCCATTTTACCTAGATATGGCACTGGTGTTGCATGGACAAGGTCAGAATCCAATCTGTGTCCAAGAGTCTGACTCAGTAAGATGAGAAAATGTGGATTCACAGACACATTTATCAAAAATATATAGTATTTCAAGTATTTCATAATTTTTGAATTCTAAAATTATGTACCTGCATAAGGGGGTCTAACATAGATTTCATTCAAATTCTCTTTTCTTTAATATAATTTTCCTCTTTACTTATTAAAAGAAAAAAAAAACATGGTGTCTTTATTACTAAATAATGTTTGATATGAAAAATGTTATCCATCTTGTATATTAGTTGTTCACTTATGGCATATAAGCTTGGAGATGAAAGGGAAATGTTATGTAGAATTGTCCTCAATGTGGAGTGTTGGATTCTGATGAGTGTCTGACGTAGACACGTTCATTTAGGAGAGCCCATGCAACGCTGCTGGACAATGTGTCAGATATGGAATTTGCACTAAAAATTGAAGTGTCCAGCATGATATGGCACCCTTGTACAGGTTTCTGGGCACCATAGATGGAAATATGTTTTGTTCTCATGCTGCTCCCCCTAAAATTCTTTGGTGCAGGTGTGCTAAATGGCAGCAATGTTGGAGAATATGAAAATCCTTTGCGTGACCGGCTTATTTATTTGACAATGTGTCTTATTGGATATCGTGTGGAAGTCCAGTTGAAAAATGGATCTATATATTCTGGGATATTTCATGCAACAAACGCTGAAAATGATTTTGGTATGTGTTACTGATTTTAATGTGTTAGTGGTAATGCTTTTGCATAGGAGATTGAAGGGCTTACAAGCTTATGTATTGTTTTCAACTTTTGTTTTGAAAATGACACATTATTTTCCTATAATTCAATCATTTCCGTCCTCAATATCCTGTTGCATGTTAATTTCAGGAATTATCCTGAAAATGGCTAGGTTAATCAAGGATTGCTCATTCAAAGGACAGAAGCCAATATCTGATTCTACTAGCAAGGCTCCTTCAAAGACTCTGATCATACCTGCTAAAGAACTTGTACAAGTTATAGCAAAGGTTCTACTGCATTTTCTCAATGATTTTGGTTGATTTATCTCATTCTTACACAGATAATTACTGTACAGTTAATAAATAAGGTTTATGTTATTTATTGGATAAGGCAGCTAAACCTATTGCGGTTCTTCCATTGTGATAGTTTGTGATCTTATTCTATATCACTTGTGTCAGGGTGTGCCATTGACCTGGGATGGTTTGACAAGTGGGGTCCAACGTGAAAGGAGGCAAGATATTATGACAGACTCTTTAATATCACAATCTCAGGTTGTTGAGGTAGAGAGAGAGCTGGAGCACTGGACTCCTGATGAAGATGGTCCACAGTGCCCTGAGTTGGAGAGTATATTTGATAACCCTTGGAATAGGTTGTTACAAAAACCTATTGGGATTTAAGCATGATCATAACCTGATGCTACTTAAGGTTCCCACGCCTGTATCTACATATTTGGTCTGATTATATTATCCGTTGATTGTAGCCATACATGATGGTGATTTGATTGTAGTCATCATTTTTCAGTTCTTACTTAAGAGGATGGATGCATTTGCAAATGTTGCTTGGCATGGATTGTTCTTTTTTTTTAGCAGCTTTTTGAATGACTTTTCTTCTTTGCCTCTTTGAATGGCTATCATTTAAATGCTTTTCATCCATTCATATGTCCCTGAACATTAAGTAGTATTGGTGATATTGTTGTAAACATCCATCTAATTTTACTATTTTAGAAATAGATTCATGATATCAAAGTTTTTGATACTTTTTTGGGGGTGGGGTGCTCAACATGACAAGGATTTTACATTGAGAGAAGAAAGGAGATCTACCATGTTTTGAATATAAAACATGGATTCTAGTAATCTAAGATTATATGATTGCAACTAAAATTCTTTTATTGATCAAACTTTAGTGATTTCTTGGGGGAGAATATGGGGTCAGAAGTTGGGAGATGTAACGTGGTGCACATGAGCATCATTGTCAACTTCTGAATCCATGTTTTGAGTAGAAAGCCTTATGTGCTGATTCGGCCAAGCTTCTTGTGAAAGGAAGAGGAGAAAGTTGGGGGTTTCGGCAATAGACAGAGGAAAGGGAAGAAAAGGAGAAGAAGGTCAACTAGGATAGTGATTCATAACCCTAGCCGCTAGCCCCTCATTCTATTTATAATTAACTTAAATATGAAATATTACAAAGATGCCCCTAGTAGGGCGGCAACTCAAACTAAGTATTTACAATTCTTTTAAAAATAAAAAACTAATGGGCCCAAGGCCAAACAACTTCTTAATTTAAAAGAAAACAAACTAAACATAAATCGGCCCACTCAACATTTTGAATATAAAACATGGATTCTAGTAATCTAAGATTATATGATTGCAACTAAAATTCTTGTATTGATCAAACTTTAGTGATTTCTTGGAGGAGAATATGGGGTTAGAAGTTGGGAGAGTAACGTGGTGCACATGAGCATCTTTGTCAATTTGATGCATGGGGCTTGCTTTGACGCATTTTAGAAGTTGGATATTATTTCTGAAGCCTGTTGTGCAACATCTTTGTCAACTGGTGCAAATGTCTCTAGATAATCAATGCCATAGGTCTGTGTGTACCCTTTTGCAACAAGTCTTGCCTTGTATCTCTCTATACTTCCATCTGCCTTATACTTTACTGTGTAAACCTATCTGCATCCAATTGCCTCTTTGCCTTCTGGTAGGTCCACAATCTCTCATGTCTGATTCTTAATTAAAGCCTCCATCTCTTCTTGTATAGCTGTCTTCCACCCAGGTTTGGAGAGAGCCTCACTAACACCCTTGGGTATAGACACTGAATCAAGAGAAGAGAGAAAAGCACGGTAGGAAGGAGAAAGTCCACTGTAGGATAAGTACTGTGAGATACAATGAGCAATGCACTTTCTCTTCCATTTTTTAAGAGCAATAGGGAGATCAAGGTTATCTGTAACAGTGTCAATAGGATCAATGGGAACTGAATTAGTAGTGGGATCAAGAGGAATACTTAAATCCATATCAGCCGAATCTAGAGTCTCCAAGGGATCGACAGGAAGTGGTGTGAGTTCTGCTGTAGTGGAATCAACCGCCTTATGGAGTCTCTGCCGTGAGTAATGTTGTGAAATGGAACACAAAGGAGGTGGCAAAGTGGGTGACATCGGGTGGTGGTCAAGCATAGGAGTAGACATAGGGATTGGAACTGAGAGAGGGATAGACAGCTGACTTACTTCCCCAAAACACTCCCCTTGAGAAGGATCCTTTGAGAAGAAGTATGTAGATTCAAAAAATGTAACATCCATAGTAACATACCGGTTCCTAGAGACTGGACCATAGCAGCGGTACCCTTTCTGATTCTCTGCATATCCAAGGAAAACACATTTCTTTGCCTTGGGATCAAGCTTCGAATGGTAAGGGCCAAGAATATGCGCAAAGCAGACACATCCAAACACCCTTAGAGGAATATGAAACATCTCCCCCTGAGGAAAAATAAGGCTAAATGGGGTGTTGAATCCGAGTACACGAGAGGGCACCCTGTTAATCAGATATACTACTGTGAGAACTGCATCACCCCAAAAATGAACCGGAACTGTGGCTGTGATCATCATGCTTCTTGCCGTCTCAACGATGTGTCTATTCTTCCTCTCTGCAACACCATTCTGCTGTGGACTATAGGATCAACTGCTCTGATGGACAACACCATACTCCAACAGATATGAGGCAAGATGTCTCTCAAAATATTCCCTAGCATTGCTAGATCTGAACATCTTTATTCTCGTCCCAAACTGTGTTAGTACCATCTGGTGGGATTGCCTCACCAAGGATGGTATTGCATCGTGTGATTTCATCAGGTAGATTCAGGAATATCGAGATAAATCATCCACAAATAGGAGAAAATAGCGATAGCCGCCCATAGAGGGAACATGATAAGGGCCCCATACATCCGAATGAATAACATCAAAGGGAGAAGGACATTTTTTATTACTAGGTTTAAAAGAGTGTTTACAATGCTTTTCAAGTTCACAACCCTCACACTTCAAACTTGACAGACTCACAGACTCAAACAATTTTGGAAACAAACAACTCAGAGAAGAAAATAATAAATGACCCAGGCGGTTGTGCCAAAGCATAATCTGACCCACAGATTTTGACTCACTATCTCTACAAACATGATGGCTTTGGTGAAGAGGGAGAGCATCTAGGAGGTAAATTCCATTCACTTCACGACCACTCCCATTCGTCCTCTTTGAATCCAGATCCTGCAAAATACAGCGTCCAGGAGAAAAAATCACTAAGCAGTTCAGATTCTTAGTCAAATTACTAACAAATAACAAATTAGTGCTTAATCTAGGAACATGAAGGATAGAGGGTAAGCAAATAGAATCATTAATCCTGACAGATCCCTTCCTAGCAATAGGAACATGGGATCCATCAACTGTGGAGACCCTATCTCTGCCAGAACAGAGCTGATAAGAGGAGAAAATAGTGGAGCAATGGGTCATATGCTCTAAGGCTCCAGAGTCTATAATCCAAGGAGATCTCTCCTTACCTGAAGCAGAAACATATTTTGCAGTGACATGTGAACTACCTGTGTGGGCAAAGGAGGTAGAGTGAGCTCCACCTGTGCTACCTGTACCTTGTTGTGTCCGCTTACGGCTGAATTGGAACTAGTTGTATCCCTCTGATTCAGAAGTAACCCAAACCTCTCAAGCTTGGCCCTTACTGCAGCAGCTGCAGCGGACTCCAAAGCAGCTGTAGTAGGGGGGCGGAGTATCGCCGGTAATTGCCATGTGTGCATTTCCTTTCTTATTCTTCAATCTGGTCGGCACAAGATGTGGGTGAAGCTTCCAACAAGTGTCTCTTGTATGCTTAGGCTTCTTATAGTAGTCATAGACCAAGTCCCTTTTGTCTTTTTTTTTTTTGTTTTCATTGCCATTCTGTTTGGATTTCACAACACTTACCATAGCAGACTGATCAGAATTGAGATTTTTCATCATTACATCCCTCCTGCACTCCTCTCCTGACACAAAGGCATATGCTTGGGAGAGAGTGACACTTACCTAGAAAGAAGATGTTGTCGTGCAATGGTCCCAATCTGCAAAGATGGCCATTGGGGCTCCTTGGTGGTTTCCCAAGCAAAGGTCTCTAGATGGTCGATCTCCTGCCACAGGGTCTTAAGGACTGAAAAATAGGTTGCAACAGATCTATCTCCCTGCCTTGTGGCAATAATTTGATTTCTCAGTTGATAAGCCCTAGCAATATTCTCCCTTTGTGACTAGGTTTCTGCAACCCCATCCCATATCTCCTTAGCAGTGTTTGCCAATAGAAAATTTTTACTTATATGTGGCAACATAGAATTACACAACCATGTCATTACCATATAATTTTCCTACACCCACCGGGAGTTGCCAGTTTCGGGTTTCACCTCTTCACCAGTAATATACCTCAATTTTCCACGAGCTCCAATGGCCATCTTTGCAGGTTGGGACCATTCCAAGTAGTTTGTACCATCCAACCTAACTGTAGTAATGGTCCTAGCTCCGAAGGGGTCTCCAACACCTCTTCCCACTGGCCCCATTTCATTCCCGGGCTTATATTCAACTCTGTGTCCCTCCATGTTTCTCAAAAGAGGTAAAGAAAACAACAAAAAAAAAGCAACAAGAACAAACAAATACCTTCTGGAACCAACGACACTCCTTTGGTGTCCTGGACTTTCTTCCCACGAAAGATTCCTTTTCTGTAGGATGGGAGAAGAGAGAGAAAAAGCAACCGCCCTCTCTAGAAGCCTCCAAACCACATGGAACTTGAATCGCCCCTTACAAAAAACCTAAGGAACCCTAAAAAATTAGGGCGCCACTACCTAGGTCAAAATTGAAGAGTCCAACAAAATCAGGACTCTTCCCCTTTCTCCAGTTTTTCCTGATTCTGATGAGAAACCCTAGACCAGCTACAGGGCATATATATCCATCAAGAAAATCCAAAAACTGGGCTTACCTGAGAGCTTCGATCAGCCTCTTAAATCTCCATGTAGTCGGCCGATCTAGGGCTGCAGGAGTGAATCTCTTCAAGAACCTTCAACCTGCTCTGATACCAAGTAGAAAGCCTTATGTGCTGATTCGGCCAAGCTTCTTGTGAAAGGAAGAGGAGAAAGTTGGGGGTTTCAGCAATAGACTGAGGAAAGGGAAGAAAAGGAGAAGAAGGTCAACTAGGATAGTGATTCATAACCCTAGCCGCCAGCCCTTCATTCTATTTATAATTAACTTAAATATGAGATATTACAAAGATGCCCCTAGTAGGGCGGCAACTCAAACTAAGTACTTACAATTCTTTTAAAAATAAAAAAACTAATGGGCCCAAGGCCCAACAACTTCTTAATTTAAAAGAAAACAAACTAAACATAAATCGGCCCACTCAACATTTTGAATATAAAACATGGATTCTAGTAATCTAAGATTATATGATTGCAACTAAAATTCTTTTATTGATCAAACTTTAGTGATTTCTTGGAGGAGAATATGGAGTTAGAAGTTGGGAGATGTAACGTGGTGCACATGAGCATCTTTGTCAATTTGATGCATGGGGCTTGCTTTGACGCATTTCAGAAGTTGGATATTATTTCTGAAGCCTGTTGTGCAGAATTTTGTGTTCTGAATGTTATCTAGGGAAACCTTCTTTTTTCCCTGTCTGATGACTCTGGGCATAATGAATTATTGGGAGTGATTGAAAGGATAGAGAAAAAGGTAATGGACATTAAGTCACACACTTACCTCGTTCCTTGCTTGTGGAAAATTTTGCTGCTTCTTTTGCATTTAAGGTTTCTTGTCTGTTTTGAGTACATATGCACATCTAATACAGCATGCTTGATTTTTTTTTTAATTGTTAACCATGGTAAATTTTATTAAAACAAACTCAAGAAAGGGAGAAAACCCTTTTTATCATATGAAGAGGAAAGTGAAAGCACAGTACAATCATGTTGGATTCCAAATATTGGGCTTTTCTTATAAAGTGTCATATTATCCAAGGGTTATCTTCCTTATTCTCCAGCCAACTAATTTCCACTTGGCAATCTCCTTCCACATCTAAGCTTGACCAACCCGAAGAATAAGCTAGCTTTAGACCCTGAAGGAGCAAATGATTTCAGCCCTCAATGAGTTTCCTTCCCCACGTGGGCCAATAAAGTTCTTCAAAATTACTACTAGTAATTTTTGTATCATTCTCCTGGTTTGTCCTACTATCTAATATATAGTTTGAGGGATACTTTTGGTATTAGTGAACTTACATAAAAAATTAATTTATGTAAGTTTGGGTGAGGCTGTTGAATCTAGTACATAACAATGTTTATGTCATTTTAGTGGGACTGTGCAGATAGAAGTTTGAGATTTGTAATTTGGGGAGCTTTTAACACTGATTCTTTTTTCATCACTAACCAATTTCTTCTATATAAGACAGTGGTATGGAATAGATATTGGACATTGCTTACCGGTTAACCATTAATTGCTATTGTTAACGAAGTGTTTGATGCCATGCATCAACATACTTAAGTTGTTGAACTTTCAAAGATATGGGTGTTGAGAAATGGATTGACATTGGGATCTCTGTATTCCTTTATCCAGTACTTATGTTAAATTGATATTTAGACTGAACACTGGTGTCATTCATATTTATTGAAATTTTAATGGTATCATTGGTTGAATAGAAACAAAAGTACCAAATCTCTCTTGCATTGGCTAGCACTGATGTAGTCAATAATGTTGACTTACACAAAGTTGCCTATGGTTATATTCATGAGACATGAGCCTTTTTTGGATAAGTTGTACATTGTATTAACTAAAAGGAGGAAATGGCTAGGTGGAGTGATAAGAGATCCAGGGCAATCAAGCTAGGTGAGGTGATGAGTGATGAAATTGGCTCATTTTTGCTTAGCTACTCAGGTGCTATTGCACTGAACAATTCCTTGAGTGCCGTGCGCTTACTTTGCTTCAAGGTCTTAGTTTGGCTTTCTCTCACAGCTTCTCAAATTTTACAGTGGAAGGTCACTGCAAAGTTGTCATTTCTTGATTTACTTTGACAGACTCAGGTCCATGGGCTCTTAATCATTTGATTAGAGAGGCTAAGTTGTTGATGCCCAACTTGAACTGCTTGTTCAAGTGGGCTCCTCGATCTACTAACAAGCTTGCTGATGCACTAGCAAGATCTTTTTTGGGAGATAGGTTTAGGTGAACACAATAGCTGTTCAGCAGGCTGTGCAACCAATAATAATGCTCCAGACTGGTCATAAAATACATGAGACCCACAGACATTCATCCCTCCCTGTGGGCCCCATGTATTTTATCACTGGCATGGAGCATTATACTGGTTCCACAGCCTGCTACACAGCTAAAGCATTCAGCTAATCCGGATTCCTTTTTGGAGGTCTGAGGCCTGGGGTTAATGTTGGAAAATAGTGTGGTTAAAAGAAGTTTTACTTAAGGACAGCCTTGGACTGTTTCTTCTATTGTTCCTCAGTCCCTTTCTTGGGTTTGAGGCTTCACCTAATGCAATATGTTTTCAATTATTGATACAAAAGGGGGTGCTACATAACAGTATGGAATTTTACTTGACTATGGGAACCACAAGAAAATACAAGGCAGAGTGCTGATAAAAAAAACAAGGTAGAGTACAAATGAATCCTCTATTTACCAAATGATGAATTATGACGTCGCTGTCTCAGTGACCATTAAAGTTGTCTGACTTACTGTCAAAGGCCTTGAGAATTGACACCTGTCATCTCAGTGTGCCTTCAACCCTTCCAATTAGTGCTTGCACAATGATATATGATCCTTGTTAAAACAAGATATGTAATTTAGGACCAATATCAAGTACAGGATCAATTATATGAAGGATATTGTACCATAAGGTAGGAGAATTGAGAGGATAGATGTGGGACATGTGGGAAGAGAGAAATAGATGAATTATTGAATATAAGGAAGCATCTTTGGAAGTACTAAGGGAACACATCCTTTCCCTCAGTTCCTAGGTACTGGCAGCAGAAAAATTCAAAAAGATCTCTTGTGATGACTTGAGGAATCTACTAGAAATCCTAAACTCTCCCCTAGTGACTCGTAGAGTTATGCTACATTCCTACCTTCTGATAGTAAATCGCAGTTGCAATTTGATGGTAGTGCTAGACGTGACCTAAGGCCTTCTAGCATTTTTTCTGAGGGAGCGGTCTCTCCAATCTGATATTTCTAGGCTTATAGTAGCTCGATGACACGAACAGGCATGTGAGCTATACATAGGAACTGGTATAGCTAAACAGCTACATACTCCCCTGTTATTAAAGAAGACTCGGTCAGCAAAATACTTTGGGGTCAAATGGTTGGTATTGGGCCATGGAGGCTGGTCTACCATTCAAATAAATCAATATTTTTGAGCACTTCAGATGATTTCCCTAGAATGTGAATGTAATCATACTCTCTTTTGCCTTTGGATAATACGCAATACAGATCATTTTTTCAAAAATAAGTGGCATTTTACTGATAAAAAAAGTGACAGCCTTTGGATAATACACAATACAGATATCATTTTTCAAATATAAGTGGCATTTTACTGATAAGAAAAAAGTGACATTTCACATTTGTTTGACAGCTAGTCCCAACAGCTATCATTTGGACTGAAAGGAATAGATGGTTGTTTTTAGTATAGTCTAAATGTGTGGTGGAGTTGATGCAGAATTGTTTCTTGGAGTTCTGTATCCAAAGAGTTTGCTGATCGGCCCCTGATTCAGCATTGTAACTGTCTTGTTATGGGATTCCTAGCTTTCTGTCGTATCCATAGTTTTCAAGGCATCTAGGTGATTCTGGGTGACACTGGGGCGCCTATTCACCTAGGCGATAAAAATTTTATAATATAAAAAACTAACTTTTGGTTAATTCTAGTTTTATATACCATTCAGCATGTATAAATGAAAAAATAGCAATTCTCTTTATTAAGAACATTAAATTTCCTCTAAAAATGTGGCAAATCATCACATCTAAAAGATAAAAATCTTTTACATATATTAATTTCATTATTTTCAAAAACAATACTACTATAATAAGTATTTAATAGAGCAATTTCATATCAATTAACAGCTAAAGAAGGTTATTAACTTTATATGATAAATATTCAAGATGGAAAGTAAAATAGAAAAAAACAAGGATGGAGTTTCTGTTTTATTTAATGGGAGGGGGAGAGAGAGAGAAAGAAAGAATAGAAAAAAAGAACCTCTTTATAATTCTATTCTTTCTTTCCTCTTTTCTTTTCTTTCTTTCTTTCTTTTTCTCTCCTCAAAACCTTTTGATCTTTTAAATTTCAGTAGTAAAACATTAAAACAAAGTATAATTGATATATATATATATAATAATAATAAAATGTATTAACACGTACATTAATAATTTAATATGATACAACAATATAAATGTTATTATAAAAAGTGCCCGCCTTGTCATTTTTGTCACCTAGGCAGGCACTTAGTTGCCTAGAAGGGCGCATAGTTGCTAAAAGTCAAGGTGCTTGGGCAAGGTGCCTTCTTCAAAAAAAAGTGTTGTCTGTAATGTTCTTAGCTGTTCATTTATGTAGTAAGCAAAGAAAGAAAAAGAGAAAAACATTAGGTAGAAGCATCCATTTAAGAATCCATGGTATTCCAACATGTCCTTGACATGGAGTCAATCCCATGCAAAATTGATACTCGTTTTTAGAGAATAAAAACCTATTCAGGGACCTCACCTAAGAGCTTAAGCTTTTAGGTTGAATGGATCTTTAATATGGTATGGTATCAGAGCCTGTTTGACCAAGTGATCTAGTGTTCAATCACTGCTGGCCCCATTATAATTAACTAAAGTTCAGCATAAGGTATGGGTTGGCCTGTGCTTGTCCATGCTTCAAGCCCAATAGACTTTTGCACGAGGGGGCCTGTTAGAGAATAAAAACCTATTTAAGGACCTCACCTAAAGCTTAAACTTTTAGGTTGTACGGTTCTTTAAGAATCATAATCTTCATCCTTGTCTTCTTTTCCATCTGAATTGTCTTTGATTTGCATCTATTTCCTCTTCTTTCCTATTGTATATTGGTTGATTTTTTTTTTCCTTTTTTATTTCTTAACAAGGAATTGGGATCAGTTTGAAGCTAACAAATCGTTATTTGGAGTAAAGAGCACCTTTAATGAGGAACTTTATACCACAAAACTTGAGAGAGGTCCTCATATGAGAGAATTGGAAAGGGAAGCTACAAGAATAGCAAGAGAAATCGAGAATGAAGAAACTCATGATCTTCATTTAGCTGAGGTGACCAATTACCTACTTATCATGCTTTCCTTTGCTCTTATTGTCTGATTTGCTTTCTTCTTGTTTGATTCTATCAAATTTTGACAGTTTTACTGATCCACTCAACAGGAAAGAGGCCTTAACTTTCATGATGACTATGATGAGGAGGCCAGGTTCTCATCAGTACTCAGGGGGGTTGATGATAGTGGATATGAAGAAAGTGAGGACTCAGCATTGGATTCACATAATTCTGATACCTTTGGAACTTCTTCTGGATCTGTCATTAGCAGGTCCTTTTCAGATGTGGTCAGAGGAAAGACCAACGATGGAACTCATGCATCATCAAGCCCTTCATTAATGGTAGCCCTGTGACCATTTTCTTTCTATAAAATATTGTATTTATTGGTAAGGATAGCTAAGGAGTTGAGCTTTCTGCCATTTAATCTTGCATAATACGATCTTCTATGGTTTAGTAGTGGTAATAATCTCAAAAGACACATTTAGCTTGAATTGCATTTTTTCGAAGAAGGTAAGGATATTGTAGTAATCACAAAAAAGGGTGGTGTACTCCATGTACATTGAGCTGTTACACATGGCAGTTGGCGTTCTTTACAAAAAGACTGGCTATTGAGAAAAAGGCCCTCAGGATAAGAAGTGAAACTCACCCTATGAATTGCATGGTGTTAAAATAAACATTTTTCTGGAAGGGTTCACAAAAAAGACTGGCTATTGAGAAAAAGACCCTCAGGATAAGAATTGAAATTCACACCCTATGAATTGCATGGTATTAAAATAAACATTTTTCTAGAAGGGTTCTGGAACCTTGCATGAAAGATAGCCACAATGAAATACTCCATAGCATATTTAATTGCTGAACTGGGACAAAAATATAGAAGTACAAAATATTCATCAAAATAGAGATGTTTATGTCTGAAGAAGAATCATCTCTCTCCTACCTGTGCCTTCTTTTTCTCCTTCTCCTACTTTGTGACATGTAGTATTTCAAAGGAGCATGTATAAGTATGATCATCTAAACCAAGATCCTGTAGAATAACTTCACACTCTATGTTACTCAGATACGACAAGGATATAGTTGGAAAGTTATCTAATACAAAATTTATGCTATAAGTTGAAGTATCAGGAATCAGATACAAAATTTATGCTATAAGAAGAAGTATTGAGAATGATATGGCACCCTGGTACAGATACATGGGTATCATAGTTTACACTTTATTCCTCCAAACAGACAAAAAAAAAGGAAGTATAAAATGCATTTTGCACAACTCATCATCTAAGCCTTTTCCCAACTATATGAGGTTGGCTACATGAATCCGGTTTCATGATGTTCGAACAGGTATTTATATCCAGTTACATGAGAATATTCTTTCGGTAACTACTTGTTCTGACGTTGCTTCCTTGAGTAAACAAAGTTATGGGTGGAGTAGTACTCACCCTCTTGCCTAGAGCAGCCACTTGGCCAGTAGATGTCTGGGCCTGGGCTGCAGATGTGCTTGCTGGTACTAGTTGTGGACTTTGATCCCTATGAACTTCACAACATGAGCCCAGAAGAAGCAACTTAGGAGTTTTTCCTATCTGTTCTCCTATCACCAGCACCAACCCTAAGCCTGGCATCCTTTTGGAAATGTTCAACGTAATATTCTTCCAAAGTACATACTGTGACTTTCTCAGACATCTAATTCGTCGCTTATAAATGGCACCATTTATTCTCATTTTTAAGTTAATGACTGATTATTGATAGTTCTCTCTCTCAAAAGATGTTCATTGGATTTGCTTGTTGGTCATTTTTTTAATACTTCTGCTTCTTCATGTTTATTAATGTATCTACAAGAATTACTAATTGGTTTTATACTTGGGGTTAATCCCCTGGCCTTCTCATCGTTGCTTAATGGCTATTTGACTCTTTGGCATGACCTTTAAAGTTTAAATTGCATTTGCATTCTTTATCTATATCTAAGATTCCATTTTCTTTCTATTTCTTTGTATTATGCAGGATGAAGCTCAATCTGCTCAATTAAATACTGCCAGGGATTTATGTCATTTTGGATCTGGTGACCTTGCCAAACAGTTGCCTTCAGATTTTGTTTCAAAGAGCTTCACTGCTTTGGAAGGAGAAAACAGGTATCTAGTTAATAGTTTTTTTTTTTTGTTAATTATGTATTTTCTTCCCATTCTGTTCTACTAGAATTGGAAATGAATAGTTCATAACAGATGAATAATGTTGTCCTCAAAGAGTTTTACCCAGGAAGCCCTGATCTTACATTCCTAAAATTTTAGGTTGCAGGAGAACCGGTTCAGAGAACAGAATAGTGGAAATAATTTCCCGAAGGACTTTGAGGAAAGGAAAAATGTCAGTTTTCAATTTTCATTGAGTGTTCTCTTTGTAGATTTGCATGCTATGCAGTTTTGTCATTGATTTTCTTGGGTTTCATGCTTATGCATGCATTCTTATATCTACTTTATATTTGTTTTCTCTATGTTGCTTAATGCAGTTCAGTGAGGAGGTGCAGCCTTCAAAACTAGAGGGTGAGTAGGATCTACATTTTTATTTGTTAAACATGTTAGACCATGTATGTTTGTGGTCATGAATGTTTAACAAGTTTGCTTTGTCTATTTTCTGATATTGGGACATAATTTTACGGTGAGGATTAAAAAATGATGTCCTTGATTTTAAAGTTGTAACCATTTTTAATAGAATTCCTGCAAAACGTCAATCCCTAGCTTCTTGCTGCAATTCTATTATCAATATTAGCTTATAATACTTGTCCAATGGTTAACAAGTTGTGAAATGGAAGTGAGTGTTGAATGATTATGAGAATTTATGGCTTAACAGAAGATATGGCCTAAACTGGATTGCATTATGGAGCCAGACTCATGTAGCCAATTCCATATGGTTGGGATCAGAACTAGCCAAGCTAAATTAGTTTATACTCTAGCTAGTATGCATTGTGACTGCAACTTCACCTCAAAGTAGCATGCTAGAAAACCTAGAGGAGTAGAAGTATCACTTTGGACCTTGAATGGAATAGTTTCAGACAAATACCGAGTGCATGATGATTTTGTCTTAAGTTATCCTGGAGCATGGCCTCTTGTCTGTAGGAAATTCCAGTGGGAGGTGGCTCTTCATCCCATCATTATTCCTCTTAACTCTCAACTGGTCTCAACCCTAGGTAATTTTCATGTTACTCAATATAATCCTGCTATAACCACCTCTCCTCTTGTCTTTTCCGGCATGCATACAGTGCATGTGTCCTATGTTGATGATCAGAACGCCAAAGCTTTGTTGGGCGGTTTCAAAGTGATTTCTGAGGATGATTAGAGGTCACAAGGTGATTGGAGGGGATAAAGGAGAACTTGGAAGGGAATGCATCAATAGGATATCTTGTCTTCTCCAACATGCCTACAGTCTACGCCAGTGTCCTAGTTGATGATCAGAATGTCAAAGCTCTGTTGGGTGATTTCAAAGTGATTTCTGATGTTGATTAGAGGTCACAAGGTGATTGGAGGGGGTAAAAGAGAACTTGAAAGGGACATTAATAGGATATGGATTTGGTCGCATAGTTTCCAGGCGAGCTAATGGATAGTGACGGAGAACGTGTGTTTGGGTTTGATGGGTCAGTTGGAGAAAAAAAAAATGGTCTTGGGGGAAAGAATCATGAGTCTTCACTTAGACTAGCCAATAGGAAGACAGAATCACAGAGTATGCTTTTATGTACTTTAGTGCTTTATATGATTAATTCCTCCTAGGCCCCTTCTGGAGGGACTGCATTGGATCAGCACCCTCCAATCATTTTCCTTCTATGACCTTTCAAAGATGTGGAGGCTAAAGGGTTATTCCAGAGATGGAGAAGGATGAAACTCCAGTTCTGGGTCCTAATGGATATACAGTGTATTTTACCATGATTGCTGCTGGGACATTATAAAGGATGGCCTATGTCAAGTTTATGGAATCATATGAGAGTGGGAGGGGGGATCAATAAAGCACTGCCATGGTCAAGTGCTGATAAAAATAGTAGATATGTAGGAAGCTAGGCACTCTCATCTCTATAGTTTTATATGTGTTAGTCTGGTGGATAGTTTTTCTGAGGTCATTTTTTAAATAATTTCTAATAGATGTATCAGGTGTTTTGGATATTTATCCTTCTGAAAGGGGTTTCTTTCAAAGGATTTGAAATTGTGGACCCAATTCCAATAGATGAGGTGGCCTCATAGAAAGGGCTTTGTTTCCATTATAGAAGGCTTCTGATCATGCATATTGGCCTCCTTGAAAAAATAGAGCTTTAGAGAGAAGTGGATCAAATTCCAATGGATGAGGTGGTCTCATGGAAGGGGTTTTGTTTCCATTATAAAAGGCTTATGATCATGTGTATTGGCCTCCTTGAAAAAGTAAAGAGCTTTAGGGAGAGTGGAGATTGTGGATTAGAGGCGGGTGGTCATTGACACATCACTAAGTGCTTATGACTTTTTTGGCTAAGAAACACTTATTGCAGGGCTATCCCTTATTTTCCCCCTTCCCTTACTTTAGTATCTGATATTTAAGTAAGTTGACATCTAGAGCTGAGTGGTGGTGGCCTGGTGGATCTTATGAGAAGGTTTAGGAGTAGGATTGAGCTTTTTTTTTCTTTTTTTTTTTTCCATGGCTTATTGCTTCACTTTAATGTAGGGCTGTCAATGGACTCCAAAAGTTCGAAACCCAATCTGACATCTGATTTGATTATCTTAGATTTGGATGATCCATTTACATAATTGGGTCAGATTTGGATTTTACAAATTACATCTGATTAATAATCAGATTTGTTGCTGCCAAAGATATGTGCACCTACATCAAGATCAGATGTGGATTTTGCTCCATGTGGTCCTATTAAAATCAGAGTCTGATTATTTTATAATATATTGATTAAATATATAAAAATTATATAATTATACATAAATATAAAAATATATTTTATATTAGTTTATACATATAATTATTCAATCTCTCATATTTATATTAATTTATTATATATAAGTTGAAAGTAATTAATTTTTAAAATTTTTTCTTTATCTAAAAAAAATATGAAGCTGAGTTGGATTAAATCTGAATCCAATCTGAGCCTGAGATCCCCAAATCCAATCAGATTTCAGATCACATGCAGATTTCAGTTTTCATTAGTCAGATTGGATTCAGATGTTACTGAATCTGATTTGGATCCGACCCAATTACAGCCTCACTTTAATGTGATGAGCACCTAATTGTTACTTGAAACCCCAAGGCATTATAGTTGTCTCCTCAAGAAAAAATGACCCTTGAAAACACTGCATGAGTGCATATTTGTAAATAGATTGTATTTTTATTATTTACTTGGTTATGTTGAATTCAGAGTAAAGGGATGATGTGAAACAGAGTCCAGGTTGTTGACCTTTGGTCTCTTTTCTTGAAAACTGCAACCTATCAGCTGCCTGTGTAACTTCAACTTCAATGTTTGTTTTTTTAGTCCTTCCCATGTCTTTGTATAGCTTTCATAGATCTTGTAGTCAGGTGAGCTAATATCGGAGGATGCCTTTTAAGTGGTTCAAATCTTTAATTATGTTGGCAATAATTGTTGATCTGATTGTATCATTTTAGCATCTTCCAATTATAAAGCTACATTGTTAATCATGTTGAAGTGCCATAACTGATGTAGATGCCCAATCAACACTGAACTTGAAGAAAGCTATTTCTGATAAAGGGGGGTTATCTCCCAGTGCCACAGCATATGATCCTTCATCTTCTCTTCATTCAAAGGGGCAAGATTGCGTGATTCCTTTTGGCAAAGCATCATATTCTACAGCCAAAGAACATGATGCAACTCAACCTGTAAACTCTCAAGGACGACCTGGTAGTTCTACATCTTCAACTTCAGAATGTGTAGGTGGAACTTCAGCTTTAAGTGGTCCTGGTTTGCCTCCAACCTCATCCATGGGATCATTGTCTTTAGGGAAGTCCACATTAAATCCCCATGCCAAGGTGACATTTTTTCTCATGTTTTTACATCCCTACAACCCCTCCCCCTGCATCCACCTTCATGGTTTTTTTCCTTGGTAGTCTTGATTTGCTTTCTGATTAGATTTTGTGTTTCAGGAATTCAAGCTCAATCCCAATGCAAAGAGTTTCATCCCATCTCAAACGCCTTTGAGGCCTTCTTCTCCAGGAGCTGAAGGTTCCTTTTACCTCCCACCGAATGCTACTGCTGTCCAACATATACACGGTTTACCAGTGGGCATTGGGGTGAGCTCATGAAGACCAACTCATGTTCCTTATTCCTTTTTTTTTTTCTTGTCACTTTAAATAGTTAATTGTCTATCCCTTTTTTTTTTCTGTACTACCTTCCTACTACACAAAGTAGTGTTATTTCTCATTGATGGCGAAGGCTGCTAAGATTAGATTTTTGAGTTCTTACAACCCCCTTAACCAATTGGACAAGTTCTTACTTCACTCCACCCAATCTGATTTATCTTGGGCACATTATGAGAATGTTGAAACTTGATATTCAGATATTTTTATGTTTATAGACATTCCTCCACTGGACAACAGTCTTTTCTTTTTGTTGTTGTGGGCTGGCTGAAAAAGGGGGAAGGAGTAATTTGGCAGTTAAAGAATGAATTTAGGTGCTTCAAGCAGGTTTCTAAAGGCATGATAATCCGAATAAAGTGGATTACGAATTCAGTTCAATCCACGTTTTAGGCTGTTTTGTAAATATTGGAAGTGATTTTGGGCTTGGTCTTTGCCGCCACTCCTTGTTGTACTCCTTTTTATAATTAATAAATCATTTTTGTGTTGCTGGTAAAAAAACATTATTTTCCTTTTGTTTTCTCAATTTTCTTTCTTCGATAAAATAAACTTTTTTTTTTTAATTTTTCTTGATAGCAGCATGCCCATGTTCACTTTCTATTCAGATCCTTTTTTAATAGTTAAGAACTATTTTGACATGAGTCCTGAATGGCCATGTTGACCACGGTGGGATGGCAAAGCAGGATCCATTTAGCTGATTCGTATGGTTTGAATAAAGCTTTGCTGTTAGAGTTATTTTTACAACGTTTGCAGATTCAGCCCTCATTTGGACACCAGCCTGTTATTTACAATCCACAGACTGCATCTATACAATCACCTCAGGCATATATCCATCCAAGTGCACCAGTGGTATGCAGATTTGGTTTTATTACACCTTTCTCTTTGTACTTTTCTATTGATAGTTTATGCTGCCTATCAATTTGATATACCCATAGAAGTGATGGAGTATGATTTTGTTTTCCCCTTTTTTGCAGTATGGGCAGCAGATGATTCTTGGCCACCCTAGACAATTTTTGTACATGCCAAGCTACCCTCATGTAAGACTGCTTGAATAATGCTTTTTTATTATGATATGCATATTCTTGTTTGGTAACTTATCATCAATTTTATTAAGTAATGGTAAAATAAAGTCTATACATCATTTATCAAAAAATAATAAAGTCTATACATTGCAAAGAGCACAAGTGGTACCCAACCCATCATCATATTCACTCTGTCCCTGCCTTGGCTTTTGAGAGATTCTGCTTGCATCATACCAATCCCCATCAGTGTTCGTGACACTCCATAAAATTTGCTCCCTATCAGTCCCCTGTCTTGCTAGAGTGTCATCCATCCCATTTGCAGATCTACATACCCAAACAAAAATTGCATTCAACTCCTTTGCTATGTGCTTCTTACTTCCCTCACCGTATTTCTGTTTTTCAATGGAATTGGGCAATTTTGTTTCAGCCAACCTATTATTTTCCTTGAATCACCTTCCACCATAATATCTTTAAATCCCAATGATCTCCCCAAACTCAAGCCTTGAATTACAACCAACATCTCTGCCTCTATTGAGTTCTTTCATCCAATTGGACCTGGAAAGACTATCTTTCACTACTCTTTTGTGGTTTCTAAAAGCTCCCCCCGCTCCTAACTCCTAAGGCTTCTGGGCTGCCTAAGCTGCCCCAATCAAAATTCAGCCTTTACATATTCCTCGAGTTCAGGAGCTACACTGTTTGTTTTCTTATCATATGTATCGACAATTTGTAAGTTCTGGTAGCTGAGCCTGGTTGCAGAGGCTTTCGCTCTAATAGAAAATTGTTGCCTTGTAGTTGAGGTGTCTTAAAATAACAGAGTTTATGGGGCTATGATACCTGAAATACATGTACTGGGGGGGTGCTTTGTGGAGAAGAGGCGAAGCTAAAGTGCATCATCACACAACTTTGAGCATAACATTAGGCATGAGGTGTGTGGCTTTTTAAAATCTCGAGACAGAGGTATGAGACATGACATATTACATGTTTTTCTTAAATTTATATAAAAAACAGACCAAAGTCCCATAAGATTAAGGTAAACTGATTGAAAAAAGGATCAATGCAAACTTACCAAGTTTTGTTTCTCAAAAGATTATAGGTAGCTCATGATCCAAAAAAACTACATATTTGATTTACTTCCCATAAAATGTTCTGATGGCGCTAATACGGTTATATTGTTTCAATTTTCAACTAAATCTAACTTTCTCTTTTTTTTCTCTTTTTTTTTTTTTCAAGCTACACAATTATAGCTTACATTTACAGAAATGTTCTTAAGCCAATAAGATTCAAATTTTTCTTATTTTTGCTTCTTTAATTCCATTGACACAAATTCTCTAGCTAGGACTGACCTTTTTCTGAGATAATTTTTAATTCATGTATTAATTTAGTTAATGATAACCTGTGCCCCAATCTTTGACATTCCTACAAAGAATAAATATGTTATTTTGAAATGCATAAATCTTAAAACCTATGTGGACAAATTTCAATAAGATGAAATAGAATAGAATCAATATTTGATATTTCAAATGTGAGTAGAAAGTCTTTTTTTGTCAATGTACCAATTTAAGTTTTTGAGTTTATGCTTGTTCCATCACTGGCAGATATATGAATGAATGCTTCCAGAGCTTTGGCATGACATTTTTGAAATTTCCAACACGGTAGCTATTTCCAAGTAATCAAACCTCTGAAACTGACTGATTTCGGCATTCATGGCTGGCCAAAAGAACACAGAGTGCTCTTGCAAAAAGAAATCAAGGTATAAAGGTGCAACATGAGCTGGGTTGGCTTTCGCCAACCCAAAAAGTCAGGTTGGGTTGGGTTGAAGTTTGGATTAGGGTTAGGGTTGAAAATATGTACCAGACTATGGGTCAGGTTAGGGTTGAGGCCTTGGCCAATTGAATGGTGGATACTAATCATTACATATTGGGATCTATGGTGACTCTAGCTAAAAAGTCTTTGGTTTTAGCTTGAACCTCTTGCAACATTAAAAACACAGAAAAAGATCATTATAGTGCAAGACTTATTTATAAAGAATAAATACGTTCTTGTGAGGCTTAAGCTTCATTTATGTTACTTATATGCCTCATCTCATGTTTCATCGTTTCATTCAGATTAGTGAGGCTCAAGTTTACACTATATATTAGTTTTGCTTCTTGATATCAGATTATCCGCTCCAATACATGCTAGGCACGGGGTTTTACCTACCTGCCCGTGTTTACACTATATACAAGCTTGCAACTCTCTCTTATATAATTTGGTGTTCTGGACAGGAAATGCCATACAAAGGAAGCGATTTCTAACCACTTGAGCTTGGTAATGCATTCTCAGTGGCTATAGGTGCTTGTAAATAACACCATTCTGAGAGAGGAGACAAAATTTCATCACAGAAACCCAATGTCTCAGTGTTCAATGTGAAGATTCTGTAGCACCTTCTAAAAGCCATAGGAAGGTTAGATGCTTCAAATATCCATTTGATTTTGTATTTGTATTTTCCAAAAAGAAGAAAAAAAGGAATTTTGTATTTGTATAATTTAAGTTACTATTAAGAAGTATTAGTGTAAGACGTCTGCAAGTGGAAAGGCAAATTGAGCACGATTCGGCCTAGTACTTTGGTGGGTTTAACCCGAGTCTGAACTCTGAACCGACCTAATGTCAGGCTTTGCATTGGTGGGGCTTGAATGAATGTTTGATTTGTGGTGTAGGCTTGAGCTTGATCGAAGTTTGGGTTGTGGCCTAGACTAAGGCCGACCCAACCAAACCCACTCTAAGTTATTAGTCTATTATATTATTATCTATATTATCCCATATTCACATGTATAAATATGTATATATTATTATGAAACAGCATCATCTACACCGTAGAGTGTTTATGATATGTATGTGATCAATTAGGGCCCACAAGTGCACAAACATATGCGAGCATACACATATTATACATTCTATGCATATGGCTTGTATGCATTTTTCTTTTATTTTTCCCCAAGTTGGGCTCTAAAACCCAAATAAAATATAAAAGTGCAACACAAACAAAATCACTTTGGATCAAAATAATTAGTAGGGTAAATTAGGAATTGCCCCTAATCTGGATTCCAACAATATTGCCCCACCCCCTCCCCCTTTGTTAGCATTCTTTAAGTTTAACTTCATTGAATATTTATTTTTTGCTGTGTCTCCACATTTCCTAATGAAATCAGGTAATGACATCATCACCATTAATGGACTTCCTTGCTTTCTTTTGCATTCCATCTTCCGCCCCTTTTACTGGCGATACATCTTCTCATGGCTCTTCTGTCAACACGGGTTTCATCCTCACAAAATGTCTGTCCTCATAGCCTTTGCAGTCATTCATCAGGAACATCTTCGTACTTGTGATTTAATTCATGGGCCATGGGGGATATCTTCAATGCACGACTACAAGGGCTGTGGGGACGGTGTCAGGTCGGATATCCAAATTCTTTCCGTCAATCTCAATGTCAATGGTAAATTGGTAACATATAGAGGTATAAATTGGGTCGTGTCGTCCGTGACCCGGTACGAATTTGGACCGGACACAATCCATATATATTTATATATTTTATATATATTATAATTATATAATAATATACAGTATATAATTTATTAATAAAATAAATATTTTTTAAAATTTTTATATTAACTTATTTAATTATTGCATATATAAGTAAATTTATACACAAAATTCATATAAACTTAAAATTTTTAAGTTTTTTTTGTCAATTATTTTTAAATAAATAACTTTGCCCTGATACACGTTCCGGCCCATGGGTCATGCTGGACCGACCCTCAAATTTTTCATCAGGGCGGCACAGCCCACTTTACACCACTAGTCATTTATGCTTTCCATGAGAGGAAAATGAACAACAGTCGGTGTTGAAGAGCTTGACGAGATTAATTTGTGATGGTTCAGTGATCAATTCTTCCATTTCCATTTCAGAAACCTCACGCCCATTTAATAGCTTACATCTCATAAATGTTACTTGCTAGAGAAAGCTTTTATTACATCATCAAGCACCTCTTGCATATAAGGAAAATTTATGAAACAATAATTCCAACTTGAAAACCCCTTCGGAGACTGCTTCAGGCCAAGGATCGTAATATTGATATATTAGATACCGTCTTCGGAAGGAGAAGTACTAATTCTGGGAGCCGATAGTCCTTCCAGGTAGACGGTTGCTTCCATTGAAAGAGAGATTAAGAGAAAGTTAGAGCAGTGAAAAGAAGGATGCAAAAAAAAAACCAACCCAACCCAGCTCTATTTCTTGTTCAAAAGGAAGTTGAGATTATGTTTCGACCATACTCTTCTTCAAAAATGGCGTCATTTGATGCTCTATTTCATATACAAATCTAAAGAAAAAAGAGGGGAGAGAACCATTTCATAAGCAAAACTAAACAAGATTTTCCATGAATTTCAAGAAAATTTTAACCCTTGAAAAATGAGGAATTTGGTGCTGACAGTCTCCACCAGTTTCTATTCCTTTCCTGTTTTCATATCAATTTGGGGACGTAAACCGGCAAGCGTTTTGTCCGATCGCATTGAAAGCACAGTTAACCTTAACCCAATGGCCTTCTTGAAAATAACCCAATGGCGTGAAAATGGCTATTTTTCTCATCTGGATATTTGTTGTTGTCAGCACATTAATTTTGAATGGCAATTTGGTAATTTTAAATATTACTGTCAACCCCATTATCGGGTCTGGGCAAAGTGTTAGAATCTCAAAGTTTAGGGGGATCTTTATTATAAATGAAAGTTGAGGGATTAAGTGTCACTGCAATGATGGTAATCTGTAATTTACCCTTCATGATATAAATATAAATAGAAGGGAGAGCGAATTGAATTTGTTGTAAGCCATTTATAGCCCCATTATTTCTATCGTAATTGAACCACAAACAAAATGAAAAGAAGTGATTGTTGCAAGGGTAACTGATTTTAAAGTTCTAATCTTTAATCATGTTTTGGATTGCAATCCAAGGAAAGAAGACCCGTAATTACTTGTTGAAGCCTGAAGCAGATGCTTTGCCTCAAATGGTTGAAAAGCCAAAGGAATACAATTTAGAAAGCTATAGGGTGTTATTTGTATCGTATCGGATTCGAATTCGAATCAGGGTATATCTGAATTAAATTTGATTTGAAGATCCAACGAATCTTGTAAATATGGATTTGAATTCGAATTTGATGAGAAAATCGGATATTTGGATCTGAACCGATTTGACTTATTTGAAAAAATAATAAATTATTAAAAGAAAAATAAAAGATAATAATTTAAATAAAGAAAAACAAAAAAAATACAATTATTATAAGAAATATATACATAATATAAAAAAATTATAAAAATGCAATATATATATATATATATATTATTTGATAGGGGTGATCCAAATTGGATGTAATTTCTGATTTGATCCTATTATCTGATCCAAACCAAAGATCTGAAGTGAGGATATCTAAATCCGACAAAATAGGATCAGACTTTGGATTGGACCGGGTCATGATCCGATCCATTTGCACCCATAGTAGTGGCTTGTGGGTAATAGATTCAAGGAGTAATTTGAGTTCATTCCACCTCAAAATTTATAATGTGATGTAGAGTTCGGGTCAATGTTAAGGGGGAGAAGATTCTCAATTTAGAGGGATTCTGTTTATGGGGGGTGGTAATAAATACATTTGAGGAATTAATTTATGAATTCTGAGATGGGTTATAATGTAAAAAGGCCTAGATTCAAACATGTTCCAAGTGACCTTGGGACTGGTTCCTGGAATGAGTTACATAGGTGTCCAACAGCACATTTCAACTGTGCATTGGGAATCTCCCGGTAATGTTCTCAATGCACGCTGAGATGTATATGTGGGGTGTCTGTGCCTGATGTAATTTCTCCCAGTATGGCAGTATCCAATCCATCCATAAAGTGAGAACACATTTCCTGCAACCACATAATCAGGACAAGCCCAAAACCCCATTGATTTTTGAACACACCAATACTTTTATTCTACACCAGCTTGACATGAAGAACGGGATCTGCTCCTCACACATGGGCACCTCACAAACACATCCACCATGTATTGAAAATATCTCCCATAAATAATAAATTATAAATAGGGGAGATGTTCCTAATGCATGGTAGGATATACGTATAAGGTCGGTGTAAGGCACCGTGTGAGGAAAAGATCGGGTCTCTTAACGTGCTGTTTTATCTACCTGTTCAAAAAATCACTTGGGGTTCTCGGGTTTATTCTGCGAAGAGGTCGGAGAGTATGTGCCGAGTGATGACTACTCTCCTTATAGTAGTTAAAGGACCCAAAAAAGTAAAAAAATAAAAAATAAAAGCCCTTTGCATAGCCAACAAGGATGGTAGATATTTATTCTATCTCTAGATTAGGACTTAGCTTTTCTTATAATTTATTTATTGTGCGCATCATCGCTTGGCTTCGCTTCGGAACAAGATTCCTAATCCTTATCTAAGCCGACCTTTTTTTTCTTTTTGTTTCTTTTCATTCTTATCCTTATCCTTTGTGTTAAAAAAAAAGTATTTTCTAACCATCTATCTATATTATCATTTTTAATGGAGACGTGCCTCCATTCCGGGGCAAATTAAAGGCATATCATTGACTTGGAGCTTATGACATCACATGGGAAGAGACTCAGCTTCTCAACAAAAAAATAATAATAATAATAATAATAATAATAATAATAATAATAATAATAAAGTACATCGTACCTCCTATTTAGAAGTGTAAAACGGACGTCTAAATGCGGGCTGTGCCGTGTTGGCCCGTAGACCGTTTTGGGTTGTATTGTTCTTCTTATGGATAATTTGAGGGGTCTTTTCTGAAAATCGGTAATCGAAACCGAATCAAAACCAGTTAGTTAACCAGTTGATCGATTTAGTTAACCATCGGTTTGCTTCATTGGTTTTCGGTTTTCTAGTTTTATAATATATATTATAAAAATATGTATAAAAATATATAAAACATTATATTTTAAATAAAATATAATACACAATACATTATATATATATATATATATATATATATTTAACATAATTAATTTAAAAACACCCCTAGACCCAGTTTTTTAAAAACACCAAACCGAAATCGAACCGACCGGTTTGGTTAACTGATTTTTTGGTTCCCTGGGCTAAATTGGGCCAAACTGTTTTTTTTTTTTTTAACATTTTTTATTTTTTATTTCTTTGCTAAGTAAAACTAAAACATTTAACTTTCCTTTGGAAACTATTTGAAAAAATAAGAAATTTAACAAAGAAATGAAAAAAAAAAACTTAACCAAATAAGAAGTAAAAGAGACAAAAACTCAAAGTGAATAATAAATTAGAAGAAAAATAAGAAGTTTATTTCATTTAAATTTGAATGATACAATGGTTGGATGAATGCAATATGAAAATTGGAAAATGGAATAAATTAATAAAATAAAAAATACAATATAGTTGCAAATTGAAAATAAAAAATTACGTTATTAAAAATATCAAATAAATTAAATAAAATTAAAACAAAATTTATAATAATTTTAAAAAAAATTGCTATACAACTATTTAGTATACAAAAAATATTAACTTCGTCATTTTCTCCCATTGTTCTTGACTCTAATCATTTGCTTTAGGTGAAACATCAGGTGTAGTGTCACTCTGTTGTGCCCTCCTTTGTCTTGTAATCTATCTTCAACATCTAACCAATTTTTAAAGCAGATGCACATCTCTAAACTTTCATCATTCACACAACTTCTCACTTTGCAACAAATGGCATCTTTATTAAGATTCCATCAATTAACTTCTAAACTTATTCTTATTCAGCTGTTTAAAAATTTTTAAATTTCTAAATTACCCTTATTTATTGGGAAATTGTCTAAAACTCACCATGAATTTTCAGCGTTTCCCTTAATCTCACCACAACTTTTCAAAATGTCTAAAACTTACAATGTCAGTAAGCTTTTATTTTTCAAAACTCACCTTCCATTAGTGCACCGTTAATGCTTCTTAACAAAGGTGTCCATGTCAACATAAATAACAATTTTCATGACCAAATTACCCTTGAATGGCGAGTTAGAGGAAAAATGGTCTTATTCAGTTTTCAATTTTCTTGTTTTTTTTTTTTTGCATTTTTAGTATTTTGTTATAATTTCCAATGCTTTTTAAAATTTATGTTTTTTTTTATTTTCTATTTTCTACAATCTATAAATTTTTCTGTATTTTCTGTTATTTATTTGTAATTTCTGTGTTTTTTTTTATAATTTTTTGTGTTTTTTTTTACAATTTTTATTTTCTGTTTTCATTTTTCAATTTCTATAGTTTCTATAATTTGAAAATAATTTTTGAAATTTTACATGTCTAAATATTAAAATGATAATATATTAACACCCGTTAATTTATTTTGTATATATTTTATAGTTAAGGTTAAAATGGTAAAATATTAACACCCATTAGTCTGTTTAATGTCAAGTTAGTGACATGGTGAGTTTTAGATATTTTGAAAAGTTGTGGTAAGTTTAAGAGATGCTGAAAACTCATTGTGAGTTTTGGGCAATTTTCCTTTTATTGAATGATTTAATTTTTTTAATATAGCATTGAAGCCCCCTTGTTGCTCCAATAGATCCATAGAGATTTCTAGTGCATTCAATATTCAAATGAAAATGGACCCCTTAAAGGCCTTAACCACCCAAAGCGTTATGTGTATCTCCAGCCAATTTTGCTTGCTAATTGAGCAATTCTAAGATCTAAAAGTTCAAATAGATTCTTGCGTATATTCCCCAGTCCAATTGGTTATATTCTGACCTTTTTTAAGGCTCAATTCCTAAATGGTGGACCACCACCCCTTGGAGCCTCAAATGGTCCTTGTCGTAGTGGATGGAGATCATATTATTTTGTTAAAATATTTAATTTAAAAAACATCAGAATATCACAATCACACATCAAGTGGGCTAAAGATATTTGCTTTGTGAGCAGAAGAAAAAGAAAAGATTCATGGAGTAGTAGTTGGAGTTTGGTTGGTTACGCAGCGTGTATTATGTGAGATCGAGTCAACGTTAACGCCTCGTCTTTTATCTGTTTGTCTGATGTAGCGTACTCACAGCCACTTGCAGCAGCTGTGCATTACGAATATTTCCTCAAGATGTACATCTATACTAATTTGTTATTCTCTCTCTAATCAATCATGATTCAAATGTATGGGTATTATGATTATTGTTCAATTGCACTTTGCTTCGTTCAAGTCTGAGAGCATTACTTTAATTTCATACTGTTTCAAGTATCATGAGTTGAATTGTAAGTTTGTAACTGCGATCTGTTTCTTAACATAAATATTTCTAAAAGTTGGAATACGAATATCCTTTCAGCATGCTACCTCACGGTTTTCTAAAAACAGGTGGAGCAATCAACAATTGTTATTGTTGCCTATTTTTTACTATCATTTGTTCTGAAGTTTGGAATATCCTTCTGCTTGATTCCTCGCAGTTTTCTGAAGATAGGTGGAGCAATATGACTCGTGTAAAAATGATACTTGCCTTGTAAGCCTAGCAATAAAGGATAAATTTGATTATTCGATGTTCATGATCAGAACATCAGGAAAAAAACAAATCAAAATAGATTTTGAATAAATTGAAGGGTTAAGTAATTTGCAATCCAATGCAGAATTCTGAATGACAGTTCCTATGGTTTACTGGTAGCCCCTTTTTCCCTATAAATTGCATCTTGTCCATGAATTTGACATTAATTTACGGTTAGGATTCTAAATAATAATAATTGATTATTTAGGACTAGTTTTCCGGAGGGCTATCTTTTTGGTTGTTTTCACCTTTCATGAATTTTCAGACAGTGAAAGCTGAGAATCCCTCATCATCTGAGCCTTCACGTGGGGAGTAATTGGGATTTGCTTATCATAGAATGTACTTCATAGTGATCTTATGGCACATCCCAGTGTGTATTGAGAATATCTTCTATAAATAACAATACATAAGTATAGGAGATATTTTCAATATGTAGTTGATTACATAAGTTCTGTTTTGTTTAATACCATTCATTTTTCTTTTAAACCTACTAATGCTAAGAATCAATGTCCTGAAGAAAAAACAACATTGACATTGGATGTAATTGTTATTGAACTTACACTTTGAATATCTACCATCAGTTCATCAGGTTTCATCAAATTTCATTCTTCTATGTTAGTATCATTTTTTTTCAGTGACAAGGGCATCATGGTTTTTAAAATCAAACCGGTTAGGGGTCTGGTTGCAGGGTCGAATGGTCTGATCGTTCGAACCAAATGCTTAATCTGTTCTGATAGAAAAATAAAAAAATAAAAAATTTTCAAAAATAAAAAATTGTCAAAACCGTTTGAACGGTTAACCACCTGGTTCAGCGATTTGCCGACCAAAACCAACAATTTTAAGGGAAAATCTGATTTTCAAAGAAAACAGATGACCAATTTCCGATTTTTCTGATCCGACCATCCGGTCCGGCCCAGTTTTGAAAACCATGAAAGGCACCAAAGTGATCACCTAACAGTCTTTTGGCTCTTTTCAACTTCCAATTACTATTCCTTAGCTACTCTCATTAAGCATCTCAAATCAAACTTGAATCATTTCAAACGGGCCCTTTAATTGGATTGATGGCATTTATGTGACTGAAAACCCATTTGGAGGGGAAAAATCAGAAAGCGACTCTTGCCTTTGGACATGCATACTAATAGTCCTAAGATGTGGGCAATTCAATGTTGCAATCAATCTTCATTCAAAATTGATATTAAATGACAGTGAAAGCATCCAAAATACAGACAAACAGAGGAGCCCGGATCACGTGCCAAGAAAATGCATTCCAACCCCCGACGACGGGTCTAATTTTATGGTGGGCCCAATTTCATAGTGAGATGTCTGGTGTTGGATTAAGTTGGCAGGTGATAGAACGTGTTTTGTTGACCGGCGATCTCAACTCCAAACAGAGCCGGTTAAAAGATTGAGCGAAGGGATTTATTGATTATTTCGACTCTCAATCTTCATCCATTTGTTTATATAGATTTTTTATTTTTTTTTGTATATACATATTAATCCAATCTAAGGATAATACATTTTCAACATTTTTGGGTCCGGAATCTCAACATCCACAACAAACAATTATTATATGTGATTTTGAAATTTCATTTATTTCTCTATACTATTAAAATTCCAATCATGTTAAATTTTGATCACAAAGGCAGTGTTTGATCAGCAGGAAAATGGTAGGTAAAGAAAGGGAAATGTAAGGAATCAAAACAAATACAACCTAAACTTTTAATCATATATACCCATCACTTGTCCCTGGGAGTCAGGTACTAGATCTACTTTTAATAATAATAATAATAATAATAATAATAATATAATAATATGATGATGATGATAAATAAAGGTAATTATAATTATAATATGATATTTTTTTCTCTGTAAAATAAAAATGTGAAATAACAGTACTTGACATCATCACATAACAACTTGGGGCTTCAAATTTTAAAATATAACTTCATTTAACATGGTAAAGAGTAAAGTAGTGTTATGTTGATAAACGAGTTGGTTTATAATTATGAAAACTATTTTAACTAACCCCAAATTGTCACCAGTTCCAAATTCAATTTAAGTTTTGGGATCCTGTTATATTGCATGAGGACATGTTGGGGGCATCAGATCAGACACGTATAATAAAGTTTATTATTGTATTCAACATGCGTTGATTCTTATTATTTCTAATTTTTTGTTTTGCGTCTGTCATATGCAAATTAAACAACCACAAAGTTAAAAAGTGTGACCCATTTATACTTTTATAAATAAGATAGGATAAATTTGGGGCGATTTACAATTTACGAGTACCAAAACTTCTTATTTACTAGAAGTCTACAACCTCCCCAATAAGCTAATGTGTGGTGGTATAAATTATTGGAAAGGTAATTGTGACCATCTGATAATTGAACAATTAGGACAAATTACCATCATGCCTTGGCTTGCAATGGCCAAATTTGCGTTTCTCCACAGCCCCTCCTTTTCAAGTCACTGCATTAGCTCTTGGTCCTACAATCAAAGGATGACCCACACTTTTGTTGATGTCATTTTCTTGACAAAATTGGCACTACATCTATATTATTTTTTTTTTTCAAAAAAAAAAAAAAAAACCACCTATCATGAAAAGGCATTAATTCCCAACATGACCTTACTCTAATTTCTGATATTGCGCCCTATCTGCTTATATTCCTTGCAGTTATAATTTAGGCATTTATAAACAATTTTGCCTTGACTTAAAAAATAATAATAATAACCAAATACCTATTTGCAAGCTCGATTATTAGGAGTGAGTTGGGCAGAATTAAATGTGTAGAGATTTTTCTTTTTGATATTTAAGAAGAAAGTTATCATCTTTTAACTCAGAATTCGAACTTTGACCCTTGTGTCCAAAGTTTAAATGTGAAGAGAAAACGAGAAAGTGATGGATATTTTTTAATAATTGATAGATAATCGAGGGAATTTTAAATAAATTGGAAGGGCAGAAAGGGCGGAAAGGGGAAGGAGCTTGGCGTGTGGTCACCGTGGTATCGTATGACAACATTGACAAACGGCAATGCTTATTATATATATATATTTTTTATGTAAATACACGAAGCAAATTAAAGTATTTTGTAATAAAATAAAACAAAAAAAAAAAGAAAAGATAAAATTTGTAAACTATCCTACTGTTTAATTAATTGGCTAACCCTATCTTTATTATTTATATATTATCTATTTATCTTATATTTCTATTATTTTTGACAATTGACTAATTATACTTTTATCGTTGGAGTTTTGTCACAATTCATCATGATCTGTTCATATACCACACAACATGACGGTAATATTTTCAAAATATGACAGTAATACCCTTAAGGGAGGGGGTGTGCTTGTATGCTTGTGCTTATCGTCTGAAAATGCATTCAGTCCTATGGCCCATCAAAAGCAGATCTATTGGTTCAAGGCTTATTTTCGTGTAAAGAGCAGACCTTCACGAAGATTCAACCTTGAAAACTGATTAATTTGAATCATCACAGTTGAGAGCTTTGATCTTTCGAGCATCCCAAGCTGAAAATAGTTGGCTCTTCAAACCGAGAGCTGGGTTGCACCGATGGCGATGTCAGTTGGGAATTTCTGGTGAATCCTGTACGTAATCGACAAATTACATCCAGAGATAACTTTGTTCGGGAATTTCTAGTTGGTGGAGAGGAGGTCGTGTCGTCTCCACTCTTCTAATACTTCCTGATTTCTCTCAGAGCCACCGCCTTAGGTCTGAACCTTGGGTCTTCTTCACTCCACTAGTCGCCCTGGTTTCTCTTAGAGCCACCGCCTCAGGTCTGAAACTCGGGTGTTCTTCACTCCACTAGTCGCTAGAGACGATTTCCTAGCCGCTTTAGTTGCTAATTGCTTTTAGGTTTAGGGAACCCCATCCTTGACCAGTACTGATTGAACAAAACCCAAAGTTAATCCTTCAGAAGGGGCGGAATCCTTCTCCAAAGAAGATTCATCTTCTTCTCTTCCCTCACCCCTAAAACCCCTGTAATTCTTCGCTGAGAGGAACTCTAGCAACGCATGAAACTCCATTGTCCTCCACCTCGCTCAGCCCCTATATAATGATACCCTTATGTGATCATCTGCATCATTCCTTCACAACTTTCTTTGTATGTTTTCTGTAGGAAATGGTAAGAACCAAGCAAATTGCAAGGAAATAACGTTTTCTCTGTCTTTGGTTTAATCTTCTTCTTGATCAGAGACGAAGGGGTTTCCCAGTTGCTCATCGCTAACCCAACAATCGACAAATCATTCGTCGTTTTGACGAGGGGCCCTATCGTTCCGTCTGGTTTATTGTTCTTTCGTCTTGAAAGAACCTTTTCTGTGTCTTCACTTTTCTTCGAGAGATTAACACAGGAAAAAGAAGTTTGGAGAGATTGACGAAACTTTTTGGGTTTTATTTTGAAAATTTGAGAAATGATAAAGGACAAATTCGATATTTTGTTTTTATTAGCATTTAACATCAATGACAATTAAAAACAGTAGGGTTATTTAAGATAATATATAAGCAATAAATATAAAAATAATCAATTAATTTAATAATAAAGATAATTTAAAATTTACCCTAAAAGAAGAGGTGAAATAGTAGGGAGTAGGGAGGGGACTAGGCCCACTAGGGAGGGGTTGGGGTGACTCATGTCATGACTGCCTGCGCTGCGCTTGTATCACTCATGACTCATGACTGCCTGAGCTGCGTTGCGCTTGTATCAACTATCAATTGTATGGCGTGATTTGTTTGCGTGGGGTATTTTTAGAGGTTTGGGTGTTAGCGTGTAAGGGGCAACGTGCCGCGGTTTTCGGTGGAAATCAGAGTTTCAGCAGCAAAGCCAAGAAGGGAGGGAAGACTGAAGAGGTTTCAACAGGGGAGACATGCCCAGATCTTTCCCAACATCAACTGTTTCTCACTTCTTCTCACTTTATCAATACCAAGTACCAACGCCAAAGCCAAAGCCAAAGCCAAAGGTCTCTCTCTCTCTCCTTCATCTTTCTTTTCTTTTCCTTTCATCTTTTCTCTGTACTTCTTCTTCTTTGTCTCCAATTTTCCGGTTCCTTCCTTTTTCTTTTCTTTCTTCGTGGATTTGTTGTTTTTGGCTTATCCGAACATGAAAAACAATGTTCATATTTTAGTTTCTCCCTTCTTTTCTCCTAGTTTTTTCAGTTTTTCTTTTTTTTTTTTTGTTTTTGTTTTTTTGTTTTTTTTGTTTTTTTTTTTTTTTGTTATCATAGTTTATGTAGAGGCTAGCATGCTATCGGTTGTTTGTGTATTTTGGTTTGTATTATTTGTTGATTTTGGATGTGGTTGGACTTTGAGATCATGCCGATGGAATAGCAGTTATGATATTTCTTCTTGGTTTTATACCTTCCGAGTTATAACTACTACTTGCTTAGTTGCTTGCTGCAGTTTTTGACGTGGGTCTTCTTGTTGCATGTTTTGCTTTCCTTGAAAAGAAAAAGAAATTTCTATTTGGGGCGGCAACTTTCTTTGACTCTATGTTGTCCTTTCTGTTTCATTTTTATTGCAGTCCGAGTGCATTTGTTCTAAAATCTGTGAATTTTCTTTTATTCTGCCTCTACTAATTGGACGATGGTTGTATCTTCACTCAATTTGTACATCGGTTTCTAAGTTATCTTCTTTGCGGAATATAGTCACATGTTTATTGTCTGGTTTCATCTTTGTGGTGTTTGGCAGCCGTTCGGGATGAGATTACTTCATTTTTCTTTTTCATACAATTTTAACCAATAGATTCTTCATCTGAAATGATCCCCACGGTGGAAAGGGGATTCTTCCTGGCTCCTGACGCAGAAATCCTAATGATGGTGACTAACATTGACTTGTTATCGAGGCAGTTGATGGAGCCTGGAATTCGTAGCAAATATTCAAATGATTGAGGAATGCACCTCTCGCCAGTCGTATATTGAAATCCTAAGGGGCTAAGAAAATGATAGAAACAATTTCATGTATTGAAATCCTAACATGCCCTGTTTTCGATTTCTATTGGCATCTTGAAATGTTTCCATTTTAGGTGATAAGTTTGTGGCTTGAACCGCATTGAAAATCTAGATTGAAATCGTTTCCTATTAGATGGCTTTATTAGGTCCTATGGTGCTTGGTTATCCTTTCTTGTTTATTTATTTATATTTTGGGGAGGGAGTCAATGTGGAACAGATTCATTTCTTTCTCATTTTTGTTCTTTTGGTCCATTTGAACATGTAAATTCATCATCTAAAATGGTTGTTTTCCTGGGAATCTCATTTCTATTTTTCTCACTTTCCTCTTGAGTAACCCCGTTTTGGATTGTGTGCTAATATGCTAGAGAAACCTGAAATGATTTCATTCTAGATGGCTTTCAAATACTTTATTAAAAGAGATTATATTAAAGTTTTTTTTTTTTTATTTGGCAAATGCCCTTTTGATTTCATGCACAAACATCAAGAAAAGATCTATATTTCTTAGGATATAATACTTTTGTTTCCCATTAAAACATCATAAATTTCCCTCCAAAAAATTGAGGAAAACTAGAATGTCCAAGTATATTGGTATTTTTCTTTTTAATTTCAACAGATTTTTAAGAAATTAGACTTGTCATATTTGAATTTTATGGTTCCTGGAGAGTGCTCTTCACTTTTTAGGTTAGTATCCTTTGCTATTTCTCATTTTAGTTTTTCTATTTGCTTGTTTGTCTGTTTTGTGTTCGGATGGGGGTGTTTCATCATTTAACTTGTATATGGTTCTGGTGATCTCCATGTCAAGTACCCAAGTTTTGTAGGGATTCTTTTATAAGAGGAACTTCTGACAGATGAAGTTTTGAGGAGAAATAGTATTTTATTTTAGTTTTTTGGGTGGATAGCCTAGATGATCATTGCCACTACAGAGACGTGGATGATAGAGTATATACCCTTACCTATTGTGCAACATCAAGACGTTGATGATTCTTTGGGTGTTAATGAGACATGTGGAGTGTGGTGGAGACTGAAAAGTTCATTGGAGCTTCCCTTGATAATGGAGAAGATGGAGTGAAGTAGATTTCAGACAAATTGGAGTAAGAGGACAGAATGTTTGCAAGGTAAAATTCCACTACAAATGCTGTGTGGGGATCCTAGGAAAATATCTTTGGTAGGCAAAATGTTTGCAAGGTAAATTAATTGTATACAAAAATTATTATTTTTACTAAATTTTCTAATAAAAACTTGGAAAAAGGTCATGGGCTAAACTACTAGATTTTAGGGTTACATGGAGGAGATAGACTTCCACGAAATCAGGAGTTCTATTTGATGAGGACGATTTAAGGATATGGTTATACAGTAGAACTAAGTAAAGCCTAAAATCTATTGTTCTAAAAGGTGCCCCTGGGCACATAGATGAGCTACATTTTAAGACATATGCCCCACTTCAACTCAGAAGGATAACTGTGAGGGTTGTAGACTGGGTAAAGACTAGGGAAAATTTTGAGGAGTTTATGACAGATGTCATCATCATAAATTGGAATTACATGGCTGCATCTTAATCCAACAGGGTGGTATCATTATTGGACTGTTACCCCCTCTCCAAGGTGTAATAAAACCAAAATTTGACAGGTGCTGTTTGGGGAATCCAGGTGATTGAGGTAAAGAAGGCCTCTTGGCACCACAAAGAGGTGATTTTATGTATTTTGGACTTATTGGCGTGGGCAATACTTTTATATCAGAATTACTTCCACTATTACATGGCTTGCGTCTTACTTCAAGCCTATTGCCATCTAGATTTGAGGTGGAAGGAGATTAACAGGTGGTAATTGGGTTGATGAGGAGTGGAAATGACAACCTTGGAGAATTCAGAAACCACATTAAAGAAGTGAAATTCCTGGCCTATATTTTGAACTATTGGCTAACACACTTGCTGATCTGTAGAAAGGAAGGGTGTGAAGTGGGTTATGTGCATTTGAATTTGCTGATCTCTAGCAGTTGGTGAATGTTGGAGTGGATCTAGATGGTCCTTGAAACCTAATGTTCTAGTCAAAGAAGTAAAACTTCTAGGATCCAACCTGAATTTTATTCAGGTGAATTCCAAGGTTGGAAAACTGCATGGCAGATAGTCTGGTGAGGATGGGGTCATGGGGATGAACAAAAATACTTTAAATTAGGGAAAACCAGATCTGGGGGTTAATTTTTAATAGAATTAGGGAGCTTTGACTGCCTTTGTTAGCTTATGGTTGTTTCTATGCTCTCCTCTACTTTTCTGATATCTTTTGAGAATAGAGTTGTACTAAAAATTGTACCTCTATCAATAAAGTCACACCTGTTAACAATAAAAAAAAAAGCGTTCTCTTTTTGGAGTATCTGGTGTTCCATTGACCAAATGGTCTCATTTGAGACTATTTCTGTTTCTGTTGGTGGGGTTTTTTGAGCTGTTAATCCATGTCTAGGCCATTAACTCTTTTATTTTTTTTATCAGCGCCTAGACCATTAACTTTCTGTTTGGCTGGGTTGTTTTTCGGGCTGTCTGATTTCAGAGTTCTAGGATATTGGTTTTGTAGGGGTTTGATCCTTTTGTAGGTTGTGGTCTTGGGTGTGTTTAGTCATGGCTTGCTTGTATTGAGAGCCTCCTCTTCCTTTGTTTCTTTTCTATCTTCTTCTCTGTTGTTGTGGGAGAAACATTTGTGGCTCCAAGAGCATCTCTTGCTAATATACCTTGGGATGTAAGTCATGTAACACTTTAGCTTTAACTTTGACGACTGGGAAGAGATAATTCTTGAATCTTCTATTTACTGTCATCTGAAGCCAAAGGAGATAGCTGACATCTTAGCAATTATGTTGTGTGTACATCATGGTTAGGAATTACTACTTTATCAGTTAATACTTAACAACCACTATGGCACTATTTACTAGTATTCTTGACAGGATTAGGTTCACAAGAATAGTCAAATTTCTTTACATATTTGTTTGCTTTTTGATGTTATCAAATTGCTAATAGCAAGAGGCCCTTCCCGAGGTTTTCTTGATTCTTGCCCATTTTAGTTGCCTTTCTTTTGGGAGGGGAGGCTGTGCCTTCTTCTTCTTTTAGACTTGTGGTGGATTATTAAATGGAATCATTTACATTCAAATTCAGACAGTTGGTAGCTACAGTTTTCTCTTGGTAGTAGTTTTGCAATCTAATTAATCCCA
This sequence comes from Nelumbo lutea, assembly GCF_056320005.1. NCBI lineage: Eukaryota > Viridiplantae > Streptophyta > Magnoliopsida > Proteales > Nelumbonaceae > Nelumbo > Nelumbo lutea. Next base: position 3,281,212 of record NC_142689.1, read on the forward strand.
CGTTGTAATCTTGTAGTTGTAAATATCTCATTCACTCAAGTAACGATATTACAATTACATTTAGTTTATCTTTTTGGAGATGTGTTGTTTAACATTGCAAATCTACATGTAATCTGCATTCAACTTTGATAAGCCTGGACCAGTACAGCTTATTTGCTTATTGGATTTCTTTTTTGAAGGCACTTCCTATTCAAGCAAGAAAGGCCTTTGAAGAGATTATTGTGGATCTAGGAGATTTCACATCTTAATTTCCATACATGCAATGAAGAAAAGGACAAAAGAAAGAAAAACATAACCAAGAAAGGTTCTGATTAAAGTTGTATCCAGTCGACATCCCCTTGTGTTGTTAATTGCCTATTGTGGAGGAATTCTGTTGGGTCACAGATGCCAGCATCATCTCTGTCCAAGAGCTTGATCTTGAAGATGGATGCTCAGTCTCAGCATTGTCATAACATAAAGAAACTAGGTCTTCAATCACAAGAGCAGGATTCATCGTCAACTCAATCAACTGGCCAATCTCACCATGAGGTGGAAGCTGTGGGGAGTGGCCATAATGGACAATGCATTTCGGAACAATCTGGTATAAGTTACTCATAGATAAGTGGTATAAAAATGATGTTATTTGTATTAGATTTTATATAATGTTCTTATTTTCCTATTTAAGATTATGAGGTATAAGTAACTTATAAATTTTTTATTGGACTTTTAGATATTGAGAAATGAGATCTTAGGGGCTGTTTTTGGTAACAGCTTTAGTGTCTGAACTAAATGGTATTGCTTTGTCTTTTACTGGATAAGTTATTAAGGAAGTTGTGAGCTCTTTAATGGCTGAAGCTGAAGTTGAGTTGATTACTGTACCCCTGAATGTTTTATTATTTAATTATTTTATCTACTTAAAGACAATGTTTCATTTTTATAAGATGGTGAGGAATGAAAAGAAAACTTGGATTCACTTTCCAGGTGGTGTGACAGTGACATTTGTTTGTAATACCTTCTTTGACCAAGCCGTTCTGGCTTCATTAATGCTTCTAAGGTTGTGCATGCACAGAATATCAGAACTGCAGTCTGCAGTCCCTAAGACAAAGGGCTGTGTAAAATTCAGTTAAGTTAGCTTGCATGTATCAATGTGTGATTTTGAAATGTACTGTTATGCCATGTTACCCTGATATGGAGAGGACAGAGCTGGAGATGGTATAGGATACCAAATTTATACTAAAAATTGAAGTGTCTGACACATATGGCGCCCCTGTACAGGTATTTGGGACCTCTGGGTATATAACTATTATTCGGATGGATACTGAACCTTCCTAAGAACACTTCGACAGGTGCTGAAAATAGGCGACTGATGTAAAAGGACAGGAAAAAACAAAGAAAACTAGGGCAATGATAGGGTTTAAAGCTAGGATTTAGGGCTATGAAGATGGGGTAGGTCTGAGGAATGATTTAGGATTGTTAGAGAATGTTGGGATTTAAGAGAGAATTCTAGAGAAAGAAAATATGCTAAAATTCTGCATATACACAATTTTCAAGATTGGGAAAGGAAATTCTTTTTCATTCCTGACAGGGTTGAGAGAAAAGGTGAAATAAAGAGGACAGTTGACATAGAGGTTTTAATGGAGTTTTTTAGGGTTTCTAGGTTGGATGGTTTCTAGAGAGAAGTTCTAGTCTAGGGTTTTGTGAAAACTCAATGAAAGTTGAAGAAAGGTGGAGGGAACTTGTAGGTTGAAGATGGATCAAATTTAAGAAGTTGATGCCTTCTAATAGATTGAATTACAGCTCAAATCAATATTTAGACAAAGAAGAGAGGGTTTGGGGAAAGAAAATCAACACAAGCTCCAATTTTTATTCTATGCTGCATCAAAGAGAAAAATAACAGATATACACAAGTAACTAGAGTGACTCCAGTTATTGTTCTTCACCATAAATATGAAATTGCTACTGCATTCAAGACCCACAATTTTTTTTTTATTTAATTGTTGATTGATCTGAAAAATTTTATTATAAAGAAGTAACAGAAAGAATTACAACTATATAAAAGCTATCATACTCCACAAATCTTACAAATGAACCCTTTAGCTCCCCATCCCAAATAAAGATCGCCTACAGGGTAATTGTAAGCCCCTGATATAGGTCCTATGCCTCTATCCCATTTCTAGCTAATTCATCTGCTTTTGAATTGGTTGGTCTCCTAATTCATCTGAACTAGGTATTCATTCATTTTTTTTTTTGATCAATAACGAATTCATTGGCAACTTCATTAAATCAGGAAAATGATGATTACAAAGAAGACAAGCACTCTTGTCTTCCAAATACAGCTTGAGCCCTCGAGAAAAAGAAAAGGAAATGAAAACAGTAATTTACAGTTTGGCCCAAAACATTGAGTCCCTTTCTACCCCTTGTTTAGTTAATCCATCAGCCAAAGAATTAGCTGATCTTTGAACCCACCTCATCTTCACTTCCATCTCCCTTACCAACCACTGAAACTTTTTCCTCTGATTACTGTAATTCCATAGGCTACTATTATCTTTATTCAGCCACCCTATTACCACATCCGAGTCTCCTTCAATTATGAGTTTTCTGATATTCATCTCCTTGGCTTTCTGGATCCCTTCCATAACTGCATAAATCTCAGCTCTAAGGGAGTCCCCCACTCCAATTGGGCCTGAGTACAAGGCAGAAATGACCCCATTCTCATCCCTGAAGACACCTCCAATCCCTGACTGTCCAGGGTTCCCTCTATTACTCCCATCAAAGTAGGTATTCATTCTATCAGCCAGAAATCTTGCTTCTCTAATTGTATATCTAAACTCTGAACCTCCATGGTGCTTTTCACCCTTTCCAGCTAACCTATGACCAGATGCGAGTCCCTTTTCACCTCCAATCTATCCTCAGAGAATAGAAAGTTCTGTCTTGATAGTATTCCCAACACCTATCAGTCTAGAATATATTAGTAGCTTAGTCCTTTTGAAGTGAATGAATAAATTTTCAACTTCAAGTGTCCATCATACTCATTTCCTCAATATAAGTTGAGTGTCATGATATTTGCAGAAAAGGGATCAGCCGTGAATTCTCTTTTTAGCTGAGGGATCTTAACCATGAATTATTGGAGGTAAAAAGGGTTGTAAATGGATTGACATTGCGTCAGTTATTCTCATTTTCAGCTGTTTCAATTGGCATTGTGTCAATTTACCAATAGGGTTGTAAATGTATTGAATCAAATCCAGATAAGGTTATATCTGATTCTATTTGATACTTGATAGGATATATCTTCTATGGTTCTATCCTAATTTGATTTGATATCTGATAGATCTGAAAGATCCTGAATCTGAATTCAATTTTATGAAAATTTGAAGTAAATGTAGTTTGAATTGATTCTTAATGAAAACCATGGACAAAAAAAACCTTGTTAGTATGAATGAAAGACAGCAAGATATATATGAAGTACAAAAGGAAAATATATTTCCAAATGTGTCCCCACCTCTCTTATTCCCTTTTGGGTCCTTCCTCTCTACTAAATGACTTAAAACCAGCTCTGTCTCTCTTATCTCTCGTGGATCTTATGCACAATGCACATGTCATATGGCTAGTGTAAATAAAAAAGTTGGTTTTTACCATTACTTTGAACCCATTAGATGATCATGATCATCAATGGTGGGCCTATTGATGTGTGATTGCTACTTTATTCTTCGTTGTGATCCTTTCAAATTCCCTGTGAAAACTGAAAATCCCATAAGTAGATAATAAAAAAGAAAAAAGAAAGAAAACAAAAAGCTGACAACCAAGACCAGTAGATGATAGAGAGTAGAGGGTGGGTGATGGGATTTGATATTTGAAATGCACATTTACATCTAGATATACAGTTAAAATAACTGAGAGAAGTTGCCTCTTGTCCTTTCATTCCATTAATTAGCAACTTGCAAGAACATTTGTGTGTGAGAGAGAAAAAGATAATGAAAATCTCATTATATCCTTTCAGTACTTTAAGCATAACCAGTACTGTTTTAGCTAGCTAAATGAATTGGATACTTAATAGATTGAATTGTCGTATTTCCAATTTTGATCTGATCACTAATCAAATCACAATCTAGAATTCAGGTTTGACTTATTTATTGTTAGTTGGTATCAGAATCCATGTCAAAAGGCTCTGGAAGGCAGTATTGCATGGACATGGACAGAGAAGTTAAAATATGATGTGTATTCCCAGAGTCTGACTCAGCAAGATGAGAAAACATGGACTCATGGACGCATCTATGGAAATTTATATAATATTAAAATAATTCATATTTTCTGAATTAACATTATATACATGCAAACAATGTTACTTTAGTTACTAAATAATGTTTGATACAAAAAAAGAAGGATTCATCTTGTAGTTTAGCTTTTCATTTATGTCAAATAATCTAGGAGATAAAAGGGAAATGTAATATAGAAGTTTCCTTAAGAATCCATGGATTGTCAGACTTGGACACACGACCAACATGACACACCATCCATTTTGGAGAGTCCATGCAACTGCTGGAAGGTCATCTGTTATCAAAACCTTGAGGTTTTCTTCTCAAGTTTGCAGGCTTTAAAAGATCTTGTTTCAGAAGTGGCACATACCTTATTTTGATTTCAATTCTTCCATTTTTCAGGCTTGACAGAGAGTTATGGAAAACAGGCTGGAGATCATATAAAACCAGTTCTGTCACTGGGGACTCCTGATTTGGTTGTACCTTCGCAAATTGATTATAGCCAATCAGTAGTAAGTTTCTTTTATGTATTCTGGTGGACGATTATTATTGTGGGTATTGGTCTGATGTTTCATAATTCATATTTCAGGCCCGCATTCCATACCCTTATGCTGAACCGTATTTGAGTGGATACTTGACTGCGTATGTACCACAGACTGTTGTAAGTACTGACAAATATCTTGTTTTTTCTAACGTACAGATATAATCTCATTTCCAGATTGCTTCCACTTGGTAGAGATTATATGTAAGTTAGGTCACTGGCTCATCTTTGTGATTATGCAAGAAACCTTCTCATTGATTAGTCTCTAGCTTTCAATGACAGCTCATTTTCTAGTTGGAATTTTGTGGTTATTTGGTATAACATTTAGGCTGCCATTATTGTGCACTGTAAAACAGCTTTTGATTACTCACAAAGAGGGGGGGGGGGATATATGAACAGATTCGTAGTAAAATTTATGAAATGAATTTTTATTTGAATTCCAATGAATTGTAAGATTTATGAATCAAATCATAAAATCATAAGATTTTTTCAGAAAAATATTCAGACATAAGATTTGAATCGAAACCCTTGGGATTCATGATTCAAATTGTGAATCGTATCGTAAATCATAATATTTTGACAGCATTGATTCAATCTCCTGTGATGTTGAAATTCATACAACATTGAGTTTGGGGTTGGATGAAACTGGCTGATGATCTGAAACATGCCTAACTAATCATGTGTCCTTGGGGCATTAGCGTTTCTTTCATATCTTGTCCTTGGTTTAGGGCTAGCTCATTTTTCTATTAATGATGCTACCTACCAGAAAAAAGAGATCGATGAATTGTTATTTTATCGGGCCTTGCATATCTTTTTTTGTCAGGATTTGGGCTCTCTGTTTTATTATATGATTTTTTATTTTATTTTATGTGCTGCTTTATTTAATTTTCTGGAATAAGCATATTGAAATATAAAAGCCCAATCTAATAAGTTCCCAATTGAAAAATTGTTCACCATGCCCAGAAGAACTCAGAAGTTCATTTATTTTCCTAATTTTCTTTTCCTCTTCAATCTTTTTTGTTTTCCATGTTATTGTTTCTTTATCTATCTTCTGAGGTGATTAAAGGGACCACTTCTTGTATGTTATAATTTGTTGCACTCTTTTGCAGTATTATCTTTTCCACCTTTTGTTTTCTGTAGGCCCTGCTCCCTTGTTTGATGGGATAGGCATTGCCTTCTGTATGGCCATACCCTCTCCTGATCTTTCTTATAAGAGTCGTTGGTTGTTTAAGCCAAAAGGGTTCTCAGTTCTGTTTATTAGCGATTTTTACATGTGCCATCTGAGGTAAAGTCCAAATTGGGTCTTTGTCTTTCTAATGTTCTCCACTTTCCATGTGCCAAATTAGAGCCAAATGGCGCTCTGCCATGTGGTAAAAGAGTCATCTCTCTCATTATTATAGAACCAAATAAATTTTATGATCAATTATTGACATGAAAAATGAAAACATGCATTATAGCATGGGTGAACAAGAAAGAGGCACAGGTTTAAATGTTTAATCCAGAGGGCCACCTTATCATACAGGTTCTATCTGTCATCTCAGCATGCCATGAGGCAAAAACCCTTAGCGGTCACTCAGACTCTAACCCACGGTCTCATACTCATCAGCCGAGACCAAGAAATTAGACAGTTATTGTCTTATTGAACTGTCGCTGTACTATAGCTTTTTTTTTTTGAAAGCCTGATAAGGTATCGCTATACTATATCTTTGTCAATTTGAGCAGGGGACAATGTCATCAGTGCCAGTCTTTTGGTATTTAATTATAATTTGCTGTCGTTCCGGAAGGGAATGTGAAATAGCTTCATTTGAAGTGGTTACTACCACAAAATGATGCCTTTTCTACCTTTTCTCTTACATGCGACGTTTTTCGGGAATTTAAAACAGATTCACCCACAGATGATTGGGATGGTACCTGCACGAATCCCATTGCCTCTTGGGCTTTCAGAGGATGAACCCATCTATGTCAATGCAAAGCAGTATCGTGGAATTCTCAGACGAAGACAGTCACGTGCCAAGCTTGAGGCCCAAAATAAACTTGTCAACAGTCGCAAGGTTTGTATCTTTTGCCTATCCACTGTCCCTCCTTTCTTCCCTTGGACAGTTGACCCCCCATTTATACTAAAATCTAAAAAATTATTTGCAGCCATATCTTCATGAGTCTCGACATCTTCATGCACTCAAGAGGGCTCGGGGATCTGGAGGACGCTTTCTCAACATAAAGCAGCTCCAGGAGTCCAAGCCTACTGCCCCTGTGGGTGGCCATGATGTCTCAGACTCTGCTTCTCTACAACAGGGTGGAACTCAATCGGAATCTGAAGTTCTTCAGTCGGACACTGGGACTGCGGGTGGCTCTGCCACATCTTGCTCTGATGTCACAAGCGATGAGAGCTGCCTGCAGTTCTCGGTCTATCCTGCCCAGATTGAGATTGGTAGTAGCATGCAGGGTGGAGTGGGCATTATGAGGAATGGTTCACAAGTCCGGGTTCCTGTCATGCGATGAGGGATGACGATGATCACAACCACTAGATCAGCTCAACTAGGGTGTTACTTTACCATCTACAGTCTAAACTTGATTGATGAAATTTCATTAATTGGTTGGGTAGGGCAACTATGAAGCGGCTGACTGGTGTTCCATTTGGCAATTCATCCTTGGCTTTGATACTGATATATGTTTGGTTCTGCTGGCGTTTAGAGAAACGTCATTTATTGCTTTAAATGTTTATCTGTGTTATTTTATTTTTAACGTTTATTGCTTTTTTTTGTTTGGTTGGACATCACTTTAAATGATTTTTGCTTTCTACCTCAGATTAACACCCATAAAAACATGTCACATCTGTATTTTGTTCATGTTTGTTGGCTATCTTTGTTATAAAAACAACTCCACGAGGAGCAGACACTGCAATTGTTTTAGTGAAGGTAGTAAGTACACCACATTCCTCTTTTAGTCACCTGGGCATTGGGGACTACTTAACATGTATGGTTTGTTTGATGGTGACAGTGTTGCTGAATACGTAGCGTATCAAATCTTCATTCTCTTGGCTCAGTTTGGAAGCAGGACAAATGCAAATATGTACAGTTTAAATGCATACAAAATATAAGGTTTTGCATTTTATATATTTGCATTTGTATTCCTTCCAAACTCAGCCTTAATCTCTTCCACCAGGCAGAATCAGCATTTTACGATTTTTACCAAAAAAAAAAAAAGGGAATTAGTGATTCTTTTCCTCTTTCCATTTTGATGATAAGGAGATTGGAGAATCAATTAGATAGCCTACTTTGGTTCAGTGCAGCCAAAAAAGCGTAAGTGCCCGTTTTGGGGCTTTCTTGTGGTGGTGGCTTTTGGCTTTGTGAGATACTGAGGTAGGCCACACCTGGACGGCTCATGGCAATGTTTACCTGTAAAGCTCAAATTTGCTGTTCTTCAGCCAAGAAAGCGGTTTTCTGTTGAAGCTTCTTTTAAAGTGTCCCAATGAAAGCATATCTACCACAGTACATCTGTACATGTTAATGTTATTAAAAACGACTTTGTGTTGTACTGATGTAGCCCAAGCCCAATATCGATTGAGCTCCCTTAGTTAAGTGAATGACACCGAAATATAGTTAAGTGAACGACTTTGGGTGGTTTGTTATAAAAAAGGGAAAACTTTCGATTAGTAATTCGTACTTTGGGCTACATGTCACTTTGGTCCCCAAATTTTAAAATGCGACGGTTCGGTATCAGAATTTTCAAAACATGACAATCCAGTTGTTAACCAGTTGTTAAGTAGTATTTGAAAAAGATACAAATGCCCTAGAAGTATTATTTAATTTTTTTTATCAATCATCTTGTTGAAGTTTGACCTGCCCTAGAATTCTGTCTTGTTCGTTGACTGTAAAGTAAAGTAAACAACAAATAGGAGAAGAAAGCAGAAGAGAGAAAAGAGAGGAAAGAGAGAAAGACTGGTTCGAATTAGAGAAATGATTATCTCCCTAGATTCGACCAGACCTGTTATTATATTATTAACTTGATGGAAAAGACTTAAGTGCCCTTCTTTAAGTAAAAGCACTCGAATTAACATAACAATACACATCAACCTTCTCAACAAGTATAAAGACCGAAATATCCTTTCACTAACACCACTAACACTCCTCCTCAAGCTGGTGAGTATATATCATATAATCCCAGCTTGTAACATATGTAGCCCACTCTCCCCTGACTCAAACCTTTTGTAAACAAGTCTGCTCACTAGTTTCCCGTACTAACATATGTAGTTTCAATCACCCCATTCAACACCTTCTCTCTCACAAAATGACAGTCAACTTTGATGTGCTTGGTTCTTTCATGAAACACTGGATTGGAAGAGATATGAATTGCTGCCTGATTGTCACAATAGAGCTTCATTGGAGTACTGATGTCATATCCTATCTCCTGTAGAAGGTTCCTCAGCCACACTAATTCAAAAGCAATATGTGCCATGGCCCTATATTCTGCTTCTGCATTGTTTCTTGCCACAACTGATTGCTTTTTACTTTTCCACGTTACCGGGTTACCCCCCAGAAAGGTGCAATAGCCTATGGTGGATTGTCTATCAGACATAGAACCTGCCCAATCAGCATCGGTGTATCCTTCTACTACCAGTTTTTCACCACGACTAGGAGGAGCTCCTTTCAGATACCTCACAATCCTTAGCACTACATTTCAATGTGGGACCAAAGGTTTCTGCATGAACTGACTCACCACACTAACCACAAATGAAATATCTGGTCGAGTAATGGTTAGATAGTTTAGTTTGCCTATAAGTCGTCGATATCTGCCAGGGTCTTCAAATACTTCACCTATATCACTGCTCAGCCTCGTAATTGTTTCCATAGGTGTCTCAGCCGGCTTAGTACCCAACAACCATATTTCTTCCAATAAATCGGGCATATATTTCCTCTGACACAAATTAATGCCATGCTTAGATCTTGCTACCTCTATGCCCAAAAAGTATTTCAACTTGCCAAGGTTCTTTGTCTGAAAGTGTTTTTGTAGGAATGCCTTCAATCTGTCAATGCCCATTTTATCATTCCCACTCACAACGATATCATCCACATACACCACCAATATTATTTTGCCTGTTGAAGAGTCAAAATTGAAGACAGAGTGATCAACTTGGCATTGTTTCATACCGAACTTCTTGACCACCTCACTTAACCTACCAAACTTGAAGGGACTATTTAAGTCCATAAATAGCCTTCTTAAGTCTGCATACCTTACCATCCTCCCCCTGAGCAACAAACCCTGGTGGTTGCTCCATGTAGATCTCCTCGAGCAAATCACCATGCAAAAAGGAATTTTTGATATCTAGCTGATGGAGAGGCCAATCATACATAGCTACAAAGGAGATGACGACACGAACTAACCCTATCTTAGCAACTGGGGAGAATGTCTCTGTGTAGTCAATGCCATAGGTTTGGGAGTACCCTTTGGAAACCAACCGCGCCTTCAGGCGCTCAACACGACCATCTGGCAAGTACTTAACACTATACACCCACTTACAACCGACAACCTACTTCCTAGGAGGAAGAGCGATGAGATCCCAAGTGTGATTATGATGCAGAGCAGAGAGCTCTGCTTCCATAGCATGGCACCACTCTAGAGAGGTAAGGGCTTCCTAGACATCCTTAGGAACAACCACGGAGGATAACAAAGAGATGAACTGGCGATGGGAGGCGGAGAGGTGGGTAAGTGAAACAAAATTGGAAATAGGGTGAAGGGTGCAAGTACGCTTACCTTTCCGGAAGGCAATAGGAAGATCTAGGTCGAAGGCTGGTGTCGGAGCTAGAGCTAGATCTGTCGACGGTGATGAAGCTGGAGGAGCTGCAGCCGGTACACGCGGGTGATGTGTATACACATGACAGATGGGTGGACGGTCAACCGACGGTGGCACCGGAGGCAAGGACGTAGGCATGACTGGAACCAGAGGAGGTGGATCAGCCACAGGAAGAGGAAGAGGAGGTGGTGATGAGGAGGAAGCAGCAGCACCGGACCCGACAAAGAACGGAGTAGACTCGAAGAATGTAACATCAGCACATACCAAGGAACGACGAGAACTAGGATGATAACACTTGTACCCTTTCTAAATTCGGGAATAGCCAAGGAAGATACATTTCAAGGAACATGCATCTAACTTGTCAGTCCCAGGACCCAGATTATGAACGAAGCAGACACACCCAAATACCCGAGGAGGAAGCGAAAACGGAGACATGTTGGGGAATAAGGCACTAAAAGGAGAATGACCATCAAGGATAGACGTGGGCATCCGATTAATTAAGAAACAAGAGGTGAGCATTGCATCGCTCCAAAAGGTTTTGGGAACATTCATGTGGTGCATGAGGGAGCGTGTTGTTTCTACAAGATGGCGGTTCTTTCTTTCAGCCACTTCATTTTGTTGCGGAGTGTAGGTACATGAAGTTTGGTGTATAATGCCATGTTGGTCCAAGTATTCTTGAAAAGATGAAGACAAGTATTCACATCCATTATCAGAACGGAAAATTTTGATGTGAACGCCAAATTGATTGCGGATCTCAGCATAAAATTTTTGGAATATGGCAAATAATTCACATCATTTCTTTCATTAAATAGAGTCACGCCATTTTTGAACAGTCATCAACAAAAATAACAAAATATCGATATCCATTATATGACATCACTTTATAAGGACCCCAAACATCTGAATGAATTAAAGAAAAAAGACTCAACACACGGTTATTGACCCTAGAATGAAAGGGAACACGATGGTATTTCCCAAATTGACACGACTCACAATATAAAACAGAAAGTTGAATCAATGAAGGGACTAAGGACTACAACACTTTCAGCGAAGGATGACCAAATCTACAATGCCACTGGAGAGGAGAAATTGATGATTGAAGGGCCGTCGAAGGGTAAAATGTGATGGAGCACTTAAGGGACTTGGTCTGCTTACTAATAGACATAAGATTAAATGGAATCTTAGGTACATATAAAACAAAGGATAGGGATACAGGGTCTAGGTCAACATTACCAACACCATAGATAGATGATGCGGAGCCATTAGCAAGGGTAACAGATTGTGATGTTGAGCAATGAGTGAGAGATGAAAACACACCTGGATTTCCCGTCATGTGATCGGAGGCTCCAGAGTCAATAATCCAGGGGTTGGGTGTGGATGCCAAACAAGCCATACCTGAGTGTGCAAAGGAAGTTGTTTTCTGCTGCGACTTGGATTGAACAAACCTCTCATACTCATCCCGAGGAACAGTCACCATCTCCTTGCCTGGGCCATCTGAGGGGGTAGAAGGCATCAGGTCAGCTGACCGGTTCTCCTGTCTAGAGCTGAAACTGGTGTCACTAGTCATGGCATGGTTGGCCCACGTCGAGGGATGATCATGTAAGTCGTAGCAGTAGTTAATGGCATGTCCATCCAATTCACAATGAGTACACTTCCGTGGACCCGAGCCACGTCCTCTACCACGAGCTCCCCCTGAATCTCTGCCTCCAGTACGACCACCACCACGGGTATGTGTAGATCCACCACTACCACTTCTGCCAGGCTGGGTTCCTCGAGCCCCACTTCTGCCACATCGACCTCTCAACACTGCAAATGCTGATTTATCGGAGACATTAGAATCCATAGATCCAATGGAAGCCCTCCGAAGACGAGCAAACACCTCCTCTAAAGATGGAAGAGCAGATTCCCCTAGTATCTGAGCTCGTACTGGTTCATACTCAGACTTCAGCCCCACCAGAAACCGTGTCACATCAAGCTGTTCTCGTTGTTGCTGTTGGACTTTGACATCAGAAGTGAGAGGATGATAGACATTTAACTTATTACGGATATTCCTCACACTGGCATAGTACTCCTTAAGGCTCTGACTTCCCTGTTGCAGATTGAAGTATTCCTAATACAGTTGATATACCATAGTGGTATTATCCTGACCTGAATACAATTTCTTAGCATGATCCCACACCTCTTTGGCTGTGTCAAGAAACATGAAGTTCACACTGATTTTGGGTTCCATACTGTTCCACAACCATGTAATGATCTGTGCATCTTTCTGTTCCCAGTCTTCATACTCTTGAGAATTAGCGGGGGGTTTCTCCTCTCTTATATGCTTCACTTTCTTCTTTGCCTTCAGAAAAACCTCTACAGACTTGGCCCAATGAACATAATTCTCTCCATTCAGTTTAATGGAGGTCATTTGGACATTCAGGTAGTCAATAGAGATCATGACACTAGGTTTACTATCACTGTTATCTGCCATTGCCGAACTCCCTTATCACTGAATTATGAGCACTACACACTGCACACTACACACAGACACTTCACCAAAATCTGCACACTGATTTCAACAGTAATAAATGCTGAGAACTGCAACACCACCAACCCTAATCACCAAAATATGCACACTAATTTTAGCAATATTAAATGCTGAAAAACTGCAACACCACAGCCCCTACTCACCAAAGTCTACAACCTGATTTTAGCGATATCAAGTGCTAAAAACCACACTTGTAACACCACAAACCCTAATCCACACTATTGCCCTTTGAATCACACACAAACCAGAATAAACCCTAGCACACTGCAACCGAAACCCATCATGCAAACTGTACTACACCTCTCATGTATTCCATAACAGAAAATATGCATAAAAAAACTTTACCTCACCGCCTGAAGGCCAACCACACGAAGGACTGAGACACCACTGCACCACACGTACCAGCCCTAACTAGGGCTTAGAAACCACAACAACCAATCACCAACGACACAATCGGAGGCATTGGAACCTCCTAGGAAATGGGACGATCACTCCTTTTCAGCCATTTTCCTAGTCTCCAACTCACAGTTGAGAAACCCAAGAGAAACCCTAATTCGAATGCATAAAAGACAGAATTCTAGCAAGTCTGATTTGTTGAACCTAGCTCTGATACCATGTTGAAGTTTGACCTGCCCTAGAATTCTGTCTTGTTCGTTGACTGTAAAGTAAAGTAAACAGCAAGTAGGAGAAGAAAGCAGAAGAGAGAAAAGAGAGGAAAGAGAGAAAGGCTAGTTTGAATTAGAGAAAAGATTATCTCCCTAGATTCGGCCAGACCTGTTATTATATTATTAACTTAATGGAAAAGACTTAAGTGCCCTTCTTTAAGTAAGAAGCACTCGAACTAACATAACAGTACACATCAACCTTCTCAACATGTACAAAGACCGAAATACCCCTTCACTAACACCACTAACACATCTAAATGTTGGCAAAAAAATTAATAGTCTCATATCTTTACTTTTTCCATTCAACAAAGTTAGGGTCATGTTCGAGTGGGCATCCCGATGATCCCAACTTTCTTGAATAGAAGAAGTGTAAGGATTTGAAACTGTTAATTTTTTGTCAATATTTGGATGATTGATAAAGAAAATTAGATAGTACTTAAATGATATCTTTGTTTTTTTCAAATATCATTTAACGACTGGTTAACAACTAATTAACGACAAAGGTATTGAATTGTCATGTTTTATAAGTTTGAGTACTGAATTATTGCATTTTAAAGTTTGAGGACGAAAGTGGCACGTGGCCCAAAATACAAGTTAATAATCGGTAATTTTTCTTAAATAAAAGGCTTGTTGGACCATATAATTCATAAATATGTGAAAAGGTGCTTATTGGGCCATATTGGCACATGGGATGGGAGGACCCATCGATACCAAAAATGACGGAATTATGCATTTTTTCGTAAAGTTAGGGAGGATTTTAGTAATTTTGCGCCTTTTTCCTGATTGCCTCTATTATTATTTTTTTCTACCATTCAATTTTCGGGCCTGTTTCTGATTGGCAATGTACTCCATGCTTCCTCCTCGATAATAATAAAATAAAGAAAGAGAAAAAGTGCATAGACATGAGCCCACCAACCTCGTTGCGCGTTCCAACGATCTGTGTTGCACATCTCATCCATGGAGGATTTGTTATTAATAACATGTTATTAAGATGTGCGGACATAGATCACGCGGGCCCCATTCGTATGATAAGATGTGCGGACAAAGATCACGTTGGAAGAGTCCTGAGACAGTTTTTTGCTTTGACATATCCAACTTGAACGAAAAAAATAAGAGCTTTGAACGAAAAAAAAAGGCCAGCCTCGTAGCGGTAGCGCGCTCTGTCTCTGTCATATCATTCGTTCGTTGTTTCTCAAAACCGCAAATGGAATTGGATTCCCCACATTTTCGCTTTGTTGACCTACCACTCTTCTGCGTTCTTTCTTTCTACCGAGAAGAGGAGTGAATTACACACGCACAGAGAAGAAGAAGAAGAAGAAGAAATGGTATCGTATGTGAGCATATTGTTGTACGGGGTGGGAGGAATAGTAGTAGCGGGGATGGCACTGTTGGTGGCGTTCCAAGAGAAGCTGGTGTACGTGCCGGTGCTGCCTGGCCTTACCAAATCTTACCCCATAACACCTGCTCGTCTCCGTCTTATATACGAGGACGTTTGGCTGACATCCTCAGATGGAGTTCGCCTTCATTCCTGGTTCATCAAGTTCTTCCCTGATTGCAGAGGTCCCCCCTCCCCCTTCTCTCTATTTTGTCTTTCTCAGTTTCGTAAGTCCTCTGGTTTCGTTGCTCATATTCCTCTCTTCCTTCTCGAATTGGAATTGAAGATTTGTTTTCCAGTTTGAGAGAAAGAATTCTAGTTGGGGTATCCGGTTTTTTCCTCTTTGCCTGTGTTTAGCTGTATTTCTTGGTTTTTGCTCTTTCCGCTGTTTTCTGTTCTTTTTCTTTTTTTTTTTTGTCTTGTATTTTTTCTTTGCGTGAAAAAAAAAACACCTCATTGTTGTGGTTTTGTGCTGTTATTATGTAAGAACATGCATATTCTTTCTATTCTCAATTTAAGTTGTTTCTGAGATTTTTGGCTTGTAGTGCGTTTGGTTTTGTTGTTACCATTATTGGAACTTACCTATAATGTTGATTTGTATGAATCCATTTAGCATGAGTTTTATGGAGTTCGAGTTTTGGTTGGCTTGGATCACACCATCTTGGATTATTACACCCTTTTACACATTCTGATGCCTACTTTCTTATTATTTGTTTTTTACTTGTACTCGGCTATGAAAGGGGAAAATCCAGCAAAAATATCTGGATGGTTTAAGGATCTTCTGCATGGCATCTCAGATAGCAGCCAAAAGGTGTTCCAAAGGTTCATTCTACCTCAGTTTATGGGGCAAATTTGATCCCAACAGTCCTTTCTTCGCTGGTAGACAGAAAAAAAACGCTTGTTTTCTAACGTTTTGTAAACTAAAATGTGAATCTTTATCTTCTACATTACGTAAGAAAAGGTCTAGTACATGGCGGGGCTACATAGCTGAAATGGACAGGGATGCCAAAACATGTCTGAACCAGGAAGTTCTTCTATCTGGCATCTGGGTAGGTAACATTTTTAGTGGGTATGGATTGACAACATTTGGATGGGAAAGTTCATATGAAGATCTTCAAATGGCCTGTCTAGGAAACCAATTCCTTTTGACCTATTTGAAGTGTGAAGTATGGCAAATGTGCTAGGAGTTGTAGCTTGGCATGACTACAGAGGACTGTGTGTATGTTGGATAGTTCTTTTTAGTGGATCTCTTCTTCAACCAACATACTTTGCTCCTACAAATATATAGTCAGTAATCACTCCATATTTTTTAGTGGTTCTTATTTCATGTTATATTGAAATTACCATTCAGTCAGATAACTCAGAAGTTGGGATACTGACAAGGCTGTAACAGTGTATTTTATTCCTTTTGTCTGTCTGTATCTGCATATGCGTCTTTTTTGTGAGGCCGTAACAGTCATTTTTGTTGTTATTGCAGGGCCAACCATTCTCTTTTTCCAAGAAAATGCTGGAAGTATCCTAATGGTTCTACCCTCCACCCACCAAAGGGCCCCTTCCTGGAGGGACTTTGTTCTAGGTTTATTATTTCATACATTGTATTTTAAGTGGGTACTATTTCTTGTGAGAACCTTGACTGTCACCTGCAGATATTGCTCACCGTCTTGAAATGGCTCGTATAATGTTACAGAGATTGCAATGCAACGTGTTTATGCTTTCTTACAGAGGGTTTGTATTGCTTTCATGTTTGGAAGATTTTATCTAGTGGCTGCTGGAGCTTCATTATTCCATGCATACATGCAGCTCATTTCACTGAATGAGCACAGTGCTTTCTTCATCTCTACACAGATATGGTGCAAGTGATGGCTACCCTTCTCAACATGGCATTACAAGGGATGCTCAGGTTTGTTTCCTATTAAAGTTTCTGGTTATTTCTTTTCCCACCTCTGTCTTGTTGTTCAGATGGATTCAATTATGAGCTTGATTCATGCATTTTGTTTTCTTTATGGTTAGGCAGCATTGGATTATCTGACTCAGAGAACCGACATCGACACATCTAGAATATTTGTTTTTGGAAGATCACTTGGGGGTGCAGTAGGAGCAGTGGTTGCTAAAAGCAATCCCGATAAGGTTATCTTTTCCTCCCGTTTTAATAGAATTTTGTTGCCTACTTTGTTTTTGTGGTTACCTACTCTACCTCTTTTTGTTTCACTAGTGGTAAATTTAAGCATTGGACTAAATTGTGTTATAAAAATTCATGAAATAATTTGAGTTTACTTATCAAAAAAAAAATCATGAAATAATTTGAGTTATAAATTGTAAATATAGATCTTCCCTGGTAAAATTCATTGGATAGTAGTGATAAAGTTTCATTAAAATAAAAAGACAATACAATAGTAGGTGTAATTTGATGAGGGCGGATTTGGCCCTCCAATGATATTGTGACACATGGCACCTCGGAACAACTAGGTGACACCCGGAACCACTTAGGCAACAACTTGCGTTAGCCAAGTTTATGGTGTCCCACCTGGAGGCTTGGCCCAGGCGCGAACTGGCAGCCTGGCACAGCAGCCAACCTGGCGACCTGCGAGACGTGCTTGCCGACAAATTCGGCATGCATATCCAAACACTCCCACGATCCTTGGAAGTTGGCCCACGTGCCGAACGATCCGGAGGGTGGTCAACATGCAAGGCGGTTGCCTCAGGGAATCTCGAACCACTTAGATGACCTCGCAGAAATCTCGGATACGATGCGTGAAGCCCATGCCAAACAATGCCTATATAAAGGCACCAACCCCAATGACATGGGGGGGGCAAGTAAGCATATTCTAGCTCTCATACTTTATGATTTTTTAGCTCGCAGTCTACTATGAGAGTACTGACTTAAGCATTGGAGCGACCTCGCCGGGTTAGCCACCCCGGGTCCTCTGACATTGGTTCCTTGTAGGTCTCTAAAGAATTACGAAGCTCAACAATCAATCCAGCTCGCCACCAGTCAGCTTGGCACCTAATCTGCCCCCAGTTCGGCCTGGTTAGCTCGACACCTAATAGGTAGCTTGGCACTCTGGTTAGCTCAACACCTAATAGGTAGCTTGGCACCTAATAGGCAGCTTGGCACTCTGGTTAGCTCGACACCTAATAGGCAGCTCGACACCTAATAGGTAGCTCGACACCTAATAGGCAACTCGACACTCTGGTTAGCTCGGCACCTAATAGGCAACTTGGCCCTCTGGTCAGCTCGTCACCTAATATGCAGCTCGGCCCAGTCAATTCGGCACCTAACCTGCCCAGCTTGGCCTGGTCAGTTCGGCACATAACCTACCCAGCTCGGCCCAGTCAGTTTGGCACCTAACCTGCCCAACTTGGCCCAGTCAGTTCGGCACCTAACTTACCCAGCTCGACCCAGTCAGTTTGACACCTAACCTGCCCAGCTCGGCCTAGTCAATTCGGCACCTAACCTGCCCCCAGCTCGGCCTGGTCAGCTCGGCATCCAGGTCCTCATCTAGCAAAAGTTCTCAACTTCGGCCTCTGAGTCATCGACCACTTGGAAGCAGACCAAATGACGAGGTACATAGCACAAAAAATTGATTCATCATAATTAAAATAAGAAGACTCCCACCAATCACAGAAAACAATAGGACTAAAATTCAAAAATGCCCCATCATAAACAAATACTTGATTCAAGAACTCAAGTCAACTCAATCCATAAATTCAAAATCTGGGTCCACCAGCAGCCAAACCAGAAGAAGAGAACACAGAAGCCGTGATCCTTTTATTGTCATGTTAGTGTCCACTAAATGTATTGTTCTGTTCCTTAAACTATCTCAATATATTTAACCACAATCCTCAAACACGTAATCCCCAACCCCACTAACTAGTGATGTATAGGACTGGGTGGGTCCTACAAATTTCAGATGTCATGGTGGGCTTTGTTGGGTGGAAGACAGGCTTTATGTGATTAAGGATAAAGAAGAATAGGGATGGAAGAGCAAGCAGACAGCTTGCAGTCCACTAAAGAATGAGCAAGCAAGAAATTAGAAGAGCTCTTGCTTTTAAACAGCAAAGAGAGAGATCACTTTGAAGAAGAAACCAGAGAGACAGGGAAAAAAAGAGGAAAAGAAAAAAAAAAAAAAACTGGCAACAACCAAAACTCACTAAACCAAACTTTATTTCTTCAAATCAACTCTTTCTAATTTGCAATTATGATGACTCTATTTACAGACAATTTATGAGGTTGTATGTCCCTTTAAAGATTCCAATTTAGAACAGGAAACTGACCCAAATCAACTTCTTTTTTTGTTTTTTATTTTTAATTTTTGGTAAATAATCCACTTCTGATTTCTTAAGAGAGATCCATAGGCAACCGTAGGGACACTCAAATAAGGAATCTAACTTCTAATACAGCTCCAATAACAATTTATGAATTCTATTGAAACTATCTTGAAGCCCTATTCTTAAGGTACCTACAAATTCAATAAAAGAATTGCATCTTAAGTAGTTCTGATGTAGGACCAGCTAAATTCTAGTCCTTAGAGAGTGTTGAATGGTCTTCTTGATCAGAATTTTATGGCTGTTGATGGATGTAATGGCTTCTTGAAGGAATAAGAGAGAAAATAGGGAGAGAAAGAAGAGGGAAAATACCTGGAATCACTCACAGGGTGCCTAGAATCACTCTATGGTATGGGAATCACTCACCATGGTTAGCATAAGCTGAAGAAAGCTCAATATACTTCATTGCCCTTATGTAAAACGTCCATACATATTTATAGACTCTAAACTCATAATAATCCTAGGAGTCAAACTGTTAGACTCATAATAGTCTTAGGAGTCAAACTGTCAGACTCAATAATCCTAGTAGGACTCAAACTAAGCTGTCATATCCTATTTCAATTCAAAGAAGACTTAATAACTCTAATCCTACTTATGCAATGACTCTGAAATTTTAAACATAAACAAACTCTAACTAGTCAAATTAAACCCTATAATCGGACCCTACAAAAAAATTATAAAATAGCAAAAATACCCTTGGTGTTCAATTCAGTCCAAATCCCAAGTACCATCACTATGCCATATCAGGACCTGTTGTAAGGCCTTCTTCTTTCTAGAATAAGTCTTCAAGGGTGCTGATTGATTCTTATCAAGTACTCACTTCTAGTTGTCATCAATTCTTTTCCCACAAAATTTCTTTAAGATGAGAATGAGGTGAAAGACTTTTTCAGGCCGTCTCTTCCTTAAATTTAGATTTGCTTGCTTCTTTTTGGGCTTCCAAAGAGGCTTAAATTGATCTAATCAAGTGCATGATGCTGCATCAATTACATCAACTGGTCATCTATAACCAGAAAAATTCAATTGTCTTCAACTAATTCTTCTCTATGCAGCTCTTCTGTGAAGTTAAAATAACAGCCATGGAAAAAAAACATCAATTTGACCCATATTCTACTCTCTTTCCTCTATTAGTTTCTTTCTCCCCTCCCCCCCACATCCTCACTCATGAACTCCCTCAACTTTCTACTCTCCTCAAGTTCCCAAATCCCAACTTTGTTTTGCACAACATTCCCTACCCTTGCACTCACTAATTCTCACTCTAACCTCCTGTACCATTAAAACTACAAATCAATTAACTTCTTGTGCTCCCAAAACCCCAGCTTGTTTCTCTTCCATACAAAAGTAACCACCATCTGGCTTATTTTCATCACAGTGGCACATTGGTGGGTCTTCTAGAAATCATAGAAGAGACATTTTTATGGTCTATGTCCTAGTCCTACTGAGGTTCCAACCAGGCTTAGTTTCCATCCTTCCTTTATGACTAAGGTTGCATAGCTCCTTGGGATATCAGAACGTAGTGGTGGGAAAGGGATTTACAGTTGTGGGATTTTGGTAGCTTTATCATCATGTTAGGGACACTAGATCCTTGGCGGCTTGGTCTCTAGTTTAAATTCTTGATTAATTAGGTCCTTAGATCAACAAATATGCTCTTGCTAGAGAGGGAGCTCTTAGACAGTTGGATTAATGTTGTATTTATCAATGATTTGAAACTTACGTAGACAGGCCAGTTGAAATGGAATCAACTGGAACTGAGACTTTCTGGATTAGATATGAAGTGCCTATAATATATTAAAACATGTTGACTTTGGTCAATCCTGTGGTTGAACCAGAAACTCTTTAACTAGTTCGCAGCTTTTTGTCATTTTATTGTTTTTTTATCAATATATTTATGATATTATGTTTAGTTTACCCAGTCAAACAGAGGCTGATCTAGTTGACCTGGGAACCATAAGCCTTTTTGGACAGTGCCCCACCTAGTTTTCAAAATGTAGGTATTTATTTATTTGTTTATCTATTTATTTGTTTGTACTTGGGGATAGACAAATTCTGGGGGAAGCAGTAGCGAGGTATCTCTTAATTTTGCAAATTCAGGTCTTTGGGAGGGGGTTGGTGGCTTTCATTTCTTTCTACTTTGCTGAAATCTGACTCTTTTATTTAATGGATTTCTCTAATCAGTTAGAGATTACAAAATGAATGTAATAGTTCAAAGTTATCCTTTCATGGATTGCACAGTTCTAAGTAGTAGTGAACCTTGTTGTTTGGAGAGGTTATGTAAAGCACAGTTCTAAGTATAATGTGAATCTAGTGTTTAGAACTTACTAACCTTTCCAGTTGAACATCCTGAGGGCAGCAGCCCGAAAATATCTAGAAAGTAGTTCCCTAGTTGGGGCAAGTAGGGAGCTTCTCAGCTTCCCTACATGACCTTCCCCATTTCTGCCACCCGGAGGGATGATGAGATGAATCTGAGCCATCCACTGGTTTGAGGACCCCCTGGATTGTTCACTTGTTCAGTCCTCCTGTCCAAGTTGACTATATACCCCAGTTTGGTTTAGTGTTTTCTTTTCATGATATTGACTGTAAAATGTTCTATTATTTTAATATTTGAACTTGTTGAAGGGGCTTGTAGGCTCAAGTTTTACGCATTAATACAGATTAACGAGAGGAATATGTGGGGCCAAGTTCCCATCTAGAGGATTCCTTGGTTGTTCAGCCTTCACAAGTGACTTGACTAGCAAGCATGCTTATATTGGATAATTGGAGAAGCTCCCTAGACAACCCCACATGTTTCTGCGACATGGAAGTATCCTGGGCCCAGTCCAGACTGTCCAGCAGATATGGGACCTTCTGGATAAGCCATGTAGTGACTTGCATGGTCCTCACCTGTCCAACATTCCATATTGTACTAAGGTTTTGCCTGATTTGTTTAGTTTAGCAGCCATACTAACTTGTAATTAAAAGATACTTGGGACTTGCAATAGTAAAGGATCATACTTTTTCCAATAGTAAAGGATGGGAAATGGGAACACAAGGAATCCTTTTGGCCTCTAAAACCTCCAAACCCTTGTGCTAACTTCTGAAAGCACTTGGAGACTTGAGACATCTGACCATGTTTGGAGGTTTTTAAAATTTTTGGACATTAATGTCCCTCCTAAATTGCAAAATCTTACCTAAAGTCTTTCATATTTTAAAATTTACTTAGCATATGAAAAATGTTTGAATTATTGTAATTTATTAAAAATAATTGAAAATGATGAAGTAATTAAATAATTATTAATTATGTATATACATTACTCAAAAATGTAATACATATAAAATAATGATAAAGGCATCTATAAAGTGTTAAAATTTATTTACAAAAATGAAAATGTTAAAATTATTAATAAATGTGTAGTTTATTAAATAATGATTGAACATATAATAAAGTAATTAAATAAGTGTTTATTATAGACATTTCTCAAAGGTTAACAAATACAAAATAATCAAATAGATTTTCCACAAGGGTAAAATTGTAAAATAGACATTTCTCAGAGGTTACAACTTTCAGACTACTGAACAACTTCACTGCATTTAAATATATAGAAAAACCAAAAAGCAAAACTTTACTGCTCAAAGCTTAGAACTGTTCTCAAAACTTCTTTTGCTTTTCAGGGATCAAAGTTCAAATACCTCCTTAAGGGGCTTTTATTGGCCTTTGTAATATAGATCTGATTATCTTTGAAAGACATAATAACTAGTTGAAGAATCTCCATGAAGTCTTATCTTTTTGCCCTACCATTACAAGCCTAAATATGTGAAGCTTCTTTAGTTCCGTTTCTGGAGCTGATTTCTAGTGGCTTTATTGCTGTTACTTTCATGAGGATTGGCTGAGCCTGTGGAGAATTCTTTGTTAACTATGTAGGCAGAAGGATATAAATGATGGAAGTACTCCTATAGCAAATAATAAGTGAATATCTGAGCAATCACTTGCCAAGCATCTTCCCCCACTCCAGAGAATGGATTTCAAGTATTCCTTCCAAGGTGACATTGTTAGTTAGGATGGATGGTCTTGGGAAATGCCCTACAAAGGATTGTCTTAATAAGAGGGGCATGGAGCTTGACTGCTTGATTCATCACAGTGCACCCTGTACTCCACACATACAGATACAGAAGACCACCTATTCATTCATTGCAAGCTAACCACCCAGCTATTGGGAAAGCTTGTAAGAAATTTTATAGTGAAGGAAATCTTACTGGCAATAGTCAAATCCTCTATTTCGAAAATAAAGGTTGTACTGCCCAGGAGCTTGTAAAGAAGGCAGTAGGCACTCTCTGGTCTTGGCTGTTACTCAGTACACCTGATTTTTAGGGGCATATGTATGACTGTTTTTTTGATTTCAATGGTGTTTTGAGATGTAATTCTTGAACCATACTAGTAAAGTCTGTATATTCCAATTTCCCATTGTATAGTTCCTTGGTGTACATGGGTGCTGATTTTTGTAATTTACTATACTCTTCAATGAAATACAATACTTTATCTACTGAGAAAAGAAAAGAAAACAGAGGGATATATTTTTACCCCAAAGAATGTTGATTTTTTTTTTAACCTTGACCTTGCCTTATTGCCATTTCTTCTTCTTAATCAAATTAGGCACCTAAAGATGTTTTTCAGACTATGGTATCTTTTGAAAGAAAATGATAAACAAAAAAAAAAAGAAAAAAAAATCCATTATCTACACCAACTCAGAGTTTCTCATTTGTCTGAATGTTATTTCTTGCCTAACCTTCATTATTGTCTTTGATTCAGATTTTCTGATTTATCTGTGCGTTATTTTTTTTACCATCAAGTGATTGGGGTCTTGGGTTTACTAATTGTGTGATGTTTTCGTCTGTAATTTTCTTCTTTCTTTGTGATCTTGTATGGTCTGCAGGTTTGTGCTTTAATATTGGAAAACACATTCACATCTATCCTGGATATGGCTGGAGTTCTACTACCTTTCCTAAAGTGGTTTATTGGTGGCAGTGGTTCTAAAGGTCTCAAGGTTCTTAACTTCCTTGTACGGTCTCCATGGAGTACCATTGATATTATTGGCCAGGTAAGGGCTGGTTACACACACACACACACACACACACACACACACACACTTTCTCCACAACTTGCAAAACTTTGGAAAAGTGACAGGATGATATTAACCCTTTCCCCTACAATCTAATCTCATTTTCATTGATTTGCAAATTTCCAATCACATTTGATTTGAACCTATTTCCTACAGATCAGACAGCCAATCCTGTTCATTTCAGGATTGCAGGATGAGATGATTCCCCCATCTCATATGCAGATGCTTTATGCTAAAGCATCCACACATAACACGCATTGTATCTTTGTTGAATTCCCAACTGGTATGCATATGGACACATGGCTGGCTTGAGGTGACGACTATTGGAGAACAATCCAGCAGTTCCTGGAGCAATATGTGCCAGAGAACAATGAACATGCCTTGCATCATAGTGACAAAGGTAGTGGTTTGAAAACTAGATCTCTCTGTTCTTAAACCTCCATTTCCTATCTAGGGCCTTTAGTTTGATGTTTTTAATTGTAAATAACATTTTAAATCATTTAATTTCTATTTGGAATTCTCTAATGGGCTTTCCTGCTGACATTTATAGTCTTAAGACATCACCCTCTAAATGGATTAGTAACTAGTTGTTATCATCATGCTATATTTACAAAAGAATAGTAAGTGTGCTTGCATTTGCTTTTATATTTCTGCCTTCTTTTTGATAAGAAAAAAGAAAGACAGCCACATTTATGAACAATCCTTGTAAGTGTTTATTGTTTTTTTGTTATCAATATAAAAATTCATCAAAATAAAAAGAGAATACATAGGGAAGGTGATAAAACATCACCTGAGAGAAGAAAAGAAAATCCCCAAAACAACTACCATGCCAACACAACCTTACAACAGGACCAGGAAAGCAAAACCGGAAAAACTAAAGATAAACAGCCATCCGAAACCTCCCAAAGGCTGAAGCAATAGCCCCCTAACCCCCTTTACCCAAGAAAACTTTATTGTTTTCCTTTTCCTCTAGTATATGCTTTTTTTCTCATTGATATTAGTATTATTATATTTATGTTTGCACTCTGATACTGGAGAACTGAAGTGCTCTGATTTTTGCATCCTCATAAAGTAGTATGTACAAGCTTCATGGTTACCAGTCTTGTTAGCATGAGCGCTAAAATTATCATTTTAACCCCTTTATTCTGGCTTCTGAATGTTGTTTTCAGATTTGAGGGCAAGGTGATTTTGGGTGCTTAATTGATACCAACTCTAAGATTGGTTAATCCCAGGATAGGTCATTTTACCAGTTTTTGAAGTTGTAAAGCTCTTAAGAAAGGAGTTGCTGCCCATCCAAAAGAAAATGTTCCATTCAGTTATTTCATGGATGCCACAAAGTTCAGAAGACATCAAAGATTTGAATGTATTTTTTGGTTCCTGAAGTGCTGTACTAATATATATCCCAGAACAAATGTTGAAACAATTGGACATCATCTCATTGTACGAAATAAGATGCTGCAAAGAGTAAATTGAAACTTGTACGATTTGTATGCCCCTTGCTGAATCTCTTCTGACATAGTCCTTTCCTTTATTCCCCAATCATCATCTTTACTTCTTGTGTTTCTTCAGTCTTCAAAGTCTTAGCCACTATGCTTGTTTGAACTGCCAAGGATAAACACTTTGTGCAGAAGAATACCCTCTTTAGTTTATTGTCATTGTTATTTTCTATAGTCAATACACGCGATTAGCCTGGAATTTTAGAGAAGGCTTTTGAAGAGGGGAGATTTGACCCTCAAGTGACATCATGACACATGGCTCCACAAAACTGTCAGACGACAACTCAGTAAGCAGACTTCGGCAGCACGATAGACACCTCGCATCCACCACAGATTCCTCGGCTCCACCTCAGTAGGTCAAATTGCAAATAAATCGGCCGATGTCAGGTCGGCATAAGAGGTGACCTACCTCCATTGACCTAGTAGATCCTCAGCCCTACCTCGGTAGGTCGAATTGAAGATAAACCGGTCAGCATAAGAGGTGACCTGCCTCTACCGACCTAGTAGGGATTTAGCTAGTGGCTTGCATGACATGATGTCACCTCTGACTTCCCCAGTATCACGACACCATGTCGACAGGGCTAACTATTGCCCCACTCATTTCGAGCATGACCGGATAAGCACTACCTGCTTACTCGGAGCCCATCTCTGGGCGTGAAACCACCTCCAAACCAGACGGGTTGAAGATCCCAGACATGCTTCATGGGGCTCATGGCTATTAGGCTATATAAAGGTGTCCCCTTCCTAAAAAAAGGTACTCGTGATTCAACGCTAATAGCTCTCTTGCTCTCAAGCTTTCCAATTCTACAACTCATCGCTAACTTAAGCATCGGAGTGTCCACCTTGGGTAAAGCAACCCGGACACTCTGATCTCTTCTTTTGCAACTCAAATAAACGACCTACATAGTTCGGCGTCCAAACTGTTTGTCAACAGGGAGCATCGGATCGTGCAACATCACCTTTCTATCATATATAGGATGACCATTGCTGGGATTTATAATCACAGATGTGGTTGTGCCCAAACTATTCAATCCTTGGGTTTTGAACATGATGGGTGACTTCCTTCTCGAGTGAGTTGTCACCTTTGACTTCCCCAGTATCACGACACCATGTCGACATGGCTAATTATTGCCCCGCTCATTTCGAGCATGATCGGATAAGCACTACCTGCTTACTCGGAGCCCATCTCCGGGTGTGAAACCACCTCCAAACCAGACGGGTCGAAGATCCCAGACACGCTTCATGGGGTTCATGGCTATTAGGCTATATAAAGGTGTCCCCTTCCTAAAAAAAGGTACTCGTGATTCAACGCTAATAGCTCTCTTGCTCTTAAGCTTTCCAATTCTACAACTCATCACTAACTTAAGCATCAGAGTGTCCACCTCGGGTAAATCTACCCAGACACTATGATCTCTTCTTTTATAACTCAAATAAACGACCTACATAGTTTGGCGTCCAAACTGTTTGTCAACAGGGAGCACCAGATCGTGCAACATCACCTTTCTATCATATATAGGATGACCATTGTTGGGATTTATAATCACAGATGTGGATGTGCCCAAACTATTCAATCCTTGGGTTTTGAACATGGGGCGTTTTGTTGTAGGATTTGTATCTCCTACCCACAATTTTCCCACATCCTTGCCCACTAGACACTAACCAATGTATTACCATTCCTTTGAATCATGTGGGTAGGGATGTAGGAAGAGTTTGTGGGTAAGAGATCCGATTCCCAGGGGTGGTCTATCAGTGATGAATCTCTTGTGTTAGAATGCTTGAGTCAGGGGTATTTTGGTCATTCTGGTGTATCTTTTTGAAAGTGAAAGGTCTCTTGATCTGAGTTTAAGTCATGTGTCACATCTTATATGAGGGGCAAAATTGTCTTTCTTGTAATTCTAAGTTTTATAAATAAAATTCTAGTGGGTCGGCTAGGAGAGTGATTTTTCAAATTCTCTCTTCTAGTCTGGCCGAACACTCTTCTTCTCTCCTTCTTCTTTCTCTTTTCTTTCTTATTTCTTCTTATCTACTTTGACCTAGAATCAACTAGGGTTTATTCACATGGTATCAAAGCAATAAGGTCTTGTGTTTTCTTGCTGTTGTCTTCTTCCTAGGTTCATCGCCAGCTTCACAGTAGGTTTCATCATCCTACAGCTCACCTGATTGAAGACTCGATAAAGGGTTGAAAAGGAGTTGCTGTTTTGAGGGCTTGGAGGTGAGAATGCCTTTGGCCGGTGCTGTGGTGGTCATTGAAGTGGTATACTAGACCCTCTATTTAGCGTACGAAGAGGGCTGGACGTATACAGGTATGGACACTGTTGTCGTGTGTTCAGAAATGGATTGTGAATGCTAATTTTTGTGCTTCAAAAGTTAGTTGTTGTGGTGCTGAGTGAAATTGATACACATATTAGTCATGTTCCTTTGTTTTCTTGCTCGCATGTGTGCTGAAAGAAGAGTAGTAGACTGTTGATATCCACGACAACAGTGGTGTGGTGATGGTTGTGTTGTGGTGGCTGACATATTTATGATTCTAAATGCTTAAAAGTGAACCCTTAGACCTTGTGTGTAATCAGTTCTGTAGTGTGCAACCCAAGTGTTTGATGTGAAGACTGAGTGATTTCAGTCTTCGTGTGTTGATGGTGAATGGTTCTGCAGTGTGCAGCCCAGGTGTTTGATGTGAAGACTGAGTGATTTCAGCCTTAGTGTGTGGTGTGTAATGTGTATTTAAAGAAACTGGGGTTGGTGGTGTTATAAGTGAGATAAGCCTTGTGAAAGAGTGTGAGGTTGTGTTGTATATTTGAAGGTGAAATAATTGAGATGGCTTCTTCCGTAGATGGGAATGACAACAAAACTAGCATCATGCTTTCTTCAGATTATATAAGTGTTCAAATGACATCCATCAAGTTGAATGGTGAGAACTATGTAGCATGGGAAAAATCTGTGGAGGTGTTCTTGAAGGCCAAGAGGAAAGTAAAACATGTGAGGGAGGAGAAACCTTCCTCCGATTCCCCTGGGTTCAGTGATTGGGAACAAGATGATGCACATATAATGACATGGCTTTGGAACAGCATGGAACCAAAGATTAGTGTGAACTTTATGTTCCTAGATACAGCCAAAGAGATATGGGGTCATGCTAAAAAGTTGTACTCTGGACAAGACAACACAACTAGGGTATATCAGTGATACCAAGAGTACTTCAATTTGAAGCAAGGAAGTCAACGCTTAGAGGAGTATTGTGCAAGTTTGAGGAACATCCGCAATGAGCTAAATGTGTATCACCCTCTAACATCGGATGTCCAGATCCAACAAAAGCAACGTGAACAACTTGATGTGACTAGATTTCTTGTGGGCTTGAAGGCTGAGTATGAGCCTGTCAGAGCACAGATATTGGGGGGATCAGCTCTCCCTTCACTTGAAGAAGTTTTTGCCCGTCTTAAAAGGACATCCATTGAGCCGGTAGAACATTCTTCCTTCTCTGATAGATCTGGTTTGGTAGTGACTAAAGGGAGTGGCCGTGGAAGTAGAAGTGGTGGTGGCAGCAATGGCCCTCCAAGCAACCGTGATGGTCACATGTTTAACCGGGCTAGTGGCTGGACTGGAGGCTGAGAGTCAGGGGGAGGCCATGGAAGAGGAAGGAGTAATGCTCAGAGAAAATGTACACATTGTGGCTTAGAGGGGCACACAGTTAATTTCTGCTATGATTTGCGTGGTCCACCCAACACTTGGGCTAACCATGCTACATCTAAGAGTAGTAGCACAACTACTGAAAGCTAGCAAACTGCCTCAACCCCCTCCACACCCGCTTGTGCTTCCGGGCAGGAAATGGTGAGTGTACCATGGGCAGTATATGAGCAGTTCCTTCAAACATCTCGCAGAACACAACTACACTTGCCCATTCAGGCATGACTTGCTTAGCTTCCAAAGCCTCACCTCGGATCATTGATTTTAGAGCCTCGGACCATATGTCTGGGACTCTTGATGTATTTTCTTCCCTTTCTCGCTCCTCCACATCTCAGACAGTTACACTTGCTAATGGTTCTACATCTCCCATTTGTGGTGTTGGTGATGTTAATCTCTCATCCTTGTCTTTAGCATCTGTTTTATATGTTCCTAAGTTCCCTTTTAAGCTTATGTCTGTTAGCAGATTAACCAAGTCCCTTAATTGTTCTGTAACCTTCTATCATTCTTCTTGTATGTTTCAGGATCTCAAGACGGGGAAGAAGATTGGTGGAGGGCATGAAGCATGTGGTTTGTATTACCTTGATGGTGGTGGCCTCCCAATGGCTTTTTAGCCGTCTTTTACTCCTCTCCAATAGCACTGCAGACTTGGTCATCCCTCTCTCAAGGCTTTGAAGCTGCTAGTTTCTTCCTTGAGTCATCTTTCATTATTAGATTGTGAGTCATGTTAGTTGGGAAAACAACATTGAGTCTCATTTAGTCCAAGAATTGATAGTCGTGTCTCAAGTCCTTTTGCTTTAGTTCATTTTGATGTATGGGGTCCAGTTAAAGTGGTGTCATACAATGGGTTTAAGTATTTTGTAATCTTTGTTGATGACTTTTCGAGGATGACATGGATCTATCTTATGAAAGACCGTAGTGAATTGTTCTCTATTTTTCAGAAATTTCATGGTGAAATACGCACTCAATTTGGTGTTCATATGAAAATACTTCGCTCCGATAATGCCAAAGAATACATCTCACCATTTCAATAATACCTAGAATGTCATGGAATAATTCATCAAAATTCTTGTGCCTACACCCCACAAAAAAATGGTGTAGCTGAACGGAAAAATAGACATCTTCTTGAAACTGCTCGGTCCTTGATGATCAATATGCATGTCCCAAAGCATTTTTGGAGTGATGTTGTTCTTACATCCTGTTTTCTGATAAATCGGATGCCCATGTCAATCCTTGGAAGTCAATCCCCTTTCTCCGTGTTGTTTTCCACTTTGTCTCCATTTCCTCTCACCCCAAGAGTCTTTGGCTGTGTTTGTTTTGTTCAACACTTGGGGCCTAGAGTAAACAAGCTAGATGCTCGAGCTACGAAGTGTATTTTTCTTGGCTACTCGATGACTCAGAAAGGGTATAAGTGTTATAACCCAAAATTTCATAAATCGTTTGTATGCTCTGATGTCACATTCTTTGTGGTTCCTCTTCCTATACCGGTTGTGGACCCTCTTCCCGTAGCTCCCATTTATACTGCAGATGCACATCATATGCCTGTTACTACAGAGAGGCCGCCAATTACTCAAGTGTATACCCGCAGAAGTGCTTCGGCCCCTCCTCCACTTCAACATCTGTCGACAGATCCTGCTATTGCTCTTCCCTTAGATCTTGGTCTCCCTATTGCTTTGCGGAAAGGTAAACGTACTTGTACTTCTCATCCCATTTCAGACTATATTTCCACTACTCACATTTCTGCTTCTCATTGCAAGTTTATATCATTACTCTCATCGGTTCCCATTCCCAAGATTGTACAGGAAGCCCTTACCTCCTAGGGTGGCGACAAGCCATGGAAGAAAAACTCTCTGCTCTATAACATAATCACACGTGGGAACTCACCACCCATCCTCCTGGTAAGCACACCGTTGGGTGTAAATGGGTCTATACAGTGAAGCGTATTCCTAATGGCAATGTGGAACAATTGAAGGCACGGTTAGTGGCTAAGGGCTATTCTTAGTTATATGGTGTGGACTATATGGAGACATTATCTTCTGTGGCTAAAATTGGTTCAGTTCGGGTGTTGATCTCATTAGCTGCTATGTATGATTGGCCTCCCGTACAACTTGACATAAAAAATGCATTCCTATATGGTGATCTTGTTGAGGAGGTGTATATGAAACAACCACTAGGGTTTGTTGCTCAGGGGGAGGCTAGTAAGGTGTACATGATCAAAAAGGCAATCTATGGACTGAAATAATCTCCACGTGCATGGTTTGGCAAGTTCAGTGAAGTGGTGAAGGCCTTTGGGATGAAACAATGTCAGGTTGATCATTCTGTGTTCAGATATAATTCAAAGGATGGGAAAATCTTGCTAGTCGTGTATGTGGATGATTTTGTCATAACTGGAAGTGACAACAATGAAATTGACAGGCTGAAAAAATTCTTATAGGACCACTTCAATACGAAAGATCTGGGGAAGCTAAAGTATTTCTTAGGAATAGAGGTTGTGAGGTCAAAACAGGGGATCAACCTATGTCAGAGAAAATATGTTCTTGATTTATTTGAAGAAACGGGGTTGTTAGGTGCTAAACCAGCAGAGACTCCTATGGAACTCAATGCCAAGTTAAGTGTGGATGCAGGTGAAGAGTTTGATGATCATAGAAGATACAGAAGGTTGGTGGGAAAGTTGAACTACCTGACCATTACCCAACCAGATATATCATTTGTTGTGAGTGTGGTGAGTCAGTTTATGCAACATCCCCAGGTTCCTCACTGGGAAGCTGTTCTGAGAATTGTTAGGTACCTAAAGGGTGCTCCAGGTCGTGGTTCGTTATACCAAAAGGGAGGAACTCTTGAAATAGCAGGGTACACAGATGCTGACTGGACTAGCTCTATATTAGACAAGAGGTCAACCATAGGGTATTGTACCTTCTTGGGTGGCAATCTTGCAACTTGGAAGACCAAAAAGCAAACAGTGGTGGCAAGAAGTAGTGCAAAAGCAGAGTACAGGGCTATGACCCATACCACATGTGAACTAGTATGGATGAAGAACTTACTACAGGAGATGGGTTTTCAATTGACAAACCCATGAAACTATACTATGATAACCAAGTTGTTGTTCACATATTGAGGTGGATTGTCACTTTGTGAGAGAATGATAAGTGGGGTAATAACTACATCTCATGTGAGGTTAGGAAATCAATGGGCAGATCTCTTCACAAAAAGATTGTCTCGGGGAAGAATAGATTACCTTTGTAACAAACTAGGACCATATGATATATACTCTCCAACTTGAGGGGAGTGTTAGAATGCTCGAGTCAGGGGTATTTTGGTCATTCTAGTGTATCTTCTTGAAAGTGAAAGGTCTATTCTATCTGAGTTTAGGTGATGTGTCCCACCTTCTATGAGAGACAATATTGTCTTTCTTGTAACTCTAAGTTTTATGAATAAAATTCAAGTAAGTCGGTTAGGAGAGTGATTTTTCAAATTCTCTCTTCTAGTCTGGCTCTTCTTCTTCTTTCTCTTTTCTCTTTTCTTTCTTCTTCTCTACTTTGACCTAGAATCAACTAGGGTTTATTCACATCCAAAAAAGAAAAAATTCTCCATGTCCGGAAAGTATGAACATCCAACCATACATTACAAACATCTCCCATGAATTTAGCATACGCGTATTGGAGATATTTCTGTAGAATATTTGCTGGAGATCGGAGATCCGATCTCAATTCATTAACAAAAAAGAAACGTTCCAATATGTTTTGGACATGATCCGTGTCAGCACATTTCATACATGGGGATCCTTTTGGAGGAGACCTTGACTCGTGTGTTGTTTGTCAAATCCAATCCCTTATACTAGTGATATTGTCCAAACAATCTAAAATGCTGGGTAAACATATTTGGAGAACAATCCACCAGTTTTCAAGACTTGTTTGTTTGTTTGTTTTTCCACTTCTGTTGTATATATCTCAAACCCATGTTGGGGTTTTAAGTCAATCGTCCTTTTTTTTTCTTAAATTCTCATCCCAAGGTAAGGGCGAATGACCATTCCCTCAAACTGGAAAATGCTATAATAGCAGGAGGAATGGGAACCAAATCCTACTCTGTCCAACCAAACAGCTAATGGGCCATATTTGATTCTCTAAACCCTATTCCCGCTAACCAAACGGATCATAAGTATCATTTCATTAGTTTGAAGATTCTGATTCCAACCCTCGACTTTGGATAGGATCGGATCAAAAATGTTACGACTTAAGACAGCTAAAGGAACAGATGAGCGCCTGTCTGGTTGTCTCCATCCATAAGTTCGCATCACCGCCCCACCGCACTTCACCCCACAAACGCGTCACACGACGTGCGACTGACACCTGTCCAGTCCCACGCGGTGGGGCATTCTCGTGTGTGACGTTAACGTGATGGACGTAGCCCTGTCCGTTATCCCCAAAACCAATTCAATGGTGCTGGAGCGCGCCCCCTGAAGCTCTTTTCCCATATTCGTGCCTCCCTGAAGCTCAAATCGGAGGAGAGGCTCTGATCCCCGTTCTCTGCGCGATCTCGGATCTCCGCTCCCGTTTCTGGCACCGGCGAACTCCTCGTTACCAGGTAAGCTCTAACCTTTGTTATTTGTCTGGGGCTTTGATATTTTTCATTAAACCCTCTTTCATGTTTTGTTTTTCTTCGACTTTTTTTACCCTCTTTCACCTCTTTCTCCCGCACCGGCGATCGCTCCGGCCACCGTCACTAGGTGTTGGAGTGTTTTTCATTTCAAGAAACCAATACTCTATGAAGAAAAAACTGAGTAATGCCCCCGCATGTCTTTACTGTGTCTTTGTGCGCACACAACTTTGGAAACTATAAGAGAAAAGAGAATAAATCGAAACAGGTAAATAGATTTCCTCACAGACCGAAAACAATAGAGTGATAGGAAACAAAACTGACCCCATGCTATCCGAAAAGAAGATTTCTCGTTTTCTTGGCAACCAAAAGCAGATCAAAGAACCAAGTTAATGAATGATATTCAGGACTCTTGATGTTGTCGGTAGTTCAAGTGCACTCCTCAATACTTTGGTTCTATTTATACACCCTTTGAATTTGTTCCAATGGATAAGAACCATCACAAATCTCTCTAAACAGTTGGGATTAGAATGAGACTCGTTGTTGAGACATTTTCTCAACCAACAACTACTCGTGGACAAAGCTTAAAAGAGATAGTAAAAACAGATCTTATTTTATAGGAAAATAATAAATAATAATTTAAAAAGATGTGTTGATTGTACGTGCGTGTTGGTCCACATAGAGCAAATACTCGTGTGGTTATTCCCATTGGCCTACGGATAGTCCTACACGTCGAGATGATATATATAAAGGGCCGTAGGTCACTTGGTCCAATACTTCTGCAAAATAGTCGTGCGATGCTGAGATTGATGATACCTTATTGAATGAACACCATGAAGAGAAGGTTCAATATATCTCTGTCAACATATACGTATACTTGCTCTATCAAGAAGCAGAGTCGGATTTCTCAGAAGGAAAAAGAAGAAAAAGATTCTGACATGGGTTTAGATTAATATGGTTTTTTGTTTAATCACCATCATGTCACTTTAGATCTTATGAAACCCATGATTTGTTCTGGGTCTCCAATCCATGTGACACTACTGTTACCATGTATTAGATTAAGTTGAGGATTCTGCTTGCTCTGTGACAGTAACCGTAGTTCTGTTGGATTCTTTAAACTACTTCAAAGCAGTCGTATTTATCATGTAGATGGATCATGGGGGGCCTGATTGGAGTGGGCTGTACCTGTACCAGCATGGAGACTGCTTTTTGGCTCATCAAAGATTAGCTATTATTGATCCTTCTTCAGGGGACCAGCCTCTGTTTAACTAAGACAGGAAGATAGTTGTAATGCCCTGCTTTAGGCTAGTTAGTTGGACAATACCATAAACCTGTGTTTAATATATTAATATACCCTTGAAAGCTAAAGAGGAGAGAGAGAGAGAGAAAGAGAGAGTTCATAGCCATAGCCAAACAACATTTGTACCAAAGCATACAAATTAATAATAAAGTGTTTGAAATTTCAGCTTTCTGTAGCCATAGCCAATCACTGCATTACTTTCTCTTTCTCCTTCTGTCGACCAAACAACTTTCTAAGTGAGTTTTTAATAGCCATTGCATAATAAAAAAGTTGAATGCAGTTCTAAGTGTGACATTCTTTTAACCTAAGGACACCTGCCACATGTCCTGAATAAGCCTTTTCTTGTGACATTCTTTTAAATTATAAATTCAAACTTTGAGAACATCTAATACACCCAGCTAAAATGTATGGCTCACCTATTTCGGGGAAGTAAGACATGGTCAATCAAGAGGGTCCCTTAACAGATGGAGTTGTCTAGAAAATGAACCTACAATCACCACAAATTTAAGAACACACAAAGTCAGGAGCACCATCAAGTTGCAAAGTCATCATGAGCAAGAACCAAGGTTCTTATCCTTTCAACCACATGTCCTGAACTAAGGTTTTTCTTCTCTTATACATTATATGCAAATATAAATCAGTATAGATTGAACATCTGTGTTTGAGTGTTTCCATCATCTGAGCATAAAGAATGATTAATGGATTAAAAATACCCTACATTCACTGTCTGAACATGAACCCAAGTGTGAACCCAAGTCTGAACATGAAACCAATTCTTAAAAAATGATTGATGGATCACCTGACTGATAAACTACTTAACATGCTAGCCTAAGGTATCACTCATTAGTTTTTTCTTCACATTATATGCAAATATAAATCAGTATGAAAAAACACTCCAACACCTGGTGACGGTGGCCGGAGCGACCGCCGGTGCCGGAGGTGGAAGAGGGTAAAAAAATCAAAGAAAAATAAAACATCAATAAGGGTTTAATGAAAAAATCAAAGCCCAGACAAAAAACAAGGGTTAGAGCTTACCTCGTGACCGGAGCGTTCGCCGGTGCCGGAGATGGGAGCGGAGATCCGAACTCGGACAGAGAACGGGGGTCAGAGCCTCTCCTCTGATTTGAGCGCGCGAATATGGGAAAAGAGCTTCAGGGGGCGCGTTACAGCACTTTTGAGTTGATTTTGGGGCTAACGTCCGTCACATTAGCGTCGCACGCGGGAACGCCCCACCGCGTGCGACTGGACAGGTGTCAGTCGCACGTCGTGTGGGGCGGTGATGCGGTCCATCGGTAATTTTCCGTCTGCCAAATTCCTGAAAGTTTTGCCAATTGCTTTTTTGGTTATTCATTTTCGCTACACCGTAGATACACAAAGTTTCATGCTCCTAGCCATTTACGCCACACGTTGCTGATAATCTCTACCATCGCCATAGATTATTCTAATTAGGGTATCTAACGATTGGGACCAATCTGCCACTTTCATTTCATCGCCAACTTTCATAGATGATAGAACCACCAAATTCGTGTATTCCTGAAACCATAATAAAACAAAAAAGAGAGAAAAGAAAATAATCAAATATCCGAATCTCCGAGTAGCGAGTAGCGACGACGCCACACCTCTCGTCAGAGTTCAGTTCCACGACGACTCCTCCTATACATTTTTATTTGTAAAAGAACAAAACCTTCCTACCCTCCACCACCACTGCCCACCTTCCTGCTCATACTCCTTTCTTCTAAACCCTAATCCTAATTCTCGTTTAGTCCGTCAAGCATGGAAGCTTCAATGACTCTCTCACGCATTGGCCTCGCTGGCCTAGCCGTCATGGGCCAAAACCTCGCCCTCAACATCGCCCAGAAAGGCTTCCCCATCTCTGTTTACAACCGAACCACCACCAAAGTCGACGAGACACTGGAGAGAGCTCAGCAAGAAGGCAACCTCCCACTCACTGGTCACTATTCACCTCGTGATTTTGTCCTCTCTCTTCAACGCCCTAGATCCGTCATCATACTTGTCAAGGCCGGATCCCCCGTCGATCAGACCATCGCCGCTCTCTCTGAATTCATGGAGGCCGGCGACTGCATCATCGACGGTGGCAATGAATGGTACGAGAACACAGAGCGCCGAATGCGCGAAGTGGCAGATCGCGGTATTCTCTATCTGGGTATGGGCGTTTCAGGTGGAGAAGAGGGTGCCCGTCATGGGCCTTCGCTCATGCCCGGGGGATCGTACCAGGCCTACTTGAATATCGAGGACATAGTTAAGAAGGTCGCCGCACAGGTCGAAGATGGGCCCTGTGTGACGTACATAGGTGAAGGAGGGTCTGGGAATTTCGTCAAGATGGTTCATAATGGCATCGAGTATGGTGATATGCAGCTGATATCAGAAGCCTACGATGTCTTGAAGACTGTCGGTGGGTTGTCGAATGCAGAATTGGCAGATATCTTCGCCGACTGGAACAGGGGAGAGCTGGAGAGCTTCTTGATTGAGATAACGGCTGATATTTTCAGGGTTAAGGACGAATATGGCGAAGGTGAGTTGGTGGATAAAATCTTAGATAAAACGGGGATGAAGGGAACCGGGAAATGGACGGTTCAACAGGCAGCGGAGTTGATGGTTGCTGCGCCCACAATTGCTGCCTCGTTGGATTGCAGATACTTGAGTGGGTTGAAGGAAGAGAGGCAAGCTGCGTCGGATGTTTTGAGAGAGGCTGGCATGCGGGAGGATGTTGGAGCAGTAAGGAGTGGCATCGATAAGAAGAGGTTGATTGATGATGTGAGGCAGGCATTGTACGCTTCGAAGATTTGTAGCTATGCTCAAGGGATGAATTTGTTGAGGGCAAAGAGTGTGGAGAAGGGTTGGAATCTTACTTTGGGCGAATTGGCGAGGATCTGGAAAGGTGGTTGCATTATAAGAGCTGTGTTCTTGGACCGTATTAAGAAAGCATACCAGCGGAATCCTCAATTGGCAAGTTTACTTGTTGATCCTGAGTTTGCAAGAGAGATAGTGCAGAGGCAGGCAGCTTGGAGGAGGGTAGTTGGTTTGGCAATAGCGGCGGGGATTAGCACTCCAGGAATGTCTGCCAGTCTTTCTTACTTTGACACGTACAGGCGGGCAAGGCTTCCTGCAAACCTTGTCCAGGCACAGAGGGACTTGTTTGGGGCCCATACTTACGAGCGCATTGATCGTCCAGGATCATTCCATACCGAATGGACAAAGCTCGCCAGGCAGAGTAGAGCTAGTATTGGTGCTTTTAACTGAGCTTTGCTCTTTCCCTGTTCACTAGTTAATCTGTTTGAAGTTGGAAGCGATGTTGTTATCAGTACGTAGCAGGGTAGCATGTCTCACCATGGATTCCCAGCTTTTAGTTTTATCAGTTATTGTTTTTCCTTGCAGCTTAGGATGTTAATAATTGGTCTATCTGCCTTTTAATCTCCTGTAGCTTCAATATGTTTCTGAAATCATCATTTCTCTTAGCAATAGAAGAGAGCAGATAGATATATTGATTTCTTCCCTTTTCTGAAATCATTATTTCTCTCTGGATCAATTCTGCTCGACAGTTTTTATTCTTTTTAGTCTTGAATGCCAATCATTTTGTCCAAAAGGAGGCTTAAGTAATGGAAGATTATGACTTTCATATGATATTCTCTCATGGAAAACACTAGATGCTGTTGTCTATCTTAGGCATATTATGGAAGCATTGTATGAAAAGAGTTCCTTGCCCTGTAACTGCAAGTCAGCAATTCAATTCACCATCCAATATTGCCTGTGGCTTGAGCAGCAATGACTGCAATGCTAAACCATCTTCTGATGATGTTCATGACAAAGAGCTGCTGCTTGCTCTTGTAAAACTGAAACTGGTGGTCTAGACAGAGTGTAGACCTTCTCATTAGCAGGTGTAAATTTGTATTTACGTACTTGAGAGAAAAGAGACATTTTGACCGGCCGTACAAAACATCATATTTCAATAATTTCTTTTATTTTGAGAAATGAATTGCAAGCTTATGAAAGCTAAGTTCAAATCTAAAATCAGCTGCTTTGTGTTGAAATGGCCTTTTTCTTAAATGAATTTTGAGTATTTCTATAATGTGAAGTGGACCAAAAGGGAACAGGATCATGTAGTGTGGTACATTTGTTACAAACTTACAATCATCAGTTTTCTGTATGTGTTCAAGGGAAAAGTGGAATTTACTGTTATCCATCAAATATTTGATAGCTATACAGATGGTTAAAAATCATAGAGGTGGTCAGCCTTTAGGCTGTCTTTGCTAAAAGTGGAAGAGGACAATGTTGTATGTCTTCTTAATGATTTTCTTGGAGAGATCATTTGGCTGACCTCAAAATTTTGTTTTGACTGCAGGAAATACTTCGTCATTTGTCTATATGAACATTAAATCATTAATGAATGCAACTAAAGACATTGCCATCCCGGCAAATGGGTGAAACTAACAACAAGGTATTACTCCATCTTTCTTTTTTGCCCTCTCTCCCCTCTTTCTCTATTGGCCACTGTATGATATTCACAGGTTTATGAAGCATATAGTTGTTGATTTCTTCTTGTTTGAGTAACAAATCTGTTTCTTTCTTGCTTTTTTTCCTACGGTAGGGGTGGGGGGGGGGGGGGGGGGAGGATGAGCCTTTGATCTCAATAAAAATGAATCCAATGATTAGGGCTGTTCACGGGTCAGGTTGGGTCGGTTTACTGGCGTTTTTCCAACCGACCTGACCTGGTCGGTTTACCTAGAAATGAAACCGAACCGAACCGATCGGTTTGGGTTGGTTTTGTGAATGATTCTCTCGGTGTGAACGGTAAATGATTCAAGTCTAACAAAGCAAAGGCTGGATGCCTGAAAATTAAAAATAATTTGATGGATTAAAACTAATATTTTATATATCAGAAATTTTATATATAATATGTATATTTCTGAAATAAAGCTGAAATATATATACTTCCACAAATATATATCTGAAATATATATTAAAACTGAAATATATCAGATATATATATATAATATCTGAAATATATTATATATATAATATATATGTAAGTCGGTTCGGTTTCGGTTTTCATATATATGTAACCCGAAACCTACCGATAATGAAGAAAAACCGACCAACTCGGGTTTGGTCGGTTTGGGTCTTGTTATGAACAGCCCTACCAGTGATCTGTTAATTTTAGTATATAGCTCCTAAATGTACATAAATATAGAGACCAGTTTCACATTTCTCACTTTTGAATGCATGTTTACATCAACCCATTTACTAAGTACACTAACAAAATACTGATACGGACACTAATTTTCACTTACAATTAGGGAACGTGGTATACAATCTTTACACAAAATTTTCTCCAAAGGAAACTTGTGCCCGCTAGGTTCTTTTTAAATTCAACCTCAACATATACTACTACTAAAGTAGCTTTTTAGGCATCAAATAGCCTTTCTATTGATTGTTGTTATCGTTTAGAACTTTACTATAAAGATAAAGTTTTTTAATTTATTTTTGTTTTAGTTTTGTACTTTTTGCAAAGCTAAAATATGTTTGCAAAGCTAAAGTGCTGAAGGCAAACCAAAAGGACATGGCCACATGGGCCAAAGTAGTAAGAAATGATTTAGGGCTTATAATGTAACAATGAATATGACACTAAACAGAACTGAATGGCAAAACAAGATTCATGGTTTTAAAAGGGCTTAAGAGGTGAAGTCACAAGTGTGTCGATCAAAGGTTCTGAATCCACCACTGAGAATTTCTACGGTCTCTACTGCAAAAATAAGTGAGGACTTCTGTTACTATAGTTTTTCTTTTCATTTCAGGTGTAGAAAATGTACTTACACAGTTTCATTCCTAAGTGCAGATGTTAGTAGCCTCTTTGATGCATTGAGTATGCATTTGCAAGGTTGTCATGAAAGGGAGTTTGTGTGAACTCTAAGGGTCCATCTTCTTGCATTGTATGTCTGATTACTCTTACATTTTATCTATGGTATTACATGCTACATAGTACAGGGAACTTGGTGCACGTGAAGTTAACTGATCATGGCCATACCAAGAAAGCCTGCTATCTCTATTGGTTCGATCCCACACCTCCTTGATTGATTACTCTTAAATTAATGCAATATTTCTTATTGATAAGAAAAGGTAATTTTCGGATATATCCGTTAAGACTTCAATTTGGAAAATCAAAATTTGTTTGTATAGGCAAAAAATTTTGAGTTTAGTTCTCAAATAAGTTTTAGTCTTTCCACCAATCTCAACAATAAAATAAAAGATGGAGTTGTGTTTGAAAGTCTTTTCCACAAAGTACGATAAAGCAAGGCTTTTATTTTGTCAGTTTGTTGACCATTCGCATTGATATTAAATCACTAAAAAGAATTAAAGGTTGGGTCAACTATGCCCTACTTACCATCCTCCTTTCCCCTCGAAAGTAATGGATGTGAATTTGTGCTAGAGGAGAGGATTGGATGTATGTAAAATTCGAGCCAGGAATCTGATTTTGTGAGCGTTGTTCGTTACCGTCCTTGCTTCAGTCATCGCATGATTATTAGGATTCCACATGTTTTGAACATATGAATAATACATTTCTTCTAGCACTTGCAATATTTCACCTCGTACTTCAATTGGTTGTAGGGGAACAACCTCTTGTTGACTGTCAACTCATGGTTGTAACGCAAACAATATGTTCATTAACTATAATTCACATACTATTAAAAACATTTCAATGCATACAGACCACTTTGAACCGATATCATGCAGATCACATACTTGCACCAAAGACTTAAAATGCTAGAGTCACTTTTCACTATTTAACTCAAGCCGCATAACATTTGTACACCATGAACATATCACAAAATACCCACATATTATTCAGTCAACTACGCATTAGATACTATAAACAAGAATATACAAAATAAGTTCACACTAATAAGCAGAACCATTATCCATACTCACCGAACTATTCTAACGAATACATAACAAATACTCCCATGCCAAGTACAAATAAATTCCAACACCACTACATGACATGTAAACACATTTCCTATATTATCATCTATGATAGATTGGAGTAAAATAATTTAAATTCAGTTATTAAAACCATGCATTATCATCTATTATAGCTTGAAATAAAAAAATATAAATTCAATTATAAAGATGGCTATTATTATTAGACAAATACATATTATGTATAATGCACATAGAAATTCCAAAAAATTTAGTGGAAGTGGCTACCATAAACTTCAAAGTACAACTTGGCTTAAATTCATATTATCTACCTCTTTTATTTTTTTTAACTAGACATTTTTTCTAACCCGCATGTCTGAAATTGCTACATCCTATGTTGGAACCATTGTCAAGTTATGGAGCATAAGAGACGTAGTACAGAACAATTGCTAATGGTAGATATCATACATAATGCCTCAATGTGTAAAGCCTTAATGAGATAATTACATATAACAATTCTTCTCCTCCTTGCTTTTGAATCTGAAAGTTGACCTTCTATGTAACGTTTTAATGTTTCAGACATATAATGTTGATTCTTTTGGCTTGCACATTTTGTTTTCTAGACTAGGTAGCAATTTTATCTTACTCCATGTCATAGTTTTGAAAATCAAACTATATAGCAATAGTTTAAGCCTGTTTAGTGTTGACTTCATGGTAAGAATGGAAATGATTATGGTCTGGATTCCCGTTTTTTTTTTAATTGTTACTTGCTGATTAATCTTCTTGCTAGTGCTAATGATTATTAGACACCTCAATTAAAGGGAACAAATGTGGTCTTCAATCCTTGAACAATATTAACATTTTCCCTCCGTTAGATGACAATTTAAATGTGAAGGCAAATTATGGTTTAGCTAATTGACTAAGTATACTCTTACTGTTTGAAAATTGACTAACGCTACCCCTATTGTTTCTAA
This sequence comes from Nelumbo lutea, assembly GCF_056320005.1. Taxonomy (NCBI): domain Eukaryota; kingdom Viridiplantae; phylum Streptophyta; class Magnoliopsida; order Proteales; family Nelumbonaceae; genus Nelumbo; species Nelumbo lutea. The sequence goes on from NC_142689.1 coordinate 3,324,736, forward strand.
CAATTGACTAACTCTACCCTTACCATTAAATTCTGTTAATATTTCGTCAAAACTCATTCGCATGTGATATATATATTTTTTAGAACCCAATTTTACCCTTCACCTCTCTCCCCTTCTTTTTCACCAATAATACGAGGATTCTCAGAGGAGATGGTGGTTGAGGAGATAGACTTGTCCAGTTGCGATGCTTCCAGAGAAGAGAACAAGAGGGGCACCATTGTTCGGTGGGAATAAACTACCGTGTGGTCTGGCCAACGTCAGTTGCTGCTGTAATGATAATGATGTCGAACTTCTCTGTTCTAAAACTCAAAACAAATCGACAGTGGTTTGGATTTAGCACCTGAAACGGACGTGGGGTAAGCCAAAGCTAAACCATAAGGTTTACAGGGTTCTGATAGCACTCGAGTTTTACAATGTCTTTATACCATTATTTTGATTAACTAAAAATTTAATGCTCAAAGTGCCCTGTTTTGATCGGCTCTCACATGAACCATCTCCAAATCCTTCCACGATTTGCTCTTCTTCAAGTACAACTTCAGTTGGTTTCATGAAGCTTTGAGTGAGTAGAGTTTGTTGTTCACAACAGCAACAAGGGGTGGAGATCGCGATGTCGAAACAGGGGCCCATGCGTTCCTATTTGCATCATAGAACTCACCGTAGGTGAGATCAACTCCTCTTTTGTTTTGCCCTATGATCATGTAGAACTTGTTGTCCATGTAACAACCTGAACACATTTTCCTCCATTGATGCATCCTTGGAAGCAGAACCCGTGATTCTTCTTGAATCATTCAATCTCCTCCGTGAAAATCTTGATTTTCTCATCATTCTCCCCCTTATTGTGCAACAACCTAGACTTCTCCTACTCCAAAACTTCAATCCTTTTCAACTCAGAAACAATGCCACCACCAACTTAGTTAGTTTGTATCTGACCAAAGATCTCAGACCTTCAGAGTGGCATGAATCTGATACAACAAATCTCAAACTTAGACCCATGTTACACATCGCAACAGATACAGTCCAGATCTCAACCTTCGCTCTAGAGATCCAACTCATGTTGTACATCGCTGGAAATCTCGGACTCAAAACTTATTTGGCCGATCTACACATTGCAAAGACTCATGCCACTCTAGATCTCTGACTCAAACTCATCTATGCAAATTCTGACCGGTTCAATATTTAACATTCAAAAGAGGGGAGAAGAGATTAGGGAAGGAGTTTTTCTTTTAACTTAAAGGTGGACATTTCATCCTTTTCATTCTTCCTTTGGGCGACGACACAACAACTGAAGTCTGATCTCTTTATCTTCTTCTTGGGTGATGGCAGCAGCACTACCCTATAACTCCACCCACTACTCTGTAACTCCACCCAGCAGCAGCAACATCTGAACTCCGAGCGATAGTTTAGGCATTTTGCATTGTTTTTGACAGAGGTTAACAGTAAGAAGAGGGTTAGTCAATTGGCAGAAACAGTAAGGGTACACATAGTCAATTAGCTAAATCATAAGGGTAGTTTAAGAAATTTACCCTATTTTTTTCTCTGATCCATTGTGTTTCCTACCATTCTTTATGCAACTATATAGACCTCAAATTGGAGGATAAACAAATATTAGGAAAATGCTGATTCATTGGTCCTAAGGACCATCATTCTAGCTTGGATCCTACCATTTGAGCCAACTAAATTGTTCACTGAAACTGCCATAGACATTGTTACCTATGCATTGGGCTAAATTATTCATTCAAACTGTTATAGACATTCAAGGAGTTGAACAAAATACATTGGGCTAACACCACTTTTTTGAACAACCAATTCAGTTCATTCATGACCAGATGCACACACTAGTATAGTCCACGCCAAAAATCCACGCTTCTATGCTAGTTATTGGAATGGGGTCCGACAAACGAAGGCACAACAAAGGAAGGGAGATATTGTCGTTTTTTGTCGATGTGTGCTGGTAAAGAAGATCGAAGGTACTATATTTCAAGCTAGTTGGAGGTGAAAACGAAGATGGAAATGAATGGGGGAAGAGGGAGATATCTCCCCTTCCATCGGTGTGCGCCAATGAAAAGGATCGAAGAATTGTAGATTTTCTGACGAAGGCGCTATAGATTTCAGGCTGTTGGAAGGTGAAAATGAAAATGGGAGTGAACAGGGAAATTAGTAGTCATGTGTGAAATGGACATTTTAGGGATTTCTGAATATGGAGCATAGTGGCCTTTCTCCAAGGGCATTTTAAAGATTTCTGAAAATGGGGATGATGTGGCATTGCTGTAGGTGGGCCAGTGGAGCGTTTTGAGTTTTAATCGGCTCATTCATGGAAAGGGGATAATTCAAATGAGATCAAATCAGTCCCCCCCAACGTCCCACAGAACATTCTGGCCGTGTATTGGAAACATCTCCTGATGATAATACTAGAAATGATGATGTCATCATCGGCAAATGTTCCCAATACACGGCAAGGATGTACTGTGGGACATTATGGGGAGCTGATTTGAATGCAATTCAAATCTCGTACACCCCTTCCGGCCATAACATTTATGAAGGGGCCTGACACATAAATTCCCCTACATTTTTTTTTTTATATAATTTCTTTGTTTCATGGTTAACTTATCTTTATAACCAAATGGCTTGTAAATGAGAGTGGATAAAACGGATCTAGTTTGACAATTTCTGTTAAAGTTTTATTGTATTGAAAATTTTTGTTTTGAAGAAAGATCATAACTATTTGTGGGCCCTAAATATTTGAATGGAAATGCTACTATGATGTGGGGTAGCACATTGAAATTATTATATTTAGTAAGAGAAAAAATAAAGAAATATTTTTGGGTAGAGAGAGATATTATGAGTGTTTAGATTCTTTTTTTCCTTTTAATTTGTGATCATATATTTTCTCCCGATTTGTGATCAAATTAGACAACCAAGTTTATTTCAATTTTCAGAGGCATTGTATGTTAGCACATTCCTTTTTTTTTTCAATTTTAATATTGTTTGGATGAGGAGTTCCTGAGCTCATATATGCTCCCGGTAAACCATTGCAGTGGTATATCAAGAATATCTCCCCATGAATGACAAAAGAGATGTTCCCAATATACAGTTACAGTGGCTTATTGGGACAGTGTTGGGAGCATTTCGTTGGTAGCAAATATCTACGTGTTCAATTCAAGGCATCATGTGGTGAGTACACCTCATAAAATTTGAGACATAACCCCATTGCTACACACATAAGGTGGTTGAGTTAAGGCCTTTTTGCTCCACTTGGCCTAAAGGCATGCGCCTCAGCGCTTTTTAAAACTACAAATTAAAGTTTTAACTTTTAAACCCATCGTGAACTTCAAGCGTTATTAGGGTTTGGCAAAGAAAATTTATACTAGAAAAACTTATACTAGTGTGGAGTGTTATTATTGGTTCTATAACCCATTAAAAAATCAATGCATTCAGCTAATCGATCTTCCTTCAGGTTTGGCAGAAAAGAAAATGTTGTTTTTATGATGTAACAGTTGTTTCTTTCCGCTTGTTGGACCAAAGTTTATACTTTGGATTATTAGATCTATTGATTTAAATACCAGAGAGGAAGCTCAGTCTAGCTGGGGCTCATTTTCTAAGTTTCCAGCTAACCCGATACAATTCAAGTGATCCCTAATCTAGATCACCCAATTTCAATGCATTGCCTTGACTTATGGTCACAAATATTATTTGGGCGATGACGGAAGAGACTAGGATTAGGATGATAAAATGTAAGGTGCCAACCAGCTGGTTGGTGAAGGTCTCCTGCTACGATCAGGCCTGGGATCAAATCCTGTCTGCGTTCGGGTTAGGGGGTTATATGGGTTTATTGGTTATGTGAAATGTTTTTAAATCGAAACCAAAAACATGTTTTTGAATTTCTAATTTAAAGAGCATATTTTCATCAGATTATTTAGATTATTTAGGGGTGTTTGACATCATAGTTGGTTTTGTTTTGGAAAACAAAAACAATTACCATACAATTATCACATCAGAAAAAATATTTTTATTTTCAAAAACAAAACCAAAGGACACCTTAATATATCTTGTTTCATAAATTATATAATTCCTTTACTATAAAAGTTGTTCTTTTTTTTTTATTAAAATCAATCATTTTGACAGTTTCCAAAACTATGTATAATTTGTTTTTGTACGGATGCAACTTGGATAGGCTTGGTGGGGCTTTTGTCAAAATTTAGATAGTCTTATCCCAAAGCAATGTAAAATGTTAACTCGTGCCGACCCAAGTTGCATTTCTAGTTTTTTGAAAAATAACCAATTTGTTTTTTTTTTTATTTTCAAAATTATTGATACCAATCTTGGGTAGAACTAGAAAGTTGGCCTGAGGGCCTCGGCTGAAGTGTCACATTTGCAATCACAGACAAATGTCATAGGCCCTGAGATGGAACCTTAGGGGCCTTGAGATGGCCCGAATAAGTTATTTCGGTTCGGTTAATTTGGCTATTGGTTCTGTTTGTTTTCTATTAAAAAAATTAGTTTTCAGTTTCAGTTCGGTTTGACTAAAATTTTCAACCGAACTGAAAACCGAATTAATGCTGTTATTTAATTAAGTATATTAAACATTCATGTTTTATTTAATACTTTGTGCTAATTAATTATTATATTTTTCAATGAATAATTAATAATAGTTAATTAAAACCTAGCCTCATTATTAATTGTTTATTAGTCATTAATTATTTTTGAAAATGATTAATTTGTCAATTCCCCATTGGCATAGGGCTTTGGGCCTATTTTAACTTTTAAACAATAATAGCTAATTAATTAAAATCATTAGGTTTTGGCGTCATTTTAACTTTTAATTAATAATAGTTAATAATTAATTAATTAAAACAGTTGGCTTTTAGGGCCATTTTAACTTTCCATTAATAACACTTATTAAATACTTGTTATTTATGTGGAACCAAGGTCCAACCAAACCAAATTTGGTTAGGGTCAGCTCGGTTTTAAAATACTTCAATTCGGTTTGATCAAAGGAAATGGTAAAACCGAATAACCAGCTAGGTCATCGGGTTGAATCTACCTGACCCGAAATCAGTTGAAGACACATGCATTTGTTTTTTGTTTTTTGTTTTTGGCTAATGTGACATTTTCAAAAGCAAATGGAGCACAAGTAGAACACCCCCTCAATATAATTTAAAAAAATGGAGAAATTTCTTTAGCCAATGAAGAAAAATAAAAATTGTTATGCATAGAGATCTAACTACATATCCTCGATACTTGTTTTTGTTTCTTGAAAGTTTTTAGAAATTGAGAAGGAGAGGCAGCCACTACTATAGATGTTGATGAGTTGCATTATTTAATTCTTAAGTTCAGAAAACTATTTCATTTTATTAGGTTGAAGCTTTAAGGGGGTTGGAGTGGGGCACTTTGATATCGGAACCCCTTTAATTTCATTACACTTAATACATTTGTAATGAAAACACTATATGTGTTTGATTTTATAGGCATTTGTAAACAGGGTGATTTTTTGATACATGTTTTATTGAAAAAACATTATTTTAAACTCTGGGCATTTGCTATCTGGGGACCCTTCAATTTCATTCCACCAGTTTACAATGCACCAGGCTAGCATTGCATTTCAATAAACTTTGGGCCATTGAGGGAAACTAGAATTTGAAGTTTCTCCCATCAGTTTCATGCACATAAATTCAAACATTTTTTTGTTTTTTAATATCTGTTTTTATAAACATTAAAACCAAACAGTGGTTTCATGTACAATAGATACTAATACCTAAGAGAGTGTTTGGAATTATGGACATTTATTAAATAAACACTATCACATAGGCACCACTTCAGCATTTCTTCCATTATGTGAATCCGTGCACATGGGGACTCATAAAAATAGACTTCTGTTATACGTGCCTGCCATTAGTAGAAGTTTCATTTGAGTATTTCCCTCAATGGGTAGGTGTTTATTTACTGATTTATTGATGTGGTGCATAATGGCACCTAAGTGTCAATAAAAGGATTCATCATTACTTTCTAGATTTTTCAAATAAATAAAATATAAAATGTTTAATCGATAATTATCCACGGTTCCAAACACATGCTAATATATATCACTAATGTGAAGGTGTTTTTCCTATAAATACCTAAAAAACCAAACGTATCATACACTGATTGTGTTTAGTTAGTGCAGGAAAAATAAAAGTTTAGCAGATCCCAACCAACCCGGCCCAATTGGAATGTGATGCAATCAGCAATCTCTGTTACGTGAACGACATATACAGAATCAAATGATATCACTCTCGATCTCAACCGTGGGATCCGGTTCAGTCATCTGGAAAATGGAAAGAACTTTATACCTGGGGCCTGGTTTGATGTGGTGAGATCTGTGATGAGCCAAGCCCGAGCGTGGACTAAATCAGCCCCCCACAATATCCCACAGCACAACTCCGCCGTGTATTGAGAGCATCTCCCGATGATTTGAACTGTGGGACGTTGTGGGGGCTGATTTGAACTCGAACGAAACTGGATAGTGGAAGGTGGAAACCCCTCTAGGCTGTAACCCTGTCCGAGATCCAAAGAGTCCGAGAGTCCCAACAACAAAACATTTGATTCTCCTCTCCTGTATTAGACCAGACACTCATCGGCTCACGGTAGCCTTTTCCTCCATTTATCACAGTCCATTTTCGCGGACTTGTTACCGTTGTCTCAAATCCACTTAATCCTCTCATTTCTAGGCGATTCAATTCCGCCAACCTTATTATTATTTTTTCATATCTCTCTCTCTAACTCTGGGAGGTCAAATATTTTGCCCTTCCCTCCTTTCAAACACTCTCTCTCTCTCTCACACACACTCTCTCTATCTCTCTCCAAGCTCTTGCAGTTTCTCGCCATCTCTCTCACTCTCTCTCTCTCACTCTCTTCTCCTGTTTCTGTTTGTTTAATTTTTTGCGTCCTTCAAATCTGGACGGATATCCTCACAAACCAGTAATTTCTGTGTCTTATCTCTACTGGCCTCCGACTTTTCTCTCTCTTTTACTTCCCTTACAAGAGGAAAAAAACGGTTTTGAAGCTTTGTAGCAATGGACGGAGGTGGAACGTACAATCCTCGGACTGTCGAGGAGGTATTTAGGGATTTCAAGGGCCGAAGAGCTGGCATGATTAAAGCTCTCACCACCGGTACTTCGTTATTTCATTTCTCGAGGCATTCTGATTTTCCTTTCTTGGTTTATCTTTTTTTTTTTGTTTTTTTTTACGTTGAATTTGGGGTATTTGGGCTGTTTTTCTTTTCAATCCTCATGTTTTTCTTCTTTTCTTCTTGCAGATGTTGATGAATTTTTTCAGCAGTGTGATCCTGGTTAGGGTTTACGCTTTGCTTCTCCCTTGGATATTTATTTTTCATTATTATTACTTATTTTTTGTGATAATATGTGTGCATGAATGGTTTTCTTTAAGTTGTTCATTATGTTTGGATGTCGTAATGTGGTTTTATTCTCAGGTTCTCTGATTTGGACTCTTTTTGTGGATACCGCAGTTTCTTGGTCTCGGTTTGTTCCGTTTTTTTTACTATTTTACGGGAAGCAGAAGTTCTACACAATTCCTGCTTTTGTGCTTGAAGATTATCTTTGCTCGCTTCACGATGCGGATGTTAATTTGATTTTTCTTTTCGTTCTTATTTATTTTATGAAGTTTTAAGAGTGTGCTCTTTATGTGTATTTTGTTCATATATATCGTTTGGGTTGAATGCTTTAAGTGCTAGGGTGGACTGGGGTTATGATTGTAAATTTTGTTTAGTTTTAGAACAATATAGTATTTTTGTTACTGATTGCTTAGGATATATTACCTCCAAATGCTCATAGATAACTGTTTTTCTTATTATGTTTTTGATTTCTATAAAGAAGTGCACAGTTGCTTGATTGCTTCCATGTTCTTCTGGTTGTTTAATAACGAATTACTGGTATTCAGTTTTGTCCATTCATGTGCCCAGAATTTGGATCAGGCCTGGGTGGTGCTTTGACCTGAGTATGTGAGATGGTCATCTTTGTGTCTGGAGAGTTTCCTAGGTGGGTAAAAAGACCTATCTGAGTGGTAAAAAACAACCTACCCGTGTGCAATAACATGGAGCAGGAGCTTTTATTCCTACAAAATTTAGATTCTGTTCTGTTTTACATTTGAGTGGAAGATAAGGTGAGTTTTTTCAGAGTACAGAAAATGGTAGACTAAAATTTCTAATTGACTGTCGTTTGAGCCTGATAAGTTAAAGTTGAACAATATCTTTTGAGGTCTATTTTTTCTCACGTTTTTATCTCTTAAGGTCTTTTTTCTTCCGTTGTGCTGATCTGTCTTCTTAAAATGCAAAGGCCAGACAATATATGGTATGCATTGACAATTGATGCACATGAAACCTGAGATCACTCTTCTGAAAAAGAATTTAACTATATAAGTGCATATGCCAGACATGTAAAGAAGAAGAGCAATATGCTGGAAGTGGTATTGGATTTTAGTTTACAGATGGTGCAAGGAATGTATGAGGTGATTCTTTTCTTATGATGACATGGGAAGCTCTAGAGGAACATATTCATAAAAAAAAGCTATAGAGGAACATAGTTCTTACTATTTGTTGTCCAGACATGATGTAATTACAGAAAGAGATGATTGTCCATTTGAATGATAGTTTTTAAGAGAAAGCAAATTAAGATGGAAATTATTGGCTTATTAAAAGAAAAAAGGAGATGTATGTCCTTGTATTCAACTTTTAGTTCTTTTTAGAAAAAACCAGATCCTAATCTACATCAACTGATCTTCAATCTGCTGATATGGTGATTGGTGGCTGATGACCTGATATCAACATTTCTGTTAGATGTGGTTTTCACATGATTGATGTATTTGATTTCTGGTGACAATTGTTAATGACCCGTGAATAGCTGGTCATGTTACCCTGACATGGCAAGGACAAGCCATTGACAAGATAACCAGACAACAGAAGATTTCAGCAATCCTTCTGTTGACAAGAAGCATTATAGAAAGAAAATTTCAGCAATTCTCTGCTCTCCCTTGATAGTTACCCATTTCTTCTGAATACCTCTACCAATATTCTAGAAGGGCACAACACCAGTTTCCTAGAGCACAAGACCTCCCTGTGCAGCTGCTCCCAAATTTTGTAAATAAATGCAATAAAAATATATAAATTTCCAGGGGTTGTGGTATTTTATTGTGTTCAATGTTTTGCAAATTGCAACCTCATAAGTTGGAATTGGAAAATTTAAGTATGGAATTTCCTCATTAATTCATTTGTTTGTCATTACTGCTTCTCTATGCTGGCCTCGCTGCTTTGTCCAAAAACATGTATATTATCCTCGTAAATTTATTGTGTTCAATGTTTTGTAACTGTGTACATTAGTGATTCTAATCTAGGATTTTCCTATAACTTTGTTAATTTTCTATTTGTAATTGCTTGTTTTCACAACTCCATATTTGCTCTATGGATTTCTTATTCACTATTTCATGTCCTTTGCAGAGAAGGAGAATCTTTGCCTGTATGGATTTCCTAGTGAGCAGTGGGAAGTCAATTTGCCTGCTGAAGAGGTGCCCCCAGAACTCCCTGAGCCTGCTTTGGGCATCAACTTCGCCAGAGATGGGATGCAAGAAAAGGACTGGTTGTCCTTGGTTGCAGTCCATAGTGATGCATGGTTACTTGCTGTGGCATTTTATTTTGGTGCCAGATTTGGATTTGATAAAAATGATAGGTAATCTTTCTATGTTTAATTGCCAATATGTTCCTTGTTACAAGTTCACTTAGAAAATATCCTATATTACCAAAGGTGGGGTTGTTTTTGAAATGGACTATTTCCCTTATTGTTACAAAATGCTGTTTGGACTTTGGATTACCTTCCCTCTAAAATTCATCAAATTTGCTTTTCTACTTTGAGGCTTAAAACTTTAAATTGAAAGTTTCAATTTAAAACATTTAGTTTTATGTAGTTTAATTTCAGATGATAAGCTTTTTAAAACATTTAGTTTAAAATTTAAGTTTGCATTTTTTAATTAATGCTGTTTTTAATATTTTCTTCATTTTTTGAATTTTTTACATTCCTTTTTTGATTTTTTTTTTAAATTTGCACCTTAATTCAAAAAGTCTAGGGGTGCAACTCAGGTTGGACCGAGTTAGCATTTTATGCTGCTTTGGAATCAAGCCTTTGGGTTGGATCCATTTAAATTTTCGACAAAAGGCCAACCCAAGCCTGCCCAAGTTGCACCCCAAAAAAGGCACACACCTCACCTTGCACCTTGCTCCTCAAGTGTAAAATTCCCTTTTGTGCCTTACACTTTTAAAACACTGACCTGAAGGCACAATCCAACCTGACTAAATGAAGAAGAGATATTGAATCCAACCTGATTTGTCCACCATATAGTACACCTATACTCAACTAGTGATTTAAAGGCATGCCTAGGCACATTGGAGGTGCATTTCAAGGTATCTGCCTTGCCTAGGCACGACCCCTTTGAAAAGGTGTGCCTCTTGTGTGCCTTACACCTGAGCCCATGCATGCGCCTCAGCCCAATCTTGCATCCAAACCCCCTTTTTGCTAGTGTTCTCTCGTCCTTTTTAACACAAAATACTTTTTGTCAAACCATTTGATTTCTATTCCCAAAACACTATGAAATGCAACTAAAATAACAGGACCAATCTCTTTATATATTTTAGGACCTTCACAGAACCAATCTATTTCTATGATGGCAATCTCATAGAAATAGGAACACAATATGTTTAACATCACATTAACTGCTTGAAGTAATGCAATTGGGATAAAAATAAATAGATGGAAAGTTTCACTTGTTTGAATTGTTGAGTGCTTGAATATTTTTATATTTTTGTTTTTATTTTTATATATTCACTTTGAATATATTTTATATATTATGTATTATAATTTGAGCCAATAGGATTTTTAAAATATTAAGTTCTTTTAAAACTTAAGTTTGAATTTTTTGATTGATATCGTTTTCATTTTATTTTCGTTTTTTTTTTGAAATTTAAAAAAAAGTTTGCACCTTGCTTCAAATGCCTTTTTTATGCATATTATTATCTAAAGCTGAAAGGTATAGGAAGTTGTGGTTGTTTTGTAATTATAAAAAAAAGTTGTGGTTGTTTTGCTGGTTCTAGAATATAGTTGATGTGCTGGCCATTGGGTTAGAACTAAGGTGCATCATGTTCCTTCAAATTATTTTCCTAACTTAAACTGGTTGCTTATTATGATTATCTGTGAGTTGTGATATAGATAACATGGTTGCAACTTCCATTTGGAAAATTTGAAGATGAATATGCTGAAGACATGTTTGATCTGTTTCAGTGTTCTGAAAATTTAAGGAGTTTCCCTTGATTTATTGAGGGGCTGGCAGGTTGTGGCTAATATCCGAAATAACATGCAACAAAGATTGGTAGAGTGGACTCCCCCTTCTTTTGGGGTGGTAAAATTTAACTTTGATGGGTTCTGTTTAGGGAATCCAAGAGCTTCTTGTGCTAGGGTGCTATTAGTATAACAATGGTAACATTCTTCTCTAAGATTTTCAAGGCTTGAAACCATTGAGTGCGCAAGGTATGAGGAATGTGGAAGTGGAAGGGGACTGTCAAACCATCATTTGTCGGATGAGTTCACAGGACCAATGTCCTTAGAAATTCAGGACTCTGGTGAGATTGGTTCAATTTCTAGGTGGCTCATTGAATTCCTCATTCAAATGGGTATGTAGGAGTGATGCTATTGGCAGATTCTCTAGCTAGAGTTGGGGTTGGGAAAATTGAGTTAGAATTGGGTTGCCCTGGCCCAAGGATTAAAATATTGATACACTTGATACCCAAACTGGTGAGATTGGTTCAATTTCTAGGTGGCTCATTGAATTTCTCATTCAAATGGGTTCATAGGAGTGATGCTATTGGCAGATTCTCTAGCTAGAGTTGGGGTTGAGAATATTGAGTTAGAATTAGGCCCAAGGATTAAAATATCGATAAATATCGATACACTTGATACCCAAACTATGTATCAATATGACTGGTACTCCTCGGGGCCAGATGGACTTACAAATCTTTTCTACATTAAATGCTGGGACTTTGTAAAATAGGATATTCTGAATGTCTTTCATGGCTTTTATGAGAAAGGTTCACTGCAGAGGAGTTTAAACACTACCTTTATTACCCTTATTCTGAAGATTGAAGGTGCAGTGAATATAAAAGATTTTAGGTTGATTAGTCTTCTGCATAGCTTTTGTAAAATCTTAGCCAAAGTCCTTGCTGAGAGAATGAAAGGGGTTTTAGGTAGTGTTATCTCTAACAATCAAAGTGCCTTTGTTCCGGGTAGACAGATGCTCGATTCAGTGCTTATTGCCAATGAGCTAATTCATTCAATAAGAAGAGAAGGTTCACCAGGGCTGATCTGTAAACTTGATATTGAAAAGGCTTATGGTCATGCCAACTGGAGATGTGTTGATCTTGTATTGCAGTAGATGAATTTTGGGCAGAAATGGAGGAACTGAATAAAAGTATGTATCACCTCTCCAAAATTTTCATTCTTGATTAATGGACAATCTACAAGCCTCTTTGATAGTTCCGGGGGTCTTAGACAGGGTGATCCCCTGTCTCCATTACTATTTATATGTGTAATGGAGATCCTCACTTTGTTTTGTAAAAAGGTTGCTGAATCTGGTGAGTGGGAAGGTTTTGCAATTACTTCGGAGGGGGAGAAGGTTAACATTCTCCAATTTGCAAATGATACTTTATGTTTTGTGGATGCTTCTCCCTCCCAGGTGGACTTAATTCTTGGGATCTTATCTTGGTTTGAGGTGGTCTTTGGCCTTAAAGTCAATTGGAAAAAAGTCAAATCATTCCAATGGGTCGGGTATCCAACTTAGCTGATTGTGCGGAGATTTTGGCTTGTTAGGTTGAGTCCCTTCCAGTTAAATATTTGGGTCTTCCTTTGAGAGTGAGCTGTGGGCTATCTTCAATTTGGGACCCAGTTATTGAAAGAATGGAGAGAAAATTGGCTTCTTGGAAGGCAAAATACCTTTCTTGGGGTATGGTGACTTTGATTAAGAGCACACTATCCAATTTACCTACCTATTTTCTCTCCCTTTTCCCAATTCCTAACAAAGTTGCAAGAAAGCTTGAAAAACTCCAAAGGAATTTTCTTTAGAGGGGTTGGGAAGAGGAGAAAAAAATTCATCTTGTTAGGGATCAAGTCTGCCTCCCCAGGATGAAGGTGGTTTAGGCATAAGGAAGCTGAAAACTTTTAATTCTGCCCTTCTCTATAAGTGGATTTGGAGATTTGCGGCTGACAATGATGCTTAGGAGATCTCTCATTGTTGGCAAGTATGGAGTGGAGTGGGGCAACTGGAGAACTAGGGACTCTCCTCCCAGTTGGGGAAATTCTCTGTGGAAAGGGATAATGATGAACTTCTCTGTTCTTGCTGATGGGATCTCAATTAAGGTTGGCAATGGTAGTAGAACCAAGTTTTGGAAGGATTCTTGGTGCTTGGATGGCCCCCTTGCTGAATCTTTTCCTCTCCTCTTTTAGTGTGCATCTAACCAAGAGGCTTCTTTTGCTGAGTGTTGCAGCTTATCTGGAGATTCAGTTTTTTGGTCCCCTACCTTTAGAAGGAACCTTTTCGACTGGGAGCTGGAAGAGATAATGAACATGTTAACTATTCTTCAGACTCAAGAGGTTGACTTCTGCTCAGAAGATGAGTGGTATTGGAAGTGGAATCCAGATGGTGTTTTCTCTGTCAAGTCCTTGGCTTCCAAACTTTGTAGAATGGATGCTACTGATTTCCCTTGTCATCAGGTGTGGAATCTCATTAGCCCATCTAAATCCAACTTTCTAGTATGGACTATGGTTCTGAATAAATGTCTGGCTAGAGCTAATCTTGTGAGAAGGGGCATTCGGCTTTTGGACCTTTCATGCAGTCTGTGTGGGAACAATTCTGAAACTACTGACCTTTTGTGCATTCACTGCCCATTTTCTTCTCAGCTGTGGAATCACTTCTTCATCTCTATGAACTTAAGATGGGTTATGCCAAGTTCGGTAAAGGAGCTCTTGTGTTGCTGGAATTTTAATGGGCTTAACAAGAAAAGAAAGATAGTGCGGAAGACTATTCCTAGTGCTGTCTTATGGTCCATCTGGTCTGAGAGGAATAGCAGGCTTTTCTGTAATAAGGCTTTAAGTCTTGAAGAGGTTATCCAGGAAGCTGTGGGCAAATTAATCTCTTGGGTGTCGGTCTTTGAGGAGTTCAGAAATTGTAATTTGTCTGTTGTTTTTCATTCCAGTTCTTGGTGGAATATGTAATTGCTGAATTGTTGAGTCGGCCTTTCTGGGACTGATCTCAGCTTGTTTGTGTAGCTTTTGATTCAATAGATATTATGTTACCTTTTTCCCAAAAAAAAAATGACTGGTACTCCCTTTTTTAAATTGTTTTTATTTTTTTCTTATTTTATAATCATTGGAGGGTTTGGATCTATTGGAATGTTTTAAATGTTTTAAAATACTTTTGTATTGGTGTATCCATGTGTATTTGGATGCACTAGTTCTGATGCAGTACGCCTGATACAAGGTGTATTGTATCGATATTTAATCCTTAACCAGATCTGGGTTGTAATTTGTAAGGTTTAAGTTCATCTTTTCTGTCTGTATCTTTTTATGAGCTCTGTGCTGTATATGGCCCCATTTGGGTGAGCTGGCTTGTTTCCTTTTAGCCTGCTGCACTATTTCTGTGTATTAAGGTGGTATTCAATGAAATTTACCCTTTTTTATGCAAAATATAATCTAAGTGGAAAGGTATTAGAATTTGTGGATGTTTTGCTGGTTCTGGAATACAGTTAGTGTACTTGGTTGTAACAAAGGTGCATCATGTTTTTTCAATATAACTTTTCCAACTTAAGCTGGTCGCTTATTGTGCTTATGTAGAGCACATGATTGCAATTTCTTTTTGGAAGAACTTAGATGAATACGCCAAAGGCATGCTTGATCTTTGATCCACTTTTGGTGCTAAACTGCAAACAATAAGGCTAACTGGAGGTCGTGAACCATATTGTTAGTAGAAGTTTAATCTATTGGGTACTTGTAAGTTGTAATCAGCTTGTTTCATTATTATTCAAAGAAAATTTCTATCTTTTCTACCCACCCAAAACAAAAGAATTTCTTATGTTTATTTATTTATTTTTTTGGTTTGGACTTTTTAAGTGAAATGCTGTGTTATAATTCTTTGTATTATAATGCTGTATTAGAATTCTTCCTCTGTCCTATTTATCAAAAAAAAGTCTTCTTCTATCCTTTCCCACTTGAGTGTGGCCAATAGCATGAATCCTGCATGAAAGAAAAAGAAAAATTCATGCTGGAATTTTGTCATGCAGGAAGCGTCTATTTAGCATGATAAATGATCTCCCGACAATTTTCGAGGTTGTGACCGGAACTGCAAAGAAACAAGTAAAGGAAAAATCGTCAGTTTCAAATCATAGCAGCAACAAATCCAAGCCAAATTCTAAATTGGTAAAGTGATTTTTTTCTGGCTCTTACAGTTGGTAAATAGAATCTGATCAAAGTAATTGCCATGTTATGTGACTTTTGACTAGACTGGATGGTCAGACTCTTTGGGATTTTGCTTGGGCCTGAGACTGGCTTATCCGTAGGTGCTAACAAATATAGGGATTTGGACTGTTATCCATCAGCCTTAGTGAGTCAGTTTCCAATATAGGGAGATCAGATTGGCACCCCACAGAGCGTGCCCCACATGCACATCTCAGCATGCATTGGGAACATCTCCTGTACTTATCATGGGGAGATGATCCTAATACACAGCTGGATGGGCTGTGGGGCGCTGATGCAAATTCCAATTTCCAATATAGGTTTCAGAACATCGACTATTGGGCTGTGACAAGTGAACAATCGGTTTATTTGGTTGTTTCAGTTAAAACCGGTTTTCTTTAATATATTAATATATGTTAACACACACACACATATATATGTCACACACACACATATATATATATATATACACATATATATATATATATATATATATTGTATAAATAATAATTTTTTTGGCTAACCAAACTGAATTAACTAAAATCTGAAATAACTGAACAAAAAAAACCGAAACTGAAACTTTTGGTTCGTTTTTTTTTTTTGGTTTTAACCAAACAATGCTCACCCCTACAAGAAAGCAATCTTGAAGTTTCTTCTTCTTCCTTTTTCTTTGGGCCAAGTTTTAAATGATTGGTCCATGACATGCATTGTAGTTGGACTGACTAGTATTTTGGACTCTAGGTTGGCATTAATTTACCCTTTCTAATTGTCCAAGCATGTGCTGAGTTAGATGGTTGAGTGCCAAATGTCACCTATATTACTATTTCTTAATTTTATCAATTCTTAGTTGTTGGAACAACTCCCGAAATTTCTCGATTCAATTGGTTTATTTTTTGACTTCTTTTTACGTAAAAAATATTTTCAACTGGAATGAGTGTGGAGTGTGGACTGTAGAGTGGGAAAGTCTTACCTATTCTTTTAGCAACAAGTCATTGATTTTATTTTATCAGGGAAGAATAGGGGGTTCATCTCTTTCTAATTGATTTTAGCATGGAATCTATCATACCTAGGGGTGCAACTTGGGTGCGCTTAGGTTGAGAGTTTGTTAAAATTTGAATGGGCCCAGCTTGAGAACCAGGGCCTGAGAGTGTAAAATTTTCAAACCAGGTATCTAATTGATGGAGATAACTGAGACCAAAGCATCACATAGAATTCGTACTTATTTTAGGTGTAGACGGCATTAGCTTAGGGTTACTTTGATTAATGCACAATTTGGGTTTAATTGTAAAATTTCTTCTTAGTGGGTATTTGTAATTTTCATTGGAGGGGGGGGTTAAGTGAAACTTTCATATTTGGTAGGGACTTAATTGTAATTTTTGGTTCTAGGTTTCTTTTAAATACACATTATGTTAGGGTTGTATGACATTATGTTTTTGAGAAATATAAGTCTTTCATATCCTCTTTCAAACTGCCTCTCTTCTCGTCTTTATAATTTTTTGTAACAGGTGGTGGTTCTGCATCACTAATTTGCACCCCTAATCATACCTTCTGTGCTCTTTTTGGTTGCAAATAAGATGAAAATGAATGGATTGGCGAAACAGGATTCATTTAGCTGATCCCAATTGCATATAATAGGCATGGATGATGATGGTGACGATGGTGATGGTGATGATGATAAGATGAAAATGTACAGTTTCCAAAAATTCTATTTTCCACTGGTTGTATGTGAAATGACTTTGGAAAAGAAACATTTTCCAAAAGGAGACTAGTGGCAGAAAAAGCATTTAGGCCATTTGCTGAGAGAATCATGTAATACAAATTTTCCCTTGGTCCTGGCATTGCTCAATCTTGCTCTCTTTTGTTGACAACCATTCTAGCCAACCATCTGCTTAGCCTGTTAGCACCTAGCAGACCCTGGGACCCAACTGTAGAAGCAGTTCAGATTGGAGAAACTCTAGTTTCTCTAATTTGAGATCTAAGGTATCAAGTTCTTCAGCTTTGGAAAAACTAACTGATCACCACTTAATAGTCTCCTTCAACTTCAAACCCACAACAGCCTCTGCTTTGTGCTAATTTCACCCCTTGAAAAAGTGCTAATAGTTCTGCCTTCAATTAGCACGAAGTCTTCTCTGTAATGGGCTTCAATTTTGCAGTTGTAAAGTATTAGAAGCCAAGAACAAAATGAAGTCAGTAGACCCTGCTATTAAGAGGGTTTACTCAAGGAAAAGGGCACATGGAGTAAAGCCAGCTATGCAAGATACAAGTGGGAATCTTGATTCTTGAATTCTTGAGTTGTTACAACTACCAATTGTACATCTATAAATAAAGGGCAAAGCAATAAGAAACACACATTGATTCAACCCAGAAACCTCTCTGTTTTCTCTCTTCCCTTCTCTCTTCTTCTCTAGGAGATTACACTATCTCGAATCAGTGTCTGTGTTGGGCAGAAACCCAACATAAGGTTGTGACCTGGGTGGTCAAACTGGTAACACAAACGACTGGATTCCAGGTTTTTGATAATTCCATCAGATGAACTTCCTGTTGAACATGAAAAAAGAACTTGTTGCACACCACCTATCCAACTTTCTCTGTCATTTGCAGTGTTTTCAGACCGTTGTAGACCTGGGTGGTTGAACTGTTCGAACTGTCACTTGGCATCAATTCCAGTGCGGGTAAACCCCAAACCCTGGAATTGGTCAGAAACTGTTGACTTGGTTAAAACCATTGATAGGTGGTTGAACTGCCAACCTGTTTGACCCAGGCAACAGGTCTCAGTTTACAAATTACTATATAGTACAAAAACTTCTAGAGGCCATAACCTTGCGCTTGGTGGTCAATTTGTTTTTTTTTTTTTAATTTTTATATTTTGGTTAACTTTTTGCGATCTATGTGATGTAAAGGGCCTAAGGTATTTTGGCCCACTATTTTTTTGTAAAGCCTTTTTTTTCCCCTCAATCTCAAGTTTTAGCTTTCCTAGTTCATAAAATCTTAAAAAGTAAAGTGACCCATCCGGCCCAAAAGGACGAACCGCTGACCTGTGACCTGGATAGAAAGTGGTTCAGCCTCTGCACCGGTTTTTAAAATACTGGTCATCTGTTGAAATGCTATGAAAAAGTAAAATGAAGTGCTTTCATTCTCTTTGTCCAGAAATCCTTATTAACCTGTTATTGAATATATATATATATATATATATATATATATATATATATCTTACTATTTATTTTGGCAGCGAGGGTCTGAATCTCAGGGCAAGTATTCTAAAGGGCAGCCAAAAGAAGAGGAGGAGGGTTTAGACGAGGAAGATGAAGAGGAGCATGGAGAGACCCTGTGTGGAGCTTGTGGTGAGAACTATGCTTCAGATGAGTTCTGGATTTGCTGTGACATTTGCGAAAAGTGGTTCCATGGAAAGTGTGTGAAGATCACCCCAGCGAGGGCTGAACACATCAAACAGTACAAGTGTCCGTCTTGCAGCAACAAGAGAGCACGTCCTTGATGGCATAAACAGATGGATTCTTACAATCTGTATGTTCTAATGGTACACTTGGCTAACTGTGTAATTGTAGGTTTTTTCTAGTCTCTGGTGCCCGTTGGGCACGTTGTGTAGGGGGTGCTTTGATCTTGAATGTGACTCTGGAACAGAAATGCTACTTCTACTTCTCTGCTAGTCTTTAAAATGCCCTTTGTTTAATTTCAAGTAGGATATTATTTTTTCCTCGGTAGGGAATTGTTGGATTAGCAGTCACGTATTTTCTTTTTTAATTGCATGACCATTATAAGCACCATTTTGTGCATGTTGCCGTTGAACCCTTTTTCGTATACGCATTTCTAATGATCTGACAGAAAAGCTACCAAGTACTTTTAAAGTCACAGATTGGTCCTACTGTTCACGAGTGGCCATATCATATTCGATTACATTTTTAGAGAACCCAGAATTGCTAGGATTATGCGTTCCCTGTAGGCTGTAGAATTTATGGTTCAGTTCCGTCGACGCCCTTTGGTAATCTATTCTACTACAGTTTCTGATTAAGGTAGGCTTGGTCGGTATCAACTCTGGACGAAACGAGTTTCGTTGTCAAAGGCTGCCGCTTTGGTTGTTGATCGTAGATTCGTAGGTATTCAAGTGAAAGTCTTCTCGGAATAAATGTGTTCTGTTTTAGAAATTGACCGCAAGTAGGTATTTATGCACCAAGAAACCACTTTATTCCTGAGTCCTGACCACTGTTATAATGCGGTTCACGCCTTTGGTAGGTGGGGGGCATAGTGGCCATTCTTTTGTGGATTATTGCATTACTGAATAATCTCACTCCTCTATTTGACATGGCGTCTACTCGTGATGCAAATGGGTTGGTAAACTGTAAAGTGTAAACATCGTTCGTTCACATTGTTATCATTTTTTTGGGGGGTGCAGCACAAACTGCAGCTATCTTGTATTCTTGTGAGCGATCTGATTATCACTTCTGCTAATCAGAAGGATTGGAACCACCCACCCCACTGTGCTTCATCGAACAGCGTTGTTAAGCTCTTGGGAATCCAATTCAACCAAAAGGTTTGGAATACTGAGGCTCAAAGTTTCGGCTAGTCCTCTTCTAACAGCCAAAGCTTCAAGAATTAAACAAGAGGAAGATGCAATCCGACCACCGCCTTCGAATTACTGGCGACCGTTTAGGAGATTGCATCGGTAAGTAATCAATCTAGTAATCATTCAAGAGATTTAAGTGGGTAAGTAATCAATTCTTAATCTCTTAGTTGTAATTAATTACAACATAATGAATTTTAAATTAATCATACCTACAAATTATATTTTGAATGGTGGACACGTGTATTGCTGGTCGTATTATTGATACATATAACATTGTGACACATAACATCTTGAAACAAGTAGGTGATATCCCAAAACAGTTAAGCAACAATTTGCCTTAACCAAGAGGATGGTGTCCCAATTTTATCAATAAGACCAAATACAAATTTTCCTATTGATGCTGGTGGGACAACCCCCAGCCAAGAACCACAACACCAGGTGGGTCCTCAAGAAGACTTTATTGAGGAAGGGAAAGACTTTGATACTTTCCCTTCCTCCCCACTCTTTAGGAGAATCATAGCTATTTATGAATGCTAACTTTGTTTTTCTTTTTATTGAAATTGGTTGGTTTATCCATTATATCTAACTAATGATTTGATTTTGTTTTCAATTTTGCAGATGCACAAAGTTGAACATGGACATCATATATTACTTAAATTTAGTCATAAGCCGTCTATGTATTTGTGAACAAGCAACATTTTTAGCCTTATTTTTTTGTTAATTTAAAATCTTTTTTCTTACTATTTACTCAGTCTTTTTTATTTATTTAAAGTAGTTAGGTTTTAATTTCTAATTCATCATTTTTCCATTTTTTGAAGTCAATGTATAGAGAATTTACTTGGAGGAAACAAGTGAAACTCAAAGTATTGACAAATTTATGCTACACCACATTTGAAGATTGTATTGGTACGTTTTATTTCCTACCTTCCAGTTTATTCAATAAAAGTCAGGAATTGCAATTATGTTTCGTGGGATATTTCTTGCCCAGTTGATGGTCATTCTTATACCCATTTGATGTTTTGTCCTCATACTTCGAATATGTGCGATAGGCCTCCTTTATGTGATACATTTATATTATTCAAATCAGATAATTTTATAATATATTAATTTAATCTATAAATTTATATATGATAATTTCAATTTTTATATTTATATTAATGAATGATAAATAAATTAAAAAGTAATTACTTTTTATTTTAAAAAGTATAAAGTAGAATCTGATTAAATCCAATCCAATACAATTCAAGATCTCTACAATCTGTCATTAGCGTGCGTATATTTTTAATTATTAAAAATAACAGGGCCCCCCGCTAGTTGAATTATTAATGAGACTTGTTTTAGCGGACTACAGCGTGTGTATATTTTTAATTCTTTATATCACTTTCCACGTTTTTTAGGTATACCTTGATAGTAATATCCACACACTTCAGTACATCGAGTAATTAAAAGCGTAATGTTAAAATTCAGTACATCGAGTAATTAAAAGCGTCAATACTCTGTTTTTTGAGTTTTAGTGGACGTCCATTATTCCACCATTATTGCATGCTATTACTTAAAAGGGTAAGTGTGTCCTTTAGTCTTTATTATTAAAAACTATCAAAAGTTGCAGATACCTCCATGTTTTAAAATATAATAACATCCCATAGGCAATAACCTGCATATCGGTCCACAATACGTTTGATTGGTTTTAGACTTTTAGGCCTGCTGTCTACCTTCTAAAAATGCCAAAAATCCCAAATCTTCCCCATTTAGAATATTGAAGGCTTGTTGATACGATATGATACATTTGATAAAGGGTGTATCATAATCTAAACCATAATTAAAAAAATAATAATTTGGAAATAAAATCGTTCTGGTCACCAATTTTTTGGTTGACGGTTCGAATGCCTGGTTTAAATGTATGGCTTGTTCTAACAAAAAAAATAAAAATAAAAAACGATAAAACATTATTAACTTTTTCAATAGTTTTTGGCCAAAAACTAGGTTTGGGGTAAAACGGAACCGATTGCTTGAACTGTTCCTAGGCCGAACGGTCCAATCGTCTGGATCAATGGTGATTTAAAAATCATGCTTTATATGCCCCTTCCTCTCTAACTTTCACAAGTTTTTTTTTTCTTTAAATGAACTATCACAATTGTGTCAATAGTGAGAGTAAAATGACCAAATTTATCCTGCTTGTTTTGCATGTATGGTGTTTATTCTGATTAAATCCAACAAAACAATATTAAGCATCTCACCACCAAAGAACAAGCAAATTAGAAAACAAACCCTTCTCTTCTCTTGAAATGCCACATGAAGAAGATAAGGGTAATCTGGGCATTTTGAAAAGTTTAACAAATCACATGATTGCATGTAACTTTTTTCCACCCATTTTCTGTCATCCTGACAGTAGGCTAATGGAGGAGCTTTTGCGGTATAGTTGTAAAAATCACAAACACACCCTAGTATTGGGGGGGTGGGGGTTCAACGTTATCCTATTTATTGTTTCGTCTTAAAAAAATAAAAAAAACTAGTGTTTCATCAAGTCTTAAGTAATACGTATCACGGTATCAATATTTTGATTTTTTTTTCCATGATATATAGTGTTTTCAACTCATCATTGATTCGATCGATTGAACTGTTTAAACTGTTATTCGGCCAAGATTTTGGATTTAATTTAAGTAAAACCCAAAAAAATTCCAAAAATGTTGATTTTGTTAAAAACTATCCCACCCAGATGGTTGGACTGTTGACCTGATCAACATGATGATCGGGCTGCAAGTTATATACTAACTATGTATAAAAAATTTAAGAGGCCATAAAATTGCACTTTGATATTTAATTTTTTGGGGGTAACTTTTCAAGCTCTGTGCGTTCCAAGGAGCTGTAGGTGTCTTGCTTTACTGTTTTCACAAAAAAACCTTTTTTTAACCTCAAAATACAATTTTAATATTTTTATAAAAAAAATTAAAAGTTGAAATAAAAAACATAAATTAAAAGCTCCATGGTTTGAAAACCATGCTTTATCGTTGAGAAATGTGCGTCTATAGTTTCTTGTGGCCAGTAGATCTAAAATCTGGTGCTTTGTACATTCCTGGCGACTGGTGTGAACTAACTCACGCAGCAAAAGCCCTGTTAACAGCCCAGGCTCAGGCTGTAAATATGGACAGCCAAAGTTTTCTCTTATATCTAAGGGTGTAGGATGTTAGGCAAGAGTTCAGATATGCTGATCATGTACAATACACTCGCAACATACTAGCCACAAGGCACTACAGCCTCACGTGGGGAACAACTTCCATGAATGACACGATACGTATGTGTCATATATCGGGAGTATTGATTATACTTTATATCACCGATATTCCGGATGTATAACTGGATGGGCATGGCCAGCAATGTATCCTAATCAGATCTGGACTCATACAGGAGATTGTTCCTGATGTGGTCAGTAAACCTTTGGCTTGTTAAACAATATGTATCATAGTTTTTAAAATCGAATCGGTCAGGGGTTCAGTTATCAGTTCGAACAGTCTGACTGTTCAATCCGAATGGTGGCCCGTTTTAACAAAAAGTAAAAAAATTTAAAAAAATTGAAAAACGGCTAAAACTGTTCAAATGGTTAACTGGCCAGTTCAACGGTTTACTGACTAAAATCAACAGTTTTGGAGAAAAACGGAAGCGGTCAGGTCAGGTGATATGCATGGTTTTGTTTTATGAAATAAAATACAAGTACTATATCAACAAAATGATAAAAAAAAAAAACCCTATATATTGACCAACACCCCTTGTAACCTCCTTAATGTTCTGGATGTGTTGTTG
This sequence comes from Nelumbo lutea, assembly GCF_056320005.1. Taxonomy (NCBI): domain Eukaryota; kingdom Viridiplantae; phylum Streptophyta; class Magnoliopsida; order Proteales; family Nelumbonaceae; genus Nelumbo; species Nelumbo lutea. The sequence continues at coordinate 3,348,646 of NC_142689.1, forward strand.
TAGGGTATTGTGGCCAGTGTATTATGGTCACTAGACATTGATATTTTGTTTTTCAAAACAAATTATAACTGCTACATCAATAAAACAAAAAGAAAAAGGAATTTTTGGACTGCAATGCCCTTTAGAATTTTCTTGCAGTTCCCTCCTAATCTATTAATAGCCCCCTTATAAACCACATCATGTCCATAAATTTAACATCAACCCACGAGCAGGATTCAGTCCACCTCTAGGAAATCTTAACTCGACTGAATCATAAAAACCTTAAAGAAAAAAATGATAAATTTATGATTTGCTTTTCTCAGAAAATTTTATTAATTTTCTAATTTCAACATGATTGACAATACACATCTCATACGGGTTAGAATCTCCTGCCAATAAAAAACCTAACCAATGAGATCCAATATCATCTGTATCTGCACACCACATGTATGATGGGTTCCACACTTAATGTGTGGATACAGATCATGTTGGCTGAGATTTTTGCTAGCCGGAGATCCGGACTCGGTGAGATGTGTGGTGTCAAATTAAATTGGAAGCGTGTTGGAACGCATTTTGTGGGAGCAATCTCCAAGTATTGATTTTTCATAGATACTGCTTAAAAAATTATGATATATATTCAATTAAATCCACTACTCAACCAGTTTTACATATCTATCTAAAATTATTGTAAAGCGAATACTTGCCTGGTGCAGTTCTTATATAGAAGTTAAAATTTGATTATACAATGTCAATTTTATCGTAGCATGTGCCGTTACAACGAAGAAATAGTCTTAGACTTGTTAAGTTCGTTGTCAAAGTGAGCTAGCTGCATAAGACTCGTTCCTTACCAACTCCTGCCTTATCCACATACTAGCATGTTTTAAAGGTAAGATGCTTTCAGGCTTTGCCTCGGTCTCTTAGCTATGCATTCGTCAGCATACAGAAATAAGACTCTCTCTCTCTCTCTGCTCAGGGTTGGTGGGGGTATTTCATAGTCTCAGGTGCAAATTTGATAAAGAATACCATTACCTGAATCTCACATATAAGAACTGGGGAACGGGGAAGGGAAGGGAGTAAAAATGATGAAATTTCAGCATTGATATTGAATGCCTGAAATTAATAATCAGTAGACTGGGTTTGGTGCCTTTGAGTCAATCTGATTTCACGGATGGATGGAAAGAAATACCAAATATCCTGGACTGAACTTGCCAGCTGGACCGGTGGCTCAGTCCGATTTTTAGGAACCTCAACTAGCCAAAAGCTAGAAGACTGGGCTGGCTGGCTTTGGCAAGAACAATAATGAATCAAGAGGCAGGCGGACGTGCAGACAATACAGAGTTGTGTGGGTCTCTCTCATGAGTCATGCCTATCGAAACATTAAAAAAAAAAAGAGTTGTAGCCTTGTGGGTCAGGTCTCTACTCATCAAAGTCAATCACAAATTCGTCAAGGTCAATATATATGTAAATTAAGTGTCCACTGGACTTGATCAACAGTCAAATTTATAGTGCCACCGCCACACCAGACCAAAGCGACAAGCACTCACCCAATTATCAAAAGAAAATAAGAAAACCCAAAAGCTATAGCTTAGCCTCCTCTCCTATTATCCAAATTGATCACGGGGAAAACAGTGGTAAACTTCTGCTTTCCTTCCATCGATCAGAATCGATCCATGAAGCAGTTGAGGTTGAGCCAGCCAGCCAGCAACGTACCAAATCCTGGTCCCACTCCCACTCCCACCAACCAATACTTGTGTTCAAATTCTTTTGGATTTTAAGTTAGACTTGATCGTTGACGCAGTCATCCTTCACCTTCATCTCCCCTTCCTGCTACTGCTACTGCCCCACTATTACCCCTTCCTCCCCACTTCATCATTTCTGATTTCTTATTATTATATATACCCACAAACTCATCTCCTGCTCTCAGAACACTAATCTCAACTCAATTTATTTTTAGTGTTCTGTAACACACAGGTCCTTACTCTTCTCCTTCAGACCTTGCTGCAATGGCAACCAACGGAATCCGCCACCCAGTCGACAACTGCCGCCCTCCCACTCTTCCCATCCCAAAGGATGGAAAGAACCCCATCTGGGTGGCTGGAGATTCTTATGTCCCCAATCCACCACACTGGAAGAAGGCTGCCGAGGCTCTCCAATGCACTCACTATGACGAAGTACGTCGCATGGTGTCTCAATTCCAGCAGATCAAGACGGTCAACCTCCAGGGCACCACCCTCACCGTCGCTCAGGTTGCTGCGGTTGCTCGTCGGCCTGATGTTGCAGTTACCCTTGATGAGGCTGCGGCCAGGGACCGTGTGTCAAAAAGTGCCAATTGGGTCGCCGAGAATATTGCTCGTGGGACTGATACATACGGTGTCACCACTGGTTTTGGTGCCACGTCCCACCGGCGTACCAACAAGACCACTGATCTCCAGACGGAGCTCATCCGCTTCCTCAACGCCGGTGTCATCGGGAAGGAGAATCTTCCTTCCAGTTACGCCAAAGCGGCAATGCTTGTTCGCACAAACACGCTGATGCAAGGTTACTCCGGGATAAGGTGGGAGATACTGGAAGCCATGTCCAAGCTCATGAACCAAAACTTGATTCCTAAGTTGCCTTTGAGAGGGACTATCACCGCCTCCGGTGATCTCGTGCCACTGTCTTACATTGCAGGCTTACTAACCGGCAGGCATAACTCGAAAGTAGTTACCCCGGACGGCGAAGAAATCACGGCCTTGGAGGCACTGAAGCGAGCTGGAATCCCTTCTCCGTTTGAGCTGCAGGCTAAGGAAGGTCTAGCTCTGGTCAATGGGACTGCAGTCGGTTCTGCTGTAGCTGCCACAGTTTGTTTCGACGCCAATATATTGGCTCTCCTTGCTGAAGTACTCTCGGCCTTGTTCTGCGAAGTCATGCACGGGAAGCCCGAGTTCACTGATCCGCTGACCCACGAGCTGAAGCACCATCCTGGCCAAATCGAATCGGCGGCCATCATGGAGTTCCTTCTGAACGAGAGCGACTACATGAAAGAGGCAAAGGCCCGTCACGAGAAGGACCCGCTTACAAAGCCCAAGCAGGATCGCTACGCGCTCAGGACCTCCCCTCAATGGCTTGGGCCACAGATTGAAGTGATTCGCATGGCGACTCACTCTATCGAGCGAGAAATCAACTCTGTTAACGACAACCCATTGATTGACGTGGCTCGCGACATGGCTCTGCACGGAGGGAATTTCCAAGGAACGCCAATCGGGGTCTCGATGGATAACCTCAGAATCGCCATCGCAGCCATTGGGAAGCTCATGTTTGCTCAATTCTCTGAGCTCGTCTGTGATTACTACAACAATGGATTGCCTTCCAATCTGAGCGGCGGGCCCAATCCGAGCCTGGACTACGGGTTCAAAGGTGCTGAGATCGCCATGGCAGCCTACTGCTCGGAGCTTCAATACCTGGCCAACCCAGTCACCACGCATGTCCAAAGCGCAGAACAACATAACCAGGACGTCAACTCCCTCGGTTTGATCTCCGCAAGGAAGAGCGCAGAAGCCATAGAGATCTTAAAGCTCATGTCTGCAACGTATATGGTGGCACTTTGCCAGGCGATTGATCTTCGACATTTGGAGGAGAACATGAAGGAAGTGATGAAACACATCGTCAACCAAGTAATAAGGAAGACACTGTACACGGGTGAAGACGGGTCGATGCTCGAAACCCGTTTCTGCGAGAAGGAAATCTTGCAGATTATCGAACACCAACCCGTGTTCTCCTACCTCGACGATCCGACGAACCCATCATACGCTCTACTCCTCCAACTGCGGGAAGTCCTGGTGGAAAAGTCGCTTCAGGAATCTCCAAAAGAGGAAGGGGAGACTGACAGCGGGTACTCAATATTTAAACGGATACCCGTATTTCAAGAGGAATTGAAGGCGAGATTGGGTGAGGAGGTAGCCAAGGCCAGGGAGAGATTCGACAATGAAGATTTCCCCATACCAAACAGGATTAAGAAATGTAGGACTTATCCCATATATAGGTTTGTGAGGACAGAAGTAGGGACTGTGCTTCTGAGTGGTGCAAAGAAGGTGAGTCCTGGAGAGCACATAGAGAAGGTATATGAGGCCATCAATGAAGGCAAGCTGGGGGAGACATTGATTAAGTGTTTGGCCTTCTGGAGAGGATCGGCGGGACCGTTCACGCCTAGGCTGACGGTCTCATCTCCGGCACACTACAATCCTGAATACTGGGGCTGGTTTGAGAAGGCGAGATCTCCCTCGACTACAAGTGGGAGAGGCTTTTGGAATCTCTAAGCTCTCTTCTTTCGTCCGATCCGTGGTGGCTGTGCAAGCAGAAAGTTTCATTTCAGTATTGATCGGTGTTAGAATTGAATAACTTCTCGCTTATTATTATTATTATTTTTCTTTTTACATCCGAATATATATGCTTTGAAATTTGAATAGGAAGGTGAAGAAGAAGCTTCATGTTGGAAGAAATTATCTCATCAACACTGTGTATTGAACAAAAAGCCTCTGTTGTAATTGTTTCAATTGTCAATTCAACAAATCGTGTTTTTTTTTCCTGTTTTGGATTTCAGTTGACAGTTAGTACTCTAGCAGTTAAAATTTCTACTCTTCTTTCTAAAAGCCTAAACACTATCTAAACATGCTAACATGGGTTCAGGCGAACCAGCAATCTTAGAGGTGAAGTCCCTTTGTGCAGAGTATGAAGGAGGTATCAGGTTGTCAGATCAAGCAATATATAGACAGAGTTCTGTCTGCGTTGTGGATTAACGAGCTGATTTGAACCCGCGAAATGGATGGACAACATCGGGCGGTTTGAAATAGTAGGTAGATGGATTAATTTTGCCTTTGAGCCTGAAAAAAAAAACAGTCCGGATTTCCTACTAACTTCCCTCTACTCCCCTCTCTACTAACCCATTAAAATTATTCCAGCTGTAACTAAGCCTTATCTAGTGTAACGATTGACTAATGACTAATGCCTTAATTAATTCCTCCGTTGGATACTATTTTAAAGAAGTACCTGTTTTTATGCATTAATTAAATATTTCTAAAAATAAAAATATAATAATTTTGGGTGGTCCGTAACTAGGGGTGCTTCACGGTTCGGATAATCAAATCGTGGGCCTTTTTTGTAAATTGAATCGGTAGTACCGGTTTTTGGAAAATCGGTAACTGGAATCGAATCGAAATCAGTTGGTTAATCGGCTGATCGGTTTGGTTAATCATGATTCGATTCATTGATTTTTTGGTTTTTTGACTTTATAATATTTATTATAAAAATATGCATAAATATATAATAAAAAATTATGAATATATATAAAATATTATATTTTAAATAATAAATAATATATAACATATTATAAATATATATTTATATATAATACGTATTTATTAATTTATAATATATATAATAAATATATAAAAAAAGAAATCCACCCTCACAATCCTTTCAATAAGTCATTAAAAAGTCGATCCGGGCCCTGCAATTGGCTCTTTGAATACCACATTCCACCGCCTTGATTTTCACAATGTCAATTAATCGGATTTGAGCATCTAAGCATCTGTGTAAACTAGTGTAAGCTAGATGGATGGTGATGCGATGAGCCATTCACCCATGTTAGTATTTCTATAACCCATTACAACCAGGTAATGGGCCGAATAGAAATTTAGTTGGGTTTGGACCAATAAATTTGGATTTTGACCTTAGGTTGGGTCCAAGCCAAGACCCATGTTTAGGGTTGATCTTGGGTTGTCCCTTAACTTGATTCAATTCATCTAATTTATACCACTGTTTTGTTAGAGCCAAAAGAGGTTTAAATGTATTTAAGAGGAAATGAGGGATTTAATAGGAAAAAGGGAGATGTTACAAACATTTAATTTGGATTCGTTCTTCACCGAGGAATCTCATATACATCGCAGCCATGCATTGAGAATATCTCCCCATGAATGATTACTTATAAGTACCAAGTTGTTCTGGATGTGCGGCTCTAAGTTTTGTGAGGTTGGTGTGAGGAGCAAATCCGAACTCTAGTGGGTGGAGAGAGAGATTATAAATTTCTTAGAAAACTTAAGACCTAAGAAAATTTTATTGTGACTTCTTGTAATTTTAATAATTTAATTTAAAAAAAAAATAACCCCATTCATGGCTTCCCACTTTCCTCTTTATAATTACACTAGCAAGAAAACCCATGTAGATGTATGGGGTTGAATAGAACTCTGGTCAAGTTTGTTTTGGCAAATTTAGTTTTTGACATTAATTTGGTTCTTGTTTAAGGTCCATGTTTAGAGTTGATCTTCAGTTGGCCCTTAACCCCACTCAACCCATCTAAATTCTACCCATGTTTTACTAGATAGGTCAAAAGGGGTCTAGAGATATTTAAGAGCAAATATAGGAATTTAATTGGGAGGGGAGATGTTATAAACATTAACTATTGAAGCGAGAGAAAGGGAAAGAGATTTGAGGGGACATGTTTGCACCCTGAGATTTATGAGACTTTATGATAAGAGACTAAGATGCACAGTTTAAAAGTTTTCTTTTTTTCATTATAGTAAATTCTCTAACTTTTTTCACATGTGTGAAGAAGGAGAGAAGGGGAGACTCCTTATGAGGCTTGTGGTGAGAGACCTTCACCTCTCTAAACTCCTCTTTCTTATATAGATATAGATGATGTTATTGATTCCTTTCAAATATTGGTAATTAAAATTTACAATTTTAAGTCCCAATAACCCACGACAACAATCTAATTGCATTATATCATAACAATTTGTTAAAGTAGCATGGGCTTTAAATCTTACAATTTTCAAGTCACTTTCATCAAATTTCACTTATTAGTCCCATATCAATAACAAAATTAGGGAAAGAAAGAAAATGATTAACTGATAACTAAGGGGGTATTTGATAATATGGTTGGTTTTGTTTGTGAAAACAAAATCAAATGCCACATAGCAATGTTATATTATTTTTGCTGACATGGCAGCTGTTAGGTAGGTGCAAGGAGTGCTATGTGAGGAGCAGATCCTAATTCTTTCAAAACAATGATGATAGGTTTTCAAGTTAGAACTTTTACCTCACACAAGTGGCTATCTATCTTTCCAAGAAAGAGTTTATAAGCAATATTTCTTTTCACAAGTATTCATTTCAAAGAGACCGGATCTACTCCTCACAACTAGTGCCTCACACACACATCCTATCATGCATTGGGAACATCTCCCGTACTTATTACTTATAATTCAAGGGAGATGTTCCCAATGCAGGGTGGATGTGCCTGTGCGGCGCCCATTTGTGAGGAGCAGATCCCGTCACCATTTCAAAGACATGATTATATGTTAAAAAAACAAAAAAGATTAAAACTCGTCCATATGGGATCCATACTAACCTTCTGATTCAATATTCTTACTAATTCAAACAAAGTGGATCCATTCTTTTAAATCGTCATAAAGACCTTCAATGGTGTGATACCTATTTTTTCAGATGAAATGTACTATGAACTAAAAATTTAAATTGATTATTTTTCTAATTACATAAGAAACCCAAATCATATTAATCTCAAACAAAGATAATAAAAATATATAATAGGCATAATTGCCTCATGCTTAGTAAGTGGTGCTTATGTAATAGATCTCATGTTCAACTAATTCTACCTACTAGACTAGATTCAACCCGACGAAGTCCAAAACTATGGGATATCACTTTATTCATTCCACTTGGCATGGTGAAGCCCGTGAAATATCGGAGAGAAAGTTTGTTATCACACTTGTTCCTTAGGCTGTGTTTGGTTGCAATGCAAATAAATTTGTGCTGATGCAAAATTATAATAGTGTAAATGATTTGAACGTACATTTTGACCTATTTTTATTTCAAAATTTAACTTTTTTTGTTTGATTGCAGTGCAAATTAAGTAAATTAACATGGTGTTTGGAAGTGTGGGTGCTTTTTTGGACCGATTCTCAAGAAAAAGATGTCTATATTTACAAGACCCGTTTGTTCACAAAAAAAAAAAAAACATGTTTCTACCACGTATGCAGTGAACAACACTATGCTGTTTGGTAAGGTGATTTTCATCACCGCTTTTCATGTATGTGCTGACAGGTAAGCATTACATAGGATATACATCAGGCAACCGTTTTGGTTCCCAATTTTCGAGGCATACCTGATTTTTAATAATCGGCTCAACTAAATAATGAGATACATGAACGTTTGTTGAAACGCCTATGTAAATCCGACATAGCACCTCTTTTTTTTAAAATGACAATGGTTCCAAACATTCTCTAATACATTACCATTGGTTCCACAGCCTTTTGAACAGCTAATGAGTCCAGCTAATCTTATCTCCCTAATGTGGCCTGATCTCATATGCCAAAACAAAAATAGATGCTTTAGAGATTGGTCAATGTAAATTGAGTGGCAATGGACTTGACCAACTGTCAAAATTTAAAATTCTAGCTACTACGACAAGAAATAAAAATGGAAAGTTACAAGCATTCACCAACAGACCAATTCACTTAAGAAAAAGGCTAGAAATGGACCGAACATAGAATCCGTTCGAATTTGATTCGACAAGAAATTAATCTGATTGGTTTGAATTCAATAGAAATTGAATGGATCCACCGAATTATTATTTGATAAGATTATCGTAAATTAAAAATCGCATAACCACTTCAAATCTGATTGTAGTAAAGATAATATTAATGGGGTTCAATTATAACCAATCAATCGGTATCGATACCTTGAACCTTGGTTGAATCAAAGCTCATCTCTCCGTTTGAGAAGGCTTCTTTGCTGAATGAGTTGCATTGACCGACTCTTTGGGAGAAAGCTATCAAAACTAGCTTCACGGAAAGTTGAGTTTGTGATTTTCCAATTTTCCATGTCTCGCCTATTTTGTAACGCTGGAAGCCGCTGCAGGAAAGCCCTCGTAAACTATTTCAGCTGCTTTTAAGTGCTCTTCATTCAAAGAGGCTGAAGCGGACAGCTTTACAAATGACTAACCAATAGCTGATTTGGGCTCTCCCCATTTTTCACCAAACATGAAAATCGGAAATCTGAATCGGGTATAAACGGCTTGGATTAAAATTGAATTGGATCAATATCCGATTCGTTTGCAACCCTGCCCAAAAATTCACCTGCATTGATGAAGAGGTTGAGCAAGCCAGCTGGTCGTCCCTACTCCCCAGTCCCACCAGCCAGTTTGAACGAAGCCCACCTCCCCTCCCTCCCTCCCTCCCTCCCTAGTACTCTACTCCCCCACTTCATTTCTCTCTTTCTCTCTCTGATACGTTATTTCTGATTTCTTATATATACACCCACAAACCGCTCTCCCTCTCTCACAAAAATAATCTCAGCACATTATATTCCTAGTACTGTTATAGACAGGTCGTCACACGTACATTTCCTCAGACCTTCCGGCAATGGCAACCGACGGCATACGCCATCCAGTCGATAACTGGCGCCCTCCCACTCTTCCCATCCCAAAAGATGGAGAGAATCCCATCTGGACCAAGGCTGCCGAGGCTCTCCAATGCACTCACTATGAGGAAGTACGGCGCATGGTGTCTCAATTCCAGCATATCCAGACGGTCAACCTCCAGTGCACCACCCTCACCGTCGCTCAGGTGGCGACAGTTGCTCGTCGGTATGGTGTTACTGTTAGCCTTGACGAGGCTGCGGCCAGGGACCGTGTAACAAAGAATGCCAATTGGATTGCCCACACTATTGCTCGTGGGACTGATACACTCGGTGTCACCGCTGGTTTTGGCGCCGCATCCCACCGGCGTACCAACAAGACCACTGGTCTCCAGACGGAACTCATCCGGTTCCTCAACGCTGGTGTCATCGGGAAAGAGAATCTATCGAGCGAGAAATCAACTCTGTTAACGACAACCCATTGATCGACGTGGCTCGCGACATGGCTCTGCACGGAGGGAATTTCCAAGGAACGCCAGTTGGGGTCTCGATGGATAACCTCAGAATCGCCATCGCAGCCATTGGGAAGCTCATGTTTGCTCAATTCTCTGAGCTCGTCTGTGATTACTACAACAATGGATTGCCTTCCAATCTGAGCGGCGGGCCCAACCCGAGCCTGGACTACGGGTTCAAAGGTGCGGAGATCTCCATGGCAGCCTACTGCTCGGAGCTTCAATACCTGGCCAACCCAGTCACCACGCATGTCCAAAGCGCAGAACAACATAACCAGGACGTCAACTCCCTCGGTTTGATCTCCGCAAGGAAGAGCGCAGAAGCCATAGAGATCTTAAAGCTCATGTCTGCAACGTATATGGTGGCACTTTGCCAGGCGATTGATCTTCGACATTTGGAGGAGAACATGAAGGAAGTGATGAAACACATCGTCAACCAAGTAATAAGGAAGACACTGTACACGGGTGAAGACGGGTCGATGCTCGAAACCCGTTTCTGCGAGAAGGAAATCTTGCAGATTATCGAACACCAACCCGTGTTCTCCTACCTCGACGATCCCAGAACCCATCATACGCTCTACTCCAACTGCGGGAAGTCCTGGTGGAAAAGTCGCTTCAGGAATCTCCAAAAGAGGAAGGGGAGACTGACAGCGGGTACTCAATATTTAAACGGATACCCGTATTTCAAGAGGAATTGAAGGCGAGATTGGGTGAGGAGATAGGTAAGGCCAGAGAGAGATTCGACAATGGCGATTTCCTCATACCAAACAGGATTCAGAAATGTCGGACATATCCCATGTACAGGTTTGTACGGACAGAAGTGGGAACTGAACTTCTGAGTTGTGCGAAGAAGGTGAGTCCTGGAGAGCATATAGAGAAGGTATATGAGGCCATCAGTGAAGGTACGCTGGGGGAGACATTAATGAAGTGTTTGACTTTCTGGAGAGGATCAGCTGGACTTTTCACGCCTAGGCCGATGTTGCCATTTCCAGCACACTATAATCTTGAATACTGGGATTGGTTTGAGAAGCTGAGGTCTCCGTCGGCCACGATTGGCAGAGGCTTTTGGAATTTGTGATGGATAGACTGTAGGTAACGTTCCATTTCTGTATTGGTCGGTGTTGGAATAACTTCCTTTAATTTCCTTTATTTCTTTTTGCATCTAAATACGCTTTTAAATTTGAACTAGCAGGCACCCGTGTGATGTGTAGGTTTGTTGAGTGAAGTGAAATAATACATATATATAATATTTAATGCATTTTTTTTTTCACTATAACACTATGAACTAATATCATGGTTTTTAAAACCGGATCGGACCGGACGGTCAGACCGGAAAAATCGGTAACCGTTCAGCCCTCTGGGTCTGGTTATACTGTAAACCGCTAAATCCTTAAAAACTATCGAAAACAAGGGTGAGTATTTAGTTTATTCGGTTAAAAATCAAACTGGATAAATCGAATTTTTTAGAACTGAAATAAAAAAAATGAAAATCAAAACCAAATTATTATAAAACCGAAAGGTAGAGAAACCTTTCCAAACCTTGTTTAAGTTTTCTTATTTTTCCTTTCCTTTCCCTATTTTTTCCTTCAAACCAAACATAGCCTAAATGTTTTAGCAATTAAATGTAAATCCAAGAAAAAAAATCAAAGCATTCTGTCAAACCCAAAGTCCTAATGAAAATGGTTCCACTACCACATTAAAATCTCCCATTTGTGCTACACAATGGAGAGCTCTAGCTGCTGATGGCTAGAGGTGTAAAACGGGCCTGTGGGTGGCCTGCGCAAAGTGCTGGTCGTGTCATGCCGCCCTCTCCTAGGATAACTTGGGGGGGTTGGCCCGGCATGGCCAATGGCCTCGGCCTGTGTCAAGCTGCGGGTCGGGCTAGTCTGTGGGTCGAGTTTTGGGCCAGGTTGGGCTGTGCATCGGGCCAAAGCCATTTATATAAAAAAATGACAAAAAAACTTAAAATTTTAATTTTATATAAATTTTAATGTATACGATTGCTTATATATACAATAATTATATAAATTAGTATAATAAAATTAACAAATTTATTTATTTATTAATATATAATATAATTATAAGTTATATAAATAAATATATAAAATATACATAAATAATATATGGGTCGTGTCGGGCCATGCCACAGGCCATGCTAGGTTGGGCTACGGTCTGGGTCGTGCCGACACGCGGGCCACGGGCAACACGGCCCACTCGATCGTGTAGTGTCGACTCAGCCCGTGGGCCTAAAACCCTAGGCCCAGCATGGTCCACACAAACATGCCAAGCCTGACACGATTTGCACCTCTACTGATTAGTCAAGTATCACGCATGAGTATACTGTATACAGTCTCCATTATCTCTAAAAATGTTAAATGTATATATTCTATGCTGGTCTCAATGGTGAAGTGGGCCGAACAGTCCAATGACGCCGCTCACTGCGGATAGACAAAGGAAAGGGGGAATGCAGGTTGGACGGGACATTAATGTAGTAAGAGTGATCATTCCAGCCTGACCCGGCCCTGGCCAACCTGACAATTTCTGGGCTTGGGCCTTTGTTTTGTGTTCCAGGCCAGGCCCATGTTCATTCCTATCTACTCGAATAATGTACTAACAGATCCGAGCATATAAAGTTTTTTTCACCAAGATGAGATGAGAACATGCATTCCTCATCATTCCTCATCATTTCAGAAAGTGAAGTGAGTGGAATTCATAGAAATATTTGAAATGGATGTCGGAACTGACAAATAGAGCAACGAAGGAAAGAAACCCAACCAAGATGTTTTATGTTTCATGTATGTTATGTTTAATACATGTCCATATGATATGATGGCAACGATTCGTTTCTTTAACTATTACTAAGATGATTATGTATGGTAGTCATTATACATTTAATATGTTGGTTTGATAGTAGCAAAAAAAACTATACAAGTTATACTATGTTTGGTTTGATAGAAAACAAAAGAGAGAAAGTTGGAAGCTTTTTAGGACCTTTGTTGAAGTTGCTAAACAAACATTTCCTCGATTTTTTTTTTTAATTTTTTATCAAACCACGCACAGCCTTCCGTTGGCACATTGTTCATGGATCTTGAATTGAAAATCTGGTAAAAATTTGAACAAATAATTATCTCATATTCTAGAGTGCACTACCCTGGTACACACTATTACTACAAACCCATTGGGCTAGGATTGAAGTTTCTAACATATTGGGTTGGACTAAGATTCTGGTCCAACTTGCACCTCTAGCTACCTTTTGATTGAGTTCAAATTGGGTTGGACTAGGATTCTTGAATTAAAACAGTGCAGTTCGCTTTTTGTTTATTATTTATGTGAGAGAGAGAGAGAAGAGGACAAATACATTATGTGCTCATGCCCTTTTGCCAAATTCATTATATATTGTTCATAACTAATGAGAGTTAATTTGGCCTTCCAATGACTTCATGCCACTTGGCACTTTTGAACCGTTGCATTATACCTAGGCACCACGTAGGTAGAGATATGTCCTTACTAGGTCAATCGAAAACCACCTCATCTCCACCTCAAACACACCTCGGAGGCTTTGAGAGATTGCGAGTTCCTAGCATCACCTCTGTGGAGCAGACCAGAGACCTTGGCAGGAGGGCTGACCTATTGCCGAGTAATTACCAACCTGACCGAGGTCTGAGGTGACGACTTACGTGGTGTGGCGACCGACTTCCATTATGTGCGACTTGTCGCCTCTGATTCCTTCATGACCATGTCGCTTGATTGACAGAACTAACTTTTGTATCACCCGCTTTAGAGATAATCGGATAAGCCTTATCGCTATCCACTAAAACCACCTCTAACGGTGGTGGGCCGATAAGCTGCTTTCCCTTGAAGATTTCGGGCGTGCTATAGACCGATAAGCCATGCTCCTCCTTAACCTGCAAAAGGTACACACAATTGTGCACTAAATTCATTCTTGCATTCTAAGCTCTCTTGCTCTTTTTACTCTCACCACTAACTTAAACTTCGAAGTATCCACCCCAGATACTCTAACACTGTTTTCTTACAGCTCGGCCTGCCAGGCTCACCAATTCAATGTCCAAGCTCTCTTTCAGCAGGGAGCTGCCAAATCACACACCATCAATACTATATACACAATTTTGTTTTTTGATGCATTTCATATAATTTTATATTTAAATTGGCCTTTAAGCATGCCCATGCATATCTTAATTCTTCCATTATGTCCTAAAGCAACATTTAGTTGTAGTGCAAATCTGAATCAGATAAAGAATTTTGCATTATTTCAATTTTGCATTTATTTATTTGCAGCTATGAGTTTTACTCTTAATCTTTTACTTGACATGAAATTTGTACTTCTTGTCTCACTTGCACTTACTAACAGCATAAAATTTGCATCTCAAAAATGGGTGCAAATTTTGTATCATCTTCCTCCTACCTCTATTCTCTCTCATATAAAATGGGGAACAAATCATCTTGCTTTCTTCCTCACTCCCAAACAAATGATCATTCTCATACGTACCTCCATTCTCCTGCATATAAGGTGGGACAACACTATTTTTCTTTTTTTTTTTTTTTACTTTTTACAAAAAAAACAAGACAAGGTTAAGTTTGAAGCAAAAACAGACCAGAATTTAACCACAGCCCATTCCACTCCATGCATCTACACAAGTCAACCAAATGTAGTCTATTTTGATTGTATCAGTAATTCAACTTCACATAAGTTATAGAAATAAGTTTGTCTTATGTAATTATGAATTGTAATAGTCATTTAACTTGAAACTCATGGATTAGTGCGAGTTTTTTCTGACTATGCTAATGATTCCACTGAATTCATGCATTTTCTAAGTGTGTCAATATGACTCTCTCATACTCTTTGCAATACTAATACCTTAAAACCTTGGGCGCATCCCTTTCTCCTACATAAAGTCTATAATACAAGGGGCACGACCCAGCCCAATAATGCTTAATCAAAGACCAAATTAAAAAAAGAAAAGAAAAGAAAAGAAAATAGATGTAATTAAAAAAAAAAAAGAAGAAGAAGAAAAGAAAAGTTAGGAGCATGGTTTTTAAAACCAAATTGGTGATTGAACCGGTCAGGGGGCCAGTTACCGGTTCGAACAGTCCGATCATTCGACCTGAACAGTCGGTCCGTTCTAACAAAAAAATTAAAAAAAATTTGAAAAACAGTCAATACCGTTCAAATAGTTAACTGGCCAGTTCAGCGGTTTATTGACGAAAATCAATGGTTTTGGGAAAAAAAGTGGTTTTGAGGGAAAACGAAACCGATCAGGTGACCAGTTCCCAATTTTTCTGGTCTGATCCGGTTTTGAAAACCATGATTAGGAGCTTTGGAGATGGGTCTTGGCCATGAAGATCGTCCTTAAGGCTCAGTTTGGAAGGATACAAATACAAATATATAGAGTGCAAAACCTTATATTTTATACTTTTTTATATGTATTTGCAATGCACATATTTGTATATATACTCTTTACAAACTGAGCCTAAATCACTAAAACAGATAAGATATGAGATGTAACATTCCAGAGCTATCTTATTTGTTAAAAAAAAAAAAAAAAAACTCTTGTGATTAATTTAAGATCTTCATGACTGACAAAGCCCGTGATGGTAACTTTGCTCCAATCCATGTTCATATCCGTGGAAATGGGATAATGGTAGTGTTGGTATCACCATACTTATCATTACGTTCATATTCTGCATATCCACACCTTTCATCAGATATGGGCCCTACTCATTGGATTATAATAAAAAGTTTTTTTGTCCACCCTTTGTTTGAGGGATATTCACATCAACATTGATTATGTGTATAAACGGAACAAATTCGAATCAGAACAGGCAATATTAGAATTTAAGTTTAATTAAAAATTTAAATATCTGAATTTGATAGATTTTGAAAATTAGTAATCAAATTTAAATTCAATTAAATATTCGAATTCAATTCGATTTGAATTTGACCAATTAATTATTTTAGGCAATTAATGATTATATAAAATAAATATTTTATATATTGTATATAATAATTAAATAGTTGAGTTCAGATATTTATCAAATCAAATTAAGTCATATATGAATTGGACTGATTAGATATTGAAATTATTCGAATTTGATTTGATTCAATTATGTTAAATCTCGAATTTAAAATTGGATTTTTGAATACTGTTGACACCCCTAACATTGATAATATATTGTTCTCTCTCTCTCTCTCTCTCTCTTTTTACTAGAAGAAAATGTGTCTTTCACTTTACTTGATAATATATTAGTTGGAAGCCAGAGATGCACGAAATTTGTTCAGCGAAATTGAAGATGGAATTCTATAATGTTTTAAAGTTTTTAATGTTCAAACTTCAAACATAAAATATAACACTTAAAATCATATTTTCCTTCTATATACTAAATTTACCTTGCCAAGCACAGATTTTGTTAAATTTAACTAAATAAGGAATTGTATGAGATTTCTAAGCTTTTTAGACCAAGTTGAACAACGCTAATTTTAAAAGACTTAAAACTCCCTTCAGATTTCCCCTAAATACTGAAATGTCCCCTCATTTTTTATTTAGACTATAATGCCTCCCCTGTTTGAGTTATATCCAGTAGAATCATTAAAAGTCTCTTTTATCCTTGTTAAAATTTTTAAATTTTCAAAATAGTGGAATTGTTTCAAAACAGAAAATAGAAAGTGTCCCTTCCACCTTTAATTTTCCCAACAACAATTCGAACCATGTGACTCCATCTGAAACTTTTGCACTTTTTTTTCAGCACTTTCGGTATCACCAATTCAATGTTTGTTTTTCTTATGTTCATCTAAAACGTCATAATATAAATGAATAGATTGCTTACGCACTAAAAAGTAAGCTGTACAACAATTAATATAGAGGGTTTCATTAACGGGAAGAATAGATTGCTCAGTCCATGAGATCAGAAAAATAACCAGAATTCAAAAAGCTAATTAGGTCACTAATTCACCGGTTCAACCACCCAGTCCGTTCATGTCAGAGGACAGTGGTATCATCCCAGGATGGTGATTTTTTCTGCCTAATTAATTGCCAATGTTTCTAGGTCCACTTATTCAGGAATGTGCTCGTTGCTCGAATTAGGTTTGTCTTTTAGGCCTTCATTTATATTTGATCGATAAAACTTTTGTGTTTGGTTAGAGCATGCATGTTATATTATGTGCTTCTGTGTATTATTTCCGATTTATCGTTTTTTACTTTTTTGGTAGAAAAGGAAAAAAAAATGGACCACGCAAAACATGATAGACCTCTCCAGAAATCATTCGTACAAATATAATTGAATTATTGCCATTGCCACCCTAAATTAGAATTAGAAGAACATGCTTTCCGAATTATTGGAGATGCTCAAAATTGGTTAACCAATCTGCTGGCAAATTTGCTTCTCTGAACGCATTCGAGTATCAAATTGTTAACCATGAACCAATTACAGTGAGAAACAGCCTTCAACAATAGAAGATTTCACACCCTTTAGGTTAACCAAGTACGGTGAGAAACAGTGTTCAACCAATTCGTTGAATCCGTTGGTTTGGAATTTTTAAAAAATCAAAAGTATTGGTTCAGTTTCCGTTAATTAATATGAAAAAATTGACGGTTTTCCAAAAAACTAGTAACCCTAGTTTGATTTCAAAAATAGATTCACGGTCCCCCCCCCCCCCAAAAAAAAAAAAAAAAGAACAAAAAAAAGAAATAGAAAACCCCTAACCAATTTCTTGGGTACATTGATTACCTAATTAAAACACTAATCAATCAAAGTGGTGTCATGTGAATGTAAATGAAATAACATCTGATTGCCATACTTTTTTGGTGCTATAGTGGGACTCACATATACAAATAAAGTTACAAACCAAGATGAATTCTGTGGGGGAGGATCCTCTACCTTTTCCAACCAGGTGGTTCCGTGAAAGTTTTCTTCATTTTATGGAAGAATCAAAGGAAGAAAATAGAAAAAGTGATGGTGAAACTGTTACAAATGCTTACCCTTTTCATCATCCACCCTACTCTCTCTCAGTTTAGTCATATCAAATTTAAGAAGTGGGTTTTATAATTTTTTCTTTTTCCCATGTAAACTCTTACTGCATTTTTATATATATATATATATATATATATATATATATATATATATATAATAAAAAACTTTGAAACAAAAAAAAAAAGAAAATTAATTAAAAGATTTTATGTGTGGAAAATCCCTTCTCTACTTTCAGAACCCCATAGAAACTCCTCTATCGTGGGGTCCAGTGCATCTCTCAGGTGTCCAAAAAAACTTAAATCCCAATCTAACCTTGAAGTCGATTTATTTTCTAATTTAAATTAGAAAGTTAGTCGATATCCTGCAATAACAAATTAAATCTAATTTATATTGCTAACTAGAATATAAAAAAACATCCCAAATTCACAAAGTTTTGAAGACGTCATATTGTGTGTCCCACTCTTATAGATCTTTTAGATAAAATAAAATAGTTCTATAAAAGTGGATTATTTCACTGTAAATCAAACCTAATTTAGTCGTCTTCTATTCAAAATTAAAATCCCAGAAGAAAACAGAAACTCTCTCTCCCCTTTTTTTCTCGTGTGTCCAAGAGCTGTTTGGTTTTGGTAGATCTGATTCGAATACGCAATACGTCAATAAACTAGTAGTAGGTGGTCCCCATGACCTTATCCAATGGGAGGGGAGCATCGGTTTGTTTGGGATGGGCTTGATGGGCTTGATGGGTCGCTAATCCTATTCGTGTCGCTAACAAACAAAGTATAGAAAAACAAGCGTCCGTCCAAGTTGCTGTCTGTAGTTTCTGGATAATATCTACTAAACAAAGCAAACCAATTCGTGGGGGGCACATGACAGGCACGTGGTTTTCGATCCCTCAGGCCTCGGTCAGTCCGTAGGTGGTTAGCCCTCAAATATGGAAACCAAATAGCTATGGCCGCCTGTCGCCTGCGGTTTTTTTACAAGGGGGAGGGGCATTTCAATTTTCACATTTGGATTTTGGGTGTGAGAGTCTTCTCATCTTCTGTTATTCGGTACTGACATACCCACCGTAATAAACACTACTAGACTGGGTTCTACTTCCACAGACGATTATTGGTTGGTTGGAAAACGCAACAGGTAACAGGCTATGGCTATGGGTGATGAAGGAATTACAGTTTCCAATGAATGAACTAACAAATACATCGCATCCAGATGCTCAATAGACAAATAGCGGAATAAGAAGGAACAGAAATGGTGTGCGTAGTGGTGACTGATGTAATGAGAATTAAAGCTTCAGCTGAAATTCTGGTTGGACGGTACACAGATTCAGAGCCCATTGTTTCTTCGACGGTGGATGAATGATGGATGATCCACAGAAATATATGTACTACAGTTCTCTCACATTGCACTTGCAGCTGCTGGTTGTCGTCTTTTGATTCCCAACAACGAATAAAATTTATGAAGCTTTCAGCTTACGTTCCTCTGTCTTTAATCTCCCCATTAATGTCTGTCTGGGGTCCGAGTGTCTGACTCCCACTACTACTGCATTATCCAAGGTTACTAATTAATTTTCTTTTTAAAGGTTTATCATTATCTAAGCATTTATTGTAACAATTAACAATATTTTTAATAATCTAGTAATCTACCCTCCAACGGAATTTGCTGAAATGAAATCCAGGGGGCATCAATCTTAGACTTGAGGCTAGCCACTTAACCCATCATCATCAATGGGGGGCATGCCGGGCTCCATGCTCTCCATGATAGAAACTCTGGTTTCTACAACCGATACCATTAACCAAGTTCACTGTTCGCTTGCTTCTTTTATCGAGCAAGAAACAAGATACAACCTACTAATCTCCAAACCCCAATTATTAATGCACATAACTAAAGTGAACCGAGCAAACACACAGACGATTGATCAATGTATTTTCCATAATAAACTAATTATTAATGGCGGGATTTATTGTTTGGATCAATAAAAACAGAGTAGAAGATGAGAGATATTCAATTCTTCAATTACACAGGCATATATAATACAGGTACAACAAGAGGGAATGGACGCCTACGAGGATCATCCATTTGGTTTTGGAGCCATAACCACTTTGGAAAATTTTCCAAGACATAATTGAATAGATCAATAGGAGAGTAACGAGGCCCAGGTGGTTGGAAAAACCAAGCAACTTCATAAAACCCTAAAATCAGTTCTGACTGAACTGAAGTTTTCTTTTATCCCCCACCATCCACATTCCACCGTCACTGTGAAACAAACTTTTCCTCCTCCCTACTACATATCTGAAAAGAAAGAGATATAGAAGTGAACAAGAAGTTGCGAAGACAGTTACATGGAGATATCCTGCATTAACTTCGCTTACATTAATCAGGCCTCTGGGCAGGCAGACAAAGAAAACCAACAGAGCCACATAAACAAAATGAAAAAAAAAAAAAAACATTAGACGAGGAAAAAGGTAATAAAAGAAGAAAAACAAAATATAACATTTCCTTCTTTTTTTTCTTTTCTTTGGTTCGATTGATCATGTCAGGTTTTCTTGATTCTTGGCTGAAAGCCGTTTAAGAAATTCGTAAGTGGTGATCATGGTGGTTGCAGACATGGACATGGAAGCCCACCTTGGGCCTAATCCCCTGTAACAGGCAGTCCATCCACCTTCTTTAACCAAATTCCTTATCGTCTGTCCAACCGTGAGGGGTCGGCGGCAACCGTTCTCCTCTGCATCCAAGACCTGTAGTCTCGTCTTGATGGTATCAAGAGGCATTGTGATTAACGCAGAGACGCCGCCTGCCATGGCTGCGCTTACCCCCTGAACTGCCACCACTGTCTTCGTATCAGGCCGGAAGATGCCACCGTTGCCGCTGCCCATACCCTCTCTATTCTCCTCGTCTTTTTTATAGAAATAGCAACCAATTCCACCCCAGATGAGTCTCTGAGCAACGGAATACGATGCCCACCAGACGGCATTCGAGGGTGCGTAGGTTAATATCGATATCCCGAATCCCCTGTACAGGCCTCGGAGCCCGTCGGCTGTCAGAATTTTCCGAAACGCATCAATTCCACCCCGGTATTTACAAGATGATACATTGGGATTGCTGGGATTGCCGCTGACGCTGCTGCTGCTCTGAACCATGAGTCTTTGGCTCACGACATCGATCGGGGTCCAAACGAGCTGTGCCGCCATGGCTGCACTGAGGCCTGCGGCAGCGTTGGCAATTGCTGCGGCTGTTGGCTCCGGAAATCCCAAACGGACGGTGGCGGTTCCAACGTTGCTCTTCGTGACCTCAAGCGCTGTCATGTAGAGAGCCCGAGCAGGGATTGTGCCCATCAGCGATGTGCCGAAGCCCCTATACAGGCCTCGGAAACCTTCGTGGCGCAGGATGGAGAAGGCTATTCTGATACAAGGAATCTGTGTTTGCGAGACCTGTTGCCGAGTCTTGAGCACCACAACAGGGTACAGTGCGCCCGAGACGCCGGAAAAGAGAGCGGCGCCCAAAAAGAAGAATTTGGATTTGTCTAGCATTTGCCAATCGATATCTGCCGGAAGATGAATCTCCGGTGCCGAATCTTCACCGGCAGTGCTCAAACTCATCTTCGCCACTTTCGAGATCCAAAATAAGACCAATAATAGATGAAATATTGAATGAATTCCCCTTCTCTTGTCTTCTCTCTTCCCTTCCAATCCAATCCACTCAAAATCTAAAACCCTAACTATACAAACTGAGAAAAAGAAAATCACAAAAAAAAAGTAATAATAAAGGCAAATCCCCAACTGTACAATGACCAGAGAGCCCGTAGTATAATACAGACTTATAAATTCAGGGAAATTAAAACACTTGTTATAATACAGAATATTGAAATTACAAATATAAATTTTTTCCTTTTCCTAAACCAGATTTTGGATCGGACGTGGCTTACAACAAATGGATCGACCATTTCTCGCAAACAAACTCAGGTTCGACGATGTCCCTTACCGAAGAACCGGATTCGATCCTTACCCCATCCATCTCCAATCGCCGACAGGAAAAAATCCGCCGGAGAGAGCAGATCTTGCCGGGATATCTAGGGATTCATTCATCAGAAAAATATAAATCAGAGCAAAATAGAAATTTATTATTAACAGTAGATGGATTTAGAAATGATAGAGGGAGGGAGGGAGGGAGGGAGGGGAAGAGGGTCGATGCGGCTTCGCGAAAAGCGAAGGAGTTTATGGCCACCGGATTCGACAGCGTCAACTAAAATTGGGGCGAAGAGCCATAAGGCTAGGGATTTTGAGGGAGAAGTTTTTGCGATCCTCGATGATTCCAACACGTGTCCTTATCTTATTCGTCATCTCTTTAGGGTTTAGCGAGGCGGTGATCGAAAGTGAAATATTGACACGTAGGCCAAGTGTCAGTCCTATCCACTATAATGCGGGCGATGGATGTCCGTACGCTGCTCCCGCTGGACTCCGGACGGGACCAACCAATGGACGAGTCCGGATTTCCTCCCATAAGCAGCTAAACCTCAGCATTATTCACCGAATTCTACCGTACATCGGGAATATCTCTCGTACATGCGTGTATGGGAAACAGGGGGATGTGGAGGAGATGTTCCCAATATATGCGGCCGATGCTAATACTTTAAGAATGCATACAGAGTTTTTGGTTTTTTGCTTACAGGAGATCTCCATCTCGTCTCTCCAATAGACCCACCGGCACAGCATGAGCTTGGCCAATACGCAGGGCCCAGCCCAATACTAGGTGATTTTAAAATATTAATGGATCTCAGGCCTGCGTTGTGGGGCTCAAATATAATCTGCACGTTGAAGGCCCAAGATTGAGAATCCAAGAGAGGAAGGATGATAAATAACATTATTTGAGTTGAGAGCAAATTTATAACAAAATTTACGAGGATATAATTAGTTATTTAGGCTTAGTATGGAAAGAGTATAAATACAGTACAAAGTAGGGGCAGGTTGGGCCGGGATAGTTGGGTTGAGGTTAACCCTAAGTTATAAACCCCCAACCCAAATCCTAACCCAACCCAACCTATTCAACCTGAACCCTGACCCTAACAAATTTCTACAACCCTAGCCTAACTCAATCCAATTTAATCCAAAGTCAACTTCGGGATGAGTCCAACCCAACCTTCTTCTCATCCCTTAAAATTTTGTAGAACTTCTTAATCTTAGATTTTAATTCAACTTTCATTACATATATAAATTCTATGCTTTTTTAGTATTTATTTGTTGATGTTTTTATCATGGTTTTTCGAACCGTCGTTGACCTAGATGGTCAAACCATTTGGCTCAAAAACCATCTAGACAACCAGTTTAGTTTTACCCCAAACCCAGTCCCTGGAAAAAACCGTTGAATCGGTCAATGACCCGTTAACCCAGGCAATTGAACCATCAACCCGTTCAACAGTTTTTGGCTGTTTTTAGATTTTTTTTTATTTTATTTTTATTTATTTTGTCAGAATGGGTTGTCCGTTCAAAACGAAGGGTCGAACCATTGACCCAGAAACCGGTGGCTAGAACATTTCCGGTTTCAAGTTGTTTTTTAAAACATTGGTTTTTATTGGTTCTTTAAATACAAAATTCAGAAAAAAAAAAGTGTATGAAATGACTATAGTTTATTATGATGACTTATAATAGATCTTTTATGGATAGCAAGATATGGGTGGCAAGCAACAGAGATGAGATAAAAAATAAAATATTTAAAAAACATAAAATATGTTATCAATGTTTTAGTATTTCTAATTAGGACTAGTAATTATCTTAAACAAAGCCTTATGTTTTATATTGATAAACCTGTATGTATTACACTCCTTCCAAACTGAGTCTTAATAATTTAGAAAAGCTTGATTACTTAATAGCATACAATATACAGTATCAACTATGAAGGCCATTTTTAGTTTAGTTTATTAATGCTACAGAATTTCCAAATTACAATCCAATTTAATTTCAAATTCAATAAAAAAAATAAAAAAACTAAGGAATAAGATTTAGTTCAAATATAAATAAAATATTGATCTGGGCATGAACCAATTTGCAACTATGTAAGGGATGCACTTGGGTGGATTGCAGAGATCATGGAGTGGGCTTAGTGTTAAGTATAGGAGGTTAACCTAGACTCAGGTCAGACTTGTGTTCGGCTAGACCCATGGGCTGTGACGTCTTAGGCCCCAATCTTAAACCAAGACCAATCTTAGATCAAAGCCCAGGGTTGCAATTACGGCAAGCCTAACTTAAGCCTGACCCAACTCAACCCAAGCATTTGCATGGGTCAGACTTCAACTCTCAGGCTGTTGGTTGGGCTTGGGTTATCGCGCTCCACCAAAACTTGGATAAGATTTGGAAATGTTATCTATTCAGAAAAAAAAAAGGGAGGAGAGTCGATCAATGGGATTGTGTTTTGAAATCATCCACAGATGGTTTCAGAAACACGCCACACCATTAAAAGAACACCTAATGGGTTTGGTGTATATTCAGAGCCAAACAATCCACTGAATATCCATACTACCTAACACCCCGAAAATGGATTGTTAATTATAAAATAAATATCTCCTCAATTAAATAAGAAAACCTACCCAGAATTCCCACAAGAATGGTGGGTTTGAAACAAAATACATTGATGTGGTTGCCCCATATTAACTTGTTCACCCAAATTTCCCCCATGAATTGGTGGGTAGTAATCTGCACTTATAATAATCAGCTTTTCTGAGAACAAATGGACTCTTGTACCAGCAAAGCTTCCAATAAAGAAGGTGATGTCTACAAGCAACTTAAGTTACATGCGGGATAATGTCTTGAAGGGCTGAACCTTCTCAGATTCTTTCTTTCCTGAACCAACAATAAGACAGTGGTAATGCTTTGTCTCCTCAACTGTAATGCCAGTTTCTTCAGATGGAGTCGATCAGTTTTTTCTTTCTTACATTATGTCTCCTTTTGGGGTAAGCATGCTTGAATCAAACCAGTAACCTCAAGATTGCACGATATCGCCATGTAGATGTAGTTGATCTCATGGTAGAAAGAGAAATGAAAACCAAGCTGACATAACTTCTCTTATTGTTTCACCACATGGCCGGACAGTAAGAGCCCTGCACACTTTAGTATAGTTCCCCTGAAACTCCACAAGTTGACTCTCGAATGGCGCTAATGGAAGCAAATATAAGAAAAGAGTCTAGTGGGGCCCCGGTTCGGCTCTGCTTGACGCTGATGGCGAGTTGCGACGACTTGACTGAACCCAGGCAGCTATACCATAACGGAGGATATGGACCATCTGTTACAGAAAATATCGTCGAATTCCAACTCCAAAAAATCGGTGTATCGACCAGGGAAGATGAGAGGTAGGAGAAGAGATGAGATGAAATTGTTGAAGTTGTTGGACGCTGAGAGAGAGGAAGAGAGAGAGAACATGGAGTCAAGGATTCATGAAGCCGCCCTGAAGGGGAGCGTTGCTTGCTTGCTGGAATTACTTGAAGAAGATCCACTCATCCTCGATAGGACTATTGATACGGATGCTCGCATGTCGGAGACACCTCTGCACGTCGCGGCGATGCTGGGCCATGTCGATCTCGCCAGAGAACTTCTGACACGAAAACCCCAACTTGCCAGCGGGCTGAACGCCAAAGGGTCTTCACCTCTTCACTTGGCATCCGCCAAAGGGTACCTCCAAATAGTTAGAGATCTGATATCCATCTCTCCGGAAAATTGTCTCGCCCGGGATCAAGGTGGCAGAACCCCTCTTCACCTAGCAGCAATGAAAGGCCGAGTTGCAGTCCTGGACGAGTTAATCCGGGCCAAACCAGAAGCGAGTCGAGTGCCCCTGACGGGTCGAGGGGAGACAGTTCTACACCTATGCGTGAAGCACAACCGATTGGAGGCGTTAAAGCTATTGCTGGAGAAAGATGACGAGTCAGTAAACTGGAAGGATGAGGATGGCAACACCATCCTTCATCTCGCCGTGGTCAAGAAGAGCATCCGGGTATATCTTATTCCATTTCTATCAGAAGCTTCAGCAATCTGAATCTTTTTCTTTTTTTGGTATTCCAGCAACCTGAATCATGGAGTTTAGTATATCTTGACGGGCAGCAGCTAATGGAGGATGAATTTATTATCTTTTTTTTTTTTTTGTTAGGAAAAGCAAACCCATGAAATTATTATGCAGCTTTTTGATGAATTTATGCTGCTTAATTAATCCAGATAATGTGAACATTAATTGATTGTGCAGACCATAAGATTTCTGCTCGCTAATACCAGAGTAGAAGTAAACTCTCTGAATGCGAACGGCTGCACGGCCTTGGATGTTTTAGCGAAAGGCCCGGGAGATGCAAAAGACACCACCATCTACCAGATGCTTGAAGGCACCGGGGCTCTGAGAGCCAAGGATATACCTCGGGCGGCAGCAGGCGATGAGATTCCTACAGCTGAAACTTCATCGATCAATAAGCAGGTTAAGAAGCCTAAGCCTGAGAAGAAGCGGCAAACGGATTGGCTGGGCAGGAAGAAAAGTGCACTGATGGTGGTGGCGTCGCTCATAGCAACGGTGGCCTTCCAGGGCGTAATTGCGCCACCGGGCGGCGTTTGGCAAGACGATCTCACAACCGATTCGAACGGCAATCCCGTAGAAAAGCCTCACTTCGCGGGGACATCTGTATTGGCCTACAACATTCCGATCGCCTACGGTCAGTACATAATCTTCAATACGCTCGGATTCCTTGCATCCCTGAGCATAATCTTGGTGCTGGTGAGCGGGCTGCCTCTGAAACGACGGAGATGGATGTGGGCTCTAATGGTTATCATGTGGCTTGCCGTGTCGTCGCTGGTTCTGACGTACTTCATCTCGCTGCTGCACATGACGCCGGACAGTGTGAAGGGTGTTCTGTATTATGTAACCAAAATTTCGGTGCTGGCGTGGTTGGGATTGATGGGTGTTGTCTTACTGGCCAATTTTATTCGCGTCAAGTTATGGTTGGCGAGGAAGTATGGGGTGGTGAAGGAAACACAGATGAATAAGCCTGCAGTCCCTAAGGACCCAAACCATGACTATGATTCTGGTGATGATTTTTGAAATATGGGTAATGCATTTCAGAAAATTCTTCGAAATCCATTTCAACTTTGTAAAGATGGCAGTACCTATTTGGTGATATTATCGAGTAAAGAGCACAGAGCTTTGCTGTTTTTGTGTGTTTGTTTGTTAATTTGGTTGCAGAGGTTGTAGCAGAAAGTGATTCATTGTTCTTTGATGTATAGAATATATGGAATGGTATATTTCAGACCAGACTATTTATTTTGAGAAGAAAAAGAAGAAAAATTATTTGGGTTTGAATTTATATGCCCTTGCCTTCAAAAAAAAAGTTTCAAATTTGAAAGAAAATAAATGACCAAATTACTTACATTTGTAAGGGATGCTAGAAATTTGTATTACCCACTTGTCCTTGGCCAAATTTCAGCCCAATTGTCCTCTACTTTGTGGCCAAAATAGGTTTTTGTTTTCCTATCAAGATTAATCTCAAAGGGGATTAAAGCAATTCGCAGGAGAGCGACATGGACAAGGGCACCGTGATGATAAGGTATTCAAACGATACCTAACTAGTCAAAATAACCAATTAACTATAGATTTTTTTATTAAAAGAGGGGACCCTTCCTTTTTTTCTGATGAAGAGTCCCTTTGTTAATTATCAGGATTCGCTGCATCATTTTTTGTAGATGAGGAGAAACTAAGCACTTTTCCTCATTATTACTCTATTACTAATTTCAAAAGCAAGAACTATGCAATTTCAAATTCAATGGTGCTGAAAGTAGACCATTGCCTTCTAGAATGGAGAAAGTCCAACAAACTACTTGAAATAAAATAAAATAAAAGAATAATATGAATATTTTTTACGGTCATGTGATGCAATGTTTTGAAATTCAGCATGGATTATTAATTGAAAATAGGCCTGAATTTGGGCTAAAAAGTACATGAAAATTTAAGAAAAAGCATTAATTTAAAATATGAATTTACTATTAATTAACTAAAGTATGCAGTTTTTATGGATTCACCGTATAATTTTTTATTATTTATAATGCGATTATTCCATCTCAAACTGGTTCAGACTTGGAACCATCGAAGAGAAGCAAATGGAGGGTTGGCTCGTTGATATGTTAGCTGGTTTGTTCCAGGGTTGACGCGATATCAAATCCGGCAGTAAACACTTTGGGGAAAAAGGGGTAAGGGGGAAGTTATTAACGGTGAGTCGGTGAATGCACCGAATACTAAAAAAAGGACTGGCCTAGAAATTATTTTTATTCTCCTTCATTTGACCAATGGATGAAATGTATACCAAGAAGGAAAGAAGCTTAATTTGACACATGCGTTGGGCACGCGACGCCATTAAATTGTAGAATTAGTTCATCCTTCAATTAACCCTCCATCAGTCGTCCCCAAAATTCCTACTTTCAGACAGATGCAGCAAGTGAGCAGTCGTCATCAGCCTTTAGACCCTTAATTTAACATTTTGATCTTACCTCTACCGAAGAATTTGACCGTTCAATCCCTCCGCGTCAACTCAACAGTGAAGGTTGTTTTGTTCAAAATTCTTGAGTTGACTCTTCAAGAAATTGAGCACAAAGCCATGATGGGCAGCTGTGAGGTAAGAGAGAGAGAGAGAGATGAGGGGAATGGAGGAGAGCAGGCTTCATGAGGCCGCTCTGAAAGGCAGCGTCGAATCACTAAAGGAATTGTTGCAAGAAGATCCGCTCCTTCTCGATCGAGTCATCATCGACTGCCCCCCGGAGACACCTCTGCACGTGGCCGCAACGCTCGGCCACATCGATTTTGCCAAGGAAGTTGTGCGTCGAAAGCCCGAACTCGCCCGGGAAATCGACTCTGAAGGGCATTCGCCCCTTCACCTGGCATCCGCAAAAGGGCACCTCCAACTGGCAAGAGTTTTGTTATCTGTCGATCCCGACACATGCCTCTCCACCGATCAAGATGGCAGGACCCCACTTCATCTTGCAGCCATGAAAGGCCGAGTTGCAGTCCTCGACGACTTAATCGAGGTCAACCCCGAGGCCAGTCAAGTCCTGACGGATCGCGGAGAGACCGTTCTACACCTCTGCGTGAAACACAATCGTTTTGACGCGCTTAAGCTGTTGCTGAAGCGTGAGGAGCCAATACAGAAAGTCGAATTTCTGAACAGGAAAGATCATGACGGCAACACCATCCTTCATCTGGCCCTGGCGAAGAAGCAGATTGAGGTACCTCCCACGACTACGTATTTATATCTAATGATCTGAATCTGCCCCGTTATTATATTTTGACTCCCAAACCAGCCCAGCCCAGCCCAGCCAGGAGGTTTCTTGGATAACCCTTTAATTAATTCCCCTGAATACGAAATTATGAACAGACAAGCTTTGCTCTCAAAAGTCAAAACAGAACAGAGCTACCCCCTGCCTGCACCCAAACAACGGTCGGAACTAAATGTGGGTTTTTTCTTTGCAGACCATCAAATTTCTGCTAAACATCAATGGAATAAAAGTAAACACCTTCAACGCGAATGGATTTACTGCCTTAGATGTTCTGGTACAAAGCCAGGGAGATGCAAAAGACATGGAGATTGGAGAGTTACTTCGAGGCGCCGGAGGTTTGAGAGGAAAGGATATACAACCTTCCACAGAATACAATTGGCTTCCGGATAAAGTGGGAATATCGGCGGTGACACCCACACAGGAAAAGCAGGGAAGCAGTTCCAAGCAGAAGGATGAGAAGAAGCACAGGGATTGGCTGGGAAGGAAAAAGAGTGCTTTGATGGTGGTGGCATCACTGATTGCGACGGTGGCCTTCCAAGCAGGGGTTTCCCCACCAGGTGGTGTTTGGCAAGACGAGCTGGCGACGGATGCCAATGGCAATCCTGCGAAAAACCCACACCATGTGGGAAGGTCAGTAATGGCATACGAGAAGAAAAGAGAGTATGGGCAGTTCATGATCTTCAACACAATAGGCTTCTTGGCATCTCTGAGTATAATACTACTGCTGGTTAGTGGGCTACCATTAAAGCGACGGAGATGGATGTGGATTCAAATGGTGATAATGTGGATAGCAATCACGGCCATGGCGGTGACTTACTTCATTACTCTGGATGCCATGACGCCGGACCATGCCCGGCGCGTCCTCTTTCACGTCAACAGAATTTCGGTGCTGACATGGTTGGGATTGATGGGGTTTCTTTTCATAGTTCATGTGCTCAGAATGACGACATGGTCGATGGGGAAGGTTAAAGAAGTCAAAGAAAAGCGAAGGCATCCCAAGGGCAGGGAGTCTTTTAGTCGATTCGATAATACGCATGAATTTGTTTGAGAGACCATTTTGGTAAATTGCCAACCCAAATGGTCAAACTACTTCCGGTCCAGCCCGAGTCTAACGACATTATCAAAATGAAAATGAAGGATGGTTATTGTTTGATGTGGAAATTATATTTGTTACAATTACAATATGGTAGTATGTTGGTCATTGAGAAATTATCTTTATAGATAGATGGATAGTATAGGTGACAGCTGGATGGTTAGCCACAGTCCATTCACATAATTAAGTTTGGGTTTTCAAAAAAAAAAAAGACTGTTCATTATTTTTTACATTAAGACTGAGTCATACTATTCATTATTTCTTTTTCTTGATTTGAATGTAGAAAATTGTTCGTATTAAAGTGAATATATGAAAAAAAAAAGAAAGCAGATGGATCCAAATCCTTATCCAAACTAATGCTCTAGAATTGAAAATGGAAGAAGAAATAAGAATAGCAGGTACAGTGAGGTTTTCAAGTAAACAACGGATGCATAGTGCAGGAATGCCTAAAAAGACATGACCCAAGTTTCAATACTAAAGAAACTTGGATGACCAATCCGCCAAGTACCAACGATCAATCTTACATGGGAGAGATTCACAAATCACAATAGGATAGGGGTAATGGGAGGAGAGGATCTGGGTTAATAAATAAAATAAAATAGTAAAATAAAAAGGATAACTTATTGGAGCTGCCACAATAGGATAGGGGTTGAGGAATTGACTAAATGTTTTATGTGAATGTGGTAAATAAAAAAAATCAGATGATAAATTAAGAGTATTTTTGTCTTTTTATATTATTTTTCTCTTGTTTTTGTTCATATTTCGTAATAGAAATCTCCATCCTATTTAACTCTCTCTCACACTTGGTAAATCATAATCAATCCTCTCGGTTCTTTCATTACTGGCATTCAGCTAGTCGCCAAATTCATTCGTCATCATTTAATATTCAACTAATGGCCAAAATTAATGGGACGTTAAGAACCCAAATACCAAAAAGAAAGAAAAATTGAAAAAACTAAAGGACCCATTGGTATTGGTATGATGGTTAAAACTTGGGGACGGAAGTAAAACCAACTGTAGATTAGTCAAGATGATGATTCTTCACAACTGCCAGGGCATCATTTTCTGGTTTGTTTGAAAGCACAACCTCTGCTATTTTTGCTTTGCAACCAATTGAACCCCCAAGTGCTCCTACATAATGACTGCCAAACAAATTAGTTGTGATTTGCTTCTGCTTCACCGCCTGTGGTAGTATTTTTTCTTTGTTGTGAATCCAGACAGAACCCCTAACTCACTGTGACATCCAAGGAGTACATATTTTCAGAAAGAAAAAGTTTTGTCGGAAAATAATGGTATGCCTACAAAATTTGTCAATCGTGCTTCCTTTTGATTTAAGAGAAAAGGATGGGATTTGTTGCTCGTTGGACAATCATCTCGACGACTATGAATGCGAAAACGAGGTTCTTTTATGCTCGTTTGCATCGTATTTCTTGCTCTTTGTAAAAATTGTCATTTCCATTGTTTCGTTAATTATCAAATTCGATGGGGATGAACTGATTGAACGTAGGAGGGTCTTGAAACGTCGGAGGGACCGTCCAAGCCGGTGCCACCTCGTACCTCTTCCTCTTATTCTTCTTTCAAGAGAAATAGAGCTTTGGGCAGAGGCGGAGGTGGAGGAGGGCGGAGTCGTCAGAGGTTGCGGAGGCAGAAGCAATGGTGGGTGGCAGCGCTAATAAATGATTTGCAAGAAAAAAAAGATTAATAATGTTTTTGTCCTTGTTGTTGTTTTTAAAAAGTTAATATATTTTTTAAAATTTTTTAAAAATATTACTTTTATCGATATTAGAGGACAATAATTGTCTTTATCTATTATAATCCCAAAATAAAACCAGAGAGCATATTACATGAGAGAGGGATGTTAAACAAACATGAGACACAGGTCACATGTGGTGAGTAGGAAATCGGGACTCAGTTTTTAAGAGTTCAGTGTAATGGCATGTTTTGAAATTGGGGTACTAAAGTAAGGCTACCCCTAATTGTTACGCAAAGACCTTTATTTTTTTTTTTGTGGGAGGGGGTAAAGACCAAGACCACTAAGTAGCCATTCCTCTTCATTTATTTGGTTGATTCAAACATCAAATCTTTTCAAAACAAGTTAACTTATGCCTAGAAGCAATCATATAAAGTTTAATGCAAATACCTTATATCATAAATTTGTTCCTCAGAGACCTTACATTATGTTTCAGCTGCATTTCATGAATATATTTCATACTTGTATATTATTATTCATGGTGAAATGTTTTGAATTCACCATGGGATGTACTAAATTGTCACTTTGGTCTCCGAACTTTAAAACATGACAATCTAGTACCTGAACTTTCAAAACGCGACAATCTAGTACCAGTCGTTAATGGACTGTCAATCAACATGCAAAAAGATACAATTACCCTTGAATTTAGCAAAACATCGTCAAGCAAGTCATAAACCATGTCTCTTTTATATTTTAATTTTAAAATTGAACAAAATAATTCAAGTGACCAATCACCTTTGACTTGGTTTATGACTTGCTTTATTAATGAGAAAGATTAAAAGAATTAATAGAAAAGAGGAGAGAGAGTTAATAGCATAAATAGGGTCTGTTTGGTTCGTAGTTGGAATCAAATTCGGAATCGGAATCGAAATCCTCTGGAATCAGAATGGAATGGTTCATTCCTATAGTCTATTTGATTCAGACAATAATGAGAATGGGAATTAAAATCAATAGGAATGGCCATTCCCTCAAATGGGGGAATGCCATTCCAGCAGGAATGGGAATGAGATTCCGATTCCGCCCAACCAAACAGTTGGAATCGGAATAGTCCATTCTAATTCCGATTCCAAACCCCTATTCTCATGAACCAAACAGGGCTTTAATAAGAAAGGATTATTAAAATAATTAATGAAAAAGAGGAGAGAGAGAAGGAAAGAGTTAATAATGTATTAATGATTAGTGTTAAAAATCTTGAAGGTAATTGATCACTTGAATTATTTTGTTTAATTTTAAAATTATAAAATTCAAAAAACCCACAAAAAGGATAAATACCATAAATAAACCAGGAAGCACTTAAGGCTTCTGCTTGATAATAGTGCAGTAAGAAGAAGTTGTTGAGGAACCTTCATTTTAGGTCAGAATTTTTTAACTCCACCGTATAGGAGGATGAATCTTGACTGTAAATTGATGCCAAATTCACGGGCAGAATGTGGTTTATGGAGGAGGGACTACTAATAAACCATGGGGCTGCCATCCAGAATTATGCATTGGGTTGCATAGTACTTAACCCATTTTTCCATAGGTGTGCGTTGAATCCATGTGTGAAATCGTTGAGTGTATATTTCTTGAGAATTTTCTCTCTCTATCTTTCCTTGAAAAACTATTTTTTCCTCTACATTTAATTGGCTAGCTCTACATTTTTTTGGCTACATCATTTTATTGGCTCGATTTAGAATGGGACATAAAGAAGAGAAAGAGTTAATATTAAAAACTTTAAAAGTGATTGAAAAGATAAATATTAAAAAAAAAAAACAGATAAAAGACAAATGTCAAGAAGAAACCAGTTTGGCACGTTGCTATTCTTAGGCTCCATTTGGTTTGTGGGATGGGGGTGAGAAAAAAAGAATATTCTAAAAATATTCTCTTTTCTTATATTTGTTTTGAGGAAAAGAAGGGGATGGGATGAAAAAAAGTGGGATGCGAGAAGGAATTCACTAGTATGCTGACGTCGCTCTCATCATTTCTGGTTCGATGGTGACAGAGTGGTGGAGACATAAAACAAAGAAGAAAAAGAAGCAAAAGAAGAAGAAGAGAGAGAGAGAGAGAGAGAGAGAGAGAGAGAGGGACGCATAGATCTACCATCGTTGCAACTTGCAGCAGTGGTGACGAAACGGAACAAGAGAGAAAATGGGGGAAGAGGGGAAGAAGGAGAAGGGAGAAGAGTATCAGGAAAAGAGAGCAAGAGAGGGAAGCCGGAGATGGTTTTGATCCACCACTTCTCTTCCTTATCGCTGCTCTATTCGGTCAAGAGAAGGATGAGGGTGAATAGTGGATTCCTTCATAAACTTCTCCCCAATTTTACATTTTCCCATCTTATCCCATCCCAATAAAACCAAACAATAAAAATTTAATTTTTTACACTTTTCCATCCCATTCCCTCTTTTTCCATCTCACCCAAATATTTTCCCATCCCATCTCATCTTTTCCCATCCTACCCAAATCTTCCTATCAACCAAACGGAGCCTTAACGACAAAGACAATTACTAAGAAACAGAGAGAAATTCTTAGAACCTTCTATCCTTTTCTCGACTCTGGCAGACGAAGACGAAGAGGCAACAGTCAGAAACTTCTTTAAACCAAGCGTTACTCCCTCCAGAAACTTCCATTTTCATCCAGAAACATAGCATTGCTCCCTCCAGAAACTTCTCGTTCCGCTCACCCTCTCCTCTCGTCTCCTCCTATAAATTAACATCTCCCTCTGTCTATCCCATTGCAACACATCGCAGAAAAGTTAGACGAAAGCTACCTCCAAATACCTCCCGGTTTCTGATAAATTCTCCCGTCAATAAAGTAGAAGCGAAGGAAATGGATTTGAGGATTATGGATTTCGACAGCCCTCTGTTTTCGACTCTCCAGCACATGCTCGACGTGTCTGAGGAGGCTGACAAGTCGTTCAACGCTCCGACGAGGACCTATGTTCGCGACGCCAAGGCCATGGCTTCGACTCCGGTAGACGTGAAGGAATACCCCAACTTCTATGCGTTCATCGTCGACATGCCTGGGCTTAAATCCGGAGACATCAAGGTTCAAGTGGAGGATGGCAATGTGCTCCTCATCAGCGGAGAACGCAAGAGGGAGGAGGAGAAAGAAGGGGTCAAGTATGTCAGGATGGAGAGGAGGGTCGGAAAATTCATGAGGAAGTTCGTATTACCAGAAAATGCCAACACCGATGCCATTTCTGCTGTCTGTCAGGACGGCGTGCTCACTGTCACTGTTAACAAGCTGCCTCCGCCGGAGCCGAAGAAGTCCAAGACCATCGAAGTTAAAATTGCCTAGGTGTGCGAATGGAAGGAAGTCGTAGTTTCATCGTATAAGAGTAATGTTGGCCGAGGTCGTGGGATTGAGTATTTGGTTCAGTATCTTCATGGCTGTTTCGTTCTTACTATATTGGGTTGGGTATATGGTCTTCATCGGATTGCCACCTAGACGATGACACCCATAGCCCTGTAGTAGTCGTCTATGCGTATTAAGATTGATATATCTAGTTATCTACTAATGAGAAGTCTTTTTGCTTTTTTGGCAATCTCAACAAATGAGTCCAGTCGTTTTCTATTTTTGTTTTTCCCTAATTCGATTGCCTGAGAAACGAAAAAACTAGAGCAAATGTTGATTGTTGGCGACTGGCGAGTGCCAGCTGAATAAAGCCCGTGTCGATTGAAATGTAGCACCTGCTCATCAAGATTTGAACTCACTTTGATCGTTCCTTGTGGCACAAAACTAGGAAACTGGGAATACAGACGAGATAGGTTTTCTTAATGCAAACCGTACGATGAGTTTCTTAACAGTGAAAATTCTATGGATTCGACGTAACAAAAGACTTCCTCAAAAGTCAGGTGGCATTAATCATTTGATATGAATCCGCCTGCGTACAAAATGAGTAGTTTGTGCAGTTCTACCCCACCCAGTAACGGGAGGATACAACATGATTTGAGACATCCTAGTGAAAAGTAAGGGTGTAGAAGTTCTCTTCTTGTTTTTAACGTTCTTTCTCGGACGTAACGAGTTTCCTCCGCCTCTACGTTGGTGAAGGAAGGTCCATGATCCATTCTTGAACGGGTTTTTAGTTCTGGTAGTTTTTGAAGGTTTCCTATGCTTCTGCTTTTCTAGATTACCATTTATCACATTCTTCCTGACAAATAGCGCAATAAAGAAGCCTTCCATGTCTATGGTTGGATCAGTGCGAAGCAAATGTTCAGCTGGAAGAACAAAAAAGTTTGCAGTAAGAAAATGCAGCTGCAGATAGTTTCGATATGATAATAGAATCATGAAAAAAAAACGTTGACATATGATTGCTTTAGAACAACACTCACATCCTTCGAAGACTGGAAAACCACGGCGAGGCCACTGAGGGAAGGGAGTAGCCAGTTGGAAACCATGGGATGCAGCCAGTGGAAGAACTGACTTAATGACGTCCTCATTTTCTGCTTGGTTAATGGAGCAGGTACTGTAAACCACTCTCTCAACTGCTGGAACTGTAAAAATCAAATAAATCTCGTTATATTCTCTACCTTCTAATATAAGGCTTGGTTATGTTCTCAACTCCTCTTTGTTCTTTTTTTTCTTTTTCTTTTTATGTAAAGCTCTTGCAGTGCCACCATGATTCCATGAAATTCACGAAGCACTATATAAAAGTTCAAATCAAACTAAATCCCCAAGCTTCCAAACACAATATCTCCAAATTTGTTTTATTTTGATGAGTTTTCATAAAGTTCTTCAGATAAAAGTAAAGACTGGAAGGCAACCAAAAAATTTTCCAGAAATGTCATTTGTCAATACCTACTATCTCTACAAATACAGCTAATCCTACAGATCAAGCAAGTGCCGGCAGCCAAAGGCAAAGTTTTTAGTTTGTTTTTGCGAGTAAAATACCAGCTAAATAGAGCCAACTATTTATAAATAATTATTTTCTTGTTTGCTCCATTCCCTGATTTTTCCTAATATAGCCAAAATACACATACAACCAATTGTTCACAACAAACATCCAAAACAGATATTTTCAAGGGAACTCCATGGAAAATTGAACTTACAAGATAATGCATGTGCTAGAGCTTTTCTTTGAAAGGCAGCAAGCTTATTCACCCTTTCTGTGTCAGCAACATCAGCAGCTTGACCTATGTAAATGGAAAAAGTAAAGACCAGCTACAACAAAATATGAAACTTGAACAACAAAGATCCTATTTAATATATAGTTA
This sequence comes from Nelumbo lutea, assembly GCF_056320005.1. Classification (NCBI taxonomy): domain Eukaryota; kingdom Viridiplantae; phylum Streptophyta; class Magnoliopsida; order Proteales; family Nelumbonaceae; genus Nelumbo; species Nelumbo lutea. The sequence continues at coordinate 3,385,848 of NC_142689.1, forward strand.
TTTCTTGCATATGGTTCAACTAGCAGGTAAAGTAAATCCATGCAATGCATGGGGTTGACTAGAAATTTGGTCAGGTTTGTGTTGGCACTTAACCTGACCCAACCTATCTAATTTATACCCTTGCTTTATTAGGGAGAATAAAAAGAGGTTCAGAGAGATTTAAAAGGAAATGTGGGAGGGATGATGTTACTAACATTAATTATTGGAGTGGTGATGGGGTGGGGGGGGGGGGGGGGGGGCTGAGAATGATTTTATTAGAGAAAGCAATGATGGATTTTTATTAGAGAAAATTAAGACTTAAGTGTCTTTATGACATTTTTAAAAATTTAATTTAAAAATAAATAATCACAAGAGAGAAATAAGAGAAGTTGGTGAAAGGACTCTTGGTATATATACGGTATTTTGAATTTTTGATATCATGATGTAAGCTGTTTGTGAATGTGAGCTGCTTTTTCTTCTCTATATTCTTTGTGGAATGTAAAAAGAAATTCACTCCCCCAATTGTAGCAGGACAAGGTCTATTTATTTATTTTTTTATCAGTAGGACAAGGTCTATTTATTAAGAAGGGAGATTCATGGACTAAAAAGGAACCACCACAGAAATAGCTAAACAATGAATTGCATGGATACCTTCAATTAGATGTTTGAACAATATATTGATGCTCTGAAATCAAGTACAGAATAACCTTGTTGCAATACAAAAGAAGGCAAGAGAAAGGAAAATTATGGCATTAGTGGTTTTCAGATGGTCCAGTTAATTGTGCATCAGAAACTGCTCATTAGAACTGGAAAGAAAAGATCTTGAGGATAAGTAAAACTATATAATGGAATAGACAACTACAAAGCATATGAAGAAGATACAGATAATGACCTGCGGTATATGAGGGGAGTAAATGATCTAATCTGTCAGCAGAAGTCCCAGATCCAGAACAGGAAGGGTCCAAGAGAATGGCCTGCACCTGTAAAAGGTACATGACATTGTTAATTAGAGTATGTATAAGAGAATGACACAATGTATTCATCATTTTTCCTTTTCGGCCTGAAAAATTAACCTAGTGACTTTACTTTTAATGTCTATTTGAAACTAATAAACACACAGATTGCAACATAATTGGGAGTGTATGATTTTATTTTTTTTAAAACAAAAATCAATTGTCACCACAGCAAAGAGGGAAAATGCCATGACTTGGAAAACAACTGTGGCTAATGCTAATGTAGTAGATGTTTTTGTTTTGAAAAACAAAATCATACTAATTGGTGAACCCCCGGGTCAGAGAGGTCATATAGCATGATTCAAATATACAAAAGACTGGTGACTGGCACAGTTCTACCATGGAACACTCTAAGTATGATGGATAAAAAAACACAAGATGCTCTAAATTTCAGAAGGTCTGGTCATCAAAATCACCAAAACATTATGGTGGAGTGAGAAATCCCAGTTCCACTTCACTCTATACCTGTAATGAGCATGTTTGATCTTCAGAAGATCAGCGTTTTAATGTGTACCCTACCTAGATTCAAATAGCAATCTAGACTAGATATGGAAAGTCAACCCATAATCCAACATGAATGGGAAATGATTGGATATCGATACACCACCTGATCTGGACAGGATCTCAACCTGGATTCAACTACGTTTTTTGTATTTGTATTTGGATACAGTTGGATCTGCTCAAGATCTAACCCATTTCATGTACTAGCAGCAATGCATATTTCTCAACCAAATTCAACAATTGTGATTTTTTTTTAACTGCATATATGTACTGACCTCTCATAATACATATGATGAGATAGCAAGTAGATCCTTGGTCCCCCCCAATTGAAATTTTATCATCACCATCCAAGCCTTAGACCAACCACATGGGGTCGGCTAGTCTGATGTAGTTAGCATTAGATTACTGCCAATGCTGGAAAATAACAAATATATACAGCACATACCTTTGAATACAGAGGATCTTTCGTGTTTAAGTTTAAAAAGTCTGCATGCAAGACCTCCACATCTTGTATCAGATTAAGGTATGAAAAACAATTGAGCCATGCCATCAGACAAACTCAAGGAATTTAAAGATAAGGAAAAGGAAAGTAATAAGAAAATGAATTCAAGCACTTGCAAGTTACAAATCATAACCTTAGAACTGTACCAACCAGCATAAAATACACAAGGAGAAACTAGAGGAATTAATTTGAGATGTCCCACATATATTTAACATAAACATTTAATTCCTCAGATCAGGACAGTTAAATAACCAATCAAGACAACAGTTGTACTAGGGGTGAAGTAAGATGTTTTAGACTTATTGATCAAAAACGGGAGAAAAATTCCATATATGAAATCTCTTTCTTTTTATCAAATATAAAATGATCCTTTATGCATGGTCACCTATTTCATGAAAATGAAGTCTGAGAAAATGCTACACCGCACAATTACACAAGGGCACAATATAAGAAGGTGTTTACCTAAAATAAGGAGGGTAGGAAGGGTTAACCATGTTTGTCTGCCTACAACTTCTAGTATTTTTTAGCAACTTTGTTCATTCAGTTCCATTTTGAAAACATGTTATAATTCATTGCCAACAACTGAAGCATTTCTTGGTTCCATCTCTAAACAAAAGTGCCTGAAACCTGAAGGTAGGACAGACATAAGGTCCACAAGTTCCTTCGTACACATAAAAAAACAAGTTTCCACTATTATGGATCAGTTCACAGTAACATGTATAGACTATTAGACTGGTAATCCATTTATTTTATCACTAGAAATTCCTTGTTTCTCACTATCTCAGACAATGCCAATCATCCTAAAAAGAATAATTTTTTACTCCTTTCTGTGCAACTGTGCTATAAAAATTTAGACATTACAGATTTACAGTCCACACAGATTTTTTAGGGGAATCTCCACCTCATGTACAGCCATCCAATTATACATCTAATACAATATACTTTACTTTTTTCTCACAAAAAAAAACCACAGATATAGTCTTTGCTGAATCAGTGAACTATGATATTAGCAGCTAAAGGAAAGCATTTAAGAAATATGGAACTACGTATATGTGGCAGCTACTTGCATGAAGGATACTAGTTGCACCGGACCGCTTGATAGTGTCTTCTAAACGTTTAACCCTTTCTTTATTGAGCTCACATGCTATTATCTTTCCCTGTCCTCTCATGAGTGCAGCAAGGTGAACAGTCTTATTACCAGGAGCTGAACAAGCATCAAGAACCTTCATAAGAAAGAGAGAATGGCTTGAGCATTTTTTTGTAGTAAACAGTATTTTGATAAAAGAGAGAAAAAGGATTACAAGAAATGGTGAAGATGTTTCACCAACAAACAAGAAAAACAACTACAACAAAACTGAATGAAAAGCCTTTAATTATTAGTAACAATATCCAAACCCAGCTAAAATGGCAAAAATGGAGTTGAAACAAGAACTGCAATGAAAATCAACTCTAGTAGTTGTTCCTTGAAATTAGTGATAAGTACACGTTTTACAAGGACCTTAGATATGGCAGTTGATGTCTGTAGTAAATTCGATTAAGCTAACCAAAGCAACCATGTGGGAGAGCAGTTTAATTGTAGAATGTCCACATTGATGGTTTTTACTACAATTTCCAGGTTGTACTTTCTATAACATTGAGAATCAACTAACTGTAGCTAAAGATGCTCTTTGAGCTTATGCTTCCTTTAACTATCACAATCTTGGAAAGATTTTCTGCTTAGACTTGATGTATATATTCCAGATAGGCATTTATACAAGACAGTGGAGAAGGTAACATGGATTTGCCCTTGCATTCCCCATCAATACCCCAATCTAATGACTCAGCTTGGCTGACAAACTGGATTAGTAGACATCTGAAAAGTGCAAACTAGTGATATGCATCTTCATTCTTTTTAATATAAAAGATTTTTATTGAAAATAAAGAAAAATGAGATCCTCCTTCCTCTTCTTACCCCTCTTCTTCCTCCTCTTCTTCCTCCTCTCCTTCCTCCTTCCTCCTCATCCCCCTCCTCTTAAGGAGGCTTAGTCCTCCTTGTGTCTGGGAGGCTTATGCCTCATGCCTCTAGGTAGTGGAACACCTCGCAGTTGCATTATGCCCCCGCAATTTTAAAACATTGGAAGCAAGGTTCAAAGTATCGATATGATACGCCCAATATCTTTTGGGGTCCGAAACGCCTGTTTACAGGTATTTCGGGACCCCACTCTTTTTTAATAAAAAATATGCTAAAATATCTTCCCACAAACCAAATTTTGAAAAAAAAAACAAAAAAAAGCTATTTCCGCTTGTATCTAAGTACCGATACGCCTCTGCCAATACACTGAGGCGTATCGATACTTTGAACCATAATTGGAAGCAAGGATTGGAATATTGATACGATACGTCCGATACGGAGCGTATCGTATTGGTACCGTTAATGTCTGGCACGAGATACGCTACGACTGGAGATGTATCCTGCCAGTCGTGCGTATCCCGCCAATACGGGTGTGTATGGGTCCGTATCGCACTGTATCGGCAGATACATATCGATACGGACCAATAAAAACGATACGCTACCCACAAGCCGCGAATGTGCATACTCCTCTAAAAAAGGAAGTTGGAAGGATTCGAACTCACATCAAGAGTTGGAAGGATTCGAACTCGCATCAAGAGTTGGAAGAGCTTAACGTCTGCGCCTGTAAGCCACCACGCCACTCCGCCTTTTGTGTTTATGAGTAAATGAATATAGCTTTTATTTCTTTATTACATAAATACAATTCAAATAAATAATACATATTACAGTTAACTCCAACTAAAAATTAAAAAGTAATATTTAAAATCAGTATTTTATAAAATAACAGTAATAAATAATATATCAAATCCATATTTATATCAAAATACTTTTTGAATCTCAAAAAATTTATAAAAACATAATATTAATAGGAGAATAATTATTTTAATACTTCAAATTTATAAATTTGAACATGAATATATATATATATATATATATATATATATTAATTTACATTACATAAAATCATATTTATTACTTAGGAAATAAAGAAAGTACTTACAAAATATTCAAGAATATAATCTTAAATTGAACCTATCAAATATACTAATCTACATTTATACCAAAAAAGAATTTTAATTAGAAAATTATAGGAATAAAAATATAATAATGGAATAATCATTTTAAAAGTAAAAAATTGTGAATTTGTATATGATATGTATCTTAGAAATTTTAATAGATTTGATAGATTTTAAGTTGAGATTATACATTTTATAAATTATTAATGGATATTTTAATTTACATCGAGAATTTAATATTTGGTTTACCTTTTTGTTAATGTAATAAAGTAAAAATAGGAAAATATGTTTTGCATTTTGGACTCTTGATTGATATATTATCAATAAAATTGTATAAAATCTATGCATCATATTATATTAATTGTAATATATTTTTTCCATATACACCATTAAAATATACATTTTCCATGTATTTATACATTATTTATGATTATTTGAACTTAAATTTAATATTATTAATGTATTATGAAATTTTTATGTGTTACTCTAGCATATCTATATTTTTCGTCCATATTCATGCGTTTCCAAAGCGTATCTGTATCCAAGTTGTCTGATATGATACTTGATACCGATACTTTAATCCTTGAATACTTGATTGGAAGCAATAATGATGAAATCAACAGTAAATTACAGTTTTTTATAAAAGTGAACAGGAGCTTGAAACAACATTAGAAACAATCTAGTTCATCCAAAGGAAATCCGTACAGATATGTTTCTCCCAAGTTTATAGGAGGTGTGAACTTCAGAATACTAGTTAGCTAGGTACTTAGCTCTACTGAATTGGTAACATACAATATACATCTAACAATTTGACTATTTAAAACCAGTAATAGAACCAAGGAAAGCATAAACCCAACTGAACTGACAAACTGAATTAGTAGATATGTGCAAACTTCAAACTTGTTGATGCTGGAAGCAATAGTGATGGAGTTGGCAAAACCTTCAATTAAAACCTTTTATAAAAGTGAATAAGAGCTTGAAAAACAACTTCGAAATAACCAGTAAATATAGGAGAAAGGGAAATCAATATATATAGCTCTTCAAGTTTTAGTAAACTTCACAATTCAAATTAGCTACTTAGCTCTACTGAATTGTTAACATACAATAACATCTGGCAGTTTGGCTATCTAAAACCAGTGAATTGTGAACTAAAGTAGCTGAGAGAAGCATAAACCCACCTCCCAACCTGGCTTGGGCCTAAGGGCTACTGCTACCATGGAGCTTGCCTTGCCCTAGAAAGCCACAAAACACAAGACCAGGATTCAGAAAAAAAAAAGAAATAAGAGGAATGAGAAAGAAAAAGTTGTGCTTATGAAATAAAATTTTGAGGCCCAGGAAAAAAAACAGTATGTATAAGTCTGAAATAAACCTACTTGTAAAAAGACACTTCCATTCATGACCAAAGGATGATCATGCAAATCAGTTCCTGGTGGAAGTACCAACAAGTTTGGAACCATGTCGTCCTTTCTGGCCTATTCAGCATACACAGCATTACAAACATATAAAAAAAAAAAATTAAGCATTCATTAAGGCTATCAAGAAAATGCATTCAATTGTGCATGATGAAAACATCAAAGAAAGAAAAGAAACCTTGCAGAGAGAAAAATACATCTGGGAGAAAATTTGTTTGTGAACAGGCTTTATTTGGCCATACTTCCAACTGCCCAACAAAGGCCAAAGCTGTAGAACTGCCCTAGCTCCTACATTGTCTCTTTTGAGAAAATTCTAAACCTTCCAGATCAAAACAACAATAGGCAGTTCCAAAATTTCTGGTTATCCTTGTTTATTCAATGACAAAACAAAATTTTATTAATAGAAATAAAAAAAGAATGCCACTGAAACAAGGTGGTGTAACACCTCAATACAACTTAGTTCTAAATATAGAAGATACAGCATTTGAATATTCAATCCCCTAAACCATGTCTCCAAACTATTTCTTCTATTCATGACCATTTTACCAATATCAGCTACAATTCCTTCACTCTTCTAAGATTAGTTTTTGAGAAGTCTTCTATTTTTTTTCCTCAAAATTCCCCAACAAACTACAAAAAGGATACAGATCCAGCAGATTTTGGCTTTTTTTACTTGAATTTTTGGCCACTTCAAAAACATCTATTCCAGATTATTAGGCTGGGAGTACTGCATTCTAAGTAGAGATAAATTGAACTGCCAAACAAAAATACAAAAGTAGCCACCTAACAAGAAATGAAAAGATGTCTCACATCCTCTTCTTCCCTCCTTCCCCCCAACCTCTCCTCCTCCCTTTGTAATAAGGTATATGTATTAATATCAAGAATGAGAATTAGCCAATTAGGTTAATAACACCTCTCTCTCATCTTGCAGGTGGAAATAGATTGTGGGAATGTCTCTAGTAATGGATAGTAGGATTAATCCTCCAGAGGATGAATCAAGAAGGAACCAGCTCTTCTTGTAACCATTATACAAAGTTACCATACAAAAGAAAGCCCTCAGTGGCTACATGACCACACAACAAAAGCCCATCATACAATTATACCAGAAAGGCATCCAACCAAAAAAAAAAAAAAAACACCCATTAACCAGCCATTTTACTAGTATGGCCATATTTTACAAGAAAACTCTAGTCTTTTTTTTTTTTGGAAGAAAGAAAATATTGTATTGATGTAACTTGTCAAAAAAAATATTGTATTGATGTAAATAAATCAAATTATAGAAAAGACAACGGGGATATACAACCAAGAAAATTGAAACTATACAACGAGAATACCCCATGGCCAGAAATGCAAGAAATCAGCACCCTCTATAATCGTTTATTTTTAACAATAGTTTTACACAGAAAGTGCAGTGGATGATAAGGAACCCCCAGAATGACAATTGAATCAATATTCAAGATGCTCTTTCCAAAATAAATTATGTTTTTAAGTTGAATACATACCATATTCTACAACAAAGATCTAAATACCAAGAATAATCAACTTTACATTGTATAGGTTACCAAAGAGTACCATGTATTGTCTTTCTAATTTGCATAGCGCATTTTCAACATCCAATTTCAGAGTATTTACACGTACATAACGAGGTTTGGTCACTTCTGCAAAGAGATATTAGAAAAGTTAGTTCATCCAAATATTATAATAGATTTACAGAGCAGTGTCCAAATGACAATCATCATCATCATAATCAGGATGCATGAGAATGTCAACAGATAATCAAGATTATCATGCATTATTGTTCCCTTTAATATTGACCAATTCAGATTTTAATTTTATTAGTCTCAAGGGATATCCAATGAGGCAATGAAGGATTCTAGCATGAAAAAATAAATCAGGATGGTCAGACCAGCTGATCCAAATCTGGCACCACAGCCAGCAGAGATTAGCAGGATTCTTCAAAATTAAAGGGTCTATGATGTGGATGTTTTTATTGGGAAGACATATCACAGCCGGCAGCAGCAGTAAAGGGGGCAAGATTTGCTGATTCTCATCTTATCTAATTCTAGCTAGATACAGTTCTTATCTTATCAGTTCAGTAGGATAGATTAAGGGAGTCTTATCTTATCTTATCAGTTCAGTCTTATCTTATCTTATCAGTTCAGTAAGATAGATTAAGGGAGTCTTATCTTATCTTATCAGTTCAGTAGGATAGATTAGTAGGGAGTCTTCCTAATTAGCAAGGAGTCTTCCTAAAAGTAGGACTCTTATCTCTTGTAATCCCCTATTTAAGGAGCTGATTTTGTTCAATAAAGGCATCAAAAATTTCAGTCAAGAAAGAGAGCAAGGAGAGTTAGGTGATCTCTTGGACAAATCACCATTAAGGCGCCAAGATAGGTTCATCAAGAGCAGGGAGGAACAAGGGAAAACAGGAGGTTTTCCCCGTAGACCAACCCGTGACGAGATCCTATTCGTGGGCCTATAACAATTTGGTATCAGAGCAAGGCGTCATGGGTGACCTTGAGCAGTTGACGACTAGGGTTCATGAATTGAAGCACAAGCTCGTGGAAAACAGCACGGAGGTGTGCGAGATCAAGGAAGACGTCCGAGAATTAAGGTGCATGATGGAGCTCTATTTTTCTAGCAAGGAGAGGAATCCATAAGGGGTTGCAACCACAAACGGCCACTGTCCAGACACGGCAGAATCGTTCGGTGAGCGTCAAGTCGCCGCCCCGGTAGCCGCGGTCATTCCCAAGTATAGCAGGCTGGAGTTCCCTTCTTACAACGGCACCGGAGATCTTTTGGGATGGCTGTACAGATGTGAGCAATTCTTCCGCAACCAACAAACAGGGGACAGCGACAAGGTAAGCTTAGCCGCATTCCACATGACGGAGGAGGCACAGCTTTGGTTTTATTGGAGCAGGAGGAACCCGGGCTCAGTTGGACCCAATTCAAATCCTACTGCCTTCTCAGATTTGGGCCCCCATTAACAAGCCACCCATTAGACGAACTAATCAACCTCAAACAGACAGGAACGATGGCTGAATATCAGCGTCAGTTTCAGACCCTCCTTGCAAGAGCATCATCGGTACGTCCAGACCAGCAGGTTGACATGTTCACCGCGGGGTTAGCAGAAACCTTGAGGGTGGATGTGGAGATGCAAAATCCCCCCAATTTGGTTACTGCTATGAATTTGGCTCGTGCCTTTGAAGGCAAGCTGCAACTCAACCGCAGAAGTGTCAGTATAGGGCGGCCTCCAGCAACATGGGTATCCCCGAAACCACTCGGAATGTCTCCATTTTTAGCAGCCAACCAAGAACGGAAACCACTGGCGAGCAACAATTCCAGATCAGCACCCAGTGTGGGGAGCAGCGTTGTTGCACCCCCTATTAAGCACTTGTCCAGGGCTGAGATGGCGAAACGTAGGGCGAGGGGATAGTGTTTTAATTGTGATGAACTTTACTCAGCAGGGCACAAGTGCAAGAGACTTTTCTACCTCCTGGTGGAACAAGAAGAAGATGAGGATGAACCCTCTTCATTGGAACCCGATCTAGGAGGGCAAAATCATTCCACCTATCCTGGATTCTTTTGACTGTGTTTCAAGACACCATCCTGAATTCGAGCTTGAGGACAAGCTCTTAGTCCAGGAGGGGAATACTGATGTGGATGTTTTTATTGGGAAGACATATCACAGCCGACAGCAGCAGTAAAGGGGGCAAGATTTGTTGATTCTCATCTTATCTAATTCTAGTTAGATACAGTTCTTATCTTATCAGTTCAGTAGGATAAATTAAGGGAGTCTTATCTTATCTTATCAGTTCAGTAGGATAGATTAGTAGGGAGTCTTCCTAATTAGCAAAGAGTCTTCCTAAAAGTAGGACTCTTATCTCTTGTAATCTCCTATTTAAGGAGCTGATTTTATTCAATAAAGGCATCGAAAATTTCAGTCAAGAAAGAGAGCAAGGAGAGTTAGGTGATCTCTTGGACAAATCACCATTAAGGCGCCAAGATAGGTTCATCAAGAGCAAGGAGGAACAAGGGAAAACAGGAGGTTTTCCCCGTGGACCGACCCGTGACAAGATTCTATTCGCGGGCCCATAACAGTCTAATATGTTTGTACATGGTACTTGGCATGATGTTTCTTGCAGCATTTTAATGGAGCTTTAAGCTTAAGTCAGCAGAAAAGCAAGCACTTAGTGCGGGCTCACCATAAAGGATGCAACAGTAAAGAATCAACATTCAATTTTCCGTTTTTTATTATATTTTTGAATTAATCATGTAATTTCATATTATTTAGCAGTGTGTTCCTCTGTCATTTAAGTAGAATGGAATGGAAAAATAGGATTGATGCAGCCAACCCCATATAGTTGGTATAAGGCTTGGATGATGGTGATGTGTTTCTTTGTCATAATTTAGGTTGACATGCATAACACCTGAATACTTTGGCATTCATTCCACATACCAGTGTAACACACTCAGCCTAGTTAGTTTAATGCAGTTTACTTTTCCAAAATAGGGAGATAAGTTTCTTGATATCTAAACCATCAACCACCATCTCCCCTTTGAAAAAATAAATCCATTCACATTAGTGGAGAGTTATCCACAAGGGACCACCTATAAAGGGTTTGTAGATTGCAAAATATTCTTCGCGGTTTTTTCATTTCAGAAGTTCATATAGGCTGGATGATGTGATGAGTTCCCAAGCCTGTCCAGCCTTGGACTTTAGAGTTCCAATGAAGATAAACTAAAACCCAGTTTGATTACTCAATTTGACGAGTTTTGTGCACTAGTTGCTTTTGAGGACTTGACCCAAATTTTAGAACAGTAACACTTCAATCATTAAATTCGAGTCCCAAGAATTTGAGTTTATTTTGCTTTTTCTTTTATTTTGGCTCAATGCTGACAAGCCAAGTGTTTTTTTTTTTTTATCAATAACAGATTCATTCAATTCATTGAAATATCAAACTTTTTACAGCAAGGAAGACAAAAACTCTTATCTTCCGAGTACAAAGCATTGCTTCCCTTTCTGACAAGCCAAGTTTTAACACACAAAATACATGAAAGACAATCTTGATTTAACTATTATTTTGTAAAATCACAAACAGGCACTTCCATTCTGATAGTGTCTACTAATATGCAAAATGTATGCCATAGTAATAGTCTCTAACTCGTAAGTAGCCTGAAGTCTAAACACAGACCAGGAGTTTGGTAAAGAAGTAGTAAATCTTCAACTTGCTTCACTTTTTTCTTCACTAAAAGTTTAGCCAAAGCTGATTGTAGAGCATCTTTCTGTAGCAGGAGAAACTTTTCTGCAGCACCCATCAACACAATAGCCTATGATAAAGAATTTAAATCAATTATTAAAGGAATGATAATAAACAGATATTAAAGATGTCATTAAAAATTAAATCCATTTAAGACCTCAGCAACAAAATATTAATACTTATAATGATTTCTGCATTTGATAGGTGTTGCTGCAACTAAATTCAGGATGTATAGTGAAATGAGAACTGCCCACCAAATATTTATGGCTGGAAGAAAAGTCTCACTTAGAGTCCAGGAAAAGAAAAACCTTATGGCTGAGACCGTATGGACGATAAATGATATCTCCTAAACACATCCATGACCACTTATTTTATATCAATTAAAAAATTATTATTCAAAATATCAGAACCATTAAGCATTTTGGTGAGGTCAAGACAAACTTAATAGCTATATCTAATTCATTCTCATCAGCCAACTCATGCAGCATTAACTGATGAGGACTTCACCTGACATTGTTTGCAGTTGATCAGCAGTGGACACTCTTCTAGCGCAAGGCAGCTAATGGCTCAAGATTGGTCCTCCCTCCCAAGGAGTAGCTAAACTCAATTTTGATGACCGTTCTTTGGGGAACCAGGGCCATCAAGAGTAGGGGGACTCTACAGGATCGCAGAAGGTAGTATCCTACTGGCATACTCAGGAACAAAGGGGACATTAGACATAATTAGAGCAGAGATAAAGTCTTTTCTCCATCTGAGGTTCTTATATATCAGGTGCTTATATCTGGTTCATAAATGGCATTGACGGCTTTTGGTATATTTTCATCATATTAGAAATCTTAAACTCCTAGCATCCCCAGAGTAAATATCTTGTTCAGATAGAGTTGAAGATCCGCAATCATCATGCATACCTAGAGGGGTGCTTGGATAAGCAGATTTATAATTGGGGAAAATCTTCCCCGAGATAGTCTTTACTTTGTATTTACAATTTTTTTAATTGTTTATTACAAGGTTTTTTCCCTGGGTGAGCAGATTTATAATTGGGGAAAATCTTCCCCTTCCCCAAGATAGTCTTTACTTTGTATTTACAACTTTTTAATTGTTTATTACAAGGTTTTTTTTCCCTGGGTGAGCAGATTTATAATTGGGGAAAATCTTCCCCAAGATAGTCTTTACTTTGTATTTACAATTTTTTAATTGTTTATTACAACGTTTTTTTCCCTAAAATCCTCACTTTTGATACTTGACGTGACTGTAATTGTTGGTTTCTTATTCAATGCAATCCATATATCTGGTTACTGATAGAAAAACCCAACTGCAGTTAGAGACAGTTCCTTGTCTTTTAGTGAACAAATCATTAAATAGGTTGCAAAATATCTAAATGTATAGTAAATAAAAGAAAACAAATATGAGATTTGGCTTTAAAGCCAATATGTGAAAGAAAATATATAAATTACCTGGCCAAAGAGAATATCGTATGCGATTACGTATATCAGTTCTTCTTGCTTCTGCAAAAATGAAGCATATTATCACCAGCAATGGATATATATCAAATAACAGAAAGCAAAACTGTTACCATTGGAATTGATCTCGATAGACTGCACAGGTAGTAGAGATAGAAAGAAACGATATTTGGAAACTAACAATAGGAAACATAACTCAATGATATGTTTACCAAAAAGAAAAAGATAAGTGTAAATTTCAATATTGAAGCATCACCAAACAGTTAAAATACAAAAAAAAAATGCCTGCATACACAGTCAGTCAGACATACCTTCCACTTTCCATTCAATATAGTAGTAGCTCCTAAAACATCCTTAAGAATCGGAAGATCTGAGAGACAAAAAAAAAAGATAACAATAATAATTAGTTACCAAGTTTCATTATTTATAACCACAAGTAAATGACCAAAATGCATCTATTAGCAGCGAATCACATAAATGAACTCTCCTTGAACAGAACTTGTGTACATTAACTTAAAGCCTATAAGCCAACGATATGAATGCTGCAATAGCTATAATACCCTGATACTCCAAGATACTGCCACTTACAGGCCTTGACTGTCACGCTTTCAGAGATAGAGATAATTGAATTCAAGCACTAATTCTTATGCACTACCGCATAAGTAAGGTCAAGCCCATTTCATCAGAACAAAGAGGAAGAATGTACTCTCCAACTAGAAAATCCCAAGTGGTCATCAACCATTGCCATGGAGCTATAGAGGCTCAGGAGCCAATATGACTAATTGATTATGCCTAGGAAGACAAATCCCTTGCAAAGCGTAACATAGATAAAGCAGTAACCACCTAAAGAAACAATAGGTGCCAAAAAGACATCAAATTAGATAATCTTGGGAAGTTCTTTGACTCAGTATCAGTAGTATGTATCATTCTTCCAAACAAACCGCGGTAGTCCTAAATCTTAATTGGACGGTGTCGATGAAAATAGTTCAACATCCAAGAGCTCATCAATGCTTACACGTTTTATTAAACATGGAGGCCTCCAATACTTGCCCTCTTATAATTTCACCTAAAAGCACTGAAAATATAATGAGAAAGAGAATAACTGTTACTGAATTCACTCAAGTAGTTAGGATTTCAAACAGAAGCATGCATATCGACTGTGAGGTCTCGGACTGGTTCTCTTAATAATTTAAAATTTTCTGTATGTATCAGGTATAGCAGTTTCATTCAGACTCGGCGAGCGACATCCTCTCTAGCCAATACCAGTACTCTCAAGACTGCATATGGGAATAGACCAACAGGAAAACCGATAACTTACGCTTGAGCGTTTGACAAACAAGAGCGAAAGTCGCTTTCTTGTTTCTGACACAAGGGCTGTAGACGAGGGATTTGATGGAAGCAACCGCCCTACGCCGAGCGTCTCCGTGGAGTACGCAACGCAATACTTTGGCAGCTTCTCTCCGGGCGAAGTACGACGACCGATCGGCGTTGCTCGGGCGTCCGCCTTTCACATTCTTGGCAACTGCAGGGCGCAGCCGAGAGGAGCGCATCTTGGGGCAGCCTAGCAAGTGGCGCAGCAGATTAACAGGAGAAGTGAAAGAGAAGACGAGGGAATGGGCCGAATTAATTTCCGGTTACAAACGAACAGATGCAAAACTGAACCGGGTGCAAAATTTACATCCGGTTCAGTTTGCACTACAAACAAATCCGTTGTCACATAATGAATTCAAAATTACTTGTATGAAACTTGATCTTATGACTTGAACCAGCCCAAATTGCACATCTAGATATGATGCTCAATGGATAATGGAATAGCAAAAAGGCTTAGATGATAACAATGATTTTCGTTTTGCTCCATTGTTTGCGATACAAACCCCAAACTGGGGTATTTATGTATTCGGGTTTAGGTTAGTGAGCATTTGTTTGATACCTAAAAGGGTAATGATTATTAGGGTGAAAATGTATTTTCTGACACTTTAGCACTATCACTGTACTTATTTTTTTATACAATTTTGTATTATTTTGATAATTTTTTTATCAAAATTAAGGCATTGTAGCATAAGATAGTTGGAGCGTTTAATGATGGGCCCACACCTTTGAATGGATTTCAAACAAACAAAATGATTGTAAAAATGATTTAAAATATGAAGTATATTTGCATTCATGAACCAAAAAATAGGTAAATATGTAGTGTACATATTTGCATTTGCATTGCAACCAAACGCAGCCATAAGGCTACACAACTGGGGTACCCATCCGGATTATGGAGGGCAATTTTTACCCTACCCATCAATATTTGTCTCTACTCTCTACTAGGGGTGATCATTTCAGCTTGGCCGGCACAAGCCCAGATTGGAAAATTCGGGCTTGGGCCTGGGTTTTGTATTTAGGCCTGGCCTGGGCCCACATCAGGCTTGTAAATTTTAGGGCTGGGCTTAGGCTTAATACTTCAAGCCTGGCTCGAGCTCAGGTTGGCCCTCATATATATTAAACTTACATATTGTGTATAATTACATATTTATACATATTATTTTACTTTATATTATATATTTGATATATAAATAATTATAGCATGACATGTATAATTTATATTATATATAATATTTTATATTATATAATGTATAAAATAAGTTTATATGCATATTATGTCATTTAATATAAAATGATATGTAATGTTTTGTATATGAAAGACATTGCCCAAAATCAGGCCCGGCCTGACTCGGGCCTGTAGAGACTTGGGCTAGGGCTTATGTTTCAGGCCCAGAACCCTGGGCCGGGCCCGAGCCTAAGCTATAACCCTTATCATAAGTGCAAAGCCTAACTTGGGTCCGACTCAGCCCATGATCACCCCCACTCTCTACCCGCCCCAATGTGATAATTTTTTATTTTATTTTATTTTTTATCTTGAAAGATAGATTTTGAGGGTGGGATGGGTTTTGGTATTTAGAACCCGTATAGCAATTGTAGCATATGGTATTAGGCTAAACCTTGCCTTCCCTAACCTTATTATTGGAACTTTGGAAGGTATATAAACTTTATTTATTAATGGTTGAATTCTATGATATTTTGAATTTTATGTGAATGATAATTGATAATATGTGTATCTTACATGTCTTAATCAAAATAATTAGAAATTTTGATATTTATTCACATTATTTTACATATTTATTGCTTATATGGCTGTGCTTGTTTGTGAATGTTTGGTGCCATAGAAAAACATAATGATTAAGATGTCAAAATGTTTTTTTTTTCTTTTTACATCTTTGTATCATGACAAGAGAGCACGTTATTGTACCTATTTTTTGGATACAAATTTAAGGCATTTATAATACAAACAAAAAGAATAACAAAATGGGTTATACTTTGCATTCTTTAATTAAAAAAAAAAGAGTTTTATACAAAATACATATTTGAGTTTGCATCTAACCAAATACAGTATATATTACAAGAGATAATAGAAAAATACATGTTAGTTCTCAATCCAACCTGCGCCACCCTCAAATGCGAGAAGGGTAGGGTCAATGAAGGGCTTGCATTTTCATGTATGAAGAAGGGTTTTAGATTTTGAATATTCTAATCCACTACAAGTTTTTGAGGAGAGTATAGATCGAAAGAAAGGTTTAGAGAGGTGGTTGAGAGTCAAAAAATGGGAACATAAGTAAGGGGATTGGGATTAGACCACATTTCGATTCAAATATGAACTGATAGAAGATCTCCAACAGGATCAATCTGATAAAACGGATACTGTTTGCAGCCGGCCAGCTGCCATATGGCACGGGTCTAACTAGGAAACAAACCAGGAAATATGGGCAAATTAATGACATCTGGCGTTCTGGAGGAACCCTAACACTGAGGCCCGTTAGCGTTAGACAGCTGTCGTTGGTCTCACCTACTCGACATGGACTGGTCTAAAGGCTCAAAGCACGAGTTAGACAGAGTCATATGATACGAGGCTGGTCTAATTGATAAGCATAAAACATTAAGACCAATGATCCAGACCCGGAAAGTCTTCAGTCTTCTGGTCTTCCCTACTCAAATTCACGGCTCCGGTGATCCCGACGGTCTCGCGAATTATGACCTCTGACTTCTCACTGCATGGATAGTCGCCCACACAGTCTTTTGATACCTTCGATTGGGAATATCTCTTCCCCATATAAATACGGAGAAGAGATATTGCTGCTCGAACGGGCTTTGCCCTGACTAAGCCGGATTCCATGGGTAGTCTCCCTCTGCTCCTACCAGGTTGAGTGCTGGTGGCGGCATTAGTAGGATCCGACGGAAGCTTCGCCGCATCTCGAAGTCAGGCCCATCTCTTCGTGATTCATGCATATTGCCCAGAATTTGTTTATCGATATCGAGATGTCTAATCGTCATCCGACTCCAGCCGGAATTTCACCGGAAAAAATCTCCCATCATCTCCTAAACTTCGAACTTCCCGACTACCTGGACTTGAACCAATGGTTTGAAGGAGACACAGCACCTGTCACTCATGGATCTTCTAATCAGGATTTGATCCTTCCAATGCCCAACATCGTCGGTTCCGGCAAGAATGGCAATCAAGCTGAAGTCTCTAGCCCGAGCAACATGCAAGTGATTGGCTAAACATAGTGTTACTTTCTTCTGTGTGTAGCTTTGGAATTTTCTTTCTTTTCTGTATCAATTAAAACTGGTATTTGTTTTCATGTTGTCAGGGGACGTCGTAGTCGAACCAGAAATTCCGTTCTGGCTAGAGTTGCATTCAGAATAAAAACCGAGAAAGATATCTTAGACGATGGATTCAAGTGGAAGAAGTATGGAAAGAAGATGGTGAAGAACAAACCATATCCAAGGTACAATAAACTTTGATAACTAAATAAATATGAAATATTAATTAGTTTCACGCACGAAAACTGTTTCAGGAGCACATTTGCATAGATTTTCTAAAACACTGTTGCAACGTTAAGTCGTAACTTGCAGCAGAGCAAACAGATATATTCACAGTTACAGATACCATACTTAGCAATCCAGAGCACAAAGATGATCATATTAACACCTCCAACTCCAAGCTCCAAATGGGTTTTAGAAAATAGGTTGTAATGATTTTAAAGCCCGTTTGGATACCACATGAGATGAAATGATTTCCGTCGTTGTTGTTTCCTTAACGGAGACCAGTTTCTGGTTGTTAATAAGATATGGGCAGAGGCCCGTTCCAGTTCTCTGGAATGAACTAGGGTTTTGATCCCACTTTCAAAACTTTCAAAAAATACATTAAGGGGTGACAATAGAGCAGTGTGTACGTGAGGTCCATTGAATTTACTGCATAGAGCCAGCAGTTGCTCTAATTCTATGCACAACATTCTTTCCCTTGTTTTGAATTACCCAACCAAGGTAATAAAAGGAGTCATGTTAAATTATCTCTTTCTTCAATCTTAAGTGTACCTTAATTTGTGCTTCTATTATAATTAAATTAAATTGCATATATTCTATTTAGTCCTAAGGCCCCATTTGGAAGGAGCACAAATGCAAAATATCTAGAGCGTAAAACCTTATATTTTATATTATTTTGTATTATTTATACTCCTTCCAAATTGAGTCTAAGGCTGTATTTGATTGCAATGCAACTTTATGTGTACTAGTGTAAATTCTTGTTTAATTTTGATTTTGGTTTTATTTTATTATGCTTCATGTCTTAATTTACTTCATTTGTACTGCAATCAAATAAAATAAGCTAAAAATTTGAAACAAAAATAGATCAAAATTTATACTCAAATCATTTGCACTGCCATAATTTTGCATCCTTACGAACTTATTTGCATTAAACACAACCTAAGGAAAATTGTAGAGTGCAAAACATTGTATTTTGTATTATTTTGTATGTATTTGCAGTGCACATATCCGTATTTGTACTCCTTCCAAACTGAACCTAAGAAACATCATGCAATAAAAAAATGAGTGTGATAGGTAAATGTTTAAATATATGAGTGGAAAAACTAGAAAAGAGAAGGCTATAAATGAAGTCATACAAAGGAACGTAGAAACAGCTCCACTAAGTGATGAATAAGAGAAAGTTGATTAATATAGTTTGTCACATGCCACATAGAATGGAATGACAAAACAACAATAATGTAATTGACCCCAAATGGTTGGGACAAGACTTGGATGATGATGATGGTGATGAATGTATAGGCATTTTTGTTAGTTTAAATGATAGGTATTGTGCTACCAACTAAGTGGTGGCTCGATTGGCACGTAAATTTGTAGTCTTAGAATAGATGTGGTTTTAGAGTCTTGCTATTACAGCTCCTACCACCTTTTGGAAAAAAAAAAAGTTATTAATTAATTGCTGAAAAAGTGTTGTACTATGCAGGCCTTTATGGGGCACAAGGGAGTGATTCAATGCAAAAAAAAAAGGGTTATAAGTATTGTCAAGGTTCAAAATATTGTAAAGTATCGGTCTTATGTATCCGATAATTCAATTAATTAATGATCCTCTTTCATTAATTTTATTTTATTAGTATAAAAAACTACAAATGTTAACAATAGCAAGACTTGAACTTTGGTCACTAAATTTTAACACCTATAACTTTGCCACTAAGCCATTACAATTTGCTTGTTATAATTATATACATTTTTAGTTTTAAGTAAATTTTATCTTTTCTTAGTGGTGCTTATTAATAAATGCTGAAATTAATTATTAAAATTTATATACTAATAAATATTAAGATAAATTATATTGGTTATTTGAAAATTATACATATTCACATTTTAGTTTTTTTTTTTTGTTTTTTCACATTTTAGTTATTTCATTATTTTTCAACAGTTACTAATTATATCTTGAAATGTCACATTTTATATAAACATTAAAATATGGTTTTTACATTTAAATGAGCTATTTACAATCATATAAAACTTGTAAGTATTGTTACTAATATATTTTTTATGATTTATTTGAATTTCTTATCATATTTATGTGTATCTTTAATTTTTATCCGTATTTATGCGCATCAAAAATGTATCTCGATACATTTCTTAAAATTATTTTTCCGATACATCTTGTATTTCCGATACTTTAAACCTTGGGTATTGCACTTGGAAGGACACTTGCATGATTTATGGAAAGAGCGAAGATAAACAGCCTTATCACTGAAATGACCCAACTAGAGGGACCGAAAGGAAATTCTGAGAGTACCACGTTGAATGGTCCACATTCTAGCAAGCTTTTCAAAGGCTATGGTTGAATAATATTCATTTAACCAGTCAACTCAAATACTATGAGAAAGACAACAGATTGAATTTTGCTTATCTCATCATGTGGCGTCCAAACATCCATTAACCTTTGCTTTGATGGAAGGCATGCATTGAATGAAATTTTATACAAAATTTAATTGTTAAACTTTCCCTCCAATTTCTGCTTCTCTATCAAACCAAAAATAGCCCAGAGGAAGAACAAGTAGATGAAAGAAAAATCCATTGAAAATGGGTGAACATGGGGTTTGATTGGTTATCACGATATATTATCAACTGCTGCTCTGTATAGTTGATAACAAACAAGCAGGCGGACGACTAAACTCCGTCGTGTAATTTGATCAGGAACTACTTCCGGTGTTCAGTTGAAGGATGTCCAGTTAAGAAGAGAATAAAAGAGATGCAGACGACCCACGCCATGTGATAACTACATATGAAGGCACCCATAACCACGAAAGCCCCTTTTCCTGAGCAGACTCAAATCTCTCTCTCTCTCTCTCTCTCTCTCTCTCTCTCTCTCTCTCATCTTCTTCTCATCTAGCCTTGAACTAGAAAAATCAGTGAGTACTCTTGTTTACAGAACATATATGCTGATCATATCTGTGTCAACCGTCAACTATACACCATTTTATGAACAACTCTCACAGAAATTCTCATATTTTTTGGAGAAAGAAATTCTCACATTTTAACCTGGAGAGCAAACCGCCACCAAGTGAAATAAGTGATTTATTTTACCTCCCAACTGGTTGCAAACGTAGCCTGATTCTGTTTCTCAAAATGAAACCCCAAGATAAAATGAGTAGCCACTTGAAAGGTTTCGAAAATCATTGTTTTCAATGCATTTGATTCCACTTCAAGATTATTTTAGAGCCTCCATGTACTCCTGCAAAGCGAATGTAACCAAAATATCAAAATTACATAATTAAGAGATTTCCAAAGAAACAAAACTATATTGTAATTTGTAAGCATAAAAATATTGTGATAGCAATGAGTCCTTTTGCTGCCACAAATAACCAAGATGCTTCTAGCTACGTCCATGGATTGTTTTCATCAGTTATGTGATTAGAAGTTGGATGACGGCCAATATTCAGCTCTAAATACTCTCACCCTTGGTCTCTACTTCCCTGCAAGGAATGTTAAAGCCGAGTTTCAAAGGGTTCTATTTGAGCAATCTAAGGCCATCGGGCATATAGTGTTGGACCCTTTAGGAGCTTGGAGTTTAAAGAGACAGCTATTGCAGGTTCATTGAGGACCAAGAGAATCATGGATCATCTCCATGGGTGGAGCTGCTTTCTTTGCTGCAGGTCTGTGCTTGTCCTATTCTCATGGCTTCTCTGAAGTATCTGTAGAGGAGTTATTGCAGGTTGATTGGTTGGACAAGTCATGGATATTGGTGGAGCTGGTCTGTGGCTTCTTCTTCATTGTTTCAAAGAAGCAACATCTCTGGCAGTGGCAGCTAGCTAGGAACATCTCGTTCCTTAAGGTGCAGTCGTGCTGAGATAAGCAGATGATCCAGCTATCCAGAAATGTGGGAGGAGCTGACTCTTAACTGCTTATGTTACCATGTTATTTGATCCTTCTCTTTCTTGCACCATAATTTCTCTTGATCTGGTCACCGGAGGGAAGGAAAAAACAAAATAAATATGTTTACATTGCCCTGTTCGGTTGTTCCCAAACACCCCATTAATAAATACCAGTATATATTTAATATAACTCAAATCCTACCAGAAAAAAAAAGAGATTAAAAATAATAATAAATATGTTTAGATACTTTAACCCTAAATAAGTCCCCAGTGAGGGTGGGCAGCCCCCCGGGGGGGGGGGGGCTCCCTGTGCAAAAATCGTCATCAACATGATCATCATAAATAATAATAATATGACCAAACAAGATGTGTTCCATGAAAAGGCACTTACAAGGCCATCAATCACCGCTAATAAAATGATTAGAGCAAAATCTATTTGCAAAATTGCATCTTTTTGGCAAACAGAAAGATTATGATCATTGGTATAGCCTTCATGTCCGCCAATTGATGGACTAGGAGAGCCTACAATGCTGTCTCTCACCATTTTCAAATGAAAGTATGGGAAGCCGCATTTGTCAATCACCAATTCAATATAATAGTAGAAACTACACAAAAAAAAAAAAAAAGAAATAGATCATCTAGAGTGAAAAAGGAGAGAAAGATAAGTTCACCTTATGGCCTTGCCCCGGGAGTTCTTAATGAAAATCCATTGTCTCGTTTTTGTTTTTGTTTTTGTTTTTTACCATTTCAAAAAAGGAGGGGAGTAGGATATTTTTACCATTTCAAAAAAGGAGAAAATGCATCTGTCGGGCCCTTAAAGCACTTTGAAAGTATTCATTCAAGTATCGTTTGCAAATCCTGGCAGGTAGCATTGTTTGCAAGTCCTGGAAGAAAGGAAGCTATTTGCATTGTTCCTGCATAACAAAAATATTAGAAAATCAAATGCCACATGAATTACAATGCCTCCATGTGTGCTTCCATTCTTCTACAGAAGATTCGATTTGCTGAAGACAAGGGTTAAGGGCAAAAGAATATCTGCTATTTTGCTTCATGGCTGACCATTAGCCAATAACCATACTTGAAAAGTTGAAATGAATACAAGGCAATACTCTACGGACAGAAACCATCACTATTGTTTACTATCAAAAACCATCTTGCTTACATTCACTAAGAATTTCATTTACATTTCGACCCAGTTCTGCAGCCTACACAATAACTCAACCCAGATTTATTTGGAGCAGATTACAATGCCTAAACAGGTGGGCATTTGGTACAACAATCCCATTCAGGTGATTTTAAATTTGGATGCTCAATTCATCGTAATCTAATAGTTTCATTTGGAAAGATGATGTTTGGATTCCTTATATGTGGATTCAGCGCTGCCAATTCTTTCCATTTTGCTCCAGTACCATGAACACGTGATGAGATGCTCCACAAGGTGTCTCCAGGCTGCACTGTTGTTGTCATCTGTGGAGATGATTTTGAAACAGCCTTTGATTTCATAAATGGGTGTTTACTCTTTCCCATGCCACTTGCAAGCAACCAACGGGACCCAGACTGTTGTTGTGTTTTGGTACCCCAGAGTTTCTTCTTGTCAGGCTCAGTCTTCAGACCTGCAACATGGACTTCAGTGATTTTGAACTGAGGTATGCCTTCCTCTTCATCTTTTTTCTCTGATGCCTTGTCCTTTATCTCCTCTTCCTTCACCAGTAATTCAGGCTCATCATTTTCTTCATTGTTCCTTCTTTCTTCTGAAACCATGTGGTATATTCTGGGCTTTGGAGGGACAAAAACTCTCTCCACTTGAATTAGGGCAAGCATTGGGGCACCAACCAGCTCATAGTTCCGCAAGGGATCTCGAAGCTGCACCATCAGTGCAACAGTAAAGTTATTACCTAACAAACCATACCGTCTACCAGAACCCTTGCTATGTCTTTTGTCTCCATTTTGTGCTCCAGTAATCAAATCTGTGCACTTAGCATGATGAGCAGCAAGTATCTTTGAAGTCCGCTCACTAATTCGGTCTTCATCATCAACTAACCCAGCATCGAGCCTCATCCACTCATCTAGAGTTATTGAGAGCCCCATTAATCCATCAACATCATCTTCACAGTCTTTAATGTCTAACAACTGCAACCCTGCAGCTCCCTCCAAACCAAGACAGCCATTGGTATTGGCTCTCTTACCTTCAAGGGCTGAGATCTCCCCAATTGATTGAGGGCTAATGTTTGATGGTGCATCCTCATCAGACATTCCAGATTGTATTCTTAAACCTTCTATTGAGAGAGCTTCAATTTTATCCATTGCCAAAGGAGCAAGGTCTTCCAAAGAGACATACTCTGAGCCTATCTCTCCCCTTAAGGAGCTTGAGTTCAAGATATTAGATCTGTGCCTAGTTTTACATTTCTTTCTTCCACCACTAATATCTTGCCCTACCATTGTTTCATGCTGCAACAAAACCTGTCTGTAACGACCAAGGAAGATGTAAGACAACAATGCCAGGAAGTTAAAGAAGGCAACAAAGAAACAGTTTTTCAAACTTTGTAAACCAATGCCAATGGTGAGCTAAAATACCTTTCAGATGCCTCAAGACAAGGTGCAGTTTCCCATGCTACTTGATGTATCGTCTTCCCAGTAATATCTTCCAAAGGCATCAACTTATTGGCCTGCATAGAGAGTTTTTCAATTCCAACGGAGGCCAAGCGTTGTAGTATCTCCATTATACCAGAACCCATTTCAGCAGGCACTACAACAGGACTAGAGACCTGCATGATCAAGCTCCCACCATTCTTAGCATTCTTGAAGAGTGAAGGATTCATAGAACGCAAAAATCCCCCATCCTTCGTTTGAACAAAGGGACCCAACCCTTCGGCAAGAGGAGGTAACTCAAGTGGTTCTTCAGGCAGTAGATGGATTGGACTACCAAATCCACCAGAGTTGTCAGGTGGAGAACTCTGAAAAATCTTCTCATTCAAGCCCCACTCTCGCATCAAAGCCTCTGTTTCCAAGTCTTCCAGCATTTTTACCCTTGTTTTATTCTCCATTGCCTTTGTTTCCCAATGATGCTCTGACTCAGCATCTTGAACAACTGATGTTGATTGAAAGCCCTCGGAAAATTCCCCCCACCCAGGACCAGTCAGGGCATCATAACCAAATCCTGACTCCTTGCCACAATCAAAATCAAAGATGTAGTTGCCACCAGCTAGAGTGTCCTTTTCAAACTGCCTCAGAAGTCGTTCCCTTGGAGATTCAGGATCACTGTCAGAGCTTAACCCACATGGACTGTGATCAATCCCAAGCATGCTTAAGAACTCACTTGCAACTGATGCAGTAGCATCATCCAAACTCAGAGACTTTCCCATTTTACTAGCTTTATAATTCAATTTAGCCTCCGTGTAATCTGCTTGCTCAGGTGATTCACATTTTGTCCGGGGAGAATCTAATACTTCTGACTCCAAAAGTGACAGGTTATGAAAAGCCTGCTCTAATTCCTCCATTACTGACTCTTTTGTGCAGATATTGTTTTCTTTGGAATCAAAGTCATTCACCAAAAGCTCCTTTCTGTAATTACCATAGGCCTCATCTTGGGGGTTAGTCTTACTGTCCTCTTCAGGGGACATCTCATCACCCTTATTTATATCAGAGACCTTGATAGTTTCAACAGAAGAATCACCAACAGCCTCCTCAGTGCTACATTCGAGTTTCACTTCTTCCTTCTCAGAAATTTCTATCCCCTTCTCAACCACAGCAAACTCAGGATCTTCACATAAATTTTCACAATCTCCTCTTGCACATTCAGAGGGAGAGTCAGAATGTGGTTTCAGAGGTTCAACTTTTTCAGAGGAAACTTTAAATTTGGGCCTAGAATCCAACAGAGAGCTGAATTTGCTTTCGTCAGGCTTCTGATAGAGCAAACTCACCGCAGTGGATAACTCTGACCTTGAAGTTGGCAAGACCTCATGAAGAATCTTCGCATCCTCTACAGATCGAGATGGAAGGCTTCCTGCTCGCCTATGCAAGCCCTTGCTGTCCCAAAGATCCAAATCAATAACAGGTTTTGTGGCACTCAATCTATTCTGTTTCAGGTTCAAAAGTTGAGGAGCATTTCTGTTACCCGTAGACTCAACCCGACCATCTCCTATTACTAAAAACCCAAAACTAACATTCAGAGCAGCACCTTTGGCCTTTCCTGAGAGCTTGAAGCTAGTCGTCCACTTGCTGCCAGAGCTCTTCTCTTCCTCCAATTCCTCTAAAGTAAGAGGAAGCAATCTGGTAAGATCAATCCGATGCTTCCCCAGATCCAGGTTAGGAGAACCATCCACAGAAGCATATAGCAAGAAATGCTTGGCTTCATACTTGGCAGAATGGTGAGGTCCGTTACGGCTACCATAGACGGGGCAACAGTACGTCAAGATCTCTTCAAATTCAGCCGTTCCTTCCAAAACCCTAGCCGAGCGGGTCTGCAACTCGCCCTCCTTCCTCTTCCAGCGAACGCAGAGGCTGACGCCATTGAAATTTGGCGGCAACCCTTCGATGGAATGCACTTGTAGAGAGAAACAGCAATTGAATCTACGGCTACGAATGTGGGACAAGGATTTCAACGCCTTCCAACCCCATAAAGACTTCTTGTCCTTCTGCGACGAATCCATGTACTTGTGAGACAAGTCTTCCTTGAGAAACCTAGTTTTGGGTTTTATGTCAGAGGCATGGGTTTTCCCAGCAGATTTGGAACGACCACCGGAGACAGAAACCATACCATTTGGCGGGTTTTTATCGAGATAAAGGGCTTTGCTCAGCACCTCAAGCTCATGCAACAACCTCCCGCTACCAGGATCTCCGCAATTCTTCTTCCCAGGTTCGAATTTTGCCATCATCCTCCTTCCGGAAAAATAATCAATAAATAAATAATAATCAACATAACAGTTCGAATTTCTTTAAATTTCCCGCTGATTGGTAAAACACATCGAAGGAAGTTTCTTCATGTTCATTCAAAATTTCAAACCATACACATAAACAAATTGGAAAACCCTTAACGATGGTCGATGAAAAAAAAAATCATCCAACGAACTCAATGATACTTACAAAGAAACACCGAATTCCTTGCGTTGATTCAGATAACCAGAAAACCTATATTACTCCTTACAATTCGCCGTTTGGACATCCCGAGCCCGGCCCGGGAAACGGGGAGCAGAAAGCCGAAAAGGGGAAATAGAGCAATTCCGAGCTTCCGGCGAATTAATCGGTCTGTCCTCGCCAATACTATCTCAGAACTACCCATTCGAAATCTTTCCTTTCGTGGGAAGATAAATGGAGAAAATAAATGTTTTGTCCTGCATTTGAGTCTTGTTGAGACGAGGATGAAGAAGAGCCGTGCAAGGCTTCATGCTAGTTGTACATTTGTACAATGAGAGGGAAATATTATAAAACTGCTTTGCTTGCAATGTTTGTTGTTAGTTTCGGTCTTTTCTTATACAAACAATCAGATATTTATGAAACTATATCGACCGTAGATTTAAGAATAACCACATCGCCGATCAATTGATCCCCAATCGACTAACTGATCAATGATGCCACCTTCACCTTTCCTTCTCAATAAGCGTGCGACATGAAATCATCATGTGATGTTCAGCGAAGACCGATGCCATGCGACTCATGTACGATTAAAAGGTAGGAAGTACATCATAATTACTATCATTACGTAGTTATTGGCTTAGGAATTTACGTCAAGAGACTGGAGACCGTCGGATTTGCATCCCGCATGTTTGATTCCAAATCAAGGTTTGAAATTCATATTTCGTTTACCTTTTCAATGGCTCGAACGCGAAGAAGGAAGAACATTCGGCGGATTTTAATTTTTAAGTTTTAAAATTGAAGAAGGATGAATTCATTATCATATCACATCATATCCTTCTCATTCCGTCGTATTCTGTTGGTATTGCTGGCATTATTAGGTGTCCAAATGAGAGGGAGCGGATGGGCTGGCCCACCCACCATATTCAAAATGACGCGCCAAAGTGCGGCCCACCTGTAGTGTATTACAAAGGATGCCACCTTTTAGCATACGCTAGATGGATGGCGAAGCTCCTGGAAGCCTAGATGTCGATTTCTTATTGGTTTAAACTTTTTTTGAGATAACGTGTATATATAAAAGTATAAATTTAAGGGTGATTTACTTAGACATCCCTTATATTTTAATTATTTATTAAAACCTACCCTTTATTTAAGGGTGATTTGCAATTACTTTATTCAACCCTTCATTAGGAACCTTTTTGTATTTCTTTTTATACTCAGTTTGGTAAGAATACAAATACAAATATATAGAGTGGAAAACCTTGTATTTTGTATAATGTATTTGTATTTTCATTTATCTTTTATTAGAACCTTGTACTTTATATATCTGTGTTTTAAAAAAATGATGGAAAAGATATAATATGGAAGGAGTTTTGACCAATCAAAACCCACCTGATTCGCTACCACATTTACGATTCCAATTTATTAGTCAGTTGTTTTGGATATTATATCTTTTTCATATCATAGTCGAGCCCCAAAGAAATGGATGTTTTTTTTTTTTTTTTTCGCAATGTCACTATCATTGGATTTTGGTAGAGATGGTTATAGCTATGCAATTAAGACAATTATTGGATTTTTGTTTTTTTGGGTAATAGAGGGCCATTAGGGTGAAAGTCAAGCGAGTTAAGTCATATTCGAGCTCAACCCAGCCCTATTCCAAGACAACATTTGAAGGGTTGGACATTTTAGGAGGTAGCCAAAGTTCAAGGCAAAATATTTGAAGGGTTGACTATCTTAGGGCGGGGTATATGAGAAATGAAAATACTTTGAATATAGGATTCAATAAGATGGTTGTTAATACCTTAAACATGAGAATTAATGAGGGGGAATAGGATTAACTAAAAAGTAGTACTGATAGGGACCAAATTCAAAAAGAATGGTATCTTAGTAAAAAAAAAAGGCCTTAGGAAATATTCCCATTTTTTATTGTAATAGAATATAATATAGATTAGTTTGAAGCTCTATTAAGTAATATGATTGGAATGGATGGAATGCATTGACTTCACCCAGGTATTTTAAAAATCGATTTAAAGCTTGACATGTTATATGTATGGGTGACGGTTCCTTGGTTCAACCACTTAGTTGAATGGGTCAAACCTTAGTAATAACAATACCTCGTGTGAGACATTAGATGTGAATATTATGTTTACTTTAAGCATTTTTTTGGCTTTTAAAATGCAAGAGGGAAAGGAGGAGAATGAAGAAGAGGCCTTACCAACCTCCACTCTATTGCTAAAATCAACTTATCAATAAGTGGTAAATTCACGGCTACGTTTGTGCTCTGTTCGATTCACAAATGAAATTAGTGTTCTAAAGCAATTGTGCTCGAACTGGTTAAGTCCCCATTGGCTACAACAGCTCAAATGAATGCTAGTGAAGTCGACAGACCAGTTCTACAAGAAGAGAACACATTAGAGATCCTGAGAGGATGAGTCGGGCGAGGGGGACTCCAATGGTCAAGTTAGTACCAAACTGTGAGAAAATGAGAACTGGAAGTGTACCGTTAGAGGGCGAGGAATTGCCCTTATATAGGCTGCGAAGTTCGGTCAATGTGTGTCCAATATGTTTGGAGGTGATAGGCCTTATCCATCAATTACTTGCGGAGTACTCTCGTACAATGCCACATTTGACCCTTATCCAATTCTCCAAGAAGCGAGAGGAACCAATCTTACTACCGCCAAGTGGGCAATGTGGCACCGTGTGGTTCGAAGGCATCAAGTGATGTTAGCGGATAAGGGGAGACATTCCACACAGGTTGGAGCTCCCAAGGTTATCTGACTCATCAGGTCGTCTATTACTCGAGTCAGAGAGGTAGGTCAAAGTTGTTGGGGATTGCATAAAGGATTCTACATAACGATCCACCAATCTGTCGATCTACTTTTAAGCAAGGTCGATGTTATCCTAGGTGGCATAAGCCAATATGTTGAGGAGTGTTCCATCGAGGTCGTGCCACGTGTGACACCAAGATGCCATAAGATGGTTTTGGCCACCATGTGGCGACTCGTAAATGGAAGGTCATTTTACCCCTCATCAATTGCCCCTCGCTTCCAAGCTTGGGGTGTATAGCTCGGGTGAAGGAAGTAGCTCGATCATAGATGATTTCTGTTAGATGCTCTGAGTGTGGTTTCGTCCGATTGTGAATTTATGTTGGTCCAATTTGTTTGGTTTGATCATTTGACAGGTCGAGTGGCAAGTACACACATATGTGACATGAAAATTAGCTATAGCGGATGCCAAAAAATGTGCAAAACTGATTTCGGGCCCTGGGCGATGAACCATCGCGCCACTTACGGTCACCAAATCCAGTCGATCGTGATTGTTAATAGGTTGAGTCTCCTACCTATAAATAATGGAGCCTTAGGGGTGCATTTCTACTTGTCCCTAGCGAGAGCTACTTAGTAGTGTGGTTAAAGAGAGCAAAGAGCAATTAAGGAGTTCGATGAGGTTGATCAGGTCTTCTAGTGTTTCTTCAGTAAGTCTCCTTGTTCTTGCTTTGTTTATTTCGTTTTTCCTTTTTTTTTCTTATGTCTGCATCTGGGAGTGAGGAACAGGGTGACACCTAGACTAAAGAAGGATCCCCAACCCAGGAACATTGGTGTTCCCATAAAGGGGCCTCCAGCTCTAGGAGGAAGTCCGAGTTCAGACCGAGGCTGCCTTATGAGGTATAATGCGTTCATATCGAAGTTTGAGGTCATCCTTCCTGGTTCAAGCCATCTTCCATGGGACCATGACAAGAAGGAAGTTTGTGTCTTCGAGTAAGTCCTGGTGGCTGGGCTTAGGTTCCCATTACATCCTTTCATCACCAAGGTCCTTGAATACTATGACGTAATCTTAGGCCATCTCCACCCAAACTTTGTCAAAACTTTGATCGACACCATCTTGGCATACCATCGCTTCAACCTCCCTCTTAAGCCTTAACCTCCAAACTTTCACCGGCCTCTACCAGATAAAGAAGTTGGTCAACAAGAAGGGATTTTACTATTTGTCTTACTACTCCAAGCACAAGTTGCTAGGTGGCTTCCCTAATAAAGTGCAGGAGTGGAAAAAGAAAATTTTTCTATATCTTGAATGAAAAGAGGTGGCCCTTCACCACGGAGTGGAGCACAACCATCAGTGACATCGGTGAGGAGCCCTTAGACGAGCAGCTAGAAGCTCGAATAAAAGAATTGGTGGACAAAAAATTGTTGGTTGAGGATTTATTGACCGAGGAGGCACTAGCCCAAGCTAGCTTAAGTCCTGTAGGTAGGTTTTCGCACTACACTTTTTTTCATTGTATTCTCACTTCGACTATTTGGCTTACCCACACTTATCAATTGGGGGAAAGTCATTCCCTCCGGTCACCATCTCCTCATCATTGCCACCACTAGTCTCTTTATCTTCGCCATCCTCTTCCTCTTCCTCCTCCTTGACCCCCCTCACCATTTCATCGATGAGAGCCAAGGTCTTCAACTGGCTTAGGTCAAACTCAAGAAGGAGGGAGGCAATGAGTCGATGTCACAACTTGAACCCCTTGCTTAGAGCGGCAGCGAGAGGAATTGGGCTTATTGTTGCCAGGTGGGTGATGTGGCACCATGTGTTTCAAAAGTGTAAAGTGATGCAAGCAAATAAGGGGAGACTCGCCATGTAGGTCGGAGCTCCCGAGGTTGTCTAACTCATCAAGTCGTTTGTTACTTGGGTTAGAAAGGCAAATCGGAATTTTTAGACACTACCTAAAGGATTCCACATGCCAATTTGTTGTTATCCTGGGTGGCATAAACTGATATGTCGAGAAGCATTCCACCGAGGTCATGCCACGTGTGATGCCAAAATGTCAAAAGATGGTTTTGGCCACTACATAGCGACTCGTAAATGGAGGGTAATTTTACCCCTCATCATAAAGGATATTTTCATTTTCTTATTAGTTATAGAATAAGACAACCATGGTTCCAAAACCAGCAAAATCTCCATTTTTAAACGCTTTGAAGACAACTTTTTTAACACAACCACATGGTCCAAAAGAAAGCTAATGTGGTCCAGTGGTTTTATGTATCTTGGATCATATTCTTATATTGGGTCAACTATTTGTGGTCTTGGGAGGGGTAGATTGGGCAAGGTCATAAGCTTTGACATTTTTTTTGCACGAAGTGGGGGCCCTGGGCCCATTTATTCATGCCTGCTAGTATGAGATTTTACCACAATAGGGCTGTTCATGGGTCAGGTTGGGTCGGTTTACTGGCGTTTTTCCAACCGACCCAACCTGATCGGTTTACCTAGAAATGAAACAAAAACCAACTCTGTACTAAGTAAAACCAACCTGGTCGGTTTGGGTCAGTTTTATGAATGATTCTCTCGGTGTGAACGATAAAGGATTCAAGTCTAAGAAGTGAAGGCTAGATGCCTGGAAATTAAAAATGATTTGATGGATCAAAGCTGAAATTTTATATATAATATGTATATTTTTGAAATAAAGCTGAAATATATCATATATATAATTATATTATATTATATATAATATGTTTAAGATATATTGTATATATTATATAATATATATATATATAAGTCGGTTTGGGTCAGTTCGGTGTGTGAAAACCGAAACCGAACTAAACCATCGGTTTATGTTTTTTGTAACCCGAAACCGATCGGTGCTGAAGAAAAACCGACCGACTCAGATTGGATTGGACTGGATTGGTCTATTTGGTCAGTTTGAATCTTGTTATGAACAGCCCTATACCATAATGCAAAGTGATAACCCCCATGTCGTTGTGTTGAATAAAAAAAAAGGTTGTACAATCAAAGTTCAATGGTAATAGATGAATTACTTCCATGCATGTGAGCCACAAAGAAACATTGATAAACATGTTGAATAAAAAAAAAAAAGGACCATGAGCGTAATGGTGGTTTTGTATGATTTACGACCACAACCATACACAAGGTTTAAAGAATCAATATGCTCTTATGTATTGGCAGATGGGGTGGCAATGAGTTGAGCTTTTTACGAGCTACTCAAGCTCGGCTAGGTTCGGTTTCAATTGAGCTCGAGCTTAATTCACTGTTTCGATTATTAAACGAGTTGAGTTCAAGCCTACTAGAGCCTCACGAGCCGACTCAAATATATATATATATATATAATGCATATATATAATACAAATATTATAATTATTAATTATTATAATTCTTAATTTTTAAATATCAAATAAAAAATATTTTTATGTATAATTTTTATTTTTATAAAATATTTTTTTCTCAAAATCGAGTTTGAGCTTATGATTTTTTTACTCGAACCGAGCTCGAGCCGAGTACTATTCAGCTCGGCTAAGCTCGAATCCACTCGTATTGGTAGAGGCATGTAGGTACTTAAAATCACACATTTTTATAATTTTTTTTTTTTCAAATTTTGGTTTTCGAAAGCTTTTTTTCACGATATGAAATAGATTTATCAGAACTCTAACATATGATACATCTGATAAGGGGCATATTTTATCCAAATTTTGAACCTTGACCATATATATTTTCAAAGCCAATATTTTCATTTTCTAGAAGTGCTATCGTTTTGGAATACAACTGTCTTTTTTGAGCCTGAAGGGAAAACCACTTCTCTCTCTCTCCTACTATCGGTTGATTGGTATCTCTCTAAGTATGTTAATGGGCAGACTGGTTAAATGACAACCCTGGCTTGATCTAACCCCATAGGAGTGGGTTAAGATCATGTTTATTTGGATGTAAGGTCAGTTTAGTGCTTGGAGTTCAGTTCAAACTTTGCTGCCCCACCCCTGCTACGTCATGATACCCGTTAATATATAGACGGAATATTGGTACAATTTGGTATAACTTTTATAGTCTCCACCTTCTGCTAGTAAAAATCCCTCCCAACACGTTACAACATGATCCATCTCTGTCCACACATCATGTGTGAGATCCACCACATAATTACGTACCTGCCACAAGACTGGAATCCACCATGAATATGATGTACAATTCAACTCAGATTGAAACGTGCTGGTCGGGATTTTTGTTGGCAAACCAATTCTAACTTCTAATTCATAACTTAGGTTTGAAGGAAAGGTAGGAAAAGGAAGGAAAACCTATATAAATTTTGTAAAAGTTTTTCTACCTTTAGTTTATTTTCCCTATTTTTTCCTTTAAATCAAACACATCCAAGGTTTTTCTTTTTTTACGAGGATGAGAAAATAACACTTTTGAACCCATAACCAACTCCCAACTTAAATTAATTTAATTGTTCCTTCGTTTTGAAAATGTGTTATAAAAAAATACTAGTGGAGGAACCCTACTTCGCAAGGGCTAGAATGGAACCGTCGACCTGTTGATTCGTTGATCCGGTCTTTGGCCAAAAACTATTAAATCGGTCAACAATCCATCGACTCGAACAGTCAAACTGTCAAACTGTCAACCTGTTAACCCGTTCAATGGTTTTTGACCATTTTTTTATTTTTTTCACTGGGAACCATCCAAGCAACCAGTTTCGTTTTATCCTAATCTAAGTCCCTAGCAAAAAAATCATTGAATTGGTCAACAACCCATTGGCCTAGGCGGTCGAACCGTTGACCCATTCAATGGTTTTTTGTCATTTTTTTTAATTTTATTTTTGTTGTCAGAACAAGCCATCTGTTCAAACTGAACAGTCGAACTATCGACCCGAAAACCACTGGCCAGAACGGTTCCATCTTTAGATCATATGAGTCACATGCTCGAATGACATAGCATGTATGGTACTACTTAATGGACCTCAGACACACAATTTTTTGCTTGTAATTTTTTTTGTCAAAATGGGTCATCTGTTTTTTTTTTTTTTATTTGGGTATCGTCCAGGCAACCAGTTCCATTTTACCCCAATCCTGGTTCCTGAAAAAAAATCGTTGAATCAGTCAACGACCCATTAACTCGAGTGGTCGACCCATTGACCCATTCAATGGTTTTTTATTTTTAATTTTAATATTTGTTGTCAGAACGGGTCATCTATTCAAACTTGATTATTGAACCATCAACCCGAAAACCGATGGCCAGAATGGTTCCATTTTCGAGTCGTGTGAGTTGCACGCTTGAATGACATAACATGTATGGTACTGCTTAATGGACCTCACACACTCAATCTGTTGCCTGTAATTTTTGTTGTCAGAATGGGTTGTTCGTTCAAACCGAACAATCGAATCATCGACTCAAAAACCAGTGGCCAAAATGGTTCCGTAATTTTTTTATTGTAATTTTTTGTTGTCAGAACGGGCTGTCCATTCAAACCGAACAGTTGAACCGTCGACCCAAAACAGTGGCCAGAATGGTTCCATTTTCGGGTCGTGTGAGTCACACGCTCGAATGACATAACACGTATGGTACTATTTAATGGACCTCACAAATTCAATTTTTTTCCAATAATGTTTGATATTAGAATGAACCGTTTGTTCGAACTAGATGATCGAACGTCGACCTAAAAACCAGTGGCCAAAATGGTTTTGAAATTTTTGTTGTCAGAACGGGCCATCTGTTCGAACTGGATGATCAAACCGTTGGTTGTCAAAACGTTATTAACAACATTTATCAATAATAGTAAGTAATTATACTATTTAATTAAATAATCATTAATGATAGTTTTAATAAAATTATTTAGTTATTTTTAATATAAAGTAAATATTAAATTTATGAATAGGATTTATTTACAATATTCATTAAATTAATAATTACCAAAATTAAATTAAATTAACAGTATTTATCAGTAATAGTAATTATAGTATTTTATTAAATAATCAATAGCAATACTTTTAATAACATTTTTAATTATTTTTAATATAACAATAATTACTAAATTTATCAATAATATTTATTAATAACAATATTAATAATTTTAATTTAAAGTAAAATTAATGTAAATATCTATTTATTAATAATAATAATAATTAATTATAATCACTAATTATATATTTATTAAATTACTGTAATAACCAGTAACAGTAATTACTGCTATTTATAATAGTAATTAATAACTGTATAATAATAATAGTAATTTAAATAACAGTAATTACAGTAATTACTGTTATTGTAATTAATAAGATAATAGTGCTCTCACGTGGAAATATATTCGCACGAATAGATTCCATTTGCTGAAAGAAAGCCTACGAGTCTGATAAGTGATAAGGATGAAGGCAAATTTGTGTGTTGTATCAAACAGAACCCGTTGACATCCCAACGTTTCCCAACTGACTAATCTCAACATTTCCATTTTATTTTTAAACCTATAATTCATTTAATCTAATCGTCCATGTTGATGGGATTTGACTCAATGCTTTTTTACATATTACTGACTACTAGCACCAGGGGTGCTCAATAAAAACTGAAAAATCTGATTAATCAATCCGATTGGCTCTGTTTCAGTTTAGTGTTTTTTTTTTTGAAAATCAGTGGTATCAGTTCAATTTCGGTTAGGTTAAAGAAAAACCAATGATTAATTGAAGATTAATATATATATATTTCTTTAATATATATTATATATAAATTTATATACATTATATATAAATATAAATATATATTATATTTGTAATATTTGTATTATATAATATTATATATTTATATATTTATTTATAATATATATTATAAAAAAAGGGTTTCTATCAGATAAGGGCACCTTTTTGTTCGGAGTCCAATATATATTATTTCTTTCTTTGCCTCTGAGTCCAATATCTTTGCACGCTTGTTTGTCCCCCCAGTTTGACCTTTCCCCGGTGACTCCCACACCATTTTCACGCCGGAGAATGCTGGTGACGTCTGCCGGAAAACCCTCCCACCTGCCGGAGATTTGATCCACGTCGGTGTGTATTTGATGTTGTCACCGTCGAATACGAACTCGAATGCAGCCGTTGCCGTCAACTTCTGACTCGATACGTAGTGGGTCCCAGCCGTCGAGGGAAATTACATCACCGTCGATCTCGAATTTTGCTATGGAGGCAGATGCGGAGCCCGTGAACTGGTCCTGGATTAGTAGTCAAACAAGAACAGTGAAAGCGTATACCTGCATCGTAACCCATATCCAGATTAAGGCTTTTACATAGACCCAATGACAAAACATTCATTATTCTTGTCTAATCTTTGTCTTCCTTCACTACGTTTTACCATCTTTTCACAGCACAGACAGAGAGAGAGAGAGAGAGTTGCAGTTGACTGAAGAAAGAAAACCAAATCAAATAAAGAAATGATGTAGCACAGATATGGGTTATGGAGTAGATAATATCAGTACCAGATTATACATTGTAAAACGACCAGTTGCACCATGAGGCTCTGAGTGAAGTCTCATTACATGGACTTGAGCAGTGGAATGCCCATGGCTACTGTGTTTGGCAGTGTTGCAACAGAGAAGAGAGTGATTAACCAATCTAGTCCTCCATGGAAGATCATGGCCCAGAGGGAGAGCAAAACAAGCACCAAGATCTCAGAAACAGTATCAGCCAGTATGAATTTGGTGTCCATCTGGTATGGTCGTATGGGCTGTTCTGAGATATGACAGCACCGGAACAACAAACACAGCAACGAACCGATTGATGCCGGAGCACTGCTCCGTCGTAAATATCTTTCACCACTTCACTGAACTATACGCCACCAACATGGAAAAGTAGAGTGCACATTTTCTATATTGTTTGCATGAATACAGAGGCAGGGAAAGAAAATAAACAGTATTACTATCCTTTTCTATTTTTTTTTTCAAAAAATTATTCTATTTTAATTATTTTATAAAAACATTATTTTTTATTGATATTTAAGGCAAAAAGTTGCCCTTATCTACTAATAGAACCCCTAAAAATAAAAAATGAAAAACCAAGGAATCGAACCAAACAAACGGTTAATCGATGTTAACAGTTTTCCAAAAGCCGATGACTGGTTCGATTTCAAAAAAGAGCTCACGGTTATACCGTACCCTTGGTACTGAGGTCGGTTGGTGTAAAATGGAGTCGGAATTCTTATAGGGTGACCGGTGACGGGTTGAACGATCCGACCGTCTGAATCAACCACGGGTTTAAAACATTGCTTGATTCGGTTATTCAGATCTTCATATAAATCCAAATCCAAACTCGAAATTCGAAAAACCAGGGGACGGTAGCCCGACAGTCGACAGTTTGCCAGAGGCGTTGTGGCGAGAGAATGGATTAGGCCTAGTTGCTTTTTAATTTCATTCGAGGAGTCCCCTGCGTCCGCATATATTTCGCAAGAAAATATCGACCCACGGAAGGAGAGGAAAAATGTCCAATAAAGAAGATGCTGTAGATGGAGGTGATCCATTTCCAGCGGTGAAGCAGAGGTTCAGCGATCGCACTAAGGTTAGAATTTGCATCTTTTTTTTTTTAATTTCCATAAGCAACTCTTTATCTTTCTCTCTCTCCCTCCATTAAAAAAAAAACGATTTGGTGTTTGGGTTGTTGTTGGTAGAAAGTTACAAAGGAGATTATATCCAAGCAAGCCGTTCAGACTAAGGAAATCATATCGAAACAAGCGGTAAAAATCGCTAGGCAAGCCGAAGAGCATGAGAGATTTATCAACAAGGTATGCTTTCACCGTTTACGTCGGCCTATGTGTTTCATTTCTCTTTCTCTCTCTCTCTTGTAATTTTATAGGATGGTTATTTGTTGTTTGGATTGGTTTTGTTCAAAATTCTGTTTCTTTTATTGTTTATTTCATGTTTGACGATTGTATTTATTTGATTTGTTCTTGTATATTTAGGTGACCCATTTAATAGGGGTTCTTGGGTTCGGCGCATTCTGTTTTCTGCTAGGATCAAGTGAGTAAAATAATTGAATTTCGTTTAGATGTACATGTTCTTTCCCCCCCTCAACATACAGTTAATGAGAAGAAATTTGTTACCGAGTTTCTATTTTATTGCTCAAATTCAGGACCGCAAGATGTTCCATATGTATACTGTTTCTTCTATGTCATATTCGTTCCTCTGCGATGGATATACTATCGTTTCAAGAAATGGCATTACTATCTTCTGGTGAGCCCCGGCATCTCACTTTTTCTTTTTCTTTTTTAACTCATTTCATCCTAAATAGTTTTTGCATTTATTCGCATTCCAATGGTGAATCCTACTTACAAAAAAGGGTGAATAATCTGCATATGGCCGGCCGTATGCTTTGGTAAACAAGTTTCAATATTGAGTCATAGGCTTGGTTGAATCCAGCGAGCCGACTCCCGCAGACAATAGGTCATGACTCATGAGTTTGACATCCTTTGTCACCAACGGATGCAACTAGAACCATTTTTTGGTGCTTGTAGAGTCGTCTAGATTCTAGAAATAACAACATGATAGGTGCAATCACACAACTTGTTTTAGGTTTCTAGAGGTGGTTTATGGATCTTCTGTTTGGACAATCACGCAACAATTATGGGAAATAAGAAATAGATTCATCTTCTGTATGACACAGATGACCCCCTTTCTTTTGCGCTATATGGTTTCTCCTCATTACGTTATTCCAGATCTTGAAGATACATTCTGCTTTTGGGTAGGAGCAAAGATGTTTCCTTAATACCAAAGCAGAGGGCAATTAACTATGTTTCCTTAGCTTTAGTTTTGCGAAGCAAGTTTTATTTGTAAATTTTAGAACATGATGGGCTCAGTGGGACATTCACTAGGATATTGAGAATTAACTATGTTGAGATTTAAGCCACATGAATAGTACAAGTAGATATGACTAGGCATTTCTAACAATTATCCATGCGGTTCTGTGGTGTTAGTAGAATGGATGCTCAGGCTGGCTAATGGATTATGCACATCTTTTATCCTTCTAGCCTATTAGTCGAAAATTGGTGCTGCTGGGTTTGAGTTATAGGGTGGTCTTTTCTTCCATTCAGGCTTGTTGCCCCCTCTTCTTGTTTTTCTGTGCCTAGCCTTCTGGTTTTACCTCCTTCATTTTTCTCCTGCAATGAAAATTCTTTTTGTTATTGATTTCAAAGAAAATAATGCAAAACAAATTGTAGTTATAAGAGTCTCCTGATTAGGAGCACATTTGCTGGCTTTATGAAAGATTGGTGTTCTGTATGTTGAGTGGAATAAAAAGGTAAGATAAGACTCAGATGTTTGGGGAGAACTGGATGTTTGATCCTTTAATAAAATCTTGCCTACCCAAGTATAGGGAAGCATTCTCCTATTGAGTAAATTTGTAGAGGTTCAGGCCCCAGTACTAGAGACATGCTTTTCCAACACTTCCTCTAAAAGATATTTCTGGATCTTTCAGGTTAGATTCTAAATCTCTTCTGTCTACTGAGTTAGATCAGTAGATAAATAGGTGACGACCACAAGAAATTGGTCTTTACTTGGCAGGAAGTATCGCCGTCATCATCTAAACCTTGTCCCAACTATACGGGGTTGGCTATTTACTTGGAAAGAAGTATAACCTTTATTATTGACTTGGCTGGTTTCTTATGATACATACAAAGCACTAAAGAACATATTTTGGAGTCAACCTTGGGGCACAACTTTTAGTTAATTAGAGGCAAAAGTAAACCAAATGTATACGTAGAAGAATACAACATTATTTTTTTAGGTTTCACGTGCAATCTCATTATTTCTTGTCTCCTGCAGGACTTCTGCTACTATGCCAATACACTTTTCTTGGTTATGCTTATTCTGTATCCAAGAAACGAAAAATTTTTCATGGTTTGCTTCTCATTTGCAGAGGTAGGTGCATGGTCATGGTTATTTTACTCTGCTTTGATGGCTGACATTGTGGCATACTTTTTTCTTTGTTCGGGCTCTCTTAACCACCTGACTGGTGCTGCAGGGACCATTAGCATGGGCATTGATTGTTTGGCGCTGTAGCCTGGTTTTCAGTTCTCCTGATAAAATTGTCAGTGTGTTGATACATCTTTTACCTGGTGAGTTTTGGGATCATTCTTTCCAACAAAATTTATTACGATGTGATACTATCAGTACTGCAAAAGAGTTCTTTTGCTTACTTCTACTTATATTCAACCCTACGACTGTTGGTTTCACCCAAGGTTCCAAGTATCAATACACACCGATACACCATATGGGGCGTATTGGGATTTTTTTACCCCACACCCCCTTTTTTTGTTTCTTTCAAAACCGGTTCAGAGGGGGTCGGTTTAAGTGTTTTCTACCCCCTGAAACAGGTCAAAACACTAAAGCTTATGTATTTGGCGTATCAGTGAACCACTGGTATGATACATATCGGCTGATATGTGACGAAATTTTGAACCTTGGTTCCATGAAGCTATCTTTCTGATCTAGTCCATGCAATTTAGTTCCTACAAGGCTTTACTTGGCGTTGTACCTTTCATATGGTGAACATAGTGGCTTATAGAAATATCCATCATTTTTCAGTCATTCACTTGGATGAGTCATAGCTTCCAGGATTTCTTTTCTTTGCCTACATGGTTATTGTGGCTTGATTATTACAATTTCTTTGAGCATTTTCCCTCAATATCTGTCCTTTTCACCAAATCACTGAGGATAAAAAAGATAAATGAAAGATGAGGCCAAAAAGAAAGGAAGATAAGAGAGATGAGTAAGCTGGATTAAGTTGAGACTAGCAACATCGAATTCATGTTCTACATACTTCAGGATTGGAACCTTCTTCCTGAACAATCTGGATTCAAGACCTGTTTGTAATTACCATTTCAAGTTTGATGGAAGTCGTAGCAGTAAAGATGGCCATTGGGGTCCTGCAGGGATTGGAGGCTCCATCACTGACCTGTTATTGGGTGTTTAGTGGCCTATTGGTGAATTAGATGCCTCTGAAGCAGAAACTGGAGCGCTCTTAACTGGTCTGAGGCTGGTCAATTCCATCCATGTGTGGCCATTGCTTGTTGAAGGCAATTGTAGGAATTTAATTTGGGTGAGCTTCTAGCAGTGGCTGTGGGCCTTGTAGACTTACTTTTTGAATGAGATTCAGGAAATTTCTGCAGGTCTTTCTTGCAACTATAGATGGCTTCTGAGGGATTTGAATTTCATGGCCAATTCTATTTTTTTTTTCTTTTTTTTTTGTGCACCCCCCTTTAAATGAAAGGTATCCTTTTTAAAACAAAAAATTGAATTCATTCCCTCATTCTTCCTTTTAAACATCAACTTTTAATTAAATCAAAATACTGACAACCATTTGTATTTTGTTGAGAGTGTTATCTGCACATTGCAATAGCATGATTCTTATTTCTGCTGTTCTTTCCCCATTTATATCCCAATTTCTAGATCATCTTAATTACAGTGTATCTTTGTGTTTCTGATTATTGAATAAATCCTCATTGATGTTTATTTTATCTTATTCCATCCGTTGCAGTTCCTTTGCAAGCTAGAAGTAGTGTTGTAGGCTCTATTCCCTCTAAATCATTCAGTTTGTCCTTACCATGTATTTGTTTTGCTTTGGAGTGATGCCCTGCTCATACTATTCATTACATGTTATAGTCATATGGCCTTTGCCAGCTTAAATTCTTATTGTCTTGTTATAGGTACTGCCTCCTTCGAGGATTGATGTAATGGCGATTTTTTATCCCCTATGTTTCTCTTGTATGCAGATAACAATCTTTGTTCAATGAATAAATGAAAATTTTATAGTTGTCAAGCCCTGAAATGAAGAACTAAAACAAATAAGGTAGGACCTAAACTATGGAAAACACAAACCCCATATCCAGGAAAATCCTCGATATAGATATTTCCTCCCAATTACTCATGCCTTTTCCATGGCATGAGTAGAGAAATAACTGATTTGGGGCAACTCTCAAGTCTTAACAAGATGTCCACTTTGGATGCCAAAGATCTAATACTGTAATAGAGACCAAGGGCCCCTAGAACTCTAAAGCATTCATCTAATGATAACCTGTGTACCAGACTCCACCTCAATGTGGTCATAACTTGAAGGCCAAAACAGCCTTTCTATCCTCCTGGTTCCCATCTTTTCTTGTATGCTGATGACTTCAAAGTTTCCTCTTTTATTTTCGTAAAAGATGATCTTGTTTTTTTGGTTATGGAAATGCAGCTATCACCCCTATAGGGGCAGTGTACTATATATGCTAGACCCAAGGTTCAAAGTATCGATACATATTGGGCCGTATCAGCCAGTATGTATCGTATTGGGGGCTTCCTGATACGCCCCTACAGGGGGTGTTTCAGGGTCTCAACCGGTTCCGAGGGTGGACGGACCTTAAACCGGCCCCTCTGAACTAGATTCGAAAAAAAACTAAAATAAAAAAAAAACGCTATCGATACTGCCCAATACGCCACTACCATTGTGCAGGTTGGATCCCTGCCTCTTCAAAGCAAGGGATGTTCAGTGGCCAATTCAATTATGGGATCATTGGCTGCTTTTGTTGAATCTTTCTTAGGTTGTTTATACCAAGGTTCAAAATATCGTTACGTATCAGCCCGTATTGGCCGATACATATTGTATCAGGGCCTTCCCGTTACGCCCCTACAGGGGGTGTATCGGGTCAGGCCATGGTTCAGAGGGTAGCCGGGACTTAAACTGACCCCTCTGAACTGATTTTGAAACAAAAATAAAACACAAAAAAAAAGAGCACAAGCATATCGACCTGTATCAATATTTAGAACCTTGGTTTATACTGTAGGTCATATACCTAGAACCTTCATTTTTTGAGGCAATTTTTTGAATGGGCAAAGATTGGGGCTTAAACTTAGCAGTCAATTTTGAAAATTTAAATAGACCAAAGGTTTTGTGAATTATTAGAAGGATTTTGATTCAATAAGCAGTGCCTCACATGAGCAGATGCTTTTAACATGTAGGAGCTAGGAACTGATGCCCTACCTTGTATTTGCATCAACTCTATATGACAAACCTATGCCTCAAATGGGGCTGCTTACTGAATTGACCTTAATGAGAAATGAGTACATATATTATGTTTCAGGTTATTTTATGAAAAATTCCAATATCTAGGGATATGGTCCATTTTTATTGAAATGCTCTAGATTGATGGGAAGCATGCTTATAAAGCATCTCCATATAACCAGCACTTACATGTGCGCCATTACAATGACACACCAAACTATATGATGCGACTCCATAATATATAATCTTCATGTAGACATAAATTGGGAGGTGAGATTTATATCACCTTTCTACCATGAAGGAGAAAAGAGCTGGCGGCGAAGAATGAAGGAAAAAAAAAAAGAATACATGAACAATATTGACTACATTGCCTTCTTAAAAATTCCACCATGGAGTTTTGGATCCCTCCTCTCTCTTTTGGCTACAATCTTGTCTTGTAATTTGTCCTTTTGGATCCCTCCTCTCTCTTTTGGCTACAATCTTGTCTTGTAATTTGTCCTTTTGGATCCCTCTTCTCTCTTTTGGCTAATAATTTGTCATAGAAGGCTTCAAAATCCTATCCAAAACATTGGCTAATTTTGATGTACCAATGGCTATGATTGCTTCACTTATATACTGATTTAGTTGCTGGTACTTAGACATGTTCATGGGCTGGGCTCAGGCTTAGGTTTTTCCAAAATTTAAATGGACCCGGCCTGAAACCTGAGCCTGATGCAGTGTAAAATGTTCATGGGCTGTGCCCAAAGCCCAGCTTGGGAACAGGTCTACTGATAGTCTGATACTATGGTTCCAAGATGTAAAGCAAAACATTATATTCTAGCCTTAGTTGTTTAGGACTTCTAGAACTTTATGGGGCGCCTTTTGCTAAAGATCCATCGGTTCCAAATGTTTTTAAATGCAACTGCAAGAATTAGGATCCTAATGCTCGTGGGCCTTCATGAATTTCATATTTGGAGGTATGCATTTGCTGCTTGACCTAGTTTTGATGAAAACAGGCTTTACAAGGAATAGTTATACTATTTTGCTATAATGGCCTAATGGACAGTATTTCCACCTGGACTTGATCTCTAAATCCATCAAATTTGTTTCATTGATCTATGTTCTTTGCAGGGATTGTTTTCTTTACCATTCGATGGTGGGATCCAGCAACATTTGAAGCCATGCACTCAGATGGAAATGCGGGTCGTAGGGCTTCATGGCCTTACGTT
This sequence comes from Nelumbo lutea, assembly GCF_056320005.1. NCBI lineage: Eukaryota > Viridiplantae > Streptophyta > Magnoliopsida > Proteales > Nelumbonaceae > Nelumbo > Nelumbo lutea. The sequence goes on from NC_142689.1 coordinate 3,430,836, forward strand.
GAAAATAAATCTTACCTCTGGACATGGCTGTTTGTGGTTCCCCTGGCTGCTTACACCTTGTGGCAGGTTCTTTATTTTCTCATTGTTAATGTCCTTCGCCGACAGAGGCTACTAAGGGATCCTGAAGTCATGACTTCTTACAGGTTCTCTCTCTCTCACACACACGTGTGCACACATGCTAACTCACCAAAACATAGTTTGCCAGCCTTCCTTTTTTTTTTTCTCTATGCCAATACTCCCTTTATTTTAACAGGGAACTCTCCAAGAAAGCACAAAAAGCAAACAACATATGGTGGCGTTTAAGTGGTTTACTAGGGGATCAGAACCGCATGCTGATGTATATCCTACTCCAAGCTGTATTCACTGTTGCAACCATGGCACTCACCGTCCCAATCTTTTTATCATATGAAATGCATGTGATTTTTCAAACACTGAAGGTCTCAGCAACCATATGGAATGGAGCAAGCTTTCTTCTCGAAGTAATGCCAAGGCAGGTTATTCTCAAAGAGAAAAGGAAGTTGGAGATGCAGCCTTTACCAATTCAGCCAAACCAGACTGTTGCCACGGTAGAACCTTCAGAAGATGCTAAAGAACCTGTCAAGATCGACCATTTCTAAAATCTATGTACAAATAATACCTGTAAAATTCTGTTTTGTTACAAAAGCAAACTTTGTTAATTGCACCTTTAGTTCTGTGCAGTTTGTACTTTTAAACAATTATGGCATGTTTTCAGGAAAGCAGATTGTATGGTTTGCTTTTTCCTAGAAGCACGTCGAAGCCATCATAATTTGTTTGTTGCTTCTAAAATTATTAGTGAAGAAATATTGTTTTTATGAATTTTTGTTTAGGATGGTTCAACCCTCCCAATTGTCGTCAACTCCAGTCAATCATGGATTTTGTTGAATCCCGGTCACCTCTCTCTCTCTCTCTCTCTCTCGATATTTTGTGTTGGTTTTCATTTTGAAAGTCTCTTTTCATTAGGCTGTGTTGGGTTAAAGTGTAATTTTATTTGCATTAGTACAAAAGCATGGGAGTGCAAATGAATAAAATGCAAATTCTCATTTGATTTTGTTGTGGGTCTTACTTTATTCTGTTTCATATCTACTTCATTTGTAATGCAATCAAACAAAATAAGCTAAAATTTGAAACTAAGATAAATCATAATTTACACTCAAATCATCTGTACTATCAAAGTTTTGCATCAGTGCAAATTTATTTGCATTGCAACCAACACAGCCTTGAGAATAAATGTTTTTCACCACCGCAAGTCCACAGACCGCAATCTTTGAAAGAAGAGGGGTTTTTTGTAACATGGACACTCCATGTGATGTTTACATATCCAACCAACATATCCGATGGGGAAACCAACATGTTAATGCCTAAACGCGCCATCTCCCTTCTCCACCATGCCTTGCATTTTCCGTAGTGTGGTAGTACGCTTCCAATGCAGTAGGGGTGTTCATATTAAATGTCAAATCAACCAAATTGGCCTGACCCAATCCGAGTTGGTCCATTTTGGTTTGTATAAAAAAATAAACCAACAATTTGGTTTGGTTTCGAACCTAATCGATCTTTTATTGTTAAGTAATTATTAAGTAGTCCCTACCCTATATGTTAAATGTTGATATATTTTATTTGTGTTTTGTTTGAACTTTGAAAAAAAAAATTGTTATTTATGATAAAAACTAAAAACGTAAAACCAATACAAATGTAATACATTGGTACGATATTTAATTCAGTTTTGTATAAATTTAAATATATATTGACAAAAAAATCAGTTTTGCATAAAAAAATAATCGATTTAAATATATATTTTGGTTTTGCATAAAAACTAAAAAAGAAATAAAGTTAACTATAAATAGATATTTTAGTTCAAAATATATATAAAAGTTGGCTAAACTGATAAACCGCCCCTTCATGTTTGAGTCGGTTTTGCTCGAGTCGGTTGGTTTCAGTTTAGTCAATAAATAAACCGACTAGGTCGAATCGATTGAAAAAAATGACTCAAACCGACCCAACCCGACCCATGAATACCCCTACAATGCAGGATGAGATGTGTTGTGAGGGAGTGCTCTGTAAGGAGCAAATACATGCTTTGTGGCCCCATTCATACCTGTAAAATCTTGAAAAGGCTCTTAAGCCCATTTTTCTGAAACAGCAAATCCAGCCCACCGTTGCAATTCAGAGTATGGCAAAGGTAGTTGACGGAAGTTCGTATATCATGAAGTTTCAAGGGAAAAAAAGTAGTAAAAATGCTTAGGGTAAAGGATTAGATGATTTATTTCTTCCCCACTCCCCCACCGTCAATGCAGCATACAAGGCTTACAAAATATATGGTTTTGCAGTCTATATATATTCCTTTTAAACTGAGCCTAAGGTTATGTTTGGTTGCAGTGCAATTTTATTTGCACTAATACAAATGCATGAGTGCAAATGAAAAGAATGCAAATTCTTATTTAATTTTGTTTTTAGGTTTTACTTTATTCTGTTTCATGTCTTAATTTACTTCGTACTCCAATCAAACAAAATGGGCTAAAATTTAAAACAAAAATAGATGAGAATTTACACTCAAATCATTTGCACTAACGTTCAAACTTCAAAAAGATTCAGATATCTCAGCTCCTATTATTTATTTAGCGTATTAATGAGCATGAGATATCGATTGAGATTTGAGAGAGACAAAATTTGTGTTTCGTGCGTTCTAAACGTATGGTTGATGCGTTTAATAGGACCTAAAAGGCTAATGCCACCTCAGAGAGTCGGGGTTAGGTAAGATAACTTTGATCCTCAATCACTTCTTTAGGTGGGATGCTAATGCCACCTTATCCAAATGAGGCGTAGCCTCGTAAAAAGAGATTGTACCTGCAATTTAATAGGACCTAAAAGGCTTTTATCAATCAAACACCTCGACCCTTCTAAAATTATAGTATCATGAGGTTAAAAAATCAGTAAAGTAGGACATCTATGAAATAGGTTCATTTGATCTTGTCATCTTCAGTTTTTTCACTCACCATCTCAACATTTGCATTTCTACAATGATCACTAGAAATTCATTGGCTATTTTTTGATTGAGAGAAGTGCCCAATGTAACGGAGATCCTCAGAATTCCCCATTTATTTCTTTATTTTGGTTAGATTGGTTTTAGAAAAATGAAGGGCCTGTTTGGCTACTTTGGTTAAAAGCTGATCCAACATTTATTTTTGCAAGCATATGCTTTTAAATCCATCATCTCCTAAAGAGAGCAAGTTATTGCTTATTTACTCAAAATCAAAGGTTCAAAATATCAGTATTGCATATCATTATCAATAAAGCCTGGAAATGGATAGGTATCGCGATATGGACATATTTGGTTTTGATATATTAGAGAATAGAAACTCTCTCATAGGTGTCTAGGATGAGAGGAAATTTTGGAATGAGAAAATGTGTTAAAAGAAGTGAAACCAGCAAACGTAAATAATCAAGTTAAAAATTAGAACTTCCATTCAATGAGGACCACTTAATAGTTACTCAAATCATCTATTATTCTAGCAAGGCAACAACAACAACAATAACAAAAGTTCAAATGTGTGGTTTTGAAGTGAAAACTAAACAAGCTCTTGATAGGGCAGAAGTAGTGCACATACAGTCCATGTGAATGATAAATAATGATAATAAAGCCCAACCATAGCTTAGATAAACCTACCAAAAATTGGTGAGTATCCTTGCACTTTTTTCTTTTCTTCTTTCTCCCCAATGAACTTCCTGGAAACGGTCAGGATGAGTATGCCAGATCATCTTTCATCTATGGATGAAACTCCACAAAAGAACCACAGCTTAATCAAAATATGCCAGAGCTGAAAATTCATGATTCATGAATCATAACATGAAGCAGCAGTTGTTGAGGGCAGTGAAGACACTTAGTGATGCTTTTAGCAGCAACTTCCATTCCAGAATCATGAATCTTGACCTGCAAATTATACCGCAATTTTGAAAAGAGAGATTAGTCAGACATGGAAACATGTTGGAACCAAGCAGAATATGACTGTCAAAATCCTTTGAGAATGCAGGCTCCTATAAGAGATTTTTCTAACAAATAATGGAAAGAAATCAGTGTTTGTATCATCTAGGCATGCTTGACATCCTTTATTTTTCAAGATGATAGATTTAAATTCATCTGGCAGAAGCCTCAACTTTCAGCACAAATAGAGGCAAGTGTTGACTGAATGGCAAGCATAATACCATATGCACATAGGGCAAAAAGTTCATGTGTGACAACCATATGAAAAGCAGAATTTTGAGGTTATGGAAAATTCACAGAAATAAAGACCAATACTGTATACTCTAAATGAAGTCTATATACAGGAAAATGATAAAAATGACAATGAAAGCAGGAAAACTGAATACATTCCAACACAAGAAAATTTTTATGCAAGAAATAAAGCTACAAGAAAGGCAATGGTTCAAGCCCCAACTAGAGCACAAGGAGATGACTCCAGAATTTGGACCCCATCCTCCAATGGTTCCTTCTCCTGTGCATCGTTTTTTGAGACCTTAGTCCATCCTCCTGCTCCCTCTAGCCTTTCCTTTCCTGTTAATGAGATCTGGAGTAAACCCATTCCTCCTCGGGTTGGTAGTTATTGCTGGGAAACTTTCCTAGAAAGAATAAACACAACCGACTTGCTTCAAAGAAAGAGACCTAATTCTTGCTTACTTCCCAATAGGTGTGTTCTTTGTAAAACTAATGGGGAAATGACTTACCACCATATGGTTACTTGTCCAGTTACTAAGACTATTTGGGAATGGGCTTCATCCTTGTTTGGATGCACTTGGAATCCCCCCGTAAGTTTGCAAGGCTTGTTCTCTCCCTCATTCTCTAGATGGCCTAAGAAAAGAGGGAAGATAATGTGGAGAAGCATCATAGCAGCTGTGTGCTGGTCCGTATGGAAAGAGAGGAACTCTAGATTTTTTTCAGACAAGGAAAGATCTATGGAGAATTTAACTGAATTGATACATTTAAGGTTAGTCATTGGCTGAAATCTTTGGAGCTTTTTTCAAAGTTCTCCATGGCTGATCTTTTGAGAAAGTGGAAAGAAGTTGTTACCTCGGCTCAGTGCAAAAGGACCTCTAGACCTTCTTGGTTCCCCCCTCCTTCAGGATTCATGAAACTGAATTTTGATGGTTGTAGTTTAAAGAATCCTGAGCCTTCTGCGATTAGGGGAGTTTTCAGAAATGAGGCTGGGATTATTTTTGCTATGTTATCTGGCCCTATTGGTGAGGGTGACTCTCTTAGGGCAGAGATTTTAGCAGCTTTGGAAGGAATCAAAAGAGCAAGAGAATTAAACATTTAGTGCTTGATCATTGAAGGGGGCTTAGAGGTGGTAATCAGGTGGTTGAAGGAAGACAACAATGGTTTGTGGAGCTACAGAAATGAAAAGAAAAAATTTAAATGGCTGAGTAGGGATATTGAGGTGAAGTACAGTTGGGTGAAGAGAAGTGCTAATTCCATGGCTGATGGGTTAGCCAAGCAAGGGGTGCTTAAGGATTCTTTGTTTTGGGCCACTTTTTATCTTTCCTTCTTGTTCTCTGTTGTGCGGGAGTTAAGATATTTTACCTCCCTCTCTTGTACTCAAAGTTTCACAATTTTTATAATCTAATAAAACATTCTGTTATTGATAAAAAAAAAGGAGATCCTGTACCCTTGTCTGATAAAAATTTCCTGAATGTGCTCTTTGCTTGCATTTTTTTTTTTTATGAATGACTGAAAGAATTTTATTGATAATTAAAAGTACAGGATTAAAGATACACCAATAGGGTTTGTTGGTGTCAACCAGTTAGCAAATCTTGGAATCCAGGATAAAACTGCTCCCACTTCAGACATGATTCTTAACTCTCTTACCTCATATCTATCTATAGTTCTATACTTCCATGGAAGTTGGAACCTCCTGGTTATCCCTTTAACCACAACATTTGGAGTCCACTTCAACAATTAAATTTCTAAACTGCTCTTTGCTTGCATATTATCATTCCACAAGCTCAAAGCAAGCTTAAATCCAAGGAACAGATGTCCTGAAAAACCATGCCAGCTCCCAGTAAAGACGGCATACTTACATGCTAGTAAAAGACTCAACCATGCATAACAGAAAAATAAAATGGGACCAAAGAATCAGATGAATAACTGCAGGTAGATCAGTAATCTAACATCTTGTATTGGAACCAACAATAGGAGAGAGGTGTAAAAATTCTCTGGTGACGTTCCTTCCAGGCTTTCAAAGCGAAATGAGCAAAATTAATTAACATGTTAAATAAAACCTTGAATTAATGACAATAGCTATAAAAAGAGCATGTTTAACATGAAGTATAATTTTACCATGGCAATCAAGAATTGCTTATGCATTTTAATCTGTAGATCTAAGCTTTCTCTAGCTTGTACGTATAAAAGAAGATTTACATTAAGAAGCTTAAAGACTTCCTGACCCAGACAAAAATTCGATCCAAATACTTGTCGAAATGCAACATAAAATCCAAATAAACGAAAATAACAATAACAAATGGAGAGAACATGGATCTCTAGACTTCAGCATACACTTCTTACTACTCATCAAAAGCCATAAACTGAGGCACATAACGGGCTTGATCACAAGCACCTTTTGTTTGCCCTTTCCCCCTCTTTTTCCTTTTCAGCTGGAGCATCCTTTGCTAGGAAAAGCCTGGAGTAGTACCATCAGTTGGACGGCCCGAATAATCTTGAACACAAGGGGAGAAAATAGATTCGGCTACCAAGAAGCGGCTCAGGTGCTTATCTTCCAAATGTTGCTGCCAAATGCAATTTGAGTAATGAAAAAAGGGATCATTTTTAGCAATTTCTTGAAACAAAAAACGACCTAAACATTCAAATATTGAGTTTTAGATGGAAAAGAGAAAAGAACGAAAGAAACATACAGAGAGGCAAGCTCTGTATTTCTGCCACTCAGAGACGCATTCCTCTTTGTCCCACTGACCCTTCAAGAATTTCTCCGAGTACCACCTACTTATCATCATTATTACGACTGACCGACCGTAAACAGATCAGAGAGAGGAAGAGAAAAAGAAAAAGAGGGCAACCTACCTGTTGAAGCAATCGTGGTATGCAGCTCTGAGTTTAGCACAGGGCGATGTTGAGGAAGATCTTCTCTTCTCTTTCTTAATCCCCATACATTACATCATTTTTTTCAGGTCAACAGTGACCTGAATTCAATGACGAGAAGAAATGCCAAACCCTCTTCTCTTATCTCTCGCTTATTTGCTCTTGCTTCCGGTGATTTTTTTGGTTTCTCCACGCTCAAAATCAACTACTCCATTTGGAGTAGCGCTGGGAAAAAACCGTGAATCATGGCCGTTGAGAAATTGATGTGGCACCACCTTGAATCGGATGAAGTGACGTAAAATGGGACCACAGTAATCAGATGAAAAGTGGCTCCACCTTGAATCGAATGCTGTGGCCTGTAGTTTCATGGTTTTTAGCCCAACGCCACTACAAGTTGAGCAGCTGATTTCTCCTAACAACTCTTCCCCCCGACAGACTTCCTTGCTAGTCCTGTCGTAGATGATAGGGCTACCACCTGGACCAGGCGGCCCGACTAATCCAGCCAAAACCGGGTCCGGTCGTCTACACCGTTGACCGGTATCTCTGCACTGGTCGTGCTATCCTCCGAGACAACTCGGAGTAATATTGAGGGGGTGTTTGGTTGGATTAAAGCTGTTCTTTCTGCTTTGGAAGGTGTTAACTTAAGAATACAGATTTTAAGATCTTATTTTAAAGTCCAATGGGTTGAAAATTCGTTAACCACAATCAACTATGAGAAACGCATTGCTTCTCCTTACAATGGTATCAGATAGAAACATAGGAGAGAGTGACCACCACGTATGGACATGAGAGATGAAGCAAAAGCATAAATTGCTATCTTGTGGGCAACAGTGTTACAAATAGTACAAAAGTGATGACTATATGAGTGAATTCTGAGGAGTGAGGAGTCTTCTGCATGTGGCAAAAGGATGAAGGATTAGCTACGAAGGCTGAGGATTTTCCTCCAACAAAAAAATGATCATTTGTTGAGAATCACTCTCGACATAGATGTAATCCAATTCAAGATCCAAAGCATGAATAATCCTTTCTTTGAAAACAGCTGCTTCAGATTGCAGAGCAGAGGTGCACAGCAATCTTTTTAGCTCTCAATTCGCAATCCTCAAACTATGGAGTAGAGAAACATAAACCAGCCTTGACTCGAGGAATTACAAAAGATAAAGAACCCTGAGTTTATTGCCGTTCGCCAACCTTTCCGTACATTAGTAAGTGGTATAGAATTATAGATCCATTTGAAAACTGTGTTTTTTTTTTCCTTTTTTACCTCTTTTTTATTATTTGAAATTCAAATAGCTTAGGCTTTAGCTTCTGCCCTACAAAGTACAAACCCAGCTAATAATCTTGTTTTTTCGTTCAACAAACATAGTACCACAAAATAGTGGACGTTTCAACTTTCAAGTTTCAACTAATAACAAAGACGGTCACAACTCACAAGAAGCTAAAGGTAACATGCCTAGGATAACCTGCTATCCGCACTGTGCGGATGATTTACAAAATACCTGAAACCTGACCGTCTAAAATGAATAAATATGAATATTACAAAAAGCTTTCACATGTAACAGAAATTCGCCTGGAAATGTGGTTACTATAACATTTGAAATGCACTGAACAGAACCCAACAAGCAACAATCTGGTTTGACAGCTTGCTAAACCCTGGCGTATGTTTTCTGTAGTTGACTGTATCAGGCTTGGAGCATTATGGGCTCTAAATGAATGCCTCATTTCTCGATAGGACGTGAAGGACGGCCCCCGGGAATGAACAAAATATATAAATACATGATATGTGGGAGAATTAAGATTATATGCACAGGTTGTAGTAACTCGCTCATGGAAGTGCAAAATGCACGGGGAGCTGGGATTGGACAACATGATCACCATCACTCTGAACGCTGTAACAGGAACACGAAACCCGAGTTTTCACGCATCAGAGGTGGGGGGTCAATATCAGTTATGTCTATTTGTTGCATTGACTTGGATATGTCATCCACGGAGAATGGTATGCTGCATTGTTTGAGAAAGATAAAAAAAAAAAAAAAAGCAAATGGGTTGTGATTGGTCTATTGAAGACTGGAGAATAATAGTGATAAAAAACTGCTGTAGCATGTTTTGGAAAACTTACCTTGAATCATCATCCAATAAGAAAGAAGTACTGACAGCATTGTTTGAATCCTCAGTCATCAGAACTCTGATGCTTGAAATAACCTATGATGAGAGAAGACATTCAATTGATTTACCCATCATGGAAGCCACATACACACACAAGATTTACCCATCAAAGCAGCAACTGAAAGTGTCATCAATAGTGTCTCAAATTTCAGTAAAATTCAAAACCAATTGGGAAAAAAAAAACTCACATCTGAAGATACACTGTGTGTACCATATTTATCATCCCAGTACATTGTACTAATCCTGTATAATTGTTGTATGCTGAGCACCTGAAAAGAAGCAACAATAAAAATAAAAAGCATGATCAATCTGGAAAATTTGAAATATGACAAATCTAGTAAAAGTTGGAAAGTTCTGGAGAAAGGAATCACCCACCGGGCAAAGGTCCTTTGTTATTTCATTCAAGGTCTTTTTGGGCTTTTGGTGTATGACCTGAGTTTCAAAAAATGTAAAAAGAGCGTTTAGCAATGTATACAAGAGCATCAAGAAAAAGAATATGAAATAAGAAATGAAGTCACACCAGGAAGCCAACGGCCTGTCGGATATGCTTCAGTTCTTCCCAAGCTGAGCCTGCATACTGAGTGTAACCCAAATGTCATAAACATTCATTAAAAGGATTGCAGGAGAAAAAAAATACAAAAATCATAGGGGCTTCATTGATACTCACTTCTTCAGAAGCTTCATTACACCATTGTTCCAACTCAGCCAATCCTGCTTTCACATACTCCCCATTGCTAAATGAGCAACATTCACGACGCAAAAGAAGGCTGCAGATATGAATGTAATTAAGACAACAATACTGAACAATAATAATGAAAACTCTGATGGAAATGTCATCCACCCAAATGATTTAGGAACCCATGACAAGATCTGAACACATACCTGTTGAATAGTTGAACATTTATGAAAGAAAATATCTGAGTGAACACTTTTCGAGCTAAGAATGGGGGAACCTGCAAGGCCAGAAGGTGCATGAGAGTGACAAAGTTGTTCCAAGGTAAAGTTAATTGCATAGCCGTATCCTGAACTCTCAGAACTCACATAGTTGGCTCTCAGAGTCTTCAAGTAATTGTTTAGGCTTTTCACAATGCCTTGCCAATGAGCAATTAAAGCTTGTTGAGCAATAGCATTTGCCTGTGACCGTCCTTTCACTAAACTTGCCCTTGAAGTCCTAGGTGCCTGTATCATTTCAAAGAAATAAATTTCAACGAGTTAACCCAGGAAGGTACAGCAGCACAACCAAAAGGATGCAAGACAATCATAAATAACATCAGCAAGAAAAATAAGAACCATATTAGGAAAAACATGTGTTAAAGCCCATTTGTCTGTACATGGAATCTAAGCATCAACTTCATGTCATACACAGTTACACACAATGCTTATCAGTTTACCTTTTTGCCTTTCTAGTTATTCTTATTATTAGATAGTTCTGGTTCTTGTGCAAAGTGCAAAAAAAAAAAAAAAAAAGAGTTCACATTGAACGGTTCAAGATCCATCCAATGCATGTTAAAGCTGATTATCTGAAGATACATCATACAATCAGTTATTGTCACAAGCCCCTAGTGATACTCCATTGTTTCCAGAAAATATAGCAAGCGACAAGCCCATAAGATATAGACTCTATGCCCATCATTGAGTTATTTTGAAGCCAGTATTTATAATTAACTCAATACTAATTCCAGGAAACAAATTCACTTACATAAAAGGATCATACTTCTTGAAAAAGAAAAAAACATGTGCCCGTGTGACAAGTTTACAGCAATACCTGAATACATAATCCAAGCAAGGGAGAGATCTCTTTCTTCAGATTATCTCTTATCATCCCGTATAGCTTCTCAAGGAAGGCTGTGAGTTGTTGCTTAAACAACAATGCTGGATATTTGGCTTCTACTTGACGTAAGTCCTCCAGTCCAAGCATTCGACCATTAAGAAATGAGAATCCACTTTGTGGAGATCCTCGAAGGCCCTAGAACAGCAAGGTGTAAGAATTCAAAGACAAATATACACATACAAAAATGAAACAAATGATTAGTTCTTACTTGAGACATCCTCCCAAATAAAGTCGATGTTGACCTCCGCCTTTGTGGGGTCCAGCTAGCTGCACCACTTGCTTTAAGTGTGCGTTGGAGAAGCAACAACAATGTCGATGAATTGGATAACCAATAGGATAAAAGATCATTGTTATCCTGAGCCTTCAGTGACAATGAAAACCCAATATCAACAGAAGTGGTGTAAGAACATTGGAATACTACTATTCATCAAAAAACATTGGAATACTAGAAAACCAGTAACCTAATTACTTATGGTGTGGTATAATAGGATTACTGTGATGTGCTTGACCAAAATTTCCTCCAACCCCAAATCAGAGTCTGGGGCATAGAGGGTTAAATGATGATGCTATGTTTGGTTAAAATATTGCTCCAAAGAATCACTATTTGAAGAATGAGTTCTGGGGCAACAATTATTCTTTTTTGAAGCTAATTTTTTAACTTCAAAGAAACAATTCTTAGAATTAGTTCCAACATTTTTTCATAAAATCAAACTTAAAGTGATACTTAGAAACATAAAATTCATCAAATTTAATTCTCTGAAAGCATGCAAAATGCAGCCTAATTTACCCACCAAACTACAGATTCTGAAACACTTTCACACTGAGAATTTGAGGTACTACCTCTATAGCTGAACCTATTGTCTGAATAATACGGTCAAAAACACTTGTTCTTTCAACTTCAAATGATCTCCAATGAAGAAGGCATCTGTATATAATACAAGCAGCAACAGGTCTTCCCCCAGAGAACCCCAGGTCTTGTGAAATACAGTTTATCAGTAGGTCTTGGTTCTCCTGTGCCAGGAAATCAAATGAGAAGAGAAAATTTTTACAAGGAAAATGAGACCTTAAAAAGAATGTGAAATGTCTATGCAGCGTGAATTTAATAGTTCGGCATTTTCCTTCTTTTTCATTTTTTGGAGGTGGGGTAAATTTCAAAATCTCTTACTTGCTGCTTCTCATTAAGTGACTTTTGTGGTTTTTCCTCAGTTTCAGGCTCCCGTGGATTTGATACAGCAAGACTCAAGTCCTGGGACAATTAACAGAAGGGAAAGAAAATATATTGGTTATATTTCCACTCGTAAGTATGCCAAGAATGAAATTGTTTTTCAACTTACCGATGCCACCCTTGTTTCTCCATTTGGAACATTTCCATTCTCTGGGGTCCTCTGTCAATTAACAATAGAAATCTCAATATACAGTTCAATGACCACATAATTGTGGCTCTAGAAAATGTATAACTCGTTATACCATAAATACCTGAATGATGGTCATCTTTTGACGTGCAGCAGATAATGCTTTTCCAGTTGGTGAAATAGCCAGTGCTTGTTGACGAAGTACTTGATTCTCTGACTCTATATTTGAAAGTTTCTCTTCAAGCCTGAATAAGGGAAGAAGTAAACCAGGAAAAAAAATTCAATTTCTCAAGCAGAGAGAGAAAGAGAATGAGAGAGAGCGCTCCAAACTCATCCATCATCCCAAGTATTGGTTAATCTTTTGTTCTGAACAGATTTTCTTGTGTGCCCACACGCATGTGCACTTATGCACATGGGGTAGGAGGTATCAATTTCTACCATATAATGAAGACTGCCAATAGTTCAGAAAAACTAGAGGAGTTGAAACAAACATATAATAACATGAAGATGACACAGAAATTTGATCACATCTCCACTCTTGGTGCAAGATGGAAAATGACAAATCTAGCAAAATTAAGAAAACTATCAACACAAAGTTTCTAAAATATGACATGGTAGCATGGTTAGGACCTGTGCATACAAGTAGGATACAGATAAGGTTGGGGGGGGGGGGGTTCCAGGGAAAGGTAACCAATTTATGTGAGCTTCAAGGAACTGAAGCACTACTTCAGATGTTAAACATAACAAACGGAAATAAGTATAAAATTTCTTGATGGTTCCATTTCTCATATTATGCTACACACCTATGAACAGAATCCTGAAGTTGATCGACTTTTCGCTCAGCATCTTCAAGCTTCTTTATCAGCTCCTCATTTTTAGCCTGAGCATCGGCATAAGATTGCTTGGCCTCATGTGTTGTTTGCCTTTCTGATAGCAGCAAAGCCTTAAGGAATAACAAAAAAATAGTAAGTCCAAGCCACATGATTTCATTCTGCAATTCTATCATGCTTCTACAGATTCAGATTTTTTTTCTATATGCCTATTTAATAGCAAATCCAGTCCTTTTTCTCAAGAATTTGCAACTTGCAAGAACCATTGAGATTGATTACATGCATTAACTGGAATGGACTTTTGTATTTACTATTAGATTAAAAGCAAATAACATATCTCCACTGATCCCCATATCCACAACCTATGTATATAGCACTCAGCAAATTGTATGGAAGGTACAATCATTCCTGCAGCCTTAGTTAATAACAATTCTTTGTAGCAAAACTCATAGGAAACGATGCAACAATAAGATATATAGAGTATAACTGATTCAAACTCAGTGGGTCTACCTTTAGCTTTTCAACTTCAGCAGTTAATTCATCAACTTTTTCTGTATCTTGAATTATAACTGGGGTCTCCTTAATGACTGGTGGTGCTTCTTCAATAGCTTTTTTGGCTGCCTCTCGTTCTTTAATAACCTTGGCATTTGCTTCTTCTACTTGTATTTGCATAGCATTCAAAGAATCTTGTAACTTGGAAATTTCTAGGGCCTTTGCCTCCTCCAAATCAGTCTGTTTCAAATTGAACAAAGCAAAGCTATGTTTTAAGACATACTGTAAGAGAACTTTCTAGTTCCAAAACCAGAATAACCTGAATTTCAGCACATAAAGTAAAGCATCTCTACCCTTAATCGCTTCTCAAACTGCAAACGCCATGTAAGTTCCTCTACACGTTTTTCTAGTTTGTCTTTTGCTTCTTTGAGTGCCCCTGTTTCTCTAGCAGCCTGAGCATATTTCCACGAATTCTTACCAGTTATTATTATATTTATGACCAAATGATACATTACAAATATGGAGCTATGGACCATGTGAAAAAGCACAAGGGATTTAGATCAAACCATTCTGAGTTTTCTGAGCTCTCTCCTAGCAACTCTTCGTCTCCAACCACACTGAGAAATGAGGGCAGCCTTCTGAAGACTCTTATAGTATGAATAATCCCTGTGGCAACGCCACCGAGCCTGGAAGTCATGAAGAACTGTGATCAACAACTCGGTTTTCAAAATTCTAAAACCAACTTTCAAAACATTTGGAATGTAAAGTTTTTAATTTTAAAAATACCATATGATGTTTGTAAAACTATTTCAAGAAATTCAGAGAAATGCTACCTGGATAATGATTGTGGCCTTGGTTTGCTTCCGGAATCTGAATTCATTCCTTGATGTCATTGCCCTTAGGCCAGTCTGCAATGTAATTGCAGATAACCATAGTTTTATGTAGGATTTCCTGGCAGTATATCGACGGAAGTTCTTCTGTATCTTCACAGCACCTGCTTCATGTCTTAACTGCTCATACAGTTTGCAAGCCATTTTCCCTACAAAAAAAAAAAAAGAATATACTAATTAACAATTGATCTAAACCAACTGAAGTACTTTATAAAGCTATAGTAATGTAGGACAGCAAACCACGTAGCAAAAACATTCATTTCTCCAGGAAAAAAATTGCCTCCTCAGTCCTCAGAGATTTGCCATAAAAAAAAAAAAAAACTCTCAAATGCTTAATCTTGTGTACTATTAGATAATTTAGCTGTCACATTTAATGTATTTTAAATGTTTTACATCTTATTTTATAATTGAACTGAAATAATATTTAATAATGTGGAGGTGTGGGACAAGGCACCAGGACCTTTAGATGCATGGGGCATAAGCATCGATGTGCTTTATACTTTCAGCTGTAAACATCAAGACACTTTTCTCAAACCTTGCCCTTATCCATGCAGATATTGTAATCTGAAGGTTGATCAGGTCACTGTTTTAAGAATGAAGCTTACAATATCTGAACAGAATAACCTTTGGAATTACAATACCTGCATGGATGTAACAAGGAGTCCTTTCGGATGACTCTAGCCAACCAAATAACAATATCTGCATGGGTATAACAACTGGATTCTTTTGTGACTTAGCCAACCCAATATAGTTGGGAGACAGCTTAGTTTAGATGAGTTGAGCCTTCGTGGGCAATTGTCACACTTCATACTAATATCTAAGACCAATATGTCAGTTTAATCATATCAAATGCAAGTTTCAAGCTCCATGCATTATCCAGATGGTACCAATAGTGAAATGTTCAATGAGATATGCAAAAGCAACTATTACTGAGACCAGTACTAAAAGAATATACCTCGCCACCGAGATTGCAAATGAATAGCTGACTTCCGTAAGGAGATAAACACTTTACGAGCAATATATGTACGGATTTGTCTTTGAATGATTCTAGCCGCATTGCCAAGCACCTCTGCTCTTCGAGCATCCAACTCGGCCATCTGACCAGCTCTGAGGAAGACTTTTGTCTTGCCTAACTGTCTTAGAAAGAAAATACCCATTAACTTGATACATCATGTACAGGATCTGTCATTTGAGAAAGCGTTCATTTAACTAATAGAAAAGGAATATTTGGGATAATATAAAAGCCATTACTTGGTGCAATGGTAGAATCACGGGCTGACAAGCATGAGAACATGGACTTGAGTCTGAGAGCAGCCAATTTGTGTAAAAAATGCCAAAGGTTAGGTCTGTATCCAGTCCATCCTTCCCAAGACCTTAGAAAGCTAGGATCAACATAGGATGATGGATCTTTTTTATAAAGGCCATTATCCAATTTGGTCCGAGCTATCTGGGGTTTTGGGAGGGATAAACATGGTATGGTCCCAAGTCCTAGCCTTTGGATTTAGCACAAAGTGGTTGCCCTCGACCTCAAACTCATTTTCTCACGCTTGTCTGCCCGAGATTTTACATATCAGTCAATACATTTTGTATCAGTGTGTTATGACCCTAAATGTTAAAATGCTTGGCTTGATGCATTCCATCAGTCTTAAAGGCTTTGGCATATTGGTCAAGCACGAAACATTTGGTAATAGAGCCTACCACCACGTCTCAAGTTTGAATAACAGAGAGGGCTACTTGGGAGAAGGATTACCTAGAGCAGAGTGAAAGCTACCACAGAAAGGGCTACCTCGAGCAAAGTGAAAGTCGCCAAAGAGAAAGGGCTACCTGCCACCAAAGTGTGAGCCGTCATAGAGAAGGCTACTTGTCACTTGAACGAGAACTGCCCAGAGTAAAGCCGCCAAGACATTGGCTACAGAAGCGTGGTGGTATGTTACGATCCTAAATGTTAAATGCTTGGCTTGATTTGTTCCATCAGTCTTAAGGCTTTTGGCATATTGGTCAAAAACGCAACATGGTGGGTCACCAATATGTTTATTTTAAGGGATATGTGTAAAACATTGGTTTTATATGTTAAATACCCTTATTTGGGATGGACCCTGAAAGTTTGAAACAAAATATATATATATATATATATATATATATATATATATATATATATATATATATATATATATATGTTGAAAATCCTGATACATTGCTTCTGTCATATTGGGGTGTATCCAAATTTTGAAACTTTATTACACTAAGCAATGGCCCCTAAATTATAGAATAATATCAATAAAAAATTTTATTAAACATGCGATATAAACTAAGAAAAAAAATATCTTCCCAAAAATCACTCAGAGATCCAGGGTAACACTTTGAGTCATGAACAAGATTATAAGTTTAGAAGGTACGTTGGGATCACCTGGTAACCTTCCAATCCCTTTTTGTCTAGAATCATTTGACATGCAACCTTGTCATCAGAACTGTGAAGGGAAGAACCAACATTTAATATATATAGATCAACACAAGAAAAAGGCTTCCAGAAGCATTTCTATCTACCATATTGAATAGATAAAGTGAAGAAAGAACAGTAAAGCTTACTTTCCTTCCAAAAATTCTGGAGCAAGAACACCAAAACGATGAAGAAATTCATAAAATGTTCTTCTGGTAGGATATCCAGCACAGCTTATCCTAATCGCCTCAAGAACACCCTACAAGTATAATAGTAATGACAAAAAAAAACTCAAACAATTTAATGTTTCATGTTACATAGCAGATGATTTAGAAGCAAATAAAGAAAATTTTCTTTCAAGGTGAACTTACACCACATCGTAATTGGTGGATGACGTTGAAGTTCTCAAAAATAGTAGGTTTGAGAACATTGTTAGGCTTTACACATCTGATGTAGTGAGGTTCCGTTGAACTCAAGGTGTCCATCAAGGATTGAAGTTGAAACTGAAATTTCAAATTGCCATTTTTGTCAATATTTTCTTGAAAGAAATTTCACAGATACAATTTAATGTACATTAACACTTGAAGCTCAATTCACTGAGAAAACATGAAATCATGTATATACAACATGAAGTTAGTATGGACTACTGGAATACAAAGAGCACAAGGCACAAAAAAACTTTATGCCTACAACTGTTTTTTGTTTGTGGCTGTGCTCATCACATGTCAATGAAGCTCAAGAAACCTAATAGCTTTTTATTCAGTTCAGTAAAAAAGTTATGATAGTTAACTGTACATGGCAATAGTGCCATGAAAATGCAGAGATGCGAGGCTGAGAAAGGCATTTTGGTTCTGGCATGTCTTTTTGTAGAGAACACTGATGTGGGCCCCACTGCAGTGGTCCCCACTGTGTTCGTAGGACAGCAGTGTAGTTATTTGCTTCAGTTATAGTAGTGTCAGTTTGAGTCAGTTTGTTAATTCAGTTGTTATTTATTTCAGTTTTTATTTACTTTATTTATTATGTAAGTACCAAGGGCAGATGTGTCCTTTCCATTATGTACTAAACATAACCTATAAATATTAAGAGAGTGGCGGCAGCAGATGAGTAAGAATCTGTCCCTCCTTTCAACAACTTGTGTTCTCTTGTTTCTCTTCTATTCTCTCTCCTTTCTCTCACTTTCTCTTATGTTTTGCAAACCTAAAACCTTTTAGGATTCAAGACTGATTACAGTCTTGATCTTCTACTTGGTATCAGAGCCAGTCTAGGGCTTCTCATGTGTGTCTAGTCCAGCTGACCACATGAGGACTAGCTAGGGCTGGAAGCTTTGAAGAAGTTTTTCGGTGGCTGAATCTTGGAGATTACCAGGAGAGGTTCGCAGCAGTTGAAGACTTGCCGCGGCTTGCAGAGAGTTGGTAATCAGGAAGAGGCAGCGAAAGTTAGGGTTCAAGTAATCCTAGAAGACAGTAAACCGAAGTACATAAGTAAGTTTTTTTTTACTGAGTTTCAGAGACTGCAATCAGTCGAGATAGGTTGGACCTATCTAGAAAAAGGGGTCGGACTGTGTTCAAGTTTGTTCTAGGGTTTGGCTTGCCGAACTGTGTTTAAGTTTGTTTCTAGGGTTTGACTGTTGGGCCGAACCCCCCTCTTCAAAGGTGATTAGTTTTTAGGGTTTCATATTGCCCTACGATAAGTCCCACTTGTGCGGACTGCTTGGAGGGTGCAGCTGAGCACTTACTTCAGACCTACAGTTGAAACCCTATTTTTGCTCTCGCAACAGTGGGCCCCACAGTAGTGATTTCAGAAAATAGCATCTCAGATTGATAGGCTGTCTGGTACTGTGCATGCCGATTGATTTCAGATCAGATTTGAGTTGATTTCTTGCATATACTGTGATAGGCGATTGATTTCAGATCAGATCTGGGTTGGTTTCAGATCGGATCAGATCAGATTTGTGTTGGTTTCGGATCAGCTTTCAGACTTACTTCCTTGACTCTGTTTTCTGGTATAATTGCTCTAACAGTTTGTAGCCACTGAATCTTGATCAAAGATGGAGTTTAAGGGTCAGGGAGAAAGTAGTTTTGGAAACCACAGTTATGGTAGTGTATCTGAAACCGGGTTTCAGATTACAACTATGAGATTTGATGGGTCAAATTATTTGGAGTGGGCGCAATCAGCCATGATGACTATTGGAGGAAGGGGAAAACTGGGTTACCTCTTGGGAGATGTGAAAGAACCTTCCAAGGAGGACCCAACATACACCAAGTGGGTTCAAGAGAACTATTTAGTTATGGCATGGCTGTGTAATTCTATGCAGCCACATATCAGCCGAAATTACTTGTGGGCAAAGACAGCCAAAGAGATATGGGATGTTGTGAAAGAAACCTATTCCCAACCCCTTAATGTTGCCAGAGCCTATGAACTAAAGTGTGAGGTGAACAACCTTAAACAAGGAGAGAAGTTAGTTTCTGTCTACTTCTCCACCTTGAAATCCTCGTGTCATGAGATTGACCATCTAGAGACCCCTGAGTGGGAGAGTACCAAAGATGCACAGACTCACAGAAAGCAAATCGAGACGAATAGGGTATTTGAGTTTCTGGCTGGTTTGAATTCAGAATATGACATTGTGCGACAACAGACATTGACAAGAGATAGTGTGACCCTTTCTCAAGCATACTCCCTGGTGCATAGTGAAGAGACCAGGAGGAAAGTCATGATGCAGCCTTAGCCCTCTTTCCCAGCCTTGACAGCTATTAAACCCAAGCCATGGGGTGACTCAGAAAGGGACCGGAAGAAGGAAGATAAACGGGATCTGGTATGTGAACATTGCAAGAAACCCAAGCACACAAAAGATACTTGTTGGAAGCTACATCCTCACTTGGTCCCAGCAAAACTAAGAAATAAGAAGGGTAATGCTCATATGGCAGTGAACACTGATTCAACATCCTCATCAGGCACATCCCTGAAGACTTTAGCTGCTATTCGGGCTGCCCTCATACAGTTGGAAAAGGAAGTTGGGAGTTCAGCTCAACCATCTCAGTCACCATCAGCTCCTGCCACATCTGCGTTTGCACATTTAGCTACTCGAGCCTTAGCTTACCATGCTTCAGCTCCAGGTAATACTGATCACTGCTGGGTAATAGATTCAGGTGCATCTAACCATATGACTAGCTTGCCATCTTTGTTCACTTCTTATCACTTAACCTCTGGCCGAGATAGAGTATCCATTGTTGATGGCTCTCTTGTTCCCATTTCGGGCAAGGGGGACATCAAGCTATCGGATACTATCTCTTTATCTTCTGTCTTGCATGTTCCTAAGCTTGGTACTAACCTGCTTTCAGTTAGTAGTATTACCAAACACATGAACTGTTCAGTAACTTTTTTCCCTGACCGATGTGTTTTTCAGGATTTGGAGACGAGGAAGGTGATTGGGACTGGCCGTGAGACGAACGGGATCTATCTGCTTGGAGAGAGTTCTTGTCGGGAGGAGTCAGTGGATAAGAAGTCTTTTGTTTCCCAGTCTGTGAGTTCAGTTATGCTTTGGCATAACCGATTGGGTCATTTGTCTTTTAAGTCTTTGAAGAGTCTGTTCCCTGCTTTATTTGAGTCTGTTGAGTTATCAAAGTTGAGGTATGAGAGTTGTGAGTTTGCCAAACATTATAGAACCTCTTATTCTTTAAGTAATAAAAGGAGTAATTCCTCTTTTGATATTGTGCATACTGATGTTTGGGGGCCATATCATATCTCTTCTATGGGTGGGTACAGATATTTTCTACTGTTTGTTGATGACCATACCCGGTTTTCTTGGGTCTATCTTATGCGTTCTCGGGATGAGGTTCCTGCTCTGACCCAAAACTTCCATCAGATGGTTCTCACTCAGTTTGGGACCAAAATCAAAGTCCTTAGATCTGATAATGCAAAGGAATACTTTGCTCAACCATTGACCTCCTACCTTCTTAGCCATGGAGTTATTCACCAGAGCACTTGCCCTTATACACCACAACAGAACGGTGTTGCCGAAAGGAAGAATAGGCATATCTTGGAGGTGGCTAGAAGCATTATGTTTACCTCCAATGTACCTATTCGATTCTGGGGTGATGCTATCCTCACGGCAGTTTATCTCATTAATCAAGTTCCTTCTCGGGTCCTTGATATGAGAACCCCCTTTTCCCTTCTATACCCAAACGAGGAGTTGTTCATTGTTCCCCTTAAAACCTTTAGTTGTACCTGTTTCGTTCAGCTTCTCGGGCCTCATCATTCCAAGTTTGAACCTAAGGCCTCCAAATGCATTTTCCTTGGTTATGCACAAACTCAAAAGGGTTATTGCTGCTATGATCCGGTTTCAGGGAAACGGTTTGTCTCCATGGATGTCACCTTCTTTGAGGAGACACCCTATTATCCTAGGGTTTCTCCTCAGGGGGAGAGCAGTGGTGGGGCTGCTTTGAGTTTCTTTCCTCAGGGGGAGAGCAGTGAGAGTGGGGCTGCTTTGAGTTTCTTTCCTCAGGGGGAGAGCAGTGAGAGTGGGAGTGGGGCTGTTCCTTTACCTATTCCACTGGTAATGAAGGTTGTAGTGGTGAGGGTGGTCAGAGGGAGCCAGAGTTGAGAGTCTATCATAGGCGATGTAGGCAGGTTGATCCTAGTCTTCAGCAGCCCCGGCCAGCTCCAGTTCCCCTTCTACGCTTCTAGATCCAGAGCCTACTGAGATACCTCTCACTGTTGCCACTTCCCCTCCTGTGGATGACCTTGATCTCCCTATTGCCATTCGCAAAGGGAAATGACATTGCACCACTTCTACAACTCACAGCATCTCATAGTTCTTATCCTATGATCGTCTATCACCATCTTACCGGTCCTATCTCACTTCCATTGCCGATGTCCCTATTCCAAGAACAGTGCAAGAAGCCTTATCAGTTCCAGAATGGAAAGATGCAATGCAAGTCGAAATGGATGCCCTGTTGAAGAATAATACTTGGGCACTGGTTGACCCACCAAAAGGAAAGAAACCGGTGGGATGCAGATGGGTGTTCACTGTGAAGCATAATGTTGATGGCTCTATTGAAAGGTACAAAGTCCGGCTGGTTGCAAAGGGGTTCACTCAGACTTATGGTATAGACTACTTGGAGACCTTTGCCCCAGTAGCCAAGATGACCACCATTCGAGTTTTGTTATCCCTTGCAGCAAATCATTCTTGGCCCCTGTTTCAGATGGATGTTAAAAAGGCCTTTCTGAATGGAGACTTCCAAGAAGAGGTTTACATGCAGTTGCCTCTTGGATTCTATGATACAGAGACAGGTAAGAAGGTTTGCCAACTGAACAAGGCATTGTATGGTTTGATACAGTTACCTAGAGCTTGGTTTGATAGGTTCAGATTAGCCCTTGGAAGGTTTGGTTATGTACAGGCCCAATCAGATCATACACTATTCATCAAGAGGGTGGAGTCCTCTCTAACACTACTAGCAGTATATGTTGATGATATTGTGGTGACAGGAAATGACAGTCATGAGTTTGAGTCCCTCAAACAGCTCCATCAAGAGTTTGAGGTGAAAGATCTTGGTGCACTACGATACTTTTTGGGTATTGAGGTTGCTAGATCCAAGCAGGGGATTTTTATCTCTCAGAAAAAATATGTTCTAGATCTGTTGGCGGAAACTGGAAAGTTGGGTGTTAAGCCGGCCGATACACCCATCGAACAAAATCACAAGATTAGTGCAGAGGGTGGGGAGCCTCTTGAAGACAAAGTTATGTTCCAACGGTTGGTTGGAAAGCTTCTATATCTCTGCCTCACTCGGCCGGATATCAACTATGCAATTAGTGTTGTTAGCCAGTACATGCACTCCCCTAGAACTTCTCATATTCTTGCGGCAGAGAGAATATTAGCATACTTGAAGAGATGCCCGGGTAGAGGTATATTGCTCAAGAACATGAGGGTGGAAGTCTATACAGATGCCGATTGGGCTGGAAGTGTTGATGACAGAAGGTCTACCTCTGGATATTGTGCCCTGGTTGGAGGTAACATTGTCTCTTGGAGGAGTAAGAAGCAGAGTGTTGTTTCCCGTTCCAGTGCTGAAGCGGAATACAGGTCAATGGCTAATGGAGTGGCTGAAATCTTATGGCTGAGGTCACTACTTGAAGAGTTGGGTATTGACTATGAAAAGCCCTTAATGTTGTACTGTGATAATCAGGCAGCTATTAATATAGCCCACAACCCAGTGCAGCATGATAGAACTAAACATATCGAAGTTGATCGACATTTTGTGCGAGAAAGGGTCACATCACAAAAAGTGTGTCTTCTGTACATCACATCTAATATGCAGCTCGCGAATATCATCACCAAGGCTGTACCAAGGAAGAAGTTAGAGACAGACCTATCCAAGTTGGGCATGATAGATATCTACTCCTAACTTGAGGGGGAGTGTAGAGAACACTGATGTGGGCCCCACTGTAGTGGTCCCCACTGTGTTGGTAGGACAGCAGTGTAGTTATTTGTTTCAGTTATAGTAGTGTCAGTTTGAGTCAGTTTGTTAATTCAGTTGTTATTTATTTCAGTTTTTATTTACTTTATTTATTATGCAAGTACCAAGGGCATATGTGTCCTTTCCATTATGTACTAAACATAACCTATAAATATTAAGAGAGTGGCGGCGGCGGATGAGTAAGAATCTGTCCCTCCTTTCAACAACTCGTGTTCTCTTGTTTCTCTACTATTCTCTCCTTTCTCTCACTTTCTCTCACTTTCTCTTCTGTTTTGCAAACCTAAAACCTTTTAGGATTCAAGATTGATTGCAATCTTGATCTTCTACTCTTTTCAATGGGTATAGGTAGTGTTGAGGTTTTTTTTTGGTGTGTGAAGGAAAAAAAACGGGGTGGAACTATGAGATTGTAATTAGTGTCATCAGAGTGTTGACTAGTAAACAACTAGACAATTGAGATTCATACCAATCATATCATAGACTAGTTGGTTGATAGCCATGATATAGTCTCATGAGACAATTAAACATTGACTAGGTCAACCACCAACTATCCTGCCTAGTTGACCACAATAGAACTTTGTGTTTACCTCTAACATTCGAAATAATATTATATATGCATTTACATTGTTATAATTATATGTACCTAAATACCTGATTGCTTTAAGCAAGTTTGATTGCACATGATTGGGTGAGGGTATATGAAATAGAAAGAAAGCCTACAACAAAAGAGAAATAGTAGAGGAGTTCTTTTAGATCTTCTTTCAATTAGTGTTATTGCGGATATGGAGTTGCCATAAACAAGGGAACCACATTACTAGTCAAGGTTAAATACTCTCCAAAAGACACACCAAAACCACCCAAAAAAAAAACCCTGCAGCTACCCAACTTAGTCTATGCAGACTTCCCCTTTTTGTTTGGAAAACAAATACTGTATACAAAATATTCTATATCATATCTTTTATTGCATATGCAGTCTTTATTAACTTAAGTATCAGATTACATCATTATCTTGAACTTAGAGCGTATATTTTTTGTGGTTAACAGGTCAAAATAGAACTGACCATCAATAACTAAACTTCACATCAGCCAGTTGGAAAGAGGTGGCTGAATCTGCACCTGTAAAACCACCTACTACAGCTTGTTGGACCCCTCTGGAGAGAGGTTTCATCAAATTAAACTTTGATGGGACTTGTCTGGGTAATCCAGGTGTTTCTGGAATAGGAGTTTTAAGAGATGAGGGTGGTAGAGTTGTGGCTCTATATTTGGGACCAGCTGGTAATGGAGATTCTCTTTGGGTTGAGGTATTGGCCGCAGTGGAAGGAATCCAAAAAGCAGCTTCTCTAAATATTAAGAAGTTGATAATTGAAGGGGATTCAAAGGTGGTGGTTAAATGGACAATGTGAAACTTAATTTTTTTTTATCAATAATTGGAACTTTCATTGAAATTAAAAGGATTACATCAAATGAAATAGGGAAAGATAACCTCTCTTATCTCTCCCCAGAAACAGAAAAGTACAAGAAATCAATTACAGTTGTGCCCAAAAATGATGAGTTCTTCGAAAATAAGAAAAATCAATAAGGAACTGGACTCAAAAGTACCTTGAATCGTGATCCAATGGAAGAAAATTTAGATGACTTTGATGACTCTGCTGGAAGTGGAGGAAATAGAGCTGCTACAAATGGGCACTTTGAAGCAGTCAATAAATCTTGATGCTCTGCTACCACATAATCTTTGTTCTTGTCCAGAAACAGATCAGCTTGATATGTTACCTGTAAAATTTTAAAATGTTTCAGGAAAATAGTTATTCCATAATCAGAAAAGGAACATAAACAAAGAAACAATTATATGTTTACCTCCCCTGCATAGTGAGATATGGTGAAACTGGTGCGAGAGAGCTTTGGTTTAATAAAGCGCTTATTGTTTTTAAATGTCTGGTACAGCTTTTGGGCAAATGTTTCATGCGTAGACTTAGGAAACATGCTGCACAAAGCAATCAAACAGACATCAAGGTGGAGTGTAAAAAGGAACCCTCCTATCCATGAAAAGATGCAGATTATCATATATGGAATGATAGAAAGTGTATAAACCACTACCATACTGCAAAATAATTGTATGTTTTCTCAAAC
Organism: Nelumbo lutea; assembly: GCF_056320005.1. Classification (NCBI taxonomy): domain Eukaryota; kingdom Viridiplantae; phylum Streptophyta; class Magnoliopsida; order Proteales; family Nelumbonaceae; genus Nelumbo; species Nelumbo lutea. Next base: position 3,456,527 of record NC_142689.1, read on the forward strand.
TATCAATAAAATCTATATCAGTTACTGATCAAAAAAAGATCATATATGGAAAGATAGAACGTCAACAAATCCTTCTACATGTTATTAAGATAGATTCACTGACAAAGTAAGCAAAACGGATTAGTGGAACATCAACTGCATACCAGGCTTCATCTAGAAGTGCTATAATTCCTCCAGGTTTCTGTACAAAGATTAAGCTCCTCAGTTGTCATTCTTTGAATGCATCAACATAAATCTCAAAATGTGAATAACTTTAAATAATCTCATGTGGAGAATATCAATCCATGTCTCACATGTGTGTGTTTCTGCATTTTAATATATAAAAGACAGACACAGGAGTATCATTTGCTACAATTAACAACATTGCATTAGATAACAGTTAATACTTTCTCAATAAGATCCAAGACATCTTGATTGTCAACAAACTCTATGTAGCTCCAATTAATTTCCTCCTTGGTGTACTCTTCTTGTTCCATTTTGAAGACATGCTGCAAACAGACAATCCCAGTCATTAAATTTAAGAAAAATGCAAGAAGCAATTTCCAAGAAAGTGAATTGACTGAGCAAACTAACCTGGTTGAAATGTTGTTGCAGCTTCTCATTTGTAAAGTTGATACAGAACTGCTCAAAACTGTTTTACATGAAATTACAAGAAAATCAACAATTGTATCAGGTTTTCTTATTCGAATTATTGTTTTGCATCATGACAATTACAACTGTTTTCTATCTTTTTTTTTTTTTTGATTGATAACAGAAAGATTTCATTCAAGAGACATTTACAACTTGGGGTGTTCATTATACGGTTCAAACCGCAAAACCAAACCGAACCAAACCAAACCAAAGTTGCGGTTTGGTTCACTTTATCCCTATAAACTGTTTGGTTCGGTTTGAGAATTTTCTAAATTGTGGTTTGTGGTTTCGGTTTGGTTTATTGAATTTTGTAAGCCAAACCAAACTGTAAGCCAAAATTTTATATACATATATATATAATATGAATATATGATATATAAATATTATATATAATATATCTAGATGGAATGCGTAAAATTATAAATATATAATGAACTCTTTATTTTATAATAAAATAATAAATAAAAGTTTTAAGTTTTAATTTTTAGGGGAGCTATTTGGGCTTTCTAATTGGGTTAAGCCCAAAGGAATCATAGAATGGTCCAATTAGAAACCGTAATAAAACGGTTTGGTTTGATTTGGTTTCCATACAAAAACGGTTTGGTTCAGTTTAGAAATTTCTCAAGCTGTAAATTACCGATTTGGTCTGAGATCTTCTCCAAACCAGACTGTGAATACCCCTATTTACAACTGTTTTGTTTTAAAGATATTTTGAAGTGTGATTTTGCAACTAATATCTTACCTATTACACTTAAAACTTTCAAAGCCATAAATATCAAGAACTCCAATTAATGACTTTGAGTTTGAATCCTGTCCAATTGAAATGTTAATTTTATCCACAATCCTGCAGAAAATATAGAAAAACTTGTTATAACCTAAAACATGCAATAAGAAACCGCATTGCAACACTAAATACACCTATATGGAGGAAGGGAGGGGTTATCACATGAACTCTTACCAATCAAATAGGCGGGAGTATATTGTTTTGGCTAAAGCATCTCTGCTACCCACTGCAGAAACAGGATCAAGAGTTCTTGTGATAACTTCTTCAGGTGTCACCATGACACGCTTTATCAGTGCATCCTCCAAACTCTGGGCATCACACCTATCAAACAACATGGATTAGTAGAGAATGATTGAACAATCAAAGAAACAAAACAGAAAAATATTCCAGAGACATATAAGAAATGGATTCAACATACTTGAGAAGTTCAGATGTCATTTTAAGATGGAATCTAGACTTTTCATCCTTTATGACAGAAGAATCTACCTCCTCTCCCTTTGCAAAATTAATATTACCAAGGTGAAGAATTGCAGCTACAACCCTGAAAATTGCCTCCTGCAGGAAATATTTAAGATTGAGAATCTGATTGGGCCATCAAAAGAAGTGCAAACTATAATGCTTTGAAAATTGGAAGCATAAGGAAGGCAGACCTGTTCTTGCTCACTGATTCCAACAATGTCCATGGCCCTCCTGGTTGCTAAATATTCATGGGCATCATTTACTCCATCCAGCACATAGCAATTGGATTGATTCAGGTAATGGAATGACTTAGGATTTCCCAACTTATATTTCTCAATATCCTGCACATTGAATTAAAACCTTCAGCTTTTTGACAAATAACCATTGCAACTACATAAGCAGTAACCGAAGAAAAATGGACCATAGTATGAACTCTAAAAGAAGTATGTACCTCAGATGGTGCTGCACATAGCATGTAAAAGCAATGGTAATTTCTCTCAGGATCTGATATTTGGCAAACACGAGACCTTTCAAGTAGGTAGGTTCTAATAGCTGCCCCAGATATTCTCCCATTCTTGTCAAATTGGATCTCAACAAATTTACCAAAACGACTTTATACCATGAATACAAAGAGGCAGAGTGATAAGTCCTTGAACAAGATAAAGTTCAAAAACAAGAAACTAAAATTGAAAAAAGAAATGCCTGCAAAATAACATATCAATAACATATAAACTAGTCTCAGCAGGAATACAACAAGAATTCTTATAGTGATGCAATTTTGAAGTTTGAATATAATTATAAAGTCACTCTAAGGCTTACCAAAGTTACAAGCTTGAGGACCTGTGGCTACATATTGGAGATCAGCCTGAAGGTTCCCAACTTGCAACACCATTACTCCAATCCAGTCTTACCTAAGTGACTAAGTCATTACTAGGCCTAGGGCAGAACTTCTCACTTTACATTTGGGTTTTCTGTTTTTCCCCTTCTTTTCTTCCCTTTTCCCATTTTTTCCTTTTGTAGGTAAATATGATGCAGAAAACCTGAGAGGCAATTTTAGGTTTCTGTAATTTTCCTCCAAGAGCAAGATAAATGAAATGTTTGCAAGAAAGAAGAAAATTAAACCCTTCTTTGAGTAAACTAAACGGCACTTCATTTCCCTGCAGCTAGATAGCCTTGTTAATTGCAAAGTAACAAAGAAAAACTCCAACCTCCCTTTTGGGTGGCATACAAGGGAGAAATAATGGAGGAGCTTGCGAGACAAAGAACTTGGAGAGGTCATTGGCATTCAAGTTCATGAGAGAGAGACAGAGAGATACATACAATCCCTATAAATACTTCAAACCACTCAAGCAAACATGCATGCATGTAAACACACACATAGAAGCAATGCTTGCAATAAACCTTGAAGTGATTTGTAGACTTGCACTTTAAGATTACATTTGTAAGTTTGGGATTTCAAGGCATTTTCTAATTGGATAGTCAAAAGGTAGCATGACTACCATTACCAAACCTCAGCAGCAGAAGCTGAAATTAATTCCTTGCCCCCCCCCCCCCGACATGCTTGTGACGGCAGTTTCAAGGGGAATGGATCAGAGATTCAGAGTCATGAGCTACCATGTCCCAGGCAATTAGCAGTAAAAAATTTATTGAAGTTACCAAAGCCGCTGACAGTTTAGATTTGAGAAAGGTAGTTGCCCATAAAGTGAAGATTAGTAAGAGTTAAGCCTTTCATTGAGAATTCTTAGGTTCAAGTATGGTCTACCTGTCTTGCTTTGTGGTTCCTTTTTTGTTTAAGGCAGTTTTTTGTTTTAATGTGGGAGTTGTTGCTGAGTTTTTCTGCTGTTCTGAGCTTTGGGAAGTAGCACAGTTTGTCTATGTTCCCCCTACTCTTTGCAGCTTTATATCTACCTCTCTAGTTAATGAAAATGGTTTACTTATCAAAAAAAAAAAGGAAGAAGCTAGGGTGAGAAAATTCATTTAGCTCATTACTTTTCAAGACTAAAGGAGCACAATTGCCTTAAGAGAAATCTGGAAAAGATGAGAACTTATGCATCTCTGGATGAGAGTGGTAGGAACCGCCTAACAGGGTAGCCTCTTCGAGGGAGACTCACCCCCTGAGAACAGAGAAGATAGAGGAAGAAGAAAGGTTTCTATTCATGTCTTTATTACAAAATCGGGAGCCTTTTAGACTGGCTCAGGTGGCTCATCATGAGAATCGGATATTCCCATGTGCAGATGTAACTAACTCTGGGATCGGATCTGCTGCCATGGCTGCTGGTCCACTCTATCTTCTAACAAACCACTGTGCTATGGGTGGCTTCACACCTGGATTGTCGTGGGCTCTTGGGTCTGGGCCTGGGTAGGCTGAAGTGGTCGCAACAGAGAGTGCTGAGACGGGGGTGGTGGTGAATCATACTTGAGGATGAGGATGGAATAAGTGATCTTGCTCTAGCATATATAGCTCTAGTACTAAGTACTGATGAAGAATCAATGGAGGATCCCTTGGTTCGAAATCAAGGGGTAGGAGCAAAGAAGGATGTCATTAGGTAATACATCTGTGAACAGAACGGAAGCTATAATGCCGGTTTATTTGTGAACTTGTGATTGTTCTGCGAGGGATTTCTTTAAGGTGATTGGGAAGTGCATGCAAAATAATTACAATTTTTATTTGTTGTTCCTTTGCTATTTGTCTTGTTGATTGGTATTGATCATGATCTGCCTTCCTCTGCTGTGGTGCTTGTACCTCTTGGATGGAGGATATGCATAATTGAAGTAAAGGGGACTGTTGATATTATTAGGCAATTGAATGAACTTTCTAGATTTGTGTTTCTTGGACCATGTTTTTTTCCTTTTGTTATTGGTTATCCTAACATGGGGCAGTTCTAGATGGTGGAGATGGGCAAAATTGGTTCCTTTTTTACACTGGTTCAGTGGTTCTTTCCTTCTGCACATCTTATCATTTATGTAACTTGTACAAAGTTGTCAATAAAAAACAAGAGTGCATAATTCTTACTAGGTCATGCTCTACAGGGAAAAAATGTCACCTTGAGTTGTTATTTCGAACAGTTTTAGCATTGCCAAATGCTTCCAAAACTGGATTTGACTGGAATTCATCAACAACAAAAAAACAGTTGGTCATCAGTATGAAACTGTTAAAATTCTCAGAGAAAGGTCAGAAAGATAAATGAACTAAGAGAAGAAGATTCACAATTACAAAGGTATAAGACAAACAAGATAATTTCATCCTACTTCAAGAACTTGTTGTTCAACAGTTCTCCCTTCTATTCCAGATCGCCCACCCAAATATGCAAGATATCGCATGAGCATCTTTGTGGTCTCAGTTTTACCAGCACCACTTTCTCCACTAACCAAAATAGAGTTGCTCTTCCCTTCGTTGATCATTTCCCTATATTCTTACAGCAAAGCACATATCAATACAAGTACCAACAAAAAGATTGTGACATTTGTAAGGACTAAGAATCACCTGTATGCAACATCTGCAACAGCAAAAACATGGGGGCTTAGCTCTCCAAATGTTGCTCCTTTATATTGTTCCATCATATGAGTATCATATAAATGAGGTAATCTTTGAAATGGATTTATTGCAATCAAGATATTGCCAGTGTATGTCTGTAAGATCAAAGGAAAATTTTAGCATCATAAACTATCTACAACTCTACAACTTGCTCATTTTTTTTCTTTCATACATTCTAGTATGCCAAGCATAAAATAAACAACTAGAGGAAGGACTTACATAGATTTCATTAAGTTCATATCTGGTAGCCAAATTCTGCAGAACACCAGGTTCATGCAAATATGAGAGCTTTGTCATATCATCAACCCCTCCAGGTGGAGCTTCAGTATCCTTTGGAAATACTTTTGATATATTGGAGACAACCTGTACAAATGCAGCCAGTTTATCAGGCACACTGGACTATATTTAAATAATAATAATAACAATAATAATAATACATTTAAATAATAATGATAAGAATAAGAAGAACAATAATAGCAACAACAACAATACATTTAAAAGGCAAAATACCCATCAAATGATCAGATGGAAATGGAAGCAAAGGTGGACATGGAAAAGTAATTAATCTTATAATACAGAGAACATTAGAGACAATAGCATTAAGGTAAACCTGGATTCTGCTAAAAAAGCACATGATCTAGAGATTTTTTTTCTTTAAAAAATGTATTGATAACCATCACAAGGGATGCTGCATCTGCAGCATAATTTTATGTTCAGAGTCAAAGAGCATGCTCAAAGCTAGCAAATTGATACTGACATGGCTACGTTTTTCTCCCATCAAAATGCATGTAAAATTCTTTATAGAAGGAAGAAGACATGGAGGATAAATAAATAGGAGCAGAAACTCAACAAGCTAGTGGTTGGTCTCTTGGTGGGTTTTCCATTATATGGCATATGTAATAAATTATATCATGTAATATGACTTAGAGATTACATCTCCTTGAGGCAACTGGTTTGTATCCAAAATATATAACTTTTTAAGAATTATAAAAGAACACTCAAAAAACATGAGAGGAAATGATGCCAAAAACCTTTTTCCCATTTGTTGTGTTAATATGAATCTCATGACCATTGATTCGTGTAACTTCCCCATCAATCCAAGCCAGTAAAGGATCCTCAACCCATACATGGGAACCAACAACAATGTTAACTGGTTCCACCTGCACAAGCAACTATGAATCAGAAAGCATGGAAATCAAATCATTAGCATTCAAAAATTCAATAAACAATTACAGGAGTTCTTCAATGATTGCATAAACAAAAGACAATTTGGGAAACAGATGAGAGATGCATGCATTATAAAAATATTTTGGCAGAAACGAGTGATATCATTCCATACTATATGCAGATAAGTCTTGAAGAAAGGAACAAACCATCAAATTCCTACAACATGGTTGATGGCAGTGTTGCATGGACATGGACATGGGAGTCGGAATCCGACACATGTCCAAGAGTCTGACTCGGCAAGATGAGAAAACATGGACTCACGGTCAGTATATACTATTAAAATAGTTCATATTTTTTTCACACTAATACTATATACCTGTGGAACCTAAAAAAAATTGCATACATGCAAAATATGTTGTCTTTGTTATTAACTTATGATATGAAAAATGGCATTCATCTTGTACATTAGCTGTTCATTTATGTCTACTAACGGGAGACAGAAAGGAAACATCACACAGTAATGTCCTCAAGTATCCATGGAGTATTGGACTCAGACATTTGTCCAACACAGACACATGACACATCATCCATTTAGGAACACTGTCGGTGGACATGTTAGCCCCTCTAGCAGGAATTCTTCTCAAGCATTTTTCTAATCTCCATCCTCATGTTTCTCTTTATTTATGGTAAAACTTGCTTTGTTAGATGGATGCAATCTAGGCAATCCAGAACCATCAGGCATAGGAGGGGTTTTACTTTTTAGAGATGGATCTGGGGCTATTATAGCCATCTTCGCAGGACCAATTGCAAAAGCTTCTAATTACACAAATCTGGTGATCAAAGGAAATTCTAAGACTAGTGGGTTGGCTAAATAGCCATTCCAATGAACGATGGCAGTATACATGGATCATGAGGGAATTAAGAAGCTTAGCAAGGGGATTGATCATAAGCTTGTTTTAAATCATCAGATCTAAAAGATGGTAGTGTTCTAAATCTATCTCCCCCACAACTATCATCACACTCTTGGATAAATTTATTTTCAGACCTGCTAACAGCTCAGAGCACTTTTCAAACGCAAGACCTGACACATTTCCGATGTATTATCAGCATGCTATAGAGTTGCAATGATTGGTCCTTGCCAACCTTAAAACCTTCCATTAATCCCAATTCAACACTTCCACCACCAAAACAAATAGCATGGGAGATAAAGGGTCCCTCTACCTTGAAGCCCTAGAAGCTTGAAAAAATTCTATGGATACTCCATTAATTTAAATTGAAAAAGACACTGAAAAGACACAAGCATTCAATTTCTCCATTTCTCCCCAAAACCCATCCTCACCAGTACCACTTCCAAAAATCCCCACTCCACATGGTCATAGGCCTTCTCCAATGTTAACTTTACAAACCACCCCCGCATTCAATCATAATCAGCAAACCATCCAAAATGTGTTTGCATTCCACAAATGCCATTTGTGTTTGACCTACAAACGCTTTTGTTAGTGCCGAGTATGTAGGGGTATTTCTGTCTTTGTGCTTATGTTTAGGTGCTGATCTGTAAGTTTATGTTAGATCTAATGTCCCTAACTTAAGTAGGGGCACATGTGACTTTTCCACAATATTTTAGTAATATAAAACAAATCTGGCCAAATGGGAGGGTTGACTTTTCTCTCATTCGAACCAGACCTTTTTCCTCCTTGTCTTCTCTTCTACTCTTCTCCTTTCTCTCTTCTCTCTTTTCCTTAACTGTTATCAGTCTAACAGGCAGGCCGAATTCTAATATGGTATTAGAGCTAAACTAAGCAAATCGGATCTGCCCAGAATTCTGTTTTCTGCACACCCAGTCTAGGGTTTTCTCTTGCTTTCTTCGCCATCAGTTGGAGATAAGGGAAAGGGCTGAAAAGGAGTGATCGCCCTCTTCCCTTGGAGCTTTCTATGCCTCCAGTTGTGGTGTTTGTGGTCGGTTGCTGCAGTTTCTAAGAGTCCCTCCCCTAATCGATGAAGAGAATAGGGCTGATTCGTGTGGTGCAGTGGATGCCTTGTGTAGTCTGATTTTCGGGTGATCAGGTAAGAGGTTCTATGCATTTTCTTGGTGTGAATTAAATGATAAGTCTGTTTCAAACGGTATGATGGGATTTCAGATTGTAGTGTGCTAGGGTTTGTGCAGTTTTCGGTGTGATTCGAAGGGGAAGTGTTCTTCAAACAGTGTGGTGAGGTTTCAGGTAGTCGTGAGGTAGGGTTTGTGGTGTAAAGAGTGCAGTTTACAGCAATAGTAAGTGTTGAAATCAGTGTGTAGTGTGGTCTAGTGTGCCAAATTCAGCAATACCAGAATTCAGCAATGGGAGACAACAGTGATAGCAAGACTATTGCGATGGTTCCTACTGACTACATGAATGTTTAAATGACCTCCATTAAGCTGAACGGAGAAAATTATGTACCTTGGGCTAAATCTGTAGAAGTCTTTTTTAAGGCAAAGAAGAAGGTGAAACACATAAGGGACAAAAAACCCTCCACCAATTCTCATGAGTATGATTGATTGGGAGCAAGTAGATGCACAGATTATCACATGGTTATGGAATAGTATGGAACCCAAGATTAGTGTAAATTTCATGTTTCTTGATACTGCCAAAGAAGTGTGGGACCATGCTTAGAAGCTGTAATCGGGCCAAGACAATACAACCAAAGTATACCAGTTGCATCAGGAATACTTTAATCTACAACAGGGTAATCAGAGTCTTGAGGAGTACTATGCTAGTATGAGAAACATTCGTAATGAATTGAATGTTTATCACCCCCTCACTTCCGATGTCAAAATTCAGCAACAACAAAGGGAACAACTTGATGTGACTCGATTTTTTGTGGGGCTGAAATCTAAGTATGAAGCGGTGCGGGCTCAGATACTAGGAGGGTTAGCTCTCCCTTCCATAGAAGAGGTGTTTGCTCGACTTAGGAGGACTTCCATTGGATCTACCGAGAACCCTAATGTTTCCAATAGATCAGCCTTTGCAGTATCCAGAGGCCGTGGTGTTAGAGGTGGAGCTCGGGGAGATCAGTCTGGCCGTAGTGGCGACAGTGGACCGGCATATTGCCGGAGTGGTGGTAGTGGACCTACATATAACCGTGGCGGTGGTCGTACTAGAGATCGAGATTCAAGGGGAGCCCATGGCAGAGGACATAGTTTGGGTCCGAGGAGGTGTACACACTGTGGTATGGATGGACATACCATTAATTATTGCTATGACTTGCATGGTCCACCCTCAACTTGGGCCAATCATACCGTGACTAGTGACAGTAGCTTCAGACAGGAGAGTCATTCAGCTGATCAGATACCTTCTACATCCACAGATGTTATTAGGAAGGAGATGATGATTATTCCCCATGATGAGTATGAGAGGTTTGTTCAGGCCACATCTCAGCAAAACACAGCCACTCTCGCACACTCAAGTATGGCTTGTCTGGCATCCACACCCAATCCCTGGATTATTGATTCTGGAGCCTCCGATCACATGACTGAAACTCCAGGTGCGTTTTCTTCCCTCTCATTGCCCAACATCACAATCTGTTACCCTTGCTAATGATTCCACATCTTCCATTTGTGGTGTTGGTAATGTTAACATGGACCCTATATCCTTATCCTCAGTTTTGTATGTCCCTAAATTTCCTTTTAATCTTATGTCAGTTAGTAAGTTGGCCAAGTCTCTTAATTGCTCCATTACCTTTAACCCTCTTCGTGTGTTTTTCAGGATCTCAAGACGGGGATGAAGATTGGTAGAGGGCATGAAGCTGGTGGATTGTATTATCTTGATGGTGGTGGAAGTACGTCAACATCTCTCCAATCGTCTCTTTCTCCTCTCCAGTGGCACTATCAATTTGGTCGTCCTTCACTGAAAGTTTTGAAGTCTTTGGTTCCTTCATTGAGTCATCTGTTTGTTTTGGATTGTGAGTCGTGTCAGTCAGGGAAACATCATCATGTTCCCTTTAGTCCTAGAGTTGATAACTGTATGTCGAGCCCTTTTTCTTTGGTTCATTCAAATGTTTGGGGTCCTTATAAAGTAATTTCATACAATAGATATAAATATTTTGTAATTTTTGTTGATGTTATGAAATTATAGGCTGTAAATATGTAGTATTAGCCCAATTAGGAATAGCTTGATTATAGGAATTATTCTTTCTTTGATTTTCTTCCTATTTAGTATCTACATGGCTGTATGATTTTCTTCCTTTTTTGTATCTGCAAGGCTGTATGATTTTCTTCCTTTTTAGCATCTACAAGGTTGTATATATATGTACTACTTTCTCAATAGAAAGACATCAATTTCTTCTAATTCTTGTTCTATCACATGGTATCAGAGCTGGAGACACCAATTCCAGTCTAAAACTAATTTCTGGTTTTCTTCCCTCTGCTGCCCAAGTGAGCAGCTTTGAATTCTTGACGTTGCCTAAGTGAGCAGCAGCTGCGATCTCTAGGTCACCCATTCCGAGTGACATCTGCATCTCACCGCCCCTACTAGTGGAAGCGGAATCCCAGATCGGCCTACCCACCTTCACCCATCTCTTCTTCACTTCGATCAGGAGAGGGCTTTCAAGTCTGCAACAGGTCGGAGAGTAGCACAGCAGCCTCGGTGTTACTCATGTGGTGTTTGTTTGCCCATCAGGAAAGTCTTTCTTCTCTGTTCTTTTTATACAGGTGATATTTCGGTGCTGCCAGTTGTGGTTTCTTGTTGTTTGAGTGTTGCATCTACTGCCGATTCTGTTTTATTGGCTTTGTTGGTTGTTAAAAGTTTATTTTCCTGTGTTTATGATGGCGGTTGAACAAAAGAACTTGGCTATGCCTAGTGTTATCCCCATTTTGTCTAAGATCACTGAACAAAAACTAAACCGAACTAATTATTTAGACTGGAGTAAAATTGTTCGTTTGTATTTACGGAATATCTCTAAGGACAACCATCTGACTAAGGACCCTCCTACTGATGAGACCCGCACTGAACGGCTAAGGATTGACGCTCAATTGTTTTTGCAAATCCGCAATTCTATTGAGAATGAGTACGTCGGTCATGTCTCTCACTGTGAGTTTGTAAAAGAACTAATGGAATATTTGGCTTTTCTATTCTCTGGTAAAGAAAATATTTCCCGTATTTTTTATGTTTGCAAGACATTTTATCGGGCTGAACAACAGGATCAGCCTTGTGAAGAATTGAACGCCTTGTTACCTTTCAGTACTGATATCAAAGTTCAGCAAACTCAACGTGAACAGATGGCTATTATGAGTTTTCTGGCTGGCCTTAATCCTCAATTTGATGGTGCTAAGTCATAGATTTTGTCTAATCCTGAGATTACCTCTTTAAAAGAGGTCTTTACTAGGGTCCTTCGTACAGATACTGGTTCCCATACCTCACTTGTACAACCTAGTGCACTTGTCAGTCAGAATAGTGGATCAACTGGCCGGTCTCGTTCTCAGAATAGTAGCAGAGGTGGCAGTAATAGTGGTTGGAATGCTGGAACTCAGGCCACAGGGGGAGTAGTTTGCTACTATTGTCATGAACCAGGACACACTAAAAGGACTTGCCAGAAATTGCTAAAGAAAAACCAGAAGTCTTCTGGGTCTCAGTCAGCTCATGTGTAACTACGAGTGATGCTCCTCATCCATCGTCAAATCAGACCATTACAATTTCTGCAGATGAGTATGCGAAATTTACCTAGTATCAAGAGGCATTAAAGAACTCCTCTCAGTCCATCACTGCCCTTGCTGAGTCAAGTAAAACCAATACATGTCTTCTTTCTTCTTCCTCTCAGTGGGTCATTGATTCTGGTGCAACAGATCATATGACAAGTAATCCTTGTCTCTTTTCCACTTTCCAATCACACACTTTTCCTTCTTCAGTCACCTTAGCAGATGGTTCTATTTCTTCTGTCCTTGGTTCTGGCACTATCAATCCCACACCAACATTTTCTTTGTCATCTGTATTGAGTTTACCAAAATTTTCTTTTAATTTGGTATCTGTTAGCAAACTCACTCGTACTCTTAACTGTTGTATCTCATTATTTCATGATCATTGTCTATTTTAGGATCTTATGACGAAGATGATTATTGGTAAAGGACGAGAATCAAGAGGTCTGTACATTTTGGATACCCAGGAACCTCAGACCATTGCCTGTTCCAGCACTTTATCTCCTTTTGAAGCTCATTGTCGGCTGGGGCATCCATCTTTACCTTTGTTAAAGAAGTTATCTCCTCAGTTTCATGATGTATCTTCTTTAGATTGTGAATCTTGTCAGTTTGCAAAACATCATCGTCTATTGTCTGTTTCTCGAGTTAATAAAAGGGCTAGTCATGCTTTTGAGTTAGTACATTCAAATGTTTGGGGACCTTGTCCTATTATGTCTAAGACTGGATTTCGATATTTTGTTACCTTTGTGGATGATTTTTCTCGTATGACTTGGCTTTATTTAATGAAATCTCGTTCTGATTTGCTTTCACATTTTAAAACCTTTTGTGCTGAAATAAAAATCCAGTTTGATGTGTCTGTACAAACATTGCGAAGTGATAATGCCAAAGAATATTTCTCAGATTCCTTCCAGACTTACATGACTCATAATGGAATTCTCCATCAATCATCTTGTGTTGATACTCCATCTCAAAATGGAGTGGCTGAGAGAAAAAATAGACATCTTCTTGAAACTGCCAGGGCTCTTTTATTTCAAACACATGTTCCTAAACAGTTTTGGGCTGATGCTGTTTCTACAGCGTGTTTTTTGATTAATCGCATGCCTTCCACTGTTCTAAATGATCGGATCCCTTATAAGATTCTGTTTCCTAATAAATCTGTGTTTCATGTTGAACCTCGTATCTTTGGATGTTCTTGTTTTGTTCGTGATGTTCGTCCGCAGGTTTCCAAATTGGACCCCAAGTCATTAAAATGTGTCTTCCTGGGATACTCTCGTCTCCAAAAAGGGTACAGGTGTTTTTCTACTCTCTTGAACAGGTACCTTGTGTCAGCTGATGTTACATTCCATGAACATCTTCCTTTCTTTACTGCTCCATCTACACATGTGTGTCCACAAGAGGATGATGATCTACTAATGTATCATGTCACCGGTCCAAACGCTAGTGTTATTCCAATACCCCCACCACCACCTTCTCAACCAAAACTACCTATTACTCAAGTCTATTCTCAACGACCTAATCCTCCTGTGACAAGTCCGGCACCGGTCTCTTCTTCATCATCAGATCCAATGCCCAGTGATATGGATCTACCTATTGCTCTTCGAAAAGGTAAACGTCAATGTACTTATCCAATTTCCTCTTATGTTACCTATGATCGTTTGTCCTCTACTTCTTGTTCGCTTGTTGCCTCTCTTGATTCTGTAGAGATTCCCAAAACTATTCACCAGGCTTTATCCCATCCTGGGTGGCGTGATGCCATGCTTGAGGAAATGAATGCCTTGACTGAGAATGGAACTTGGGATCTGGTCGATTTACCTACTGGTAAGAAAGCGGTTGGATGCAAGTGGGTCTTTGCAGTCAAATTTAATTTTGATGGATCAGTGGCTCACCTAAAGGCTCGCCTGGTGGCCAAAGGCTATGCACAGACATATGGAATGGACTATTCTAATACTTTCTCCCCTGTGGAAAATTTGATTTTAGTTTGATTATTTATTTGTCTGGCAGCTACATATGATTGGCCACTTTACCAACTTGATATTAAAAATGCTTTCCTGCATGGAGTTCTTCAGGAGGAGGTTTATATGGAGCAACCACCTGGGTTTGTTGCTCAGGGGGAGTCTGGGAAAGTTTGTCATCTTCAAAAAACGCTGTGTGTAGAGTCCTTGAGCTTGGTTTGGAAAATTCAGTCAAGCAGTAAAGAGGTTTGAGATGAGGAAATGCAAATCTGACCATACTGCTTTCTATAAGCAGTCCACATTTGACATCATTCTACTTGTTGTATATGTAGACGATATTGTTATCACTAGGAGTGACACGAAGGGAATCTTATCCTTGAAATCCTTCTTGCAGAGCCAGTTCAATACTAAAGATTTGGGGCACCTAAAATACTTCTTGGGGATTGAGGTGGCAAGGAGTAAAAGAGGCATTTTCCTGTCTCAGAGGAAGTATGTTTCGGACCTGTTAACAGAAACTGCGAAACTGGGAGTCAAACCATGCAGTACTCCAATGCTTCCTAACCAACAACTCACAAAGGATGGAGATGCTTTTGATGATCCTGAATGAAATAGAAGATTAGTTGGAAAGTTGAACTATCTCACAGTGACTCGTCCAGACATTGCTTACTCAGTTAGTCTTGTAAGTCAATTTATGTCCTCTCCTACAGTGCATCATTGGGCAACCTTAGAACAAATCTTGTGTTACTTGAAAGGAGCTCCTGGGCGGGGGATACTATATCGGAATCATGGTCACAATAACATTGAGTGTTTTTTTAATGCGGACTGGGCAAGTTCCAAGATTGATCGAAGGTCCACTACTGGCTATTGTGTTTTCGTTGGTGGTAATCTGGTTTCGTGGAAGAGTAAGAAGCAAAATGTGGTGTCGCGATCTAGTGCAGAATCTAAGTATAGAGCAATGGCACAAGCTTCGTGTGAGGTTATGTGGGTTTCTCAACTCTTAACTGAGGTCGATCTTAAAGTCTTAGTTCCAGCGAAACTATGGTGTGATAATCAAGTTGCGATTCATATTGCTTCGAATCCAGTTTTTCATGAACGAACTAAACATATCGAGATAGACTGTCATTTCGTTCGTGAGAAATTTCAACAAAACTTGATCTCTACAGCATATGTGAAGACTGGAGAGCAGTTAGGAGATATCTTTACAAAAGCTCTTAATGGAGCTCGGATTTCTTATATTTGTAACAAGCTGGACATGATTGACATCTATGCTCCATCTTGAGGGGGAGTGCTACGAAATTATAGGCTGTAAATATGTAATACTAGCCCAATTAGGAATAGCTTGATTATAGGAATTATTTTTTCTTTGATTTTCTTCCTATTTAATATCTACAATGCTGTATGATTTTCTTCCTCTTTTGTATTTGCAAGGCTGTATGATTTTCTTCCGTTTTAGTATCTACAAGGTTGTATATATATGTACTACTTTCTCAATAGAAACACATCAATTTCTTCTAATTCTTGTTCTATCACAATGATTATTCAAGGATGATGTGGCTCTATTTAATGAAAGAAAGGAGTGAATTGTTTACAATTTTCCAAAAAATTTATGTTGAGATTCGCAACAAATTTGGTGTTCACATTAAAATGTTTCGTTCCGATAATGGCCGTGAATATTTCTCTTCTTCATTTCAAGAATACCTAGACCAACATGGCATTATCCATCAGGTTTCATGTACCTACACCCCACAACAAAACGGGGTGGTTGAGAGAAAGAATCGTCATCTTTTGGAAACAACTCAATCCCTCATGCATCACATGAATGTTCCCAAATCTTTTTGGAGTGATGCAATGCTTACTTCTTGCTTCTTGATGGTCATTCTCCATTCACCACATTGTTTCCTACATTATCTCCGTTTCCTCTTTCTCCTCGAGTTTTTGGGTGTATTTGCTTCGTTCATAATCTAGGGCTAGGATAAGACAAGTTAGATGCACAATCTATTAAGTGCATCTTCCTTGGCTATTCCCGAACTCAGAAAGGGTATAAGTGTAATCATCCTAGCTCTCAACGTTCCATTGTTTGTGTTGATGTTATATTCTTTGAGTCTACTCCATTTTTTTGGGGTCCATTGATGTTTCTTCCTCTTCATCACCTCCTCCCCTTCCTCTTCTAGTTGTGGATTTTATTCCTCTTGTTCCAACTGTGACCAAGTCCTTGCCTCCGGTGCCACCACCTGTTGAACGCACACCCTACTATCAAGAATGCCTTCTTGCATGGTGGTCTGCTCAAGGAGGTCTATATGGAGCAACCACCGGGGTTTGTTGCTCAGGGGGAGGATGGTAAGGTGTGCCGACTACTAAAGGCCATTTATGGGCTTAAACAGTCTCCTTGAGCATGGTTTGGCAGATTTAGTGAGGTGGTAAAGAAATTTGGTATGAAACAGTGCCAAGTTGACCATTTAGTCTTCAGTTGTGACTCTCAAGCAGGGAAGATCCTATTGGTGGTGTATGTAGATGATATCGTCATTACCAGAAATGATAAAATGGGCATTGACAAGTTGAAGACTTTTCTGCAAGAACATTTTCAAACAAAGGACCTTGGTAAATTGAAGTATTTCTTGGGGATAGAAGTAGCAAGGTCTAAGCATGGTATTAACTTGTGTCAGAGGAAATTTGTTCTTCATTTGCTTGAAGAAACGGGTTTGTTAGGTGCTAAAGCAGCTGAAACACCTATGAAAACAAACACTAAACTGAGTAGTGATATGGGTGAAGTGTTTGAAGAACATGGTAGCTAGTAGGTAAACTGAACTACCTAACCATCACTCGGCTAGACATTTCATTCGCAGTTAGTGTGGTAAGTCAGTTCATACAGAAACCTCTGATTCCACATTGGTATGCGGTTCTAAGGATTGTGAGGTATTTAAAGGGGGCTCCTGGTCGTGGTTTGATATACAAAAGTGGTGGAAAACTTGAAACAGAAGGATATACTGATGCCGATTGGGCAAGTTTTGTATCTGATAGGAGATCTACCACAAGCTATTGCACTTTTCTTGGGAGTAATCTGGTGACATGGAAAAGCAAGAAGCAATGCAGAGGCAGAATATAGAGCTATGACGCATACTACTTGTGAATTAGTGTGGCTAAGGAACCTTCTACAGGAGATGGGATACACTGTTGATACTCCGATGAAGCTCTACTGTGACAATCAGGCTGCAGTTCATATTTCTCCTAATCCGGTGTTTCATGAGAGAACCAAGCACATGGAGGTTGACTGTCACTTTGTTAGAGAGAAGGTGTTGAGTGGAGTGATAGACACTGCATATGTCAACACAGGGAACCAGTGGGCAGATTTGTTTGCTAAAGGATTGAGTTAGGGTAGAGTGGACTACATATGTAACAAGCTGGGATTATATGATATATACTCTCCAGCTTGAGGGGGAGTGTTAGTGTTGAGTATGTAGGGGTATTTCTGTTTTGTGCTTATGTTTAGGTGTTGATGTGTAAGTTTATGTTAGATCTAATGTCCCTAACTTAAGTAGGGGCATATGTGACCTTTCCACAATATTTTAGTCATATAAAACAAATTTGGCCAAATGAGAGGGTTGACTTTTCTCTCATTCGAACCAGACCTTTTTCCTCCTTGTCTTCTCTTCTACTCTTCTCCTTTCTCTCTTTCTCTCTCTCTTCTCTCTTTTCCTTAACTGTTATCAGTCTAACAGGCAGGCCGAACTCTAATAACTTTGAGCACCATTCTTGGCCTTAAAGACAACACCTTAGTTATTATTTTGCAAGGACTAGAGACCAAACGGATTGGTCTAAAATCTTCCACACTACAAGCCCCTTTCCATCTTGGGAATAAGAGTAATGGAAGTAGCATTTGCACTTTTTCATTTTGACTACATTCAGCTCCCTAAACATCCCCAATACATCATCCTTGAAAATAAAGTAACATGATTTGAGTAATGCTAAATTAAATCCATCCAAACATGCACTTTATCTCCATTCATAGACTTAACCACCTCCCACACCTTTTCCTCAAAATCTCTTTCCAACCACCTCTTCATTGAGTCGTCGATCCTATAAAGTTCCATCTCCCCTAGGAAGCAAATTCTCCTTTGTGCTGCTTTAAACAACTTCTTGCAAAAACCGCAAACCTCCTCCTCAATCTCCTTTTGATCATCCACCACTCTATCTCCCACCTCCAATCTAGAAATACAATCTCTACTTCTTGCCCTAGTAGTAGTATGAAAAAAAGATGTGCTCTTATCCCCTGCTTTTAACCAAAGAGTTCTTGATTTTTGTCTCCATGACACCTATCCACAATGAACTATCCTTGCTAAGTTTGTTCTAAGATCTTCTCTTTCCCTTCTTGCCTCCTAAGATAAATTATTCTCCTCTTCCAACCTATCTAACTTCACCTTCTTCTCCAACAATTTCTTCTTTAACTGTCTTATATCCCCAAAAATTGTTTTGTTCCATACCTTGAAGTCATCTCTTAACAGTTGTAATTTTTCATCAACCTAAACCCTGCTCTTCCCTGAATTTGATAACTCTTCCATTTGCTTTCAACAACCTGTAGAAAATCTGGATAGCCTAACCATATATTTTCAAATTTGAAAGGTTTAGGGTCCTTAGCAATGAAAAAGTTAGTCAAAAATTGTGGAAGCTAGAGCTTCTTGTATCATATCCAGACACAATTCCACCCACTCCCCGTTGAACAATAATATGTCTAGTCTTCTGAGAATTGGGGAGTCTTAACCATTTGACCATGTGAATTTTGAACCCATAAGACTAGGGTCCAATAAATCATTTATTCTTATAAAATTCCCAAAAACTCCTCATTGCACCTGACATCCTTCTGTCCCCAACCCCATTCTTTTAACTTAACCTTCTAGTAAATTGAAGTCTCCCCCCAATAGCCATGGACTCACCCCAACTTCATGACATCCCTCCAAGACTCCAACTCAACCTACAATTTCTCCCTACTTTCATTTTCATTTGCACCATATACATTTGATAGCACCAACCTCTTCTTGGAATAAACCCCATAATCATTGATTGTGACAACTTCCCCTTAAAAATCCAAATCTAAAAAAAAAAAAAAAAAAAAAACTCTAGAATCTCGAATGATTAGCAAGCCACTTTCCAACCCTAGCATTCCACAAATACCATATTTCTCCCCCACCTCCGGTGCCCCAATATAGCTCCACAACTACCCTCCTACCTCCGTTATATCCTTCTCCACCTTTGTTGCAATTACAATATCTTCTAGAACCTTCTCTTCTTGACTCCCCAACTCCACTATCTCTACTGAAGATGTTTCCTTTGTCTAATGTGACTTGCTTGAGCATAAACAAGACAACAGCCTCTAACTAACCAAGGTCTCCATCACCTCCTCATTCTAGGGCTAGACCACTTGATTCGCAGCTTGAATATTTTTCCTCACCACCTTCTCTCCTTCAATGTTTGCACCCTTTGTGCCACCACCATTGCCATCATTCCCCTTCTTCACATTTGCTTCAACCCTATCTCTGTAAATGTATTTGGTAACAAACCATATGAAGCCTTTGTCCCTATGAGACCTTTCAATCGATTTAAAAGAGTAGGAATCTGCTAAATTAAAAATATATATATATGAAAGAAAGTAGTTTCTTGAAGAGAGAAGGAAGAGAGAAGGATAAGAAGAGAAGAAGAGAAGTTGAAAAGAAAAGAGAGCAATAATCTAGTCGCCCCCTTCACTTATTATTTATACTAAAATAATAGAACAGTACAAAGACAACTATGCCCTTATAGGGCGGCAAAACATAAAACAGCATATATAACACTCAAAAAACATAATAAAATTTGGACTCACATAACTACTGTGGTCCCCACCTCCTATCTAACAACTAACATAAAACATCTACTCAGAAAAACATCATAAAACTGATTAATCTTCAACACTCCCCCTCAAGTTGGAAGTAAATATCACACATTCCCAACTTGCGTAGATCATGTTCAAGCTTGTTCCTTGCCACCCTTTAGTGAGAACATCAGCCAGTTGCAACTCTGAAGAGACATAAGGCAAACAAACTTCTCTAGTTACCCTTTCTCTTATAAAGTGTCTATCAACTTCAATGTGTTTTGTCCTATCATGCTGAATTGGATTGTGGGCAATATTGATTGCAGCCTGATTGTCACAGTACAACATCATAGGTTCCTCTGCTTTCACCCTAATCTCACTCAAAAGAGATCTAACCCAAAGAAGCTCTGAGACACCATGAGCCATGGATCTATACTCAGCCTCTGCACTTGACCTTGCCACAACCGCTTGCTTCTTACTCTTCCAGGAGAAAAAGTTTCCACCTACAAAAGTACACACTCCTGATGTAGACCTCCTGCCATCTAAGCATCCTGTCCAGTCTGCATCTGTATAGGATTCTAACTTCAGATTCTCATGATTTGAGAAAAGAATGCCTCTACCAAGGTGCTTTTTCAGATATGCAAGTATTCTCTCAATAGTTTCCAAGTGTTGAACCCGAGGTGCATGCATGTACTAACTCACAACACTGACAGCATAAGAAATATATGGTCATGTCATACACAAGTACAGCAGTCGGCCCACCATTCTTTGATATCTCCCCACATCCTTTACCAATTCACCATCCACACCATTAATTCTGTGATTTGGATCAATTGGAGTGTCTATTGGTTTGGTCCCCAACTTCCTAATCTCTCGCAGTAGGTCAAGTACATACTTTCTCTGTGAAATGAACATCCCATGCTTAGATCTTGCAACTTCAATCCCTAAGAAGTATTTGAGATCATCAATCTCCTCCAGATCATTTCCTGTCACCAATATCATCCACATACACAATCAGAATTGACACCAAAGCATCTCTCCTCTTCACAAAGAGGGTGTGATCAGAATGTGTCTGTGTGTATCCAAAACGGATGAGTGCCCTTCTGAACCTATCAAACCAAGCCCTATGTGACTGTTTCAGTCCATACTGAGATTTTCTGAGTCTGCACACCTTTCCTTTACCAACATTTTCATAAAAGCCTATTGGAATGTCCATATATACCTCTTCCTGTAAGTCACTATTGAAGAAAGCATTTTTTACATCAAGCTGGAACAAGGGTCATGAATAGGTGGATGTTAGAGATAAAAGGATACGAACTGAACTCATCTTAGCTACTGGTGCAAAGGTTTCTAGATAATCAACACCATAGGTCTAAGTATACCCTTTTGCTACCAACCTTGCCTTGTACCTCTCTATCTTGCCATCAGCCTTATACTTCACTGTGAATACCCATCGACATCCGACTGTCTCCTTGTATGGAGGGAGATCAACTATTTCCCAAGCTTGGTTTTTTACCAAAGCATCCATCTCATCTTGCATGACTGTTTTCCACTCAGGTTTGGAGAGAGCCTCAGTAACATTCCTGGGTATAGATACAGAATCCAGGGAAGAAGAAAAGCACGGTAGGAGGGTGATAAGGCACTGTAGGAAAGATGGTGTGAGGTACAGTGGGCTGTACACTTTCTCTTCCCCTTACGAAGTGCAATGGGAAGATCAAGGTCAGTGGGATCAGCTGCAACAATGGTGTTAGGGACAAAAACATTATCATCAGAAAACATAACAGGCTCAGGCTCAAGAGGAATACCTGGAACTGTATCTACTGAATCTGGAGTCTCAGAATGACTGACAGAGAGTGGTGTGGGTTGAGGATGTGTGGACTCAACCATCATCTGTCAGCGCTGATATTACTGTGAGGCTGCTCGTAGTGGCTCAGGTAATGAAACTGGAGGTGCAGGTGTTGGCTGAACTAATGGTGCAGGTGGTGGTTGAACTAATGGAGGCACCACAGAAACAGAAAGAGGAACAGATTGTGAGTTCTTCTCCCCAAAACTCTCCTCCTGAGAAGAACCACTCGAGAAGAATGTGGATTCAAAAAAGGTAACATCCATAGTGACAAATCTGCTCCTCGACACTGGGTCATAACAATACCCCTTTTGGTTCTGAGCATACCCAAGAAAAACACATTTCTTGGCCTCATGATCCAATTTATTGCGATGAGGGCCAAGCATGTGAACAAAAGAAACACAACAAAAAACCCTCGGATGTATATGAAATATCTCTCCATCTGAAAAAAGAAGGAATGGCACCTTAAACCCCAAAGTCCGTGAAGGAAAACGATTAATCACATGTACGGCTATAAGAACTGCATAGGAATTGAAGAACACACCATAAGACTCCTTGCCACCTCCACAATGTGTCTTTTTTCCTCTCAACAACTTCATTCTGTTGCAGTATATATGCACAACTACTCTAATGAACTATACCATGTTCTAAGAGATACATGGTTAGGTCCTTCTCAAAGTACTCTCAGGCATTATCTAATCTAAAAGCCTTAGTTCTCACTCCAAATTGTGTGAGAACCATCTGGTGAAATTGTTGTACTAAGTTAGGAACCCCATCACGTCATCTCATCAAATATATCCAAGAATATCGTGTATAATCATCCATAAACAAGAGAAAGTAACGAAATCCTCCCATGGAAGGGATTTGATATGGCCCCCATACATCAGTGTGAACAATATTAAAAGCAAAAGTACTTCTTTTATTACTTGGTTTAAAAGACTGTCTACAATGCTTTCCTAACTGACAACTCTCACACTCCAAAGTAGATAATTGAACAGACTCAAACAACTTTGGGAAAAGACATTTCAAAGAACTAAAAGAAAGATGTCTAAAGCGATTGTGTCAAAGCATAATTTGGTTCACTGACTCTGACCCACTATTACTGCTGTTGCTAACATGATGGCCCTGATGTCTCAAAATCTCATTCAGAAGGTAGAGTCCAGTCACCTTACGACCACTCCCAATCATCTTCTTTGACTCCAGATCCTACAAAACACAATTACCAAGAAAAAAGGTCATAGAACAATTTAAAATTTTCGTCAAAGAACTAATAGACAATAGGTTGGTCTGAAGTCTAGGGACATGTAAAATAGAAAACAGAGTTATATCATTGGTCAGTCCAACTATCCCCTTCCCAGCAATGGGCACATGTGAACCATCTGTTGTAAAGACTCTATCTCTACCAGAGCACAACTAATAGGAACTGAAAATGGTAGGGGCATTAGTCATATGCTCAGATGCTCCTGAGTCTATAATCCAGGGAGGTCCCTCCTTACCTGAAGTGGATGCAAGATTTGCAGTTGCATATGAACTACCTGTATGTGCAAAGGAAGTGGTGTTGTTGACTCTTGCATTCTGTTGTCCATCTAGAAGGCTAAAGCTGGGTGAATCTTTCTTACTCATAAGTTGTCCAAACCTCTCCAATTTTGTTCTCACTGCTGCTACTGCAATGGATTCCCAATCAGTTTGGGAGAGAGGGGCTGAAGAGTCTCCTGTAGTGGCTACATTTGCATTTCCCTTCTTGTTTCTTATCCGAGCAAGCATAAGATTTGGATGAAGCTTCCAACAAGTGTCCCTAGTATGCTTAGGCTTCTTGCAATAATCACACACCAAGTCCTTATCTTCCCTTCTAGTCTCACTACTCCCCCTGTCTCCATTCGGCTTAGGTTTTGTTGTACCAACCATAGCCAATTGGTCAATCCTAGGCTGTCTCAGCATTACATTCCTCCTACTCTCCTCTCCAGAGACAAAAGCATAGGCCTGAGAGAGTGTCACACCCTCCCTAGAAAGAATATGTTGTCTAACAATGTCAAATTCAGGGTTCAGCCCTGCCAAGAACTCAAAAACCCTATTCCTCTCTACCAGTCTGTGATAAGTTGTTGCATCATTTACACTTTCCCATACCACAGTTTCTAAGTTATCTATTTCCTGCCATAGGATTTTCAGCATGGAGAAATACACAGCAAGAGGTTTTTCTCCATGTTTCATACTGATCACCTGATTTCTTAACTGATAGGCTCTGGCTTCATTTTGTTTCTGAGAGTAGGTTTCAGTCACTCCATCCCAAATCTCCTTAGCAGTATTAGCCTATAGGAAATTTTTTGCAATATGAAACATAAAATTACACAACATGTAATTCTCTTGCACCCATCGGGAAGAGTCTGTATCAGGTTTCTTTTCCTCCCCAGTGAGATACCCTAATTTTCTACGGGCACCAATAGCCATCTTAGCTAATTGTGCCCACTCCAAATAATTTGTACCATCAAGTTTTACTGTAGTAATGATCCCAAACCCAAAAATATCACTACTACCTCCAACACCCAATCCCACAATGCCGGTAGATTTCGTCTCGGTATTCCAACTCTCCATTTTACTTCAAACAGTTCAACAGTAAGAAAAAATAGATTGGAAACCTTCAAAAAATAATTTAATATCACACACATAGAAACCAACCCTTCCGGAAGAAGAAAACCCTAGCTGGAGGGAAATCTCTCTCCTCCCCACGCCTTCCAACAAAGAGAAAAGTGAATCGATCACTCCGGGAGGCCTAGAAAATTTCAGAAACCAAACCGCCCTCTTCAGAAAATCAAAAGAAAACTAACAATACCTGGGCGCCCAACAGTAGATCACCTTCCTGATGTCTAGATCCCACCAAAAACTCCAAGAACTGGGCAATCTATAGTAGATCGATCAGCCCTTTACTACTTCATGCAGTCGGTTGATCTAGGGCTGCATGAGAATGCTTCAAGAAACCCTAGTCGATGCTCTGATACCAAATAGGAATCTGTTGAATTAAAAAAATATGAAAGAAAGTAGTTTCTTGAAGGAGAAGAAGAGAAGAGAAGTTGAAAAGAAAAGTGGTCGCCCCCTTCACTTATTATTTATACTAAAATAATAGAACAGTACAAAGATAACTATGCCCTTATAGGGCGGCAAAACATAAAACAGCATATATAACACTCAAAAAACATAATAAAATTTGGACTCACATAACTATTGTGGTCCCCACCTCCAATCTAACAACTAACATAAAACATCTACTCAAAAAAACATCATAAAACTAATTAATCTTCAACAAAAAGGTCTTGCCTCGATTCCTTCCTCTCAAAGCCTCTTTTGGGTTGAACCTACATGTGGATTTCATTTGGTAGGTGTTTGGCATCGATGTCGTTACATAGGTTGTTTTCTGGGGAAACAGCACTAGTTTTGTTTGGTATCAGTGTTGTATAACCATTTTCAACATTGGTCTACATTATCCAACGCCCAAGATGATGCCACGTCATTGCACCGCTAGCAGCAACAAGGTGTTTTCTGAGAAAACATTGAATTTGGCGTTTCTTCATACCACACTTTCCCAATTTCCAAGGCATGGTCTAGAGCAACGTTTTTTTCTGGAAAAACAATGCAAAATAAGAGACCGTTTTCTGAAGCATCACTTTTTCTGATGTGGCACCGATGTGGTGCCATTTTCCCGTTTTCAGTGCCAAACACCACCTTGGTCGGCTCAAATAAGTTTTCCAAACCACCCTACCCAACTAAAACCTGCCCCACCTTGATTCATAGCCCTCAAACTTAGAGGCCCATTTTCACTTAATTTTCTTTTACTCCCCCTATCTTCCCTAGCCCCCACCCATCTGTTCATCTTCCTACCCTCTCCCCTCAGTCACATGATCCATTAGCTAACCTCATCATCTAACAACATCAATTGGACATTGACAATTATTACATGTAGGTACATTCAAGGCATAAAAGAACTTGAAATTTTCTACAATAATATTTTTCAAACTAAAGGAATAAGGACCTCGGCAAGTATATGTAAATCATCTTTCCTATAAGGTAGCATTCAAGAATGTGTCAAGTTCATTGATTTCCAAATTCAAGATACAACGCACTAAACAACTATTTCCTCTCCATATCCTGTTTCAAAAATTTGGAACAAAGATTTTACTACCAAGAAACTTAACAAGAAAATCTAATAAGAATCCATAAACATATACATGACAAGCATGCTTATATACATAGGAAAGTCTATGTACTTTGTCTTTTTCTTCTATAGTTCATACCAGCTAGACTTTGCCCCAAATACCAGCAAGACTACTTAGAACAAGCCAATGACCTCTAAATCTTCACTTTATGACCCAATGTTGTAAAAGGCATACCTCACCTGGCTTGTTGCTATCAGGGGTCTAAGTTGGATTGACCGATTTGAAGAATTTCAACCATGCCAAGCTCAATTTTGATCTTGGGCCCATCAAAATTTGACAATGTCCAACCTAACCCAATCCAAGTTGCTATTTTTGATGAATTAACCTGAATTTGAAGTTTGAATGAGTAATTTACCCATATTGTAGGTTATGGCTATGATTTTTAGAGTTTAAACAGCTTAACCTATGTGGCATCTCACGTCATCCAAGCATGCACCCCACCTTGTACCTTGCACCCAATGTTCTAGGAACATTTGACACTTTAGTTGTGCTTTTCACTTGTAAAACACCATGTCCATGTATTATCCACTAGTGATAAAAAAACTGCAACTAGAAAAACCATGTTTGTGGTGAACTATAGGTTGCTCTGAAAACCAGCAGCATATTAGAACCGTGAAACTTGATACTAATATAATATCCATGACTGTTATCCCATCATGTTTATACCCATCAACCTAGCTTTTAATTTCCTGCATAAAGTGTCTAATAAAGCACTCGTGAAGTTTCACTTTCACATCAATCATTCTTATCACAACTATGGAAATCAAACATGGTAAGAACATTGATTTGCAAAGCAAAACACAACTTCGACCTTCATAACATTCCATTTTCCTTCTCATATACGAACTACCATTGAAAATAAAAGGAGTTAATCTATGACGCCAAAGAGGTATGACATTGGAAGAGCTTTGACCAACTAAAATACCCCCATAAATTTTGATGAAAACCAACTGATTGGTTACCACTTTTATGATATAGGTTAATTGGTTATAAGTTTTTTAGATATCATGCCTTTCTGGTATCATAATCAGACCCCAAAAGAAACAACATTTCTATATTTCCTGCCAAGGACAAGTTCCATATTACTTGTAGTTCTTCCAGTTAAAACTTGCAGTCTCCGCTTAAATTAGCCAAGGGCTACAAATAAGCACAACAGAAACCTGGATACAATCATAAAATCAAACATAAAAACATCAAAAAAATCTTTAATATACCACATAAACTACCATGGCTACACTTCCACATTCTTCTTATTCTTCTTTTTTTCCCTATCAATTTGGCCCAGCTCTAAACCTTAAAGCATTTGTCAATCCAAAACCATAACTCAACAATGCTGGGGAAGAAGCATCTAGGCCTTCCCAGTCTCGCACCATGGTTCAAGCAAAAACAACAGTTGACCAGTACTTCATACAATAAACTGTACATTTTTTGTTATATTGGAATAAAGGGCCATAACAGAGAAGGGAGCTCCAGTTCCATAACAGAATTCAAATTACAAGAAGCACTTCAAAACAACTAGTTGCCTTTCTTCAACCAATAATTCATAGACCATCCAATAAGAGAAACAAAAAAAAATTAAAGCATATCTCTCAGAAAGCAAATCAATGAATACTTAAACATCCAAAAAAATAACTAAAAACAAACAAATTAAGTATGATATCTCTTTTGCTAAACTACCATTGACGATTTTGTAGACTGGATCTCCTCTAACTCATCCGAAAGGAAAACTGAGGAACAGACGACGTAGACTCAAATTCAGTGACTCGGATCGGCAAGAAGAGAAAGAGAGCTTCGGAATCTCTGCCGCTATTTCGAGAAGATCGGAGGTAATTTATGAAAAAACGAAGCAGGTATTTCCCCTTTCTTCAGAGCTGTCTGTCTGTCTCTCTCTCTCCCCGCAGAATGAGTATTGGAGTTTATATACGAAATCAAATATAACCTTCAAAATTTCCCTCTCTAAGCGTTGTAACTCTCTCTCTATATTATAAACTCCTCTGGTCAGGTCAGCTGGGTCGGCTGGTGGGAGTGGGACATGCGTGGTACCCACACCACCTTCGAAGCGCCTCTCCTCTATGCTCTAAACGACAGTATGAACGAGCCAGCGACGGAACGAGTTAATTAATTAATTAATAATTATTGACTAATTAAGCAAATTTACTTTCCGTTTGAATTCTGGGCATTCATTTCTCATTAATTACGAAATCACCACCCTTATTCTCAGTAATTTTAACGGTTTACTTTTTCGACCAATAAATCAGAGTAATGCTATTAAACAACGAGCTCACACAAGCTTTTGGACTTTCTCCGCCCTACATACATCATGGAAGGCTGCATGTAGGGCGAAGTTCCAAGAGTTGCAAAATTCAGCTTCAATTTTTGTTGAAAAGAAAAAATCGTTATGCATAAATTATTTGATTAAATTGATTAGGGGTAAAATAGTAACTGCATTTTAATTTTTTTTAAATGGATATTACTATTAATTCGCACGACAAGACAACCGGATATAATCCGCCCCCTTTGCTACCAGAGAAATACTTTAAATTGGACAAGACTACGGCGTATGAGACCCTCCGCACATGCGGGCAGGCTGTCTAAACTAGGAAAACAATCTGACTTCGGACATGGATATAGACTAAAATCGCCTCTGGGGTTCCAAACAGAAACTCCCAAGCGGAGTGCGTTTTCGTCAGTTCAAATTCTAAATGTGTGTTAAGGAACAGGCGAGTATCGTGACCATTAATTGACAGGCGATGAACATCTATGGGCAGACTGTCATTGACACAAGTTACACGTGTTCCCACCAAATTATCTCCTTCTTGCCAGCCAGAAATGTTCCGATACTAGATAATGTGATCAGACCAACAAAACCCATATCATCTTACATCACATATCTAGAATATTTTATGGGACCCAGCTGTCTTGACCGTTAGGGACCCATTTAGGAAATATACAATGTT
This sequence comes from Nelumbo lutea, assembly GCF_056320005.1. NCBI lineage: Eukaryota > Viridiplantae > Streptophyta > Magnoliopsida > Proteales > Nelumbonaceae > Nelumbo > Nelumbo lutea. The sequence continues at coordinate 3,485,563 of NC_142689.1, forward strand.
GCGGATACATATGTAGTTAGTACATATTATATGTATTAACCATTAATATGTTATTTTATTTTTAATTAAGTTATTAATTAATAATATTGAAAGTATACAATTAATCTAAAAACATATTGGATCTATGAGAATGCAGAAGTTCCATAAGTCCAAGAGTCCAATACATAAATCAAGGCTTCAAAAAAATGCATCCTAAATCAAATTATTAATTAATGATTTATAAAAACATAAGATCATAATTTAATATATATAATCCATGAGAATGTTATAAGAAGCATAGTTCTGAGATGCATATCATACACAATCCATAACTTTTAATTAATAAAATAAGTATTTTATTTTTATTTGTATAAATTACCAAAAAAATATAAAAGATGTTTTTACATAAATTGTGGATGGATCCATAGATCTATATTGTAATTCGTTACTATTATCAAAGCCATTTAAAACATATAAAACTATTTTGTTTATAATTTGTGAACTTCCTCATTTTGAGAAGACCCGTATATGGGCAAAAACATCATAAATATAATAAGAAATCAACATAACCATGCATTTCACAAACCCAAATATGAATATTTGATATTATATCCAGAATTTTGGCTGAAATGAGTGAATGAAACCCAAAAAATTTGGTCAAAGTAAACAGACATAAACTTGTTCATATTTCATTTTCAGCTACAATATCTGAAACCAAAATGTAAAACCATGTTTTAATTGGTGGCATTTTAATCTACCAGGAGTGCAAATTGGGTAGCCGATTTTAAAACTTTGGCTCAGGTTTTTGGGTTGGATTCATTCAAATTTTGACAAAATCCCAACTATAATTACACTCCTGTACTCTATAGCATTTGAATGAAAATGCTATTTAGGCTCAGTTTGGAAGGAGTACAAATACAAATACAAATATGTATTTGCACTGTACATATTTGTATAGGATAAAATACATAATCATCACAGTCAAAAGGTCTTCATGATTTGTTATGTTATATGTGTGTAATCATTGTAATATAACAAATTAGCAATCTTCAATGACAACACATGTGTTGAGCTTTTGCTGATTCATGATGTTGATCATTTTTTTGATCCAGCTTCCCATGGATTTTGAATTGGAGCTGCTTCTATCTTCATTGAAAAGTATATCAATTCTTCTCTTAGTTGGCACGGGATCACATCAATGTATACTCCATCACTTGGATATAATTTGGTACTTTTTATATTTGGTAAAGATATCAGGTTGGATATGTGGAAGAAAGGAACTTCAATTGACTGATAACAGAACTTTGAAAATGCATCTCAATCAACCAGAAAAGTTATGCTGTCTTATGGTTTAGACTTTTGAGTCACTATCAAATATTACTCAATTATTTCTCAGTGTGAGATATTGATCCACTGAGCCATAATAAAATGTGAGAGAAAAGGATAGCATGCGATACTATTAGGTTGGTAATGTTTGAGTGTAAATATCATTTGTATTAGTGTAAATGGGTTGAGTATAAATTCTGATTTACATTTTCTTTTAATCTTGACTTTGTCTTATTTATTTGTGATAAGTAAAATAGAAAATGGTGTGATAGGAAGTAAACATGACATGCTCCCTATTTTATATAACAGAGAGTTGAGGTAGGAGGAATAATGTAATTTGCATTACCAATGAATGCAAGTTTTGCATAAAAAATGCAAATCATGGCTATAAATAAACAAATGCAAAATCCAATTAGGTCCAAAATTTATATCCAGATCGGTTTTCCACCGCAAACATTAAGAAATTTCCCTCAACTTTATATTTTTCTCTTATTTTATACGAAACTAAACATAGCCTTACGCTGTCTTTGGTTTGAAGGGAAAGGTAGGGAAGGGAAGGGAAAAGTAGTAGAGAAATCCCCATACTATTTATCCTGTAAAAACGATTCTATTGGAGATGTTAAAATCATTAAATGGTTCTAAACAGTAATGCAACTAAAGACAACGGTCCTTAGGCTCTGTTTGAAAGGAGTATAAATATAAATATGTATTCCATTCTACATATTTGTATTTGTACTCCTTCCAAACTGATCTTTAGGCTATGTTTGGTTGCAATGCAAATAAATTTGCGCTGATGCAAAAGCATGACAGTGTAAATTCTGACATATTCTTGTTTCAAATTTTAACTTACTTTGTATGATTGCAGTACAAATGAAGTAAATTAAAACATGAAGCAGAATAAAGTAAAATCCAAAATAAAGTTAAACAAGAATTTGCATTTTTTACATTTGCACTCCCATGCATTTGTTCTAGTGCAAATAAATTTGCAGTGCAACCAGACACGGCCTTAATTGCTATAAGTGAGAAAGTGGAAAATAATAGCTGGTCCATAAAAGGTTAGTGGGAAGAGCTCGGGTTCAATCAGTGCAACACTAGTTCGAACAGCCTTTACAGCCTTGCATTAGGAATATCTCCGTACATATTTATGTGATTTATTTCATGTGGAGATATTCCCAATTAAAGGTTGCAAGAGGTTGTTCGAATAGTATGAGCACGGACTTGCACCAACTGAAGCCAAACTCTTGTGGGAGCCATATCAAGGCCATGGGATCCCTTGCAAGGAAAAACTCTACACACGTTCTAAAAGCAGAGGTGTCTGGCCACACATTAAGAAAATACCCCAATATTTAATATACATATACAATGTATGGGAGATATTCACAATGTGCTGGTAGATGTTATTTGCACAAAGTTTTTGATTTCAAGATATCTGAGCTCATATTCTAAAAGTAAGGGCATCTAGCTGCACGTTAAGAATATCTCCCAATGAATTTAACATACACGTACAATGTATGGGAGATATTCCCATTGTACATTTGGATGCTACTTGCAAAGATTTTGCTTTCAAGAGATCGAGGTTCATATTAGTGCACTCTATATAATATGGCTGGATTAGTTGCACTTGACGGCTGCATTAATAGCCATGTTAGGGATTGTTTAATTAATAATAATGCCCCCATGTCAGCGATAATGCGATTAGATATGGCATTCCCCCGTGGTGATGGGGTTGGGGAAATTTTCATTCCCGTTAATAGGGGAGCACTCCCCGCCCCGCGGGGACCCCGATCCCCACTCCCGTAGGATCCCCACTAATATATATGTATACATACGTTATATATGTACACATGCATCTATATATTAATATTTTAAAAATATGATTGAATATGTTTGAAACTTTTTGAATAAATTGTAAAATAAAAAACAAAACAAAATAATTAACATTATAAAAAATTACGGGGGAATGGGAATCCCCATGGGGATGAGGATGGGGATAGCCTTGTCCCCATTAGTAGGGACGGGGATGGGGAGAGGCTCCTTGTCCTTGCCCCGCCCCGTTGCCATTCCTAACTATGATGTGAGAGATTGGAGTGGAGTGGATGTGGGGCATATATACTTGATGTCTAATGTGAGGCGTTATTATTGGTTAAACAACCCTTAATACAACAATTAAGTTTAGCCAAGTGAGGCTCTAATTTAATAAACACATCCCGTAAAATATTTAGGCCCCATTTGGTTCATTGGAATAAGGGTTTATAACTGGAATCATAATGGGTTATTCCGATTCCAACTACTTGGTTGAGCGGAATGAGAATCCCATTCTCATTCTTGCTGGGATGGCATTCCCCCATTTGAGGGAATGGCTAATCCTTGCCTCTCCCTTGGGACTGAAACCCCATTACTAGTGATTCCAAATTTCATTATCATTCCTGTCTAAACCTAACAGGCTATGGAAATAGACCACTTAGGTTTCGATTCCGATTCCGATTTCAATTTCAATTCCAATTCCAATTCTGGCTACCAACCAAACAAACCCTAAAAAAATGTAGAGATAAACCACAAAAGGTTAAACCTTAAAAACTTCCATAATCATGTAGCAGCAATCAAATCTTATTATTATATTCAATTTGAAAAATGAACATGAACCTCAAATTATAAAACCAAGGATTAAAGTATTAGCATCGAGTATTGTATCTTAGATATAGATATGGATACGCTTTGGAAATGCATGAATACAAATGAAGAAAATGGAAACACTTAGATACGTTGGGGAAACACATATGAATTCCATAAATATATCAATAACACTAAATTTAAAATCAAATAGTTACAAATAATATATAAACTAGTGGGGACCCGTGAAATGCACATGATTTATTAAGCAAAAGCTAAATAATATAAAGGATAATTTACTAAAATACCTCTTATAGTTTCATGGATTTACTAAAATTTCCCTTATAGTTAAAATTTTACTAAAACACCACTTATAATTTGCAATGGATTTAATCAATCTTCCATTAGATGACAGTGGAAAATAACAATGTTGACCATAATGTTCATTTAAATAAATTTAATCAAAATAAAATAAAAATAAAAATACCATTTTTGCCCTTTATAAGACATAGGTAACCACTCTATTGGCTATATTTGTTTAATTTTGTTTTCTATACAAAAAAAGTGTTTAAGGGTGTTTTTTGAATAAAAAATCATGGGCCTAGTGGCAAAACACACACTCCTTAGTGAAATGTTGATTAAGTAAATAAGTTGTAAAATATATGAGATGTTTTAATAAAATGAAAACTATAAGGTAGCTTAAGTAAATATGTAAAAGTATAAGACATGTTCTAGTAAATGACCCTAACAGAATCACATGAGAGTACACAATTGTTTATATTTTCAACTTAAAAAATAATAATAATAATTCATATTTTATATACTACTTTTAATAAATTTTTATAATACAAAATTAAAAATAATTATAGTTAGTTTTATTCATCAAACTAATGAAATTGACCAACCCAATTGACCAAATTTGAATGACCCAATCATAGATATATATTAATATTTTTATATTTTAAATATAATTTTTTAATATAGGAAAGTGGGGAAATTCCCAAATTTCTTAGTCTCAAATATTTTATATTATAAATTTAATTTTTAATAATATTAATGTAAATTTTAAAATTTAAAATTAAGTTTTCAATATAATCTTTTAAACCAATTGAGCAAACCGAAAATCAAACCAAACCAATACAACCCGATTTAATTGGTTTTCACTAATGGTCAGTAGATTTAGGGTAACCAACTCCCTATCCTGACCATGTCAATTTGATTGGCCAAATAGCTTACAACCAAACTAAATCAGGTCATGATCAACACTCCTAATTTCATCTAAATTAATATTTTAATATCTAATAAATAAAAGTATTTTAATATCCAATAATTATTAAAAATTTATAGCGAAAATGCACAATAATTGAAAATATATTGATAATAAAAATAAAATAATTACAATAATCACAAAAATACAAAAAATACTAAAAATATATTAAGTCAGTCAATAAATATTGTAATATCAAATAATAGTTTAATCTCTAATAAATATCAATGAATAAAGTACACAAAAAATACAGTAAATACAATAAGTATAATAAATTCAATTTAAAAAGTTAAATAACAATAGTTTAATATCCAATAATTATTATTATTTTTTAAATAACAAAATAAATATAGATTTATACATAATTATAGAAAATATATTTATCAAAAAACTATAAATAATTTTTGAAAATACAATAAATATTAATTATAGTATATTAAATATATAATAAATATAGATTAAGATTTTAAAATCATTATTAATGAATATTATTTTTTAAAATTTTATTTTTCTAGAATTATTAGTTGATATAAGTGAAATTGGTTATTAAAATATTATTTAGTTATTTAAATATATTCTTATTTAAATTTTATAATTATAATTATTAATTGAATTTAATAATCTATAAAATTATAATTTAATCTATAATTACATAATTTCATTATTAAATTTGTAAAATTTTAAATTATTATTAATTTTAATATTATGTTATGATTTATTTATTTTTTAAAATATTTAGTTATTAATACTTAAGCGGTATATAAAATAATTAAAAATCCTCATTATTTGAGTTTAAGATATTAAGTTATTGAAATATTTAAATAATATTTTAAATTTTAATGTTAAATTTCTGTTATTTTAATAATATTTAATTTGAATAATATGAAAAACCATAATTTATATAGTTAGTACATAATCTCATGATGAATTTTGTAAAAATATAAAACCATTAATAATATCAATATTATTAAATCTATTTTAAATATTTGTGTGTTTTTAATAAATATTTTAAAGTTTATACTATTATTACATAATTTCATTATTAATTTTGTAAAAATATTAAATTATTATTAATTTGAATATTATGTTATGATTAATTTTATTTTATTGCATAATTTTGTTATTTTAAATATTCGTTATTTAAAATACTTAGTTATTTAAATATTTAAAAATATTCATTATTTGAATTTAAGATATTTAGTTATTAAAATATTTAAATAATTAAACCTTTTTCTATGTAATTATTTAGCTACTTTTATTATTTTACTATTTGAGATATTTAGTTATTGAAATGTTGAAATAATATTTTATTTTTTCAATGTTTAATTTTATTATTTTAATAACATTTTATTTGAATAATCTAGAAAATCATAACGTATATTGTGAGTACATAATTTCGTGATAAATTTTGTAAAAATATAAAACTATTAATAATATGAATATTATTAAATCTATTATAATTATTTTTTGTATTTTTAATAATTATTCTAAAGTCTATACTACTATTACATAATTTCATTATTAATTTTGTAAAAATATTAAATCATTATTAATTTGAATATTATGTTATAATTTTTTATTTTATTGCATAATTTTGTTATTTTAACTATTTAAAATATAGTTATTTTAAATATTCCATTATTTAAAATACTTAGTTATTTAAATATTTATATAATATACAATATATTTAGAAATATTGATTATTTGAATTTAAGATATTTAGTTATTGATATTTTGTTTATATTAACACAAAATCCAACTAAATATTAAATTCTCAAATGTAAACTAAAATATCAATTAATAATTTATAAAAAATATATTTTCAATTTAACATATATCAAATTTGTTAAATTTTCTAAGATACATACATACATACATACGTACGTACGTACGTACGTACATACATAGTATGCAAATTTGTAATTACTAATATAATTATTACATTACTGATATTTTTGTTTCTATAGTTTTTTTCTAAAACTAAAAATCATTTTTGGTATAAATGTTGATTAGTAGATATTATACTCTTAAATATTTTTTTGAACATTTTTTTATTATTGTAAATCTTTAATATGTTGTTATTTAATGTAATGTAAATTAAAATATTAATTAATTTATAATTATATATATGTATATTAAACTTATGTATTAAAATAATTATTTTATTAATAATATTTTATTTGCATGAAATGGGTTAAATTACTAAAATGTGCACCTAAATTTATTTCTTTTTTTTTCAATGGCATAGAAAAAGTTTTTTTTTTTTAAATTCCCCATTCATTTCACTAACATGAATGTTTCTCTTCATCTTATCTTAGAATATAAAAACCACTCATTCCTTTATCTAATAAATCAAGAAGAATCAAATAAAATCATAAATTTATATTTATCATAAAGAAATCTCATTAGAGATCAAATCCAATGGGTTTGATTGGTCAATTATATAAGAAATTGCACCTGCACACTTGTTTTAGAAAACAAATTTTCTCTTACTAAAACCAGTTTGAACTTGTCCCACATTAGATATTTACAAGTTTTGTTTTGGATTTTTTAATAGGAGTTGATTTACACTCCTTAGAAATAGAAGAAGAGAGTATGGAGATTTGATATCGTGCAACGTGTGTGTTTGACGCAATGAGATGCTTTAGAGGCGCACCTTGCTCGCACTTCTATTTAGTAGAGGTGCACTTTAATCACCGTTGATGTGATCAATGATTACTATTAGATCAAATATGATCATCAAAAGGCACAATTCAAAGTTAATAGTCATTAATTATTAACTATCTTTTAAACAATGTTCAAGGTGCATTATCTAGACCAACACTTACCTTTTCTTCATACATCTTTAGAAGCTATTTAAGGATAAATAAGACATTTCACACAGAACAATTTCAAAATTCCCTCTCTCTCTATGCATCTCAAAGCTCCTCCTTCAAGTTTCAGTGACCCTATTTTCCAACAACCTCTATGATAAGAATCACTTAGAACACGGACATAATTCAATGTTGTATTTACAAAACTAATAGAACCACAAGTCCTTCAAATGAATAGGAAAATAATAGTTTAAAGATTGAAAAAATTAAAGAGAACAAATGCAAGTATAATATAGGGGGGATTTTGTTTTTTTGCTACGTGAATGGGCTCTCATGTTGCATACTCCTTGTTTTGAACAGATCTCCATCACGTAAATGGTCAGGGAATTTCAATTCAAATAAGTTATGACAAGACACTTTGGAATTCGGATCTGCTACGAACAATATATTTAAAATTTAATACACTGATCATGTGTTGTTTGTAACAAATACGACAAGAGTGGGTTAATTTCTGAAGTGGGTGTTAGGAGGATTTTGTGAGGGTGCAGCACTTGCACTGCAGCGTCGTCTAGCCTTCGTTTAAAGTACCAAACGACCATTTCGGCTTCAGTCAGGTTAAAGTCCGTTCGAAAGGGAGACAGGATCTGCTCCTCACATCTGGCGCCTGACATATACATCCTATTATGGTGGATGTGATTGTGAGGCGCCTATTTGTGAGGAGCAGATACCGTTATATCTGTTTCTGACGAAGAACGCGTCACGCCGATTTTATAATACATCTCTTGAAAATACTTATGTGTTATTATTTACGAGGAGATATCAATAGACAGTGGGATGTGCATATAAGACGCTTTTTCTCCTTACATGGGCGCTTCACATCGATTTTAATATCTTCCGGAGCAGAGGCTGTTAGAATGGTGTGGGCACATATTTGCACTGATAGAAGCCGATATCTATACAAGTACATTAGTCGCCATGTCCATCCTCGTCCCTTCGCCAATTGCCAGTTCGCCTATTCTGAGAGAAAGTAAAGAGGAAAAAGACAGAATAGAATGACCGTGCGTTCATTGCTTCAGGCTCCTCCATGCTCTCTCACAGTTACAGACAAACCGAAATCCATCTGTCGAAATGCTAGAGGCCACGTCCATTCAATCATAACCTGCGCGTCCTCTTCCTCTGGTCACTCAAAGCACCAACCATTCGTTAACATCTCCTCCATCGAAGGTCGTCGTGAAGCACCGCCGGCCCGCCCAAGAGAACATCCGCGACGAAGCTCGCCGTCACAACTTCTCCACCCACAAACATGGCTTTTCCGCCAAATACGTTCCATTCAACGCTGATCCCACATCGACTGAATCTTACTCCCTCGACGAGATCGTCTACCGCAGCCGCTCCGGAGGCCTCCTCGACGTCCAACACGACATGGACGCTCTCAAGAAGTTCGACGGTCAATACTGGAAATCACTCTTTGACTCCTGAGTCGGCAAGACGACGTGGCCTTATGGCTCCGGCGTTTGGAGTAAGAAGGAGTGGGTCCTCCCAGAGATCGACAGTGACGATATCGTTAGCGCCTTTGAAGGCAATTCCAACCTTTTCTGGGCCGAGCGTTTCGGCAAAGAGTTTTTGGGTATGAATGATTTATGGGTGAAGCATTGTGGGATCAGTCATACGGGTAGTTTTAAAGATTTGGGGATGACTGTCTTGGTGAGTCAGGTGAACCGGTTGAGAAAGATGAATCGGCCGGTAGTTGGTGTGGGGTGTGCTTCCACTGGGGATACTTCTGCTGCTCTCTCTGCATATTGCGCTTCGGCGGGAATTCCATCCATCGTTTTTCTCCCTGCAAATCGAATTTCGATTGCCCAGTTGGTCCAACCAATTGCAAATGGGGCTTTTGTTTTGAGTCTTGACACAGATTTTGATGGGTGCATGCAGTTGATTCGTGAGGTTACATCAGAGTTGCCAATCTATCTTGCCAACTCTTTGAACAGTCTGAGGCTTGAAGGGCAGAAGACGGCTGCCATTGAAATATTGCAGCAGTTTGACTGGGAGGTGCCAGACTGGGTTATTGTTTCCGGCGGAAACCTGGGCAATATCTATGCTTTCTATAAAGGGTTCAGCATGTGCAAAGAACTGGGGCTTGTCGATCGGATCCCACGACTTGTCTGTGCTCAGGCTGCCAATGCCAATCCGCTGTACCTTCATTACAAGTCAGGATGGACTGAATTCAAGCCGGTGAAAGCTAATACAACTTTTGCATCTGCCATACAGATTGGAGATCCACTTTCTATAGATTGAGCTGTGCTTGCCCTCTAGAATTCGGATGGGATTGTGGAAGAAGCAACTGAAGAAGAACTGATGGATGCTATGGCCCAAGCAGATTCGACTGGCATGTTTATATGTCCTCATACTGGTGACAGCATTGATTAAACTTAGGAAAAGTGGGGTTATTGGCCCTACTGATCGGACTGTAGTGGTTAGCACTGCTCATGGGCTGAAGTTCACACAGTCCAACATTGACTACCACTCAAAGGAGATTGCAGACATGGCTTGCAGGTATGCTAACCCACCAGTTCATGTAAAAGCAGATTTTGGGTCAGTTATAGATGTTCTAAAGAAGTATTTATTGAGCAAGACTCCAAAACATTAGTCATCTTGTGCTCATTATAAGTTTGGAATGTTTGAATGTTTGATTCTCCTCGTTTCTGTTAGTTATTGCCGTTGTAGTTTTATGCATTCTTTCTTGGTTGCCTCAATATCTGTAGCATTTGATGCCAAGTTTCCGAAGTAGCAATATTATTTGAAAATTACTGATAAAGCACGTTTGGTCACTGATTTCTTTTTATTGGTATCTTTTATTCTCTTTGCTGCTGCCTTGGATTACTTTGCATAACTTGATGTTCAAGTTTGACTTAGATATCATCAAGGGAAAATGAATCTCCACACCTGAATTGTAATCCTCAAATCCACACTCAATCCAAATACAGCTTTTAAGTTCTGAAAGAAAAATGAGCATTACTCATAAACATGCATTGTAATGCTTATTGTTTCTTAGGATATATCAGTGCTATGAAGTTTGCTTTTGCTTGGCCATAATGAGAAATACCAGAGATCCAGCTAGTAAAACTTAAATGATTTCCAGCAACTTGGCACATAGAAATCCTCTTATAAACATATATAATGCCATTTCTGCATTCTAGTGCTGGAAATTTTTTGTTTTGCAATATCATCTATTACTTACTATACATTCTTCTGCAAGATGACGAGCAGTTATTATGTAACTGTGATACAAGTATTATATGGAAAGGTAGAGAAGGATTACATGGAGGAGGCTAAGATTCAAGCAGAGATTGCACTATTCCCTGTCATAGTTGTCAGGAAGGGCAGCAGGGTAAAGCTGGGCGATTGTGGGGCCCCTAGGTGATGAAAGAAACATTAGATTACCATTATTTATATTAAAGGTTTAATTGAAGACGAGGCAATAATCATGAATATCATTCTGACATGAATATTTGTGGGGGAGGGGGTGTTATCTTGAAATTGGATGGTAATCTAATTTGGGTTTTGAGTGGCCCCCTTGCCACATGAATATCATTATCCATGCAAAATAACAACATACCATCATCATCTAAGCCTCATCCTAATTATATGGGATCGGCTACATAATCTTGCTTTGTCATTCCTTTCTGTTTAATGCCATATCCACTGTTAAATTGTTGGTGCTTAAATCATTTTTTGTTATTCCTACATGTCCTTTTAGGTCTACCCCTACCCCTTCTAGCCCCTTTCATAATATATCATTCCCTTTTCTCCCCCACTAAATGTTAATATTACAACATATTATTTATTTCCTAAAACCTGACATTTTTTCTGTTATGTTACACTTCTGGTAGAGTGGCAAATTCCCATCTGTGAGAAACTAAGGATTGCATTGCTAATGTTTCATTCCTAGTAGATTGCATGACTTTTGTGCAGAATTTGCAGCTATTGATCAAAATTCATTGTATACTAAAAGAAAAAAAGGTGCAAAACAAGACTCAACACCCATTGACTTCTTAAGACAGAGAAAGGCTTATTGTGGGGGTAGGATCTGTTAGACTGTTAAAAACATGTATAATTGGCTACCGGCTAGGTAACACAATCAAGAGTGAACATGGCAATGATCCATACAACTGGCATGTACACTTGATTAGTTAAGGTCCCATTGTACGTGCCTTGTTTGTAGCAGATGTGAAGCCTTTATTATTGTATTCATTTTGGTACAGTTCACATTTGATAATGGTCATTTTTTATATCTGACTTCTTAAGCTTCAAGTTAATGCTTTCACAAATCTTTAGCTTTCTCCACTAGAGATGGTGTTACACATTGTCAGTAGCATCTGATCCAAGTTTAAGTAAGATGGATCAACTAATAAAGTTAACAGCAGAAACCAATTCAATTGAATGAAAGCGCTTGTTGTCATTTAAGACAGATTAAGACAATGAGAAATCATTTCTGAGGTATCATCAGAACTGAAACTATTGAAGGATATATTCATAGTTCTGCATTTATCTGTTTGTTATGCTAAAAATAATGAACAAAAATGAGTTCTAGCCTTAAACGCTAAGACCTACTCAATCTCTAAAGGATATTTTTAGAGATTAACATTGCAAGGTCCACTTGCCCACCATCTCTTAATTCTTGATTTCTTCATTTGGTTTCAGTTCGCAGTTTTGTACTCCAGTTTTGTAGAATTCACCATATTGACAATGAACATGGAAAGCGATAGATAGATATTGTAATTTGGCATTTACATGCTTCGGAGCTGGAAGGTGGTGGCTATGGCGTGGCATTGACTATCAAAGGTTCAAAATACCGCAAGATATCCACATGTATCATACGGTACAGATCAGTTTTTGAACCCACCAATACACCAAATGACCAAGTAAAGGGCCAAATGGGAGAAAATGCAGCAAGTATTTGGTTGTCCAGATATGGGAAACCAGGATTTATTAAAATGGGAGTCACTCAGTTATTTGCCAGGTCTTATGAGTGCAATTTAGACGGGCATGTGTAATTGGGTTGAGCAACCATTGAAATTTGAAGAGCCGAGGCCTGAGGGCCCGGGGCCCAATCCTCCCCCAACATGGCAACAATGCAACAATGCAACATTTCTGCATCTGCCAGAATGGTGTTTGGTAATTTTACGGAAAAAAAAAAAAACGAATGGTTTTTGGTAAAAATAATGTATGTGTCTTGTTCTGTGGGCGTTTATTAAGAGAGTGTTTATATAAACATTTATCTGAAAAACGCTGTTTTAATAAATAAAAGCGTTTCAGTTTCTGCATTTTCTCATAATCGCCCATGGAACCAAGCATAACCAATGCGGATGCCTTGTAGACACACACACACGCAGCCATGGCAAAAGCTATGTTAATCCTAAGAACATATAATCTCAAAAAAAAGAAAAAAACACAACTGGATTTACCAAGAATCTGGGGTCAACCAACAATCGGCCCATCACAAACAAGAACAAAATCAATCTAAAATCATTGGAGCCATCACCTTAACAAATCCTATATTTCAGTATTGACTGCAACAAGTTCCAAATCAATTAAAAGAAAGCTCTAATCCCTTTTGCCACCAGTCGTGTTTTCTAATACAATACAAAGAGAGCTTCTTGACGACTGAAGGACAAAAGAGATTTTTTTGCAGTTTCAACGTCAAAGCTCTCCACGATGAATGATAATAGCAATTCAGAGCAGATGCATTTGGATTTGGGCCTAAGAGCAAATTCTCTATGTCCACCCACCAATGAGTTTCTACTTTCATGAGTAATCGTACAATGATATGCTCTTATCGTCGGACACACTCGCAAGCCGACCTGCCCGGACACCAGTCCCCCCTGGCGGGCGGAATGCCACCCCCCAAACCTGGTCCGTGTGATTACTCATTGTCTGCACTGAGGCCCTCATGTTCAAATCCCAAAGCCGCACAGTCCGATCACTTGAGCCTGTTGCAAGTGCCGCACCATCTGGGTTTGCATCCAAGCTCAAAACCCAGCTTGCATGACCTGACATGGCTCCAACCAGGCTCTTGCCATCTGCATCGTACATGTGCACATGAGCATCATCTGAGGCTGAAAATAGGACCCGAGTGTCAACAGGGGAGTACACAAGTGATCTCACGGGCATGGAGTGACCCTCCAGGTGATGCAGGAACTTGGCTCGTGCTACATCAAAGACGGAGATTGTGCCATCCATGGAACCACAAGCCAGTCTTCTCCCATCTGGACTCCATGCAACTGAAAGGACGAACTTGCCACTGCCACTCTTATCAGAAGGCTTAGATCCTTCTGGACGTGGAACAGACAGAGTTGCTATTAGTTGCCATGTTGCAGTGTCCCATAACTTAACTGATGCGCTGCCTCCGCCAGCAACTGCTAGAATGGTGCCCTGTAAAGAGCATAATCAATTTGTTATCTTTGTGATTAGAATAATTAAATAAATATATAATTAAAAAAAGCTTGTGTAGTTTAGTCATAAAAATAAGGACTGGGTTAAAGTTTGGTAGTTCACTGAACTTAGTTCTGTAATCCATGTAAGCAATGCAGAAAATCTCAGCAAAAATAAAAGTACAGTTGTAACTAGAAATCAAAAAGACCAGAAAAAAAAAAACAAAACAAATTATAGTGTGGATGTGGTGAGAGGCATAAACCTCTCCCCCATTCATGTAATTGCAACTTAGCTCAAAACATATTTGCGCTCATAACCCCTTGTTTTGCTAAAGTGTGGGCCATATGGTTTGCCAAATAGGGATCATTCACATAAAGGATGGCTCATACATGCATATGATATTGAATGAGAAGTCTTGGGCATCGTATTGTGGATGACTTGGCTCAGTAACCTTGCCTTCAACCTTGATTTTTTTCTCAAACAAGTAAATTCTAGCAAAGTACTATACAGGTGTAGAAAAGTCATTACCCAATGTTGGCCCCATCTGACTAGTTATTTGGTCTTGGGAGGGGTGGACAGGATATGGACTTAACCTTTGGCTTTTATTTTTGGTAAAGTGACCTCTCTCAAACTTGAGCCAACGTTCTCATACTTGTCAATCCAAAGATTTTACCATTACACCAAGCACTAGGCAGATGTATGGGCAAAAAACAAATACGAAGTTGTGTTAAGTTAAGCTTGATGTAAGACATGACCTATGCCAAAACCTAATAATAATGGTAGGGAAAGAAAACACAGAAACAGCATAAAGTTGTTTTCTATAGTGATCCCCTTGGTCTTGACTGTCTCCAACATAAATTCTCCTAAGACTCACCAGCACTAGCTAATGAGTGAGCCACACTATTTGCTGATCTAGGGACCCAATTGAATGACCACAACAGACTAGACCCCTCTTGACTGTCTCCAACATAAATTCTCCTAAGACTCGCCAGCACTAGCTAATGAGTGAGCCACACTATTTGCTGATCTAGGGACCCAATTGAATGACCACAACAGACTAGACCCCAAAGCTCTAGGACATCTGACCAGAAAATGCAGTGTCCGTGGTTGTTCCAGCATTCTTTAGGCCAAATGGCATGACCAATTAACAGAAGGTTCCCCACTCCGTAACGATGAAAGTCTGATTTTGGTTTTTGTCAGCTGTCTTCAGTTGTATCCTGAGAAAGCATCCATAAGTGCAAAGACAGCAAAGAATTTCCAGAATTTCCAATGAAGCTATGGTGCTAGAACTTCCAACCAGCTGTTGCCAACTTCAGCCCCTGTAGAATTGCTAAATTTCTGCTCTTGAAGAATTTCCAACCCCAGCTGGTCATGAAAAACTTGGCACTGTGTATCCCCTGTCACCTCTAATTTTTACCCTAATACACAACATCCCCAGATTACCAACATGGCAGCCATCAAAGTTCAATTTCCACCTGCCATGGTGTAAACGGGACGGAACAAAGGTTGGTTCTTATCTCATTTAGGAAATGCATCAACCTCCATGGACCCACCTTGGCTCTCCTTGCTCACTTGATGGCATTTACCAAGTCTCCAAGGACTAAAAATAACCTTGGTCTGCTGATCAAAAAAACTTTGGTATCATTTGCTTGACAATCGTGGAACCTGTAAGGAGGGCAATCACTTTGGTTTTAGCAGCAACCATGTCACCAATCAACAAAGTATTGCCAAAAATTAGAGTGTGGGTAACCAGGAGACAATCTTCTACACATGAACATGTAAGATTAGCTTTCATGTGTATTTTGGAGGCTGATGAATTTAACTACCCAAAACAATACTAGTGCTATTACCATGATGTATCAGAAGAGTTTCCAAGTGAAAAGTAGAATGGCTATAATTTGTTAAATCTGCAAAGTGTCCCTTTTAGCATGTAAGTGCGTTCATGATCAATATTTATGAATAAAGAGTTCATACCCAATGGCAAAGAACAAAAATCCTGCCAATACCTTCAAATTGTGTATATATTTGTGTTTGCATATGACTGTGATTTCTAATTTCGGTTGTCTACAGACAGCTAATGAGCAGTCTGATTCTGGCAATCAATTATGAAATAAAGGTTTTTCTGTATTCCTTGAACATAGAATCGTTATTGCACAGCCCTCAGCTAGAGAAAGTATAAAATGGTAATATTTGTGCAATAGGGATTGTTTCTCCAAGGTACTCTTTTTTAATGGTTAAGAAAATTAAAGTGTCAAAGTAGGGAAGTCCCATAAATGAGATAAGAAAAACCATAGGTCAGTTCTCAAAATAGACGCCCCAAGACTACCCCACAGTTACTGTTCCCATAAAATCCTTCCAGATTCGCTCTTGAGGCAAAAATCCCTCTCCTCCCTCTTTTATCCATTTAATCATGACTTTGGAATTATCCTCCAAGGCCCCAACCACAATGATGAATAATCTAGTTTGGACTAACGACTTAATCAATGCAGATAGGTGGAAACCAGAATTGCAGTACCTGTAGAACATCCATCAGAATTTAGCTCTGTGGTACCTAAAGGAGGTAGGTGTTTCCACGTAAAACTTAGAAGCCTAATCTCAAATTGAGCACTCCGAACTAGGTTGGAGCTCAGAAGTTAATTGGGTTTTGAATATTTTAACCCATTGGAGTTGTCATGCACCAATACAAACACCATTTGGCATTGACATTAAGAAAAACAGAGTCAGGCAAGCAAATAATTGGTCAATCCTTCTATCGACTATGCATCAAAGAACAGGGAAAAATGATAAAAAAAAAAACAATGTCTAAATACTAATTTTTCACGTAACACTATCAGAAACCCGTGAGAAGCTGGGATTACGAAGTAAGCATAGGAAAGGTGAAGGTTATTAACCTTAGGATCAAACTTCATTTGCCAGACTTCTGATGGTGGAGCTTCGAGAGTGGCAATTGTGGCGTTCGTATCGACATCGAAAACCCGAACAAAGCTATCGAGAGAAGCAGAAGCTGCGATAACACCGGAAGGATGGGCAGCAACCGAGACCACGCCGAGGCAGTGCCCTGTATTAGTACCCTCCAGGACGAGCTCGTCTGGTCGCCATAACTTCACAGTCTCGTCGAGGGAGCCAGTGAGCAGAAGAGCAGGCCGGGCGTCGGTTGCAGGAACCCAGGTGACAGCCCATACTGATTCTTCATGAGCATTTTCGATCGATTTCAACCCTGCAAGCTTCATTGATAAATTATAAAACCCTAGAAGCAGAAACCCTAAAAACAAAGGCGAGGAGCAAGAAAGCTCTCTCTCTGGCGCGTTTCGTTTCTGTCTGACTTCTTTTTGATTCGTAACCTCTGGCTTCGGTTGAGTTCGAATTCTTTGCTTGGTGGCCGGCCCGTTTGCTGTTTTCAGTCTACTGCTTTTCTTGTGTGCAGCCTGGCACCTGCTTAACGATTTTGGTTCAATACTTGACGTATGGAGTACCCTATGATTTATCAAATGGGCAAAAACTTACCTATTCTTCGAAAAATTATTTAAGGTATTCTTATGGTTTTTATAATAAAAATTTCATTTTTATTCAAAATTAATGTCAAACAAATCTTAAAAACCCAATCCAAATTCAGCCTAAAAATTATTTAAGGTATTCTTATGATTTTTATAATAAAGAATTCACTAGGGAGGGGTCCCGAGGGCTGAAATGAAATTACAACATTGCTATTTACTATATTAAAAAATACAATAGTTTCTTAATAATAAATTTGCAATTATAAGTAATCAAGTCTTGAAACTCATATAAAGACTTAAAAGAGATCATCATGTGCTCGTTTTTTAAATATTACTTCAGCAAAGCATCTAATATAAAAGAATACGATCATACAGTGATAGTTTTGAGTTCTACTTCATAGTTGTCTTTTGTTTCACATCGAGAACTCCTAATTGACTCGGACAGTAGGACCATTCGGCCTGAGAACCGTCCAGGCAACCGGTTCCGTTTTACTCCAAACCCAGTCCCTGGCAAAAAATCGTTGAATAAGTCAACGACCTATTGACCCGAGTGTTCGAACAATCGACCCGTTGACCTGTTCAACGGTTTTTGTCCATTTTTATTTTTTAATTTTCATTGTCAGAATGGGCCATTCGTTCGAATTGGACAGTCGAACCGTCGACCTGGAAACTGATGGCCAAAACGGTTCCATTTCTAGGTCATTTTTTTAGATGTCAATAATTAGACAAAATAACTTTGTAGTCATAGTCATGGGAAGGGTGGACATTGCAAGGGATTCCAAAACCTTGAAATGTAAATCCAAAGTGACCTCAAACACATAAAAAGATTGGTCGTGAATCCACCAAATAGGGTTGTTCATAAGAAGACCCAAACCGACCAAACTTACCAACTCGGTCCAACCCAACCTGAGTCAACCAGGTTTTCTTTAGCGTCGATCAGTTTCGGGTTACTAAAAAGCATAAACCGATGGGTCGGTTCGATTTCGGTTTCTGCACATGAAAACCGAAACCGAACCGACTTAGTTCCTAGTTAGTACTTAGTAGTTAGTACCTAACTTAGTTTCTACTTTCTAGTTACTTATAGTTTCTATTTTCTAGTCTTCTCTTTAGGAATGCCATTAATGGCAAGCATTGCAAGACAAGGAATGCCATTAATCCTATTAATAGCTTCTTGCATTTTTTGGAAGGTTTAAAGAAAGTACCCTATCCTCTAAGGTCCTTCACACCAAATAGGTAATTACAATTAGGTGTCTTTTTTACTTAGATTAGAAGCCTTCTTAAAAATTCTAAATTCCAGTCTTCTTTATCTAACACAATTTGACTTTTTCTTTTCTTGGTAACTTCTAACTTGGTCCGCCCTTACTCCCTTAGCCCCTCAACTCAAGCACTCAAACCGACTAGGTCGGTTTTGCCTAACACAGGGTCGGTTTTGGTTTCATTTTCAGGCAACCCGACCAAGTTGGGTCAATTGGAAAAACAACACTAAACCGACCCAACCCGGCCCGTGAACAACCCTAACACCAAACTGAAAAAGCCAAGGAAAAAGAAAATAGAAAATTGAGTCCAAAGTTCCGCTTTGAGACGGAGCTAAACATACATGCAATCAAAGAAAGAGACAAAAGCAGATTGTCTTGCAAGAAAGTTAAAAAAAAAATTGCACATGAAAACCCAAAGAAAAAACAAAAGGGTAGAAATAAAATGGTGGTAAGCCCTAGACCGTACACGCTCAAATAAAGCCAACAGTAGAAGAAACATTTGAATAGTAAAAATCCAAAAGCATAAAAGCCATAGTTTTCAAACTACCATTGATCCGGATAGACAGACATTTCAGCCCAAGAACCCTCTAGGCAACCGGTTCCGTTTTACCCAATCCCGGTCCCTAGCTAAAAGCAGCTAAATCGATCAATGACCCATTGATCCAAGCGATCGAACTATCAACCCGTTGACTCGTTCAATGGTTTTTTATCATTTTTTTATTTTTTTAATTGGGAACCGTCTAGGCAACTGGTTCCATTTTATTCCAATCCCTGTCCCTGGCAAAAAAACCATTGAATCGATCAATGACCCATTGACCCAGGCGGTAGCGTTGTCGACTTGTTGACCTATTCAATGGTTTTTGGCCGTTCTTTTTTTTTTTATTTTTGTTGTTAGAACGGGTCATCCGTTCAAACCGGACAGTCGAACCGTCGATCCAAAACCAGTGGCCAAAATGATTCCATTTTTGAGTCATACGAGTCACACGCTTGAATGACATAGCACATATGATACTACTTAATGGACCTCACACACTCGATTTTTTGCCTGTAATTTTTGTTGAAGAAGAAGACCAAACACACACAAAAAAAAAAAAGAAAATGAAAAATAGGAACATACCGCACACGCTCGAATAAAGCCAAAAGTAGAAGAAACATTTGAATAGTGAAAATCCAAAAGCTTAAAAAAACCATGGTTTTTGAACCGTCATTGATCCAGACAGACAGGCATTTCGGCCTAGGAACCGTCTAGGCTACCGGTTCTGTTTGACCTTAATCCCGGTCCCTGGCTAAAAACTACCCGTTGACCCGTTCAATGGTTTTGACCATTTTTTTAAGTGGAAAGCGTCCAGGCAACCGGTTTCATTTTATCCCAATCCCGGTCCCTGACAAAAACCGTTGAATCGGTTAATGACCCATTGACCCAAGTGGTCAAACCGTTGACCTAATGGTTTTTGGCCATTTTTTTAATATTTTTGTTGTCAGAATGGGTTGTTTGTTCGAACCAGACGGTTGAACCGTCGACCAAAAAATCGGTGGCTAGAACGGTTCCATTTTCGAGCCATATGAGTCATACGCTTAAATGACATAACACGTACGATACTGCTTACTGGACCTCACACACTCAATTTTTTGCCTATAATTTTTGTTGTCATAATGGGTCGTCCATTCGAACCGGACGGTTGAATCACCATTTTTTTTTAATTGTGAACCATCCAGGCAACTGGTTCCATTTTACCCCAATCCTGGTCCCTGGCCAAAAACCATTGAATCGGTCAACGACCCATTGACCCTAGTGGTCGAATCGTCGACCCATTGATCCATTCAATGGTTTTTTGCCATTTTTTTATTTTTTATTTTAATTTTGTTGTTAGAACGGGCCATCCATACAAATTGGATGATCGAAACATCGACCCAAAAACAGGTGGCTAGAATAGTTTTATTTTCAAGTCGTATGAGTCATGCACTTGAATGATATAACATCTATGATACTACTTAATGAACCTCACACACTCAATTTTTTTCTTGTAATTTTTGTTGTTAGAACGGGCCATCTGTTCTGACTAGACAGTCGAACCATCGACCCAAAAACCGGTGGTCAGAACGATTCCATAATTTTTTGCTTGTAATTTTTGTTGTCAGAAAGGGTCATTCGTTCGAACTGGACAGTCGAACCATCAACCTAAAACCGATAGCATATATATAATATATATTAAATTCTTCATTGAGAATTTTCAATGAAGATATATATAAGATTCTTTTATCCAAAATTAATGCCAAACAGATCTTAGAAGTCCAATCCAAGTTCAGCCTAATACTTTATAGGGATAAGTTGACTACACTCCACCCTAGAACTCTGAATTTAATTGCAAACCTACAATAATTCAAAATTATAAACACCTCCACACACCCATACTCGCTTGGCCGCCCGTGAATTAACATCAATTCTGAACTGGCACTGATGAAGGAAGATTTGGCCTGACCTCACAGTTATGCGACATGTGGCAAAAACAACAGCTTGGCACAAAAGCAAGCCTAAAGCACGAACACCAAGGGGACACCAGCGGACCGAACTCCCTACTGGGGGCCCGAACTCACCCTTGGCCCCAAACCAGAAAGTAATCCAAGCTAGCCTACCTTGTAACAGTTCAGGATACACCTCGCCGAACTGGCCGATCTTGTAACAGTTCGGAATACACCTCGCCGAACTGGCCGATCTTGTAACAGTTCGGAATACACCTCGCCGAACTGGCCAACCTTGTAACAGTTCGGGATACACGCCGAACTGGCCTACCTTATCAGTTCAGGATATACCTCGCCGAACTGGCCAACCTTGTAGCAATTCGGGATACACCTCGCTGAACTGGCCCGCCCTATACATACCTCCGAACTCAAGACTTCGCCTCGCTCACCACTCCGCATCACCTTCTGGGCACCAAAACCAAACAAGTCGTACCATGCCTGACACTGAGGAAATCCGTACCCGAGGGCACCCGACTGACTTGGGATCTGATGCTTGACGGCCGCACTCTAAAACGGCCACCTGTCACCGCCACCTGACACCGCCATCTCCATTTAGAGAGACAGTTAGGCAGTGGCGGTTCTGTCCCAGCAGAAAGGACGACTACCAAATTGACAGACGCAAGAGTAATCATACCCGACCTGACAAGGGCCTCAGAGCGAGTGCGCGAAGTGATTATAAGAACCCCCTGCCCCCAACAAACAAGGTATGCGAACTTTGCACTATCTGGTCTACACTACCTTTGAGAGATTATTGACTTGAGCTTCGGAGTTATCACACCGGGTTCTCCCCGGAGCTCTCTTCTTTCCCATTTCAGGCTCCCCAACGCTCCAGCTCAGAGGCGAGTTCGTTGACAGATAAGACCGGCCGGATTGCGCTCCATCAATTGGCGCCATCTGTGGGAATGGAAACAAACGGAGAGCAACTTCATGCTTCGGCAGTGTGCATTGAGCAGTTCACCATCCCCCTTTCAGCGGATGGGATCCCAAGCTTGAATGTGCCACACGCGGTGGCGCCTCTCCCACTACCCATCGAAACGAACTTCGCGAAACCAACTGCTGTCCCACTGGCAGCCCGCCAAAACCAGATAGATGATCTGATGCAATGCATGCGGGCAATGCTGGCCCAAATGCAGCAGTTCTAGCAGCACCAACTCCAGCAACACTAGGTGTTGCACCACCTCTCCCAACACCATTATCAACAACGATTCCCTCAGCTACCCTTGAGCCAGCCACTCCCCCCCCACAGCACCCTGTTTCAAAGCCGGTCAAGGCCTCCCCCCAAGGTGGACGACCTCACCAAGGAGAGGCTTCCCGACCGCAAAAGCCCCTAACAGTCAGGCCTCATCCCCGGGCCGAAAGCAAAGAAAGATCACCCCCGCCTCGCAGCCTGCAGGTGGGTCAAGAACCTCGCCAACAAAGTCACCTCGGTGCTCCAAGCCCGAGTTCCCACTCACGGAGAACCGCTTCAGCGCCTTAGCAGCAGGCCAGCAACCCGGGCCCATCGAGCTCGGAAACACGGAGGCAAGCAGCGCCAGCACTAGACCCACTCAAAGAAGGCACCGGCGAATTCGCCGAACTGCTACTCGCGTGCTACCCGAGCTCAGAAGCAAGGAAGAAACAAGCTCGGGCGAGGTAAAAACCGTCCCCATTCTCTTAGTTCCTTCCCCCCTTTCAGTAGAACTTTTGGCAGTCCCCTTACCTAGAGATTTCAAACTCCCTTCTCTGGACAAGTATGATGGGTCCTTCGACCCTAACGACCATGTCGACGCGTTTCAGTCGCAAATGCACCTCGCTAGGGCAAGCTAGTCGTGCATGTGCATGGCCTTCACCACCACCTTCAGAGGGGTGGTCCGCACCTGGTACCGGAACCTAGCTTCCGAGTTCAATAAAAAGCTGACCCCAGTTCGTGCAGATCTTCACTGCGCACTTTGTCACCAGTAAAAGGTGTCCCAAAACCGAGGAAAGTATCTTCGAGGTAATCCAAAGAGAGGGAGAACCCATCCGGAGCTACATCAAACGGTTCAATGAAGCATGTTTGCAGATCCCTCGGTTAGACCCCGCGGTACAGCTCGCCGTGGCCAAAAGAGGGGTGACGCACAAAGAGTTCAAGTGGCACATGGTGACCAGCCAGCCAGCAACCATGGCCGACTTCCTCAAGCTCGCGGACAAGTTTATGAGAACAGAGGAAGAGATCAACCAGAGAATCGAAGACGGGGTTGAAAAAAGAAAAAGAGAGGGCGAGCAGTCCTCCAACCCCGGTGACAGAAGAGGCCATAACCGAGAGGTGAAGCTGAGCCAGCCGTCCCGACCTCCCTTAGCAATTCAGACGGATTACACGCCATTGAACGCAAGGTGGACCAAGATTCAGATGACGATCAAGGACGTGCCTTATGTAAAGTGGCCACCTCACCTGAAGAGCAACCCCAACGAGAGGAACAAAAATTTATATTGTAGTTTTCATAAAGATCACGGTCATAGCACCGAGCAATGTAATAATCTCCGCGACGAGATAGAAGGACTCATCCGTCGCGGGTACTTAAGAAATTTTGTACACTACGACAATAGTAATAAAGCAGGTTGGCAAGGGGAACACGGGAAGGATGCCCCCGAGCCAAGCAACAGACCGGCCGAAGTCTTGCAGCGACCTCCCCCAGAAGAAAGGCCAGTCCGGGGAACCATCCACGTGATAGTGGGCGGTTCGGTGGTGGCAGGATGCACTTCGGCAGCAGCAAGGACGTCAGTTCGCGAAGCAGACCGAGAGGAGCAAAACCCTCCCAAGAGGCCAAAGAAGGAAGAACCAATCTTTTTTACAGAAGACGACGCGCGATGTGTTCACTACCTCCACGACGATGCGCTCGTCACAAAGCTAAGGATCAGCGACTTCGAAGTCTGGCGCATGCTGGTCGACTCAGGCAGTTCGGCGGACATACTATTCAAATCGGCGTTCGACCAATTGCAGTTGCTGAAAAGCGATTTGAAACCCGCTCAGACTCCTCTGGTAGGCTTCTGCGGAGAGGAAGTCAAGCCATTGGGAAAAATAGCAGTACCTGTGGAAGTCGGCACATGGTCGTGCGCGGTAAGACTCAACCACGATTTCCTGGTGGTTGCGACCCCCTCCCCATACAACGCCATAATAGGGCGACCAATTACGCATATTTTGTGTGCAGTGGTCTCCACCTATTATCTGGCAATGAAGTTCCCCACGGACTTCGGTGTGGGGGTAGCGCGGGGTGACCAACTCGAGTCCCGCAAATGCTATGTTGCCGCCCTAAAGGGAAAAAACAAGGCAGCCGACGACCTCGAACTAGAGCGACCTGCGGAGCAGGGCGAGGAACGAGCTTCGCCCACTGAGGAAACAGTCGTAGTCCCAACCTCGGCTACAGATTCGACGCGAACTCTACAAATCGGCGCCTCTGTCAAGGAGCCTTTGCGAACTGAATTGGTGAGTTTCTTACTCCAAAATTTAGATATTTTTGCATGGTCCGCGGCAGATATGCCCTGTATTGACCCTGGCCTCATAACTCATAAGCTTAACACTGACCCTATAGTCAGACCCATTAGACAGAAGAAATGAAACTTAGCCCCAGAGCACTGGAGGGCGGTCGACGAAGAAGTCGAAAAGCTCCTCGCAGCGGACTTCATAAGGGAAGTTCATTACCTGAGCTAGGTAGCTAACCCAGTGCTAGTGAAAAAATCCAACGGCAAGTGGCGCATGTGCGTCGACTACACCGATCTGAACCGAGCGTGCCCAAAAGACTGCTTCCCCCTACCTCGAATTGACCGCCTCATGGACGCGACCTCGGGACACGAGCTGCTAAGCTTCCTGGATGCCTACTCAGGCTACAACCAGATTAAGATGGACCAGTCCGACCAAGAAAAAACCAGCTTCATTACCGAGTTCGGCCTGTTCTGTTACAAGGTCATGCCCTTCGGGATAAAGAATGCTGGTGCGACCTTTCAAAGACTTGTAAATAAACTTTTTCGGCCTTTAATTGGCACGAAAATCGAATGTTATGTAGACGACATGGTCGTCAAAACACAATTTTCGTGAGAATTAATAAGAGATTTGGATTCTGTCTTCCAAATTCTGCGTCAGTATAACATGAGACTAAACCCAAACAAGTGTGTATTCGGTGTCACATCGGGTAAGTTTCTAGGGTACATTGTCAACCGGTGCGGCATTGAGGCAACCCGGACAAAATAAAGGCCATTCTTGATATGAGACCACCTCGGAAAGTAAAAGAAGTTCAAAGGCTAAACGGTCGCATAGCCGCTCTGAGCCGCTTCATGTCCAAGTCGGCAGACCGCTGCCTGCCTTTCTTCAAGGCAATCAAAGGCAAAGGGTTCGAATGGACCCGAGATTTCCAGCTCGCGTTCGACGAGCTAAAGACTTACCTTGCCACCGTACCAAACTTAGCCAGACCCGAGGAGGGCGAAGTCCTAGAACTGTACCTCTCGGCGAGCGACGAAGTGATCAGTTCGGTATTAGTAAAGCAAGTAGATCGGGTCCAGCGGCCTGTCTATTATGTTAGTAAAATTCTGCAGGGAGCAGAAACAAGGTACCCGCAGATAGAAAAAATTGCCTACGCACTAGTGATATCAGATCGGAAACTTCACCCGTACTTCCAAGCTCACATCGTCGTTGTCTTAACCGACAAACCCCTAAGACAAGTTTTGCTGAAGCCCGAGTTCTCCGATAGGCTGACGAAATGGGCCATCGAAAGCGAGTATGATCTTCAGTAGAAACCCCGGACCACAATTTAGGCCCAAGCTCTGGCAGATTTTATCGCCGAGTGCACTTTCAGCCACGAAGACCTACAGGTCGTGCCCGAGGTCCCCAGTTCGGGCGAACCCAGAGCTCCCGAGCTAATAGAGTCTGAACCCCGTGAAGTAGCAACCAGTGTGGCATCTCTCCTGGTTAGGCGAAACGCGAACTGGGATGAGGAGCCCTGGATCCTTCACGTGGATGGTTCCTCGAACCAGCAAGGCAACGGGGCTGGAATAGTCTTATGCGGCCCGGGTGGCACAAAATTAGAATACGCACTACGCTTTGAGTTTGCGGCATCCAACAATGAGACAGAGTACAAAGCACTGATAGCCGGGCTGAACTTAGCGCGAAAGGTAAAGGCAAAGCACTTGGTCATCTGCAGCGATTCCCAGCTCGTAGTCAACCAAGTTACGGGCGAGTATGAAGCACGCAAGCTCTCCATGATCGCATATTTGGTGAAAGTAAAAGAGGCCCTGGTCAACTTCCAGTCACACTTCATCAGGCAAATCCCGAGGTCAGAGAACACTGAGGCCGACGCTCTGTCCCGGTTAGCTAGCACAAGTCACAACAACGTGAGAAGCGTGTACATAGAGGATTTACCTCGGCCTAGTATTCTCGGGGGGGGCTCCCGTCATCGAAGCAGAGCCGAGCAGGATTGACCAACTCGTGAGCTTCCTGATAGACGGAACCCTCCTTGTAGAACGCAATGCGGCCAAGAGGGCGCAGCGCCAGGTAGCCAAATACGTCATAATAGACGAACGGTTATACCGACGGTCCTACACGCTCCCCTACTTGTGTTCCCTGCGACCTGCCGAAGCCGAGTTCGTACTCCGCGACACTCATGAAGGCCTATGCGGCGAACACTTGGGGGTAGAGCACTCGCCCAAAAAGCACTTCGACAAGGATACTACTGGCCAACGATGAAGGCAGAAGCTGTCCAGCTCGTCAAAAAATGCGACAAGTGTCAGAAATACGCCAATATCCACCATCAGCCTGCTTCCGACCTCAAATACCTCGCTAGCCTGTGGCCCTTGCACAATGGGGCATCGACCTCCTGGGACCATTCCCGCCAGCAACAGGAAGAAGAAAATTCTTAGTTGTTGTAGTAGATTACTTCACGAAGTGGATAGAAGCCGAACCTCTGGCAACTGTTACGACCCGGAACATACAGAACTTCTTTTGGAAGAACATAGTATGTCGTTTCGGGTTACCTCAGGTACTAATTTTTGACAACGACAAATAGTTCGATGACATCAAGTTCCAAGAGTGGTGCCAAAACATGGGGATTCGGCAAAACTTCACATCAGTCGCGCATCCACAGGCAAATGGTCAGACGGAAGTAATGAACAGAGCCATCCTGCGCGGACTGAAAGCATGTCTGGATCAAGCTAAGGGACTATGGGCCAAAGAGCTACCAAGTGTCTTGTGGGCTCACCGAACTATAGAAAAAACCGCCACGGGAGAAACCCCCTTCAACCTCACCTACGGCACTGAAGCAGTGATCCCGACGGAAATTGAAGTACCAACATTGCGACTAGAAACGTACGACGATCGGACAAACGGAGATGTAAGGGACCTCGCACATATCCGGACAGCGGCCTACCAGCAGTAGGTAGCTCGCTACTACAATGCCAGAGTAAAGCAACGAAGCTTCTGAGTCGGCGACCTGGTCCTTCATAAGATTATGGTGCCCTAACCAGCATGGGCAAACTTGGACCAAACTGGGAAGGGCCCTATAAAGTAAAGAGAGCACTCGGGGGTGCATACGAGCTCGAAACCTTGGAAGGCAAACAAGTACCTCGTGCGTGGAACATCGTCAACTTAAGGCGATACTACATATAAACCGCCAAACGAAGTGGACAAAATCAGGTCCTATGGGCCATGATGCAGAGCCAAAAGGAACATCGGCATAAACAAGCAAAGAAAAGTCAGGCATATTATCAGCTTGGCAAAAAATCAGTTCGCTGCAAAAGACTCACGGCAAAACAGGTCGCGGAAGTATAATAACCCAGACAAGTGGCATATTATCAGCTCGACAAAGAAACAGTTCGGGAAAAAGGAACACATGGGCAAAAAGATTATCTATTTCGTTGCAAGAAATAGTACATTGGCCATCAGAAGGCACTTACAAAAAAAAAAAAAATTTACATGCCCCGAGCTACTTCTTCGCCATCAGAAGGCACTTCAACAACACCCGGAGGCTCTGCCTCTCTTTCAAAGTCCGGCTCGCCATCGGCAGCATTGGCCATCTCCTGAGTTATACGCGAAGTGGATATGGCACTAACATCAAGGTCGGGGTACGTGTTCCGGATCATCCGCCGACTCAGTTTGAACCCCCTCCTGTAAGAATCCACCATCAGATCGTCAAAACGCGGAGAGGCAATGTAGTCTTCAATGGCCTTCTTCTTGGCGTCTTCAATGCCTTGGAAAAAAATCTGCGTTTTCTCCCTGATGTCCTTTTGAAGATATTCGACTTGATGCTGCAAATCCAACTTCAAGTCTGTCATGTGCTTGACAATGACCCCCATGGCCTCGGCATCACGCTGAGACCTCGCCTGCCTGGCCATTGCGACACGAGCAGCCTTTTCGGTAGCATAAGCGGTCACCTCAGCAGCTCGGGTATTCGCCTCTGTAGCACGGAAAGCCTCTTCAGTAGCATGAGCGACAGCCTCAGCAGTTCGCGCCTGTCGCGAGCTCCTCTCCACTTGGGCTGCTAAGGCATGAATTGAAGAATTCACCTACCAAAAGAAACAAGTGAGCAATGACAGCAAAAGCAACAGAAAATGAAAAAGGTAGACAAAATCTGACTTACCACCATAGCATGAGTTACGGCGCGGCAGGCGACCTGGTTCAAAGGAAGATCGGTCCACGTCGCGATCTCCTCAGGGAAAGTAGCCTCCCTACTCTTCTGAAGAGCGTAGTTCGGTGTCAACACGCTCCTGAACTCCCCTTGAGCTCCCGAACCCGAGGGCCCAGTCCGCGTATGAGCAGACCCAAAGTGAGCAGGAGCACTTGAGTATGTAGGAGCGCCCGTATAAGTGGTTTCAGCGTAAGGCACCTCGGCAGCTTCATGCATCGGTGGAGTCACCTCGGGCTCCCTGGGCAGATCCTCCGGCATGTTGTCTGGAACTTGAGGCTCATCTTCCGGGGGCAGCTCGATACGAGTTCACTTGGCGACTCGCTTCCTCCTCTTCATACCTTGGAACAGATGCCCCCACGAGTTCTCTCCGCATCCATCACACCTGCAGAAACGAGTTCGACATCAGAAAAAATAAAGGAACAAAGCAACAAGAAACCGCAGAACTAGAAACCTACCCGAACTCAGGCCGGCCGCAATAAGCTTGGCCTCCGTTAAGTAGTAATGGCACTTCAAACCTAGCCGTGCCCATTGCCGGAGGCCCTTCACCGTCTCTTTGTCGAGAATAACACCTGAATCAGGAGCGACCTCACCCCACCTAGTTTGAAAGGGCCATCCTTGTGCACTTCGCACACCGAAATAGTCCCGCTTCCACGCCGGGACTTTATTAGGAAGATCGTGCAGAAGCTTAAAGCCCGGGTGAGGAGAATGGCAATACGCCCGTCTTCCCCCAGGAAGAGAACCCGCCTGTCTCTTGAGCATCAAGATAGAGGAGAATATCTCTAAGTCTAAAGGGAAATTTTGCTCGCAAAAAAGGGAGACTGTCCCCACCAGGTTCCGAATAGAGTTCGGATGAAGTTGGCCAATGGTGACACCGAAGTGGTTTATGACTTCGACGAGAAGGGGGGGAAAGGAAGTCGCAACCCCGCAGCAAGCTGCTCTCGAAAAATCACAATCTCATCAGGACCGTGTTCCCAAGGAAAGCTACTCGAAGGAATAAAATATGTATACCCCCAGGCAGATTGTAAGACACAAGTATAGATTGAAGCCCCTCAGGCGTCATGGTTGAGGGACCAAACCTGTCTAGCATCCGACCTCGGCGAGAGGTAGATGCCAAACTGCCCGAAGCGGCTTGGCCTACTGGGTCATAGTCCTCAAGTTCCACCTCAGGATCACTGAGGCAGTCGGGGGATACAGCTCGGTTTGTAGAACCTACGTTAGTCCTACTTGAAGAGTCGTCTGAGCTATCAAAGCTAGACATTGAGGAAAAGAGGTGGATTCAGGAAAGTACTCACTGGAAGAAAGTTTTGAAGGCTCCGGAGACGGGAACAAGCCAAAAAACCTTGGAGGCTATGTAACCAGCCTAGACGCGAGCTGAAAAAAACTTGGACTCGAGTTGAAAAGTTGGACGCGAGCTGAAAAAAACTTGGACTCGAGTTGAAAAGTTGGACGCGAGCTCAATAGGCAAACCGCATAAGTGACAAATCGACTGGGGTCCCCCACTATTTATAGCTACAGTAACCAAGAACCGACCGTGCAAATCAAAGACGACCCGACGGCCCACATTTGCGCTGACCGCACGTCCCCTGAGGTCAAGACGTGATTGGCGCACATCTTTCCAAAAAAGCAAAATGTCAGCGCTCGTCTTTTTTAAACCGACGTCGCGCTGACACACGTCTTTCTGAAACTGACCGCGCTGCACGTTTCCCTAACAAATGCCAGCGCACGTCCAGCAGTGGCGCGCCTTTTTCTGACCCGCTGTCACGTCCCAGCGGCGTGAATTTTTGAAATTCAAAATGCGCCGTCAGTTTCCCGCCTTCTCGGAAACCGAAGAACCCTCGCAAAAGCAACTCGCGCAGTCAAGATTCAAAGGACGGGACAAATCCACCTACCACCTCGCAAAACTCCCCGCACCATGGCAAGACCCTTGGCACGAGGAGTGGGGGGCAATTGATGAAGGAAAATTTGGCCCGACCTCACAGTTATGCGACACGTGGCAAAAACAACAACTCGACACAAAAGCAAGCCTAAAGCGCGAACACCAAGGGGACACCAGCGGACCAAACTCCCTACTGGGTGCCCGAACTCACTCTTGGCCCCAAACCAGAAAGTAATCCGAGCTGGCCTACCATGTAACAGTTCGGGATACACTTCGCCGAATTGGCCGATCTTGTAACAGTTCGGAATACACCTCGCCGAACTGGCCGATCTTGTAACAGTTCGGAGTACACCTCGCCGAACTGGCCAACCTTGTAACAGTTCGGGATACACCTCGCTGAATTGGCCAACCTTGTAAACTGTTCGGGATACACGCCGAACTGGCCTACCTTATCAGTTCGGGATATACCTCACCGAATTGGCCAACCTTGTAGCAGTTCGGGATACACCTCGCCGAACCGGCCCACCCTATACATACCTCCGAACTCAAGACTTTGCCTCGCTCACCACTCCGCATCACCTTCTGGGCACCAAAACCAAACAAGTCGTACCATGCCTGACACTGAGGAAGTCCGTACCCGAGGGCGCCGCACCCGACTGACTTGGGATCTGACGCTTGACAGCCGCACTCTAAAATGGCCACCTGCCACCGCCATCTCCAGTTAGAGAGACGGTTAAGCAGTGGCAGTTCTGTCCCAGTAGAAAGGACGACGGCCGAATTGACAGACGCAAGAGTAATCATACCCGACCTGACAAGGGCCTCGGAGCGAGTGCGCGAAGTGATTATAAGAACCCCCTACCCCCAACAAACAAGGTATGTGAACTTTGCGTTATCTGGTCTACACTTTTCCTTTGAGAGATTACTGACTTTAGCTTCAGAGTTATCACACTGGGTTCCCCCTGGAGCTCTCTTCTTTCCCGTTTCAGGCTCCCCGACGCTCCAGCTCAGAGGCGAGTTTGTTGACAGCTAAGACCGGCCAGATTGCGCTCCATCAGGCACCTATCCCAATTGTACAATAAAACTAAGATTTTTGGGGTAGACTGAACAGTAAAAACCCCTAATCTAGATTTTCTTCAAGATAAATCCTACTCCAATAGTACTTAATTGAACAATAAAAGTTTTTTGTCATACTAATGGGTTTGTTATTACTAATAAATTGAATAAATAAAAATACCCTTGCATCAGAGACATGGGAATCACATTGAAATCAAAGTCTTGTATTTTTTTTTTGGTATTTAACCCAATACATTAACAAAGGCAGGTGGTAATCGTGGGACTCGAATCACAGCATATCCGCTGGGACTATCATTCTAAGCCACCACTCAGTTGGTTAAGTCTTGTAGTTTTATCTTTGAAAATAAAGTTTGTCCTAGATGTTGGCCAAACTGATGTAGGTAGGGTGTCAATGGGGTTTGGGGTGGACTCAGTCCTTATCAAACTAAATTTGAACGGATTGAACGGACCAATAAAACATACTTGATGATGCGCAATCCGGTTGGTCCTAGTTGCCGGTTACCTCGCCTTTGACGAAATTGGAGGTGCTTGAAACAAGGAAGAAAATTGAGACTTCCAGAGAGACGGTTGGAACACTTCGAAGCTCAACTTAATACTCTTGAGAAGGCAAGGGGAATGAGGGACTTCAAGACCAAAAAGCACAAGAATCACATACCTCCTTCTTTGGGGGAAGGGGGCCTTTTATAATCACCCTAGTACACTCACTCCCATACCTCTGCCAGATAGGGCATCATCACCTCCGCCAAATCGGGTGTCATCATCTCTACCAGATGCCAATTCAGGTGTCATAACCTCTACCAGTTGCTAGTTCGGGTGTCATAACCGCCATTGCCAGTTGCCAGCTCAGGTGTCATAACCGCCACTGTCTTCCTTGTCAGGGCCGTCTCTGCCACGTCTGAGATGGCGGTGGCAGGTGGCCATTGGAGGGCGACTGTCATGTGTTGGACCCCTTATTAGTCAAGCGCGCCGCCTCTGTGTACGAGCTTCTTGGGTGTTAGATACGGTTGTTCAGTCAGGCGAGTTGGAGCCGAAGTGGTGTGCGAGGTGAAGTCTTGAGTTTGGATAGAAGTGTGGCCCAAACTGCCCTGGGGTGAGTCAGCTTGGGTTTTTGCCCTTGTGCTCCTTGTAAGGCTCAGGACCTCTAAGGGAGAGCTTGGGTTCTTCCTTGGGGAGCTCGGGTCGTGGGTTACTTTTTTGGGGGAGCTTGGGACTCCTTTTCTCGGAGCTCGGGTTGTGGGCCCGCTGCCATGCCGAGCTGGCGCTTCTGCCAGGTCACTCTCGGTTGCTTCCACGTGTCGCATGGCCAAGGGGTCAGGCCAAATCTCCCTCCATCAATTGCCTCCCCACTCCCCGTGTCCGAGGTCCAGACCCGACATGGGGAGTTCATGGGATGATGGTGGATTTGCCTCGTAACGCTTTGGCCTTGGTTTGGAGCTTCTTCGATCTGATCTGCTTGTGTTTTTGGCCCAATCAGGGTCGGCTTGGTTTGACCAGGGGTCAATCCCGGTTTGCATGCAGCTCACGCGTGAACACCAAACGATTTTAAATCTTTGAACATCAAAAATGCGCGCTAAACTAACTTCACCTCGGGGGGCGTGCAACTAGTTTTGCGGGGAGCCATTGGATGGTTTTGATCTTGGCTGTTAATGCGCGAGTACAATGGCTATAAATAGTGGGGGGGCCCTGGTCACTTTTCTTCGTCATTCTTCAGCATTTGTTCCTTGAGCTCGCGTCCAAGGCTATCAACTCGCGTCATTCTTCGTAGTCTGGTAGCTTTTCCCCGGTGAGTCCTCAGCCTTCTTTTTGATTCATTGTCTAGCTCGGGAAGCTTAGATAGTCTTCTGGAGGGGTCAGATGCTGGTTCAACGAACCAAGTTGTTGCCCCTGACAACCTTAGTGAGGCCGAGGCGGGGCCCAAGGCAGAGCTCGAGTTCGAGCTCGAGTTCGAGCCCGTAGGCCGAGTCACCTCGGGAAGCTTGGCATCCACCTCCAGTCGAGGTCGGGTGCCAGATCAGTTCAGGCCTTCCACTATGACGCCCGAGAGACTTTGGTCCCTTGTTGCTCAGTATAACTTACCCGGGGAGTATACTTATACTTTACCCTCGGGCGACTTTCCTTGGGAGCACGGTCCAGACGAGATCGTGAATTCTAGGAGTAGTTTGTTGTCGGGCTGCGCCTTCCTTTCCATCCCCTTATTGTCGAGGTCATGAATCACTTCAACGTTATTGTCGGTCAGCTCCATCCGAACTCCATTCGTAACCTTTTTGGGACCATCTCCCTTTGTTGCGAACATTGCCTTCCATTGGACCTGAAAATCTTTTCCGCCATTCTTATGCTCAAGAAGCAAGCAGGTCCCTTGCCCGGGCGTAGGTGGGCCTACTACTTGTCTCCTCGTCCAAGGTTCAAGCTTTTGCACGATCTTCCGAATAAGGTCCCAACATAGAAGCGGGACTACTTCGTGGTTCGAAGTTCTATGGGGTGGCCATTTCCCACCGAGTGGGGATTGGCCGTTCCTGATTCTAGTGCCACGTTAGATGAAGAAACGGTGAAGGGCCTCCAGGACTGGGCTCGGCTTGGACTCAAATGCCAAGTCTACCTGACGAAGGCCAAGCTTATCTAGGCCGGTCTGAGTTCGGGTAGGTTTCTTGCTCAGAGGCTTGCTTTTGCTTTGTTTTTTATTCTCGTCTTTTGACGCCAAGCTCTTTTTGCAGGTGTTATGGAGGCAGAGAAGACTCAAGGTGCGAGCTTGTTTAATGGTATGAGGAGGAGGAAGCGAGCTGCTAAGCGGGTCCATGCCGATCCTTCCCGGGTTGCGAAGCCTGAGGCTCCGAGAATGGAGCCTCCTGGGGAGCCCGAGGTGGCCCCTCTAGTTCAGGAAGCGGCAGGGGTTCCCTATGTCGATACTGCTTATACATAGGTTGTGCCTTCAGGCTCGGGAAGTCAGGATGGGGCTGGGAGTGTGCTGACGCCGAGCTACGCTCTCCAAAAAAGTAAGAAGGCTATTTGCCCTGAGGAGGTCGCGGCATGGGCCGATCTTCCTCCACAACACATAGGCGCACGAGCTGCTACTCACACCATGGTGGTAAGTCGAAGTAGTTTTTTTTTTTTTTGTCAGGCTGATTTGTTCTTGTTTTGGCATGGAGAAGCAAATGCAAGCTGCCGAAAAGGCTTCCTGTGCTGCGTGAGTCAAGCTAACGAGGTCTCGGAAGGACAACGAGGACTTAGGATTGGTGGTGAAACACATGGTGGACCTAAAGCTGGACCTGGAGCATCAGGTCGGGTACCTTCAGAATGATATCAGGGAGAAGACTGAGATCTTCTCTCAGGCCATTGAGGAGGCGAAGGTGAAGGCTGTTAACGATTACATCGCTTCGTCACGCATTGATGACATGATGGTGGGCTCGTACAGAAGGGGTTTCAAGTTGAGCCGATGGATGATAAGGAACATGTACCCCGAGCTCGACATTAGTGCCATAACCACTTCGCGCATCACTCCGGAAATGGCTGTAGCAGTTGATGATTATACGGATTCCGAAGACGAAGCGGTACCTTCACGCATTGTCGATGTCCCTTCTGAAGGCGAGGAAAATGTACCTTCGGGCCTGTGAGCTCGTTGCTGTTGTTTTTTGTTTTTTATTTGGAATGAAATGTAAGCAATATTATTTTGCAATGAATAGTCCCCCTTTTTTGGTTAAGTGTTGGGCAGTCATTTTCTCTTTTTGCCAAGCTGACTATGTTGCCGAACTGCTAGACTTAGGCCCCAAGGCGAGTTAACATAGTAAGGTGATACGCTCGATCTGTTCTCCACCCAGGTTAGTTAACATAGGCTTAGGATTGGGCCCTGAGCTATGCACCTCGGGATCCATACTCGTGCAGCTTGCTTCGTTGATGAGGTGCCGAGGTCATCTTTAGCTCGGCATTCTGGCCCTTACGGTGCCAAGGTCCTTGTTAGCTCGACATTCTGGCCCCTAGGCTCTGGTAGTGGCTCATGGCCTGCTTAGTTTGATAATTTATAGGTAATATCGTCTTAAGTTGACGATGTTCCATGCCTGGGGTATCTGTTTACCCTCCTGGGTTTCAAGCTCATATGCTCCCCCGAATGCTCTCCTTACTTGGTAGGGTCCTTCCCAGTTTGGCCCGAGTTTGCCAATGCCGGGCTCAGGTACCATGACCTTGCAGAGAACCAGGTCGCCGACGCGGAAGTTTCATCTCTTAACTCTGGTGTTGTAGTACCGAGCTACCCTTTGTTGGTACGCCGCGGTCCTGATGTATGCGAGGCCCCTCACCTCGTCAAGTAGGTTGAGGTTGGTACATAGCTCGTCATTGTTAGTATTGTCGTTGTATGCTTCCAAACAAAGTGAGGGGATTTCAATTTCGACTGGGATGACTGCTTCCGTGGCGGTCTTCTCTATAGTTCGGTATGCCCATAGGACGCTGGGCAGCTCGTTTTCCCATAACCCTTTAGCTCGGTCTAGCCTGGCTTTTAGTCCACGGAGGATAGCTTTGTTCGTGACTTCTGCCTGACCGTTCACTTGTGGGTGGGCAACTGACGTGAAGTTTTGCCGGATCCCCATGTCTTGGCACAACTCTTGGAATTTGATGCCCTCAAACTACTTGCCATTGTCGGAGATCAGCACCCGAGGTAGCCCGAAGCGGCACACTATGTTCTTACAGAAGAAGTTCTGGACGTTTCGAGCTGTGATGGTTACAAGAGTTTCACCTTCAACCCACTTTGTGAAGTAGTCTACTGCCACTACTAGGAACTTCCTTCCTCCTGTTGCTTGCGGGAATGGCTCGAGTGGGTCGATACCCCATTGTGCGAAGGGTCACGGGCTGGTGAGGTACTTGAGGTCGGCAGCGGGTTGGTGGTGAATATTGGCATGCTTTTGACACTTCTTGCACTTCCTGACTAGCCCAACGGCGTCTGCTTTCATTGTTGGCCAATAGTACCCCTGTTGTAGTGCTTTCTGAGTGACGGCCCTGACCCCTAGGTGTCCGCCACATAAGCCTTCATGAATGTCATGGAGTACGAGCTCGGCTTCGGGAGGCCGCAAGCAGCACAGGTAGGGGAGCGTTTAGGATCTTCGGTACAGCTGTCCGTCTATCATGATGTACTTGGATGCCTGGCGTTCTACTCTCTTGGCGGTGTTGTGGTCTGCGAGGAGGGTTCCGTGTAGCGGGAAGCTCGTAAGTGGATCAATCCAGCTCGATTCTTCTTGGGCGACAAGAGCGACCTCCTTTGCCCCCCGAAGAATGCTAGGCCGAGGTAAGTCATCTATGTACACAGTTCTCATGGTGTTGTCACTGGTGCTGGCTAGACGGGATAGGGCATCGGCCTCAGCGTTCTCTGACCTCGGTATTTGCTTGATGAAGTGTGATTGGAAGCTAAGTAGAGCCTCCTTTACCTTTTCTAAGTAAGCGATCATAGTTGGCTTGCGGGCTTCGTATTCTCCTGTAACTTGGTTGACCACAAGCTGGGAATCGCTGCAGATAACTATGTGTTTTGCCTTTACCTCTTGCGCTAGGGCTAGTCGGCTATCAACGCCTTGTATTCTGCCTCATTGTTGGATGCCGCGAACTCGAAGCGTAGTGCGAGCTCCAGTTTCGTGCCACTCGGACCGCGGAGAACTACACCGGCTCTGCTGCCCTGCTGATTTGAGAAGCCATCTACGTGAAGGATCCAGGGCTCTTCATCCCAGTTCGCACTCGGCCTAACTAGGAGAGATACCGAACTGGGTGCGACCTCATAGGGCTCAGACTCAACCGGCCTGGGAGCACCGAGCTCACCTGAACTGGGAGCCTCGTGTTCAACCGGGCTGAGGACCTCAGAGCTAAACGTGCATTCTGCAACAAAGTCCGCCAAGGCTTGAGCTTTGATAGCGGTTCGTGGCTTGTACTGGAGGTTGTACTCACTGAATTTGATGGCCCACTTCGTCAATCGACCAGAGTCCTCGGGCCTGAGTAATACTTGCCTCAAGGGTTTGTCGGTGAGGACGATGATGGTATGGGCTTGGAAATATGGACGGAGTTTGCACGCCGCAATGACTAGCACATGGGCTAGCTTTTCTATCTCTGAATATCTTGTTTCTGCTCCCTGCGATATTTTACTAAATAGTAGATGGGTCGTTGGACCCGATCTGCTTCCTTTACCAGTATTGAACTGACCACTTCGTCGCTTGCCGAGAGGTACAGTTCTAAAACAAAGGTTTCTAAAACATGAAACAATCCACTCGAACCCTTTGCCTTTTATTGCCTTGAAGAAGGGTAGGCAACAATCTACTGACTTAGACATGAAACGACTCAGAGCGGCTATTCTGCCATTTAGCCTCTGAACCTCTTTCACTTTTTGGGGTGGTCTCATATCTAGGATGACTTTTATCTTGTCTGGGTTGGCCTCAATACCGCGTCGGTTGACGGTATACTCTAGGAACTTACCTGAGGTGACACCAAAGACACACTTATTTTGGTTTAGTTTCATGTTAAATTGATGCAGAATTTGAAAGACAGAATGCAGATCTTGTATCAATTGATGCGAAAACTATGTCTTGACGACCATGTCGTCTACATAACATTCTATCTTTGTGCCAATTAAGGATTGAAACAGCTTATTCACAAGCCTTTGAAAGGTTGCCCCAGCGTTTTTCAGTCCGAAGGGCATAACCTTGTAGCAGTACAGTCCGGACTCGGTTATGAAGGCGGTTTTTTCCTCATCGGCCGGGTCCATCCTGATTTGGTTGTAGCCCGAGTAGGCATCCAGGAAGCTTAGCAACTCGTGTCCCGAGGTTGCGTCCACTAGGCGGTCAATCCTAGGGAGGGGAAGTGCGCGGTGAAGACTTGCACGAACTGCGTCCAGCTTCTTATCGACCCGGGGGCCAGGTTCCTGTACCAGGTGCGGGCCACTCCTCTGAAGGTGGTAGTGAAGGCCACACACATGCAGGACTCGCTGGCTCTCGCCATGTGCATTTGGGACTAGAAAGCATCGACGTGGTCATTGGGGTCAAAGAACCCATCATACTTGTCTAGGGGAGGGAGCTTGAAATCTTTGGGCATGGGAACCGCAAGGAGTTCTGATGACAGGGGGGAAGGAACTGAAAGAGTAGGGGCAACTTTCACCTCGTCTGAGCTTGTTTCTTCTTTACCTCGGAGCTTGGGCAGGATGCGGGTGGTAGCTCAGCGACTTTGTCGGTGTCTTCACTGCTGCTTAGAAGGCCTAGTATTGGTGCTACTTGCCTCGGTGTTGCCAAGCTCGATCAACCCAGACTGTTGGTAGTCCATGACCAGGACGCCGAATTGGTTCTCTGCGAGTGGGAGCTCGAACTTAGAGTGCCGAGGTGCTGACTTGATCGGCAAGGAGGTTCCTGATCCACCGGCGAGCTGTGAGGCGGGGGTAATTAGTCTTTCCCTCCTGCCCGATGATGAGGCCTGGCTCCTAGAGGGGTTTTGAAGTTGGGAGGCTTCCCCTCGGTGAAGGCACCCGCCCTGAGGGGAGGGCTTGACCGGCTCCGGAGCAGGGTGCCGAGTGAAGGGTTGAGAGATCCATCACATGGACGCCCAAAGATTGTGGAATAAGGGGCGAATTTCAAAAATTTTTCTCTCCCTTCAACTGGGAATCACATTCCCTATTTAGAAAAACATATTTTCAAGGATAAATCTTGAACCTTAAACTGAACCAGATCTGAACCAAAAGGAATGGGAGAGAATGATACCTGATACGGAGAAGCAATATCTCCCAACGAAGGTGTTCACGCCCAAGGAAGGATCCAAAGACTGCTCCCATTGAAGATGGCGCAGTGTAGGATGGAGCAGAATCAGCAGTGTTCTTCCCCAAGAACTCTGTCATTCGCAAGAAACAACAGGATGGAACGTGAGCACAGCTCCCTTTTCAATCATTTCTCAAAGAATTGATGTCAAGATCCAATCTTGACTTCTCCCACAGCTGGAGATCGAACTGGCAAACAGGGCGGCAAGAGCAGGGAGGCGGCAAGAGAGTATTCGCAGGGTGCAGAATTCTCTCTTCTTGATTTCAGCACTAAAGAGGATCTGATGTGTTTCTTGGTCTCTCTCTCTAGGCTGCCGCCCCCTCCTTCCTTTTGTTAACTTGAAAAGATCAGCTCCTAATCCCATTAGGAGGTGCTTATCCAAATCATATTTGGATCAGCCTTCTCTTATAATGATAAGGATAAACCCTTATCTTATCTGCAGATTAGATTAGCTTTATCCTAATCTTATTAGGAGGTTTCTATATCTGAATCACATTCAGATCTGGACTCTCTGAGTGGATAGGATTAAGACTCTGTCCTAACTGCTAATCCATCTTAGAATTCACCCCTAAATTAATAGCCCAGTTCGAAATGGGCTTTAGGCCCATTAAGCTTATGTGCTCACTTAACCTTCCTAACTGCTGCCCAATTGGGCTTCCTTGTATGGCGTGGGACCCAAGCATTGATCTACACATCAGCCACATGGGTTCGGCCCAGCCATTGTTACAAGGCCTGGTCGAATACACTGTTAAAGACAGTGCACCCCCTGAAACCCATCAAATGGGCTCTATGGGCCCAACACTTACCGTAAGTGGTCCCTGGGCCAAGCCACCTTGTAACACCCAGGGACTGTGGGCAGATGCAAGATTAGCCCATCAGGTATTATCCTCAATGGTCTTACACTTAACCTCTCAGCCCATAATGATCATACACTGCCCGACAAGAGAAGACCTCTCCCTCGGCTGCAAGGAACAGTGTTGCACTCTCCACTTATATGGATCCCGGGAATTAAAACCTTTTGCAAACATTTTAGAAACCATAATGTATATACTTTTATATCTCATATAAAATATACTTCGCAAAAACAAATTTCAACGGTTGAAATCAGCTGCCGGCAGTCTTGGTTTCCAACAGTGAGAGTGCATCCCCGATCATTACCTTTGTCCGACAAAGGGGCTGATCCTGTCACTATGATCACCCACTCAGATGAATTCTCGGATTGTCCCAACATACCCAGGTTTTGACCCCCGCTAAGGATCTCACTGATTGGTACATCAAAGACAGCCCGATCCGACACCTAGTGCAGTATCATAATCGAGTCTAGGGGTCGGGTGTAACTTTCCAGTTTTTCCCATCAATCTCCAAGGTCCAGGGCAATACTGGAAATCTGGTCCAGTTCAAAGATTCAATTAATCCCACACTGTATGTGCCTAGGGTCTCACCCCGGTAGCTGAGACAAGCCACCCCAACCGACTTGGTGGCACCACAGTGTCAGCCTTGTCAGGATAGATCTCCCCAGACTGACCCACTGGCTGTGAACATTCTAAACTAACACGAGTCTCAATAAGTGTCCAGTTTAAGGGTAATACACAGAAACATACCAAGGGATCATGAATCAAATATGTACTTTTATTCATTTACAATAAACTCATAAAGTACATCAATTTTGATTGAAGCTAAGGGCATACAAAACTGTCTAACACCGAGGTGGGAGATGTGGTTGGTTCAGAGGCAGTTGGGGGAACTGCTGTTGATAGTAACACCGAGAAATGGGGTGCAGTACTTGCTGTTGATGGAGCTGATGTTGCTGGAACTGCTGTATTTGGGCTTGCATTGCCTGCATGCACTGTATCAAGTCATCAAACTGGTTATGGCTGGTCGCCAGATGGACAACAGTTGGTTCGACGAAACTTGTCTCGACAGGGGGGGAAAGGGAACATTCACAGGTGCCACCGCACTCCGTGCATTGAGGCTAGGGATTCCGTTCGTTGAGAGGGGGACGGTGAATTGTCCGTTACATACAGTGGCGGGCTGAGGGTGTTCCCCTACAACATTCAAGTCGGCGTTGTGCCTGTTGCTGCTGGAGGAAGCCATGGAAGCTAAGGTTTTTTTTTTTTTAGAGAGAGTTAAAGGTTAGGGGAGGCTTTTTGAAGTCTTCCCACAGACGGCGCTAAATGATGATGCGCAATCCGGTAGGTCCTAGCTATCGGTTACCTCGCCTCTGACGAAATTGGAGGTGACTGAAACAAGGAAGAAAATTGAGACTTCCAGAGAGACGGTTGGAACACTCCGAAGCTCAAGTTAGTACTCTTAGAAGGCAAGGGGAATGAGGGACTCCAAGACCAGAAAGCACAAGAATCACTTACCTCCTTCTTTGGGGGAAGGGGGCCTTTTATAATCACCCTAGTACACTCATTCCCATACCTCTGCCAGACGCCAGTTCGGGTATCATAATTCAGCCAGTTGCCAGTTTGGGTATCATAACCGCCACTGCCAGTTGCCAGTTCGGGTGTCATAACCGCGACTGTCTTCCTTGTCAGGGTCGTCTCTGCCATGTCTAAGATGGTGGTGGCAGGTGGCCATTGGAGGGCGGCTGTCACGTGTCGGACCCCTAATCAGTCAGGTGCGCCGCCTCCGCATACGGGCTTCCTGTGCGTCAGGTACGGTTGTTCGGTTAGGCGACTTGGAGCTGAAGTGGTGTGCGAGGTGAAGTCTTGAGTTCGGATAGAAGTGTGGCTCGAACTGCCCCGGGGTGGGTCAGCTCGGGGTTTTTGCCCTTGTGCTCCTTGTAAGGCTCAGGACCTCTAAGGGAGAGCTCGGGTTCTTCCTTGGGGAGCTCGGGTCATGGGTTACTTTTTTGGGGGAGCTCAGGACTCCTTTTCTCAGAGCTCGGGTTGTGGGCCCGCTGCCGTGCCGAGCTGGCGCTTCTGCCAGGTCACTCTCGGTTGCTTTCACGTATCGCATGGTCAAGGGGTCGGGCCAAATCTCCCTCCATCAATACTGAAATGGACCAATTCAGATTTAATGGTCTTATTGGATTGTATTGGATATGGTGCATTTGCAATGGATTTATATTGAATCGGATCAAATTGAACCAGTTCATTAACATAAAAGTACCTAGTTTAGAGTTGGACGTAATCTAAATTAAAACCAATTTAAATGTATTCATCTGATTCGATTGGTCCTAGTCCATATGTAATGGATTCATACTAGATCAGATTGGATTGGGCGAATATGCAGTTCGTTGACAGCTCTACTAATGCATTAATCCTGTCTTTTAAGGCTCTGCTTTGGAAATTGATCTTAGTATTAGATACCCAACTTCACTTTGCTTTAATTTGTGGAGGAAGAATATAATAGATTAGCATTGCATACATTAGATCTGATAGTTAATATAATGATTCATTTTATTTGAGAGACAAAGAGATCTTTTCATGCATAGATGCATGAAAGGTGTAGAACCGGATGCTAGATTTGAATTTCCCCTAGTACAAGAAACAACAAAACAATGTGTGTCCAGGAGCCTTGTTCCACCAAGTTGTTGTCATGCCCTACGGCCCCTTTCAAGTACTAGCAATGATGCTTACTGATGGAGAAACTCAAGCTTTTATGTGGATAGAATGTCGAACCTAGTAAAGGGGATATGTACACTACCTTATTCTCCAATTAACTTTGATGACCTAATGCTGAAGATCGTATTATTCAAGCTCAAATACTTGGATCGAAGGTCGAATCTGCCTCGTGCATACCCCCCAAGAAAAACAAAATGTTGTGGGACCAAATAACTATTGGGTGAAAGATGACTTCGTAGAGAAATAAAGAGTTAAGGGATACCCACTATGATGGTGTTTGGCTCCTTTACCGTTTGAAATGGAGAGTTTGTATGGTGAAATGATACCGGTTGGTGTCATACAAGCATTTTTTTAATAGAGTTTGAAATGATATTTGGGTCTTGTTTGCTTTTCGGTAAGTTATTTATCTGGGTAAATTTTTTTTAGTAAACACTTATCTAGGTAAGTGTATTTATCCATATTCTTTTATTTCTCATGTAAATAAGGTAATGCCCATTTTAACCATAAAAATTCATTATTAAAAAAG
Organism: Nelumbo lutea; assembly: GCF_056320005.1. Classification (NCBI taxonomy): domain Eukaryota; kingdom Viridiplantae; phylum Streptophyta; class Magnoliopsida; order Proteales; family Nelumbonaceae; genus Nelumbo; species Nelumbo lutea. Next base: position 3,529,696 of record NC_142689.1, read on the forward strand.
ATATTTTTGTCACATTCAAGTGTTGACAAATTTCCTCCTAGGTGAGAAAGTTATTTGCCCAGTTAGGCGATGGGTATCACTTACCCAAATAACCAGGAAAATAACTGTCCCCACATAAATTCGAAAAAAGAACATAGGATTCTTGGTTAATGGGAACCAAAATCCCATTGACCAACTTTCCCCCCTCTCAAAATCCAATAAAAAGAACGCCGCCTTGGTTAAATCTTTTATCAAACAAATGTTTTTCTCAATTTGTGTGAGAATCATCGATTGGGAGAAGCTACTTTTTAATGCTTCCCCTAACATTAATGTGTTTTTTCACTGTTCAGCTTATGTGATGCCTAATGAATTCTAATGACACCTAACTGACAAAGAAAAAAAAAACATAAAAGAAAAATAACATTTTCAATGTTTTTTCTTATTTTTCGAGATAAATACCACACAAAATAACATTTTAAATAAATGCCAACAGAACTAAATAACCCCCAAGTCTATTAGGCACGTTGGCCTAACAATTTCCATCTATCTAAATTAGTGCAATAGTAAGTGCTATGCTTGTGTGTAACATTAAATGATAAAAACAAACAACCTTATATGGATTTTGAAATTTTGATTTAACATTTATCTCTCCACAAAAATCAAGTCAAATATCTATCTTATACAATATTAGTGCAAGTGCAGGTATTGATACAAATTTAACCTGCACAATTATCCACTATGTAGGGACTTTTTTTTTTGAATTAAACAAAGACTTTATTGCTGGATGGAATGTGTAAAAGATACAATAATCGACTCCTTCTTTCTCGTCTTGAAGCTTTACAACCTGCCCTATTTGCATCAGAAAAGTATAACTAGTCTTTTGATACGACACTTCATATATTATAAATAGATCTGTCGAAACAAAACTTTTTTTAGGTGATCAAATCATTGCTCTTCTTAACAAAGATATTCTTTAACTACCAAGGATTAGAAGCGGGTGCAAGTCAGGCACCAAATTACGATATACCAGGTGCATGTAAGATATCAATCAGTTGGTTGATAAGGAATCCTATTAATCGTTGTAACTTGAGGTTGAATTCTGCCTACATTTGAAGAGGGGAAGGGGGGTATGGGCAAAATACTCAGATTGGAATACACTTCTAATCAGTAATGCCACGCAGTACGCTGGTTTGTGTTTGTAAACCAAATGAAAGACAAATATAATCGAACTGAACGCCCAATTACCGATTCATTAATCGTTGGGCTAAAGATTCTAACCATGACTTAAATTAAACTTCTTAGATAACAGAAGATATAGACATATTAGAAGTGGGCTGCATTACCATATTGAAAAATATTATTGACTCTCATCAATATCCATTGCGGTGAAACTTGTCTTTAAAACGTTTTGCATTTTTTTGCAAATTAGGTATAATAGAGAGTAATCTCATACATATATGATGAGATATGTATTATTTATTAATACATATATGATGTGGTAAATTAGTAAAACATATTTCATCAACACAACGTCAATATACCAAACACGCCCTTAATATTTTATCAAAGATTATGTCCGGGTTAGTGAGTATAAAGTCGGGTCACATTCTGATTTAGCTTAACCCGTACTTAACCCCAAGACGCTGACATACTTGTCGAAGGCCAGAAGAGCTCTTGCGTAAAGGAACAGTTGATCCGTCACTCCGCATGTCACCCACGTGTGAGAAGGATAAGTCATAAGTTTCCCGTAGCCAAAGTCTTTCCTTCCTGAGCCACAACACATCGCCCCCGTGCATTGGGAACATCTCCTGTAAATGCACGGGGCGCCCTCGATCTTGGTGGGGAGCCCATCTAAATTCTCCTTCCGCGGGTAGTAGGCTCTTGAGTCTTGAGTTCTAAGACTTCTTTATTTTTTCTGTTGATATTTAAATGCGATTGAGGGCACGCACGCTAATTGCAATTTGGCACTCCACCGGTCACCTTCCTCCGAGTCCCTGAAACAGAGAAGTGAGATGGAGACGAAACAGAAACGTGAGCAGTTCAAAGGCCAGCCGAGACTACCGAAATTTGCAGTCCCGAAACGTTACGATCTGAAGCTCAAACCGGACCTTGTCGCCTGTAAATTCACTGGAATCGTGGAGATCGACGTCAACATAGTTGAGGACACTAAATTTATCGTTCTCAATGCAGCTGATCTCGTCGTTGATAATGGCTCTGTGTGGTTCAGGAATCGGAGCTCGTCCAAGGTATAAATTCTATTCACAATCTTTCGTCCTTTTTTTTCCTGAACCGGCGTGGGAATTACTTATCGGATGAATAGAGCTCAGAGATGATAGGACTTTTTCTGATGTTTCTGTCAGGAATTTCGACCTTTGGAGGTTGAAATGGTGGATCAGGATGAGGTCATGGTGTTGGAGTTCGAAGACATTCTTCCCGTCGGAGAGGGGATTTTAGCTATCGGATTTGAAGGAACCCTAAATGACAAGATGAAAGGATTCTACAGAAGGTAATTTAATGTGCTGCTCTCTCACATACGTAATTTATCTTGTTTACTTGCTTATGAAGTTCTATCGGGGATTAATAATTGTTTTTATCTAGTACTTATGAGATTAATGGGGAGAAGAAGAACATGTCGGTCACACAGTTCGAACCCGCAGATGCGAGGCGCTGTTTTCCATGCTGGGACGAACCTGCCGTTAAGGTGTTTGAGTGTTGCGCATTATTTTTCTTTTTCATTGCTAATGAATATTCGGCAATATGATGTTCTCCTGTTTCAAATCCTTATCTGATTAGTTTGATGAAACTCTGTTACCACTTTGATTGATTTATTCGTCGTTAGGAAACCATGTGGATGCAATTATTTCATTCAAGTTTTATCCTTAAAATTTGAAAACAAAAATACCTTTATAGTCTAAAATTGATGTACAAGGGGAATGTTAATGGAGATGGAAATGAAATAATTTTATAAGTTAGCTCATTTATAATTCTTGTCTCTTTTTCGATTATCAATCTGTCTTAGGTAATGCGTTTATGCTTTCAAAATTCAAATGCTGTGGGAAACTACTATTAATATGATTTCATCCCGTGTTTCTTCCAAATGTCCACTCAAAGTTGGTCATTTACCAGTGCTTGTGACCATCGAAATATAATATTCTGATTGTACATATAAATAAGAAGTTATTTTCTCCCGCTTTACATGCTATTATGCTTATCATTCTTCTCCGTTTGTGCTACTTCCAGGTTTATTTCAATTCTATTTTGTTCCCTGCCCTATAAGAGTGGTGTTAGGATCATATCTGCGGGATTGCTGTTTAAATGTGCCTCAGATAAAACTAGCCAAGTTTATAATGATTGATAAATATTCCTAAAATCTTCGGCTAACACCCTGTATTCCAGGCAACGTTCAAAATAACAGTGGACGTGCCATCTGATCTGATGGCTTTGTCCAATATGCCAGTTGTTGAAGAAAAGCTTGATGGACATTACAAAACAGTTTTCTTTCAGGAGTCACCAATTATGTCAACTTATTTGGTGGCTGTTGTTGTTGGCCTGTTTGATTATGTAGAAGATGCGACACCTGATGGTATAGAACTATGCAAGTGCTATCCTCCATTTCTTGTATAAGGGTTGCTTGCATTTCTGATTGCCTTGATCTTTGCATCAATTTTTAGGGGTTAAGGTTGGGGTGTACTGCCAAGTTGGTAAGGGAAATCAAGGAAAATTTGCTCTAGATGTTGCTGTCAGGACACTCGATCTATATAAAATGTATGTTTTCTTAATAACGTTTACTTATTATTGGTTTCTTTTTGAGAGATCAGGTGTTTGCATGGTGCTTTTGGATATTCAGTGTCTAACATGCTTTTTTCAAGTTATACAGGTACTTTGATGTACCATATCCACTTCCCAAATTGGATATGGTTGCCATTCCTGATTTTGCTGCTGGGGCCATGGAGAACTATGGTTTGGTTACATATCGTGAAACAGCTTTACTCTATGATGACCAGCATTCAGCAGCTGCTAACAAGCAAAGGGTATGTAAAATAGGTTGAGATTTGATATGGATGTCAAAATTCACCATGTCATTCTATTTTAGAGTCATCTGGTTTATGTTAAGAAATGTCTCTTTGAATGTCTCATAACGTCAATTTGCTTCGTTTCAGGTTGCTATTGTAGTGGCCCATGAGCTGGCACACCAGTGGTTTGGAAATCTTGTAACAATGGAATGGTGGACTCATTTGTGGCTTAATGAGGGATTTGCCACATGGGTATACTGATGAAATCCTTTACCTCTATTATATACTGGCAGGATTGAAGATAATGTAGTAAATGCCCAATTGCCCATTAAACGACTGTGTTTTCAGGTGAGTTATTTAGCAGCTGACAAGTTGTTTCCTGAATGGAAAATTTGGACCCAATTTCTTGACCAAACTACTGAGGGTCTTAGGTTGGATGGGCTTGCAGAGTCACACCCTATTGAGGTAATTAACTATGATTAATCTTTCATCCAAGTGGTATGTTCCGGAAGTTGGATTACTTCTTGTTAGTATTTGCATTTTTATTTAATTCAGTATACGCTATTTTCTTAATATTTCCTACAATGCTCATGTTTCAGGTGGAGATTGGCCATGCTGGTGAGATTGATGAAATTTTTGATGCAATAAGTTATAGAAAAGGTGCCTCTGTTATCCGTATGCTGCAAAGTTATCTTGGTCCTGAGTGTTTTCAGGTTAGGCCATTTGGTTTCTTCTTTCCATGTTTCCCCTTACATGGTTCCCATGGTCTCTGTATATATATTATTTGATAATTCCATAGTCTCTGTATATCTTGGTCATGCTGTGGATGTTTTGTAACTATTAGACTAGGAGCTATTCATAACATTCCTTGGGTGTAAAGTATTTGTAGACAATTTGACAGAATATGCAGTTAGAATCAAACGACAAATTATGGAGTTTGACTATGATACTGGAAAGGTATGATACCCAAAAAATTCGCAACCAATCAGCTGGTGTCATAAAAGGGGTAACCATTCAGTTAGTTTTTCATCAAAATTTGCGCCCGGGGGGCATTGGTCAAAGTTCTTTTATCATTCCTTTCTAGCATCGTAGATATTTCTCTAATTATGAGAAGAAATAAGAAATGTACAGCATATGAAACATTGAACTGCTCTTTCTTTTTGGATTATTTAACAACAGACATGGCACTGAATAGATAGGAATGGTGGAAGTTTGGAACATGATTTATATATCTGACATATGGTTTGGAGGCTTTGTTGAGTTGAATATGGTGTTCTAATGTTTTAGGAGCTATCTTTCTCTTGCAATGAACATGATTCATGACATGATTTTTTTTCATGCAATTAGAGATCGTTGGCTTCATACATAAAAAGGCATGCTTACTCAAATGCAAAGACAGAAGATTTATGGGCTGCTCTTGAGGAGGGATCTGGTCATCCAGTTAACATGCTAATGAACTCATGGACAAAGCAAAAGGGATATCCGGTTGTCTCTGTGAAGGTCAATGATAACAAGTTGGAGTTTGAGCAGGTTTGCTTATTACCCACTTCAAAGTGCTGTTTTCAGCCATCCAATTAGAAGCAACACTTATTAGCTAGTAGACAGCATGGTTTCTAGACATGCTCTTTTGGGTATATATTTCTTTTGAATTCACTTTCCGGATGACATTTCTAGCATTGAAATCATGTTTACTTGTTTAGGTTGAAAATAGTTGGTTTCCATGCACAATTTAATTGTTCCAAGAATACAAATGCTTAATTGAAGAGAACAAGAATTATTGTCTTATATGCATGAGTAGGTAATTAGTTACATGCCAATTGAACACAAAGTCCTTCCTACAAAACCCTTGAAATCTGTAAGGCTGGAGCCTAGTCCATAAGAAAACTACCATGATCACTGCACAATCAAAGAGAAGTGCTATCCTTCCCTTCAAAGACCCTATTATTTGTTTCTTTCTAGATAGTCCAACAAATAGTAAAAGGTATTATGGCCCATGAGGCCACAACTAACATGTGCCCATCATCTCTTTTCTCTATTTACTTGATCCTCTAATTCTTAGTACTTGCTTTTACTAGTATAATGACTTCAAAGGCATTGCTTATGTTTCTTCAACATTTTTTTGTACTTCTATGAAGGTTAATTATCAAAACAAAGTTTCCTACTTTGGTATGTAGCTTCAAAGAACCCTCTTGTGGTAGGATGCAGCTTGGGTTGGGTTGGGTTAGGTTAAGCATTTATCAAAATTTGAATGGGTCCAAAAGCTAATCCTAGCCTTATGTTGTTTTTTCCTAATAGGTAGCTCAATGCAATTGAAGTTACTCAATTCAAGGAACCCAACTTGCACCCCTGTCTCTTGGTTTGGTGGGGGGGAGGTTAACTTCTTGACCCTTTAGAAGATTTCCCATCATTCATCCCTAAGTTCACCTCTTCTGCTCTCAAAGTCTGAGTTTCTCTTGTATTAGTCAATATATGTTTCTTTAAGGAGACTCTGCCTGACCTAGACAATATAATTAAGATTTGCTTCTTTAACTTTTTGCTCTATTATCATTTCCTTTTTGATCAGCAACCACAAAAAAATAAAGATTTTAATTAATGATTAAAGGAAATAGATACAACAAGAAGTTGTGAGCAATTAGCATGCCAGATACAAGAAACTGTGAGAAATTTGCTCTATTATTATTTCAGCAGCCAACCCATATAGTTGGGGGCTTAGATGATGCCTAGCTTATAAAGAAAGGGGCTTAAGTGATGATATAAGGTATCAATGAGTCCTAGTGAAGATAGATTCATCAAAAAAAAAATTATGATACCTTTCTGACCTCCTATTCTATGAGCTCCACATGACATTCCAAACCACAATTCCTCTATCCTTCTTGCTAGGCCCGCAGGACAGGTTGCCTGATTTGAAGAACTTCAACTACATTGGGCTCAGGTTAGTGTTCAAGCTCATTGAAAATTTAACAAATTCCCACCCCAACCCGACTCAATTGCACCTTTGTGCTGTGATTTCAAAAGACAATACCTTGTTTTGCAGGCAGTTGTATTCTTAATAGTGCTAGGTAATAATTGCTGCCTAGGTGGTTTAAGATTACATGGCACTCAAGTCTAGCTGCTTTTCATTTTTCTCGTTATTAGGATTATATGAAAATGGTCTGCGGCGTCTACTGAAGCACTTGAGAAAATCCAATTTTACTTTTCTCTTTCTACTTCTGTTTCATACCTTCCTCTTCTTTCTCTACCATGTTTCGTTGCGTTGGAACTTTCCTCCTCATTTCTGCTTTGTTCATCTTCAAAGTGTCCAGGCATGTCTTTTCCAGTATTTCCTGATCTTGCCCAAGCATTTTTGGCAAATTGTACCTTAGGCTCAGTTTGGAAGAAGTACAAATACAAATATGTACAATACATATACATATCAAATAATACAAAATACAAGGTTTTGCACTCTACGTATTTGTATTTGTAATCCTTTACTTTCTTCTTGTGGTCTGTCACAGTCATTGTTTTATTTTGGATTTTGGATCTTGTTCCGAACATTTCTATATCTTTGTAAGAAAAGCTTACCAAGTTTTAAGTTAATGCCTAAGACGATGAATCTTATCCCTTTCATTTGGTTACTTTTGCTTTATGTTGGGGATCTGAAAGGAATGTAACTTCTCAATTGATGTAGATAAGCTTACCTTTTCTTTACTTGATTCAATGCTCAACTCTAAAGGAATATAAAGACATTAGATTGCATATTTTTTAACCAGATGGATGCATTAGTGAAGCCAAGGTGCATAGACAACACATATGCATCTTGGCCTAGTGAGGTGTCGACGACATCATCTTTGTAAGAGAGCCAGAAGATGTTTGAAATTTCTGACAACTAAAGATGTTGAAAAACTAAAGTACTACATATATAAATAACAAAAGATGAATTGAAGTTTTTTATTTTTAGAAAAGTAAAGATATTTTTAGTTCTCATGTTTCTGCTTTCCTGTTGGTCCACCCCAACTGTGCCTCCAAACAAAAGGTATGGGACCATTGTCTAAGAAAATAATCATTTAATCATATTAAGTATGCTAAATAACATGCAAAAATAATAAAATTATATACCAAATGTATGGGAATATTGTCTAGTTCTTATTTCTTTCCTTTTTACACATGATATGAAATAGTATCTATTAACTTCTATGGTTAAATAGATATCCCATGGTTATTTTTCAGTAGAAAGTCCATGGTACGAAATACAATTTTGTTATGATATATTTTTTTATGTAATTTATTATTTGGATGTTTTTATCTCACATGGTCTTAGCTAGCCTTTTGATTATGCATTTGATTGTTAAATTTTATTTTTCCCCATTGTCCTTGCTTCTGTGGAAACCTGATGTTTATTCATCATTTTCCCCCATATCTAAGCTAGTAGAGATCTGAGAGGTTTTATGCAAATTTGCAGACACAATTCTTGTCAAGTGGAGCCCCTGGGGATGGGCAATGGATTGTTCCTATAACACTATGTTGTGGTTCATATGATACCCAAAGGAATTTCCTTCTACAAACAAAATCGGAAACAATAGATATAAAGGAATTTCTTGGTTGCTCATTTTCTAAAAACATTTGTGTGGAGAAAGAAAATCAAGAGAAATGCAGCAAAAGCAATGCAGAATGCACTTGGATTAAGCTCAATGTTGATCAGACTGGTTTCTACAGGGTGAAGTATGACGATGAGCTTGCCACCAGGCTTAGATATGCAATAGAGGCTCACCATCTCTCTGAGACAGACAGATTTGGTAATATGGTGTTTTTGAACTCACTTTCTGATCTTTTATTCCTTGTTTTTGTAGTTATAGATAATGTTAACTCCAAGTTTATACTTTTATAGGTATTTTGGAAGATTCATATGCCCTTTGTGTGGCTTGCAAGCAATCATTATCCTCTTTGTTTTCACTGATGAGTGCTTACAGGGAGGAACTTGATTATACTGTGTTGTCATGCTTGATAAGTGTAATATGCTTATCTTTATTTTGATTAGTTTCCTTAAGTTAACTCATTTGTGCCTAATTCTGGCCATATCTGATTCCACAGATAAGTTATAAAGTTTCAACAATTGCAGCTGATGCCACTCCTGAATTGCTAGATGTCATTAAACAAATTTTCGTTAATCTTTTCCAGTATCCTGCAGAGTAAGTTCTTAGCACTATTTTATAGTAAAAGCCAAATGGTCTATTTCAGAAGCCCATACATATTTCCATTTAAGAGGTATTAGATAGCGAAATGTGGAGTACAAAATGGGTGAGAGGGACCCACTATCAACCTTTTTTTTTATTTTTTTTTCTCACTCCTTTCTAACCAAAGAACCTTTTGTTCTTTTGTTATCTTTGGTTTTCATTTTAACTTTCTTTGACTTTATTTTTTTTTTTAATTTTCTTGAAAAAAGTTAGGTATAACTTGTAGTGCCATAAGATTTTTTTAATAAAATCCAAGGACAAAGGTAGCCCTCTATACACTTCATTTTGTTTTATTAGCAATCAAACAGAGCCTACATGTTTGAAGTCTGGTTTTCATTCTAGTGGATAATCTAGGAGCCTACTGGGGTTTGATATTAAACTGAAATGTTTGATGGTATGTTTTATTTGTTTATTTTAACTTGTTTCACTGTTTATGGCTGTGAAATTTGTACATTTTTATCTGACAAGTCATTTGTTTACGTTCCATAATATTTTATTGTCTTTCCAATTTTCATCCATCAGACGGTAACTTGTACAGGAAATTAGGTTGGGAGCCTAGGAAAGGTGAAAGTCACTTGGATGCCATGTTGAGAGGGGAGCTTTTAACTGCACTTGCTCTATTTGGACATGCTGCTACACAAAAGGAAGCAATTAGACGTTTTGAAGCATTCTTAGAAGATATAAATACACATCTTCTCCCTCCTGACTTAAGAAAGGTTGATAAATTCAAAGTGCTTTGGTTTTCTGTTTTATGCTGGTTTAATAATTGATTAAAAACCCAATGTTGTGTTGATGTACCTTTATTGGATGATTTTGTAGACAGCATATGTTGCTGTGATGCAGAATGTCAGCACATCAAACAGGGGCGGTTATGAATATCTTCTTAGAGTTTATAGAGAGACTGATCTAAGCCAGGAGAAAGGGCGCATTTTAAGTAACGTATCAGTGCATATTGAGTTGTAACACAAATGACTTGTGCCTACTGATTTTGTGATGAAATTTCTTTTTCATGAATTGTAGGTTCTCTTGCTTCTTGTCGAGATCCTGGTGTCATTCTTGAAGTTCTCAATTTTTTGTTGTCTTCTGAGGTACTGTGACTTTGTTTTCTTATTATATTTCCTTGTATGTAGTTTAAGTTTTCTCATATACCCGTGCTATGGTTTTCCTTCTTGACAGTACTGAATTTATTTCTAAATCTTTTATCTAGGTAAGAAGCCAAGATGCTATTTTTGGACTTGCAGTAAGCAGGGAGGGACGTGAAACAGCCTGGGGATGGCTTAAGGTATTCCTTTATCCAGTTACCCCCCGACGCCCAACCTTTCTTCAGCTAGAACATACACTACGATATTCAACTCAGACCAAGCCAATAATTAAACACCATCATCTGAAAAAGAAACAAGGACATCTAAACCACCTACCCCTCCAAATAAATAAAATAGTACATGCATGGTAATCTTCAGCTGACAATTTGCAACAACTGGAATGCAGGATAACTGGGAGTTCATCTCAAAGACATGGGGTTCTGGGTTTCTTATTACCCGCTTCATCAGTGCCATTGTGTCACCGGTCTGTCTCAGATTCCATATTTACTCTATTTTCTTCATAATCCTTGATTGCTTAAGTTTACATTACATTTATATCATTTCATCTCAGACTTGTCAAAGGATTTAAGCATTTGTAACTGCTTGTTTTCTTTCTTCCAGTTTTCTTCTCTCGAGAAGGCAAATGAAGTAGAGGAATTCTTCGCGAGCCGTATCAAGCCTTCAATTGCTAGGACTTTGAAGCAAAGCATTGAGCGGGTTCACATCAACGCGAAGTGGGTTGATAATATTAGGAATGAGAAGTCCCTTACGGAAATAGTCAATAAGCTTGTATCAAGGAAGTAGAATGGTGGTTTGCCAATTGCATCTACAATTTCAGACTGGCGCTGGTTTTGGGTGGCTTACCGCTAGCTTTTTGCATCTACACAATTAATTCTGTATGGCAATAAGTGCTATTTTATAGTTTGACTTTTAGAAGTATTAGTAATTAAGCACGTGAGAAAATTCTCTTGAATTTTAGATATACCATATTTAATATAGAAATTGAAAATTAATAAAAGTAATAATATGATTAAAAATAAATTTGTAGCAAATAACAATTATTATTATTATTATTATTAAATTTTGTATTGTATTTTTATCATAAATAAAAATAACTTTTATTTTAAAAAATATTTTTATTTTATATGATGAATATATAACATTTTTTCAAATGTTTTTGACAAAGTTTTGTAGATTTTCATTTTTGGTGTTTTATATTTTCTTAAATATTTATTATTCAATTATGATATCATGAGTTTTTTTGAAAAGTTAAATGATTAGTTTTAAATTTGAGAAATTATAGTTAGTGATGACTATACATTTAAATTTAAGCTACAAGTTGGCCCATAAACCAACAAAACTCTGACAATCCACTCTATATTTCATATTATAAAAACCCTCACTAGAGGTTTATGTGGTTGTTGCCAACATGGGATTCTTATTTCATATTAGACACAACAAAAAAATTATACCAAAATTGTCCTTTAATGTCGGGTGATTGGAAAAAAAAAAAAGAGTTTTTAGTTTCTCTCTCATTCACTCACTCTCTTTCTCTCAATCTCCCTCATACTCACTCACACAATCATCTTTTATTTGTTCAATGACTGATTTGAAAATAAATAAAAATGACATTTGGTTTTTATATTTACGTTCTCTATATCAATTTCTCTCTCTCTACCTATCATTCTCCCTCAATCTCTTTCATTCTCTTTCTTAGTTAATCTCTCATTCTCTCTTAATTTTTATCGTTCTCATTTAGTTTCTCTCCCATTCTCTCTCTCGTTTTTTTTTTAAATTTTCTTACACACTTATGTGATATTAATTAGATTGTATAAAAAAACATGAGACCAACTTGGTATGGTCTAAAATTCATTACACCTATTTGATAAAAATTCACAATAAACTCTTGGCTTTATAATTTACACAAATTGGAAAATGATAGAGATTGAGGGAAAGAGAAGGAAATATTGACTGAGAGGGAGAATGAGGAAGAAGAATGAGAGATAGGTTTTGATTTGTCTATAGGCCGAAGTTGGAAGAGTGGGAAAGATCAAGAGATGGCTGTGAGAGAGAACGGAGGGAGTTTGAGAGATAGAGGGAATGTGGGAGAAATTGAAAACCTATTTTTGTTATTGGCTTTTTGTTGTGTCCAACTTGGACTAAGAGTTTCATGTTGGTAACAACCACATAAGCCTTCAATGACATGGCGGGGGTTTTTATAATTTGAAATGTAGAGCTGATTGTTAGAGTTTTGTTGGTTTTTAGACCAGCCTGCAACCTAATTTTAAATGTACAACCGACTTTGATTATAATTTTTCCTTTAAATTATATATTTTATTTATATTATATAAAATATTTTTTACTTATCACACTTAATTTTTGTATCTTTGATATCATTTGACTCAATACACTAACTCACCATCTAAAAAGAAAAGTATTTTAATTTCTAAGGTGACATTAAATTTCTGTATTACATTTCCATCATTGATAAAATTATTTCTTATGTATAAAACTTATTTTTGTTTAATATAATGAATGCATGATATTAGAGATGTATCAAATATTTTATTTTTTATAAATATGTAACATTAGATATGTACCCAATTTTTTTTATATTTTTTTAATACTTTTGTGATTCTGTATTTTCTATTATAAAAATTTTATTAATTGATTATGACATTATTTCATTTATAGGTGGATTTTAAATTTGGCATTCTATTTTCACCATTAATAAAAACACTTTTTATATTTCCTAGTTATTTATTTTAAATTTTTATTATTTAATTACGACATTATTTATCAATCCATTTGACCCCAAATGGTCAAATTGTTTGCCCACCACCGGGAGGGAAGAAAATAGTTTTGTTTGCAAATTACTTTTTAAAATATTCATTTTTATACTATTAAAACTAATACTATGGATTGGATTACAAGAATTTAATGATGAAAAAAAATATTTTAAATATAGGATTTAATGAGAGAATAGGAAAATATTTTTATTTGCAATTGGTTTTAAATTTTACATTCCATTTCCATCATTAGTAAAAATATTTCTTATTTAAATTGTTTTCAATTTTTTTTGATTTTATTATTTAATCGTGGCAACATGGATTAACCCATTTGACCCAAAATGATTTAATTTTTTACCACCACCTAGATGAAAACACTAATTTTGTTAGGTAGATTTTAAAATTATAAGCTTTTCTATTACTAGAATTATTAATTTATTAAGTATGGATTCAATTAATAGAACTTAATGATTAAAAAAATAAAACTAAGTTAAATATATGATTCAATGAACATTGAATGAATTAAATATCTTTAAATTACCTCTCTTCAACTCATTTAATATTAAGAATTGATTACCCTATTTTCCCTCATTCCTTTATTAATAAATTTAAATATAGAGGGGTAAAATTTGTCTTTGAAAGAAATTCAGAAATATTTTTGAGGTCATTCGTGCTTTTTAAAGTAGTATAGATAAATATTGGATTTGGACTGTTAATTTCAATGGAAGTGAAGGGTTATTGTATTCAATGGATTATGTATGGGAAATTTCTCTTTAACCGTTGTGTCTGTAAAATTTTACCTTCAAGGGCAATCCCAAGATTTTGCTTTTAAGGGGTTTTAAAGAAAAAGTTAGTATTCTGAACCTGAATTTTATGACGATATTAAAAGGGCTTCCAAATTTTATGACGATAAGATGGAGGAAAACACTTTTTAAAATAAAAGAAAAACAGGGAAAATTCTACTTTAGTATTCTGAACCTGAATTTTGGGGTAGTGTTTAGTACTTGAACTTTTAAATGTCATTGGGGTGTCCAAACTTTCAAAAAGTGTTAATTTGATTTCTGCTGTTAATTGATCGTCAGTTATTTGTTGAAAATGTCAAAACTATCTTTTAAAAGAAGACAATGTTCATTGTTTTTTACCTTGAGACTGAACCGGTTATCTTCAAAGAAAAAGAGAAAAAATATAAAATATGATTTTTAGAAACAATAATTGAAAATAAAGAAATAATTAGACAAGAATATGTTTCAGATCTAAAGGTAGAAGACAATGACTTCATTAGTTTAGAATCTCAAGCACCTGAACCGGTTCAGTCTCAAGGTAAAAAACATAATAGACAGTGTCTTCTTTTGAAGGGTATTTAACATTTTCAACAAATAACTGATGATCGATTAACGATAAGGGCCAACTTGACATTTTTTTTTTAATGTTTGGGTACTGCGATCATACTTAGACACTACCTCAAGGTTCAGGGTAGTAAAATGGATTTACATAAGGGCTGCCAAAGGTAAAATCTCATGGGCTCGGATGATTAAGGCTAAAATTGAATATTCGGAGCTTGATTTACATAAGATTTAGCCATGACAGAAGATGTCAAATGTTGTGATCGATCCGGAAGGGGAGGGAAAGATTCATTCCCCCACTCTATTACTGTTCCAATTATAATAGAGTTTACGGGTGGATTGAACAATTATAATAAAGTTTATGGGTTGGATCCACAAAATTGTATCATTTCTTCGGACCAATTTACTTCACAGAGGGGTGCAAATGTGTAAATGAGAACGGGATTCAAGGAGAGAAATGGTGGTGGGCCTTGATATTTCTTTTCCAAGCTTTGCCAGCCCATCATTAACAAAATAAACCTTTTTCAAAATGGGCAGCACTAAACTGCTAATTTGTAGAAAAATAACATTCCTTCTATCTTTATAACGCGGATACTTAGCCTTGGCTTCACAGCCGACCACCATGGAAAAAATCTAATCCATTTATTCCCTTCTCTCTCCGCACGTGCCATTTGACTAGTTCTTATAAATTATTTTAGAGTTTTACAAAAAAAAAAAAATAATCTTTAGTGGGTTACCTAACATGGTTGGTTGCTACATTGGCAAAATTTATCTTTCAGAAACAAAACCAACCATGCCGCAAAACATAATATAATTTTTATTATCTTCCATATAAATTATTTATTTTCCTTCATTTTGTGTGGTCAACCACCCCACTTTTAGAATCATGATAATGTATGACACAAAAGCTTAAACACAATATGGAAAGCCAATATTATGTACAGAATCTCTTTTATATTGGAACACCATCCAATCACATTGCATAGTTCACCCAATAAAGCAAAAAAAGAAAGAAAAAATGAGAAAAACTCAACATCTCAAACCCTCCAGCTCACAATTTATTATAAATAAAAGAATCAATAAATTAAAAAAATAGGAAAAATATGTATCTTTATCTTCTTTTATCCATATACTATTAATGTAAAAAAATTTTGTATTTTGTTAAGATCAAACCATATCAATAAAACTTGAAAAAAAAAAAAAAAGAAAGAGAGACGCCAAAGAAAGTAAAAGTAAAGAATCCTCAAATCTAGCTGGGCCCTGGGTCTTGTGCGGGGGCTGAGGTACCCATCTCAGTTTTCTCTCTGATCGAATTCATCTTTTCCAGCATCAATCCAGCCCGGAATCTGGCAATGAAGCTAGCGGCCTTTGTGTTAACATCTGGGCTCGGACAAAACGGTGATCCACCCACATCTGGGCTCTGACAGAATGGTGATCCACTTACATCTGGGCTCGGACAGAATGGTGAGAATGGTGATCCACAGGCATCTTCCCCGTCCATCGTAGTAGGTTGCGTTATCGTCGGCTCCTTGCTTGATGAGATCTCGACGAAATCCGAGTCCCGCGAGCTACCATGAGAATGAGAGCTTGGATTATTTGGTTTTCTGACGTAATCACCGCGAACAACAAATTTCAGGTCTGGCATTCGGAACGGAGGTGGCGGAGGAGGTGGCATTGGAATCAGCGGAGACTGCCCGCCACTGTTCAAGTTCTCGTCCTCATCGTACAAGTTGTTCGTCTTTGCCTGCAATGGAGGTTGGTTGGTTGCGGTTGACGATTTTCTTAGTCGAGAATAATCCGATGGCAGTTCTGGTGCCGCTGGCGCTGTTCGAGATGCAGTCGTGCGTCTTGATGAACGTGATGATGAGGCAGGTGGCGGAGGCGGAGGTGGTGGGGGTGGGGGCGCGGGTGGTGCCTGCCTAAGATATGAGACCGACTGGATTACTTTACTCTTGCTGCCCTTTTTGTTAGAGAATAAATTGTGAAAGACAGAAGCTGGAGGTGGTGGTGGTGGCGGTGGCGGTGGCGGTGGTGGAGGTGAGGGGGGCATTACTGGGTGCAAAGAAGTAGGTGAAGAATGACGGTCGCCATCGGAACTGTCCTTGTTCTTCTGCTTTATCTTCTTCTTCCGATGATGATACAGTGAAGCCAACGTGCTTGCTAAGTCTTTCGCTCCACCTCTCTTCTTATCGCTTCTACCACTCTTCTTCTCCGATTGATGTGATGCTGGTCTTGGTGGTGGTGGAGGTGGGGGTGGCGGCGGCGCGGGTTGTGATGGTGGTGGCTGCACGCGAACTTTCGTGAATTCCTGTACGCTATCATCGGGTTCTTGTGGTTTTTCTTTTCGTTCCACAGTCGGAAAGGTTCGCTTCCTTTTCTGCTTAACTGCCGGTGGTGGAGGCGGAGGAGGAGGAGGCGGCGGCGGTGCAGGTGCAGATGCCGTTGGAGGAGGAGAAGGAGATGGAAGTGGCGACGATAATGACGATTTAATGGATGTAGGACGCTCCACAGAAGTATCCACTGAAATGGTCTTAAACTTAGAATCTTCGCTCTTGGTTGGTCTGTGTCGTCGTCGAACATGATCCGAACGCGCCCTGTATGGATTCACATCGATGTCGTCATAGAAACGCCACCTGTTGTCACCGGAAACCCACGAAGATTCTTGCTTGAGATCCGGGTAGGAGCTGCTGTTCCTCCTCAAGAAACCAACGTTGGTGGAAGTGGAATTGGGGGAGGAGGATCCAATGGGATTGTAAATGCTTCGATCTGGATAATCAAACCATTGACGTGGGGTTGATGGACGCGGTTTGTCGGCGACTTGAGAGATGCTGGCAACGTTGTTATGGTCGTCAGTGCCGGAGCCCTCATAGTTTCTCCGGCTGAGGATCCCACAGATAATAGCAACGAGGACGAGAAAGAAATTAAGCGAATCCCAGCTCTTCCTGACGAAGCTGGGCCGAAAAACGTGAGAATCGAAGGAAAGAAACGAAGGAATAACAAAGAATAAGAGGAGGAGAACGGCGATGGGCAACACAACGAACAACACGGCGGGGGGATTGGAGAAGGGAGAGGAAGTACGGCGGTGGCTACGGCTGTGGGTGGTGCTGCTCTGCACCCAAAAGGGTGTCATGTCTGCATCTCCTTCCATAATTTCAGTTTGCTTTTCTAGCTTTTGCTTTGGCTTCTGGAGAGAGAGAGAGAGAGAGAGAGAGAGTCACAGATAGACAAGAAAAGGAAGTGTGAGCTTTTTTCTCTCAGGCAAATATTTGCTTTATTGTATCGTGTGGTACAATTAATATCATGATATAGAGTTGGCAAGAAAAGTTGGGATGAGCTACAACCAAAAGGCGTGTGTACAATGAGCTACGGAATCAATGTGGTGTGGGAAATAGAGATCGATAGAAGATAAAAATACTAGAAAAGTAGAAATACCACTAAAAAAACCCAGAGGCCAGAGGGGAGAGGGCTAGCTCTACTTTGGAGGAAGAGCGTAGACACGCAAAACACGGCTTTGAATGTTACATTTACAAACAAAGCCAACCCACCTCTAGATGACAGACTTCAAACAATCCACCAACTGTTTGAAGAAAGAACAAAATAGAAGATCAGCCGCTTACAACTGTTGAACAGGTTGCACCAGTAGTTAAATTAACCCCACTTTACCGGACCACTAGAAAATGGAATCAAAACTCAAATGAACGGGGCAATGGGGGCATGGACTACTCTCTCTCTCTCTCTCCTGTTACAAAGTACATGCACGAAAATGCAGATTGAGGATAATTCGGTAGTTAGACTTTATTGTTAGCAGTACTCTGCTACTACTAGTAGTAGAGGAGAATAAATTTCTATTAATTTGATAGATTAGATTAGAGTTGTTTGAATATAATTGATCAATTGTGCCCTGTTAATAGAGAAATGATGAGATAAGATCGATCCATCGTCTATATAGAAATACGTTACAGCCCACTGCAGAATTTTGAATTCCATTATAGACATACAATAATTTAAAATGTTAAATACCCCCATTTATATATCAATATCTGCTTGTAAATTAACATCAATTCCGAATTGACATCTACCCCAACTGTACAGTAAAATTAAGAATTCTAATACTGGGCTGAACAGTCATTCTCCTTAAGATCTATCAACAGTCAACACCTCCTGTTATGATTGGAATCGATTGCTTGAGAGCTAGCATTTTAAAAATATCTCCAGCTGGCTAACTGGAATTTTGGATTGAATTAGGTTGGGGTTGGGTTAGAAGAAATGTCCAGGTCCAGCATTACTCAACATCAATCAGGTATTCACACACCTTAAATTGGGGAAAGAACAACAGGGTTAATTGAATCCTTGTTCTTAAAATTAAAAGAGAAACACCCACCAAATTGAGATCAAATTCAGATTGCTAATGGGATATTTTATCCAAATAGAACACAGAAAAACAAAACAAGGTTGGATTGGATTTGTTGGTCAGGTCAAATTCAGATTAAGCAAGGCGGTCAAGATAATTAACATAATGAATATTCAGATTATTAACATTAAAATATATTGTCTGGGACCCAATCATAATCGATTATCATCATATCTGATTTTTTTTTTCAGTAAAAGAGACGACCAAAATAGCTGGGATATTTGGGTTTGAAAAAATATAATTCGGCTATCCTGTAAAGAGGAAGAAAGCATAAAAAATTAACAAGAATTTGTATAAAATGGTGGTGAGGTTACTTGTCGCAAGCATTACATTAACAAGTTTAGGAAATTTGAAGATTAGGAGAAGAAAGTGGTCTGTTGGTCCTGAAACAATCACGCAGGAAACTTCCTCTTTATTAAGTTACGTAACAGGGTTACTCCAAAGAAGATGGGCCATGGACAATTCTGCAGACAGCTTGGAAAACGACAACCAGACAGAGAGATAGAGAGAGGACTCATTTTCTTTTATTTTTTCCATAGTTTTATTTACTATTGCTTCTATAAAATAATGGTCCATTCCCTTGATCCCTTACACTCTAAAAAAAGCAGAAGATTCGCAGAAAGTTTCCTTTTAAGTTTTAACAGCCTTTGGTTCCACTGAAATCAGTATGGATGATTAACTAGTGAGTTTGCTTTTATAATATTACCATTACTTACGCCATGTAAGGACACACAATAATAGTTCTCTGAAGATATTTAATTGTTTCTAAATTTGCTTTCATTAATTAATCAGAATTCGGCAAGTACTTCTAGTGGGTCATTTCTTCAAAGTCTTTTTCTCTGAATTTGAAAATGGGGTATTTTGAATTTTTGTATCTAGGGTTGGTTGAAGATGATTGACAAGAGAGAGATTCAAATATTTGTGAACCAAGCCCAACGCAAGTACAATAGAGATTAGTGAGGAGGCCCATAACATTTCCAAGTGATCTTGACTTCTCCGAGTGAAACCCCATAATAGACGGGGCTCATCATGGTCCCGGGGATGGGCTAATGGGCTATGCAGGAGTCTTATGAAGTAGTCCATCTGCCCAGTGTTTCCTTAATTATTACGGAATACAGACCCCAGATAACAGACTCACATCTTCATTCTTCAATCAATCTATCTAAAAGAGTAGAAATGGTTATTGAAACGAATACATTCTTTTCATTTTGGGGCCACTTCTCTTTTTCGTTTTTTATTTAAACTAAACCACGCTTAGACTTTATAGCTTTACTGGATGTAGCCCAAAAGAGGCCTACTCGACACTCTCTTTTACGTGGCAATATAAAACCCACAAACAATTTTTTTAGAAGGCCCCTTAGGGCTAATCCGTTCAACTATTCTCGATAATCATTTCTTGTACAATGATGGATTACAGAAACTCAGAGAAAGTCTACCAGGCTTGCACTCTGGAACAAGTAAGAGAAAATTTAGCCACTCAATGAGTAGCTGCCTTTGCAGTTCTACATACCGAGAATTCAGAAAATTGATGCCAAAATAGATGTTTGCATTCAACAACCAAATTAAATTGTTTATTCTTTTCACTTAAAATAATAACCATCGTCACAATTTTTATGGATTCAGGTTGGGCGTTGCTGTTTCTACTTGATACGTTTGGGTTCATCGATACAAGTTGATATATAATTCTTATTTGAGGTTGTTTATAATCAGAAAAAACAAAAACAGGCAGGCTGGAAAAAATGTCAAATTAACTTTTCAGATAGGAGAAAATCTAAGATGCCAGAAAAGGCATGATACAAGAAAGGCTTTGACCAATCAAAACCCCCTGATTTCCACTGCAGAACTATAAACATTCAAAATGTCAATAATCCACATTTTATGCACCAACACCCGCCCATGAATTAGTATTAATTCTGAGGTAGCACCTACCCAACAGTACTTTGGATCTACAAATTCTGACCCTGGGCTGAACGGTCATTCTCCCAAACAACAATGACAGTAATCATTATAGCTGAAGTGATTCATATATCATGTGTGATGTGACAATGTTGTATTATATAAAGTAGAAACAACAATGATACCAAATACAATCTCAATTAGGCAATCTTAGACTGCACTTGGCATTCCTTGTATTAAGAACTCATCTCCTTTTTGCAGTTAAAAACTTTGTTCATAGAGACATTTTAACCGCAAAAATGATATAAATCCTTACAATAAGAAATGCCAAATGCAGCCTTAATTGGGTAGATTTATGGCAAGTTATTCATCAAAATGTCGAAATTGTTGCATCCCTAGCAGTCTTTTTCACCATTGGAAAAGTTTTAGGTGGAATGACTTATTAAGGCTTGTGCTGTGTTACCCTGATTGAGAGGAGAAATGAGCTACTCCCTTTGGATTAGAATTGGGCTAAAATGGTAAATCACGGCTTTCAATGCATTGTTGTGACTCGCCTAATATCACTTCATGTCTTCATCCAATTTAAGGTGGCTACTCCAACGGGAGTAGTTGATTTTTGAGTCCAGATTGTCATGCTGATGAATGAATGTGTATTTGATTTTGTCATACGAGAAGAATTAATATCTGACCCCTTTGTATATCATCATTATCATTCGAACCTTATCCCAATTATATGGGGTTAGCTACATTCGATACTATTTTGCCATTCAGTTTTGTTTAATGTTATATCCATTGTTAGATTAGTAAACACTTATTAAAATAATTTCTAATTATTTCCACTTGTGTCATTATTTTTATCTACCTCTAACCCTTCTAACCCCTTCAACTTGCAACATATCACTCCTTAGGGTGACCTATTATATGGTCAAGCAATATTGAATTTGTAAGTCTGGCTTCAGCAAGATATTTGGATCTCGATATCAATGTCTTATCTGGTCAAGCAATATTGAATTTGTAAGTCTGGCTTCAGCAAGATATTTGGATCTCGATATCAATGTCTTATCTGGTCAAGCAATATTGAATTTGTAAGTCTGGCTTCAGCAAGATATTTGGATCTCGATATCAATGTCTTATCTGGTCAAGCAATATTGAATTAGGTGTTAATGACCATCTTGGTTGAGGCAAACAAAAGGTGAATTGGAACACCTATGGCATGTCTCTTGAGGTGGGAGTGGACTGGCTTATTCCCTTTATGCATTCATAATTAGGATCCATTTGGGACAGTTGCATTTGCATTAACTGAGTACCCATGTTCCAAACAAGCTACTCGGAGTAATTTATGGTTATAGACTTGCAGTCTTCTGGCATTTGGAACGTCCATACTGGCCAGAAGCTGCATTCTAAAAGCCGTCTTCTCAAACGGGTACTTAGTAGTTCCCAACATCCCGGTCCTTGAGAATGTAAGAAATGATGTTTCAAATTTCTCAGCATTTTTGTTTCATCTGTTTTCTCTTTAGCCAGAAATGAATTTGTTTAGAATTTAGATTAATACTTGGGAGGTTAATATACACATAATTGACTGTATAATTATGACATTGTCCTTGATTTTCTCCTGCATTTATCAATATGAAGAATCTGATCGGCTGAAACCCAGCAGCGACAACTGATTTATGCATATTCTCTTCATCATCTGATCATCCATGCTACTTACAACATTGTCCGCAGAATCTGGCCTTTTTAGTCATATAGTTCGCATTTTACAAAATATATTGGAAAATGCAGTTTTTCCTGTTGCTACTTGCTGCAACCTTTTTTGTACAATATGTACCTGGGCTTCTCATTCTGGGATAATTCAAAGGTGAGAAGCATTGGTGAAACTGAAGCACCATCATTTAAAAAATAAGTAAAGCCACAACGATCAACAGCACAACCGAGCAGATCAATGCCTGGAACCATGTCAGAATTAGATTAAAAGCCAAGGTGATTAAAAGACAGCCCCAATGTCAAGATTACTTTGGGAAATTGGCTGAAATTTCAAAAAACAAAACGAAAGGTGTGTGCGCACACGAGAGAGAGAGAGAGAGAGATTACCGCAATTGCAGAAGCAGCAAGGCCCGCTCGCTCTCTTGGATCCTTGCGATAGTAATTTCCAAAGTAGAGGATTGTGGCATAGTACCACATACATGGAAACACAAAACCTAGTAATAGACTGCAAGAAACAGTGTAACCATGAGAGAGAGAGAGAGAGAGAGAGAGAGAGAGAGAGAGAGAGAGATTTACTTACGAGAACCACCCTATACCACAACCAAAGCAAGGGAGAGGTTTGTCATACATCCCCAACTGACAGCTTTCTGTATCCCTCATAAGGGTATAGTTCCCTTTCGCATGGTCTGAAATATCTGGTGATTGCCCTGTAAACAGGGTATTTTGAGTTGGCTTCATCAATAAAACATGAGAGGGACTACATGCTTATGGAATCAATCACAAGGTAGCCATTTCCATCACAAACTATTAATAAATCCAACAGAAATCAGGAGGCAAGGGATTAAGTTCCATACCATGAAAGAAACAAATGTACTTGAAGAATCACAATTCTAACAACTAAAATGTAGTTCCTTTTTATTATTGTCATTTTTTTGGGGGGAGGGGGAATCCAAGGAATACTAACTTAAACAACTGAATAATATTGAGCTGATGGCCTCAAAAGATCAAGTTGCTTATAGGAAATTGGTCTATCTTGCCAACCTGAGGCCATTTTGTCAAACCTTCCACCTCCTCAACATCTGAAACACCAAGAAGGCCCCATTTATGATCATTAAGGAAGCAAATGTCTATCCTTTTCCCATCAATCTGAGTATATCTTGCATGCTACATAATCTGTTGTAATGGTGTATGTACATCTTGTACACATTTGACTTTTGTTAAAAAAACTTCATTGTTGCCTATCAAAAAGAAAAAGAAAACTGAGGAAGGTATAATCTGGCTGTTTAATATCTGGGAGAGTGAAAAATAATTTCTTCATATATCAGTTCTTTGATGTATCCCAACTTAACATTCCTCAAAGTACCTGACAAGGCAGTTGATTATTATTGTTGTCATTGTACTGGAACAAAATATACACAGCACATGAACGAATGCATTGAACAGTTGACATGTCGGGGCACACGTATACAAACCAACCAGTAGCAAATAATATTTCAGGGCTAAGTGTCTTTCTATCAAAATTATACTTGGAAACATTGGCAACAAAACAACAGTGGACCCCAGTAGTGAGAACAGACTAACTTGATGTTCAAATTAAAGACACCAACAGAAAGGGTAATATTATTATTTTTTTTTATCAGCAACAGAAAGGGTATTATTATTATTATTATTATTATTATTATTACTATTATTATTATTATTATTATTATTATTATTATTATTATTTTATCAGCAACAGAAAGGGTATTATTATTATTATTATTACTATTATTATTATTATTATTTTATCAGCAACAGAAAGGGTAATATTAACTCCTGACACTTAACTTGCTAAAGAAGATGGACAGATTTGAAGAGAATAATAGATACTTGGTAACAGAAGAACAACTTCAGTTTTGTTTGCAGGAGATTCAACCAAGGCCAGGGCTATTTGAAGGCGGATGCAATCTAAGACAAGGTTAAATAGTGAAACCACTCCCACCAAACCAAATCTAGAGATTACTCAGCATCAGACTTCAAATTATCATTGGAAGAAAGGCCAGCACAAACCCCCAAAACAATATTTACCACCATTATAATCTATGGGAGAAACCTAGTTATTTTTTAGAATCAATAAATTGGAGAATCTGAAATCTTGGCCATTTTGCAACTACAGGATCATCAGCTGGTCCATGTTGGATACCAAATGCAATTCTTATGTTTAAGAAGTAATAAAAACGACTGCACTCTCAAGATTAAAAGACAGTTTTAGCATTCCATTCATAATTTTATACATGATAGAAATCCTATACCTAACAATTTCCTAATAAACAGCAACACAGCAAACATCTACAATCAAGAACCAAAACAAGATAAGCTCCTTCTCTTAGCCTAACTCTATAGACTATATCTATCATGCCGTCAACCCACAACATTGGGCACACTTCAATGGATGTCCAAGAACAAGATTATTATGTTACTAAAATTTACTTGTTCCAATCTATGTTGATTATTTTTCCATGAAATTTTCATAGACTTTCCCTATTCTGAGGCTAACACACTAATTTATAGAAAACCTAAAAACATTTCAAACATCGTTGTGTAGATTACAGGTTTATGCTTCTCACATATTCTATCCCTAAATCCTGTTATCACTTTTTGTTTAAATATTAATATTTGGCCGAAAACCGAATCCTAACAACTAAAGAATCTTGACAAACAAATAAAATTCCAATACATTATTTCCACCAAGATATGTTATCTTTACCACATCATTTTTTTTTGAGAACTGTAAGGTAAATTATTTCATTAATAACAAAAGGACAGAATACAAAAGGCCCCTGTACAATAAGAGACTGTACAGCAGAAATAGACAGAAGAACTCAGAAAAGCCAGCCTCTTAAAAACATCCCAACAAATAAAAAAACAATGGTCTTACAAAAAGGAAATCAAGCTCAAAAAAGAACAAGTTTGCCTGTTTATAAAGAGTGGATGGTTTGTCAGCCACAAAAACACCATCCCCATAATACCGTTGAACACCTCTTCTTTTGTTTTCTGTCTTCCTTTAAAAATTCTCAAATTTCTTTCACCCCATACTGCCCAGAAAAAGTTTCCAGCCTTGCTGAGGCCTCCTAGGAACCAAGCCTCTAGGAAGCCCTTCACATCCTGTGGGAAACAAATATTAACTCCGAAAATCTCTAGCAGTCTTGTCCAAACCCAGTAAGTGAAGTCACAATGCGGTAATAAATGACTGGTACTTTCCACATTTCCATTACAGAGTGTGCATTCTAGATCTGTCACTTCAAAACCTCTTCTAGATAAATTCTCCTTGGTTAAAATCTTATCCAGCACTGCAGACCAAACAAAAAAAGCTAGTTTTGAAGGAATAGGCCTGATCCAGATCCTGTTGCTCGGAAAGTGAGAGGTCTCTTCCCTTGACAGGTAGTTAAAAAAGGATTTTACCGTGAAAGAGCCCGACTTCTCAATTTTTTTTTTTGATAGGCAATGAAAACTTTATTAAGAATTAATCAGAAAGTGTACAGACATGCATCACAAAGAGAGGTGCAAGTGACAGCCTCCGGTACAAATCAGCTTGCAATTGAGCCCAAAACATAGATTCCCTAAAAACCCCTTGCTTAGCTAAAGACTACTAAGCCATTAGCTGACCTCCTTTGCCACTGAATTCTTACAATCATATTAGAGGTCATCATTTTGAATTTCATCACAGCTTCCCTACAGGTCCAAATAACAGAGCCTGGATCTGTTAGCCACCCAACTACCAGCTTGGGATCCCCCTCAATTATCAATCTCTCCATATTCATCTGTTTTGCAAGCTGCACCCCATGCAGGACTACTTGGAAGTTGGAACTCAGCTAAGATAGAGTCCCCTATACCAGCCAGTCCTGAAAAAATGCAATTATAATCCCACCTTCACCCTTCTTCCAGTGGAGCCCATGCTAGATTACTGTTCATGGCAGAAAACTTGTTTCCCCATAGTTCTGAAACTGAATATAGATGTTCTGTTGGGATGGTGATTTGAACATATCTTATTAAGGGGACATACCCCTAATTATTAAGAAAAAGGAGATATTTAAATAAAGTACTGTTATGTTTTGACTCATCCTTACCACAGAGTTTCTTCTCATCTTTTCACTAGGGATGCTATATGCCCAATTTATCAAAAATAGGATGTGTCCAAATCATCCCTCTTCTGTTAGGCTGAACAATATTTAATAACTATATTTTATTGAGGAATAACAAACGATTATATAGTTAGTAAATTTCTTTTCTTCCCATTTTTTCCCATTGAAGAAGTGCTCTCAGACCAGAGATAAAGTCATGCCCTAAGAATGGGAAGGTATGAGATTTCACAAGAAACTTCAATTTTTGAAAGCAAATTAGGGAGTGGAACCAATTGGAGTTTGGTATATTAGAAGAAAGAAAAAGAATATTGATGGATCAAATTGAGATTCTGGATTTGAAAGAAGAAAGGGGAGAATTTGAAGAGGGAGACAAGGAACAGAGAGGGGGTTTGAGAAGACAATTGGAGGATTGTTTGCACAAGGAGGAAATAAGTTGGAGACAGAAATCTTGATGCAAGTGGTTAAAGGAGGGAGATGGAAACACTAGATTTTATCTCCAGATTGGAAGTTGAAGGATCTATTCTGACACAATAGGATGAGATAGCAAGGGCCTTTGTAGAACACTTTAAGTCCATCTTTAGAAGGCCTTTAAGGGGGGGGGGGTTAGAAGGATTGGAATGGCCAGAATTAGGGGTAGAAAACAGGCAAAGGATGGAAAGGAGTTTTGAACTAGAGGAGATTAAGGAGGCTGTGTTTTCTATGGATAGAACAAAAGCTCCAGGCCCGGTTGGTTTTGTGATGGCCTTTTACCAAGACTGTTGGGATATCTTGGAAAGAGATCCAATGCCAGTGTTTGAGGAAATTCATAGGAGAGGAGTAATTAATCCTGGATCGAAATCTACCTTCCTTGCATTGATCCCAAAGAAGAAAGATGCCTCCCAACCAGAGGACTTTAGACCAGTAAGTTTGGTAAATAGTTTGTATAAGATAATCGCAAAGGTGTTGTCGTTAAGGTTAAAGCGAGTCATGCCATCTATCATTGCACCAAATCAAGGAGCTTTTGTGAGTGGAAGACAAACTGATCACATCTTAATAGCCAATGAGAGTGGAGAATTTCAAAAAGGTTAGAAAGAAGGGAGTGGTTTGCAAGTTGGACCTGGAAAAAGGCTTATTACTTGGTTGATTGGTCTTTCTTGAAGAAAGTTATGGTTAATTTTGGGTTTAGGGCAAGATGGTTTAAATGGTATTCATCAAAAAAAAAAAAAAAAGATGGTGTAAATGGATTATGAGGTGTGTTCAGAATTGTCATTACTCTGTGTTAGTAAATGGGACAGTGGTAGATTTTTTCCTAGCCATGAGGGGAGTAAGTCAAGGGGATCCACTCTCTCCCTTCTTGTTTACATTGATTGTAGATGTTTTGGGGAGGATACCCCCCTTACCCACTTACAGTTTGCAGATGACACAGTTTTGTTCTGTGAAGGCGGAAATTTGAGGTGGATCAAAAACATGAAATTGACGATACAACTCTTTGAACAAATGTCCAACCTTAAGATGAATTTTGAGAAAAGTTGTGTAGTGGGAGTGAATATGGAGGAGGGGGAAGTCAGGTAGTGTGCAGAGTAAAATCTTAGGTGGGTTAGGGCTTGGGAATATAATGTGGCTCTTCTAGGGAAACGGTTATGGAAGTTCTCTTGCTAAAATAGTGGCTAGCATTCATGGGCTGGAGAACAACGGATGGGATCTTGGAATTCAGGCAAAGACTAGAAGTGCATCACCTTGGAAAGCCATCCATGACTTGTTACCGATTTTTTTTCTCCCCTCTTATCAAGTATGACTTAAACTCAGGCAACCTTATAAAATTTTGGGAACAAACTTGGGTGGGGAATGCTCCTCTGAAGGATCAGTTTACATCCTTATATGCCCTCTCCGACTTGAAAAATGAGCCAATTTCTTCCTCCATCATCCCGTATTCTTCAAACTCTGGGTTTGGGTGGAATTTGGGCTTGAGGAGGGTTGTTAGAGATACAAACCTAAACAGCATCTTGAGTCTCCTAGGTCTTCTTGAAAATATCTTCTTGGAGCCCACAAAGGAAGACACTAGAATTTGGACCCCAACTCTCCATGGGCTCTTTCTCTTGCACCTCTTTCTTTAAAGTCTTAACTCAGCCAACCAGCTCCCTAGGCCTTCCTTTCCCTGCCAAAGAGATTTGGTGCAAACCAATTCCTCCCTAGGGTTGGTAGTTTTTTGTTGGGAAATGTTTCTAGAAAGAATCAACACTAGTGATTTGATTCAAAAGAAGGGACCCAAGACATGTTTATCCCTTCACAGGTGTGTTCTTTGTAAAACCGATGGGGAGACTGGTTTTCACCTATTGGTGTCATGCCAGTTTGCAAAGACTATTTGGGATTGGCTTCTTCCCTCTTTGGGTGTAGTTGGACCCCTCCATTGAACTTGCAGAGCCTTTTATCTTTTTCTTTTTTTCAGGTGGCATTTGAAAAGGGGTAGAGCTATGTGGAGATGCCCAAGGGCTGTGGTTTGCTAGTCTCTATGGGAAGAAAAAAACTTTAAGATCTTCTCCGAAATAGAGAGAAGCGTTGAAAATCTGAGAGATATGATTCATATAAGGGTGGTACAGTGGCTGAAATCATTAGATCTGTTCATAGATTATAAACTGGATGATTTGTTAAGGAAATGGGGAGAGATTGTTAGATGCACCTAGGTCAAAACAGGACTGAGTTTGTCTTGGATCCCTCCCCCCTTTGGCTTTATGAAACTGAACTTTGATGGTAGTAGTAGAGAAAACCCGGGGCATGCAGGGGTTGGGAGTGTGTTTAGGGATGAGAATGGAAATGTTTCAGCCCTGTTCTCAGGTCCAATTGGGGTGGGTGATTCTCTAAGAGCCGAGATCTATGCAGTTATGAAAGGTGACCAAATAGCAAAGGAAATGAATATAAGAAGGCTTGTAATTGAAGGGGATTTGGAGGTGGTTGTAGGGTCGCTGAATAAAGACAATACTGGGTTATGGAATTACAGCAATGAAAGGAGAAAGTTTAGGTGGCTGGTTAAAGACATGGGAGTCAAGATCAGCTGGGTGAAGAGATCTGCTAACTCATTTGCTGATGGGTTAGCTAAGCAAGGGATGGCTATGTTCTGGGCTTAGTTGTAACTCTAATTCCTATTCATGAGGGCTCAAGCCTCAGTTGGGGGAGATAAGAAAGTTTATCCCTTTCTTTGTAATTATTATTTCTGATTGATTAATGAAATGCATTATTGATAAAAAAAAAAAAAAGAATTGCAACTATTGACCCCTGACCTATTTCTCATAAGATAATAACAATAATGGACTATCAGTTAAAATCAAGCATAAAAGGTAAGGCAAAAATACAAGCCTCATAATGATGGCAGCGAATTTCTGTTTGCATACCAACATAAGCATGAAAAATAGCATGCAACTATGATAAAGGTCAAATGGATAAGGAGAAACAAGTACTTTGTTCCATTTATTCTGTAGCAAATGTACAGTATGTGATGTGTTTACTTGTCAGTTCTTGTGCCAGTCTCTGATAGACCTGCATTGAACAGCATGAACATATCATTAGCCACGATAGTAATAACAGAAATTCAGGCCTGAGTTACCTAAAGTTTCCTCTCCATATTCATTTTTGTGATAGACTACTGTATTATTATTCTGATTTTATATATCTGTATCACAAAATTAATTTACAGAAATTGTGGCATGCAGAAAGAAGTTTCTGATTCAGGTTCCAAGTAAAAGAAGAAAAAAATGTTATTAACCGGAGATACAAAGTGCAGTTTGGATAGAATCAGAAATAACATCTGGCCCAACTGTTATGGTGTCTCAATAAAAAGTGGAAAATTCCTTGCATTGGAGCTAGCTTCCAATGTCATAAGTGCAGATGAAATTTCCTGCATAGAAAAGAACTGCAGAATTGCATTCAGGATGGCGCCCCTCGCTTCTCAAACTGTACCAATGGCCTAACAAGGATGAATCATAACCGCTTCACCGGTGGCACCTCTTAGATGCAGTACACGGTCCAATTTTAAATCAGGAACCAACACAAGACCACAACCTTTTTAGAGTAGAAAAAGAAAACAATGGAAATCCAGGAAAAATTGGAGAAAAAGGAAGCTAACAATAAGGCTCAATAAATAAATAAGGTTCTAGATTAATCAGTAAATAGGACAATTTCGTGTATTTCTGCTTGGTAAAACCTCTCAGTAATCAGCAGGGGAAGCGGGAAAACATATATACATAAAGGCCTCCCCCGGGAATATTAAAAGAAAGAAATTCAGAAAGAAGGAAGAAGACCCTAAGAAACCTCCCCTGTATGATGTGAGCTAAAAGGTTTAAAATGCACATGATGATAATCATCAGAAGCCATAGTATCAAAGGTTGGGGAATCCAAATCCCAAGTCTTTTCCACTTCAAGAAAAACTACTCGTTACATACACAGAATCCCACTTGAAGTTAATTCCAATCACATCTCATAAGCTGACAACTAAAATTATTCCCCAAAAAATCAATAACAACAACGATAGTGACAATAATCCAGTATTCAGAACGGTGATATGACTGCAAAAGAGTAGGAATCAATACTTGTTTTCGAGCATGATCCTCCCTCATTTTTCCCCTCTAGCTCATTCCACAAAAAATCACACCCGGAAAGCAAAAAAGGTAAAAAGAAAATAAATTCAAATTAAAACGACTTCAGTTCCATCAAAACCCATCGACCACAAACCCAAAACTTCTACAGAGAAATGAAAAAGTGGGTAGGAAACAAGGCGAATATAAAAACTTAAAAAAGTAAAGAATCAGAAAAACACACACACAACACAATTACGATGTTTACAGTAATACGAAAGAAAACAAGAAAAGCCGATCAGACGACTTGCCTTTGCGAACTCAGAACCGATAGACAAGGGAAAAACCTGAAACCATGAAATTCAGCCAAGTATTGCCAAAGATTTCTTGGTGAGATATAGTCTGCTTCTTCCTTGGATGAGTCGCAACGCAACGCTCCCCACTTTCATTAAGGAATTTTACTCACTACCATGTAAACGGAAACGGACAACTTACTCCACGAGAGAGAGAGAGAGAGAGATGCGACCTCTCCCCGGAGAGTACTTGTCTGAGACTCTAAAGACACTTGAGTAGCAAGTATGTAATTTTCTCTTTGCCGTACTAGGAAGTATGACAGCACACCCAAGTTTTTTTATCCCAAAATGTAAACCGTCGGATTGAATCCTTTATTAGGCTGCCTGTGCCACATATCTAGAAAGTATGCGAATCCAACAGCAATCTCTTTTAACGGAAGGAGGAAAAGAACTGCTGTAGTCCTCAAGAGTTCCAACTTTTCTTCGACCCATCGTCCCGACTCACCGTATCTGCCGACATCGATCTTATTTTATTGAATGAAGGCAACAGGGTATGGTACCGAAGGGAAGGCAGGGAGGAGTACAAGAACAAGAGACACTCAACAGGAAATGGGCTCACCATGTCCGAAGCCTAAGCGCCAAAGAAAGTAAGCTCTTCGAGGAAAGCCAATGCTTCTGCTTATGCTTCGGGAGCTGTGCAGACAGGCAGACAACGACGGAAGGGACTCAATCTCTGGTCACTTGAACGTTAGGCAGAAGAACATTTGCCCACTTTCGAGAAGGTGCATATTAATCGATTGTTGCTGCCTGTGACTGAGAAACCCGTGATTTGGCTCTTGCTCCATCAATTGACCAGTGTCTAGTCTAGTGTGCCCAACGGCCTACGAAAAGCTCCCGGAGCCGAATGGGGTCCCAGCCGGAGACAAAGGCGCTTATCACAGAGACCGACTCTACGGAAACATGGGCTGGGCCATTAGGACTAGAGTTGACAGGCTTGAAGCCCGGGAGCCCAGGTCTCTGTGATTCTGGGCATCCCGAATACCTACCTGAGTTGAGATGTCGGGCGGCTAGTTCGCAAGCCCATAGGCTATAGCCATATGTGGGTTCCAGGTTTCTTGATAATAGCGTTTGCTTGTTACCGAATTATGTCAAATGCCTTTCACTAATATCATGACACATGGAATATGAAAACAACTAGGCTACATTTTAGCATCATTTAATAGATAACTTGCCTTAGCCAAAATGAGTCCCAGGATTTGCCTCTGCCGTTGATTTGGTGACCTACTTTTGTTGCTGACCTAGCGATCTGCCTTTGTCGTCGACCTAGTGACCTACATCTGCTGTCGACTTAGTGACCTACCTCTACCGTCGATCTGGTGATCTACTTCTATCATCGACCTGGAGACCTACCTCTGTCGCCGACCTAGCGATCTGCCTTTGTCGCCGACCTGGCGACCTACCTTTCTAGAAGCTTGCCAATTGCCTCCCAACCTTTCGGGATCACGTCGCGTAATCGTAGGCCTTATCCTCATCCCACCTGAATCGAAGGGAAACAATAAGCCTTATTAACTGGCACGTTATCCTCCTTCCAAAGCGGAATGGACCCTACATCGCGGGTTGAGGATTCTGGGAGCGTTTCGCAAGACCCACGGTAGCCCAACTATATAAGAGCATCAGCCCCTAAGACCCAAGTATATGCGCAATTTTTAGTTCTTGCAATTCTCCAGCTCTCTCACATTTAGCTATCTTAAAATCTTTGATTCGCTAACTTAAGCATTGGAGTGCCCACCCCGGGTAAAGCAACCCGGGCACTAACACTGTTTCCTTATAGGTTGCATCAGAGCCACCTCTCCAGCTCGTCACCACTCAGTTGGGCATTAGAGCCACATCTCCAGCTCGTCACCATTCAGCTAGGCATTAGAGCCACCTCTCCAGTTTGTCACCATTCAGCTAGGCATTAAAGTCACATCTCCATCTCGTCACCATTCATCTAGGCATCAGAGCCATCTCTCCAGCTCGTCACCACTCAGTTAGGCATCAGAGCCACCTCTCCAGCTCGTTACCATTCAACTAGGCATCAGAGCCACCTCTCCAGCTCATCACCATTCAGCTAGGCATTAGAGTCGCCTCTCCAGTCTGTCACTACTCAGTTAGGCATCAGAGCCACCTCTCCAGCTCGTCACCATTTAGCTAGGCATCAGAGCCACCTCTCTAGTTTGTCACCATTCAGCTAGGCATTAGAGCCACCTCTCCAGCTCGTCACCATTCGACTAGGCATCAGAGCCACCTCTCCAACTCATCACCACTCAGTTAGGCATCAAAGCCACCTCTTCAGCTCGTCATCATTCAACTAGGCATCAGAGCCACCTCTTCAACTTGTCACCATTTAGCTAGGCATCAGAGCCACATCTCCTGTTCGTCACCATTCAACTAGACGTCCAAGCCACCTTCCAGGTAGGAATTATTTAGCCAGTCATCTGAGTCATTAGCCAGTTGGGAGCTGCCAAAATGTGCATCATCAATTGGCGTCGTCTATAGGAAACACTACAAAAGGTTATATTCTCGCATGATTCTCTGAACCTCAAGTAATAACATCTTCAAGGAACAACAACAACATTTGATCAAAAGAATCCCCTAAGGGGGCAGAAACAAAATGATTAGCCCAAACAAGTTCTCGCAGTCTTGCCCGGGTAGAATCTCCTTAACTGTGAGGCCACCACTATTTGTCGAGCTCTACATGCTTTTTGCGAGAGTTGGCGGCCAACAGAATGTGAGGCCACCCCACAGGTCGAGCCCTCTATGGTTCCCGTGGGAGTTGATAGCCAACAAATTGTGAGGTCACACCACAGATCGAGCCCTCCATGCTTTACGTGGGAGTTGATGGCTAGCTGGTTGTGGAGTCTCCCTTGCAGGTCAGTCTTGCCAAGGTGACAAGGTGCTGAGAGCAAAACTAGACTGTCAAAATTCCGATGACTTGGCAACTTGGAGACCTGCCTTTGACCTGGTGACCTACTTCCACTGACCTAGCGACTTGCCTTTGCCGCCGAGATGGCAAACTACCTCCGTCGACCTTGCGACACACATAATTAGCCAGGATGAGCCTTGCCAGCCCTGTTCGCGAGGTTGGCCCTACAGGTCGAGCCCTCTGTGGCTCCCACAAGAGTCGGCCAATGGACTGCAGTTGCCCTTGCGGGTTGAGCCTTTTAAGGTTCCCATGCAAAATGGCAACCTGCAGTTAGTAAAGTCGCCCCCGCAGGTTGAGCTCCTTATGGCTTATCGTATGAGCAAACGACCAACATCTTAGAGGACTGACACAGTGCAACCGTGACACCGATCCGCTACTTAAATTCCAACATCAATGCACATATCGCAAGGGGAAGCCAAACCACTTTTAGCATCAAGGACCCCTAAGCCGACCTTGAAATATGTTGGTAATAGGCCAACAAACCTACGACGAAGCATGAATCTACTCCCTTCGCTGAGCTGATCTCAGCTTGGGAGTGGGGGGCAATTGATGAGGGTAGATTTGGCCCTCCACTGACATCATGACACATGGCATATCAAAACAGTTGGACTACATCCCAGTATCACCTAGGAAACAACTTGCCTTAGCCAAAATGGGGTCCCAGTTGGCAACCTACATCTACCGTCGACTTGGTGACCTAGTTCTGTTGTCGACCTGGCGACCTACCTCTGTCGCTGACCGAGCAACCTACTTCTGCCATCGACCTGGTGACCTGCCTCTGCCGTTGACCTGGCGATCTACTTTTATCGCCGACTTGGCGACCTACCTCTGCCGCCGACCTGGCAACCTACCTCTCTAGAAGCTTGCCAGTTGTCTCCAAACCTTTTGGGATCACGCTGCGTAACCGTAGGCCTTATCCTCATCCCATCCGAATCGGAGGGAAAAGGTAAGCCTTATTAACTGGCACACTATCCTCCTTTCAAAGCATAATGGACCCCTACGTTGTGGGCCAAGGATTCCGAGAGCGTTTCGCGAGACCCATGACAGCCCAACTATATAAGGGCATCAGCCCCTGAGAACCAGGTAGATGCGCAATTTTTAGTTCTCGCAGCTCTCCAGCTCTCTCACATTTAGCTATCTTAAAATCTTTGATTCACTAACTTAAAGCATCAGAGTACCCACCCCAGGTAAAGCAACCCGGGCACTCTGACACTATTTCCTTGTAGGTCACATCAGAGCCACCTCTCCAGCTCGTCACCATTCAGCTAGGCATCAAAGCCACCTCTTCAGCTCGTCACATTCAACTAGGCATTAGAGTCACCTCTCCAGCTCGTCACCACTCAGTTAGGCATCAGAGCCACTTCTCCAACTCATCACCGTTCGGTTAGGCATTTGAGCCACCTCTCCAACTTGTCACCACTCAACTAGGCATCGGAGCCATCTCTCCAGCTCGTTACCATTCAACTAGGCATCAGAGCCACCTCTCCAACTTGTCACCATTCAGCTAGGCATCAGAGCCACCTCTCCAGCTCGCCACCACTCATTTAGGCATCAGAGCCACCTCTCCAGCTCGTCACCATTCAGCTAGGCATTAGAGCCACATCTCTAGCTCGTTACCATTCAGCTAGGCATCAGAGCCACCTCTCTAGCTTGTCACCACTCAGTTAGGCATCAAAAGCCACCTCTCCAATTTGTCACCATTTAGTTAGGCATTAGAGCCACCTTTCTAGCTTGTCACACATTCAACGAGGCATCAGAGCCACATCTTCAGCTCGTCACTACTCAATTAGGCATCAGAGCCACCTCTACAACTCGTCACCATTTAGCCAGGCATCAGAGCCACCTCTCCAACTTGTCACCACTCAGTTAGGCATCAAAACCACCTCTCCAGCTCATCACCGTCCAGTTAGGCATCAGAGCCACCTCTCCAGCTCGTCACCACCCAATTAGGCATTAAAGGTACCTCTCCAGCTCGTCACCATTCAGCTAGGCATCAGAGCCACATCTCCAGCTTGTCACCACCCAATTAGGCATCAAAGCTACCTCTCTACCTCGTCACCATTCAGATAGGCTAAGAGCCACCTCTCCATCTTGTCACTATTCAGCTAGGCATCAGTGCCACCTCTCTATCTCCTCACCATTTAGGTAGGCGTCCAAGCCACCTTCCAGGTAGGGATTATTCAGCCAGGTATCTGAGTCACTAGCAAGCCGAATATTACCAAATTGTGCTTCATCATTTTGCTTTATAGTTAATTGCTTTGTCTAAGAATGGTATCATACATAAAATACTTCTACCAATCAAAATCTTTTGAGGGAAAAAACTATGATACGCGAAAAATATGGTATCAAAGATTTTTTATCAATTAAAATCCACTCTCAATTTTAATAAATAACACTTGATTTGATTGGTCAAACATTTTTAAGATATTATAACTTTTTCATATTATAGTTGAACCCGAAATGAAAATGTAAAAGAATGCTAATCCCACTATCAAAAGTATCATAGGAGATTATTACCAAAAAAAGGTATCAATGGAGATCTGCTCTCACTTGTGACATGTATGATATATCCATCTCAAGGGGGTTTTATTATAGATATTCACTCATCTGGACTAAAATCTTAATCTTGGGGTATTTTATGAAAGAAAATTAATTGAAAATTTGGATCACCCTTGATCCCTTGATGTATATACATCAAATCAAATTGGATTATATTGGATCGATAGGGATGGATTCATATTCGATCCATTTATAAACATATCAAATTTGGATCACCCTTGATGGGATTGAATTCGAATTTGAAATTCAAATTCGGACAATCAAATACCATTTGAAACCCCAAAAATCTTTGCAAAATTTTTGCTTTAATGGTAAGTTGTGCCAACTAGATCCTCTCTATACTGAGTTCACATCTGTTATAACCACAACCGTAGTAATTTTTTGCAATTGCCAAAACAAAGCATGAATACACTAATTATTAACTAAGAGCATATTATTCATATTTTGAATTTAAACCAGGGAAAATTACAAAGACCCCCCTGTACTATAAGGTTAGTGACAAGTACCCCATGTATTTTCATTTGTGACAAACACCCCTGAACTTTTACATTACAACAAAAACCCCTCCGTTAGCATTTTATCAATTAACTTGGGAAAATATTTTCATTTGACTGTTTAAAGTTTTTTAAACATTGGTTCCCATATGGTCAAAATAATTGGCATGGCATATGTATACATAGGTTCTTCTTCTCCAACAACAATGATAAAAATACCTTCTTCTTTACTGATGGCATAAAAGCTATAAATGATTTTCTTTTTGGTATCGCTGCAAATTCTTCTATATCTGATGATGGCATATCAGACAGCTCCTTGCTCGTAAGATAGTGGCAACAATTTCCAATGAAGTTTTCAAGTCAAATGGTTCTTTGGTGATATGTTTGTGTAGGTTAGGGTTTAAGAGAAAATAAGAAAATGGGCAACCAATGGATAAAAAGTGAAATGACTTTGCCCATTTCGTCATTTTGAAATTTTCATTTCACATACATTGAATTATGAAGAGGGCATTTTGGTAATTTAGTGCTTTTTGTCAACTGATTTTGACTGTAAGGGGTTTCTGTCACAATGCAAAAGTCATCGGGGAGTATTTATCACTAACCCCATAGTGTTGGGGGGGGGGGTCTTTGTAATTTACAACAAAACAAATTGGGATTTTTTGCATGTTTTATTGGCCATTGCAAAGAATGTTATGATGGTTGTGGAAAATATCCCAATTAGCCATCATTGGTTTCATCATTCATGGTTTGTTTGCTATCATAGCAAAAGATGAACAGAATAATGGCTAGCAGCAACGATTTTCATTTCAACCATTCAGTGTCACCTCGTTGTCATTGAAGGTTGTAACAACGATTTGTATGGTGTTTGATACAAGGCAGGATCTCTTGGAAGCAAAAAAGTCTTATAGAACATGAGAGTCTAATCGCACATTGGGAATATCTCCCATACATGTATCTTAAATTCATAGCTCATGGGAGATATTCCCATTGTGCAGCTAGATGCCGGTGTTTGCTTTCAGGAGACATTTGGTACTCTGGTTGTTTTGATGTTTGAGTACTATCTTAATGCCACAAGGGTGTCAAGTAGAAAAGTGAGGAGTTGTATAGAAAAGTCAAGGGAGTTTTAAAAAACATCAAATTGATGTTTTTGCTCTAAATGAAAACACATCTTCCACTAAACAAGATTTAAGCACGAAAAGGTGGTAATTTAGTATGGTAGTGTTTCAATCCAAAACGGTTTAAGTTGATACACCGATCATATCAACCCACAACTATAGATCAAAGATTAAAATATCGATATATCCGATAATGTATTGATATCATTGATGCTCTCATATTTTTATTTTTTATTATTTTTTTCATCATATAATCATTGTCTTTGCCATAGACTCACAAGTATGCTGCTTGATGTCACTGGTAAAGAAGAAGGTGGTGATGACCATTCGCTTTAGTACTCTTGCTCTAAAACATCACTTGAAAGAAAAACAGAAGCATGGTGAAGTGGGCATCACCTTTGCCACTTGGCGCCATCAACTATATAGAAGTGCTGTTAGATTTTTTATCCCTAATTTTTTTTCATAAACCTAATGTATATTTGTAGATTTTTCAATGGTAAATCAACTCAAAAATCTACAAATCCCCTCTATCACCAATATTTAGATGTTATAAGAATTATCATCATATAAATGTTGTCTACAAGAATCCTGTTTTGCCATTCTATTATATTCATGAAAGTGAAGTGTAGCAAATAGAAAGAATCAATTCTTACAGTTAAACCAATATCTCCATTGGAATTTGACTACTTAATTTTTTTTTTCATCCATACCTGTATGTAGATGATTCTTACGTTTTGGACTGAAGAAAAGTTTGAATTTCTCCCTTTATTGCAATGATCCAACCAATCCAAGATGTTCTTTGATAGAAATCACATTGCTTCCACAATTTGCAGCTTTTAAGCTTTTTAGTCTGGATCAACTTGGCACCTGAAGCAAAAGCTTGATTTCCACTCTCTAGGGTTTCTTTTCAAGCTCTAGTTTTTTTTTTTTTCAGCTATTTCTGTTCTAGAGCTCTCTATATCTTATATAGAACAGCAAGTGTATTGTGGGGCGGGGGGGGGGGATCATTTCAAGGTTTCCAAAATTTAAGAATCAAGTAAGAACAGGAGAAAGAAACTCCTCTCCACCTTGAGATAGGAATCTTTATTCATTCTCTAGTATGTATGGTCAATATTAAAACATCTTTTTAACATTGCAGTCAAATCTAACAATTCTTCTGCAATTGATCTTAAGTCTTTGAAAATTATCATTTAATCCCTCTCATGTAAAGACCATTTTTTCTAGCCCTCCACAGAACAATGCCCTATTATGGTTGGGAAACCACATTTGTATCACTGTCTAGACCAAACCACCATTAATATGAGATTTACCCAAGAGTTCTACTCAAATTGAGATACCTCTTGAAGAAGTCAAATATGCCTAGAAACACAAAGCACCTAGTATATGATAATCTCGGTATGTTAAGGATTCCCTAATCAATCAGGGCATTGTGGATAAGCCTTATAATTAAACTTTCACGTGAGTTCCAATTCTACTAGGACACTTCCTATATTCATCATAGGGTGATCTAGGGCTAGAATATTAGAGTCCTAGTGCAATTGGGATCCATTTCCAAGAGTCTTAGTTCAATTAGGATTCCTTAAATATTCATCTCAAAGTCACCTAAAGACTTATACATGAGTCCTATTTTCACTAGGATGCTATTGCTAGAGCTCTAGTCCGACTAGGACTCATAGCCAGAGTCTTGATGCAAACCAATTTCTTAGTTGACAGTCTCCTCTTGTCTAAGGGTGTAGATTCCTTATTAGCCAACCTCCAAAATTGCAGTATCATTTTCAATATCTCAACATATAGAATATGTTAATCGCAATCCAGAGTGACCTCACTCATAGTATATCAAAGTGATTGATCATGATAATGCAACCTTGAGGATCCCTCAGGTCTAAGGGCATAAAAATCTTTAAACTTGATCGGTCCTATTCTTTGATAGTGGTTAAAAGAAACTTGTGATGGACCAAATTCAGCTAGATTAGTATCAGTGTTATATATAAGATATACACCCATATATAGAGTGAATTGCCTGAGTCCACCCTTAGTTGGGATATTCCAGATTTATAAAGAACCGGGTCATTCATATCTCTCATGATGATGGGTCTCACTCACCACTTGAATGCCTTACAATGTAACCTCTCAACTATATAATAAAGAGCACAAGCATTCAATATCAATAATGACTCAAACAAAAGTCTTTCTTTATTGATTAAAGAAATAGTACAAAGATACAAATTGCTTTAAAGATGCTTCTAACAATTTAGTGTCACGTCCATCATTACATTATGGGAATTTAAATCATTTCTTATTATTTCAATCATGTCCCTTCTCATTCATTTTTTTGAAAGCCATGATCACTCATTGAGATGATATAAGTATAATATATGTTTGGCATAAATGCTCAGTTGCAGCATCGTTTTCTGAATGGTGCTGCTGATATGTGGCTTGGAGCATGGTGCTTTTTTTTTGTTTGGAATCATTGCTGCTAGGTAGGACGTTTCTTATATCAATGACAATTTTTTCTGTTTGGTACCAATGCTCCAGGAAGCATTTTCTGCACTTCTACCCATTATCCACTGCCACATCACTGTCCTGTTGGCAGCAACGAGCTGCAACTCCAGAAAACGTCAAATTTGATATTGCTCCAAGCCATGCCTTCCTGATTTCTAAGGCATGGCTTAGAATACTGTTTTCTATGAAAAAACGGTTCCGAATAGAAGGTTATTTCCTAGAGCACCATTTTTTCCTACATGGTGCTGATGTAGCACCGTTTTCTGGAACAACAGCAACGGTTCCAAACAGACACATAGAATTTCAAAATATTTGGTGTTTAAGGCATTAATTAGGATAAACAATTCAAGACTGACGTTGTCTGGTGGCTTGAACCATTAACCAGGAAATGGTTTGAAAATTTTAACTATGTAGCCGGCCGGTTGGGTCAATGCATGGTTTCTTGACCACGTTAGTTGGGACTTCATAGTGAACATTATGAAAAAGATGGGTTTTTTTGGAGTGGTGCAAAAAATGGTGTATTATTTGCATTAGAACTCCAACTTTTGCCATTAAAATAAATGGCCAAGTTCAGGAGCATTTTAAATTATGTAGAGTGAGATAGGGAAATCCCATCTTTCTCATACTTGTTTTTTCTAGGTATGCAAGTTTTATCATCATTAATTGAATAAGCAATAAATAAAAGGGGAGTTGGAAGCATTGGAAGTAGGAAAAATAAAACAAAGGTGTTGCATCTATTTTTTATTATTTATTATTATTTTTTTTGCAAATGATTGCTGCTGTTATGCAAAGCAAAGAAACATCAACTAAGGATTCTTAGGAGGGTCTTGCATGAATTTGAGAAGCTTTCAAGTCAACAAATAAACTTCTCCAAATCAAGAATTTATTTTGATATGAATGTTCATCTTAAATTAGGAAGATTTTTATTGAAATATATGGGGATGAAACCCCTAAGCAAGAATGACAAGTATTTGGGTGCAATCCATGTATGCACACCCAAAGAATAAAGAGTAATTAATAAAGACTATGATTGAAGCCAACTTAGCTACATGGAAGGATAAACTCTTTGAGACAGGATTCCCTACAAGTGAAAATTCTGCACACACTCTGGGAATCCACAGCCATACATTGGGAATATCTCCCTATGAATTTAATATAAATGTAAGAAAGATATTCTTAATGTGTGATTGGATGCTATATGAGTAGTGTTTTTGCTTGCAGGCGATCTAGACTCAAACTTTTGTCTATCTATTGTACTAGCAGCAATTCCTATACTTTAAATACAAGTGAATAAGTACCTCTCAAGTGTTATTAAGAATATAAAAAAAAGGATAATCATCCAGCAACAGGCACTTAATAGTAGGGGTGTCAACGGTATTCGAAAATTCGATTTTGAAATTGAGACATAATCAAATTGAATTCGGATATCTTATTTATACCGAATAGTTAATCGGATTCAAATTGAGATATGACCTGATTCGATTCGATAAGTATCCAAATTTGATTGATTATT
Source organism: Nelumbo lutea (assembly GCF_056320005.1). NCBI lineage: Eukaryota > Viridiplantae > Streptophyta > Magnoliopsida > Proteales > Nelumbonaceae > Nelumbo > Nelumbo lutea. The sequence goes on from NC_142689.1 coordinate 3,572,229, forward strand.
TAATTCTTATATATAATATATGAAATATTTAAATGTTATGCAATTTATATATTTTATATAAATAAAATGTTTATTTTATATATTCAGTAATTATCTAAAATAATTAATTGGTCGAATTCAAATTGGAACGAATATTTGAAAATTTATTCGAATTCGAATTTGCATATTAATTTTCAATATCCATCGGATATCAATTTTTCTAATCTAATTCAAATTTAGATATTGACTGATTAGATTTGAATTTGATCCCTTTTATACCCCTAATTAATAGCATGGAAAATAATTTTCTGCCTAAACAAAAGAAGGGGGACGGCGAAGAATTAAATCTGTCTCTCCTAAGTCCTCATAAAGCAACTATATAGAAACTAATGGCTGAACCTGATAGTTGATAGTTGGTGGGCTAGCTTCATGAAATCCATCTATTTTCCACATAGCAGTTTCCGGGAAGAAGGAAAACTAAAAACATGGATCCAATGGGTGGCCTATTGCTAGAAAATTACAGCAGATTCTAATCAACTCTTCTTGGAAAATTAGCAAATGGATCTCAACTGCAAGCCCTAACAAACCCTCGGGTGCAATCAATAGGAGGTGGGATTCCAACCCTCAAAGAAGGAGCACCTTCTGCTAGAGATGACATGAAAATGGCAGATTTAATTTTGACAAATGGTAGCTATAAATAGAGGTTATAATATCAACTACTGTTAGAAGGAAGCTATAAATAAAGGTTATAAATAAGCCATACAACTTATATCGAAGCTCTCATAAAAGATGAAAAATCTTGGATGGAAGGAGATGCTTCATTCTGATGAATTACAGGAAATTTGAATATGCGAAGGTTTTATATATATATATATAGAGAGAGAGAGAGAGAGGAAGTCAAATATTATATAGATCATGACTTTGCTTAGTTTTGTAAATCAAAAAGTATCGGCCTATACCCAGTAAGAACTTGTACTCTTTTATATATTGTAGTTCTTCATTAGTTTAAGAAAAAAGTAAGTTTTTGCGGTAAATAAATGAAATCATATGAAATTTGCTACACAAAAAAAAAAAAAAAGAAAAAGAAATTTGACTCATTGTGGCATGCCAGCACGAATAAAATTCCTAAATAACCAGGAAACTTCTCAAGCATTATTTTTTTTTTTCTTTCGTTCAAATAGAAACTTTGATCTCTCCTAATAATGACTAATTGATATTGAGAAGTGACTGGCCGGTGATAGTTACAAAAGGTTATGTGGGGGTGGGGTCCAAATTGATGGCATAAAGTTAAAAGATTCACCTTCCTCCCAATTTCTCAATGACGCTCAGAGCCTCAGACAATAATATCTTTCCTCTTTCCTGCTCGTGCATTGCAAGGTCCCTAGCTATTTTCTAATGGAGCTGATGAATTTGGCAAATGGCCATGGGGAATGTTATACCTGATTATAATTTGAGGAAGAAAAACTTGGTTGTGTGTGAAAGTGTTGCATAGAGATAATTACGATAGAATTAGTCTTCCATCATTATGTGGCTTGTCACATGGCCATAGGAGTAGAGCATATGGCCGCTCTACCATCAGGGAAAACTTGATAGCAATCACCAACAGCACACAAATGAGTAGAAAGATATCCCATGCAGAGGGCAATTAGGCAGTTAATTTTGAGTTCACATCTGCACCCCACAAGGTGGCGCCCCACAATGTCCCACAGCGCATCCCCACTGTGTAGTGGGAACATCTCCTGATGATAATACCAGACCCGATGATGATGAGATGTCATCATCGGGAGATATTCCTAATACAAGGTGGGGATGCGCTGTGGGACGTTGTGGGGCACAGATCTAAACTCGCTAATTTTGTGTTCAATGGGTGGTTATACCTGTAAAAGAGAGAGAACTAAATGCCCTTTTTAGGCTCCGTTTGTTTACAGTGAAATTTCATTTGTTAAAATGCATGGGAGTACAAATCAGATTCAGAAGAGTGTAAATTCTGGGTCACTTTTGTTTTGGATTTATTTTGTTTCATCTGTACTGCAAACAAGCAAAACAAATGAAATAAATCATCCAGCCAATATTAATTTCATTTGTATTGTGAGCTCCTTAATGGGTAATGGTTGAATATCTCATGTTGGTTTGATTTCTAGCTAGAACTCGTAAACAAATGAAACGAGTCATCCGGCCAGTTAGACAGTACAACAGTTATCAAATAGCAGCCCTTAATTGTTGTAATTATCCCTGCACTGATTGTCGATCTTGAAGTTGGTGTGTCTTCAATGCTTGTATCAGCTTAATCCTTGGAAGCATCATCAATGGAGTTTTCCATTTCCTGATTTTTGTTTTGATATAGAGAAAAACTCCGCGTTAGATCCCACTAACATAGTAGTGAGCTTAGAAAGAATAACCACAGAGCTAACAATCTCTGGAACAACATGAAATCCTCTTGAATCAATAAAGAGAGAATTGAGAAAATCTTAAAATGGAAAATTTTAAAACTCCCTTCAATACTAAAGTTTTGTTAAATGTTAAAAATTCTTTACAATGCTTCCACAGCACCCATTTCTAATAAATGAAATCATAATTCAAGACCCCCAAAAAAATCTAATTAAGATAAAATTTTTAAAACTCAAATATAATCTCCAAATTGACACCTTAATTGCTAGTAAAATTATCACAACTTTTTTAAATCACTTAAGATTTGCTTGCTCTAGGACTTATTGGATTAGTGATTGAAAATTTTCTTTGATGACATCATAAAGATGGAAGTTTAGTATTTTACTACTCAAACCAAAACAGAGGAGCAGTAAGGTAACCATGAAGTATGAACTGAAAATGAAAACCTGAATTTCTGTTATTGGGCATTCACTCACCTTACCATATTGATCAAGCGTCAAAAAGTGGCATGACCCCCAATCTCTATTGCAAGATATAGTCGTTGCATGATCAGAAATGGGGTTCATAAGGAAGATGTAGAGCTAAAGCAATGTAAAGCTATGACAAGTGCGAAAGCAAGAGATTTCAGAGGAAACCTCTTTGGGGTTAAAGCAAAGTCTCTAGTTTTCTACGTCTGTCGCCTGTCGACAATTGATGTTGCGGAAGCCACAACTACATGGCAGGCTATTTACTTGGCAAGGCATGGCTTGAAATCTTCTAATAGTTCACTGCTTACTAAGAAAAATTACTATGTCTTGGAAAACCCAGGTACCCAACTCACCATTGAAGGCATTTGAAATATAACAGAGAGAAAGCATCTCAATAAGTTCTCTGTTTTTAGTCTCCTTTTCAAAGAATCATAGAAAGGTCCAAAGTGGCCGATCGTGTAAAGTAGCCTGGGTTTGAACTGTAAACCCAGGTACCCAACTCACCATTGTTGGGGGTCTATTGGTTTGTACTAGTGGCTCACTGGCTCTGTGTGACCGTGTCTGTGGCTGAGATATGCAAGAGGCTAAACAGCTATTTTACTTGCCTCCTTTTCGAAGTTCCTTTGTGTGGATAAGGCTTATAAAGAAGGGAAAGTACTATTTACGACAAGGTAAATTCTCTCGTTTGTATTTTCCTGGTAAGCATTTCTTTCTTTATTTGTTTATGGCTCGTCATATAAGACTTCAGAGGTCACCCACTGAACTGTCTAGAGACCCTCTCTCTCTCTCTCTCTTCACAAACACAGCAGCTGTATCGCCTCTTGCAGCAACAGATTTTCAAAATCTGGGACGGGAGCTCCTCTCTCGAACGCTTTACATCTCAAGACGCCGTAGGAAACTTGAGTAAAGATACGCTTTTCCTCTTGTTCTACTCCAATATATTATATAGAAATCTTCCCGGACTCCTCCATCTTTTCCCCTTTCTTGTTTATCTCTGTGGAAAGCTTTCTGGGTCTCATAAATGGAGGATCAAATGGTCTCATCTTTAGACGGTAGGAATGGTAGTATCAGTAGAAGTAGCAGCTCTGTCGTGAACCTTTATCCCCTCAGTTGTTACTACTTTGGATCCAAAGAAGCTGTTACCATCAGGGATGAAACCTTGGCCGATCGTGTACAGCGCATGAGGACCAAGTAAGTTACCCTATATTAAATTATTAATCCTTCCGTCTATTTTTAGCCGAGAGAATGGTTTCAAGATTATCCAGGCTTCTGAATCAATTCTTTCCCCCCTTCATATTCAAGCTATGCTGCAAACGGGTTAAGGACTTGTGTGGAAGCAGTCATGTTGGTCAGTTCTCTGTTTCTTTTTCTTTCATTCCTTACAATTTTCCTTTTAGCTTCAAGGTCGAAACTTTAAGCTGTTAGTTTATCTGATAAAATATTAAACATATGGTGTCTGCATTTTGGTGAAAGAAGCTTTACAGAATTTGGAGGCTAAGACTGATCTCCTTGCAATTTCGCATATAGTTTTGATGTCTCTTTTTTATATCAAAATGTCTACTGTATTGTCTGCACATAGTTGTTGCAGAAAGAATTGGGAGTTCAATTGTGGTGTTGATCGGATGGCTTCGTATTGGCATAAGAAAAACAAATGTCTTTGGATTGAATATTAAGAGAAGTTACAGAAAGATCTAATACCTCTGAAAACAACTTACTTGATATTGTCTGGGTCCATATTTAGCAGACAAGTCACTAAGTGTCAATAATTGCATCATTTATATTACTCCTGCTATTTTTGGTAATACAATGGAAAGGAACTACACAAGTCTGGTAGCTTGTTCTAATAATCTTGAACGTTACGTTATTCTTCTCTGTGAGTGTGCAAGACTACCTAATCCTGCTTACATCAGACTCTGCACGCACAAGCTTTGGTATTTGATGAGATGGAGGTCAGAGGCTTTATATATTTAGGCTTTTGCATGTGGGTCATCTTGGATGGTGCTATTCTTGACATCTAGCTGGAAGAAGGATCAAGGGTATTGTGAATCTAAGAATCTTTATGGAGAGTTGAGAGTTCAGAAATCCAAGTTGGCGATAGCAGCCAACCATGCTTTTGGGTCTATGATTCCTATTGAGGATGTCATTGTTTTGATGATTATTTGTTGGTAAATATTATTTACCCATAAAACCGTATAAGATTGCTGAATTTCATTGGAGACTGCATTTTCTCATTGATTGGGTCCGTTAAAAAATCAGAATGGTAGATATTAATATCATACCATGTTAGTCATAAGCTGGATGCCCATATTGGTGCATTTACTTGGTGTAACAAACTAAAGTTCCGTACATGTTGCCAGGTGCATGGGTATCTGTTCCTTCCACTAGTGGTAGCAATTAAAACTTGTTTCATTCCTTACTCATGTATGTTAATTTCATCAGTCAACAATATGATCATATTTTGAACCTGGTTTGAGAGGCCCTAGTTAGCTTAAAGGTCTATATCAATGATTTTTCATTTGATAGAATCTTTTCTTTAATTTTTCAAGCTGCAAATTTGTATTGCTTTTCAAGAGATATGGCCATATCCTTCTTAGGTTGCTTTTGATTCCATGCAAAAGGGGTAGAAAATAAAGATTTTACAAGAGATAGTTCTGACATATATTGCTAGAGTTGCTATGCTGAAAAACTTGAGAGATTAACATTTCTGTTGGTGAAGTTTTGTACCATGTGCTGTTACTTTCAAATGACCATGTAACTGTTGTTGAAACAGGTAGAGCTGTTCAAACATCCTCATTTGTTAGTACTACAAGTAAGGAATTCCTTCTATAAGCTTCCTGGTGGCCGCTTACGACCAGGTGAATCAGGTATGCTTCTCTTACATCCATCATTCTTCTTGGCAGCATAATTATCAGTTAAGTCATTCTGATTTTGGGGTGAAGAACTTCTCTTGACTTCTAGAGAATACTCTTGTAATTCAGAAGGTTTCTATTTGTTTAGAATGCACATTCTCAATAATTAGGAGCTTCAAATTTCCAATTTTTAAGATGTATATGTTTGCTTTCTATTCATGTAAATTAAAATTATTTTAAAAAATTCCTCAGCTAAAATGAACATGTTTTGTAGACACCGACGGACTGAAGCGCAAGCTTTCAAGAAAGCTCTCTGTTAATGAAGATGGCACCAGTACTGAGTGGGCGGTTAAGTGACATCTTCTGTTACATTTGTGTTGTGATGCTGCCAATAAAAAAAATTGTGTTGTGATGCTTTCGTCACAGAAATATGCATTGTATTTATACCAAAGTAATATAAGGTGCTTTTATTCTTGACCTTCAGGTTGGAGAATGCCTTGGAATGTGGTGGAGGCCTGACTATGAAACTTTGATTTATCCATATTTGTCACCAAATGTAAAAAAGCCTAAGGTTGTTGCTTCTCACAAGCTATGAACTTGAAGATTTGGTGACATACTTTGCCTAATTGATTTCTCTATTATTATGTAGGAATGTATAAAACTCTTTCTTGTAAGGTTGCCGGAGAGTAGAAAGTTCATTGTACCGAGAAACATGAAATTGCTTGCTGTTCCACTGTCTCAGATTCATGAAAACCATAAGGTATAAGAAATTACTAGAAGTTACATAGTACTTAGTAATGGTCTTATTGATTTATATGCATTATTAGGTCTTTGATGTGTTTATGCTATTGCATTTTGTAGACATATGGTCGAATAATTTCTGGAGTTCCACAGTTGCTGTCTAAATTCTCCTTCAACATCATTGAAGCCTGAGTTGTACCTTTCAATTGGGACCATCTGGTTATAGGGTTGAAGTATGGAAGAACAAATTTTGGAAAATGAGATATATCTGAAAGGGATGGGTCATATGGATGACTTTAGATACTGTGTTAACTCTGCAGAGTGGTTATGGATATCATAGCCTTGTAGAGGTAGTTTCTCTGTCATAGCTTCAACAAATTTTGAGATGTTTTTCAATACAAGTCTTCCTGTTCAGTGTGTTCACATTATTTGTGCAAATATTACTCTCACTCTGTCAATGTTTAGTCTGTTTGATTACAAAAGAATCAAGTTTTGATCAGTCAGTTGCTATACGAGGAAACAAATTCAGAACCTAAAATTGTCATTAAGTAATGATAAGACAAGTCCAGAACTTGAAAGTGGCCATGAATGTGTAATCCAGTATAAGGTCATATCATTTTGAACAATACATCTAAGCATAGCTGGTAGACTATGAACCAAGGAGATCAAAGAAACAACTGAAATGTTTAATAAGAAGGTATGAAGTAGGCAAAATATATTCCTGTTTTCAAGCTATGTGGTGGATGTAATACCATTAAATGGGAGGAAAATACCGTGGCTTTTAGATGAACCTTCTAAAGGTAGCTGTTAAATTATATCATATCTTCTGTCACTCAGTCTACAAAAATTAAGATATTTGATACCAAATCAGTTTTGTGATGTAGTGCTTATTGTATGAGTTGGATATGTTTAAATAAATAAGAACGACAGCAAAAGATATTAGTAAGGTTTACGATCATGAAAACTTCTAGAGCTGCTCCTATCAACAAGGGGGAGGGAGGGAAGGAAGGGAGTAAGGCTAAAAATTCAAAGGTCTAATTGGGATGAAAAAGTAGTAGTGAACTAAAGGAGAGGCAACCCCCCCTCCCAATGGGATTGATCTGTGTATGTACTTCGACCATTGTTTTTTGGTTATTTGCAAGTACTGTTAGCTATGCAAGTATCAAATGGTTGGTAGAGTTTTCACAACTTGAAAAATGTACCCATAACTGGCTGTCTAGCAATGACTCAAGATGTTGCCTAGAGTCCATTGTCATGATTACTCATATAGAAAATATCTGCAAGTGTGCCTGTGTGGTATGCATTTATGTTAAATGTATGATTCAAAGATGTCCGGAAACCATCCGACATCTTTCCCCCACCCCCACCCCCACCCCATCTTTTACAATTTATTATGCTTTCTTGGCGTGCAAGCACATGAATTTTATATTGTGCTAAATTAAAAATGACAATCCTTTTTCTGAGATATGGGCATGAAGCACCATGCCCTGTTCATGTGTTAGGCACATGCCTTGCAGCAAAAACTTACGACTCTCTGATTTTTTTTCATCACTTGTATCATTCATGCAAACCAGCTTAACCTAGTGCATTGTTCTTTGCAACTTAGATGGCCTAAATTTTGTTAGGAGCCTGTGATTTGTGAAATAAGCTTATCTTGTTTCAGGTATCCAGGAGTCCGTGTCAGATGCCATCACATCTTGGTGCTCTTGTTACATATTGTTCATATCCTTTTTAGATTCTTATCCTTACATGTTTTCATACCTGATGTGCATGTGTGGTTTGTACATGTGGTATTTTGATTATCTTCTCCCCCCCCCCCCCCCCCCTTTTTTTTCCTTCAGGAACTACAAACAGGGGAGTTTCTGGGGACCATGGATTATTCCCCCCGCATTCTCTTTCTAGTGGTGCATAGAAAGCAGCTAGTTGGGATAAACTTGGCATGTAAAGTTGGGACATAAGCAAGACTAGATACAATATTTGATTTAAAGTAAATTTGGTAATCATCTTTCATTCTCTAGCAGTATTTCTTGCTGCCACATGATAAACATGGTTTTTTACCCAGATGATTTGATATGTTGATCTCTTTCTAGATTGGTTTCTCTAACCTCCTCTGTACATGTTGTTTGGGTAATGTCATATGATATTGTTTAGGTAAGCTTATCTTATTAAGCCCCTTTTATCTCTGGTTTCTCAGATTCATTTGTAATGAACCACCCTTTCTTGGCCTGAGAAAAATGAAAGCATCATGCTTAGAAAATGAACTAGGACCCTGCAGTTACATATCAATAAATGCATGACTCTATAATGGATGTGCCTTACATAGAGATGAAATTGAAGTCTCTTTAAACTAGGCGTATCAAGAAGGCTCAAAGGCCAAGCTTGCCAAACATGTACTACCGCTTGCAATTGAAACCATGAAAACAGTCTCTCTTTTCTTGTTCTAGTTGTACCATAGTGAAAATAATGTTTATGATGGATTGGTGGTGGCAATGATCAAGCATATGTTTGGTTCCGTGACAGTTTCTTGAGGGGTTGTTTATCAGATAAACGTTTATCTGATAAATGCTGCTTTAAACGTTTTTTGCTTTTATTGTTTGGTTAGACATTTTATGGAGTGTTTCATAAAACACCCCATAAGAGTACTTTCCACATTAGCATTAATGAACGTTTCTTTGAACTTTGATTGTTTGGTGGGGCATTTCAAGAAGCAACCGCATGAACCATTCAGTGTGGCATATTATTTACTTGAGTGTCATTGAATCGATCTAACGGTCCAAATTACTTGAGTGTCATTGGACAGGTTCCGCTCGATCTAACGGTCCAAATTACTTGTCATTGGACAGGTTCCTCCGAGCGGAACACCTGCACGATGAGATCAACTCATAGATGGACAAGTTCCTCTGAGATGGAAAACTTGTCGTGGACCAATATCGAGTCTTTACAGTTGCTTATATGGAGCAAAGCAGCGAAGCTGCTGCTCTAGTTTTCCCCAGCTTTGGAGCTGCACCTCCAACATAGACTTGCGTTTTTCGCTCGGAATGAACCTAAAGTTTGCAGAGATTGCTGTGAGGACAACCATGGTGTTTTCTTTAATTTCCAACTGTCTAAACCTACTCGTAGCTTTTGGGTAACCGTAGATGATGAAAGAAGGAAAAGCAAGAAAATACCTGTAACGGATTTGTTTCCCCTGCTTCTGATGCAGGGGTTGGGGTTGACCTTGTACCGGTGGTTGCTCCGGTTATCTGTGGGCCGCCGCCCGCAACTTGGCCGGCGTCGCTGCTATAGATTGTACCGCCTTCTACTGCCTCGACGCCACCGAAGTGTTTGAAGCACGGCAAGGAAGCAGAGGAGGCCTGGGAGAAGCTGGTGGCAGGACCAGGCACCAACCGCTTGGCATTTCTTGTACAAATCCAAAGACCATGTGAACGATGATGGTGGCAGGGCCGGGAGAAGCTGCCTGACGATGCACCGGTGAACAACGATGTTGCGACTCTGGGATAAGCTGGTGGCAGGCCTAGGAGAAGTTGCCTGACAAGGTACCAGTGAACGCGATGCTGCAAAAAGCCTAGGAGAAGCCGAGAAGCTGCGACTCGGTGCACGACGACGCACCGGATTAGAGTTATGGCCCGCCACATCGGCAACCACGTCATCGCCAAGTTAGATCCACGTTTCGTGAAACGGTGAGCCGTTGAGGGAAGCGAGAATTTGAAGCTTCTCCCAACGGCTCCGTTCACAAAAATCAGGCATTTACGTTTTTCTAATTTTTTTATAAACGTATGTGGCATTCATGTGATGGCGTTTATTGAAAAAACGCCCGTAAAACCAAATATGCGCCAAAGTATCATATCGGATGGCTTAGATGCATATATAGTTTAGAAATTATCGAAACAGGATAGGAACTGCGTACAATACATTATTAACCTTAAATCAAAGTCAAAATATCTACCAATAAGGCATAAAGACATGAGAAATGCACACCTTAATAGGTCATATAAAGACAAGCATTGCAATCAATAATAATGAGACTAACATGTATACATTATTACATCATACAATAATCATCTTTTATAAATTTTAATTTTTATTAAAATTTTGGAAAACTTTATTTATTTAGATTTTTTATATGAGTAATAACTATTTTTTTAAATAGTAAATATGTTTTCATTTTTAAAATATGATTTATATGTAAATTAAAACATATAAATCATTTAAGGTAAATAAAATAAATTATTTTTATAACTTTTGGTTTTTATTAAATATTTGAAAAAAATTGAATCTTAATTTATTGATTTTAGGTTTTATAATTACAATTTTATTTCAATTTTTTATAATTACAAATTTGAATTTTTATTAAAATTCAAAAAAATATACAGTTTGTCAAATTAAGCACTGAGCATACTGGTGCATATTGGACCATATTCATCTATACAACACAATACGGCCCGGCATGAAAGCCTATCATATGTGTACGCATGACTTGTGGGATATATACCCAATAAGTCATGGCATATCCCAACATCTCGTATCTGTGACTATGGATATGGGTACTATAATACCCTACATCGAGAATATTGCATAAATACCTTCAACATTGTTGTACCGTAGGTACAAATGGCTGTAGGAAATTTTGGGCAAAATGACTGTAGGAAAGGGGATAATTTCCTAATTGACCGATATTTTCAAATCCTAATCTTCAGTAAACAAAGCAGAGTCTGAACGGGCTTGTTGCTAATACTTTTAGAATGTTTGAGTTTTCGATGTTAGATATCTTGAACACTTAAGAATAAAATATGTCGCCATCACATCATGAAGAGTAACATGATTTGGGGATTCTTTTCATTTTGTCGGTTAGACTTTTGATAACCTCAAATTGATGTTACACTTCTTAAGTGGAAGCTTATCTCCCTCCTTTATTAGAGTTGAAATCAGCTCCCAAAAGATTGTCCCCACAACTTTCTACAGCACATCCGTGCTATGTATTTGGAACATCTTCTATCATCATTTCTCCCTCCTTTATTAAAGTTCAAATCAGCCCACATAAGATTGTTTCCACAACTTTCCACAGCGTGTATTAAAAATATCTCCGGATGATAATACCAGAAATCTTGTGGGACGTTTGGGGCATTGGTCCATCCTCTGGTTCATAACTAGAGGTGGGTGGGTCATTTTCCTCTGTGATTGGTTTCTCTGACGGGCTGTTGCTGGGTGTAATTATAAAATCTTAGGACAAATTAGGCCTGTCAATGAGTTTGGTTCTACCTGATGGAACCGATTATATTGGTCCTATTTTTATCATCTCGATTAATAATTGTAAGGATGAGCAGGGGTCGCTTCAGTTTGTTTTTAAGGTAGAACCTGGAACTAAAACCTATTCTGTTAAGATTGGTTATGATCTTGGCGGCTTCAAAGGTGATTCTAGGGCTTATCTTTGAAACCTGTTTTAATATCATTGTATTGGATAACAATCTATAATAAGCATTCCACATTTTGAAGTAGTTATTTTCAATTCATTCTCTTCCTGATGCTAAATATTAAAGTTATTTTTAATTTATTTTATCCATGGTATATAAAATTTCAATAATTTTGAGCCATTTTTATTAATGCTATTCATCTGATTGCAATCCAATTTCAATTTTAATCGAATGAGATTTTACCAAAAATATAGGTGAATCAAATTTGGATCAAGATATAATATATAAGGTGAATCAAATTTGAATTTACCTGCATCCGATTCAATTCAATCCATTTGGAGTGCTCTAAAATTTGGGGGCTGACATGACAAGTGTGCATACGGGTTCGAGTATGAGCAGAAAATCGAATCAAATTTGAATTTACCTATTTCTTTTTTACTTTGTGAGACGTTCTTCAAAATGTGTTAGCCCATACTCTCGCTACTAGGTATTGGGTTAACGATGGCATTTTGGTTTGGTTGTCCCCGCCTGATGTTATTAGTGATTTCTTTGGGCTTCGTTTGTTTGAGGTGTAAATCCAAAAATACATCGATGTAAATGAAAACCGGCGAGATGTGTAAATGCAAAAATTAAACCGGTCAATGTTAATTTTGCATTGTAATACGTTTGGAAGAAAATTGTAAATTTTTAGTGTTTATTCTACACTGTTTGGAATTAGCCTGGGTGTAAAACTACACAGAATTGAAAGGTGTCAATTTCAAACTGCTTACACCTGCTTGTTTGGGATTTATACGTTTGTGTGTGTACATAGCATGAGATTACACATGCTTACACTCAATTAAAAACGTGTATATGAGATCAACACCTGTGCGTGTATATAGAACCACACACATTTCGCTTAAACAAAGTCCAACTCACTTTGCTTAACAAAGCATTACACCTATGCGTATACACCTGTGCGTGTACATAGCATTAAACAAAGCCCAACTTTGGTCTTGCCTAGCCTACCCAACGACAACAAAGTTGGTAAAAATAGAAGTAGAAACCAAAGTGGAGTCAAATCATGACAAAATAAGAACTGTGAGAAAATATTTCAGGCATTTCAGGAAACCAAAGTGGAAGAAACCAAAGTGTAGAAACCAAAGAATCAAAGTCGGGCCTTTCAAGTTACTTTTCTGCATACACAAAATAAGAAAAATATTAAGAATGACAAAATAAACCTAACCACTGAACCATTTGATCATCTGTTTGTGGAGTTTCAGCTGTTGGATTATTCATCTGTATTTGATCAGCTTCTATAGATTTCCTACTAGGCTTCTCTTGAATTCTACCTTTCTCTGGTTCAGCAATTATTTCTATCTCCCCTTCCACTGTTTCATTCAACTTTTCAGCAGACTTCTCTTTGTTTTCATCAAGTCCAATGACCTGGACCCCAACAACTAGAGATGATTCATTTGCTACTCCTTTTCGAACAAGTTATAGAGCGATCTGTCAAAACAGTAAGCATGAACTCAGTACCAAGTTTGTGCATGTGCCCTTTTGCATGATGCGACTTTCTAACTTGCACTTAGATCACAGGTTTGGGCAAGAACTTTTGGGGGTTTAAAGTCCTGTGATTTCAAAACCTTGCTCTCCAGGTTGATCTCATGTCTATCTTGTGGTTTCTCTAACTTTTTCCTGTGAATGGTGTAGCATCTGTAATTGGTGTCACAACTGCATTTTGTTTAATCCTACTTCATGTCATCTAAAGCCCAAGGCTGGTCAATGGAATTCCTCAAAGTCAACCAAACTGGTCCTGGTTTCGAGGTTGTTGAAGTTTTGAGGTTCGGTACCCCTCTTTTTGTCATTAGATTTGGAACCCATGTTTATACCAGCCCTATACACTTCCCTCTTTTGGGGTTTGATTTCAAATCAGCATTGCAACACTAGGTTTCTATCAGAAGCTGACTCGCTCTCATAGGGAATCAATTGAGTTTCCAGGGTGGTAGAATAGCCCATGTACCTTTCCTCCCCCGAGGGCTCATGTCAATCTAAAAGTCTCCTACAAAAAACATAAGTCCAATTTCTACACTAACCGTAGGAGGACCAATCAGTCCTTATTTCAATTAGGAGAGGATATTCTCAATTTTTTTTCTTGTTTTTAGAAGCATGATTTCTGTTCATCACCTGATTATCACCATCAATGTTAAAAAAAAAAAGTGATGATAAGTGATAAATGGACCAAACAACTCTTTTCAGTCTTAAGCCTAATCAGTACAGTTTGAACTTGGTACCCCGACCCCTCTCTCTAAACAGCAAGTGTTTTGGATAGAGACCTGTCTAGGAGTGGTTATTTGGCATTAAGACCTCCTAAGGTAGCTTCCTGTTGTCTGGGTCATATCAACACACCTTGCTAACCAGAATACTCCTTTGAACTATTGCTGCTTTGGGAAGATAATCTTGTGGCTGCAGATCTTGAATGTTTAGGAAAAAGAAGCCTACTCTGAGGATAACTGTTTATAGCAGCAAAATCTCGACCTTGGGACTCAATATATCACTGAGGCTTGCTGAAACATGACAAGCCTACTTTGAATTGGACTCAATATAGCTAGGCACTTAAGCAAGGCAACCAACCATGGCCACCTTGCCGCCTTGACAACTATTTTTCCTGGCTAAGAAAACTAGAATTCCTAGTGTTCAAAGAACTCTTATCTATAGTCCTAGAACAATGAGATTTGTGGTTCCAAATCCATAAACCCATGTAAAATAATTCCAAATTGTGGCTTCATGTTCCAAAGCCAAACAGAAAAAGAAGCCAACCACCAACCAAATGCACCATGCGTCTTAACCTAAATCAAAATAATAAATTTATATGAAATTTGCACCAACAACATTAGCCTTATTTGCAAACACAATCTATATATTTCAACATTCCTACAATTACTTAATACCCCATTTCAATTCACATTTTGACCAAAAGGTGGTGAAGATTGACATTAAGTTGATGATTTAAATAGCATCTATCCAACATTCAATTAATCTAGCCAAGAGGCAAGTGAAACTCCTTCAAAAGAGAGAGTAAACAGCCCTATCATTCAAACATTCAATTCAATCCATTAACATGCATTATGTAAACCTACAATGAATTAAGAAATCTATATACTTCAAAAGGTTGTAAAAACAATATTTGTTGATGTGATGTAAATTCATTTGTTTAAAGGTTGACTCTGCTATTCTCTGTGTATATAATGAATCCATAGTGCTATAAATAGCTAAAGGTCCTGTAAAGAATGATACAATTGAGTAGAAAATGAAAAAAATGCAAAACAACAAGAAACAAGAGATGTTCACATGCCACTAATTGACTTCACCAACCAAGAATCAAAAGAACTCCAACCCCTAAGCGTTTATTGCAAAAACCCCTTATCACATAGCTGGTGTGAGTAGCTTAGATTCAGGTAGAAATTGAACAATTAGGAAGTGAGTTTGGTAGGATCTAGTTGAGGGAGAAATTAGATCCGTTTTCTACTAAGTCTTGTCACTCGAGAACAACCCCATTCTCCCCAAAAGCCTTGGAATAAAAAACCCAACATATTAAAATGGAATCTATAGAGTTAGTGCAGAAATCTATATATCCATACTATGCGACATCATTCAACTCCCCGACATATTAAATAGACTTCAAACCAGAACCAAGAAAACCAGTAGAGTAACGCTATATACACACAAAATAATAAAATCAATAAACAATAACAACGATAAAAATAATACACAACAACAATAATAACACACTACAAATCCAACAAAAACCACATGCGGATCGAGCACCAAATCCACCCTAGGAATGATGGAACATAGAAATCAACAAGGAGGGAAAAGAAAATAAAATAATATTAATATTAATATCTTTCTGGTTCTTCCGATGAAAACAATACCTGCACTGCAAGAGCTGGGATTGATTTCCCTTGAATATAGGATGGGATCTGCAATACAGAGCAGATCAATGAGAGGGAGATCCGAGAGGGGGTGAGAGAGCGAGAGATTGTGAGTGGGAGAACAGAGAGGGGTGAAAGAGAGATAGAGTGAGTGAGAGGGAGATCCGAGAGGGGGTGAGAGAGCGAGAGAGTGTGAGAGGGAGAACTGAGAGGGGTGAAAGAGAAATTGAGTGAGTGAGTGAGATTACCAGAAGTTCGGCTAGAGAGCTAACGGAGTAGACGAAGAACGGAGGAGAGAGACGCGCGAGACAGCCAAGGTCGAGTGAGAGGAGTTTGCCTCAATGACAGAAACTGACAAGTTTTACATTGATAATTTCGATGTATAATTTGCATCAATTATCGATGTAAAGAAAAATGGAAGTGGAGTTTTACACCGATTTTCGGTGTAAAGTTACATGCTTACCTAACATGTGTAAAACCGAACCGGGGTGTAAAGTTTACCCCGGTTCGATTTTCCACCCCAAATAAATGCAGCCTTGGTGAATAATTTTTTCTTTTGGAAGGAAAAAAATAAAAGGCTATAAGTTGGGCTGTAATTATTATTAGATGGAAGCAAGTTTGGGTCGACTTTTAGTTTGGTTAGTCATTTCAAAATATTTAAATTTAAAAAATTAAATTTAAATTTAAAAATATAGTAGTATTATTAAAAAATAAATTTGTGATATAAAATATTTTATACTAAGAAATATGGGAATTTTCCCACTTTCTCGTATTAAAAAATAATATTTGAAATATAAAATATTAATATATACCTATGATCAGGTCATTCGATTTTGGTCGGTTTACAAATGGTCAAATCGAAACTGATCCAACCTAGTCGAGTTGAGAAATTGTTGAACCAAAACTAACTGAAAATACTAGAAAATCAACTAACTTGGATCAAGTTGATTAGGTTGGTTGGTTTCATCAGTTTGATGAACAACCCTATTTGAAATTAATTAAGGTTATTTTTGTATAGTAAAAAAATTATTAAAAGTAATATATAAAATATAAATAATTATTAATTATTTAAATTTTTAAAAATATAAAACAATTGTATATTCTTATGTGTTTTTATTATTTACCTTTTGCTTCACAAATCTCATGCATCACATGTGTTCCCACTAGTTATTAGATGGAAGCAAGTTTATAATATAAATTAATGAATCAAGCCACTTAATTCAACATTCAGAACTTATAAAAAAACAAGGAGTCATAACCTTGTCATCTATCAATAAAAAAGTTGAAGTAAGTACTTTATGGAATGAGAATGACCGAAGGAGCTAAACTTTTTAGGCACTTGGTCCATTGTATGATATTTATTATAACTAGTAAACGAGAACGTGCATTGCACGTGGCAATTTTTTTTTCTTTATTTAAATTTTTTTATTGATGGATCAACATTCTTTATACCATTTTGGCCTACTTATTCTTGTTCATGTGGAACTGAGGGAACCCCGATTTCTTATGACATTAGCTCCAAGTATATTAGTCAAATGGGTGAAGTAGAAGAAGTGAAATTATAAGAGGACACAATGAGTTTTGGAAGAGATCTAAAGGTGAGAAGGTGAAGTGGTGAACCGAAAGGGTGTTTGTTCCTTTAGCCCAGTTTGGAAGGAGTACAAATACAAATATGTAGAGTGCAAAACCTTGTGTTTTATATTATTTTGCATGCATTTGCACTGTACATATTTGTATTAGTTCTTGGCTTAGGTTGGAAGGAGTACAAATGCAAATATGTGGAATGCAAAACCTTGTACTTTGTATGTATTTATATATATTGTACATATTTCTATTTATACCCTTTCTAAACTGAACCTTTTTTACAAGTTTTGCAAAAAAAATGATTTATCATCAACCATTAAAGCTTTATTAATATAGCTTGTGATTGGAATGTGGCTAGCTTCAACATTGTATTGTGTTATTCTTGCACCTTCAACTTTCTTAGTAGAATCCATAGCTTATATCTCATCATCATGTGTGTCGTTTACTTGCCAAAAATCAAACAAAATGATCTACTTTAGGGATGGCAATTTCCCATCCCTGATGGGTACCCAACTTTTCCAACCCGATAGCAGGGTGGGAGTGGGGACATGGATTAATAGGGATCCCCGACCAAGGTCAGATTCGAGGGTGGGGAATGAGGTCCCAGCCCCACCCTAACCCTGATTATACATATATAATGATAATATTTATATTATTTATATATTAAAATATATTTAAAATATTATTGATATTTTAATTAATTAATTATTTATTTTAAGTAATTTTATTTTTCAAAAAACCCATCCACTCACTATTAGATAGTTTAGATGGTTTATTAGAGTCAAAACCAATCCATAATTATTCCAACATTCAATTGACCAAAAGAGAGAGAGAGGGGAAGTATTAGTCCATTAAACATAATCCCACCATTGATTTTGTAACTTGTAAGGTTATATTTGTCTTTTAAAAATTTTTATTAGATATAATGCTAAAGCATTTGATAGGGAAGGTATTATTGCATTTTGAAAAGAGAATATAAGGATTAATATTTAACACAAAAATCAGGTGATGTTTAAGTCTTTTACCTTTGATTTAATTAGTGGAATTTAATGATATAAAAATACCTTAAATATAGGATTTAATGAGAGAAAGAGGGAGTTAATGTCTTAAATATGGGACTTAATTAAGGAATAAGGGTATTTTTTTTCAAAAAAAAATTCAGAAGCCATAGGAGCTATTCACACTTTTATAATAGTATAGAGAGGTTTAAGTCTTTTAACCTTGATTTAATTAGTGTTATTTAATGATATAAAATACCTTAAATATAAGATTTAATGAGAGAAAGTGGAGTTAATGTCTTAAATATGGGACTTAATTAGTGAAGAGGGATCTTTTAGTCAAAAAAATTCCATAAGCCATAGGAGCTATTCACACTTTAATAGTAGTATAGATATAGATAAAAGTGGATTCATTCTTTGACCGTCAATGTTCAAGAGCAAAACTCTCTCCTTGTATAACACATTAGGGCTCTCCTTCTTTAACAAGTTAGGTCACCCGGTGAATACGGATATTGTTACAACTTAACTTTCCTCTTTCAAGATTAACCATCATATCAAGATTTATTCAAATCATACATAATTAGGGATGGTAACGGGTGGGCTTGGGGAGGGTTTTGTAAATTCTAGATTCTATCTGCCTTCTTAAACCTTTCAACTTGTACCTGTCCCAAAATCCGTAGTAGGTTAGATTTTGAGAATTTAAACATTTTCTGCACATGAAAATGTAAAACCCTCTCCGACCCTACCCTCCTCATATTCAAGGGTAGGGGTGGATAAATAAGCAATAAACCCGTGTCTAATTTCTTATTCTTTCTTGCTATATATAAGCAATAAATAAGTAAAATAATACAAACAACAAAAGTTTCAATTATTTGATTACCAAAACATGTTAAAAACACAAACTATCAATTATCATTCACATACAAATCAAAATATCATTAAATTCAATACCTAGGGCATAAAGTTTATATGCTTTCCAACAATAAGTGCTCATGAGTGATAAAAAATATATTTATTTCAAACAGGGGTAGTATAGGTATTTTCAAAATGACATGGCAATCCAAGATGGGCCAAAATGAAAATAAGCAAGTATTGAATAAGCATTTTAAAATAAACATAAAATTTGGAATTCTTGAATAAGTACTTATTTTCAAGAATACAAACACAATTAAATGCTTATTGGTATGGTTCTGGCCCAAAATAAGTGATTATTTGACTAAACACTTAAAAATAAGCACTCCCAATTCCCAAACATGGGATTAATTGGTTGCTTATCAAACTAGGATATGCTATAATCAAAGGTGTGTACCTTAAGCTACATAACAATCAAGAGCGAAAACATTAGGCCGTGTTTGTTTGAGGTGTAAATGGGAATCGGGTAAATTTTACACTCTGGTCCAATTTTTCTAGCGTTTGAATGGGATGTTGTTTTACATTGCAAATGAGTGTAAAACTGCACTTTGGGAAAACTTTACATCAAGAATCAGTGGAAAGTTATCACCAATAAAATCAATATAAAACTCCATCTTCTTAGAACTCGATGAAAACTTCTCTCTCTCTCTCTCTCTACCTCACATTCCCGCCATCTTCGTCCCCAATATCTCCTGTTTTGTTTCCACACCAAACTGGTAAAGCTCTCGGTCAGGCTTGTCTGTGCCCCGGTCAGGCTTGGTCATGTAATTAGGCCCGTGGGCCTGACCTCAGGCCTAACACAATAAGCCCGATTGTGTTTCAGGTCGGGCTCGAAATTTGTCAAAAAAACCTGGCCCGACTCAGCATTATATATTTTATAAAATATATAATATGTATTTTATATATTATATAAAATATATAAATTATATAATATTTATTGAAATATATATTTATAATTTAATATATACATTTTTCATTATTTTCTTTATAATTTCTCTCTCTCTCTTTCTCTCTCTCTCTCTCTCTCTCTCTCTCTCTCTCTTTCTCTCTCTCGCTATATATATATATATGTATGTATATATATATTCAGCAACAGTATGGGCTAAATTTTGGGCTCGGGCCTTAGAAAAATCTGTTATAGAGTGAAAGCCAGGACCGGGCCGACCCATGAACAAGTCTAATTAGGGGTGATCATTTCCAATCTGACTTGACCTACCCCAAAAAATTTTGGACTTGTACCTTGTTCATGTAGAGGCCCAATAGGCCTTGAAGTTTATGGGTCTGGTGTGGGTCATGTGGCACAACCCACACATATATAATAATATATTATATGTATATAAATTTTATTTTTAACGTTATTATATTATTTTTTTCAATTTCATTTTATTATATCATATATAAACAATTATATACATCAAAATTCATATGGAATAAAATTTTATTTTTTTTAATTTATTAGCTATCTTGTTAATTTATTTTAAATTTTCATTATTTTTCAAAATTTTCTAAAAAATCGTGTATGAGAGAATCCACACCACACTGTCTTTTTGTAGGTCTAAGCAAAAACTTCTCTAAAGCTTTTGAAGTTTCTACTTGCTCCATTTTTAAATGGATCTTCTTTTAACTACAAATTCCCTCACCATCCATGCAATGACTTGAACACAATACTCATGTGACAAGTTTGGCTACCAAATCCTGATTCCTTAGAGTGATAAGTGGTTGTTCACACGATAGATTGGATTTTGAAATTCACTTTTTAGAATCTTCCAACGAGTATATCCAGTCCAACAACTATTTCCTTTCCAAAAAGAAAAATTAATTACCCAGAACCACTGCTCGGGTTTACATGTTTCTTGCTTAAATTGGTTTTCTTTTCTAATAACTACTTTCCTTTTCAAAAAAGGAAAATTAATTACCCATAACCACTAAAATGTTACACAAATTTATTCAGAAATACATTGCCATTTGTAGGGGTCTCATAAATTGTCCTCTCCCACTGCTTGTCTGCTCGGCTTTACATGTTTCTTACTTCGACAGAGCAAATTGGTTTGTGTTGGATTTTAATCTCATAAGAGATTAAATCCAATGGGTTTGATTGGTCAATTACATGAGAAATTGCACCTGCACACTTGGTTGAAAAATCAGTTTTTCTCTTACAAAAAAAAACCCAGTTTTGAACTTGTTCCACATTGGATAATTACAAGGTTTGTTTTCAGTATTTCAATAAGAGCTGATTTACACTCCTTAGAATTAGTAGAGGAGAGTATGGGGATTCGATACCGTGCAACGCGCGCGCACGCGTGTGCGTTGATGACCGTTGATCACCGTTGATGAGATCAACGGTCACGATTTGATCGGGTGTGATCAAGAGGCATAATTCAAAGTTAACAGTCACCAATTGTTAACAACTATTTAAAATTGTGACTGATCAAGGTGCCTTCTCTAAACCAGCACCTACTTTTCCTCATACCTCTTCACAAATTATTTAAGGAGCATGAATCAGACTCCAAAATACACAATTTCGAAATTCACTATCTCTCTCTCTCTCTGTCCGGTCTGCTACAGTCTCACAGAAGGTTTCTTTGGAGACTCTTCAACTTTGCTGGTTGCAGATTCTCGCCCAAGGCTCTGTTGTATCCTAGGAGCGAATTTGCCTGTAACCCAGCAGCAAACTCAGTAAAACTGAGTGGGGGAAAATAACGTTCTAAAGACAGTGTCTTCAGACGCGCCTCAGAGCTTCTCCTCCAAAGTTACAGTGACCCCATTTTCCCCAACAATTTTAGAATGTTATCCTGCAATGGAGGCGGAAGCAAGCATGACTTCTTTCTGACCACACTGAAGCTATACTATCTGTTGGACCTAAATCTGCAATCACTTCCTGAACCCACTAACAAAGACTCTAAGAAACTAAAGAAGGAAAGAGCAAAACGGGAAGATGGCTCACTTCTGTGCCAATGACACATACTGAATGCCTTATCAGATCGGCTCTACAACTTCTACAAGGAACTTACATCTCCAAAAGAAATCTAGAAGGCCCCGGAATTCAAACACAAGGTGCAAAAAGCAGGTACGAATAAGTATCTTATTGCAGAATACTTTGACTTCACCATGAACGACCATAAATCTATATTGGAGCAAGTTCATGAACTATAGGTGATAGTCAATAAAATTCGATCCCTTAACATCATCATTCCCGAATCTTTCCAAGTGGGAGCAATCATTGCCAAACTTCCACCCTCTTGGAAGGATTACAGGAAGAAGCTTCTGCACAAGGCTGAAGAACTTACCTTGGAGCAAATTCAGCAACACCTTTGTATTGAAGAAGAGTCTCGAATTAGAGATAGTAGGGATAAGACCCTAACCAGTATGCTGAACTCTAAGGTAAATTTTGTGGAAAACGGATCGAAGAAAACTAACCCTGCATTACAAGTAAAGAAGAAGGATGGGAACTTCAAAAAGAGCAACAATAAGAAAGGATCATGTTATGTTTGTGGAAAGAAGGGGCATTATGCCCGAGTCTGCCGATATCGGAAAGGCGGAACCAAGTCTGCAAACATGGTAGAAGACAATCTCATGGCCATGATTACTGAAGTCAACATGGCAGAATCGTCTTTTGGATGGTGGTTTAATTTAGGCACCACAGTCCATGTTTGTAAGGACAAGTCCTTATTCAAGACATATGAAGAAGTGACTGATGGTCAGGAGATATAGATGAGAAACCAAACATGTGCCAAAGTTGCTGGAAGAGGCAGCATAGAGTTGAACTTCACCTCCGGAAAGACACTGACTCTCCTGAATGTTCTCCATGTTCCTGACATTAGAAAGAACTTGGTCTCAGTAAATCTTGTTTGTAAGAGGGGATTCAAAGTTGTCTTTGAATCCGACAAACTAATCATATCAAAGAATGGGATGTTTGTTGGAAAGCGATATAGTTGTAATGGTATGTTCAAATTAAGTATTAATGAAGAAAAAGTTTATGCTTATAATGTTGATTCTTTCTCTTTATGGCATGATAGATTAGCACACTTGAATTTTAAATCCATAAAGAACATAAGCAAACTAGGTATAATTGCTTACAGTAATGAATCAACTGAAAAATGTGAAATATGTGTAAAATCTAAAATGGCTAAGAAACCTTTCCCTAGTATTGAGAGAAATTCTCAACTTCTAGAACTAATCCATTCTGACATCTGTGAACTCAATGGTGTATTAACTAGAGGAGGCAAGAGATACTTCATAACATTTATAGATGACTTTCTAGGTACACCTATGTCTATCTTATGAGAACTAAGGATGAAGCCTTTGACATGTTTAAACTATATAAGACAGAAGTTGAAAATCAATTAGAAAAGAAACTTAAAATCCTTAGAAGTGATAGGGGTGCTAAATACTTTTAAAATGAGTTTAATTCTTTCTGTGAAGAATTTGGAATAATCAGTGTTCTGCTCCCAATACCCCTCAGCAGAATGGCCTGGCTGAAAGGAAAAATAGAATACTTACAGAAATGATAAACTGCATGTTGTTAAAAGCTAATGCACCCTTAAACCTATGGGGGCACTCCTAACAGCCTGCCATTTACATAACAGAATTGTTTCTAAAGTTAATAACAAATGCCCATATGAATTATGGACATGAAGAAAACCTAATTTAGCATATCTAAAAGTGTGGGGGTGCTTAGCATATTATAGAGTTCCAGATCCTAAAAGAACCAAATTAGAACTCAAAGCTAAGAAAAGTATGTTTGTTGGATATGCAGAACATAGCAAGGCCTATAGGCTTCTAGACTTAGAGTCCAACATAATAATTGAAACTAGAGATGTTAAATTCTTTGAAAATAAACTGTGTTCTGAACCTGCAGAAAATGATTCCACAGAAAATGATAGAAAAACTCAGATAATAATGAGACTGAAAGAAGAAATGACACAACTATAACACCTAAAATAGGACTTAGAAAAAGTCAAAGACAAAGAACAGAGAAACACTTAGGTTTTGATTTTATCTCTACTCAGTCAGTTGTATTTTTGGTTGAGGCTAATAGAGAGAAGATTTTAAATAAAATACTCACTGTCCTAAACATTGAAAATGATCCAAAAGCCTATAGTGAGGCCATGACCTCTAGAGATGTTGCCTTTTGGACGGAAGCTATAAATGATGAAATTGATTCAATAATGTCAAATAACACATGGGTACTAGTAGATCTGCCTTCAGGATCAAAACCAATAAAATATAAATGGGTGTTTAGAAGAAAATACAGCACTGATGGAACTGTGCAAAATTTTAAGGCTAGATTGGTAGCCAAAGGATTTAGTCAAAAGGAAGGGATTGATTACTTTGACACCTATGCACCAATGGCTAGAACAACTCCTATCATAACATTTATAGCATTAGCATTCATTTATCACTTATCTATTCACCAAATGGATGTTAAAACCACTTTCTTAAATGGTGATTTAAATGAAGAGGTTTACATGGAACAACCAGAAGGATTTGTTCTTCTTGGAAATGAGAAGAAAGTCTGTAAACTGGTTAAATCACTATATGGATTAAAACAAGCACCTAAATAGTGGCATGAGAAATTTGATTCTTGCATTCTAGCTTTTGGTTTTAAACATAATAGTGCTGATAGATGCATCTACTCAAAATTCACTGAAAATTATGGAGTAATTGTGTGTCTTTATGTGGATGATATGCTTATTGTGGGTACAAATATGGTTGGTATAAATGAAACTAAAAACTACTTATCATCTGTTTTCAAGATGAAAGATTTAGGAGAAGTAGATACCATCTTAGAAATAAAAGTTAAAAAGCATAGTAACGGCTATGCATTAAGCCAATCACATTACATTGAGAAAGTATTTGAGAAATTTAAGCATTTAGGGTTTAAAGAATATAGCACGCCATATGATTCTAGTATAAAGCTAGTAGAAAATACTGGTAGAGCAATTGCACAACTTGAGTATGCTAGTGAAGTAGGGAGCTTGATGTATGTTATGCTTTGTACCAGACCTGATATTGCATTTGCAGTAAGTAAACTTAGTCGGTTTACAAGTAACCCTGGTGTAGAGCACTGGAAGGCAGTTGGGAGAGTTCTTGGGTATCTCAAGAGAACCTTAGAACTTGGCTTGTTTTATTGTGATTATCCAGGTGTACTAGAAGGGTACACTGATGCAAGTTGGATTACCAGTAATGGAGATAATAAGTCCACATATGGATGGATTTTTGTCCTTTGTGGGGGTGCGATCTCTTGGGCATTCAAGAGACAAACTTGTATATCTCACTCGACCATGGAATCAAAATTCATAGCCTTAGCGGTTGTTGGAAAAGATGCTGAATGGATTGGGAATTTATTATTGGATATAAAACTTTGGTCTAGTCCTATGCCTCCAATTTCCATTTATTGTGATAGTGAGGCAACTCTGTCAAGGGCCTACAATGGTACCTACAAAGGTAAATCCAGACATATAAGTCTGAGACATGAATTTGTTAGGCAACTGATTCAAGATGGAGTCATCACTATAACTTATGTGAGGTCAAGTAAAAACTTGGTTGATCCTCTTACCAAGGGTTTAGTCAGAGAATTGGTAAGAATGACAACCAAAGAGATGAGATTAAAACCCTTTACTTAGTCACCTGTAATAGTAACCAAACCTGAACTAAAAAACCATCAGTATTGGGTTTAATGGGTAACAACAAATTACAACAATGTGATTGTTAGCACTGACAATGAGAAATTTCCCATCACAACATAAACAGTGATGTCCGTTATGATGAGAGGTTGAGATAAACTCTTAATGAAGTTTTGAAATGTGTCAAATAACAGAACACATAATGGAACTTCACCTATGTGAACATAGAAGTGGTGCCGCTTCTCGTGAGGGTTTGGGTTTGCTCTTGGGATTGTTAATGAAACCAGGAAAAGAGCACATGGCCAAAACAGTGCTGAGCAAAATTTGAAACTCTTGCAGAGACTGAACATTTTTATGTGTATAGGTGTCTTCGGCCTGTCTTGAGAGTAGTTGGTTTAAGGTCTTACCACCAATAACTCTGACAAGGCTCCGAGATAACTATACTAACAAGAGGTTTAAGTTGATAAACACATTTTGTATGCATAACTGTGTCATAGTAGTTTGGATTGAGAGAACTATGTAATTGATCAATCAATGTGGGGGATTGTTGGATTTTAATCTCATAAGAGATTAAATCCAATGGGTTTGATGGGTCAATTACATGAGAAATTGCACCTGCACACTTGGTTGAAAAATCAGTTTTTCTCTTACAAAAAAAACCCAGTTTTGAACTTGTCCCACATTGGATAATTACAATGTTTGTTTTCAATATTTCAATAGGAGCTTATTTACACTCTTTAGAATTAGTAGAGGAGAGCAAGGTTTGTGACTTTTTAAACAGTCACAATGTTTGAAATTGTGACTGTTCAAGGTGTCTTCTCTAAACCAGCACCTACCTTTTCATCATACCTCTTCACAAATTATTTAAGGAGCATGGATCAGACTCCAAAATACACAATTTCGAAAACGTTCTAAAGACAGTGTCTTCAGACGTGCCTCAGAGCTTCTCCTCCAAAGTTACAGTGACCCTGTTTTCCCCAACAGTTTGTTTTTCTGATAACTGATTAGTGAGTTATTTCTCTGTCTTTCTCATTCAAGAAGAGGAAGAAATAGACAAACATGCTTACCTTTGCTGCCGCCGGTGAAATGGGAGGGAGTGTTCAGGTTCACGGATGACAGTGGGATGCTTAGAGGAGGAAATGGGATGCTTCGATCTATTAACTAATTTTTGTCATTTTGTGTCCGATTCAATCGGATTCCTTCAACTAACGAGTTAACGTTAATAACTTTTGAAGGTGTTGATGTGCAGGGGTGTTCATGGTTTGGTTAATCGAACTATTGGACAGTTTTTGTAAACTGAACCAATACCACCATTTTTTTCATTCCTCCAAATCGGTACCACCGTTTAAGTGGTTTGTCGGTTTCAATTTTTGACCGATTTGATTCTTCGATTCTTTAGTTCTTTGATTTTTTATATTTATAATATATATATTATATAAATATATGTATAATATTACATTATAAATAATAAATTATATATAATATATTATAAATATTATAAAAATATATAATATATTTATAAATAAATTATTATAAATATAATAAATGTATAGATTTATATATAATATATAAAACATACATATAAATATATACCGGTCGATTTGATTAATCGCCCATTTTTTTATAGGTTAATCAAAAATCAAACCGATCCTTCAATTTTTCAAAAATACTAAATTAAAGTCGAACCAGTCGATTCGATTAACCATATTTTCCTACTCCATTTTTTCAGTTAAATTCGATTTTTCGATTTTTCGATTTTTCATGGACACACCTAAGCGATGTGTTTGGGTTCACATGATGCGAACTCGAAAATGACATTGGACGGATCCACATCCGGGTTCGACTTTCTATCTCCTTAATTTACTTAACACGCGGCAATGGGCTTATCCGTACTTCTCCGATTTTTCAAGCATTGACGAGGAAAATTTGACATTAGAGAGAGGAGTTTCTCGATTGGTCTCTCACTGGATTGTCTCTGTGCAAGTTCAGTTTTCTCTTAAGACGAAGAAGATATCAGTGTTTACCCTTCATGTACTAAAAAAAAATCAAAAGAATTTTATTTTTTGGGTAAGACAAAGTTATAAGGCGATTTGCAACGACTCTGCAACTTCTGCGCGACAAGGAACTAGGAAGCCATGAGGAACGGGAGCTTAAACACTAAGCTCAAGCTCTCCCTACCTTCTCCAGATGAGACTTTCATCGCCCAATTCCTGTAAAAAACATCTTCTCTTGCTCTGTGTGATTATCTTCTCTGCATTTCTATGGTTTACTACAGTTGGGTGTTCGTACCAGAACGCAAAGTGGTACCTTTAGGGACGGCGATCTGCTTGTCAACAAGGATGGAGTTCGGGTTGTCCCAAAAAACGAAGCCGGCGAGGTAAATATTTGCATGTGTTGAGATTGAGAGTGAAGAGAGTTAGGACTCTTATGCAATATCTCCCTTGTCAAACCGAGGATTTGGAATTTACCAATTAATCTGTCCTCCCCCGCCTAACTGAGACTGAAAAGTCAATAAGTTCTAACTTGATTAAAGTTCCTGGATGGATGAAATTGAAATTACATAGTTAGAAAAATAGAATTTTGCATTTGATCAACTTAGGCATAGTGAACCACTGGCTTAAGCTTGTGAACGGTGACTGTGATCTTCATATGTTCTGTTACTCCTGGTTTATTTATTGTGATCATTCATTATCAATGTTATTCATGCCTATATTACCTACTCTAGTAAATTTGAACCTCTTTATTTTGTGCTTTCTCAAGTACAGCATTCCATTATAATGCCATCGGACAACCAGTTGACCTTAGATGACATAGACACAATTAAAGTAATCGGAAAGGGTAATGGTGGGATCCTGCAATTGGTGCAACACAAATGGACTCAAAACATGTCAGGTTTGACAATACTCCTTAGTTTCGGGTAATGGTGGGATCCTGCAATTGGGATCCTGCTTGTGACCTGGTTACACAAATGGACACAAATGGACTCAACACAAATGGACACAATTAAAGTGCTCCCTTTGGTTTACCTATTAACTTACTCCTTAGTTTCGGGTGAGTTCTTATTTAACCCCTTCACTAAGTTGCCCTCAGTTTCTGTGACTGACTGAAAGTGTTAACATGACATTTCAAATTTTTTTAAAGGACAATTTTTATATGTCTTTAAGGGACAATTTGTCATAACATCAAGGTGGAAATGAAAAGTTGAAAATAGGTTCAAGAAAAATAAAATAAAATAAAATAAGATAAATGTTTGAGATGGTAAAACTGTACTAGTGTTATAGATGAGGTCACTTTATCAATTTCAAAATATATGTTTTAAAGGAAAAACTGATATTTTATCACTAAGTGCATTTTGATAAAACACACAGTCCTTGAGAAGCTAGCACACACTGTCCTTTAATTTCTACAGAACTCAGATTTGGAGATGAGTTTATGAGAGTACTTATCAGAAGAAAGATAAATGAAGTGAAAAAGAAAGTTCCTACGCTGGTGACAGGGATGTGGATATTGGATCTTAAATATCAGCAACATCTCATGGAACCAAATGCCTGGAAGTTGGAGTGAGACAACTTTCCTGCGATTTCTAAGAGCTTATCTTCTTACTTATTTTGTTTTTTTTTTTACTTTAGGGTAATCCAGGGTTTTTACCAGACGAAACTGTATCATTTTGTAATTCTTGTCTGAAAAAAATAGAAGAAACTGTTGCTGCCATGTTAAACTTTAAACTCTCCACATGATTCAGTTTCTGGGTATCTGGTACTTTGTTGATCTAAGGGACAGTCTAGATCTCCTGCACTTAACAATTTGTGCAAAGTTGTACACTAACCAATGGGAATTCATCAAAATTCACAGGGTGGTTTTGATTGGTCAAACTCTAAAACCTGAGCTGAGAGTGGGTAGGTATGAATCGTATGATACCAGAAGATCTCGTGTTTGAGTTTGACCCATCAAAACCATCTCCTGAATTTTGATGAATTCTCATTGGTTAGTGTACAACTTAATACAAATAGTAAGATATCTAAAGTCATCTAGGGATGCCACATCATTGGCTGCACTTGGTCGAATTATCAATCAAAAACAGCCACATCACACTTGTTTATTTGTTGCTGTTTAGCCTGTATTAGTCCGTCCAATACACAATGATACTCAAGAAAACAGTGGAATCGCTTTGAGATGGCAGGATCCCAGCTCTAAATCGTACTTCTTGGCCCCAAAATATAGTTAGTTTTCTATACAACTCAGTATATCAAAGTCTTTACGGTGGATTCTTAATAAAAGAGAAGACAGTTCAAATGGATTAGGCAGCAATGCGGAGCTTATAGGTTGATCAAAGGGGAAAGTAATAACTAACAACACCTTAGTAGTCAAAATGAACCTGTGCTATGCCTTGATTTTGAAAATAGTGAAACACCCCTTTTGTGACTTCTGTCGGAAAGAGATGGAACCATTTTCCATGCCTTGATTTTGAAAGCCCTACACAAACCATATCTCTTGCTTCCAGGAATTTAGAACTCTAAACAAATGAGGATGATTCCATCCATGGAATTGTACAGTTTTAGAACGAATGGCCGGGTGTTACAGGGATATCCTTCTTTTGGCCTTTCCAGTAGAGGACATTTCGTAATATTGCTACTCATAAATGATCATCTGCATCAACGTAAATGATGGGTTGGAACTAGGGGTGTCAATTGGACCGGATTTGGTTCTATCCAATCCAGTCCAATGAGTCTGTTATAAATGGACCAGGTCCAATCCAATCTAATGAATACTTTGGATCATTTTGAACTGGTCCAATTCAATGTTTGGACTGTCTAATCTGTTCAAATTGATTTTAGTTTTGGATTTGTTCCAACCCGAACTTGGTCCATTGACACCTGTATTCTAATCTTCTATCAACACGAACAAGATACAGGTTCAATTTAACCTCAATTCAATATAAACCCATTACGGATGGACCAGGTTCAATCCAATCTAATAAATACTTTGGACCATCAAGTTTGGACTGGTCCAATTCAATAAGTCTTAGTGATCCATCCAATTTGTCCAAATTGATTTTGATTTGGATGGGATCCACCTCAACCGGTCCATTGACACTCTTTTGATGTAACCATGTTTAATTAAATTCAGTCTAAACAAATGGCACATGATCTGTGAGCACTTCCAACTTATTTTAACCTCCATATATACTTAAATTCTCCTTAAATGCCCATTAACCATTTCCCCCAAGAAACCCCATAAAACATATTGCCATGCCTGGTGCCCTGGATTACAAAGTTGTGCAAGCCTATTCAGATTTCAGTGCAAGTCCTGTAACTTAGAACCCCCCGAGTTATTTAAACAGAACTCCAAACCCCTGATCAACCGAGAGCTGACTCGGTGGTGAATTGACTGATTTGTTCCAGCTTCAACACAGAATCGAATCCCACAACCAGCACTTTGGGGAAAAGGGGTGAAGGGGAAGTTGTTAATAGTGTAGGGCACCGAATACCAAAAAAAAGCATCCAAACACTGACTGCATTATCACTAAAACCTAACTTGATTCTGAACTAATCACACCAGACGCCAAAGGTGGGTGGTGGGGTAGGAACAAAATGATGTTTATTTAGCATTTTGCTTTTTGCTGATAGAAATAATCTTGGTAATTCTTTTACAAGGCAAAAGGAAGGAAGTCGTAGAAACAATATAAGTGAAACACCTCTCATAGCCTTGAACTCGGAGGCAAAAACAAATACAATCAACCAGAGCTCCACTACAATGGAAAGAACCCTAGCCCCTACCCTACACAGCATCTCAAATTTACATGGCCAAGACTTAGCATGATGTATGGCAAAAACTTTTATGATAGGAGTTCCAGTAGGGTGCAGATCCTATAGTACATACAGAAAGCCATTCTTGTACAGCAATTACGCCCAAGTGAAAAACAGATGAGCAAAGTTATCCATTAATGGTAATAACCATATAAACTTGGAATATATCGTACAGTTATAGACCAGAAGACCAAATTAGCAGTGAATTTAATCACAGTCAGGCTTTGCTCTTAAATTTTCTTTGAGATTTCAAGTCAACCACGATGACAGTGATGTTGTCCTTGCTTCCCTTTTGAAGAGCAAGCTTAGAGAGGAATTCAGCAGCTGCTTGAGCAGCAGGATCTATTTCATTACCCCTTTCTGCAGTAAGGGTAACACCATTCTTTTTGTGCCAGAGAAGGATTCGCCTTCGAGCCACCTCACAAACCTCCTCATTTGTCAAAACATCCCATAAACCATCACTGGCTAGAACTAGGCATTCATCTTCTTTGGTACGAGGAACAAACATGACTTCTGGTTCCGGAATGATCCATGGTTTCAAATATCTATCACCTGTATGCCATTACAGATTAACCACAATATTAAGAACGTTATAGAATCTTGTAAGATAAGCATTTACAAGGATGACATGGCCACTACTCCGCCGCCCTCCCAACCTCCCCCCACCCCTTCCCCATTTTTTAGCAATAAATACATGGTAACAGATGATACAAAACTTATAACACTATATAATTGCGTGCAGAAACCATAATGACATTCACAAGCCTATAAAATGGATTCAATTATCTGTAAGCACTGAGTATGCCATCAGCTAAGCAGATCCATGCTTACTGGTTACTACATTGGCATGGCATCCATCTTCAATCAGAAATCTTAAAAGTATGGCACATCCACTAATTGAAACCCAAATTCACTGGGTCAATTTATTACATCAGCACAATGTCTTTACAATATTTAATTCTTTTAAAAATAAAAAGTCAGAGTTAACTTTCACACTTTCCAGTAATTGAACTCTACGGACAAGTACGCCACAATTATATGAAGCAAAAAGGACGGAATCCCCTCAGTGATGTGAACCACCTTCTATCAAACCAACCATAACACACTACAACTAATAATTTAGTACCATTTATGATTTAAATTGCACCCGAAGTATTCAATTCAAAACATGACTTTTTATTCTTTTTCTAGCAAACTGCTTTTTGGCCTGAATTTTGGTACTTCTACAAATAAAGCACCCTACATGCACATCGACAGAAATCTCTCCTTAGAGAAACCAGATCCATCAGTTTTTCAGTTAATCCCCAACATTACTTCCCATAAGGCCATAATCCCTCCCTCACCTATATATATATATATATATATATATGGGTTGACATAATCAAATGTCCAAAATGGTTTTGTTTTGAGAATGACCCAAGGCTTTCCATAACTGTAGGTGTTGCCTACTAAAGGTCTGAATAATTCATCCATATGGTCCAGCCATTTTTCAAAACAAGGATTTAAAAACCACTCTTTCAGCATTATTCATACAAAAAAAAATGCTCTTTGGGGATTCTGAGCGAACAAGAAGATTGTACAAGATATGCAGTCAACTGCTTTCTTGAACAGCATTCCAGCTAGGCCTGAAATTTGATTTGTCTCATTTATGTTAAGATAAAATCAAACCCTCAATTAACCACAATTGTAGCAACTGAAAGAATGGAGAGGCAGCAAAAATATGTGATTGCTTTATGCAGAACATGACCATAATCAACTATTTGACCCTATGCAGAATTTTGCATCTTTATGCTTAAACTAACAAAAACATAAGATTTTCAACGAGTATAATTTCCATCTCAGGGCACTGGTCTAGTAAACCCACACAACTTGGATATTAAAAGCATGAAAATGCAACAAAATCATGGCAATTCCACATACCTATGGACCTTGACATTGCTAGAACACCACACACACGGTATCCATTCCATGGTATAACCTTGCCTCCTGCTGCTTCAATCCGTGCATATTCATCTTCTCTATTTGGCTGAAAAAAAAGGTAAATAAATAGGATTGGTTTTCCAAAAAGATGCAGCTACTTATAAATTCCATAAGCAAGACTACAAATGCATGCCTTACTTTATGATCAACAGACAATGGAATAGGTTCCTTTCCACGACATAGGACTGCCCTAGAATCACCACAATTTGCAACTATAATGTGTGATGAGCAAATGACAGCAACCACAGCAGTAGAACCAACAGTTTCTGGGGCAACAGGTTCAGGACTGGGTTCAAAGGCATCATCCCTACCCTCAGCAATTCCTCTGCTAGCTCTTCCTGCAACCTCAGCATCAACTTTTACAAAACAATTGGTGAATGCTTTCTCCCACAACATATGCCAGTTATGTGCAATACTTCCACCACCCATGCTTTCTTTCAGAATTTCTATCTCCTCAATTAAAGCCATATGGATACGATCATGGCAGTAATTAGCAACCTGCTTGAAGAGGCACAGATCCATGAAATAAACACTACTGCATACATGCATGACACATCATACATATAAAATGAAAAGGAGACAGAATGCCAAAGGAAACAAAAAAGTACCTGTGAGCCTCCATGGCCATCATAAACTCCAAAGAAATGAGCAGTTGAGTGAGTCAAACTTTGGTTCATACCATCCACAACATGATCACTGGTTAGCATTTTGATAGGGATATTCAGAAACCGAGGTACAGCAGCAACAGCATCTTCCATCTCTGGTCTCCTTCCACATATAGATGTGCATCCCCAAAGGGGTATACAATCCAATTCAAAAACGCTGCGAATTCCTGTTCTTCGTATTCCTTTCTCCTGAGGCAACTGAAGAACCTTATCTGATGCTTTTGGATCAAACCGTTCTCCAACCTCAACATCAAGGACTGATGGTACAGCAAGTACATCATCCATCGGCTCCTGATCAACATTTAAATCCCCCAAAGAGGCGGTTTTTGCAATAATGTGGACATTCCCAAAACTCTTCTGGATGCCAAGAGAACCTGACTCAAAAGCAATATCTGAAGATGAGATTTCATCACCACAAATGCTACTGGTATCACTAGCCACAGAAAGAGAACAAGGGCTATCTAATGTTTGGTCGCCACCCACAGATAGAGAATCATCTTCTTCACTATCATGCATTTTAGTATCAGTAGCAACCCAATTGCTTGCATTTTCTGGCTTTGCCATCTCTGTGGAAGCAGCAGTGCCTCCTCCCCCTACTTCTTCTTGAAGAGCTGACATGGTTACAGTAACACCTTCACTCTGCTGATCACTACAACTGCAACCTTCATCTTCACCAGAAGCAGACTCAGAAGACAGCTTGGATTCTGGATCCGACAACAAACTTGCTGTGTCCGTTATCAACTTGAGCCGTGTGATTTCCATGTGGGGTGCTACGGCAGAGTTATCACAGATTGAACTATCTAACCTAAATGGTACTGCAACTGCAGGAGACATCTCCTCCATCAACTCTCCTATCTGAGTAGTGGCAATAGTAGCAAACTTCCAACCCCTCCAAAATCACATGCCCTGTCATTTTTCAACTACTTCATCTCCTTCTCCCATATGCAACATCGGAGCTACAGGCTCCAACAGACCACCTTCCATGCCAAAGAAACTCAATATCTGGGCGGCAAATCGATTCCAATAGCCAACAGAGGAAACATAATCATCAAACGCCCACGGAGCAAATAAAAGGAACTCAACTGCGCCTAAAGAATGAGGAAAGGAGCAGTACCTTGGAAATGGCTGGTCAGATCTGGTGAGGAAAAATGGATCCAGACTTCCATTTATGGAAACTTAAACAATGGAAAGATGGATTAGATCCCTCAACTAACTACACCCCCAGGAATCTTCACTAACCACTCCTATCAACTAAAGTGAAAGAGAAACAACAAGAAAAGGCCCCAAATCGCTACCAACCCATAAATCCGACCAGGAAATGGAGAGAGAGAGAGAGAGAGTACAACCAAGATTAAATTCAAAGCCTTATCTATAAGCACAAGATAGAGAACACAAAAAGGGTCATGAAAAAGAACACAGGAAAGGCGAACTCCCAAGAATCACAGGAAGACCCTAAAAAGAAGAAGCCCTTTTCACATAACACCTGGCTTCCCTGGATCTGAGGTAACCCATCTCAGCCTCTACAAAATTTTGGGTCTCCTCTCCTCTCTTTTTCACTAAAATCACTTCCAATTATTAACCAGCAAATAAAGAAAGCTTACATAAAGGAGAAAACGAAGTTACCACCAACTCTTCTGCAGTCCTTTCTAGGTTTCTCTACTCCTTCCTTCTAAAACTAATAATATTCATATCAAGTAGAAAAACTTCAAGATTCAGAAAAAGAAAACCAAAAAAGATAAGAAACAGACGTGAGTTTCATACCGTTCAATGAGCAGCAGGGATGATCAGTAAACCTCCGTCTCACTCCCCCCTCTTTCTTCGGACATAAAGATCAGAAGACGAGAGAATGGAGAAAGAGAGTTAATAATAATAATAATAATAATAATAATAATAATAATAATAATAATAATAATAATAATAATAAAGAAGTAAGCAGATGGAAATAGGAGAGAGCGAGATAGAGATGGTGATGGACAGGTATCCGATACAAGGGGCATCATATTAAAAGCATTTCCGGTCATCTCAGGTCAGAGTCCGAACCGATTATTACTGTTGTTCAATGTGGCCAATCACGAAATGCCACGTATCCTAAGAAGATGATGGTAAAAGGAAACGGAACGAAGTTGAGACACACTCCCTTCATCCCATTCAACCGTCTTTTTCAAATCCGGTGAACCGCAAAGAATCTCTGACGTGTCCTTTTTCTGGCTTATTACCTTGAAGCGTAACCAGGTCCAGCCATCCAGCGTTGGATTACTGAGTCCCGAGTCCTGACAATGCGTTTCTTATTAGATCGGTTCGGTTTTGCAAGGGACTGCACTCTGAACGATCGAGCCGGAGACCAGGGTCGGTTCGGCGCTGGACCCATGACACCCGTATCTACCTTCAATTTTGTGTCTCAACTCTAGACGATCGAGCAGATCTTGACGAGCCAAAAAGACTCAGAAAAAGCAGAAATTGACAAGACTCATTGACATGTGTAGGCTGAAGAATGGATGATACATGGGCTCACATGTTTATGTTTCATTCAGCTAAAAGATGGGATGATACATGTTTATATGTTTCCTTACCTTTTCCTTCATTTTTCATATATTTTCCT
The DNA here is from genome assembly GCF_056320005.1 of Nelumbo lutea. Taxonomy (NCBI): domain Eukaryota; kingdom Viridiplantae; phylum Streptophyta; class Magnoliopsida; order Proteales; family Nelumbonaceae; genus Nelumbo; species Nelumbo lutea. Next base: position 3,609,149 of record NC_142689.1, read on the forward strand.
TTAAACCAAACACAATCTTAAAGCTGTCAATGAGTAGAAGATCGGAGGATATGAGGATATGAGGATTTGACAGCACTAAGTTAATGTTTGGTACTATTTATGTTTATTCAATAAACGTTTATTGATGTTGCCACATAAGCTTAGTATTTTCTATTTCTTATTCATACATGAAAATGTAGAAAGTGAACTGTTTATGTGCATGCCGGTCATTTGTAAAAATTAATTTTGAAGATTTCACAAACAGCCAGGTATTTATTCACTGTTATGCTGAAATGGCACCTAATGGTGCCCAATTATCATAAACATTGCAATTGTTTCACTTTTTGATTTTACTAGTAAATAAAGTACAAACATTTATTTAATAAACATAAACAGTACCAAGCACATATTAAGTATGCTCAAACAGAATAAATCTCAAACATGGAATGAAAATCCAAGCATAGATTTTGGGATTCCAGGCTTTCCAGCTTCTAAGCTTTTGCCATGATCATTCCATTTTATATAGAGACTTTCCTCCTTTCTTTCCTGGGATCAAATCCTTTGATTGTTTCCCATTGATCAAATGTTGCACATCAAAAGTTAGAAGAAGAAAGAAAGATTTGATCAAATGTTGCGCAGAGCTAATAACTGCCAAATCTACAACAAGCAGGCAGAGGTGACAATAAGTACCCAATTACTTGGATGTCCAATAATCCTGTCCCCATTAGTAGGTCTAGCTGTACCAACATTGGACCTGACCAAATTAGGTCCATATATTTAAGACACATTATATGAACCTAGCTGATGTGCATTAAATAAAAATAAATTCAAGTTTTCAAATATTAAAATTTATAGGAAGCAGGTATAAATCTTAGATTTTACCCAAAGATCTTAAAGTCCTTTTCCACTAACTAAAATGAAAAACATTCAATTGCCTTAGTACTACCATAAATATGGCAGTACCTAATTTACTTCAGACAGCTGGTTGAAGATATTTTCAAACTGAACCATGGATGTTAGAGAACTAAAGTAAGAGATTTGCTGAGACAAATTACAAATTAGATTTTTCAGTGACACTTGGCAAGTCTTTTAAACAAGATCTTCCAATGGCTTAGATGATCAAAAGATGTATTTAACTTTTGAAGTCTTATTTTAAGGCCCCATTTGCTTTTTGATAAATTATTTATCTGGGTAAATGTAATTAATTGGTTAAGTTTTTTCTAGAAAATACTTACTCAAGTAAAGCTTAATCAGGTACTTGCATTTATCCATGTTCTTTTATTTCTCAAATAAATAAGGCAATGACCATTTTAGCCGTAAAAATCCATTATTAAAAGGGGAAGTTGGCAACTTTACCCTCAAACCATTGGATAACTTTCCTGGTCTACTGAATTGTTAGAGGAAAGATTTTTTAAGTGCAAAAAGATGAAAAGCTTCATTTGAAACTTCCTAACTTTTTGGTGTTCCAGGCTTCCATGAGTCTTTTTAGGACGCCGGTCATTCTAACTTCCTTTCTTTCATTGTCAAACAAAAACAAAAACAGAGAATTACACTACAGCCCACAGCAGAATTCTGAAATTACAGCCCCCATAGTCTATTAATGGCCTCCTATAAACTACTGCATCCTGCTCATGGATTTGACATCAATCCACGGTCAGAATTCATCCCACTTGTACAGTGAAACTAATAATTCTGAGGTGGGCTGAGCAGTCAGTCATTCTCCCAGATGAAAAATAACTTTGGTCTTATGAGATTTGAAAAGCCCGAAAGGCCATGCAGAAAATACTTGCCAAATGGACTTTTCCCTTTTTTTTTACAAATCATCAAATTAATGAGGAGCTACTGAGACCTGACAAGGCCTATGATATTGTGGGTGTCGGTGAAAATGGACTAGACCTAGACCTGCAATAGTAGTTGACACCCATTGAAACGAAAGCCTTATGGGTGTTCAATATCCTTCATGTTTTTCGAACTCAATGGATGTAGAACTTTGAGTGGCTCACACCATTTCCTAATTCCTAATTGTTCTAATTAGGAATAATTTTTTAGTAATGTATTTGAATAATTAAAAGAAGTATGCGAAATGAAATAAATCTATTATTAAGGAGGTTTTCTACGACATGAAGTTTTTGTTTTCATTTATTTATTGCAGCATTAGAAAAAAAAAACAAAAAAAGAACATTCAATTACATTTTTGTTTTGAAAAGCAAAAAAGTTGGTTTTGCTTAACAAAACAATAAAACCAACAAAATTGTGATTTTTCAAAACTAAAACAAATTTGTAGTACATATATTATATAATTTAAAAAACATAATATTAAATAACCAGAAAACATGTGTTTGGGTTATGGTTGAATTGATTGCGAGCATCAAGTGGCAGCCTCCGTGGCCGCCTTATCCCTTTAGCCACGTCAGCACTATGCAGGATGGATAAACACGACCAAGGAGAGTCCTGTACAGACATAGGAGACAAGTCCATTGGGGAATTGGACTTATCCCGAAGACCTTGTCAGGTAATCTCATCCCAACAACCCCGAAAATCTCATCCAAATTGGACACGAATATTTGGCTATAAATAGCAACCTCCGCTTAGGGTAAGGGACTTTTGACTCCTCATACTGTTGCATTGCCTCTTCTGCTCAAACTAGCATTATTCTCATTTGTTCGGGCTAACCACTTATCTTTCATACTACTAACTTGAGCATCGAAGTGTCTATCTGGGGAATAATTTGTCGGACCTCTGATCTTTTTCTCAATTCTAGATCTTGGTACGTAGCTTCGTCCTTCCACCTCACCTTTACCAGTTGCCAAGATTATGTAACTGTGATCTTAATTCAAGACACCTCGGATCAGACAACATCAACATGCTCTTTGAAATTGAAATTCAAGAATGGCTTTTGGTTTCAATTTTGAAAACAAAAAACACATACCACCAAGAACATGTCTTCTCTATTTTTGTTTTAAGAACCAATTTATTTACAAAGCATATGGATTTGATTTGCATATGAAACTAACAACAAAAATAATACATTGAAGAACACTTCGTGAGTATAAAAACACTCGAAGTTCCATTTTTCAATAATGTAAACTTGACTAGGAACCAAGTGACTTGGCAATAGACTAAAAGGAGTCTACCACTTTGACTCACTAGACTATCACTTGACCCGAAGGAGTCATTAGCAAAAGGAATTACGGCCATGTCACAATCTAAAAATAAGCTTAATTTACTCGAAGTGTATCAGGCAGTATCCATAGTTTTTTTTTTTTCAAATTACAAAGAGGCCAGTTTAAGGTCTGTTCACCCCTGAACTGGTTAAGATCCCGAAACACCTCCTGTAGGGCTGTATTGTGAAGCTTCTGATATGATATGTATTGGCTGATACGGTCCGACATGTATTGAAATATTGAACCTTGCTCCCAATATCACATATTAAGAGTTCGGATCTGTTCTTCATAAAATGCTCTCCATATCAGACCGTATTGGCTGATATGGTCCGATATATATTAAAATTTTGAACCTTGCTCCCAAGACCACATATTAAGAGTTCGGATCTACTCCTCATAAAATGCTCTCCACAACAAATTCTAAGCGCACATCGAGAATACATCACAAACTATACGAGAGCTTTAACCATATGCAATAAGGTCATGATCCAATGCCAATGACCTTAGTAAAACCATCAATATGGCTTTACTTGGCCCTTGCATCACAAAATGCTTATCCTAAAATGCAAGGGTTCGCTTAGCCCTTACATCACAAAATGCTTGCGCTAGATGCATGAGTTTCTTCCGCTGCCAAACCAAACCCTGTAAAATCATGACTCGGTCCCCTATAGTTATGAGTGAAATGAAGTTGAGACTCGGCAAGCTGTGAGTAGAGATGTGGTGGTAATTTGAACCGAGCCGACCAAGGGGACCACTGGCCTGCCCACGGCAATAATACTAAGACGGCAAAACAAGGCATCTAAATAATGTCATGAGGGGATACTTAGTAGACCAATGCATGAATTGTTACTATTCTTTGGGTTAGGTTGGAAATGGGCCCCCGGCTACAGCTGGTCAAAGATGAGGATGGGCTGGGGTGGGCAATCTGGGTCTCGATAGATTTTGTTCTGCGCGAGTACGTAATTGTTTTGAAGTATGAAAATAAAAGAAAAATCTATGATGTCGTAACGTTTATATACCATATGATTAACATATTGGCCGGTCTGGTCTCAGGCTAAGCTAAGATATTCAAAATGGGTCATAGCCTCATAGCTGATCCCGATCCCACGTCCCACCTAATACTTGTTTGTCAACCGTACTTCACACGAAGCTTCCAGCCTATAAGTTTATTTGAAGGGATAAGTAGACTGTATTCTACCTCAAAATTTTGAAATTATATCCCTTTTTAATTTATTAATAGCCCCTTTTATAAATTGCATCCTCTCCATAAATTTGAGTCAATGGTTAGGATTTAAGATTTTTAGAATGGACTGAACAGTAAAAACCTTTAAATTTTTAGAATGGTTAGGATTTATCTCACACAACGAGTCACTCACTGACCCACACTGACATCATCATTGGGATAACCATTCGATCGGAAGATAAGTCAGGATTATCCAATTCCATTTCAGAGAAAACCCAGTTGCAAGTTGCAACGTGTACTCAAAAGTAGGTTCCACTTAAAAAAAAAAAGAAAACAAAATAAAAGGAAAAAAACACGTAATATAGATATATAAGAAGAAAATAGAAGGATTTTTATTACTATTTATTTATTGGTCAGAATTCATTATAGAGAACTAACAAGATGTTAGGTAAAAATATAGAATGGAAGGGATGGGCTTTGATGAGGGCAGATTTGGCCCTCTAATGATATCATTATGATACATTGCACCTTGGAACAAATAGGTGATACCCAGAACCACTTAGGTAAGTTGATGGTATCCCACCTGGCGGCCTAGTCCAGACGCGAATTGGCGACCTGGCACAGGCGCTAACCTAGTGAGCTGCGAAACGTACTCATCAACAAATTCGGCATGTATATCCTAACACTCCCACGATCCTTGGAAGTTGGTCCACGTGCCGAACGATCCAAAGGGTGGTCAACGTGTATGGCGGTTGCCTCAGGGAATCTCGAACCATTTAGACAACTTCTTGGAAATCTCAGATGCGGTGCGTAAAGCCTACGCCAAACAATGCCAATATAAAGGCACCAACCCCAATGGCATAGAGGGGCAAGTAAGTATATTTTAGCTCTCATACTTTATGATTTTTAGCTTGCAGTCTATTATGAGAGTACTAATTTAAGCTTCGGAGTGACATTGCCGGGTTAGTCACCCCGCGTCCTCTGGCATTGATTCCTTGCAGGTCTCTAAAGAGCTACGAAACTCAATAATCAACCCAGCTTGCTACTGGTAAGCTTAGCACCTAATAGGCAACTCGGCACCTAATAGGCAACTCGACCCTCTGGTCAGCTCATCACCTAACTTGCCCAGCTCGACCTAGTCAGTTTGACACCTAACCTGCCCAATTCAGCTCAGTCAACTTGACCTAGTCAACCTGGCATCTAAGTCCTCGTCCAATAAAAGTTCTCCACTTCAATCTCTGAGTCATCGAATACAAGCCAAATGACAAAATACTTAGCACTAAAAACTGATTAGATCACCAAAAATTTATTCACCAGGCTTGGCGTTGTCCCGTTGAGGATAATCCAAAGGACAAAAGGCCGTAACAACAATTCAATGTGTGGAGCCAACAGGGATAATCCCAGCCATATGTTTTTTTTTTTTTTTCTTTCTATATAGTTTTTAGCCAGTGTAACGTCATGCCAATCAGAGAGAGTAAGGATCACAAGATCTGGTCAACCTTTGGCAAGGAAGAGTTAAACGGTGGGTCCCGATGACTAGGAAGACACGTACGCCGATACCTCGTGGTCGTAGATCAAGCCCATAAATTGTACAAAGAGGAGACTGTAGAGGGCCCTCTCACATCCAAAAGCCCAAAATATTGACCCAATTGACTCCACTTAGACCCTCGAGAAAGTGAAATAAGACAAGTTGAAACGATAAGATAGATATCTGGCTGTGTGTCACGTTTTAAAGTGGGGAAAAACGTTGCAACGTATTCTAGAGCTAACTTGCCACGTGGAAAAACTCCTGGAAACAGCGAGTTTATCTAATTCAATGTTTCCATCGTTTTGACTTTCCTGCATCTGACGATGTCTGTAGGCGAAGAATCACGTTGCGTAAACTCGTTGACTATAGGCAAACCTCTTATATCAATCAAAGCCTATTATTTTCCTTCAGTGGATGCGATTGAAGAAACAAAAAGAAACGGCAAAATTTTGGAGTGAAAGGAGTGTTTTAGTAATACGCAAGCTGAAGGATAGGTTTTACAAAACACGTGAAACCATAAGGTGTAGTGAACTACTAAATTACTCATGATGATTCAGTTGCAGCGGAGACTTGAATAAAATCCTGTTATAAATTTCTTTTCAATTATATATCAAAAAAAAAATCATATTACAACGGTTGGGGTTACCATTTTTTCGATATTTAACGCAATACACTATTAACCCTCAGGGTAGGTGAAAACAAGGGGACTCAAGTCCACATATTCACATGGATTACCCAGCGAATATACCAACGGAGTCACCACTCGAGTCTATCCCCCTACTGTATGGAGTTAAGATTTATATGGACTGAATAGCAAAAACCCCTATTTTTATATTAAGGGAATTAGACAAGATAAGGCAAAGCAAAACTAAAACCAAAGGAGAAGGGTAGATCCGCTGCAACAAGAAATATCACGATCCTCTCCTTTGTTAGTTAACTACTCTGCAGCAACATTTTCCTTCCCTGAAGCCGCCTATGGCATGGCACGGCCCGCATTTCTTGGCATGTCCAAATGCGGGTCGTGTCGGGAACAGCACAATCATGCGAGCCATGCCACGCTGGGGGTTTATGTTCAAGGGCCGGCATGGCATGGTATGACTATACGTGTCATGCCACCCACAGTCCACATGTCGGCACAGCCCAGCACAGCAATTGGGGTTAAGGTAGGGGATCATACCGGTCCCTAACCCCTCCCAATGGTTACTTTCATATTTTTTGGGTTTTTTTAAAAAAAATACCCCCTCAATAGCCATATAACAACTACTTTAAGGGGCATGGGTAAAGTGATAAATAATTTTATAATAATCAAAATATCCTTCTTAACAACTAAGAAAGACAAGTTTTTAAGGTATTTTAGACAATTGAATTATTTTCAATTCCTATAAATAACCCTATCCTTCACACCAATTCAATAATTCTCTTCTCAATTCTTGTACTGTCATACTCTCTCAATCTCTCATACACCCATACAGTAGGATTGACTCCTCTTCCCAAAACCAATTCCCCAATAGTAAGTTCATTAGCCTGATTTGGAAAATATTTAAAATAGAAGAAGTTGAGGAGAAAGGAAAAAAAGGTTGTTTGGCAAAAATGTAGGATTGACTTTACTTCAGTAGCAAGGGTGGTGGTATTGGCCACTTTACCAGACATTTGCTCTTCCACAAGAAACAAGAAAAAGACATCTACTTTAAAATAAATGAATTACAAGACAAAGATGGACATGACACTATTACACCTCATGAAGCAGATAATTAAAGTCAATGAGATGAAATAATTTTTTCAGTTTTATTACAATTATTTGTTAATTTTTCAACAATGTAACTTTTTATTTTCAATTTGTAATTTTTATATTTTAAATGAAATAAAATTCTTATTTTTTTTTCAATTTATTGTCAATTTGTATTTTGGTAAGTATTTTTTTTATTTCTTTATTAGATTTTTTATTTTTTTCAATTTGTTTCCAAAGCAAGCAAAGCCCAAAAAAAAAAAAAACAATCTAGGCCCACGGGGTTGGGCCATGAGCCATACCAGGCCAACCTCCCAAATTATCCCAAGGGAGGGAGGTGACCTTTGCTGAGGTCCTCTGGGTTCTTGACACTCCTCAGCTATCGCAAGACACTACCATAGGATCTTAGAGACCCTTGGAGGATGTTGATAACGACGAGGGAATCTCCTTTTGACAGGCGTAATTTCTCCGAGCCAAATTGGGACATGCTCATCATAGAACACTTCTCACATCAACCTCACAACCACATCCCACCATGTATTGAGAATATCTCCTATGAACAACAATAATGTGGCTGGAATATGCTGTGAGGTCAGTACGAGGTGCAAATCCAGACTACTCACGGTCAGGTATGAACTCTCCAATGCATCAGAATTCAAGACACATGGCATGAGCCGGGCAACCGGCTTGAACAGGGTTTTACAGCGGATCTGCTCCTCACAAAGCGCACCCCACTTACTTCAGTCTGTCTTGGCCGCACATCTGGAACATCTCCCGTAGGGTGGGATGTGACTGAGGTCGGTGTGAAGCGCGCAAGGTGAGGAGCAGATCCCAATTCACACTAACGCCCGTTGCTACTACCATGGCCTAGGCTAGGCATCGGGGTTAGCATAAATTAATAAAATAACACCTTTTAAAAAAATAGAAATTTAATTATATACATTAGGCCATCAAAACTCTAACTGCATGACACGTTACAGTGCTGAATGCATGGTTGTATGGAACATGTCATGCGGAGAGAGCCTGTGGACAGCAAAGGCTGTCGAACATGGAAAACCAGGTTTCGTCGCCAGTAGTCCCCTCACTTGATAGATGATGGTTAGGATTGGCCGCATACCTTCACATAGAAGAAAAATGACAAGCTGTTTGCAGAAGTTCTCTTCTTAACCCGACTAGAGAACCCATGAATTTGGCTCCCTCTTCCTCGACTCAACCGTTAAGACTTCTGATCTTCTGATATAGCCTGTGTGAACTGTTCTATATTTCTGGCTTTTTGTTTGAAATTTGAATTATATACCAGATCCAAGTAAAATCCCAGTAATGTAAATAAATTCAAAAATATCATTACATAACGGTCACAGCAGATGTTATATCCTCAAAAACATGTCTACAAATGGAAAACAGCGATTTATGACTACATTCTGATACAGTTCCAACAGGCTTCAATCTCTTGCAGATTAAAAAAGCCAACCAGTCAGACGGCTAAAGGACGTGAAATTCAAAAATTGGGAAGCCAACAGATATGTAGTCCAATATTACAGTAACGACTCCAAAGCATCTCAGCACCAAAAATTGCATTAATTTTAATAAAAGTCCGAATATTTAATAATAGTAAAGTGGTCACCAAAAGATTATCATGCAAAGCCAAATAACATCACATGCCAGGCTTTCACCATGAATGGTTCAGTCTGCAACTCTGCATAGCGTTTCTTATGTGGCTGCCAACCATTGACTGAAGCCAAGCACTGGGAGAGAATGTCAATGAACATATTCTGTGTCTCTGCATAACAGACCACTGGAAGCAGATGGGAAGATGACAATACATGTAGACAATAAATTATAACTAAAACTCTATTAAAAATCAAGTTGGACAAGAGATGCATATTCTCATAGTTAATAGGAATAAATTGAAGAACTCAGTTCATTTGTTACTAACTACAGGGAGGATTTCATACTCATCAGAGAAGATCACAAAAAATAAAATAAAAACTCCTACCAACTTACCGCAAATACTGTAGTATAAGTGGTAATGAAATGGCTGAAGTTCTTCGATCCATCAGGTTAGTGCTTTTGTTTATACTGAAGATATTACCACGGCCATTCACAACGGAGGGCAATGTATCGTCCTTGTAAAGATGCAACTATGGGACTTCATGAAAGGATACCAGCTCATTTAAAAGAAAAGAAAGAAAGAAAAAAATACTATGTTATGTGTCCAACATTCGTCCTGCAAAAACACCTCAAGGCAATTGTTCAATAGCATAGATATGGGAATGCAACAATGGACCTTTAGGAGCATCATCTTTATTTTTTTATTTCTACTTGATTTTGTTTTGTTTTGGGTAATCATGACTGAGGCTTAACTGATTTCTGTAGAATGATTAAATTCAAATTAACAACTAACGATGACCTAAGACCTACAACCATTGGATCTTCAGCATTCAAGGAGAATAAAGAATTAAGGGTGTAAAATTAACTTTGTAGAGAAGAAAGTATGCTTATTCAGCTACATTAAATACATACCCCAAAGACAAATAAATTATCTGCCTGGCAAAATGAAAAAATAAAACGCTTCTGAACCAATTCACCATTTCGGTGAGAAGACAAGCCATGATGTTACAAAGAAAATATCTCTTTAATGTATTCAAAAACAAAAAAACAAGAAAGAAAAAAGAGCCTAGTCACAGTGGCAACAAATAGCAAGTAACAAAACATTTCCATTAACGGTCACATTCCAGACAGACAGGACAAAGCAGAAACCAACATTGGATTTCACATGCAATAAATTATTGCATCAAATTTGATGCCCTATTTATTAAAAAAATAAAATGTATGTACAAATGGCCTTATACCCCAGTTCTGTCAAACAATAATCAGGAGATTGTGCCTATAAATGTTGACCTTAGGGTTTAGCTAGCTTGTGCATCAAGAAGAAAGATCTTTACAACTAAAATTTACCAACGCGTTACAAGAGGAGCACACCCAAAGACAATTTTTGCTCCAAAATGTACCTCCACAAATCCTCAGATCCATAACCTACTTATCCATGCAATCAGCCTTGTCTAATTCGGTTTTACTTTTATAGCTTAACTTCTATAAATGAACAAAATATACAGAGAGAGCAATCTTAAACCATCATGTTTAATTCAGAAAGGTCATCCATTGGAATTTCAAGGCCCATACAGTCATGGTCTTGCAATCCATCATCATCAATGTTTAACCATGAACTAAGATCTTGGCCTTGCCCGTCAAGATCATCTGGAACACCTAGTACATCCATTCCAGGTAGTTGCAGGCTGGATAAATCAATAGCCTCAGTGTCATTCAACATATCCAAACTCAATACATCTTTCCCATTCATATTACCATCATTAGCCACCTTCCGTGACTTTGGGACCGGAGGCGGCATTGCTTTTACAGAAGCAGATAATTGGGTTGTCTTCTGCTTAGGCTTTGTTTTAGACTTCCTTTCACCCTTGACATTGCCTAAAGCTGGACGACCAATTTTAGGAGTGCAATTTCTTGAAAGCACCTCTCTTTTATGCCCTTTTCCCTCTCGATCTCTTTCACTCCTCTTTCCTTTTGTACCACTTAAAAGAGAACCCCCAAATCCTGAAATGTTTCTCAGAGAAGTACCAATTGTCCCACCAACAACATCATCAAGCAACAACTCCTTTTTCTTCGCTCTATTTGACCAATTACCCTCCTTACCAGTAGTTGGCTCAGATAAGTGATTTACTAGATGGAGGGCATTAGAAGAATGCTTCTCAGGCATATCTATGTTCTGCCCCGACCGTGAAATCACAGGAGCAGTTTGATGTGAGTTGATGGAAGCTGCAAGAGAGACAAAATCACAATTTTATCCACTCAACCACCAAAAGAAAAAGAAGCATGATGCCAAAGACAACCAAGTAAATTGATACAACCAAACAGTAAAAAAAAATCAATCACTCGCATCAGAAGAAGATGCAAATTATATTTATATATATACGTATGTACGTACGTACGTAGTAGGTATGTATGTATGTATGTATGTATGTATATCAGTATGCAAATGCGACGTGATTTCCCCAAAGGACAATAGGGTAAGTACCTGAAACCCTAGCATCCAACGAACGGGTAAAAATGTCAGTACTAGCAGATTCCCCTTCAGCTATGGTTGTATCTAAACACTCTGATTCATTATGGCAGGAAGAAACAGAAAGAAACAAATCCCTGAATAATGGCCCATTAAAGCAGCTCTCGCCTGTATCTTCAAACTTATGACACCGTTCTAGTGTTCGTCTCACAAAAGCTAAAGTGGCACGCTTGGCCCATTTGCTGTTTGCACTCTTTCCACTAGAGATATTAGGAGCACAATATGTCTGTAAAACATACAATATATGAGATCTACCCTATGATGTAAAAATAGAAGAATCACCAAAGCGGCAAATCCCAGCAGCACCTTCATGGTGTAGATTTAGGTATACAAACTAGCATATGCACTGTAGTATTTAATAATTAATAGTGATAGTAAAACGATGCCTTCAATACTAGTTTTAAAGATAGACAAATAATTACTAGAACAGACACCAATAATTTAAATTGATGGTAAGCATTCTTTGTCTAATATCTTGTAGCACAAACCATTCCGTTTGCATTAAGATGAAAATTTATTGTCTTATAGGATACAAAAGTTTCGAACTGCACAGGTAAGATGGGCTCATACAAGGTGGGGAGAAGCTCTTCTCAATTTAACAGAGTAAAGATAAAAAAAGTCAGAAATTAGACAATCAACACTTACCATATAATTTTCATAAGCGATTTCAACAAGTTTGTTGAGGGCATTTAATTCAATTTCCCTGCAAAACATTGCAACTTTGCATTAAAAATCATAGACAAAGTAAAGGGGATGACAAGAACAAGACATGGAACCATTTCTATAATAGTGAAATATTAATAAAGGAAAATAAAGAAAAGGAAAAATCTATGCTGCTGGAAAGACATGATACTGGAAGGGCTTTGACCAATCAACCATCCTCCCTTCCAGGTGAATTTGATAATTGATAAATAACCATCTGAATGATTACCATTTTTATGGTACCTGTTGATTGTTTACAGATTTTTCCAGTATCATGTCTTTCCGGTATCATAGTTGAACCCTAAAGAATAAGGAGCAGATTCCAGATATGAATAAAGGAGACTTGAAATAATCTCTTTTGGCCTGGATATATACATAATTGCATTTAATTGCTAACTCAAAACATGAATTACATTAAACCAAATTACAAGAAAACAGGTACTATGTATCCCCTCTAAAATCTATTACAAGACCAATCAAATGACTTCAGAGGATATTAAATTATTAACCACCAAATTGGCATTGCCATGCTTAATAATAAATTCATTACCTTTGTTGAGATTCCCTTGCCTCTGTAACAGACTTCTCCAGGTTACATAATAATCTCCTTTTCTTAAGAACCTATCAGCAAAAGACCTAACTATGAGATGGATGTAATCAAGAGTAGTGTATACTTCTATTTAAGACAAATTTCTTATTAGGTGTCATATTAAAAGAGGGCGGTCATATTTCTTGCTACTACCCTAGAATTACAAGAGCATGAGCATTTATCACCTCATCCATGATTGACACAGAGGGAGGAACAAAATCAGAGATAGATAGACAAAAACTGACAAATTAGTCTATTTATATACCCACAATCCATATACACATGCATATATAGCATATGATTATATGAAGGCATAGTTTCATAACACATGCACACATAGAGCCAGGTATAACACAGAAATTTCAGATACTAAATCAACAGAGGAAAGCATCAAAGGAATATCATAACCGTGGTTTTTCTGACAGGACAAATTCTTTCACACTGCAACAATTTGGAACAAGAATTAAAAGAATTACCAAAAACCCATCCACTAATGCATGGGTTCCAATACAACTCATTGCAATTATGTGCCACTAACGAGCTATGGGTGTTAATTGAATTAGGTGAATGTTTGATAATTTACTGAAATAGTCTCTAAGTGGAAAAAATTAAAATATAAAATAGGCCATTCAGCAGTTCAGAAAGTCAAGCGTACTTGATAACTGAATGATGAAATACAGGCATTTGGATGATTATTTTATCCCTAGATATTTTTATCATATACCAATAATGCCCCTGGATTTAAGCCATTTTTGAGTTTGGTATCTTTTTGGCATTCCATTTTCAGCACCTACTTCAGCAGCTATCAAATAAACTACTTGTAGTTGGCGCACAGATCCTGTCCCACCAATATGCTCTATCAAGCATCAAGAGCCATGTTTTCTGTTAAGGTTTTTAAATCATATTTTACCATTTCATCTTTATTTTGGTTTCCCCCGAATACTCTCCTTGTTGATGCAGTTACTCATAATCTATGAACACGAACAAACCAACTCAGTCAACCTTGTCTTGCCACTAATTGGAGCTATTCCTAAGTCCTTTCCATTGCACTCATTTCTGATTTAGTTATCAAATGGCCCCAAAGTTATATGAATGAGTTGTGAAAGTCAGAGACACATTTGATCATCAGAGTAAATTCCTAATAAATGGAACTTCTAGAAACTTCTTGGTTGAATATAATCATAGTTGTCATTACTGCTCGAGAACAATAATAAAAAAATTACCTGTTCTTGAAGCTTCTCCCTGAGACCGCTAATTTCTTCATTGATCTCTTCATCTTCACTCTGTTCTAAGTCAGGCTGAAAGAATAGGCATGTCTATTAGGCATCGGTAAGAAGTATAAATCCAAAGCAAAAGGTAATGGCAGATTCCTTGGCAAGAAAAGAGGTGAATTGAACACAAATATAGATTGAACAGTGCTAAGCCAATTCCACTTTGTACATAAGCATTTTTACCATAAAAAATAAAATTCTTTGTCGGTTAACAATAAGAAAAAAAGAGCATAAACATTTGAAAGTGGCACACAAAAGTACAAGAATATATTAAAGCATAATACCAAGATAGAAAGTGGCACATGAAACAAAAACATTTGAAGTGAAGCAGCTCTAATTAAGAGATGAATGTTGAAGAACAAACATTTTGTTTAGCAGGTTGTGAAGTTGAAGCTGTTGACTAACTTGTATTGTTGCTGTGAAGGGATACTTCAGTCCATTAGTTCACTTATTATTTATACCTTTTTTATGTTGCCGTAGTTACTCATTATACCTTTCAGTTCATCATAACTCTCAGGTTAACAATAAAAAAAGAGTACAAACACAAAGTACAAGAACATATTAAAGCATAATACCAAGAAAGAAAGTGGCACATGAAACAAAACATTTGAAGTGATGCAGCTCTAATTAAGACACGAATGTTGAAGACAACAAACATTTTGTTTAGCAGGCTGTGAAGTTGAAGCTGTTGACATTGAATTGTTGCTATGAAGGGATACTTCAGTCCATTAGTTCACTTATTTTTTATACCTTTTTTATGTTTCTGTAGTTACTCATTTTACCTTTCAGTCCATTATAACTCTCTCTTCATGCTTTTACACTTGATTATTCAAGGAAAAAATACAGCAATTTTTATTGTTTTCTGGTTATTTCAAGACAAGTGAAGCAAACTATAGGGATTACATGCACATAACCAACCTAAAACTAATCCTCTGCATGTAACATGAAAAAGTTACTACTATACAATGAAATAATACTTGGGAAAACAGCACACCAACTACTGCAAACTTTTTTTAGAATTAAACATACCAGTGCTTCTGGAAGAATTCCAATACTCTGGAGCTCTAGGAGAATTCTTTCATCCATGGACAATTGATCATATTGAGACTCAGTGCAAGCCATAGTAGCAATCACTGATTGGTCTGGATGAAATCCATTTAAGGAATACACAAAGTTCGAGTTCATCCCAGTATTTGCATCTGCCACTACACCATCATTTTCCAACTCATCATGTTCAATCTCATCAAGGACTCTCCAGGAGGATGTTGTCCTATAAGCATTTGAAGCAGTTTGTCCAACTGTCAGAAAACTCTCAAGTGTGAGGTGATTCAAACTATTGGACTTCAACCCCGAAGTTGGCAACTCAAAACCAGTTCCACATATATCAAACTTTACATCTTCATCACATTCAGGAAAAAATTCATTATTGTCTTCCTCTGGAATTAGAGCCGCAATAAGTCTTTGGGCTAATGGCACTGTATTATGAACCCTTATTCCTGGTACCAAATGCTCGTCAAAAAAATCAGCATCCTTTCCTTTACTAGCAATCTCCAAATTTCTATTAGAATCAACCAACCCATTTCTGATGGGAACAGTACTACAATCATCTCTTCCACTAGCGCCTACCATTGGTAACAGTGAATTAGAACCAACATTTCCCTGAGAAAAAGAAGTAAACAGAACAAAATGAAAGTGGTATCACATGATAGAAATGATCCACGAAAAACGACTCTCAAACTTAGTTGAAACTGTAAAAGCCTTCCCTCCTTTTGTTATCAGCTTCATTACATCCAATAACAGAAAAGAGAACATCATAACACTCACTAGTTCTTGTTCAATAAGTGGCATCTTTTTTATCTAGATCAGAAATATATTAAGAAATCATCAAGATGAGAAGAAATAGATATGCTTGTATACTAGGCACCTAATATACCTGTAGAGAAAATATTGGAATAAATATAATAATTAACTAAAAAGTATATGTCTATGAAGATTTGCGACACAAGTTGTCATCCAATGGCATTGCATACATAGAAGTCATAATAATATACTCGTACCTTAAGGTTAGTGGCACTGCTGCATTTAACGTCAATATTCTCCAATGGTTCATCTACAAGGCAAATCTGCAACACCAATTTCAGTACAGATGGAGAGATTAGTTGATAAAACAAATCTTTTGAATAAGAATAAACAAGTCACTTACAAAAATAAGAAAGAAAAGACAATACCTGTTGCTTTAAATAGGCTATATCTTCATCTGAAATAAAACCAAAGACTTGCTCCATTTGCATCCAAAATGAGTTGGAGCAAGCATGAGCTACAACAATAGCCACAAAAATTAGTCAACTGAAGTTAATTTTTGAGAAGCAAATGGATACCATGCATAGTGAGAGACTGAGAGTTATACCGGGAGTTATAGCAGCATTTGCAGCAGCCAAGAGCTCTTTATGGCCATCACCTGGTTCTATGAAAAAAAAAATGAAATAGTAAAAGTTAAACAATGAAATTAACAGATAAGCACAGTGTTTTGCAAATTTTGAATTGCATGGAGACCAAATACCAAGAATATCTGCTATTCCACTATTCATTGCATGTTTGGGACGTGTATAAGTCTTGTAATTAGACGGCTTCCTAGTTGCTGGACGACCTGCTTTACTGAGTCAAAGAATTTAATCCAGTAAGAGGTTTAACCAAGAAAATTTAAAGGGTTAACCAAGAAATAAAATGTAGATGCATTGGAGAATATAAGTTAAGATAAATTTATCACCTTTCACCCTTATCAAGACCAAGTCTTGCGCTTCTGAGCTGTTTTGCTGTAGCCACATTGTTGAGCTTATCCATAGTTGTTGGCATCCCAGACCTTGTGGAAGTGAAACCACGTCCAGACCTTCCCAATCTCCGAACACCATCTCCAAGATCTTCATCAGCAGATATCTTGTTCTTCCTTGATGAAAATACTAGACTGGCAACCCTTTGAATGCTCTGTCCAACTTTCTCATTCATATTACAAGACTTCTTGCATTTGTCTTTGGACTTAATTTCAGCAGCTCCTGACTCCTCAATTTCTGGCAATGCAACTGAAGGAAAATGTTCACATTTTAATTTAACCTGTTGATGAGCCTTACTAGACAAGCACCTTAGGACTCCAAACCCATTTTCAGTACCAGCAACATGAGATACTATATCAGAAGCCAGGTTGTCATCCTGGCTTGACATGGGATGAACAAAATTTGTTCTTCTTGCCATACGTGATATCTTTTGGGGTCTTTGCCCAGCCCACTGTGTCACAGGTGGTGATGAAGATGGTGTTGGTGGTGTATGTTTGCGACTGTTACTCCCAGCAACATCCTGGACCTTGTTCATGCATTGGGAAAGTTGACAATCATCAGAAGATCCTACCTTGTGGGCACTTGGAGATGACTTGGGTATTGTGCTTGAACTAAATCTTGGTGCCCGAGCAGATGTATTTACTTTTACGGTTGAGGTAGGACTCACCGAACAAATAGTATCTTCACGGCTGATTGGCCTGAAAATGTTTTGTATGAAGTAGAAGAATTTAAGCAGTAAATAATTGGATTGTGAAAGAATGAGAAAACAGGGGGTTTCATTAAGGAAAAAGAAACACCCAAACAGGGAACAAAGTTTCACAGAAGTAAACTGTTCTGCAATTAAATGAAAAAGAAGAGAACCTTACAGAATATGAAATCCATAGAAATAAACCTTGCAAATGCAAGACAAAAAGGTTGGGTTGGGAGGGAAGAAACTAAGAAAAAAAAAAGAAAGAATAATCCTATTACGGATATTTTACATACCTGTTAACAGCCTTAAGATTGACACGTTCCTTATCTGAACCAACTGGACGATCTCTTCTGTCATTAACAGCAGAGCCATTGTCTTGGTCAATCCTAGGGGTGGAAGAGCGCATTCCAAGGCCATTTTGTTGAGAAGACATATCAAATTTTCCAATTCCACCAGCGCTTGGTCTGTATTTAAGATACTCAAATAAATACAACATAAGAAACCCAATAACAAGGGGAGGGGTCACTCTGAAGAAAAATAATTTGGATACATGGTGAAACATACAGGAAATGGGATACGTGAATCAGATAATAAAGACCTAATTATTCATACAAAGATCCATTTAATAATAACCACAGGGAATAATATACAAGAAAGGAATAAAAACTTTTCTAGAACAAATTAAGAACTCAACAGCAAGGTTCAAAGTATCGATACTTTGTATCGGGCGTATTGTATTGTATCAGCAAGGTTCTGATACAGCTATTTAAAGGTGATTTCAGGAACCTATTTGTTTTATTTATTAAATATTATAAAAACATTTATAAAATGAAATTTTGGAAAAAAAACAAAATAAAATATAAAGCGCATTGTATAAAGCACCGATACACCTCTGCCAATACACAATGGTGTATCTACTTTGAATCATGCTCAACAGTCATAATATATATATATGGAGCATGGTAAGATGCATTTTGAGGAGCCATTGCTTGGTGCAATGGTAAAATCCCAGACTGACAAGCATGAGAACATGGTTGGAGTCTGAGCAGACACTTAATGCAAAAAATACCAAAGATCTGTATCCAGCCTACCCCTCCTGACCCCAGATAGATAGCCAGGTCCATCATTGGGTAATGGTCTATTTGAATGATAGGTACAACATAATGAGAAATAAGCTTAAGCACAAGAAAATAACAACAATAAACTGAATAGCAGAGAAAGCATCTATCAAGTGTTCCAGAGTAAGAATTTGTTTTAGACTTCCTAAAATCTTCAAAAAGCATTTTTTTTAGAAAACTTAGAAGATTAGAACTTTCCATCGTAACAACTAAAACTCAAAAGGTTTTATCATCCCGACTGCTTTATATAAATATTTATACAGTTTATTTATGGTGAAATACAAAGAAACATTATTAAAGGAAAAGGAAACCATAGAAGCTCAGTTCCATGCTTCTAGTTGTTTATCCCAAAAAAATAATGATAAAGGTGCATATAATGTCCTCAAAATAATAGCCTCCAAGTGATTCTTTGTGGATGAAAGTCCCATTCACATTAAATAAAAATGAAGGGAATATAAAATGGTTGGTTGCTGATTAAAAATATGAAGGTAATATTCAACCATCAAGCAATAACCATAATAAATAGGATATGAAAAAATCATAGGTCCTGCCACATATGACCCAAAATAGGACTCATATATAACCTCAACTCAACAAGCCTCGTCCCCTCTAATATGGGGTCAACTAGAACGAAATGTCCAATACAGACTAGTAGAAAGAAATGGTATATTTTTGTGAAGGAACAGAAGTTTAGTGACCCTACAACAGGTTCAGACTTTTTATCTGAAAAACTCTTCAACTAGACCTTGACTTGAAAATTCAGATCAGTTATTCAATTATTAAATGCAAATGCACGAGTTGTGCTGTAAGAAGTTACACCTGATCAACCTTGTTCGGGCATCTGTGACATGCCTTTGCTGCATACCACATTTAGATTCCCGATCACCATCAAGAGGTCTTGTCAACATTGTGCTAGCACAAACATCTGACTTTATCCCAGACCGCTTCTTCCTCATTTTTGGCTTTTCCCAACCATCCACACCAATGGCTAAAGCCTGACCCTTTTCTTCAGATGGAACTGCACTACAATTTGCAGCTCTGAACATTTCTCTATCCCTATCCATTGCCCCAGATGGCACTCCAAGAGTATTAGCCTGTAAATCCATCTAATGGGTCAAAATCATAGTCCTAAATGAATAAATTAAAAGCATGTTAATAGTTTAGATAAATGACAGAAAGATAGCAAAACAATTCATATTTACCAGAAACAGAGACATGAAACAATAAAAATAAGCAAATTTATAACCATGGCATAAACAAGAAATATGGGAAGGGCTCCCAGATAGAGATATAAAGAGTTGAGACTTGTAAATCAACAAGCTAAGAATATGCATGGTAATATCTGCAGTTGTATGAAATATTAAATTGAGAACAGAAGGTATCAATAATTTTCATAACATAGTTGTCAAAGTATCACCTAGGCTAGAAATACCAGAAGATAGGCATGTTCTTGTAATGTTATTACTGTGCCAATATATTATTACTATTGGTGCTAATACGCCATATTATATATTATATGTATCACCTGTGCTTTGACTAAGGATTTTACAATTAAAACATAAATTATAATGGGTGTTAGGATGATAAAATTAAAGAAAGAATTCATCATAAAAAAAAAATTAAAGAAAGAAGAATAAAGAATGTTCTCCTTTTTTCTACAGTCGCTTTCTCATACATTAAATAAAAAAGGGGATCTGCCCCTTGTTCTCATCATGTTATAATGTTGTGTTTGTAGTATCAAAATTAATCGATTTAAAATGCTATTGTCTTTTAAAATCGATGATACGCTACATTTTAAAAAGAAAATTAATGTTTTAGACTGGGGAACTAGCCTAAAATTTTGTTTTTATTCTTTGTAAAATTCTCTCACCTAGGCAAGTAGATACCTTACTTTCGCCTAGAATCACCTGGACATCTTGACAACCATAGTTCATAACATGCAGAAACATAAACACAAAGGTAACTGAAAACAGGAAAGTGTGAGGAGAGGCACCAAACTTTTTTTTTATCAATAGAGAGGCACCAAACTTCTAGATTCATGAGGCATAAACTTTCAGTGTTTATTATAATAAAAGTTAAATTCTGTTATGGATGCATTCATAGGAAGGAGATACCGCCGCCGCCGGCAGCAGCAGTGAGGAAGGCCCACACAGCAACTTATCTTGCCACGTCAGCTTATCCTGCCAGCTCTCCATTAGCTTACTTTATTCAGTTCTGTTCTTACTTATCTATTAGAGATAGGAGTTAAGTTCTTTTCTTAGTAGGAATCTGTTTACCTATTAGCCGAATGAAATAAGGAGTCACCTCTTGTAATCTCCTAATTAAGGAGCTGTGAATTGGAATAAAGGCATTCAGTTTTCCAGTTAAGAGAAGAAAGAGAGTTCGGGTGGTCTCTTGGACAAATCACCCATTCGGTTGCCACAATAGGGTTTGCACGCAAGGGAAGGCGCAAGGGGAAGCAAAAGGTTCTCCCCGTGGACCGACCCGTGACAAGATCCTACACCCGGGCCCATAACATTCTGGTATCAGAGCCTACCATCATGGGGGATCAGGAGCCGCTGCCATCCAGGGTCCACGAACTGGAGCATAGGCTCACAGAAACCAGCATGGAGGTTCGTGAAGTCAAGGATGATGTCCGGAAGCTGCGACACCTACTAGAAACGTTCCTCTCCAACAAAGAAAGAAACTCCGAGGGAACCGCCACCACCAACAGTCGCCGTCCGAACTAGGCAGAGACGTCTAGCGAATAGCAGATCGCTGCCCCGACAGCCGCAGTTATTCCCAAATATAGTCGGCTAGAATTTCCGTCTTACAACAACACCGGAGACCCGTTAGGGTGGTTGTATCGTTGCGAACAGTTCTTCCGTAATCAACACACTGATGACAAAGACAAGGTCAGTCTGGCCACTTTCCACCTATTGGAAGAGGCACAGCTCTGGTTCTACCGTCTGGAGTAGAAAGAACCCAGGCTCAGTTGGGGTCAATTTAAATCCTATTGCCTCCTCAGGTTTGGACCCCCATTGACAAGCAACCCACTGGGCGAGTTAATTAACCTCAAGCAAACTGGAACCGTGGCAGAATACCAACGCCAGTTCCAAACCCTTCTCGCCAAAGCAACCTCGGTTCGCGCAGATCAGCAAGTCGATATGTTCACCGCGGGGCTAGCAGAACCCCTAAGGGTGGATGTGGAGATGCAACACCCTCCCAAGCTGGTCACAGCGATGAACCTCGCACGCGCCTTCGAACGAAAACTGCAGTTCACCCACAGAACCCTCAGTGTAGGTCGGCCAACAACGACCTGGGCTCCTTCGAAGGCAGCAGGAGTGCCTCCTTCTTCAACCGCCAACAAGGAACCGAGGCTTCCTACCGGTAACCCTTCCAGATCGGCATCAAGTATAGGGAGTAGCAGGACAACACCCCCTATTAGACGACTATCCCGAACCGAGATGGCAGAACGGCGAGCAAGAGGGCAGTGCTTCAACTGCAATGATTTGTACTCCTCCGAGCACAGGTGCAAGAAGCTATTTTGTCTTCTGGTAGACAAACCCGAAGAGGACGAGGATGAACCTACAGCATCAGACCCCGAGATCTCCCTCCATGCAATCACGGGGATCAAAACCTCACAAACATGCAACTAAGGGCACTGGTAGCAGGGAAACCAGTACGTATTCTCATAGACTCCAGCAGCACCCACAACTTTGTTAGTGAACAGACTGCCCGCCAGTTAGAACTAACGATAGAAATCAGGCCGCAGTTACAAGTAGTCGTGGCAAACGGGGAAAGAGTTCACAGCCTCGGAATCTGCAAGGACACCAAGATTCAGATCGGATCAGAATCTTTCCTTGTTGATTTATTCGTACTCTCCTTGAATGAATTCGACAACGTCCTGGAAGTCAAATGGTTGATCACTCTAGGGCCAATCCTATGGGATTTCAGCACCCTGACTATGACATTCTAGCTGGACGGAAAACCAATTACATGGCAGGGAATCCAGATAAGATCAAAGACGCAGTTGCATACACTTCAAGGTGAGAATTTGCACACCACAAATATGGAGAGGCTTCTCACGGATTTTTCTGCAGTATTCCAAGAACCCAAGAGGCTTCCACCTTCCAGAGCCTGCGATCATCGGATCCCTCTGATAGCCAGATCGGATCCCGTCGTCACCCGACCCTATCGCTACCCACACCGACGAAAGGATGAAATAGAGAGGCAGTGTGCGGATATGTTACAGCAAGGGATCATCTGTCCCAGCCGCTCCCCTTTTTCCTCTCCGGTTCTATTGGTACCCAAGCAGGATGGGACTTGGAGATTTTGTGTGGACTACAGAGAGCTTAACAGTCGGACGGTCAAGGATAAATTTCCTATCCCCATCGTAGATGAGCTGTTGGACGAACTCCATGGCACCCAATACTTCTCAAAATTAGACCTCCTGTCAGGTTACTTCCAGGTCCGGATGACTCCCGAAGATATAGAGAAAACGCCTTCAGGACACATCATGGCCATTTTGAGTTCCTAGTCATGCCATTCAGCTTCAGCAACACTCCTTCCACTTTCCAGTCCCTGATGAACGAAGTGTTTCACTCCCACCTTCGCAGACCTGTCTTGGTATTCTTTGACGGCATCCTAGTCTATAGCAAGTCGTGAGTAGAACATGTGCAGCATCTACGGATCATTTTTGAACTCCTGCGACAACACCAACTCTTCCTTAAGTGATCCAAATGCTCCTTTGGGGAACGATGGGTCCTTTACTTAGGACATGTGATCAGCGGGCAAGGGGTCACTGTGGATGATTCCAAGATTTAGGTGATCAAGGAATGGCCCAGACCGCAATCTGCCAAGGCTCCCCGCGGATTCCTAGGGTTGACGGGTTACTACCGCAAGTTCGTACAAAATTACAGACTTTTGGCGGCACCACTAACCAATCTGGTCAAGAAGAATGCTTTCCACTGGGATCATACAGCCGATGCAGCCTTTGCGAGTTTAAGAGAAGCCCTCTCCTCCACTCCAGTCCTACAACTGCCAAACTTTAAGCTCGAGTTCACAGTCGAATGCGATGCATCCGGCACCGGCATCGGCGCCATACTACAGCAACAAGGACATCCGGTCGCCTTCGTCAGCCGCAAACTGGCTAACCACCACCTTAAATTACCCGCCTATGAACGGAAACTGATTGGGCTGCCTAAGGCAGTGCAGCACTGGAGGCCATACTTATGGGGAAGGTCCTTCGTCGTCAGGACGGACCACTACAGCCTCAAATATTTGTTGGAACAACAACTTACCACTTCACCGCAACAGCATTGGGTCAACAAACTACTGAGTTTCGATTTTCGGGTGGACTATAAGGCGGGAACCTTGAACCGTGCAGCAGATGCCTTGTCTCGCCGAGCAAAAGAAGACAGTATGCTCCTCCATGCGATCTCCCAACCCCGAGCCACCCTGCTGGAAGACATCCAAAACACGCTACCACAATCACCAGAGTGGAATGATCTTGTCCAAAAAATACAGTCCAGAATGACCAAGCCAAACTGGTTCATGCACGACGGGTTAGCACTCTATAAGAGACGGATATATCTTCCAGCCGAATGTCCCCTAATCCCCTCCGTCATCTCCAGCATACACAACTCCACGCATGAAGGTGTCTAGAAAACATTGCACCGCATCCACACCGATTTCCACTGGCGGGGCATGAGGGCTTCGGTGCGGGACTTCATTTAGAATTGCTCTATGTGCCAACAACAAAAGTGGGAAAACTTGCACCCAGCAAGCCTTCTCCAACCGCTTTCACTCCCAACTCAGATATGGGCCGATATTTCCATGGATTTCATTGAGGGCCTACCCAAGGTTGGCGGGAAATCGATCTTATTCGTGGTGGTGGACCATTTTTCCAAGTATGCTCATTTCCTCCCCTTATCCCACCCATATAGCGCGGTCTCAGTCGCCCACTCCTTCTTCACCCATATTTTCCGACTGCATGGGCTACCCGAATCCATTGTCAATGACAGGGACCCGGTTTTTACTAGCACCTTTCGGAAGGAGCTATTTCAACTACAGGGAACAGCCCTAGCCTTCTCCTCCGCCTACCATCCACATACATACGGCCAAACGGAGGTGGTAAACCGAACGATAGAGATGTACCTCCGCTGTTTTGTGGGAGACCAGCCACGGCGTTGGGTGGAGTACCTCCCGTGAACCGAATACTGTTACAACACATCTTATCACTCCTCTCTTGGCATGACTCCCTTCCGAGTTGTTCATGGTCGGAACCCTCCCCGTCTATTGTCTTACAAACCGGGTTCGACACGATTGGAAGTGTTGGATAGTTTTGTATGCCCTTAGATTCAATCAGAATGATGTACTTTATGAGTTTATTGTAAATAAATAAAAATGCATATTTGATTCATGTTCCCTTGGTACGTTTCTGTGTAATGCCCTTAAACTGGACACTTAATGAGACTCGTGTTAGTTTGGAATGTTCACAGCCAGTGGGTCAGTCTGGGGAGACCTATCCTGACAAGGCTGACACTGTCGTGCCACCAAGTCAGTTGGGGTGGCCTGTCTCAGCTGCCAGGGTGAAACCCTAGGCACGTACAGTGTAGGATTAATTGAATCTTTGAATTGGACCAGATTTCCAATATTGCCCTAGACCTTGGAGATTGATGGGCAAAACTGGAAAGTTACACCCGACCCCTAGACTCGATTATGATACTGCACTAGGTGTCGGATTGGACTGTCTTTGATGTACCAGTCAGTGAGATCCTTAGCAATGGTCAAAACCTAGGTATGTTGGGACAGTCTGAGAATTCATCTGAGTGGGCGATCATAGTGACAGAATCAGCCCCTTTGTCGGACAAAGGTAATGATCGGGGATGCACTCTCACTAATGGAAACCAAGACTGTCGGCAACCGATTTCAATCGTTGAGATTTGTTTTGCAAAGTATGTTTTATACGAGATATAAAAGATATATATATATATATATATATATATATATATATATATATATATATATATATATATTATGGTTTCTAAAATGTTTGCAAAAGGTTTTAATTGCCGGGATCCATATAAGTAGAGAGTGCAACACTGTTCCTTGCAGCCGAGGCTCTCTTGTCGGGCAGTGTATGATCATTATGGGCTGAGAGGTTAAGTGTAAGACCATTGAGGTTAATACCTGATAGGCTAATCTTGCATCTGCCCACAGTCCCTAGGTGTTACAAGGTGGCTTGGCCCAAGGACCACCTAGTGTAAGTGTTGGGCCCATAGAGCCCATTTGATGGGTTTCAGGGGGTGCAATATCCATAACAGTGTATTCGGCCAGGCCTTGTAACAAAGGTTGGGCCGAACCCATGTAGCTGATGTGTAGATCAATGCTTGGGTCCCACGCCATACAAGGAAGCCCAACTGGGCAGCAGTTAGGAAGGTTAAGTGAGCACATAAGCTTAATGGGCCTAAAGCCCATTTCGAACTGGACTTATTTAATAAGTTAAATATGGACAATTTCTTAGATGAATCAACAGATAGGATAGGGTCTTAACCCTATCCACTCAAAAAGTCCAGATCTAATCTACAGATAAGATAAGGGTTTATCCTTATCACCTAAAAAGAGGTCTGATCCAAATATGATTTGGATAAGCAACTTCTAATTGGATTAGGAGCTGATCCTTTGGGTTTACAAAAGGAGGGGGCGGCAGCCTTTAGAATCATCAGATAATCAGATCCAATTTGCCAGTTCGATCTCCAGTTGTGAGAGAAGTCAAGATTCGATCTTAACATCAATTCTTTAAGAAAGAATTGATAGGAAGCTATGCTCACGTGCCATCCTGTTGTTTCTTGCGAATGACAGAATTCTTGGAGAAGAATACTGTTGATTTTGCTCCATCCTGCACTACGCCATCTTCAATGGGAGCAATCTTTGGACCCTTCCTTGGGCGTGAACACCTTCGTTGGGAGATATTGTTTCTCCGTATCAAGTATAATCTTCTCCTACTCCTTTTGGTTCAGATCTGGTTCAGTTTAAGGTTCAAAATTGATCCTTGAAAATATGATTTTCTAAATAGGGAATGTGATTCCCAGTTGAAGGGAGAGAAAAATTTTTGAAATTCGCCCCTTTATTCTGCAAGACTTGGGCGTCCATACGATGGATCTCTCATCCCTTCAAGAAGTGGGCCGAGGCCTGCAAGACCGCAATGTCCTCCTCGCCGAAGTCTCCCTACGCTTATAGCAGGCTCAGGCATGCATGAAGAACGCCTACGATCAACACCATAGAGAATTAACCTTTGAACTCGGACAGTTCGTATGGCTGAAGCTCCAACCCTATCGGCAGCACCCCTCAGACGCAGAGCTTCCCCTAAACTGGCCCCCAAATTCTACGGGCCCTTCAAGATTTTACGGCAAATCGGGAAGGTTGCATATCAACTCGAGCTACCAGACCACATCAGACTCCATGGTACCTTCCATGTGTCCTTACTCAAGCCATTTACAGGGACTCCTCCTGAGAAGATACCTCCCCTACCACCCTTAAAGGACAACAGACCCATTCTCCAACCTCAAGCTCTTGTCTAGTCCCGCGTCAATCGAGGGACCTTAGAAGTGCTAGTAGAGTGGGACAAACTACCATCAGCTGAGGCCACCTGGATTCCCTGGTCTGATTTTCACAACGCCTATCCAGATCTCGAGCTTGAGGACAAGCTCGTTGCCCAGGAGGGGTGTGATGTTATGGATGCATTCGTAGGAAGGAAATACCGCCGCCGCCGGCAGCAGCAGTGAGGAGGGCCCACACAGCAACTTATCTTGCCACGTCAGCTTATCCTGCCAGCTCTCCATTAGCTTACTTTATCCAGTTTTGTTCTTACTCATCTATTAGAGATAGGAGTTAAGTTCTATTCTTAGTAGGAGTCTGTTTACCTATTAGAAGTAGGAGTTTGATTTAAAGTTGGATTGTCCTAGCTTAGTCGAATGAAATAAGGAGTCACCTCTTGTAATCTCCTATTTAAGGAGCTGTGAATTGGAATAAAGGCATTCAATTTTCCAGTTAAGAGAAGAGTGAGGAGAGTTCGGGTGGTCTCTTGGACAAATCACCCATTCGGTTGCCACAATAGGGTCTGCACGCAAGGGAAGGCGCAAGGGGAAGCAAGAGGTTCTCCCCGTGGACCGACCCGTGACGAGATCCTACGCCCGGGCCCATAACAAATTCATTAAAAGAAAAAGACAGTAGAAGAAAATGTGATAAGGAATCACCCAAGACAGAAATAACAAAGGTAGGCAACCCATTCCCATAAACACTTTCAACTCTAAGAGAAATAGACCACATATAATGTCCTCAATTCAGAAACAAAAGCCACATCCCAAACATCTAGAGCTTCTCTTTTTTCAAACCTCAAACCCACTCTTCTTCTCAAAATCTAATAATTCCCTTCAGCCCAGTACCCATAAATCACATAATTTTCTTGTTCTTCATGAAAATGGCCTAAAACCCAAAAAAAAAATGATTTGATTATTACTAAAGAAGTATAAAATTAGAAAAATACAAGAAAATATTTAAGTATATATTTATATAATTATATATTTAATATGGCACTGACCAGAGCGGAATGGCGAAAAAGGATTCATGTAGCCAACCCCATATAGTTGAGACAAGGCTACATGAGTCAACAATTACATAAAAGATCAAGCTAAATTTAGAAAATGGTTCAATTAAGAACTACCATGTATATTTATATAATGTTCAATTAAAATCAAATGGTAATAGAAGTTATGGATTTAAAAGCAAATGGATGGAAAGAGATAAAAACCTTTCAATGCCACTCAGAGAAATTCCCACGTGAAAAGAACATCAAAAAGGGTCTAGAATAAGTCACCTATGCTAAGTTCTGTTCAAACAAATATAGAAAATAAGAAGTTAATCTTAGAACTCACGATAACAACCCTACTTTTGATTATATGAGGCACAAATCCTTAACATAAGGCACCTAAAGGGGTCAAATATGTGTTTTACAGTTTGTCCTGTGAGCTTCCATGGTTAAACCTCAGTGTCTTCCAGCTTCCCTAGGGCTTTCTCTAAAGTGTACTCATCCTATAAACCACTTCTTCAAGTGACTGCGGCACTGGGCACCAAAAAAAATTTACCTAAAGTAATTTTCTTGAAGGAATGCAGTTTTCTATGAGAATGTAATGGATCTTAAAAGTAGGTCCAGAGTAAAAGACAAACAAATCATATTCAAAAGCAATAAAGACAATTTGAAGGCCGCAAAAAAAAATATATAAAGAACAGTTTAATGCATGAGCATTTGTGACTACTAAAATAACTGGTATAAGCAAACGTTGTCCTTTTGGTTTAATGAGATTGTTGGGGATTAACAGAAATAGCAGAAAGATATAAAGACTAGGAGACAAACCCGTACATCCACCATAGATGTTCTGACACGTTTATTGGGTAGGCCATTTTTTAGCTTCTCTTCCAACCTTTGTGGCTCTACATCAAAAGGTTTTGAGATCATATGACTATGAGACCCCATGTTAGCCATGCTTCCTCCAAGAACTGGTCGTTCACTTGGTATTGAGGCATTTGGCCTGTCACTTGATGAGGCATCTGCTCGTGTTCTCTTCCTTACCAGAGTGCTTTGGAAAAACTTCCCAAATTTGGATATGGCATCATTCAAGTTTCTTCCTCTATCCCTGCATAGAGAAAATTTTGTTAAACAGTCCATATGCTCCAAATTGCAGCAGAAATAAAAGTAGCAAATACCTTGCTCTCATACTGCTCTCATTTAGAATAATCTTAGCTCGTTTAAGATCCTCTATCGCAGCCACCTTGCTACTTAAAGAGAGAGATGGAGAATCACTACTGGCAGTGGCAGCAGCTAGAATTCTCTTTAGTTCAAATTGTCGAGGGAACCTATGGTCCACAGCCATCAGTTTTGTATCCAGATGCAAGCATTGGAAAAAATTAATTATATCAACTTGAGTGACTGATGAACCACTTCTCGACATGCTTGGAAATGCTAGCGGGATGCGATTTTCCATGCTCTCATGGAAGTTGCCTGACTTGTCCAATGAAGAACCATAGGCTCCACGCTGTCCAGTAGGGTAAGATGGCCTATCGGGGCTACCAGAAGAGAGCCTGAATTTACTACTGGTTGCCATTGCATTAATTTCTCCAAACCTTTTGAGTTGCACGTGCAGAGAATGAAGTAATATATGAAATAAGTATAGAGCAACCACACATGAAAGCCAAGTTAAGAATCCTAATGACAGTGATAGCACAAACAGTAAGAGGCATGCCTGCAAAGAATGATGAAGAGAAGAGATCAGAAACCATAATCAAATGCAAACTTAAAAAGCAAATCAAATTCACTGCTCAAATTCAAAAGACAACTCTTCAACATCCATCAAAGAATTAGAAATACCAAATAGAAGCAATAATTTACAAACAATAAGAAAAGCAAGCAATAATCCTAAAGCTCCAAGAGGAAGAATCTCTTAGAATGATTATAATAGTTAGTTCAAGGATCAAACAAAATGTACTTATTTGAGACAAGACATGGGAAATTCTATTTATAATATGAGAATCATAAGCCAATTTCTAGGTTTGGCTCATAATATTAAAATAGAGTTTAAGAAAAGCCCCATTCACAACATGACTGTGGGGCATTGGATTTTAGAAGCATTTGAAAATCCAAAAAATTAGAATTAGTATGGTTGTATTGCTTCCTGCCTTCTGGGTTACCTTGTTTGTTCATAAATTTTTGGGGGATAAGAACTTGAAGAAGTTAGAAGACGCTCCATATATGAGGAGACCTTGCACAAATCATCTACAATCAAAGATTTCTCGTGGATAACATCTTGATTAATTTAGGAGTACTTGATAACAAAATTATAACACCTTAACATACACTAATATACAACAGAAGATCCCATACAATATCATTAAACCCTTACTAGAAGCTCTTTCTCTCCTTGATTTCAGTCTCTTGCAATTAATCAGAATGAAGAAGCCTTTTCCATTTGATCTTTATATTCACCTACACTCGACTAAAGAAAGCACTCTTTGAAGTCTTTTTTTGCTTCTATCTGTGCTTCCCTTTTTCTTTTTATGCACATAGAGGGCTTACCAATTGATCTAAAGATCAAGAGCATGGTAACATAGGAAAAACATCTCATGGGATTTAAATTTCTTTTTGTTCCATTTCTATGATCCCAATTCAAACATTGCCACCTTCTATTCATGGAACATAAAGTTTATTGTTATAGTATCATATAGAATTTTTTTTTACCAACATAGGATGCAAGGGCTCACCTAAATTAATATGTGTCTATGTTGGACAAACATCAGATTCCGAGACTCCAGGAACTCTTCAGGGAAACTTCTAAGAAAGCAAAAGTGCAGATCTTTGGAATCAATCCTAGAGACAGATATTTATCTGAGAAATGGTGTTGGGGATTTGTAATTTAATGATTCTGAACAAATTCAGTACTTTATGTGCTTCATCTAAATCTATCAATTCCAATTGAATACATTACTAAGAAAAAAAAACAATATTCATAGAACAGGACCGAGCATAGAACTGGAAAAAGGATATAGGTTCATAGGTCAGAGGTTCAACTGAGGTCAAATTGGGGATCAGACCATGACAACATATATACTGTGGATCACATAAATAGTATATGTAATATAATTACAAATGGTACCACACTTGAATGTGGTGGATAGATGGTTACTTCCTTAATCTTTAAAGCAAATGACCAGGGTTCAAGCCTCTCAACTTGCATTGTCTTTAAAACATGTGTATTAAAACAATATACACATTAAAAGAGGCAAAGTGAGCACAAATAAAGCAATGGATTAATGGTAACATACACATAAATACAAGGTCATAGGTTCAAGTCTTGCCATTAGCATTTAGAAATTTCCATTCATTTAGTGGCCTGGGCAGTTTTATGAAACCGGGACCAGTTTACCAGTTCTTCGGTTAAACTGGACAGTCAGCCAATTTTGGCAAGTTTGTTATGAGTTCTGATTTTTAGGGTAAGACCGAACTGGCCAGGGGGTCTGGTCATAGCTCAACCGGTTCAACCAGCCAGTTCAGTCCAGTTTTCCAAACACTTGAAATTTTTAAATTCTAATATTGGAAAACACTTCAAGCAATGGTGATTGCTAGTTGTTGCAAATTTCATAAGCTATATTGAACAAATGCTGATAAATAGTAGGTATTAATATACATTGACAATTTAAATATAAGAACACCAAAAATTCTACATAATTACAGGAATAAACAAAAATTAGGTGCTATTGTCAGATTGATCCAGTCCCCTTAAGTCCAGTTTTCCAAACACTTGAAATTTTTAAATTCTAATATTGGAAAACACTTCAAGCAATGGTGATTGCTAGTTGTTGCAAATTTCATAAGCTATATTGAACAAATGCTGATAAATAGTAGGTATTAATATACATTGACAATTTAAATATAAGAACACCAAAAATTCTACATAATTACAGGAATAAACAAAAATTAGGTGCTATTGTCAGATTGATCCAGTCCCCTTAAATTTTTTGAATGTCTTTGGACTAAAATAACACAAAGATCACAGATTGCTTTTTCTTAATGCCTCGCATTTTTTTCTCAAAAAAAGTCCAGCTAAACGGCTAAAATAGAAGAGTTATTTTAGTCAATGAGTACTTAAAATTTTCATAGCAAGAGTGACAACTGGCAATAGCAGCTCCCATTGTGTATATCTTTACATATATGTATACATACCAAGTCTATAGATGGCAAGTACCCATTTGATTACTCAAATAGGACCCAACTCCCAATAAACAATATTGGACCTGAAATGAGTGCATCCATTTCATTTTATTTCTGTAGTAAAGCTTCAACTTTTTGTATCTTTCTACAGTCACCAACCGTCTTATAGATACTTTGCTGATTGTACTTAGTTTTTCAGGGACCTAGCTCAGTAATAAAATCATACTTTACCTTCTTCAGAAAAACATACGGCCCTGAATTGAACCCATATTGAATTAGTTATATAGGATGAAACTATAACAATACAGTCCTGTAAGTTAGACACCTACCCAAATAGATTTAACATTTAGACAAGCCGACAGGAGGTCCTAGGCTTCCAATTCTATGACAGATTTCATATAAAGCAGTGGACATTTTAGACTATGCCATAAAAGATGATTGAATCAAACTTATTAATCTTTGGTTATCAGAGGTGAAGATTTACTTATTCTTCCTACTTGCAGTTTGCACAAGTAAAATCAAATTTCGCACATATTAAATCACCATTAAAATCCATTACCAGTAAAACAATAATCGTAAACGGCTAAATCTGGACAAGCTTGGTGAGAATGAAAACTAGCAACCTTCCTCAGATGCAAAGAAAAGTATATGTCATCATTTGCTAGGAATTGTGGGAAGTAATACTTAAGATGTATCAAGAGCCTCCTATATGCCATGGTTTTTATGGTAGCTATCTGGATGCCCCAACACCACAACTGATTGTTCCATGGCTTAGGTCTATGAAATAGGAGAATTGACCCTCATGGGAAATGACCTGTATTTGGCAGAAGCCATGTCTTTTAAGGCTCTTTCTTAGTTTCCTCACCTTTATCAAAAAAGGAAAATCCACACGACTAAAATAATATGATCCACCACTTATAGTTCTTCATTTGTGAATGATTTTCTATAGTTGTAGTTATTCATTGTGAGTACTCATAAAGCATTATCAGTGGTTCTAGAAGAGATAAGGGCAGACCAAAAAATGTACATGGATTGTAATGAGAAATGACTTAAGGGACCACAATTTAACAATAGATGTAGCACTGAACGGAGAAGAATGGTGGAACAGATTTCATGTAGTCAACCCAATATAGTTGTAGCAAGGCTTAGTTGAGTTGAATTTGTACATCAGTAGGTGATGGGAAAGTTTTCAGAGTGAATACTCGCAGTGCAATGATTCACCAAATCCAAAACAACAAAAAATCACATCTAGTAAAATTTACCTTTTGGTGCAATGATTCACCAAAAAAACTAAAAAAAAATAGTCACATCTGGTAAAATTTACCTCCATTTTCCATCTGTTGGCATTTTGGAAAGAAAGAAACATCCCTAACTCCCAAGCAATGTTTTAAAAGTGCAAGGTGCAAAAAAAGTGCAAGAGCCAATTTGTGCCTAAGGTGCAAGGCGCAAGGCGAGGCACGCGCCTTTTTAAGCAAGGCACAAAATTACAAAAAAAAAAAGCTAAAAAATAACAAAAAAGTGAAAATTCAAAAAAAAAATTACCAAATTTTTTTTTAAATGCAAAAAAAAATCAAAAAATATTAGGCATAATGTTAATAAAAAATATAACCTTAAATTTTAAAATAAATGTTTTAAAAAGCCTATTATCTAAAGTTAAAATACATACACATAGCATGTAAAGCATATTCAAATGAAAATTTAAAAATAAAAGCGAACATATAAAGCATTTTCAAGCATGTAAACCCACAATCTCTTTTTTTCCTTAATTGCATTGCTTCAGGTAGCTAATGTGATGTAAAACATATTGCATTTTTTATTCTATGAGTCGCCTTTGTACCACGCCCTTCGAGGCAAGCCCGAACAAGTCTATGTTAGGGTCTGATATTCTTTTTTTTTTATCAGTGAATTGTCAGATTTATTAAATCAAAGCCAAAGATAGTACAAATTAGGGAGAGGCATGAGATGCTACCTCCCCTTTAAGGAGGGGAGATGGAAGAAACCATCAACCCTTTAGCTAAATAACAAAGCAAAGGAAAAAGAAAATTACAGAGAAGCCCAATACAATGAAACCCGAGTAGCCCCTTGTTTAGCAAGATAATCAGCCAAGGCATTAGCCGATCTACCCAACCACTAAACTCTAATTGTCATGCCCCTCAATAGCCATTTTACCTTTTTTAGGATATCCTTAAAGACAGTACATGGGTCACCCAACCATCCTACTACCACCTTGGAGTCTCCTTCAATAATTAAGTTTTGCACTCCAAGTTGATAAGCAATCTGTACCCACTGTGCCACAACTAGGAGTTCAGCCCTCAAAGAGTCTCCTATTCCCACCAGTCCCAGAAAAAACAATGATGTTGATGTTCTCATCTCTCAGTACACCACCAATCCCAAATGACCCTAGGTTACCCTGACTACATCTGTCAAAGTTCAGCTTAACAAAACCCCCCATCGGCGGAGTCCAAGTTACTTGAACTCTAGGCTTTCTAGAGGAGTGAGGACAACTGCATACCAATTCCTCATTAAATCCTCAAAGGAATAATCTTGAAAGAGTTTTAAAGATTTCAGCCACAAAATAGTCATTGTAATAATATATTCTTTGACCTCAAGAATGCTTCTTTACTTCTCCTGAAAAATTCTGGAATTTCTCTCTTCCCAAATAGTCCAAAAGAGAGCTGCTCTTATACACTTCAACATGATTCTCCCTCTTCTTGTGGTCCACACAAAGGTAGAAGGGCAAAAGAGCAAATTTACCTCAATTGGCAAGTTCCACCTGCACTCAAACAAATCAAATACCCAATTCCAAATGGCTACAGCAAAAGGACAAGAAATCAATAAGTGGTAACAGTCCTCATTCTGCACTTTGCACAAAATACATCAATTAGGGGATAAACACAAGAAAGGACTTTTCTTCTGTAGGTTATTCATCGTATTGATTTTACCAATAGTAAACTTCCCAACAAAACACGGCTATTTTTGGGGGAATAGGCCTAGACAAGACTTCCTTAACTGGGAAAGCCCCACGAGAGGAAATGGAGCAAAGAGAATTAAAGAAAGAAGCACAAGTAAACGACCCTTTCGGAATCAAAGTCCAAATCCTCCTATCAGAAATGAGTGGGTCCAAGCAACAGAATCAATTAGCAATAAGAGCTCAGAAACTGATAGGGATTCCTCACCCCTCAACCCTCTACGAAAGCCAAGGTCCCAATTTGTCGACAAGGGGGTATACGGGGACGAAAGAAAGGAAGACACTGGTTCTTTTTGATAAAGGGAAATAGAGAAGAGAGAAGAGAATAGGTCCTTAAGGGGCAAATTTCCCACCCAAGTGTCTTCCCAAAAAAGAACCCGAGTCCCAGAGCAAGCATCATACCTTACAAAGCGTAGGAACTGTGGGAGGCTGCCATGAATTGCCTTCCAAGGGATTGCAAGAGTTGCCCATCTGGATACCCCTACATCCCAACCATTTCCAGAACAGCCAAGGATACTTGCCACCACTTCACGCCATAATCTCTCCCTCTCTAAAGGCCATCTCCACAACCACTTACCTAGAAGAGCCGCATTCTTAAAAGTGATATTCCCTAATCCTAATCCTCCTTACTTTGACTAACTATCTCCCATCTAATCAAATGATCCTTCTTCTCTTGCCCCGGCTCCCACAAGAAGTCCCTCATCATCTTCTCTATCCTCTTACCTTCCCTAGTAGGAACCTTAAAGACAAACAGAAAGTAAACCGATAAATTAGCAAGTGTGGATTTAATCAAAACCACTCTACCCCCCACAAAGTTATAATTCTTTTTCCAGCTTGCCAACTTCTTTCCAAGCTTTTCCACATCAGGGATCCAAAACCGGCTTTCCTTTGGGTTAGCTCCTAGGGAACGACCCAGATAAGTTAAGGGCCAGGATGAGGTGGAGCACTCTTAAGCAACATGCAATAGCCTCTATTTCTTGAGCATCCATAATGATTCCCACCACACAACTTTTTTCAAAGTTGATTTTTAGATTTGAGGCCTTTTCAAAAAAATTAATTATTTCTCACATAAAAATTAGATGTGAGGTCTGATATTCTTATTTCTCACATAAAAATAATGGTTGTATAACTTTCATTGACTTTTAAGAAGATTTTTTATTACAATGAATGAATGAACAACATTAGCTAATAGGGAGGTTCTCAGAGCTCCGGTGAGCGAGCAAAAGCCCCCAGCCCAACCGTTAGACTCAAAAAAAAGGCAAAAAGCGCAAATTTTTAAAAAGGACACGCCTGGGTTGAAGAGCAAGGCGCATCAGGCGCATGCCTAGGCGCATCAGGCGTGCGCCTTTTGAAAGGGGTGTGCCTAGGACCTGGAGGAGGCGCATACCCCAAAATGCGCCTTGCCTATGCGCCTAGGCGTGCCTTTTAAATCACTGCTCCCAAGGCAAAAGGTGTCCCAAGTTGTTGGTTATTGGTGAAGTGGAGTGCTAATTTACTTTTAGTCCTCTATCTTAGAGGGGTTTAGAGATTTAGGATAGAGTCATATTTATAATAATACCATTATCATTGAAGCTCAAACTGCAAAAGTTCCATATTTTGTACTTGTATAAATACATACCAACTAGTCAACTACTGTGTGTGATTTTTTCATACAAGGTTTCATACCTGTTTTACCCATATTAAATACAATACTTCTCACACATGCATATACCAACTATTGTAAGCCTTTTGCATACAGGATTTCCATATTTTGCACAATGTAAATTCATACCAACTATGAGTTTTCGCATATAGGGCTTCTTTCCCCTTTTTATCTATATTCAATCAGATACTGCTCAGTTGTGTATATACATATGTATGGTGATATCCATCATTAAAAATATAAGATAGCAAAGATATCTTGGTTAACTCCCAGCTGATTTCAACATCAAAGGTGAGCCTAATCTGCTTATTTACCATGGGGGGAGGAGCATCCTATATCATACAAAAACATAGTAAGTACAGCAAACATTGGGTAATCCTGTAAGTTTTGTAATTTTGTTAAAATGTATTATGCATGGAAGGTTGTGAAGCACTGCAATAAACTCCGCTGTATCAGGGAGCACCTACCAAAAATTCAATACGACTCATAAGTGGAATTATGTCAGTTACAAAAGGAATCATATGTCACTTAGTCAAGGAGTGGGGATAATTAATGACAGTGGGCCTCTTTGGGACATCTAATGAAATTAGAACTATATGAAGAAGATTAAAATGGCCCCTGTGCCTGCACAATCCATGGTCCAAATTTTTACTGACCAAAAAAAGAACAATGAAACAAGTGGATTAGATGTTTCAGACGAGAGGAACCTCTAATATAACAATTAGACCAAGAGACTTATAAATGATTACACTACTTAAAGCTGTGCATATACATTCATAAATGTATATATACATATATTTGCAACTTAGTTTTGGGGAATAAATGGATATAATATTTTAATTTCAATCATTTAACTTAAGGTATATCTTCTACATCATGTTTCACAAATGGGCCTCACAAATTTCTTTTGCAATGGAGTTTTTTATTTACCCATCGTAACAAAACTTATTGATATACTAATGGAAATGAGATATTCTCCATTCAATAAGAATGTACTTAAATAATGACTACTTGCTTTACTCGATCCAAAGAAATCTTTCACCATTTCCGTTTTAGATTCATATTCCAGATTTTGAGTTCTCAAGATCCATAAATACTGTCGCCAGACCATGTTAATGAATTTATGACCGAAGAATTTGCTGTGGAACTTAGAAGTATTTATACGTAACTTATGATATTAATAAATACACTACTACCACAACATCTGATACGGCTATTTTTGTAATTATTTACTCGCTCTGAACCAAAATATATTATCCTGGGGCCGATGATCTACTTATAGTTAGTTATATTTAGTACTGGGTCTATGCAGAACAATGAAAACAAAACCTCAGAAAAAAATTAATACAAGTAAAAGCTACCTTTCAGGTTGCATAAAAAAATATATGTAAAAAGTACACAATTGGTTTAAATGTAAGTATACAGCGAACAAAGCTAGATAGCAGATTGAAGGTTTTCTGCTTCTTTAATGGAATATAAATTTCATTACATATCATCACAAGCTAATAGAAAATAAATAAACACGCATTCGCGATCACTAAGCGGAACAACTACGACCTATACGAACATCAAACAAACTTTTTTTTACTCCAAACAAACTAAGGTTCTAAGCATATTAGTAAAAGAGAGAAATAATAAATATATGAAGCCTTTGCATGGAACCGATCTATATTAAATCGTGTATACAAGGGAAGATACGATATACAAATGATGAAGAATAAGATGCATGAATTGAAATATGAATTACGAAAGTTATAGCAGTGAAATCGAGCATGCATTAAGGAAATGGATCAAGCTTACAACAAAGAAGCAGTAACCGATCGCCGACGAAGCAAGAACGAAGTTAGGGTTTTAGAAAATATAGGGTTTATAAGGAAATTAGGTCTTCTAAGGAAATTTATTTTCTCCTCCACTGTGGTGCTGAATGATCGGGGAAGATAGGCAATTAGGAATGAACAGTCGTTACTCTTCTTAGTTCTTATGTTGAGAGGGAGAGATGAATAGCTGTATACAATTAATTTAATTAATTAATGCTTAGTAAGAAACTACTTTTCCCAGTGCACATGGACTATTTCTCTTGCCACGTGGATGAACAAACAGGCCAATCGACCTCCATTGTTCGTGTATGTGGGTCCCACCATGTCTTTAGAATTCCTTTGGTTTCAGGTTCCGATT
This sequence comes from Nelumbo lutea, assembly GCF_056320005.1. NCBI lineage: Eukaryota > Viridiplantae > Streptophyta > Magnoliopsida > Proteales > Nelumbonaceae > Nelumbo > Nelumbo lutea. The sequence goes on from NC_142689.1 coordinate 3,648,595, forward strand.
TCCAAATAGGGGAGAGAGAGAGCGCGCACGGAACTCGCAGCCGTGCAGACTCGGGCTCTTGATTTACTATTTGAGATGCCACATGTAACATTTTAGTCACGTAGCTTTCCTACATTCACGATCCGTGTAGAGAACTGGTTATGCTTGGCGGGTGTTTGGAAAAACCGCGCCCGCCTTTTTCGAAGAGGAAGCTAATTTGTTGCAAACGTGGAACCCATGTGAGTTTGTGAGTTTGTTACTTTTTTTGTAAGGCAGTCGAATTGGAGAATTGATGATCGTAGCCTTTCGTAGGGAACTCCGATTGATTTGTTTCGCAAGAGCATGCCCCCACACATTTCGGTCGTGTATTGAGAATAATTTTCGTTGAGAATTCATCCAAAAAAATAAATAAATGTATCCATTGCTACTCCCATTGGGCTATATTACCGATCACAAATGAATACATCAAAACTTACATGCATCAAGCAGCAGATCCCAAGTGGTGAGGATATCAATCACAAACTTCTATGCCAATGTTAAGCATTATGGTATATGGATGAAGTAAATTGCCATGTATATGAATAGTATAATAAATTCAATTCAATTTTATCAAAATATTATAATGTATTAATAAAATGAATTAAAAATGACTTTTATATAATATTTTGTGAACCAAATTAATTGAGCATCTATTATAAATATATACATATATATTATATATATTAAAGAAAGGTCTTCAAATTCCATAACCCACCATTTAGATACATGGCATTCTCAATTTTTTTATAAATCTAGACACGTGGCATTTTTTTAAAAATTGCTATTAATGCCCACTACCAACATTTAAACAAGTGACATTCCCAATTTCTGGAAAGTTAGACACATGGCACGAGAAACTCCGCATCTTATTAATTCAAAAAGTGGGTAGTTTCACTCATAAACATTCTCAATAGACATTTGTTTATTAAATTAACACACGTTTATCCATATTTTATTAAATACAAATGGTGGGACCCATTAAAAATTTATCATAAACCCACTTTTGTTTTTAAATTTTTTTTTCAAAAAGAAAATTATTTATTAATTACAAATTTGATTTAACTTTTAGGAAGCAACCTAATTAAACTTTTAAAATTAATAACTCAAAATAGATTTATTGGATAAATAGTAAATACCAAATAAAGTAGGTTATTGTTTATGAATAAGGTCTCATTTAATATCTTAAATCAAATAAAAAACATAAATTAATAATGGTTTTCAAATAAAATAGGTTAGAATAGATTTTGAGTAACAAATATGCAAGGCCCGTATTAGTTTTTTTTAATTTAATTTTTGATAACTAAATAATAAGCTTCAAACTAAATTATACACACATTTAGTTACCCCATACCTAGTACAAGGGTCATTCTCTAATGTATACATCACATACATACATACATACATACATATATATTAAAACAAGGAAGTCTAGAAATTTTTTCCTTTTTTTGAATTTTTTATTTGTTTTATTCTATGTCATTTTTTAAATTACCACTTAGAAACTATACTTTTTCCCCAAAAAAATCATAAAATATCTCTCTCTACATGTTCCAATAACCTAAATAATCTAGTATCCTAAAATTTCTCCTATAGATTTTTTCTCCTAAATTATCTCTAAATTGTATTTATCTTCTCCCCCACTTTTTACCTACGTCTATCTAAAGAAAGTTTGAATTACAAATTTAATAATTATTTAAATATTGTAACAAAATTTATATAATAAATTTAAAATATTTATTAAAAATACAAAAATAATTATAATCAATTTAATAATATTCATATTCTTAATAATATGAATATTTACTGAATAATTTCAAATAACAAAATACTAAAATTAATATTTTAAATCAATTAATATTATATTTCAAATATTTAATAAATAACTTTCAATTATAATAATAGATAAAGATTTTAAATATTTAGTTAAACAAATAATTATTTTAAATAATTAAATATTTAACGTAACTAGATTTTAAATAGTTAAAATAACAAAATTATGTATTAATAGTAATATAATTTTATGGATTATAAAATTCAACAAGTAATTAATATTTTAAAATTTAAATAATGATAGTATTTCAATAAATAAAAAATATTGCAAATAACTAATTTCATTTATAGCAATTAATAATTATAGAAAATAAATTAAAAAAAAATGTTTATAACAATAAATTTAAAAACTTAATCTATATTTGTATATACTAAAATTATATTTATTGTATTTCAGTAATTATTTATTATTTTTTGTGATAAATATATTTTCAATAATTATGTATAAATCTATTTTTGTTTTGTTATTTAATAGAAAATTTTCAATAATTATTAAATCAATTAATAATACGTTTTAAATAGTTAATTAATAACTTTCAATTATAATAAATGGGTTATGATTTTAAACATTTAGCTAAATAACTAAATTTTTAACATAACTATATTTTAAATAGTTAAAATAACAAAATTATGTATTAATAGTACTATAATTATGGATTATTAAATTCAATAAGTAATTAATATTTTAAAATTTAACTAATGATATTATTTCAATAAATAAATAATATTGCAAATAACTATTTTCATTTATACCAATTAATAATTATAATAAAATAACTTTAAAAAAATGTTTATTAATAATAATTTTAAAACCTAATCCATATTTATTATATATTTATATATACTAAAATTAATATTTATTATATTTTAGTAATTATTTATTGTTTTCTGTGATACATATGTTTTCGTTAATTATGTATAAATATATTTTTTGTTTTGTTATTTAATATTAAAGTTTTAATAGTTATTGGAATTTAAATTATTTTTACTTATCTTTTCAAATTTAATTCATTATGTATTTTTGCTATAATTTTTTAATAATTATTGGAGATTAAACTATTGTTCACAGATTGGTTCGGTTTAGTTGTAAGTTGTTTGGCCAACCAAACCGACCTGATCAGGTTGGGGAGTTGGTCACTCAGGTTATCGGTTTGGGTCAATTTTCGGTTTGGTTGATCGGTTCAAAAGATTTAAACTTAAAAATTAAGTTTAGATTTTTTTAAAAAAATTACAATAGCATTATTAAAAATATTTTAGCCTAAGAAATATTGGAATTTTCCCACTTTCTTGTATTAAAAACATATTTAAATTATAAAATATTAATAAATATTTATGGTCAGGTTATTCGATTGACCAAAGCAAAACTAATCCAACCATTCGGGTTAGGAAATTGTTGAACCAAAGCCGACTGGAAATACTAGAAATTGGGTCGGCCAGTTTCATTAGTTTGATTGGGAATGGGAACGAGGCGTGGTGGGACGAGGAGCCTCTCCCTATCCCCATCTCCACGAGGATCCTAACTCCCCGTGATTCTTTATAACGTCAATCATTATGTTTCTGTTTTTTTATTTTATTTAACAAAAAAATAGTAATTAAAATTTACAATCCTATCAGAAAAGATTCAAACATATTCAACCATATTTTTTAAAATATTAACATATAGAGGTATGTATACATATACATATATAAATATATGTGTATATATGGGAACTTTTCCACTTTCCCATAATAAAAAAATTATTTTAAAAATAATATATATATGGTTGTGTCATTTGATTTTGGTCAATTTACAAATGGCCAAAGTGAAACTGATCTAATATGGTCGGGTTTGGAAATTGTTAAACCAACTCGAGTTGATTTGGTTGGTTTCATTAGTTTGATGAACAACCATAGATGAAATTGATTATTGTTATTTTGTATTGTGAAAAAATTATTAAAAGTAGTATATAAAATATAAGAGAAAATCTATAATACAGGAAAGATATGGTATCGGAAGAGTTTTGACCAATCAAAATTCACCCTTAAATTTTCATAAATAACATCTGATTGGCTACCATGCTTTATGATACCAATTGATTGGTCAAAAAAATTTAGATACCATATCTTTCCCATATCATAGTCGAACCCAAAATATAAATAATTATTAATTATTTAAAAAGATAAAGATATAAGACAATTGTATAATCTTATATGTTTCTATTGTTTATCTTTGGCTTAACAAATCTCATACATTGCACGGGTCCCTGCAAGTTACTTACATAAAACTTGAACCTATGAAAAATAAATTTAAGTATCTCTAAGCATCTATCATATATACAAGGGCGGGATAGACCTTCGTTTTGAGCAACATGGCCTTTTCTTCCTACAGGAAAAGGTATCTGCTGAAATCATTTTTTTCCTTGCCAAAATAGCGTTCCCTATGACGAAACCGAAACCTCTATTCAAAAGGAGTCGTGGTCCATTTATCCTATTCCCCGATTGCATTCAAGGTGTCTACATTCGTAGTGGTGCCAATCCCTTGTTCAAGCCCGTCGCTAGTCACCACTTCTTCGATGGTGACGGTATGGTCCATGCTATTAGCATCCACGACGGCTCGACTAGCTATGCTTTCCGCTTCACTAAGACACAGCATTTCATTTAGGAATGGGCACTTGGCCGCCCTGTCTTTTCAAAGGCCATTGGTGAGCTTCACGACCACTCTGGAATTGCTCGGCTTCTTCTCTTCTATAACAAGGTACTTGTCATCTTCCCCAATTTCATTCAAGGCAGTCGAGCTGTCGTGGATGCTTACAGCGTGAACTGTGCCATCACCATCGAAGAAATGGTGACCAACGACGGGCTTAGACAGGACATTGGCGCACGACCTCTAATGGCACGCTCAGTGGCCCCTAAAAGAAACCATTGTTGAATGGGTTGGTCACCGTCCTTGCTAGCATTGTCGCTAGGCTAATAATCATGTCGTCAACCCCGACATCATCGTTTGGAGGCACCAACGGCAGTGTCTATGGATCGTAAATCGGTTGGTGGGCATTGAGTCTCTAAGTTACCGATCTACATGTAGACGAATTTCATGCAAACGAACTTTGGACTTACTATTCTTTGTTCCTGCAGTCCCCCAAGCAAAACCGTGGGTGCCGCAACGGCTCATATAAAACCCATCTACAACAACATTTTTGGTCGTGAAGACCACGTTGATCGCATTCTTGTGGTCTCCTTTGGCAGCCAAAGCACATGTGAGAGGTCTTGAGAGGCTTCCCGAGAGAGCATTCCTCGTCTAGGATTTGCCTCCCTAAGATGAGTTTGCTAGAACCCACTTTGTACTTGTCAGTAGATTCCCACCACGACGAGACGGAGGAAGCAACACGAAGTTAAGGGGCGTTTAGGGATTGAAGAAAGTCGACAAGTATGGAGCGCTGGACCGGGGAGAACTTGTTGTACCAGCTAATGTTAATCGTGAAATTGCCTTTCAGAATAACACCATTGTGATACTTGAGAACTAGCGGCTACTGTTGAACAAGAGCCAACATCCTCAAGGTGGTGGTGGAGGGATTTACGAAGGAGGAAAGCAAGTGAAGATTATTAACCTGGCGACGGTGTTGGCAGGGACGATGACCAACCCATTCAATAGCAGTTTCTTTCAAGGGTCACCGAGCACGCCATTAGAGGCCTAATAACGTCTTTCAAAAGAATGCCATTAGCAAGCTGCCAAATTTTGTCTCAATTATGATCTAATCCTAGCTCGCTTAGGCACCTAAAACCTAATCTTTGATATCGAGCTCTAGAGTAGGTAGTAGTATCATACGAGTAAATGCCAAACAAAGTAAGAGGCCCACAACTCAGGTTAGTCTAGATATTGGTCGATCGCAACCATCCAAATGCAGACTTTTGTCCCTTCATCAACGAGATTATGTGGTAAATATGTCACCAGAGTTAACGTTGATTGTTGTGTTGACTCAATGCCCTGTCCAGTATCACTCTCCTGTGCTCAACATGGGTTACTCCGCTAGTATATGTTTAAATCAAATTGAAATAGATAGGGGTGGATTCACATTCAATTTAATTATAAATGGAACAAAAGTGGATCACCCTTAATAGAATTGAATTCAATTTCAGACAATCAAATACCCTTTGCGGACCTAGATACTGGTCCTGTTTATATAGGGTTGGACGAGGGGTGGACTGGATAGAGACCTAGACTTTGGTTATATTTGTTTCTTACTTGTTTTTTGCACAAAAATATTATTTGAAAAATAAAGAAGTATGGACAGACGTTGTAGAATTCTGATTTCTACTACAGATCTACAACTTTTAAAAGGTCAATTACCCCCACCTTATGCATCATCGTGAATTGATATCAATTCTGAGTTGGCACCTACCCCAATTATACTTTGTGCCTATAAATTATGACCATGGGCTGAACCATCATTATCCATTTAAAAAATGACCTGAAATTTAAGCACTTCTTTTATAGGTGATGGGTCAAGTGTTTATTGTTTGGGTCAACTTGAGTTATCCCATCATTTCGTAAGTATAAATATAAATAAGTTTATTGTAAACAAAAGGAGATACATATCTGTTTGTTATCAAGTACGGATAATGATTAAAAATACGAAAAAAAAAAGATTTATGACCCACTACAGGTCAAATCTTTGGGAAAAGTACTTGCTTCTCACTTCAGAATTATGAGTTACATCCTCCCATAGTCTACTAGCAGCCCCCCAGCGATTTAACTAACTAGTTCGTCCATTATTGAGTAAGGGTCAGATTGGGGATAGTACAAACACAAGCATATATAGAGCAAATACAAATATATTTATATTTGCACTCCTTCTAAATTGAGCCCAATGTTACCTAGAGGTGTAAAATGGGCCTTGTCGTGCTGGCCTGTGTGTCGTGCCGCCCTTCTCTTTGATAACTTGGGCGGTTGGTCCGACACAATTCATGGCTAGCCTTGCGGGCCTGTGTCGTGCCGCAGGCTGAGCTAGTTCGTGGGCCAAGCCTCGGGCCAGGCCGAGCCATGGACCGGGTCAAAGCTATTTACTTAAAAAATTTGAAAAAATAAACTTAAAATTTTAATTTTATATGGATTTTGATGTATACAATTGCTTATATATGCAATAATTAAATAAATTAGTATAATAAAATTGAAGACAATTGTTTATTTTATCAATATATATATATATATAAATATATATATGGGCCATGCCAGGCGGTGGGTGGCATGGCCCAATTTACACCTCTAATGTTACCAAGCAAAAAAAAAAGCATTAAATTCCTTACTAGTATTCAGTACTTTGACCGAGGTGACAATTTGGTCCCCAAACTTTAAAATGCAACAATCTAGTACCCGAACTTTCAATTTGTGACAATCTAGTACCTAGCATTAACTCACCACCAATTAGGGCCACCACATGAGATCATGTGCAATTTAAATAATTTCATAATGCCAAAATAGCCTTTATGATAAAATCCATACCATTTTACCCTTTTCCTTTATTTTTACATGGAGGAGATTGTTAGATGTGTGAAGAAAAATCAAAAGTCCAATCATAGAAGAAATTGAAACACTCATTAACATTAGTAAACATGTACGTGCATTTGCACATGACAGTATCTCCAATACAAAACTATTCACAATTCATGGATAGTTTTTTAACAGTTATAGGTGGGTAGTTTCTTAACTGTTATAAATGGACAGTATTTGAATAGTTATAATTGGACAGTTTTTTAACTGTTATAAGTGAGCAGTTTTTTTAGTGACAGTAAATAACATATATACCCTTTTTATGCCTATAAGGGGTAAAAATGTATATGAAAAGTCCAAAAAATGGAGCTATTTGCTCTTTTTAGAACCACCCCCCCCCCCCTTATCCCCATCTACTTCATCCAACATTTTGATTCCCCAACATTCATAGACCTCCCCTATCATGCTTTTCTTTACTGCTTAAACGGGATTGACACTGACATCATCAAGCATTTTCTCTCTTCATCTCCTGCGAAATCCACCTCTTGAACATCACTTACTCATTATCTTGTTGGGCACTCGAGCCAAAGTACAAGTTACCAGGAATTTTCCCTTTTTGTAAATTAATGGTTTTCTGGTGAAAATGGACTCAAAAACATTAAACATAGCTAAGTGATGATTTGACTGGTTAAACTGATAAAATTGGCCATGATTTGAACACGTTGACATAAAGGATGAAGTCAACATTTCTTTCTTGTAAATGAATGGTTTAGCAGGTGAAAATGAACTGAAAAAACATGGCCAAGTAATTGATTGACTTGTTTAACTAATCGATTTTGCCATGATTTGAAAACATTGACACAAACTAGTTCTTTTCAAACTCAAACCCACGTGTCAGTGTAATTTCATTTGTTTTGTCTCCATTTTGGAAGGGTATAAATACAAATGTGATTTCATGAAAACAATAACATTTGTATTTTAAATCTTATGAAAGTGCAAATGAGATGTACTTTAATTTAGGCTTGGCTTTATTGTAAGTTATACTTTATTTAGTTTGTTTGCAGTGCATAAGGTGAGGCATGGATAAACCATAAACAAAAAGAAATAAATTTTGCAAAATTCTCATTTTAACTCACATTCTTCCTTGCTAGTACAAATGAAATTCCATTACAAACAAATAATGGAACCTAAATAATATAATAATAGGGTGCAATTTGGAAGTGATTGAGATGAATGCTTATTAGGACTGGGATGAACTCAATGACAATGTAGTGAGAAAATCTTAAAATCAGATACCTTATACCTATTACACTTACCTTGACAGAGCAACGAAATATGAAAATAATGTAATTTTTTTCATAATGGATATAAGCCAAGCAATAATCTATATCATCATCATCATCGTCGTTGTTCTTATTATATAATGATGCCATATGTAAGTCTTATATAGTTTGTGATGTTCAGAGGCCATGGTATAAACTTGTATTCCAATTTTTAGTTGGTTGAGTGGTGCACTCATGCACATGGTCAAGGCTCAAGTGGATAAAGATAAATATATAATATAAACATAACAGGGAGAGGGGAATAAATGTACTATTTTTTTTTCATATTAATCTCAATGTAAGCCAAGGCAAGAATCTACATTGTCGTTGTTGTCATCATCAGTCATTCTTATATAATAAAATGTTATATGTGTTGACGGATGCACCCTAAATTGCTGTTTTTTTATTATGCAAACTATATACATTAATGTGTTCATGCAATTTTTAATTTTCTTTTGCAGTGGAACAAGATGAAATCCATAGGGAAAAAAACTTATTTGACTAATAACAAGGGTTTTCATTAATATTCCTTATTAATATTCATAATTTCAATTTCAACCATAACATTTAGAGATCAGATTCAGTGCTCACAAGACCGTGTCCATTTTGTTTTTATAGCCTTTTATAATCGTGCATTGGGAATATTTCCATACTTGTATGCTTTTTTTTCTTGGGAAGATATTCCCAATGCAAGGCTGCAAAAGACTGTGCCATTAAATCTAATTTCTAACATTTATTTTTAACCATATTTATTTTGACATTTCTATGTACTATATATCCAAAGAGACTACAATCCATTATTGACGTTTTTTATATTTTTCAATGGCCTAGCGGCCTCATGGGACTACATAACCTAGGATACCACATCCCCATAAACCCCCAAGCTCTTGTGACAACAACATTTAATCTTGAATCTCTGTTATGACCAGCAAGAGACCCCACCAACTGAGCCACCATCCATTGGTGCGGTGGTTACAGTTCTTTTGTGTCTACCTCATTCCCTATTGGTTGAAGCTGTTGCTCTTTTGAAAGCTATGAAATTGAATATTTGATTTAAAAAAAAAAAGGTATGTCAAACCTTGATGTGGATCTTGATAGTTTGCAATTGGTAAAACCTCATAACTAGGTTAGGTAGATTCTCTTATCAAGATGTACTTTTAGTTAGAGATGATATTTCAAAATCTTAGCTTGTCTTTGTTGGATCCCTTATGAATTTAATGTGGCGGCGCACAATATGGCCAAGTTTGACTTTTCTTCGACCTATTGGCTAGAACTTGGTTTTCTTCAATAGTTTTGAATGGCTAAATCTGTTTTTCAATCTATTTTTTTTCACTAGTTTTATTGTTATTCGTTTAGTGTTTGTTCTATAGGCTTCTTTTTTCCTTATTGTTGTCCCGTTCTTTGATGTTCTATTGCTTGGCTGTTCTTTTTTCTAACGGTTTCGTGATGGGGCGATAGCCCTTGAATCCATCTAACTTACACCAGGGTTTGGGAGGTTTATTGAATTGAGGATGGACTACCCCTATGCGTATATCCCCATAGTACAGCTTGCAAATAAAAATTATGCTCACTCTCGAAGTATACCCGTTTATTATTCAACTCTAGGGAGTGATACTTTGCAGCGGTGTGATCATACTAGCACTAATGTATTGGATTTCATCAGAATTTTAAAGTTAAGTATGCTTAAGCATATGGGTGACCTCCTATAAAGTTTTTGTGTTATAACCCAATTTTTTTCATAAAAAATATAATTATATTTTTCTAGATATGTGGTTCATGATGCATTTCTACCCTGTGGAAATAATAAATTTTTGCACTAGAAACAATACATAAGCACAATGATTTCATATTATTAGGGGTGGCAACGAGCCAAGCTCTTCATAAGTTATTCGAGCTCGACTTAGTTTCAACCGAGCTTCGAGCCGAACTCGAATTAAGAAACGAGCTGAGCTCAAGCCTAATAAAACTTCGCTCACGAGCTGATTCGAATATATATATATAATAAAAATATTATAATTCTTAATTTTTTAAATATCATAAATTATTTTTTTTTTAAATTAAACCCGAACTCAAGATTCTGACTCGAACCGAACTTTAACCTTATATAGTCTCGAACCCAGATCGAGCCTTTATACTACTCGGCTCGAATCCAACCCTACCTATTATTGACAAACGACCGCAGTAAGCCCAAGTATTGTTAACGATCGCAAAAGGGAATTTTTAATATGCGGATTGGTATATCATGTAGATTCTAATCCGACGTTAAAGAAGGTCCCCTCATGTGGGAGTGACCTCACGAAAGCATTTAACTAATAAAAAACCCTACTAACAAGAAACTTTATATGATCTCTTCCCATTTTCACTGGAAGTCTGGAGATACGTTTCTCTGCGTTTCCTTGCACGCCGGAAGCTAAAGCTTGAGCTTTGTTGTGATCTCTCTGAGTTGCGAGTGATTGTTGTTATCGTAATGGCGAGTACTGATCCGGAGCGCAGGGAGGAGGAGGAAGAAGCCACAGAAACGGCGGCGGGCGAGGAAGAAGACACCGGAGCCCAGGTCGCCCCTATAGTCAAGCTCGAGGAGGTTGCCGTTACTAGTGGAGAGGAAGAAGAAGATGTTCTTCTCGATCTGTATCTACTTGATTACCCGCATCTTTAGTATTTCTTTCTTAGGGCTTCTTGTTCAAATTATCAACTATTTATAATTCTGCGATATTTTCAATTTTTTTTTTTTCTGCTGCGAACTTCTAATTTCGGCTTTGAACTGATCGGATTTTTTCTTTGATCGAGAATAGAAAATCGAAGCTGTATCGATATGACAAAGAAGGAAACCAGTGGAAGGAGAGAGGTACTGGGACTGTGAAACTTCTCAACCACCGGGGGACCGGGAAGGTTAGATTAGTTATGCGTCAGAGCAAGACGCTTAAGATCTGCGCCAACCATTTAGGTTTGTTCATGCTCTTGTATGTTTTTAAATACTCATCTTTAATTGATCATATTAATTTTGCATCAGGGAGAGGTCTCTACTGGTTCCTAATTGTTTTTTACTGCTTGGTGTTATGCAGTCCTTCCTTCCATATCAATTCAGGAACACGCGGGGAATGATAAATCTTGCCTCTGGCATGCAAAAGATTTCTCTGAAGGGGAGGTGAAGGATGAACTCTTTTGCATTCGGTTTGCATCGATAGAGAGTGAGTATCGGAGATTGATGTCAATTATTGTCTTGCTGCTACCCGTTTTGCTCCATTTCCCTTTTTTTTTCTTGACATGTTGCTATCATTATTTCTTGGTCATCTGTCGATGAAATTGTTGATGTTTTATTGGATTCTAGTTGCTTGGGCATAGATTCTTTTATGGTTATTATACATAGGCACATTTTTGTATGTATATGCCTAAGCATCAGAAACATGCAATGCAGTTGCATGCCTTTTTCTGATGCACAGATCAGATCATTGCAAATAAAGATTCATATAATGCATTGTCATAGTTTATCTTAGTTATCTATATGGTCCTCCACCTCAGTCAAGCATATAAATTATAAAATATAAAAAATAAAAGAAAGTATAGCTGGTAAGATTGCAATGTAAATATTACCTCTCTTTTGTAGATTTTATATCCGCTAGTTATGATAAGATGTGTCAACAAGTCTGTTTGATATCTCTACAATAATACATTTTTTTCTTTATCCATAAACAAGATACATCCTTTGATAGGAAAGTGTTACCATTTAAGGCTAATGATGCTCTATGTTCTTAGAAACAGTCAGCAGTCGTCAAACTTGACACACTTCTACCGTGAATTGTTGTAGCATATGCATCGGTTGTGCTTTCTTATATCCAACTGTCCAAGGAGTTGTAGAGGATACAAAGGAGTTAATGGCAAGACTTATAGTAAAAAAATGCAGGATCAGGACCCCAGCAATCTAGGGCGCCATTCCATTTTATGAAAGAAAGAAACAAAGATTTTGGTCTGTATCCAATATAACCCTCCCAGGACTGCAGATAGTCAGGATCATTATTGGGTAATGTCCCCCCTTTTTGTGAGATGTGTTTTTAGGGGCTCTTTACACCTCGCCCGACAAGACAAAATAATGACAAATTTGGAGGTATGAGACAAGGAGAGAGGACCTTTCGATGCATGGGGTACGGGTCTCATGAGTTATCTTTATAAACTATGAACAAAGAAAAATATAATTTCATGTAAAGAAGGTGTATACATGAATATGATCACATAAAAAAGAACCAGGAGAATTTTAGTAGATTTGATATCATTGTTTTCCTCCAAACGCTTTGATAATACACTTTGTCTTTAAGTTGGTTTGGTTTTCAGTTGGTCTTTTATCTGATTCATGTGATCCAAAATTATTTTGACCAACTTGGGTATTTACTTCATCTTTTTTTTTTTCTATTTTAATTTTTAAAGGGTATTTTCTTTCAAAGTCCATACAGAAGAAGACTTCTTTGGGTTATTTAAAGACCTTTTTCAATTTGCTTTCCATTGCATGTAACTATGTATTTTGTATGTTAAGGAGCCATTATTTGCATGTTGATCAACTTTGAAGATAAAGTTGATTGTCCTCTTGAACTTGTAACCTAAGTGATAAAACTTCATATCACTTTTATGGGGACGGATTGAAAATATGGCAAGACATTTTGCTATATTTTAGCTTTTATTATATATTTTAGCTCTTGAACTTGTAACCCAAGTGATAAAACTTCATATCACTTTTATGGGGATGGATTGAAAATATGGCAAGACATTTTGCTATATTTTAGCTTTTACTATATATTTCTAGGTTTGATAAATTTCTAAAAAACAAGAATGATATTACGAATTTTTTAGCATTTACAATTCAGTTCCATTCAACTTTCTCTATGATTTATTTTATGCTTGTGATGTTCAGAACATCATCCTATTCCGGGGGGGGGGATCCTCAAACCAATAACCTGCTCATACCATGCTGGTTTGATATATAACATCTATTAAAACAATTTTAGGGCGTGGTTATTTCATAAAGCTCGTCAGAGGTAATTGTTCAGTTAGTATGAGCTATTTCTTGTTTGGTTTAACACCAACTTCGATTCATTTAGGTTATTAAAGCAACAATGGTCAGTGCAGTTAGTGGTCACCATGAATATTCTTCAGTCCTCACACAAAGGAAAAGATAAATTACATGAATTTTATATGTGTTTGTGTAATTGTCATTATGTTTGGTTATTTCTCTACATTTTTTTCAGACTGCAAAAAATTCAAGGAAATGGTTGAAGAGGTCGCTGAATCTCAACGGAACACTGCTGGGGAAAGCCAAGAGGCCACTTCTACTGCAAATCTTCTAGAGAGGTTGAGTGTAGAGGAAAGCAAAGATGAGGAGAAAACCCAGCAAGAGGTGCCCATTTCAGCAGAGGAAGAAAGGGATGCAAAGAAGTCGGAGGAAAAAGAAGAGAAAAAAGAGGCGGAAAAACCAGATGCTGATAAATAGAGAAAAAAGCGTCTTTCTTTTCTTATGGGTGTGTTCCTATAGAGATGGTTGTTGTCAAGTGTTGCACAGAGTCATGCAAATATTATATATCGTTGAATTTTATGATATAAGGGCTCTGTGGTTGGATCTTGGATGTGTTGTCAAGGTGGTGAGATCAGACTTTAAATTAATGGGTGGTCCATGATATTTGCTCATACGGTCCATTCATTTTTTTTTTTTATATATTTGGTTTGCAGGTGACAAGGGTGTTTGATTTCTGAGTCTCCATTTGTAATATCAGGGTTTTGGATATTTGTTGGTTTAGCTTTGTTGAAGGGTCTTTTGGGAGCCTTTTCTTTTTTTAATGAGGTATCCTTCTTGATTGTTATTTATTTGTCATAATTATTCTGATTTATGCTCATTTTCTTCGGTTCTTCCTCATTTATTCGTGCTTCTTGTGCGTGTTTTGTGTGTGCGGTGTCATGTGGGGGTGACCGGGTGAGGGTTAAAAGGGCGCTTTGTTAATAGATGACCTGGATGTTCACAAGGGAATGTGGTAGATGAATCTAGAATGACCACTCTTGCCTTTCAGAGTGAGAGATGAAGCAAGTCAATTGAGATGAATAAAGTTTCTCTGTATTTTTGACATGGAGCGAAGTATTGGCATTGGGTGTTGCATGATTGCATCTCAGTTATGTATACGGTTTGAAAAATATTAATTCGTATATAAGAAAGGGCAATTTTTAAACTATCCCTACTGTTTAATTAAAAGACAAATTGTACTTTTATTGTTTAATTGTCTTAAACAACTGCCATCACCATTAAATCATTATAGAATGGACGAAATGTTCCTTTTGCCCTTAAATTGTCTTTTGAATCTCCTTCAATCCAATTACTGTTGCGGTTGTAGCATCACTGGCAATCCTCTTTGAGCTCCATGTCTCCACCGGCAGATCTATCCTAACGCAGCCTTAACGTTTTTATTTTTGCCCGCAACGGAGAGATGGAGGAAGAAAACCAGTTACTCCTCGGCGCCATGTCTCAACCTTTCTTTTTTAAAACCGTATCACTATGGCGTCATCTCCTGGAACTGGAACCCATTTGATTGTGCCATGTGGAATAGTTGCTGAAATTGATATTTATCATGTTCTGCAGTAAACCTTATCTCCTTCTCTGGCACATTTTTACATTCTTCAATTCTGCAACAAACATGAAAGTTCCAAAAATCAACTTTTTGGAACTGAGGAGAATTCCTTGTTTAAAGGCTATTTCCGTTGATGCCAAGCTCAATAAGACTTATTAGACATTTAGACTTTCTCATTTTCTCAATGCTCCACAACTCTGAGTTCGTGGTTGACGGTTGTAATGGTCATGCTTGCCTTTGTTTGTGAACCGGATTCGGTTGACTCTGGTGGGTTAAATACTCCGTTGAACCCGGAGCTGCAGAAGCCTTTCCTAATTGTGCCGTAATGTCAACATCATCCATAGACCTCCCTCATTTTCTCTCTTGTAAGCAGGAACAGAGATCTTCTGAGAGAGAGACAAGAGAGAGAGAGAGATATGGTGCATTGAGAGAAGAAAAAAAAACCCGGAGCTGCGGAATTGTGCCGTAATGTCAACATCATCTATAGACCTCCCTCATGGTGCATTGAGAGGAAGGGGATGAAGGTAATATTGGGTTTAAATAAACTTTAAACGTCACGTGATGTCATATGCGTACGAATTTTGACAGAATATTAATGGACGCTAACGTAGGGGTAGAGCTAGGGGTAGCAGGGACTTAAACCGGCTCCGTTGAACAAAAAAAAAAAAAAGAACTTAAAAAAGAAGGGTAGGTTCAAAGTATCGACACGTATTGACCGATACTTATCATTATGGGATGGGCGTATCAGAGGTCTGATCGGTTCAGGGGTAGAGAAGACCTAAACCAGCCCCCTTGAACCGGTTCCAAAAAAAATAAAAAAAAAAACCATCTCCAAAGTGTATCAATTCGCCCGATACGCCCCTATCAATGTATCGGGCGTATCGATAGTTTGAACATTGCTTTGAACCTTGATTAAAACTATAAGTTTTAATTACTAAAATAATTATTATTCTTATTAGCATTTTAATTTCTATAATTTATTTAGATTAAAAATTATTTTTGATATAAATGTGGATCTAATAGATTATTCATTTCATTAATGTTTTTAAAGTATTATTTTGAAGATTTCTTTTTAATTTTTAGTTTATCATAATTAAAAATTATTATTTATTTGGATTGTGGAGACAATTAAGTAAAAGTTATTTTACTTCAATTATTAGTATGTCATGGTAGGTTAGTCTAGTAGTTCAAGACCATATTTTGAATGTGGGCAACCTGGGCTCAGTCACACTAGCTATCAACCTGGGTTCAAGAGCATATTTTGTATAGCCTGGATGGAACAGTGGTAGAAGAAAAAAAGAACTATAAAATGGAGATTACCACCTTGTACTTTGGGAGTTTGGGGGTTAGTGACATTTGGATCCCCAAAAACTTTTAGATTCCAACACTTTGCCCATATGTTATTCCTCAAATTACCATTTTAATTTGTGGGATCACTTTGTCCTCTCTTACATATTTGTATAAACCCATAATTCATGTTGCTCACCCAAAGTTGGTAATAGAGAAATTCAGGGTATCTTTCGTATATGTACAAGTGTACAACTATGAAGTTGGTCAAGGGTAAATATGACATTTTAAAATGCCAATTTTAATGATTGATTAATTATTTTCTATTGAATGTTCTGGTCAATATGATACTAATGAGTAATGAGAGAATTCATAAAAGGTGGCTTAAGACGTCACAATTTGAAAGTTGACATTTACAATCTTACATCTATACACCTTAAGTTCTTAATGTGTACTACTGTAATGTGGCCTAGTGGGAAGGGCCTTTACCTACATACAAGTGGCCGATGAGCCCTTTCAGAAGTCGAGATAATTTTTATACACAACTTTAGGAGTTGAAGTTCAAATACTAGACAGATAAGCTTTAAATTGAATGTACATAGTGCGTACTGCGTAGCATATGCATCAGCTACAAAAAGTAGGGAGAGAAATAAAACTTGTGTAGTGCGAACCGAGGTTCAACCATATTAGATGTACATGATACATCTTAAGAAAGGTATCTGTTCACTTTTAACTGTCACAGAACAGAATACAAAAGGCGTTTGACATTATTTGGGACGCTATAAAAAATTTTCATCGACTATCTATCAAAGGTGAATGTGTAAAACTAACAAAAAATGTATAATGAAAATAGGAAAAAAAAAAAAAAAAAAACAAAAGCGAAGAGCCAACGTTGCAGTCAATTACAATCCTGAAAACGGCTAAATATCACAAAAAGGTGAAAAGACGAACTATAGATCGTCTCGATTTTGAGAAATAACACTTTCCCACCCAAGCTCTGGCTTTTAATTAACACACAGTAAGTATCAATTATTTGTATCATTAAACACCAATCTATTGCTTCAACTTCCTAAGCTGTCAGATAAGTTTAAAGGAAAAAACAAAATACAAACCAGAAACTGCCACAAGAGAAGGCATGTTTTTGTCTGCCAACCTGGGCAGCCAGGAGATAAATATCACATCTCGCCATTCAAATGCAAAATCATTTGTTATGTAACCACCATTACTGCTGAGACTACCATAATTACTCAACCAATCCACAGATTTTAATAAGGTTCCTTAAATACTACTGTACACTTGGATGGCAGTTCTGCAAAATGAGTGGTAGTCGGTGTGTGCGCACATTTAGGCAAAACCTGACTGAAATAAGCAGGCATCACCACCATCCATCCATCGAGCGGGCTTCATCTGTTACAACAAAAACTTTACAAGGTAAATTCTCAGTACTGCTTTATGGTGACATGGCATCACTTGATGGAGTAAGCATCTCTTTTTCTGTTTCGTCTGATGTCAGCTTTGAAGAGTAGTCAACTACGGAATCACCTGAAAGATTTTAATATCAACTATCAAAATTTCAAATCGAGAAAAATATGATTCAAAGGAAGCATTGTTGAGCATTTATATTAAGTTTGTTCATTACTGATGCTAGAATCATTAGATCCCGGTTTTGGTGGTCTAAATCTCCTCATATCTGCAAGAGTTAAAACAAAATTATCAGAGAAGACCATACTTGAATACAAAAAATCATGAATACAATTAAACCAAGACTGTGCTATACCAATTTAGAAAACTTAAGGTTTGTTTAAATACTCAGACAAATAGTGTTTCTTATCATCTGCAGAAAATTCATATGTTTCAATAGTTTTTGTCCTACCCTATCTTTGATATCAGGTACATATTTTGGTATACTTATTTATTTATATTGGTTAACAAGCATATGTATCTATTGGACATAGACAAAATTGTGTATCCAAACCTTCCAATTTATCTCAATGTACTTTATGTGCCTCCATGTTTAAGTCATGAAATCCATGGATAACAGAACAAGGTTCCAGACAGAAGGTCTTAAAACTTCTGTATGGCAAGTAACTGACCAAGTATTTTTTTTTTTGATCAATAACAGATTCATTAAATTCATTGAAATATCAAACTATTTACAGCAAGGAAGACAAAAACTCTTTATCTTCCGGCTACAACTTAAACCCTCCAAAGAAAGAAAAAGAGAAAAAGAAACAAAAGAAACAATTAAGTTACAGCTTAGCCCAAAACATTGCTTCCCTTTCTATCCCTTGTTTAGCTAATCCATCAGCTAAAGAATTAGCTGATCTCTTAACCCAACTCATCCTGATTTCCATCTCCCGCACCAGCCACCTGAATTTCCTCTTCTCATTTCTGTAGTTCCATAAACCACAGTTGTCTTTAATCAGCCACCCTATCACCACCTCCGAGTCCTACTTCAATTATGAGTTTCCTGACATTCATCTCCTTGGCTTTCTGAACTCCTTCCATAACTGCCAAGATCTCAGCTCTAAGGGAATCCCCCACACCAATTGGGCCTGAGAATAGGGCAGAAATGACCCCGCTCTCATCCCTAAAAATACCTCCAATCCCTGATTGTCCCGGATTCCCCCTACGACTCCCATCAAAATTTAACTTTAAGAAGCCAGGAGGTGGGGGAGTCCAAGACATCCTTATTATTGGTTTGATACGAGTGCAGTTTGCAATTTCACCCCACTTTCTCAAATCTCAACATGTCTTCCACCGTGTAGCCTGTAAATAGCTCTAGTGATTTCAGCCACTGTACTGCACTTATGTGGATCACAGCCCTCAATTCTTCCATCCCTCTCTCATTTTCAGAGAAGATCCCAGTATTTCTTTCTTCCCATAATGTCCAGCATAATGCAGCCCTCAGACCTCTCCACATAGTCATTCCCCTTTTCATGTGCCACCTGAAAAAGGAAGGAGAAAATAGGCTCTTCAAGTCTGATGGAGGGTTCCACTTACACTCAGAGAGAAAAAGCCCACTCCCAAATTGACTTTGCAAATTGGCAAGACACCGGTAAGTGAAAACCAGTCTCCCCATCCGCTTTGCAAATAACACATCAATGAGGTGACAAACAAGTATTGGGTCTCTTCTTTTGGAGCAAATCCCCAGTGTTGAATCCTTCCAAATAGGCTTCCCAACAAAAACTACCAACCCTAGGAGGAAACAGTCCATACAAACCTCACTAACCGGGAAAGGGGAGGTTGCAAGACTGGTGGACTGACAAAGGACTTTGAAGAAGGAAGCACAAGAAAAAGAGCCCATGGGGGTAGGGGTCCAAATTCTAGAGTCCATCTTAGAAGGGTCCAAGAAAACATTATCAAGAAGTTCAAAGAGGCTCGAAATACTATCAAGGTCTGAGTCCCTCACAGCCCTCCTCAGACCTAGGTTCCACCCAAACCCCGAATTGGAAGAGGAAGGGGTGACAAAAGGAGAAACTATCTCATTTTTAAATTCAGAAAGGGCATACAAAGAAGGAAATTGTTCCTTAAGAGGAACATTCCCCACCCAAATTTGTTCCCAGAATTTTATGGAATTACCTAAATTCAAATCATACCTAACATGAGGGTAGAAGACTGGAAGCAAATCATGAATGGATTTCCAAGGTGAAGTGCTTGTGGTCCTAGCTTTGATTCCAGCATCCCATCCATTTTGCTCCAGCCCATGTATGCTTGCCACTATTCTAGCCCATAGCTTCTCCTGCTCCAGAGGGAACTTCCACAACCATTTCCCCAGAAGGGCCAAATTCCTCATCCCAATGTTCCCAAGCCCCAAACCCCCATAATTTTTACTTCTGGTCACCACCTTCCAGCTAACCCTATGGTCCCTCTACTCCTCTCCCGATTTCCAAAGGAAATCTCTCATCAACCTCTCCAACCTTCTACAAACCTTCCCTGGAATCTTAAACACTGAAAGAAAATAAATGGGTAAGTTTGCTAACGTGGCCTTGATCAGTGTAATCCAACCACCCAGAGAGAGATAATTCTTTTTCCAAGAGAAGCCTTTTTTCAAATCTTTCCACCACCGGGTTCCAAAAGCTCTCTCTCTTAGGATTATCACCTAGGGGCAACCCTAGATAGTTCAAAGGCCACCTTGATACTTCACACCCCAGTACTTCTGCACTCTCCCTTATCTCTCTCTCCTCTAGATTCACCCCCACTACACAACTCTTCCCAAAGTTCACCTTCAAATTTGACATTTGCTCAAATAGATGAATCACCAGTTTCAGGTTCTTGATGAAGCTCACATTACCTCTTTCACAAAACAGGATCATATCATCGACAAACTATAAGTGAGTAAGTGGGATGTCCTCCCTTCCAACCCTCCAACCTCTAATGAGACCCCTAGAGTCTGCCTTGTGGATTAGCTTCCCCAAAACATTAGTAACCAGTAAAAACAAAAAGGAGGTAAGGGGTCTCCCTATCTTATACCCCTAATGGCTGGGAAGAAATTGACCACTATCCCATTCACTAAGATGTAGCCTTTAGGCATCACGCTGCTAAATCACTAAGATGAATCCTTAACTTGATCTAAAATGAAGAGTATTCTAGTCTTTCTAAAGGGTACATGGATTTTAGTGAAGGTACCTTAACATTTGTCAAGAAAGGCACAAAAAGAAAGAATTTTTGAGACCTTAGTTAAGAGATTAGCTAAGTGGAAAAGGAACTATATTTTGCTGGGGAAGGGGGATATCAACTCTTATCAAGTCCACCCTTGTCAACTTTCCAGTCAGTGTTTAGGATGCCCAAGGGGAAGAAAGATCATCTGGTAAGATGGGGGAAGGTGGTGAAATTAAAGGAAAAAGGGGGTTTGGGAATGGTAATGCCAAGTTTGAATGGATTTGGAGGTTCCCCAAAGAGAATGAAAGGTTATGTCACAAAGCTGTTGCAAGTATTCATGGAATGTCAAGCAATGGATGGGATGTTGGTTGTCTTCGTAGAGCTACTCTAGCCGCTACTTGGAAGGCCATCCACGAGATTCTTCCTACTTTCCTAATCATGTCAAGTACTCGATTTCCCTGATCCCATGGGGATTGTTTTGGCAGGGAGGGAACAAGGATTAATAGGGATCCCCAACCGGGGTTGGGGTTGGGGTCGGGGATGGGGAATTAGGTCCCCATACCGCCCCATCCCCGACTATATATATTAAAAATTATTCATATTAAATATATATCAAAATATATTAAAAATATTATTTATATTTTAAAATTTTTATTTCTTTTAAGTAAATTTATTTTCAAAAACACTATTAACTAAAAAATTTCACAATTTCACAAATTTGGGTCCTTGCAAGAATTTGTCCCCATCGGGGATGGAGGACAATTTTTATCCTCAACAGGAATCGGAGCCGAGGCTTTTATTCCAAAATCGAGGTCGGGGACGGGGAATATGATCCCGCCTTGTTGCCATTCCTAGGTATGACTTGGCTTCGGGTCAGAAAATTAGGTTTCGGGAGGACGTGTGGATTGGGGATATCCCTCTAGGTGAGAGCTCTCCTTCACGTTTCGCTCTTTCTAGCCTTAAGAGTAGACCTGTATCTGTTTTCTTTGGCTAGCATCCCCATCCTTCAAGGCTGAATTGGAATTTAGGCTTCAATGGGAACCTTAGAAAATCTGGAATTCCTAGAGTGTCTAAGTTGTTAGGTTTGTTGAATTCAATGGTCCTAGAGAAGGTGGTTTAAATTCTAGGGTTTGGGGCCTTAATCCTGATGGTTTGTTCTCAGGTAAGTCTTTCTTTAATTCCTTAGTGGCCACCTCTACCTCCCCTTCTCCTTTCCCAGTCAAGGAAGTTTGGAGTTTGGTGGTTTTCCATCCCCCCAAAAATTAGTGCTTTCTGTTGGGACTTGTTTCATGGCTGTATTAATACCTTTGATTTGCTTCAAAGAAAAAGACCAAACTGGTGTTTGTCCCCCAGCTGGTGCTTCCTTTGTAAGTTAAATGGTGAGACCGTCTTTCATCTCTTAATCTCTTGTCCAGTTGTCCTTTTGTCAGCTTTATTTGAATTGGTTTTCTTCTCTCTTTAGTTGCAGATGATCTTCTCCTGATAGTTTGGAAGGATTGTTTAGCCCTACTATTTTTAGCTATACCAAAAGGAGGGGCAGGAATTTGGGGAGATGTACTAGAGCAGTGGTGCTTTGGACAGTTTGAGAGGAAAACAACTCAAGAATCTTTGAAGAAAAAGAAAGAAGGAAGCCTTGGTAAAAGTCATAACGCTAAGAGTGGCACATTGGGCAAAAAGTCAAACTTTTTTCAGACTTTGAGGTTGAGGATTTTTTCAGGGCCTGAAATGTAATTGCTGCATCAACATCCAGAAGACAAAAAACTGTTGAGTGGATACCCGAATCTGAGGTTGGAAGTGAATTTTGATGGGAGTTGTGTGGGCAATCTGGGCCCCTCAGGCTCAAGCATGGGGGGTGGGGGGTGGGGGGGGGGGGGGTTCTCATTAGGGATGAGGAAGGAAATATCACAGCCTTGTACTTGGGACCTGCTGAACAAGGTAATGTCGTTTGACCAGAGCTACTGGCTGCAGTATATGGGGTTGAAAAGGCTAAAGATTTGGATATTGATAGACTGATCATTGAGGGTGATTCAAAAACTGTTGTGAACTAGCTGAAGAAGGGGGAGGGGGTGACATGGTATCTAAGGAATGATTTCAGGCGATTTAAATGGTTATCAAAAGACATGACAATCATAGTTAAATGGGTTAGGAGAACTGCCAACATTCTGGCAGATGGTTTAGCCAAGCAATGGGTGCAAAGAACTTGTTTGTATTGGGCTCAATTGTAATTCCTGGTTGGGTCAGCTTTTCTGAAGCTGTATTTTTCTTTTTTCCACAACCTCTTGTTGTAGTTTTGCTTTCTATTATTAATGAAATCATTTCTGTGTTGCTGAACAAAAAAAAGACTTTTGTAGAATGGCTGTTCTGCATTACCGTCTTTAGGTGGTGGTTGGTGTTAGAAAGGGGAGGAGGCTATTGTGTAGACTGGTTTTTTTTTTTTTTTCTTCTTGTTTTTATTCTTGATTGATTCTGTTGTATTCTTTCTTTGATTCTTAATTATGTCCCTTTTGATCTGTGTGACAAATTCAAAGCTCAAAAGAAGTATAAAGACAATTAAGTCTAGCAAAGAGGGGTTCTAAATAACTGATTGTCTTCCATTAACAACTATTCTGTGTCTGATAGTGTTTCTGCTTCTTTGCTTGGGTTGTCTTGGGACTAAGGTCTGAGAAGAGGAATGGGGGACCACGAGTTTGATGAGATTTTGGCTTCTATAAACAACTAGTATGATGTTTTTTTCTTGACCTGACTAGGTATGGTTGTAGGATTTAGTCGGTTGTTCCAAGTGGAGTTTCCTCTTGTGCTTCTTTCTTCAGGACTTCATTATTGGGCTTTTATCCCTCTATAATGTATTCCTTTAAAATCAATTTAGCATTGTCCAATTCTTCCAGAAATTAGTGCCTTCTGTTGCAAAGTCATATACCTAAAGATTTTTCTTTGAAAAGAGGTAAGAGTCGTATACCTAAAGATCAACACCACTGAAGCCCTCCTACTGAATACTGTATATGTCAACCAGCAGGAAAGAGAACAGTAAACTAAGAAAATAGAGAGAAGAGAGAGAGAAAGCACCAAGATTTAACATGATTTACCTTCATAGCCTACACCCATGGGAAGAGAGGGAAAACATTCCACTATGGGAATAAGAGATACAAGACTGACCTCTCTTATAGACTCACAACAAAATGTCCACACTCACTCAACCCCAATCCCACACAATCAATGGCTAAGATAAGCAAAAGATCAAATTATATCAGAATTTCACACAGGCCCCAACTTGGGTTGGGTCAGGCATGGGCTACCCAAGCCTAACCCAAGTTTAGGCCAGGCCCAGCCCGTAGCCCAAAAATTCAGGCCCAACACATGCAAAAAACTCTAGTTAGGTAGGGCTGGGTCAGGTTAGGCCCAACCAAGTTGCACCCTTATTCCAGGTCCAAAACGCTGCTAGGATTTTCTACTTCAGAAGGACACCAACAATCTACATGTAGAGAAATCAATCTCGCAATATTTTTCTTCTGCATGCATTTTGGGAATATACCATTAGCAGTACAAGAATCTTGCACAGAGTACTAGGTGTTAGCTGGGTTGAATCCAGAGTTAGAAATACCAATCAACATATCCTCAGTGGTGACATGTGATTATAGCCAGAATATGCTAATGATATCATTTTAGTGGACTAAAGTAGGTAATGATGATGATGATGGTAGACTTCACAATATAGCATACATTTTAGCAAATAAGCATCACAAGCTGTACACATTATATGTACATTATGGGTGCAAGTCAAGCGGGTTGGACTGGGTTTATGGTCAACCCGGGCCTGGCCCTAAAATTTGGGCTTAAGGCCCGAGGCCAGACCAAGCCCAAGGTCAAGCCTGATTTTCCCAATCCGAGCCCAGCCTGCACTGTAATTTGATGAACTTGGGTTGGGCTCGGGTCCGGGATGGGCTTGGGTTGGTCAATGAACCAACTCTAAAATTATACATAAATTTATGTATATATGTATGCAACATATGTATGTATATATATATATGTGTGTGTGTGTGTGTGTGTGTGTGTGTGTATAGTTGGGCCAGGCTCAGGTTGGGTTTGGGCTACCTATGAGCTAGGCCCAGGCCCGGCCCGAAAAATAGAAAAGCCCAATTTCTTGGGCCCGTGGACCAAACATCCAAGCCCAGCCAGTGTAAAATTTCATGCTGGGCTGGTTCGGGCTCGGGTTGGGCCCGCCCAAGTTGCACCCCTAATGTACATAATTACATATATAACTTGAAGCTGGAATTAAATTTGCATACCTAGAGATTGATGTAGGCCTTTGAGAGCGTCGAAGTTCTTGTATGTATAGCCAACAAAACTCAAATCTTTAGGAGTTAATAGCATCTGTTGATAAAATTACAGAATACACATTAGACAACCTACAATAACGAAGGGAGAAGTTTGAGAATGCAAGAATGTTTGGAGCACAGGGAAATACACTTGGACATTCTCCTTTTTATCTGTACATTTTACCTCAGTAAAGTTTCTTTACTCATAAAAAGAGTAACAGTATTCCAAGAAAAATAAGATTAAAAACAAGTATAATTCGGTGAATACATAAGAACCAAATGGCATAACTTTACACAATAATATTAATCAATTTTTTGCAAAAAAGAATGGTGACAACTCTATACGGGTTGTTATATCTGTTCTAGTTAGGCCATGTTTGGTAGTGCTTAAAAATAAGTGCTTATTTGGGCCATTAA
Source organism: Nelumbo lutea (assembly GCF_056320005.1). Lineage (NCBI taxonomy): Eukaryota > Viridiplantae > Streptophyta > Magnoliopsida > Proteales > Nelumbonaceae > Nelumbo > Nelumbo lutea. The sequence goes on from NC_142689.1 coordinate 3,674,447, forward strand.
GCACTTATTGGTATTTGGGAAATAAGTCCAAAATAAGTGCTTATTTTAAAATAAGAGCTTATTTTTTAACCCCTAATCTCCAGCTTTTTTTTAAGTGCTTATATAATAAGAACATGATCATTTTTTTCTTCCAAAATTATCCCTAGTTGAATTTTATAAAGGTACTTTTATGAAAGCACTTTTATAAAAGTACTTTTTATCAAAGTACTTGTATGAAAGCACTTTTAAAAAAGTACTTTTATGAAAGCATTTTTACAAAAGCACTTCTATAAAAATACTTTTACGTAAAAGTGCTTTCATAAAAGTACTTTCATAAAAAGTGTTTTTATAAAAAAAAATTTATTAAAAGTGCTTTCAAAGGGTATATTTTGAAAATTTGAAAGAAAATGAAGGGCAAAAATAAAAAATGCTTATTTAAGTGCTTATTAGAGAAAAAGACTACCCAACACCCAATATAAAATAAGTGCTTATTTTGAAAATGTTGGGTGCCAAATGCAAATAAGTGCTTATTCGAATAAGCATTTGTTTTTAAGTACTTATTCAGTAAGCACTTATTTTTAACTTAAACACTCCCAAACATGGCCTTAGAATGCACGCCATGTTCTACAACCAAAATCACCTAAATAACACTTGACAGAGAAAATCTGTCTCTAGATATAATGATATACAATGCTGTGTTTGCCACAAACTGACTGGTTACCTAAATCACCATTCACAATCAACAACCACCAAATTTTCTAGATAAAACATGCATAAGACATGATAAGTAGAACTTCTAGTCAAGACCACAAGAAGATTTATAATCAATAAATACATACCTAAATGAGAAAATGTACATATTTTTAGAGTAATATATATTGGAAAGGAAGCAAAGCTTTCAGGTTTTGAAGCCTGCTAACATGACACTAAAAATTCAATGGGAAAGGAGAACGGAAAATGGGCTAGCTGACCGTCAATTAAGCAAGGGGTGCATAGGGATAACCTTTTCTGGGCTAATCTGCAACTTTTTGGGTATTTTGAGGTTGCACCTCACGCCTCTATGTGGGAAGCTGATTGTATCACTTGTTTTTGATATGCTTTAACAAAACTTCTTCTTTACTTATCAAAAAAGGTTTGAAGCCTGCTAACCCCACTATGGTGCCAAGAAAAAAACATCCCAAGAGTACAATTGAGCAAGCTATCTATGATTAATACTTTTTTTCAGTCAATTTCAATATATATGCTTGTGAATGCTCCCTTATTTGAGGATGATTACAATTTAATCCAATGGGAGTTAAGCATCCAAGTTATATGCCTATAATTTTTACTGTAGCTTTTTATACGTAAAAAATATTTTCATTTACATATAATGTAAGGAATTACATAAACATTGCAAAAAGAAGGATCAACTTACTATAATAGCATCTGAAACTAAAATATGGCATACACCAAGTACATATCAACAAACTGAGCCCCATCTCTCCCCAAAAAAGAAAGCAAAGCATAAATAATTACTATCCCATAATCTCATCCCACAGGTTAATTGACATTAATTTGGCCCATGTCCTTGCTGTTTTAGGACCAATATCCAGTCTAAGATAAGAGATCAAATATCCTACAAATTCTTTGGAGCACTCTCAATTTATTCTTAAAAAAAACTTCTCTTTCTCTCCTTTAATAGCCTAAAGACCACAAGAAGAGTAAGGAATTCCACCCTTTTCTTCAACCCAATTCATAGTCAATGCCAAATGATGAGCAGAAAGGGTTGACACTACTAAAATCAAGATTTAGTAAATCATGGCACAAATTTTATCAACATCTATGGGCATTTTCCCTGCCAGACTTGTTAATATCATTTTTATTCTAGTATTAATTCATTCCAATCATGTCCAGAAGAATGGGTATGCATATATGTGCCATTCAAGCAAAAAATGATAGCAAAATATCATTTAAGTTGCATCAATATCATGATATTTTTCAGTTTGTTATGATCTGCCCAGTATACTTGCATATTAGTAATGTTCCACTAAAACACTGTTGAAACTCCTTAAGCTGATTGACAACCCTTTTTTCTTCATTTAAGGTTTAATGATTAGAATGGATAGATTCATCAGAAGGTTGATATTATAAATATCAGAAAAAAATGTATGATCAAAATCAAAATGGCAGTACCCCAAATGTAGAAACATGGATAAGAAAAGAACGATCCTTTTTATACTGGTTAGTGGTTACATACCTTACGAGAGGGTCCAGAACTAGTTCTTGCCGGTGGTGGAGGATCCACCTATAATAACATCCACATTAGCTCTCTCATTAGTAAAGAAATTTACATGGACATCACATTGAACGTGAGAGAAGCATCTTATAGATCACAAAATGAAAGAGAATGAAGGAAAAGATTAGCATAATCCAAATATAGTACAAGAATAATGAAAGCATGTGGTAATGTAACTGTGTTTAAATGGAAAATTACAAAACCCAACATAAACAAAGGGTAACTGAGGAATTTTGTTGCATCGTACTTCATCAAACTTCATGAAATTTTGTGTGTCAAGTTCCCCATTGATCTCTGGTTTAAATGCTGCATCCATTTCATAGAGTTTGTCCCATACGACATCTTTGAACCAATGATGAGCCTGAAGTACACAGAATGCAATAAATAGTTAAATATATGATCCAGCAAATAACCAAAAGCAATAAATAAACACAATATATTGAACACCATACTTTTATCTGGTCAGGCCCTCCTGTACCTAGCCTATGTTCAACATCACATAGTAACCTACAAATAAGATCCTTTGCCTCTGGTGACAACCTTGCCTCATCTGGAAATTTTAAGTGATTTCTCCAGTGCACAATCTGGCAATCATCAATCAACGCTATGTCAAGCAAGCATTGTTCTTCATCAACTTAAAACAAAGATAGGCTATGATAGCCTATAACCACACAATGAACAGACATACTATTAAAATTGTAACAGAGGTAGAAAATGCAATAAAAAGAGAGCATATTTGTGTACAAAATCAATAAATTTTACAATTTGGTATAATCAGAATAAACAATGTTTAATGAGTTCAATCAATTATCGAAAAGAGAGGCAAATGATTCATAATAGAGAAGGGAAAAAGATGAAAATTGGGTGGGGTGGGCGGGGGGCAAATGACACAAAAGTGGGGCACAGCCAAAACAAAACCTCCAAAGATGCTCTTAATATGTGTAGCCCAATGGAAAGATAAAAAAATTGAGCCTAAAGAAACACCATAGCCTCAAAAAGACTATTCAACCAATGAAATAAATCCCAAGTTCCCAATATCAGTACCTATCAACACTGAATCACATTCTGTACTCTCACTTGGGAGAGTTAAGTTGTTACTGATCAAAAAAACAACACCGAAAACCACAAACCCAGAAACGGTGTCCCCAACCAAAGAAAGCCCCAGCCTAACCCACAAGTTAGTTTTTAACTGGTTCACTCTCTGTCTCCCCTCCCTCTTACTCCTTAACTTTTTTTGGTAATCAATCCTTACCCTAACTTACTGCAATCTCCTTTTGCCTGTTCTGCCTCCATACTATTCAGTAATTCATCCTCCTAAACCACCCATCTCCTTAATATATTATTCATGCTAAACCCATTGAATTCATCCATCATTTCTAACTATTGAACTACATGAATAGATATCAATGCAGGATTTGCAGAAGCCAAAGTTACTTTAAAAATCTCTTCAGTGACCTGTGTAGGAAGTGACCAAAGCTGAATGGTCTACAGTTTGATTCACTCTCAGATCAGAAGGCCTTGGAGTTAGAAAAACCCTTCTCTGAAGAGAAGGTTAAGGAGGCCATTGGCAGCTTGGAAGGGGAAAAGGCCCCCAGGCCAGATGGGTTTTCTATCCTTTTCTTTAAGAGGTTCTGGGAGCTAATTAAACCATATCTGCTGAAGATGCTAGAAGAGTTTCATGAGTCTGCTCTAGAGAGAAGTCTAAATGTGACGTTCTTGTCTCTAATACCCAAGAAATCTGGAGCTAAAGAGTTGAAAGATTTCAGGCCAATAAGTTTGAATATTAGTGTATAAAATCTTAGCCAAAATCCTAGCAACTAGGCTAAGAGGAGTAATGGGCTCTTTGATTTCTATCTACCAAGGGGCTTTTGTCTATAACAAGCAAATTCATGGCGGAATTCTTATAGCCAATGAGTTGACTCTAGGAAAAGAAGCGGAAATTCAGGACTGGTGTGCAAATTAGACTTAGAAAAAGCCTATGATCATGTAAATTGGGCTTTTTTAGACTAATGTATGTTAGAAAGAATGCATTTTGGTTCAAAATGGAGAAACTGGATAAAAGTCTGCATTTCCACTCCAAGGTTCTCAGTCTTGCTAAATGGGACATCAAAAGGAAATTTCAACAGCTCAAGAGGGTTGAGACAAGGCAATCCTCTATCACTGTTGCTCTTCCTATTGGTGATGGAAGGTCTCAGCAAGATGGTGGACAGGGCCTCAGATCTGAATCTCTTAGAGGGTTTTGAAGTAAGTCCTAACGGTACAAAAATCTCCATCCTACAATATGCAGAAGACACACTCCTTTTCTGTAGTGCTTCAGAAGACCAAATTCTTAATCTGAAGTGTTTAGTGTTTACTATTTTGGTTCAAGATAATCTCAGGACTGAAGGTGAATTTAGCAAAAAGTGAACTATTAGCGGTGGGAGAAGTGCCTAACATTCATATTTTGGCTAATCTATTGGGATGCAAAGTGGGTAAATTGGCTTCATGGAACGCAAGATTACACTCATCAAAAGTGTGCTAGCTAGTCTCCCAACTTACTTTATGAGCCTCTTTCCCATTCCTTCAGAGTTAGCAAAGGAAATGGGGGGTGGGGGTTGGGAATAAGAAACCTAAAGCTTTTCAACCTTTCCTATTGGGAAGCTGGTTGTGGAGGTTCTCAACTGAACCAAACAAACTGTGGAGGAAGGTGATTGAGGAGAAATATGGCTCAAGGAACAATGGGTGGGATGCTGTTATTCCCCTCAGTACTTAGAGTTGTGGGGTGTGGAAAGTAATTTGTAAAGCTTATAGGCAGTTCAGTAGGTGCACCAAATTTAAAGTGGGAAATGGAAGAAAAACCAGGTTCTGGTCAGACCAGTGGGCTGGTGACTGCACTCCAAAAGAGTTGTTCCTGGCCTTGCATAATGTTGCTGTAGATAAGGAGGCTTTAGTGGCTGATTCTTTCTTGTTTCAGAAAGGCAGACTAGTTTGGGTTCCTCCCTTTAGGAGAAGTTTTAATGACTGGGAAATCCAACAGGTGGCAGAGTTTCTTAATCTGTTACAAGACCAACAACTAAATGTCCAGATGCAAGACTCGAGTTTGGAAATGGTCAAAATCAGGAGAATACTCAGCCAAATCTTTCTACAATTTTGTAGTGGGGAGATCTGAAGCCCCTTTCCCTAGTCATGAAATTTGGGAAAGTTTGGCTTCTCTAAAAGTCAAGTTTTTTGTATGGGTGACAGTTCTGGACAAGTGTTTGTCCAAAGAAATGCTGCTGAAAAAAGGTTTCTTTTTGCCAGATTGGAGGTGCTGTTTTGCAATGAGCAAGTAGAATCATCCGAGCACCTCTTCCTCCACTGCAAGTTTTGTTCTGCAGTTTGGTCTCACTTCTTCAAATCTCTGAATCTAAGTTGGTTTATGCCAGCCTCAGTTAGAGCTCTGTCTGAGGAATGGCATATTCAGGGAATGTCTTAAAAAGGAAAATTATGCTGGAATTCCATCCCTTTGGCAGTTCTGTGGGCTGTGTGGTCAGAAAGGAACAATAGGATTTTTGAAAAAAAAAATCTTCTACTGAAGCGAAGGTCATTAACTTGGCAAAAGAGGTTTTGAAAAGTTAGATGTCTATACATACTGCTTTTAAAGATAGTATTTCTGATCATACTTTTTTGAGGATGGCCTTCTTTTGTACAGCTATTCAATGTACACAGGACCTATTATTAATACAATCGTACTTTACCTTTTCTAAAAAAAAAATTCTTGCATTCTGCTCTTCCAACACCAACCATAAATGCCTTCCCACACATTTTACATGAACTTTCCCATTCTCTTTGGAGAAGGGAGAAGAGATGTGCTCCCAAAATCCAACAAAAAAAAAAAGGATCAGGAGATTAGCAAATGATAAGCTCATATCTTCACACAGAAGTGCTGATGTGTAACAACAAAGGCATGGTAAAAGGAAAAAGTGGCTCAAAGAGCCCACCGTCCAGCCCTTAATATTCTAACCAGAATTGTCTGTCTTTAGAATTTAGATACAGGCCCTGGTAGAAATCCCTAGGTGTGTTCTTGCCATCTCAAATTCATCAACAAAAAGGGTGTGACATTGTGATAATTGGATGCTCAGAGCTCACCTTTTCCAAGAATAAAAGAGGCTCACGAGACCTTTTTTATCAATAATTAAACATTTTATTAGAGCGAACCAAAGTGTACAAATTACATACATCCATAGGAAAGATAAAAAAGCTTTTATCACCTTAATCGAACTTTATTTTACAATTGTGCCCACAAAATATGCTCCCTCCCAGCCCTTTCTTGGCTAAACCATACTGTTAGCTGTCCTTTTAACGCATTGGAATCTCACTTTCATTTCTCTAGTCAGCCATAAGAGCTTTTTTAGCTTGTTTCTATACTGCCAAAATGCTGCCTCCTACTCCATCACCAACTTTGAATTTCCCTCCACAATTAGTCATTCTTTCCCTTTGGGGACCCCTTCCATAACAACCATGACCTCCACCCTTAAAGAATCACTCACTCCAATAGGTGCTGAAAATAATGCCACTATAAGGTTATAAGCCCTTTCACATCCCTAAATATGCCAGTCTTTTTTCTTTTCTTTCCCTTTTTTTTTTTTTTGTAGAAGTTCCAGCCACCTCTCTCCACTTCCTCATGATGCACTATATTAAAATACTTGACAAACTCTCCAAGGGCGCCCAATGGGCCACTCTAATAGTGATGCATTCTACTATTGCTTCTAGAGTTCTTTGTTTCTCTTTGAAAATTTGAGAATTTCTTTCCTCCCATACTATCCACATTATTGCAGCTTTAGTACATTTGCACATGATCCTTGCCCACTTCTTTGGCCGACTGAAAACTAAGGGTGCAAAAAGATCTAACATGTTAGAAGGAGTCATCCACCCACAACCAAATAGGGAAAGAAACCAATCCCAAATATAAGAAACAAAAGGACAGGAGATTAGCAAGTGATAGCATGTCCCACCATTAGCTTTGCAAAGTATACACTACAAGTAAGAAGGGCAACACTTAGGTCTCTTTTTCTGTAGTAGGTCAGAAATGTTAACCTTCCAATAGAAGACATCCCAGAAGAAAGCACCAACTCTAGGAGAAAATTAGTCTACACCAAATCTCTTTCACAGGGAATAGATGCATAGACACAGACAGATGCAATAGGACCTCAAAGAAAGAGGCACAAGAGAAGAGGCCAGAAGAGAAGGGAGTCCAAAAACTAGAGTCAGAGTTGAGAGGGATTCAGAAACACCCCATAAAGAATGTGAAGGAGACTATGCACATTTGAAATTTCAGATTCCCATTAGGCAAACTTAACCCCACCTATCCAGGGTCTTGAAAGGTTGGACTAGATACGGATCTAACCCTTGATGTTATCGCACAAAGTAGTTGCCATCAGACTCAAAATCGTATTCTCATGCTTGTTAGACTCAAAATCTTATTGTTATTATCTTCTTTGTCTCCGTGCCCAATTTATGTAGAATTCCTTCAGATAAAACACGGCCAGAAATTGACATATTTATTCATATGCTACAAGGACCAAGGTCCAATAAACCATTACAAGAGAAGAAAAACAAAGAGTTGGGGAAACAGTCATATGGCTACTTCCATCATGTTAAAGCAATCAACTCTCATGGCCATTTTTTTTTTCACTAATTGTCTGTAGACCAGTAAAGTTGCTTTGGGGTCTAAAGATTGTTGTTTCTCCACCGAAGATTCTATGATGACCTATGTCTAAGATGATGATGATAGAACAACAACAATAAAAGATAACAACGTTTTCCATTAAATGACCTTATGACTAATTCTAACAATGTCTAAGATCATAACAATAAGAAAAAAGATAACTAGAGGGAGGAAAATCTAACAACACATCTGCTAATGCTCTTGCTTGTCCAAATTAAGCTGCTGAATTTGTATTGTAAATTTTCCATTACACACACAGTAGTCAAAGGAGAATCTTGCTTGCATTTTTAGAAAGAAAGGGAGCAATTTAGTTGGTTTAACCTATGCAAAAAAAAAAAAACAATAGAAAAAAGAAATCCATCAGGAAGAGAATTGAGAGGTAAAAATTGGGTAGATAGTATTTTCTTGTGGAGGAAACAGAAAAAATAAACAAAACAAACAAAATTAGGATGCTAAATTTCTAGTCACCAGAAAGTGTAGAATAATTAGAAAAAAAGTCCACTTGATTTGATGAAGGTTCTTTTTTGGCCCTTGTTGCACTGAACTCTTCTAAAACCCGAAGAGAAACTAGGAAATCTGTTTGTTCCATTGGTTTTTCTTTCTAATCTTTTTTTTTGCCCCACAATTACCTAAGTGCCCTTCCCATATGTTTTAAACTTTGAAAAAAACATAAAACAATCTTTTTTTTTTCGGTATCAAATCAAATAACTCAATTGTAACAGGTTTTTGAGGCTTATGCTTCTTTCTGACAAAGACTTAAGCCTCGAACCAAAGTTATGAGGTTTAAACCTTGAGGCAAAACCTGTAAGCCTTTTAAAAACATGCATAGATCATCTTCAAAATACAATGGTTAAATACAATATCAAAAGAATCCGTTCCATGTTTTTACCTTCCTGCAAGTGGTTATTGGGTCATCAGCATAAAATGGAGGATAACCAACAAGCATCTCATACATTATTGCACCTAGTGACCACCTGCAGTCAGTCCACTGCATAAGAGTACATAAAAATGGAAATTGCTGTAAACTTTCCCATGTTTTTCAAGAACAAGTTATTTCTACATAGATACCGCAGAAACTACATGATCAGGCAACCAAATTAAAACAAAAACAAATCATAGGTCCAGTTATTTATACCTAAAGTACTAGCCAATTCCTTTATTTTTGGAAATTAAATACTAGCTGACTAAATTTTTAGCTTGTACAGAAGAATGATAACACAACATCCAAAGAGACTAGGGATCTGTATCCTAGTCCTTGGATAAAAATCCACCTACAGATATCTAACAAGTGATCACCGACTACTGATTTTTTGGGGCTGAAACAAGATCAAAAAGAGGTTTATTTATTGTTTTGATCAGTAAGACATCAAATAGAGTTTTTGAATCATAAGACAGTACGCAGAAAAACAACATAGACAATGCTAAGAAATAAGCCTCAGCTGACCTTAAATTAGCCCCAGTTACTACACCTCGGAAAGCAGATAAACTATACACAGGGTATCTTTCAATTGTAGCTTATCAATACAAATTATCCCTGTTTGTCCCATCCCCTGGAAAATGCATTATACACCTTCTGAGTACTCATCTTTGGGCCCATTTAAATGAGATGCACAGAGTAGACCCCAAAAACCAAGCTTTCCTAATCTAAATATGCATTCATCAATTTCCTGCCCTTTTGGTATTTGTATTTGGCAATGGTTCTCTTCTCTTTTTGGGTGCAGATGGATCTCTCTAAAGGATGTAGTAAGTTTATTCAGTTCAGCTTTCTTCAGTTGCCTAGAATAAGAGGGAAAATAATGTGGTGGTACACAAGGGTAGCATTTTTTTAATTGGTTACTTTAAATTTTAGTAATTAAAATAAAGTGTAAATATATACAGCTGCCATTCAGCCCAAAGCTAATAGAATTGCTACTTTGCTTTACATACACAGGAGCTTTGTGGTAAACATTACCCCAGTTTATACATTCCATATCATTACTCCCAAATAGGGATGGCAATTTCCCCCGTAAAACCGGGGCCCCGCCCCACCCTGAATGGGGTGGGTTTTCCCCGACCCTAAACAAAGACGGGGCGGGGACAGGGAAAATAATTTTTCCCCGAACCAGGTATGGAGCAGGGACAAGTTTTGTATATAATTCCCCGAACTCGCCCCGAACCCAAAGGTAAATTAGTAAAATATCTCTAGGTTTAATATTGATATTTAAAATATCTCTAAGTTTTCTCTAAATTTTTTAAAATCCTAGGATCTCATAATTTTATTTTTGATTACACCTAAAGTATTATAACTCAATTCTAAAATACCCCCAAATTCCTATATCCTATGTATAAATTGTCCATAAAATAGATAATTTTTAAGTAACTGCCTTGGAGCGGGGAAAATTCGGGGATTCCCCGTCCCCAATGGGGAATGGATGCCCCGCCCCGCCACCGGGGACGAGGCGGGTGCGAGACAAGGTGTTGTGACTTCAGGGCGGGGACGGGGAGGGGGTGCCCCGCCCCGTTGCCATTCCTACTCCCAAAATAATTGATTTCTATTTATACCCTCCTTGGAGGAAAGAAATGCAATGATCTTTTAAAGGGAAAGATTCTTTAAAAAAATCATCAAAAAGTTTTGGAGGGAAAGATAGAAGTAAAGAAAACATCATAGAGAGCATTATGGTCAAAGTGATATATTGGGTTAAAACCATGAAATTGGTTGCCACTTCCTCATGGATGATATATGTAGAGGATGACACGATGTGCCTGGGATTTTGTATGTACAAAGTTCGAGACAAATGCAGTGGATTCCTCTTAGATCATAAAGCTTAACTTTGACGGGTGCTGTATTGGTAACCCAGATGCTTCAAGCGTAGGGGATTTTGTTTTTTTGCTACATCAAGCGTAGGGGGATTAAGAAATGCACATGGTGTCATACTGTCATATAGTGATGTTCTCAGGTCCAGCTGGTTGTAGGAGCTCAATAAGGGCAGAAATGTTGGCAGTATTGCAAGCATTGGAGGCTAGAGAATTAAACCTAAGAGGTGTGGTGATAGAGGGAGGTTCTAAAGTGGTGGTAGAATGGCTGGCAATAGTCAAGGCTTGTGGAGATATAGTTTCATAATGAAGGAAACCAGACATTTAGCAAGGAAATAGTGTCAAACTTCTTTTGGGTAAGGAGATTAGAAAATGGTTTGGCCAATGGACTTGCCAAACAAAGGGTAAACATAAAGTAGTTATTCTGGGCTGCACTGTAATACAAAATTTTTTGGGGAAGGATGGGTAGTAATCACTAGCCTATATTTGGGAGGCATGATACATTGTATATATAATGTTCTTTTGTTCAAATCACAACTTTTTACAGTTACTCATAAAAAAGTGATAGATACTGAAGATAATAATAATAACTTGAACCAACACTGGTATTTTCAATAAACGAACCAATCACACTCCATTCCATAGCCTTTCTTCAACAGTACTTCGGGAGCAATATAGTCTGGTGTGCCAACTGTTGAAAATGCCTGAAAATACAAAAGCAAAAGCCTCTTAGTATTATAAAAAGTGCATTTGAAAGCTTAATAACTCCTCTATCATCAAGTAAAAGGATGCTCAGTAACTGCTGCATAATACTGAAAATAAGTTGATAGATAGATAGATGGATATGCATGTATTATATTTATTGTACAAAGAAGCAAGGAGATATTGTCGGAGTTGAACTGGTATATTTGGAGTTATACCATAACAAATGCTTGTTCTTTCTCAAGTCACAATGGTCCTTTGATGATATCACAATCCAGGGGAGCAAAGAAGTAAAAATCTCCATTTGTGTTAGGAAAAAGATCAACAAACTCTTAATTAGTACGAATGATCAGGTGCATCTACTGAATCCTGATAATCAATTTGCAACTAAGAAGTATAAGATTGATGATCAAGATATACCCCAAAACTAACCACTTTATCTTTGACCAATCATCAATGATGGGAAAGAAATAGAAGATTGCCCATAGAATTAGAGCAAGATGGTTGGAGTAAAGTGAATCTGGTGTGTTGTTTGACTGGTATAGGAAATTTTTACGAGACAGCTATAAGAAGAACATTGAGATATGGGACAGACTTCCGGGCAAACAAGAAACAACATGTTCAAATCTGATTTTAGGCTTGTAGCTAAGATAAGCTTGCCAACAAAGATTTTTTTTTTTTTTGATAACTGAAATAATTTTATTAATCAGCAATAGACAATAGTACAAAGTCCCCAAGGAAAGGCACGAGTTGCAACTTCTCCGGGCTAGTTAAGTACAGATTTCCAAATTAATAACAACTTACAAAGAAGCACAAAAAAGATCTTCCCTAGAAACCCCCTGTTTGGCTAAAGCATCAGCCAAAGAATTAGCAGACCTACTAACCCATTTTACCTCAACTCTCATATTGCTGGTTAACCACTTTACTTTTTTTAGGAGATCTTTGTAGCCCCAAATGGTGGTATCCAAGTTTAGGAGCCACCTTGTTACCACCTAAGAGTCCCCTTCAACTAGGAGATGCTCCACCCCAAGCTGGTTGGAGATCTGATTTCCTTGTACTGCAGCAAGGATTTCTGCCCTTGTGGAATCCCCCACTCCCACCGGTCCTGAGAATAGGAAAATTATATTGCTGTCCTTATTTCTCAGGTTACCCCCTATACCTGAAGGCTGGGGGTTGCCTTGGCTGCTTCCATCAAAGTTCAGCTTGATGACACCTTCCAAAGGCGGAACCCATTCTGACAGAATTCTATCCTTCTTTGTTGAAGTGTTAGCTATTACTAGCCAATTCCTCCACAAATCATCAATGATATCCACAGTTTTCAGCCATGGATTGCTCTTGTTAGGATACAATCCTTCATTTCATCTAACCCTCTTTCCTTCTCTAAGAAAATTCTTGCATTCCTTTCCTCCCAAAGAGTACATAGAGTGGCTGCCCTGACACATTTCCACATGACCTTACCTCTTCTAGTGTGCCAAACAAAGACAGATGGGTTGAATAACAAGCTTAAATCAGAAGGCATAGTCCACCTACCTCCAAATAAACAAAGGCTCCACCTCTATATAGCTGTAGCAAAGAAACATGAGATCAGCAAATGGAAACAATCCTCATTCTCGGCCTTACGCAAGGAACACCAATTTGGGGAAAGACAAAGCGAGGGTCTCTTTTTCTGTAAGTTTTCCAAAGTATTGATTTTCCCATAGAAGACTTCCCAGCAGAATACAGCAATTTTTGGGGGAATAGGTCGCGCCCAGACTTCTTTGACAGGGAATCCTTGGGAAATGAGGTTAGAACTAACGGATTTTAGAAAAGAAGAGAAACTAAAAGTACCTTTTGGAAGAGGAGTCCAAACCCTTTGGTCAAAATAAGTGGGGTCCAAGCAAACAGATTCTAGTAAATGAATTAGCTCAATAACACAACTCGACTCACCATCCCTTAATCCTCTATGAAACCCAAAGTCCTAGTTTAAAGATAAGGGGTTTAACGGGCTCGGGAGAAAAGTTGCAATTGGCTCATGTTTGTGAAGAGAAAGGGAATAGAGCGAGGGGAAACAATCTTTGAGGGGTTGAGTACCCACCCAAATATCCTCCCAGAACATAATAGCTTTACCAGAACAAGCATCATACCTGATGAATCTAAGGAAGCGAGGGAGAATACCATGTATAGCCTTCCAAGGTGTAGTAAGGGTAGCTCGGTGAGATATCCCGGAATCCCAACCATTTCCTACACAATCATGAATGCTTGCCACCACCTCATGCCATAATCTCTCTCTCTCTCTCGGGGCCATCTCCATAGCCACTTCCCTAGAAGGGCTACATTCTTCAGCACTAAGTTCCCTATCCCTAAACCCCCTTCTTCCTTTGGTTTGTTAACTACCTCCCATTTGATCAAGTGATCCTTTTTCACCTCTCTTGATTCCCATAGAAAGTCCCTCATTCTCTTCTCCAGTTTCTTAGCCTCCCTTGGAGGAACCCTACACACTGAAAGGAAGTAGGTTGGAAGGTTGGCAAGTGTAGCCTTAATTAAAGTCAGCCTACCCCCTATTGAAATGTAATTCTTTTTCCAAACCGCCAAGCACTTATCAAATTTCTCCACAATAGGGGCCCAAAAACTACTTTCTTTAGGGTTGGCTCCTAAGGGTAGCCCTAAGTATGTCAAAGGCCAAGAAGAAATATTGCAACCTAAGCATTCTGCAATGGATTCAATCTCCCTATTCAACAAGTTTACTCCAGCCACACAACTTTTATCAAAATTTACCTTCAAGTTGGAGACCCTCTCAAAAGTACTTATTAAAATCTTAAGGTTCTCCACTTTGCTCAACTCATTCCCTTCAAAAAAAATAACAATATCATCAGCAAACTGAAGGTGAGTTACTAGAATGCCTCTGCTCCCTATTCTCCATCCCTTTATTTGGCCCTCCTCATCTGCTTTGGAGATCATCCTACTAAAGACATCAACAACAAGTGTAAAGAGGAAAGGGGAGAGCGGATCCCCTTGTCTTAAGCCTCTATTGGCTGGAAAAAAGTCCTTAACCACCCCATTCACCAACACTGAATAACGACGAGTTTTAGCATCCTCTAATCCAATTACACCATTTATCCCCAAATCCACGTCTTCTTGACATCTCCAGTAGGAAACTCCAATCCACTAAGTCATAGGCTTTCTCCAAGTCCAGTTTGCAAACAAATCCTTTCCTGCCCAATTTCCTTATCTCTTCCACACTCTTGTTTGCAATAAGGATCTGATCTGTAATTTGTCTATCCTGTATAAATGCTCCATCTGCTTGGCTAATGAGAGAGGGGAGAACTGCTTTGATCCTCCTAGAGAGCACTTTTGCCAGAATCTTATAGATGCTTGTCACCAGGCTAACTAGCCGAAAATCTTTGGGGTGTCTGGCATCATTCTTTTTGAGAATTAAGGCTATAAAGGTGGCATTGATTCCAGGACACACAAAATGTTTATCCTCAAATTCTCTAAATACTCCAATTAAGTCTTCTTTGACTATGTGTCCCAACAGTCCTGAATCATTCTTTCCAGCCATCCCTTATTTGTTTGGTTCAAAGTTGGCCAATTCTCCTCCCCTACTATTAACCAATTCTCTAAGGGTCTTTGAAAGATGGATTTGAAGTGATCCACAATCCTACTAGCAATCTCCTCTTGAGAGGTTATCTCCACACCATCAACCTCAAGCTTTAGTATCAATTTTTTCCTCCTTCTCCCATTATCCAAAGCATGAAAGAATTTGGTATTCCCATCCCCTTCCTTGATCCACTTATGTATGGATTTTTGTCTCCAAGAGATCTCCTCCCTCAAAGTCTCCTCTAACTCCTTTTTCAGTTTCCTCCTCATTCCTCTGTCTTGGTCATCCATCATCCCTTGGGATTCTTTTGCATCATCCCTGGATTTCTTGCATCTAACTCCACTCTTCCAAATTGATCCTCATTCCATTCTTTTATTTTGCCTCTCAACCTTTTTAATTTTTTGTGAAATCTAACCCCATCCCATTTCACTTCTCTCATCTCTTCACTCCACCATTCCTTAACCTTAGGCAAGAAATCCAGGTGTGTCAACCACATATTTTCAAACCTGAATGGTTTAGGTCCATTACCAAGAGGTTCTCGTCCTACTTCTATAGGGTAGTGATCAGAGGTTATCCTAGGTAGGGCCTTAGCCACCAAACCTCTCCAATGGCTCTCCCAACCCTCATTAAATAGGAATCTATCAAGCTTTGAGCAGGTTAGGTTTCCTTGGAATTATAAAGTGATTGAACTTCCTCATACTAGTTGTAATGGCTTGCCTAGGATTATTTGACTCATTTGTGAATCTTATTGCATTAAAATCACCCCCCCAAACACCAAGGACCTTCCCACAAACCTTGAATTCCATGAAGCTCCTACCATAACTCATTCCTCTCTCTGTGATTATTTGGACCATACACATTTGTTAGCACCCAAATAAACCCATCTTCCACCATTCTGAATTTTAGGGATACAGTGAAGTTTCCTATTAGCTCTTCTACTGGTTCTACGAAGTCCTCCCTCCACAAAGTTACTATTCCCCCCCAAGGCTCCCCATGACGGAGCTGAGCACCATCTTACCCCTCTTAATTTCCAGATCTCCCAGACCCACCTTCTATCCAGTTCAACTAATTTTGTCTCCTGCAACATCACAACATCAGGTCTTTCTCTCCTAAGTAGCTCCTTAATCAATCTCCTTTTTCTGGCACTACCCAAACCCCTTACATTCCAGCTTATTATCTTCATTCCCTTTCAAGAATTTAGCCCTCCAATATAGTGTTCCTTCATTTAGAACCCTTCTTTCTTTCCCCTGTGCCACTGAATTCGATATCCCCTTCAATGTCCATTATTAGTCTCTCTACTTCAGACCTTTTCTTCTTTTTCCTACCCTTATTTCCCACTGACTTCCTATTCTGCCCTTTATTTCCTAACTCCCGCCCCAATCTATTGGTTCTTGCCTCTGATTCAGGGTTTTTTGGAGCCACCTCTATCATTTTCTCCTTCTGTTTATATTCCTCCAGCAGGGCACAAATCTGCTCCCAAATCCATTCTAACTCCTCTTGTTTCCTTTCTAACAACCCAACTCCCTTCTCTAATCGGACTCCATCATTATCAATCGCCACTTCCCTGCTACCAGTTGGTTGGTCTGGTTGGGATTCCAGGACATTTGTTACAGGCAGAGAACCCAAGTTAGTATCTAAAACCAAATGGACAAGTTTACCTGGAATTAGCATAGATGGTTGCATGTGGACTGGCTGTTGGGTATCAATTCTTGGAGTCAGGACTAGGCCCTTCCCCTTTTTTGGACTCAACCGTGGAAGCAGACTAGGTACAACCAATACTTCCTCACCCTCTACAGTCATAGAAACTTCACTTCTCTTTCCCTCTGCGTGAATCCTTAGGTAAGGCTCCAAGTTGGATTCCTGTCTCTCTAGTCTGATGTCCTGACTAAGCTGCACATATGGAATGGACACATTTATTGGCGGGATGCACTCTACCTTATCTCTTTAAGTGTTCCCAACTCCACCTGTCTTTTGTATAGCATACCCAGTTTGGGAAAGATTTGTTCTCCGCTACTAAGGCTCACTCTTCTTTGCGTTTTGATATACCAGAATCTTGTGAATCTGTCTCCTCCTCTAGGAATAACAATTTAGTGTTTAGGCTACCCTCTTCCAGTATATCTCTTGGTTTTTGGAGGTTGATACTTCCCAAGCCAATGGCTTCTCCCAAATCTGAATCGGAATCATAAAGTTCTTCATTGTTTGTTAATCTTTCTGAATCAAAGTTGAAAACCTCACTGCTCTTCACACTCCTGGGGTTACGGCTAGACCTGTTTATGGGCCGGGTGGCCCGACGAGCCAGCCCGGCCCGGCCCGACCCAACTCCCGGACAGGCTTGAACAGGCTTTTTGGCCCGTGGGCTTAACCTCGGGCCAAAAAGCCCGGCCCGCATAAAATTCGAGTCGGGCTCAGGCTTTGCCAAAATAGCCCAGCCCAACCTATAGTTAAACCTAAGTAAAAACCCTATGTGATATCCATTTGAATAAATTTTTTGATTTGAGAAGGTTGTTGATTCACTTGTAGGCCCATTGTTCATTTAAATAGGGGAAAAACACCTGAATTAAAATAAATAATGTCTATTTGAATAGGGAAATTTTTTATTTTCTTTTATTAGGTCGGGCTTGGGCTTCGGGCTTTTTATCAGGGCCGGGGTCGGGCCCAAGTTCTAGGTCCGTTGGTCGGGTCGGGCTCGGGCTCGGGCCTATTATTTTTCTGTGAATGAACACTAAAATCCTGGCCCAAGCCCAGCCCGGCCCGGCCCATGAACAGGTCTAGTTATGGCGTTCCTGTTCCTTATGCGGCATCTTCTTCGAGGGTCTCCACTATAACGAGTTGGAGACCTTCGCTGAACTGTTCGAATGAGAGAAAGGGCTTGCGGAAGACAATGGTATACGGATTTTACTGACTACCTGAGGAGACAACCTTGTCACGTGCTCCTTTAAGTTGTCACGCACCCCCCTCACTCTTGGGTCTTTTAAGCATAGCCCACTTAACTTTTCAGGCCTACTGGGCCCAGAATTACAATTTAGAGATGGGCCTGCTGGTTGGACCCCCGTGCATATTCCTGAGGCTACCAATACCTCTACTCGACCCGATGAATCACCTCCCTCCTCCCGTATTGCACTCGGACCATTTCTCTCCGCTGGAGTAAATTGCTTAGGTCCACAAGCAACTGCCTGAGCAAAAGAAACTTTGGTTTTCCCACCAATGCCTTGTGTAACACGTCTAACACTTCTAATGGTTTCCTGATCCGAGTCTTTTGGCCTGCCTAAAGGCTGTGCTTCCATTCTTGTGAAAACTCCTTGTTTCTTTTTTACAGCCACTTTCAGACTACCACGCAACTGCAGCTCCTCCACCACTTCGTCTTCCTCCTGCCTTGCAGGGGTAGCTTCAATGGAGGATAGTAACCACACTGGGAAGAACAAACCCTCCACAGCTACATTCACCTTCCTCGGTATATCTTCTGGTTTTACACCACCTAGTAGAATGGCTGCACTTCACAGGTCTCCACAAAAAACACCATCAAGACGAGCTCCACACAACAAAGCAATTGAGTTTGATGTTTTTTGATTCCGGAGATGGAATGGCAATCCAAGCACTCGAACAATTACATTATCTTCCACTGAGAACACTTTTGAATTTGATGAAAACGACAATTTAAAAACCGAGAAGGTTCCCAGATCATCTTGGATACTTAGGGCTCTAACATTTACCTGGTTTTCAAGAGAGTCCAATACTGCCTTAGCAGGATAGAACAGGGTCACAATAAAGGTGCTTCTTAGCTCCATCTTGCTCTTCAACATTTCTGCAACTTTCCACAAGTCTGTCACCACCCCTCCAGCTTCAACCACTAGCATTCTATCCCATTTTCCTTTTATCCCCTCTGCTACCAATGAAGGGTCCCTCCTACTATTTGCCATGGCAACAAACTTTTTGTTTGTATCCTCCTTTTTACACAAAAACTGGCTTCTGGTTTCTGGTCGTTGTCCCATTTCATCAACTTTCATATTCTCTTTATTCTCCATTCTCCTTCTATTTAGAAAATTTGTTAGTGTCCCAGCAATCCTTCTCCACCCTTGATCATTCTTCCCTTGAGGAAGACAAATCATTTGTTTCCTTCCTTTAGAGAAATATTCAGTTAAAGAAATAAATGCACCTTTTGCACTCTTCTTGTTCTCCAGCACATACCTCCTACCCGATCCTGAGAAATTTTCTTTCCGATATTTCTGCTTCCCTTTAGCAACTGCATCAGAGACAAACTCTTTCACCCACTCAGTCATTTCTGAGCCTTCCACAAGGATCGTGGCTCTCTTCCGTTCTCTTACTTTCAAACCCATTCTTCCTTTGATCCGTATCTCTTCAAAGAGAAACTCTTTGGCCTCTATCCTCAGAGCTGACATTTTACTTTCTCCACGAAACCTCCCTCCACTTTCTCCACGAAGCCTCCCATGGAAAGAAGTCAAAAAGTAGTCTGTTCTCCAGCACTACCTTCTCCACTTTCTCCAGCATGAAACCAACTCTTGCCAACAAAGATGTTAGCAATAGGTTATTCCTAGCAAAAATGTTTCAATAGGGAATTACATATTATTATATAGTAAGTTAGCACCACCAACATTGTTTTAGGCCCCAAGTGTTTCTTGTGTGCTTCAGCCCTTGTATTAGGGCATGTATCTCCTTAAATAGAAAGTCTTTATCCAATTAAAATAAGTAGACAGGATCATCTTATGTTTTGGCAAATAGGGATTAGATAATGACCGATACTTGATAGTTCATTCTAAATTACAAAAGCATAGCATCCAGAACACAGATCAATGTGTAAACTATTTCAGACAAGTTTGTTTTCATTTTTCTTTTTCTTTTTATATAAGTTTAATTTTCATGTCATGTAAATGGTTGTACTTCTAGTTTAAATGAAACTTGGAGTTCAAGTTAAATATAAGTCATGAGGAGAGTCTAGAATCCATTAAAAATAAGAAGGAAAAAAAACATGTATACATCATACTGTTTTCTCTTAATGTTCCTCACCATTATTAATTAGTATGTGGACATCCAGGAGGAAGATTGAACTACTCTTCAGATGTGCAAGTTTGACAATAATGTTACCATTTGTCTAAGGACCAGAGGATTTACTTAGTGGCCTAGACCAGTCTGAGAGAGGACCCTTCTCCTAGCATATTCTGTTTTAGTTAACTAAGTTATTTTCCTTCAATAAATAAATAATACTTGTTTTAACAAAATTTTTGGGTATTACCAATCAAAACAACACCAAAATTTTATATATTGTGTATCATCACTGTTAAGACTAGCAAAAATATGATATTGGAAGAGCATAAACTGAAATGATATTTTTATAACTTCTTTTGCAGGAAAAAAACAAAAGAAGAAAAGCAAATCACTTGAGTACCAGTTTCCGCCTGTTCATCTGCCAATGCTGTAGTTGCTCGCGGGGGCTTTTCCATTTGCTGCCATTAACTGCATCTGGGAAGCATCCATCTATCTCCATCGATTCTCTCATATTCTCATCAGCCATAGGTTCATTTTCATCTAGAGTAGACAGTGCTCTGCAGTCAAGAGGCTTGCAAAGACCAAAATCAGAGAGCTTCATGTGACCATTTTTGTCCAGTAGAAGGTTGTCAGGTTTGATATCTCTGAAAAAAAAATGGTTGAACTCATGAATGTGGATAATACAGATGCATCCAATAAACAATTCACAAACCCCATTTTAAGAAGAACCCTGCCTCTAACAATTTATTGAAAGTGTCAACAATAGATAAATCCAAACCTATGAATATAGTTATGTTTATGAATGGACTCTATAGCCAGGACACTTTGGGCAATGTAAAATCTAGCCACACTTTCAGTTAAAGTGTCTTCTCTCATCAGCAGAGTCATCATGTCACCACCAGGCAGATATTCCATTATTAGATACAGGTAATCAGCATCTTGAAATGAATAGTAGAGCTTCACAATGCAGTGGCTGGCAACTTCTGCAAGCAAGTTCCTTTCAGCTCTAACATGTTCCACCTATAATGGGAAAGCACGTTAACCAAGTTCTGTGCAAGGAAGGACTTAGCAACAAATAAGTAACCTTAAGGACCAGAACAAATAATAGAGAACATAAAAATTGCAGGCTTCAAACCAAATATTGTCTGAATAGTTTTACCCTAATGACATCCTATGGCATTGCTTCAATCACCAAATGGACAGACTAAAACAAAATTTGTATAGGCAACATAAAAAGAGAAATTTAAAAA
Source organism: Nelumbo lutea (assembly GCF_056320005.1). Lineage (NCBI taxonomy): Eukaryota > Viridiplantae > Streptophyta > Magnoliopsida > Proteales > Nelumbonaceae > Nelumbo > Nelumbo lutea. The sequence continues at coordinate 3,695,710 of NC_142689.1, forward strand.
CATAATAACCAAAACAAACCAAGTGGCAGAGATTTGATCTGTTCTCTATGAATGAAACTATGAATGAAATAAAGACAGGATTTGATCTGTTCTCTATGAATGAAACTATGAATGAAATAAAGACAGAATAATCAGGAAGTATAGAATTGACCTTTTTTTAGAACTTCACTTTTCGCGGATTCCATTGTTCACAAAAGATTCGTAGCTAAGAGAGATATTTTTCCCCACTTGTTAGTAGAATTTGTGGAATACAATTAAAGTGTATAAGAGAGGTTGTATTTTTAAGCACATGCGCGGATATAGCTATCTAGCTATCCGCATATCTCTTCTTTTATCGCAGTTTTATTCGGGACAACGGAGGTCGTGCTATATCATAATTTCTATTTTATTTATATTCAATGAAAAAAATTGAAGCACGAGAATTCCCTATAGACATCATATATATCTGTGTAATAATACCATACCAATTTCTATTCTGGGGTTTACATATAGACCTATATGTTGTTATAATTGAAATTGAAAAGAAAAGAATTCAAAATCGATACTGATTACTTGTGTATCAATTGAATTTTCTTATGTCATTAAGGAAATACAATTTTAGATCCAAATCCAAGAATTGTTTATGAATTCACAGTCAATAGTTAATGGTTCCAACTTGCTCTGGTTAACCCATCAACATTCCATACAGTTTACATGACGTCTACCCAGGAAAGGCAGGAAGGTCGTAGGTACCCATGATGTAGGACTGCCTCCCCTAATACCAATAAAAGTAGGACCATCTGTTTTGATGCAAACTGAAGTACGACAACGTGCACCAATACCAAAATGATGTAGGAGCTCCTACTACGATACAAATTGAAGAAGGATCGCATGGTCTAAACCCCAGAATTGTGGAAAGTATCAAATTAGGGATAATAGGTCTATGGTTGGATTTTTTTCAACAAAATTTTGATGTAGATTTGTCCTGGGCAAGGTCCAAAAAGGCTGTACTGTTTTGTATTGGTGGCTTTCCGAAACCCCAAATAAGGGGTGTTTTGGAATTTGGGCCTTTTCAGGGGGTAGGCAAATCTAAAACCGACTCCCTTAAACATTTTAAAAAAACAAAAAAAAAAGTTATAAAGTATTGAAACACCCGATACGCCTGTTTGTGCATATCGGGCGTATTGATGCTTTAAACCATGGTCCTGGGTAGATAAGGGGAAACCAAGTTTGCTATGGTTTGGAGTACATCTTGCACAAAAGGACAAAAATTCTATAATGTGGAGAAGACTAAAAATTCATGAAAACTAGGGTTCCAAATGGAATTTTGGGATGATATTTGGTATGATAAAAGGTTATAAAGGTATATGGGGCCAACCAAGTATGAAGTAATCAGAAATGGTTTGGCACAAGGGAAAAACTGCCAAAACAAGAAAAAAATGGATTTTGATGTAAACTTTGACAAGCACTCCTTTTTCTGACGAATTTGAAAGTTGCTGATAACTATAATGGTATAATGGTTTAAGAGTGAAAGAAGAAAGAAAAAACATGTAATCACTCAAATGGGTCCTATAATCTCTCTAGGTCCTTGGAAATCATTCACCAAAAGTCACACAAGCAGAAAATAAGCTCTAAAATTCATTCCAATACCTATATGCCCATTTTTTTTAACTCTTTTCACACATGTGCTTGCATTTTTTTTTATAAGTAACTTCAATTTTATTAGAAAATGGTTATATAAAATGGAGAAAGCCGTTACCATGAAATTTGGTATTTCTGGATACAGGTGGAGGATGCGTTTGCAATTGGGGGGGGGGGGGGGGATGGATTCAGGTGGCCTAAGCTGTGTTAGGGCTGTTTAGTATGGATGGTTTGGGAGGAAAGAAATAGCAGGGCTTTCAATGATAAAGAAAGGGATGAGGCTACTATTTGGGACTGTCTGCTGATAAGGGCTATTAACTGGGCTAAGGCTTTGGATCTATTTTCACTCTTCTCCTTTGAAGACATATGGAGAAACTGGTAATTAGTTGCAAAATCTTCCCAAAATGGTCCTTGTTCTAATCCTTAACCATAGCTTTCAATCTTTGCAATTTTTTTGTGAAATCTCACAACTTTCCAAGTGATTCCTCTTAAATCTTCCCTCCACCACTCCTTCAGCTTATGTGCAAATTCCAGCCGAGTCAACCCCTTTTCAAACCTAAAAGGGGTAGGACCACCTAAAAGCCCTTTAGGCCCTAATCTAATAGGATAATGGTCAAAGGCCACTCTAGGTAGAGCTCTACAAACCAAACCTTCCCAATGTTCCTTCCACTATAGATTAAATAGGAACCTCTTCAGTTTTGACTAAAGGGGGTTTGCTTGAAAGTTAGACCAAGCGAATCGAACTTGTAAAAGGGGAATCTCCTTTAACTCACATGTTTCTATGAAATTGTTAAACTTTCTCATTCTAGTTAAAATCTGTTGATGAGGATTATTCAATTCACTCGAAAATCACATTAAAATCCCTACCATTGATTTAAGGTCCTATTTCTCCCACGTTTATGAGACCATGAAACACGCATATAAACAATACAAGGGTGGCCAGTCCTACTAAAATTAGGAAAAGCAGAAATTACAGAATTGCGACTATCATAAGAAAACTCAATAACCCCAATTAATTAAACAATTACTGAAATTTTAAACACAAACTAACTATGACCAGACAAATCAAACCACTAGGCCAAACCCAACAGACAACATGTAAAATGACCAAAATACACTAACTATCCACAAGCAACCCATCCAATATCTCCAGTCAACCATCAACAAAAGCCATTTGAGTAGATTCAACCACGCGATGAAAGGTCTTCTTTAATCTTTTTGAAAGGACCTTTGCCATAAATTACAAATTAAAAAGGGGGAAAAAGGAATGAAGACAAAGTTAGTTTCTTCATTTCTCTCTCTTGTTTTTTTAACTGGTAAGCTTTTTTTCTCTTTTTTGGCAATCAGTACAAGAGATATAACCTTCATTTCAAGGAATAAAGTGAAGGAGAACAGAGATACAAACGCTGACACGAATCTCATCTCACCTGGCCCCTACTAAGCATTTCTGATTTCTTCAATTTTTTCATAGCATAAATATTGCCAGAGGATTTCTCCCGACATAGTCTAACCTGCAGTATAATAAGACCATAAGCAGCCAGTTCCAATTTAACAATAGATTGCAAAAATTCTAAAGCACAAGAAGGAGCAAGATTAAAAAAAAAACAAAAACAAAAACACTATCATTTAGAGACAATAATTATGCATCACATATAAAAAACAAACAATTGTCATTGCAGGAGAAAATCAAAACAGCAGGACACATTAAAAAAAGGCCATGATGTGTACTTTAGGCTTGTAGTGAAAAGAGCATGATATTATTAACTCTATACACAATCCTCTGATGCAACATACCTCTATTGGAAGTATTTCACATTTTAAGAATGGAAGTTACTTGCACTGAAATTTGAATATCATGCAAGACCAAGGTTCAAAATCTTGGTACCAAGAGAGTTTCATTGAGTCAATGTTAAGACTTAAGAATTGTATTGAGGAGACGCACTGAAACACATAGGTATGCCTTTTTTGGTAAAAACACGCATACATATGCCTATAAATACAAAAATAATATCACATATTCATAGAGAACACTGATATTATGGTCTAGGTAACCAAGGATATGGTATAAAACGTAAGAAAAAAGACTTGCCTATAGTAAAACCCATATTGCATTTAATTAAAATGCAAATATTAAGATAGAGTGGAACTTCCTTTCGGATTTATGCAATTTATTTATTCAGCAACCTCTGAAAAACATAAGGTTAAATTAATCTAATCATATGGAACTTCTTAAGTGGGATCGATCTAATGCTAATCCTGACTCAGAAAAAAAGGAGGATGCTTAGGCTGAAGGTATCATCATCATCCATGCCTTATCCCAATTATATGGTGTCAGCTACGCAAATCTTGTTTCGCCAACAATCATGACCAGCATTGACTGAGTCCTCAAGTCCCAAAAGTACCAAAAATCAGCACCGTCAGGTTATTATTAACTATATTAACTTCTACAAAAAGTATTATTTGATATAAGCACAAGGATGTAGAAAAGGTAACATCAAACAAAATGCACACTTAGAGTACACCACCTTTACATCCAATGTGATATATAGCCTAAAAATAAAATCTTTTCTTCTAAAGGAACTGAACTCTTGATGCACTAAGCATCGATTCATGATGAAACTGCATGTGACCAGACCATCTTAGTTTACTTTCTCTCATTTTATCACCTATTGGTGCTACTCCAAGGTTTCTTTGAATGACTTCATTTCTGACTCTATCATTTCTAGTTTTTTCACTCATCTATCTCATTCTCAGCATATGCATTTCTGCCACATTTATTGTTTGGAAAAGTTGTTTCTTGACTGCCCAACACTCTGCTCCATGACCAAAACAGTTTGGCAGAAGTTTTAATGCCAGCTGCCAACCTGACACATCCCTCCTCCTTTATCCAGGCATCGAATGACTCCATGAGGCAAAGATTTCTCTTTTCCTTAAACAGCACCCCTCCTTCTAAATGCTCCAAACAGATTGCATATGGAATCATAGACCAGATAAAAGCACCCTTCATTTGCAGAGAGAAGGAAAGCCAGGATTGAAGAGCCAACTGAATAGAATAACAAGACCAAGAGAAGTTGAATAGAGAACAAAAGAAAATGCAGTTACGACCCCATTGAGAGGGAAATAGAGAGATCTATTAGTTGTTTTGCTATCTCCTGGGAAATTTTCCTTTAAGTTTGTCCTTCTGCGCCAACTTGTCAGACTGGTCAGGCAATAAAAAGAGTATCCTTAAGCTTATTCTGAATTGAAGAAAAAAAAAATTCATCATGCAATTAAATGCACAAAATCCAATGGCAGTAATCTTGTTTTTATCAATAACCAGAAATTTCATTAATTAATGAAGAAGATACAAGAGAACATCCTGGAGAGAGAGATAAACTCTCTTAACTCTCTCCAAGATGACAAAAAGGTATAGCAATTACAGAACAGCCCAGAAGAGTTGATCCCTTCCCACCCCTTGCTTTGCCAAAACATCGGCGAAGGCATTTGCATTCCTTTTAACCTACTGTAACTTGATCTCTATGTCCTGAGTAAAAAACTTAAACTTCCTCTCATTAATAAATTTCCACTAGCCAGTCTCATCTTTCTGCAGCCAGCTTTGAATCCCCGTTCAATGATCAACTTTCTTATATTCAGCTCCTTGGCTTTTTGGATCCCTTCCATCATAGCCAGGATTTCTGCCCCCAAGGAGTCTCCCACGCCTATTGGTCCCGAGTAAAGGGCAAAAAAAAAAAATTGATTCCTATCTTCCTATATTGTCCAGCATATTGCCGCTCTAGTACACCTCCAAAGGGTTCTCTCTCTCCTTCCTCTTTCTCCAGTTAACAAAGGAAGAAGCAAACAAGCCTTGAACATTTTCCGGGGGGGGTTCCACCTGCACCCAAAAAAAAACACATTCTTAAATATAAAGAGCAAAAGGGCAGAAAATTAATAAGTGGTGGCGAGTCTCACCATTAGCCTTGCAAAGAATGCACCACTTTGGGGAGAGGCACCAATTTTATCTCTTCCTGTGAAGAAGATCACAAGTATTAATTCTACCCAAGAAAACTTCCCAACAGAAACCACTTACCCTAGGAGGAATAGGCTTGTTCTAGACCTCCTTCACCGGAAAGGCCACAACTGAATTATTAGAAGGTTGGGTCAAAGCCAAAAAGAAGGAAGCACAAGAAAAGGAACCAGAAGAATCAATACACCAAATCCTACAATCCGACTCTAAAGGGTTCAAGAATACACCATCCAAATAGTGAAGTAAAACTGAAACACTAAATTCAGCCTTCCTGGGACTCCTAAACCCCAGGTTGAAAGACTGAAATTGAGCTAGAAGGTAACAAAAAGGTAGACACGGGCTCATCCTTAAAAATAGAAAGTCTAAAAAGGGAGGGAAATTGTTCTTTCAACAGGAGGTCACCCAACCACACATGTTCCCAAATTTTGACAAGATTACCTGAGCATAAGTTGTATTTGACAAAAGGAAGCAAAACTGGAAGAATATCATAGATTGATTTCCATGGTGAAGCTCTTGTTGCCTTGTTCCACAATCCAGCATCCCATCCATTAGCTGCAAACCCATGAATGCTAATAATCACCTTTGCCCACAATTTGTCCTTTTTAGCTGGCAGTCTCCATAACCACTTCTTCTCCTCACCAGGCTCCCACAAAAAGTCCCTCATTAGTTTTTCCAATTTTCCACTCACACCTAGAAGTTTAAAAACTGATAGGTAGTATACAAGCAAATTAGCCAAAGTAGACCTAATACTGGGTTCCAGAAATTAGCACATCTTGGATTATCACCCAAAAGAAGCCCCAAATAAATCCAAGGCCATTGAGCCACCCCACAACTTAAGATTTCAGCAATATCAGATATCTCCCTCTTATACACGTTGATCTCTGCAATGCAACTTTTATCAAGATTCACCTTTAAGTTTGACAAATCTCTCAAATAATTGAACCACCAGTTTCAAATTCTGTGTCCACCTCCTATCTCCCCTTCACAGAACAAGATAGTATGATCAGCAAACTGTAAAAGGGTAAGTGGGTGATTAACACACTCTCTCTACCCACTCTTCAGTGCCTTTTTTTTTTTTTTGAGAGGGGGGGTTCAGATTACCAACTAGATAGATCCCATGTGAGTTCTCTCTGATGCTTGAAACATGGGACACGTATCAAGTTATGTGGGTGGCAAACAGTAGATAAGGTGCCAAATACCACACCCAAGACATTGCAATCAAAGAATTTATTTTTATCGTTAGTATAATCAACAAGCCTTTATTTCTGCAATGAACTAAAATAAATACAAAGAACATCCCCCCTGAATTCTACTCAAAGGGGGTGAAGGAAGACACAAGACATTTACTAATCACCCACAAGGAAAAACAGAACAGAAGCAGGAAAAAGTACAACTATTCCAAGCTTAAAGCTTCCTGGTACAGATTTGCACCCTTCCTTCTTCATGCTAATCCATCTACCAACAAATTGGTTAACCAAGGCACTTTATTAATAAAAGAACCTCAGACATAAAAAGAGAACCATTTTTTTATCAGCAATGCAGAAAAAGAGAACTTCCTATCGAATGTTTAGAAGAAGATCCAGAACAGAAATAAGATAAAGAAAACAAAGCAAAAGTACAAATAGCCCTGAAATCCTAAACAGGGAAATCAAATGGCATAATGACTACCCTGCCAAGTCCATCCCCCAATACAAGGATTCTCTGTCAACCCTGCTCCTAGCTAGACCATCTGCCAGAGAACGCTAGCTGATTACTGGCGTAACATTGTTGTCTGTATATCATTCTTTCTATGCAAATTTAATAAAATTCTGATTCTTACTAAAAAGCATCATTCAGAAAGGCAATGATCTTTCCTCCCTTGGTTTCGTAGAGCCCAAGGGCCACCAAACAATAGTCTCAACCATTCTGTTTCAACTGATCAGTCTCCTTCAGTCTCTAATCTTTCTAAGTTAAGGGAGTAGGCAAATACTTGTAACAAGGATAAAACCTTAGCTCTTAGTGCACTTGGTTCTGTGATGGGACCAGAAGTATGCTACAATCATCTCTCTACATGATACAAAAGGCATCTCAATCTGATAGCCCTGGGATTCCTAGAGTGCATTTATTTATTTATTTATTTTGATCAATAACAGAATTTCATTACTTTCACAAAAGTAATTACATTGAGGAAGATAAACTTTCTTATCTTCCAACTGGAGCTTAAACTCCCAAGAACAAAGAGGAAAAAATTACACTTGTGCCCAAAACATTGACTCCCTCTCAACTCCTTGCTTAGCTAACCCATCCTGGAGTGCATTTATTCATGTTGAGTATTACAGGATTTTGAAGTGGGAGATCCAATGCCTTCGAATTCGTTTTCTCAGCCAAGAAAAAGATGCCACCTCATGCCATGCCATCCCCTAATAATGAAAACAATAGGAACCCCTCTAAATTCTTCTCTTGTGGATATCCAATTGGCTACTCATATTACCAAAAAAAATTTAAAAAAGTAAAATTTATGACCAAATTTGATTCAATTTTTTGTACTGGAAATTTTCATGTTTCCCTTACAAAGGGCTGAGTGATAGGCATCGCCCATTACAACAAGAGAACAAAAATTAAAAAAAAAAAAAATCACAAGTACATGCTTCAGCCTATTCAAACTCTAAAGTAGACCCAATTTCTTCTCTTTTGACCCCCCCCCCAAAAAAAAATATTCTGGAAGAACTAAAATCCAATCTAAAAGCTTTGATACAATAACGACACAGAGTTTCTCCTTGTGTTTCAATTTTTCTTCAAAGATTCTTCTATTCCTTTCCTTCCACACCTCTCAGCACACTGCAAAAGGAACACAGCTATATAGGACCTTTGCTTTCCAATCTCCATTGAGAACTGGCCAGAGTGTAAAAATATCTTTAGGAGACTCATTTTGAAGATGGAGAAGAAATGAAAAGGTGGCTTAACAACTCATTGCTCTTCTTACAAATGGCACACATGTGGGAAAGAACCAACCCTTCAATCCCCATTGGTGCATATCACTAGTGTTGACCATCTTGAGAATCATTTGTGAAGAGAAAGCTCTAATATTTTGAGGGACCCTTTGATAGTCAAGGGGCGTTTTATTAGGGCCTAATTGAAAAAGAGGATGAGGAAGTGATGGAGGTGGTGGACCAAGCTGACAGTGACAACAATGACAAAGGACAGACAATTATGCATGTTTAGTTCTTTTTATTGTGTTTGTGCATGTTCAATGTTGCATTATATGTCATCATTATCAATAATTATCAAAATATCAACTTTTATCAGACAACACTGTGATATCATATGATACCATGGAATACACCTCAAGAGTGCATGAGATTTCATGGCACCAAGTCCAAAATCTGATACATGTAAGGTGATACACACCAATAATATCAGCTCAGTTTGGGAACAGCACGAATACAAATATGTACAGTGCAAATACAAGACTTTGCACTGTACATATTTGTATTTGTACCCTTCCCAAACTGAGCCATCAAGATTTTGAACCGTGTGCATGACCATAAGACTACATATCCGGTTTTGTATAGGTAATGAGAAATTTTTACTAAAATATCAGGATGCAAAAGAAAAGGAGTAGCATTCATGTTCGTTTCATTTCCTTTAATGAATTCCAGTGCATCTTTTTTTTTATTGGTAACTTTTCTTTATTAATGGTGAGAATGTAATATTTACAATGCTTATGTACATGTAACTGCTTCATCATTAAGACCCATGTTCATCCGCCCTCCCTCTATTTCTATTAATACCTTTTGCATATATCTAACATTTGTGATCCCTCAATACATTTACTCCCTGCTTTTAATGGAAGGTTTATTTTACTTTTCAAAAAAAATTACATTTACTCCCTGTTTGCCCCTTGTTTTGCAAGTTCATCAGCTATACGATTTGCTGATCTAGGTACCCATTCAAATGAGAATAATCCTTTCCCTTGCAACATGCTTGATTTCTCTCAAGGTATGCCAGTACTGCCAAGTGCCATGTTTCTTGAGTTACAACTTCTCAATCACTAATCATACTCGTATGAATGCATAGTGAGTGGTTGAAGACAAGAAATTGAAGGACCTTGATGGCCCATATCCACACTTAAAAGCACATGCAAACGTAAAAATATTTCCCCAAAAAAAAAACAAGGACTAAAAACAGAAACTATGCAGTGCTAATGCATTGCAACAAAAAAAGGCTTCAAATTTCCAGCATAATGCTACAATTTGAGGCTAATATTTCCAACATTGGTCCCTTGTCAAAAGAAACTTTGGCTGACCACCCATAGCATATGAGTGAAATGAACTTCTGGGAAGAATCAAGACCACAGAAATGTGCTTGAGATATCAGACATTATAGGAGTAAAATAGACATAAGTCTAAAGCTTTTCATTTAGCTTCAAATTTTCCAGGTTGTGGAGCTGCCAGCTTTGAGACACAACTCCCAGATCAAGTTCCCTCAGATATGACATATTCCAAGAGAGAGTCAATACAGGACCCCAGGTTCAGATGGTTAACTGAAGGATCCTGTTTCAGGATTCAAACCAAGTAGAAAAAAGAAGGTTAAAAGATTTATATAGCAGGCAGAAGCAGTAAAAACACCAAACTCTATTGAAATATGAAATATCAGGTTGATGGATAGAAGTTTCCTTTTTTGTTCAAAAGCAAAACAAGTTTCTTTATTTCGTTCTTGTTTTATTTCTTTGGTAGATAAGCTTCAGTTGTTGGCTGTCAGTAAGAAACTTAAAAGTACTAAAGATGGGATTCTACACAGAAAGACATTAGCAACTAAGCTAGGTATTACCTTTCAAGTTCCCATTATTGTTCAAGAACAAAACAAGTTTCATTATTTTGTTCTTCCTTTATTTCTTTGATAGATAAGCTTCAGTTGTCGGTTGTCAGTAAGTGAATAGAGTGCTGAAGATGGGATTCTACACAAAAAAGACATTAGCAACTAGGCATTACCTTTCAAGTTCTCAAAACCCTTTATTAATATTTTAAACAAAAAATTCCCAGCAACCAAAGATGCAACAGCTAAGTGGCTTAAATTTAAATCAAGCCATGCTTGACTCCAATGAACTAACCTCTCCAAAAGCTCCTCTTCCAATAATGGTTAGAAGTTCAAAGTCGTCAACGCAAATCTTGTGCCTCTTAAGTCGTATAAACTCTGTCTCTTTCCGTTCCAAATCCTTGATCAGATTAATTTGTTCCTCTTGAGGGACATCTGAAGAAGCTAATTTCCTTTCTAACACCCACCGCCTGAAATACAACCAAATTGTGTCAAGGATAATGCCAAGAGAACTCACAAATCCAATCAGTACCTGTGCATTCTACTAATTGAAAGCTAAGCAAAACAAGAAAAAATGTATCAATGTATAAAATAAGAATCAAGTAAAAAATAAATATAAAATATAAAAGAAGAAACAAAACTTCTATAAATAATTTGGTACAAAGATACATGTCGAATAAGGTAAAGAAACAAAAGGCATAAAAAACAAAATTTGACTGATGGGAACTGCTGAACATTATTAGACATCTGAAGTGCATCACTTAGGATAAAAAAAGGTCAGAAGCTTTTCATCCTAAAGATTGTAGACCTATAAGCCTAGTGGTAAGCCTGTATAAAACAATTGCTAGGGTACTATCACTTAGGATTTTTTGAAGAGTAATAAAAAAAATTATTAAACTTTATGGGAGCAGTCAAGGCAACTCAGATCCTTCGGGAATTGGAGGAGTCATAAGAAATAAGGGATCATAATAGCACTTTATTTAGGACCGGTGGGGAAGGAGACTCTTTAAAGGCTGAACTGTTTGCAGTTTTACAAAGTGTTCAGACTGCAAAAGAGATGAACTTGGAGAACCTGGTGATTGAAGGGGACCCCAAGGTAGTGGTAGGCTGGCTAAAAGATCCGGACTCAGTGAATTGGTGTTATAGAGATGAAATGAAGAAGTTCCAGTGGTTAACACGGCAGATTTGGTGTTTAAAGGCTGATTCATTAGCTAAGCAAGGAATAATTAGGGATCAGTTGTATTGGGCGCAATTGTAATTACTGTGCTGTTTTAGATTTAATAGTGAGGCTGCACCTCACACCTCCCTTTGGGATGCTTGTAACAGTGCCTATCCTTATTGATTTCAATGAAATCTTAATGATCTTTTACTCATCAAAAAAAATAAAAACAATTAAAAAGAAAAAAGGTTACAAAGTAGGGTGACAAGATGGCATGGAACCCCACAATACAAAGCAACTAGAGACCAACAAAAGCAGGAATGAGCATTACAAATCTGAAATTCAAGCACATCCCAAAAAAAACTCCCCCTTATCTGATCTGCTAATTTGTTCAAACTCAGGGAGCACCAGAGCTCAATCTGAAACATAAAGCCCAACTAAAGCCACCAGCATCTCGAATTTTGGACAACACCCTCTCAAAGACCCTTGGAAACCAATTCCAAGTTTCCAACCACTCCCCACTGCCCCCACCCCCTTTTGTTTCCTGTAAAAGAACTGCCTGGTCTGTAACGCCTGAATAAGCCCTTGAACACTAATCTCCCCTTGTTTTTCTTCAGACCTCTAACACACCAACTCACTATCCTTATTCTTAACCCCCTACCTTACCCCTGACCTAAGTCAAATTCAAACTATTACATATCTTCTCCCAGCACCTCCTCCTCTCCCCCTTCTTCATCCCAACTATGTTCTTTGAAAGATTTTCCTATCTCTTGTTCTTCTCTTCCCTCCTGGCTTTTCCGAACTGTTCAAAAGCCCTTCTTGCAAAATCTTCCCCTCTCCAAAAAAACAAACCCAAAAATTTACCCATTGTCACCTCCTTCTCAACTAAAGTACTAAATTCCATTTACGCACACCTTCCGAAACCCCTTGTTCCCCTTCTCCCCCTTTCATTGCAACCTCTCCCCCCCTGTTCAACCAAAGTACCCATTGTCACCTCCTTTTCCTTTTCCGTTTTTTATTTTTATCAGCAAGTGAAATTCATTTTTTAAACTGAAACAGGATTACAGGTGTTTTAGCTACTAAGCAGCCCAAGATACAAAGAAGCAAGAAATCCCATTGCCTTTTTACTACAGCAATTACAACTGTGCCCAAAATAATGTTGGTCTATCAGCCCCCCTGTTTAGCTAGAACATCTGCCAATCCATTTGCTGACCTCTTTACCCAGCAAAAATGTGCATTTAACCTTTCTAGCATGACAATCAATTTCCCTGAAAGTAAGTCTGTACTTCCAGGGTATTGAGTAGCTTTTCTTTGCCCAAAAAATGACCAAAAGTGAGTCTCCTTTAACTTCCAGCTCTCTAATTCCAAGTTGTACAGCTAGTTTCAAGCCTTGCAAAAGAGCCATAATTTCATCCTGAACAGAATCTCCGAAGCCTATTGGTCCTGAGAACAAAGCCACTACTACTGCTTGATAGTTTCTAAAAACTCCTATGCCTGCCCTCCCTGGATTGCCAAAAGAGCTGCCATCAAATTTGAACTTCAGCTTATGTATCGCTGGTGGTTTCCAAACCATTCTGACTACTTCTTTGCGCGTCTCTGTTTGTACCACTTCAGTCCAATTCCTTATTATGTCATTTATAGAAATGTCTCTAAAAAGTTCCAAAGTTTTTACACAATGTGCTGACCTGACTTTTATAGTTTCAATCACTTCCTCCTTGGACCTTATCTTTTCATTGAATATCCTTTGATTCCTTTCTTCCCAGATAGTCCACACCAAAGCTGCCCTTACTGCATCTTCCCCTTTTTTTCTGTTGCCTCAAGAAGCTGGGGTTCAACAAACTAACCACATCCTGTTGGGGAGACTATCTGCAACCAAAGAGAGAACAAAAGTAGTCCAAATGCAAGACACAAAGGAGCAGGAGATTAATAAATGAGGAGGGGTCTCACCACAAGCCTTACGAATGATACATACATGAGGAGAGAGGCATTTATTTGGCCTTCTTTTCTGTAGTACATCACAGGTGTTAATTTCTCCAAGAAACACTTCCCAGCAAAGAGTTTGTACTTTGGGAGGGATTGGTTTGCACCAAATTTCTCTCACTGGGAAGTTTACCCCCAAAGAATCTGATGTGAATAAGAAGGCTAAACAAGGATGCATAAGAGAACAAGCCATCAAGGGAAGGAAACCAAACCCTACCATCCAGAGAGTTCTAATCCGGAAAGACTTTCGAAACTTGGAAGTAAAAGGATAAGTGAATCACACTCATTATCTCTAAAGCCCCTTCTAAAACCAAAGTCCCCATTTAAACCAAAGTCTAAGGGCACCCCGAATCTAGAAACAGATTCATATCCTTAAGATTTGGCAAAGAGTAGAGTCCAAGGAATTACAAATTAAGGGGTAATTCCCCTAGCTAGAGATCTTCCCAAAATAAGACATGGTCCCCACTACCCACATCAAAATGGATACAATTTAAAAAAGTTGGTAATACCTCAGAGATTGCTTTTCACGAGGAACTGGAAGTTGCATGAAGCGCTAGTGTTGCATCCCAGCCCTTGTTTGCCACACCATGAATGCTTCCAATGACCTTGTGCCATAGTTTATCTCCTTCTAAAGGAAATCTCCATCAAAATGTTTCCAATGGTCCCCACATTCCACATCAAAATGGACAAAATTAAGAAAAGTTGGTAATACCTCAGAGATTGCTTTTCACAGGGAACTGGAAGTTGCATGAAGCGCTAGTTTTGCATCCCAGCCATTGTTTGCCACACCATGAATGCTTCCAATGATCCTATGCCTCAGTTTATCTCCTTCTAAAGGAAATCTCCAAAGCCACTTTCCTAAAAGAGTTGTGTTTCTTTTGACCAAGTTCCCAATGCCTAGCCCTCCTTGTTCCCTAGATTTACACACCTATTCCCATTTAACCAAATGATCTTTCTTTTCATCTCTTGGCTCCAACAAGAAATCCCTCATTAATTTTTCTATTGTCTTGCTATTTTTATCGGGATTCTAATGGTGGACAAGAAGTAAGTGGGCAAGTTGGCTAGGGTAGACTTGATCAGGGTAATTCTCCCTTCTTCCACAAAGCTAACTTTTTAGCAAATCTTTCTACTATTGGTTTCCAGAAGCTACCTGCTCCCAGGTTTCCTCCTAAAGGCAAACCGAGATACTCTAGAGGCCAATTTTTCACCTCACAACCTAGTAGACCTACCAGCAAATGGATGTTTTCATCTCTCATGTCAATTCCAGCCACGCAACTCTTACCCCAGTTCACTTTTAACTTAGAGATTCTTTGGAAACAATCAACCAAAGCTTTTAACTTTTAAGTTCCTTGGGCTGACCTCAGTACAGTCCTCACAAAAGATGATTATGTCATCCGCAAACTACAAGTGAGTCACCACCACCTCATTTCTACCAATCCTCCAACATCTAAATTGGTTTTCAGGATCATCTTTAATGATTAACCTACTCAAAACCTCAGCAACAATGGTGAACGAAAAGGGGGAAATGGGGTCTCCTTGCCTTAATCCTCTCTTAGACGGGAAAAAGTCCCTACCCACTCCATTAATAAATACCGAGAAATGTGCCAAGCTAATACAGCCCTTGATCCACTTTCTCCATTTCTCACCAAGACCGATTTTTTCCAACAAACACAAGAGGAAAGACCAATCCACCATATCATAGGCCTTTTCCAGATCCAACTTGCAAACTGGTCCTATCCCTCCCTACGTTTTCTTTTCTACCACACACTCATTTGCCACAAGAATTTGGTCAATTATTTGTCTCCCTTCTACAAAGGATCCTTGATTTTGGGAAATTACCAAAGCCAAAATAGTCTTAAATCTCCTTACCATAACTTTAGTAATGATTTTGTAAAGGCTACCCACTAGGCTTATAGGCCTAAAGTCCTTTAGAGTTTTGGCCTCTTTCTTAGGCACTAGGTCTAGGAAGGTAGCACTGGCTACAAGTGAAATTTCCCCTTTTTGATAAAATTCAACAAACACATCCATCAAATCATCTTTTATGATTTCCTAGCAGTTCTGATAGAAAGCAAGTGAGAAACCGTCAGGTCTTGGAGCTTTAGATCTTTCCATTGAGAACACTACATCTTGAACCTCATCCTTACTAAAGCTCCTTTCTAAGAGGGCTGCTTGAGTTTTTGAAACCCTGGTCCAATCCAATTCCCTCACTTCCTAACCCCTTTCCCCTAAGGAGGAAAAGATTGATTTAAAATGATCCACAAAGGCATTGACAATCTCCTCCTTTGAAGTTATCACTTGACCTTCAATTTCAATACTAGAGATCATGTTTTTTCTTTATCCCCCATTTGCCACTGACTGAAATAAATTTGTGTTGCCATCTCCCTCCAGTAACCACTCACATCTTGATTTTTGCCTCTAAGAGATTTCCTCTAATTCCACGTTTAGATTCCATGTCTATGATCTTTCCTCCACATTACATTCTCTTCGGGCCTCCTTTTGGTCTAATTCCTCAATCCTTTTAGCAATTCTCTCTTTTATTTCTTTGATTCTCCCAAATTCGTCTTTATTCCATTCCTTGATTCTTCTTTTTAATCTATTCAATTCTTTAGTGAATCTTACCCCTTTATTATCTACATTGATTCCACCTTCCACCCACCACTCTTTCATTTTTTCTATAAACATCGGAACTTCTAGCCACATGTTTTCAAATCTAAAAGGTGTGGAGCCCCCAAGAAGGTTATCTAAATATAGAGGACAATGGTCATAGGTTACCCTAGGGAGTGTGCTCTTAGGGCTAGGTTTTCCCACAACTCTTCACAATCAAAGGAAAAAAGGAATCTATCCAATTTGGAACATACTAGATTTTCCTAAAGGTTGGACCATGTAAAGGAAGCTTGGGGGGGGGGGTTCTTTTAGCTCTAAGGCTTCCACAAAGGAATTAAATTTTACCATACCCGTGGTTATAATCTGGTTTGTGTTATTTGTTTCACTTGTGAATCTAATGACATTAAAGTCTCCACCCAGACACCAAGGTCCTCCCAGAGAAGGTCCATTTCTCTGTGAGTTAGGGTCATACGCATTTGTTAAAACTCACTCTACCTCCACTCACTTTTTTGCCTTTATTGACACTAAAAAATTCACAATCACTTCTTCCAAAAAATCCACCTCCTCATTATTCCGAATTGTAAGGATACCACCAAAAGCACCCCAAGAAGACTAGAAGAGGCATATGACCAGCTCAACCCTCTATTGCTCCAAAAACTCCTTATTCACCTTCTATCCAACTCTAAGAGTGCTTTTTAATGCAACATTACAACATCCCCAGTTTCTCTTTTCTTAAAACATTTCTGATAATTCTCCTATTTTTTCCACTCCCTAAGCCCCTCACATTCCAATAAATAATCTTCATTACTTATGAATCAATACACCCCATATCTCACCTCCAAAACTAATAATCCCTTCCCTCCTCTTCCATAGCCTTCCTCTTCCTTCTTCAAGCCCCCGCTTCATTATTCCGACAACTATGGTATTCTACCAAAAGATTCTTCCCCACCGTTTTGGCGTCTTCTCAACCAAAGGCCTAACAGCAATAAGGGTACTTACCTCTTTCTCCAGATTCTCAGCGTTAGACCCCTTCCCGCATTCTACATCATCCTTAGGATCAAGAGAGTATTGCCATCCTTAATCTCCCAAAATCAAGGTGCATTTGCCCAAGGGAAACAAATAGCTAATCAAATATCATTGTAAATAAATGCCTCCAACACAATGAAGAGGATGTGGAAAGGGTTGTTACAAGCTAGATTTGGAAAAGCGCTATGACTTGGTGGATTGTTCTTTCTTGGATCCAGTCATGGAAAATTGTGGGTTTGGGAGTCAATAGAGGAAGTGGATAAAAAGATGTCTCTCTACTAGTCATTTCTAAATCATTGTGAATGGTGTGGCAAAGGACTTTTTCCCAATAAAAAGAGGTCATAGGAAAGGAGATCCCCTTTATCCCTTCTTGTTTACTCTAGTGGTAAATATCCTAAGCTCCATGATATCCAGGGTAGATCAACGCAGCACTATTAGAGATCTTAGTGTGGGAAGAGAAGGGATGGTGATTTCTCATATACAATTTGTGAAAGATACAATTATTATTTTGTGGCTCATGAGGATACCAAACCACAAGCAATGAAGAACCTACAACTTCTTGTTACTTGCTTTGAGGACATTTTCATGTCAAATGGAAAATGGTGATCCAATAAATGTAAGTGATGCATGAACAAGGAAAAGTCCTAGTGTTAATTTGATGATAATGATTTCCATTAAATTACCTAAGTTTCCCCTCCCAAACCAACCGATTCCCCACAAGACTGACTAGGCCTGTCAATGATACCCAAAAATCTGCAACCCGATCCAACATTTGATCTGATTATCTCGGATCCATGTGATGTGATTATGTAATCGAATCAGATTTGGATTTTGCAATCTACATCCGATTAATAATCAAATCATATTCGAATTTGACTCCACCCGATCCGGTCAAAATCCGAGTCTGATTATATTATAATATTTATTGATTTTAATATATAAATTTTATATAATCATATTTTAAATTATAAAAATATATTTTTATATATTATATTATATATGAATTTATATATAATAAATTTAGTATGTATATTTACATTGATTTATTATATAAAGTTGAAAAGTAATTAACTTTTTAATTTTTTGTATTTTAAAATATTAAATCAAGTCAAATTAAATCCAAATTTGAATTCAAATCTGAGGTCTTCAAATCGGATCGGATTCGAATACAGGTTTTCAAATCTGAGGTTTTCAATTGAAGCAAAAAATAAAAAATAAAAAAAATACAGGTTTTCAATAATCAGATCAGATTTGGATTTTATTGGGTCTGATCCGACTACAGCCTTAAGATTGGTTGCCCATCCTTGCATCCTTTTTGGACCCACACAAAGAAGGCCTTTGCATTGAAATCATTTTGAAGGTGAGAGTAAACCTTGAGAAGAGCTGTTTGGTAGGGATAAACTTGGATGGGAGCGAACACCTACGCTATCATCTTAAGATGCTCTAGCTCAAATTGGCCTTTAAACTATCTAGGACTTCCTTTGGGTTGTAAAATGAGGTCAAACGCCTTTTTGAACTCCATACTGGATATGCTCACTAAGAAACCAGCCACTTGGAAAAGGAATTATATATCCTTTGGGGGATAACTTTAATAAAATCCACCTAAGCAAACATCCCTGTGTGCTTCCTATCAATGTTTAGGATTCCAGGCAAGATTGCAAAGAGGTTGGAGAACATTATGAGGAACTTTTTATGGGAGCCTAGGTTGGGGAACATTAAGTGTAAAGAAGGGGATTGGGATTAGGGAAATTGACCCTTAAAAACTACTTATCAAGTAAGTGGTTATGGCAATTTCCTTTGGATACTGATAAATTGTGGTATGTGGTGATTAAGAGAAATCATGGACTTTTGACAATGGTTGGGATGTTGATCTTGCTTCTAGGACCACTCTTGAGCCCCCCCCCCCAATAGGCCACTCTTGAGGCCCCTTGGAAATCTATATCCTCTTTATTATCGTTTTTTCTCCCTTATGGAAGAGTTTATGCTTTTTCTAGAAAGGAAGTAAAATTTTTGGAGGATCTTTGAATAGAGGAAGCTTCTTTAGACAAATATCCTCCTATCTGTTCCACTGCTAATAACCAAAAGCCTCTTAGTGTGCCATGGTGTTACCTTCTGGGTCGTCCCAAGATTTGGGCTCAAGGGGACTAAGGAAGTATGAAGTTCCATTTGCGTTGGACCTAATTCAATCATTGAAGAGTGTTTCCTTCAATTTTTCTATTCCTAACCAAAGAGTGTGCCACCTAATTCCAGTGTTATTTTCTCTGCTACTTCTTTCTTTGACATTCTCTAGAGATCTTCCTCTCTTTTTCCTGCTAGTGTTATCTCTAAAGGACCAAATCCACCAAAATTTACGGCTTTTCACTAGGAAATGAATCATCAAAAGATCAGCATCTTGGAAATGCTACAAAAAAGGTTAAGTCGGTGCCTTCCCCTCATATGTGCCTTTTGTGCATAGCAAATGGGGAAACTACTTTGCACTTGCTAATCTTCTGTTCCCTCTATTCAGTTGTAGCCTTGTAGGTTGCTCCCTCTAGACGTTGTAGGGAGATTGATAGTTCTTTGCTTTTACCCTCGAAAAAGGAGAGGAAATTTTTTATGGTGAGGGTGGGCCTTGGCACAACAGTTGGGTTGTGCCATTGCGACCTGGGTGACCAAGGTTCAAATCTTGGAAATAGCCTCTTTGTGTGTGCAGGGGTCAGGTTGCGTAGATCTATCCCTCCCCAAGCCTTGCATTGGCGGGAGCCTTGTGCACTGGGCTGCCCCTTTTGGGGGATGAAAGAAATGCACAAGTTTTTCGCAAGAAGTCTCAATCGAAGAAGACTAGTGGAAAACGTCGTGATATAAGTGGCTCAATGGGTTAAAATTTTACCACTCTTTGCTCTGTTTGTATTGTAAGACATTGTGAGGGGATGGTATCATACAGCTAACTCAACATCAGCAAGAACAGACATAGTCCATGTATGGCAGCCAACTATACAAAACCAACTCAAATTGAATTTTGACGGTAGCAGCATAGGAAATTCAAGAAGAGCGACTATTTGCAAAGTTATAAGGGATGCTCATGGGTTGCTCATGGCATTATATTCTGGACCAATTGGTCAAAGTGAGACTCTAAAAGCAACGATGCTGGCTCTACTTTTTTAGTCTAAGGCTGGATAGATCACTTAATTTCTCTAACATTTGGACTATTTGGGAGGAAAGGAATACTAGAATCTTCCACAATAACGAGAGAAGCCTTTCTGAGTTGAAGGATTGCATTTTCTTAAGGGCAATACACTGGTTAAGAAAAACTTCTTTATCCCAGTCTTTCTCCTTTGATGACTTCTGGAGGAACTGGTCTATGGCGGCCTGTTTATCTCTCTTTGGAGCGTTGTAACTAAATTCTTTTAATCTAATGAATTCCAGTTATTGATAAAAAAAAAATAACTGGTCAACAGTGGCTAGCACTTCATCTCCAAAACAGAGGTTTCTTGCAGTTTGGGTCCCTCCTCCTGAAGGGTTTGTTAAACTAAACTTTGACGGAAGCATCCAAGGTAACCCTGGGCCCTCTGGTATAGGAGGAATCTTGAGAGACAAGGAAAGCAATACCTTAGCAGTATATTCAGGTCCAGTTGACTTAGGAGATTCTAACAGAGCAGAGATATTAGCTGCTGTACAGGGGATTCAGCTAGCCAGCCAACTTGGTATTGAAAGGCTGATAATTGAAGGCGATTCCCGGGTTGTTGTGGGATGGTTGCTGGATCCAGATTCGACTGTCTGGGGTTTAAGAGATCTTCTTAAGAAGGTAGCTTGGGTAACAAGGAATATGATAGTGAGGATCCAATGGGTAAGAAGATCATCTAATGAGATGGCTGATTCTCTTGCAAAACTAGGGGTTAATAGGGTTTCTCTGTTCTGAGCAGCTTTATGATTGTGTATAATCTCTCTCCTAGTGGTAACTTGTATCTCATGTAGTCCTGATTTGTGCTTAAAGAGTGAGGCTGCACCTCGACCCTCTCTCTGGGCTTATTTGTAACAGATCTTTCTTCAAGTAATGTATTAAATTTTCAATTATCAAAAAATTGGGTGGTTAACAAACAGTAATCCAGGTTTGTCGAAGTAGAATAATTTAATTAAGGGACATCTGGAAGCTGGTAAGGGAGATGAGAATTCAGATTCTGTGGATTCTATGTAGGCAATTATAATGGCCAATGCATTAGCTAAATAAGGGGTAAACGTAACTAATATGTACTAGGGTAACCAATGGATTTCAATGTAATAAAGGATACACATGGGGGATAGAGGGATAACTGATTTTGGGTGGTGCTTGGATCCTTCTGTACAAATCAGTGTTTTCAATCCATTGTTGGTGCAGCCGGTTGAACCATTCAACCCATCACCATGTCACAATTCTGGAGGACATAATTTTGTGCTCAGTGGTCGGATCAGAGTACGTTTTATTTTGGGTAACTGTTCATAATATATGCAAACCTTGACCCAGTATTTTTGCTAAAAAAAATGCTTTTTTTATCCTCCTTGTGGCATTGGACTTGATTCCTTCATATCCCATACCAAGGTCTGTTTTTTCGTGTGGACAGCTTACCAGATACCTCAACAAATTTATAATTGACCATCTCATCTTGCGGGGTCAAGACTTAACAAATGAATGTTCCCTTAGCAGTTTTCCAATATAATAGGTATCTCATTTATTGTTGCACTGCAATCTCATTAAATTGCTCGAAAGATAATGGATTCTTTCTCTGGATTTGCTTGCTTAATTTAGGCATGGTTACTTGGAGGTTCAGCAAGCAGGAAAACATTCAAGAGAACTTACTGCCCTTTTCTGCTTGTTGGAGCATATAGAAGGAGAGAAACAACTGAGTTACTTTAAGGAAGTGATGTAAAGTGTTGTCTCTCATTGGCAATATAGAATCTATAATATATTTATGGTTTTTAATACTAGCTGAGATTAATAAACCATCCTTATCCCACTTTGAAGTCATTAGGAGAATGTCATCTATCAAGGGGATTCATTGTAAATGCTGCACATAGGATGACAAGTTACACTTGTACATGGGATAATAGTCTACTTCTGTTCTTTGGTGCATATTCTTTTTTCAAATAATAAACACTTGCATACCTTACCTTTCAAACAATTACTTCAATTTCAATGGCGACCATAATACATACTAAAACCTTCTCATCTCCCCAAAATTTAAGTATGTAAAAGGACCATATAATTGAGAACAATTCAAGCAGAACCAGCTTCATTATCGTTCCTTATTAGAGTCTTCCAACGAGTAGACCATTCAATTTACATAGAGAAATTAAAAGCTAGCAAGAAAAGTAAGCTACTTCGAAAACACAGAAAACCCGCCATACTAAGCAATATGCAATATCCACCTCTCCACCCTGCACATAGTCATAATAAATAAATAAATAAAACACCTAGTAGCTACCGCATATAACAAACTAATCCGGTTCAATTACCGGGTCTAGCTTGTGCATCTCCCCGGTTTCATGCGCGATTCAATCAAATGCATGCAATTAAATGCGAGTTGCCAACAAAAGCAAAATAAGGTATCAAATCAACCCATTAAAAAGTAAAAATATGGGATCATCTATGAGGAATCCAGCTCGATTCAAATTACCAACAGATTCGAGATCCAAAGTGAGATCTTGAAAAAGGAAAACCACTGATAGAGATAAGCATAATGGATCTGTAGTCTTTGTTTTGAGATTACCTCTCCTTTCGCTCTTGGATGTTCTTCATCTGCGCCCTATAGTGGTTCTCGATGAACTTCTTGGCCGCAGCAACCTTCTCCATGGTCAGACTCGAACCTAACGACTCCTCATTGGTTTCACCGTTCTCGTTGCGATCCTCCATCTCTCTGTAGCTTTCCCTCTCTAGAGACTATCTTCTTAGCCCTTCAATACCAGACTGTACAGTCTGCCTCGCACTATTTTTTATTGCTACGACCAAACGCCACCAGATCATAACCAAGAGGAAATGAGTGGAATTTCAGAACCCCTCTTCCTCCACCACTCTAAAAATAAAACCCCAATTATTTCAAGTCTATTCTCATTCACTGATCCTCTCTCTCTCTCTCTCCATGCAAGCATGCACATACACCATCTGGTGGGTCCTCTTGTCTGCTCCCCTGTGGCTCTCATAAACACGGGATATCTGTATGGATTGGGTTTTTTCCTTTATCATCTGAACCGTACACTACATAGTCTTCCTTTTTGATGATCTATTTATCATCAAATGATAATGATGTACACTTCTCGTAATATTCTCATCTAATGGTCAGTAATCATGATAAGCCCTGGGCCATAGCCTGGAATCAAATGGATTCATCTGCGACTTTGTAATCATTTCCATGACAGGAAAAAGATGTGAGGTCGTCTTTGTATAAATCGAACGGTTCAAATTGTGATTTGATCTGAGTTCATGGCGTGCGAGGGAGAAGTTTACGGGGATGTATCTGTATGAGATCTGTACACGACAATTTCCAAGTATAATTAATATCTAAATACTTTTTTATTGTAGAAATAGAAGAATAACCGTTAACAAGGGGCATTTACCTGAACTCAAGTTATAAATCTAGCTGGAAACCAACATAAACTCTAGTTTTTATTTTGCTCTGGTTATTCATTTTAGGGTAAAATACAAAAACTTCCGCTGAAATTTTTGACAATCGTAAATGACATCTCTATAGTTTCATTTTAACAAATACCTCCCCTGAACTTTTTAGAAATTCAACAAAAACATATCTTCCGTCCCAAACGAAAAACGTTAGATTGATGCACCATTCTTTTAAAATACCCATTCTACCCTTTTATAATTTATTTTATATATAAAATTGTTGAAATAACCCGATTTTAACTCAACAAAAACATTTTTTAACGATCATTTCATTAATTTTACATACAAAATTACTAAAATATGTTTTTTGTTGAGTTAAAATGGGATTATTTTAGTAATTTTGTATATAAAATAATTTATAAAAGGGTAGAATGGATATTTGGAAAAAAACTGATGCATCAATCTAATATTTTCCATCTCGAACAGTGATGAAAGGGAGGTTTTTGTTGAGTTTCTCAAAAGTTCAGGGGAGGTATTTGTTAAACTAAAACTATAGAGGAGGTCTTTATGATTGTCAAAAACATCAAGGGAGATTTTTGTATTTTATCCTTCATTTTATTATATTTAATATCTTATAATTTCTCTTATCAGAAAAAAAAAAAAAAAGAATTGAGGTATGCTCCTCACACCAACCTTACATTAAGGGTGCTCATGATTCGGTTAACCGAACCATGTGGTAATTTTATAAACCGAACTAATAGGTTTGGTTTTTACATTCAACTAAACTTCCAGTTAACCGCGGTCCAGTTTTTCGGTTTTTTATGCCCTTAAAATTAAAAAGAAAAAATAACCAGAGAGAGTCCGAGAGCCAAATTGCATTAGCCTCTGACCCGCAGGCCAAGCCTCTAGTGTCATAGATCACCGATGTCGAAGGTCGTCGATGAATTGGTCGGAGGACGGAGCGCCAAAAGCCAAAACCAGAGAGAGTCCGAGAGCCGAGAGAGAGAAAGTGAGAGGGAGAGAGAGAGAGAGGGAGTATGAGAGAGTGAGAGTTCGATAAAGAGGGGAAGAAAATGAAAGGCATGCGCAACAACCAGTGGGTGTCAGCCTGTCAAACGACTCAAACTGGCAGCCAACGGATGTCAGATTGGTGAACCTGTCTCATCTCTCAATTCAGCAATCTGAAAACTCTCAAATTGTCGAACATTTTTATTTGATTAAAAAAATAAAATGTAATATTAATATATATAATATTATGTAAAAAAAATATATCGGTCGGTTCAATTAACCGCCAAATTTTTTAAATGGTTAATCGAAACTTTTAGTTTTTTGAAAACATCAAACCGACCGGTTTATCTAACCGATTTTTCGGTTTGGTTTTGGTCAATTCAATTTTTTGGGTTTTTTTGCTCACCCCTACCTTACATGCACATCCCATCATGTATTGATTACTTATTCCGTGAATAATAATGTATAAGTACCAGAGATATTCTTAATACACGATGGAACATGCCTATGACGTCATTGTGAGGCACCCACAAGATCCAATCAAAAAATATATTTTATACTTTCTAATGCTTTAAATAAACTAGTAAACATGGATGTATATTTGCATGTGCCAATTTCTAAACAATTATAAATGAGCAGTTTTTGAATGGTTATATGTAGGTAGTTTCTGAAATGAGAGTAAATGACATATATACCCTCTTTGTACCCACTATATGCTTAGATAAGAGAGGTAGAAAAATATTGGTGAAAATTCCGAAAAAAAAAAGGGAATTCGCTTTTTATAGATAATATAGATAAGTAATAATACATTCTTCTAAAATCCCGCTACCAGCAGAGGTTGGGGGTTAAGGGAAAGGGATGGCTAAAAAAAAACCTTCTAATAATAAAAAATCCTACTTTCGTATGATGACTCCGAAAACCAACATACATGGAACCAGGTAGACATGCCAATCGAATACAAACATGTCAGTATTCCGTACCTTTTCAGACTGATGTGTTTAACTCTGTTTTGGTATTACAACCTAGTTGGGAATTGCGATATGCTCCTTACACCGACCAAGCTCCATCCCACCGTTTGGCATCTATGCTGCAATTACAACCCCATTTTCTTATGTTTGGCTTGGAATCGTTGCTGTTAGGTAGGATGTTTTTAAGAGCAACAACATCTTTTTATGTTTGATATTAATCCTCTAGAAAATGTTTTTTACAATTTTACTTATTATCCATTGTTACATCACTGCCCTGTTGGCAGCAATGAGCTGCAACTTTAGGAAATGTCAAATTTGATGTTGCTCCAAGCCATGCTATCCCGATTTTCAATGCATGGCTTGAAGTACCGTTTTTTATGGAAAAACAATTTCAAACAGAAGGTTATTTCTTAGAGCATCGTTTTTTCCTACATAGTGCTGATGTGGTGTTGTTTTCTGGAGCAATAGCAACAATTCCAAATAGACACATAAACATCTCCCACTGGCACGATTTTGAGTCGGCCCAGCCTGATGGTCCATTGGCCATACTATGGCTCGACATGATTTGTGTGGGCCAATGGGCCATGCTGGTTTTTGGATTTCAGGTCAGTGGGCCAGGTTGGCACAACCCACATTGTCATGACATGTTGCCTGTGGTACGGCCTAGCATGATCTACATATATATTTTATATATTTATATATACAATATATTACATAAATTATAATTATATAATAATTTAATGTATAATATATTAATAAAATAAACATTTTTTTCATTTTTATTTAACTATTGTATATATAAGCAATTGTATACTTGAAAATTTAAGTTTTATTTTCAATTTTTTAAATAAATAACTTTAGCCCGATCCATGACTCGGCCTGGCCCAAGGCTTGGCTCATGGACCAACCTAGCATAGGCCCTTGTAGACTCAGTCATGTGCCATGCTGGGCCGAGCCCCCAAAATATCTTAAGGGAGGGAAGCATGGCCAATACGACCTGTTTTACACCTCTAGATATATGGCTAGAACAGATGGCCTGAGAAACACTCTTTCAGAGCTTTGGCTGAATTTATGTTGTATGGAACAAGAACAAGCAAGTTTGGTATTAATGAACTTTGTTTATTAGCAATCATACTTAAACCGAAGGTTTTTAAAACTGACCTGAAGAATGAACCGATAAGGGGTCTGGTTTCCAAGTTGAACGGTCTAACCGTTCAAACCAAATGGTTGGCCCATTATGACAAAAATTTAAAATAATAAAAATAATAAAAACAGTCAAAACCGTTGAATGGAAGGAGAAGAGATCAAGTCTTTTTTTCATGAATTCAAATCTGCGCCCCACACCTCGCGCCCCAAAAACGCTCCACACAATTAAAGCCAGCCAAGTGTTCTCTCACATGCATTCCTTTCTCAGTGCGTGCGGAGCTAACGGCCCCAATTCACCCAAAATGAAAATTTATCTCTATTCCCGCTCATATTCTGTAAGATTCTCGAGCTGCGCTATGTCACCTGATTCCTGCACCTCCTCCATTCAAGCTGGGCAAGAAATCCGGCGTCTCTCTCTTTCGTATTGTCCTAGTAGTTTAGAAACAAATTTGGACTCCACGCAGCCTATCGGCCACCAGACAATCGATTCCGACGACCATACCGTCTTGCAATACCTCTATGTACTATATTTATTTTTTTTCTTTTTTTTGTATTTTCTCCAACCTTCCTGGTCCGAGTGGTTAAAGATAGATGTTAAACTTCAAAATACTATTATGGATCAATTCTCCGTTCATCGTGTTAAACAACAATTTCATGAAGAAATTGATAGCTCCATTCATGAATTCATGTTTCCATCCACCTTGCAGAAATCTCTTTGACATTCCATTTATAGAATTTAAAGCATCATGTTTAGAAAACTGTGAACAAAATATGTGAAATATAATATTAGTATACTACCAAACGAAAACGCAAAAGAGGATGAGCCCTTAAGTAATTGGATGGAGAGTTATTTTACTAAAACCATGATAAAAGACTCCATGAATAACCATCTTCCAAATTCAAAGAGGGAAACAATCGGAGAAAACATTACAGAAAAACAATCAAACCACTTTACAGGGTTTTGAGGAAAGAAATGAGAGAACCACGGCAGCGAGAAATATGTATGAAAACTATACAACAGAAAAAAAAAGAAAATAATAGAAGGAAAGATGCTTGAAAGGAGATCAAATAGGAACCTATTTGAAGTTCAATGCAGAACGCCCGGGACTGTAAAACCCACGATAGATCTTATTGGTAAACCAAATCTCCACGTAACCTTCATACTGAATCTCTACGCAACCTTCATTGGGAACCTTCTTGCATGCATGTAATTAGTATTTCTGGATGTATTTGGAAAATCGATTCCTACTAAAACTGAATCTTCTACCTGTATATATCGGATGTACCTTGAATGATAAAATCACGACAGTTTCCACAAAGGTTTCTTTCATGGTATCAGAGCGAGAAACAGGAGCAAGAGGTCTATGTTCTAAGACCTGGAAATCAATGGTGGTTGCGACGCAGCTCGGCACCGGCAGAATACAGACTTTGCACTCCAATCTCTAGTTCGACACTTCGTCTTCTGCAGTCGTCACTACGGCGCTCCCAGAAACCAGAATCCAGACTCGTCACCTCCATCGAAAACAGAAAGAAGAAGAAGACTCTTCGTCGTCCTCATCCCTCACTGCGAATTCAGACTTCAGAATTCCAGTTTGAGCAGTTACCAGTTGGAATAGTTCCATTGTTCTTCTGTCCCAGACTCCAGAGAGACGGAGATTGAGAAGCCTCCCAAGGCTGTGATCGGCGAAGCTCTTCGGTTTCATTCTTCTTCGGTCATCTCTGGTTTTTTTTTCAACTACCGGCTCCACCTTCACCTCTTCAGTTTCAGCTACAGAAACCGAAACCTCATCGATCTTCATTGTCTCCTCTGTTACTTCCGCTTGAGTTTGGGGCTTCGGCGTTGCTTTAGTCGCCCTCGGGGTTCTCTTTGATGGGGAGGCGTGGCCGATCCCTTCTTCACCGCACGGGGAGGCATCGACGCGGATCCCTCAGGGTTCTCTACAGAGATAGCAGAAGCCTGCCTATAAAGAAATAAGGCCCGGAGGTCGAAGGTCGATTTGAAACCCTGATTCGTATTTAAGGAAAGATACGAGATTTTTCTACAGTTTCGGTCCTCTCTTCTTTACCGAATGGTCGGAACAGTGCACAACAGTGCGTACCAGCGAATCTGAAGGCATCTCGCCGGTTTCTCCATC
Organism: Nelumbo lutea; assembly: GCF_056320005.1. NCBI lineage: Eukaryota > Viridiplantae > Streptophyta > Magnoliopsida > Proteales > Nelumbonaceae > Nelumbo > Nelumbo lutea. Next base: position 3,724,721 of record NC_142689.1, read on the forward strand.
ATGTCAGGTGGAGGTGAAGACAGTAGAAAAAGCGTAGGGAAAGACACGGTTGTTCCCTCGCCGTACTACTTGCATTCGTCTGACAACCCCGGAATGATTCTCTCACCTGTTTAGTTAAAAGGAGAGAACTATGAGGAATGGGCGAGATCCATGAGAAACGCCCTCAGAGCGAAGAGAAATCTCGGGTTCGTTGACGGAACGTTGGGTAAATCGATAGATGATTCGATCGATATCGAAGATTGGTGGATGGTGAATTCAATGCTGGTTGCATGGATTTTCAATACAATCGAACCAACCTTGCGAACTACTATATCATATACGGAGAGTGTAAAAGACTTGTGGGAGGATTTGCGACAAAGATTTTCTATCGGGAATGGACCTTGAGTCCATCAATTGAAAGCTGATTTGGCTGCTTGTAAACAACAAGGACAGACAGTGATGGCTTACTACGGGAAGTTGAAGGTCATGTGGGACGAGCTGGCAGAATATGATCCAGTACCCGTGTGTCGCTGTAGCGGTTGCAATTGCAAAATTGCTATCATACTAGAAAAGAAGCGAGAAGAAGAGAGGGTACACCAGTTATTGATGGGCCTTGATGACGCAACTTATGGCACCATGCGTTCGAATATTTTGAGCATAGAGCCGTTGTTGAATTTGAACCGTGTCTATGTAATGGTCATTCAAGAGGAAAGGCATCAAAGCATAGCCAAGAGCAAAGAAGAACAAAGTGATGTTGTGGGTTTTGCGGTACATGTTGGTGCAAAAGTAGTTGCTGCACGTACAAAAGATAAAAGCGTGAGATGTACACACTGTGGAAAATCCGGACATGAGGCAAATGATTGTTTCCAGATGAACGGATATCCAGAATGGTGGGGAGATAGACCACACTCAACCGGGAAAGGAGCAGGCCACGGGCAAAGTGGTTCGGGCATCGGGTGAGGAAGAGGAAACAAGGCAAGAGCCAACGCTTCCCAAGCAGCGGGAAGTGAGACTGGAGGACAAAAAGTTGGAACCACAAATGATCATGACCACAATGGGTTTTTGGGGCTGAGTGGAGATCAATGGACAACCCTTCTCAACATTCTAAATTCACATAAATCTAGTGAAAAACTTTCCGGTAAGAAAAATTCTATTGATTGGATAATTGATTACGGGGCGTCGTACCATATGACTGGAGAAATTGATTTATTGATTGAAGTTCGGAATATTACACCGTGTCCGGTGGAACTTCCTAATGGGAAGCAAACTGCCGCAGTAAAGGAAGGGACTTTGCATTTGGGTGGAAATATTTATCTGCATCATGTGCTTTTCGTACCAAGAATGAACTGCACCCTTATTCTGTAGCTAAATTATTGCAAGAGATAAATTGTATTGTCACCTTTACTTACAAGATGTGCGTGATACAAGACCAAACCTCGAGGACTCTGATTGGAGTGGGTGAGCAGTGTGATGGGGTCTATCAGTTTAGAGGAGCAGCACCAGTCCGAGCCAATAGAACAAGTGGAATGAGTGAATGGGAGTTGTGGCATCGCAAATTAGGGCATCCGTCTAAACATATATTATATTCTCTTCCTAAGGTAGATAAATCAAATAGTAGACCTGAAAGTGATAAGCCATGTGATGTTTGTTACAGAGCAAAACAAACTAGGGAAGTTTTTCCTGAAAGTAAACATTAAGCTGGTGATTGTTTTTCTCTAATTCATTGTGATACATGGGGGTGCTTATAAAGTACCTGCTTCTTATGGTGCCGTTTACTTTCTAACAATTGTTGATGATTATTCTCGTGCTGTGTGGGTTTACCTGTTACTTGAAAAAAGTGAAGTAACACATATTGTTGAGAATTTTTGTGCCATTGTAGAACGCCAATTTGGCATGCAAGTCAAAACTGTTCAAAGTGATAATGGAACAGAGCTTAAAAGCCTGAAGTCATACTTTGAGACTCATGGCATTTTGCATCAAACTTCCTGTATTGGAACGCCCAAACAAAATGGTCGAGTGGAGAGAAAACATAGGCATATTTTGAATGTTACGAGAGCACTAAGGTTTCAAGCAGGTTTGCCTATTCGTTTTTGGGGAGAGTATCTTGACCGTCGAATACTTGATAAATATGACACATTCTTCCGTACTTGACAGGAAGACTTTGTATGAGGTATTGTTTGGTTGTCTCTGCTATGCTTGTTGGAGCCCTCAAGATAAGGATAAGTTTGGAGCGAGGAGTAGGAAATGTGTTTTTGTAGGCTATCCCTACGGGAAGAAAGGTTGGCGCGTATATGATGTTGAGAGCGGTGAATATTTCATCTCCTACGATGTAGTTTTCCATGAAAATGTATTTCCATATGCCAATGATTTATAAGTACCTCTTGCAGACAACCCTAGCCCGGCAATTGCGGCTATAGTTGATGATGATGTTGTTCACAGCCACAAAGGAAATAAAGACAAGGGGATTGACGAAGAGGATATATGTGCAAATGATAGGGAGATCTTTCAAAATAATAATAGAAGAGAGGAGGAGCAAGGCAATAGAGGGGACGTGCAAGAAATAGAAGCTAATGGCGGTGAGGACATAATTAATGTGGATCCAGCACCGCAAACAGCACCAAAAGAGCAACTTGGCAGGGGACATTGACATCGCACACCGTCTATTTTGTTAAAGCCCTATGTAACCTACACTGCTCGATGTATGAAATACCCCATTCACACTCAAGCCAACTCTGAATCAAAGTCCTCAGGTACAAATCCCTATCCCATAGCAAATTATGTGACATGTACTAATTTATCTACTAGACATCAAGCTTTCTTAGCTGCAGGAGCCGAGCCTACTAGTTTTTCTGAGGCAGTAAAAAGTGAGAAATGGAGAGAAGCTATGAGGAAGGAAATCCAGGCTTTAGGATAATGGTACATGGACATTGGAATCTCTACCTCCTGGGAAAAAGGCCATAGGGAGTAAATAGGTCTATAAGATCAAATATAATTCAGATGGGACGATTGAATGGTATAAGGCACGCCTAGTTATCATCGGGAATAGACATGTTGAAAAATTAGATTACAATGAGACTTTTGCTGTTGTGGCCAAACTGACGATAGTCCGAACTTTCTTAGCCGTGGCAACCACTAGGAACTGGGAGTTGCATAAGATGGATGTACATAATGCTTTCTTACATGGGGATTTGAATAAGTATACATGCAGTTGCCGCTGGGATTTACGTCTAAGGATTGAACAAAAGTGTGCAAACTGAAGAAATCTCTCTATGGACTGCGTCGAGCTCCCAGATGTTGGTTCTCGAAGTTAACAATGACACTGATACAGTTTGGGTTTGTCCAATCAGATCCCGACTACTCTTTGTTCACCTATTGCAAACACGATGTTTGTCTGCACGTGCTGATATATGTTGATGACCTAATTATTGGGGGAAATGACATTGCTGCTATTGTAAAATTCAAAAAGTATCTCCATCGATGCTTCCATATGAAAGACTTGGCCCCGCTTAAATATTTCCTAGGGATTGAAGTAGATCATGGCCCTAAGGGAATATTTTTGTCACAACGGAAGTATGCCCTAAACATCATCTCAGAATGTGGACTCTTGGGAGCCAAACCAACATCCATGTCTTGCGTTGGCAAAGGGCGCTCTTATGGAAAATCCGAATCGGTATTGACGATTAGTGGGACGGTTGATCTACTTGACCATTACACGACCTGAGTTGTGTTATTGTGTTCATATCCTATCTTAGTTCATGCAAAGTCCACGACAAAAACATTGGGATGCAGCTCTACGTGTGGTGCATTATATGAAAGGATATCCAGGACAAGGTCTATTGTTCCGTTCTGATAGCGATCCGTGTCTATATGCCTATTGTGATTCTGATTGGGCAAGCAGCCCGTTGACTGGCTATTCTGTTATGCTGGGACAGTCACTGGTTTCTTGAAAAATGAAAAAACAACATATTGTGTCGTGCTCCTCTGCCGAAGCCAAATATCGTTTGATGGCTACGACAAGCTGTGAGCTGAAGTGGATGGAGAAACTTCTTTTGTCCTTTGGGGTGGCGCATGATGAACCTACGCGATTGCATTGTGACAATCAGACAGCTTTGCACATATTGTGTCGTGCTCCTCTGCCGAAGCCAAATATCGTTCGATGGCTACGACAAGCTGTGAGCTGAAGTGGATGGAGAAACTTCTTTTGTCCTTTGGGGTGGCGCATGATGAACCTACGCGATTGCATTGTGACAATCAGACAGTTTTGCACATAGCCTTGAATCCAGTATTCCACGAGCGGGCAAAGCATATTGAGGTCGACTGTCATTTTGTTCGCGATGAGCTACGACGTGGGAACATTGTTACTTGCCATGTTCAAACCACAGAGCAGTTAGCTGATATTCTGATGAAGGCTCTAGGAAAAGAGAAATTCACATATTTCCTTGGCAAATTGGGCATTCGGAATCTACATGCACCAATTTGAGGGGGAGTATTGGGAAACCAAATCTCCACGTAACCTTCATACCGAATCTCTATGCAACCTTTGTTGGGAACCTTCTTGCATGCATGTAATTAGTATTCCTGGATGTATTTGGAAAATTGATTCCTACTTAAACTGAATCTCCTACCTGTATATATAGGATGTACCTTGAATGATAAAATCACAACAATTTTCCACAAAGGTTTCTTTTAGATCTATATAAAAGCAAATACAAAAACTTATTGAAGAAAATGATAAAATATGACAAAATGATAACTAGTAACTCACAGCAAAAACGTGCAAAATGGGTTCAAAGAAACTCGAAAACAAATTACGGGTTTATATCAAAGTAGCACCGAAAGAGCTCCTAAGAGGTTGATGAAGTTTCTAAGTTGTGCAGACGGTAAGTTGCATGCACAAGGTTTTTGCGTTGTAAAACAATGACTAAGGTGGCATTTAATAAATTTGAAATCTAAAGTCTAAAATGTTAAAAAGATATTAAAAATGCCTAAAATGCGAAAAGAGGCATAGATGCTTTTATATTTTTTAGGGGCTCATGCTCAAGCTTGTTTGTATTTGACCAAACCTTTAACATCTGAAATTCTTTGATTTTACTATTTTACCCCTATAAAAAGGCAATTTGATAATTTTGAGCTGAATTTGTACTATTTCATATAAAATAATTTATCAAATTCAAAATAATATTTAATTAATGAATAATAAATAAAAATTCAATAATTAATAAAATTAATAACTAATAATTAATGATTAATAAAAATAACTAATATTTAAGGAAAAAAATATTAATACTTAATAAAAAACACAAACAAAAATTAATAACTAATAAAAAATGAAATAATTAACACTAATAAGGATACAAATTATTAGTAAAAATTAATGAAATTAATAATTAAAAAATTAAAATTAAACAAAACAATTAAAAACTAACAAAAATATTAAATAAATAACACTAATAATTACTAATTAATAGTTAATAATGTCAATCATTAATGATTAACAATTAATAACTAATACATAATATTAAAATAATTAAAACCAAATAAAGATGAAAATAATTAATAAAATCAGTAATTAATTAATAAATAATAATAATAACAGATGATTAAATACTAAATACATAACTAATATATAATAAAAATATTAAATTAATCAACAATAATAAAAATTAAAATAATTTATAATTAATACAAAAAACTTATAAAAACTAAAAACAATTTATTCAATTCAAATAATCGATTAAAATAAATTATTCAATTCAAAATATAATTTATTAAAAAAACTTAAATTCTGGTCACAAATGCGGAACCATGTCTTAAAAAGTGAATGGACCGTGGGAGGAGATAAAAAATGAAGGAAATTGTAACACACGTATTCTCCAATAGAGTTTAGTTTAGTTTACAAAGAAATATGTACATAAACGTGAGTTCAATTGGGACACCAACAACTCAAATACATGACTTTTCTAAGGGATTCTTCAGAATGCTTCGTCTTCTGCTAATTTGTCATCAACTACTTACTCACCGAGGCCATGGAAGAAGAGATCTTCTTGGCCTGAGAGAATGATCCCATATTGTTCTTGGTGTGGTGATGCAGACATCTAAGAGCGTAGTTCCATCTACAAAAACCCTGATCCTTCAAAACCTCAATTGCTCCAATGCTCACAGCTACGATCCAAGCTCTACTTGTCAAACTCATCCTCTATTTTGGATTATGAAACTTTTTTTGTTTGGAAATTGGGCAACGAAGGTTCCACATAATTGATTATGAAACATTTTGGATTATGAACTCATTTAAATAATTGATTAAAATAAGTTATTCAATTCAAAATATAATTTATTATGAAAATTATATCGTTCCCTAACTCGTCGTCTCGCCCTCGCCTGAAACTTTCCACATCTTTGATGCATCAAACGTCAGAAAGCATAGACCATGCTCATTAGTGGTTTCGATGGAGCACCCCTGGGACGATGATTGTGATTGATTAACAAAGCGAAGCCCTTATGGGTCACCACGGCGGTGCGCCCCTGGACTCACCGCTCGCGGAAGCCAACAAAGTTCAAGCCTTTTGCATCGGGAGGAAGCTCTATGACAAGCTTGATTTCTCGATTCACAGTGTTCGTTTCCCCTTTCCTCCACTGCATCCAAACTGCTTTACAGGTCATGTAGTGCTACCCCAAAAAGTTTAAGAATACGACAAGAAGCAATGTCAGATGCAGTTTGTTTGATGCAAAGGTTTGCGGCCATGAAATCTGGAGCAATCTTCAGACGCGCAAGTTTGTGAGAGAAATCAGATGCAGGCGACAATCTTCCTTCTCGTTCGTTCAAGAGAGAAAATGCAATTGAATTAGGTTTTGGGGTTAAACAGAGGTAATTCGTGCCATTTCAAATTTTTTAAAAGGGCATTTTCAACTTGTGTTGGGTCTGAAATGCATTTAAGCGCGTTGAGTGCCATGTTACAAACTTAAAATTTCATATTTGGAAACAAATTTTAGATCGGTTTTCAGACGTAACACCAAACAAGTCTGGTGTTTGAAAAGTAAGTTTTTTAGACACCAGACCTCTGAAAAGTGTTATCAAACGCCACCTAAAGTGTGGTGGGAGTGAGTCTGGTAATGTGTGTAAGAGGTGAAACGTGGCGTGTAAGTTTGGTTGTCCGATGCTGGAGAGCAAGTGTAGAGTCCAAGTTTGGTTCTCACTAAAATGAAATGACAAAGAACTGAGTCGAGAGAGAAGCGGAAATGAGATTTTTGGGTCTTTTGGGAGCTAACGAAATGAATTAACGTCCATCCCATTGGGTGAGGCATTTTTGGGGTGCGAGGCAGTGGGGCACAAATTTGAACTCTCTTGATGCCCGATTTTCCAATGTCTTTTTCTTTTCTATTAAAATTATCACACTACCCCTCCTCTCACGTGAATATTCTTCCCAGGTGCTCGTAAATTAGAAATACGCTATGAGAAGCATGTGTTCTCAAAGTTGTGTTTTTAAGAAATGACAAAGCATATTTTTGGTTTTGTTTATGTTTATGGAGTAAACGTTTTGTATTTGTGTGGCTGTAAAACTTAAAAAAGCAATTAATGAAAGTGTCTATGACACATAGGTGCCATTAGGCAGCACATCAGAAAAGGTATCAATAAAATATCTACCCGTTGGGGGAGTTTCCCGAAATAGGAGAGACGCACAGAAAAGATATGTATGAATGCACATAATGAGGTTTTTGTTGATGGGGCACCTATGTGGCACGTTTACTGGATAAACGTAAAAGGAACCACACACCCTCCAAAATCTTTATTTCTTAAGAATGAATTTTGGAAATAGCATTTCCGTCTTGGAACAAACCATTTCTCATCTTAAATGTCTTCCAAACGCATTTCTCTTTTGGATGAATGTATGGAACACGAGAAACATTCTGTTGAATGATACCAAACGGGGCCATTTATTTAAAAAAAAAAGAATACTATTTGTTTTGACACGTCATTTTTCAAGCATGCATGTATTATATTTGTTAGAAGGAAAACTGTATTTGTTTATATGAGAAAAGGATATTACATCGAGCGAGATCAAGCTCCCAAACGAAAGACTGAAGGGACCAAAACTATTTCATTTAAACCCATACACAAATTTTACAAAAAAAAAGGCCACTCTATTTTAGACTCAAAACTACACGAACAAAGGAAATATAATAAAAAAAGTGGCCTTAACGCCTGAATTACCGCAATATGCCAAAAGAAATCACAAGATAGAACTTCCAGCCATGAAAGACCACACCTATGGAGAATAATCCTCCAAACGCTACAAGAAAAAGGACACAAACCAACAAATGATCGTGGGATTCTTGGTCTTGATGACAAAAAACACAAGAGAGATCACAAACACGTACTCCATGGGAACTCAACTGATTCTCAGTAGACAGAACCCAACAGTTAGCTAACCAAGCAATGAAGGAGTCATGGTTGTTGTCGCTGCCTAAGGCAATTCCATGTTGACTTCACCATGAAGGAGTCATGAGGAGTCGGCAGCCAAGCAACTATGTCCTCCTGGTTTTTTAAAATTGAGATGGAAAGAGTTCAACCCAAAAGGATTTAAGCAAGGGAAACCGAGACTCAATTGGGCTTCATCTGTGATCCTGGATCATACAACTTTCTGTAGCCATCCTTGAGGTATGAATGATTCCACACTAGGCGACTTCAGGGATTTCGCCTAGAATACCTTTGTCGTGCCAAGGATCAAACCATAACAATGTACTTTTATAATTTCCAATGAAATACCGAACATGAGGTTGAGCATCAATTGTGGAGTGGAACAATGTCCAAAGTTTTGATATGTATCAGCCGATAGTGTCATATCGGGGGCTTTTTGATACGCCCTTATAATGGATGTTTTGGGTCAGACCATGTTCACGGGGTAAGCGGGCCTTAAACCGATTTCTTTGAATGAACCAGATAGGAAAAAAAACCTTAAAAATGGAAAAGCGAGCCTCGATATAGGCTGATACACCCCTACTGGCATATTGGCCTGTATCGATATTTTGAACTTTTGATTAGAGTAGGCTATGAACTGCCCAAGCACAACAAGCTGCATTTTACATGTATAATTTAAAAATATTTGTTTTTCATTTTATGGTCATTTTACGTGTATAATTTAAAAATATTTGTTGCAGATTAAATCCAAATATGATAAAAAAAATGTGACATAATAATCAAATGTGAATGCAGATTTGAATCCAATTTGTTTACAATTTTACTATCCACATTATGTGTGGGGTTGGTTTAGATCCAAGCTAAACCTAGCCTATAAGAAAATAGTTGTTTGAGCCTGAAAATTTTGTAAGTCTAGCTGGGTTTGGGCTAAGTTATAAGTGATCATCACTGAGTAGGAGTCTTATGATTCGTATCTTATAGTTGCATTAAGCAATACATAAAGCCATAACCAAATACAATGGGGAGAATGACTGATCAGTCCATGTCAGAATTTTGTAACCCCACCGTATAGGGGGGTGAATCCTGATCGTGAATTGATGCCAAATTTACGGGCAGGATGTGCCTTATAGGGGGGCTACTAGTGGCCTACGGGCAGAATTCATTAAGAATTCTGCATTCGGTTGTAGAGTACTTAACCAAATATATTAATATGAAAACCCATCACTAAAATAGTGCTTTGTGACCCAAATTAGATGACACCCGAAGAGCATTTGTCTTTTCACATGCTACTTAAATAGCAGGTTAACGGTAGGTACTAAGTTGGCATGTCTTGAAAGTTTAGGTACTGGATTGACATGTTTTAAAGTTTGGGGACTAAAGTGAGACTAGGCCCAAAATAGAAGATAATAATCTGCAATTTTCCTTGAAATTAATTATAGAAAGTAGAAAAAAGGTTTATAAAACTATTAAAAAAATATGAGGGAGGTTTTCATAATTTACTTTTTCTTTTTGGATAAAGTGTAGATTACTACATTATAATTTAGGAGTAGTAGCAATTAACCCTTTAATTTTAATTTGCGACAAAGACCCTCTCTCCATTGAATAAGTTATGGTAAAAAGTTAATTTACCAAAATACTCATTCCATAAAATGGAATATATATATATATATATATATATATATATATATATATATATATATATATCAATATGGAATTGCAACAATACAATGTAGGGCTGTCCATGGGTGGGTTGGGTTGGTTTACTGGTGTTTTTCCAATCGATTCGACTTGGTTGTGTTGCTTAAAGATGAAACAAAACCGACCCTATACTAAGTAAAACCGACCTGATCGATTTGGGTCAGTTTTGTGATATTCAAAGTATCTCTTGGCCTTAAAAACCCAATATGGAGAAAATTGGTAATTGAAGTTCAAATCAATGCCAATACAAAGAAAAGAAGAGTCAAAGAAAGTTAAAGAAAGAATAATGAAATTTAGAAATTGGAAGAAGACTTTCAAGCTTAGAAAAAAAGGACACCTATTTGTCATTGCCTATTTGGTGTAAAAGACAATAGAAAGTAGAGATATTTCCTTTAAACCTTTCAAAAGAAATGCAAGAATCTATCAAGTTAATATTTCTAAAGGAGTAAAGGTGTAGGGAGTAGGACTAGGGATTCCTTGCCTTACGATGCTTGCCATTAATGGTATTCCTAAAGATAACACTAAAAATTAAGTTAGGTTGTAAGTAGGATAGAGACAAATTAGTTAAGTAATAACTAATAAGTAATAAGTAGTTATATAACTCAGTTCTATTCAGTTTGGTTTTGGTTGTGAAAACTGAAACCAAACTAAACCATCGGTTTACCATTTTTTGCAACCCGAAACTGACCATTGGTGAAGAAAAACCGGTTGACTTAGGTTGAATTAGACCAGGTTGGGTCTTGTTATGAACAACGCTCATACAATGTGCAATTAATATCAACTGAGTCGCTAGTAATAAATGGAAATTGAAAAATGCAAAAAATATTAAAAAAAGGGTAATTTGGAGATTTGTAAAAATTTAAACAGTTACACAGACTGACGGAATTCTAATGAGGGGGTCCTTTTCAGAATCTAAAAATTTAGGAGGTAGTTTAGGGGAATTGCCACTATTCCAAAGAGTACGTGTAGTAAATTTCCCCTTCTTTTTTCTGAACTAGGATCTCCTGCCAACAAACGGTTCCAACACTCAACCAACTTGATATTACACCACATATCTCACTTAAGTCCACCTTGCTATGCACGAAATGTACAGTGCCAGATGGTATTGTTAGGGTGTTAGAACGTTTTTTGTTGATATGCTCTGAACTCTCTTTTCCTTAATTCTTCGTGGGCTAAACTAGGGCCCGTCACTGTCTACCAACAATATCTACCACCGCACATCTCATCATAAAATTGGGACCCACTATAAAAGTGATTAAGTGAGACTCGCCATGTATAAGATGTGCGGTGTGAGATCTTCTTCGTAAAGGGTCGAAACGTGTTTTGTTGGCAGAAGATCCTATCTCGCTTCCCGTAACCAGTGACAGCGGGTTTTGATCCAAACAAATTCCCAAGTCTCCACTACCAGTTTGCCGAAGGAGGAAGAAAAAGGGAACAGAGTAGAATCATTATTGAGAAGAAAGGGATAAACATGGGCGATCCTTACTGGAGATATGGCTCTGCTGCAGATAGAGGTTTCCTTTTTTTCCTCCTCAGAGCTCAGTTTTTATTTTAAGCATCTGTGTATGTTCTATATTGTATCTTTTTTTTTTTTCATCTTCGTTCAAACATAATTACTCTAAAATCGCGACACAGTAAGTCGAAATGTTTACTGTTGAATATTTTTGTGCGTTCTACTTATTTATTTGACCTGATTCATACTCCATGTCGGGTTCAATAAGGGTGCCAACGTTTTAATCAAGCAGAAGAGCTATGCAACATCTAAACCGAATACACAATCATTTGAGAAGCACTGAATTTTCTCCTAGTTGGTTGCTGTTTTTAATCAGTTTTTTGAAGTTTATATTTAGTTTTCTTTTCTATCGCGAAAGTTCACTCACTCAAATACGGCCTTATAAATAACTGAAACTCAAGAAGGAAGAGGTATTCTACATATTTCCATCTAATTAGACTATCCTACAATTGGCAGTGTATTGGCTATTTCTGCACAATCATTGGTAACTACTAATGACTTACGTGAAAATGTAAATTCTCGATTTTCAATTGCTCATGGCCCTATAAATGGCAATTTGACCTCTTTTTTTTTGCGTATGTGATGAAGACATTTTGTTAATATTAGAAGGGTTGAGCTCAGTAGTCATCATCTTCTACGAAAAGATGACCTAGCAAAGCTTCTGGTTAGAGAGTAATGGGCCATACATAATAAAGAAAGACCCTCCCTGTATCTTGAATGTGTTTAACTTAAAGACTTACTGTCTGCGAGGGTATGCTTTGGTTGACAGTTCGGCAATAATGGCTACAAATGGGCCTTGATTATTCGATTATCCATAAAACTTTTACTTCTAGATGTTGGCATCACATCTTTCTTGCCCTCAACTATTTCTCACAATGGTCATTGTTTGACATGATTCCGATTTCATTCATGTTACTAAAGATTTTTTTCTTGTTTAATTATCCTTTTTTCTTTTAAATGCATATCAGTTAATGATAGGGCTTACTTCCTCTTGTTGGTTATCCATTTGTGACAGAGGGTGTTCCAAGAGCCTGCTTTCCTGGGTACTTGTCTTCTGACACCTCTTCGTTGGCATCTCATCGCTTGTGGAACTCCAATGATTTTCGAGGATCGTCATCAGAGTACCTGCAGAATGATGTAAAAATTACACATTGCTGTGACTTTTTGTGTCTTTATTCTTAATGTTTTTTTTGGTACACTTTTAATGGGAAACATATACTTTTGCTAATGCCAGATCTTACCACGACCCGGGTCTTATGGTTTAGATCATCTGACTGGCACCAACAGTCGTGTCACACCAGGATTTGGTGGGCTTTCAACTGGAGCAAGCATAGTGCCACCTCTAGAAGATCCAGCATTGATTAGCCAAAGACGGGATATTGCACTAGGCATCAGTCCTGGTATTCCTGACATACTTAATGAAAGGCCCAATTCTTTGAGAAAATCTGAGGGTCTGCAAGGAGAGGAATCAAATATTCTCTTTGTTGATGGACTTCCAAATGATTGTACTAGAAGAGAAGTAGCTCGTATCCTATTCATTCTTTTTTTAGTTTTATGGCTTCTATTTTGTCATTTTTTGTTGCTTTCTACTTGTTCTGCTTTGTTCATTACATTTTACTCCTTGACCTTCTGTTTGAAGATCTTTTTCGTCCTTTCATTGGCTTTAAGGAAATTAGAGTTGTTCACAAGGAGCCAAGACGTGTATGTCTATTTATTTGCTTGTTTATTGAATTTTTATCTTGTCAAAACTGTTAAGTGGTATTGACTACCCGACTCATTTTTTCCTCCCATAACTTCCTTGCTGACTCAATTGTTTTGTAATGTAGGGATAGATTATGCTATTAAATTTCCAGCTTGTTCTATATATGTATTTTTTTTTGCTTTTCGATTGTTCTTCTGCTATATATGCATGAAAATCTCCTAAAACAAACAAGCAGTTATACTGGACAGAGAAAACTACAATAATTCTCATATCTATTGACCCTGTTCTTTGTTTATCACCAAACTATTGAATTAAGATATTGGTTTACAAATTGACTAGTTAAGAGTGGCTATCTAAATGGATTTAGCATGAAGTCAGGTGACCTAATATGCAGTCTTTTTTGGACAGCTATTTTTAGTGATAGCAAATGCCATTTGACCGAATAGTCCTACTTTACTAGTATTCTAAGTGTTTCAAATGATTTAACTTGATGGTTATCTTTGTCACTAGATTGTATAAGTAGAAACAATAAAGAAAATATCACAATTATATAGAATATATTATACTGCAAGTGAACCAAGTGGATTTTCTTTCATATGTAACATTGCAAAGTTATTTCTTGGCTACTTTATATAAAGGTTGTGCTGTTATTTCTTAAAAATTTCAAAATCTGCTTTTATGTGGAGAATCTATGACTTAATGTGAAAGTCAACAACCATATTTTTCTTAAGAATACTGAAGAATATCTGGTTTGTTGCAACTTTTTGCATATCATGCTTAATGCTTTCATCCATGTATTACCAGTTGAATTTATCCACGGGTAGGGGGTTCATTTATCTTTCCCCCTTTTGTTGTGTGTTTTACCATCTCCATGTAACTCTCCTAAGCCTATTATGCAATCATATAGTGTTGGTCATTCCCCTTTTAATTACTAAAGCAGAAATGTTACTGGAAATAAATCTCTCACCCTTCCTTGGTAGGAGTCTTCTCTGTGAATGGAGCTGCTAAAAGCCCAATTAATGTTTTCATCTCCATTCAGTAGAATAATATTTATTTCTCATGGCTACAATTAGCAAGAGACCTTCCCTCAGACCTCAATGGGATGTTATTGCAAAATAATGACTGAACAAGAAGCATCAAGAGAAACTAAGGAAGACAGGAGCATATTGTAGAAGTTATTTGTTAGCTCCACTAGCTTCTTACCCGAAGCCGCTAAACCTAGAGGAAGGAGCCTTTTCTGCATAGCTACTAGGTTGAAGATTCACCTTTTATGGTACTATAAACTGATAAAGCATCAAGAAAAATGTGTTAGAAGGATGGTGTAGACTTATGTGTTAACCTTGAAAACTACAACTTTGGGTTTTGTAGAGGGTTAAGGGATGAAGAGCTAGGTTAAATGGAAGGCTTGTTGCATCTCCTCGATACAGTTTACTTGGAATCTGATAAACATGATAGACAGGTTTGGGCTCCCTATCCTAAAGGTTTGTTTTCTTGTGACTCCTTTTTTAAGTCCCTTTGTCAGTCTCCCAATCCATAGGATTTTCCTTCAAAGGAGATTTGGAGTAGGCCTAACCCCCCCCTCAAAAAAAAAAGTGCCTTTTGTTGGGAGATGTTTTATGGAAAGAGAATTGATGCTTTTTATGCAAATCTCATGGTGAAAGCTTTTACCACTTACTAATTTGTTGCTCTTTTTTTGGACATTTGGGATTGGTGTTTCTCTTTGTTTGGATGCAAGTGGGATCTGCCTATGAAGGTTAGTATGCTCTTCAACTCATCCACTTTTGCTTGGCCTAAAAAGAGAGGTAGGATCATGTGGAGATGTATCTGGGCAGCTGTGATTTGGACTTTATGGGAAGAAAGCAGTGCCAAAATTTTTCAAGAGGAGAGAAGCAATCAAAAGATCAAAGATTTTGTGTTGATTAGAGCAATACATTGGATTAGAACATGGGATATATTTCACCAATTCTCCTTCAATAATATATGGAGGAATTGGTTGGTGGTGACAAGAAGCTACTCTACAAAGCCAAAGGAAGACTTGGTATGGATCCCTCCTCCTGAAGGATATTGGAAGCTGAACTTTGATGGGAGCACCAAGATAACCCAAGTCTATTTGGAGTAGGAGGGGTTCTAAGAGAGAAACAAATTTGTGTTTTGTTTTGGGATCAGTGTGGGCAGGGGGTTCAGCTGGAGCTGAAATTCTTGCTGCTTTGCAAGGAGCCTAGATTGCAAGTGAGATGTATGTGGAAATGATTGAAGGTGATACTAAATTAGTAGTAGGGTGGATGAAAGATCCGAAGACTGAAATGTGGTGATATAGAAATGAAATCAAGAAATTCAAATGACCGTTTCCAATAAAAAATCAAGAAATTCAAATGGTTAAAAGGAATATGAATGTGAGAATACAATGGGTGAGGAGGTTGGGTAATGCATTGGCTGATTGTTTAGCTATAACAAGGGATGAATAAGGCTTCATTAAAATAGAGTTTTAAAGGCGTGGGAGGTTACAGTGTTTTAAAGGGATGAATAGGACTCCAAGTGAGCCCCCCCCCTTTTCTAGTGATATGCATCTTCATTCTTCCAAATATAAAAGATTTTTATTAAAAATAAGGAAAAATGAGGTCCTCCTTCCCCTTCTCCCTCCTTCCTCCTTATCCCCCCTCCTCTTAAGTAGGCTTACGCCTCTTGCGTTATGAACTATGCCTCATGCCTCTAGGTAGTGGAACGCCTCACGTCACACCTCTGCGTTTTAAAACATTGCATTAAAACATGTCAACTTCTTAGCTGAAGCTAGTAAATCTAGAGGAAGAAACCTTAGTAAAGAAGCGTCTATATTCTCGGTCCACCTTTCTCAAGGCTCTGGGTATCTGGGACAAACATTCAGCAATAGTCTTCTAGTGAAAAGAATATATTTTTGATGATTAGTCAAAATAATGGTGAACTTCAAGTTATTGACAGAGAGCCCAGGACTATACGTGTTTAATTTCATGATGATGTTTTATGCATTACAACTCTATGGACCTTTGTCAAATTATCTTGGGAAAGTGATGGATGGACAGGGGAAGTGGTGCAAATGTGAGCCTAGTAAAATTAGTATAGTCTTTGCCAAGGTTCAAAATTTCGTCATGTATCGGCTGATTCATATTGTTCCAGCAAGTTTTCGGCACGGTACATCGTACCAAATTGAATGTGCCGTATCTATTCGTCATATCGAGGCCGTATCGTGCCCGTATCGTACCCGTATCGTTGAGTATTAGTGCGGTAGCGTATCGGCTGATACAATACGATTTACTATGGCGGAAACGCAAATAAAACTCCCTTCGAAAGAGGGTTTCTAAACCCATTTTAGAAGCCCTCTTTCTTTCCAAAACCCTTTAAAAAGCTTTTTAACCTTTTTAAAGACTCAAATCTTGTAAAAATTTGCCAAAACATCCATAAATTTGCAAGATTCAACAAGTTTTTCAAGGTTGTGAAAAAAGGAATGAAACTAAATATGTTTTTTCAAATTTCTTTTACCATTTTCAGCCAATGTTAGAAAAGATAAGGGGAAAGAAAGTGGTTTGCCCCCTCCCCCAGACCTTTTTTTTTATAACAACTACTGTGCATATTTATTTTTCTTAATATAAAAGTTTTTTATTAAAGATAAAGAAAAAAAATGAAATCCCCCCTTCCTCCTTCCTCCTTCCTCCTCTTAAGGAAGCTTACACCTCTTGCATTCTGAACTATGCTTCACGCCTCTAGGTAGTGGAATGCCTCTGTGTTATAAAACATTGATATTTATTTATTTTTTAATTTTTAGAATAAAATATGCAAAATAATTATTTCATCTATTATGTCCATAAATCTATTCAATTTTTTGGTACATATTTACTTTTCATAATTTTAATTTAATTGTTAGAATAAAACATGCAAAATAGTTATTTGAATAAAAATAAATAATTATTTAGCTTTTAGAAAATTAGAATAAAACATGCAAAATAATTACTTGTATGTCCATAATTAGATAGTATGTGTTAGAATTCAGGTCTGCCTTAGAGTTCGGCCTGACTGAGTTCAGTTATGTAGAAGAAGAAAGAGTGATAGAGAAAGAGAGAAAGAGAGAAAGAGAGAAGAGAGAATTCTGGTTCGAACTGAAAGAGTCAACATGACTTCTCCCAGTCGGCCTGTAAGTATTTATATTATTATTAAAACATAACTGAAAAGACCTGTGTCCTTACTTAAGTTAAGAGCACATGTTTCAACACAACATTACAAATCAACAACATCAATCAAGGTATAAAGACAGAAATACCCCTACGCTAACACTCCATTCAACACCTTCTCCCTCACAAAGTGACAGTTAACCTCAATGTGCTTGGTTCTTTCATGAAACACTGGATTAGAGGAGATATGAACTGCAACCTGATTATCACAATAGAGCTTCATTAGAGTGTTAATGTTGTACCCTACTTCCTGTAGAAGGTTCCTTAGCCACACTAATTCACAAGCGGTATGCGCCATAGCCCTATATTCTGCCTCTGCACTGCTTCTTGCCACAACTGTCTGCATCTTACTTTTCCATGTCACCAGGTTACCTCCTAGAAACGTGCAATAACATGTAGTAGACCGCCTATCAGACATAGAACCGGCCCAATCAACATCAGAATACCCTTCTATTTCAAGTTTTTCCCCCACTCTTGTATATCAGACCGCGACCCGGGGCCCCTTTCAGATACTTCACAATTCTCAGAACCGCATTCCAATGAGGAGTCAAAGGTTTTGCATGAACTGGCTTACCACATTAACTGCAAATGAGATGTCTGGTCTGGTAATGGTTAGGTAGTTCAGTTTGCCCACAAGTCGTTGGTATCTGCCAGGGTCTTCAAACACTTCACCCATATCACTGCTTAGCTTGGTATTTGTGTCCATGGGTGTTTCAGCTAGTTTGGCACCCAACAAGCCTGTTTCTTCCAGCAAATCAAACACATACTTCCTCTGGCACAGGTTAATCCCATACTTGGATCTCACTACCTCTATCCCCAATAAGTATTTCAGTTTACCCAAATCCTTTGTCTGAAAGTGATCCTGCAGATAAGTCTTCAGCCTATCAATACCAATGTTTTTATTCTCAATAATAACAATATCATATACATACACCACCAATAGTATTTTTCCTCCCGGAGAGTCATGACTAAATACAAAATGGTCAACCTTGCACTGTTTCATGCCAAACTTCATTACCATCTCACTGAACCTACCAAACCATGCTCGAGGAGACTGTTTAAGTCCATATATAGCCTCCCTTAGTCTGCACACCTTACCATCCTCCCCCTGAGCAACAAACCCTGGAGGTTGCTCCATGTAGACCTCCTCGAGTAAGTCACCATGCAAAAAGGCATTCTTGATAGCAAGCTGATATAGTGGCCACTCATACATGGCTGCAAGAGAGATCACAACACGAACTGACCCTATCTTAGCAACCGGTGAGGTCTCTGTGTAGTCAATGCCATAGGTTTGGGAGTACCCTTTTGCAATTAATCGCGCTTTCAGGCATTCAACACTACCATCAGGCAGATACTTAACCGTATAAACCCACTTACAACCAACAGCTTGCTTCCCAGGAGGAAGAGCAGCGAGGTCCCAAGTATGATTATGATGAAGGGCTGGAGAGGCAAGGGCTTCCTAGACATCTTTAGGAACAATAACTGATGATAACAAGGTAACAAACTGGCGATGGGAAGCGGAAAGGTGAGTAAGAGAAACATAATTAGAAATGGGATGAAGGGTGCAAGTACGTTTACCTTTCCGCAAAGCAATGGGTAGATCAATCTCAGATGCCAAGTGGGGTTCTGGTGCCGAATCCGTCGACGGAGATGTAGCCGGAGGAGTAGTAGCCGGTGCACGTGGGCGATGTGTATACACATGACGGATAGGTGGGCGCTCAACAGGTGGTGGCACCGGAGGCAAGGATTTGGTCACAACTGGAACAAACTGAGGATCGACAACGGGAAGTGGAATGGGAGGAGGTGATGAGGAGGAAGAAGCATCACCAGACCCCAAAAAGAACGGAGTCGACTCAAAGAAACTAACATCAACACACACAAAGGATCGTCGAGAACCAGGATGGTAACACCTATACCCTTTCTGGGTCCGAGAATAGCCAAGGAAGATGTACTTGAGAGAACGGGCATCAAACTTGTCGTTCCCATGACCCAGATTATGGACAAAACAAACACACCCAAAAACTCTCGGCGTAAGAGGGAATGGAGACAAAGAGGGAAACAAGACCTGAAACAGAGACTGACCATCAAGGATGAACGTGGGCATCCAATTAATCAGAAAACAAGAGATAAGCATTGCATCACTTCAAAAAGGTTTGGGAACATGCATGTGATGCATTAGGGATCTTGCTGTTTCAAGGAGATGGCGATTCTTTCTCTCACCACCCCGTTTTGTTGTAGGGTGTAGGTACATGAGGTTTGATGTATAATGCCGTGTTGGTTCAAGTATTCCTGAAATGATGAGGATAAATATTCGCGGCCATTATCAGAACGAAAAAACTTTGATGTGGGTACCAAATTGGTTACGAATTTCAGCATAAAATTTTTGGAAAATGGTAAACAATTCACTTCTTTCTTTCATTAAATAGAGCCACGTCATCATTGAAAAATCATCCACAAAAATGACAAAATATCTGTATCCATTATATGACATTACTTTATAAGGACCCCAAACATCTGAATGAACTAAAGAAAAAGGACTCGACACACAGTTATCAACCCTAGAACTAAAGGGAACACGATGGTGTTTCCCAAACTGACACGACTCACAATCCAAAACAGAAAGCTGGCTCAAGGACGAAACCAAGGACTTCAAGACTTTGAGCGACGGATGACCAAATCAGCAGTGCCACTGGAGAGGAGAAAGAGATGACTGGAGAGCTGTTGAAGTTCTACCACCACCACCATCAAGATAATACAGTCCACCTGCTTCATGCCCTCCACCAATCTTCATCCTCGTCTTGAGATCCTGAAAGACACACAGAAGGATAAAAGGTAATGGAGCAGTTAAGTGGTTTGGTCAGCTTACTAACAGACATAAGGTTAAAAGGCAATTTAGGAACATACAGAACTGATGAGAGGGATACAGGATCTAGGTCAACATTACCAACACCACAAATTGAGGATGTGGAACCATTAGTAAGGGTGACAGATTGTGATGTTGAGCAATGAGATAAGGAGGAAAACACACCTGGAGTTCCAGTCATGTGATCGGAGGCTCTAGAGTCAATGATCCAGGGATTGGGTGTAGATGCCAGACAAGCCATACCTGAGTGAGCAAAAGTCGCCGTGTTCTGCTGTGATTGGATAAACCTCTCATATTCATCACGGGGAACACTCACCATTTCCTTCATGGGACTATCTGTGGATGTAGGAGGCAACTGGTCAGATGAATGATTCTCCTGTTTAAAGCTGGAACTCGAGTCACCGATCGCGGCATGATTGGCCCAGGTTGAGGGAGGACCATGTAAACCATAACAATAGTTGATGGTATGTCCATCCATACCACAATGAGTGCACTTCCTCGGGCTTGAGCTACGTCCTCTACCACGAGCTCTCCCTGAATCTCTGCTCCCAGTACGACCACCACCACGATTATAAGTAGACCCACCAATGCCACTTCGGCCATATGCAGAACCACTACCAACACCACGGCCAGACTGAGCTCCCCGAGCTCCACTTCTACCACCACGGCCTCTCGATGCAACAAAGGCAGATCTATCTGAGATATTAGAGTTCTTAGTAGATCCGATAGAAATCCTCCGAAGTTGAGCAAATACCTCTTCTAGGGACAGAAGAGCTGATCCCCCTAATATTTGAGCCCATACTGGTTCATATTCAGACTTTAGTCCCACAAAAAATCTAGTCACATCAAGCTGCTCTCTCTGTTGTTGATGAATCTTGACATCAGAAGTGAGAGGATGATAGACATTCAACTCATTACGTATGTTCCTCATGTTGGCATAGTACTTCTCAAGACTATGATTGCCCTGTTGCAGATTAAAGTACTCTTGATAAAGCTGATAAACTCTGGTTGTATTGTCCTGCCCCGAATACAATTTTTTCGCATGGTTCCACACGTCTTTGGCAGTATCAAGGAACATGAAGTTCACACTAATCCTGGGTTTCATACTGTTCCACAACCATGTGATGATCTGAGCGTCCTCTTGCTCCCAATCTTCATACTCATGAGAGTCAGAGGAGGGTTTCTCCTCTCTGATATGTTTTACCTTCTTCTTTGCCTTTAGAAAGACTTCAACGGATTTAGCCCAAGGCACATAATTCTCTCCATTTAACTTAATGAAGGTCATCTGAACATTCAGGTAGGTTGTAGGCACCATCACACTAGGTTTATAATCATTACTGTCTCCCATTATGTTATCACCAATTCTGCACACTTGCTGAATTCTATTATCATTGAGATCTGCACACTACACACCACTAGGTCACACCTGTCACACTAATTGCAGCACTAATTGTTGCTGGAATGTGTACTCTTTACACCACACACCCTGCTCACACAACTACCTGAAATCTCACCACTATATGATCGTATCTCTTCCTTCAACATGCACAAAGAAACCAGCATAAACCCTAGCACTTACTGGTCGAAACACTAGCAAATGATCTGAAACACACCTCTTATTTAATCCATAACTGATATCAAGAACTGAAATCTCTTACCTTATCGCTGAAGTAACACCCATGCGAGCAGGAGAGCAGTCCACACACAATAGCCGCTTCACACACAACAGCCACACACAGTTCGGCCCTCTATTCTTCCTCTACTAGGAGAGGGCGATCTCAGAAATCACAGCAACCGACCACATACGACCTGATTGGAGGCATAGAGACCCCCAAGTGAAGAGGGCGATCACTCCTTTTCAGCCCTTTCCCTTATCTCCAATCGAACACAGAAAAAAAGAGGAAAACCCTAGATAGGGTGCGCAGAGAATGAACCCTAGGCAAGCAGAAATCTAGGCAGATTTAACCTAGCTCTGATACCATGTTAGAATTCAGGTCTACCTTAGAGTTCGGCCTGACTGAGTTCAATTATGTAGAAGAAGAATGAGTGATAGAGAAAGAGAGAAAGAGAGAAAGAGAGAAGAGAGAATTCTGGTTCGAACTGAAAGAGTCAACATGACTTCTCCCAGTTGGCCTGTAAGTATTTATATTATTATTAAAACATAATTGAAAAGACCTATGTGGCCTTACTTAAGTTAAGTGCACATGTTTCAACACAAGATTACAGATCAGCAACATCAATCAAGGTATAAAGACAGAAATACCCCTACGCTAACAGTATGTTTCTATTCCCAACTTCCCGTTTATTGATTATAATACGTTTTTTCATAAAACTCACTAAAATGTGTTATTTTTATGCATAAATAGCTCAATTACGTCTTATATTTAGTGATATTGATGTTTATTTATGATTTATTAGAGTATTCATAGCATTTCCATGTGTTTCCATGCGTATCTTAATTTTTCGTCCGTATCCATGTGTATCCAAGGCATATCCTGATACGTTTCTTAAATTTGCCTTTCCAATACGCATAGCGTTTCCGATACTTTGAACCTTGGTCTTTGCACGATATTCTAGCAGGACGATTATGAGGAAATACTCATTATTGAAGAAATTGTAAAAGAAAAGAATGCGAAAGTGATGGGTTATTTGGAAATAAAGCCAGAAATCATTTTGAATAGTGATATTACTTATTTGTCTCTTTATTTGAGGAGATTTATGACACGGTCAAATTGAATAAAAAGTTTCTTTGTGGTTCATTGCAGTTGTAGAACTAAAATACAAAGCTTGCAATTTAGAAAGCCAAGATCTGTACATGGTATGAGATTTTCAGCAACTGTGAGGCTACATACATAATCTTCAACTTTGAGGATAAGAGTAGGATACTAGAAGATTGGAGATGGACTGTTATATGTTCATGTCGAATTTAAAGATATGTCAAGGGCTTCTTTTGGGTCAGACATTTGATTATCTTTTGAGATGGGGGGGGGGTATAATTGTAACGATGTCATTTGATTACCTTTTGTGATGTATATACTTATTATCACAAAAAAAGCAATTGCTTTATTTTATTAAGAAAATGGTTGGTTATTGATCAAAAGAAAATGTGTATAATTGCTTTGTTTTGATTGGTTTGAGTTAGTTCTCACTTCTCAGCTGAGAAGTGCTTGTCATTGTTCCTTTTTATTTCATAAAGTTTCCTTTTTTCTCTTGTTATAAAAAAAGGTCTTCAGCTTTGGAGAGAATGGTGGGGTTTAATGATCAAGAAAGTGCATAAAATTTTTGTCAACCTTCACTGTATCAAATAAGTCTCTTCAACATCCTAACTTATGCAAAGTAGGCGGTTTATATTTTCTTTTTTCCCTTTGATAATTGAAGAAAATCATCTCTGAAAGAAAAATAGGAAAGGAGTTTTATAGGCTTGTGCAAATACCACAAGCCAAAAGTGCCAGGGCAGTTGGTGTAAACTTAAGAGCAATCTTTTCCCCCTGAAGAGTCGGTGATTGATGTAGGATGAGTGGTGAAAATATTGGGTTTCTTAGGTTTGTCACTTTCTTCCCTGATTGAAGTGGTCAAAACACATCTATTTCTAGCCATGAGGGGCTTTATTTTGTATGGTGGCTACTTATAGAGCTGGGGAATTGTTTTCTGATTGCCTTTCACTACTCGGGTAATCTTTTCCCCTGGAGAGGTGGTGACTGATGTAGGATGAGTGGTGAAAATGTTGGGTTTCTTAGGTTTGTCACTTACAGTGGATATGGCTTTAAATAGAATGGGTTGGCAAAACAGGAATCATGTAGCCGATCCCATATAGTTGGGATAAGGCATGAATGATGATGATGAGGTTCGTCACTTTTTAACCTGATTGAAGGGGTCAAAACACATCTGTTTCTAGCTTTGAGTGGCTTTATTCTGTATGGTGGCTATCTGTAGAGCCAGGGGGTTGTTTTCTGATTGCCTTTCACTGTAGAGCAGTGTTGCATGGATTTGTACACAGAAATCAGAACCTGACATACGTTGGTGTTTGACTCAGCAAGCCAGAATGTGTAGGCATGAGTGCCACCTAGGTTGTTTGAAATCTTTATTGTGACTTGTGACAATAAGAAATATGTTCAAATGCTTGGCCTGCAAATATGAAAGTTTAAATTACCAAAGCACAATCTTTTCTCACAGAGACAACTGCTAGAATTTAGGTAATTTTTTTATTAATGATACAATTAAGGACAGTTATTTTTACAGGACTCTGCAGTTAACATTAACTAGGGTTGATCATCCATTTCGCTCAATGCAGTTATAAGAGATCTTATATATATATATATAACAATTTTTCTACAACAAAGTTTCTGTTTTTTATTGTGTAAGCAACAAAGTTTCTGTTATTAGCATAACTTATATTTATTATATATAACTTTGCCATTTCTCTTGAAAACCTGGCTTTAGTGATAGGGCTTCAAAACTTGTATTCTTGAATTGGTATTTATTTGCAAAATGTAACATTATTAATATGAATTAATTCTTTTGCTGTTTTGTTGCATCTCTCTCTCTCTTTCTCTCTCTCTCTCTCTCTCTCTCTTTTATTTCTTTATTCAGTTCATTGTGAATCTCTTAAACTGCAGAGTGGGGATAAGGCAATGGTCTTGTGCTTTGTTGAGTTTGATGATTCAAAATGTGCTCTAACTGCTCTTGAAGCTCTTCAAGGTTTGTCAAGCATTTTTAATAATCTCTGATCTAGCTTTTAGCTTATTTCTTATGAAAATAGTTCCATATTTATATTGTGCTTAATCTAGTGTGGTTTTATTGGTGCCCAAACATTGACTTGGACTGAAATTTGGGACCTCCCGCAGGTTATAAGTTTGATGACAAGAAACCAGATTCCCCTGACTTGAGGATCCAGTTTGCACGATTTCCTTTCCGTTCACTGACTGATCGTGAAGATCGACGACTTGGAGTTCCGCGGTAATCAATAGTCAGAAAGCTCAGCTTTAATGCTTGATTTGGCCAAGGATATTCCTCTCTTTGAAAGACTACCGGAGAATATAGAATCAATGATTTCTAGAGAGATATACTTTGGGTATTTACGTAGATATTTGACCGATGTAAGAGGCCTTCGGGAGAAAATCCATGACGACTATTGTGTAACATAGTTGTCACTCTGTAGTCGTAGCATTGAATATTGGTGACTGCCTGCTGAACAAATTCATTTATTTTACATGCTAAACTAATGGGTACATGAAAATGCTCCTCGTTTAAAGGGGTTCTTTAGTGCCTTGTTGCCGTTAACTAGCAATATGCTATACTCAAGGTCAAAGGTGGACTTCCTTCCAAGGAGGGTGAGGTTCTTTGGTGTGAGTTACTGAACTGTTAGTAGATATGTTAGCTTGCCCGATACATGTTTTCTGCCATTTTTCCTTTCTGTTTTGGGCTTTTGGTTAATTTAACCAAGCTTAGGGTCTGTTTGGTTTGCAGGAATAGGGGTCTGGAAAGGGCTATTCTGATTCCCAATTGTTTGATTGAGCGGAATCGGAACCCCATTCCTATTCCTGCTGGAATGGCATTCCTCCATTTGAGGGAATGGCCATTCCCTGCCCCTCCCTTGGGAATGAAATCCCATTCCCGTTGATTTTAATTCTCATCTCATTCCTGTCTAAACCAAATAGATTTATGGGAATGGACCATTCTGCCTTTGATTATGGTGGATTTCGATTCTGATTCCGATTTCAATTATGAACCAAAGGGATCCTTAATTATTGGTTTTGGTTTTGGTTTGAAGGGGTTTTACTCTCTACTCAAACGCAATGCTGACTTTGGGGTAATAAACTCTTGGCCCTTCTACCCACATAGCTCGGACAGCAACCAAAATTACCACCAATTGCAAATTTGCAGTCTACGGTCTACCTTCTCTGCTCGTTCCCGATTCCCTTATGGATGCTAAAGTGCTAAATATGTTTTTTTGTGCATTTCCTTTCATTTGCGAACGAGTCCCTTTGTCCTTGGCCGTACATGCGGAGTCCGTTTCTTTCACATACTAGATGGAGGATAGTCACGTACATTTGTTTATTTTTCAGTAAAATGACAAAACAAAAGTCAAACGAAGATACGCCTGTCTGCTTCCTCCTCACTTTTCAATGTAGCAAGTCTCAGCCTTAATCTCTCTGGGTCCAAAGTTTCAGCTCGAGATCATTTCAAGGATGCGTATGTTTTCTTGCACATGCCAGTAAAAGAGAAGCAAAAGCAATATGCTTCTACAGGGTGTAAGATTTTGGTGACATATAGGCTCCATGGGCTTCCTCAATTCATCTTCCTTGTAGGAAAAATTTTCAATTCTTATTGGCATCTATTGCATGCTCGGTGTTTTCCTTAACCGCAGTGACTTATTTCAACAAGCTTCTTTATTTTCTTTCGTAACATAATACTTATTTCACTCTTCAGATATTCTCAAAAACGGTGCCACTTCGTAGGCACATCGGATATCTAATATATATAGCTTTCAGTACCGTCCTCATTATTCAGTTTCATGGTTTTTTTTTTTTTTTTTAATTTAAGCACATGACATTTTTTGAGAAGTTGATGTTAAAGCCCACAACCCACAACCCACTATTAGGCTACAACTCTCCACTATTCAGACACATGGCCTTCTCATTTTTCTTGAAAGCTAGACACTTGACATTTTCTGAGAAGTTGTTGTTAAAGCCCACAACCTACTACCACAATTTTTAAGGCAAGTGGTTTTTTCATTTTTTAGAAAAGTAGACACGTGGCAATTTCTGAGAAATTCTTACTAAAGCCCACAACCCACAACCCACTATTAGGCTACAACTCCCCACCATTCAGACACACGACCTTCTCAATTTTCTGGAAAGCTAGACACTTGACATTTTCTGAGAAGTTGCTGTTAAAGCACACAACCTACTATCGCAATTTTTAATCCATTCCTAAAAAAATGCAGAAAATGCAAAAGTGGTTATCCACAACCACTTCTGTCTACATTCTATTAATCTCAGTTAATCATCATTAACCCTCTACTTATCATAACAAAAGAAAATGATACATATTCTAATAATTATTGAAAAGATATCTTTTGAAAATTTAATAATTATTAAAAATATTAATAAATATAATTTAACATTATTGATTTCATAATGTAAATTTAACATTACTTATTCCCCATAATTAGTACGGGGTCATTCATTAGTTCTCAATAATATTAAGGCTCCATTCATTTTTATTTTAACCATTTATCTGGGTAAATGTTTCTTGGAATACCCGGGGTAAGTGTATTTACTTGTATTTTTTTAGGTGAATGAGATAATAACTATTTTATCCTTAAAAAAGGACGATATTGCCTCATCGACAATTTTCTACCATGGTGAAAAAAGTTATTTATCCACTTCACCACTTGGGAGAAGGGGTATTATGTATACAAGTAAGTGATAAGTGATATTAAGAGAAAATAACTTTTCATGGGTCTTGCATGAATTCGTAAAAAGAACATAGAATTATTGGTCAATGGAAACTATTTTTCCCATTAACCAAATAAATAAGGGATGGGGCCTAAAAAACACATTGTTTGGTTAATTATTTTTTGAGAAAATAGAAAAAAAATGCATAGCATGATTCTCAAAAAATGGCCCACTTTGGGAAAATTTTTCTTTTACATTTTTTTTTCACTCTATCAAAACTAGACCGAACTGGAAAAACTGGGAACCGATCACTAACCAGTTCTGTTTCACCCCAAAACTGTCTTTTGGCCAAAAACTGTTGATTGGTCAGCGAACCATTGACCTGGGCGGTCGAATCGTCGGCCCAGACAATGGTTCGGACCAAATGGCCAAACCGTTTGACTTGGGAACTGGAGCCCATAACGGTTCCATGTTTGGTTTGGTTTTAAAAGCCTTACCAAAACATTGCATGGTATGGTCACTGGCGTGGCTTTATGTGACACCCTTTGGAACGAAACACTTCCAAACATAGCCATTGGAATCAAACACCTAGAGGTGTCAACTGATTGATTGGTTTTGGATTGAATCCAATTTGATCCAAATCTTATCAAATCAAATTTGGATAGTCCCTTATAATTATTGGATTGAGTCAATCCAAAATAAATTGGTCCATATTCTTATTGATCTGAATTGGACCTAAACCAAATTTCCAATAATCCTGATCATGAGGCCAAACCCTTGTCCAATTTGAAACCGATTATAATCGAAGCCGGCATGAAATCACTTTTATGAAAGTAAGAAATTTTATGAAAAGTACTTTTAGGAAAACACTTTCACAAAAGTACTTTTACGAAAGCACTTTTATAAAAGTACTTTTACGAAAGCACTTTTATAAAAGTACTTTTTATAAAAATACTTTTATAGAGGTACTTTTTATAAAAGCACTTTTACAGAGGTACTTTTTATAAAAGCACTTTTATGGAAGTACTTTTATGAAAGTACTTTTATGGAAGAGCTTTTACAAAAGCAATTTTATAAAAGCACTTCTACAAAAGTACTTTATAAAAACATTTTTATGCACTTTTATAAAAGTACTTACGAAAGTACTTTTGCAAATGCACTTCTACAAAAGTACTTTTACAAAAGAACTTCTATGGAAGTATTTTTATAAAAGCACTTCTACAAAAGTGCTTTTTCAATACCAAAAGGGTATATTTTTATAATTTTCAGATTTTCTTTATTTTAATATATTTTTATAAATTTTTATATATTTTTTGATATTTCATTCGGTTTGGATTGATCCCAATCCAGTCCATTTACATTTTAATGGAATGGATTGGATTTGGACTGGATTTGGTCCTTTCCATTTGTAAGTGGACTCAGACTGGATCGGGTTGGACCAAATCCAGTCCAATTTACACCTCTACAAACGCCAACAACCTGAAGACGATAAATTAACGATCTTGATACTGTGAGTAGAGGTCATCAACTGCCAACAAATTCCCTAATTAATTAAACAGTTGAAAGGTACAAAATTATGTCAAATGTGTTATTTCTTGTTTTTTTTTTTCTGAGGAAATGTGTTATTCCTATGACCTTTTTATAAAGCGATTTAATTTATAAGTGCCGCACATGCCAAAAACCTAATCATCCTTAAATTCAGCCGTTTCCTAATGATGGACCACCCTAAATATATATATATATAAGAGAGAGAGAGAGAGAATTGTGATGAACAACCTTAGAGTTCAATTAGGTATAGGTACAGATACCGGCAATTAATTGTTAACCACCACCTACTTGATTGAACAGCACATTCCCTTGTTGTCTGAGTGTTATTGCAACACAAAAGTGACATAACTAATTTACCAGAAATGTACACATGATGGGCCACTTCTGTGACGTGCCATACTCGACAATGACAAGAGTCGGATCGTCATAGACTCATAGCCAATGTCAGCTATACCAGATAAACTTTAGTTTTTTTTTTTTTTTTTGTTTGCAAATTGATAAATCCCTTGAATTTAGTTCTCTTCTGTATTCTTAGCCTTCTCATATGGGATTTCTAGGGTATGGCACTTCCCTGCTCTTTTCATTGTCTTGTTTTGAATCATTTTCATCTTAAAAAGTGAGAATGCTTAGAATTCAAATACAAAATTCCTGAAAGTGTCAATCCAAAACCTCTGGATTGAATCAAATTACTGGTTGAATAATAATATATTAATATTTGGAAGCGAATCTAATGATAGTAAAGAAACAGAACTCATTCAGCTGAAAAATAAATGGGGGAATTCATGGGAAAGCGCTTGACACGAGTCTAGTGAACTGCTGCACTCTGCAGCTTATATGATCAGTATCATACACATGATCAGTTATCCCCAATTGACGAACACTCTGTGGTGGACACAGGCCCTAGACCACGGAGCCATTGGACTTCACATATTCATGCTAAATAAGATAGTTCAGAATAATAAAGTAGAGATAATTTACTGTGTCATGTAACTGACCCCATATAGTTGGGATAGCTTCTTTTGTCAAAATTACTTATTAGAAGTTTGGAACCACCTACTCATTAACCACATGCTCTTCACTCTAAAATCCAACTCCCCAAAATGTTTCAATAATATTACTCTGCACTTTCACTCCCCCATACCTACCTCTTGAGAAGGTATCAACTAAGAATATTTTGGTCTGGAAGACCAAACAAATGAAGAATATTTAACACAGAACTCCCCATCCACCTCTGTTCTCTTTATAATTCCTTGAATTAGAATCCAAATACCAACATATTCCCTACAAGATATACGATAGTAACTAATAGAAACAGGAAAAAGAAAAGATAATGCACTAGTAGCTTGGGACGAAGCTTGTATCCCGAAATCCAAAGGTGGTATGTGGATCTGGCGGTTCGTCTCGGAGAGGAGAGGGAGCTAATCCAAAGCACGGGGAGGAGGATGGGCTGGATCACAATTCACAAACCCTATCTCACAATCCTATGGACAAGTTGCTGGAAGGGTATTGTGAAAAATCTGGTGTCTTTTCTCTTAGTGGTGTTCATTAAAAGTTAGTAACCGGCGAAAGGATCCGACTCTATAAAGATTTATGGCATTTATCGAGCTGGCCAGTGAGTGACTGATAAAGATGTTACCGTACGGAGCTATTATGAGGTTTTGGGAGGTCAGACAGGTCAGTTAGTTTGGACACAAAGACACAGAAGAAATGAAAAGGACTGGGAACTTAGAGCAGTTGAGCTCTGTTTCAGCAAATTATAGCTGTCCTTCCCAACCGGGTGGGATTGGCAGAAGGTGGTGGCAACTGGCAAGAGCATAACGAAGGGGCCTGAACAGTAAAACCGTTCTCACTTGTTCCCGTAGTGCCATGGAAGTGGATTTGGGAGGCGGGTGTCCTCCCATCTAAGGTGTGTTTCTTTGCATGGGCTGCTATTCTGAATAAAACACAAACCATTGATAATCTGATGGCCAGAGGATTGACCATGGTTAATCGTTGTTGTTTGTGCTGAGGCTGTGTGGAAATCGGTCTTTCCCCTTCTCTCTTGCTGTTTGGTCCAGTGATATCTGCACCTTGTTCTCTACTTGGCCTGATAATGATTTTAGTAGGGGCGGAAGGATGCTTTGGTTAGCCTCTCCGCTAGTCATTTGTTGGACACTGTGAGGGGAGAGGAATAGTCGGATTTTCAGAGATGGTGCCTCTAAGGTGGAAAGGATTTTCTGGTCAAATGGTTGTCCATCATGAAGGAGTTCCGAGGCCTTTCTTTCTCCCATGTCTGTGAACGGTGGAGGCAATTAGTTTGGGTTTCCACCCCATTTTTTTAGAGCTTTCTTGTATATGCTTTGTATAGCTCATACTGATTATCTAAGCCTTGTATAGTTCATACCGATCAGTTTCCTATTCTTTCTCAGAGGGGCTTCTTTTGTATCTATCGGGAATTTCACCCTTTTATCAATACAAATACATCATTTACCTTTAGGCTCAGTTGATATCCTTGAAAAAAAAAGCAGCACAGTTGATATCCTTGAAAAATCACATTAGTAATTTTCCAATCCCATGATCAATGCACCTTAGAAAAATTTCAAGTAGAGATATTTACTATGGTTATTATTATCCCACTTCCTAACTAACTTATTCATCAAGTAAATACTCTTTAATGATATTGATCCTCCATGACATTATTTCTTTTCTATGAGGTACATCAACTAAAGGCTACTTATTATCAACTGTAGGGCAGTTGACACATTAAAGGAGGCATAAAATTCAGATCTATTACTTCACCTTTACAGGTGCAGTAGTTAAACCCAACCTGGATCAACATATGATTATGATTATTTGGCAATATCAGAACAGTGATCATCATCATCATCTAAGCTTTGTCCAAACTATATATATGGGGTCTGCTATATGAATCCTGTTCTGCCATTCCAATCCTGTTCAGTACCATATACACTGTTAAATTTCGGGCCCTTAAATCATTTCTCACTACATCAAACCATGTCCTTTTTGGCCTGCTCCTAGCTCTTTTGGTCACTTCAACTTGTAATAGATCACCTCTTCTAGAAATAATCGTAAGCTTTTATTTAAACTGCTCAAATTTAATTTACAAAAATGCTAAATAGGGCACAAGCGTATCACAAATGACTACCTTCCTGCTTCACATGCTCCTCTCTGTTATCAGTATTAAAAAAATTCAAAACAGAGCACAATGTGTTCACTCCAAACAAGTGAACACATCAACCTGACTCCTTGCATGTCATTTTGAGTCCCACAGGCTACATTCTATGTTTGATTTCAAGGTCAAGCACACCCGTTTGGGCCCATATTTCACGCAGTTCTCTTGTTACAGAAGGACACTGGCTAAACAAATACTTATCACACAACAAGAAATGGAGAAACTTCACTTGGTTCACTGCATAGACTAGGGTAGTTTACTCATCCTACTGGTTTGAACTGATGACCAGCCATCAAGAGAGAAAGTGCTGGAAACCACTGAAGCAACAGGATGTTGTGGATATAAAAGACCTATGAATTGCACTCAGTCAAGACAAACTAAACCTGGAATAATTTGCAATCTTAAATATTTGTTCTCATTAGTCCATGACAACAGAAGATGAGAAGAAGCTTCTGAGAATTAGATCAGCTGATATGCAAGAAGTGTTCAACTCTATAAGCTTAGATGCGTTCTCATCATACGGACCAATCAAGAAATCAAATAGCGATACATATATAAAGCAATTTATTAGAGCATCAAGCATCAATTGCTGTTATGTTTAATAGTTAAGAGTGCCAATTACTTTGTTATGTAAGCATCTGTTACCAATGAACAAACATTAAATCATTACCAAAAAATAGAACATGCAATGAAGATTAATGATCTATGTGAAAAATAATGGCACACTATAGAAAAGAATATCAGATTACCAATCTCATTGGCTTCTTATGGGTAATTGAATTGATGACCCAAATTATATCATTATTTGTTTGTCAAGGATGGAAACAATTTCAAATTAAAGGGCCATTCATCTATTTGTAGGAGGGGCAAATGAATTCTTTACAGAGCCTCTTCGACAAATTGGTAATGGATTACAATGGTATTATTCAAAGACACGACTCTAAGAAGCCGTAGTCAAAAGAATTGCAATCTCAAAGGACCAAAATAAAACAAATAGGGGAACCCTATAACTACTGGAAAAATGCGGTGCCTGCAAGGCCATGGTGTAGGAGATTGTGAGCAATGTTATCTCTAGCCTGCATTGAACTCACCGATCTGAGGTTGCTCTCAGGGACCATCTCATCATCAATAAGCTCAAACTTCAGCTCAGGGTCCACTACTTCATTCCTCATCTCACAGATGTTGTGCAATACACAGCATGCCCCAAGAACCACCGGCAAGTCTTGGAGTTTCACCTCTGTCCGCTTCTGCAGGCAACTCCACCTCCCCTTCAATCTGGAGAATGCTTCCTTGGAAACACGCTGAACCTCCCCAATTTTCTCGTTGAAAGCATGCTGGGTCCAAGTAAGGTGCTGATGGGTATAAGGCACCAAGACCCAATCCATTAGAGGGTATCCAGAGCTCCCCACAATCCAGACACCCTTCAAAAATCCTGCATTAGCCCGCTGATAGAGTGCAGACTTCTCCAAAACTTGGTCATCGGGCATTGAACCAGGCCAACCAATGCAGACATCTGTAAACACTCCTTTTGGGTCAACAACTCCCTGAACTGTAATCGAGTAAGAAGTCTTCTGGTTACGCTCTGTATGCCGTTTATTGAAATAAGCGGCCACACTGATCTTAGGAGCAATAATTGGGATATGGGTGGTGTACATGGAGCCAACCACATTGGGTATTCCAGACACCGATTCGAAATCATCTTTGATATTCTTCAGTGCTTCCTCGTCAGGCCATTGGAGAAATTTGGGCATGAGAACCGTTTTTATGGCCGAACAAACCTCGAGAACGAGTTTATGGCAAGTGGATATACCCAAACCAAACCGCTTAGACACAAGGCGAAGGGGCTCACCCGTGGCCAATCTCCAGATACAGACAGCAACTCGTTGGTGAACAGGAATTGCAGCACGAAGCATCGTATCCTCTTTGGCAACCACCGAATTGAGCTCCTCGCATATCATGTCGAAGGTAGCGCGTCCCATCCGAAATGCCTTACGGAATTCTTCTTCAGGAAAATCAGGGTGATTACATCTATCCCACCAAGCCCGTGATCGGTCCTTTACCCATAGCCTGCGGTGGTGGCCAGCCGTAGCGCCCGCACCGCCAGATTGAATTGGGGCATCAGAATTGGCCTTAGCAGACGCAACAGAAGCGATAGCAGTAGCAACTGCAGAAGCCGAGAGACGAGACCTCTTGGTGCGCAGCTGCTCATCCGATTCCTCTAAATCAGAATAATAATCCTGAAGATTGTTATAATAATTGAGCATAGCTTGGCTCCTCTGTTTGTGATTGGACTCGAGGAGCTGTCTCTCTTGCTGATAAGCCCTGGCCGACTCTTGTTGGTCCAATTTTTCTTGCTCTTCCAATAAAAGATACGAAGTTAGAATCTCCTTAAAGTTCTTATTGTTCCCTGTTGTTGTTTCGCCCTCGTCAGCTTCATCATTTGTGTTGTCCCTTCTCCTTTTCCTGCTGTTGTTGCCGGTGGTGGTGGTGGTGGTGTTGGTATTCATTTCGCTGAGGGCGTCCTGAAATAAGCTGTAGAAAAAGGAGTAGTCTTCTTGGGTTGGGAGGGGCAGAGAAGAAGTTACTTTCATTTCATTCATATAGTGCTGTGGGGGTAGAAGACCTGGGGAAGACAGAGGCCGTGAGAAATTTTCTGGTAAGAGCAGAGAGAGAGAGAGAGAGAGAGAGAGAGAGAGAGAGAGTTGAATCTGGAATTTGGAAATTCTGAAATGAGAATGACTATAGTTGTGTGAATCAGTGAATGTGAACGCTAGATGGTGAAGGGGTTAATATATAGGTGTGTGTGTGTTGATGGGGTTTGAGGAAGGAGGAAGCGTGTGGGGGTGTGAACGCGGTTGAAGATGTTTCTGGGGAGGAAAGGCTTTTGGTAGGTGGGACGAAGGTGACTCAGGATGACGAAAGCCAAAACATACGCGGTTGCTTATACCCCAACTCGCTTGATATCGGCCCAAAAGCCGAAAAAGAGAGCGTTTTTTTATAAAAAATCAAGAAAACAGTTCAACGTTTTGAAGCTGCTGCTGATTTGGACGTTTGGAACCACCGCGTGTGACATGAGGTGTACGAGATTGGATAGGAAGGTACGGGTGTAGAATCTCATCTCGTCAAATGTCCCTCTCTCTCTCTCTCGTGATCTGACACATAGGTCTTGTTAATCGTTCGGATCAACCCGATAGCCCGAGAGCACGTATTATTGGATCGGAATGGGCTTTACATATAATAAAAATCCATATTTAACCGATAACCCGATAGTCCGAGAGCAAGGTGCCAACGTGTTGGTTGGTAAATCTTCGGCTGGTCGTAGCAGAGACTTGGGAATCCCGCTGCACCTAGGTTGGGGGATGAGATACCTCCTTGTGTAGCGCTTAAAAAAGATACCGTAAAATTTATACTTGGTTTGTAACGGAAAACAGGACCACTATTCCTCTTGTATAATCTCATGGATAAAAAAACATAAAACTTTTCTTGATTAAAAATTCTAGTTTCTAATTTGATTTTTCTCTAATTGTGAGAGTATAAAATATAATTTAAATTATTATTTTTTACTTTTTATTTTTTTCTCATTAAAGTCTTATATTTGAGATATTAATATATGTTATTTCTTAATAAATTCTATATTCAAGCCAACGTGTTGGTTAGTAAATCTTCGGCTGGTAGTAGCAGAGACTTGGGAATCCCGCTGCACTTAGGTTGGGGGATGAGATACCTCGTTGTGTAGCCCTTAAAAAAAACTTAAAAGAGATACCTAAAATTTATACTTGGTTTGTAACGGAAAATAGGACCACTATTCCTCTTGTATAATCTCATGGATAAAAAAACATAAAACTTTTCTTGATTAAAAAATCTAGTTTCTAATTTGATTTTTCTCTAATTGTGAGGGTATAAAATATAATTTAAATTATTAATTTTTACTTTTTAATTTTTTTCTCATTAAAGTCTTATATTTGAGATATTAATATATGTTATTTCTTAATAAATCCTATATTCAAGGTTTTCCCCATCAATAAAGTTTTTTCTCATTAGGATCTATATATGATGATGCAGGGTGTGATGCTCCTTGTTGGCGGATAGATCGGACGTGGGGCTGAGTAGATCGCTTGATCGAATTGCAAGAGAGAGAGATCAAAGTGTTCGGGTTGCTTTACTTAGGGTGGTTATTCCGATGCTTGAGTTAGCAAACTAGAGATGTGATTGCAAGAATGCAAGAGAGTTAGAGTGCTTGAGAGCTAAATCGCATATAGCTTCTGAGGTTAGAAGTGAGGCCTTATATAGGCGGGCTGCCATGAGCCTCATGAAACATGTTCGGGATCTCTGACTCGTCTAGTTCGGAGGTGGTTTCACGCTTGGAGGTGGACTCCATGTAAGCAGGTAGTGCTTATCCAGTTGCGCCCAAAGTGGGCGGGGGTGATAATCGGCTCTTCCGACGTGGCATCGTGATCCCGAGGAAGTTGGAGATGATAACCTACTTAAGGAGGAGGTTGCTCGGTAGATCGCTAGTTGAACTTAGGTAAGGTCGATAGAAGCAGGACCTCTCATGTCGACTTGATGTCTTGCCAGGGGCCAGGGCAGTTCAATGGAAGCAGGTTGCCTTTTACACCGACCCGAAGTCCTACCTAGCTGTTCACAGTTCGGTTTACCAGGGTGGTGCCGAGGTCGCTAATGCAGTTGTGAATTGTTCAAAGTGGTTTGAATTTATGAAAAACTATGGACAGGCCCAATGCAGATTTCTGAATTCCACTGCATAGCTATAAACATGTAAAATATCAAAAACCCCCACTCTATACATCAATGCCCACCCGTGAATTGGCATCAATTCGGAGTTGGCACCTACTCTAACTATACTTTGGGCATAGAAATTCTGACCCTGGGTTGAACTGTCATTCTCCCTTGAATTTAAGACCTCTTACATTTATTAGATTTTAACCATTAACTAACATGCCTTTTATGATTATTTGTCTCTTTCAATGTAAATATTGATTAAACACACGTATACTCTAAAGCCTTGTTTGTTAAATGGTAAGTCATTTACTTGGATATATGCACTTGCTCGGACAAATTTTCTTGAAAAACACTTGCCTAGGTAAGTAAATTTACTAGTTTTTTTTTTCCCAAAAGTTATGCTACCCACAAGGCCCGTTCACTTTTCATTAAGTTATTTATCGGGGTAAATGCACTTACCCAGGAAAGACTTACCTAGGTAGCATTTATCCATGTTCTTTTATTTCTCATGTAAATAAGGCAATGACCTTTTTAGTCATAAAAATCTATTATTACAAGGGGCATTTTTGTCTCATTCAAGTGTTGACAACTTTCCCCCAAAGTGGGAAAGTTATTTACCCATTTAAGATCACTTACCCAAGTAAGTGATACCCGGGAAAATAAACTTTCCCTCATCCCTACATAAATCTGAAAAAAGAACATAGAATTCTTGGTCAATGGGAATCAAAATTCCATTGACTAACTTTCCCCCCTCTCAAAATCCAGAAAAAGAATGCCCCTAAAAGTATTGTTGCATTAGCAATTTTCCACGCAAATGGGATAGCTACTTATTCAAATAGCAGAGTTGTGGGAATCATTCTTTTTTAGAGGACTCACTAATACCGAAACACAAATGTGGGTTTCTTCCTTTTCCATAGGACTCACCAACTTATTCACCCCCATTTAACGAAAAATGAACAAGAGCTAAATAAAATGAAAATTGCAAGACTTGAACTCTAGTCATTTATACAAAAAATAGCTTCTTAACCATCTAACCACTACCCATACACAAAATCGTTTACATATATTTTCTATACGACTCACAGTCAAGATATTTAACCCAACGGTCAAATTGTTTAACCTATGACCCGACAACCATTCATGTTTTGTGTTCGATCAAAGTCTTAAAATAATTTATTGTATTTTCATCATATTAAACACAAAACAAGTGTGATGAATAATAATTGCTTTCATATATAGAAACATAATAAAACGTAGAAAATTTTGAAAACATGTTATTCCTACTATTGTTATCAACATCATTTACAACTCTCATGTTCAAAGCACATGTACATTTGGTATTACTTAAATGCTTATACATGTTTCTTATGAATTAATAGGGGTGGCAAATGGGTGGATTGGGTTGGGTTGGGTGTGGGTTGAGTACCAACTCACCCATATTGACCCACTAACCCATTTGCCACCCACGTTAGTGGGTTAAAGAGGGTCACAACCCACTCTAGCCTTGACCCACCCTAACCCACCCATTTGACCCTCTAATTCCAATTAAACTCTTTTTTTATTCTAATTAAAAAAGAACATAGATTTATAAAAGACTCAAAATTTTCAAAAAATAATAAATTCACAAAAAACACAAAAATGGTAAAAAATTATATTTCATGCAAAACATCAATTTTTTTAAATATAGAAAAATTGCAAAAAATTCAAAAAATGCAATAAACACACAAAAAATGATTATATATATATATATATATTTATTTATTTCATGACACACATCAAAAATTGCAAAATATAAAAATAATAAAAATTAAATGAAAATATACAATTCAAATAAAGAAAATAAATTTAAATATAAAAATTGCAAAAAGTGTACTGATTTTCAGAGAACAGAATTTGTAGAAAAACAACATAAATTATGAAAAACACAGAATTTTCAAATAAATAACAAAAAAACTACAAGAAAATATATAGATTGTAGAAAATAGAAATTGAAAAAAACATAGATTATAAAAAACACTGGAAATTATAACAAAAAATAAAAAATGCATAAAACAAAATCTACAAAAAACACCATAAATTATATAAATGCAGGAAAATGCAAATAAATAACAAAAGTACAAGAATAAATATAAAAATTATAGAAGAATGAAAAATTCTTTTAGAAAAATAACATCCGTTTGGAAATCTTGGCTACATTGCGAACCGATTTTTTAATGAATGCAGAACCATAGTTTTAGAGCAAAGAACCATGATTTTCGTCGTCGCTTCTACATTCGGTGTTCGGTGGTCCTTGAGCGGAGACGAGTGCCTATTAACTCTTGACCCAACCAACTCCCTTCCCCCCGACTCCAACGGGTCATTCAGCCCATATTGACCCATCACTAGAATGGGTGGGTGGTTCAAATGGGTTGGGGTCAAGATTGTCATCCCTACTTATGATTTTATCTCTAATAAGATCATATATCACTATTATCATCATCATTATCATTCAAATATGGGATCAGCTACATGAATCTTATTTCCCCATTCCTTTTTGTTTAATGTTATAAGAGCATAGACATACGCCTCAACACAAACCTAGTTTAACTCATCTTGAACCAAAACTAAATTGATCCCATGGGGGATGAGCTTATATATCACACTATCACAATTTTAGTAGTATAGAACAATCGCGGATAAGTTATGGTGCACTAGCGAATTATGGACTATTCCCACAAACATAGAGAGCCATGGGTGAAATGTGGTGTAAAAGGTAAGGCCCACAAACAACAAAAACGACGTACAGGCATACATATGTATACACACACTGAATGTGACTAGACATGTTCATGGGCCGGGTAGCCTGTTGGCTCGACCTGGCCCGATCCAACCCGCATTCTGGTCAGGCTTGGTCATGTAATTAGGCCCGCTGGCCTAAAATAGTAAGTCCGACTGTGTTTCGGGCTGGGCTTGGGATTTGTCAAAAGTGCCCTGTTCGATTTAGCATTATATATTTTATAAAATATATAATATGCATTTTATGTATTATATAAAATATATAAATAATATAATATTTATAATTTAATATATATACATATATATTCTTTTCTTTATAATTTCTCTCTCTCTCTCTATTCAGCCACTTCAGCAGTAGTAATAGTAATAGTAAGGGCTAAATTTCGGACTCGGGCCTTACAAAAATCTGTTAATACGGAGTAAAAGCCCGGCCCGGCCCATGAACAGGTCTAAATGTGACACATGGTAGGATAATGAGGGGTTCGACTATGATATGGAAAAGATATGATAACTGAAAAAGGTCTGATCAATCAATTGAAATCATAAATGTATTAGCCAATCAGGTCTTATTTTTCAAAATTCATGGTGCTTTAATTGATCAAAACTCTTCCAATATCATATCTTTCCCGCGGAGGCTATTACTGTCTCCACGAACTAATAACTAGTCACCACCATAAAATTTGATGCATGTTCTTAATAAATCAACCTGATTGTGCGAGTTAACTGACTTAAAATATTCTGGAATTCTTGGTCAATGCACAAATAAACCCTTAATAGTGGTCCTTAGGATGGAGAAGGGATGATTAATTCATTACCCCATTATTCCCAATTTCCCATCACCTATTTCCGTTCCTCATTGAGAGTCTTTTCTAACCAAAACCTTAGTCCTCATTCCTTCTCCGATTAAACTTTATAGCCTCGACCACAATCACCATCGAACTATTGGTTAATAGTTGGCCACCTTGGTTGACATGGCACTAGAAGATTTCGGAATCTCTCTCTCTCCACCGAATTTGTAGTGTTATTCTAAGATCCATCATTGAAGAACTACGGTAGCCTGATCCCTCTTTGAAGGATACATAGTATAGCCTCTTTTGAGTCCAATCACTTCATTTCCTCTTCAACCAAATTCAACCATTTACCGGATAAACGTTGACCATCGCCATTCTACGTTGAAACAAATGCCATATCCATTATTTAATAATTGATGCATAAATTATTTCTTAATGGTTAATACTTCGTCCTTTTCATTTACCGCTATACGGCTATACCTTCTAATCCCTTCAACTTGCAATAGATCAAATCTTCTAATAAATACTTTGATGATCTTATATAATGTTGATAGTCTTTTATTAACTTGCCATGTTAGAAATCTTGATTTTATAGGATACATCAATAGAGCTAGCGGTGCCTGTTAGTTGTAATTGGATTCATTAATGGATTTAATTGTTTCAGATCCGATAAACTCAATTAACAATAGGATGGATTCGGGTCGGATCGTATGCTTTCTTTATTTCTTTATCACTTATCAGTTCGAGACTAGATCTGTCTGGCTCTCATCCCAGATTTAATTGACACGTTGGCAGCCGTAAATTAATAGCCACATAAATCATTATTGTTTGCACCCAGACACCCGGTCGAAGATGGACACGTCATTCAGAAATCAAAACTCGAAATATTTATCTTCACAAATTTTTGTGGATGGCACGTGTCTCATCTGTTCAAATTTCGAAGGAAGAGGAAGATATCTATATATATCTCATGCCAGACCTTTCAGGTCAACGATTCTTATCTGCAATGTGGCATCCTTTTGACCATGTTGGGACACGTGTCGTTTCTCTCTTTTCCACCGCTTCTCCAGAGTCCAGAATAAATATTCGAACTTTCAAAGCAATTTTGTAATTTTTTAAAGGCCCTCAATATTTTTATATATTTGATGAAAGAACCCCCTCGTCGTGGCTCGTGACGTGAGTATTGACTCTTGAATGGTGATATTATTTTGTTTTTTAATTTTACAAACTGTCCATTTCTCCCTCGTGATTCGTGTAAAAGGCGGCTTACGCGGTACCTAGGACCAACAATGTGTTGTGTGTGGACCGATGAGAGAGAGGAAAATTTGCCAAGGTAGTATAATGGTACATTTTGTCCCCGCCCATTGACAACTCCGACCATCCAAAGCAACGTCAATAGAAGTTTTCAAAGTATTTTCAATTAAAAGAACAACCATTTGTCGTGACTCGTGACTGCAGCAGAAAAAAGGCAGACAAATTTTGGGTATCATCAACTGAAAACAAGCGTCAAAATTCAGAAACAGCTTAGAAATTTTGGATCCTTAGCTGCTGCTAAAATCAAGAAACTGAATGACCTAAACTAACCAATTTCAGACCAAGAATTAGGATTAATTTTGTCCCCGAAAAAACAAACAACAGTTTCAGTCTCAATTCTCAAACAGACAGGAGTCTAAGAATAAAGAAATAAATGACAGATTTATGCAGTTCGAAACTTGTAAGATGTATTTTTGATCTGCTACCCACAAGCTGTTTCTACATCTCTACCCACGAGGCATGCATTACAGCCGTGGAATATCTTCGTTATCATTTATGGAAATATATGGTGGTGTTATGCAAACTTGGGGCTAAACCCTCGGATTCGGGTACCATATAAAGTAAACAAAAGAAAGCTGGTAAATGACTGCGCTGATATCTGTTCACACTTCATGACTTGACCTTTTCTCTCTAAAAGGAACCCTTCTTTCTGTAATGGTGATAAGGGGGGACAAAAAATAGATTACAACATCCTTAGTCGCTGCAAACAATGGCAGGGTACTTGGGTTTGAAGAGTAAATAATTGATCTTTACTCTACCAGACTGTAGACAACTAGACATTGAAGCCAAAAATAGAAGAGTGTAGACATGACTAGCTCAACGTTCAACGTTCACACTTGCTTTGCAATGCCTGAAATTTTAAAATTAACTTTTGTGGACTTAATCGTTCAAGGAGTGGGGGATTTATTTATTACACGTGGCATCTAATGCAGTTAGGATAAAGAGTCCACGTGGTAAACCTCACCATGGTCCCTTTCCAGCTTCCAAGATTCTGCCTTGGAACCAGCTTGATCGGTCTTTATTTGATTATATATATTAGCAATATCTTTAGAAGTTTGAAAAACAATCGGATTAAGGCAGGCTTTCACACCTGAAAAAGGTGTATGGGTCAAGACTCAAGATGGAATTGTCCGCGTAGAGAATCTGGAAGTCTCCTTCAAATGGGTGGTTTGAACTTTGGATTGTCCACATCGGTCCACTGTGCTGTAGAGAAGCTCTGGAGTAGCGAAAGCAATATATATACATCATCCCTCTCCCTCTATGGGTGGGTGTTGTCAGTTGTGTTGCGTTTGGGATTTTGGAAGCAGCGGAAGAGAGAATGAGATCAGCCAGATGACATATTAACGGTGATCTCTCTCCATCAATCTCATTTAGTAGGGGATGGCAACGGGGCGGGTTCGGGTAGAGGTGTAATGGCCGCCCGCAGTAGCGGGCCATGCCGAGCTGGCTCGTAATTAGACCTTTTCATGGGCCGGGCCGGGCCGGGCTGGGTTTGGGCCGGGCTTTCATTTGTCATTAATGAAAATATATTAGGCCCGAGCCCAAGTCCGGCCTGACCAACGGGCCTATAACTTGTGCCCAAGCCCGACCCTGGTAAAAAGCCCGAAACCCGAGCCCGAGCTCGAAGCCTGACCTAATTGAAAAAAAAAAAAAACAAATTTTCCAATTCAAATGAGAATTAAAAATTCAGATAGTATTTTTTTTTTCTATTTAAATGAACAATGGGCCTACAAGATGGTATTTTTCCCTTTCTTTTATATTTTAAAACACAATTTTACATTCTTAAATAAAAAAATTATTCAAATGGACATAATCACATAACTAATTTTAAGTTTAATATTAGGTCGGGCCGGGTCGGGCTCGGGCAGGGCTATTTTGACAAAACCCGAGCCCGATCGAATTTATTGCGGGCTGGGCTTTTTGGCCCGAATTTAAGCCCGCAGGCCTATAAGCATGTTCAAGTCCGTCCGGGGGTCGGGCCGGGCCGGACCGGCCCGTCGGGCCACTCAACCCATGAATAGGTCTACTCGGAACCCCAACACATCGTCTCGTGGCATGGGTATATATATGAAAATTTGATTTATACAATTTTTTATATAAAATAAAAAATATAGTAAAATTGAATATATATATATATATATATATATATATATATATATATATATAGATAGATAGAGAGATAGAGAGAGAGAGAGAGAGAGAGAGAGAGAGAGAGAGAGAATTTTGATGTATATAATTATTTATCCTATCGTGTTGTGTTGGCCTACAACCTCAAAACCCGATAGAGCACATATCATGTTGGGTCGGCTTGTGGGCGGCACCACTCACTTTACGGCCTTAGGTTTGGGGAGGTTTTTGTAAATTCT
Organism: Nelumbo lutea; assembly: GCF_056320005.1. Lineage (NCBI taxonomy): Eukaryota > Viridiplantae > Streptophyta > Magnoliopsida > Proteales > Nelumbonaceae > Nelumbo > Nelumbo lutea. The sequence continues at coordinate 3,769,194 of NC_142689.1, forward strand.
AGACCCTACTGCTTCCTTATACTTTCTAACTTGTACCCACCCCAAAACTCATAGTGGGTTAGATTTTCAAAATTCAGACCCTCCCCACACACGAAAATACAAAACCCTCATTAACCCTACCCTCCCTTCATTTGAGGGTGGAGCGGGTTGGATAAGCGACTTCAGCCCAAAACTCATTTAATTTCCTATTATTTTTTATTATATGTAAGCAATAAACAAGAAAAATAACATGAATAAACAATAGACATTTTAATAGTTTAATTAAAATATATAAAAATATATAAACTATCAATTATTCTTCACATAAATTCAAAATGTTATTAAATTCAACACTTAATAAATAAGTTTATATGACCTGGTGGATTTCCGTTAGCCATCTATATATTATATAATAAAAGGGGAAAGAGGTTAGGTGAAGGGTATTCTCACCAAAAAGCTCACATATAACTTCCTCTATTCTCATTTTTCACACATGGTTAGTTAATTTTAAATTAAATCATAAAAGTATAAGAGATCAAAATAAAAAAAAAACCCTCTATGGTCTTAGTTGTTTCTAATATATATAATCTATCCATTATTCAAATAAAAACCCTCTTAGGTTTTAATTAGTTCTAATAAAATTCATGATTAATCTTACAAATAAGTAGGGGTGTAAACGGATCGAATTCAAATCGAATAAGGCAATATCCGAATTTGAATCCGATTAGAAAATTGGATATCCAAATTCAATTCAATATCTGACGGATATTGAAAATTAATCTTCGAATTCAAATTTGATTAAATATTTGGATATTCGATTTGATTTGAATTCAATCAATTAATTATTTTAGGTAATTAATAAAGATATGAAATGAATATTTTATTTATATAAAATACATAAATATATAATTATTTATATAATTTAATTATTATATATAAATTAACATTTAAATATTTTATATATTATATATAAGAATTAAATAATAGGTCAAATTCAGATATTTGTCTAATTGAATTACGTCATATCTGAATTCGATTGATTAGATATTCAAATTATTTGAAATTGATTCGACTATTGAATCCCGAATTTGAAATTGGATTTTTGAATACCATTGACACCCCTACAAATAAGATTCTCTCTCTCTCTCTCTCTCCCTCCCTCCTAGGTTGTCCAAGCATAGTTATTTTTTTCTATTTTTCTTATTTTTCATTTTTCTAAATGCTAAAAACTCCAACTATTACAATGATGATAGTGGTCTCCAATGCTCATGAAATGAAATTTACTAATATGTAACAATCTTTGGTGCTCACAAACTGAAGAGAATCTTTATTAGCATTTGTGTTTTCTAATAAAATAGTAACTTTTACCCAACTTACTATTTTATTGGGAATTTCTTATCAAAGTTTTTACGTATTATGGCAATAGTTCTAACAAACATAGGCAATGTTCAAAGTATCAACACATATCGGCCGATATGTATTATTTCGGGACCCCTCCGATACACCCCTAAGTGGGTGTATTGGGGGTTTGACCGGTTCACGGGGTGGAGGAGTCCTAAACCGGCCCTCTAAACCAGTTTCAGAAAAAAAATAAAAAAAAGTTAAAAAAACAATATCGATTCGTCCAATATGCCCCTACAAACATATCGGGCATATCTATATTTTGAACCTTGAACATAGGTTAAGTAAAAAAATGTGAGAACTTACTTGAGATTGAAATGAAAAGTAATATTCTATGCTCTAATGTTATAATCAGAGAGCACAAGCAATCTTGCTGACTAACCATAATTAGCAAAACAAATTCAAATTTATAATCCTACCCTCATTCTACTGTACTCTCTTGGTGTAAATTCTAATATAAAAGGCATCAAAGTTCTAATATAAAAGGATTTTGGTGTTTGATAAGGTATATAGAACGGATGGCCCAATAAATTGAACGATTAGTTTACAAGATGATATGATAATTTTATCTTAGAATAATTATTAAGTATGATAATAAATAGTAATTGTTAAAATTAATGATTTCTGTTTGACTTTCTAAATGTCAAAAATAATTTGACTCTCGATATAAAAATGATTTGGGCACACCACATTTGGATATTTAGTTTGATATGGATACACTTGACACTCAGGTGATTTAATTTGATATGACCACACACCACATTTTACATCTGCTTATGTGTATAGGGTGTTAATGGAAACATGAAGAAAACTTTATTTATTTAGGGTAGAACTGCAAAAAGATGATTGATATCTTTAAACTCCTTTTGACCATCTCTAATAAAATAAGGGTATAAATTAGATGGGTTTAGGTTCAACTCATGCCTAAGGCTCAAGCTTGAATTGTTCAACCTAGGCCCAGGCCAATTTGAAATTTGATGTATTTGAGTTAGGCTCGGGCCTAGGGTGGGCTTGGGTTGATTAATTAGTTCACATTAAAATTTAGGGAAAATTCTCAATTAGTACCATGTACTTTGGGCTTAGTGTCACTTTGGTCCTCTAACTTTAAAACGTGATAATTCAGTACCCGAACTTTCAAAATGTGTCAATCCATCGTTAACCAATCTATTAACCAGTTGTTAAGTGACATTTGAAAAGACACAAATGCCCTTTGAGTGTCATCTAATTTTCTTTATCAACCATCCACATGTTAATAAAAATGAACAGTCTCAAATACTTACGTCTTTTATTCAAGAAAATTGGGGTTATGTCTCAATGGGCATTCTAGTGACCCCAACTTTCTTGAAGAGAAGAGGCAAGGATTTGAGACTATTCATTTTTGTCAATGTTTGGATGGTTGATAAAGAGAATTAGATGACACTCAAAGTGTATTTATGTCTTTTCAAATGACAGTTAATGGCTGTTTAATGGACTGATTAATGGCAAGTACTACATTGACACATTTTGAAAATTCGGATACTAAATTTTCTTGTTTTAAAATTTGGAGACCAAGTGGCATTAGACCCAAAATACATGGTACTAATCTGAAAATTTCCCTAAAATTTTATATAAATATATATATATGTGTGTGTATAATTTATAAAAAAACATATGTATGTACAAAAAGTGGAGTGACTTTAGACTGCTTTGGAGCTATCAAAGGGCCCAACCCAAAAAATAAAAAAACTTGAACTTTTAAACCTAGTCCAACCTGCGGACCAAAAATCCAAATCCGGTATGTATAAAATTAAGGGAAGGGATGGGTTGCAACCCTAATCCTAAATACGAAACCAAATTTTATTCATGTTAACGTACAGAAACAGAGAAACAGCAGGGGAAGTCTTCTTTGCCACGTCCACGTGGGAGATGGATACTAAATTTTATTTTTTAGGAAATTGTACAAAACCCACCATCAGTTTTTCTGAACTCTCTTAAATTCATCAATTTTTTTTTAAAACGTCAAACTCAGAGGTAATCATGAATTGACTAATGGACACCATTAATTTACTATTTTACTATTTTACCCTTCATTATTTTCGGTCCATTTTTCAATATACCAAAATTACCCCGTCATTATTCAACCCAGAACCCAGGCATTAGCCGCTGCTTCCCCTTCGTTTGAGATTGAAGAAGACAATGCATTACCACTGTTCGTCCTTGTGCATGTACAGTCAAAATTTACTTCTTTAATTCTCTCTGAAAACCTTTTCAGAGATGTTGATCATTTCACAGCTAATGGTCAGATTTTCTTTTAACGCTTGTTGAAAAACAGAACCGATTTCAAGCATCTCTGTTAATACATCTCTCTAATTTTTATGGTCTGAACTATTCAACCACTGCTGTAAATGATGAAGTTTCTTGCCGAATCGAAGTCTTGCGCAGTTATTGTACTTCTACCATACTTCATTAGCCTCAAATCAAAACCAAACCAGGACGTTCCTATATCTTACAACTGAAACTTCAGCCCGCAACAAGCTCAAGAATGGTACCCAACTTCTTAGGAAGCTACGTTGCCTAGAGCTACTGCAACCTCGTTTGGCCTGTACGGCTGCAGGGTCATACCCTCTGTAGTGGACAGCAGAGGGTCATGTACTGCAGGGTCATATTAAACAAAATATATCCTCAATGTACGGACAACATGTTCATGTGTTTTCGTTTAAACTCCAACCTGTATAGATCCCACAACTAAGGGCACAGACAACATGGATCACTATATTCCCGTCCAATGAACATATTGAATATTGAGAGAAATCAGAAGGCACCTTCTTTGGAAACTACAAGCCCCACTCTGACATACCCTCTGTTGTCGAAAAACGGAAAAACACACGAACCAGGCGAGTGGTCATTGTATTTCAGATCAACCAATCACTATTTGTATTACTTTCACCTGCCTTGTAGTAATATTTAACCCCTTTTTTTCTTGCTTTGGAGGAGCTTGAATTGGATAAATTCATAACCCATGAAATCCCATTCTCAGATATCAACAAGGCCTTTGAGTACATGCTACAAGGAGATAGCCTTCGCAGAGATCTAAGTATATTGGTCCGGTTTATACAAAAGAGACAGAACATAGACCAGAAAATCAAGAAAACAGGGAAATATATTCATTAGTATAGTAGATATTAAGGTTAAACTCAACAAGATTATGAATACCAAGGATATAAGCTTCACTTGATATCATCAGTAATCTCTACAGCAAATCCATCAACAATAACTCGATCGTTCTTGTTGCTTAGTTCGTAAGCCCCATGTTTCGTTCTGTATTACAGATTTACAGAGTCATCAACACAGAGAGATACAGAGAGAGGGGAGGGAACGGGAGAAAGAATAGACATTGGCATTGATTCAAAGAAAAAGATAATACAAGTACAGATCAAAACTCAAAAGAGAAAGCACACTGATCAGCTCGAAGACGCTCGTATTCCGATCAATGTTTACGAATACAAAGTAGAGTTCGTTCACCTGTTTTACTTCCTTTCTTCTTTAGCGGCCAGCGGGTGTCTGTCTGGTAAACCGCGCAGTATAAACAACAAGATATATATGGATTGTCTCTTAAAGCAGTGATCGTGGTAGAGCAAGGAGTACATATTTTCACCCAGTAAAGCAAACAAGCAGTAGAGGTTGTGTTTGAGCAAACCTTTAACACTTCCCGTTTGGAGCAAGAAAGATCTCAGTGAGAAACCCTTCCTTGGACGTTGAGAGCAAGAAGACCCTTCTTTGATGTCGAGAGCAAGGACTCTCACTAATGAATATTATGTATGAAATAGGATTGGGCGTTTAAAGGGCATTTCGGTAAAAAAAAAATTGTTTAACAGGCTGACTCACCACTTAGGGGCAGTTTAGTCATGAAATATTCATTTAGGCTGACTCATCATTCAGCTTTAATGGTGCTGTAACAGATGTTGAGTTTTGGAAAATAAAATCCCGCTGACATAGTGAGTTTTTGACCTTTTGAAAAGTTAGGGTGAGTTAGAATTCAGAAAAACTGATGGTGGGTTTTGGACAATTTCCCTTTTTTTGGAAGGCCATATTAAACTAAACTTGCCATATTTGTGGATGCCCAAATTAACTCTATCTATTGCTTGTTCATTTGCTCTAAAGTTTGACATGCGAAAGTTGTTGAACTTTGAATGTAGAGAATGTTGTTTTGAACTCTGAATTCTGAAAATTATTAAATATCTATTTTGACCCCATATATTATAGTTTTTGTTTATCTTTTTGGGGTATTATTAGAAAACATAAATGTGTATAATTGCACTTTATGAGATAAGAAATAAGAGGAAACAAACAATCATTTTTCTTTTAAAATTAAAATATTCTTCTTAAGAGATAAGAGTTAAAGAGAAAACGAACATACCCTCACTTACAAGACTACCCTTAGAAGAAGAGCCAAATTGATCATCATAGTAAGACTCATTTATAATTAAACAACTAAACAACAACGTTTTTAGAACAAAAGCTCTCTGGGATCTCTGATTCCAAGCAACAATCAGGGTTGTTAATTTGGACACCTACTTCCAACTATGAGCGCAATTGATCTAGAATTTGGATTGGTAGCTTGACAAATTTGGTGCCTTGAAGGGTTGAATCAAGGTTCAAAATATTGATTATTGATACAGTTCTATATACTATAGGGGCATATCAGACTGTATGGAGACTTATGTATTTTTTTTCTAACTTGATTCAAAGGAGTCAGTATCATGGTTTTTAAAAATGAGCTAGTGACCAAATCAGTCAGGGGTTTGGTTACTGGTTCAAACAGCTGACCATTTGACCCGAACGATCGGCCCATTCTGACAAAAAAATTGGAAAACAATCAAAACCGTTCAAATAGTTAACCGGCCGATTCAACGGTTTACTGATCAAAATCAAAGGATTTTGAGAAAAAAAAATGATTTTGAAGGAAAATGGAACCGATCAGCTTGGTTTTTCCAGTCTGACCATCCAGTCCGGTCTAGTTTTAAAAACAGTGGTCAGTATAGGCCCATCTACCCCTGAACCAGATTAAACCCCGATATAATACGTATTAATGATTCACAAGGGTCAGAATTTTGAACCTTAGCCTAAATGAATACCAATAATTGTTTCCCAATCCTCTCCTACTCCATTACGAAGGAGAAAGGACCAACCACGGAGAAGAGGGAGGAGCCTGGCCCAATCAATTTCCCTTCCCTCTTAGTGACGTGGCGACAAGCGATTGTCCCAGGACCATAACTTCGGCCAATCGAGCAGGAGAGGATTCCGATTTCCTCCAATGAATAGTTGAATACAACAGGAGAGGGATTCAGAGTCCTTGAAATGCTTCATTAGTTACTTCTCTGATGGGACCGTCTAGGATTTTTTTGAGCTTCTAGATTCCAAACTCGTTTGCCACGTGGAAAAGAAATTAATAAGTAGTCTAAGTCAACTGACAACCCGTTATAATGATGACAAAGGCGTGGACATCTGGTGGGCTGCCATCCTGCCACAATAAATGCCACGTTTAATAATAATTCCAATTACCGCGGGTGGTGTAGCACTAGGGGCTCTTCGCTACACGAGTGATGTAGCCAACAAGTCCCTGAATGAGCGAACGAGAGCTTAGGAAACAAGTGGTGGCTGCCGTTTCTCTGCATTTGATCTGAGGGAACACGAGGCAAAACGTTGGCTCCTTCTCTTCCATGGCGTCTCTTCCGAGCTCATCTGCAATCCTCTCTCACACTTTGAATACGGTAAGAATCTGCTCTTCTGTTATCAGAGGTCTGATAGTTGTTTAATAGAGTTTAAAATTTTCTCAACTTTGATGGAAAAAGGAAGATGTAGAGAGGAAAGCTTCATGTGAAGGTTTCGAGTACGCTTAGGAGTGGGACAGATTACTGATGCAGTTTTTAAATAGGCATGATAAATATGCTATAATCTCAGTACCTTTGAGATGAACTCGAGCCTATAACTCGATTGGGTTAACACTGTACGGTGCAACTGCGCTTTTGCGGGACCGATCATAGATTACCTCTGTTAAAGCAAAATAGAATTATATATTTCCGAACTGAACCCGTAGCTAGGTTCTTGTACGCGATTGGTTCTTGCTCGGGGTCTTTATCAAATTGATTTTTTTTTTTATTTGGCTTAATGCAAGTATTGCAGAGTAGCCCAAATAAGCCCATCTTATTAATCTCACCTTATTACTTTGAGTGTCTTTATCTTCTGCATATCTTTTATTGGACGAAACTTTGGGTGGATTACTGGAAATTTGTTTCATTGCCAAAATTTTATTTAAATTGGTAATCAATCATGATGTTTTTGAACCTGATTGAATTGTCTGTATCATCACTTAATCTTCGAGAATTTGAAAGCACCAACTTCTTCTTGCAATTCGCTTGACATATAGACTTCTCTATAGCCTTCGTTGAGTGATTGATGGTCAGCACCACCAATGATTTCTTTTGGAGTGCGTATCGTATCACCTCAGCACCCAAAGATTGATAACTGCTCCTCTACCATGATAAACAATCTCAATAATCAATAATTTAAAGGAAGTAAGGTTCAAATCTCAGAACTAGAAGATTACCTGAATGATCACTTAGAAGTGTCGTTTTATCTACAAATTTAAAAATAAAATAAAATAAAAAGAATTTTAATTTCATCCTGGCAGCTCTGACCATGAGGACCTTTAATGGGATCTTAGTTTTGTCTCTCAGGAATAGAAATTCTGTAGCTGTTTATTTGCTGACCAAATAGATTAGCAGTTTGTTGCATTTTCCCTCAATGTCTGTATGCACTGTTGATTTTCTTTCTTCTTTTGTTTCTCATGGCTGACAACGAGCAATCTCCTCCAGGAAAGCCATGTTAATGTCCGCTTCTTTTCTACGAGCATGTATTCATTTGGGAATTGTCAAGGGATTGGGAGAAATGGTAAGAAATCTAGGCATTGTTTCCGGACAGAAGCTAAGGTGTCCATTGAAAAGGATGTGCTTGTGAAAGAGCCCACTAATGACAAGGATGATGGTTGGTATTTTTCTTCATTTCTTTCTTATGCATATGATGCATGGTGGATTAGATTTGTAAAGGCTAAAAAGTTATTGAACATGGACGATTTACCGCCTATGCATCAGAACAAACAAGTATATCCACATGGTTGCCATTATGGATACTATTTAGCAATGCTTAAATATTTTGCATGTAATCATTGAACATATCAATATATTTAATAAAACATATAGTTTAGTTGCAAATCGGGGCCTAAGTGCATTTGTTGACACAAAACTAAATTTTGAATTGAAGGGAAGAATGACAACTTGCAATTAAAATATAATTTTGTAGCAATTGAAGATGGAGATGAAGCTTCTCAATATACCTATGATCATCAACATCCAAACCTTATCCCAACTATACATGGTCAGCTACATGAACATTGTTTCACCATTCTGATCTGTTTAATGCCATATCCATTGCTAAATTTGTTGGCACTTAAATCATTTCATTATTACTTCTACCCATTGGCAATTTGGCACTTAAGTTATTGGTGCACCACCTTGACAATCATTTGGATTGTAATGTTTTTTCTTTTACTTTTAATGAAATTTTCTCTTTATTCTTCAGAAAAAAAATCCTAACTACTTTTAATAGTCTTCTATGCACGTGACCAAACCATCTTAATCTACTTTCTCTCATTTTATCACCTATGGGAGCTATTCCTAGGTTCCCTAAAATGACTAAAATTTTGATCCTATCCTTTCTAGTTTTTTTCCACTCATCCATCTCAGCATACACATTTCTGACATACTCATTTTTTTACATGTTCTTTCTTGACTGCCCAACACTTTCTTCCATACAACATAGCTGGTCTAACAACTGTTTTATAGAAGTTTCCTTTTAATCTAAGTGGTATTTGTCTATCACATAAAACTCTACATGCACTTCTCCATTTTTCCCATCCTTCTCTAATTCTATGGGCAACATCCTCCCTAAGTTATGAATTGTTGAACCAAGGTACCAAAAAAGGTCACATATATATATGTATATATAATGTTTTAGGCCTACTTATTTTTAAACCTCTTTTTCCTAAGGCATTTGTCCACGCTAAACCCAAAATACTAAACCCAAAATACTCAGGCTAGGCTTGGGTTAGGGCTAGGTTGGGGTGGGCCTATAATGGGTCCGAGATAATATGAGCAAATATAAACCTAAAAAGCTAAAACCCTAAGAAAATAAGAACTTTCCTTAATTTATTCTAGAAAAGATCCAGATGCAGGATAATACCAATACTTTTACTCTTATCAACAGATTGAAGCCTATTGTAATTGTAGGAATGGGTGAAGAATGGCCAACTAGTTGACAAAATGAAAACATTTGGGGATAAAACATTAGAGTTAGAGCTGCTAATGGATAAGCTTGAAGCTTGTTTACAAGAGGTTAACTAAGCTGCATTAAATCCTATAGGAAGAATTTGTCTTTTAGATCTTGATGAACAGGTGACATGGCAACTAAAAGTGCATGGAATCCATAAGATAAGCAAAGCCATGGATTAGAAGCTTCAACAATATTTCTTCCCTTTTGGTATCCTTTTATTGGTTAAACAATCAAGACGTTTGATATGAAAAGATTGAAAATAATGACAGGTTTGAGGTCTCCATAACAACATATTTAAATACATAACCGACTTTAAAATGAAAATTGTGAAAGAGAGATAGGGAATACCTACCATTGAACATTGATTTTTACAACTTGAGACTTTAACTTTGATATGTTAGAGCTCACTTGTAGCCAACAAATGAGGAAGATTGATCTTGGCTACTTGTAGGTCCAAGTAGCAATCAAAATCAACTCAAGGTGTGAGGGCAACAAAGAAGCGGTTGATGGGATGATGGCTGTGATGACCTGTAGAAGGTGGACTATTGTCACCGTTCAAAGAAAATGAAAGAAGATTTACAGAAGAAATGAAGAATATGGGTATAAGTCGAATAGATAACAGAGTGTTCAAGACTGAGTTTGGTGTTCGAAGTTAACAATCTTTTAGGTTTTACTTTTACATGATATTTTACAACTTAGGGTTGGATTTGAAAGTTAAAATGAACCCTTAGGTTAGAATAGAATTAATAGTAAATCAATAACAATTAAATTAAAACACCTAATAAGTAATTACCTAATATAACCGGTTCGGGCTTGGGTTTTCAAAGGGTTAGGCCCAAGCCCAACCCGGAAATACTGAAAGCTTGACTTTCTTGGCTTAGGTCCAACCTTAGGATTGAAAATCCAAGCCCAAACAGTGTAAAGTTAAAATGAACCCTTAGATTACAATAGAACTAATAGTAAATCAATAGAAAATTAAATTAAAACACCTAATAAGTAATTACCTAAAACACCTAGTTACCTAATATGAATGGTCTGGGCTTGGGTTTTCAAAGGGCTAGGCCCAAGCCCAACTCGAAAGTATTGAAAGCTCAATTTTCTTGGCCCAGGTCCAACCTAAGGATTCAAAATCCAAGCCCATCCCGTCTAAATTTTCGTGTTGGGTTGGTCCTGCCTTGGGTTGGGCCTGCCTCAGTTGCACTACTATTTGTCCATAAGTTTAATTTTGCATTTAATCCTTCATTAGTTTCATCAATTAAAATAAGTCATTAGCAAACAACATGCACCACGGGACCTCATTGTAAATATGTTTAGTTAATTCATCTATGATCAGTGCAAATAAGGGCCAAGTGCTGAACCTTGTTGAAGACCCATTACAGCTATAAAATCTGATGTCTCTCCCATAGGTGTTCTAACATTGGTTGTTGCACCCTCATACATATCCTTAGTTAGGTCTATATACTTATTTTGGACCCTTTGTTTTCCAAGACCTACCATATTAACTCTCTAGGAACTCTTATCATGTGCATTATTTAGATTGTTGAACACCATGTGTAGATCTTTCTTTTTCTCTTTGAATTTTTCTATCAATCGTTGCAAAAGAAAGATAGTTCCATGGTTGATCTCCTTGACATAAACCCAAATTTGTTCTTTGATATACTTGTTTCATGTTGTAATTTTTGCTCCATTATCTCCTAAAGTTTCATAATGTGGCTTGTTAGTTTAATCCCTTGATGGTTATTACAACTATATGTATTGCCTTTGTTCTTAAATATACGCACCAAACTACTCTTTCTCCAATCATTAGACACTTTCTTTTCTTTTATTATCTTATTAAATAGCTTATCTAGCTATAATAACCCTATTTCTGTCATACCTTTTCACACTTCTATTGGAATCGCATTGGGTCCTAAAGCCTTTCTCTTCATCTTATTTAGTGCTTCTTTTACTTTAGTAGTTCTGATTTTATGAAGGTTCAAGTTATTTTTAACACTATTAATATTACTTATCACTAATCTATTAATGTCCTCTACCTGTTGTTCATTTAATAATTTTTCAAAGTAGTTTTTCCTTCTTTGCTTGATTTTCTTCATCTTTTATCAAGACTCTTTGATCTTCCTCTTTAATGAACCTAACATGGTTTAAATGTCTGCTTTTCCTTTCTCCCATCTTTGCTAGTTTATAAATTCCTTTTTCTCCCGCTTTAGTTCCTAATTTATGATAACGCTCATCATATTCCCTAAATTTAGCTTCAGTTTCTTTCTTTTAAACTTCCTTTCTTATGGTTTTTTATTTTCCCAAATTTCTACATTTTTAGTCTTTTGCCACCCTTGGTATATCTAAGATCTTCAACAGAAAAGGATCAGCTAGGTTTCATTTCCCATGTAGTTTAATCAAGTAACGCAAAAAGAAAGTTTCATGTTGACAATTTGACATGAATTTTAGCCATCAATTCAGCTTCTGTTTAAAGTGATGGGACAAGAGGGACAGTCAAGCCTTTTCATGAGATCTTGAGATTCTATATTCTTTTTTGTCCCAATGGAATCCAGTTTACATTCATGCCTTCATTGTCAAGTGTCTAGTATGTCAGTGGATCTTGGCCTAGAGGCAAAGGATTGTAGGAATCCTATGAAGCTCATTGCAGAAAGTTTAAAGTCAAGGAAAAACTTTTGTTTGCAGAAGTTTGAGCCTAAGTTCTCTGCTGTGAGACCTTACGGTTAGGTGCATATGTGGTTTCTTAGATGTGGAAATTATCCAAATTTTGGTCCAAATATATGATAGGAGAAGGTGAGTCATTATGTTTGTTTCTTTATTACCTGGAAGATTTCATTAGGATAAGAAGCCATAACATTTCTATCTACATGCAGTTTTTCAGGCTCATCATAAGAAAATCGTGACATTGCTGGATGCATCCTAGCTTTCAGAGATCATGTCATTATATCCTTCACAGCTTACTTTTATCAGATATAAATAAATAAATAAAATAGCCTAAGCTCTTAGATAGTGAGCTACTGCAGAAGTTGCATCATGTTCCATTCTTGCACACCTAATCTTATCTGTTTTATTTGAATATTTGTGCAGGTATTGGGGTTCTTAGCATTCACCATGTAGGATTGCTGTGTGAAAATCTTGAACAGTCACTTGAATTCTATCAAAACCTTCTGGGTATGCCAATTTATTATGCCATTGTCTGAATGATAGACATTTTTCCATTAGAAGAAAATATAACTTTTATACTAAAACCAGGCCTTAAGATAAATGAAGCAAGGCCACATGATAAGCTACCCTATAGAGGTGCTTGGCTGTGGGTGGGTTCTGAAATGATTCATTTGATGGAGCTTCCGAATCCTGATCCCTTAACAGGCCGTCCTGAGCATGGGGGCCGAGATCGTCATGCTTGTATCGCAATTCGAGATGTGTCAAAGCTGAAAGCTATTTTTGATGAAGCTGGTATTTTACTGTTACTTCATTCTTCACTGTTCTTTTTTTTTTAACTTTTTATGGGTACAGTTGAATTTTATTGACAAATGTTGGGAAAATCCCCCTCATACTGTATGTGTGGTATTTGGATTTAGAGTGGATTAAATCATCCCATCCTATCAAAAGGGAAAAACCTGGTATTTGACCTCTAAAATCTTCAACCATGGATTCCCAGAAAAATGATAAAGATCTATAAGGATTTGAAGTCATACTCCGTCCAGATGCACCAAAATAAAACAAAATGAACTAATGAAGTATCCTACATATAGTTATTCCTATCCACATTTTGATTATGCGGCCCTTCACAATTTGTCCTCTGCAATCTTTTTGTGTTTCATTTTGATACTTGAAGCATCAGAGTCTTGAACTGAAAAGGAATAAATTAATCAAATTGCCCTTTGAATGAAACGATTGCTTGAGGTGTCTGAAATAATGAATTCACTGACAATCAGAGAACATTTTCCAACATGGCAGAATCAGATGCATGTCTATGGAGGTAATGTGGAAAGAGAAAAGCAATTTACAATCTTGTCTATGAAAAATGGATATAAGTTAGAGACTTTGACTTAAAATTTTTTGTAAGTGTGTGCTGGACCTTTAAAGACCACGGTGTCAAAATTAAGTTTCTTTACAAATGGAAGGATGCAAGAAACTAAGCAGCAGTAACCTAATGACCTGGAATGTGATAAGCAGTTTAGGTGTTATTGTCTTAACATGTGCTGTATATTCATATAATATTTACAATTATGTATTTTTCTGATGAACATATATGGATGTATTAAAGTTTTGAATTGTATGTTTGGTACATAACAATTAGATTAGAAGGAAAATTTTATAAAGTGGCTAAAATGCCAGTATGTTTTATAGAGTGAAGTGTTGGGAAATCAAAAAGTAATACACCCATAAAATGAGTCTAGTAGAGACAAAAATGTTTAGATGGATATGTGACAAGACAAAAAATTGATAAATTTAGAGGTCAATGCACAAGGAATCTAGTAGTAGCCCCAGTAGATGACAAATAATTAAGATGGTTTTAACTTGTGCATGAAAAGATAACCTACCACACCAGCAAGGAGTATTCTGATGCAAGCTGAGGGTCTTAAAGATTTAAGGCAAAGCCAAATGTCATAGGTTGAGTAGTGAAAAAGACTCCTAATCTAACAACACGAATGATCCTTGAGGCCATGCTTTGTAGAGCTCAATTGACAACATTAATTTAGGGGGTGTTCTGTAGTGTGGATGAGAAATTGGTGGGTGTGGACTGGTCCACACCACACCTTGTGGTAGGGATCAACCCATACAACACCACAGTCCACACCACGGCGGCGTTTTGTAGGTGTAGTGCACACTTTTTGATTCCATGTATCTCATATACATTTTATGGGAGATCTACACAGTCAATCATAAATGTCTAACTTTTGCATTTTATACGGTAAATAAATTGAAAAAAAAGGCATCAATAAATTAATATGTAGGCAACAATTGCATTTTTTAAATAATTAAAAAATATTATTTTATTGTTAAAAATATTTAAAAATAATATTTAAATAATGAAAAAGAGTAGAGAAGGAGAACTGTCGGACTTGTGTTAGAATTAACATTAAAAATTATTATTTTATTAATAAAAAATTAAAAATTAAAAAATTATTAAAAGATTAAATAAAATGAGAGTAATTGGACCAATGTAACACATGTACATTACACTGAAACCCATTGTGTGGACTATCCATGAAAAAATACCGTGAACGATAAATTGGGGTATGTCCGTCCCTGTCCATGCTATTTTGTGGACGGGGACTGTCCACATATAGTAGAACACCATATCTTACCGTGGACAGGACCAAAAAGGTCCCATCCATGATACTTACGCACTACTGAATGCCACCTTAGTTTGGATGCATTTATATGTAGCATAGATGCCTTATGCTGCTGTTTATTTTGTAGGAGTACCTTACACTCTCAGCCGGTCTGGGAGGCCTGCAATCTTTGCACGAGATCCAGATGGAAATGCACTGGAATTCACACAAGTTGATAGCTAATTATTTCTTTAACAAGTCAAGCATAACCATGTAATGATGTAATATAACTTGTCTTTTTCTTTTTTTCTTTTGTTTTTCAATTTTATTTCGGTCTGATATGTAAGTGGCCTGAATATGCAAAAGCATATTATTCATGTAATGGCAAACGGGTTTCTATATGGAAACAGAGGTATAAGAAAGCCAAGGATTACCAAGGTTTATAGTCATGTTAAATTTCTTAGTTTGGACGGCAGTGTGGAGGCTAGTTCTGTAGCTGTAAGTCCTGTGACTAAAGCATTTGTTGTGCTATGAACCTCATCTGTTTCACACTTTCATCTGCTACTTGTATGGATTTCCTTCACGGCTTCTAACAAATAGTCGAAAATCATCAGAAAAATGTACTACGGCTGGAGGGCCCGGAGCGCCCTGGTAACCATGCCATGTAATTTTTAAACAAACAAGAAAATTGTTTCAGTGAGAGGTTACAGCCAAAAGCCCCAGTCTCTAATAGGTATCATATTTCATATGATATGAAATGAACTGTGAGGCTCTTGTATTAACAGGTTGATATCATTAGACATCTCTGCTCTCTTCAGAGGTTTCCTCCAAGGGTAGAAGGATTCGCAGAAGCTTTTTTGGGTCTCCTCCAATTGCAGGTTTTCTAAAACCCAATGTGGACGGAGGTTTTTTTTCCCAGGATAAAGCATCGTTTGGTTTTCTGGCAAGAGATTTTGAAGGTGTTTCTTGGTGGGCTGTATGTGGAGCTTTCGTAGCCTCATTCGCCATTAATGGCAGAAGCCTTGAAAATAGAGAGACAATTGAGTGCTTCAGGTTTCATAATTGAGTTTGATTGCCTATAGTTGGTTTCTATTCCCTCTGGCTCTTCTGCAAGCTGTCATCAGGACTTCATCAGGCTGTCATCTGGCCCTTCTTCAGGTCTCATCTTTTATGAACTGTCGTGGTCTGGAGATTCAGCTCAGTTGGGTGCCTCGGGAAGCTAACAGTGCTGCTTACAGTCTAGCTCAGTTTGGTTTTTCTTGTTTTATGGAAGACCGTTTTCCTATCTAGTTTTATTTTGTACTGCTTGCGGAGTAGCTTGATGGATGTTTTCTTTGCTGTTGTTTGTGCTTGTCCTTCAATGGAGGTAGAAGGGTTACTTGTTTTGGAACAGTAAGTAAAGTTTCCCCACTTTATACGAGTGATTTGAGGTAAAACCGTAAAAGTATAGTGGTGCAAAGCTTGCAATGTGCACCGTCAGTGAGTGCAAATGAAACAAAGTACATATTTTGTATCAGGTAAAGCGCAAATCATAGTTAGAAACCAACGGATGCAAAATTTGTATCCGGTTCAGATTTGTACTGCAAACAAGCAGAACCTAAACAATTTACCTTCATGAACCGTTGAACCAGTACGAAAATATACACATACCTTGTGAATCAACTTTTTTTTTTTCTTTCAGTTTTGTTTTTGGTGGGTGATTAGTGATTAGTGAACATAGGAAAGCCATCCAAATCAACTGGTCAGCAATCTATAATTAAAATATTCTCCGATTAGATTAATATGTACACCATGGTAGGTGTTGGAAGGATTTACAGTCGGCAACTCTGCATCCGAATTTGATTGTTTTTACACATAAAACATCTTCAATATTGTTAAGGCTGAAATCAGGTAAGCGATTTGCCAGCCCATTCACGTTCTCTGCGCTTTAGCTTGGCTTGCATCTTGTTGAACTTCTCTTTCCCCTTCTCGAGAAGAGGGTCATGCACCACATACTCATTTGGATCATCCTTCCGGTCCATGCTATCCTGTGTAAGTGTAACTTGCAGATTTTGTTAGAGCATGTTAAAAAGAATAACTCAAAAATTGGCTTTGAGAGGGACTAACAAATGAAGCTTTACCTTTTCAAAAGGATTGCGTGGAAAACTCAACTGATGTGCCTTCCACCCAGATACATCCTCGTCATTACCTTCCCCAGATTTGCTACCTAGTAAGCTGGATTTTGCAGATAAAGACTTCTTAAACTTCTCGAGCTTTGCAAGCACCTGAAAGTAACCAGACCAAAAAACTGCATTAGAGGAGCAGGTACATAAGGATAAGAGTATACAAAGATACAGAAAGGAAAGAAACTAGAAAAAATTCTGTTATTGATAAAAAAAAAGGAAACTTGAAAAAAGATACAGAAACCAATAGATCACTAGTCACATTTCAATTATACATGCAACTCCCCATTTACGTTAATGGAGAAAGAAGGAAGTTCATAGAACATGAGCATCATATGGAAAAAAAACAGAAGTGAAACACTACTGTAAAGGGTACTTTGTCTTTTAATAACAAGAAATTGTATTTTATTTTCGTTGTTTACCAAACCTCCCCCCCACCAAAAAAAAAATAATAATAAAAAAAAAAGTTGAGCAGTCTAAGGTGTAAAGCTCCCAGTACTTAATATCATGTCCACAACAAGGTTTGTAGTAGGACTCATGAATGTGAATTAGTGGGAAAAAGCAAATGAATCACATACTGCGGTAAATTTATGTCAGGCTGACAATGTAACTGCTCTTTCCAAGAGAGATGCCGTATTTGAACCAAGATAGACAACTTCAGCAAATCTAACTAGTGTTAGTAGTTAAAAATTCTTACTTGCCCAATAGGCAGGCAACATAAAAAAGAAATAGAAAAACGAAATCAAATGTAATTTTGTATTCTTATTATTTATTGTAACTTACTTCTTCTGAACGGCCCTGGAGTCTTCGTTTCTTCTGTTTTTGCAATTGTCTTACTCGCTCAGCATGGCCCAAAAGCTGCAAGTCTGCATCTGCTTCAACCATACGTTCAGCCCTTGCTTCTGATCCTATTCCCTTTTTCTTTAACAACAGCTTTTCCTTCTTGGGATGGTCATCAAGTTCTTCGCTGCTGGCCCTGGTGAGTATGCAATATTATTTCTACATGAGAGTTTGCAAACCCTTCAATGTAGTGAAGGGATTCTGGAAGTACTTTCACAAACTAGACATCTGTTATGTTCCATGGAAGAACACATGGTAATGCATTTACACCATTAGGGGAACTCTGCTTCTGACAACAATGATAACTATGACGGGTTGATGTAGCATTACATAACTTTATGTACAAGGGTGTTTTTATACTTTTCCCTTCACTATTAAATATAACAGTACATAGGTCAATTGGCCCAACTACTCGTCCCCTCTAAAGTTCTTTCATTTTTCTTCCTCTCTAAAAGTTGACCTATCCACTCCTAGTTGGTATCAGAGAAATTTGAAATTACAGTGTTTTTTCTCTTAATTGGATGCAGTGGCAATTTCATAATTATGCTGAACAGGAACTCAAGCCACCCTATTTCCTAGTTAATAATTTGTTATCTTTCTGTTTGAGGCATGATGGAAGAAGAAATTGGATGTGATGTTATTGGAGCTTGTGTTTGTGTTCTTTCCCTAACACCTTAACTCTCTTTTTCTACTATTCTCTTTTTTTTACTATTTTGATATTTCAACTTCTCTAGTTTTCTTCTTATACAGGTTTAATCTACGTATTGATTGGAAATGTAATTCTATCTAATTCAAGGCATCAAATTCATTGATTTTACAAATCTTTAAGTAATTTATTCCACCTTTTGTTCAATTTTAATTAGTTTTTATAAAACCCAGACTAGAAACTTCTCTCTAGAAATCATTTAACTTAGAAACCCTAAGATCCCCATTAAAACTTCTCTCCCTCTATATCTCATCTATTCACATACTCTTCCATCCTGTTTTGTTTTCATCATACTTTTCAAGATGTCAAAGAATCTTTCCTTTCTCAGTCTTGAAAATTCTGTTTATGCAGGAGTCCTGTTTGTAGGATCTACAACATCTTGAACAGCATCCAAAAAGTCTACAAGTGGTATTAGGCTTGGCATCTTTTGACAAGACTACAAACAAAGGAGCCTAATATATTGAAAATTAAAGACGTTCAAGTCCTCATCTTTCAATCGTTCATTATCAAATGTCTTCTAGATTTATAGATCAAGTTTTGCCTCCTGTTGCACTTTTATCTCCAAATTTCATATAAAAATATTTATATTTGAATCCTCATTCTGGGATGATAATGACAACAAAGCTAAAGAGGAAGCCTATCAGCAATCCTTGTACATTGGAAACAATGTACGACTTTGCCCATCCTTCCCAATTGGTATCTTGTCAAGAAGGCAAAATGAAAAAGATGATGACAAAGAAGTAACTGGTAAGACTCTTTCCACTATGAGAAGGCCAAATAGGTAAGACATTGAATCAAAATCCATACCTTGGAGGAGATACTCCATGTTCATCTTGGCTTGATCTCTCTGCACATTAAAAACAAAAACAGCAACAACTTACATCAATATTTTGTCAATGATAAAGACAGTGAAGAATAAATACAGAAATGCCATAGTGAATACTGAATGCTCAACTTGACTCAGAAAATCCTTTTTCCCAACTATATACAGTTGCCACACAGATTCTGTCAAATTGTAAGCTGAATCATTTCTTACAGCTGCAATAAATGTCCTTGGTTTCCCTTAGCTCTTTTAGAACCCTCAACTTGCATCTAATCACTTCTTGGTGGTGCAGTAGGTCTCCTATGCACATGCTCAAAATAGGGGTGATCATGGGTCTGGCTGGGCTTAACACCTCTATTAAGGGCCTTAGACTGAGTCCATGCTGGGCCTAAAAGGCTGAGAAAGGTATTATTTATCAAGTTGCATCCCAACTTCACTTTTATAATTCAGCTCTTGTTGCACCTCCATAAGATTTTCCCCCCTTTCCTTTTTGGATAGAAAAAACTGGGTTAGAACAATGACCGATGCAAAGATGACTGAACGATGACCATGACTGATGTCAATGAGTGACCAGTGGAAATGGAGATATAATGGGAATGTAGAAGGAAGGATGGTGGTTAGAAGAACAGGTGGGTTTGAAACAGGAGAGAAGCATCAGAGGTTTGTAAGAACATTAGTAGGGAAAAATTAGTAGAGCAACAGCAATGGGACCCATGTAGAGGTGGCCAGTGCCTCAGTGTGGATGAAGGAATTGCAGAAGTGATGATAGGAATATAAAAGGCATGTACATCACCACAAGGGGGTTTGGAGAAAGAAAGAGAGAATTTTTTAAAAACATGCTTAGTCAGTGCAGTTAACACCACAAGAAAGCTAGAGCCTAGAGGGGAGATTAGAAACTGGACCATGTGAAGATGGAGGGTGAAGGGTGCCTTGAAGCTATGAAGGTGGCCGGAATTGAGGATGCTCTTCATTTTTGCCAATGAGGAAGAAGCTAAAAGGGTATGGTCCACTGGAGGCAGGAATATAGAAGGAGAGTTACCACACTTGGTCCATTGAGAAATGGGGAGATTGTGTTGGAATGCAGGGGTGAAGAAGGCATATTGGATAAGAATTTTCAGATTACCACTCCACCTCTGGAGTACCAAGGTGGTGGAGAATATTGAGGACATTTGTGGAGGCTACCTGGGAATCAACAACTTGGAGGTGGCCAGAGAAACAACAGAGTGGATCAGTATTAGAGTTAGATGGCATGGATATACCCTAGCTTCTGTAATGGTGTTGGATGGAGATTTGATGATAGAAGTGACGATTTGACTGGAGATGCTCCTGGAATGAAGAGCAAAACTAGATGAATATAATGAATTAGTGTGGGTAGAGAAAGAATGGAACTGAAAGTTGTTAGCGGGTATGGACATTTCTTTGGAAGTGTGAAGAAGATTTAAAGGGAAGGAAGTGTGCAAGGAGGAGGAGATGGGACAGCTACAGCGGAGATAGTGGAGGAGGACAGTGAAGGGGTCCAACCTTTTGAGGTCAAGGGTGGTGTGGCAAGGATCGAGTACAATGGATCTGTTGAAGCCACGGCTATTGATTTGACCTGCCACACTGAGACACTTGTATGGAGGGAGGGAATTCAAATGGAGAATAGATTTCAAATTTTAAATGAAGACCACTTGGTCAAGAGGTTTTCCATACAATGCATTAAGATACTCAGTAAATAGGGGGTAGGGAGTAGGACCAAAAATGATTAAACGCTAATGAGGGAGTCTAATCAAAGAACAGATTTGGTTAAACATGATTGTGCGATGGAAAAGGGGTGGGCAGGAGAAAACAGGGGTGTGGCATTACAAGGGGAATATCTCCCACGCACTGAAGAGGTGGGCCACAAGGAGGCAACACAATGAGTTGTTGATGGGAGGTGATGATACTGCAAGGGAAAGCATCCATGGTACCCAACTACAAGAAGCGAACATGGTGATCAGTGAATAGGCAACGGGGTTTAGTGAGTGGAAAGAAGCAAAAATGGCAATAGTTATTCAAGGAGATGTTATGGAAGATGTGAAAGTAGTGTTGAAATGTTGGAGGTAGTCCTCTTGCCAATGGTTTCAGCGGATTGGCCTATGGTGGGGGAGGCATCAAATAGATACAGGAAGGAAGACTAAAGAACAGAAGTGTGGAGACTGAACTCACGAAAGGCAAACCCAATGCTGAACCATTTAGGTGCATTTTTAGGGGTGTCACTTTGAGGAATGAGTTAAGAAATAATAACTTTCTTAATGGAGGTGGAGAGAAGGTGATAGGTTACTGCCTATCACAGGGTTTCTTTGAGGGAAATCTCCTCCTCAAGAAAGAAAGAAAGGGAGAAGGAGCTCAAGTCTCGCTTCAAATTATTACAATCTCATCTAACACTTTATATACTCATTCGGTTAGGATATAGTTGTAGCTGCCTCAATTGATCCCACCAATCAGAGATGCCTCAGTTGATGTTGGTATCTCACATTGTCTCCTTCTATATGTTTGTTTGATAGATGGTAAGTCACATGTAAGAGGCTGATAGACCACTAGCTGCTGGACTGAGTGTCGCCTGTGCTCCTATTAGAAGAACTTTGGAGGAAAAGGCAGAAAGGGCAAGAAAACTCAAAAAAAGAGTTATTCAGGTTTGCATGGGGGTTAAATGACAATGCAGGGAGTGGCTAAGGATGGAAAAGAGGGAAAGGAGGGGGGGGGGGGAGTTGTCCCCTGAACAAGGTGGAATTGTTTCTTAGACACAAGTTGAGGGTCAGACATGAAGATAGTCTCATGGAATATCTAGGGCCTGAGTTTAGGTCGCAAAAGTGGTGGCAGGTTCTTATGTGAAAACATGAAAAGCAAATGTTCTTTGTTTACAAGAAACTAAGGTGGAACTTGTGAAAGATCAAACTTTCAGAAGCATCCGGGGAGATAATAACTATGATTGGGTATCTTTGCTGGTTGTGGGTACATCAAGGGGTATGTTAGTTATATGGGATATAGAGGTGGGGGGGGGGGGGTGAAAGGCACATTAGTGGGAGTGGGGCAATTCTCTATATCATTGTGGTGCTATGTGTTGGAGGACGGATGGGAATTCTCTCTCACTTCAATTTATGGCCCAAATGATGATAGACCGAGGGAAAGTTTATGGACAAATCCTCCAAGGAAATACCTGGTTTTGTGTGGGTAAGGGTCTATGGTTTGCTGTTACACCTTGGGAGCACGAATCTTGCCAGAGGCATAGGGTACCTCTGCGAAGACTTTTTGGAAACCGATAACTCTAAAGCTAGTAAAGGTAGTGCAGAGTTTTTTCGGGTAAAAGCGCACTGGTCAAGGGTACCTCCCCCGACAATTAATGTAGTAGTGGGTAATTCACTGTATGTGGTTACAATCTGGCCAGAGATAAAGCCGGAAAAGATGCCAGTGCAGGCGGATTTTGCTGAAGCAGTGCAAGTTGAGCAGAATCTGATTCAGCAAGCTCCGGCAGGCTTCTCCATTGCCGACGACACCAAAGGGAGGTTGGAAAACTCCAATGGCTTAGAGCAGCAAGCGGAGGAGTGTTCAACCACTTTGGAAGTTTCTAGGGCTCATAGCAGTGCTAGAGCTGGAGAAGAAGATGGTTGGCAGATAGTCAGGGGAAGGAGAAGTAAGAAACATCAGAACCAATGGACTTTGGATCGAACAGTCAAGAAGGAAAGGCAGGTCGGACTGACTCGAGAATGGGGTTTAAATCTTTTCAAATTTTACAAAACCTGGAAGTAGCGGATGAAAAGTCCTTTTTAGACCACTTAGCAGGCGCAGTTTTGCATTGGTTCAAGTCGAAGGGGAGGGATTTGGAACTGGCTATTTTGGGCAAACCGAGTCAGACTAATCATCCTAGTGGGCCTGGTCTAGTTCGTTTTAAAAGCCCTCCCAGAATGGTGTTTAAGGGAAAGCCTTCGGCGCAAGGATCAAGAAAGGGGAAAGAGGTGGCGGTGTCTGCTTCTTCAGAAGAGTCAGACACAGAAGAACCTTTCTCGCAGGATGACGGTAGTTCTATCTCAACCTTCATAGAAATCTGGTCCAGAAGTAAAACCTCGAGCTAGGAGGCACAGATGGAACCAAGCTCTCCGATTCCTCAACCAGTCCCTTCGTCTCCTGTGGCTCAGGACTGTAGAGGCCTAGAAGGGACAGAGGCCTTTAGTGGGGGGGGGGGGGGGGGGAGAGTGGACAAGGAGGTGATCCTCTTAGCCTAGATACAGAAAGGGAGAGTTCTATGGACGGTGTTTTGTTGTAAAGGAATACGGAAGACTCAGTTATGGCAGGGGCTTTGACTGCGTTAGAAGGTTCACCACATGTCTTCTAGGAAACATTAGCAATGATTTTAACGGGAAACAAAGAAGCTGTTGGTTCCCATGCAGTGTCTCAGCATCAGATGGTTAACCTAAGGTACGCCAAGGAGGAAGAGGTATTGGTGTGGGTTCTGTCTAAGCTGTTGTCGTTTGGCGAGTTTCTGGGTATCTCTATAGGAGGCTTGGAAGACGAAACAAAAGCTTTGTTGGTTGCAATTGAGAATAGATACTTAATGGAGAGGGGCAAGAAGAACCGGAGGCAACCTAAAGAGCTGTATCGTCTGGCCTGGGGCCTTAATGATGGAGGGGTGGGGAGCTGAAATAGCAGATCCGTAAGAAGATAATTTATGGAGAACTTGAAATTGATTTCGTGGAATGTGAGAGGACTTGGCTCTGGTAGAAGGAGACTGGTGATTGGGAATTTTTTTAAGGAAAAGAAACTGATATCCTTTTGTTGCAGGAAACAAAACACCAAAATTTCAGCTCCAGAATAGTGAGAAGGGTATGGGGTTTTGGCCCATGTGATTGGCTGTCACTACCGTCAGTTAACACTGCTGGCGGTGTAGCTGTAATTTGGAACACAAGCAGCTTTAAGCAGTCAGACAAAGAGGCTGGCAGATTTTCTGTTTCAGTTAGACTGCACAGGATCCCATCTGATGTTTCTTTGGTTGTGACAGGAGTTTATTGCCCCGTTGAGTCCAGCCTAAAAGAAACTTTCTGGGCGGAGCTAGAGGGTGTGAGAAGGAAGTGGAGTGGACCCTGGACAATCGGTGGGGATTTCAATGCCATCCTAAGGGTGGAAGACAAAAAGGACAGCACTAGATCAGATAGAGGTATGCAGTTATTTTCAGATTTAATGCAGAAATGGGAGTTGATTGATCTGCCTCTGGCCGGGGCGTCATATACTTGGACTAACAACCAAGAGCAGCCTTCTCTGGTCAGATTGGATAGGTTTGTAATTTCCAATGAATGGGAGGAACTCTTTCCCAATTCGATTCAAGAAGCACTTCTGAGACCAGTTTCAGACCATGTGCCCTTGCAGCTAAACATAAATGGAATTAGAAGACAGGGTCAACCTTTTAGGCTGGGGCACTGTTGGCTGGGAGAGGGACAGTTTGATTCCTTTGTCAAGAGGTGGTGGGCTGAAGCTTCTTTTGAAGGCACTGCAAGTCATGTCTTAAGCAAGAAGCTCCAATGGCTTAAAAGCAAAATAAAGGAGTGGCAAAAGGATAGCCAGAAAGCTGATGAAATAAAAAAAGCTGAATGTCTGAAGATCATTAAGGAACTGGACCTTCTGGAAGAAGCAGGTACCTTGGGGGAAGACCAAAGGCCAAAAAGGTTGCTTGTTAAAAAGAATTTTGATGTGTTGGCTTTTCAGGAGGAGGTCAAGTGGAGGCAAAGATCAAGAATCAAGTGGTTAAAGGCAGGCGACAGTAATACTGCCTTCTTCCACAAAATGGCCAATGCAAGACGGAGAGTTAACTCAATTTCGAGGCTGGTCATAGTCTCGTAGATGGTTGTGAGGTGGAAGAGAAAGGAGAAATTGAGAAGGTTACTGTCAGTTTCTATGAGAACTTATACAAAGAACAGTGCAGATTTAGGCCAAAGCCAGAGGGGCTGAGTTTCAAAAGCCTTTCTGGGCAAGAGGCAGAAGAGCTGGAAAAGCCTTTCTCAGGGGTTGAAATCAAGAAAGCTGTAGATGAGCTGCAAGGGGAGAAGGCTCCTGGACCCGATGGTTTTACCATCTGTTTCTTTAAAAAATATTGCCAGCTAGTCAAACAAGATTTTCTAAAAAGTCTTTAAGGAATTCCATACTTCGGTGGCTTTTGAGAGGAGTGGGGAGACAGGTCTGGTTTGTAAAGTGGGCCTAGAGAAGGCTTATGATCATGTAAACTGGGCTTATCTAGATTACATGTTGGACAGAATGCAGTTTGGGCAGAAATGGAGAAACTGGATGAAAGTTTGTATCACAACCTCTAGTTTCTCAGTTTTGATCAATGGGGCAGCTAGAGGCAAGTTCAGAAGTTCGAGGGGTTTAAGACAAGGTGACCCTCTGCCACCTTTGCTGTTCTTGAGAGTAATGAAGGGCTTAAGCAAAATGACTGAGAGAGTGGCAGAGTCAGGCCTGCTGGGAGGTTTTGAGATCAGTCCTGGAGGTACAAGAGTCTCATTGCTGCAGTATGCTGATGACTATTTTTTTGTGAGGCTTCTCCGGAGCAGGTCCTTAATCTCCGCTTCCTTTTGAGCTGGTTTGAGGTGGTGTCAGGTCTGAAAGTTAACTTCTCTAAAAGTGAAATGCTACCAGTTGGGACCATCTCGGATCTTGAAGAGTTGGCAGAAGTATTGGGGTGTAAAACAGGTAAATTCCCCTCCTCTTACCTTGGTCTTCCCTTAGGGGCAAAGAGTAACTCAAGCAGCATTTGGAATCCCGTTTTAGAAAGAGTTGATAGAAAACTTGCCTCGTGGGAAGCTAGATATCTCTCCAAAGGGGGTAAATTGGTTTTGGTTAAGAGTGTTCTGGCCAGCTTGCCAACCTACTTTTTGTCTCTCTTCTTGATACCCACGGGGGTGGCTGTGAAGATTGAGAAAAAGATGAGGGACTTTCTGTGGCAAAGGTGGAAAGAATCCTCGAAGTACCACTTGGTAAAATGAGAAGAAATATGCAAGCCCATTTCCCATGGTGGGCTTGGGATTAGGAAGGTGAAACTCTTCAACCTTGCTCTCTTGGGAAGCTGGTTTTGGAGATTCTCCACTGAGAGTCAGGAGCTGTGGAGGATGTTAATAGCCAAAAAATATGGTTTTAGTGAAAATGGTTGGGATGTCGGAGGGTCACAACAATATTTTGGGTGTAGTGTATGGAAAGGTGATAAAGACTATACTCTTTTCATCAGAGGTATTTCTTATAAAGTAGGAGATGGTAGGCGACTGAAGTTCTGGTTGGATCCTTGGTGTGGTAACTTCTCTCTAAAAGAAAGGTTCCCTGTTTTGTATGAAGCAGGAAGACAATTTGGTGTTGGTTGCAGATTGTTTTGCACAGGTGGAAGGGGTTCTAGTTTGGTTCCCTTCTTTCAGAAGGAATTTCAACGACTGCGAATTGGATCAGGTGGCTGAACTGCTTCTGTGATTCAAGAAGAACACCCAGATCTGCAATCTGAGGATACTAGATGCAGGTTGTGGTCCAAATCTGGTTGTTTTACTGTCAAATCTTTCCATCTGGGCTTGCTGGGGAGTAACAGCCAGCCCTTCCCATCTAGATCCATATCGGAGACTGCAGCTCCTTTGAAAGTCTTTTTTTTTTTTCTGTGGGTAGCTGCAAAAGGAAAATGTCTCACCAAAGGAATGTTGAGTAGGAAGGGTTTCAACTTACAGATTTAAACTGTCCCTTGTGCAATTTGGCTCCAGAAACAGCAAATTACCTTTTTTTTACACTGTGGTTTCACAGCAGAGGTGTGGCAGCACTTAGAGCTATAAATCTGAGTTGGTGCTGGTCGGAATCAGTCTTTGGTTTGCTACAAGGGTGGAGAGTTCTTCGTATGTCCAAGGAAGGAAAGCTAGTATAGTCTGCCGTTCCAGCTGCTGTTTTATGGGCAATCTGGATAGAAAGGAACAATATGATTTTTGAACAAAAAAACAGGACTGAGGCTGGGGTGATTAACTTTGTAGTGGAAGAGTTGAGAAGCTGGTTGTCTAGCTCTGATTTGTTTAAAGATGTTTTTTGTTCTGGGGCTCTTTTGAGGGTGAACTTTTTTGGGGGGCTGTAAGGTTGTTTGTATAGCCTCTTGTACAGTCTTTTTACAGCTCATACTGAATAGAACACTTTACCTTTTCAAAAAAAAAAAAAAAAAGAACAAATGGGAACTGGCGGATTTGCCTCTAACAGGCGATAAATACACTTGGACAAATAATCAGGAAGAGGCAACATTGGTGAAACTGGACCTCTTTGTGATTTCTACAGGGTGGAAGAAATTTTTCCAAACATCTCTCTTGAGGCTTTGCCAAGACTTCTATTAGATCATGCACCAGTATGTGGACTGCAAAGGAATTCAATCAAAACCATTGCCATTCAGGTTTGAAAATCTGTCTGCAAGAAGAAGGTTTTGTTGAACAGGTGAGAAAGTGGAAGAAACACAGGTGGAAGATTCAGCCAGTCATATTTTCAGAAAAAAAAAAAAAAAAAAAAAACTGAAAACACTATAAGAAAAAATAAAGGTGTGGAGAACTGAAGTTTTCAAGGGGCTGGAACAGGGAAAAAAAATAATAAGTGTCTGGAAACAATACAAGTAGGTAGGGCAGTGGAGGAAGGTCACAAGAGGAGAAGAGAAGATTAACTGCTAAGATGGAATTTGACAAGGTGGCTTTTCAAGAGGAGATGAAGCGGAGACAAAGAGCCAAGTGTCTTTGGCTAAAAGAAGGTGAAAATAACACCAAAATTTTCCATAGAATGGCATCTGCTAGAAGAAGGGAAAACTCCATAAAAGGGCTGGTGATAAATGGTGAGGTGGTGGAGAAGGATAAAATAATTGCAACACCTATAGGCATTGGAGCCTATTAGAAAGAATGCAACAGTAGGGTCTTTGATAATGCTGCATATCCTTTGGAAGCTGTAATAGGGAGGATATAAAGGACCATCATTGGCTGAGTCTGCTGCATAAGAGAATCCAGCATCTTAAATACCAGCATTTGTGTTCCCACTGGGAGGGTAATTGCTTTTTATGATAACTTTGATGTTTTAAATCTGGAATGGTTTTGTATCTTCCATCTTCTTTTTGTACATAATTTACACACTTGTAAGTGCTCTGTTAAGGGAGCCTTTCCCTCCTTTTTTATTGCAAAAATGATACCTTACTTGTCATAAAAAAAAGCACTACAACACCTGTTAACAAGCTAAGCTTGGTACCCTAGGCTCATCCCATTCCTGAGCACAGTAGACAAAGCCACAAAAAGCTTTCCCTTGAAACTTCTTTTAGTACCTTCTCCAAAGCAGTTGAACAAAAGTTTCATCCCTCCCAAATGGGCCCATAGAATGGTTTGTTTCCATCATATTCAAGCCTTGGAAACCTGTCCAGAAAACCCCAACCCCTCCCATGCACCCACACACAACAAACCATTGTATGGGAGAGAACAGAAACCAATAATAACAACAATGGCATGTGATACACAAATACGATGCCTTAAACATCAACAATAAATAGGGCAATTGAACAGCAAACAGAATGATGCATCAGCATCAAGTATCCATAAAACCAAGAATATAATTAGGAAATTCAAAAAAAAAAACAGAGCTCTTCAGTACCATTGGGTAATTTTTGCCTGGTTGGAAGATCTCCAAGCTCCTTGCGCTTTTTAAGAATTTGCAGACGCATGTGTTCATCAAATTTAGCCTCATCATCATCATCATCGTCGTCGTCATTGTCGTCATCACTGACATCATGAGAAGTAGAATCTGGGCCTTTTTGTGGATCTCCAATCTTTCCACTTAGAGCTTCTCTCACAGATAATTGCAAATCCCTTGCTTTCTTGACTTCTGATGGGTCCTGGATTCAAAAACCACCATCAGAATATAGTGTACCACAACACTAAAAGAAAATAAAGTTGCATTTTAATGAGTAAAGACAGCAAAAAAAAAATCTGCAAGTAATGAAGGTCAAACCATCGCAGCTGGCAATAAGTTATTAGATTATTGCCAGCCAGCTTTGATGGCTGTCCTTTACATGTATGGTGCATTACAACGAAAAAAAAAGTGGCATAGAGAGAAAGCTACTAATAACTGGTCCAAGATTGCGCATTAATGCATCTAGCTAGGACAGCAAATTCCAAATTTGATAGGTTTTCTTAACTGGTATTGAAAATATAGTGGTGCTTCAAATCTCAAATGGCAAACTCACAATCTAAGATCAAGATGTTAACCTCATTAGGAGAATTATGATGCTGACCCACTAAAAATAGTTTTACTAAGACAGTAAGACATTGTATGCAACAGAATACAACAGCTAATGGGTGGAGAAAATTGTCTCAGCTAACAGTTCTGAAATTTCATATAGTCGAGACCATATTTGCTAACTGTGCTGACTAAAACAAGAATTTCTAACCATCAAGTTGAAGCAATTGGCATTGTGTTTGGGAAGAAACAGCTAGAAAGAATGCATTGAAGACCAAGTTTTAAGATTGCATGAGTTGTGGCTCAGTAGTCAGAAGAAAGCTTCCCCAAAAGAAGATGGTTGCAGGATTTCAATAGATGCTAAAATGGTTTCAAATGTTTAACAATCTAAATTATCTAATATTCATCATTCAATGATAGATAACTGGAAGCTGGGAAAAGAGCAAAGAAAATCTAAGCCCTTAGTGAAAACAATGACCTAATCACCAATCAAAGAAAAAGGAAAAATAAAGCAGGTAATATAAACAGAGAAATGGAGACAAGCAAGCTTCACTATCTAACTGGAAGCTGGGAAAAGAGCAAAGAAAATCTAAGCCCTTAGTGAACACAATGACCTAATCACCAATCAAAGAAAAAGGAAAAATAAAGCAGGTAATATAAACAGAGAAATGGAGACAAGCAAGCTTCACTATCTAAAGATGTACAAGTGTTTTCTGAAAAGCTTGCCATCTTATATGTTTATCATTTTTTTTTCTTTGAAACTGTATATGTCTATCCATTTTTATGCTGTTTTATTACCATTTCTTTTCTTGGTATTTCTTCTTTGAGGAGACGAGGATCATTCAGCACATCATGACTACTCTTAATTTTCTCTTTTATGGTTGCCAATTCCTTCTCCTCTTCTTCTGCTTCTTCTCCAAATGAAAGCAAGTTCAGCTTTCTGCATTTTGCAAATATCATAGTTAAATACCTAAAAGTGCAACACTATTACTGATAACAGATTTGGATACCGCATGCATGTAGTTTCTCTCTGTATCATAAAATAAAAGACTAGGCTTTAATAGGAAAATAGTAGAGAACACACTTTACAGCTTTCTTCTTTTGATCTCTGCTCTCAGAGTCAGTTGTGGAGTAAGGCAAAGATTTTCCAGATGCTTGCCTGGGAACAATATCATCAAAAGGGTTCCACAAAACCTGAAACATATGATTTCAAGAATAAACTGCATGACCCTGGAGAAAATATAGTTGAGGATAAAAATCTATTTCCATTCTATAATCAGACTTGAGGTAGGCAGAAACTCATTTAAGTTGGTAAAGAAAAAGAATTCACGTTTACATGATGTCCTATGAATAATGAGAATGGAAAAAAGGGTCAAGAAGTGCTCAAAAACATCCCGCATGCATTCCTTTCTACAACTGTACACAGGAGAATAGCCACTATTGCATCCTAGAAGCCAGCCTACCTCGACAGACAGTATTCTTGGTGGGTCCAATGGCCTGTCATTCTTATCAGTCTCAATATCACCTAATCTTAGAAGATTAAAAATGGAATCACCTGTTACCTGTAAAAGTGGAAACGAGTTCAACACAACCAATTTCAGGAAACAAATGCATAGGGTAGTAGGGAAAAATCATTATTACCTTCCCAAAAATGGTATTCTTTCTATCAAGCCAGTCACAGCGATCCAATGTTATAAAAAACTGGCTTCCATTTGAATGAGGTGATCCCGCATTTGCACATGCAACTAAGCCCCTATGCTTGAATCTCAGTCGGGAATGGAACTCATCAGCAAAAACACTTCCATAAATGCTTTCACCACCTGCAAATAACAAGAGTCATGCTTCCCTTAATATTATAAACCAGTTACTCTAATGTTACTAATCAAAATTAGCTACACATTACATCTAGCTAAATTTATGCTCTCCATCATTTTGGGAGAAACAAATCAAAGCTTAGTTGAATCCCACCGAATATATCTTCAGAGAACAGATTGTTAGCTGATATAAACACGGAGTTGCAGTTGGAAATATCAGTATTTTTTGCAGTCTTAATTATATAAACTAACTACTAGCTGTGCTCGTAGTTATAAATTATAATTCCAAACAAAAAACACAGATCCTGGTTATAATCTCAAAGAACCATCAGTCATTAGAAATGTATTGCTTCGCATCAGCTAATGGAATCCCAATTCATTCCATTCAGCGAAGAGACAGAATTTTTGCTATTCTAACTAATGAACGGCCTTCTCCTTTTTCCTTTGATCCATACAATCACTAAAGAATGATTCCATTTACGAGTGCAATAATAACATGAAACAGAAAACTCTCCCAGGCAAAGGAGAATATTCGGGGTATTAAGAAAAGAGTAACATATGCTGCAACTAACTAACAAAATTTGAGATGAAAGAATGTCCATAATCGATTCAAACTAATGAGATTTACCAGTGCCACTTCCGGTGGGATCGCCGCCTTGAACAAGAAAGGACTTGATGATTCGGTGGAAAATGGTACTATCGTAGTAACCCTCGAGGCAAAGCTGGACGAAGTTCCTCACTGCCTTGGGCGCTTCTTTGGGCCAAAGCTCAATGTCTAGTGGTCCATGAGTCGTCTTCAGTATGACCTTCCCCTTCGTCGGCGGCTCCAAGACG
Source organism: Nelumbo lutea (assembly GCF_056320005.1). NCBI lineage: Eukaryota > Viridiplantae > Streptophyta > Magnoliopsida > Proteales > Nelumbonaceae > Nelumbo > Nelumbo lutea. Next base: position 3,801,611 of record NC_142689.1, read on the forward strand.
TAGATAGAAGACATCGATGCGGATTGTTTAATGTTCCATGTTCTCTTCCTCCACCAACCGTTTGTGTTTATGTCCCAGTTAACCACGCAGATAATGCTTCTCCAGAAATAATGGCGTTAATTAATAAAAACTCGTTGCCAATGTCTCACCGAATTGCTGCTTCAGCGTTGACGTACTCTTTAAACCATGAAACGCCTTGCTTTTGGATTCCGAATGTCCGATACATGAGCTATGAAGATCCTCCAGGAGCAAGTCTTGACCCAAGCGGACCCGTTCGTCATTTTCCTGTGCTCAGATTGGGTTAGCCATGAATTTTAGAGTCCGTTTGGTTTGTAATCGGAATCAGAACGATCTATTTTCCCTCTATTTGGTCAGACTGGAATTGAAAGCAGAACAAAATTTGGCTGGAATGGATTTTCATTTTAATAGAATGGAAAGGGAATGACCATTCTCTTATAAATGGGAAAATGTCATTCCACCAAAAATAAGAATTGAATTTCACCCAATCAAATAGTTGACATTGGAATGTACCATTTGAAATCTGATTTGAGACCTTTATTCCCACAGATCAAATAGACCCTTAAATCTGTCGGATTCAAATTAAGATAGTCGATTTGGTTTGGACGGTTAGGGTTCTTTTAACCAATACTGAAGTAATGCAAATTACCTCCACCTATGCATCTCACACCGTTGATCTGGAATATTATTATCATAGAAATTAATGCACAATTTGGGAATCAAGATTAGCTGTATACCGGATCTGTGTCCAGCACGGGTGGAGCTGCAACTTGGGTCAGGTTGGGCTGGGAACTTGCGAAAATTTCCGGTGGATCGCCCCCCCACCCCCCCCCAACACAAACCTGCTTTGGACACGATGTCAAAACACAAAAAAACCGAACCAACAACTTGGAACTCATGCGGGACCATTAGGTTGTGTTTGGGGTTGTATCCTTCCTTTCCCTTGTGATATTCCACATAGATCGTGTAAAATAAATAGACCTGTTGGTAGGTGTGGTATTAGGCTAAATTTGACCCTCCTCTAATATTATTTTTATAAGACATATGAACTTATGTATTATGTGTTGTGGTATTAGGCTAAATTTGACCCTTCCCTAATACGTATTATGTGTTAAATTTAATAATGTTTTAGAGTATTATATGAAGAATAATGAGAGTTTATGTCTTTTCCTCTTGGATTCTAATGTTTTGCTGCACAAGATTTCTGGACTAGTTTCTTCCTTTTTTTTTTTGTTGGTTAAGTTTATGTATATTCCTAGGTCTCTTTCATCTACACATCTATCTTGTGGCTCAAAAGACCAAATTCTCATATAGTTTTTCTGTGTGGGACATAGGACCTGTTGCTTGTATTTTTTGGTATAGATTTTCATCTATCACAAAAATATCAAATAATTGAAAATTGTGATATTTGTTTATTTTATTTATTTATTTATTGCTTATACATAACAAAAAATAAATACAAAATTAGATGTAGCTTTGGACTTAGTTCGCCCCACCTTCAAATGCAGATAAGGTAGGGTTGGAGAGGGGTTTTGTAATTTCATATATGCCAAGGGTTTAGATTTTAAAAATCCAACCCGCTACATGTTTTGGTGGGTGAATCTAAAATTTATAAGACCCTTCCTGAACCTGCCTTATTGCCATCCCTGATTAATAATTGGTTGGGACCGGTTCTTTCTATTCTGAACTTATAAAACCTCAACCAATCATATAGTTTTTCCTTGTTTTTTTTTTTTTTTTTTTTCTTTTTGCTATCCAGACTATACACAACAAAGGTAACCCATCCCCGTACCTATAACGCTACAATCCCCAACCCTGGTCCCAAGTCTCTGCTTACAAGACTAAAAATTGATTTGTTTTCATTTGGTAACAAAAAACTGGAAAGACCATATATATATATATATATATATTAAAAGAAGCGCGTGTATAGAAAGATCCAAAAAAGACCGAAGATGCCAAATGTTCAAAAAACTTGAAATGAAGCTTTTTGGTCCTTGCATAAACGTATTTTCAAAAGCATGATAAACTAAGCTTCTTACAAAATGGTCTTTGTCTTTGTCTTTAAAGACAAGACCCTATAAACTTATCACATCTTTTAACCAATATGAACTTCTGGTAGATCTTCCGAAGAGTAATTGCCAAACAACATTTATAGTAACGGTAGGATGACGAAGTACCAATACAACATCCTGTGCGATTCAAAAATTGCATTATTATTATTATTTCTTAAAAAAGTGGTATGATTTCACCCCTTTTTTAGAACCACGAACAAACGCTACATATTGGTTATGGGCACCAAACTCAAAATTCTGACCTTTTGACGTGGTCAATTGTCTAGCTGGCATTCATTCTTCAAGCGTGTATCATCACGTGTCACAATGAGAGCCCTACGCTGATAGTTGAGAGAGGAGAAAGACAAAAGAGTCGGAAGGAAAAATAAATGAAAATGGTTGGATCAAGTCAAACTGGCTTAAAACAAGAAAACGAAGGAAGAGGAGGAGATCCTTAGGTTACTGAAGACGTCTACGCCTCGCGAGAAAAAACGAAAAAAAGAATGAGGTGAAAGAGAAGTCAGAGGGAGGAGGGAGAAGAAACAGAAAGATTGAGAAATCTCAGCAATCGTTCTCTCTAGTTTCCTTTTCCTCTTCTTCCTCTTTGAGGTTGGATGCATTAGCCCTGGTTTCTCCATTGTTCATTAATCCTTCTTATTGCTTGGGCTAGCTAGAGTTGGTATTTGGTAGTGGTGGGGTGGTGCTGCTGAAGCGCAACCACACATAGAAATGGCTCCTCATCTTTCGCCCGACGAACAACTGGCTACCAACTACACAGCAGTGGCCGTCGATAAAGATAAAAACAGCCCGTTTGCCGTCAGATGGGCAATCGACCATCTCTTAAACAACAACCCCAGTGTAATTCTCATTCACGTTAGGAATCGCAATACTCAACATCGTAGGTACCTTTCCTCTTTCATCATCGTCGTTCTCATCGCAATTGTTTTCATCAGCATAGTTATTTTTCTTGGTTGATTCCGCAGAGAGTTTCGGTTTCGGTTTAAACGAGGGTTCTCCCGAGATCGGTCATCGAGAACCAGTTGAAACTGAGATGCAACAGCTTTTCCTTCCTTACCGTGGATTCTGTGCTCGTAAAGGGGTATGTAGCACTAGTTATGCTTTTCACTCTTCGTACGTAGATCAACAGTAGTTAAGCCTTAAGCCTGGTTTTCATGGTCTATGAGGATTTCAGGTTCAAGTGAAGGAAGTTGTCCTTGATGACCTTGATGTTTCAAAAGCCATAGTTGATTATATCATGAGCAACAGCTACATCAGCAACATTGTGGTTGGGGCATCGACTAGGAACGCTCTTACCAGGTTCTCTCTCTCTCTCTCTCTCTCTCTCTCTCTCTCTCTCTCTCTCTCTGTGAAAAACTAAAAATCTAAATCTCTTGTTGTTCGTGTCTACAGGAAGTTCAGAAATGCAGATGTTGCTTCTTCTTTGACCAAATCTGCACCAGATTTCTGTGCGGTGTATGTTATCTCAAAAGGGAAGGTGTCGTCGGTCCGATCGGCAAATCGGCCCGCCCCTATTAATGCTCTACCCAAGCAACCATCTCCCGGAGGAGCTCGACTCCAGGCTGCATCTGATCATAGCGAACCCGACGATAACCTAAGGTCAGTCAAAACAGGCATGACATTTATAACCATTGAATTAATTGTCAATAGCTAGCTCATCATCACGACTGAGCAGTAGCACTCTATCTTAAAATTCGTTAAAATTTCTTCTGTAACCTTTGGAGGGAAATAGGATGCCTTCAGGCAGGGGAAGCTGGAAGGGTACTCCGGGTTCTGATAAACGGTCATCAGTAGTAGAAAGGAACTCGAACATTGATTACATAAGGATACCGTTACGGGATAGACCTCCATCAAGCACCAAGAATGTTCACAACAGCTCGTCAATGGACGGTCTAGACATATCGGTACGCAACCCAATGGGCTCAGGCTTCCGCGATTCATTGTCTGATGACTCAGAGCATTTCAGGGATTTTGGGTCCCGATCGATGGACATCACTTCAGAAAATATAGATTTCGGAAACTCATCCGACAGTCCCACGCACCCCTCACAGTCGTCCGTGGTGAGCGTGCATGCATGGCATATATATATATATATATATATGGGTTTACATTACGACAAGTCTCAGAACTTTATTCTTCTTTCTTCTTCTACAGAAAGATATCGAAGCCGAGATGAAAAGGCTTAAGCTGGAGCTAAAGCAAACCATGGAAATGTATAGCACAGCGTGCAAGGAAGCAATTTCAGCCAAGCAAAAGGTAACTGTTTTGTCTTCCTGCATTCTCCTAGGTCGAGCTTCAATCAAGCTACTATAACCTTCTCCTTGATCATGGTTTCCTGTAGGTTTGTTTGTATTATTGATCAATGTTTAAATGCTTCAGGCTCTAGAACTTCATCAATGGAAAGTGGAAGAAGCTCGTAAATTCCAGGAAGCCAGGATGGCGGAAGAGGCAGCCCTTGCTATTGCAGAGAGGGAGAAAGCAAAGTGTAAAGCGGCCATTGAAGCTGCGGAAGCGGCGCAGAGACTAGCTGAAATTGAAGCAAACAAGAGAAGGAGCGCAGAGCTCAAGGCAAAGCGTGAGGCGGAGGAGAGAGTCAGAGCATTGGATGCATTGTCCAAACATGACATTCGCTACAGAAAATACTCCATAGATGAGATAGAAGTTGCAACAGAACGCTTCGCAGAATCATTGAAGATTGGAGAAGGTGGATATGGGCCCGTGTATAAGGCCTTCCTGGATCACACCCCCGTCGCCATTAAGGTTTTAAGACCGGATGCAGCTCAGGGAAGGAAGCAATTCCAACAAGAGGTATGCATACGCATGTGGCTAACTAGTTGTAGCAGTACTGTGCTCAGGCTTAGGAGTTAGGAATGCTCCGGCTAGGCCGGCCGATTTGTGACGGACTACGATTGTCATGATGATGCAGGTTGAGGTATTGAGCTGCATCAGACATCCAAACATGGTTCTGTTGCTAGGTGCCTGCCCGGAATACGGATGTCTGGTTTACGAGTACATGGACAACGGTAGTTTAGAAGACAGACTATTCCGGAGAGAGAACACTCCCGAAATCCCATGGCAGATTCGGTTCAAGATAGCAGCAGAGATAGCAACAGGGCTTCTCTTCCTTCACCAGACGAAGCCAGAGCCCCTGGTGCACCGGGACCTCAAGCCGGCGAACATCCTCCTGGATCGGAATTACGTGAGCAAGATAAGTGATGTAGGGCTAGCACGGTTAGTTCCACCGTCTGTGGCTGATAGTGTGACACAGTATCGGATGACATCGGCTGCAGGGACGTTCTGCTACATAGACCCGGAGTACCAACAGACGGGAATGTTGGGGATCAAATCAGATATATATTCTCTGGGAATAATGTTGCTGCAGATTATCACGGCCAAACCTCCGATGGGTCTCACCCACCATGTGGAGAGGGCCATCGAAAGAGGAACCTTTGCGGAGATACTGGATCAGTCCGTGACGGACTGGCCCGTTGAAGAGGCCTTCAAGTATGCAAAGCTGGCTTTGAAGTGCGCCGAGCTTAGGAAGAAGGATAGACCAGACCTTGGAACCGTGGTTTTGCCGGAGCTCAACCGACTCAGAGATCTTGGGAATAATGAAATCTCTAACCTCGGCGGCATGAGCTTTGGACCTCGTTCTTACCATGCGCATTCACGCCAAAGGATGTCCAATCCGGGTTCGAATCCGAATTCGAGTGCAAGTTCGGTTAGTTCATCTACCTTATCAGCGATCGAATTATTATTATTTTTTTACAACACTTTGGAAAACAGTGTTATGCTATCCATACGGGTTTATCAAATTATTTTTTCAAGATGGTAGCCTTGGACAACATGATCTGGGTTCCATCCGGTGCACCAGATCCACCGTCCCATGCAATACTACTGTTTTCACTTCTCAGAGATCAATGGTAGCATGCCTCAGGTTTAACGTTAAAAGATTAAGGCCGTGTTTGCGAGCGCTTAATGGGCTTTTTGTACTTTTCATGTTTAGGAAGCCAAAAGCCCAGAAAACGAAGGTTTTGTGAAAAAGCTTTAAATGGGCTTTTTACCGTTTGAAAAAAAAAAACAAAATAAAATCCATTTACTCTTTGACATCTTAACTAACTATTTTGATCAAAAAAGCTGATAACTAGATAAACACTAAAAAAGGCTTTTCCTAAAACAAAAAGTGGTTTTTCAGTTCATTTATACTCCCAAACGTGGCCTTAAACATAAATAAAATTCCAGAAAAACGCAAGGCAAACCAAAAGAAAATAAGTAGATAACTGTTCAGCAAGACAGTCTTGAAATCCGTAACGGTTTTGAGAAATGTTCAGATTATACCTTTTTCTTTTTTTAACACGATACACTGAAGATAATTATTGAGACCCAGGCCCAGCATACCGAAGATAATTCATATTTGAGGCTTTTTACACTGTTTTCTTTATTTTTTATCTTCTTGGAAACAGGAAGCGATGAGCGATCCTAATGTGGCAATTGAGCCAGCGTAAATCTGAAGAAGATGCCACCAATGCACATCCACAGGCAGAGTAATTGGAGGAAGAAGAACATTGCCAAGAAGTTAATTGCACGAGGAAGCGGGAGAGTAGGTTATAAATCAAATAAAAAACAGATGGTCGTTGGTTATGTAATTTGCAAGTTTTACCTGTATATCATGTTTTCTTTCTTTCCTTCTTCCTTTCTTTTCTTTTTGAAAGCAGCTTGTATATCATGTTAATATGTATTTTTTTAAATTCAGTATTCATATACATATTAAAAACAATCAATATTCATAGTTTGTGGAGAAGGACCTCTCTTAAACCGTTTTGTTTCTCTTTTCTTTTTCTTGAACTGATTAATGCAAGCGATTTAAATTACATAACTTCGCCCGTCCGATCTTGTCATATATCCTTAGAGGTGTAATGTGGGCCGGGCCGGCACACGGGCCTTGGTAGGTCATGCCTACTTGGCAGTTGGCACGAATCCCCCAGGAGGGGAGTCTGGCACAGCCCGAGACCTGGGCCCAATGGGCCATAGGCCAGGCCACAGGTGGCACAGTTTTATTTAGAAATTTTGAAAAAAAAAATAATAATAAAAAGTAAAACAAATTAACAAGATAGACAAGAATTTGAAAAATAACCTTAAATTTTTATTTTATATGAATTTTGATGTATACAATTGTTTATTAGTTTATATATGAAATAATAAAATAAAATAAAAAATTACAATAAAATTGGAATAATATATTATAATTTGGGTTGGGACTGACATAGCCCATTTGCTACAGTGATCGGGTCATGCCCAAGCTCGCTTGCAGGTGGTCCGGCCCATTTTACAACTCTGCCTAAACCTAGATAATGGAGAGGTTGAATCAAGTTGGCAATCAGCATTAAAATTTTTGCCTAACTCTTATGGTTATTGATCTGGACTTGTCTTCTTCACATGGAAGACCATTTGCAACACTAGTTAAAAAAAGTGTAGATGGCACTGACTTTGGTGGAAAAAAATAAGAAACTATGGATATGGCACTGAATAAAATGGAATGACAAAACATGACTCGTATAACTGACCCATATAAGGCTTAGATGATGATGATGAAGAATGATGACTGATATTAAAATTATATGGTAGGAAAATCAACGTTTTGAAAAGAATTCACCCTATCCACTGTATATCGGGTCTTTATAAGTTTATATTGGTTTGCATCAATCCATATATATAATAATAAAAACCAATAACTTATTGCTATAGACTGTTGAGCCCAGATCTCTTGATAAAGCAAAAACTTTGCGGTGTACATATATGTTAAATTCATGGGAAGATGTTCCCAATATGCAGTGGGATTTCCATACTTGCGGTCAGAGATTTTGCTTGCAGAGAATCTCGTTGTCATTTAAACCCCATATTAAAGTTTAAACTATCACAAACCCACACGCAAACTGTATTAGGAATACTTGCTCAACTGTTTACAAAATACTCGACCATCACAAACTGAAATCAATTGTTACAAACCGATAAGTACCTGCCTGTTTTTGATTTTGAATTATTCTATTATTTAACACTGCTAAAAATTATATACATACGTTCACACATTTATATATAAATGTGGCTAATTAAAAAAGGAGAAAATTCTTACATTGAACTATACAAGTATACATACGTACATACATCTTTCTGACTTTCTTGAGTTGTGTCGAGGTACAAGGGGTAATCTTCTTCCAATTACAACAGTACACTTTTTTCCATCAGGAACTTGAGAATGATACACGTGACTTCCACTCTTGGATGGCAGAACGCAGCGCATGGTTTGGAGTTAGCCGGGTATGTGGAAACTTAAGCTTTGTCACAGGAGATATGCTGTGTTTTTCAAGCCATGCCTTTATCGCTCCGTACTCATAGGTGAATCCATCAGATGCAATGTATGGATCCTCCATTATTTCCTACGTTTATATGCAGTGCAATAGAAAGAATTAGTGGGCATGACAGCTAAAAGAACTATATTTTTGCATTGGGCAACCATTTTGTTAGAGTTTAGACTGTGCACCTGAAGGATCGGACAGAAGTAGTGGCTTGGTGCATAGATGTTTTTTTGTAGTTTAACACTTGAAGCTGCTATACTTGAAAGCTTTTTGAGAACTGGCAGAACTTCAGCTTCGAGATCTGGTCTATCCCTGCATCTAAGTCTGGAACATTTCAATGCAACCCGCGCTAATTCTTCTGATTCTGCAAGTGGCCAATCTGCAACCGAGTTGTCTAATATGTCAGCAAAGGAACCATTGTTGATGGCATTTTCCACTTTTATCAACAGACCATTTGGATGGCGAGCTGTCAACAATTGTAGGGTGATTATTCCAAATGCATATATGTCTGATTTTGGTCTGATTGTACCAGTTCTCTGGTACTCTGGATCCATGTAATGTAGAGTACCAGCAAGAACAGAGTCTCTATACTCCGTGATGTTGTCAGGTACAATATTAGACATTAGTTTAGCCAGCCCAACATCTGCAATCTTGCTGACGAAATTCCCATCTAACAAGATATTTCCTGGTTTCAGATCCCGATGAATGATTGGTTCTGGCTTTGAGTTGTGCAAGAATGCAAGCCCACAAGCTACATCAAAAGCAATCTTGAACCTAACAAACCAAGGAAGAGGTGGCGTGCCCTTTTTACGGAAAAGACATTCCTCAAGGCTTCCATTTTCCATGTATTCGTAGACAAGACACCCCTTTTCAGGACAGGCTCCAAGTAGTAAAACCATGTGTGGATGACGTAGCTGGCTAAGAACTTCAACCTACAAGAAGGTTTAGAATATCCAAGCTCAATTGGCGAGAAACAGTAGAGCATCATAATCACAAGGGTTTCAGATCTTTACTGAGCATGAAATAAGCTCAATATAATAAGATATACCTCTCTCAGAAATTCCTCCTTCCTGTCAGATGCATCTGGACGAAGAACCTTGATGGCTACTGGCGTGTGATCAAGTATGCATTTATAAACTTTTCCATAACCCCCCTCACCTATAATTTTGTCCTCAGAGAAGGAACCAGTTGCAACCTCTATTTCATCCCTGGTGTACCGCCTGTATCTTTTGTCACTTGAGAATATGGCTTCGATGAATTTCTGTCTCTCTGAGGATTCCTTTAGGACATTCAGTTCTGCCATGCGTCTCTCACGGGTCTCTTTATCAAGCAACTTTCTTGCCATCTCGACTTCCTTGGCAGCCTCTAAATGCTTGGCTTTTTCTTCGGCCACAATTCTTCTCAAAACTTCTTCTCTCTCTAGAGCATCATTCACTCTCCTCACATCCTCAAGGCATTCAGAAGAAAGTAACTCAACCTGCAAAATTGTGGATTACTGGTTGAAACATCCAGATTAATGAATTGGTGGGATGCATGTGTGTCATGTGGGGATTATGTCATGAAAGATATATATACGAGTGATTTTGTATTTTTTCAGATACAAAAGTTTGAGCATAATAAAACTGTCACCTTGTTTTGGGTACAGATCAGCTCTTCACATGTTTGCTTGTACAAGGCAATTGTATTATGTAGTTCTTCTTGCAGTCGCTCTACCTCAGCATGCAATTCAGACTGCATAAAAAGTTGTACCCTAATATGGTCAAAACTTGTTTCTTGTGGTTATTGGTATGCAGCAGGTGGGTAAGGGGACTCAAAATGGTTCGACTATCGGTAATGAATTGTTCTTACTTCTTCTTAAATAGGAAATCATAAGAATACACATGGTTAAATCTTAGAAGTACTTACATGCTCAGTATCTGTAAAAGAAGTCCTGGAACCATGTGATCTATTGCTAAAGTTGTGATGACTTCCTTGTCGGTGATCTCCCAAGGTAGTATTACTAGAGGAACTAGCAAAAGAACAAGACTGCAATAGCAGGTTTAGGTCACCAAGACCTACTTCTGATGACATTTTTGAGGATTTGCTAACTATTGAACTTGTAGGTGCAGAATGAAGGCTGGATTGTTGATAGACGCCACTATCATCTTCTCTAATTGACATCCTGTGCCCAAAACCATTTCCTGGGAGGATCAAGGCAACAGCAACAACAGTAAAAATATACAACATCATGAACAGGGAGCCATGAGATTAGGGAAAATGAATCCTTCCAACATACCTCCATTAGATGAGGAACTGGCCAATTTTTTGATGATTTTGTTATTTGATACAATGTAAACATTGCTTGTATCTGGGGCAAATTTCAGAACGGTTGATGGTACATCTGCACCCTTGAGTTTCCTTTACAGTTGGAACTGAAAATCTTAGTGAAAACAATACCCAAAAATCTCCTATTTTCATCCACAAAATTGCATATGAGGGGAAGAAAGTTCGTGAAATAATGGGGTATCAAAAAATAACAACAATAACCATTAACATATTGAACATAGAGAAAAAAAAAAAAACAGAAGCTGTTATGTCAGGGGAAAACAGATTGTGTTCTCCATTAATTGCCAATATATATATATATATATATATATATATATATATATATATATAGGGGAAAACAGATTGTGTGTTCTCCATTAATTGCCAATATATATATATATATATATATATATATATATATATATATATATATATATATATATATATATATTTTTTTTTTTTTTTGAAAAGGTAAGGTAATTTATTAAAACAAGAACCAGTACAAAGGAGCCTAGGCCATTAGAGGCTGCCTAGAGCCACCACAAATTACAGATACATCCAGTTCTGAGATCTAAACAACAGACTCAAATTCTGATTTTTAAACACCTGTGTTGCTGACACCCAGGACAGAAGTTTACCCACAGCTTTCTGCACCATTTCCTCTGAAGATTTAGCTTTGCCCTGAAAAATTCTGTAATTTCTTTCAATCCAGATAGTCCAAAGCACAGCAGCCGGGATAGTCTTCCAAACCAAGATACCTTTCTTGCTGAGACCATCAATCTGCCAACACAACAGCAGATCCTTCACAGAATTTGGCATTACCCAGCTGATTTCCAAAGCTTGAAGAAAATGCCTCCAGATATAATTCGAGACTGGGCAATGTAAGGCCAGATGTTCAGTAGTTTCTACTACCCCACCACATAAGCCACATGACATGTCCGAAATCTGTATGCCACATTTCACTAGATTAACTTTGGATAGACATTTATTTAAAGCCATTGTCCAGAGTAAAAACTTCACTTTAGAAGGACTGATTGAGCTCCAAATCTGCCTAGCCAGAAGGTTTTCTTGACCTGAACTTATCAACTTACTGAACATAGACTTTACAGAAAACCTGCCATCAGCTTCCCATTTCCATCTCCAAGCATCCTCCATGTTTGGGTTAATCCTCTGGTTCTGGAGCAGGCCCAACAGAAATGCATACTCCTCAATTTCCCAGTCAAAGAGGCACCTTCTACAAGTTAGGTTCCAACTGAAAGAGTTACCATCCACATTGAAATTCTCAGCCACCGAGGAGTCCTGATTTACAGAAATTTGATACAAGAGAGGAAAGGCATCTTTCAGACACACTTAGAACACCAAGAGTCTTTCCAAAATTTAATTCTTTCCCCATTTCCCAAGTTGTAACCGATTCCTTCCTCAAATAAATTAGTGTTCTTCATTATACCTGTCCAAATGGAGCTTATCCCTCTTGAAATAGGAGAATTGGATCTCCAATCACCTCAGTCCACTCCATATTTGTCCACAATCAGCTTTCTCCACCAAGCATTTCTTTCATTTGCAAATCCCCAAAGCCATTTACACAGGAGGGCAGAATTGAATTTCTTCAATTTTCTTATTCCCAACCCTCCAACTTCCTTAGGAAGACACACTTGATCCCAGTTTACAACATGAACCTTCTTCTCCTCCTCCCAACCTCTCCAGAGAAAGTTTTTCTGTAGTTTCTCCAATCTGTTAGCCACTTTGGAAGAAATAGGAAATAGGGAGAGGAAGTAGGTAGATTAGAAAGAGTACTCTTAATCAAAATCACTCTCCCCCCGAAAGAAAGGCATTTAGCTTTCCAAGAAGCCAATTTCTTCTCCATTCTTTCAACCACTGGATTCCAAATCTGAGAGGAAGTATATTTAGCTCCAAGAGGGAGCCCCAAGTACTTGACCGGAAGATGGGCAGTCTGACAAGCCATAACTTCTGCACAAACTTCTAGATTTGTAACAAGACCAACAGGGATAATCTGAGATTTACTCAAATTAACCTTGAGGCCAGACACCACCTCAAACCAACTCAAAATTCCAAGCACCACCTCCAGTTGATTAGGAGAAGCATCAACAAAGCATAAGGTGTCATCAACAAATTTAAGAATATTGATTTTTTCTTTTCTCGGAGCAATTCCAAAGCCCTCCCAAAGCCCATTCCCAACAGCCTTCTTGCTAAACAGAGAGAAAATTTCCATGACGCAAATGAAGAGTAGGGGAGAGAGAGGGTCACCTTGCCTCAAACCTCTTGAACTTCCAAAAAACCCCGTTGTTTGCCCGTTAACTAAGATGGAGAACTTAGGAGTCTTAATACAAACTCTGATCCAGTTTCTCCAAAGCTGCCCAAAATTCATTTTCTCCAAAACCAGATCCAAGCAGTTCCAGTTAACATAATCATAAGCTTTTTCAATATCCAGTTTACACAGAACACCTAGGGTCCCCTCTCTTCTTCTGGACTCCAGCAGTTCATTGGCAATGAGAATAGAGTCAACCATCTGTCTACCTAGGACAAAAGCACTTTGGTTACAAGTAGACCTGTTCATGGGTCGGGTGGCCCGACGGGCCAGCCCAGCCCCCAGACGAGCTTGGACATTCTTATAGTCCTGCGGGCCTAAATTCAGGCCAAAAATCCCGACCCGCAATAAATTCGCGCCGGGCTCGGGTTTTGTCAAAATAGCCCGGCCCGAACTAATATTAAACTTAAAATTAGTTATGTGATTATGTCCATTTGAATAAATTTTTTGATTTAAGAATGTAAACTTGTGTTTTAAAATATAAAAGAAAGGGAAAAATACCATCTTGTAGGCCCATTGTTCATTTAAATAGAAAAAAAAATACTATCTGAATTTTTAATTCTAATTTTAATATGGAAAATTCGGGCTTCGGGCTCGGGCTCGGGCTTCGGGCTTTTTACCAGGGCTGGGCTCGGGCCTAGTATATTTTCATTACTGACAAGTGAAAGCCTGGCTCAAGCCCGGCCCGGCCCATGAACAGGTCTAGTTACAAGAGATAACACTGCCTAACACACACTTCATTTTTTCAGCCAAAACCCTAGCCAAGATTTTGTAGAAACCGTGCAAGAGACTAATGGGCCTGAAGTCCTTTATATTGACAGCCCCCTCAATTTTTGGAATAAGAGTGATGAAAGTTGCATTCAGACTTCTCTAAAAGGAGGCATTAGTGTGAAATGCTTGAAACACCGGCATCAAATCACTCCTCACAATATCCCAACATTTTAAATAGAATAGATTAGAGAACCCATCAGGACCCGGTGATTTATCATTTTCTAGCTTCTTTACTGCACCCTTAATTTCCTCTTATGAGAATGGTCTCTCTAACCAGATTTTTTGCTCTTCATTTAACTTATTAAATTGGAGCTCGGAGGGAAAAGGTCTCTGAACCCACTTCTCTTTATAAAGGTTCTTATAGAAAGAAGTAGCTACAGATTTAACTTCAGAACTAGACTCACCACACCTGTCCTCCCACACCAGCTTGCTGATTGAAGAGAACTTAGCACGAGCATTTGCCATTTTGTGAAAAAACTTTGTATTTTTATCCCCCTCTTTAAGCCAAATGGATTTAGCTCTTGGTTCCCACTTCCTCTCTTCCTCAACTGCCATCTTATTATACCTGATTTTTGCAATTGCCCTCTTAAGTCTCAGATCTTCAGACAAGGGACCCGCCTCTTCAGCTCTGTCAATCTCAACCATGGTGCTCAACAAAGCCTTCTTATCAGTAACCCACTTCATATTCTTCTCCTTACTCCAAATTTCTAGTTTACCCTTGACGGCCTTTAATTTTGATGCCATAACGAAAGAACTAGAGCCCTCCACTTGCAACTCATTCCACACAGAGCTGATTAAGGGGATAAGATTTTCCTCCTCAAACCAAGCATTTTCAAACTTAAACGGGGATTTTACTGTCTCACGGAAACCATAAACAAGCTGAATAGGGCTATGGTCGGACATCGGTCTAAGAAGGGTAAGCTGTCTGAAATCAGGAAAGAATTCATCCCAGTTTGAAGAAACCAAGAATCTCTCCAGCCTAACCGGGTCGGGACAGATTGGTTATTGGTCCAAGTGAATCTATTACCCTGGATTGGGACGTCCATTAATTCCATACTGTTTATGAAGTCAGCAAACATGTTCATCGAACCAGTTCTTCTACCCCTTGTATTCTTCTCATCCACCAAAATAGTTGCATTAAAATCACCCCCAATTACCCAAAGACAGTTCTGAGGATCTCTCAAATCTGATAATTCCGCCCAAAAAGCCACCCGAAAATTAGAATCAACAGGACCATAAACGTTTGTGACTTGAATAAGTTTTCCATCTTGTAGTTTCAGGCTCAGAGTGATTGAGAAATTACCAATTCTGCAAGAAACCAAAGAACAGAAAGTTGGGTCCCAAAGGCTCACAATTCCACCAGCACTCCCCGAGGCAGCCAATGCCTTCCATCTGACCTGACCCTCCCCCCAAAGACTTTGAATTGTAGCAGCATCAACCCACTCCAGCTTAGTTTCTTGGAGCAAGACAATCTTTGACTTCGATTGCTTCAAAGAATCACATACCATCATCCTCCTCCTTCCCGACCCCAGCCCTCTAACATTCCAGGAAAGAATTTTCACTTCCATAAGAAATAACTAAAGAAGAGGACCCACATCTCACATCTTCTTAGACCCCCTTGCAGCCCCTTCACTGCTCCCCACCTTATCATTCAGACCCCAAGTTAATCTCATCATTTCTTTGCTTCTCTTTGTTTTTAATCCCCCTTTTTTGCCGCCAATTTTCCCCTATCCATAAGCACTTTTTGTTCAATTCCTTCCAAGAACTTAATAGTATCAGCTTCCATCCCCTCCATCGAAATTCCCAGGAAAGTCCCCAGCCCCAGAAGTTTCGATGTCACCCAAGAAGATTGATTATTTCCAGACTTACTATCCTTGCCTACCTCCGCAGCTGATGAACTCGCTTTCCCCTTGTTTCCTATCAAGACTTCTCCGTTGCTTCTCCTCATTTGCTCAAGGCTTACACCACTATTTCCCAACTCTTTGGATTGATCAAGACAATTTTCCACATTCCCACT
Organism: Nelumbo lutea; assembly: GCF_056320005.1. NCBI lineage: Eukaryota > Viridiplantae > Streptophyta > Magnoliopsida > Proteales > Nelumbonaceae > Nelumbo > Nelumbo lutea. Next base: position 3,817,469 of record NC_142689.1, read on the forward strand.
AGAACCTCATTACCCACCACTGCAATAGGGGTCGCCACCAACGGAGTCTCTTCGACTGTCTCTTCCACTGGCACCAGAGGCAGCTCTTGACTTCGTTGCCGCCTGTTGTCCATCTCCCACGCACTTTTTGAAGAAGACCGAACTTTTTGGGAGGAAGTAGCAGCCTGACTCAGACCACCCATCACCATATTATCAGGGCTGGGAATGTGGGCTAGAGGAGAACCAGCACTTGGATTCAACTACTGTTTGGATGGCAGACTAACCCAAGTCGGTTCCAACCGAACCGGACTATAATCTGTTTGTCTACCAGTGCGCCACCGAGGCTCACTAAAAAACTTTTTACCTTCAAGTTTCTTCGCCAATTGAGTAGAGCGGGTAGGCAAGGACTTAAACCTAGCTTGACCCGGATCTGGAACCTGAGTCCAAATCCGAGTCTCCTAATCTTCCTTGGAATCCAATCCGGACCCTTGTCGAGCCTCCCTCCCCTTAAACCTCGAGACCTCCACGTCTGACTCCACGTGTAGTTCTTTAATGCATTGCTTTATGAGAATTTTTAAATCCTCCACCCTCGGAAAACCCCCACTTCTTCCCTTCATTAACTCTGGCGTGCAAGATTCAAAGCACTCAACCTGAGGACGATCCTGGCGTCCAGCGGAACTGCTTGTGGACGGATCAGATTGATCCCACGACCATCTTCTTCCCCTCCGTTGACCTCCAGCGAGCTACTCAGTGGTGGTTTGAAACTCAACGACCTTTTATGGAACTCTTGCGGCAGTGAGCTTTCTCCCTTGTCTTCTAAGACCACCGTATTAGAGATTTCCGAGCTCCTTCCCTACAATCGGAACTGATTGTTCTCATGAATCTCCTGCATCCAACTTCGGACCGTCGGCAGCGACTCAGGCCAAATACAGATTTCAAATACCGACTCCCCCACAACAACCTCCACTTTTTCAGGAATCTTCCTGGACCTTTTCACCTTCATTCAAACCCACTCACAGGTTGAAAGCTCCTCAAGGGAGTCATCGGTTTCCACGAAACCACTGCAAGCATCCCCTATGTTCTTGATCACACTCGGGCACCACAGTACCAGAGGAAGACCATACACCCTCACCCAGATGGTTTTTGAACAGTCTAAATCTCCGCTTGATTCCAGATAGAAGCAGGCAATGCTTGCCCCCCACCAGTCCAGAAAGAGATGATTTCTCCCCATTTGCCAAGGACCCTGCTTAAGGATCCAAGAATATGAACAGGAAGAGGTCATCGGCTAATTTCTTTACTTTCACTCCTCCCACCTCCTCCCAACATCTACTTACCCATTTTTCCACTTCTTGAAAACCTTCCCTCCACTGAAATTTTCCCACCAAGCAATCTCTCAGAATTTCCTTCTGGCCTCTACGCCTTGGGAGTCTGTAAATATCATTTGTCTGTCCTCCACCTTCTTGATTTCAGATTGCCCAAAATTCGGCCAAACTCCAGTCGTAACCGCCTTACTATAAGAGAAGTTTGGTCTCCTCCCCGCCCCCTTCTCTACACCCTTGTACCAATTCCTAGCTTCCCATCTCCTTCCACCACCCTGGTCTTTCCGAAGACATCTACCTCGAAACATCTTCACCCCGAGCCTAGGCCTCCATTTTCACATAGAAGGCTTTAACCACCACATCACCAGAGTACATCTCATCAAATTTCTTCCATCATATGTTCTTGATGGTATTTTCCTATGCTGCCACTTGTGTAGATTCAGTTTTATGCAAGAAGGATGAGGTAGCAACGTAATGGTGCCAAAGGAGAAACAGCTCAGTTAAAATTTAAAAAGACAACAGCAAGAAATTTCTGAAGCAATTCTAGCCATTGAATACATGGGAGATGCTTCCATTAAAGGCATCATCTGACTAACCAGAGGACCCAACTGCATAATAGATTTAGAACCACTTAGAACAAAAGGGCAGCCCATTGAATACATGGGAGATGCTTCCATTAATTGCCAATATATGTTACTACATAATCATGGTACATGAACCGCTAAAAAGGGCAGCCCAGTGCAAAAGGCTCCTGCCAATGTGGGGTCTGAGGAGGGACAGATGTATACAGCCTTACCCCAGCACATACAGAAAGGCTTTTCCAAGATCTGAACCCTAGTCACCCAGGTCAGAATGGAGCAACCCAACCGTTGCACCTAGGCCCACCCTCTGGTACATGAGCCAATCTATCTCATTCAATTATGTTTTGTTAATATGCATCAAATTAAATGTAAATGGAACCAATTAATAAACACTCATAGTTTTAGGAGCCAAAAGAAATCTGTTACATGTTATAAACTTATAGTTTCCACTTTAAAGACCCGTCAGATCTAAAGTTTGAAGAAGAAGAGCCCACAGGAAGGGGACAGAACATACAGATATACAGAAACCACAGTTAGGAGACCAGGATGCAATTAGGTTATTTCAAGGATTGTTTTAAGTACTTCTGATATGTACCTTGTAATAAAGTTTGAAGAAGAAGAGCCCAATACTAGACTCTGTGAACCAGATTCAGATAGGTATCTTAGAAGTGCAGATGCAGGATCATCATCCTCTAGTACCAAAGTCTCCATCTGCACAAGTTTGGGCCACAAAATTACAATTTGACACTAACCCAACTAGAAAAATGCCCAAGGAAGAACAAGCATACCTCTCTTGTTTTGCACAGCCTCTTAAATTGGAGGAACATTTCTTCACATTTCAACTTAATGTCTTGCTTATACATTGCGACCACATCATCATCCATTTGCTCAGTAGGAATACGCTTTCCTGCTGAAGAAGAAAAAGATCCAGCAAAAAATACATCAGATGGAAAGACTATTGAACTAGTTGGCAACATATGCAATACACTTGCATTGGATGATCCCTTTTCCTGCAAACAATATATCATGAAGGCCGTAGATCCACCCCTGATCATGAAACCGTGCCCTTTCAAATATTAATCATGTAACAACAGAAATTACTGTAACAATCAAAGAAACAGCGTTTAACAGAAAGGAGAAAGAGAGAAAGAAATAATGAAAATTAAGAGAGAGAGAGAGAGAGAGAGAGAGATAAACCATAGGATCTCGAAACATTATCAAAGAAAAATCATTTTTTCCAGTACGTAGTAAGCAGATAGTAATCTGACTGGTAAATTCCAGATAATAGAATTCATTGTTAGCATACACAAAATGCCAACTTTGAGCCCATTTACGCCAATTGAATTGTTTCTAAACTAAAATTAGGGAATTGGCATCGCCAATTGAGTTGACATCGCTCTCGAACGAATTATCGTGTATGGTAATTAAACGAGCTGTTGCTCATCTTTCTAAAATCGGCAAGTTACTTGAGTTTGAATCAGATTAATCACCATCATTTTTGGCTAAAATTAGGGAATTGAATAAGTTGTCTCTACATAGGTTTCAAATCCTACGAGAACAATTTTACACCTATTCCCGTAGCAGAAACCAAACCAGACCACACAAGAGCTAGGACATAGAAAGAGAGAGAGAGAGAGAGACTTACAGGGAGTCGGGATTGAAGTGATGCGAGGCGTAACATGTACAAGGGTGAAGCGATCAGCATGAGGCATGAGATTCTCCACCGCCCAACGGACGGCGCGACGACTGCTCTTGCTGCCATCGCGGCCTTGCACGGCCACCGCGATATTCATCGGCGCCTCGGCAGAACCACCGTTGCTGCTACCACTTCGTTCTGACACACGATTGAAGCTCACAAGGGTGGAGCCGATGAGGGAGTCGAAAGACTCGAAGCTCGAAGGTTGGTTGACTAACTGCTTTGTCGTCAAGCTGATGGGTTCGAGCCTTCGAGGGAGTTACAATGAAGGTCGTCACTTGTTGTACATACATCGGAACTCGGAAGGCGATTCTGAATGCGACACGTGTCTCAAACAATGCTGGCTAAGCCATCTATCTAGCAAAGCCGTCGGTAACCATCTCAAGCGCGTTTACGGAAATTACGGTAGCGTCAGGAGCCTGGAATGAAAGCACCGTACTGGGCCCTACTGTCAAGCCTGTGAACGTAGGGGTGAAATTTGGGCGGCCCAACCCGTGCCGGAAACAACCCAACATACAACTTTATACGGGTTGGGCTTAAATTTTTGTTATCAAATAGGAGTTCAATCCGGATCTCTTGCCCACGTCTGTTCACGCCTACTTACAATATACTACCCCGTGAATCGGGAACATCCCCGCTGCATATTATGTATAGAATGAGATGTTTTCCATGTACGGTTGTGATTAATATGTGCAGAGTTTTCTGGGCAGGAGATTCAGATTCATCAATCAGCCACCCATAATACATCCCCACCGTGTATTGGGATTATCATCAGGGAGATGTTCCCAATACATGGTGGGGATGTACTATGGGACGCTGTGGGGGCAAATTGTGGGGAGCTGATTTGATCTCCTCAAATAGGGCTTGGGTCCAAAAGTTTTTTTAATGCTAGATTTGGACCTAGCTTGAAGTTAAAGTTAGATCTAAGTTTATTATAATCTGAATTTGGTGCTCCCTAATGGCAGATAGTTTGGAATTGAGTAGGTCGCCTAGTCAAGCTGCAAGAAAGTGATTATTATAGTGTTTAAGTAGTTTGACCCAGGGTGGGTACTTCGATGATTAAGTCAGCGAAATATTAATTATTTGCAAGAAAGCAAGAGAGATAGAGAATTCCAAGAGCTAAATTGTGCGTACATTTCTTAAAAAATGGGGGTGCCTTTATATAGGCATCAGTTGGCATAAGCTTCACGCACCGCAACCAAGATCCCTGCTAGGACGTGACTTACCGAGTTACCGGTCCAAAGTCCTAGAATGTAGTTTCGCACACATACTAGGCTTCCATGCCTTATTTGGTTGCTTTTGGAATTATCGGTGCTGGAGCTAACTTCTAGAGGACATGAGAATGATAAGACACACACAAAGGAGGTCAGCAAGCACATTCCGTAGGTCGCCACCTGTACCTTAGTCAAGTCGATAAGTCCTTTGGGGGAGGTCGCTCCTCATGCCGAGGTCCCTTAGACCAGTACTGGCGAGGTACCACAAGTCGGCCCTAGACAAGGTGCTAATAGCCGCTATCATGAGGTTCCTGAGTTGTATACAAGGTGCTCAGACTGGTTCCTAGGTGCACCTCCTTGACTTAGTGAGATCTATAGTTGTTCGTGTGGCACTAAGGTGTCATGTGGTTGTCTTAACATGCCACATGTCACGATGTCATTGGAGGGCCAAATCACCCTTCATCAATTGCCCTCTACTCCTGAGACGAGGTCGATTCAATGAAGGGAATAGCTCATTGTGGGTCATTGGCCTAGAATGACTGGTTCGATCAATTCGTAGGTATTGGTCCAGTTTGTTCTTGTAGTCAAAAGAATCTGAGGGTTGAATGCAACATTACGTACGACTTCACCATCTTGATTATCAAGGCACATGAGCAAACTCATCTGCTTAAGGAGAGGCAGAGCAAACACTCCGAGGACATCTAGCGTACTAGGGACGTAACCATTAAGAGAGGCAATGCTGGTTATGTGGCATAGTCGTGACACTTTCCCAACTTTTAAACCTTATTCCTATCATTTCTTCTCTTACATGGCTAATTGCATCCCTTCTACCATGAGATTTTGTCAGGACAATTAAATTATTTTGTTAATCTTCGAATCTCTTGTCCACGTTTGCCCACATAATATCGCAGTCACACACGAAGAATATTTCATCCTCTACATAGTATTATACAGGGGTGATGTTCCCAATTCACAGGAGTAGTATGTTGTGAGTAGACGTGGGCAAAGTTCTCGTAGACAGAAAATCCCGTGTCCCTTAATCACGCCCTTTCAATCCTATACATAGGTAGCTTGTTGATACTATCGGATAGCCACCAATGCGGGTGCATCATCTGGCCATGCATCGGATCATCATGTCCATTGATCCAAAAGCTTATAAATAAAAATTTACTTGAATTTCGTTCTTAATCAACTAAGATTTTTTATCCTTGTTAGCAGTATATTAAAAGTTTTATAACTTGGAACTAATTTTTTTAAAACATTTTGTAAATTTAATTTCTTTTGACACTGAGAATTTTAAACATTGTGCATACTTATTTTTTAAAGGAAAAGACATATACAAGAAAAACTTGCATCCATTCAACCGGCATTAGAAAAGAGTTGACCAATCAGGTGGTGTTCATCACAATTTATGGGATAATTTGATTGGACAAAGTTCTTCCGGTTCCATATATTTTTATATTATTTTTAGTAGTTAATATGGAGTCATTAATAAAAAGTACAAATAAAATAATTGGATATTACTAGTTAACGTCGAACAATTGGTAATTTGATTTCTCATGTTTAGAAACATTATTTATTATTTTCATATAAGCCATAAAGCCAAACAAACTATGAGTTAAAATTATAACAATTCTAGTGATGACTGTTTTTCTTTATAGAAAAAAGATGGTGCTACACATCACTCAAACAAATATAACTAAGGTCTTTAGGCTGCGTTTGGAATCGGTGTAAAAGTATACCGATGATGCTTTACATTGAACCAAAAAGAAGTGATCGTTGCATTTTTTAAAAGTGTGATGTGATCAATGTTAAGTTTTACATCGATTTTATTAATGTAGTATTTACATCGATAATCGATGTAAAATTTTACGTTTGATGAGGTTTTATATTGATTCACAATGTAAAACTCTACTCAATTCAAACACATGCAAAACTGAATCGGAATGGAGTTTTACGTCAATCATAATTACACACTCTTTCCAAACACCAACAAAATTGAAGCGATAGAAACTTTCACATTGTTCTTGATTTACACCGATTTCAAATGTAGCCTTAAGAAAATCGCAAAAGTCTAAAAAAGACAGGATCAACAGAAAAATTCAAAAGCTCTTTTTATAATGCAATTCGTCGCTTGATTCGCCACCCTAAACATGGCATGGTTAGCTAAAATTAATATAACCCACCACCACCAGGCAAGGTTCAAAATATTGATACACCCGATACGTCGGTATGGGCGTATTGGGTCAATCGATACAACTTTTGGTACTTTTTTTTTATTTTTTTATTTTTTTCACAGTCGGTTCAGAGGAGCCAGTTTAAGCCTCCTCCACACCCTGAACTGGTCAGACCTGGATACACCCATTGTAGGGGCATATCAAAGGGGTCCCGGAATGATATGTATCGATCGGTACAGGCCGATATATACTTTGAACCTTGCCACCAGGCAGGGAAGAGAATTCACAGGCTTAGAAACAACTTCCAGAAGTAATCACATATTGGAGACGCGGAAGAATAATTGCTCATAAAAAGTGGATTATGTTTTGAGAAAGGCATCAGAAACTGATATTCACAAACACGTTTGGCCTACGATTCTCTTCCATCAAACGAAAGGAATACATGCCAAAAGTTTTCTAGTTTTCTTTTTTTTTTTTTTTCACCGTCTCACGGGTCCCACATATGGCAATCGATCACTATTCAAAAGTTTTCACCGGATCTACCATATTCCTTTCGGCCCATCCACTTAAAGTTATGGCAAAAGGCCCAAATTAATCTTTCAAATTTTCATTCAATTGAATCTTTTTTAGTGGACTGATCTTCTATACAGGCCCATGTCATGGCATCCATATTTCGTATCGCACACCCATGACCCATGATCCATCCGACCCGTCAAACCGTGTTCCTTAATTAGTTCATTTCATTTTCATGCCTTTCAGTTCGGATCAACCCGATTCATTGCCCCACCTGGTTAAAATGGAAAATAGGATGAAAACAATTGAAAGCATTCCCTCCTTTACAGCAAATACCATATTCTGATTTCTTTAGAGAAAAGGGAAAATTAAATAATCCAGACGACACTTTTAAAAGAGAAAGATGACAGATGTGACAGAGAAGGTGGTTCATGTGCTCGACGGAGTTGGCCAAACGCACCCTATAAGGTCACAAGTCGGTGTCGGATTAATAGGTTTTGAGTTACAAAATCGTGGTCGGGTGGTAGCTTCTGAGACTGCATCTGCGAGTCTGCAACAGATATGGGTCATAGAGGATTTCTCATTGGGCTTGTGAGAGTTGGGATCATGGGGATGATCTTGTTTGCACGAGTTTCATTGGAGGATCAAATTGGACAACCTTCGACAGGCTTATTGTGTATCAGCGACTGTGTGACATGTCCGGTCATCTGTGCACCACCTCCTCCGCCGCCTTCACCACCACCGCCACACGTTCACCACTCACCACCTCAATCCCACGACCTTCATCGACCCCCACCACCTTCAACGTCTTCTTCAACCCGGGCAACACCACCTCCTCCTCCTCCTCCATCCGATTATTTGAACATCATCCCTTCGGTTCCATCACCGCCTACTGTTGGGCAACAGACTTCCTCCTATCCTTACCACTACTTTTATGCCTCCAAGGCCGCTTCACTTTCTCTGCCTGCTTCATTTGCATCCTGGCTTAGAATCTTACTCTTCTGTTGTATAACTTTTGTTTGTTGCTGAGAACTTACAAGGTATGGTACAGGGGGGAGGTCCTAGAACAATTGGTTGTATCCCAAACATTCAGATTTCGTATATACCTTCAATTAGTAAAATTATATAGGAAAGCTTTTGCCTGTTATATATTGATATTTTTTGGGTTTCTTTCACTTGCTGTATTAATTCTGAATAATTAGATCCATGAATCCTTTAATCCACAATCTCCACATTTTGTTATTCAGCAAGCTTTAGATGTTTTTTATGTGTGTTCTCTTCTCTCGTTTATTGCTGCTTAGCACAGTCGAATAAACTCAAGCGACGTAGATACCCTTCACTGAGCTCAAATCTGATGCGATCATCGTCTCACAAATTCGAAACGGGACCGGATCTATAAGGAGAAGCATGTTAAATGAGCATTTGATAAGTATTTTGACAATTGTTAAAAGTAGGTTTTAATCTCTTTTTTTAAGAGTAGGGTGAGAGTATTTTAAGGAATAGGTGTAAAAAAAATTATTTTCAAGTACTTATTAGATATGCTTATAATATTGTGCCTACTAGATCCAAACCGATTCGAAACATCTTTTGTTTCGAATTTTTAATACTGTGTGATCTGCTCTTTGGTTTGATCAATAGTATGTTCATGTATTATACGGATTTCCCATGGGTGGGTGTAAAAGAGCTCAAATCTGCTGCAATATGGGCAGATTCTATCGGAGAGGTAATTTTAGGCTCAGTTAGGAAGGAGCATAAATATAAATTTGTAGAGTGTAAAATCTTGTATTTTGTATTATTTTGTATGCATTTATACAATATATATTTGTATTTGTACTTCTTTCAAACTAAACATTAGTTTAAAGAGCCTGACAACCCCAATTTCGCCCAAGTGGGTTTTGAATCGGAGAATTCATCGTCCCGTTTGGATGTGGTTAATTTGGAGAATATTTCATACCAAATCAGTAAAAATTGTAAAATACTATTTATAGAATTTTTCAAATCAAACCATGCCTTATCAAACCAAACAGTTTTATTATAATTTGGTGTGGTTCTTAATATAGTTTGGGCCATTATATTGGACTTGATTCAACTAGAAAGCCTAAACAACATATATGCATGAGACCTTGAGAGGGGTGAGCATTATTTGGTTAAAACCCAAAAGTTAAACCAAAATTTTCAAATTTGTTTTTTTTTATTAATTTGATTCATTTTTTTGCAAATTTTGATTTCGGTTTCAGTTTTTAAAATTAGAAATTTAATTAATCAAGAAAAACTGAATTAACTAAATTTTGTTATATAACATGTAATATATAATATACTGTAATGAAATTCATTTTTATAATATATATTATATATACATATATCAATTTTAATTGAAAATTTTGATTTGGATTATTTTGATTTTTCTGTTTGGTTTTTTAACCAAATAAACCATAGGCCCGCCCTTACTTAACGTCAATTCAATTAATCATCCATATGATTTAGATTCGACTTCAACTACTCAAGAGTTTAAAAAAGGAAGAGTTAAAGAGTTGGAGAGAATGAGTTTTTGAAACCAAATCAAACCATTGACAAGATCAATTCATTGTATGGTTTATGATTTTGTTTGATTTCTAAAATTCAAAAAATTAAACCAAACACCAAAAGTAAGCTAATAATTTCACTTTGATTTGATTATGAACCCATTATTCATGCAACACAGGGTGAACCGAAAAAAGTCTGCCTCTTTATCATGGTTTTAGAACTCTTCAAACGACCCAAAACATCAAAACCTAGAAAGCCTATTGCTATAATGAGCTCCATTCCTCTTTGAATTTGACCAAGTTCACTTTTGATGTGACCAAATTTTGGGCCCAGAATGAAGATGCTCACTGTGAGGTGTAGAGCCCATTCACATTAGTGATCGGGAGATCAAGGGAGCCTGGAAAACCAAAGCGAACTCCTTGGTGATCAAGGTGGGGTGGGGATGGGCGGAAAATATTCCATGTAGTAATATGGTTGGACCCACATGTTCTACTCGTCAACCAATGCAATTCAAACTGGTAGTTGAATTTGGCAAGGATGCAAATGATTAAGTAAAAGGGAAAATTTCCCATAAGTGCCTAGTGATAATCTAGTATCCGAAGTTTAAAATGTCACAATCTAATAACCGGATTTTCACTTTGCGACCTGGCGTACCGTCAATTAGAATGCAAAAAGATATTACTATCCACCTTACCTGTGATTTTGATCAATGTACGAATTATTTTTTGAAATGGCGAAAATGACCTCAATTATAATATCCTTTCTCTGCAATTTGTAAGTAGGAATCACTGTTCACCCACTATGTGACCTGAAGTTCTGAAGAAACCAGTTCCTTCTGTCAGTGATGTCAAATGGAAACAACGCCTGAAAACTTGAAATCGACGAATCACACACCAGACAGCGTCGAAAGAATATCTTCTCCGTGTATTTTGAAAAAAACACCGCTGGAATAAATCGCATCTGCTGCTGATACCCCCTGTTTTTAACTCAACCGCTGCCAGAGAAGACCTCTTGTTGCGCTGGAGGAGACAACCAGGGTATGGTTTTTTTTGTTATTTTTTTCAGAATAAGATAAGATGACATGAACAGAAGCCACATCACAATCTTACTTACCTTTCCTATCTCTCTCCTCCGCCTCCACGACCATGACCATTCCATTTCCAGAGAAAAACCACAGCCCCCTTCTCCACCTCCTGTAAGTAGCCAACACTCACTCCATCGAGTTCGTTCCTATGTACCTGAACTGGGGAACCAAGAGAAGATGCACAACAAAAAGGTATGTGGGGTGTTGCCAAAACACTCCGGATCTGTAACCAACAAATTGTTCTTATGTCTCTACTCAAAGAACACTATCCTTGTGCCCATGAATGATAACAGATATTCTCAATTTTAATTTGGATTAGTTGAACGGTTTGGCTGTTCAGCGGGCTGTGGAATTAATGATGAGATTTCTCACCAGTAATAAAATACATGACCCTGGAACCTTATCATTGATTCCGCAGCCTGTTGAACAGTCAAAATATTCAATTAAACCTTGTTCTTTCAATATACAGTTGCAATGTTCTGTGGGTATGGATGTGGGAACAACTCATGGGCGATAAATCCAAGTCCTCCCCAAAACGCCTTGAAGTGTAGGCCAGACGTGTTGATGCGTCTGAGGCGTACATATCATATATCTATTGCATGAGACTTGTTAGAGACAAATGCCTCGGGTGCCTCATACACGCCTCACAAAAAGACAAAATGAAAGAGAAAAAAAGAAAAGAAAAGAAAAGAAAAGAATGGGCACAAACCTGAAATTAATGAGCCTGACATCAATGATTAGCTTAGGAGTAATGGGCCTTAAGAAAAACTGGCTTTTCTTAATTAATTTCTCGAGCCGGAGGTAGTTTAGAAGTTCATCCTGTTTACATAACTAAAAACTAGAATTCCAATTTGCCGTATTTCTAGATGATAATATAGAGAAATTGCTTTGGATGTATGGGCACAAAATGTGAAACAACGTTAAATCTTGTCTATTCATAGTGTTTATTACTTTGCCTGTTTTCTTGTTTCGCACCATCAATCAGGAAGTAGATCTGTAGAAAGGTAGTGTTTCATATGATGCAGTAGTTTAGCCAATTAAGGAGACAGTGGTGTTGTATTGCATTGTCTTGCATTTTGGGTCGATCAAAGCAAATTTGTGCGAAAGAGTTTTTTTTTTTATTTACTTGAAATGTTTTGGAAATGATTTTTTTATTGCCTTCATGGGGCTACACAAGGAGGATAACCCATCCCCCAATTGAACCATCATCAATTGGTTTAAAATGTTTTGAGCTGATCAATAAAAACTGCTATTTCTATTTAAAAAATAGAGGTGTTCATGGTTCGGTTAATCGAACCTTGGCCTTTTTTTTTTTGTAAATCAAACTGGTGGTACCAGTTTTTTTCATTTTGCCAAACCAAAACCAAACCGGTACCACCGGTTTCGATTTTTGACCGGTTCAATTCTTTGGTTTTTCGGTTTTTTATATTTATAATATATATTATATAAATATATTGAATATTATATTATAAATAATATATAATATATAATATATTTATAAATAGATCATTATAAATATAATATAAGTATATATTTATATATATAATGAATATATATTTATATATAATACATAGAAAATATGTGACATATATTAAAAATATTATAAAATAAACATATAAATTTTATATATCGGTCAGTTCAGTTAATAGACAATTTTTTTGTAAGTTAACCGAAAACCGAACTAGTCCTTCGGTTTTTCAAAAATTCCGAACCGATCGGTTTGGTTTTTCGGTTTTTCAGTTTTTCATGGACACCCCTACTAAAACATCACATTTGATGTTTCTCGTACATATGTATTTTCTAGTTGAAATGGCATTGATATATGATGTGAAAAATCTTTCTATCCAATACCAATGTTTTAAAAAATGATCTGGAATCAAAACTGTTTTAGCCACTGGTTTCTAGGTTGACGGTTTGAACAGATGGCCCACTCTGACAAAAATTTTAAAATAAAAAAAAAATAATTAAAATAAAAATGGCCAAAACTACTGAACAGATTGACAATTCGACTGTACAAGAGTCATGGATCAATTCAATGATTTTTGACAAAAACTAGATTTAGAATAAAACAAAACCGATTTCATTCCTGAACGGTCCCCAAGCGGTACAACCATCCGAATCAACAGCAATTCAAAAACCATACTGTAATGGCAACACAATACCACTGTACCAAGCACCCCCTATGGGTTAAATGACATTTTGCTACCTAGAACAGTGGAATCTATGAGTATCCATGTGGGACTCATCACTCATGGGCGTGGCTATCGCATGGTGTTTATCAATTTGGAGGTCGAATCTAATGCTATGGTGGTGATGTCACGAAATGTAGTATGTGGACAAAGAGATTCTCTACCTTATTCCCAAATTCCTTTGACATCTTGGCCCTACTGGGACACATTTCCTATGCTAGCTCAGAGGTCCGCCAACAAGGCAGCCCACCTCATGGCCGACAGCAGGAGGGACTCCACTTGGAGGTTTCATCTTGGCAGCTTCGCTAGTCCAAATGATACTAAGTTATTAACTATGGAGAGGTGACCAATGGGGCCACTTACCCAGACCCCCCCATACTAGTAAAACCTATCCTACAATTTGTGTTCATTAGAACACCCTTACGGTTTGCAAGTTGCAACCACTTTACTTATCAACCCTTCATCAAGAACCGTTTATAAGTCTATCTGGAAAAAGGTCATTTAGTAGAAAATGTAAAAGGGCATAGGTCCATGGTTACATATTTCAAAACATATCCCTTGCAGTTAGACCCGTTCATGGGTAGGGTAATCTAACAGATTAGTCCGGTCTGGCCTGATTTTTTGGGTTGGACAAAATTTTAGGCTCGCAGGTTTGGGCTCGGGATTTAAATACCAGGCTCAATTATTTTTTTGGGTCGGGTTCAAGCTTTCTCAAATATGCCCGGCCCAATACTATTACATATAATAAAAATATACATTATTTATATTTAATAAATATAATATGTATTTATTTATAAAATTATTATCAAATATTAACTTATTATTCATGAAATATGAGTTAATGTATTAATTTATTAAATTACTACCAAATTAATATAATATTAGTTTATTAAATTACACAAAATAGAGCATTTTATGTGCAGATCGGGATTCAGGCTTAGGCTTTGGGCCTTATATAAGGGATGGGTTCGGGCTCAGGCCTAGACATTTTCTGTTGATAAAGAGGCAAATCCTGGCCTGAACCCAACCTGGCCCGGCCCATGAACAGGTCTACTTGCAATTCTCATAACAACCTTTTATAAAACAAAGGAAAAATCTATGATGCGAGAAAGATGTGGTATAGAAAGAGTTTTGACCAATCAAAACCCATTCATAAATTTTGATAAATAACACCTTATTAGATACAAAGTTTATGACTCCAATTTATTGGTCAGTTATTTTTAGGATATCATATCTTTTCCATATCATAGTTGAACCCACAAACAAAACCTCCTCCATATTACAACTTGGTCTATAGAAGATGTTTTTGGAATAAAAAAAAAATTAATAAATTTTAAAAGGTCACATGCATGAACATTCCAAACAGAAATATAAATGGTTTCTAACCTAAAGTCAATTAAGCAGTTCAATGTTTTAAAAACTAACAGGAAACCAAAACCACTTTGACCACCGATTTCTGGGTCAAGGGTTTAACCGTCTCGTCCAAACAGATTCCCCATTGCAATTTAAAAATAAAAAATAAATAAAACAAAAAATAACAAAAAACTATTGTCCGAATCAAATGAATTAACAGTTTTACTATTCAGTTAACAAATCATTGACCAAGTCAACAATTTTTGACAAAAATTTGATCCGATGTAAAACAGAATCAATTTCCTGAACGGTTTATGGGTGTCCAAGCAAATAAGTCTTTTTAATTCTAGCTAGCCCTCCATGAAGAACTTACATGGTGATATTATGGTATCAGCGTGGACGAACCCAAATAAAAGAAATTATTTCATTTTACGTGGCTCCAAAATGTCTCCAATCCTTATTCAATATGATACAATCGCTCTAGTTCTGATCTGACCCTACTAAACCAGGTCCACAAAATAAACTTCTTACATTGGTGAAAATATGTAACACTCCCAACATCTGCCCAATGTCCCCTTAATTTGTGTCACCATTCAATCAATTATTCTTCTTAAGATCCCTATGTGTTTGTGTTGGCCTCAAGTAAAGATTCCGTTAGCATTTTTAGTTCATTCATGGTCCTGCATTTTTATTTGCATTGTGTTCCATTGATAAAAATCAGGGGCATTCTCATAGGTGGGAGACCCATCTAAGGCTGTCAATGGATTGAATTTCGATTCAATCCAATCCGAATATGATACAATGGATTTCGACAACCATTAAGTTTATGTAGATTGGATAAGGTTTATATAAAGTATTATTGGATTGAAATAGATAACCTCCATATAATATATTAAATACAACAATAAAGAAAAGTTTTGCAACTATTAAAATAAAATAACATACAATTCTAAACATATAAAACTTGCTTCATAATTGGTTTTTTATCCGTTAGCTTCATGGAATACAACAGGGGTAACCCATCCCCCTATCCCTAGCCCTCCAACCCTGATGGCAACAGAATTTTATTCCAAGAATCTCCACTAAGCGAATTGGCATCATTTTCAATTACTTTATTTTAGTATTTAATAGAATAGATAGACATGAGGGATGCACAGGCTGGTATAATAAATTTTCCTAATGTTACATTTAGATTCCATTTAGAAGGAGCGCAATTTTTTAAAATGGTTGAAAGCAATTGAGGTTTTAAAAAGCTAAAGGTGGAGTCAAGGCGGTTGGGTGCCGAAGACGTTAGGCGGTAAGTATAAAGTATAAACATAATTTTTTATATGTTTATGTATGTATGTATACAAGTATACAATTAATTTCATATTATAAACAACTTAAATATCTTCTTTTTATTATATATATAAAGAAAATATAATTCTGTTTATATTTTTGAATACGGGACTTGTGCTTTTTAAATTTTATTTTATTTTATGCTTATAATTCCATTTATCTAAATTAGTTATTATATACATACCTACCAAAATTATTTATAGTATCGTATGCATTAAGAATATATTTATATTCTTTTTTGTCTTAAAATTAGTCATGTATTTTATGGCAATAATCTAAATAAAATTATCCATTTATTTAATTTGCAAATTTTCATAGTTAAGTTATATATTTATTTTTTATTTAATTATGTGAACTTCTAATGTGATTTTTTTTTTATTTTTTGCATTTATAACATGTTCTTTTCCTAAATAAAAATAGTTTTATTTGATTTATATATATATATATATATATATAATATTTTTCAATATAATAAAATTTATAAATGATGAAAAATTAAAACTAGTAAAAAGGAGGGGTTTTGTCAGAACCAAGACAGGCGAGCAAAGCAAGCGATCCAAACAAAGTTTGTTTGTAAAAGGGTATTTTTGTTCATTGTATTTAGATTTGGGGAAAAGAAACACCATCATAACATGTACATTTAGGCCCGTTCGCTTTTCAGTAAGTTACTTATCCAAGTAAATGCATTTAACTGGGTATATGGGTAAGTGCATTTACCCATGTTCTTTTATTTCTTAAGCAAATATAATAATAACCATTTTAGCCATAAAAATTTCATTATCAAAATGGCATTTTTGTCTCATTAAAGTTTAGGCAAATTTTCCCTAAATGGGAAAGTTAATTCATCCACCTAAGAGATGGTTATATCAAGGAAAATAAACTTTCCCTAGTCCCCACATAAATCTGAAAAAAAAGAACATAGGTTTCTTGGTTGTCCCATTGATGAAAAATCAAAATAATTTTATTTGATTTATATTAATATTATACTTTTCAATATAATAAAATTTATAAATGATGAAAAATTAAAACTAGTAAAAAGGAGGGGTTTTGTCAGAACCAAGACAGGCGAGCAAAGTAAGCGATCCAAACAAAGTTTGTTTGTAAAAGGGTATTTTTGTTCATTGTATTTAGATTTGGGGAAAAGAAACACCATCATAACATGTACATTTAGGCTCGTTCGCTTTTCAGTAAATTATTTATCCAAGTAAATGGATTTAACTGGGTATATGGGTAAGTGCATTTACCCATGTTCTTTTATTTCTTAAGTAAATATAATAATAACCATTTTAGCCATAAAAATTTCATTATCAAAATGGCATATTTGTCTCATTAAAGTTTAGGCAAATTTTCCCTAAATGGGAAAGTTAATTCATCCACCTAAGAGATGGTTATATCAAGGAAAATAAACTTTCCCTAGTCCCCACATAAATCTGAAAAAAAGAACATAGGATTCTTGGTTGTCCCATTGACCAATTTTCCCTCCCTCAAAATCCCAAAAATGAACACCCCCTTAGAGAAAAATAAACAATATTGTGTTAAAATTTTCTTAAATTTCGAGAATAGTTTTAACTAATTCGAAAAAAATCCCAAAATTCTAATTGGAATTTATTTTAGAATATAGTATAAAAAGATTACATGGCATGTTGATGTCATTGTCTTGGCAAATTGTTCTCTCCATTTCAGGAGACCGGATTTGCTTCTCAACAGAATCTCCTCACACCAACCTCATATCACTTTAAGGGTGTATTGGAAATATCACCGGTACATGTAATTTGTCGTGGATGCACGGCTGTGATGTAGTGTGAGGATGTTGTGAGGATGTTGTGAGGAGAAAATTCGGATTGGATTTTTATGCAATCCGAAATATTGACAACCCTAGTTCGGAAGTCTGCATCACTTGAGACGGTGATAACTGGGCTAAACTAATTAAAGCGACACGCCTACCCCGACATTTATTTTAATGAATTGGCAAACAAATTGATGAATCTGTTTTGCAGAGTTCATTTGGAGTCTTGAATCATAAACTACTTCTCAAACGTAGTGAGAGAGAGAGATCTGAATATTGCACATTAATCTGATCAAATACAGATGATCTTCAGGCATATCTTGAAGGTGAAAATATATGACAAATTAAACTTTCACATGGATCATGGAACTGAAATGCACCACTTCTTCCAGTTCCAACCAACTTCTGTTTCGTTCTGTAAACGCAAGCTGAGTTGTGGGTCTGGAGAAGAAGAATCTACTTCATCTCTAGATAGCTATAGCGCTTCAAAAGTATTAATTCCTTGGAGGATTCCGCCCCGTGTGCAACTATACTGCAAAATTTCACACGAGAGATACAGAGTTTTGCTCAATGATGTTAGAATCAGTTTCTGTGAATGATATTGATGTACAAATAATTAACCTTTTGAGACCGAGGGCTGAGGCCATCATAAACATAGAGGACCCAAGAAGATATATATAAAAAGTTATTAGGAAAAAGGCGAATGGCATAACACATGCACAGTTCAACCAATCATTTGTCAGGATTTCCCAGTCAAGCTGAACACCTTTTGGATAGCAAATATAAACTAACTCCAAGTTGAACAAGGCATAAACAAAGGACGATGTATAGGTGTCGGTGATAGGTGGTTGCCCCCAATATATTTATCTCTAGTTGTTAATTAACAAATAAAGAGTTTTCAGTTTTGCATTAGACTCTAGATCCCTAGCTATTAGGCGGAGAGGATAGTGCTTGGGGGCCCGATCAGATTCCAACAAGTGTCAAAAGTTTTCGGATACCATGGAATTTGACCTTTTTTGGGGCTAAACCTTTGACGGATGTAAGACGTTTAGATTCTTTTGACGTTAGACTGTGCAGATGTGAATGGAGACAGGAAACCGAAACTATTACAACAATACAACTGCGGCTTCCTCCTCCACTTTGATTCAGCTTCATATCAGTCTTCCTGCTGAGTCCTGGCTACAAATCTAGATTGTTTGGAACAGATGCCATTAGAAAACAGTGCTGCATTGGTATGCCATTTTTTTTTTTGAAACGGCATTTTTTGGGACCACTGTTGCCATTTAGGCGGCGTTTTTTATTTTTCAACAACATATATATCAGCAAACTGTTATTAGCGACAGTATAAAAATGAGAAAACAGTACTCACCCAATTTCTAAGACATGGTCTTTAAAAAAATATCTTTCAGAAAAACATCCAACCAAACAGGTATCATTTTTCTCAGCACGGAATCTCCTATATGGCATAACTTCCAAACATACCATACATCATACACGGTTGATTGAACTGTTGCTATTTCAAGGCTGATGAAGCAGCAACTAAATACACACAGAGAGATAAAAAAAAATAATAATAATATAGAAACAGCAGTAAGCAAGAGAGAGAGAGAGCCGAGTCGGAGGAGGGTGGGTGGTGACAGATAGAGAGCGAGCACGCAGAGCTTCGAGCATGAGCCTCCATGCAAGAAAAACCATGTGTGCTCACTCTCTTCTGTCACCTCCCTTGAGACCCAGATCGATGGAAAAGAGATAAACATCACCTGATCACACCACCAAAATTAACAGACCTTGTCTCGTTATTGTTATCTTCTCCATGGCTCAAAACCGTTAGAGAGAGACACTGGATTTGATGCTGAAGAAGGGAAGGTACATCGGGCTTTATATAGCAAAGGGCTGAGTGGTGGCATTACGTATGGAATAAATGTGGGCTTAGCTCCCATTGGTTTTCTTTTGTAAAATAATTTAATGGTAATTAATAGTCAAAAGAATGAATAGAAAGTCCATCCTTTTAAGCTCTCTCTCTTTCTCTCTCTCAACCGCAACCAGTCTCATTTATTCAAATTCCTCATACCAATGCGTCTTGTAATTCTAAATCACTAATTCTCCAATCCCCCCACTAACCAGTAACCCCCCCCCCCCCCCCCTTAAAAGTTCAAATCTTCTCTGTTCCAGTTCTCTGGCCTCCCTAAATTAATGGCTTCTTGCAAGTTGCAACAGAACAAGTTTCCAGATAATGGATCAGTTCAGTTGGCTTTAGTCTTTACTCTTTAGAGAGAGAGAGAGAGATTCATTCCTGTGTAGGATTAATTGCTATTCCATTTTTGCCATTTTTATCCATTTATTGACATATATGCTTGTTTATTGAGAAAAAGAAAAAAGAGAAAAGAATGCAAGCCCATCTAGATTCCGAATTTCACTCAAATAATTGTCTCAAAAGCAAAGAAGGAATACTAGTTTGGAGATGCTGGTCCACGATTATTAGAAAACTCAAAAGATAGAAGAATAAGGGGGAGAAAAACCTTTTATGGGGCATGAAACCAATTGGCCAACCAGAGCTTGACAAAGACTTGGTAACTTTTGCCCCCATCGAAGATTTACTAGAGTGCAAAAGCAGATCAAAGTATATATGCTTCGTATATTAAATTATAACTACAAAATTATACCCAGAACCATTACAATTCTTCATTCCAGTCGCAACAAAAGCTTGGTAGGCGCGCGGCCATGCCACCAATACTTTTTCAATCCCTTTCAGATTTTAATTTGTCAGTACTATTAATTACTAGTAGCAGCAGATGTGATACTTCTTTAATCCTATTAAAATAGAAACAAAAGCCAACCGAATGATCAAAGCATTTCCAAGCATTCTTGATCCACCTTAAGTCTTCATCCTATTCCTCCCCACGTGCTTCACTGTTTGGTTGATCCTATTCCAATTTCCAAACCATTGGGCATCAGCCCAGTGAATTGTGACCCTAAATCCCATCGGAGTTACTGGGTCTGAAGGTTAGAAGCCCATATTTGAGCACCCAATCATACAAAAGGAGTGTATGATATGATGATGCGTGGTGATGATGAGGGTGGACGGTGGACCACCTGATGTTTAGGCTGTGGAATTCATGATTACACCTCTTTAACATCCATCCATCTATTCACCTTGCACTAATGATGATAATTGATGGGCTTCATGCGGGGAAGACATCTTTCCGCTTTTAGAAGTGGGCTTTTGTTTAAAGTAAAAATAAGTTTCCGTTCAGGGAGAAGGGCAATAAGTAAGGACTAAGGAGGGTGCATTCACACATGTTTGATTCCTTCAGCTTTAATATATCCTATTAGCCGTCAAAACACTTTTAACAGGATTTGCATCATCATTCATCAATGGTGATAAGCATCTTGTGCCCTGGACCATCTCACCATCATCCTCTAGCTAATTGGTGAATGGTGAATGAATGTTCTCAGTCATTTCCTTTGTTCTAGCTACTACCACATTCCCCTAAAGTTAAGGGGGGCATTCTTTTTTTCGGATTTTGAGAGGGGGGAAGTTGGTTAATGGGATTTTGGCTTCCATTGAGCAAAAATCACATGTTCTTTTTTCAGATTTATGTGGGGACCAGGGAAAGTTTATTTTCTTGGGTATACCCATCTCCTAGGTGGGTAAATAACTTTCCCACCTAGGGAGAAAGTTACCAACACTTGAATGGGACAAAAATGCCATTTTTAATAATATATTTTTATGGCTAAAATGGCCATTACCTTATTAAGCATGGGTAAATGCACTTACCCGGGTAAGTGTTTCCCTAGAAAAATTTATCTAGATAACCGCATTTACCAGGGTAAGTAACTTACTGAAAAGTGAATGGGGCCTAAAAGCCTAAAATCGGATTTTACATGTGGCCCTTTTCCTTACGAGATCTGCAAATGGCATTCAGAGAGTCCACACAGTGGCTCTATAAACACACAATTTTAGTATGAAACCCCACATTACAAGGATATTAAGGGGGAAAAAACTCTGCCTGCTCAGTACAAGGATATTAAGGGGGAAAAAAACTCTGCCGGCTAGTGGTTTTGAGGCCAGACACTCCGTTAACAGTTTATTGAAGAACTCATAAAAAAAAAAAAAAAAAAGAACTTCCCCACAATGAGAGTGTTTTGAGGTTCTTTAACTGTAAAAAGGTGGAAATAACCAAGAATATTTGCAGTGTAATGATGCTTCAAGCATCCACCATTCGGATGGGATCTTTTTGCACATGTTCTACACTACTACTCTTTCGCTTCATGTTGCGACTTGCAAGGAAATGGCTGCAATTTATACAAAAAAGAATTCTTCTTGTTTTATTATGATAGTAATAATATATCCAAAATTTTCAATAATTTTTATGTGTTTTTAATGTTTTATTTTATATATTTTTATTGTTTTTTATTATTAATTGATGCAAATTGCAAAATCCAAATCTAATTACATAAACACACCATCCAAATACATAATAATTGGATCCAGTTGTGTTGGTTAGACTCTTTTCTTTTGCAGTATTTTAAATTTTTGGTGTATCTCTTTTCTTTTGTTCATTTATCAAAACATGTAAGATTTAAATAGAGGGAATTAAATGAGGTGAAAAGTAATAGTTCAATTTACAATTTAAACCTTATAGTTAAATAAGGACTAAACTCAAAAAATGAGTATTTTAGTCAAAAGAAAGTTCCATAATTGTATTCATATTTTTAAAAGTAGTATAAATATGGAAATATATATATATATGTATTCAATTTTTTCTATTTTTTGTCTTTTTGTGTGTAAAAATAATTTTGACACTTACTTTTTGTTTAATATGATAAACATATGATATTATACATGTGTCTAAATGCTTTCTTGCAAAATTTATGTATTTTTCATTTTTGTATTTTATACTTTAATAATTTTTATTATTTATTCATGACATTAAAGGTTATTACATTTAACCCGAAAATTGAACTATTTATTATTAATTTTTATATTTCGCTTTTGGTCAGTTATAAATTAGATATTTATTTTTCATTATCAATAAAAATCATTCTTGTTTATTATAGTTATTTTTTAATTTGATTAATAAAAATATCATAAATGTTTTATTTTTTCTACATTTTTTGTAATTCTCTATATTTATTTTCATTTAAAAAATTTTATTGCCTAACTATGACTTCATAGGTTGATCAATTTGATTTGAATGATTGAATTTTTTAGTCACCACGTGAATAAAAGCTAGTTTTATTTTTGAGTCATTTTTAAAATATATGGGTTTATTTAATTAAAATTTTTGACATAGATCTAATTAGAAATATTTGTTAGTGAAAAATAACTTAAAAATATAGGATTTAATAAGAGAAAATGGAATTTAATACCTTAAATATAAGACTTAATGAAAATGAATTAAATGAGGTAAAAAGTAATAATTGAAGTTATATTTTTAACTCTTACAATTAAAAATGTGTTAACTACACAAATATGGGCATTAATTTCAATAGCCATTAAAACTAGTATTAAATCTATAATAAAATTACTTTTACACCATTTATGGAACAAATAAATGGAAGATAACTTTAGTCCAATAAAATTTTCACATACGCACTTTTATATATAATATAGTATAGATTACCAATTTACCATATACCAGATGGTTAGGGGCCATTTGATAACTGAACTGAAAAGCTTATTGAATAAGTTTTTAAGGAGGTTCTAGGCTTTTTTTAATTTCTGAAGCCGAAAGTTGTATAGATAATTATAGTCTTGAAACTTCAACTTTATTATCGACTAAAAGATAAAGTAATAAATTCAGTTCACTTATTTCAGCTATTATCAAACGGCCCTTTAGCTCCATATAAGGATATTTAATTGGATGGTTAATTGGTTACGATTGAGAGCGTCTAAAAGGAACAACCAAATCCTTAGCTGGTACATAGGGAATGGAGAATGCATCCCGTTTGACACGTCGGATTGGATTAGATTAAGCCGCGCTGGTTTTATGCACCATAAAGAAGTGTTAATTCCAACTCCTACATAAGGTGAGTTTTTTTTCTAATAGGCCTAGTTTGGAAGGAGTGCAAATATTAATTTGTAGAGTGCAAAAACTTGTATTTTATATTATTCTGTATATATTTGTGCAGTACATATTTTTATTTGTACTCTTTCCAAACTGAGACTTAATATGCATATGAAAAGGATCCAATAGGTAATAAAAACTAAACCTACAGAACCTACAGCATCTATGATAAGCTAAAGGGGCTAGAAGAGAGAGGGACAGACAGACTTAGGTGGAACCATGGAAGCAGATAAGAAACTATTTAAGGGCCCATAATTTAAAGATGGATGTGACACTGAAAAGATGGAATGGAGAAACAGAATCCATGTAGCCCACCCTATTTATAATTGAGACATGCCCTAGATGATGATGATGATGTATATGAAGCCCAAAGAATAAACGTTAAACAGAGCCCAGGTATAAAAGAACAATATGAGATTTTTCAAATCATAGTAGGCCTTCTTTTTCTGGTTGATATTTGATAAATAGGAACCTCATTTTCTTTTTCTTTAAAGAGAGTAGGAGATTAAAGTAAAATTTCCAAGTTACAGCTTTTAAATTGCTTATTAGAAGTTGCGGGGGGCGGGGGGGTCCGTCTTGGTCATTACACTCTATACAGCAAAAAAATGAGTTCATTTCAACATCACGACAATTCGGGGCCTCATCCCCCTCTAGGGCATGCAATCCTCGAGGAAAGGTGCTCCATGATTGAATCCAGCCAAACAGTTTTAAACTTGGGAAAAGAACCAACCAAAGTTGGGATCGCATTAAGTCCCTTATTTGGATTGACAGCCAACAAAATTCTCTGGGAAAAAATGGTCAATTAAAGCAACATGGACTCTGGATTCTCAATGTAGCCTTTGAATGCTTTCAACCATTCTGCGCCAATTGCACCTAATCAGGAAAAGAACGGGTGGAATGTTTAGGTCTATTAATCTCAATGCATTAAAGCCTCTTTCTTGTTCCTACCAAAAAAATACTCAATGCATTAGAAACTTACAGCTGACCACTTACCATCAATCACACGGTGATCACAGCTTAGTGTAACTGACATAAAGGAAGCAAACTTAAACTGTTCAGGCCCATTACCAGGTACCACCCTCCTCTCAGCTGTTCAAGATAAAAAGGCAGTCAAAAAATAAAATGTAATGAGATCATTAACGGTAGCAACATGCTAAAGTATGAATATGTGGAACTTGTAAGATGATCGTCTGCTTAAAACTTACCTGACCCTACAGCAAGAATTCCAGATTGCGGAGGATTGATGATTGCACAGAACT
Source organism: Nelumbo lutea (assembly GCF_056320005.1). Taxonomy (NCBI): domain Eukaryota; kingdom Viridiplantae; phylum Streptophyta; class Magnoliopsida; order Proteales; family Nelumbonaceae; genus Nelumbo; species Nelumbo lutea. The sequence goes on from NC_142689.1 coordinate 3,842,551, forward strand.
GCTTGATGCCAAAGGGCCCTCCCAAATTTGAAACAGTAAATGTACCTCCCTGCAAAAACAATGAACTCGATATTGATATTACCCATATCATGATGCAACCAGTCTATTTCTAGCAAGTGGTAAGAAACTAAAAGCACCAAAGCACCTCATAGTCCTCTGGTTTCAAATTGTTCTCCTTGGCCTTTTGCGCCAAATGCTTGACTTCTTCAGCAATTTTAGATAATCCCTTCTTGTCAGCATCCTGCAAGTACAAAATATAGATGGTTTTTCAAAATGTTCGGTGAAATGGAAGTAGTAAGCAGTCCTTTCAACACAAGTAAAATCAGGCCCATAACCCACCCTGATGACAGGGACATACAACCCATTATCAGTCTGCACAGCCACATTGATATTCACATTGTGGTACCTGGATCAGTGTAGACAGCAAACTGTTAGAACCAATGTGATGAAGCACTAATATAAAACGTCTGCTTACAGCTTACTTGGTAATGAATATAGAATGTGTTATTCTTTACTTACTGGCGGATGTAGTCGTTGTTCCATGAACTATTGCACTGAGGAACTTTGCGGAGGGCCAAAGCTGCAGCCTGTTATTACAGCAAAGTCGAAACACTTGATGTAGATTATAATGAATATACCATGATTATAAAACCATTATTGACCCGGGCGGTTGAACCATTTGACCCAGAACGGTCACCTCTTTGGTTCCATTTATCACTTGGCCCGGATTTTCTAAAAAACCGTTGAATTGGTTAGTGAACCGCTGATCCAGGCAGTTGAACAACTAAACTGTTCGACCCGGACAATGGTTCGCAGTTTAACAGAAAAATATTTAATTTTTTAACAATTAAAATAACCAAAAAAAAAATTAAAAAAAATCTCAATTTAAAGCAGTCCACTTGAGAGGGGCACTGAGAAATGAGATTTCAAATCCCACATATCTCTAAGATCTGAGAGAGAGAGAGAGAGAGATCTGTCAGCTGCCATCGCCAGATCTGAGAAATCTGTTGTTTTCTTTCTTTCTTTCTTTCTCCGCCCACAGCCCCATCTCATCAATAATATATATGTGCATCTTACCCTAATATTCAAATATAAAGGTGATACAGTTTGAACCGTTCGACCACTGACCCAGAAACCAGTGGCCAAAGCAGTTCCGTTTCCAGGTTGGTTTTTAAAACATTGGAATATACCAGTCTTATTTGTCTGTGTTATATGCAACTCCCTCCCAAGTTGATTCCACTCTCAAGCATGCGGAACCAAGCCATTGTAGATCCATGATCCTTCTGTACCTGAATCAATTAAGTGTTTGATTCCAATGATTCCTTTGACTCCTACCAAAGTTACATTGACTCTTCCAAGTCAACCATAGTTGTCAAGGTGACGCCTAGGCGCCTAGGTGACAAGGCACCCTTGGAGGCTCGCCTCGCCCAGTCCCCAGGCAGTTTTGTGCAATGGGTTATAAAATACTTTTATATTTTTTATTTTTTACATTATAATTATAAAATAGACATTTATTATTTTCTAATTTTGTTAGGGTTTAATCAACGCAAACATTGCTAACTGCTGTATTGAACCCATGGTTCAAAGTATTGATACACTTGTGTATTGGCAGAGGTGTATCGTTACTTATAACGATACTCCCCCTATTTTTTTATTTCTTTGGTTTTCAATTTCATTTTTAAATATAAAATATATATATATATATATTATTTAAAAAATGGGTCCCCAAAAACACCTGTAAACAGGTATTGGGACCCCAAAGATACAATACTATGCCTGATACGGGGCGTATTGTATCAAAATTTTGATCCTTGATTGAACCCTCAAAATTTTCAAAACCTGAACCAATAAGCACGGGAAGAACTTAAAATTTTGTCTAATCAACACATTTTCTTCTTCCACATCTTCATCTTCTTCTTCCACCTTTTCTTTTCTTCTTTCCTATAACAAAAGTAAGGGTTCAGCCCCTATATTTTTTGAATTTTCTTTCCTTTGTACTTTTTCTTCTCATAAAATGTTGATTTTCTAGACTTAAACATGAAATTTATACTTCTCTTATGAAAATTATGAATAATTATTAAGGAAAGATGGTTATGGAACCTAGGGAACTACCCTAGGATATATGGTTTTACTTAAAAAAATCCATCGCCTAGGCGACAAGGCATCCCCCTGTCACCTAGCCTCGCCTTGGTGCCTTGAAAACTATGAAGTCAACCTTCATTAAATCTTACCCATAATCCATGTCAACATTTGGATGAAGACCTTTTTATATCAGCAACAGATAAGATCTTTTTTTTTTTTAGAAAATTTAACCACAAAGAAAAATAAGATTTATTTTATGACATAAAATTAGATGGAGCCCCCTTCCATCCGAGAAATGACAGGGGAACAATACAAAAACAGTGCCCCAAACTGACCAAAACAAAGAAAAACAGAATGCATTAAATACAATGTAGAAGACTGATACAGTCAGCCAAACTCTATGATCCCCCCAAAGAAAAATAAGGCTCCCTATTCAATAACTAGGGTTCTGTATTTCTGTTAAGGGCATTTAAGGCATTGGAAGACCTTGAAAACCAGATGAACAAGCAATTTATTCCATATGCCTGGTACCCTACTCCTCTAATGGTGTGCCCTATGCACCCAAGTTCATCCTCACAACTCACTAGAATAAATCTATCTAATTATCATTACTTAAAGAGTTCCATACCACTTGTACATTTTTCAATCACAAAGCAAAGCATAGTTTCAGGCCTTCAAGAATAGAGGCCGGCTCTGCTTGTATAGGTCCAGAAAATTGTAGAGTGATCCCTCCATTTGGTCTTCTACAGGCAGCACCTAGGCCAGAGGAACCTGGGTTACCAAGTGAGCAACCATCAAAGCTTAATTTGATTCTACAAGTTGTTTGAGGCTCCAATGATGCTGAAATTAGATGCCAATTTGGTGCATAAATCACCACCTATTGCCTTCCCCCACCAATTGCATCCACTGTAGCACCATGGAATTCTTCTTGAAAGTTAATGTGACTGGGTCAATTAGGCAAGCTCCTTACATGATCATGCACATGAATATATCCCATGGCCAATCTGAATCATCTATTAGATAGGGGACTTTCTGGATTAGCAGCATATTTACATCTAATATCCAAATCATCTCTATATACCTGCAATCAGGGTTTCACTCTATAATTACAAGTTTTATAAATTTATAATTTCCAATTATGAACATGCAAAAACTTAATCTGAATAAAGAATACAATGTCAAGTGATCATAATTTACAGAAGTTTAAATTGTAACATGACTCCCCAAGTCAGTTCCATTTCTGGTGCCAAGCCACGCAAATATAGACACACACATTAAATGTTCTACATCATGTTGCACTGTTTATTAACATGTATATGAGATTGCATCATTATCTTATATTTAGCATCTATCTTTATATTTGATTAGCCAGCACCTAAGCAATGATTACTCGAGGCATCACATGAGGACAAAGCAATTTTTATGCCCTAAAATAAGTCATTTCAAAATTTCAATATCATGTGAGTGTTAACATTCCTTCTGTTAATCCCATTTTCTGTTTCAAAACTTCTTAATAAGATGGAATTACAGGATACCTTTATGACAAGATCATTAACTGATATACGCTTCCCACCTGAAGCTTCTTGTAGAGAATTAAGTTGGCTGCGCAAACTGCGGTACAAAATATGAGTTGTGATGATTAACCATCAGAAGCAGTTCATGCCAAGTTCTTTTTCTTATCAGAAACATTCAGATCATAATTATTTTATATTTCAAGAAATGGAAGAAAACAACTTACTCCATAAGTTTGTCCACACATGCGTCCACTGTCAAGTAGTAATGAGGAATAGTTTGTTTTGAGAGTAGCAAGCGTGAAGCTGTGACCTGTCAAAAACAGGGCAAAAGAGATAATAAAGTTGCCATTTCACCATGATGGGTCTCTCTATTCCTGTTAAAATATGCAATAAATAAGCTATAGGTGATTACTTTTCTTATCTGAGAGTGTGGAAGGTGAGTGTAGTTCATTGTTTCTGCTACTGCTGTGTCCTTGGTCTTGGAGACTGGAGCTGGAAAATCCTTTCCGCTGGAAGCTACAAAATAGGACAAGAAATAAGAAAAATCTTGGTTAATCAGCAGCAGTCAAAACAAATACATCTTAAAAAATTAGTAGGGAAGTTGTAAGATCCACGTGATATGTAATCAACCAGAAGAACTATTTTGAACAAGAGAACAATAAAAAGAGAGACCTGAGGGTCCAATAAATGATACACACCAACATATTAACAACATGTCCATTTAAGGTCAAAAGATATAAACTTTCACTGGATGACAATAATGTGAACTACATGAAAAAATCAATCAATAAGAGAAATGTCAGAAAAAAGTATACCCAAATAATCTTCAATATCAGCTTTTACAATGTGTCCATCAAGACCAGTCCCTTTGATGCTTGAAAGAGGTATCTGTATTTAATAGAAAATAAAAAGACAGGATTGAGAGAATAGGAAAGATAAACTTCCAACTAACAACGTCATAATTGAGACATGAGAGAAAAGGTAGCATCAATGACTATTAATGGCTACAGAATTTAGCCCACTGGATAAGAGAAACTTCTGCAGAGCAACTAATATGACTAACATTGTGATCTTCTGCCATTTTTCTTGCAAGAGGACTGGCAAAAATGCGATCTTCTGCTGGAGGAGTTCCACTAGTCTTAGAAATCTTGGGCCCAGATGATTCAAGAGGCTCTTCAACCACCTCTTTTTTTGGTGGAGTGGAATCAGCTGGCTTTTTAACTACCTCAGCATCACCAGATTTTGAAGGTTTGTAATCTTTGAATTTTGCAATATCACCCTCTTCTTCAACAGTTATGGCAATCACCTAACAATAAAAACATGTACAGGTCCTCAGTATAAAATACAACTCTAAAAATTAAAAAGGATCACTACAAAAAAAAGTAAAATATGAATATAAATATAGCAGTGGCATAAAGATCTTCATATAATTTGCAATAGCCAACCATGATAATAACAATATTTTTTAGGGTTAATTACTTGTATATACCCTGAAATTTCAGGAAACTACTTATATATACCCTGTAGTTTCAAAAAATACTCACATATACCTTGTTCACCATTCAAATGTTAAGTCTAACAGATACAAATGTAAAGGACAAAAGTGTCCACTGTTCATTAAATTTTTAAACAATCAACTGAAACTCCTTAAGATTAGCCTGCTTCCATGGTGACGTCTGCAATTTCTCCCATACCTTCTGAAATGAAGGCTTGGGTTTATGGATAATATGGATGTAAAGAAGGCAGCTTGGGTCTACCGAGAGGGAGGCAGATGGGCTAGCAAATTCTCTAGTTAGGTAAGGGGTTGTTAGGGAACAACTGTATTGGGCTCATCTGTAATTTCTGTACTCTTTGGGGTAACCATACCCCTTTTATTCCTCTTTGTACACTGTTGTTTATTATAATAAAATGATTCAATCGTTAACTATCAAAAAAACATCCCCTAAAAGAGACTAAAGAGACTGGAAAATCAAGACCAAATACACAGAATACCAATTGAACACAACAGAACCGCATTGGAGAATAAATAATTGATTCCAAACATTAGTTAAAATGATGTGAAATTTCATTTGCAGCTAACTGTACTCAGCATATCTCAGAACCTTTTACACTCCTTTACCTTGGATATAATGATTTTCTTACTCAGGTACTGTATATTGTATATCAAAACATTGACATTACTTTCCCTTTTAATGATCATAGCAACATCATGGAGCTATGATTATCAGATAAACACAACTGTTGGCTAACTAGGTCCTTCATTCTAGTAAAAGGTAGGCAGAGATCATTGTCAAAAATATTAAAATGAGTACTTGACGAAATACCAAAAATGGAAACTTGAATACCCTGCAGGAATTTTTAAAAGTAAACAGTAAAACAAAAGAAGAGGTTACTATATTATGAAGTCATATAAACAAACTAATCAAGGATATAAGAAGACAAGGACCAAAATCTTTGGAGTTGTTAGATCGAATCCTTTTAAGAGCTGTCCACTGGCTAAAATCTTTGGAGTTATTTTCAGATTTTCCTGTGGATGACTTGCTAAGAAACTTGAAAGAGATTGCTTCCATTGCTAGATGCAAGAGGACTCTTTGTCCGTTTTGGTCCCCTCCCCCCTCAGGCTTTATAAAGCTGAATTTTGAGGAAGGGATTGTTACTGCCTTATTCTCTGGCCCTATTGGAGAAGGTGACTCTCTTAGGGCTGAGATCCTTGCAGCGCTTGAAGAAATCCTCTTGGTTCTGGAAGGTGATTAAATATCAGCCGTTTGATTCTGGAAGGTGATTCAAAGGTGGTGGTTAGTTGGTTGAAGACAGAGGACAGTGGTTTGTGGAACTTTAACAATGAAAAAAACAGTTCTTATGGCTGGGTAGGGACATTGAGATTCAGTACAGCTGGGTGAAGAGGAGTGCCAACTCATTTGCGGATTGGGTTGGCCAAGCAAGGAGTGAATAGGGAGTCTGTTTTTTGGGCTAGTTTTTAATCTTTTTCTTTGCATTCCCTTTGTTTTCTGTTTTTGGGGAGCTAAGTTATTTTATCTCCCCCTTTGTATCCTTATTCCCTCTCTTCTTTTAATTTAATGAAGATGGTGTTATTGATCAAAAAAAATTCCAATAATAATGAGAAGTAGACTAGCATGTCATGTGAATTACACTTTAAATACACCAAAAAAAAATGTGTAATATAAAACATTGTAATTTCTAAAGAAAATAAAGTGAAACAGAGGCTGCCAACAAATTTATCCTTTTTAATCAGTGCCAGCAATTTTATCCATGTAATAGTTAAAATGAATACCTCGCCAACTTTTATCTCTTTAGAGCCATCACCATGTATTATCTTTGCAATATACCCTTCCTCCATGCATTCCATCTCAACCGTTGCTTTATCCTTTAAAAAAAGTCGTAGAAAAAAGTCAGATCTTTGTGAGAGCTAAATGCAAAGATCAGATACTTAGCAAGCTATAAACTTAAACTGAAGGTCAGCAGCAAGAACCATACAGTTTCGACTTCACAGAGCACCTCACCAGGAGAAACCTTATCACCTTCTTTCTTCAACCACCGTGCAATGTTACCCTATTTCATTAAAACAGAACCATTTGTTCAAGAAAAATAGTAGGGGGTTGCTCATAGTCTCAATGTCTTCATCATAACAAAGTTGAAGTTATCCATACCTCTGTCATTGTAGGAGAGAGGGAAGGCATTCCAAGTTCTTGATGTGGAGGAAGCTCTAAAACCACATGTTTTACAACAATTAGTAATTTGGAGGACAAATTTCTGTTTATTATAGGTAAACAACTAAGAGCATTAAAGCAGTAGATATAGTTCATACAAGAACAACCATGTCTGACCAAGCAAATCATAAAATAACAAAGAACAAAGTAACAGAAAAATGTATGCATCAGCAGTTCAATTTAACATACCTACAAAGCAAACACATACAAATTATATAAACACTGAAAAAAATAGTAGCTTTGATTCTTAAATGCTAATAAATAAGATACAATATATGCAACATAGCTATAATAACATCTACATCAAATAACTGAACAGTGCATGAATACAAAGTCAGTCCTTTCATCAACATTAGGTTTAGGGTTATAAAATGGCAACTGGATTAAGGCCTTGGGAAACCAATCCCAACCGGAGCCCAATGTATTTTCTTTTTATAAAAATAAAACATTCATAAATAAACAATGTTAAAGAACATATTAGGATGGACCTTTCACAAAGAAAATTCGGTTCGAAATCCTTCACATGTTATTAAGCTAAGTGTAAATCCTATATATTATTGTCTTCGGCTGCCACATATAAAAATATTGTGCATACAGAGATGTGGTGACCAGAAGAAGATGGCTTTCACAAATGGATCTTGAGATATTTCAATATGTTTACCAAAGGTTAGTTTATTTAGATACAATAGACAAGAAAGCATCTAGAGGTTTCTACAAGATCTGATGCTTGATATAATAACTGCCAACATATACTACCCATGTACATTGAGAGACTGTACATTGGGCTGTACAAAAAGAGTTAAGAACAGAAAGCTCCAATATCAAAAAAAGACTGCAATTGAACTCCCTGAAATTCCCTATGTATATTTTGTCGTGAATACAATAAACCTTTGACATTCTTTGTCACAACTGTTATGTCACTAAATTTGTTTTCAAAAATTCTTTGGTTTCTTTCCTTCCATGCTGCCCAAATGACAGCAGCAGGAAATGTGCTCCATAGAACTTTTCCTCTGTGGCTTAAGCCCTGCATCCTCCAACCCTGAAAAGGCTCCAGCAAGGACTCAGGCAGGCATCCTTGAAAACCACCAGATCTGATGCTTGGTTTCTTCTCCAAGACATTACTTCCAAAGTTCCGATGCAAATTGGATGGATAAGAACAACCAGTTGTATCCCACTGTATGGCACATCCTTGCTAGCAACCAAGTTTATTAATTTCCTGCTACAGATGGGGTGACAGAGTTGAAGATGGATGTGAAAGTGGTTGAAATTCAGATTCTAATGAAAAATACATTTCAACATTGGTCCTTGAGATTTTTTTTTTTTCTCCCAAATGCAACTGACCAACAAAGTAAGCTTCCAGAGAAAAACAGAAGTTACAGGAATAGAACCAAAATTGTGTAAGTACATATAAGAAAAATCATGCTAGGAAATCCAGACCACACCTGAAGCTGTTGAAAAACATCTTCGCCGGCATGCTTGTGAACTGAAAAGGAATAAAATAGTCAAACATTTGCAACCTAAACATCAAGAGAATATATATAACTATATAAAATGCAACAACTAGCCACAACAAACCCCGAAAAGCCTTTGTTGAAAATTGTGCCAACCACTGGAATGTCCATTTTCATTGTTCTTGAAAGTTTTCCTTTGTGTTCACCTACAAAAGGTGACTAAACAAGAGAGAGATTTAAGTTCACAAAATCAAAAATTCACAATGAACGATGAAGCAGATATATGTAAAACAAACTAAAACTATAAGAACAAACGGAATGCAAGAGGTGCCCACAATCACCTTGGAGAAGTCAGGACAGTCTGCTATACAACTGTAGTTGAACCTGCTGATTGTACTTGGAGTGCCACCAATGGAAGAATAGAAACTTCCATCCTTCTTTACAGGCAAATAACCCTGTCGATAATTCCTTAGAAGATCTGCAATAATAGAATAAACTAGTCAATACAGTAGAATCAAGAATCATAAACAACGTAAATCCACACATTGAATACTGCAAAACATCCATCAATTAGGAAAAGTGAAGCTATAAAAACATAGGCAATGATCACTTTTCTAATTGACAGAATACCAGAAGAAGCAACTTATATCTGCTAGCACCATTATATACAGACACACACACACCAGACAGAGCCATGTTTATTTATAGATAAATGGAAGAATGGATACAAACTTAGCCCTTTTGTGGGTAGGTATAGATAAGAACTTTTTCTTTTTTTTTTTTTTTTTTTTTTTGAAGAAGGTAAAGTACTGAATTATATTAAGGGTCATTTTACTAAAACACCCCCTATAGTTTGCAACCAATTTACTTAATCAACCTTCTATTAAGAGGCAGAAAATAAGAGAGATAAGGGAAGAGAGGTAGAAGGGAGAAGGTAGAAGAGAAGAAGAGAGATTGGCGACCAAAAAGAATAGCTGGCGGCACCAAAATATATTAATATTTATAGGGCGACCGAAAAGGAAAGGGAAAAGACCATTGTGCCCCTGCTGTAACTAAAGTACAATAACAGCCATAAAATAAATAATTTAAACAGACCAAACTGACCCTAACTAGACAAAATAATAAAATAGAAATAAAGTAAACTATTTCAACACTCCCCCTCAAGTTGGGGCATAGATGTCAATCATGCCCAACTTGTCAAACAAATCATTATGCCGCACATGATGAAGGCCCTTGGTGAAGATGTCCGCAAGTTGTTCTTCTGAGCTGACATATGGAGTGCACATTTCTCCACTCACAAGCTTTTCTCTAATAAAATGCTTGACCACTTCAATGTGTTTCATCCTATCATCGAGAACTGGATTAGTAGCAATGTTGATAGCAACTTTATTGTCACAATAGAGTGACATGGGGTTGTTAACTGCAAAACCCAGTTCACCTAACAGGTTTCTTATCCACATGATTTCAGCAACTCCATGAGACATAGCTTTGTATTCTGCTTCAGCACTGGATCTAGCCGTCATACTTTGCTTCTTACTTTTCCAAGTGACCAAGTTTCCTCCCACAAAGGTACAATACCCACTGGTAGATTTTCAACCATCGACTGCCCCTACCCAAACAGCATCTGTATACACTTCCACCTTCAAATGTCCATGTTTCTAGAACAGCAAACCAGCTCTTGGAAACTTATTGAGGTATCTAAGGATCCTCTCTGCAGCTTCAAAGTGAGTTGTCCTAGGGTTGTGTATGAACTGACTAAGGACACCATTCATAAAAAATAAAAAATAAAAAAATAATAAATAATAAAAAATAAATAAAAGAACTAAGGACACCCACTACATAAGCAATATCAGGCCTGGTCATAAACAAATATAAGAGTCTACCTACAAGTCTCTGGAACTTCTTCACATCTTTCAAGAACTCCCCTTGACTATTTCCCAGCTAATGGTTAGGTTCAATTGGTGAATCAATTGGCTTCACCCCTAACTTGCCTGTATCCTCTAATAGATCTAGTACATATTTCACTTGAGAAATAAATATGCCCTTTTGAGAGCAGGCAACTTCAATCCCAAGGAAATAACGCAAGGGTCCTAGATCTTTCACCTCGAATTGAGTGGCTAAGAATTTCTTTAGTTTCTGTATTTTAGCCTTCTAGTCTCCTACGATCACTATGTCATCAACATACACAATTAAATCTGCAATTTCCCTTCACCTTTCTTCACAAACAGAGTGTGATCTGACTGGCATTGTTTGAACCCTATCTGGTGAACAGCTAAGTGGAACTTACTAAACCAGTCCCGAGGTGATTGTTTCAACCCATATAATGATTTTTTTAACCTGCACACCTTCTGCTCACTGACTTTGGTGCAAAAACCTAGAGGTTGAGTCCGTACACTTCCTCCTCTAAGTCACCATTCAAGAATGCATTTTTAATGTTCAACTGGTGAAGTTCTCAGTCAAGATTCATTGCCAATGAAAGAAGATCCTGATAGAATTTGGGCCTGTTTAGTGCGTCTTTCCGCAAGGTTTTTCGACTGTTTACAAGCCAGGAAGACCAAAAATCGGTCTATTTCCGTTTGGCACACGGAAAATCTAGCCGCCAAAAGACGGGGCGCCGAAAAGACGCGATAAGCCCATTTTGGGCTGATTTCAAGAAACTCCAAATGAAGCTTCTCACGTCTTTCGCGTTTTAATCTCGCGCGGAATGACCCGAAACGACGCACGGAAAGACGCGCATTTGCCAAACGGTCTTCGGGCTGCCCAGATCTTATGTCAAAAGCTCAATGCGTCTTTTGACTGTTAGAGCTACAAGAAGATCTTCTCAAAAAGACGTGCCAAACGGGCCTGAAGATCTTGGCTACTAGAGCAAATGTCTCTACATAGTCTACTCCATATACCTGTGTAAACCCTTTTGCCACCAATCTAGCCTTGTACCTCTGAACTGTTCCATCAGCCTTATGCTTCCCTATGAACAACCACTTGCATCCCATTGGTTCCTTCCCTTTAGGAAGATCCACTAACTCCCAAGTATCATTTTTGTGCAATGCATCAATTTCTTCCTTCATTGCATATGTCCATTTAGGTTTGGATAAAGCTTCTACCACATTCTTAGGAATAGAGACATTGTCAACGGAGGAAATGAATGCACGATATGAAGGTGAAATATGATCATAGGACACAAAGAGAGAGATAGGATGATTAGTAGTACAAGACCTAACACCCTTTCTCTTAGCAATAGGAACATCAAGATCATTAATAACAGGGGGATCAATATTAAGGAGGTTCAGGCATATCAATGGGAACAAGTGTACCTGGCTAATGAGGAGGATCTACCTTTGGAGAATCCGATGATGTTGGTTGCACAGTTTCAAGTTCTACGGCTCTTGAACTCTATTGGCTCTTGTGGCGGTGAAGAAAGACACGAAATGGAGGAGGATCAAGAAGATGAGGTAATTGAGTTTGAGCCTGGGTGTGTTTCTCCTCAACCCTATTCTCCCCCTAAGGAGAAACAAAGAAGAAATGTTAACTCTCAAAGAATGATACATTCATGGAGACATAGTACTTGCGTGAGGCGGGATCATAGCAAATGACAACCCTTTTGAGATAAAGGGTAACCAAGGAAAACACAAGGAATAGCACAAGGATCGAGTTTACGAGTAGGGAACAATTCATGAACAAAGCAACGACACCCAAAAACATGCATTGGAATGGGGGACAACAAAGTTGTAGGAAACAAGAGTTATGTGGGGCCTCATACTCTAGTAACCGAGATAGCATATGGTTGATGATATATGCAACACACAGAACAACATCCACCCAAAAGTGTTTTGGAACATTCATATGGAATAACAAACCACCAGCTAATTCAAGAAGATGACGATTTTTCCTTTCAGCAACACCGTTTTGCTGGGGGTGTCCTAGCATAAGAGCTTCGATGAAGAAATCCACACGAAGCAAAAAACTCCATAAGATCACTATGGAAGCACTCTTTTGCATTGCCCGACTGAAAAATATGAATTTCAATTTGGAATTGAGTGAAAACCATGCGTTGAAAGTCTTTCACAATCTTTGGCACTTCATCTCTAGATCGCATAAGATAAACCCAAGTATATCTAGAGTAGTCATCAATCAAAGTGATGAAATACTTATATCCAACCTCAGTAGGTAGAGTAACAGGGCCCCAAACATCAGAATAAATTCAGATCTTTTATTTCTTAAAGGAAAAGAACTTCTACAATGATTGCTTAATTGACATGTCTGACACTGCAACTCACTAACTGACAAAGACTTAAATAATTTTGGAAACATAAGTTTTAATGACTCAAAAGAAAGATGACCAAGACAAGTACTATGCCATAAGTAGGCTTGACTCTCACTAGATGAACTTAAGGACCCTGTAGCCACAAGACCAGTTTTATTCTCCAACACATAGAGACCATCCACCATGCTTCCTCTACCAATCGTCTTCCCCGAGGTCAAGTCCTGAAACACACATGAAGAAGGAAAGTAACTGAGCAATGCAAGGAGTGAGTAATACTGCTAATGGAAAGGAAATTTAGGGACATGCAACACATTAGAGATGGTAAGGCCAAATGGAAGAGATATGGTTCCTTGGCCAGCTATGGTGGAGAATGAACCATAAGGCAATCTCACCTTACCTCTCCCAAAGAGGAGGTTATATGCCTGAAATAAATTTGACTTACCAGTCATGTGGTTTGAGGCTCCAGAGTCGATTATCCAAGGGGAATCAGATGTATGAGATGACACATGGAAAGCAGTGGTAGTGTTACCTAATGTAGACACAAAGGAGGTAGAAGGAGTAGGACCAAAATCCATCTAGCGAAGAGTCCCACCATATAAATCCAATGGTCACGAAAAGAGTTGATAATCTCTTCCTTGGGGTCAAAACTAGGGTATCGCTCCTGAGTTACCATGGAACTAGTCTCTTGAGATGCCACATTAGTTAAGTTATATTTTTTCTGATTCTGCTAGATTGTTTTCTTACTCTGATCAGTTGTTGATTTCTTACCCAATTCCTATGCCCATTTAGGTTTCCCATGGAGGTCCCAACATGTATCTCTAGTGTGCCTAGTCTTTTAACAATGAGTGCACCAAAGTTTACTCTTGTCATCCACTCTCTTCTGAGAATCACCCTTCTTAAAGGAGCCTCCAACCTTTAAATCTATACCTCCTCAGATAGCTAGGGCAACCGGCTCCCCCTCTACACAATTCATCACACTTCTACCTCTTCTGACTGAACTAGGGCATAAACCTCCTGAACTGATGATAAGTTTTTACTTCCCAAGATTTGTACCCTAATACACTCATATATAGGGTTCAACTTCAACCCCAAAAGAAAAGCAAATATCCGTTGCTAAGAAACAAGTGACTTGTATGCCCTTGCATCTTCATCACACTTCCAATTCACATTTTGATAGTGATCCAGTTCCTTCAAGATTGATGTCAAATCTAAGTAATAAACTGAGAGACTTCTCTCCCCCTACTTGCAAGTAGAGGATTCAGCTTGCAGTTGGTATATCTTGGCATAGTGCCTTTGCTCTAAATAAGTAGATTTTGCTTGTTCCCATATTTCACAAGTTGTTTCAGCCCACATGAATGTCTTCCTTACTTGTGGCAGCATGGAAACCAAGAGCCATGACATCACCATACTATTTTCTTGGTTCCACTTATCATATTCAGCACTTCCAGTCTTCGGTTCCTTCACTTTACCATTAATTATCCTATTTCTCACCTAGCAGTAATGTAGAGTTTTATTCCCCTAGACCATTCAAGGTAGTTTAGTCCATCAAAGGGAATTATAACCATGGGAAAACTCATATTCATCCCCCCACTCACTCCATTTTGACTTCCTGAAACCCCATAAGTTACAGAGTTCTCAGAGGACATGGTTAAAAAAAAAAAAAAAATCAGTCTCAACACACAGCTTAGGATCCCTCCTTACACCAACAAACAAAACCTAGCTCCACACCAAATAAGCAGTTCACATACACACCGGTTTGGACACAAACTGAGCACAAAACAGCACCAATTTCCAAACAAAAAGGCAGGATTGGATTGATTTCAGACCTGTATGGGTTAACAGTTCCAACCTACCAATCTTCCAGAATGTCTAAGTGCATTAACCATCAGGAGAGATCCTTAAAAAAGTTGTAATCACACCAAAACCTGGAAATAGCAGGTCATCCGTGACCTACAGTCACCCTTTCATAGGTACAGGATCACACGATCCAAGAAAAAAAAAAGAGGTATAAACCTCACAAATTTCTGACAACACATTCAGCAGCCCAGATTCATTTGAATTTTCTCTTGGTACGCGACCAAGAAAGATAAGAGGAAAAAAAAGGAAGGTTTGTACCAGTCGTAGGTCAGTTTTTTGTTCTCGGTCTGGAGAAGACAGCAAGTTGAAGTGAAAGCCTTGTTCGATCTGCTCTCACATTCAGTAAACCTGCTCTGATACCATCTTAAAAGTAGAGAAACGGCAGTAAATAAGAGAGAGAATGGAAGAGAGGAAGAAGGGAGAAGGTAGAAGAGAAGAAGAGAGATTGGCGACCAAAAAGAATAGCTAGCGGCACCAGACTATATTAATATTTATAGGGCGACCAAAAAGGAAAGGGAAAAAGACCCTTGTGCCCCTACTGTAACTAAAATACAATAACAGCCAAAAAATAAATAATTTAAACAGACCAAACAGACCTTAACTAGACAAAATAATAAAATAGAAATAAAGTAAACTATTTCAGCAGGACAAAAATGACATTTCCATTTTTGTTTTCTGTAGATTAAATTTGTTTGAAGGGATGTTAATGCCAAATCTGTCATTTTCTACTTCCATCTAATGGAAGGTTGATTAAGTAAATTAGTTGCAAACGATAGGGGGTGTTTTAGTAAAACACAAACTATAGGGTAGGTTTTAGTAAATCCATGAAACTACAAGGGATGTTTAGTAAATGACACTTGTATTAATCTGCCAAAAAAAAGTACATCAGGCCACATACAATGAGAGACTGTACATTAGGAATATACAAAAATAAACATAAGAAGAATCATCTATCAAAAGATCAACTTCCAAAAAAGAACTAACTGGATCCCTGAAAATTCCTCTGTACACCTAACCGAGAACATAACAATCCCTTTAAGATTTCTCTTTGTTTCCTCCATCAGTGTATTTGTTATCAAAAATATGATGAGTTCTTTCCCTCCAGATTGATCAAATGATAGCTGCTGGTAAAATATTCCATAATATTTTACCCCTGCTGTTCAGACCCTTAATCCTTCATCCTTGCAGCAGCTGTACTATTGTTTCAGGAAAACAAAAATGAAGGGGTGGTAGATAGATATGAACTTAGACCTAACACAATGTATGACTAATTTTTTTCACATAGGTCATGTATATATCTAGATATCCAATGTGGCAATGCATTCAACTATAAGCACACGTATTTATATCCTCTATTTCTGCACATACAATTTAGTCTTGTCTGCCCCATATAGACATACTTGGGTTCACAACTCTCCATTACAGATGTGCATACACCCATTTGGCAATGCATGCAATAAGAGATATCCTGACTCACATCTTTGACCTGTAAATTATGCAAACATGCATATACAACCATATATAGCATGATCATGCATGTGAAAAGAATAGTTAAATGTGGGCATATGAAATGTGCACAAATGTCAAGCACTCAGAAAATGGATGTTAAAAAAAAAAAAAAAAAAGATGCCACCATGCAAATTAGCATTTAGATCTTTCAATCAAAGACAAAAATGAACCAGAATCGTAGTCTATATACAATGAAACCATTTTGGGTTTTCTTCCATGTCCTGATCTTAAAAAGTTCAAACCTAAAGATAGCACAATTCTACATCCAGTGTATCTGTTTTCAAACTAACATTTTTAATATTTTTAGAAAATACACATGGAGCAAGCTTACTAGCTAACTAAAAATTATGCTCATCATACATAAAATATAGTAAATAGTGGTTATTGATTATCATGGAACTCGCTCCTGTTGCCTAGAGATTGGAAAATAGCTACTAGATCTCATTTCAGCTGAACTAACTATTTACCATCTCTGCTATTGGTGGAAGGGCAAGCAGCTTTTGAGAACCAACGAACCAGAATGACAGGGTCAGTTTGTAGTAGGTCTGGAGCATTCCTCAACTGTAAAACTCAAACACCATGAAAATCAAATTATATAGTGTAACCATGAACTGTATTATTCTCATTCACAGAAGACTGGTGCAAAAGTACCAACAATATTTGGAATAAAAAATTAGTTATGAAGCACATAGTGTAACTGTGTAACCATGAACTGTATTATTCTCATTCATGGAAGACTGTGCTAGAATACCAACGATATTTGTAATTACAAAAATAAGTAGTTATAAAGCACATTAGCAAATTTTCTGAAGGCAAAAAAAAAGGATCAAAGGCCAGATAGTAATGGCTTGAAGAAGAGGTTTTTTTTAACAGTTAAAGTATCATTATATTAAATCAAGAAAGAAAAAAGTATAGGGTATACATGATCCTGTACAAAGAGATTCAATACAGTGTAAACAGCATCAAGGACCCCCATAAAAAAAAGGTCTATTTTCAAAAAAAGATGCCATACAATCCTCCCCACTAAAACACTTGAGGGTAGATAACCTGCTTTTAATCATTTCTACCACAAAATTTCTCACAGCTTCCTCTGGATTTTCCTTCTGCTATTTTTTAGGATGACTCTGTTGCTACTTTCTGTCCATATTGCCCAATATTCCCTCTCTTGGACATTCCTTTAACCTGCCACTCTGCTAGCAGATCCTTAACAGTTGCTGGGCAGCACCATAGCACAGGGATGATTTTGAAAAGTGAATCCATATTCTATAAGAGAAGTTGCACAAAAGATAGGTGATTAGAGGATTTGATCTCCCTATCACATAGAGGGCACCTTATATCCAGCATGTTAACTCCTTTTCTAGTAAGCATCTCCTTTGTTAGACATCTCTCCCTTGCCACCAACCACCACATGCAAAATAATAATGATGATGTTGTCCACATATGGTCTTGAACGGAAAGACTGATTCTTTTTTTTTATAGGAAACGGTAACTTTCATTAGAGAATTAAAAAGATTACAGGCTTACCACCCACAAAATGGATGGAAAAAGAAAATCAAAAACTTACAAACAAGCCCAAAACAAAGCCTCCCTTGCAACTCCTTGCTTAGCTAAAGCGTCAACCATTCCATTTGCTGACCCTCTTACCCATTTAAAATGCACCCCAATTTCCCTTGCTAAGCTAATAATATCTCTTAGACCACACTCCCAGGTTTCCAGCTTGCATCCACCCTATTACCAGCTTGGAGTCTCCTTCCACTTCTAATTGCTGCATTCCCCAATGTTTCGCCAGTTTCAAACCTTGAAGTAAGGCCATTACTTCTGCCCTTAATAAATCTCCCACCCCAATTGGACCCGAATAAAGGGCCAAGACTTTTCCTTCCTCATTTTTGTACACACCCCTAACTCCCGACTGACCTAGAGTCAAAAAGGTTCAGCACACCCAAGGGGGGGTTCCATCTATAACCAAACAAAGAAGACAACCAATCTCACAAATAATAAGCAAAATGACAAGAAATCAAAAGATGAGTCATTGCCTCACCATTTCTTAAGCAAAGATAACAGACATGTAGGGAAAGGCTCCAGTCAGGCCTTTTTCTTTGAAGTACATCCATAGTATTGATCTTTTGAAGAGCCACTTCCTAGCGAAAAGCCATGACCTTTGGTGGCACAGGAGAATACCATATTTCTTTAGCAGGAAAAGAGACAAACACAAAAGAAGACTGAACTAAGGTGTTGAAAAAAGATGAACAAGAGAGAGTACATGAAGAGGTCTCTTTCCAAATTCTATTATCTGGGCAGGAAAGATCTAGGAAACCTGAATTCAACACAGTGAATAACTCATCTGCAGAAGCCAATTCTAAATCCCTCAACCCTCTTCTCAAACCCAAATCCCAAGTCCCCTCAAACACATGAAATGAGGAGATGGTTTTGAATTTATTAGGGAAAGAGAATACATTAACGGGAATTTATCCTTAAGGGGGGTGTTCCCAAGCCAAAGGTCCTCCCAAAACAGAATTTTATTACCTGAGCACACATCAAATCTGACGAAAGGCCGAAAGGAAAGCAAGACTCCAGCAATTGCTTTCCAAGGGGAGAAATGAGAAGCCCTAGGGTCGCCGCCAGCAACCCATCCATTAGCTGCCATCCCATGAATACTTTCCACCACCAAGTGCCACAAACTGTCCTGCTCCAAAGGAAATCTCCACAACCACTTTCCTAACAAAGCTACATTTCTTAATCTGATACTGCCAATGCCTAGACCCCCCGCTTCCTTTTTCCTAGAAACTACTACATTTCTTAACGGAAAGGCTGATTCTGCTCACCATACAAACCATGGAAAAAAGACTTGACTGTGTACTGACCTGACTTTGTCCATTCTACTTTTTTATATCTGGGGACTGTACATTGATTTGCTGATTGTGCAGTAATGCTAACAGATCAGAAACTTGCTGCAACTCCCAGTCGTTGAAGTTTCTTCCAAAAGAGGATATAGGTATCCCTTCCACAGAAAATGTCTTTGCTACTAATGTTTCCTTGTTGCTAGCTATCCTGTACAAGTCTGAAAATCTGTCTTTTAAGACCCTATCTTCCCACCAGGGGTCTTTCCAGAATTTTATTTTCCTCCCATCCCCTAACTGATATTTAATTCCTTTCACAAACTAGGGTAACACCGTAACACCATACAAATGCCCTTCCAAAGATCACATCCATATGACTGTTGAGTGTTGAGACCTACCTGGATCTCATCCAAAACCATCTGCCCAAAAGACTGTATTAAAACTCTTCACTCTACTTATTCCCAGTCCACCAGAAGATATTAATCTCCTTCCAAAGGGTAAATCCAAGTGAATTCTAAAAGAAAAAGAACAAAAAAACTGCATATTTCTATGCCCACTGAAAGTATATGGATATACTAATCTAAAAGTTAAAATGCACACTAGAAGTGCATGATGGATATAACTAAATGAATCCCAACTTCAGTCAAGTTACCTTTTTAGGAAATAAAGGCTTAAACTCTGAATTCTGAAATCATCAGATAATGGAATAAAGAAAAGGAATAAAATGAAATTTTAGATTCAAGTTGCTGCACTAAGCAGGTTAGATTCATTGTAAATTATGATAATTGTACTTGCACTTAGACCATGGTAGGTTGGACTGCATCAATGACTGACAAAAGGAACATCTCACTCCACCATATTAGGATTTAGGAGATCTGCCAATGGTCTAGCTAACTCCCTCTAAGAGGTGGGTTTGTGAGTTGAGGCTCTCCCTCGCAAACAAGAGTATCTAATACATGCCGAATTCCAATTCTCCATGGATTCTTGAGAAAAACTTCAACACAATTTTTCCTTTTCCTCTCCTAGCTTATCTGACATAAATAAATGATTAATATGTAAGATGAGTGTCATTTTTCCTATAAAATGTTGTTTAGTAACAAAGGCAACACTACAGACCCATTTTTTGTAGGCATATAATGTTAGGATTCAAAAAATACAAACTATTTTAATAGCATATAGTTTTCTATAGGCATTTCCATGAGTCCATGTTTTCTCATCAGACTGTTGGACACATGATAGGTTCCATCTCCCATATCTGTTTACTTGCAAGTTGCAACACCAGTGTCTTGCATTAATAGGTGTGTGGGAGACCGATAATCCAAAAACAAGGTTATATGTATTCATACACAAAAAATACGTTTATGGTGCATATATTTTTACAATTTTTTCCTGATCAATAACAATAATGTAATGCGTAGATATACAAAATTGAAGGTAATAACATACAAGTAGAAGGTCAAGAAAGCATCAACAAGTAGTAAAAAAAAATCTGTCAAGACATGCAATATGTAATGGATATGATCCTTATTGTACATCTTTTTTTTTTTTTTTTTTTTTGTGGGGGGGGGGGGGGGGGGGGGGGAGGGGGGGTTCAATAACTAATTAAAAGAATTTTGTTTACTCAGAAAAGAAGAGTTAAAAGGAGTTAAAAGTAAAATCATTAGCAGCCTCATAAGATATAATAAGGTAACACATCAACCACAAAATGGAGGCAAACATAACACTATGGATCATTCCATACAACAACAATGCTAAGTTGGAAGGGTGAAGCCCCAATACAGATAAAAATAAACTACTATGCTCCAAACTTTCAATACCAGATAAACGATCCTTGGACTGTCAATACTATCCATTCAATTGATTGACCAAACTTTGCATATCCAGCATAGCTTACAAGGCAATGTGATGAAATAATCAAAAGATTTTTTATCATCAGAGCTTGAGCTACAACTTGGTGGATAAAAGAAAATAATAAGTTCAAGGATCAGGAAAAATTAAACCCATGCATCAAGTACGTAGATGTGCTTAGGTAGCTTTGAGCTATACCTATCTAACAACGCCCCTAATCTGAAATTGCATATGAAGAATGAAAATCATGTTTACGATACTTGAAATGAAACCAGAGTATAACTGAACAGGCATTCCTCTTGTCGCACTCCGTGGAGATTCGCACTACAATAACCAAATTCTTGGTAGAGAATGTTGCAAACAGAGATCCTTACAAACCAGTTCCCGGGTTCTTTTCTATTTCAACAAAATCCATTTAATTGTCGAAAGAATACGAAACCGTCGTCAAAAAAAAAAAATGAAACGACTACACATTCTAGATTAGATACGGCTTGGGATAGTACTATATTAGTGCTCAGAACTTTAAACAGTTTCTAGGTAGGACCATCCTTGCTGAATTACGCGATGCAAACTCAAGAGATCATATTCACAACAAATTCTATGAACCCAGCAAGGAACTACACAAACTAGGGAGAAATGAGTACGAATTCAGAGAATTAATACCTTTTTGGAGTGTCTGAGCAGATGAGACGCATACGTCATGATTCTCACTCACAATCCAGAACAACCCAGGAATCAACTACAGAAACCTTCACCAGATGTTATTAGTTCAAACTCGAAAGTCGAAAGCCTTTGAACCTTGGGTAGATGAAAGAAATTCTTACCCAACTGGAGCACAGAGACTACTGAGGAAACAGGCTTCACTCTTGAGCTGGCTGATTCCTCGGCTGTTAATTATTTCCTTTTTTTTTTATTTCCTTGACCGGATCTGTTTTCAACTTTTCATGAACCCTATTTTCCTTTCCTATTTACGGTGAGTAGACTCGGTAACTCGGAGAGGGTCGCGAGTTTTTCTATCTTGTTCTAATTCTAAACGATCAAAATTTGATATCATTAGGCGCAAACGATGTTGGGAGGCAGCAACTACCGTGATGTAGTTTTTCACAATATTTTACCAAGGCCAAGTTTGGGGAGTGATAGAGAAGTGATTAAAAACAAGTGATAATTAGAATAAGCACTTATTTGGTACAGTTTTTTATTTTGAAAAATAAGCATGTTTGGTGGTTTTTTTCTCTAGTAACAACTTAATTCATTGTATTGGTATTTAGAGAGGAAAAAAAAAGTAAAAAAGTTTGATGATGGGTAAAATGACCCTCCAATCAAGAACTGCCACATTGTAGCCAAAACCATCTTATAACACATAGATATCACATATGGCATGATTTTGCTTGAATGCTCAAGATCAGTTAACATAATCCAAACAAACTCCGCCCTCACTTAAGATCTCCCCGATGGATCAACCTACGGGTCGAGGGAGCGACTGCACCCTACAATGTCCCACGGTGCATCTCCGCCATGTATTGACAACATCTCCTTGTGATAATATGGGCATGTCACAAACAAGTCTCAAAGCCTATATAAGGTGACCCCTACCTGTTAGTTTTCATCCACTTTGTCAGTTCGGTGCTAACTTGATTGTAAGAGTCCTCTATATCTAGCCCTACTCGGGTCATCACCCTGGGCTCTCTGACATATTTTGTCTTAGAAATTTAACTTACCAATCTCATTAAGTAATCTCCAAGTTGTCATTGCTAGTAGGGATTTAGCGCGGATTGACCCTCAACAGGGTTGGGCACTGATGAGGGCAGATTTGGCCCTCCAGTGAAATTGTGACACGTGGCACCTCGTGACAACTAGGAAAACACCCAGCCAACAAACTTACGAAGTTGGTGACCCACCCGGGCACCAGTCTGGCCGGCCTGGCGCGACCTGCGCGACGCGCGCACGGCCTGGCACGCGGCCTGCGCGAGCTGTGTGCGGCCTGCGCAACCTGGCCGACCTAGACCAACCTAGCGCATGATCCGGCCAAGCTGCCCATAAGGTGCCCACCGACAAACCTGGCCTAGAGACTGACCCGCCGACTGACACTGGCGTCAGCTTGACGACTTGGTCTAGACACTGACCTGCCGACTAACACAGGCACCGACCTGACAACCTGGCCTAGACATTGACCCGCCGACTGACACAGATGCCGACCTGACGACCTGGCCTAGACACTGACCCACCGACTGACGCAAGGGTCCCCCTGACAACTCGGCCCAGGCGCCGACCTGGCCGCCTAACACAAGCGCCAACCTGACTACCTCGATGAGTTCACCACCGTACCCCAGTTCTGACAGGATGCGACGAGTCTTACCGTTTGGAGGCTTTTCACCCACCTAACCCGCGAGGACTCCGGTATATAAAGACCTCACCCCCCAAAGGGGAGGGGGATGAAAAAAGGGAAGTAACCCCTGCTCTCTAGCTCTCTCATATTATCTTCAAAACTCTCTACAATAAGAGTGCTAACTTAAGCGTCGGAGAGCCCCCGCCGAGAAAATACCCCCGAGACCTCTGATTCAGTTATCGCAAGTCCTTCAGCTCCCGCTGCCTACAAAGAGGAGGAAAAGATGGAGTTCTCGCAGGTCCCTCAGCTCCCGCCACCTACAAAGAGGAGGAAAATATGGAGTTCTCGCAGGTCCCTCAACTCCCGCCACCTACAAAGAGGAGGAAAAAATGAAGTTCTTGCAGGTCTCTCAGCTCCCGCTGCCTACAAAGGAAAGAAGACCACCTCATGCTGAGGGCAGTCGGATTGCGCCACACCAGGGAGCTCCAGCATTCTCTAAGTCACTGGCCACCTATTAGGCAGTTCGCCACCAAGCAGTTCGCCACCAGGCGGTTTGCCACCGGGCAGTTTGCCACCAGGCAGTTCGCCACCAAGCGGCTCGCCATCGAGCAGTTCGCCACCAAGCAGTTCACCACCATGCAATTCTCCACCGAGCAATTCGCCAGTAGGTAGTTCACCACCAAGTAGCTTATCACTAAGGCACGCCACCACCGGGTCAAATAATGAGGTACTTAGCCAAAAAAAATTACATCACAAAACATTGGTACGTGGCCGAAAACGGTTACATCAGGCACCATGTTCACTATTATGTTGATGGTGAGAAAACGGAGGAAAAAAAAAAAGATTAAAAAGAAAGTTCACCAACCTAGACGCACGAGCTTGGTTCGAGCTTAAAATCCCAAATGCTTAGGAAGAAAAATAAGTTGGTATTCATAGGAAAAAAAATATTAACAAAGCTGGATGAATGTAGTGGTTGTTTGGTTGAGGATGAAAGAATTAAAAAAAAAAAAAAAAAAAAAAAAAACAAGTATAAAAGAATACTCACCAACCTGGATGCACAACTATGGTGGAGATTGGAGTAGTGGTGACATTGCTATAGAGTCTATGAGAAGAAAAATAGGAAAAAAAAAAAAAAACTTCATTGAACAAAGAAAGCCTTATGTTATTCAATCAAAGGGCAATATTGGCATTTTGAAATGTAACCAATGAGTGTTTTGGAAGTACATTTTAAATAAGCGCTTATTGTATAAGCATTTAAAAATAAGCCAGAAATTTTAACTTCTTGAATAAGCTTGAGAATAAGCACTTATTTCAGGGCTTATTTCCCAAATGCCAACAAGTGCTTATGGATATGGCCCCGACCCAAAATAGGTGCTTATTAGAATAAATACCTATTTTTAAGCATTCTCAAACCTAGCCCAAAAACAAAAACAAAACAAAAAAAAAATCACGATCATTGATTTTAGGTGCACAAAAACAATTATTGTGATGAATCCAAAACAGCACTTTGTATATATGGTTGAGTTCAGATTGTAATAATTGTTAAAAATGTTGATTTGTTACGAAACAACTGCATGAGATTAATGCTATGTTTGGGTAGACTTTTATTTTTGTACTTTTAATAGTATAAAAATACAAAGTACAAATACAACATTTACTTTTCAAAGCAAAGCTATTTGGTTAAAAAATTTTGAAAGAAATACTTTTCAAAACAAAAGTAACAATTTTTTTTTTAGAAAAAACACCCTATCAGTCATGTGATTCATATGATCTTATACTTGACAAATGCCATATTACCCATGATTAGGCACTTGTATGCACTGAAAATACACACATCATGCCACGTGTGCACATCATACACACATAGCAACGACTTAGAACTGGCATTTGGTAAAACAAAGTGGTTTGTATAGGTATAATGTTACAGTAAACAAGCTATAAAAACATTCCATTAAGCTTCAAAAATAGTTTAGAAAATGAAGACGTTGACAGCAGTGATTCCCATGGCAGTAAACATTAAATAAACATACGATTAAGCTTGAATATATTGCATGAAATGGAAAAAGACATTAAAAATATGGGAAAGTCAGAGATGGGCAATGGCGGAGCAAGAACCCACGGCAGTAAAGAGGTTAGGGCATCAAGACGATAAGTGATTGGGGAAGTCTCGATCAAGGGGTTTTACCACGTAACCACCCTTCACATGAAATGAAAGTAAAACTTCCCCAAAAGCACAAAGAAATAAAAGTCCACTTCATGCTTTTGGAGGATTTTATACTTTTAAAATGTATGACAGACAAAAGAGGAAGTATGATATTCAAACACAATGTGGTGTTTTTCGTATTTTGTACTTTCAAAAGTAGGAAAAATACGAAAGTAATTTTGAAAAATATATCCAAACAAGGCCTAAGCTTTAATACGGCTATCTTAAAAGCCGTCATAAGCGTTAACACAGACAAATCCGTAAAAAATGATTTAAGCATCCAAATTTTCATGATAGAATGACAAAATAAAGCCTATGTAGTCCACCCTATATGATGGACAATGTTTAGATGAATGATGATTATATAACGAAAATGCTTGCCTTTGAAGACAATCACACTAGTCGATTTATTTCCCTCTATCATTTTATTTTACTATCTTCTCCTATAATTATTTTTTAATAATCACATTCACTTATTATTTTTGCAGTTTATTTTGTTTCTTTTGCATCTTCCACTATATACACTTGTTTATAGGGGTGTTAATGGTATTCAAAAATCCAATTTTAAATTTGAGATTTGACATAATTGAATGGAATTCGGATAATTTGAAATTTTGAATATCTAATCGGTTAGATTCAAATATGGTTTGATTCGATTCGATAAATATATGAATTTGATCGATTATTTTATTCTTATATATAATGTATAAAATATTTAAATTTTTTTATATATAATAATTAAATTTAAATAATTTATATACGGATATACTTTATATAAAGAAAATAATTTTATATATTTATTAATTACCTAAGCTAATTAATTGGTCAATTTTGAATTTGAATATTAATTTTCAGTATCCTTTGGATATCAAATTTTCTAATTGGATTTGAATTTGGGTATTGCCTAGTTTGAATTGAATTCAATCCGTTTATAGCCCTACCTATTTATGACTTGGTCTGCCTTATTCTTTATTGGGCTTGGACAAAATTTTAGGCCCAATGGCTTAGGCTCAAGCTTTCTCAAATAAGCCCAATTTGATAATATTACATATGATACAAATATATATTAATAATGTGTAATATGTGTTAATTTATTAATTTTTTTGCCAAATTAATATATAAAGAATCCAAATCAGGCTTTGGGCTTTATATAAGAGTCGGGCTGGGCTTATGATCTGGGCCTAGTGGTTGGATTAGACTCAGACTCGAGCTCAGACCCAACGTGTGAACAGGTCTGCCTCCATCCTTGCACATGTTGATTCACTACAATAATTATTCAATCAATAGATTGATATTGATGCTCCAATATAGTTTCACTACCTCCTTTATCAAGTCTAATTTACTTTTACTTTCCACCCATTTTGAGCATGTAGTTATTTTGTTTTTTCATGAAGCAAGGCCGGCTATATCACTTTAGGGATGGCACTTTTTACCCTATATAGTGGAATTGGGAATCAGGTAAGGTATAGAATTCACAAAACCATCCCCAAACCTCCCCCTTACCACCCCTAGTAGTTAATTTGTAAAATAAACATAAAATCTAATAAATATTTAAACAAACAAACAAAAGGTAATTTAAAACATGTCCCTTACCATCCTTAGTAGTTAATTTGTAAAATAAACATAAAATATCACAAAATATTTAAACAAATAAACAAAAGGTAATTTAAAACCCGAACTACTGATTTTTTTCACAATTAAGACTAGGGGTGAGCAAGAAAAACTGAAAAACCGAATCAATCGAAAAACCAATCAAAACCAAGTTGAAAATTCAGTTAACCAAACCGACGAGTATAGATATATTTATATATTTTTTATGTATATTATATTTTCTATACATTCTAAATTAATAAATATGCATTATATATTTATAATATATAGCATATTATTTAATATTTAAAATATAATAATATATATAGTGTTGTATTATATGTTTATATATTTTTATAATATATTACAAATAATAAAAACTGACAAATCGAACTGGTCAACCAATTAACCGATTGACTTTAATTCAGTTTCGGTTACCGGTTTTCCAAAAACTAGTAACCCCAGTTCACTGAATCGTAAGCACCCCTAATTAAGACAATAAAAGGGATTCAAAAGGACATATTGTTTTTTGACTACAAATCTCTTGCACTTCCCAAGGGTGTCAATGGTATTCAAAAATTCGATTTCGAATTTGAAATTTGACATAATTGAATCAAATTCGGACAATTCAAATATCTAATCGGCCAAATTCGATATCCTATTAATGTCGAATAGCTAATCGGTTTTGAATTGAGATGACCTAATTTGATTCGTTAAATATCCGAATTCGACCGGTGATTTAATTCTTATATATAACATATAAAAGACTTAAATGTTTTATAAAATTTATATATAACAAATTAAATCATATAAACAATTTATATACTTTTATACTTTATATAAATAAAATATTTATTTTATACATTTATTAATTACCTAAAATATATAATTGGTTGAATTCGAATCGAATATTTAATCAAACTCGAATTTTAATATTAATTTTCAATATCTATCAAATATCGAACCAAATTTGGATATATAATTTTCTAATCGAATTCAAATTCGGATATTGCCTTATTCAATTTGAATTCGATCCATTTTACACTCCTTACCACAATGATGTGTTATAGATGTTCAATTATAAGATGAAATAATTGTTAACCAATTCCACACCGATTGGTAGGCACGGGATACAAAAAAATAAAAAAAAAGGTTAAATTACAAAACTACCACTAGGTAGTCACACTTAATGCTCCAACTATGTTTTGCGACAAAGTATGTGTTTGGAACTGCGGGCGTTTTTTTATTCAACATTTGTACTTTATTTGCTTGTAAAACCAAGAAATGTAATAATCGCAACTGTTTATGACAACTAGGCGCCACTAAAAATCACATCAACATAACAATGAAAAAACACCTAACCGTTGGGAGAAGCTTTAAAAAATAACTTCCCCAAATGGTAGACATGCATATAAACTAAAGTCGCATTTTGCTTTTGTTATTCTTGATGCATATGGAAGAGCACGAGGGGGGGGGGAATGCTGAAGTGGTGCCTATATGGTAGTGTTTACTGAAAAAACACCCACGCTTCCAAACACATGCAAAGTCGCTCTTCTGGATTCCATCACTTTGCCTACCTACCGTCAACATTCCCTCAACTTATTTCATGAAATATTCATTTAAACAATTTTCTAAATACATCAAGAATGATTTGTTCTTTTTAATGGTTACTTCCATGTAGAGGTGTCAATTGGACGGATTTGGCCCAACCTGATCCAATCCAATGTGCGTCCACTTATAAATGGATTGGACCCAATTAAGTTCACATCCAATACAAACCAAATCTAATCCAATTCATTAAAATGTAAATGGATTGGATTGGATTCAATCCAAACCGAATGAAATATCAAAAATTATATAAAAGCACTTTTAGCATTGAAAAAACACTTTTGTAAAAGTACTTTGATAAAAATATTTTCATAAAAATGCTTTTACAAAAGCACTTTATTAAAAGTACTTTTGTGAGAGTAATTTATATAAAAGCACATTTGTAAAAGCACTTTTCGAAAAGTACTTCCATAGACTTATAAAAGCACTTTTGTAGAAATGCTTTTGTAAAAGTGCTTTCATAAAAGTATTTTTGTAAAAGTATTTTCATAAAAATGCTTTCGTAAAAATACTTTTCATAAAAGTACTAAAAGTGTTCTAATAAAAGTATTTTCATAAAAGTGATTTTATGCTGTCTTCAATTTTGATTGATTTCAAATTAGACAAGGGTTTGGCTTCATGATTGGATTATGGAAAATTTGGTTTAGGTATAATTCAAACCAATAAGAATATGATCCCAAATTTATTTTGGATTGGCCCAATCCAATAATTATAATGGACCATCCAAATCCAATTTGATAAGGTTTGGATAGGATTGGGTCAAAACCAAAACTGGCCGATTGACACCCTACTTCCATGGTTTTATTATTTATTGATGAACCCGTAAAAGTTCCACTATTATATGAAAAAGATATGATATCCTAAAAATTCTAAACAATCAACCAAAATCATAAATGTGATAGCAATTTGAGTGTTATTTATCAAAATTAATCAACTAGAATCATAAATGTGATAACAAGTTGAGTGTTATTTATCAAAATTCATAGGTGGATTTTGATTGATCAAAACTCTTTCTATACCATATCTTTTTAAACATGATAGATTTCTCCACCCGTAAATTGTCAAATATGCAAATTAGTTTTAGTTTTTCTTTTATTTTTATTTTTATTTTTATTACTTTCACCGGCAACCCTGCTAGCAGGTCAAGGGCAAGAGCTGGAATCTAGAAGTCTGGGGAGTCTTTATCGGAAACAAAGTTTAAGGAAAATGTCACCAGTCGTTGTAATTTACTAAAACAAAATATAGGAGACACGGACTCCTTTTACAATTTTCACTATATATTCATGGAATAAATTTCCACCAAAGACAACCCAAATTTATGGACATTTTATTGGAAAGATATTGGGGATGTTTGGTATTATATTTTTTAAGAAAAAAAAAAAGTTTCACATGGGTACCAGTTCAGCGTTTTTTCATACTTTGCCTTGGAATTTGAGAAAACTGAGTCTCTGTGAAATATCCTGCTAAGCGGTAACAGTTGGACGACATGGCGTCAATGTGGCAGCGACATTATGTTGTTTTTCTAAGAAATATTCATTTTACAACATTATGTTGAAAATTGGACCCGTGAACCGGATGGTGGGACTGATTGACTCAGAAACTGATTAGGGAACCGGTTGTATTTCATCCTAAAACTATTTTTTGGGCCAAAGACCATTGATTTGGTCAACAGTTTATTAATATGGGTGGTTAAACCGTTGATTCGTAGATACAATCAACAGTTTTGGCCGTTTTATTTGAGTCCGGCTTCAGGGCACCGTTCGTGCAGCATGAGAACGCGCCACGAGTCCTTGAAACGTGCGCGTGCTTAAAACGTGCAAAGTGAAATCCTTCCGCTCCTCTCTCTCAGGTTCCTCTTACTCACTCTCTCGCCACACAACCGAATCCACCGTCTTCATTCTCACTCTCCCTCTCCAACCGGCGGCGACCAACAGCCACCGGCGACAAGAAAAAACTCTAGATAACCAAAATACCCAGCTTATGTTGCATTACAAGTGATACGGAGTCGTTCCCCTCTAGCCTCTCATCCTCTCTTTCTTTCTCTCTCTTTTGTCTTCCACTCCCTTATCCTCTTCTTCCGTTCTCTGTTTCGTCACTGCCGAGATCTGGAACACTCCCCTGTTCAAGATGAATCACAACAGCAGCAAGCAGTGAACCCAGGCCACTGTTACATCTTTCAGCCTCTTCACCACCACTGTCGTCCCTTCTTCCAGTATCGCCTTGTACGAAGTACCGAAGCTACCTTTCCCCAAAACCTCGGCTGAAGCTCTCGACAGATCCTCCAAGTCGAAATTGTAAGTCCCACCCTCGAAAAACACCAACTTGTTCCTCTCGGCTTCAGCTGGCCCACCGGCGATGTCGTCCTTCGATGACAAAGTGCCCGCTTCTGTAACCACCAATCGAGGTGCCGCCTTTGGAGGCTTTGCAGTGTTTTCTTTCCGTTGCCGCTTCCACAAATAGAGTAAAAGAAGCAGAAGCAAAAGTAGGAGAATTATGCCCGCCCCAACAGCAATCGCGATAATTGGCCCTGTAGAGAGCTTCTTAGACCGCTTTCCTACTACTGGGACATTTGATGTCGGCGACGGAACCGGGGAGACGAAGAATGGGTTGTAGGGGCTCAACGGTCTGTCACATAGGTTTGGATTGCCGGAGAACGAATCCGGCTGGAATTTTGTTAGGGTATCGGGGATGGAACCATTGATATTGTTATTAGACACATTGAAGTTGACTAAACCGGCGAGATTGATGCTGCGGAGACTACCGGAGAAGTTGTTGTTCTCGAGGAACAGTCCAGTCAAACGCGTAATATTGTTGATACAAAACAGTATCTTCTCGATGAAGTTATTGAACGAGAGGTCCAAACGTGTCAGCCGAGTCAGCTAAGTCAAACCTGATGAAACTCACCGGAGAAAAGATTGTGCAAAGCTTCAGCTGAGAGAAATCAGCAGGGATCTCACCTGAGAGACGGTTGGACTGGAGACTATGAACACGTAGTTGGGAGAGACGGCCGAGAGTGTTGGGTGGGATCGGGCCCACAAGATCGACACCGGGAAGACGGAGGACGACGACATGCGACTGGTTGGTGTCGCATTCGCATTCGACTCCAACCCAAGAGCAGGCAGAGGCGGAGGAGTTCCATTGAGGACGATTCGCCTGAGGGGTTAGGGAGATGAAATCTAAGAGCGCTTGCTTGGACGACCCAAGAGCAGTAACGAGAAGAAAAAGAAAAGGAAACAAGAATCGGATAACAATGCTGGGAGGCGTCTTCGGCGAGAGATGCACATGATTTTGTTTGTATTAGATGGCTTGCATGGGCGGCTCGTGAAGGTGGTTCGGCCTTCTATGCAGAATTGTCACGGGGCAGTTCTATAGCGGAAAAAACCCGTGCGGCGTTCAATATAAGTCTTAATGTGCTTAGAGGCCAGGAGTTGCTTGATGGGATGGTTCCACCAAAATCAGTAGCATTGGATCATGACCTCAAGTCCAATGGTTAGGGCATTTTACTGGCTCAGACCGGTCCATGGGAGACATTGCTTACGTGCAAAGAGACTGTGCGTCGAAGAGGTGACTTGGCACCGATGTGAATGGTCTCTTGTATGCCGATAATGATAGACACCTGTGTGCCATGATGATAGGCAACCGCTTGGGCCGGAATACACCCATGCACTAGGGGCAATGGGATAGATCAATCAGCTTGGGCAAGGGACTGGCGAGGTGAAGGGTCATGCTTGAACCAGGCCCGCATGCCAAGCCTCCCTTGAGTGTCAGTAGCGCAGTGCCAGTCCAACACTGTCCTCATGAGCATGTATGTGCCCATGAAGAACCCTGGTAGCCTTGCTAACCGTTAACAGTGCCAAGGTTAGGCACCTAAGGAGGTCAACTACCCCTCTTCAAATAATACGTTAAACTTTTTGTGGTCTGTCTGAAGATAACATCAATTCTCCCAAAAATCTTACAAGCAAAAATGGGTAAGCTTGCCAAGCGTAGGCGAGGCTAAGCTTGTGTCAGACCGTAACAGAGTGGCATCCCGACGATGAACCATGTGAGGGAGAGAGAACTTTACTCGAAGCCAGGAACGGAGAAAGAGAAAAGTGGCGAGAGATAGAAAAACAAACAGAGAGAGAAGTAACGAGGAGATCCACTTTGCATGTTTCAAGGACGCATGGCGCGTTCTCATGCTGTGCCCTGATTGACGCTGCCTCGACTGAAGCCGGGCTCGTTTTATTTTAATAATTCTTTTGTTATTTTTTTAAATGAAAGCAAACCATCCATTTGCGGATCATTTTACCGAGTAACTAGTAGCCAAACCAATTCTGTCCGTTTTTTAAAACCTTTCTTTACACCCTCTTTCTTCGTCCCGAAACCAAAATTCCCTAACACCCATCTGTCCCTGGTTACGAGGCAAGAATTCAATTCATGCCCGTCCCCATAAGTAGAGGTGTGAGCCGTGCCGCTAGATCTGGCAATCGGGTTGGGGGTCGGGTCCGGGTTGGTTCAATACACTTAGGGTTGATTTTGGGTCGGTTGGATTTCGAGTTAGGTTATCAAATGCTAGACTCTAACCCCAAATGTTCGAGTAAGGGTTGATTCATGGGTCAATTCGGGTCATTCCAAAAAATAGTTGAAATTAAAAAAAAAAGCTATATGAAAAATGCCAAAATTAAAGGAATTAATCTTAAAATTCTAAATATAAAATTAAAAAAAACTTGATTTAACAATTTAAAGACTAAATAGAAAAAATTAAAAAGTGAAAACTTCAAATAATGCATAGATAGTTCCAACTAGACTTGACAGTTGGGTCAGTGGGTTGACCCAACCCAGATTTTTCCGGGTTGGGTTGGGTTGGATCATTCTCACATTTAGGTAGCTAAATATGAGATCCTAACCCTTTTTTTTGGGTTGGGTTGGGTCGGGTTTACGAGTTGGGTCTTTTTGCCAGGTCTACATGCCACCCTCCTATGGGATAATTTGGGGGTTGGCCCGACACGGCCCACGACCCAAACATGTGTGGGCCCATGCTGTGTCATAGGCCAAGCCTTGGGCCAAGTCGGACCGTAGACCAGGCCAAAGCTATTTATTTAACAAAAAAAAAACATAAAATTTTAATTTTATATGAATTTTGATGTATGCAATTGCTTATATATACACTAATTAAATAATTTAGTATAATAAAATAAAAAACATTTATTAATTTTGTTAATATATTATATATTATATATTGTCATATAATTATAATTTATAATATATATATGGGCCATGCCACGGGCAACATGACCCACTTGGTCATGCCATGTCGGCTTGGCCCATGGACCTAAAACCCCAGGCTCAGCATGACCCACACGATTTGTGCCGGGCCTAGCATGGCCTATGGACCGTTGTGCCAAGCCGCGGGCAGCACGACCTGGTTTATGCCTCTACCCATAAGGAGGGGGAATTCGTGATCATAGTCAACCATTTAAAAAGCACATTAAACTTAGTGGGTATTTAAAAATGGGATTAAAGTTTTGGAAAGTTAGGAGAGACTCAAGGACATTTTAAAATTAATAATAAACCTAGAGATATTTTATTAATTTATCATTGAATTGAATGTGAATTTAGAAATTATGCATAGATCTCGTCCTTTAATAAGATTGGGCCGATTTTATAGGGAAATACCCATAGACAATGACAATGGATCATGAACAAAATACATGAAAAAGGTTTTAATATTATAATAATATTTTTTTTGAAGCACAACAACAACAACATAAAACATAATAATGATAATAATAATTGTTTTGATGATGTTTTAGGTTGTATTTATACTCCATCTTGTTTTTGATAGTTTGATAATGAAAAAGCGCATGCATTTGCATGCGATATAAACAATAATAAAATACAAGTTATGCATGTAGATTTTGTAGATTTTTACAGCATTTTAGGAAATTTCCTGATTAGTATTCTATACTTTAGGCCTAGTGCCACTTTGGTCCCAGAACTTTAAAATGTGACAATTTAGTATTCAAACTTTCAAAATGTACCAATTTTAGTAAATACCATTAATTGTCAACTAATCTAAGTGGCATTTGAAAAGACACAAATGCCCTTTGAGTGGCATATAATTTTTTTTATCAAACCATTCAAATGCTACTGACAAATAATGAACAATCCCAAATTCTTACCTTTTATATTGAAGAAAGTTGAGGTCAATAGAATGCCCACTAAGATATAACCCCCAACTTTTTTGAATAAAAAATAAAATGATATAGGATTGATTATTTTTTGTTAATGTTTGGATGATAAATAAAAAAATTAGATGAAACTCTAATAACATTTGTATATTTTTAAATACTACTTAATAATTGATTAATTAATAAATAATTAACGGTAAATATTAAATTGGTACGTTTTGAAAATTTGGATATTGATTATTGTATTTTGAATTCGGGGCCGAAGTGTACTAGGCCCAAATTACATGTTATTAATCGGAAAATTTCCTTATTTTTATTTTCAAGAGATATTCCCAATGGAAAGGCTGCGTGAAAGGTGGGAGTACGGTCTCGTGAGGACCAAAACCGATTTATTTTCTTCCGTTCTTCGTGCACAAGCATGGCCGTTTCGACCCTTCATAAAAAGAGGAAATTGGTTTGTTTACACTTTACAGAGGAAATTGGAATTGGGAAGGCAGATTCACTCCTCACAAAATTGTGGTCACACTGTTCTGATGGCCATTTTCAACCGTGCATCGGGAACAATGGAACATCATTATACTTGTCTCGATGGAAGATTCCTAACGTAGAGCTGAACCTGTGAAAAGGGTGTGAGCACACAGGAGTGAAGTTTCCATAGTGACAAAAATATCCCTATTTGTCGACGTTACGTTGCGTACTGAACCGGAATTCGGAGGGGAGGTGCCGATCGGACTCGAAAGGGGAGAAGCCCACCCCGCAAAACTTTTCGGTTGTAGTTCTTCCCACGTAGCAGAAGGAGAGATTTCATTCAGACTCAGTGGTCTGCAAGTTGAAGAGGGATAGATGGGAAATCCGAAGCAGAAGTGGACGTCAGAAGAGGAAGAAGCTCTGCGAGCGGGTGTCGACAAGCACGGCGTCGGAAAATGGAAAAATATACAGAGAGATCCCGAATTTGGTCACTGCCTAGCCGCCCGTTCCAACATCGATTTAAAGGTTTCTTCTTCTTCTCATATTGTTTTTCCTTATTCTAAATGCTTATCCTTTTGAAAACATCGTTTTTTGCATCTCATATTGTTCTTCCTTTTTCTTTCCCTTGATTGTTTCCTACACTCACTCTTGTAGACGAGCCTTGAAAAACCTGTCATCCTTCGTCTTGTTCGTGTTGGTTAATTTCACTCACGCTTTGATGCAGGAAGCTGCACTCAGCTATTAGTTAATATATATTGATTGATTCTCGCTTTCTTTCAGTAGAAAGCCTTAATAGCTCAACCTAAAAGGATAATGAGGGATCTTAAACAGCTTAAACTTAGTTATGTTTGGTTTTACAGAAAATAAGAGAGAAAGAGAAAGTTGAAGGAAAGTTCCTGGTAAATTTTGTGAAATTCCCCAATTATAAAAAAAAAAGTGAAACCTTAAGAACATCACCTCAGCATTTCAAACCAAATACAGGCTTGATCAATCTTTGAACAAAAAAGTCACTATTTCCAACTAAAGACAAGTCAGGCAGAAAAATTGGAAGAATGAATTGAAAATTCCTGACTCCTAAACTATTAGAAGGTGAAACATATGCTCCACGATTAGCTTCCCTTCAAAGAACAAAAGACAGAATTCCCAATGGACTCAAATGCTTGCATAATAGACCACAGTCTACTCGACAGATGCCTAAATGCTCAGGGACTTATAACCTCTCTGTTAATCATCATTACAAGGTTAGCACAATTAGTTTCTGCCTCTAACTTGCTCTCTACCATGAACAATCTGAACTCTGCTAGGAAAACGAAATAACTCCTAATAAAAAAAGATCAAGATCAAAGTATTATATTATGATAGGAAAGTCATAAGTACAAAAAACCTTCCATCTTTAGGTGTAAGAGGAAGGGCCAATAAGATAGAAAATACAGCCAAATTGAAGGTTGACTAAAAAGCAAAGAGAAAAAAAGAAAAATCTTTGTTGACTACCCTGGTAAGTCAAATTCCAGTAAAATATCTTTTTCCACTTTCTGAGCAGTAATCACCTGACTGCTAAACATCTATCCTTTTTGACACAATGCTAAAGTAGATAAGGGTTTTTTCACCTCTTGTTTAAGCAATAATCACCTGCAAATCCATCTCCACCTACAATCTCATCTGAGTATCTGTCCAATTAGACCAAAATAGACAAGAAGGATCTCTTCTGACTTCTGTGGAGTCTTAAAGAGCACCTCTTGTGGTTTAGGTCTTTAAATCTTTTACCTATCTTATAAGTCTTCGGCGAGGATGTTATTCATGCTTTCAAACAAAGACTGTTTTCTGTGACTTTCATGAAGCTTTTGTATACTGGTCCAAGACCTGAAATCTCATTAAAATGGGCCAAAAATCATCTAATTCCATGGCAGATGCTCTTACAAAGTAAGGGGTAAATAGAAATTAGTTATATTCAAAACCATGATCTTATGGTCCGTTTGGTTGCTGAGAAAGGATGAGATGAGAAGGGAAAATTTATTTTCTCAATCCTGTCGCCTGTGTTTGGTTGCTGAGACCAGTTATCCTACCAAATCTGCTTCCCAGTGTTTGGTTGCTGAGAAAATTTTGCAGGATGCTCTAGCTAGTCTGTACTCTTAAGTCAACTCAGTGATTTTGACTCTTTCACTCTTGTTATTTATTTATATGTTAGTAGGTAAGCTAACCTTCAACTAGTGGCTTTTCAGGCTCTAGCTCAATGTCAAAAAAGAACCCTTTATTAGCTTTGTAAAAGGAACCCCTTTATTGGTTTCCAACCTTAATAAAAAAACAACCCCATAGATCTACAGACAAATAAAATACAATCTTTATCCAACAAGATTCCTAAAAGCTTGTTTTGAATTTCTTTTCTTAGATTAAGACATTTAGCAGTAGGTCACATCTAGGTTGTCCATATATACTCAAAATTAATTACTCTCCACAACCAATAAATTTTGTTTTTTCCTACTAGACCTAAAAAATCAAACCATGAAGGAGCCATTTTGTTTCCTATTACCAGTTCAAAGCATTTCATTGACCACAATGTTCATTATAACCCAATGAACATCCATAACTGGCCAAAAATTCTGGACCCAGACCCAAGCCCCTATAAATTTATTTATTTATGTCTGTAGAGGAGATGGGCCGAATGGCCCATATGCCATTATTTTGGGCCCATACTCTGGGCTGTTATTGTATTTTATTTATTTTCTTCTGTAATGGGCCTTATTCTGGGCCCATACTCTTATATACTCTGTTTTTGTAATTTCTTGCCCACCCAAGGGCATCTCTGTAATAATTCAAAGATTAACTTAATAAAATGTTTTAGAGTGTTAGAGGGAAGTTTAGTTCGAACCTCTCACTTTCTAACTCTCATTGCTGCCAACTCTCTCTCTCTCTCTCTCTCTCTCATATTCTTAATCTTCTCTTCTTTGTTTTCTGGTTTTGCATCTAATCTCAAGCAATTCTATACTTCAAGAGGGCTGTTTTCAACTTGGTATTAGAGCAGGTCAGAGCTTGGCGTGACCCTCATGTAGTTCTAGTCCAGTTGACTACATGAGGATGTTCTAGGGCTGGAAGTTTAAAGTCATTCGCCTGGTTCTTGGAGGTCATTGGAGGGTGCCCAAGTCTCTACCCACTTGGAGAATAGTTCAGTGACCAGGAATAATCAGAGAGAAAGGTGTTTGGCCTGATTTGAAGCTCAAATAAGAAATTCACATATTGTAAGTTACCACCGTTATTGCTGGGTTATTTTCTTTGCTTGGGAGGGCTGTTAAAGTACTCGAAACCCCTCTCCATTCTGCCCTACTGTTCGACTATTGCTGGACTGATTCAACTCAAAGATTTCTGGGTTATTTTGGGGAGCAGTTTGGTTGTTGTTGGACTGTCAAGTTGCTGAAACTGGTTTGGACTCAGTGGTATTAGTCTCTAATTCAGCCCAACCTTTTCTTGGACCTATACGAAATACTATTGAAGTGGTTTCTACTAGTTATCAGTAGGATGTTAACTACAGAGTGTTTGTTAAGTGGCCTCTTAAGAACTGTGGACTGTTATTTCTTCTCTTCGGGACAACGGTTGTTGGGGACCTGGAATACTTTGTGTTTGGAGGTCTGCTGGTTGCCCCTTGAAGGCTGAAATAGTATTTATTCTTCTAGAAAGAGCTGCTACTGAGCTTGGCTGTCACGATTGTCAAGACTGAACTGATTTTGTGAGTTGTTTAGTGTTGCCGATTCAACTCAAACCAAGTTCATCAAGAATCCATGCACTTTGAGAAACTTATTAAAACCCTAATTGGGACCTTTTCATGATGGACTTCTTAGACCTTGAAAGCAAGAGTGTTGCTGAATATGGACAAACTTTGGGAACCCCAGCCGATTCTATGTTGGCTGTAATTACAGTTAAACTTGATGGAACCAACTATTTGGCATGGTCACAATCAGTGAAAATCCATAATTGTAGTAGAGGAAATTGGGGGTTTGTTTCTGGAGCAAGAAATCTCCCCCAGAGGATGATCCACCTTATGAGAGATGGATGCAAGAGAACTACACAGTGATTGGGTGGCTTGTGAATTTAATGCAGCCACAGAATAGTCAACACTATCTTATGATGAACTCGGCTAAGGAAATCTAGGATAGTGTTGCAGAAACCTACTCCCAGAAATTGAATGTTGCCAGAGCCTATAAACCGAGGAGTGATGTGAAGAATCTAAGACAGGAGGATAAATCCCTTGTGGCATACTTCTCAACCCTGAAATCTATTTTTGGCAAGGGAACTGTCAAGGCTACGGACTCCTTACTCTTATGTTCCACTCTTCATGTACCTAAATTAAATACCAATTTATTATCTGTAAGTAGCTTGACCAAGTCATTGAATTCTTGTGTAACCTTTTTCCCTTCTTACTGTGTATTTCAGGACATGGAGTCTCGGAAGGTGATTGAGAGTGACCATGAAGCGAATGGAATATACTTGCTCGACACTCCTGGCCATTGCTTTGATCATCCCAAGAATGCTGCCTTTGGTTCTACTTCTTCAGAGTCTGTCAGTCGAATTATGTTGAGTCATTGTCGGTTGGGTCATTTACCTTCTTTTGCTTTAAGTCATTTACTTCCTGAATTGTTTAAGGGAGTCAGTGTGTCCAGTCTCAATTGTGAGTCATGTCAGTTGTTAAAGCATTGTAGAAACAATTACCCTGTGGGCAATAAAAGATCTTCTTTTCCTTTTCATATTGTGCACTCTGATGTGTGGGGGCCTTACCACTTATCTTCTATGGGGGGCTACAGATATTTTATTCTGTTTATTGATGACTTTTCTAGATTCACTTGGATATACCTAATGAAATCCCGTGATGAAGTCCCAAGACTTGTGAGGCAATTTCATGAGCTTTTTTTAACTCAAATTGATACCAGAATTAAGGTTTTCAGTTTTGACAATGCAAAAGAGTATTTTGAGAAGAGTTTATTCTTGTATCTCTCTGACATGGGGGTTATTCATCAAAGCTTCTGTGTTAGAACCCCTGAACAAAATGGAGTTGTTGAAAGGAAAAATAGACATATTGTTGAAGTTGCAAGGAGCCTTTTGTTTGTCTCACATGTTCCCACAAGATTTTGGGGTGATGCTGTTCTTACTACTACCTATCTCATAAATCGTATGCCATTCAGGGTTTTAGGGTTTAAATCCCCTTTCAGTCTTCTTCATCCAGACAAGGATATCTTTTCGATTCCTCTTCGTGCATTTGGTTGTACCTATTATGTTCACATTCCAAGTGCCCAGAGACATAAGTTTGAACCAAAAGCCCACAAATGCATATTTCTTGGTTACTCCCCCACACAAAAGGGTTATTGTTGTTTTGATCCAAAGACCAACACTCGACATGTCTCTATGGATGTTACCTTTGATGAGCTTTCTCCTTTTTATGGTTCCTCTCAGGAAGGATATTGTCAACAGGGGGAGAGTCTGTCACAAGTATTTGCTCTTCCTTTTCCTGTCCCAGTTGAGTCACTTAACAAGCCTGTATCCTCACCAAATGAATCAAAGGAGTATCAACCACTTCATTCCTCTTGCCCTAGTGCCCCTATTTCTTTACCTCATCGTCCTACCCATAATCCCAAAGTATATCAAAGGCAGAGATCCAGGAATGAGCAAGTTGTTTCCCTTACAACAGATGAGGCTCATACATTCCCAATCACAGATGAGATAACAAGTACTGTTTCAACCTCTTTAGAACCATCTTTCCCAGATCTTGATGTCCCTATTGCTGTTAGGAAAGGAAAGCGGAAGTGCACTGCACACCGCATTTCCAAACACCTTTCTTATGATCTACTTTCTCCTTCTTACTTTGCCTACCTCTCTTCAGTTGCTTCTAACCCCATTCCTAGGCCTGTGTCAGAAGCTCTTGGGATTCCAGAATGGAGAGAAGCCATGAGGTCTGAAATGGATGCTCTACACAAAAATGATACTTGGGAGGTGGTGGATTTGCCTGAAGGGAAGGATCCAGTTGGGTGCAAGTGGGTCCTTACCATTAAATACAGGGCTGATGGGATTATTGAAAGGTACAAGGCCAGACTTGTTGCAAAAGGATACACACAAACATATGGGATTGACTACTTGGAGACCTTTGCCCCTGTTGCCATGATGACACCTGTGAGGGTTCTCTTATCTCTGGCAGCTCACTTTGATTGACCTCTTTATCAGTTGGATGTAAAGAATGCATTTCTGAATGGTGACTTACATGAGGAGGTCTACATGTGTCTCCCTCCAGGAATGTATGGGAAAGATATGCAAGGAAATGTAAGCAAATTGAAGAAATCACTTTATGGCCTCAAATAGTCTCCTAGAGCTTGGTTTGAGAAATTTAGAGTTGCACTTGTTAAATTCGGCTATGTTTAGACACGGTCAGATCATACTCTCTTTGTGAAGAAAAGTGGATCTCTAGCAGTGTATC
The DNA here is from genome assembly GCF_056320005.1 of Nelumbo lutea. Lineage (NCBI taxonomy): Eukaryota > Viridiplantae > Streptophyta > Magnoliopsida > Proteales > Nelumbonaceae > Nelumbo > Nelumbo lutea. Next base: position 3,884,454 of record NC_142689.1, read on the forward strand.
TCATTGTGTATGTTGATGACATTATAGTGACTAGTGATCATGCCTCAGGCATTCGGGCCCTTATGTCTTTCCTCCGTACAAAATTTGAGATTAAGGATCTGAGGGAGTTGAGATACTTCCTTGGCATAGAAGTTGCTAGATCCAAGGATGAGATACTTATTTCCCAGAGGAAATATGTCCTTGATTTGCTGTCTGAAACTGGAAAAATGGGTGCTAGACCAATTGCAACTCCCATTGATATGAGTCACAAATTTTCAGCTTCGGATGGAACATTGTTGGAAGACAAAGGGGTTTTTCAAAGACTTCTTGGGAAGTTCCTGTACCTGTGCATGACTCGGCTAGATATTGCGTATGCTGTCAGTTGTATTAGCCAGTTCATGCATGCTCCTAGAGATACTCATATGGCAGTAGCAGGACAAATTTGTGCTATCTGAAAGGCTCTCCAGGAAAAGGAATTCTATTTACCAAGCATGGTCATCTGAAACTTGAAGCCTATACTGATGCAAATTGGGCTGGAAATATTGATGATAGAAGATATACTTCAGGGTATTGCAGTCTGGTGGCTGGTAATGTTGTTTCTTGGAGGAGTAAGAAACAATCAGTTGTGGCCCGATCCTCCGCAGAAGCAGAGTATAGAGCCATGGCACATGGAGTCTCTGAATTGTTGTGGCTAAGGTCCTTAATGGAAGAACTTGGGATTGATCATGACAAACCCATGATGTTGTACTGTGATAATTAAGCTGCCATCAACATTGCTCACAACCCAATACAACATGATAGAACCAAACATATTGAGGTTGATAGACACTTTATTCGAGAAAGAGTCTCTTCCGGTGAAGTGTGTCTTCCATTCATTACTTCTAAAGGACAATTGACATATTTCCTTACCAAGGGTATTTCCAAGGCAAGGCTTCAACATGACACTGGCAAGCTGGGCATGATTAACATCTATGCTCAGCTTGAGGGGGAGTGTAGAGGAGATGGGCCGAATGGCCCATAGGCTGTCATTCTATGTTATGTTTATGTTTTCCTCTGTAATGGGCCTTATTCTGGGCCCATACTCTTATATACTCTATTTTTGTAATTTCTTGCCCACCCAAGGGCCTCTTTGTAATAATTCAAAGATTAACTTAATAAAATGTTTTAGATTGTTAGAGGGAAGTTTAATTCGAACCTCTCACTCTCTAACTCTCATTGCCACTAGCTCTCTCTCGTCTTCTTAATCTTCTCTTGTTTGTTTTCTGGTTTTGCATCTAACCTCAAGCAGTTCTATACTTCAAGCGGGCTGTTTTCAACTATGTCATTATTCTTGATTGATTATGTGCAAAGAAGGATTAATATCCCTATTCTTGAGACATGAACTCATGAATATGAACTACACTAGCTACTTGAATACTGATACAGAGGATAAAGACAATTCCCCTCAATGCTTATCTATAACTTCTTGGATGGTGACAAATGAAAACTTTGGCCAAAAAGGATTTAATAAGCTATAAACTAACATGGGGAGAGTCAAAGGTCTGCTTCCGTAGCTGTTGGGGTGATTGTGAAAGGATGAGATCATCTACAGCATCAGAAACTGTATATATATTATTAATTTGTAGGCTTTGTAGTAAAAAAACTACTGTTTTGTTGATTTGTTTGTCCAATCATTGTAGCTTACAATTTCAATGTAAAAAAATACATTCGAAGAAGGTGGTTTTTTTTCTGGTATGACAACTTCAAAAAAAAAAAAAAAAAGAAAACAAAAAAATGAACACAGCAAACGATGGTGAGTGATATTCATTCAACTTTTGTTCTGATCCAGAGACAGATTTTATCATATGAATGTAGAAATGAAACAAGAAAGTAGACTTCCATCAATCAACAGATAGGAAACAATGAAAGAGAGATTATAAGATCAACATGTACAGGGTATGTGTTACCTCAGGCTAAAAATCCCCTGCTTCCTTGTCTGAGATGACCTGAAACAAATAAAAAATAAAAGCAACACAAAAAACGGCCGATCTGAGATCAACATTAACAATATTATCAACACAATAAAAACGCCAGAACTGAAACAAATAAAAAATAGAACAAATCACCCACTTCCTTGTCCGAGTTCATTTTAATGTCTGGTGCTGAGAGAAACACCAGATCTGGAACAGACAGATGCTGGAAGCCAGATCTGGAGCTCTGACGTTAAAATGAACGCAAATGGCTGTCAATATGGAAGAATGGCGCCTTGAACAGTAAATCAACCATTTTCTGGCAATGGAAATTGGTCTGGATGACCAGGGATGGAGGGAGATGACGGTGAGATTTGAAGGGGGAACTCATTCAACGAAAGAAGACAAAAAATGAACGGAAATCGTGAGAGGATGCTATATCTGATCGTACCTTTGGAAGAAATCACAGGAGATGGCATCGGAGAGATGACCATTGGACGGTGTGTAGGAAGAACACAACTGTCTGGGATGGTGCTCTCGATAATATTTTTCTCAAGAATGGTTTTTGTTTTCTTTTCTCAGTGGGGTCTCACCATTTTGGTATGACCCTGTGTATCGAGTTTTGGGAACCCGTGTCCCACCTCTTTCTCTTCCAATCCCAGCTTTTCCTTCAAAACAAACACCTGGAAAACCGAATATTCTTCAAAGATGCTTCCCTTCCCATCCCTTTCTCTTTGAACTCGTTACAGATGCCCCCCCTCCCCCCCCCAAAAAAGTAAATGCTACTACACTGTATTTTGTCTGTATGGAAAGTTTCACTTTGTTTATAATCCCTAAATTAGCAATGTAATTGATTGCAACTTAAGAATTTTTATATTGGCAAATTTGGAAATGTTGAAACAAAATCATGGTTTCAATTTTCAAACAAATAATGATTTTATGGGTTTTAGAATCAACCCTTTTTTATTGCTGCAAACCATTAAAGATAAATCACTTCCCCCTTGAAGAGGGTGCTTATATAATATTATTTATTATATACTATATATAGTAATTAGTTGTTTTTGTTATAGTTTTTTAAATGTTATGTTAAATTGATTTTTATATTCATTTTACTTGTATTCAATTTACAATTTATTTTTATATATTTGAAACAAATATAAGGGGCAATTACCCAATGTTGTCCTGACTATCTGGGGTTTTGGGAGGGGTGGACTGGACATGGACCCAACCTTAGACATTTTTTGCACAGTGGCTATTCTCACTTTCTCAGAACCTGTGATCTCAAACTTGTCAGCCCAAGATTTTACCATTGCACCAAGCAAAATGATCCCTTTGTTTTGCATAAAATGTAATAATATAATATAGTTATATAAATATAAAATAAAGGTAAAAACTTGGAAGTTGATTCTTATAAAATATAGATTAGAAGAACAGTGAATTGATAACAAGATTGATACATAAGATAAATACAAGAAGAGATAAGATACAAATGTTAACAGCATCAACTATGTTATATAGAAGCTTAAGCCCATTTAGGAGCACTTAATCTAAGATTGCAGTATATCATGCAACTCTACCTCATCTTTGTACTTTTACCCTTTCCATTCAATTAATCACATGGCATTTTGGGTACTCAAGGTCCTCCGACGTATCTTAAAGGTAGGTAGTAGCAACTTAGCGAAACTAAACCTTAACGTAGCTATTTGAGGTCAGGCATATGAATCCTGTCACTCCATTATGCTCTATAAAAAACCATGTTTTCTTCAGTGCCCCCTTGCTCTTTTAGAGCCTTCTAGTTGCACCAAGTCACTCTTATTACCTGTGCAGTCACTTTTGTCTATGCGCATGGCTAAACCATCTCACTCAACTTCCCTCATTTTGTTTGTCATTGGAGCTACTCCTAAGTCTTCTTGGATGCATTTGTTTCTATTTGTCTTCTCTGCTCTTGCTACTCATTCATCTCCACATCCTTATTTCAGCCACTCACCTTTTCGACACATCGTTTCTTGATTGTTTAGCATTTTGTTCCCTATAACATATCTGGTCTTATAAATATATTAGATTTTCCTTTTAGTCTCACTGGTATGTGTTAGCCACACAACACTCCAGATGCACCCCTCCACTTTTTCATGCTGTTTGAACTACAAGTTGGTTTATCATTTTGTGTATAATAATTTGGTTTGCTTGCTGTTTGAATTAGTTTTTTGTTATCTTGTTGTGTATGTTATACAAGAATCAGTAATTCTATTTTGCCTGCTCCAGGACAAATGGCGGAATATGAGTGTTAGTGCTAGTGGGCAAGGCTCTAGGGAAAAATCAAGGGCACCAAAGTTAAAGGCGCTTCCTCCCATTCCAGCTGTTCCAATATCCACCGTTCAGAGTGCTGCCTCCTCTACTCCAGTTGCACAGGATGCACCAGCAGATACAGTCATGGACCCAATCACCTCACAAGAAGGAAAAAATGTTCCTCGGTATACATCCGTGTTCCTTTTGATTGTACATGTTGTAGTAACGTTTTAAATTCCAGACTGGCATCAAACTTTTTTGGAGGATAATTTTGTCAAAAGTGGTTTAACCATGGTTGAATCTGTCTGATTGCCTTCATGTCATCATAACATGTCAAATTTTATCAACCCCCTAATGACACACCATATCATGGTTCAATATTTTTTTTTGGTAAAACTCATGGTTAAATCTGTTTTTTTTTTTTTTTTTATGAGTAAAGGGAAAAGATTCATTAATAGAGAATTAATGCAATTACAAGCTTCCCATGGAGAGGCACGAGCTGCGTCCTCTCCTAATAGCAGGAAGAAAGACAAAGGGAAACAGATAACAGAAAACAGAACAGAAAACAGGAAGCAGATTCAATCTACAATTGAGTCCAATATAAACTTTCCCTGTTTATCCCTTGCTTTGCAAGGCCATCAGCCATAGAGTTTGTAGATCTCCCCACCCATTGTATTCTCACTGTCAAGCTCCTTGTCAGGCAGTTGAATTTTTTAGTTTCATTCTTAAAACACCAAACTATAGAGTCCGGGTTTTGTAGCCATCCCACTACCACCTTGGAGTCCCTTTCTATTTTCAGATGTTCCACACCTATCTGCACAGCTAGCTGTACTCCTTGGATAGCGGCTGCAAGTTCCGCCCTAATGGAGTTTCCAGCTCCTATTGGCCCCGAGTAGATAAGAACCACATTCCCAGCCTCATTCCTCAGTACCCCTCCCACCCCTGACGGACCTGGATTACCAGACTACTTCCATCGAAGTTCAGCTTCAAAAAATTCTCAGGAGGGGGTTTCCAAGTCAGACTCACTTTAGTCTTTCTAGATGAACAATTAGCCACTGCTAACCAATTCCTCCAAATATCACTAAATGAGAAAAGATGAAATAAGTCCAGTGATTTTAGCCATATGATCACCCTATTTAGAATGCAGTCCTTCATCTCTTCTAAGTTTCTCTCCTTCTCTTGGAAAGTTCTGGTATTCCTTTCTTCCCACACGGACCAAAGCAGCGCTGCTCTTGCACACCTCCACATAATTCTTCCTCTTCTGTGCTGCCATGGGAGGAAAGCAGGATAAAAAATCAAGCTTACATCCACTGGCCTAACCAACCTGCACCCATACAATGAGAAGAGCCACTCCCATAACTCTGCAGTAAATGAACAGGAAATTAGTAGATGGTTACAGTCCTCACCATGTGACTTCCAAAGGATACGCCAAGAAGGTGAAAGACAAAGATAAGTTCTCCTCTTTTGTAGAATGTCTAAGTTGTTTATTTTCCCATAATGCACTTCCCAACAAAGAGCCATAACCTTAGGGGGAATAGGCCTACACCAGATTTCCTTAAAAGGGAAAAGCCGAGTGGGGTTAGATTGAGTAATGGATTTAAAGAAAGAAGCACAACAGAAGGATCCATTTGGCTTGGGTCCAGATCTGTTTATCGGGTTTAGAAGGGTCCAAACACACTGTATCAAGTAGGCTTAGCAGATTTGTTAGGGACACAATTTCCTCTTCCCTTAGGCCTCTACGAAACCCAAAATCCCAATTTGGTGTTGATGGATTATTCATAAAGGAGCAAAACTTTGAGACAGCCTCCTTTTTGTACCTTGAGACAGAGAACAAAGAAGGGAAGAGGTCCTTCAATGGAGCCTCCTCGACCCATATGTCCTCCCAAAAAAGAATAGAGTTACCATTACAAACATCATACCTGACAAAACTGAGAAACTGAGGAAGGATGCCATGAATAGCTTTCCAAGGAGTTGCCAAGGTTGCCTGCTGTGAAACTCTAGCATCCCACCCGTTATCAGAGCGACCATGAACACTACCCACCACCTCATGCCAAAGCCTCTCTCTCTCTCCACTGGCCACCTCCACATCCACTTCCCCAGCAGTGCTTTATTCTTTTTAATCAAATTCCCTAACATCCCCCCTCCTCTTTATTCCGGCATACAATCTCCCATTTTATCAAGTGATCCTTTTTACCTTCTCCGGGCTCCTAGAGGAAATCTCTCATCACCTTCTCTAGCTTCCTAGCTTCCCTAGGTGGTATCCTAAACACAGATAGGAAATAGTTTGTAGGTTAGCTAATGCGGCTCTTATCAACGTGATTCTTCCCCCCAAAGAAATATAGTTTTTCCTCCAAGAAGTCGATTTCTTTTGAAACCTCTCCACCATTGGACACCAAAAACTACATTCCCTAGGGTTTGCCCCTAACGGAAGCACCAAGTAGGTCATAGGCCATGACGAAATAGAACACCCTAAGCTTCTTGCTATAGCCTCCGCCTGACTGTCCTCCAAGTTAACCCCAACTACACAACTCTTCCCAAAGTTGACACTCAGATTTGACACCCTCTCAAAATTCCTAACCAGATCCTTGAGATTTCTCACTTTCTCAATATCGTCCCCTTCACAGAAAATCAAAATATCATTTGCAAATTGGAGATAGGTGACCGAAATACCATCCCTACCTATCCTCCACCCTTTAATCATTTCTTCCCTGTCAGCCTTTGAGATCATTCTACTGAGCACCTTTGCTATTAGAGTAAAGAGGAAGGGTGATAGCGGGTCCCCTTGTCTGACATTATATGGTAAAGATAATCCCTCTGCAACACTTTTATTGGATGTCTCTTTCCTCTTGACACATTGTTTCTCTAAGTGCCAACTTTTTATTTTTATTTGTATTTTTAAAGGCACTCTTGGGGAAGTGACATTGGAGTGGAAGTTTTTTTTTTTTTTTTGTGGGGGAAGGTGGTGGCTTGTAAGTATGGTGTTACAGGTTGTGGGTGGGACTCAAAGGAGGTGAAATCATCTTATGATGTGTGTGTGCGCGGAAAGGTATCATGAGCTTCCAATCAACTTTCTTGAACCATATTTCCTTTAGGCTGTGTTTGGTTTGAAAGAGAAGGTAGGCAAAGGTAGGGACACGTTTCACTACCTTTCCCTTCCTTTCCCTACCTTTTCTTTCAAACCAAATTAATGTGGGAGATGGTGCAAGCATAAGATTTTGAGTCTGGAAAATTTAAGGGATTTCTGCATCAACCACTGGCATGGGGTAATTTAAGGCGTTTCTGCATCTTGCATTATCACATGCTATTTGATATTGCACATGCATGATCACCAGTCATTAGGTCAAGCTCTTTGGTCCCCACCAATAGAAGGTTTCATTAAGCTGAATTTCAATGGAAGTAGTGACGAGTGAAGGTAATCCCGGTCCTTCAGGCATTGGAGGTGTATTCAGAAATGAAGAAGGAAAAGTAATTGCATTATATTCAGGGCCAATAGGTACAACCGTATGTTCCTAGATTTAAGTTTTTACTTCTGCTATTAGAATGCTGTCAGCATGTTCTTTTTATTTTTAGGGTGTGCCGCCAGGGACCTACTTGTAATTTCTTTATATTTTATGTGTTATATCACATTAAGATAAAATAGAAGCTGGGTGTCGCTAGGCGCCAGCACAATTCTTTTGACTCACATAATTTTTCTTCCTCTTCTCTTCTCTCTTCTCTCCTCTCTTCTCTCCTCTCTCTTCTTCCTCTTTTCTTGTAAGAGAACATGGTATCAGAGCACAACACTGGGCAATAGCAGTTGTTTTTTCCGCTGAATAGTATCCATTCAACCCAGGCATCAGATTTCTTGGACTGTGAAGACAAAAAACCTAATCGGATTGGTCAGAAATATTTTTTGTCGCTTCTTTTGGGTTCTTCTTTGGTCGTAGCACCAAGGAAACCCTAGTTGGAGGAGGCCGATGCTGTGAGCTTCCTTTTTTTTTTCTTTGGCTGATGCTGTGAAGGCTTAGTCGTGTTTTTGCACCTTCGTACAGGTTCTGTACAAGGGTGTGTGATCCCCTTTGTCACAGGTATGTACTATGTTTAAATTGGTGTGTGTAGTGTGGAGATTACAGCAGTATACTCCTTATTTTCTGGACTGTTTAGTTGCTGCCAATAGCCCTTCAGTATTGTGTACATGTTTTCAGAAGTAGTGTGTGGAGTTTTGTGCCCTAATTGTGACTGTTAGAAGTAGTACGGTGTGAGGATTGGTCTTGTGCACCTGCAGTTTTGTTTTTGACTTGTAGACCTGCCTTTGAAAATGGCGAATGATGATTCTGCCTCATCTGGGGTTACATCAACCCATGGTACAACAGGTATGGGGACTGAAAGTATGATATTCCCTATGCCAATTATTCCTTTAAATGGTCTGAACTACCTGGAGTGGGCCAAAGGTGTAAAACTTTATGTAACAGCAGGGGGAAAATCTGGTTACATAAATGGAAGGGTGAAAGAACCCAAGAGTGGGACTATTGAACATGATCGGTGGGGACCAAGAAAACCGTATGATGATGCCCTAACTTCTTGCAGCCATGAAATCTGGTGTGAAGAAGAACTTTATGTGGGAAAACACTACAAATGAGATATGGGAACATGCCAGAGCCACTTGTTCTGAGCAAAGGCACTATGCTAAGATCTACCAGTTACAAGCTGAATCATCAGCTTGTAAACAAGGAAACCATAGCTTATCAGCCTATTATTCAGCCCTTACCTCAGTATGGAAGGAATTGGACCACTATTAGGCTATAGAATGGAAACATGATGGTGACGCTAGAGCCTATAAGAAGCTGGTTTATCAGCAGCGGGTTTTTGCCTTATTGTTGGGATTAAACCCCATATATGAACCCCTTAGAGTTCAGATTTTAGGAAGTAAAGAGTTACCTTCAGTTCAAGAGGTGTATGCCCTTGTTCAGTCTGTGGAAAGTAGGCGGAATGTGATGGTTACAATTGAGGGAGAGCAACATGTTAGTTGCAATGGGTGGAAATAATATGAGAGAAAAATGACTCCAGGAAAGATGATGATAAGGATAAGTTGTTCTGCACCCATTGCCGTCGTTCAAGACATACACGTGACACATGTTGGGAGCTCCAAGGGAGACCAAAGTGGGCTGTAAAGAACCAAGAATAGGGTAAGATATAGTGTCAGGGGAAGTCTAATACAACACACAATGCATCAAATGTGGGAACCCAAGAAACTCAATCTGTTGGGGTGCCAACTGATACTACTCGAGAGCACTTCTTTGGTTCTGACCCCAAGGAAGACATTATGAACTCCTTCCGTAGTCACTTGGAATCATATGGTAGGGCCTTGTGCCAAATGGACAGATCAGCTATTGGTAACCCTTCTACTTCATTTGCGTCTACATCAGGTAATGCAACTTCTACCTTCCATGTCTCCACTGCCACTGATTCCCCCTGGTTCATTGACTTAGGTGCTTCTAATCACATGACCGGTAAGCCAAACCTATTAAAGTCTTATAACCTTTTGTCAGGAAGGGATAAGGTGAGACTTGTAGATGGTTCATTTTCCTCCATTGCAAGCCAATGATCAATATTCTTTCTCAAGGACTTAACTTGAATAATGTTTTGCATGTCCCTCAGCTACCCATCAACCTTTTTTCTATTAGTAGTATCACAAATTCATTAAATTGCAGTGTAACCTTTTTTTCCTGATTCATGTATTTTTCAGGATCTAACTTCTGGGAGGATGGTTGGTAGAAGAAGCTTAGTGGATGGTCTCTACACTCTCGACAACAAGGTTGGTTTCTTGGTGTCATCCTCAAAGTCGCATAGTCGGTCAAATAAGGGTAATTTTTTTTTGGCATAGTCGGTTAGGTTATGTGTCTTTTGAAATAATAAAGTCTTTGTTTCCTTTTTTATTTAAGTCCTGTTCAGTGTCATATTTCCATTGTCAAACGTGTAAGTTGAGCAAGCAATGTAGAACAATATTTCCTTCAAGTAATAAAAGATCACAAGTTTCCCTTTCCATATTGTGTATTCTGATGTGTGGGGGCCTACTACCATAATTTCAGAGGGCGGGTATAAGTACTTTATCACATTGATTGATGATTTCTCCTACTATACATGGGTATTTTTCTTGCATACCAAAGGCAAAGTCCCAAAGATCGTAAGGGATTTCCAAAGGATGGTGTTTACACACTTTCATGTTGAAATTCAGATTTTTTCAATCCGATAATGCGAAGGAATATTTCCATGGTGAGCTAAATGAGTTCTTTGCTTCCCATGGATCCATTCATAAGAGCTCATGTGCAAGAACATCACAACAAAACGGTGTTGCAGAAAGAAAGAACATACACCTCCTTGAGGTAGCTCGAGGGATGGTGTTACATATGAATGTTCCCAAATGATTTTGGGTTGATGTTGTACTTGCTGCCGCTTATGTCATAAACCGCATGCCCTTTAGAGTGTTAAACTACAAGGCCCTTCATCAGCTATTGTTTCCTCAGTCTCCTTTATTTTTCATTCCCACGAGGGTGTTTGGTTGTTGTGCTTTTGTCCATGACTTATCCCCATCCTGTGGTAAGTTGGATCCTTGGTCTATTCCATGTGTCTTTTTGAGGTATCCCTCCTCGCAAATGGGTTACCGATGCTTTGATCCCGTGGGCCATAAGTTCTTTGTCTCCATGGATGTCTCTTTTTTTGAGTCTGAACTGTTCTTCCCAGCTTCTCCTTAGGGGGAGAGTTATGTGGAAGGGGAGAAGCAGGTCCTGGTTCGTCAAGTCTCCCTTCCTTCTATTTCGGATCTCGCTCCTTTTCGTGTCTTTCAACGTGAACGTTGTAGAGATCAGCAATGTGACAAAGATGTAGAGCCACCAAACATTGAGCAACCAACACTGTCTGATTCCCAGGAGGTAAGTCCAACACCTGTTGATCCCTAGCTCCCGTTTCGGTTGTGGATGACCTTGACATTCCTATTGCTCATAGAAAGGGTGTCGGGTCATGTACTACCAAACACCCCATTACCCAGTATGTGTCCTATGACCACATTTTCCCCTCTCATCGTGTCTTCCTTTCTGCAGTTGATAGTATTCCCATACTCAGAAACGTGGCAGAGGTTTTAATATATCTTGAATGGACAGATGCTATGAAGGAGGAGATCAATGCCCTCCATAAGAATCAAACATGGGAGTTGGTGGATCTTCCAACAGGGAAAGACCTAGTGGGGTGTAAATGGGTGTTTACAGTGAATTCAATACGGGTAGCTAAAGGGTACAAAGTAGATGGGACAGTTGAAAGGTACAAAGCAAGGTTGGTAGCTAAAGGGTACACCCAAGTTTATGGTGTTGACTATGATGAGACATTTGCTCCAGTAGTTAAGATGAATTCAATACGGGTTCTTTTATCATTGGCTGCAAAATTTGACTGGAAATTGCATCAACTGGTTATAAAGTGTAGAGAACAGCGATGTGGGCCCCACAGTTGTGGTTCCACTCTGTCCGTAGGGTAGTCACAGCTGTGGTTGTTATTTTTTTCAGTTCTGTTATTTCTAGTTTCAGTTTCAGTTTCAGTTTTATATTGTTTGTTATTTGTTAGCAGTTATGATGTAAACACCAAGGGCAGATATGTCCTTTCATGTAACTCGAGATAACCTATATATACTATCTTAAAGTGGCGGCGGCAGAATGATTGAGATTCTGTTCTTCTCCTAAAATTCTGTGTTCTATTGCTCTTCTCCCACTCTTCCCTTTACATCTTCTTCATATTCTCTTCTCATCGAACCTGAAATCTCTTAGTGATCAAGACTGAATAGCAGTCTTGATTATCTACATGGTATCAGAGCCAAGTTAGGGTTTTTCATGTGGGTCTAATACCAGCCGACCACATGAGAATCTCCTAGGACTGAAAGTTGAAGAAGAGGAGTTCGTAGACTGATTCTTGGAGATCGCCAAAGGTACTAGCAGCTGTTGGAAACTTGCTAGGGTTGCAGAGTGTTGGTGGTCAGGAAGGATCAGAGAAAACTAGGGTTTAGGTAACCCTAGAAGGCAGTGAACTATTTCTCCTTGTAAGTTATTACTTTTTTAAAAGGTTATTTCAGAGAAGATAGGTTGGACCTATCTGGAGGGGAAGGCCGAACCATTTTAGCTCCTTCTCTCTTCGGTTTCCTAGGGTTTTACAGCAAACCCTGAACCGAACTGTGTCCTCTCTACTCTAGGATTTGAAAGTGATCTGCGACAAGTCCTAGTGGTTGACTGAACCCTGTGATCTACCTAGAGCTACTCTTAAGTTGATTGGTAGGTCAGATCAGATTCTAAGTTTTTTTATTACTGCAAGCTCATCTATACAGTTTGGACTGTGCGACTGAATTGCTCCCTTTTAGGACTGATTAAAACCCTGACTTTCCCTAGCATATCAGTTTTGTTTTAAAGCTGTTCTCATAGTTCTAAGGGGGTTAGAGACCTACGGACAGATACTGCTGTGTTGGCTAGTTGGTTTCAGATCAGAATCACTTTGTTTTTGTGTGCATACACTGCCAATACAGATCGGGCCTATACTGTTTTGAGTGTGATTGGTGACTCAAATACTGTTTTTGAGACTTAACAGAAATGGAGCCTAAGATTCAGGGAGAAGGTAGTCTTGGGAACATCAGTTATGGTGGTGTTTCTGAGATGGGTGGTCAGATTACGACCGTAAGGTTTGATGGATCAAACTATTTGGAATGGGCCCAATCAGCCATGATGGCTATTGGTGGAAGAGGTAAATTAGGGTACAACCTTCCAAGGGAGACCCGACATACACCAAGTGGATGCAAGAAAACTACTTGGTTATGACATGGCTATGTAATTCTATGCAACCTCATATTAGCTGGAACTATTTGTGGGCAAAGACAGCTAAGGAGATATGGGATGTTATGAAAGAAACTTACTCCCAACCCCTTAATGTTGCTAGAGCATATGAATTGAAATGTGAAGTGAATACCCTTAAACAAGGAGAGAAACTGGTATCAGTCTACTTCTCTACCTTGAAGTCCTTGTGGCATGAGATTGATCACTTAGAGACTCTTGAGTGGGAGAGTCCCAAAGATGCTCAGACCCATAGAAAGCACATTGAGACAAACAGAGTGTTTGAATTCTTGGCGGGACTGAACCCAGAATATGATATTGTGAGGCAGCAGATTTTGACTAGAGATAGTGTGACTCTCTCTCAGGCCTACTCATTTGTACACAATGAAGAAACCAGAAGGAAGGTTATGATGCAACCCGTATCAGCCTTTGTAGCGGCTACACCTAAATCAGGGGGTGATTCAGAGAAGGACAGGAGGAAGGCAGACAAGAAGGATGTAGTATGTGAACATTGTAAGAAACCCAAACATACAAAAGAGACATGTTGGAAACTGCATCCTCACTTGGTTCTTGCGAAATTAAGAAACAAGAAGGGCACTGCTCATGTAGCCATGAACACTGATTCAGCATCCTCATCTGGCACAAAATGAACATCTTTGGAGACCTTAGCTGCAGTTCGGGCTGCCTTAATACAACTAGAAAAGGAGGTAGGAAATTCAGCTCAGCCATCACAACCTCCATCAGCCCCTGCCACATCTGCCTTCGCCCATTCAGGTACTCGAGCTTGAGCCTATCATGCCTCAGCTCCAGGTACTACTGAGCCTTGTTGGGTAATAGACTCAGGTGCATTTGATCACATGACTAGCTTGCCTTCACTGTTTACTACTTACCATTTGTCTTCTGGTAGAGATAAGGTATCTATTGCTGATGGCTCCCTGGTTCCGATTTCTGGGAAGGGTGACATCAAGCTTTCAGATACTATGTCCCTATCATCTGTTTTGCATGTGCCTAAACTTGATACTAACCTTCTTTCAGTCAGTAGTATTACCAAGCATATGAACTGCTCAGTAACCTTCCCTGACCGATGTGTTTTTCAGGACTTGGAGACGCAGAAGGTGATTGGGACTGGCCGTGAGACGAATGGGATCTATCTGCTCGGGGAGCGGTTTCGTCAGGGAGAGTCAGTAGAGAAGTTATCTTTTGTTTCTCAGAGCGAGTCCGGTTATGCCAAAGCATAACCGATTAGGTCATTTGTCTTTTCGATCTTTACAGAGTCTGTTTCCTACTTTATTTGAGTCTATTGAGTTGTCTCAATTACAGTGTGAAAGTTGTGAGTTTGCTAAGCATTGTAGAAAGCCTTATTTATTGAGTAATAAAATGAGTGATAATTCTTTTAATATTGTGCATACTGATGTTTGGGGGCCTTATCATATCCCTTCCATGGGTGGGTACAGATATTTTTTGTTATTTGTTGATGACCATACCCGGTTCTCTTGGGTTTATCTCATGCGTTCACGAGATGAGGTACCTTCCCTGACCCAAAATTTTCACCAAATGATTCTAACTTAATTTGATGCCAAGATCAAAGTTCTTCGATCTGATAACGCAAAGGAATACTTTGCCAAATCATTGACATCTTATCTTCATCATCATGGGGTTCTCCACCAGAGCTCTTGCCCTCATACACCTCAGCAGAATGGAGTTGCCGAGAGGAAGAATAGGCACATTTTGGAAGTGGCTCGAAGCCTCATGTTTACTTCCAATGTCCCTATTCGCTTCTTGGGGGATGCTATCCTCACGGCGGTATACCTTATTAATCGGGTCCCTTCCAGGGTCCTTGATATTCGGTCTCCTTTTTCGCTTCTACACCCACGTGAGGACTTGTTTTCTATTCCCCTTAAGACATTCGGTTGCACTTGTTTTGTTCAACTTCTTGGACCCCATCCCTCCAAGTTCGAACCCAAAGCCTCCAAATGCATCTTCCTTGGTTATGCACAAACTCAAAAGGGTTATTGCTGTTATGATCCTGTCTCCGGGAGGAAATTTGTCTCCATGGATGTCACTTTCTTTGAGGGGACACCCTATTATCCTCGGGTTGCCCCTCAGGGGGAGAGTAGTGAGAAGGGGTTTGAATTCTTGTCTTCAGGGGGAGAGCAGTGAGAGTGGGGCAGTTCCTTTACCTATTCCATTGGGTGATGAGAACCGCAATGGTGAGGGTGGTCAGAGGGATCAGGAGTTGAGGGAAAGATGCAATGGTGAAGGTGGTCAGCGGGATCAGGAGTTGAGGGTTTATCACAGGCGGTGCAGGCAGGTTGATCCTGATCATCAGCAGTCCAGATCAGCTCCAATCTTATCTGCAACTCCAGGTCCAGATACTTCAGTCACAGAGCCCACTGAGACTTCCCCTACAGATGATCTTGACCTTCCAATTGCAGTTCGTAAAGGGAAACAACATTGTACCACATCCACAGCTCACTGTATTTCCCATTTTTTATCCTATGATCGTCTATCTCCTACCTACAGTGCAAGAAGCCCTATCCGTCCCTGAATGGAAAGATGCAATGCAAGTTGAGATGGATGCTCTGTTGAAGAACAACACCTGGGAGGTAGTTGATTTGCCAAAAGGAAAGAAACCAGTCGGATGCAGATGGGTATTTACGGTGAAGCATAATGCAGATGGATCTATTGAGAGGTACAAAGCTCGGTTAGTTGCAAGAGGGTTTACACAGACTTATGGCATAGATTACTTGGAGACATTTGCACCAGTAGCCAAGATGACTACTATTCGAGTTCTCGTCTCTTGCAGCAAGTCACACCTGGCCTTTATACCAAATGGACGTGAAAAATGCCTTTCTGAATGGAGATCTGCAGGAAGAAGTTTACATGCGTTTGCCTCCTAGATTCTATGATGTAGAAGTAGGTAAGAAGGTCTGCCGGCTCAACAAGGCTTTGTATGGTTTGAAACAGTCACCTAGGGCTTGGTTCGATAGATTCAGACTAGCACTTGTGAAGTTTGGATATGTACAGGCCCAGTCAGATCATACCCTATTCATCAAGAGGGTGGAGTCCTCTTTGACTTTATTGGCAGTATATGTTGATGATATTGTGGTCACAGGGAATGATAGCCATGAGATTGAGTCTCTTAAACAGCTTCTTCAACAAGAATTTGAGGTGAAGGACCTTGGTGTACTTCGGTATTTTTTGGGTATTGAGGTTGCTAGATCTAAACAGGGGATCTTCATATCTCAGAGGAAATATGTTCTAGACCTGTTGGCAGAAACTGGAAAGTTAGGTGTCAAGCCTGCAGATACACCAATTGAACAGAATCACAGGATTAGTGCCGAGAGTGGGGAGCCTCTGGAAGACAAAGTTATGTTCCAGCAACTGGTGGGAAAGCTCCTATATCTCTGCCTCACTCGGCCAGATATTACCTATGCTGTTAGTATTGTCAGGCAATACATGCATTCTCCTAGAATCACACATCTTCTTGCGGCAGAAAGAATCTTAGCTTACTTGAAGAGATGCCCAGGTAGGGGCATACTTTTCAAGAACAACAATCACATGGAGTTGGAGGTTTATATTGATGCAGATTGGACTGGGAGTGTTGATGATAGAAGGTCTACCTCGGGATATTGTGCCCTTGTGGGAGGAAACCTTGTCTCCTGGAGAAGTAAGAAACAAAGTGTTGTCTACCGGTCAAGTGCTGAAGCAGAATACAGGTCCATGGCCAATGGAATGGCTGAAATTCTATGGCTAAGATCTCTACTTGAGGAGTTGGGTATTGAGTATGAGAAGCCTCTTATGCTGTACTGTGATAATCAAGCCGCCATTAATATAGCACATAATCCAGTACAACATGACAGAACCAAACACATTGAAGTTGACCGTCATTTTGTGCGAGGGTCTCATCTCAAGAAGTATGCCTCCCTTACATCACATCCAGTATGCAACTAGCAGACATTCTTACTAAAGCCGTATCTAGAAAGAAGCTAGAGGCGGATCTATCCAATTTGGGAATGATGAACATATACTCCCAACTTGAGGGGGAGTGTAGAGAACAGTGACGTGGACCCCACAGCTGTGGTTCCACTCTGTCCGTAGGGTAGTCACAGCTATGGTTGTTATTTTTTTCAGTTCTGTTATTTCTAGTTTCAGTTTCAGTTTCATTTTTATATTGTTTGTTATTTGTTAGCAGTTATGATGTAAACACCAAGGGCAGATATGTCCTTTCATGTAACTCGAGATAACCTATATATACTATCTTAAAGTGGCGGCGGCAGAATGATTGAGATTCTGTTCTTCTCCTAAAATTCTATGTTCTATTGCTCTTCTCCCACTCTTCCCTTTACATCTTCTTCATATTCTTTTCTCGTTGAACCTGAAATCTCTTAGTGATCAAGACTGAATAGCAGTTTTGATTATCTACATAAAGAATGCCTTTTTAAATGATGATTTGGAGGAGGAGGTGTACATGGTTCAATCCCTAGGTTTCTGTGCCAAAGGAAGTGAAAATAAGGTGCGTAAACTAGGAAAGTCCCTCTATGGTCTAGAAAAGTCTCCTAGAGCGTGGTTCATTAAATTTCATATAGCGGTTCAACAAATAGGGTTCAAGCAATGTGAAGTCTGATCACACACTCTTTGTGAAGTGGTGTCAAGAACAAGTGGCTGTGTTGATAGTGTACGTAGATGATATCTTCATTATAGGAAACTGGAGCTCAGAAATACAAAAGTTGAAGGAATTCCTAGCCTCTCAATTTGAAGTGAAAGATTTGGGTCCCCTAAAGTACTTTCTTGGAATTGAGGTTGCCCACTCAAAAATGGGCATCTTCATCTCTCAGATGAAGTATATCCTAGATCTGTTACAAGATACATGCAAGTTAGGTGCAAAACCGACAGATACCCCTATGGATGTTGACCATAAACTGGGAAATTATGATGGTGAACCACTAAAAGATGTGAAACAGTTTCAAAGATTAGTGGGAAGGTTGCTTTATTTGTCCATGAAATGCCCTGACATTGCTTACTCAGTTGGGGTCCTAAGCCAATTCATGCATTCCCCTAAGAGACCACACTTGGAGGCAGTAGAGAGGATTCTTAGGTATTTGAAGAAGTATTCAGGAACAAGGTTGCTATTCAACAAACATAATCATCTGAATGCGGAAGTCTAGACAGATGCTGATTGGGCAGGTGTTGTGGATGATAGAAAGTCCACAAGTGGGTACTATACTTTTGTAAGAGGAAATCTAGTGACATGGAGAAGTAAGAAACAAAGTGTAGTGGCAAGGTCAAGTGCTGAAGCGGAGTATAGAGTTATGGCACATGGGGTGGCTGAATTTCTTTGGCTGAAGAACCTTTTAGGGGAACTTGGGGTTATTGTCCACAATCCTATGTCCCTTTATTGTGACAATAAGGCAGCCATTAACAATGCTAGTAATCCAATCCTACATGATAGGACCAAGCACTTCATAAGAGAAAAAATGGAAAAGGGAGAAATTTGTACTCCTTATGTCAAATCCAAGGAGCAACTTGCTGATATTCTCACAAAAGGACTTCCACACTTACGACATAATGAGCTTTGTGACAAGTTGGGATGATAGATATATTCAACGCAAGGTTCAAAGTATCGAAAATGCAAGGTGTATCGGGATAGTATGGATGCGGACGAAAAATCAAGATACACATAAATATGGTAGAAAATTCAAATAGATGCTAAACAATATATTACTAATTATATTTACAAATTTTATATGATTGTAAATAAGTCATTTAAATGTAAAAAACCATAATTTAATGGTTTATATAAAGTGTGACATATCGGGACACAATTAGTAACCACTGAAAAAGGATGGAATAACTAAAATGTAAAAAAAACTAAAAAAGCTAAAATGTGAATGACAATTTTCAAAAACCAATATAATTAATCTTAATATTTATTAGTATATAAATTTTAATAATTAATTCTGTCATTTATTAATAAATACTTGTCACTCATTAAGAAAAGTGAAAATTTATTTAAATTAAAAATACATATAATCATAGCAAACAAATATGTGTGGCTCATTGGCGAACTTGTGTTTGTTAAAACAAAGTGACCAAGGTTCAAATCTTGCTATACCTAAAATTTGAAGTTTTTACACTAACAAACGAAATTAATGAGAGGAGATCATTAATTAAAGGAATTAATGAGAGAATTTGAATTAGGCGCTAAAATTCAAATTTAAAATTAAATTTGCCTTGGAGTAATTGACTAATTAATGAAAGAGAAATTAGACTTAAATAAACGACATTAATGAGGATTCGGTATTAAATATGGATTAACGAAATTAATGATGAACCGAATCAAATGTATCGAATTGTATCGGACTGTTTTGGGCCTGTATCGGCCGATATAGATCCAAAACAGCCCGATACGTATGAAAAGAAACGAAACAAATGAAACAACCCGATACGACCCGATACGTTGCGATATTTTGAACCTTGATTCAACCCAACTTGAGGTGGAGTTGCTAGATTTAAGTTTTTACTTCTACTGTTAGAATGCTGTCAGCATGTTCTTTTTTTATTTTTATTTTTAGGGTGTGCCGCCAGTGATCTACTTGTAATTTCTTTATATTTTATTTGTTATATCACATTAAGATAAAATAGAAGCTGGGCGCCTCCAGCACAATTCTTTTGACTCTCACATAATTTTTCTTCCTCTTCTCTTCTCCTCTCTTCTCTCTCTCTTTTTCCTCTTTTATTGTAAGAGAACAATTTCCAAATTCTACTGTCCAAACAAGATTGATCCAGGTTGGTTGACCCTAAAAGGTTAATTAATTAATCCATCATTGCCTTTTTTGACTCCCTTAGACCTCTCTTCAGACCTAGGTCCCAAGAATTATCAATAAAAACCGAAGAGATCACTTTTCTTTTATATTCTGATAGTGAATAAATAGAAGGGAATCTTTCATTAAGGGGAATGTCTCCAACCCAAACATCTTCCCAAAATTAACACTTTATTTCTTGCACAAGCATCAAATTTGATGTAAGGAACGATGGAAGGTAAAATACCATGAATAGCTTTCCAGGGAGAGCATCGGGAAGCCCTAGGGTCGACTCTTGCATCCTAACCTTTGTCTGCCAATCCATGAATGCTAATAATCACTCAATGCCAAAACCTATCCTGTTCCAACGACAATCTCCATAACCATTTCCCTAATATTGCTGTATTTCTTAGGCTCTTAGCTTAATATTTCCTATTCCTAGGTCCCCTTCATCTCTACTTTTAGAAACCACCTCCCACTTCACTAGGTGGTCTTTTTTGGTGTCTCCTGGTTCCCAAAGGAAGTTTATCATAATCTTCTCTAGCTGGTTTGCCACTTTCACTGGTATCCTAAAGGTAGATAGGAAGTACACTGGTAAGTTAGCCAAAGTTGACTTTATTAGGGTTATCCTACCTCCCAAAGAAATGTAGTTTCTTTTCCAATTCACAAGTCTCTTTGTAAATCTCTCAATCACTGGATACCAGAAACCATCTATATTAGGATTTCCTCTCAGTGGTAGTCTCAAATATTGTAATGGCCAATCCCCCACTTCACACCTCAATAGTCTAGCTAGCTGAATCACCTCTTCACTCCCTAAATTTACTCCTGCCACACAACTCTTGCCCCGATTAATCTTAAGGTTGGGGATCCTTTCAAATTTATGGACTATCCTTTTTAGGTTCATAAGTTCTATTGTTTTCCCTTCACAAAACAGAATAATATCATTTGCAAATTGTAGGTGTGTAACCACCACTTCATCCCTTCCAACTCTCCAGCCTCTAAACATATTGTTGGCATCTGCCCTTATGATCAATTCACTTAACACATTAGTTACCAAAGTAAAAAGGAAGGGGGATGGATAGATGTTTGGTTGGATGATTTGTTAATTTTGATCCATACGTGGGAGATGTACGAAATTGGGTGTTGGTGGAAGTGGAATGGCATCTGATGCGACCGTTTCTGGTCATGTACCAATTTTTTTTTTTTTTTTTTTTTGTGATGTACCAATTTTTTAGCTAAGTACCTTGTCATTTGACCTGCTCCCAGGTGGCCTGTGACTCAGAGGATGATGGAGCTCCCTGGTGGCGAACTGCCTGGTGATGAGCTACTTGGTGGCGAACTCCTGGTGATGAGCTACTTGGTGGCGAACTCCTGGTGATGAGCTACTTGGTGGCGAACTCCCTGGTGGCGAACTACCTGGTGATGAGCTACTTGGTGGCAAACTCCCTGGTGGAGAGCTCCCTGATGACGAGCTCCCTGGTGGTGCGCTACTTGGTAACAAGCTCCCTGGTGGAGAGCTACCTAGTGACGAGCTCCCTAGTGGTGAGCTACCCGGTGACGAGCTCCCTGGTGGTGAGCTACCTGGTGACGAGCTCCCTGGTGGTGAGCTACCTGGTGACGAGCTCCCTGGTGGTGAGCTACCTGGTGACGAGCTCCCTGGTGACGAGCTACTTGGTGACGAGCTCCCTGGTGACGAGCTCCCTGGTGGTGAGTTACCTGGTGACGAGCTCCCTGGTGGTGAGTTACCTGGTGACGAGCTCCCTGGTGGTGAGCTACCTGGTGACGAGCTCCCTGGTAGTGAGCCACCTTGATGAGCTGCAGGGTGCGCTGCCTTGGTGGCGAGCCTCCTAGTGTAGTGAACCCGACTGCCCTCTGCATGAGATGATCTGCTCCTCTTTGCGGACAGCGGGAGCTGAAGGTTCCATCCTCCCTGCGAGAGATGATCTGCTCATCTTTGTGGACGGCGGGAATTGAGGGACCTACGGGAACTGAATCAGAGGACCCGTTTACCTGGTGGGGCCACTCCGATGGCTAAGTTAGCACTCTGATAGTAGAGTGCTTGAAGATGATATTAGAGAAATGAGAGAGCTAAAGAGCAGGGGTTACCTCCATTTTTCATCCCCCTTTCCCTGGGGGGGTGAGGTCTTTATATACTGGTGATTTGACATGTAACCGCCTCTGATTCTTTGCTGCAGTCGTTATTTGCCAGGGCTGAGATGGTGGGCACAGTTGCAGGGTACGGTCCTGTCAGGCAGTAAGCAGCCACCAGAGCTGGCAGGTATGGTGCCGTCAGGTGAGAGGCGTGGGTACAATCTTTTGGAATGGCTGTCAGACAAAATGCTTCTCGTGAGGCCCCAGACGAGCTCCTTGGTGATGAGCTCCGAGCTGCTTGGTGGCGAGCTCCTTGGTGATGAGCTCCGGGCTGCCTGGTGGTGAGCTGCCTAGCTCCTTGGTGGTGAGCTCCTTGGAGAGCTGCCTAGCTCCTTGGTGGCGATCTCCTTGGAGAGCTGCCTAGCTCCTTGGTGGCGAGCTCCTTGGAGAGCTACCTAGCTCCTTGGTGGCGAGCTCCTTGGAGAGCTGCCGAGCTGCCCCTAAGTGGCGAGCTACCTATGCCGAGTTGCCTGTAAGTGTCGAGCTGCCCCTAGCTAGTTCGAGTTGTCTAGTTGTCAAGAGGCTGCACTTAGTTGGCATGAGGTGCCCAGTGTCATAATTTTACTGGAGGGCCAAATCCGCCCTCATTAGCATCCAAGTAACACTTTTCATGTGAGGAAACTTAATGAGGACTTCTTTCTTTTTTCGTTTGGTAACGAGGACGAAACACTTTATATTCTTAATTAGGAGCAAGGCCAGCTCTGACTCTCAAAGCTTAGGTTGGGAAGATGTAATCCTTTAGTTGGGGCTTGGAATCTGGGACCTTCAAGTTTGGTGTGGATCAATATCTTTGGTATCCCTCTGCATGCTTGGTGTTTCCAAACATCTAGAGTAGTAGGGGATGCGTGTGGGAGCTTTAGGTTTGTTGATCTAAGGACAAGCTCGTGGTGGAATCTTGTCTCTACATGCATCTTAGTAGAGGTGAAGGAAGTGCACATTTGGCACCATTGTCTTTGATGCTTTTGTTTTGGTGAAGAATACTATAAACTGAGATTAGTTGTTGAAGGGTCACCTATTTAAATGGCTTGATAACATGGACTTGCGAACAAAAGAGAATGACGCGGTTTTTCATTCCTTTGGCTTGAGCAGTTGGAAGTTGAATGGTCAACCAATAGAGGGAGGGGCTGAGGTTGAAGATGAGGGTATTTTGGGAAATAGAGGATAAGAAATTGGAAGTGGGGGAGTTTCAAAGGACTTGGCTGAATATTGTGCCGATAAGTAGATGAAGAGGCATGTGGAAAGTAGGACTCAATAGGAGGTTTTAATTGAAGGACACGTGGGAGGTCTAAGGGAGAAGAGGTTGGGAGTAGACTTGTTCATGGGCCAGGCTGGGCTTTGCCTCTTTATCAATAGAAAATGTGCAGGTCTGACCATTGGGCCTAGATCTTGAGCTTGAGCCTAGCTCTTATATAAAGCCCGAGATCGATCCCGAAGCCCCATCTGTACACAAAATGTCTTATTTTCAGTGTACTTTTATATACTAATATTATATTAATCTAGTAATAAATAAATTAATTAATTTGTATTTTCTAATAGTAAATTAATATTTATTAATAATTTAATAAACAAATATATATTATATTTTTATTACATATAACACAAATGTTTTTTTTATTATATGTAATAGTATCGAAAAATGACCAGGCCTGTTATTTAAAGCTTGGGCCCGAGACCACAAGCCTGAAATTTTGTCCAAGCCCGAAAAATAACGGGCTGGGCCATCGGGCTACCCAGACCATGAACAGCACCGGTCTAGTTGGGAGTTGATAAGGGTAATGGTGGCTCTTCAATTAAACCTATTAAAGAGGTTTGTTGGTTTTTGGGGCATAGTGGTGGCTTGAGTGGGTCCATGTCTTGATTTCTAAGGCTAAGGCTAATAACACTTTGACTGGTAACTGTATGGACAAGTTAGGGGTTTTAAGTAGAAGAGGCTTTAAATTCAAATGTCCCTAGAATTTAAAAGGGGTGGGGGCTTTGACCAGAAAAGATGTGACCGAAAGGAGAAGAGGTGCTGCTAAAGAATGGATCTGGGTAACTTACAAATATGAAAATTCCAGACTTAAGGATGCTGATGTGAGGGGTGGGAAGACAGAGGTTGGGCTTAATATTGATCAAGGCAGTGACGATGCTGATTGTTCCCCTGTTTCTTGTGTCCAAGAAAGCAACGAATCTGGATTGACAGCTGCTGTGGCTGTTTAACTGAAGCCTGATGTTAGGACGTTTCAAGAGAGAAGCCTTGTTGTGGCTGTGTATTCAACTTGGAAGCTGGCTGACTTTCTCAGGACGATATTTCTGGGGTTGGTCACTTCGATGTTGTGGAAGTGTTGGTTGGTAAGATAGGGGTTGACTTGGGTTGTAGAAGGAAGGTGGAAGAGAAAAAGGAGTTTGCCGTTAATGCTGCAAATGACTGCTAAGAAATATTGCAGATCAAACAACTCCCATATAGGTTACATAACCAAAGTTTTCTTGCATTTGAAAGATGGGCTCGTGGGGCGGGTCCTACATATAAATACAAAGGAGTTTTCAAGAGAAGGAGAGTGAAGACAAGAACTCAGATGGCAGAGGTGATTGATGGGAAGTCTCAAATCCACACCGAGCCAGAGACTCAGTTGGTGGTCTTTCTTTAGAAAAGAAGAGTATAGAGGAGGGATCTAAAACTTTGATGGGAAGTTCAGGATGCTTGTCTAGAAGGAAAGATGAAGAGGCAAGGAAGTTTGCTACTTGAGGAAATAATTAACAGAGCTGTAGAGGTTGGTAAGGGGCTTGGGCTGTTTTTTTTTGGGGGGGTGGGGGGGAGACGTTTGCTAGAAAAGCTTTTGAGGAGTTTGAAAAGTGGAGGAAAGGATGAAGACGGTCATAATAGGGGAAGGCAGAGAGAGCTGGAATGAGGGTGGTGATGGACAGGATGGAGTGTTTGAAGGGGAGGATTGTGTAAGGGGTGGGTCTCATGATCTTTCCAATCTTCTGTAGATCTTAAGTGGGTTATGTAGTTGGTGTTTCTGTTAATCTTTTCAGGTTGTTGTAGGGATCAGATGAGTAAAGTTGTGTTTGAAATGTCTTAGTTTTCTTCTCTTGGGTGATATCTTATCACCTTCCTCGTTTACTTCATTTCTTTGTTATTTTTCAAAAAGCAAAAGGATTTTGGGAGGAGGATTGGTTGGGTCTTGGCAGGTTTTTCGAGTTATGTCCAAGACTTTACAGGCTGAGTCAAGGGAATGTCTCTATTGCTGATTGCTATGAGCTGAACCAAGGAAGAGAAATGTGAAGCCTAAATTTTAGAAGGCCTCTCCTTGATTGGGAGGATGAGGAGAGCGCGGAGCTTTTGGCAAAATTATAGTTGGTGGAAATTCAAGCAAAAAGTGATGTGAGAAGGTGGAAGGAAAGTACTAATGGTGTTTTTCTATAAAATCTCTTTATAAAGTCTTAGCAAGAGATCAGGTGGAGAAGTCGGATGTCAAGGGGATATGGGGGGCACCAATCCCCTCCCCCCTCCCCCAAGGGTGGAGGCTTTTGCTTGGATAGTGGCTTTGGGCAGCACTCTAGCCCAAGTTCATTTTACAAATAGAGGGGCTCAATTGGCAGGAAGATGCTATCTTTGCTTAGCTAAAGAAGAGAGTGTGATGCACCTATTTTTTGGCTAATGTTTCCTGAAGTATTTATGAGGATACTACTTCAGTCTCTCTACTCTTGATATATTGAACCCAAGAACCCCAAAAGATATCTTTGGTTGCTGGTCTACATTGAGGGGAAATAGGAAGGAAAAGATAGTTTGGAGCTATATCCTTTTGCTATTTGCTGGGAAATTTTGAAGAGAGAAATATAAGAATCTTTGAAGGCCTATGAAAGCACAGGGATCAAATTGTTTTCTCAAGTGGAAAGAGATTTAATGATTGGGTCCTGATTTTACCAGAGTTTGATGAAAATTTTGATTGTAAATTTTGGTCTTCCTTAGAGTTAGAATCTGTGAGCTGACTTCTTTGTATATTTTGTTTTATGTTCTGTATGGTGATTCCTAATCACCTCATGGATGTACTTTTCATTCCTATTAATAAGTTTTATTTCTTATCAAAAAATTATTATTTTTTGTTTGTTTACTTATTTATTTTGCTGACTAAAGCTTATAGCATCATTGATATGCTAAAGAATTGCCATGCCAAGTATCAAGTGTTGGCATGGCTAGACCTTTAAATTTTTAAGGATCCTTGTAACATTGCCATGAGTATCATGAAGGTGGAATTTGGAAAAACCCCAATTTTTTTCCTCTTGTGATATAGGGAGGAAAGTCTTTAACTTCTAGGATAACATATTATTTGTCATGTGACATTTTATATGTTATTCTAGGCTACCGCTACATGGTCCATTTGGAAGGAGAGGAATAACTGGATTTTTAATGATAAGAGAAGACCTGAAGAATTCGTAGAAACCATCAAGTGGAGGGTAGTAAATTGGGTAAAAGCACTGAAAATCTTTGAGCTGTTTTTCAACGATGATTTTCTAAAGGGCTGGGCCGGCTGGCAGCAGGTGGCAGATTCTTCAATAAATCACCCATTTTAAGGGAATGATCTCCAGCAGCCATATACCATTGGAAGCTGATTTTTGATGGTTGTGGCATTGGAAGTCCAGGACCTGTAGGAGGGGGGGGGGTGTAAGAAATGTAAATGATAAATGGGGATTTCATTTTATATTCTTGGGACCAATAGGAGTTGCAGATTCTACAGCAGCAGAGTTGAAAGCCTTACTTCAAGGCCTACAGATTTTATACAAGGATGAGTCTGGTCGGCATTATGGTTGAAGGAGATTCCTGGGAAGGCAATAGACTCATTAAAGGAGACACAAGGCACATGGCAACACAGACATGATTTGAGGAAGGCTAAAAATGGCTAGAGAACTGAGTCAATAACTACGCCACCAATACTTGAAGGGCCAGGGATTCCCCATAATGTGTAAGGCCTGGATAACACTGCAACACAACTCTTAAGTCAATAACTACACCACCAATACTTTAAGGGCCAGGGATTCCCTAAGGAGTAACAACCAAAGTTGAGCTTGATCAGTTGATCATTCCTTGAAGTGGGGAATTCCATTCCATGGAACAATAACTACACCACCAATACCTATTGGTCCTGAGAAGAGTGCCACCACCACACCCTGATGATTTCTAATCACGCCCCCTATGCCTGCCTTTCCTGGGTTACCAAAAGAACTCCCATCAAAATTTAGTTTTAGTTTGTTCAGTGCCGGTGGCTTCCATTCCTCACTCACAATTACTTTGGGTGCATCTGTTAGTGCTACTTCAGCCCAACTTCTTAAAATCTCATTTGTGGAGAAATTTTTGAATAGCTCCATGGTTTTCACTCAATGTGCAGTTCTGATTTTTATGGCTTCAATCACTTCTTCCTTTGATTTACTTTTTTCAGAGAAAATTCTTAGGTTTCTTTCCTCCCATATAGTCCAGGGGAGATGAGATTAGCATGGGGAGAATGGCTGGTCTCATTGCTACCCCTGTGAAAGCACATATGGGGATAAGGACCAAAGACACCATTGCCGAATCATATCTAGATATTGCTTCTCTTTTGTATTACCTCCCGACAAAACACTCTAGTTTTAGGAGTGGGCAACAGCCAAATTTCTTCAACAGGAAAAGTTAGTGGAGAAAAAAAATCAAAGGGTAGATTGGCAGAGAACATGAGAAAAAGAACAGAAATGGAGGCCATGGAATTCAACATATAAAATTATTTTATCCTGTCCAACGCTATTCAAAAGGACCAAAGTCATCATCCCTAAAATCCCTTCTTAGACCAAAATTCCATAAAATTCCAATAGGGCTCCAAGAAACAAAATGAGCAATGGGCTTATTTTTATAGAAAATAATGCTGCATTCTTGATTTAAACTACAATACAGGATTAGGATACTGCACGATTTCTAAGCCAGAAGAGGCTTTAATGATATCTTTATGAAGATGAAATAAATGTGAAAGAGAAAGAAGAAAAGTAGCGATATGCCGGAGTCTCACTACCTCGACCCAGTACTTTATTGGAGTCTCATTGACCAGGAGAGGGATATAATTGTCAAAAAGCAATCTACATAATTAAAGACAATTATAGAAAAAGATCCAGAATTATCTTAAACTTGTACCATCTCGTTTTATCCTAACAATGCAATTTGATCATGCTACTTATGAAATCTAGGGTGTGAAATCTTGAGCATATTTTGCTTCCTTGATACGTAATTACATATCAATACTTCATAACACATTAGGATAATTTAAGTAGGATGATGGTTGATTGTTTACATTGAGGGGAGTGTGAAATGCATAATTGCTCACCTTGGTTTACTTCTAACATTTGTCATCACAGGACATACAAAGGGCTCACTATACCATATTATACTGTTCTTTTTTTCTTCCGACTACTGTTGTTGTACAATTACCAATAGGTCAATTAACTATTTTTTTTCTCTGCCTTGTTATTTTGTGTGCCCCTTTAGCTTTACAGGATGTCAAATACCAAGGCTGCATTTTGTAAGAGTGCAAATGCAAATATGTAGTGTTCATGAAAATGCAA
The DNA here is from genome assembly GCF_056320005.1 of Nelumbo lutea. Classification (NCBI taxonomy): domain Eukaryota; kingdom Viridiplantae; phylum Streptophyta; class Magnoliopsida; order Proteales; family Nelumbonaceae; genus Nelumbo; species Nelumbo lutea. Next base: position 3,913,023 of record NC_142689.1, read on the forward strand.
ATTTGGTTTGGTTTTGCATTAATAAATTTTGTATTCTTACCAAACGAGTTTGGTTGTGATGGGTACAAATACGAACTCCAAGATTGGAAGTACAAATATGAACTCCAAAACTGGAATCTATCTTTTTTATATTGACCAACTTATAGTGCAGTTAGCTTCCATTTTTAGGAAGCTAATTTTGCTCTGATTTTGAATGCAAACATGTGAATAAGAACAAATTTACTGCCATTTTCAGTACAAAAACGAACTCCTACCAAATGCCTGCATAACTGAACTGGAGTGCAAATTCACTCCAGTTCAGTGTTTGCATTCTTACCAAACACAACCCAAATGACTATTTTGTTTAATACAGTTTTCTGCCCCTCTTTTGGGTGTTTTATGTTTGCTATTGTATGTGTATGAGCACATTTTCATGAGATGCTTGATGTTATTTCTTTGGTCACAAGGTACAATGCAATGATTTTTGAAGCACTTTCAGCCATCAAGGATCCCAAGGGAGCAGATATTAGTGCTATTATTGGCTTTATTGAGGTAAGGCAGAAATCTTTAGCATTATGTTGACCCAGGCTATCATTCTAAAAAAGAAATGAATTTCATAGAGTACTGGTTTGGACACACCCTATTTTTGATAAACTAGTACATCCCCTGAGTAAAGAGAGCTCTTGTTTTTGTAACCACTGAAGTTAATTAACAGAGATGTTTTCCCTATTTAAACAACCACTATTTGACCTTTTTTTTTTTTTTGATAAATAACAGAGACTTTTATTAAAAGATAATAATAGAAAAGGTACAAAAGGAGGGGTACAAATTCTTAACCCTCCCAGGAAAGCAATTCAAATTACAATGTTGCCCAAAAGAAATTAACTCTTCCCACCCCTTGTTTGGCCAATGAATCTGCCAAGGAGTTGGCACACCTCTTTATCCATAGAAACTTGACTTCCAAATTTTGGGTGAGATGTCTAACTTTCTTTTTTTCATTCAAAAACTTCCAGACTAGAAGTATCCTTCATCAACCAATTTATAGCCAACTTAGAGTCACCTTCCACTATCAATTTTCTGATATTTAACTCTTATGCTCTATTTAATCCTTCCAAGACAGCCAATATTTCAGCTAAGAGAGTCCCCCCATCCAATAGAACCAGAATACAATGCAGTAATTCGACCTTCATCATCCCTAAAGGCTCCCCCTATACCTGACAGAGCTGGATTTCCTTCACTACTACCATCAAAGTTTAGTTTAGTGAAACCTGAAACTGGAGGGGACCAAATTGGTTGGGATACATACTTTCTTGGAGCTGACCAAGCCACTTTTTTCCACTTCCTGATGATGTCTCCTTCTGAGTAATTTTCAATACTTTGCAAAGTTTTAACCCAATGGATCACCCTTATAGAAATCAGTTTAATGAGTACACCCTTATTTCTTTCTTTCCCATGAAAGGTCTGTTGATTCCTTTCCTCCCAGACTGTCCAACATACAGCTGCTCTTACATACCTCCACTGAAATTTCCCTCTCTTCTTCAGCCCCCTAATAGTAGTAGAATGAAATAGGCTTTGTACATTTGGGGGAGGGGTCCACCTGCCACCAAAAAGAAAGAAAAACCAACACCAGATTTCTGAAACAAATGCGCAAGAAACCAATAAGTGATAGCAAGTCTCACCATTCTTATTACAAAGGATGCACCAGTGTGGGGATAAACACCAACAAAAAACACTAATCAAATTACTATCCCTCCTAAGGGGGTCAATAACCACCCCCTCAAGGATATTTAGCAGGTCAGCAATGAGGTTCAGTTCCGGTTCTCCAAGGGCCCTTCTAAAACCCAAATTCCAATCAATGGTTGAACTAGAGGCGGTCAAAACAGTGGAGACTGGCTTATTTTTAAACTGTGATAAAGATTACAAGGAAGGGAAAAGCTCTTTTAGCGGAGCGCTTCCCACCCAAACATGATCCCAAAATTTCACGCGGTTACCGGAGCACATATGATACCTGATTAGAGGAAGAAAAGAAGGAAGTATGGCATGAATTGATTTCCAAGGAGAAGCTCGCGTAGCCCTAGTTGAAACTCCATAACAGCTATACTTTGGTTTGTCAAAGGGAGATGTATCCAACCTTTTTAAATAGATACATGTCGAAATATCTACATCATATCATTTGATCTTTTGATTTTTAGAACATTGACTTAGATGCTGTGGCTCAATCTTTTGCTAGTTATCTGGGTTGCTTGCATGTTATGGTGCCCCTTGAATTGTCCATTGTTTAGTGTCTTTTGAGACAATCCTAATGACAAAGTTAGTGACAGTCAAAAAGCTTTTTGGAGGGAGATCCAAAATTATTGTTTGAGAAATTCACTCATTAGCTGCTTATGTTTTCTCAAGAGATGTGGACTTCAAGCATGTTCTAGTCTAAGAGGCACACCATCTTTTTGTATTTGATTCTGAACAAATGCTATATTTACATGTGACAAGGCCCACAACTGCAATTTCATGAATGCAGCCATCATCCTCAATGAAGTCCAGTACTCCAATCCTAAAGGTCATTCATTACCCAGTGCTGATCCTGGATTGAATATAGAACTAACCTTGGAGTAACTGCTTTCAGACTCAAACTACATTCCCATGTTTGTCAGCCCGAGATTTCACCATTCTAAGAAGCAAACGTCCCTTGATGAAATCCACTCCTCTGATGGTTAAAATTACTGCATTAAAAAGTTCATTCTCTTTTACTTGATACCATTTTATTTCTGGTATTCACCAAAATAAGGAAAAAGTTTCTTTAACCAGTGAAAATTCACGGATGCTACCAATCCAGCTTTTGTACATTAATGTAGAGGTGGTTCAAATCAGCAACCAGCAACCACTTTCCATGCATTATGTTTTCCAGGATTAGGAGCACACTTTGGATGGAACACTAGGGCATCATGGATCCATTTATCATTAGCCTCTTATGCAGATTTATAATCAATCACTGAACTAAATGTTGTTATTTAATTACTCATCATTTGTGAGGTTGAAAAGATGATTTGTATATTTCATGCTTTGTTAATATTTATGCAGCAAAAGCATGAGGTGCCTCAAAATTTTAGAAGGTTGTTAAGTTCAAAGTTGAGAAGGCTTGTTGCACAGGAGAAGCTTGAAAAGGTGATGGTTTTCTCTGTCTCTCACTGCAACATTTTATTTACTTTCAGACCATGATGTGCTTTCCTCTTACTATGCACTCCACCTTGCCATTACATGTGTGACTTGTTCTTGGTTGTGTCTTGTTCCATCATATATTGTTTAGACCCTTGTAATCCAGTTCTCTAGATTGTACAGCAGTGCTTTGCAAACGGTGTTGCATGAATACTGACACAGGAGATGAAACCTGATGCATGTCCAAGAGACTGACTTGGAAAGATGAGAAACATGGACATTTATACGGAAAAATATATACCATTAAAATAGTTTACACTTTTTGAATCCTATCATTATATACCTGCAAACAATGTTGCCTTTCTTACTATGTAATGTTTGATATGGAAAATGGCATATTCATCTTGTACGTTACCCGCTCATTTATGTCAAATAAGCCAAGAGATCAAAGGAATGTTAAATAGAAGTATCCTCAAGAATCTATGGAGTGTTGGACCTTGTTGCATGTCTGACATGAACACATCATCCATTTAGGAGAGTCCATGTAAAACTGATTTAAAGTTCATTGAATGCTCAATTCTCTCTGGTAACTAAATACTTTAGCTACACTGCAGACCTTGCATTTTTTGGTGTTAGTAGCAAGTTCTACAAAATTAATGATCCTTGCACATCTGCCTGGTAGCTCTAGGTCTTGTTTAGATGCTTAGATATTCCATCAGGAATCTGTAGGAAATTGTCTGGGCTCTGGATGTACTTTTCTGGTTTAGTTTCACATGTAAGTCTTGTTATTATTGAAAGGTTGAGCAGTTATAGATGTCTCAAATACTAAAGGTTGACTTTTTGCTTTGTCTTTTAGTGAATAAAATCAAATAGTAGAACATTGAAGGGTATAGTAATCTATCAAACTTCAGCTTCAGCAACTAAGGAGCTCAAACCTCCTTAAATACCTATTACTAAAGGACAAAGACACAACATATATTTCAAAGGAAAAAAAATCAAATAACAAGTGCAGAAGTCAGGAAGAAGTTGCAGTAATGTAGAGAGGGAAGAAGAACAGAGGAAGAGAATGAAGAGAAAGAGCATTCCAATCGTGGGTCTCAACCTGAGATCCCACTAATTTATATAAAACTCCTCAAACTGAACATAATTACAATTCTGCAGTCTAATTTACATAAACCCAGCCCAGTATGGCATAGTTTCTGGAAATCTGGAATCATAATGCTATACTTCCTCCACAGTATATATATTAGTCCATTAAATGGTCAAGACCCTTGTACACGAAGGAGCTATATAATGAGCATACAAGATAGGTAATGGGCATACATTTCTTTACAAGTACAAGATGTCTTGATAAATATCTACTATAAGACAACCAATGGAGTGATGCTCCAAACCACTTCCCCTTTCCCACTGATTCCTGCTAATTGCAATTCCTGTAACAGCTTCAACATCAAATCTGGAAAGTATCCTTTCCATCCAAAAGTTGCCAAGACCAATTCCCATATCACTCTTGAATAATCACAGTGCAGGAATATGTGATTTGAGGATTCATTTACTAGGGTGCAGATGACACAAAGTGTACTGTTTGATCAACATTTAAGCAATAATTCCCATCTCGCATATTCAAAGTGTCAAACCACTAGTCCACCCACCTTTACCACTCAGGTTGCTCCATTCCTCAGTGGAAGCCCAACATTTTTCCCCTTTTGGAGGTTGAAAGTAAATGCAACCACAAGTAGGGAGTTATGAAGAAAAGCAAGGTTGTCGGTAGAATGCTTTACAGAGTAGTGGAAAGGGATGTTGACAATATCTGTGTTAACTGTTTCTTTATCTTATCTTCTAAAGTTTAATTGAAATGTAGGTTCAGAACTGCTACAAGATAAAAAAGGATACTTCATTCGGAACAAGGACACCAACTCTAAAACAAAAAGACAACCGACCAAGGCAATTGCAAAACCCTGGATTCATCACATCTGCTGACACCATAGAGGAAGCTGCACTTGCTGCTGCCTACAAGATTGCTGATGCTGAAAACAAGTCATTTGTGGCAGCTGAAGCAGTTAAGGAGGCCGAGAGGGTTTCAAAGATGGCCGAGGAGACTGATTCATTGCTACAGCTAGCAAAAGAGATATATGAACAATGTATTGCTGGCACTTCATTTCTGCTGTTTTCCATAATTTCTTCCATTTTTTCCTTGGATGATGATCCATCATTTTCTTCTTGATACAGGTTCACGGGGTGAGATTGTGCTCATGGCATAAGCATTGGTTTAAGGCATGATTAAAGTAGTATCTCTTGTACTTATTCTTCATAGTTATCTTTTGCAGATGATTTTTGTGTTACTTTTTTTTTTTTTTTCTTATGGGGTGTGTTGTGTTCAAACATGAAGCTTTGTTGCATTCCACAAGCCGCCAAAAGGACAAAAAGTTATATGTCAAAGCCCTAGAAACCCATTAGCATAAACCATGTTTAGAGCCCAAGAATTCAACTTGATTCCAAGGTCGATTTAGTCAAATCTACTTGATGGCTTGTTAGTCAACTTAGTCAAGAAATAGTAATTATAATTATGATGTTGGAAATTTATTGCAGGAGCAAATTCTCAAATTTATAAAGTAGTTAAGATATGAAAATTGATGGCACATTGAGTGCAGGCTAATTTTTTTCCTAGATGAATTGACCAACTAGTTTATTTACAGAAGATGAGTTGTTAAACTGTTTGCCCTCAAAATTCAATTAAGTTGAGTTGAATCAGAAAATACTTTTCTCTTTCTCCTTGTGTGTTTTCCATGATGGACATGTTAGTGAAGGCTTCACTAATGTGGCTGTTCCATCCTTCAGAGTCAACAATGACAACAACACAACCTCTTTCTCCTCAGCAGAAAAGTGAGAAGTTCGAGATCATCATAAAACCTACTATCTCAATATCCCAAGCCAAAATGCTTAGGCGGTGTTCTGTTTATGAATTAACCCTTGACCTCTTTGGTAGATTTAAATTTTGAAATATTTGAAATTTTTCTACTTGGAATTGTAGTATTATTGCCATAAAAGCATCAAGAATGGTACTGCTATCACACCTCAGCTGTTATTAACAAGAGTTGCAACTAAAGAGAAGGAAACCTAGTAAGGTCTCTACCTGCTTGCAGCTTGCAGCCGGGGGCTTGGAATCGAATCCCTCCTCCCTCCTTCACTGGGATTTAGAAAGCATCAGTGGATATGGACTAATACTCATTCTATATGAACTGAAAAAGTAAAACAAAATAGAAAACTATATAAACAAATAATTAATTAATCATTAACATTAGTATTTTTTAAGTTTAAAGAGGTTTAGTGAAATATGAACGTTTTTATTCTTGTAGCATTTTTGAACATTTCTGAAGCTTATTGCAGTGAGGTCATGTTTGGGACTGCTTAAGTTAAAAATAAGTGCTTATTCGAATAAATACTTATTTGCATTTGGCACGTTTGGTAGTCTTTTTCTCTAGTAAGCACTTAAAGAAGCGTTTGTGACTATTTTGTTTTTCATCTTCTTTCAAATTTTCAAAATATACCCCTATGAAAGTACTTTTATTAAATTATTTTTATAGAAACACTTGTGGAAGTACTTTTATAAAATTCAACCAGGCATAATTTTAAAAGTGGTATTTTAAAATTCAATTAGGGATAATTTTGAAAGAAAAAAAGTGCTTATTGTATAAGCACTTGAAAAAATCTGAAAATTTGGGCTTAAAAAATAAGCCCTTATTTTTAAAATAAGCATCTATTTCAGATTTATTTCCCAAATACCAATAAGTGCTTAATGGTCCAAATAAGCACTTATTTCGAATAAATACTTATTTTTAAGCACTTTCAAACATGGCCTAATTCACACTTCACATAAGATATCGAGTATTGGTGTGTTTGATGCATTTGTGGGATTCATATGAGTTCCTTTCCCCTAGCGTATTTTACTCAAACTCCTTAAAGCTTTATAGGCTTTTTATTTATTTATCAATTGTTTTTGTTCTTTATGCTTTATCAGTGACTTTGAAACGTACATAAATTGATGGAAGAGAACAAATAAAGAAGCAGTTTATCGTCAACGAATATATTCTTGTTAATCTACCAGAAGAGTTGGGCATTAACAAAACGTGCTGTCAATATCTCCAGTCCACAGTTCGTCGACTTTATCTCTATATGCGATTCATTAATCCATTAGACTCGGTATGAGAAGGTGAATATGTATAATGTAAATAAGAAAAGGTTTTGCACTGTATATGTTTGTATTTGCATTCTTTCTTATGGCTGTTTGGAAGGACTATAAATATAAATATGTAGTGTAAATATATATATATATATATATATATATATATATATATATATATATATATAATACAAAATACAAGGTTTTGTATTATATATATTATATTTGTACTTCTTCCAAACTAAGCCCATCTGATATTTAAATTTGCACTCTTCCCAAAATGAGCCTTTAGGGTCAGTTGAGAAAGAGTACAAATACAAATATGTACAATATAAATATATGCAAAATAATACAAAATACAAGATTTGCACTCTATATATTTGTATTAGGCTCAGTTTGCTTTTGCACTATATATTTGTATTTGTACTCCTTCCAAACTGAGCATTAGGCTTAGTTTTGAAGGAGTGCAAAACTGCAAATACAAAATGTAGAGTGCAAAATCTTATATTTTGTATGTATTTGCATTGTACATATTTATATTTATACTCTATCCATACTTGGCTTTAGGAAATATGAATCTAATTTGATGTGGAACCCCGTTCAGTTTGATTAAAATCTTAGTCCAATAAATTTTTATTATTTTATATATATAATTATATAAATACACTAAAATTATTATACATATAAAAGGTTTTTAAAAACATTTAAATTTTTTGATCATTTTAAACACAATAAAATAATTATGGATTAAATTTGAATTCGATCCAAAATCTGACATAATAATTAGATGCAGACGCAGATATAATTGGATCTGGAAAAAATCCCTGATTAGGATTTTAAATTCATGAACCACTAATCAGGAATTTAGGATGCCAAATGCAAAACGTCGTCTTCACATTAACTACTAAATGACATTCACTAACCTAAAATGCAACTTAACTGCCAAATTACTGCTGAAACCAATGGCAAAGTAATTGAAGATATCCGTCACCTCCACCTCCAGACATGGACGTGTTAAGATGGAATACCAAGGCCTCTCATTGGATATAATGACAGAATTAATGCCCCACCAAATAAGGCAGTGCAGTGTGGTAACCATATAACAATGAAGGCATAATGAAGCATTGAACCCCCTCGATGTGGTCAATGATCAAATGATAATAACATCATTAAAATGAAACTCGAAAATGGATTTTAACCTCGGATTCCAATTTGTACGAGCTATACATCGATGACACAGCCCTGCAAAGTTTGAATAATGCTCAAATGCCTGACTAACATGGCAATTATCACCGATGGCGTTACTTGCATAAAAAAGAAGAGCAAATTCAAGTTGAGAATGGTTAACATGGCAATCCGCATAACATGTTGCGAGTGTTTAGAAACCTCCAATAGGGAAAAAGAGATTTGCTCAATACTAAACTAAAGCTAGTGGGCTAATAGAACTTAATTACTCAATATTGATTAGAAAGTATTGTCTCTCAAGATCTTGCCACTGTTTATGAAGTACGACAAGATATAAATGATGGTAATTCGGCTTTAGTTAAGTAATTAAATAGAATATTGGAAGGGGGGGATAATAAATTGTTTATGACTAACAAGAATGACTTTCTCATCAATTGTTTAGATGATCAGGAACACATAAGCAAAATACAAATTGAAACAAAGGCAACATACTAATAGAAACAAACCCACTTTAAGGCATTATCAAAATTAAGCTAAGCTAGAAATGCTAGCCTAAATATTATGCAAGAATCAACTACTACCATAAAAGACACAAAAGGCCTCCAAACATACAATTCCACCTCTGGCAAGCATGCATGTATAGACTGCAGAATGAAGTAAGAGACCAAGCACCCCAATGAAAAGTGAAAATGAGAAAAAGGAAAAAGTTTTTCATATTTCAATCTTATTTCAGTTGTAGCTACACATTTGCTCAACATTCCAAACTCACCTACGCACAGGCTATAAAAAGTCACAAAACCCTGTTGTCTCACATGCTCAGTAACATCTTTTTCCTAAATCATGGAGAAAAAGAAGCACGGCTATGAATGCAATCCACAATGGTTCAACAAAAACAGCCAGAAATACTTCCACTAGTCCATGCAATAAATGAACTAAGGTTCAATGGAGCTGAACTACAAGAGTACAAGCCCAAGTTCCGATGGTTTCAGGCTGTGTCTTATCCGATAGTTGTAAAGATAGTAGTGAAGTTGGCCATCACCAGGTCCAAATTTCAATTCCTTCAGAAAAGATTCATTCTGCATGACATCTAATGCATTGAAGACATCATAATCCCTCTGCTTTGCCACAATAAGTGCATCATTCATCAACTGAAGTAATGGCGTCTGTGTAGCAACATTGTAATATGAATAAGCAGCCTTCAAAGTTGAATAGTTCTGGTTACCAAGGATGGATGATGGAAGGGTGTAGAAACTGCAGAAGTCAGTAATCTCGTGGGTCTCGGGGCTCTCAACCACATAGCTGTCCACAACATTCTCATTTGGTAGAAGCCAATGTTCAACATCATTCTCATCAAAATCTGGTGCAACAATAAACTGCTTCAAGTAGTTCCTAAGCAGACGGGTAACTGCAGGGACATCACGCAGCTCCATTTTTCTGAAACCAGGAGTAACAGTTGAATCTGGTAACTTGTAAAGCTTTATAGTTCGACTTATTGTCATCCTTGCACCAAGCCTAGAGAAACCAACATCAATAAGTTTCTTAGGATTTAATGACCTGTGCCAATATTGGCAGGTCGATATTGGTGTAGGAAGAACTACCCCGGCTGTATAAGCTGCCTGCCAAATATTCTCCAAATGAACCCTCCTGGTAACCTCCTTAATCATGACGGGTGCGAGCCTCTTTGATCTAAGCTTCTTATGAACACACAAAAAATTAATTTCAGCCATGTTAACAACATCATCACGGGCCCTGATCTTTGCAGGAACACCAGTAATGAAGGCTACAAGCTTCTTTGAGACCTTGACACGAACACCAATGTGCCAGCTTTTGTAGTAGCCAGGAGGGCGAAGAGCCCAGCGCAGGAACTCCTTGGAGTAATTGAATCTGAACATGTTCTCATCATCTTCAACATAATTGTTGGTAAGAAGATTGTATACCTCAGTACAGGTCTCGTCATTGTCGATGTCGCAAGTGGTCCATTCATAGGGACCTGGAAGGTTGTAAGGTTCTTGCTTGACTTCAGACAAGGGCGTTGGAGGTTCAATAGGACCTTCAGGTAAGCTTGTATCTCCAAGATCTTTAAATTGCCCAACAGGTTGAGTTTCCCAGAACTTATGTCTCTTCCCCAAAGAAAGCGATTCCTGAACCTTTCGGGCTAGGGTTTCAATCGAGTTTTCGTTCTCAGGAGCTGAATTTGCATCAGGATTAGACTTCGAGTTTTTGCTGGGAGGCCCGGATGATTTATTGCTATCAACCATTGCAATGATCTATCGACAAAACTGTAATCTGTAAACAGGCAGACTAACAATGAAATCCTACTTTGTCCCAATAGGATCTAAGATAACAACTTTGGAATAAAGGAATTCAGAGGACAGTAAAAAAATGTATATCCTTTTCACCGATCAAAGCAATGAAGATTAAATAAAGTCCTAAATTTCCGAATTCTTTTAAACGCGACCATTTCAAAAAAAAAACAAGAAAAAAAAAAGAGAAAAAATAAAAAAAGCAGAGAACAAAACAACAGCTGTAGAAAAGATCTGCAGAGACTAATAAAACAGAGGCACAATTAACTCCGTAAAAAGCAACTTACAAGATTTTGAATAGGCTTTGATTTTTGCACCTTGACCCTATAGCTTCCCGCAAGTGCAAACCGAAGTTCAAATCTGTAGAAACCAGAGAGAAGTATTTATTTCTGTTTCTTTCCTTTTTCTTTCACGTTTAAGTTTTATCAAATGCGAATCGTTCTTTGGTTTCTAGGTTCCTTCGTCCTCCACAAGCAATCAAGCAATAGGGCTTTGTTTTGGGAATCTAGGGTTTCTATGCTAGGCTTCGAGAGACCGCAACAGAAAGCCGTCGGGTCCATGTGCAAAGCATTTATTTTTAGTGAGCTTCATGAATAAACCTGCTGGGCGTGATTGATAGCTCAGGAATTATAGATGGAATTTATCGTCTATTAGCCAGAGAACAACAGACCTGGCGTTCACACGTGGCAACTCAACCAGACTACACAATCTACACTCTACTGTGTAAGCAGAACGTCAAGGTCAAGCTGAAGGCAGAAGCAAGTTGATGGGGATTGGGACGAGAAATGGTTACAGAAACAGCATTTTGCTTGAGAGAGCCCCCTTTGTCACGTAAAGTTTTCAGCACCAAATGTGCTCCATCTCAGAACCCTAATCCAGATATCATCGTAGTCGCCTCAAATAACGGATCTGTTGCTCATAGTCGATATCTTCGTGCATCTCTTCATTTGTGAGTCATTGAATTTCATTGCCTCATCTGCGTTCATTCTAGTTATGTTTATACTCGGTTACTATACTGCTGGAATCACATAATCGTGAATTAGACTTTTCGGTGCTGATACCGAACCTGCAACTCTGCAAGGTTCCAACCTTTACGAATTCACATCCTTCTCTTGGAATCCTACTATGCGTTGTTTTGTGATAAACCGTGGACTCCATGATAACGCACGTAATTTGTTGGTTATCGTTGCTTGTTTTTCGTGCCTTCCTTCCTTTTTTGTTATGTTACTGCTATCATTTAAACCATGATAACAGTTGCATTGTAACTTCTGCTTTGCTTGAAAAGGTTATAATTACAGCTCTTTAACCTGTCAAGGACCATTCAGAGCAGGACTTCTGCTCCTAAATAACATTGCCATGTAACTGAGAACAATGGTGCCTGTTAGGACCAATTTTGATTAGATCAATATTTTGAAATCTAGACCGCAGTGGCCTGTCAAACAGTTAGGTTGTCAACCAACTAGGATTTTGCTGTCTTCTGTTTGACATTCCTGCAACAATCTGCCATATCTGCATTACTCATCCATGCACCCCTTTAAGTTCATTTCCGCAAAATCTGTCTTCTCTCAACAAACTTTTACCAAAGAAACTTGATTTTGATTTGCTTCTCCTTTGTCTCCATGAGATGGATTACACAGATGATTTGTTTTGAAGAAAATCTTACCTCATATGTTGTCAAAGGACCAACAAGCACAGATGTTAATAATGCTCTTGGTGAAGTACATTCCATGAATTTGTCAGCCAGTGGGGCTTAGCTGATATATGTCCATCAGGTTCTGTTGTTTCTAAATCAACCTTTATTTGATTTTATTTGCATTAGCAGAGTATTATAGAACAGGTGCACAATTGGTAACATACTAGTCTGTGCTGGATTTATATCAATAAATCAATACAATTCATTGTAGAGGAAGAGCCATCTATCAATTAATTCTCTATAACATCTGAAGTGCACCTAAAGATGAAGACGCATACCTCAGTTTATTGCTTCTTTAATTGGAGAAAATATGGAAGGAAACAAGAGATAGCTTCAATAATATGAGAGCACATAAGAAATTTGTGCAATTCATAGTAGCTTAGTGGAAAAGGCTTAGATGATAATGATGATGATTAACTTAGTGGAAAACAGGGACATGAGAACAACTCTAAGTAAAGTAATCGAGTGATCCGTGAAATATAACTCTAACTGGTTTTTACCCTATTTCAGTTGAATAGTAACATTCTTCTCTAGCTTGTTTATTTATCCTTGAATTAATCTGAAGAGATGGTACTAAGATCCTTAGCCTTTTGCCAAATACACTTTTAATGATCTTCAACAAAAAAAGAAATAACAGTGACCAGATAATGGATTATACATGATATATTATGGTTGTTCTACATGATTATATTGATCAACTCGACCTTTGCCATTCTCCCCATCTATTATTTGTCTGTATTCAAAATTCCAATGTTGATAGCAAAGAGGATTTAGAAGATGAGAGACTTTCTTTTGGAACCTGGGACTGTAAGAAAGACCACTTGACTATTTGGCCAAAAATGTTCAAAAGTAAAGAAGAGGATTATACTGCTTTATTCAGGTCCTTTGGGATTTGAGGATTCAGTCAGAGCAGAACTATTAGCAGCCATACAAGGAGTGTAACTCACAAATCAGTTAGGAGTAGGACAGCTTGTTATAGAAGGGGACTCCAAGGTGGTGGTGGGGTGGTTGCAGAACCCTGAGGAAACTATATGGTGCTACAGAAATGAAGTCAAAAAATTTAAGTGGCTGACAAGGAATATGTCTGTTAGTACACAATGGGTGGGGAGATCAGCAAATGCTTTGGCTGATGGCTTAGCTAAGAAAGGGACAAATAGGGAAGTTTTGTTTTGGGCTCAGCTGTAATGTTCATCTTTTCCTTTTCCTTTTAAGTTTCTTTGTAATCAGTTGAGAGAGGCTGCAGCTCACACCTCTCCACGGTCTGCTGTATTAGAACAAGGTTGGGTTGAGTTAGGGTTAGGGTTGATTTTTGCCAACCTGACTTCACTTTAGGTTTGGCTAAGGTTCACCCCTTGGGCAACCTGACCCAACCTGAACCCGATTCTACTATTACTTGTGTACATATGTACTTCTGCATACTATAATAATGCATTTGTCTTAATTTTTAAGCCTCTAACCCTATCATAGATCATAATAGACTTTAATCATTTGAAACATCTTTTTCACCTTTACGTAAAGAACCAATAAAAACATCAAATAAGGAAACACCAATACAAAATATGGTCATAAAGTTTAGGTCTCTTAGTCAAAGAATAAGAGAATTTGAGAGATTTTATGAGATTTTAACAGGATGATAGAAAGTTTTGGTTGGGTTAGGTTTGAGGGATTTTAGGTTGGGTTAGGGTTGGGGGTTCAGAACCTCAGGTTGGGCTAGGGTTGACCTTAACCCGGCCTGAATTGCCACCCTAGTTAGGTATGGAAGAGTGTGTTTGAGAAATTCCTCTCCTTTAAGAAAATGGCATTGGAGATTCCCCTAGTTAGGATGCAAGAGTAAATGCGAGAGAAACTCTCTTCCCCTTGAAAAGTAATTTCCCCTATTTTTTTCCCGCTTTCCTCCACTTTATCCATTATCATGCTCTTTCGTGTACTAGAGTCAGACTTTGGGAAGATGTCGGGGAGACGTGCTTTTAAAAGATAAATTCCAAGATTTGTAATCCATCTTACTTAACAAAGTCTTCTCTCTTTGTGTCTCTTTCTGTTCACATGGGTTAGTTTGGGAGTTGGGTCTCAAGAGATGACTAAGAGACCATGAGATAACATTTCTTAGCTCCTTACTTGAGTCATTGAAGGGAGTCTGTCTGGATATTGAATATTAAAGGATATTTTTTCCTGTCCTCAATTAGTCCTTCTCATCATCTAGTGTGTCCAATCAATTCAATTTGGAAAGGACCTATTCCACCAAAAATTAGAGCTCTCTAGTGGGAGGTTGATCATGACAAAATTAACTCTTCAAGAATCTTCAAGGGAAAAACCTTACTAGCATTTGTCTTCTCATGTTTGCCCTTTGTGTTTGGCAAGTGAGAAAATATGTTCCATCTATTAATCTCCTACCATTTTTCTTCCAAAATTTGGGAGTTTCTTTTCTCTTTATTTGGTTGTAGGTGGGCCCTCCATTGAATCTACAAAGCCTATTCAGCTCTCCCTTCTCTCCAGCCAAAAGAAAAGGCAAAATTATGTGGAGATGCACAGGAGCAGGTACTCTTTGATGTATTTGGGAAAAAAGAAACCCAAGAATCTTCAGAGGCAAGAGTAAGAACGAAGATGCAGTATTAGAAAGCATAATGGTAAAGGTTAGTAATTGGATAAAAACTTTGGAGGCTTTCAAGCAGTTCACCATAAATGGCATACTCAAAAATTGATATTGGCGGCCCATGGTGCACCCCCCCCCCCCCCGGATATGAGATTGAAACATTCTAGCACTCTTTTGAGGTCTTATATGGGAAGGTGACTCAATTAGGGCAGAATTATGGACAGTGCTACATGGTCTAAGGCTGACCAAAACTCTCAACTACAAATAGTAGATTGAGAGGTAATTATTTGCATGGATCAGGAATAACAAAGGGGTGCATGGCACTTAATCAACGTACTTATTTTTTTTCTTTTATTAATGGGACTACACAACTGGGGGCAGGAGGACAGGGGGAGCCCATCCCCCAAACCCTGGAGAAGGTGGGACTCAATCCCAAGTCTCCACTAGAACCAGCTAGAGGCCTTACCAACTGAGCCAAATGGAACCTTCCATTGTACCTAAATTTTATACATAACAACAAAACTGTTTTGCTATTACTGACATATGGTTGTTCTACTTCATACATCATACAAACTTATTGCTACATGCTTCTGCCTGCATCTTGTGTGTCATTTTCTTGTTAGAAGAAATGATAGATAAAGCCAGAAACAGGAAATTGTGCCCCACTCCGCATACTGAATGGATATGGGACCTGTATTAATGTTCTGTTCATCATGTGGTACTGGTGCAATATCTGTTGAACCTCAAAGTTGTACTGTCGGGTAAATGGATGACACCACTAGCTCCATTTTTGTTGTTTGATAGTTGAACTCATTGTATGAAGTGCCATAATGACACATTGATACCTCGGATCTCCTTCAGTAACAAATCAACACTATGAGTTGAGTGTGCAGCAGCACCAGGGATGGATGCATATGCATTATGAGAAGGAGCATTAATGGTTACCCTGATTACCTGGTCTGCCCTTCCACAGCTAATTAATCTGGATCCAATAATCAATAATCATTCCTTAGTGAAGGTTGAAGCTCAACTCAAACTCAACCAACGTGACCCAATTCTAGCACAGGTTAGGTACTTGGATTGAATTTTTCATGCCTCAGATTTTGTTAGGGTTCAAAGACGATCAATCAGTTCAACTGTGTTGATCTCCGATTTAGGTCTTACAGGAAGCCAACCCAATAAGAGCCCAACTTTTTATGTATTTTCAAATATTAAAAATTAAAACTGTACATCAGAGCATTGTATTATTGTTTTTTACTTCTCATTTTGCATGCAATTCCCTGTTATGTTTCTTTCCTTTCCCTGCATGGTAGCATTTGTCAATTGCTTTAGTCCATAGAATTATTCATTGCACAAAAATTGTGTGTTTTGACTGCAAATACAAATTTCGCATGAATAAAGCTCTTTTGCAGCAGTCAGCAAACACTATTGTACATGGTAACTGTGATGTATACAATGTATAGGTTGTATACACAGCATACAACATTGTGACTGTACATGTCAGCTTATGTGTACAACAAAATACAGATTATTGTTAGTGAATTAATTTATGAAACTCCTTGCCTTCTAGATGATGATTCATCATTGTGGAAAACAGATACATGTTAAACCTTTTTTTTTATAGGTTAGAAAGCACAAGTCTGCATTAAATCTAGCACGAATAAGACATCAGCCAACAATATGAAAGTCCCTACTAAAGAAGGGGAAGAAATAACTGCTATCAGTACCTGAAAATCATTTTCAACAATTGTGGACCGTCGGGTGTCGAGGCATCCAGCCCAATCAGCATCTGTATAGGCCATAAGATGAATGAGAGATGATGAGGAGAAGAATATCCCATGTGACTGTGTGCCCCGTACATATCTTATAATCCGGTGGAATGCAGATAAATGTGGTTGTCTCGGAGAAGACACAAACTGACTTACTATCTGAACTGCATAAGATATGTCCAGCTGAGTCATGGTGAGATAGATTAAAATGCCCACTAGTTGACGATAAAGGGTAGGATCTTCAAGGGGAGACCCATCATCTTTACTGAGTTTCAGATTCAGTTCTAGTGAAGTGTCCACAATCTTAGAATCACTAAGATTTGTCAGTTTAACTAGATCAGCTGCATACTTCTATTTAACAAAGTAGCCTCGAGAATTTCTGTTCACCTCAAGGCCCAAGAAATATGTCATTCATCTTGAAGGATTTACTAAGTAAATGTTGTAGCCTAGAAATTCCTTCTATGTCATCCCTTATAATGAGTATATCATCAACATAAAGGAATAATATCATTACTCTTTGCTTCCACCTTAGGGTGAACAAGGAGTAATAAAAAGAACTCTGAATAAAGCCAGCATCAGTGATGACAGATTTGGACTTCTCAAAAGCCCTAGGAGCTTGCTTCAGGCCATAAAGTGACTTATTCAGATGACAAACAAGTTGCGGATCTGCACAATATCCCGGAGGAGGCTTCATGTAAACTGTCTCTTTCAATTCCCCATGGAGAAAAGCATTCTTGACATCCATTTGATGAATTGTCCATTGTTTGACTACAGGCACAGCCATTAAAAGTTGTACAGTGGTCATTTTAGCTACAAGAGCAAAAGTCCCATCATAGTCTATCCCATATTCCTGTTTGCAACCCTATGCAACAAGCCTATCTTTGCATCTACCTAGGCTTCTATTAGATTTTAGTTTCATAGAATAGACCCATCGGCTTCCTATGAGAATTGTCTCAGGTGGTGCTTTGATTAGGTCTCAGGTATCATTCTCCAGAAGAGCTTGAATCTCAAAATCCATTGTATCTTTCCAGTGTGGTTCTGCTACAGCCTGCTGATAAGATCAGGGAATGTCTGTGGTAGATAAAATGGCAAAAAATGAGCTATGGTCTGGTGAATAACCATAACGGTTAGGTGGACGAGAAATTCTAGAGGAATGGCGTAAAGTAGGAGCAATAGGTTCAGAGGGAAGGTCTTGAACACTTACTGAGGCAGTTGGAGTGACCGGATCAACAACTGGAGGCGGAGTAGAGGGGGGATGGAGACTGAAGAAGGTCGTTGCTTCCTGAAGTAGGTCTGAAGTTGTTGTGGAGGTGACAATGGAGTATCCGATATACCTGTAGAATCAAAACTATGTAGCAAGGAAATAGGAGTTGGGAACTTCACAATATGTTCAAAAAATGACACACTTTCAAGAAAAACTATATTACGAGAAATTCAAAGACGACAAACCAAAGGTTCATAGCAAAGATACCCTTTATGTTTAGAGCTATACCCCATAAAGGCGCACAAAGCTGCTTGTGTAGTTAACCTTGTGCCTTCATGGGGTGGAAGGTGGACAAAACAAGCACATCCAAATACTCTGAGCATGGATAGGTCTGGGGATTTGTGGAAGAGGGATTGAAAAGGAGAGGAGTTGTTCAAAACTGATGACGGAAGATGATTTATGAGATACAAAACAGTGCTGGCCACCTCCACCCAAAACTAAGAGGGTACGTGGGAATCCTGTAAAAGGGTTCTGACTACACTCAAGATATGCCCATTTTTCCTTTTTGCAACCCTGTTTTATTGTGGGGTGCCTAGACAAGACTTTTGGGTTTGAATTCCATGTTGTTTTAAGTAGTTTTGGAAATCTCCATCAATATACTCTCCCCCTGAATCCGATCATAGCATACAAATTCGGGCATCAAACTAAGTGGCAACATAGGTGTGAAAGTGTTGAAATACGGAGTACACTTCAGATTTCTTTCGAAGAAAATAGGCCCAAGTGAAACGAGTGCAATCATTAATAAATGTTACAAAATATTTAAAACCCATCCGTGAGACAACTAGAGACGACCAAACATCACTATGTATTATTAAATAAAAAGGGACTGTTGCATGTTCAGAATGAGAAGGAAAAGGCAAAATATGACTCTTACATAAGCTACAAGTAATGTAGTCTTTATTCACATTTTTAAGAAAAACATTAGAAACAGGTAAACTGCTAGAGGAAAACAAATGATCAAGTTTCTTAGAAAAAGGATGGCCTAGTCGTTTATGCCACAACTACCAATCTTTATTACAATTAACAGATTCAAAACTAGAAATAGTAGAAATTAAACATGAGGTAGAAGCAGACACAATTTTATTCTTCTCAAATTCTAGAACAAAGAGTCTTCCCAATCTACGCCCCTTCCCCTTCACCTCCCCAATTTTTCGGTCCTGTATCAAACAACCATCAGAAGTGAATGAAACATTGTTACCTTCCTTTACAAGTTGGCCAACAAAAATTAAATTGGTGGTAAGCTTAGGTACAAATAGGGTTTTGGACAAATGAAATGGAGATGATTTAGAAGTAAATAAATATAAATCATCACATCCAAGTATATCTAATTTCTCACCATTAGCAGTAACAATGTGTTTATTGGGAAGATGGGATTTAGGACACTGACCAAGAGTGGCCCTTGTCATATGGTTAGAGGCTCCTGAGTCAATGTACCATAGATGGTTCGATGAAGGATAGTAGGTAGGAGATTTACCAGACAGGCCCATAGTAGAGAAGGCTGAAGAGATAACAAAGGACATGGGCTATTGAATTCGTTCTTCAGACATGCTACCTGAGGTGTCATTCTGCCCAGTCACAGAAGTAATGAAGGATGTTGCATCTGATCCATTTACACCTGTCTAGTAAGCCTTATAGCTTCCTATCTTCTAATTTTATCCACTGCTTTTTTGAGGCCAAGTGGGGCATTCAGTGATAATATAGCCAACCTGCTTACAGTAGGTGCATGTATTCTTTTTCTTACAGTGAGAAACAACATGTCCGAACTCCTTACATTCATAGCACTGTATTTTAGAGAAGTCATTCTTCCCTTTCGGTTTTATTACTAGAAAGACTGTATCAATGTTAGACTCCTTCCTTCCATCCAGAGTAGTCTGTGTGGTAAATATGGGTTCAGCCCTCAGAATTTTACCGAGAATAGTATCCAAGTCAAGAAGTGTTCATCGACTCAGGATATTATATCTAACAACTTCGAATTCAGGTATGAGATGCATTAGGAAATGCATAATCTTTCTTCTATTGAAATGTTCTTTCATATACTTTATACAACATTCTGAAGGATCGTTCCCCATGTGAACAAGCTCATATTCAGTCCAAAGGTTAATAAACCTGGCATAGTACCATTGGACCTTTCTTTCTCCTTGATAATAGGAGAAGATGTCGACCTCTATTTGGTATTTTCTTGAGGTGTTTGATTGCTGATATACTTTCGAAATACTCATACATCTCACAAGCAGTCTTGTATCCTCTCATAGGAATTGCAATGTCAGTTTCAATGGATCCTAAGATCCAAGATGCAATTTTTGCATTATCAATTCTTCACTAATTAAGACCTTTGATGTCCGAATCATCAGGTTTAACTACTAATCCATCCAAATATCTCTACAGACCTTTCGCCTCCACATGAAACTGGAAATTGAATTTCCAAAGTGCATAGTTCGTACCGTTAAACTAGATGGAGAGAACTTCCATTATTTCTGATACCATTGAATCACAAGAGCAAGAAAAACCACAGAGAGAAGTGTTCAAAACAGTAGAATAATGAAGTACCTTTCAGTTAATGTCCAAAAAAGGAAACTGTAAGGGTTTGCTGAACTCTGAAGTGGCTCAAAACCCTTCTAGATCAAATCCGATTCAAACCAAACCAATTGGAAACAGTAGATCTGCCCTGGGTGACACTAGATCTAAAGTTTTAGCCCGACCCGATGCTTCTAGAGGGAGATCCAATCTGAAAGAGAAATTTGGTGGCGTAGCAGTCCAGGAATAAAGTCTGTCGAGTTCTGATTAAAAGCAACTTCAGAAATCGGGTTTAAGAACACTCAAGAGCCTCCCAAATACTGTTAGGAAGTACTCTAGATAACAGATAAGAAAGAGATGAGGAAGTAGTCACTTGTAGATCAGATCGTGACCTACTTTGATACCATGTCAGAGTCAGATCGAAAAACTGAGAAAGAGAGAGACAACATAGGCGAATGGTGGGTGTGACAACTTGTGTTAGTCGACACCCTGAAAGAAATATTTATATTAAGTTGTAAAAGGGCAGATCTGCCCTTAATATACATTTGAGATATAATACAAAGAGATATATATATAGAAAAGAAAAGTAAAAATACAAAAATAACCCTATGGCTAGATTTCACTGTCTCTACAGTGCAACCCAACAAATCCTCTAGAATCAGCTACTTGGTTTCCTCTTCTCTAACCTACATGTTGTGGGCTTAAACAAATGTCCAGATTCTTGGGTGATCAAGCTTATGTTCCATGGAATGGCAACCTTCAACGTTTCTGTTAATGCAGTCAACTATGAGTTCACCGTTTGGATGGATCCTGTTGCGAGCTAGGCTTCAGCTACCTTCACTGATGTGCTTATTTCTCTCAATTGCTGACAGATGTGTCAAAACTGATCTTCATCACGTTTCCTGGCTGGCTTCTTCATCTCAATAACTTTGTTGCTTCTATTAGGTTTCATCTTTAGTCTGATGTCTGAATTGAGGGAATTCCAATGTGCCTTGTCCAATATTTTGTCAAGGCCTTTTTTATGGTAACAAGGCCTAATTGAATAACCCTGAAGATATATTCACTTTTTCTGTTTTCATAAGGTCCTTTGTGTAATGATATGCTTTTTTTTTTTTTCTAAGGTCTTTTTGCCTGTCTCATTTCTGATCCGTCTGATTCAGTCCATGAATGAAGACGTCGAAGACTCAGAATCAAGTTGACAACTCCTGTCCTCCGATCGTTGCTTGGCTACAGCTAGAAAGCTATATATTAATTGGTAAGCTTATTCAGTTGGATCTGGATGAGTGCAAATTTTTGGATGAGCTTAGAATCACGGTCAAGTGTATATTTACAACTGAAAAATTTTAGAAATTACAGTACCAGCCGGCCACTGAGCTACACGTGAATGCACAAAAGACAAGGTGGAGCTCCATAATAAGAAATAATAAGAGACAATACTCACAACAGATTTCAGATTTCATGGGACCCGTCATTATCATGAATGTGGTTGACGGAACATGCAGCCATTTCCTTATTAGAAGACTTCTTATAAAAGAAAGAAAACCTCATTAGAGGGAAAAAAAAGTGAATACATGAAATGAAATTCGAATGGTTGCATTGTCTACAACTTCATTGATGAATGCATCCCCGTCATTTACATCAGAAGAGGCTAAAAAAATTGTTTATCATATGAAAAGCCTTATCCCTTAAAAGAATAACAACTTTTTATATATTAAATTTATGCATTTGACCTCATTTTTATAAGATTTTTTTAAGAAAGAATGCTAAATACATGAATCTTTTGTATGTGTTTATATTAAAAGAATTAAAACATGAATTTCTTAGATCAAGGTTTTAGCAAAACATTTGAGATTTTTACTCTAACAATACATTTCACAGCTGAAATGGTTGAATTGAATGACTTATTCCGTTGCCTTTGCTGAATAAATTTTCCTTATGGGTAAATCTATTATGCTGGAAAGCTATGATACAGGAAGTGTTGTAACCAGATCATTTTTTTTTCTAATATCTAGTCGAACTCTTTTTCTATTCAAATCTTTTTGTAGGGTTTAAGTCCTAGCATTTGTATTTGAATCATATTGTTGGAAATCAAGAAATTTGAATTATATCATTGGAAATGGCTTAGTTTTGGAAAGAGTACAAATGTAAACATGTAGAGTATAAAACTTTATATTTTATATTATTTTGTATGTATTTGCACTGTACATATTTGCATTTGTATTCCATCCAAACTAAGCCTCAAGAAAGTTACGTGCTTTACATAATACAACACTTTAAAACACTTAGGTGCCATCAAGTGAAATCGGATTTCCTCATTACGAAATTGGTCCTTACACCCAGTCACCCACTTCACAGCCCTTGCAGCAATGCATTGAGAACATCTCCCCATGAGTAAAAACATACACTATGGAAATCCATATCTGTGCCCCACAACATATCCCAATCGTGTATTGTGAATATCTCCCACTAACAACTTTTGGAGATGTTCCCAATACACGCTGAGACCTGAGATGTGTAAGGTTCTAAATATTAATATGCCCGATACGAGGTAGAGTTGTATTGGACAGTATGGGTATTGTTTTTTTATTTTTTTTACTTTTTTTCAAATCAGGTTCAGGGGGAGCAGTTTAAGATTCCTCTACCCCGTGAACCGGCCAAACCTCGATACACCCTCTGTAGGGGGTATCGTAATGCTCCTGATACATATCAGCTAATATGGGCCCATATGTAATAATTTTTTGAACCTTGCGGAGATATTCTCGGTGTACAACTGCTAGTGCTGTGACAATCAATATTGTGAAGAGGAAATCCAACCTGCCATCAACCATCAAATAAGACATCTGAAGTTGAAATGCAAAAGACGTTTCTCCCACCCCCACTCATGTAAAGAGTGGTGCATATATTTGAAATTATATCTGCCCAATCAAACATGATTTTTTATACTAGAAAGTCAAAGCACGTATATGGTGATTACATGTAAGTAAGGAAAAGGTAGGGAAATCCATGGTTTTCAAAATCGGACTGGACCAGACGGTCGGACCAAAAAAAATAGGAATCAGTTATCTGACCAGTTTCGTTTTTCTCCAAAATTGTTTTTTTCTTTAAAACTGTTGATTTTGATCAGTAAACCGTTGAATTAGCCAATTAATCCTTCGAACCGTTCGAACGGTTTTGACCATTTTCTAATTTTTTTAATTTTTTTATTTTTTGTCAGAACAGGCCAATCATTCGGATTGAATGGCTGAACCATTTGAACCGGTAACCAAACCCCTGACTGGTTCAGTCATCAGTTCGCTTTTAAAAACCATGGGGAAACCCATACAGGAGCAAGATTTATATAGCAGCATAGGTTTCTCTACCTTTTCCTTCAAACCAAACACAGCCTTGGGGAAAAAGTTATTACGGAAGGAAGTGATTGATCAATTGGGATGATGGGTGTGTTAAACATGGCTATTTTTGTTTCGCCGTTTTGTAATAGTCATTGGCAAACCATGATAAATGTGTTTCCAAAAGCTTGGCTTAAAATCTCATTAGAAGTAAAATTAACACTGTTTCAAAAACCGAGCCAATGCTGAACTGAAAGCTGTTCCGTCACTGGTTAAACGGTTCACCTAAAAGTTTGTCCGGTGATACTATCAGACTATTATTAACTAGCTTTCCAGGCTACCCGTTCAGTTCAACTGACCGATACGGGATCTTCTCTTTCTTACAAAAACTCGACATGCACCCCTGAAAGTATGGGCGTCCATTCGCACAACTCTTTTTTTTTTTCTGTGGTTGGGGGTGGGGTTACTGTTCAGTCTACTCCCAGAAATCTTACCTCCACTGTTACAGTTGGGGTAGGTGACAGTTCAGAATTGATGGTAATTTACGGGTGAGTATGGATGTTACAGGTGGAGGTGTTTATTCAAATTTGTTATAGTTCTGCAGTGCAGTCAATTTATCATTTTTTTTTTTTGAGGGGGGGTCTGGTTTGAACTCGAGTGTAAGAGACTCCACTGACAGAACTCTGCAAGCATGGCATCCACCTTCACATTGAAAACATCTCTAATGAATTTGATAGATATTCTCAATATATGGATGGATGTGAATATTTCAATATGTGTGAAGAGTTTTGTGGGGAGCGATCCAAGACCAATCAACTATTTGAAGACATTGACCCAAATAGAACTAAATAGTTGATCTGACCGGGTAAACTTTTTGGGTCCTTCTTCTGACTGTTCTTATGGGCTGAACAATCTAACTGGTGTAGTGGTGTGTTATAACATTGCTGAGGACCATCATTTTGAGTCGGTCCATATAACTATCCAAAACTGCAAAACATGCCTCACGATTGTTGTGCCAAGTTCATCCTACCTACACTAAAACCAATAGCTCAATAATGATGGTGAAATATGCAAGTGGCTAAACTATTCCTCTTTTCTCCGACACCCAACAAGGCAACAACTGGTATCCGGTACATAAAGCCTGCATATGAGGGTTTATGTGTTGATTGAGCCATTTGGGAAACGGTGAAAAAGATTTTTGAGATGATTTCATCAAAAAATAGATTTTCTGGCTCATTAGGCGTGTTTTGTTCTGTGGGAGTTTTGTGATAGGTGTTATTAAAATGTCAGTATATCATCGTCAAATCAAAATTTAGCATATTATAGTGATATGTGTGCATAAATACTTATAAAAGAGTTGGCATTTATTTATGTGTGCACTTACTGTTGGGGAAGCTTCATTTTGAGTGCTTCTCCCAAAGGTTAGGCGGTTATTCACCGTTATACTGATGTGGTGCCTAATGGCACCTAGTGGCGCCTATTTGTCATAAATGGTTGATATTATTAATTGTCTTGATTTTAAAGACAAATCAAATACAAATGTTTAATTAATAAATGGAAGTTCTACCAAACACATACTAGGCCTACTTTCAAATTTCTAGGTTTTTATCAAATATGGCTTCTTGGCATTCTAGGTTTTTCAACTTGTGTTACCCCACCAACTGGTGGTGGCTCAATTGATAGGATCTCTGACTTGATGGAATAGAGACTCAGAATCAAATCTCATTGCCACTAGGATTGGGGGGTCAAGGGAGGGGATGGATAGACCTGTTCACGGGTCAGGCTTTGGGCCTGACTTACATTATTTAAGCTTGGGTTTTGGGCTGGGCCTCATTTAAAATTTGGCAAAATCCAAACCCAAGCCCGACCCATGAATAGGTCTAGGAATGGGCTACCACGGTTGTATAACCCCAGTGCCGCTGCACTCCCAAAAAAAAAACATGGAAAACCACAGTTCTAAACCATTGATCTTAGTTTGAAATTGCATGTTTCTCAAAGTGCCCAAATTGTAATTGATTGTAAAATAATATCCACTAATGGTCATGAAAACTACATGGCTTACAGTTGCTTTTGGTTGTATGTAAAATGAAGGAAAAATTTTTTTTTTGAAGAATCATATTCATAATTTCTGATATTTCAAATGAACCTGAATGGTGGAAAAAAAAAGTGTGGGCGATACAAGATATGAATGGAGATGACTACTCTCGGTTTAGATAATGATTCATTTTTCTTGTCCACAAGCAAGAATAGGTTATTGTATAATACGTATATTAAACATCATACATTGTTCTGCTTTTGTGTTTTTCTTTTTCAATGGGTTTGGGTACAAAATCTATGTCCTCCAATGCACTAATTGTTTCTGTCAAAAAATAAATTGCGTGATAGCTAGGAAATAGGCAGGCTTTTGCTTTTAGTTATTGTATATTTCAATGGGGTGGAAGGTCACATACATTATGTAGGCTTTAAATTCTATTATCACCGAAATAAAATAAAATAAAGGGAAAGGAAAGAAAGTGTCATTCATGAGGGTAAGTGGGTAACCTATAGGTGAGAGTGATTTTATAATCTTGTTGTAAATATTACGAAGAGAGAAATGGTCAATTGGCAATTCTTCCGCTGAGGAGAAAGCAGGCTCCCCGTGTTGTGTAAGCCACTGGGAATAGAGTTGTATTCGTATACTTTACTTTTGGATTAAGTTATTCGTGGGCAAGGTGAAGTTTGGTCCACAATTTATGTATTATAACAAGAACAAAATTGTCTAATCAGATCAAGTCATGAGCTTCCCTATTTAGATTATGGTGCCATTTGGTAATCTTTTTCGGCAAGATCTTTTAATATATTAGATGGCCGAAAGATATAATGAGTTTTTGGGGTCTTATCTCTAAATATCTAGATCGCTTGGTAAGTATCTTGCTCTATCATGATCTACGGAGTTGTTAAGAATAAAAAATTTTAGGTTTGAACGATGAGAAGCATCCAGATTTTTTGTCATTTTGGGCTTTCATGAGCTTTTTAGGGCATGCCTTTCTAGCTTCATGTCATTTATTGCCAAACAAAGAAAGAATAAATTTTGGTCTTCCAAATTTTGAAAATCCCAAAAGACCACACAAAAAAAAGGCTTGCGGAACACCTCTAAGTAATCAACTTTGTTGGGGCTGTTGGAAGACATCCTCAATTGAGGGATATCCCACACAAGCAAGGGGATGCCTATTATGGATTGAATGCAAGTGCACAGAAAAAATGGAGGAAAAAAGAATTCAGGTTTGCTCCTCACACCATCCTCAAAACATGTTGGAGCCGTGCATTAGGAATATCTCCCCATGAATGACAACATACAAATATGGGAGATGTTCCCAATATGCACAAGTGTTGTAAGGTTGGTGTGAGGAGTGAAGAGAGGATATGGTCTAGAGGGAAACAAAGTGTGCATACTATTGTACATAGTATGGATAAAAGTCGTTATAAAAATGGTTCGTTTTTAAATGCAAAGCAAGGTCTTTGGGGCAAGGGGTGTCAACGGTATTCGAAAATCCAATTTCAAATTTGATATTTGACATAATTAAATCGAATTTGGATAATTTGAATATATAATTGGTCGAATTCGGATATCCTATTCTTACCGAATGGTTAATCGGATTTAAATTCGGATATGACCTGGTTCAATTCGTTAAATATTCGAATTCGATCAATTATTTAATTCTTATATATAATATATAAAATATTTGTATATATTTTATATACAATAATTAAGTCATATAAATAATTTATATATTTATATACTTTATATCAATAAAATATTTATTTTATATATTTATTAATTATCTAAAATAACTAATTAATTGAATTTGAATTGAATTGAATATTCGAATATTTAATCATATTTGAATTCGGATATTAATTTTTAATATCCGTCGGATATCGATTTGAATTCAGATATCAGATTTTCTAATCGAATTCGAATTCGGATTTGCCTGATCTGATTCAAATTCAATCTGTTTACACCCTTATTTGGGGCCAAACTTTCTTGGGTATTGCTTTACTCCTACCATGGTCAGAGCAAATCGCCTAACCACCTTTTTATTTTCACATTTAAACCCTAAACTTTAAACGTTCACCCTAGATGTATGTCCTCCAATCATGTAAACCAAATATTTTACAATTTTATTTATGGTAAAGGACGAGGAGTGTTTTATTTTGGGGGAGGGGCAAACTTCATCTTCTTTTAAGAATGAGAGAATGCTTCTTTTAATAGTCGATGAAAAATGCCACATCAACCATGTAACTTAAACTCTTTTGTGATACATAATAGGTGACATTAATTGGCTTTCTTTTCCACTCACTTTTAAAGATAAAGCCCAAAAGGAGTGAAAGTTTACTTATACTTTGGAGCTCAAAACAAGGTTACGACATAGAATATTCTTGATCATTTTGGAAGTTCGCCAATTAGCAAACAATTAAGTTTGGAGTGGCTCCACAAAAAATGCGCGCCATATGCATCCCACGGCACAATACGAGAGATGTTTTCAATGCACAGATGGATTGTGATGTGAGGTACGCTTTGTTGGGAGCTTGTTCGCTCTTCAAATGGGTCTATGACCCACATCAATGTCCCTCTACATGTATGTGGAGGCGCAAGATCAAATTCGCCTAACTATAGGCTCTCCATGGTGGGGACATTGGATTTGCACTCTGTTTTCTCCCCACTCCTTAATTCCCCTTAATGTATAATTTGTAATACAAATAAATAAATAAAAGTAAGATTGGTTTGATGCTTTCCAACAGTCCGAAAGACTTTTATTTGTTGCAATTTGTAAATTAAGCCTTTTTTGTGTTTATAATCGTGCCTTAAAAAAGGGATGAAGAGGTTGCAATCTTGCTATATTAATAACTGATATTTACCATTTTTTATGTTTCCCACCTAGTTTCTATCAAAACCTAACAAAGATCAAGGAAAAGTAATACTTTGTACATTAACTTTTTTTTTCTGATAAATAGGTGCACCTTTTGTGTTTCCATGAGGAATTTTCACACCCTAAAAGAATGATCTTTTTCTTAAAGATGCTTGTAAGATTTTATCCAACTCTTGGATTCTCTATAGAACACATGATTTTAAATGTTGGTACAACATTTTTTGTGAAATTTTGCTTCTAAAAAATAGAAAAAATAAATAAATTACCAATACAATTTCATAAGTTTTGGGCCATTCAAATTTTGGCAAAAGCTAAACTCGAGATTAACCCATGAACAGGTTTAACCAATGGCGAGGGAGGTTGATTGGTCAAGATTCAATCTAGTTTCACGTCTTTCCTATAGATTTTTTTCTACATAAAATATATCAGGAAGATTATTCAGGTAGAAACTAGAAAGTAGAAACAACAATGGTGCTAAATACACACAAAGTAGGGGATCATGACACTTATCTCTTCTAAACTTGTTTTGCAACAAGTTGCCGCTTGTTGTTACCATTCATTCATCATGGTTCAAACTTAAAAGCTGATTCTATTCATATGCAAATTTTACATATTGAGAATTTTAGTTTATCAAAACAATTGTTTTTTTTTTTATTTGATATATGACAGACCACTTATTACATTGAATACTAACATTTAAAACAATTCAAATCTCCCAACTTTGTATTATTTCCTGTATCGACAACCCTAAGATACTATACCAGATCTTACTCTCTTTCTCTCAAATAAGGTTAGATTGATATCCTTCTCCTCTACTCCTATCTAGCAATATTACTCTCTCTCTCCCACTCTGTGATGGGTGAGTTATCTTCTTACCTCTGTGCGAGTCTTCTAATTCTTCCCCTCTTTTTTCTGTTTTTTCTCTTCTCTCCAGCATTATGGTCCTTTTTCTCTCCTATGGCGACAACGATGAATCGGTTCTGACTCTTGGGTGTGAAGCTTTTACACGGCCATGGATGATAGTCGTTATCTATGTCTACAAACTCACTAAGTTGCAGATTTGTCCCAACTTCTCATCCATGGCAAGTGCAACTTTGTTTGTTGTAGGAGATTGGCTATCGAAAATACCGATGATCAATGTTGATGTCAGTTCTTCAGATGGATGTCCAGGTGGAGCTTCTTTGAGATTGTATTTTGGGCTTATGGTGAGCAGTAAAGGTGCAATTTTGTTCAACAGTTTCCTTGAAGATGGCTTTTGTTTCTTTCCACCGGTGTTGGATGATATAGCATAAGTTGAGAACGCTGCCAGAGCCATCGGATTTGCTCTTCCCGGTGAAACAATGCGTTGCTCTTCCATTTCTATGGTAGTTACGATTGACAGGTTAGTAGTCTATTTTCACACCTTAACACTCGTGACTTCGATTTTTTGTGGGAGCATGTAGATCTCGATGAGTTGGCGGTAATCTTCCTTATTTTGAAACAATTGAAAAGTTTTTCATTATCTTTACTTATGGATCAAAAGGACAAGGGGGTTGTCATTGGTGTTATCGGCATCAATAAAAGATTATTAGGGGGTCTATTTTTTGGATTTTGAGAGGGAAAATTTGGTCAATAGGATTTTGATTCCCATTGGTCAAGAAACTCATGTTCATTTTTCATATTTATGTGAGATCACGTGAAATTTGTCAATACTTTGATGGAACAAAAGTACCCCATTTAATAATGGAATTTTGATGGCTAAGATTGGCATTGCCTTATTTACATGGGAAATAAAAAAACATGGTTAAGTGCACTTATTCAAATAAATATTTCCTGCATAAGTGCATTTACCCACGTAAATGACTTACCGAAAAGCAAACGAGGCATTTGTGCAATGGAGAATGTGGATTTTTTTCAATGAAAATGTCAAAATATATCTATTATCTTCAATCATTGGATAAATTCTCACTTTTGGAGATTCTTTTGGGCCCATTGGTCAGGTTAACTCAGCAACAGCAACATAAGGCTAAGGAGTGGGATGTTGGACCCTCCGACCATTCTCCTTCATTTAAGCCAAATCTTGAAAAGATGGGCCTACTCCGACCATTCTCTTCAAGCAATTCTTATAATCCAAAGATGGGTCATTCCCTACTCTTAGTCGTTCCTCTACAACGGACGGGGTGTGGGCTCAAGCCCATTCCATGATGTTACCGTTTTTTTCAAGGTTTTTAGGTGTTTAGGTCTTTGTGTGTGTGTGTGCGTTTCTCTTTTGTGTTTGTTGGTAGGTGTTTAAGTGTTGATGGAGCACAATCCGGCCGGTCTTAGCTGTCAGCGGATTCGCCTCTGAGCTGGAGCATTGGGGAGCCTGAAACGGGAAAGATGAGAGAACTCCGGGGGGAACTCGGTGTGATAACTCCGAAACTCAAGTCAGTAATCTCTCAAAGGCAAAGTGTAGACCAGATAGCGCAAAGTTCACATACCTTGTTTGTTGAGGGCAGGGGGCTTTTATAATCACTTCGTGCACTCGCTCCGAAGCCTTTGTCAGGTCGGGTATGATTACCCTTGCGTCTGTCAATTCGGACGTTGTCCTTTCTGTTGGGACAGAACCGTCACTGCCTAACCGTCTCTCTGGAGATGGCGGTGTCAGGAGGCGGTGGCAGGTGGCCGTTTAGAGTGCGGCCATCAAGCGTCAGATCCCAAGTCAGTCAAGTGCGGCGCCCTCGGGTACGGACTTCCTCGGTGTCAGGCATAGTGCGGTTTACTTGGTTTTGGTGCCCTGAGGGCAATGTGGAGTGGTGAGCGAGGCGAAGTCTTGAGTTCGGAGGTATGTATAGGGCAGGTCAACTCGGCGAGGGGTATCCCGAACTGTTACAAGGCAGGCCAGTTCGGCGAATTATGTCCCGAACTGTTATATGCAGGCCAGTTCGGATTACTTTGCTGGTTTGGGGCCAAGGGTGAGTTCGGGCCCCCAATAGGGAGTTCTGACCGCTGGTTTCTCCCATTGGTGCTCGCACCTTAGGCTTGCTTTTGTGTCGAACTATTGCCTTTGCCACGTGTCACATAACTGTGAGGTCGGGCCAAATTTTCCTTCATCAATTGCCCCTCACTCCTCGCGCCAAGGGTCTTGCCCTGGTGCGGGGAGTTTTGCGAGGTGGTAGGTGGATTTGTCCCGTTCTTTACTGCGCGAGTTGCTTTTGCTAGGGTTCTTCAGTTTTCTGGAGTGCCCGAGAATGCGGGAGACGTGCCTACTGCTCATAAATGTTGACGGACATGGCATCGCGCGTTTATTTTAAACTTCAAAAATTCGCACCGCTGGGACGTGACAGCGGGTCATTTAAATTTGAAAAAAGCGCGCCACTGCCGTTCTGGAGGGACGTGTGCTGGCGGTTGTCAGTTGCAGGGAGACATGCAGCATGTTGTCAGTTTCAGAAAGACGTGCGCCGACGCGATGTCAGTTTCAAAAAGACATGCGTTGACGTTTTGCTCTTTTCAGAAAGACGTGCGCCGACACGATGTCAGTTTCAAAAAGACATGCGTTGACGTTTTGCTCTTTTCAGAAAGACGTGCGCCAATCACGTCTCGATCTCAAGGGACGTGCGGTCAGCGCGAATGCGGACCATTGGATCATCTTTGATCTGCACTGCCGGTCCAACTTTCTAGTTCGCATCCAAGTTTCCAGATCGATTTGTCACTTCTGCGGTTTGTTTCTTGAGCCCGCGTCCAACTTTTCAGTTCGCATCCAAGTTTCTCAGCTCGCGTCTAGGCTGGTTACTTGGCCTTCAAGTTTTCTTGGCTTGTTCCCGTCTCCGGAGCCTTCAAAACTTTCCGGTGAGTACCTTCCTGAATCCACCTCTTTTCCTCGATGTCTAGCTTCGATAGCTCAGACGACTCTTCATATAGGACTGATGTAGGTTCTACAAACCGTGACGTATCCCCCGATTGCCTTAGTGATCTTGAGGTGGAACTTGATGACTATGAACCCATAGGCCAAGCCGCTTCGGGCAGTTTGGTGTCTACCTCTCGCCGAGGTCGGATGCTAGACAAGTTTGGTCCCTCAACCATGACGCCCGAGGGGATCCAATCTATACTTATGTCTTACAATCTGCCTGGGGGGTATACATATTTCATTCCTTCGGGTAGCTTTCCTTGGGAAAACGGTCCTAATGAGATCGTGATTTTTCGAGAGCAGCTCACTGCGGGGTTGCGACTGCCTTTCCACCCTCTTCTCGTCGAAGTTATAAACCACTTCAGTGTTACCATTTGCCAGTTTCATCCAAACTCTATTCGGAACCTAGTGGGGACTGTCTCCCTTTTTTGTGAGCAGAATTTCCCTTTAGACTTAGAGATATTCTCCTCCATCTTGATGCTCAAGAGACAAGCGGGTTCTCTTCCTGGGGGAATACGGGCGTATTACCTTTCTCCTCGCCCGGGCTTTAAGCTTCTGCACGATCTTCCTAATAAGGTCCCAGCGTGGAAGCGGGACTACTTTGGTGTGCGAAGTGCACAAGGATGGCCCTTTCAGACCGGGTGGGATGAGGCCGCTCCTGATTATGGTGTCACTCTCGACAAAGAGACGGTGAAGGGCCTCCGACAATGGGCACGACAAGGTTTAAAGTGCCATCAGTACTTGACGGAGGCCAAGCTTATTGCAGCCGACCTGAGTTCGGGTAGGTTTCTAGTTCTGCGGTTTCTTGTTTGCTTTGTTTCTTCATTTTTTTTTGATGTCGAACTTGTTTCTGCAGGTGTGATAGATGCGGAGAGAACTCGTGGGCGCCTGTTCCAAGGGATGAAGAGGAGGAAGCAGGTCGCCAAGCGAACTCGTACCGAACTGCCCCCAGATGAGGAGCCTCAAGTTCCAGGCCACACGCCGAAGGATCTGCCCAGGGAGCCCGAGGTGACTCCACCAATGCATGAAGCGGCCGGGGTGCCTTACGCTGAGACTACTCACACGGGTGCTCCTGCTTACTCCAGTGCTCCTGCCCACTTTGGGTCTGCTCATACGCGAGCTGGGCCCTCGGGCTCGGGAGCTCAAGGGGAGTTCAGGAGCATGTTGATCCCGAACTACGCTCTTCAGAAGAATAGGGAGGCTACTTTCCCCGAGGAGATCACAGTGTGGACTGATCTTCCTTTGAATTAGGTCGCATGCTGCGCTGTAACACATGCTATGGTGGTAAGTCAGATTTTGTCTGCCTTCATTTTCTATCACTTTTGCTGTTGTTGCTCACTTGTTTCTTTTGGTTGGTGAATTCTTCTATTCATGCCTTAGCAGCCCAAGTGGAGAGGAGTTCGCGACAGGCGCGAGCTACTGAGGCTGCCGCCCATGCTGCTGAAGAGGCTTTCCGTGCCGCCATGGCCAAGCAGGCGATGTCTCGGCGTGATGTCGAGGCCATGGGGGTAGTCGTCAAGCACATGGCGGACTTGAAAAAGTTGGATTTGTAGCACCAAGTCGAATATCTTCAAGAGGACATCAGGGAGAAAACGCAGATTTTTCCCAATGCATTGAAGACGCCAAGAAGAAGGCCGTTGAAGACTATATTGCCTCTCCGCGTTTTGACGATCTAATGGTGGATTCTTACTGAATGGGGTTCAAGCTAAGTCGATGGATGATCCGGAACACATACCCCGACCTCGATGTTAGTGCCATCTCCACTTCAAGTATAACTCAGGAGATGGCCAATGCTGCCGATGGCGAGCCGGATTCTAAAGGAGAGGCAGGGACTTCGGGTGTTGTTGAAGTGCCTTCTGATGGCGAAGAAGTAGCTCCGGGCATGTAAAGACACTGTTTCTTTTCCCAAACTGATTCATTGTCAAACTGATAATATGCCATTGTTTCTTGTCCGGGTTATTGTGCTTATGTGACCTGTTTCGGTGCTAAGGATTTTGTAGCGAACTGATTTTTTGCCGAGCTGATAATATGCCCGACTTTTCTTTGCTTGCTTACATTGATGTTCCTCTTGGCTCTGCATCATGGCCCTTAGGCCTTTGAAGCGATTTCGTCCACTTCGCTTGGCGGTTTATAGGTAGTATCGCCTTAAGTTCACAATGTTCCATGCTCGAGGTAATTGTTTGCCTTCTAAGGTTTCGAGCTCGTATGCCCCCCCAAGCGCTCTCTTTACTTTATAGGGCCCTTCCCAATTTGGTCCAAGCTTGCCCACGCCGGGTTCGGGCACCATAATCTTATGAAGGACCAGGTCGCCGACCCAGAAGCTTCATTGCTTTACTCTAGCATTGAAGTAGCGAGCTACCTGATGCTAATAGGCCGCTGTCCGGATGTGCGCGAGGTCCCTTACCTCGTCCAGTAAGTCAAGGTTGGTCCGTAACTCATCTTCGTTTGTCCGTTCGTCGTATGTTTGTAGTCGCAATGTTGGTACTTCGATTTCCGCCGGGATCATTGCTTCAGTGCCGTAGGTGAGGTTGAAGGGGGTTTCTCCCGTGGCAGTTTTTTTCGTAGTTTGGTGGGCCCATAAAACGCTTGGTAGCTCTTCGGCCCACAATCCCTTAGCTCGATCTAGATGTGCTTTCGGTCCGCACAGGATGGCTCTATTCATAACTTCCGTCTGACCGTATGCCTGCGGGTGCGCAACTGATGTGAAGTTCTGTCGAATCCCCATGTTCTAGCACCACTCTTGGAACTTGATATCCTCGAACTGCTTGCCGTTGTCGGAAATTAGTACCCGAGGTAACCCGAGAACGACATACTATGTTCTTCCAAAAGAAGTTCTATATGTTTCGGGCCGTAACTGTTGCTAGAGGTTCGGCTTCTATCCACTTCATGAAGTAATCCACTGCCACAACTAGGAATTTTCTCCCTCCTATTGCTGGCGGGAATGGCCCCAGGAGGTCGATGCCCCATTGTGCAAAAGAACACTGGCTGGCGAGGTATTTGAGGTCGGAAGCAGGCTGATGGTGGATATTGGCGTGCTTTTGGCATTTGTCATATTTTTTGACGAGCTCTATTGCTTCTGCCTTCATCGTTGGCCAGTAGTATCCTTGTCAAAGTGCTTTTTAGGCTCTGCCACCCAGGTGTCCGCCACATAGGCCTTCATGAGTGTCGCGGAGTACGAACTCGGCTTTGGCAGGTCGTAGGCAACGCCAGTAGGGGAGCGTGTAGGACCGTCGATACAACCGTTCATCAATTATGACGTATTTGGCTGCCTGGAGCTGCACCCTCTTGGCCGCATTGCATTCTGCAGGGAGGGTTCCGTCTATCAAGAAGATCGCGAGTGGGTCGATCCAGCTCGGCTCTGTTTCGAGGATGGGAGCGACCTCCTCTGCCCCCCCCCCCCCGAGAATACTAGGCCGAGGTAAATTCTCTATGTACACAGTTCTCATGTTGTTGTGACTTGTGCTGGCCGGGATAGTGTCGACCTCAGTGTTCTCTGACCTCGGGATTTGCCTGATAAAGTGTGACTGGAAGTCGAGCAAGGCCTCTTTTACTTTCGCCAAGTATGCGATCATAGAGAGCTCGCGTGCTTCATACTCGCCCGTGACTTGGTTGACCACGAGCTGGGAATCGCTGCAGATGACCAAGTGTTTTGCTCTTACCATTTGCGCTAAGTTCAGCCCGGCTATTAGTGCTTCGTATTCTGCCTCGTTGTTAGATGTCGTGAACTCAAAGCGTAGTGCGTTTTCCAATTTTGTGCCGTCCGGGCCGCATAAGACTAATCCAGCCCCGCTGCCTTGCTGGTTCGAGGAACCATCTACGTGAAGGATCCAAGGCTCCTCATCCCAGTTCGCGTTTTGCCTGACTAGGAGAGATGCCACACTGGCTGCTACTTCACGGGGTTCAGACTCTATTGGCTCGGGAGTTCCGGGTTTGCCCAAATTGGGGACCTCGGACTCAACCTGTTGGGCTTCGTGGCTGAAAGTGCACTCGGTGATAAAATCTGCCAAAGCTTGGGCTTTAATTGCGGTCCGTGGTTTGTACTGGAGATCGTACTCGCTGAGTTCGATGGCCCACTTCGTCAGCCTACCGAAGACCTCAGGCTTCAGCAAGACTTGCCTTAGGGGTTTGTCGATTAAGACGACGACTATGTGAGCTTGAAAGTATGGGCGGAGTTTCCGAGCTGATATCACCAGTGCGTAGGCTATTTTCTCTATCTGTGGGTACCACGTCTCTGTTCCCTGCAGAATTTTACTAACATAATAGACGGGACGCAGGACCCGGTCTTCTTGTTTTACTAATGCCGAACTGACCACCTCGTCGCTCACCGAGAGGTAGAGTTCTAAGATCTCGCCCTCATCGAGTCTGGCTAAGGTTGGTACGGTGGCGAGGTAAGTCTTTAGCTCGTCGAACGCGAGCTGGCAATCTCGGGTCCATTCGAACCCTTTGCCTTTGATTGCCTTAAAGAAAGGTAGGCAACGGTCTGCCGACTTGGACCTGAAGCGGCTATGCGGCCGTTTAGCCTTTGAACTTCTTTTACTTTCCAAGGTGGTCTCATATCAAGGATGACATTTATTTTGTCCGGGTTGGCCTCAATACCGCACCGGTTGACAATGTACCCTAGAAACTTACCCGAGGTGACACCGAAGACACACTTGTTCGGGTTTAGTCTCGCGAAAACTGTGTTTTGACGACCATGTCATCTACATAACATTCGATTTTTGTGTCAATTAAAGGCCGAAAAAGTTTATTTACAAGTCTTTGAAAGGTCACACCAGCATTCTTTAGCCCGAAGGGCATGACCTTGTAACAGTACAGGCCGAACTCGGTAATGAAGCTGGATTTTTCTTGGTTGGACTGATCCATCTTGATCTGGTTGTATCCTGAGTAGGCGTCCAGGAAGCTTAGCAGCTCATGTCCCGAGGTCGCGTCCACTAGGCAGTCAATTCGGGGCAGGGGGAAGTAGTCTTTTGGGCAAGCTCGGTTCAGGTCGGTGTAGTCAACGCACATGCGCCACTTGCCGTTGGCTTTTTTCACCAGCACTGGGTTGGCTACCCAGCTTGGGTAATGAACTTCCCTTATGAAGTCCGCTGCGAGGAGCTTTTCGACTTCTTCATCGACCGCCCTCGGTGCTCCGAGGCTAAGTTGCGTTTCTTCTGTCTAATGGGTCTGACAGTTCAGTTCGCAAAGGGTCCTTGATGGAGGCACCGATCTGGAGTGTTCGTGCCGGATCTGTAGCCGAGGTCGGGACTGCGACTGTTTCCTCAGTGGGCGAAGCTCGTTCCTCGCCCTGCTCCGCAGGCCGCTCCAGTTTGAAGTCGTCGGCTGCCTTGGTTTTTCCCTTTAGGGCGGCAACATAGCATTTGCGGGACTCAAGTTGGTCACCCCGCGCTACCCCCACACCGAAGTCCGTTGGGAACTTCATTGCCAGATAATAGGTGGACACTACAACACGCAAAATATGCTAATTGGTCGTCCTATTATGACGTTGTATGGGGAGAGGGTCGCGACCACCAGAAAATCGTGGTTGAGTCTTACTGCGCATGGCCATGTGCCGACTTCCACAGGTACTGTTATCTTCCCCAGGGGCCTGACTTCCTCTCACTGAAGCCCACCAGAGGGGTGTGCGCGGGTTTCAATTCACTTTTCTACAACTGCAATTGGTCGAATGCCAATTTGAATAGGATGTCCGCCGAACTGCCTGAGTCTACCAGTACACGCCGGACTTCGAAATCGCTGATCCTTAGCTTTATGACGAGAGCGTCGTCTATATTGTGCCGAGATGTTGCCTTTGCCATGTGTCACATAACTGTGAGGTCGGGCCAAATCTTCCTTCATCAAGTGTCTATATTATGTCTTCATTGTTATGAGAGTCTTCAAGGGCTTTGTTGTTTCTATCGAAGGATAATGACTTGTTTTATTGGCGATTTCCTTGTTAACGTCGATTGCTCCTAATGCTCAACCTAGGTTGTTGTTTGAGCATTTTCAATGAAGAATTGCGTTTTGCCCCCTCCACAACCCCACCCACCAAAAAAAAAAAAAACCTGTCCCCATGAGGTTATTATTAAAGGTGCAAGTTGGGTTGGCCCCGAACTAACAATTTACACAGGCTTTGGGTTAAGCCCTTTGACAAAACCCCAATCCTAACCTCCAAAAATTGCACCCCTAGTTATTTTAAGTTTATACATTTTTAAACCCCAAACTACCCACATGCAAGGTTATAAGTATTGATATACCCCGCTAAGACGCAAGGGGTGTATTAGTACTTTGAAGCTTGAACCTTGTGAGTTGCACCCACCTTTCTTTTTCAAAAATAGATTAAGACATGTCTTGGGCCTGCCTATCCCTTGAAATAGGTCAAACCCCCAAAACACTCTTATATGAATGACCCACCAATACCATTCGTATCTTATCTGCCGATAAACAACAATTTTTTGAACCTTGCCCATATGTATTTTTCTATATCATATTGCCATTTTGATATATATATATATATATATATATATATATATATATATATATATATTTTTGTTAACCAACTATTGTGTGTTTCTCTCAAAACAGGCTGATAATTACTTGTGCCCTCTATGGAAGCATCTTACAATGCATATTTCAAGAGTTCAACTATAATGTATTCCTTAATATTAGTTGCACATCATTTTTAGATCTCAATCAACCACCTTAAGTCTGCTTTACTTTTTATTAGTGAAAAAAACTTATTTATCAATAAGCATAACCACGTTTGTCCATACAATGAACAAAAAGGCAAACAAGAAGACAAACAAGTTTTGAGATCTCATTGGTGGTATAAATAATTTATCTTTTTTTTTTATTAAGCATTTACAAAAATGCTGAAAGTATTTATTTATTTTTGCTTCATGAACTAAACAAATAAGGGTAACCCAACCCCCAACAAGAGGACTCGAACATAAGTCTTCACTACAACCTTACCAACCATCCAGTTCCTGCAGAAAGTATTATGCTTATGTTCTGGTTGTGTACTTGTTTAGATTGAAATTGAAGTAAATATGACATGATTAGATTTATTCTTTCAAAAATATTTTTCCTTAGGTGTTAATGATGTTATGTTTCATAAAACACATAATATGGTGACAAGGATTTTGACCATATAAACATTAACCAGTTTTTATTTTATTTTTATTTTTTAATTATAAAAGTATAATAACATGTGATATATAAAATGTATAAGAATATTAATTATATATGATATATAATATTTGAATTTAACTTTTACGAGTCTTATGACTTATATAGAACCCTAAGAAAAATATTGGTTTTATTTGAAAAAATATGTATTGGTATCATTATTGATTATACAACACCACTTATGAGTGTAAATTCAACTAGAAAAAATGTATGTGTGAGATTGATCACTGCATTTATACATTTATAGTTAAAACCTTTTGCTTTAAATTATTTGAGCTCATTTTAATATTTTTATTATAATTTGCATCGGAACAAATTTGGAGGAGCAAAAAAGGGACAGACATATGTTGCAGAATTAAAAAAAAAAGGAGATGCGAACTTTTGAATTATGTATGGACTCTGGACTTCTTAGAGGTATAAAGTGGGCCGTGCCATCTTCTTCAGTGAAAATTTTGGGGGTTGGCCCAGCATGGCCCACGGTCTAGGCCTGTGTGAGCCTGTATTGGGCCAGGTCAGGCCATGCATCAGGCCAAAGCTATTTATTTATAAAAATGATAAAAAAGTTAAAATTTTAATTTTATATGAATTTGTGTATAAAATTACTTATATATACAATAATAAAATAAAATAAAAAAATATATTTTATTAATATATTGTATACTTAATATTATTATATAAGTATAATTTATATAATATTATATATATAAATAATATATATGGGCAATACCAACCCGCAGGCCCGTTTGATCATGCCATGTTGTGCCGACCTGTAGACCTAAAACCCCAGGCCCACCAGCTCACATGATCATACTGGGCCTGGCATAGCCCGACCATCCTACTGGGCCGGTCCAAATTCGTATCGGGTCGCGGACGGCACAGCCCGATTTACACTTTAGAATTCTGTAAGATTCATGAACAATCCGAATACAAAGCGAACAAGAGATGCGAACTTTATTGTAGGCGATTTCGTAGATGAGACCCATCCAAATCTCGAAGCAAGATTGACGGCTACACTCATTTTAAGCAGCATAATAGCCATCGTACTGAAATAGATCCTGCTACAAAACGGAAACTGCCTCTGATTCGGACTCGGATCTACCCGAATCATGTTCCCGCTCCAACCACAGCATTATATATCGAAAACTCACTTTCCTTTCGCAATCCCTCTTCAACTCTACTAGCGTTCCTTAACTCCACGGCGGAGATCCGAGGAGTTGGGAAACCCTAACCCTAAAAAGGCTCTAACGCTATCGCCCTCGCCTCTCATCGTCTATCTTTCATCACCAGTGATCACCAGCGATCTTCTTCACTAGCAGGTGGCCTCTTCTAATCCGCTTGTGTTTGTTCTATGTTTCATCTGCACTCAATATTTGTTCGACTATGTGTTTAGTATCTAAATCTCATTGTTTGAAGGTTTTCTGGATAGTTTTTGTGCTGAGTTTAGTGCTAAAGCTGTTAACCATGTCCAAACATCATTAGAATTATGTCACCCCCTTTCGGTGCAGATTTATGTTCTTGAGATAGATCGATCCACCTGCTTATCGATTATATATTTTTTATTTTTCACTGTCGTGGATAGGATCTACCTGATTATAGATTCCTCTTTTTTTTTTCTCAAAATTGTATTATTTTAGTTCGATTTAGGGTTTGATCGTTTTATTGGACATTTTTTAAGGGTTAAGTGTAGGAAGTTGGTCCAAGGAAGCTTAAGCTTTTACTATTGTAGTCGATCTTGCAACATTTGCAAATTTAGCGAAACATATTTTGCTTCTTATGGAAAGTGTATTGAAGCTAAACTTTGTTTGGATTGGTAGAAGTGAACCAGTGAAAAGAGATGCTATTTTTTTCCATCATCTCTCACGCAGTTATTGATTTTTGTTGAAGTTCTTTTTTTTCAGGATTTCATTGGCGTGTTTAAGGTAATAAAATTTTCAGCAATTAGAACAGCTGTTTGAATTTGAGTATTTATTTCTTTCAAATTTGTCTTATTGGATGCACTACCTGATGATTGGAGCCGTGTACTTTTATGCCGTCTTTGAGCTGGAGATAAATTACAGGATGATATCGATCATGATTTCTGAATGGAACATTTATTCTTGTCGAGTCGAAATTTTCCCTGTGCTGACATTGTACCACAGCATAAGTTTTTTCCCTTCTTCTAAATAAGCCTAACATGTGTAGGTAGTTGAAAAGATGAAACAGTGCCACCAGGTATCAGGAAGGTGCTCCTCTGCTATTATTTCATCCCTGCTTCCCCCCTTCCGTCCCAAAAAAGCATGATTTTGCAATATTTTCATTGCTTTTTGTGGGTGCATTCATCTTCTATGAAAATACAATTTTCTGCTTCCCTGACATTGTATAGATTTTCATATTTACCTTGTGATTTGTCTGTGGGTGAATGCTGGGATGCATTATTTAACCATCCTCAACTCATTTCTACATGCTTTATCTTTTTAATTCTAATTTATAACTACCCATTCAAATTTTTTATTTTCTATAGAAATTTTAAACAAGCTGTTGGTGCATTCTGTGGCCGTAATATATCAATTGTGGTTTTAGTAGCACTGTTTTTATTATCCATTACAGCCAATGAAATGGAAAGAGCTGTATGACATAGAAGTTTCCATTATTGTATCTAAAAAGTTACTCAGGTTCTTATTTGTTTGAAATTTGTGCATGTAGATTTAATATTTGCAATCATGGCGGGATTGGCACCAGAAGGTTCACAATTTGATGCACGTCAATATGATGCCAAAATGAATGAGCTGTAAGTCTCCTCCACCATCAAAAACGAGAAAATAAAATGTGAAAAATAAAAATAAAAGGAAAAGAACAAGAAAAAATATGGAGAAATTCTGGTGATTTGGCTTTGCATGAATCTCCTCTGTGTGTTGTTGTGTTTGTCCACTCTACTTTTGTGAATTAATTTTAATCTGTAAATTAATTTACATAGGATTTTAAAGCCTTCCTAATGATGATTTTGATTTAATGAGCAGACTCACATCAGATGGACAGGATTTTTTTACATCATATGATGAAGTTTATGAAAGTTTTGATGCCATGGGCTTGCAAGAGAATCTTCTGAGGGGCATCTATGCATATGGTTGGTCCTTACTGTTCTGCTAATTTTTAATTAAACAGCATGTTGAGTATTCACATATCACGTTTACCATGAAGCATTTGACATGCCAGTTTATGAGATCTTGCATCAGACTAGGTCTGATTGGTGGAACCTTATAAATCTGACCTACAGTTCAAAAAATAGAAGATTTGTATTTCTAGGAGGTGTATTTATGTGAAACCTGACATGGTCTGGACTCCCACCTAAACATTCTTACTTGGTTGTCCTTGGTGGTGCTATCATGAAATTTTGTGCTGCAATGCTCCACAAAGTTTGTTTTTCATTTATGCTATGGAACTTTTTTTTCTGAGCTATTCACCTGAAGTTTATTTTACATGATGCATTGTTGGTTTGGCACTCTTTTTCCAAGGATAGGTAGTAATATTGAAAGTCTTCTACTTCATTTGTTTAAGGGTTTGAGAAGCCCTCTGCAATACAGCAAAGGGGTATTGTGCCCTTCTGCAAAGGGCTTGATGTAATTCAGCAGGCGCAATCTGGAACGGGAAAAACAGCAACTTTCTGCTCTGGAATTCTGCAGCAGCTTGATTATAGTCTAGTTGAATGCCAGGCCTTGGTTCTTGCACCCACTCGAGAACTTGCACAACAAATTGAGAAGGTGATGAGGGCTTTGGGTGACTATCTTGGTGTTAAAGTGCATGCCTGTGTAGGAGGAACCAGTGTCCGTGAGG
The DNA here is from genome assembly GCF_056320005.1 of Nelumbo lutea. Lineage (NCBI taxonomy): Eukaryota > Viridiplantae > Streptophyta > Magnoliopsida > Proteales > Nelumbonaceae > Nelumbo > Nelumbo lutea. Next base: position 3,956,725 of record NC_142689.1, read on the forward strand.
ATCAACGTATTCTCTCAAATGGAGTTCATGTTGTTGTCGGTACTCCTGGTCGTGTATTTGACATGTTGCGGAGACAGTCACTTCGCCCTGATTACATTAAGATGTTTGTATTGGATGAAGCTGATGAAATGCTTTCACGAGGTTTCAAAGATCAGGTAATAATTCCTTCTGTCTTTGTTAGTTTATAATGCTAATTCTGTGATATGCTTGTAGCCAATGTTGTAAGCATGCAATTACGTGCTATCCTTGTCCTGTATGGTATGTCTTTATGCGAATTCAATATACATTAAAAAGTCCTATTATCAGAGCAAAAGTTTTATATGTCATTTTCATGGGAGGAAAAGAAACTTTGGCTGCTCTGCCATAAAATTGTTTCATTTCAAAATCTAAAGGTTAGCTTTTTGTGAACCATTATCATATGCAGCTCCTTTTTAGTTTTCTCATTGTTTGTTTTTCCGTTTTGAATCCAAGGCAATTTGATTGGTAGCAAAAGTTGAAAGAATTTTAATATAGTCATGGTTAATTTTAACGATATTTACTTTGTGAAAAAGGAAAAAGAGTTAATTTGGGCATAGGTAAATTTTGTTGACCAAGGCACATGGCATCAAGGTTCAAAGTATCGATGTACCCCTGTGTATTGGCAGGGGCTTATCGGTACTAAAAACTCACCGCTCAATGCTTTTTTTTAGTGTTTTTTCAAAATTTTATTTCTGGAGATGATTTTTAAGTGTTTTTTTATTGAAATAAATGGGGTCGTGAAACACCTCTTAATAGATGTATTGAGACCAAAAGATACATGTGGGGCATATCATATCGATACTTTGAACCTTACATGGCATCATAGTTTGTTAACCCTGTATATCTATGGATTGTAAGGAAATTGTTGAGAATCTACTCTGATCAAGTTGTATTATTGGGAAATAACAACCAACTAACGAGGCAATGCATTTTTTATTGCACCTTACTGTATAATCCCCCTTGGCATTCATGATATTTCTGCTTTAATTGACAAATAATCCGTTAAGAGTTTCTTGGATGTTGCTATTTCGACTTGTATATCTTGCCAAGTTATTGTTTCATGGTTCTGCATTTTAGAATATATGCTAGTTATTTAGTTGAATAACTGTGTTGCCTTTTTAAGATGATCTGATGTTTTGAGTTTTGGGAGAGTCCCATCGTCTACATTCTGACATAATCTTTTTCATCAGATTTATGATATTTTCCAGCTCCTGCCATCAAAAGTCCAGGTTGGAGTCTTTTCTGCCACAATGCCTCCCGAGGCTCTTGAGATTACAAGGAAGTTCATGAACAGGCCTGTGAGGATTTTAGTGAAGCGTGATGAGCTCACACTTGAGGGTATCAAGCAGTTCTATGTCAATGTTGAAAAGGAAGATTGGAAACTTGAGACACTTTGTGATTTGTACGAGACCCTTGCCATCACTCAGAGTGTCATCTTTGTGAACACCCGACGCAAGGTTGATTGGCTGACTGACAAGATGCGGAACCGTGACCACACAGTCTCTGCCACCCATGGGGACATGGACCAGAATACCAGGGATATCATCATGCGAGAATTCCGGTCGGGTTCCTCCCGTGTACTCATTACCACAGATCTGCTTGCTCGTGGTATTGATGTGCAGCAAGTTTCCCTTGTCATAAACTATGACCTTCCTACACAGCCTGAGAATTACCTTCACCGTATTGGTCGTAGTGGACGGTTTGGAAGGAAAGGAGTTGCCATTAACTTTGTGACGCGTGATGATGAGAGGATGCTGTTTGACATACAGAAGTTTTATAATGTAGTTATTGAGGAGCTGCCATCAAATGTTGCTGATCTCCTGTGATGAGATTTTGTCCGTGGTTTACATCGAAGGTAAGATCTTCCTATTTGCTAAGTACTATTTAATGTGTCTCTTTTATAGGTTTAGTTTATTAATTTAGTGTCTTTGAACTTATCTGACTATCGAATTAAATGGGTCCTGCACATTTGCAATGGGGAATTTTATTAATATTGCCCATTATAGGTGTGGGTGGGCATTTGTTATTGCAAATTTTGTTGCAGGTAGGGTTTTTGTATCTTATGTGTCCTTATTTAACCCAAATGAGGTAGTTTGGATTGGTTCTTTCTCCCATTCTGCTTGGTTTTCTTTTTAATATGGTGAGGGGATACTTTGTAGAATGAAAACATGATTTGTTATTTATGTTGGAGACCAGAATCTCTTGAATATTAGGTCTCTCTTATGCCTTTTCAGTGTTCTGCTTTAATTGATATTCTTTGATTATTGTTTATCAACTTCCTCTTTTTCTTCAAGTTTGAGGCCCTAGTTAGTTTGAGTGGTGAATTTTCCGAAAGCCTCGGATATCGGTCGTGCGCACAAATCATGCACTAGTTGTTAATCGAACATTGTTAATGTACCGAGTGAAATTTTACTGTATTACTGGTTTGCTTGTTGCTGGTGGCGAGGGGATACGTGTGCTTTTCTATAACTGTAGTGTTGCAACGATGTAATTTGCATACATAATTAATTATTCTCGACGATATGGTACAGTGAGTTTTATCAATTGAAATTTGAAGTCATACTTTTTCTCGGGTTCTGCCCCGCCCCCGACCTACATGCACATCTCACCGTGTATTGAGGACTTCTCCCGTACTTGTCCCGGGAGATGTTTCCAATACACGATTGGGATGTACTGTTGGGAGCCAGATTTGAGTTAAACTCTCTGCCACCAGGATTCTAGTGCCTCTGGAATTAAGACATTATTTTTTTTAATAGAAAAAAAAATCATGAGCCATTCCTGCCAAGCTGGGCCGGTTTCGCAACTAATTCAGGTAATTCATATAAACTCTTGGGCTGCTCATACACTTGTTCAGTTATTCATAACTGAGGTTAGACTGTAAGATTGATCGTAGTAGTATATCGATTTGGGATTTGGGATTCTAAGGCAAATAACGGGAAACAGAACCCAGACCATGAATGTTATTTGGATATATTATTCCCAACGTACCACGGGATTCCGCCGCCTTCAGAGTTTGCAGTGTTTTCCCCTCCATTCCTAGATGGTATCCCGTCAGCCTTCACATTCGTTACGTGTGAACTTTGCAAGCATTGCTAGTCTCAACTTGGTGCTCAGCTGGCAAAGTGGAAATGGCAGGTCTAACCTGGTCCTATGCCTAGATATTGGGCTTAATGCCCCGGGTCCGGAGTCCCACACCCAAGATTCAAAGTATTGATGTGCATTGTCGATACTTAATGTTTTGGGAGCATCCTGATATGCCCCTACAGTGGTTGTATCGTGGTTTTGACTGGTTTAGGGGGTGGAGTCTTAAACTGGTGAGGTGTCTTAAACTGGGCAAAAGAAAAGGTACGGAACAGCTCATGTGCACAGGTAGGTGTGTTTCTCATCCCAAATTGAACCTTAGTCAGGCTTGGGTTTGAAAACGAAATCACAATATTCAACCACCCACCTTCAAATGAAACCAAAATGCTTGGTTTTGAATATTTTAGGCCTGAACAGTCATTCTCCCTAATCCCAAAGGATTTAAATGAACAACTTTATTTATTTAATTAGCAAGGAACCGGTGAAATCCTCAGAATAAGGTTTGAAGATGCAAATTTGAAAAAATATTTAAAAAAAGATGTGGATGCATTAAATAGAAGAGGTTGCTTCAAATGAATTTTGGACTAACTCTTACATAACTTGCCCTTCTAAGTTCTAACTTGTACTTCCAGGCAGTGAAATTAAAGCAGTCCCAATCTCCTATCCACAAAAACCTTGTGATATTTAAGCAGTCCCAATCTCCTATTCACAAAAACCCTGCCCATGCCTACGAACACTTTATCACAAACTGCACATTGGGAACATCTCCACATGAATGATAACATATAAGTAGAGAAATATTCCCGATGTGTGATAACATAATGGCCCAAACTTTTACTTGAAACAACAATCCCCCACTCTTGTTTGGAGAGTGCAGATATCCCTATTGGCTTAGTCTTGGGTTTCTTCAATGTTGATTGTTGAATGAGTAGGAATGGCAATGGGACAGGGTGGCGACAAAGAGCCACTCCCTATCGTATATTTAAGGTCTTAACTTGCATTCATCTTCATTGAACCATATATTTAAGGATTCTTTGTTTCTTCTCATCATTAAACTCTATAATTAAATACATACATATTAAATTAATAATTTCAATAATATAATAGATTAATAATAATTAATAATCTAAATACATATATAATAAATCTACCTAAAAAATAGTGTTTTCATTTAGGTGGGTAGTAAGAAATTAAACCATTTGGGTCAAATAGGCCAATCCATGTTGCCACAATTAAATAATAGAATTCAAAAATATATAAAATGCAAAAATATAGAATTAAAAAAATAATTAGAATGTTTTTAACGTCATATATTTGACATATTAAACAATAGTAAGTATGATAAACAATGTTTTAAAAAACCGACCTAGAGGCTGACCCGTTTTTGCCTTCAAATAACAAGTCACCAGTTCAACTGTCAATGTCAAACGAGTCAAATTGCCCAATGTCAACACTATGTGTGTGTGCATGTGTAAAAATACATATTTTATCAATAAATAGTATAATTATGTTTTACATATATCATAGTTATATTTTACATATATTTCATATAATATTTATATTATGTTACATTTATTTAAGTTTTTCAATTCTGTTTTAAATTTTTTATTTATAAAAAATATTGAAACTTGTAATTTAGGGCCAAAATAGGGTTTTTTTTTATGAAAATAGAAAGACAAGGCGCATAATGCCCTTGGGATGTATAAATCGATAACCCTGGTCGGGACATCGGAGTTCAAAGTTATGGCTTCCACAAGTTTGCACATAATTAAGTACAGAACTTGCAACGTGGTTACTGGGTCGAACGGGAATGGTTGAATTGCCCAAGTTGGACAATTTTTAACCAAAAGGGAGAGTTTCAACAGAATTAAACTTAGAATCAAGGTTGAGTAACAATTTGAACGGATCAATCTACCAGGTCAACAAGAAGTTGAAAACATTGATGATAACTAAGAAATATTTTTATTAATGATGGAAACGAAATGTATAACTTAAAACCAACTAGAAATAAAACTATTATCATATTATCTCTCATTAAATCTCATATCTAAGGTATATTCTCTTAGTAAATCATATATTTAAGATATAATTTTCTTATCATTAAATTGTACTAATTAAATCCACAACATTAATTTTAATAATATAAAAACAAATATTTTGAAAACAAAACTATTTTCTTCCCTCTCGATGGTGGGTAAGCAATTCAACCATTTGGGGTCAAATCCATTAATAAATAATGTCATAATTAAATAATAAAAATAAAATAAAATATATAATACAAAAAAAATGAATCGGGCATGTCATTAATACTGTATATTCATTATATTGAACAAAGATAAGTATGAAATGTAAGAAGTATTTTTGTAAATGATGAAATTGGAATGCCAAAACTAAAATCAACCTAAAAATGAAATGATGTCATAGTCAAATGATAAAATTTCTAAAATAGAAAATACAAAGAGTCACAAAAATAAATATTATACATAAGATATAAAAGAGGTGGACTAGAATAGTAAACATTTAAAGGAGTTGAGTGTAAACCTACTGAGTAATTTTGAAAATATATGTATTAAGGATATAAGAAGATCACCACCAAACTTATCTGCTCGACTGCTATCCGAGAAATTCTTCCATTTGTTAAAAAAGGGTTGTTTGTTCGGATTTTTGCTCTCTGCCTATCTTAGTTGTTGGAATAGAGCTAAATGAATCTTATTGCCACTTAACTTTAGAACCTAAGGCTTAGTCTTGAAAGATTGCAAATACTAATATGTACAGTAGAAATACATACAAAATAAAACAAAATGCAAGGTTTTGCACTTTGCATATTTGTATTTGCATTCCATCCAAACTGAGTCAAATGGAAAGTATAGGGTACCTTATTGTTAGAAGTGAAAGTTTAGGTTTGTCATTATCCCCAAAGTACAGGGTAATTCCCTTTAATTTTCCCTTTGCTTATCTATGAGCCCTACGACAATGAGCCAAATCTAATTGATGCTTTATTTTTGGGACAAATACTTGTCTATGATGATTTTTATTATTTAAAATTTTAAATATTATTACTCGATTCAAAATTATAATTGAAATTGAAGTTTTATTTCTTTTAAGTTTTAAAAATACTATTGCAATTTTCAAAATTTAGATTGTATCTTTATTAATTTTAAAATATAAAATTAATAATTTAATTTAATCAAATATAGCTTTATCAATAACAATTAATTATAGTTTTTATTCATAGTAATTAATTTATATTTTTCAATTTTATTAATTAATTATTGATTACTTTAATAATTTAATTAACTTTAAAACAATGTGATTTTAAAAATAATTTATTAATTTTATTTTATATTGAGTAATATAATTTAAATTTTTAATAATGAGCATGCGTTTGCTCTAATTCCACCCAGGTTGCAACCCCCAAATATATAAGAAAGAGTCAAGAGGAAATTTATTAGAAAATATATTTTTCTACTTCCCAAAATGATCAAATAGAAATCCTTTTCTTTGCAAACTAAATATGATAGCTTATTTTATTATTTTGAAATTCTCTTAATTTTAAAAATTTGAATCACTATTTCATTAATTTTAAATAATGTTTTTATTTAATTAACCTAGACGTCGGAAGTTGGCTATGTTGATGAACATATTTAATAGAAAGAAAGTTTTAATTTTGGGTTAAGGGATGATGTTGGAAATAAGGCTATGTTTGGTTTGAAGGAAAAAATAGGAAAAGGAAGGGAAATGTAGGAAAACCTTGTTTCCCTTTCTTTCCCTACCTTTCCAACTTGAGTTGGCCCCAATTTACATTTTACACTTAGGGAGGACCATTTAAATTTTGACAAAAGTCAAACCAAGCCCTTCCAAGTTGGACCCTAGTCAAAAGAGTATAATTCAGAAGTGCATTAACTATTCATAATGCCTCCAAAGTTTTGATGAAAATGACCTGATTCATTACCACCTTTATAATAGCAGTTGCTAGGTTATAAATTTATTCGGTACTATAGTATAGAGAGATTTCATGAGGAAAGGGGGAGAGATTTTAAGGGCAATTAATTTATTGGGTGGGTGGAGGACCGGAGGGGGAGAAAAAGATAATTGATCACAAATTCACACAATCAACCGATGGCTGACTCGTTCGTGTGTTAATTGATTTATTCCACTTTGATGTCCAATCAAATCCCGCAACTAGTACTTTGGGAAAAAAAAAGGGTTATATGGGAAAATTATTAATGGTGTATACTAAAAAAATCACAAGTTCACACCAACTGGAAATATACTTTTTCATGGGGTAGGTAGCTTTATGCGCACGCTCGGTCTGACCCGTTTTCAGTCCAAATATTATTTTTCAGTTTTGGACTTTTTAAATAAGCCCAGTTTATGCTCGAGCACGGCCTGACAATATTAAGATTAATATATTGTATTAGGTATTAGGTGATTATTATTATTATTATTTGTTTTAACTTACGTGTATAATTGTATTGTTCGCAGCAATAATTTTTTGTGTGCAAAGCGTGTGAAAGGATAGGAACAAGTGGAGACGGAATTGATTTCCCACATAGCGCGTAGCCCACAGGCTCCCCACCGCCCATCCCCTCCGTGCATTGGGAATATCACAAAATAAAATATAGAAGTAAGATATTGCATAACAAAGATAGGCTTTATTCGTGGGCCTAGGTTCTTATGCTTGGACCTGGTTTTTTTTTGTAAACAAGTTGTAAACCTTGACTCGAATCTAGCTCTAGTTGCGAAACATTGCAAATGTTGACATCTGAGGTGCAAAACTAGTAAGCTAAAGTGCGACAGTATTGTAAAATGATGAATCTTGCCACTTGATTCTTCTCCTTAAAATCACATTCACTCCTATAGTATAATAGGATCTTTGCAAATCTGTTATCAAGATGATATACCAACAATCTTCTGATAGACATGCACTAGTTTACCATACTCGTTGAACCATTTTAAAATAACGTTCAAAATAGAAAGACAAATAACACCTATACAATAATCATGTGTACCACCAATTCAAAGAGACACAAGGAAGAAGATGATACAATGTTTAAACAGGGTGAATTATTTAAATAAAACAAGTAACAGTTATAAAGAGTTACAAAGCATTTACATAAAATGCTTAAAACATAACCACTTAAAAGGAATATGGTGTGGTTTCTCACAGACAGTGCCAATTGATGGTACGCAATCCAGTTGGTCTTAACTGTCAATGACCTTGCCTCTGACTGGAGCAACAGGGAGCCTAAAACGAAGAAGATGAGGAATCTCCGGGGAGGAACCTGGTGAGATTGCTCCGAAGCTCAAGTTAGTATTCTCTTGAAGGCAAGATAAAACCATATGGCGCAAAGTTCACATACCTTGTTCTTGCGGGGCAGGGAGCCTTTTATAACCACCTTGCACACTCACTCCTAAGTTTATGTCAAGTCGGGTATGATTATCTCTGCACTCCTACCAGTTCGGGTGTCATCACCTCTGTTGGGACAGAACCGCCACTTTTCTCTTTGTCGGAGCCATCTCTACAACTGGAGATGGCGGTAGAAGGTGGCAGTGGTAGGTGGCCATTGGAGTGCGGCTGTCAAGCATCAAATCCCAAGTCAGTCAGGTGCGTCACCCCTGGGTACGGACTTCCTCGGTGTCAGACGAGGTACGATTGTTCAATTTGGTGTCCTAGAGGCAAGTGTTGGAGTGGTGAGCGAGGTGAAGTATCGAGTTCGGATAGGGGAGTGTCCCGAACTGTCATGGGGCGGGCCAATTCGGGTCGTTGCCTTGTGTGAGGCTCAAAGCCTAAGGGAGAGTTCGGGCTCCTTATAGGGAGTTCAGACTGCTGGTTGGGAGTTCGGACTGCTGGTTCCTCCCTTCGGTGCTCGTGCCTTGGGCGCGCTGTTATGCCGAGCTGTTGCCTTTGCCACATGTTGAGTGATTACGAGGTCGGGCCCAATCTTCCTTTATCAATTGCCCCCCACTCCTCGTGCTAAGGGTCTTGCCCTGGAGCGGGGAGTTCGCGAGGTAGTAGGTGGATTTGTCTCGTACTTCGAATTTCGGTTGACCGATAGCGTGAGGTGCGTTGTCAGGGTTCTTTGGGTTTCTCGAGCGCCCAAAAGACGGGAAACGCGTCGACCTACCTACAAATGCTGGCAGACGTGACAGCGCGCGCCTTATTTCAAAAATTCAAAAAGCGTGCCGCTGGGAGACGTGACAGCGCGCACTTTATTTCAAAAAGCGCACCACTGGGGGATGTGACAACAGGCGTCTTTTCAAATTTGAAAACATGCTGCTATCGCCTTTAATGTGAGGAGACGTGCACTTCAGTTTTGAGAGACGTGTGGCCAGTCACGTCTCGGTCTCAGGAGACGTGCGGTCAGCGCGATTGCGGGCCGTCGGATTGGTTTTGATATGAGCCGTTGATTCTTGGTTACTGTGGGTATAAATAGTGGGGGACCCTAGTCGCTTTGTCACTTCTACGCTTTGCTTCTTGAGCTCGCGTCCAAGTTTCAACTCGCGTCCGAGCTTTTAGTTCGCACTCACGTGTTTCAAGTTTTCATAGTCCATTCAAGCCTTTTTCCGAGTGAGTACTTTCCTGGAACCCTTATCCTCCCGATGTCTAGCTTGGATAGCTCAGACAATTCTTCAAGGGGGTCTGGTGCAGGTTCTACGAACCGAGTTGCATCCCCCGACGGTCCTAGCGAACCTGAGGTAGAACTTGAGGAAGAGTTCGAGCCCATAGGCCGAGTCACCTCGGGCAGTTTGGCGTCCACCTCTCGTTGAGGTCGGATGTTAGACAAGTTTGGCCCTCGACCATGACGCCCGAGGGGCTTCAATCCCTTATTACCCAGTTTAACCTGCCTGGGGAGTACGCCTACTCTATACCTTCGGGCAGTTTCCCTTGGGAGCACGGTCCTAATGAGATCATGATATTCCGGGATCAGCTTGCTGTGGGGTTGCGCCTGCCTTTCCACCCTCTCCTTGTCAAGGTCATGAACCACTTCGGCATTACTGTCGGCCAGCTTCACCCGAACTCCATTCGTAACTTGGTGGGGACAATCTCCCTATTTTGTGAATAGGGATTTTCCTTTAAACTTGGAGATCTTCTCTTCCATTTTGATGCTTAAGAAACAAGCGGGTCCCCTTCCCAGGCGTAGGCGGGAGTATCACCTGTCTCCTCGCCTGAGTTTTAAGCTTTTACATGAACTTCCCAACAAGGTCTCGACGTGGAAGCAGGACTACTTCGGGGTGCAAAGTGTATTGGGGTGGCCGTTTCAGACCGGGTGGGGAATGGCCGCCCCTGACTCCGTGTTATGCTTGATAAAGAGACGGTGAAGGGCCTCTGGCAATGGGCGCGACTTGGGCTAAAATGCCATCAATATCTGACGGAGGCCAAGCTTATTGCAGCTGGCCTGAGTTCGGGTAGGTTCCTTACTTGGAGGTTTTTTGTTTTTGCTGTTCTTTTGTTTTTTCTGATGCTGAACTCTTTTTGTAGGTGTGATGGACTCAGAAAGGACTCGTTGTGGGCACTTGTTTCAAGGTATGAAGAGGAGGAAGTGAGTCGCCAAATGAACTCGTGCCGAGTTGCTTTGGGACGTGGAGCCCGAGGTACTAGACTACCCATCAGAGGATCCGTCCAGGGAGCCCAAGATGGCTCCTCCAATGCAAGAAGCGGCAGGGGCCCCTTATGCTGAGACTACTTACACGGGGGCTCCTACTTACTCTGGGTCTGCTTATACGCGAACTGGGCCCTCAGGCTCGGGAGCCCAAGGGGAATTCAGGAGTGTGTTATCACCAAACCACGCTCTTCAGAAGAGTAGGGAGGCCATTTACCCCGAGGAGGTTGTGGTGTGGACCGATCTCCCTTTGAACCAGGTGGCCTGTCGTGTTGTCACTCATGCCATGGTGGTAATTCAAATTTTTTGTCGAGCTCTTTTGCTTTTATCCCTCTTGTTGTCGTTCTTCTAATCACTTGTTCTTTCCTTTTGGTAGGTGAACTCTTCTATCCATGCCTTGGCGGCCCAGGTGGAAAGGAGCTCAAGGCAGGCGTGAGCTGCCGAGATGACATCCCGAGCTGCTGAGGCGGCTGCTCGCGCTGCTGAGGCGGCTGCTTGCGTTGCACAGACCAGGCAGGCGAGGTCTCAGAGAGATGCCGAGGCCATGGGAGTAGTAGTGAAGCACATGGCGGACCTGAGGCTGGATCTACAGCATTAGGTTAAATACCTTCATGAGGATATTAGGGAGAGGATGAAGATCTTTTCTCAAGGCATTGAAGATGCCAAGAAGAAGGTCGTCGATGAGTACATCACCTCGTCGCGCTTTGATGACCTGATGGTGGACTCATACAGAAGGGGTTTTAAACTGATCCGGTGGATGATCCGGAACACATACCCCAAGCTCGATATCAGTGTCGTATCCACTTCGCACATAACTCAGGAGATGGCCAATGCTGCTGATGGTGAGCCAGATTCCAAGGGCGAGGCAGGACTTTCGGGTATCGTTGAAGTGTCTTCTGATAATGAAGAAGTAGCTCTGGGCCTGTGAAATGTAAATTTTTTTTGTTCGAAATGTACACTACCTTATTTTGAAATGGAATGACTTTTCTTTTGGTTAAGTGTTGGTTGTTCTTTCTCCCGAACTGATCGTATTTGCCGAACTGACCATATGCCCGATTTGTTTCTTGCCCAGGTTACTGCACTCGCACGACCTGTTTTGGTGTTAATACTTAGTCTCTGAGATGTCGATGTCCCTGTTAATACTTAGTCTCTGGTAGCGATTTTGTCCACTTCGCTTGGTGGTCTATAGGTAGTATCGCCTTAAATTGATGATATTCCATACTCGGGGTACTTGTTTGCCCTCTAAGGTTTCGAGCTCGTATGCCCCCCCCCTCCCCCCTGAGCACTCTCTTTACCCTATAGGGCCTTTCCCAATTTGGTCCAAGTTTGCCCACGCCAGGTTTGGGTACCATGATCTTACGGAGAACTAGGTCGTCGACGCAGAAGCTCCGCTTCTTTACTTTGGCATTGTAGTATCGAGCTATTTTTTGCTGGTAGGCCGCTGTCCGGATGTGCGCGAGGTCTCTTACATCATCTAGTAGGTCGAGGTTGGTACGTAACTCATCTCCATTTGTCTGATCGTCAGATGCTTCTAGTCGTAGTGTAGGTATTTCGATTTCTGTTGGGATTACCGCTTCAGTGCCGTAGGTGAGGTTAAAGAGGGTCTCTCCCGTGGCGGTTTTTTCCGTAGTTCGGTGAGCTCATAAAACACTTGGTAGCTCGTCCGCCCACAACCCTTTAGCTCGGTCTAGTCGTGCTTTCAGTCCGCGGAGGATGACTCTATTCATTACTTCTGTCTGACTGTTTGCCTGCAGGTGTGTGACCGATGTGAAGTTCTGACGAATTCCCATATTTTGGCACCATTCATGGAACTTGATATCCTCGAGCTGCTTGCCGTTGTTGGAAATCCATACCCGAGGTAGCCCGAAGCGACATACTATGTTCTTCCAAAAGAAGTTCTGTATGTTTCGGGCTGTAACTGTTGCCAAAGGTTCAACTTCTATCCACTTTGTGAAGTAATCTACTACCACCACTAGGAACTTAGTCCCACCTATTGCTAGCGGGAATGGCCCCAGGTGGTCGATGCCCCATTGTGCAAAGAGCCATGGACTGGTGAGGTACTTGAGGTCGACAGCAGGCTGATGATGGATATTGGCATGCTTCTGACACTTGTCACATTTTCTGACGAGCTCGACAGCTTCTGCATTCATCGATGGCCAATAGTATCCTTGTCAAATTGCCTTTTGGGCGAGGGCTCTGCCCCCTAGGTGTCCGTCGCACAGACCTTCATGAGTGCCGCGGAGTACGAGTTCGGCTTCAGCAGGTCACAAGCAACGCATGTAGGGGAGCGTGTAGGACCGTCGGTACAACCGTTCGTCTATTATGACGTATTTGGCTGCCTGGTGCTACACCCTCTTGGATGCATTGCGGTCCGTAGGGAGGATTCCATCTAGCAAGAAGCTCGCGAGTGGGTCAATCCAGCTCGGCTCTGCTTCAAGGATGGGAGCGACACCAATTGATGGTGCGCAATCCAGCTGGTCTTAGCTGTCAACGACCTTGCCTCCGACTGGAGCAACAGGGAGCCTAAAATGGAGAAGATGAGGAATCTCTGAGGAGGAACCCGGTGAGATTGCTCTGAAGCTCAAGTTAGTATTCTCTTGAAGGCAAGATAAAACCAGATGGCACAAAGTTCACATACCTTGTTCTTGGGGGGCAGGGAGTCTTTTATAACCACCTCGCGCACTCACTCCTAAGCTTCTATCAGGTCGGGTATGATTATCTCTGCGCTCCTGCCAGTTCGGGTGTCATCACCCCTGCTTGGACAGAACCGCCACTGCTCTCTTTGTCGGAGCTGTCTCTACAACTAGAGATGGCGGTAGCATGTGGCGGTGGCAGGTGGTTGTTGGAGTGCGACCGTCAAGCGTCAAATCCCAAGTCAGTCAAGTGCGCCGCCCCTGGGTACGGACTTCCTCGGTGTCAGGCGAGGTACGGTTGTTCAGTTTGGTGTCCTAGAGGCGAAGTGCTGGAGTGGTGAGTGAGGTGAAGTCTTGAGTTTGGATAAGGGAGTGTCTCGAACTGTCATGGGGCGGGCCAGTTCAGATTGTTGCCTTGTGTGAGGCTCGGGGCCTAAGGGAGAGTTCGGGCAACTTGTAGGGAGTTTGGGCTCCTAGTAGGGAGTTTGGACTGCTGGTAGGGAATTCGGACTGCTGGTTCCTCCCTTCGGTGCTTGCGCCTTGGGCGCGCTGTTGTGTCGAACTGTTGCCTTTGCCACGTGTTGAGTGATTACGAGGTCGGGCCAAATCTTCATTCATCAATAATTATATAACATTAGAAATGTTCTAAAATGTTTTTGACAAAACTATATACTTTTTTGTCTTTTGTGTTCTATCTTTATTTTTAAATATTTATTATTCAATTATGATATCGTGAATTTTTTGAAAAGTTGGATCATTGACCCACCATTTAAATCATAAAATAGCTTTGTTTTCGGATCAATCTTAAATTATAAATTACATAAAAATTATATACATAATTTTTACTTATCACGCTTATATTTTGTTTGATATAATTAACGTATCTTTTTTTATATATTCTTGTGATTACTTGTACTTTTTTATTAATTTTTAAATATTTATTATTTAATTATTATATCATCGATTAATCCATTTGAGTCAAATCACTAACCCACGGCCCAAAATGAAAAATAGTTTGATTTCTAGGTTGACATTAAATTTTGTATTACATTTCCATTATTGATAAAATTATATCTTATGTATAATATTTATTTTTGTTCAATATAATGAATGTATAATATTATATATGTATCCAATATTTTGTTTTTTATAAATATATAACATTATATCTTACGCATAATATTTATTTTTGTGATTCTTTGTATTTTCTATTTTAAAAAAAATTATTATTTGACTATGAGATCATTCATTTTTATGTTGATTTTAATTTTGGCATTCCATTTTCTTCATTTATAATGGACTCATATTGGACTGGATCGGATTGGACCAAATCCAGCCCAATTGACATCCTATGAGTGAACTGAAATGGTTGATAGAACAAGTGAACTCTAAACTATCAACAATAATACTTATATATTTGAGTTTGTTTTCAAATATACATTTGTTAAAAGCATATTGGAAAAATCAAGAGAGGAAATAGGTTAGCCAATTCCTTGGTTGAATGACTTTGCTTAAAATGGAATCATGTGATGAAATGGTTATTCATAAAGATGGTACTGCAGAATGATTCCGGCGCCACCGCTGGACGAAACCTACCCAGCAATGGCATTAGTTGCAGCCATCATCCATTGGACGAGAACCCAATGGAGACCACCAAGATAGCAAATTATTTTGTTGGTTTTATTTTGATAATTTAAAGAACATTGAAGGTCCAAATTAACCGTAAAAGGGTAATTTTAGAATTAAGAAGAGTTATATATCATATGCCACCACATGCCAAGGATTGTAATAGACACACTAACATTATGGGATGATTTTATTGTTAGAAAATTTAGGGATCTTGGAGTTATTTTTCAAATAATAGGAATGAGTTTTAGTCCATTTACTAACCCATAGACTGCATTTTTAAACGATACAAATATGTGTGAATGCAAATACGTAGAGTGTAAAATAGTTCATATAAATTGCAAAGTTGAGTTAATTTTGCATTGACAAATTTACCTTCTTACCAAACAGATATTTAGTTGTAATGTATGCAAACACAAATTCCAATAAAGCTATGCTTTTTTTTTTAAAGCCCACTTGATTGCAAATTTACTTCTTTTTTATTGATGTACTTTTACATCTTATTATCAATGTAAATATTCATTGGTTTGTTATTTCTCAATGCAAAAATATAATGTTGCCAAACACAAACAAAAGTAAACCATAATACAAATTTACCTTGAACCGGGATTTACACTCTATTTGCATCTTTTCCAAACGCAGCCTTAAGTATTTAACCCTTAAAAATAAGCACACACACATGTGAAGTTAGTGGAGAGAGGACCACAGTGTGAGGTTTGTGGTGAAAGACCCTTAGCCCCCCACAGACTCCTCTTTCTATTACATATACATTAGATGCCAAAGGTGAATATTAGCCCAAGGCCTAATATATATAAATTCTTTTTTTTTTTTTGTGTGTGTGTGTGTGTTTTATTTCTTTAGTTTCTTAGGGTGGGGGTATCCCATCCCCAATACCCATAACTAGACCTGTTCATGGCCGGGCCAGGCCGGGCTTTCACTCTGTATTAATAGATTTTTCTAAGGCCTGACCATCTGGCCTACAACTTGGGCCCGAGCCCGACCCTCATAAAAAGCCCAAAGCCTGGGCCTGGGAGAGAGAGAGAGAGAGAGAGAGAGAGAGAGAGAGAGAAATTATAAAGAAAAAATAAAAAATGTATATATTAAATTTTAAATATATATATATATATATATCAATAAATATTATATTATATTATATATTTTATATACTATATAAAATACATATTATGTATTTAATAAAATTTGGGCCAGGTCAGGCTGGGCCATCGGGCTACCCGGCCCGTGAACAGATCTACCCATAACCCCAATCTTTGGTGGCAATGGAATTTGATACTAGGCTTTATATATATATATATATATATATATATATATATATATATATATACAAATAAAGAAGCCGCGTTTAGCAAGTCATTTCGCGTAGGTTTCAAGGTGTTTAGGATTCCGGAAGGCTATTGGTATACTTTACTTTTGGATTAAGTTATTAGTGGGCAAGGTGAAGTTTGGTCATTCACAACTTATGTATTATAACAAGAACAAAATTGTCTAATTAGATCAAGTAATGAACTACCCTACTTAGATTATGGTGCCATTTGGTAGTTCTTTTCGGGAACATCTTTTAATATATGAGATGGACCCATATGCATATCTACCAATGACATGTGGGTTCGACCTTGTAAAATGTATATGGGCCCTACATACATGTTTACACATGGATCCTAATGGAGTGCAATCCGATCGGTCTTAGCTGTCAGCGGATTCAACTCTGAGCTGGAGCATCGGGGAGCCTGAAACGGGAAAGATGAGAGAACTCCGGGGGGAACCCGGTGTGATAACTCCGAAGCTCAAGTCAGTAATCTCTCAAAGGCAAAGTGTAGACCAGATAGCGCAAAGTTCATATACCTTGTTTGTTGGGGGCAGGGGGCTTTTATAATCACTTCGCGCACTCTCTCCGAGGCCTTTGTCAGGTCGGGTATGATTATCCTTGCGTCTGTCAACTCGGGCGTCGTCCTTTCTGCGGTGTCAGGAGGCGGTGACAGGTGGCCGATTAGAGTGCGGTTGTCAAGCGTCAGATCCCAAGTCAGTCAGGTGCGGCGCAATCGGGTACGGACTTCCTCGGTGTCGGGCATAGTGCGGTTTACTTGGTTTTGGTGCCCTGAGGGCAATGTGGAGTGGTGAGTGAGGCGAAGTCTTGAGTTCGGAGGTATGTATAGGGCAGGTCAGCTCGGCGAGGGTATCCCGAACTGTTACAAGGCAGGCCAGTTCGGCGAAGTATGTCCCGAACTTTTCCATGGCAGGCCAGTTCGGCGAAGTATGTCCCGAACTGTTCCAAGGCAGGCCAGTTCGGCGAAGTATGTCCCGAACTGTTATATGCACGCCAGTTCAGATTACTTTTCTGGTTTGGGGCCAAGGGTGGTTTCTCCCCTTGGTGCTCACGCCTTAGGCTTGCTTTTGTGTCAAGTTGTTGCCTTTGCCACGTGTCACATAACTGTGAGGTCGGGCCAAATCTTCCTTCATCAATTGCCCCCTACTCCCCGCGCCAAGGGTCTTGCCCTGGTGCGGGGAGTTTTGCGAGGTGGTAGGTGGATTTGTCCCATTCTTCGAATCTTTACTGTGCGAGTTGCTTTTGCCAGGGTTCTTCGATTTTCTGGAGGGTCCGAGAAGGCGGGAGACGTGCCTACTGCTCATAAATGTTGACGAACATGGCAGCGCACGTTTATTTTAAACTTCAAAAATTTGTGCCGCTGGGATGTGACAGCGGGTCATTTAAATTTGAAAAAAGGGCGCCACTACAGTTCTGGAGGGACGTGCACTAGCGGTTGTCAGTTGCAGGGAGACGTGCGACGTGTTGTCAGTTTCAGAAAGACGTGCGCCGGTGCGACATCGGTTTCAAAAAGACGTGCGCTGAAGTTTCGCTCTTTTTGGAAAGAAGTGAGCCAATCACATCTCGATCTCAAGGGACATGCGGTCAGCGCGAATGCGGGCCGTCGGATTGTCTTTGATCTACACTATCGGTTCTTGGTTACCATAGCTATAAATAGTGGGGGACCCCAGTCGATTTGTCACTTATGCGGTTTGCCTCTTGAGCTCGCGTCCAACTTTTCAGCTCGCGTCCAGGTTTTTCAGCTCGCGTCTAGGCTGGTTACTTAGCCTTCAGGGTTTTTGGCTTGTTCCCGTCTCTGGAGCCTTCAAAACTATCTGGTGAGTACCTTCTTGAATCCACCTCTTTTCCTCGATGTCTAGCTTCGATAGCTCAGACGACTCTTCAGATAGGACTGATGTAGGTTCTACAAACCGTGTCGTATCCCCCGACTGACTTAGTGATCCTGAGGTGGAATTTGATGACTATGAACCCGTAGGCCAAGCCGCTTCGGGCAGTTTAGCGTCTACCTCTCGCCGAGGTCGGATGCTAGACAGGTTTGGTCCCTCAACCATGACGCCCAAGGGGCTCCAATCTATACTTATGTCTTACAATCTGCCTGGGGGGTATACATATTTCATTCCTTTGAGTAGCTTTCCTTGGGAACATGGTCCTGATGAGATCGTGATTTTTCGAGAGCAGCTCGCTGCAGGGTTGCGACTACCTTTCCACCCTCTTCTCGTCGAAGTTATAAACCACTTTGATGTTACCATTGGCCAGCTTCATCCGAACTCTATTCGGAACCTAGTGGGGACTGTCTCCCTTTTTTGCGAGCAGAATTTCCCTTTAGACTTGGAGATATTCTCCTCCATCTTGATGCTCAAGAGACAAGCAGGTTCTCTTCCTGGGGGAAGACGGGCGTATTACCTTTCTCCTCGCCCGGGCTTTAAGCTTCTGCACGATCTTCCTAATAAGGTCCCAGGAGTGTGCGCGGGTTTCCATTCGCTTTTCTACAACGGCAATTGGTCGAATGCCGATTTGAATAGGATGTCCGCCGAACTACCTGTGTCTACCAGTGCGTCGTCTTCTGTAAAAAAGATTGGTTCTTCCTTCTTTGGCCTCTTGGGAGGGTTCTGCTCCTCTCGGGCTGCTTCGCGAACTGATGTCCTTGCTGCCGCCGAAGTGCTTCCTGCCACCATCGAACCGCCCACAATCACGTGGATGGTTCCCCGGATTGGCCTTTCTTCTGGGGGAGGTCGTTGCAAGGCTTCAGTCGGTCTGTTGCTCGGCTCGGGGACATCCTTCCCGTGTTCCCCTTGCCGACCTGCTTTATTACTATTGTCATAATGTACAAAATTTCATAAGTACCTGCGACGGATGAGTCATATCTTGTCGCGGAGATTATTACATTGCTCGGTGCTATGACTGTGATCTTTATAAAAATTACAATATAAATCTTTGTTTCTCTTGTTTGGGTTGCTCTTCAGGCGAGGTGGCCACTTTATGTAGGGGGCGTCCTTAATCGTCATCAAGATCTTGGTCCGCCTTGTGTTCAATGGCGTGTAATGCGTCCGAACTGCTAAGGGAGCTTGGGACGGTTGGATTGGCTTCGCCTCTCGATTCTGGCTTCTTCTGTCACCAGGGTTGGAGGGCTCATCTTCTCTTTTTCTTTTTTCAACCCTGCCTTCGTTTCTCTGGTTGATCTCTTCCTCTATTCTCATAAACTTGTCCGCGAGCTTGAGGAAGTCGTCCACGGTTGCTGGTTGGCTGGCCACCATGTGCCATTTGAACTCTTTGTGCGTCACCCCTCTTTTGGCCGCAACGAGCTGTACCGCGGGGTCTAACCGAGGGATCTGCAAACATGCTTCATTGAACCGTTGATGTAGCTCCTGATGGTTTCCCCCTCTCTTTGGATTACCCCGAAGATACTTTCCTCGGTTTTGGGACACCTTTTGCTGGTAACAAAGTGCGAAGTGAAGATCTGCACGAACTAGGGCCAGCTTCTTATTGACCCGGAAGCTAGGTTTTGGTACCAGGTGCGGACCACCCCTCTGAAGGTGGTGGTGAAGGCCACGCACATGCATGACTCGCTTGCCCTAGCGAGGTGCATTTGCGATTGGAACGCGTCGATGTGGTCGTTGGGATCAAAGGACCCATCATACTTGTCCAGAGAAGGGAGTTTGAAATCTCTAGGCAAGGGGACTGCCAAAAGTTTTGCTGAAGGGGGGAAGGAACTGAGAGAATGGGGACGATTTTTACCTCGCCCGAGCTCATTTCTTCCTTGCCTCTGAGCTCGGGTAGCACACGAGTAGCAGTTCGGCAACTTCGCCGGTGCCTTCTTTGAGTGGGCCTGGTGTTGGCACTGCTAGCCTCCGTGTTGCCGAGCTTGATGGGCCCGGATTGTTGGCCTGCTGCTAAGGCACTGAAGCGGTTCTCCGTGAGTGGGAACTCGGGCTTGGAGCGCCGGGGTGACTTTGTGGGTGAGGTTCCTGACCCACCCGCGAGCTGCGAGGCGGGGGTGATCTTTCTTTGCTTACGGCCCGGGGATGAGGCCTGACTATTAGGGGGTTCTGTGGTTGGGAAGCCTCTCCTTGGTGAGGTCGTCCATCTTGAGGGGAGGCCTTGACCGACTTTGAAACAGGGTGTCGGGGGGGAAGCAGTGGTTGGTTCAATGGTAGCTGAGGGAACTGTTGTTGGGAGAGGTGGTGCAACACCTGGTGTTGCTGGAGTTGGTGCTGTTGGAATTGCTGCATTTGGGCCTGCATTGCCCGCATGCATTGTGTGAGATCATCTAGCTGATTTTGGTGGGCTGCTAGTGGGACAGCAGTTGGTTCTGTGAAGTTCGTTTCGATGGGGAGTGGAAGAGGAATGTTCAACGAGGGAGTGTTCAAAGGTGCCACCGCCTGTGGCACATTCAGACTTGGAATCCCATCCACTGAAAGGGGGATGGTGAACTGCCCAATGCATACCGCCGGAACATGGTGTTGTTCTCCGGTAGTGGTTGTTTCGGTTCCACGTCCAGCACTGTTGGAGGAGGTCATTTTGGTGTTGGAGGGGTGTTGGAGTTTTTGAAAGAAGGGTAGGTAAAAGAGATTTAGAGGGAGGCTTTTAGAAACTTTCCCACAGACGGCGCCAATTGATGGAGCGCAATCCGACCGATCTTAGTTATCAGCGGATTCGCCTCTGAGCTGGAGCGTCGGGGAGCCTGAAACGGGAAAGATGAGAGAACTCCGGGGGGAACTCGGTGTGATAACTCTGAAGCTCAAGTCAGTAATCTCTCAAAGGCAAAGTGTAGACCAGATAGCGCAAAGTTCACATACCTTGTTTGTTGAGGGCAAGGGGCTTTTATAATCACTTCGCACACTCGCTCCGAGGCCTTTGTCAGGTCGGGTATGATTACCCTTGCGTCTGTCAACTCGAGCGTCGTCCTTTCTGCTGGGACAGAACCGTCACTGCCTAATCGTCTCTCTGGAGATGGCGGTGGCAGGTGGCCGTTTAGAGTGCGGTCGTCAAGCGTCAGATCCCAAGTCAGTCAGGTGCGGCGCCCTCGGGTATGGACTTCCTCGGTGTCAGGCATAGTGCAGTTTACTTGGTTTTGGTGCCCTGAGGGCGATGTGGAGTGGTGAGCGAGGCGAAGTCTTGAGTTCGGAGGTATGTATAGGGCAGGTCAGCTCGGCGAGGGGTATCCCGAACTGTTACAAGGCAGGCCAGTTCGGCGAAATATGTCTCGAACTATTACAAGGCAGGACAGTTCGGCGAAGTATGTCCTGAACTGTTATATGCAGGCCAGTTCGGATTACTTTTCTGGTTTGGGGCCAAGGGTGAGTTCGGGCCCCCAGTAGGGAGTTCTGACCGCTGGTTTCTCCCCTTGGTGCTTGTGCCTTAGGCTTGCTTTTGTGCCGAGCTGTTGCCTTTGCCACGTGTCGCATAACTGTGCGATCGGGCCAAATCTTCCTTCATCAGACCCTATATGCATGTCCACTAGTGGTATATTGGATCCACCCTACAAAATGAATGTGGGTCCCACATACATGTCCACACATGGACCCTATATACATGCCCACTAATTGTATGTGGGGCCACCTTGATAAATGTATGTAGGCTCCACAACATGTCCACACATGGACTCACATGCATGTGAACCAATGGCATGTGGTGCCCACCTTATAAAATGTATGTGGGGCCCACATACATGTCCACACATAGACCCTACATGCATGTCCACCAATGGTATGTGGGGCCCACCTTGCAAAATGAATGTGAGCCCCACATACATGTCCACACATGGACCCTACATACATGTCCACACATGGACCCTACATACATGTCCGCCAATTGTATGTGGGGCCCACCTTTAAAATATATATGTGGGACCCACATACATGTCCACGTATGGACTCACATGCATGCCCGCCAATGGCATGTGGGGCCTACCTAGTAAAATGTATATGGGCCCCACATGCATGGCCACCAATGGTATGTCGGGCCCATCTTGTTAAATGTACGTGGACTCCACATACATGTCCACTAATGGTATGTGGGTCCCACGTGTTAAATGAAAGGTTTGTTGGCCTACAAACAAGACGTTCACATTACTGAACAGTCTTTTAGCTTTTATGTTCTTTTGTGAGATCTATGTAAAATATTTCGATCAAATAGTCTAAGGTCCCAGCAAATGACATATATTTGGTACAATGTGCCAATGATCGCACTGAGCTACCCATTAGTAGACCTATTCATGGGCCGGGTGGCCGGACGGGTCGGCCTGGCCTGACCCGACCCTCGGACGGGCTTGAACAGGCTTTTTGGCCTGCGGGCTTAACCTCGGGCCAAAAAGCCCGGCCTGCATAAAATTCGAGTCGGGCTCGGGCTTTGCCAAAATAGCCCGGCCCGACCTATAGTTAAACCTAAGTAAACCCGGCCCAACCTATAGTTAAACCTAAGTAAAAACCCTATGTGATGTCCATTTGAATAAATTTTTTTATTTAAGAAGATTGTTGATTCACTTGTAAGCCCATTATTCATTTAAATAAGGGAAAAACATCTGAATTAAAATAGATAATGTCTATTTAAATAGGGAAAATTTTGATTTTCTTTTATTAGGTCGGGCTTCGGGTTTGGGCTCGGGCTTCAGGCTTTTTATCAGGGCTGGACTCGGGCCCAAGTTCTACGCCCGTTGGTCGGGCCGGGCTCGGGCTCGAGCTCGGGCCTATTATTTTTCTGTTAATGAACACTAAAAGTCTGGCCCAAGCCCGGCCCGGCCCATGAACAGGTCTACCTATTAGTTTGTTAATAATGTATTTAAATTCAGCATTGTGGGGCCTTAGCCCATTCAATCCCCAATATTTCCACGCTTATGATGGACATTGGTTTATCGGGGTTTGGCCCAAATCAATGCATCCCGATGCTGCTCCTCGTTAGTGTAAAATAATTTGTTGAAATTATAAGCATGTAATTCTTATAATGTATCAATGTTTATTTTCAAAAATCATTTTCAACAAAATATTGTTGTGGACAATAGTCTTAATTGATTAAACTATTGGAGGGTTAAATGCAAATTTAAGTTAATGGACAAATGCCCTAAGAGGTTTTAAAATGAGTATGATTAAAATAGAGTATATGACATGTAAATCTAGTAATAATAGGAATGTAACGAAGATACATTTAATATCCCGAAAACAATTCAATGTGACCAATTTTGGTATCTTGGTTTAATAGTTTATAGTAAGAGAGAGATTGAATAGGATGCCACTAAAAGAATTAGAGCAAGTTAGGCAAAATGAAGGGGTTAATTTTAACTTTTGCATGATAGGCGAATACCATTTAAGTTAAAGAATGAAAATTCTATAAAATAGTTGTAAGGCGAGCTATTTTGTATAGAGCAAAATGGTGGGAAATCAATAAACAATATGTTCAAGAGACCAAATCAGCCACCCACAACACATCTCCGCCATGTATTGGGAACATCTCCTAATGATGACATCATCATTTTGGATATTATCATCGGGAGATGTTCCCAATATACGGTGAAGATGTGTTGTGGGACGTTGTGGGGGGCTGATTTGAACTTGTTCAAGAAGTGAGTGTGGCAGAAATGTGAATGCTGAGATGGATCCATAGAAAAACTAGAAAATATATGTTCAAGAATGAAGCCATCAGTAAAAATATAGGAATAACTCTAATAAGTGATAAAAGTGTGTGTGTGTGTGTGTGTGTGTGTGTTAGAGACAACCACCAACAACTCTAATTAAAAGTGATTTGTTGTAAGTAGAAGGAGCTACTAGAAAAGATAGGGGTATATGAAAAAGGACATGGATATAATTAGTAAAAAATGATTTAAGCACCAATAATTTGATAATGACTATGGCTTTAAATGTAACAAATTGACAAAATGGGCTTTATGTAATTGACCCCATATAATTAGGATAAAGCATGGATGATGATGATGATGACAAGGTGGATGATTTCAAACAAAATATTTATAAGTGCAGTGTTTTCAACCCACCGTTGACCCGGTCGGTCGAACTGTCACCTAGACAAGATTTCGAGTCTAGTTCAGTCAAGACCCATTAGACGGTCAAAAACCGTTCAATTGGTCAATAACCATTCAACTTGGCTAGTTCAACCATTTAGTCGTTCAACCGATCACTAGTTTGTGGGTTGCATATTCAATGTATGCAAACTTTCAGAGGCCATAACTTTGCACTTTGATGTCCGATTGGGGTGGTTTTTATTGTTAATCTTTTATTTTGGGTAACTTTTCAAGATTTATGCGTCCCAATGTGTTGTAGGCACCTTACCCCGCTATTTTCGCAAAAGAAAAAAAAACAATTTTTTTGCCTCAAATTACAATTTTTAATATTTTTATAAATACAAAATTAAAAACTAAGTTAAAAAATATAGATTAAATATAAAAATACATATAACATATCTAAAACATATTTATACATTATTTATTGATAAAATATTATACATATGCATATAAATAAATAAACTTAATACATATATATGATGATGTAAAATGATCTGAACTGATCGACTCGACCGATCGAATTGATGACTCGTGACCTAGAGGCGAAAATGGTTTGGCTTCTAGGTCGGTTTTTAAACATTGGATAAATGTTAGCCCACACTTGCATCAATATTAAAGGGCAAGGGCTTAGGCTCATGAATGGATATTGTGACATGACAAGATTCTGTAACTAACTTTGCTAACTAATCAAGCAAAAATAATTTGGGAGAATGTTTATAGCCTTGCATTGGAAATCAGAAGACTGCTCTCAATTTCCTTCAAAAGAAAAGCTTCTGTCTCCCCCACTTTTCAATGATTCAATTTGAGATGAATGGGGAGTATGGCCCGAGTTTGGATTTCCTCATTGAATTGGACATCATAGCCCTTGCAACGGCCTATCATGGACATCTATGTCTTCCATCGGGAGATGTTCTTGTGAATTCTTGCCTTTATTTTCCATTACCAAAATAAAAAATATTACCTTGATTTTTGTGAAGTATTTTTTAATAGAATGTAACATTAAGGTTAACGTTTATAAAAGGCAATTGTCTAAATATTTCATATGGGTGTTCTTCCATTTTAATTGTTTTCTCTTGTCAGTTTTAAAAACAAATCAAAACTATTTTGTTTTAAAATAAATTGGTTACTAAAATAAATCACATAAAACATCTTATTGTTGTATATTAAAATACATGTTTTCAATTGATTATTTAATTTAATATCTTGTTCCATAAAATTATATATTTTCTAAGTAATGTTTTTTTTTTGTTTTAAAAACCATTATTTTTGATGGTTTGAAAACAACATAAATAGAACAGACTTATTTTTTTACTGTTCAAAACAAAAAAAAAAAGGTTCAATACCACGTTTTTTAGTTTTCTTTGTTGACGTGGCAATTCCAAAAATAAATGAAAAGAAAAGCAGTCATGGTGTAGAATGCCCCTTATTTGTGAAACTTTTATTCTTTAATTAAGATATCCCTATTTTTGAATTTGCTCCCTCTCTAATTTTGAGACATAAAAATATGTATTTGAACTAATACTTTTCACCTCATTCAATATCTTATCATTATCTTACTTAAAATATAAATTCTCATTTTATTTCATTAAATAATTTATTTTATATATTTTTCCCATGGATCAATTATATTAATAAGACTGGGATACAATGCTTTTTTGTGTAATCCAATGAGGCTTGAAGTGCAGGGGTAGACCAAAAAGGGTATGATTGAAATATTAAGAAATGATTTAAGTGCTCATTATTTCACAATGGATATGGAAGTGTGAAATAGAATTCATGTAGTCGTGCCATATCGTTGGGTTAAGGTTTGGATGGTGATGATGATGAGATATAATCCAATACTTCCAACAATACAAAACCCATATATTTAAACTAACCCAAAAGTAAAATTGTTCTTCCATTGAGGTGGCAAGTAATCAATTTAACCATGATGGCATAGTTTACATATAAACTCCTTTTAAAATAAAAAATAATTGCAAAAAAGTATAAAATTTTATGCACAACATAATTATGTTAAAGAAAAATAAGAGTAATAAATAATATACAAAATTTTAAAAACAACCATAAAATGGAGTTATTTTCCTGTTTGGTGGCAGGTCACGAATTCAACCCTTTTTGCAGATAATGGATAGCTAGCTCGCCATGTAAGTTGGAGGTGTGCTGAGGTCACATAGGTCTCTCAGGTCGCGAATAACTTGGGTAGGATGAACATGTCGAAAGCATTGTGTGCCAAATCGGTCGCATGCTTCGAATTCATTGTACTTAGGCCTCGTAGCCTCGTAGGCCAAGCTGACAAGGTGCCATAAAATGAGGTCCTTACACTTGTGTTGTTGAAGTGTCATATTGCGTTTGTATCACCATGTATATGTGAATGGAAGGGAAGATTAGCCCTCATCACATTATATAATGCAAAATATTATATATGACTATTGTCATATTATAACATTTATATACAAAATATAAAATATAAAAGGAAATTGTCTAGAATTTAGCATGATTTTTTAGTATTTTTCTTAAGTTTACCACAACTTTTCAAAATATCCGGGGAATTCCATATTGGTGACGGTGAGTTTTTGTTTTGAAACTCACCATCCATTAGAGCACCTTAGTATTCATTGACAAAAGTTGTCCAAATCAGAATAACTACATTTTTCATGACCAAGCTGCCTTTAAATGGCGAGTCAACCATATTAAACATATTTTTATGATTTAAACAAGGTTCAAAGTATTGTTACGTATCGGCCCGTATTGGCTGATAAGTATCATTCTGGGATTCTTCCGATATGCCCATACAGTGGGTGTATCGGGGGTCTGACCAATTCAGGGGATGGAGGGATTCTAGACTGTTCCTCTGAATTAGTTTTGAAAAAAAATATAAAAAGTAAAAAAAGCAAGTATTGAAACGCCCAATACGCCCCTACTGGCATATCAGGTGTGTTGATATTTTGAACCTTAAACTTAAATTCCCTTAATCATTCAATTTCTCTATATATAAAAGATTTCTACTCGTTGAAAACGTTTATAAGGAAATTGAAAAATGGGTTTTGGGCGAATAATAGGAGGGGTAATTATGATATGTTACAAAATGAATTGAGTATACCTGAACGTTTTGAAAAGTTAAGAGAAATGATGAAAATTTATGACAAATTTTAGGCAATTTCTCAAATATAAAACATAAAATGAAATAATTATATTATATATTTAAAAATAGAGCATATATATATATATATGTAAATATGCACGGGCCGGGATTGGACACAAAAACACTGGCTCAAGCCGAAAATTTCCGTGCCGGGCTGAAAATGATGATTTCTCCACCGTAACATGCATTGTTGAGTGCGTAAGTTTGTGCAACACCTTACACCTGATTTCTTCCTCATCTCCCAACGTACAATGTGGGGACTTGACAACTTGTTACCAAAACTGAGAAAGCAAGTGGAAAAGGTGGGACCATGGAAAGGCATGTCCGATTTTACTGATAGCAGCATGTCTTTTCGTAGGTCCCACTATGTCTATAGGGCAAAGTACATGACTATACGAGAGCTATGATTACTGAAGCATTTCCCCCATCCTCCCACGGTAAAGGTACGATACCGGAAGAGCTTTGACTTGTACCGTCTATCCGCGAATCCTCCTCCATAAATCGACATTGCATTAAGGCAAAAAGGCACTGTGCTCGAAAAATCGTGTCTCACTGTCTCTGCATGCGAAGTATCTTTCCTCTCTTGCAACTCACCTAAGCCCTTCAATGGCGACTCCGAGCTCGCCTGATAGCCTCGATGAGAAATCGACCCTCCAATGCGAATCGGATATTAAATTCTCTGTTCGAAGGAGAACAACCGCCAACACTCTTAAAACTGCTGCCTCTGATTCGTTTTCCAAGACCTACGTTTCTGAGATTGATAGCCTGGTCAAGGAATCCTCCACTGATTCCGGTACCGTGACGACCTCGGATGAGGAAGTAAATCGGATTGGGAAGGACGATGATGGTAGGAAGGATGAGGCAAATTCGTCGAGTAACGGAGAAGATCGAAGACAGGGGCCGGATGTTGTCGTCAAATTTGCCTATCGAGCTTCTACTCCGGCACATCATAGAGTAAAGGAGAGTCCTCTCAGTTCTGACGCCATTTTCAAACAGGTCAGTGTTGCTTTTGGAGCTTGTGTTTAGTTAAAAATCTGCACAGAATCTCGCTTTTTTCCTTCAGTATTCCGTGCGGGCCCGAGTTTAATGACTTTTTACGTTCATGGATCGACTGGGGCTTGAAGGTTTATTCTCCAATAGGGGGACGCGCCTTTTCCTTCTAGAATTCCCGTTTATTGAAAAAAAAAAAAAGAAACTCGTACATAGCTTAAGCAACCATGCCTGGTTCTCTGAATAAGGTTTACTCTCCAATAGTGTTTTGGTATTTCCCCTAGAAGTTTAACGGTATCCATGTTCTGTGTTCTCTCTCTTTATTTTCTTGCACATATGTTCCTTATGGATTTTGGATTTCTCTCATAGTCTCATAATTCAAAGATAGAATATGCCTTGTCCTCAACGAAAGGGCAAGATCTTCTATCTGTATTTATTTTTATTTTTGATGATTTCCTTCTCCCTTTACACATTTCCAGTTTTTCTTACTTAATTCAGTTTTTTATGAGTACCAAAGGTACTTTACATTTAAAGTGGTTAATGGCATGTGCGGAAGGGCTACGAACTCAGTTCGTATCTTCTTGCTGAAACAAAATATAATACATGCTGCTAGTATGTGGTTACTTATGCTCTTCATAAGCAGCTCTGTTCCACCTATACATTTTGAAGTTGTGAGAGGTAAATGTTCCATTTTATATGATCAAGGGGTTACTTTTCATATCATGGTAATGACGTTTTAGGAATGATATTGTGGCTTATGTGGGTGTGAAACCTTTTACCATCTTAACTACAAACATTTAACCGTATTGCACTTACTGTTGAGACAATTGCTATGAGAAATTGATGCTTTTATGTATCTTTTAAATCATCTTGAATTTGTACAAGTATTTGGTGAAACGGTTCATGAATAAACATCACATTTATACTAGGTAATCACATGCAATTGTGTGATTTAGAAGCAACTGAGCACCAATTCTGCTGTTGAATCAGTTTATATTTAGACAAATATACCAATTCTTAGAGGAAAAATTTCCTTTATCTACTTGCTTTTCTTATTTGACATTTTTCAACAGAGCCATGCAGGTCTCTTCAATCTCTGTATCGTGGTGCTTGTTGCTGTTAACAGCAGACTTATCATTGAGAACCTAATGAAGGTTTTCCCCCTTTCACCTCACAATGTTATTCTATTAGGAAAACATTTGCAATTTTGACATGGTCTTTGTTTTCCCCTTTCCTTCTTCATATAAGCATGTCTTTCTTGAGGTGATGCTGTTCTTTTGGGCCTCTAAACTTGGATGTCTTATCATTGATTTCTGTCTGCAGTATGGTTTGTTAATGAGGTCTGGTTTTTGGTTCAGTTCAAAATCACTAAGTGATTGGCCACTTCTTATGTGTTGGTAATTTCTCTCCAACTATCATTTTTGATTCACCTAATCCAAGTGCAATGCTTCTCTGACATGGGATATGTTATACTTTCGATTTCAAATTTGCAGCCTGACTCTGCCAATTTTTGCACTTGCTGCATTTGTGGTTGAAAAGTTGGCAGAACACAGGTTTATCTCTGAACTAGTAAGTGATTGTGTGACATTTATATCATTCATTTTCTCTACGTCCTTTATTATTACCGTTTAATAAACATCATGAAGACTATCTGTTATTCATTTATAGAGATATTTTTTGTAGTCTGAATTCTGAAATTGCACTTTGTACTGTGCTCCTTTGGGGTTGGCTTATCCCAACTATATGGGGTTGGCTACTGCTTTGGAATTCCCTAAAACATATTTTATTTCTTCAGCAATTAGTTCTGCCCGTATGTTGGGCATTTCCTTGAATAGAGCCCAAACTAAAATCTGTTCTTTGCATGAACTCTGACCATCTTACTGGAGGCTTTTTAAAATATGAATTGAAGAGGAAAAAGATGTGTAGCAGCCAAAGATCAGTTTGAACTACTTAGAGGAAAAATGTGCATCAATGGTCCTTAACTTGAGGAATCCAGATGTACTGGTAATGGTAGGTACTTTGATATTATGGAATTTGGTAATCTTATCACCCACTAGTGCTAGGCAGGTAAATGGTTCAGTATTAGCTACCATACAGGTAGGCAAGGCCTATCCAAAGCTTTCTCACCTCACCATGGATTTCTAATGCTCTATCTTTAAATTCCAAATAACTCTTGTTGCTACATATGACTTGGTCAATCTGAAAAACTTAGTGCATCTTAATGCTTAACCATAAGAAAGCCACTTCTTAATTTGGTATTCAAAATTTTAGTTGCTTTTCTTAATTGGCATCAGCGTGATTGGGTTACTTAATAGGGTGTCACAAGGTTTCTAAGACTTCTTTTTCAGAGTTGATGCACTGTTCACTAAGAAGCTTATTTCCATTTCCTTCAGGTTGTTGTTCTTCTTCATGTGTTAACTACTACTGCTTCAATCATATATCCAATATATGTGATTCTCAGGTCAGTTTTATGTGTTCTTTCTTTTATGTTCTGTTTTATTATTTTTGTTGTTTTTTCTTATCATTATATACTTATAGTAAACTGATTTTCACACAGGTGTGATTCTGCTGTTCAATCCGGTATCACATTAATGTTTTTTGCTAGCATTGTGTGGTTAAAATTGGTATCTTATGCACATACAAACCATGATATCAGGGCACTTACCAGGCCTGATGCTAAGGTACCATGGGATTCACTCCCTTTCTTTGATATAATGCATATCATGTAACGTGTCAATTCAAAATTATAAAATTTAAAGTTTCAATAAATTGTAAAGATTACTTTTGTTGGTAATAGTTGGAGTTAGGAAATATCTGGGCTTGTTTAGAGTTCCAGGGTGAAATTAGTTTTCATGTTTTTTTAGATGAATGCTAATAAATTTATTAATTCAGAAGCTGATTTAGAGTAAATTCATAGAACATCCCAGGGAGAGGCGTGAGCTGCAGCCCCTCCTTGAATCTTACAAGTAAACTAGGAAAGAAAAACAGGAATCACAGCTGAGCCCAAAACAGTTCTTCCCTATTTACCCCTTGCTTGGCTAACACATCTGACAAAGTATTTGCTGATCTCCCCACCCATTGTACAATTACCAACATATTCCTTGTCAACCAACTGAATTTTTTCATTTCATCTTTGTAATGCCACATAGCCTCTTCAGGATTTTTCAACCAATCCACCACCACTTTGGAATTCCTTTCGATTATTAGGTGTTGTACCTCCAGCTGGTTTGCAAATTGCACCCCTTGTACAGCAGCTAATAGCTCTGCCCTAATGGAGTCCTCAATTCCTAAGGGACCTGAGTAGAGCAACAAAATCTCTCCCTTCTCATTTCTCAAAGTACCCCCCATGCCGGATAATCCTGGATTACTCATGCTACCTCCGTCAAAGTTCAAATTCAGTGAGCCTTCAGATGGAGGAGACCAGCTTGTAATTGATTTGTCCTTTAGGGGTGAACACCTCACTACTTCTGACCAATTTCTCCAAAGGTCATTAAAGGAAAACTAGTTTTCATGTTGCCATATATGGTTATTTTGCATTCTGCAACTATGCTGTGTCTTTCTGGGTAACATTTCTTTCAACTCAACATTGTTTTTTATTTTCTTTTATCTAGCATCAGAACAAAAGCTTCTCTCTCGTTAATGTGTAGGAAGAAATCTCTTAAAAAACTTTGCTTTTGATGTTAGGGTGATGTTTCACTCAACTTTTCGAATGTGGATTGTTCTTATAATGTCAGCTTCAAGAGTTTGGCATATTTCATGGTGGCCCCCACATTATGTTATCAGGTAATTATGCTTCCCCACCCCAAAAAATGGAATTGTATATTGTTCAACTACTGTATATACAATTTTATGAATTTACGTGCATGAGTTTGAGGTAAACATATTTCATTGCTCCAAAAAGGGGAAAAACCTCCTTTTCAAAAGATGGTATATGGTTGGTGCAAACTACTAACTAGTGATGTGGAATGAAAGAAAAGGATTAAAATGTACAAACTCTATCACTTAAGTAACAATGGCATAACTGACATTTTGGTTTATTCATTCTAATGAACCGAACTGAACTACATGTCATAACCGAACCGAACCAAATTCAATTCAGTTTGGACCCATTAGCAAAAAAAAAAAATAGTGTATTATATTTTTATGAATATATATTAATAAATAAATAATATTATATTAATATATCAATACACATGTATTATTGGTTTATTTGGTTGATTTTTTTTGCCAAATTGAACTGAAAACCGAAGTTTTTTAAAATTTAAAACTGAATCGAACTGAATCAGCTTATTTGGTTTGGTAGCTGAATTTGAACACCCCTACTCATGGCTTGTATTTGCTTTAATACTCATCTGTTTTCATCCCTGGTGGGATGAGTCATCTTCTGCCATATACATATGGATACATGTACATCCCTATAAATGAATATGTGTGCACCTATGCATGCATGTACACCCAGCCAAACCCATGTATACTTGAAATAGAGGTTGAAGGAAACCCCATGCTGGTAGGGGGTTGGATGGTGAATAATTATGAGGGCCCTTGGATGTACAGGCAGGAATTGAGGGAGATTAGGAGGCTAGCAAGAGAAGTTGAGGCGCTTTCAAATGGGTCAGTGGATCAGAAAATCCAATGGCAGATACTTTAGGTAAGCAAGGGGGTGTCAAGGGAGCATTTCTTTTGGGCTAGCTTGTATAAACACAAGGAAAAATGGGGGTAGCCCCAGAATGTGAGGCACGTTCTATTCTTGTAATTACCACAACAGCTGAAATATTATGCATTCTCTTTCCTTGACAGTTACTGTACTTACTGCTTCGAGATTTTCCCCATTTTCCCCTTCATTCATCAATACAGTTATAGTTTACCTTTTCCTAAAAAAAGAAAGTGAGGATGCTAGTGATTTATATTCTACTCTGCTTTCTGATGCAGTATGGTGTATTTGCATCCATTCTCCTATACCAATCAAATAGTTTTATCCACATTTTGTTCCACAAGCAGAAAGGATAGAGAAATTGATTTTTAATGAGCATATGGTGGTAAATATGTCCTCTAACCCTCCACCTCCCAATTGTTCATGTTTCTATAATTCTATTAAGAGTCTAATTTGTCTGTCCCAGGCACTGCCACTTAATTATTCCCCACGACAGCCCCTTTATTTCTTATTGTCAATGGCAGAAGCTATCCTCTTAATGTCACACATGCTCCTAGAAACTTATTCTATTTCCCCTCCCAATCTCATACTGTTTTCTCTTTTAATTCCCAGAAGTTTGGACTTCTTTTACACATGTTTATTCCAAGATTTATCCCATTCCTGACATCATTTTTCATTCTATCCCAACTTCAGTAACCACCCTTTGCTTTCATTACCAATATCTATAAGATTGGGAGATCAATCGTAGAAGCTATCTTTCTTTTGTGACAATTGATAGAAAAGTTCAGAGATGAAAAATTAGATCTTTATATTGGTGTTCATTGATTTATAGAAAGCATGTGATAGAGTACCTAGAGAGATATAATATGATGGGTATTGGAAAAGAACGGAATTCCAAATAAGTATATAAACCTAATTAA
The DNA here is from genome assembly GCF_056320005.1 of Nelumbo lutea. Taxonomy (NCBI): domain Eukaryota; kingdom Viridiplantae; phylum Streptophyta; class Magnoliopsida; order Proteales; family Nelumbonaceae; genus Nelumbo; species Nelumbo lutea. The sequence goes on from NC_142689.1 coordinate 3,990,740, forward strand.
GGAATTCCATGAGGGTGCAACAACCAATCTTAGAACACCTGTGGGAGAGACATCAGATTTTACTGTTATGATGTCTTCACCAAGGTGCAGTACTTGGCCCTTGTTTATTTGCACTGATCATAGATAAATTGACTAAACATATTCAGGAGGAGGTCCCATGGTGCATGTTGTTTGTTGATGACATTGTTTTAATTGATGAAACTAATAAAGGATTAAATGTAAATTTAAGTTTGTGGACAAATACCTTAGAAACAAGAGAGTTTAAAATAAGTGGAACTAAAACAAAACATATGATATGCAAATTTAATAATAATGGGACTGCAAACCAGGGTGCACTTGGATTGGAGACCAAGAGGTAACTCAATGTGACATTTTTTGGTACCTTGGTTTGATATTTCATAGCAAGGGAGAGACTGAGGAAGTGAGGAGGATGTCATCCATTGAATTGGAGCAAGAGGGGCAAAATGGAGGGGTGCATTTGGAGTTTTATGATATATGTGAATACCACTTAGATTAAAAGGAAAATTCTATAAAACAATTGTAAGACCAACTATGTGATAGGCCCCAATTAATGCCAGGAAGAGGAAAGGTCAACAATCAGCTAGGGGGGGGGATAATTGAACAATTAATCACATGAGGGCAATTATAGCTGGAGGGAATAAGGAGAGTCTTGGGGCATTTATAGCTATGTTAGTTATGAATAAGAAGAGTTTTTGGGCATTTATAACTAGGCCAGCTAGGCATTTATAGAGGGAGTTAGTTATGCTATCAATTGAGTATAAGAAGGGGCTTTGGGGGATGGGGGTGGTATGTTTTCTTTGAGTAAAGAATATTGTGAGTGTTTGGGAGAGCCGACGGTCTCTCGAAGAACCGACCAATTGTTAATGTTTTCTGCTGAATGAGTACTAGTTTCTTTTGTTGATGTTCGAGTGCGTGAACACTGTTGTAAGTCTGTGAACTACGTGTCAAATTTCTGGGTCATTTGTGGAGAAGAGACGACATTGTTGGAAAGCCTTGAAGGAAAACAAGGAAAACCAAGGTTGAAGCCTCCTTTTCCAGCTAAGGCAGGGTTATATGGATGTCCAACAACTGTTACAAATGTTGAAACTGTGGCTGTTTCCCCCACCATGTTAAGGTGTGGTCTTGAATGGTTTGCTAGTTTTGGCAGGAAGAACAATTATGGGACAAAGCTATTCTGTGTTTCAGGCCAAGTGAATAAGTCTTGTACAAATGAAGAGGAGATGAGTATGCCATTGAAGGAGCTGATAGAGAGGCACTGTGGAGGAGTTAGAGGTGGATGGGATAATTTGCTTGTAGTGATACCAGGGGGTTCTTCTGTTCCACTGATTCCAAAGCACATATGTGATGATGTGTTGATGGATTTTGATGCACTCTAGGCTGTCCAAACGGGTTTAGGGACAGCTGTTGTAATTATGATGGACGAGTCAGCTGATATTGTGGATGCGATTGCTAGGCTCTCTTACTTCTACAAGCCTGAAAGTTGGGGGCAGTACACACCATGTAGGGAGGGGACAGGATGGCTGTGGAGGATCATGGAGAGGGCTGAAGGTTGGAAACGCGAAGCTGGAGGAAATAGACATGCTTCAAGAGGTGACAAAGCAGACACGCCATCTGTGCATTGGGCGATGTTGCTGCTTGGCCTGTGCAGGGACATATCAGTACGTGGTGTGCGTCCATCCACTATGCTTGGATCTACTGGTTTGGGAGTTCTTATTCATTGGCTGGGCCTGCCTGATTTTGAAGATTCTTGGGAGCCTTTTGACTTACTTCGAGACCAGTTTCCTCATTTTAACCAAGGTTAGACTTTGGGCGGCGGGTAATGATAGGCCCCAATTAATGCCAGGAAGAGGAAAGGTCAACAATCTGCTAAGGGGGGAAAATAATTGAACAATTAATCACATGAGGGCAATTATAGCTGGAGGGAATAAGGAGAGTCTTGGGGCATTTATAGCTATGTTAGTTATGAATAAGAAGAGTTTTGGGCATTTATAACTAGGCCAGCTGGGCATTTATAGAGGGAGTCAGTTATGCTATCAGTAGAGTATAAGAAGGGGCTTTGGGGGATGGGGGTGGTATGTTTTCTTTGAGTAAAGAATATTGTGAGTATTTGGGAGAGCCGGCGGTCTCTCGAAGAACCGACCAACTGTTAATGTTTTCTGCTGAATGAATACTAGTTTCTTTTGTTGATGTTCGAGTGTGTGAACGCTGCTGTAAGTCTGTGAACTACGTGTCAAATTTCTGGGTCATATCACTATGCTGGAGTAGAGTACCAAGTAGTTAAGAAACATGCCTAAAAGAAATTTTCATCTCTTTTGAGTGACTTCTGACTGCTTTCCTTGTATCTCTTCCTTTTTATTTATTACAAAAAAATGAGTATGCTGAGATGGATGAGTGGAAAAACTAAATAGGATAGGATCAAGAATGGAGTCATTCGAAGGAACCTAGGTATACTGAGTGTCATACTGAAAAGCGTCATAAGTCTCATTCCCCTTAGTGACATCTTTCAATCCGCTTTGATGACTCTAAGTCCACCCCTATCCCTATTGGCTTACAATAACCATTATATAAAATTTTCCTTTTAGCCTAAGTGATATTCCCCTATTAAATAAGACTTTGGATGCACCCCATCATTTTGCCTATCCCACTCTTGTTCTATGGGCACAATCCTCCTTGATCTCTCCTTTGTTATGTATTATCAAACCAAGATAGCGGAATAATATGACCCTGGATACATGCCGAAATTTACCATTGCATCAAAGTCAAATCCATTTTCTCATACTTGTTTCCAAGTTCTATGGGCAAAATCCTCCTTGATCTCTCCCTTGTTATGGACTATTGAATCAGGATAGTGGAAGAATATGGCCCTGGATACTCTCTTCGAAATTTACCATTGCACCAAAGTCAAACCCATCTCTCACTTGTTTCCATGTTTTTACCATTGTAACAAACAATGGCCTTTTCTATAATTTAGACATCATCAGCCTGAACCTTTAAATTTGTTCCTTGTCCATAATTTTTTATCTACTATTCTAGGTATGATGCTTAGTATGTTTAGGAGTCCTTAGATAGGGAAACGAGTTGACTTATTCCTGATAGATCCTCTCTCTAGTCTAACTGCCCTTTATACTTAATAGTCAAGCCACAGTCCCATAGTTTTCCAGGATTTTATTTGTTTATTTCAGGTTTTCAGTTCTTGTTCATCTTTTATTTCTCCTAGTTGTTGATTTCTTGGACTGCAGCTTAAATCCTAATATTTGTTTAGGTCTCATTAAGTAATTTTCTCTCTTCTTTTGCAAATTATGATTTTCCCCATGGACACCTATATAATTCTTAGGGTCCATTATAGGATTGCCCTATACTTTGTCAGGGTATTTATCTCCCTCCTCCACCCTATCATTTTACATGGGTCTTCCTTAATAAACTACTTCTGCTGTTAGTAGTTATGTTGTGCATTTCTTGTTTCTCTTCTACATGATCTATGGGATGAAAAATCTAGGCTTAGCAGTTAGTGGTCGAAGTTTCACTTATTTATATTTTTTAATTGATCATTTTCTCTTGCTTTCTGTAATTGATTATTTTGAGCTCACTCCCCTATTTTTTGTTCCTTTTAATGACACATCTGTGGTATTTATGACCTCAGCATGCATATGTCCTGACTCCTGAGACCATGTATTTACTTAATTCTTAATCATTATTTGTAGCCAAGCTATCCTCGTACGACATGCATACGGAAGGGTTGGGTGATCCGTCAACTTGTGAAGCTTGTAATATTTACAGGAGTTATGGGCTTTATTATAGAGCAAGTAAGTTGCTCCTCGATATTTTATGACGAAGTTTTCTGTTCACTTCCTTTTAGATTTCAATTTACATAACAATATTTCTTATATACTTCCGGTGGAAGGACTTTGCAGTATATTAATCCAATTATCCAGAATTCTCAACATCCTTTGAAAGGGAACCTACTATATGCCATTGAGAGGGTCTTGAAGCTATCAGTTCCTACGTTGTATGTATGGCTGTGCATGTTCTACTGCTTTTTCCACCTTTGGTATGCCCACCTCTCCTGACACAGTTAAGCACTTCATTTTATGCAATTGGGAGGGTATTTTTCTTCCTTATTAGTTGTTCTTTTTTTGATCAATAACGGGTAGCTTTCATTAATAAAACTTAAGATTTAAGTACAGGTCTCCCGCTGGTTTTGTGGAGTCTGGAACTTATCTCTGCGATTGGGGAATTTTGTGGGGGTTTTCTAGCCACAGATGACTCCATGGATGAGTTGGTGATGCGTGAATTGGTGAGAGGTGTTGAGAGGAGAGATTCTGACCATGATGGAAGTAAAGGTGGGTGAAGTCGTGTATGCTGTTCATATCTGGTTAGAACTGAAACCATTGGTGAGGCCGGCAACGAATTTGCACAAATTGACTAAGAGGATGACAAGGGATGAGTCGATTGCAAGCTATAGGGAGGTTTCCTTAGAGGTAGAAGAGAGGGAGGAGTTGGTGGGTCTGTTTTGGTCGGACAAATAGTGGGTATCACGTAGGAGGCAATGCTGCTTGTCGGTTTGGAGAAGATGATAGAGGAACTGTTGATTGAGTCAAATGGGAAGGAAAATTGGACAATGGAGAAGTCTATAGCATCTGACAAAGAACTTCATTGTGGCCAAGCGACCAGGTTCAAATTTCAAATGATTTGAGAGAGGGTTTTTGGCCGAGTAGTAAAGAGGAGTTAAAGGCATTAATAGGGGAATGCTTGTTGGGTTTGGGGATTGTAGGTGGTTTGGGAAAAGATGAGTGGGTCGGATGGCATACCCGAAACTTTAAACACAAGGGGTGGCCCAGGGGTCAAAATTGTAACTGGGAAGGGGAATGTGAGGTCGGGGAGGGGGGGTCAAATGGTCAAATGCTTTGGCCCAAGGCCCTCCATCTGTTGGGCCTCCTAGGAAGGTGCATTTTGTAAGTTGAACCTCTAATTTTAAGCTAGGCCATTGGTAGAACCAAGAAAGCTCAAAGAACTTTCGGGAGAAGCTTGGAAGGGACCTAGGGGCGATCAAGATTTTAGAAGGAAGGAACTCCTAATTGAAGCAATAGCGGATCCAAAAAGGGTCGATTGCGGGAAAAGGGAAAGGATTGATGGTGGAGGAAGAGGACTCATCAACATATGAAGAATTGGTGGAGGTTGGCATTTTGGGAACTCCAAAGTTCAGAGGAAGTCCTAGCACCTAGGAAACCAATATTGCAATGGTGAGTTGTGGAGGCTTGTAGGGGGGAGGTGTATCTCCTGTACACCGTTGTGGAACTGGCGATGCAAGAGAAGTGGAGAACAGGAAGGGGTGTAAGAGTTCCCAAGAACTTGCTATTGTGGAGTTGATGATGTATGGTTCCCAAGACATAGCTCCACTGGAGGAGGGGGAGATTTCAGAGGATGGGTCTGAGATGGAGGAATGGACGTCGCAGCACTGGTCTCAGACATTACTTGAAGGTGAGTTAATTTCGAACTGGGTGCTTTCCAATTACCAAAAGTTTGGGGAATTCCTTGGTGTCTTAGTGGCTGGTTTTGAGAAGCAGATGGAGTTCATGATGGAGATTGAATACAGGATACTACAGGAAAGGGGGAGAGCTAATGCCAAAGGTAAGAAGAATGCTATGGGGAAAAAGGAGTTGTTAAGGCTTACTTGGGTCTTAAATAATAAGGTGGGGTGTATAGATGAAGGGGGTAGGGGGAGGAGAAAAGGAAGATAAGTCAGGAAGCGGGTCTGAAGGTTGGGTGGTTTTAGGGGTCTCAAGGGGTCTTTCCGGGTGGTGATAGTTTCTTTATTTCTCAGTGTTGCGATGAAGGTTTTATCGTGGAATGTAGTCAATGTATGTGACTTGTGTTCGGGTCAAAGAAGGGTAGTCATCTGTTCATTAATCAAATTGCATAGACCAGATGTTGTCCTGATTTAGGAAACAAAACCAAGTAGTATGGATTTTTTTTTTTTTTTGATCAATAACAAAGATTTCATTAAGAAATAGATAAAGATACAAGGGGGAGATAACCTTTCTTATCTCCCCCAACAAGAAACAAAACATGCTAAAACATTACAGTTGTGCCCAAAACAATGTATCCCTGTTTACCTCTTGTTTTGCTAACCCATCAGCAATGGAGTTAGCACACCTCTTGACCCAATTTACTTCAATTTCCATGTTTCTGGTTAACCACTTGAATCTCTTCTTTTCATTGCTGTACCTCCACATCCCATTTTTATCTTCTTTCAACCACTCCACCACCAGCTTGGTGCCCCCTTCAATGATCAACTTTTGTAAGTTTAATTCCTTATCTCTCTGAACACCTTCCAATGCTGCCAAGATCTCAACTCTAAGAGAGTCACCGGGTTCAATTGGACTCAACAACAGGGCAATTATTGTCCCTTTCTCATCTCTTAGAACACCCCTAATACTCGATGGCCCTGGATTGCCATAACTGCTTCCATCAAAGTTTAGTTTGTAACAACCACTAGGAGGGGGGCAGACTGGAACTCACCGTCGACCTTATAGAGATAGCACTAGTAAGGGGACAAACAACTCTTTGGTCTTTTCTTTTGAAGTAAGTCACAAGTGTTGATTCTTTCCAAGTATGCTTCTCAACAGAAACTTCCAATCCTAGGCAGGATAGGTTTACTCCACACCTCCTTAACAGGGAAGGATGGGCCCCCACTAGCTACCGGAAGGGTTAGGGCATTGAAAAAGGAAGAGCAAGTAAACAGCCCATGAGGAGTAGGAGTCCATATTCTTTTATCTGGTTGAGAAGGGTCCAAATACACCCCATCAAGGATGCCCATCAAAGACAAGGTACTATTTATTTCGGAATCCCTAATAGCCCTGCTCAAACCTAGATCCCAATTAAACCCTATCCCAAAATTAGAGGGGACCAATGAGGTAGAAATAGGCTCATTTTTATATGAAGATAATGCCAACAATGAAGGAAATTGATCCTTCAAGGGGGCAACCCCTACCCATATTTGTTCCCAAAACTTAATAGAGTTTCCAGAATGTACAACATACCTGGTCCAAGGCAAGAACAAAGGAAGAATAGCTTGGATGGATTTCCACGGAGATGCTCTTCTAGTCCTTGCTCTAATTCCAGTGTCCCAGCCATTTGCCGCTAGCCCATGTATGCTCACCCTTACCTTGGCCCATAGTTTTTCTTTCTCCTCAGGAAGTCTCCATAGCCACTTACCTAACAAAGCTGAATTCCTTATCTGCACATTCCCAATTCCCAAACCTCCTAACCTTTTGCTTTTACACACCACCTCCCATCTAGCTCTATGATACTTTTTTTCCTCCCCCGGTTACCAAAGACAAAGAAAGTTCCTCATTAGGTTCTCTAACTTCCTAGCTATCCTCACTCGGGATTTTAAAAACTAACAAGAAATAAACAGGTAGATTAGCTAGAGTGGATTTAATTAAAGTGACCCTTCCTCCCATGAAATACACAGGTAGATTAGCTTTGGTTGTCAAAAGTGTATGGAGGGATGTGTAGTGCGGGTGGAGATGTTTAAATGCTTCTGGAACAGCAAGGGAGATATCGGTAGTTTGGAACTTTAACATTGCCACAGTTTGTGATTCTCTTGTTGGGGAATACTTTGTCTCGATTGAAGTGTCGGGCAGGAGATTTCAAGGGGATTATCACTGGGGTCTATGGTCCTAATGAAGAATTTGAAAGGCATGCATTTTGAGAGGAACTGGACAGGATCCGGAGTAGGGGTAATCTCCCCTGGTGTATAGATGGGGATTTCAATATTATCAGGTTCCCACAGGAGGAGAATGGGGCTTTGAGGAGGACTACGGGAATGAGAACTTTCAGGGAGTTTGTTTATAGGCATGGTCTGGTGGACTTACCTCTGGCTGGAGCTAAGTTTTCCTGGACTAATAGTCAGGGTGATCCTACCCTAGTTCTTAGTGTTGACTGAGTGGGAAGAAATATTCCCTAACCTATATCAGGAAGCTTTGCACAGATTAGCGTTTGACCACAGACCTATTCTGCTATGGGGGTAGGGTTTGAGGAGAAAGCTAGACCCTTTTCGGTTTGAGCATCTATGGTTCTAGGAGGCTGGGTTTGAAGCTTTGTTGAAGGAGTGGTGGTCGCCTTTTGAGGTAGGAAGGCTCAAGATCTCACATTTTAGCCAAGAAATTACATTTGTTGAAAGAAAAAAATTTTAGATTGGAAGAAGAATAGTTTTAAGGTAGCAGTAGAAGTAAAGAAAAGAGAGTTGTTAAACACCATTGAAGAGCTGGACAAAAAGAGGAGCTTGTGAACCTTTCTGAAGAGGAGAAAGTAGCCAGGAGTGAGGCTAAGTCTTGTTTTGATAAGGTAGTCTATCAGGAAGAGATAAAATTGAGGCAACAGGCTAAAATCTCTTGGCTGAAGGTGGGCGACAGAAATACAAAGTACTTCCATGCAGTCGAAAATTGCCGCAAAAGGGAAACAACTTTGTAGAAGCTGCAGGTGGGGGAAAGATTTAATTCCTGAGATCATCACAGGTTCACAGGGGGGCTTCTTGCCAAGAAGGCTGTTGTTAGAAGGTGTCTTAGTTGCCTATGAACTGGTGGATTTGAAATTAAGGAGCGGGAGCAATGGGGTGGTCTGTAAGATTGATCTGGAAAAGGCTTATGACCACGTAAACCGGAGGTTTCTCAACTCATTTTTGCAGAAGATGAATTTTGGACAGAAGTGGAGGAATTGGATCAATGTGTTTATCTACTGCCAAATTCTCTATTCTTGTAAATGGGTCACCCTCTAGATTTTTTAAAACCTCGAGGGGTCTCCGGCAGGGAGGTTCACTCTCTCCCCTGTTGTTTATTTGCTTGGTGGAGGCCCTAGCTAGAATGACTAGAAGAGCTTCGGTTGAAGGATATATTGAAGGTTTTCTAGTGGCAGAAGGAGGAACAGAGGTTCCCTTGATACAGTATGTGGATGACACTTTGTTTTTTGTTCAGGCTGAGAGGAGCAGTTGATTAATCTTTGGATGATTCTGGTTTTGAAGTGGTTTCAGGGTTATGGGTTAATTTCCAGAAGAGTGTGATCTTTCCAGTTGGGGAGGTCATTAACATCCAGGAACTTTCTTTGGAACGTGGATGCAAAGTGGTGAAGCTTCCTTTTAGTTTTCTGGGTCTTCCAGTTGGGGCAAAATGCTCCTCCAAGTCCATTTGGGACCCAGTTGTTGAAGGACTGGAGAATAGGTTGGGGGGTTGGAAGTCCAGGTACCTGTCCACGGGAGTCAAGATTACTCTGTGGAAAAGCTCACTAGCTAACCTGCCTATTCATTTCTTATTACTGTTTCCAATCCCAGCCCAGGTGGCTGAAAGGCTGGAGAAATTAGAAGGAATTTCCTTTGGTGTGAGAAGGATGGTGAACATAGAATTCATCAGGTTAAGTGGGAAACTATTTGCAAACCTGTAACCAAAGGGGGTTAAGGTGTGAGAAGTTTCTGACAAGTTAACACTGCTCTTTTAGGTAGGTGGCTTTGTCTCTTCAATTCTCAACCCCAAACCTTGTGGAGTCAGCTGATTGTGGAGAAGTTTGGTACTAGAAACAGTGGTTGGAATCCTGGGCCTACTCCCTCTTCTGCTGGTTGTTCAGTCTGGAAAGAGATTGAGAAGGCTTATCCTAATTTCTTTCAAGGGGTGAGACTGAAAGTAGGAGATTGGAGAAGGGTAAGATGCTTGCAAGACCCTTGGTGCAACAGCTCTGCTTTAATAGAGGTTTTCCCTTCACTGTTTCTTATAGCTGAGGATAGGGATGCTATGGTGGCAGATCAGTTCGAGCGGTGTGGGAGTACAGGGTCTTGGTGTCCTAAATTTGGGAGACATCTCAATGACTGGGAGCCAGTTTTCAGACATGCTAGCATTGTTCCAGCTACTTCAGACTCAACAACCACACCCAAATCAGCAAGATAATAGATTCAAGGGTATGGAAATGGTCCAGTGATGGCATTTTCTCTGTGAAGCCCTTTTATAAGAAGCTGGCTGCTGGTGGTTCTCAGGCTTTTCTGTGGAAAGAAGTATGACCCCCTCACATTCCATCAAAGGTCTCCTTCTTGGTTTGGATGGAAGCTCATGGTAAATGTCTCTCTAAAGATCAGATGATCAAGAGAGGTTTGGTACCGAATTCTCTGAACTGTGTCATGTGTAACAAGGAAGTCGAGTTTGCTGATCATCTCTTCGTTCATTGCAATGCTGCTCATAAACTTTTCAGTCACTTCTGTTCCCTACTGAATGTCAGCTGGTGTCTGCCAAGTTCTTTGCCTGATTTATTACTCTCCTGGAAGTTGCTGGGCTTAAGTGGTAGGGGCAAGGTGCTTTGGAATGCTATTCCTCACATGATGTGTTGGGTTCTGTGGAAAGAAAGAAATGGAAGGATTTTTGAAGGAAATTTTTGCTCTTTAGATGATGTGGTGGTTTGGGCTATGGCTACCCTGTCTTCTTGGTTGTTTGCCAAGGATTCCTTCAAATATCCCACATCATCAGTATTTTGATTATGGCACTTTGTTTATCTAATTTTAAAGTATGTCTCTAGTATTTAGTCTTGAGAGCCTAGTTTTTTTGGGGTGGCTTCTGTGTATAGTTGCTGGCTGTACATGGAGCATACTGGACAGATATATGTTTTTTGTTTGTTACAGTTTAACTTCACTACAATACCTTACTTCTTTCTCAAAAAAAAAAAAAGAAAAAAAAAAAGAAAAAGAAAAGAAAAAAAAGAGAAAATTCAAATTTCCTTTGGGGTGGGAGTGGTTTTAGGACTGGGCTCAACCATATTACTAATTAAAGATGGAGTTTAAAGCATGCTTTTAGCTGTGGCTGCCTGGAAGTATGGGGGGCCATAAAACCCTCTCATAAAACTCAACTAGTGATGTTAGCTTTCTTTTGTTGCAAATTTTCTTTTTCTTTTTTCTTTGAGACATTTTAAGTTGAGATACAATGCTGAATAAATAGGTTGAATATACTTGCTGAGCTTCTTTGCTTTGGTGATCGTGAGTTCTACAAGGATTGGTGGAATGCAAAAACAATAGAAGAGGTAGCATTTCCTGTTTGATTGCTTGCATTCCTTTGTATTGATTTTTCAATATTTCTTTAGCTGAACTGATTTTCTTTGAATTACTGTATTTTCCGTTTATTTGTTTTGCCATTGGAGCTGTCTATCAGTACTGGAGAATGTGGAACATGGTATTACCTCTCTACTACCAACTGTTTCGCACTTTTCAATTCAGTGTGATAAGAAAAATCATCAGTTGTGTTGATCTATTACAATTTGTTCAACTGGTTTATTGATTCAAAGTAGTTTCTTAGATTTGTTGAGGATGAAAGTTTAATAGTTTTTCCTTCCTGGTTACATATAATGCCTAATATGGATATAGTTATAATATTGTAACGTTTTTTCTTTTTTGCTACAAGGGGCTAGCCCATCCCCCAAACCCATAAACCCCACAACCCAGGTGCAGGCAGGATTTGATCCCAAGTCTCTGCTACAACCAGTAGTAGACCTTACCAACCAGCCGGTTGGCACCTTGCTATAATATTGTACCTTTTACATATATTGTATGAATAAAGACCTAAGGTTCCTGTTTCTTTTGCTCTAAATTTCTTGCGAATTTTGTTGTAGATGAGCTCTAGTTGGCATGGTTATTAAACTTATAGATATTTCTGTTATGAATAGGACATGGAATGTTTAAATGGAGCTATATTCATGTATTATGAATATGGTCCTATTTGGGGTGAGGGGGCAGAGGAAAGCTTCAATTCAACCTAATTTAAATACTCTACTAAACAATGGCTAGACAAAGCAAGATCTTAACTTGGGTCCCACACATGTAATTTTGTAAAATGATCAAAACACCTCTACTACACAAAAATGCATAACTAGTTCAAAAATTCCAATTTTGACTTCTTAGTTCCCACAAAACAGACATTTGAAGGGTAGGATTGACCCTCTAGAGGTGGATTGATCATTGTTAAACACAGAGCAAGTGGAGCTGTTGGAGAGAAGATTTGAAATGGAAGAGATTTGTGAGGCAGTGTTTTTGATAAACAGAATAAAAGCTCCAAGACCAAATGGGTTCACTATGGCCTTTTTTCAAGACTTGAAAGGGGTGTTTGATGTAATAAAATAAGATGTGAAAGGGGTTTTTGATGAATTCATTGAGAGGGAAGGATTAATGCAGGGGCTAATGCAACCTTTATTGTTGTGATTCCCAAAAAGCCAAGGGCTTGCCATCCCAAGAATTTTAAACCAATTTGCTTGGTGGGAAGCTTGTATAAGATCATCACCAGGGTGTGAGAACTTGGGTGGTTTTTCCGTCTTTAATCCCCCCATTTCAAGGAGCCTTTGCGGAGGGGAGGCAAATAATAGACCGAATTCTTATTGCTAATGAATGTATGGAGGAGAGGAAAAGAAGTGGCAGAAAATGACTAGTGTGTAAACTAGATCTAGAGAAGGCCTATGACATGGTGGATTGGTTGGCTAAGAGAGGACTGAGACAAGAGCACCCACTTTCCCTCTTTTTATTCATCCTCGTAGTTGATGTGCTAAGTAGATTGATCACTGGATTGAATAAGAATAATTTGATCAAAGATTTGTGAAGGGGAAGATGATGAAGAGTATCTTAGGAACCTCATAGGCTTTTCCCAAAGCTTTGAAAAGAAGTCAAATCTGAAAATAAATTTAAGGAAAAGTTGTGTGGCTGGAATCAATATGGAGAAGGTGAGGGTGATCTATACTCATAAAAAAAGGTGAAGGTGATCTATATAGGAGCCTGAGGTAAAACAGTGGCCATGGACTGCCTTTGGGAGGGAATCCTAGGGCTGGTGACTTTTGGAAACCTGTGTTGGAGAGATTCACCAAAAAGCTAGCCATGTGGAAGAAAAACTATATATCTTTATGGGGGGAGGATTACTCTAATTAAAGCTACAATGGCCAATATTCATAAAAAAAAAAGCTACAATGACCAATTTACCTATTTATTTCCTTTCAATGTTCTGAATTGCAATGAAAGTGGCTAGGAAATTACAGAAAATTATGAGGAATTTCCTTTGGGAGCCAGGTGAATCTAAAATGGACCATTCAGTGAGACGGGATTTATTGGGTAGGAGCAAAGAGATGGGAGGGGGGAGGGGTTATAGGTAACATGTCCTTGGAAACTCTGCTTTGTTTTGAAAATGGTTGTGGAGATTTCCTCTAGAACAGGATAGGCTGTGGCACAAGGTAATAGAGACCATACATGGGCAGTCCAGAAATGGTTGGGATGCTTCTGTCTCTTCTACAACCTCCTCTGCCTACCCTTGGAAATCCATAGTTGACTCTCTTCCATAAGATATGACGCTGAGAATGGCCTTAAAAGTTGGGTCCTAACTCCTCTAGAAATGGGGATTCTTTGCTCAAGGATGGGTTTCCCTCTTTGTATGCCCTCTGTAATTATAAGTTGGATCCTAACTCTAAATTCCTAGTATACTATTCAGATGGTTTTGTTTGGGGTGTTGAATTTAGAAGAGGATTAACTGATTAAGAGAAGGTGAGCTTGTGTCTTTGTTGGATCTGCTTGCCATTTTGGAAGTCTGTTATCTAGATTCTTCTTGTTCTGATAGTAGGGTTTGTGCTCTTTCCCCTTTAGGGATGTTCTCTTGTGCTCCCTTTTTGATGTCTTAGTCCTATCTTCCTCTTTTGTAGCGACTTCTCTGGTGAAGGAGGTGTGGTGCAACCTTGTCTTCCCAAGATTCAAGGTTTCTGTTGGGAATGCTGAGAAAGATAAACTCTTGTGACATGCTACAAAAGAGAAGACCCCCTTTGTTGCTTATCCCCATGTTTGTGTCTTATGCCATTATAGTGGTGAAACTGCTTCTCATTTACTAATCTCCTGCTCATTTGTTTCTCATGTTTGGGAGTTTTTTGTTCTCTCTTTGGTTGCAAATGGGTGCCACCTTTGGAAGTTGCCAATTTGTTCAACTCAGGATTCCTACTCCTGTTTGAAAGAAGAGGAAAGGTAATGTGGAGAGCTACAATAGCAGCTATAATATGGCTAGTTTTGGAGGAAAGATAATACTGTTCAATTAGCAATGCAAATCTGTGGAATCTCTAATTGAAGGAATTAAATGAAGGTAATCCTCACTGGGTTAAGACATTGAAGATCTTCAATGATTCCATGGATGATTTTCTTAGAGGGTGGGAAGTTATAGCAGCATAATCTGCATTAAAGGTGGTAGTGCATGGGAAGTGTGTCCCTCCAAGTTACAATAGAATTAAAATGAACTTTGATGGAAGCTCCTGGTGGACTCCTTTCCTTTCAGGCATAGGGGGAATCTTTACAGATGGCAGCAGAATGATAATGGCTCTCTACCTGGTCCATTAGGAGTAGAAGACTCATTAACAGTAGAAATTTCAGCCCTCCTTCAAGGACTAAAGTTAGCAAGGCAACTGAATCTGAAACAAATTGAGATTTTTGGCGATTCCATCTTGGTTGTGGGTTGTATGGTGAGCAGCAGTGAGGGTCCTTGGATATTAAGACAAATAATAAGGGAAAACACGGGGCTAGCAAGAGAGGTGGAGGCAACTTTCAAGTGGGTGAAATGGCGAATAGGTCAGTAATACATTGTCTGGTGCCTTAGCAAAGCAAGGGGTGACTAGGGAGCAACTATTTTGGGCCAAATTGTACTTACAAGTTTATGTGGGTTGGCTTGGTTTCTGAGCCTTGTACTAATTAATTTTCTAAGTTAAAACAAGTTACTTGTTACCAATAAAAAACAGATATTCGAAGGGTACATTTGCTTTTAGCACATCTATTTTCCATTGGTTGGAAGTGTTCCATACATTTGCTGGGTATAATGTATTAGGTGTATCTGTAGCTAGGTCTATAACCATACTTACTGTATAGCAGCGCTGCCTTGTTTTTATTATAGTTTAATATGAATCATACCTTACAAAAAATCTTCAAAGGGATTTCCAGCAACTAATCTAACCAAGACTTTTAAAAAAAGGTCATTACCCCATGTCGGTCCCAGCCATCTGGGGTCTCGGGAGGGGTAGACTGGGTACAGTCCTATCCCTAACTTTTGGCATTATTTCCCACAAAGTGGCTACCCTCAGACTGGAATCTACGTTCTCACACTTGCCAGCCCATTATTTTACCATTATACCAAATAATGGCCCCAGTATGCTTTATATTATTAGCATTTTTAAAATATTTAAAATGGTATTGTTTTAACAAATCATATTATAAAAATATGTGAGATTCAAAAGCTAGACATTAAAGCATGATATATACATATTTGAGATTATTTATCTGTTTTTTGTATAGGTCATACAGCCACTCACTGTATAGGTGGCTTTGCCTTTATTTTCTTGGGCAAAGCCCATTTTTTGGATGAATGATGTCTGATATTCTTTCAGAAAGATGTTCTTCTATTCTGTCCTCTTCAAATTCAAAATAAGAAAAAAAAAAGAAAATCCTGCCTAAGGCGTTTCCTTCCACATTCCACTAAATATATTCTCTGAAAAAAAAGGTAATTTGTTTGATTTTTATATGTAGTAAAAGTTGTGTTTTAGTGGAAATACAAATCGGTTTTACCGAAAATAATCATTCAGTGTTTAATATAAACAACTCAAACCTACTGAAAAGTACTTTTTTTTTTTATAAGAGATATATGGATGTACTAAAAACGTTAAGTTTCATGATGGCAACATTAAAATGGCAAGATATCAAGAATTCTCAAATCCAAAAAATATAATTGGGCGAATGATTCTGGGCAACTCAATTTGAGTGCTGATGGTTAGCTAGGGTTGGTGCAGGAAGGGCCTCTTTGTATAGTGACAGCTATCTGCCTTCATAGTTCTTTTTGCTTTGAGATGGGGCTGCAACTGCATATTTAGTGTACTCATGTACATCCTTTCATAAAGTCCTCTTTTTTATTAACTCAAATATTTTTTACTTTTATTCAAAGAAGGGGGGAAGGATGTCATTTCTATTGCTCCAATATATGCTTTGAGCATCTGTTTTCTAGTTGTTTAATTGCTTAGGTTTTGCTGTCTTTTCCTTGTAGTTTTCCATCTTCTTCTCTTCTTTAATCATTGGTTCAAGTGTTCATCTCCCTGTCCAATGCAGTTGTGCATATTGAATCTCCTACCTTTGTTAGTATTATGGTTTGTGGATCGGTTTCTTCTTGTTTTCTAGTCATTAGGATGAGCCTCGTTGGTATTCTCTCTCTTTGTTAGTATTATGGTCTTGGCAACTCATCTCTGGTAGAGAATTTGCTTCATGCTATCCCCTGTCCTCAAATCTGTAACGTTTCAGAAAATAAGCCCAGCAGAAACAGCATGAGCGACTTGGAAGTCAGGGGGGGGGGCAGAATCTTGTGCGACGAATGTGTCAAGGCAGGTGCTTCTGTCCTGATTAACAATGGTAGGGAGTCATTTAGTGAGGTAAGTTCTCAAGGGGTCCAGGATGTTAGGGCTGAAGATCTTGGCACAACTGTTTGCTCTGGCAGCAATCTCACAAGTTTGTCTGATCAAGTTTTTGTGGCGGACCATTTAGTAGAAGTTTTTGTTGGAAAGATCGGAATTGGTTTGGGTAGAAGGAAGTTGGAGACAGCTGTTGCATTTCAGCCAAAGAGTCAGTGACGGAAGAGGCCTAGAGGGATGAATAAATCCCATCTTGTGTATGTTACCTAGTTAATGCGAGAGCCATGATCAATAAGAATTTTGTTGGGGTTTGCCGTGATGACCAAATTGGGTCAAGGGATGTCCTTCATGGGGGGAGTTGGAGAGGAGTGGAGCTGTAGAGGAAAGGGAGGGAAAGAGCAAAGAGTTGAGGAAAGAAGACAAGTCATGTTTAGAGGGGGAGGATAAAGAAAGATGGTAGTGGGGGTTTAAGGAAATTGGTTGAGAGAGAAGTGGAGATTGACAAGGCTCTAGGTTTGTTTTTCTGGGGTGGTGAGGCTTTTGCTAGAAGGGCCTTTGAAGAGTTTGATAGAAAGAAGGAAGAGAGGTGGAAGGAACATGTAACAGGGGAAGGTGGGAGAGGTTTGGGATGAAGGGGAGGACAGGCGGATGAGTTTGATGGGGAGGAATAATTCTTCTTATTGGGTGAAGCCTGGGAAGTTTGTTTTTGCTGAAGTCGGATAAAAGAATTGGAATGTTTTCTCAGTTTTCTCAGTGGGGCCTTTGGGTTTGATTGCTTTGATTGAGTACCAATTGTTGTTCTCGTAGGGTTGTTTTGTCTCAGGGATGTGTAGTGTGCTTCTCTCAGGTGATATCTTATCACCTTTCTTATGTATTTTTTTTTTCTTTTAATGAAAATTTAATCTTTTCCTTTCAAAAAAAAAAAAAAAAACTCAAGCACTTGCTCCTCCATTTTCTAAAGGGACAAGGTAGTGTTTGACTTCTCCTTGCTTTGTTCCAGGTTTAATTATTCATTTATTCTTATATTTTCATCAATGTTATTTTCTCAATTAAAATCTAGTTTTATTGTTTTTTTCTGCAATTTATACATGCATTTTCTCTTGATACATTGATTTTTAACCTTAAATTTGTGAATTATATTACAACAATATTACAAAAACTGTACTCATTAAAAATTTTTTAACAGAAGTATGACATTATTTAGTTGGCATGAATGGTTAGTAACTAATGATTTCCTCATTGACTACAGCCTGTGCATAAATGGATGGTTCGCCATGTTTATTTTCCATGCATACGACATGGACTACCCAGGGTAATTGACTTTTCTTAAGTTTTAATGTAATAAATGCTGCTTTGTTGCATGGCGATGATTGTTTTATTTGATTTCATATTGCCTAATGTTTTATTTGGTTATTCTCCTCTTCTAAATTTCTTTTCTTTTTTTTCCACTTTCTTGGCCAAATCATTAATTGCTATATGTGCTCTGCAAAAAGGGCTATGGGCATGCATATACATATTATAAAAACTAAAAAGTAATAGTTTTTTTAACAGATAAAATTAATTGTATAATATAACAAAGGATCAAATATGTACAGCATGTACCCACAAAAGAGAAGAGTCTAAAGGTAAAAAGGAAAACCTAGACCCAAGCTCCAAATATAGAAACAGCACAAACATGGATACATCCCATAGCTCAGAAGCTAAGACACTGCCCACAAACCACATCCATCCGGAGTACCCCAACCTACATAACCGCCCACTGATCCACATCAAACTGCAGAAAAAGTTCATACCTCAACTTGATCCACCCCTCCTTTTTATTGTTCACTGTCAGAATTTTGTTAACATGAATAGATGAGTTATAGAGACAATGGAAGCTGAAATGTCATGTTGGGCTAGCCATGGCCACCCAACCCCAAGTTCTCTCTGTACATGATTGTTGTATGTTCACCCAAAGCAGCTGGGTCTTGTTAACCCTTTGTCTGGGCCTAAATCGAAACCCTTCAATCTGGATAACTCAAACTTTTTAAGAAAAAAACTTGAAAGCTGTTTTGTACTCAACTTAAGCTATCAGTTAACTAATATTAGTTTATTTTCTTTCAATAAACACCATAGACCTTACATTGCTCTGGGGAACATGGTGATTGTTTTCACAGGACAGGCTTTCTCCAAGTTTGTGAAGGAGAAAATATTTAATTACAGAAAAATGTCAAATGACTACTTCATTTTGAAGAAAAACTTGTCTAATTGATAATGCAAATCTCTTTTCTAATGGATATGCCTACAGATCTACAAGGTGCAAGGGACTCTAAAAAGCCATGAGCTACTTTCTTATTTTATTAATAGAAGAAATATGAGTGAAGAACATATGTCTCTTGCTTAACTTGAGATGACAAGGTGCACAAAATATGTACCATACAATGTTTATGAGAAGTGGCTCTTTCTCAAAAGATGAAATCCAAATGAGTCAATATATTGCTTTTGTTAGAAAGGGCTCTTTTCTTTCCTTGATGAAGAAATATTCTACATTTCTACTACTTCTCAAGGTGCCACAATATGCTTGGTATGATATTAATTATTTAAATTTGATAGATATATATGAATAACACAAATTATAAATGACTAATCCTAGTTATTGCTATTACTTATAAAAAAAAATCTTAGTTATGCTATTTACCTTGGAATTAGACCAAAATTATTCAAGTTATTAGTTAATAGTCAATAAAAGGAGTTTCAGAGTTTGTCAAGTTGCTTAATGCCATTTCTGCCTGCAAAGCATTGTTTCTCAGGCTTTGGCTGATCACCTTTCACTAGGAAAATTTTAATTCATTGGAGTTTTATGCTCTTGTCCTTCAACATGATTCATTTATTTCTGAATTTAAATGATCAACTTTGATAGTGGAATCTTGCTGATAAAATTTTTGAATTTGTGTTTTTATTTGATTTTGATTTCAGGGAGTTTCCATTGTAATTGCCTTTTTCATTTCAGCTGTATTCCATGAGGTACATTACCTTACTAAGCTTTTGCTGGATAACAATTCTCCCTGATATATAATGTGTTTGGTTACACAGTAACTTAATGGTGGCACATGTAGTCACTTTTATTTTTTTATTTTTTGGTCTCATTTTCCTGTTTCTTTTAAATCTCTTATTGTATTAGACTATTAGCTATTAGGTTGGGCTTGGGAGAAAAAGCGGCCTTACTATTTCCTATCTTTTCCCTCCACATAGGTTTAATGTTTCTTGTGTCTTCATATTCTACAATTTGTAATATTGGTTTTCATGTCATCCTTACAAATCTATGATTCCCTTGTCTTCTGCAAGTTATTGTTTAATTTAAGGTGTGAAATCATTTGGAAGATCATGAAAAATTGTTTATACAATATTGGGGCTCTAATATTTATCAGAGTATTTTCAGTATTTGCAGAAATTGAAGTCAGAGTTAACCATTATGACAGCAAAGGTTCCAGACTGGGTGCCCCTCCTTGGGCGTGGTAGTAAATATAAAAATCTTAAATTATAATGAACATGATGGTGGTAGAAAATGTGTTTTCAAGCCAAAAATATGAACAAAAGCCCTGGCACAATGAAGATTACAGATGACTGCCACTCATTTCTCTTCATTTAATAAAATTGCCCTTACGGTTCAGATTAGTTAAGTGCCAAAGGCATGTGAAGTTTTACATCAGGGATGATGAGCAGTTGCATCATACCACATTGTTGTGTAAATTTTGGTAATGTCCTATATGTGTTGTATACCCATTATTGACACAGGTTATACATGTCAGTAAAAGACACATTTTTTATTTTAACTGGATTAAATATGATATATTCTTCCTATATGTTTAAATTGGATCTTGGTGATGCTACAATAGCCAAAATCAGACCAATCTGGTTATACAGAATTTAATTAAAGGAATAGAGGAACAAGAGAGCAGAGTTCATTTTAGCATGTGATACCTAAATACCTTATATGCCTAGTGTACTGGTGTTGGACACAATACATCTGACATGACACTGGATGCTCCACAGACATTTCTATAGTATTCTTCTAATATATATGAAGTGGTATGTCACTCTTTGACAAATCATACTATAAAAAAATCTGTTTATATTTGAAGCTTAATTAAATTTGGCATGATATTTATATTAAAAAAAATGATACTTAGCTTCAAAAGTGAGATATATAAGCATGACAGTCACTACCAAAAAATGACAAATGCATATTAGATGAGATACCTATTAACTTTATTCATGTCCAGGTCTATGGGATCTTAGGAAATCATCATCATCTAAGCCTTGTCCCAACTACATGGGGTCGTCTACATGAATCCTATTTTTCCATTCCATTCTCTTTGTGCCATATCTGGCATCAAATTATGGGCTCTTAAATCATTTCTTACTACTACCACTCTACGGGATCTTAGGAAATAGATAGTTGTATTGGCGTTTCCCTTTCTGTATCCATGTCAGTGTCAGTGTATAACAGTGATAAATTTTAACACTCAAGAGAGACTTCCATGAATTCTATGACCAAAGTTTGAGGAAGTACAGGTAATGTACTGATTGCAGGGAAAACAATACTTTTTACAAGACTTAAACCTGCTAACAATATGAGCCATTCAAATAATGTAATTTCAGTGACACATTAGAGCTTTAAACAAAATATAATAGAAAGGCTCAAATACCTCTAATTATTTAGGTGGGTGGCCCAGACCACTTTTTAGTAACTAGCTGGAGGAAAGAAAATAAAATTAAAGCCCCACACCTAAAACACTACTCTCTCTCTCTCACACTCGTTTTTTGATAAATCACCTATCCCCCCTAAACATCCATTGTAGGGTATGGTATAGAATTGTACACCATAATATGGTCCTCCAACCGTCAAACCAGTAATCCTGTATCAATCAAACATGTCACAAGAATCTTGGCCATCTTCATATGTTAAATATTTTACACTGGGTCTATCATAAACTTTTTATATTTCACATTGGATTTATCATAAACTTTTTAGATGATGGTGAGAATCGCTCTTTTGGAAATGGGAAAACTGGTTCCTTGTAATGGAGTGACATACTCATTGATGAGGCCATTAGGGATCATTGCGTGGTTTTGTGGTAAAATCTCAAACTGACAAGAGTTAGAATGTGCTTGAGTCTGAGAGCGGCCACTTTGTGCAAAAAAGTGCCAAAAATGTGGTCTGTATCCATACAGAAAGAATATTGAAGTGGCTGCTTAAACAAGTTACATTTTGAAATGACTGCTTGAACAAGTTATCTTTGTTGTATCTTATGCAACTTTAGTATATATAATGGATACTGTGATGATTTCCTTTATTCATATATGTTTATTTTCTGATTTTTGCACATTGTTTTTGTTTTGTATTGCCTACAGTTATTGGTTGGTGTCCCTTGTCGCATGTTAAAATTTTGGGCATTTATAGGAATTATGTTTCAGGTAATATTATCCTAAAGAGTTCTCCTTTTCTTTGTATATATTTATCAAGGAAATCTAGTAAACAATGAGTTTGTGCAACCATTGGATACTTTGTCCTACTGGCATGGTGGGATGATGATTTTCTAGTGTTTTTTCATGTGTCCTGCCATTTCTTTAGGGCAAGGTATCTACGAGTTGCATAACTCAGTTTACCGGCATTGCTTATATTTATCTTTTTTATGTTATTGACCTGGAAAAACTAGAATATTTTTTTATATAGCAGCTACATAGTTGCCATAGTTGCTGGATCATATTCAAAAGAGAGGTTAACTTGGAAGGGCGTTGCTTCCCTATACCCTAAATCCATGCAACTATGGGGAAAGGAACTTTCCACCTGAAACTGACAGAATAGTTGAGCCATGATTTTTACTGGATAGGAGGTTTACATTTTTTTTGGTTTTCTTTTACTTTCTTGATTATCAGGTTCCCTTGGTCATCATCACAAATTATTTGCAGAAGAAATTCAGAAATACTATGGTATGCCTTTTTTTGCTGGACAATCTCATCTAAGTTTGTTTTGCATATTTTGTTTGCAACTTCTGCAAGCTAAATTTTTCTACTGGTAAAGATTCTATGCGGAGGAAAATGGCTGAAGGTTTAAAACCATTTAGCCAATAGAGACTCCTTTTGGGCTCTCAAACAGATACATTTGCGTGAACCTGATCCTCCAAGCAAATGATAATCTGCCACTCTTTGGATGAACCAAACCACTGTAATCAAAGCTCCTATTTGTCTGCATAATGGGCCTCTATTAGAGGGCCCAAATTGGAGTACATGACTGGATGATTCAGAATAAATAGAAACCTGTAAAAGCCCCATGTGTGAATGGCTGCAACTTGGGTTGGGTTAGCCTGAAGCCAACACGAAAAATTAGGTTGGATGCTCAGATTGAACTTAGGGTTACTGTTAGGGTTGAAAAAGTACAAGGAAAAATTTCTTCCATAGCATGATAACTATGTCCTTCAATATATGATAACGTTAAAACTGAATTGATCTCAACCCAAGTCTAGGAAATAAGAACATTTGTTGAAGGGTAGTAGAGAAGTCAGGCTAACCTGAACCCAAGCCAACCAGAAAATTGTGTTGGGTTAGGGGCTCAACAGCTTGGGTTTGGTTAAGGTTGATCTCAACCCAACCTAACCCGACCCTACTTGCATCTCTATATGTGTGTGTACATGTAGCAACATGCTTTTCAGGGCAATAGACTTTTGCTAAGTGCTGCAACCCAACCTAACCCGACCCTACTTGCATCTCTACAGGGGTGGGTGGGTGTGTGTACTTGTGCAGCTTATTTTGCAATCTTCACATTTCAGTCTCAACCACCGATTAACCAACATTTGTAGTTTACATGTTCTGATTCCTTTTTTGCTTAATACCTTTTTGAAAGAGCCATTACCCACCTTGTCAGCCCAAGATTTTACCATTGCACCAAGCAGTGGTCTTTGGCATCCTTGCTTAACAAATTTTTATTTGAAAAACTAATTGATGTCAGGTTGGGAATATGATCTTCTGGTTTTTCTTCAGCATCTTGGGTCAGCCAATGTGTGTCCTCCTGTATTACCATGATTTAATGAACAGAAAAATGACGACCCAGTAAACCACCAGTTTCTCTATCGCCTGTTTGATGGCTGAAAAAAAGCTTTGAAATTGATGGTTGGGGGAGATTGTCTTGGCATCCACTTTTGATGCAGGATGAGTGGACGATATCATTGATCATCTAATTTGTGCTGCTTTGGAATGCACTGAACTGGTTCGTGTACCTAGCCACTGAAGTTTGTACTTTGTACAAGGCTCACATATACATATTTCATTTTGATCGGTAGTGTATGCAATCAACTCCATAAACCCAAGCGTGGAGGGATGATTATTGACACTGACATTAAGTATGTCACTAAGTTGTGGCAAACTTATCACTTGTAATGTTGGTAGATCGTGATGTATGTTTCACTCATCATTCGTTACCTATTTTTGACTTTTACTGTATTTGGGCGCTCCCTGTAGGAGTTGAGACCCGCTGAAGTAACAAATTAACAACTGTAACAATCTATAGCATCTCTCTCCGTAGAATCTCCTTGCTATACAGTGAAACCAAACATTTCTACTCTACCAAATTGGGGCATGTTTGGTACCGTGGCCACCAAACATGGCCGTTTCTATCTGAATTGCTGCTACATCAGTACAAGCTAGGCATTTTTTTTTGTAATTCAAAGGTCAAATTGCTGTTTGATGGGTTGATTGCTTATATATATATATATATATCCTGTATATTTAGGAAATTACTTTTGTTGAAAGGTTTAGTCCAACAAGATAAAATGTAAGAGACATATTTTTAACTGTTCAATAAGTTTTTAAAATATGCCATTTTTTTTCTTATTTTTTGTTTATTCTTCCTTCTTCTTTGATGCTGCAAACATGAAACACCAAATCCCCAGACCCACACAACTGGAACATCAATCTGGCGTAGACCATGGAATGATTCCATGGTCCCTAGCCTTGCATCCGAATCCAAAATTCCAAATAATGGAGAAGAAAAGACACACCACAGCGTGAACAACACGGCAACAACAGCAACCTTCGTCACCTTAACTTGTTCAAATTTCAAACCCAATCTGTTACGTCAAAATCAACTATCCATTTGGCAAAAAACCATACCATATTCCCTAACACATGGAGGACAAATTTTACGAGACATCAATGACAAAAGCTGTTGAAAATCCTTAACAACTTGGCTCTTTTGTCGAGTACACTTGTTGAGGAAATGATTAGCTCCAAAACCCCAAAATTTGGATTTTGCCCAGGCTGCTGGGGTTCATCTTGTTAGTGAATGTGAGACCACATATGGACATTTAGAAGGATCTGGGTTTTCCGCTGATAAATCATAAATCCATCGTTGTATTGGATGATGCCGGTGGAGTTGGAGGGCTAGTAATTCGATTTACAAATTACAAGACTTTGAATTGGCCAACTCTTTCTTCTTGGAATGCTGCAGCTATGTATTTTGCTCAGCCTATGAGCGATGTACATCTTAAGGAAGTACACGTTTGCGTTAGCTTGGCTACCTGAATCATTACTTGAACAAATTGAAGGAATTCAGGCATAACCGCACATCCACTCAGATTTACGCCAGTAAATTAAATCTGAGTTTCTTTTTTTTGTGTGTTGTTGATGCCTAGCTTTTTCTTTATTTTTTTTTTTTAATTTTGTAGTCTGGAGACAAATGCAAAGCAAAATGGTAGTAGTGAGAAACAAATAGGAATAAGTAGAAAACCACCATGATTGAAACTGAAAGCTCAGCCAGAGCTAATACGGTTTTAGTTATAGAACCTACGGGCAATATTGTTATATTGGTATTATAAGAGAGGTTACAGTAAGGTTTTAAAAACTGGCCTGGGCATTGAACTGCTATGACCACCGAGTTCTGGGTCAGTGGTTCGACCATCTGGTTCAAATGGGTCGAAATGGTCAAGGTAACTTTTGCATCTAGAAATATAAATAGAGAGGAGGTATGCTGGCTGGGAAAGGAAAGAAAAAAGAGAAAGGAAAAGGAAGAAAGGGAAGGGAAGAAAGAAAATGAAAGAAAAGAAAGAAGAAAGGAAGAAGGAGGAGGTGGTGGTCGCGATGACGACGACAATATTAGACAGCAGTGGCGAGCTGGTGGCAGCAGATCCGACCTCAGATCTACCCGATCTCAGATTTGGCAGATCTCTCTCTCTCTGTCTCTCTCTCTTTCTCTCACATTTCAATGATCTCAGATCTGAGAACTGATATTTCTATCTCAGATCTGAGATATCCTCTGTTTACACTTCCTTAAAAGTTAAATAAAATCATGAACCGCTGCCGGGTTGAATGGTTTAGCAGTTCGACTGCCCGGGTCAACAGCTCTTTGAACATTTCAATGTTTTTTGAGAATTAACAGTCCAAAGCAAAACCAGACCTGGAGACCAATTCTGGGTTCGAACAGCCTGACCACCCGGTCTGGTCTTGTTTTAAAGCCACAGTTTAAAGTAAGGTATTAACGGCCCTTAATAGTACACTAACAGTGGTCCTATTTGTGTAATGTGGGGCTAGTCAAGAAAGCATGTATAAGTAGGTTTTAAAAGCTCAATGTGCATTCAAGTAGTTTCCTAAATGCATAGGGTATATATAAGTAATTATGGTCTGATGACCACTGTTAGAGGGTGTTTGGTACAGTAGCATTGTGTTTCCGCTGTGTTCTGGATTGATTAATACAAGTTTGTGAAAAATGTGTGATTTAGGTAGAAATGACACTTTGTATCTATCACCTCAAAGTGCTTTCAAAAATGTTTTAGGTAAAAAAATCTCTCGTACAAATTTGTGTCCATTAACTCAAAATGCAATGAAAACACAGCATCACTGTACAAAACTCCCCTTTAGTTGGTGTATCCTACAACTATACAACTATGAAAGGTTACCTTAGGTTTATGCTTCTAGCAGATATTACATCTTAAATATGGCTAGCAGATGTTTCAAAGCTAATACACAACCATTAGATGAACATCTAGATAATTGTATGTTTGAATGGTGTGGCAATTGTGTATAGTATGTACAATGGTATTTGTTTGTATCAATGTTTGAAACGGATCCAACGAAACATGATTTCACCAAAAACGTTGATGTTTTGCCTAGTCAGCTTACAATGAGAGCCCGGATCTCTTGCAAGCAAAAACTTTGCGCACATGACATCCAGCTGATATTGGGAATATCTTCTGTCCATATATGTTAAATTCATGGGCATTCGCAGTGTTGGAAAAACTTTGGCTGTCTGAAAATTAGCATGGGCTGTTTGGAAGCTTCCTTCTCATGACACAGTACCCCATTCAGTCCCTTGTTTATCTTTTTGGGTTAGCTATCACAAGATAAAGGTTATGTTTGGTACTATTGTTAACTTGTTTCTACTTGCAACTTTTAAGATTGATGAATGCAAATTTGTGGAATAAAGATATATTTTTTACCAGTTTTTTTTTTTCTTTTGAGCTGGTCAATACAAAATGCTATTTTTGCTCCAAATATTGATGTTTCATTTATAAACAACAATGATTAATCCCTTTCTCAAAAATTTGTATTACTGAACACCAAAGTTACCAAATACAACCAAAGCTTTTCCAAACATGTTTATTGTTAAAATGTGGCCATAACATGTTTGGGCACGGTGTGCTGATTTCCATACGAAAGTAATTAGCTGCCACAGCCGAAACAGCCATGCTAACAAACACTACCTAACGTCAAATACAGGTGAAATCTATGGTTATGATTAAGTGTGAGTCTCCTCCCTTGTTTGTTCTGCTTATTTATGAAGTGATCATGCCCATATTGGGCAGGTATGGACCACCTCCACCTCACCCCATACCCCACTTTAATTTTTACACATAAAGTCGATCACCGATTTATGAGCAGTCGACCAATTATGAATGGATAAAATCATGAAACTAGCTGTCCCCTTCACGCTACCAATATCATCATAAACTATATAACATTCAACTTTTCGATGGGATAATTCTAGTTTAATGCATTACTTAAAGGGAAAATCCAAATTAGTACCCTGTAATTTAGGCCTGGTGTTATTTTGGTCCCCAAATTTTAAAATTAACAATCCTGCTTCTTTTATTCAAAAAAATTGGGGTTCAGAATGTCCACGCCCACTGAGATGTGACCCCAACTTTTTTGAGGAGAAGAAGCAAAGATTTGGGATTAATAATTTTTTTGTCAATGTTTGGATGATTGATAAAAAAAATTAGATGACACTCGAAGAGCATTTGTTTCTTTTTCAAATGCCACTTAACAATTAATTAACTGTAGGTATTGGATTAACACATTTTGAAAGTTTGGATACTGAATTGTTGTATTTTAAAGTTCAGGGGCTAAAATGGCACTAGGCCCAAAGTACAGGGTACTAATTGAAAATTTTCACTTACTTAAATACTACAACGATCAGGCCTATGGGCTATAACTCAAGAGATTATCTAAATCAAATCCAATATTTCAATCCATTGCCACTAATTAAAATTGAATTGGGAAATGGGAAAGCTTTCTATTTTTAAAATTACTCAATAATGATCAATACGATATACTTTGAATCATGTATATTATTTTTATTTTTTTTCAAAATTTGGTTTTTAGGTAGTTTAATACCTATATTTATCATTAAAAAATGGTGGGGTTCTGAAACACCTGTAAACAGGCATATTGAGATCCAAAAGATACGATACAATACGCCCGATATGGAATATATCGTATCGTTTTTTGAACATTGCTTATTTATTATACAAATAGTTCAAAGTATTGATACATATAATAGCCAAAAGGGATGATACTGATGGTTAGAATCACTTGCAGGTTTTAAGATTTCAAGCAGACATAACCTTGGAACGGTATTAACAACCTCCTAATACTTGTAGTTGACATACTCTAACTCCTCCTCCAACCCCCCCCCCCCCCCCACACACACACACAAAAAAAAAAAAAAAAGAAAAAAAAGAAAAATATGTAATAGATTCAAACCTTCTCAAACCATTTTTTCCAACACCCTACTTCTTATGCTTCCTATCTCGTTTTCTTGTTCAACTTGAATGAAAATGTAAAGGATCATACTCTAATTCTCCTCCAACCCCAAAAATAAAAAAAGAAGAAAAAATATGTAATAGATTTAAACCTAACTTGCCCCTGAAAACTTGAATTAAAATGTAAAGGATCATACTCTAACTCTCCTCCAAACCATTTTTTCCAATGCCCTACTTCTTCTCGCCCCCCCCCCCCCCCCCCCCCACACACACATATATACCAATAATAAAGTAAATAGACTTTAAGTTGATTGATTGGATTTAACATGCAACCAATATTAATGAATGCATTATAATTGAACTCTTTTAATTTTCATTTCTTATGCAACTTTGGCAAGGCCAACAGCCTGAGCTGCTAAAAACGTTTGTTTTTTGACCGTTTTTTGGTCAAAAGAATAATGAGTGCAATTACTCTTTTACACCACACTTATGACAACATTTCATACCAAAAAAACATTCTCAACACTTAGGCCCTGTTTGGTTTTCAGGAATAAGAGTCTGGAACTGGAACCGGAATGGCTATTCCGATTCTAACTGTTTGATTGGATGCAATTGAAATTCCCTTCCCTTTTCTGTGCCTCTCTCTTGGGAATGAAATATCATTCCTGCTAATTCCAATTCTTATTCCCATTCTTATCTAAACCAAATAGACCATAAAAATAGATCATTCCGCTTCCAATTTCAATTCTGACCATAAACCAAACGAAGCCTAAAAGTTAGTTTTTGATAGGACAACAAGCTGAAGATCTCCTCAACTGAGGATCGGAAGGATGATCACGAATGATTCTATCTGGAGATTGGATGCAGGCCACATGATCCTGATCCTCAGCAAAGAGGCCCATCCATAAATTTTATAAAGCTGTAGGAATGGGGAGGGCACTGCATTTTTGTTCCTTCTTTTTTTATTCTCCTTTCAGTGGCAAATTGCAAATTGCAAGCATAGTAGGAATTTTCTCCCTTTAGCTTTTCCTTTCTTTCTGGCTGCGTAAAGCAAAACTGATACATTTGAAAGTGGGGAATGCTGTTTTCTATATGTGGAGAAGACATTGAGATGGAAATATCACATCACACCTTCAGATTAGCTTTCGTTATTTATGACCAAGACTTTTTTGAGTTTTTCCCCCTAAAAAGTAGACTTGTATTAAACTTCAAGCTCAAGGGCTTGATACCCTAACAAATCAACAAGTGTTATAAAATTGATAGTCAATATTGGCAGGAGTGTAAATAATGGATGGAATTGGATTTGGTATTGGTAATATTCAAATTTTATTTTATTTTAATATTTGAATTCGAATTGGTTCTCGATTTGAATTTTTGTTGAGAGGTGATCAGAAATAATAGGGGTTATCGAACCATGGGTTTATTTTTGAAACCGAATTGGGTTGTCGTTCTTTGAAAAACCGGTAACCAAAATCAAATCAAAGTCGATTGATTAATCATCGATTCAGTTTGTCGGTTCATCAGTTTTTTATTATTTGCAATATATATAATAAAAATATATATAAATATATAATAAAACACTAGAAATAGATATGACATATTATATTTTAAATAATAAATAATAAATTTTATATATATATATAATATTAACCGAATTTTTTTGCTCACCCCTAAGAAGTAACATCCCATGTATATGAAGTTATCTCCCACTCCCACTAACAATCACATCTCCTTTTGACATTTGATGATCTCTAATAATAATCACATGTTGGGACTAGAGTTTCTGATAATCATTCATATCTTGCTTGAGGAATTTCACTAAATTTGTGAAGAATTTTCCCAAGCTTTCTGTGTTTCTAATTTCTATCCTACCAAACATATCCTAAGGCCCGATAATGTCCATCCACATTAGTGGGCTGGGCCCACCAAACCATCAATGCTATTAGATCCGTGATTGGCAAAGGGTGTGAAGTGAATGATTTTGAGGTAGGTTTAGGTTAAGGTGAGGGTGAGGATGAGGGAGGCCCATCACTCTCCATCAATTGACTTCGTCAACGTGGAAAAGTTGTCCTTCCATTTCCATATGGCATATGGGTATGTATGGGTCGTCCAACTTTGCAATCTGTACTCAACCAATCTTCCCCATTTCCGCATTCTGCTAAAAAATGTCTGGTCTCAAATCCATTCAAATTACTCTGCAAATCCTCTCTTAAGGTGTTAGCAAACCGTTTAAGGTGCCACTGATTTTGCTTCCCAACAAAAGATCCAAAAATTGGGTCTACTTCATTGAGGTTTGTGGGATCCATGTGTCTCCATTTTCTCCATCTTACTGTATTAAGAACGAATAAACCCACTTTCAGTGTCACCTTCTTCCCTTCCCTTCCCTGTAACACAACAAAAGATTTATTAACTGAATCTGTGCTGTGCATCAAAAGAGTATGATGGTTTGTTTTTCCCACGCGTGAGAGTGTTAATTGTGATGGTGACAGAAAGCTTCACAAACTGAAGAGAGGCAGCATCTTTAATGAACATCTATGACACTTTGCAAACCAAAATAAAATTCTGAGTGGAAAGGTCAAGCTTGCAACCATCTCCAGTATTTTTCACCCAGCTTTGGTGGTTGAAAATCCGACAACTTATTATTTCACAGGATCGGTTGAGCGTGACACATTCTCATGATGATGAAACCACGAAAGCAAACTAATGAAATATGATGACACAAGACACCTGCAAGCAATCCACAAATTCACATTGTTCACTTTGCTCTTTAATTTAATTCACCCTTGATTCATAATTTTGGAAAATTGTGAAATTGATTTGATTTGTTAATTAATCTTAAACAAATCCAATTCGCTTATTAAGCCCAGTTTAGAAAGAGTATAAATACATATAAAATACAAGATTTTGCCCTCTACATATCTACATATTTGTGTTTGTACTCCTTCCAGAGCTTAATGCACCATCAAATATAAAATGGGGTTGATTCAGGTCTTGCCTCAAAAAGCAAAACAGAAAAATGTCATATAACTGACTTTTACCCTTGATTAATGTGAAAGCAAGAAGATGGGGTGGGAAGGAGTTGACAATACAGTTAATAAGTTAATCTTAATCTATGGAAGGTGGGCCTTGGCGCAATGGTTGGATTGTTCTATTATAACTTGGATGATCAGGGTTTAAATATTAGAAATAGCCTCTCTCTCTGTATGTGCAGGATAAGATTGCATACATCTGTTCCTCCCTATACCATATTGGTTATCATTAACATCACACCAATTATACAAGGATAGCCTACAGATTAGTTCCAATGGCCTCAGTTTGTGAAAATGATTTGCACCGAAAATTGACTCTTTCTCTTCATGCCTGGTTCAGGCAAATTGATTCACTCTTGGTAGGTTGATGCTGAGAATGAATCAGCTTCTTTTTATTTTTCCTGTTTTTGTAAGATCTATCACCCATCTAAACTTTGGATACAAACAAGTTTAAGATTTGAGAAGGGCTTTCTCACAAAGTCACAATGGCTTTGGGAGTCCAGAAAGTACATCGGCAATGTTAGGAAGAAACATAATAACCCAAAATTAAATGGGGCTTTTTTGATAGCTTCTTCAAAGTTCAAACAGCTTAAGCTAACCGCTAAAGCTTAAATGGGACCTATTTTAACGGCCAACTCTAAATTTACCACGTCGCACCCGCCGACGTTACAGTATTTTTCTCAGCAGTTCACCGAGTTCAGCAGGCAAAGTTCACAGTGATAAAATGCCACGAGACCCCACAAATCCAATAGAAAAATAAAGAAGCCACTTTGAGGCTTGAGCTGTTCCCAATTCAGAAGTAAAAGGAAAATAATAATACACAGAGAAAAGCCAATCCACCTGTTCCTTTTCTTCTCGTCTCTGTTTTTTCCCCTTCTGCCTTGCCTGTTGCCTCTCCTCTCTATTGTTCAAAGACTCAAATCTTTCAGCCTTTCTCTGCCTTCATGGAAGATTTCAGATCCAGGTCGTGTGGGGATGGGAGGATGCAGATAGAGAGCTACTATGGGGGCAGACCCACTGCAACTGGTATGCATGATCTTAGATGTTATAGTGCTTCCTATGCTTCTTCTGCACCACCACCACCACCCCCCCCACCAGCACCACCAATCCAGATGGGGAAAGATGCAAAGTTCAAGAAAGGTAAAAGTACTAGTGCCTCTACCTCAAAGAGTTGGAGCTTCAATGATCCTGAGTTGCAGAGGAAGAAGAGGGTTGCTAGCTACAAGGTTTATGCCGTGGAGGGAAAGATGAAGGGGTCTTTGCGGAAGAGCTTCAGGTGGCTCAAGGACAGATACACCCAGGTGGTCTACGGATGGTGGTGATTATTGGGATTTTCTTGTTTTGCGCCTCTGTTTCAGTTTATATGTTTTGGGCTATGTAAGTCCAGTATGCTTGACAATCTCGAATCTGATATTATCAAAATCTTTAGTTGACAGTCTTTCCATGGACATGGATAGATAGATGAACTGGTTTGCTTATTTATGGATTTCTTTCTTTGTAAATGTATGTAGTCGCTACGAGTTCGATCATTTCTTGCTGAGTTACTTTCTTTCCCCCTTTTAATTTAACTAATCCTTTTTTGTGGGTTTTGGCCGCATCCTAGGGATTTTGGAAGTTCTAGCTAAGATATAATGTATCTGAAGCTTTTCCTGATACTGGATAGTGTTTTTATGAGATTCTTATGTATTTAAGTTTGGTTCTTCACAGTCTGAAGGGAAAATTTTGATTCTTCAAAGTCTGTTTGTCTTTGTTATTTCTGATTATGGTTTTTTATGGGTGAACTGATTTATTTTCTTATGATTTGATCATCTGTAAACAATGGGTTCCATATTCCAGTTGGTAGGAGAAGGGGTTTGTGATTCTTGATCTTCTCCTTTTATTTCTTCATAATTACGTTTGCGCTTCTAGATTTTGGACATGGATAGGGCCTCTGCGTTTGGGCACCTGCCCATGCGAGTCCAATTTTGCACTCCATAACGGGTTCTTAGGTATAAAGTTTTTTAAGAGAGATCCCTGCAATCAGTAGTTTAAGTTTTCTTCTTTGGCACTAGGAGATTCGTTCCCAGCTTGTCTTGCCTTGATCCATGATTCTTGGGCACTTCTTAGTGTTGGTCCCTTGATTGTTGGGCACTGTGGTATGCGGTCAGTTTTGGTCTGTGAGTTAGCCCTTCAAGCAAGCCATACAGTCTTTTTTATGATTAGGATTGGTGAAATTGAGATACAGTCTTTTTTATGATTAGGATTGGTTAAGTTGAGCTTTTTTAATGAAGTCGTAGATCTGACCACTGAATCGGAGTTACAAATTTAATGGAGATTGGACCTTTCCTTTTGCGATGATAAAGGTAAAAAAGCATAGCATCATCATTTCTTTACTGGTTACTTGAACAAGTGCAGATTTGCCAATTTAACTCATTGCGTTGGTCTTTATTTTGCCTGAACTGTTACTGCCCTACGATAAGATTTTACAGAAAACATGTATTTGTCTGCCTATGTGCGGCAGATTGAAGGTGGAACTGTGGATGTCATTCATTTATAACCAAAAATGTTTATGGCACAAAGTCTTATGCATTTCCATTGAACCATTGATTTTCCAATTCCCCTTTCTCCTCTATTCTCTCCCTTCCTTATTTTGCCTGTGGCAAATTTTGAAAGAGGTGGTTATTTTTGTACTAAAAGAAATCTTGGCACCAAAGTATGCTCATGTCCACTTAACTATCAAGTTCCCAATTTTTTGAAGCCCTCCTCCATTGCTTCTATTCAATACTATAATCCAATGGGAATACATGAGATGACACAGTTTGTCTTTATGATTAAGTACATCAGAAACTACTTTGAAATTCAATGAAGCCTCAACTATAAGTCATTTCCTTTGTTGTGCTATGATGGACTTGGCAGTGAATTACTCTGCCTGCTCATCATTTACAATATGCAGTGTGCTTCCTATAAAATGTTGGATTTTCTTCTTATATATTACATCCTCTGTTTGGACCTGGCACACACTCCCTTTCTTATGAAAACCCAGGATTTTCAGATGAGTTTGTTAGATATTACATTACATATTTTGAGTGGTTGGAAATTGGAGTTTACTGCAGACACATTTGTTGTGGTTTTACATTAGATATCTTTTCTGATTGGTTCCTTGTACATGTGAAGTTAAAAATAGGATTTATGGGTTTCGCTGAAAGAATCTTGAGTGATGTCTGCGCTAATGGTGCAGCATGAGTCCTAGTACAGGGTTATGATAGTCATATGGTTGGCTTGTTGTACTTGGATGACCCAAAAGTATAGGATAAATTGACCTATATACAATTATGGAACTTCTTTGAATTAATAAAGTTGCAACTTGCAATAGATAAACCGGATTAATATCTATGTACTTCCATGAAACAAGGAGAGTGGAACTCAAGACCTAAATCAGATGTAAGTTTTTGATCTCTTCCTAAGGTTTAGAAGAAGACAGAAGTTCTTTTGATGAATGTAGATGAGGAAAGAAGTTAATCAAAATATATTGGTCAAACCAAAGGTTCAATATGTAATGTCTGTATTTGCTGATTGTTCTTCCAGTTTAGTACTTATGGCATTGGCAGGAACTTTGATAAAAAGTCTAGGTATTGAAGGTTATTAGCAGATATAAATGACCAAAGAAAATGTTAGTGTAGAAATAGATGTGCTGAAGGGGGAATTTGACATCGCAAATTTTATGTTAGTGCCTTTTGGTATTGCCATGGGAGTTCATCAAAGCCTGAGGCTGTGTTTGGTTGCAGTGCAAATTTAATTTGCACTGGTGTAGATGCATAGGAGTGTATATGGGCTGAATGTAGATTCTGGTTTATTTTAGATTCAGACTTGTCCTTGTCTTATTTGTTTGTGACAAGTAAAATGATCCGGTCCCATTCCCACCTTTTATATGCAAGAGAATGGAGGTGGAAGAAGGGTTATTTGTTTGGGAGTGAGGTGGGAAGCAAGATGATGTGATACCTACTTTATAATTATATGAGAGAATTGAGGTAGGGGAAAGGTGGTGCAAATTTTGCATCAGTTTTTCATATGCAAAATCTACACTGCTAGTGAGTGCAAATGAGACAAAAGTACAAATTTTGTATCAGGTAGGAGTGCAAGTCATAGTTACTATAACGTTTGATGCCTAACGATCTGAAGTTCATTAGTTTAGCTTTTCCAAAGCATTAGATTGATCAAGTAATTATACATCTGAAAAGTTTTGTTCCATTCAATTTTAAGAATCACGCGAGAGAGAGAGAGAGAGAGAGAGAGAGAGAGAGAGAGAGAGAGAGAGAGAGAGAGCCATTAGGAAGATGAAATTGATATGTTTTACAGAACCACCACTTCTTGATCATCTACCCGAGTGCCATTAGGAAGATGAACATCTGAGGATGGTGATAACAAACTTATCATCCGTGGCTTACCCAAGCACAGGCTCCCTTCTTGGTAATCAAAAGCATTCACCTTACTGATAAAGAAAGCATAAACATTCACCTTTTGATCACAAGAGAGATTTACTATTATTATTATTATTATTATTTTTTTTTGGGGGGGTGGGTGGGTAAGAACTTAGTTTCCATTGACCAAGAAAGAACAGATTACAAGAAGAGAAAGCAGACCGAACAACCAACACTTACAGCAAGAAAGGAACTCTAAAGAAAGAGACAAGAAGACTAATGTTGCATTTGGCATTCTTTATTTTAAGGACTTATCTCCTTTTTGGAGTTAAAATGCCTCTATGAGCACAGAGTTTTCAACTGCAAAAAGGAAATAATTCCTTAAAATAAGGAATGCCAAATGCAGCATGAACACTGAGTTTTTAACTGCAAAAAGGAGATAAGTCCTTAAAGTAAGGAATGCCAAATTCAGCCTAAACCCGAACTTAGAAAAGAAAAACTAGAGAAACAAAAATCTAAACAGAAGTAGAGATTAAGGGGGGTAAGTCTACTATCCCCAGAAACAGCAAGGTTCATTTTCAAATATCCGATCAAACAGCTTGGGGGGGGGGGGGGTGCAACCAAAGAGCTGACAAGCCATTCACACCCTGCTTTGCTAATTCATGGGCCACCATATTATCCTCTCTGAGAACAGACCATAAAGACATCAGGAAAAGCATCAAAGGATTGAGAAGAAACCCATGGAAGAGTGAATCTGATCCCAATGCATACTAGTTCTCGGTGAATTTGATACGATCACAGAAGTGTTTTAGAGGTTTTGAATGAAACTGAGGAATTGCCGCAAAGATAATTATCAAACAGCCGTTAGAAGCTATCAGACTACGTCAATGCTCCTACCTGTACCTGTGCTGCTTTTATGTGTTGATCGTATCTCTCCAGTCTATGTATTCAGGTATTGAATGCATGCATTTCTTTTCAAGCTAAAATAGACAGCATTACCTACTATGCTGTTTTTCAGGCAAGTGGGCTATGGCTTATGGGTACATATCTCTCTCTCTCCAAACAAAACAAAACAAAACAAAGCTGTGAATGACTAAACTCTGCAAAATAAATAGCAAATGATGATAAGCTCCAGTACTCTACCTACTGTGCACGCTTGCATGTAGTATTTACCAGCACCTGCATTTAATTAGTACTCTACCTAAGTCCTAAGTCCTAATCAGCCTGCCACTCAACTTTGTTAACAAACCCAAACCTAATTAGAGAGGCCTACCTACCAAACCCACCTCAGCAGACAGACAGCAATCACTGGTTCTTGTTGTCCTTTTTTAAGTTTTAACCACTCCAATTACCGTTGTCTGTAGTACATGCTTGATAAATCATAAAACAGTGTGCGATTTCTGTGCACCAATCAATTCCAAATACAGGGACAGGTGCTAGTCGTTAGGGGTGGATTTTAGAAACAGAATTTCTGGATTGAATTTGTTATATCAAATCCTCTCTACCTACAACACTCAGAGTCGATTTTTTTTTTTTTTTTTGGGGGGGGGGGGGGTGTGGGGGGAGGGGGAGGGGTAAGAAAGACTAATAGCAAACCAAACACAGAATAGCAACAGAGCAACAGACAAAACAACTAACAAACAACACAGAAAAACAGAACTAAGACTAATTAAGGAGGCTTCCAAACTTCAGAAGCTAAACTTTCAGTATCCTCTATCAGAAAAGGAATCGGCCAACATGGGCCATGGGGGACTTATCCATTCTGCGCACCAACCCGATCTTCCCTTTGAGGCCAACTCATGAGCTGCACTAATAATAGGCCTGTTGATAAAGTTGAACTTGAGAAATAATTCATTTAGGCAGTTTTTGGTTTGAAGGAAAATGTAGGGAAAGGTAGAAAAACTTTTACAAACCTTGTATAAATGTCCCTGTCTTTCCTTCCTTTCCCTACCTTTTCCTTCAAACCAAACATAGTCTTAAGGAATACAAATCCTGCAACAGAGGCCACACCACAGGAGAGCGAACAAGCAAAGGATCGCTGATTTAAAGCATATTCAATATTAATAATCACTCTCAATGCTGAGATACTTCATACCCAGACTTTGTGCAGATAAACAACATTCCAAGATATTAACAATTCAGCATATTCTGTAGAAACACCTTTGCATAAATCATATCTAGCAACCAAAAAAATACCCTGAAGTATCTGAAATCCAAAAAAGCCATGGCAAGAGTCAACTAAAGCAATGGCGAGAAGATTAAAATCCGAAAACAGATGTAATATCAGAGATACAAATTGAATGGCCCAACTTTGTGAGCCCGGTGGATTTCCCCATTTAGCTGCCAAAGAAGTGACTAAGTATCCATCACTTTTGCTCCACTCTCAGCAATCACAAGAGGAGTGTAACAGCGTTTCACATTTACTTTTACAAAAAATTAGTACTTGGGATTAAGGCCTTGTTCGTTTTTCAGTCAAATTATTTACTTGGGTAAATGTAATTATTTAGGTGAATTTTTGTTGGGAAATATTTATCGGGGTAAGTGTATTTATTCATGTTTTTTTATTTCACAGGTAAATAATATAATGACTATTTTAGCCATAAAAATCCATTATTAAAAGGGACATTTTTGTCCCATTCAAGTGTTGACAATTTTTCCTGTAGGTGGAAAAGTTGTTTATCCAATGGGTATCATTTACTGGGTAAGTGATACCTAGGAAAATAAACTTTCTCTGGTCCTCACATAAATCTGAAAAAAGAACATGGGGTTCTTGGTCAATTGGAACCAAAATCCCATTAACCAATTTTCCTCCCTCTCAAGATCTCAAAGAACACCCCCTAAATGTGACCCCCTTCAAATAGGGGGAGCATTGCAGACTGAAGTGCTGGCTGCCATGTAGGGGGCACAAATGAATGTGTTCATTGGAAATGGCCCCACCAGTTTGAACTTGAACCTCTTCAGAAGAGGGATCCAGCTTCCTCCTTAGGTTATACATTCTAAAATTAAGGGTACCCACTTGGGTGGGTTGTGTGAGGTTGAGGGTCAACTCAAGCCCAGCCCTTAGACTTAGACTTTGGGTTTGGGCTTGGCCCCCATTCAAGGTCAAGCCTAAGCTTATCAAGTTAGGCCCAACCCAAACTTAACCCAACACAACATGGGTTTCGGCTTAAGGCTTATTGGTCGTGTTTGGAAGGATTTTCGAATAAAGTAAGATGTATTGATGAAAATAGGTAGAAATGCCCAATTTACTGGCACGTGGCACAAGTAGAATGGTGGAAACTCCATTCCATTCCACTTATATTCACAGTATACTTCTATATTTAAGCCTTCATGTTTCTCCCTCAATATTTTCTCTCCTATTATTAATCATTTAAAAATTGCAACTAAAAAGATTTAAACCCATGTATCCAAAGTCGAAAGCCAGCAAACCCACCACTACACCATGTTTCACTTTATTCTCACTTAATTAAAGATATTTATAGAATAGTTTATATTACAAAATAAATTAGAATATATGATATATGTAAATAATTGTGCATCAAGTGGAGTCACAAACAATACCGGGGAAGATTGTTTTGACACAAGACTAAGCTTAAGTCATTAGGTTGTTGATCAATCCCTATACATTAATCATTCACATCTTTTAATCTCTTTGTAATGTGGGATTCACATCATTCACAGGTGAATCCGGCCATGAAAATCACCAATAACTCAACTATTAGAACATGCCCACTATAGGTGAAGTCAATAGGAGTTTACCAACTGTTTGTCTTAACTACTCAACCATGGGAAAATCAACAAAACCATTGGAATCACAGCATGCATCTTATCGACTACTACAAATCTACACTAGTGGAGTCATAGGAGTTCACCAACCGCTAAACAATCAATTTTCTATGAGGCTGACGTGTGTTAGTACCGATTATGTATTGTTCCCTATTCATTCCAATGTGTATCGGCTTATTATTACCATCACATGGTACAGGACTACAGGGTGGGATTTCTTTGTTTCGGTGTCAATCCACCTATATCCACTGATATGCAATTGTATCAGTTCATATCGAAATTCTGGATACAAAACTGTTATAATTCATTACAAACCCACCCATGTTCAATAGTCAAAAATCAATTCTCAAACCGTTACGAGTCCATACTAAAAGATTATTCAAGTCTCTCTCTCTTTCTCTTTCTCTTTCTCTTTCTCTCTCTCTCAAAAAAAAAGAAAAGATTATTCAAGTCAATCTTACAACCACAATAACCCACTTTCTATCCTTAAAAACAAAAGCCCTCTTTTGTAATCCATCGATCAATTTACTCGCATTTGTGTATTGGTAGGTAATTGCAGGTTTCACGGTAAAACATTATTGGACATAATTGACCCTTCTAATAGTGATATTTATAAATAAAAATGGTCAATTATTTAACTTTATCTGAACAAAATTTATGCTAAAAACAACGCAGAAAAATGCATTTACCCAAATAAAACTTATGGATAAACGAAATAGATTTATATATTGTCCACCAGCCCTTAC
This sequence comes from Nelumbo lutea, assembly GCF_056320005.1. NCBI lineage: Eukaryota > Viridiplantae > Streptophyta > Magnoliopsida > Proteales > Nelumbonaceae > Nelumbo > Nelumbo lutea. The sequence goes on from NC_142689.1 coordinate 4,031,155, forward strand.
CCAATATAAGACGTCGGATTTGAGTTCAAATTCTCTCGTTGCATGGAGGACGCAGAGCACTCCACTGATGGTCATGGACACGTAATCAGCATTAAGGCTTGAATTTTTTTAGGCTACTATTCAGTTTGTCTATGTGTCCGTCACTGACTGCAGAGAGCGAAGATAAATTCGAACCATTTGGGGACGAATTAGCTCTTTCCCATCATTGATTGCAAACTGTTTGGATTGAAATGGGATAGGCAGCGGAATTAGAATCGTCAATTCTACGAATCTCCAGATTCAACTGTTTGATGAGTTTATATTGAGGCAGAGGAAAAAAAAATAGTATCTCTAGTTGCATCGTTGAGGAAAGTAATTCTTTTTTTCCCCGGACGAATCAATTAAAGAGTGGAATTCAAAACAAAATCCACTCCCCCGATCCAAGCGCTCAATGGGTCCTACTAAGCTCAACAGACCAACTACTAAAACAAATGAACAGTTTATTATAAAAAAAAACATTAATCTACCGCACTTTTGTGTGGATAAAACAAATAAGATTAAGGGAAAATTTTCGATTAGTATTTTTACTTTAGGCTTAATGTCAGTTTAGTCCCCGAACTTTAAAATATGACAATTCAGTATCTAACTTTAAAATATGATAATTCAGTACTCAAATTTTTAAAATGTGACAATCTAGTATTTGTCATTAATTAGCTGTTAATCAGTCGTTGTTAAGTGGTATTTGAAAAAGATACAAATGTCATTTAAGTATTATTTAATTTTCTTTATCAACCATCTAAACGTTGATAAAAAATTAATACTCAAATCCTTGCCTTTTTCATTAAAGAAAGTTAAGTCAGTCATGTTAGAGTGGGCATTCTGGTGATCCCAACTTTCTTAAATAGAAGAGACAAGGATTTGAGACTGTTAATTTTTTGTCAATGTTTGGATGGTTGATAAAATAAATTAGATGACACTTGAAGGGCATTTGTGTCTTTTTCAAATGCCACTTAACGACTAGTTAACAACCAGTTAACAACAAGTATTGAATTGTCATGTTTTGACAGTTTAGATACTGAATTATCATATTTTAAAGTTTGGGGACCAAAATGGCACTAGGCCCAAAGTACAGGGTACTAATCCAAAATTTTCCCTAAGATTAATGGGTTGCAACTAAATACCAGTGCAATAATGGTTTTGGAATTCAAAACCCACCCAGATGAGTTGGAGACTGTGTGGTGCCGGATCAGATTAACTCTTTGATTGGAGTCATGTGTCTGGAGCATTAGTTTGTAAATAATTTGTTCATTTGGCATGGCAAATCTAAAATATCAATATTTGTCAACTTCTTCTCCCTTGTTTTTCCCAAGTGAAGAAACAACGGTGATGATTAGGGCTGCAAGTCGGGACGGGTTAGGTTGGGTTGAGGCCAACCCTAACCCAACCCTATGTTCTAAACCCCCAACCCTAATCCTAACCCAATCCAATATTCAACCTGACCTACTCAACCCTAACCCTAACCCTAACTAATTCCTTCAACCCTAACCCAACCCGACCCAATCCGATGTCAACTTCGGGTTGGGTTCGGCCCAACCCAACCTTCCCATCCCTTAAAATTTAGTAGAAAAATAAGTATTTATTTATCATGAGTTATGACTTATGATAGAATTTTTCTCAAAAATATAAATTCATGAAATTAACAATAATAAAACATAAAATTATGGAAATAAAATCACTAATAACAATTCATAGGATCAATCAAATAATTTGAATCTATTTGATATGTCACACATAAAAATTACAAGACAAAAGGAAAAGACAAGTAATCAAGTACGTGTGAATAACTTAAATAAAGAAAGGCATGATAGTATGTAGGGGGGGCTATACAACTATCATGTATCTAAACAAATCAGTATATATATATATATGACATGTAGTAGAGTTGTAGACTAGTAGTCTAGTACTATAGGGGGTCGGGTTGCCCGAATGGTCAACCCTAACCCTAGCCAGATCATCAACCCGGCCCAAGTTGCAGCCCTAGTGATGATTTCAATTTCCAATCCGGAAATGACAATGAGTGGATTTCAGTGTGATATAAGCTAATTCTGAGTAACAAATTCGCATGAACAAATGTATGATGGCACCCCCTCTCTGACTTGAGTTCAATGTCTGCAACTGGTAAACGCTGGCTGCTTTTCGACACTGGTACAAACCATTTCACATCATAGGAGAGAAGGGACCCATGAACGGAAAAACACAGCTATCTCTCTAGTCTTCCACCTTTTAATTCTGGCCTTAAATTGTTAGACCAGAAGGCCCACCTCATTGTCAGCTCAGGTAACAAACTCATCCAGAGTCCAGACTTGTGTTTGAACGGGTATAGGACCTAATGCTAATGGACTCGTAGATCAAGAGTTAAGACAGACATCCATGTGGGTGTCAGTTGGCATCTTCAAATAAGGCCAATTCTTCCTATAAAAGCAATGAACATAATCTGAAATTTCCAAAAAAGTGACAGGTCAGTAAGTCTCCTCATATTTTGGACAAATCGGCTACGTGGAGTTACCCAGTAGTCACAGATACTGTAGCATATCAGATGATGAGCTGCAGGGTTTTGATCGAGTCAGTTGGGTGATCATGTGAGTTGTCACCGAGTCTCTCCTGCTGTGTGTCACAGTTGACTTTGCAACTCGGCAATTGAACAGAAGTGGAAAATTTAAGCTACTGCAACTGCAAAGAGGGGCCATCTCACCACATGATGGAATGTTCAATGTTCTGTTTGTGAGGTACACCCACAAAACGACTCAAGAACAGTTCGCCCATTGACCACCCTTAATTCAGTTCATTGTGCAGGGATATCAACAGCAGAAGATGCTATTAGAATTGAATTGGCAAAGTGCGTGTGTATTTATTTATGTACAGTGGAAAGTGAAATCCAATTTCAATGAGTTCTCAGAAAAAAAAAATGGAATGACAAAGAATCTAATCAGAACTGGAAGTAGTGAAGCAGTGGAATGGATGGACACCCACCGATGAATGATGTCATGGTTGATTGGGTGGCTCTGGATAACCACTCAGTTGTTCTATCTGCCAGCTGTTGCGTGGGGCAACTTGTTCATGGGATGGGCTGTATTGCTGCAAAGATTAAAGAAATGCATTCAGATGAAACACCCAGAAATCTGTTAAGAAAGAAACAGAGGTAGATCAGATGAACTGACGACCTCCATCTTCAACATCAATTCCTTGGCTGTTGGAGCAGAGATAACTATATCACGAGCAGCTGGGTTGATGAATCCTTCTGAAACGCCATTGTCAAATAATGCAAGCAAAGAATTGTAATAGCCATCCACATTTAGCAGACCAACCTGTGAACATGATACCAAGTTAGAAGCATTATGAGTAACCTCTCCACCCCTGAAAATAGATCAAATAAGTAATAAGAAAAACCAGAAAACTCTGATTAATACTGGCTTGTTATGAATTCCAAGCTGTGACCAAGTTATCATCTCTAGTGTCTCTTCCATTGTTCCATATCCTCCTACAGAAAATCAAAATCCCATTGCCGAAAATCGACCAAGAACAAGAGAAAACCAAGTCAGTTACCTCTATTTTATGTTTGAAGAGTTAAAAGCTTCTGTGTTTCTTACCTGGAAGAGCAATAAATGCATCAGATTGCCGAGCCATCTCAGCCTTGCGCTCGTGCATGTCCGAAACAGTTCTTACTTCCCCCACAGTTTCGCCAGATATCTGTTGATACAGTCGAAGTTGCAACTAGTTTCCAACTACTCAACCAGAATGTGACAATATCATACAATTAAAAAAGCTACAACCCAATCAGTTATTCATGTCTCCCAATTGCTTTTAGGATTGAGATTTCCTTCTCCCCGGAGATAATAGCAGTAAGTTTTATAACATGATTAACAGATAAAATTGAAGGTCACTGCGTACACGGATGAAAAGGATAAGAACCGCTTTTATAAGCACTGGAGTCCAACTGGAGACCAAAATCAAGATAATCCCATGAAATTATAGCTCTATTTCCATGTCTGCTAGTTTCTATAGGATAGATGGTATTCTAAGTATGTTCCCTCAATTATATAAAAGTTTCAGCCTTCTAAAACATACTGAAAATAAGAAGAAGAAAGAGATGACAGCCTAAGAGCACAAATACCTCAATAGGCTTGAGTGCTGTTGGAATGACCCTGCGTATATGGAGAACAAAGCCAAAAGAAAACAGAGTAACAGAAAAATCAATTAGAGAAGAAGCTCATAGATTGTTTTGATGCCAGAGTTGTTTCAAAAGCGTAAATAAAAGCATCCTAATTTACCCAAGAACATGGCAACCCCCATCATAAACTCTCTGAGAAATCAAACCCATCAAGCCAACATTCCCACCACCATAGACCAAATCTATTTTCCTCTTCACCTGCAGTCCACACCGACCAAATTAAAAATAAAACCCACAAAAGATCTTACTGAACCAACCCCAGAAAAAAGCCTGAAATTCTATGAACTAAAAACCGAACAGTAATCACAGAAGGAATTCAGTTCAAAACATAAAATACCCATTACGCGGGTCCTCAAAACCAATCCTAATGCACACCCAATTCTATGTTTGGGAGCCGAAAACCAAAATTTCATAGAAAGAAATAGAAAGCTACATGAAAGCAAGAACGAAAAAAGAAAAAAGAAAGAAAAAAAAAAAAAGCAATCGACCAATTTATATGTAGATAAACGAAAAGGACCAGAGTTAACCAGTTCAGTTCCCAATTCAAGAGCAGCATCACTGAAGACTTTCCTGTTGCCTGAGCTGCTACCACAGAAAACGCATACTCTCTTGAATTTGCTCTGGGTGTTGCCCTCCATTACGTTAAAGGTTTCAAGAGTTCTCATTCAAATTGCAAATCACGTGGAAGAAAGAAATCCTTCACTTACTGTTATTGGGTTCTTCAGAAAACAAAGGAAGATAAAAAAAGAGAGGATTAAAATAGAGTCACAGAACCGGCGGTCAAAGACAAAACCAGGTTCTTGTTGCATTCATCAATTTAATCAAACGCCTCCTTGTCGGTCCTTGTCAGCATAAAATTCTCTTTTTTTTATTTTTTGCTTTTCGTTTCTCTCCGTTAAAAAAGGAATGCATTAATTTTAAGTTCGTAAATATAGGAACTTTCGGCTTCCGATAGGAAACAAGGAAACGTTACACGTTATAGTCTTCCATGGAGAACCTATCTAAACTTTCAACATAGAAACAGGTATATTCGGCCGATATATCCGAAACGTGTTCTCAGAATCGAAATCGTCACAGAAATTTCGTCCCTCTTTGCTTATAAACAACTAATTTTTAGTCTTAAAACCATGGTTTTTAAAAACGAACCGATCAGGGGTCCGGTTACCGGTTCGAACGGTCTGACCGTTCGACCCAAACGGCTGGCCTGTTCTGACAAAAAATAAAAAAATTAGAAAATGACTCGAACGATTAACCAGTCGGTTCAGCGGTTTACTGATTTGGAGGAAAACAGAATCGGTCCCGGTTTTGAAAACAGTGCTCAAAACCCTCTTTTGAAAACTTTGTATGATGGGAACTACATCCAACAAAAGACAAAAATAAAATAAAAAAGATAAGAAAAGGTAAGGGTCGCGATCTAATGACTCACGAGGGCCCCACCTCAAATGATATTCGATCAGAGGCTATTGGATTCCCTCCACGCTTTTAAAACCAGTAATTTCGGCTGGGGTAAATTGCATATTATTATCCTGTAATTTGAGTAGCCTTTGACTTCCGTACCCGAATTTTAAAAGGTGCGGTACCTAAAACACCTGAAAACTGTCAATTTAACATCCGAGTTTTAAAAAGTGCATTTAAAATTTTTAAAAATGTTAACTAACCTTCTCATTATTTTTTATGCCAATTTGCCCTTTTCTTTAAAACCATTGAAACCTAAAGTTTTCTTATTTTCATTCAAGTTTGAATGAATGATTGCAAAAGAGAAGAATGTTGAACAATGAAGGTTTTTGAATAGAATCAAGTGTAAATTAAACTACATCAGACTTGAAGAAAAATATATAGACTTTTTTCACCTTAAATTTCTTTCTCAGCAATGCTAACAATTATTCATCTTCTTTGGCAATGGCAGTGATCTAAAACCCCTTTCTTCTCAAGTGAATAACTGCAAAAAGGATTAGTAGAGAAATCATGTGTCATTGACAGTAACACCATTCTCCGCAACTCTTTTCCCGCTATGATTTTCCGTGTAACTACGCCAATAAAAGTATCAGAAACCCTGTCAGGCTGATTGGTTTTTTATACGGAAGATGCTAACCAATCAACCTTAACGGGTATTTTTGTCCTTTCACCTAACAGTTTTGGCCTAAAGTGACAGTTTTCCAGAGTTCAGATATTCAACTATCATATGGAAAAGATATGATATCTAAAAAATTTCTGCCCAATGAATTGGAATCATAAATGTGATACCAGGTGTTATTTATCAAAATTCATGGATGGATTTTAATTGATCAAAACTCTTCTCATACTATATCTTTTCCACATCATAGAATTTCCCTTTATAATTTTCCCTTTCAGTTGAAAAACCACTTTAGCCCAAGCAACAAACACGCCCATTTTTGTAGTAACCCTTAACAGCCCATAACTCGGAAACCAATCCAATAAACTTGACCCACATGCGTTGTCATCAAGACTCTTGATTCTTCACATAGACACTGTGATTTTGTCAGTTCATTTTAAGTAACAAGTATGATAATACAGTGTATTAATCCATACAGAGATTTTTTTTTTTTAAGAACCCCTAAGGTTATCCTTATCCAGGTGGAAGGGTAGTCATCTTAAATTATATTAACCATTATCAACAGGGGGTAACAATAATACAGGAGCAGAGGATGCATACTGCCTTGCCCAAAACCCAATACAAAATCACACATTCTAATCATCTCAACCCTGCTTAATACAAGACTCAAACAGAGTAAGAAATATATATTAGAACACAAGACCATTAACCAATACAAAGAAGAGGAATCTTCAAATAGTCTTCTTGGAGCAACTTCTTTAACTCTCTAGGGATATCTTGAATGGTATGATAAATCTAAAATCTTTCTTCATTGATACCCATGTTATCAAGAAAATAAGCACAATGGTTTCCTTCTTTTAGAGTGTGAGAATATTTAATGCTCATATTTGAACTTATTGTCTTAATTCCATGAGAAAGATGGGTAATTTACCAGGGATAAGAGCTTTCATTTCATAACACATAAATCAAACATTTAGTATCACTTTCAACCTCAACATGCATCATCCCTAAGCTGAAACCATCAACAGATAAAGGAACCCGACGAACCTTCTCTGAGGTGCGATGGGAATATTATGAATGTTGAGAATAAGAGAGTTATATATGTTTTAAAATATGGTTACCATGAGCTAAGTTAATCTCCATTAGCCATCTGTTTATTATCATCACAAGAGAAGAATTGAAGAAATAGGAGGCCCTTTATTATCATCAAAAGAATGCAAACTTCAAATTTTAGTTTGCATCTTTCCTTCTAAATAACCCACAAATAATAGTCGGAACTTTTTTTTACACCCAGTGGCAACCAACACAACAAGCTGTTCAGGACGATTAAGAAGGATGAAACAGATCAACAGATAAAGCATCCACGATGAAAAACAGAGGTGAAGACCAAATGAAAGCACAGTTCAGCGAGAGAATGATGAACAATCAAGTAGCCACTTTATTAAGCTATCATGGAGTATGGCGAACAGAGCGAATTCAGATCTCTTAACCCACAAGAATCCTCCCTTCACCTACCCGCATGACACTACAGTTGTATATTAACATCTCCCCATAAGTGGTAATATGCAAATACGATAGATATTCTCAATATACAACTGTAACGAGGCACGGATAGGATTTTCGAACTCGAACCAAGCAGTTATAGTTAGAGAGGAGAGAAAATGTCTCTCTGCAATAGTGGTCTAATACACCAAGGAGGTGAAGAGGAGTCCTCCAATAGAGAGTTTATCAGCGTAAAAGTGTCCCTCAATTTGAACTTTATCCAGATTAGGAGAAGATACAAAGTTCAAAGCTTCCATCAAAGCTAAAGCTTCACTTTCCATGGCCGAACTAGCTTTTACATTCATATCCCGAGCATAGAAGAAGGATATATTGTGGTCCCTTACCACTCACCCATCGAAGTTCAACTTTAACCAACTCTTTGGAGGTTTGGGTCAATATGGATAGATGACAAGTGGTCTAAGGGAGAGTTAATTGCACTTAGACCATTCTCTAAGGCTGTGTTTGGTTGCAATGCAAATAAATTTGCACTGCTGTAAAACTATTGCCGTGCAAGTGTAAATTCTGACCTATTTTTGTTTTAAATTTTAGTTTATTTTATTTGGTTTCAGTACAAATGAAGTAAATTAAAACATGAAACAGAATAAAATAAAACCCAAAACAAAATTAAATGAGAATTTGCATTCCCATACATTTGTATTAGTGCAAATAAATTTGCACCACAATCAAACAAGCCTAAGATTCAATTTGGTTGCAGTGCAATTTTATTTGCACTAGTACAAATGCATGGGAGTGCAAATGAAAAAAAAATGCTAAAATTTTATTAATTTTGTTTTGGGTTTTATTTTATTTTTCTTCATGTCTTCATTTACATCATTTGTATTGTAAATTTGTAATCAAACAGAATAAGCTAAAATTTGAAATAAAAATATGTCAAAATTTATACTGAAATCATTTACACTGCCATAGGCTCAGTTTGGAAGGAGTACATATACAAATATGTACAATACAAATACATATAAAATAGTACAAAATACAAGGCTTTGTGTTCTACATATTTGTATTTGTACTCCTTCTAAATGGAGCTATAGTTTTACATCCATACAAATTTGTTTGCATTGCAACCAAACACAGCCTAGACTCAATTTAGAATGAGTACAACTACAAATAAAAAATATATAGTACAATACATACAAAATACCAGGTTTTGCACTCAACATATTTGTATTTGTACTCCTTCCAAACTAAGACTTTGAACCAATACAAATATTGCACTTAGACCACCGTTCCCTAAGGCTCAGTTTGGAAAGAGTACAAATGCAAATATATAGAGTGCAAATACTTACAAGATAATACAAAATATAAGGCTTTGCACTCTACATATTTGCATTTGTAGTCCTTCCAAACTCAAGAGTACTGATGAGGGTAGATTTGGCCCTCCATTGACAATATGACACATGGCATTTCAGAACAATTGGATGACACCCCAATACCACATGGGCGATGACTTTCCTTAGCCAAAATGGAGTCCTACCTGACAACCTACCTCCGCCAACCTAGTGGAAACCTATTTGGTGACCTCGTCCACAACTCAGGGAATCTAGCAACACCTCGTCTAGGGCCGACCTGTGGTACCTCGTTAGTACCAGCCGAAGTGACCTCAACATGAGGAGTGACCTCCCTTAAGGGTTTGCCGACCTGATTGAGGTCCAAGTGGCGACTTGCGAGACATGCTCGCCAACCAATTCTACATGCATCCCATCACTCCCGAGTCTACGTGCAGGATTACCTCTAAGGACTTCAGATCGGTTAGGCACATCTTCTCGGAGATCTCGGACGCGGTGCGTGAAGCCCGTGCCAAACAATGCCTATATAAGGGCCTTACCTCCAACCTCAGAAGGTATATGCGCGATTTAACTCTCACAACTCTCTCACATTTAGCTCCCTAAAAAATCTTCGATTCGTTGACTTAAGCATTAGAGTGCCCACCCTGAGTAAAGCAACTCGAGCATTCTGACATTGTTTTTATGCAGGTCGCCCTAGTAAACTATACAACTCGTCATTATTCAGCTAGGCACCCAAGCCATCTTCCAACTAGGAACCGTTCAGTTAGGCATCCAATCCACCTTTCAACTAGGAGTTGTTCAACTAGGCATCCGAGCTATCTTTCAAGAGGTAGTTGCCAAAATGCGCATCATGAAGTACAAATACAAATATGTACAGAATAGTGCAAATATATACAAAAGGTTCACAATAGCAACATTCAATACTATCAATATAAAAATTTAGAGTTTTAATCAATATATACTATTTTATAAAACTTCTTTGGTGAGTAAAAAAATGTATACATGGTAGATACACACACACACACACACACCATATTAGGGATTTGTTTGGTTTACAGTTGGAATTAAAATCAAAATCCATTGGAATTAGAATTGAAATGGTCCATTCTTATAATTTGTTTGGTTCAGGCAAGAATTGAAATAGGAATTGGAATCAGTTGGAATGGAATTTCATTTCCATAGAAGGGGGAGGGAATGACCATTCCCGCAAATGAGAGAATGGGGAAATACCATTCCACCAAGAATGAGAATAGAATTTCAATTTCATCCAACCAAACAATTGCAATCGGAATGGTCCATTCTAATTCCAATTCCAAACCCCTATTCCCGTGAATTAAACGAGCCCTAAATTCTAACCCCATTTTGTACTATCACTGTAATGGGCCCGGTTTGGTCGAAAAAACTTAACCAATATGACCCTACCCTATCATGCCAGGAGATGACCCTTATACTTATTCCCATGAGTCAATTTTTGGACTCAATAATACAAACCAGATGGACATTAAGTCCACCCAGTTCCAAGCCAATAAGGAGCTGACGAGACTAAGTGCGTGTTGAGAAAAAATAAAAAAATTTCTAAATTAGACGCAATTGGATGCATTTCTGCCACGAAGAATGGGGGATCCACTGGATTAGGCCACATGTTTAATCTCAGAGTCAACATTATCCTTATAATCCACTTTGTATTGGTGGTTCTGGTTCACATAATTAATATTATCTGTTCAAATTTTCAATTTTTGTAAATGGGCTTATTTTTTTTACACATAACAGATTCTTTTGGGCTGATGAAACTCTTTTTAGTGAATAAAGTAAGGAATTTGAAGACGAGACTCTTTTCTGATCTCCAAACTAATAGTTTTGCCGTGTGAAAGATGGAAACACACTACACCACCCATTCATATCTAGTGACAAAGATGCCTTTTAGATTTATCATTTTCTTAATATCTGAAATAATATGTTCGATCTTGTCAGTTTCTTAGATTTATTATTAGATTAGGAGAAGAATTAAGAGTTTATTATTAGTTTTAATATGCTCATACCATATATCAAGGATGCAACTTTATATTATCAATGGTACTAAAAGTATCTTTTATCTCTGTCTGGGCATGACATACTGTTTGTTTTTAATGCGACTCAGAGTCTGTTTGGTTTGCGGTTGGAATATCGAAATCAGAATTAAAATCCCTTAGAATCGATATTAGAATGGTCTATTCTTGTAGTTTATTTGATTCAAACAGTAATATTTCATGGATGTCTCATTTGTTTGTCAGTATTTGCTCATTCTTGGAAATTTTAACTTTTGCTCGTTAGTATAGGAGATTTCCCTCTCTGGTGGTAGATTTCAGAACTGTCTGAGGGAAATCCGATGCCGTGCAAACAGTGTTGGTGATGACGACAAGGGGATTCACATTAAGAAGGAAGATTGGGACAAATTGCATGTACATATTGCTTCCTATAACAACTTTCCGGCTGCCGCTGGATTGGCTTCTTCTGCTACTGGTTTTGCTTGTCTTGGTAAAATTGCATGCATCCTTTGCTCTATGGTGTTTTAAATTAAAAGTTGTACATCTTGTCCGGTGACTGGGAATTGGGAAAAAGTTTACAAGAGTAATAACCGTAGCTTAAGGGTAGTTTATATTTATTGCAGCTAAAGAAAAAGGTAGTTTATATGTATTTCAGGAATGGGGGCTAGACGAATTCTGACTAGCATTGGTGTCTGATCTCGTAATTCTTTTAGATAGGAAAATTTAGGTTTGTTGAGGAAATGGTTGGATAAAACTGGATTCGGGGTTTGGAGTGATTCGATTGATATCTTCACTAAAAATGTAGGCTGGCAAAATTGTTACACGTATGGGAAAGAGCTTACACCAAATGACGAGGATTTCCATGAAAGAACTGGATTTGGGGTTTGGAGTGATTCGATTGATACCTTCACTAAACATGTTGTAGGCTGGCAGAATTGTTACACATATGGGAAAGAGCTTACATCAAATGATGAGGGTTTCTAACCTCTAACGGGGTGTTTGACAATATGTATGAGTGTATGACCTTGTCTTTTAAACCAAAAGAATAATTGTTTTTCTTTTAAAGAAACAATATCAAACATATTGGCCAACAACCCTTAAATTGTTCAAATTAAGATAATACAGTAGAATTGCCATTATTGTTCTCAAAATCTAAATCCTTTCAACTTCTGGTATTCAGTGGACAAGAAAGTTTCTACCTTTATAAAGCTGATAAGAAAATATATAAGCAATCGTGTGATGCTAATGATAACTTAACATGCTGACCATAGGTGCCATTTGGGTTTACCATTCATGTTTATGTCTATGACATTCACTTGCTTATATATCCGTTTTACCCCAAAACCGCTATTTCTCCAAAAACCATTGATTTGGTCAGTAAACCGCTATCCCGAGTGGTCGAATCATTCAACGGCTTAACCTATTTTTATTTTTTAATTTATTTGTCAGAATGAAACATTTTATTCAATTCTGATGATCCAGACCCCTATTCGTTGTCTGATTCAATTTTAAAAACCTTGAATTTGAACAATTATATACAACAATCACCAAAAAACAACCTAAGTTGTTCAATGATTATTGGGCAGGGATGGAGCTAAGGGGGGCCTAGAGGAGCCATAGTCCCCCATGCGGCCATGCCCCAGAATCTACTCTTAATTATATCATTGATGTTCATCTAAATTTATTTTTATATGCCTCATTTTTTCATAATCCTTTTTGACGCCTCAATTTTTCATAGTTGATACCTCATGGGCCATTTATGTTTATTCCCCTCCTCCACTATTCATATAAAAACCGTTGCTATGATGATGAGTGAATGTGTGAATGGCGGACAGAATGCTCTCTGTCTTTTATCACCGACTAGAATGATAAAAATATTAATTTGCAGCGGAGTGGATCGACGCCGACCATGAGAAGCCCTAACGCGGTGTGTCTCTTAAAATAGAAGGTTTGGTGGAGTTCTTTGATTTATATTATTAGAATTTACTTCATTATATTGGATGGAATGAAAGTTATACAGCTTTGTCTTTGTTTAGTCTAAAATTTAAATTTAAACTAGCGACGAAAATAATACCGAATAATTGGGAGAATAAAAAAGTGAAGTAAAAGAATAACAATGATTCACAAAAGAAAATCATGGGCAATAAAACAACAAATAAAATTATAAATTATAAATAAAGGAAAAAATCACAATAATTAATAAAACAGTAGCAATCGAGTTACTTGATTGATGCATTACTTGCTTCACTGTCAATACAATGGAACGAACCCTCAAAAGAAAATCACCTCCATTACTATACTATTGCAGTACTTCTCTCTCTGATTGGATCCTACAAAGAGGGTAAAGTGGCTTCATTGTTGCAACTGCATATAGCAGGATGTTTTCATGAAAAAGGCTTCAGTGTTGCTAGTCACAAAAATTCCCACATATCCAATAAATATAGTTAGTCAGACAGATGGTGATGGATGATTAAATCCCTCCCCAATCCCCCTCGATAAGAATCATTATTGTTCAAAAAGAAAAATTATTCGACAAACAACGAATTCTTGAACCGAATAGCATGAAATAAAAAAAATTATATACCAAGTTTTGGTGTCCAGTTTGAATGTAAAGTACCAAGAAATAATTTGGAAAACAATTAGAGAAAATTCCCAATCAGTATCCTGTATTTTGGTTTGAATGACAATTTAGTCCCCGGATTTTAAAATGCGACAATCCAATATCTAATCTTTTAAAATGCGACAATTCAATATCTGAACTTTCAAAATGTGACAATATAGTACCTGCCGTTAGTCAGCCGTTAAGTGGCATTTAAAAAGTCAAAAATACCCTTCAAATATCATGTAATTCTCTTTATCAACCATCCAAACATTCCCAATATACACACTAAGACATGCACCATGTGATCTCATAGAGCTTAGCAAATGTGATCATGAATTCATGAGAATAAAGATGAGAGATTGAAACAATTTGTAAATGAAAGAAGACCAGGCCGTAAGAAAAATGAAACCACCCATAAACCTCCAAGTTAAGGCATGATATATCTAATTTGGGTCCAATCCACACTGAAATATGATAAGATTAGGCCAAGCACAGACCTCTTAGGCCCAGCCCCAGCCCAAAAAGAGCCCAAAGTATTGGACCCAATCCGAGCCAAAAAGACCAAATATCCAAACCCAGTCATGTAATTATAATATTTATACATAAAACATACCATATATGGCCCTAGTTGAAAAGAGAGAGTAGGTATCTCATTTAGTAGGTTTTGTAGAAGGCTACACACCCTAGTCCCCACAAACATGTAACATTAACAATTCTGAGTTCATTTTAGTATAAAAGAAAATTATCAAAGTAAGCTTTCCCTCTTAAATCCCTAAATGCCTTATATCATTACTAGTTTTTCATCATTATTTTAGAAAATTGAAATTTAATGCATGTTGACTTCATTTACATGTCTAATATCTTTACTGTTATGGATTTAGATAAAAGAGTAATTATCATCAATATTCTTTTAATTAAATATTTAATTAAAAGCTTTCCAAGACTGTCAAGTTTTTACATAAATAAGTGAATACGATATTACTTCTTAGGCCATGGGCCATGACCCATGCATATCCTATACTCTTGTTGTTCTTTGGATTAAGAATTAGACCACCATCATTATTCATTATTAGCTTAATTAATTAACCTACTGAAACCTAAATTGGATGAGATGGCCTACACCAAATGAACAGATTTTTTGGACGGCTAAGATCGTCCCAACAGGAGCAGTAATTGTTGGAATATGAAGTATTAACCATCTGTGTGTGAGAGAAAGAGAGATGGCTCGGCCTTTTGGTTGGGCAACGGGATTATGCGAGGAAGTTTGATGGAGGGACAAACGTCTAGCCGTCTATTTGAATCAAAAGATTATCATAATTTTCCATTATTTTATTTGGATTGTGAATAAAAGAGGAGAAAAAGTGGGCAAATTGAGAAATGAAGAACCCACGAGGTGGTGGATAGAGAGAAGAGTTTGAGAGAGATAACCAGAGAAGCATAAGTGAAAGATTGGCTATCGGCCGTGAGGCCCGTGAAGGACAGCGGAGGAAAGGGAGAGTTTCAGAAAATTCATCTGGCTTTTCTATTTTCTTGAAATAATTTCTCATTCTATGCAGGAATAACATCTTTGTTGCTCTGGAATGTTCTTTCATTGTAATACATCTCTCTTCTTCCCGGCAGATAATACAGAATCAAACTTATCAAACCCCATTGTCTAGAAATAAATACTGATCAAAACTCAACCTAATAAACTGAGAAAAAATGGATCAAAACTCTAAGCCAGACCAGTGTTAGAGAAAGAGAAAGAAAGAGAAAGAGATGGAAAGATCGCTGCAGCACCACAACATAGCCACACCAACAACCGTACAACCCAATCCAGCTACCGCTTGACCACGGGAAGAGGCCAAGATTGAAAACCCCCGTAATATGGCAACTACACACCAGCCGTAAAGTCTTCTGAGAGACTAACCTTCCAAGTTCCAACAAAACCATGAATATAAATCAATGCAAATAGAGAGACAATGAGAGCATGGAAAAACTTCGAGAGAAGAGAGAAAAGAATATGGAAGCTTTAAACGGTGTTGAGGGAGAGAGACAGGGAAACGGAGAGAAAGCAAACCCAGACAAGAAAAGATTTAATGGAAGCTTTCAAACGGTGTTTTTAGATGACATTGGGAATGGAAGAGAGACGAGAGAGATTTGAGAGAAAGGCAAAAACGTTAGCATTTAGGGTAAAGATTTGCAAAAACTTACCTCATCTAAAGCTCTAGGCAGTGTTGTCTTGAGAAAGATAGAGACAGAAGGAAACAGAGAGAAAGTCAGACAAGAAGTTATCTTGTTCATTTGCTACTGAATCGGGGAAGAGAGAGAAAGGGGGAGTGAGACGGAGATCTTCACTTGCTATTGCTACTGAATCAAGGGAGGAAAGAGAGAGAGAGAGAGGGTCGCTATGTAAATTAGCTATGTAAATTAGCTAGCTGTCGCTATGTTCTAATGAATTATGGAATTCAGTATTCTTTTTCTTTCGTGAATTATGGAATTCAATATTCATTTTCTTCCGTGTTTTAGTTCCTATTGTTTTCATGGTATCAGGAGCAAATACTGATCCTTGAATCCTACAACCCTCAATCACCATGAGTGAAGAAAATTCCCGCAAGTACAACCAAAAGTTCAGCATCTCGATTGATGTTTGAACATAATACCTCTTCCCCTTATTTTCTGAATTCATCTGATAATCCAGACACAATTCTAGTTTCTTGTCTCCTCAAAGGTGAGAATTATCCAACATGGAAACGTGCTATGATTAATGTTCTTCGAGCCAAAAATAAGTTGTGTTTTGTTGATGGCTCTCTACCCAAATCAGACGACGATGATCAAGAAACTCAAGCTTGGGAAAAATGTAACTCAATGGTAATCTCTTGGATTTTCAATGCCTTGGTTCCAGAATTATATGATAGTGTTGCTTATGTAGATACAACTTGCGAGATGTGGATAGATTTGCAGGAACGCTTCTCTCAAGGAAATGTACCACGCATTCATGAGTTGAAGAGAAAAATTTGTCTTGCACATCAGAAGGATCTGACTGTGGCTGCCTACTACACCAAATTAAAAGGTCTTTGGGATGAGTTAGCAACCTATTCTTCTATCCCTTCATGTACATGTGGTGCTGGAAAAAAAAGTCGTGGCAGAACGGGAGAAGGAAAAAGTTCATCAATTTCTTATGGGATTGAATGATCAATACGGAATCATTCGATCTCAAATATTAAACATTGAACCTTTTCATTCAATCAATAAGGCTTATGCCTTTGTAACCAAAGAAAAAAAGCAACAACCCATTGCTTCAATGGGTCGTAATCAGTCAACAGAAGTAGCAGCCTTTGTTGTCCAACCCTCTAAAAATCAGACAAGGGAATTTAATGGAGAGCGGCCAAAAGGGACAAATAAATCAAAATGTGCATATTTCAACAAACTTGGGCATACTAAAGAAAAGTGTTTTAAGATGGTTGGATTTCCTCCGGGTTGGCAAAGCAAAGCAAAAACTTCAAAGGAGAAGATAGAATCTCCTTCATCCAATAATGTCATTTCAGATTCAAGTCAGTCTACGGGTAAAGGGTTTAGTCTCACTCAAGAACAATATGACTAGCTCATGTCCTTATTGCCCTCTACTAGCCAAAATGTAGCAAACTTTGTTGGTAAGGTCACCCAATCTCATGATATTTCAGACTGGATCCTAGACAGTGGTGCATCCGAACATCTTACATGTGATGCACCCACTCTCTTTAATGCTACTTCCTACACTTTACCTGTCAGATTACCAAATGGGACAACTGTTCCTGTGCACTCTATTGGTCAAATTAGATTGTCAAATATGGTTTTAAATCATGTTCTTCATATACCCTCTTTCAAATGCAATCTTCTTTTAATAAGTAGATTGACAAAAGTCCTTCAGTGTTCGGTCACATTTTTTCCATCATTTTGTATCTTGCAGGACCTCAAATCGAAAAAACTGATTGGAATGGGTGAATTATGTGGTGGCTTATACTACTTTCGTGAGCTTCAATTACCATTTACTGTAATTGCATCTCTTCCTTCCTCATCCACCTTATGGCATGAATAATTAGGCCATCTTTCATTTGATCGATTATATCTAATTCTTGAATTATCTAGTTTATCTTTAAAAAATTTGAACAAATGTTGTGATGTATGCCATCGAGCTAAACAAACTCGAAATGTTTTTCCTTTAAGCAATAATAAATCTGATTTCCCTTTTGATTTGGTTCATTGTGAAATTTGGGGTCCTTATAAAACCCCATCTCTTTCCGGTGCTCATTATTTTCTTACTATTGTGGATGATTGCACAAGATGCACATGGGTTTATCTCCTCAAACACAAGTTAAAAGCAGAAAAACACTTCATTCAATTTCATGCTATTATTTTCTTACTATGTCTAACTTTTTTTTCTCTTAATGGTATTTCACATCAAACATCTTGTGTTCATACCCCGCAACAAAATGGAATAGTAGAGCGTAAGCATCATCACTTATTAGAGGTTGCCCGTGCTCTTCGATTCCAAGCAAACCTACCAATCAAATTTTGGGGAGAATGTGTTTTAACTGCAGCCTATCTAATAAATTATACTCCTACACCTAAATTGTCTGGCAAGAGTCCTTATGAGATGTTATTTTCAAAGCCTCCATTATACTCTCATTCACATGTCTTTGGTTGTTTGTGTTATGTGTATGATAAAAATCGATCAAAAGATAAGTTTGCACCTCGTTCCAAGCCTTGTATTTGTATTGGTTATCCTATGGGACAAAAGGGATATAGAGTTTATGACATGGAATCACACAAAATCTTTACATCACGGGATGCCATTTTTTATGAAAATCAATTCCCTTTTCATTCTCACAACCCTCCAAAAGAACCAAATGCAGTTATTCCTTTACCAATTATTGATTCTTTGGAGACATCAGTTGTTGTGCCTCATTTTCACAATTCCCAAATACAATGTCCACAAACTGATCTTGAAGATAATATTATCACACCTATCTTCATTGACTCTAACCATGAGGTTACATCATCATCTCAAGACTCACCTACACAAATCTCAACCAAACAATCAAGTCCCACACAAAATTCTCTTCCTAACTCATCACGACCTCAAAGGACTCGTCGCCTTCCCTCTCGTCTTGATGATTATGTGTATTAGCTTCCTGGAGTAGATAAGCTATCACAACCTACATCCAACGCAGTTTCTTCAGGTACTCTTTATCCTATGTCATGTCATTTGTCTTATTCTCGTTTTGTTCCATCTCATCAAGTTTTTCTTGCTAATATTTCTGTTGTTAGTGAGCCTAAATCCTTTTCCCAAGCTGTCAAAGACCCAAAATGGTGTAAAGCTATGAAACAAGAAATTTTTGCTCTAGAGAAAAATCGTGTTTGGAGCTTAGTGCCATTACCCTCAGGGAAGAAACTAGTTGGTTCTCATTGGGTATACAAAGTAAAATACAAGTCAGATGGTTCTATTGAGCGCTATAAGTCACGATTGGTAGCCCAAGGATATGCACAAATTGAAGGTTTGGATTATACCGAAACCTTTGCTCCTATTGCAAAATTAACTATTGTTAGGTGTTTGTTGGCTGTTGTTGCTGCAAAAAATTGGGAATTACATCAATTAGATGTGAATAACGCTTTTCTCCATGGTAATTTACATGAAGAAGTTTATATGTCTCCTCCACCGGGTTTTCTTTCACCAAGTGATACTCGTGTTTGTCAGCTTCAGAAATCTTTGTATGGGCTAAAGCAGGCTCCTCATCAATGGTTCGAAAAGTTCTCTTTGTCGTTGAGGAAATTTGGCTTCGTACAATCTCATAATGATCATTCTCTGTTTACTTTGACTGAAGGTACTTCTTTTCTTGCTCTCCTTGTCTATGTGGATGACATGATTATTGTCGGGAATGATGTTTTGCAGATCCAAAAGCTCAAAAGTTATCTTAGTACATGTTTCTCTGTAAAGGATCTTGGTACTCTTAAGTATTTTCTTGGCTTAGAGCTTGCCCGTTCTCCTCTAGGGATATCTCTTTGCCAGAGCAAATACACTCTTGACCTCTTGAAAGAAACAGGACTGTCTGGTAGTAAACCAGCTTCTTTTCCTATTCCGCAACAGCATCGACTGTCTTTAGATTGTGGTGAACCGTTAAAGGACTCAAGCCAATATCGTCGCTTAATTGGACGTCTCATTTATCTCATTGTTTCTCGGCCCGATATTACTTATGCAGTACAACTTCTCAATCAATTCATGCAAAAACCTTGTCATCCTCATCTTGATGTTGCCTATCATGTTCTTCGTTTCTTGAAGAGTTCTCCTGGTCAAGGTCTTTTTTTCCCTTCAAATAGTGATTTTCAGATCAAAGCTTACTGTGATGCCGACTGGGCAAGTTGTCCGATGACACGACGATCTATCATAGGGCATTACATTTTCCTTGGTGCGGCTCCTATCTCTTGGAAATTCAAGAAACAACCCACAGTCTCGCGCTCCTCCGCAGAATCAGAATATCGTTCTATGGCTTCTACAACTAGTGAGCTGATATGGTTACGTGGTTTACTTGCTGATCTTTCCCTGTCACATTCTCAACCAATGCTTTTGCACTGTGACAATCAATCGGCTTTACACGTTACTGCAAATCCCGTCTTCCATGAGCGCACTGAACACATTGAAATCGACTGCCATTTCATTCGTGAACACCTACAATTTGGCATCATTGCTACAAAATATGTTTCAACTCAATTCCAACTGGCAGATATCTTAACTAAAGCTTTGGGATGTGATCATTTTCATTTTCTTCTTCGCAAGTTGGGCATTCAAGATCTCCATGCTCCAACTTGAGGGGGGATCTTGAAGAAATCGTTTGAATATTAGAAGATATTCTGTTACCTTATATATCGTAATCTTAGCTGTAAATTTCTAGAATTTAGGCTGTAATTATGCTCTGTAAATTAGCTAGCTATCACTCTATTCTTTTTCTCCTAATTTGTAAGATTCTATACTTGTATAAATTCTCTCGTCTACTACAGAATGAATTATGGAATTCAGTATTCCTTTTCTTCCCTGTTTTAGTTCCTATTGTTTTCAAAGGGAGAGTGAGACAGAGATGTTCCCTTGCTGCTGAATCAAGAGAGAGAGACCAAGAGAGTGGGAAGAAGAATGGGAGGGGAAGAGTTTACAGAGACAAGCATGGACAAGTGTCTAGTCATGCAAGGAAAAAAATAGAGAAATATGAGAAAGTTTACTGCTATAAGAGAATATCAACCTATTCAATATTAAAGAATATTAATCTATTCAAATACCTCACTTAACCGCTTTTATGTTGAATGCTTCTTTAAGAACTGACATGCAATAAATAAAAATTTGCAAATATGGGAATCAACAGTAAGATTCCATTTAAAAGGGTATATATATAAGATAACTTAAACCCCCCTGATTTCTTATAACTGCTTAACACTTCCGTTTTACATTAACCTCTCCCCACATCCTAAAAGAAACAGCAAAAAGAGGGTATAATCAATTCAGTTTGTCTCCCAAAAAATTGGATGATACCTCAAATTTTATTTAGGTCACATAGAAAGAACTGAACCATGGGCGGTAAACACTAATTCCACCTCCTCCACAAAACAATTCTCCGGCTCCATCAAGTTCATCTAACACAATATCCCAATGACCAGAAAAGAGAACCTACAGCTTTTAGTGAGATCTTCGGCGGAGGTTCGCCGGCTCCTCGTCGATGTTGGGTTTTGCTTCTCTTGTCACCATTGGCGCCAATTTTGCAGGATTTACAGGTTTACTTCTGGTTTGTCTCTGGAAGTCGATAGGAATTGAAGCCGGATGTTCTTTATTCACGAGTGTTAGCCTTTCTCCAATCGAGGTAGACTTCTTCGGGTCAGAGAGAGAGAGAGAGAGAGAGAGAGAGAGAGAGAGAGAGAGAGAGAGAGAGCTTCCACCGTATGTAATGTAGTCATTAACGGTCTCTGGGGTAGTATTCAGAGAATCAACTTTGTGATGGACAATATACGACAAGGTTATAGCAGCTTGAATTCAACAGAATGTGAGGAAAACATTCGGTTAGTGTTGTTTTTTTTTTTTTATCAAGTACAGCATCTCGATTCTAGGCATAATTATTTACTAAAAGAATCTTGTTCTATTATTAGCGTACTGATCAAAATGATCTCTTTGATGGATGGTTCTGATGCATTTCATCTTGGATTCAACCAGAGGAATTTCTAAATAGGGTGTGCGGCGGTTCTTTTGATATTAATGGGGTTTAACTAATTAACTGCCAACTGCATCTCTCCCTCTTCACCTCTTCTTCCCACCTCCCATTCCTCAAACCACGCAATCTGTTTCGGGTGTAAAAAGAAACAAAACTGGACAAGAAGAAAACAAAACCAAAGAAAGAAATTCTCTATCTTCAGTTCCTTTCCCATCAAATCAATCTTCAGACAGAAAACCCAGAAAATCAAACCAAAGAAAGAAATTCTCTATCTTCAGTTCCGTTACGATCAAATCAACCTTCAGACAGAAAACCCAGAAAGTCAAACCAAAGAAAGAAATTCTCTATCTTCAGTTCCCTTACGATCACACACACACACACAGAATATAAAAGATAGAAAAGGCTAAGCAAATTCCTTTCCATGGGAAGACGAGTTCCATCTGAAATCGTCTCATTATTCCATCCTGCAATTTCTCTCTATCTTTTTGCAGCTTCGGTTGCTGCAATGATCGCTATAGTTGTATTTCTTTGTGGTTCTAAATCTAAAAAGACCCCATCGCCCCCTCAATCCCCAACATCTGAACCATCAAAGATAGCACAGGAGACCAAGATGATAACAACGACGACGACAACAACAACAACTATCACTACGACTACATTGCCGCTACCACCATCCAAAGCAGCGTTAGAAACAGAGAGAACGAGCGCCCAAAGCCAAGAAGAAAGACAGGCACTACCACCAACCAGAGCAGAAAATTTGTTGAACTACTCAACATCAAAGCGGAGACTGATGACCAGCCTGAGCATGAAGCTGCCCGGGAAGCTGCACGGGTCCTCGGCTGCCATGACCAGGTTCCGGTCTAGAAGGGAGGATCACAAACATAGAGCATTCAAACCAGAAGATTCACTGTGGACTAAGACTATAATTCTAGGGGAGAGATGCAGAGTTCCAGATGAGGAAGATGCCATAATCTATGACGAGAAGGGCAGACGGTTATCTTCATACCCTACAAGGATGCCTAGATCCTTACCAGTGTCTCGAACTAACTCATTTGTCGCTGTCGACCCAGATGCACTTGTTTCTGAACAGAGATAAGCTACCAGCTACTACAAGGCATCATCTCTATGTTGCTTTTCATTCAACCACTCTGTGTCATCCACGCCTGGCCGACCATTGTCTGTCCCATATTGTATGTGCAATCTGAAAAAATGGGTGTTTAAAATGATCAACAATCGAAGTTAATGGATTCTGGGGCTACCCAAAATGACCATGAGTACTGAATAGTATTACAATCATTGTCGTTCTCTCATGAATATTTATTTAAGCCTCATTACAACTTCTATAATTGGTGCAGAGTGTGCATTATGATTGATCATTGATCTGTTGTTTTCTGCCACTAGACATTCATTAGAAAGTCGAAAACTCAGTAAAATTGATAGATAACAAATTTTCCAGTAAAATAAGAATAAATTGCAGGAAAATAACTACTGGGTCATGCAGTGGGTATTCATAAAATCTGGGAGTATATAATCTACTTTCAGTACCTTTTATAGCACCAAGTTTACTAGGGTGTCGGAGGACACTTTTCGGGTGCATTATGAAGTGAGATGTCACGAGTGATTTCAACCCGCTATAGCTGCTGGTTCACTATGGCGTAGACATAGTGGATGTTAGGCAAACGGTCATACATGTATGGTCATCTGATAAGGTTTCTTCTTCGGTTTTACTTAAAGAAGTGGATCGATGTTTGGGTGGAAATCCACCATCTTCCATATAATCTTTAAGATAATGAGGTGGGGATGATGGCTGACCAAAACATATATAGGTCCGGCCGTCTACTCAGTTTGTAGGAAGAGTGGTAGGGCATGCAGGACATATCGGCATCGTTTGGCAATGTTGGTTTGCAAGAGTCAGGACATAGCTCGAGACACTTGGACATGAGTTTGATGTGTTCGGTCGTTCATTAAGATACTCCAGACAGACAAGCAGAGAAAGATTTGAACTTCAAAAGAAGAGTGGATGAATTTCAGCTTCACTAATCACTACACACATGATATTTGCAATAAACCCAATGACATCAAGCTCTTCCCATTAGGCCATTACAATGAAAATATTCCACGTTACTATAGTGAGTTTGACAACACTTGCTTAATTGGTGCGGCGAGGATAAAAATAAGGAAAGATCTGAAAATACAGCAATTGGACTTCTCACCCTATGAATTCTGTCAGACCAAACCAATGATCCAAACAGTGCAGGATGTTTTAATGCGATAGCTCACCTACAGTACTGATGTACAGTCACAACAAAAGACTTCTTTTCGTTCAATGCCTTAAACGACAGATCGAATACTGGATTCGACGCTGATTTTCATCTCAGAACCTGAACAAGTTACTTGTGCCTTGTATGTGGAGTTTGCGAAGCCAACGTTGGTAACAGTCCGTGTAAAGTTACTCTTGAATGGCTTCAAGTCTGCAACATAACGTCCTATTGAAGGGTAATTGAGATCGATCCTTAGCTTCGCCTGTCCTCTCCTTTGGCCAACTGCTGTTGTCACCTGATATATATTAGCCTCGAATCATACCCTATATTGCACAGCATTTGTATGTAGTCAGCTTTATGGGCATCATAGACCAAACCAGGGTTCTTAGCTTTCTCTGGATCTATATGGCCAGAACCATAAGCCAATACAGTGTCTTTTCATTTTGAGCAGCACTCGTACGCCGAGCTATGGAAATAAGGAAGTTTATTAATTTTGTGTATGTGTTAGAATTAATTTAATTTAATAAAGCTCAAGATCAAATTAAAAGCAATGTTTTGAGTATCAAACTAAACTTAGAGAGAAAATGGGTACCAGTAGTCATAAGAGCAGATTTAATGGCAGCAGGCGACCAGTCAGGGTGGAAGCTTTTGACATAAGCAGCTGAACCAGTAACGTGTGGCCGGGCAAGACATGGAGGTCCCGGACAATATGTTATATTTCACTGATCTTGTATCCCCCATCACTATCACATGGTGAAGCAAGAGGCGAAAATGCTGCCAAAATATTTACTCCTAGGGCACTTACATCTGGCTGCATTAATATATTTTCCCAGGAGAAATTAATAGAACTGAAGACAGAGAGTGGATAAGTGTCATCAAATTCAAAAGTTATATTTGGGCAAGCACACAAGTACAATCCCAAAGATGAAAGCATTACAATGGCTTTAGTTTTGATTAAATTACATGAACTCCTTTCAATTTCTGAAGTTTGATGGATTTTGTTCTGAGTTAATGACATCAAATTCAAACACAAAGACAATTAATTTTGTTCTGAAAGAATTCCCAATGAAATTTCTTACATTCAAAATAAAAAATAAATAAATAAAAGATCGATAAAACACATCAGTACACTTTAATTTGGAAATTCTGATAGATAAGAGATTTATACATGTAGATAATATAATAAATAATACGATTCAAAATTCAACAAAAAAAAAATTCTTGACACTCTGTTTTGCTTAGCATAAAATTAAGATAGATGAATTGAGGGCTAACCTTATGAAATTCATGTAAAGCTTGACCCTCTCCCCATTCTCAGGGGTTAACAGTACTGCAGGGAGAGGATAAATTAAACCAAAATCACTAAATTCTTTATCTATCATGATTACCCCAAGAGTAAAGGCTCGCTTAGGTTCCTCTCCTAGCGAGACCTCATCACATACCACAATCTTCCTCTTTACCAAACCGACTATCTAAAGAACCATAAATGCAAGACCTGAAAATGAAGCAAAAAAAATCTTGATTTCTATCAATTAATCTACAGATGAAACATACCGAACACTATTAAAATCACATAGCGTTGAAGCAGTTATGCCATATACAATATCAACTTTTCTTCTTCTTGAACTAAATGAATTAACAGATCTACCCTGTTCCCATTAAAGAAGATAGACCAAATGTAAGAAGTGATGATTTACAGTAAAAAAAAAAAAAAAAAAAAAAAAGAAATTAAGAAAGCGGTTGATCTGTTTACCGAAAGATGTGTACCATTCTCTAAAGCAACTCTGTCAATAGCAATGGAATCTGTAGATAACTCAACTGCTGCTTGACCTCGCCCTACTGAAATAGAGATTATGTCTACACCACCAGCAATGGCATCGTAAAAGCTGGCAGAGAGGATATCTTCTTCTCGACAACCTTCACTGCTGCAGACCTTGTAAACAGCAATCCTAGCTGATGGCGCTCCTCCTCTTGCATTTCCTCGAGCCACTCCATAAAAGCTCACACCCACCACTCTGTTCCCTGCTGCTGTTGACGCGCGCAGTTTGTGTGCCATGTCCTTCCTTGTCCCTTGCACTTTCCTTCTCATTTTCACTGTAAACTCGAGCGCCAATGAGCTTACTGCAACAATTACATAATACCAGATTGTTGAGACGACAGTCTCATAGTTGGATCATGGAGGAAGACATTGTCATCTCAAGACAAATGAACAGAACCACGTTTGCCTTCCCTTCAACCTATACTAATACAACAAATATATCTCATTAGCAAGAAGAACACATATTAGGCCAGCCATGCATCATGCATGCATGATCCATGGAGTGAAGAGAATTACTTGTTGCAGGTGAAATTGCTGCCACCATTACAAGTACGTACCCTTCCATTTCTTAGGAGGAGGGCCGAATCCTTTGTCACTGAAATTAACTTTCAGACTCCGGCCAGATTCCAGTGTCAAAGACACCGACTATCACATCACTTTCAGCATTGGGTTGTCTTTTCGCTGCCGCAGTTAAACCCATGAAATTCCAGGATCTCGTTGTATGAAACTGGAGGGTTCTACTTGGAAACACCGATACATACATATATATATATATATATATATATATATATATATATATATATATATTCATACAGACTCAGAATAGCATCAGATTAATAAAAGAATATCTAAACCCACGTAGCTAAAAAGCGATGGAGGATGCATGACTTGCCTTTGCACCACATGGGATGCTAATGATGGCCATGAAAACTACTAGAATGCGAGAGAACGAAGAAAGAGACTGCTTCAAGGTAGCCCAGCCATTCTTGGATGCTGATGACCGGTGAAGAGATCGGGAGGCCTAATTTTATATGGCCGGCCGGGGAGATACCAAATCAAGAAACACTCAATAATATTTACTAGAATTCTATCTAAGCATTGAGCACTTGTAGATATACAACTAATTAATCTATTACTAAAACTGAAACCATTTTTACGATGTAGTTTGAATTTGGATTTCATTCCATACAACACGCTCCACACCGCCGAAATGAACCCAAAAATGTGGGAATATCAATAGTAAACCCGAAAGGTGATCCAGTCAGCGGTTCTGTTTGGGAATCTGGATTTCCTGCACTTGTTTGGAGTGTACCATGGTGCACTCCCAATAAGATTGTAACACGTCACGTTTCAAATTAACTGATGGATTGCTTCTTTAAAAGTAGAAAACAGAAAAAAAGAAATCCTTTCCTTTCTAATGCCCTCTCCCTATCCTTTTCTTTTTTTTTTTTTTTCTTCTTCTTCCATTCTCTTTCTCCATCCTCTTTCCTCCCTCCATTGTCATCTCTGAACCAACGAACCAGAACAGCACCAAAAGTCCGAAACTGATCAGTTCATTAGCAAACTGAACTGTACACAGTCAAAATAACAAATACAGGTAGGTTTTCTCTAAGTTAAATAGAAACATATATGAAATACTTACATAAATATGTTCCACATAGAAATAACCCAAAAGATGATTTATGAATTAATAAGATAGAAATAAAATCTTCAAACCTATTTTGGAAAGAACGCCAACAACAGATCAAAAAATTTAAAACACTTGTTAAAAACAAAGGAAGACAATACAGAGTAGACCGATCACCAATGACAAAATAGAAGGTAAACCACAAAAGACCCTCAAATATGAAAAAATGGTAAGAAAAAAATAAGAAAAGAAAAGGAAAAAGAAACCAAGAGTTGAGAAGAAACGAAATGGTGCATCAAGAAACGAAACTTTTCTAAAGAAATTCAAAGCTATTCATGAATCGTTTTGAAAATAATGGATGGGACTTCCCATCCTCTCATATTCGAGGCTATTTATGATCTCTGATCCCTGCCTAATAGATGTGAAAGGAGCGATGAGACTTCCCAACGCTACTTAACAGTTTAAAATAAAATTCTTGCCCCTTGTCAATCTTGAAGATTAAAGGGCAGTCTGCAATCATTTATGGCGTTTGCGTAGCTCTGAGGTTCGGCCTGCAAGAATTCCCTGCCTTGTTCTCTCCTAATTCTCGAATTGGTTTTTTTATTAATTTATTATTATTATTATTATAAAAATATAATAGGCCCTTTAAATTTCCCATACTGGTGAACTGGAGGGTCATACAAAGCATGACGTGTTACAATCTCATTGGGAGTGCACCACGGCACACACCAAACAAGTGCAGGAAATCCGACCTCTCTGTTTGGACTTCAAAATGATGCATTTTGTTAATGGGTTAGTATTTTAATTACTGCACAACCAAACCAAACGGGGGCTATTTGTTGGGTACGTACGGTACACGGAAATTTTGGAACCAATACATGGATTAAGACTTAGCAGTGATGGTTGGAAAACAATCATTCCCTCAATTTCTTTCAAGTTTCAAAATAACATCAAGTCTCCTGTCTAATTGTTTAAAATCTCCTCTCTCTAATTTCTCGATTCTAACTTAACTGGGTCAAACGTAGGAACTCGTCTAATACAAAGTTCAAAACATTGATACAGTCCGATATTATTGTTTTTTTTTTCTTTGTGAACCTGATTCAGGGTAATCGGTCTAAGGCCCCTCTATCTCCTGAGCCGGGTTAAACCCGCTGTAGTGGCGAATTGAGAGGAGAACCAATACAATACGGTCTGATATATATCAAAATTTCGAACCTTGGTCTAATCTAAGCAAGTAGGTCCCAACTCTCCAACATTTTTTGAATGAAAAGATAGGGAAATCTGATCTTATTCCTTTAACTTATTATATAAAAAACAAATTTTTGAAGAGCCCATAGGGTTATTTATTACAAATCCATCAAAGGAAAATCACTGGAATGTTTAGAAATTAAATAAGTGCATTATTTTAATGGCTCATAATTATATAATTACTAATTTCATATACAACTACTAATTAGTATTATATCAAATAATATTTCATTTATTAAGTTATTTTTGGTAATTTATTTAGCCGTTAATTAATATATTGATAATAATTTTTGTTATGCATTATTACCCAACCAAGGAATGGCATTCACATAATATTCTCATATTTATTAGGGTAAAAGACTTGAGCATACTCCAAGTTTTCATAAATATACATATATTTCTAAAAAATACTTAAATATACCTTGTGACTCTTTTATCCTTCATTTTCTTTTAAATTTTCAAAATATATCATTTTCAAACTCTTGGGCTGTGGATATCTCAAATTACCTCTCTCTTTACATGCATGACCACATCTGAACAACAACCCAAAAAAGATTATAAATAGAAGATGGGTTGATGCTTGGACAGATGAATAGAGACACTACGAGATGACTTGACAAAAAATCAACATCGTCATATTTATACGTGTGAATCTTTGCACAGTCTACAGTCTACACAAAACCTGATTGTATATTTAACAAAAGGGGGTTGTTGTATATCCTCTTTTCTCACAATTAACTACATATATTGAAGCTGTTTTTCAAAAACTGACTACATCACCTTTAGGACGTGTTGGGGAACATCAATAGGTCCTGCCTCATTTGGATCTAATTAATGATCTTTCACCATATTAGTGTTGTCATCTGAAATTGCCTCATACTTCGCAATTTCTGTAGGTTGTGTTTGGTTGCAATGCAAATAAATTTGCATTGATGCAAAACTATAATAGTGCAAATTGTTTGAGTGTAAATTCTGACTTATTTTTTTGCTTGTTTAGTTTGATTGCAGTAAAAATGAAGTATATTAATACACGAAGTAGAATAAAGTAAAATTGAAAACTAAAATTAAACAGGATTTTGCATTTTCTTCATTTGCACCCCCATGTATTTGTACTAACGCAAATAAAATTGTACTGCAATCAAAGCCCAAAGTGAAAATCGTGTGGGTTGATTTTGGGGAGGAACGACACAAAAAAATGAAAGCGCGTGGGGCTGATTTGGGTGAGGTAAGGTAAAAGAAAAGTGAGAGATTAGTCAACAGGTGCAGTTCGGAAAGAAACACATGAAAATTTTATGATTTCTCAATCGGTGGAATGAGAGAGGAACGACTAAATACAACAAACACATTTTTGAAATTAGAACCAACCCAACTCTGAACTTTCTCTAAACCTCAATTTTCTTTTGTTTAGCTGAGCTTACGCTGTTTCTTCCACTTCTGTGTTGTTGTCTGTTTCCCAAACGTTGTCATCTCTCTCCATCTTTCTCTCTCCTTTGTCATCTCTTTTTCTCTTCTTCCAACGTTCTTCTTCTTCATCCTGAAAAAAAAAGGGAAAAATAGGATTTTTAAATTTTAAATGACTTTACATGTGTCTTTTCATTGATGAAGAATATGTTTAAGTCTATAGGTTAACGGTTAATACCTAGTCTTTTTAAAAAACTTAGGGTACGTTAAAGTCAATTTATGGAAACAGATGGCATGCTTAAGTCTTTTACCCTATTTATTATTATGTTTCTAGACTATTTTACCATCATAATTTACCTCTCAACTTTATTTCATACGGTCATACCTAAGAAAAAATTAGAAATTTTAATCTCCATATATAGGATCAATAAACAAGTAGTTTAATATATCTAAAATTAGGACTGCATCTAAAATAGTAATTAGTAATACAATTGACATCAATAATTATTAAAATATTAATTACTTTTTAGATTAAATTACAGACCGTCAACCTGTACATTGGGGGTAATTAATTTTAGGAGAGGATTCAACTTCATTTCAGAGAGAGCAAGCGAGGCCAGTTCACCGAACCAGGGGAAAGTTTGTCTTGAAGTTTGGTTCTCAGCAAAATGTGTAGCTGGCGAAGGGGCAGTATGGTTTTACTAGAACTAAGCAATATAAAATAGTGTTTGCACGAAATACACATTGACAAGAAATGTAGCCATTGTGAATAAACCATACAAACCTGTTTCGAAGATTAATTGCAGCAGATTCTAACTCAACATTTCCGAGTATAAATATTAAAATATATTTATTCATAAAAGGAATACAGATAGAAGATTGGCAATTGGTGTTATTATTCCACCCCATAAGATCGTGTAAGCCATACAATTCCCAACACAAAGGACAAAGATGCGCACCCATGGCCGACAACCATACAATTTTTTTTTTTCATTTTTTCTTCTTGCAAAATTATCTCAATGCCATCATAAATGTTATAAACAGTTTTAATAAAGCTCCAAGTAATCTCCAGAAATCAAGTGCATCACTCTCAACTTAAATATTCTTTTTTTCTGGTAGGCAACATTTCTAGAGTATACGTGAGAAGGGAAAAAGTGAAAAAGCAATACAAATGAAGGGTTAATGGTGCCAGAGTTCTGAGATTGTATGTAACAGATTAGCATGTAGAGAATCCCGAAACAAAGTATAAATAGAACACCCATGATGACAACTCAACCTGTATGGACATAGCCTTTCCTCCAAGGGTATCAGTTGGGTTCAGCTCCCCTGAATTATTCGAATTTCTATTGTGTAGTCAACAGAGCACCATTCCCAACCCGTCAGATCATAGGTTTGAATCACAGCTTCCTTCAAACACCAACTCAAAGAAACAGTTGCACTCCAAGCGTAAAAGTTGTACAGAAGTTTATGATTTACAGGAGACAGGAAAGCACGTGAGAGAGAGAGAGAGAGAGCAGGCAGCTATCAGCTAATATTGCAACCTCTCATCATTGTCAAAATGAAGGCACTCAATACCCTTGAGGGTGGACTCATAATTCTTTATGTTTGAGGTGTTCCTGCCAGAAGACGTGCGCCTGGGCTCTGAAGATCCAATGGGTGAACTTCTCTGACCACTTCCAACTTTGCGAAATGCTCCTGGGCTTGCTTCTGTGGCACGAGGCCGAGAAGGATCAGGCTCACCACCCACAATTGCTGCATCACGGCTACTAGAAACAACAGCACGCCTTGAAGATCCACCTGTCCGCCCCAAATAAATAGAACTAGGCAACTGCCAGGAAGCAAGCACTTAAGGGTAAGTTTAACAACAGAAGAAGACGAACTGCAACGAGGCCACATCCCCGGGCTAAACATGATCTAATTCCAGTGTACATTCAGACATAAAACAAAAGTTTAACTTCTAACAATAAAAATATTTACATAAATTAGATTTTTAGACTAGCCAAGAGGACGCAGGTGAAAGAGTGAAACAAAACAGGAAGCATCATTCAATGAGATTATCATCTCTACACTCTACAGCCTTTTTAACATCTTCACCAATAATGCCAATATTTGGCTTCATGTCCAGGCCATAAAAGTTGAATCAATTAAATCTGAATATTTTAACAGTTTCTGTCAGTGTTTGCAAATGGTGTTTGTACAAAAATTTTAAACATTAAATCTAATCATTCAGCTAAACATTTAAAAAAGTAAAAATTCAAAAATCTAAACGTCTTTTCCCTTTTTTACCTTTCCGTCTTTACTTGCACACGTGCATGGCTCATCTATAATGCATTAGCAAGGATGATTAATGCCACAATTAGTATTTGTAAATATATCCAAGTCTAATCCACCAACTGACACCATGTTTCAGACTATCCAGTCTAAGGCCTTGGTATCAAAAAGATTGCATTTGCTAATTGCAATGATATTCAGGGACTTGCAACGTAGTACCATTAAGCCATTAAGCATGTGAGATTGGACGCTTCATTTTTCCTATGAAATACAATAAAAATTTAAGCTAAATTCTGGTAGAACAAATACAAATAGTCATGAGCATTGGGTCACTAGCTTTAGTAATTTGTATAAGTACCTTTTCCTTCAAACCAAACACAGCCTAAAAGAGAAATGTGGAAAAAAAATAAAATAGTATACCCTCAAAATAGAGAGAAAAGAAATTGAAAAAATACTAGAACATGATTGTCAAGATAAATCAAGTAAGCTTTAAACAAGAACTGGAGGTAGTAGAAGCTATATTACAGCACAAATAATAGAAAATGAATGAAGCATCAAGGTGAAACCTGAGTAATGAATTATGATTATATATTGTGTCAATAACATATTGATTAAAACTAGCAAATTTATCACCAAAGTGCAGTATGAAAGTAAACCATTCCTCAATAGGCCATTTTGAATCATCAGTCCTCTTTGTCTTTAAATTCTGTTACCATAGTTTTAACCAAATGACTTACCATAGCATCTTTAGTCAGTGCTGAATCATTTGGAACTGGGCTTTTCTGCTTCGATAAGCTTCCTGCATTTATAGCAGGTCCAGGAATTCTCCTACGTGAGGGATCTGTTGAAGACCATCCTGCTTGTCTCCCTTCTTCACCACCTAGGACAAAGTGACAGAAGCAGCATAAGCCCCTTGCATATAGCTAGGAAGACACCACATCTTAAGTTGTAGTAAAGAGAATGGGGAAAAGAAGTCAAAACAAAACAACTAAACAAAATAAAAATAGGCATTTGTAAGAGAAAAATTGCCAGAAAGATGAACATTTTACACCAAGGGAACTAGGTTTGAGGCCTTAAAGGTTACTGTAATTGGGAGAACCTATGCAACAGGATCCACATCTGTGTAAAGGCAGAATCTAGAAAGAAAGCATGCCTCCATTTCCCCAACAAAGATGAAACTTAATATGGGATAGAAAATATTATCAGATTTTATAAAAGAAAAAAGAATAATGAATGCAGAAAACTACCAGACTGTCTGTCAGCATTTGCAACAGCAGGGGGCAACCCAGAGCTTGTCCCAGCACCAGGACCCTGTCAGCAGCAACCATTATTCAGACATCAATACTTTCAAGGGGAATACAAGGGAAATTTAATGCTAAAATGCCACTTACAAGAGCACGAGGAGGAGGAGTGGCAATTTGTGATTGCTGATACTTCAAAATGGTCCAGTCAAACACATAATCAAACTGAAAGCCTACAACATGAAATCAGAATCAGATAGAATGGAATTGATACTTGAAGTAGCTGAAAGATTTTGTTGCAACTTGAAAATTAGCACTACCATTATAGCTTTAAGATACATTTAATGCACAAGAAACAGATGAGTAAGTAAACTGGAACCTTCACGGATAAAAAGATCACGGAATATTCTTTTAAGATAAGCATAATCGGGCTTGTCATCAAACCGTAGTGAACGGCAGTAATGAAAGTATGAAGCAAATTCTGTGGGGTAACCCCGACAGAGAGCCTGAGAAAGAAGCAATAAACATTTTACTCAGGGTTCAGATTTTACCAATGCTGAAACAAAAAAAAAAAAAAGGATAACAGCCAGCAAACACGAGAATTACCTCTATTGAAGTGGAAATTTTCTTTTCACTAATCTTTTCATACTTTTGTTTCTTTGTTCCTGCTTTCAGACCCTGCCATGGAAGGCTACAAAGAAAAGGCACAACTAAATATATTTTGTAAAGAAAGAAATTAAAAAATAATTAAAAAAGGTAGGAAGGGAACTCTACCTTCCTCTTAAGAAGTACATAAGAACATATCCAAGAGACTCTAAATCATCTCTCCGGCTTTGTTCTATGAAACCCAAGAACCGCATAACAGGACATAGAAAATGATTGGAATTGCCACACATGAGGTTTTTGAAATTGAACAAAACTAGAATGATAGACCAAGTAGCAAGCATTGAAAGGTAATAACAGACAGACAATTTAATATACATACCAATGCCAAGGTGAGTATTCATGCTTGCATATCTTGCAGTTCCAGTCAAGTTCTTATTTTCTCTGAAATGTTTATGACAGCATGAGGTTTAAATTAATGGGTTTATGTATGTGTGCTTTGAAACCACAAGGAAAAAAAAATGGTGATATCAACCAACTTTTAATAGAACCAAAACAATGATCTGGCTAATAAGAATAAGATAGCCAGATTTAGTAAAATTGCCATTCCATTTTTTTTTTGTTCATTTTTTCTCCAATCCAAGAATAACAAAACTCTTTTAAGTTCAAATACATTATACATGGAAAAGTTATATTAACTAGGAGATCATCTATTCTGTTCCAGTTTTTTTTTTGTCAATGTCTTCCCCTCGTTCAATATGATTATTAGAAAACAGTAAATGGCGGATGAGTAAAGGAAAAGTGCATTTGTCCCTTTATATAATATAAGAGAAATATAAAGTTACAATAATTATCATAAGGTTTCTTTTTATACATAATAAATAATGAATTTCATAGGAGTTAAGTAATATGAAACTGCAGGAAAGGGTGATTGAACTAAGACTAAGAGTCTAAGGGTACGTTTGGTAGCACGGATCGCACCTCCAACCACTGAAAAAGTTGTTTTACCAGCAGCTGGGGTTGTTTGGTGCAACCTCTGATCTGCCCAAAACATGCTACTCTCCTTATCTCAATCTACAGTGGTGTGCACTCCTTTTTTTTTTGTTTCATTTTCTTTGTTTTTTCTATTTCATTCTTCCTAACCACTTTAGGAAAAATATTTCAGCACTCTCCTTTTTTTGGTTTCATTTTCTTTGTTTTATCCATTCCATTATTCCTAACCAGTTTAGGAAAACTTTTTCAGGATCCTCATCATTCAGTTTACTTGTTCTAAGCACAAGTGCGTCTCCTATCATCTCACCCACAAACCATTTTTCCGGTTACTATTTTCCAGTCATTTTCATAGTGCTTCCCCCCTTTTGGGGTTGTTTGGTGCAACCTTTGATCTGCCAAAACATGCCACTCTCCATATTGCAAACTACAGTAGTGTGCACTCTCTTTTTTGGTTTCATTTTCTTTGTTTTTTCATTCAATTCTTCCTAACCAGTTTAGGAAAATTTTTTCAGGATCCTCATCAATCAGTCTACTTGTTCTAAGCACAACAAGCGTGTCTCCTATCATCTTCTTGCCCACAAACCATTTTTCCAGTTACTATTTTCCAGTCATTTTCATGGTGCTTCCCCCCTTTCATCTCACTCCAAATGGTGGTTACATACTTCCCCAGTACAATGCATTCCCAATACATGCTATTACAAACTATTGCATACTTCCCCTACTACATCTGACATGATATTTACAAGTTATTTTCTGCTTCAAATTCAAGATACATTGCGAAAAATAAGTGGATACTGAGCATTAATCAGACTTTTGAATGGTGTGTCCTTTATTCTTTATTTTCCGTAGTTTATTCTGGTCTGTAGGCTCTGTAGTTTGTTCCTTTATGGTTTTCATTTGCTGTAGCCAGCTCCTTGCCATATTGTTTCTTCTTGGTTGGTTTAATGAAATTTATCTTTTGTACCAAAAGAAAGAAAAAGAAGATATGTTTTCGTTACAGGACATGTGTGAGATGTTGTTTTAACATATGTTCATTAATTTTTATTTATTGTTCTCATATTTCCAGCTCTAGTAAATTGCCATCCTCGACATCTTTTTTTGATCAATAATTGCCATCCTCAACATCATAATTCTGCTTCAAAACATGCTACTTTTTTAATACTATATTTTTTCACTTTTAATAGATTTTAATACTAACTTCCAATTTAAATGTCTTTTTTCAATTTGCATGCATTGTTTTTAATTAATTTATTAATTATTATTTTGTAATTTGTATATTAATCAGAATAGTATGTTAATTAATATTTTATTTTAACTTAATATATTAAATATTATTCTAATGTATTATTTCTTACTTCAATATATTTATCAAAAGAAAAAAATAAAATATATGCATCACTATATTGACATGTGCATAATAACCAAACAGGATCACCTATAGGGGCAAAAAAGTAAAATAGTCATTTCTCAGAGGTTACAGCATTCAGATTACTGAACAACTTCACTACATTCAGAAATCCAAAAAAGCAAAAAAGCAAAGAAATCGAATGCTACCAAGAAGACTTTCATGATGGCAGTGAGTGAGTAGCTTTGCATACAAGGCATCTAGTGGCCATTAGCCATGGGAACCTCCAATGGCCAAAAGAGTCAACTTAAACTTTGATGGCTGTTCCATAGGCAACTAAGACCCTTCATATATGGGCAATATCTATAGGAAAACAAATGGGAGAATGCTCTAAGATTTTCAGGCTGATGGGAAAAGGGACAGTATACAAGCAAAGTCTAGCGTCCATTCTTCAGGGATTAAAATTGGGGTTCACCTTGGGTTCAAACTACAAATATATACAACTTATAATCATATGGATGCAATCAACTGATGATGGACCTTGGAAACATTTAAACACCACTAGAGAGGCCAAGTCCTTGGCATGAAGAACAGGTTGTTCAATGGGATAACTAGATCTGCTAGTGCTAATTACTTGGCAGATAACTTCTCTTTTGAGAAGCGGTAGATGTAGGCTAATTGTACTGCTCCTATCTTCAGTATCTCTTCGTCTCTAAGCAAGTGTTCAACACAGGTAATTGTTTTGCATTTGTACTTCTTCCATTAGCTCTAATGGAAGGGTTCCACTACCATTTACCATATAAATAAAGATTACTCAATCTGTTGCTGATAGGGGTGGCAACAAGCCAAGCTTTTCATGAGCTATTCGAGCTTGGCTCATGAAAAGCTCAATTCGGTTCGGTCTAAACCGAGCTCGAGCCCAATAAAGCTCAGCTCATGAGGCTCACGAGCCTAATCAAGCTTTTATATATAATAAAAAAATAAGATGTATATATTATAAAAAATAATAAAATAATAAATATACAATAAAAACTATTTTTATATGTTAAATAAAAAATAATTTTATATATATATATATATTGTTTTTATTTTTATAAAATGTTTGGCCCATAGTCAAGCTCAAGCCAAGCCAAGCTTGGACTTGTGAGCTTTTGACTCAAGCTGAATTCGAGCTCAAGTCTCTACCTCGAATCAAGCTCAAGCTTGAGCCTAATAGTTTATTGGTGAGCCAAGCTCAAATAGCCATATATTCGGCTCGGCTCGGCTCGAATCCACCCTTAGTTGCTGATCAAAAATATTATTTGGATATTAACTTGAAAAGATAACAATTACAATCAACGAATCTAAGAGGAACATAATCCAACAATTTTTGACACTGCAAATGTGCAGAGTCATATTGATAAAGACGCATCTGTAAACAAACCATGAAAGAACCAATAAAAAAACAACAAAAATAGAAACAAATTGCAAGTAAAATTTCTCCTTAGGATGCCCGACAATATCGTAAGAAACAAGATTGATAAAGAAAAATATCACAAGAAACAAGTCAGATTGTGAGTAACAATCAAAAAACAAGTTAGAACATGAATTTCAAATGTTAAAGAAATCTTTCAGCATTAATCTAAATAGAAATCAGCTGACCACACATGATGTCTCAAACTCTTGAACTGTGAGCAACGGCAAGCTTATCTTAAGTATTTTACACCACATACCTATAAGGAATGTGTTGGTGGGTTGAAGTATCTCTATACTTCTTAGCCAGACCAAAGTCAATGATGTAGACCTATGTGCAAATGAAACAATACAGAACACATCAAAAAGATCTCCTGAATGTTGTTAATAATGAAACATGAAGTTATGTTTAAAACCAAAACCTGATTAGCACGCCTCCCCAGGCCCATGAGGAAATTGTCTGGTTTTATGTCTCGGTGTAGAAATGACTTGGCATGAACAAATTCAACTCGGTTTATCTGACATTGAGTTATGACCAGTAAAATTGTCATACATAGTGAAACTGAAAAAAGTATATAAAACTTTAAAGAATATACAAGCTATATATGGAAACCAACCATTTGATCTGCAAGCATAAGAACAGATTTCAAAGAGAGTTTTCTACTGCAAAAGTTGAACAGATCTTCAAGACTAGGTCCAAGTAAATCCATCACAAGTACATTATAGTCTCCTTCAACACCAAACCATCTTACGTTTGGAATTCCAGCTGTCAAAGTTGAAAATTTCATGAAAGTGTATTTCAAGTAAGTGTATGAAAACTCTCAATAAAAAAGCAAATGAAAGTACAACAAGCAATGGTTTTCATTACTTCCTCCTTGGAGGATCCTGTACAACTTTGATTCATACAGCAATTGTGGATGCTTTGTCTTAACATTTTCCTGAAACGAATAAACATAGTAAGCACCTTATGCAGAAAAGGCATAAATTAATACCAATTGAAGTAATTGAAGAATCATACAAGTGCAATTGGTCAATGCAATACATTTTGAACTATAGTCTGTAAATGTTTTCTTACTGATCAGTTTGAGAATTGAGAATTCATACATGGTCAGCTAGTTAACTGACTAGTAAATTGAGGGCCAAAGCAACTGCAAACTTGACAAGTGGCTATGACCATGATGTGGTTGTGTAGGATGATTAAATGTTGACTAGGTTGCCCAGGTTGCCAAACAACTATCTTGCCTAGTTGACTACAAATTTATTTCAAATTTTGAGGTCTTACTTGTTTATGGTTCTCTGTAGCTATAACAGTATCATATTATATGCATGCTAACTGCTTTCAGCATCAGTTATGGGCTCATGGCACATTACAAATAGAAATGACACTTGGCAGAGCAGTGCTTAAGGTTTTTTCCAATCAGTGATGGGTACTACGAAGTTGCCATAAATAACAGAACCAGATTAAGGAGTCAAGATCTCTCGCTCACACACAAAAAAAAAGGAGAAAGAAAAGAAAAAACAGACTGTCATTTCTTATTTTATTGCATTTGCATTTTTATTAACCTGTATATTGTATATGAGATTATGTCACTATTTTAAACTTCAGAAGAAAACTTTTTTGAGAATGACTAGAGAGTGTCCACCTAGGGAGATAAAAGTAATTGATCATTGCCATATTTCAATGACTCAATGAAAAGGCCATTATCCAATGATGGTCCCAGTTATCAGGGGCCTTGGACCCTGGGAGGGTAGAATAGATATGGACCAAATCAATGGCATTTTTTCCACACAGTTAACTCTCTCAGACTCGAATCCGTTTTCTCACATTTGTCATCCCAAGATTTTACAATTACACCAAGCAATGGCTCCTATTTCATTGACTTCCAAACATGATTATAAATTCCTAACTCTCTTCATCTAAGTGCCCACAACTAGATAAATACAAATACAGTGAGAGCATGTCTTAATCATAATTGTCAAAGCATCACCTAGGCAATAAGGCATTTTCTTATGGTTGCCTTGTGACTGATCTTGTGTAGAGGTGTGTCAGTCTTAGGTATAATTTCTGCTATGCCATTTTATATTCTACAGATAAGGGCAAAGCAGCAAAGGGCATTGTGAACAACTAATTTCAATTTAAATGGACATAAAACGGACTTAGTAACATGTTCACTATAATAGAACCCATGGTATTCATCGTAAAAAGCTTCCTCGCCCAGTTCCTTTCCTCTAAATCTCTATAGGCAAAACAAGTATCATCCCTCTCTTTGTACTTGTAGTAAAATATTTCTGTCCCTTCATTTGCTTTTTTTCCTCTGCACTACACTTCCATCCCTTTATTTTTCCCCTTTTTTCTACACTTAACACACACACACACTTAATCCTATTCCTCTGTCACATTAAACCTAACAAGGGCCCCATCACCCTTGCTCGTTTCTTTTTTCCATTCTATAATTTAAACACAAACACACAATATATGCATTTTCTATTTCTCTTTATGTATCCCTCTCGCATAAACAGAATACAGGCAGGGTTCCGTACAGTTGCTTTTTCATAGGTTATGTAATTTTTGCTTTCCTGTCACTTTTAATGTTTGATTCTTGCTACATTAACTAAGGGGACAAGATAAAGTTAACCAAAGCTTCTTTATGAAATGATCATCACCTAAGAGGGCACCTAGTTGCCAAAAAATCAAACATCTTAGAAAATTAAACACTCTCCACAGCTGATTCTGCATGATAAACGTTACTGAATCGAGGATATTGTAACTCATTTCTTAGTGGCTTCTATGTTGCGTAGATGCTAAGCTTTGGAGCCAGTATTTACTGTTTTGATTTATACCATGTGCATGATACCTCTTTACACTTTTCTTGAAGTAAGCACGATGAATTTACATTAACGTGAACAGAAGAGCCAAACCCATGTCAACCATAGCTCTTCAAATTTGTCAATTTTCCCCAGCCCCCTTTCTTTTGCTTCAATTGTGCATATGTTTGTATTGTTCGGTTAGATATAGAAGGAAGCGCAGAAGAGCAGCTGTATTACCACGAATAAACTTAAAGAATAAAGAAACTTTCCTAAAGAACATCAAATTAACAGAGAAGAAACATCGTTGAAACGTTTTATTAATTAAGAAGCTGGTGAAAGATTCTACTTACGAGCTTAATGGCGACCTCTTCATTGGTCTGAATATTAGTACCTGAAAAAAAATGAAAACAAAATAGAAATCAAGGAATGCCAACCTTAATGTCAACAAAATCATAATAAAAAGAAGGAAAATAACAGGGAGAGAGAAAGAGAACAGAATAATCAAACCAAGATAGATCTCCCCAAAGGACCCGCTACCGATCTTACGACCCAGCCGGAACTTGTTCCCCACACGAGGCTCCATCAACGAAATCCCAATCCACACTCACAACCAAAACCCTAACTCCAAAGAAAATCGAGGCCTCCACCCGACCCTCCCAACCGATTTACCCCCTCCAATTCTCCGAATTCAACAACGAGCAAAGGCTGAAAGCATTAAGCCGGTCAACGCCCATCGCAACAGAACCAGGAGGAAACGCAGAA
Source organism: Nelumbo lutea (assembly GCF_056320005.1). Classification (NCBI taxonomy): domain Eukaryota; kingdom Viridiplantae; phylum Streptophyta; class Magnoliopsida; order Proteales; family Nelumbonaceae; genus Nelumbo; species Nelumbo lutea. Next base: position 4,072,946 of record NC_142689.1, read on the forward strand.
ACAAGCAGCAGATTGAAAGGCAGTTTGACGACAGAAATGGAAGATTGACTGAAGCGAACAGGGAGAGATCGAACGGTGGAGGGTGAGATTGGGAGATCTAGGGTTCACCCCTTCGGGCTTATATCAATGGAGGTTTGGGTTACAGAGAGAGGGAGGAGGACGGAAGGAAGAAGGAAGAAAAGAGGAGGAAAGGAAGTAGAGGCATCATGATATCACCCCCTCATCACGCTTTGATCCAATCGAAGCGGACTTTCAAGAACGGACAATTACAATAGGGTTTTTTCTCACTCTTTCTATCATTTTTTTCTTTTTTTCTTTTGTATTTTCTTTCTTCCTTCTAATTTATATTTATATTTACCTCCGATTTCACGCGCTATCCCACTCGCCCCTCGGTTCTAGTATACTAGTCTAGCACTAGAGCCAGAGGACAGAGGTGCACCCCAAAAAGAAAACGATGAGCCCAAAATGAGAACTTTACGGCCCACCAAACTGCCGAGGGCCAATTTCACCTGATTGCCCAACCAGCTTCGGCCCTACACGAAGTGTCATGGGCCCACCTTCTTTCTTGGGTAAACTCATGAGCCCACTTCCCACCACCTCTTCAGCTCTTCCGCGTCCGTTCAAGGTTCAACCTACCTAGGGAACTGACACTTTTCATAGAACCAGTCCGGATGTAAGCAGTAAGCACGATAGTACGATATTCTATAGCGGGCGAGACACGCGAGACAGAGGCAACCTGAGTCCTGAGAATCTTGCTGGCCAGAAATAGATCGAGGGTCGTAAATTTGACAAAAAAAATCTCAGCCGTCCAAGAGACCGCTGACAAGAAATGTAGCCCCAGGTCCCCCTAGAAGGGAGAAGATTGTGTCTGCAAACTCTAGGATCTATAGAAGATTGTAACGTGGCACTGTCTGTCAACTGATCAATTAATCAAACGGTTGGGATCAATTACCGTAGTACTGATGTTTTACATTGGAAAACATCGATGGTCGGTGCTCGGTGGGTCTCGAGGTTGATGAGTTGAATGAATCTTGACCGCATTGCTTGTCTTCAGTCGGACTGACGAACGTGGCAAAGTTGCTCATTTGTTGGGCTGGGCTTGGGCCTTTTTTAGTTTCGAGAAATCGGGATCATTTCTGGAGTGACGATGGAAAAGAACACACAAAGTACAGACAAATGAGGACAAGGCGGCCTTGAATACGCGGATAGGAGAGAAACGCTAGCAAACGACCAGTTTATGGCTTTATGCATTGCAACTCTCTGCTTTCCTTGACGTGTGAAAAGACATGCTGGGCCTCACCATGTCTGTAGGGCGAAGAATCCAATAGTTGTACAAATATAATTTAATTAATTAATTAATTAAATTGGGTTTTTTTATTTTATTTTGTCATTTCAGGAATTGAAATCAATCAAAATCTTTGATTTGATTTTGGTATCGTGATAAGCTAATCTCGTGGAAGTGGAAGTATGGAACCATCGACCACGACCAGGCATTTGAAAATCAGATCCATTACCCAAATTAGGGAATTGAAGTTTAGAGCTTGTTTAATTAATCCGCATCTTTGTGGGGGATCCACCATCTTCAGGTGTGCTGACGGTCGGGATGGCAATGTAATATGTGGGGCCCATTTAAAGAGAAAAAAAAAAGCAGTAAGAATAATTAATTCACGTTAACGAATACAATGAAGCTTTGTTTATATGATCTCAATTTCTCTGACAAACAAGGTTTGGAATTAAGTATGGGCCCCAGGTTTCATGTAATGATGTCAGAAAAAAATATATATCATTATTAGTTAACTGACATGAATTGCCAAGTAAAAATGTGGTAAGCATTATATGTGAAATTTCGTTGGTCAGAAGTGCATTCTCACTAGAACTATGTTTGATTTGAAAGAAAAAGGTAAAAAAATGAAGGAAAAAACAGGAAAAAAAATATACAAGATTTATAAAAGCTTTTCTATCTTTCTCTTTCTTTTCTTCATTTTCCTTCAAATCAAACATAGGCTAAAAGTCCTCTAATTATCTATATCAGGGGTTAAATTATGATAATGGGAGAGTTTTATAATCCATCAACTAGTATCATAAAATTAGCAATTAAATACAAGACTCGGCTTCAGTACTTGTATTTACACTGTTTTCATAGCCTTTTACAGTTGTATATTGTAATTTGTAAATATGTTCGTATTTGTGGCTCAGTTTGAAAGGAGTATAAATACAAATATATATTGCATAAATATATACAAAATAATATAAAATAAAAGGTTTTACACTATTAATTTATATTTGTATTCCTTCCAAATTAAGTCTATATTTTTTATGGAGCAAATATTTCCAATGCAAAACTGTAAGTGATTGTGCGGACAGTGTGAACATTGCGTTATTTTAGATGAATTTTGATTGATAAAAAGCGCTTCTGATATCATATATTCTTTACATTAGCTTTGCTTGCATTTTTTTTTTTTTTTTTTTTTTGGGGCTATCAATGTGTGAGATTGGAGAAGATGGTTTCTTGGTTCTTCGTCCATTAATGAAACCTTGAAGGGATGAATTGAAAGAGCAACAAGGAAAAGAGCTCCCGACCAGCATAGCATAATCAATCCATCAATGAAAAAATCTTGTGATAATTATTTAAAAAAAAAAAAAAAGAGAAGAAATCTTGTGATCTATACAATTCAATAGTTATTGTGGGGAATCCTGATTTTCTTATGGAACCCCATTTCCCCTTAAAATTAATTGATTTGTGAAGTTCTGAATGGCTTAAATTTGTGTAAGTTGAAATATTATTGTGGGGAATCCTGATTTTCTTCCAAGGTCTAATCAACGCTCACTTCGAAGATGATTTGAAGGAAAGAAAACGCTTGCTGATAACTTGGTTCTATGATGTAGTGGTTAGCACTCTGGACTTTGAATCCAGCGACCTGGTTCAACTCCCGGTAGGACCTTTTCTTTGTCTCAGACCATAACTCCTTTTGCAATTATTAAAATGGGACAGGTGGCAAGTAATAGAAGCTCAAATATGGTGGCCCATTACTAGCTAAGACGGCTCTCTTTATTAGCTTCGTGAAAATAGGGCCTACACCCACCTGACTTTCGTGGTTCTTTTCACTTGGAATACTTGATGTAATCCTGATTTAGAAATAGCAGAAGGGATTTCATTTTAATGTACCAAAACCCAAGCATTCTGCATTCATTTGTCCTCATGCTCACACACCTTCTGGTAGCTCGGGTGGCTTCCTCATCTGCAGGGTGGTGGTATTTTGGTCATCTGCAAAACAACTATTACTTGAGGCTATTTTGAAAATATCAATCAAAATACATATATCTATGTATTAAGAGTAGATGATAGGTAAAATTGTAATTTTGCATTTTCTAGGTTGCCATTTGACGAACCATCTCTGTCAGGTGTCAGCAGTGAGTGAGAGAGTCTTTGGGGGAGGTTTGAGAGATTATCAGCAAAGGGAAAGGGAGATTTTAGCTGATTTCCTTAAAAAAAAAAAAAAAAAATCAGTGGGTTGGGTCACTGATATTACTCAGCCAATGACCCAGTAATTGGCTGATTTCCTTGGGGGAGGTTTGAAAGATTATCAGGAAAGGGAAAGGGAGGTTTTAGCTGATTTCCTTAAAAAAAAAACAAAACCAGTGGGTTGGGTCACTTATATTACTCAGCCAATGACCCAGTAATTGAGATGGTCACTTGCCATTTTAGGTATAAGGGATCATTTATTAATAGCTGAAATGGCTGAACTGAAACAATAAGTAATCAATCCAATTCCAGCCATAGTCATTAAGGAGCTCACTACCTCCTGAATCACTTACTCACCCAAAGACAAATGCAATAAGTTATAAAGCCATTCAATTCAGCCACTTTATTTGTTGTCAATTCACCTAAAAATGCCCATCCCATTCACTATGAGACCAAAAAGCCAGCAATTAGTTAAAAAGAAAGAAGTATTAAATTCCCAATTTCTTATTTTATCTGAATTCGTTGTGGGGTGTGGAACAGGTCCCCTTTGCCTCTTTGCCTTGAATTGGTTCATGGTCCAAAATTTCGGATTTGTTAATAATTGGATTGGTACCAGGTCTACCTCAATGTGGATTGACAAGAAGGACCTGAACCAATTATATGACTATACATGAGCGTGTATGTATGTAGAGGGCCGTTGCTTGGTCCAATTGTGAAATCTCGGGTTGACAAGTGTGAGAATGCAGGTTCAATTGAGGATTACCACTTCATGCAGAAAATGCCAGGGTTTGTATTCACACTAGTCCACCCTGCTGAGGTTCTGTTTGGATAGTTGGGATAACTGCGAAGTCCTTTCCATCTAATGGACAAGGCATTTGGTCTTAAAGCTCTAATTAGCCCATTGAAGTTTGAGATAGTCTGAGAATCCATGAGATTTTAGAAGCCTTAGGGTGGTTTGAGGAGTTCTTAACCTCTCCATCATTAATTTGTTGAGAAGCCTTAGCTATTCTTATAATATTGAAATCCTATAAAAATGCCAAATATTAAGCAAGGATCAGTTTTGGTTCTTTAGGCTGTGTTTGGTTGCAGATCAAATCTTCACCAGGTGCAAAATTTGTGTCTGGTGCAGTTTTGCTTTTGTTTATTTGTAATTATAGTTTGGATCCCTACTTGATGCAAAAATTGTACTTTTTATCACATTTGTACCCATTGGCAGTGTAAAATTTGTATCCCAAAAACTGATGCAAAATTAGTCCCAACATCCTCCTATCTCAATTTGTTCTCACCAACAACGATCGCATCATTTTGCATCCTACATTCTTCCTACATAAATAGTCCTCCTCTCACCTTCATTTTGTTTTCATTCAAAATGGAGGTCACCTCATTTTACTTCTTACATTCACCCTTTTGCACTCCCATGCATTTAAACCGATGCAAATGAAATTTGTACTGCAACAAAATGAAGCCTTATGGATTATAAAGGTTATGGGTTTGGGACTGACCAAAGGTTTGTGTGGTTAGAATTCTCAGTAGGTCATTCCTCTATACCACGAATAAGTGGGCAAACACATCCTTAAATCCTGACTATAATACTCTAAAGTTTTCAGTAGTTCTCAGTAGGTCTGGTGTAATGGACGACAGAGCTACATTTTTCAGTTGTTTGGTCATGTTCTCTCTTCTCTGTGTAGTCGTGCTTGAATATCAAACTGATTATGGGCTATTAACATTCCACCAATTAGGTTTTTGAGCTGTAACTATGATTCATTTTATTTCAGTGCTTTGAAGATTTTGTGGGTTTAATAAGGATTCCAAATGTTAATACTTCATCATACACTCACCATTGAGCCCAGATTTCCTACAAACTTTTTCTACTCACTCTCTATTGGCCATGAATTAGAGTTATGCATCTCTTAATTCATAATAGAGATATATGACTCCAATTTATGGCAGATAGAGAGTGGATAGGAAAATTTTGTAGGAAATCCCGAGTGCTCACTATTATGGGCCAAGTAACACGGAGTAAGTAACTGTTTTTTTTTTGTGTGTGTATTTGTGTTGGACTTTAAGAGTTTGTGGTGTTTGTGCATGTGATACAATTTACAATAATTTATCATTGTTTTGAGCAGATGGGCTCTATTAGGAATCCAGATATGGGAGTGGAATCCAATTGAGCTTTAATGGAATAGCTTGGATTCATGAGCTGAATATTTATTCAAACTCGAAGTAAAAAATAGAGTTCAGATCAAATTCGGATATAGGAGATTTTAGTTAAACCGAGTAAAGACATGCTGAAGCTCAGCTCATATGATTCAATTGCAATATTATATAGATCTGATCCCAACAAGCTAATGCAGTTATACATCAAGAACATCTCACCAGAAGGACAAAGACAAGGGAGATGCTCCCATGTATGACGGTAATGACTTGTTGAGATGGGAACCCAATTCTTCCATTAGGCACCATATAGGACACTCAAAGTGAAAACATCCCTCTCTTTTGAGAGAAACAATTTTTTTTAGTAATTGTTTGGCATGGTCCTGGGAACATTATACCATTTTCCGAGAAGAATGGTGCTGGGCATGTACTTATTTTTTATTTGAAACCAGTGCTGCTACATGAAACCGAATCATCTCCCACAACGTCCCATAGCATATATCCACTGTATTGGGAACATCTCCCAATGATGATATCATCATTCATGGTATTATCATTGGGAGATGTTCCCAATACACAGCGAGAATGTGCTTTGGGATGTTGTAGGGGGCAGTCTTGGGGGAAACGTTTTCAAATTGATCTTATTATCCAATGTCCAAGATCATGTCACATCATTGTGTAGTTGGCAGCAATGCACCGTTTTCTCAGAAAACATCAAATTTGGCGTTACTCTAGACCATACTTTCTCAATTTCTAAGGCATGGTCTAAAATAACATTAAAAAAAAACGATATTAAACAAAAGGACGTTGCTTCTAGCACCATTTTCTCAAAAAAAAATGGCATCGGTACCAAACACCGCCTTAAACTTGCTCTGATTCTATATAAACGATAGTACAACGTCAGTACAAACACTTGTACTTGAAAACACAACGCAGCAGCCATTCGAAATACAACTGGCTTATGTCGATCCTGCATGCGGCATTATATTTGCAAAGTAACAGGATTTCCATCCGCCATACATTATTAAATTGATGAATGACCAAATAATTAATAAACAAGTAGGGTGTAGAATGCCAAGCAAATCACTACAGCCAAAGCAATTGAATACACTCACAACATTAAAATGAATGTTCATCTTGTTCAGACAATTACATAGCCTAATTAAGTTGCCATTCCCCATTGATGATTATGTGTCAAACTGTCAATACATCATGGGTTGAATGGTCCAACCAAACCATCCCGGTTGCCATTTTTGTCCTTTTGGTTGCATTTCTTTCTATTTAAAATAAATGGAAAATCTGGTGTATATGGCAAGAAAAACAAGCTTTTGATCATTAAAAAAAAAATCCCTCAATTTTACAATGAAAATGAAATAGCCAAATCTCAAACCCTAATAGCTTTCGATATCATTCCCGTCATGTTGATTAGTCTGTGCTCAAGTCTAGATGAAGACGATCATTGCGTGTGGCACTGGCACGGTGGCACCAAACTATAATACAATATTTCTATTTTGTTTCCGATACCCTCCCAGCATGATTTGACACCGCACATTGAGTTCCATTTGATGAGTCCCAGTCTTATGTAAGATGTGCAGTGTCGGATCATAATGAGAGGGTGTTCGAATGTGTTTTATTGGAAGATAATCCCTAATAAGCTGTATATCATGATAGGAGTGTCAATTTGACCAGATTTGGTCCAATCTAATATGAATCCATTACAGATGGATCAGATCTAATTCAATCTAATGAATATTTTGGGCCATTTTGAATCAGTCCAATTCAATGTCTGAACCATCCAATCTGTTTAAATTGGTTTTAATTTAAATTCATACCAATTCAAGCCTGGCCCATTAACACCTATTTTCTTATATTCTATCAATGGATCAGATATTGATTCAATCCAACCCAATCCAATATAAATCAATTATGGATGAACTAGGTCCAATCTAATCCAATAAATACTTTGGACCATTAAGTCTGGACTGGTCCAATTCAATATGACTTGTTCCCATCCAATCCATCGAAATTGATGTTGATTTGAACGAGTTCAACCCAAAACCCGTCGATTGACACCCCTAATCATGGGTGTTTGACAGTTACAGATGAGTGAGTTGGGAGTCTTATTCCATCCATCCAATCTCAAATAAATCTTGAACAGAAAAATAGTCATTGCTTTGTGAATATGGAGGTACTGGGCCTTAGGGAAACCAAATAATAAAAGTAGAGGAAGGAGGGGATACGAAGAACAGGTACTGTTGTATATATTAACTATTTCCAAAAGCTGCATTTTCTCATGCTTTTTATAAATATTGTACAGACAATTTCATTGCTCCTTGTAATGGACACTGAACCAACCCCATGTACCTGGGTGGAAAAATAATCATGAATGGGACAAGGACCGAAAAAAGGAAGAAAAAAAAAGAATAAAAAATGGGGCTGGTTTTGAAATCCTAACACAAAAAAATATGTATATACTACACGACCAGACATGATTATGAAGCAGGTATTACAGTCTGCACACTTGAAGAAGAATATTTCTTATGCAACTTTCCTCTCAACTGCCTGATCTTGGCATCCACCCTTGCTGTGAACCCAATCTTTGTGCTCTGTCTTGCTTTTGACCGCTCCCTTGTCCACATGCGTTGGTCCTCCACATCTTTCTTATAGTACTTAATCTCTTGAATGACATGATGGTCCATAGGATTGAATGATCTTTGGAATGACAAGTATGCCAAATAGGGAAGATTACAGGCAGTTGTTACTAGGAGAGTGACAACCCAGTAAATAGGTGCTGGGGCTAGAGCTTCCACAAGGATATGGAAAGCATTCCCTGAATAGGTTGGTGAGGACATGCCATAGAGGAGGAGGAACAGGTACCAGGTGCAGATGCTGCCCCAGACGAACAGGTGTTGGATCCATGTGAAGTGACTCATTGTCAGTGCAACCTGGCAGTTTACAGCCCAGATAATGCAAGTGAACATGGTGGCTCCAACAGAAGCCATGTCTGCAGTCTGGCCTCCAGCACGGAAGGCCTGGTCATAGAAGATGTTTATGTTGAGGAAGAAGATAATGAGGGAGGAATAGAGACCATTTGCCATCCATCCGAATATTCTATACCAGTCGAAGAACAAGTTTCTTGGGCCTTGCTGATAAAGTGCTGGGAACTGCAAAAGGCAAGTGCATGAGTGTCAATATGGCCAACTTAGTATCTCACTCACTACATGATAGCACTACAACTGGAACTAACCTGTAAGCAGACATCAGAAGAAACATCTTGCTCAAAAACACCAAGTGAAATGACAGGCAACGAAGTGAGGATGACGTTGAACAGTAGCATGTACCAGTCATCATAGACAGACTGCCCCGAAAAGCCAGCGTATGCCTCAAAGTAGAAGAGGGTGAGGCCAAATGCAATATTCTTGTAGAAGAAATAGCATATCTGAATGCAGTTCAGTGCAATAAAAAAAGAATATTAATAAGCTATTGTCAACATTCTTGCACCCTTACAGCCTATAATATCTATGTCAACCAAAATAGTTAGTAATAAGGACAATATAGAGGGCACCCTCACTCCTACCATCTCAGCAATCCTCTTATAGCACCAATGCCCATGTACAACAAGAAGCCTTTCCAAAAACCGAAACTGTGCAATGGAGAAGTCACTAGCCATTACCGCCTGCAAAAAGATAAACATTTGTGAGCTTGACTGTATTTTAATAAACAGTGCATGCATTTGAAGAGCATGACATTGACGCACTTAAGTATTTCATCTTGCCCAAGTCCTTACAAGGATAAATCAGTAGAACCCTATTATATGTATGTATCTATGTATATATGCAACCCACATGAATATTGTTTACCAACACCTGTATAACCGTTTGTACCAGATTTTTTTAGTACATTGTTACATTATGATTTTGTTATGTTCATTTTGCAAGTTTATTATTGCAACTGCCTGTTTTTAATGTTTCATTTATTAGATATGTATCAATTGAGGCTGTTCTCTGGAAGCTAAATGGTATAGTGTCTTAGATGCCTATTAACAAGGAATTCGGTGATGTCACTTTCAGGCTCATAGTTGACTCCTGCTGTATAGCAACAAGTTGTACAGGGGCACTTTGTAAATACAGCCATGCACCATTCTGAAAAAGTAATTCAATAACATATACTGTATCATTTGAAATATGCATAGAGCACACCCAAATTGCAATATTGCATACATAAGTTGCTTGCTTATCAAATATATTTACCATTCACTATACATTATACAATGTGTCCACACAATTGTAGTCACTTGGTGATTCATTTGTGATTCACTACATGCCAAGATTTTCATGGTCCAATGGCACCCAAACCCATGTAATCCACAACCACTTGAGAAGTTCACTGCAAATGGTTCAAAATAAAATATTGCAATTTGCAAAAAAAAAAAAAAAAACTCTTATTCTCCTTTTTCCATCGGGGAAGAGGGGTTGGAGTTTATAACTATAAAAAAAAAAGAGGGTTGGAGTTTAGGGCTGAGAGAGTGTGATGTTTGAAGTTCAAAATAAAATATTGCAATTTGCAAGAAAAAAAGCTCTTACACTCTTTTTTCCATTAGGGAGAGAGGGGTTGGAGTTTGGGGCTGAGAGAGTGTGATGTGTGAAATTCAATTCAGACCATCTGCTACCAATTTGAATAAGATCTCAAAAACAAATCCACATTGACAATTTCTAAATTATGACATAATGGTTATACACAGACAAAAGGAAGGCTATGAAACTAAGGGGGTGTTGTGTAGTGTGGACAAGAAATTGAGTTGTGGACCAATCCACACAACACCACAGACCACTGTTATTCTGAACTGTGGACAGACTGCGTGGACAGGACCAATCCACACATAATGGCGTTCCATAAGCGTGGTGTAGACCAATCCACACCACACTTTTTGATTCCATGTATCTCATATACAATTTATGAAGTAATCTATACAATCGATCACAAATGTCTAATTTTTATATTTTATACGATACATATAAATTGAAAAAAGGATTTGATCATTGAATATTAACTAAAAATATTAATTTCAATAAAAATTGTAATAAATTAATTTAAAAATAAAAATTAATATTCTATTGATAAAAATATTAAAAATAATATTTAAACAAACTAAATAATAAATTATTGCAAGATAAGCATAACATCAAACTATTCATGTAAACTAATAACTCATTGGTTCCCATACTAGTTGTAAGGCAAGCATATATAACATCAAAATATTGGTCAATTGGTTCACTGGAATGGTGCATGGATAAACCACCAATATTATAATTAGTACTTAAGCAAAAATAATAGAGCGACCTTCGGCGGAGCACAACAAATATCTTCCAATGGTGGAGACCTTCGGCAGAGCACTTCGGTAGAGGAGACCTTCAATGGTAAAAAGATGTAGGGTTTGGAAAGTGCGCGTGAAGCATGATAGCAAAAGCAAACTGTGGACTGACCCCATCCACGATAAAATGCTGTTGACGAGAAATTGGGGTGTGGACAGGGTTGGTCCACAAGATAGTGTGGATCGGTCCCATCCACAGCAAACCAAACATTGATTTCATCCCGTGGCATGGACCGAAATGGTCCATCCACAAGATGAACACACTACCGAACGCCCTCTAAAGGTGAGATAGTGCAATGTTGAAGTTCAAGATTTGCACCTTACACCACCAATTTGAATATGATATCAAATATAAATCCACATAGATAATTTCTAAGTTATTGCATAATGGGTATATACAGACAAAAGGATCTGGGCTATGAAACTAAAGGTGATACTTGCAGGAGATCAGTTGAATAATGGCCAACCTAAAGATAGTTTGACATGTGGATGATTCTTTTTTTCTTTTTTTGATGGAAAGAAATAATTTCATTGAGAAAAGAAAAAGGTTACATACAGGTGAAGAGATTTCACCCCAAAGCATTACATCAAAAGATACCCCAACACCAATGTAACAAAACAATAAAAGTACCCAGAAAATAACATACCGAAAATATCTGTCTAGTCTAACAGATTGAAATTATGAGTCCAACAATTCCCATAAAAAAATCATCAGTCCAACAAACTTTGGCATCACAGAATATAACATTCTATAAATACATATTTTACCAGCATATCGAAGTCTCTGAAATTTGGTTTGAAGTTTATGAAGTTTTAGAAGGAAATTACCAACCTGCATGCCTTCCACCCCACTGATACCAACACCAATGTCTGCCTCTTGAATCATACCAACGTCATTTGCACCATCACCAATAGCTAGAGTGGTTTTTTTAGTTCCCTCTTTTACCAATCTCGTCACCTAGTAACATAAGAATGTTTCCAATGGAAAGACAATTCAGAATCATACTAGCAAAGAGAAAAAAAAAAAAACTACTTGGTTACATATTTTATAAGGTAAAGGTGACAGAGTCATACCAGCGCCTTCTGCTTTGGAGAGACCCGACAGCATATGACAGAAGCACAATCAACTGCTAAATTCAAAAATTGATGTTTTATATCATCCTCTAAGGCATATGCTAAAGTTTTCCCATCAATAACTAAAGCAAAGGCAGCATGGGGATCTTGTTCCAGCTTGATCATTCGGGATGCATTAGTGATTTGCATCAAAATGTTTTCTTTCATTGCCTGGTCAGATACCAAAAACAGTAACAAACCATAATACAAAATCAGTTTCTTGAACCGGCTCTTCTTCTACATGTTCTTGATCTTCTCATCCATGTCTATATTTGTCTTTTTAATTGATTTTAAAGGTTCATCTTCTCAGCTATTTTTTGTGTTTGTCTTTTTAATTTATTTTAAAGAGAGCATTCCCAGGACATCAAAACAAACGCATACCTTATTAGCATCTTGGGCTAATAAATCAGTGTTCATTGTTGTTATGCAGATCTGTTTCATGCCTTGCCGAAGAAGACTGCATGCATAGCTGCATCACATAAACAGGCATTTCATTTTAGTAATCTGACTCAGCAACTTTTGACATAAAGGGCTAGCCAAAAAGCTATAGCTTCCTAGAAAGTAGTTGTAAAACAAGGAATTTTTGGGATGTGGTAGAGGCAAACCCTATATTGATTGCAGTTTCCATCTTGTCCCCTGTCAGCACCCATATCTTAAGACCAGCTTGGGCTAATTTATCTATGCATTGAGGTACCTATTAGAAGAGAAGAATAAGAAACTCAAAAGAACCAAAAGAAAAATAAACTGATTACAATGTATGCAATTTAGGTTGGGACATTCAGTCCAACCTGAACACAACTGGACGAAACCATATCTAAGCCAGGTAAAATAGAATTGTCATGCTCTCAACTTGGATTGATGTTGGAAAACAACAAATCCCATGCAAAATCAGGTCAAGTTGGGTTTGCAGCCTCAGCCAACTTGGCTAACCAAACCAGATTTCATGTCTCTTTTTATTTACTTTATATATTAGGACATTTAAACAACTGAAAAGTGGTCATTGTCCTAGCAGAATTGTTTTTAAGAAACAGGTTGAAAGTTCAAACCTCAAAAAATCCTTACCTGTTTAAAACTTTCCACAAATAATTACAATATAGTGAACCCAACTCAACTCATTTCAAGTAGGGACCCAGTTGAGCAATTCAGGTAAATCTTCATGTTAGGTTTCATTAGGAGTGAGTATTCAGCACTTAAACCTGACCCAAAATGCACTCTTGCTGATAATGACACTAAACTCTAAAGAGAAAGATTGAGCTTACTCCTTTCTGTAGTTCGTCCTCCACAGCTGTTGCGCCAACAAGAATCAAATCCTTTTCCATCATATCTGATACCCGCTCAAGCATGGCCTCTCTATCAGCTCCTATAGTAGTCTTTGCCTTGATAAACTCACTATTCCAAGCAGAATACTCGGACTCTTCTAGCTTTCTATATGCAAGTGCCAAAGTCCGCAGACCTGCTTCTCCATATTCACTTAGATGCCTATTTGTCTCCTCTTCATACATTCTTCCATTTTTGGATAATCGATCAAAAATTATGCTAAATGGTCCAATCAAAGAAACATATAGTAAGTGCCTGAAGGAAAACATATCTTCTTTTCTTCTTTGGTATAAGGAAATCACGTCCAAGTAGATATAACTCAACCAACATAGATAGCTAGATTTATTAGAGCAATTTAAGATCTTTTATGGAAAAGAAATTCCACAAGAAATGGGCTGTCTATCAAACCTGTCTGCACCTTTGCAGAGAAGAAGAATCTGCCCATCTTCATCCTGCACAATCACAGACATCCGCTTCCTTTTACTGCTGAACTCCAACAGATTAAGAACTTTGAACTCCCTGAATATATTTGAAGACAGAGGTTAGATGCCAATAATCAAAATAGGTAAAAAATGGAGAGGCTAAATGAGCAGAACCTCATATATCCTGACCTTTCAATTATGTGTTTAAAAGAAGGGTATCTTTCTCGAATGAAGACACTTGTCTGAGTCCGTCTGCAGAACTCAAAACCAAACTCTCTAGCTGCAACAAGAAAAGCTCCTTCATCTGGTGACTCTGCCTCGTAGTTGAAACTGCCAGTTTCCTCATTTGGTTCAGGAATTGCTGTGTGACAAAGTGCCAATATCCTAAAGAATAATAAAATGGTATCTGCATTTGGCTCTTTTGACCAATTTCCATCCATAAGCCGGTTGTCCTCAAAACTGAACCCCTTTATGACTGGTTTATGTTCCTTTTCGCCCTTAGAAGTAATGATGGTCTCCAATTCAACTTCAGACCCTGCAACATCACTTGCACCGTTCTCCCAAAAATCATGGGCACTTCTATTGTGCATGGCGATGCCAGAAATTTCAGAATTTTGTCCACTAAGGTCAAAAGCCATCTGCTTTGCTGCAGCAATTTCAACTTCACTAGAACCAACACCATAGGAAACACCAGCTATGGAACATTTGAGAAAGTCCATCTGATTGCATGTTAAAGTTCCTGTCTTATCAGAGAGGATAGTATCAACCTGCCCAAGCTCCTCATTCAGATTTGATGTACGGGCTTGTGCAGGATTCCCGGTCTCCTCGTCATACATTTGTAAGTCTTGGTTAATGAACATTGCTTGCAAGACCTTCACTACCTCAATTGACACATAGAGTGAGATGGGGATCAGATACCCATAGAGGATAAGAGCAGTGACCAGATGGAAAATGCCTGACAAGGCAGGCTTTCTTGGATCATACAAATTTGCAGCATGTTTTGGTTGCAAGTACCACCATTCTGGCATTCCAAACTTTGTCTTCACTGCAAAGCCTATTGAACTGATCAAAGATATCAAGACAAGAAGTGTAAACAGGAAATAGATGATTTTGTCCATTTTCCTCTCAATTCTACTCCTTTTAGAGGGGGATTTTGTCGCATTCTGCATGACTTTGCTATCATGGCCAGTGAATATTACCACTCCATACACATGACTTGTGTTTCTAAGCTTTGAATCTCTGAGGAGAATCTGACTAGGGTCAAGAGCATAAACCTGACGGTCATACTCAAGATTACCCACAAAAGTATAGAGGCTAGGGTTGGGGTCTTCACATCTGATTGTTCCAGTGAAATCCTTGAAAGCCATGCCTTCATCTAAGGGCAAGGTTGCCTCCAAACATCTCTTGACCTTCAAATTTGTCTCACCATCCAAATTCATGGTCTCCACATAGCAAATCCCATCTTCATAGCTTGATGACAACAGAAGCAGGTCTGCAGGAAAGAACTGATCCTTCTCCACTTTTACCACATCACCAACCCGAATTTTCTGCCATGATTTGTATCCAAATAAACTATCCCCTTTATGGACACTAACTTTCCGGGTATTGACCTTCATATCCTGTATAAATCTACGCCAATCTTCCAAAGCTTCCTTTGCCATACTCAATCCAACAACAAAGGCCAGGGGGGCAATCATACTCACAGCAGAGAATGGGGCAATGGGTGTGAGAGACAGAATTGCAGCCATGAGAAAGTACAGATTGGCAACCCTCCGGAATTGCTCAAAGATTGCCTTGGGAAGGAATGTAATGATATTGTATTTTGTGGTTGATATGTAATTGGATGGATATTTCAGAGGCTTTTTCCGGTGGAGACGAGGTTGGTTGCAGTAGACAACCCGTGAAAAACCAGGGCCTTGAAGGGAATGGGGGCCTTCTGATTCCAAAACATTCGGACGGATGCAAGAGAAAGTGTAGAGATTGCTCAACCGAAGCTTCCCCCTTGCCCTGCCTGCCCGAGACATCTTAAGAATTCCAACTCAGATGAAGTAAAGTCAGGAGAAGCCCATCTGAAAAGCCAAAGTTCTCAGTCTAACACTGCAGGAATTCCCGCCACGGGGTTCTTTCTATCAACATTGAATTCCTGAGCCACGGTATGACAACAGATTGCCGAAACAATGCTGCAAAAAGTATTCTGCGCAAGGAGACATGTAAAAGGCCGTTACCCAGTGTTAGTCCGAGCTATCCAGGGTCTTGGAGAAGGGGACATATATGTAACAATAAATGGATAAATAAATAGAAAACATCAACCCGCAGCAGCAATGAAATTTTATCCAAGAAAAAGAACTCCAATGCCCTCAAAAGGCTCTTCTCTTTTGTAGACGATAGATTGATGTCCAGAAAGACAGAAACTAATTCATCTCAAGTCCGTGAATTTTCGAGGAAAAAAGAAGCTGAAGGATTTTAAAATTGATCTGAAAGTAAATTTGCTGCCAACATTTTGGACTGAGCACACCAAACAAGTGAGGAACTCTTAATATTAAGCATTACCAATATCCACTCCAGATCTATATGTTCTAAAAGGAAAGGCTAAGAAAAAGCATAATGAACGAAAAGTCGTATTAAGTTAACGGTAAGAAGCAGAACTTCATCTTCCATCTTCAACTAAAAGATTCTACTGCCTACAGGAATAACCAAAATACACAATGGAAATCAATAGAAAATCATCCAAAAATAAAATCCAGCTGAAAAGCACCTCAACAACCTCGAAACACACGAACACACACAAAGTCAGCGAAGAAATTGGATATTTTCCTAAAAAGAAATTATGTAAAAAAAGGAGAACAAGAATAACAAAGCAAATGCAAAAACTTGATCGACATAAAACAATGACAGCAGAATAAAAAGGAAACTTAGAAGAAAGTACCTGGAACCATGAGGAAAAGCGTGAAAGCTAAAACCTTCTCGTAGTCCTCAGAAGAGCAACCTCTGTTAAACAAAGATCGCCACTGAACTCTTCTTCGAATCGGATCAAGATCTTCGAGATCGAAATGAGGACGAGATAAGAGAGAAGGAGAGAGGGTGAGAAGAGGGTTTAGGCGATATCAGTTGCTCCGTTCTCCGTCCGAGCCAAATTACAGGATTTCCCGGTCAGTCGTCGGTTATAAAATTAGAACCCTTTTTCCTTGTTTTTATTCGGTGTCTTCGTCTCTTTTATCTCTCAGTTTTCAAATTTATGGCTTTTTTTATTATTTTTAAAAAGATTAAAAATATTTGACTTGTTTTGTGTTGCTGTTCTAACCTCTAAGATGAGCTGGCCGTGGACATGGCAACCCTGGTTGGCTGGTCCGAACTCCGAAGAACCAGTCTTTTGCTTCTGCCTGAGTGGAGCTCACGTCTGCTGCTGCACTTCATTCCAATTTTTTTCCCTTAATTTTTAATTTAATTTGTTTATTTGTAATAAACGAACCGGTAAGATTTATTATTAGATATTTTTGAATTTAAAACAACTGCTATTGTGTTTGTTTTTTATTGGTGGTTGCAGGAAAGTGCTGCACCAGCCGAAGAGATCGTTCAATAGAGTCCTACGTGTCAAGTGTCAACTCAGTAATGTCCAAACGGCATTGGTATTCTACTTCCTTTAATGAGCAACTGTAATAAAATAATAAATAAATTAAGACGAGGAGCGGGTCCACCCATTCCCAATCCCAGCGACAATGACTTGTCATTTAATCAGACGGTGGTAATAGCCCGACTTTTCCATAAAAAATATAAAAAAAAAATCCTTGGTTTCAAAAATTGACGCCCGATGCGGTCAATATGGACCATCGATCGTACCAATTCAGAACGGGGCGTTGGTTAAGACTTAAGAGGAACGCGGTCCATCGAGTGGGTGGCCCACACGCTGAAGACCAGGCTCGTCCTCCCTGATTACTCGGCTACTCGTTCGTTTCATATGTCATCGTTCCACGTCCCAGAAACGAAACAAGCTACAAATTTTTATTCTGTTTGGTATGCATTATAAATGCACCGTACACCACACTCTAGAAGGCTGGGAACAACTGTGGCATCTCAATTTTCAAGTGGGCCAGATGTTCTCCCCATGGTGGGCCCCCAAATAATATTCCAATTATGTGGCCCATGGTGCATTTGTATTGCTTAAAAGGAATGGATGACGAGGATCCGTTGTATACTCGTACTCTGGGTATGGGCCTTTGGGCTTTCACACTTGAACCAGGTGGTTGAATCGGATTAGCCGGGCCAATTAACCTGAGAAATATTTTTGCCTTGCACGTCTAGACGAGACGAGCTGATAGAAATAGAATGGGCCGGGCCCACCAAGGAAGAAGAAGAGAAAACAGGGTTGTGGGCTCAGGAGTTTGGACAGAAAAGGAGGATTGATTGATTGACACGGCTAGCTAAGTCTTGATTCTTGAAGCTCCAAACAAACAATGGGAACAGATGGATTCCTTGTCCAACTTATGTCATGCTATGCATTTGGTGATCAAGTATTGGCAACCTAGAATGACTACGACTCTGTTTGGCCGTTTGCCAAAGTACTCTTGAGTCTTGAATCTTGATGGGGGGTCTTTGTTGTTGGGTTGGTGGTAAATGACACCCCTGACCCCACCATCACCATTATATCACTTCCATTAGGCGAAGACAAGGATGCAACTGAACAACGCTTTGTGCAACTCCCTCTCCCCGGACATGGTGGAACCCATTAAAGTTGCATTATAGCACAAAAGTCTGTTTTCACTTTATTACTTTTTAGGGAGTTGGGGGGAAGGCTGCTTAATCGCACTGTTGCGTTGCACGGTGGAATGCATGCAAACAACGTATAAACTGAACCTTGTTTTAAGAAAATGCAGAGTAATTTCTTGTTTACGCGCTTGTGAGTAGGGGTGCTAAGTGCTCACGGTTCGGTTGGGCTTATTTTTTAAACCAAAACCTAATCGAAGCTGATTGATTAACCGGTTGACTGGTTCGGTTAATTATGAGTTCATTGGTTTTTTATTATTTATAGTATATATTATAAAAAATATATAAATATATAATAAAATATTATATTTTAAATAATAAATAATATATTATATATTATAAATATTGATGTAACCGGTTTCGGTCACGTATCCTTTTTTCATGATGTATTAATTTTTTGGCTAATTACCTCGTTATTTTGATCTACTCCCAAGTGGCCTGTGGCTCAGAGGATGAAGTGGAGCTCCCTGGCGACGAACAGTCTAGTGGTGAGCTACATGGTGGCAAATTACCAGGTGATGAGCTACCTTGATGAACTATTGGGTGGTGAGCTACCTTGATGAACTATTGGGTGGTGAGCTACCTTGATGAGCTGCTTGCTGAGCTGCCTTGATGAGATGCTTGGTGTGCTGCCTTGGTGACGAGTTCCCTAGTGTAGTGCAACCCGACTACTCCCTACATGAGATGATCTGCTCATCTTTGTAGATGGCGAGAGCTGAGGAACCTGTGAGAAATGAATCAGAGAACCCGATGATGCTCACCCGGTAGGAACACTCTGATGGCTAAGTTAGCATTGTGATAGTAGAGAGCTTGAAGGTGATATTAGAGAATGAGAGAGTTAGAGAGCAGGGGTTATCATCCCCCCTTCCCCTCTGAGGGAAGAGGTCTTTATATACTGGAGTCCTCGTGGGTTAGTGTAACGATCACTGGATCCCTGCTGTGATGGGACATGTTACGTGTTAGGTGGGTAAAAAGCTTCAAATGGTAAGACTCGTCACATTCTGTCATAACCGGGGTACAGTGGTGAGCTCATCGGGGTTGTCAGGTCGGCGCCTATGTCAGGCGGCTAGGTCGGCGCCTGGGCCAGGTTGTCAGGTCGGCGCCTGTGTCAGGTGGCGGGTCGGTGTTTGAGCCATGTTGTCAGGTCGGCGCCTGTGTCGGGTGGCGGCTCGGTGCCTCAGCTAAGCTATCAGCTCGTGCTAGGGCTAGCTCGCACCTGTGCCAGGGTAAGGGTGAGCTGCCTATGGCGAGTTGCCTGTGGTGAACTGCCTGTGGCTACCTCGAATTGTCTAGTTGTCAAGAGGCTACACATTTGGCATGAGGTGTCAGGTGTCACAATTTCACTAGAGGGCCAAATCCGCCATCATCAAATATATATATTTATGTATAACACATTGTTATTAATATACAATGTATAAAAATATATATTATATATAATATACATATAATATATACAATATATGTATATTGACCGATTCAGTTAACGGCCAATTTTTCATTTTGGTTAATCAAAACCAAATCGATGCCTTCGATATTTTAAAATACCAAACCAAACGATTAAGTTAACCAAATTTTTGGTTCGTTTTTTCAGTTTTTCTTGCTCACCCCTATTTGTGAAAAAGCATGATTTATTTTTTTGTTAGAAAGCCGCGTTGTTGACATCTGAATTTTGAGCAATTATATACTATAAAATGTAATAGAAAAATATCAATAAAAAAATACTGTTTCTAAGCCCAAAAGCACAAAGCATCTCAATTTAGTCTTTTGTTTTGGGTTTCAAAGTGTTTTGACTTACCAAATCCTTAAAAAACTTTTGTCTCAAATTTGTTTTTAACAGCTAAAAGCTCAAAAGCAAAAAGGTCATCCAAATGGAGCCTATATTGTGCATTTGAACTATCGTTTGAAAGGAAAAAAAAGGTTTTTTAATCCGGTTAAGTAGGGAAGCTTCCCTGCACACTTCGTCAAATTCCTGCTAAATGGAGGCATAACGTGGCCAATCTGACTCATCACCAATTAGGAGACCCTTTGGATGGAACACCCATTCGTCTTCAAGTCCACATCAGCCCTATAAAAAGTGTTTATTCTGACCCATTCAAAACAAAAACACAGTTCAAGAACATAGTTTTGTATTTTAGCTGATGTGGCCATCTCTAAAAACAAATAAAAAAACACATTATCATGGTAATGCCCCCTTCGATTATCTAGAGTTGACCTTTACCCGAATTCAAATCAGCCTCCCACAAGATTGGCCCTCACAATGTCCTACGGTACATTCCCGCCTTGTATTGGGAACATCTTCTAATAATGACATCATCATTTTTAATATTATCATTAGGAGATGTTTTCAATACACGGCAGAAATGTGTTATGGGACATTATGAGGGACAATCTTGTGGGGGGCTGATTTTATCTCCCTCTACCCACCACAACCCAATGCCAATTGCACTTCAACCAGCTGCTTCCTTATAATTTTATATGCTTTAATTTAAATACAAATTTATTCTAAAAAAATTGAATAAATTTGAATGCAAAAGCAAAGACTAGAGTGTATGGCGGGAAAGGGGGAGGGGGGTTGTTCAATTGATGGATCCATGTTGAGCTATAATGGTGCTTGGGGCCCTCCAATTTTGTCGAATTATCACTGTCATATGAGCATTTTGTGAGAGAAAAATCATAATCTTGTTTTTCGAAGCTACTTATTTTTTTCTTTTTGTTTCAAAGAAAATTTGTTTTCTTTTATGGTTCAACAATCAGAAATGTAGGTTAAAGAGGAATTTTTACTTCTCTCCCTCTCAATTAAAAATTGCATAAAAACAAAACGAGTTGGCCAACGGACACCGCCATAATGTGATGACGGTAAACCTGGATGCTGAGGATTAATGAGAAATCGCCATCCAATGAGCGTGCTTATCAGCAAATGTGTATGAAGCATGAGCAATCAATGCTTGTTGTATGTTCCGCTCTTCTTAGCCTCCATTTAGAAGTAATGATATAAATATGTAGAGTGCCAAATCTTATATTTTGTATTATTTTTTATATGGTTTTAAAAAATATTTAAAAACGGAATCATTTTGGCAATTGGTTTTTGAGTTGATGGTTCGACCAACCAATTCAAATGGATAGCCCATTTTAACAAAAAACTAAAAATAATTATAATTAAAAATAAAAAACGGCCAAAACTATTGAGCAGGTCAACGGTTCGACCATCTAGGTCAATGGGTAATTGATTAATTCAACAGTTTTTTTGTTAGGGACCGGGTTTGAAGTAAAACGGAATCAGTTGCATGAACGATTCTCGGGTCAAACAGTCCGACCATATGGGCCAACGGTGATTTGAAAACCATGATTTTTCCGTGTATTTATATTATACATATTTGTATTTATTTGTATTTGTACTCCTTTCAAATTGAGCGTTAGGGATAGTGATATTGTTTTTTCTCTTTTTCTTCTTTTCACTGAACCCGATAAAGATATATTTTAAACTACAAATTCAAGAATATGCTTTTAATTTCATTTCTGAAAAAAAAAACACATATATAAGCAATAACATGTCTTCTCTGATTTCGTTTCTAAGAATCATTTTGTTGACAATTATTAAAAACACCAAATTGACATTAATGTCAAAATGGTATATTCAAAAATGAAAAAAAGAGAGCATTCTCCTGAGCTGTTTTATTCTAATTGAACAAAATTTTCTAATAAAAATCTGAAACATCTTAAGTGGTCATTTGGGAGTGCTCTGGATAAATAAGTTCTCATAGGATAAGTGCTCATCTTTTAAGCACGTACGAGTCTTTAGTAAAAAAGCACTTGTTTCAAACAGGTTAGGGAAGTATAGGTATTTTGAAAACCACGTGATGGGCTAAGATGGGCCAGAAATGTAATAAGTATAGGTATATGCATGATCAGTAAGGCATTGTGCTGCTCATTATGCTCAAATACAACATAAAAGGCATCATAATGCCAAAGACCATCCCTAAACCTACAGTCTTGAATCTTGATTCCTCTCTATGCTTCAAAAGTTATAAAAGATAGGTGTCTCCCCTAATCACAACCATTTGATGCTTAAGTACCAGAAAGGCAGAAATGAGAGGGTCATGTGGGTCCTCCTCCCATGTGGCCTTGCCGATTATGAAAGTATGAAGTATGAAAGAAGGCATTTTTTTCAAGTTATCAATCACAAGGTTGATAGTGAGTTAACAGGCATCGCATTTTCATCCTCCTCCTGACAAAAGAGGAGGTACAGAAATCTGATTAACATTGGATGTTATCTTGTGCTCTATTTGGAGGTTGGATTTTATTATTATTATTATTATTATTATTATTATTATTTTGCATTCGGTGACATGCATAATTATTTCTTACCCCCTTTTTTTCTAAAGTGCTGTTTGGGGGAATGGATTCCACGTCATCGCTGGAACGAACGACTTAACACACCAATGAACCAATCCTCGGTTGGTTTGGTTCTGGATTGAATTATCTATCCTTACATTTAATTAGTTTTAGTCAAGAAATTAGTAATATTTCTGAAAATATGATAAATTTCAGAAATTATTGTATTTAAAATAAATAAAGTATTTTAGTAATTACAATATTTTAATAATTATAGTATTTTAATAAATTCAATTTTTATTAAAACAGTATTAATAATTAAATTAATAAATCATGTATTCATTAATTAATCAACAGTATTTATTAAGAAATATGTATTTATTAATTATCAGTAAATAAATAATTACATTACTTTTAATAATTAACAATATTTTAACAAATACAGTATTTAATAGTTAATAGTATTTAGTTAATTACAATATTTATTAATTAACAGTACTTAATTAATTATAGTATTTAATTAATTAGCCATATATTCAATAAATACAGTATTTTAATAATTACAATATTTTAATAAATAGATTATTTATTCAAAACAGTATTAATAATAATTATAGTTTTTTTTAAATAACTAACTGTATTTATTAAAATATTTTATTTATTAAAAATACAATATTAAAATGTCTTGGTTTGTCTAGAAACCTATAACGTGCAATCTATGTATAATTTGAAGCCTAATAACTATAATTAATAAAATTACTAAAGTTAATAAAAAATATTAAAATTTAGCAAGTTTTCATCTAGCAATTATTAAAAGTTATGAAAATAAATTTTTTTGTTTAGTTTTTTGGTTTTTTGTTAAATCAGTTTTTGGTTTTAGTTTTTAGAATTAGAAATCAGTTAATCAAATTAACCAAACTTTCTATTATTATATGTAATATATGATATATAATATGTAATATATATAATGAAATTTGATTTCATAATATATATTTTATAATATATAATATATATTATATGTTATAATATAGATGATAGAGTGTATATTATTAAATTCGGTTTTAATCGAGATAACAAAAAAATTCAGTTTTGGTTTCATTTTTTTTTAGTCTAGTTTTTAAAATTTTGATTTATTTGGTGTGATTTTTAACCGAATAAACCAAATGCTCACCCTTAGGTTTTATCTAGCAACAATTAAAAATTAGTATTGATAACATAATTAAAATTAATAATAAAAAATAATAAATTGTTTATAACTTAATCGATTACATCTATAAATATCTAGGCTCAAGCAACTATTTTCTTTTGAGTTAGGTCTAGCTGAGATATGCACCAAGCCCACACATTACCAGGGATAATTAGATTCAAATTCTAATTGGGTATCAAACTTTTGGAGTCCAATGATGGCTTTAGCGGATAGAGCCCAGGCTAAATAATCCCTAATAAGCTTAACTTGGAACTTATATGCATATATGATAAATATTATTATATAAAATTTAGATAACAAATTTTATATTAATATATATAGAAATGGTGTATATATATATATATATTAGACTATAATTAAATAAAAATTTTAACTTGTAAGAAAATCATAGTTTTATAATTAACACAGGCAATCCTATAAGCCTATACAAGGTGTGGGTTGGGCTAGGCCAAGTAATCTTAAAAACTACTAATACACTACCAAAATTTAGTCCAATTTTTTTTTTTTAATATTTTGGTTCATTGGGCTACACAATGTGTGTGGCCCATCCCTTGTATTTCATTTGGCTTCAATATTATCTAAAAATAATGCATGCATGGGTTTCACTTGTTTTGGTGACTTTGGTCTAGTCCAATTACGAATGTTACAATGCATGCAACTTGGGTCAGTTGAGTCAAGATGAAAATCAATCCAATTCTAATCCAAAGTCTTAAACCCTAAGTTTGGGCTTAGATTAATTTAGTTAATGATTAAAAAAGTTAACTATATATTAACTTAAATATTAAAGTGATATTTACAAAAAAGTGAAACATTTAATCATTAATAAAATGAAATAAATAAAATAGAACACTAACAAATAATGTGGAAAAATAATTATTTAATTAAGTAATTAGAAATAATTATATTTTTTTGCTAAAAATATTAATATAATTAACCCAAATTACTAAATTGCTAAAACATTGTTGTAATAAATTATTAAAATAAAGATTTAATTATTTTAACAAAATTGCATTTTTTTACTTAATTATAAGTATTACTTATTTCACTTTCCTTGATAAACCTCATGTGTCGCACAGGTCCTGGCTAGTGTTAGATACAAATCATACAATAGAAGACAAAAGAAAACCAAGACGTTGGAACCATGTTTGAGATTAACTTGGTGTTTGGTATGGCTTCCGTTTATTAGATAAATGGTGTAAGTTTATCGTGTTTCTCCCAAACTATTAATTTGGTAGGCTTGTTTATCTAAGAAACATTTGTATCATTTTACTTGCAAGCCAATAGTTGGGGGAAGCTTCATTTTAACGTTTCTCCTAACACAAAGGTATTTATTTACTGCTCCGCTTATGTGACGCCTAATTGTTAATAAACACTAAAAAAACGTTTATCAACCACTTTTTCTCGGTTTTGAGGACAAATCAAGTACAAATGTATATTTAATAAACGGAAGCCATACCAAATATCCCCCAAGTTTTAGACCAAAATTTGCAAGGTTATGTGCCACAATACAAGGTTTTTAAAGCCGGATCAAACAGGGAACCGTTATGGGTCTGGTTCCCGGGTTGAATGGTCTGACCATCCGATTCAAACGGACAACCCGCTCAGACAAAAAAATAAGAATAAAAATAAAAACACAAAAATGGCCAAAAACCGTTCCCAAATTGAATGGTTTGACCGCTCGGATCAACAATTCATTAGCAAAAAATCGGTTTTGGGGTTAAACGGAACCAATCTGGTGACTAGTTATCGGTTTTCCTGATCCGAGGGACGTGTCTAACTGCAATATGGTAGGTGACTTACAGAATTTCTGCATTCAACAATCACGCATGGTATGGATTAATTGAATGATCACCAACATAGGGGTGTCGGTTGGACTGGATTTGGTCCAACCCGGTCCAGTCCAATGTGAGTCCATTACAAATGGACCAGGTCCAATCCAATCCAACGAATAATTTGGATCGTTTTGGACCAGTCCAATTCAATATTCGGATCGTCCAATTTGTTTATATTCATTTTAATTTAGACTGGTTTCAACTCAAACCCAGTCCATTGACACCTATATTGTTATCTTATATCAATGGACTGGATATTGGCTTAATCCAATCAAATCCAATATAAATTTATTATCGATGGATCAGGTCCAGTCCAATTTAATAAATATTTTAGACTGGATTGGTCCAATCCACTATATCTCTTTCGTCCATCCAATCCGTCCAAATTGATTTTCGACTGGACGGAATCCAGTCCAAAACCGATGCATTGACACCCTTACACTAACAAACAGAAGGTTAGTAATAACTTATGTACCACCTTCAATTCTAAGTTCTAACAGCAGATGAGAACATGATCTTGCAAATGCAATACCCTCAAAGAAAGCAATTGGTTCGGCAAGAGTTGAACAGCAATAGGCTATAGGCAAAGTGTAAACAAACAGAAAAAGCACCAGAATAATCTATTGCTACCAATCCAACAGTGGCTGAAGCTTGACTAACAGCTAAATTCAGTCCTCGTGGTGGATTGATGGTAAATGTTGAGCTGAAACCTGAAAACCTGAATCTTTTCATTCAAACACCCAAGGCCACAGGTTCCTAACTTCCCATACAGCTAGGACCAAAATGCTTCTAAATGTTCCACCCTCCGTCTATCATTCGTGGGGTAAGTCCCCGGCCAACAGCCCCACTTCAGGGCTTGTTTGATTTTCAACCCCAGTTATTTAGACGGTACCGTAAATGGTCGGATGTGGACTCCCCATATGTTGGGCAAAGAACAGGCCATCTCTTGTAGGGACACTCAGAGAGAGAGAAGCAAAAGCTTAGGAGTTGCTGGTGAAAACAAATGGGCACCATTATGATCACGGAGCACAATACCAAGCCAGCAGCCTCGGTGCTAGTAGCTCCATCAACATTAATTTTAATGCAGTTCTGGGGAAGCTTAATAATCCATCATCGACTTGAAACATGTGCAGGTAGCTCCCGTTCAGCTACTATTGTATTGGAACATACGATTTTTGGCTTAACTAAAGCACAAACTTGATATAGGCTTGCGCATTTAAAAGAACAGAGAAGGGATTAAAAGGTTGATGTTCAAATACCTTCTTGTTCCGATGCCACCAGATGAACCGCATCAATACAATACCACAGATCAGGAGGACATGTCTCTCCTACTGGGTAAGTGGGTATCATCCATTTTCCACTATTCAGTTAAGGGTGTCAATGGACCAATTTTGGATTGAATCTGGGCTGTTCGTAATTAGATTGGATTGAGTTGAGTCAATATCTAGTCCATTGATATAAGATAAGAATATAGGTGTCAATGAACTGGGTTTAGATTGAAACCAATTAGATCAAAATGAATTTGAACAGATTGGATGGTCTAGGGCCTCCAGGCATTGAATTGGAACTGTCCAAAATATTCATTGGATTGAAGCTGGACCATTTATAATGGACTCAAATCCAGTCCAATTGACGCCCTTACGTTCAGTTGCTACATTTTTACTTAAATCACAGTCCATACACAAACATAGAGTAGAACCAAACCAGATTGGCTTAACTACAGGACATGAAGTAGATCAGGAAACTAGAATTTAATTATATTCAACTATTGAATCCCCCAGATAACAACTAAAAACAAGGCAACCTATATCTTCATCTCTGTGTAGCTGCAGGCATCGTCTTAGAAGGGATCTTGTTGAATCTTCACCTGCAGTTACTAGTGCTAGTGCTTGAGTTCTGCAACAGCCAGAAGAATGTAGCCATTGTATTAGAATTTAGAAAACAAGACCAGGGGCCTATATAAATCTTTCCCAATTGTTTATACCTTCGGACTATTACTACTATAATACTGTAATTCTTCTTCTTGAGGGGAGGGGGTTTTACACTATAGGAAGAGCCGGACAAAGGCGCCGCAGTATCCATGTTAATATAATGAAACATTTCCTATATAAATCTGAGGAAGACATTTCCATATAGACCAAGTAAAAGAATTAGCTATGTGAGTCAAGATAATAAAATCAGATCTATTACGCTATAATATAAGAGAGATCGATCTCCATTTTCTCTTCTTCTTTTTTTCTTGTTTGCAGTTTCACCCTTACGCCCTTTACTCCGCAGATGACCGCTAATAATAGCTGAAACCATAAGCTAAGTCATTGTAGAAGGGAGAATTTAGCTTATGATTCCATTTAGTCACGTTATATGTAGGAGATCAGATTCAATCCTCATAAAATGGTGCTCATACAGTATTAACAGCCATTTGCAACTGTGCATTAATAATATCTCCCTATAAATAAAAATATAAAAATACAAAGAAAGTGGCTGTCGAATCCAAGTTCGATAAACAGCTATGAAACCATAAGCATACAAAGCATTGTAGAATGGAGGACTTAGAGTCGAATTGAAAAGATTCAGTTCCGGCAATACATCAAAGCCTTTGATGTATTGTTATGGCCTCACCTTAAATTAGATGAAATGACGCCGTTGATGGGCCATTGCAATACATCCAACTAGCGGAGGGCCCTGCGGAAAGGAACCGTTGATTCATTGACTCGGTTTCTAATAAAAAGTTATTGAATCGGTTAATGATCTATTGATCCGAGCGGTTAAATGGTAGGTTTATTGACTTGTTCAATGGTTTTTGGTCTTTTTTTTTTTAAATTGGGAACCATCCAGACAATCGGTTTCATTTTATCTTAATCTCGGTCCCTGTCAAAAAATCGTTGAATCGGTCAATAACCCATTGTCCCAGGTGGTTGAACCGTTGACCGGTTCAATGGTTTTTGGTTTTTTTTTTTAGTTTTGTTGTCAGGACAAGCCGTCCATTCAAACCAAACAACTGAACCGTTAACTTGAAAACTGATGGTCATAATAGTTCTGTTTTCAAGTCATATGAGTCATAAGCTCGAATGACATACACATACAGTCTGCTTAACGGACCTCACACACTCAATTTTTTGCCTATAATTTTTTTGTCAGAACGGGCCGTCCGTGTTTTTATTTTTTTTAATTGAAAACCGTCCAAGCAACCGGTTCCGTTTTACCCCAATCCTGGTCCCTGGCCAAAAACTGTTGAATCGGTCAACGATTCGTTGACCCGAGTGGTCTAACCGTTAACCCTTTGACCTGTTCAATGGTTTTTGGTTATTTTTTTATTTTTTGTTGTCAAAACAGACCATTCATTTGAACCAAACAATTGAACCGTCAACCCGAAAACCGGTGCCCAAAATGGTTTCATTTTTGGGTCGTATGAGTCACACACTCGAATGACATAACACGTATGGTTTTGCTTAATGGACCTTACACACTCAATTTTTTGCCCATAATTTTTGTTTTACAATGGATCATCCGTTCAAACTAGACGATCGAACCATCAACTCGAAAACCGATGGCCATAATGGTTCTATAATTTTTTGCTTATAATTTTTTGTTGTCAGAACGGGTCATCCGTTTGAACTGAATGGTCAAACCATCAACCCAAAAACCGATGGCCATAACGGTTCTATTTTCGAGTCATATGAGTCACACGCTTGAATGACATAACACATGATACTACTTAATGGACCTCACAAACTCAATTTTTTGCCTATAATTTTTGTTGTTAGAACGAATTGTTTGTTCAATCCGGATGATCGAACCATTGACCCAAAAATCGGTGGCCAGAATGGTTCTGTAATTTTTTGCTTGTAATTTTTGTTGTCAAAATGGGCCATCCGTTCCAACTGGACGGTCGAACCGTCGATTATTAGAACGTTATTGATGTAGCCATTTTCGGCCACGTACCAATGTTTTGTGATGTAAAATTTTTTGGCAAAGTACCTCGTTATTCGACCCGGTAGTGGCGTACCTTAGTGACAAGCTACTTGGTGGCGAACTGCCTGGTGGCGAACTGCCTTGGTGGTGAACTACCTGGGGGCGAACTGCCTGGTGGCGAACTCCCTGGTGGCAAACTGCCTGGGGGCGAACTGCCTTGGTGACGAACTGCCTGGAGGTGAACTGCCTGGTGGCGAACTCCCTGGTGGTGAACTGCCTGGTGGCGAACTGCCTGGGGGCGAACTCCCTGGTGGCGAACTGCCTTGGAGGCTAACTCCCTGGTGGCGAACTGCCTGGGGGCGAACTGCCTTGGAGGCTAACTCCCTGGTGGCGAACTGCCTGGTGGCGAAGTCCCTGGTGGCGGGCTGCCTGGGGGCGAACTGCCTGGTGGCGAACTGCCTGGTGGCGAACTCCCTGGTGGCAAACTGCCTGGGGGCGAACTGCCTGGTGGCGAACTCCCTGGTGGCGAAATTCCTGGTGGCGAACTGCCTGGGGGCGAACTGCCTTGGAGGCTAACTCCCTGGTGGCGAACTGCCTTGGAGGCTAACTCCCTGGTGGCGAACTGCCTGGGGGCGAACTGCCTGGTGGCGAACTCCCTGGTGGCGGACTGCCTGGGGGCGAACTGCCTGGTGGCGAACTTCCTTGGAGGCTAACTCCCTGGTGGCGAACTGCCTGGGGGCGAACTGCCTTGGAGGCTAACTCCCTGGTGGCGAACTGCCTGGGGGCGAACTGCCTGGTGGCGAACTCCCTAGTGGCGGACTGCCTGGTGGCGAACTGCCTGGTGGCGAACTGCCTGGGGGCGAACTGCCTGGTGGTGAACTGCCTTGGAGGCTAACTCCCTGGTGGCGAACTGCCTGGGGGCGAACTACCTGGTGGCAAACTCCCTGGGGGCGAACTACCTGGTGGCAAACTCCCTGGTGGCGAACTGCCTGGGGGCGAACTGCCTGGTGGCGAACTCCCTGGGGGTGAACTGCCTAGTGGCGAACTCCCTGGTGGTGAACTGCCTGGGGGCGAACTGCCTGGTGGCGAACTCCCTGGTGGCGAACTGCCTGAGGGTGAACTGCCTGGTGGCGAACTCCCTGGTGGCGAACTGCCTGGGGGCGAACTCCCTGGTGGCGAACTGCCTGGTGGTGAACTGCCTGGGGGCGAACTGCCTAGTGGCGAACTGCCTGGGGGCGAACTGCCTGGTGGCGAACTGCCTTGGAGGCTAACTCCCTGGTGGCGAACTCCCTGGTGGCGAACTGCCTTGGAGGCTAACTCCCTGGTGGCGAACTGCCTTGGAGGCTAACTCCCTGGTGGCGAACTGCCTGGGGGCGAACTACCTGGGGGCGAACTCCCTGGTGGCGAACTCCCTGGTGGCGAACTCCCTGGTGGCGGACTGCCTGGGGGTGAACTCCCTGGTGGCAAACTGCCTGGGGGCGAACTGCCTGGTGGCAAACTCCCTGGTGGCGAACTGCCTGGGGGCGAACTGCCTAGTGGCGAACTGCCTGGTGGCGAACTGCCTTGGAGGCTAACTCCCTGGTGGCGAACTGCCTGGGTGCGAACTGCCTGGTGGCGAACTCCCTGGTGGCGAACTGCCTTGGAGGCTAACTCCTTGGTGGCGAACTGCCTTGGAGGCTAACTCCCTGGTGGCGAACTGCCTTGGAGGCTAACTCCCTGGTGGCGAACTGCCTGGGGGCGAACTGCCTGGTGGCGAACTCCCTGGTGGCGGACTGCCTGGGGGCGAACTGCCTTGTCGCGAACTCCCTGGTGGCGAACTGCTTGGGGGCGAAGTGCCTGGTGGCAAACTCCCTTGGAGGCTAACTCCCTGGTGGCGAACTGCCTGGTGGCGAACTCCCTGGTGGCGAACTGCCTGGTGGCGAACTCCCTGGTGGCAAAATGCTTGGGGGCGAATTGCCTGGTGGCGAACTCCCTAGTGGCGAACTGCCTGGGGGCGAACTGCCTGGTGGCGAACTCCCTGGTGGCGAACTGCTTGGGGGCGAATTGCCTGGTGGCGAACTCCCTAGTGGCGAGCTGCCTGGGGGCGAACTGCCTGGTGGCGAACTCCCTGGTGGCGAACTGCCTGGTGGCACACTCCCTGGTGACGAACTGCCTTAGAGAATGTTGGAGCTCCCTGGTGGGGCGCAATCCGACTGCCCTCAGCATGAGGCGGTCTTCTTTCCTTTGTAGGCTGCGGGAGATGAGGGACCTGCGAGAACTTCATCTTTTCCTCCTCTTTGTAGGTGGTGGGAGCTGAGAGACCTGCGAGAACTTCATCTTTTCCTCCTCCTTGTAGGTGGCGGGAGTTGAGGGACCTACGAGAACTCCATCTTTTCCTCCTCTTTGTAGGTGGAGGGAGCTAAGGGACCTTCGAGAACTCCATCTTTTCCTCCTCCTTGTAGGTGGCGGGAGTTGAGGGACCTCCGAGAACTCCGTCTCTTCCTCCTTGTAGGTGGGGGAAGCTGAGGGACTTCCGAGAACCGCATCTTTTCCTCTTCTTCGTAGGCGGCGGGAGCTGAAGGACCTGCGAGAACTGAATCAGAGGTCTCGGGGGTACTTTCCCTGTGGGGGCTCTCCGATGCTTAAGTTAGCACTCTTATTGTAGAGAGCTTTGAAGATAATATGAGAGAGCTAGAGAGCAGGGTTACTTCCCTTTCTTTTCCATCATCCTCCCCTTTGGGGGGTGAGGTCTTTATATACCGGAGTCTTCACGGGTTAGGTGGGTGAAAAGCCTCCAAACGGTGAGACTCGTCGCATCCGGTCAGAACCGGGGTACGGTGGTGAACTCCTCGAGGTCGTCAGGCTGGCGCTTGTGTCAGGCGGCCAGGTCGGCGCCTGGGCCGGGTTGTCAGAGGGGTGCCTGCGTTAGTCGGCGGGTCAGTGTTTAGGCCAGGTCGTCAGGTCGGCGCCTGTGTCAGTCGGCGGGGCAGTGCCTAGATCAGGTCGTCAAGCTGGCGCCTATGTCAGTCGGCGGGCCAGTGTCTAGATCAGGTCGTCAAGCTGGCGCCTTGGCCGGATCATGCGCTAGGCTGGTCCAGGTCGGCCAGGTCGCGTAGGCCGTGCACAGTTCGCGCAGGCCACACGCAGTTCGCGCAGGCCGCGCGCGCGCCGTGCAGTTCGTGCGCGCCGCGCAGGTGCACGTCAGGCCGCGCGCAGGTCGCGCCAGGCTGGCCAGACAGGTGCCCAGGTGGGTCACCAACTTCGTAAGTTTATTGGGTGGGTGTTTTCCTAGTTGTCACGAGGTGCCACGTGTCACAATTTTACTAGAGGGCCAAATATGCCCTCATCAGTTATTAACAACATTTATCAATAATAGAAAGTAATTATACTATTTAATTAAATAATCATTAATGATAGTTTTAATAATATTATTTAGTTATTTTTAATATAACAGTAAATATTAAATTTATGAATAGGATTTATTAACAATATTCATTAAATTAATATTTAGAAAATTTATATTAATTTAACAGTATTTATTAGTAATAGTTAGTAGTTATAATATTTTATTAAATAACCAATAACAATAATTTTAATAACATTTTTAATTATTTTTAATATAACAATAATTACTAAATTTATTAATAACAATATTTATAATTTTAATTTTAAGTAAAATTAAATTAAATATCTATTTATTAATAATATTTTAAATAACAGTATTTATTAATTATAATCACTAATTATATATTTATTAAATTACTGTAATAATCAGTAATTTATTAACAATATTTTTTAATAACAATATTTATAATTTTAAAGTAAATATCTAGTTATTAACAATATTTATAATAACAGTAATTATTAATTATAATCAGTAATTATATATTTATTAAATTACTGTAATAATCAGTAATTATTAAATTACAGTAATTAATTACTGTAATAATCAGTAGATTCCATTAATTACTGTAATTACTGGAATAATCAGTAATTACAGTAAGGAATATTCACTAATTATGTAATAACAGTAATTAATAGAAAACGGATGCTCGCTATTAATATATATATATATATATATGCAAGATGACATAATTCTTTGTGTTTTAACCCTGCACTATGATAATTCGTACCAAAAGTGAAACTAATATGTGAGACGTTTTAGGTATATTTATTTTGATTAATGAATAGTTTGTTTATAAAAAAAAGGGCTACTAATATTATTACATGTATAATTGTATACCATTTGCACCAAAATCCTTTACAAGTGCTGCTTTAGATCCTCCAGAATATACCAATCTACGTTTAAAAATGTTCAAATAGGGTTGTCAATGGGCCACACATACCTGATAGATCTGAACCAAATCGATTCAATTATATAGGATTTGGTCTGCATTATGTGTCTTGCTTATATCTGGATTGGGAGCGTTTTTAGTTGTTACGAACTGGTTCTCCACATAGTCCTGGTCACAGGCCCAATTCAGAATTGGTTCTTCACATTTATTTATGGATCAGGTTTTGGGTCTAGCCCTATTCCTCTAGGTCCAAATATGACTGTCAATGAGTTGGGTCCAGATTGGGACAAAGTGGTCTCAGTTCCAAATCAATTATTACAGACCTAGAACCATATCGGTTAATAATTGGGTTTATTGGGTCCTACCCAATTATAATAATGTATCAAATTTAATAATTTAATGATTTTTAAAATGTTTAATAAAAATGATAGTAAAATACTAAATTATTTTTATGTTAATAAATTAAATATTTTCAACCAATATTATCTTATGTATTATTTATCAAATTTATCATTTCAAACATAAAATATGATGAGGATTATATATAAATTAAGAAAATCTTATATATTTGATAAAATAATCAATTCAGGACAGACAATAACCAAAACCAACCCAATTATTTATTGGGACAAAATCATGGAACCAAAACTGACATGATCGGTTTGGTTCGGCTCAGGCAGTCAGGTAGAACTGACCCATTCGCAGTCCTAGGCCCAAAGTATAATTAAAAAAAAATTGAGAAATATGAGAACCAATACCCACTCATTGGAAATCTATATTTGAATAGTGTGTGCTTTATGAAACATAATATCGGACCACAAAATTCGAAATACCTTGGCATTCCTCTGCTTTGGTCCCGTAATAGACATAACCAATTTAGCTATGTTCTAGATAATCTGAAAGTTAAGTTAAATAATTGGAGAGCGTCAGCATAAGTCAAGCTGGGAAAAAGGTTTTGATCCAATCCTATCCTCCAAGCTGTTCCTATCCATTCAACGAGTCTAATCCAATTCCCCCAAAAAACACTTCGTCAAATAACTAAAATAGTTAAAAATTTCTGGTGGAATATTTCAGACTCTTGTAAACACCATTATCATTGGTGTTCTTGGAATACCCTGTCCTTACCAAAGGCTTTTGGTGGTTTGGTTTTTACAACACTCACTCTCGTAAATCATGCCCTCCTCAAGAAAATTGTCTGGAAATTTTTGAATGAACAACACAAACTCTGGGCACAAGTCCGGAAATCAAAATACCTTAAACCAGAAAATATCTTTCCTTACACCATGCCTTCTAATGCTTTTGCTTGTTAGAAGTCAGTCTGTCCAAAGCTTCAAGAATTGGCTTCTGAAGTAGGATACTTGAACTAATAAAAAATTCCAGTGGATTCCCTTTCCCATCTCTCCTCAACTGAGAAATCTTCTTATTTCTATCCTTTTTTTTTTCAGAAGGTCAATGGAATCCTTTTATAATTCAGCAATATTTCGATAGGGAAGAAGCTATGAAAATTTTATAAACTCCCATCTTCCCCTCCTCTAATGATCTTCACTGGATTTGGTTACACTATAAATCAGGGAACTATATAGTTAAGGAGGAATATAAAACTAAACAAAAACCCTCTATTCCTGAAATCCCCGGTGATGTTAAATTCTGCCTATCCAAAATCTGGAAGTTGTCGGTTCCTCCAAGATATCAGCTTTTCTTGTGGCGAATTCTCAACAACTTTATCCTTGTCAGAAGTGTTCTTTTTTCTAATCCTAAAGATAAAATTTGCATCCTTTGTAACCATTTCAAAGAAACCACTGATCATCTTTTTATTCGTTGCTCCTTTGCTCGTGTTGTCCTCTTTGGCAATCCTTAGAATCTTGATCTAAGCATCACTCACATTCTTGGGCAACATATTTTAATCATCTCTTTAATCAAATTCAAGATAATCAATTTTTCCTCCAAATTTTAAATTGGTTTGAAATTGCCTGTTATTTTATTCGGAATGCAAGGAATATAAAGATTTTTGAAAATAAATAGATCCTTCCTATGCACATCCTATCTACAGTTAACAAAATATTTTCAAAAATCTTCTCAGTCTACTGCTTTGGAAAATTCATTGTCCTCTACCTCCCACAACAATATGTTCAATATTTCTCTCAATTGTACTACGGATTTAATCATTTTCACTGATGCAAGCAAAATTTCTAACTCTTCTTTTAATTTGGAATTGTGATTTTAAATACAAATCTTCAATGCTTAAAAATTATTGGAAGAAGAACATCTCAACCTACTACCATTGATCAAGCTGAACACTTTGCGATTTTGCAGGTGTTTTTGGAATTACAAGAATGGCATAAAAAAGACATATGTATTTGCTCGGACAATCGTCATGTGATCCAGGTTCTCCAGAAGGATTCTCCGTTACCTTGGTTCAGTCGTTGGCTTTTGCAAAGAACTAAGTCTCTAATTTCCACTCTACATTTTACTGTTTTGTTTAAACATGTAAACCGTACTTTTAACACTCCTACTCATAAGGTTTCCCAACAGGCAAAAACTCATCATCTACCTTATTTTGAATATAATGAACATCCTAAAGGGATCCCAAAAGTAGAGCAGTTTGTAAATATCTCTTTCATTTAATATATATTTTGTTTATCTTCCACAAAAAAAGAGGAAATCATATATTTTGAAACTGAAAGTTCAATCATGCTTCTTATTTCATTTATATAGAAAAAAATACAAACAACTAATAACATATTGTATATGCTTTCGTTTTGAAAAATAATATTTTTCCCAAAGGGTTTGATTATGATGTTAGAAAAACTTGTAACCAATCAACTGACATCATCAAAGATATAACCAATCATGAGGGTTTTCATCAAAATTCAAATGGGGATTCATTGGCCAAATCCTTTCCAGTATCATGCCTTTCTAGCATCATATATTTTTCCCAAACCACTTGCATACTTAATTTTCTTGATATTACAATAAAGAAAGTAATTCGTTTTAGAGAACACCACTTTGTTTTTTTTTTTTATTGAATTATCAAGAAAAGGCAAGAGGGGAATGTTGTTCATGGTAATGCAATGTCATTTAATATGAATAACTATAGGAATATTCCTAGGGCTTTCTGTGATTTTTTTTGATAAACTAAAATTAATCAATTTATAATTCATTCCTCCTCAATATGTGGTGAAGATAAAAGTTCCTTGTTCTGTTTATTCTTTGCTTAATCTTTTTTAGGGTAAAATATAAAAGGCTTCCCTGAGGTTTCATTTTCACAAAAACCTCTCCTATAGTTTTGATGAAAAAACCTGTAGTTACCTCTCTTTTGTTATTGTCTTGGATAGAAAAATGTTGGCCAAATACATTAATTTTTCAAAAGTACTCATTCTACCCTTATATCAATGAATTCAAATGGAAATTTATTAAAGCATCCCCAAAAGGATTTTTCACTTTTAATTAAAAAAAAATCCCCAAATTAGATTGAAAAGAATAAAGTTTTTTCTATAACAATGTTAGGTCTAGTGAAGTCTAAAAGTTCAAATTTGAAATTTTGAATTATATGGAAAGATGTCCTAATAAGTTGTAAAGGTCATTTCATACTTTGAAGTCTCCATTACTGGACAAATATGGAAGGTAACTTTAGGTTTTTGTGAAACAACATAAAAGTTTTTTGTTAAAGTGAAACCTCAGGGAGGTTATTATGATTTAGGGAGGTTTTTATACTTTACCTTTTTTTGCATTTGTTTTAATTTTGATCCTTGTTTGTCATCCTCATTTTCTTTTATTTTCTTTATATTAATTATGTATAGCGCATACGTGATCTGAAACATACTCTATGGTATCAATAGTGTTCTTTAACAGAAAGACAAAAAATACTATTTTACCCTTTATTCTTCTTCAATTTTTTAAAATAAAACAAGGAAAAGGAACAATAAATGTTGGTTCGTCAAAACCCTAACCACATTTATAGGGACACGTTTGGAGCTGGGCAAATATGGTTGACCCAATGCAGAGTTGTTAACTAGGTGTAGAGGGGTTGTCGAGCAAATCTATCACCGTTCAATCCAACTGAAAAATTCAGACCCTTTTGAGGAACAAATCTTCATGGCAGTGAATTTTACTTGATCGAGTGTAGAGTTGTTAACTGGTGTAAGCTTATATCCAAGGGGTTGAACAACATAGTGCAGACTACACCCTGACCCCCTTTTGAGGAACCCAACCTTCCTCGTCTTTGAGATGTCGTTGCAAAGTTGTTAACGTCATAACCCTGTTTCTAAACCTCTCAACATGAAATTATATTCCTTCCCACATGCAGTCTTAACAACGGTTACCTAGAGAACAGAAAGTCGGAGAACCAAATGCAGAAAGATAGTGGTGTTAAACAAATGGCACCTTCGAGACAGAGCCATAAAAATGCACTTGGAACACTGATCTTCTAGCCACCCAAGACAGAGCCATAGGGGGACCAGTGGCTAGAATCAAGTAGCTGCCTAGATCCAGCCCTACAAACCGTATAGAAGGGGGAAATGCTCAACTGTATTCATAGAAAATCCCCATACCGGTATCTTCCCTTTGATCACTTAAAATAGCATATATTTCTTCCTCCCTATAATTGCCAACGAAAGTAGATACTAGCAATGGTTCAAGGTGGGAAGATGGGTTCAGGTAGATGGCTTGGTGTTTGGGAGTACTTTTCGTTCAAGGGAGAAGCTAGAAAGAAACAAAACATATATGAGAAGAAAGAGAAGGCAGAAGCTGAATGTCGGAATGATAAACACTGAGGCTGTGCCACTGGGAGAAAGAGGGAAAAGAGAAGGGAGGGAATAAAAGAAACTGGAACTACTGGAACCTTCGTTGTTGGAACCGCCACTGCCAACCTTCACCGTTAGAACCTTTGGTGCCCAATATTAAACCCTAGAGCCCACTGCCAAATCATTTGTCCATCAT
The DNA here is from genome assembly GCF_056320005.1 of Nelumbo lutea. Taxonomy (NCBI): domain Eukaryota; kingdom Viridiplantae; phylum Streptophyta; class Magnoliopsida; order Proteales; family Nelumbonaceae; genus Nelumbo; species Nelumbo lutea. The sequence goes on from NC_142689.1 coordinate 4,112,042, forward strand.
TTTTTTCAAAGTTTTAAGAAATAACTCCTCCAATAAATGCAAATTCAAAGAGAGATGCAATTGTGGTAGTTTGGACTCTGGAGCGGACTCCATCTCTCGCCTCCTACACAGCAAAGCCATTGTCTCCTTTAAGAATTCTTGTATTGGTGAAAAAGAAAGCAAGAGAGAGAAAAAAGGGGAGAGGGGTGGGGTAAATTTGGGTTTTAAAAAATGTATACATCACGTGCGAATGAGTTTTGACGGAATATTAACGGACCTTAATGGTAAAAGTAGAGTTGATCAATTATTAGAAACAGTGAGAATTGCGTTAATCAATTTTCAAACAATAAGAATACACTAATCAATTAATTAAACCATAAGAATAGTTTAAGAAATTTACCCAAAAAGACTATACTGTGGAAACACATAAAAACCAATCAAAACCTAACCTAACCCATTTATTGGTATCATGTCTTTCAGGTACCATATACTGGAACTCATAGGAAAAGGAATCAATTAATGGGCCATGCTGTCAATGCAGAAATTGAAATGAATACATTTGACAATGTTGACAATTATTAAATATATCAAGTAATCTTTTTTCTTTTTTGGTGAGATATCAACTAATCATATTCCCACCAAAATATTGACAATCATCTCTTTAATTGGATCACCTTTCAGATGAGCATGTCCTACATTCATAAATACGGAATTGGTTTCTTCCCTTCCTAGCCTTTCATGTTAGGCCATATTTGGTTAAAATTCTGCTTCAAAAAGTCGGTATTTGATGAGTGAGTTTTGAGCCCAATTTTTGTTCTTTTCTAGTTTCAAAGGTTCAGTTTGAAAAGAGTATAAATATAAATATATACAGTATAAATACAAATCATATAAGATATAAGGTTTTACACTCTACATATTTGTACTTGTATTCCTTTTAAATTGAACCAAGAATCTATTCTTGAAGTGAATTTTGAGCCTAAAAGGGAATTAGTTCCTGCAATTCTCTTACATCTAAACTTCAAAATAATCCTTAAAATCCTAAATCTCTCTCTCTCTCTCTCTCTCTCTTTTATCTTGGTTGATTGTAGATTGGAATTGGAAGAGAATTTTCTTTTAAATAATTGAAGCTCCAAAAGTCTGGTTCACATTCAGATAGTGTCTGATACAGAAATATCTGCCCGTATTCCCTATGTGTGACTGCAATACTATGTGGGTTGACGTGGGCAGAGTTCTTATAGATAGGAGATCAGGACTCTTGATTGAATTGAATATGGCAATAAACCTAATGGATTGGCCAAACAGGATTTTCAGATTGACTATTGCACTACATATTTCAGTTCACCATCCAGTCGGTGTTTTAAAATAGTGTAATATATTAAACATAAGAACCCAGTTCGTTTCAGCAGTAATTAAAAAGCTAGTCCAGCCAATAGACTAAAATTATATTATTGTAAAGTTTGTGTTGGTTTTAGCTGGTACATGGCAAAACTTTTTGAGACCCTTATGCTGAGTTTGGTTTGAAGGAAAAAGCAGGGAAAGTACGGGAAAAGTAAGGAAACCTATACATAGATTGTAAAGGTTTCGTATCTTTCCTATCTTTGGTTTGAGGGAAATTATGTCCTGTTAAAACAAACAAAACTTTAAGGCACAAATATTATATAAGAGGAATGAATAAAAATGCATTCTTTAATTTGTGACCTTGTGTTAGGTTTTATAGAGGTACCAAACACAGCTGTAGGGTAGCCTAGTAATGTAAGCAATCTTTATTTTCTTAACCTATTTGTCATATGGAGGACTGATTGGGATAATTCTAGGGGATGCACACCATAGCCTTAAGCCTTGTTTGGCACATCTTTTCGTATGGTCTGTTGGCAATTTACAAGTTCAGCAAATCATGATTCGGTCATTTTCCGTTTGGTTTTCAGTAAATCTAGCTTTTAAAAGCCGATATGTTGAAAAAATGTGAGAAGCCTAAAACGGGTGATTTTTGGGAAGCTCCAAATGGAGATTTTGTGGTTTCTTTTTTTTTTTTTATTTGCCTTCACGTGGAAAGACATGCCTTAACCAAACGGGCTTTAAGTTACTCAAATCTTAATGCAAAAGCTTAATGTGTTTTTTGACTGTCATAACTACCTGAAGATCTTTCCAAAAAAAATTACCAAACGGCCCCTTAGTTTCTAGACTAATAATTTTCTTTTTGTTATTTAAAAATAATACTTTTGGGTTGAAACTTGTTTTTGGCAGTAATAGATGGTTAAGAGCATCTTTGGCACTCCCAACCAAGAAATATTGATATGGAAGATTCTTGGGTTGCTTTGCCATCTTCCCTAGATGACCTAACTAGCAGCAGATGCGTCCTTTATTCCACTCAATTTTGTTGAGTCAAATCTTTCTTATTTGGATCCAACTCTGAGATTCTGTTTGATCTATTTGCTAATGCTTCTTTAGTTATGCAACCCTTGGTTAGAATCTTATAACTTTTTTTTAGAGGTGTTGATGCCATATACCCAGATTCTACACACAAATGCCATTCCCTGCCTTTCCCTTGGATTCCATTTGGAAGGAGTATAAATATAGACATGTACTGTGTAAATACATACAAAATAGTATAAAATATAAGGTTTTGTGTTCTACATATTTGTATTTATACAATATAAATACATACAAAATAACACAAAATACAAGGTTTTACACTCTACATATTTGCATTTTTAGTCCTTCCAAACTGAGCCTTAAGAATAAAATCTCATTAATACTAAGTTTAATTCCCATTCCAGTTTTAATCAAACAGATTATGGGAATAGACCATTCCAATTTCAATTCTAGAAGATTCTGATTCCGATTTTAATTCCAATTCTGATTACAAATCAAATGCACCCTTAGCATCCATTCTTACAGTATAAGAATCCAATTGTACATTGGAAATATTTTTCTATAATTTAATATGTATATACCGAAGATATTTCCGATATGTGATCGACTGCTTTGCCAACAAAATTTTTGCTTGTAGGAAATCCGGGCTCATTTTTTTTTCTTCTCTCTCTCTTAATGATCTGTTGTGCTTGTGTCTAAAGATAACAGCTCCATTTAGGCCGTTCCCACACGGCTCCATCTTGCTTCTTTTAGTCTTTTTCACCTAATCAACTACACGATTTAAAGGTGGAGTTCGCTTTTTTCATTAGCATTTGAGAAAAGTCGGTTAATGACTCAGTGTAGTGCACGAGTTTTTAGGAATGTTGAAAACTCCATTTTTTAGCTGTTGGGTTAAGGATCGAAGGGTCTGACATCCGGTCTCATTTCCTGACCCGATCAAATAAGGGAGTCTTGCAACTCATGGGGCCGGGTGGTTCGACGGGCCGGGCCCTCGGACGGGCTTGAACATGTTTATAGGCCTGTGGGTTTAAATTCGGGCCAAAAAGCCCAGCCTGCAATAAATTCGAGCTGGACTCAAGTTTTGTCAAAATAACCCAGCCCGGTCCGACCTAAAATTAGACTTAAAATGAGTTATGTGATTATATCCATTTGAATAAATTTTTTAATTTAAGAATGTAAAACTGTGTTTTAAAACATAAAAGAAAGGGAAAAAAACCATCTTGTAGGCCCATTGTTCATTTAAATAGGAAAAAAAAACATATGGATTTTTAATTCTAATTTGAATAGGGAAAATTGTAGTTTTTTTTATTAGGTCAGGCTTCGGGCTCGGGCTCGGGCTTCGAGCTTTTTATCAGGGTCGGGCTCGGGCCTAGCGTATATTCCATTAATGATGAGTAAAAGCCCGACCTGGCCCATGATCAGGTCTAGTCCAAATGATAATCATCAGGAAGACCCAAATAGCTGAAAAGTAGGTCCTGTTTGGCACATCTTTTTGTATGCATTGTCGGTTTTTTAGAAGCCTCGTAGTTCATGCATGCATCTTCCTCTGTTTGGTTGGAGGAAGATCTTTCTATCAAAAGATCATGATTCGAAAAGATGCAAAAAGCTTGATTCAAGCTTATTTCGGGAAGCTAAAAATGGAGTTTCTCACATTTTTTGCCTTCCCATCTTCTCGTGAAAAGTTTGATTCGGGCTATGAAGAATTACTTCAATTAAACGATCTTTGAAATTTCAAGATCTTAATGAAAAAACTCACCCTATTAGATCTTCCAAAAAATACTTGCCAAACAACACCTAAAAAGCCTTGAATAAAGTTTTCGTCTTTTGTGTTTCAAATAGCCTTCCAATCCACATTTAATAGTCCATAGACCAAAATGCCTACTATACAATACCCTAAAAGCTCAATACATCCTTGATTGGGCTGCCAAAACATCTGCTTACTAAACAACCTTAATGTGAAAAATAAAATAAAATAAAATTTTGGCTCACCTTTTGAACCGTTTTTTCCATAAATAGTAAGGTAAATTTCTTAAACTATCCATTCGGTTTAATTAATTGATTAAGTATACACTATCCTTGTTGTTTTTGACAATTGATTAATTCTACGCTTACCGTCAGCATTGTTTTTAAAAGGATTTTAAAAGAAGAGGAAAACATTAATCATCGTCTCTTGTCCCAATTTCATTTTAAAACCCAATAATACCCGTCCCTTGTCCCAATTTCATTTTTTAAAGAAGAGGAAAACATTAATCATCGTCTCTTCCAACTCTCGACACAGCGGCAGCAAACTGGTATTAACCCTCTCCACCTTCGGCCAGGTCCCTTCCCCGATCTCTCTCTTCCTCTTCCCTCTCTCTTTCCTCCTCTTCTTCTTCTTCTATTCCTCCTTCTTCCTCTTCTTCTCCTTCCTCCATCTTCACGTCTTCCATTATTCATTTCGAACATAAATATCTGATCTCGTACTAGGGAGACAGAAAGCTTTTCAATCGTTGCATCATCGCTGGCTTTCATCTGACAGTCAACCTTCTTCGTTTCTGACTAAATTATGAAAACTAGGGTTCCAGCAATAAAACCTCACCTGATTTCTTCTTAGCCCTCTCCATATCATGGGAAGTCCATAGTCCAACTAAAATAGATGTTCCGTGATCTAGTTCCATCACTCCCAGCCCGAAAGAATGGCTATTTCCATCTAAGAGAAGGCCAAAAAAAAGGGAGTTAAATCAAGATCATAGGACAAAGATTACATGCTTTGATTGCAACAACAGGTTCCCATAACCATCGGTTGATTCGTCCCGTGAATATAAAAGGAAAAGGCATCTCTCTGATCCAACAAAAACACCATCTATTGTCCCAAACACTTGCCGGAAAGCAGAGCATATGGGCCCGTTAGCTCCCGATCTCACTCGACGGACTCGCTGATTCGGAGAAAGGAGAGCATATGGTCCCGTTAGCTCCCAAACTCCCCTTGTTCCTTTCTTTCTCCATATCTCATCACAGAAGTCCACAGAACGAGCTCGAACTCCACGTTTCTTCTCTGAACTGCAGGGGCTCTTCAAGACCTTCTCTTAGTGAACTTTTCTTTAGAAACTCTCGCATAAAACTCTCTTTTTTCTGTGATTTCTTTAACGTTTCTGCAACAGGGTTTTTGACGGCGAAAAACAAAGGGAAAAGGGATCAGGATTTCCTCCGTGGTCCGCCCCTTTCCCCTCTTCATTCTCCCTCTCCACCTCCTCAGGAGTTCACCGGAAAACCAGCCCAACTGAAATAATCCTTAGATTACAAATAGAGGGGTAAATAGTCTTTTTATCTTTGTTATTAGTGGAATATTAAGAAATAATAACCGTAAGGGAAATATTTATCAATTCTCACAAAAAGTAAAAGTAAAAGATAGTATTAATTAATTTTTAAACAATAAAGATAGTATCAATTAACTAAACTATAAGGATAGTTTAATAAATTTACTCTAGGACTTACAAGAGGGGCGAAACGAGTGGGATCTTGGGGAGCCATTTATAGTCCCATAAATGGTCACCGTCGGAAATGGAATTGGAATTGAAATTTATTGAAGTGGTCTATTCCTCCTTTGGCTGTTTTGATGAAAATTGTATTTGGGATTGTCTGTTTTGATGAAAATTGGAATTGGAATTGTTCTATTCCCAAGAGAAGGGAATGGCCATTCCATCAGAAATGGGAATGCGATTCTAATCCTATCCAATCAAACGATTGAATACTAGATCCTAATTCTTACGAACCAAACGGAACCTAAAATATTTACATCGTGGGCATTTCATGGATTTTAATACTCCGGGTCGAGAAAACCCAGTTTCTGCTCTCAACTATCCGCAAACGTGCCACCGTCGTGGACGTGGCCTCGTTGGTCGGCGTGTGTTTTGCGTTGCGTCCAATCTCCACGAGCTAAATCACTGGCCGGTTCTCCGCAACATAAAAATGTTGACTTGTTCAAAATCGAAGGGTTACGATGAAACGAGTGTTTTATACGACGAAGACTCACTTTTTACCTAAAAACAGCACCGTCTCTTTACTTGACCGATGATTATCTCTCTGATGAAAAGGCTATTATGTGCTGAACACAGTCGATGATTTTGGCAGAAGTCAAGCAATCAAACGGTCGTGAAGCCAAAAAATAATCAAACGGTCGGATAAATTGGCGGTTAACGGCCATCGATGCGATGCTTCCATACTCTGTATGTCGTAACCTACACATAACAACAATAATGAACGAAATTTCTTTTGAAATTCACGGGCGCGTGCAGAGAGAGAAAGAGAGAGAGAGAGAGAGAGAGAGAGAGAGAGGGGAAGAAAGGAGAGGACCTGAACAAAGCTGCGGCGAAGGAGAATGTGTCTGGTTCTATAAACTAGCGTCTCTTCTTCTTATAGACGTATCCTGGTCGGCTGTGGCTTTCTTCAATCTCTTCTCTCTCGCTCATTTTCTTTTTCAATGACATCATCGATATCTGTCTGAGAATTTCAAATGGGTATCGGTGAAATCGTCCTGGATCCATGGGAGAAATATTTCCATTGAAGTGTTTCCGGTTATTCGACCTGAGTTGAACAATCTTTGCTTCTTTTGATGTATTTGATTATCTTCGAGAACGAGGTTCGGTATGGGAGGATATCCAATTGGCTTCTGAGTATTCTCATGCTATTATCTCTGCCTTTCCAACAAAAAGCTTTCTCCTTCTGTCTACCGAGAGATAGATGGGATAAAGAGTTTGCAAAGTTACAGGCCGGTTAACTTAACTGGGGTTCTTCCGGTATATATTTATATCGGTGGATAGATCGTTTTGGTTGCGTTTCTGGTGCATGTTTGTTTGTGATTTGAGCCTTTGAGATGGGTTCTTCTCAAGGATCTGCCTTGTCCACCAATGTAGCGGAGTTTGTTGACAAGCCGTCTGCGCGTGGGGAGGTTTTCCTTGTTGATTGTCTGCCTACGTATGTCAAGGAACTAATTGCAGGAGGCGCTGCCGGAGCATTTTCTAAGACTGCAGTCGCGCCCTTGGAGCGGGTTAAGATACTATTGCAGGTAAACATGACCTCTATGTGTTAAGTATTAGTTTTTTTGGCCTTCTCCCTATTTTAGACAATTTATTTGTCTAATTGATTGATTTGTATTAGGTTGTCATTCGTTTATCTGGATCAATTTTTAATTATTATTAACTGACTTGTGTATTAGATCGGGGGTCTGGCAGTAATGTTTTCTGATAGCTTTTCGTGGAAATTTAATATTTTGTTCACCTATGGCCTCTTCTCTTAATTCGCGTAAAGTTATCAACTGTTGTAGATTTTTTGTGATAAATACCGTTTCTTAGCTTAACCTTATTATTTTGCATATATCCTTTTCTAATCTTTCGATTCAGCTCTCTTGTAGCAAATGTTGTGATCGGATTTGCATTAAGCTGTAGAATGTCCTGTTGTTAGCAAGGATTTCTCTTAGAAGCCTCAATATTCAACTTGCAGGCTAAGTTTGTTGAAATATCTGGTGTAGACAATTGACGGGGTTTTCTGATGAGGATTTTTTTTTTATGAATGTTCTGATGAGGATTTTATATGATCCAATTCCTGCGTTTACTTGTTCTATTAGATTTATCAGTTGTTTACTCCACCCTTCCCCCAACAATGACTATGTATATTCCTTCTAATTACATGCAATTCTTTTATCTGCAAAATAACAGACAAGGACGGAAGGGTTTCAGTCACTTGGGGTCTTCCGATGCTTAAAAAAGTTACTGAAGCATGAAGGCATATTAGGATTTTATAAGTAAGTTTTGAAATTAAAGAAGTTTTTTATGTTGCAACATTATTCTAGATTGCACTATAGTTAGGTATTCTTGTTTTATCTTTTCAGAGGAAATGGTGCAAGTGTTCTACGGATAGTTCCATATGCAGCATTGCATTTCATGACATATGAGCAATACCGATGTTGGATCTTGAACAACTATTCTGTCTTAGGAACAGGCCCTTTCATTGACCTTTTAGCTGGTTCGGCAGCTGGAGGAACAGCAGTTCTCTGCACTTATCCCTTAGATTTGGCTCGAACAAAACTGGCTTATCAGGTGATTGATACACATCATTTTGTATATTAGATAAGCTTGTTTTTAGTATTTATGCTATTGAACTCAGTATTTTATGTTGTGCAGTTCTTGTCAATGACTTAAGGTGTTATTTCCCTCTCATCTGCTTGATAGAATTGTATTTATGCATCTCATATTATTATTAATGGTACTTATGAAAATAGGTTAATAAGGTTGTAAGTAGTTGTGCATGTATATGTGCATTAGTTCAACCCATCACTTATAATATTATTGTGCTGTGCTTTGGAGCAATACCCATGTTTAGGTTTCCTTGCTTCTTATTTGAAATTTTGTCATTTTTAATGGCCCTTGAATAATTTGTCTGAGTGCAGTCCTATGACTGCCAACCTTTTTCTTTTTCTTTTCAATTTCTTTTCTTTTCTTTTTTTTTACTTCTCATTTTTTTGGTAGATCTGAGTCTTGTATGTGTCGTTGGATTTCCATGCTTTCTGATTTTTAGAACTTGTAGTATCTGGCTAGGCCTTGGCGATGCTGCAGGTAGCAAAATCTACTGTGGGTAAAGAGTGCTAATTCCTTGGTGGATACACTTGACTTGCAAAACAATGGGTGGGGGGAGAAAGTCTATTTGGGGCTTTGTTGTAATTGATCTTTGTCTTGGGGAGAGTTAAGAGTATCTACCTCTCCCATGTACTTTATTGTATCTATTTTTTTCTCATTAATGAAATTGCAGTTATTGATAAAAAAAAAATGCTGCAGGTAGCAAATTTTGTGTTGCAGGCAGCAAAAAAAGTTGATTTCTCACTGAGAGGGAGGGAGGGAGAAAGAATGCCATTCATTTTAGAGATGACGATTTTTCTTAGTCACTCCACAATTAGCTTTGTTGTGCCCTATAAAACCACTCATCCTTATAGCAAGCTGCTGTAGGAAGTTGTAAGGTGGCCAACATTGTACTTCCAGGCAATTGCATTCTCCATCAATTTTTCCATTTCTCTTTTAACATTCTTCTTGCTGAAGATAATCTATAAACATTTTGTTTTAAATAAAATTTCTTAGTTTCTCATAAGATCCCATCTATCATATCTAACTTTATAATGGTAAATTGTTTGATGCTACATGTGAAGTCTCTTTATTTAATTAATAATATAAATTGAAATAGGAAATGAAGTGTAGCTTGGAAAATATAAAGCAAAATAATCTAGCACCTCATTTATCTTTCCAAGAACTTATGCAACCTATTAATGAAATTTTAGAAAATAAAATTTTTAGATTGGTAAGTTTTGGAGAATTGTTTCACATTGTTCATTGTTGTGTTCACAAGTCTAATCAAAGTTGAAATATTGAATCACTTACCCTGGTTTAATAGAATGTAATAGAAAAAAAGCACTTTGCTAAATAGATGGACTAAGCATCTGGTGTTTTTTAGAACTGTAAGATGCATACAACAAAGGCAATAATTAAGTAGAAATAAAATTTGAAAATTTACAATTCGGGGGGGGGGGGAGGGGGAGGTTCCTACTTTTTTCTTGTGTGAGAGCACAAGAATCTTGCTGATGTGAGAATAAGGCAGCAAATTGTATCCATTTCTCCAAAATCCAAATTGAAATTCAATTTGGTTAAGGGTGATTTGAGTTCTATGCATTTATAGTTGGGTTGGATATTCCAACTATAAATGCCTTTCTCAGAAGTGGAAATCTGGTAGCTGCAGTGAGTAATCTGATCTCAGATTGGGTTCTACAGCTTCCAGAGTTTGATAAAGTGAACAAAGCTGATTTGTTAGAAAACTTTTGGAGTACTCTTGAGCTGCATCCCTGTAATGAAGATTTATTTTCAGTTTGAGTGGTGTATCTTTGTTTGGTTTGTTAACTTGACAACCAAATGACTTGTATTGTACCTCTTTTTCAGTTTAATGAAAATTTTCTATTGATCCTTCAAAAAAGAAAAGTGGAAATCCGGCAGGTGGTGAAGAAGCTAAACATTGAAAAATCCCCAGGTCTGGATGGGTTTATCAACTTTTTTATAAGAATTGTTGGGAGGTGGTTAGGGGTGATCATTTCAGCCCGACCCGCCTTGGAAATTCCAGGCTTGAGACTAGGTTTTGTGTTCAGGCTTGGCTTGGGCCCAGGCCTGCAAATTTTAGGGTGGGCCTGGGCCTAATACATCAAGATTCGAGCCCAATCCGGCCCACATTTATTTAAATATATGTATTTTATACATAATTTATACATAGGTACGTATGTTATTTTATGTTATATATTTTGTGTAGAATTACTATAATATGTTATTTTATATTATATAATGTATAAAATAAAATTATATGCCATTTAACATAAAATATTATATGTATATATATAAAATATTATATATATACATAACATAGGCCCGGAATCAGGCCCAGCCCAGCCCATGATCACCCCTAGAGGTGGTGAAGGAGGATATGCTGAAAGCCTTTTAGGATTTTCTTCAGAATGCTTCATTGGAGAGGAGTCAAATGCAATCTTCGTGTCTCTTATTCTGAAATTAGAAGGCACCACAAACATTGAGGATTTTAGGCCAATTAGTTTGTTGAATAGCTTTTATAAAATATTGGCAAAGGTGCTGGCAGAGAGGTTGAAAAAGGTAAACAATTTGTATTTGTGCTTGGGCGTCAAAACGTTGGATAGTGTTTTGGTGACCAATGAGCTGATTGACTCTAGAAAAAGGGAGGGGAAACCTGGGTTGATCTGCAGGCTTGGCTTGGAAAAAGCCTATGCTCATGTTAGCTGGATATGCTTAGATTTCATGCTTGAAAGAACAAATTTTGGTCAGAAATGGAGAAACTGGATTAAGGTTTGCATCACTTCCCCTAAATTTTTCATCCTTTTAAATGGGCAATCAACTGTTTCTTTAAGAGCTCTAGGGGGCTGAGGCAAGGAGATCCTCTCTCCCGACCTTGTTCATCTGTCTGATGGAAATCCTAGCAAGTTTTATTCATCAGGTGGAGGAGCTGGGGATTTGGGAGGGACTTGTAGTGGTCCCTGGTGGAGAAAGAGTGCAAGTCATCCAGTTTTCCGATGATATTCTGTGCTTCATTGATGCAAAAGCAGAGTAATTAGAAGTGTTGTTGGGTGTTCTAAGCTCGTTTGAAGTGGTGGCAGGTTTAAATGTCAACTGTTGTAAAAGTAGCCCAGGCCCAATGGGAAATGTAGAGAACATTGATTCACTGGCTGAAGTTCTTGTATGCCAATTGGGTTATCTGCCAACTAAATACCTGGGCCTCCCTATGAGGGTTAAATGCACCTTGACTCTTATCTGGGATCCAGTTCTGGAGTGCCTTGAAAAAAAACTCCCATCCTGGAAAGTTAATTACTTGTCTCTTGGATGTAGGATCACCCTCTTGAAGAGCTTTCTCTTTAACCTGCCTTCTTTCTACCTGTCCCTGTTTCCAATTCTGGTGAAAGTGGCTGAAAAAATAGAAAAATTGCAGAGGGATTTTCTGTGGAAGGATTGGCAGGAGGAAAAAAAGATCTATTTAGTTAAGTGGGATCAAATTTGTGTTCCAGTTGCGAAGGAGGACTGGGGATTAGGAGGCTGAAGGTTTTTAACATTGCTCTGCTTGGGAAGTGGATTTAGAGGTTTTGGGTGGAAAGGGGAAAGTTGTGAAGAGACTTAATTGCTGCCGTGATCGGATAGAGGAGATTGGATAACTACTACTTCGTTGCCCTCCTTGGGGTGCTCAATTTGGAGGAAAAACTATGGACATTCTCTCAACTTTTAGTAGAGGCCTTAGTCCTTGGTGTAGCAACCATTCTCTTTCAGAGTATTCCCACTGTTGTTTCCGATTGCTGAAAATCAAGATGCAGTAGTGGCAGACTGCTATGAGTATAATGGGCCACTCCTTTTATATGGGAACAAAGAGAGACATAATGTTTACATATCAATGTTATTAATCATGTACTCATACCATGATAGGCCTACCTTTCCGGATGCATCAGGGGGAATTTCTCAAATAAGTATTTGGGTGCATTATGTTTCCATAAAATCACAAGTATAAGCACAATGAACCAACTTCTATCCACTATTTCCATGTTTTTTGGGAGTGAGAAACTGAAACTGCACTGCAAAGTCAAGTTTTAATTAATTTGCCTTTTTCGAGCATGCTAATTATAGTTTCTATTCGTTTCATGGTTTTATAGGTGATGGACAAGAAGGCAACTTTCAGAAATGGTGCGAGTAGTTATCATGTTCAACTTCAACCTCAATATCATGGGATAAAGGATGTTTTCAGAAGTGTATACAGGGAAGGTGGAATCCATGCCTTATATAGAGGTGTAGGTAAGTTTCTGCCATATCTTAGTTGTTGTGTTTGAATCCACATCATCACAAATTTGCTATATTTCTTCTACTTTCACTCTCTTTTCTTTTTTTCCTTTTTTTTTTGACATGTATAGTTTCATTCTCCTCTCTGGTCTTGTCAATTTGGATCTGGTGCAAAAACAAATGTGCGAACCTGGATATGTGACCAATCACAAGTGAACATGCTTGTGTTAACAGTAGTAGATCCTGTGCAGTCAAAGACATGTTAGCAATCTTTGCTAACATTCTAGCGACTTTCTCTGCAATGTTATGTAATCATCTATTTAATACTGAATGAGACATACTTTGAGCAGGTCCAACGCTCATTGGCATCCTTCCTTATGCTGGTCTTAAGTTCTATATATATGAGGAACTCAAGAGACATGTTCCCGAAGAACACCAAAAGTCCATCATAATGCGCCTATCGTGTGGAGCTCTAGCAGGGCTGTTTGGACAGACCTTCACATACCCACTGGATGTGGTGAGGAGACAGATGCAGGTATTGCACACTTTTGCTTTTCTAATATACTCAACTAGTATATATCCTTAATTTTATTCTGTTAGTTATCCTAAATCTTCAATGTTCTAGCAAGAGAGCAAAGTAATAATGGATTTGTCGGTGAAGGTTTGAGCCCAGTACCAACAAAAGTTGATGGTATTGGTTGGATAGAAGACAATGGTCCCAATGTTATGGCAGTAATTATGTTGTGTGTGCTGAAGGTTAGAACCAACAATTGGTAATTCAAATTGGTGGAGGGTGGTTGGTTTGAGTCCCTTAAAAAGATGGATCCCATCCATCTAATTCAACAGACCCAACAGTTTGCATGTCCCAATATATTGCCATGCAGTTGGGAACCTTTGCACCCAGCACGTACCTTGGGTACCAGCTCCACCTTGTTGAGCTCATTGACATATTCTGAGTATTCTCCTCTTTGAGTTATTAACACAATGATCTTTCAGATCCAGAGTCTTCAACCATTAAACCAAGGAAGCCATCCTAGGTACAGGAGCACAGTGGAAGGGCTTACTACCATTATCCGTAACCAGGGATGGCGACAGCTGTTTGCTGGCCTAAGTATCAACTATTTGAAGGTAATGATTGTAAAATACTCCTTTGCCCCAAACTATTTTGCGTGGCCATTTTTTGACAACTGTGTATTTGGTAAAATCTTTGATAAACAAGTCTTCTATTCTCGTCAAGATGAAGAATACCCCTGTTTTATTAAATTTCTTCAGTTTTCTTAATGCGAATTGGGTTTTTCCTTTAAATGGTGGATTGCCAAATGCCATTCATGGAAAAATGACTTCAGTATGACCCATGTATCTCAAGTCCCAACTCCAAAATAAAGCTTTACAGCTTGTGTTGATGGTAATGGAGGTTCACTTAATGTAGCGTATTCCCGAACTTCCAGAACATATGGAAGTTGAAACCGTATTTTTTATCTTATAAGGTCTAATCTAACATCTAACCAGTAAAATTTTGTGAAGCCAGTAAGGTGATTGACAATTTTTTTTTTTTATTTTCTGTAGATTGTTCCTTCTGTTGCAATTGGTTTCACTGCATATGACATGATGAAGTCTTGGCTTCGTGTTCCACCAAGACAGAAGTCTGTATCAGTATCAGCTACATGAAGGCGAAGCATTCTACTAAAAATCCTATTACACATACCAGTCAGGCCATCTGGGAGTTGAAAGAACTGCCTGAAAAATCATCCCCTGCTTAGTTATCAACCGTACATCATATGCACATGGATGGTCTTGAACAGAACCACAGAAAAAACTGGGGCTGGAAAATGCGTTATTTTATTTTTAGATAGCGGCAAACTTTTTTTTCTTGTGCCTTTTCCTATTTCTTTCTGTAAAATTTTTAGGAATACATAGTTCTTCAAATGAAATTGGTGGCAGTAGAGCATATTTTAGAGATACATGTTAGGCAATCTGTAGTCCATGAAATCAAGATTTGATAAAAAAGCAAATATTTTTCCAAAATATGAAAATGTATGCAAGGAAAATGACATCCAATAAGTCATTCTCCAAGATGATACTGGTCATTTTAGATTCATGTCCTGGTGCAGTGCTCGTAGTTCTCATTATTCAACAAAACAGTGAGATGTAATTCATTTTCCTCGTATTTTTTGGCTTCATGATTTCATGGGACTAGACGACGGGGGATTGCCTATGAAAAGCTATATCGGATATAATGAAAAGCTGGTTTTCCTCAGCAGACAATCTTGAATTGAAAGGAACTAGGATACTTGTTAATATTTTCACTTGAAAACATTTTGATTTCGATGAACTTCCGTAAATGATACTTCACACTTGTATTTATGGTCTATGGCACGAGACCGGATCTGCTGCTCACACCTGGCGCCTCACATGCACATCCTACCTTTCATTGGTATTCACGGAGGATATTCCAAGTGCACGGTGGACGTGCGTGTGAAGCGCCCATTTGTGAGGAGCAGATCCCGCCACCTCGAATACAGAGAAAAAGAACTCATATAGTCTATCTTCTCTCACATAAAACAAAAGAACTAGTGGCTAGAGCACTCTTAATGAAATAGGTAATCATTTTACCAAAAAAAAAAAAAAAAGGTAATCCTACCAGGCCTCCAGCAAAAGTCCTAATCCCTAAGCATTGTTTTTAAGCTGGAAATCAATATGGGTCTGTAATTTGTACAGGGAGATGAGATGATATAAAGAAATAGAAAAATAAAGATGGGTAGCTCTATGAGTGAAGCATTATGGGTTGAAGAAAGATGTCCCACACTTGCATTTCCAGCCCTCCGGCTCATAATTGGCATACTGGGCACCAACACGATCGGTGGTTGTGGGCGTTTGTATGGCTTGACATGGAGAGCATCCTCCACACTTTCCCACACAGCTTGGTGGCCTGGACCCCATTGTGCTCAACCCTTTATAAGCTACTTCATTCATCAATCTTCCCTCCTTGCTTTTGAATTCCTTTAAAAGAAACAGAATCAGATGAGTATGTATTCAGGAAAACCCATTTGTGTGTGTTTGTGAGAGAGAAAGAGATGACTTTTAGTTATACCTGTTGTTTGTGCAACGTAGCTTGTAAAGATGCTGGACTTTGGCCTGTGATTGACCAAGAATAGAAGACCAGTTAAAGTTGTTGTAACATCAAAGAGAAAATGTTTCAACTTTCAAGTAGGTGTTCCGTAAGAACTTGATTTTCCCTCAACTTTCTGCTGCACTTATTTTCTATCAGACCAATCATAGGCTTCAGAAAAAGTTGTGGGAAAAAAAAAAAAAACACTTATCAATGAAAGGTGCCGAAAGTTGAAACTAACCTGGGCGACGAGCACCATCATATGTTGCAAAAGGCCTGCCGGTTGCAGAAACCCAACTCACTATCTGCAGAGTCGCTATTACAACAGACCAGATTCTTCTCTTTTGCTCCTTAGAAACCCGCATGATGATGTTGAGGATGATAAATTGATACCGTGTCTCTCAGAGAGAGAGAGAGAGATTTGAATAACTCACAGTTCAACAGCGAAATATGATAGCTGATGATGGGTATGTTAGAAAGTCGAAGGGTCTACTATAAAACAATTTCCTAGCTCAGAAAGCAATCAGGAAAACATCTATTTATTGATTCATTTTCTAACAGTTTTTCTTTCAGTTCCCCAGCAAGATTTTGCTTTACAAACAAGTTATCCTTCTTTCTTGTCAACGAGTTTAAAATCACCCAAATCTTCTCTTTTGACAACTCACTCGAACACCATATGATTAATCGGTTTTCTCTGTAGTCTGTCCCTCTTCCTCTCTTCTCACTTCATACACTCTGTTGTCTTTTCGTTGAGCAAAGGCTAACCCTCTCTCACTCTCTCTGCTCACAACCCACAAGTATATCCAAACTTGTACCGTTTGAGGTGGTCCCTTGGCTCTGGAAGACAGTTCTTTTTTGGGACTTAAAGCCTATAGAATCACCCCTAATAATAAATAGCTAGGCTGCCAAGTTTGCAGGAACCTTTACAGCTGAATCTTCTGATAATTTCTATTCCTTTTGAAGGAAAAAAGAAGATGCTGTGAGGGAGAAACCAATTATAAAAAGCAGATATGATGCAAAAGATTATGAGAAATCCATCAAAAGAAAGGAAAAGGGTTTGCCACACACAGACAGGTTGATGCATGGGGACTAGTTGGATGACAGCTTGATGAACAAGGACCATTCTCTATCTCTTGGATAACCTCTCAGCTTTTGGGCCAGACTGATAAAACAACAGCAGAAGATTGACTGTTTTTAGACACAGCAGTGTACATGACTGTACTATATAACTATCTTCTATTAATTTTTGGTTTACTAAGCAATAAATGATCCCATTTGTTTGGGTGAGATGGGATCCTGGGAAGCAAGCTTGGCTGGAAAGGGAAAAGATATTTACTATATTCAGGGGCTCTACTCTGGGAATTACTTGGAGAAGATGAGCCAATTAAGTTTTCCTTTTCGTGATAATTATCTTCTGTTAGAAAATTTAGTATCCAGAATAAACAACATGAACTGAGAAGTTTCATGAGTGTAATCATCCATGGTGGGGCAAAAGCTAACGGTTCATCAATCAAACAGACCGTGTATGTATCTCGAGCTCCGATAGAAGATTAAGTCAGTGATGAGCAGATATATGAATTCATTTCATTGTAGGTAGAGGTTTGTCTTGCGTATAGGTTGAGAATTCAGAGCTAGAGAGACAGTAAATGGAATCCTACCTCTCTCTTTCTCTCCTCGGAAGATGTTGTAAGGACTTGCTACTATCAGCAGTAGTCATCATACGGTAATAAATGAAAAGAGAAAGAAGGCCTCTGCAAACTGCAACAAAAAACAGACGTATATACACAAACCGAGGTGACCCAGTGTCTGCACTGCACCACCAGAGAGAGAGAGAAAGAGAGAGAATAGCAGGCTGGTCATCTCGAACTTGTCACCTTGAACCAGTGTGGTCATTTGTGTTACTGTTTCAACGCTACACAAGCAAGGAATTAAATTAGAGTTCGCATCAACTGGGGCTCGTTGGGTGATCTAAAACCTTAGTATACTGGGCCTGGGGCTATGGTTTGATCAGTCGATTTGATTGCTCTACTCATCTACTGGGCATTGGCTACTGCATTGCATCGCAATTCGCAAGGATAAGCCCACAAATTTGGTTCTAGATCAGATTTTACATTTACAATTAAGGCTGCTTTGATTGCAGGTAGAGAGAGAGGGCAAAGGGGAGACTGATGATTTCCTCGGAAACAAACAATTTTCGTAATCCCTGGTGTTTGATTCAACTTTGAGGTTAAAGTTCAACCTGGATCACTGAGAAAAATGAAACAAACTGACGAAGTTCTCCAGCCAAGAAATGGCCAACCAGCTCAACCCACACTATAGAGAAATCAAATGAAATCAAACAGAGATTTCATGTGAATAAAATAAAAGAGAGGAGAGGAGGAAAAAACATTGTACCAGCAGTACCAACAATATGAAGCCTTTCTGTCTTTTCCTCTTCCGGAACTGGAAGCACACCTTAGCAACAGTATCCTGAAATCCACTGATCAATGACAAGTACAAGATGGCAGTTTCACAATCCAGTTTTGAAAGTTTCGGTTGACACAACCGCCCTGTCTTTATGCAGACGAATGGGCTACACCAATGGACAAAAGGATGTACTTTTTTTTGTCTCTGGTCTGTACACCAAACCCCGAAAACCCAAATCTCCACCCCCAAGGGCTCAAACCCAACTTAGCACTTAGGGTGCAAATGTATCTGATCCGGTCCGGACTCCATATAATTTTTTATAAAAAACATGTAAGTGGAAAAATGTTTGTATTTTTTTTTTCGTTTTTTTTATATAAACTATTATGTTTTTAATATACTAGCAGGGATCCCTGCAAGATTTGTTAAACAATAGGAACATGTAAGAATATATAATTATCTTATATATCATTTTTAATAATTATCTATATTTTACATATCATTTTTAATATTTTTTATAATATAAAAATAACAATAATTAATTTTAGATGGGGTTGTTTATCAAACTTAGGGAAGGCAATTTTCCCCACTTTCCTGGTCCCCGTGGGGATTTGCCTCAAATGAGGCGGGGATGGAGATGATTTCCCCCCTATGGGGACAGAGATAGGGAAATTTTCATCCCCGTTGGTGGGGATGGTGCAAGGATGGGGAGAACTCCTTGCACCGAATGGACTCCGCCCCCCGTCCCATGGGATCCCCGCTAATATATATTATTTATACGCATACATTTTATTTATTATATATGCACACATATGTCTGTATGTTAATATTTTTAAAAATATAGTTGAATATGTTTGAATCTTTTCTAATAGTATTGTAAATTTTAATTAGTTTATTTTTACTTTTTAAATAAAATAAAAAACAAAAACATAATGGTTGACATTATAAAGAATCATGGGGATGGGGATCCATGCGGAGATAGGGATGGGGATAACTTTGTCCCTGTTAGCGGGGATGGGGACAGGCTCCTCGTCCCCACCCCACCCCGTTGCCATTCCGAATCAAACTTATGAAACTAACCAATTCAATTTCTAGTATTTCACTTGGCATTGGTCCAACAATTTCTCAACTCGACTAGGTTGGATCAGTTTTGCTTTGGCCATTTGTAAACAAACTAAAATCAAACGACCCGACCATAGATATGTATTAATATTTTATATTTTAAATATATTTTTAATATGGAAAAGTGGGAAAATCCCAATATTTCATAGGCTCAAATAGTTTATAGCATAAATTTAATTTAAATTTTTTTAACGATGGCATTGTAATTTTTTTAAATTTAAATTTAATTTTTTAAGTTTAAATCTTTTGAATCGACCGATCAAACCAAAAATTAACCCCAAACTGATATAACCTAAGTGACCAACCCCCCAACCTGACCAGGTTGATTTGGTTGGCCAAATTTAAAAAGCTAAATAATAGTAGCTTAAACTCCAGTAATTATTGAAGATTTTCTATTAAATAACAAAACAAAATAGATTTATATATAATTATTGAAAATATATTTATCACAAAAGGCAATAGATAATTATTGAAATACAATAAATATTAATTTTAGTATAGATAATATATAATGAATAAAGATTAAGTTTTTAAAATTATTATTAATAAACAATAACTATTTTGAATGTTATTTTGTAGAATTATTAGTTGGTACAAATGAAATTAGTTATTTACAATATTATTTATTTATTGAAATAATATCATTATTTAAATTTTAAAATATTATTTACTTGTTGATTTTAATAATCCATCAAATTATAGTACTATTAATACATAATTTTGTTATTTTAACTATTTAAAATATAGTTATGCTAAATATGTCATTATTTAAAATATTTAGTTATTTAACTAAATATTTAAGATCTTAATCTATTTATTTAATTGAAAATTATTCAATAACTATTTAAAATATATTATTAATTGATTTAAAATATTAATTTTAATATTTTGTTATTGAAATATTTAAATAATATTTCATTTTTAATGTTAGATTTTTTTTTATTTGAATAACATTTAGATTGAATAATCCAGAAAAAAAAATCATAATTTATATTGTTTGTACATAATTTAGTAATGAATTTTGTAAAAATGTATAATTATTAATAATATGAATATTATTAAATTGATTATAATTATTTTTGTCTTTTTAATAAATATTTTAAAGTTATTGTATAATTTTGTTAGAATATTTAAATAATTCTATTTTTTTAATTCAAACTTTCTTTAGATAGATGTAGATAAAAAGTGGGGGAGAAGATAAATAAGAATTAGAGATAATTTAGGTGATAAACTCTTTACTAAATTAGAGATAACTTAGGAGAAAGTTGGGGATAGTGGGGGAGGTTGTTTAGGAGAAATTTTAGGATATTAGATTATTTAGGTTATTGGAATGTGGAGAGAGAGAGAGAGAGAGAGAGAGAAGAGAGAGAGAGAGAGAGAGAGAGAGAGAGATTTTTTGGGGAAAGTAAAGTTTCTAATTGGTGGTTTCGAAAATGACATGGATTAAAATTTTCAGAAATTAAATCACATAAGATCATATTTGAATGTCGGACATATCTATAATTTGTATTATCAAATTTCCGATATATCTTGATTCGAATTTGATCCGATCTGATTGCATCCATAACCCAAACTAAAACCAGGTAGGATTTATGATTCGATCCCCAAGTCTCTGTTATTACCCATTATTACTTGCAAGAGACTTCACCAATTAGCTATTTAGGATTCTCCCAATCTATACTACTTTAAAAAGCACAAATAGCCTTAAGAATATTTCTGTAATTTTCTAAGGATAAAATTTACCCCT
Organism: Nelumbo lutea; assembly: GCF_056320005.1. Classification (NCBI taxonomy): domain Eukaryota; kingdom Viridiplantae; phylum Streptophyta; class Magnoliopsida; order Proteales; family Nelumbonaceae; genus Nelumbo; species Nelumbo lutea. The sequence continues at coordinate 4,133,124 of NC_142689.1, forward strand.
CTATATTTAAATTTATTGATAAAAAATGAAGGCAAATAGGATAATTGGTTATTGATATTAAATGAGTTGAAAAGAGGTAATTTTAAGATATTCAATTCATTCAATTCATTCTCATTAAATCCAACCTTTAAGGTATTAACTTTCATTTACATTCATTGAATCATATATTTAAGGCAATTTTGTTTCTTCTCATCATTAAATTCTATTAATTAAATTCATATGTACTAAATTAATAATTTCAATAACATAAAAACTTATACTTTTAAAATCTACTTGAAAAAATAGTATTTTCATCTAGGTGATGGTAAGAAATTAAACCACTTTGGGTCAAAAGGGTCAATCCATGTTGCTACAATTAAATCATAAAATTCAAATTAAATAAAATGCATAAAAACATAAAAAATAAAAATTTTGAGAACATTTTTTACATCATATATTTGACATATTAAACAATAATAAGTATGATAAATAAGTAAAGTTTTTATTAATTATAGAAATGGAATGTAAAATCTATTTTTATACTATTAAAATTAATGTTGTAGATTTAATTAGTAGAATTTAACAATAATAAGCATGATAAATAAGAAATATTTTTATTAATTATGGAAATGAAATGTAAAATTTAAAACCAATTGGAAATAAAACCATTTTCATATTCTATCTCATTAAATCCTATATTTAATATATATTATTTCTCATCATTAAATTCTACTAATTAAATCTAGAACATTAATTTTAATATTATAAAAATAAATATTTCAAAAATTTGAAAACAATACCATTTTCTTTCCTCTTAGTGGTGGGTAAACAATTAAACTATTTAGGGTCAAATGGGTTAATAAATAATGCTATAATTAAAAAAAAATTAAAATAAATAAAATATATAATACAAAAAGAAGAATTGGGCATATCTTTAATATTGTATATTCATTATACTAAACAAAAATAAGTAAGAAATATAAGTAGTAGTTTTATTAATGATGATAATGGAATACCAAATTTAAAATCAAATTAGAAATGAAATGATTCCATAGTCAAATAATACAGCTTTAAAAAATATAAAATAAACAAGAATAACAAAAATAAAAAAAAAAAGAGAAATTTTGGGCACATATCTAATGTTATATATTTATAAAAATTAAAATATTAAATACATCTCTAATATTATAAATTTATTATATTGAGCAAGAATAAGAATTATACATAAGAAATAATTTTGTCAATGATGGAAATGTAATACAAAATTTAATGTCAACCTATAAATCAAACTATTTTCCTTTTTGGTAGTGGGTTAGTGGTTTGGGTCAAATGGGTTGGTTTTGATCAATTTACAAATGGCCAAACCGAAACCAACCTGACCTCTCGAGTTAGTATAATGGTTGAATTGAAGCGACCTAAAATAATAGAAAACATACTAACTTGGTCAGGTTGGTCAAATTAATCGGTTTGAAAATTATAATTATAAAAACTGAAATAGAATGATAATTATAAAAAAATAAAATAAAATAATTTAAGAGTTAACTTTTCCAAAATTATAATAAAAAACTGAAAATTATAAAAAATGATTTATTTATCTACGTTAAATGACTTGTATGTTTCATTTTATAATTATATTTAAAATAAAATAAAACAATTACATGCCAAAAATGAAAACTATTTACCATTTGAAAAAATAAAAATTTCAAAAATTAATAAAAATTGAAAATTATAATTGGTATAAAGATGGGAAAACCTCACTGAAACCGAAATTTTAGTGAGGCTGCACCTGTTCCGGTCCTTAAACGGAGATTCGAGTCTGATCTGATGCTACAAAATTTGGACATGTTTCAGAGACTGATACAATTAATTGACTCATACGGTAACTACAAGTGATGAAAATTCTTTATTCGAGTCTGATCTGATGCTTTTACTTGAACGAGAGCTCTTCGACTCCAGTTGTTTGATCATTCGTTGAAACCGCCGTATTTTACATACCTGTGACCTAAAATGTTTAAAGACTTGGGGACATATAAAGAAGGCCCCTCTGCAAATGCAGGGTTGAAAGTTGAAACTTCTCCAACACACTATTGCATTTGAGGTTCCCGAAAACTTGTACAATGGAGGAACTTTTGAAGAACCACATGTTTGCAACCCATGCCATTGCTGCAGCTGGTTCGGTAACGTTAGGGACTGCTCTCACTCATCCACTCGATACTCTCAAAACTCTAGTTCAGGTTTAAACCCTTCTATCTCGTTCGGTTTTTGCTTTTGTTATTCTGTTATATTCTTTCGGTTCTGGAATATTATACAGCAAGAACCCTAGAGTAGAAATTATTTTACTTATTCAAGTGTTAAACAGGTTGGTACAGGACATGGTAAACAGTTGGTTGTAGCTCAAGCACTGGATAGATTTCGATCAGTGTCAGGGAATTTAGGTAATTCCCATGAAATTCCTTTCTTCTTCGGGTGCATTCTACGTTTCTTTTCTAGTTTTATTTCATACATTTTAATAGTTCAGAGTTCAGACGGTCCACAGAAGCAACACTTGATACGTATGTACACACACCAACACATGTATGTATTTACGTAGATTTAAGTACTTTAAACGATTATTCATTGATTCCAACCATGGTTCTCTTTTTGTCTGGAAATTAAAATGCTCTATCATGCATGATAATTATCCTGCTTTACTCCTTGGTACCTGTAAATTTGTATCATGCCATTTTCCTTGAAACGGTCCACAGAAAACAAATCAAATAGGAAAGACAATGAACTAGATGGAAGATATCTGCAGATACACAACAGAACATGTAAAAATGCTTAATAAATGAGTGCATTTTTTAAAGGAATTATCATTGTGGCACATTTTTCTTGGCTGTTTTCTCTATATTTCCTAATCTTCTGCGTTAGTGATAGTCTTATTTAGTGGATATTAGGTAAAAATATATGTGGCTTTGGATGGGGAATAATAAGGTTCTATCTTAAATCAAAATTAATTTTCTTGTTCTGCTCCATCGTTTAAAGGGATAGAAAGAAAAATTGCAAGCCAAAAATGAAAAAAAAACTTATAACCAATCTAATTGGGGTTTTATAGAATTCATTTTAAGTAGGATAGGTTTTGAGTGGTGGGTGATGGATTGTATATGCTTTCAGGGGAAGAACTTTTTGCTCATATATTTTCCTTGCTTACTTCCATCTATGCATGGGAGGTAAGTTGTCATTCTTAATGTCTTTTATCCTCCTTTTATCAGTGCTTTGAATCTTCTTATCTCCAGAGCATATTTTAGTTTCTCATTTCCCAGTTGTCAGTGATTGAAGTAATTTATATTTTATGGGTGTTCGTTATTTTTATTGGAAAGTTTTTCATTGTCTGGGTTGAAGGTATTTCTTGGTACTCCAAAGGGGTGATCTTCTTGTCTTTTGGTCAAATTGGACATAAACAGGGTGGAACTGTATATATTCTCTATGGATTACACTTTGCTAATGAGAATAAACCTCTTAAGCTTATTGCAGAAGGGAACCCAGTGAATGCTATAAAATGCAATAAATATCTCAAGCATGGACTCTAGAGACTCTAGCTCAATACTAACATATTTAACATCTTTGATGTAACCTAGAGGCCTTGTTTGTGTTGGTGTATTGGATGTTTTTATGAGAGACCAGATGGGTTGAAGGTCCATGTGGATCATGGTTAGCAGTTTTTCCCTTGGTTATGGATTGCATCAAGGGCAAGGTTTTATATATAAGCCATTGATTTATTGTGTATCCTTTTTTCCCTCAATATAGTGTAAGTTTTAGAAAGTGGATTTTGATGTTTGCACCTGTTCTAGGTTGAGTGAAAGAGATGGAAAACTTGAAAGTTGACAAAAGTAATTGGTCATAAAAGTTATTAAACTTGATTGAGCAGTGTAGTATCTGTCTCTCATTCTCCCAAATGCAGAATGAAAGATATCCATGGCTTCTGAACTGGACTAAAATAGGAGAGCAAGTCTTGTGAATTGAAAAAGCCTTTTATATTTTTGTAAAGACAGATTTGCAAACTGACATAATGAGACACTTTTATGCTAAAAGGTTATTTAATTTTTTGGAATTGCTTTAAAGCATCAAAATAACTTGTACCATTTGTACCACCCCCCTTGCAAAGAGAGAGAGAGAGAGGGGGGGGGGGGAGGAAGGGAAATGATTTTTACAATGTTACTCTGTGTTTTATGGCCTTTTTAGATATGTTGTTAGTGGATTTTTTCCTTGGTCTTTAATCATCATTCTTGTTGGATCAATTAAATGCTCCCTTTGATGAATATTGTAGGTTTATATAGTGGTTTGCAATGGTCAACATTGGGGAGGATTTCAGGGTTGGGAGCTCGTTTTGGATCCTATGAACTTCTGACAGCTTTTTATAAAGGTTCTCTCTCTCTCTCTCTCTCTGTGTGTGTGTGTGTGTGTGTGAGTGGGGGCGGGCATGCGCGTGTGCGATGCTAACTTTGGGCTTCAGGCTGGCCTCAGCCCAATGCCTTGAAAAGGAAGATACACAACAAAACACTAAAGTTAGGGCATTTACCTGAATGAAGCAAGGCACACTTTTTGCCAAAATGAATAAAAAAGTTTGATGTATAAGAATATGCAAATCTAGATGCTAAATCAAATAAAAATCATGTAAGCCTCCATAATGGAATAATGTGATAATCCATGACCATATTTCAAAGAAAAACATCGATAATTTAATATAAATAAAATGCTATAATCCAAGATCTACAATTTCATGAAGGCATTAAGAAGGTCAAAATCGAGTTTAAAGTTTCATATTAATCACATAATAGGTAAATCACAAAGTTGAAAAGTCACCACCTGATAACAAAATAAAATTGGTTTAAAAGTTACAATTGTTCAATGCTCAAAGTGTTATAAGCATTCAATACCTGTGAAACTCTTTCCTTCTCTCTCTCTCTCTCTCTCTCTCTCTCTCTCTCTCTCTCTGTTTGTTTTTTTGAATCAACAAACTCAGCATATCTTTGTGCCTTCAGTTGCATCACTTTAGGTAGCTATGTCTTCAAGTGTTGAAAAGATTTTTGTTTTTTTTTTTTATTTCTTTTAGAAATTAAGAGATCATTACTAGCACATAATAAAAGGTTATTTAGAAGTTAACAGACCATTACAATGGTGTAAAACACATGGAACATAGAAAGCTAAAAGACCAAAAATATAGTAAGTCTCTTGCCTAGGTCACCTTTCTCTTCACCTCAGGCACACACCTTTTGCATATGGTCTTGCTTTGGTTCAAGCAAGATGCAGACCTCAAAATGCACCTTACCTATGTGCCTAGGTGTGTCTTTCAAAACAATTTTCAGCCTGAAATTTTCATGCACAAACTGAGCATAGCCCAGATCAATGCGCAATCCTAGTCATGTGGGGGCAGGAGTCTTCATGCACTGCAAAAAATGCACTCCCTTTTTGTCACAAATGCAAGCACACATTCAAAAACCCTGCTACAAAGCCTGGAAATTAGAAATTTATACAATTATCTCCTGATTTTGTTGTTGTAGGTGATTTGCACTTTATCCTTTCTGATATATGTGCCAATATTTTGCAGATGGACGAGAAGAAAATTATGTAAATGTCTCTGAGGCCCTTTTGGCAGGCATTGCAGCTGGAGCCTTGGAAGCTCTTATTAGCACTCCATTTGAACTTTTAAAACTTCGTTCACAGGTGACTGCAGCTTCTCGCTTCCCAACCTCTAGGTTTGTCTCAGAAAAGCAAGTCACTTCTCCAATGGCAGCAAAATTAATTCGTGGATATACTCCTGACAAAAGGGCGTGGGACCAAACTGTTGGTCTTTTGTCCACCATATCCACCAAACCTTCCCATATGGTTGGTGCCCTGAAAGACTATCCCTGGATGCTGACCGGATCTGGAAGACCACCGCCTGTTTATGATGTCCAAAGGCCTTTAGATATCATTTCCCTGGAAGGATGGGGTGCCTTGTGGAGAGGTCTCAGATCAGGAGTTGTCCGGAATTGCATCTTTGGTGGTGTATTCTTTTCTAGTTGGCAATTTTTACATATAGCAATGCTTGACAGGAAGGCAATTGAAATGGATCCTCCACCCAGGTTCTGTTTGAGTTTCAGAGTGTTTGCTGCATCATGCTTACTTTCAGTTGCACTCTTAAAACTTGTCTCTGCATCTTCTCTATCTCTCTTCATATCCTAGAAAGTGGTCATTTTCTACTTGTTTATAAGTTTGGAGATCAAATGTTTATTTTTCCATAAATTGATCCTTATTCTTAAAATAACTACTAGCAAGAAAAATATCATGTCATTGAAATATCAAAATAACAGATTACAGAGGCATTGGTTAGTTGTGCATAAAGCATTTTAGAATCCATGTGGCTACGTTTCTCAATTGCAGGTAAAAATCCACCCTAAGATGTAGATTTCATTAACCATGTACTGCTTTTATTTTTATGTTTGAAACTCATGTCTCCATAAACATTTTCAGCTTAACACCTCTGAATCAGTTCTTTTAAAGACATTCTTTGACTTCATACTTGTTGTTCCATGCTTTGTCTTGTTTTATTTTATTCTGGTTTCTTAGCTTATCTTTTTCTATTGATCTTTGTGATTATATTCTTAAGTTGTCCAAGTTTACCTTACTCTATTGTGATCTGTTTGCATTAGCAATTATTTTTTGGCTTAAAACTTATAATATGCTATTCATGGGATTAGAATTTGACAATAACAAGCTTTTGGCACTTCTTGGGTGGGTCTATCTTAAACCATTGTGGACCAATTTTATCACCATCTTGGATGCTTCAGTATTTTGTCTCTGTGTGCATTTGTTTTCATTGTTTTAAGAGAGCAAGGTGCGAAAAAAAGGCGCAAGGGCCATATCTTTTACTTCAAATAGACAAATAGCTAATGTGATGTTTTTTTGATAGGAATAGCTAATGTGATGTTAAACATTATGCATTCCTGATTCTATGAGCCACCTTTGTACCAACCCCCTTGAGGCAAGCCCAAACAAGCCCAAATTAGGGTCTTAAATTCTTAATCCCTATAGAAAGGTTTTTATAACTTTAAGTGTATTTTAAAAATATCTTTTATTAGGATGAATGGATGAGCAACATTATAAATATGTGGTTTTTGGAGCTTTGGCAAGTGAGTGAACCAGAGTGGAGAGAGACCTTGATATGGACTTGTTTGGGCTTTCCTCAAGGAGCTTGGTTGGGGGCTCCAACCCAGCTGCTACGCATAAAAAAGGAGAAAAAAATGCACAAATTTTCAAAAGGTGTGCAACTGGGCTGAAGCGCAAGGTACACTAGGCATGCACCTTTTGAAAGTGCTTTGCCTAGGACCTAAATGAGGTGCATACCCTAAAATGTGCCTCACCTGTGCGCCTAGGCATGCCTTCTAAATCACTGGGTGTATTAATATAACCTAGGCCTTGATCAATGTTAATCTGACTGACCAATCAGGTTAGACTTGTGCATTCAAAACTTGATCCAGTCCAAGGTTGTGATAAGTTCAAAGTGTCTATTATTTGTTTCATTGTGTACAAGAAGTTAAAAAATATCCAGGATCAGTAAGCATGACTAGCTGTGCAACACCAATCCATAACTTAACATGACCTAGCCCCATCAAGGTCTGAACTACATCAAAAGCATGTTGACCTGAGGTTGTTATTGCCTGATTAGGTACTATATACATGATTATCCCTCTACCTCTGAATGGGCAGTTTTATAATTGCTAGCTTTGTGAATTGCCTGAACCCATGGCTTTTGAGCCATCCTTATTCTTGGATAGACATTCAGCTGAGTAGGGTTTCCTACATTTGGGCTTAGTCATATTTTCTCTTTATCATGATGATGCCATAATATCTGAAGACTGAAGCATGTGATCAGTCTACACAGTTCTCTGAAGCAGTCCCTTGTAATGACAGTATTGCAGAGACATCATGACACAGCTTTCATAAAACTGGATGCTGAGAATACTTCCGGGATGGAGGCTTTCATTGTGATGATCGGATTTGTTTTATTGTGCTTCTTGTTAGTTTAGCCTATACAAGACAGGCCTAATAATGTGGACTCACTAGGACAATACACTCAAAAGTGAGATTTAACATGAAAATTCAATTGGGTAACTTGCTTAGTTTTGAGAATTGAAGAGATTTAGTTGGGGATTATGGATGGTGCAAGGTTTTAGAGTGTTTAGGATGAACTGGTTAGGTTTAATGGAGGCTCCAGTATGAAATTCCAGAAGATGCATACTTTCATGAGGGTGAAACTTAAATGACTTGTTCCAGATAAAATTTTGGGCTGAAGCTTTGTATTTATATTGGGCTATAGGAGTCATGTGGAAGGAAGTTTTATTAGATTGTGGATCTGAATAGTTTGGAAAAACTTTAGCTGTTGGGGGCCAACAGCCTATGCTGTTGAGAGAATTTCTGGAAATGCCACGTTACCATGAGAATGGGTAATAAATAGAAACTTAAATGACTTGTTCCAGATAAAATTTTGGGCTGAAGCTTTGTATTTATATTGGGCTATTGGAGTCATGTGGAAGGAAGTTTTATTAGATTGTGGATCTGAATAGTTTGGAAAAACTTTAGCTGTTGAGGGCCAACAGCCTATGCTGTTGAGAGAATTTCTGGAAATGCCACGTTACCATGAGAATGGGTAAATTAGTAATTACATATTAATTTATTTTGACTAAAAACCAAAGGATGGGCGTGAATAGGTGAACTGCCCAGAATGTGCCCAGCCCAGAAACTGTCTCAACAGCCTATGCTGTTGGGCCCCAACAGCCAAAGTTAACCCGAATAGTTTGGGCACAAGTCCCAAGGAGAATATCTAGGGTGTTAGGGGGATTGAGACAAGTCAACTTAGGTGGCCTGTGGGCTCAACCTATCTTGGTTCTTTTCATCTTGCCAACCTGATCCTTGTTAAGATATTACTTAATTTTATTGGAGGGAACTGTCTTTGCATATTTGTAAACTTGCTTTTATGTTAATATTTGAGACCTAACTGTAATCTGAGGATCCTGCTTTTGGCCCCTGAGTTCACAGGTTTTTTCTTTTATTTAGGTCCATTGAAGAAATTGGCCCCGTCTCCCCTTCAACTGCTAGTGTTGCAGCTGGAATTTCTGGTTCAATGGCTGCCGCTACTTCTCACTGTTTTGACACTGCAACAAGTCGATCACAGTGTATTGTGATACCCAAGGTTTGCAAAATTGCTTTCTTAATGTTGAGATTCTATTTCATGATTTCTTCTTTTTTCCCCCCCCTCAAGGAAGCCATATTAGAAAAAAAAAATATTATATTTGCATTATCATGACTACGAAGCTTCTTCAGACCTCCTAGCATATATGAAATATGATACACTTGACAGTTAAGTTCTGTCAGGGTTGGTTTCTCCAGGGTTTGATGTTACTCCCAATATTGTTTTGGGTTCATCGTTCTTCACCATATATCAAGTTAACCTGGAAAGCTTTGGTAGTGTTATTCGGTTTACAATTGAATCTGTTATTGATTGGACTCCGTGTTAATGAAATGTGTTATTGATAAAAAAAAAATTGATTGGACTCCGTGTAATGGAACTTTTAAAGTGAATCTTTAATGTTTTCCATCACTCCCTCCCATGTAATGGAACTTTTAAAGTGAATCTTTAAACACAAGTTGTTTTTCACCACTATACCATATGAACCTACATAAATGATGAGTCAAAATTGCAGTTCTTTTTACTATTTTCATAATTGTAATGCTTAATGTGGTTGAAATATCATTTGCAGTATGTTTCCATGGAGAGGAAATTTCTGAGGTGGAGACAGCCAGGGTATTGGATTGAGAGGGTTTCAGGAATCCACCCTGCAGATAGGAGCCTCCTGTTTCGTGGGATTTTGTTGCGGATGGCCTGCAGTGGGTTTGCATCCTTTATAATTGTAGGAAGCTATTTTTTGGCTGTTGATCATCTTGTTACGAGGTGAATGAATTACTGAACCCATATGGCCGCATGTTTCAGCAGCAGCTATAGAAGTTGGATGCTTTTCACAGATCCAAAATTTCGTAGGATTTGGTTGCGGATGGCCCGCAGTGGGTTTGCGTCCTTTATAATTGTAGGAAGCTATTTTTTGGCTGTTGATCATCTTGTTACGAAGTGAATGAATTACTGAACCCCTATGGCCACATGTTTCAGCAGCAGCAATAGAAGTTGGATGCTTTTTACAGATCCAAAATTTCATGATAGGAGTCTCTTACCTATGGACTGAAGCACATTGATCAACATTATAAATTGTGGAAGAGAAATGCTACGAATGAAACATTGTTTTCATTTTATGGATCATGTACCATACGCCACTCAGGAAACACTTTTTTTTTTTCACATTCGCATAGGTGGCCGAACCCAGGTTTGAATTCTAGACCCCGTGCAGAACCCTTAGGTCTGAATATTTGAACCTAGAGTATGACAGCATTACAGAAAAAAGTCATTAGAGTCAAGGTTCAAAGTATTGGAAATGTCAAATGCATTGGAAAGACGATTTTAAGAGACATATGCCTTGGATACCATGTGTATCTTAAAAAAATTAAGATACATAGATAAGCTTGGAAAAATAAATCATAAAAAATACATTAACACCACTAAATATAAGACTTTAATGAGGTGTATGTACATTAAATTAATATACTTTAATAGTTTTATGAAAAAATATATTATAGTTAATCATGCTTTCATTACAAACCCTTTGCTTAACTATAATTTATAAATTATAGTTCTTAAGTTTTAATGTTTTATGGGATGGGAAAAACCCAATTCTCCTATCCAACCATAAATTTCAATTGCTTTGTAGATATGATAGATCATCTGTAGGATTATAATATATTCGATCATTGTGATCAAATGTTAAAATATAATTAATTATTTTTTAATTCTAAAAATATAAAAAATAAAAAAAATATTAAAGAAAAAATTTCAATTGGTCTGTGGATACAATAGATCATCCATAGAATTATAATATATTCAATTGTTGTGATCAAATGATAAAATATAACTAATTATTATTTATTTTTTAATTCTTAAAATATAAAAAATAAAATTGTGATTTTTTATATTATATTTCAATTTTTTTGTTAATTTATATTTCCCCAAATATCTTCATGAAATTTCATAAATCTATAGATAACAAAAAAAAAGTGATTTTGAATGTAAAGAAGTGTAGATCAACATAAATTTAAAAACTCAAGAAAAAAAAGAAATCACAAGATATTATAAAAAAATGAAAAAGTTTACATATTTTTGTCATTTTTTTCAAAATTTGAAAAATCTTCAAAATAAAATAATGATTCACATGTGTTTTTATTTTTATTTTTGCAAATTTTTGCAAATCTAACACTTTGGGAATGAGATTTGGAGTTTTAGAGTCATTTGGGGGGGGGGGGGTGAAAGAAGGCTTATTTCAGAGTAAAAAAGTTTGTTTTCTCCCCTTTTTTTTCTAGTTTTTGGCCATATCTTTTTCGTCGATATATCTATTAATGCATCCCGATACATCCCTAATACGAGTCCAATATACACAAAAAAAGATGAAATGCCCAATTTTCATATATATCCTATATCTGTTACCCGTATCGTATTGTATCAGGTGCATCATATCAAAATTTTAAACATTGATTCAAATGACGGTCAATTGGGTCGAAAATTTCCTGGTGTTGACTCAATCTTTAGGTTGAATCTAGATTGTTGAGGAACATATGATATAAATGCCACGACTCAAGAGTCTCCGTTCTCCTGCCAAGAAGTCCAACCCCCCTATTCAGAAAACGACTTGAGTGGTGCAGTTTTCAAAGCTTCGGTTGACACAACCAGCAGCCAACAGGTGACTTTACCAGCGAGCTAGCTCGGAGTTCCCAATTGAGCCATTGTTAGTTGCATAGAAACGATACGAACGAGGGTATTTCATGATTTCAAGAAAATGCACCTGTTCCGGTCATTAGTAATGGAGATATGACATTTGAGCTCAAATTCTATTTATAACTAAACATAATGGTCTCACAGCAGATGGCAACCAAAATGCTAAAATTTATATTTCTGTCTGACAAGCTTGAAGAAGTTGGCAGGCAATGCTGAATCAAAGAAGTGAGATACCCCAATTCCAGAGGAGATTTCAGCTAAAAGATTAGAAAGCATATACTTATCCCACAAAATTGTTACCCTTTTCTCTTAGCTTTCTTCTCTTTTGAATTTTCATAAGACCATTATCAATTGACTAATAAGGAAAGGGGACAAAAGAAGATGAAAAAAATACCTAATTTTCCCACAGATTTTACCAACATGTTTTGGGCATGGAAAACGATATTATTGCACTAAAGAGGAGGTATGCAAATATCCTTTTCCATCGTAAAACCCAACTTAGCAGTTAGCAGCTCGGTGCACCATCCAAACTAATACGTTGTAATTACTTTCGGATGGAATACCAGTTCAGAAATGCAACCTAACCAAAGAGCCCCAACTTCTATGATATCACTTTCTAATAGAATCTTGCTTCCAATTAGCACTTTTGCACATGGCGGCATTGCCAGTATCAGGTTAATCGCATTAGAACTATCAAAGAAAAAAAATAAAAGTTTAATCACATTAGGAGGTGTAAGCTATCTGCCTATCTCATATGGAGAAATTTCCTATGACTTGGATTTTGTCCTTGTGAGCAAAGAATAGGAAGTTTCAATGAAGCTGCATCATTTGCAAAACTTAGTACAAGAAGGAATAGTCACTAATTCAAAGCTTGACTGCACGCAAAAGAGAGTGGCTTCATTTGGGTATGTGCATGTTCCTTTCCAAAATAATTCAAAAAGAGGGAAAAGAACAGCCAATAACATAACCAACTACTGCTTGGGCAATAAACGACATTTTCATTCTAAGGATTATAGGATGCGGAAACATGATAAAGCCAACCACTAACTTCAGTGGCCATCTCATTTTCAACAAATAGTTCGCATTTTCTACTAGGGGCTTCCCATAAAAGCTATGCTTAGAAGTGAACCTTTTTCGTCGGGTCTGGCCCGATGGACTCCATGAACCCAAACTGATTGGGCCAGTTCCACCTAGTCCTGAACCGTTTCCACCTAGTGTGTATGTTTGTGTGTGTGTATATATATATTAAATATAAATATTTATTTTTTATTTATAATAATCAGGTCTGTCGGGTCAGACTCAATTGTCATGAGAACTGACCGGTTCGGTTCTGGGTCCAAAAATTACAGACCCTATTGGGTCCAGGTCCTCAACATTTCATGTTGGGTCGGTTTCGGTTCCAGCTGGTTCCGGCCCAGACCCGACCTGTTGACAGTCCTAACTTTCAATATCGTGATCACTGATCAACTAGATTTTGTCCATGTAAGAGTTCCAAGATCTCCCATGCAAAATAGGAAGTCTTCTTAGGACGAGAATTCCTTCCCCCAAAACTCACTTTCTCTAAGGGGAATTCTTTTTTTTGGATTTTAAATGGGGGAAATTGACCAAGAAATCCATGTTCTTTTTTCAGATTTACGTGGGGACCAGGGAAAGTTTCTTTTCCTGGGTATCACTTACCCAGGTAAGTGCATTTAGCTGGGTAAGTAACTTACCGAAAAGTGAACGGGGCCTAAATTTTAGTAGTTCAATGTCCCCCAAATCATATTAGACTATATTTCAGGTTTAATTTAAACTAGTACCAAGCCACTACTAGACGCAAATTCATTACTAAATACCACATCCCAAACCTTAAAGAAACTAACTGCTGAACAAATATAATTTGAACATCCCAACAACTATTCCTACTTATTTCAAACAAAACTACCAGCTTAACTTGGTAAAACAAATCCTACTCCCCAAGCTGAAATACATGATATAAGCAGCATATAATGAAACTGTTAGAAGTAAAATCAAGAGATGTGGAAAGTAGTTGTGTCATTTGATATTAAGTATATGGGTCAGCTACTCTAAGAAGGTAGTTCTTTACCCTATCTTGTTCTTTTGTTCAAGTGAATCAGTTAAGTTGAGGGGCTGATTTTTGCTCTGTTCGAGACACATCTTGTCTTCTCTCTTTCCTTTTCTTCTATCTTTATCTGAAACCAAGATTCAAAATAGAAACTTGTAATTTGGCATGTGAAACCCAAGGCTAACCCTCACTATTTAAAGTTGATTGGGTCATAAAGCACCTGAAATATCATATTGATGTAATGCTGATGCATTCCAACAAAATTACACAGCTAATTCCAATCAACAGTTCTGAAGTCTTCAGAATCATGCATCACATGTCAAATAGATTTCCAAGTTCTAAATATCACTGAGGATGGTAACATAAGATATTCCACTCAAATGAAACTAATATTATAGTTGTGAATTTCAATTAAAGTCCTAGTGAGGAGCTTGGTAAGTGAATGTAGAGAATAGTCATTACTGTTAAAATTCCATCAGGATTTTTTTTTTTTTTTGCACAATATAAGAAAAGTAAGCGGTAAAGTCTATGATCAAGATATGAACGTATTTCTTTTTTTTTTTCAATAATGATGATATCATACTACCATGTTAAGAAGGGGCAATGCCTTATCTACAAAACGCTATATTGTATTTCCAAATTGGGAGTGAATCTCAGCTTATGCAGCTTTATTCAAATTAAGTCAGTCAAATCAATTTGACATGGCCCAGATAATATAGGTGTATCTCAGCTTATGCAAAATGTGATCAGGGTATAGTAATTTGCATCATTTGGAACCATCCAGAAACTCATTTCAGGTTCAAAGTTTCAAACAATTCCCATCCATCTATCATGATATAGCGGGTGAGTGATGATGAAGAAATATATGACTACCATCCTAATAATAAAAAGGAATCAAAAGTAGAACCATATAGACTTGTCTGATAGTAGAAGGTTAATTGAATCCCAAATTAAATATTTATGGACCCATATGAGAAAGGGAGAGCACAATATCCTCAACTTATAAAAGACATAAAAGTAACTCAGGGAGTCTACTGTAGACACCTGCCTAGGAAATTGGCACAAGCTATGAATGTTTCATTAAATGTGTAGGGATGCCAACCTCCTAGTGGAAAAATGAACATATAAAGGGTTCAGAAAAAACCAGCTTGCTCAGTTGGGAAGACTGGGGAAGTCCTTAGTTGAAAGCTCATATTTACCAACTGGCCTATAAAAACTTGCTTGCTGCCTATCAGAAGGGAAAAAAATCCTTATTTTGATTTACATATGGCATCCAGCCATTTAACCACCTTCACTCCCAAGAACAATCTAAACTCTAATCAACTACCATCCTACTGCATCTTAATCACGAAACTTGGGAAGGTTAAATCAAGGGATCCTTATCGACCAAAACTTCCTTAGCATACTAAAAGTCAGAAATCAAAGCTTGTTGAACAACCTGCACCTTCAATATTGTTGGCAGTATTGGGAGCTTACATGGATACCAACAATATATATGTGACCAATAGAATGTGCCTATCAAATTGATAGTCTGGTTTTGGCATTTTATTTAACTCTCCACATGGTTAGAAGGTATTACCTTTCTAAAATTGTCCTATTTTGCTATATACATGTAAGCTCTCAATACTGCCTTGAATACCCTCTTTAGGAAAAAGAGAAAGCTCTCATTTCACCATCCAAGAATGAACCACTTAGCTGAAACCTAACACATGCTTAAAGGGTGATGTGCCAAGCCAAAATGCAGATGTTCTAAACAGCCTCCTACTCTCCCATGCATATTATAGCTGGATCATGAAAAACTTCCTCACTGGATCAGCTGTTTGTGGAACCTCGACCTGATTTATCAACTAATGTAAATAAATAATAAAAGCTGCTCCTTGGAGCCTGACTGCATCACTCAAGACTAGTTTCTAACGGGTACTAGAACATAACCTGCCTGAACCAAAGGTAATCTTTCCAATCCCAAATCCACTGACAGTAGTTGATGCTCAACAAGAATGGAAATAGAAAACCAATCAAAATTTTCTGAACATAAATTCTTCAGCTCAAATGAAGCTAACAACATTGAAAGGCTGAAAAAAGGAATTTCAATATATGAATCTTATCATTCAAATTACAATATGTTAAATCTAGAGAAATGTTTATCAGAAAAGGAACACAGACATCCTTGAATTTATATCTAGCTTCTCTTTTTACCCCAAGTAAGTAGATTTTTTCTGGCTGGTGGATTCTTTTTTGGGTGAATTGATTCAACAATGGCTTCAATCTCTTCCTTTGCCCGTTCAAAGAAACCTGGGCCTTTGACTTCATTAATTGGGATGTTCTCATCTATATCATCACTTCTTCCATGAGTTTCCTTGTGATGGTGTGGTGATTTCTCAGAATGCACTATTGCTTCTATCTCTTCCTTCACTCTTTCAATCAGATTAGGTCCTTTTACATCTTTCTCTGGCAGGAATCTTATCATTCAAATTGCAATAATAAGTTAAATTTATACAAAATGTTTATCAGAAAAAGGAACACAAACATTATTTTTTTGTTTGTTTTTTTTTTTTTTGCTAGGCAAATAAAAAACATTCTTGATTTTATAGTTAGCCTCTCCTTTTACCCCAAGGGAGTAGAATTTTTCTGGCCGGTGGATTCTTTTTTTGGGTGAATTGCTTCAACAATGGCTTCAATCTCCTCTTTTGCCCGTTCAAAGAAACCTGGACCTTTGACTTCATCAATTGGGGTGTTCTCATCTATATCATCACTTCTTCCATGAGTTTCCTTGTGATGATGTGGTGATTTCTCAGAGTGTACTATTGCTTCTATCTCTTCCTTCACTCTTTCAATCAGATTAGGTCCTTTTATACCTTTCTCTAGCAAGACCAAAAAAAATATATATATATATATATATTAAGAATTTCTCCCGGCCTGGTTCCGTTCAAAGAATTTAAAGGATAGCGTGCTTGAGCAACAGGGAAATTTGCAATAAATTCAAGAAAAAAAATACTAAGCTAAATTAAGATGGGCTCTTAGAAACATGTTAAAAATTTGAGAATTTACAAAAAAAAAAAAAAAAAAAAAAAAAAAAAAAGATGAGGGATAAAGAGGATTTATAGTGATCAAAACAATGGCGGCAGTGCAGATGGAGTTAACAGAAATTGATAAAACAGACACCATAAATGGCGTAAAGGATTTACTCTTATAAAGGACATACCCAGATAGGAATAATATCATTTGGGCACAAACCTATCAGCTAGAACTTTGAGAAATCTCAAAATTCTCTAATCCATGGGAGAAACCAAGGGAAACAGGTAACTAATAAGGGAAAGAGGAAAAACTTTCAAAGTCTTTCTCTCAAGCCACCAAACCTTGTCGCCATGAGAATTCAAATGCAGTTTGATCAGATAAACAGAGAATCCACGATGAAATTCCAAAGGAAAAATGATGAGAAGGAATACCAGAGGAAGAATCTCCAGGCTCGGGTTTTCGGTCCGCCATTGATTTTTCCGCAGAAAGCTTCGGCCTGTTTTGGGATATGGGGCTGGCTAGTAGGCCTAGTAGTCCCCTAAATAATAGTAATATATTGAAGGCAAGTTGACAAAAACGTACTGCGGCGTAAAAACAACGGCACGCAGACTGCGCGTTTGGGGTTGGCATTCGGTTTATTCGGTTGAAAACCGAACCTAATAAACCGAATTTCTTATTCCGTTTTTTGAATAAAATCAATTTCCATTTATAAATATTGAGTTATCCCGCAATGAAATTCAGTTAATTCGTTTTTTTGTTAACCCGGTAAGTTGTCCATCGGCTCACCCATACGTGTCCTCCATCGGCTCAAAATTTGTGATCCGCTCCGTCCGCTGACCGGTTATCCAATATCAAGGGCTTGATTCAGCATCTTACGTAATTGACTTGAGGCCACCAAAGGTGGGGTCCGTGGGAAAAGGCTCGGTATGAATATGAATGAATCCATTCCAAACACCAATTAGCTTCATTTGGAACAGTGGATGGACCAGAAGCAAAGTGCTTATATTGCCTTTCAAATTTATTTTATTTTAAACTAGGGGTAGTATAGGTCTTTTAAAAATAATGCGATGGGCCGAGATAGGCCATAAAAGAAATAAACACTTATTGAATAAACACTTCATAATAACTCCAAAAATTTGTGATTCTCAAATAAGTGCTTATTCTCAGAACAAGCATTCTATCAAGAGTGAAAATGTGAGTCCCTTGTGGCCCTCTTCCGCAGGTGAAGATTTACCATGGTTCAAGTATCGAACTATCGATAGCTTTACCAGTAAGGGAAATTGTCTGAAAGTCGCTATGAGTTTTCAATATTTTTATACTCACCACAACTTTTCAAAATGTCTAAAACTCATCATATCAGTAAGTTTTTATTTTTCAAAACTCACATTCCGTTAGTGCACTTAGTGCACCGTTAATGCTTCTTAACAGAGGTGTCCATGTTAGCATAAATAACAAATTTCATGACCAAATTATCTTTGAATGGTGAGTTAGAAGAAAATTAGTCTTTTTCAGTTTTTGATTTTTTTTTGCATTTTTAATGTTTTGTTATAATTTCCAATATTTTTTTAATAATTTCTGTTTTTTACAATTTTCTATTTTCTACAATCTATAAATTTTCCTGTATATTTGTTATTTATTTACAATTTTTGTGTTCTCTATAACTTTTGGCGTTTTTCTACAATTTTAATTTCTATAGTTTCTATAATTTGAAAATAATTTTTTATATTTCTATGAAGGTTAAAACGGTAATATATTAACGCCCATTAGTTTGTTTAACGTCAAGTTAGTGACATGGTGAGCTTTGACATTTTGAAAAGTTGTAGTGAGTTTAAGAGAAATACTGAAAACTCATGGTGAGTTTTAGACAATTTCTCTTTTTCAAAATTTGGTTTTTGGAAAGATATTTAAAGAATCCAGCTCACTAGACCTCCCAACCACTATCTTTTTTTTTTTTTTTTAATCTATAACAATAAATCCTCTCTCTACATGAAAATGCAAAAGCCACCCTAACCCTAACTATTCTTTACACATTTGAGGATGGACAGGTTGGGTTAAGGGATTGGGTCTAGAACTCATATCTATTTTCTATTAAACAAGTAAAATAACATGAACAAATATTATAACATTCAACTATTAAATTAAACATATAAAAATCAAATAAACTATCAATTACACTTTGCATAAAACTCAAATCAAATTCAATTGCCAAATAGTACACATTCTTTCAAACAATATGGTGGTCGGGACTAGGAAGGATCAAATTTAGTTTAATACCACATCCTATTAGGCATCTCATATCCGTACAAATTGTAAAATTACAAAATGCATCCTCGTTTCAAAGTCCATTTCTCAATAAAAAAAAAAAAACCCACTAGGCGGATATGAACCCGATCAAGTCACCCTACCCGAACCGGGAGAGAGCAACCTGACAAAATATAAACAATTCTAAACCTTGAAGAAGCCAACTGGCCTATTTGGCAAACGAATTCCAGTTTTCTGCTAAAAAACTGTTGGCCATTCCAATTAGGGGTGGATTCGACCGGAACCGAGCTGAATAGTATAAAGTTCAAACTCGGTTCGAGACTGTTTTATAAGACTCGAACTTGATTCGGTTCAAGCTCAATTTTGAGAAAAAATATTTTATAAAAATAAAAAATATATATAAAAATATATATTTTATTTAATATTTAAAATTTTAAGAATTATAATATTTTTATTATTATATATATATACATATATAATCTAGCCGACTCATTTTTTAATTGAGCATGTGAATTGGGCTCGAGCTCAGCTCGAAACTCAATTGAAACTAAGCCAAACCGAATTCGAATAACTCCTGAAGAACTCGGCTCGTTGCCAGCTCTTTCCAATTTCCATGTATGATTCTGTTGTTGACTGACTTAGCCACTTGTCATTTCCATGAAATCGGTCTTACGCCATCGTTCACCTCCTTCTCTTATACTCATTTTAGATACCAATTTAGGGATGCAAACCAGACCAGATTCATATATTAAAAAGAAAAAAAAAAATCTACATTCAAAGTTCATACATACTCTACTCAAAAACTAATCCCACTCTAACTTTGTCAACAAGTTAGGTCATATCCCTTACAAAAAAACAAATTAATTATAATTTATTGTTCTAATTCCAATAAAAAAAGCCCCGACACGCCATCACAAAAGTCTTCCTATCGCCGAAGCTCCAGATAAAACGGGTTGTTCAATGACAGATCAAACCTAATTTAATCGTCTAAATCAGATGAAAATTTTTGTTTAACATTCCACATGACACACCCGAATGCATAGTGGGGGTCTCCACCAAGCCAAATACTTACTGTAATATTCTGTACGGAGTTTATATTAATAAATTCAACTGGAACTGACTTTACTATTGTATATAACGAATGGAATGAGTCGAATGCGGAATGACTCAACAAGTGTTAACCGATCATCTGGTATTCATTCAAATTAACAACGTTTCTGATTGGTCAATGTTTTTCTGGTAACATACCTTTTCGTTCCGTACCATACTAATTTGCATATCGCTGAGTTTTTTAGCTCATAAATCTCAATGAGGGTGAGTTTATTGGATCACGTCACGATACCATTTAATAGAATTCTGGAACGTCAGATTGGGATTTATACATTACATCCGTGCCTCGTGATGCGTGCCTTTTCACAGGGATAAAGTCGCGAAAAGTTTCCACTCATGTGACTGGAAGTGAGTACGCGTCAAGCAAGCAGAGTCAAGACAGCATTGACGGCTGTCAATAAATTGATTTCCAGTTTGTCGTTTGTGTCGGAATGAGTTATGTTGCTCAAGTGGAATTGTGGATGGCTTTTATCTATTTTTATTTTCTTTTCTTTCTGGTAATAAGTTGATGAATACTTGGTTCTCGTGATTGTCAACTTTCGCCTTCTTCTGTACGGTTTCACCTCTCTTTCTGTGTGAGAGTCTTCTGGCTTTTGACTTACTTTTATTTCATTTGTAGATTCTGTTGCTATATTCTCTTGGACTCTTTACCCTTAATTTCCCCATCTTCTGCAACTCCAGCGAGATTTGGTTCGGCTTTTTTTTTTCGGTTTATCAGAGGTACGTCTGTATCTTGGTTCTTCTGGAGCTAAGCTTCCATTAACTTCATTGCAGACACTGTTGAACAGGATTTCAGAAATGGGTCTTAGCTTGTTTTTCTTCTAGCTTGTTCTGCTTTTAGGTTAGGATGCAATGTTGCTTGTTTTCTTAGTTTGTGTTTTTCTTCTTTCTTCCTGGATAATGCATAGAATTATCCATTTCTTACTAAGAACACGTAAATTTGTGCTGGAGAAAAAAACATTACAGCATTCTGAGTTCTGAAATTTTGTGGCAGGTGCTCCTCTGAAGAAATTCTGGTAGGAAGTTTAATACTTTTACTGGTAAGAGCTAAAGTTCTCCACCATTAGAATTTCTTTCCTATTAGCAAGACAAATCATTTGCAGGATTAATTTAGGGAGAGCATATGCCATCATCATCTATACCTTTCTCCAACTATATGGGTTTGGCTACATGAACCTGTTCTGCTATTTCGGTCTGTTCAG
Organism: Nelumbo lutea; assembly: GCF_056320005.1. Taxonomy (NCBI): domain Eukaryota; kingdom Viridiplantae; phylum Streptophyta; class Magnoliopsida; order Proteales; family Nelumbonaceae; genus Nelumbo; species Nelumbo lutea. Next base: position 4,154,650 of record NC_142689.1, read on the forward strand.
TGCCATATCCACTGTTAAATTAGGGGAACATATGACTTATGCGATAAACATAATTCGAACATGTTTAACAGCACTAGCAGGACATTTATGAGCTTGTTTATGGACATTATAGAAATACACTCTGTTACTATCTTTTAGATTCTCTGGGTTAGCTGACCCAACATGATTGGGACAAAGGCTTTTATTGAGTCGAGTCCTATTCTCTAAGGTAGTTCTACAGGCTAACAATTTCATGTCAAGTATCCAGTATGCATTTTTTTGTGATAACAAAGAACTTATGTTCAATAAAGTACATTGTTGACAGACATGAGCAAGAACCAACTTATTGCTTAGCAAAACCTGTTGACCAGAGCGAAATCTTATATAATAGTTATTTCTGGTTTGGTAGAGACATCAGCTTGTGAGAGCTTCTTTAAACTATCCTCCAGATGCACCTTGGATGTTCATTTTTTTTGGACAATCTATGTTCTTGTACCTTTATTTTTCCAGATGAATGTTTAGTGATTTCAAAGTTTCCAACTTCAATATTTGAAATTTAGAATGATTGGCATGTTCCTCCTGGGTTGTACATATTTCATGAACTATTATTCTCTTGTGTTCTACACAGGATTGTAGAAGACGCTGAAGGAAACCTCTTGTGTTTGGTGACACTTGAATGCCTTTAAAATAAAATTTTGGGCATATAAGGATGAAAAGATGGCTTTATGGTTTGAAGGGGAAACAACTATCTCTCACTCTCGTTGCTATGGCTTGCACAACCATCCTTATCTGGGCATGGGAAAAAACGCCACTTCTCACCACATTGCTTCCACCTCAAAGCCTGATCTCAATTCCTTCTTCAGGTTAATATCCACTCACATATCATTTCCAATTAATATAATTTCTTTCATTTTTAATACTTGGATATATTTGAGGATGTAAGTAACAGAGTTAAGAGAATTAGACAATTTGACGTAAATATTAAACTATTAGTTTTGCTTTCTGGATGACAATTTTGACTTGAAATGAATTTAGAAACTACAGAAGGCATCCAAAACGGGCACTATATAACATTTACCATTGTGTTTTCTGCTGGTGGTGCAGAAATACTCATGGGCACACCTCTTGTGAGTGCAACATCTTCAAACTCAGATATTTATGTTAAGGAAGATTTATCATATGCAGAACCAAACAAAGAAACAATAACTGAGCATGGGGAACAAAGCTTCTCTGTGGTAACACCTACAAACATGAACTCTCCTGAAAAGAGTAAAACTGATAGTAATCCAAGTACACCCTCTTTTGAGAAGAAAGGTAGTATGTCTTATTTGTGCTTATAATTTTTGCTCTTTAGTTTGTCTAATTTCAACTTTGAGCAACTTTTGGGTTGATAATACCTATCTTTGCTTCATGCTTTATGCTTATGGTGATCAATCTGGATTCTTCAGTTCATAAGCAACTCTTGATTTGGACATAGTCCAGAATCATTGTTCTGGTACTTGGAGATTCCTAGTTATTTGGCCTGTTACTGTAAGATTGTTATCATAATCTCATAAGTGTCATTTGGGAATCGTCAAGAATGAAGGCTTCTATTTATTTTTCCATTAATTTAACAGAACACCTATTTGGATGGCCCACTGCATTCAGCTTGTTGTTGTGTCCAACATCAAAAGCAAAGATAATCATGAAACCCCTGATTCCATGTTAACCCTCTGGGTTTTCTTTTTGGTGCACAGAAATTTTACCAAATGCATTAAGGGAAGGGTTGACACTCAAACCAGGCCTAGAAGAAAAAGATGGATCTGAACAAGTGAAAAATGTCAAGGTAGTAGCAACAATGGTTCATAAAACCAACACCTCTTCTGTGAAGGGAAAGGATGATGGGAGTTCAGGGACTCTTGTGGAGGAGAAAGGTGAAGTCCTTGTTAATTAAGGAACATCTCTTAAACTGCTATTCTGTTATGGTGCTGTTTCTCTATAATGTTTGCTTGTGCTGGTAATTCGTTCTAGTTGGGGAAGCAGATTCATTCTGCAAATAATTTTGGTGTTATTTACATGTTACTTGCAGTATTTTATTTTTGTCCTTGGTAATTATTAAATGCTTTTGATCCAATGCAGCACCCTGTAATTATGCAAGGGGAAGATGGGTCGTGGACAATAAACGACCATTGTATTCTGGGTTTGGTTGCAAACGCTGGCTGTCAGAGATGTGGGCTTGTAGGTTGACCCAGCGCACAGACTTTTCCTATGAGAGTTTTCGATGGCAGCCAGAAAATTGTGAAATGCCAAACTTTGAAGAATCTAAATTTTTTAGAAGGTACCTTTTTGTCCCTTAAGAAGGATACAACTCTGAATTTCTCTGCAATGGAGGTCCTTTTGTAGAGTGATGCATTTAAAAATTGATATTTAGCTAGGAAACCTTGTCAGGATTTTCCTAACTCCAATGTATCTCTGGCTTATCACCATTTTAGGTATTCAGAAACATGACAGGTTCTAAAAGAAGTGTCATTTGAATGCTTAAGACCTAACCATGTGTCCCTTGGGTGTGTGGAAAGGCATTTATGGACAGTGAACCTCAGCTGCTTATCTGGTTGATTAGAGAAGCTATTCTGGCCCATAACCTGAATCCTGAGATTTGCTTACTTACTAATGGGCTTGTTAGACACGGTGGTGGTGTTGCTGAACCTCAGTTGATTTCCTTCTCTTATTTGATATTGTTGTTATTGAGTTGCATTATTTTGTAGCTTGAATTAGAACCCATGGTCTTTGTTTATTATTATTTTTTGGTGAAATTATATTTTATTCAATTTCTTGGATGGTGATATTGTACTCCAGAATGCAGGACAAGACTGTAGCTTTTGTCGGGGATTCACTGGGCAGGCAGCAGTTCCAATCGCTAATGTGCATGGTGGCAGGTGGCAAAGATAGACCAGATGTCATTGATGTTGGAAAGGAGTATGGTCTTGTCAAAGCTCGCCATGCTACACGGCCTGAGGGTTGGGCTTATCGGTTCCAAAGCACCAATACTACTATCCTCTATTACTGGTCTGCAAGCCTCTGTGATTTGGAGCCTCTTAATATCAAGGACCCAGCCACTGACTATGCAATGCACCTTGATCGCCCAGCAGCATTCTTGCGCCATTACCTTCACAGGTTTGATGTCCTGGTCCTCAACACAGGACACCATTGGAACAGAGGGAAGCTTAGAGCAAATAGGTGGATCATGCACGTTGGAGGTGTTCCCAATACAAATAGGAAACTTGCAACTATTGGAAGTGCCAAGAACTTCACAATATATAGTGTTGTCAAGTGGCTAGATTTGCAACTTCCAAAACATCCACAGCTTAGAGCATTCTTCAGGACTATTTCACCTAGGCATTTCTTCAATGGGGAGTGGGATTCAGGGGGAAGTTGCGAGAATACCACTCCATTGGCTGGAGGAAAGGAAGTTTTGCAAGAGAAATCCAGTGATTCTGTGGCTGAGGGGGCTGTGAAGGGGACAAATGTGAAGTTGTTGGACATAACTGCTCTCTCCAAGCTAAGAGATGAGGGCCACATTTCCAAGTACAGCATTAAAGCAACACCTGGTGTCCAGGATTGCTTGCATTGGTGTTTACCAGGCATTCCTGATACATGGAATGAGATACTCTTTGCACAATTATAGGCCAAATGACAGTTTCTCAGTCAAGTCTTCAAAAAAAAATCTCTGCCGGGGAAGGAAACATCTCAATCTCTTGAGAATACAGACCTGAAGCACTGGATATGATAAAACATTTGACCATAATGATGATCTATCCTCATATGTGGTGTTAAGAGGAGGGGTTTGGCACCCAATACTTAATTAGGTCCATTAAGGTCCACGAAATTATGGCCCATGGGATGTTCACGAGTGTTTGGGAACCACTTAGGATGAAATGGTCTTATTATATTTTCCCATTTCACTTGAGAGCACCGGTTCATCTGAAATGGAGCCATTTCATATTGTTGGAGAACATGTAAAATGAAACCTTTTGAGGTTTCAATAAATTTAAGTAATTACTATTTTTTCTCTTAAAGACCAAGTTGTGGCTTCAAATGAAACCTTCTTGTATATCTGAACACCCAATTGGTTTTCCATACTCTTTTACCCCCAAACAAATGATGCTCCATACTCTCTTCTGCAGATTGTTTTTCCTTCTTTACAGAACCTATTTTTTATAAGTACCTTCTTTACAGGACCATTTGAAAGATGAAAGCTGTTTGATTCTTTTGTGGCTTCTCTTAGAATGGAATTCTTTTTTCTGGATACATACCTAGTTTTTGGCCTCATTTTTGCACAAAAGGGTTGCTCTTGGACTTGAACCAACATTCTCATGCTTGTCAACCCAAGTTTTACCATTGCACCCCTGGATTAAAAGAAAGACAGAATAAATGATTCTTTTTATCTACTATGGTCTTAATTTTTTTCTCTGGTTATAGCTGCTATTTCCAGTACATTTTCCACCAGTGACACAATCTAGACTTAAAACTTAGATCCCTATCTTTTTCATCTCTTCCATGTGCCAAATTAGAACTCCTTTATTCTGTGCCACTAGAAATTCGCCCCCAATAACCTCTTGTATCAAAACTCAAAAGAAAAAGAAAAAAAAAAAAAAAACCAATGCTGAGCTGTTTGGACAATGTTCTCATACCACAGTTCCTTGATACTCGTTTTGATCACTGAGGAATTTCTTGGGCGTAACCCATAACAACTCTCTACACTCTTTAAGGAAACAGTTTAGTAGGAGATTTCCAGGGTAAAGCAGATAAAGCATTATAAACTTTTACTTGCTCCACGGGACTACACAACAGGAGTAGCCCATCCCCCAACCCTGGTGCAGGCAGGATTTGATCCCAAACCTGAGTTCAGATCTGCGCCCCACAGCACATTCCCACTGTGTATTGAGTACATCTCCCAATGATGACATCATCTATTCTAGTATATCCTCGGGAGATGTTCCCAATAAACGGCGAGGATGAGCTGTGGGACGTTGTGGGGCGCAGATGTGAAACCAGCAGGAGGCCATACCAACCAATCAGTTAGCACCTTGAAACTGTGACTAAAATTAGAGCCATGCTATCCTGTTCCCCAGTGTTACTATCTATTTAGTTTATTAAGTGCTACTACTTTTTGTATTAGAATCTCTATAATACATTCTTTCTAAAACCAAATGTTAAGATCAGGCAATAAAACATAAACTGTAGAGTACTGCTATTGGTTGCACATTAAATTTAAATCTTAATTCATCATATTAAAATCTGTTTATTTGATGTTTAATAAAATGTACTTTTATATTAATAAAGTATACTTACTAAATCATATATTTTGCTGAGTGCGTAGTAAATGCATTATAGATTTTACATAAAATCTAAAAAAGAAAAAAATTTAAATGAATAATAATTTCATAAGAAAATATTGTCCATGTGTAGATCTGTGAAATTTTATTTTAAGGAAACTCGACCTATAAAATTAAGCACATATTTCCCAATCAAATTATATAATTTTATCCAAATTATAACTATCGATTTGGACATTTTAAATGATTCCCAATATTCAGCCACAGATTTAAGCCGTAAAAATGATTGTGTCAAATTTCAACTGATGATCTGGATCGTCCAAATAGTATGCCAAGAATTTACCATTGATCCTGCGTACTCAAATGCCCAAGTTCAACTACTATCCGGAATTCTTGAAAAGACGATTTAAAAAAAAGAAGAGTATAGTTGGAATTCATGTCGGTGGGAACAATGCAAATGCAGTCTGCTAGTCTTCCTTCGACTATTTCAGTTTCGTTTACTTGTTTCTCAATTTTCTTCTCTACGAGACTACGATTTTTCTCTTCGCTCGCCCACTGCCCATCTCGTGATCGTTTTCTTGATACAGGTACTCTTCTTTTCTCTTGCTGTCTGAAGCTAAGCTTCTGTTAATCGAATCGATTCATCTAGTCACAAATTTCTTTTCTCTTTCCGGATCTTGCATACAATGAATTGTGCTTGATTGAAAACGCGTAAAACATATCCAGAAAATCATATTGCCGAGCCTTTAACCCCTGATCAGTAAATGGAATAATCCCAGCTAAGTTCGTATTGATTTCAATGTAGATATGTATGCCTTTTCTTAATTACAAACTGTTTTCTATTTCTCTTACTTTTCTGTCATACCAAAGACTATCGCACATCGAATGCTCACGGGCATTCAATGGGTGGGACATCTAGTACTAGTAGCGGGGCCGAGTTAAATGGTGGGCACTGACGCCATTCACAGTTTCACTCATACCCCAGGCTTGTTATAACACCAGCAGGGAGAACCTGAGATCTTGTGCCGTTGTGCGTGGTTTTCTTAAGATTGGAGTTCATTACCCATCTGACTTTATCCTTTAGATCCTCTAGGCATTTTCAAGCTACCCAAGATCTTGTGCATAACGAATTACAAATGTTTTGCAGTTGGGCCAAAGTCAGATTGGTACTTGGTACAACTAAAATCTATTATAATGGTTATAGCAGGAAGTTTGGAAATTGAAGCAGTCACAGAACGAGCTTGTTTTGTAGGCTTTCTCAACAATCTCATCGTGATAGACGTTATGCTGGTTGCATTTTGCCATAATGTGCCAATACAAACATAAACTTCAAAAGTTAGAAGGCCTTTGGAATAGTTTCATTTTATGCCCGTTGCATTTCATCATAATTAGCAACACAATACCCTAAGGCTTTCTGCCAGATACCCATTGGTAGAGATAATGTTGATGAGGGGTTTAAGTGTTTTACTTTTATTACTAAAAAAGTTGCTGCAATTAGGATGCAACAAGTCAGAAAAGTTTCCTCTGCCTTTTCACTTTTCCATGTGCCACATCAGAGAGGTGGCATTTCTGCAACATCCCCTGATTATAGAATTGGCAAAATGACGATTCATAGATAAACATCATGAGAGAAGGGGGTTGTGCCCCTTTAATCTTTATGACCATTTGAGTATAAACACTGAACAAAACAATGGACATAAAAATGCAGCTACGCCAAATACCTTTCTGGAAATTTGATTGATGTGGGTCACATCTGGTGAACTTAACCCTGTGAGTGTGCATTTGTCATTATCTTGGGGAAATTCAGACTGTAACTTGGAACACCCACTGTTGCCAAACCTCAAAATTACATTCTGTATCTGAAATTTTGAATACCATGGATAAATTTTAGTGCTCGTTTAGGTGACTTTTGAGTGGCTCTACAGATGTGTGTCAATGTTTAAAGTAAAAAATAGTAGTTCATTGGCATGTTCTTTTTTTTTTCCAAATTTTCTGACTTTGTCGTCTGTTCCACAGAGAATTGCAGAGAAGGATAAAGAAAACCGTGTGACTTTGATAACTCCTAAACGCTTTTAGTTTCTTGTATTGGTGCATGTAAGGATGAAAACAAGCTTTTATGGATCAAGGGTGAACTTAATCCTGTGAGTGTGCATTTGTCATTATCTTGGGGAAATTCAGACTGTAACTTGGAACATCCACTGTTGCCAAACCTCAAAATTACATTCTGTATCTGAAATTTTGAATACCATGGATAAATTTTAGTGCTCGTTTAGGTGACTTTTGAGTGGCTCTACAGATGTGTGTCAATGTTTAAAGTAAAAAATAGTAGTTCATTGGCATGTTCTTTTTTTTTTTCCAAATTTTCTGACTTTGTCGTCTGTTCCACAGAGAATTGCAGAGAAGGATAAAGAAAACCGTGTGACTTTGATAACTCCTAAACGCTTTTAGTTTCTTGTATTGGTGCATGTAAGGATGAAAACAAACTTTTATGGATCAAGGGGCAAACAGCTCTCTCTTACTCTTGTTGTTTTGATTTGCACAACCTTCCTTATATGGGCATGGGAGAAAACCATACTTGGCACCACATTCTTCCCACTTCAAAACTGGTTCGTGATGCCCTCTTCAGGTTTGTCTCCACTTAGATCTCACATTTATTTGACATGTTTCATTTCAGTTTCAGTTATTGCTTTAGTTAATACTTTGATATGAAGGAGGGCTCATTGAATGAATTAAGAGAATTAGAAAATTTCAGTTCAGGTAAATAGTAAGCAACTGATTTTGTTTGCTGAGAAAAAAGGTTCTGATTTAATGAACTTAGGAACTATAGAAGTAAGAAAGTTAACCAAAATGGCATCTACATATCTTTGCCTCAACTTTGGGTAATGGATTTTATGTTGATGGTACAGAGATTGCGCATGTGGTAAGCTCAGCATCTTCAAAACCAGATACTTTTACAAAGGAAGATTTATTGTATGCAGTAACAGATGAAGAAGCTAGGACTGAAAACATGGAACAAGCTTTCAGTGCAGTTGCACCATTGGGGTCTGCAAACATAAGCTCTCTTCAGAGTAGTAAAATTAATGGGAATTCATCAACACTCTCTGTGGAGAAGAAAGGTAGTGTAGTTTTATATTTTATTTTTTGTTCTGTTAGTACTTTTTACTCTTGGGTTCCATTATCATATCTATTTTACTACTTAGAGCAATTCGATAATGGTCCCATGTCTTTAGCTTATGCATTTTGCCTATGGCAGCCAATCTCTACAACCTGTTACTTTTGATACTTTTTTTTTAACCATAATCTGGTCAACGCAATTTGGTATTTGTCAAATGCCAGGGTTCCTTCTTTATTAGTTCAGTTTACCTGTTTGGAATTTTTTTTAGTACTAGGCTCACCATTATGTTCAACACCAAGAGCCTAACTCATCATGGTTATTTTGATTACATTATATACCTTTTTGATTTCCCTGTAGTGCCACAGAATTATTGTCAAATATGCTAGGGGAAGGGATACCTCTCAAACCAGGCCCAGAAGGATAAAAAGAACCAAACAAGTGTAACAAATATCAACAGAATTTACAACAGTGAATTCCAAAACCACAAACTATTCTTTGAAGTGAAAAGATGATGGGGAACCAACAATTATTCTATAGGAGAAAGTTGTGAATTGTTTATTTCCATATTCTCCATATTTTTTGACTGTCTTGATGACAAGAATGTCCCATAAGGTTCTGTTAAAGTGGTGTTATTTGCCCACGAAACATATGGTGCATATACTTATAAATCCAGACTATCCAAACAATCAATTAACTCTTTTATATGATGTGACTTTTTCAAAAAAAATAAAAAACAAACAAAAGAAAAGCTCTTTCATTTGTTGCAGTTACAGTATCAACTTTCTGGTGTTATTAAGGCTGCATTTGGTTTGGTAGAAGTAGTAAGAAATAATTTAAGCACCAATAATTTAACAGTGGTTATGGCTTTAAATAGAACTGATTGGCAAAACAGGATTCATGTAGCTGACATATAGTTTAGATAAGGCAGGGATGATGATAATGATGGTTTGGTTTGATAGAAAATAATAGGGACACAGAAAGTTGAGGGAAAATTCTCAAGGAATTTCACAGAATTTCTTAATAACTTTTCCTCTACTTTTTGTATTGGTTTCCCTGTCTTTCCCTTCCTTTCCCTAAATTTTCCTTCAAACCAAACATAGCCTAATTGTATGAGAGTACTTCCTGACGTTCTGTTAAGTCATAAATAACTAAGAGATCCATTCAAGAGTTGAGAGTTTACCATTCGTGTTATAGGATACTTGGAATGACTACAACTTGCAAACTTGCTGTTCCTATATATTGAGGTCTACTTACTCTGCATAGCATAAAATACATGTTTTTATTATGATATCCTAATCCTGTTTTGGTCATGTTATCCTTTCAGCTGTAATAGACTTTAACAACCAGACTCCTGTTATTATCTATTGAATTGATTTTTGTCATATTGCCAAATTGGTTTTCTTGAGGAAATAGGTATTCTGAAACCTTTTCTTGGTCTTGCTTGGTTTACTTGGTAATTTGTTCAAGTAGGCGCAGCATGATTTATGCCTGAATTATTTTTATTTAATTATCTATATGACATATGCATCTTGTGGTATTTACTTCTTACTTATTAGTAATTTACCTATGTACTTCTGCAGCCTGTAATTATGCCAAGGGAAAATGGGTTGAGGACAATGGACGGCCACTATATTCTGGGTTTGGTTGTAAAAAATGGTTGTCAAAGATGTGGGCTTGTAGGTTGAACAAACGCACAGATTTTTCCTACGAGAACTTCAGATGGAAGCCAGATAATTGTGAGATGCCAGATTTTGAAGCATCTAAATTTTTGAAAAGGTATAACATCTCCCCCCCCCCCCCTCCCCCCCTCCCCTTAGGAATGGAGAGATTAAGTTTTGCAGACTTCATTTAGGTCACTGTAGGGAGATGGACATGCTATTTAACATTCTAACTAGGGAACCTCCTATTCCATTACCTTATCAAAATTTTCCAGCTCCAGTGCATAGGTGATCTATCTCATCCTTTTATGTGATCAGAAATATAGCTTGTTTTCTAGAAATAGAAAATCCTTTGCATCATTAGGATCCTATAATTTTTTTCCCTCGAGTCAAGAGTGCATTTTGGAAGGTCACTTTACTTATTGTTGGGTGAATGGGAGAAACTACTGGTGTCTTGTGGAGATTATCCCATTTTCAGTAGAGAGGCTAGAGTCGTAGCATCTAGATTGAATATTCATACTTCGGATTCAAAATTGGTTCAACTCTTTTTTGGATGACTTTGATGGGCAGGATGTGGTTGGATCTGAGTTGGTTCTATGCTTATTTTTAATGCAGTTAAATGTCTGGTTGGATCTGAGTTGGTTCTATACTTATTTTTAGTGCAGTTACAATGTCATAGACCATGCTATCTATGACACATGCATTCTTTTATAGTTACTGCTATGCATTATGCTGTTTTCTGAATGAGGAACTATGTTCTATGTTCTCTTCTGCCATGTTTCAGTCCCATTAGTGTTTTCTATGATTTTGTTTTGTTTTGTTTTTTATTTTTTAATTTTTTTAATTTTTTATAGTTACTGGTTTGCATTATACTGTTTTCTGAATGAGGAGTTATGGTCTATGTTCTCTTCTGTTCTGATTTGATGGATGTTGATGTTTTATTCCAGAATGCAGGACAAGACTGTAGCTCTTGTTGGGGATTCATTGGGCAGGCAGCAGTTCCAATCACTAATGTGTATGCTGACAGGTGGCAAAGAGAGGCCTGATGTCATGGATATTGGAAGGGAATATGGTCTTGTCAAAGCTCCCGGTGCTAAAAGGCCTGATGGTTGGGCTTATTGGTTTCAGGAAACCAATACTACTGTCCTCTATTACTGGTCAGTTTGCCTCTGTGATGTGGAGCCTCTTAACATCACTGGTCCCAATACTGAATATGCTATGCACCTTGATCGTCCAACAGCATTCCTGCACCGGTACCTTCACATGTTTGATGTGCTGGTCCTTAATACAGGACACCATTGGAACAGATGGAAGCTTACACAAAACCGCTGGGTCATGCATGTTGGTGGTGTGCCTAATATGAAGTTCACAGATATTGCAGATGCCAAAAATTTCACAATCTATAGTATTGTCAAGTGGCTAGACTTGCAGCTCCCAAAACATCCACAGCTGAGGGCCTTCTTCAGGACTATTTCACCCAGGCATTACTTGAATGGGGATTGGAATTCTGGGGGAACCTGTAATAATACCACCCCACTGGCTGGAGGGAAGGAAGTTTTGCAAGACAAATCCAGTGATCCTGTAGCTGAGGGGGCTGTGAATGGCACAAGTGTTAAGCTTTTAGACATAACTGCTCTCTCCCAGCTGAGAGATGAGAGCCACATATCCCAGTATAGTATTGAATTTCCACCTGGTATCCAGGATTGCTTGCATTGGTGTTTACCAGGCATTCCTGATACATGGAATGAGATCCTTCTTGCACAGCTCTAGGCCATATTAGCATTGATGATGAAGCCTTCTAATAGAAATGTTGTCTGCCTTGGAGATACCTCAATGTCTATGGAACCAACCAGAAGCACCAGATTGACCGACTGACCACAAGGATTATCTATCCCCATAGGTGGTGCCAAATCAGGAGATGGAAACCACTCAAATGGGATGTTTGTCTTGTATTTGAGAGCACATATTCACCATCTAAAATGGAGTCATTTCTTCTTGTTAAGAAAATATATTAGCAAGGACAGCTCCAGAGTTGCAATGAGTGAAACTCGTTATAATTACCTCTGATGAATTGAAATGACTCCAATTTAGATGAGGATGTTGTGTGTTCATGTTATTAAAAGCTAATCTAAAAGGATTTCATTTCATGTCATCCAAATTCTCAATTGATTTGTTAGTCGTTTCCTGCTTACTCCATAAACTGCTCCTTTGGCCCACTCAGCAGATTCTGTCTTATAGAACCTGTTATATTTGCTTCATTGTCTAGTTGTACCTCACTAGCACAAGTACCACTGGGAGTAGGTATTCTTTGAAGTCAAGTTTGCCTTCCAATTACTACCTTGCATCAGCGGAGCCAGCTTGTACATGGGAGTAGACAGAATTGAGTCAATTGATTTGTCAGCAGTTAATTAATGGGTAACAATTAGTTCAAGGTAATCTTGTTTGCATGATGAACACCTCTCATAAATAAGAAATCTTATGGGACCATTTTAGACTCTTGTATGATCATATAACCAGTAATTCTCCCTTCCTGTTTTCCCTTTTCATTCATTTGGTTATACATGTACAGGAAGCAAACTTTGTATTCGACCAAGTGTATAGAAGACATTCTCCAATTTGTTGTATCATACACTGGATAATCCATGCTTTTATAAGAGTAACCATGGCCTATTAGTACTGATTTCTATTACTATTTGTATTTATTTCATTATGAAAATTGTTTTTGGTGTGATTTAGAATCTCTACACAGGAAGCTGGTAGGGGTACAACTTGGGTCAGGTTGACCTGGGAATTTCTTAGTTTTTCTAATGGGCCCGAAGGTCCTGAACCCTATCCCGAGCCTGATGTAAATGCCCGACTTGAAGCTCTAGAAGCAGGGAACCTATGTCGAATGGGTCAATCCCTCGGTGTTCATCCATCAGGGAGAAAGAGATCCGATTCAGGTGATTGAGCATCAACAGGCCAACTGCCCAAGAAATGGTTGTCCGGTCTGTTCATGAGAGGACATGCGACCCAATTCACCAATATACCTGCAACATAGTTTTCATTAACTCAAATTGTGTCAGGAGCTCACTTTCACTCCTCTTCTGAAGGAGAAAAATACTTCTTTCGACAGTAGATAACATGGCAATGTGGCTTTGTCATCCACAGTTAAAAGGAGCATTGACTTGATTTTGTGTGTCTGTGTACGTGCATGTTAGAAAGAAGAGACTTTAGTACTAGACGAAACTCAGCAACTTTGGGTAGGGTCTCGGATCTCTTGAAATCAAAAGGCATGCAAACACACTGAGAGCACATCTAGTCACACATCAGGAACATCTCCCCATATTCCTGATGTATAGTACGTAGTTGGTTATCATGCTTTTAGACGGGATTTCCTGAAAGCAAAAACTGTAGGATATCTCTCCATGAATTTATGCTTGCTTTCAAGAAATCTGGGCATGCTCTTAGCGTCTTTATACGCGTTTTTCTTTCAGGAGTTCTGGTCTCTTCATAAATTCATTTCCTCTATTACCGTCTAAGCACCGTGGTGATTCCATTTTTTCCAGACAAACAGTTGACAATGATTGAAATCTCTTTCAAAGTTAAAGAATGACATTTCCTAGTCGAATTCGACGGATAATTCTAAACTCTCACAAGTAACAACCCACCCATGAGGCTATAGCCTAACCCCGCCCTGACGGAATTAATACTATTTTTGGATCTTTGCTAAAAAAAATTATCTTTATAATTACGAAAATATCAGCCCATAAATCATAACCTCTGCACTATGGCTATGGTTGTGGAGAGAGAGAGAGAAACGGATAAGCTGAAGTTTCATTTTTGGCATCAAGTTTTTATTTCTTTTATCATATACTTGCATGTAAGGAATTGATTTTTCATAACCTTTTAAAAAACACTTGTTAGGAGGTGTTTGGGGTCATTGTCGATTACAATGCCACATTAGTGATTCAGGAATCAGTGTTGAATCTGTTGTTTGGTTGGCTGCTTTCTGATAAACCGGAAAATAGCTTATAAATCGATTATGAAATCGGGCCTAAATGAGGAATTGTCCTTTTTGATGATTCCTCTCTTTTTTATCCGATTTTTTTTATTTTTTTTACTAGATTACATAGCATCCGACATGGATCCATGAAAATGTTTCACTGTTGAGAGATCGATTTACATGGCAGAAAAGGAACCAAAAAAAGCAAATTGGTAACACCACTTTTGATGCTGTATATGGATTCTTTTAAGGAGTATTGGATACAATGGCTGCATTGTTGTTGTGTTTTGGGTTGATCAATACAGATTTGTGAGAAATATGTGTTGACACATCATATATAAGTGCGGTTTAAATTAAAAAAAATGCATACGTGTGAGAAATATCAAAATTGATATTTTAGGTAAAAATAACAATTTGTATTGATCAACTCAAAATGCAACACCAATAAAACACCACAATATCAAACACCCCCTTAGTGAATTAAAGATGCAACAAGCATATCCCTCAAAAATTTAGGATACAATTTTTTTATTTTCCCCTATTACACCCATGCTTCTAAAGGTTTAAGCTCCATTTGTTTGCAATGTAAATCCAAACTGGATGCAAAATTTGCGATTTTTGTCTGACATTGCAAAACTTGCACCACCTTTCTCCTATCATCATTTTCTCCCACGCAGAGTGGGGATTACCTTGTTTCACTCCTTCCACCTTCCTCCTCTCATTCTCTCATATGAAGTGGCCCATATTGCTTCACTTCCAATCATATTCCTCCCAATAAGCAAATAAAACAAAATAAAACCTGAAATAAAAGAACATATATAATCAGCATTCCTATACATTTGCAATGAACTGCAAACAAATTAAATAGAGCTAGCCTTGGGGATTTCTCCATTTCTTATTCTGGTATGCTCCTTCACAAAATCTCGGTTTGATAAGTGTGAGAACATAGGTCCAAGTTTAAGGGGAGCTACATTGTGTAGCCCCTCTTTTATTAAAAAAAAAAGAAAGAAAATGCCAAAGGTTGGGTCTATGTCTAGTCTACCTCTCTCAAAACCCACCCAAAGGTTAGGCCTATATGCTTCTCGACAAAAATATTTTATATTACCAATTAAAAAATGATAAAGAAGAAAAGAAATTCATGAAAGTATGCATATTAACTCCTCTCCCAAGTCTTATCACTTAAAATAGTAGAAAACAACACAAATCTCTTTCCAAATCCTAACACTGACCAAATCTTTAATTATAATAATGTATAAGCTGTTTTTTTACTCTTTAAAAAGAGAAGGCACAATAATACATACTCCATCCATTTCTCTCAGTTCCCAAATCATCACCTCTCTACTCCAAAAATTATTGTTAGTAAAGCGTATTTATATAATTTATTTTTCGTCATGCAATGAACTTTAACTTGAAGATTTTTAACTTTTATTTATACTAATTAGTTTATATTTTAATGTATTAGGTTTAGAATGTATAAGTCCGATTCTTCATTGAAGTTTGAATTTCTAGTGTTGGCATCGAATACTTGGAGCCCCTTTGGGAGGGCTTCTGTGTTGATTGAATTTCAAGGGTGATGTTGTGGCTCTAGCAAATTTTCAGGTTTTTACCAAATATGGCTTCACCACATTGTGGGTTCTTCAGCTCATGTAATGTCATAAGCTGCTGGTTGAAAGCCCTCCCAAACGGCACTTGGTTTAGGCTATTAGTTTGGCAGAAAATAGCATGTAAGATTGTGTTTGATAGCATTGTTGTTTATACCTAAAATATTTTGGGCCCATCAATACAAATTGATGAAAAATATGAGAATCAAATAATTTAATATCATAATATAAACATCAATTTGATCTTTTTACAAATATCTTACTATCTTTTAGGGTGTTTTTGTTTTTTGGATTTTCAGGGAGGGGATTGGGATCTGCTCCTCACACAGAGTGCCTCATCTTACAGCCATATCTCACCATGCATTGAGAATATCTCCTATGAATAATAACATATAAGTACAGGAGAAGTTCCTAATACATGGTGGATAGACCTGTTCATGGGTCAGGCCGGGCCGGGCTTTTACTCTTTATTAACAGAAAAATGTTAGGCCCGAGCCCGAGCCCAGCCCGACCAACGGGCCTACAATTTGGGCCCGAGCCCGACCCTGATAAAAAGCCTGAAGCCTGACCTAATAAAAGAAATTCAAAATTTTCCCTATTCAAATAGACAATATCTATTTTAATTCAGATGTTTTTCCCCTATTTAAATGAACAATGGGCCTACAAGTGAATCAACAACCTTCTTAAATCAAAAAATTTATTCAAATGGACATCACATAGGGCTTTTACTTAGATTTAACTATAAGTCGGGTCGGCTCGGGCTCAGGCCGGGCTATTTTGGCAAAGCCCGAGCTTAGCTCGAATTTTATGCGAACTGGGCTTTTTGGCCCGAGGTTAAGCCCGTGGGCCAAAAAGCCTGTTCAAGCCCATTCGGGAGCCGGGCCAGCTCGTTGGGCCACCCGGCCCATGAACAGGTCTAATGGTGGGATGTGCCTGTGAGGTTGGTTGGTGTGAGGCGCCCTGTGTGAGGAGCAGGTCCAGTCTTGGGGGGGGGGGGGGAGAGTTGGTCAATGGAATTTTAGTTCTCATTGACCAAGAAACCCATGATCTTTTTTCAGATTTATGTGGGGATCACAAAATAGCTTTTCTACCTAGGGGAAAGTTGTCAACACTTAGATGGAATAAAAATACTCCCTTCTAATAATGAGTTTTTATGGCTAAAATAGTTATTGTCTTATTATTTTGAAAATAAAAAAATATAAATAAATGCACTTACCCAATAAATATTTCTTGAAAAATCAAAGAAAAAAAAACTTACCTGAATAAATATATTTATCCGAATAAATATTTTATAAAAGAAGAATGGAACCTTAGTTTTGAGTGGTCCTAACATGGTCGGTGAACTTACTTCGCCATCCACCAGCTCTGCCCAGAATCTGAGCGTAGGAAATCAGGTTCCTATTTCCCACTTTTGATGATTGCGCTTAACTACTCAAGCTTGTAATTTTATTGACATTATCACGCTTTATTACATCCACTGTTTTCAAAACCGGATCGGACTGGAAAAACCGGGAACTGGTCATTTGATCGGTTCTGTTTCTTTTAAAACCGCTTTTTCCCTTAAAGTTGTTGATTTTGGTCAGTAAACTGTTGAACCGGTCAGTTAATCGTTTGAACGGTTTTGACCATTTTCCAATTTTTTAAATTTTTTATTTTTTTGTCAGAACAGACCAGCCGTTGGAATTGAATGATCGGACCGTTCGAACCGGTAACCAGACCCCTAACCAGTTCGGTCACCGGTTCGTTTTTAAAAACCATGGTTACATCATCATTAAAACACATTACACTTGCCTTCTTTTTCTATTTCCCTTTCTTTTCGTTAAGCACTTTTTGTTGATTGATTCCCGATCCTGATGCATGCACCAAGAATTGAATATAAAAAGTATGAGACCCTGGGGCAGAAATGCTTGGAATAACTCACTATTGCATGGGATTTTACTATTAAATATAAATGTGAGATCTTGAAAAGTGATCAATCAGTGATGAACATATTAGTGTTCGTTTCGTGTATGTGGAACCGACACATGCACTAATATTCGCATCAAATCCGGGCTCACTCCCTATACACGAGACAGATTTTTAGGGCTGCAATGAAATTCTTACTAGAAAGTCTAAATCATTTTTGGGAAAATGTATGATGCGGAAAATACATGGTATAAAAAACTTTAGACCAATCAAAATTCACCCAGATATTATATCTTTCTCATGTCAATGTCGAATCCATCATTTTTATCTATTTTTAATTTATTTAAATAATACGATCTCACATTTTTTTTATGAATTATGATTTCACATTTTTTGCCTTGGCTTTCAGACCGGATCAGATGGTCGGATCGGAAAACTTAGGAATCGGTTAGGTAATTGATTTCATTTCACTTTAAAATCAGTGATTCGCTGATTTAGGCGGTCAAACCATTGATTCGGACAATGATTTCTAGTCATTTTTTAATTTTTTTAAGTTAGAACAGACTGTCCATTTGAATTGGACAGTCGGACCGTTCAACCTGGGAACTAGTCCTCATAATTAAGATTTTTAAAATTGAACCGAACAATGAACTGGTCAGGGGTCCAGTTCCTGGGTCAAACGGTCCAACTGTTCAAACCGAATGGGTGGTCTGTTCTAACAAAAAATAAAAACCGGCCAGACCGTTGAATGGTTTAAATGGTTAGAATGGTTTGATCGCTCAGGTCAATAGTTTGCTAAGCAAATCAATGGTTTTGGGGGAAATAACAGTTTTGGGTAAAACAGAACCGATAACCTAACCAACCAGTTCCTAATTTTTCTGGTCCAACTGTCTAGTCCAGTCCAATTTTAAAAACCATACTCAGAATGGTTCCTGTCCACAGGGGCAGAGCTAGGGGGGACCCAGGAGAGCCCCCAGGATATATACAACTTTTAATTCAAATGTTCCTGTGACTCTCTACCTGAAAAAAAAAATGTCTTGCCACATAAAATACAACTTTTAATTGTTTTTATGAGTTTGGAAAAACCACCTACAAATATAATTAATGAAGGGTTGATGCCTTGCTGGGAAAACTTTAGCTGTTTCCAATGACATATATGTTGTAGCGAGAATATTTACAACCAATATTTTTGAGAAAAGCTTCGCCATTTGAACAAAAAAAAAAAAAACATCTTGAGTTGTTTTGAAATTTTCTATGCGTGACATGTTACTCCCGGTCTCCCACCTAATTTTTTATTTGTTTTTTTTTAATTAAAAGAATATTGATTGTAACTACTCTTTTATCCAGAGAGATATAAGCAAGGCTTTGAATGGGGTAACATGACATGTATAATAAAACTCCCAAACAGTTCATAGATGTTTTGTTTTTATTTTCCCACTCAGTTAAGGGTGTCAATAAACCAGTTTTGGATTGGACCCCGTTTAGGACAAAATCAATTTGGACAGATTGGACGGACCAACAAGATATATTAGATTGAACCAATCCAATCCAAAATATTTATTAGATTGGATTGGATCTGGCCCGTTCATACTAATTTTATATTGAATTGGGTTAGATTAAGTCAATATCTAGTCTATTGATATAAGATAAGAATATATATAGATATATATATCAATGGACTAGGTTTGGATTAAAACCAATCTAAATCAAAATGAATTTGAACACAATGGATAGTCCAGATATTGAATTGGACTGGTCCAAATTGATTCAAAACATTCATTGAATTGGACTGAACCTGATTCATTTATAATGAACTCACATTGGACTGAATCGGATTGGACCAAATCCAGTCCAATTGACACCCCTACACATAGTCAAAGTTTTTCGGGGTTTGATGTAAATTAAGGGATTAGATATGTGGCCAATCCACTCTACCAGTTAATGGATGGTGCGAATGGTTGAGTCGGCTACATTGTCAATCCATGTGGCAAAAATAGAGTAGGTCATATATAGGGAATTGGATGCCAAAACCAAAATGTTGCTATATACGGATATACCATCCTAGATCTTGATGATTCAAATGACCAGGAAAAAGCCCTCTTTCGGGTAAAATTAACACTAAACATTAAACTTTCAATGATCAATATTATTATTCACAATAAATACTACGGCTGTGTTTTGAAACGAGGCAAATAAGTGTGCATGTAAATATAGAGTGTAAAACTATCTATATAAATTGCAAAGTTATGTTAGTTTTGCATTGATAAATTTATCTTCTTTTCAAATATACTTTTAGCTGTAATGGATGCAAATACGATTTTCAATAAAATATGTCTTTTTTTATTAAGAGCCCACTTGAATGTAAATTTACTTCTTTTTTATTGATATATTTTTACTTTTCAATATTGATGTAAATATGCATTGGAAAACATGTTTTTTGTCATTTGTCAATGCATAAATGCATTATTGCCAAAAACGATCAAAACTGAACCAGAGTGCAATTTTACCCTAAATTGGGATTTACACTCCATTTGCATCATTTCCAAACGCAGCCTAAGGTGAAGTGCAAGATTGAACTATGGGCCCACTTTGGGCTAAAACCGTGGGCCACAACCTTCAATTTATTGCTTTGTTCCACCTTGATGTTTTTTTTTCAAGGAATCCACCTTTATGTTAAGGACAATAGTACATCCAAGGCCACGATTTTAGGGCTAAAACTAGGGATGACAAATTTTCCCATTTCTTCGATCTTCGTGAGTACCCACCCTGAATGGGATCTCTGTCAATATATAATGTATATATGCATGCATATATTTATATATGTATATGTGTATACATATGTCTATATATTAATATTTTTAAATATTTTTTAATAGGATTGTAAGTTTTATTATTTTATTTTTAATTTTTTTTAAATAAAAAAAAAACAAAAACAGAATGATTGACATTACAAAAATAACGGAGAGTGGGGATCCTTGTGGGGACAAGGGTGGGGATAACTTTGTCCCCATTGGAAAGGATAGGGATGGGGATGGGGATTGTTGCGTGAATGGAGATGGGGAGTGGCTCCCTGCCCCCGCCCCACCCTGTTGCCATTCCTAGCTAAAACCAATTGGGGTTTGCTCTTCATGATGCGTCCCACTGTGCATTAGGATATTCTTCTCATGAATAATAACATATAAAATATTGGAGATGTTTCCATGTGTGGTTGGAACATGTTGTGAGATTGGTGTGAAGAGTGCTATGCGAGGAGAAAATCAGGACTAGCTAAAATCACATTGTAGCAAGTGAATTGATATGTTCGAATTGGCCATGTTATACATCTATATAGAAAAAAGAGAAGAAAGGGTAAGTTTAGGCCATGTTTGATTCGTTGCTCTAGGCCTCTCTTTTTTTTTTTAATTCTTGCTCATTCTGGGCAAGAATGAATAACATTAGAGTGTTTGATTATAAAATTCTTGCCATATGCCTCATTCATTCTTTAAAGAAATTATATGTGAGGGGTCATAAACTACCAACCTAAGCCTACAAAACCACCACCACCACCATAAATGTTTATTGGTGGATTGTCGTGAAAACTTATGCCAATGGGCAATGACTACCGGTCATCCACCGGTAAACATCTATGCAACGATTTTGGAGACTTAGGCCAGTGGTTTATGATTGCTAATGCATTTTTCTAAGAATGAAAATGAGTTACATAAGGCATTTGCTAGTTTGAAAATAATTTAGGTTGTGTTTAGTTCTGCAAGAGTTTATTGAAAAAATGATGCCACATCAGCCCCACATAGGTGTTGGTGTTTATTGCAAATGAAGCAAAATGAAACAACCATTTGATTTCATCATTTATCAAATAAATGGTAAAAAACTGAAACACTATGATTTTTGTGTATTAGGCATTTGGTTCGATTATAAAATTCTTGCCATATGCCTCATTAATTCTTTAAAGAAATTATATGTGAGGGGTCATAAACTACCAACCTAAGTCTACAAAACCACCACCACCACCATAAATGTTTATTGGTGGATTGTCGTGAAAACTTATGCCAATGGGCAATGACTGCCGGTCATCCACCAGTAAACATCTATGCAACGATTTTGGAGACTTAGGCCAGTGGTTTATGATTGCTAATGCATTTTTCTAAGAATGAAAATGAGTTACATAAGGCATTTGCTAGTTTGAAAATAATTTAGGTTGTGTTTAGTTCCGCAAGAGTTTATTGAAAAAATGATGCCACATCAGCCCCACATAGGTGTTGGTGTTTATTGCAAATGAAGCAAAATGAAACAACCATTTGATTTCATCGTTTATCAAATAAATGGTAAAAAACTGAAACACTTTGATTTTTGTGTATTAGGCATTTGGGGAAATGTCAAATTCTTATTTCTCCCAATGCCTCAACATTTTGAAACCAAATGCTGATGTGTCACACTTTAATGGGTATTAATTTGAAGTGGAGAATAGAAAACATTTAAAGCGCCCAACGAAACAAAAAAACAGGAAACTTTTAAAGTGAAAAAGTATAAATAAACGTTTAAAATGAAAAAAATACAAATAAATGACCTATCCATAAATGCCCACAAAATTAAATACATACTTATTTTTTTAGAAAAAAATATTTGATTAATAGCAATATTTTCTCATTCTACCTATTTTTAATAATTCTTATCCATTTTAAAATTTCTTCTTAATAGTAATGAAAAAGAATGAAAGTTGAACCAGATGCATGTATAGGAATCGATCCAATCTAGTGTCCTTTTCTAAAGCAGTGATTTTTATTTTAATACATCTTTTTTCTCTTTCTTTCTCCGGTCTCCACAGCATACATTAGCTTTTGATCAAAGCAAAGCTGTTTGTTGGATTTAAGTACACAAATTTCTGAGGTTGACTGCGGTGGATTATAATGTACTGTATTAGTTCCCAAAGTGAAAAAAATAAAAAAAAATCAAAGATCTAATTCACCAGTTGTAACCCGTCAAGAACAGCCTCCGTAACGAAGAAGCCACCACGACCAGAGAGCTGTGTAGTTTTCCCTTAATTATCAATAAAAAAAATACTTAGATTATGCTGAAGCCCATCCCCATGACAGGCCATCATCCGTAAGATGAGTCAAATTTTGATTGACATATTTATCATTCCAGAATCCAGAGTTTCAGTCCATCTCTATGGTGAAATCAACTTCCTGGTATAGCAACTGAGCGAGAATCAAGTTTCAGTATAATTTTCAAAACATGTTCACCTCTTCATAAGTGTTTTTGTTAAGATTCTAAGGGTTATTGCACATAATTAAGAACTGAATAATGTATGGTAATTAATGAAATGTTCAATTGACCCTTTGTTGATTTTCTTCTATTTTTATTGATGCTAGAAAGCATCCATACAATCCGGCCTAGTTTGTTACTCTGGTTTTGTCCCAGACCATTGCCTCCTAGTTTCAAAGGGTTCAAGGTTTTTTTTTTTTATTCTATAGCACGAGTTTTAAATCCATAAGTCCTTATAGCTAGGAGGATACATCATATTTCAGCCTTTTATTTGAGGGTGTGTTTTTGGATCTATTGGGCTTCAATATTTCACCATAGTGTGGTGGAAATTAAGTAGGTGTTTGGCATCAGTGCTGAAAATATTATATCGTTTTTTGAGAAAAACGGTGCTAGACATATAGAATTGTAAATACTTATTTTTTATTTGAAATCGGCGTTGCCATAAAAATGTTTTTTGAGAAAACAATACTAGTTTTGTTTGATACTAGTGTTGGCAGCAATATTTTCAACATTTATCTTATTATCCAACGTCCAAGATGATACCATACCATTGCATCATTGACAGCAATACACTACTTTCTTAGAAAACATCAAATTTAGTGTTATTACAGACCCCACTTTCTCAAATTTCAAGATATGATCTGAAACAACAATTTTTTTTTTGAGAAAACAGTACCAAACAAGTGGATGTTGCTTTTGAGAGTTTTCTCTGATATAACACCAATAGACACCATTTTCTCAGAAAATGGCACCAATGCCAAACCCCGCCCAAATGTATATTTTGAACCACATGCACCACACTCCGTTAAGGTGTGACGTGGGCACTTTGATATGGATGTGGATGTATTGTTAGAAAAATTTTAAATAAAATATTTCTATCAATCAATTTATCCATGGTTACAAAATTTTAGCATGGAATAAAGTTGCAATACTTTTTTTTTTTTAATGTTTTAAAACTAGGAAGAAATGGTTTCAAAACATGCCACAACCACACTCTTACGAACAGCAAATAATGGGTGTAGCATTTCAATCAAGCAATCCACACAACAGGCAACACAAAGTACCCCAATCAAGGTGATGAGCACGTCTTTTTCGTGACCTGGTCGGCACAGCGTTATAAGCACGCTTAATAAATATTTGAAAAATTTTTTGACACGTCACTTAAAATATCCTCACCCCACCCTTGAAAAAGAGGCCGGCCAAAGCTACAGCTGGTTAAAGTATAATGTAGTAACGTCTCCATCCTCCGGCCAACCAATTGGTGGCAGTCACTTTCGCCACGTCGGTCTTCTCACACGACAACTCACAATCATCCGATTCTAGCTAGCTAGCGTCACCTCACACTGCACGTTATGTTAGAGATTACAGTACTATTCATTCATTCATTCACCCCATTCGCTCAGACGCTCACGCTTTTATTATTTTATGTTAACAAGCATTATATTTTATTTGTTCATGCCCATGTGTAATCATGAACGAAGAGATATGCCCTCTTTAGGCTGTTGCTTCCTAATTTTAGAAATCAAAAGTTTGTCATCAATCACCACGATAGAAAGAGAGATAGAAACCCCCGATTAGAAGTGATTCTGATGATCAGACATTCTATTACATATTTTGTTTTCTTTTCCTCCACATCTCTCAAATTCCCCAAGTACTTGTCACAAGGCAAACCGGTTGAATAGGTCGGGTTTAATTTGAACTGGGTTGACCCAGATAGCCATGACTCTTGGACCCTTCTTATCACTTGCTGGAAAAGGTTGACTTTTGACCAATCAAAGTTGTGATATCAGTTCATTGATTGTAAGTTTTTCCCATATCATATAATTTTTGGCATCATAAACGAACCGTTTCTGTTTTTATCTCTTTTTTTTTTAAATGAAACGTCACCTATTATCGTTTTTTTTTTGCTGAAAACCACATCTATTGTCAAAGGCTTAATTTATTGCATTTTCACCTTTTTTTCCAGGTTGCATTTGATTTTCATAAGATAGATGAAAATTCTCTTGGTTTGAATATTTAATTTTTACCTTTCTTTACTCCTTTTCCATTGTAAAAGAGGTAAAAATCTAAAACCCTATAAAAGCAAAAATTATGCAAACACGCTGAGAAGCGAGAGCATGGCATCCAACTACAAAACAAAACAGAATGTGCACATGAAACTATATTGATAAATCTTTCTGTCGTTGCCAGGACGGCCATCACCAACATCCATATTGTTTAATTGTTATTGACTTTTGGGCCTTTATATCATGCTTAATTGATACACTACTCATGTGATTGTTTCTGGTCACGTATCATTTTTTGTGATGTATAAATTTTTTTGGCTAAGTACCTCATTATTTGACCCGGTGGTGACGTGCCTTAGTGTTGAGCTACTTGGTGGTGAGCTCCCTGGTGGAGAGCTACTTAGTGACGAACTGCTTGGTAGCGAACTCCTTGATGGAGAACTGCCCGGTGGCGAGCTCCCTAGTGGCGAATTGCTTGGTGGTGAGCTCCTTGGTGGCGAGCTCCCTGGTGGCGATCTCCTTGGTGGCAAACTGCCTAGTGGCGAATTGCCTTGTGGCAAACTGCTTGGTGGTGAGCTCCCTGGTGGCGAACTCCCTGGTGGACTCGTCATTTGACCTACTCCTAGGAGGCCTGCAACTCAGAGGATGGTGGAGCTCCCTGGTGTAGCGCAACCCGACTACCCTCTGCGTGAGGTGATTTCCTCTCCTTTGTAGGCGACGAGAGCTGAGGGACATGCGAGAACTGAATCAGAGGACCCGGGGGTATTTTCCCAGCGGGGACTCTCTGATGCCTAAGTTAGCATTCTGATTACAGAGAGCTTGGAGAGAAATGAGAGAACTAGAGAGCAGGGGTTACCATCCTTTTTTCCCTCTCTTTGGCTTTGGGCGTCGGAGTCCTTATATAGTGGTGTCCTCGCGGATTAGGTGGGTGAAAAGCCTTCAAACGGTAAGATTCATCATATCCCCTTAGAATCGGGGTACGGTGGTGAACTCCTCAAGGTTGTCAAGCTGGCGCTTGTGTCAGGCGGCTAGGTCGGCGCCTGGGCCAGGTTGTCAGGTTGGCGCCTGTGTCAGTCGGTGGATCGGTGTTTGGGCCAGGTTGTCAGGTCGGTGCCTGTGTCAGTCGGCGGGTCGATGTCTGGGCCAGGTTGTCAGAGCGGCGCTTGTGTTAGTTGGCGGGTCGGTGTCTGGGCCAGGTTGTCAAGCAAGAGATCTTCCTGCGATACACCAAACTACTCTTCTGTACCGAGCTACCCTACAAGTGGCGAGCTGCCCGGGGAAGCTATGTCGAGCTGCTTGTGGCGAGCTTTGCCGAGCTGCTTGGCTCCTTGGTGGCGAGCTCCTTGGAGAGCTGCCTAGTTCCTAGGCGAGCTCTTTGGTGAGCTACCGAGCTCGCGGGGTATGCCGTTATGGTTCATCGATGGGTGTCTTATGGGTTGCCATGTCGACCATGTCGGATCATGTGTCGAGCTGATCCAGGTCGGTCAAGTTGATGGCCAGGTCGGTGCCCCAACGGGACATCGACTTGATGAGTTGTTGCTTGGGTGTCGCCTAGTTATCACTTGATGAGTTATTGCTTGGGTGTCGCCTAGTTATCACGAGATGCCACATGTCGCAATTTCATTTTAGGGCCAAATCTTCTCTCATCAACTACTATTACCATTACCACTAACTATGTATGTTACACTGTTACCAATCCCGACCTTCCGGGGTCGGTAAAATTGTCAGAATTGTTGGACCGTAGAGTAGTACGAGAGGGCCTCATTCACCACACCAGTTGTCCCTCACCTCACTCGTACGCTAAACCGCTACAGTACTTAACCGTCACGTGGCTACCAATACCAGGTTTGTCGGACCGCTGTCCTATTTCCACGTGTGTCAAACTGGCTAAGCGTCGCTAGCCACATTGGAACTGCTCTATCTTCATATGTTACCAAATGCCCATTATTGCTGATCCAACGAGCGCGCTCTCACATGATAGACCATAGGATTAACGATAGTTTGTGAAAATTTAAATTTTCCAACCAATGATTGAATTATGAAAGGGTGGTGCTCATGATTCACTCGATGAGAGCGCGCGTTCACCAGCCGGACCGGAACCCACGAGTCCACGACTCACTTGCCAAAAATTCTATTTTCTTTTACTTTTTAACGCACAAGCACAAACAGGAGCAGGAGCTAATGAGCTATATATATTTTAATTGAAACATCAGAGCGACCTTGGATTGGAAGCGATTCTCTGGATTCTCCATCGTCTTCTGCTCCTTCAAATAACATCCTCTCCTTCGTGCTCAAACAATCTTCACCGTCTCTCTTGCGAAAATTCTTTCGAATGGCTGACGACTTCTCGAAATCCGTCGAAGAAGGTTTTAGGCTCTCAAAACGGCTCTACTATGGGAAACACCATCCGGTCTCGCCTCCGCTTCCGGCGGCGATGAAGAAGTCCCGGCGAACACATCTTCCCACGGCACCGATGGTGTATGCGGTGATTTCTGATCCCGCAGTCGTCGATAACCCGGACATTCCAAGCTACCAGCCTTACGTGCACGGGCTATGCGATCCGCCGGCTTTGATTCCGCTTCAGATGAACGATATTGCGGTTCAAGTGGACTGTTACTTGGATACTGCGTTTGTTAGTGTTAGCGGGTCGTGGCGTGTTTACTGTGTTATGGGAAGTCGGAGCTGTAGCTGCCGCATTGCAGTCCCCATGGGCGAGCAGGTATAAAGAAGCTGGTTCATGATATTTGATGCGGAGCTTATTCTTTAGTAGGCTGTCCATTCGATGTAGAATTATTGGTTTTGCAGTTGTTTCAGCTTCCTTCTGCGTTGTACTGTTCAGTTTATTTGAGTGCAAACCTCATGGATCAAGGGATCCAGTGGTTCAACCATGTCGATTTCTGACTGTTTTAGTCCATTTGAGTTCATAGGTCAAATCTGTGTACTGTGTTGATGGTTAGAACGGACCAATTAGGACCTAGTTCATATCTGTCCGGTCTACTTGGGCTTTAGAGCATTATTTAGATGCTTATCCAGCTCTGTATCGATTTCTTCATTGAGCATAAAATGGAAAAGAAGACATGCTGATTTCTGAAAATAAAACTATTTCATATTTTCATTTGCATATAATTCATGCCTCTTTTTTCATTGAGCATAAAAGAAGATCTGTATCGATTTCTTCATTGAGCATAAAATGGAAGAAGAAGACATGCTGATTTCTGAAAGAAGAAACTATTTTCTATTTTCATTTGCATATAATTTTTTTAATATGTAACTTTACGCCTCTTTGTGATGAAAATGTTTTGTTGGCTTCTCTTGTCATTATATGATAGGTCGTACCATTCATTTATGCTTGCTTTCTGGGTTTTTTGACTTTCTCATGTTATGATGTATATATAGGTGGTACCATTCATTTCTGTTTGCTTTCTTAGGCCTTGGCATTTACTTAATCTTAATTTCTTATTCACATCCAAAATATGATTTGGCTAACAGGGTTCAATTCTAGGTGTTGAAGTTGATGTTACTACAAAATCATATGGCACTCGATTGATTACGATAGAAGAAAAGGCAGACATTTTAAAAGTAGCCAAAGCAAAGGATGGAGGGTTTTTGAAACCCCACATTTTTACCTTAACAATTCCGGAGGTAATTTGTTATCTAGATTTTTTAGTTAATATCCTTTTTTTTTTATTTTTTTGAACGGGAAGATGATTTTGTTTTTGATCCTTGAAAGCATCTAATTCTCTCATCCTTTTCAAGGTTAATGGAGGGACCGATCTGTCTGTTAAAGTCGTTTGGTCTCAAAAGTTATCATACAAATGTGGTCAGTTTTTGCTTCATGTACCGTTCAGCTTTCCAGAGTATGTCAATCCTGCTGGAATGAAACTTCCCAAAAGAGAAAAGATAGGGTTGAATGTGAACGCTGGTACTGGGGCAGAAGTCTTGTGCAAGAAAACTAGCCATCCTTTAAAGGTGAATTTCCACTAAATTATTAGTTCGGACTTTGACATTGGAGTCCCTAAATGAATTAATTGATACTTTATTTTTTGGGTTACTCCAGGAAATAAGGCGCCAAGCAGGGAAATTGGGTTTCTCATATGAAACAAATGTGCTTACATGGTCAAGTGCGGACTTTATTTTTTCATATGAGGTATAACCTTGAACAATAGATATTGTTTTTCAAATACACTATAAATGAATCACTACTGTTCAGAAAAGTATTATCTGCACCATATATGCATGTGTCCTGTACATGTTGGAGTTGGAGGCACATGGAACAATTTTTGAGGAACAACCTTCATTTTACACTTTTCTAGAATCCAACATACTGCCCATGATTATCTTCATGACACAGGTCCGTTCAAGTGATATACATGGTTCCTTGTTCCTGCAATCTCCATCCATACATGATTTTGATCAAAGAGAGATGTTCTGCCTTTATCTTTTCCCAGGAAATAACAAGAATAGAAAGGTTTGTTCTCTATTTTATAAAGCTTTCGTTCATCAAATGATTACTTCTATCACCTCTGACTATTCGGGTTCTGTCATTGGGTGTATTTACATATATATGATGTATTTTCTAGTATGGGAATGCATTGTTGGTTTATTGTATATGCAATATTCATTATATGCTATGCCTGTTTGTCAATACCCATACACAATATTCGTTATAGCATAAGGATTATGAAATATGAATATAACCCATTAAATTTTATGAACATGGATTGAATCCAACAGCGGCCACTTTGTGCCAAAAAAATGCCAATGGTCAGGTCCATATCCAGTTCACCTCTCCCAAGAACCTCGATAACTTGGAGCAACATTGGCTAATGGCCCTCTAGTCTTTCAAAAAATTTAAAATTGATCACTAGTAGGGGTGTCAGTAGGTCAGGTCAGGCCAATGGATGGTTTCATATATACCTTGACCAAGATCCTATTAGATGCGTTGGTTTTGGATCTTGTTGGGTTCAAACCTGGACCTGGACACACCAAATAATTGGAACTAATCAGAATGTGGAGAAATTAGCAAGTCTAAAATCCAAGCTTTATTGCATGTCTTCAATTAGACATAAAAGGCAAAAAAAGTGGATTTTCTTTTCTTCCCTTCAATAAATTTCAATATCCATATACTTTAAAATGTTTTCTGGCTACCTGCTAACTGGGTCCAAGTCATGCCCAATACCTTGCAGGTCTTAACATATGGACCACAGTTGCACTCAGTCATAGTTTGTGGGCCCAGACCCTGCTAATTGGGTCTGAGTATGTTCAGTATCCAGGTAATTAGGCTCAGGAGATATTATGTGTATGTCTTTCTAATTTTGTTTCTCTTATTTTGACTTATAGCGTGGCTTAAGTAAGTAACAATCTAAGATTAGGGTTTTCTTAGAAGGAGAGCCTTTCTCTCTCTATAAATAGTCATGTTCTCTTTCATTTTTAAAGTCAGTGAGATTCTTTGATTTTATCATTGAGGGGTCTCTCTTATTCCTCTTTCTGGTCCATTTCTATGAAATTTCTTTAAGGTGCTGCACATATCCTTTCCTTGCGAAATGGTCTGCACCACCAACTATGTGCATAAAGGACTAAGGATGTAGCCTCATCATTATTCTATTAATTTAAAAATTTGTAACTTGGAAAACAAGGGAATGCTAATTTCTTGGTTTAGAACTTTTTAAAGGTTTATCTTATAATTCTTTTCGTTGAAAGAGACTCTTTTTGTATAGATAGTGGTGAATGATGTGGAGATCGTTGTATATCTTCTTTGTGCA
The DNA here is from genome assembly GCF_056320005.1 of Nelumbo lutea. Lineage (NCBI taxonomy): Eukaryota > Viridiplantae > Streptophyta > Magnoliopsida > Proteales > Nelumbonaceae > Nelumbo > Nelumbo lutea. The sequence continues at coordinate 4,185,238 of NC_142689.1, forward strand.
TTGCCCTGATGTGCATGGGCTGATGTAATATTCTTTTGTTTCAGTAAATCAATAACAATCTATACATTATGGACAACTTATATTTCGCTAGACCCCAGGTGACCCGGGTCAAATAACATTTCAACGGCTGGGTTGCTCCATTATGACCTGGGTGATCAGGGTTCAAATCTTGGAAACAGCCTCTATGTATGTGCAGGGCTGCATATATCTGTCCCTCCCCAGACCCCACATTGGTGGGAGCCTTGTCCACTGGGCTTCCCTTTTAGAATGCCAGCTATAAAGCCATTGGCTTCTTCCGTTGCACAAAAGAAACTATTAATTCAAGCACCTAAAACAAAATTGTTATTAAAAAAATGCTTGCTGTTTCTTGTATGTTGTTGTACAACCTCTCATGTTTACATCCTTCTCTTTATTGTCTTCTTTGAAAAAAAGAAAAGAAAAGAAACACTAAAATAGCAGTTTATTGTAGTAACTTGGTTGCTGAACATGCTAGTTTGCATAACACCTGCTTAATCTCTAGGATCAGTTATCTTCTCTCTCAAAAAAAAAATCTTTAGGATTAGTTGGTAACAAATGTATCAATTTAACATTGCTAATGGATCTGCTATGCTTTTATCTGTGTATAAAGAGAGATTACTCATCCAGTATTCCTAATTATGCATGTTCCCTATTATCTAGAAAAATTAACTAAGTTTATGATTATTATATTGTTTTTTTGTGCATACTCTTTATACAAATCAACAAAGTCCTGTATCAACTTTCTTATTCCAACTACATGGTCAGACCATTCTATGATATAAGTTTGATTTTCAGCAACAACTGCACAGTGAGGACTTAAAAAATTATATTGCTCTCCATTGTAGAATGAAAATTTGAAATTTTCATCATCCTCCAAGGTGCAAAATGTTAATATCTGTTTCTAGAAAACAGGGAAACATGTATTTCCAATTTGATCAGAATTTAGAAAATAAAGAATAGAAAAGAATTATAGCTGATGATTTCCCTTGAGTTGACTTCTCCTGGAGGATAAATATTTATACTCCCAAGGATCATGATATTACAACCTTTATAAAATTTACGAGTCTTCAGTTAGTTTATCTTCAGTTTTATCATGTTTATCTTAATCTGATTATACTGGACCTGGTAGGTTTTCAGAAAGGGGGTTGTATTTGTTGTTGATATTAGTGCAAGCATGTTGGGAAGGCCCCTTGAGAGTGTGAAAAATGGACTATGTGCAGCACTCTACCAGCTCACCCCAGAAGACACTTTTAACATCATAGCTTTCAATGGAGAGACGTATTTATTCTCATCTTCACTGGAAAAAGCAACAAAAGAAACAATTGAAAATGCTTCTCAGTGGATCAGTATAAACTTTGTTTCGAGGGGTGGAACAAACCTTCTGCTTCCCTTAAATCAGGTATTGTATCCTTTTTGAGCCTTGATTATTGTTGATATTATTGACATTTCAAAAGTTAACTATTAATTCTTTTTAATTCTTTGAATTTTCTTTAGCATTTCATTGAGTTATTAAGAATCACTGTTGTAACATACAAGCTTGCACCCATAAGGAAAAATGTTTTTCCAATAAAATGGGAAAAAAAAAGAAAATGAACTGACATTTTCCTTTTGCATGTTTCATGGTGATGAATATCTATATCCACAAACTGCATTTTTTTGGATGGGTCTTAGTCCTTCATTGATTAGTAAAATTGCTTTGTCATTTGTAGATCTTGTTCATCATTTAGAATATAAAATATTTAAGAATATGTTATTTTCTTTTGATCAGCAATGAAACCAAATGTGTTAAATGGAAAGGATATGAAAGTACAATTGTGCACATTTATGGTTAAGAGGTTATCTGTCAACAAGTTTGCTTTGGATTGATAAGAATATTCCTTATTGTTACACATTGTGCACATTTTAAGCAATTATAGTCTCATGTTTATTATTCACTTCATATTTATTTCCAGTTGCCAAATTATTAGTCCTATTATAACAAGTCTTCATTAATATCAACTCCAAATTTAATGTCTATGTTTTTTGTTTCATCTGTTTTCTCTTCAGGCAGTTGATATGTTATCCAACACTTTTGATTTGTTTCCTATGCTTTTCCTCATTACTGATGGGTCTGTTGAGGATGAAAGAAACATATGTGAGCTTATGAAAGCCAAACTGACAAATAGAGAATCCATATCACCACGCATTTCCACATTGGGTATAGGTAAAAATTTCTGGTGCTTAGGTTCCACTTCTTGTTGACCTTGTTAATTTGTTATAGAAAAGAATATTCTATATCATACATACATGCGATAATACTTTGCAATATATTAAAATTTCTTAGCTAAAATTGTTCTTCATCAGTTCTATACATTCCAAAACAAATGCCTGCTACTTTTGTTTTTTAATCAAGTAATAAAATTTTATTTATAGAAATTATGAGGACACAAAGGAAGGCAAAGGAAAAAGCCTGCTTTTACAGTGTACCACCCTCTACACCCAAATTTGTATGCCAATTAAGTATAAAATCATACCTAGGAAAAAAGCACCAAATTCTTCAAGAGTCAATTACTAGTTTACAACGAACCTACTTACACAAGTACATAGATGAATAAAAAATCTCTCTATCCCTCTTTTTTCCTTTGAAGATTCTATAATTCCTTTCTTTTGAAATGCTCCAAGTCTTCAACAAATGGCATAAGGAACCATACACATAAAAGAACCACCTCTTGCGTCCACCAAGATTGAAGGCCATGATCAGATAACATTCCTAACCAAGGCTGAAAACAAAACTCAATGAAGACTGTAAAGAGGTGAAGAAATTTCAGGGTAGAAAAGTCTATGAACAAGAGAGAGAAACAAATTGCCCACTAGTTCCTCCACTTCATTGCACATACAATATCTATTTGGAATTCTAAGGCCTCTATCATTCAAGTGATCTACTGTGAGGACCTTGCCAAGGAAGGCAAGCCATATAAATGTCCCAACCTTCGGCAAGACCAGACCTAAGATTCTGTTCTATTTCTAGCAATAGTCACATAAAAGGATCTCACCTTGGATATTCATTTAATTTTTATTCCTGAAAAATGTTTTCAATATCAGCCTTTATCCTGGTGATTTGAACTTTTGAGTTTGCCACCACCCTAAAGATTACTTGTCAAACTAATAGCAAAAAATCCTTGAGATCCTTCTCCACATATGCTTCCTTTGGGATACAGAAATAAAATTTTTATAGAAGCAAGATCTGATTTATGTTGTAGAATTCAGAAAAAGTACTCATCAAGTCATCTCTAAAAGCTCCAAGTTGCCTTTATCCTGAAGTTAGCTTAAGCATAGAAAAACTTGGAGTTTTTTCCACCATAAGCCTTATTGGATCTAGACTTTTGACTCCAAGGAGTTTCCTCATCTATAGCCAATCTAGCTCATTCTAACCTTTCTCTCAGCCATTATTAGAGAAAGTGAATTTTCTGCTCTTGAATGCTATTATTTTCTCCTCAGTCTCCTTTTTCCCTCCATCACAAGGAAAGAATATACTTCTCTTCAAACATTGGAATAAGATCATCATCAAGGAATCCCATCTTCTCAAATGTGAAGGATCTCTTAATCTGACAGAAGGGAAAGACCTAAGAAGAATGGCTTTGCAATCAGAAAGCCTGTTGCATAATTTTTCTTGGCAGGCATCAGGGAAGTGGGATTCCAAATCTGGGTAAACTGAAAATCTGTCAATGCTACCAACATTTGGGATTTCTTGGTTATAGGACCGGGTGAAGCAGCTGTCTTTCAAGATTGATTCCACTGGTTCATTTTATCTGATAAAATCTGCAAAATCAGTTATAGGTCAAAAAAAATCTCCCAGCTAGACCTGCTTCTCACAACGCAGTTAGACTACGTTTAAATACCCACCAATTACCCATGGAAAATCAAACCGGCCTCTACTGTGATCTAGTTAAACCCAAAAGCTAGCCCTGTTCAACGCATTAATAGACCCGTACACTAACAAAGTGCATAGCGTCAACATGATGCCTGGGCAATGTATAGGTAATAAAGCATTTTATTGGGATTGCCTTGTGCCTTGCCTTGGTGTTTCCATATATAAGGTGGAATACTTCAAGTGTAATGCAGCTAAGCCAATGTATGATAAAGTGCCTTATAAAAGACCAAACTTCAACTTAAAAAGTGTAAGCTTTGCCACTTCCTTTGTTCTTTTTCTGTGCAATTAAACCACCCACATTTCTCTCCTCTATACCTTTTGTTGCATTAAAATAACAAGGGTCCCCATCTCTTCATATGTTTGTTTCTTATATCCTTTTATTTGACACACACAAAACTTAAATAGTTAAATTACATTCAAATGGTAGAGCCCCCTATTGTACAATTTAAACGGTTGGACCATTGTTACATAGAGGTGGTTAAAGTGAGGATTCTTAATTTTGGAGAGTCAATGCAGCAGGAATTTTGGCAAATCTGCCTGATTCACACTGCAGCCGACTCTGAGATGTATTTTGGAGAGTCAAATATGAGATGACTTGTGGATAGTTCCCTCCAAAGGAACTATTAGACAATGTCTAGGTGGATACTAGATGCCTAGGCAACAAGGCTCTCTGCTGTTGCTCAAACTTGATTTAGTGCCTTGAGAACTATGGTTGGCATATTGACTAAAGATGTTCTTAAGTGAATAGAAGAAGTACCTGGCTCATAGTTGACTTTCTTGAATAACTTGCAGACCATAGTTGGAAACCTATGTAGTGCTACCCATATCTGGCACCAAAACACCAGGTATTCTTGTTGTTTTTGGAGAGGGTCATAAGATTAATGACCAAAGGATCAAGGAAAATTATATCCAATGCCTCCTTTTTCAGGTTAGGGTGAATACAGAAGTTAAATGACTGTAGATCTTGTGATAAGTCTTCATCTGCACTGCCACCATAATCATGGTTCACTTTGGATTATATGGTTATATGTGATAAGTCCCACTGCTATTCTGTCACCGGTGAGCTGGTTCGAGGGAGCTCGCCCTCCTGAAATGAACGACAGGTAGAAGACGAGAGAGAGAGAGAGAGAGAGAGAGAGAGAGAGAGAGAGAGAGAGAGAGAGAGAGAGAGAGAGAGAGAGAGAGAGAGAGAGAGAGAGAGAGAGAGAGAGAGAGAGAGAATCCCAATGATTCTTCTTGCTTCATGCATTCGTGAATGGGCCTATATAGCAAATGGCCAGCTGCCACTATAACCGACTCTGACATTTCTCAGTGCATGTTCTCAGTACATGATTAATTTTCAAAACGTGGACGTTGGTTGTATACAAGAGTGATGGGTGGTGTTACTCGCGTGATCCTTGGGTTATTCTGGACTGGAACCTGGGCCTGATGGGCCTGAGCTGCACCGCTTGGCTCTTCTCCTCCGCTGGGCCTAACAATATGGGTGCCTGAATGAAGCTTAGCTTTAGAGTCCAGCAAGGCCCAAGCCTCAATCTATTCTGGTAACATTTGGTAGCACATAAATTCTTGCTAGTATGTTCTTTACCAGCTTGGCCTTTTTTTGGTAGAATGGGTAGATATATTGAGGTTAGCTGCATTTTGGGCTAACAGTTATAAATTGGGTGTTCTCAACCCTTTTCCTTCTCAGATGTTGTATAGAATGTATAAGAACTCCTATCCTCAATATCCTGCATGTAGTTTGGGAGGGGGGATCACTTATTCTTTTGTCTATCTGTATGTCACAAGCAGATGGTGGACATACATCATATGTGGCAGAGATCAAGTACAAGTAAGCAAAATGTTATTGATATCTCTAATAGTTTCAGAGTAAATCTAAGGTGGGTAGCTTACTAGAATATGGGGAGATACAGGGAGGTCTAGATGGTGGCACATTTGAGAAACCACCAGTTAATAGGTCTAACATGGGTGAAACAATCCCGAATGGATATGTTTCTTTCCCTCTGGTAGTTTTGTGCAAGTTTCTGAGCATGGGCCTGTGCTAATTGGCTAACAATTCCTACTATTTAGGGATAAGCTTCGTGAGAAACAAAGACAAAAGAACTTGAAGGCAAAGAAGACATTAGAGCATCAAGAGGAAAAACCCCAAAGGCCCAAATCAAATATAAATGCTCCAGCTAAAGTTATGGCTTGAGCCATTAGCAAATCATTTCAGATGTAAACCTTTGGATGCAAGGAAAATCTATATACTGAGTAGTGAGAGCTTTTTCTTTTGCCATTTCCAGTTGACATATGTTGTGAATAATCTTCCAGGTCTGTACTGTAATCATTACTTTTTGCAAATGCTTGCACTAATTGGCCGGGGTCATTATGGTGCTGCATATGATGTAGGTCAGTACTCTTCTCTTGAAATAAGATATTGTCATTTTGAAGTTTATTTATAAATTCATGTCATTGTGATGCTGTGAGGTAAAACCCATATCAAACTTAATAGTATGAAGATTTTTTCAGGATGGTCCATTTATTTTAAGTTCATTTGTGAAAATTCAAAATTTCTGGTTAACTAGCTAACGGAGGCACAGCCTTACTAATAACCCTTTTGAACAAGGGATATCTGAAGATTGAGAATGTAAGTTTAAGGAGATAAGCACTCCTAGTGTGCCCTTGTATGGAAATAAAATTAAGGTCACCAAACATTGTTTGCTTCTATTGAATGACCTCAAAATACATCGAAACTCTTGAAAGTTCACCTACAGGAAGAATTTTTGGCCTATTGCAAGTTTTGCACACTTTTTCCTTTTCAAATAAGCCCACTTCAATATGCCAAACCTTCTATTTTTAAAATTCCAAAATTGAAATCTATTTGATAGAAAAAATAAAATTACATAATAAAACATAAATTTTTGGTTGGTTTTGATTGAGCTGGCACATTTTGCGTAGTTTTGATTTTTGAGGGCAAGAAAGAAGTAGATTGTCTACCATGGTTTAACTGAATTACTTAAAAAAGTATCAAAACCTATATTGGGTAGTTTTTCTCTGCCTTATAAGCAACTATCTCCATATCAAAATGGCCATATGTTTTTCTTTCTTCCCTTTTCTCTTCTTTGACTCAGCTTTTTGAATGCAAGTCTCTCCAACCATAAATACACTTAATTCCTTTTTTTTTTTTTGAAAAGAATAAATACACTTGATTCATTCTGTTTACAAATCCAGGAGAATTCAGTTTATCAAGTATGAGCTTTTCAGTGCTCAAAATTCAGGCAACTTGGGCCAGGTTATGCTGGAGGCTTGCTCAACTAGCTTTAATCCAGTGGGAAGGTCTGGGTGCAGCATGGTCTCCAATTTAGTTTGAAAAGATACTATGTAAATGTGGATATGGAGATTTCTTGAAAACTAGGTCTAAGAGACAAACTCACTACCTCAATTATGTGAATTCTTATCACCAAGCCAATCAAGTTATAATGTTCTTTATATTTATCACCGCACATTTGAATGCATACATAAACATAAACAACTTGGAGTCAAGTTGGTTGTTTTCACCCCTGCAACACAACCTCCAATTGGTTGAGTCAGTTGTTCAAGTTGAATCTAACTGAAGCTGCGTCCTACTCAAATTCATTCTACCACTATGACTTTGTTTGTTTGCCAGGAAGTTTACTTGGGAGTAAATGTATTTACCCAAGGAAGTGTTACTTGGGTAACGTTTCCCCGGTTAAATGCATTCACCCATGTTCTTTTGTTGGGAAATGTTAGCTGGGTAAATGAGACAATTTCCCAAAAGAGCCCTAACTTTTGCATGCTAGCAGGGACATTTTAGTCCCACAATAGTTTGGCCAATTTTCCTCCATGGGTAAGTGATTTACCCACCTCGGAAAAGGGTAAAACTTACCTGGGAAAGTGGCCGAAAAATTTACTGGAGAGAAAGGGTCACTTTCCATGGGCCCAAGTTGGGCAACTTCCACATACCACAATGACCAACCCCCCCAACCCCCCAAACTTACTGGCAAAGAACAGACTCTATATGGCAATGAAAGATCTAGTCTTGGATAAAAGGGGACTTTAGAACACTGACCAACTTAATTAGTTCTGTTGTATCTGCACAGATTCAATCGAACTTCAACTACAAAAACTACTCACCACAGCATCATCTCCCATTCTTTCAAATGTTATCATCGATGCTTTGGAGAATCTTGACACACTTGAGGTATGTCTGTTCTGATATATCTGCTTTATCTAGTAACTTGTAATCATTCTACAGATATCTATCTCCAATTATTCTGGTTGAGAAGTAAGCTATCTAATTTCCTTATTTTTCTAAAAAGATGCTGCTTGCATATTTTTGTGTTGGTTGTACTTGTACTACATACCACTTGTGATGTATCAACTGCATTCTGGATTGGATGGGTATCATATGATTCATATCAAGTATTTATTGGGGTCTTATTATTGTTATTGTTGCTGTTGCTATTGTTATTGCTGCTTTTTTGCACGTCTTTTTTTTCCCCTAAGAGTTCACTTGTCTTTCCTTTATGATGATTTGCAAGGATGTAAAAATTGGAAAAGAGCCATTAATGTGTGTTAATGAAATGCAATAAATTTAGTTAACCTTGAATCTCATTTTATTTTTCTATTTTGACATATTCTCTGACCTACAAAGCCTGTTCTCTTACTTAAGTTTCTTTCAAACATCTGACAGGTATATCCATATCATCTTCCGGACCTTTTATCTGGAAGCCCATTGACTGTGTCAGGCAGATACAAAGGGAACTTTCCTGACACTGTTACACTTGGAGGTATTTTGGGAGACATGAGCAACTTAACAATAGATTTGAAGGTGCAAAAGGCAAAGGGCATCCCTCTTGACAAAGTAAGGTTTCCATTTACTTTGTTGGTTAACTTCATTGTATTTTCTTTGGTTTTATTTGAAAATATAAAGTCCAACTATATCAATGTTGCACAGAATACAATCGTGGCATACTCAGCCTTTACTCTTTCGTGTTTATTTATGTACACATTTTTGTTTGTTAGTATTGATTAAAATTACCACTATAATTTCTTTCATTTTATTTGAAGATGTAAAGTCCAAAATCCATTGGTATTAGGCAGAATATCTATCTAGTTTTGGCATTACACATTTATTTTATAGTTAGAAAGTAAACCTTTTAACTATAAAATATCCTTTATTTTTATGAGCTTGCATCCAAACCCTAAAAACCTAATATCCATATATGTCTTTTTTTTGCATTTTCTGTATTTGTAGTCATTTCCATCATTAATAACAATAATTCTTATTTTTACACATTTTTGTTTAATACGATGACTACATAATACTATATATATACCCAATTTTCTGCAATTTTCTGTATATTCTTGTCATTTTTATGTATTTTATATGATCTTTGTATAATTAATACTGTCATGGGCTAACTTGTTTGACCCTGGACAGTTGAACCACGGCACAAAGGGAAAAGTGTTTTTGTTTCCGAGTCGGTTTTTTAAAGACTGATCACCTTTTGTATGATGTAGGTGCAACCTGTTGTAGGATATTCATAGACCGTAGAGGGTTTGTAAATTTTGGCTCATCTAAATTTAATCCCGCAATGTCAGGTACCCAAATACCTGCTAAAGGGTACTATATCATGTTGGGTACTTCAAGTTTAGTTCAAATTTCATATCCAATACCATATCCACCCATCTCCTTGCTGTATCTGGGTAACATAGGTCTACATCCACTCATATCCACCCATCTCCTGCAAAATATTTCAGAGAGTATGTACTAACACATGAAAGAACTGTCGATAGACAGAGAAGACAAGGAACATTCATACTTTTTTTTCCTTTTTCTTTGAGGAGTCAAGAAACATCCATGGTGGTACCAGTATTGGTAGATATTTCCTCAATTCCATTATGTGGTTACACAATCTCAAGGGGCCTTTGTTCAAGGTAGACAAATTACCGATCAAATTCTGATAGCCAATGAATGTGTGGAGGACTATAAGAGGAGGAGGAGAAAAGGTTTCATGTGTAAATTAGACCTGGAGAAGGCCCATGACATGGTGGACTGGATTTTTCTGTTGGAAGTATTGAAATGCTATAGTTTTGGGGAAAGATGGTGTGGATGTATTGAAGGTTGTTTGAAAACCTGTCCCCCTTCCTTTTTACCCTAATAGCGGATGTGTTTAGTAGACTCCTCCTAAGATCAGATATGATGGACCTCTTTAAAGGGTGGAGAGCAGGCAGGCTTAATACAGTGGTGACACACTTACAATTTGCAGATGATACAATTATTTTCTGTGAGGGTGGGGATCCATTGAAGGCAAGGTAGTTGAAGGAGGTGATCAAGTTGTTCGAACATATTTCTAAGTTGAAAACAAATTTTGAGAAGAGTTGTGTGGCAGGAATAAATTTGAAGCAGGAGGAGCTCGAGGAAGTAGCTAAGTCTTTAGGTTGCCCGATAACTATTCGACCCTTAAGATACATTGGGATGCCACTAGGAGACAATCCAAAAGAAAGCAGGTTTTGGAACCCAGTTGTGGAAAGGTGTTCAAAGAGATTGGGCTGCTTGGAAGAGAAATTATATTTTGATGAGAGGTAGAATTACCCTAATCAAATCCACATTAGCAAATTTGCCAGCCTATTATTTATTGGTGTTTAGAATGCCACGGAGGAAAGTGATGAAGCTAGAAAAGCTGATGAGAGACTTTTTGTGGGAGCCAGGGGAAGGTAGAAAGGATCATTTGATCAAATGGGATGTACTGTGTAAAAGTATAAAAGTAAGATCAAAGGGAACTAGGCATAGGAAACTTAAACAAGAAAAAATCATCTTTACTAGGTAAATGACTTTGGAGGTGGAATCTGGAGAGGGGAAGATTGTGGCAAGAGATGATTGGTAGTATCCATGGTTCTGTAGGCAATGGTTGGGATGCTGGGGTATGGTCGAGGGCTACTTTGGCTTCTCCTTGGAAATCTATTTGTGGAGTGCTTCCTCAGTTCCTAAGTCAAATCAGGTATGATGTTTATTTTGGAGATAATTCAACCCTTAAAGATCTGTTCCCCTCTTTGTTTTCTCTTTCTTTGTTTAAAAAAGAACCTGTCTCTCATTTTGTTTCCCTCTCTGAGTTGACTGGATTCAGCTGGAACTTAGGGTCAAGAAGAAATTTAAGGGACCTTGAATCAGAAAGGGCAACCTTGTTGTTACAAATTCTTGATTCTGTTGTCCTGGATTTTTCTAGATCAGATGGTCGGATTTGGATTCCACATCCCAAAGGTCTTTTTTCTTGTGCCTCCTTTGCTTTCTTGTGTTCAAACCCGAACTCTCTTCCTTGCCCTGCTGATGAAATCTAGTCTAAACCTATTCCTCCCAAGGTCGGGGCCTTGTGCTGGGAAGTTTTCCATGGGAAAATAAACACTGGATGTTTTGCAAAAAAGAAGACCTTTTATGTGCCTGTCCCCTAACTGGTGTACCTTGTGTAAAGCAAGTGGAGAAAACTGCTACCATCTTCTGATGTCCTGCCCTTTTGTTGCTAGTCTCTGGGAAAAACTTTTTGAACTTCTTGGTCACAGGTGGAGCTTGCCTACTCAGATTTTGAACCAACAACCTTAAGTTGGCCAAAGAGAAGGGGTAAATTTTTGTGGAGATGCATTATGGCTGCATTGATTTGGATGGTGTGGGAGGAAATGAATGGCAGAGTGTTCAATGATAAAGAAAGAAAATAAGGAAGCAGTTCTGGATTGCATTTTATATAGAGCTTTAATGTGGGCCAAGTCCCTAAAGTTATTTTCTGCATTCTCCTTTGATGATATGTGGAGAAATTTGGAAGTCGTAGGTAGAGGTTCTGCAACAAGGGTTAAACCTGTTGTGGGCTGGAAACTACCAGATGAAGGATTCATCAAACTGAATTTTGATGGCATCAGCCTAGGGAACCCAGGCCCGGCTGGTATAGGGGGAGTCTTTAGAAACTTTGACGGTCATGTTGTTGCTGTGTTTTCAGGTCCAGTTGGAATAGGGGACTCGGTTTTTTCAGAGTTCCAAGCTGTCTTGCAGGGAGTACAGATTGCTAAAGATTTAAATTATGATAGACTGTTAATTGAAGGGGACTCTAAACTGGTAATAGGGTGGTTGAAGGAACCTGAAACTGTAATTTGGAAATACAAAGAATATATGAAAAGATTTAAGTGGCTGGTCAGAGATATGACAATTTCAGTCCAATGGGAAAGGCGGTCAGCTAACAGGATTGCTGATTTTTTTGCAAAACAGAGGGTGCATAGGTCTGAAATATTCTGGGCTCAGTTGTAATATCAGTTTATATGGTTGGGGCTGCATCTCGCATCTCCGCTGGATGTACTTTGTAATCATGTGATACTTAATTATGCTCTAATAAAATTTTTATCATTTATCAAAAAATAAATAAATACCTGCTTTTTGACACCTCTTATAAGTTGAATACAACTGAAACTTTTTGAATGGACAAGGTACAAATATTTATATTTTTGGACTTCAATTATTGCCTCTCTGTACAGGTCTTTGCAAAGCAACAAATTGGTATGCTCACAGCCCAAGCATGGTTTTCAGAAAGTAAACCTCTTGAAGATAAGGTCTGTTATCCACCTTTCTTGTTTTTGATGAATGTGCTGAAAACTGAAATAAACATAAAATAAGCATATGCCAAAATTATTACAATATACATAAAATGTGCTGCCATACACTGCTTTTGTCCTTTAAGTCTGCACAAAATTGGGAGGAAGAATAAAAGAAAAGAACACAGAAAATTACCGAAAGAGTGCAGAAACTCTATGGTAGTATGTATGTGTTCCAGATTTTGTAATGTTATTAGACCATTTTTTTCATTTCTTTCGTTGTTGTTGGAGGGAAGGGACCAAGCAGCAATCTTTTTTGGATCTCCAAAGGGTTGAGATGGATCAGGTAGTCAAGATCATGAGGTTGGGCTATCATTTTATTTACCCTTTGGGATGTCCTATGTATAACATACCTCACTTCTCTGGTTCCTTGAAGTTAGTGCCATCCTAACAAATGCTAAGAACACAGACAGGAACTTAGAAATCCAACCGAGCAGCATGTTTGGGGTACTTTGGTCATTCTGATAAGCAGTCTTATTTGTGTCATGTGCTGTCCTGGCTTAAAATGTGAATGATAAGAATGAGCTAAAATTAATTTTGTGCTCACTAGCAAGCCATTTGGTTGACCAGTAGAAGCCTAGTTGTCATTTTGTCTGCATGTTGATCTAGTTAGTTTTCAGTATTTTGCTTTATGGTGGATGCAATTTTTTCAGCCATTTCCTTTCACCTCACAGGTTGCTAAAATGAGCTTACAAACTGGCATTCCATCTGAGTATACATGCATGGTTTTACTTCAGACAGAAAGAGGGAAACATACATCTGAACCACTTGGGACAGGAGAGGTATGTTTATGTAGAATACAGAAGTATGCTAGCTTCATGCAAAAATTTCATCCATGGTTAGAAACTCAGTTCTCTTTGAGCAGTCAGAAAATTATCGAAGCCCCATTTTATAGGATGTTTGTTAATTTTGAGGTTTAAAGGAAAATTTGGTTTCCGATTACAAGTGTTTTATGTAAGAATATGTTAGTAATGAAAAAATTATCAATATTGTATTGTATGTCAGTATAATTTTCATATAATATCCAAAAAAAGTGTGGTAGAAAAGCATATTCTGAATGGCTTAGTGGAAAAACTAGAAAGGATAGGGTCAGAAATAAAATCATTCAAAGGAACCCAAGAGTAGTTCCAATAGGTGATAAAATGAGAGAAAATAGACTTAGATGGTGTGGCTATGTGCATAGAAGCTATTGCACCCATAGCAAGAAGCAATCTATTGCAAGTTGAAGGGGCTAGAAGGGCTATAGGGGCAAATGACAAAGGCCATGTGGAATGGCAAAAACAGAATTCATGTAGCCAACCCCATATAGTTGGGATAAGACTTAGATGATGATAATTTTCATATAATATAGATTAATGCCTAAGTATGAGAACACATTTTTAAGTCTGAGGGTGGCCACTTTTGAAAAAAAAAATCCAAAGGTTAGGTTCACTGATTTACAATGTAACTGGAATTTCTCTGAATCTTCGTTAAGTGCAAAGTGGTACGTGTTGCATGTGATGGTAATGACAACTTTCAAGGTGCATCATAGCTTCACATGGACCTCCATGGTTACCTAAAAATGAGATCATTAATAAATTTTGCTTAAGTTAGTCCTGTCAGAAGCTTTATGACATGGATATAAACTATAGTACCAAACTACAGTTTCTTGATTGGTGTTAAGAGTGCCAAGGCCATGGGCTTGTGAAATGTCATGGCACAAGTTGCTGCCATGTTAACACCTATGGTCTGGTCTTCAGTGAGGCAAGTACCTCTGTCACTTAGGAGGGCGTTATGATCATAAGAGGCGACCATGGCATGCACCAAACTGAAAATGATTGTTCAACACTGTTTAGATTATTAATAGATTGCTATGGTTTATTTTTGTATTATTTTATGCTATTGTAATGTTTGCCTCTGTTGTAGAGATGTAAACCAGTCCTCAAAAATGGGTGTAAACTTGAAAATTAGAGAGAAAAAGGAGGAAGAAAAGTAAGAGCAGCAGTATAAGAAAAGAAGATGGAGAAAAGAGGAGGAAGAAGAAGAAAGGTTCGAATAATCCTTCCCTTTCTTCTCTAATCCCTTTTACTAAAAATTAATGTTAAAATAATTACAAGTATGCCCTTAAGTGGACGGCCAACTAGGCAGTAACATAAAGAGATCAAACAAAAAGAAATAACAGGCCCATTAGCTAACAGGAAAATAGAAAAAAATATTACAAGAGAAGATATTAGGACCCATTCGGCCCAGTCTCTTTACACTCTCCCTCAAGCTGAGCATAGATGTCAATCATGCCTAGCTTGCTTATATAGTATGTCATTTTCCCTCTTGGAACTCCCTTGGTCAAGATATCAGCCAATTGTTCGTCTGATGTGATGAATGGCAAACAAACTTCTCCTAAGGAAACTCTTTCCCTTATAAAATGTCTATCAACCTCAATGTGCTTAGTTCTGTCATGTTGAATAGAATTATGTGCAATATTGATAGCAGCTTGGTTGTCACAGTAGAGCATCATTGGCTTCTCATAGTCAACCCCTATTTCTTCTAAAAGGGATCGTAGCCACAATAATTCTGACATACCATGTGCCATTGCCCTGTATTTTGCTTCAGCTGAGGATCTAGCAACTACAAACTGTTTCTTACTCCTCCATGGCACAATGTTCCCAACGACCAGAGCACAATAACCTGAGGTGGATCTCCTATCATCAATACATCCTGCCCAATCAACATCAGTGAAAGCTTCCAGCTTCATGTGTCCATGTTTGGCAAATAGAATACCATTCCCTGGAGTACCTTTCAAGTAACACAGAACCCTTTCTGCAACAACTAAATGAGTATCTCTGGGAGAACGCATAAATTGACTAATAACACTTACTGCATAGGAAATATCCGGCCGAGTCATGCAAAGATATAACAACTTCCCAAGCAGTCTCTGAAACACCCCCTTATCATATAAAAGTTCACCATCTATAGTAGAAAGCTTATGATTGGGATCAATAGGAGTGGAGATTGGTTTAGCTCCAAGTTTACCAGTCTCAGCAAGGAGGTCAAGGTCATATTTACGCTGAGAAATGAAGATACCATCCTTAGATCTAGCAACTTCAATGCCCAAAAAATACTGAAGATCTCCCAAATCCTTGATCTCAAATTCAGAGTTAAGAAATCTTTTGAGTTTACTGACCTCTTGAGTGTCATTACCCATGACCACAATTTCGTCAACATAAACTATCAAAAAGGTCACCAGAGAGTCATTTCTCTTCAATAACAGGGTATGATCAGATTGAGTTTGTGTGAAACCACAGGAGACGAGCAGCCCTGAACCTCTCAAACCAAGCCCGAGAAGATTGTTTGAGACCATATATAGATTTCCGCAGTTTACACACCTTGCCTTGCATTTCCTTCCCATACACCCCTGGAGGCAAAGACATATAGACCTCTTCATGTAGGTCTCCATTCAAGAAGGCATTTTTAACATCAAACTGGTGTAGGGGCCAATCAAAAGTAGCGGCTGGAGATAACAAAACCCGGACTGAAGTCATCTTAGCTACAGGAGCAAATGTCTCAAGATAGTCAATACCATACATCTGAGTGTAGCCTTTAGCAACTAGCCTAGCCTTAAACCTCTCAATAGATCCATCAGAGTGATATTTAATGGTAAAAACCCATTGGTTCCTTCCCTTCAGGCAAGTCAACAATATCCTAGGTATGGTTCTTATGCAAAACATCTAGTTCAACCATCATAGCATCCATCCATTCAGGTTTAGATAAGGCTTCCGGTACGGACCTGGGTATCACATGGGAAGAAACAGAAGCAAGAAAAGAGTAGTAGGAAGGAGAGAGAGGCTGTAAGACAGGTGTTTGGAGATACAATGGGTTGTACACTTCCGGTTGCCCTTGCGGAGAGCAATAAGAGGGTCAAGGTCTGGGAAAGATGTAGATGGGTCAGAGGAAGGCTGACCTGTTACCTCAGTAATGATGGGAGGAGCAAGAGGCTCTTCTATAGGAGTTGAAACAACTTGCCCATGTCTGAATCTGTGCCTTTGGTACCACCTTTGGAGAACAGGATGGGGAGGAATTATAGGAGAATGAAGTGGAGGAGGAGGAATAGGAATATTGGAGGTAGGTCCAATGGGAGAAGTGGACACCTCATGAGAGGAATGGGAAGAGGAACAACTAGAGACATAGCAAAGGGTTCTTCAGATTTCTCCCCCTTAGGAGAAATACTAAAGAAAGGAATCAACTCAGCAAATATGACATCCCAAGATACAAAGCGAGTTCCACTAACTGGATCAAAACAACAATATCCCTTCTGTGTGGAGGCATATCCCAGAAAAACACATTTACGAGCCTTAAGTTCAAATTTGTGCCTTTGATGGCTGTGAACATGCACATAGCAAGTGCACCCAAAAACACGGAGAGGAAGAGAAAAAAGATCATCATCTGGGAAGAGAAGGCTAAAGGAGGTTTTGAAGTTAAGAACCCGAGAGGGCATACAGTTGATCAAAAAGGTAGCAGTAAGAACATCTCCCCAAAATTTTATAGGAACATGGGATGCAAACAGGAGGGATCTGGCAACTTCAACCACATTTCGGTTCTTCCTTTCCGTCACTCCGTTCTATTGTGGAGTGTAGGAACAAGAACTTTGATGAATAACCCCAAAAATTTCAAGATAGGCGGAGAGGGTTTTATCAAAATACTCCTTAGCATTATCAGAATGAAATATTTTGATCTGAGTGTTAAACTGGGTGAGGATGAGTTCATGAAATTTTTGCACCATAGTTGGTACTTCATCCCTGGATTTCATGAGATAAATCCAAGTGTAACGAGAGTAGTCATCAATAAAAAGGATAAAGTACCTGTAACCCCCCATAGTTGGCAAATGATATGGCCCTCACACATCAGAGTAAACAATATGAAAAGGAGAAAGAGATCTTTTATTGCTTACTAAATAAGAATGTCTACAATGCTTTGCCAGTTCACACGACTCACAATGAAGACTCGATAAAGACACTCCCTCAAACATATCTGGAAACAAATGACTCAAAGCAGAAAAAGACAAATGACCAAACCGAAAGTGACATAACAAGACTTTGTTAATAGACTCTAACAAGACTGACTCTAAGGCAACTCCATGAGGTGATCCAAAAGCTCTATCCGGTGTATTCAACAAGTATATTCCATTCGCCTCATGGCCACTCCCAATCATCCTCTGAGATTATAGGTCCTAAAAAACACAATGAGTGGGAAAAAAGGTTATGCTATAATTCATGGATTTAGTTAAGCTGCTAACAGATAAAAGGTTTGTATTAAGTTTAGGGGCATGAAAGACAGAGGATAAATAAAGGGTGTCACAGGTCTTTATATCCCCTTTACCAGAAATGGGAGCAAGAAACCCATCAGCAAGGGATATTTTCTCTTTACCAGAGAGAAGGTGGTATGAGCAAATGCAGATGATGATGATGTGTTGCTAGAAGAGTGAGATGAAAAAACAATAGCTTCCAAGTGATTTAGCAGCCTCCCATACTTTTCAAAATCCGCCTTCATTGCTGCCAACTGCTCAATGGTTGATTTTTCTTCACTCTCCTTATTTCCTCCTTCACATACTGTATCAACATTAGCTACCTTAGGCTTTCCTACCTAACTGCCCTTCTTAGAACTGTTGTTATTCTTAAACCTATCAGGAAGAAGCTCAAGATGAAGCTTCCAACAAGTGTCCTTTATATGCCTCGGTTTCTTGCAATATTCACATATCTACTCCTATTTCTCTCCACCAACTTCCTATACATTTCAGCATCATTCTTACTCTCCCATACAACTTTCTCCATGACATCAATTTCTTGCCATAGGGATTTCAGTATAGAATAGTGGATTGCTACACTCTTCTCCCTCTGTCTTAGGTTCTTCACGTCACTTTTCAACTTGTAGACTCTGGCTACATTCAACTTCTATGAATAGGTCTCAGTAATACCGTCTTATATCTCCTTAGCCGAAGACATCCAGAGATAATGCTGACTTATATGAGGTTGCATAGAGTTGACCAACCATCCAATGACCGTATAGTTCTCCTGCATCCATTTCTCAAATTCAGGGTCTGTCTCTTCGGGTTTCACTTTACTACTTGTGAGATACCCAAGTTTTCCTCTACTACAGACATAAATTCTTATAGACTATGCCCAAGCAAAATAATTTGTCCCATCTAGCTTGATTGTGGTCACACCAGTCAAAACGGAATCTACCGAGCCAAGGCCGGAAACCGGCACTTGCTTGAACTCACTTCCGTATGGCTCCATTAATCAAACGAAAATCAAAGAACCAGAAATTTGTTCTATATGAACTTACTTGAAGTCAAACCAGAACCCAGATGCTTGAAAACTAGGGTTTTACTCCGTCCAACTGTTGGGGAGGAAGAGAGAAGATGCAGCCGCTCCTACCAGAGCTTCCCAATCTCTTCCAAACCTGAACCACCCTCCTTTAAGAGTCAAAAGACACCTCCCAAGCACAGAGTGCCACACCCAAAGCTTCACCTTTACCTGTACTTCCGAAAATCTCTAGTCGGCTAGGGTTTTGGGCAGAAACAGAACAACACCACTTCTTGGCAATATCCAGCCAGATTTAAACTCTCCAAACCCTCTACCAACTAGGCCAGAGATCCTCTAAGCTATAGAGAACCTATCTCTCCATACACTCTTAATCTAAGGGTGTATGGGAAAAGAGGAAGAAGAAAAGAAGGAAGAAAGAAACCTGCTCTGAGAGAAAAAGGAGGAAGAAAAGTAAGAGCAGCAGTACAAGAGAAGAAGATGGAGAAAAGTGGAGGAGGAAGAAGAAATGTTCGAATAATCCTTCACTTTCTTCTCTGATCCCTTTTACTAAAAATTAATGTTAAAATAATTACAAGTATGCCCTTAAGTGGGTGGCCAGCTAGGCAGTAACATAAAGAGATCAAACAAAAAGAAATAGCAGGCCCATTAGCTAACAAGAAAATAGAAAAAAAATATTACAAGAGAAGATACTAGGACCCATTCAGCCCAGTCTCTTTACATGTAGTAATATAAATAGAAAAAGGGGTTTTCTAGATCATATGCTTGAGATATTAGGATGTGGGCTAAATGGATTCTCCAAGGCTCTTTTCAGGAGTGAGATAGGGGTTGAGACAAGGGGACCTAACACCCCACTATCCCCCCCACTACTTACCATTTTGGTGGTGAATGGTAAGAGAAGGCTAGTCAGACCAACAAGCTTGGATTAATTAGGGATAATTTTTGTGAAACCATGGAGGGAAAGAAAATGATGAAGCCACCATTAATTGTTCCAAATGAATTTCTAGGCTCGAAATTAACTTATTAAAGAATTGCAGAGGCCCAGAAAAGCACATTTGTAATTTTAAAAAGCCTCTCTTAATAAAACAAAGGCTCTTTGGTTTTGGATTGGACACTCCTTAAGTTTCTGGTTTCTTTTATGGTCTTGTGTTGTGTTTCAGATCTGAAGCTTGGAATCCATTCAATTCAACCCAACCACTTTGAGATCATTATCATAGGGTCACCATTTCTGTTAACCAATTTGGTCATTATATGTTCCATTTCATTAATGTTGAGATTCTTGGAATGAAGCATTACAGGTCCTATGATCCCATTGAAATAACCTGTGAATTCCCTTTCTTTGTAGTTTTCTTTCCTTTCCTTTTCTTTTTGTTTCTTTTTTTTTTTTTTTTTGGAGGGGGTAGAGGAAAGAATGAAAAATAGCACAAAATGAATTTGGAGGGTTAGTGGGGTTGGAAAACCAAGGCTTTGAAATCTTATTGTAATATCATCGTTTTTTCATAATTTTTCTCTCTTTTTTCTCATTCATGTAGGTGTTTAGGTAGATCTAGTGTAAGATATTGCAGATACATAGATCAATAATTAATTTATGCTATTTTTAGTGATTTTTAATATTTAGAGTGAGAATAGGAAATTTCTGCAAATTTAATTGAATGACCATGAAAGGACACTAAATACAAAAAGATGTAGCCTTTTGAGTGGCTAGAATTGGGGAATAAGATTTATATCTTGGACCCCACTTGGGTGCAAGCTATCACAATAATGATGATATACAATTGGATCACATGCAAATATATAAAAAAAATCATGTACGATTATGCTCGTGTATAGCATGCTGCTATTCAATTGGATCATAATCAGCATTAAAGGTATAATTTGTGGTATATTCAACTGTTCATCAAGTACTGCAACCGAAAATTTGAAGACTGAACTCATACTCCCATGAGATTCTGTTGAATTGGCAGTGTCAGTTCCCTATTACTTCCGTCTTTGCACTTAAGAAAAAGGAGTTATAGAAGGTCCAGAAAGCTTATTGGGATAACATCAGGGAAGCTAAATCAATGGCTTCCAGAATGAGTATCTTATTTCTTTGGTCTATATCAACCTTGCTACGGATGGAATGAGGAAGTTAAATTAGTTTTTTTTTTATGCTCTTTTGTGTCTAATGTCTGGGTTGTGATGTTAAGGTTCTGGCTCTTGGCCATCAATTTTGATACATTTCCTTTGTTGTTGTTTTTTGTATGTTCCCATTCCTTACTGATCTTTAATGGTCATTCATTAACAGTCCTGAGAAAGGCAATTATTAGTATACTATATCATATTGATTTTATTGTAGCTGTATTAGTGATTAAGCACAGAGTCAAGCAGTTGACTGGGTGATCAAGTGTTCTGCTTGAGTGATTAGCTAAAATCAGAACTTTTTAGGGACTTGACTATCTTAGGAATTTTTAGTACCTATGAGCATGCATGTTCATCACTAAGGACTAACATATCCTATTGTGTTTGGTACTAATTACTCATTGTTAAGAGCTCACCTCAAATAATCCCTGGCTTGAATAACGTGATGGTTTTGAGGTCATTTTATCATGTTAACTTATCTTTATTTGTTTACATTCTAACTCGATATGAACAGGTTTGGTACAAAATTGACCTTGCAAAGCTCATGGCCTCTAAAGACTGCAAGATAAATCTCTTGCCAAGATTTGGAATAGGCTTTGGAAACTTGGCTGCAACTGCGGACAACATTCCTCCTGGATCTGCTGAAGTCTCCTTGGAACCTGTAGATATTCTTGTGAAGGCAGCTTCGAACTGTTGTGACGTGTTATCTAATAATTGTTGTTGCCTTTTCTGCATTCAGACTTGTTCCCGGTTAAATGATCAATGTGCAATTATTCTTTCTCAGCTTTGTACGGCCTTATCTTGTTTTGGCTGTATAGAATGCTGTTCAGATGTCTGTTGTTCATGACTTCATGTATATGACAATAAAAACTTTGCATTATTTGGCTTCCAAATATGTTTTATAATATATTTATCCCCATTAACCCCATTTAGTAGAGTCTCTCTCTCTCTCTCCCCTTCTCTCCATTCAAGGCAGGTTCGTTGCTTGATTGGAACAGCCATTTGAGAACTATGTCAAATCCCGCAGCATAAAAAGAAGCATAGCTCTTCTATGCTGGCCACTAAGTTGCTCGTAAGGGTGTCCATTGGACTGGATTTCGTCCAATCCTCCAGTCCATTGTGAGTCCACTACAAATGAACCAGGTCCAATCCAATCCAATGAATATTTTGGACCAGTCCAATTCAATGTCTGGACTGTTTAATCTGGTTCAAAATTGTTTTAATTTAGATTAGTTTCAACCCAAACCTGGTCCATTGACATCAATATTCTTATCTTTTATCAATGGACTAGATATTGACTTAATCCAACCCAATCCAATTATTACAGATGGATCAGGCCCAATTCAATCTAATAAATATTTTGGACCGGATTAGTCCAATCCAATATATCTTATTAGTCCATCTAATCATGGATGAGGTACAGTCCAGACCGGTCCATTGACAATTTGACACCCTTAGTTGCTCGTATCTTGGCTTCCATATCCAAAATTTTAGATAAACTGTCTGCAATTCCAACATTTATTGCGCTGTGTGTTTTGAACTCAGCGATACTGACAGAACCAGCATAGTTCTGACTGTTGATGATCCTATGTGTCATACTGGCAGTTTATGTTTGTCCAAGATGCGTTGAGGCAAAGATGCAATGCAGGGGATTCGTAGTCAATGGGAATGAGTACATTACGAAATAAATATGGTAAAAATACAAGGACTAACCAAACATTTTTGGGTTTGATTTACCCTGTAAGGATCCTTACTGTATAATCGTTCAATTATTCAGTAAAATCCTTTGTGTTTTGGACCTTTGGTTGTTTTTCATTGTATGGGAACAGATGGTCCTCCTATACTGAGTTGTCTATTTTCTCTTATGTTTTAGAGCTTATTTTTGCTTAAGATTATCCTATAGGATTTTACCCCATCACAACCATTTGTTCCAACTTCACTACGGTCATCGTATTCATCGTCATTGCTGAAAAAGAAAAGAAGGGGACAAGGAAATAAAAAAAAAAAAAGGAAAGAGCATTTTTCCCTTCCTTTGCATTCTGCAGCTCTACTCTCTTTGGTCTTTGATTGATGCCGTACTTTGTTTCCATAATCAGGATTTATCTGATCCGTCTCTCATCCGTGAAATTCCAAAGTTGTATAAGGTTCTGGAAAACATGAAGAGGAATGGTGGGTGACCAACGATGACAGACCTCTCTGTTCAACCTCCATTGGATCGGTTCTTCCACGAAATCGATATCAGTGATGAAGAGTTGATACGCATACACGAGTTGCGATAGGAACTTAGGAAGAAGAAAAGTTTGGAAGGGTTCCTTTTGGTTTCGGATAAGACCTGGCCTCGTCCATGAAAGAAGAACTGTGCAAGCAAGCACCCTGTTCGTGTAGTTGTCGCTACTCGCTACCCTATGGTAAAAGTGTATTGATCACTGACATGGGGGGATCACCGAGATGGATTATTAGTGCATGGATGCCTGAGAAAATCGCCAAACGAATTACCCAATTATGCTTTCTTGGCACAATTTTCTTTAGCGTCTATTTACACCGACTGTGCTGCAGCTTAACGCTTCCTCAAATCACATGTTCTATTTACTAATTTTACTTTTGGTTCACGTTGCATTATTCATGTTTCATTATTTGCCACAACAGAAATAAAAAAAAAAATGATGTATTTATCATTAAAGACTTCAATAACAAAGATTCTGAGCATATATTTGGTTGTGTGAGAGTTTTTAAGAGGTATTTTTTAGATAAACTTTTATTTAAAAAATACTACTTTAAACATTTTTGCTTTTTTTCTATTTGGTTGGACGTTTTATGGGTATCACCTCAGATAAAATGTGTTGTATCAACATTTTATTTCAAGAAATGTTGATACAACACATAAATCAAAGCGTTAGATAAAATGGTTGGACGTTTTATAGGTATCACCTCAGATAAAATTTGATGTGTCTCATACACATAAATCAAAGCGTTTCAGTTTTCTAGTGTTTATTTGACAAGTGGTAAAATTAAATAATAGTTTCATATGCAATAAACACCAATACCTATGTGACACTGGTGTGATGACATTTTTTCAATAAATGTTAATATTGGAACTTTCAAACGATTCACTGCAGTACCTAAACTTTCAAAAACCTTCAAAAGAAGACACCCTCAACCAACCAACGGTCAATTATCTGTTGAAAATGTCAACACTATCTTACAAAAGAAACCACTGAAAATGTCAAAACGCCCACATAACCAAACATCTAATCAGTTAATGTATGGGTTTATCACGTTCAACTTTTTTAATTCACAGTGCAATTCATGGAGTATAGATATTTTGAGATGTTTTTTGATAGATTTTTTAAATGGTTATTTTCTGATGGGACACTGACAAATTTGATTTCAACGGCTCAATCCCTGTGACCATGAATGGGAAATCTTGTTCTTGGAGCCACAAAACAAGTTCTCAGATGATGACAGATCCCTCGATTTGTCAGAAAATTTTTGTCAGCCTCATCAAAATTTTCCTACAAGGGTAAAGGGTAAACCAGAACAGGTCTGTCCTTCAATTCGGATTTTACACCATTTTAATCAACTCATTTTTCCAAGTCCCGGGAATGAAATTCTACCACTTCAATGTTCAAACAATACTGCAGGTTGATACAGAACTTTGTTGAACTCTGCCACATCCAAGATTTAGAATCTGGG
Source organism: Nelumbo lutea (assembly GCF_056320005.1). Taxonomy (NCBI): domain Eukaryota; kingdom Viridiplantae; phylum Streptophyta; class Magnoliopsida; order Proteales; family Nelumbonaceae; genus Nelumbo; species Nelumbo lutea. The sequence goes on from NC_142689.1 coordinate 4,209,907, forward strand.
TTTACATGGCACAGTTAACATAGATTCATTAGTCAGACTGAATTTGCATGAGAATTAGCATGGGATTTATAATGATCAATTTTTTAGTGTAAAGTTTACAGGTTAACTTTGCTCCTATTTTGAATGTGAAAGAATTCAAAATATCCGAATTCGAATCAGATCATACAATATCCGAATTTAAACCTAATTAAATATCGAATTTGATTACTTAATTATTTTAAATAACTAATATAGATAATAAATATTTTTTTCATATAAAGTATATACATATATCAATTATTTATATAACTTAATTATTATATATAAATTATATAAACTAATTTATATATTATATATGAGAATTAAATAATCAGCCAAATTCGGATAATTATCGAATCGAATCAGGTCATATCCAAATTTGAATCCGATTAACTATTCGGTAAGAAAAAGATATCCGAATTCGACCGATTAGATATTTGAATTATCCGAATTCAATTCGATTATGCTGAATATCGAATTCGAAATCAGATTTTTGAATACCGTTGACATCCCTATTTGCAATTTTATTAAACAATTAAAAATAAAACCCGAGTACAAATTCACCTCAATTCTCCAATTGCACTATAACCAAACACAACCTAATGTGCAAGGCCTGACTCGAAAATCCATAATGGGTTAAACTCTTTCATGTCTCAGGTTAGTTTTATGAATGCCTTAGGTCACCATCAATGTATTTTTTTTTTTTTTCGGTTTTAGCTGGTGACAAGTTCATTTCCAACAACCAACAAATGAAAATTGGGTGGAGATCTTTGGAACAACAAATAACAGTAGTGCAATTGTACTAATGTTTACTCCCATTCCGAAATTAGGTTTGAAGTTTGAACAAACAAAAATGCATAATGCCCAAAAGTTCCCCTCATGATTTCAACTAACAAAGCATTTTAAATTGATAATTTTTGTAAATCTGTCAAGAATGAGAATGGTTGGCAATGACGTAAATTATTATTATTATTATTATTAGGGCCATATATCAACGGATTCCGAAAAGTGGATTTAACCCCATCCATGGTCCACTCCGATTACAGCTCTTACACCCGTGCATTGAGAATCTCTCTCCAAAAATATAAACATATACAAGAATATGGAAACATCCTCAGCGCAAACAAGTTTGGTTGTTCGGGGGCTGCTGTGAGGTGAAACCATTGGTTCCACAGCCCCTTCAACAGCCCAAGTGTTAGCTATTCTAATTCCCTCAATGCACACTTACGATTTATAACCCATGTAAAAATAATGGGAATTGAGAAGATGGATCATGCTGAGAATGAGATGTACAATCAAGTTGGTAGAGGGTTGGAATTAGACCTGTTCATGGGCCAGGTTGGGTTGGGCTTTTACTGTGTATTAACAAATTTTTTTAAGGCCCGAGCTCGAGCCTGGCCCGACCATCGGGTCTACAACTTGGGCCTGAATCCGGACCTCATAAAAAGCCCAAAGCCCGAGTCCAAAATTTAGCCTATATTATTATTATTATTATTATGAATGTTGAAGCAGCTGAATAGAGAGAGAGATTGAAATTATAAAGAAAAGAATAATATATATATATATATTAAATTATAAATATATATTTTAATAAATATTATATTATTTATATATTTTATATAATATATAAAATACATATTATATATTTTATAAAATATATAATAATGAGTTGGACCAGGCCCAAGCCCGGCCAGAAACACAGTCAGGCTTACTGTGTTAAGCCCGAGGTCAAGTCATGGGCCTAATTATATGACCAAGCCCGGCCAGGATGCGAGCCGGACCAGTCCGGGCCGTCGGACTACCAGACCCATGAACAGGTCTAGTTGAAACGTATTTTATTGATAAAAAATCTCAACTCCCGAAACAATCTGTATTAAAATAGAAGGAGATAAGGGTCTGAGTTGGCAGCAGCTTACGGGCAGTTACGTACGGACAGGAAGGATAAAGTGGATGACGATACGTTGACCGGTCAAAACTGCCTCGCACACCCTGACGGTATGACTTTGACGATGAGAGAAGCCATAATTTCACACCTACTCGCAGCCCTTAAATTTCTTTTTTCGGTATCATCTTTTTAAAAATAATAAGGGTTTGTTTGGTTCTTGAGAATATATGTATAAAATTAGTGTCATTTCAATTCCCAACCATTTGGATTGGACAGTATTAGAATTCTATTTTTGGAATAGCATTTCCCCATTCGAAGAATGGTCATTCTCTTTTCTCCCTTAAAAATGAGAATCCCATTTCAATTCATTCCTAATTCTTATCTGAATCGAACAAGTGAAGAAATAGACCATTTTGATTCTAATTTTAATTCTTATTCTGACAAACCAAACAGACCCTAAAAATTAAAACTTCCCACCCAATCTACTCTTGTCTCCTAAAGTATGGGCAGATGCATTCTTCAATGGATTCTCTCTGCAGATTTCATCGGTCAACACAATTTATTTAATCATTTTTCAGATTGCCCAAAATGAATTCAATTCTGACAAATGTTGGATTTATGGAGAAGCTATTGTCTTATTTGCATGTGGCAGACCATAGTGAGCCAGCGTTTCATCTGTTTACTTTCTAAAATACTTGTATAATGCAGAGTTTATTCAATAAGTTCTTTGACAATGGTGACTTTTTTTGTGAATGCACTCTCTCTAAACTGAATCAATTCAAGTTCAATGGCGCCTTTGATCTTCTGAACATGCAACATATCAACATCTATCTGGGTTAATGCCTGGGGGTTAGTTGTGTCTCCACACCTAATGCACTCTCTTATCTTTCAAGATTCAATGTGCTCATTTAAGATTTTTAAATCAACTTTTCCTCTTTCTTTCTTTTGTATGTTTTTTTTCGGTTTTTACAGCTAGAAAAGTGAAAGCATAAAAAGTATTTTTGATGGAAATTCAAATGTAGAATTTATGATTCTCTTAAATGGCAGCAGATTGCTCCTCATCAATCATCATAAATAAATATAATAGGCGACCTTCTGTCATTAATTTAGTAGGCCACCTCTCTGGCCCTCGCAGTTATCGAGGAAACTGAAGGTTGTAAGCGGTGTGGTAAGGCCAAAGTATAGTGATTTATTTGAAGGGCCAATATAGGCTATAGGTCTTTTGAAGTAGAAGCGGGCAAGGATCTTTTATATTGATAGAATCGTATGTTTGTTATAGTCTATGCTTCTTTTATAAGTGGAGATCTCGAGGCTCTCAAGGGAAAGAGTCAAAAGGGGCTTGACTCCTATTTAAAAAGGGGATCTTCAATTTGGTGTTAGTTGTCAGGAAGGCACTGTTGGAGATTTGTCATGCGTCATACATACGAGATCTTTCTAGGACGAAGTTTCCTTTCATCGACGTGGCACGGGTGACATCAAAACTAATTTGACATGTTTCACTTAATCTATTAGGTGTCTTGCCGTGGGTGATCTTGATTCATTGTAGTTGTGCGATGGTCCTTTCGTCCAGGGAAAAAGAATAAGAGAAGTTATGTACTTTTAAAAATAAAAATAAAATAATCAAGCTAAAATACATTCTTTCCTTGAGTAAAACTTTAATCAATATTCTCTTTCAAGGTTTATAAAACCGATTTGGACAATAAACCGGTTAGGGGTCTGGTTCCCGGGTTGAATGGTCCCACTATTCGAACTGAACAGATGGCTTGTTCTAACAAGATAAATTTAAAAACCAATCAAACCAATGAACAGTTTGAACGGGTCGAACAGTTCAACTGCCCAGGCCAATGGTACAATTCTAGGATAAAATGGAACCAATCAACTAACTGGTCTAAGTTTTTTCGGTCTAACCATCCAATCCGATCCTATTTTAAAAACCATGTTCTCTTCAAATAACCAAAATCATTCCATGATGATGGTGTTTTTTCACCTTCACCTCAAACTTGGACCCACTAATAATGTCCCATAAACCTGCTATATGCAACAAGCTAGATACATGCATTTAAGATGTTATCAAATTTCGTAGTATAAACCCTGGCAACATAATTGACAGGATTACAATTCAACAAGAAGCCTCCACACATGAAAGGGAGCTGCCAGCGATGCACCCCACCATGTTGCAAATAGTCTATGGTTAGGAATTTAATTAGGAGCCCTCTTACAAATCTTTTATTTGCGATTCAAATTTTAATAGCGCTTGTGTCTTATGTGAATAGTTAGGGATGCAAACGGATTGCATTGGATTTGAATTAGGTATTATTATAATTTGATCCAACAATGTTTATGTTGGATTTCATTTGGTCTAAAGATTTGGTCGGATCTAATAGGACTTGATCTAAATTCAAATTCTATTGGTTTTTTGGATTTGATGTGATCCAATTTGTTTTTTCTTTAAAAAACAATAAATTATTAAAGAAAGAATAAAATATACCAATTTAAATAAAGACTGAAACAAAAAATACAAGTATTTTTTTAATTATTTTCATCATATATATACATGTTTTTATAAAAATAAATAATATAACAATTTTATAAAAATACAATATAAATAATATATTTATAAATAAATAAATAACATATATATATATATTATATTTATTTTTATAAATATATAACACATTGGATCGAATCTTCTCAGATTGAATAAGGGGATCTAAATCCAATCTGATCCGAAGATCCAAGCAGGGATGATCCGAATTCGACCAAATAGGATCGGATCGGATTGCACCCCTATAGGCAGCTCATGTAATGGCTAGAAAAGTAAGGATGGGGTTATCTTTTGTATCTTATAATAGTGAAATCATTTATAAAAAGACCTTTAAATTGCCTCATATAACCTACACCTTAAATCGATGAGATTAAGTTAGAAAATAGAATAGACATATCTGATTTCACCCAATTAAGGAATAGATTGATTAGAACGGGAAAAAAAAAACAATTAAAAGAAGTTAGTAGATAAGAAAATTGACCAATTTTTTAACGATGTATATGAGATCGGAAAAATTCAACTTCTGTTAGGTAAATAAATTATTTTTTCGTCGAGAGAAAAAGCTACCCGCCAAAATGCTCATTAAACAAGCTTTTAAAACAAAAGGGTCTAAGGATAAATTATCCCACATTGTGTAGAAGTATAACAGGATCCACGTGGGGTCATACTTTATTTTGCTATTATAGTTTTCATGAATTTGTTTATTGTTTAATATGACCTACATCTTACATCGATGAGGTTAGGTTAGAAATTCAAATAGATACATCTGATTTCATAACCCCGGTTAAGCAATATTAATGAATATACTGATATTTTTCTTTTTTTTTAATCTTTTTGTTTTCATATTTTAGGGGTAGAGTTTGGATTTTGGACCACGATTTATAGACTTTCCTTTGAAAAAGAAGGGAGATCCAAGTTGGCATAAATAAGTAAATAACCTGTTTGGCCCTGGCCAAACATTGATTAAAATCATCGGTTTTCCCTTCAAGTCAAATCCGGATCTACTCTCACATCAACCTCAAAAAATGTCCTGGCCGCACATCGGGTATATTCATGGGAGATAATTCCCAATTCAGGGTCGGTTGTAATTGTGAAACGGGGATCCGAATTCCCTCAAATGTCATCTGGGTCTAATCCGTACATGATTGGACCGGATGGCCCTACATAGTTATGGCCTTCAAAAGGTCATGTAATAAGGCAGTTGGATGGACTATACAAAAAGTGGCGAATGTAGGTGGGCTTAACAACTCAATCAATGAAAAGGAGCCTCAACTGAATGCAACCAAACAACTTTAGCGTATCATCACAGCTATTAAAAAACAATTCCGCTAGATCGTCATCTATTAAATATCTTATTAATAGAGATAAATAGACTGTACTCCACCTCAAAAGTCTGAAATTATAGTTTTTTCATAGCCTATTTGTAGTTCTTATGAACGGCATCCTGTTATATAAAGATTCACGGTCAGAATTTATTCCACCCGTACGATAGGTCTAAAATTTATTGGGATGGATTGAACAATTAGAACCCCCTAATTAATATTTAATATTGATGTATCAACTTAACCATTAACCATTTATCCATCCACCCAAAAAGTCCAAAACTATACAATAGACTAAAAAGACTAGGGATTAATAAAAATTAATCAACGAAAAGAATAAGGAAGAGAAAAGTAATTTGGGCACATTCCATTATAAAGCCCGTTTATCAAGTGTGATGTGCTCAAATCATTCCTAAAAGAAGGAGGATATATCCGTAATTAATTTGGAATGGATATGGAATAGGATAAAATGAAGAAAATTGCAAGTTAAAGTTGTTGCTACGGGTGTAATTAATTGAACCAAATTGAAATTGACAGTTGAATTTGGTCTCTACATAAAAACGGGTTGGGATTCTTTAAAATTTCGATTTATAGCTTGGGTTCAGTTTCCTAAATTTTATTTTTACCAACAAAACCAAATAAAAAATACAAATAAACTCTCGAAACATAGAGGTGTAAAGTGGGCAGTGCCGCCCTCCCTTCTTAAAAATTTGGGGGTTAGCCCGGCACAGCTCATGACTCAAGCCCATGCCGTGCCACGATGTCATAGGGTTAATCGATGAGACCCCGTGCGGCGCTTGATGGGGTCGAGAAAGCCTACGAATGCAAGCAACAACACACAAAAGGCAACAAGAATGCACACAGATTAGACAAAAGGTAACTTGTATTGCATTAATCAATGGTAAGCACAAGTACACAGTACAGTGTCGAGGGGACTTCGTGCTTAACCTTTACACGCTTATGAACTCACTCGACTATCTACCTCCCCTCAAAGAATACGTTAAGCTTTTGGGGGAGTGACAATAAGAAACATCAAAAGGATGAAAATTCATACTATGTATTTACAATAACGCCATTGGCGGTCCCCCCCCCCCCCCCCTACAAAATACATGCGTAGCCCACCCATGATACACATGCTGACACCTTGAAGGCACGCGGTTAGCACTCTAATGGCTCATGGTAGGTGCTTGATGGAGCGGCGAAGGAGTCACTCGTGACATTCTCCCCTACTCAATTCGATCTACGTCCTCGGAGATCGGCTTTGGCTGGTCCCTTAGAGTCACTGTTGCGGAAGGAAGGTTCTTCTGTTGCTCCCGAACCTGCTGTCGTCCAAGGCCGAGGTGTATAGTTTGGTATCATGATTGGGTTGCCCTATTCTGTTGGGGTTTCCTAAGGCTAAGTCCTTTCCTGGCAGCCTCAAGGTATGTTAATGGCTGATTCAACTTGGTTATAGGGTAGGTTTGGGCCAAGTAAGGGTCAAAATGATGGTTTGGATTGTTGGGGTGTTGTTTCTCATAAAAATTTCCCCAAGGGTGACTCACAAGGCTACTACGTGATTCAGTCTGAGGGATGGTGCGAAAGTGGTCCCTAGGCGGCTTGGGTGGCACTCGCTTTCCCCTATGGTTGTAGTAGTAGGCGATGTTGAACTTGGACACGGCCTTGGGTCTTCTGCTTTGCTTGATGGTTGTCGATGCGCACGAACTCTACTGTTGGAGAGGTGTAGACGGCTGGATGGCCTGCTGTTTCCTGCTGCTGTTGTAGTTGTTGGCTCGAGGTGCGACTTCTTCAGCTTGTGGAGTGGGGAACTTCTCTACTTCCTTCATGTTAGCGTTGAACAAGGCTTCTCCACTAAAAAGTCGTAGTGCAGAAACTTGCTTCCCATGAACCCTGGTAGAAGTCACAACTAGTACCATGCAAGGGGAGTGCTTGTCCAAGATGCGTAGAGAGTTGATATGAGGCAACAATGCTACTTTTGCTTGTCTCATGAAGTCCATTCCCAAGACAACTCGGAAGTCATCCAGGGGTACCACTGAAAGATTAATCTTGCTTGTCCACGGCCCAACTTGGAGGTCAACCCCACGAGCCATGCCTTCAATCGCCTTTGCCCCGGAGTTCACGGCCTTGAGCCACCCTGTCTCTTTCACAGTGTTCAGATGGAGTCGCTTGGCCTCGACAATTGAAATGAAGTTGTGGGAGGCCCCTGTATCAACAAGAGCTTGAGTCGGCTTCCCGCCGAGGATGATGTCTACATACTTCAGTCCCCTTTAGGCTTTCTTTGGCCTTCCATGATTGGCCTCTTTCTTCACCATGGCGTTGAAGAGTTGAAGGGCGCCCACTCTTGGCGCCTGCATAGACTTTTCCTCATCACTTTGCTCATCATCACTGAGTTTGGCAACAAGGGCATTGATCTTCTTCTTAGTTGGGCAGTTGCGAACCAAGTGATTTCCCCCACAAAGGAAGCAAGAAATTGGGGACCCAGCTGTTCTGGGCTTGTAATGGTGCTGAGGACCTTGCTCTCCTTGTGGCTTCTTCCCATAGTCTTGTCTTGCTGGCTTGTTGAAGCTGGAGTTGTCGTATGGAGGGCGTGAGCGACTTGCTCCCCCACTCAAATTAGGGGAATGCGGACTTTCTGGCTTAGGGGCTTCTTCATCTGACAAGCTGGTCTCATTGAGTTACTCCGCCACTACCATTGTCGTGGCGAGGTCCTGTACGTTGCGGTGTTGGAGTTCTAGTTCGGCCCATGGCTTCAGTCCGTCCATGAAGTTGAACAGTAGATCCTTGTCAGACATGTCCGTGATCTCCAAGGTAAGGGATGAAAACTCTTTAACATAATCGTGGAGTGAGTCCCCATGCTTGAGTGCTTTCAACTTCTTCCGCGCTAGGTACTCCACGTTCTCTGGGTAGAATTGCCACTTTAATTCTCGCTTGAAATCAGCCCATGTCTTAATGGTGCACGTACCCCATTCGATGTCTTGGCATCGCCTGCGCCACCATAGCATAGCAATGTCAGTTAAATACATGATAACTATACGAATTTGTATCAGGTCCTTATCAATGCCAACGACATGGAAATATTGTTCCATTTGCCACAAGAAGTTGTCAAGTTCTCTAGCATCTCAAGAGTCGGCATAAGGTGTGGGCTCCCGAATCTTCACACGAGTAGGGGCCAGTGTTGTGGAGGGTCTTGGAGTTCTGGTCACTAATCTCTTGAGGAGTGCCATGTCTCCTCTTAGTTCATCCATTTGAGTCTGGAGGTCAGAAGGAGAGGCCATGGCTACTTTCATGGCCATCCATTCAGCTCTCATCTCATCCACCTGGTCTTGGATGTCGGATCGAGATGAGTTCCCTTCTTGCCGGGATTTTGTTCCAAGGACTTCCTTGAGGGTTCTATTCAGGACGTCTTGGACCTCGTTCATAATGCCATTTAAGCGAGCTTCTAGCTCCATCACGGAGCTCTCAATTATTTCCACATTCAAGTGGATTTCCTCTACTCGGTCACGCATCTCCCCAACAGTCACTTCACAGCGAAAGATGCGTGTGTCGAAGGCAGCAAGCGTGTCAACTGACTTGTCAAACTTGCTTGTCTTGGATGTGCGACCCCTCGGGGCCTTCTCTGCAGCGGCTTCATCGCCTAGAGACTCATCGGTCTCTCTCGCATGGGCAAGGCCATGCCCAATCTCGTCGGTGAGTTCCTTGTTGTGTTTCATTGCGCCACCACTAGTGTTGCTGTGCAAGGGTCACGAGCGTTGAGGAGCAACCTGCTCTGATACCAACTGTCACGGGGTTAATCGACGAGGCCCCGTGCGGCGCTCAATGGGGTCGAGAAAGCCTACGAATGCAAGCAACAACACACAAAAGGCAACAAGAATGCACACAGATTAGACAAAAGATAACTTGTATTACATTAATCAATGGTAAGCACAAGCACACAATACAATGTCGAGGGGATCTCGTGCTTAACCTTTACACGCTTATGAACTCACTCGACTACCTACCTCCGCTCAAAGAGTACGTTAAGCTTTTGGGGGAGTGATAATAAGAAACATCAAAAGGATGAAAATTCATACTATGTATTTACAATAACGCCATTGGCGGTCTCCCCTTACAAAACACTTGCGTAGCCCACCCATGACACACATGCTGACACATTGAAGGCACGCGGTTGGCACTCTGATGGCTCATGGTAGGTGCTTGATGGTGCGGCGAAGGAGTCACTCGTGACAACGAGCCAGGTTGGCCTATGAGCTGAGCTTTGGGCCAAGTCAGGTCGTACATCAAGCCAAAGCTATTTATTTAAAAAGATTGACAAAAAAACTTAAAATTTTAATTTTATATGAATTGTGTGTATAAAATTACTTATATATACAATAATTAAATGAATTAGTATAATAAAATTAAAAAATATTTATTTTATTAATATATTATATACTATATATTATTATATAATTATAATTTATATAATATTATATAAATATATAATATATATAAATAATATATATGGGCATGCTGGGTCATGTCGCCTGCGGATGGCATGGCTCGCTCGGTCATGTCATGCTATAACGGCCGTGAACCTAAAACCCCAGGTCTATCACGGCCCGATTAGCAGCTCCATATATTGGTTTGATTTGATTTTCACACCCAAACGGTTTGTATGAATACCCCCTGACTGCACCAAACCAGACGGTGAACAAGCTGAATCATTCAAATGTCAGAGGGCGTGTCGATGACTTTTTTACTTGTTCTTTTTTTTTTTTTTTTTGGCGGGGCGTGATGCATGACCAAGAGTTGACTGCTGGAAGTTGGAACAAAATCTGCAAGGGATAACTCTGTCTTCTAAATTTCTTTGCCAATTTTGTCCCGTTTCCAATCTGGGTTACTTCATGGAAACATGAAATGCGGGAAAAAAAAAAGCTGACTTCCTTGACCGCCCACTCTTATTTATTCAAAACAAAATTTCCAGTCTTGTGAGGAAGGAGGACTACTGCTTATACTCTGAGTTCTGTATCCATCCATCCAAGACTATCTAGTACCCCAATATTTTGAAGCTTTGAATCCTTCAAATCCCTCGTGGGTTTAATTTTCAAATTGTCTGAAACCCGTCCCCTCCTCTCTCTCTACTTTTCCGATTAAATTGTCTGACTCCAAAAAGGTAATAGATTTCATCTCCCTTTTTTTGTTTCTTCAGTTTTTGTCTATCACGTATTGGAGGTTTGGACTAATTTTGTCAATTTTCTTGCTTCCATTTCAATATTATTTCTTTTACTAACACGCTCTAACTTACCTACCTTGACTTCCTTTCATGGGTTCTTATGATATATAACCAGGGCTTTGCCAGAGTTATTGCATTCTAAGACCTGCCATATTCGTTTAAGTTGGATTTTTCTGGGGAGAGATAGAGGGAGAGAGCGACCTGCAAAAGGTGTTCATCTTGAATTTTTTAGGTAACAGAACCATATTTGCCTTTTGTTGTTCTTCCTTTTAGTGGATCCTTGGTGCTTGGCTAACAAAATTTCAATCTTTGATTATATGGGTTGTTTTCATTTTTGAATGATTATGTGGTTTTTGGCTTCTACTTTGGCTCCTGCCTCCCGGTTGTGGACCTGAACTTGGTGTTGGTTCTAGATTAGTTTGGGTTTGTTACAAAATTTGGGTTCTCAATGACAAATACTAAAGCCTCCTTATTTTCGGTCTTAATATGCTTGTCGTTTGAGTCATAATGTGGCTCCATGTTAGAATCGATATCCTAAAGCTCTTATTTGTTTTATAATAGTATACTTAGCAATTTCCTTGTCCACCTTCTCAAATTTGTGGGAATAGTGCATAATCTTCATTAAGAATATCTAGCCCTTTGGCCTTCAAGTGGAAAAAAAATGGAAAAGAAGCCTTTTTCTCCCCTTCTCTCGATAACCTTTTGATTTCATTCTTGTTCTTGATCTTTTTCCTAATTGTCTCTATATTCTCTTTTCCTTCAAACTTGTGAAACCTTTCAGCTTACATCATTTTCATTTATATTCCAAAGCAGGTTGATTCATCACAGATTGGTGCCCGTTGGTGCTTTCCTTAAATGGGGTTATCACTTTCTATACTTTTGTTACCCTGGAAAAATGTCTTGAAAAAGCGAATTTTTGGATTGAGGGACAACGTGGAAACAGTTGTAGTAAGATCCATCAGCTTTGATGGAAAGGACCAGGAGATGACCTTGAGAACCGTTAGCTTCAAGAAAGGAGACACAGATACCAGTTTGAAGTCTGATGGGTCTGATAAGATGATTATTGAAGAGTCAATTAGCTTCAAACATTCAGAACCCCCAAAGGTAAAGCTTGAGACAACTGTTTCATTCAAGGATCTAGTCTTGGACAGCAGAAACTTGAGTTCATCTACCTGGGAGCAGAAGGATGATCATGGCAATGTCCATGTATCGACACCCTTAAAGTCCCTTCCGGATCCAGCTATACTGTATTCCCCAAGGCCTGTGAGTGAGCTTGATGCAGCTGCAGTTAAGCTTCAGAAGGTCTATAAGAGTTACCGGACTCGAAGGAACCTTGCAGACTGTGCAGTCGTAGTCGAAGAACTCTGGTTTGTGCCTAGTACTCATTATTTTTTATTGGGTGCTGGTTTTTTACTCCAGTTCCACCTCTATGTGGGAGTTTTTTCTGAACTTTAATGGAGTTGTTTCTTTAAAAAATTACAGGTGGAAGGCCTTGGATTTTGCAGCTCTTAAGCAGAGCTCAGTATCTTTCTTTGACTGCAAGAAACCAGAAACTGCTGTTTCACGGTGGGCAAGGGCAAGGACAAGGGCTGCCAAGGTGCTTTTTTGATATAACTAGAACCATTATGGTGCCATTAATTTCAATGGGTTAGTTGCTTAGCAGAAATATACTTTTTGTGGTGAATAATATTCTCCTTTCATGTTTGCAGGTAGGAAAGGGTCTGTCCAAAGATGAGAAAGCTCAGAAACTAGCCCTACAACACTGGCTTGAAGCTGTAAGTTCGCATAACCTTCATCAATTTTAGAACCTCACTCCAGACCATGGTTCAAAAACTCATCAAATGTCTGGTCATCTAGTTTTGAGCTAAGTTGACAAGGAAATTGTTTTATCTGGGATTGGGGCTGTTTTGTTCACTTGTAATTTAGTTAGAAAATTGAAATGATTTTTAGATAAGTCAATTTGACAATTATTTTAGTATGCCCCTTTGACAAATTAGCTCAAAAAAAAAAAAACCTTTGTTAACAGGGACAGACACTGTTCCAAGATATGATTTCTCCGAGTCTGCCACTAGCTGGTAACTTTGTGGTTGACATTGAGTTTTTGGGTATTCTGGACAGTTGCCTAGCTTATTAGCTACAATTGAGTGACCAAAAAAACAAGAGAAACAATGTGCATGATATAACCTTCATTATATGTCCATCTTTGCCATACAGATTGATCCACGCCATCGTTATGGACACAATTTACACTTCTATTATGATATCTGGTTTGACAGCGAGAGTATCCAACCCTTCTTCTACTGGTATGTACATCTTGTATTATTATCATACAATTTCCTTATCTAATAAATTGTCTACAGTGGAGGTTACCATCATTCTTCCATTCCTAACTTTCATACTGTGTAAAAATGAAGGTTGGATGTGGGAGATGGCAAAGAAATAAACCTTGAGAAGTGCCCAAGGAATGTTCTGCAACGCCAATGCATCAAATATCTAGGACCTGTAAGTCTTTACTACCTGATATACTGAAGTACATTGATGTATATATAAGTAAATGCAGATGCTGAACAGGATTGCATTAGTATTTGGGGGTTTCTCATTCTTTTTTCTGTCTTGCAGAAAGAGAGGGAAGCGTATGAAGTAATCGTCGACAGCGGGATGCTTGTCTACAAACAAAATGGGATGCTTGTGGACACAGTTGAGGGTTCTAAGTGGATATTTGTGCTTAGCACATCAAGGGCTTTATATATTGGGCAGAAGAAGAAGGGTGTTTTTCAGCACTCAAGCTTTCTGGCAGGGGGGGCTACAACAGCAGCTGGAAGATTGGTTGCCCACAATGGGATTCTAGAGGTACACAGACATGCATCATCATGTGTATCATATTATGGTAAATTACATAGTGGGCTGCTTCTTAATTCTTATGCCTTATTTTTCTTCATCAGGCTATCTGGCCATACAGTGGTCACTATCACCCTACAGAAGAGAATTTCAAGGAATTCATTAGCTTCCTGGAGGAACACTATGTAGACCTCTCTAATGTTAAGGTAACTACTTCAAATTATTCTGACTGTTCTTTCATTAGCTTTATAAGAGTTGCATTGGCCATCTACTATTATAACTTAAACAAGTTAATTGGCTGATGTTCACCATTTCTTTTCTTTTTCTCAGAGGTGTGCTATAGATGATGACTCCCCCTCAATCAAAATTACTGAGGAGCCAAGGCTAGGGTCAGCCATATATCCAGCTACAGCATTGCCACTTGGAGATACAAATGTGGCTGATCTAGATGAGCCTGTCAAGAGAACCACCAGGGAGACTAATGATCAAGAAGACAGCAAGGACACCATTGCAGACACAATGGAAAAACCAGTTTTCAATGTGGCCAACCGTTTGTCGTGCAAGTGGTCGACTGGAGCTGGGCCTAGAATTGGATGCGTCAGGGACTACCCTACAGAGCTACAATTCCGGGCACTGGAGAAAGTAAACCTATCTCCTCGGGTCACTCCTGGACCATTTGGTAACTGTCCGATCCCTTCACCACGACCTAGCCCAAAGATCAGGCTCTCCCCCAGGCTATCATACATGGGACTGCCTAGCCCCAGGGTTTCTGTTCCGGTGGCCAACTAGACTTGGCTGTAAATGTTAACCAGAGTTGGTCGAGTCACCTAACAGCAAGCTAGCAAATTCATTGGTTTGGGAATGGCTAAGGGTAATAGAGGTGGAAAAGCTAAAGTAGCTTTTGCAACTAGGGCACATCTTATGCCCTCAAGTGAGAGCGGTTTCGCAACAAATAGGAAAAGGAGGATGGAAGGATTAACCCAAATATTGTTCGGTTCTTGTTTCTTTGACCTTGTTGTTTACATGGTCAGAAAATATTCTTTTTTTTTCAAATTTTCTTATAATTTCTTCTGGGGTTGATCCATTCTTTCTTGTAAGTAGCTCGATGTAAAGAGTCGAGTTAAGAGAGTACTCACAAGGAAATAATATTTTTTTCTTCTATTTCCATCATTTTTTTTTGTTCTTTTCTTTCTATGAAAATCAACGTACCCAATTAAAACAGAAGGTTGTGTGTGCCTGGTTTGTGTTTCTGTTCTTTTTGCTTTGTTGTAGTTGAACAGACTTATGGATTGAACTCTAAATTTTCCAATGATTAAATGAATATACCGAAAAAGACTTGTACCCAATCAATCGGTATCACAAAAGAGGTGACGAATCAGATGATGGTGTTCAACTTCAGCCATTTAAGGGCATTAAAAGAGCTTATTCACCAGAAGACAATGTAATAAGTCATTCACTTCAGTCATATCCAGACCACCGCTTAGCCAAATTGGAGATTTAGTGGGGCCCATCTTCATTTCTTAAAATCGTTTTTGAAATGTCATCTTAGAGTAATGTGGGTATGGGTATCAGCCTATCAGGGTATGGCTACCGATTATTATTCAACCGTTCAGTTCAAACGACAAACAACTAATGAGTTGCAGGCTCAGTTTGAAGTTTGAACTTTGAATGACTGAATGCGTTTAATAGACACGTGCAAGAGATGACAGACTTTCACACTATCCTAGATTCCTTCTGAGACAACTATCAGTCTACGATAGAAAATGAGGGGTTGTGCCCAGCAGTTTCCTTTAAACCCCCCAATTTTTGGCCCAAAAATCCTAACCATCCATCAAAAAAATCCGGTTTGGCCATCTTTTCCAAAATTATCAAAAGCCATTTCAAAATTACCCTTCGACTGTTCATCTTCCCTTCTTTGAACCCAAACGAAGGCGGCAACGATTTCTCTCCTCCCTCCATCTACAAAATTCCCGCACTGTTCATTCTCTTCTTTAGTCTTTAGTTTCTCTCTCTCTCTCTCATTTCTTCTTCTTCTTCCTTATTTTCTCCTTTTCCTTCTCGGTTTTGCTCTCCCTATCTTCTGCAACTTCGAGCAGCGGCGGTTTCCCTTTCCACAGTCTTTCTCTCTCTCTCTCTCTCTCTCCTCCTTCTTCCACATTCGTCCGAACACTATTCATCATCTCCAACCTTGAGACGAAAAAAAAGAACTCAGCAATAGCCTCCCCTCTCTCTCCCCAATCCCATTTCCGACAAGCACCCCATCAGCTTTCCTCCCTTTTAGTCAGTCATCGTTGTTCTCTTACCCTTAGCATTTTAGCTTCTCCCAACTCTTCAACTAATCTCCATTCCGTTCGCCGTTTGAACAAAACTGACGGTAATAACCGTCACTTGGATGTTTCTCCTCTCACTTCAAGCGAAGCTCACGCCCAGGGGTTGTCTCTTCCCACAGATTTCCGAATGGCAAGCGCCAATTTCTATTGTCATTTGAAGGCAAACCATCCAAGTGTTCATTGAGACCCCTTGTTGCGTCGATCAAATCTAAGCCGAAACCCAACCCAAGACCATCTGAAACAACCGCAATGAGGACAACTTCGGCTCTCTACTGCATCATTCAGTTTCAGGCCACATATCTATCTGGGTCGGTAGCAGTAATAGTACGGTTGCATTAACTGTCGACCAGATCCGAGTAAGAGCTTTATCCAAATCATCTCTCCTCTACACTAGTTTCTTGGACGTGATTTTATACCATCACGGCTATCTGAGGATGGATAGACAGAAACGGAGAAGTTTCTCTGCTCTAGAATTTTCCATGGATTGAATGCGGTAATAGCAGTAGCGTCACTATCATTTTCTCTTCAATTCCGATGATTAATTCCTCTTGATATTTTCCCGACTACATTAGTCCATTTCAAATCCAAGCCATATAGGTAAGTCCCTCTTTATTTACTACTTTCTTGTTTATTTTCCCATATTTGAATTTGGGAGGAGAAAGACAGGGTTGATCCAGCCCTTGTAATTCTCGGTACCAGCCCAAATATGTTGTTCTTTCTATTGTTGTTTTCTATTGGTTGTATTCTTTTTAGATCCACCCTACACTTTATAATAGAAATCTGTTTCATGTTTCCTCCATGTAAGTATCGCAATGACCCATGCTAGCTCAGGATTTAATCTCTTGTTGATTATTCATTGGTCACTAGAATTACAACCACTGCTGATTGTGTGCGATCTAGATACTCCTATCCAGAAGATGATCCGAATTTCAATTGTGTAGTGAGGATCAAACTGCAAAATAATAGATCAGAGAACTTGGGGTGAATACTTGAATGCTTGAATGCTAATGAGTAAATAATCACACGTACATTTGTCTTGGGTTTGATATCCTTATATAATGGAGCATTCGTGGGCCTTACGAAAGAGCTCCAGGATCTCCGAGCTTGAATGCTAGTTTCTCGATCTTTGAATATTTAGTCTCTGCATCTTGCAAAACTTTACTAACATAGTAGATGGGTCGTTGAACCCGATCTACTTCTTTGATCAGTATTGAACTAACCACTTCGTAACTTGCAGAGAAGTGTATCTTTAACACGTCCCCTTCTTTGAGTCAAGTTAAAACTGGGGTGGTACTTAAGTATCTTTTTAGCTTGTCAAAAGCGAATTGACACTCTTCAGTCCATTCGAATTTCTTGCTCTTTTTTATAGCTTTAAAAAAGGATAGGCACTGGTCTGCCGATTTAGACATAAAGCAGCTCAAGGCAGCTATTCAGTCAGTCAACCTTTGGACTTCTTTTATTTTTCGAGGTGCTATCATATCTAGGATCGCCTTTATTTTGTTTGGGTTGGCCTCGACGCCACGTCGGTTGACTATATAGCATAGGAATTTATCCGAAGTGACTCCGAAGACACATTTATTCGGATTTAATTTCATGTTATATCTTCGTAAAATTTGAAAAACATCTTTTAAATCATCCAATAAAGAATTTAAAAATCGGGTCTTCACGACCATGTCATCAACATAATGGGGGCACCTTGAAGTCTTTCGGCATCAGAGTTGTTAGGAGCTCGGGAGACAGAGGAGATGACTGGCAAAGCAATGGAGGCGCAGTCTTCGTCGCCACTGAGCTCACTTCTTCCTTTTCTTTAGCTTGCTTTGCTTGCTGGCTTGGTTTCGTTGGCAGACTGTTTCTAGCCAATGAGCGACGTGTCTTGCGATGTCGCCGTTGTTGCCTCTTCACCGGATCGGCATTGGTGTTGTTGATTTCGGTATGATTTGGTATCTCGGCATCACTACGGACATTGTCGCGAGGTAGATCTTGGTTCCTTGTCGGGTTCTCTTGGTTGTGGAGTTCGCACCGGCTATCATGAGGGACGGAGGGGTCCTGCCTTGAGTTCGCACCTCGAACTCCAGGCTGGTTGTTATCTCTTCGTGAGCAGTTATTTTCCTGGTGGGAGCTGAGCTGGATTGGCCTTGTTGAGTTGACTATCCTCGGGCCTGTTTCCAAAATTTCCTTGCGAGACTGAAGGAGTGTGTTGACCGTCTCTCCTCCCACGGGGCGAAACCTGACCCCTAGGAGGGACTGGCACCTACGAGGTCCATCGGTTGACATTCTAGTTTGTTCTAGGCCGATTTGGATTCTAGCCTTGATGCAACCCTAGGTGTCGGGGTGGAATTGGTTGCTGCTTCAGCTGTAGTGGTGGGAACTACTGCTGATATTGTTGGTACATATAGTACTGCTGATACTGTTGGACCTACTGCATCTTGATCTGTATTGTTTGGACGCATTGAACAAGGCCATGGAATTGGGAGTGCTTGATTCCAGGAGGGACCACATATGGCTCGGAGAAAGTTACGCCCACTGGGGGAAGCGAGACGCTCACTTGCATAGTGCCCTACGATACAAATAGTGACGAGACTCCTGAAGCTATAAGAGGAATAGTAAACTGGCCAATGCATACAGTAGGACCTTGGGGGAAGGTTGACTACTGATCTTGCCCCCTGATGACGTTCATCTCAATGCTTTTTCCAGTGTTGCTAGAAGAATCCATTGGAATAAATCGAAAGCTAAAATTGCAAGTAAAATTGGGATAACCTTTCAATTGAATTCCCATAGACAACGCTAATTGATGGTGCGCGATCTAGATACTCCTAGTTGGAAGATGATCCAAACTCCAGTTGCGTGGCGAGCTGGGCCAAGCTGCAAAATAATAGATCAAAGAACCCGAGGTGACTAGCCCGGTGGGGTCGCTCTGATGCTTAAGTCAATTCTATATTGCTAGTGAGTAAATTGATGTTGCGATCTGGGTTCCTTTGGCTGAGTTGTCACCCCTCGAGTAGATCGCATTACATGACCCTTTCTTAGTAGGTCATGCCAAATCACCCTTCATTAACTACCACCACCGTCATTAGATGACATGATTATTGCTGACATGAAGATAATGCAACATGCATTGGAGCTGTCAAAGCATATCTCCAATCTTGCTTTCCAGTCAAAGATCTTGGATTAGACATCTCAAATACTTCCTGGGTCTTGAAATTGATTGTTCATCTGAAGGAATTGTCATTTTGCCAACGCAATATGTCTTGCAAACCCATTGAGCAACAATGCTGACAACAACCTAGCACATACATGCATCTCATAGGCAAGCTCATATAAGTCACAATTACAAGACCTAAATTGAGTATCCAGTTCTCCTTAGTGACTCCCCCATCTCCTGAAGACAAAGAAACAAGGCATAGTTTCTCGGCCCTGCAGAGAGGCCGAATACAGAGTCATGGCTAGAATAACTGTAACTATAGAATTCATCTGATTTCAATAATTGTTCTTGTTCTCAAATCCAATTTTCCACGAGCGTACCAAACACATATAGATATAGACTACCACTTCTCCGAGAGCATATACAAAAGGGTGACATCCACACTATGCATATATCTACTAAATGTCGACCTGCTGATATTCTCACAAAAGCACTCCACAGTGATCTATTTCGTTAAGTTGGGCATCTCAAGCTCCATAATCCAACTTGAAGGTGGTGTCAGAATATACACACGTGTTTGAATCTGTTTCAAGTCGGTTACCCAAAAGTTCTAGATTGCCACCACAATCTCTTGTGTATATAAAATACACCAAAACATGAAGATCAGAATTTACCAATGCACTTAAATCAGAAAAGTACACCCCAAAATCTCTGTTTTTCCAAGTGAAAGAGCAAAGCATGTGGATCAGGATCATTTAAATGCAATAAAAAACAGAAAAAAAAAATTTAGAATGCTTTAAGAATGTAAAGACCTGGTATCCAAGATACCCAATATGTGGTTTAGAAACTGAATAGAAGAGAACACTGTAAAATCCATACACAATATTTTCAGATGCCAAATAGAAAAATCAACAACCGAATCAAACATGTGGATCAAACCCAAACACAGTAAAACCTAAATGAGAAATATGAGCATGACCAGAACAAAAAATGCAAAACCCAAATGACAGGACAGAGCTTGAACTGGCGATGGATGGACGCGAGGAGTTTGAGGAGGAGAGATACGAGCATGGACAGAAGGTATACCTAATGAATGAAAAAAGAACTCTAGACCTCCGGTGACCAAATAGAAGGTAAAGCTTTAGACCTCCAGCGATGAGAGCGATTCTCCGGTGACTTGCTACGCAGGTAGACTTTCGATGAGGCATTCGACCTCTAATTAGGGATGAACATTATTCGGTTAAAATCGAATCGAAAATTTTAGTTCAGTTTTCAATTAAATCGGTTTGGTTAATTTAGTTTTTGGTTTCGGTTTTTAAAGTTAAAATTTCGGTTAATCGAGTATATTATTAAAATTTGGTTTTACCAAAATAACCGAAAATTTTGGTTTTGGTTTGCTTTTTATTTTTTTAATTCAGTTTTTAACATTTTAGTTTATTTGGTTTGGTTTTTAACAGAATAAACCAAATGCTCACCCCTACCTCTAATAGTTAAAAACGCAAAAGAAGAAAATGTTTTAGGGTTCGTTAAAAGAAGAGAGAAGCAGTTTACGATATGGTGCATTGTCAAATATAATACATGTTGGATGCCATGTCACTGCCACATCATGTTATCATTGACAACAACGAGCTCCAAAATGAGAAAACATCGAATTCGGCGTTTCCCAAGACCATACTTGCCTGATTTCCAAGACATGGTTTGGGGCAATGTTTTTTTTATGGAAAAATGGTTTCAAACATTTTGCCATTTTCTGGAGTTGTGATTTTTTTGACATGGCACTGATGGGTTGCCATTTTTTGAGTATGTGTTTGGCATCAATGCTGCATATGCAACACCATTTTCTTTTTAGAAAACAGTGCCTTTTTTGTTTGAAAACGTTACTGTCATGTAGGATGTTTCTCGGGGCTAACAACACCACCTTCTATTTGGTACCAGTGCTGCATATCCATCATCCAATGTTTCTACTATGTATATATTATCTTATATTCAATGATAGAAAAAAAAACCTATTTCATCCCAATTGTTGAATAGACTATAAAAAAATAAAGTCAGAAAATCATGAAAAAAAATGGCAAAAAATCTGAATTACATGATAAAAACACATATTCACGTCATTACACCATTGGCAGCGAGGAACTCCAAATTGAGAAAATGTAAAATTTGGTATTTCCCCAAACTATACCTTCTGGATTTTTAAGTGGTAGTTTGAAGTAACTTTTTTTATGAAAAAATGGCTCTAAATATATTGCCGTTTTTTAAAATATCGATTTTTTAACGTGGCGCTGATGCATCATAGTTTTCTGAAACAATGGCATTGATGCCAAACAGACGCATCGTCACCAGCAACCAAATTTGATTTTATCCGGGTCTCCGGTACCGGAACAAATACAAGCAACCAAATATCGTACCAACTGAACGCAGTTGGCACCTTGGATTTGGCTACTCAGTTGGATAAAGTTCGGTTTGATCCCCTAATTTGCACATTGGATTCTTTCTTGTAGTGGTCCCCACGTCGTGGGGGGTAAACAAGGTAACCGGTTTGCCAGTTGAGGATGCACGCAAAATGCAATCACGAGTTGAGTTTGTTTGACTCATTCCTTAACCCTAACTATTAACTAATAACTATTAGGGGTTGGGGACTGGGGAGGCTCATCACTTTCCGCGTTGGAAGCTGGACGCCTGGATCCTGCCGTAATTAGCCACATAGGATTCTCTGGTCTGTCCGGCGGAGGGTCTGCCGTCTGAGTAAGGGCATTCCTGTGATTTATCGAAAGTTGTGTACCCGTTTCCTACGCCTTCCGCGTTCCCTTTTCCCTTTCTTTTTTTTATTACGAATTCTTGTCAACATCGATGCTGTTTGCTGGCATTCAATGTCAATGAAGAACTCGATTGAAGAATGAACCCCACACAACAAAACCCTTGCTTCTGGATAAAATTACCCATGCGCCCACTTTTATATGTCTATGCCTGCCACTGCCACTGCCACTGCCGGTGCCAGACTTTCGTGGGTCTCTCTTTCTACCTATCAGATACAGATTTGACCGCCAGTTTTAATTATGACGTGGACAATGGACCCACCTCATGAGTCATGACAACAACAAGGATGAATAAGCATTTTGTTTTATATGCTTCTCCATGTTAAAGAATAAAGATGACCGTTGATCTGATACTGTGAGCTGAGCATTCGCCACTTTCCTTTTGAGTTTCGACGGCATTGAGAGCCGTTGCACATGTTGTAGGGCCCTCCCAGATACTGAGGAGAACAACATCACATTATCACATCACATCGGGATGGCTCTGACTTGAGAGAGAGAGATTTTATCGGATTGCTTTTGTATCTCTTCAGGAAACAAAGGCTGGTTCTACTCTCCTCTCGGCTCTCTCTTTTTAATGATTTCCAAATTACTTGGGGAACGAGGTACATTCATGTAATATCCGATCAACTCAGGGGTATTCAAAATTATGTCCCAAACGCTAATCGAGCGGGATTTAGGACTGGATTTAGTACTTGTCAGTAGGAGATGTTAATAGCGCCGATGCGAATTCGACTGGAATCACTGGACGCCTGCTTCCGTTCTGGTTTTTTTGGTAAATTGTAAAGACCCCCGTATGATGGAGTCTGTGACAAAGACCCGCTGTATTTTGTTTTGCGACAAAGACCCTCTCTATTATTATTATCGTGAGACAAATACTCCCTTAACCGTTAAATCAGATGACGGGAAGCGTTAAATTACTAAAATATCTTATTAAATATTTTTTATTTTCTTTTTCTAACCCTTCTTCTCTTAAAACCTATTTAACCAAGAAAATGAATACTTCCTATCTTCAAACCTTGTCCAAATCCAAGTGCAACCTCAACTCTCTCGAACCAAAACGACTTGTAGTTGGGCTGGCGCCTAGTGTGGAATTGTTTAAAGCAACAATGAGGCAGGTGAAAGACAATTATCAGTCATTCACGGCGCTCTCTCCTCCTCTTCCTCATGCAATCTGCTCATTGGAACATAGCTGCTGTCATCCGATCCATCAAAGCGGTCACCAGCCCAAACACCACAGTATCACCAAAGCTCATCACGTCAGCTACGCACTAGAGTCCTATGTGTGTCGGAAAATGTTTTACGGTTTCGACCATAAGACGTTTTACATGGATTGTTGGGAAATGGGGTCATTGAAACTTTGGAAGAGAAGCGTTGAGGCGCGTCTGAAGACACTATTTTTAGAACGTTATTTGCCCCTACTCAGTTTTACTGATTTTGTTGTATGTGCTAGGGTTACAGGCAAATTCGTTCCCAAGATACAACAGAGCCTTGGGCTAGAATCTGCAACTAGTTAAGTTGAAGAATCTTCGAAGAAACCTTCTATGAGACTGTAGCAGACCGGTTGGGAGAGAGAGAGAGGATTTCAAAATGTGTGTTTTTGAAGTCTAATTCATGCTCATTAAATAGTTTATGAAGAGGTATGAAGAAAATGTAGGTGCTGGTTCAAGTAAGGCACCTTGAACAGTCACAATTTGTGCCTTTTGAACAGTCACAATTGTTCAATGGTCAGCATCGCACCAAAACCGAAGTCGCCCTTCGTGAGCCACGTAAGTGCGAGCAAAGTGTGCCTCTAAAGCGCCTCATTGCACCGCACACATGCGTGCATACGCATTGCATGGTTTCAAACCTCCATACTCTCCTCTACTATTTCTAAAGAGTGTAAATCAGCTCTTATTAAAATACTGAAAATAAAACCTACAATTTTCCAATGTGAAACAAATTCAAAACTGAATTTGGTAAGAGAAAAGCTAATTTTCCAAACAAGTGTGTAAATGCAATTTCTCATATAATTGGCCAATCAAACCCATTGGATTTAATTTCTTATGAGATTAAAATCCAACATGGACAACAACGTCCCTTCATTTCTCCACACCGACCAGTTTCGCCGAGACTGCTTGGATCAGTTCCAAGATATGAAAGCCACAGACCCAGTTGAGCTCCTAAGCATATTTCCCACTTGTGGCTTTGGCAAATTTTGCTATGAAGTTCCTCTCTCTCTCGTTCACCCCAAGATGGAGGAGTCTATGTTCGGACATTTTGAGCAGCGTTGAGTGTTTTCGACGGGCAACCACCCGAGGAGTGAGTTTTAGGAAGAGTTCTTGGCAATGGCCAACGCAGTTTGGTTGCTTCACCTGCTGACCTTTGCGCTTGAGCCGGCTCCATGCCATTTTCAGGCAACTGGAGGAGCTGAATTTCATCCTCTGTACATGGAGAGTGTCATCGAGTTTTCTGGCCGACGAGTGCCACTTGATTGGATCGTGGGATTTCCGGTTACTCCTGGGTTCAAGCTTGGAGACGGTTCAATCATAAAGGCTGAGTTGCATTCAAAGCCCAAAAGCACAAAGCAAGTTGTGTTTTGCCTTTGGCTCAATTTTGTTATTCACTAGCCCAAAGCTCAAAAGCAAAAGCTTACAGGATGACATCATGTTGAGATCAAAGTGCTTACAATCAATTATAACGCACTCAATAGCATTAATTATAATGCAATTGGGGCTTGCTCAGGAGAAATCCCTTGATTGATTGCAAGGAAGAAATAAGGTGAAAAAGCGTATGAAACACGAAAAGAGGTTAATTAGTTATTACGAGGATAGTATATAGATTAAAAAATATTGCAAAGGCGGATTTTTTATATTTTTGGACGGAAGGGCAGAAGGCTAACGGAAGAAGGTCTTTTGTCTCACGGTCTGGGTCTTTCTCGCAAAGTGAAGAACAGGGGTTTTTGTCACAGACCCCATACAAGGGGGTCTTTGTAATTTACCTTTTTTTTTTTTTTTTTTTTGAATTTCAAATACTCTCACAGTCTGCGAATACCTCTACGTGTTGGCTGATGCTCTGCTCAGCTTTCTTCTCTCTCTCTCGTAACAACCTCTAAAAACAGACGTTTTCGAGTCTTGCAGAGAGGGAGCTCTTTTTCTTCTTAGAGAAGTAGGGTTTTAAGGTTTCTGAGACTCTGTTCAGCTCGAGCAAGAGGTTTTCAAAAATGGGTGCTTCAGGGAAATGGCTGAAAGCTTTTATGGGTCTGAAAAAGCCCGAGAAAGACGACCATGTAATCTTGAATCCCCATTTGTTCTCTGGGCTTCTCTCATTTTCTTCTTCGTTTCTTTGTTTTTGCTCCGTTTATTTCCTTACATTTGGTTTCTGGGGTTTATCGACATCTGCAGGAGAAGGTTGGCAGTAAGAGCCGGAAGTGGAAGCTCTGGAGTAGTTCTTCTGGTGACATTGGATCTTCGTGGAAGAGTTTCAGAGGGGGGTCAAAAGCGGCATCTGAGGCGTCTGATTCTTCCTCTGCAGCCGATGTCTTTAGCGCTGCAGTTGCCACTGTTGTTAGAGCTCCGCCTAAAGATTTCAGGGTTGTGAGGCAGGAATGGGCTGCCATACGGATCCAGACGGCGTTTCGTGGCTTTCTAGTAATGGATTTCTCTACTTTCTAGTCACCCTTATTCATATTTTCTTTCGTTAAATAGACTAGATACATCCGTGCATAGACTGATAAGTGGGACAAAGTATGTGAGCAACATTCTATAACTCTTCAACATTCAATGAGCTTGTTTCTGATGTATCTCACCGGTTAATGGATCATCGGCGGATGCTAGCCTCAGCTCAGAACACCTCACTGAAGAAGACTTGACAATGAGTTTTGCTGTTCTTGAATGGGGCAGACCTAAACTCTTCAAATTGCAGTTCTAAATCTGAATACTACGCTCCTCCAGTTGATACTGTAGTGGGTGTACATTCTGATTGAACATGGGCGCTCAGAACCTGTGCGTAGAAATCAATCTATTTGCCTGGGCTGGTTACATACTCACCCAAGCTTAGACTTTTTCTACAGACGACCGGAGTAAGGCAATAGGAAACATACATTGATGTGGCATAGCCAGGACAAGGAATAGATACACTCCAGTTCTTCTTATGTACTTAAACTTACTAGCCAAAAGCATTTGGTATTTATATTTGAAACAGGTAATTTTTCTTGGAGCTTTCTTAACATCTGATAACTCATATGGAATGATTTGCTGCAGGCAAGAAGGGCATTAAGAGCTTTGAAAGGTATAGTGAGACTTCAGGCCCTTGTTCGTGGGCGGCAGGTGAGGAAGCAGGCTGCTGTGACACTAAGGTGTATGCAAGCACTTGTTCGCGTTCAGGCCCGAGTCAGGGCTCGTCGTGTGCGCATGTCCATCGAGGGGCAGGCTGTACAGAGGCTACTGAATGAGCGTCGTAGCAAGGCGGATTTGTTGAAGCAGGCTGAAGTACTAGACATTTATCCAATTTATTATTATATTCTCTGCCCACTTACGTTTAAGGCCATTAAATTTCAAGAAAGTATTTTCTTTTCTTTTCTGAACAATCTCTAGGAAGGATGGTGTGATAGTCAGGGAGCGGTAGAAGAAGTAAGAGCAAAGCTACAAATGCGCCAAGAAGGAGCATTGAAAAGGGAGAGAGCAATTGCTTATTCCCTCTCTCAACAGGTAATCATTAGAAAATCTGGAAAGATAAGACTGTTCTTTGTTTCTATTTTGTATTGATGATGCAACTGCAATAACTCTTGGCTACAGCAATGGAGATGTGGCTCGAACTCAAACACAAGGCCAAATGGGTCTTTGACTTCTCTGAAACACCATGAGGTAGACAAGAGTAGCTGGGGTTGGAGTTGGCTAGAAAGATGGATGGCCACCAAGCCATGGGAGAATAGGTTAATGGAGAAAAGCCATGTTGATTCCTCGGAGATGACTTCATCTTCTAAAAACTGTGAAGATAATAATATAGCCAGAATACGCCCAAAATCTTCAGAACCAGGGTCGGTGAAAGTCAGGAAGAACAATGTGACGACCAGGATTTCTGCCAAACCTCCTCTAATTGGGCATGGCACACGTTCCTCTTCTGTCCCAAGTTCTGAGTATATGTATGATGAGAGCTCGGCATCCTCTTCTTCAATCTGCACCTCTACTACTCCAGTTTCTGGTAACACTCCTTCGGCAACGGAGAGGACAGAGGGGAGTAATAACAGTAGGCCCAATTATATGAACCTGACAGAGTCAACTAAGGCTAAACAGAGGACATTCAACCATTCATATAGAATTCAAAGGCAATCAATGGATGATTTTCAGTTTCATAAGAAGTCGGCTGCATTTTCCCAAGGGGATACAAGAAGTAGTGCTGGTTCTGATCCTTCTTCAGTTAATTTATCCAAGTCCATATGCTTCCCAGCACAGTTGGAAAAATCACTGAGGGTGAGGGAAGAGAACTGTTATTAAAAAAAAGGGTTGTTTTACAATTTATTCTCTTGTTTTTGGAGTTCAACATCTTGTCCTGGAAAGCTGACTGAATCTACTAAAAGTCACAAGGAGGAATGTGCTGGTTAATGCTGAAGAACCTGATGTAACCGTTTTTGGCCACGTACCAATGTTTTGTGATGTAAAATTTTTTGGCAAAGTACCTCGTTATTCGACCCGGTGGTGGCGTGCCTTAGTGACGAGCTACTTGGTGACGAACTCCCTGGGGGAGAACTGCTTGGTAACTAACTGTTTGGTGGCGAACTGTCTTGGTGGCGAACTGTCTGGTGGCGAACTGCCTGGTGGCGAACCCCCTGGGGGCGAACTGCCTTAGTGGCGAACTTCCTGGGGGCGAACTGCCTTGGTGGCGAACTGCCTGGGGGCGAACTGCCTGGTGGCCAACTCCCTGGTGGCGAACTGCCTGGGGGCGAATTGCCTTGGGGCGAACTACCTTGGTGGCGAACTGCCTGGGGGCGAACTGCCTTGGGGCGAACTGCCTGGTGGCGAACTTTCTGGTGGCGAACTGCCTGGGGGCGAACTGCCTTGGTGGCGAATTGCCTGGGGGCGAATTACCTGGGGGCGAACTGCTTGGCGAACTCCCTACTAGGTGGTCGATGCCTTAGAGAATGTTGGAGCTCCCTGGTGCGGCGCAATCCGACTGCCCTCAGCATGAGGTGGTCTTCTTTCCTTTGTAGGCTGCGGGAGATGAGGGACTTGCGAGAACTTTATCTTTTCCTCCTTTTTGTAGGTGGCGGGAGCTGAGAGACCTGCGAGAACTCTATATTTTTCTCCTCTTTGAAGATAATATGAGAGAGCTAGAGAGTAGGGTTATTTCTCTTTCTTTTCCATCCCCTTCCCCTTTGGGGGGTGAGGTCTTTATATACCGGAGTCTTTGCGGGTTATGTGGGTGAAAAGCCTCCAAACGGTAAGACTCGTCGCATCCTGTTAGAACCGGGGTACGGTGGTGAACTCCTCGAGGTCGTCAGGCTGGCGCTTGTGTCAGGCGGCCAGGTCGGCGCTTGGGCCAGGTTGTCAGAGGGGTGCCTGCGTCAGTCGGCAGGTCAGTGTTTAGGCCAGGTCGTCAGGTCGGCGGGATAGTGTTTAGATCAGGTTGTCAAGCTGGCACTTGTGTCAGTCGGCGGGTTAGTGTCTAGATCAGGTCTTCAAGCTGGCGCCTTGCCCGGATCATGCGCTAGGCTAGTCCAGGTCGGCCAGGTCGCGCAGGCCGCGCGTGCGCCGCGCAATTCGCGCGCGTTAGGCCGCGTGCAGGTCGCGCCAGGCCGGCCAGACAGGTGCCCGGGTGGGTCACCAAGTTCGTAATTTTATTGACTGGGTGTTTTCCTAGTTGTCACGAGGTGTCACGCGTCACAATTTTACTGGAGGGCCAAATCTGCCATCATCAGAACCAATTCAAGACTTCGAGATGTGGCTGAATTTTCTTCTTTCATTTGTAATATATAATGATTTAAGCAAAAATTTGTTGTAGTTAAACTATGTGCTATTTATTTGCCTTGATTTGGTTGATATTTTTCAATGAAAGTTGTCTTTATTTAATTTCTGTTATCGTTTTTCATATAAAAAAAAATTATGCTTAAAGTGGGAAGGGTATCAATGCTTGTATATATGGATCAAATACTAAGCTGATTTGTTTGCTTCCCAAAAAAATAGTTGAAAAGATGCCCTCAAATGAGTCTTTAGTTCACCCCATAATAAATATTCTCAGGGGGAGAGAGCCGTCACTGTTTAAGAGTTAAGAGGTGAGCTAGTCTTTAGTTCCACCATTATGTCTGGTAATTCATAGCAAAGCAGAGCTGCCGGCCATCACTTAGTGCAATTACTTCAACTTGCATGCAAGTGAGTGCTATGAACGTATGTAGCAAAGAAACTTGCTAAAACCCTACCAGGCTACCCTCATAGTCTAATGAGTAATGATTCCTCATTTCCACCACCTCAACCTAAAGTAGGATTGCTCCGACAAGCACCACCAGTATTCAATTCGACTGTCTTTAGGAGGGGGAATCCATTTAACCTATTTTTTACCCGTTGAGGAGGAACTAGTTTAATTGTAACTTGAAGGGCAAGAGCCCAGGGGAATCTAACTATTGTGTCAATAAGCCCAGACTTGATTAGCAATAATGGACTTACCATCATAAAGCCTACAGCTTCTCTCCACCCAAATGATGGTCCCTACAAACTGCCAAACAATACCTGTTGTAATCACCGTTGGACCCTGAAAATAGTACCTGCATTCTGATCTGGTGGCTAAAACACTTTACAAAGACTATAGAACTGTAGATGACCCAACTTGGTATAAGTCCATGTGACAATATCTTTGCTAGGGCTGCAAACGGATCGGATTCTATCCGTTAAGAAAATCCGATTGATCCGAATCTGACAAGGGATCCGTTGGATTTTCAAAAGCATGTATACTATTGAATATCTTATTCAAATTCAGTTTGATTAGAATTATATTTATATTATGTAATATAAATAATATTTTAAAATATAAGATATACAATATTTTATAAATAATAGATAATATATAATATTTCATAATTAATGGATCCGATCGGGTCACATCGGATTAGATCAGCTAATATCCGAATTCAATTTGTTAAGTTAATAGATGGGTTTTTTCCCCTATCCAATCCGATTTGTTAGGATCAGGAGGGATATCCGAATCTGCCTCTTAACGGATTGTTATTGGATTTGGATCGAATCTGATCTGACTTATTTGCAGCCATAATCTTTGCTCGCTCTCGCATATCACCCCATGCCATTCTGAGAGACTCATATATACCCTTTCGGGTCTTTTAAGTTAGAGGGTTCCCTCACATTACCGAGAACAGTTAGTAAGCTTCACATGAACCTGTTCAGCCCGTTGGGTCAATGGACTACTGTCCAACTAGGTAGGATTTTAAGCCCTGAATTTCTCAACTACCTAGCCAAACGGCCCAAATCTTTGACCATGCCAAGCAGGTTCTCTCTACTAACATGGGTAAAGTTTGTTTAAGAGTTACATTACTATTGTTGCTCCTTCAGCCAAGGGATTTATCCATACACCGAGGTTATTCTAATGGAGGGCCTCTGACCACTTAACAACACAAAAGAATTAACGAAGCAATTTTCAAGATTGGGCTTCTTTGACTATTTTGGTGACAAAAATGGAAGAATCATTAAATATGGAGCCTAGCTTGGATCCAACCTTAAGGGTACTTTAACCAGAGAGTTCGCATAGACATCCTTCTCTTATTTATCATACATGTGGTTATCTATTTTTAAATCAAATTATTAAAAAAATATAAGAAATCATAACAAAACACTTTTATGTCTTAATTTTCTTTAATAAAATCCATCATTTACTAAGATCATTCTTATCTTTTTCTTTTTATTAAAAAAAAAAATCATTCTTAAAATTCTCTTTACTCACCCCCCCGCCCCAATAGTTAATGTTTGGAACATTTTTCCCTCCCTCCGGCATTCACTAAATTTCTTTTTTTTTTTTGTTAAATATAAAGTAGATGGATTGGGCATGTTAAGAGCCAGCCCAAGCCTAAAACTAGACATGGCCTCTACCTGGACCCAACCTGTTGTCAAAGCTGAAATTTGCCAACCCAAACCTAACCAAATTTATATGGGTTTACTTGCTAGTGCGTCCTTGCAAAAGAACTTTATGAGAGCTTCTATCTCTTGGGTTGTGAACTTTTTCCAATGCATTATGCAAGCTTGAGGTCCACTTCCAAGGAATGTTTCTCTGATTCACTTTATCACAAGTAGTTGAAAGAAACCCCTCTGTTCCAAACTTCGCAGTACTCTCATAAAAACTAAAAGGCTATGATTGAGAAAAGTACAAATACAAATATGTGTGGTTCAGAAAAATGAAGAGTTGGTTTAGGTTTTTACTGATAATTTTGTTTCCTGCCAAATGATTTTTAGTTGTGATAGGTACAAACATGAATTCTAAGATTAGAATCCATCTTGGGATTCATGTTTTCTCTCATTTTCAATACACAATACAAATATTTTGGAATCCTAAGGCTTCTCAACCATGCTTTTCACCTTCTCCATTCTCAAACATTTAGGGTTTGAAACCCTTCACCTTCGTCAGTCTCAGGTAGTGCCCGAAGCTTGAAGCTTCACTCGGTTGCTGCCTCTCTTCTCTTTTGCTCCCTCGAACATTGGCATGCTGCTTGGGTCAGTTAGGGATTGGACAGGATTGAAGTAAGTTGCTAAGGGTTAGGATTTGGAAGCTCAAAGCTTCACTCAATCGCCACCCCCTGTTCTCAGGGCTGTTCATAAGAAGACCTAACCTGACCAAATCGATCAACCTGAACCGAACCGACTTAGTAGTTAGTTCCTATTTAGTAGTTACAACCTACTTAGTTCCTACTTAACTAAGTTGACTCTATCCTGGTTACAACCTAACTTAATTTCTAGTCTTTAGTTAGTAATGACATTAACGACAAGTATTGTAAGACAATTAGACAAGAAATTTTTTTGGAAAAGTTTAAAGAAAAGAATTAAAAGATCATAGTTCCTATGGTCTTTTACACTAAATAGGCAACCAATTACAATTAGAATTAGGTGTCCTTTTTTACTTAGATTATAAGGTTTTTTGAAATATACAAACTTCAGTTTTTTTTCTCTAATATAGTTTGACTTTCTATTTTCTTGATAACTTCTATTCTAACTTGGTCCGCCCCTCAACTCAAGCACAATCTCTAATACAATTTGACTATCAAGAATCAAAATTTTGAAATTTCAAGTTCTCAAGTCTCAACTTCAAGACATCACTCGAACTTGGCTCTCCCAACTCCCATCTTCTCATTCTCTCAACTCAAGCTCAAGCATGGTTTAACTTAGAGTCGAAACCGACCCAACCCGACTCAAACCGATTAGGTCGGTTTTGCTTAGCACAGGGTCAGTTTCGGTTTCAATTTTGGGTAACCCGATTAGGTCAGGTCGGTTAAAAAAATCTCAGTAACCGACCCAACCCAACCCATGAACAGCCCTGTTCTCCTCTTCCACCCCCTCAGATGTTGTCATGCTGCTCTGAAACTCCAACATGCTCTTCTGCTCTAACTAAGAGAAGATTTAATCTCTTCAAATGCCTATTGGTGGGTTGGTATCATGGTTTTTAAAAATGAATTGGTGTGGGGTCCGGTTACCGGTTCGAACGGTCTGACCGTTCGACCTGAATGGCCGGCCCGTTTTGACAAAAAATAAAAAAATTAAAAATTGGAAAATGGTCAAAACCGTTTGAACGGTTCGAATGGTTCAAACGGTTAACCGGCCAGTTCAACGGTTTGCTGACCAAAATCAACGGTTTTGGGGGAAAAAGCGGTTTTGGAGGAAAACGAAACCGGTTAGGTTAGGTGACCGATTCCCGGTTTTTCTGATCTGACCGTCCGGTCTAGTCCAGTTTTAAAAACAGTGATTGATATTCAACCTTACCCAACCCAACCCAACCCACCCCACCCATTTGCCACCCTTAATGAAATAGCATTTTCACTCTTCCCAAACGTAGCCTAATTCTCAGAATATATGTTTCTACTATGTCTGGACGTTGCCCGTGCAACTCCAAGTAGGATTACAAATGGATCTAATTGAATAAGATATAAATTTGATTTGTTTATATTGGAATTTGAATTGCGTCAGATTTATATGGAATTCAAATTGATTTTGGATTGCAATCAAATATTGAATACTACAAATAAATAAATCAAAAATGGAGAAAATATTTTATATTATTTACAAAATGAATTCAAATGACTTTAATAATATATTTTATGGACAAAATAAATTGAAAATTAATTGTATGAAACTTGAAAATAGCACAATTTAGTAAAAAGGAAACATTCAAACCTAACAGCAGTTCTGTGAAGTGAGTGTGAGGACAATGTATATTTTCATTTATGGGAAGATGTTTCTAATCTACGGATTCACGTGGAGGTTGGTGGGTCATTTCTTCTAAAGCCCATCCTGTACTGGACTTTGCTAGGGGGGTGGTCAGTGAGGGATCCGTGTTGGTGAGCTATTTAGGCATTAGTGCAGCCCACTAGCCCAGTTCAGGATTCTGATTCTGGAACAAAAGCCAAGCATTGGCTGAGAACTAACATGGGTTAGGGCCTTGGAAAGGATCGAATGGCTTTTTTTTTTCTATAATAGAAAAGTAGAACCGAATCACATTCCATAATATTTGTGCGTCAAGATTTAGACTTTTGGCTTTACTTAAGACCAAGCAACGTAGCAGGTGATGAGATGAGTGGTGGTTGAAGTTGAAGATTTGGCTTGCTAACCCGTATCAGTCAAGGATATTCCTTTAATTGTTCACCATTCGTTAATGAACGGAAAAAAGAAACAAGTACCCAAACGAAAATTGCGAACAAAATCCTATTGTGGTTGATGGGTCAATTTCAAGCTTAAGTTTAAATTAGGAATGGAGACGACGACCCAGTAATCCTTCAGGCTCTAGCTTCAGTTTCACGACATATATAACCCATCTATTCCTCTGTCTTAGGTGACAAGCTTGACACCAATCACCTTCCGAAGCATGACAATTGACAATGGCAAGAAAGAGTTCCGGCTGAGGTGTTTGGGTAGAATCAGGATTTGCTCTTCACAGAATGTACCTCACCCCGACCTCACACATTCCCACCATGTACTGGAAATTGGCAATTGGAAAAGAAAGAGTTCCTGTTGAGATGTTTGGGTAGAATCAAGATTTGTTTCTCAGAGAACGCGTCTCACACCGATCTCAAATATCATTCCACCATATATTGGAAACATCTTCTCATAAATAACAAAATTCTAGCTGTACATAAATTAAAGGCCTGACATGGACTGAGAACGTTGATGTCGCCCATCCTGTCAAGTGTCAAATGCCCAATGCTTTGGACCTTGTAAGTTGGGAACTTGGATAAAGACAAATTCTTGTCTTAAAATTCGTTAGGATTGGACCTTTCTATCATCAATGGCAGGCTGGACGACAATTTCCTTCCTACCCAATGGGTACCCACCCTTACCTGCCCAGATGGGGGCGATTTGAAGGTGGGAACAGGTTTTGAAATTTCAAAAGTCCATTATAAATGAATTAGTTCTAATGAAATCCAATGAATATTTTGGATCAATTTGGAATACTCCAATTCAATGTCTGAATCGCCCAAACTGTTCAAATTCATTTTCATCAGTCTAAACCCAGTCCAGTGGCATATATATTCTTATCTTATATCAATGGATCAGATATTGGTTTAATCCAACCCAATTTAATATAAATTTGTTACGGATGGATCAGGTCCAATCCAATCTAATAAATATTTTGGAACATATTGGTCCAATCTAATATGTCTTATTGGTCTGTCCAATCCATCCAAATTGATTTTGGACTGGATGGGGTCCAATCCAAAACCGGTCCATTGACACCCTTAGATACTGGTAAGGTATGGTATCAAGTTAAACCCATCCCTCTCCAATGCATACTGATTCAAATTTTATGTATTAAGAACCTAGGTTGTGTTTGTAACCGATGTAAAACGTCATCGGAGTATACTGATGACGTTTTATATCGAATCACTAAAAAGTAATCGTTTGAATTTCAAAAAGTGTGCATAAAAAAGTGGAGCTTTACATTAGCTGTATTGATGTAATATTTACATCGATAATTGATGTAAAACTCTACTTTAATGAACTTTTATATTGATTTAGAATGTAAAACTCTATTCCATGCAAACTTACACAAAACTGAACAGGAGTGAAATTTTACGCCGATCATGCCGATCATGATTGTACACTCCTTGCAAACACTGACAAAATTGAAGCAACATAAATATTTACACGGATAAAGTTTTACATCTATTCCAAATACAACCTTAAGCATTAAGTGTTGAATGTTGACTTTATTGTTATAAGGTATATGAGCTAATTATGAATTATGTTTTGAATTTAATAATATTTGGATATTATTTGAAAGACAATCGATAGTTTATTTTTCCCATATTTTAATCAAATAATTGAAAGTTTTAATATTTGTTCGTGTACTTTACTTATTTATTACTTATACATAACAAGCAACTAGATGCGTGTCTGGACCCGGTTGACCAATTCAACCTGCCCATATTCAAATGTGGGGAGGGTAGGGTTGGGGAGGCAAGGGAGAGGGTTTAGGATTTAAGGTTTAAAATATCGATACGCTTGATATGCCAGTAGAGGTGTATCAGGCAGTTTCGGTAGTTCTTTTAGTTTCTTTTTTTTATTTTTTTTGTTAAATCTGGTTCAGAGGGGCTGGTTTAAGGTCCGTCCATCCCTGAATTGGTCAAAACCCCGATACACCCTCTATAGGGGCATATTGGGAAGCTCCCATCACACCGGTAGAGGCAGATCGATAGTTTTTTTAGTTTTTTTTTTTTTTCAAATCTGATTCAGAGGGGCTGGTTTAAGGTCTGTCCACCCCCCTGAATTGGTCAAAACCCCAATACACCCTCTATAGGGACGTATTGGAAAACTCCAATACGATACGTATCGGCCGATCGATACTTTTAACCTTACTAGGATTTACAAAACCCTCCCAAACCCACTCCATTGCTGTTATAATTGCACAGTTGGGAACTGGGATTAAGTATTATTAACAAAGAGCTAAGAGGACCACTAAAAGCAATAAAAGTACATAGTGGAAAATGGTTCTATTACACAAGGCAAAGCAAGATAGATTTTTCTTGAGTAAAATGGGGACCTTTCTCCTTTGGGGTTGTCTTGATAATTTCGGGTTGGCTCTACACGAACCCAATTCTATTTGATCACAACCCAACCCAGGCCCAAAGTGGAACAACAAAGAAACAAAGAAGGATGAGATAAAAATACAAAAAAAGAAAAAATATGGGAGGCTCTATGTAGGGGTGAGCATTTGGTTTATTCGGTTAAAAATCGAATCGAATAAATCAAAATTTAAAAAACTGAATTACAAAAATGAAAACCGAACCGAAATCAAAATAGAGGAAAACCAAAATAACTGAAACTGAAATTTTTGGTTCGGTTTTTGGTTATTTCGATTAAAACCGTATTTCAAAAATATATATACTATATTATATATTGTATATATCATAACATATAATATATACATATATATTATGAAATCAAAATTTATTATATTATATATTAATATATAACATATATATATGTTATATATTATATATTACATGGTATATAGCAAAGTTCGGTTAATTCGATTTTTTTGGTTAACCAAATTTACCAAAAACCAAAAAAGTTTGAAACAAAAATTTTCAGTTCAATTTTTTGATTTTAACCGAATAGTGCTCACCCCTATTCTATGGTACGGGAAAGACATGGTACAAGAAGAGTTTTGACCAATCAATGTAACTCTGTGAATTTTGATGATTGGTTACTTCTTTTATTATACTAGTTGAGTAGCTGTGAGTTTTTCCAGTATCATAATCGAACCCTAAAAACATTAACAAAAGAAAGAATAATGAATATTAAAAAATAATAGAAAGAAATATAAGAAAAAACTTGATATAATTTTCACATGACAATCTAAGATAATACATTGATTTTGTGAGTTCAAAACGCTTCCAACACAACCCTAACAAGTCATTACAGTTGCACTTCGGGGCATCTCACTTTGAATGAGAAAGGAGATATGTACATATGTATGGCTGCAGTGGCGTGTTGGGAGAGTGTTGGAAGTGCTTTCTTGGCAGCATATCCCTACCATGCTTTTGTGGCGATACAAATTACAAATCTATTTATTTTTTATCATATTACCCGACATGTAACTTGTTGTTTCAATCATTTGTCTCTCAAATTTGCAATAGAAACGAGACCCATTTCATCATTTCATCTGCCAAATAAATGTTTGAAGTACATTAGAATTGCAAACGATCTGACGTTGACATTTCATCCAAATTGACCTAAAAGGCATCTTTTTATTTCCCTGAAGATAGAAAAACAGCACCATGGAATTGAGCTACATTTCAATTGGAGGCCTGGAGCATCAATTATCCCTTCCATTATTAGGACCTTCACTGGTTCCTTTCAATCAATTCTCAAAATTTCCCAATTCTTTTTATTTAATCTTCCTAAGTAGTTCAACAATTTGTCCAAGATCTATGCTCTATCTATGGACAATGAACATAATGTGAATGTTTAATCAATTCTATGTACTCCTTGCCTTTAGGTCTTCCCTAATACCTATACAAGAGTAAGCTTAGTTTAGAATTTTTTGGTGTCTGTCATTTAATTATCTGTTTCCTTGTTTCCTTGTGTTAAATGGAAGTAATTGGGTGGAACTAGTTTTTTTTTAGAAGGGTAGAATTAGGTTAAGACGCACAGTTCATGACTTGCTTTGAAAATTCTCTTCTTACACCATTAGAAGAGTAGGATAGATCCTTGCTTCATCATACAGACATTTAACAAAGGAATATCTACTCATAGGACACTACAGCTGTACATTAGGAATATCTCTCCATGAATGATAACATGTATACGGAGAAGATGTTCTCAATGTACAGCTGTAGTGTCTTGTGGGTAAGATCGTTGTGAGCAGGAGATCCGAGCCCGGATGGGGGTCTTTCTTGAGAGGAAATGATTCCCTCGTTTCCACCTTCTCATACATCATTTGATTTGTCAGAATGCTAGATAAAATGCATTTGGCAATTAAGGCCATGGGTGGTTTCCTATGGGCCTCATTCTTTCAATTCTTTCTTAGGGTAAGAATGGACGAATGAAAAATCAGCCCATAACACAAAAATTAAGGTAATCTTAGGGATGCATATGGTTTCGAATCAGGGCATATCTGAATCCAATCCGGCATTGTTCATGGCAGATCCAATCCGATTGGCCTCGATCCACTTGTTTTTTTTAAAAATTAATAAATTATTAAAAGAAAAATAAAATATATCAATTTAAATAAAGAAAAATAAAAAATATAAGCATTTTTAATTATTTTCATCATATATATACATGTTTTTTATAAAAAATAAATAATATAACAAATTTATAAAAATACAATATAAATAATATATTTATAAACAAACAAATAAATACCAAATATATATATATATATATATATATATATATATATATATATATATATAACATATATTGGATTGGATATTTTCAAATTGGATAGGGGTGACCCGAATTCAACCAAATAGGGTTTGATCTTGGATCGGATTGGATCATGATCCAATCCATTTGCACCCCCAAGTAATCTGCAATACGAAAAATAATCGTGCCTTATGTTGCTTATTTTCACTTTTCAAAGAAGTTCTTTGCCAACAGTGCCCTAGGTCTTCAAACCACTAGCATAGATTTGTTTTTCGGAGAAGTACGGATAGGCCCAATATAGATTTCTGATTTCCACTGCAGAGTTATAAACATTCAAAATGTCAAAAACCCTCACTCTATACAGTAATGCCCGGCCATGAATTGGCATCAATTCTGAATTGACACCCACCCCAACTGTACTTTGAACCTAAAAATTCTGACCCTAAGCTGAACCGTCATTCCCTCTAGATTTTTAATGGCTGATGGCTGGCAGTCAATTCTCCGTCGGGTATTGTTGTTATCAAAACTTGTGCCAATGAACATTGATTTTTGGCCATTCGCCAGCAAAAATCTATATCGGCAGTTTGAAGGCCTAATGGCATAGAACAAACTTCGAAAAGAGGAAATAACTAAATAAGCAACATAGGTTACAACCATATGATCGATGTTTAACTTATTATAATTTATGACTTTATTAGTATATTATCTTTATCAATCATGCTATTAAGCCTACTATCAATTTGATGAAATTGTCAAACATATTGTAGTTCTTCATGTTGTTAACTTTACAATTTTTAAATTCCATTTTTATTTAGAATTCCAAGTTCTTTTC
The DNA here is from genome assembly GCF_056320005.1 of Nelumbo lutea. Classification (NCBI taxonomy): domain Eukaryota; kingdom Viridiplantae; phylum Streptophyta; class Magnoliopsida; order Proteales; family Nelumbonaceae; genus Nelumbo; species Nelumbo lutea. The sequence goes on from NC_142689.1 coordinate 4,249,394, forward strand.
TTCATTTGCACAACTGCTTACTCAATTCAGCAGAAATAGGCATTAATTGATTTTTCTAGTTTCTTGTCTTTTTTATTCTTTTTTATATTTAAGTTATTATTGATGTGGGGCCTACAAGGTTGATTTGTGTTTTATTTGTGTGGGTTTTGCATGTTTTCACTATTAATAAGTATTGTATATACCTATATTATTAATTTTGTTGATGAAATTAAAAAAAGAATAAAATTAAAATTTGTAATCAAACAAGTTCAAATTGTATTCCATTCTTGCACAAAAAGAACTAATTTTCTTTTTGAAAAAGAAAGTGTCTGATTTATAGCAACATTTCCACTTTTTTTTTGTCTGTTCTAAGATTTTATTATTAGAGAGAATGAGCAAGAATGAGTAAAGGAAACATGGCCTAAGCTTATTACTTCATGAAAAAAAAAATCAGTAAAGGAAACGGCCACTCTCAATTTTATGCTTGGGGGAATTCTCAATGTCCAAGAAATGGCTTCTTGAAATCAAGGCAATTCCCAAAAGTAATTTTTGATGTGATATTTATCCATGCCAAGTTGCCAATAATATTCAAGCAGGAAGCATAAAAAATGCCATATCAACATTATTGCTAGGAAGTTTTTTTTTTTTTTTTTTTTTTTTTTTAACGATTATAATTCCCAGAACAGAACAGGAAAGCCTAACAAGTGGTGATTCCTGAGGAAAGTAATTTCAGGAATCATTTTCTCTTAACAAACACCATCTAAATTTACACACTAAAGCTGAAAGAAAAAGACCTATACCAACAACCACTTGGCAAGCAACAAAATCCAATCTCCATACCTTGGGTCATTGTGAAATTTCATAATTCATACCACTCTTGCTTTTGATTCCCCCATATTCCGGAAGAAACAAACTCTCCAAGCTATTGTGCTCTCTGATTGCTCACCAAATAAAGTAAGAGGGTTGGTAGCATTAATTGTTCCATGTGCAACAAGAAACACAATTTTGTGTCAACTCTATAATTTCTTCCACCACAAGCATGCAAACTCTTTTCTCCCTTCCACCACAAGCAAGAACATCAAATGTGCAAATCTATGGCAATCTTGACCTGCACAAGTAAGCCAAGATTGTTGGCCATTTTAGCTTATATTTTCTTGTGGAGTTCATGAATTTGTGTTTTTTGGCTTTTAGTTATATTCATTGGAGAATTTCATGATCGCCTCTTAAAGACGGGTTTATAGCAAATATAATTTAGCCTATGTTTGGATAAGATTATGCTTTTGAGCTTTGGGCTGTAGAAGAAAGTGTTTCTTTTGAAAACATAATCTGCAGTGGAAACACTTTTAATGTAAGTTGTCAATTAGTGTAAACACTAAGCTTTCCTTTTGATTAGCCTAAAATTGGGGCTTAAAAGTGTTTCCACTGCAGATGGTATCTGGCATATATACTATATGTTTAGTGTTTCCACTAATTGTTAGTGGGTTAAAAGTGTTTACACTAATTGTTAATGGGTTAGATTTCCACTTGAAGTGGGTAAACACTTAAATGGGTTAGGTTTTGGAAATTTAATGGTAGCATAAAAAGGTTTTGTCTTTAATAACTACAAGCATTTTGGATTCTGGCATATATACTCACCTTGAAACCATCCAAGTAGATGAGACGAAAGCCTACAATTTCTCAACCTCAATATCTCTGCTTTTCATCAATTATAGCTTCAGAAGAACCGTTTTGGGCCCTTATAAAACCATGTCCTGATCGGATTCTATTCCAATATAATTTCCTTTTTGTGAGAAATACATGTCCAGGAACCCCATGATCCAAGTTCATCATACACTATTGTCTTTATCTTTACACATTTTCAATTCAAAGTCAATTTTTCATTTTGTTTGTGTAATCGTTTGGAATCTTAAGCATTACAATTCTTCTCAGAAACAGAATTGCAATGTCACTATCATGTTTTCAACAAAGCTAAAGATGATTAAGAAATGGCAGGGTGCCGGTAAGGGCATGCAACTTTAATTCCAGTTTTATGATCTGTCTGATTCATCTTTATTATTATTATTATTATTATTATTATTATTATTATTATTATTATTAAAGCAAGGGCATGCAACTTTAATTCCAGTTTTATGATCAGTCTAATTCATCTTTTTTTATTATTATTATTATTAAAGCAAACTACTTATTAAGCAAGAACCCAAAAAAAATGGAAATAAAAAAACAATTAAATCGTATTAATTTTGAATGTTAACAAAGGGCTGGGTGTTTACAAGAAAGTTCTCTCCAAAGAAACTATATATGGTATATTATATATATGGTAAAAATAAAACAAGTGAACAGTTAATTTTATGGTTATTTTTATGAAAAAAAAACTTAATTGCTTCAGAAATTTAACAATATTTCAACTTCCTAATAATATCAGTCCAGATTTCCTACTAACTTCCCTCTACTCCCCTCTCTACTAGCCCATTAAAATTATTCCAGCTGTATCTAGTGTAACGATTGACTAATGCCTTAATTAATTCCTCCGTTAGATACTATTTTAAAGAAATACCTATTTTTATGTATTAATTAAATATTTCTAAAAATAAAAATATAATAATTTTGGGTGGTCTGTAACTAGGGGTGCTCGTGATTCGGTCGTGGGCCTTTTTCGTGAACTGAATCAGTAGTACTAGTTTCTGGAAAATCGGCAACCGGAACCAAACCGAAACCAATCGGTTGATCGGTTCGGTTCATTGGCTTTTTTTATTTTATAATATTTATTACAAAAATATATATAAATATATAATAAAAATTATAACTAGGGACTGAAAAACAACCCCTTTCGAATCCCAGATTCAGTCCAAACAGTTTTGGTCAAATCTAGTTCGAAATGGTCCAAAACTGATTTTCAATTCAAGAATTAATTCATGAGAGATCTGAAATTAATAATCTTGATTTTAAACAAACAAAAATCAACTATGGACTGTTCGCACCACCTGCAAAACAGAGGTTAATCACTAAAGTTACAGTTTCATAAACTGTAAATCGCAGGAAGCGATTTCTCCATCTGCAAATCTCTAGCACCGCCATCTTCTTCCTTCTTCTTTAATCAAGAAAATAAATCAATATGCATTATATATAAATGTATATATATATTATAAATATATATTTATATATAATGCATATTTATTAATTTATAATATATATATATATATAATATACATAAATATATAGAAAATATATAGAAAAACATGTATACCGGTTGGTTTGATTAACCACTGGTTTTTTAAATTGGTTAGCCAAAACCAAACTAGTACCGTTGGTTTTTTAAAAACACCAAACCTAGCGGTTCAGTTAACCAATTTTTTTTGTTCGGTTTTGGTCGGCTCTTCAGTCAGTTTGGTTTTAAAGTTTTTTTTTCTTTTTCTCACTCCTATCTGTAACTCTTTCTCCATGCATGAATTTGCTTTACTAGGCTTAGAAAGGAAATAAAAATAAAAATATCTATTTTAGTTACATGCAAATTTCCCATACTCTCTTTAATTTTATGCAAATTAATTCTCTAAGCCTAGTAAAGCAAATTCATGCATTAGAAAAAGAGTTACAAACCACCCAAAATTATTATATTTTTATTTTTAAAAATATTTAATTAATACATAAAAATAAGTATTTCTTTAAAATAGTATTTAACGGAGGGATTAATTAAGGCATGTTACACTAGATAGGACTTAGTGACGAGTGAAATAATTTTAGTGGGTTAGTAGAGAAGGGAGTAGAGGGAAATTAGTAGGAAATCCGGATGTCTAGGAATTGAAGCGTATTTCATTTGGGTTATTAAGTTGAGTGGACTTGTGGAAATAGTAGCCACTCATTTAGAGATGTAGGGTCGTAAACAGTACCATGCCAACTAACTTAATTGTTTTATTTGGAAGAGGAGTTCTACAGTAAGAGAATCCTCATCATAACTACAATAGGTGTTGCTGGGAAGAGATCAACTACCTAAAAATGTCGAGATAATTTTCAGTCATTTGATTTGTAAAATGATCCTCTTTTTGGAATTATAATAATTGCTTTTCAACTATTAGATAGAATCTAACTATATATATATTTAATTGGCATCAGTTGGTCTAGTTTTGGACCCATATATATGATTGTAAAACATCAGAGAAGACTAAGTAGGTGTTTGGTATTGGTGCTGGGAATATCGTATCATTTTTTGAGAAAAACAGGGTTAGGTATGTAGAGTTGTAAAAACAGTTTTTTTTTTTTGTTTGTTTGGAACTGGTGCTGCTATATAGGCTTTTTTTTTTTTTTTTTTTTGAGAAAACAGCACTGATTTTGTTTGATATCAGTGCATTGATTCCATATATGCAACATCCAAGCTGATGCCATATTGATTCCACGACATTACATCATTGGCAGCAACACACCGTTTTCCCAAAAAATATCAAATTTGACATTGTTCTAAACCACAGTTTCCCGATTTCGAAGACATGGTTTGGAGCAACGCTTTTCTAAAAAACGACATCAAATAAAAAGACATTACTTTCAGCAACATTTTCTCTGATGTAATATTTACATAACACCATTTTTTCAAAAAACGGCACCAATACCAAACATCCCCTTAAATAGAATGCATTGATCTAAGTATATATGGGAGTCGTTACATGATATTTATAGACTATAAGAAGTGTAGGCCCTGGTTTTTATTACCTTAAATTCTCAACACGCACATGGCTGCTTCGATAGGCACAACATCAATGTTAAGACGAGGGAGCCCCTCCCCCTCATTGCAGCCGGCCGGCTTCCATTTGACGGTTTGTATTTTAATATTCGATCTGTTAGAAATTAATTACATCATCATAAAGAATAGTTTATGCCAGAGAAGGCTGAAAGTTAATTATGGTGCCTTTTGTGTTTCTATTGTCCCCAACATTGCTTAGTGGGTTATGTTATGTCCTCTTCTGAAATATATATTTATTCTCTAGGTAGTTTATTCACTGGACATATCTGTCTTTTCCATAAAAAGAGAAGGTATAAAGAGAAAATACTTATATTATCAAGGTGAGATGATGGATGAAGAAATTAATTAGAAATGGCTCCTGACTTTTTAGGCATGAGGTCCCAAGACGGACTGGCTACCAAACAGCAGTGATGTTGTCCTGAAGTTGATTTTGTTGGTGGCTGTTAAATTGGACAGAAAGAAAGGAAAAAAAAGGGGGGAAATTAAAAAAAAAAAAAAAAAAGGAAATGTGATATATCTTAGATGATGGAGTTTAATTATAAGACTACTTTAGACTAGACCTCATCATATATATATCATTTTTTATGTATGGGCCTAAAAAACACCAGAAAGACCGATTACTCAGCAGCTAGACTAGACTAGACTAGACAGCTTTCCCATTTCCATGAAAGAGAAAAGAAAGGGGAGATGGATGTGACTTGATTGGCATTAATTAATGGGAGAATGACCAATCAGCCCGCATCAGAATTTTACAGCCCTATAGTACAGGGGAATGCATCCTAACGGTGAATTGATACCAAATTCACAAGCATAATGTGATTTAATAATAGGGGGAGGGGCTGGAATTTAGAATTCTGCATAGATGTATCCGTACTTCTCGGTTAATTAATTCCATTCTACCATCAAATTAACTGTGATGGAATGTGTATGATTAGAAATTAGAATGGAGCTATCCCACCGTTATGGGAATGGGATTCTTATTTGTTCTAAGGACTATATATATACCTGGAGGAGATCTCTATACTTAAAACATATTAATGTACACGTATACATATATATGATTCCATTTTTTCAGTGTATCGATGGATTTGGTTTTAATTAACTTTAGTGGTTGCCCAATTATGTCAAGTTAGTGAAGGAAAAGTTTTTCAAACACCAATATGCCTTTGGCCTTAAGAATCATGTCCACACGCAGAAAAGTAGAGTAGGTGCTTTGTTGTTTAGTAAGCAGTATTTATTATACAAATACAAATAATACAAAAGATTGGATCTTACGGTCAATGCTTAAAAGTAATATGGTCCATGGCCTTATCCCTGGCCATGGATATTAATTCCACATTGATTTGGAGGTTTAGACCCATCATATATATTTTTATTTATTTAAATTGACATGCCAGAAATCAGTCTGCGACATGGTTAATTAATTAATTAGGAGCATTGTCGTTTTCAATTCTTACTGCATGTATGTATCAACTGGTAAATGTATATTAAACCTCACGATCGATCAGAGGGAAGGCATATATAGATTAGATGGTTGCCGATGAAGGCCGCTTTCTGATTCTGGTTCTTTTGTTTTTGATCTTGCGCTGATTATTCTAGAGCAGACACCCTTCTAATTGTTAACGATTAGACGTTAATTAGTATTATTATCTTGGTAATGAGGGACTTCTACGAGTTATTTATTCTGGAAATTAAGGGAGGTCGCTCGCAATTTGGAACGTGCCACCAAAGGTGACAAAGTTGATAGAAGGAGGCGTTCAAGTTTCACATCGGGCTCGTTGGTGCAGGTACTTTCCTCAGTTTCAAATCAAACCCAGAAAGCAGAGAAGGAGAAGAAGAAAAAGAAGAAATAAATATATTGGATGGGTCGCCATCTAACGTAACGGAACGTTTTTGTCTTTTCTTCTCCAGGATTCAGGCTGGGTCCATCAAGATTAAAAAGAAAAAATAAAATAAAAAAGCAGTAACATGCACCCATGATCTGATAGATGCAAACGCTCTCTCCTTTATCAGTGGATACAGACCATGAGAACCTTCTCAAGTTTATCGTTTATTGGTCGGAAATTGATATTAATCAGAAGAACTTCATGAAATTTTTGTTGCCTGGGCTGGATTAATTGCAGGCAAGTCGACATGTTATCTTTTCCCTAATTTTTTTATTTTTATTTTATTTGAGTGAAAGGAGTTATACTGTTCAAGCTTTAAAATCTCTAACTCTTATCAGTTTATATCACAGAAAGACTGAACTATCTCATCTGATTTAGTTGTCAACCTCACTTAACTTTTATACTACGTTACCTTCATTTGATTTTTAGGCTCAGTAAGGAGTACAACTACAAATCTTTAAAAGTAGAAAACCTTGTATTTGTATTTATACTCTTACACCCTTAACTAGTTCATAAAGTGCTGCTCAGTACAAGCTTTAATTCTACATTTCCATTTAGAGAAAATAGATGGATTGTTCTATATCCTGATACAGTCTGTGAGTGCTTGTGTTAAATATAACTCTTTTTATTATTTCTTGCCTCTGGACCGTCCAATTAAAAGTTTAAGAAGATATAAAGATGTTATCATCAGCTAGCTAGTATTGCAGCAATAGCATCATGTCATCAATTGGTCAGCTGGATATCTCGACGATAGGACTGTAGAAAACTTGTAGGCCCACCACCTTGCATGTGTGCCGACTTTATACCAGTATATGGCACTCCATAAGACTCCAAACGACCCATTAAAAGCCAGAGAAGTCCCACAGAGAGCTTTTGCAGCTTTAGCCCCAAACTTCATTGGGTCATCATGGTACACCAGCCTCATTAAATTTGCAACCACTGTACCCTCATTTCATGACATCCATCCCCACCACTTATTCACGGTTTGGAGACTTCTTGCTTGGGCGACAGCTGCTAGCTACAAACTTTCTTTCTTCCAATATGGTTTAATTTTTAACAATTTCCATTGATGATCTTCTCCTGCCATTGTCTGCACTTCTGGTGTTGAGGAATAGAGATGGGTCGTCATTCGTGCTGCAGTAAACAGAAGGTAAGGAGGGGACTGTGGTCACCTGAGGAAGATGAGAAACTGATCAACTACATTTCCACCCATGGCCATGGTTGTTGGAGCTCAGTGCCAAGACTTGCCGGTAAAACTGCAGTTCAATTCCAACTTAATTATATTAATACTTGTATAGATCTGTGGAGCTGCTCTCTAGCTATCTCATTTTACTTATAAGTAGTACTGATGACAATTTCATTTAAATGCATTAGATTCATCTTAAATTCTTAATTTGCTTCTCCGTTTCTCATGTTTTGCATCATCCAGCTCCATAGAATTCTAGGAAACAGGTAATTTACCATCACAAATATCATCGTCTGTCAATATCGGTATTTAATTATCAAATCGATCGAGTTCACAACTTTTTAATTACGAGAGAGATTGTCTTTTACAGATGGGCTCAGATTGCCAAGCACCTACCGGGGAGAACAGATAACGAAGTGAAGAACTTTTGGAATTCAAGCATAAAGAAGAAGCTAATAATGTCTAGTGATAGTGTTTCAGACCTGACCACTCTACCTGATGTCTGTAACCCAGTTAGTTTTGGCGAAGGTTTGTTGACTGTAAAAGCAAACCCCAACATAATTATTGGTGACCAACAACAATTTATGCCACAAGGTATTAACCATGACGATTTCAAGCCGGATATGATCGACCAAGATGTCAACTACTGGGTCAGCGCGTCACCGGCGGCGTCACTGCCGCTGCAGTCAGAGACGAACTCCGTTAACCCAATATGGCGCTCTGATTATGACCAGACTAACCATCATCATGGTCATCAATCCGATTCACCGAAGGAGCTCAACGACATGAAGTTCACCACAACGGTTTACGATGAACTGCTGCTGGGGTCGTCTGTAATGCCAAAGCTATGCGAGATTCTCGACATGGATAAATGCGGCATGACATCTTCTTCTGCTTCACATGAAGGCGACCCGGCAAGTAATATGATTCCTCCTTGTACACAACTACAGTCTTATCCATATAATCTTCGTCACATGGCCACCAATCCAATTGGGTGCACTGATGCCACCATGCCAGCATTATCGTTTTCCTCCTCCTCATCATCACCATCACTGTCATGTGGTGCTATGAACCCTAATCTGCCACCTAACTGGGTTCAATTACTTCAATAGGCTTGGCTTCACTGTTGTGTGAATGCATGGGTCCATTAATTCAAAATATTTAAAGAAGGTGCATCATATGGGAAGTACTAAATATAGCTACTGGTATAGTTTCCTTGTAGCAATACTTAGGTTTTTTTTTTTTTTTTTTGACGGTTTAAACTTTCATCCAAAAAAAAAAAATTGCAACAAAAAGGTTCAATTTCACATGTCTGCAACCATGTTTGTGTATGTTATAAATAAGTTCTTCTCAGTTTAATTAATTACTTACTTCTATAAGTGGATATCATCATTAGTTTCTTCATAAACCTCTGCAACATTTCCAAGCACTTATGATTCCTCTCTCCTTCATTAATGTGCATTTACATTGTCAGAGACTCAGAAGTTTGCTGATCAGTAAGCTTTTCTTTTCTCCTTATTAAATGGAATTATTTCAATTATCTTCAACCTCTTAATCCAAAATCCAAAGCATCTCTAGTATGCATGAAAATGTGACCTACAACCCAGACGATATAGAAAATAAGCATTCCTCCAAGCAACTCAGGAGGCCTCTACTTGGAATTGCAATAGTACAATGGTACTATGAAGAGGCTAGCTGGGTATTTCTTTTTCTCTGGGTTGAATCCCAAAGGGATAGAAAAGAAATTACAAATATGACTTATGTTAAGGAGTAAGGGCTCTCAAAGAACTACTTTGACATGAAAGAAAGAAAAAAAAAAAAGATATAAAACCCTAAAAATTTGTAGAAGTTTAGCAGCGTTTGGCAAGTCTTTTTGCATGTCGTTTGGGCTTCGACAAGTTCGAAAGATCAAATTTTCTTTTTTTTTTATTTGGTAACTAAAATCTGGTAAGACCAGAAGAAGCATGTGCAGAAAGACCTGATGAAATGATAAAAAAAATGTCAAATTTCGAGAATCTTTACATGAAGTTTTCAAATGTGTTTTTAAAAACCCTATTGACTGAATCACTTGCCAAACAGTTGGAAGATTCTCGAAATTTTGTTGGAAGATTTTTTTCAAAAAAAAAAAGAAAAAATTGCAAAACGCGCGGCATGCACTAGATCTTAAGTCTGTTTAATTTTGTTAAACTTGAGCGGCCAAAGGAGTAGTGTTTATAACAACTAAGTCCATGGACATGGTGTGATGGGGTGGGCGGTACAAAAGGCTAATTGCTATGTCTGCTGCACGTGGATTGCTTTTTCAGCTGCACAAAAGAAGGTTTGGCTCCTTAAAGGAAGACATATAGGACGATCTATGCCATTTCGTAACCAACATTATAGAAAAGGGCTTAGAGGAAGGACAGGTCACTTTGGACGTGGAAGCTGAAACCGTTGCCCAGCCCAGAGGTTTTCGTTCCCAACAGCTTTACAGTTTACACTTTACACGCTTGAGTGATCTAAAAGTAATGGAGCGTTTCCAGAAGTAGTTTGCAAAAATCGAAATTTCGTGGGCTCCTTGTTATTGGCATAAATCTAGTACTAATCCAATTAGTGGCCAAATTGGGCCTCGCCCAAGAAAAACCTCTTGCCTCTTGGACACGCGTTCTCCTTTCTTAGCAAGGTTTTAAAACCGTGGTTGTTGATCCGGATGATCAAAGCATCTATCTGATCCCGGCGGTCGAAGAAATAATAAAATGATAGTTTTGTCCTAAAACAGTAAAATTATAATAATTCCATGACTAGGGATGCAACTTGGACGGGCCCAGCCCGACCCCGCACCGATCCAGCCCAAAATTTTACACGGGCTAGCTGGGCTTGGATTTTCGGTCCTCGGGCTGGGCTCAGGCCTAAGAAGTTGGTTTTTTTATATTTTTCTGGCTGGTCCTGAGCTTAATCCTTACGTAGTCCTAGCCCAGCCCAACTCTCCCCTCTCTCTCTCTCTCTCTCTCTCTCTCTCTCTCTCTTTCTCTCTCATTATATATAAGGGCAGAGCTAGAAATTTTTCATGAGGAGGGATAAAACCTAAAATAGATTTGTGTGTGTGTGTGTGTGGGAGGGGGGGGGGTGGAGGGGGATGGCTCCCTTGGGTCTCATTGGTTCCGCCCTTCTATAATTTTAGAGTGGGTTCATTGCCCAACCCAAGTGCATCAAATTACAATGCAGGCTGGGCTCGGGTTGGGAAGATTGAGCTTGACCTCGGGTCCGAGCCTTAAGCCCAAATTTTAGGGTCGGGTTCAAGTTAACCATAAACCTTGTCCAACCTACCCGACTTGCACCCCTATCAATGACTTCGATTTAGTGTTTCTTTCAAGTCTCAATTGGACTATTGAGTCTAGACTGGAGTATGCAACTTAGGCCATAGTTGGTTTGCTGCTCAATGCCTCATTCTTTTAATTCTTGTTCATACTGAATAAGAATGGGCAAAAATGAATAACATTAGAGTATTTGGTTACAAAATTCTTGCCATGAACCTCATTCTTTTTAGAATGAAAAATCAGCTTATAGCACAAAAATTGAGGTAACCTGTAGCATAAAAAATAATCATGCTCCACCTCGCTCATTTTCATTCTTTAAAGAAACTCTATGCTAGCAAAACTGTTACCATAGATGTTTACGAGTGGACTGCCATTGGAAACTTATGCCAATGGATGTTGACTGTTGGCTATCCACTGGTAAACATCTATACTGGCAATTTTAGAGATTGAGGCTGGCAGTTTATGACCATCTGCATGGATTTTTTTTTTTTTTTTTTCTGAAGAATGAAAATGAGCAACATAAGGCACTTGTCAGTCTAAAAAAATCATTTTTTAGGAAAGAAAGGATTTGGACCCTTTCTTGTTCATTTTAAAATTTCATCTTGGGTAAGAATGAAAAACAATGAGAATTGAGCCAAACATGAACCTACCATTGGTGATCACCAAATCTACCACTTGCAAACTTGCAGCAACAACCACACTAACAGCAAGCAGACGCAGCAGTGGTGGCACCACTTGCAGCAGCCACCAACAACAGCAGTGATGGCACCACTTGCAAGGGCGACTACCACTTGCAGTGGCATGGCTCCTCTTCTTCTTTTTTCAGCCAGTTTTCATTATGTCCACTCTAGGAAATAACAATACAATGTACATTCTTGTATAAAATGACAAATACCAATTTAACAAATAGGATTATAGATTGAATATAACCATCATCACCCCGTTCAGATTAGACAGTTGACCTCTAACCTAGGAAACAAAAGTGGTTTCGTTTCTGGGTCAAATTTTAAAATATTGTTTCTGAGTTATTTTCACATTCATGGACTTTGCGAAACTATCAAAAAACCTCCCTCTTCCTTTGTTTATTATGTTTAAGGGTCTGTTTAATTAGGAGCGAGGATTTAGCTACGTTGAAGCATTCAAGATAAGCTATTGAAAGAGGTTGAAGTAGACAGTGATTAACTGATAGCCAATTTGAGCTCTCTAAATTTTTCACCAAACATAGCTTATATGCTGTCTGTGGTGCCCACCATGGAAAGCCAAAAGCTGCTACATTTCAGCCATCTTCAAAAGGAACGTAGATATGTTGCTTGCACAGTTGTGTTTCACTTACTACGTAACTCTGACTTTAAATCTCCAAGGAACTTTCTGTCATAGTATTTATATCTATATATATAAAGTGGATACTTACCTCACAACAAATTATACAAGTTGAATCAATTATTTTTACACAAATGCTAATAAATGCAAGCAAAAAAAATTGCAAAATTAGTACTCTATCCATCAAACATAGCGTCTGTTTGGAACCGTTGCTGCTGCTCCAGAAAACGGCGCCACATCAATGCCATGTAAGAAAAAACGGTGCTCTAGGAAACAATGGTCTGTTTGGAACGTTTTTCATAGAAAACGATACTCCAAGCCACGCCTTGGAAATCAGGAAGGCATGGTTTAGAGCAATGCCGAATTTGGCGTTTCCTGGAGCTGCACCTCGTTACTGCCAACAGGGCAATGATGTGGCAGTGGATAATGGGTAGAAGTGCAGAAAACATTTCCTGGAGTATTGTTACCAAACAAAAAAAATTATTGTTGCTCCATGAAATGTCCTACCTAGCAGCACAACTCTAAACCAAAAAAAGGCATTGCTTTCTAAGAAAATGGTGCTCCAAGCCACACATCAGAAAATAGTGCTACAACTGCAGCATTGATGCCAAACATATACATAGTTTATCATTCAAACATGTGTGTTATTTTGCCAAAAAAAAAGTAAGTGTATTATAATATATTCAAAATACCATTAAATATTGGCTGTTCTATGACTGAACAAAATGCCATTGACTTACACATGAGGGAATGGTTGAAGTAACAAAATTTTCAGCACAAGGTTCAAAATATCGATACGCCCAATACGCCGGTAGGGGTGTATCGGGCATTTCGATACTTATTTTTTTACCTTATTTTTATTTTTTTTCAAAACTGGTTCAGGGGGGCTGGTCTAGGACCCCTCCATCCCCTGAACCGGTCAGACTCCCGATACACCCACTGTAAGGCGTATGAGAAGGGTCCCGAAACGATACGTATCGACCGATACATAATGATACTTTGAACCTTGGTTCAGCATGAATACATATCATATCAATGGTCATCATCAACATTTGGATCTTTGCAACTATTAGACCACTCAGTTTTTTTTTTTTTTTTTTTTTTTTTATATAAGTTAAAACCCCCTCTCTTGTGAATAAGATTCCATTCTAACTAATTTTAATTTCAATTCTAATTCTCATATAAACCAAACAGATTATGGGAATAGACTATTCCATAGTCTGATTCCAATTCAGATTACACCGACATATTTATAAAGAGTGGAAGCCCTTAATCCATAGCCAAAATAAAGTAATAAACCATTCCTATCTCTATAAATGGCTTTCTTGTTTTTTTTCTCCAATGCAGTTCTGTTCCATTATGATAAAAGGTAAGCCCTAAACAAATAAATATGTATTGATATCAATGGAAAGTTCAATGGCAGATGGAACTGGTTTGATATATCAAGAGATGCATTCTAATCTTTTTGTTGGTAGAAGATGACCTCTATACGAATCATATGCAGTGTGTGAGGATATTATATATTACAGGGGATTAAAGGCAGGAACCACACGAGGTCTATTATCCTTAAAATGGAGAGTGTACACTTATAAATCAGGTGCTGTGCATAATTAAGCTCGGTCCATGGACCATGGTGAAGTCATCCTCTTTTTATCACTTAAATGTGTACAATATGAAACCACTATGGGAAAAATCTGATTCATTTATTGCTCCCACCCCCACTCTTTATCTCTATATAATGTAAGAGCCAGTAAAAAAAAAAAAAGCAAAAGCTTGGTGATTGATGGCAAGGACTAATGAGTCAGGACTCACTGCCCCTGTAACTTCCCACGTCTATCCTCAAAAAGGGTGATTCTATTAGGGATCCACAATTTAATATTCATACTAAAGTCTTTTCCTTTCTTTCTTTTTCTTCTTCTGTGAAAAGTCAGATTTCAGGTAAAAATAATACAAGTGTGGAATTGATTGCCAACAAGAAGACAAATTACTGGTTTGAGCAACCTTGTTACAACTAGTCGGAGGAATAAATTGAACAGAGCGCATTTCATCAAGTTTATGGGTTTCATGTCTTATTCATAATAACATTTAAGCTTAGCATGTATATACCTAGTTTTAGTATATTCCTTTTAAAAACTATGACTAGGACTTAGAATGCTCATTAGGTGGGACCCATAATAAGATTTTTATTTTTCTTGATTCCAAAGAAAAAAAAAAAAAAACTTTGAGACTGGAGTCATCTTTCCTTGTAAAACTATCTGAAAATGTAAAAACAAAAACATAAAAATAAAAAAATCCCGCTTTTTGATTCATTTCAAGCTTGAGGATAAACTCCCTTTTGACACTGAACACCGAAGGGGTGTTTTAGTACAGTAGTATTGTGTTTTGGGTTGATTAATATAACTTTGCAATTAAGAAATATATTTTGTTATATCATATATGAGTAGCTTTTCAACTAAAAATGCATGTACGTAAGAAATATTAAATTATGTTTGGTTTGAAGGAAAACGTAGGGAAAGGAAGGGATTAATCATTACAAGGTTTGTAAAGTTTCCTTACATAAATAACAATTTGTATTGATCAATTCAAATCATTTTAAAAATATTTCAGATAAAAAAAAATCTTTCTTACACAAAATTGTAGTGATTAATTCCAACGCAACTCACAATACCACTCTATCAAATACCCCTTAAAAATGGAGAATGGAAATTAGAAGTGCATCCTTTTTTTTTGTTGTTGTTTCAAAAGAAAATTGTTATCCTTTTTCTTTTTCTTTTTTTGTTTCAAAAAAATGTTTTCGTCTCTAAGGTGGTGTGACTTTATGTTTCATGAATAAAACAATGGGCAATAGATTTAAACCTCCCCGAATGTATGCTTTTCACAAATACTAGGACCTCCCCTCTCTTTTTAAAAATTATGGGATAGAGATCTCCCTTCCGTTAATAATTTGTCAAGATCCATTTGTACATTATATCACTTAGGCTCATTTGGCTTGTGGGATGGGAAGGGAAAATATGGAATATTCCTCCCTTCCCATGTTTGGTTTGTAGGGTGACATGAGATGGGATGAGGAAAAAGTGGGATTATAGATCCCAATTCTTGGGATGTGAAGTCCCACCATTTTGGTGGGAAACAAGTGGGACTTATTAATCAAGTCATAAGTATTAATAAAATTAAATATAAACTAATAAATTTAAATATTAATTAATATAATCATTAATTAACTAATTAATATCAAATTAATAATTAACAATAAAATACCAAATAATAAAATATTACTAATAAATTAAGAATTAAAAACAATATATTTTATAATTAATAATTTAATTAAAAGAAATAATTTAATAATTTTGAGTAATTAATATAAAATTTTTAATTAAGTCATTGGTATTAATGAAATATAATATTAATAATAACTTATAAACTAATAAAATGTAAAGTATTAATTAATTAACTAATTAAGGATTTTAAATAATTAATAAAATACTGAATAATAAAAAGGTATCATTAACTAATTAATAATTAACAGAAAATAGTTAATAATTAATTAAGTATTAATGATTTTATTATTAGTCTAATTAATGATTTAATACGAATAATAATATAAAATTATTAATTAATTAATGGTAAATATTAATAAAATAAAATAAAATTTAAAATATTCTTAATTATCGATATTAAAATTATTTCATTAATATAAAAATAATTAATAATTAATATAAAATAATAAAAAAATTACTAATTAATTAATTAATTAATAATTGTTACTAAGGTTGATTTTCTCACAGTTTTCCGTTTTGCAACCAAACAATGAAACATGAAAATTTTCAACCCATTTTCCCTTTTCAATCCCATCCCATCTCATAGTTTTCCTATCCCACCAAAATCTTCCCACAAATCAAACAGAGCCTATAGTTGAAATGTTTTAAAATCCCAATTTTGTTCTCTTATAGTCCTTTTACCTTGACTCAAAAAAAGCCACCCTTGAAGGTCTGTTATAACAATTCTCATTTCAAAGAGGTCTGGGTTCAAGAATCATTTTCTTGCCGCTCGGGATGATTTGCATTTATTTCTTTGAAAACTCCTAGTGAGTCCACTGAACTAAGAATACTATGAGTCCACTTCACAGAATTCTTCTTGAAAAGAGTTTGTGTTCAAATTAACATTAGAACTCTCGATTTGCATTTATGTAACTGCAGTTTTTCTATGAATCAAGAACCCAGTTAGATTTTTATTAATTTCAAAACTAAACATTAGTTGTGATCAAAAGAATTTGACATTTCAAAAAGGAATTAATGAGCTCTCTCTCAAATATACAAATAAAAGCTTTTAAAATTGAAAGAAAGGATTCCGCTTCACTTGATCATTATAGCCTTGTACAGGGAATATGGTTTGGGATGATCGGCAGCACTAATGCAAATTCCGGTTTTTCTCTAAAGAGGTATTTTTCAATGGAGGTCTGGAAATGGTGCACATCTTTTTCTAGAATTTTCATCTTGTTTTTAGTAGAAATAATGCTCAAGTCATCTTTTTTATTTGTGCTTAAGAATACATATCACTTAATACGCAAAACTCTCGGTGACAGAGTTCAATATTTTGAAAATTTGATGAATCAATTAGGATTTAATTATTCTGTTAGACATAACCTTAACCGGAGAGGTTTTACTCCAATTCAAAACATATAATATTGAGATAGAGATAGATAATGATCAAATGGATAATAATTATTTCAAAAAAATATTTAATAATTCTTTTTTTTATCTTTTACATTTTAATTTGTATGTATAAAAATGTTGGTTGGTATGATAAATGGAAGCTTCAACACCAAACCTACGAGAGGGATTCCTATAAAAACAAAAGCAAAAACAAAAACTCATAAGAGGGATTTGATGCGATCGACGGTCGGGATTGATGAAGATCAGAACCTATCGAAGCTGAACGATGTACCAGATTGATCGAAACAACATCTGGACCATCAAAATGGTCCAAAGATCCCTTAATCTTAATCGTTTCTGTAGCAGATAAGAATTTTCTTATTTTCTAGCCTCTCTCTCACGGCGGTCTCCGTCATCTGATATCTCCCTTCGTGTTTTTCTTTGTGCGTATCCCATGGCCTCTTCCTCTTTATTCTTCTACACTCTCCGTCTCTGCCAATCCCCAGCCATGTTGTTTCTTCCCGAGTAGTCTTCCTCTCTCTCTCTCTCTCTGATTCGGTTTCGACCCGTATGCCCACCATGGATTCTCGAACAACTTTCTCAGACTCCAATGACAACAACAGTGGGAGCAGCGGTATCTGCTTCATTTCCGGCACTGAGAAGTCCGAGACCCTGTCCTCGGAAATTTCTGCCCCAGACGTCACAGCCTTAAGACGCCTTTCTGAAAATCTAGAATCTATATTCGAATCCCCCGATTTTGATTTCTGCAGCGACGCCAAAATCGTAGTTTGCTCAGGCCAGGAAATTCCCGTCCACCGCTGCATTCTCTCGGCTCGAAGTCCCTTCTTTAAGACCGTCTTCTCTAGTTCAGCGGCCAAGGAGAAGGGTGGGAAATTCGAATTGAAGGAATTGGCCAAAGATTTTGAGGTGGGTTACCGCCCATTTGTTGCGGTTTTATCTTATCTCTATAGTGGAAAGATCAGGCCATTGCCCAAAGATGTTTGTATTTGCGTCGACGACAATTGCTCACATGTCGGATGTCGGCCTGCTGTGGATTTCATGGTGGAGGTGCTCTATGCCTCCTTCGTCTTTCAGATTCCTGAATTGGTGGCTCTTTATCAAGTAAGATAACAATTCCTGTTCTCGGTTGTGAATTGAATTTTGATTTACACCTTTACTAGCTAGCAGTCATAAATAAGTAAATAACCATTTATTCCAGAATTTCCTTTGTGCTTGTTACTTGATTTCCAAATCACTGTAGAGGTGGTCGTGTTGCAAAACAACTTGTTATGGAAATAAGATTACTCTAGTATTCAATCAAAGTTTTCTTGTAATCTAGTATCCGCATGAATTACGGGAAACCATGAGGCCCTTCGATAAATTTGATCTTCATTAACAGAGGTTTTTATTGAATGACCAAGTTCAACTCATGCAACAGACAACTTCATTATAGATTTTAAAGAATAATTGCAAGGATCGTCGTTCAAAAGAATGGTAATTCTCTACCTTTCAATGGAGCAAACTGCCTGTATATATACAAATGCATCAAGAATAAAAATAACAGTAAGACTAAAAATTAGCAACTTCCTAAAAGTCCATATGCACAAAATCTTTCTAAATATCTTACAATATCTCTATTACTCCCCCTCAAGTTGGAGCATGTAGGTCACGTATGCCCAACTTGCGAAGAAGAAAATCAAACTGTCTCGGCCAAGTGCCTTTGTCAAAATGTCTGCTAACTGATTATAAGTCCATACATGAGCAGCCTCAATAGTCCAGTCTTGCAAGGCATCACAAACAAAGTGACAATCAACCTCAATATGTTTGGTGCGCTCATGAAACACCGGATTAGCTGCAATATAAATAGCGACACGACTATCACAATGCAATTTCATAGGTCTCGGATGTTCCACCCCAAGGTCACGTAGAACACTCTTCAACCACTTCAGTTCACATGTCGCGGCAGCCAGGGACCTGTGTTTTGCTTCTGCAGATGAACGTGAGACGGTATGTTGCCTTTTGGTTTTCCAGGAAATAGGAGACCGTCCAAGCATCACAAAGTACTCAGTCAAAGAGCGTCGTGTCAAAGGACAACTAGCCCAGTCGGAGTCACAATAAGCATACAGTTTGAAATCACTGTTGGTACTCAAAATGATACCCTGGCCCGGATTCCCTTTGAGGTGTCGGACCACCCGTAGAGTTGCACCCCAATGTTCTTGTCGTGGTTGTTGCATAAATTGAGCCAATATATGCACAGAATAGCAAAGCTCTGGTCGTGTTACAGTAAGATAGATTAATCTCCCGATTAGACGTTGATATTTTTCTGGGTCATCAACCAACTTCCCGTTGGCCAGTGCGAGTCGATGATTTTGTTCCATAGGTAGATGAGTCAGTTTAGCTCCTAGCAATCCTGTTTCTGAAATAATATCTAGTGCATACTTTCGTTGACAGAGATAGATGCCCTCATCTCCTCTGGCAACTTCAATGCCAAGAAAATACTTCAGCGTCCCAAGGTCCTTCATGTGAAAGCACCGACTCAGATACTGCTTGAATTGATGTATCATCTCTCCATTGTTTCCTCCCACAACAAGATCGTCCACATACACCAAAACGCATAGTGTAGCTCCGTCCTTATGGTAAGTGAATAAAGAATAATCTGAGTGTGATTGAGTAAATTCATACGTCTTCAAGGCCGTGCTTGAATTGATGTATCATCTCTCCATTGTTTCCTCCCACAACAAGATCGTCCACATACACCAAAACACATAGTGTAGCTCCGTCCTTATGGTAAGTGAATAAAGAATAATCTGAGTGTGATTGAGTAAATTCATACGTCTTCAAGGCTGTGCCCAATTTGGCAAACCAGTTTATAGGTGCCTGTCGTAATCCGTATAAAGATTTGCGCAAGTGACATACCTTTCCTGAATGTGTAGATGAGAAACTGGGCGGCAATCGCATGCACACCTCTTCTGCCAAGTCACCATGCAAAAAAAGCATATGCACATCCATCTGATGAAACCCCCACTTTCGTGCTGCCGCTACAGCAAAAAACAACCGAACAGCCACCATCTTTGCCACTGGAGCATAATCTATCCCAGCCTTCTGATTGTTCCCTAAAATCACCAATCTAGCCTTGTGTCTTTCAATCATTCCATCTAAGTTATACTTGGTCTTGTACACCCATTTACACCCGATCGCTTGCTTCCCGAGGGGCAACGGTTCAAGAGTCCAGGTGCCATTACGCTAAAGAGCTTCAATTTCCTCCTTCATTGCTCGTCTCCAATGTGGCTCACGAGTTGCTTCTGAAAAATATGTGGGATCTTTCCCTGCAGTTATAGCTGCCAAGAACTGTCTATGTCTCAAAGAAAAATCAGTACAAGTCACATAACGTGTAATAGGATAAGGCACACCTGAGGAGTGGCATGATGTGGCATGATCAGCGAGGGGGTTGTTGATGCGCTGCGCTGTGTGGCATACATAGTCCTTCAGCTTCTCAAGAGGATGCCTTCCCCTACATCCTCAGCCAAGGTTTTCACCTTCACTGTTACTTTCCAAGTTCGCGTCGCCCTCTCTCTGTTCATTAAGAACCTCACCACTCCCCCTTGCTTTCGGAGTCAAGTCTTCTTCCGGAGTTGGTTCATCATTCGAAGTATCTGCACTATCCAGCTCATGATCATTAAAGCATTGCACATCATTACAAATAGATGGTTGCTCGGTCACACCGATGCTAAGTGATTCAGAGATAGCAACCTTATAAGGAAAAATATGTTCAGAGAATACAACATCACGAGATACAAATAACTCATTTGTATCTAAGTCATTGAGTCTCCATCATTTCTTGCCGAAAGGGTACCCAACAAATATGCACCTTCGACTTTGAGAACCAAACTTGTCTTTGTCACGCCTTTGATAATGAGCATGACATAAACATCCAAAAACACAAATATGTTTGTAAGTTGGTTCCTTCCCAAACAACAATTCACAAGGACTCTTTCCATCAAGTAAAGGACTTGGAGTACGGTTAATCAGATATTCTAGAGTCAACACACATTCACCTCAAAAACTCACTGGTAAATTTGCCTGAAAACGCAAAGCGTGTGCAACATTCAGGATATGGCCATGCTTGCGTTCCACCTTGCCATTTTGCTGAGGTGTCCCAACACATGATGTTTGGTGAATAATGCCATGAATATCACAATAATTATTCAATGTTACAATTCCAACCCATTATCACTCCTTATTACCCGAACCTTACTGTCAAATTGGGTCATTACCATGGCACAAAATTTCACAATGTTAGCACTAACTTCACTCTTTTTTGCCATCAAATAAATCCATACTGCCCGTGAGTAATCACCAACGATGGTCAAAAATTATATAGCACCACATGAAGCAGGAGTACGGTATGGTCCCCAAACATCGCAATGAATCAAGGCAAAAGGTGCAGAAGCTTTATTATGGCTCAAAGGAAACACATCACGGGTTTGTTTAGCTCTTAAACAAATATCACATAACTCACTGTGTGTTTCTTGACTAGCAATTTTATTTTTAATAGTAGGAAGTAGAGTAACAACTCATTTTGAGGGGTGTCCCATTCGCCTATGCCACAGTTCATATGAATCCATCTTCGCCAGCCCGCATGCACCAGTCCTTGTCACACAGCACCAAAGATAGACCCCGTCACGCTTCTCACCCACACCAATCACTGCCCTCGAAGTGGGGTCCTGCATTACACATAGTTTGTCAGAAAACGTGACTGTATATTTTAATTCATCAATAAATTGAGACACAGATATCAAATTGCAACTCAAGTTGGAAGCATATAAGACATGTTTTAAGATCAATCATTTCCCAAGTTGCACTTCTTCTTGCAACGCCATCATATTCTTTCCATCAGGAAGTCCAACGGCACAAGGAGGGATTTCATGCATATTTTTCAATAGCTCCAAATTCCCGGTCATATTGTGAGAGCATCCCGAATCTATCAACCACATTTTCTTACCCGTCAATTTCTCTGAAGTGGATTCCTTGTGTGAATTGATCATTGCCATTAGCGTTGCCCACTGTTCATCATTAAGTCCAGGAAAACCAGTTTTGTCGTTGGTCCGGACAGCCGCAATAGTGGTATTGACGCCACAGCTTCCTTGTGTCTGGACAGCATTCGCAGCTGCTGTACCAAACGCTCCTCGACCCCTTCCAGTTCCCGTGCCTCGACTTCCTCGTCCCCCACGACCACCAGAGCGACATCCTTTGCTTGCAACCACCAATCTGAGTAGCCTACAAGCTGAAAACATTTGAGCTCCTCATGTCCAGTCTTTCCACGGTGAGAGCACATCTTCTCATCCTTGTTCGTAGCTTTGGTTCTATTTCTAGTTTGGACAGCAAATCCCACAGCCTCTCCTCGTTCTTCATGTGCTCGAGCCACCATTTTGTGCCGTTCCTCTTGCATAATTATTGCATATATTCGATTCAATGAAGGTAAAGGATCTTTACTTAAAACATTTGAACTAACAGTGCCATAAACTGCACTGTCAAGGCCCATGAGAAATTGATGAATTTTCTCCTTTTCCCGCTCCAACGCTAGCTTGGTCGCCGCTCCACACTTGCATCCACTACACCTGCATTGTGGGTTCTTCACATACCCAGCCAACTCCTCCCATATGGTCTTCATCTTCCCATAATATGCGGATACGGTCATGCTTTCTTGTTTGCAATTGGCCAAGTCACTCTTTAATTGGTGAATTCGCAGATCATTCCCAATGGCGAACCGTTCCCGAAGATCCTCCCAAAGTTCCTTTGTTGTCTCCATATAGGAGATCGTAGACCGGAGTCCAGGTTCTATGGTATTGAATATCCATGCTACCAAACATGGAATCCACACTATACCAATCTTCTAATTCGTTGGAATCATCACCAGGTTTCGTCACATTACCTTCAAGAAAAACCAATTTCTTCTTTGCCCGGAACGCGTTCTTCATGGCTTTGGCCCATTCATCATAGTTATCGCCTTTCAAGACGATAGGTGTCACGACCAAGCCGGGGTTGTCCTGCGAACCAAGATAGTAAGGAGATTTCGAATAAGCCATAGTGTAAGTATGGCTCTGATAGCATAAAGAATAATTGCAAGGATCGTCGTTCAAAAGAATGGTAATTCTCTGCCTTTCAATGGAGCAAACTGCCCATATATATACAAATACATCAAGAATAAAAATAGCAAGAATAAAAATTAGTAAGACTAAAAATTAGCAACTTCCTAAAAGTCCATATGCACAAAATCTTTCTAAATATCTTACAATATCTCTATTAGATTTTATTATGAAGTACTTTCTAGCACAAAATTTCACAACTCAAAGATCTTGCTAATAAAAAATTTCTGATAACAAAATAATACCACTGTGGAATCTATATTTGTTCATCGGATAACTAAGTTCATCATAGCTTTAGAAGTTGGAAGTGAAACCAAGGCAAGACTAGTAGTAGTCTGCCAGTTATCAAAGCTATAGTGTGTTTCTAGCATTGGTAATGAAAACAACGATGACATGGATTTATGGTGGCTGAAAAATTGAAAGTTGGGATCTAATATGATTAGGAAAACTCTTTGACATATTATACGTAGGAATTTTTTGTGTAGTTTCAAGCCGCTGCTAATCTGGCACTTTTTGTTGTATCTTATCTTTTCTGTTTTTAATGAAATGCTCTTTTTACCCAAAAAAGAAAGTTTCCTTGACATGTATATAAGCTACGTGAAGATTATCACTACTACTGACAAATTATATGCTTATTATTTTCTATAAAAAAGTGGGAACTAGGGAATAGCTTATTAGGTAATTCTAACATATTCTACTATAATAGTGTTTTTTATTTCAAGAGATCCTTTTCACATCAGTTCATCCAGATCTATATTGAAGCTGGTTGGGGATATAAAGATAACTCATTCTATACTGTTTGGTTGAGTAGGTTTTGACTGCATTCAGTTCTTGTGATACATCGTATGTAAGGTTCACCTCATTATTGTTTGCAAGGATTGGTTTCTTCTCCTAAGAATAGGTTATGCATAGAGATATTGGAGCAAGCAGAGAGAAGAGATCCACTATTAGGGGAAGCTTCTGTTTCTCTTGCAATGGCAGGTGATGATCTGCGTGTGAAATTGTTGTACCTTGAAAATAGAGGTGAGTTATTCTGATACAGTCAAATTCTTTTCCTTTGGGTATGCATATTACTTGTTAAACATATTTTGGATGAACTAAACTTATTTCCTACAAAGTTTTCTCCAACTCCAAATACTGTGTCACGTATGAGTCAGGTTATACCTTTATATCGTACATCATACAGAATAAGAAAAATGCTTGAATTCAGCTATAAAAGATAAAAGTGAAATTTAACTATATTGATTCTTTATAGCTCTTTCTTTCTGTTCTGATTGATTGCTATCTTGCAATTTACCATCTTGGCCCATGCATTTATCCTACAATCTATGATTTTTGTGCACCTGAAGATAAAAGCTATGAAACAAGGCCTCTAGAACCTTTTTATCCAATATCTTTCCAAACCAAGCAAGATGGCATCAATTTTCAGTGATCCTCAATACTAGTTCTTGTTACGTAAGCATTTGTTTCATAAGAATTCTTGAAGTTCATATCTCTGTATATTCTATGTGAGAGTTGTAACTTATTAGTGCTGTATTTTGCCGTGCCTGGCCAATACTTGGGGGCCTGTTGTACTCTTTCAGTTATAATAAAATTTACCTTACCTTTTTTGAAAAAAAAAAAAAAAAAAAAACTATAACCTCCAACCCCTCATTAAAATCCTTTGAAGAATCTTGCTCTTGTTGCTATCAAAGCCATTCAGTTATGATTTTCAAATTCTTAGAATCAAACTTTAGTTTATTACCTGCTTTTCATATCTTTTTTTTCTTCATGAAGATCAGTTAGCTAATGTTTTCTTGTAAAAATTCAAACCCCTTTGCACCTTTTCTTTTCTTCTTCTTTTATTTTGTGTTGCTACTTACTAAAAATAACATATATTTTCTAGCAGTTCTTTACAATATTCAGTTTCATTTTTTTCTACCCACTCTCAAGAGATAAATTGTGTTTCAAACAGAAACTATTAGATCTCAGATGCTGAGATTTCTGGCCAAGATTAGCTACTTTGCATATGGTAGAGAGAAATATTAGATTGTAAACATCGAGAGTTTTTGAAAAAGTTGTCACAAAACAATCACCTGGGAAAAAAAGAACAGTTTCCATCTTTAAGGAAGGTGATGTAAACTAGCATTGCTTACTGTGGAGAATACTCATTTTCTCCCAATGACCACTTTTATTTTATCATTTGTATAAATTTTCCACTCTTCAGCTAAATGGATGTTCTTCAATTGATGCCTACCAACTTAGAAATAGGAACGTCAGAGCATTTAAGTGTATTTTTGCCTAAAATTCTATTATATTATTATTTTTACAATAGTTGAGGTTTCTAATGTAGATTTTGTTTCATTCTTATTGCTGTGTTTCAACTTTCAAATCTCCATACCCTGCCCCAATCACTCAGGCATGCACAACTGGTCTTTTTTTTTTGTCTTGTATGGGTCAAACCTCAAACAGCGATTGCTTTGGTTTAGGTGGATCCCTGACCATCATCCCAGAAACCATGCAAACCATTCAGTTGAATCACCCAATCATGAAATCTTTTTGATAGTTCCAAGAGTTTGATGGTTCTGCTACTTTATTGTCCAGTTATATTAATGACGTGGCATTGATATTGCCATTGAACCTCTGGACTATGAAGTGCCAGCTCCAGAAGTTTGAGGCCTGGTTTTAATTCAAGAGCATTTGTTTGCAGGTTTACAAATTTTACCATAATAAAGAGTTTTTTCTTACATTGACTGAGAACAACTTCACCTGATCAATGACCATTGCTGTAAAATATCCTATGGTGATTTTTGCTCTGAACTCATTTGTAATGATACGCCTTTTCTTACTCTAGTTTGTCTAGCAAAACTTCTATTCCCTATGGAAGCAAAAGTTGCTATGGACATTGCACAAGTGGATGGCACCGTGGAGTTCCCATTAACAGTGGACTTGAATGAAGCACCTTTCAGGATTAAAGAAGAGCATCTAAATAGGATGAGAGCACTCTCCAAAACTGGTAAATAATTCCCCATTCTTTCCATTGATCTTGCAATACTAGTTCTTCTGTGCTCTTTTTTCCTTCATCTTCCCTTACTTTGAGGGGAAATTACCCCTTGATTTCGAAGTCTTTATATGGCTGCAATTCAATTACAGAGGCTAATGCTCGAATATCTAGTGCAAGGAAACTAAAGTATTAGTGCCACCCATATGGAATTTTTTATCAATGCATCTGTGAAAAGGACTATGCACCACGGTCAATAAGAATTCCTGGTTGTCTGCCCTCTTTCCCAGGTGCATGCTCAGGTACTGCCACTCAAGTATTGGTTGTACTTACTGCCTTGTCTTTAAAACCAGAATTCTCCTTCGATAAAGCATAGCCACTTACTGAACTGCAGTCCCTAATCACTTCTAGTTCCTTTTCTGTAATCACTATTCTTAAGGGAATGCTGACCCTACAACCAGGCAGTAATTGTATATATTTGTTACCACTCTTACATGAGACCTGTGGTAGACAAGCTACAGGGTACCTGCTGAGCAGGTTGAACTTTGGAGCAAGCACCATCCACGTTCCTTTTAGGCTGCGTTTGGTTTGAAATGAAAGGTAGAGAAAGGAAGGGAAAGGTAGAGAAACCTGTACAAGCCTTAGTTCAGTCTTCTTTACAGTTAACGAAGGGCTTTCTCTCCACATGTGTTTGGTTGGGAACTACCCAGTTGTAAAGTGGAATTCTTATTTATCCTATGTCCTCCTGCATGTACAGTTGTTTACTCAAACTAGAACCCGTCCTTGGAACAATAGAGGACAACTAGGAACAATTTTGGTTTAGAAGCATGATTGTGCCACATTTAATAATTGGGGCCATGCCATCTTATATCGTGAAGGACAGCTCTGAACCTTTAGTGCATGTTTGTATATTTGTAACCTTCTCCAATCATACATATCCTTGCTGTTTATATGTAATCGAGTATCTCACTGCCATGAATCTTCTGTTTGGAACCTCAGTGGAACTTGGGAAACGC
The DNA here is from genome assembly GCF_056320005.1 of Nelumbo lutea. Taxonomy (NCBI): domain Eukaryota; kingdom Viridiplantae; phylum Streptophyta; class Magnoliopsida; order Proteales; family Nelumbonaceae; genus Nelumbo; species Nelumbo lutea. The sequence goes on from NC_142689.1 coordinate 4,276,581, forward strand.
TTTTTCCCACGTTGCTCAAAAGTACTCGATAAGATAATGGATGCTGAGGACTTATCAGAGCTTGCACATGTTGGAAATGACACGACAGAGGAGCGTCAAAGGAAGAAGACAAGGTACATGGAACTACAGGACATGTTAAGTAAAGCATTCCATGAGGACAAAGAGGATTTCAATAGATCCACCATGTCATCATCATCCTCATCAACATCTATAGGAATGGTGAGATCTAATAACAGGCTTACCACAAGGAAGTAAACTTTTAACAACCTGAGACTGAGAGACAAACACCTGTCCCATCCTGTTGCATGCTCATGCTGTAGTGTATCGATTCCATTCACTTTTTCTTTCGCTTTCTTTTAGCATCCACAGCACACTTGTCCTAATGTAACATATACGAACATGATTTTGGTATGTATTTACTTGCTCATATCATTGTACAGTCTGGGAAAATTTTGTACTAGAGAAGATTAGGTTTGTACGTGTTATGTAGGGCACAAATACAAGTGAAACTCTCAAGTTCAGGTCAGAATATAACGACTTTGGAATAAGCATCTACAGGCAACCATAGAAGCAGGTTGGCATTGTCTAGAACATCTCCTACTCCTAAGGTCGGAAGAAAATTCGGGATGATCATGGCCACCATGAGGAAAGCAGAACCAACTGGATATTGGGAGATGATGTTTGAAACTCTTATTCTATTATTCTTTCAACACTGTAGATCTTGACCTAAAGCAAGAATGGGATGCTCATAGTCATAGACACAGCTGGCTGTGATTGATTATTGGCTCACAGTGCACACGGCCAGCAGCTCTTCAGTCTTCACATTCATCGTTTGCTGACGACCTACTCTGTAGTCCGGACTGACTGTCACAGTGTCACGTCACTCCCACTCAAGAATAAACGACTGAAAAGCATATCCTCAAAAACATTATCTTTACAGAGTGTGTAGTGCCGATAATTGCCTTGGCCTCACGCCCAATCAACCATTCCCAATAGAAATGATGTGGGGCATTTGGGTTTTGGGGTATGAACCAATGTTCTATACTCGAGAAAATTTTACAATTTCCAGCAGCGGCACGGCAGAAGATAGGATCATCCGCGGTTTCTCTGTCTGTTGTGTCCTTGGCTTTGTGGGTTTAACCAGGAGGTTGGAGCATCAAATGGCCGCATGGCACAAATGTTAGTACCCTACTCTACAAATCTGTTTCTGTCTATACTATTATAAAAAGTAGGAATAGCTTCTAAATTTCTAGAATTTTTTGAAATATGACCCGCATGGCACAAATGTTAGTACCCTATTCTACAAATCTATATCTGCCTATACTATTATAAAAAATAGGAATAGCTTCTAAATTTCTTTACTAAAATATCCCTTTTTTTTTTTAAAATATGACCCCACTATTGTGAGGGTAGAAAATGTAATATAAATGCTATTATTCAATACATTCAATTCCCTCTCATAAATCACACATTTAAGGTATTAACTCCTGATCACCCTCATTGATTCATATATTTAAAACATCTTTGTTTATTCTCATAATTAAATTTTACTAATTAAATCCATACAAAATAAAATAATAATTCTAATAACATAAAACTTATACTTTTAAAATCATGGAAAAAATAGTGTTTTCATCTAGGTGGTGGTAAGAAATTAAACCTTTTTGGTCAAATGGGCCAACTCATGTTTCCACAATTATCCACTTGTTGAAAAGTTAGTGTGTTGTGTTAAATACAAAAAAAAAATGTTTCCATAATTAAATAATATAAAATTCAAAAATAGATCAAATGCAAATATATAAATTAAAGAAAATTTTGGAACACTTTTAACATCATATATTTGACATATTAAACAATAATAAGTATGACAAATAAGAATTATTTTTATTAATGAGGGAAATGGAATATAAAATTTAAAACCAATTTGAAATAAAACCATTTTTATTTTCTCTCTCAATAAATCTCATATCTAATTTATATTTTATCATTAAATCCTATATCAAGCATATATTTTTCTCATCATTAAATTCCACTAATTAAATCCAAAACATCAATTTTATTATTATAAAAATAAATATATTGAAAAATTATTTGAAAACAAAATCATTTTCTTTCACTCTTGGTGGTGGGTAAGCAATTCAACCATTTGGGCTTAAATGGGTTAATCAACAATATCATAATTTAATAATAAAAAATTAAAATAAATAAAATATAGAAAAACAAAAAGAATTAAATATATCTCTAATACTGTGCATTCATTATACTAAACAAAAATAAGTATGAAATATAAGAAGTATTTTTATTAATGATGAAAATGGAATGTCAAATCTAAAATCAACTTATAAATGAAATGATATCATAGTCAAGTAATAAAATTTTTAAAAATAGAAAATAAAAACAATCACAAAAATTAAAAAACTAGATAAAATTTTGGGCACATATCTAATGTTACGTATTTATAAAAAATAAAATATCAGGTACATCTATAACATTATACATTCATTATATTGAACAAAAATAAATATTATACATAGAAATCAATTTTATCAATGATATAAATGTAATACAAAATTTAAAGTCAACCTAAAAAGCAAACTATTTTCCTTTTTTTTGAAAATAAATATTGTCCTTTTTGGGTGGTGGGTTATTGGTTTGGGTTAAATAAATTAATTGGTGATGTCATAATTAAATAATAAATCTTTAAAAAGTAAAAAAGTACAAGCAATCAAAAGAATACAAAAATTATAAAAATGTATAAATCTCTAATGTTATATATTAATTATATCAAGCAAAAATTTAGTGTAATAAGTAAAAAATATTTATATAATGTATATGAAATATATAATTTAAAATTGATTTAAAAGCAAAGCTATTTTCCTTTCTAGATGATGGGTCAATGATCCAACTTTTCAAATAAACTCATGGTTAAATTTTAATAATAATAATTGATGAAGGATGATTTGACTCAACTTATGAAACGATGACACGTAGACGCCGACTTAGCATGAGCGTCAACCCAGCATTGAAGCCCAGAGCGACCAAGTGACGGGCCTACAAAGCAGTCCGCTACGTTACAGCTCACGAGGGGAGGAGTCCGCCGCGACACGAACTCCGAGTTCCCCATGCTATCTTTGAAGAGATACTCTGACGCAACTGTAGCTCGCGAGCTAAAGTTATTAGCTCGCCCGAGCTCCCTAGCAGACAAGTCATTCCGAGGATCAATTCCACTAAGGGTAATCTTGGAGTGTTTCAAGCTCGCCACAAAATAGCTCGCGAACGATCCGCACTAGCGCTCTCCAGGAAGCTTTCGACTGACAGACCGTACCGGTCAAACTGCGCCATATCCTCTACTAACGGCGCAGTCCCAGTCCTCTCGACAGTCTGCGTCCACGTCTCTCAGTAGGCAAAGGTGTGCCTGCCACTTTGGAAATGTGTCACTCACCCGGGCGAGGCTACACCACAATGGCCACCTATGCAGCCCTGGCAGGTAACGGCTGTGGCAGGAGCCCAGTGGCGGTTATGCCCGACCTAATGTGAGTGTCCCTATAAAAACCCTCAAGGCATAAGAGAAACTTCTTCTTGAATCTCTGACCCCGTGAACAAAGTGGTAACGCGCTATCCTCACTCTTAGCCCTTCGTCTTTCCCTCGCTTCTACCGAGTACTGACTTAAGCATCGGAGTGTCCCTGCCGGGTAGTGCCCCAAGGGATTCTTCTTATTCTTCCCTGTCTCAGGTGTCTTCGAGGAGCCACACGAGTGCCAGCTAGGAGTGATCGGATTGCGCCGCATCATTTGGCGCCGTCTGTGGGAAATGCTTCAAAAGGCCTTTCTCCCTAAGCTTTTGCAGTTCGGTTCTTCCTTGAAACAATCCGACGCTAACTCCAGGGAATAACCCCAGCTTCCTACTGTCTGTATCGAACAGTTCATCGTCCCCCTCTCAGCAGATGGAATCCCCAGCTTGAATGTGCCTCTCACAGTGGCACCTGTCATCGCCCCGCTCCCTGCTACAATCAGAGCGACGTTCACCGAACCTTTGGTTGTGCCCCTAGCGGCCAGCCCGCACCAACTGGAGGACTTGATGCAGTGCATGCAGGCCATGCAGGCCCAAATGCAACAGTTCCAGCAACTTTAACTCTATCAACAACACGTACTGCACCATGTCTCCCAGTATCAGTATCAGCAGCAATTCCCCTAGTTGCCTCAACCTCAACTTTAGCAGCTGCAGTTCCCGCCTCAGCACCTAGCCTCGCAGCAAGCTAAGTCTTGCCGCCAGGACGAGCACCTCGTTGGCCAAAGAGAGGCCCCCCAGAACCTCCCAAAAAACCAGGCCTCCCCCCACGGCAGACGAGAGAGACCGGCTACCTCGATCTCGCCGCGGGTGGACAGGTCGGGAGGACCCCAGCTCGCCAGGTCTACATCACCTTGGCAGTCAAAATTTGAAACCCCGATCCTTGAAAACCGGTTCGAGATCCTAGCAACAAACTCCAAGCAAGAACCCTCTATCCGTAGCCATCACCAGTAGACCGGGCTACTTCCTGTGCAAACCATTCCGGGCAGCGCAGAGGTGAGTAGCACAAACGCCGATCCCACCAAGAACGCCGAGCTCGTTGATCTGTCACCCGCGATTTGCCCGAGCTCACGGGCAAAGAAGAGGTAAGCTCGGTCGAAGTCAAAGCTCCCCTCCTCTCAGTTCCATCCCCCCTGTCTTCCGAACTCCTGGCAGTCCCGATGCCCAAAGACTTCAAGCTCCCCCCTCTTGACAATTATGATGGGTCATTTGACCCGAATGATCATGTAGATGCCTTTCAGTCATAGATGCACCTAGCGAGAGCCAGTGAGTCGTGCATGTGCGTAGCCTTCTCTACTACTTTTAGAGGAGCAGCCCGCACGTGGTACCGAAATTTGGCACCCGGGTCAATAAGAAGTTGGACGCAGTTTGCGCAAACCTTCACATCCCACTTCGTTACTAGCAAGCGGTGTCTGCGAACTGAAGAAATTCTCCTCAGCATAGTGCAGAGAGAGGGAGAATCCATCCGAAGTTATATCAAGCGGTTCAACAATGTCTGTATGCAGATACCACGCCTGGACCCCGCCATACGCCTTGCAACAGCTAAGAAGGGTGTGACACACAAAGAGTTTAAATGGCATATGGTCGTCAATCAACCAGCGACCATAACCGAGTTCCTGAACCTTGCGGACAGATTCATAGCCACCAAAAGGGCGAGGGCACACCCGAAAAAAGGAAGAGGGAAGGAGACCTTTCTAGTCAAGGGGACAGCTAAAAGAAAAAGGACACAACTCGGGGGGTAAAGTCGGGTCAGTTTTTCCGACCTCCTGTAGCAGACCAAGATGATTACACCCCACTGAACGCGAAGCGGGCTGAAATCCTGATGGCGATCAAGGACGCCTCGTACGTGAAGTGGCCACCCTGTCTGAGGGGGAATCCCAATGAAAGAAATAAGAATATGTATTGCAGTTTTCACAAAGATTATGATCACAGTACCGAGAGTTGTAAAAACCTCCGCGATGAGATAAATGAGCTCATCCGTCGCGGATATCTAAGAAACTTTGTGCAGAATAATAATAATAGTAATAAAACAGGTCGGCAAGGGGAGCACAATAAGGATGCCCCCGAGTCCAGTAGCAGGCTGGCCGAACAACTGTAGAGGCAGCCTCCGGAGGAGAGGCCAGTTCGGGGGACCATCCACATGATAGTGGGAGGTTCTATCGTTGCGGGTTGCACTTCAACAGCAGCTTGGGCGTCGGTTCACGAGGCCATCCGGGAGGAGCAGAACCCCGCAAAACGGCCGAGGACAGAAGAGCCAATTTTCTTCACAGAAGATGATGTATGAGGGGTCCACTACCCCCACGACGACACGCTCATAATAAAGCTAAGAATCAACGACTTCGAGGCCAGGCGCGTACTCGTCGACTCAGGCAACTCAGTTGACATCCTCTTCAAAGTTGCGTTTGACCAGCTCCAGTTGCACAGAGGCGACCTAAAGCCCACAGACACTCCTTTGGTAGGCTTCAGTGGAGAAGAAGTCCGGCCCCTTAGGAAAATAATAGTACCTGTGGAAGTCGGTAGTGGCCTTGTGTGGTCAGATTCAAGCATGACTTCCTGGTGGTTGCGACCCCCTCCCCCTACAATGCCATAATAGGTCGACCAATCACCCATGTCCAACGGGCGGTGGTCTCCACTTATCATTTTGGCTATGAAGTTTCCAACAGACTTTGGTGTGGGGGTAGCGCGGGGCGACAAACTCGAATCCCGTAAGTGCTACATCGCCACCATGAAGGGAAAAACCAAGGTAGCCGATGACCTCGAGCTGGAGCGGCCTATGGAGCAAGGTGAAGAACGGGCCGCACCCACAGAAGAAACAGTCGCGGTTCCGACCTCAGCAACGAACCCAGCTCGAACACTTCAGATCAGCGCTTCCGTCCAGGAACCTCTACGATCAAAACTGGTAAGTTTCTTACTTCAAATTTTAGATATTTTTGCATGGTCCGCGACAGAGATGTCCGGTATAGACCCTGAACTCATAACTCATAAGTTGAACACTGATCCTGTAGTTAGGCTTGTTAGACAGAAGAAATGCAACCTAGCCTCGGAGCGGTGGAAAGCGGTCAACGAGGAGGTCGAAAAGCTCATCGTAACTGACTTCATAAGAGAAATCCACTACCCGAGTTGGGTAGCCAACCCCGTCCTGGTAAAGAAAGCTAACGGCAAGTGGCGCATGTGCGTCGACTACACCGACCTGAACCGGGCTTGCCCAAAAGACTGCTTCCCGCTCCCCAGAATTGACCGCTTGGTGGATGCAACCTCAGGGCACGAGTTGCTAAGTTTCTTGGACGCCTATTCGGGCTATAACCAAATCAAGATGGACCTAGTGGACAAAGAAAAGACTGCCTTTATCACGGAATTCGGCGTATACTGTTACAAGGTTATGCCCTTCGGGTTGAAAAACGCAGGGGCAACCTTTCAAAGGCTTGTAAATAAGTTGTTTGCGTCGTTAATCGGCAGAAAAGTAGAATGCTATGTAGACGACATGGTCATCAACACTCAATTCTCACATGAATTAATACAAGATTTGCATTCTGTTTTTGAAATTCTGCGTAAGTTTAATATGAGACTGAACCCAAACAAATGTGTGTTTGGTGTGACCTCGGGAAAGTTCCTAGGATACATCGTTAACCGGTGTGGCATCGAAGCCAACTTGAATAAAATTAAGGCCATCTTAGATATGAAACCACCCCGGAAGTTGAAGGAGGTTCTGAGGTTGAATGGCCGCATAGCCGCCCTAAGCCGCTTCATGTCTAAATCAGCAGACCGCTGTCTACCGTTCTTTAAGGTAATTAAGAGCAAAGGGTTTGAATGGACCCAAGACTGTCAGCTCGCATTTGACGAGCTCAAGAAATACCTCGCTAGTGTGCCGACCTTAACCCGGCCCGAGGAGGGCGATATTTTAGAACTGTACCTTTCGGCAAGCAACGAAGTGGTCAGTTCGGTACTAATAAAGGAAGTAGATCGGATCCAGCAATCCATCTATTATGTTAGTAAAGTATTGCAGGGAGCAGAAACGAGATACCCGGAGATGGAAAAGCTAGCATACGCACTGATAATCGCAGCTCGGAAGCAATGCCCGTACTTTCAAGCTCATACTGTTATCGTCCTCACCGACAAACCTCTGAGGCAAGTATTGCTTAAGCCCGAGGTCTCTGGTCGGTTGACAAAGTGGGTCGTTGAGCTCAGGGAGTACGACCTCCAGTACAAGCCGCAAACTGCCATTAAGGCCCAAGCCTTAGCAGATTTCATAGTCGAATGCATATTCAACTCCGATGTCCCCAGGTCGGTTGAGCACAAGGCTCCTAGCTCGGGCGAGTCCAAAGTCCCCAGGTCGGTCGAGTTCGAACCCCGTGAGGTACAGCCAGTGTGGCACCTCTCCTAGCTCAGCTAGCCGCGAGCTGCGATGAGGAGCCCTGGATCCTTCACGTAGATGGCTCCTCGAACCAATAGGGCAGTGGAGCCAGGATAGTTCTACATGGCCCAAGCGGCACGAAACTGGAATATGCGCTATGCTTCGAGTTCGCGGCATCTAATAATGAAGCAGAGTACGAGGCGTTGATAGCTGGACTAGCCATAGCCAGAGAAGTAAAAGCAAAGCACATCGTTATCTACAGCGACTCCCAGCTCGTGGTTAACCAGGTCACCGGCGAGTATGAAGCTCGCGAGCCAACCATGATTGCCTACTTGACCAAAGTTAGAGAGGTCTTGCTCGATTTCCAATCACACTTCATCAGACAAATCCCTAGGTCAGAGAACGCCGAGGCCGACACCCTATCCAAGTTAGCCAGCACTAGCGACATCACCATGAGAACCATGTACATAGAGGACCTGTCTCGGCCTAGCATTTTCAGGGGGGCAGAGGAGGTCGCTCCCGTCGTTCAAGCAAAGCCGAGCTAGATTGACCCGCTCGCGAGCTTCTTGCTACACGGGACCCTCCCTGCAGATCGCAATGCAGCCAAAAGGGTGCAGCACCAGGCAACCAAATACGTCATGATAGACGAGCGGTTGTACAGGAGATCCTACACGCTCCTCTATCTGCGTTGCTTGCGGCCTACCGAAGCAAAACTTGTACTCCGCGACACTCATGAGGGGTTGTGCGGTGGGCACTTGGGGGGTAGGGCCCTTGCCTAGAAAGCACTTCGACAAAGGTATTATTGGCCAACAATGAAGGTAGATGTCATTAAACTGGTTAGAAAATGTGACAAATGCCAGAGACATGCCAATATTCACCACCAACCCGCTGCCGACCTCAAGTATCTCATCAATCCGTGGCTCTTTGCACAATGGGGCATCGATCTACTCGGGCCATTCCCACCAGCAATGGGTGGAAGGAGGTTCTTAGTAGTAGTAGTGGACTATTTTACCAAGTGGATAGAAGTCGAACCCCTCGTAACGATAACAACCCGAAATGTCCAAAACTTCTTTTGGAAAAACATCATATGCCGCTTCAGATTACCTCGGGTATTGATTTTCGACAACGGCAAACAGTTCGAAGACATCAAATTCCAAGACTGGTGCCAAGACATGAGAATTCAACAGAACTTTACTTCAGTCGCACACCTCCAAGCAAACAGTCAAACAGAAGTAACGAATAGAGCCATCCTTCGCGGATTAAAGGCACAATTAGACCGAGCTAAAGGATTGTGGGCAGATGAACTACCTAGTGTCCTATAGGCATACCGGACCACGGAGAAGACCGCTACGAGAGAAACACCCTTCAATCTCACCTACGGCATTGAAGCAGTAATCCATGTAGAGATTGAAGTGCCTAGCTGCGACTAGAAGCATACAGTGATCAAACGAACGAAGATGAGCTACGCACCAACCTCAATATACTCGACGAAGTAAGGGACCTTGCGTACATCAGGACCGTAGCCTACCAACAGAGAGTAGCTCGGTACTATAACGCTAGGGTCAAGAGGCGGAACCTCCGCATTGGCGACCTGGTCCTTCGTAAAGTTATGGTACCCGAGCCAGGCGCTGGCAAGCTTGGGTCCAATTGGAAAGGTCCCTACCGAGTGAAGTGAGTGCTCGGGGAAGGAACGTACGAGCTCGAGATCCTCGAAGGGAAACAAGTACCTCGGGCATGGAATATTGTCAACTTAAGACAATACTATCTGTAGTAACCGAGTAGGCCACGAGCCGCTCCCAAAGCCCAAGGGCAAAAATGCCGAGCTAACATGACCTCAGCGCGATAAGACTTGGTCGCCTTTGAGGCATGGGCAAACCTCAAAATAGACTGTAAGTCACCCCCAGAGCCTAAGGGCAAAGAATGCCGAGCTAACACGATCTCGGTGCAGTCAGACCTAGTCGTCTCCATGGTAGCTTGTCAAGGTGAGGAGTGTAAGCAGCTCGGGTTTAAACCCCACCAAATGTGGCTTGTCCTAGTACAACGATCGAAGTAAAGAGTGACCAATGGATAAATAATTCGAGTGCTCGTAAAAATTGACCCGTGCACCATGGAGGTGCTTTACTTCATGAAAATAGCTCTAATAGCTTAGGTATAGAGATCGCCTTAGCAAAGATACAAAGAGTCCATCATACTCAAAAGAAGGAAAGAACTTTCATTGTCACCACAAAAAAAAAAGAGAAGAGAAAAGAAAGAAGAAAAATAACAAATGCGGTAACTGAGCAGCTCGGGAAAGTTTGACTATCATGGGGTACAACCGCCCAACCAAAGACTCATGAAAGACTGAGTTTACGGCACCCGGAAGCCAACAGAAGCCCAGAGAAACGTCGCCTCAAGGATCCGCCTCCTCGTCCTCTGGGGAGTTAGGCTCCTCTTCCTCCGCTTGGTCCGCCGTCTTAGGAGACAGACCCTTCATAGTAATGCCATCAAGGTTGAGTCCGAAGAACTTCTTCTGAACCAGCCACCGGCAAAGCTTAAACTCCGAGCGGTACGAACCCGAACCATACTCCGCCTGTAGGTCCTGAAATTCTTGAGAGTCTTTAAAATCCCAGACCGCTTTCTCTCGCTCAGCTTCCACCATCTGATCAAAGTTTCGAGTCTGATTTAGAAGAGTGGACTCCAAGTCCCGCACCTGCTGCCTGAGGAGCTCCCTCTCCGCCACCATCCTCGACGATTCCTCCCTGTAACATGTGCTCTCTTCAGAAAGCCGGGCGATTTGAGCCTCCTGGTCGTGGACGAGCAGCTCCTGAGACTCGCTCCCCTTGCGGGTGTGATGGAGCTCGCCCCGGATCCGGTCGAGCTCACCCTGGAGCTTCTGATTGGCAGCCCGTTGGTCGAGGGCGTCGACGCGATGGATGCGCTTTTGGAGAGTCATGGCATGGATGGCGGAATTCACCTGCCAACGGAAAAGAAGATCAGAGGACAGCGGAAAAGGGCAAAACAAGAGAGAAAAGAAAAAAAGGTCACTTACCACCATGCAATGGGCAGAGGCGAACGCGGAGAAGTCCCCGGGCTCCATGTTTCCCCACTGATCGACCTCGTCATTAGTGATCGCCTTCCGGCTTCTCCGGTGAGCCACCAGATAATCATTTACCCTTCCCAGTTTCCCACTGGAAACTGGAGGTAAGGATGGAGCTGAAGGGGATTACAAGGCGCCTCCCCCGACTGAGGGAGCGTGTTTCCCCCAGGGTTAATCCCACTAGCTCCCTCAGGAGGGGGCATCGGAACCTCGGGCGGAGGAGAGGGTAAAACTGGCTCGACAGACCTGAACTCAGTACTTCCCGAAGGGGAGGTCTGGTCAGGGCGCGTCCTCTTCGCATGGCGCCTTTGGCTGCCCGAAAGAAAGCGGCGCGAATCGGCACTGGACATGATGACTGCCAAAAGACCACAAGATATTAGTCCAACAAAAAGCAAAATACATATATGCACAATATTGTCACAAGGCACTATGCGACCTAAAAAGCCGACCTACCCGGGCTCAAGCTTGCCTGCACGAGCTTTGCCTTGGTTAAGTAGTCCGAGCAAAGGAAGCCTACCGACGCCCAGGACAGCATCGTTTTCTGAATTTTGGGGTCCAATTCGGCCATAGGGTCCTGGATGGCGCCCCTCCAAGCAGTGGGGAAGGGCCACCCCTCAGGGTTACGGACCACAAAGTAATCCCACTTCCAGGCAGGAATCTTATTCGGCAGCTCGTACAAGAGCATATAGCCGTGGCGGGGAGAGAGGTAATAAAAGCGCCTCTCCAGAGGAACCCCAGGAGCAACGTTCTTTATACAAAGGATAGAGACAAAAATATCAAGATTCAAAAGAAGGCAGTACTCGTAACACAGGGATATAGTCCCAACCATGTTTCGAATGGCGTTGGGATGAAGCTGGTCAATGGTGACGTTGAAGTGATTTAACACCTCCATTATCAAGGGGTGCAGGGAGAGACGCAAGTCGGCCTCGAGTTGTTCTTGAAAAATTATTATGTCATTGGGACCATGCTCCCAAGGGAAGTTGCCAGTGGGGAGGCTGTAAACCAGGTCCCCAGGGAGGCGAAAGTAGCGGATCAAAGACCTGAGTCTCTCCGTTGTCATCAATGAAGGGCCAAAGGTATCAGGCTCCCTCCCCCTAGAAGTAGACGCCATGTCGCTAGAGGCCTCCCGAACCTCCGGGATCTGCTCCCAGGCTCCCCTTGAGCTTGAGGGAGCATCATCAACCTGGCTATCGCCCTTGTGATAGGTGTGGTATGGGTACCCAGACATGGCTAACAACGATTGGGACTCACCAGAGTAGACGGAACGAAGCAAACTGAGGAATTCGGGTAGACTAGGTGAAGTGCGCGACCTCAGAATCCAAAGACAGCAAGATGGCATGGGAGAAAATGAGGCCCGAGGGGGCCCCCTATTTATAGTCTCCACCCTTCCAAATTGACGGCCCGGATCAAAGCAGATCCAACGGCCCGCGAGCGCCCTGACCGCATGCCTTCTAAAAATCGAAGGCGATTGGTGGCACGTCTTCCATAATTAAGGTAGTCACAGCTGCATGATGTTCGGAGTTAAAAGCCACCTCAGCACGTTTTCGGAATTCGAAAAGTCAGGAAAGTCAAAAAATCTCTTGATTCCCGCAAATGCATTTAATGAGGGCAGTCAATCAAGTTTGAATTTCGGTCAAATCAGTCCATCGTGCTTCATAAACTCCCCGTGCTAAGGTGGTACTCTTAGCTCGAGGAGTGGGGGGCAATTGATGAATGATGATTTGACCCAACCTATGAAACAGTGACACGTAGATGTCGATTTAGCATGAGCGACAATCCAGTGTTGAAGCTCGGAGCGGCCAAGTGACGGGCCCATGAAGCAGTCCACTACATTACAGCTCACGAGGGGAGGAGTCCGCCGCGACGCAAACTCTGGGTTCCCTGTGCTATCTTTGAAGAGATACTCCGAGGTTGTTGTAGCTCGCAAGCTAAAGTTATTAGCTCGCCCGAGCTCCCTAGCAGACAAGTCATTCCGATGACCAATTCCACTAAGGGTAACCCTAGAGTGTTTCAAGCTCGCCACAAAATAGCTCGTGAACGAGCCGCACTAGTGCTCTCTAGGAAGCTTTCGACTGACAGACCGTACCGGTCAGACTGCGCCATATCCTCTACTGACAGCGCAATCCCAATCCTTTTGGCAGTCTGCATCCACGTCTCTCAACAAGAAAAGGCGTGCCTGCCACTTTGGAAACGTGTCACTCAGCTGGGCAAGGCGTACACCACAACGGCCACCTGTGCAGCCCTAGCAGGTAACGGTTGTGGCAGGAGTCCAGTGGCGGTTATGCCCGACCTAATGTGAGTGTCCCTATAAAAGCCCTCAGGGCAGAAGAAAAACTTCTTCTTGAATCTCTGACCCCGTGAACATAGTGGTAACGCACTATCCTCACTCTTAGCCCTTCGTCTTTCCCTCGCTTCTACCGAGTACTAACTTAAGCATCGAAGTGTCCTCGCTGGGTAGCCCCCCAAAGGGATTCTTCTTATTCTTCCCTGTCTCAGGTGTCTTCGATGAGCCACACGAGTGCTAGGTAGGAGTGACCAAATTGCGCCGCATCAAATAATAATAATAATAATAATAATAATAATAATAATAATTGTTATTGTAATTTAAAATTTCCATTTGCAATCCACATAAAGTTGGAATTTTTTATGTATATTTACTTTTTATTTTATAGGGTCATTTACTATAACACCGCCTATAATTTCACAAATTTACTTAAACCTACCCTATAATTTGTGTTTTACTAAAATACCCCCTATAGTTTGAAACCTATTTACTTAATCGACCTTTCATTAATAAATATTTGTTTTGCTATTTGAATATAGTAACATGATCATCTAAACTAAGTAGAAAATGCTCACCCGTGGTTGTTTATTCCAAAAGTACCCCTAACACTTTCGCATAGAAAAAAAATGATCATAGAGAAGAATAAAGTGGTTATCCATATTTTACTAAGGGCAAAAATGGCATTTTTGTTTTTAGTTTCTTTTCATTAAATTTATTTGAATGAATGTTAGGGTTAAAACTATCATTTTCCACTTTCATCTAATGGAACTATGGAATGTCAATTAAGTAAATTCATTGCAAACTATAAAGGGTATTTTAGTAAATGGTCATACTTTATATTACATACATACATACACACACAAACATATATATATATATACACACTTTTATGTATAGTATATTAATTTATACTTTAAAGTATTAGTGAGAATGTGAAACTTCATTTTTTACTAAACTACCCCTATTTTTTAATGTAGTTCTTCTTTAATTCCGAAGGGTAATAATGTAACATCCCTTACAAACTTTCATCTTATTTAATTCCCTTCTCATTAATCCTTATATTTAAGGAACTAATTCACATTCTCTCACATTAAATTCTGTATTTAAGGTATTTCTTATTTAATAAATTCTAATCATTAGATTCTTATTAAATACTTTTTAACAATATGAAACCCATGTTTTTTAAAGGATAAAATGCTAAAACCTCCCCTAAAGTTTCTAACCATTATTGAAACTTCCCCTAAAATTTGGTAATTACAATCACCTCCCCTAAACGTTTTAACATGAGACCCTTTCTCTTATAATCCTCTAACAAGAGGTATGAAAAGGTTCAAAATTACCATATTGTTGCTTTGACTAAAATGTTTATTTTCCAAATTTTCCTTTCATATCAATCACTTCCCCAAACCCTTCCAACCTCTTTTCCGAAATTGGTTTATTTTATAAATTTTTCCTTTATATAAATCCCTCAAAAAATTACAATTTTAAACATTATTTTTTTGTTGTTCATAAAGTTTGCATTATGCTATACAAAAATCAGCTTCAATGGTAATTGCATGAGTATTTTGGACATTTGTGTGCCTCTTGTTAGAGGATTCTAAGAGAGGGTCTCCTTGCAACTGTATTAGAAAGTTCAAGGGAAGCGATTGCAATTACCAAACTTCAAGGGAGATTTTAGCAACAGTCAGAAACTTCAAGATAGGTTTCAGCAATTTATCATTTTCAAAAACTAACCAAAAAAAGAAAATGAAACAATTCTTCAATCCGAGTGGTGACTAAGCCAATTCGACCATTTGGGCTAATTGGGTGAATCCATGTGGGCCAATTCTCTGATATTTTATATTAATCATAATAAACAAAATAAGTGTCATAAACAAGAATTGTTTGTATTGATAATGGAAATTAAACACAAATTTTAAAACCAACCAAAACATGAAATTGATTTCCTATTTGGTCCAGATCAACAATTCAACTTTTAATTCAAATGTGCCAATATTTGATGTCATAATTAAACAATAAAAATTAAAAAATAATAATAATATTGAAAAAATACATAAATTTTGCAAAAAAAAAAAAAACATTTGGGTGCATCTCTGATATTGTATATTCATCATATTAAACAAAAACAAGTGTCATAAATAAGAATTGTTTTTCTGTACATGGAAATGTAACAAATGTAAAAAATGTAGTTTGAATTTAGTCTTTTTAATTGTGAGGGCAAAAAATGTATTTTGAACTATTATTTTTCACCTCATTCGAATCCTTCAAATTAAATCATATATTTGAGGGGCCAACACCTATTCTATCTCATTAAATGACATATTTAAGATATTTTCTCACCAATAAATTCTGTTATTAGATCTATATCCAATACTTTTAACAATAAATCTCATTTTTTTCAAAGTTAAATAAAAAAAATGAAATTATCCTTCTGTTTAGGTGGTGAAAAAGCAATTCAACCATCTAGGTCAAATGGATCAAACCATGATATCATAATTAAATAATAAAAATTAAAGAAAGACAAAAAAAATCATAATATGTATAGAAAACATTTGGGACATTTTTATACAAAATTTAAAATAATTTGGATGTATATAACTATCTTCATCATCTAAAATTGCCACGTGCAAGACACATTCAAATTTACTATCTAAAATTGCCACGTGCAAAACACGTTCAAATTTACTAGTAACAAAATAATGCTTTGATTTATGGGAAGAAAGAAACTCCAGGATCTATGGGAAGAAAGAAATTTCCACTAAAGGTGGTCATCTGTTGGTCTTTATGAGAAGAAAGAAACTCCAACATCTTCTCTGAAGAAGAGAGAAAGTGCTGAAGATCTGAGGGCCCTGATCCATATAAGGGTTGTACGGTGGATTAAATCCCTAGAGCTATTCGCAGATTATACAGTGGATGACATGTTGAGGAAGTGAGGTGAGATTGCTAATCGTACCCAGACTAAAGCAGTAATGAGTGTCTTAGACTCCTCCACCCGTGGGCTTCATAAAACTAAACTTTGATGAAAGTAGTAGCAAAGAGAACCCTGGACAATCAGGGATTAGGGTGTTTTTAGGGATGAGAATGGGGTTGTTTCTGCCATGTTCTCAGATCCAATTAGAGTGGATGACTCTCTCAGAGATAAGATCCATGCAGTTATTGAAAGAGTATAGAAAGCTAGGAAAATGAATTTCAGAAAACTCATAATTGAAGGGGACTCGGAGGTGGTGGTAGGGTGACTGAATAAAGACAATAGTGGTTTATAGAGATATAGCAACGCAAGGAGGAAATTCATATGGCTGGTTCGAGAAATGGAAGTCAAAACTAGTTGGGTAAAAACATCAGCTAATTCTTTTGAATTAGCTAAACAGGGGTGGACAGGGAATCAATGTTCTAGGCATAGTTGTAATTTGAATCTCTTCTTTCCTTTTTCCTTTTCTCTCTCTCTTGTTTCATTTCTTGAGGCTCAAGCTGAAATTAGAAGATAAGAAAATTTGTCTTCCTATTTGTAATTCTTATTGTGATAATTAATGAATTGTGTTACTGATCAAAAAAATAATGCATGTATTTATTCAGATGATTAAAGTGATCTTGGTGCTTTTGCAAGTAAGGCTCAGTTTGGAAAGTGTACAAATGAAAACCTTGTATATATTTTGTATTATTTGCACTCTACCTATTTTGTATTTGCACTCTTTTCAAACTGACCCTAAGGCTCAGCTTGTAAGGAGTACAAATGCAAATATATAGAGTGCAAAATCGTGTATTTTATATTATTTTGTATATATTTGCAATGTACAAAATTGTACTTGTATGCAAATTTGTAGAATGTGAAACCTTGTATTTTGTATGTAATATTTGTATTTGTACTCCTTCCAAACTGAACCTAAACAACGAGTTTATGCAACTCTCGTCCTATTTCCACAACAAATATGATCACAGGCAGAGATGAACATACTAGCTCTACTAGTCCAAGTTGCTAACTAATCAAGCAAATCGCCAGACACCTCCCTTTATAATTCAATGCATGTATTACTAACTCGGCAGGTTGTAAGGTTCAAAGAACTTTAGAAATAGCCAGTAAAAGATCCTAAACATCTCCAGCTTCTGAAAAAACAAAAAAAAAAAAACAAAAAAAAGTAAAACCAGTAATCAACTACCACCCTATCTTATTCCTTTTTGGGTAAGAAGCTTATCTTATTCATGGCTTCTTAGTTTGAAGATTGATCTTTAAAAAAACATAATTGCCACTGTGCAGCTGGAATCGCAACACTACTCTGCAACTGTGGGTAGAAAAATGCTCCCTCAAAAAGTCGTGTTCTCAACTTCTTTAGTATCTTCATCAACAAACTGCTTGTAGATGTAGTGCATCCAACCTACAAAACAAACCAAAGCACCCAACACCATAATCATGAACCAAGAAGAAATGTACCACGAAGTAACACTGAAATCACCATGTACAAAAGAAAACAAAGGATACAGAAGAAGGAGAATCGCCTCTCTTTGTCTGTCTGCATCTTCAGACCCTTCCCTGGCTCCCTGCTGCTATGTACATACACAACATGATAATGGACTTTGCGCTTATCTACCCTATCAACAACGGAAAGCCGGAGAGAAGATGCAGAGGTTGACGACGTCCAACCCAAAACTAGACAACCAGTGCATTGTTCCTCTTCCTTCTACTATTTGTTGGACCCCAGATAGCCCATTTGTTCCACCAAATCCTGTACATCTTCACCCCAATCCGGTGTCTCAACAACCAAATCCTCCACTTCGATATCGATTTCCGATTGATGAATTTCATCCCCTCCATCACCCGCAATCAACTCCTCGTCCAGTAATTCCGCCCAGGATATATCGTTAGCAACACAGCTCAAATCTGGTTCATTTGTTCTGGAGATCGCATCAGCTTTCGGGTCCTGAATAGGATTGCTCGCAGCTTCATTGTCTATAGCCACGGAAAACACCGTCCCCATATCCGACTCTGTTTCTGGCACTTCTTCCTGACCTTGGTTAGGGTACCCCACAAACCAGGTAGTCTCAGATGGTATTGGTATTATCTCCTCCGGAAAATTTTCGGTGCTTCGACTGGGGGGCAGTCTCCTTTTCCTCCCAACTCCGCCCATTTCTTTCTTCTGCTCGTTCCGATGGATGAGTTGTTGCATAAAAAGAGGGTTTCTCAGAGCTCTGGCAAGGAAAACCATCATTTGTTGTTGCTTCCTCTCTGTACCTTGCAGCTGTTCTTCCATTCTCACGAGTTGCTTCCTGGACGTTTGTTGTTGGTGCCTAAGATTCACGGTTTCCACCATTAACAGGTTCCAGTCCCTCTTCAATCTGTCGATTTCGTCTTCCGATCCACAGTGCCCCAATTCGAGACAAGGTCCTCCTGCTACTTGTTGTTGCATGTGCTGAGAGATGTTTCTTCTTCTCTTGATATTCTTCAACAAATGCTTCTGCCCTCCCAGAAAACCTTCATTCGCGAACTCCCATCTATCTGGATCAACCTTTCTAAAACCCTGCACCGTTTTCATCAATGGAACTTGTCAGTAGTGACCAGAATTAGTTGCAGTGCGGGATAAAATCTTCGTAAAATCAGCTGAAGGCAAGAAGACGGGAGAAAATATAACAAAGGGGAAGAACAGAAGTCGTAAGAAGGTTACTACTTACGTATGTGTTGAGCTGGCGAATGAAGCTCGAGAAGTTACAGTGCTTGAAGTATCTTGGAAGGAGGTTAGTGGAGAACTTATGGGAATCCCAAATAATGAAGCTATTGCGGGCTCTGCTCCAAGAGACAATGGAGCCAGTTGATGGATCCTCGACCATATCGTAGGTTTTGGTCAAGAATGGAGGAGGGCTGGTGTCGCGCAAACCCTCCATGGGCAGCGGAGGCAAAGCAGTACCGACCACCGTTACTTCCTCTTCCTTAATGATTAATTCCATGGTAGTCTCTTGGTTATTCTTCTGTAATTCGAATTCTGTGGATGAAGAAATTAAATGGTGGATAGCCAGCAACAAGAGGCAGAGAGAGAGAGAGAGAAAGAGCAACACTGGAAGATTTCAGTCCATTTGAACGAAGAAGCGAAATTTATGCCAAGGCAGACGTGACTCGATTCGTTGGACTTGGGACTTGGGAGCAGAGAGAGAGAGAGAGAGAGAGAATACATAAATTTTGGGAGATGGAGGGGGAAGCGAAAGGTCTGGAGAGAGTGATTAGTGTCTCACAACTTCCATCTGTTTCGCCGTATTTTTCACAACTTTCTGCCACTTGTCCCCCTGGAGTTAGGGAAAATTTTAGCTGTCTGAAATCTGACAGTCTTGGCTCTATTTAGGTTAGGGCTGCAAGTAGATCGAATTCGAATTGAAGTAAACCCATCAGTCCATCACCCATCCATCCCCTCGAGTTTTTGAACTCCCAAGTCCCAAGCCTAGCCTGGTGGCAACAGGATTTAGGCTGCATTTGGCATTTCTTTAAAAAATTAGTGTTAGTAAAAACATTTTAAGTTGAAAGAAGGACGGCTTAGCTCAGGGTCAGAATTTTTAGGTCCAATGGTTGGGGTGAGTGTCCTGACAGGAATTGATACCAATTTATTAGCAGGCATTGGTGTATAGAGTAAAAGTTTTTAACCTAGTAAAAATCCAGAAATCTGCATTGAGTTTGTCCTTACTTTTCCCTTTTAAGTTTTTAACTGTAAAAAGGAAATAAATCTTTAAAATAAAAGAATTCCAAATAAATTAGCTGCAACGATTCAGAGATCCTACTAAGTCAGCCACTACACTATCGGACATTATGATCCCATGCAATACAAATGATTTGATTTTTTTTACCTAAAAATAATTTGGGTACGTCATATCTAAGCAACTTAATTTGATAGCCACACCAAAGGTGATTTAATTTGATACGTCCACAGCATTACCCTGTTTTGCATTTAAGAGTTTTGATGAAAACATAAGAAGACGCTTATCATTTAGGGTAGGGTTGCAAACGGACTGAATTTTATTATATAGACCCAGATTTGATTCATTGATATTCGAAATTGAATAGGATCTTATCTATTGGATATATATAATATTCTACTAAATTTTGGTTTACAATGGCATATTGAATAGTATAAAAAAGGTAAATTTAAAATAATTAAAATATTATATATTATTAATAAAATAAATCAAAATTGACTTTAATATAGTTTTCCATGAACAAAATGAATTGAAAATTACTTATATAAAAGTTAAATACAACATTTATATCAACTTTGCTAATATATAAAGTATAAAATTTTAATATATGTATATAAACCAATTGGATTGTATCAAATTTATAGACATGAAATTATATTTGATCTGATTATAGACGGAAACTTTAATCACTAAAAATAAAATATTTTCTAAAAATATAAAAGTGAATAGATTATGTCAAACCAAACCCAACCGAATTTGGTTGGATTGGAATAAGGTTAAAGTTAAGAGTTAGGGTTTCAAATTTCAATATCACTTAATTGGGGTTAGTATTGACCTCGACCCGATGTTAGGGATGTAATTTAAGACCGGCTCAACCTAAGTCCAATCCAATCCATATTCGATCCCATCTATTAATAAATATACAACATTCAAACCAATTTTACTGTATAATTGAAATCGAATTATATAGACAGGATGAATTCATTATCCATATTCAATCCAATTATAAACTAATTTCTTCTTAATGGATCAAAATTCAAATTTCAACAATCAATGAAATACTTTGCAGTCCCAATTATAAGCTAATTCCTAGCTGACAGCCCAGCTGTCAAGCTGTCAGATCAACCTTTCAAGTATCAACCCTTCGGTTTTGGAGACTTTTAACAAGTTTCTGAGATGACTTCACTAAGAGCAAAGTCCGTTCGTGTACTCTTTGAACAGCCATTATAGTCTTGTATTGAGAATATACTTTGCTCTGACTGAATCCTGTTTCCAAATTTATTAATGTCCCCGTTGCAGATAGATCGGATGGAAAGGATAGAGCCGTGAATGAATTAGCTTTACTCTCTCTTCCATGGGCCATGGCTGTAAGCATAACCCTGTCATGACTCGTGAGAAAAAACTAGCGGAACTCGGGAGATGCTTTATGAGCTGTTGGACCATTCATTATAACCCACGTCAGCTATAAACAACCGTGTGTCACAGAGGGCCGTGGAGTTAAAAACCGGATTTGCTCCTCACACCAAACTCACAGACACATCCCACTATACATTGAAAATATCAAACATCGTTCATACTTATGTACCATTATTCACGGGAGATCTTTCTAAAGCACGTGGGAATAAGTCGGATGCACAAGCAAGTGAGGTCGTTGTGAGGCGCCCTATGTGAACAGAAGATCCCATCTTGTGGAGGAAACTGGATCTATTCTTTACATATGGTGCCTCACACGGACCTTACAGTCACATCCCACTGTATATTAGAAGCATCTCCTATATTTATATGTTATTATTTAGGGAGATATTCCCAATACATGATTTACAGGAAACATATACCCACTGGTTAAGGGGAAACATCTACCCTTGAATAGGAGGCGTACAAATTGGCCCCTTAGATCTAACATGCAAATAATGGCAAATTCTCGTTAAGTTTGAATTTCCAGTTGAACTGAACACTAAAAGATAAAATCTCAATGACCCTCTTTAGAACGATTTGGGAGCTCGTTCGAACTCCCCTTCATTTCTCTCATTCAAGCCTTATTCCTTAGAGTTGACCACCGGTAATTTCTCTGCGCAGCCAATCTTCTTCTTCTTCAGCAAATACATCGGAGGTCTAAAAACAGAGCAGGTACTCGCTCTATTTTGCAACCTAGCTTCTTCGTATTTTGCTTGTGCTTTGTCATTTAAATGCCGAGAGGTTTTTCTATAAAATCAATTCTAATGCATTCATACTTCAATGCAGTGTTAGTGTTCTTGTTCAAGGCCTTAGGTGGTAGTTATTCCACCAAATGAGGCGTTTAGTGTCCGATTCAAGCGGATGAATCGCCGTTAACAACATTCACACGTTAACTTGAAGTTAAATTAAATAAAGTGACATGCCTCCCTCTGATTGGAGGATGCACACTTTCAATGAATAGATGGATTCACAGGATGCAAGCTCGAGTTTGGAGGCAAGGTTCAAAAAATCATTATATATCGACCCGTATCAGCCGATACGTATTGTATCGGGAGAATTCAGATATGCCCCTACAAAGGGTATATTGGGGTTTTGACCTGTTCAGGGGGTGAAGGAACCTTAAACTGCCCCCCCCCCCCTGAACTGGATTTAAAAAAAAAAAAAAGTAAAAGAACTAAAAAAACAAAAAATAGGACTGATACGCCCCTATCGGCATATTGGACATATCAATATTTAGAACCTTGTTCGAAGGTGATGGTGTACCCTTCAATGCCAGCCAAACTAATCCTGTGATTGGGAGGTTTGAAGGCCTAAAGCAAGGTTAAAAATATCACAATGTATCAGGTCGGCCGATACATACCGATAAGAAATTGATACACGAGACGTGTAAAAATCATGTGTTCCGTTTCTTTTCGTATGTATCGGCCGATACAGCCCCGTATCGAACTATTTCAAATCTATATCGATTGATACAAGCTCAAAACAAGCCAATACAAACCAAATCATTTTGGTTCCCCTTGTTCCATTAATTTATATTTAATACTTAATATCTCTCATTAATATTCTTTATTACTCCTATATTTAAGTCTAACTTCTTCATTAATTAGTTAATTACTCCTATATTTAAGGCAAACTTGAATTTAAATTTGAATTTTAGTGCCTAATTACAATTCTCTCATTAATTATATTAATTAATGACTCTCTTTCATTAATTTCATTTTGTTAGTGTAAAAACAAAAAATATTAACAATACAAAGCCTAGTCACTAGATTTTAATGCCCATAATTTCGCCACTAAAGTCTAAACCACTCCTATTTGTTTGTTGTAATTATATGCATATTTTGTTTTAAATCAATTTTCTATTCTCTTAGAAGTGGTTATTAATAAATGCTGAAATTAATTTCTAAAGTTTATATACTAATAAATATTAAGATAATTATATTGGTTATCTGAAAATTGATGTATATACATTCACATTTTAGTTATTCCATCATTTTTTAATGGTTACTAATTACATCTCGATATGTCACATTTTATATAAACATTAAATTATAATTTTTATATTTAAATGACTTATTTATAATCATATAAAACTTATAAGTATTATTAATAATATATTTTTTGTGATTTATTTAAATTTCTTAACATATTTATGCACATCTTGATTTTTCGCCCCTATGGTTGTATCCATACATATCCAAAACATACCTGATAAATCCCTCTTAAAATTGTCTTCCCTATACACCTTGCATTTTGGATACCTTGGACCTTGGCCTAAAATGTGCTTGTCACATTCACTCGCTAAAATTTTGACAGAAAAAAGGGGGTAAATTACAAAAACCCCCTTGTATTATGGGATCAGTGACAAAGACCTCTCTATACTTTAATTTGCAATAAAGACCCCCTGAACTTTTATATCGTGACAAATACCCTCTCAACCATTAAGTGAAATCATGAAAGGCATTAAATTACCAAAATACCCCACTAAACTTTCTCTATTTTCTTTTTCTTGCCATTTTCTCTTAATACTTGTATACTCATGTTTTTCTTTTAATGAAAAACTAACGTAAATATAACTGTTGTTGAACTCAGAATTCACATAGACAACCTCAAATCATTAGGAAAAGTGCAGCTCTGACCCTTTCTTCAGTGGCTTACAAGACTCAAGTGTGAAGCAAGTGCAGCTCTGACCCTTTCTCCACTTTAATTTCCCTTCCCATCAAACAGAGGAAAGTTCTGTTCCATCAAATAATCCTCAGTTTCATCTGGTAGCAGCTCACTCTGCTTGGCAAGAAAAGTATGCAGTAGATAACCCGTAACAAATAACAAATGGGAAGGACTCGGTGCATTTTTATTTCGACTTCACAGAAAGAAGCCGCCAGCGTGCCCTCACCCTCGCAAGCTAACCAATTCCATTATGTGATTATGAGCAGAATTAAATGCCACTTTCATAGAATTTGAACCGTCTCCGTCATCCTTGCGTGGCTTGCTGAAAGGTGTGATAACCCAAGGTAAGAGAGGACAGCAAGAGCCCCCCAATACATATTGAGGAACCAAATTGCCCTCACTCAGCTTAGTGGGAGTTCCATTCAACAGTTCCTTGGATTCCTCAACCTACAAAAAGAATTTCGTCTGGCGTAAAATGGTGCATGGATTCATTGAAATTGGCCAACTAGCAGAAATGTCCAAGAACCTACCTTCAGAATCCACCAACACGTGCAATAATGGCCCCATCCTTCCCTAACCCATTTACATCAATATGAAATTTATTGAAGCCCAGAACGCCACAACAATTGGGGAGAAAAATCCAACTAAAACCTTCAGTAGTTCTCTTAAAACCAGAGGTTAATTCAAGCAAATAAGGAAGCTGATTGTTCACCAACTTACAGACCATGTAGAAAGCACGATAGGAACCAACTGAGTCATGACCAAATCGCCTCCCAAGAGACTTGAATGGAGCGGCGTGAGCCAACCGGAAAAGATGAGTAGGCGGTGGTGATAGCAGAGGCCATGAGAGAGATGAGTGGGGAGAGATGCTTGTGGTCTCGAATTTTCTTTTGCTGGCGGTGCCTCTCTTCCCTTCCTTGTCGGCTACACCGTTAGTCTTGCCAAGCTTATTTGCTGGAAAGGGTAATTTGGGGATTTAAAAAAATTAAAATAACTGAATGAAAATATTTTTTGAAGTTAATTGACGGAATACCAGTGAAAGGGGGCATTTGTCTAACGACTAAAGTTCAGGGGGTCTTTGTTGCAAATTATAGGGGAGTCTTTGCTATTGACCCTATATTACAGGGGGTTCTTTGTAATTTATTTAAAAAAAATCAGAGTTTTTCATTGCCCCTTTTACCTCACTTTCCCATGGGATTTGATTCCACGTCGATGTTGGGATAACACAGCCAACACACCAACGAGCCAGTCCTCGATTGGTTGAGAGCTTAACATTTACACTACGCAATGAGACTACGAGAGTGCTGTCATGTCAAGTCATTCCTACGACCCAATGTGGTATTGAAGGACACCAAATTCACAGACCAGAGCTTATATATCAATATTTGGTGGCACATACAATCGCCACAGAACCAGTCAGGTTGATTACCAATTACCATCCACCAGGAAATCCTGATCGCGAATCAAATTCATCAGCATTCAACCACCCACATCGATATCCAAGTAACAGACTAGGCTCACCATATCAAGATTTTGATGATCCCGGGTAGGGAAAAACTTCCACCAGAATCATAAACGATTAAACATGATGCCCTACTTATTTGGACAAATTCCAAGGATAAAGGGTAAAGGAATTCTTGCAACGTCTAATCAAACACCCAGGAAAACAAAAAACAAAAAAAGCAAGGCTATCTTATCTAATTAAGCACATTCCTTGGAAGCATTGAAGTATAAGCTGAGACACAACAAAAAGAAACAGGCTTCTTCTGGCCTTATGAATAGAGAATGTGAGTGTGTTGACAAGAAAGTTGGCTTGTTCTCATGGCGTGATTCTTGCTCGACCTTTTGCAATCCTCCTAGCAATCACTTTCCGTCCACCCTTAGTCTCCTTGCTGTTTATAAACAGCAAGAACATCAGTTACAGGATTGTCATTTTACTTGCAAAGATACATATGATAGATGAAAGGAAAAATATTTACCGAGCAAAGAATCCATGGGTTCTCTTACGCTTGATGTGGCTGGGTTGATACGTTCGCTTGGGAAGTAAGAGCATCGGTTCCCTTGAAGGAACATCCCCTAAACAACACAATGTGCACAAACTTAAGCTACAAACACTAATTGAGAACCACAAGATCAGAAGTGTCAAAGGCAACATGAGTAAACATGAAGGGGATGGACAATTGAAGATAGAAACTCTTGACCATTCTGCATAATGTAAACATAAGCAACCAGAATTTTACTTCAACTGGTTGCTTTGTAAGCTGCAAAATATAAAGTTTTGATTTTGCACCAATGTGATTCACCCAGCTTCTGGCCCTTTTGAATGACTTGTTTGCTTCTGTTTAATTCTTGCCTGAAAGCTTGAACCACTGATTTTTAGGTTCAGATCAGTTCAAAATATGAGTATATCCATCAAACCATGATCTATAGTTTAGTCAAACACTAGTCAGGAAGAACTAACCTACAAGTCTACAACCTTTGTCCTGGTTGCCTTTCTCTGGCCAGAGTATAAATTAATAATTGAATTAATTTTAAAGTAAATGTTTAAAACCTGGCCTTTATAATGCTGTAAAAAACACATCTATCTTGTAAACACTTCAACATCACAGAGCCAGTTTATATCAAGGTTTCCGAACCGTCGTTGACCCGTACAGTCAGACCGTTTGGCCCAGGAACTGTCCAGGCAACTGGTTCCGTTTTACCCCAAACCCGGTTTTTGGCCAAAAACCGTTGAAAAAACAAAGTCCATTGACCCGGGCGGTCAACCGATCGAACCGTCGACCTGTCGACCATTCAACGGTTTTTTACCATTTTTTTAATCTTTTAATTTGTTTGTCAGAATGGGCCATCCATTTGAACCAGATGGTCGGACCATCGACCCAGAAACCGGTGGCCAAAACGGTTCCGATTCCGGGTTGCTTTTTAAAACGTTGGTTTATATAATACTAGTTGAGTGGCCTGTGCTTTTGCACATGCAAGAGGTGGGGGAGGGGGATGGGAGGGGAAATAGATGGAATAAAGTTTTGGGGTGGTTGTCTAGATGTGAGCCCAAGGCATTATGTAGTAAAAGATACTACTAGTACATCTTCTTTTTCTTTCTATAAAGTTACACATATCCATCTTGGGTCTCTGAACTATACTTCAGCTTTTGCCCTTCTTATTTTTGTATTAGTGAAGCCCTTGCATGCTAGGCAAGTGGAGGGCCTCTTGACTTACTTTTTCAAAATTTATCTTCAATCACAGTTATCCGCTAATAGTAGGTTGAGCAAAAGTGTGGAGCGTCAAAATCTAATAGGTTATAGTACTTTATTTAATTTGAAGACAAAATCGTAGATACAAAATTTAGGAGAATAATTTAGTCATATCATATGGTGCAATAATTAAATTTAATGTAACATGTACTTTGAGCACAAATTAAATTCAGATGTAATGTAAGAAGGGAATCAAATACAAAACCATTAAATGGGATGGAAAAACAATCCTTAAAAAATAAGGACAGGATGCAACTAACTGCCTCCATTTGTGTCAAATGAAGGAATAGAAAAGCATTTTCAAGGCAGTTCCCTAAGCAAATAAGTACCCTATGGGGACCCAGTTGTGCTATGTCTAGACTTGGAGATTTTAAGTCAAGGAACAAGCTTGCACTTCTGAGATGTTAACTAGGCAATGCCTTGACCACATAGGCACTAAAAACAGGAAAAGGCTTGCTTTAGAATTCTTTATATATATTGGGCAAAGAGAGTGTATGATGTTGAGCCCTAAAGGTCCAACAAGCATATTCACCTCTTCACCCTCTATTCATAGCAGAGATTTCAGCTTCAAACTCAAAGCCTTGGCCCTGTTTCCAAAAAGACGTTGACCATTAGGCTAGTTTTCAATTTTAAAAAGTTTTAACATTGGGCAGCTAATATCACTTGAAGGCAAAAACAAAGTGAGGTATAGGGTCAACATGGAACAAGGGACTAAATCAAAAGCAAGAAATGCAACTAAAGCAGGAGGGGTTTCTAGAGCCTGAGGCATGATCAACATGCGGAGGCAAATACCTTAATGAAGTGATTTATGGAAAATTAAAATGCAGACATAAAACCTGTAAGTTTAATTGGTTAGTGTAATAAAGGTTGTGGCCATGCAGGTTCTATTCCTACATGGGCTTAATGTTAGACTCTAAAATCAAACTACAACTTATAATATAGTAACTTATCTATTAAAGCATCAAATTCAATTAATCAAAGTATAGCAACATGAAGTGAGGCACACCTAGGTTCAGGTGAAACACCCTACAAATTGAGCCATACCTTTGAGCCTAGGCAGGGCAAGGCATGCCTTTCAAAAGCATGGGACTGGGGGATTCGACACTTGGAAAATCCAAACAGTCAACAACTTGATGAATAGTTAAGGTCAGTGGCATTGTCCTCAGTGTGACAAAAATAGAGATTAGGGAAGTTGCTTGACCTTCTCTTATTGGTAACTGAAAACTTTTATTGATCATTTGATTGTAATACATACTGAGGTACTAATCTATATTGTAGATACCAATTCCATGCCCTTCAAGGGCATATTGCAGATTCCCCCCCCCCCCACCATGTACCCTTAATTCTTTACCCTGGAAGTGTTATTTCCAAGTACATCCCTTCCCTTGTAACCCCAGACCCTGACAACAAATCTGCCAGATTGTTTGCTGATTCTTTTTTCCTGATCGGTGAGATTGTTTGCTGATCTTCTAATCCAACAAAACAAAAGGTTCCCCAATGCTATTAGTGACCTAGCCTACTTTACCTAATTATCATTACAGTATGTTTGAAGAAGAGAACAAGAAAAAGGAGAGATCAGCAGCATTTACAAAGAAAGGCCAATGGCAGCAAAAGAGTGTTGATGAAAAATATAAAGGAAAACTAAAAGAGGTATATGCTTATAGTTTTCTATCAGTAGGCACATCTAGTTATGTGAACTTACTTTCTTAAATGAGTTAACCAATGACTGAAATTTTAAACACAACTGTGACCGGAAAAATCAAACTCTAAGGCCTGACCCCACTGACGACATATAAAATGAACAAAATATGCCTAATAACTGAAAATACATAAAAATTCAGAAATTTCCAGTTTTAACATGCTTGCTCTTGCACCAATTTATCAGTGGGTACAAATCAGACTGCATATTATTATTAGAATTGAATTGTAATTTATTCCTCTTTCTATGCTCCCTTTTGTAAATCACTTGACAGGTTTCATTATGACTCTTAATTGAAACTTATGACACTGGTAACCCAAATCCCTTCCCTCATACTATAGTAGGGCTTATTTCTAACCAAATAACTCATGTGTATACCTTGAAACATATTCCCCAGGCCAAAGAACTCATATACACATCATTATCATTCCCCGTCCAATCTCCTCATTCAATGAATTCAATGCACCACTCTGATAATGCATCCTTACATCAACCACCTACATTCCTTACCAAGTTACCATTGAGTAAACCTCCTCCATAATGATCAAATTCTTCCATAAGCTCTCCGGATGTTTTGTTCAGAGTCACCCCATCAACTTTTGTTAAAAAGAGTTACCATCATTTAAAACTATTTTGAAATGTTGGTCCAATAGGTAGAGAGTAGAAGCTGCAGCAGCAGTCAAAAACAGAAAACATAAACAATAAGCAAGAAGACAAGAAAACAAAAGCATTTTCAGTCCTCAACATCCTGCAGATCTGGTACAACTTATCACTGTAGCCCCCTGAATTTGATTGTAACACCACCAACCTATCACCACTTCCAGCATGCAGTAACCTCTAGCTTGCATCTGTCTCCTCTGCTCCTCCCAGGGAGTGCTTCCACCAAGTTTCCCACAGTATCACATTCCAAGAGAGCATTCCTTACTGTTATACTCTGTCAACCATCACATTGGGCATGACCCCCTTTTTATGCAGATAAGTCACCAGGAATGGTAATTAGCAACCATTAAGATAGTTTTCATATGGCCAATAGTTATCCATGCCTTATCTCAAGCATTCAATTTTTAAGTTTCGTAATGTTCTTCATCTTTTGTATTAACCAGTAAGCTGCAACCCCAACAAATAGTATAGTTGTCTGTCTTTCTTTTTCAAAAATAATGTCACAAATTTTCTGTTCATTAACCAGGATTACAAATCTTTCTTTTTTTGATAGATTATGAAAATTAGGATTATGTCACGGGTTTTTGTTCATTAAGGAGGAAAATTAGGATTACAAATCTTAATTTGGAAAGGAAAAGGAAAATGCACTTCAAAAAATATATGCCACAAGATGCTAAATGCCTTACTTAGCTTAGTATGATACAATTTTATAAAACATCCCACATAAAATTATGGTCCAACAACCATGAATCATCACCACTCATCCACAATAGTTCAATACAATGCCATACTGAAAATTCTCAGAAGTCATTTCAACAATGCAATACCCTTGTTTTCCCTCTGTGATATTTTTCAGTTTTGTTTGTAATGTTGAGTATTGGAGTTGTGATTTGTGGTGGGTAAAAAGTTTTTTTATTTTTTCTTTTGGGTGACTTCTTGTCACCTTTCTTCTATTTTCTCTTTTCTTTTAATAAATTTTATTTTTATTACTAAAAAATAATCGGTGAGCTTCAAACCCAACAAATAGCATGGTTTCTTCCTTCTTTTTCATAAATAATATAAGAAGTGTCAGTTTATTAAGCAGGAAAGTTAGGATTACGAATCTTAATTTGAACAAAGAAAAGCAAAACACACCTCAAAAATATAGGCCAGAAGATTTAGTATGATACGATTTTATAAAACAATCCACCTAAAATTACTGCCCAAACAATGAATCATCGTTACTCATCCACAACAGTTCAATGCAATGTCATTCTATGAATTCTCATAAGTCTGTTTCAACAATGCTATACCCTTTTTCTCTCTATGATATTTTATCAAAACTGCGAAGAAAAAGGTTTCTTTTTTTCCCTTTCCCTTTCACGATATGCTTCACAGTACTTGAAATTATTGAAGTACAACCCCATGTATTCAACCAACAACTTTAGAAATAAAGAGAATTATTTCCCATCTCTGGAGTCCGGTGCTTCTCAGAACCAACAAAGAGATGAAATAAAAATCTGGGTTTCGGTAAAAACAGTTAAAACGTAATCGAATCCCACGTCTTGAGGCAAATACCTAATAAAATAAATCGAATGGAGGACAGCAATGATTCAAATCTCCAAATGGAAAAAAAAAAAAAAAAAAAAAATCACAGACAGGAAAGTAAAAGGCGACAAAGAGAATGAAGGATTACCGTCCGGTAAGAAAAATCGTAGTGAAGGAAGGCCGCATGGATACAAAAAACTTTCAGAAGCCACCTTTTGTGGGGTTGCATCGCTGCTTTCCCGCAAATGGAGAGAGGCCTGGAACTTGGAAAAAGATGGACACAGTTGTGGGCATATTTCAGAGCTCTGGACGACGAGGCTGTGAGTTGAACTTGGTTTCTGGTGAAGCAATGGATTGAGGAAGCGAGTGAACAGAGAAGCGCCAGTCCGAGCTAAGGTTTTGGAAGACATTTTTCTTCAAAATCTGTTGTACCATTAAACCCTAAGGCGGATGAAAGGAAACTGCAGAACCCACGGTCCAGGTCCAACTGCTAGTTTTTGGAGTATTTTTTTAACTGGTTTAACAGACCATAACGGTTCCCGTTGTGGTTGGGAAATGGAAAATACATGGGCCAGCTTGGGCTTTCCCTTGTTGTATAGAGATAGATACGTGACAAGCCCAATCCAGTACTTGTCTTTTGTGACGGGCTCAGTAGAAACACAATCCATATGGACGGTGCCAACCGTGAACTGATCAGTTGGTATTGGTAAGGTCACTGGCTCACTGGGTGGTTATGCCGTTATGGGTAGGGTCCCCATCAAAGCAAGAAGAAATCTCGTCCCAATACACAGTCTCAATAACGTCCCAACAAGCCATTGCAGCCATACATTGAGAATCCGCATGGACGGTCCCAACAACCGTCCCAAGAGCCGTTGCATCTGTACGTCAGGAACATCTTGCCACGAATGACAAGGGAGATGTTCCCAATGCACAGCTGCAATGGTTCTTCAGACCGACCGGTTGTTGGGACTAGATTGCCCATGGATCATGTTCATGGCTATCGTCGTCAGAATTCAAGTACTCTAGTCTAGTTTTGGATGTCGAGTAAAGAAGAGAATATATATAACGTTGTGAATCATGGAATCAATATGATGGAGAGACTGGGTTGAGCTGTGCCTGTGATACATGATAATTCATACAAGGGGTAGCTTTGGCTTATGGGAGATGGGAGTGTTCAGGATTTTGGGTTTACATTACAGGATCTAAGGGCTCCATGGTGGGACTCCCAGTCCCCATACTCCTATCCTATGGCGATAGGAGATAGCACTCACAAATTCTCAACTTTCGATTTGTTGTTGTTATCTGTAATTTGTATAGCAACCAACAAGAGGAGTTGGGGCTGCCTAATCGTACTGTTGGTGCCAAAGTGAGAACCTTCTGACCCAGACCAGAGTTCTGTAGACCAGAACCAGATCTGACCTGATTAATCCGCCTTCCAACTTTTTATTTCAAAACGAGAAAGTTGAGAACGAAACCAGTTAACAAGTACGAATGCATGAATATGAAAAAGACAAGACTACAAGTTCTGGTCAAGGCTCAAAGTATATCAAGAATTTTTGTTGATCCAAACTCCTTTTAACTTTTTAATTTCATAATCAGAGGGAAGTCCTGTCACATCTTTTTAACATTTCAAAAGAGTAAAATCACCTAAATCCTCTATTTTTGGAAACAACAGATGACCCTGAAAACCAATATGTACCAAGCATATCATGTTTATACATGAAACATTGTTAATGCTTCAATTTTACATTAAGTTCATTCTATTTTTTACCCTTAATCCACACTGCAAAGTGCAAACCAATGTAAAAGCTAAACCAATAACAAAATAGAATTCCACTCTTGCACCGGTTACGAATGAAATGCAGTGCAAAAAAAAAGGCCTACATATAACAATTTAGGTCATTAGATTGGTAAAGTGATGGATTCAATTACAACGTGATCATGCCCAATAACTAAAACATTGGGATCCGTGTCCTGGTCATGAATGATGGATAACACAGGGATTGCCTAAACTCACAAGTAAATGGTATAAGCCTCAGAACAGAACAGAATGAACAGAACAGAACAAGCAATTATAAATGCAATGCATTGATCCGGGAAGGAAGAAAACAAAGGAAATGAACGTGGACTCTTTTAGCCCAGCCGTTTGTGAGTTTTAAGAGTAATGAAAGGAACTCGTTCTAAGAAACCAAAGAAAGTACACAAAGCATGCCATAAAGGCAACACTTGATTTCAATTCGTTAACACAGACCCCGCCATATCCAATTAAAACTAGAAAAGCAAACCAACTCAACCCATCCAGATAAAAATAAATAAGATATATAATAAATAAGAAAAAAGTTACACGCTTGTTTCAATTGAAACTGAATAGACCGGGCATGGTGACCACAGCATGCCAACCTTCTTAAGTTAAAATTTAAGAGGAAGCTTCGGCTTCATAAAATACAAAAAAAAAATGAAAAAGAAAAAAAAAAAAAAAACACAAACCATAATCATTTGCAAGTTGAATTGGTAATTGATCAACAGGGCCGTCCATCTTCAAATGTACACAAATTACGGACCACGTCAATCTGAGGAAGCTCACTGTTCACTCACAGTAGCAGTAGCAATCCAGTCAGAGGCGGATGCTTGAGTTTCAGGCTCAACATGTGATGATAAACACAAGGGAGTAATTGCCACCTATTTTATAAGAGAGAGAAAGAGAGACTTAGCTATATCCATTGTGCAAAAAAAGTTAAAAGGAAGAAAAATCGACAGAGTTTAACTCACAAATCCATTTTCAAGCGCTCTACAATCCAGATCTTCATCCATATCTTCTAGCTCCTTGTCCAAGAACTGCATTAACAGAAAGACCTACTCAGCAAACCCCATAGGAACTCCAACTAAAAGTAACAAAAAGAAGGCCCACAAACGCAAGGATTGATATTTATACCAAGCAATGGGAAACAGAAAGGCATGGAGAAAGAGATCTTCCCTGTTTCTAAAATGTTCATATAATAGAAACAATAATCATAAACCAATGTTGATCTTCCCTGTTTCTAAAATGTTCATATAATCATCATATATGATGATATACCTCTAGACGGAAAAATTTCTTCACTGCTCGTCCTGAATTAGGTTTTCCAGCAACCCCTACTGATTCTATTTCCACATTCTTCTTTTGTGTGTTAACGCGGCGTGCTGCTCCCTGTGAAGGACATAATGATGAGATTTGAAGAGCTGAAAAAAACTAAACTCAGAGATTCAGTACCATGGCACAAGGTATTCCAGGAAATATACTCACAGCTGCAGATGCATCTCGACTGAGCTGTGCGAGCTGCATGCCAAGGCTTTGTTGGTTGGACATGAAGTGCCCAGCTCTGTTTGCTGAGACAGCTTGCCAGGTTGGAACAGACCTCCAGAAACTCTGTCGCGTTACTTTGAAACCCTACAAAAATACAAGCATAATATACATACGAGAGAATGATGAAAAAGAACCTATTGATTGGCAAACGGAGACCATAGTTCTTTCATAACAATCTCCTTTTTTCATCAGTAACTGCAATTAGATCTCACTAATAAATGGTGAAACCAAATATCTCAAAGGTTTTGGAAAGAGGGGGGACTAGAACATGGAAACAGCAAAAAGCTGTCATATGAGTGATTTTAAACTATAATCATTTTTATATGTTCAATCCTGGGGCTGGAACCCCCCCCCCCAATATAACCATACCATTGTTAACCTCTGTCCCTATGTAATGAGTTAGCAAATCCTTTAGCCAACCTTTGGGTCTTGAACCCACAGTTCATGTTGGAAGCCAATGCTCTTTCTTCTCTAATAAAGTATCTTAGGGTCCGAGGGACATCAATGCATTAAGATCCAAGGGCCATCAACCCATTAAGATGCAAAATAATTACAACCTAGCAATCACCCTCAGTTACCATATTAGTCCATGAAGCAGAGAAGGCCAATGTAGAGGAGCTCTGCCCTCATGATCCACCATCTGTGGCCTAGAAAAAGAAGAGATTTATATTTTCATGTAGACACTTTTTGTGCCCATTTAGCGGTTTGGGAGGCCTTTGAAACTTTCAACTTTCAAGTAGCAGCTTATGGCTTTACAAGGTGGGCCCTGCCTGGATAGCCTATAAGTCATGTCTGGTGAAAAATCCCAAAAAATAAACCTAAAATAGCTCTCCTAGAGACAAAAAAAAAAAAAAGGATTTCTGCCCAAGCTTCTTTTGGTGACTTCTCCAACACAGCTCAATCAAAGCTTCAGCCCTCCCAAATGGACCCTTTCTCCTTTTGAACCAACAGTAGCATCACAAGCCATGTCAGTGACCTTGCTCCTAAATCACAGAAGGGCAAAACTAAACACCACAAGACCCTGTGTATTCGCAACTAGGGCATTATTATTATCAGCAACTAGGGCAGTATTATTATCAGTTCAACAAGGGTTGAGATCGGCTAAATCTTTAAATTTCAGAATTAGAAATAGATTTGTGGGGACTCACATGTACTGTAATTGTAAGGTGATTTGCAAGATACAGGACAGGCTCTGCTCATCAGGGAAAAAAAAAGATACAGGACAGACTCTTGGAAACATAGACAATGTTATGTTGTTTGCTAATGACAGAACTAATTGATGAAACTAGAGATAGATCAAATACAAAATTAGATTTGTGGGCAACTCCTTAGAAACAAGAGGTTTTAAAATAAGTATGACTAAAACAGAATATATGCAATATAAATTTAATAACAATAGTCTCATTCAAAAAAAAAATTAATAACAATAGTAGAAATCGAAGTACAAATGGGATTGAACACCAAAAGATGTCTGAAGGTGACCTTGGAGCAGGACAGGCAAAACGTAGGGGTGTAGCTTGAGTCTTATGTGATAGGAGAATGCCACTTAGGCTAAAAGGAAATTGTTATAAAACCAGCAATGCTCTATAGAGTAGTGTTGGACAGCCAAGAAATAACATGTTCAAAAAATGAGTGGTGGAGAAAATAAACTAAGATGGTTTGGTCACAGGTCATGTGCATAGAAGACTATCTACAGCACCCATAAGACTAAGTGATCTTTTGCAAGTTGAAGGGATTAGAAGGGTTAGAAGTATACCAAAAAGGACATGGATCAAAGTAGTAAAAATTGATTTAAGCATCATAATTTAACAATGGATATGGCATTAAACAGAATGGAATGGCAAAACAGGATTCAGGCATTCAGCTAGCCAACCACCACTAGGTGACAAAATGAGGAGAAGTGAACTAAGATAGTTTTGTCACGTGCAGAAAAGATCGCCTACAGATAGGAGTGGTCATAGGCAGGGCCAGACCAGGCTTAGCACCTAATGTTAAGGGCTATAGCCCAGGCCTGGGCCAGGTCAGAACAGACTTTGGGCCTATGACACAAGATCTTAAACAATTATGCTACTACAACCAAAAGCACAGATCTCTCAACCTATCTTGCCTAGAGATCAGGAACAATACACTCATATAACAACTCCCTTACACCTTTTCAATCATATTGGTCACCTTGAGTGGACTCTTATAGCCTCTCCAACACCCTGAACCAAATAACAACAACAAGAATAATGATAATAATAAATAGATATTGACATCATATGTTTCTTCTCAACTTAGACCACATTATCAGCAAAAGCTTTTGAAGCATCACCAATATGATTGAACTGTGTATCCAACTTTTTAACCAAATAAGCTTCGCCAGTAACAATTCAAGATAACATAAAACACTAGGAAGGTTTGTCCACCACATGATTCACAGGGAACATTATAACCTAAACAGAAAATTCAAATATGAGATTCTACTGCCTACACCCTGTCAACTTCATGACATTCATTACTCCCCACCTCCAATAGAAACTGACTCAATAATCAATACTTGACAATGATGGACAAAAAAGGAGAAAGTGTGCTACTTTTACCTTATGGGATTAAAAGGAGACAAAATTTAATGGGACACTTTATCCACTTTCTCCACTTTTCCACACAACTCTTTACCAATCGTCTTGTTAGATCAGGGCTAGAAAGGGGTTTTTTGTTTAGTGACAACTTGTTACCTTCATAACTTTAGTTTGGAAAAAAAGGATCTCTAACTTTTTCTATAGCCCTGTAGGGCCTTTACATCCCTTTGTACCCTCTTGCATAAAATACATGCATTTCTTAAAAAAAAAAAAATCAAATGCATGAGAAAGGCAAACCTTATTTGTCGAAGGAGAAGTGGGAATTTCAATATTCAGTGAGCAACTTTTGGGGAAAGCTCCCTTTTCAACATCTCTTATGGCTGCATGTAGCAATGGAAAACAGACCTCAACCGCATCTTTGAAATCACTTTCACGGCTCTCGTCCTTCTTCCTGGCAAAAAGATTACAAGACAACCATGTAATAAATATATGCTGGAATGTAGTAAAGGCGACTGTATATTATAATAACAAAAACAAAACGAAGCATCAAAGCATGCACTAACCAGTTTAATGATATAGAGAGGGATGGTACACCACAGATCAAAGCCTCTCTAGCACCAGCAACGGATCCTGAATAGAACCTGTAGGATTTCCCAAAATGAGAATCGTTTATCTATCAATGAAGAACAATGAAGACATGACAAAGAATAAAGGGAAGGTTGTGCTTAATGGATAATAGTGGCCATAGAATTTCATTAAAAAGTGAGATATTAATTAATGAGCAGATTTTAAACGTTGTGCTTAATTTCAGTAAGTAATGTAGTAACGAAGGTAAGAGATCCAATAATTAAATGAAAGGAATTGCATCCTGCATTTACTTACATTTGATGCCCACAGCTTGACCCCCTGTTAATTCCGCTTATGACCTGAACATCAAACAGAAATAACTTATGTGCGGCCTTTGCATAAGACTTGGTGGATAACGAACTACAGCAAAAAACATGTGAATCCATACCAGCGCAGGTTTTGACCACGAAAACAACGCCCCTGAAAGAGCTAAGGAGACACAATCCGCAGGAGTACCTGATTAAATAAATGATAACCAGAGGATATTGAGACTATAAACATACAATAGGTAGCAAAACCACATTTAGTTACCAAATATTTACGGGCACAAACATAGCAATAAGCACGTAATGATCCAAAATCTCAAAGCCATTAACCAGAAAATTTAGCAATTCTTATCAACAACTGTAACTCTTAAGAAAAACTCCCAAATCCCTGTTGAAGTTAAGAAAGTGCCGAAACAACTTTGAAAGGAAGAAAGCATATATGCAGCATTACCGGAAACTTCGTAAGCTGTAGCCCCGTTAATTTCAGCAGAAGTCACGGCAAGCGTCTCGCAAAATGTGACCGAGTGACCGGAGACAGATTTATCACTAAGCCACCGTAGTACAGAAATGAACAAAATCAGATAACGTCTCAATATGGTCAGATAGAAATAAAATGACAAGAAGAAAAATGGAGAGAAAAAGAGAACCCACGATTGGGGGGCGCAGACATGAACATTGTATTGACCTTGCCGGACCAGAGCCTCAACCAGGAAGGTAAGGCCCGGGGCATCGATTCCATCCGCATTAGTGACTAACACAACAGGTTTGGAGCAATCCTGATCGGAAGAGGAGGGAGGGGAAGAAGAGGAAGAAGGTTCTGTGGATTCGTCGGTCTTCTTGGAGTGTTCGTCGCTGCCACCTTTTCTGCTAGTTAGAACGTCTTGTAGATTAGATATTATGGATGGGGGTAAAAAGTTGTTCTTCACAGAAGTCGTCATTGAGATGCGGAAACTAAAAATTATCTGCAACCAGGAATTCAATCACAGATGACGAAGAAGAAGAAATGGATTTTGTGGTTTTGGGTTAAAAAAAAATGAAAACCAAAAACCCTAGAAATCAGAAAGATAGTACTGAAAAGGAGGGTAATAAAGCGGGCGATAAAAAGGGGTCCCAGTCCCTACCAGAGACGAGAGAGAGAGAGAGAGAGAGAGAGACCGAGTCTAATGGCGTTTGTAACGTAATGTTTTCTACAGAAAAAAAAAAAGTGAGAGAGAGAGAGAGAGAAGGATTGCTTGTTCCAATCGGAAGGGAAAAGGATAAAATGTTTTTTCTTCTTTCTTTCGTGACTCTCTGATTAGCGTATTCTAAATCTTAATTAATTTTAATTAACTAATTTCTTTTTTTTCGAAAATGTTTAATTAACTAATTTCATTCCCTTCAATATTTTTCTCAATAAATTGAATGAATGATGTGTCATGTGTCAAGTAAAGGGTCCACATTTTGGTGGACCCCATCCAGGATCCTCGCAGACGCAGAGAGGACAGACGGAGACGGGCGACTGATCAACGGTCAGTTTGAAATGGAGAAAGAAGAAACAGAATACTGGGCAGCTGCTCAGGTCTCGAACAGTGGGAATTTTGAATAAGGTGTATATTTATTTATTAAAAAAAAAAAGAAAAAGAAAGAGAAGGGCCGATGGATTTGGGAGAGGGGAAGATCTTGGTTCTTGGGTAGGGTAATGGGCCCCCACCCAAATGGCACATGTTACGTACGGTACCACTGTATCATTCCAAAATGAAAGAGCCGAAGAGGGGGTAGGGGTCTGGAGTCTGGACGAATTACCTCCGTCCTTTGCAATCTCACGTGAATTGTTTTAGTAACAAGGTACTGAGTACGACAAATATAAGAGAAATAGTTAAAAAGTAATGTGTTAATTGAATTACATCTATTTAGTATGATGTAACTATGTACTGATGTCTGATGTTAATGTACATCATTGTTGAAGGGATTTTACGTAAAAATTAAACAAGAGTATATTTTCTTTTTATGAGT
Organism: Nelumbo lutea; assembly: GCF_056320005.1. NCBI lineage: Eukaryota > Viridiplantae > Streptophyta > Magnoliopsida > Proteales > Nelumbonaceae > Nelumbo > Nelumbo lutea. The sequence continues at coordinate 4,316,576 of NC_142689.1, forward strand.
CACGAAAATGAATGAGAAATTGAGAATTGAGAATTGAGAAAGAAGTGGTGGTCGGACCATAATGTTTAAGGTACTTGCTTACTTGCAAATTGGTTCATTATTTGTCAATCGGTACATTGTTGAGGCCCAACCAATGAATTCCAAATAAAGTTGTGTTGGGAGGGTGGATCAGATATGGTATCAACCTTTGACATTTGTTATTTACAAACTCTTGACTCAAATTACATTGTCAAACTTTGTTTGCCCAAAATTTTGCCATTAATCCTTGAATCAATCATCTCGAATATAGTAAATCCAAAACCTCAAACTTAAATTTGAATCAAACAAACTAGGTATTACCGTATTACCTATGGGTAGGACTTAGGAGTAGGACCCAATATAGTAGATCAACCAATGGTGGCACGTTGTAGGATTTCTGATTTGTATTCACATCTGCGTGCGCCCCATAGCACACCCCCAACTGTGTATTGAGAATATCTCCCAATCACAAGTGCGAGAGATATTCTCAATGTACGCTAAGATGTGCATATGGAGTGTTTTGGGGGTGCATTGCATGGGAGGCAGATGAGAACTCGTAGCACGTACCTGGGTTGTCATTGGAGTAGGGGAGTTCAGGGGAACTGATTTTGGTTGAACCAATCGACCCCAAACGGGTCAGTGGTCCATTCATTCGGGTCAAGTTGTGATATCAAATTTACAAAATAAGAAACTCCATTGACCAGGATAAATAATGGCCAACGGTTCAGTTACTGAGGTTGATGGGTCGTTGACAGAGTGAACAATTATTTGTAATATAGTGGGTTACAGATTAATTGTTCCCTCAACTAAGTTTGTGATTGGGTCACCAGGTCAACAATGTGTTAAAAACACTGATTTGGTATGTACTTCAAGCGTCTAATTATCAAAAACAATAGTTTTATAGGGCTGGGCTGTTTTTGGGTATGTTAATTAAGTTGGGATTGGTTTTGTGATTAACACCCAAACAAATTTTGCAAATATACATGGTGTATATTAAGTAAGATATTCTCAATATTTTAATCATGTTTCCTGGCTGTGACTTATTAATAATTACTTCATATAAGATGTCTAAAATCATTGCTTTATAGGCATGATCCATAGGATATTTTGAAAAGGGGTATTATATAGCTTTATCACCAAATTACTAAGTTAAGGGCCTACCAATTTTGGGTCTCCTATTTACAAGTCCCAATCCTCCAAATGGGTTAGGCCATGAGAGTGCTAATGTTAAAAATAAGTGTTTATTAAATAAGTGTTTACAAATAAATGCTTATTTGCATTTGGCATCCAATTTTTTCAAGTGCTTAATAAGCACTTATTTTATGTCAGACATTTGGTGGTCTTTTTCTCTAATAAGCACTTAAATAAGTAAATGTGAATACAAATCAGAAATCCTACAATGTGAATACAAAAGTGTTGCGGGGCTTTTATGAAAACACTTTTGTAAAAGTGCTTTTATAAAATCCTCTAATAAGCACTTTTGTAAAAGTACTTTTAAGAAAATATAAATCAGAAATCAGAAATCCTCCAATAAGAAGTTTTATAAAAGTACTTTTACAAGTGTTTTCATAAAACTACTTCGGTAAAATACTTTTTATAAAAGTGCTTTCATAAAATTGCTTTTATAAAAGCTCTTTCATAAAAAATACGTTACTTTCGTAAAAGTACTTTCCATAAAATTACTTTTATAAAAGTGTTTTTGTAAAAGGGTACTTAAAATCCTTATTTTTAAAATAAACACTTATGTCAGGTTTATGTCCCAAACAACAATAAGTGCTTAATGATGTAGTCCCCGCCCAAATAAGCACTTGTTTCCAATAAGCACTCCCAAACATGGTCGTAGTATGGGGATGCAGTATTTTTTCATTGTTATTGTTACAAGATTGGAGATCAGATTAGAAGAACACAATGGCAGTCGAGTGGATTGAGAAACACCCCTAATTGAATGTTGCTCATAAGCAATCAATCTCTCATTCAGGGGCTGTTGGATAACAGTTGAATATGCTGAATTAAAAAGTTTATCTTTTAGTGATCTATAAGCTTTTAGCATGGTTGTGGGGCTTTTTAATGGCTGAAATTGAAGCCGGATACATCACTTTACCCTTTAAAATTTTATTATTTAATTAATTTATCAACTAAAAAAGCAAAGCAATAAGCCTTTTAATTCAAGCGGCGTTCTTTTTTCTAAATTTTGAGAGGGGGAAAGTTGGTCAATGGGATTTTGATTCCCCATTGATAAAAAATTCCATGTTCTTTATTCTGATTTATGTAGGGATCAGGGAAAGTTTATTTTCATGGGTATCACTTACCTAGTAAATAACTTTACCACCATGGGGGAAAGTTGCCAACACTTGAATGGGACAAAAATGCCCCTTATAATAATGGATTTTTATGGCTAAAATGGTCATTGCCTTATTTACATAGAAAATAAAAGAATATGGATAAATACAATTACCCGGATAACTCTTTCTTAGTAAACATTTACCTGGATAAATGCATCTACTCGGATGAATAACTTACCGAAAAACAAATGGGTCCCAGTAAATATCAACCATTATCAAATAACCCTTAGGATTTATGATTGGCATGGCTGTTTGGGGCATTATCATTGGTCCCACAGCCCACATCATGATCAGTTAATCCAAATTACCAAGATTGGAGCTACTTGATCCAATTTAGATCTTCGTTAGGAATGCTAAATCCCCAATCTCATATTACATTTTTAGAAGTGGTGCACCATTACCATTAGCCAAAAATGCATATATTAATTATACAACGTGGCTCCATTCATTTGAAATGCTACTTGTATTAGTATATATAATGCACCAAGAAACAAATTAAAGGAAAAAATTCTGATTCATTAGGCTATGTTTGGTTTGAAGAAAAAAGTAGGGAAAGGAAATGAAGAAAAATCTTTACAAATCTTATATAAGCTTTCCTGCATTTTCCTTCCTTTCTCTACTCTTTCCTTAAAACCAAACATAGCGTAATGGTGCAAATTGGTACTACTTGTCTAAAAAGAAAGAGGAAGAGGATTGAGGAGGGAAAGTAGTAGTAGTCAGGAAAACGTGTACGTAGAACGTACTACTTTGTCTCCTAATGGATTTCATTTTGAATCCACCCGTGCGGCATACGGTAATGGCTGTGCTGGGCCTGCAGCCAGCGTCCAGCGTCCAGCGGTGGCCCTTCAGTCTCTATCTTCGTGTTCGTGTGTGGTGTGACAACTACCAAGTCCCAATGGTGCCCAACACTGTGCTGCCCAAACCCAATGTTTATTATGTTGGGCCCCGTCCCGTCTTCTGCAGTGCTCCAATCCCATGACATGAAACTGTCCTTTTTTTCTCTCACTGTATGTCTATGAACTCTTCTTTAGATTATTTTAATGAATGATCTCACAGTTTTTTTTTTATCTTAAAAAGAACAGAAATATGTCAATGGGGAATTCAAATTAGCTGAAAGTTTTAGCTGTTCAGCAGGCTGTGGAACCAATGATAAGGTTTCACGTCATTATTTATATGCATAGAACCTGCATTTTTATGGTGGGTTCATGCATGATAACCTCATCATTGGTTCTACAGCCCGTTGAACAGTTAAAACATTCAGCTAAACCTTGCTCTCAATGGGGCCCATTGCAGACCTGCCAGCCCACTGGGCCAGTGCAGAGTCTTAATTTATTTTCACACAAATAAGTTTATTACTATTGCTTCTTTGCAACCACAAATGTTATCTAAGTAGGTTTCCAAGGATCAATTTTTGGTTTTTTCTTTGACCAATAATGCTGTGATTTGTGATTTAGTGAAATTAATCCAATCCCAATTGATTAAAAACCGAATCTCTCTCTTTCTCTCTCTCTCTCTATATATATACATGCATATATACATACATACATACATACATACGTACTATATATATATATATATATATATATATATATATCATCTGCCCTTGTACTAATAATAAATAAATTTAATATTTTTATATATTATATATGTATAAATTAAAAGGTAATTAATTTTTTCTTTAAATTTTCTTTTCATTTTAAGCACAATATATTAAAGTCTGATTAAGTCCAAACATGATCCGAGTCTAATATATTGGACACAATAATTAATTTCATATAAATTGCAAATAAAAAACAAAAATATCCTTACAAAAAGCTAGTTATATGCTCTGTTTCACCAATTACTAGATGTGCTTTCTTTATCAAAAATAGGATGTGCCTAAATCAAAACCATTATTATTTATTATATGGAACAAATAGAAGCCATCACAACCAATAATAGAAACAAAATAAAATCAGATTTCACACGGATGTCTGGTGAAATAAAGTTCATATCTTATGTGTCGGCCGGTGAGTTAAAAAAAAAAAAAGTGTTTATGTAAATATGGTCAATATCGGCATACCTCATTAGTTCTTATCGTTTGATAGTTTGAAATCGATATATCTTAAAAAAGGGTGAAGTTCATGGAGAGAGAATAAGAGAGAATACAAGTCCGAATCTTTTGCTGCCCACAAATATCTCCTCAAGAATGACAATTGAGATATTCCCCATTTGTGACTGTAGTGCCTTGTGGATGGTAGATCCAGACTTTAATTTTTCTATGTAAGTCAATTTTATGTTTTTTTTTTTATGTAAAAAGTATTAAAAAGAGTAACCGGCATATGTAAATATGCCATGGGGTATGTGGAAATATCAAATATGTCAATTTCCACATAGCCCATTAGTTATGACTTATGACCGTTTGATAGCTTGAGATCTGGACATATTCTTAAAAGGATGAAGTTTATGGAGTTGTTTTTGGATGAACAAACAAATCCCGTGGTCACAACTCTGAATCTTCCTAATTAGGTCAATAAATATTTAGAAAAACTAACTTTCTATTCTTTATTTTATGTTTTTTTAATCAAAAAGTTACATTTCTTCTAATTTGTGAATGGTTTCACTTTTTGACTTCGGATTGGAATTTACTTAAAATCTCCACCAGGTGGTAGAAGTAGTAATATTCTTACCTTGCTGTTTGACGAAAGTCTGAAGAAATTTCGGAAATTGTTATTTATTTGGGCTACGTTTGTTTGGTGTGGAAAATCTAATCGGGGTAAATTTTATACGCCGATTTTACTAGCGTTTGGTAAACATGTAATTTTACATTAGAATTGATGTAAAATTACATTTTAATTTAAATTTACATCAAGAATTGATGTAATAAATACATCGATATTTTATTACATCATCCGCTCGCTCCATCTCTGTCTTCAACATTAAAATATCGATATTTTATTACATCGACATTTTAATTATCGATGTATTTATTACATCATCCGCTCTATCTCTCTCGCTCTCTCTCTCTCTCTTCTCCTCTCTTCTCTTCTCCTTCTCTCTCGCTCACTCTCTCTCTCTTCTCCTTCTCTCTTCTTCTTCTTCTCCTTCTCTCTCTCACTCGCTCTCTCTCTCTTCTCCTTCTCTCTTCTTCTTCTTCACCTTCTCTCGCTCGCTCTCTCTCTTTTCCTTCTCTCTTCTTCTCCGGTTCCCCCCCCTTTTTCTCTTTCCACCACCGCCACCTGCCTCGATGTTTTCTCCGGTCTCCACTACACCCTGACGCCCTTCTCATTGAACTCTTCAGTCTTCACTCACCCTTGAGAGGAGACCCTCACTCATTCCCACTCGTTCCTCCTCTTCTCCCCTCCCTGAGGCAGAGAGTTTAATAGAATAAAACCAGCCACAAGAAAGTTTTAGCTTTTCTTCTTCTTCATTCATGCTTTGTTTCTCACAAAACCAGGGCATAGAACGTTTCACAGTTCCCTTCTTCCTATTAATCATCTCCATTGTTTCTTTTGCAGTTAAAAAAGGCTAATGACCTTCCTTCGGCAGTGAATGTGGTTCAGCTTCTCAAGCAACGGACTGTTACCTGTTATATTGGTTGCCTCGCCGTCTCCGGTGACCTACTCTATGCCGCCTTGGGTTTCATTAAGTCTCGCTTTTTCGGAAAAGGAAGGTCTTCACTGCTCACTAGGACTCTAAGATCCGAGTCTGGCACCTAACCCCGACCAAACAACATCAACTCGTGGCAATGACATCTACCGAAGAACTACGTCCGCGTCAGACGTCACAAGATACGGGTATGGATTGAACACGCTGACGCTGTCTCTGGCCTCCCCGTCAGCAATGGTTTAATCTACTCCATTTCCTAGGGCAAGTGCTTGAAAGTATGGCGGGTGTCGGATATCCGTTGCTTGGAGTCCATGAAACCCAAGGCAGATCTCCGCTACAACCAGGCGGAGAGAAGCAGTTGTTCATTCTCTCTCTCTTCTTCTCCTCCTTTTCTTCTTCTTCTTCTTCCCTTGCTTCCCTATTCCTCTATAGATCGTCTTTTCCTCCTTTACACCATCTCTCGCTGCAACAAACCAGAAAACATAATCTCCATTTACGTTGACGTAACCAAATAGGACGAGTGTAAATCGGCACAATGGCCGGTCCGTATTTTACACTCTTACCGAACCATTGTGTCTCAACTCCATCGGTGTAAAAGAGCATTTATACGGGAAACAAATGCAGCTTTATTTTTATTTGCTGCAAGGAAATTGTTATTAATAAAAGGGAAAAGAAGAGAAATATGCAATAGTCCTCATAGTGGTACTTCTGTAGTTCAAAGAATGACCCAATATTAGGGCTGAAAGTTGGGTCAAGTTAGGTCGGGTTGAGGCCAACCCTAGTTCAATCGTAAGTTTTAAACCCCCAATCCTAACCCTAATCCAATTCGACCTTTCCAACCCTAACCCTAACTAAAATCCTTTAACCATAATTCAACCCAATCTAACCCAAAGTCAACTTTGGGTTGGGCCCAACCCAATTTTCTTCTCATCCCTTAAAATCTCGTAGAATTTCTTAATCTTAGATCTTAACTAAATTTCACTACATACATGCATGACCCCATACTAAGTACGTGTTCATGATCTGCATTTTTTCATTTTTTAAATATTTTATATTATAAACTTTGAACTGTGTATTTGTGGTACTTTTAATGGGTCCCACCATGTATGCTTCTTATTCGATTGAACATGCATCTATTAATTTAAATATTTTGAAAGAGTGATTTGAATTTTGAATTTATTTGAAAATGTAACTAACCACTTCTAAAATACTGTTTTTTAGAAAATTAGAGCCCCATGTGTCTAAATGGGGGAGGCTTCAGCCTGACTACCTTCCTTTAATATATAGATAACATATATTAATCCTATGTTTTATTAGTATTTGTTTGTTAATATTTTTATTGGTTCTTTAAGTACAATATTCAGAAAAAAAAATGTTTGAAATGACTATAGTTTATTATGATGCCTTATAATAGATCTTTTATGGGCAGCAAGCTATGTGTGGCAAAGAACAAAGAGGAGATAAAGAATAAAATATTCAGAAAACATAAAATATGTTATAAAGGTTTTAGTATTTCCAATTAGGATTAAGTGAAGTGATTATCTTAAATGAAATAAATGATAGTGTGTGGTGGTGGCTATACAACTATCATGCATCTAAATAAATGATAGTGTATGGGTTGGGTTGGGTTGCCCGAAGCGTCAATCCTAACCCAACTCAAAGTAAAGTTGGGTTCATAAACCTTAACTCTAACCTGAGCATTAACTTGACCCAACCCAACCTGACTTTTTCGAGTTGGGTTTGGGCTAACCTGACCCAAGTTTCAGCCTTACCCAATATTGCAAGTGGTTATTCCAATTGAACAAGGGACTACAAATCCAAATACAGTTCCAAACTCGTTATTTGAATCAATGTTTTCAACCCGTCGTTTACTTGGCTGGTTGAACCGTTTGAATTGTCACTCAGCCAGGATTACGGGTTTGGTTCAGTTAAGACCCGCTAGATGGTAAAAAATTGTTGACTTGGTCAATAATTGTTTGACCTATCTAGTTTGACCATTGACCCATCCAACCCTGTGACTGGGTTATGGGTTGTGTACTCAATGTATACAAACTTTCAGAGGCCATAACATTGCACTCCGATGTCCTATTGGGGTGATTTTTTTTGGGTCTTTTCAATATCTATGCATCCCAATGGCTGAAAGCGCCTTGTGCCGCTATTTTCACGAAAAAACCCTTTTTGCCTCAAATTGCAATTTTTAATATTTTTAAATAAAAAAAAAAACTAAATTAAAAAACATAAATTAAATATAAAATAATAAATATAACATATCTAGAACATATTTATTGCTAAAATATATATTTACAGACACACACACACACACAAAAAAAAAAAAAAAATATATATATATATATATATATATATATATATATATATATATATATATATAGCACGGTCTGAACCGTTCGACTTGGCTAGTTGAACTGGTGACTTGCAACCCAGAGGCAAAAATGGTTCGACCTCTGGGTCGGTTTTAAAACATCAATACATTGGATACATGAAAACTTTCAAAGGCCATAACTTTGCACTCCAATGTCTAATTGGGGTGTTTTCTTTTTCTTTTTTTTTTATTTTGGGTAACTTTTCAAGATCTATGCATCCCAAGGGCATTAGGTGCCTTGCCCCACTATTTTTTGTGAAAAAAATCCCTTTTTTGGCCTCAAATTGCAATTTTAATATTTTTTATAAATAAAAAATTAAAAACTAAATAAAAAACATATATTAAATATAAAATAATACATCTAACATATCTAAAACATATTTATACATTATTTATCGCTAAAATGTATATTTATACACATATATACATACACACACATAGGGGTGAGCATTATTTGGTTAAAACCGAAAAAACTGAACCAAAAATTTTGGTTTTGGTTTTTTTGGTTTTGGGTTATTTTGGTTTTGTAAAATTTCAGTTTTGATTTTGGTTTTCAGGTTTAGAAATTAGTTAACCAAAAAACCGAATTAACCAAACTTTATTATCTATAATATATATCAACATATAATACATATATAATATGTATAAAATATATTATATTGTATTTTATTATGTATTAAAATATATAATTTATCATATACATTGTATAATATATAATATATTAAAATATACACTACAATATATATTAAGGTATATATAGTGTTGAAATTCAGTTTGTTTATATATATATATATATATATATACATACATACGCACATACTTAATACATATATATGCTGACATGGTACAGTCTGAACCAGTCGAACCGGTGACTTATGACCTGGAGGCAAAAATGGTTCGGCCTCCAAGTCGGTTTTTAAAACATTGCTTTGAATTTGGATGGAATTATTGGTTTACTCCCACCCATGAAAAGTAGTGACACCTAGGTCAAAAGAACTTCTAACAAGTCAGAACTTGAGAACCGACAACAACATTCTTAAAAAACCGTGTTGGTGGTAGTAATGTCATGGGTCAGTCACACACACATGACACACATAGCGATGCAAACAGATCGGATTGGATTCAAATCAAGGTATATTCGAATCCGATCTGGCACTGTTCATGTTAGATCCGACCCAAAGATCTTATCGGAACTGATAGGACTTGATTTGAATTCGAATCCTATCGGGTCGGATCTTCGGATCTGATTCAATTCAACTTATTTTCTTTAAAGATTAATAAACTATTAAAAGAAAAAATAAAACATACTAATTTAAATAAAGTAAAAATAAAAAATACAAGTATTTATTTAATTATTTTCACCATATATATACATGTTTTTTTTTTGTAAAAAAACAACACAACAAATTTATAAATAAATAAATAACATATATACATGTATTATATATTTATATTTATAAATATTTAATATATATCAAATCGGATAGGAGTGATCTGAATCTGATTCGATTTCTGATCGGATCCTATTATATGACCTGATTTGACCCAAAGATCCGAACAGGGGGTGATCCGAATTCGATCAAATAGGATCAGATCTCGTATCAAATCGGATCACGATCCAATCCATTTGCACCCCTAATACACCCTAATTAACTGGGCCTCTTATTCTATGATAGAAAGAGAAGGGATAAAAAACTGGATCCCACTTAAGAATCAACTTCCCACCAAGGAATCCGATCCATCACACTATTGTGTGTACTACATGCAATTTTGGGAGCTTCCAAAGTTCTTTAACAAATGTTTTTGGTATTTGGGAGATTGAAATGCATTAATTTTTAGGGGTGCAAATGGATTAGATTATGATCCAATCCTATTTTTGTTGGATTCAGATAATCTTTTGTCAAATTTTCGGATCAAATTGAATAATGAAATCAGATTGAAAATTGGATCAAATTTGAATCACCCTTTATTCGACCCAATCTGATACACACAAATATATAATTTATTAAAAATTTTGGGCATTAAGTTATAAATTATATATATATATATAATTTATATAGTAAATATTATTTATAAGTATTCATTATAAATTATAATTTTTTTCTTTTAATAATTTAATAAAAATTTTGGGCATTAAATCAGATCAAACCAGATTTGGATATCCAACATCCTTAAAAGATTAGAATTTGAATCACCAATTTTGAGATCTGATCAAATCTTTGGATTGAATTGGATCTGCGATATGTGCTATTGGACTGGATTTGAATATACCCTAGTTTGAACCCAACCCAATCTGTTTACATCCCTATTAATTTCTTTGAAAGGAGAAAGGCAAAGTATACGTGATACAGGCAAATGCACCAAGTAACAAACCATGATGAGCCATTGCACTATCTCAAGCTGATTTGCGTCACATCCAGTCTTCATAAGTGAGAAGGTGGTGATGGGACCCTTCTCCTAATGTGAGCAACCAAATCAATTTTCTCGGTATATGAGTATTGAATTAGGGCCTGTTCATTTGCTCTGAAGTCTAACATCTGAAAGTGCAATAATTACATTAAGAGATATATTGGTATTGGTGAATTTTTCTTTTCTATGAACTTTGAATGCGGATTCCTCTTAAGAGATAAGAGTTAAGAGAAAACGAACATGCTCTTAGGTTATGAAGTTGAGGTAGTTACAATAAAAAAAGGGGAAAATTACACTTTAGTACCCTAAACTTTGTGGGTAGTGTCAAGTTAGTATCCGAACTTTCAAAAAGTGTCAAGTTGGTCCTATCATTAACCGACCATCGGTTATTTGTTGAAGATGTCAAAACTACCCTTCAAAAGAAGACATTGTTCATTGTCTTTTACTTTGAGACTGAACCGGTTGAGGTGTTTGAGATTCTAGACTAATGAAACCATTGTTTTCTACCTTTAAATCTGAAACACATTATTGTCTAGTTATTTCTTTGCTTTCAGTTATCGCTTTCTTCTATCATATTTCATGTTTTTTCTCTCTTTTTCTTTGAAAATAACCGGTTCAGTTTCAAGGTAGAAGACAATGAATAGTGCCTTCTTTTAAAGGGTAGTTTTGACATTTTCAACAAATAACTAACTGTCAATTAACTGCAGGGAACAATTTGACATTTTTTGAAAGTTTAGATATTGTAGTGACATTTGAAAGTTCGGGTACTAACTTAACACTACCCCCAAAGTTCAGGATACTAAAGTGGAATTTTCCGATGCAACGTTTCTGATATTCCAGATTCCCGGGCAAATCCTTTTTTTTTCCTCACCTTGGAAATTGGAATGTACTGTACCGTGTAAATTACCTAATTTAGGGATTTGTATCTGAAAGATATTGGCCTTGACCTTGAGAGGACAACCACAGGCACAGCTGCCCAGTGCCCAGACAAAGATGATTGGAAAAAGTAAGATAAAAGGTTTTTGGTTTGCATTAAAAATCACGGGACGGGGAGATCCATGTGCAGGTAGGGGGGGGGGGTCGTGAGTCCCATCCCCCAAACATTGAGATCCTGCCTTGATTTGTTTTGCTTTTGCTGAGAAAGAAAATTGATGATCTATAGTCAACGATACATTTAACAATCCCGAATGGTTAATGAAGTTCACCCTCCTGGATGTACAGTACAGACTACAGAGAAAGAGATCTAAAGAGAACAGTAACATGCAATCACTCATGTACCATCAATATCATACAGGTAAGGTCAACTGCTAGTAGTTGAGAATTGGATATTCATAATCCAAGGACTTGATGAATCTAATAGAACATAATGGTGGGACAAGATTCTCGATTCTTGTAGTTGACCCCCAGTAGTTAGAATTAAAGTTGAGTTAAACAGAGGCATTGGATAGCAGTTGGATCTGAATTTGATCCGGGGCTACAAATGGATCTATTTAGAGGCTGTCTAGATTAATCAAAGTATGCCTAAGTGGATCTGGTTAACTGTGATGCATTGATGGCCCTCTTAATTACCAATTAGGGTTGCAACTTGGGCTGGATTAGCCCAGATCCAATCTGAACCCTAATACCAAAAAAGTCAGGTTGGTTTGAAAAAATATCTGAACCCTGAATATCATTCTTCCAAGCCTTTCATTTCAAAGTTTCAGAACTCTTAGTCCAAAGGGAGGAGACAGTGACCCTTAAATTGAGCTGCGTATGAGACATCCCTCTTGCAAGAGGCAGGGTTTCACGCCCATGTATTGGCAGGTTATTTATGATGAGAAATGCTAGACTGGTTTACACTAGTCTAGGTTGTCTTCCTCACCCACATTCCAAGCAATGTACCAAGCAGCCTCTGACTGTGACAGATTTGAAGCTTAACTGGTCTTATCTATCAACCACATAAATGTTGACTGAGGAAGTCTATTAGAAGAGCCAAGTAAAAGGATGTTCAAACATTGGACGGTCTGAAATGGCTGGTGTAAATATTATTCAACCATGATTCATGTATGCCAAAAAACTAAAGCTTAAGAACCACTCTTACTATCTACATCCAAGGAATGCTTACTGGTTATAAATATTTCTACTGTGCTTTCCTTGTTTCTAATCACTGTTTGCTGCTACTGCCAATGCCAAACAAGAATTCCTCTAAAATCGTAGAAGCTTTCATTGATTCATTCTTGCCAGATTCCATGCTTAAAGCAGGGGGACCATTGTGTCGTCTCTCCATCATTTCAGACTCATATTTCGCTGCAAATGCTAATGTGGACAAGAGTGCCTTTTGAGCAGAGTTTGGCGTGTTCTTGTTATTACCATCTAGTAATGGGTTTGATTGGTATTTAGAAAGTGGACATGCTGGTACCCTCAGTAACATGTCATTGGAGCTTTCATGCTTGTTTGTTGCACTTTCAATTCCATCATCCCTTTTTGAAGGCAAGATATCTCGTTGCTGCTTACTGAAATCACTTGATGATGCCTTTCCAATTGATAGAAAGCTTATCCCTTTGGGTGTTACTGCATGTTGAGTCGTCCTATGCATCACATTCAAGCTCTGGTGCTTCTCTGGTGCAACTTGGTTCTCCCAATTCCATATCTTAGCATCACCAATCCTCTTGGAAGGTGGATCACCTTCTTGATTCCTACTGGAACCATCTGATGGTGTTTTCCCAACTGATAGAAAGTGTATTCCTTCAGGTGCCAGCGCAAGTGGTTTTGGATTCCTCTCCACAATGTTTTTCTGTGTATTCCTTTGAAGGAGAGTCCTCTTGGAGGAAGGCAGCCCTAGGTTTGTTTTTCCACCCATATCATTAAGGGAGTGATGAGAGGTACTCTTGATGTTCAGTTGCTTCTTTGAATTTGTATCAGGCGGCAGATGTGTAGGCTCTGACTGTGTTTTGTCGACTTTGGACAATGACAGAACTTCTTTTGGGGGCACCTGGGGTGAATAAAATCATTTGGCACAGTTATATTCAAAGCAATGTGAGAAAGAGTGAACTTGGTAGGTATAGAAGGTTAAGTTAAAAGAGAGACAGCAAGAGTCAAGAAAATTAGATATCTTTACTTAAAAGTATCTGCAGGATAAAATCTCTAACCAAAACTAGTAGCAACTTATTTAGTAGAGGAAGTACCTTGTGTGAAAACATGCATTTATCTCCTCTGATGCAAGAACCTCTGGACACGTAATTGTTACATGGATACTTGGAAAGCTCATGATCAAAAGGACACTCATCCCCTTTCAAGCATGAGTTGCGTGCAAAATAACTGCATGGCTGCAATAGGCAAATGAATTAGAAATAGAGAGAAAATACTGATATAGTAACCCTTCAATGAGAATAATAACCAAGAAGCAGGCAGCAGGTTTTAAGAATGTATATTGCAGGGCATAAACAATGCAATATATAGTAAAATGTTGGAAGAAATTGTTCACCAATGAAACAGAAGAGAAGGGGGAAATTATCTTCAGCATTTGTCCATCTTCATTTTATGTTGTTCAAGACTGTTTCAGGGTATGAATCATACTAATTACAGCAGTCTTTAAATGATCAAGCATCTCTTTCCATCTTTTTTGTTTCCTTGTGGTAGTAAACAGGAAATAAAGGGAAATAAAACATGAGGCATCTCAGCCTCAACAATTATGAATCATCTTGAGATACTTTTCTGAATCAGATTATATCATGCAAGCAGTATGATACCTATACCATAGTCAAAATCCAGGTAGATCACAATTTCAAGTGTTTTTCACTTGAAACATGATACTCAATATTTTTGAGATTCAACCTCCTCAAAAATGGTTTATGATTTGAGCTAATCAATATTTATCAGGTGAACCTAACAACCAAGAGATGAGAATTATCTGTCCTTTTAGGAGGAACCTGAATAGAGAATATGTTCTTTACATTCATCTAGCACAACACATCACTGCAACTCTCCAAGCAATGGATCTAGATCTTATTTTTAGTTGAAATAATTCTACCTACCAATCTCATTTTTTTTGATAAATTACCTACCAATCTCATTTGCACATGGATAATCACATCATGACTCCCCATGTGAACTGGGCAGAGTTACACACTACTCCAGGTTTAAGAGTGCACTGTGCAGACATTGATTGCTCCCATTCTGTCTTCAAATCGTCACTAATTGCATTCCACAAAGGAGCTATGACTTGCCTACTTGTGCCCCATATTTTTCTTTTCTTTTCTTTTCTTTTTCTGACCAGATGAAAGAGGATTTTTGGCACATCCCACCGGAACACTGAGTCACCCCTCAGGTCTACCTGGAAATTTTACAACTAGGTAAAATATGTACTACCATCAGATCACTTTAACTGAACACTTTCTTCAATCTTTACTGCCTCATGAATCCTAACTGATAATTTGACACCTGGGTTTACCCTTACCACTGAGTTCACAGGCAGCCAATATATGTCAAAGATTAATCAGGAAGATGAAGTCACTTATGTTCTGTCTGCAAAAGCTTAAGTTCATTAGGTAAAAATAAAGGTTGGTCAATGATTTATTTTATTTTATTTATTTATTTATTTTCATTGGATAACTACTTACAGCTAATTAACCCCACTGAAAATTTGCAACTTCACATACCTATTTGAAGCAAAACGAAAGCAAAGCGTATGCAAGGGTACTCCCATCCATTCTTGCATATGAATTCAGAAATACAAAACCATGCCATGTACTTAAAATCTATGATTGCAAATCCAATCCAACAATCTATGCTGTAACATCTTAAAAACCTTTCATTAGTGATCAGAAAATAACTAAAAAACCAATGAACAAGCTCAAGTGAGTCATGAGAAATTATTGCCAAACATATTGATCAATGATTACACAAAAGGATACCTTTTATCAGATGGGAACATTTAGACAAGTCACCCTACCTGCGATTTTGTTAGAGGAATTATATCATGTGAAAATCTGCAGAGATCACCCTGACAAATAAGTAGACATGTATTAGATATCATGGAGGAAAGATTCCAAAGGAAATGGACACAATGATATGAAAAGAGCACAATGAATGCATGCCAACAAAAAAAAAATTGTTTTCTGCAACCCAGTCAATTTTGGTTCTGACACAGCAATGTTGCAAAGAACACTTGCTCAAAGTCAATTGCAGAAGAGCTTTCATGCCATGGATTATGGATGAAAGGGTGATGACATGGGACACAATGGGACAGTGTGACCACATAGGATTAAACCATATGAAGGGTCCACAATTAACCCAAGACCACTTATTGTTTTTAACCCTAATAGCACCATAACCACTTCCATGTGTTCTAAGTGGGGCTCATCTACTGCCAGCCCCCACCTAAGGCATATCTAAGCCCACAGATGTCATTTGCAACATTACTCTTCAACAAAAATGTATCAGAAAGTTCCAACTAGTCAAATGCTCAGAAAAGGTTATAATAGGAGTTAAGAAGCTTATAGAGCAATATTATAAGGCTCACTGTTGGTCAAAATAATGTAGTACAATCGCAATTCTCTGGTTGCTCAACATTCTTGGATTGGTACACATAAAAATGCTGCTTTCTTATTCTTAGAAAGGCCTCTTCCAGACACTACGTCTCAGTTACTGAAGGGGACCAGCAACCCATTAGGTAGAGCAAGAGGTTAGGTGAGGTTCATTGGAACTAATCCATTTGCTCAATGACATTATGCTGCCCTTGTCTTCATGCAGTAATTTTGTTAATAGATGCCGAGGGAAGAGAATGGAACTGCCAATGAGCTGGCCTAGTCCAGGGATATGAGAATATTGTGTGGACCCTCCTCAACTGTCTGTAGATCTTGTACAGATTAAGAATGGGCTGATGTACTATTTCTTTTGTTTAAATCCCAACTCGTGCTTCATTAGATGGTTTTGATTATTTCTAAAACAATGCAGTATATTTTCTGTCTCCTTGAAAGAAATTAGAAAACAAGGCTTCCTCGAGTTTATGCCTGCAGCCATTTTATGCACAGTTGGGACTGAGAAACAGAAGAATCTTTCAAAACAAGGCTTCTAATATATATTGCTTGATTGCCTTTGCTTTTGGCAAGCTCACCTCTTGGGTGGCTGTGGCCAAGGGCCTTCAAGCTTCTGTTCTTTGTTCTCAGTTGAGATCCAGGGACTTCCTCGAGTTATGATGTATTGTGGGAGGTTTAGTGTGTTTGGCTCCTGACCTTGGGGGCCTTGGTTGTAATCTGTTTTTTTTTTTTTTTTTTTTTTTTTTTTTTTTCAGGTGTTTCTTGAATAAAATTTTACCTTGCTTCCCCCCCCCCCCCCCCAAAAAAAAAAAAAAAGAAATTAGAAAACAAAGAAACAAAACAACTAGAAAGGTACAGTCAATGAGAAACTGTAATGAGACCACAACCACCAATTTGAATGAACACATAATAACAATGGGTTGTCCCCAAATCACCACCATAAAATAACAGACCATCCATTTCTCTGAAATAACCTAAATTTTAATCAATTTAGTCTGGTGCTGCCAAAATTGACAGACTGAGATTCAAGCAATTAAACTTTTCATATGACAGTCCATAATTCCCACCAATCTAATTATGGACTGCCAAAATTGACAGTCCATAATTCCCACCAATCTAATCTATATATATATATATATATATATATATATCTATATATATAACTTGTACAAATCTTTCCATTTTCCAATTCGATCCAAAGCCGACCTAAAATACTAGAAAACCAAACAACTCGGGTCGAGTTGATTGGGTTGGTTGGTTTCATCAGTTTGATGAATAAACCTAACTGAAATTAATTATTGTTATTTTTATATTATAAAATATTTATTAAAAGTAGTATATAAAATATGAATAATTATTAATTATTTAAAAAGTTGAAAATATAAAACAATTGTATAGAGTTCACATTTGTGCCCCACAACGTCCCATAGCATATCCCCGTCATTTATTGGGAACATCTCCTAATGATGACATCATCGATTCTGGTACTATCATCGGGAGATGTTCCCAATACACGGTGGAGATGTGTTGTGGAACATTGTGGGGCACCCCCTTGTGGGGCACAGATGTGAACTCTACTCTTATGTGTTTCTATTAGGGTCATTTACTATAACACACCTTATAGTTTTACATATTTACTTAAACCTACATTATAGTTTTCATTTTGCTAAAACATCCCATATATTTTACAACTTATTTAATCAACCTTTCATTAAGGAGTGTTTGTTTTGCCATTTGGCCCATGATTTTTTATTCAAAAAATACCCTTTAACACTTTTTTTGCACATAAAAGAAAATTGACCAAATATAGCCAATAGAGTGGTTGCCCGCAAGGTTCAAAGTATCGATACGTATCGGCCCATATCGGCTAATACGTATCGTGCCGATGGCTTCCCGATACGCCCTTGCAAGGGGTGTATCGGGGTTCTGACCGGTTCAGGGGGTGGAGGAGCCTTAAACTAGCCCCCCTGAACCGGTTTTGAAAAAAAGGCAAAAAAACACTATCGATATCACCCAATACGCCCCTACCGGCGTATCAGGTGTATCAATATTTTGAACCTTGGTTACCCATGTCTTATTAAGGGAAAAAATGGTAATTTAATTTTTATTTTCTTTTAATTAAATTTATTTAAGTGAGCATTAGGGTCAACACTATCATTTTCCATTGTCATCTAATGGAAGATTGATTAAATCCATTGCAAATTATAAGTGGTGTTTTAGTAAAATGCTAACTATAGGGTGGATTTTAGTAAATCCATGAAACTATAAGGGTATTTGAATAAATGACCATTTCTATTATTTAGCTTTGGCTTAATAAATCCTGTGCATCGCATGGGTCCCCGCTAGTATATATTAAAGCTAAGCCCTAAGATGGCTTCCTCATCAGACAAGTAGTCATCCCTCCTTTCAGAAAAGAAATATCTTTCTGAGAGCAATTTTAATGGATTGGTAGTTACCACCACTTCAGAAAAACTAGGAGTAGTTACTTCCACTCTCAAGAAGTACTCACTTCAAATGGTGTGAGGCCCATATCAATAATGACCATCCTTTCTAATTGAACTTTATTATAATATAAATCCGAGTGGTGTAGGAACCAACTAATTGAAATTTCACTCAAGTTGAAGTAAATTTTTAAACATATACTCCTCCCAAGACCCCAAATAACTCAGACCAACATTGGATAATAGGTATCCTAACTCAAATAAAAGACCCAATACAAAAACTTTCAGTTTTAACAAAAAAAGGGCTTTGAATACCTGGTGTGAGCTAGATAAAGTGGGATGTTATTTACAAATAAAACCTGGTTTAATCTCTTAAATCAAATAAAAAAAAACCTAACCTAAATTTACCATATGGATAATGGGTGCCAGACAAAAATATGTCAGAATAGTTGCTCTGTACTAAGTATGCGGTGGTCATTATCTATTATCTATGTAGAACAGATAACAGAGTAGGATTTGTGCCTAGTGCACCCTAGAGAAAAGATATATAGGGTGTTATACCTCCTATTAGGGGTGATTATAGACTGGACCAGTCCATGCTTAGCACCTATGATAAGGGTCATAGCTTTGGCCTGGGCCTGACCTGGCTTGGCCTGGTCTGCACTGTACCCCAGGCCCAGGCTTCTGACCTACAACCTTAAACACAATCTATATTTGACAACAGGAACATATTGTATTCATTTTCATTACAAGATGAAATCCATAATGTCCAAAAAATACAGCAGGGGCACTAAAAAACAGCAATTAGCCAACCACACACAAAAGAAGACACCTTAAGCAAGCAAATTACAATCAATCCCAAGTTCCAGAATATAAAGTGTAAGAGACTCCTATGTGGGCTGCTGCTTTCTTGGGTCTATGACAGCGGACTTTGAAATTAGATGGTCAAATCCAATGACACTCCCGAGTTTAATCTCATCTTTGATACATGTGAGCAACTGTTATTTCCATGAGAAATAATCATCTTAACTCACTAAAATGATAATTGTTTCTGTTAGAATGCTCGAGTCAGGGGTATTTTGGTCATTCTGCTTTATCTTCTTGAAAGTGAAAAGTCTATTGTATCTGAGTTTAAGTTGTGTCCCATCTTCTATGAGGGACAAAATAGTCTTTCTTGTAACTCTAAGTTTTTTGAATAAATTCAAGTGGATCGGCTAGGAGAGGTGTGATTTTACATTCTTTCTTCTAGTCTGGTCGAATACTCTTCTTCTTCTTTCTCTTTTCTTTCTTCTTCTCTCCTTTGACCTAGAATCAACTAGGGTTTACTAACATGGTATCAGAGCAATAATGTCTCGTGTTCTCTCTTCTTGCTGCTGTCCTCTTCCTGGGTTCGCCGCCAGCTTCACAGTAGTTTTCATCCTTCAGCTGACCTGATTGGAGATTCGATAAAGGGCTGAAAAAGGAGTTGTTGTTTTGAAGGCATGGAGGTGAGAATGCCTCTGGTCGGTGCTGTGGTGGTCGTTGAAGTGGTACACTAGACCCTCTATTCAGTGTACGAAGAGGGCTGAACATAGACAGGTATGAACACTGCTGTCGTGTGCTCAAATAATGGACTGTGAATGCTATTTTGTGCTTCAAAAGTTAGTTGTTGTGGAGCTTGGTGAGACTGATACGCATATCAGTCATGTTCTCTTTTTTCTTGCTCATATGTGTGCTGAAAGAAGAGTCGTAGACTGCTGAAGTCCACGACAGCAGTGGCGTGGTGGTGGTTGTATTGTGGTGGCTGACATATTTATGATTCTAAATGCTTAAAGGTGAACTCCTAGACCTTGCGTGTAATCAGTTCTACAGTATGAAGAACAAGTGTTCGATGAAATGACTGAGTGATTTCAGCATTGGCGTGTTGATGGTAAATGGTCCTGTAGTGTGCAGTCAAGGTGTTTGATGTGTTGACTGAATGATTTCAGCCTTAGTGTGTAGTGTGTAATGTGCAGTTGAAGAAGTTGGAGTTGGTGGTATCATAAGTGAGATAAGTCTTGTGAAGTGTGTGAGGTTGTGGTGTATATTTGAAGGTGAAATAATTAAGATGGCTTCATTTGCAGATGGGAATGACAACAAAACAGGCATCATGCCTTCTTCAGATTATCTAAGTATTCAAATGACATCCATCAAGTTGAATGGTGACAATTATGTACCATGGGCAAAATCCGTGGAGGTGTTCTTGAAGGCCAAGAGGAAAGTAAAACATGTGAGAGAGGAGAAACCTCCCTCTGATTCCCCTGGGTTTAGTGACTGGGAACAAGAAGATGCACAGATAATGACGTGGCTTTGGAACAGCATGAGACCAAAGATTAGTGTGAACTTCATGTTCCTGGATACAGCCAAAGAAATCTGGGATCATGCTAAGAAGTTGTACTCTGGACAAGACAACACAACTAGGGTATATTAGTTGTACCAAGAATACTTCAATTTCAAGCAAGGGAGTCAAAGCTTAGAAGAGTACTATGCAAGTTTGAGGAACATCTGCAATGAGCTCAATGTGTATCACCCTCTAACATCAGATGTCCAGATCCAACAATATCAACGTGAACAACTTGATGTGACTAGGTTTCTTGTGGGCTTGAAGGCTGAGTATGAGCCTATCAAAGCACAGATATTGGGGGGATCCGCTCTCCCCTCACTTGAAGAAGTTTTTGCCCGTCTTAATAGGACATCCATTAAGTCGGTAGAACATTCTTCCTTCTCTAATAGATCTGGTTTGGTAGTGATTAAAGGGAGTGGTCGTGGAAGTAGAAGTGGTGGTGGCAGCAGTGGACCTCCAAGCAACCGTGGTGGATACATGTTTAATCGGGCTAGTGGCCGGACTGGAGGTCGAGAGTCAGGGGGAGGCCTTGGAAAAGGAAGGATTAATGCTCAGACAAAGTGTACACATTGTGGCTTAGAGGGGCACACAGTTAATTTCTGCTATGACTTGCGTGGTCCACCCAACACTTGGGCTCACCATGCTACGTCTAAGAGTAGTAGCACAATTACTGAAAGCCAGAAAACTGACCCAACCCCCTCCACATCTGCTTGTGCTTCTGGGCAGAAAATGGTGAGTGTACCACGTGCAGTATATGAGCAGTTCCTTCAAACATCTCTGCAGAACACCGTTACACTTGCCCATTCAGGTATGGCTTGCTTAGCTTCCAAAGCCTCACCCTGAATCATTGACTCCGGAGCCTCGGACCATATGTCTGGGACTCTTGACGTATTTTCTTCCCTTTCTTGCTCCTCCACATCTCAAACAGTTACACTTGCTAATGGTTCTACATCTCCTATCTGTGGTGTTGGTGATGTTGATCTCTTTTCATTGTCTTTAGCATCTGTTTTATATGTTTCTAAGTTCCCTTTTAACCTTATGTCTGTTAGCAGATTAACCAAGTCCCTTAATTGTTCTGTAACCTTCTATCCTTCTTCTTGTGTGTTTCAGGATCTCAAGACGGGGAGGAAGATTGGTGGAGGGCATGAAGCAGGTGGTTTATATTATCTTGATGGTGGTGGCCCCCCAGTGGCTTTTCAGTCGTCTCTTACTCCTCTCCAATGGCACTGCAGCCTTGGTCATTCCTCTCTCAAGGCTTTGAAGCTGATGGTTCCTTCCTTGAGTCATCTTTCATCATTAGATTGTGTCATGTCAGTTGGGAAAACATCATCGAGTCTCATTTAGTCCAAGAATTGATAGTCGTGTCTCAAGTCCTGCTTTAGTTCATTCTGATGTATGGGGTCCAGTTAAAGTGGTGTCATACAATGGGTATCAGTATTTTGTACTCTTTGTTGATGACTTTTCAAGGATGACATGGATCTATCTTATGAAAGACCGTAGTGAATTGTTCTCTATTTTTCAAAAATTTCATGCTGAAATACGCACTCAGTTTGGTGTTCATATGAAATACTTCGCTCCGATAATGCCAAAGAATACAACTCCTCACTATTTCAGCAATACCTAGAACATCATGGGATAATTCATCAAACTTCTTGTGCCTACACCCTGCAACAAAATGGTGTAGCTGAACGGAAAAAGACATATTCTTGAAACTGCTCGGTCCTTGATGATCAATATGAATGTCCCAAAGCATTTTTGGAGTGATGCTGTTCTTGCATCCTGTTTTCTGATAAATCGGATGCCCATGTCAATCCTTGGAAATCAATCCCCTTTCTCTGTGTTGTTTCCCACTTTGTCTCCATTTCCTCTCACCCCAAGAGTCTTTGGTTGTGTTTGTTTTGTTCAACACTTGGGGCCTGGAGTAGACAAACTAGATGCTCGAGCTACGAAGTGTATCTTTCTTGGCTACTCAAGGACTCAGAAAGGGTATAAGTGTTATAACCCAAAATCTCATAAATCGTTTGTGTGCTCTAATATCACATTCTTTGAATCAGTTCAATTTTTCTCAGATGCTGGGGTCTCTTCTTCTCCCTCTATGGTTCCTGTTCCTGTACCGGTTGTGGACACTCTTCCCGTAGCTCCTATTCCTACTACAGATGCACATCATATGCCTGTTACTACAGAGAGGCCGCCAATAAATCAAGTGTATACCCGCAGAAGTGCTTCGGCCCCTCCTCCACTTCAGCACCTGTCGACAAATCCTACTACTGCTCCTTCTCCCTCAGATCTTGACCTCCCTATTGCTCTGCGGAAAGGTAAACGTACTTGTACTTCTCATCCCATTTCAGACTATGTTTCCACTGCTCACCTTTCTGCTTCTCATTGCAAGTTTATATCATTACTCTCATCTGTTCCCATTCCCAAGACTGTACAGGAAGCCCTTACCTCCCCAGGGTGGTGGCAAGCCATGGAAGAAGAACTCTCTGCTCTACAACATAATCACATGTGGGAACTCACCACTCTTCCTCCTGGTAAGCACACTGTCGGGTGTAAATGGGTCTATACAGTGAAGTATCTTCCTGATCGCAGTGTGGAACAATTAAAGGCAAGGTTAGTGGCCAAGGGCTATTCTCAGTTATATGGTGTGGACTATATGGAGACATTCTCTCCTGTTGCTAAAATTGGTTCAGTTTGGGTGTTGATTTTATTAGTTGCTATGTATGATTGGCCTCTCGTACAACTTGACATAAAAAATGCCTTCCTACATGGTGATCTTGTTAAGGAGGTGTATATGGAGCAACCACCAGGGTTTGTTGCTCAGAAGGAGGCTGGTAAGGTGTGTAGGCTCAAAAAGGCAATCTATGGACTGAAACAATCTCCACGTGCATGGTTTGGCAGGTTCAGTGAAGTGGTGAAGGCCTTTGGGATGAAACAATGTCAGGTTGATCATTCTGTGTTCAGTTATAACTCAAAGGATGGGAAAAACTTGCTAGTCGTATATGTGGATGATATTGTCATAACTGGAAGTGACAACAATGGAATTGATAGGCTGAAGAAATTCTTACAGGACCACTTCAATACGAAAGATCTGGGGAAGCTGAAGTATTTCCTAGGAATAGAGGTTGCGAGGTCAAAACAGGGGATCAACCTATGTCAGAGAAAATATGTTCTTGATCTACTTGAAGAAACAGGGTTGTTAGGTGCTAAACCAGCAGAGACTCCTATGGAACTTGTTGAGCAGGAGAAGGAGAAGAAGAAAAGAAAAAAGAAGGAAGAAGAAGAAGAAGAAGAAGAAGAAGAAGCTATTGAGTTAAGGCCTCAAAACTGAACTGCTTCAGTCGAGTGAAGCATTGTATTTATACTATACTGGCCGTACAACACAATAGGACTACAAAATTACAAAAATACCCCTACGGGCACTAAACCTGTGTACAATACATATAATACACCTGTCAACACTCCCCCTCAAGTTGGAGCATAGATATCAATCATGCCCAACTTGTCACAGAGACCTTGGTGTCTGGAATGGTTTAGCCCTTTCGTAAAGATGTCTGCTAGTTGGTCTTCAGAGTTGTGCATACTTCGCCTGTGATGATTTTCTCTCTGATAAAGTGCTTGTCAACTTCAATGTGCTTTGTTCTATCATGTAGTACCGGATTGGCAGCGATACTTATAGCTGCCTTGTTGTCATAGAGTAGAGTCATGGGTTTATCTACTAGAAAACCCAACTCTCCCAATAGATTCTTTATCCACATACCTTCGGCTACTCCGTGTGCCATTGCACGGCACTCAGCTTCAGCACTGGATCTAGCTACCACGGTTTGCTTCTTACTCCTCCAAGTAACAAGGTTCCCTCCTACAAAGGTGCAGTAACCACTAGTAGACCTTATGTCACTTTGAGATCCAGCCCAATCCGCATCTGTGTAAATTTCAACTCTCAAATGTCCATGTTTTTGGAACAATAAGCCAACACCCAGGAACTTCTTAAGATACCGCAATATTCTCTCCGCTGCTTCTAGACGAGTGGACCTAGGTGCATGCATGAACTGGCTGAGGACACCAACAACATATGCTATGTCTGGACGAGTCATAGAGAGGTACAACAATCTCCCTACAAGCCTCTAAAATTGCTTCACATCCTTAAGAGGTTCACCTTGGCTGTCACTTAACTTATGATTGGGGTCAATGGGAGAGTCAGCTGGTTTAACCCCAATCTTTCCCATGTCCTTAAGCAAATCTAAGACATATTTCCTTTGGGAGATTAAGATACCATTTTTTGATCGAGCAACCTCAATTCCAAGGAAGAATTTGACGGGTCCTAGATCTTTCACTTCGAACTGAGTGGCAAGGAAGCCCTTCAAACTTTGAATTTCATCATTCCAATCACCAGTAACAATTATGTCATCCACATATACTATTAGGGCAGCCATTTTACCTTCTACTCTTTTTATAAACAGTGTGTGATCTAACTGACATTGCTTGTATCCCCTCTGCTGAACTACAGTATGAAATCTGCTGAACCAAGCTCTTGGTGATTGCTTCAGCCCATATAAAGACTTCTTCAACTTGCACACCTTTTGTTCACTTCCTTGAGCCAAAAAACCGGGGGGTTGAACCATATAAACTTCCTCTTCAAGGTCACCATTCAAGAAGGCATTCTTGATGTCGAGCTGAGGTAGATCCCAATTCAGATTTGCAGCGAGAGAAAATGACTCTAATAGAGTTCATTTTGGCAACAGGGGCAAAGGTTTTTGCATAATCAACCCCATATACTTGAGTAAAACCCTTTGCCACTAAACGAGCTTTATACCTCTCCACGGTTCCATCAGCCCCATGCTTAACAATAAACACCCATTTACATCCAACTGGATCCTTTCCCTTAGAGAGATCAACAAGTTCCCACGTGCCATTCTTATGAAGAGCCACAATTTCTTCCTTCAGGGCCTTCGTCCATTCTGGTATTGAGAGAGCTTCTGCCACATTCTTGGAAATAGAGATATTGTCAATGGAGTTAAGAAAAACACGAAATGAAGGTGAGATGTTCTCATAGGAAACAAAGTTGGAAATGGGGTGTTTAGTGGTGCATGACCTAACACCTTTCCTGTGGGAAATGGGAAGGTCAAGATCATTAGCAACAGGGAGGTTGGAAGTCAAGTTACCTGAGTTAGTATGATCTTCCCCCAAGGAATTTGATGGCATTTGAGGTACGGCTTTTGGATTCTCCACAGCTCTTGAACCTAGTTGGCCTTTACGGTGACGAGAAAAAACACGGAAAGGTGGAGGATCAAAAGGAGAAGGGGGAGAAGGAGAAGGAGTAGGAAGAGGAGGAAGTTGAACCAGTTTCTCCTCATGCCTACACTCCCCCTGAGGAGAAACAGGAAAGAATGGCTCATCCTCAAAGAAGGTAACATCCATGGAGACATAGAATTTCCAAGAAAAATGATCAAAGCAACGATACCCTTTTTGAGAGAATGAGTAGCCAAGAAATATGCACGGGATAGCACGAGAGTCCAATTTCCCCCGGGTGGGAGATAGGTTTTGGACAAAGCACCGACAACCAAAAACACAAGGAGGAATAGAAAGAAGAGGGGCCTTAGGAAAGAGAAGCTGATGTGGGGCTTTGTACTCTAACCAACGAGAGGGCATTCGGTTAATGAGGTATGTAGAACAAAGGACGGCCTCAAGCCAAAATCGTTTGGGAACATTCATGTGGAGTAGTAAACCCCGTGCCACTTCAAGAAGGTGTTGGTTCTTCGGTTCAGCCACACCATTTTGTTGTGGCGTGCGGGCACAAGAGCTCCGGTGAAGTGAGCCATGTGAAGCAAAGAACTCCGTGAGGTCACTATGAAAAAATTCTTTTGCATTGTCTGATTGAAATATTTGAATTTCGGTCTGAAATTGGGTGAAGACGATCCGCTGAAAATCTTGGATAATTTTTGGTACTTCCTCACGTGTTCGCATTGGATATACCCAAGTGTATCTGGAATAATCATCAATGAAGGTAATGAAGTACTTGTAGCCACTCTCAGAAGGTAAAGTAACAGGGCCCCACACATCAGAATGCACAATGTGAAAAGGAAACTCAGATTTACTATTTCTTTGAGGAAATTGAGTTCTACAATGCTTGCTTAACTGACATGTTTGACAAGAAAAATTAGAAATAGACACGGACTTACACAGTTCTGAGAAAACAACTTTCAAGGACTCAAAAGACAAATGACCCAGACGACAATGCCACAAATACATTTTACTCTTTTTTGAACTGATTCACAGACTCTGTAACATGAAGGCCAACCGTATTCTCCAGCATATAGAGTCCATCAACCATACGTCCCCTACCAATCGTCCTCCCCGAGGCCAGATCCTGAATCACACAATAGGAAGGGAAAAAAGTCACAGAACAGTTTAAGGAATTTGTAACACTACTGACTGAAAATAAATTCATAGGGAATTTGGAACATGAAGAACATTAGAAAGAGTAAGGCCGGGGGGAAGAGAGAGAGTTCCTTGACTAGCTATGGAAGTGTATGATCCATCAGCTAGTCTCACTTTATCTCTTCCGGAAAGAGGGTGATAAGTTTGAAAGTAAGAGGACATACCAGTCATGTGTTTTGACGCTCCCAAATCAATGATCCATGAAGAGTCAAGGTCGTGAGAAGCAACATGGAAAGCTGTGGCAGGATTACCTGATGTGGATGCAAAAGAGGTGGTGGGAGGAGCATCCATCTGGCGAATTGCTCTACCATAAAGCTCCAAATGGTCACGGAAGGAGTTTACAATATCCTCCCTTGGGTCAGATCCAGAGTAGCTATGTTGGCCATATGGTGTTCAAGTCACAGTAGCAGTGGAGGGCTGATTCTCCCGAGTAACCATATTGGCCATGTGGTGTTTCTTGGTACCTTGTTGCCCGGGTCTTCTAATTACATCTGAGCCTTGCTTCTTAGGTAAATCCTGAGCCCACCTTGGTTTCCCATGGAGATCCCAACAAGTATCTTTGGTGTGCCAGGGCTTCTGACAATTAGTGCACCACAATTTTTCCTTCTTCTGCTTTCTTCTGAAGATCCCCCCTCTTGGAAGAAGGTCCACCACTAGAAGAGGAACCCCCCTTTGCCGCCAACACAATTGCATCCCCTCTGGTGCTATTCATCAAGTTTCTTCTGCTTGCTTCAGACTGGACAAGAGCATAAACCTCCTGAATTGAAGGAAGGTCCTTAGAACTTAGAATTTGTACTCTGATGGATTCATAGATAGGATTGAGACCATGTAAAAAATCAAACACTCTTTGCTGTGAGACAAGTTTCTTATACAATTTTGCATATTCATCACACTTCCAATCAATATTCTGGTAATGGTCCAACTCCTTCCAAACAGTTGTCAAGTCAGAGTAATAAATTGATAAACTCCTCTCCCCCTGTTTACAAGTAGATGAAGCTGCTTGAAATTGATAAATCTTGGCATAGTGTTGGAGTTTAGAATATGTGGATTTTGCCTGTTCCCATATCTCATTTGCAGTTTCAACCCACATGAAGTTCTTCCTTATTTGCGGTTGCATGGAGATCAAAAGCCACAACATAACCATACTGTTCTCCTTATCCCATCTATCATGTTCTGCATTTCCAAAAGGTGGTTTTTTTATTCTTCCATTTATGTAGCCTATTTTTCCCCTTGCAGTTATGTATAGCTTGATCCCCCTTGACCACTCTAGGTAGTTTAACCCATCAAGAGGAACAACAGCCATAGGGAAGGATAGGTCACTGTTCCCACTCATTCCATTCAGCATTGTGGAGATTCTGGATGTAGTTGAATCTTCACTATTCATGATTCTAGGTTTAGAAGTACACAAAACCAGAGGCACACTGCCTTGCAGAGCTGCTATAGTCCACAACTAGGCACTTGCTGATTTTCGGTTTCATAGAGAACCAAGCACAAACACTGCAGCTGCAGTACTAGGTTGTATGACTTACACTGTGTAGGAGTCCACAGAACAATATACGAACTGCACTTGCAATATAACCAGGTCTGAATGACCTACAGTTTTACAACTTTAATACAGCTTCTCAGCTGAAAAAAAAACTCAGTAGGAACAACAATACGAGTGGTGGTTCACCACACCCAATTGGCTGATATCCACTTTCCAGGGCAGCCGAACAGTCACTTAGGGTCTAGGGTTGATCAACAGTCCCTCAGAGAGCTGAATAGAGCAACACACAATCGGAGGAAAAGGGACAGTCCCTACTCAGATTTTGAGACATTAACAGTCGTGCAAGAGGAGAACCATAAACAGAAAAAAATTCAGTTCAGTACCTAGGTCACCCGAACTGTGAATAGGCAGTACAGTCATGGACTAAAACTTCTCTTCAGGTCAGAACCTTCCTTCGTACATCTGGGATGGTTTTCTACAGTCTTCTTAGCTGAGCAACTCCAATTACCAACACCTAAGGCAGAAGGAAGAAAAAAAACTTGTAGCAAAACCCTTTTCTGCGCTAGGAAGTTGAACAGTTAGCTTTATTGTAGCAGAACCCTACTCAGTAGTGGAGACTAACCGCAACACTAGAGAATGCTTCCTCTTCCTTGTCTTCGAGCATCAGAACTATAGCTTCAATGCAACAGTGGAGAGAGACCTCAACTGGTGTTTTCTAGGCCTGGACGGTCCTGCTCTGATACCATGTTGAGCAGTCGAGTGAAGCATTGTATTTATACTATACTGGCCGTACAACACAATAGGACTACAAAAATACAAAAATACCCCTACGGGCACTAAACCTGTGTACAGTACATATAATACACCTGTCAACAGAACTCAATGCCAAGTTGAGTGTGGATGCAGGTGAAGAGTTTGATGATCTTGAAAGATACAGAAGGTTGGTGGAAAAGTTGAACTACCTGACCATTACCCGACCAGATATATCATTTGCTATGAGTGTGGTGAATCAGTTTATGCAACATCCCCGGGTTCCTCACTAGGAAGCTATTCTGAGAATTGTTAGGTACCTAAAGGGTGCTCCAGGTCGTGGTTTGTTATACCAAAATGAAGGAACTCTTGAGATAATAGGGTACACAGATGTTGACTGGGCTGGCTCTATATCAGACAGGAGATCAACCACAGGGTATTGTACCTTCCTGGGTGGCAATCTTGTAACTTGGAAGAGCAAGAAGCAAACAGTGGTGGCAAGAAGTAGTGTAGAAGCAGAGTGCAGGGCTATGACCCATACCACATGTGAACTAGTATGGCTGAAGAACTTACTACAGGAGATGGGATTCTCAATTGACAAACCCATGAAACTATACTGTATAACCAAGCTACTGTTCACATCTCATCCAATCCCGTTTTCCATGAAAGAACTAAACATATTGAGGTGGATTGTCACTTTGTGAGAGAGAAAGTGATAAGTGGGGTAATAACTACATCTCATGTGAGCTCAGGAAATTAGTGGGCAGATCTCTTCACAAAGGGATTGTCTCGGGGAAGAATAGATTACATTTGTAACAAGCTGGGACTATATGATATATACTCTCCAACTTGAGGGGGAGTGTTAGAATGTTGGAGTCAGGGGTATTTTGGTCATTCTGGTTTATCTTCTTGAAAGTGAAAGGTCTATTGTATCTGAGTTTAAGTTATGTGCCCCATCTTCTATGAGAGACAAAATAATCTTTCTTGTAACTCTAAGTTTTTTTGAATAAATTCAAGTGGGTCAGCTAGGAGAGGTGTGATTTTACATTCTCTCTTCTAGTCTGGTCGAATACTCTTCTTCTTCTTTCTCTTTTCTTTCTTCTTTCTTCTTCTCTACTTTGACCTAGAATCAACTAGGGTTTACTAACAGTTTCATCCAGAAGCCTTGTCTTCTCACATTCAACGATAATTCAAAAATCACAAAGCTCCAAACCAAAACATGAGCTTAACAATAGAGAAGGAACTTTATATATCTTTCACAGATTTAAGCTCTAATATATGATATAAACTGTATCAATGTGTTTATGTAATTAGAATACACAGAACTGCTATAGTTATTGGCATCAATTGCAATCTCTGACTACTAACCAAAAGGAACGCGTATCAGGAATTTGCTTCTAAGCAATTTTTTGCAAAAGCAAGCATAATTTAGAATGCTGCTAAAAATCAGGACAAAATGTGTATCTAATTTCCAAAATAATAGATTTTGGGGCATGGTACAACCTTCTGGCATCTTCCCTTTAAGTAGTGATTGCAATACTTGACAGTTTTTGGTTTCGAAATTGGCTGTATTTTCAACCTCTTAATCCCAAGAAGCTTGTTCTTTTCTGCACGTTTCTTTCTACTTCGAAGCTGCAAAACCAGATCACAGTGAATATATTAGATTTCCCATCAGGTGCCAAACACTTGTCAATTCAGTGACTTGTTAAATCTATTGGCAACAAAATGTGAGGAATCTCATACTTAGCTTCCAAAGCTCCACACTCTAACAAAGGCAATACCTTTTTCTTTGCTTTCTTTTCCTGAGTCAAAGGACCTCGCTTTCTCTTTTTGTCAGTTTTAACATCCTGTGCCCAATGAACAACACCAAGCTACTCTGGTTAAACAGGGCAAGAAAATTAGACCAAAAATAACACAGACAAGATGACCAATAAATAATAAAGTTCTCAATATAATTTGATTTTCCTTCTAATGCTGTCAAGTGTATGTATATTCAAGTGGATGCAACTATGGTTGGGTCCAGAGTATGTTTGATTTTTCCTTATGGGGGATGCATCTATAATTAGGTCCAGAGTATGTTTGGCACAAAAGGGCAAAAATTCTAGGATTGGCAGAAAACTTCAACACTTAAGGAATCTAGGGTTTTAGGTGGGATTTAGGTGCAATATTTGGAAGGATGACAGGATGTAAGAATATATAGGGGGAGACCAAATATGGGATGGATTAGTGATGGTTTGTCATAAAAAGACAAAAAATCAAGAATGAGAAATTTTCAAGTTTTGATGGAATTTAAAGAAAGGCTTACCTATATGTAGTCCTTTGAGAATGCGGAATGAATATCTTTTAATGAAAAACTATTGGCTGTTGATGGTAGTAATGGCTTCTTGAAGGATTAAAAGGAAAATAGAGAGTCAAAGGAGATAATTTTTTTTACTATATAATGTAATACCATACTGTACAGTTTCTCAATGTACAGGGGTGCCTTTCGTATTTTTTGATTATATATTGCAATACCATACTTTACAGTTTCCAAAAAGAAAAAAAAAGAAGAGATAGAAAATTTGAGATCACTAAACAGGGTTTTTAGACTCACTCTAGGGCATAGGAATCACCTACCACAATAGCATAACCTGTAAAATCTCAAATCAACTTCATTCATTCACCATATCCACATTTTTGCACTTCAGACATGTATATAGGGGGTGCACAGTCCTACTAGAACTAGGAAAGCCAAAATTGATAGACTTGCCAGTTGCCACCATCATAAGAAAATTAAATAACTCCTAAAATACTTAACCAATGAGTCTGAGATTTTAAATACAACTAAAATATGACTAGGCAAATCAAACCACTAGGCTGTACACCCCCAAATATAAAACAACCAAAATATCCCTGCTATCTAAAAATAACAAAACACATACAATTTCAGAAAAATCCATATTTGGCTCCTTATTCAGGGTATCTTCCATTCCTAATTTCTAAACCTTTGTCTAATGCATGGTCTTACCAAAGCTGCATTTAATGTACTTTATCCTTGTACTACTTATTTTAAGTGCTGGATTCCTAAAACATCCCTTCATGGATCTAGCTTTACATTGATTCTTCTATTAGCTCAAAATAGGATTCATATGTAATATAGTAATTACTTTGGAATTAGACAAGAGAAGATGACCAATGCTATTTTTACATAAAGCATCAGAGACTCACAATCTGATAAACAACTAAGTAAGTAAACATTTAAGTGAACAGAGTAGAATGAGAGGTAAAGTGAACACAGAGGGAGGATGCAAAAGTCGCAAATTTGAAAACTCTTACAAAATCAAGAGAGTTTCAAGAGAGCCTATTATAATGCATACAAGTTGAAAATGGACATGTGAACCAAAATATAAAGGCATTTATAGATGAATCGATGTTATCCTCTATTTGTTAGAATGCACCAAAAACCATACTCTTAAAATTTTAATGAATGGAGTTATGAAGATTTTAGGTTCAACTCACAAATCCAGACCATGAAAGTGAATTCAACCAATATGACAGAACTAGCTAATAAGGTACACATCAACATCATCAAAGAATTACCAAACTGGTATCTTGATTATCTGAATGCATCACAAGAGTGGTTGTAGTATAGCAAAAAAAAAAAAACTGGAAATAGAAAATGAGTGTCTTTTAGGATAGTTCAATTATAAACAGACATACTGGTGCAGCTTAAAAACATGACATTCCCTACATCAAGCTAGAAATAGGGAGGAGAATCAACTTATCAAGAGAATCATAGTAAACAGAAAGAGTAATTAACACCATACCTTTTCTGTGGATGTTCCTGGATTTCCAGTTATATTTTTCTCATGAATCTTTTCAGGAAGCCCAAAATTGTCAGGATTAGATACTGAATAATTAGAATCTCTATTGGCTACATCACCTTTCATTTTATTTGTTCCACCTCCTAGAACACTACCATCCTTATATGCCTGTTCAACCATTCCATTTCTGTTATTAACCATCATATTAGGGCTATCCTCCTTCCCTAATTTCTTTTGTTCCTTGAAATTCTCTTCATTATAGTTACCCATAGAATCAACCGTGTTCTCAAGATAAGATGTCAAGGGCATATCTATTCCATCAGCTCTTGCATGTTTCTCGGAATTATTGGAGAAATCTTCTTTCTTAGAGGCATCTGCAGAAACATGTTCTTCTTTTCCCTGCATCTCAAGCACAGCATCTTCGGCAACTGAATCAATTAACTGGTCAGGATTCTCTGGATCATCAGATATTTCTCCCTCTTCAATTTCTCTATCTGCAACAAAACCATCAATAGTATCTACTGCAGCAATAGAAGGAACCAATGTCTTTAAGTTCAGTTCTTTCCGCTGTATTTCATGCTGAAGTTCTTCCATCATGTTCTTTTCCAAAGAAGAAGTTTTATTCTGTGTGTTGTTGATTGATACAGATTTTTCAGTAGTTGGACTGTTTTCCACAGATAAGTTAGTTGCTCCTAGAACTTCAAATTCCATCATGTTCTTTTCCAAAGAAGAAGTTTTATTCTGTGTGCTGTTGATTGATACAGATTTTTCAGTAGTTGGACTGTTTTCCACAGATAAGTTAGTTGCTCCTAGAACTTCAAAATTTAAATGTCTGTCATTTTCTATTAGCCCTAATTTTTCAATGGCAATCTCTTCAGAAACAACAGGATCACTTTGGTCAGTCACCAAGGGAATATCGTCAACCACGCACTTTTCCAACGAAGTTTTATTCTGAGTACTGTGGATTGATACAGACTTTTCAGTAGTCAGACTGTTTTCCACAGATAAGTCAGACGCTCCTAGAACTTCAAAATTCAAATGCATGCCATTTTCTATTAGCCCTAATTTATCGATGACAATCTCTTCAGAAACAACACGATCACTTTGGTCACTCACAAAGGGAATATCATCAACCACACTATTTTCCAAAGAAGAAATTTTATTCTGTGTGCTGTTGACTGATAGAGATTTTTCAGTAGTCGGACTGTTTTCCATAGATAAGTTAGTCGCTCCTAGAACTTCAAAATTCAAATGTCTGTCATTTTCTATTATCCCTAATATTTCGATGTCAATCTTTTCAGAAACAACAGGATCACTTTGGTCATTCACCAAGAGAATATCATCAACCATTAGATCTTTTTCCGTTGATACATTTGTAGGTTTGAGAACATTGTCGCAAACAAAATCCTCATTTCCCTCTACTACCATTCTGCGACCCACACCATCTTTTATCACCGTGCTGAAGGTTTCATCATTGGTATCAATAATTTCAGTATTCTCGATCAACAAATTCTCAGGCTCTCGCCTATCCAGATCGACAAGTTCGTGGAGTACCTCTTGAGTTTTCTGCCCTAGTTCAATGGCCTGGCTACCTTCATTGGAAAAATAATAATAAAGAATATGTATCAACATGTAGTTTAAGCCAAAAAGAAAATAAAAATCACCTTATAGTTTAGTTAAAAAGAGAAAAGAAAGAAAATATCACTTGCATTAGTTTTCTTCTCGCAGTAACGAGGATGATGTCAAACAAGAAAAATAATTCCGGTCATTCAATTACGGGAAACAGAAGATTGGTTGAATAGCTACCTGGAGAAACGATTTGGAGCTTGGGAGAACTTTCACATTCGTCAAGACAGTGAGATAGGATCCGAACCAGAGTGCGGAAAGTCTCGCTCTTGAGAGGCCTGCGATGACGAGGGAAAACGAAAGGTGTTCCTTCATGCATCGGTGGCTTTAGAGTCTCAAGTTTTGTTTTTTCCAACCTATTCTCCATCAATAACCGCTATTCTCTTCTTCTTCTTCTTCTTGAATTGAAGCCTTAACTCGTCAAATCCCTGCACTTAGAATTAACCACTGTTCTTCCAGAAAATCCATCTTTTCGAAACCCTAACGTCTGCTAAACCTCACCAACCGTCATTCCCCCTCCCCCAAACTCCTTTCGCGCCATGTCAGTTAACGGCTCTGATTGACACTTGAATCGTCCGAATCAGCGGTCACTCAGCGTCAGCGAACGACATGGACAAATCGAGGGCATTTTAGTCATTGTGGAATATGAAAATCCATTTATTCAAAATACATTTTCCGCCCTCCTCTTCTCCGTCCGTTTCCCTCTCTAAAATCTCTCCATAGAATAAAATGGAGTGAACATCGCTTACTCTTACAGGAAAGTAAATGGAGATCGAAGGACTAGACAGTTCCACAATTCTGGTTAGAAATGGCATCAAGGAAGTGTTTGGAAGGGGTTTAGGGTTTCCTTCGGACGATAGAACTGTTTCTCGTCGCCACGTTTCATTTGAACTTGACAGCACTGCTGAGAAGGATGTCAGCGAAGATTTTGAACCTAGGGTTTCGTTTGAAGTTCTTGGGAAAAATCCTATTTGGGTGTTAAGCCGTGGTAGCGGGGAAGTCAGGACTTTTATGAGGTTCGACAAAGGGAAGATGAGCGTCGGTGATAGGTTCTGTGTCTCTGCAAAGGAGCCCATCGTATTTACTCTGAAGAGAAGTGGGTTCGAAGGACATAAAGAAAAGGAGAAGAAGGTTTCGGAGGCAGTGGAGCGGGGAAAAAAGGAGAAAGAATTGGCAGATAGTATAAGTGGCAATGGAGAGATTAGAGGGGACGAGGATTTTGGGCTCGAGCTTTTTGATGTTACAGATATTGATCCAGTCAAAGGTTTGGTTCCTGGATTCTTTTCTTTTCAATTGATTTCTTTTTTTGCTTGATGTTCCATTGTTATGTTCAATATTTTGGCTGAAATGAAATCTAACCTAGATTATAAAAAACAATGAATAAGCTTGAGGCTTGGCTAAGATTAGTCAGTTAACCCATCGCCGTTCTGAAATTTGTCCAATTTGGCAATTCTTGTAACTGCATTAATGAGCTAAGTTTTAAAAATTTTACACAGCATAATCATTCTCTCGAGTAAAAAATAGTTCATATCAGTCAAGTCCTTTTCTCCTTAAAGGGAATTTCATGATTTGTATAAAATACACAATTCGTACAAGCCACAGAATGTATTTATCAAGTTCAAGGTCTCCCAACTTAGAGGTAAACTTGCATTTGTATTTCACTAGTTCTAGACTTCTAGTTTTAGTACTATGAGCCATATAATCTCACCGTTTATTATTCTAGCAGCAGCAGGGTTACTGTTCTCTTATATTTGTTAACGCATTTATTTTAAAAATTTGACCATCATAGAGGCATGCATACATACGCAATGCATGCACCTATTTCGCTGTCAATTTTATGCTAGTAGATGCATGTTACACAATATGTCATTCATGCACTTGTATGACTGAATGGATTTCTTACTTCCAAAGCATCATTCTATATAAAATTATCGTTGTGCTTATTTTGACATTCATTGTTTGTCAAACACAGAGTTTGGGTTTGTGGTGATGGGACATGAGTTTGACAATTACCCAAGGCAAAAGATCTGTGATATTGTGTACTGGGACTGGTTCCTTGAAGAACCAGAGGAAGAGAGTGAAGATGAGGAGCTTCTTGAGAAAGATAGTTCAAAGAGGAAGAAGGGTATAGGGAGAAAGAAGAAGAAAAAAGATGAGGAAAATGAGGATGAAGACTGGATGGGTGAGAGCAAGGATGACAAAATGCTAATTGCAAAATTTAGAAAAGCCAAAAGACCTAAATATTCTACAACTAGGTCTAGGAACCATGAGAAAAGCTCAAAGGATGTAGTAAGTAGTAAAATGTTGGTTCAGAAGAAATTAACAAAATCTAGTGAAGATGAGGATGATACCCTAGGTGGTTTCATTGTTAATGATGATGAATTAGAAGAAGATTTTGATGAAGAAGAAGAAGAGGAGGAGGAGGAGGAGGAGGAAGATTATGATGAAGATGATATCATTGAGGAAGAGAGATAATATTGAAATGGATACATAAGATGGAATGTGTACTTAACATGATGTATATTTCGTAGGCTACAAATTTGTATAAGAGGAAGATATACTTTGTAGTCCATAAAATAATGTTTTATAGTTTTTCTTTCTTTATCTTAAAGAATAATCATGTAATATGTTCTACTTTTAATTTTAGCTCATCTCTTTTTGTAGGATGAATTTGTTCACAACTTTGTTGGGATAAATGAAGGTGCTTTTAGATTAGCACCTGACAACAATATGTTAGTATAAGTTATTTGAGTTATATTGCACTCCTATTACATTCTCTGTGAACATGGATGCACCACATAGATGCCATCAATGGTGGAGTCAGGGCAGAGTGAGTAGATAAACACTTTTATGAGCATATGGATTACTTAGTATAGTGAGCCCCATATATTTTTTATTACAAGCTTGTCCCCCATTTTTTTTTCTTGGCTTTGCTTTTGGATGTGTTTGAAAATATTAGAGATATTTTTCACTAAAAGGAGTCTTAACTAGTTCACTGTTAAGGATATAGTGACCACAAATTGATTACCCTTGGTAGATTTACTTGCATAATACCTGAAGCTACAAAATATTAGATAACAACAAAGTGTGGACACATATTTGTGTCAAAGTGCCAAATGAGCTTTTGCAACTTGCACATCAGTTGTGATCATTGTGCACTATCCCTTCTATGCATCAAGGTTCATTTACTTTGCAAAAATGAACATTCAATGTTCATTTCCCATTAGCACCTTCTTAACATACACTAGAAGTTTATGCAACCAGTAAGCAGTGTTCCCAAGACAACTGAAAACTAGTAGTCTAGTTGTGCCAACACTCGGCCCTTGTTGCAGTGGTTCTTCTGACATACTAATACAACTCCAATTAGAGATCTGACAAAAGATGTTATCTCTTTGCATTCTCAAATGATGCATCATTAGAAAGGACATCTAACAAGACGTTAAAAGGAAAAAGGCCATTACATGGATAGGTGATAAGACAATAAAACCAAAGGAGACATAAGCATAACTAGGGGTGGATACGAGTCGAGTCGAGCTGAATATTTGGCTATTCGAGCTCGGCTTGCTAAAATTATGATAGGCTCAAGCTCGAGCTTGAACTTCATTCGAGCTAGAGACTTGAGCTCGAGCTCGACTCGGTTCAAAGCCCGCAAGTTCGAGCTCAGCTCGGTTCGAGCTCAATTGCAAGCCATATTTTTTCTAAAAAATAAAAATTATACATATAAAAATATATTTTTTATTTTACATACAAAAAATTAAGAATTATAAAAATTATTTATTATTATACATATAAAAAATAAAAAATAAAAAATATACATATAAAAATATTTTTATTTTACATACAAAAAATAAGAATTATAAAAATTATTTATTATTATACATAAAAAATATAAGTATTATATATAATAAAAATTATTTATTATATATATATATATGTATATGTATATGTATATGTATATTTATATGTATGTATAAAATAAAAAGATATTTATTTATTATACTAGGCTCGTGAGCCTCACGAGCCGAGCTTCACTGGGCTCGAGCTTGACTTGATTAGCAAATGAGCCTATATATCAGGCTCAAAGCTCGGTTTAAACCGAGTCAAGCCAAGCTTTTCACGAGCCAAGCTCGAATAGCTCATAAGAATCTTAGCTCGTGGCCACCCCGAGGCATAACCAACAATATAAGTACGCAACCCCCTTCAAAACTGCCTAAAGCAACAAGCCCTAAGAAAACCAATGTGCCGTTGATGACTCTAATCAGCAACGTGTCCTTGGCAAACATGCATCGGAGTCCAACACTGCACAGATTTGTAAAGTTACTTACACATAACATTTCCTTTCTCTCTGGCTTTGCCAATGTAAAAAAAAAAAGAAAATATTAGATGTAATGCTGGGTGTTAATGAGTTAATTGAATCTAGAAAGAGAAGCAAACTCTCCAAAGTGATTTGCAACATTGATTTGGAAAAGGCATATGATCATGCTGATTGGAAATCCCTAGATGGCATCTGTACTTTAATAATGGAGAAATTGAACTGAAGTCTTAGTACCCCTTGCTGCTTATTAATGGTTTTTCTTAAGTTCTACATCTCAAGAGGTCTTAGACTAGGTGAGTAGGAGACCC
This sequence comes from Nelumbo lutea, assembly GCF_056320005.1. Lineage (NCBI taxonomy): Eukaryota > Viridiplantae > Streptophyta > Magnoliopsida > Proteales > Nelumbonaceae > Nelumbo > Nelumbo lutea. Next base: position 4,356,355 of record NC_142689.1, read on the forward strand.
TCTATCTCCATTTATCTTCACTAGTGTAAGAGCACATGCCTTGCATGTGTGCAAGTAAGTATTAACCATGTAGTATTTGGATTTAATTTTTATGACCTACATGGAACCCAAGGCAAGAATCCGCTTTATATACTATAGAGATGTGTAAATGAAGTTTTAGGCAGGATATCTGTGAAGATAGAAAATGGAGTCCTAATTTGAAGTTTGAAGTGGGAGGGGGCTCACTGAAGTTTTTTTTTTTTTTTTTTTTTTTTTTTTGTGAAAGCTAACAATAAAATTTTGTTATAAACCGGAAATTATATACAAGATTTACAAACAATCCTATTCACTAAAGATTTTTACTAATATTGGATGACAACACCTTTTTTGTAATGCAACATAAGGAAACATGCAGACACCTCATATACATCTTGAGATGGTTTGGGGCGATGTCTGGGTTATACATCGACCAGCCCAAGAGTGAACTTATAGAGGTGGGAGAAGTTCCAGGTATGGGCTTACTAGCTGACATATTAGGATGCAACTGATACCTTATCATTTTTTTAATCAATAGTGATACCTTATGGTCCTTATCAATTAAGTACTCAAATATACCCTTTGGAGACAAGTGTATTTCTAATCTATTTGGGATCCTATCATTTAGTGATGTTCAAAAGACTTGCTTCATTAAAGAAAAGATGAGGTAGGCTGATCAAAAGAAAAAGAAATAAAAGATGAGGTAGGCTGATCAAAAGAATAAGAAAGAAAAGATGAGGTAAGTGAACTCTTGTTCATAGTGTTTTATCTAGCCTTCTTACTTATTTCTTGTCTACCTTCTTTATGTCAGCTAGTTTAGCAAACTAGCAGGAAAGGTAAATGATGGATTTTCTATGGAGAGCATGGTAGGATACATTCATAATTCATGTGGATTGAAATAAAGTATGCTTCTTGGAAGCTGATGGTGGGTTGGGGATATGGTACCTTAGAACTGTAAGCTAGTTTCTTCAACCTGTTGTTAACTTGGATAGTCAGACTGTGGGTCACTCTAAGCCCTAACCTGTTTAGTTAAAAAAAAAAACTTGACTTCATCAACAAACTGTAGATCTAGACAATTGAACTGTTGACCTGTTCAAAACCATTCATCAGGTAGTTCAATCGGTTATATATAAATAAGAAAACCTAAGTTCTAAGTAATTATAAGAAATCTCTTTATAAGTTATAGCTGATATGAGATCTGAAATCAAAAGAGGGGAAGGTGGGAGCAATAGGCTACCTGTTTCATGGGAAGAACTGAGAAAATAGAGGGAGAGAAAGAGGACCTATTTTTGTTTCTTATGTTCTGAAGATAGAGAGGCTGCTTCCGAGTTCCAACTACAGCTTTACCTTCTTAATGGGGAAAGAGGGTATCTTTCTATTGATTTGTTGAAATAGTGAATACTTATAGTAGTATATCTGTATATGTAGCAAAGGGTATTTTGCTATTGATTTCTTAAAATGATATCTTTTTATAACTAGATAACATCAGTTATAGTGGTAGCTTTTGTGCATTCCCATTGTACTTGTACATGGGTGCTGATGTATTTTGCCTATATGCTCTCAACACAATATTTTGTCTTTCCAAAAAAAAAGTGTTGCATATCAGAACGTAAAAGGAGTTATACCCCATACACATTACTCGTTCACTGTATAACAATGATCTGCTTACATCATGGTTCAAAACATTTAACCCAGATGGTTAGACCACTGAACCACCACCAGGGGTAAAAGGCAATTCTCTCTCCTGATCAGGTTTTAAAACTTTCGGTAAGCACCACTACCTTGGAAAATTATTTTGGAGGTCTAATGAAAAACCAACAGTCTTTAGAGTTTAGGGGAATATCATTGTTGCAAAATGCAGAACTAAGAACTTGGATTGGGACTTGGGGAATCAAAGCATTCCTATGGATGAGTATGGAGAGGGATACAAAAGTCATATCCTCAATGAATTAAGGGCATCAAATACAAGATTGGGAACCAGTGTAAATTTTGGTGGGATCCTTGGTGTGATGACCTTCTGATTATGGAGCTCTTTCCCTCCCTTTTTGTTGCCCACCCATGAGCAGGACAGTTTGGCATCTGATTGTTTCAGGATCAGTTTAGAGGTGGTATGGAATTCATGGCTGAGAAGAAATCTAAATGATTAGGAAGTTGCAAATTAATGATTAAAACCCAGAGCCACAAGCCAGTGGTTGATAACAGGGATACTAGGACCTGGTCACGGGATCTCTTTGGAATATTCTTAGCAAAGTCCTTTAGGAAACTAAACTCATCCTCCACTAGCTTGATCCTTTCCCGACCCCAATGGCCAGTGCCTGTCATTGGCAATACCATCTAAAGTGGCTTTTATGGTGTTGTTACAGTGTTACATAAGTGTCCAACAATGATTAGCCTCAACAGATGAGAGAGGTCTGGACAATGTCATTTGCATGCCATTCTCCTAGCATCCCAAACTATGCCAATCATCTCTTTATGCACTCCCCTTTGTCCATAGAAGATTTATGATCAATGGTGCCCTTTACTTTGATTGTATTGTTTGGGGTAAAAAGGAGCTAATGGATATTTGAGAACAATGCAAACTCAAAGGAGGCAATCTATAGAGCTTTGGGTACCTTTAGGTTGTGGCTTTTGATGCAAAAGAGTTTCAGGGAAGTTATTTATCAAAAAAAAAAAAAAGAGTTTCAGGGAAGTTCTTTGCTCCTTTTGTTCGACTTTTTTTTGGGATACATGACTTTGATATGTTATTTATTAATTGAAGTTGATACTTTTACTACACTTAATTGTCACATTTTACAAAGCCCTAGTATGCATCGGTTATGCTGTACATGAATTCCAATTTTTGCCAATACAAATGAGATCTGCACTTTACCTTTTCAGGAAAAAAATAGAAAAAGAGAGGGTAAAGATGGGATGGTTGGCTACCCTTGTTTTTCTTCTTTAACTTATAATCCGATTAGGGTGATTCCTAGTATAATTAAGAAAACCAACTCCTAATGCAGTTAGGTATGACCACTAAACTGATAAAATAAAAATCAAAATATCAGATAAGCAGAAAATAACTGTTGAAATAATGACAATGGCACTAATATATATATATATATATATATATAATTTGGTAAATCCCATATCTGACTTGTTGGATCTTGCATCACCCATTTGCCTTGATTTGGTGCTGGTTGGTGTCAACCACTGGATTCTAGAGAGGCAATTGGTTCTAGATACAACTGCAAAACATCCATAGATATGAAGTGTGTCATATCTCCTTTCTCTCCCTTGGTCCCTCCCTCAGTCACTCCTCCCCGGGGGAGAAAAAGAAAGATGGAAAGATATGATGTTTCTGAACACCTCCTTAGTGTTTATTCTTTTTTTTTAAAGATTATTCATTTATGATGTCATCTAACATCAGAGATTGGAAGTTTTGGACCAAGGAGGTCCAGTTTGTATTTCAAAACTTTCGTTGAAATCTGTAGGTGCATTTAATCTACAAAACCTAATGATATTACATTTTTTTTAACCGTAAATGCACATGTTGGTTGAACCTAGAGACGGCCATCTTTGTAGATTTTAATGCCTTGGATAAAATTATCACTTGTTAGTCATAAGTTTATGGAAAATCTGTAATACATCTTAGTTCCATTTAATCTTCACTTTTATCTATACAGCAACTAAACCGTCATTTGATTAATGAGAGACTTGGTAAGTAAATCCTTACTAAGAGTGGGGACTGAACCAACATGGACATGAGTCTCTCTCTCGTCTCTAGTCTCTACCTGTGCCATCCATGTCGATGTTGCAGAACTGGTATCAAAGGAAGTTTTGGCTTCTAAAATTGGTTGCCAACAGAAAGAATTGTGAATTTGCTTTAGTTAATCTCAAAACTAGCTAACTAGGATGTATCTTGACCAAGTTGAAATGAAAAGCAAACATTGAATTATCTATGCTTCGCGAGTAACCTGCTAGGCTAGGTATCCATAGCTTCAGATTTGAATGAACTGAACTTCTCATCATTGAAAGAAAGTGGCTCATTACGTTGAAATATCATGACATGAGCATGTTCCAGTGCAATTAAAGATGATTTATGAAATGTCAGTTGAAATGTTGAATATTGTATGTATTGCTGTAGTGTGACCTCACATGCAAGTTGCAACCAAACGGAGTGAACCAAGCCATGAATGACACGTCGGTGAATCTTTTCTCTAAATAACCCTTCCCACACGGCATAGGCATTCTAGAGAGAGAATGAGAGATTGCTTATATATATCATGGGTTTCAAAACCGGACTGGACCGGAAAAATCGGGAACTGGTCAGGTGATCGGTTCCGCTTTCCCCCCAAAACCATTGATTTTGGTCAGCGAACCGCTGGACCGGGCGGTTAACCATTTGAATGGTTTTGATTGTTTTTTTAATTTTTTGTCAGAACGGGTAGTGTTCGGTTCGAACATTCAGACCATTCGACCTGGTAACAGGACCCTTGACCGGTTTGATCATTGGCTTAGTTTTAAAAACTATGATCTATATATATATATATATATTAAAATTGGTCTGTCCATGTGAGCACCCTCTCTTTTTAGAGAAGCTATTTATCTATTTTCTCTATTTTTTGCATTTTTTATTTTCTTTTATTTAAAAAATATAAAACAACAATCATTGCTTATCTTGATTAGATTAATAAAGCTACACTATTAGAGTGAGACCTTTGGGTTTTCCAAAGCCTCTTACTTTAATGCATGTTATTATTACATTTAAAAAAGATATTTAAGATGGAGACCTTAGGGTTTTCCAAAACCGTTGGACAATTCAAATGGTTTGACCACTTGGGTCAATGGTTTGTTGACCAAATCAACAGTTTTTGGTAAAATAACGGTTCTGGGGTAAAATTGAATCGGTCACCTAACTGGTTCCCAATTTTTCCGATCTTGTTTGGTTTCGAAAATCATGATATAAATCAAATAATATAAATAGTTTGGGGTTAAACAATCAAAAAATTATTAATTTAAAAATCCACTAAACTTTCACTAAAATTAAATATTAACAAAGCTTAGTAAATATTAAAAATGTGTTCAATTCCACTTAAAAATCCAACTTAATAAACGCTAATAAAAATATGAAATTTAAATATAAAAATATTAATTGATAGTTTCAAAATACCAACAATTTTTTCGGTTTGGTCCGGTTTCGAAAACCATGATATAAATCAAGTAATATAAATAGTTTGGGGTTAAATTATAAAAAAATTATTAATTTAAAAATCCACTAAACTTTCACTAAAAGTAAATATTAACAAAGCTTAGTAAATATTAAAAATGTGTTTCAATTCCACTTAAAAATTAAACTTAATAAACGCTAATAAAAATATGAAATTTAAATATAAAAATATTAATTGATAGTTTTAAAATACCAACAATTAATAAAAAATCCAAAAAAATTTGAAAAACCTAAACATAATTAAAATACTAAGGTACAATTAATAGTATTTTATTATTAAAAAATACCCAAACTAGTAATTATTGAAAATATTAAAAATGAGTTGTATTTTTTATTAACTATGGTATTTATTTAGTTATTTAAATGATGAAAATACTAAAAAATATTGAAAAATACTTATATGCAAAAATCCCTAATAATAATGAAAAAACACCAAAAACTATTAAAAATTTGAAAATTTTGAAAAAAACTAAAGCTTAATTAAAATACTAAAAATAACTAAAAAATTAAATTAATTGTATTTTATCACAAAATACTGAATAATAATGAAAAAAATGATGTATTTTAATTATTAACAGTAATATAATTAACAATAATTATTTTTAAACTATAATTAACAGTAATTATAATTTAAGCTATAAATAGTAAAAAATTACATTTAATTACCAAAAAGTTATATTCAATTACTAGAAAATTACATTTAAATAGTTGTAGCCAAAAAATTAGCAATATTTCAGAAAATATGATAATTTTTAGAAATTATTGTATTTTAAATAAATATAGTAATTTAATAATTACAATATGTTAATAGCTAGCAATATTTTAATAATTAATAATAAAAAGTAACAAATCGTTTATAAGTTAGCCTAACCCGATTAGATTTATAAATTTGCATGCTCAAGCAACTATTTTCTTGAGTTAGGTCTAGCTTAGATATGCACCATGCCTATACATTAATAGTGATAATATGATCTGAAGTCTAATTGGGTATCAAACTTTTAGAGTCCAATGATGATTTTAGCGGATAAGGCCCAAGCTAAACAATTCCTAATAATCTCAATTTGGAATTTATATGCATATATGGTAAATATTATTATGTAATATTACATTAGAAATGTTATATATATTTTTATACTAGACTAGAATTAAATAAAAATTTTAATTTGTAAAAATCATAGTTTTATAATTAATACAAGCCTCTTTATCAACAGAAAATGTGCAAGCCCGAGCCTGGCCCAACCATCAGGCCTATATCTTGAGTCTGAGCCCAACCCTTATATAAAGCCCGAAACTCGAGCTCGAGCCCGAAGCTTGATCTGTACACAAGATGTCTTACTTTTAGTATATTTTTATAAACCAATATTATATTAATTTAGTAATAATTTAATAAATTAATATAGTAATTATATTTATTGATAGTAAATTGATATTTATTAATAATTTAAAAAGCATATATATATATATATATGTATATGTATATGTATATATACATATATATATTATATAACATAAGTACTCTTTTATATATGTAATAGTATGAGACCGAGCTTATTTGAGAAAGCTTGAAATTTTATCTAAGCCTGAAAAATAATGGGTCAGGCCGAGCCATTGGGGTACCTGGCCCATGAATAGGTCTAATTGTATATAAACAATTGTATGCATTAAAAAATCATATGAAATAAAAATTTAAACATTTTTTTCAATTTTTTTAAAATAGACCTCTTATAGCTTGGCCCGGTATGCGATATGGCCTAACCCAAGGCTCGGCTCAGCACAACCCGATTTACACCTCTACTTGAACCCGTCCAATATTGGGGAAGGGGTAGGGAAATTCGAGGATTCCCCATCCTTGATGAGGAGTGGGGTGCCTTGCCCCTGAACTCACCCAACATTGAGGTGTGGTTGCCTTGCCTTGAACCCGCTTGACATCGGGGACGGGGTGAGGATGGGGTAGAGTGTCTTGACTATGGGGTGCCCCACCCTAAACCTATATCGTTGCCATTCCTATATAATTGTTAATTATTAGTGAAATTAATAAAAATGTTAGCTTTTGTAATTATTTTTATTTATTTAAAGTTAATCAAAATTTTATTTAAAAATAATAAAAATATTAAAATTTATTAAAATTACTATAAATTATTAATAAAACTAAATTTATTAAAAATATTTGTTCATATTAAATTGACAATAATTATTTTCTATAAATCAACATTAAATGAAAATACAATTATTAAAATTTTAGATATTAACAATAACTTTAAATACTTTTAGTTAATTAATAACAAATTTTGATTATTAATTTAATATTAATTATTAATAAATAAAATTATTAAATCTTTCAAATTTTCTTATACATTGCACGGATCCTCGTTATTTGGTTATTAAAGAAGTTAGGAAGAGAAAGAGGAGATCTAGGGACTAGGAAATTGCAATAAAGAAGCTTTTATAATTATAACGGCATGGCGTCGGCATAGCTTTGTTCGACAGCCACTAAAAAGCTATTTACTGGGGCTGGGGAGATTATTTTAAAATAGGGTTAAGGAGGTTTTTACTGTTCAATCCACCCTTAGGAATCTTAATTCTACCGTATTTCCCTTAAATTAAAGGGTCACGCATAAAGAGGCAAGAGGAGGAAGAAGGAAGTAGGGTGGGGCTAAGACGTTGCCAGTACTGACTAATAACTACTTAGGCCATAAAGGCAGTGCCACTTTGTCACGGGGCTGGTCGACAAGGCCTTGTGCGGCACTCGAATGGGTCGAGTTAGCCTATGAAACAATAAAAGAGGCAACAAAGACAACAATGAGGCACACAAATTAGTAAAAAGGCACTTTATATTGCATGGAAAGTGACAAGCACAAGCACACAGTTTAGTGTCGAGGAGATCTCGTGCTTAACCTTTACACGTCTTAGTTCCATTCAACTATCTACCTCCCCTCAAAGAATAGCTTAAGCTTTTGGGGGAGTGACAAAAGATTACATTACACTCTTGGAAAATCATACTACTATTTACAAGAAATGCCATTGGAAAAACCCCCTCTTACAAAAAGAATACAACAGCCCACCCAAGACACATACACTGACACATTGATGGCACCTTGGCAAGCTTCACCTGTGATAGTCTCCCCCACCCAATTCGATCTACGTCCTCGAAGATCACTACTTTAGGTATTCTTCAACTTTGTCAGCAAAAGGTAGGAGGTCTTCAGCAAGCTCCCAACTTCTTCACCAGGTCTGGACCACTTCACCAGGTATTCTCTCTAGGGAGTCTGGGTAGAAGGGGAGGTCCTATGGCCATAGATGAGAACTACTTTGTGGATTTTTGGTGGTTGGAAAGTTGACGGAGGTCGGTCGGATTGGTTTTGGGTGTCATCAAGGGTGTCAGCATGATAAGTTTTCAATTGGTTGGCATGGAAAACTGGGTGGACTTTTATCCTTGAGGGTAGCTTGAGACGGTAGGCGGTTTGTCCTATTCGGGAGATGATCTCACAAGGCCCTTCATATTTCCTTACGAGACCAAGGTGAACTCTCCTAAAAGTTGAAGGTTGTTTGGGTGGAGCTTGAACATTACTAGGTTGCCTATTTGGAAGGGATAAGATCTTCTACCTTGGTCAGCCCATTTCTTCATTCTTCGGGAGGCTCTCTCTAGGGAAGCTCGGGTAAGGTCAATGTTTTCTTTCCAGTCCCTGGTGAAGGTGAATGCTTTTGGACTTCTTCCCTGGTACTTGACTACAACTATGTGTGGGCACTGAGGCAGCTGGCTAGTGATGACTTCAAATGGACTCTTGTTCATTGTCGAGGTCTTCTGTGCATTGTAGGAGAACTGTGTGATGTCCAGGAAGTGAACCCAATTCTTTTGTGTGGCAGAGACGAAGTGTTGAAAGTATTCTTCCAAGAGGGAGTTTGTTCTCTCTGTCTGTCCATTTGACTGTGGGTAGCTGCTATTGGAGAAGTTCAACTGCGATCCCATGAGCTTGAAGAGTTCTGTCCAAAAGGCGCTAGTGAAGCGGGGGATCACGATCACTGACAATGTTCTGTGGTACGCCCCAATACTTGACAACGTGCCTGAAAAATAAGTATGTTGTCTCCTTGGTGGTGCATGACTTAGGTGCAAGAATGAAAGTTGCATACTTAGAGAATCTGTCAACTATGACTAGAATGGAAGCATAATCTCCAACCTTGGGCAAGCCGCTGATGAAGTCCATAGAAACGCTCTCCCGAGGGTGCATAGGGATAGGTAATGGCTGAAGTAATCCCGTGGGTTTCTGGTGATCAGGCTTGTCCTATTGACAGATCAAGTAGGTCCTAGTGTACTCTCTCACATCATCCTCCATGCGAGGCCAATAATAAGCATGTTGCAACAAGGCAAGTGTGCATTGCTAGCCAGGATGTCCAGCCCAAATACTATCATGGCATTCCCGAAGAAGCTTCTTCCTTAAGTCATCAGCCCGGGGAACAAACATCCGACCACCCCGAGTGACTAAGAGATCATCTTCAACCCAGAACCGTCGAGTCTTCCCTTCACGTGCAACTTGCATCAGATTACTGGCTTGGGGGTCCTTCTTGAGCCCTTCTCGGATGTGGTCTTTGAGGTCCGCTATAATTTAGCATGCAGATGGTTTGCTGGAGGAGAGGGCAACTAGTTCTGTTTTCCTACTGAGAGCATCGACAACCTTGTTCATAGGTCCAGGCTTGTACTCCAATGTCATGTCAAACTCGGCCAGAAAGTCTTGCCAACGTGCCTACTTTGGGCTCAACTTTGTCTGAGACTGGAAGTAGCTAGTGGCTATGTTGTCTGTCGTCACAACAAAGTGGGAGCCAAGAAGATAATGCCGCCAAGTGCAGAGGCAATGAACAATGGCCGTCATCTCCTTCTCTTGCACCATGTATCTTCGTTCAACCTCATTGAGCTTATGACTTTCAAAAGCAACGGGGTGGCCATCCTGCATCAACACACCCCCAATAGCAAAGTTTGAAGCATCAGTGTGCATCTCATAGGGCTTGTTGGGGTTTGGTAGGGTCAGCACCGGTTCTTCTGACACAACCTTCTTCAAGTCTTCAAAGGCCAAGTTAAATGCTTTTGTCCATCTCCATGCACATGTCTTCTTCAAGAGGTCAGTCAAAGTGGCAGCCCGAGCTGAGTAGCTTGGTATGAATCTCTTGTAGTAATTGACAAGCCTCAAGAATGAATAGAGTTTTGTCAATGTGGTAGGGGGCTCCCAGTCTTGAATGGCCCTGACCTTGGCGGGGTCCATGCTGATGGTGCCCGCGCGGATGATGTGCCTGTGGAAGGCCACCTCCTCCCTAACAAATGAACATTTTTCCTTCCTCACATACAAGTGATTCTCCCATAGTACTTGGAATACAATGTGGAGGTGGTCAATATGCTCCTCCATTGAACTACTATAAATTACAATATCATCAATGTAAATAACAACAAATTGATCGAGGTAAGGATGAAAAATGTGATTCATCAAAGTACAAAAAGTGGTCGGGGCATTAGTGAGCCCAAAGGGGATGACAAGGAATTCAAAGGACCCCTATCTTGCAACACAAGTGGTCTTGGCTTCATCACCTTCAGCAATGCGGACCTGATAATAGCCCGAATGCAGGTCCAATTTGGTGAAGTACTTGGCATGGCTCAACTGATCAAACAAGTCTACAACTAGAGGGATGGGGTACTTGTTCTTAATGGTGAGCTTGTTCAAAGCCCGATAGTCAGTGCAAAGGCGAAGTGAGCCATCATGTTTCTTCTGAAATAAAACTGGTCCTTCATAAGGAGCCTTGGAAGGTTGGATAAACCCAACTTCCAACAACTCACTCAATTGATTCCTTAACTCAGCAAGTTATGGAGGAGCCATGCGATACGGAGGGTGAGCTGGGGCCTTGGCACCTGGTTCAAACTCGATCTTGTGATCAACTTCACGCCTGGGATGCGATGTCTTTGGGAGCTGCGGTGGCATAACATTCACAAATTTGTCCAAAACGGCCATGACCTTTGGGGGTACACTTCTTGGAACTGACTCCTATGCTTCAAGGTTCACCATGGTGGCTAAGTAGGTAGCCTCGCCCTTTCGAACACCCTTCCGAAGCTGCAAGGCTGATAACTGCTTGTTCGGTTGGTCAGCCTTAGGCATGATTGGTACCACGCAAGGCAAGGGCTCTTCAAAGATGCAAACAGAATTGAGGAAGGGCACAGGCACCACCTTCACCTGAGATAGGAAATCCATGCCCAAGATAACCTGGAAGTCAACAAGCCCTTTCCAGTCTCCCACTTGTAGTTCTACTCCATGAGCCACCCCCTCGATGGGTTTTGCACTAGAATTTACCGCCTTTAGCCACCCTGTCTCCTTAGTTGGAGTGAGCTTCAGACGTTGTGCCTCTTCCACCGAGATGAAGTTGTGGGTGGCGCCGGTGTCAACCATAACTTTTGCAGGCCTCCCATTTATGGATATCCCAATGTACATCAGCCCCTTTTGTGCAGCCTTCTGAGTCTTCTGGGTGGTCCCTTTCTTCTTCAAGACATTGAATCTCTGTAAGGCCCCCCATCTTTGGTTATTCTGTTTCTTTCTCCTCATCACTACGTTCATCATCACTGAGCTTTGCGAGGAGGGCACTCAACTTTCCTGGATTTGGGCACTCCCTTGTCCAGTGCTTGCCTCCACGAAGGAAGCATGGTGATGGAGGGGGCCTCTTGGCAAAGCTCCCATCCCTGAAGCTAGACTCCCCTTCGGGCTTTCTTTAGCCCCTCCCATCATTGGGCTTGTTGTATCCAATTGAGCCTTTTAGGGCAAAGTAAGGCTTCTTGTCTCCTCCTGGCTTGCCTTGGCCTTGGAAGTTGTTAGGCCTCGACCCATCTTTGTTAGGTCTTCTGTTGTCCACTAACTGTTCAACAACCGCCATGGCTATGGCAAGGTCATCCACACCTCAGTGTTGAAGCTCGAGCTCAGCCCACAGTTGAAGGTCGTCCATGAAGTTGAAGAGCAAGTCCTTGTTTGACATGTCGGTGATCTCAAGCGACAGGGCAGAGAACTCCTTCGCGTACTCGTGCAAAGAGCCTGTGTGCTTCAAGTTCTTAATCTTTGGGCGGGCCTGGTACTCCACATTCTCAGGATAAAATTGGCACTTTATCTCAGTTTTGAACATGGCCCAAGTGTCAATGGAGCTTAGGCTTCGCTCTACATCAGCACATCTCCTGCACCACCAAAGCATAGCAACATCAGTAAGATACATAACAACCGTGCATACCTTGGCCGTCTCCTCCACTAGTTCAATGGGGTGATCGACGCATTGGCGGCACTGACCACCAACTTCTTCAAAAGGGTTACCTCCCCTTTCAGTTCCTCGAGTTGAGCTTGAAGGCGGGTCACTAAGCCTTCTAGGGGGCTGCTATTCAATGTGTGGGATGTGTTGCTGGAGCGCTCCTCCAATCTCTCAACGATTGTAGCTAAGCTCTCAAGGTTGAGGTGAAACTCATCAACATGATCATGAGCAGCTTCACCTTGCATCGCATGATGCGCTTGTCCATGGCGGTGAGCTTGTCAACAGACTTCTCACACTTGCTAGGCTTGGATGTGGTGGTTTTGTCTTTTGGCGAGCCACCTCTAGGCTCATCATCGGGATCAAACACCTGAGAGATCCCTTCTTGGATCTTAGCATGGATCTCTTGCTTCTTCATTGTGCAAGAAGCAATGTGGGCACGTCATGGGACAGATCATGCTGTGGAAAGTAGGATGGAATTGCGCTTTGTGTGCAAACCGCTCTGATACCAACTGTCATGAGGCTAGTCGATGAGGTCCCGTGCGGCACTCGAATGGGTCGAGTTAGCCTACGAAACAATAAAAGAGGCAACAAAGGCAACAACGAGGCATACAAATTAGTAAAAAGACATTTTATATTACAAGAAAAGTGGAAAGTACAAGTACATAGTTAATGTCAGAGGGAATCTCGTATTTAACCTTTACACGTCTTATTTTCACTCAACTACCTAGTTCTCTTCAAAGAGTAGGTTAAGCTTTTGGGAGACTAACAAAATATTAAGTTATCGTCTTACAAAATCATACTACTATTTACTAGAAATACCATCGGCAAAACCCCATTGGAAAAAGAGAACAACAGCCCATCCTAGACACATACACTGACACACTTGATGGCACTTCGCCCAGCTTCACCTATGACAACTTGGGGTTGTCTTCATATAGTCCATGGTCGGTCCATGGTCGGTCCCTCCCTCCCTCCCTCCCTCCCTCTCTCCTCTATACTACAATACTACTACTACTGGTCCTCTATTCAGCATCAAGTGAATTTGACATGCTATAGCTTGAGACCTGGTCTGACAATGGCATGAACCGATTCATCTGGCGCAGCAGGGGTTACTAGTACTATTACTCTCTACTCGTGACTCGTGAGCAGGGCAACCAGAACTAGAAGCTCCGTCCGAGTGAGTCGAGATGAGATGATATGACATGATACCACCATATCAAAGAAAAGCGTCAGCAATCAGCAGTAGCGCCGACAGATAAAACATCATCTCTATTCTCTACCGTTGCTGCCTTTAATTTAAGTATTCATGTCTATGGCTATCCATCAATCAATCAGACCATCACCGACGCCGACGGCTCTTACCTTGCCTTCCCTCTGCAATCACCAGGTAGATCGAGAGGATTTACGTAATAATTTTAGAGATTATGATGATGATGTTGAATACAAAACATGACTTATTGTCGGTCAAAAGTCCAACAAGCAACAACCCAGTCTTTTGGTTTGATCTTTGGTCACCCCTGGCCCTCCCTCTTCCATCCCCCCATCCCTTCCCTGTCACCTCAGGTGCCTGTACCTTGTTACGTCTCTTAGTCCGGCTAGATGGCTTTTCTCACTGGACCACCAAGAGATACCAAATTAAAAGGCTCCATTCTTTGTTTTAGAATAATCAAAACTGTTAAAACTGATGTGCACAACCCCTTTAGGCCTTTACAAATTACAACCTACCAACACCCAAAAATAATTACTTTTCAAAATTATATTAAACTAATCAACTTTACTTGGTATTAATTCCAAATCCCAATTTCCAAATTCATCAGATACAGATAGAGGATCAATTGGATTCCCTCTTTAGCCACATAGCCTTTTGGTGCATGACTGTAGAGCATCTAACTTACCATTTCTATTGCTTATAAAAAGAAAATAAAAAAATATGGATATGGATTCGTATTGATGGTCCACTAACAAGGCTCAAGTATAATCTTTGATGCATAGAATCGTATGGGATCAAGAAGAGTTGTTGTTAGAACAAATCAAATCCTTTTTTATCTTGGTACTGTTTAAAAAGTAAAAAGCTACACGAAACAGACAAGAAAAAACAATTTTCTTATTAAAGGAGTGCCTCTTTACGTAAAAAAAAGGCGCAAAACATAAAAGAGATTCATCTAGGAGTTATAGTTTCAAAACTAATAAGTTAATTTTAAAAAGGAAAAAATTTATTTTAGTATCCTGAACTTTAGGGTTAGTGTCAAATTAGTACTCGTATTAACCCTATCATCTAATTTTCTTATAATTGATATATCCTGGATTCAGGTATTCACGTCAAGCATTTAGTAGGGGAGTGTAGATTCTTGAGCCCCAAATACTACCTTTTGCGGTTACTTTCTAACTCTCCTCGTTCGGAAAGACCAACATGACTACTCTGGGTCCTCTTGTTCTGCCAATGTTGGAGCAGTTGCACTTCTTTGCTACATTGATCTGAAGGAAGCCCCTCAAGATGAAGATCAAGCCAAACATCCCCGACTTCAAATTGGCTTTCGAGCATTTCTGTATTCATGCAGGTGGAAGAGCTGTTCTGGATGAATTGGAGAAGAACTTGCAGCTATCCGAATGGCACATGGAAGTATGGAACCATCAAGGATGACGCTTTACCGGTTGGCAAGATGGGTTTGGAGCGGTAGTGCCATTCAGGATTTTCTATGAGCAGGATGGTTGGATTAATTTCGAGGTGATTAGGCTTAGCGAAAGAAGAAAATGGTTTGGATCAAGAGGAGGTTGGGTATTTTCATGCTGACTTCTTCATGACTTGCTGGGAATATGGGGATCCATTGAAACTAATTCACATTTACTGGAATGCTATTCTGATTCTCCATACTCTTACGCTTGCAAAATGACGCATAATTATTGAGAAGATAGCTTTAAGTAATTTTCAAGTGCCAATGGTTCGCCCAATTAAGCAAGCTCTGGTGGGCTTGATCTGAACTTGCACATCATATTTGTTTCTTGACATTGGTTTATGGATGGGATTTCTTTGCACTAAGAAAATGGAATGAGGTGACCAGAGATCCCGACTTCCTACTTACTAGATGAAGAAGAGAGTTTCAGGTTTCCAGTCTCCCAGGTCCCAGGTGAGGAGGGGACACATCACTTTTGTATTTTTGGTAATAAATAAATATTGAATAATAACATGGTTGTTGAGGATGGATGGCGGTAAAATTTTGGACTCGCATTTCTAAATATAACATGGTTATAGTTATATTTTGAAAGGAATATAAATAATATATATATATATATATATATATATATATATATAATGCAAGGTTTTGTATTCTACAGATTTGTATTTATACTCCTTCTAAACTGAGTTTACAGGACGAGGAGGTGCAAATGGTCTCAAGCAAGAGGCGTTCTGCAATCTGCATCAGCACTGGACGCAATCTGGAGAATTCTGTTTAGTGCCTACGCCCACCACCGGAGTATTCTGCAATCCGCTTCCTCATCCCTGAAGATCCCTCTCTTTCATTAAAAATACAGAAAGCTTGATAGTTGCATGGCTCAAGTCTTGCATCAATCAAACTTTTTAGTATTTCCAGCATTGCTTTGTTGTCTAGTGCCTACGTCTACAACGAATAGGGGTGGATTCGAGTCGAATATTTGACTATTCCAGCTCAGGTCACAGGAATAGTATTAGGTTTGAGTTTGAGCTCTGCTCGGTTCATAGTTTATAAGTTCAAGATGAGCTAAATGTTTTTTGAAAAATAAAAATTATATGTATAAAATTATTATTTTTTATTTTTCAGATAAAAATTATTTTTATTTTACATACAAGAAAATAAAAATTATTTATTTGATACTATGCTCGTGAGCCAAGTTTCACTGGACTCGAGCTCGGCTCAATTAACAAATGAGCCTATATATTGGACTCGAATTCAGCTCAAAGCTTGGTTCAAACCGAGCCAAGCGGAGCTCGAATAGCTCATGAAAAACTCAATTCGTGACCATCCCTGAACCAAGTCAAAACAGGAGTTTAGTTGCTATAGTAACCCAAAATGAAACCAAGGCCCCAACCAATAGTCAGTAGTATTCGGTTAAGAGGCTAAGTGACCAAGTAGATAGGCATGGTCGACATTGAGAACCCGTGTGATTACTGCTGCTCTAGATTGAGCTCTCTCAAGTTAAGATAAGGTATCTTCACCTCCCCCTTATGAGTCGGAGTTAATGTGTCGGTGAGTGGTCCCAATGTTGGATGATAGCTTGTTCGGCATGGTGTGGTCGACTTGCTTATGCTCTTTGTTATGTATAGCGGCCCAGATACTGCTCCCCTATAAGGTAGAAGACATTGAACAATGTCTTTTTTTGAAGAAAAATTTTATATTTTAAAAAATTATAAATTGCACATGTCATCAAATGATCAGATAACTACACTTTTTAAAAGTTTGAATACTATTATACATTTAAAAATTCATGTACTAACTTAACACTATCCCAAAGTTTACGATACAAAATAATTAAAGGTATTAATGCAGCCGAAGGGTCACCTAAATTCCAGTCTATGGAGACTCTGGACGCTAATATAAATATGTAGCTTCCAATTTCAATTATCAACCTTTTCTTTTCAAAACAAAACAAAGAAAAGACAAAAGAATAGTGAATTTCAGTTGAACCTAGACCTCCCACTAATTGATAAAAAGGGATTACCTTAAGGAGAATTCTTACTCGTTCACAGTTTTTGCTAATATAATATATCATACATGATAAATATAAACCATATTATGTTATTTATTATCATCCCCATCTATCATGTATACAAGTCCAACTGAAATATCTTGGAAATTGATAAATATAACTACAAATCTTTGCACATCACCATCATCGTCATGTAAAAATTAGATCATCATGGTCAACTGTGACCCCAACAAGCATCTCATTACAAGGAATTATGTCACCTTGGTTTTCTTTTTCTCCGATGCTAAGCATACAATATTCATTTGGGGAAATCTCTTAAAACTACCCCTTATACATCCCTACTTTTGTCCCACTTGAAAATTGAAATGACACTATGTTGCAGATGTGTGATGTAGATCAATTAATTGTCAGGCATTTTTACACCACTGCTAATATTCTTTTTTTTTCCTTTCCAAAATTAGGCCCAACATAGTACTGTTCTCTTGGAGAAGAAGAAGAAGAAAAAGGTATTGATACAACTGTCGTTTAGTGCCCACAGCTTTGGGAGGATGACGACTCCAGGGGCAATGATAAGATGAGCACACCACACCCAACACCAGGTGGAGGCAAACTGACGTGAAATACCCCCGTTGATCTTTGGATCAGCAGTGGGCTAAATGGGTCCTCCGTGATAGTAAATTGTTGATCAGACTATCAGGATATGACCACGAGTACGGCTAAAACGGTGTGTGCAATCATCATCATAATTACAAACAAATGATGCACATGTTGTTTACAGAAGCTGTCCATTACATGACATGGCGGACAAAATTTCTCCACCATGGACGGTGGTTCTTTAACGGGGTGGTGTAGGGACCACCGCCATTCACCATTGCACAAGGCGATGGACCGTCGACCGATGGATGACACCCTGGCGTACGTAATCCCCACACCCATAACTCCATAAGTTAGAAAGCCCCACCAAAGTGGGTCCCATGCAAGCAGGCAGTCATGTAGGAGTGGCTCTGGCTCCTTTTAGATAAGTTTGGTTTGGTACGTGTCCTCTTCTACGACTCTATCTACTATCTATATCTATAAGTAAGACTATAAAATATAAATATAAACGTAACGAGCATAGTACCGACACGTGTCAGAGTGGAGTAGGCTACAGGGCTTCTCACGTGCAATAAAGAATGAACCCAAGTGGCCTCTTTATTTCATTGTCTCCCCTTCCTTGCCTCAAGGAAAGTAAATTCGAAGATACTGAAAGCGATAAGGGATGACGCCACGTGTCCATGGAAACGTTGGGATGAAGAGGAGTGGAGGTGGGCGGACTTTGCTCCGATGATGAGGTCCGCTAGTCTCACTTCACTCTAACCGTGTTGCTGTTGCACGTCCACCACCAGCTATTAAAGCTGACGCCACCATCTCCTATTGCCAGAAAACGCTGGCGTCATCGTTCGGCACAACCGTCCTCATGGGACGTGGTGCTGACGTCGACGCCCATGTGACTACCTCGTCCCAACTTCCCCGGTAGAGATTAGAATACGTCGTTGATGCCATCGCGATTCGCGAATTAAATGATTTGACTACCCCCTTCTTATTCACATTGTTGATTCCATTGATGACGCCAACGGCTAGAGATCGAACAGAGAGACGGAAGCCAAGTGGGTCCACCCTGAGATCTTTGCTTTTGCATCATCTTGCATTAGATGCATTCAATCGATTCTCCTTTGTTTTTTTTTTTATATATCTCCCCCCTCAAGCCCACTTGCTGCCTCGTTGACAAAAGGCTTTGCTCTCTCTCTCTCTCTCTCTCTCTCTCTCTCCGGCGTTGCAACGAGCGATGCAAGGTGTACGACGTTTCCGTCAGTTATCTGGCGGAGGAGTGAAGCTGGATTTAACGGCGACGGCAACAGCGACAAAAGGACCGTTGTCGATCGATGGAACGGAATCGGTGGAGAAGAGGATCGAACGGCTGGTATCGGAGAATCCAGTGATCATATTCAGCAGGTCATCGTGCTACATGTGCCATGTGATGAAGAAGCTACTTTCGACCATTGGGGTGCACCCAACCGTGATCGAATTGGACGAGGGGGAGTTGGGTGTGCTGGCTGCTCTCTATAGCACCAGCGACGGGGAAACCGGCGGTGGCGGTGGTGGTGCCCCGGCAGTTTTCATCGGTGGAAAGCGCGTGGGAGGTCTGGAGAGTCTGATGGGCCTACATCTGAGCGGGCATCTTGTGCCCAAGCTCAGAGAAGTTGGAGCCCTTTGGGTCTGAATCTGATGACCACCAACTTGATCATATTGTAATTTTGCTATCATCATCATCATCATTTGTAATTTGAACAAAATCAATTATTAGGAATTTTCTTCTTACATACCCTCTTCTCACTTCTGATCTTGCTTTCTCTTTCTTTTTGTTCTCTCAATTTCCCTTTTCTGGTGCGTTTCAGAGATCGATGTAAATACTAGATGAAGAAGAAACAAGATCGAGCTTTTGGTAGAATAATGAGAGACCCACCCACCACAGACCGACCACACCATCTCTAGCCATGGAGATTGGAGACTGGAGACTGGACTGATGTGAAGAAACCAAGAGAGGGACATTTGATTGGGGTTGTTTCTTTTGCATGAGTGACACCTTGCAGTTGCAGACAACCGGCATGCCACACCCCAAACACTGTTGAGAAGAAAACTCAGAGTCCCATTTGCTTTTCTCAAGTAAAAGTAAGCTAAAACCTCTTCTTTTCTATGTCAAGGAAAGGAAATCAAGAAGAAGAAGAAAGAAAGTAGTAAGGGAAGGAGATAACTGTGAAGACTGAAGACTGATAAACGGGGCTCCACGTCATGTCATGTCGTTTGGGTTAGAACTTTGAAGGGACAGCCCATCCAGTCCATCATCATCCTCAGCCCAAGTGCGTGTCACCTTTCCTTTTTTACCTCTAAAGCTTAATATATTGTATTTATTTATTAATCCTTCTAATGTGGATAATAGGATCATATTTAATTATTTTATCGCCAAAGAGTACAGGCTACATGGACGGTCTTGAGTTTAACGAGTAATCGGCATCTTGGACGAGCACACGTGTCGAACATGCACCACCCTTTGTGGAACCGCTTCTGACAACCGTGTTTCTCTTAGGACTCCATGGATTGATTTTTATTGCTCAAGGGCAAGGAATCTGCATTCTCCACACGTTCGTTCATTTGTTTTTATTTTTTTGGTAATAAAAAATTAAAAATGAAAAAGGGAAACGGCCAGTGCCATCTCCAAGATTGGATTCGGGCTGAGTGGACAGTTGGACCTCCAAATCAAGGGAGTGATAACTTCGCTTGATAGTCCACCCACTAAAGGTTGTATGTTCTACTTCTACTTAGTAGTATCCACATTCCACAGACCACAATCCATAATAAATAGTAGTGGGCTGGGCTTATCACAGGTCATCTGTAGCTCAGAAAACTGTGCCCATTTTAAATATATAAGACCCTGCTGTAAGAGTAGTGCAACAGTGAGATTTAAGGGACCTCTGTTAGAATTTTCAACCCATGTTCATGGATTCCTCTATTCTTTGTCTTCTATCCATTCAGTGGGCAGGCCACAGCCCCTGGAATATGTATACGGCTGCCTATTCAAATCAAAGCCCCCCCATTTTTTTATTCTGATACCTTCTATTAATTCCACCCAATTCTTTACATCAAAAAGGCATGAAAGAAATTTGAAGCGAATTAAGAGAATGAGCATTTGCGGCAAAACTGAAACAAACAAGAAACAAAACAAAGAAAAAAGAAATTATAGAAAAGGGAAAAAGAAAGAAATCAGTGCCTTTTTTTTTTCTTTTGACGGATGGCATAGAGAAAAGCAGAGGGAATCCAAATTTTCAACAGATTCATATTCCACTTGACAAAGCTTGGATAGGATGAATAAATATAAAAGACATCTGTATTTGATCCAAATTTTCAAATGAAATCAAATGTTTTTTTTTTTTGTTTTATTTGTTATCAAGCAATTCTAATTATTGTTGTTGAATATCAGAAGTGGATAAGTAGAATGTGATAAAGCCTAGTACAGAGGCTAATCCTATCCATGTTCATTGTCATGCTGTAAAGATTATCCAATAATGCTTAAATTCGTCTTTTAGTAGAGACTAGAGACTATAGAGTAGAGACACAATAACTTTGTTGGCTGACCAAAATGCTCTAAGATATTTCATCTTCTTCCCATCAAATCAAACAAAGTAACAACCAACAAAATCAAATAAAATAAAGCCTTCCCAAACCCCACAAAATGCATGTTGCCATTGCTACTAGTGCAACCACCGTCATTCCCTGCAGGTGCCTTCTCTCTCTCTCCCTCCTCCACTCTAAAGAATGAAGGTGTGTTTCTCTGTTAAGCAGTTGGATCTAAATCAATTGATGAATCTCTCACATTGTCGGATTTACAATCAGAAGGGATTTGTGCGAATCTCGAGTATTTCTCTCAAATGTATTCCAATTCAACCTGGAAGGATCGGAATACAAACAGCGGTACAGCAATGGAGTAGAGCGTTTCTCCCTTTCCACGGTTTCACTAATAATGGTGATTGCAACTCCTCCCTGATTCTACACTCTGGAGTCTCAACTCTAGACTGAATATCAGGTTTGGCGATTGCCGATTGGAGTAAGTCAGGAGTCCAGGATCGGAGTTGAGCGAGGGCCAAGGAGATCCAAGGAATATTTCATAGAAATGAATACAAAATTAGCTTGAAGCTGAAGGTGCAATTTGGCTAATAAGTTGGTAAGGGGGTTCAGATTTGCGCCCCACAAGGGAGTGCCCCACAGTACATTTTCGTCATGTATTGAGAACATTTTCTGGTTATGATGTCATTGATTCTGATACTATCATCAGGAGATGTTCTCAATACACGTTGTGGGGCGCAGATTTAAACTCTTGATAATATAAATTTTTGGATTATTTCAAACAAAAAACAGATTTAAAGATCCGAAGAACCTTGAAGAGGCAGATAGACAGGGAGATAGATGTGGGGAATAAGTATATAACCCACTCAGCTGACTTCCCTTGATGAAAGATCAAATTCAATCCCTCTCTTTCTTTTGGTACTTTTATCGATCTCAGAATTAGAAATTATGAGAAGCTTGTCAATGCCTAGTAGGGAAATTGAATTATTAATTTACCGTAATAATTAACTTTTGTTAATTAAAGATTAAAGCTTCCTTCTTCCTTCTGCTATTCTTTCGCCCAATGATGAATTTGCTTTCCAGTTATAATGTTATAACTCTATGTAAAATGTATATCGCATCCTGAGACATAAAGAATTTGATTTGATATGGCCATATCATATTTCGCATCCTGAGACATACATAATTTTTTATTATTTGGGTAGGATTGATATTCGCAAATAAATGAATGGATTGGATCAGACCTTGGACCCTATCCTAATCAAAATCAGTTCGATTTGGATTGAATCCCAGTGAGTGAGACATATTAAATTGGACCAGTCCAAAAGTATTTATTTGAATTGTATTGACCTGATCCATTTGTAATGGAATGAAATTGGATTGGGTTGGATTGAACCAACCTTGTAATGTACACGGAGGCTGATTAAACGTACCTTACCCATCATTAATCCAAACCCATTTCTCAATCTCTATTCCTTCTCTCAATAGTCAATATCCAAATCTCTCCTTCCTCTTCCGATTAACCTTCTCCATGATCTTCCAAGAAACTATCATTGTTTTCACTTGTATACGCACTGGAAAAATTCACGTAGCGTCAACGAAAAATCATCAATTGTATCATGCATCACTGCATTCTCCTACGGCAACTGGCAACTCAAATTCAAACGGAGTCGGCTTCGAAAAGAAATTAAAACCGGATCTTTACAAATTATACCCAGGAGTTTCGTGGTGCTAATCAGTTGGTTGGTAAGTTCTCCTGGGCTACCTCGGAGTTGCAAATTATACCCCGGTTGTGGCCTTGTGGGCGGCTTCAACCGATCCGCCCACGTTCCACCCCAGTTTGTCCATTTTATACCGATGCCATGAGTTTGGCTTTTCCTTCTCCGTTTTCCTTGCTACCGCTAGGAGTTGTCATACCCACTAAACTGAGCCAATTCTAGGCCCAGTCACGGCCCACCTTGACTGAGTGTATATACAGTTATATAGTTCACCTTTAAAGCACTTATTCCCAAATTCATCCCCTACTAGATAAGCCCCATTACAAGTTGGAGCAATTGCTAAAAATTATAAGTTTCACTTGTAAATCCTACACCTTTTTTGAATTCTTTAATTTAATATATAATTGCCACCAGTAAAAATTAACATATAATTATCTATGAATTAAACAGCTATCACCCAACGTGATTGGGATGTTTATTTTTTACTTTTAAATAAAAGAAATACAGCTTTGTTCCTCGGTGTAAGAGCATTAGTGCTTTTTTAGTAATATTTGGTCAACAAATAAAAAATATTTTTTTTCCTTTTGTCGAGGTGGAAGAATTTATCGTTGTTTTCCTTTCCTTTTTAAGGTTTTTTTTTTTCAATTTTTAAATTAATAGCATTAAGCCCAACCCCATTTCAACCCTGATCCAAGCTGGAATTAGGCCACAGGAACGTATATCAGGTACAGGCCCAATGAATAAGCTAAACTCAATCCAAAACAAAGATTGGGCCGGGCACGAATTGGCCCGCCCAAATTGCAATCCAACAAGACAAATCTATCTATAAACCAACAACATCTAACCCTAAAGTCCCTAACCCAGAAACATGTTTCTCCATGTGCGATTGGAGAGGAGGGATATTGTTACTTAGCCCCCCTTTTGATAGTGCTTATTTGTAATCACTTACCATCTATTTAGTCAGGAACCACATCAATAATCACTTATATGTGTTTGAAAAATAACCAAATAAAGTGTTTTTTAGAAAATTGCATTATTGCCAAATGACGTTTTACTTACATCGCTTCCAAACACAGCCCAAATGACGCCTTACCTCTGCTATTAATCACATTGTTCTTTATCTTACGATCATGCATCACACGTGCCAAAAGACACAGCAGACCAGAGGACTAGAGGAGGAGGAGGAGGTCAATTCCAAGTTCCAACATTCGGGAATCGGGGAGACGGGAACCGAATAAATGCTAATCTGACTGCTATATCATTATGTATGTTCAGACGGTCAAAATGTGTTCGCAGCTGATGGTTCTGATTTTTAGAAGTTAGGTAGGACCCAAGCAACGGTAGGTCCTGATTCTCCCAAGCAAGGCGGGGTAGCAACTTATTAGCGTATATGGTACGCATATAAAAAGGGATGAGTTGTTAGGTTTTTGGGCAAGAGAGAGAGGGGATTTTATAGGGAAGCTTTCTTCGGTCCTTCCCCTCCTCCCGTCTCTTCGCTTCTACGTTTTTTTACACTTCTTTTTAATTTTCCTCTCAAACCCCCCACTCTCTCTATCCCTCTATCTTTTCCCTCTTTCCAGTACTGTTACTGGTACTACTGTATTCTGGTTCCTAGGGTTTTCGATCCTTTTGTGCCCGGCCGACCTCTAGGGTTTTCTATTCACGTATTCGCGTTCGAGTTCAATGAGTAATAACAAGGATCACTTCAACATGGCTGATCTCGGTGCTACTCTTCCTGGTGTCCCTGTTGGTAAAACAAAACTGACTTAAACCCTAATCCCCCACTTTCTCTCTCTCTCTCTGGGTGTCTTTATTCTCTCTATCCGTATTTTTCTATTATCCACACATATATCTATCTTTCTTCTGTGTTTTCAAAACCCTAATGGCTCTCTGTTCCATTCTCGCGTGTAGCTCTTAGCGCCGAGGATCGAGCAGGTCTTGTTAATGCCCTCAAGGTGAGTGGTAGCCATCGACTCTTAGATGCTATAGTAGGATTCCTGTTATCGAATTTTAGGGCCGCGTTTGGCTGACCTGCTAGTGTTTATTGCGGTTTGGGTTGTTGTGCAGAACAAGCTTCAGCATTTGGCGGGACAGCACTCCGATGTGCTCGAGTCTCTATCAACAAGGGTCAGGAAGCGTGTCGAGGTCCTCAGAGAGCTCCAGGTTTGTGTTCCCTTTAACTCGAATAATTATTGCCAATGGAATGAAAATCCCTTCTAAGAGTATAACTTTCTATCTTGGTTTCTCATTTTGGTTATATTCTATTAGAGCTTATATTTGTTATCAGTATGATTTATGAGCCGTGGATGCGAAACTGTTGGATTTTATATGATTATTTTAATAGTCTTACGGTCTCTTATTGCTATTGACCTGCATTATTGTGTTGTCCTAGAATGTTGTAATTGCCGATTCTGAATTATGATCATACTTGTCCTGCATTCTGTCATGATCCTATGCTTGAATGGTTACAATGATGTATAACTCGGTGTTTGTCCTGTTTGTTCCGAACCTATGTATCACGAAATTAGATACACTCTTATTTTGAGATGATAAGAATGAATTTCTCATGACAAATGAATTTTCATACGTGGCATTATTTCTTTTCAGTTTTTATGGTTGGATCTTATACTTCATACTGACCATACATAACTAACCAAAGTGGCCAATGGTTCACTAGCCATTTCTGCCCCCTGGCTGAGACCTTGACTAGTCTATGCGGGGACACGTCCTATTAGACCAGTAATGTTCTGAAGCTCATGGATATGTTCAATCCCAACAAAGACAACAAGTATGCAATGAAACACATGGTACTGGATATGAAGTTCAAGGATATGTTCACTAGCCATTTCTGCTCCCTGGTTGAGACCTTGATGTCTGTGCAGGGACATGTCCTAGTAGACCAGTAATGATCTGAAGCTCAAGGATATGTTCAATCCTAACAAAGACAACAAGTATGCAATGAAACGCATGGTACTGGATATGAAACTTTACTACAACCACGGTAGCATAGGTTTTCCATGCCAAACTGATAATTAGCCTCAAGGATCAAAACTTTGCAACATGTCGGCCCATATGTATTGTATTGGTGATCCACTGATACACCGTTATATGGATTCTTTCGGGGTTTGACCTGTTACAGGTTGTAGACAAGCCTTATACCGCCCTCCCCCTGAACAGGATTGAATATTGATCTGTATCAACATTTAGAACCTTGATTAGCCTTTAGGATTCAGTAACTAGTTGATCTGTTTTTTTAACACTTTCACTTTTCTGCATCTAGATAGAATATCTATTTGAATAAGGTTCACTGTCTCTTGCCCCTTTCTGTTAGTGATTGCAAGCTCCCAGCTTGTAAAATCTAGTTGTTCTCCAAAAATTTCCAACCAGGTTGTTTTGGAGCCAAACTTAAAGCTACTACATTTCCTCTTTTTGTAATTTATTTCTTTCTTTTTCAACATAGGGATAATTCTCTTTTGCAGTTGGCAAGAGTGGGGAATAGTGAAGTTCAATGTGTGTTCTCCATCCTTATTCTATTTGTGTTTTTGCCCTGCATTGATACATCAAATTTCCTTGGTATCCTTCATATGAAAGTTATTGTGTTGTTTGCAAATATGATTTCATGAATATATGTTTATGCCTTATGTACTTCTGTTCTTAGTGGTTCTCAATTATCATTCGGATTTTGTTTCTTTTCATGATCCAATGTAGTGAAAGATTCCTTTTGGTTTCCATCCATTCACATTATATTTTTTATTATTGGTTTCATTAGGTTGAATAATGTGAATCACTGTTGATATTTCAAAAGGCTTTAATGTCAAGAACATTTTTTGTTCTCTACCCTCTTGCTTGGCTGTTGGCTTGTTCTTGCATGACCTTTTGCAGTCAAGCAATACAATGAAGCAAGTGGCCTTTTTTTCCCCTGCAGTTAAGTTTTTAGTTGTGCATCCTTCAAATGCCTTCCCTAATTGCAGGGTCAACATGATGAAATGGAGGCAAAATTCTTCGAGGAGAGAGCAGCACTTGAAGCTAAATATCAGAAACTATATGAGCCACTTTACAACAAGGTAGAGTTCCCAGTTTTTCTTTTCTGTTTTAATAAATTCAAGAGGAAGAAGAGTATACAGATATTGCGTATGTCAGACAACTATTGGCATGGCTCTGATACATCCAATCTTGTATAAAGATACATTCTACCATAGAAAGCTAGCATGTGTTATCCATGCATTTTCTGTATAATGGGTCAGAAATGGATTACACTAAAACTTGTCTATGTTACCCGGATACAGCAATGACATGGCTGGATATGCCATTAGATACAAAATTTGCAGTAGTAACCTACATGATATGACACCTTTGTACAAATATCCAGGTATCTTAGTTTGGAGCTTTTGACATGGACATGATATCTATTTTGAAGTATGTAAAGGGTAATAAAGGTGTTAGCAGAACATCACAGCTTGTTCTTGTAGGAGGGCACTACCACCCCTTTCTTGAGATGATTTGCGATAAATCTTCTGTTTTCATCTATAATATGCTCAGGGTTAGTACCATTGGGCTGCTTGTGTCGATGGTAACATTGACTTTCTATTTTTTGTCACATTACAGCGATATGACATTGTCAATGGTGTGGTTGAAGTAGAAGGTGTTACAAATGAAGCTGCAGCAGATCAAGAAGAGGACAAAGGTGCAGAAGGTGCCTGATGAGAGCAAATCTGGTTGCTTTTATTAGTTTTTAAATTTGTTTGATTTTTGTCTGCCATGTCTGATCATTCACTTGTGCACTCGAGCAGAGAAGGGAGTTCCTAATTTCTGGCTCACTGCCATGAAGACCAATGAAATTCTGGCAGAGGAGGTAAGGGAACATTGTTTACAAATTTTCCTTGGTGATGGGATCTTCTCCTCACAAATGGGCACCTCACAGGCACATCCATCATACATTGGGAACATCTCCCGTGAATGATAACCAATAAGTATGGGAGATGTTCCCAATGCATGATAGGATGTACGTGTGAGGCGCCTGTGAGGCGCCAGGTGTGAGGAGCAGATCCGGTCTGTTTTCCTTGTTGGTTGTTTCTGAAGTGATTGACTTTTTTTTTTTTTTTGCATTTTTTGGGAGTTCAGATTTCAGAGCGTGATGAAGGGGCACTCAAGTATCTCAAAGACATCAAGTGGTGTAGGATTGATAATCCAAAGGGGTTCAAGCTGGAATTCTTTTTTGATACTAATCCTTATTTCAAAAACTCTGTTTTGACAAAAACTTATCATATGATTGAGGAGGATGAGCCTATCCTAGAGAAAGCAATTGGGTAAAATTGCCTTTTACTGTACCTTTTTTTGGTGGTTATTGTGTCAGTTCTTTAATTGCAGCTCTTGCCAACATATATAACTTTTTTGTAGCACGGAGATTGAATGGTATCCAGGGAAAAGCTTGACCCAAAAGCTCTTGAAGAAGAAGCCAAAAAAGGGATCAAAGAACGCAAAGCCTATCACAAAGACTGAAAAGTGTGAAAGTTTCTTCAATTTCTTTGATCCACCACAAGTTCCTGAGAATGATGATGATATAGATGAAGATACTGTAAGTTCAACTACATTACATCTTATGAGCATTGTAGATGTGTTATCTGAACTGTTATTCTTTGTTTTTTTTTTTAATGTTTTGGCAGGCTGAAGAACTTCAGAGTCAAATGGAACAAGATTATGATATTGGGTAGGTTAATGTAATATTTTCTTGCATTAAATTATAGGAACAGCTTCACTTTTTCCAACTTGAATTTTTCCTGATTTAGTTATGCAGAGGGATCTGAGAATCAAATGTCATATACTTTCCTTGTTAAAGTAAAATTAGGCCTAATAGAATGTTACTTGATAGGCACTTCTATGAACTTTTATCGTGATAGTTGTGCATCTTGTGTACCTTATTGGTTCTGGTTGATTAGACATCTCAGCCAGAGAAGGGGGATGTTCCATCAAAATTCCATAAAGATCCTGTACATTTACTTGAAAAAATGAGCTGAAGCTTGGATCCTTTTTAGATCTACAATTCGAGATAAAATTATCCCACATGCTGTTTCGTGGTTTACGGGAGAGGCTGTTCAGGGGGATGAGTTTGAAGATGACATAGAAGGAGATGATGAGTATGAGGATGAAGATGGTGAAGAAGATGAAGACGAAGATGATGATGAGGATGATGAAGATGATGACGAGGATGACGATGATGAAGATGAAGGGAAGGGCAGGAAGAAGGTATGGACAGGACAAACCTTGTGTTACTAGTTTCTATTGTGCTTTTTTCCCTGCATTTTCAGATTGTTAATCTTACAAAATTCTGATCCCTTTCCATTTTGAACTGTTGCTTTAGGCGTCTGCTGGATCCAAGGTAAGATGGTGTTTTGGATGCATACAACTATATAAATATTTGATTTGTCCAATTTGCTAGTTAGGTTTTGGCTATATCTTATCGTCCACTTCAATGCTCTGAACTGCAGAAAAGCGGAAGGGCCCAAACTGGGGAAGGGCAGCAGGGTGAACGGCCTCCAGAGTGTAAGCAGCAATAGGTGTTTGATTGCCAGACAAGAGCACATGTAAACTGTCTCTGGGTCGTTTAAACGAGTGAGAGTGGGGAAGGAAAGTTTTGGGGTGTTGATTTTCTGTTTTTTTTTTTTTTTTTTACAATTATTATTTTTAGCGTCCTTTTTTTTTAAGTAGGGTTGGGGATGTGGTCGTGGTTATAATTTGTTTATGCCTTGCGGGTTTCTTCTGGTTGCCCTGCCTTGTGGACTTTACATGAACTAATTTTAGTAGATTTATGTTTTGATCAAGTGCTTTGACATAATATCTTCCCCAAGCTTTCTTTCATATTCTTTTTGTTCGTCGGAAAGTTGTTTTGTTTTTCCAATGAGAACTAACTTGACTGAGGGTTTTGGTGGTTCTACAAATCTGAGTAGTTGACCCTGATATATGGACGGCTAATTAGATAACAGGAAAAATGAAGAAGGGCTTAATCATGTTGGTAGTTATTGAAGAGCTTCACTTTCATTAATGCGTTTTGACATACGCATTCAAGTACTTTGTAAAAGATTTCTGTCATTCCAAAGTGCTAGTTGTGGGCATTTTTTAAGTTGGCAAGTATCAAGTTTGCTATTGTGGAAAGCTTTGGATGCGCCAGTTTTTTATCATACATCTCAAAAAATTAATCACTAAACTAGATTACGCGTCTTATGGATGCTGGTGGTCGCACTTTTAATGGTTACAACTAAAAGTGTTAAGCTAAACCTTACTAAAAAAAGACTTGTGAGTTGGGAGACACGGGGGTTTATGAAAATGTACGAGTACAAAAGACCTTGCAACCAGAAAAAAAGAAATAAAAAATCGTTAATTAGAATAGCCAGGATCAGGTGTAGATAAAGGGCAGTCATAAATCATAACTCAGATCCTGATTTCATTGGTAACTTTGGAAACAATATAAAATTGCCAAGTCCCAACAATGCAGACACAGACTAGACGCTATTTTGCACCAGAAGTCTCAAGGTTAGGTACCGATGTTTGTGCATCCAATTGAAAATGTCCATTTTTATGACCCCAAAAGAAAGCATGTTGTCGGTATATTCTTCGCACAGCATACTCGAGATCAATCACCCGAACGGAATCATTGTTATTTGGCAGGGGAAAAACTCCACGCACAATTTAACATGGCAGGCATTCGAATTTCATATATAAATGAGTCCTCTTTAGTCTAAAATTACAGGAAAAATAGCTTATTGGATGCATCCAGCCTGTGTTCTGTGTGAACTCAGAAGCTGTAAGAGTGGGTCGTGGGGTGGTAGTATACAGACTGTTCATCTGTCATTCTGAGAATGTTTATGGACTTGACAGACTATTTCACTAGATCCACATCCACCATTTACCTAATGTTTATTTTGCGTACCAGGCAACATGGAATTCAAGTAGAAAAGAGCACTACAAATCCAACATTTTTGGTCCCTTTTCTGGACCTGAAAAAACTGTTTCCCTAAAACTTCTGAATAATGAATATCTAACATACAGTGCTGAAATTGCTATAAGAAGTTATCTGCTATCGACTTCGTACATGCTTTACATTCTTCAATGATGATTATGGAAAACAAATTTCACATGGACCAACTCCTCAAACAACTATCCTGCTCTTTCATTTCATTTGGTTCAAAAGGGCATTATGAAGAAATCGCCATGGAGCTTGAAAACGAAACCTTCTCAATCTCAACTATTTTGCATCCCCTCTCTTATATCTAATTTAGTTTAGCAAACCTTTTGGAATGTGGAATGGGCCGTGTCTATATTTATTTTATGGATAGTCATAGTGCTGCTAGCTTCGAAGATATACATAATACAATCAAGGATCTTCTTCTTCTTCTTCTTCTTCATGTGTTATATAACCTGCCGTAATTCATGAATTTCTTGATCTCATCGTATAAAACCAGGACTGCAGCAGCACCAGTGCTCCTAAACATGTTTGAGAGTGCACCGCGGTAGAAGGAAGCTAACCCTTCTGCCCTGTAAATCTTTCTCCAGCAGTCCAGGGTACTATGGTACGTTGGCTGCTCCAAACCAGACTGGATCATCATCCGCCTCCGTACAGTATCAAATGGGTAAGACACTAAGCCTGCCGAGGTTGTAACCGCTTGTGCTACCAACCACCGTTTCCACAGTGCGACTTGTTTTGATTCTTCTGACATGATCTCCTTCAATGTATCAAACCCCCCAAAGTAAAGGCCACGGTGGACAATCATCCCATGTAGAGAAGCAGGGAGGCCTCTGTAGATTCCCCTGATACCATTTTTCCTGCGAATGGTACCCAGTAAGTCGATGATGCCCCTGAATTGACGAGCCTCTGTTGTCCCAATATCTGCTGCCAGGCGTGTGTGAGCGATTTCAAGTGGGTAGATGATAACCAATGTTGTACAACCAGCTGCAGCTCCTGCTATGAAGTTGTCAAGGGCACCGGAAATGAATGGGCTTTCTTGAGATCTGCGGCACCTCAACATGTTTCTGTACAGATCCTGAACAGGACGATGCTTGGTTAAGATTTAAGAATGTTTCTTATGTTAACATACAATGTTTTTCTTTTCATGAATTGCCTTCATCACCAGGCATCTCAGTTTCCTGGCAATGGCACATCATTCTTTTTTGTTATCAGAAGTATGGAAACTTAAATATCAATAGCATTAATTCCTTGACAGAAGAATAAACCCATATAAAAGCTGGGATCCAGCTAGCAGAACAAAAGGATACCACAATTCTCAATTCAATCATGGCGAATGTGCAGCAAGAGAACAGATATGAACGTCTTATTAAAACTACAATGCAGTGCAGGAGCAGGAGGTTCTCCATATTGGGGTATGCATGAAATGAATACAGAGACGATGGCCATTGATTTAACATATATACGAAGAAAAACAGGACCCAGTACGTGCGACGGTGAAATAATCCATAGAGAAGGCAAATAATAAAGGAGAAAGAAGAAATGAGAGTGAACCTTGAGGGAGAAATTGAGAGCAAGAGAAGGGTAGTGGCGGAGGACACTAGTGGCATTTCCCCTCCAGAGAGAAAGAACACCCTCCTCTCGGATGGTACGAAGGATAAAATCCAACATTCCATTGAACCTGCGGCGGCCGCCACCACCGACGATAGCTAAGTTGCTTTCCTGAGTCTGTAGCAACAGCTTGGCTCTCTCGATGGGGGCCACAATTGTGTGGGCAACTCCCCCAATCACTGCTCCCGCCATCAGATCCCTGTGGAAGTTAACCAGCCATATCCACGATCTTGGTCGTGTTCTATTCTCTTCATCATATTCTCCCCACATTCTTTCTGTTGCCCCCGCGCCCCACCAGTTGCAGAATTGCTCTCTCTCTCTCTCTCCCTCCCTCCCTCCCTCTGATTGTCTGGTGACGGATTAATCGGTTAATTATGAGCTACAAATTCATTATTTGTTTTTTCCCTTTCAATTCATGCACGGTTTCGTAATTGGGAGAAAGAAAGAAGCAAAGAAGGAAAGAGAAATGAACGCCATTTCATCTGTTTGATTTGTTTATCTTCCATTTTTATTCGTTGTCTTCTTTCTTCTTTCTGCTCTCCTTTTCTTGCTCCCTGGCGCCTTCATTTCGTCTTTCGTTTTTTAATGAGAAGCGCTTCATTTCATCATTGTATGCATGGAAAAAGGAATATTATTAATAAACAACTCCTTTAACGCAACTCTTGTTTTCTGCGCCCCACGAACTACGGAAAGACATTATTCAACCTTTTAAAGGATTTGACCATGTGAACAGAGAACTCAAGAATTCTATTGACGTTGTATTCCGCAAATG
Source organism: Nelumbo lutea (assembly GCF_056320005.1). NCBI lineage: Eukaryota > Viridiplantae > Streptophyta > Magnoliopsida > Proteales > Nelumbonaceae > Nelumbo > Nelumbo lutea. The sequence goes on from NC_142689.1 coordinate 4,389,735, forward strand.
ATTGACGTTTGACAAAGAAAATGTAATCGCCATATGCTCCCTGAAAATTAGATTTCTCTAAATTCCAATATTTTATTCTACCATTAAAAGTAATGGCCATATTTCTCTAAATATCCCTCTTTTTAATTTTAATTTGCTCCCTCTCTCATCATAATATAATTTAAAGTTTTAAACCATTAATTTTCTCTCATTAATTCTTTTATAATTAAGATATTAATTCCCATCATTTTTCATTGAATTTTATCATTGATTACAGATTTAAAATATTCTTAATTTTGAATTTGGCCCTAAGAGTAAAAAATGTAATATTAACTATTACTTTTCAACTCATTAAGTTTTATATTTAAGGTATTTAATCCCATTTCTCTCTCATTGAATCTTATATTCAAGTTATTTTTAAATTCTATCAATTAGATCTTATCCAATACTTTTAACAATATAAAACTCATGTCTTTTAATTGATCCAAAAACAAAATCATTCTTCCATCTTGGTGGCAGACTGGCCTACAAGCAATTCAACCTTCCATATCAAATGGTATTGACCTTTTATATCATATTTAAATAACAAAATTTTTAAAATAGAAATAAATATAAAAAATTATAAAATTTAAATAATTAAAGTAAAATTGGCATATTTCCAATATTTTATACTAATCATATTAAAGAAAAAACAAGTACACTAAATAATGATTGTTTTTATTGATGTTAGAAATGAAATACAAAATTTAAAACCAGCCCAAAAATGAAATTATTTTCCTATTTCATGGTGAGTCAAGTCAATAGTTCAACCTTTTTGGGCCAAACATGTCAACCATTGATGTTAGATAATAATAGAATTTAAAAAATAAAAACAAAAAAAAATGACAAGATATAGAAATTAACTAATATTTTTATATTAATCGTATTAAAGAAAAACAAGTATGATAAAAAAATGTTTTTCATTGATAATGTAAATGAAATGCAAAATTGAAAACTAATTAACCCAAAAGTGAAATTGTATTCCTATGGTGGTAGGTCAATAGTTCAACATTTTATCTTAAATGTGTTAATTTTGGACGTCATAGTTAAATAAGTGTAATAAATAAGAATTGTTTTTATAGTTGATAGAAATAAAATATAAAAATTAAAATCAACCCAAAAATGAAATTGTTTTCCTATTTGGTGGTGTGTCAATAGTTCATCCTTTTATGTTAATTGTGTCAACCCTTGATGTCATAATTAAATAATAAAAATAAAAAAGAAAAAACATAAAAAATATAATAAAATATAGAAAACATTTGATCACATATCTAATATCATATATTTATCATATCGAACAAAAATAAATATAATAAATAAAAATTATTTTTATATACATGAAAATATAAAAAATGCAAAAAATTTTGAAAACATATTATTATTATTATTTTATTTATTTATTTATTTTTTACTGTATGCTATAATCTAAAACTATCTTGTGTGAAGCACACACATTGAGTTAGTAGTTTCGACTATGAGATGCGAGTAATCCCATGCTGTTTGGCCAACTGTAAAGCATGCTTGGTGGTACAAAACTCAACTGAAGCTATGCCTTTATGCCAATGGACTTCCGTATCTGCCTCTCCTAGCCTACCAATGCATGTTCTTCTTGTATTATTTTATATACTAATGTAAAGGCATATATAAATAAAAGGTAAAGATATAAGTTATGATTATATTATCAAATTTAATTTTTTATGAGTTGTACTAAAATCAAGACAAGTATCTGCTTTATAAAGTATATATACTTATAAATTCCTAATGTGTCCCTTTACTTTAGGGTGAATGACGATTCAGTACAGGATCAGAATTTTTAGGCTCAAAGTATAATTGGGGTGGGTGGCAGATCAGAATTGATGCCAATTCACAGGCGGCATTGCTGTATAGAGTAGGTGTTTTTGACATTTTAAATGTTTGTAGCTCTACAGTGAAAATCAGAAATCTGTATTGGGCCTGTCCATACTTATCCATTAGTTTGATCTATCCATACATAGTGGATTCTATACGAAAAGTGAAAAGTGAGATGATAGGGTTGTTTGTCACTGTCATGTCACGATGTGATTACTCCCACTTGGTGGACCAAATTGGCTCAAAGCATTCATTCAAAGATTTTCACAAAACCGTTTGTTTGATAAGTTCTTCTATTTCTTCAATTCGAAAATATAAATTAATTGGGTAGATTTTTAATAGTACCTTAAGTACTTCTCTGGAGTTTCAGTGAAATATTAAGATTTAAGATTTAAGACCTGTCCTTCCCTTCTAGTTGAGTGTAAATCTGCTGCAACCCTCCAATGAAGCTTGAATATGCAGGTAGTGGAGATAAATTCAAAAGATATGTAGATTTTTTCTTCACAAAATTGGTTCTCACACTGAAATACTTGCGGTTTTGGATTGGGAATGTCTCTGTATTTATATATTTTCATTCATAGCAGCTTCAAGTAGTTTATTTGGAGGGGATTGCAACTCACAAGTAGTGATGCAAGTTGGGCTCGAATAGGTTCAGGTTAATCATAACTCAAGCCAAACTATTGAACTCAGGTTGGCCCAATTTCTGCCAAATGTTTCCTAGACTCAAGAAGATTGAGGTGAATTCACTTTTTAAACAAACATTATTATGTTTTAAAAAATTACTTTAATGTATATACATACATAACTATATACATAAATACATAAAAACATGCATTTATTATTACAGAAAAGTACAGATAGGCCTAATGCAGATATCTGAATTCCATTGCAGAACCATAAACATTCAAAATGTCAAAAATTCATATTCTATACACTAATGCCCGCCCGTAAATTAACATCAATTCCGAGCTGACACCCACCCCAGACCCTGGGCTGAACCGTAATTCTCCCTTATATTTATTCATACATTTAATGTATGTGAAGTGGGACCTATGATATTAGTATGGATTGGCTGTTGGTTGTTTTTTGTTGGATTTCCTTGTGCCTCGATGGTCTCTTTGTGTCATTATGTTGTTTTTTAATATCTGTCTCAAACATAAATTAATAAATAGATGTTTATATAATATTCTGTATGCATTCATACAATGTAAGTTACATCAAGTATGGATTGGGCGGTTGGGTTGGGTTGCCCCCGGTCTCATCCGTAATCCAACCTTAAATTAAGTCAAATTGGTACTTTCAATCCTAATCCTAAGCTGAACTTCAATCATATGGTACGGTTCGACCCAAATCAGCCTGTGAACTTTGGTTGTTGGGGACCAATAGTTGGTGAGAGTGTTTTAGGCTGGAATTCACGTTCATGTCTATGTTTATGGTTAAAAAGAAGGGTAAGTTTTTTAAATTACCATTATGGTTTAGCTAATTGATTAAGTGTATTCTTATTGTTTGAAAATTGACTAACACTACCCCTACTGTTTATGACAATTGACTAATTCTACCCTTACTGTTATTATCCGTTACACGTTACATGTGATATCATGCAAGTAATATATTTATGAAAAATTCCAAAAATACCCTTTCCACCTCCATTCTTAAAAATACCACATATGTTCCTAAAATACTATCCCTAAAACCTCTCCGTCACAAACGGTAGAGATAGTGGTTTGTGACAGTGGTCGTAGTGTGAGTTTCGCCCAAAACCAAGACAACAATGGAGAGATACCCCACGTCCTTGGTTTTGAGAATCAACATCCCATGTTTTCCCATCCCATCTCATCCCAACCAACAATGACGTGAAAATGGGAATTTAATGGAAATATTCTCATTTTTCCATCTCAATCGCAGCAACCAAACGTACCATTTTAGAAAAGAATAGACCTGACAAAAAATTGACTCAACTCGCCAACTCGACCCAACCCAATCCGAAAGAACAAGGTTATGGTCTCATATTTAGTTATCTGAATGTGAAAATGACTTGACCCGACCCAACCCAAAAAAACTGGGTTGGGTTGGGTTGGGTTGGGTCATGGGTCAATCCATTGATCTGATTGTCAAGTCTAATTGAGATTATTTATGCATTATTAGAAGTTTTTACTCTTTAAATTTTTTTATTTAGTCTTTTTATTGTTTACTCTTTAAATTGTTAAATGCTTAATTTTTTTATTTTATATTTGGAATTTTAAAGTTAGTTCTTTTAATTTTGATAGTTTTCATGTAATTTTTCTTTATTTTTTTTAAATTTTAATTACTTTTTGGGATGACCCGAATTGACCCATGGGTCAACCTAACCCAAACATTTAAGGTTAGGGTCTAGCATTTGACAACCCAATCCGAAATTGAACTCGACCCAAAATCAACCCGAAGTAGGTTGACCCAACCCAGGTCTAGAAAAGAAGTTATTTATCGTATGAGCCTTACAGTGAGCCTAATGTATAATATCAATTCGCGGTTGGAAAATTCCAGTCCAACAGTGGTGATCCTCTAATGACCACAATGGCTGTCCTCCGGCACCATCTCATCACTGCTCAAGGTGGCCTGACTTACCATTCACCCGCAACCTTCCGCCGCGAGCGCCCAGCGGTTGTACTCTCGGAGAGAAAAAGGTTCACGTTTTTCGACTCAATGGTTGTTGTATTTCTGTGGGCCGCTCACCGCTGCCCCTCGTTACCCATTTTCCCGTTCCAAACTCGAAGCTTCTCTCTGTAACACTGCAATCTCATTTTCGAGGCGCTGGTCCTGTCAATTTCAACTACTCCTCCAAGCTTTCCTCCAATGCCCTCGCTACACAGTCTTCATGTTTTCTTTTATCTGTCTTTCTCTCATTTGGGTTCTTCATTTTGGACCTTTTTTTCATGGATGTCACGTTGGTATATTCGATTTTAGGCCTGTTGGTTGTTGTTGTGTAGTAACAAGTTATATATGCATATTTGGGTTTGAAGATATTCCATGCATCGCCAAGACCCGTATCCTATATACTCAGAATTCAAAACCTTATTAACGTTATTAGTTCCCTGAAAGATAATGTAAGAGCGACTAATTCTGCTAATTAGTTCTACAACATATGCTACACAATACAATCGCGCAACTTACAACACATACATTGCATGGTATTATGGAAATGCATCTCATAAATTGGATGATTTTGATTTTCCTTTGATGAGTTGTACATGCAATAAGCTATACACAAAGTGTAGATTAGTTTTCTTTTCCCGGTTGTTGTTGGTGATTAAGACATCATCCTCTATAGGTTTAGATGCAGTTGGATAAGTGGCAGCCTGCACAAGCAACAGAACATAAGAAAATATGAAATTGAAAAGAAAACTTATAGAGGAGCATGGAAGGGATAAAATGAAAGGAAGGGACTCGACGGGAATGTTTTATTTGTTACCAATAGGAAAATCAAGTTGTAAGAAGAAAGAGGAAATAGGAACAGAAAAGCTTCTCAAAAGGCCAAACTCCAAGGTTCCATACTTTTTCAGTTGCAACTGTTTAATTCAACCCCAGGAGGATGAAATTTTGCATCCTTCAGGGGTGACTTCATGACTCTGCTCATATAAATATAGTAAACGATTAAGGGGAAAGAAGAAGCTGCTGCTGGTTCCTGTTGTTCATTGCAGACAACAGCATGGTGGACTGGCAACACAGAAAAGAGTAGCCTTAGACATTGTGGCCACTTCACCAATGATTGGGGGAAAAATCCACAAGAGAGCAAAAGGAAAGCATGCATCTCTTTTCTCATGTGCTGCTGCTGTTCTTCATAGCCAGCATTATAGTTACAACACCAGCACATGTAGAAGATGACATGCTTACCTGTTAACCTTGGTTGATTCTTTTTAGTTGCTTTCAACATATATTCCTGATGCCCCTCTTGCCTGATGCATATCCAGGCTCATTTTTTTTTTTAATTGCACTGGTCTTTCCTTATTATTAGCATCATAACAAGAGCCAATCTGGATTCTGGAAGAGCATTGTTGTCTTTTTACAAAGGAAGTGCCCTGTTTATGAGAATAAGGTCTGCACTGTATCACTACCATGCTATAATGCTCAGATACCGATGTGGGAATTGATACAGATATGTAAATGGGAACATGATTCTCTGTTTTCTAAAATCCTGGAGGACCTGGACATGGATACAGGTACAGGTATCCCATTTACTATGATTATATCATGCATCTATGATCTATATCTACTTATTGAAGCTAAATGTCATTTATTGACATTGTCTTGCCAAATTTAATTAAATTTCTAACGTGTGATGATATTTTTGTAGTATAATTTGTTAAAGTATACCACTTTACATATTTCGAAAGTGTTAATGCATAGTGTACATCTAGAAGTATGCGAGGCATGTACAGGTATCTGGATATCATAGCTACCGTGTTTATAAGTAGTTAATTGTAAATGCTTTCTTCAGGATGCACTATGGCCAGATTGTTCATCTTCCATATAAAAGAATTGAGTTATTCTTTGGCAAAAGATTATCCAATTGATTTTTGAACTTACATTTCATGACAATATTTCTTGTCAGGCTTTGGAGGAAGCTACAAAGTTCCAACCAAAGAGAACACTTTTCACTGGTATATTCTACATGTTATTTTAGATTGCTGGCTTGGATGTTAAATATGTAGCATATGTTTTCAATTTTGAATCCTAATTACACCTAGATGATGGATCATGTCACTGTCTATACTAACTAACCCTAAAGAAGGAAGTTCAACATATGGTTTTCAATATCAACCAATGATCATTTTATAGTTAGTACAAGTCCATAGCATCAGGCTCTGGACTGTAGCTTGAGAGGGTTCTATATTATTCTTTCTTTTACCAAAAACATTATCTTTTCTAAGAACCAAAGCTTATAGTAAACCAAAGCTGATAATAAAATTACATCCTATTGATAAAAAAATAATAAAATTACATCCTATTGATAAAAAAAATAATAAAATAACATCCATCCTCATATGATATGAGAAAGAGATAAGCTATGGAAACAAAATAAAAGAGAAAAACTGAGAAATAAAATAAATGCTATCTTGGAATGTCTCACCATCCCTTAGTCAGCCTATTTTGTCAATGAACTAATGGGCCTTGGTATCCATCTGAACGATATATCTGTTCTGGAAGCCAAGTCTCTCATCTCCTTGATCAGATGATTCATAATGCAAGGGTTGTCAGACCTGTTTCACATCTCTCAAAATCACAACTTGGAAACTGCCCTCCTCAACTCATTCAAACAATATAAGCCATTGAAGCAATGTTATATTCTTTTCTGTAATGTAATCCCCTTTTTCAATTGGACTTGAATATGCTATAAGGATTCACTTGGCACCACTAAAGGGACTCCTTACACTTAATGGCTCTGTATTCCTAAGCAAACAATCACCAATGTGGAGCTTAATAGGTCTCAAAGCTTTCTTTGTTGGAGAGGGGGTGGAGGGACCACTTCTAAAGCATAGTTTGCATCCTAGTAGATGAAGACATTACTCCTAATTAAGAAGCACATAGTTCAATTCCCAAATTCATCTCTCATCAATATCCATAAGCCATTTTGTAGTACTAGATCAATGATTTTCTGCTCAGGAGTCTAGAAATGAAACCATCCAGAACAAGCTTGGGGTGTCAACTGAGGGATTCCAACTAGTGCTGAATGGAGGGAAGACTTGCTTTGTGGTGTATGTGAGTTGTCTAAATCAACTGCCCATTCACCTTGCAAATTATGCGGACATGAGGACATAGTTTAGAAATCCTGTCTGCATTGAAGCATCTCACAAGTATTAGCCTTCATATGAACCGCTTCAGAATAAGTCTCTGGTTTTTTATGTGGTAACCAAACAACTTTTTTGATCACAAATACCTATGGATTAGGTGCATTCTCATTGATGAGCGCAAAGAATCAAGAGCAAGACAGGTTTTTTTTTTTTTTTTTAATTATTCAGGCTCCACAAACAGGAATGGAATCCAAACTTTCATGTTCTTGTGGTTCTCTTCCAAATTTGAAATCCAATGATAGAACAGGCTGGAACAGAAAAAAAAAAACTGTGAAAAAGAGACGAAAGTTCCAGATCCTTACACTTGAGGCAGAGAGAAATCTAGGAAATCTATTTTGACAAAGAGTTCTCCACACCATATGTCATCCTAAAGTTTGATACCAATCCTCTTAGGTAAAGTAGGGATTCTCCATTTATCCCTTTCACTAAAAGGGTGGAAGTTCCTTGCCAAGGGAACAGGGTGGATTAGGGGGAGTTCTTTGTTCTGATGAACTAGTGCTACCAGCCAGAGAGGACAAGGGGTTCAAGAGGGTTCCTTTCCCCTCAGACACCAAAAGGAAAAAAAAATCACATCATACCTCAGAGAATGAGAGAAAATTGGTACCAAGGAAATAAAATATGATTCTTATCTCCAGGACCAGTATCCATTCATTTTCTTAAGGACCACACCGGAATTAATGACCCAATTAAATATGCTGTTTTTCTCCCTAAAAGATGTTTGCAATCACTGGTGTAGGAGAGGGAGGTCCTACAATTTCTGTGAGCACTTCATGAGCATGAAATAAAGGGATAGATGTTAAAACTAAAAGTAAGAGAAAATCGTAGAAAACAAAGTTGTCAAGTAAAGAACTGGTTAAGTAAATTAATATTGGATGGAGGGAATTGGTTTAGGGAGAGTTTCAAAAAGGTTAGTTCCACAGCTGCAATTTGAATAGAAGATGGTTTTAAGGGTAAAATTCCTGAAAGTTACAGGACTCAGAAATCTCCAGGGCTTATTAGGGAGACTTGTGATATCTTGGAGAATATGAGTAATTAACCAAAGCAAGTCAAGGGCACTAGAATAGATAGATCAAAAGAAAAAGGGGGACCTGTATACTGGGAAAATTAGGGTCAGAAAGAGGGGAAACTAACAAAAATACAGTTGGACCTTAAAGTAGTTTTATTCAATATTCTCTCACCCCAAAGACCTGTATACTGGGAATGTACAAACTATAAACCCCATATTAGACAAAAAGATTGCTTCTAACCCCAAAAAAATCGCATGGCTTCCCTTTGAAAATGCTATGTACACCAACCCGAGAAAGAATTCTTTTTTTGGTAATCCCAAGAAAGAATTCTAGCCATAAGATTAGATACCAGCCTGCCTATCTTCAGACTCAGATTTCTGAAAAAAAAAATTCTCTGCCCAAGTCTTTGCCCACAATAGCATGTTTGCTAGTTGGTTCATATAGTGGGCTTCCCTAAACAACGAAGGGTTTCTTAGACCTGTGACAAATCAGTTAGGAGCTGAAAAATAGTCTGAGTTCCTCTCCTCACCCTCTCCGTTCATGGGAAAAAAACAGACCACTTTGCCACATGTGCAAAACAAGCCTACTTTTATATGCAAGTTTTATATTAGAAAAATTAAAATTTGAACAGCTAATATTAGTTCTGGAAATCATCAATATTAGCTGGGTTAAATGCATGTTCTGGATTGTGAAACTGAACATATGGCTAATTTAGTGGGTCTCTATCTGATGGATGTTCTGGATTGGCCATAAATCCCCCAGTGTTACAGATATCAAATATGTGGGTTCTTATAGGGAACCTCCCTACTTGACCTAACTAGTAAACCTTTTGCATTAAGACAGAAAATTAATGGGGGTAATGATGGTTTCTGTCTGTTCTGCTATACTTGGATGGAATTGCCTGCTTTGTTCTTGCAGTTTGTTCATAATTGATTACCTCTTTTTCCTCTGACCATAAGTAGTTCAATCAAAAGAGATTCTGAGTCAGTGTCAAACAGAAAGAACACTCCAAAAATTTTTAGTGAACTGAAACTGTTCTTTTTCTAGCCTGTTTTACTTAGTTGGCTGTGTTCTTGGCTAAATCTCAGCATCCATTAAACAGCACCATACTCTGGCACCAGTCTTTTCTATCCTTTTCATTTCGTGAAAATGGAAGTCCTTCCAGTACCAGAGCTACACTACCTAGAAGGACAATCATAGCTAAAGGAGGAATGCTAATCATACTTGGTCAGGTAGGATTAGAGATCTGCCCTCATTTCCTCACCTATTGCTTTTTCCCTGTCCATTAAGGTGTTTGTGCCTTATCACATGGGGGCATGTTGTCAATTAAACCACGTCTCTCTCTCTCTCTCTCAAACACACACCAATTGAAGGAAAACCACTCTTCATTTTGTTCTTTCATCTAGTTTTCTGTTATTATTTAGGCCATGGTAATGTCCTATGTTTTGGGAATTGGAGGATACATATGACCCATGTTAGGGGTTTTGACATGCTTCATATTGTATGTGTATGCCAATGGAACATGGTAAGGTGGTGGTGGTGGTCTGACTCCAAACGTCTGGAGGATATTGGCATTGGAGAGGTTGGTAGTTCTAGTATTGGTGACTTTCAGATAATCAGAGAGGGAAAGAGAGAAGGGAGAGAGAAGATGTGGGTTTCTCCTCTCCTCATAATGGGTTTAATGGGTGGATTGCTAATTGGGGCCCTATTTATACTATTTTTGACATCAATTTTCTAGAATCTTCTTATATTTTCCTTTTGCCTATTTTCCCTTTAATTAATGTACATGCCTTTAATTGCTATTCTAAGATGTTCTTAAATGTTATTATTTTATAAAGTTATTGTAAATAATTTTGCTTAAGTGGATAATCGGCTTTAACTGGTCTGGTCTGGTTCAGATTTATGTTGGGTTGGCTGGGTTAATGTACTTATAAAAATCCACTGTCTTACAATATGAACGCGAATTGATTATTTATCAAGGTTTATGCGACTACAAAGCAAAATCCCACAACTATGCTTAGTCATCGTAGTTGTGTGGGCTGCTTCACTTGGCCAATCCACTGGTAAATATTATACAGTGGTGATTCATGTATACACTAACATTGACTTAGGTGGAGAAAGCATCCGGCAGCTGTCCTTGGTAGTAATTCTTTATCAAACAGATGAAAGAGAGGAAAGAATGAATGGGTAAAGGAAAAGCATAGGGGCTCCAGGCTCGGTTGTGCTGCAACTTCATGAATTCAAGAGCTATCATCCACGGGAAGAAAGGAAAGCAAGGTAACATCGTTGAGCAATGAGATAGATCTAAAAGTAGTTCACCCAAGGCTTTTGCTCAGCAAGCAAAACTCTCATTGAATCCTATATTATATGGTCCACCTCATCGAAATTGCAGTATTGGGCCAATCAGTGCCTGCCATACAAGTAAAACTCTGTCGTGAAGATGGAAGGGAACTGACACAACCGCTAGCCTTCACCTCATATAACACTGTCATAGTGGTAGTGTATTGTGATTGGTTTAGACTTTAGTGCTGTGAGTGGAAACTGAAGGCGATTCAGATTCTCATTGATATGACTCAAGTGAGAGCCTATATATTATGCATTCCTTAGTGAGTGAGCATTGGTCTGTGTCTGTGATGGTGACAAAGGCTAAAGTTTTATGGTGAGAGAATTATCAAAAGGGTGGTTGGTTGGTTTAGTCACTAGTGAGCTCAAGAATGAAGACAACTGTGATGCTTCAACCCAAAAAGGTGGTAGGGCTTTTCGGGTTTTTATCTTTTTACCGTCCCAGTTGAATGATTTAGCAGTGCAGGTTGGTTAGCATTTTAGCAGAAACAGGCAAGAATCATGTTTGTTGATGCCCGTTTGTCCAAAAAACGGCAACACAATGCATGTGGCTAGAATTTTCGTGCAGGGTAATTATTATTCAATTACTATTTTGGCGTTTTTAACTCTCTTATATAATGAGGGTCTGAATGATGATATGGTGTTTGGCACATTAAAATGTGAACAACATTTTTTTTTTTTTGTTTGAATCTTATATATACTTAATACACGTGTGGAGTTTGGGGCATGTGAAACCAGTATCTTATTTACCATTAAAAGTTGCCTTTGAATAAAACAAAAAAGCAATTTCTCATTTTCCTCTTTCATATTTGATGCTAAACATTTAACTATTTACATTTATGTCACTAAACTTCTACATCTTTCATATTTACTAAGAATTGCCTTTTCCTCTCATTTTATTTCTTCGGGTTTGATTGAACCTAGTCAGTTGAACCGTTCGAATCGTCACCCATTCAAGATTTTGGGCCTAGTTTGAGTAAAACCCAGAGGAAGATAAAAATCGTTGATTTGGTCAAAATTGTCCAACCTAGATGATTGGATCGTTGACTTGTTCGACCCAATAGTCTTTTTATCTCATTTTATTTCTTTGTATTCTGATGTCCGATTGAGGTGTTCTGTTTTTATTTATTTATTTTATTTTGGGTAGCTTTTTGAGATCTATGCATCCCATGGAGCCATAAGTGACTTGCCTTGTTATTTTTGCCAAAAAATCCATTTTTTTGCCTTAAATTTCAATTTTTAACATTTTTACAAATAAAAAATTTAAAACTAAACTAAATAAATGTTTAGGATTGTCAACGGGTTGGGTTTGGTTGAACTCGACCAGTTGAACCACTTGAACCATCGCCTAGTCAAGAATTTGAGTTTGGTTTGAGTAACTCGAAGGGAGGTAAAAAATTGTTGACTTAGTAAAAAACTATCCGACTTAGATGATTTGATCATTGACCCGTTTGACCCAATGTGCATGCAAATTTTAAATTTTTAATATTTTTTTACAAATGAAAATTTAAAACTGAATTAAAAATATTTAGGGTTATCAACAGGTTAGGTTTGGTCCAATCAATTAAACCGCTCGAACCATCACTTAGTCAAGCTTTTGGGTCCGGTTTAAGTAAAACCCAATGGGAGGTAAAAATCGTTGACTTTGTCAAAAATCGTCCGACTCGAACGGTTGGAGCATTGCCCCCTTTGACCTAGTGGCCAGGTCACGGGTTGCACAATAAATGTGTATGCAAACTTTGGAAGGCCATAATTTTGTACTTAAATGTTTGATTGAGTTTTTTTTTTCAATTTTGGGTAATTATTTTTGCCAAAACCCATTTTTGCCTTCAAATTCTAGTTTTTAATATTTTTTACAAATAAAAAACTTAAAACTAAATTTAAAAATATTTAGGGTTTCCAATGGGTTTGGTTGAACCCAACCGGTTGCATTACTCGAACTATCGCCTAGTCAAGATTTTATGTTTGGTTTGAGTAAAACCTGAAGGGAGACAAAAAATCATTGACTTCGTCAAAAAATGTCTAACCTGAATGGTTGGAATGGTGATCGGGTTATGGGTTACACACTAAATGGTATGCAAACTTTAGGAGGCCATAACTTTGCACTCCAATGTTCGATTGGGGTGATTTTTTTTTTTTTGATAACTTTTTGAGATCTATGCATCCCAAGGAGCCATAGGCGTCTTGACTCTCTATTTTCTCAAAAAAACCTTTTCTTGGCCTCAAATTGTAGTTCTTAATATTGTTTTACAAAAAAAAAAAATTGATATAAAATAATACATATATTACATGTAAAACATAATTATATATTATTTATTAAAAAATACATGTTTATACATACCCCCCCCCCACACACACACATATATATATACATATATATATATATATATATATATATTTGAATTTTCATATGTTTGAGGTGGCATGACCTAACCTGTTTGACTTGGGTGGTTGAACTGGTGACTCATGACCTAGAGGAAAAACGGTTTGGCCTCTGATTTGGTTTTTATAACATTGGCTTGGACCAATTCCTATAAAGTTGGACTTGGTGTTTTGGGCCCGAGTTTGAGCCTAGAGGCCTAAAATCTTATCTAAGCTCAACAATTCGTTGACAGCTCAAGCTCGGAAAAAAGTCGAGCTTGGTGTTTTGGGTTTAAGCCCGAGCCCAGAGGCCTAAATTCTTATCCATGGCCGACCAAGATTGGGTCGGGTAGCCCGATAGCTTGTTGACAATTCTGGCTTGAAAAAAAGTTGGGCTTGAGCTTGCAAAGCCTAAATTCTAGTCCAAGCCCAATCAAGAGCGGGCCGAATAACCCAAATACTCGGTCTAGCCCATTGGCAACCTTTAATTAATTAATTAATTAATTAATTTAATAAAATAAGTAAATAAATAAATAAAAGTTTATTTATTATTGGGATGAGATTGGTGTAGGCTATCTCAAACCATACTCAACTTGTTGACGGTCCTACATATTGGGCTTAGGAGAGAAAGAGAGAGAAATAATTTGTTAGTAAATAAATTATTATTTAATTTAATAAATTAGTAAATTCAATAAATAAAAATTGATGAATAATAATTTACTTAATTTATTAAAATAAATAAATGAATGATTTAATTTGTTAAAAGAAATAAGTACAAGCTATACCAACTAGACTTTTCATGGGCTAGGTAGTCGGATAGTTCAACCTGACCCATTAATAGTGTTAAATTAATTAATTAAATAGTTCGGGACAGCCTTTACCAATCTTGTGTTGATAATATATAAAATTTTATTTATTTATTTACTTATTTTACTAAATTATTTAATTAGTTAATAATTTCATAATCTAATAAATTATTATTACTAGCAAAGTAAGACCTAGAACTGTGTATATATTTATAATATATTTACTCTCTCCTCTCTCGCTTGATTGTTTATCTATCTCATTTATTTTACTAAATTTGTTTATTATGTCACTATATAATTATTTAACTATTTACAATTATGCCACTATATAAAACAAAAATAGAGTGACAAAAGTCATCTCTCCCTCTTTCACTTTATTGCCTGATGAGCCTAATCATTTATTTATTGTTTTATTTTAGTAAATTAAATATATTATTATTTATTTTAAATAGATATTTTTTTCAACAAACTTTTAATTAAAAATTTACCTTTCACACATTATTTTCTATACAATAATTTACCTTTGACAAGTCACTTACCAGGGCCCTTGTAAAAGGAGACAGAATTGACTTATACTTTTAAAAGCTTAAATGCCGCCACATCACATCAGTATTGTGTCCACCAAACACATTTATAGTACAAAAGCTGAGACACTGCCTTATTTCCATATCATATGTAGTGTAGATGGAGGGAAAGGGATGAGGATTCAACGTGTGTAAACTGTAGTGAGTGAGTTACGATGGCATATTTTATTGGGTTTTCTGCTCGCTATGTTTAATGTTTAGGTTTAGTTTTGAAAGAGTACAAAAACAATTGTGTACAGAGTGAATGAATATATACAAAATAATACAAAATCTTGTATTCTACATATTTACAATATTTGTATTCTTTCCAAATTGAGTTATTATTTCAATTTCAATTGGCGGAGCTGCGGCTGCCTCAGTCCTCCACTCCGGATCTCTTGTTTATGAGAGCTCTGTTCACATACACTACTCCGGTGAATGGAAACATCTCCTTCTCCATGTGTGATTGTGATAAACGTGGGCAGGAGATCCCGATTCTCAATCCAGTCCTCACCCCCGCCATTCTGCATATTGGCATTTGGCTCTGGCAGGTGCTGCCTCCAGGTTCCGTCATAGGAGGCCGCGGTGAAGTCCGATCTGCTGTGCTGACCACAATCAATACATTGCTGGTTAAGCTCATTCAGCCGCACAGATAGAAATCGATTGTATTATTATCATGATATTCTAAACGTTGGGTTGGATGAGCGTGGCCAGCAATACATATTACGATCAACAGATCCGATTTTGGCCACAGTGGGCCCATCAGATTCACCGCCTCCCATGAGGTATGATGGTGCTTGGGGAACACCGGCCCACACAGAATTTCGATCAATTGATCTTACGGCACGAGAGGTGGTGGGGGCGCCCTCCCTTGACTCTCTCTTCTCAGTTGTCTTCTCTAGGCTCTCTTTAGTCTCTATACACTACACACGATACAGTGGCGGGTGGGGGGCGTCAATCGTCATTCGTCAATGTCGCGTGGGTCCACATGAAGTGCTTTATTAAGATGAGAAGACAGGTGTCAAAAGGAATTTTGGCACTTCTTTCTGACAATAAACTCAAGAGAGACGGAGAGACAGAGCGCGCTGCCTGCCCGCACCCAGTTCATGCACTGGCTGTTCTGGATGGAATAGGAACTCTAACCAATAATGGAACAACACGTGTATATTTTTTTGGAGGAAACAGAGTCTCGGACTAGTCTTTTTCGTGGGGTTGGAGGCTTGGAGCTTTGCAAGTCGACAAAAGAAACGGCCCGGAACCAGAAGGGAAGCCAAACAGCAAACTCTCTCCTTAGTCCTCTTTCTCGTTTCCTCTCAACTCTCAACTCTCAATTTTATCCAGCATGCAAAAGAAAGGGAAGGACGGAGAGTAACCGAGTCTTCTTGCTTCTTGTTAAAGTTATCATTGTTAATAGTGGGTTTTGATTGGTCAAAATTCTTCCTTTTTTTTTTTTTAATTTCCCATTTTCAAAATCTTTAAAAGAAGTCTATATAAGTATTTAGATATTTTAAATGATCAAAATACCCCTGAATGGTCAATTGAGCTTATTAAAATATATATTTTAAATATACGGGTTGGGCCTAAATTAAAGGTAATTTTTAATAAGGATAACTGACCATTCAAAATGCTCACACGAATAACATTTTTTAATGATCGCACCATGCATAATCTAATAGAAATCGTTAATTTTGCTTCTTCTTTTTTTTCATCCAATGCTTATCATCAAAATGCCCACTTCTTATACAACATTATTGGCCTCCCATGCTATGCAATGAAATAATGGTCCCACCATCCCAGGATAAAAGGGAAGGTAAGATACAGCTTTCAAGGTTTATGGTCTTATGGATGTAACTTACCATTCACCAATGTAGGAAAAAATAAAAGCACTAAGGGTCTGTTTGGTTTTGTATTTAGAATCAGAATCAATTTTTTTTTGGAATGGGAATCAGAATAGTTCATTCCCATAATCTCTTTGATTTAGACAAGAATAGAAATGGGAATTAAAATCAGTAAGAGTGGGATTTCATTCCCATTCCCTCAAATGAGAAAAGATCATTCCAGCAGGCATGAAAATAAGCTTCCAAACTTCTGATTTTATTCAACCAAACAATTGAAATTGAAATAATCCATTCTAATTCCGATTTCAGACCCCTGTTACTACGGACCAAACAAGCCCTAAGAAGGGAAAAGGGGTGTAGAGATGTTTGAATTCGTGGGTATTCTGATAAAACAATCGTTTAGATTTAGTGTGGGACCTACGTGAGTTTCCCTATACCTGCTCGTGAACTCTCAGTGCCCCATACACGACAAAGGATTATTCTCTCTTCCTCTTTCCTCTTTCCTCTTTCCTAGCAAATTGCATCTCGTCCCGTCCCAAAATCCCATCTCTCTCTGTCAGTATCCAGTAAAACTGTTTTTGAGTCTTTTGACCTTACTACCACTGCTACTACCGTGACAGCTTTTTGTATTGTTTTCCTAAGTTTTTCTTGCCACGTGGTGCTGCTTTGTCCATATAGAAAGGTTATCTGGTATGGGGATGATCTGGATTGGCCATGTAGACTCTTCTCTCCTCCACCTCAGCCTCATAAATTCCTTTCTTTCTCCTTCTCGGGGCCCCAACTTTACTTCATTTGCTGGAGTTTTCCAATGCGAGCAACAGCAGCCATTGGACCTTTCCCTTTCCCTTTCCCTTTCCCCTCTCTCCCTTCTGACAGAACACAGAAGCAAAGTGAATACATACGAAACATAATTTTAAGTTTTTAACCTTTTGTCGAGTAAACAAAATTTCCATTAACTATGGTGACTGCAAAATTTGTATGACCTAACCAAAGCCTTACTTGACTTTGTGGTTTGGCCGTTTGGGGATGGACTACCCCCTTGTGTAGCAAAATTTATTCAAAAATAAAAGAAGACTTCCTTTAGCATATTCTTTTCTTTGCTTTGAAGTGTGGAAAAAATAAAATCTACGGAAGTCCGAATTTTTATGTTTTTAGGTTTATATGAAATCATTTCAACACTCTTTCAACATGGTTATCCCATCATAAAAATGGGACCCACCATATATGGGGACGGGATCTATTCCTCACACTTGGGCACCTCACATGCACATCCACCGTGCATTGGTAACATGTGAGAAGCCCTCTATGAGGAGCAGATCCGGTCTCCCATATATGAGATATTTTCTCCAATGATGCTACTAGGTGGGGTCAACCTGTCCAATCATCCAGGCTGTTGATTCATTCAAATTTCAAAGAAAAACAATGTGAAAAAATAATGGGACAAAAGTATTATTTTAAAAAATTTAATTTCAATTTGGGACAAGAATGTTATGCATTCCTTAAATAGCATAAATCTGATCCACTGCAACTTTTTTCCTCCACTTTTGTTCAGTTTGACAAATGTGCAATTATGTACAATTATTTACACACGTGTAATGAGACGCCTTGGCACCCCTTTTCTATATATTCTTTTGAAATCTTACTGCAGAAATAATTGGAATTTAAAAGTTGGTAATTTTATTGCATATTTAGTGGAATTAGATTAAAAGAGAGTAAATTTTATGCCCAATATTGTATATCTAACTATCTACGTTACGCTGATAGAAGTAGTAAAAATGATTTAAATATTTATAATTAGCCAGAAAAGCATGGCTTTTGATAAATATAAAACATAACGATGGGATAGGGTTCATACAGTCAATCCCCAATAGTTGAGATTTAAAGCTGAGATAAGTTGAGATGAGAAGCTAGATCAATACAAATCTAAATAAATATTATTGAATTAAGTTTTCTGATTGCTTGTTTAGTGAGCTTCTCTAACCAACTCGAGAATCTACATGACAAAGTAATTTGGGCTTAAAAGGTGTTTCCAAAGGCCTCTACCGACCCTCTTTCAAGGGGAACTTTTTTTTACCTAAAAGACCTTTCCATGTTTGCATAATAAGCCCTAATTTATAGGGCATGCTTTATATTAAAATATATATATAAGGCTAATATTAGTACAAGGTGGGGCATATGACTGATATGGACTTTGTGGTTGAACACATAACCAACCCAATGGGTCTCTATGTGGATTGTGGGCAATCTGGATAGGCCACAGGATCAGTTCTTTGTGGCAGAAACAGGTGAAGGAAGCCACTAGTGTGGTTATTAATGCAGAGAGAAACAGTGATTCTAAAACCCAGTATTGGGACTCATTGTGGGTTGAGTACTGATCAATCCTGGTCTATGTGCAGAGTATGAGCAATAATTTTAATGTTTTATCATAAAAGAGGCAGAAAATATACCAGCCATTTTATAGACAAAACTTTGTTTTGAACCCATTTACATGAACATAAATGCAGCTAGATTTGGATATCTCCAAAAAATCTGTAAAACAAACTTGAGAATGACAATGGGGTCATAATCTTAATAGTAAAACCCATTATCTCATCCAACACTCCAAGTAAAATGATTTACTTTCAAAAACAAAAAGGGCAGAAGTCACTTAATTAACCGCCTTTTAAGTTTTAACTTGACTTTTGGATAGTGTTTTTCTTCCATTACTAACAATTTCATACTAGAAAATTGATATATATTTTTTTTCCTAATAACAGAACCATTTTGAAACATATTTTATTTTATTTTTTTCCATTGTTGTATTAAAATAACACCACTAATCCCTCTTTTCCCTCAATTTTCTGTTCTGAAAACATTTTAGCATCAGCAATATATTTAAAACTCAAACCAGCTATATATTTCAATCTCTTTTCCTTCCAGTTCTAGGGTCACCTTTTACCAACTAACAGTTGTTGGAGAGGAGGCTGAAAGCTTCTAACTTCACCCTAGGCTGCAGGGCAATTATCGGGAATTGGCATGGCATCAGCGTCAACAATTAATTTCAACACTTAAGGCTATGTTTGGAAGGAGTATAAACATAAATTTGTAGAGTACAAAACCTTGCATTTTGTATTATTTTGTATAAATTTCCACTGTACATATTTCTATTTCTACTCTTTCCAAACTGAGCCTAAAGAGTCACAGCTTGGGAACGTCCCCCTAGGACTAGGGTATATAACATAGCCTCCAGATAGCAAATGGCACTCTGAAGATCAGATTGTAAGCGATGGTAGGACTCACTTGTCCAATGCTTAAGATCAATGTTGACTCACGTCAGATTACCCCATTGAATCATTCCCTCTTTCCATAAATAAATGAAAGAATGGATAGAATAGTGAAGAGGAATTTTTCTGCTCAAGAATCAAGATGAATACAATTAATGGTCCTATTTGAATGACTGAATACCAAGGTCAAGGTATGCATAGAATTAACATTTGACAGTATTAGAGGTAGAGGACAATTATCAGAATATCGAGAATGATTTGTCCCTTCTCTAATTGCTGAAATGTGAAATCTCTTTCCCACAACGAACCGGAAAGAAAGAACATAGGTCAAGACTAAGTAAAAATTTTGGGGGGCTAAACGAAAAATAATAGGATCTATAAAAGGTACAAGGAGGAATATTGCGTGGGGTACCTTTTGTTTGAATAAATTAACAATATGTAATCTACACCTTTTCTTATTTTATTTATTTTATCAACATACTATTAATTAATGATAATCAAACATGTTGTGATGAGCTGGGAACGCATATTGGTAGACCTAGAAACCATTTGAAAAATAAATTTTGGAAGAATAAAACAAGAAAATGACAAAAACAATTGATTTTTTATTTTGATTTTTTACTCTTTAATTGTTCCGTGAGGGGAACACAAACTAATCGAAAACATAAATACCGGGAAGACAGTGTAGCTCCACACCAACTCAGATTTGTTTATTTATTTCATAACTTCGTTTGTTCTGTGATCCTTCCTTTCTTTGTTAATTTGGACAAAAAAAAAAAAAGTCTTAGATGTTATGTAATAAATAGGAATTATAAGAGTAACCCATTTGACTACATCCATGCAACTTGTGAATTCGGATCTCATTGAGCCATTTAAATGTCTAAACTGATTTTTTTTTTTTTTAAATTTGTGGGTGGGGACTGGGGAGGCTTATAATAATATTAGTAAATCACAGTATATGACCATGCGGATTAAGATGAATTGTACCAATTCTGTTAAAAGGGCTGTTTTAACTGCTCAAAAATGTTGATGACAATTGCAGCCAAAAAAAAATGTTGATGACAATGTGATAAATTAAGGTTGTGTTTGGTACTATTTCCGTTTCTTCTTGAAATGTCTGGGGTTGATCAATAGAAATTAGTGAAAATGTGAGTTAATACATCACATAAGGGAGTCATTTCAACTTAAATAATTGATGCATAGGGGGCTGACCATTGCCCTTTAGAGTTGAAACATCAAATTTGACAACTCAAATGGTAATGGTACCAAATACAACCTAAAACTTATGCCTTTCAAGCATAAAAACTTTGCTTCTTGTCTAATTAAAATAATGAATGTTCTTTGGAGGGAGAATCCCCTAAAAAATCAGGTTTTCTGGGGATAAATTTGGATTTTGACATCATCTATTTGGTTCCGGACAAGGTCCATGTTTAGGGTTGGTTTTGGATTGGACCCTAACCCGACCGAACCCATCTAATTTATACTTAACCAAAAGCGGTTATTCAAAGGAGTTTATGAATCGATATTGATTTATGAATAATTTTATCATAAAGAATAATGATATATTTTAACAGTGAAAATTAAGACATAAAAGGGTTTTATCAGAAAGAATAATCACAGGTATGCAAGAGAAATGATAGGAGTTCATCAGTGTGAGCGTTAAGGTGAGAGGATTCTTGGCTATGGAACTCAGTGCATAGCTGATGATGAACTATATGGGTCATCACTTTTTTTTTCTCAAATTTATATCATTACAAGATCTGGACAAGGGATATAAGAAGGTTGAAGAGGCCGAGAAACTGAGCTTGAGAGGCTGGCTGGGTTCAGATTTTGGTGGACGTCGTACATGAAATGGTCCTCTTATGTTCAACCTGCTGAGGTGATTTAACGTCGGCGGAGCGGACAATATGTATATGCAGATCACCCCTACTATACAAGTTGGGCTTGTTTCAATGTCTTCCTATTCTAGCTCGTCCAGGCGATCAGTTCAGTTGGCAACCTTCCCTTCCAATTGTAAACTGTTTTTCTAGTTTATATGGCCGTATTAATTTGACCCGTTATCTAGCTAATTACAAGAAGAGATAGATCAGCTTGCAAGGTGTAAAAACTTGGTGGGCTGGCCTTAACTTTGGATCATAGAAATCGGGCTGAATTGATGATGAGTTGAGTTCTACGAAATAATCCGGTGAGGGTGGTTTTAACTTTTAACTAGTTTTATGAATGGTCATGGTTATAATCTTGTAACAGTAATACAAGGAGCTATAAAATGAAGAAAAGAAAGAACGAAATTGAAAGATGATAACTGTTTTCTATGAGGATGTCTTCCGGGTTCAATAAAAAAACCAATCATGTTGGTGTAAATGCAGAAAGTTGAGAAGGATTGCTTTAACTCTACTGCCCATAATGTGAAAATGTATACATATATATATATATATATATATAAATTAGCCAGACTTCTCTCTCCCCTCTTTATGCAAATCATACCATCTTTTTAGTTGATTGCTTTTATTCTACTTTTGAAGAGAAGGGAAAGGCGGTGTGATTATTAAAGAAAAAATGATTAAAAAATATACTGAGAAAAGTGGAATATAAGATAAAAAAAAGGGAGATTATTCAAGGTTTGAGAAGGAAACAAAAGAAAAGACAGAAAGTGGGACGTCAGTATAAGCCTATTGGTTTGTGTTGGGTTGTGGTTTTGGGTGTGAGGGGGGTATGGTGTTTGAGAGGGTGGAGGATTGCAGAGGGTTCCCTTCTCATCCACATCCTCTCTCTCTCTCTTGTTGGTATTGACAAGGAAGGTCGCTGTTAAGACATGGAGAAGATGAGCTGCCTGAAGGTCTGGTGCAGTTTTACTTAGCTCCCTACAACTGTTTTCTTCACATCTTCTTCTTCTTCTTGGAAAAGAATTATTGTCTCTTGCTTGTCAAGAAAAGTATACAAGGAAGCATCAACAAGCGACGGAAGATAGATGGGTTTTAAAGGAGAATATCTGAAATTTTAAAACCATCCTTTACCTACTTTTATCTTTCATTTTATTGGTTAGCTTTTTCAAAGATCAGGCTTGCTTTTAGATCTAAGAAAATGCTACATATTTGTGATTCAAGAAAGATCTGTGGATCATAAAGAAACCTTAGAGTTACAGTCATCGTTACCCACGAAACCCTCGAATTAATTACATACAGGGAGAAGATGATGAAGGGCTTGATAACCCAGCAACATCCAGCTGTGGAGGAGAACATGTCTAATTTGACTTCTGCATCTGGTGAAGCAAGTGTTTCTTCAGGCAACAGAGCAGAAACAGGCACCCTATACCCTCAACAATCCTTTGCTTCACCAAATCAAACTCAAGTGGTGAAGAAAAAGAGAAACCTTCCAGGCAATCCAGGTCCTAATTTAACGACTATTAATTCTTTGTGATCATTTATGTTTTTGCACTATTTTCAGTTAACTGATTAACTCCATATTCATATTTTTGCTTATTCCTTCTATTGTTTTTCCATTTTTCTTTGGTCTGGGACCAGACCCGGATGCAGAAGTAATAGCTTTATCTCCTAGGACTCTCATGGCAACAAATAGATTCATCTGTGAGATTTGCAACAAAGGATTTCAGAGAGACCAGAACCTACAGCTTCACAGGAGAGGGCATAATCTACCATGGAAGCTCAAGCAAAGAACAAGCAAAGAGGTAAGAAAGAAAGTTTATGTGTGCCCAGAACCTACATGTGTGCACCACGACCCATCAAGGGCTCTTGGGGACCTCACAGGGATCAAGAAGCACTTTTGCAGAAAGCATGGGGAGAAGAAGTGGAAATGTGACAAGTGTTCAAAGCGTTACGCAGTTCAATCGGATTGGAAAGCTCACTCCAAGACTTGTGGCACAAGAGAGTATAGATGTGACTGTGGAACCCTTTTCTCAAGGTAAGAATGGAAACAAGGAAACCAACACAGATCATCATTATTAATTAAGACTAAAAAGTTGAAGAACTATACCTGAGTTTTGTTAATCTTCATTATGATCATAAGAGAGAAAGAGGAACAAAAAAAGGAATGATATTCCAAATTTAAGAACACACAGTCGATTAAGTTACCCATATCAAGCTATCAGTTCTGTGCGCGCACGCGTGAGAGAGAGAGAGAGAGAGAGAGAGAGAGAGAGAGAGAGAGAGAGACAGAGAGAGCTCTAATGGTAAAATCTGCTATGGCGGTTTTTTGTGTTTAATCCATTGACAAGAAAAAAAGCATGGGAATAGAAAGAGATAGGAACAAAACATAGATAGAATGCTTTTACACTGTTTTAGTCATTTGTGACGGTTCGCTCTTTTTGGTATTTTGTGTTTGTTGTTTGGTTGCAGGAGGGATAGTTTCATCACTCACAGAGCTTTCTGTGATGCATTAGCAGAAGAGAGTGCAAGAGCAGCGAACACACTGCTCTCGACTCAGCCTGGCCCTTCAACATCACATATAAACTTACAACCCCAATTTAACAGCCATGATCTTCAGGCACTTTCCCTAAAAAGAGAGCAGCAGCAACAACAACTGCATTTCAATCAAAGGTCAGAAGTACCACCTTGGTTAGCTTGTTCATCAGTCGTCCTAGGAGCTGGGCCGGGTCCACCACCTATTGATCTCTCTTCATCAATCTTTTCTACGAGGTTGGATCAAGAATTCTCACGGACACAACCTTCAACACACCAAGAAAACTTTAATCCTAGTCCTACTCCTTCCCTTCCGCCTTACCATCCTTCGGCATCCCCACATATGTCTGCAACTGCATTACTGCAAAAGGCAGCTCAAATGGGTGCAACGATGAGCAAACCTTCATCGTCAGCAACGCTCAGACCCCACCAAGCTCACATGCTTGGAGCTAATACTGGTAACGCTACTAAATCTGTTCCTACAACTACAACTGGTTTTGGTCTTGGTTTGTCTTCACGTGAAGAGATGGAAAGCGGATTTGTTCATGTCATGGATGCTTTTGCCAATAAAGCTGGTTTTGCTTCTAGCCTTATTGACAGCGTATGTGCGACTGCAGGATCTGGAGGTCCTTCTCTACTTCAGGATATGATGAATTCTTTTTCTTCTACAACCGGATTTGATGGATCTTCCTTCCAAGATGCCTTTGGGATGTTGAGTTCCAAGAGAAACGGAAATCTGAATGAAGCTCTAATGAAAACAACGTCATCAACAACCCATATTGGCAGAAATGAAGGTGGTGGCAGCCATGGCGGAGGTGTAGCAGGTGGGAATGATGGCTTGACAAGAGATTTCTTGGGACTTAGAGCCTTCTCTCATAGAGATATTCTCAACATCACGGGGTTTGATCATTGCATGACTTCTTCTCCATATGATCAGACGATTCAGAATCAAAAACCTTGGCAAGGTTAGCTTTCCAGGAACGGAACTAATTACTTCAATCGTTCTTACTTTTTATCCTTTTTCTATCTGTATTAAATTATACCAAAGGTGGGTTTTCCTCCTTCTCCGGCCCACTTGTTTCTTCTCTCTTTAATTCTCCGATAGTCCGATATTCCTCCCAAAGGGAGCTAGCTCTCTTCTCATCATAAACCTAATATTTCCGTGTAGCCATGCATCTTAATATATTAATTTGTATTTCTTATCTGCGTTTCTATATACTAATAATAAACAAAAGCTTGCAAAAGAAAACTCTAGCATTTGCTTTCTTGTGTAACTCAGCAATACTTAATCCTGTGTAGAAAAAGAAAAAATAAATTTATTAAACACCTCAGCTGCAATGCTTAGCCATTTTTGCACTACCGTCAAGCCAATAATAGAGACGTACGTCGTGGGTTGTTTTTATTTTTATCTGAGTAGTGAGTGCACTTATATATAGGAAATGAGGTTCACGCGTTTAGTGGACCACCTATTTGGATTTGGAAATGGTCCAATATCCATTTTAGTCAGATCATATGGTACTATATATTCTTATGCAATGGGTCCTTAACTTACAATTAAATGCCCAGTTAAAATGGAAAATAGATCGGGGAAAAGAGAATCTAGCTAATCTATTAATTCATCAACAATTAGATTATTTGTCTTATTTATCATTGTTTTCCTCCTCCTTCTTCTCATTTGTTTGCTTCTTGGTGGACTGTCGGTGCATCAGAGCCCGCCCATTTTCTGGTTTAGGTGAACCCCAGCCCAGCTTATAAATTGGGGCCAGTTTAATTTCTAGTTATATAGTAACTGTTCAGCTAAACCGGTCCATATCTACTTCCAAAAAGGCTATAAGCACATAGACAATATTTTTGTACTCTTGCTCAAGTTCCATTTGCAAAATAGAGAGTTGGGTTGGGCACAACCCTTATTCCACTCTAGTCTCCTATCAAACTTCTGAGCTCAGATCTCTTAATCACAAATTCTGCTCACATCTCCCTACCACAAGACACTATATATCGGTGGGCATGCAATGGGAATATCTCCCTTGTCATTCATGGGACAGCGGTAGTGTGTTGTGTGGTGGGTAGGGGGATGCGGGAAAAGTTTGTGGATATGAGATCCAGCTAGAGTGCAAACTTTTCTCACATTATATTGCACCCACAAGACACTACCACGGTGTATTGGGAACATCTCCTGCCCATGAATGACAAGGGAGATATTCCCAATGCACGTGTGTAGTATATCGTACGTGGGTAGGGATGTGGGAAGAATTTGTGGTGGGAGCTCCCCCAATTTATCTATTCATTGATGCTTGTCTACTGCTAATCTTATGTTGACCAACTTAAATTAATCGGATGCCATTAACCTCACCATGTCTTCTACTGTTTCTCTCTCTCTTTTTGTTTGTCCTTGTTGGGCCCTGTGTTTCCAAGTAGAGATGGGATAAAACAGCCTTTGGTTTCCACCATAACAGTTTGGCAAAAAGTGAAAATTTAATGAGGTGTACTACCCAACGATATTAGATATATGAAATGTAAAGTTGTAAAGACTGAATACTACTCACCCGCCATTAAAGTTGTGAATATACGATGGTTGGGCATTCAAGCAAAAGGTTTATCAGATGCTGTCATGAGAGATTCTTGAATTGTCATATATATATTATATATGTGGTCACCTTTGCATGGTTCCAGCAAATGTTGTTTACTTGCAAAACCAAAAAGAAAAGAGTTGCTGTTTGATACCGTATGTGGGCTCAGATGGGGATTCAATCCCGAGGAGGGTTGATTAAGCTTATAGGGGTTTTGGTTAATTTGCTTGTTGTTGATCGAGAGAGAGAGAGAGAGAACTTGTATGATCCTTGGTTAATTTGCTTCTTCTCTAACTAGTTGGGGTGGAGTTTGGTAACAAAGGAGTTGATGCACCTGCTTCCTACTCCTCCTCCTCCTGCGAGGTGCCCAACCAACTCCAACTCTAGGTTTTGAGCTTTGACCAATCAATTCAGCTGTAGACAAAGGGCTAGAAATGAGGAGTGAAGGACGACGACAGTGACTTTTTTTTGGTTGTTTTCAAATTGAAATAACAAAACAAGAGATTCCTCTGCACTCTGAACTTATTTGATATTTTGTTTGTGTTCATCACTTTATGTAGCTAACATGAAAATCTTTATATTGTCAACATCCATCCAATTGTTGCAGGTGTGCCTCAGTGCCTGAGCTGAGAGAGAGAGAGAGTAAAAAGCAAATTAAATATGTACAAAATTACCAAAGTGACATTCTAGCCTGCTTTTCCTGCTTTCCATACTTTGATGTCCCTCCCTCTCCCTTTCTCAAGTCTCAACCGGCCCAGTGGTAGGTACGCGGTGAGTAATATACAAATAAAGCATATTATGAGTTATGAGATGGGCTTGGGACTTGGGAGGTGGAGACAGCTGCTAGCTGACTCCCAATGGCGAGGTTGGCGGGCAAAATACACGCATCCCAAACCCTAAAACCTAATGTCCCAACCCGTCCTTTTGAGCCTTTGATGCTTTTTGTCTCGTCCATTTACAAACAAAAGATGGTGACTTCTCTCTCTCTCATGACTCATGAGGGTGAAATTTAAAGGCTGAAGACCAGTTGACCTACTACGTTGATGCTTTTACTGAGCTTCTTATAATAATGCTGCCTTTATCTATCGTCTTTGACTTAGAGGTTAGAGCGCTCTCTCTCTCTCTCTGAGCAGACTGAGCTTACCGCGTTGTAATGCACATGCAGATGTTTCTCTTAATTGGGTCCCACTCCCACCTAGGCCAGGAAGATAGACAAACCAGCAGTGAAATAATCATCCACCACTGTTACCGCCGGTTGTCAAATTTTCTTTCGATGATGGATGGATTACAATGTACAAACAAAAGCCGATCGAGGTGGATGAGGTGTGAGGAGGAATTGTCTTCTCCAGCCGGTCCCTGTACGTACTAACTATGAGTACTGGAACTGGATCCGTGCTCCTTCATGGCATCATTGTTGGTATTTTCCTTCCTCTTTCGCCCATCCTTGGTTGTCCATTACTGTGTTAATTCTCAACTGTTGGGCCTCAGCCACCAGCTTAGCTCAACCCCACCATCACTCACTGGTTATCAAGATCAACAACTGTAATATTTATAAGTAGGGGTGTCAATCGGTTGGTTTTGGGTTGGATTCAATCCGGTCTAAATCTTATCGGTTTATATAATTATTGGATTGGGTCAATCTAAAATAAATTAATTCCTATTCTTATTGGTCTGAATTGAATCTAAACCAAATTTTCAATAATCTAATCATGAGATCAATCCCCTGTCCAATTTAAAATCGATCAAAATTGAAGCCGGCATAAAATCACTTTTATGAAAGTACTTTTACGAAAACACTTTTAGAAAAGTAAAATTGTGAAAAAATACATTTACGAAAGCACTTTACAAAAAATACTTTTACGAAATCACTTTTATAGAAGCAGTTTCATAAAAGCACATCTACGAAAGCAATTTGACAAAAGTACTTTTACACGAAAGCACTTTTAAAAAAGAACTTTTACGGAAGTACTTTTATAAAAACACTTTTATGGAAGTGCACTTTTATAAAAGCATTTTTATGAAAGTAATTTTACAAAAGCACTTTTATGAACGAACTTTTACGGAAGCATTTTTACAAAAGCACTTATGTAAAGGTACTTTTATAAAAGCACTTCTATAGAAGTACTTTTACGAAAGCACTTTCATGAAAGTACTTTTACAAAAGCACTTTTGAAAAAGTGCTTTTTCAATGCCAAAAGGGTTTATTTTTGTAATTTTCAAATTTCTTTATTTTAATACATTTTTGTAATTCTTATATGTTCTGTTTTTTTATATATAATTTTTTATATTTCATTCGGTTTGGATTAGATCCAATCCAGTCCATTTACATTTTAATGGATTGGATTGGATTTGATTTGGACTAGATTAGGTCCAATCAATTTGTAAGTAAAATCATATTGGATTCAATCGGGTTGGACCAAATCCAATCCAATTGACACCTTGAGTGAATGAGAGTAAGAGATCTTTTTGCTGCAACTAAGAAGCGATCTCCCTATATCAAATTCGTCGATGAGATAGATGCAAAAGAGGGAGTCGTAACCCCAACCCAAGGACCAACAGTACCTGAAGATGACTTTGAATCAGTTGCTTGTTGATAACTGGACGGGATTAAGCAAAACGAAGGGATTAATATTGTGATTGCTGCAACCAACTTCCCAGAATCACCCGACAAAGCACTAGTGAGACCTGGACTGTTTGATCGCCACATTGTTGTTCTAAATCCAGATGTAGAAGTGCAAAGGCAGATCATGGAATAATCCCACATGTACAAAGCACTAAGATGATAAAATTTTATGTATAACAAAAGATCCTGAGGACTGTGCATCAAATAGAAAACTTGTAAATATTTTTGAAAGGTGGGACCCAATATTCTATGGGTCCACATTAGGTGGTATACTGCACAAAAGCAGAATGCATGCATGTTAGGATGATGACAGCCATTTTGCTGATGCAATATTGTGTGTATTTGACTCGGTGATTTTCCCTTGTGCCCAACCTGGTTTTGTATCTTTTTGTGCTTCGATCAGTCTGCATCTTGGATCCACATATCAAATTCAACCTGATTTGTGATTTGTAACTGTTAAATATGAGCCTTTCCATTTACCGCATCGACCTGCCAGAAAAGTGGGAACAGTGCTTTTTTATTCATGGGGGCTGCATGCACCTGGTTGCCAAGTGAAACATGAAATTAGGGCAACCAAATCTGACAATTATGAATCATCCATCAGGCTATGTTTTATTCTGTGGGTTCAAGGGATGGGCCATGCAACTTTGGGATTGGTATCTATGTTGGTTAATGTGGCACCAAATTAAATTTCCCTTCTGAGTGGATTTCCAGAGAGGGCTATTCCTAGGGTTGTGGTTTAAATTTCACTTTTGAGGGCTTGTATATATGTTGTATTGAAGGTATAACATGATTTTCTAGCTCTGTGCTCATTGTCTTGGGATTTTCAAGATTTACTCTTTCTTCTTTTTCTTTTTCTTTTTTTATTTTTTTACACCTACCAATTTTCTTACTCCAATAAAATCTCTTATTTGTTACTGAGTAAAAGGAAGAAATGTGGCACCAGATGGTGTCATGGAAAAGGAATACTCTCGCCATGTTAATGATGATCATTTAATCAGGTCGATGTCTGTCATCCCTACTGCATGTTCAACAAGTTGAAAGATTTCATCCCTCTGCATTTTGAATGTTTTTTTCCACCTTTTAGGATCTATAATGTAATATATTATACTCCAGCTTTTCATTTCTTACCTGAATTACAAAGAAAATAGAGTTGAGGTTGACTTCTAAGTATCACTGGAAATTTTGCAGGTTCTTAAGGAAGATGATGTCGATTTGATGATCATTGCTAGAGGAACACCTGGGTTTTCAGGTGCTGATCTTGCAAACCTGGTAAGTATTGCTGCTCTCAAAGCAGCAATGGATGGGGCGAAAGCCGATCTAGAGTATGCAAAGGACAAAATCATGATGGGAAGTGAGCGCAAATCAGCTGTGATATATCTGACGAGTCACGAAGGTTCACAGCATTCCATGAGGGTGGTAGTTAAAGTAAAGAGAAGAGTATTCTTCAAATAATGGGTCGAATTTCACTTAATTGAATTATTGTATAAGACTGAATATATATACAAAAATAATAAAGAATTAATTGAAAACAATTACAAGAATAGAAACATAGAAACAAGAAAAAGAGCTTCAGTAACAAATTTCTTAAGATGAGAGTTTCCTTTTTGTTTTGATTGATCTCTCTATAGTAGGAATCCTTTGTATGGTAGTTGGTCCTTCTTTAGCAAAAAGATTAGAGCCTTCTTTGGTAGGAGATCTAGATTTCTCTTTGGTAAGAGTTTTAGAGCTCTCTTTAACAAGAAGGCTAGAGCTCTCTTTGGTAAAAGGGGAAGAGATAAGGTTGGTCGACCTAGGGTTGGTCAACTCCTCAATACACCCCCTCAAGCGAAAGTGGGCTACAAGCACACGAAGATTGGACCGAACCCACTCGACCCAGTGAGCGGATAGTGGCTTAGTGAAAATATCAACAAGTTGATCCAGTGTGGGAAGGAACCGCACGATCAAAGATTTCTTAACAATAAGATCTCAAAGGTAATGAAAATTGACCAGTGGAGACAGGATTTTGACCCCCATATCGGAGAGAAGAGAATTGAGCCATAAGAGCTCTGTGGTTGCATTAGATAGAGCTCAAAATTCAGCCTTAATACTAGATCGAGCAATAGTTGGTTGTTTCTTAGCACTCCACAAGATCAAGTGAGAGCCAAGAAATATGCCATATCCGTCAGTAGATCGTCTGCCATCAGGGCAGCTGACCCAAGCAACATCTAAGTAAGTAGTCAATGTCTCCGATGTGCAAGCCGAGAAAAAAAGCCACTGTCGGTGGTGCATTTTAGATACCGCAGAATACGTTTAACTATACCCTGGTACTCAATAGTAGGAGCATGTAAAAATTGACTGACTTTATTAAAATGCACCAACAATGCTCTAGTACTGAGTGGGATCAGAGAGTAATTCGCCATCAAACTGAGAGAGACGAGAAGAGGTAGCCAATGGGCTGGAAACCGGTTAGCTACAACAAGATTAGTCTTTAGTAAGAGATCCAATATGTACTTGCGCTGAGAGAGAAACAACCCTGTGGCATCACGGTGAGACTCAACACCAAGAAAGTAGTGCAACGACCCCAAATCTTTCATGGCAAAAGTTTGAGACAAACTACTAATAAGCTAAGAAACATGAAGAGAAGAAGAACCAGTAATGATAATATCACCAACATAAACAAGGATATAAGTGATGATTTGATCTTGACTGTAGATAAACGAAGAAGGGTCACATTGGGAGCCATGAAAACCAAGATCATATAATCTATTACTTAAACGAAAAAACCAAGCCTGGGGGGCCTATTTGAGGCCAAAGAGGGCTTTATGGAGTTTGCAAATATGATGGGGATAATTGCTATCCTCAAACCCTTTGGCTGACGCATATAGATAGTTTTAGTAATAAACCCATTAAGAAAGGCATTATGTACGTCCAATTGGCGGACGTACCATCCACAAGAAATTGCTAGTGAAAGAATAGTGCGCACAGTTGCTGGTTTGACCACAGGACTGAAAGTCTTAGTGAAGTCAACTCCTGGAACTTGAGTGAAACCTTGAGCGACAAGACGAGCCTTGTAACGGTCAATGGAGTCATCAGGGTGTCGTTTGATCTTGAAAACCCACTTGGACCCAACTACGTTCATAGAGATATTATAAGGAACCAATTCCCAAGTACCATTCTAAAGTAATGCATGGAATTTGGTAGCCATAGCAGAACGCCAATGAGGGGACTTAGAAGCCTGTCCGTAGGAAGAGGGCTTGTCTTCATGAGTAGTAACATCATGAAGTAGAGCAGCTGGAAGAGGATAACGAGTAGCTAATAAAGCTTGAGCCGATTTAAATTCCATTGATCTTGTTGTCATAGAATGAGTGCGAGTAGGGGGCCCCACAACAAGGGTTGTATCAAGTAGTTCCTGAACAGGTCTGGTGCGCCGATGGTAAGGGATTATCAGTGATGGAAGCTTCCTATTCTGGTTCAAAGGAAGAAGTAGCAGATTCCTCATTAGTAACAGACATAGATGGCAAGGAAGCAGGAGATACCTCA
This sequence comes from Nelumbo lutea, assembly GCF_056320005.1. Classification (NCBI taxonomy): domain Eukaryota; kingdom Viridiplantae; phylum Streptophyta; class Magnoliopsida; order Proteales; family Nelumbonaceae; genus Nelumbo; species Nelumbo lutea. The sequence goes on from NC_142689.1 coordinate 4,422,740, forward strand.
GGAACAGGAGCAGTAGGAGCTGGACGCGTGTCAACTTTAATGATACCTAGAGAAGGAAGAGTAACACCAGCGGGAGCAACAGGGATGGAAGGGGGTGACGACTACACAAGTCTAGGAAAGGAATGTACATAAAAAACAACATGTCAAGCAATGATCTCCTTGCCGGTATCCTTTATGACTATTGTTGTAGCCAATAAAGATACAAGGAGCAGATCAAAAATCCATCTTGTGCAAATTATAAGGTCGAAGAAGAGGAAAACATTTGCAGCCAAATACTTTTAACATAGAGTAATCAGGAGGTTTGCCAAATAACTTCTCATAAGGAGAGAAATTACCAAGACCCAGAGTCGGTAATCGATAAGACAACAATTTCAACAGCATCCGCCCGGAAGGACTAAGGGAAAGAAGAGGACGTTAGTAGAGATAACGTGGACTCAATAATGTGCCGATTTGTGTTCAATATTGCCATTCTTTTCATGCATATGAGGACAACTGAGATGGTGAGTAATACCGGCATTGTCAAGATAGCGAGAAAGAGCGTGAAATTCTCCACCCAAATTACTCTAAAACATCTTGATTTTTGTCGAAAACATATTCTCAACATGATTCTTGAATATAAGAAACATATTAAACACATATGACTTTCTCTCAAGAGGAAAAATCTATGAAACTTTTGATTATGCATCTATAAATAAAACATAATATCGGAACTCTTTATTAGATAAAATTGGGGTAGGTCCCCATACATCAGAAAATACTAATTCAAGAAGAGAAGAAAAAATGTATTTGAAGATGATAAACTCAAACGATGGGCTTTTCCCATCTGACAAGCTTCACACAGAAAATGATGACTAAAAGATCTAGAATAAGGTAAACCAGATATAAAAATAATGTTTTTCACAACTCTTAAGGAGGCATGACCAAGTCGTTGATGCCATTCCGCCAAGGAGGTTTTCTTGCCAATAAAAGCTTCCAAGTTTTCTGTCATGTGCTTAACTGCTCCAGGAAACTGATAGAGTCCATCTCTATTGGGTCCTCTGAGTAAAATTCTCCCCGTATAGTCTTTCAAGACAAAGAAATCTGGATGAAATTCAAAAATTAGATTGTTGTCATTCGTAAATTTACTTACAGAGAATAAATTCTTAGCAAGAGAAGGAACATGGGCAAACTGATTATCATTGCAAACTAATGAAGTTGACCCTGTATTATTTATAGTCAAACCTATGCCTTTACCAATCTTGACTTGATCAAAACCTTGGTATTCGGATCAAACTTGTAGGTTGTCAGCATCCAGTGTCATATGATGAGTGGTGCTACTGTCCGTTTACCAGATTGGATCAAATCCAAATCCAAACGTAGAGCCATTGTGAGGTACACCACTATGAAAAGCTGCAGGATCTATTGGATGCGAGCTGCTTTCTCCTTGATATGACAAATTAAACTATTTGTAACACTTTAGTGCACCATGGCCTAGTTTGTTACACACTTGACAGATAATACTATTTCCTTTTCTAGGGCCTAAGGGATGGCCTCCACGCCCCCTGCATCTACCACGATTGTTGCCACCCTTGTTTTGATTATTTGAGAGGTCTGAAAATTGGTAGTAACTTTTTTATTATTAATGGCAACATTTGCATTAGGATTTTCACTGGAAAAATTATGTTGCAAAAGCCAGGATTCATGACTCAAAAGTAACCCAAGGACATCACTAATATTGAGCTGATCTGCATCAATTCGATTTGTGATGGTTGTAATAAGAGATTCATACACACTTCCCAAACCAGATAAAATGTATAGAACCAGATCCTCTTTTGCTACTAGTTCAAAACTGCAAAAAGGTTATCTGCGATGGTTTTGGCTTTTTTGACATAATCACTGATGGAGAGATTTCCTTTCTTCAGGTTTTGAAATTGGCACCTAAGTTGTAGCACCCTAGATCGAGAATGAGAGGATAATGATCTTTGCAAAGCACTCCAGACTTCGATAGCTGTAGAAAGACCAACAACTTGTGCCAAGACTCCCTTAGTTAGAGAGGCAACAAGCCAGCTAAGGACCAGCTGATCTAACTGAGCCCAAGTAGTGAAGTCTGGATTCAAAATCCATCCACTGTTGTCAATGGGATCTGGAATTTGTTATGGAGGAGGCTTGGCTGATCCATCGATCAGCCCCATTAGCTTATGAGCTTGAAGTAGTAGAAGCAACTGAGCTTTCCAGAGAAGAAAATTATCACCATTAAGTTTGATGGTCAGATAATGAGAAATGTTGGAAATTGAGTTGATGCTCGTGGGTAGAGAAGTGGTTTGGGAAAAGGTTGAGTTCGAGCTCATTGCTTTAGAAGCAATGGAGGTATTGTAGGCCATAGGCTATGATACCAAGTTAAAGTAAAAAGTAGAGTAGTCTTCAAAGAATGGGTCAAATTTCACTTAATTGAATGATTGTACAAGATTGAATATATATACAAAAATAATAAAGAATAGATTGGAAACAATTACAAGAATAGAAACAGAGAAATAAGGAAAAGAGCTTCAATAGGAAACTTCCTAAGAGGAGAGTTTCCTTTTTGCTTTGATTGATATCTCTATAGTAGGAATCCTTTGTATGGTAGTTGGTTCTTCTTTTGCAATAAGATTAGAGCCTTCTTTGGTAGGAGATCTAAAGCTCTCTTTGGTAAGAATTCTAGAGCTCTCTTTAGCAGGAAGGCTAGAGCTCTCTTTGGTCATGCCCTTGTGGCCATCCATACTGATGGGTCTCTTCCTGTTCACAAGGCTACAATTGTTCCATGAGGGGTATCTCTTGGAATGGTTGTTCAGTTACCAAACAAGGATGAGACAAGCATATCTCACAAGCAGATGCTTACTTGGTTGGATGTGTGCATGGAAGGGTGGGTTGCAAAGGAGCTCATCTTTGGAGAAAATTAAGTTATACGTCTGGTGCATCTTCAGATATTCAGCAGGCAACATCTCTGGCAAGAGCAATGGTTGCAAAATATGGGATGAGCATGGAGGTTGGGCTGGTTTCTCATGACTATGATATAATAGTAAGAGCATGAGCAATGAGGCAAGACTTCTCATTGGGAAGGAGGTCAAGCAATTTGTGGAAAGGGCCTACAATAATGCAAAATCTATTTTGACAACCCATAGCAAGGAGCTCCATGTACTGGCCAATGCCCTACTTGAGCAAGGACACTCACGGGGAGTCAGATCAAGGCTCTGCTTGACCAGGTAAACTCTCAACAACAGTAGCAACTGCAACAGCAACCTGTATCCCAGGGTAGCTCACAGTCTGCACCTGTCCTGCACCCAATACAGCAGCTTCAGCAGCTGCTACTGCTGCTGCTGCAAAGGCCAAAGGCCTTGCTCCTGTGGGATCCTAGTATAAGTGGGTAAGACTTTGGTTAACACATTGCTATATATTGGGTTAAATGTGCATATGGCAATTTAACATACAGGTTTCTTTGAGGGAGACTAATGCAAATCAATGGCAGTAACAGACTTTATAACATGTTGAATGTAACATTTTTTAGTGACTTGCCGAAAGATTTGCTGCAAGTCTTAGGGGAAGCCCATTGTCATCTAGCTAATCCAGCCAAACCCATTGTAATTCTAACCTCTTAAGCCCACAACCAGAGCCAGAGCAAGATGGGGTTCTATATGGTGGCCGACTGTTGTATTGGTTTTGATAAAACCAGAGCCAGATGTTTTAATTTTTTGATCAAAGGACGAAAGCCTATCGGTATCTTCAAAATAGGCTCCCCCTCCCTCTTCTTTTTGTTTTGTCATTGTTGTATATTTGTTCTCTCTGAAAAGATTCGGCACAAGATTCATGTAACTGAAGAAGTATATTGATGTTATGAGGCTATTGATGATTATGGTGGTGGTGACCGGTGATATTAATTGTAGAAGGTAGATATGTTGAGACTTGAGAGGGGGCTTGGGTGTTGTTCAATTCCTTGTAAATATGATGGAATACTTGAAATCCCATAGGCAAATTCATTCAACTATCAATCTGATCAGTTACGTTACATCTTTGATCAGAAGAGAAGAGATAAAATCTGGCGCTAAAGATCAGGTTTCTACCGAGTTACAAGAAACGACAAATTTAGCTAGATGATGTGCTTACCTGATTGCCTGATCTAGGAGTGAATGCAACTGAGGAACCATCCAGGTGAGTTAGAAGACTCTTGCAGCTGGCTATTAGAGTATATAAAGATACTCCAATGCGGATTAGAGTTTTCCTCCAACAAGGTCTTGACAATAACTTCATTGTCACCTTCAAAGATGGTGTGGGAGATTCCCAAAGAGAAGGCAAATTTGATACTCCCCAAAAGTGCAGTGGCTTCAAATACTAGCATGGAATAACTCGAGCATAGACGAAAGAGCCCTCATGATCTCTGACTATAAAGCCCACACCAGATTTGTGAGGAGAATTTGCCCCATCAAAATTGATTTTCAGATAACCGTTTGGAGGTTTTGCATGTCCATCTGATAGAGATAGATGAACTAACAATTAATTAATGCACTATCCAACTTTCTGGTCTGGCCATGCATTAATTATTATTGGATAACCAAATTTGTAGCACTCTGAATAATTGAATGAGGATTCCAAGGACAGTTCTTGAAAACATCATTTCTTGCAAGCCATGTATGCCATAGCACTGAAAAGATGTTTAATTAGTAGATCAAAATTATGGATGGCACTTGATTTATATTGAGTCAGCCAAAAGGTGAGCCACTCAGAAATACAGTTCTGTGAGATTATTAATTTCAGCGCGGATGGCAATGTCTAAACCAAACCAGACCTGTTTTACTAAGGGGCAAGAAGTGACTAGATGCTCCAGGGATTCTTCGGCAAGATCATAGACCACTTCGAGTCTTTTCTTCACAGGGAGGACATCATGCATAATTCTCCGGATACAAGTCTGAATTTTAGGAGGAATAAAATTTAAACTCCACAAGTAATGCATGACATTCCATCACCAAAAAATTGAGCAGAGGAATTTAGGGGTTTGTCTGCCAATAGGATTTTGTACCTCGAAGCTGTTGTGTAATTTCCATGTGGTGTGGGGGTCCAAACTAAAGTGTCCTCCATCCCTGAATTTGGAGTTGGGAGGGTTGGATTATAGTTTTTTGGTAGCAGTGGCTGTGTCAAATAAGTGATTCACCACCCTCTTGGCACCAAGTCGTTGTAGTATGTATGATCAATTAGATTTGCAACCTTTGTAGGCATCTTTAAGAGAAGGGTAGGATTTGCTTGAATTTCAGTTGGCAACCACGGGTCCATGGTAACATTGACATTCCATCCATTTTCCACTAACCACCAACAACCCTTTTGTAAAATTGATCTGCTTTTTAAGGATTCCTCTCCAAATATACGAGGAGTTGTTATTATTCTTGGCTCTCAAGAAATTGAAGTTTTTAATGTATTTAGCATTTGAGAATTTTGAGCCACAAGGAGTTAGGGGTTCAAAAACGCCAGTCCAACTTAGCAACTGAAGCTTCATTTTGGAGCTTGGAATTGAAAAGTTTAGATAAAATTTCCATACAAAGGATGAAGAGATAAGGAGATAATGGGCAACCCTGTCTTAGCCCTCTGCTTGGGTGAAAAGTACATCTTGGTTTACCATTTACAAGCACAGAAAAATGTCTAGTGGAAACACATTGATGAATGAGGTTACAAGTCGCTTTAGAGAAACCAAACTGATGGAGAACAAATTTCATGCTTTCGAAAGATCAAGCTTAAGTAGAAAGCTTCCAAATCTACATTTTTTGCTTTTTCATGCTATGAAGAATCTCCTGTGTGATTGATTATAGTATTATCTGATATGATTTTGCCAGGGGTAAAAGCACTTTGGAATGGTGAAATCAGCTTTGGGAGAATGGACTTTAATCTGTTGGTGATGACCTTGGCTACAGTTTTATATGGCACATAGCTTGAGTCAATAGGTTTGAAATCCTTAATTAGCTCCTTCTGCTTTCTCAACTTTTGGGATCAAACAGAGGTATGCATAATTGACAAATTTAATATCTTCTGGATTCCTGAAAATATGTTGCACCCATGAAGTTATGTCTGCACCCACAGTGGTCCATTGATTCTGAAGAATTCCAGCATGCATATGCATTCCATCTGGACCCGGTGATTTCCAAGGTCCCAAACTAAATAGAGCCTCCTTCACTTCTTGAATGGTGGGACTGTGACAAAGTTCATTTTCTGTAGGAGAAATATAACCACATAAGTTGGGACCTGAATACTTGATAAATCTGGACTAGTGGAGATGAATAGATTTTTAAAATAGGACACAAGAGTGTGAGAAATTTCTTCTTCATTGCTGGTCCACTTTCCTTCAGAATTTAAGGTAATAAATCCCTGGTTTCTTATTCTATTGGTAGCAGCATCATCTATCTCCCTGCAATGTCCAATCAACATTTGCACGTTGTTTCTAGTAAAGTTCTTCCCGATTGAGCCAAGTTTCGGTATCCTTTTTGCAGCTTTGAGATGTTCTGTAATCTTTCTGGCTGGAGTAGCTGGGAGGGATTGAAGGTACAACAGCTCATCCTCAAAACCTTTGATATTTTGTCTCATATTGCCATGCAAACGATTACTCCACCTTTTTAAATCAGTAAGGACTGACTGAAATTTAGATTGAACAGGATTTGGATTGGGAGTTGGCAGATGTTTGTGAAAACATCACTAAAGTCTTGTTCATGGATCCATATCTGTTCAGATCGTGAATTGGAATGTTGGGTCCTCCAAGATTTTTTAGTATGCAAAAGGATTGGGTGATAGTCGCTAAAAATCGATCCAGACGTTGGCATATGAGCTCACCATGATCCCTTTTATTTGACTACTACATAAAACGAGGTCCTGAAAAGCCAAGATGGATCAATAAGATTACATTAATCAATAGCCACAGAAGGAAAATAATTATTTTCATTAGGTAACACAGCATGGCCGTCAACTTTTTCATTTGGTGAATTAATTAGATTTAAATCTCCACACAAGAGCCATGGGCGAGAAGTAGAAGCATGAAAAGCTCTTAGATCATCCAAAAAATTCTTTCGAGCATTGAAATGAGGTATGTTCTTAATGGTGCAATAGATTGCTGTGTTAGTGATTTTCATCAGATAAACAATGAGATTTGAATTCCAACCGAGCCATATTAATCCTCCTCATCTTCCAATAGAAGGAAAAATCTCAATTTGATAGCCAACAGAGTAATGTTTTAATAGCCTATTGGATTTTGCCAAGCCACTCTTTTGTTTGTGAAATGAAGAAAATATCCGGCTTATGTAGAGCAAGGAGCATTGTGAGACGGGACACTGTCAGTGTTTCCTACATGATATCTTCATGGCGACAGGTGTGGCAGATTAGTTTCTTTTTTAAAAGTTAAAACAAAAATAACTGCTGCATTAGCCAAACAAAAAATGCTCTTGAAATAATTTGATATTGGAGAGAGAAAGATGAAGAAAATGTAAAATTTCAACTATACATTGAATTAATTCATTAATTACAATTGTATCGTAATGGGGCATCCAATGGAGTTGGGTAGCCAAAGCCTAAGCAGTTGACTATCTATCTTTTAGCTGTCGATGTCGATGATTTCTTCTTCTTTCTTTGGGCAAATGCACCAACCACCCATGGATATCTGGATGGATACATAGAACGTGCCATATAGAGAATGCATGTCTCCAAGTTTGGAAGGAGTATAAATACAAATATATACATATAAAATACAAAATTTTGCATTCTACATATTTATATTTATACCCCTCCCGTCCAAACTGAGCATATTTCTATTTGTATTTATACTCTGTGGATTGTGGTGTAAGATGGATACTCAAGGCCTAAAAATATGGTTGGTATTATTCATTTTCATAAAGCTTAAAGAATTTGATCTATGTAGGTACAGATGATCTAGTATCGGAAACATGCATAAATTTCAATGGAGGAAAACTGCCTCTGGCCTCTGGGTTACTTTTCCAAAAAGGAATGGAGGAAAAAAGAAATGACAGCTCCATCAAGATGACTGGGCCGCCAATCAGATCCAATATTTTTAAGTAATCAAATTAAGCCCTTTTCGAGAGAGGGTCAATTGGTCACCACACCAGTCATGGTCTGTGATCTGGGTAGGTATGTAATAACCAATCCCTAAATTAAATATAGAAATACAGAATTTGGACGTTTATGAATTGATGACCTTCTCTTTTTCTCCTTTTCGAAGCGTCGGTGTCATTGAATACTAGAATTCTTTTAAAAGTCGAGAAATATGGACACCCCCTCCCTCTCCCTCTGTGTCTCTGTCCCTACCCAACCCTTCCAAACAAGTCCAGTCAATAGTCAAAATGGGCGACATATTTGTATATTATCAATAAGACGATAAATGATTCATCGCTAGTTGTTCTATTATATGCAAGCTGAAGATTGGTACTTCAGAAGACTCCAAAGGAAAAAGCAGACCAAAGACAGTTCCATTTTTCATGTTGGCAGGTTAGCAACAACCCTGGCTATGCTTTCCCGGAAGGTAGCCTCGTCCCATTCACTCCCCTGCAATTAACAACATGACAATTACTAAATTGATCAACGTCACATTGTTATCTCCAACATAATTTCTAAGAATAAATCATTTATCAATTATTATCAGGGGGGAGGGTGAATATGGATCGGTACAGTTTGGTTTCAATGTAGAACCTGAAACCGATTCCTATCATGTCAATATCAGTTCAAGGGTTGGTTCTAGTCTTTACAGTTCTAGGGTTTATCTGTGAAATTCAAAACTTTGTATTTTGTATGTATTTGTATTATATATATTTGTATAATAATAATAATAATAATAATTTCAAAACTTAAGGCTTTGATCTTTGTATCTCTGAGTGATTGGGTTCAAATATTCACATCTTCAAGTCGGGTAAACCCCTATAGGAACCAGACTAGGGGTGATCATGGGTCAGGCCTAGGCATTGCCTTCATAACAATGGGCTTAGGCTAAGCCCAGGCCTGACCCTACATGGCTCTAGGTCAGGCCAGGCCAAGATTCCAGGCTTAATTATTATATTGCAGTTCCAAAATTTAACAATTATACTTTTTTTTTTCACTTATTGTCGTGGAGACTATAATAACCTGTAAGAAACTTTAAACTTAATATCAAGATAAAAGCTTCTAACATAAAAGAAATTAAATAATTATACATTGTAATTTATAAGTTTCAATTGGTGGTTCTGTGAAATTGGTGAGAGAGAGAGAGCCAAGAACAGGAAGATTAGGGTTTAGTAATTTCTATATTTCATTAAATACTAAATTAAAATTTGGTAAGACTTTGGACCCTAGGATTAAAATCTTTAATTTCCTACAAATCTCTATTTAATATATATAACATTAATTATCAAATATTTTTAAATAATATATATATATATAAAGATATATATTATTTATAAATATCCGGGCTGGGCCTAAAAAATTAGGCCCAAGCCGGAATTTTCCGGGCTGGGCAGAAATGATCACCCCTAAAACAGACCCTACCTCATAACCAATTGGGTAGGGTGGTTCAAGGCCAGTAATGTTCGAGGTCGATTACAATGGTTCCGGGTAGAACCTATCCAATCCATATGCTCACCCCCCTAGAGTTTATATCTTAACATCCTTACCTTAATATTTAATTTCAAGGTTAGTCGTTTAAATGAGCCCATTTGCTGCATCTGGGTGTTGGCTTCCATTGAAACTAAGCTAGCGACCCTAGTTTGTTTAATAAATTCGAGTAGGCGGATACCCAGCTCCAACAAATCACAGTCTTGAATAACAGTCACTCGCACTTCAACTTGGCGCTCTTCCGATGTTGATTCTGCGGCATGGACAACTCGTATATCTATTCTTTCATTTGGAGAAGCGTTATCTTCTTCACTAGCTTCTCTTGCTGCAGACACAAGTCGCCCCTCCGGTAATCTGTTCTGTTGCTGGAGCTGAAGAACTTGAGCCTTCAAAGCGATCAAGTATTCCCTAGTGCTGGAAAGCACCGACAAATTGTTTTTCTATCAAAGCAAAAATCAAATGAAATAAGGTCAGCCTTGGACACAGATTTTTTTTTTTTTCTTTTTCCCAAGAGAACCATATATATTTTGAATTCGATACAGACCTTGGACCCTGGAGGAAGTAGTGAACTCAATGCACGAAAGCTTTCGTTAAGCTTCGCTCGACGCTTACGCTCTGATATGATATGATATGACAGATTGCTTGTTTGGCGGGTTGCTTGCATTTCTTCTTCGTTCCTCTTTAAATACAAGCTTTTAATGAAGGCAATTGCGCGCTTCTGCATATTATTTCTGCGTATATTGGCTGTTATTGGAACGTTAACGATGGGTGCAAGAGCGGAGATGTAATCCTTGAAAGCGCTCTTATGTTGGCTCAGTTTGTAACCGTGGGACTGCAACTGGTGATGATGAGATGATGAGGACGTCGAAGGAGAAGAAATAACCGCGAGCATGGCTCTTGTCATTGCCGCATCGTCGCTCTCCCAACTTGGAAAACGAATGCTACTAAGACGTTGGAAAGGTTGCGTGGTTTGCTGCTGGACTACTGGCATAGTTTCGGTCGGCGCTGGAAGGATTGCTTTCTTAATGGGTGCTTCCTTCAGGGTTTTAGGCATGCTACAAGTACTCGGGATACTGAATACAAGCGATGAGTACTCCGGGCTACTCACGGACATTGAACTCGGTGATGATGAAGAACGGTTCTGATCCTGTTGGTGATGAAGTTGTTCTCTAAATTGAAGCTGTTGATTCAAGTCTTCGGGAAAGAACTTCCTGATCTCCATTTCCATGTTGATCTGTTCAACAAAGGCCAATATAATTCTGAGAGAAGTTCATGAAAAACATATCAGTACACACTATAGAATGTGGGTTCGATACCTGAGTTGGATTCATCGTTCCTATCTCAATCTCTCCACTTTTGCAGCCCATGAATGCTGCAGCCTGTTGGAAATTAAATTAACAAAAAAAAATTGATGATAATATTGTTCAACATATCTTCAATCTGGAGAAGCAAAGAGAAGTTGTGTTCGTCGGACGAACCTTGATCCTAGCTTCCTGTTACAATCACAAAAAAAGGAAAAAAACACACACACACACACACAACACGATCATCAAAACTGTTTATTCATTCTCAACTTAACAAAAGGCACTCTGTCCCTCCATGTGATGTCGTCCTTCATTTCTTACCCGATAGAATCGACGTTGGGTTTCAGTTGAAGCTCGACTTTGAAGCTCCAATTCATTAAGCTCCATATAGGGAATACCTTCCTTGAAAGCTAATCCTGGTACACAGCTGAAGCAGTGAAAATTAAATATTGAATACATTACCAAAACATAACCGATAAAAAATGGAGCTAGTAACCATATACGGCGACAGTACCCAGCTTACCTATTATCGATGTTGCAGAGTGATAACCTGTAATCTTCAAAGAGCCTTCGGGCAAGACTTCCAGAGGAGGAGCTGGGCTGGTTGCTTTCATCATGGTACCAACAGTCCCAAGAGATTAAACAGCTGGTGATCAAAATTAATTACGCACGATATAAACCAGAGAGAGAGAGAGAGAGAGAGAGATGGATTGTTTCTTACTTAAATGGATGGGGATAATAAAACCACAAACAACAATAAGAGCAGCCAACAGATTGAGCTATGGTCCGAAGAAAGCTGGTACGGTCCTCTTGTCCAAGGAAGAAGACAGAGTCCATGGAGGCGCACAGACTCCTACTCCTGCCTTCCTGAAAATCCTTGATTAGTTGTTGGGACTTGGGGTATTTAATTTTATGTTATTTTGTTCCTACTCTCCTTGTCTCTTTTATATATATGGAAAGAGTAAGCATTGACAACCATGGCATGCAGAAAATAGCAATAGAAAATTAGAAAGCAAGTGGATAATAGCAATGGGAGATTTTTCTTTCTTTTTTTTTTTCTCTTTTGGTAAGAAAAAGGAGAATGGGTGGGTGAATAAATAATTAAGCAACCCACAAAAGTTTGGGAAGAAAGTAATGGGTCAAAGCGTCAAAGGTTTGAGTTTTGAAAGACGTCAAAGGAGCCAGCCAAATGGAATTTGTCAAATTAATTATGGAATGCCTCAATCCCATTCTCTCCTCTTCTTATGGTTTTATTCAATTTTTATTGACTTTCTAAATGCATTGTTGCAAACCCCCATATATGTTAAAATATCTTACTTGTGCTGTGATAAATACTTTCTTCCATATTAATATTTATGAGATGAAAGAATCTATAAAAATCCACTCTGTTATATCTTAAGGTCCGTCTGGTTCATGGGAAAACTGTAATGCTCCATTTAATTATAAACCATTTGGTTGGACAGAATGGGATTCGGATTCTCATTTTTGGCAAAATGGTATTCCCTTATTTGAGGAAAAGGTCAGTCTGCCTTTCTTCTTGGAAATGAGAATCTAATTTCGGCCAAAAATATAAATAAAAAGACAAATGACTTAAAACCCCCTAAATCTTATCTCTTTACCTGATGTCAATCCCCTTATAAATCGTACATATCATAAGGAATTTAATTCCAATTCTTGTTCTGACCGTCAGCCAAACAAACCCTAAATATTCCATTTGTTCTGGGCCCTGTTTTTTTTTTTTTCTTTTCCTTTTTTCCGAAATGTATCTACCACCACCGCCAAAGACCATTCTTCGGACCGTTGGAAGTATGAAGACCGAAGACATTGTCAATTTGTGATGGATTAGTCCCATCCTCGTGTCGTGTGAACGTCCAAACCAACTATTATAACTTGAAAAATTCAAGTATTTGTGTGTATGCCTTTCATCTAATTATTTGACCCAATTCAGGGCTTACATCATATGCACATGCCACATGGTAATGGTAGCATTCCTGTGAATTAATTAATTTGACTTTCAATCAAAGAAAGGTCTACCCATTCAATTGTCAAGATCATCTCATATATCGGGTCAGCTTGTTCTCACTTTGGGTTCTAGAAGATTATACATTAATTTTCAGACCACAAGTCCCAGTAGTCCCTGTCTATTATATTAAAAAAAGAAAAATTCCGTTTCGAGAGGCAACAACAAAACAATTGGCCATGCATATTCAGCCTTTGATACTGTGGGTTCTGATGCATCTGGAAAACAATTTAGGTACAACGGTGATACTTGTGCGGGTCCAACCCCAGCCCAGACAGATCCAGCCTGCATTTCTATATGGGCTGGTTCAGACTATAATATTCAACTGGTGGCCAATCCAAAGCATCCTCTACCAAATGGGCATCTAGGGTTGGCCATATCATCATGCAATAGGGTAGAAATAGAAGTGATCTCATTGGCTCCTGACTCAACGCCCCACGAGGCCACAATACATTCCAACCGTGCATTGAGAATATCTCTCCATGGCAAGTATAGGAGACACTGTTCTCAAAACTAGACTGGACCGGACAGTCGAACCGTTCAAACCGTTCTGAACGTTTTCCAAATTTTTAAAATTTTTTATTTTTTTTGTCAGAGTGGGCCAGCCATTCGGGTTGGACGGTCAGACTGTTCAAACCGATAACTGAACCCCTGACCGGTTCGGTCACCGGTTCGTTTTTAAAATCCATGATAGGAGATGTTCCCAATGTAAGTTGAGATGGGCAGTGGGGCGTGTGTAGGGTGAAAACTGGGGAGCCAATGCAGACTCAGAAATAGGATGTTTCCTGTAGTTGGTTTGACCTCCTGACTAGGGAACTATGAATTCCTCCTGATCATATCTTCTGGTACCAGTGGAAAAATAGAAACGAAAAAATTTTCAATAACAGAAATCTATCCCTCAGAAGCCTGGTCTTATGCTAAAGAGTTTATGGAGGCAAACAAAGACTTAACAAGGACAAGATAAAAGGAGGAGAAATTTTGGCTGCCTAATGAGAAACTATAGAGGAGAAATTTTACGTGCAAAAATGGGTAAAATTGGCTGCACAAACATTGCAGTAGCAGAAACATGAGCCGCTCTTGAGGCCATAAACTAGCTTTGTAGGTAAGAGCAGGGTCATCCATCATTATAAAAGGCGATTCTCTGCTGGCCATCACTCATCAAGATGCTTCAAGGCTGCTCAAAGATCCCCAACCACTGATAGAAGATTGCTGTCAGATTGCCAACCAGATTTAAGCAAGATTAGTCTACAGCCACACGAGAAGGGCAAGGGAATTGCGGGCAGACTGAGTACTAGCTAATGAAGGTCAAGAAAGGAGTGATTTCTGCAGGATATTTTTAGATGCTGCTGGTAGTACTCGCCCTCGCTGGTGTTGATTTGTCTTTCAATCTATCAAATAAAAAAAATCGTTTTACTGTCAGCTAACATCGTCTTTTCTTAAGGGAAGACAACCCCAGCCAGCCCAGGCAACTTTGGACAATAAATGCTACACAATCAATTATATATATATATGCAAATAATGTGAAATGTATAGGAAAATTGTCTGTAAGCAATTTATTTGATTTTGCCTCCTCAACATCGTCCAAAGAGCAGTTGCACAACTATTTATGTAATGTAGATAGAAACCTAAAAACAAACCAAAAAAGCTACTTGCAAAATGTAAACAGAAAAGATTAATGCCTTAAAGCAGGGACTTAATTTTTTTCCCCGCACAGGGCTTTTATGGTTTATGCGGACCTCTTCTTTCAAGAGATAGGAGTTAAGAAAGAAGTTGGATTTGGTCCCCAGAAGAGAGAGAGAGAGAGAGAGAGAGAGAGAGAGAGGTGGATCTCCATTAGAGAAATGCAACAAGGTGGGGAATAATTCATGAAAGTATAAAACCAAACCTGGATGGGTGGGAGCTCATCACTGACGTGGTCTTAGTGGCGATTTTATCTGCCACTGTAGCATAGAAAATGCATATCCTGCTGCAATAACAACTTTTTAACAACAAATATTTAATAAATAGCTTTATAGCAGGGGTTATATCCGCCGGAAATTACAACTGCTAAAGGTTTATAACTGCCACTCAATGTCATTTTAACAGAAATATTAATAGCAATCAATTATTAAAACGCATCCACAAGGTTTTTAATTTGTATAACCTGTAATGCTTAAGCAAAAGACCATCTATTGTATTTTTACATCAAAATTATGAGTAACTATTCAATAATGACACAATATATATTTCCAAATTGAGTTTTCATACATCCATTGTGATGTATTACAAGTGGCTGTCTTGTTACATATTTAAACAAAAAAAGACATGTAAAAAAATGAGAATTGGACTTCCAATCATCCATCCACATGTCTATTAATGTCCCTAATATATGTTCAACCTGAAAAAAAAATAAAAAAAGTTAAATTTTATTGTCACATAGACAAGTTATATATGAAAGGTTATTTAAAAGTCATTTAAATAAAATAGCACTTGCACAAATTGATGAAGCGATACTTCAACTGCATCTTCAATTGTTTTATAAGGGCATCATTATTGGAGATGGATTGGTGC
The DNA here is from genome assembly GCF_056320005.1 of Nelumbo lutea. Lineage (NCBI taxonomy): Eukaryota > Viridiplantae > Streptophyta > Magnoliopsida > Proteales > Nelumbonaceae > Nelumbo > Nelumbo lutea. The sequence continues at coordinate 4,438,193 of NC_142689.1, forward strand.
TATCCTTATACTGGGTAAGATATTCCTACATTGCTGATTTTATATGTTGTACACTTAATTTTGAAATAGGAACCTGTAATGTCAAATAATTAGTTGATATTCCATCTTTTGGGTGGGTGGGGGTTATTCTTGTAGATTGATAGAAACGGGAACTTGATTTATTTAATTTCAGCCGTTAATAAGGCACCTTGTCATGTTTTAGCTTTCTATGGACAGGTCTTTTTAGTTTTGCATAGACGCTTTTGTTGTGTTATGGAATCTGTTAAGTGTACCATAAGGTCCTTTGGTGTATTTTGAGACAGGATAGATCTTCTCTTGAATGGTCAGAAAAACTAGTCATTTATGCAAACTTCAAAAGAAAAGGGAAAACTTTTCATATCTAAAACTTACATTCATCAGGTGACTGTTAGTAACTTAACAGAACTTGCCAGAGATCTTTTTTTTCTTTTTTTGATAAATGAAAATAATTTATTAAAACAGAATACAAGGCAATACAGGAAACCCATGAAGAGGCACGAGCTGTTACCTCTTCTAACAAAGTAATACATCAGTTAAGAACCGGATAAACAGAAATAAAATTCCATAGCAGCCCAAAATAAATGATCCCTTGAAACCCCTTGCTTAGCTAGTCCATCTGCTAAGGAATTTGCTGATCTTTCTACCCAAAGAGAGGTAACTGTCATATTTCTTGTGAGCCAATCGACTTTCCTCAATAAATCTCTATAATGTCACATAGCTGAAGCTGGCTTTGTCAGCCATCCCATGACAATTTTAGAGTCTCCTTCAACTATCAAGTGTTGAACTCCTAACTGTTCAGCAATCTGGATGCCTTGTACAGCCGCTAAGATCTCTGCTCTATTTGAGTCTCCTATTCCCACAGGGCCTGAAAACAAAGCTAGGATGTTGCTCTCTTTATCTCTCAGCACCCCTCCAATCCCCAAAGGGCCTGGGTTTCCTTGGCTACTACCATCAAAATCCAGCTTTGCCCAACCTTCAGGCGGAGGCTTCCACACTGCAGCTGCCTTGTCCTTCCTTGTATGACTAGTGGCTACCGCCTTCCAGTTACCCCAGATGTCATAAAAGGAAAACGTATGAAAGAAGTCCAAAGTTCTTAGCCAATGAATGGCTCTGGTCAATATACAATCCTCAACAGTTTGTAAGCTTCTTTCCTTTTCTTTGAACACCCTGCCATTCCTTTCTTCCCAAATTGTCGACAAGGCTGCTGCTCTAATACATCTCCACATCGTTTTTCCTTTTTTTGTAGGCCACACAAAACAAGAAGGATCGAACAGCTGACTTAATTCTGAGGACAGATTCCACCTGCATCCAAACAAAGAAAAGATCTAACTCCAAATAGCACTAGAAAAAGAACAAGATACAAATAAGTGGGAGCAATCCTCACCACTAGCCCTGCAAAGTACACACCAGTTAGGGGGCAAGCCCATGAAAGGTCTTTTCTTCTACAAGCAATCTAGAGTATTGATCTTTCTACAAAACACCTCACAGCAGAATATTATAATTTTAGGAGGAACAGGTCTGAACCAAATCTCCTTAGCAGGGAAAGCCAACTGTCCCATGGAAGGGCAAAGGGACTTAAAAAAGGAAGCACAAGTGAAAAAACCTTTTGGATGAGGGGACCAAAGCCTCACATCTGAGCGAAGAGGGTCTAGAAAGACATTGCCAAGAAGAGACAACAATTCTGAAGCACTACTAAGTTCAACATCCCTCAAACCTCTCCTAAAACCAAAGTCCCAGCTTTAAGGAAGAGGGTGAAATAATAGAAGGAAGAAAATGAGAAACAATTTTTTCCTTGTAAAGGGAAAGAGAATAGAGAGCCAGGAATTTGTCCTTAAGGACAACGGTACCCACCCAAGTATCTTCCCAAAATAAAATAGAGTCACCAGAGTTGACATCATACCTGACCAAGTTGAGAAACTGAGGGAGGACACTCTGAATTGCTTTCCAAGGAGATGCCAACGTAGCTTGACATGATACACCCGCATCCCAACCATTTTCCTACAAACTATTTCCCAATTGATTAGATGATCTTTCTTTTCCTCCCCAGGCTCCCACAGAAAATATCTCATTATCCTCTCCAACTTCTTAGCTTCCCTAATAGGAGTCCTAAAGATAGAGAGAAAATAAACCGGTAAATTTGCTAGGGTAGCTCTCAATAAAGTCACTCGACCCCCTATGGAAATGTAGTTCTTTTTCCAAGAAGCTAATCTCCTCTCAAACTTTTCCAAAATTGGGGTCCAAAATCTACTCTCCTTTGGGTTAGCCCCTAGAGGGAGATACTGCAAGGGCCAAGAAGAAATGGGGCAACCTAAACAATCCGCCAGAGACTGCAAAGTCCTCTCATTCAGATTAACCCCTACCACACAACTCTTATCCAGGTTTATCTTCAAATTGGAGACATTCTCAAAGTGTTGTAACAATGCTTTGAGATTTCTCACTTCCCGCCTGTCACCCCCTTCACAAAAAATCATTTGTTCCTTCCTCCAGCCTCTAACTTCCTCTTCCCTATCTGCTTTAGAGATTAATCTACTAAAGAATCTGCAACTAGGGTAAAAAGAAAAGGAGAGAGAGGGTCACATTGTCTAAGGCCTCTACAAGCTGGGAAAAAGTCTTTCACCACCCCATTAACCAAAACGGAGTAATGGAAAGAACTAATACAGCCCTTTACCCAATTGCACCATCTAGCTCCAAACCCACAGCACCCTAGGACCTCTAGTAAAAAACTCCAATCCACAAGATCATAGGCCTTCTCCAAATCTAGTTTACAAACGAAACCTTGGGTTCCTGACTTTCTCATGTCCTCCACGCACTCATTTGCTATTAGGGTCTGATCCGTTATTTGCCTTCCCTACATGAAAGCACCTTGTTCTTGACTGATGATGGAAGGTAGTACTACTCGAATTCGCAATGACAATACTTTAGCCAAGATTTTGTAGATTCTTGTCACTAGACTGATTGTCCTATAGTCCTTAGGAAGGTAGCATTGACTCCAGAACTCACCATTTTTTTTATCTACAAATTCCTGAAACACCCCAACAAGGTCTTCTTTGAACACATCCCAACAATACTGATATAAAGCCATTGTAAAGCCATCTGGACTAGGTGCTTTGGATCTATCCATTGAAAACACCACCTGTCTGATCTCTTCACTAAAGTCCCTTTTTAACCAGTTTGCTTGTTCTTCAAGCAATCTAGTCCACTCCAAGTCTTCCAAGGTTGGCCTATTATTCAACGGTTTCCTATAGATTGATTTGAGATGATCCACAAAACATCTAGCTATCTCATCTTGATTTGTAAGTTCCTCCCTATTCACCTCTAACTTAGCCACAATTTTTTTTCTCCTCCCATTAACCAATGCATGGAAAAATTTAGTGTTTCCATCCCCTTCCTTAATCCATTTATGTCGCAACTTTTGCCTCCACGAGATTTCCTCTCTGAAAAGGACCTCTTCCAGGTCCTTCTTTAGATTTCCTCTCAAAACCCGTTCTTGCTCACTCATCATCCTTTGAGCTTCCTTGGAATCAAGTTCCTCAATCCTAGACATCAAGTCAATTTTTTGCTCCTCTATCCTTCCAAAGTGTTCCCTACTCCACTCATTAATTTTGGATCTCAACCTTTTCAACTTTTTTGTGGAATCTTACTCCCTTCCAATTCACTCCTCTTAATTCTTCTCTCCACCATTCCCCAATCAAGTGCACAAAATATGGATGAGTTAACCACATACTCTCAAATCTAAAAGGTCGAGGACCAGAAGTTAAGGTTTCAGGACTTAGCTGGATAGGGCAGTGATCAGAGGTGACTCTGGGTAAGGCTCTAGCCATCAAGTTCGTCCAATGGTTCTCCCACTCTTCAATAAAGAGGAATTTGTCTAATTTTAAGCAAAGGGGGTTTTCTTGGAAATTCGACCATGTAAAATTGGCTTGTAAGAGGGGTAACTCCTTTACACCACAGTTAATGAAATCATTGAACTTCCTCATGCTGGTTGTAATTGTCCTTTGGGGGTTATTAGATTCGGTACAAAACCTAATTACATTAAAGTCCCCCCCAAGACACCAAGGACCCTCCCACAGACCTCGTATGGCATACAACTCTTCCCACATCTCATTCCTCTCTCTATACAAGTTTGGCCAATAGACATTGGTTAAAACCCAAGTGAAGCCATCCCCCACATTCCTAACATTTAAGGACACAGAAAATCTTCCTATTAGCTCCTCCACTGATTCTACAACATCCTCCCTCCATAAGGTTACTAGACCTCTAGATGCTCCATAGGACGGCACCGAACTCCAACAAACTCCTCTTGATCTCCATACACTTCTGATCCATCTTCTATCCAATTCTGTCAGCTTGATCTCCATATTTTATCTTCACTCAAAAAAACAAAGAAAAAGAAAAAGAAAAACTTAACAGAAGTTGTCCACCTAAGTCATTTATTGTCTTTAAATGACTCTAATTATGTTTACTTGATTGGGTTAACTTACAATAGTCGTAGAGACTTGAGAGTTAATAAAAAAAAGGACAAGATTTCAATACACATATGTTAGTCAAGCCACACGTGCATGTCAATGATAAAAGACTGCTGTAATAAGCACACAAGGCAAGGAGACGCATGCTTGCACAAATTTCTCATCAAGTAAATATTCACATCTACCAAAAAGAAAAAGAAAAATGTCATTCTATTTGTAACTCTTAATAATCCCATGCTGAAGGCATGCCTTTTCTTATCAAGATCAATACGTGCATGTCAATGTTAAAAGACTGCTGTAATAAGCACACGAGGCAAGGAGAAGCATGCTTGCACAAATTTCTTATCAAGTGAATATTCACATCTACCAAAAAGAAAGAGAAGAATCATTCTATTTGTAACTCTTAATAATCCCATGCTGAAGGCATGCTTTTTGAATGCTGAGTTTTTTTTTTGAGAAAAGTTAATATATATTCATTGATAAAAAAACAACATACATGAGGAGGTGTACAAAGCAGGGGGAGAACCCCTACAATTTACAAAGGAGGAAGTTTGTCACTGTGTAGATGCTTTAAGAGCGCACCACATTTAGCTAAGCCATCTGCTGTATGGTTGTATTCCCTAGGAATCCAAACTAACTTTACATTTAGGCATTCCAAAGATTCCCTGGCCTCCTCTAAATAGTGACTTAATCTCCATGGCCCCCCTTCTTTGTCTCTTAACCATTTTATTGTATTTGCTGATGAATGCTGAAATTTAACCAGCTAAACAGTCAACAAGTGATTACATGGTCGTGGTATAGACTTGCACTTTAGTGGAAGTGGATAAGTGGCATCACTGGCAGTATTTGTGAATATCAAGAGTAGGCTGCACCAGGTACAGAATGTATGGGAGGTACAACCATGTTATTTTATTGAAGCCATGGTTTAAAATGTCCCTAATTTCCCTAATATTTTCACAACATATTTCCATTTCCATGGGTAGCGACACGAAATTTTACTGGAATCAACATTTCCCCAATGAACACTACCAGACCTATGTGGAGCACAAGAAATAATATCCACAACATATTTCCATTTTCACTTCCATGTTACAAGAGATAGTATTATAACATAAGTTGGTGACGATATTGTAGATATGTGAAGTAACAAGTTATTGTCCACCTAACTTACAAGATTACAACTTTGAGCTAGCTCAATATTGATTTCAAACATGGAGTTAAATAATAGTTTTTGTTTCTATGGTAGATTATTTGGTTGATCTATTGCAACCATTTACATTTTCTATGAGTTTAAATTCTGCTTTAACTAATTCTATCATGAAGTTCTAAATTTTAAGGTTTACAGGGAAACTTCAAAACATATTCTTTTGTCTATAACCTTAGTTTCTTAGTTTTGTTTTATAATTTGGAACAAGATAATAATTTAAAAAGGTGTGCCTATGCTTCTTTTGTCATTTCATAAAATATCATTCTATATTTTGCATATTTTACAATGTTTCCACCATGTCTATAATTTTTACAATATTTCCATACAATATTTCCGACATATTTCTTATACTTGGATGACCGACATTTCCACCAACATAGACATTTTAAACCTTGATTGAAGCAAATCCCAGACAGATTGTGCAATCCTTCCCTATCTTGTTTCTTTGTAACTGCTTTGAGCATTGGCACTAGCAGGTTAATTTAATTGATCTTGGGTTGTTGTCAGTAAACTGGTTTCCTGGGTTGCTGTCAATCCAGCTTTCAATCATATGAATGTATTCCGGTATCTAAGGACTCAGCCTTTTTGGCGTCTGTTGTTGAGTTCTGGTCTATCCATTTTTTGACAGACTTCTGTTGTATCTTCTTTCAATTTTCAATAAAATTACCTTACCTTTTCAAAAATATAAAATAAATTGATCTTAATATAGTTCTACTTTATTGAATTTTTCAAGGGTCATTGAGGTTCTACTTTATTTGAGTTCTCTTTTGTAGTACTGGCTTCTTGTTTTTTTTTTTTTTTTTTTGATAGTTGAAATTGAGTTCATTAATCAATCAGAATAAAACTTTACAAGCATCCCTTGGGGAGGCACGAGATGCAGCCTCCCCAACTGAGTCTGGATTTCACAACCAGCCCACAATCACCTTAGAATCCCCTTTAATTAATAGGTTCTCCACTCCTAGTTGATTCACAATCTGAATTCCTTATACTGCAGCCAACAACTCAGCTCCTGTGGAATCCCCTATTCCCACCGGACCTGAGAATAAGGATATAATATTGCCATTCTCATTCCTCAGGATTCCTATGCCAGATGGTACAAAGCATTCAAATTGTTGTTGTGGTTGTTGCTACTGCTATTGTTGTTGTTTCTAGGGTGCATCGTGTGGAAAGTGGTGAAGAAAGCTCAGAGATGGAATCGGTATATTCATTTGAATGCCGCATTTTGCAGAAGGTCAACCATTTACATGAGGATCTAAAGAATGTAAGAATTAATTTTTTCCTCTACTCAAAATGCTTTCTATTTAGAACTAGTCAAGAAGACAAACCTTTCTTACCATTCAATAATTTGCAATGCAATGAATATGAAAATTGCTTACCTTTTCTTTTCCTGCACTTTTGTCATGGCTGGGCTCACTACCTAAGGAAAGAAAGAGCAAGTTTGAAGGAGAATATATAATGTAATATGTGGGTGGAAAATAGAAAAAAGAAAAATGCGATGGTTGCATAAAAATAAGGATGTTGCAAGTCTGGGAGAACTAAAAACACCCGACACCAGAACCAGTAAGTAGAAAGGGCCATCGCCCAAAGTGGCAGCTCACAAGATGCAAACCCGTGCTCGCAGTCACACTTGTCAGCCTAATAATTTAAGGTTTTACCACTGCAACAAGCAAGCCCCTAAGATTGCCAAAGGAGATCAGAATTTCAAATTTTCATCTTTATGTGCTTTCATTTTCTTCAGGAAATCCTGCCAATGCAAGCATTAGCAGTGTGAGAATCATGAAGAAATGGCACCAATCTGAGGACTCGAACCCTCCTTCGTGAACTTGCAGATGTCATCTAAAAAAATCCTGAGCAGAGATCTTCAGCCAAGAAGGGGAAATCCTCTTCTATGACAGAGCCGATGAAGAGGTACCCTTACTGCAACTAAGAATACAACCCATGGTGGCAGTGTAGGCGTTACAGCTGTCTCTTTTCCCCCTTACCCATTTTGCTTTAACTTCTGCGATGAGCCAGAAACCTTGCTGTTTGAGGCCTTGAGTTGTGCTTTCATGAGTAGGGTTAAATGTGTCTGTGAGAGATGCCAATGTTCCTTCTTTTTTGTTTTCATTCAAGTTAAATTTGAATTGTTGATTATGGCTCAATCTGAACTCTTAAAATAAAATATTTCTATTTTAATCTGACTGCCAATTGTCTACAGTGAAAGTTATGATAAAGCAATGCTAAAAGAGGTATACAGTGGCAGTTTCATAACCACCGTTATATCATTTGCTGCTATATTATACCTATAGCAGAGGAATGCATGGTGAAGTCTCATTGCAGCTAAGTATGGTGTGGAATGGGGTGATTGGAGATCTAAGGAGCCTAATCTTAATGGGGGAAGATCCTTCTGGGCAGGTATCTTGAAGAACACTCCTCTCTTCCTGGACGGGATCAGATTTAAAGCTAGTAAGGGGGATAGAATCAAATTTTGGAAGGACCCCTGGTGTTTAGTGGGTCCACTGGCTGATGTTTTTCCCCTTCTTTTCCAAATTTCTGTGAATCAAGATTCTTCTGTTCCTGAAAATTTTAGCATTTCTGGTGATTCTATCATTTGGACTCCTCTTTGTAGGAGAAATTTGTTTGACTGGGAGGTGGAAGAGTATCGGGAGTTGTTGGGGCTGCTCCAAAATCAGATGATTGATTCAAATTCAGAGGATGAACGGGTTTGGAAGTGAAATGCAGATGGTAGTTTTTCAGTCAAATCCCTATTTCTGAAGTTGTGTGGTTCAGGTCATGAGAATTTCCCTGTTAGACAGGTTTGGAATCCAACTAGTCCCTCAAAGATCAATTTTCTGGTCTGGACTATGGCCCTTGATAAATGTCTGACCAAGACTAATGTGGAGAGACGAGGTTTTCAGATCCTGGATCTCTCTTGTGGTTTGTGTGGAAAGAGTGCAGAAACTACAGAGCACTTGTGCATCCACTGTCCAGTTTCGTCTGTGATCTGGGGGCATTTTCTTAAGGTTTTGGAGATTAGCTGGACCATGCCAAAATCTGTGAAGGAGCTGCTGATGCGATGGAGAGTTGAGGTCTCGTCAAGAAAGGAAAGATTGTTTGGAGTTCCATCCCAGAAGCTGTGTTTTGGTCCATTTGGACTGAAAGGAATAGCAGAATTTTCTGTGGTAAATTTAAAAGCCCGGATGAAATTGTGCAGAGAGCCGTGGGGAAGCTATGCTCCTGGGTGTCGGTGAATGAGGAATTTTAAAACCAGAGGTCGAGAATGTACCCCTGTTGTTTTGCTCTAAGTCTTGTATGAGCTTGTAATGTGTATTGTGCCCAGGCAGATTTAGTAGTCTGGGTCTTGTATCTCTCTTCAATATGATGAATAAAGTACTTTACCTTTTTCCAAAAAAAAATATTATACCTATAGCGGTGCTTTTGTATAACCACTGCAAAAAAAACGGATCTATACTGGCGGTTATATTTACTCAACTATAAAATTCACTGTTATAGTCCAATATATTGTACTGACTCATACCTCTTTAGGAAAAGGCCCATATTGGATTCACAGGCAAAAACCAAAGTAGGTATGACTGCTTTACAAGGAGAACCAACTTGGGTTGTTAAAACCAACTAATGTTATACTTGCCCATGAACCTAAATACATACTCTAAAACCTGAAAACAGGTGAACTGGAGCTCAAACAAGATTCTCCTAAAGCTGAGGATAGGAACATGATGCGCCAGGGAGCGGGGGTGTCCCATAACTAGAACATAGTGAGGGTGTAAAATATGTTTAATATTGCAATATAGCATCTATTATACTCCTCCAGATCATTAACCACTTGTCCAGAAACCAACCATTATAAATTTGGAATGAAATATAAGATCTTACCTTCTAGAAGAATATGAGCATCATAAAATTATAAATAACAAAGATCCACACCTCACTGTTGCACTCATACAGTCTCCATGTACAGTTGTCGAATGTAAGAAAGAAGCTGACTATAAGAGCTCAAGTTGTGTAGGTTAATCTATTACAATTCTCTTCTTATCCCTCTTGCAGGTACTTGTAAAACTTTGAGGAACCACATTGGAAGCTTAAAATACAGTTCTAAATGCATTTCTCCTTTGGAATATCCTTTTACCGATGAAGTCAAAAGAAGTCTCCAGTTAGTCTACTTAGTCATGAAATTGATTATTCTCCTAATTAGAGGAGTTACTATCATCATTGTCATCACCATCGTCATATGTTTCGAGATATGCCTCTTCACCTTCATCCTGGTAGAAGAAATGCAATGTCGGTTGATGAAACTAACAAAAAATAATAAATAAGGTGGAAATACACGTGTAAAACAAAAGGAAACTCCTCATAGATGTTTTGTCTCATTACAAGGGGTAAAGATGGCGTTTTGATCCCACAAATATTGAATGAGAAAGCAGTAAGTAGACATTTATGTTGCACAATACATAAAAGGCATAATTTGAAAAATATCTTTCTTCTTTTCTGAAAGCTATAATTAGAAAATTCAATTGAACAACTCAGGAATCCCTTAATATAGGAAATTCAATTGAAGGAAAGCCGTGGAGGTGGTTGTAAGTTTAAGCATCAATTTCCATAAATTTACTATTCTTAATAAAATTTGAATTACTTTAATTCCCATAATCTACATTTATAGTAAAATTACAAATTGCTTAATAATTTCTGGTTTCTTCAGATCAAGTTGGTTCCTAATTTCTTTAAAGAGGGGTTAGAATTTATTGGTCATCTAACATTTGAGTTTTTCAAGGCAGCCTAGGATTAGCCTACCTAGAGCTTACAAATATATTGCAAGTTTTCACTTAGGCTATGTTTGGTTTAAAGGAAAAGGTAGGGAAAGGAAGGGAAAGACAGGGAAACCGATACAAGGTTTGTAAAGGTTTCCCTACCTTTCTCTTCCTTTCCCTACATTTTCCTTCAAACCAAACATAGCCTTAAGGAATAGAATAAATATGAAATGACTTGAAGCTGTGTTTGTTTGTTGTGCCTTTTGAGGTATTTTATCTCCCACCCCTTTCTCTTCTTGTTTGTTGTGACCACAAGTACATTGTGCCTCTCATTGATGTATCTCATAGATTATAAAGCTATTATTCTAGGCTGAACATTGTGCTGTTAAAGGTTGTGCCTATAACTATTTTTTCTCCCTTACACAAATATCTTCAAAACTCTGTTTTTTAGTCATCCTAAACCCACCAATATCTTCTCTAAACACATTATATCTACCTAATTCGCTTACATGTTTACCACAGTAGGCCTTTTCTCCTTTTCATTCTACACTAACCTTCATATAAAACCATTGTTTCACAATATCCATTTAATAAAGCCGCTACTTAGACACAATTTAAAATGAAACCATCAGTAATTTAGACAAGACTACTGATTTGCTTACCTCCATGTCATCATCAGAAGAATAAGCACCATCCAGCCTTAAGTACAGAGATTCATCTCCTGTCTCCTGAACAGCCTCCAATTGATTCTGTGAAAAAGAGAAATAAGGGAGAAGGGAAATGTCCATTAGAATATAGGAATAATTCATGGAAACTTGTCAGAAATCAGTGACAATAGGTGTCATTAGATATTACATAAACACATCATTTGTGAAATTGAAGGTAACCATACTAGTTCAGATTTGAGATTCTCAATTCTTTGGCGCAGTCTTGAGATGTGATGGTTCAGAGCCTGAAAATATTTTAATGGGGTGTAACCAAAAGTGTACCCTCAAAAAAGAATTCATTACAAATTTACAATATCAGCTCAAGACAAACAACAATAAATGCAACTCATGTTCATACCTCACGTCTCTGAAGCTCGATTGATCGCATCAATGCTTGTTTCCTTGTTAACAGATTCTGCGGCCTCAATGCATGTGGGCGCTGATAATTCTTTCCACGATAGATGATTATGGCAAAGCCTTTGGTTGTTTTATCTACTGAAATTAGCAATCCACCACTCTCCGCCTCAAGGGAAATTGCAATATGCTTAATTTGTGCAAAACTTTTCCTCTTGACAATTATCTTGACTAGTTCCCTATATTTCCAATGTAAATGCATGTTTTCCACAGTACCATCAAAAACACCTCGCCTCCCTAAAACGAAAATCAAAAATATATTTTGTGTTTCATTAACTAGTTATTAGGTACTGAACCCATTAAGAGCATAATTGGAATGGAATTCTTTGGAGGTGCTTGGAGGACAAAATTACCTAAAAGCAAAAAGGGTTTCATGCTAAGACCCATTTTACGAAACAAATATCTTTCCTCATCAGTTAGGGTCTCTAAATCAGTTGGGAGCTCTGTTGGCTTCAGAAACTCTTGCACTTTTCTTAAAGTCTTCTCCGCCTTTTTGACCTTCTCTTGTGCCTATACAATGCAGAAACCAAACCCAAAAAAAAAAAATGAAAAACAAGAAATAGGAGGTGGGGAGTGGCAAGGATGAGTAGGTTAAATGGTTGGGTGGGTATTTAGTGCAGTCACAACACTTACTTGAGTTAGCTTCTTCTCAAGGTATCTGACTAGGGAAGCATGTCTAGATAAAGCTGCATCTTTCATCATTTTCTGCATATCTTTACTGCTTGGTTGCTTTGCCCAACGAGAGTTTGCTGCAACAGTTTCAGCAAGAGTACCAGCAACCAATGGACCTTTAGTAGCTTTGGCATTTGAAATAATTAAAGCCAAAGCCCTCTGACGTGCTTGTTCTTCCTCATCCTGTCGCAACTCTGCTAATTTCTTCCTTTCTACTAGTGCTTCCGTCATAACAGGTGACAAGAAGTCATTACCCCTGTAAAAAACGATATAATCCTTGTTTCTAGAGAGAAGTGTCCCCCCTGTTAATCTCTGCACCAACAAACTAGTTTTAGGTAAAAAGAAACTATGAAGCTCAAACATATGATATTGGACTTTAAGATGTTACTAAAAATGGATGTGCAGCCCCAAACATTCAAATATGCATATTGAATCATCAAGAAGTACAGATGAATATATTTTCTTGTTTATATCCTATGTATTTCCTTGTGACTAGATAGTTTAAAATGTATCACCATCCTATTTCCCAATGCTATGTGTGTATGTGCATGCATGTGTTTTGTTCCTTTGGTAGACTTTGCAGACCTGTCAAGCGATTAAATCATTTTTACCCATACACAGCAGAATAACAGAAGTTAACATGATTTGAATCCACAAAATAATACCATCTTAATGTATTGGATTATCCTCTACTAACATCCCTAACACATGATAAAAATTGAAAAGGTCCCCAGTGAAAGAGTACAGCTTTCAACTTGGATGAAAACTCAGTGGACAAGCAATAGAAAAGCACATGGCTTTACCTATGAAGGAGAATACTTGATCTTAATTTTGTACACAAATTATAAGATCACATATTACCATGTAGACCATGCATATTAACATTTCACATGATATTCTGAGATTACAAGTTGTAGCATCAAAGCCAGGGTTACCATGAGAATTATCAAACCCCACTACACATTGGAGAAATGTCCCATTTACAGAGGATCATATCCTACCAGTGAAAGTATCCCCACATCAAAAATCACATAAGCCAAGAATCATGTTTGACATTGCATTGTGATTTTTTGGCACATGGAGTCTCCTTGATGGAATACATTTAATGGGAGGTCCAAATCCAATTCTCCAAAATTGGACATATCTGTGTTTCACCACTGTGCAAACCCTTTTGGCATTCTTACAATAAGTATAGTCCATAGTTGAACACAGAAAATTTTGTAAATTCCATACTCAAGAAGCTATGATATCTCACCTTGAGTTCTTCTGCCATTCTCTCATTACAGGTATTTTGCACACCACGTTTGATGGCTATCTTAGCAATTTCACTTCTTTCCCACAACTTCACCATAGCCCTAGCAAGGCCTTGTAGTTGTCTGTTTCTTCCTACAACAATTAAGTCCTATCAAAATCATAGTACAGATGCAAATGTGATAATTTGGCAGATGTCATCACTGACATACCCAATGCAAAATGAGGGAGCATTGATCTTGCAAGCCTACGGAAAGATGTCATCTCCTTATTTTTCAGGCAATGTCTTATCCCATAAGGCAGAAGTCTAAACGGAGGTTTGTAGCCAGGAACCACACAAGGAAGTAAGTCTGCATCAACAGGCTTTGGTTCACAGCCTGACCAATCTCTGAATCGCGGACCCAACTCATCCAACAAATTGTTGAGATCAGTCATATCCATGAGTTCTCTGGACAGATCCTTATCATATGTCATAGTCCCAGTACTAGATGACTCCGTAGTCTGAATTGCATCAGTTACGCAAATATTCCCACTAAAATCAATCTTTGACTCTTTCGAATGAGACGCAATATCTGGATTAGCTTGATTGACTTTTATATATGATTCCACACAAGGAAATTTGTACGACATTCCCCTGTACAGCACAACTGAACTGCCAGACCTCCAGATAACCAAGCCTCTAGTTTTACTCTGATAGAAACAGAACATAAAAAAGTAAAAATATTAAAACCAATCTACATTAATGACCAATTCTGAACTGTCCGTTCAACATACAAAGAAAAAGAAAAAGAAAACGAGTTCAAAGAAAAAAGGATGCATTTGCAAGAAATAGAAAACGAGTTCAAGAACTCCACAATTACACATTGTAAAAAATTTGTATTACGTGACCAATTTCAGTTAATGGAAGCTCCAACAACACCAAATTGATATCTCTTACTAAGTTGGCATTTGATTGGAAGCATATATACTGAAAATGACTTCAAGGAGACTGGAAAGAATCAGAAGATGTTTTCATATGGGATTGGAGCCGTGGGGGAACTAGGAATAATACGTAAACATACTAACCTCTAAGGCTTCATGGGTCCTCTTCATGTTAAGGGCAGGTGGCCCTTCAAATTTTAATTTCACCACTTCATCTTCCTTCCACTTTTCAATAATGGAGTCCACCAAATCCTGTGTAATGCCTGCAGCTCCAACTTTTATCCTTTCCTTCATTCTCAAAGCAACATTTCTAAGCCTCCGCAACTCAGGTTCAGGAACTTTCTTCGCCGCCAGCTCCGTGGTGCTCCTCCTCCACCTACCTCGATCCACAGACTCCAAAAATTTCTCCTTTTCCCAAGGTAATCTAACCGAATCACCATTACCAGTTGACTGCTCTCCAGAAAACCCAGTTAGGGGGGGTCCAATCTTAATACTGTCATCCCGAATATAATCACTTCCTTGTTCTTCTTTCAAGTTTCCACTATGATTAACTACACTATCTTCACTAATCTTAGGAATGCTACTCTTTTCAGAAAAGTAATGAACTTCAGCAAATTTTCCGCCGTTGTTTAAACTATTTTGGACAATTTCGGTTGTAGAGTCGAAATGGGGTTTTCTGGGTTTGTCGCCGTGACTCCAAGGAGCCGAAACTGAGCGATTTCCTAGAGCGAAACTCGCCAAGTCATCGAATGACGGGTTCCCGCCATCTCCCTCTGAGGAATTAGGAGCAGAAGAAGATTGATCATTTCCTGTCTCTTCTTGCCCTTGTGATTCTTGCTCTTGCCATGGCAGTCTTTCTCTTGGAGAGCCAAGCTTGAGAGACCATCGATCACGAATTTGGTCGTAGAAACTTGGTTTGAGCTTTCTCTTCTTTTTGGTCTTGCGAGCAACTTCTGTATGGGGTCCCTTAGTTTCAATTTCGACAGAGGAACAAAACCTTTCGAGTTTGAGAGTTCTGAGGCCGGCTGAAGACGGCCTATTGCGTTGGAAAATGAGATTGGAAAGAGGAGGAGAAGCAGGTATGGAAAAAGAAAATGGAAAGATGTTGAATGAACACGACAGGGAGAACGCCATGGAGGATGAGAGGGTCGGGACCTGGTGGAACTTCTCTAACTTGTCCAGCACCTCAGGGCTCAGGTTCTGGACTGAGATCGAATCAGCCCCTACAAGATTGCCCCCACAACGTCCACAGCACATTTCTGCCGTATATTGAAACATCTTCCAATGATATATCATCCATCCATCATCATAAAAAATTAAGACCGGCTTCACTAAGGGCAAATTCATGCCTAGAGATATTCTTAAAGGCTGTCCAAACAGAATTTGCTGCGACTAAAGCCAAACTCCAAAAGATTTAGGGATTTGCAACTCAGAAGGTAACGGCATTTGTTGCCAGCGAAAGGCGTCTCCGTTAACATGCTGACATCTACCATAGAGCGCTTCACATATATATCCTAGCATGTATTGGGAACATCTACCATGTTTTTAAGTTATTATTCACTGGATATGTTCCCAATGTGCATATGAGGCACCCAAGTGTGAGGAACAGATCCCTTTTTTCCCATATCACGTCATCGTTCTACATGCACATTTCAGTATGAATTTGAATTCCGAACCAACTATCATATTTGACATTGGGAGATGTTCCCCATACATGGTTGAGATATTCTGTGAGGTGTGCCTTGCGAGGCGATGTAAACTCCAAACATTTATCCAATAATGCATCAAAACAAATAGAAAAATAATTAACTCTTACTCTCTACCAGCTCACACGGCACCTCTTAACTTGAAATTGAGACCCACTTGGGACCTGCTATATATGCGGTGTGAGATGAAATTGGTAGAGGTTTGAAACATATATTTGTTAGTAGGTGATCCGATCTCCCGTTGGAAAACAACCTTCTACCAAAGTCATTTTATATAATAAATTTAGGGTTAGAGATTTAGGCTTTACAATTTAAGGGTTTAGAATTTAAATTTTGAGGTTAGGGTTTAAGGATTTAAATTTTCGATCATAGGATTAAGGTTTAAATCTGAAAATGGTAGGATGCATGTCCTCCAACGGCTATGAGAACTAACATGTCGTATGTTGGTAGAGCCCTATTAACATTTCAATTTGTCAGATACTTTCCCTCCATATAGCTAATTAGATAACTTTTTGCCTTTGTTTCATACTACTAATCCCGATCGAGCCTGGATGGAGGAGGGTTATTTCAACTCTCGGATTTGTGTCTCGTGGGTAGCTTAGTGATTTGTGCAATTCCAAATCAATCCTAACCTAATCCAATCTATACTTTTCCACAGGTTGAATTTGAGTTTTAGGCTACAAGTTGGACCTGGGCCAATACATTTGGGTTGGGCTTGGGCAGTCTAGTGTGCCATGCCAAACTCGTAACAGTCGTGGAAAAGACCATCTACAACACCAATGAGAAGTAATTTGTTATAAGTTAAGAGGGGTATAAGAGTGGGGCAAGGTTTAGGGGTTGTTTGATAATGGTTGAAGTGGCTGAGTTGAATGACTTATTGCTTTATCTTTTAGTTTATTATTGAATAAATTAATCAGATAATATCCAATGAAATATTAAAGTGTTTAGTAATCAATCCAACTTTTCCTAAGGTTGCATTTGGAAACAGTGCAAATAGAGTGTAAATGATGGTTTAATGTAAATATGCACTCTGATTTAATTTTGCTAATGTTTGACAATAATGCATTTATGCATTGACAATAACAGAAAATACAATTTCCAAGCCATGCGATGTAATTTTTCATTAAAATTTTGAAATAAATTTGAATTCAAAATGGACTTTTGTTAAAGAAGGTACATTACTTTATTGGATTCATGTTTGCATCTATAACTAAAAGTTGTTTGATAAAAAAATAAATTTATCAATGTAAAATTGGAACTGACCCAACTTTGAGCCAATTCAACTGTTATCAAACATACGAGCTATACTATTCAAATATTCAAAGTGGGCAAGAAAAGCATCTGAAATTACTCCTTTAATTCTTTAAACATATTTACATTTAGTCCAAACCTAGGTAACTGAAATAATACGCCCTGTTTTTACTGACATGCAAAGTAGGCTAACATACGAGCGATACTATTATGCTCTCTACTATTTACATTGAGAAACAAAAACTTCTGAAAAAAACTTTAGGGGTTGCTCTAACCACGAGCCAGCAGCATGTCTCCTTGTTAGCATCTATACAAGGTTTTTACTTTTTAGCATCAGAATATACTGTCGGTTCTTTGATTTCTGTCACTTGAGCTGCTTCTGAACCTCTGAGAAGTGCCCACCATTCCTCATCTGCTGCATTCCGAGCTTTACATTGTTGCTCTCTCTCTCTCTCTCTCTCTCTCTCTCTCTCTCTCTCTCTCTCAGCCGTAATGACTGTATTAGCACCTGAGAAGATAATAAAACTTGTTGCTGCCAACCCACCCATCAACAAATAACTGAAATTTTGTCTGAGCAATTGCCAGTATGAGGATTTGTTTCTGCTGTACTCTTTTCATATTTAAGTCCTGAATGGTGTAGCTCTATACCAACTGCAAGGTCCTCATGTTTGGACCAATCTTTCAATTTGTGTTCTTGTCATTCATCAACTACTTCATGGAAGAGTTTTTGACCCACATCATTAGTGCTAATGCCAATCCGCAACCCCATCCATATAGCTCTTGCAAAATGGCACTGAAATTGTATATTATTTACAGATTCTTTTTCTTGTCCACATAGTACACAAAGAACATCCTTAGAGAGAGCCTTTCCATTCATTCTTTGTTGATATACCCCTTCCCCCCCCCCCCCCCCAACTAACAGGCCTTTCATAGGAAAATTTGAAATCTGTAAGGAATTTGTAACTTCCAGATTCTATTCGAACGCACTCTTCTCAGTGATGGTGAAGGGTTGTAAATAGCAGCAAATGTCCGATAAGTAAATTGTACAGAAAACTGGGAGGATCTTGTTCCCTTCCAAAGCACCTTTGTTTGCTAGTAATGTTGAGATTGGGACAATCTGAAGTATGAGAGGTACATCCTTTATTAAAGTAGAATCACATCTCCCACCTCCATGTAACAAGTCTTGTACTTTCAGAGTTTTTATTTGAGCAATATGGAACCTGGGTCCACCAAACAGATTATTGTTTTTTTAGCAGAAAAGGAAGAGCTTTGGGGTAAATATTTGGATTTTATCACTCTTTCCCACATAGCTTCAGATTGTGAGAAAGTCTCTAAATTTTCTTGCAGAAAACTGCTTTTTTCATTTCTAGTACTCTTCTAGCTCGATAGCTTGGGCAGTCAACATGGCCCTTAGTTGTGTGACATGTCGGTTCACCAAACAATGCATCCAGGCTCCAGCCATCCAGACATGCATCCAGTAAAATCCTATCGAAGCCCAGGCTGTAGAACATAAGCAACCATTTTTTTTCCTGTGCTGCTGGATCCTGGATGCATGGCTGCAGTTGAGCTAACTTGCGTTGCACAGAGAGAGCCCTGTTGGCAGCCCAAGCTGCCAAACGTGGAGAACCAAAGTTTTCACCATTAATTATATTCTTTATCAATTTATTCATTCCTAGAAGACACAAAAAAAGTAGGCCATGCATCAAGAAAAGTCTCGCAGACACTAGTGTATCCTCAGTCAATATTATATTCTATCATATTTGAATGTTTGATTTGGCCACAATTTTTCTCTCAAGCAGAAATCCCCACAAAGTTCTCTGTTTTTTTGCAGTATACATAAGTTTTTTACTGCGGTCGGATGATTGGGCACATCCCATTTTTGATAAACCAGCAGCTAGAAAATCTCAAAATCCCATATTAAGGAGGAAAAACAGACGGGTTTCTTGTAGTTGTGTTCTTCAAAACTGTTTAAGGAGTGTTTAATTTCGTCGAACAGATTGCCTTTTCTAGGAAGTGAAAACTCCTTGCCCCGGTGAGAGTATTGCTTTTGGGTCAAACTTGGTCTTCCTTTGTTTGAAGGTGTCCCATTTCGGTCCGAAATGATTGACCCACTCTGCCTTGGTTTGGTAACGAGGGAGATATTGCTTAATCCTGATTCCAGCCTTCTCACAGAATCTTAATATTTCCGTATTTTGCTCTTCCAAATGCTCCCAGTCATGCGTCCCACTTGATTGCAGTAGTAGTCCTATCGAATAGAAGATATCTTCCTCAGGAATCACTGCAGACATCCTATCATCCCACCTGCAATTCAATATAAACATGCAATCATGCACCCTCTCTGTAGAATGTATATACATATATATATATATATATGAATATATCAATTATCAGTGCAGCAATGCAGTATACTTGTTTCGATTCATGGGATAGACGAGGATAGGCCCAGAGATCTTATTATTTTGTCTAAGAATGCCTTTGAAGACACCTGAATCGAAGTCGAGGATTCGAGATTTGGGCACAAACAGATTAAGCCATGGATGAGGAACATCCCACAGTCCTTGCGATTGAAGCTCCAGTTCTCCGCTTCGAACTCTATTCAAGAAATCTATGTAGGAAACATCTTTAGCAAAGATCAAATCAGGAATAAAACTCAACCCTTTGAGCAAGGCTTCTAATTCCTGCATGCATGCAGACGAGATTATCGATCGAATAGCTACAACATAATTAAATAATTAGAAGATCGATTCCATTTTTCACCATGGTAGAAGCAGAGAACGAGAAGGCGTGCGTAACGTAGTACGTACCCCGTCAACCTCATCGTCGTAGTACTTGGCTACTTCCAAGCTATAAAGGATGCCGTGCTCGTTTGCCAGAGAAATGATCCTTGAATGGTCGTCAGGTGAGAAAAACGAAGACCTCCAATTGTTAGCAGGACTCTGGTTCATAACTAGAGAACCTTCCACATAATCCAGTCCCTTGATCCCTTCACTTCCATTATTGAATGAGATGAGATGTTCTTGATCTCTTGTAAAAGCAATGAAGTCATGATAGAGAAGACGTACCCACCTCACCTACCACCAAGAATTTGCTACCAAATTAATTAAACAAATTAAGCAATGAACAACTTTGGTGGATATATAAGTTGATGAATAGTGTAACTGTGTACGTTGCAAGTACCTTAGTTGGGGCCGGCTCCAAGGCTATCCTTGCTCTAGTGATGATTCCAAACTGGCCAAGACCTCCCAGTACTGCATAAAACAGCTCTGAGTTTGTCTGTGGGGAACAGGTCACCATCTCTCCTCTTCCTGGATTAAAACAAGGGACAACCACACTTGAGCTCCATGGTTCGGGGGAGACAAAGGTTAAGTCGGTCAAACCCAACTCAAACCGGGATAATTGGCAGGTTGGACCATGGATTGGCAATATACCACAAATAGACGAGAAGACAACAGACAATATGTATGTAACTTACCAGTAACGACGTCCATCTCATACACGTTGCTGATCTGAGGACCATGGCGAAAGGATTGGCCACTTATCCCAGCATTAGAGAGAGTGCCTCCCACGGTGAGATACAAATAATCAGTCCACGACCTTGGCGCAAGACCATGCTCCAGGGTGGCATGCAATACATCAACCCATAGCTGCTCACAGCCAACATCGGCGTACCAGTTATTAGCCGACGGCGAGCTCCGATCAACTATAATTCGACTGCCGTTGTTATGATCATTATCTAGAGATCTCATGTCCACAACAACGCCTTTATGTGCCGTTGCTTGTCCACGGACAGAGTGACCCCTACCCCTGGCAGCTATACCAAAAGGAACAGAAGAACTGAAGGAGAATCTTATCAGTGCCACAATGTCGTCCAGAGACAATGGGTAGAGAACGGCAGCTGGAATTACTCGGACAAGTTTACCAAAGTCAGTAGAGGCCAAACTAGTGATCTCAGGGTCAATGTGAAGCCGGGTGGCAAGGTCGAGTGACAGAAGCTCTGGTGGCAATAAACTAGTCCATGGCCTTAGCTTCCCTATGATGGACATCAAACAGCTTATGAAAAGTAAAAGAACGATAGACAATGGAAGTGGAGTCGTCTTCCCCATGAGAGATCGATCACAGAGAAGATCAGTAAGTGGTCTGTGAGTGTTTGCTTTGGCTTTGCATACGAGGGACAGAGACTCAGAGAGGGGAGGGGGAGGCAGGCTTAATATAAGGGTGGTTGAAGTAGGACCGTAGGAAATGGGTGGTGGCTGGTGGGAGGGAATGGAGGCGTACTCTATTAATCACGAGGGAAGTTGCATGAAAACGAGGATGAGATCTTGGGTTGCAGAGAGGAAATCTGGGCATCTGGTTCACAGACGACGTCGCGGCCTAACATATTTTGTTTTTTCGAAGATACGAAAGGACGAGACTCGGGATCATATCCATCCAACGTCTAGACTCATGACACATGGCTTCAATGACATCCGAGGCAGTAGGCTATCGTGGCAAAGATTCGGAACAACCCACAGATTTCTCCACTGCGTCAACCTTTCCATTTTCACTTGTTTAATTCGTACCAGCAAGTTTGAACCAACACCGTCCATATTGCCAAAAGGACGGTGAAGATGGACCAGATTACTCTGCCACCAGTGAAAGTGGTTTGCTTGGGGAACTAGAAATAAATGTAACTTTTGAGAATTGAGATTGAAGATTGGAGGTGGGTATGACTGTCATGAGTCAAAGTTTGGTATTCAATTTCAAGGGTGAGGGGTCTTACAAGATTTTTCAGAGATTTTCTTTCTCATGGTCTATTCGCTGTAAGCATCGATCAAGACTACTTGGTCGTTCCTTTGTGAGATTCATACATTGGATTGTTTGGACAGAGGAGACAATTGATGTCTGGTTTTTCTTGGTGCTAAGATTTTATTTGTAAGTGTTTTGCCCTACATGTCAATCTCAAACGTCAGATTCATGAAAAAGTCAGGACCCATGTTGTCTCTGTAAAAATTAATCTGTTTGAATGCAAACCCATTCCATGGTTTTCTACAAAAAAAAAAAAAAAAGAATGGTCCTTGAAGATTGTACAAGTTCTGGAAATGAATTGACTTCTCCAAATTACTGCTACTGAGGATTCTCATAGTTCCCAGCAAAAGGTTTATCTTTTTCTGTAATATAAAAAAAAATATATGGATAGGCTGTTACCTAGGAATTATTTCAAGTAAAAAGGTTGCTTATTAATTTAACAGGAGAATGAAACTTAATGGTGGTAATTACTACCATGAATCAACCAGGACAGTTAATCTGCCTCTGTTTTCTTCCATTTTATCAACCTAATTAAGTGCAGAGATGTGGTTAGGATTACTTAAATTAATACATCGATCTCTTATAAGCCAAGATTCGAGCCTGGCTGGACTTCTGACCACCACCTTCTTATTAAACTTCATCTCGCCATATCCAGGGCCTTGGGAGAGCTGGCCTGGTTACTGAGTAGAAAGATGGATATGAAGTAGTTCCAGCTAGCTAGGCCAACTCAAGTTCAAACTATAAAATAAGCTTTTTCCAGTAGTAGAGAAAATGGGGTCTTACCAATTCACTTTGCGTAGCAAATTTTGATGAACCAACCAAAAGCTCATATCTAGATTATGTACGTAAGGCTACTGTAAGATACGTGAGATCTTAATGGGTATTCGAGTCACTAGCCCAACTAGATTATGTACAGTACGATATCTAAGCTCCACCGGCCAATGTCAATTAATTGTCAACCACTTGATGGCCCTCATCACACAATCGCATCCGTCCAAACATGCATGTGAAAGTAAAGCTAACGAAGAAGAAGAACCAACCATCCACCATGCATGTGCGATTCTGATTATACTCGTATGGTTCCTGTTTGGTTATTGAATCCTAAGTTCATCAAAGCTCGTACTCTGATCCTGTCGGCCCAACAGAGTTCTCCTTTACAGACACGGGTACAACAGATGGGATGGGATGGAGTATTCTTCGTCATTCTTAGAATCGTGATCTCACAAAGATTAATCAATCTCTCCGTTGAACGGTAGGCACCGCCTCACTGTCTCAGGCAGGTCCCACCCCACAAGATAAGTTCAGTCGGTGCAGAGGTCCAGTCTGAAGATAGTGCTGGACATTGCACCCTTAGAATCTAAATCTCCACCACAACCATGCATGAAGCCATGACACGAACCCACCTCGGCTTTTCCCTGGTTCCTTACGTAGCACAACTTCTTGTTAGATTTTCAGCATTTTTTATAACAGATGGTACACTTCTTAGATGCTCTGGAGCTTGTGCCCATACAGATTCCAGAGCCGTTCTGTTCAAGTCTGCTCCCCAAGTCTACTCTTGTCTTGCTGCCAAATGTCAATCACCTCCTCTTTTTCTTCATGTGCTTAGATATTCTCTCTCTCGTGTCCATCGTCGATCGTCGACAGTCTAATTGTCAAGACTCAAGACCTAGCAGATGGAGTTGCGGGGGGGGAACATATGGTTATTAAACTTGGCTGCGATGGACCCATATGCCAGATAAGATGTCTTCATGTGCTGGGTTTTGCCAGCCAGCCGACCTAGTTTTGTTCCATCACGGACTAAAAATGATTTAATCAAGCCTAAGACCAGTGATAATGCTGTTGCTGGGCCTTCAAATAATTGTAGATCTGGTCCCTGCTCATTTGTCTTCTAAATCATGGGAGGTCCCGGCTCTTGGATTTGGTCTTCTTGGGCCAGCCATAGAATAGGGATCCACTTGGATGGAAATTTTGGAGCCACATGAGAACTTCTAAAATAGGGCCCCTTTTGCCGTCTCCAGCAAGGTTCTTGATTACTTCCCTCCCCTCTCTAAAGTCTAAATGATTGGGCATTGCAAGAGTTTTTGAACTTATTTGCATGCCAAGTTGATAACCAGCAAATGTTCAATCCATCTCATTCACTGTGGGTCCCTAGCCTAGTTGTTCAATTAATCCAGGCAGCCAATCAATCCTTCCAGTGATCTTATTGCTACAATGAAGATCATAAATGCATTTAGCAACTTCCTCCCCCCAAGCAGCCAAGCTTTTAGTAGGAATGGAAATGGGTGGGTTCAGGGCGTGGCACCCTCTCTCAGTTCCTGCCCTGTAGCTAAGATACTGTGTATCCCGTTTTCGGTGGTAGATCGAATTTGAAGTTCTGTCAAGGATGGAGAATCCCTAAATCCCTGAATTTTTTCCATCTTGAGACAATCATCTAAAAATACATCTAATTTGGGAGTATTTTAAGAACTAGATTATTGCAAATTGAGGGCATTTTAGAAATAGAATTATAAAATTCTATATCCTAGGATTTTAGTAATTTGAGGAAAACTTAGAGATATTCTAAAAATCGGCATTAAACCTAGGAATATTTTACTAATTTACCATTGGGTAAATTGTCATCCTTACTTCTACTACTTAGGCAAGGTTCAAAGTATCACTATGTATTGTACCATACCATATATGATACATATATTATCATATGATGTATGATACATCGATTTTTGGGTCATTGGTGCTGATACTCGATATATAGTTAGTTGACTTTATTTGTTCTAAATGTTATGACTTATGACTTGATGTAATATATCTACTAACTAAATATCAGAAAAAAAAAAAGAAAGAAAATAAGACTTCAGTTGAATGAAACTCTCTTATCAAGAGTATCAATACTTTGAACCATGCTATTAGATTGCATTTGGCAGTTCTGAGTTGATCTTTGAATTCTGAGAATTTTGCTTTTCAAATGTCAAATGGTCCTTCATTTAAGTTAAGCATCTGGATATACCATTGAACTCTAGTTCTCTTAAATTTTCCAAAGGCCAGTTCCCTCTGAATAAGTTCAGCACCAAATTAAACGGTCATTTGAGTCTTTTGGCAATTTTGTCATTGGCCATAGAAGTATATATATATCCTACTTGCATAGTATAATGTATGAAATGTGTAATATTTTAGAATATGATAACATAATATTCCATATGAATATGTGATATATACATACATTATTTAATATATATACTTATATGATATGACATACAATGCTTCACTACACCCAGAGCTAAGAAAAGCAGGAAATTGTTTTTGACAATTCAAAATTCAAAAGAAGAAAACACTATTGCTTTTTAGAGGTCAAAGTTCATATTTATTGAATGCCATCTTGGTACTACTTATGGAAGCAATCAATCTCTATGTGTTGAAAATTGAAGTGTATACACATGCGAAAAAGGACTTTAGCTTGGTTGTCATTTGGCGAAGTCAATAGTCAATTTCTCAAGGGATATCTTGATTTAGGCCCACGGCTAACAGGTCAATTGTTCAACTTATCTAGTCTTTCTCTTTCTGTGAATCATCCTCCATCTTCTCAATTAGCTTCAAAGGCATTTACCTTTTTCATATCTATCCATTAATTGAATTAGATACAGATGTGTGATGTGTGTGTGTGAGAAAGAGAGAGAGGTAGGTTGTAGTATAATGAAAGTCATCATTTATTTAATTTTTAAAACTTTACAACATTTCACTTCAACAGAAGCCAATCTAAAACCTGACTATTTATTAATAGACATACCTTTGAGTGATGAACTGGGGAGAACAACCCACTTAATAATTAGTTGAGTGTTGAATCATATGCGGTCCACAAATAGACGAGGTGGATTTGAAATCCTTATGGAGTAGACAATTAGGAATCCTCTCCTGGTTGGAACCCGAAACCCTTAGCCCTAAGGTAATTATTTTCAGATCCCCAAACCTAGAAGCTTCAAATTTGTGATTTTCTGCTGCTTCAAGTTATTTACTATGATTTAAGGAAATTCATTTAGGGGCCATTACTTGGTGTAATGCTGGGACCAACTACCTTGAAACAAAACACATTATTTGTCAAGTTAGGAGTTGCTCAGTAGTCAACATTGGGTTTGGGTAATGACCTTTGTTATGTTTGGTTTCCCATTCATAAAATGAATTGGATGAATGGAAAAGTAAAAGAAACTAAATACCCATTTGTTTTGAAGTATTCAATCCAAAGCTTTTGTCTTTATTGATCAATAATATGTATGTGCAAGGGACCTATCTGTTTCCACTTTCCAGTCTACCCGATGCATTAGTTTCTATTTTCTCTATTCTACATGGCAACGAATGAGGTTAGACCCATTTAAGAGAAAAACTAACAGCGGCACAATAAGATCATGGAAGCAAACCATAATGGATTGTAGAGCCTTGCAAATACGAGCAATGGAATCCCGTTTAGTTGAGTGGTTCTAGACTGATTCATGTCTTCAAAAGTGTCAGCCATGCAATGATGGGAGAAAATTTACCCGAGTATCTAGACATCAATAAGGACATTTTAAAATAAGTGGGCAAGCATCAGGCCTGCGGATAACAGGGAATCAGCGTTTTATCATGGATATCTTCAGATACCATCATGGGCCATGGCAAAGAATTTGAGACTCTAGGAGTAGGAGGTTTTCAACCAGAACCGGTATCTTGGTTGTTAATGGCATATCTTGTTTTTTGTCACCCAGCAACTTGGCATCAATTCTCGAATGATGAATTTAGAAAATATCAGTAATGCATTATGAAATTGGAGCGAACTTTGGAAAAGACAGAAATCAGAGGATGGCCATACCTATTACCTCCCAAGTAGGGGAAGGGGAAATACAGCTGCAGAAGAGTCCTGTCTTTTGCCCAGGCAATCATTCAAATTTCTTACCTTGGCGGGATTTAGAAATCAGAATTGTTCCAGTACAAGTAGTGGTCTAAAGGACATAATCAATGCCAGAAATAAGCCAAACTCATTGAATGACTCCAGCTACTTTGTAGAATTCTTTTGGACTCTTAACTACTGAATTTGCTGTACTCACCAGTTGATATGCGTCGAACTTGAGTTCCCAGGAGTACAGGGCACAGGGCAGCACCAATATTACTTCTGGGTTCTGGGCCTTCTGGCCCCCGCACCATAAAAGTGAATAAAGAAAAGAAATGAAGCCGTTTGGATGTACATTGGCACCTGCTATACTAAAGCAAACGAAGTTAATGGTTAGTAAGCAATGCCATCACGGTCCTTTACGGTGCCCATAAATCAGAAGAGGGCAAACCACAATGATGTATTTTTGTGTTAAAGTTAAAGAGTGTATTATCTTCTTGCCTAGATTAATTCTTACCATACCATTGCAAAACTCAACCGCACTGCAAATTTGCCTCGATTCTACGTTTAACCCTTACCAAACGCAGCTTCAAGGGTTCCATGATCATGAAGGCAAAAGCCTGACCCTAGCATTAGCCAAGAAATTTCTGATTTCACTCGTAGATACCGTCTGTCTGTAGCTTATCTTCTGACGCTAATCAAATCAGAATCGTGCAAAAATTATGAAGTCCGAACAATGAGACTGGTCATGTCCACTGAAGTCTAATCTAATGATCCATGGACCACCTTCAACCATCGATTTAGAGACAGTGCCCAACTAAAAATGAAACCTAGGATTTCTTTGAATCAGAACAGGGGAAGGTCATGGATGAAATAGGTCTATACCTATTCTTTATATTATAAATTTACAGTTTTCAGGTATCATCCACAAACTACATTTAGGGAGAAATCAAGCTCTTGGTTTGACTGCGGTTACTGGGGAGCACAAACAAATGATATTTCACAGAAGAATTTACATAGATATCACATCCATGGAGGTTGAGTTCTGACCGCATTTTTCTTGAACTGATAAAACGAGTTCTATTCCATAGAAAAGAAAATGTTTTAACTTACGCCAAATCTCATTCTCATCTCTTGGAACTCAAGTGACCTTTTTCAGTTAAAAGCACAGTACATTGGATGAGAAACGCAGGAATGACTCCTGGCATGGTACAAGATTAGATTCATTCAAAACTAAAGATGGCACCAACTTTGCCATCAATTCAAGCAGCAGCTACCTTCCTACCATCTTCAATGAAATAAATTGCAGTTTCCGGCACCTGCAAATAACTCAAAATAGAGGTACCTGGTTAGCTTGTGTAACACTGCAACATCCAGATAGGTCTAAGGATCATTTCAACAGAAAAGGCAAAGCCTCTTTGGGCAGACAGCAAATGTGACTAGACAATTAAAAGCCTTTTAATTGTAATTCATATTTATTAGCAAAATAACCTGGTAACTTAGAACATGATTTTAAATTTCAGCAAGATTCTGGTTTTGGATATGCAAAACCAAATGAAATATCAATACAATTCATTTGAATTTACGTTAACTGAAAAATCCAATTTCCATATCAAAATTAATAAAAAAAAGTAAATAATACACAGACATGCAATATATATATATATATAATTTTAGAGGTTGGACGACCATCTATTTTGAATAGATTAAATTGGGCTAAAGGTCCTCCAGGTGGGAATTTAGTTGAGCAGTGCGTGAGATGTTGCATCTTGAGTGAACATACCATTCATTTGCATCAAGTGGTCAACCACTGAGTTCAGTCATAACTTAGCAAGATGTAAAGGTGAGAAGACAGTTATTTTGGATTAGTCTTTTGTGAAGACTGCAGTTAGTACTACTCGCTAGGCCAGGTATTGTAATTTTAAAACTGAGTCACAAATTCACTTTGTGATTAATAAAAGGGGTTTTGCTACCGATCAAGAAAAAAAAATTGATAACTAAAGTAGCATTCCAAAAGTACTTGACACAAATTAGAACGATATGGTGCTTAGGAAAATTACATCAGGCCAGGTCTCTGTAATGAACTCCACGATATCATAGGCTATGTCTCCTTGGACATCGATCTGCTCCTTCTCAGTTGGTCCCTGAAAAGGATTTATCCAGATCATATACATTAGAAATGGAATAAGATAAATGGATAAACATATCATGTTATGTGGTAAAATTCTTCTGCACCTTAACAACAGATGCCCCTGTTGCAAACTTTTTCCCAAGCTTCTTTGAAGCATCACTGAGTTTAATACCTAAAAACATCATCCACTAAAAGGTGAGTTCAAACGTGGTGCCAAAAGGCTTTTAAAACCATTGCAGTATCCTAGTGAATTTTGGGATCACAAAAGCACAAGAATCCATGCGGCTCATTGCTCACCAAAGAGGTCTAACCCTTTCACAACAGTGACACATTTCCTCTTGTTGCGTACAATCTTCTCAATAACAATTTCTTGTTTCTCCTACAAAAGGCACCCATCCACAATGTCATTTTCCTATAATTGATACCAAGATAAAGCATAAGAAGATGAACAGCACAAGGATTTATTACATCTGCACAATAAGAAAATGTGCAACATTCAGGAAACAACAATTCTGACAACACAAAATCCTATACTATTATAAAGGAGTTTGTCAAACTTGGATCACAATCCAAACCGTTTGTTCATACCCAAATACATGTGTTAAAAGATGTAACAACTTACAACCTCTAATATTTATTGTATTGTATTTTTTATTTGAGCAAGTGAAATAATCCAACCAAATGGTTTAACTGTTCAACCCATGATTCAGTGCATCTGGTCCAAGTTTGACAACATTGTCATAAAGAGATTACTGGGGATAGAATGTCATCGATTGCATGATTAGTTGGAACTCGAAAGCCAATTGAACATTATCAATTATATCTCGTAAAATTTGTCTCCCTCTCTCCTAAAATATCTCTTCCTAATAACCTCCCCAAAAATCCTATCTCCCCCCCCCCAACTTTCCCTTGAAATCCTTTTCTCTGATAGCCCTCCCTTCCTCCCTGTCTACCCCATTCTTTTAAGCTGTTTTTGGTTTGAAGGAAAAGGAAAGGGAATGAGCATTGAATAATGCATGCATTTTACATGCCAGCCACTAGTAAAAATAACAACGACTGGACGACTCTAAGCACTTGTATTATGTACTGGTCCACCAAAATATTGGCATTCAATCTCAAATAGAACATAGTAGGAATGGAAAAAATTAATACAAGACAAATAGACAACAAATTTTTCAACTTAAAAAATTTCCAACAGACCCCACCCCCCCGCTAGTGCTGTTCTTTTACCCTGACAATATAATGAAATGCAGCTAAAATCATAAAACCAATCTCTTAATATATTTTAGGAACTTCATATGAACTTGTTTGGGTTTCCCATTGGTATGGCCGATCTTGCACAAACAAGAATATAAGATGTTTAACATCACATTAAACACATGAAGTAATGCAGTTGGGAGAGAAATAAACAGATTGAAAGTTTAACATGCTTGAATCGTTGAGTGCTCAAACATTTTTACATGTCATGTTTATGTATTTTAATTTGAACCAATAAGCTTTTTAAAATATTTAGTTTCTTTTAAAATTTAAGTTTGCATATTTTGAATTAACATTACTTTTAAATTTATTTTGATTTTTTTAATGTTTTTAAATTTTGTGCCTTGCTTTGCACCATGCGCCTCAGGTGCAAAAAGCCCCTTGTGCTTTCTTTATGCCTCACAATTTCAAAACACTGAGAAAGGCCTAAAATAATATAAACTTACGTAGCAAGGCCAAATTCAATACTTAAATAGTTGTCCATACATAAGAAAAATGGCATGATAGGTACAGTTGCTACTAATGTACGTAGCTAGAATCAAAGTACAATTTATAGTAATCAAGTGCACCAGAATGAACTTCCATTACTTCCACATTTGAGGGTGTCCATTAGAATTTTTAAACACCTTTGGTCATCCACCCTAATGAGAGGGTTTCTATGGGAGCTAGGAGAGGAGAAGGACCATAGGGTTAGGTGGGAGATAGTGTGTAGGAGTAAGGAGGAGGGACGTCTGGGAATTGGGAATATAAGGAGTAGAAATCTAGCACTACTAGGGAAATAGTTGTGGAGATTCTCATTGGAGAGAGAAAGACTTTGGGTTAAGATACTGGTTGGTATTCATGGGATGGCAGATAATGGATGGGATTCTGGGATTCTTGCAAGGACTACAAGAGCATCTCCCTAGAAAGCTATTCAAGCTATTTTGCCCTTGTTCTCTTCCTGGATAAGGTATGATGTGCACTCAGCTAACCTCACTAAATTTTGGGAACATATTTGGGTTGGGGACTCCGCTTTGAAAGATCAATTTCCAAGCCTTTTTGCTATCTCTACCATGAAAAATGAACCAGTTTCCTCCTTCCTTGTACCTTCTAATTCACCTTCTGGTTTTGGTTGGAACTTGGGTTTTAGAAAAGCTATCAGGGACACAGTTAGATTGTCTTTCAGCCTTATTATCCATTCTGGATGGGGTTTTCCTTGCTCCAACAAAGGCAGATAATAGAATCTGGACTCTCACTCCTTTGGGGTCCTACACTTGTGCCACCTTCTTTAAGGCCCTATTACCCCCCTCTCCTATTGGTTTGTCCTTCCCGGTTAAAGAGGTGTGGTGTCAACCTATTCCTCCTAAGGTTGGGAGTTTTTGTTGGGAAGCCTTCTTGGAAAGCGTTAATACAGGGGATTTACTTTAAAGAAAAAGACCCAATACATGTTTCTCTCCTAACTGGTGTGTCCTTTGTAAATCTGATGGTGAGTCTGGATACCACTTACTAATTTCTTGTCAATTTGTTAAAGGTATTTGGGAATGGTTTACTTCTTTGTTTGGGTGCAGGTGGACCCCTCTTTTGAATGTGCAAAGTTTATTCGCATCCATGCCTCACTGGACAACAAAAAGGGCCAAGATCATGTGGAGATTGTGTTAGGGCTGCAGTATGTTGGATTGTTTGGGAGGAGAGAAATTCACAGATTTTCTCAGATAAGGAGAGAAGCTTGGAAGCAATCTTG
Organism: Nelumbo lutea; assembly: GCF_056320005.1. Lineage (NCBI taxonomy): Eukaryota > Viridiplantae > Streptophyta > Magnoliopsida > Proteales > Nelumbonaceae > Nelumbo > Nelumbo lutea. The sequence continues at coordinate 4,470,296 of NC_142689.1, forward strand.
GAGAGTATCCATGTTAGGGTGATACATTGGTTGAAAACTTTAGAACTGTTTACAAACTTCTCAGTTGATCAAATGATAAGAAATTGGAAGGAGATTGCAGATTCAGCTCCGGTGAAGAAGACCTCAAGTTCTTGTTGGACACCTCCACCTCAAGGGTTTACCAAACTGAATTTTGGTGGCAGCAGCATGGATAATCCAGGGCCTTCTGGAACAGGGGGAGTGATAAGAGATGAAAAAGGGAACTTGTTAGCTATGTATTCCGGTCCAATTGGGGTGGGCGATTCTCTAAAGGCTGAGATTCTAGGAGCTCTTGAAGGGATCCAAAGGGCTAAGGACATGCATATTAAAAAACTGATCATAGAAGGTGATTCTGAAATTGTGGTGAATTGGCTAAAAGAGGATAGCTCTAAGCTCTGGATTTACAACAATGAAAAGAGGAAGTTTAAGTGGCTGACTAAGGACATTGAAGTTCATTGCACATGGATAAAAAGAAATGCAAATTCCTTGGCAGATGGGCTAGCTAGACAAGGGGTGAACAAAAACTCTCTTTTGGGCTGTGTTGTAAGTTTTTCATGGTTTGGGTGTACATTGGTATAGTAGGGAGTTAAGATTCTTTAGCTCCTTTTCTATGTGACTTCCTAAGTTCTCAATTATTAATAAAATTTACTGTTATTGATCAAAATATATATATATATATATATAAATTACTGTAATGCTTAAGCCTTAACCATGTTTAAGCACATTGGGTTGGTTCTGGAATCAAGCTCATAAACAATGAGTTGAAGCTGAATGCTATGGCCAACATAACATTTTTTTTATAAATGGAAAAAGGTTTTGTATTACTGTACAGAGGGTGAAACTTGGACAGACCCTCAGAATTTACAAAAATTCTCAACACTATGACAAGTACATAACATCAAAAAATCATTTGATTAACCAAGACTATAATATTTGCATAGAACTCAAGACAATTTAACAGTACAATTTTTTGAGACATCAATAAACTCACAGCATGTCAATTTCACAAAAGGAGAAATTTTATGGACTGTGAACTGTCAAAAAAGGGGAAATTTTATGGACAACATTTTCATCAGGGTATGAATGCAGAACCAAAAAACAAATCATCACCAAACCAGGCAAATAACATGGTGAAGAAAGCCTGAAGATTTATCATCACAAAGACTAAGACTAAAATACAATCTTGGTACCAACTGCCAATAAGATATACGGCAACTGGTACAGGTAGATGAGAATTGAGAACAGAAACCTCAAGCATGAGAGATGGCACACAAAAAATAACTTGAAACTGTACCGATAGAGTATAAATGCAAATTGAAGCCAGATATGAGTCAAAATAAAGCTTACAAAAGACTAATAGTCTATAATGTTCAAAAGCTAAAAATGGTTCACTGTGGTGATTACTTGACAATGAAATGCAACACTTACTTTCTTCTTTATCTTCCCACCAGGAAGTCGTTTTACTTCTTCTTGCTTAGATGTTGAGGTACCTCCTATAGCAACAGAAACAGATGTTCTTACACTCACAAATATTTATAGAAAAGAAACCCAAATATTCTCCAGAATATGACTTCCCATTTCCCTATCCTCCACGTACTCCTGAAACCTCAAATTAGTTGCCAGTCCATATGTTTGTATATGAGAACTTGACATGGACATGGACTGACTCAAAGGGATTCTTCTTCTTTTCCAGGTCTACAGTAAGCAACTACAAACTACAAAGTCTTGGATTCTTAATCCAAATAAGGAATGAATTGTAAATTTCTGATGCTTAGAAAAATAATGCAATCAGTTATGAATAGTTTTAATTATTTAGTGTTGCTTGCATTGAATTCATCATCATCATCAACATCTAATACTTATCCCAACTATATGGGTTCAGTTACATAAATCTTGTTTTGCCATTTGGTTCTGTTTAGTGCCAGGGAATGCCCTAGCATGAGCATAAACCCTGTTGCTTGCATTGAATTATGTTTCTAAATTTAAAGTATTCTCCTTTACATCAATTATTGCCTTACATGTGCTTCCTGTCCTTTTTAATGAACTTTGGTTACTGTAGAGAACACTGATGTGGACCCCACTGCTGTGGTCCCCACTGTGTTCGTATGGCAGCACAGCATCTATTTTTTGTTTGTTATGTCAGTGTTAGTTAGTAGTTATTTCAGTTTGTTGTTACAGCTTGTTATTTCAGCTTTATTATTAGTTTATTTGCCATGTAAGCAATAAGGGCAATTCAGCCCTTTTACAATTAGTCAACATATAAATATTAAAAGTGGGTCGGCAGATCTGAATAATTCGACCCTCTCTCTCTTTTCTAAAAAAACCCTTCATGTGTTTCTGCTTTTCTCCCTCTCTTCTTCTTTTCTTCTTCTGAAATTCTTTTCTTTTACTTTCGAATTCAAGACTGATTGTAGTCTTGTTCAACTACTGTTACTTTCTCTCAAAAAAAAAATATTGCCTTACATGAAATAGAAAAAGTAAACTCACCAAATCTCTGAAACATATTTTGTAAGGCTCAACAGATTGAGTCCAACACATCATGCCTGTATATCACATTGCAACATTTGTGCCCACATTTATGTGCAGTAGCAATACATACAGGATATTATGAAGCAAATCATGATAACAAGATAGAAGACACATTGAGTTTAAAATATCATCATCATAACCATCTAAGCCTCGTCCCAATTTATGGGGATTGAGATTAAATATAATTTCATAAAATTGATTTATGTCCATCCAGTGTCTTAAAAGGTGTGCCAAGGATCACATGCAAGACTCATGTTGTGTGGTGCCCTTTCTGACTTGTTGCTATATTTTGATGGATTAACCTTCACTTTGATGTTCTAATAGGTAGCATACCATATTATACATTGTAATATTATTTTACGAGTATAAACAATTTGGCCCATGTAAGACTTGAACCTACAACTTTACAATCTCCATGTTAACAACACAACACTCTATAGCCAATTGAGCTAAAGAGATTTTGTTTCATTGAGAATTTAGATTTTCATACTGTTATATAATTCATAGGTGATACTTCACCTTCTTAGGCACACACTTCAGGCACACACTTTGCCTTAAATAATTCATAGGTGATAATTCCAGTGATTCTAGTCCTACCCCCGTCCTACCAGGTATGGGTGTCAATTCTTTTTTAGGTACTGACATGTTTGCTATGCCTGTAACAGATATTCCAGCTTCCTATTCAGGAGGTTCTGATGCAAGAGAGAGGGTGAAAGGGGAAGGAGAGAGGGTGTTGGAAGGAAGTAGTAAAGGGGAGGCGGACAGAATTTGGGAGTTGATCTGTACAATGATGGAGGAACTAAAAAAAAATGAAGGATTCTTAGAAAGATGCTATAGCCAAAATAAGTGTGAGCAGGGTAAAATTCTTCCTCAGACATTGGCTGAAAAGGATGGAGAAAAGAAAAAGGATGATTGTTGTATTAGGAGGGGGGGAAGGAACAAAGAAGAAAAAAAGATCTGAAGTGGAAAGGCTAATTTCAGACATTGAGGAGGATTTAAAATTCAGTAGTAGAGGGGATAGGAGGAAAGGCCTACTCCGAAGGGTGATCAAAGACCTACTCCGAAGGGAAAAACCCGATATTGTGCTATTACAAGAATCCAAAATGATGGAATTAGATGGGAGATGGGTGAGGAGTTTTTGGAGGTCTAGAGGTTTAGGTTGGAGCTCGTCTCCTTCTTGGGGAGCCTCGGGGGGGATCGTAACACTGTAGAGGGAGGATGTGGTAGAAGTAGTGGAAGAAATGATAGGCAGATTCTCAGTTTCCATTAAGTGTAAGAATGTAGAGAATGGGTGTGTATGGGTCTTAACCAATGTTTATGGCCCTAATTCCTATAGAGAGAAGAATGAGATGTGGGAGGAACTATATGCAATCAAGGGGCTATGGGATGGCCCTTGGTGCCTGGGCGAGGATTTTAATGTCATTAGATTCTCTGATGAAACCAGTAATCCCCAACAGGTAATTACAACAAGCATGAGGAAATTTAATGGTTTTATTGAAGAATGTGAACTGAAGGAAATATCTCTGCTGCAATCCAGTTACACTTGGTCCAACCTTCAGAAAACCCCTTTGTGTTCGAAGTTGGACAGGTTCTTATTTAACTTTGCCTGGAAGAAGAGTTTGGAAAACTTGGTTGCTAGAGCGTTACCCAGAGTCGCCTCCGATCACTGTCCTATCCAGATAGGTATTAAGTTTTTTCCTATACGACCCAAACCTTTTAGATTCGAAAATATGTGGCTTACCCATCCAGATTTTGTGAAAAAACTGAAGGAATGGTGGGGTGAGGAGGAGAGGGGGGTAAGATGGAAGGGGATCAAGTTTCATAAGAAATTAAAAAGGTTGAGAGCCAAAATAAAAGAGTGGAATAGAGATCATTTTGGTAGAATTGAGGAGCAAAAATTGTGTCTAATCTCTCGAATAGAGAACTTGGATGTAAAGGAATCTCAAAATGGGCTAACCGAGGAGGACAGAGTGTTAAGGAGACAATTGAAAAAGGATTTGGAAGAGGTGTTACTGAGGGAAGAAATCAGTTGGAGACAAAAATTTAGACACAAGTGGATTACGGAAGGCGATGGGAACACTAGATTCTTCCATGATTTAGCAAATGGGAGACGAAGAAAGAATCTTGTGACCAAGCTAGAGATAAGAGGGGAATGATTACCAACCGGGATGACATAGCCAGAAAATTTGTGGACCACTTCAAATCGGTTTATAGAAGACCTTTGAGTGAGAGAGCAGTCGTGGAAGGGGTGGATTGGCCAAGAACTGATGACGGAGTGGCAAGATGGCTGGAAAGGGATTTCGAGGAAGAAGAGATTAATAAAGCTGTCTTTCTAATGGATAGATCCAAAGCTCCAGGTCTAGATGGCTTTACAAGGGGTTTTTATCAAGACTGTTGGGATGTGTTGAAAGAGGATTTAGTTGAAGCCTTTAAGGAATTTGCAGACAATCACACTATAAGCCCTGGAATTAATGTCAGGGGCCTTTCATTCTATCATTAGTGAAACCCAGGGGGCTTTCATTCAAGGGCGACAAATAACATATCAGATCTTAATTGCGAATGAGTGTGTGGAGGAAATGAAAAGGTCTAGTAAGAGAGGTTTCATTTGTAAATTGGATCTTGAAAAGGCCTATGATTTGGTGAACTGGAAGTTTCTATTAGAGGTTATAAAAAACTGTGGATTTGGGAACAAGTGGTGTAGTTGGATTTTTGGGTGTATCAGTACTTGTCACTACTCTATTCTGATAAATGGTATGGTGAGGGACTTTTTTCCAGCTTGAAGGGGTGTCAGGCAAGGGGATCAACTCTCACCCTTCCTTTTTACCTTAGTAGCTGATGTGATTAGTAGGATCATTACTAAGGCTGACAGTGAAGATGCCATTAGGGGTGAGAATAGAGAGACACCAAGTCCCCGTCACCCACCTTCAGTTTGCAGATGACCTAATGATTTTTTGTGAATGAAGTTTTAGCGAAAAGGTAGCAAACCTAAAGGAGCTAATCAAAGGATTTGAAGTATTTCTAATTTGAGTATAAATTTGGAAAAGAGTTGCATAGTGGGTAAAAATTTGGAGGTAGGGGAGGTCAAGGCTAATGCGGAGTGTCTTGAGTGTTCCACCTCTGCTTGGCCTATGTCTTATTTAGGGCTTCCTTTAGGGGCAAATCCTAGGGAGAGTAGATTTTGGACCCCAGTGGTAGAAAAGTTTGAGAAGAGATTAGCCTCATGGAAGAGGAATTATATCTCTTTAGGAGGGAGAATTACCCTAATAAGAGCTACCTTGGCTAACTTACCTACCTATTTTTTGTCTGTTTTTAGGATACCAATTAGGGAAGCTAGGAAACTGGAGAAGTTGATGAGAGATTTCTTATGGGAGCCGGGACAAGAACAAAAGGATCACTTGGCTAATTGGGAAATTGTGTGCAGAAGTAAAGAAGAGGGGGGTTTGGGACTTGGGAGGGTAACTAGAAAAAATCAAGCTCTGTTAGGGAAATGGTTGTGGCGATGATCATTGGAAAGAGAGAGATTGTGGCATGAGGTGGTGGGAAGCATTCATGGGAGGTCAGAGAATGGATGGGATGCTGGTGTATCAAGGCAAGCTAACCTAGCAACACCTTGGAAGGCTATTCACAACACCCTTATTCCTCAATTTTATCAGGTATGAAGTTTGTTCTGGCAACTCTGTCCTTTTTTGGGAGGATATTTGTGTAGGAGACACACCTTTAAAGGATTTGTTTCCTTCGCTATTTTCTGTTTCTTTGTACAAAAAAGAGGTGATCTCAAATTTTGTCTCACCTTTTGGAACACCCTTAGATCCTACTTGGGATTTTGGGTTTCGCAGAGGACTTAGGGATGATGAAATTGATTCTCTTTCTGTTTTGCTTGGTTGTCTTAATCAAGTTTGTTTGGATCCCTCCAAGCCCGATAAGATGGTTTGAACTCCTAGACCCAATGGAACCTTCACTTGTGCTTCTTTCTTCAAGTCCATCTCGCAACCTTCTACTCACCAACCCTTTCCGTCAAAAGAAATTTGGTGCAGGCCAGTTCCCCCAAAAATTATGGCGTTTTGTTGGGAAGTATTCCATGGGAAAGTAAACACTCTAGATAACCTACAAAAGAGAAGACCTTTCCTTTGTATTTCTCCTAATTGGTGTATCCTCTGTAGAGCTCACGGTGAGGATTGTTACCACCTATTAATATATTGTCCCTTTTCTACAGACCTTTGGGCTTGGCTACTTTCGTTGTTTGGAGGTAGTTGGAGTCTACCAACAGAAGTTCACATGCTCTTCAACCATTCTACCTTTTATTGGCCTACAACAATAGGGAGAATTATGTGGAGATGTGCTCGTGCTGCTTTGATTTGGACTCTTTGGGAAGAAAGGAATATTAAAATTTTTCAAGAAAAGGAAAGGAGCAGTCAGGATTTGAAAGACTGTGTGTTAAATAGGGCAATACCTTGGCTGAAGACCTTGGAAATTTTTCATCAATTCTCCTTTAATGACCTTTGGAGAAATTGGTCAGCAGTAGCGAGGTGTTCATCTCTAAAGGACAAATCAACTACAAGCTGGTCTCCTCCAGCCGAAGGCTCACTAAAGTTGAACTTTGATGGAAGTAGCATGGGTAATCCAGGATTATCTGGAATGGGGGTGCTTTGAGAAATGAGAAGGGAGAGATTTTGTTGCTCTGCTCAGGTCCCTTGGGAATTGGGGACTCCATCAGGGCAGAACTTTTAGCTGTTGTACAAGGGGTGCAATTTGCAAACCAGTTGGGGGTACAACACCTAATAATCGAGGGGGGATTCCAAAGTGGTGGTGGGTTGGTTGAAAATTCCTGAAGAGGCTATGTGGCGTTACAAGAATGAAATGAAGAAATTTAGTTGGTTGACAAGGAATATGTTGGTCACTGTACAGTGGGTGGGGAGATCAGCAAATACTTTGTCAGATGTGTTAGCCAAGCAAGGGGTAAATAGAGAAGAATTATTTTGGGCTCAATTGTGATTCTTGCTTTTCTTTCCTAGTTTACTTGTAAGGTTCAAGGAGGGGCTGCAGCTCACGCCTCTCGCTGGGATGTTGTATGAACTCACTCTAAATTTGCTTCTGATTTAATAAATTTATTTTCATCAAAAAACATTGTAGTTGTTGTAGTGGACCTCATAGAAAAAAAGGGCAAAAACAGAAACAAAAGCTATGACTTCAGAACTCTTATTCAAGACTAGAGCATTAACACCATTTTGGACATCACACTAAAGGAGCTGGAGAAACTTCAAATGAGTTTGTCCCAGCCAATGTTATTAAAGACATTTGAGGTGTATGCCTGGAGGTGTGCCTCCAGGGGAGGTGCACTCAAAACGTTCTGAGGCATATGTTGAAGGAAAGGAAAAGAAAAAGTACAAAAAGAAAGGACTCCTCTTCCTCCTCCTCTTGAGGAGGCTTAGACCTTGAGCTTTTGCACTCTGAACTACACTTCATTTCATGGATCCGCATTTTAGAACATTGGTCCCAGCTTGTAGATTTTAATAGTGAATACCAGCCAATAACTATGTAATTATCCTTTAAAATGCAGTCTGCCAAATATTTTAGGGCGGAAATGTGTTTCAGACTAAAATAAACACTAAATTGGTGGCATAGGCAAATACCAATCGGAAATTTTCTAGAAATATGTAATGGAAATAAAACATTCTTTCTCGTCCATAGTTGTCAAAATCATACAATTTATAATTCCCAAGGGTTTCAATTTGAATCTTATATATGAATCCTTTTCTTAGAAAATCTTATGGTTACTCTTTGAATCTTATAATTTGGTTCATGAATCTTAAAATTTATATGATTCATGTGGCTTCATTCTCTACTTTAATGTTACTTTTCTTTTAGTATTTTTTTCAAGAGGCGCTGATTTTAAAACTCTTACTAGAACAAGATTTATTTAGGTTATTTAACTATTTAGAAACATTGTTTTGTTTTCAATAATATGTATGTTAAATTAAAGAGACATTAATATAAGTAGATTAATTGACTTTGAAGTCAAACTTAATTATGTTTGCTTTTTTTAATATTTTTGATAGATTTTCAAAAATAAAAATAATCTTACAATTTACAATATAATTATGATTTTCAGAACATTTAGCACACATCATGATTACGGATGCTCTTAAAACATCTGTGGCTAAAGGAAGGACAAAGCACGTATTATTACTTCTCTAATACAGTTAATATTTGCGCCTGAGTCTATTAAGGCTACTACTGAAAATTTGTAATCTTTGATTCTGATTGTAATTTTAGAATACCACTTTTGATATTTAACTTCTTCTAAAGAGTATATAAACTCTTCATCGTTTCCGATAAATTCAGCGGAAACCTGTTCTAATGATTTCTCTGATTGGTTTTCCTAGAATTTTTCGGTTTCTAATTGGTCGACCCTTAGTTTGAGGGTTTTTAGCTCTCTTTTTAGTTGATTGACTTCTTCCCGTAGATCTTGTATTGTAGGAGGTCGGGAAGTCTTTGCTTGAGACCTTTTAATTAGTTATCTCTAAGAAATTATATTCTTTTCATCCAGCAGCTGTTTAGGTATCTCTTTCTTGGTTCTTTCAGCTTTATTTTGTAAGGTTGTGAGCAAATATCATTCTTCTGAGGAGGTAGAGGATTCTCTTGTTAAGACCTCTGGTTCACTTTCTTCTTCTAATTCATTGAGTTTCTTGGTGGTGTTTTTATTTTTAAAACACTTGTTAGCATAATGTCCCTTTTGCCCGCCTTTAAAACAAGTTGGAGCTGCAGCTTTTCTGGTTTTAGAAAACTTCTTATGGTTCTTGTAAGGCTTCCTTTCCGTTTTGTAAAAGTTTATCTTCTTTTTCTTTTGAACCATTCGGAAGTGGAGGGTTCAGGAGCCATTCCAAACTGATAGCAAAAGTCTCCTAATTCTCTTTTAGAATTAAGTTTTTCATTTTTAACTTGTCTTTTTAGTTTCAGATCATTACATACTTCTAATCCTATTTGATTTACTACTTGGATTAGATATCCATAGGAGTAATTGGAGTACAAGATTCTACCACCTCCTTTTCGCCTAAGGTAATTCCTAACCTTTTCAACAAATACTGGCGGAAGTTCGGCAATAAATTGTTTTTTCCAGAAATCTTGTCTGGAGTTGGTCAATCTATGTACTTTGGATAAAAACACATCTTTATATCATCTAAAATCAGATAAGGTTTTGCATTTAAGATTTATTAATTGTTCTCTAATCCTTTCACTCATATCATATGAATTTCCTATGAACTGGCTTAGGATGTTAAGGATTAAAGTCATCACTGCATCAGATATTGGTTGTCCTTAACTAAGGATCCTATCTCCATCTTCATCTCTTTTCACTGCATTAAGGATGTAATTTCTTTCTCCTTCGGTGAGGTAATTGTTCCACCATCCTTTTAATTGTCCTGTAAAGGATTCAGTGATAACAGTGGCTATCACCTTTTCATCATTACCAGCCAATTTGCTGGCACAAGCATACATAGTCATGTGTGCTATCGTATCATGAATCTAATATTCAGATTTGCCGTCTAAATTCCATGCATAGAATGTATTCCAATTATATCCTACTTGAGGTTTCATTGGTTCTTCAAAGAGAAGATCAACTGGGGTATTCCTCTTATAATAAGGCTTTCTACTATGGTAGGAGAGTTTATTTATCTCCGGATTTTTAATGGGTTCATCCTCGGCTACAGACTCATTATTTGAATCTTCTCCCATGAAATTCACTGATCGGGAGTCTGATAAACCATCCTCTATTTTGCTTTTAAAAGATCTAGAAGTTTCTCCCTTTTCCCAGTTTGAGGAAGATATCAATCTTGATGATAATTCTTGATAGCTTATTTTTGACAGATCTGATGGGGTTGTTTTGATTTTCATATTTTCAGCGAAACTTGGCATGATTGCCATGGGTTTTTCTTTTTTAACTATTGTTCTGGATTTAGAAATTTCTAATGAGCTCAACAAAGATTCTATCTTGTTGGTTTGTTTTCCTAGAACATTTAAGCATATATTTGTATAATTATTTTGCTTTATTATTTGAGAACAATGTTCGGGTTTGACCTTTTCAGATTCTTTTATTATCATTGAATTTTTTATTGGGCTAGCTATAAGCTCATCCTTTCTAATCTTTACTGCTTCCAAGGGTGGATGTATTGATTCCACAATTTATCCTGTTGTTGCGGTCTTCCAGGCTTTAGACAATTTTTCTGTAACACATAACTCTAGTTCTTCAAAGGGAGGTTGCAAGAGTTGGTTTTATTTTGCAAACCAATCCCAGAAAGGGATATTTTCTTTCACCTTCATCATGTCATCGTACCATATTTCTCTGATACGATCTCTTTCTTCCTTAGTAAATTTTTTAAAGAACCATTTTTTCTTTAAAGGTTGTACGTTGAAGTCTAACCTAATAAGGTCTTTATCTATTTGGAACTCGTCTTCTATTTCCAACATGTTAATTTCAAAATCCGCCTCTATAGGCTCATAGGATTTTACTGATGGATTTTCTCTTCGGGTTGTCTGATAGTCCAACGGTGAATTATTTGTTATTGGAGTTTCATAGGTAGCATAAATAATTCCTGAAGGAGGACATGCCAGGTCTACCGATCTCCTGGACCTTGTGTCCATTGATTTGGCATACGTAGCCGCGACGACGTCGAGGCTCTTCTTAAACCTGAGTTCTATAGACCCATCTTGTTCACTGAATATGGATGCTAATTCAGTGGATTCGATAGGACTAGGAGGCTCTACTTTAGAGAATGACCAACTTTCCGGAATTTTCACTTCATTCCAATTGATCTGCCTAAGAATTGTAACATTATTCTTAGCATTGGTCAGGAATAGGGTAGCCACTCCCCTATTCTCTATGATCCTGGTATTATGACAGATAGTATTCATGGTCTTGAAGTAGACTCTATACACTAACGCTATATTTTCTGATCCTGGTTTCATGTCGAAACCTTGGGTCTGAATCCTAAGAGTTAAGGCTTCATGGATTCCCAGATCTATTAGTGATACAGAAAAATTTGGGAAGAAATTGAAATAGATTGGCCCTTGACGAAGGCTTCCTTCTATTACCCCTAATAAGGAGTCACTGAATCTGTTATGTCTAGAATCGGTAAGACAGGCTAAAGCAGTTGTTTGTAATCCCATCCTGGTTAATGGTTTGATGGTAACTTGTATTAAGCCAAAATGTATAAAATTACAGTTAGACTTTCTCTTATAAGTCTCTATTACCTTCTTATCTACGAGAGAAAAACTCTCTGCTTCGTTTCCTAGGGCGATTGTTCTTTTCACAATCCTAATATTTAGGTATGTTTTTAGGCTGAATATTCCCTTTTTGTATATTTTAGATGGTGCAATCTTTGGGATAGTCCAGCTATGTAAAGATTTTTCTATATTATCGCAGCTTACTTCTTCCATAATTTTTTAGGGACATGGATTTCGCTAAGGATGTCCTACTACTACTTTCTCCAAAGTTTTTGGGGGAACTAGAGGCGGTCCTAAATAACTTTATCTTATCCTTTTACTTCATCAAATATGGTAAGTCAACTTTCACGTCCCTCACTCTTCGGCCTACAACGCGACTACGACCTTGGCTCAAGGGTTCTAACCTTGGTAAAACTGGCAAGTGTCTAGGTTGTCTAACTGGGGTTCTAGCCTAGTGATATCTCCGAAGAAGCTACAATCTTTGGGTTCTAGCCAAGGCATAAGGTTAATATGGAAGATAGAACATAAAGGGATCAAGAGCTTTGGAAATTATAGCTAAAAAATGAGAGATTTAGGGATCAAAGGCTTTGATAGCAAATGGGGTGTGAACAATATATAATAATAATAATAGTAGTAGTAGTAGTAGTAGTATGTAAGACCTTTGCAATTGAACTGAAAATGAATTGCAAAGGTTGGTTCATAACTATGTTTTAGTTTTTTGGTAGAAATGGAAAACAAATGATCTGTGTACCGGAAGGGAAAAGGAAGAGTGGGTGGATGGCCTTTGTGGAGAAGTTACAAGAGTTCTTTGTTGCCTCGGCTAGAAAGAAGGCAGAGGATGTGAAGATATCTGGTCTGAAGTCCAAGGGTCATGGCAGTAAGAGCCAGGAGGAGGGAGGTATGGTAGAGACTACTGGGAGTGTTAACACAAGGCTCTGGGTCTCCAGGTTTGGTAGTTGCTTGCACCTCAAATCACTAGAGAATATGGGTAGGAGCAAGGACGGATGAAATGGAAAAAAAGAATGATCTTAGTGGCTGATAAGGGAGTCAAAGACTGGAAGGAAGTATTGAATGCAGTTGTAGGGAAGTTAGGTTTGGGCAATGAAGCAATGTTAATCCCGTTTACAGAAAATAAGGCCATTCTTGATGTAGACGGCCAAGAGTTAAGCTTAAAAGCAATGGCTGTGGGCAGTGGCATTATACAAGTCCAGAATTGGAGACCAAGCTGTAATGAAGTGGAAGTTCAAAATGGGGGCACCCGGCTGAAGCTTGTTGGCCTTCCTTTCAACCTCTAGCAGGACTCTGCTCTTTTTTTTTTATCAATAAGCAGAACTCTGCTCTTGAACAAATTGCTCATAGCTTCAGAGGAGTGCAGTTGCAGGCTAATAAAAATCATCTGGATGCCGTTGAGATGAAGGTTCCTGGAATCAAGCATGAAAAACTGCCTAGGGTCTTCAAGATATGCTCAGATGGGGTGTGGTATAAGGTGTGGGTGGCTTCAAAAGTTGAGCAGGCGTGGTGGGGAAGAACTCCCAAGGTTGAAGACAAAGGTGAGGTGGTAGGGTGGTGGACACATGGAAGAATGAGATTGGGGTGTGAAAAAGATTTGTAGGGGGAAATTAAATTGGCACATATTTAGTCGTCTGGGGTAAACCAAACGACACGCATGCCAGTAAAGGAATTTAATTCAAATTTAATAAACTTGAATTTAGTCAAAGCGGGCCACCTCTCTTATGCTGATGTGGCGAAGGGATTAGATGGATGTTGCAGTCAAAACGCTTGGTCTAAACCGGTGTTGGGCGGGCCAAATAATAAATCGAGTTTTAATTTTAAGTACTTAAAGGATCACGTGGGTCGAGACAAGGGGTTGGAAATTGTTTCAAAGCTCGATACGACATTCTTCAGAAAAACCGAATCCAAGGTACGCAAGAAAGAGAAATGAAGAGAGGGAAGAACTGGGCAAAGGCTGCGTGCACTTAGCGCAGATGAGGAAGATCTGGGAGAGAGTTTAAAGGGTGGAACCAGCATGGGAAGTGTGAATGACGAAGGTGGATGCGATGTGGGTGAGATGGGCCTGCTGAATGCTGAAAGTCTTTTTTCAAGAAGGCTTGGAGGAAAAATAGATCTCTACTCCAGACGGCCAAGAAGGTATGACAAGGAATGGAAGCAGACTTGGGACTCATGAAGTAAATGGGACTAAGGACAACAGCCGAAATAACCCACTCTCAAAACTTCAGATCGGGCAAGGTGTAAAAGAAGTGGTAAACCGGGGGAACTTGCGGCAAAGCAAAAATGTACTAATATGGGCTGAACCAAGGGCTGAGAGGAGAGATTGCCATGGTGCCCAAAGGACAGAAGGGCTTTCCAACCAACCTCAGGAGACAGTATTTTACCAATCCTCTAAACATGAAAGGGGGGCTGGGAACAATGCCACGTGTACCTCTCCCACTTGTTGATCAAACCCAGGTATGATTTGAACTCAAGCAACTCCATAAAATTTTGGGAACAAATGTGGGTGGGGAATGCACCTCTTAAGGACCAGTTTCCTTCTTTGTATGCTCTTTTGATTTTAAATATGAGCCAGTTTCCTCTTTTTTGAACCCATCCTCTTCCATTTCTGGGTTTGGTTGGAATTTGGGTCCGAGAAGGGCTGTGAAGGACTCAAACCTAGACAATATCTCATGTCTCCTCTCTATTCATGATAATGTTTTCTTGGACCCTTTTAAGGATGACTCCAGAATCTGGACCCCCACCCCTACTGGTTCTTTCTCCTATGCCTCTTTCTTTAAAGTACTAAACTAGCCCACCAATCCTATAACCCCCCCCCCTTTCCCTGTTAATGAGGTTTGTTGGAGAGGCTTTCTGGAAAGAATCAACACTAGTGATCTGCTCCAAAAGAAGAGACCCAATACTTGTTTGTCCCCTCATTGGTGTGTTCTTTGTAAAGCTGATGGGGAGACCGGTTTTCATCTTCTGGTGTCTTGCCATTTTGCAAAGTCTATTTGGGAGTGGGCTTGCTCTCTTTTTGGGTGTACCTAGATTCCTCCTTCGAATTTGCAAGGCCTTTTTTATCCTTCTTTTTTCAGGTGGCATATGAAAAGGGGAAGGACTATGTAGAGAGGACTGAGGGCAGTAGTATGTTGGTCTTTGTGGGAAGAAAGAAATTCCGGAATCTTCTTTGATGTAGAGACTAGAGAGAGGTGTTGAAGAGTTGAGGACCCTGATCCACATAAGGGTTATTCAGTGGATGAAGTCCCTAGAGATCTCCACAGAATATACAGTGGATGATATGCTGAGGAAGTGGGGTGAGATTGCTAGTTGTACCCTGACTAAAGCTAAGATTGGGGGTGTCTTGGACTCCCCCACCTGCGGGCTTCATAAAACTAAACTTTGATGGAAGTAGCATAGGCAACCCCGAACAATCAGGGATTGGGGGTGTCTTCAGGGATGAGAATGGGGTCGTTTCTGCCATGTTCTCAGGCCCAATTGGAGTGGGTGACTCTCTCAGAGCTGAAATCCACGCAGTTATGGAAGGTGTCCAGAAAGCTAGGGAGATGAATATCAAAAAACTTATAATTGAAAGAGACTCGGAGGTGATGGTTGGGTGGCTGAACAAAGAAGAGAGTAGTTTATGGAGTTATAGTAACTTGAAGAGGAAATTCAGATGGCTGGTTCGAGAAATGGAAGTTAAAATCAGTTGGGTAAAAAGATCAGCTAATTCTTTTGCTGATGGGTTAGCTAAACAAGGGGTGGACAGGGATGTCATGTTTTGGGCACAGATGTAATTTAATTTTTCTCTTCTTATGTTCTCTCTTTCTCTCTTGTTTCTTCTCTTGGAGCTCATAATGTAGTTGGAAGATTAGAAAGTCTGTCTTCCTCTTTATAATTATTGTGATAATTAATGAATTGTGTTATTGATAAAAAAAAACTATACTCTGAAAAGGGGTTCTTTTCAGAGCTTAAGAAAAACAAGAAAAAAAATGAAACAAGGTTTATTCTAGAAGGCTATTGCTCTTTCATATTGTTACAGCATTTGCAAAAGACTCTTGCAAATTAAATCGAGGTTTTGGCTTCTGGTGACATAAGGCAACTGTATCAGTAAATGTTGATGATTGATCGGGAACGAGATACTGAAGACAGGAGGTAGAAGGCTTTGAGTTAGAGCTCAGAAGACGAGACTTGAAATGAGCATTCTAACATTTTCGCAACGAAAACTCAAATTGGGCAAATGATATCACAGGTAGAAAAGAGGAAGTCATTTTCCAGCAAAGAGAGGCAAGTGAGAAAACGGATGTGCTGGAGAAACTTTGTTGCCTGAACGCCAAACACAAGGGCTCTGTTTGATTAAGCAGAAAACCAAATTCTGAAGTAATCAAACGAATGAGAAGCACGAAACACCTATATCGACTCAGCTGAAGCTTTTATCTTTCATATAGGAAAATTAACACAAATGTTATAAGAAATGTTATCTTATTATTCGAACTTTCAAGTTTGATTCGTAAAGATCCAGACTTCAAAAGTATTCAATCCTTCTCTCAGATTTCCCATGCCTATGTTATAAATTGCAAATGAGAAGGCAAAAGAACAGAGAAAAGGACAGAGGGGATCGACGATCGGTACAAAATCATCAGACGGTGCCAGGAAACAAGAACGCATAGATGAGCAAATAAAAGAAGCTTTAAAAGCAAGAAGGAAATTTGGAGTACCCGAACGAGTTACAGTAGCAGCAACGTCACCGCCACCGGAAGAAATTCCAACGGATTGGAGCTGCTCGGAAACCTTATCGACCTGCTTGTTATTGCGGTCTGCATGTTAAGTGTTAACAATCATAAGATTAACAGTGATTGGGGGGTTCATCTATCCACGAAGAGATTAAGAAAAGAAAAAGAATAGAAAGGAAGTACCTTTAAGAAGATCGGGGTAAAGTTCAGGAGCATTTTCGATCAACCAGGGCTTGCATTTCTCAAAGTCAGGTCCAAATTCGCAATACTCAGCAGGGAGACTGCAAACAGGACAGTACAGAACGCGAACCGGCTGGGGTTTCTCCGCCATTAAAACTCTCACTTGCTTTTGAAACTGTCTGTCTCGGCCTCTGTCTATATGTATTTATGGCTTGACGGAGTGCTTTCCATCCTTCTCCTAAACGCTAAAACACAGGGAATGGAAATGCAAATCTAACAAGGTTGAGAGTTGAGACGAGTTCGATCGAACTATTTGAACACTAGAACAGTTCAGAGATCAGAGCCTCTAACCGTGGGCCGTGGCTTCTTGGGCGGGCTACACGTCCAGAGAATCATGGCCGAGAGTCCGAGACCCACAACTTTATTAAGTCCTAAGTCCAAACCAAGAGAACCCTCTGGGCCTCTGGCAAATGTATATATCTAAACGATGAGCTATAACCCGCCTAATGAGAATCACTTTTTAATCAATTGTCTTATCTTAACCTAAAACTATAAACTAGTTTTCACCTATATCATATGGAATCATGGAAACAGATAAGCATTCCGTAGGTGGGGCTGTAAACTAAAACCATTGACCGCTCTTTAACCTAAAAATCTAAAATCATTAAAGAAGTCACAAAAGGCAGATCCACAGATGGAAACCTGGTTCTGTTGGGCTTGGGTTGAGCCGTTGAGGCCTTGGCTAACGCAAGATTAGCCCAACCCAATCGGTCTTTGGGGTTTCTCCCAATCCTACATTCCTACTATTACATTTTTATGCCACTAGGTATTTGTGAAAAGTGATTATATGCTGTATATGATTTTCGATTTTCGTAGCCAGGCTAGACCAGACCTATCCTGGCTCACCCTGTATTAGGTAGGAAGAAAAAGAAAAAGAATAAAAGATGTTGTTTTAAGTTTGTCTTAGGGTGCTGAATTCAATGACTTATTGACTTGCCTTTTAGCAGATGAAATAATCAAGGATACAGTAAGTAAACAACCCAACGAGTTCATAATCTCCCTGATAACTTATTCACTGAATGAAAAGGCAATAAGTAATTCGCTTCAACCACTTCAGTCTTCAGGTAAATTCAAGTGGCCCCTAAAGCTATGTTTGTTTTGAAGGAAAAAGTAGGAAAAGGTAGGGAAACCTTTACATATCTTGTATACATTTCTTTACCTTTCCCTACATTTTCCTTCAAACCAAACATAGCCTAATGGAGAGTACGGGTCATAATTTTTTATTGACATGGCTGCAACAAAATTTCCATTATCCGTCCTCACAAGTCACACCACCCCAAAATACGAAACTATAGGACTGATAGAACTAACCGCCCACCATCACATTTGCTTTAAAGTTCAAACCATTGAGGCTCTGGCAATTCCCAAAATATCTTTCTATTGACTGCAATTTGTTTAATCTTGGAAATAAACTTAAGAGGCAAATGTCTTGCCTACATCAGTACATGCACCCCTGTTCCATCTGTATCCAATCTCCTACTCGACAGTAACCTTAAACAAGTAAACGATTCTAATCCCATGAGTTCACTTTCAATAGAGAGAATGTGTGTAAAAAGATGGTTCGATGGAATTTTCTTTTTGATGAATAACGATAAGTACTGATATCAGACGAAACAAAAAGGGCTGAAGCTCATTTACGAAAGGTTAGATGACGTACAAATATGGCATATTTACATGGAAATAAAATCATTTGTAGATTTCCTTGAGTATTTGTTATTAATGTAGTCTTGTATATTAACATAATAATCTTATTGCTTACATACGTTCATTCATTTTCTCGGATGGACCAGGACGGCCTCAATTGCCAAGGGTTAATGATCAACTCATCTTGAACTCACTGCTGCCATTGTGAATCATTCGTGTTACACCAAACATAGAGTGGCTCTTAGAGTATCCTGTAGTGTAAACCTAATTCAGTTGAGAGTTGAGACCAGAACAACAAAGCTGTTGAATAATCCAGATTGAAAGATTCAAAGGTATGTAAAGTAAATTAAGCTTTAGGGTTCTGTCCTAAAAGATCTGAAAATGGGGATTTACGTGTTTCCCTACCATTATCAGAACTCTACCCACGAGTTAATTCAGGATGAAGATAACAAAGGGAAGAAAAAGTTAGAGAAGAATAAATAGTTTGCAAACATGAGGAAAACAAATTACTATAAATGATGATTATGACAAGATAAATATATTAGGGAACCTGCATCCTATTCCAATAGTATTTGTTCCCTTGAAAAAATTCACGGTCAAGGAGAGAAAATTGGGGGAAAAATAGAAGAAAAACGTCGCTCTACCCTTTAATGTAAGAAGTTATGGTATCAGACAACCACCTTGTGTTAATTCTAGACCTTCTCATCAAGTTCACTAGAATCAGACAGTCCGCCATGCTTTTGCTGTCTATTTGTTGGCAATGAATGGCTCTTACGCTCTTTCCCTCCTGGTTTAGATGAAGCATTACCATACCAAATCATTCCAACCACTGCTATGATCATGCCAAGCACCACTTGTAGATTCAAACCTTCTTTTCCAAAGAAAATGAATCCCAATATCAAGACAAGGATAGTCTTCATGTGGCCAAGGACCTGGAAAGACACAGCTGTAAATCTGCCAATGCAAATGAATTGGCTGAGGTTGGTCCCTACTGCAATGGTGCATGATAGAATAATGAACAGCTGCAGGGAATAATGAAGCAAAATCAATACCCTCGAGCAACATGTCAATGCAAATGCATCTCTAAAGTATATGCATATGCCTAAGTAGGAACAAACAATATATTCAAAATGTTGTTTACCCAGAATGTCAAACCCCTGATCTGGTGACCCATAAGGCTGACCAGGTCTCTGGTTTTGACGGTTTTGAAATTACATCAGGTAAAGCACCCAGTTCAACTGTTCAATCTACAACCAGATAGCTTTCCAGTTCGACATTCAGGTCAATTTTTAAAACATTGGGAATAATATCAAATAGACATGCTTATATGAATGGAGCATACAACATTCTAAAATAACAAGTATCAGATCTTGAAATCATCTATCAGGAACAGAAACTAGTGGACCACTTTGAATGGGATAACAAAACACCAATAGAAAAAAGTTTTTTGTCAAAACATGGACCTAAAAAAATTGAATAGTATGCAAGAAATAAAGTTGTCAAGAATCCCAGCACCAGTCACATCCATCAACATCCCTATGCTCATATAGACACCTAGAAGTTCAATAAAATGTTGATCAATACAAAATACTAGCAAGCTCTTGGACATATATTCATATATGTTCACATAGCTTAGAAGCTAACACAGGTACTGTGTTAGTACATGCATTTTTTTACAGGTTATGTATAGTATATGCATCCACATGTAAACGTATAAATCAGACAGTTTGAACAGATAACCATCTTAGATACCCTGAGTAGACACATTCCTACCTAAATATCCAGGAACCAAACAAATTTTAAAACTATGAGCACCAAATAAATGTGTTGTTTCTTTTGTCTTTTGGAAGCCATGTACAAATGCAATACCTACCACGGCCATTAAGTTGTAGTCAAAAGCGTCCACTCTTTTGTTTGTCAACCAGTAATCCAGGAAAGGTCCTAACAACAGCAGTGATGCAGCCTGAGCTGGTGCTGTATGGCCCAACAGGTTGAAGGATCCAAGTGAGTACTTCCTTTGGAGGAAGTGTACATACTGCATAGACAGACAAAATTAACAGAATCAATAGATCTAACACAGACACCTCAGCTTAAATTCATATCAAGTCTGAAGATATGTAATATAGATGACATTATGTAGAAAATAGAAATATAATTTTGAAAAACTGATAAAAGCATTGTATCAAAGAGAAAGGTCATCACCCCTGTTTAACAAGGGACTGTATAGTGGGGAATATACAAAAAGAGTTTATGTATATCAGGAACTCTAATTACAGAAACAGAAAATCAGCATAAAAATTAAAAAAAAAAAAAAAAGAGTTGAAGGATCTTCCTTTGAACAAGAAATGCATAGCCAACCAAGATAATAACATTCCTTTTATCTTCTTGGCGATACTATGTAAAAATATAAATTATAAAGAAAAACACAAAAATATAGATCCACTGGCCAGAAGAATCCATGAGAGACGGCTGATTTTAGCAATGAATGACTTACATACTGTTGCAGAGAAGTGCTCCAGACTGCCACAAAAGCAGCAATAAAACCTCTAGCATTGACACTCACATCAGTGACAGTGCAGACTGCAACACCCAGTAGAACAACTGCTATACTAAGTTTCGTGTCTCTAGAATATCGAATCTTGTCAAAGACAACCTCAAGAAGACAGGATACGGGGATCATACTCAACTTCGCAATCTGACAAATCATAGTACAAAATATACTTTAATCTGGAATTACCGACACTTGTAAGTCAAATGAAGAATAAAACCTAGCAGATACCAGAACTGACCTGGTAGAATCCAACTGAGTTCCACATTAGGCTTACATTCATCCCAACAATGGAAAAGTTTGCAAAAATGACAAACTTCAGAAGCTCAGGTAGTGGCAGATGGGAGGCCTGGACATATCCCAGCCACCGAAGAATAAGGGTCATAAGTGTTGTGGTGGCAAAATGCAGACCTGTTAATGTTGTTGCTGCAAGAGATCATAAATATTGGCCCCATTTTCAGGAGCCAAACAGGCATATTGCCATTTAGTACAAGATACATACAGAAAAGGAAAATGCACTATCAACTAATAAGATGAACAAAATTAGTTAAAAACGCTTGATCACTTTACAGAAAGAAATTTCCAATTGCCAGTTACAGCAAATAGTCTCATCGAAAAAAGCAAGGTGGATAACAGGAGTAAAAGTGACAGAAGATGTCATTAAATGCATGAGAAACTAAAACATTCAGGTATTAAGAAAGGGGAGTAAACATCCACGATTAGAATTGAGAATGACAACCACAGATAGTAGCTTCATAAGTATCAGTTTTAATAGGTAATAAGATTCAATTCAAGTAGAGAACATTACCATAAAAGCCCCCCCCCCTGGTGGGTTAAACTTTTCTGCATTTGGTACCGCTAAGACCATCAATGAGAGCAGAAATTTAAATGTTAATATTGGCTTGGCAACTTCATTTTTTTTAATTTTTTTATCAGCAACTTAAATATTAACATCAGCTTAAAAACTTTACAAAGTAAGCATGGTGAAATGATCAAAATTTTGGGCTTGGGGGAGAGAACCTCTTTATAACAAGGTAAACAATTCGAAGGTGTGTAGTTTAGTTTGGAATAAAAAACCTGGCATTCAAGATTCCATGCAACTTACCAAACTCAGACAGTTTTTTTTTTCCTGAAAGGTAAAAATACTGATATTTTAGATATCTAAATTCCAAAACAAAAGAATGTTCTGAAACCAAGAAAAGAATTTATTGTTCCAATATTTTGAGAGGTACGTTATACACAAACATGGAGCATTATACCATGAATTATATTAGGTGAAAGTTGAAAACAAAATAAGCATAATTACAACAAAGGGTAGGGGAAGCAATGCAACTCTTGAGGACAAGTAAGACCAGAAATACTCTTTTTACGGGCACCTAAAAACCACAGTTGACCTTCTAAGACTTCATTAAAGACCTTGAGAGCCACATAATTGAGAGGAAGGATCAAGATAGCAACCTAAACTTATGTGGATAGTAATATCACAAGCTAAACTTATGTAGATAGGAACATCAAAGCTATGTCACACAATTGAATTTAGTTAATGACCTTTAGGGCATTTGGAATTAATGAAATTCAAGGATCTTCAACAACAACAAGCAAGAGGCAAATACAATTATTGATCTATCCCAGTGAGAGTAACCCATTCAACACCTATAAGAAAGGAGTTCAAAAGGCACACCCATGAAGTCCATTTTCAGGGGATGGCAAACAGTAGCCGGTCATCCATAACAAAATCTGACATTCAAGACCAGGTTGCATTGGGCAGTGAGTAATGAAACTTAACTTTGATAAATCTGCTAGTTTTTTGGGTGGCTTCTCTGTATAGTTGCTGGCTGTACATGGAGCACACTGGACAGATATATGTTTTTTGCTCTTTACAGTATAATTTCAAAACAATACCTTACCTCTTTCTCAAAAGAAACTTTGATAAATTTGCTATAGCAACCCTGGCTCCCCCAATATTACTGAGGTCCTTTTGGATCATGCAGACAATATGCTTAGAGTTTAGATGTTTGCAAAGGCTTACAATTGACCTTCTCATCAGGTTGGAGTGCTCTATTGGTTGAAAGTGACTACCAAGTAGTGATTGAATGGATGTCTTTGGCAATGGATGGTCCATGGGCTTTAAGATTCTTATCAAAGAGGAAAAGGCTTTTACTAATTGCTTGAATAACTTGCTCAGGCGGATTTCCAGATTGCATAATGCCTTAGATGAATTTGCAAGGGTTGTAAGGGTGGAGCTGCAACAGGAACATCAGGACCACGGATACATCTATAGGTCTGGATTCAGCTGCTTTTTTCTGACTCTCATACGTTCTTTTATCTTAAGTTCTTTGTCATGCTGGTTTGTATTACTTGTACTGTTCCCGGCTCTTAGCTCCTTATAACAGGATTAATCTTTCCTCTCTTTACAATAACTAAGATCATCTTTGATCACAATTAAATCCATCACCATTTCTTTCTAAAAGGAAAAGCAACATGACATGCTCAAGGAAATGTTTAAAAAAACAATAGACAATTAAATTTGCAATGGAGCCACCAACCAAGGGTTAACAGAGTAAGTATAGATGCTCTCCACAACTTCACAGAAGGTAAAGGGTGTTCACCTCTCAAGAGTGAATCATGTTCAGGAGTTGGCAATATCTTAACCACCTTAAGCTCCAAAGAATCAACAAAATAAAAGGCAGGCATCAATTATATACATCATCGGCAAGAAAAAATACAGAGAAGTAACATTGAATTCAAGAAGATTACAGAAAAAGCTAAATCATAGTGTCATATAAAATGAACATTCAAGGATTATATGCAACTTGGTTAGGTTACAGTTGAGGAGACACAATAACTGAACAGAGTCGCAATTACACTCCAAAGTCTAAACAGCGACTTCAGTCAAAGCCTACGCACCATTATCTAATGCAAAAAAATTGCAACAAGCAAGTTACCTTTTCAGTTGCATAGAGAAAATATCTTATAAACTATATATAATAGACCGACCTTTTCCCAGGCAACCAAAAGTATGCAAGAGAGAATCGAAGGAGGAAATTTACCGAAGCTGAAACCGTACGTGGCCATCAAAGCTTTGTTAACAATGATGATTCCGACCGAAGTGACGACGTTGAACATCCATGAGGCAGCATCTACTGCCGCCTTCTTTTCAGACTTGCTAGCTGGGGCCATTTTCACCTACGACTCTGAAGCTCTATATTACCTTTGAATCTCCATGAAAGCAAAATCAAGAGCTTCTTATATGAAATAATCAACTGTTTCTTATAGCTGTTCTAGTAATCCAACCAATCTATCTGTTAAAATGCATATTTAGAGCAAATCAGAAACAGAATTTCGCATCCATGATTCCTTTGATCTACATTTCAAATAACTACCCAATGACTGAAAAAGCAGCCCTAGATCCCCTCCAAATCCATTAAATTTGTTTGCTAGACATCGAGAAATTCCATGACAAAATAACAAGAATAAACAAAGAAAACGCGGGATAAATCTGACCTGAAACCAATCCCTGGAAAATGAGTAAACGTGTGGAGATTATGAACCCGATCTGAGATCGGAAGAGAAAATTAGGGTTAGCTTTCTCTACTGGGAGTGGGACATCTGAGATGAGAAGAGATCTAACAGGCAAGGGTCGAAGGGTCGCCGTTGGTAAAGAAACACGCGCCCGGGACGTCGACCACTCTCCCCCGTTAGCAGTTAGCACCCCTCTTCTTCAGTGAAGGAAAAGGAAAAGGAATTATGTCAATAATCCTTCTGAAGAAATAGTCCTCCCTAGGCTTTTGCCCGTTCGATTTTTCTCGTGATGCGGGCTACCAGGATCATCCAACGGTTAGGACTAGAGACGTGAATGATTGGTCCATCCTAGGACCACTAAATTTCACTTATTAAAGTGAACAATTAATTCGTTAAAATTAAACGGTGATGATCTCATGTGTCGCACTCTACGAGCATGGAGTAATGTGGAGACTTTGATGAGTCTTTTTTATTAAGTGGAGTTCAATTTCGCTCCTCCCAGCAACTCACTGATGGACACGTAATCAATTTGAAAATTAATCCGAATAAAATATTTCAAATCTTAATATAATATTAGTTAAGTGTCGATCAACGAGTTGCTCGGCATCATGAAGGAGCGAAAATGAACTGGTAGTCGTAGACTTCAGTTTTGAATGCTTCGTCCTGAATTCTTTCACAAAAGTCTCGGACTCGACCTACAAATCACGGTAAGCTTCCATCTACGTTATAAAAGTTGTCTGTTTGTTTTTTTTTTTTTTTTTTTTCCCTTGTATACAATAATACCTCACACACATCGTTGAAATTATGAGTGGCGACCTATCTGTAGTCTGTACTATTATCATCTGTGGGGCCCTTCTGAAATGGCAAATCGTTACAGACAAACGGTGTTGGATGGTTGCATGATTTATGTATGCTTTGGCTTTTTGTTGCTATTCCTATAAAATAAATAAATAAATACAGATCGAGCAATTAAAATAATTATAGTGTAACCTGTAACGAATTTC
Organism: Nelumbo lutea; assembly: GCF_056320005.1. Taxonomy (NCBI): domain Eukaryota; kingdom Viridiplantae; phylum Streptophyta; class Magnoliopsida; order Proteales; family Nelumbonaceae; genus Nelumbo; species Nelumbo lutea. The sequence goes on from NC_142689.1 coordinate 4,495,741, forward strand.
CATAGACCATAGTATTGTATGTTTTCTCCAATTAAGTTGCCACGTGGAAGATCTAAGTCGTTTAAGGGAGCACAGTATACCATTCAACTTCAAGGCAGCAGCATGAGCCAATTAGTTCCAAGGACGTCCAATTTTCTCCTAAATTTGTTTTATAGATTTTTCATAAAGCAAATAACGTATTAAATGCTATTATTTATGTTGGATAACAGTTTTATTAAAAAAAAAAAACATAAGGCACTCAGGCAGGCTCTGTGTTTGTGGTAATAAGATCAGATATGATTGATTGAACGTAATAATAATGTTAAATGTGAAACATAAATGAATGAAAAATAAGTAAATTTAACCGTTGGTTGAGATCTGAATTTAATATGAAGTCAATATAATTGAATGCCATGTAGTTGATATCTTAATTGCATCTTAATTTCTGATGTGCAATTTATTAGTGTGTAGGAATTGATTCTGCTCCATTTTTGTCCTCTCAATAGTCTGGAACTCACCTCAATGCTCGCTAATCTTGTTTGTTTAATTCCTTTCTTCTATATCATGTTCGCCTAATTAGGTCTACTTGTTGGTTTCCTTCCCTATGAAATGTGTGAGGTTTTTCGTAAGGTGGTATTTGTTTGGAGTGGAAAATTTAACTGGGGTAAATTTTACATTCCGGTTCATTTTACATATGTTTGGTAAGCATGTAATTCTCCACTTACGATTTTCTTTACACCGATAATCGATGTAAATTATACATCGAAATTATCGATGTAAAACTCATCGGTTCTATCGTCGAGGTAAACTCCTCACTCTACCCTGCCTGTCTCGCATGTCTCTCTCCTTCGTTCCTCATCTACTCCGTTAGCTCTCTCGTCGGTGCTGCTGCTTCTTTGTTGAACATCCGGTATTCTCACTCACTCGCTCTATCTCTCTTTCACCCCCTCTTAGTTCTCCCTCTGACTCACACTCTCTCGCTCTCTCACCCCCTCTCGGATCTCCCCGTCATTGATCTGCTCTTTGTATTGCAGATCCCAGTCTATATTCAAGGGAAATCAATCCCAACTCTTGCACTGCAGGTATTGTCTTCATCGGAAGAATCGGAAAGATATTAATATTAATATTATTTTCTTTTCTTTTCCCTCCCTATTGATTTCTATGTTCTATCATTCCTAGGGTGGTCTGGTGCTCGATCCGCGTGTGGTTTTTGTTGGATTTGTAGTGTTTTATCATTGTTGTTGTTGTATTATTTTTATCATTGTTGTTATTTGATGGAGGGCGATCCAGCTGGTCTTAGCTGTCCGCTGCCTTGCTTCCGAACGGGGTAGCAGGGAACCTGAAACGGAGGAGATGGGAAAGCTTCGGGGGGAACCCGGTATAGAGGCTCCAAAGCTCAAGTTAGAATCCTTCAAAAGCAAGGTAGTACCAGATAGCGCAAAGTTTGCATACCTCCGTTGTCGGGGGGCAGGGGTCTCTTATAGTCACTTCGTGTACTCGTCCCGAGGCCCTTGTCAGATCGGGTATGATTACCCTTGTGCTTGTCAATTCGGCCGTCGTCCTTTCTACTGAGACAGAACCGTCACTGCCTAACCGTCTAACTGGAGATGGCGGTGTCAGTGGCGGTGGCAGGTGGCCGTTTAGAGCGCTGCTGCCAAACGTCAGATCCCAAGTCAGTCAGGCGTGGCGCCCTCGGGCACGGACTTCCCTAGTGCCAGGCATGGTACGACTTGTTTAGTTTTGGTGCCCATAAGGTGATGCGAAGTGCTGAGCGAGGCGGTCTTGAGCACGGAGGTATCTATAGGGCAGGCCAGTTTCGGCGAGGTGTATCCCGAACGGTTACAAGGTGGGTCAGTTCGGCGAAGTGTATCCCGAGCTGTTACAAGGTGGCAGTTTCGGCGAAGTGTATCCCGAGCTGTTACAAGGTGGGTCAGTTCGGCGAAGTGTATCCCGAGTTGTTACAAGGTGGGTCATTTCGGCGAAGTGTATCCCGAGCTGTTACAAAGGTCAGTTCGGCGAAGTGTGTCCCCTTGTTCCCGCCTAGGCTTGGCCCCTTTTGCCGAGCTATTGTTTCTGCCACATGTCACATAATAGAGAGGTCGGGCCAAATCTTCCTTCATCAATTGCCCCCCACTCCTTGCGCCGGGGGTCTTGCCATGGTGCGGGGAGTTTTCGCGAGGTAGCTGGTGGATTTGTCCCGTCCTTCGAACCTTCACTGTACGAGACGCTTTTGCTAGGGTTCTTTCGGTTTCCGAGAAGGCTGGAAACGTGCTTACTCAAGAACGCTGGTGGTGGTGACCGCGCGTTTTAAATTTCAAACCAATTCGCGCCGCTGGGACGTGACAGCGGGTCATTTCAAAAAGGCATGCCACTGCTGTACGTGCGCGGTCGACTGTCAGGGAGACGTGCGGCGCGTCAGTTTCGAAAAGACACGTGTCGAAGTGGCATCGATTTCAAAAAGACGCGCTGACGTTTCACTTTTTTCGGAAAGACGTGCGCCAATCACGTCTCGATCTTAAGGGTTGTGCGGTCGGTAAGAACGTGGGCCGTCGGATCGTCTTCGGTCTGCACGGTCGATTCTTGGTTACTGTAGATATAAATAGTGGGGGACCCCAGTTGTTGTCACTTTTGCGGTTTGTCTACTGAGTTCGCGTCCAACCCTTCAGCTCGCGTCCAAGTCTTTTCCAGCTCGCGTCAAGGCTGGTTATACAGTTCACGGTTCTTTGGTATTTCTTCAAACCTTCCGGTGAGTACTTTCTTGAATTCGTCTTTTCCCCAATGTCTAGCTTTGATAGCTCAGATGATTCTTCGAGTAGGGCCGATGTAGGTTCCACCAACCGAGCCGTGTCCCCCGACTGCCTCAGTGATCATGAGGTGGAGTTTGAGGACTACGAACCAGTAGGTCGAGTCGCTTCGGGCAGTTTGGCGTCTACCTCCCGCCGAGGTCGGATGCTAGACCGGTTTGGCCCTTCGACCATGACGCCTGAGGGGCTTCAATCCATACTTCTGTCTTACAATCTTCCTGGGGGGTACACATATTTTATTCCTTCGGGTAGCTTTCCTTGGGAACACGGTCCCGACGAGATCGTGATTTTTCGAGAGCAGCTTGCTGCAGGGTTGCGACTTCCTTTCCATCCCCTTCACGTCGAAGTCATAAACCACTTCGGTGTCACCATTGGCCAGCTTCATCTGAACTCTATTCGGAACCTGGTGGGGACAATTTCCCTTTTTTGCGAGTAGAACTTTCCCTTAGACTTAGAGATATTCTCCTCTATCTTGATGCTCAAGAGACAGGCGGGTTCTCTTCCTGGGGGGAGACGGGCGTATTACCTTTCTCCTCGCCAGGGTTTCAAGCTTCTGCATGATCTTCCTAATAAGGTCCCGGCTTGGAAGCGGGACTACTTTGGCGTGCGAAGTGCACAAGGATGGCCCTTTCAGACCGGGTGGGGTGAGGCCGCTCCCGATTTGGGCGTAACTCTTGATAAAGAGACGGTGAAGGGTCTCCGGCAATGGGCACGGCAAGGCTTAAAGTGCCACCACTACTTAACGGAGGCCAAGCTTATTGCAGCCGGCCTGAATTCGGGTAGGTTTCTGGCTATGCGGCTTCTTGCTTGCTTTTTTTTTTTTTGATGTCAAACTCGTTTCTGTAGGTGTGATGGATGCGGAGAGAACTCGTGGGGGGCATTTGTTCCAAGGTATGAAGAGGAGGAAGCGGGTCGCCAAGCGAACTCGTACCGAGCTGCCCCTAGATGAGGAGCCCCAAGCCCCAGACCATACGCCAGAGGATCTGCCCAGGGAGCCCGAAGTGACTCCACCGGTGCACGAGACTGCCGGGGTGCCTTACACTGAAACCACTCATACGGGCGCTCCTGCGTACTCAAGTGCTCCTGCTCACTCCGGGTCTGCTCATACGTGGGCTGGGCCCTTAGGCTCGAAAGCTCAAGGGGAGTTTAGGAGCGTGTTGACGCCGAACTACGCTCTTCAGAAGAGTAGGGACGCTACTTTCCCCGAGGAGGTCGTGGCGTGGACCGATCTTCCCTTGAATCAGGTCGCTTGCCGCGTCGTAACACATGCCATGGTGGTAAGTTAGATTCTGTCTTCCTTTTTTATTCTGTTGCTTCTGCTATCATTTGCTCACTTGTTTCTTTTGGTAGGTGAATTCTTCGATTCATGCCTTGGCGGCCCAAGTGGAGAGGAGCTCGCGACAGGCGCGAGCTGCTGAGGCTGCCGCTCATGCTGCTGAAGAAGCTTTCCGTGCTACAGAGGCAAATACCCGGGCTGCTGAGGCGGCTACTTATGCTGCTAAAGAGGCTGCTCGCGTCACGATGGCGAGACAGGCGAGGTCTCAGCGTGACACCGAGGCCATGGGGGTAGTTGTCAAGCATATGGCGGACTTGAAGTTGGATTTGCAGCATCAAGTTGAGTATCTTCAGGAGGACATCAGGGAGAGAACACAAATTTTTTCCCAAGGCATTGAAGACGCCAAGAAGAAGGCAGTTGAAGACTACATTGCCTCCCCGCGTTTTGACGATCTGATGGTGGACTCTTACAGGAGGGGGTTCAAGTTGAGCCGGTGGATGATCTGGAATACATACCCCGACCTCGATGTAAGTGCCATAACCACTTTGCGTATAACTCAGGAGATGGCCAATGCTGCCGATGGAGAGCCAGACTCTGAAGGAGAGGCAGGGCCTTCAGGTGTTGTTGAAGTGCCTTCCGATGGCGAAGAAGTGGCTCTGGGCATGTAATTTTTTTTTTTTTGCCAATGTACTGTTTCTTGCAATGGAGTGTCTTTTTCCCCTTGCTCATCTTCCCCGAGCTGTTTCTTTGCCGATTTTTTAAATTTCCGTGGTCTTTTATGCCGCGAACCGATTTTTTAATGTGTTGTCTACGCCGAAGTTCCTCGGCTTGCCTTGTGGCACATAGGGCCTGATTTCGTCCACTTCGCTAGGTGGTTTATAGGTAGTATTGCCTCAAGTTCACGATGTTCCACGTTCGGGGTACTCGTTTGCATTCCAAGGTTTCGAGTTCGTATGCGCCCCCGAGCGCTGTTTTTACTTTATAGGGCCCTTCCCAATTAGGTCCAAGCTTTCCGATGCCGGGTTCGGGCACCATAATCTTACGGAGGACCAGGTCGCCGACTCGGAAGCTTCGTTGCTTTACTCTACTATTGTAGTAGCGAGCTACCTGCTGCTGGTATGCCGCTTCTCGGATGTGCGCGAGGTCCCTTACCTCGTCCAGTAGGTCGATGTTGGTGCGTAACTCGTCTCCGTTCGTCCTATCGTCGTATGTTTCTAATCGCAACGTTGGTATTTCGATTTCCGCCGGGATCACTGCTTCAGTGCCGTAGGTGAGGTTGAAGGGGGTTTCTCCCGTGGCTGCTTTTTTGGTCGTTTAGTGAGCCCATAAGACACTTGGTAGCTCTTCGGCCCACAATCCCTTAGCTCGATCCAGACGTGCTTTCAGTCCGCGCAGGATGGCTCTGTTCATTACTTCCGTCTGACCGTTTGCCTGCGGGTGCGCGACTGACGTGAAATTTTTCTGAATCCCCATGTTCTGGCACCACTCTTGGAACTTGATATCCTCGAACTGTTTGCCGTTGTCGGAGATTAGAACCCGAGGTAACCCGAACCGACATACTATGTTCTTCCAAAAGAAGTTCTGTATGTTTCGAGCCATGATAGTTGCCAGAGGTTCGGCTTCTATCCACTTCGTAAAATAATCTACCGCAACAACTAAGAATTTTCTTCCGCCTGTTGCTGGTGGGAATGGCCCTAGGAGGTCGATGCCCCATTGTGCAAAGGGCCACGGGCTGGCGAGGTATTTGAGTTTGGAGGCAGGTTGATGGTGGATGTTAGCGTGCTTTTGACACTTGTCGTATTTTCTGACGAGCTCGACAGCTTCTGCCTTCATCGTTGGCCAGTAGTATCCTTGTCGAAGTGCCTTTTGGGCGAGTGCTCTGCCCCCCAAGTGTCCGCCGCACAGGCCTTCATGAGTGTCGCGGAGTACGAACTCGGCTTCGGTAGGTCGCAGGCACCGCAAATAGGGGAGCGTGTACGACCGCCGGTATAACCGTTCGTCTATTATGACGTATTTGGCCGCCCGGCGCTGCACCCTCTTGGCCGCATTGCGTTCTACAGGGAGGGTTCCGTCTATCAGGAAGCTCGCGAGTGGATCGATCCAGCTCAGCTCTGCTTCTAAGATGGGAGCGACCTCCTCTGTCCCCCCGAGAATACTAGGCCGAGGTAAGTCCTCTACGTACACAGTTCTCATATTGTTGTGACTCGTACTGGCTAACCGGGACAGGGCGTCGGCCTCAGTGCTTTCTGACCTCGGGATTTGCCTGATGATGTGTGACCGGAAGTTGAGCAGGGCTTCTTTTACTTTGGCCAAATATGCGATCATGGAGAGATCGCGTGCTTCGTATTCTCCGGTAACTTGGTTTACCACGAGCTGAGAATCGTTGCAGATGACCAAGTGTTTTGCCTTAACCTTTCGCGCTAGGTCCAGCCCGGCGATCAGTGCTTCGTACTCTGCCTCGTTGTTGGATGCCGCGAACTCAAAGCGTAGTGCGTATTCTACTTTTGTGCCGCTCGGGCCGCACAAGACTATTCCAGCTCCGCTGCCTTGCCGGTTCGAGGAACCATCCACGTGAAGGATCCATGGCTCCTCATCCCAATTCGCTCTTCGCCTGACCAGGAGATATGCCACACTGGCTGCTACTTCACGGGGTTCGGACTCTATGGGCTCAGGAGCTCCGAGTTCGCCGCAACTGGGGACCTCGGGCTCGACCTGTGGGGCTTCGTGGCAGAAAGTGCACTCGGCGATAAAATCTGCCAAAGCTTGGGCCTTGATAGCGGTTCTCGGTTTGTACTGGAGGTCGTACTCGCTGAGTTCGATGGCCCATTTCGTCAGTCGACCGGAGACTTCGGGTTTGAGTAAAACTTGTCTAAGAGGTTTGTCAGTTAGGACGATGACGGTGTGAGCCTGGAAGTACGGGCGGAGTTTACGAGCTGCTATTACTAGGGCGTATGCTAGTTTTTCTATCTCCAGGTACCTTGCCTCTGCTCCCTGCAAAATTTAACTAACATAATATATGGGTTGTTGGACCCGGTCTGTTTCCTTTATTAGTACCGAACTGACCGCCTCGTCGCTCGCCAAGAGGTACAGTTCTAAGACCTCGCCCACCTCGGGCCGGGCTAAGGTTGGCACACTAGCGAGGTAACCTTTTAGTTCATCGAACGCGAACTGGCAGTCTTGGGTCTACTCAAACCCTTTGCCTTTGACTGCCTTGAAGAAGGGTAGGCAGCGGTCTGTTGACTTGGACAAGAAGCGGCTTAGAGCGGCTATGCGGCCGTTTAGCCTCTGAACCTCTTTTACTTTCCGAGGTGGTTTCATATCTAGAATGGCTTTTATTTTGTTCGGGTTGGCCTCAATACCGCGTCGATTGGCAATGTAGCCTAGGAACTTGCCCGAGGTGACGCCGAAGACACACTTGTTGGGATTCAACTTCTTGCTAAACTGACGCAGGATTTGGAAAACAGAATCTAAGTCTTGTATTAACTCTTGTGAAAACTGAGTCTTGACGACCATGTCGTCTACATAGCACTCTATCTTCGTACCAATCAGGGGCCGAAATAGCTTATTTACAAGTCTTTGGAAAGTTGCCCCAACATTTTTTAGTCCGAAGGGCATGACTTTGTAGCAATACAGGCCGAACTCGGTTATGAAGCTGGTTTTTTCCTCATCGGATGGGTCCATCCTAACTTGGTTGTAGCCCAAGTAGGCGTCGAGGAAGCTTAGCAACTCATTTCCCGAGGTCGCGTCCACTAGGCGGTCAATTCTGGGGAGGGGGAAGCAATCTTTCGGGCAAGCTCGGTTCAGGTCGGTATAGTCGACGCACATGCGCCACTTGCCGCTTGCCTTTTTTACCAACATCGGGTTGGCCACCCAGCTCGGGTAGTGGACTTCCCTTATGAAGTTTGCTGCGAGGAGCTTCTCGACCTCCTCGTCGACCGCTCTCCAGCGTTCTGGGGCTAAGTTGCGTTTCTTCTGTCTAACGGGTCTGACTACAGGGACAGTATTAAGTTTGTGAGTTATCAGTCCGGGGCTAATGCCGGGCATGTCGGCCGTGGACCAGGCAAAAATATCTAAATTTTGAAGTAAAAAACTCACCAGTTCGGCTCGTAGGGGGTCTTCGATGGAAGCTCTGATGCTTAGTGTGCAAGCTGGGTCCGTAGCTGAAGTCGGAATTGCGACTGTTTCCTCCGTGGGCGAAGCTCGCTCCTCACCTTGCTCCGCCGGCCGCTCCAGTTCGAGGTCGTCGGCCGCCTTGGTTTTTCCCTTCAGGGCGGCAACGTAGCACTTGCGGGACTCGAGCCGGTCGCCCCGCGCTACCCCTATACCGAAGTCCGTAGGGAACTTCATGGCCAAATAGTAGGTGGAGACCGCCGCCCGTAGGATATGCGTGATCGGCCGCCCTATTATGGCATTGTATGGGGAGGGGGTCGCGACTACCAGAAAATCATGGTTGAGTCTGACTGCACAAGGCCATGTGCCGACTTCCACAGGGACAATTACTTTTCCGAGGGGCCTGACTTCCTCTCCGCTGAAACCTACCAGGGGAGTGTTCGCGGGCTTCAGCTCGCTCCTCTGTAACTGCAGCTGGTCAAATGCTGATTTGAAGAGGATGTCCGCTGAGCTGCCCGAATCTACGAGTACGCGCCTGACCTCGAAGTCGCTGATCCTTATCTTAATGACAAGCGCGTCATCATGGGGGTAGTGGACTCCTCGCGCGTCTTCCTCCGTGAAAAAGATTGGTTCTTCGGTCTTTGGTCTCTTTGGGGGGTTCCGTTCTTTGAGGGCCGCTTCGCGAACTGAAGTCCGGGCTGCTACCGAGGTACACCCCGCTACCACCGAACCTCCCACTATTACATGGATGGTTCCCCGAACTGGCCTCTCTTCCGGAGGTTGCTTCTGCAACGGTTCAGCAGGTTTGTTGTAGACTCGGGGGCATCCTTTTCGTGCTCCCTTTGCCGACATGCTTTATTGTTATTGCTGTGCTGTACAAAGTTTCTCAAGTATCCGCGACGGATGAGTCCCTTTATCTCGTCCCGGAGGTTATTACACTGTTCGGTGCTATGACCATGGTCTCTATGGAAACTACAATACAAATTCTTGTTTCTCTCGTTCGGATTTCCTTTTAGGCGAGGTGACCACTTAACGTACGAAGCGTCTTTGATCGTCATTAAGATCTTTGTCCGCCTCGTGTTTAACGGCGTGTAGTCCGTCCGAACTGCTAGGGAGGGCCGGAAGGACTGGTTCGGCTTCGGCTCCCGGGTCGGGTTTTTTCTATTCACCGGGTTGGAGAGCTCGCCTTCTCTCTTTCTTTTCTCGTTCCCGCCTTCGGTTCGTTGGTTGATTTCTTCCTCTGTCCTCATGAACTTATCCGCGAGTTTGAGGAATTCGGCCACGGTCGCGGGCTGGTTGGCTACCATGTGCCATTTGAACTCTTTGTGCGTCACCCCTCTTTTGGCCGCTGCGAGCTGCACTGCGGGGTCCAACCACGGTATTTGCAAGCATGCTTCGTTGAACCGCTTGATGTAGCCCCGAATAGATTCTCCTTCTCTTTGGACCACTCCGAAGATGCTTTCCTCTGTTCTGGGGCACCGTCGGCTGGTGACGAAGTGTGTGGTGAAGACTTGCACGAACTGGGCCCAGTACTTTATCGACCCGGGGGCCAGGTTCCTGTACCAAGTGCGGGCTACCCCCCTGAGGGTGGTGGTAAAGGCCACGCACATGCACGATTCGCTAGCCCTGGCGAGGTGCATTTGCAATTGAAAGGCGTCAACGTGGTCGTTGGGGTCAAAGGACCCGTCGTACTTGTCTAGAGGTGGGAGCTTGAAGTCTCTGGGTAAGGGGACCGCCAGGAGTTCCGATGCGAGGGGGGAAGGAACGGAGAGAGCCGGGGCAGCCCCTACCTCGTCCGAGCTCGTGTCTTTGCCTCTGAATTCCGACAAGGCGCGGGTGGCGGTTTGGCGACTTCGCCGGCACCTTCGCCGTTGAGCGGGCCTTGTGCTGGCGCTGCTGGCCTCCGTGTTACCGAGCTCGATGGGCCCGAAGTGCTGGTAGTCTGCCGCCAGGGCGCTGAATCGGTTTTCGGTGAGCGGGAGCTCGGGCTTGGAGCGTCGGGGTGCCGACCTCGCGGGCGAGGTTCCTGACCCGCTTGCGGGTTGCGAGGCGGGGATGACATTTTTCTCTCTTCGGCCTGGGGACGAGGCCTGGCTGTTGGGGTGGTTCTGGGGCCGGGAGGCCTTCGCCTGGCGGGGGCGCCCATCCTGCGGGGAGGCCTTGACCGGCCTCGGAGCGGGGTGGCGAGGTGGAATTAGTGGTTGGTTCAGTGGCAGTTGGGGGAGCTGCTGTTGATAGTGATACTGGGAGATGTTGTGCAGCACTTGGTGCTGGTGAAGCTGGTGTTGCTGGAACTGTTGCATTTGGGCTTGCATTGCCCGCATGCACTGCATCAGGTCCTCCAATCGGTTTTGGCTAGCTGCCAGGGGGACGACAGTTGGTTCAGTGAAGGTTGTCTCAATGGGGAGAGGAAAGGGGACGCTTGTGGTAGGAGGGTTTACGGGTGCCACTGCTTGTGGCGTGTTCAAGATGGGGATCCCATCCGCCGAAAGGGGGATGGTGAACTGTCCAACGCACACTACGGGGACCTGAAGTTGCTCCCCGGTGGCGTTTGTCTCCGTGCCACGTCCGGTGTTGCTGGAGGAGGCCATGAGTGTTGGGTTTTTTGAAGAAAAAAGGGGGTATCGAAGTTTGGAGGGAGGCTTTTTGAAGCGTTTCCCACAGACGGCGTCAATTGATGGAGCGCGATCCGGCTGGTCTTAGCTGTTCGCTGCCTTGCTTCCGAACGGGGTAGCAGGGAACCTGAAACGGAGGAGATGGGAAAGCTTCGGGGGGAACCCGATGTAGAGGCTCCGAAGCTCAAGTTAGAACCCTTCAAAAGCAAGGTAGTACCAGATAGCGCAAAGTTTGCATACCTCCGTTGTCGGGGGGCAGGTGGCTCTTATAGTCACTTCATGTACTCGTCCCGAGGCCCTTGTCAGATCGGGTTTGATTACCCTTGTGCTTGTCAATTCGGCCGTCGTCCTTTCTGCTGAGACAGAACCGTCACTGCCTAACCGTCTAACTGGAGATGGCGGTGTCAGTGGCGGTGGCAGGTGGCCGTTTAGAGTGCTGATGTCGGGCACGGACTTCCCTAGTGTCAGGCATGGTACGACTTGTTTAGTTTTGGTGCCCAGAAGGTGATGCGAAGTGCTGAGCGAGGCGGTCTTGAGCTCGGAGGTATCTATAGGGCAGGTCAGTTTCGGCGAGGTGTATCCCGAACTGTTACAAGGCGGGTCAGTTCGGCGAAGTGTATCTCGAGCTGTTACAAGGTGGCAGTTTCGGCGAAGTGTATCCCGAGCTGTTACAAGGTGGGTCAGTTCGGCGAAGTGTATCCCGAGCTGTTACAAGGTGGGTCAATTCGGCGAAGTGTGTCCCCTTGTTCCCGCCTAGGCTTGGCCCCTTTTGCCGAGCTGTTGTTTCTGCCACGTATCACATAATAGAGAGGTCGGGCCAAATCTTCCTTCATCATTATTGTTTATTCATTTTACTATTTTGTATTTATTAGCGTTACTCTACTGGTTTTCCTAGTTCTGGTTTGAAGTGTATTGGGGAGTTGAATGGTGTTGCATAGTATGGATATATAGATTTCTGCACTAACTCTATAGATTCCATTTTAATATGTTGGGTTTTTTATTCCAGGGCTTCTCGGGAGAATGGGGTTGTTCTCGAGTGACAGGACTTAGTAGAAAACAGACCTAATTTCTCCATCAACTAGATCCTACCAAACTCACTTCCTAATTGTTCAATTTCTACCTAAATCTGGGCTACTCACACCAGCTATGCGATTAAGGGATTCTTGGTTGGTAAAGTGAATTAGTGGCATGCGAACATCTCTTGGTTCTTGTTGTTTTGCATTTTTTTTTTTCATTTTCTACTCAATCGTATCATTCTTTACAGGACCTTTAGCTATTTATAGCACTATGGATTCATTATATACACAGAGAATAGCAGAGTCAACAGATATTGTTTTTACGGCCTTTTGAAGTATATGGATTTCTTAATTCATTGTAGGTTTACATAATGCATGTTAATGGATTGAATTGAACGTTTGAATGATAGGGCTGTTTACCCTCCCTTTTGAAGGAGATTCACTTGCCTCTTGGCTAGATTAATTGAATGTTGGATAGATGCCATTTAAATCATCAACTTAATGCCAATCTTCACCACCTTTTGGTCAAAATGTGAATTGAAATGGGGTATTAAGGAATTGCAGGAATCTTAAAATATATAGATTGTGTTTGCAAATAAAGCTAATGTTGTTGGTGAAATTTTCATATAAAATCATTAATTTTTTATTTAGGTTAAAACGCATGGTGCATTTGGTTGGTGGTTGGCCTTTGGAAAATGAAGCCATAATTTGGAATTATTTGACATGGGTTTATGGATTTTGGATAAGGCAATATCAAAATCCCATTGACCAAGTTTCCTCTTTATCAAAATCTAAAAAAAGAATGCCCCCTAATTACTAGTTAATTTGGTGGTCTTGATAATAGCTAATCTTGTTTAACTAATAAGCATTCAGTGAAGAAATGTTTTATCTCCTCACAAGCTACATACATCTTAATGAGATCAATAGCCATTCAACTTTTGCCCTCATGCATACCCTATTGAGCATCTTATATTATTAGCCCATTCAAAATTAAATCTTTGGCTAGCTTTGAGAATCTCTTTTCATCTTATATTATTGTTTAATTAATTAGAAGCTTTGCCTCTACTATCTTTAGTCTTTACCTTTGCACTTTTTTTTTAGTTCAAGAAACGCTTTCCAGCCCGGTTTTGGCCTTTTGGGATGTCAAGTCCTCCATCTTTGTTCTGTTTACAAAGCTTTCCTATTAATCCAAAAGCTGTGTATTAATTGCTTTCTTTTTTTCGTGTTCCCTCTTATAGTGTATTTGCTTCCAGTTAATTATGTTGACACAACAATCAGCTAAGTAGCAAAATCAATCCAAATCAATTGGTTAAGCAGATCCAACTGAATTAGATTAACTTAGGCTAATAATTTAGATGGACAAAAGATATATTGAACTTTTGGGGTCGTCTTTAAAGACAAAAAAATCTTTTTTTTTATAATACAAAAAAAAATTATCATTTGATCAAAAATTTATCAGAGTTCAGAAAAGAGGAAGGATTATCAAAATAAGCAACCTCCGTATTCAAAGTCTGGGCCCTCTTAATTTGCAGTTTCATGTGTCATCCCATTTTTTGTCCCTAAAAATAAACTTAAAAGATACCAAAATATTAACGGATCAAACAAAACATTATGTGGTCCACCAGACCCATAAATCTGGGCTAACATTCACAATCCCATAATTCAAGATAATTCACAGCTGATCAGAAAAGACTAAAATCTTTTGGAGATACTTGTCCAAAGCAAAATAAACAGCAGACTCAATTGCACTTAACTCCATCTGCAGAACCGAACCAGCAACTTGCGACTTTCTGGCAACCATACAGCCACAAAACAACCAGAATTACTGAGGCAAACAAATGCATAAGCCCCCCGGCCATTTAGGAGAATTCACATCACAAAAGAAAACAAAATCAGCCCCTTGGGATAAGAGCCTCCAACTCCAAGCAGGGCTTGGGGACTGATGTTTACTGGTGGTTATGACATGATGAATTATATCGTAAATTATAAGATTATTTATATTTTTTATAAACTTGTCAAAAAATTAAATATAGATATAACTAAAGTTTAAATATATATAGGAAAGTATCTTTACCCTATTTTTAATCTATATATACCATATATGTACCTAAAATAATAAAATTTACCACTTATGCAATAGAAGTCTAAGATGATATAATCAAGTTTGACTTGAAAATCAAACAAATCCACATCAATGGGCTATTTAACCTACAATATGATGGAAAATAAATTCAATTTCTAGTCTTAGGGCCTGTTTGGCACATCTTTTTGTGTGGTATTTCGGTTGTTTACAAGCCAAGCAGAACAATTTTCGGTCTATTCCTGTTTGGTTCACAAAAGATCTAGGCGCCAAAAAGACTCGAGAAGCCCATTTTGAGCTGATTTCGGGAAGCCCCAAGTGAAGCTTTTCGTGTCTTTTGCATTTTATTCTCGCACGGAAATACGTGTATCTACCAAACTAGCTTCAGACTGTTCAGATCTTCATGTAAAAACTCAATGCATCTTTTGACTGTCAAAACTACCAAAAGATCTTCCCAAAAGAACTTGTCAAAGAGCCCTTAAATAACATAAATAAATCATTTTCTAGTAAGGGTTTTAAAATCTCTCTTAACAAAACTAGATATAAGCAAAAACATAACAAAATAGAGAACTAATTCTTAATTAAATTTATTTGAATTGTAGAAATCATAGAAATCGTATAAATCATAAGATTTATGAACTAAATCGTAGGATTCAAGCAAAAAGCATAATTCTTCGTCCTGATATGGCATCAATATAACTATCTAACTCATTGCATTCTGTATTTGAGAAAAGGCTCCATGAATAGTAGGCTTTATTTCAAAATACATGGTCATTTCTGAACCACCAGATATGATAACTAAACATAGATAACCACATCATAAAACTAATTTAGTCCTGCTTGTTACCAGCAAACACAAAAGAAATAACATCAATAACCGAATTGAGAATCATTCTTGTAACATTACCTATTAGGGAAGTAAACCAAATTACTCTTGAAAAGGGGCAAAGAAAGAAAAGATGCAATATTGATAAATGATAACTGTTCAACACACCTTAAGAATTTTTAGTCCTACAATACAGTTGGGGTAGTTGCCAGCTTGTAATTGATGCTAATACATAGGCAATATTGGTGTTTTAGGCTGAAAGTATTTATCATTTTGAATTATGTAGAGTTGCATTGAAATTTAAAATTCTAAAGTATGGTGCAATGTATTTTTTCGTTTTATTTATTGGGCTTTCGAAAAGGTATTTAGATGGCACAAAGATTACTAAGGGCCCGTTTGGTACGTCTTTTTGGGAAGATCATCTGGTAGCTCTAACAATCAAAAGACACATTGAGTTTTTGCATGAAAATCTGAGTAGCCTGAAGCAAATTTGGTAGATGCACATCTTTCCGTACATCTTTCTGTCAAAGAATAAAATGCGGAAGACGCAAGAAGCTTCATTTGGAGCTTCCCAAAATCAGCCCAAAATGGGTTTTTCGCGTCTTTTCGGCATTCCGTCTTTTGACGGCTAGATCTTCCGCATGCCAAACAAAAATAGACTGAACATCGATCTTCCCGACTTATAAATAGTCGAATGACCGCGCAAAAAGATACGCTGAACGCAGCCTAAATTTTGGTATTTCAGTCTTTTCATATCCATCCATGCATGCATTTTATGGGAAAAACTTTAACTATTGGTGCCCAACAGCCTATGCTGTTGAGAGAATTTATGAGAATGCCACCTTACCACGAGAATGGGTAAACTAATAATTACATCTTAATTTATTTTACTAAAAACCAAAGCATGGGCATTAATAGGTGAACTGCTTAGAATGTATCCAGCCCAAAAGCTGTCTCAACAGCCTATGTTGTTGGCCCCAACAGCCAAAATTAATTCGAATCGGCTTCAAGGCTTTTGGCTATCAAAAAAACTAATTTTCGGTTAGTTAAAGCCCCAAAAAATGCATGAAAAGAATTGTCAAATGTTGGAGAATGAAGTGAAAGGTTAGAGAGAGATGGATTTGGCAATGGAGCATTCAGTTGCCACATGACCAGTCCTCTCTTTCAGAATAAAAAAAGGGGTTAAATAAATTTTAGTTTAAAATTAAATGAAATAATACATAGGAGATATGGATTTAAAAATGATTTAATTATTAACTAGTTCAAATTGAAAAAGGTGATTCGAGGAAAACTAACGAACATCATTTATGAATTGTGATTGGGTACGACCACTTCCACTTGTTCTACTATTAGTCAGAAATTCTATAAAATAGTGTTTGAAAGCCGTGCTCGCCACGGTTCCTACCAAATGTAGAAGGCAGAAGATCAAGACCCACCACCCTAATTCAATTTTCAATCAAGCCGACAGATGTAGGTTTTGTTTGGCGCTTTTTTTTGCGTGATTTATCAGGTTTAGAAGCTCAGCAGACTGTTTTGGTCTTTTCATTTTGTTGAGAGAAGATTTTAGCCATGCATTATAAAAGGATGCAAGAAGCCCATTTTGACTTAATTCAGAAAGTTTCAATTGAAGTTTTTCAGCTTTTTTTTGTCTCATCTTTGTGCGAGAATACGTGCCTCCAATCAAATAATTTGTGGGTTGTCAAGATCTTTATGTAAAAACCCATTAAACATTTGGCAAGTCTTTTTTAGAAGATTTTTCGACACACCTTACAACCAAAAGACAATGTGAGCTTTTGCATTAATATCTTAGTAGTTTGAAGACCGTTTGGTTAAGGCACATCTTTCCACGTGAAGATAAATTGAAAAAGCTAAAAATTTCATTTGGAGCTTCCCAAAAAACCCAAAATGGACTTCTTGCATCTTTTTGGGAATGTGGCTTTCGATGGCTAGGTGGCTGTTTGGCATCAATGGCATGTTGTTTTTTGAGAAAATGGCATTATTAGGGATGGCAATTTTTCCCATCCATGACGGGGACCCGACTTCCCCGACCCGATGGGGGTTTTGGAGGGTCGGAGACGGGGACGGGGATCAATAGGAATCCTCGATCAGGGTCGAGGTTGGGGATGGGGATTGAGGTCCCCACCCCGCCCCGACCTCGATTATGTATCGTATATATATATATATATATATATATATATATATATATATATATATATATATATATATATATTATGTATGTATGTATGTATATATGTATCAAAACATATTTAAAAATTATTTATAATTTAATTTGGGAAGATCTTCTGGCATGTTTGGCATGTTTTTTTGGGAAGATCTTCTGGTAGTTCTGATAGTCAAAAGACACATTAAGCTGTTACATGAAGATCTGAGCAGCCCGAAACACATCTGGTAGATGCACGTCTTTTTATGCATCTTTTCACATGGAAATAAAACGTGAAAGACGCAAAAAGCTTCATTTGGAGCTTCCCAAAATCAATCCAAAATAAGCTTTTCGTATCTTTTCAGTGTTTCGTCTTTTGACAAGTAGATTTTTCGCGTGCTAAACGGAAATAGACCGAACATCAATATTCTCAGCTTATAAACAGTTGAAAGACCTGCGAAAAGACACGGCAAAAGCAGCCTAAATTTTGGTATTTCGGTCTTTTCATATCCATGCATGCATGCGTTTTATGGGCTTTCCGGCTTTTGGCTATCAAAAAAACTAATTTTCGGTTACTTAAAGCCCCAAACATGAAAAGAATTAATTGCCAATGTTAAAGAATGAAGTGAAATGTTAGAGAGAGAGATGGATTTGGTAATGTAGCACTCAGTTGCAATTTATTGGGTCAAGGGTAAGATGAGTTTTGTTAGAACAGCATAAACTTCACGTCTTTTTTCATTTTCTTTGCACAAACCTCTAGTGTTTGACAAGACGATGGTTGGCATTTTCAGCCACATGACCCTCTCTTTCAGAATAAGAAAAGGGGTTAAATAAAATTTAGTTTAAAATTAAATAAAATAATACATAGAAGATATGGATTTAAAAATGATATAATTATTACCCAGTTCAAATTGAAAAAGGGTGATTCTGGGAAAACTAACGAACATCATTTGTGAATTGTGATTGGGTACCACCACTTCCACTTGTAGAAATTCTATAAAAATAGTGTTTGAAAGCCGTGCTCGCCACGATTCTTACCAAATGTAGAAGGCAGAAGACCAAGACCCACCACCCTATTTCAATTTTTAAATTTCAATCAAGCCGACAGATGAAAGTTCTGTTTAGCGCCTTATTTTGCGCGATTTATCTGGTTTAAAAGGTCAGCAGCCAATGTTTTGGTCTTTTTTGTCTTGTTGAGAGAAGATTAATCACCAAAGATTGCATTATAAAAAGATGTAAGAAGCCCATTTTGATTTAATTCAGGAAATTTCAATTGAAGTTTTTTAGCTTTTTTTGTCTTGTCTTTGCATAGAAAGACGTGCCACCAATCAAATAGTTTGTGGGTTGTCAATATCTTTATGTAAAAACCCAGTAACCATTTGGCAAGTCTTTTTCAGAAGATCTTTCATCAATCTAACAACCAAAAGACAATATGAGTTTTTGCGTTAAGATCTTAGCAGCTTGAAGACCGTTTGGTTAAGGTACATCTTTTCATGCGAAGACAAGTTGAAAAAAGGCCAAAAGTTCCATTTGGAGCTTCTCGAAAATAGTTCAAAACAGACTTCTTGCGTCTTTTTGGGGATGCGGCTTTCAATGGCTAGGTGGGTGTTTGGCATCGAAGTCATGCTGTTTTTTGAGAAAACGGCGCCATTAGGGATGGCAATTTTCCCCTTTCCCGACAAAGACCCGACTTCCTCGACTCGATGGGGGTTTTGGCGGGTCGGAGATGGGGCTATAGGAATCCCCGATCAAGGTCGAGGTCGGGGATGGGGATTGAGGTCCCCACCCTGCCTTGACCCAGATTATGTATAATATTTAAAAAATTATTTATAATTTAAAACTTTTATTTATTTTAATTATTTTTTCAAATAAATACTGTTATTTAAAAAGAATTTGGGGATTTGGGTCCCCGCAGGGAACCCATCCCCATCTGGGATCGAAGATTGAGGACAACTTTTATCCCCGATGGAGATCGGGGACGAGGACAGGGGTTAATTTCATAATCGGGGTCGGGGATGGGGAATATGATCCCCACCCCGAACCCGCATGTTGCCATTCCTAGGCATCATGTAGGCACCACACCAGAAAATGTGGTGCTTCAAAAAACGACATCTTATTTGATACCATTTTCATAAAAAAAATGTTGCTTCAAACCATGCTTGGAATTCGGAAAAGTATAGGTTGAAGCAATGTCAAATTTGATGTTTTCTCATAAAATAACTCGTTATTGACAGCAGTGCAATAATGTGGCATCATCTTAGACATTGGATAATATGACCAATGTTGAAAACAGTTCTATAGCACTAATACCAAACAAAACCAATGCTATTTTCCCAGAAAATAGCCTATGTGGCAATACCACTTCCAAACAAAAAATGGTATAGTGTTTACAATTCACACATACCCAACATTGTTTTTATGAAAAAATGGTGCGGTGTTCCCAACACTGGTGCCAAACATCATTTAGATCTTTTTCCATTTTATTGGAGAAAAGACTAGGGGCTGTCGAACTTCTAATAAATTGACACCTCGCACAAAAAGATGCACAAAACGAGGTCATCGGGTTAACTTTGGCTGTTGGGGGCCCAACAGCATAGGTTGTTGAGACAGTTTATGGGCTGGACGCGTTTTGGGCCGTTCACCTATTAACACCCATGTTTTGATTTTTAATCAAAATAAATTAAATTGTAATGATTAATTTATCCATTGTCATGGTAACGTGACATCTCTAGAAATTCTCTTAAACAGTATAGGCTGCTGGCCCCAACAGCTAAAGTTTTTTCAGGTCGTACGTCTTTTCTCAGAGCCATATCAAAAGGGAAAAACTTTAGCTGTTGGAGGCCCAACAGCCTATGCTGATGAGAAAAATTCTGGGAATGCTACGTTACCATGAGAATGGATAAATTAGTAACTACATATCAGTTTATTTTTACTAAAAACCAAAGCATGGGCGCGAATCGGTGAACTGCACAAAACGTGCGCAGCCCAGTAGCCTATGCTGACTAGCTATCAACAACCCTACCTCACAGTAGTAAATAGAAACCCAAATCTTGAATCACATCAATTCCCATTATGGCAATTAAATCAACTCCGTTTGGATTCGGTTCACCACATTTATTTCATAAATTAACAATATATTTTAGTTTCTTTATTTGTCCTTCATGAATTCTCCTCTTCGCTCCAAATGCATATTTCGTGAACAGAAATAGAAATTACTCCCATCACTCCTGCTTTATTCCCTTCCTCGTTCTCTATCTATATATTCAGTATCTCGTCGATCGATTTCATTCTGCGTTATTCATTGCTCTCTTACTTTAATCTTGTATTACATATCCAGCTATCGATCAAAGCTATATATGAAAATGAATGAAAAGAGTACTGGTCATGCAGGCCATGGCTGTGCTGCATGCAAGTACCAGCGGAAGAAGTGTAAGAAAGGCTGCCCCTTGGCGCAGTATTTTCCTGCTAAACTGTATCAAGACTTTGTCAACGTTCACAAACTGTATGGTGTTGCCAACATCGTAAGGATTTTGAGAAACATAGAGCCATATCAAAGGAAAGCAGCCGCTCAGTCAATAATGTTCGAGGCTGAGGCAAGAAGGGTCGATCCAGTGCTGGGTTCCTTCGGTCTTGTCCACAAACTTATTTCCCAGATAGATGCTTACAAGAAGGAGCTTCATATCATCAACCAACAACTATCTTACTATCGACAACAGGAAGAACCCCAGAAGTTACAACAGTTACGATGGTTTCAAATTGCTTCATCTTCATCACTGGTAAGAAAATGGTGTGTTGTGTAGCCTTCATTAATCCTGTTGATTTTATTTTTACTATTTAATTCATCTCATGATTCCTGCTTCCCAGAAATAAAATAGGTTGATTCATGGAAGTAATTAGCACTTAGCAAGCTCTGTGTATCTTGACAGCCAATTAATGCTTATAATGGAGGAAGCATGGAAAAGTTTGGTGATGATCAAACGGCAAATGCTTACACTAGTTTCATTTTACAAGAATTTGAAGACATTAAGCCTCCTTTCGATTTCAACTCCTCTGATCAAGAAATAAATGTTTATTTCAATAACATGCCTCCTGCAAACAATAATGTGCAAGTATTCAGGTAAATTAATTAGTTCAGTTTTCTTTTGCTTGCCTGTATGTATCTAATTCTACGAATTTATTCGCATTGTGGATAAGGATTAGATCTTCTAATAGATAGAATACATGTAGTTGCATGATAACCCGGTCTTGAGATGTTTAATTATTAGAAGTTAGAACGTCGTCTCAAAGTAAAAGAGCCAAACTTAATAGTGCAAATTTAAACCGAATACAAATTTTGCACTGATTCAGTATTGCATCCGTTTGTTTTTAAATATGATTTATGCTCCTATCTATTATACATTAAGTTATACTTTTACTCTCATTTGTATTTGTTAGAAGCGCAAATCTTGCATCTCGAAAATTGATGCAAAGTGGGGATCGCACCATCTTACTTTCTACCTCACTCCCAAATACAAGTGATTCTCTCCTTACCTCCCTTTTCTTTTATATAAGGTGGGAAGTAGGAACCACATCATTTTGCAAGGGTGCAAGCGGGGAACCCCATTTGAACAATATACAAAGCATCGGGCCCAAAAAGCATTCAAAATTCAGTAAATCATCAGCTCGGGCCCACCCAAATTGCCCTTAATTTTATTTCTCACAAGCAAGACAATGGAATTGGGACCTGCTCCTCACAGAGTGCACCTCACACCGACCATAAAACACATTTCAACTATGCATTAAGAACATCTTCCCATGAATAAATATTGTCAAGTACGAAGTTATTTCAGATGCACGGCTAAACCTGCTGTGATCAAGTCAGTGTGAGATGCGCTCTGTGAGGAACAGATCCCAACTCGAGACAATATCAAATCTTAAGCACAAGTGAAGCAAAAATTACACCTAGCCTGTTTGCACTTTCATACATTTACATACAGTACTAATGCAAATAAAATTTGCACTATATATATGAACAAACTGAGCCTAAGGAATAATTTTTAGCTTCACCAAAAAACACGATACCAGTTTCTGGTGGTTGTAACAAAATCGTTGAATATGATATTCATAATGCACTAGGATAAATATAGGCACAAACATTAAAAACAAACTATTTGTCATCTATCTATGGAGTTGTATCAATTTGGTCAATTTGTTAGTGATTAATTATTTTACTCCATTAATTAATGAATTGTATGTAGTGTTGATTCAACGCCTGAAGAAAAAGTCAGTGATGATCATCAACCATGTTCGGCGGAAAAGCCAAAATATATATGTGATTACAGTATCTTCTCCCACCAACAAGGCCTGCAAGATACAGAAGTAGCGTATGGAAAACAAAGTGGAGGAGGCATGCAATTTCCACAACCATAAATTTAGAATAAGGTAGCTGCTAATAAGCTTATGGTAGATTCCATTCTTCAGCTTTAAAGAAGAAAAAACAAAGGCATATAGTGACAACTTACATTTCTTTAATTACTTACTTATATATGTTACCTTTTCTTTAATTAATATTGAGTGCTCTCTTGTTTGTACTGTTGTGCCAGATATTGAATCCCATATTATTCTCGTTACTTCAAATGCAGCTTGTTAAATTGTTATAGAGAGAGAGAGAGAGACAGATTACTCATCATTTCTTCTCTCTTTTTCTTCCTCTTCTTCTCATCATGTGCTGTTGTAAGTTGGTTTAAATGGTTCAACCGCCTGAGTCAGCGGTTTGCTGACCAAAAGAATGTATTTTCAGCAAAATTCCAGTTTTGAAGAAAAATGGAACTAGTCACCTGACCATCCGGTCCAGTCTTGAAAACCATGGTGCCCAAGACAGCTCAAAGAGCCAGCCTAGACCAAACTTTTTCCATTGACAGCCCTATATATATTCTCCTCTTCTCTCTCTCTCTCTCTCTACTTTTTTTTCTCGCTTTGATAAAACGTTTGTTAATTTGAAAAAATAAAATAATATGTGATATGGATGCATCGAGTATGTTATTTCTCACAAAATAACACTATTGTGAGAGGTCCTGCAACTGCAAGCTGTGTTTGATGTTTGTGGACCAGCCTAGCTCCCATCCGCAACTTCCTCGTAACATATAACCTAGAATGCAAATTATTTGATTTTTTTGGGTAGAGAAAATTAAGCAAATTAATTGATTATATGCCTTTATTTGAGCCCCTACATCATCATACTCGGGGAACATTAATTCCACATACGGTATTCTTCACAAGGCTAAGAGAGTGGAGCGTAGTGCTAGCTAGCTATCCTTCCTCGTTCCACCAAATTAATGTTAATGGCTGTCAACATTAAACACTAAGTCAAGCCTCTTCATTCTCCTTTTTTACTTACTTTTCTGAAAAAATAATAAAAATGGAAACTTTAGATGTCAACAAGACTGACCAAAATCCAAAACGTTGAATAATTAAAAAAAAAAAAACAAAAACAAAACCAAAAGCAGAGGAAAATAATAAATTCATAAACTATTGGGAGCATGGACTGGGCCCTGGGGTGATAGAAAGTAGAAATAGGTCGGTCTCTACCTAAAACGTAAAGCCTCTTGCACTAGAGTTTGAGGGCAGGGGACAAGGGCCCGGCGCCAACCCATTCACACCCTATTAATGGAACTAACCCATCTTTACTAAGCTTTCATGCATAAAATCAAGAATCATGTGAACCCTTTTTGGATTCATCTTCTTTTTCTCTCTCTCTCTCTCTCTCTCTCCATATATATTAAAATCAAGAATCATGCGAAACCCAATCTTCAATTTGCTCATCAGTCATCACTCATCAGCAGTTGAAGAAGAAGGTGATGAGGACTGGACACCCCCACCCCCAAGTATCTGATAAATGATGATAATTAAACCCTGCAGACTTCAAATGCGTTGAATAAGCAAATTAATAATTCATGTAGAGAACAAAATAAACAAAAACAATAAATAGTGATAATTATTACAAACAATGAAGATTTTCTCCATCAAAATGGATAATAAAACTAAATATCGAGATACAGCCACACGGTTGAACTAATATAAAACTAATTAATATAGCTAGCTAGGCAGATTCTCCATTAATGGATGGGACTCGGGTCGTCGCATGGCTAGCTAGAAATTTAATTTAATTTAATGAGGCAATCCATCATCTAGAGCTCAGCTGCTGCTAGTGAAGTTGGGGGTATCCTCTGACAGAGAAGGAGATGAATCAGAAGAGGGCCCAATATTTAGGGGAGAAACAGAAAGGGTCGTCCTCAGGTTTCTACGTCCCCTCGCCCTGATATCGTCGATCATCCTATGCACCACACTCATCTTAGGACGATCTTGTGGCATTGGGGCCAAGCAAAGCAAGGCCACTTGCAGCAGGGCCATCATCTCTTCTTCCATGCCTTTGTATCGCAGTAGCTCAATATCAAACACCTCCGACGTCCATTCCTCTCTCACAACACGCTGCGCCCACTTGGCTGGACATGTTTCTCCTTCGCTTATTGTTGCCATTTTCCCTGTCAGTATCTCAAGCAGAATGACTCCGAAGCTATAAACATCGGATTTATTGCTAATTTTCCTTGAGTTGTTTATGTTGCAGTTGTTATTAAGCGTTAATTCCGGGGCCTTGTACGCATTGTTTGATGATGTTGATGGTGCGAGGAAGAGCTGGTGCAGCGCGAAGTCAGAAATGCAGGCATTCCCCGCTTGATCAATAATGATGTTCGACGATGTCAGGTGTCCGTGTTCCAACTTCGATTTGCATTCGCTGTGCAGGAATGCCAGTCCCTTAGCTGAGTCCGACACCAGTTTAAGCCTTGTAGTCCAATCTAGTGGAGTTCTTCCGGGTCCTCGATTTCCTGCAACATTCTTCAATTCTCTGTTAGTTCGTCACTGATTCAAAGAAGAAATTGCATGGAGCTTGTGAATTATTAGATCCTCAATTCATTCTCTGACTGTAAATTTCATCATTCAGGCTTACATCTTCTTTTATTCATAATAATTCATAGGAAGAAGAAGAAGAAGAAGATGGAATGATATTCAAGTAGGTAGTGAACAAACAGAAACAGACCGTGTAAGAGAGAGTAGAGGCTTCCATTCGGGAGGTAATCGTAGACAAGCAGCAACTCTTCTTTGGAGCACAAGTAAGCTCTGAGGTTGACGATATTGGAATGTCTCAGCCTACCAATCTCTCTCAGCAACCCATCGAACTCCTTCCTCTTCCTCCTTTCCCTCGCCCGCTTCACCACGAAGACATCCCCACCGTCCATCACTACTTTGTAAGTGGTCCCTACAATCCCCTTCCCCAGCATCTCCGCCGAAGATTTCAAAAGATCATCCACTCTTAGACCCTTTTTGCACCCTTCGAAGATGACCGTCTCCTCATCCTCACGCAGGCTCCATCCGCGGTACCTTCCTTCATACCCATACCCGTGTCTCTTCTCTGGTTCTCTCCTCATTTTCTCTCCGCCAACGCCTCTCTGATAATGTCTGGTTCGTCGCTTCCAGCAGCAGTAGAAAAAAACAATCACCGCCACGACCACCGACACATCCACAACTACAATGGAAAGTACTACACGATGACTCAGCTTCTTTCCTTGTTCCTGGGAGATCTTCACTGGGACCGGATCACTCAGGATCGTTCGATTCGAGCACTTGTACGGTAACGGCTTCCCGCAGAGATTCTTGTTGTCGGCAAATGAAGAAGCTGCGAACGAGGAAAGAGATATCGGAATTTGGCCGGAAAGATTGTTGCTTGAAACGTTCAAGTCTATAACCGGCACAAAGAGCGAGGATAGTGTTCCACTGAAAGAATTGGCTTCCAGGCGAAGAGTTAGCAAGTGCGGCAAGCGGTTAAGCTCGACCATGGGAATGTGACCTGAGAGACGGTTGTGGGAGAGGTCGAGGCGGCGGAGACGATGGAGCTGGGAAATGCCAGCGGGAAAGTTACCGGAGAATTGGTTGTGGGAGAGGAAGAGAAGCTTCATGTTGGTCCAGGAGGAGAAGTTCAAGGAGGAAGAGGAGAGGGCATTGTTTTTGAGGCTGAGAAGTCTGAGGTGGGTGAGGGGAGTTAGGCTGTGGATGGGGCCGGTAAGGTTGAGATTCTGGAGGATGAGGCGGGTAACACGGCGGTTGTTTTTTCTGCAGCTGACGCCGAGCCATGAGCCGGAGCAGGGGTCTGACGAGTTGGACCAGGAGGAGAGGGAGTTGAAGTGGTCAGAAGCAGACTTGAAATCTAAAAGCGCGTCGAAATCAGGATTACAGAAGGAGAGAGAACAGAGAGACAGAAAGGAGAAGAAGAAGGAGGGCAGGAAGACTGTGAGCAGAGTCCAGAGCTTCATGGGTGCTCTCGTAAGTTGCTCTGTTCCTTGTGTGCGGGAGGTGAGGGTTTAGGTAGAGAGAAAACAAAACAAGGGAGACAGTTCTGTACTAGTTCATATAATAGAAGGAAAAGAAAAGGACAAAAAGGTAAAATGACGTTTATTAACGTTACATTAGGAATTTAGGACTTGGGAGTCTGGACAAGTGGCTAATATGCAATGCAGGCTAGCAGTAAAAATTAAATTAAAGGAAGAAAAAGGTTAAAAGAAACGATGGATAAACCGCTGGATGCAATCTGGATTGTTCGAATCGAACTGCGAGGAATTTTTCAGCGTACAGATGCATCATGCACCGTAACAGGTCGGGTTGAGAATGGACCCGATTTGATAATACCCGACCCATTTGGGGCGTCAGTGCAAGAAGTGGGGCTGATAAAAAGTGGAATATTAATGAATATAATAACTAACTCAGTCCGAGTATGGTACGAAAAAGGGATAGGGTAAATATTTCTAGAAAAGATACAAAGTTTTTTTTTTTTTTAATATTGTATTTTTCTGGTGGAGATGAAATAGCCTGATGTCGGGAAAACTTTTGACTTCTCCATGTTCAACTGCCTCGGCAAGTCTGTGTGAAGCCCGGTTGAAAATTTAGCTAACATTTTACACTGCTTCGAGTTAAGATTTTGAACCAGGTCTGTTAAGCCTAAGCCCAATTCATGAATAAGTCTACAGTTGGAATATGGAATAGAAGCTGAAAATATTCTAAGCTTACACAGGCATTATCAAAACTTGGGCAACATGATAAGATAGATATTGGGATCGATGATCATTCCGCCCCTAAAAAGTTGATTAGAAATCAATAATATCCCTGAATTTTAAGTCTTTTTTTTTAAGTTTAAAATCTCTTTAGTATTTTTCTTTCAATAACATCACCATCACCATCTCAAAAATACTAAAGTTCATATCTATCTATATAAAATATTTTAAATGCTGATTCCATGGAAGTTTAAGAATGACATATAACACAACATATTCCAAATTTATAATGTATTGACATTGCACAAAAATCTGACCCCCCCCCCCCCACAAGATTGGACACATACAAAACCTGACCCACCCTATCCTGGTACATGTCGGGATAGTTAATTAAACAATTTTAGAATCCATTTGTGGCTCATCTAGCTTGATGAAAATTATTCTTTCTTCTAAAATAAACCTACAATCAACTTTTTTTTTCTCACCTAATTTCATAATTTACAACTCCACTCAAATGGTTAATGTTAGATTTCAATAAAATGTTGGGGTGACAAGTTCTCAATTAAGAACAACCACTCAACAAAAGAAGACAAAATTCCAAAGGTAGGTTATGTCCATATCTAACCTACCCCTTTCAAGACCCAAAAATAGCTGGTAGGAATAGTGCTAGGGTAATTGTCTTTACCTTGACTAAAAGTATTACAAAGTACAAAATTTATCAAGAGCCAGCCAGGATTTTCTCATGGAGGAGGCACCATATAAATTTTCAGAGAAAAGAGGACCACTATATTAGGACATGGGCCACCTCCTATAAGGGTACTCTCAGAACTTTTTTCCCCAACATTAAAATCTATATTAATTATAATTTTGCCCCTTAAGACAAGTGATGAAACTAAAGGTTTTAACCCTATTCCAAATCAAGAGACTAGAGGTGCTCACAATTTGGTTAATCGTTGGCCTTTTTTATAAATCTTATTGGTCTTTTGGTTTTTGGAAAATCGAAAATCAAAACCAATCAATTAATCAGTTAACCAGTTCAGTTTATTTTTTGGTTTTTTTTTATTTATAATATAAATACTAAAAATATATGCAATATATTATATTATTAATAATATATAATATATAGATATTGATCTATTTGATTAATTGTTGGTTTTTAGTATTAGTTTACTGAAATCAAACTAGTATTGATGGAGGGTGATTTGACCCAACCTCCTCAGAATGTGACACGTAGACGTGACTCAACACAAATGACAGCTCAGTATAACAGTCTGGTTGCGACTAAGTAACGAGCTCGCATGACAGCTTGCTACATTATAACTCGCCACAAGATGAGCTCGCTACAGCGCGAGCTCAAAGACCCCTGATGTACTGAAAGGGAATACTCCAAGACAAGTCTATCCCAGCTCGCGAGATAGGATAACCAGGTCACTCCAATATTTAGGTAGGAGAATTGCCCCAAAGGAAACCTCAGGCAAAATCACCTTGAAATACCTCTAGGAGCTCGCTACATGGCAGCTCGTAACAGGATAGCTCGCTACTAAGCAACGCAACATTTTCATGAAGCTTCTATCTGACAAGACCGTACCCGTCAGACTGCATCACGTCCCCTGACTAACGGCGCAGTCCCTGTCAGCCTGGTAGACTGCACTCATGTCTCTCGACAGGTAGTGGTGTGTCTGTCTTTTCCGGGACATGTCACTCATCTGATTGAGTAGTACTCTGCAACGGTTACCTGCACAACCCTAACAAATAACAGCTACGACAGAAGTCCAGTGGCGGTTACGCCTGATTTGACAAGAACACCCATATTTAAGAGCCCCATGATCAAAGGGGAAAAGGTATCTTATATCTTGAGTTAATCTCGAACTTTCATTGATCTAGCACTATCTACACTCTTAGCTCTTTTTGCATTCTTTACCGCTCTCTCAAGTGTTCTAAATTAAATGAATATTTTGATTCAATTTCATTGGTTTGATTTGATTTTTGTTTTTTTTTTTCATGAACACCCCTTAAAAGATGGGTATTCTACGTTCAAAACAGATATAAATAAAATAACAATAATCTGCCATATCACAACTTAATTTAGGGCTAAAAGAGGAGTCCCCATGTTCTCCTGACCCTCAATTGATGGAAATAAATTCAACTCAGAATTCCTTTCCACGTGTTTCAAATAAAACCTTTTCTTAATGAAGAGAAATGATATATACTTGATCCACTGGCAGTTGTTCACAGGGTGTCTCGAATATGATCTCTAATATATATATTTGGGCAGAGATCAAATGGGAAATGTAGATGCAACCTTTGAATGGAGGGGTTTTGTGGAGCTTAAAGTAGGGTTTTATGGCATGGTTGAAAATTGAAATGCACCAAGGATGGGTCTTTTCTTGCATGAAGAGGGACCCGCATCCCTGACACAAATGGCCCTCTAGAAATGGAACTACATGCTGTGGAGATGATAGAGCATTGAACATGTCGGACCATATTTTTTGTAGGTCCTGGAAAGGACTCACTAGTTGACACGAGGAGCTGAAGAGGCATTTTGATCTGGTTCTTTAGCACTATGGACCCATCCCATTTTAGATATTACTTTTGGGCTATTGCAGTTATTTTTGCTGGGGTTATTTTTAACTAAGTGAACATACATCTACAAAGGGAACTTCAAGTACTAGAGGCTAAAAACATTAATTGATTCCAGATGGACCAAGTGAACAGACATCTAAATAGTGAGTTCGGGATGTTTTGGAACTTTGATTTGATTTATGTGGTTGGGAAAAAAGGGGAAGAGAAAAGCAAGGTATGGAGTTCATGATGTAGACTATAGGATTAGACACGTGGCTATCTCTGTATATGATGGATGGTCCAATCGGCTAGATGGTTCTTCCACATGGCTCGAGTAGGAGTAATTATGTAGGGAATATCCCTACCTGACCCAGGAAATCTTTTTCATATTAATTTATTATAAATCCATTCCATCATATCAACATATTTCAATACAATATTTTAAATGAATGTCCTAATTTATAAAAAGAAGTTTCTATATAAAGCTATGAAAGTCATGTAAAATTCTAAAGTTATTTCTGTGCTTACCTTTCTTGTATTTATTTGTAGATTGTCAAAGCTAGACTACCTGAGGGAAAAACTATAAAAGAAATTTGTGAAGAGAATAAATGACAATACTATTAAACTGGATAGATAAAATTGTCTTTTGGGCTTCATTTGTTTGAATGTAAAAGGGGCAGGAAATTATTAAGGGTGAAACATTTGGGCTCTGTTTTTCCATTTTTGTGATGAAAACTTTGCTATCATTGTCTAATTTTCTTTTACATAAAAACAAATTAGAATGGATGGAAAACAAAGCTTTCACTGCAAAACAATAAAAGAGAAAAAAAAAATAATAACTAAAATATTTCAACTGAAAAGGCTTAAATATCTGTCTTGGAGAGAAACAAGCTCAGCCTTGACAAATTAGGAATCCACTAATTGCCTCTTGGTGCTTTTTCTGCAAACTAATCAGAAACATACATAAGAATCTGAAGGAAAGAAGGTATGTTATAGCTATATTTGACATCTTTTTTCTGATTGATACACATAACAGAGAAAGTAAAAAACATGTAATCAAAAAAACATAAGAAAATTTTCAGAACAAACTTTAGGTTGGAATGCAAATATAGATACAAGAGGAAAGAAAATGTAGTTATGACCACACTACTGTAACCTTTGTTTGGTTGCCAAGAGACAGTGAAAGAATAGCAAAAATTGAAGGAAAATCTCTATTTTCTTAAGGGTATATAATTGCCAAGAAAAGCTTTAGTAAAACAAGCAGTTACCAGGTCCCATCTGCTACCCCACTTTGCGGTTGCAATTTGCACTAAATATTGCAGTTTCAGATAATTTTACAGGAAAAATAACTACTATTTAAAAGACGACTTTTGGAATTAAGAATATACTGTAGTGGGTCCCTGTCAGTTTATTTAATTGGCCAATCAAACGCTTATTTTGGGATTTTCTTAAGAAAAATTCAAAAATTTCTTTCATTCTGTCATAACAAAACAAGCTATAGGAAGAGAACTGAATTTGCCTTTGCTTGATAACATAACAGCCTCCCAGTAAGGTGATGGAAACAACCTTGGAATCGTTGAAGCACCTCTTCAAAGTTGAAACATCAACCTCACCAATGACCAGACGCCATTTGCAGGCTCTCTAATCATCAAATGTTTATTAGTCTGGTATTATTGTCTTCAATTTTGGCACTTGGTAATTGATTGATGATGAGACTAATTTGCAGTATATATGTATATATATTAAACTGGTTCATGGCCGGGCCAGGCCGGGTTTTACTCTTCATTAACAGATTTTTTTAAGGCCCAATCCCGAGCCCGGCCCTCAAGTGAGAGTAGGGCCCATTCAAAACTAACTGGCCCATCTGGCCTAGAAAGTTAATGCTAATTTTTCTCTCAATCCCGAACCTGCCCAAATATAAATATAACGTATATATTATAACTATATTATATTTATAGTTTAAATATAAATGTACCCTAGTGAATAGTGATCATTTGTTTTTCTGTAAAATTCTAAATACAAAAAATTAAACAAAGAAAAAAAAAAAGCAAAAGAAAAGGGGGTAAACTAAACAGACTTCCCCAGCTTGTGTGGCAGCGGTTCATAGTAGCTGAACTGAAAAACCTATTGATTTGTCTTTTAGTAGATCAGTCATTAATTAGGGTTTTTTTTCGTTTATTTTATTTCACTTTATCTTTTGTTTGATAGTTAAAAGTCATGAAGTAGGTTGAGAGGTCTGTCCTTGATGGCTCTGAATGTCATGTTGGGTTGGTTGATTACTATATCCCAAAATATTTCATCATACCCCTACCTTGGAGGCAAGGGCGTCCTCGATGTTCGGCTGTCATGTACTACAGTTATTGTACAAGGGTCCCATTGGCACTCAAGAGGGGCCCAGGGTGTTCAAGAGAATGTGAGGAATGAATCCCCATAAAATGTCGTTCTCCCCATTCTTCACAAGACCATAAGAAGCCCAAACAAAAAAAAAAAAAAAAAAATAATAATAATAATAATAATAATAATTGCCTGATTCTGTGATTCATCTCTCCCCCTTAGGTTTGGTGTTCCCTCATCCTCAGCTAGCCCTGGGAAATAGGAAACAAAAACAACGCGAACAGAACCAAACAGTGCTCTATTAAGGGTGGGGCTCCGCAACTGTTATTAATCACGGGTCGGCCCCTAACAGCATAAGAGTATTGCAGCTTCCAATCCTTGACATTGACTTCGTAACAATACTTAAAATAAACCGGTGTGGAGTAACAGCGGCTTCAGCTTTGCCCACGCGCCCTACTCCAACCAAATAAAAAACAACATTCATCATCTTCAAGCAAATTACATTTAGATTCATTATGTTCCAATTTCCCTCCCTTGTTTTTGAATTTCAGGAGAACAGGAATGCATGTCATTCAACTAAAACAATATAAACAAAATTTTGATGTTATTGCATTCATGCTTTTTCGCAACCAATGTTGTTTCTTCCTCTTTCACTTCTCTTCTCTGTTTCTCAGATTTATCATGATGTTAAAAGTCCAATACACTTGAATTAAGAGACCAACTTTTCTTTTCTATCAGCAGTCAAAACCTTACTTCACACATTACTTCCCCTCTTACACTCGCGGATCCAGACATTTGCAACTCAGATAAATTACAGTTAAAAGGGGAAAAAATTCCAGAGAATGCCCAAGCTTAACATCCTGAATTGATTCATGGCCTGGCCCCCTTCAGTAATCCATATCATCCATTACCGGCATACGATTTGGCACTGAGCTACTTGCATCTGGATGGTCCACAACTGCTGCCTCACTTGTTGTCAATAGTAAAGATACACTGCAATTCAAAAATAAAGATTTTTCAAGTATAGTGAAGGATTATAGATCTGTAAGAATACCTACATAAATAGATTTTAATGTTCACCTGGCAGCATCCACTAAGGCAGTTCTGACGACCTTGAGAGGATCTATAATTCCAGCCTTCACCATGTCAACATACTCACCTGATTCAGCACAGGAAACACCCATTGCACCAAGGTTAGCATTGTATCAATTATAATAGTGTCAATAAGCATAGCAAATAAACATTCCAACTTGTGTCCATGCATATTAAAATTACAACGAAAAAGGACCAAACCTCTAGCTGCGTCATAGCCCAGATTAAAATCTTCTTGTTCCAATAGTTTGCCAAGAACCACCGAACCATCAACACCAGCATTTGAAGCTATTGTGAATGTAGGTGCCTACAGCAAACCAGCCCTCCATTTTTAGAAACAATTTATAGATAACCATTGAAAATGACAGATATCAGAAAGGCAGCAGACCTTCACTGCATCCTGAATTATTTGGATTCCCCGTTTTTTGTCACTGTTTGAAGTTTCAAGGTTCTCCAGTGCTTTTGAAGCATACAAGAGTGCCACACCTCCACCTGTCAAAAACAATCAAGATCTGCTTGTGAATAAAGAAACATGTTTATCCATTGCATAACCATTATAATTCTACCTGGCACAATGCCCTCTTCAACAGCTGCCCGTGTAGCATTTAATGCATCCGTAACCCTATCTTTTCTTTCTCCAACCTCTGCCTCACTAGCCCCTCCTACCTGGAAAACATGGGAAAGTTTTAATATAAGCACCTAAATATTAGCCAATGCAGATTGCAGTAAGGGATAGATATAAACCTTGAAAACAGCAACACCTCCAGATAACTTAGACAACCGCTCCTGTGCCTTCTCCTTGTCAAACATGGCAGTGCTTTTCTCTATGGATGTCCTAAGCTGTTAACCATACTCGTATCAGTATTTGTCATTCTCAGCACTACTGCTTTGTTATTTATGGGTGTTTGCATGATTAAATAAACATATTCCTCTTAGCATTCGGGTTGAATAACATCATATTTACTTATTCTTCTTTTCCATTGTGCTACGCAAACTTGGAGAGATTGGGGAGGGTAAAGGCAGGATTTGATACCAGGTCAGTGGGTGGAGACAACATCCACCAACTGTATTTCAGTTTATGGAATTTGGACACCATAGATGAAACTGCACATCCTCAGTTTTCCACTTTATAGGTGGTCTTGAGGGAAGCAGAAATGGAATTATCCGACATTGATTTTTTTTTTATCAATAACTGTGAATTATTAGAATTATTAATATGAAAGGTTACAGAGCAAGGGAGCTAAACAGTCTTAGCTCCCAGCAACAACCATTGAACACCAAAAAAACGATTACAATACAGCCCAAAATATAGAATTTCTGTTCACCCCTTGTCTAGCTAGACCATCTGCCAATGAGTTCGTACTTCTTTTAATGAGGTGTTCTGTTTCTTGGGGAGGGGGTGCAGATCAACAAGGAAAATGTGGAAATCAGGAATCTCTCCACTGTTCTCTCTTGATGTGCAACCTTTTTTCCAGAAATCAGAGGGGAATATCAATACTAAAGGTAACTTCAGTAACAGCCAAAATGATTTTCTGTCACGGTACATCAATTTCATCATTTCATGTCACACGTAAAATTAGACTGCAGCAAGAACTCCTAAAGGGAATAATGAACATATTAAGTTGTTAAGAATTAGGCATGCAATTCAGGTACACGATAAGTGATAACACAGGTCTCACAACAAACAATAAACATTGGGCTATGATTTCCATCAACACAAGCAATTTCCTTGATAAATAAAGAACAAAATGAGCTAAAAATGAGGGGCCACTGCTTGGTATGGTGGTAAAATCTCAGGCTGACAAGTATGAGAATGCAGGTTTCACAAGTCTGAGAGTTGTCAATCTGCAAAAATGCTGGAGGTTAGGTCCATATCCAATCTACCCCTCCCAAGGCCCCAGATAGACAGGACAACATCGGGTAATGGCCTTAACACAGATTAGAAATAGAACACAGTAGGACAAAGAATTACCAAGTGAACTTAATTATCTTCGTATTTTCTTTTTCATTTATACTGTAGTCTTACATAAAAATAGAAAAGATCTTAATATTAAAAACATGCATGTACCCTAAGAAGGGTAACATGCTTATTGTACATATAACTCTACAGGTTAACCAAACCACTGAAAATGTATTAAAATCTAGCCAAATGTCACATTAGTCACCATAAATGTTGGGCATAATCACTGATAAACAGTTGAAGTTTTATACTTTTATTCAATTTTCTGCTCTTCACTTAGGCACCAGATAAAAAAACAAAAGCACAAAATTTTGGTTGATGAAGTGATTACCTGCTCACATCTTTCTTCAATCAGTTTCTTGTCACCACCACCATGTAGAATAATGGTGTCATCAATAGATATTGTGACCTGTTAGAAATAAAAATAAGTTGACTCCCATAGAAGGTTAATGCAAGCAGAAATGTATATTACATACCCTTTTAGCAGTCCCAAGCATTTCAACTTGGGCTTTATCAAGACTCAAACCACAATCTTCAGAGATAACCTGCATATATGTATATTGAATATTACATTATATCCCTTCAGCAAATCTACAACAAAAACACTAAGGTAGCTTATTGCATCTAACCTCTCCTCCAGTAAGAATGGCAAGATCTTCCAAATTTGCTCTCCTGTTTTCTCCAAAACCAGGGGCTTTGATGGCACAAACCTACAGTCAATGAAGAAAACACCAAAATTTTCTCTGGTGAGTTGTGAAAGCCGATAATTTAAAGATATGAACTGAGCTTGACACAGAACAGAGACAAAAGCATGAAATCATGCATGCTTGAAAAAAGAATGTCATTCTTAGCAGCAGTATGCCCCGTGGAAATCACATAATCTACAATAAAAGATTATTTGAGAAAGACAAAAAAAAAAAGCATCAATCACTAAAATACTGAACCCCATCACTACAAGGTACATACTGGAAGTTTTGCACCACCCAACCTGGAAATAAAATACAACAGAGAGCTGGAAAACAATCAATTACCTTAACTCCAGCACGGTGTTTGTTTAATACAAGCATTGCCAGTGCATCACCTTCAACATCTTCAGCCACAACCAGAAGGGCTCTGTTCTTCTGTAATAGAAATATTGATCATGAGAAAAAAGAGATTATTACTTAACTTTTAAAAGAAGTTCCTCAATCACAATTGCACAAGGTAGAATAAGATAAATGCTCTCAGGGAAAATAATCCATCATGAAGAGAGGCCATTACCCTCACAGCTAACTCCAATATTCTCACGAGTGAGTTCATGTCTGAAATTTTCTTGTCATGAATGAGAATCAGAGGATTTTCCAGTTCCTGCCTACAAATGAATCACAATATTCAAACATGTTAAACCCTCTGACCACGCATATTTGTGCAGTCACAAAATGTGATTATCACCAGAAGTAAAAAGTGAAAAAAGAAAGCATTTAAACCTTAGATCTCAGCTGCATCCTCCAAGCAAAAATAATTAAAGAAAAAAATGCAACTGGTCCACTCCTCCTTCCCAACACCTTAGATGGGGGGTTGGGATTGGGTAATGGGTAAGTAAATCTTGGATTGTGTTGGGTTTGGGAATCTATTAAATTTCAATGGTCAATGGAACTGAACCCAATATAGTTGAAATTCTTCAAACTGGGCATCCAACTTGCACCCTTTATGGCCCTTACTATATCAGCTGCATCCTTCTTTCAGAGGAATTTAAAAAATTACATAGTAAAAAATATGATGGTTCTATTGCTTTGCATAGTCTTTTACAACTCAGCAATTTGAAAGTTTCTAATAAAACCAAATAGAAACTTTTATAGTTGATAATTTAGAGTTTGAAGTAAAACATTGTATACAACCACAAAAAATTGATCTTTACTTACACATTTCTGAGTCTTCTCGTTAGTAATAAAATAAGGAGATATATATCCCCTAGCTAGCTTCATCCCTTCTACAACTTCCAATTCATTATCCAAAGTATTTCCATCCTGCAAAATTTACAAATTCAGACAAATTGCATCTTAGTATCAAATTGTACAAACTCCATTTGATTAGAAATAAAAATAAGTGAATATGTGTGCTTACAGCAACAGTGATGGCACCTTCCTTCCCAACTTTCTCCATCGCTCTGGCTATCAATTCCCCAATATCGCGTTCACCATTTGCAGAGATAGTTGCCACCTGTTTTGAGATATGATCAATCAGTGCAGCGAATATGCAAGTGTAAAAACCAAATAGAGGCATATGAATAACAAACAAATTCCCCTAGAATGCAGCATTAATACAAAGTAAAAAGAGAGAAAGGTTGGAAATGGAAAATAAAAGCATTGAAGATGATAAATAACAGTAAATAAGCTTTAAATTTATTTACAAGCTTTAGTACCTGGGCAATTTCTTCTGGTGTGCATATCATCAATGCTCTGCTTTTCAAGTGAGATATGACAGCATCTACTGCCATATTAATACCATGGCGCAGATCCATTACATTTGAACCAGCTGCCACTGACTTACAGCCTTCAGTAAGTATCGCCTGAGTGAGGACTGTTGCACAAGTGGTACCTGTAGCCAATAGGGGGAATATCTTCCATGATTAGATACTTCTACATAGGGATGCATCATATAAAGATCAGATATTCATTAATAATCACAAGATCAGATGCTGATATCAGTATCATAACTTCATAAGCTCTTATTCTATGCATCAAACAATAAATTGAAATGCAGCAATAGCTATGGGTGGACACGAGTCTAACTATTCGCCATCCATTCAATCTCAGCTCACAAAAAGTTTGATTTAACTTAGTACAAATTGAGCTTTGAACTGAACTTGAGGCCAATATATAGGCTGAATTGCTAATTGAGACAAGCACAAATAGTAAGAAGCTCAGCTTGTGAAGCCCACGAGCCTAATCAAGCTTATATATAATATTTTTAACTTTTCATATGTATAATAAGAAATAAATTATATACATAATTTTTAAGTTTTTATATGAAGCCTGGCTCACTGTTGAGGTCGAGCCAACCCAAGGTCAAACATGAGCTTTTGAGTCGAGCTGAACTTGAGGTAGTATTTCTAGCTTGAGTCAAGCTCAAGCCCTAATTTGAGTCTTCTGCTTTTCTGTCGAACTGAAATAATAAATTCAGCTCAGCTCAGCTCATATCCACCCCTAGCAATAGCCATTGTTGATGACATTGTCAGGGGATGGCAATATGTGGCTTCATCAACTTCAGTAGACACAATTCATGCCTTTAGGATCCCCCTCAACAAGGCAGCATAAAACTCAATCCTGATTGATGTAACTTAGGGAACCTGGGGAGAGGAGATCAGGGATTGAAAAAGTATTCAAATTTAACATAGGAGAAATCTTGATCATTTACACTGGTCCCATTGGCACAGGATACTCTGGATATGCAGAGCTGCTCTCCCTTCTTCAAGAGCTGAGATTACCCAAGTCTCTGGACTAGGAAAGGCTGATTGTAGAGTGACATTCACAGGTTGTTATAGATGGACAAATGGGCAATCAAAGAGATTTATTGCTATACTTGCATGCACCATGAGAGACCAAATATTTGGCATCTAATATGAAGACCTTGTTCAGATGGTGCCCAAATCAGTAAACTCCATAATTGATTCCTTAGTAAGAGAAGCCAATCAGCCAATAGAGGACTCTCATAGTCCATGATGTGTAACATTGGGACTCTCATAGTCTTATAATCCTACTTTTGTTAGCTCTTTCCATTTTATTCTGATTTTACTACATCACTAAAATTCTGGCTCATCCCAAGTCCCAACTAGACACAGCTGGAAGCATGATGTGGACGCGTATTGGGAGCAGCAGCAGCAATGATCCGGTGTTCTCATCCTATCCAATTCGGCAGCAACAGTCTTATCCATTCAGTAGATTAGATTAGACTATCTTGTTATCTTATCTTATTAAGTTAGTAGATTAGATTATCTTATCTTATTAGATTAGGATTAAGAGAGACTTATCTTATCTTATCAGTC
The DNA here is from genome assembly GCF_056320005.1 of Nelumbo lutea. NCBI lineage: Eukaryota > Viridiplantae > Streptophyta > Magnoliopsida > Proteales > Nelumbonaceae > Nelumbo > Nelumbo lutea. The sequence goes on from NC_142689.1 coordinate 4,534,659, forward strand.
TTATCTTATCAATATAGAGTTGGAGGTCTCCCTATTCAGCAAGGAGTCTCCCTAAGAGCAGGACTCTTGTAATCTCCTATTTAAGGAGCCACTGTTATTGAATAAAGGCATCCAGAATTTCAGTCAAAGAGAATAGTAAAGGAGAGTTAGGGTGATCTCTTGGACAAATCACCCCTTAGGTCGCCACGATAGGGTCTGCACGAAAAGGGAGGGGCAAGGGGAAACTCGAGGTTCTCCCCGTGGATCAACTCGTGACGAGATCCTATGCCCGGGCCCATAACAAAGCATGAACCCTCTTCTGACATTCTGCTCTACTAAAGGCAAGTAAAACATTGAGAAAGTTAGCATGCATGACCTAATTAAACGTATTATCTATAACTAGAGCATCTATTTGCAATTCCCATAAGGTAACCCTATTCTAGTTGAAAATTTTTCAGTAAGTGACTAGAAGGAATAGTAAAAGCATGAACTCTTGTTGTATAAGGCAAGGTTGTATTGGTATTTTTTTAGGTTTTATTTTTTTTTTCGAAACTGGTTCAGAGGGGCCGGTTTAAGGCCCGGCTACCCTCTGAACCAGTGTCTGACCCAATACAACCCCTGGAAGGGTGTATCAGGAATCCATCGGCATGATACATATCAGACGATACGTATCGATACTTTGAACCTTGGTATGAGGTCCAAAAGCACAAATAGAGTAAATTCAACCCCTTCATGTTACAAAACAGGAAGGGGTGGATTAATTGGTAAAATTGGAACAGGTTAACCATAGAGACAAGAAATAACATTAAGAAGTTACCATCTCCCGCAGTGGCATTAGTGGCTTTGGCAACCTGCTTTACAAGGTCTGCACCAACATTTTTAGCTTTTTCCTTGAATTTGATGCTTTTGGCAACAGTGACACCATCCTTCGTTACCTTGGGACCTCCATGACTTTTCTCAATGATCACATTACGGCCCTAGATAGAATGGAAGGAAAGAAGACAGCAGGCAGTAGAAAAATATCAGCAACTTCATTCTAGCCTGAAGGCTTTCATTTGCCTTTATAACACACAATCATGTATCACTTGGACTCTAGAACATTTCTCAGATGTGTTAGGATATTATGTAATAATAGGCCTCAGTCCTCAAGAGAAATTAATTATATCAATAAGAATCCTGCTTGAACCTAGAAGACGAAATTTCCTGCCCAAAAAAATTGTTTCTTCTAATTTTCCTTCCAAATATTCACAGTAAAGCATCTTCAACTGTTTTCCAGCCCCACAAGTGGAACCTATTTCTATATGTGGACATAGCAACTATGCAACTTCTGCGAATGCTGTAGATCTTCCCCAAAATGGCATATGGTTGATGACAGATTACAAAGAACAACTGTAGATCCTAGAATAGGATATTTTTTACCAGTATCCTAGAATAGGATATTCCATATCAAACTATCTATAATGATCTCTCTAAATTCTCAAAAACATTCACCAATGCTTCTTGAAAATTAGCTAGTTTTGTTGCTTGCCGAAGGCCACTCAGAAAGAAAAAAGGAAAAAAAAAAAAAAAAAAAGAAAGGGAGGAAGAAAAACGTTACCTTTGGCCCCATTGTAACTTTTACTGCTTCAGCAAGCTCAGCAACACCCTGTAGCATGGCCGCCCGAGCGCCAATCCCAAAGTTGATCTCCTTCGCAGCATAGTTTCTGCTAAGGAGAACTATACTATATACCTTTACACGATAGATTATTAACAAGAAAGTCATACTCAAATAGACATAAACTAGATAATCCTCCCCATTAAAGTAGAAACATTAATGAAAAAGAGGATAAAAAAAAATATGCATATGAAAATGACCGGACGCAACAACATTGAGCACGCCAGAACCCAAATTTTGCATTGATGTGAAGACATGATAGTTGATCATCAGATCAATGCAATTTTTTTTACTATTAATTGAATGTAGATGGTTCCTCCAAGTAGTAGCTCAGCATCAATCCACATTGAAGGGAAAATCCAAAAAATAAATAATAACAACCAAAGGTGGTGACAAAGTGATAAAGTACCAGTTTCTTCGAAGTAGACGACCTGTGGGAAAACATGAAATTTGAGTAATAAAAATTTTAAAAATATCCAAACGAAATATACACGAAATGAAACGGCGGTGGAGATGAATTACAGAAAAAAGTAGAAGTTTTGGTGACCTCAAACGACGCATACACACCTGATCGAAGAGGCTACGCTTGCAGCTACTCGATACATGGCGGGAAGAGGAGAGAGAGAGAGAGAGAGATTTTGGTTGAGATGGTTAGGGTTTTAGGTTTCGCCGGTTATTCGGTGAGATTTTTACAGGGTTTTGGAGGTAAACCACATATAATGCTTGTACACCAGACTACATGCAGCTCTCGGATTCTCCTTGGTTTCCAACTTTCCACTTCCACGGTTCCACCTTATTATGGGAGATTGTTCCTAATGTGCAGCTGGATGAACCAACAAAGTGATGTAGTCAACAGATGTGGACTCTAATGTGCTTCATAATATATAATTTACAAATCTATACTATATATAAAAGTGAGAATGTATTGTGTAAGTTTGTTTGGAATAAAATTATCCATTATTTATTTGCTTGTGAAAGGGTATAAAAGCTTTAATGTTAGTTTTAATGACTATTAAAATGTTTATATTTGTGTATTTAATCCATGTCTAATTGAAAGGGTTGAAAATGTAACTTAAATTGTTAATTTCCACCTCATTTAATCTCCTCTAATTAAATCTTATACTTAAGGTATTAAATCCCATTTTCTCTTATTAAATCCTATATTTTTAAGTTATTTTTCACTAATAAACGCTACTAATTAGATCTATGTCAATATTTTTGTCAGCATAAATCCATGTATTTTAAAATTGACTCCAAAACAAAACCATTCTTTATCCAAGTGGTGGTTAAGCAATTCAACATCCAAATTAAATTGATTAATATATGAAGACATAATCATGTAATAAATTTTTTAAATAAAAATAAATTTAGAAAATTACAAAAATTATGGAAAAAGTAGACACATTTACATAATCAAATTAAAAAATAAGTGTAATAAACAACAATTTTTTTTATTGATAATGAAAATGAAATACATAATTTAGGACTAGCCAAAAATGAAATACAAAAATTAATAATAAATAGTTTAACTTTTGGGTTAAATGTATTAAAATTTAACATCATAAATAAATAATAAAAATTAATAAAATATAAAAATACAAAAATAAAAAAAATGCATACAACTTGCAAAAAAACATTCAAACACATGTATAATATCATATATTTATCTTATTAAACAAAAAGTAAGTGTAAAATATCAGAATTAGTTTTACACACAAAAGTACAAAAAAAATATAGTAAAATTTGAGGATATCCATAATTCTATATTTAGACTACTATAAAAAATATAAATAAGATTGTGGAATTTTATTTTAATTAAAGTATTCATTTTTTAATTTGATCCCTATTTAATTGTGAGGTTTAAATTGTAATTTGAACTACTACTTTTCATCACATTCAATTCACTATATTTAAATCTTACATTTTTTTGATAAATGAACCAAGAATCAAAGTATCAACATATATCAGCCTGTATCGATTGATACTTATCATGCCAATGACTTCCCGATACGCCCCTACAGGGGTTGTATTAGGTCAAACCATGGTTTAAAGGGTAGTCGGGACTTTAACGGACACCTCTGAACCGATTTTGAAAAAATAAATAAAGCATAAAAAAGAGCACCGATACAGGCCAATACACCGTTAGTTTGAACCTTGAAATGGACAAAAAAATATACATAAAAAAAAAAAAAAAAAACATTACAAAATGAAGAATCTAGCCAAGCATTAGGGGTGCAAATGGATCATATCATGATCCAATCCGATCCTTTTTGTTGAATTCGGTTATCCCATGTCCGAATCTTCTTATTTAAATTGTTATATTTTAATATTTTATTATTTTTTAAATTAAATTGGAATGGATCATATCCAAATATTTGACTTCCTCATTGAATTCATATTCAAATCCATGTCTATGAGATGTGATTAGATCTTTTGTTAATAGTATTGGATCAAATTCGAATATACCCTAATTCAAATTCGATCCAATCAGTTTGCATCCCCACCAAGCAGGTAGGTTTGTCAATGATACTTGAAACTTCACAATTCAATCCGATTATTTCATATTTGGATAAAGTATTTATATAGTCATATTTAAATTTTGTTCAGATTAATAATAAAAATAAATAAAAAAATACATAAAATTTTATATAAAATTTTGGATATATTATTACTATCATCATACCATTAAAAGATTCATAAAATTACCCTATACTATTAAGTGCAAGTGCAGCAACTTCACAAGTTTCTCAGCCTTTTACCAAAACCTCTTTACCTAAACTGACTGGACTGAACTAACAGAGGTCCTCTTTACGTAGGCCTGTTAATGTTTATGCAACTCTTAGATATGAATTAGACCCCAGAAGTTTCTGCCTGTTGCCTTTGGGTAGGCCTGTTAATGTTTATGCAACTCTTAGATATTAATTAGACCCCACAAGCAATTGCGATGAACTCGATCAGCACTAATTACAACATTAGTATATTTCATCCGTCCTTGTTCCAGGTGGAAATAATGTTCATCTGCATTTTGGCTGAAAAAGAAGGCAAGTTGAGTGATCGGCCATGCATGTTCTTTTCAACCTTCTCCTTGAACTCAATCACCATTTCATCGGTCCTTCATTTCTTAGCTGTGCTGTGCTGTGCTTTGACCGGCCCATAGAACATGTGGTTTGTACTGAGGATCAGTAATCAAGTATTCTCCTTTCTGATCATGGACAGATTATAATTATATGCCATGTTTAATAGCTTAGTTGGTCTTTTCCGTCTCTTTCTTTTTCTCCTCCGCTTTGGTTGAAGTCACAGGATCGATGCTTATGATGATGCTCAAGCATGAGAAGCAACTTGTTGGGGGACCATACAAATAAAAAAGTTAGTATTGAAGTTGGTTAATTTACTCTTATCAAACTTTGTTCTACTACTGCCAATGCCAACAAAAAGGGCTGCAACCAAATTAGTCAGGTTGGATTGACCTAGGCCCTAGGGCTGAAGTACGTCCACGTTCCGGTTTGGATTGAAGTCCCACATGGAATTCACTCATTGTGACTTTGTGGGACCGTTGCACAACGCATATCATTTGACAAAAGGGAAAAAGGGTATTATGGTCAATGCAGAAGGCAACAGGTGGCGTTTCGGACTTTTCACGCCGGTATTGCTTTCAGTTTGGTGGCAATTGGCAAAACAAAAAAGGAATGGGATTCTTCTATTCGTGAATCGTGATGTTGCCAAAACTCAAAAGTTCTGGATTAAATGGAGACATTGAGCTCCACTTAAAAAGTTAAGACTTGCTCTCAATCCTAGAGAGAGAGAAAAAGAACAGCTAACAGCAAGCAATTAGCATGTTTTTTTTTTTTTTTCTTTTGTCCTAGCCAGGTGGGACCTATTAATAAATGGTGTATCTTCATCATTCCTTTAATTTATTAATCAGTGTTTTTTTTTGAAAAATAAACTAATATTATTTAGCAAAAGATATTGTAAATAAACTGGTCCAACCAGATAAATGGGTTAGCCCACCAACTTCTATCAACAACAAAAGATTTTGCCCTTTGAGCCAAATTAAGTATGGACAGCCACCGTAGCTTCTCTACTTGATAGAGTGATCTTAATTGAATTAAAAGTTCTCCATTTTAACTGCAACTTTTTGCAACATCACTCTAGTAAAAAGTGGTATATTTTATGTTTTTCTTATACTATATTATTTAATCTTTTGGAAAAAGTAGGAAAATACACGATGCAGAATTCTGAATTACAATTAGCGCTCTTTCCCAATAAACCACATCCTACCCGTGAATTTGACATCAATTATGCATTCCCCCTATACTTTGAGCCTAATAAATTCTGATATTAGCTGATTGGTTGATTGATCGGAATGGATGAATGTAGAATATATAGAGTTGGATCTGGAAGATAAAGGCAGATAATCGTAAGTCTCTTGTCGGATAGTTGGTAAATGTATAATTAAGCGCTTGAGGTTTGGCGAGGACTCGGGAGTACTTATGACGTACCCTACTAAATACTAATGCAGCAGCTCTTGTCCTGTTGGCCTCTTCTTCAGTCTTTTGGTCTTCCCTTCTTTTTTCTTTCTTTTTGGTATAATTCAGACTTAACCACGTGATCTTAGATCTTACAAAGTTGAACCAAGCTGTAAGACAGAATCTCCACCTTCCATAGTTCATTAAACTTCTCAAGGGTTGAAAGCTAACACGCGTGGTTGATATTATCAATACGTGCAATACCCAAAGTCGCATATGGTGCAATTTACTGATCTAGAGGGGGCAATACTCAAGATTTGAACCAGACATTGAATAAGAAGAGTATTAACCTTTGTATTTAGGGGCTTTTTTTTTTTTTTTAAAATAAAAGTTGACCGGCTATCCTAGATAAATGTGAATTCCACACGTTAAAACAACTTTGTCCTAGATATCACATGATTATCCCTTAATTAAATTAGCCAGCTGATAAAATTATCATTAAATAATTTTTTTACTTGAAAAAAACACAGATAAATGCACTTATATATCTGGATAAATAATTGCGCCAAAAATAAGAAAGGTTCTATTTGGCTCCATCCTACAAGTACATAGTTCTGGTAGATGTTCATGGCCATTTCACTTAACTTTCAACAAAACAAGAAGCGTGGCTGAATCGTCCACTGTGAAAAAGCGAAGTACATACTTTCAAGTTTGGTGGACCCTCCCCTATTATCTTAATTGGTTGGTGTCTACTCACCAAAGTCTACTCACACAAAATAAAACTAAAAACTCACAGCAAGCCAACTAATAACATTCAAAAGCGGGACCAATCCATTCAACTTTGATAGATACAAAATCATAAGATGCCGGGTGTAAGTGGATGTCGATCCTCCTCCTAAGAAGTAAGACCTACACAATACACACATAACATATTGAACCCTCTAGCTCTCCCTGCAAAACTCAATTCAATCCATCGAGTTCCAACTTGCTGTTGCAGACCTTTACTTCACTCATTTTGATAATTAGTACGGTGGTGGGATCTCTCTCTCTCCCTCTCATCTTATCAAGTTATGAATAAACCATCCACGTTTCTGAGTCCTGACTTTTTAGATCGCCCCTGTCAGACAAATGTAGCCCCTCTGACCTCTGACCTCTGACCTCTGAAGTCTGAACTGGCCAGTGTTCGTTTCGTACCCTAGCCCAAAATAAAAAGGGAAATTGTTCGAGAACTCGTTCCTTCCTGCTTTTGCTGGGCAGAGAGGCCAGAACTGGTCCAGCTCCACCATGAACGTGGGGTTTGTATGGCGCGGTAAAGTTCAGTACACAGTCCCATTTCCATTATTTCCCATAAAAAGTATAAAATAAACCCCACCGACACACAAACCCAATGAACACGTTCCTTCTACCAACCCAGAAATCCCAATCGTCGAAAACAGTTTTCCCACGAAGAGAGAAAGAAAAGCATTGATCCAACCCATCAAAATAGTAAGATGGAAAAGAGAATGAAAGTTAAAACAAAAAAGAGTGTTCACTGTAATTGAAAATTTTCAGGAATCACAAGGCACTTTTACAGTTAGAACATCCCAAAGAAATGAAGAAATAAATTTTTCTAATAATATTTATATATTAATCTTTCTTTTCTTTTTCTTCTCGCTCTTTCTAAGTCCTAATTTCCTAACAAATTCATCCCACAAACCCTCCATTTACAAACCAACATAGCTGAAATTTAGAATGAAAATCACTTGGGTTCAAATTTAACAGAGAAACTAAACAATTAAGTAAAGAGGAAAAAGAAAATAAAGAAGAAGAATGAAACCAAGACCATACTCAGAAACTCCATTTCCAGATCTTGAACCGAAGATCGACCTTACATTTCGGATTAGACGACGGAGACACAGAGGACGGAGTCTTGCCTATAGGAACGGGGACATCAATCCCGTCGCATATGACCCTAACTCCAACTTTCTTAGTCTTGAGACTCCCCATCTTCACCTTCACCTTCGTGTCCATCTGAATCTCCAAAGGTAACCCGTTCTTCCTCTTCAGATCTGACTTGAGAGAATTAATGGACTCGGCGTCCAGATCTCCACCGCCACTCGAGATCGAAGCCGTCAGCTTAGTGGTGTTCTTGGTGCCATGAGTGAAGGACGGGAACGATCCGTTTCCTATATCCACGCCGTTGGAGTTCACGGTCACGGTGATGGGATCGTAGAAGAAGACTATATTCTTGTTGGGGTTTCGAGCTGAGATCGCGAGATCGAGCTGAGAATTGAGGTGTGTAGTGGAGTCCTTAGTGGTGGTGACGTTGAACCGGGAGATCCTCAGCGTGGAGACAGAGAAAGTGGGGCGCTGAGGGTGATAGAGAAGATAGAGAACTCCGGCGGCAATGGCGGCGAGGAAGACAAGAGCGATGAGGAGGAGCGTACTCCAGAGGCAGCAGAGACAGCAGCAGCTACGGCGGTGTCGGCGGGACCGGGGGGGCTGAGGCCGGTAAGCAGGGCGGGTGGCGCCGTAGAGTTGAGCTTTGGTGGCGGGGAAAGATGGGTTGCCGTTTACATTGAGTGTTTGTTGGGGGTTGGAGTTTGGCTTCGAAGAAGGGTAGATTCTGTCTGTCATCTTGTATTCCTCAGAGCTCAGACGGTTTGGTTTATTATTCTCTCTCTCTCTCTTCCTTCAATATTGTTTGAGCCCGAGGGTGATTAGCTGGGATGAGACGTAAGGACTAGAGAGACAGAGAGAGACGTATATTGTAAGGGGAGAGAGAAAAGAAGGCACCGCCACCATCCCAGCATCCACCACACAAGCACCAGACACCCACACCCACGCTCAGCGCCAGCAAGAGAAAGATGTTTCTAGTCCACCTACTAATGTTTCAGATTATCTGGCTTTTGGAATCTCCCTGTTCATTTTCCTTTCTTGCTTGAAAAAAAAAGCCTCGCATTAGACGCGGTTGGTACACGTGTGAGGGGGTCAACTAATTTTCGTTTATTTAGTCACTAGTCATAACGATACATCAATTGAACTATAGGATCATGGGTGATATGGGATGGTCTCCCGGCTTCTTAGCCGGTTCGGTCGGACAAAACTAGGGTTTGGAAGCAATGCCGTTTTTAACACCATTACATCAGCTTTACATTCGAAATCATTTTCATAAATAAAGTAGTTAAGTATATGCGCTGCATGTAATTGTTTGAATTTTAGATACATTATAGATAAGATAATAATTGAAAATTAACACAACTAATAAATTGTAATAGAAATTTCAAATAACAATAATAGTTATTGATGAGGGCATATTTGGCCCTCCAGTGAAATTCTGACACGTGGTACCTCGTGATAACTAGGAAAACACCCAGCCAACAAATTTACGAAGTTGGTGACCCACCCAGGCACTAGTCTAGTCGGCCTAACGCGACCTGCGCGCGGCCTGACGCGCCTGCGTGACCTGCGCGCGGCACACGCGACCTACGCGGCGCGCGCGCGGCCTGCGCGAACTGCGCACGACCTGCACGAGCTGCGTGCGGCGTGCGGCCTGTGCAACCTAGCCGACCTGGACCAGCCTAGCGCATGATCCGGCCAAGGCGCCCACCGACTGACACAGGCGCCAGCTTGACGACCTGGTCTAGACACTGACTCGCCAACTGACACAGGCGCCGACCTGACGACCTGGCCTAGACATTGACCCGCCAACTGACGCAGGCACCCCTCTGACAACCCGGCCCAGGCGCCGACCTGGCCGCCTGACACAAGCGCCAGCCTGACGACCTCGAGGAGTTCACCACCGTACCCCGGTTCTGACCGGATGCGACGAGTCTTACCGTTTGGAGACTTTTCACCCACATAACCCGCGAGGACTCCGGTATATAAAGACCTCACCCCCCAAAGAAGAGGGGGAGGAAAAGGGAAGTAACCCATGCTCTCTAGCTCTCTCATATTAACTTCAAAGCTCTCTACAATAAGAGTGCTAACTTAAGCGTCGGAGAGCCCCCACCGGGAAAATACCCCCGGGACCTCAGATTCAGTTCTCGCAGGTCCTTCAGCTCCCGCCGCCTACAAAGAGGAGGAAAAGATGGAGTTCTCGTAGGTCTCTCAGCTCCCGCCACCTACAAAGAGGAGGAAAAGATGAAATTCTCGTAGGTCCCTCATCTCCCGCAGCCTACAAAGGAAAGAGGACCACCTCGTGCTAAGGGCATTCGGATTGCGCCGCACCAGGGACCTCCAGCATTCTCTAAGGCATCGGCCGCCTACCAGGCAGTTCGCCATCATGCAATTCGCCATCAGGCAGTTCGCCACCAGGCAATTTGCCACTAGGCAGTTCACCACTAGGCAGTTCGCCACCAGGCAGTTCACCACCAGGGAGTTCGCCACCAGGTAGTTCACCACCAAGCAGTTCGCCACCAGGCAGTTCGCCCCCAGGCAGTTCGCCACCAGGGAGCACCACCAGGCAGTTCGCCACCCGGCAGTTTGTCACCAAGTAGCTCTCCACTAGGGGGCTCGCCACCGGGCAATTCACCACCAAGCAGTTCGTCACCAAGCAATTCTCCCCTAGGGAGTTCGCCACCAAGTAGCTCGTCACTAAGGCACACCACCACCGGGTCAAATAACGAGGTACTTAGCCAAAAAATTTTACATCACAAAACATTGGTACGTGGCCGAAAACAGTTACATCAATTGGTGCCGTCTGTGGGAACACGCTACGAAAAGCTAAGTTCTCATCCTACAAAAGCTAAGTTCTCATCTTACCAAAGCTAAGTCCTCACTTTTTTGAAGCTATCACTTTATAATTTACATTTTTTATGAACTCAAAAACTATGTAGGGAGCTAACAGACTAAGTAGCTCTACCAACCTTACTTTCAATTCAGATAATGCATCATCAGTCATCTCCGCAAGGTCCTCCCTACAAAGATGAGCTCTTCGTAGCTTCCGCGGGAGTTGACGACCAACAGACTACATAGGCGCCCTTACCGGTTGAGCCTTCCAAGGCTCCCGTGTGAGCTGGTGACCTAAAGTTAGTAGTGCTGCCCCCGAAGGTCGAGCTCCTAGTAGCTTCTTGTAGGAGTGGGTGACCGGCATTACGAAGCTGATACAACACAATCATAGCTCGACACCTCACAGGCAAAGCCTACGGGCCACATTACTGCTTAAGACCCGGTCGCCTCTCCGGCATGGGCAAAGTAAAAAAAGAGTAGACTACGAGTCACTCCCAAAAGCCTACGGGCCACATTACTGCTTAAGACCCGGTCGCCTCTCCGACACGGGCCAAAGTAAAAAAAGAGTAGACTACGAGTCACTCCCAAAAGCCTACGGGCCACATTACTGCTTAATACCCGGTCGCCTCTCCGGCACGGGCAAAAGTAAAAAAAGAGTAGACTACGAGTCACTCCCAAAAGCCTACGGGCCACATTGCTGCTTAAGACCCGGTCGCCTCTCCGGCACAGGCAAAAGTCAAAAAAGAGTAGACTATGAGTCACTCCCAAAAGCCTACGGGCCACATTACTGCTTAAGACCCGGTCGCCTCTTCGGCACGGGCCAAAGTCAAAAAAGAGTAGACTACGAGTCACTCCCAAAAGCCTACGGGCCACATTACTGCTTAAGACCCAGTCGCCTCTCTAGCACGGGAAAAAGTCAAAAAAGAGTAGACTACGAGTCACTCCCAAAAGCCTACGGGCCACATTACTGCTGAAGACCCGGTCGCCTCTCCGGCACGGGCCAAAGTAAAAAAAGAGTAGACTACGAGTCACTCCCAAAAGCCTACGGGCCACATTACTAAATAAGACCCGGTCGCCTCTCCAGCACGGGCAAAAGTCAAAAAAGAGTAGACTACGAGTCACTCCCAAAAGCCTACGGGCCACATTACTGCTTAAGACCCGGTCGCTTCTCCGGCACGGGCAAAGTCAAAAAAGAGTAGACTACGAGTCACTCCCAAAAGCCTACGGGCCACATTACTGCTTAAGACCCGGTCGCCTCTCTGGCACGGGCAAAAGTCAGAAAAGAGTAGACTACAAGTCACTCCCAAAAGCCTACGGGCCACATTACTGCTTAAGACCCGGTCGCCTCTCCGGCACGGGCAAAGTCAAAAAAGAGTAGACTACGAGTCGCTCCCAAAGCCTACGGGCCGCACTAGCAATTGGATCAGCACTTACTAGCTCATCGACTTACGGGCCAAAAGAAATCTACTCCCTTCGCTGAGTTACTATCAGCTCGGGAGTGGGGGGCTATTGATGAGGGCAAATTTGGCCCTCCAGTGAAATTGTGACACGTGGCACCTCGTGACAACTAGGAAAACACCCAACCAACAAACTTACGAAGTTGGTGACCCACCCAGGCACCAGTCTGGCCGGCCTGGCGCGACCTGCGCGCGGCTTGACGTGCCTGCGCGACCTGCGTGGCTTGCGCGAACTGCGCACAGCCTGCGCGAGCTGCATGCGGCGTGTGGCCTGCGCGACCTGGCCGACCTGGACCAGCCTAGCGCATGATCCGGCCAAGGCGCCCACCGATTGACACAGGCGCCAGCTTGACGACCTGGTCTAGACACTGACCCGCCAATTGACACAGGCGTCGACCTGACGACCTGGCCTAGACATTGACCCGCCGACTGACGCAGGCACCCCTCTGACAACCTGGCCCAGGCGCCAACCTGGCCGCCTGACACAAGCGCCAGCCTGACGACCTCGAGGAGTTCACCATCGTACCCCAGTTCTGACAGGATGCGACGAGTCTTACCGTTTGGAGGCATTTCACCCACATAACCCGCGAGGACTCCGGTATATAAAGACCTCACCTCCCAAAGGGGAGGGGGAGGAAAAGGGAAGTAACCCCTGCTCTCTAGCTCTCTCATATTAACTTCAAAGCTCTCTACAATAAGAGTGCTAACTTAAGCGTCGGAGAGCCCCCATCGGGAAAATACCCCCGGGACCTCTGATTCAGTTCTCGCAGGTCCTTCAGCTCCCGCCGCCTACAAAGAGGAGGAAAAAATGGAGTTCTCGCAGGTCTCTCAGCTCTCGCCACCTACAAAGAGGAGGAAAAGATGAAGTTCTCGCAGGTCCCTCATCTCCCGCAGCCTACAAAGGAAAGAGGACCACCTCGTGCTGAGGGCAGTCGGATTGCGCCGCACTAGGGAGCTCCAGCATTCTCTAAGGCATCGGCCGCCTACCAGGCAGTTCGCCACCAGGCAGTTCGCCACTAGGCAGTTCGCCATCACGCAGTTCGCCACCAGGGAGTTCGCCGGGCAGTTCGCCACCAGGCAGTTTGCCACCAGGCAGTTCACCACCAGGCAGTTCGCCACCAGGCAGTTCGCCACCAGGGAGTTCACCACCAGGCAGTTCGCCACCAAGAAGTTCGCCCCTAGGCAGTTCGCCACCAGGGAGCACCACCAAGCAGTTCGCCACCCGGCAGTTTGTCGCCAAGTAGCTCTCCACCAGGGGGCTCGCCACCAGGCAGTTCACCACCAAGCAGTTCATCACCAAGCAGTTCTCCCCCAGGGAGTTCGCCACCAAGTAGCTCGTCACTAAGGCACGCCACCACCGGGTCAAATAACGAGGTACTTAGCCAAAAAATTTTACATCACAAAACATTGGTACGTGGCCAAAAACGGTTACATCAGTTATTATTAAATTTTATATTCCATTTTTATTATAAATAAGAATATTTTTTTATTTTAATAATTATTTTATTCAATATGATGAATATATAACATTAAAAATGCTCCTAAATGTTTTTGAGAAAACTATATACTTTTCATTTTTTTTTGTGTTTTGTCTTTCTTTTTTTTAATATTTACATTTTTTATTATGACATCATGATTTTCTTTGAAAAGTTGGATCATTGACCCACCATTTAAATAAGAAAATAGCTTTGCTTTCGGATCAATTTTAAATTATATACTCCATCTACATTATATAAATAATTTTTACTTGTCACACTTAACTTTCATTTGACATAATTAATATATAAAAATCTATGATGTGGGAAAGACATGGTATCAAATGAGTTTTGACCAATTAAAACCCACCTTTGAATTTTGATAAATAACATTTGATTGGCTACCACGTTTTTTATACTTGTCGATTGATAAAAAATTCAGATAACATATCTTTCCAATATCATAATCGAACCCAATTTTTATATATTCTTTTGATTATATTTACTTTTTTATTAATTTTTAAAGATTTATTATTAAACTATCTTATTATCGATTAATCCATTTGACCTAAACCATTATCACACCACCTAAAAAGAAAAAATAGTATGATTTCTAGGTTGACATTAAATTTTATATTACATTCCCATCATTGATAAAATCATTGCTTATGTATACTATTTATTTTTGTTCAACACAATGAATGTATAATATTATAGATGTACCCAATATTTTATTTTTTATAAGTATATAACATTAGATTTGTGCCCAAAATTTTCTCTACTTTTTCAAATTTTGTGATTCTTTGTATTTTCTATTTTTAAAAATTTTATTATTTGACTATGACATCATTTCATTTCTAGGTTGATTTTAAATTTGGAACTCCATTTTCATCATTAATAAAAATATGTCTTACCAACCATTAGTGATAAGATTTATTTTTCTATGTTATAAATTTTACTTATTTTAATCTTTATTTTTTAATTATGACATTATTTATTAACCCATTTGATCCCAAATGGTTAAATTGCTTACCAACCACTAGGAGAGGATAAAATGGTTTTGTTTTCAATTTATTTTAAAAAATATTTATTCTTATATTATTAAAATTAATATTATGGATTTAATTAGTAGAATTGAATGATGAGAAAAAAAATCTTAAATATAAGATTTAATAAGAGAATGTACCTTAGATATGAGATTTAATGAGAGAGAATATGAAAATAGTTTTATTTCCAATTGGTTTGAAATTTTACATTGTATTCTATCATTAATAAAAATATTTCTTATTTATCATCAATGTTTTCAACCCACCATTGACTCGGTTGATTAAACCGTTCGAATCGTCACTCAGCCTTAATTTCGGGTTTGGTTTTGTTGAGGCTCACCCTTTCTGTCAAAAACTGTTGACTTGGTAAAAAACTATCTAACCTAGGTAGTTCAATCATTAACACTTCGACATGGTCACTGGGTCACAGATTGCACACTTAATTATGTGCAAAATTTTGGAGGCCATAACTTTGCACTCCGATGCTTGATTATGATGATCTTTTTTTACTGTAGGTAACATTTTAGTATCTATATGCCCCAAGTGCCTTAGGCGTCTTGCCTTTATTTTTCACAAAAAAAAATCCTTTTTGGGCCCCAAATTATAAATTTTAAAATTTTGTTATAAATAAAAAAATTTAAATTGGATTAAAAAGCATAAACAAATGTAACATAATACATATACTATATGTAAAAATAATTATACACTATTTATTGATAAAATATGTTTTAACACATACATTATATATATAGATAGATAGATAGATAGATAGAGAGATAGAGAGAGAGAGAGAGAGAGAGAGGGAGATGATGATGATGATGTGGAGCGGTTTAACTAGTTCAACCTTAACAATTGAACTGATGATCTGCGACTCGAAGGCAAAAGCAAGTTAACCTTCAGGTTAGTTTTTAAAACATTGTTCATCATACTTATTATTGTCTAATATGTCAAATATATGATGTTAAAAATGTTTTTAATTTTTTAATTTCTGTATTTTTTTTGCATTTTATATATTTTTGAATTTCACTATTTAATTGTGGCAACATGGATTGTCCCATTTGACCCAAAATGACTTAATCTCTTACCACCACCTAGATGAAAACACTATTTTTTTCAGGTAGATTTTAAAAGTTTAAGTTTTATGTTAATGGAATTATTAATTTATTATGTATGAATTTAACTATAGAATTTAATGATGAGAAGAAACAAAAATGTCTTAAATATATGATCAATGAAGGTGATTGCAAATTAATACTTTTAAATGTTGGATTTAATGAGAGAGAATTAAATGCATTGAATATCTTAAAATTGCATTTTTTTCAACTCATTTAATAGCAATACTAGATTACCTTATTTGCCCTCATTTTTATCAATAAATTTAAATATAGAGGGGTAAATATTGTCCTAAAAATTTCCAAAAATATTCTCGAGGCTATTGATACTTTTTAAAGTAGTATAGATCATTAATTGAGAAAAGGTAGTTGATAAATGTTTTTTTAGTCTTTATTTTTATGGTTAGTATATTACACTCCGCATAAAACAGAAGAGTAAATAAACACCTCGGTGTTGGGAGAAACATTAAGGTTGTGTTTGGTTCCATGGGTGTTTATTAAAAAAAATTGTCACATCAGCGCCACATAGGCGTTGGCGTTTATTACATATGAAACAAAATGAAACAACCGTTTAGTTTTACTGTTCATCAAATAAATGATAAAAAACTGAAACACTTTGATTTTTGTGCATGGGGCATTTGGGGAAACGTCAAATTCTTGTTTCCTCCAACGCCCCAATGTTTATTGAAACTAAATACTGATATGACACACTTTACTAGGTATTAATCTGAGGTAGAGAGTAAAAAATGATTAAAGTGAAGCCCAATCAAACAACAAAAAACAGAAAATGTTTAAAAGTGAAAAAGTAAAAATAAATAACTTACCCATAAAACGCCCTTCAAAATCAAAGAAAAGTGTAAGGTGTGGTTTGAGAAAGCATAAAAAAATAATGATAAAAAACTTAGGACCATTTGGCAATAACAGCAGCCAATGCAATGGTCCTAAGTTTAGAAAAATAAGAAAAGCTTTTTCTAAAAAAGCAGCATGCCAATGCAACACTGTTTTAACCAAAAATACCGATTCCAAACACGGTCTGAGATCCGAATTTCATTCGTTCCAACAATAATAAAGTATGATACAATTAAGAGTTAAGGCATACACTGATGTGATGCCCCATCCAATTTGATGATAGGACGAAACCAATTTGTATCATAAGAATCGGATCAGACCGACGGCCCAAACCAGTAAAATTGAGAACCGAGGAGTTGTTTGGGAGGTGGGACAAAATTGGAAATGTACAATGAATCCAGAAGAAAGTGCAGCAAAAGTTGGGAGTGGTGAGACGAATAATAAGTGAGCATCTGTTGGCCCAACCTGCCACATGCAGAGATTGTTTCTTTCTTTCTTTAATCACTGCAACTTAATACGCAGGAAGCAATAAGCCTCTGTATTTTGTTTGTACCCAAACATTCCCCAATTCACCGTTGCGTTTGGTCTGCACGTATTTTTGCAAAAGTACT
This sequence comes from Nelumbo lutea, assembly GCF_056320005.1. Taxonomy (NCBI): domain Eukaryota; kingdom Viridiplantae; phylum Streptophyta; class Magnoliopsida; order Proteales; family Nelumbonaceae; genus Nelumbo; species Nelumbo lutea. Next base: position 4,552,018 of record NC_142689.1, read on the forward strand.
AGTGGTAAATGATGAAAGAGTACAGAGTGTTATGCGTTGTCACCAGAGCACATTGCCCGGATCTGGCATTTAAATCAGAATTTTAATGAATCTAGGTCAAGTAACCATGATGATTGATGAACCCCTTCAATGCTCCATTATTTTCTAATAACACTCAGCACCCAACGCGTTTACTTCCTCTCCCTCAGTAGAGTGGAGTCCACCCATGACTCAATATTACATTACAATAACTTGGAAGCAGATCAGATGGTTGATACTTCTTCCACAGATGATTTCCTTTCTTCAGGGTCGCGTCCAATTGGTTCACAGTCGGGATTGGAATTAAAACCGGAATTAAAATCTTTTGTAATCAGAATTGGAATGGTCTATTATTATTTTCATAATTTGTTTAGTTTAGATAGAAATAGGAATGAGAATTGGAATCAGTAAGAATGAGATTTGATTCCCAAAGGGAGAGACAAGGAATGGTCATTCCCTCAAATGGGAGAATGTTATTCTAACAGGAATGGGAATAAGACTCTAGTTCCACCCAATTCTAACAGGAATTGGAATAGACCATTCCAAATCCGATTACAGACCCTTATTCCCACAAACCAAACGAAGCCTTAGTCTTTTAAGTAATTTTGTGGTGTACTGACATCTAACTTTTGATCTAGGCTGTCCATCAAGACCTTGGCCGCTGCTGCAACTGCTGTCAGAGGAAAAGAGAATAGAAAAGAAAGATGGGTTATAGATTTCCATTTTTCACTTTCCCGTCAGATTGAATTCGGAATGTAATAGCTGTTCACCATGCCGTGAAATTGACAATAATACTCCACACCAGCCATAAAAAACAAGGGCCCACAACCATTCAATCTTTTATACTATAGCTCTATTATGTGTCATGCATTTTATTAATGACATGGTGTTAGAGTTATCAATGGTTGTACAGCCCAGCGCACGGCTAATCTGAATTAATGTGCAATGGCTTAGGTATGAGAGGAGGTGTATAACATACTTGTGAAAGAGCTGAGATGACAATCTTTCAAATGGGTAAAATAGAAGCATTCGATTACTTTTTCATATAAAATTAAATGTGAATGGTAAGTGTAGAGAGAGGTAATCCAGGTGGAGGCATTAATGTTTGCTTTCCAAAGTTACTACTATGGCAGATGTTCTTCAATTCAAGCCGAACTTGCATTTCATTGCATGATGACCCTAGACCTTGTCTTGACTCTTGAGCGTGGTTACAACTTACAAGGAAATTTAATTTGAGGAAACTATTCCATACAATACAAATAGACCATCTATTTAGGAAACATTTAGGACCATTTCATTTGCTAATTAATTTTTTTTTAATTCCAAGTTTACACCTTTAATATAATATATTATGTATTTGACTGTTTGACATAGTTTTTGTTTATTAATGTTTGTATTTGATTTATCTTTAAAATCGAGAAAAGTGTTTAATAAATCATTTATTAACAACTAGGTGCCATTAGGTATCACATAGCAGTTGAGTGAATAAATGCTTAATGATTGGAGGAAACGTTAAAATGAACTTTTCCCTAACATGCACACATAAATTAAAACACACTTTTATAAATATCATTAGCTATAGACGGACATGATGAAAAAAATACTAATTTGGCAATGATAAAACAGCATTTTAAGAAACCCACACATTGTTATCCTTAATTTCAATCCTTGTTTCATTGAAATACTCACTCAAATGAAAAAATCCAAACTGAAACTGAAAAGATAAGAACTCCAACATTCAATAGAGAATGAGCTAAGACTGGAGATACAACAAAGAGGTAAGACTGAGACCGAATTGAGAAACCATAAGAAGCGATCTCATTGATCTATCGTCAGTGGACCTTTGAACCGTGATAGAAACCCTAGTAATGGCATTGCGAAAAGTGACCAAGCTTCAGAGCATGAATCCACACATTTAGAAGGTTTCTATTGGAAGCTCCATTGAAATCCCTACTATCGGTTCTAAGGCTTACTTCTTCCCCCAAGGCCACACCAAGCAAGCTTCTTCTATTCACAATCTTAGCGCTATAGTTTGTTCCATAGACGTGGTTTTGTGCTGAACCGTATTAGTGATGTTCCTCTTGAATCCTAACGCTGACAATGTTTTTGTGAGGATCCGCCTCACACTGGATTTATCCGTAAGCTGCTAGGTGCGGCGGCATTGATGATGTTGAAGAGAAGGTCGTATCAATCATGAAGATCCCCCGAGTGATGCCAATAATGGTGGTGGGTTTTCGGTTCAGAGGGTCTGTGCTGGTTCAATCTTTCCGGCATTGGAGCACAAGGTGGAGCCACCGGTTTAGACGATTTAAGTGAGGAAAGATGTGCATGGAGATGGAGTGGTGAAAGCAATTTCAGTAAGATTCTGGGTCATCCAACAGCTCTCAATCCTGATCTCAGTCGCGTGTTTTAAAAACTCAGTGAATACTATGTTAATGAAAATTCAATGAATAGCTAGGGATATCTTTTACCTTTAGTATTTCCGTTACAATCAATGTTTGAAAAGTCAACATGATAAGTAATTTCTTCAAACCTCAGTATTAAGTAATTATCCCTATCTTTATTACTGGAAACGCAAGGTAGGTATAACGACCATACATATGTACCTTATTTGAAATCCACCTTACTTGGACGCGGCCCCAGGTTCCCAGCGAGCTCGCATTCTGTGAACCTCTGGGTTCACTCGAAGCGTGAACCTACCAATCAGAAATAAAAACATCTGCAACTTAGGCTCAGTTTAGAAAGAGTATAAATATAAATATTTATAATATAAATAAATATAAAATAATACAAAATATAAGTTTTACAGTCTACATATTTATATTTATATTCCTTTTAAATGGAGCCTTAGAAAATTATCAGCTCAACCGGAGTTTGCATGTTAATTGAAGGAATCTGGTTTCTCCTCTTCTCCGTTGAGCATCCCATTTCAAAGTCCCTCCCATTTTCTCCTCTTCTTCATTGTTCATCCCGCCGGAGACCTCATTGCAAACCGGCGTTTGTGACGTGAAATCTACTGGCAACGGCAAGGAATCAACTGCCAGGCACAACCAAAAACATCTTGTCCCTTGAAATCCCTCTCTCTCGTTCTGCGACTCAGCTCAACTCCAAGTTTTAACAACCAAATTCCAAAAACAACCCCATGTTTCAAGTTCTTGATCAGACACTACACCCCAATCAATTGATCACAACTTTCGTGTTAGATCACATCATCATTAATTCTGCCCAGGAATAGTTCTAATTCAAAATCAACACGAAATCCACTATGACCGAAGAAAAACATGTTTGAACGAGTTGTAGTTTTACAATATCAGAGAGAGAGAGAGAGAGAGAGATATGGAACTTGTTCATGTGAGATATGTAAAATGAATCTATTGATGACCAGTATAAAAGAGAATCTGAATGATATGTACCTACACCAAACAAATTAAAACGAATTTTTAGAAAAATGTAAAGAGGTTCAAATTAAGAATGCTTGACAATTTTCACAAGCTTTTCTTTCCCTAGGTCTTGAATTTATTTTTTGTTTTTGAATGAGCTTTTGTGGAAGTAAGGTGAAGATGTTCTGGTCTCTGAACCTAACCGGTCCCTTTGGACTGATGGAGTGTTTTCCTTTTCTTCATCGTTAAGGATGAAAGCTAGCTTCCTCCTTTCGGACTTTCGTATCAGCTCAAGCTCGGTTTCCATTGTCGAGCTCAAGACCCAACAAGCTGCGTATAATCCTTCTGCAACTGAGGTGTAGTGCAAACTCTATTTTTGAATTTGTTGTGATTTTCGTCCTCTCCTTGGTCGTCTTTTATCTTCCCCTAACTCATCCGATACTTGAATCTGAAGAGATCCGGATGGAGTTTTTTGAATATCGAAAGGTTGACAATTTGCAGCTTCTTCAAAAACTCGTTCTTAGAGATATTACACGATGAAGAGGATTGAGACGGGAAGGAAGTGAATGAAGCAATGGCGACAAAGGATAGGATGGATTGAAAGAAATGTTTTGGAAGGAGAAGTGTACTTGTAGCTTGGCGTTCTCAGAGAGAGCCCGAATCTTTTGACCTACGTAGAAGGAATCAAAGTGGCAGACGAGGTGTTTTGGAAACTCAAGAATGAGCTCGGAAAAGTTGATGGGTCGAAGGTAGATCTTGACGAGGCTGTCTGACTTGATGAGCTTAATGGTCTCGGCTGGTGTTTCGGACGGGAGTAGTACGCAGGAGACGTAATTGCCCATCAAATGAAAGCACAGGGGATCATGTAGAAGTAGATGAACTTAATACCCATGATCTCATAAACCTCGAAGGCCAGAAGCCTGGAGGAGGAGGAGGAGGAGAGAGGAAGAATAAAAGACAAAGGGATGGAGTCTTAGTTTGGGGAGGGGGGGGAGTTCAAAAATCTATCGTCGACGGTAGATTTCACGTTTATAAATGCCGATTTGCAGTAAGTCGTCAGTGGGAGGAGATGCTTCTGGATTGGGGCTCGATGGAGGAGAGGAGAAAATGGGTGGGAGTTCGAAAATCCCAAATGACAAAAATAATGTGATTTTGTCCTTTTGTGTCCGGTTGGCGGTTCAACCGGATTTCTTTGACTAACGTGTGAATTCCTGTTAACGTTTGTGATTTTTATATTGCCGACGTGCTCATTTTTTATTGGTGGGTTCACGCGTCCAGTGCACCCATGGGCCATGGGTGCACAGAACGCGGACTCGTTCCCAGCCCCATGGTTGAGGGAAAAACTGTCCCAGCGTCAGGGTTTTTCTATATTAATGACCACCCAATGATACGCAGGGGGAAGGGGAAATTATGCCTATATGTTTTCTTTGGGACCCACCATTCCCCTCATGTACATGTTTTATACTTTTATCTTTAATCCAAAAGTTACCTCTCTCTCTCTCTCTCTAAAAAAAAAAATTAAAATAAAATAAAATAAAATAAATAAAAATAAAAAATAAAAAATGTAATTAACAACCCACTTTATCTGAAAGAATGTGAACCACACTAACGGACTAACCTATCCCATCTACCGCCGGGTTCTTCCATTTGAGTTTGGAAACTAAATTTGATTGGGTTTGTGGGTAAAACTAAAAGCAATGTATAAGACTGCTTGGATATAAAACCAGAACGCAATGCTCGCTGGGTCATATTTTAAACGGTTAATCGGACACTTTGCCTGTTCAACCAGGAAAAACTGCCATTTAACCAGGGCTCAAAATGGTCATTGGGTCACCGGTCCAAGTGTCCAACCATCTAGTCGGCTGAGTCTGTCTTAGTCTCACAACAATGACTACTAAAAGGTGCAAGGTAACTATTTAATCTATGTTAAAAATTTATTTATCCCTTTCAGAGGCCTCGTCGTACAGTGTGAGGGCTTTGTTATATCATCATTCTACCCTTGTGTCTGTGTTTGGGTTGATATAAACTAAGAGAGACAGAAAGTTTAGGGAAATTTCTTAAAGAATATCGCAAATTTTGTTAAGAACTTCCGAACTCAGCTTCTTGTTTCTCTGATTTTCTATCCAAACCAAACATAGCCTAGAAGGCTAGCTACAGCCTACAGGTAAATCATGTCTGGATTTGATGAAAACTCCCGGAGCATGGAACAGGAAGGGAGAAAATGAACAAAAAACTCAAATATATCAGAGCCAGAGGTGGATTCCAGTACTGTGGTGACAGCCAATGCGGACAATGCCATATACCTTGTAGTTGGATAGAAATCGCCATTCCTGTTTTACATTCTACTGCTGGCAATGACACCTTCTTTGCTTCTCTCTTAGTTTCCCATGGACCTGGTCTCAGTCTCCTCTATTCATTTCATGGCCATTCTTTAAGCTCACCCAACCTGTAATACATTTCATTAGCATGCAAGGAAAAGGGACGTCATTTCCATAATTCAAAGATCAATGCAACAGAAGATGCAATCTATAGGGTTTCTTAAAGGGAAAGCAAGTCGGAATGGAACTCATATTGCATTGTTTAGAACGGTATGGAAAAAGGTAAAAACATGAACGAACAGTTATATTCATGCCCCTCACCTCCCACGCAAACTCCCTTGAAACCTTCTATAAACCATATTTAGTAAGGTCCGGCTTAAGCAGAAAAAGATTTCCTAAAGGCAATAATGTGGCTAAGCTGGAGAAGGAAGTTACGAGGCAGGGTCATCATGAAACAGAAATAGTTATGGTAGTACCATGCAATGGAAAGAAATAGACTTGCCAAATCCAAAGTAGAAACCCTTTGAATAGATGATAATTATTTGCAAAAGCTGCATATTGTTATTTTATGTGACAGACATGGTTAACCAATAACCACTTATTCAGCTCAGGAAGAGAATTCCCATTTTTGTCCATATAACTCACCACTATCTGATGAAAAGAAAATAAATGAGGTATCATAATGTCAAACATTACTTGATGTGATGATAAAATCTTGGGATGGCAAGCGTAAGAACATGGGTTCTAGTCTGAGAATGGCCACTTTGTGCAAAAAATGTCCAAGGGTGGGACCTTTTCCAGTCAACCCCTGCCAAGACCCCAGATAAGTGGGACCAACACTGGGTCATGGCCTTTTATATTGACATTTATCAAACATCGTTGTGAAAACTTGTAGCATGTTCAGTTGAGCCTTCAACTGATGGTGTTATAGAACTTTGGTCCTGCTCAAGTTACCTATTTTAAAGTCTTAGTTCTTCATTAATTGATCTGAACAATCAAAAAACAGAATAAATTTAGCAAGCATGTAATACCAAGGTTAAGAGACAGCACATAAGCACAACAAGATACATTACTGCCATGTTTACCATGCTGATATGTAGTGTACCTTGGAATTTTAATGCTTCTGTAAATAAGCATCATGCTGAGCAAAACAGGAATCATAACTAAACATAGATGCTCCAAGGAATGCCCACTGATGATGTAATGGTTTGATCCATAAATCTTCCTGTCAACAATGCCTTCGAATTTTGCCAGAAGGTAAACCCCTGTACTTGCAGATATGATGGGAAAATAATAATTAAGTTAGCAGGCATAAAAAGGTTATTTACAGTTCATCTGCAAAATTATAAAGCACAAACTTTCCAGAAACATATTGTTATCCACCAATATTATTAATTGGTTAACACTTTTTTTCATCTACTGTAGATTGCCATACTAATAGCACTGTATAGATAAGGATAAATTAATAAAATAAACACACTCAATGATTTGCAACCTATATATGGCTATGGATATGCGTTGAATATTGAATAACATTGTAGGATATGGAAATAAAATGCTTATAAAACAATTAGCTTTTTATGTGCTATGAGTCAATGTATGTCTTATTGGAGTGGTTATAAGTCCAATGGTACAATCAACACAACTTTGCTAGCCTGATACCAAGTAACAAGTAATTAGTTTCCTCCCACTCTCTATTCCTTGAGACTTGAGAAAGACCATTCTGATGTTTTTTTTTTTTTTTTTAATTTCAAAGATGAATTTTGAAAACTGGTTCTCTCAAGGAATTCCTTTTGCACTTCAATTACTTAAGCACTGAATAATAGGGTAACATTGTCATGTCATATATGGATATACATAATATTTAGTATGGATTATATACAGAGGAACACATTATAGTCTAATTATTTAAGCACCGCAAACAAAGCAGACAGTGTTTTCTCACACACACACACACAAAAAAATAATAATAAGCTGACAATGTTACAATATATATGTTATTTGCATACCATATGGGGACCAGGTCTGCTGGTTCATTTAGTCGAGTCCAAACTAACAAGGAATCTAGCATCCAGAAATGCAGTTTGGGGCTAAAAGGCTATATGTTTCTCCTGGCATCTACCATTCATTGCGCAGATTTCAGCTTATGGATAAAATAAGCCCTTTTGTTTTTTAATTAAAATATAAATCATTGGATGGCTTATGCACACATATCAGGCATAACTAAGAACTTAAATACAAGATGGTCTCATGGTCTACAGGGCCGATGTGGACTGCAGAGTGAAATATAAACGAACTAGGCAACCTCATGTGCAATAGTAATTGATCAAAAAAATCCTCATGTGCAATAGTCGGTATGGATTGACTACACGTTTCCTCCACATGGCAGAAATAGGTGGAATTGTTAGGGAGCTTCCCTGCTTATGTCTACTAATGTACAGAAAATTCCCTGAAAAGTTATTAGTTAGTAGAAATTAAAGAATATTAGTATCTTGGATCAGTGCTTAATATGCATTATAATTCATAGAACCAGCTTGGTTCCTTAAAAGTATGTTAGCAGTATAAGGTAGATGACATAATTGATAATAGAAAGATATTAGGTATAAATATATCTCAAATTCTCAATGTGCATCCTCCATTGCCAAGGGATTAGCAAGATCTTTGGCACCACAAACAGACTGGAAAAAAGAGGAGATAGGAAACTAGAAAATTTCAAAATATTATTAATCATTGAATCAAGAATTGTCTTATATGTGTGTGTGATTTATGTAGGTGATCCCACATGTGCACCCTGCCACCACAAACCCACTAATCTGTCATCTGGGTCTGGTGTATAGCACCCTGCCCCTGTGGGGGCGAAGTCACATCACATGTACCAAGAAATAAAATATTATATATATAATACATTTGCCAGGCCAGGGTAGGAATGATCATCCCTGCATTAGGTGGCTCTAATGATGGAAAACTGCATGATATATTTGAAATATATATTTGATGGGGTGCCTTTAGGCCTTTCAGGTACCCCGGGGTTGCTTCCTTGTTTCTGGTGATATCTTATCACCCATGCTGTACTCGCTTCTTTTTCTTTTAATGAAAATTTTCTTTTTATTCTTCAAATATATATATATATATATATAATATTTGAATATCATACCCTCAAAACCAATCTCAGGACTTTTTTTTTTTTTGAAGAGTAAAAGAAAAGACTCAAAACCAAATCTGAGGACTTGTCACAGGCTCCATCAAACTCCTGTTCTCACACTTATAAGCCTGACTGACATCATAAGTTGTCAGCATTCATGTCCTGGTGGACCACTCAGATTATTAGAATCTAAGCATCTCAGGCCCCCAATAATAAAGATGAGGTCAAAGCTCGATTTTGATGACTGCTTAAGTTAGCAGTTAGTGGTTCTTTATACGACTAACACTGGGAAGGTTTTGTTGCTTCGGTCAGGATGAAATGACCAAGATTTTTTTTTCAATAAGTAAAGTGACCATTGACTCCAATATAGTAAAGGCACTTTTCCTCCTCCATGGTCTAAAACATGGAACAAGATCCAATCAGAAAGTTGTTTTCTTTCTTTTTCTTGTTTAATAATGTATTGATTTAGGTATAAGTAAATAACTATTTTAAATAGATGTGCCCAAACATGAGAAGATTTTTTTATTTTTTGAGAAAAGGTAACTTCCATTTACAAAAGGGGAAGGATGTACATGAGAAGATGCACAAGCAAGGGTTAAACAACTAGCAAAATCTAAAGCCTACTCAAAATAATGGAAGAGAATTTGCACTATACACAAAAGCCCTTTCTGACCTGTTTTAGCTAAAGAGTCTGCTAAAACATCTAGTTCTCTAGAGATCCATCTGAAGCTGCAATGAATAGAATCTGCAAATATCATATATTTCACTATAACTTTTCTTGTTATTAAGATAAGCATTGCAAAATCCAGATCCTCCTTGCTCCTTTGACATGAAAAACTCCCTCCAAGCCAGTTCCAATGGTTTCCAATATGTAACCAGGGGTGATCATGGGGCAGGCCAGGCTACTGGTTTCTACGACTTTAAATATGGTTTAGTTAATAATATAATTATAATATTTTATAAAATATGCATAGTGATCTTTTACAAGTTGAAGGGGTGATCATTCCCTGAATAAAAGAAAAGAAAAAACTTAGTACGTGGGTTTTATATCTCCATTCTCCTTGTGTATCATAAAAGCATCAGTGGAATAAAGGTGATCAAGAAGAACTCAACGGGTAACCCCCAACCATGTTTGGCAATGATTGCATTGACATCATATATCTTCTAGGATACAAAGGAACCAGATGATCCTTTGATGGAGATCCAAAACTACCATATGGTATTAAGTAGGGAAGGAGAAAGACCTAGCAAACATAGGATATTATTAAGTGAAAAGTAGAACTGTAGCCTATCCACAACTCCACATAGTCATGGGCTCACTACATAATCATGTCATAATTCACACCCATTGATTTTCTACAAGTATGAATCAACTGCTTAAATATGTTTGTTTAAGAAGAGGACATCACGGATCCTGGATCTATCTTAGCTTAGTCTAGAATTTCAGATCCTTAAACTCTTCCACTTCATCTTGTTGTATAAGATTGTTGAATTAAGAACCAATGCATTATAACACAGTGCTTCTTTGCCATAACACAATGCATTGGTTAACCCATAGATCCCTAATGCATGGTTAACCATAATTAAAAACTGAATGAATAAATAAGAACTGCAACTGATTTATGATCAACATTCAAATGGAATCTAGACTTTATTTGTTTGAACAAAAATATTATAGTATGGATTGACATATTGCTCTGCAGGCTGCAGCTAAGAAATCAAGAATTTAAATCATCATAGACATATTTGCATCTTTGAAGGTGAAAGATTGATTCTAAGTGTGGTAAAGAGAATTCTATGAAATTACTGATAAAAAAAAAGAGAATTCTATGAAGCACTTTAAGTTATGCATTTCAAGTTTCAAAGTTCAAACCTGCCGCCCAAAGCCAATATCTTGAATGGGTGTACTTTGGAGGGAATACAAATGTCATGGTTGGAATTGCTATGCATGGAATCAAGTGGAACATCATGCACAACCGGAGATCATTGAAACTCCTGCATCCAATCATCCAGATAATTTAGCATATTCAACGGAAAACTGCGTCATTTATTCTTCAATGAAATCGACTATTTTCCACTACAGATCAAGAAAAAAACAAGTAAGTAGTATATTAACCTTTCATAAGCAATGCTAGCAAGAGACATCAACAGGAGCAAAAACAGGGATATTAGCCCAACCCGTTCTCCCACTCTCTCAATTATAAAACTAGAAAAAAGCGAAGCATATGCGACCATCATCTGCAATCGACAATGCAGGATCAATACAAATACTTAAAAATAACATAACAAGCAAATCATCAGGGGCCCAGTCAAGGCATGTAAAAGCATAAAACGGACAGAATTAAAAAGGACATAGAAGGCTAACCGGAAGTCGGTCCCATAGAACTCGATCATCATCAGGCTTTAGATGATAATAAGCAGACCCGAAAGCCATAGCCGTAACTCCAGCATAGAAGAAAGCCCAACCCCAAACCTCCCCCCGCAAACTACAACCGACCATTTCCACAGCTCTAAGATTAAGGTAATCAATACAAAAATAGGAACTTGAGAGAACGAGTAAAGTTAAGAAGTATAAGAAAAACAAACCTTATGGCGAAAAAACTTCCTTGAAGACAGAGGACTAGACCCAGAACACCAACAACCAAAAACGGAAAATTTGATATCACATTCAAGGTGTTGGGAACTCCTGAGGAAACCCAAAACACATGTTCAAGAAATGAACGAAGGAAAGGAAAGTATCAGAAGATGAAATCAGAGAAAAGGAGGACTGAAAGAAAATGGAATTGTTTTACCTAGGAAATTGCGCATGTCAGCGTAAACGTGGTGTTTGGGAGAGTGAGGGATTTTGGGTGTAGTCAGCATTAAACAGACCCAACACAAGAATGCACCTCCCCATAGACGAGTTGATTTGAATCGGCGAAGATGATGATGCACCCACACCATTTCTCTTCTATTGCTGCTTTCTTTCTGATTTCTTACTACTTTAAGTTGATGACAATCGTCGTCACTCGTCAGGGAGTGCTCATCATTTTAATTTGGACGACAACTCGACATTTCGACGAGTCCCTCGTTCTTCATGTTTTGAAAACACAAGGCTGAAGCCTGAAGGTCCCACTATCCGATCCGTAGATGGGTCACCCAGCGCCCAGAGGGCAAAGGCCCAGGCCCATTGATCTTGTTACAGGTACTCGACTTTTTTGGACCTAGTTGGTTTGTTCTTATTCTTTACGGGAGGCTCAACATAGCCTTGAGAAGAACCCAGGTGATAGTTCAAAGGGCCTTTGTCGGAATAAAGGAAATTAAAGTATCTAGTACCTTCGAATGCTACAATTCTAGGGGTGGCAATGATTCGAGCTTTATACTAGCTTAGCAAACCGAACTCAAATCTCGTACTATTCGGCTCAAATCCACCCCTATTCTATAATAGGCAAGCTATCCATCTCTTTCCCCACCTCACCCAGTTCAGTGAGTGTTCAAGTCCCAATGACCCATTGCCATTTAAAACAGTTCATGATTTTACTTACCTAATTCCTTTTTCCACTCTCAACCAACATAAGGTCTCTCTTAAGATGTAAGCTAGTATATTGGTTGCATCACCATTGGAGCAGGAGAAAGAAGAAAGGAGAGGGGTTCGCATCTGCCCCCCAAAAACGTCCCATGAAAACCTAGGCGTGACGCGTGTCATGACACGCGCACTAGGATGACTCGTGCGATGTCTATTTCATGTCATTTGTGATGACACATACGTTTCTTCTCCTGGGTATTCTTCTCCTATTCTACTGTGAACTGAAACCCTTGGCGCCCCCTTTCGTAACCCACCCACCGGAGATAAATTCTTTCGAGTTCCGCCGGCCGACGCCAACGGCCATACAAACGGCGAGATGGTAAGCATTCTATAAGTTTTTCTCATTTCTTATCTTTTTTTTTCATTCGTTTTCTAACATTCTCAGACGCGAGTGGTGGAGGTATGTTACAATTGGCCCTTCTCCCATCGATCACAGGGTTCGGTTCAAGACAAGCCCTCCTTGCCGACTCTGGATCACGAAACGTCACCTGCTCCATCAATAAATCCTTTCTTTCATATTGTATATATGTAACTCAAATGATCAAATCGTCGACAATATTTAACACCAAAAGAAGAAAATCCATCGACGATGGATAAAAAGAAGAACAAAACAACGTCCTGTGTTTTACAAAAAAGTAACCAGGAGATCAAATGTAAAGAGGAAACAAAGGACTCACAAAGTCGTATCCTTTAGACTTGACAGTATTCTTGTCGGTGATGATAACGACTTCAAGTATCTCTCCAAACTATTGGAAGTATCTATACATCTCTTCGGTTGGCTTCTCCCAGGCTAACCCTCCAACGAACACCTTGGTGAAAGTGGTATCTCCAAATTGCGATTGATAGTGCTGATAAGCCATGATCTCTAATGAATCATCAAAACAACCAATAGGTCTTTCTCTTCATGCATGAATTCTCTTTTCTGTTTCCCCTTTCCACTCTCTCAATATATACCCCTCTCGGAGTGGGCAAAGATTGTTGATGAGTTGCCTCTTCTCTTCCACCTCTTTTTCTTCTTCTGCTCTTCTTTTTTGTTTGTCTCTCCCTCCATTCCTGTCTACATCAAAGAAGGTAACATTGAGAGACCAACAGAGACAGGGTTCTTCTATTCTAGCTGGTTGTAAAAGTGTTGTTCCTGTCTTCCTGTGGTGGTCTTGACGCAGCCGGTGCTGGTGGAGAGGTTGTTTGTGTTGTTGATGCTGCAAGGTTCCAACCTTGAAACAAAAGGGGGATTTGAACTGTGAAACATTGAAATACAATTAAGAGGAGAGAAAGCTGGAAGAAATAAAGAAAAAAAAAAAAAGAAAGGGAAAAGGGTGGTCGAGATTGTGAGCAAGGAAAAGGGGGTCCGATAGCTGCTAACGCTTATTTGCCGTCTCTAAGAAGGGGTGGTTTGGATGTCGAATGACAGCTGCGCGACTACACACTCGCGCTGTCCTCCCTGTCTCCGCATTAATATACCCCTCCACTGCATTCATTGATTCGTTATGAGAAAAACGAATCTTCGTGGGTGGGTTAAAAATGAATGAGAAAGAAAAAAAGATAAGAAATGAGAAAAAACTTACAGAATACTTTCCTTCTCGCCGTTTGTATGGCCGGCGGAACACGAAAGAGTTTATCTCCGGTGGGTGGGTTGCGAAAGGGTGTCACGGGGCTAATCGATGAGGCCCCGTGCGGCGCTCGATGGGATCGAGAAAGCCTATAAATGCAAGCAATAACACACAAAAGGCAACAAAAATGATACAAATTAGACAAAATGCAATTTGTATTGCATTAATCTGTGATAAGCACAAGCACACAGTACAATGTCGAGGGAATCTCGTGCTTAACCTTTACACGCTTATGAGCTCACTCGACTACCTACCTCCCCTCAAAGAGTACGTTAAGCTTTTGGGGGAGTGACATTAAGAAACATAAAAAAGGTGAAAAAGCATATTACAATATTAGAATAGTGCCATTGACAAACTCCCATACAAAAGTACATGCATAGCCCACTCATGACACACACTTGTACACTAAAGTGGCTGTTATAGGCACGATGGATGGCACTTGATGGCGCGACAGAGAGAACACTTTTTACAGTCTCTCCCACTCAATTCAGTCTTCGTCCTTGAAGACTAGCTTTTACTTGAGGCTCCGATCTGCTGTTGATGAAGGAAGGTTCTTCAGCTGCTCCACGAAGTTTATCTTTTCCAAGGCCCGAGCATGATGATGGGTGGACGTCTTCAATGTGTTCTGGATGGCGGGAAAACCTATGGCTAGTCTCTACAGTTGGTCCTTGCTTGGCTGCTTCAAGGTAGGATTTTGGTTGTTCTAGCTTGGTGTTTGGAAGGTTTGTGGCCAGGGCTAGGTCAAAATGATATTTTGGATTGTTAGGGTGTTGGTTTCCATTTATTTTTCCCCAAGGTTGACTCACAATGCTACTACTGGATTTAGCATGAGGGATGATGTAAAGGTGGTCCCTAAATGGCTTGGGTGGTACTCGCTCTCCCCGTTGGTTGTGGTAGTAGATGTGGACTAGGTTTGACACGGCCTTGGGTTTTCTGTTGGGCCCATCAATTGCAGGCGCTTGCGGCTTCTGCTGCGAAGTCGGCTTCCGTTGATGTCGTTGATGTTGAAGCTGATGCTGATGCCGATGTTGGTGCTGACTTGGGTGTTGGCATTGGCGTTGGCACTGGAAATGGAATTGTCTTGGGGGTGACTTCTTCCTGGTGACGACTTCCCAACCAGTTCCAGTGTCGAAGTGAGGTACTTGACTTGGGTTCTTCCTTGTTGGCGTGGCGCTATCTTCATGGTTGCTGGTTTCTTGGTACAACTGTAAGGCTGAAAGTTGTTTCCCAAGTATCTGCACGGCTGATGAGATAGGAACCATGCAAGGGGAGTGTTCGTCCAGGATAAGCAAGCTGTTGATGTGTGGCATAAGTGCTGCTTCCGCCTGCTTGAGGAACTCCACTCCAAGAACAACCTGAAAATCATCCAAGGGAACCACAGATAGATTGATGGGTCCTTTCCATGGTCCAACTCGGAGTTCTACTCCACGGGCCGTGCCCTCTACTACTTTGGCCCCGGAGTTGACAGCCTTGACCCACCCCGTTTGTTTGGTGGTGGTCAAGCCGAGTCGCTTGGCCTCTGCAAGCGAAATGAAGTTGTGGGTGGCCCCAGTGTCCACCAAGGCTTGGGTCGGCCTCCCGCCGAGGGTGATATCTACATAACTCAGCCCCCTTGTGGGCTTTGGTGGGCCGCTTGGATGTGGCCTCTTTCTTGACCATGGCGTTGATGAGTTGGAGGGCGCCTACTCTTGGCACCGCAGTGGGTTTCTCCTCATCGCTCTCTTCACTATCACTGAGTTTGGCAATGAGGGCAGTTATTTTCTTTTGGGTTGGACAGTCACTCGTCCAATGCTTCCCATTGCAAAGGTAACAAGGCGTAGGAGGAGGTCTCCTAGTGGCTTGGTGGCCCTGATGGCTTGGGCCCCCTTGTGGCTTCTTCCCTTGTTGGTAATTGTAGGGCTTGTCCGCAGGCACTAGCTTCTCCTTTGTAGAGGTTGATTGTTCATCACCCCCACTCAAAGTCGTGGTACGTGGGCTAGATGGTCTTTGCACATCTTCCTTAGGTGTTCTCAGATCAACAAGCTGCTTAGCTACGGCCATGGCGGTGGCGATGTCCTCAACCCCGCGTCACTGGAGTTCGAGCTCGGCCCATGGCTTGAGACCATCCATAAAATTGAACAGAAGATCCTTGTCTGACATGTCAGTGATCTCCAATGTCAAGGCCGAAAACTCCTTGACATAGTCATGTAGTGATTCTTGATGTCTGAGATTTTTCATTCTCCAGCGTGCCAGGTACTCAACATTTTATGGGTAGAATTGCCGCTTGATCTCACGCTTGAATCCAACCCAGGTGTGATAGTGCGGGTTCCACGTTCAATGTCTTAGCAACACCTACACCACCATAACATTGCGATATCAGTCAAATACATAGTAGTTGTACGTACCTGAGTTTGGTTGTCAGTGATGCCAGTGGCGGAGAAATATTGCTCCAATTGCCACAAGAAGTTGTCAAGCTCCCAGGCATCCCGAGCACCCGAGTAAGGTGTTGGCTCTCAGATCTTGATGTTCATGGAAACTAGGGTGGAGGGAGTGCTAGGTGCATTGGCCACTGCCCTCTTTAAGAGAGTCATCTCATCTCTCATCTCATCCAATTGCGCTTGAAATCTATCTAGCAAGCCCTGTAGGCTGCTTTGGGAAGGCCCAGCTCCCGAATTCTGTATGGTGGTGTGCATGTCTCTGAAGGCGCCATTGAAACGTCATTCTAGTTCCACCACTGCATTCTCAACCATCTCTAGGTTGAGGTGGAGTTCATCAACCCGATCTCGGGTTTCTCCCACTGTCACCTCACAACGTAGGAGGCGCATGTCCACGGTAGCTAGTTGGTCGACTGATTTGTTGTGCTTGTTAGCTTTGGTTGTACGGCCCTTTGGGGCTTGTGACTTGGTAGGTTCGTCAAGTGGAGCTTCCTCAGTGTCGTGGGCTTGAGGCCGCCCATGTGGTGTGTCATCGGCAATGCCACGGTTGCTCTTCATTGTGTTGATGTAGGGACGAAGACAAGGTCTAGAGTGTGTGTAGGAGCTCCTGCTCTGATACCAACTGTCATGGGGCTAATCGATGAGGCCCCGTGTGGCGCTCAATGGGATCGAGAAAGCCTACAAATGCAAGCAACAACACACAAAAGGCAACAAAAAGGACACAAATTAGACAAAAGGCAACTTGTATTGCATTAATCTGTGGTAAGCACAAACACACAGTACAGTGTCAAGGGGATCTCGTGCTGAACCTTTACACGCTTATGAGCTCACTCGACTACCTACCTCCCCTCAAAGAGTACATTAAGCTTTTGGGAGAGTGACATTAAGAAACATAAAAAAGGTGAAAAAGCATACTACAATATTAGAATAGTGCCATTGGCAAACTCCCATACAAAAGTACATGCATAGCCCACCCATGAAACACACTTGGACACTGAAGTGGTTGTTATAGGCACGATGAATGGCACTTGATGGCGCGACAGAGAGAACACTTGTTACAAGGGGGCACCAAGGGTATCAGTTCACAGTAGAATAGGAGAAGAACAAACGGCATGAAATAGAGACAACACGAGTCATCCTAGTGTGCGTGTGTCATGATACGCATTGCGCCTAGGTTTCGTAGGATGTTTTTGGGGGAAAGTCTGTGGGGGGCAGATGCGAACCCGAAATGAGAGTGGGGTAAAAAAGTGGAGGAAGAGAAAAAAAAAAACAAAGAAGGAGCAAGGGTGCACTAGTTCCATTGCAGAAAACAAGGGGCAATGAGAAACCTGCTTCTACCAAGAAAAGAAGAAATAAATGGCCATTGGAATTTTTCACCATGTTTTGAAAATTTAATCAACATTAAAGGGTACATTTGTCCTTTACATTCAATGAACAAGGAATTTCACTTGCCAAACAATGATGTGAAATACTTTTCAAATGAAAGAATTCTATTTCTTAGGGTAAAATAGGTATTTTGAAAAAAAATAATGCATCGGCCAAACGTTTTTCGTCTGGTCAGCGAAGGAATGAATGTTTGTATTAAATTTTTCAAAATTTCAAGGGAGGTTTTTGTTAAAGTAAAATTTGAAGGAAGATTTTTAATATTTTCAAAAGCCTCAAGGGAGGATTTTATATTTTACCCTTCGTTTTATAAGTAACTTGGGTGAATCAGCTGCTTAGATTAAGTTTTTGTCAAAATTTGAATGGACCTGAGCATAATGCCCCATACATTCTCTTACTCTGTATCCAACTTGTAAGAAAATAGTTGTTGATATAATGTTGTAGTAAAAGAGTAATGATTAATACAAAAAAACTCGCACACAACAAAGGATACCCAATAGGTAATAGGTAAAGAGGATTATGACATTTCCCTTATATGATATGTATTATGTTAACATTGTCATATAGAAGTTTATTATTATTATTATTATTATTATTATTATTATTATTATTATTATTATTATTATTATTATTATTATTATTGATGGAGCGCAATCCGGCTGGTCTTAGCTGTCCGCTGCCTTGCTTTCGAACGGTGTAGCAGGGAACCTGAAACGGAGGAGATGGGAAAGCTCCGGGGGGAACCCGGTGTAGAGGCTCCGAAGCTCAAGTTAGAATCCTTCAAAAGCAAGGTAATACCAGATAGCGCAAAGTTTGCATACCTCTGTTGTCGGGGGGCAGGGGGCTCTTATAGTCACTTCGTGTACTCGTCCCGAGGCCCTTGTCAGATCGGGGATGATTACCCTTGCACTTGTCAATTCGGCCGTCATCCTTTCTGCTGAGACAGAACCGTCACTGCCTAACCGTCTAACTGGAGATGGCGGCGTCAGTGGCGGTGGCAGGTGGCCGTTTAGAGTGCTGCTGCCAAACGTCAGATCCCAAGTCAGTCAGGCGTGGCGCCCTCGGGCACGGACTTCCCTAGTGTCAGGCATGGTACGACTTGTTTGGCTTTGGTGCCCAGAAATGATGCGAAGTGCTGAGCGAGGGGGTCTTGAGCTCGGAGGTATCCCGAACTGTTACAAGGTGGGTCAGTTCGGTGAAGTGTATCGCGAGGTGTTACAAGGTGGGTCAGTTCGGCGAAGTGTATCTCGAGCTGTTACAAGGTGGGTCAGTTCGGCGAAGTGTATCCCGAGCTGTTACAAGGTGGCAGTTCGGCGAAGTCTATCCCGAGCTGTTACAAGGTGGGCCAGTTCGGCGAAGTGTGCCCTTGTTCCCGCCTAGGCTTGGCCCCTTTTGCCGAGCTGTCGTTTCTGCCACGTGTCACATAATAAAGAGGTCGGGCCAAATCTTCCTTCATCAATTGCCCCCCACTCCTTGCGCCGAGGGTCTTGCCATGGTGCGGGGAGTTTTCGCGAGGTAGCTGGTGGATTTGTCCCATCCTTTAAACCTTCACTATACGAGACGCTTTTGCTAGGGTTTTTTCGGTTTCCGAGAAGGCTAGAAACATGCTTACCCAAGAACGCTGGTGGTTGTGATCGCGCGTTTTAAATTTCAAACCAATTCGCGCCGCTGGGACGTGGCAGCGGGTCATTTCAAAAAGGCACACCACTGCTGTACGTGCGCGGTCGAGTGTCAGGGAGACGTGCAGCTTGTCAGTTTCGAAAAGATGCATGTCGAAGCGACGTCGGTTTCAAAAAGACGCGCTGACGTTTAACTTTTTTCAGAAAGACGTGCGCCAATCACGTCTCAACCTTAAGGGTTGTGCGGTCGGTAAGAACGTGGGCCGTCGGATCGTCTTTGGTCTGCACGGTCGATTCTTGGTTACTGTAGCTATAAATAGTGGGGGACCCCGGTTGTTGTTACTTCTGCGGTTTGTCTACTGAGTTCGCGTCCAAACTTTCAGCTCGCGTCCAAGTCTTTTCCAACTCGCATCAAGGCTTGTTTATACAGTTCACGGTTCTTTGGTTTTTCTTCAAACTTTCCGGTGAGTACCTTCTTGAATTCGTCTTTTCCCAAATGTCTAGCTTTGATAGCTCAGACGATTCTTCGAGTAGGGCCGATGTAGGCTCCACCAACCGAGCCGTGTCCTCAGACTGCCTCAGTGATCCTGAGGTGGAGTTTGACTACGAACCAGTAGGTCGAGTTGCTTCGGGCAGTTTGGCGTCTACCTCCCGCCGAGGTTGGATGCTAGACCGGTTTGGCCCTTCGACCATGATGCCTAAGGGGCTTCAATCCATACTTCTGTCTTACAATCTTCCTGGGGGGTACACATATTTTATTCCTTCGGGTAGCTTTCCTTGGGAACACGGTCCCGATGAGATCGTGATTTTTCGAGAGCAGCTTGCTGCAGGGTTGCGACTTCCTTTCTATCCCCTTTTGTCCGGGTTGGCCTCAATACCGCGCCGATTGACAATGTAGCCTAGGAACTTGCTCGAGGTGATGCCGAAGACACACTTGTTGGGATTCAACTTCATGCTAAACTGACGCAGGATTCGGAAAACAGAATCTAAGTCTTGTATTAACTCTTGTGAAAACTGGGTCTTGATGACCATGTCGTCTACATAGCACTCTATCTTCGTACCAATCAGGGGCCGAAATAGCTTATTTACAACTCTTTGGAAAGTTGCCCCGGCATTTTTTAGGCCGAAGGGCATGACTTTGTAGCAATACAGGCCGAACTCGGTTATGAAGCTGGTTTTTTCCTCATCGGATGGGTCCATCCTAACTTGGTTGTAGCCCGAGTAGGCGTCCAGGAAGCTTAGCAACTCGTTTCCCGAGGTCGCATCCACTAGGCGGTCAATTCTAGGGAGGGGGAAGCAATCTTTCGGGCAAGCTCGGTTCAGGTCGGTATAGTCGATGCACATGCGCCACTTGCCGCTTGCCTTTTTTACCAACACCGGGTTGGCCACCCAGCTCGGGTAGTGGACTTACCTTATGAAGTTTGCTACGAGGAGTTTCTCAACCTCCTCGTCGACCGCTCTCCAGCGTTTTGGGGCTAAGTTGCGTTTCTTCTGTCTAACGGGTCTGATTACAGGGTCAGTATTAAGTTTGTGAGTTATCAGTTCGGGGCTAATGCCGGGCATGTCGGCCGCGGACCGGGCAAAAATATCTAAATTTTGAAGTAAAAAACTCACCAGTTCGGCTCGTAGGGGGTCTTCGATGGAAGCTCTGATGCTTAGTGTGCGAGCTGGGTCCGTAGATGAAGTCGGGATTGCGACTGTTTCCTCCGTGGGCGAAGCTCGCTCCTCACCTTGCTCCGTTGGCCGCTCCAGTTCGAGGTCGTCGGCCGCCTTGGTTTTTCCCTTTAGGGCGGCAACATAGCACTTGCGGGACTCAAGCTGGTCGCCCCGCGCTACCCCTATACCGAAGTCCATAGGGAACTTCATGGCCAAATAGTAGGTGGAGACTGCCGCCCGTAGGATATGTGTGATCGGCCGCCCTATTATGGCATTGTAAGGGGAGGGGGTCGCGACTACCAGGAAATCATGGTTGAGTCTGACCGCACAAGGCCATGTGCCGACTTCCACAGGGACAGTTACTTTTCCGAGGGGCCTGACTTCCTCTCCGCTGAAACCTACCAGGGGAGTGTTCGCGGGCTTCAGCTCGCTCTTTTTTAACTGCAACTGGTCAAATGCTGATTTGAAGAGGATGTCCACTGAGCTGCCCGAATCTACGAGTACGCGCCTGACCTCGAAGTCGCTGATCCTTAGCTTAATGACAAGCGCGTCATCATGGGGGTAGTGGACTCCTCGCGCGTCGTCCTCCGTGAAAAAGATTGGTTCTTCGGTCTTTGGTCTCTTTGGGGGGTTCCGTTATTCGAGTGCCGCTTCGCGAACTGAAGTCCGGGCTGCTGCCAAGGTACACCCCGCTACCACCGAACCTCCCACTATTACATGGATGGTTCCCCGAATTGGCCTCTCTTCCGGAGGCTGCTTATGCAACGGTTCGGTAGGTCTGTTGCTAGACTCAGGGGCATCCTTTTCGTGCTCCCCTTGCCGACCTGCTTTATTGTTATTGTTGTGCTGTACAAAGTTTCTCAAGTATCCGCGACGGATGAGTCCCTCTATCTCGTCCCGGAGGTTATTACACTGTTCGGTGCTATGACCATGGTCTCTATGGAAACTACAATATAAATTCTTGTTTCTCTCGTTCGGATTTCCCTTTAGGCGAGGTGGCCACTTGACATATGGAGCGTCTTTGATCGTCATTAAGATCTCTGTCCGCCTCGTGTTTAATGGCGTATAGTCCGTCCAAACTGCTAGGGGGGCCGGAAGGACTGGTTCGTCTTCGGCTCCCGGGTCGGGTTTTTTCTATTCACCGGGTTGGAGAGCTCGCCTTCTCTCTTCCTTTTCTCATTCCCGCCTTCGGTTCGTTGGTTGATTTCTTCCTCTGTCCTCATGAACTTATCCGCGAGTTTGAGGAATTCGGCCACGGTCGCGGGCTGGTTGGCCACCATGTGCCATTTGAACTCTTTGTGCGTCACCCCTATTTTGGCCGCCGCGAGCTGCATTGCGGGGTCCAACCGCGGTATTTGCAAGCATGCTTCGTTGAACCGCTTGATGTAGCCCCGAATAGATTCTCCTTCTCTTTGGACCACTCCGAAGATGCTTTCCTCTGTTCTGAGGCATCGTCGGCTGGTGACGAAGTGTGTGGTGAAGACTTGCACGAATTGGGCCCAGCACTTTATCGACCCGGGGGCCAGGTTCCTGTACCAAGTGCGGGCTACTCCCCTGAGGGTGGTGGTAAAGGCCACGCACATACACGATTCGCTAGCCCTGGCGAGGTGCATTTGCGACTGAAAGGCGTCAACGTGGTCGTTGGGGTCGAAGGACCCATCGTACTTGTCCAGAGGTGGGAGCTTGAAGTCTCTGGGTAAGGGGACCGCCAGGAGTTCCGATGCGAGGGGGGAAGGAACGGAGAGAGCCGGGGCAGCCCCTACCTCGTCCGAGCTCGTGTCTTTGCCTCTGAATTCCGACAAGGCGCGGGTGGCGGTTTGGCGACTTTGCCGGCGCCTTCGTCGCTGAGCGGGCCTTGTGCTGACGCTGCTGGCCTCCGTGTTACCCAGCTCGATGGGCCCGGAGTGCTGATAGTCTGCCGCCAGGGTGCTGAATCGGTTTTCGGTGAGCGGGAGCTCGGGCTTGGAGCACCGGGGTTCCGACCTCGTGGGTGAGGTTCTCGACCCGCCTACGGGTTGCGAATAGGGGATGACATTTTTCTCTCTTCGGCCTGGGGACGAGGCCTGGTTGTTGGGGTGGTTCAGGGGCCGGGAGGCCTTCACCTGGCGGGGGCATCCATCCTGCGGGGAGGCCTTGACCGGCCTCGGAGCGGGGTGGCGAGGTGGAAGTAGTGGTTGGTTCAGTGGCAGTTGGGGGAACTGCTGTTGATAGTGATACTGGGAGATGTTGTGCAGCACTTGGTGCTGGTGAAGCTGGTGTTGCTGGAACTGTTGCATTTGGGCTTGCATTGCCCGCATGCAATGCATCAGGTCCTCCAATCGGTTTTGGCTAGCTGTCAGGGGGACGGCAGTTGGTTCAGTGAAGGTTGTCTCAATGGGGAGAGGAAAGGGGACGTTTGTGGTAGGAGGGTTTACGGGTGCCACTGCTTGTGGCGTGTTCAAGATGGGGATCCCATCCGCCGAAAGGGGGATGGTGAACTTTCCAACGCACACTATGGGGACCTAAAGTTGCTCCCCGGTGGCGTTTGTCTCCGTGCCACGTCCGGTGTTGCTGGAGGAGGGCATGAGTGTTGGGTTTTTTGAAGAAAAAAGGGGGGTATCGAAGTTTGGAGGGAGGCTTTTCGAAGCGTATTCCCACAGATGACACCTATTGATGGAGCGCGATCCGGCTGGTCTTAGCTGTCCGCTGCCTTGCTTCCGAACGGGGTAGCAGGGAACCTGAAACGGAGGAGATGGGAAAGCTCCGGGGGGAACCCGGTGTAGAGGCTTCGAAGCTCAAGTTAGAATCCTTCAAAAGCAAGGTAATACCAGATAGCGCAAAGTTTGCATACCTCCGTTGTCGGGGGGCAGGGGGCTCTTATAGTCACTTCGTGTACTCGTCCCGAGGCCCTTGTCAGATCGGGTATGATTACCCTTGCACTTGTCAATTCGGCCGTCGTCCTTTCTGCTGAGACAGAACCGTCACTGCCTAACCGTCTAACTGGAGATGGCGGCGTCAGTGGCGGTGGCAGGTGGCCGTTTAGAGTGCTGCTGCCAAACGTCAGATCCCAAGTCAGTCAGGCGTGGCGCCCTCGGGCACGGACTTCCCTAGTGTCAGGCATGGTACGACTTGTTTGGCTTTGGTGCCCAGAAATGATGCGAAGTGCTGAGCGAGGGGGTCTTGAGCTCGGAGGTATCCCGAACTGTTACAAGGTGGGTCAGTTCGGCGAGGTGTATCCCGAGCTGTTACAAGGTGGGTCAGTTTGGCGAAGTGTATCCCGACCTGTTACAAGGTGGCAGTTCGGCGAAGTCTATCCCGAGCTGTTACAAGGTGGGTCAGTTCGGCGAAGTGTATCCCGAGCTATTACAAGGTGGGTCAGTTCGCGAAGTGTGCCCTTGTTCTCGCCTAAGCTTGGCCCCTTTTGCCGAGCTGTCGTTTCTGCCACGTGTCACATTTTAAAGAGGTTGGGCCAAATATTTCTTCATCAATTATTATTATTATTATTATTATTATTATTATTATTATTATTATTATTATTATTATTATTATTATTCATTATCACCAAGGTTCAAGATTTCAACACAATACAACTGTATAGGTATATCATATGTATCTTTTGGTTACTTTTAATAATTAAATAACATAAAATGGCTCGCATTTGGAAATAAAAAAAAAAAACTAGTGTAAGATTCAAAGTCTAGACACACCCCTTCTCTCATTTTAGGGTATATTGATGTTTTAAACTTTCATAATAATACACACATATATTGTTTATCTTAATTGAATTAGGTTGTGGGAGTTGCCAATCTTGGAAGGCCAAATCAATTCTTAGAATATTTTTGAATAGTGAAAAATAAATTATTTGTTATTACTAGACCACTTTGATAGCCTAAATTTTTTGATTGACTTAATTACCAATGTTTTCAACTTGATATTGAGCTGTTCAGTTGAACTGCTTGAACTGTTATTTGACCAAGATTCAGGATTCGGTTTTATTAAAATCAATCAGTCAGTTATAAACCTTTAACTTGGTAAAAAACCATCCAAACTGGATGATTCAACAATCAACCCATTCAAAATGGTCACTAGGTTGCAGGTTGCACACTCAATGCATACAAACTTTTAGAGGCCATAACCTTGCACTTTGATGTCCAATTGGGGTGATATTTTTTTCTTTGATTTTGTGTAACTTTTCAAGATTTATGTGTCCCAAGGAGCCGTAGGCACCTTGCCTCGCTATTTTTGCAAAAAAAAAATCTCATTTTTAGTCTCAAATTGCAATTTTTAATATTTTTATAAAAAATAAAAGTGAATTAAATATAAAATAATAGATATGTATGCATACATGTGTGTGTGTGCTTGCGTGGCACAGCCTTATCCATTCAACCTAGATGGTTACACTGGTGACTCACATCCTAGAAACAAAAACGATTTGAACTCTGGACCATATTTTAAAACACAACCTAATACATCATTTGTTTTTCGAGATAGATCCCATATGAAAATGTGGAAGTTATGTATGGTAAAAATTCTAAATGTATGCACATTTCGGATGACATTTTTACGACTGTTGAGTGAAATTAATCCAAGTAGCTCATTTGGAAAACGCACACCCAACCATTGTTGCTTTTCTATAGTGGCTCAATCAAAGCAAAGAATCCCCCCCAAAATGCTATAGTGTGGGTTAAGCTGAAGATTCAACAAAGCTTGTTCAACTGCTTTTGAAGTACTACACAGGCTAAAAGCTGAAAGAGACAGTCATTCAAATGGTTAGCTTACAACCACTTTGGGATCTTCAAATTTCTTATAAGTTGTCAATGTTTTTGAACCATCGTTGGCTTAAACGGTCAGATTGTTCAGTTTGAAAACCGTCTAAGCAACCGGTTCCATTTCACCCTTAACCTGTTCCTGGGTCAAGAGTCGTTGTCTTGATCATAAAACTATTGACCCGGGCGGTCGAACCGTCAACTCATTTAACCCGAACAATGGTTCACGGTTTAAGAAAGTTGCACAATGTAGAGAATAGAGAAGGGAGAAAACTGAGAGTCTGAGGCATGAACTCAGATCTGGGATCTAACACAAAGAGAGAGAGAGAGAGAGAGAGGAAGAAGAAGAAGAAGAAGAAGAAGAAGATTGTAGATCTAGGGGTGTGCGATTGATCTGAAATCTGACATCTGTGTCTGTTGCCATTGCCGTCACCATCATCATCGTCGGTGAGCATTGAATCCTCCTCCTCCCCTTCCTTCTTCTTCCCTCCTTCCTTCTTTTTCTTTCTCTCCTTTTCTTTTTTTTCCCTTTTTCCTTCCTTTCTTTTTTCCTTCTTTTCTTCTTTTTTTTTTCTCTTTTTCTTTCTTAGTTGACAACTAGACTTGTTCATGGGTCGGGTGGCCCGACAGGCCGGCCCAACCCCCAGACGGGCTTGGAAACGCAAATGAGCCAGTGAGCTTAACCCCAAGCCAAAAAGCCCAGCCTGCAATAAATTCGATCCGGGCTCGGGATTTGCCAAAATAGCCCGCTCGAGCCCGACCTGACCCGACCTATAGACTAAACTTAAAAAACCCTAACTCCCTAAGCTGAACCTCTCTTCTCTTTCACCTCTTTCCCCTTAGCCGAACCTCTCTTCTCTTTAGTCTTCACATCCTCCTCAGTCCTCACACTCTCAGGTAGCCACACAACCGGTGAGGTGGCGAACATTCACCGGCACAACAACTCCGACGGTGAGTCATCTCCTTCTCTCTCTCTCTTTCTCTCTCTTTCTTTCTTTCTCTCATTTTTCTTCTCACTTCTCTTTTAAATCTCAGGCATCAGCGAGACGACAAATATAGGCACCGGCGGCGGCGACGAGTTATCTCTCTCTCTCTCTCTTTCTCAGACGCGAACTGACACACTTTTCACTGTTAAAACCGTAGCTAATAGTCACCATGAAACTCAGTTCTGGCGAATACAATCACCATCGAGCTTCGGGATTTTTATCAGGACCGGGCTCGGGCCCAAATTGTAGGCCCGTTGATCGAGCCTAACAAATTTCTATTCATGAAGAATAAAAGCCCGACTTGGCCCAGCCCATGAACATGTCTACTGACAACTGAAAACTCAATCTCTTATCCTTTTTTTTTATTTCTCATATAAAACTTTTATATTAAAAATATTTATCCTAATGCAAACCGTCCGAACTATTTGATGCGGATGAACAAACGGCTGACTCAGAAACACTTAACTAGAACAACTCTATTTCCGGATTACGTATAGGGCCCATCTTGGAAACTGTAGTATTGCTGAGTTGAAATAATAAAATCAAAGACCTTTAATTTCCCACTACCTAAAATTAGATGAAATAATATCGAGAACAATGACATGTAGAAGAAAAATAAAAAACAATAAAAAATTTTGATGGAGATCAAACCATAAATTTCTATTGAGAAAAGAAACGAATGGATGAGAATGCCTAAATCCTTGAACAGTTTTCACGGCGGAACAGGTCTAAAATACCCATTAAATTTCTATGCATGTGTGACTATATTATATGAATATGATGACGACAATGTCCAATAAATGTAACAGATCATGGCCATTAATATATAGTTTAATACCCGGTTTCAACTTCCAATTAGTCTGAAACAAACTTATTTTGCGCCCCTGTTGAGCATCTCCTTGTACCTCACAATGAATCGAGCCTCTGCAACTTCAGTTGTTGCTTAAACCTGTTAATGAAGTCATCAGCCCTCGCATCCACCTCTTCGTCCATTCCAAACGTCTCCATATCACTGCCTCTGCTCTTATTTTCCGTCACGGTGGACGGTCGACGACGATCCACGATAAGATGTTCCTCTTCCTCTTCTTCTTCTTCTTCTTCAAAATGCCCAAAAGCCGATTTAGCACTGGCGGATTTCTTCATCTTCCGCGGCAACTTCACTGTCATGTCACCCGACCCCAGCCGCGTGTCGGACGTTGTCCAGGTGACATGGTCGTCCCGAACTTGATCTGGAATCTGATACACGGCTTCTTCTTTTTCTCGTTGTTCTTGTTGCTGGGCTATCTCTAATTTTTGTACGCTCTCAGTTTCAGGAGGTTGGTATGTCGTGGTGATGGAGGGAAATGGGGTTTCTTCTTCGGATCGGTAGCGGCAGAGATTGATGGATTTGAGTCGTTGTAAGACCGAGGGAGATCGGGCGAGCGGCTGGGGATGTTGTGTGTGTTGTTTGTGGTTGTGATGGTGGTTTTGGGTTCCGATTCCGGAAGTGAGAGTAATTGTAGCGATCATGAGGTTGAGGAGGAGGAAGAGAACAGTTGGGGTGAACCAACTGTACACAGAAGCACAGATGGAAGCGATGGATTCTGGAAGCATGGTAGCTAGCGGTGGATTTTGATTAGTTTTTATTTTATTCTTCAAACTACAGAAATATGGGACTCTTGCCGTACCCAAGTCGGAGAAAGAGAAAACGAAGAGATAGAACCATAATTCAGACTCCCAGTGTGTGGTGTGGAGTATAAAAAAAAGGGGGATGAATGTTAATAAAGGAATCTAATTCTAGAGTGGAGAAAAAAGGGAATGGATGAATAGATACAAAATAAGCGCTTTTTTAGTATGTGATGTGACGATGACTTGGCAAAATAATTCAGCTCAGCTTAGTCATCAAAATGGTGGAGGCATGGAAATGGGAGATGAGAGGGGCCCGGATTTAATCTCCATGCATGTAGTTTATCCTTTTTTTTATTTGGATTTCGGGTGGATCTGTTCTGGTCTTGGCTGGACATCGATTGCATTCCTGAAATCAGACCGTCGTTTAGTGGACTTGAGAATTAAAATACGTCCATCCACAGAATTGAGATACGTCGTCAGTCGTCAGTCGTCAGTCGTCAGTCGTCAGTCCAGCGGTAGCGACAGCGCAGTGCGAAGATTTATCACTTATCTTGTTTCTTTCTTTTAATAATTTTTTAGGATAAATTGCATATTAGTACTTTCACTTTGATACCGTTATGAGAGTTAGGGGTGCTGTGGGATTGTTTTTTGAACTCAACTGCTACTACTGATTTTAGAAAAACTCGTGGGTTTGGCTTTTCGGTTTTTTCAATTATATATATATATATATATATATATATATATATATTATATAAATGTATAAATATATATAATATGCATGAAAAATATATAGAATATATATAAATATTGGTTAACTGAAACTGAACTAATCGATTCAGTTTTGTTTTTTTTTTTTTTTTTGATGATCATCCCTAATGGCAGTACCTGAATTCCGGAAAACAGCTACTTTAGGCCCTAATTAACTATTATTAGCATTCTGTTAGTTATCTGTATTTTTATCAAAAAAAAAAAATTATCTGATGCACATGATGCCATATGCATTTTAGAATTTTGAAAATCTCAAAAATACCCTTCAGAAGAGTGTTTAATTTCTTCTTCGAGACAAAACCAGAGCAGCAATGAACAAAGCCCCAAACCCACCACAATCCACCTTCACTGGAAGATGCCCTAATGCCATCTAGTCATATTAAAGAGTTCCTTGACTTGACACTTAACGATCTTGGACAAACAAAGCGAGTCACCTTGATATAGATGTCATATGGAAGAGACCAAGTCATCGACAACCTAGCAAGTACGATGGTACTCCGTGCTCCTTATCTGCCGGCGTTTGGAATAGAGATCAATTCATCAATTCTGTAAATGTATTTGATTGTTTATGATAGTAAAAGGCACTGTGATAATTTTACTATCCACTATAACACATCTGTTAATAATATTAGACTAAAATAGCAATTTTCAGGAGTTCTAGTACTACAGAGACATATTTTAAAGTTTGGGTATTAAAATACCATTATCTTCAAAATATAAGGTATGAATTTATAATTTATCCCAATTTTTCGTAACTGGATGAACATGTTCAATGAGTGTAACTTGCTAGTTGGTGCTTTTAAATTTGAATGAGTGTGTCTACTAATTTAAAATTTTAATTTTTTGCCTAGTTCTACCTACAGGTAGGAAGTCTACTTATTATAGGAAATACACTTTAAAAAACTTATTGTAATTTTTTATAGGAAATTAGAATTTTGAACTTCAATGATTCATATTTTGTAAATTAGCTATTGGATTGTGTCAGGTCAGGTATGTTCTTGATCTCATAATCTGTTTTTTTTTTTTTCACCTTTTCTTTGATAGT
Source organism: Nelumbo lutea (assembly GCF_056320005.1). Taxonomy (NCBI): domain Eukaryota; kingdom Viridiplantae; phylum Streptophyta; class Magnoliopsida; order Proteales; family Nelumbonaceae; genus Nelumbo; species Nelumbo lutea. The sequence continues at coordinate 4,582,275 of NC_142689.1, forward strand.
TTGGAATTTGTATTGTGGTATCAAATTTTTTATGGTAATTGGTAGTCACTAGTCATTTTGATTATAGCATTGTTTTTTTTCGATGTTTAGATTTCATAAGAGTAACCTTGAAAAAATTGAACACATAATAAAAGGTTATTGGATTATTATACATTAAATAAGTCACACATAATTATATAAAATTTCAATTATTTGTTTCCTTTTGTGTTTTTTATTAATTATAAATTATGCTTATAATTTTTAATTTTTTAGTTTGAGGCTTACGCCTCGCCTCTTTGGCACCTAACCGTCTTGCCTCCGCCTTTAGTCTTTTAAAATCTTGTTTGTGAGACTGAATAAGACAAAATATATACACCTAATTACCTGGCTGGACAAAGAAACAACCGGAACTCTAGAGCAAGACAAAACCAATAGGCCCATGCATCGTGTAAATTGAGCCCGACCGAGGGGGTTATGCTCTCTATTCCTCCTGACGGCCCACTTGAGTTTTAGTGCTTTTAATCTTGTACTCACTCTCTTGGGCTAGCCATGGGTTATTAGGCCGGGCTTCTCTCTACTGAAACTGAGTTTGATGTGGACTGGGTTGATTTGTGGAACTCAAAGTTTCAAAGTTCAAAAGGATTGAGCTTCAATTACATTACTCAGACATCCATTGCAATTTCTGGTCCTTATTAGCATCTTTAGGTCTCAAATAATAAATTCAAATCCCTGATCTGCCCATGATGTAATTTTGCTAATACCGTATAAGGTCTGATTTGATGCTGAATTTTTTTTTTCTTATGTATTGTACGCTCTGTCTTTCTTTTAATGCATTTTGATGATCATTTACCAAAAATATTAAACCCCCCATTGACAACCACTAAAATCTTTCATCAACTTTCTAACATGTGGTGGCATATGACATTAAGGCTCAGCTAAGAAAAATAAATAAATGCAAAAATATACAATATAAAATACAAGTTTAGAAATACAAAATACAAGGATTTGCAATGTATATATTGTTTCACAACTGAACTAAAGTTTTGTTGAATTCCAAATAATTCCCCTTATTCAATTTCCCTTTAAATGAAATATTCAAATATCCATCATGGCTGCATCAATATATATGTTCACTAAGGTTATGTTTGGTTTGAAGGAAAAGACAGGAAAATGAAGGAAAAAATAAGAAAACTTATATAAAGTTTGTAAAGGTTTATCTACTTTTCCCTTTCCCTCCCTACTTTTTTCTTCAAACCAAACACAACCTAAAGGATTTACTTTCCCAACTCAAAACTGTTGGCTGCATTAATACAAATCGCTCAGTAATTACTGCCTATTGAAATTTTGTAAAACTATGTGTAAATCCCTAATTGAGCCCAAATTCGACAGGTACAATATTTAGAATACGAATTTCATTTTTTTTCTTTCTTCCTTTTTTTTTTTTTTTTGTAACAAGATACATGTAAAATTTTGTAAAACTAACTCATGTTCACCCCTAGGTAGCTCTAGGAGAATGTTAGTGGGTCGGATCTAGTTTGGGATAGGTGGACCTGGTCCCAAACCAATAAGACAACTATGCAAATCCAGTTCCAAACTACGCTCTATTGGTTTTATAAAACTAGAACTAGAACCAAACCGATTATTGTCGGGCTAATTGGGGGTTGTTTTTTAAATGGCTTATAGCAAATATAAAATTACTATTATGTTTATCATCCAAGTTAATTATGGATGACTTGTAGGAATATTGGAGAGTGTTTGATAAATGAGGCTGAAGCATGGGCAGCTCTATCAGTAATGTTAAATTTACATTATAGAATCAATAATGTTAAATTTATATTTATTAATATTTTAAATAATTATTAAAATTTCGAAAATATTTATTTCAAAAAATAACTTTTCAATAATTATTAGAATATGAATTGAAAATGGATTGAAAGTGGTTGTGGATAATCACTTTTGCATTTTCTACATTTTTTAGGAATGGATTCAAAATGGTAGTAGCGGGTTATAGGCTTTAGCAGCAGCTTCTCAAAAAATGCCATGTGCCTAGCTTTTCCAAAAAAAAATGAAAAGGCCATGTGTCTGAATAGTGGGGTGGGGGGGGGGGGGGGTTGTAGGCTTAGTAAGAATTTTTCAAAAATTGTGGTTTAGTACGAAAACAAAACACATTGAAAAAATCTTAAAAGAAAAGATCAAAAGTCGAACTACTAGGAAAAAGAATTCTTCACTGAATAATTAAAAGAAAATTCAATGTCAAAAACTGTCTTAGCATTCCCCTAACTACTCTTTATATAGGCATACACCCTTATGGCTCCTATCCTAATTTAAAAACACTCTATAATAGAATCCTAATAAAACTCCTCGAAAAGAAAGTCTTAATTGAACAATCATAATCTAAGAAAACACTCTATAATAAAATCCTATTAAAAACCCTTCAAAAATAAAGTCCTAATTTAATATAAATTCAAAATCTCGTTATAATGCTAATTTGGTAAAAACAAAGTAAGATAGAAACTCAGTGATGGCGCCAACTTGATAAAAACGAACTGAGATAGAAATTTTATGATGATGCTATATCGGTAAATATTTACTAAATTGGGCTAGTGGCATCACCTTTGCTTCTTATGTGCCTTGGAATGGTCCCAATTTGCATAAAATTTATTGGCCTTTTCCTGTACTGCATCAAATTATCACGTGTTTATTTTTATAAAAAACGAGAAAGCCACTTGTCTGACTGATGGTAGTGGGTTATGGGCTTTAATAACTTCTCAGAAAATGCCATATGTCTAAATTTGAAAAAACCACGTATTTGAATGATAGTATTATCATTAATTGCCTTTGTGATTGTCTGGTGCCTCCATGGAACATATGAACTTCATCAATGAATGTCGGCATCTTAAAACCAGTTCTAAACTCAACATCTCCTATTCTCATGCATTAAGGGAAGCAAACTTTGTAGTGGATCACTGGCTAGCTTGGTTCACTCCTTATCTTTCTTTGGTTTGAGGCTTGAAGATCATCTCCTTAGTTACATTTGCATTTTTTTCGTAATGCTTGGGGTTATTTTATTGAGTGTAATGCTTCCTTCTAAAGTTTGTTGGTTTTTCCTGTGTTAGTTTCTTTTGTTTCCTTCCTATTGTATATATAAAAAAGGGAATTCTAAAAGAGAAACTAAAGATACTGAGTTGAGAGGAACCTACAAGAACTGAAATGACAAAGAAATGGTAGAATCGCAGATATCAGAAACAAGAACCGAAACATTAGGGCAGTGTTTGATTTGATAAATATTCCTCTTATTTTCTGCTAAAGCAAACATAGCGTTAGGGGTTGTCAAGATTGCTGCCATTAATGCTCTAATGTGCTTGTCTAGGGAAGGGCAATTTTATATATTAGTCCTATCTCCAAGAAATGTAAAAGGCTAAAAGCTACTATATTATGATTTCAACCTCCTCTTAGACAACAAGGTTAAAAAAATAAGTATGGCCTCCTCTAGCAGCAAAGGAAGTTGCCTCAAGCAACTGTGTCAGAGGCTCAAATGTGGTCCTTCATCAGGTTTTTGGGGAGGGTTTTCCCTGTATTCTGGCCATTCGACAAGATTGTCCGAGCTTCTTCCTAGGCCTAGGGTTTTCGAGGCACTTCAAAGTTCAAACAAATATATCAGTCACAGATTTCTTGGTGGAAATTTCTGACCCCAAAGGAAGGCGGAAGCTATCATTTTGTTTAAATTGGGCTGGGTTTTGCAGGGTTGTAATGGGCCTAGGTTTAAAAATATTGGGAAGCCATAGATTTGGTCGGGCTTGATTGAGACCTGAGGCCACCCAATTCAATCCTGGGCCAAGCCCAATCTCCTATATATACGAATAAGATAGACGTGCACATATGGAGTTTAATTAATCCAACCGGTTCATCTTTATAACGGTTGGTGCAACAGCTAATGTAACTGCCTAACTGGCTATATCATCTTTACCGCTCATTCCTTTTCTTCTTCTTTAAGCACCTTCTGTAGAAATCGTGGCTTGGAAAAGGCTCATGATTCTGGGACTGATGAATGATATATCACCTAATTAACTTGTGAAATTGTTCTTCTCTGGTTTCTTTCTCTTGTTGTGATTCACAATTCACAGTTCACGTGTGAATATATTACGAAGACTCAAAGGTAAATAATATTAATGTTTAAGTTTTTGAATTAAATTAAAGGTGAAGTTGAACTTTTTATGTGTAAGTCTTTACATGTAAATAGCCCCCTTTATTCAAAAACTATAAAACTAAATCATGAAAACATATATTGCGCCATATTAAAAATTCACAATATATATAGATATAGATATATGTTTTCATGCTTAATGCAGGATCAGCATGGGTAAATCAATGGGAGAAAGCAATCCGTGGACTGGAAATTGTTTGATATCTGGATGTCTTTCTTCAGTTTCATGTATCAGATACCCTGCATGCACCGAGTGTACCGAGAAATGCTGGACTCTGTAGCTGGGTCAATGAAGTACTCAGATGCCTCATGCTGTACAACTTTTCATTTTCATTTCTTTGTATGTTTGATTGTTCTGAGTTCTAACAAGGAAAGAAATCTGAAGTTGGTGGTTTTTCTCTTTAACTTGAACCATTGTCATTTTGATTCTCCATACATCTGGGTGGTCTTCTCTGTTCTCTGTCATTTTTCTTAACTTTTGTTTTTTCTTTCTTTCTTCAGCACGTTTGGTTTTGTAACACATCATAATCCAAATCATCCAAAGTTACCCCACTGAACATCATATATACATAGGGACCCTAGTCTCAATTTTATTATTATTATTTTTTAATACCAGAAGTTCTTTTCCCATTCACAAGCAAAGAAAAACGACATTAAAAGCAGAGTGACATAGCTTCCTTACGGGCCCAACTCAAATTTGTCCTATAGGTCATGTTCATCTGACATGGCGCCCCTCATGGCTTCTCAAAAAAGTTCCTTGAGAAGGAGGTTTTGTAGGGCCAAACAAAGCATGTCTGAGAAATATTCCTATTCACTGATTGGGAACCTTTCTTTAATTTCTTTTGTTTTTCTTTTTCAGCCTTAACAAAAGGAAGCAAACCAGCAAAGCAAAAAAAGTGGAGACGAGTTGATGAAATGGGATCAAGTGCAACCAAGCAATTAATTAAAAGGCTTTATATATGTTGGTCCCCAAGGCTTCAACACTTCTTTGCACCATCTGTTTGTTGAAAAGCGTCATATAAAAGGATGATACATAGTCATATTGTATACTAAAACAGAAACAAGATAAACCGAAGCAGATGAGCCCAAAAGGCCTAAGTGAAAAGAGGGAAGGAGTGGATGGCAAGAAATAGGAACAGATGCAGATGCCCCGGGGAGTGGGGACCCCCCAAGCTTTTGTAACATAAAGCCTCCCAAGGGCTTTGCTTATAAGTCAAAAAATTAATGTGGAATTAACTATGAAATTTGTTGTATGAAAGCCTCACCATCACCAATGCTCCCTCTGCCTCTCTCTCTCTCTCATTCACTTATTTTATTAACAACGATGGGCACATATCATCTGTACTGATTTGACCCTCTTAATTGTCTGCTAATTGTTTATAATAGATACTAAGATTCGTGGGACTTGGATCATATCCCAGGAAAAAAAATGAAGAAAGTTGATAGTCAGTCACGGGGTTTATATTATTCTGTTATGATCTGCCGTGTGTTTAATAAGACAAAAAATTGGCTAGTGGGTGAGCTGGACTTGAACTATTTTCTGAACACAACGAGTCCAAATGTTCAGTGCATTCTGCTGGGGCCTTGATGAAGTTTTACAGACTCTGGTGACCAGGAGTCTCGTGCTGTGTCTGTGTGGTAGTAAGTACTTAAGTCAGTCAGGGCAATTTTTCAGATGACAAGCATAAGGACCTACCCCATTTTCTGTATCAGTTTGGTCCGACCCCATTGGACCAAGGGCTGGTCTAGTGTAAAACCCATGAGAAACTATAGACATCCAGAAGGAAACTCAACGATGCAACAGAGTTCCGAGTTGTACCAGTGGCTGAACTATCTAGTTGAAGTAAATAATCTGGCCAGTTGTATGGTTTGTGTAGGATTTTTATTTATTTCCACCCGGTTCGACCACCCGGATTCTTGTCCAGGTTTGAAAGCAGTGATGGAGCTTGTCTTAATTTGAATAAATAAAAGAGTCCAATTTCACCATCACATCTAATAAAACAGTACCCGGGTGGGCCCTGAGTCCTTACCAGTGACCACCATATTCACAACGGTGTCCAATTCCAACGCCACACGCCACTCACGAGTCATAAAAAAACCTCCAACCAAGCAGTTGGGCTGGGCCGGGTGGGGTGGGGCCCCCACATACAAACAACTGGTCACGGAACGAAACCAAGTCACAATAGTGGGCAGTGGGCTCTCTCCGCCCTTGCCCCTTGGGACATGGAAGTGGATGTGGGTCTCCTTCCAAGTCCAACCCAACCACCTTCCCATGCCGACGTTTCATTCCCTTCGTTGAGAATCAACGAACACGACGCTTTTAATGAACTAAAGAGAATCAGTTGCCCATCCCAACTTTTACTTGGTTCAAACTCCACACATCAACTATGTGTCGTGGGCTATGGGCCATGTGCGTCAGGCCCAGAAGCTGGATGAAGAAGAAGACAGGCTAGAGAAGAATACAATCACGGTATATCCGCCAAGTAGCTTCAATAAATTTATCTTGTTTTACAAACGGCGTCTTGTCAATCGCTAGTTTGCTACTGTTTGACATGAGACCCCACATCACAGTTCACACCCGGTAGGCGCTTTTCTGCCACGAGATCAGAATCTATTCCAAACCTTATTCCTCTCATCCGACACCAATCCTGTGGTCAAAGAGGGAGACCCATGTGCAGGACCCACTGTTGAATTTGAATCGTGAATACACAAGGAGTCAAGCGATGGAAAAGATATGATATCGGAAAAATAACTGACCAATAAAACGAAATCATAATAAACGAAACGTGGTGTTATTTATCAAAATTCATGGACGGGCTTTATCGGTCAAAATTCTTTCCATATCATATCTTCTACATCATAGATTTTTCCTTTCAACAAATCCCATAATTCAACGCAAAAGTTTTTGTTTTTTTTTTTAATTTATTTAATTTATTGTTATTTTAGTCTTTTATCTTTCCTTCTCAGCTCCCACCATGGAGTATGGAGTATGGAAAGCCGAAAGTGGAAACTCTCTCTCTCTCTCTCTCCAAACAATATTCCAGTGAATGCTCCGTGTTTCTCTTAAGTGTGTCCGTTTAACAGATCTTCTTTCGTTTATCCTTGCTTTCCTTTTTTGTGTTTCAGCCGTCTTAAATAACTCATGACAGGAGAAACGGTTCTCTTCTGCATGGCAATCTCAAAGCTCTGCAGATTTCAGAGCTTGTTCGTAAGAAACAGACACCTGGGTTTTTCTCTACCGGTATCTGGGTCTTCATTTAACTGCCTTCTGGTTACTTTCCTCATACTATTTTTGGGCCTTCTCTAATACTCTAATCCAACTTATGTTTTGTTTTTACTTGAAGGCTACCCATCTGTAAATTTATTTTTATTGTTCTTTTCTTGTTCCATTTTCCCTATTTTTTGGAGTTTTTGGGTGGGAAGTTTCGTGATCGATCTCCGATTTTCTCCTCGGGAGGGGACGGGGATGGCTACGCAACTGATGCTGCTGCTGCTGAAACTCTTCTTCATTCTTGGCACTTTGATACTTCGTGGATCTGCAGGTAATGGATATCGTTCTCATTGTGCACATTCGGCATAAGTGTAAGTTTGATTTGGTCTGTGCAATTATCAGATGATCAAATCTGTCTTCTTTTTGGAATTTTTGATGATTCTTATATAAGCAGAACAATTTAGGGATCTCGGCTCTTGTAAATAAATATTTCTGTGATTCCTGTTCAGAAGAAACTGCAAGTAGGTGATTGAATCAAGTCTATGTCAAGATGGGTGTTGTTTGATTTATGTAATGTAAGGAGAGTGATGCACCAAAGATGGGATATTCTGGAACTCGGTTTCCTTGTACCTTGACTTTGGTCTGAATTGGCTGTCATTTTATAAGGAAATTGCCTAGAGATTAGTCGTTCATCAATCTAGCTTATACTTTCTTAAGTAGAGTTCGTCCCCAATACACAGAAATCTGCTTAACGGTTAAAAAACTATTCTTTGGTGTCATCTATAGTAGCTGGGGCAAACTCCAATGGCTGATTATTTAGCATAATAAGTCTTGATTATATTAGTGTCAGTCTTAGGCAATCTCACTTCTGGCCTAACATAGAGGTTTCCTCTGAACTCCCTACTCCAGAAAATCTAAAAAAAAGGAAGATAGAATTAGTGACATCCATTATCTAGGGAAGGATTTTTTTATTGTGCAAAGATAACCACTCGAATAATACCATTGGTGGATCAGCCTCCGGATTAGATGAGAAATCTTTTTTGCACTCTTTCAATCCAGGAGCTATCCTGTAATTGTGTTGTGAATGAACGAGTGATGGTGTTTATCTTGTTGAGCCAACCAAAAAAAACATAATTTCAAAATTTAGACATGGCGCTAGATTCTTTCTGCTACTTATCCTTCAAAGACATTTTTTTTTTGGATCAATAACAGTACTTAAGATTCATTAAGGGACTATCTTTCTTGGGAAATCACTATCATCAATTATGAAAAAAATCCCCACCTTCTAAATCGAGCTCTAATTGTGGAAAGCAAAGTCCTCTCTATCTCTCTCTCTCTCTCTCTCTTGGAGATGTTAGTGTCATCCCATGACTTATGATCAGAGGAATATGAAAACAAGATTATATATGTAATAAAAAATGAAGCCTTGATTGACAGCTTTCTATTATATTTGCAGGGTACAATTTATCACCAGCAACTTTTTCTGCAATTTCTCCAAGTAAGGAAACAAAATCTAGTGTTGGCTATTATGGGAAGTCTCTGGGAAATGGAGCTCCAAGTCCAGAACCCCTTCTTAATGGTAATCTTTGTAAAGTATTATACTAGAAAACTTTTGTGTGTTTTCACTATCCATTAATAAAGCTACTGGATTAAATTCCAGGGTCAATCATGCATTTTTCAAAGGAATTGCCACCCAATAGTTCTGGACCAGTGCCTCAAGTCATCCATGGTTTAGTGCCATCCATGCCCCCAGATCCTGAGAGTCTTCAAAAGTCAGCACCTCTACCCCAAACCATCAAAGGGTTTACACCATCCTCACTGCCAAATGCTCCTCAAAGAAGAACACCAAATGGTAAGGCTCTTTCCAATGAGACATGAAGGTTAAATTATTCCAATGCTTTTTCTAGTTGAAAATGGTCCTAAATCAGCTTGTCTTATTTCGTCAATACAGGACTAGCAGCATCACCTCCAAGGAAATCTCCATTGAATCCTCCAACCTCAAGTTCACTCAGGCCAGGATCAACTCCCTTTATGTCTCCAGGTGCTCTTTATATTTTTCTCTCAACATTTACTGAAGGAGCATTTGTCCTGTTGCAGGAATTTCTTGCTCCTTGTGTCAGTTGAAACTTGAAACACATCAACCTCTTTCCAAAACCTATATTACCTTGGTCCTTCAAATGCATCTTGGAAAACCTTTGTTGATAAATTGGAAAAAAAAAGCCTCACATTTCCGCTGTTTCCTCTGAACAGAGATATAAAATCTCTGCGGAAAAGCAATATTCTCAAATTGACAAATTTTAATATCTTTGACATGTCCCAGTATCTTATTATCTCAAAAGTATGCCCAAATATTGCCAATATTTAAAAAAGAAAAATTCAAATATCACTCTTAAATGTCTTTGTGATTTGATCGGAAGATTTATGGGTTTTAATCAGCACCCTAATTTTCAGTTTCATGCTTTTCTTTGCAAGTGTACAATTCGTCTTCTTTACTTCAATTTCTTTGTAGATATACAGTGTATTCAATGAGTAAGTTTTGTAAGCTCACTGAAGTAATAAGGGGGCCATTGCTTGGTGCAATGTTAAAATCTCAGACTAGTGCATGAAAAGGTGGGTTCAAGTCTGAGGTGGCCAAGATGTGAACAAAATGCCAACCATATCCAGTCCAACCCTCCCAAGACCCTGGATAGATAGGACCAACGTTGGGTGATGGACCTCTCTAAGTTCTTTTTTCTTTTATTTTTGAATATAAATGGACCTTTCTAAAGTTCACTGAAATAACTTATATAAAAGTACATAGATATATGAAATGTAAGGGGGAAATGGTTACATTCTTCTTTAATTTATTTTTGACAAGCTTGCCATTACTCATATGATTAGTTTTTTTTTTTTTTTTTAATTACAGATGTTTCTGTAATAGAGTTCAGATCTACTCGTCACAGAGCGTGCCTCACACCGACTTAACAGCACGTTTCAACCGTGCACTGGGAACATCTCCCATGAATAAAAATTTATAATTACGGAGATGATCCAGATTGCACGGCTGAAACATGCTGTGAGGTCAGTGTGAGGCGTGTTCTGTGAGGAGCAAATCCGATCTCTATGTAATATTATGAAATTAAGTATTGATCTGTTATATGTCTTCTAAAATTTGAAATCATTTTGTGGTGTCAAGTATTGACTTTGAGTTGGTCCAGAACTGCATGTAGACATGATGTGGCCAATCTGAGCCATCCGTGTAGTAGGGAACCCTCTGGATTGGCCACCTTTGCAATCTTCCTGTCCATGTCAGCTTGTGACCACCTTAGCATCTTCTTCAAGTAAAATAGTCTGTTGGAAGTTCTAATATTTTAATGTTAAACTTGCCAAAAAAGAAGGGCTTACTCTGACCTTGTGGCAAGGGTTTCTGGGCTCAAATTGGGGTAGCCATTATGGGCCTAAACCAATTTGCCATGTGGAAGGTTCCTTGTTCAGCCTTACCTTCTTCACTAAATTACCTGACTAGCAAGCTTAGACCAATTTGTGTGCATGTGTGTGGAAAAGGTTTACTAGTCAGGTAAGCAGAGAGCTTGCCTACATGGCCCACCTTATTTAAGCCACTTGAAGGAATTTTATGGCCAATCCAGACCGTTCATCAGATAGGGGACCCTTTAGATTGCCCATGTTTTGTGTCCTGTAGTTGACATCAGGCTTAATCCAACTTATTTTTAAAAGAATCACTTTCGTTGCAAGAAAAAGGGGGAAGGATGTAGCCCTATAATTTTTCAAACTTTGAAACCTAAACTACTTTGCCATGTATGTATGCAATTTCTTCCATTTGTTTCCAAATTAGAGCCCTGTTTGCGAGGGCTTAGACTTGTATTAGCTTTTTTGGTCTATTTTTCAACAAATATTGCTTATAAGCTATCTGGGTGGGCCCAACCTTGCAAGTCCATAAGCCAGAGTGTGAAAGTCCTCATATGGTCACTAGATGGGTTTCCAGTGAACTGAATTTGATTAGTCGTGGACTTTTTTTTAACATACCTCTTTTAACATTTCTTGGAATTTCATTTTTATTCTCTTTCTAATCTTCAAGTACCACAAGAGGACTTATCAGGGATACACTGCTTCAAAGTATTTTAATTGATGTTAGGTATATATTGCAAAATGATATTACAGAACCTCATATGTTTCCAAAATCAAGTCCTCCCACCCAAAGTATGAAGGGATATGGAATGCCAGTTGCTACACCTCCAAAGGAATTATCTCCCATGAGCCATACAAACCATTCTCCAGCTAAAGGTAACCAAGTCAGGTTGTTTATATGTGAGTTTTTATGGACCCTAAAATTGAAAGTTCAATGCCCTTGAGGATTAACAATGCCTGCAGGTCCTTTTCCTGTTGTGGCCCCTGCTCCACAGAAAACGTTGAAACCATCTTATAAAGCATATGCACCATCAAAGTCATTTTCCAAGGCTCCAGAGAGAAGACAAGTTCATGCTCCCACACCTTCACCTTATATGCCATTATATAAGCATAAGCATGCAAATCAAAGAGCCAGTGGCCTTGCTCCCGCACCAGTTTTATCTCATCCTCATGTTTCCCATCATAAAGGTTTGAGATTTTTACCTGAAAATCATTTCTACCAAGTAGTTATTGATAGATAATAATGCTGCCTGAAGATTTGGATAATCAAAATATATTCCTTTTCCTTTTCTTTTAAAGGACCAGTCATCTCTCCAGCACCTTCAAATGCTCCAGCTGCATTGCCGAAGAAAAGTAGACAAAGGCAACATGGTCTGCCACCCTTGAGACAAGGTACTCAATGATCCTCCTGTTCATATGCAACCAAGAATCTTAGCACTAAATTGGACTTCTTGCTTACTTGGGTCCCATCTGGCAGGTCCATCTATCTCTCCTATCCAGGCTCCTTTTTCTCCAACAGTAAAGCATGGTTCCTCTGCACCTGGGCCATCTCCTACAGTTCAATCCAGCCAAAGTATGAGGGAACTTGTTGTCTCCGACTTTATCTGTTTTATCTACATTAGATGCTTGTGAACATTTGCTCATCAGATCTTCTGTCTGAATGGATGTGTTTTCTTCCCCAAAACTTCTCCTTCAGGTTCTTTGCCAAGGAAGCCAAAGATGCCATTATCCCCATCAGCTCAAGCTTTACCCCCACCACCTCCTAATGAAGGTAAATAAACTTGTAGTTCTCCTCTAAAGAATCCAGTCCTTTTTAAGTTCTATTTGATGTTCCTATTTATGCTCTTCATCTTTCACAAGTTTACTACAGTGACACCTGAACCTGATTGTTCCTGTAGATTGTACATCATTGGCATGCATGGATCCATATACAAATACTCCTCCAGGATCACCCTGTTATTGTGTGTTGCCAATGCAAGTTGGGTTGCGCCTTAGTGTTTCCCTATACACCTTCTTTCCTCTGGTTTCTGAACTGGCAGCAGAGATAGCCGCTGGAGTTTTCATGAAACAAAGTCAAGTTCGCATCATGGGAGCAAATGCAGCAAGCCAAGAACCGGAGAAAACCATTGTCCTCATCGATCTTGTACCACTTGGAGAAAGTTTTGATAACACTACAGCATATCTGACCTATGCAAAATTCTGGCATAAGCAGATTGCAATAAAGTATTCTTTCTTTGGTGACTATGAAGTTTTATATGTTAAATATCCAGGTACATATGAATGGATCCAAAGTTCCTTGCCTGTCTTGTGTCCTTATATCATATATTCTGGCTTATGTTAGTAATACTTGCATCGAATCAGGTCTTCCTCCCTCCCCACCTTCAGCAACCTCAAGCATTACCACTGTTGATGGTGGGCCTTTCTCTGGCCGTGGAAATGATGGAAGGACAATACAGCCTTTGGGAGTTGATGTAAGGAGAAGACAGAAAGGGGGACTTGGTGGCAGCATGATTGCTATCATAGTTTTATCTTCTGCTATAGCCATTGTGTTATGTATAGGAGTTGCTTGGCTGTTGCTTTTGAAATTTGGAAAGCATGTTGCTCAACCTGCATCCACCATAGAAGCTTTAGTACCTTCCCTTACAAAACCATCGGGTAAGTGCTATATATATATATGATATGTCATATGTATATTTATATTTAATTTAGGTTTTTTAATTCAATTTTTAATTTTTTATTTAGAAAAATATTAAAAATTGCAAGTTGTGGCCAAAATTAGTGGGACAAGGCACCTACGACAACTTGGGACACATAGATCTCGTAAAGTTACCCAAAAAAAAAAGGATCACCCCAATCAAACATCGGAGTGCAAAGTTATGGCCTCTGAAAGTTTGCATGCATTGAGTGTGCAACCTACAACCTGGTGACCGGGTCAGCGGTTGAACTGGATGGATCGGACAGTTCTTAACCACCAAGTCAATGGTTTTTGACCGCCTGATGGGTTTTGACTAAACTGGACCCGGAATCCTGACTGGGTGACTGTTCGAACGGTTCAACTGGCTGGGTCAACGGTGGGTTGAAAACACTGCTTCAGAGTACTATTTTATTTTTATTTTGGAGTTAAACAATGAATGTTCAAATCTGTAGGGGCTGCTGGATCTTTGGTGTTTGTAAGTGGACCTAGTTCTGCGTCACTATCCTTTGGCTCTAGCATTGCAACATATACAGGATCTGCTAAAACTTTTAGCGCAGGTGAGATAGAAAGAGCCACTGATAACTTTGATGCTTCAAAAATACTGGGAGAAGGTGGTTTTGGATGTGTCTATAGTGGTACCCTTGACGATGGGATGAAGGTTGCTGTAAAGGTTCTTAAGAGAGATGATCAGCAGGGTAGCCGAGAATTCTTGGCAGAAGTAGAGATGCTTAGCCGTTTGCATCACCGTAACTTGGTTAAATTGATTGGTATATGCACAGAGGACAATACTCGATGTCTGGTCTATGAACTCATTCCAAATGGCAGTGTGGAGTCCCATCTACATGGTAATATGTAATTTTGTTTTTTTTTTTCTCTTTTTAACTAGTTTTAATTTTTGTCCTTTGATCATTTGGGAAAATGACTTCTTAGATGCTATTGTCTTCTTCTTCAGGACCAGACAAGGAAGCCGCTTCACTTGACTGGGGTGCCCGAATAAAGATTGCACTTGGTGCAGCTCGTGGTCTGGCCTATCTACATGAAGATTCAAGCCCTCGTGTTATTCATCGAGATTTCAAGTCCAGCAACATCTTGTTGGAACATGATTTTACTCCCAAGGTGTCTGATTTTGGTTTGGCCAAAGCAGCTTTGGATGAGGAAAATAAACACATTTCAACACGCGTTATGGGAACATTTGGGTACAAACTTTTTCCTTCTCATGATGTTTGAATTTCACCAATCTCCCTATGATACTTGTGCAAGGTCAAATAACTTAGGATGTGACGTAGGATGTGAAGTAGAAGTTCTACCAGGGAATACATAGTGGGCAAGAAAGAATTCAGATTTGTTATAGTATAATGAAAGAGGAAACATAAGAGTTTTAGATGTGAAATATTGAAGAATATAACACAGCCTTGGTACATGTTATGGGCCCGGGCGTAGGATCTCGTCACGGGTCGGTCCACGGGGAGAACCTCTAGTTTCCCCTTGCCCCTCCCTTTGCGTGCTGACCCTATCGTGGCGACCTAAGGGGTGATTTGTCCAAGAGATCACCCTAACTCTCCTTTACTCTTCTCTTTGACTGAAATTTTGGATGCCTTTATTCAATAACAGTGGCTCCTTAAATAAGAGATTACAAGAGTCCTGCTCTTAGGGAGACTCCTTGCTAAATAGGGAGACCTCCAACTCTATCTTGATAAGATAAGACTAATAAGATAAGATAAGTCTCTCTTAATCCTAATCTAATAAGATTAAATAATCTCTCTTAATCCTAATCTAATAAGATAAGTCTCTCTTAATCCTAATCTAATAAGATAAGATAATCTAATCTACTAACTTAATAAGATAAGAATAACAAGATAGTCTAATCTAATCTACTGAATGAATAAGACTGTTGCTGCCGAATTGGATAGGATGAGAACACCGGATATTTGCTGTTGCTACTCCCAATACGTGTCCACATCATTACTCCCCTCTTGGATTACGAGCTTGTCCTTAAGCTCGAATTCAGGATGGGTGTCGGGAAACACCGTCAAAGGAATCCCAGATAGGTGGAATGACTTTGCCCTCCTGGATCGGGTTCCAATGAAGAGGGTTCATCCTCATCTTCCTCTTGTTTCACCAGGAGGCAGAAAAGTCTCTTGCACTTGTGCCCTGTTGAGTAGAGTTCATCGCAATTAAAACATTGTCACCTCGCCCTGCGTTCCGCCATCTCAGCCCTGGACAAGTGCTTAATAGGGGGTGCAACGACATTGCTCCCCACATTGGATGCTGATCTGGAATTGTTGCTCGTCTGTGGCTTCCGTTCTTGGTTGGCTGCTAAATATGGAGCCATTCTGAGTGGTTCTGGGGATGTTCATGCTGATGGAGGCTGCCCCATACTGAAAGTTCCATGGCTGAGTTGTAGTTTGCGTTCGAAGGCGCGAGCTATATTCATGGTTGTAACCAGGTTGGGGGGATTCTGCATTTCCACGTCCACCCGCAGGGGTTCTACTAACCCAGCGGTGAGCATGTCTACCTGCTGGTCCAGTCGCACTGAAGATGCCCTCGCGAGGAGGGTCTGGAACTGGCGTTGGTATTCTGCCACCGTGCCGGTTTGTTTAAGGTTAATCAGCTCGCCTAAGGGGTTGCTTGTCAGTGGGGGCCCAAATCTAAGAAGGCAGTAGGACTTGAACTGGGTCCAACTAAGCCCAGGTTCTTCTTGTTCTAATTGATAGAACCAGAATTGCACTTCCTCTGTTAAGTGAAAGGCGGCTAGGCTTACCTTATCCCGGTCGTCTGTCCGTTGATTTCGAAAAAAACTGCTCGCACCGGTACAACCAACCCAAGGGATCTCCGTTGCCGTTGTATGACGGGAATTCTAACCTGTTGTACTTGGGGATGACTGCGGCCCCCTGGTTGCCAAATTTCTGTTCGCCGGAAGACTTTGGCAGATCTGGCCGGCGGTTGCTAGTGGCTGTCACCCCTTTTGTGTTCCTCTCTTTGCTAGAAAGGAATAACTCCATAAGATGCCGTAGCTCCCTGACTTCATCTTTGATTTCCCGTACTTCTGAGCTGGTCTCCATGAGCCGGTGCTCGAGTTCGTGGACCTTGGACGACAGCTACTCCAGATCACCCATGACGCCTGGCTCTGATACCAAAACGTTATGGGCCCGGGTGTAGGATCTCGTCACGGGTCGGTCCACGGGGAGAATCTCTAGTTTCCCCTTGCCCCTCCCTTTGCGTGCAAACCCTATCGTGGCGACCTAAGGGGTGATTTGTCCAAGAGATCACCCTAACTCTCCTTTACTCTTCTCTTTGACTGAAATTTGGATGCCTTTATTCAATAACGGTGGCTCCTTAAATAGGAGATTACAAGACTCCTTGTTGAATAGGGAGACCTCCAACTCTATCTTGATAAGATAAGACTGATAAGATACGATAAGGTCTCTTAATCCTAATCTAATAAGATAAGATAATCTCTCTTAATCCTAATCTAATAAGATAAGATAATCTAATCTACTAACTTAATAAGATAGGAATAACAAGATAGTCTAGTCTAATCTGCTGAATGGATAAGACTGTTGCTGCCGAATTGGATAGGATGAGAACACCGGATCATTGCTGTTGCTGCTCCCAATACGCGTCCACATCAGTACAATACAAGATTCAAGCTATATTGTTTCATTATTCTTGTTTTAACACTCAATTACAATGACTTAAGAGGCTTGTCTTTCCCTCTACAAATTTCAATTAGACTGAAACACTAACTAGAATTGACTCCTAATTGAATTATATATAAGGTTAACCCATACATAATTCATAGGGGGCTAGGGGCAAAGACATGAAGCAACTCAAAATGCCTAGCATACTTCTAAACCAAACTAATCAAAAACAACTCCAAGATAATACTAAAAAATAGCAAGAACCAAATTCCTTCAGACAGACATCTTATTGGTAAAATGGCCATAATTCTCTCAAAAACATGTTGAATGGCAAGAAATAGGTTTAATCGTATTAAACGTACCAATAAATTGAAAAATAAAGAAGAATTTTGATTTTCTTATGTTTCTTTTCCTTTTCTCCAGACCCACATCCTTAACACTCAATGTGATATCTGTAAGTCTGGGGTAAGGCATTATTATGCTGATGTGATCCTTGTTTTGGAGGGCCAGGGCCTAGACAATCTAATTTCTAGATCTGCATTCATATTTGCATTGACGTGCTTTAGGTTTTTTTTCATTTGTCCTTAAAAACATGTTTTATTTATCAAAGAAAATATAATAACATGTTTTTTTCACCAGTTATGTAGCTCCGGAGTATGCAATGACTGGGCATCTTCTTGTGAAGAGTGATGTTTACAGCTATGGTGTAGTACTTCTTGAGCTCCTAACAGGAAGAAAACCTGTGGACATGTCACAGCCAGAAGGTCAAGAGAATTTGGTTGCCTGGGCTCGCCCACTCCTTACAAGTAAGGTGGGTTTAGAAGCGATTATTGACCCTGCATTAGGATCTAATCTCCCATTTGATAGTGTGGCCAAGGTAGCAGCAATTGCTTCAATGTGTGTACAGCCAGAAGTTTCACACCGGCCTTTCATGGGCGAGGTGGTACAAGCATTAAAACTCGTATGCAACGAGTGCGATGAGACAAAGGGAGTGGGATCAGATAGCCGTAGCCAGGACAACTTGTCGATTGATTTGGATAGTAGGATGAGTACTGCTTCAGGTCAATTTCCAGAACCTACACATTCCTACTATGCTATGGCCGATTATGATTCCATTATTGGAGCTCATGGGACATTATCAGCTTCGGATGTATTCAGTACATCAGAAAGACTTGGGAGGCAAGTATCAGGATCTTTTAGAAGGCATTCTAGTTCGGGCCCTCTGAGAACAGGGAGGGGCAGGCAGTTTTGGCAGAGATTAAGAGGCGTGTCTAGAGGTAGTGTAAGTGAACATGGGGTAGCTTTCAGGCTATGGCCGGTTTCCAGATGAAAGCCCCATCCAGAAGACTGTGGAGACATTGTGGGTTCTCATGTCAAGACAACTTGTAATTTGTGGGACAAGGACATGAAATGCAGTTTACCTTCAAAGCCATGATCTTGTAAGGTTTATCCCAAGTGGATCATGCGGCTCTTCTCAGAAGCATGAATGAGGTCCACTCGGAGTATGAATCATGGTCTTGTAAACTTGTGCCTTTAAAAGAGGCATGATTCTTCATGTATCTCAATAAACGTTCCCACTGAGGTGATTTGATTTGAACAAGATTTTCCATCTTCTTGGTTTAGTTCAGTCCCTTTGTGTTGAGAATATTAAATTAAAAAACATGAAGAAGGGACCTTTTATACGGAGTGCATCTCAACTTGCAAAATGGTAGTGGAACCGGTGAAGTGACCATTCGACCAAACTGATCGTTTCAATCGTGCATTGTCAAGGCCCTAAATAAGGAACATCAGGGTACTTGTAATTTACAGCAGCCCTCAGAAGTTGGAACCGTTGGTGTCATAATGTTTTCAATAGCAATAAGTCTCAGTTTGGAAATGGTACATTTTGTATTTCTAAACCTGGATTTGCACTGTAAATTGTTCTTATCTGTACCAAGGTTGAAAGTATGGATACATCTTGATACAAGAGAAGGGGTGTATGGTAAATTTCACTGAGGGTACCTTTGAACATAGATTAACATATTAGGAATTTGAGGATTAATCTAAATTAAAAATGGCACCCTGCCGATACAATATGATACACCTCGATCTTCCTCATCCATACTTTGAACCTTGATTTATACTCTTTCCAAACTGAGTCTAATGTTTTAGGGGGACATAAGGCCTTCGCTTTCATAATATGTTGCCAATAAAATCAATCTTTTTTCCTTTTGTGGATAAAATACATGTTAGTGATGTATTTTATTATAAGATACATTTAAGGTTCAAAATATCGATATGCCCGATATGCCGATAGGGGTGTGTCAGGCAATATCGATAGTGTTATTTTACCTTTTTTATTTTTTTTTAAACCAGTTCAAGGGGGACAGTTTAAGACTCTTCCACCCCCTAAGCCGATCAGAACCCTGATACGCCCATACTTTGAACCTTGGATGCATCAGTGTTCTCCAAATTTACAACTCCTTTTACCTGGTTTGAATATTTAATACCTGCTGCTGCTGCCACATTATGGAAAAAAAAGAAAACTATGTTCAGCATGAATTCGGATTTGCTCTTCACAGTGCGCCTCACATCAATCTCACAGTGCATCGCAGCTGTGCGTTGGAAAATATCTTCTCATGAATGATAACATCAAGTAATTAATGAGATGTTTTCAATGCACATCTGGGCTGCGCTGTGAAGTTAGTGTGAGACGCACTCATTGCTGTCTCAAGCCGATAAGAAAATACCTACACCCAGTTCCAACACCTATAGAGTATAAAAAAGTGACAGACCCGTCAGAACCAACCCTATTATTAATCGATCTTATAAACCAATAGGGTATTTAGCCTGGTAATTTGACAATAAATCTTCCTATTCTCTTGATTTTTTTTCTCTCAAAATTTCTATTGTCTTATAACATTTTATGATATTATTATTGGTGAACCATGAAAAGCAAATATAAAATGTTGGAAGCTATCTTTGTATCTTTGTTATGTGCTATTATACATGTATACAGATATAACAGGATCGGTTCTATTTGGGTCAGAACAACAAATCCAGTTGTCGTCGGATTCAAGTTGTTAGGTTGATCGTTAATATTGGCAGCCTAAGTCAAATTGCAAAACCACAGTACCAAAAAACAAATATGATCAAGGCCTAGCTGCCCCTTATTTAAACCAATTTATGTTAGATAATAGAAAACTACAAAGATTCAAGTTGCAGTTGGATGGTGATAGAATTGTTGAATGGAGTCTAACGCTTATTTTAAATGAAAGGAAGAAAAGAAATGGAAAAGAAGACGGATTACTACGATAGCAAGACATTTTACATAAAAACTATGTTATTATACAATACAATATAATCCATGCTTTCCATCTAGCTACTAGGCAACAATATAATAATACTTCCTACAAGAATTAGAACAATCAAATTAATTTCCATACAAGTACAACAACATCTGTTGTAAAAATTAATCCATTTTATACACCAGCTGCTCTACCCAGACGTTCTCTCAGTATTTTTACTCCCATGTATCTGCATGTTCAGCCAAAAAACAAAATTAATGCTTATTGTAAATGTATGTCTATATATATATAGAGAGTGAGAGAGAGCGCTTTTTTAAAGGGAATTTACCTGCCCATCATCATGACAGTGGCCTGGGGATTTGTGCCGGGAGAATCAGTGAACGTGGAGCCATCGACAACTCGGAGGCCATGAACGCCGAGGACTTTATAATGGGAGTCCACCACCTTGCCCACATGGCACCCACCATGGTAGTGCCAGATGGTGATCACTGTGTCCCTACAGAACTGCTCTAAAGACTTGGTGTCGTTGGTCTTCTTGGGGATCAGGTTCACATTAGCCTTCACGCTCATGTTGAGTAGCATCTCCACAGTGGGTATGTGAGTGTTTATGATGTGGGCGAAGTGCTTCGTCCTCACAACCTTCTCGATCGTGCGAATGCCATATACACACCTCTGTAGATCGTAGGGATGGCTGAAGTAGTTGAAGGTGACAGAAGGATTTTCATCCACGTTGGTGCTATTCAGTCTGAGTTCGCCTGTCGAGAGCGGCCCAACGATCTTCTCTAGAACAAAGCCACCCATGAACGCCTCATGTGGTAGGTTCTGCTTTCCATCAATGTAGGCTTTGATGGCTTCCCGAGTTCTTTGCTTGGGGGGAAGCGTAGAGAGCTGTCCAATCTGGTTGCATAACGTACAGTAATATATAATCAATAATAATGTAGATTCGCATCATCTCACTGATCTAGCTAATTATTCAATATATACTTTTGAGTTACGTTTGAAGAAATATATAATTGTCTGGTTTGGTATAAAATTAAAACACCCCAGAAAGCAATTCCAGAATTAACAACGTAATAACTAACCTCTGCTGACATGATTCCATGGTGACACCGGATGCTATCTGAGTTTTGGCCGAATCCGCTACTACCCTCAATGAACACTCCCATCTTGGTAATCCCTACAGTTTGGATTAGCGACTGCTTGACCGGTTTCTTTGTGGGTACGAATATGGAGTTCATGGGGTTGTCGGACATTCCTTTGCCCACGAATTCATTGTGCAGCACCACCGGTATGTTCATCTCCTTGAGGTCGGCTTCCGGCCCAATGCCACTCAGCAGTAGTAGCTGGGGGCTCCCGATAGCACCCGACGACAATATCACCTCACTCTGCCTCATCCTTGACAGAAATGCTTGATGCTGCTTCCCATATTCGTCTTTGAACATCACTCCAACAGCCACGGGTTTCTTCCCTGAGCCAGCAAGAAATTAAGAATTAATCAATGCCAACTCCACATCATCATCACATATTATATATATATATATATATATATGCATCCACCGACCCCTCCAAATTTTCTTAATTTCAAAGTTACGAACGTTGTATCTACAGACTATATATACGTACAATTTTTGTTAAAGTACTGTAAAGTAAAGGTGGTAGCTAGCTAGCTAGAGCTATAGCTACAATTTACCGTTTCTGTCAAACACTATCTTTTGCACGGTGGCATGAATGAGGACTCTTAGATTCCGACGATTTGCAGAAGCCAGCAGGTGGGCAGCGGTGTATCGACGGCCGGAGTCATCGAAGGTAGTCCCTCCGATCTTTGTTCCGTAGATGTGGTTGTAGGTGAAACCGTTAAAAGGCGAGACCCCGACTTCAAGAAGTCCATTCGTCAATGCTTTCTGCCATGGGGCTAGTTGGGGCCGGTGAACAATTTGCTTCTCGATCCATGGGTATGACTCTCTCACTAACTTACTATCCCAACCTGCCCTTCTAATGTAACTGCAAAACCACGAACAAAATCCTATGATATTGATATCATCATCAACAGAACAGAAGCCGACCGATTATGTTGCTATTTATCTGCCGTTCCTATCCTTTAATGAATTACACTAGTACCCCACCCACTCCATCTCTTCTATTTCTATTAGGTAAGTGTATTCCCAATTTTAGGGTTGAAAGCCACAGGTTGGGCTTGGACTTTCGGTTCTTGAGTTGGGCCTGGGTTAATAATTTTGAACCCAAGCACATTCTAACTCGTTAAGATTTCAATATGGACTGACCCGAATTACAGCTCGGGTTTGATCTCGGGTTCAGTATGGATTCGGACCTTAAGCTACCGAGGTGGAACTTAAACCTGTCCTAACTCCTAACCCCCTGAGTTGCACCCCTTGAATTGCTTAATTATTATTTAGTCGTTGCATGCAGTCCTTTTCCATGCATTATTAAGTCGAAAGGACGGCTTCATTATTGCTACAGTGACTGGCCTAAATGAATGAGTTGCTCATTATACTAACATAGTCGTATAATTAAATATTTAGAGATATGATGATGACTTATCCAATATGTCCATTTCTTCCCAAAAAAATTATTTTCTTTTTTTAGATTTATGTGAGGATTAGAAAAGATTTACTTTTCTGATGGGTAAGAAATTTTCCTGTAAAAAAAGTTATTAATAATTGGATGGAACAAAAATGTCTTTTCAAACAGTCATAAATAAATTTTTATGATTAAAACAGTCATAAATAAATATACTTACCCAGATAAATAACTTGCCAAACAGACTTTAGTTAGCTTTCTTTTTTTTTTTTTTCTCTATTGTTGGTTTGGTTTGATTTTTGTATCTGATTTCTTGTTCCTTTTCCATCTTTTATTGAAATCCTTCGTTTATTTACCAAAAAAAAAAAACTCCAAACCCATTTAACGACTATTGTCACTAACAGACAAAGCAACAAAGCATCTGTTTGATGCTATCGTTTCAGAAAATGGTCATATATCAGCACCACATCGGAAAAAACGGTGCTCCAGGAAACATCAATATGTTTTCAACCATTTTTTCATAAAAAATGGTTCTCCAAGTCATGCCTTAGAAATCGAGAAGACATGGTTTAGAGCAATGCCAAATTTGACGTTTTCTCATATTGGAATTCGTTGCTGCCAATGAAGACATGATGTGGCAGTGACATGAACTTTATATAATGGGCACCGGTGCTGAAAACAAATCTGGAACACTGGTACCAAATAGAGAGTGTTATTATTGCTCTAGGAAATGTCCTATCTGATAGCAACATTTCCAAACAAAAAAAAAGAAAACGATACTTCTAACCCACACATCAACAGCACCGTGTTGTATCTGAAACATCGATGCCAAACATATAAAAAGTATTTCATCAGCCGTTATAAATGTTCACTTGGAATAATACATTATTAAGATTTGCAGTGTAAACTGTAAGTTAAAAGATGACCAACTAAATTCCATGGTAGGCAAATTCATTTCTTTAGACCGTGTTTGGTTTGCGAGGTGGATATGGAAGAAGGGTACTATTTCCATGGAATGGACATAGATAGAAACTGTGGCTGACAATCTGTTATTATTCTATGTTTAGTTTCTGGATAGCTATGTAATGGTAAGTTCTGGAAGATTCGTACCCAGGCATTTGGTTCAATGAGGTTTCTGGACACACACACATGACAACTTTGTTGTAGCCAGCGGCAGCCAGCTATTAACGACTGTCCACTCCACTTCTGAGAGAACTAGAAAATGTAATTAAATGTAGCAGGCAGGAAGTCATGGACTCGTGGTTGGCCAAATCCTGGGATCCAATTATCCCAACTGGGCCCAGTTTTAACTCATACCTCAAGAATCTAGATACATGTGGGCCCCCAAAGGCAACAAGAGATGAGATGGTATCACTTCCCTTATGGGCCAGGCATTAGCTCCATTAACATAGAGGGCTTATTCACTTTAATTAGGAAGGATTCGTGGCCATATTAAGTGAGGCAGAACACTGGTTTTGGGTTAAGCCTTTCTGTGCCAATCAACCAAACCAAACTGGACCAGCGATATTTAGTAATTGGTATGGCCTCGTCTGGGCTGTCATTCAATTCTGAGAGAGGTCTATTGACAAAACATTCCTTCTTTGAATCCACCGATCTTCCCAGAACCATTAAACTCTATCAAGTCGAATTTAATTTGTATAGTTAAGTCGGAAGAAGACCAAAGTTGGTCCACCCACCCGCCACACTACCCCTCAGAGAATTGAATACCCCAGATGTCGAAGGTCGAGTACTAGAAACCCCTAGTTCTGATATCCAAAAGAAACAATGCCTTGAAAACGGTTCAGAGAATTAAGAAGAAGATAGAGAGTAAGAGAGCCCATCATTCAACTAATTACTATCTAGAGTGAACAAGAAAGGAAATCATAGAAACCCATCCCCATGATGAACTGCAGAATGAAGTGGAACTGAGCTTAGTGTTGCTCATCACAGAAAACACCATGCAGGCATTCACATGTACGTGAAGCTAGCATCTAATGGTGGGTCCTGAGTATTGGCCATGTAAATGCCCAACACGTGGAAAGTACAACTCTGGACGACAGTAGTACTGTAAAAGCAGGAATTCTTCGTCTCCCCAGATGAGGAATTGAGGAGGTTCTCTGTTGCTGACCACCCTACTTCACTGGCATTGCTAATTTCAAACCCCACTAATTACTAAAGGAGTTCAAAACAAATTAAAAATATGTTGCGCGCATATATACCTGGAGCTTGCTCTTGTGTAGAAGCCAGCATTGATGCAAGTGCCTCCACCCAACACCCGAGCCCTTGCATTAATGACTCCGTCGGTGGAGATGAAAGCCTGAGATGCGGAGGTGGGTGAGGTGTCTGCCAGAGAGATGTGGAAGTTCTGCAAGTAGGAAACGTTGTGGTTGGCAAATGGTACACCCCCTCTTTCTAGTAAGAGAACTCTGTACTTCTGGGAGAGGGTGGCTGCTAGGGGACACCCAGCTGTGCCACCTCCTACAATTATGTAGTCATACGTGCTTCTCCATCTGTTCGACTGAATTGCCGACGATGTGAAGGTGCTTGCCGGCTTGATAAAGGGAAATCCGTATTCAGAGTAGTCCACCTTACCTGCATTATTAATTCATTCCCATTCCACATACATCATTAATTTAATCATATATAGAACATATACACAGTAGAACAATGCATATTTACATGTAGAAAGTAGAAACACATGCATTATCAAATCATTTAATTCATTTTTTTGGAATAATTTTACTTTGGTGCATTAGAAAGTTGTGCGCGCATGAAATGGAAAATCATAGGAGAAGTGTAATGGAACCAAATGTTGAAGGAGATGTATAAGAAATGGAAACGCAGGCAGCATTAGATGGAAATTGGAGAAATAGACTGGAATGACGCCAATATGAGATGGTGAAGAGTTGAGGCTTGTGATCGAGATGTCTTTGGGATTACACCCATCGTAGACTTCTCTTCTTAATTTTTCCCCACTCTTCAGTTTTCTTGGTACACTGGTCTTATCGATCGAGACATCAAGGTATGGAGAGTACTCCCCATCCATGGCAAAGTTTGAATGGACCCAATGAAATCCACCTAAAGTCAAATACAGGAAAGAAACCATGTGCTATCTCAATCAGGAAAAAAGAAAAGCAACAAGAAAGGCGGTCATCATTTTCGCGTTTCCTGCTGAGCTCCCATTACAGTTGAACTTGAAGAAGAAGAAGAAGAAGAAGAAGAAGACATCACATAAGAACAAAAGGAAAAAAAAAAACAGAAACTACAAAAATCAGAAGAAATGCAAGCGGGGTTTAGCAAAATCAAAATGATCAAGAAATTAAAAAGAAAGGAAAAGAAGAACCTTGACAAGAAGCTAGTAGGTTGAGACAGAAAAATATATTGAGACAAAGCTTTAACATCCCCAACAAAGCCATTGAAGGACTAGGAAAGATATTCAGGTTAATTCCTCCCTCACCGATCTCAAGTTGTCTTTCTCTGGTTGGACCTAATTCTGAGTTCTGAGTGTGTTCATTCTTATTTATATCTATATGTACGTTCGAACAAGGAGTAAGAGCAACCGGGAAAACCACTCCACCATGGCATTAAATGGCAACGATACTACAAGGGAAACTCATTGATGGTACACATGTGTCCACGTTTTGAGTTGGCATTTGGCAACAGTGCTCGTCCGATCACTGCTCACTGATCCGGCCTCCGACCTTAATTACACAGCTCATGGACCACCATAATTCTATAATTCCATCACCTATGTAACTGTTCTGCTTGCAATACTAGGCAAATTATGATTCACCAGCAGATCTATCCCGCCTCCTTCCCTTGCATATACAATGTATAATTAATGATCTGTATTTTTATTTGAGACCCATTATCCAAGCTTTAGGGTGGGTTATTTTAATTGAAAGCCAGAGATCATATGAGGTTTGATTTACAATTTACCATTCAAACAAACTTAATCTGAAAGCTAATGGAACCCAAACTTGAAAGTCTTGCTGTTATATATGTTTTTTTGTCAACCTAAGACCAAAGTTAGTTGGATTTGATTTATTACTAATTAAAACATATAAGAGAGATTATATAGAGCACATATAATTCATCGCCACCACCAACCTCCCAAAGTCTCTTCCAATGTTGTAACCATCAGCTTTAAATATATATATATATATATATATATAGTATAGGTACGTAGCAGCCTCTCAAGTCTCAATTTGAAATTGAATGCATAAAGGTGAGATTGGGCTACTAGACAAAAATGGGGCACCTAAGAGTAAGATGTGGCTGGCACTGAGTTAACTCAGCGCAGGACATGACAAAGAAGGGTGGGTTGGGTTGAGTAAATCCATTCCGGTCGTGTTAGGTGGTAAATATTTATTAGTCCGGGGTAGTTTTCAAGTCTTCTTTGGCCCACCCCATATCTAGCACTACCCTTTGTCAAATCAACATCCGTTTGAGGAGTGCTCAAGTGGCCGAACTAATTTATTTATTGCTTTGTCTTCCTGTGAAAATTAGGTTGTTAAGGAGGTTGGGTTGTGGGCGCTCCTTAAAAATCAGGTTGGTTACCATACCATATATACCCATGAATATTTTAATATTAACCATTTTATTCATCACTAAAAAACAATAAATCATTCAGTTTAGCTAGTTCAGCCGTTATCAGACGGCCCCGTAGACACACATTTCGTCATTGTTGCTTCAAACTGAACTGATGGATGATAGCTACACAACTCATCTTTTGGCTCACTTTAATTAATTTAATCAATTAAATGGGCCGGATATATATATGACCTTTGGTTTGTCTTTACACTAGCTGATGGCTGTATTTATTACCTTTTACACACCTATGCGTAGTTAATAAAAGAGAAAGAAATTATATAAAGTATCTGATAATAAAGTTAAAATTGATACCCATCTAATCAATTTCTTACTAGGTATATATATTAGCAAGAGCAACTAATCAATCGATTTTATTGTAAGTTCTTCAAATAGGATACTTAATGTAACGACCAAGAGTTTGAAAACATATTGCAGAGAGTTAGTTTTCCATGTGAAGATGAGTGTAGGGTTGTATATATTGGTATTGCTCTGTTTCTTGATTGTAGCCCATTTAGATTGGGTTGAATGAAGGGTTAAATTGAAAATCTCCTAAAACCCGAGTGGATCATATCGGAATCAGAGTTGTTGAAGTACACTGGGTAGATGAGAAGAAAGGGCACCAGCTATGGTATATTGGTGAACAATAGTTACGGCAATCACGGCACACCACTCACCACAGAACCAATGACTGCCCTTATTTCTAACTGGCTAGAGCCTATGCATTCATTAATTGCGCCTGCCGGACTTGGCCCGATTGTGTGAGTAAGAGCCAAGAGAATATTGTCCGAGGGAGTGAGCGGTTGGAAATTGGAGTGTTATCTTGTTCTTTTTTTTTATCAGCTAAATATATAAGTGTCAAGCACAGTTGCAGCTGGTTGCACCCTTTGTATCTATCTCTGTCTCTCTCTGGCTTGCATGGATTAATGGGGAATTGAAGTGGCTAGGAACGAAGATGCATAGTCTATGCAACTTTACAACTGCTCAAAATCTGTGTGTGTGAGAGAGAGCAAGGGTTTTGAAGGGATTTGAATGTTCAAAGTGTTGACACGTCAACTTTACAATTTATACCTTTGAGATGTTCTCTTAAAGTCTGGCCCACCACCAATTCCAACATACATATATACCAATTACCTGCACTAATGGCACGTACAACCCACCAATTAAGCACCGATATTAATTAATTCATGATCATGTGAATTGACTCCAATCAAAATCCACATGCTGATCGAAGGATAATTGGTCGAACAGAAGCCAAGCAATAATGCTTGTCAACTTGACGGGGCCTACAGAATTAATATTTCAGAGTTTCTTTGAATGACCAAACTGTGTCTTACACTCGAATTCAACCGAAAACAAAAACAATTATTACCGTTTTCTCCCATCCCAAAACTGTTTTCTCATAAATAACTTTATGTATTTGACTGATCAACTAATTAATGTAGTCATCTCATATTGATTAGTGTAGTCACAACTCAACTACTTAATTTCCATGATTGGACCAAACCATTGTTACTTTGGAAGCTACATTGAAAGGAGGTTTGCATAATTAACAAGCCAGCTTTCAAGTCAATTAATGAAGTCCAACCTTACATAATGGAAGTTGTAAACATGTAGCTAGCAAGCTAGCCTATGCCTATTTCAAATTAACACTTGCATTTATCGGTTTATAACTGTAGAACGTATACAAGAAGACAGGAGAATCCTCCTCACTCCTCTCGGCTGTTTGGATGTAGACATGTAATTTAGACCATGCTTTATGATGTGACGTAATCCGGCTGCTCCCTATTAGATATGATCCAGTTGTCAACAACAGTGAAAACTGGGTCTTCTGAAAGAAATGAGTTAGAGATTCTGGGGTGGCTCACCCGGTGAGGATACTCCAATAGCTAAGTTAGAGCACAGTGATAGTAGAGAGCTTGAAGACGATAACAGTGAGAGAGCTAGAGAGTGAAGATTACACACAACAAAAATAATAGAATGTACCTCACCCCTGGGGGGGAGGGGGGGTGGAGTCTTTATTTACTAGGGTCCATGTGGGTTAGTGGAACAGTTACTGGATCCCATATGTAACAGGACTTGCTTGCGTGTTAGGTGGGCGAAACGCCGTCAAACGATAATACTGTCCATTCTCATCAGAACCAGGGAGTTTGTGAACTAATGTGACCGTTACGAGGTATGGCCCTATAAGATACAAAGTACTATGGTGTGCTCCTCGAGGGTCGTGCAGTCGGTTCTTAGGAACCGTTGGATTGCTTTGATCTCAACCGTCGCTTCTTCGATACAATGGCTATAAATAGGGGGCCCCGAGACTCATTTCCTTAGCCACAAGCTTACTAGTCTTCGATCTGAGATCGCGCTTAGCTTCTTTAGCTCGGGTTTTCTAGTTCGCCACTTTCTTCCAGTCCGGTCGTCTTTCTTTGGTGAGTCTCCATTCACCTTTCTTTTCAGTTCTGTTAAGCTTCATGTCTTCTTCCAGTTCTGATAGTCTTTTCGATGAGGCCGAGGTGCATACCTCGGCCCAGGTCAGTAGCCGAGGTGGGGCTGTTTTGGGTTTAGAGGTGGTCTGTGGCCTTTCCGAGGTACAGGCACCCCGGGAGGTTCGAGAGGCCTCGAGTAGTTAGGCATCCACTTCTCACTGAAGTTGGGTGCCGGACAACTTTGGCCCTTCGACAATGACCTTGGACCGACTTCAGGCCTTAGTATACCAGTACAACCTTCCGAAAGAATTCTCCTATAGTCTTCCTTCGGGTAACCTCCCCTGGGAACACGATCATAGCGAGATCATGATTTTTGAAGAGATGCTCGTGGCTGGCCTTCACCTTCCTTTACATCCTTTGATCGTAAAGGTTTTGAAGTCCTTTGACATTACCATAGACCAGTTACACCCAAACTCCATCCGCAACATAATATGGACTATTTCGCTTTTTTATGAGTATTGTCTTCCCCTTGACCTTGATATCTTTTCTACCATTTTATCAATAAAGAAAAACTCTTCATGTGCTCTTCCCGAGCATAGGAGAATTTGTTACCTGTCTCCTCGCCCGGGATATAAGTTATTGCATGAACTATCCAATAGGATCCCTGCTTGGAAACAGGATTACTTCGTAGTCCGTAGCTTCGAGGGGTGGCCTTTTCCAACCCATTGGAGGTCGGCAATTCAGGTTCCTGGTGTTAAACTGGACCTGAAGACAAGGGAGGTGCTCAAGTTTTGGGCAGAGCACAACTTCCTCTACTCGAACTACCTCGCTGAAGACAAGCTCGTGCAGGCCGGCATGAGTCCTGGTAGGTCGCCTTGGTTTTTGCCTTTTTAAGATTCTGATTAGTTCGTGGCTAATCTCACTTTTTGTTTTTTCCAGCTACCATGCCGGTCAACACAAAGAGTCTTTTGAGGAGCTCTCAGGGAAAGAAGAGGACCACGAAGAGATTGCGCCAGGAGGCCGATCTCTCTCCTGAAGTTGTAATTGTGCAGAGAGTCTCCACTGTGATCCCAGGAAGAGGCCCGATCTGCTGCCCCCAAGGCGGTCATGGACGAGGTTCATCACGAGGGAGCTCGCCCCTAGGAGCTAGAAAGTTCATCCACGCCCGTGGGGGCAGATATTGCTCCAGAGGGTTATCTTCCTATCGTGAAAGAGAATATCATGGACCACGTGCAGGCCATGTGCAAGAGCCAGGGTGCTGTCTTTCAAGACGAAATCGCGAAGTGGGCAGAGATGTCCCCAGGCCGGTTTTTGGGGCTAGTCGGCAGTCACAGCATGGTTGTAAGCGTTCCAC
This sequence comes from Nelumbo lutea, assembly GCF_056320005.1. NCBI lineage: Eukaryota > Viridiplantae > Streptophyta > Magnoliopsida > Proteales > Nelumbonaceae > Nelumbo > Nelumbo lutea. The sequence goes on from NC_142689.1 coordinate 4,613,599, forward strand.
TTTTCTCTTCCCCTCTCTCCCTTTTTTTTATTTTGTTTAGTTTTCTTTTGGTAGGCTAACTCTACTAGCCACGCGTTGGCCTTCCAATTGGTGATCTGCATAAAGGAAGCTCGCGAGGCTAGGGGGGAGGTGCAGAGACTCCACTGTGAGCTGGACCTGGCCCAAGGCGAGGTGCATAGAGTGAAGAAGGGGGTTGAGGCCCAGAAGGAGCTGATCTTGACCCAGGACGGGCAGATCTCCTTGCTGACTGAGGAGAAGGTGCAACTTGAGTGAGAGATCGTGAACCTCGAGGCCTCCATTGCGGAAGAAAGGAACAAGGCCATCGAGAGCTTCAAAGAGTCTCCGGAGTTCGAGGCCCTACAGGTTGAATACGGCTCGGACTCCTATCGATCTGGATTCAAGCTATGTCGGTACTTGGTTCGGCAGAAGTTCCCCGACCTCGACCTCGGCAGCATTTCGATGACAGGCTTAGACACCTGAGGTGATTAAAGTGGTGGATGAGGAGCCCGACTCTCCAGGGGAGGAGAGCAATGAAGATATCGAAGTGGTGACCCTTTTGTGTGAGGACTTCTTGTTCTTCATCTTTTTGTTCTTTGAACTATGGAAGTACTCTCCCGGTCCATTGAGCTCGGGTTTTAGTAAAATTATTGTACTTAAACCTTTTTACTAATGAAATATATAGTTTTCTGAGTAATCCTGAGTGAAAAATAGTTCTAAGTGTGAGTGAGCTCCAAGCTGGGAAATTTTAATGTGTAGGTTACCTGACCTGTCGAGGTGCCGAGCTGGCAATGAGTAAGGATAACCGGGGTGGAATAGACACCATAAAGTTTATACTCGGCCTGTCTTTACCTTGGGTGTTAGAAGTAGCTTGCTTATGCCAACAAAGTAACCGGGTCTTATGCAGCGCCTAGGTCCTTATCAGTTCGGCATTTTCGGCCTTTAGGCTTCAGGAGGGACCCGTTGTTCGCTCTTGAACTTCGCCCACGCCAAAGTGGCAACTGGGTCTTTTTGTGGCGCTTAGGCTTTGGGAGGGACCAGTAGTTCGCTCCTGAACTTTTGCCCATGCTGTAGAGGCGACTGGGTCTTCTTGTGGCCCTTAGGCTTTGGGAGGGACCCGTAGTTCACTCCTGAAGTCCACCCACGCCTAAGTGGCAATTGGGTCTTTCAGTAGTATTGGCCCTTAGGCTTTGGGAGGGACCCGTAGTCCGCTCCTGAATTTTTGCCCATGCCATAGAGGCAATTGGGTCTTCTTGTGGCCCTTAGGCTTTGGGAGGGACCCGTAGTCTACTCTTGAACTTTTTCCCATGCCATGGAGGCGAATGGGTGTTCTTGTGGCCCTTAGGCTTTGGGAGGGACCCATAGTCCGCTCCTAAACTTCACCCACACCAAAGTGGCAACTGGGTCTTCTTGTGGCCCTTAGGCTTTGGGAGGGACCTGTAGTCCGCTCCTAAGTTTCGTTGCTCCTTAGAGACCTGTAAGGAACTAAATGTCAGAGGACCCGGGGTGGCTAAACCGGTGAGGTCGCTCCGATGGATAAGTCAATACTCTCATAGAAGATTGCGAGCTATAAATCACAATCTGAGAGTTAGAGCTTGCTTACTTGTTTTTGGGGCCGGTGCATTTTCAGTTCGTAATCAGAGATAGTATCGCCTTAGATTGCTGATGTTTCACGCCTGAGGTACTCGCTCTCCTTCTAGGGTTTCGAGCTCGTATGTATCTTCCCTGAATATCCGCTTCACTCGGTAGGGACCCTCCCAGTTTGGTCTGAGCTTACCTACACCGGGCTCAGGTACCATAATTTTCCGAAGGACCAGGTCCCCTACACGGAAGTGTCGCTTCCTGACTCGGGCGTTATAATACCAGGCTACTCTTTGCTGGTAGGCTGCGATCCGGATGTATGCAAGATCTCGTACCTCTTCTACTAGGTCGAGGTTGGTGCGGAGCTCGTCACCGTTTCCTTCACTGTCGTAGGCTTCCAGCCGTAATGTAGGTACCTCGATTTCGGCTAGGATTACCGCTTCCGTGCCATAGGTGAGGTTGAAGGGGGTTTATCCGGTGGTGGTCTTGACGGTAGTTCGGTAAGCCCATAGTACGCTGAGTAGCTCTTCTACCCATAGCCCCTTAGCATAGGATAAGCGGGCCTTCTGGGTGAGAGCCCTGCCCCCCATGTATCCGTCACATGGGCCTTCATGGGTGTCGTGGAGGACGAGCTCAGCCTCTGACGGTAGGATCTTCGATACAATCATCCGTCTATCATGATGTACTTGGCTACCTGTCATTCTATCCTTCTGGCTATGTTGCGATCTGTAGGTCGAGTTCCGTGAAGTAGGTAGCTCGCGAGTGGGTCAATCCAGCTCGGTTTTTTTTTGTGCAACGGGAGCGACCTCTTCTGCCCCCCCCCCCCCCCCGAGAATGTTGGGCCAAGGCAGACTCTCTTTGTGCACGGTCTTCATGGTGTTGTTGCTTGTGCTAGCTAACCGGGACAAGGCATCAGCTTTAGCGTTCTCGGACCTTGGAATTTGCCTGATGAAGTATGACTGGAAGCTTTGTAGAACTTTCCTGTCCTTGGCCAAATAAGCGGCCATGGTGGGGTGCGGGTTTCGTAATCTCCGGTGACCTGGTTGACCACGAGCTGGGAATCACTACAAATGATGATGTGTTTTGCTTTACCTTTTTCGCCAATGTGAGCCCGGCTAGTAGTGCTTCATACTCTGCTTCATTATTGGATGCCGCGAACTCTAATTGAAGAGAGTACTCCAATTTCACCCCGCTTGGTTCGTGTAGAACAGCACCTACTCCACTTCTTTGTTGATTGGACAAGCCGTCGCGGACTCTAATTGAAGAGCGTACTCCAGTTTCACCCCGCTTGGTCCGTGTAGAACAGTACCTACTCCACTTCTTTGTTGATTGGACGAGCCATCTACATGGAGGATGCAGGTCTCCTCGTCCCAAGTTGGCCTTGCTTTAACCGGGACCGGTGCCGTACTGATTGAAGTCGCTTCTTTGTGTTCGAGCTCCGTCAGTTCAGGGGATGCGGTGGTGAAGGTACATTCTGCTACAAAGTCAACTAAGGCTTGGGCCTTAATCGTCGTCTGAGGCTCATACTGGATGTCGTATTCGCTGAGCTCGATGGCCCACTTCGTCAGTCTGCCAGATACCTCAGGCCTGAGTAAGACTTGCCTCAGAAGTTTGTTTGTGAGGACTACGACAATGTGGGCTTGGAAATATAGGCGAAGCTTCCGGGCCGCCATGACCAGTGCATACGCCAGCTTCTCAATCTCTGGGTACCTGGTTTCTGCATCCTGCAAAACTTTACTCACATAGTAGATAGGTCATTGGACCTGATCTACTTCTTTTATCAGTACCGAGCTGACCACCTCATCACTCGCGGAGAGGTACAGCTTTAAAACATCGCCCTCCTCGAGTCGGGTCAAGACCAGGATACTAACTAGGTACTTCTTTTGCTCGTCGAAGGTGAGTTGGCACTCTTTAGCCCATTCGAAGTCTTTACTTTTCTTGATTGCCTTAAAAAAGGGCAGGCAGCGATCTGCCGATTTGGACATGAAGCGGCTTAAGGCAGCCATGCGGCCATTCAGCCTTTGAACCTCTTTGAACTTGTGAGGTGACTTCATTTCTAGGTTAGCCTTGATTTTTTTAGGGTTTTCCTCGATTCCACGCCGGTTAAATATGTAACCCAGGAATTTACCCGAGGTGACACCAAAGACACACTTACTAGGGTTCAACCTCATACTATACTTGCGTAGAATTTCAAAAACACATTGCAAGTCACTTATTAAACAGTCTGAAAATTGGGTTTTGACGACCATGTCATCTACATAATATTCAATCTTATCGTCGATCAACAGCTCAAAAAGTTTGTTGACAAGTCTTTGAAAGGTTGCCCTGGCATTTTTTAGTCCGAAGGGCATAACCTTGTAACAGTACAGTCCTATCTCGGTTATGAATGCTGGTTTTTCTTCATCGGCGGGGTCGATCTTGATCTGGTTATAGCCCGAGTATGCATCCAGAAAACTTAGCAACTCATGCCCTGAGGTCACATCCACTAGACAGTCGATCTTAGGGAGAGGGAAGCAATCCTTCGGGCAAGCTCGATTCAGGTCAGTGTAATCGACGCACATGCGCCATTTACCGTTGGCCTTTTTTACTAGAACGGGGTTAGCCACCTAGCTCGAGTAGTGGACCTCCCTGATGAAATCGGCTGCGAGGAGTTTCCTGACCTCCTCATCAACTATCTTCCAGCGCTCAGGGGCTAGGTTGCATTTTTTTTGTCTAATTGCCCTGACTAAAGGATTAGTGTCCAACCTGTGAGTTATAACCTTAGCATCTATATCGGGCATTTCTGCCGCAGACCAGGCAAACACATCTAACTTCTTGAGTAGAAAACTTACCAACCAAGAGCGGAGAGGCTCTTCGATCGCAACTTCGATCTGAAGAGTTCTGGCTGGATCTTCCATTGAGGTCAGGATGTGGATCGTCCCTTCGGTTGGCGTGGCTCGCTCCTCGAAGTACTCCACAGGTCGCTCTAACTCAAGGTCATCCGTCAACTTGGCCTTCCCTTTGAGAACGACAACGTAACATTTCCGGGACTCGAGCTGGTCGCCCCGAGCTACCCCTACCCTGAAGTCCGTGGGGAATTTCATGGCCAGGTAGTAAGTAAATACCACCGCGTGAAGCGCGTGAGTGACAGGCCATCCCACAATGGCATTGTATGGGGAAGGCATTGCAACTACTAGGAATGCAAGCTCAAACCTTGCGATGTTGGGCCACGTACCGACCTCCATGGGTAAAGAGATTTGCCCGAGAGGCCTGACTTCTTCTCCGTTGAAGCCCACTAAGGGAGTGCTTGCGGGCTGGAGGTCACTTTCCCAAAGCTGTAGCTTGTCGAAGGTGCCTTTGAACAGGATATCGGCCGAACTCCCTGAATCTACCAGGATGCGCCAGACTTCGAAGTTGTTGATCTTCATTCTTATGACCAGTGCGTCATCATGGGGGTACTGAATCCCACGCGTCGTCCTCGGTGAAGAATATAGGGTCCTCAGGCTGCGACCGCTTTGGAGGGTTCTGCTCTTCGCGTTCTAACTCACGGACTAAAGTCTTTCCTGCTACTATGGAACAACCCGCGACAACCGACCCGCGATGATCGTATTGATTATCTCGCAAACTGGTCTTTCTTCAGGCAATTGCCTCTGTTCACTCGGCCTGTTGATGGACTCGGGAGCGTCTTTCTTTTGCTCTCCTCACTGATCTGTCTGGCCTTTATTATTTTTCTGTACAAAGTTTCCCACAGACGGCGCCAATTAATGTAACCATTTCCGGTCACATATCATTTTTTCATGATGTGTCCATTTTTTGGCTAAGTACCTCGTCATCTTGTCTGCTCCCAAGTGTCCTGTGACTCAGGGGATGAAGTGGAGCTCCCTGGCGTAGTACAACTCGGATGCTCCCTGCAGGAGGTGATCTGGCTACCAGCAACGACGAGAACTGAACTGGCTCTTCCTGCTGGTGATGATCTGCTCGTCTTTGTAGGCAGTGGGAGCTGAGGGACCTTCGAGAGCTGAGTTAGAGAACCCGGGGGTGTTTACCCGATGAGGTCACTCCGATGGCTAAGTCAACACTTAGTGGAGAGCTAAGAATGATATTAGAGAATGAGAGAGCTAGAGAGCAAAGATTACCCATCCTTTTTTTCTCTATGTTCGCCCCTTTCACCCCTGGGGGGTGAGGTCTTTATATACTAGAGTCCTCGTGGGTTAGGTAGAGCAGTTCCTGGATCCCAGCTGTGACGGGACTGGCTTGCGTGTTAGGTGGATGAAATGCCATTAAACGGTAAAACGGTCCCTTCTCGTTGGGACCGGGGAGTGGGTGAGCTAATATAGCCGTTACAAGTCACAATCCCGTAAAATGCAAGGTACGGTGGTGAGCTCCTCGAGGTTGTCAGGTTGGCACCTGTGTTAGGCTGCCAGGTTGGTGCCTGGGCCAGGTCACGCCAGGGTCAAGCTGCCAGCTCGTGCCTATGCCAGGTAGCGCCTATGCCAGGCCGTGCCTGTGGGACACCATCATCTTAGCAAAGGCAAGTTGTAGTCAAAGTGGTCCCGAGTGTCACCTAGTTGTTCTGAGTTGCCAGGCTACATGATGGCGAGCTACATAGTGGCGAGCTGCCTGTGAAGTGCCGCATGGTGGTGAGCTGCCTAGTGGCAAGTTGCTTGTGAAGTGTTGCATGATGGTGAGCTGCTTGTGAGTGTTACGTGATGGCGAGCTGCCTGTGAGGGTTGCATGATGGCGAGCTGTCTACGAGGGGAGTTGGTGAACTAATGTGACTGTTATGAGGTACTACGCTGTAAGATATAGAGTATTGTGGTGTGCTCCTCGAGGTTGCCATTCGGAGGTTTGAACAGTAGGCAAGTTGCTTGTAGGATATTGAGCGGTTTGATGGCGAGCTGACTGGTAGCGAGCTCCTCGAGCTTGTGCTCCTTAGGTATGCCCTGATACGAATGCCAAAGTGCCCTTGGACCGAGGTGATCTATCGGTCCGGGTACGATCTGTAACGAACTTGGTTTCGTTTAGTCGCAATCTGGTGCCGAGACGATCTTAGCTCGAAGTGACTTTAGTTTGGGGTACCAGCTTTCCCGAGCTCGCTTCGTAGCAAGTTGATTCATGCTGAGCTATCACTCGTGTTGAGTCACGTCCACGTGTCTCCCTGTCATGAGGTCGGGCCAAATTCTCCTTCATCACTTTGGATTGAAGGCAGCTTGGACGCCTTCCATGCCGGAATTTGGGCCTTGGCAGACCGTGTTTGGGTAGCCCAAATCCCTTCCTAGTCAGGCCCAGCATGGCCCGTGGCCCAGTTCTCAGCCGTGCCGGGCCATGGTAGGGCCAGGCTTATTTTTTTCTTTTCCAATTTACCTAAATTAAGAAAAAAATTAGCATATAATAAGCACGAAAATAACATGAATAATAGATAATAAATTGAAAAAAAAATGTGAAAATTTTAATTCATTTCAAGTTTAATGTGTATGAAAAATAGAAAATACGCTGAGAAAATAATCCAATGATGTTGAATTAATAAACTGATAAAATTAAAGATAAAAATTACAATAAATTGGATTATTGGAAAATATTACAAAGAATTCTCATATCTAAGCCATTTGACTGGGCCATGCTTTGGGGCGTGGTCCCCTCCCAGCCTAGTCCCAGCACGGCCCAGATTCTCGTGCCAAACATGCCCCCTGTTGTGCTAGCACTGCTAGGCCATGCCAGCCTGCCACCGACCTTACCCACATTACAGTTGTAGTTTGAAATCAATGTTGGATAACTTTGTTAGGGCAACAAGTGGATTTAGGGCAGTGTTTCTGAATGATTGTTGACCCGAACTACCCCCGCTGAGTCAAGTAGTTGAACCATTAATCCATTCAACGGGTTTTGATTGTTTTATAATTTAATTATCTTTTATTTTTTATTTTTTAAAATTGAAACAGACGATCCGTTTGAACAGGTGGCCAAAACGGTTTGAATTCCAGATCGGTTTTTAAAACCTTACCGGTGACGGTGGTCATAAAGCATACGTCGAACCAGTTAGTTTAATTAGCAGAAACATACATATCTAGACATTTGTTTCCCAAATGCGGTAAAAAGCCTAACCCAAACGCTTGCCAGATTTGCGACGTGGATACTTGGATGGCACGTATTCCGCATAAAATATGTATGTATATGATCCCATTTGAGAGGGCTTCTGCTTAGCAATCTCTGTAAATCCATTTCGACTTTCCAGGCTTTTATCAAATACACACAGCTTCATGATGTTTTGGGTCTCTCAGTTCATGTAATTATGTAAACTTAGAAGCCATTTTGTGAAATCCCTCCCCAATTATTAAGCCATTGAATTTTAGATTGATCACTGTAAATTCGTGTGCATGATAAATACATGCATTCTTCATTCTTCTGATTGAAATAACATTTATATGTGACGAGGCAGTACATACTTGTCATAAACTTGTATCGATACTACAATGCCACCGGAAAACACCCCCTAATTATTTAGAGATGGGCTTCAATGCTTTACAAGACTGTTCACACCGTTGATACAATACAACTTTTTATAGTCGTACATTGGGAATATTTTCGTTTTTATATGCTTTTTTGTGAAAACCGTAAGTGATTATGCCAACGATACGAGCACAGCCTTGTCCGGACGAAAGCCAAATTCTCGTAATTAAATAGTAGTGTATACAAATTTTCCTACCTGGTTAAACACATTGAAACGTGTCACATGACTTTTCACCCCAGGACCGAGGTTGTTAATCATAGTTGTTCACGTGGCTATCATGATGCGTTGATGTCCCCGAGGTAAGCCTCGTAAATGAGCCACGTAGCAGGTACGTATTCATTAAATTCACACACATGCATCTTCGTATTGTTATTTATTGTTTTGGGACACGCTTTCGTTTTCAAAAACATTTTTACTTGAATAGAAATTAATTAAACCGTATCCACTCATCAGAGGCAGAGGGGTTAGTGTTTTGATTTTTAACTGCAGGACCCCACAACTGGGATTGGTGGTTTCACTTTGCCCAAAAGGCCAAAACCAAGCAACACCAAACCCTCCCAATCCATAAATCCATAATGGGTTCGAATATGAAATGGAAAAGGTATGATAAAAGAAAAACAATCAATATAAATTTGTGAGAAATAAGTGTTGTCATATCATATATGAGTGTCGTTTCAATTAAAAAAAAAAAATATATATATATATATATATATATATAGGTATAAAAAAATAGATACGATATTTGATATATGACGGATTATTTAAGAAATATTTTATATAAGATTTATCTTCAAAAATTGGAAGCATCTTTTGTATTTATCTATTATTATTTATGAGAAATGTTTTCAGTTCAGGTGGGATGTGCCTGTGAGGTCCTTATGAGGCGCCTTGTGTGAGGAGGAGACTCAATTCATTTAACACTAAGACATCATTAAGTGCCACATAAAATGAGTAATAAATAAATAAATAAATGCTGAATGCTAGAAAAGCATTAAAATAAAGCTTCTCTGGTTTGGAAAAAATAACAATTTTTATAGATCAACTAAGAATGTTTTCAAAACGTTTCAACCCAAAATGCAACGGCTGTATAAAACACCCCCTAGACAGTTGGTCACCTTTTTTAACTTAACTCTTTCATCTACTCTTCTTACTTGAATGAGTTCACATCCACTCTCTGCTTAGCTATATAAGCAATCATGTCTTTGTCAGCCAAAGAGAAAGCCTTCAAGGGCCTTAAAAGCTACTGCATCAATGTTCACAACCCAGGCGCTTGGAAGTTATGAGTCATGAAAGCAGCGAGAGTGAACTCTACTACTTCAATACCTCATTAAATCATCAATCTCCTTTAGTCCTTTTACTCCAACTTCTGCTGTCCTTCCAACCAATCAGAATTAATGGATTCACAGAATCACAGCTGTGCCTCCTAGCTTCTATAAATCTCGAGTCTCGATCTGTTACCCACCACACAGCTTTCGACATGATCTATACCCACATATCTAAAACATCATTGTCACCTCAAATGCAAACAATATGAAACATATATGTTTGAGATCATGTTAGAAGCTGTGTGGGTGGCCTCTTGTGGTTGTAGGTAGTAGATCTGGACTTGTAAATCCATCTTCATTGACCTGATGTTGGTGACCCGATCAAATTTTTTTATTCAGACCAACCCTAATCTTTTGAAGGGTTCAACTATGATATCAAAATAACTTGTAACCAATAATCAACCGGTATCACAAAGGCGAAAACCAACCAGGTGATATTTATCAAAATTCACTTGGTGGGTATTGGTCATGTTAGAAAATACTTAAAACCTATTTAGGAACCTCAACTAACAGGTTAAGCTTTTAGGCTCAACCGTTGCATGAGATAGCATAAAAGGGAATTTTCAGATCCTCCGCCTAATAAAATTCATTTGTTTGCACATTGAGAATAGTACGATATGTGGAAGAATCTAAGAGGAATAAATATTTATTTGTTTGCACATTGAGAATAGTACAATATAAGAGGAATAATTGGCGGGGTTTTATTAAAAAACAAATAAAAATTTATGAAGTGGGATAAAGTGAAGATTTCTCTAGTATTCAAAACCTGTTTGATCAACTGGTTTAACCACATTAATAGTTTTTTTTTTTTTTACTTTATAAAAAAAGTGGTGGATTTCTTTTAGAGAGGGCTCCATTTATTGAAGGGTTGTGTAGGATAATGCATTTTCAAGAAATTGATAGGTGGCTTATTCTCCATAACTTTGAGGTTGAGACCCTATTCATCAATGATTTCTTTTTTTTTAAAAAAAGGTACACAAGTTGATTGTTGAAATTTTTTTGAGGTTCCCCTCCTACAAGAGTTTATATGTCATAGTATATATGGGTGCTTATGGGATGCCAGTGTGTGAGTGCATGTTTCCCCTAATGCTGTAATATTTTTTTTTTGTTTTAATTAAGAATAGCAATACCATAAGCTGCACCATTCAAATTTCGATGTGAAACCATCTTGTAAATATGAAAGTTAAAAGGTCATGCAATAACTCTGATGATGCGGTGTAACATGCTGAACTTTAGACTCTTGTTTATGCGGTGTAACACTTGCTACAATTGGAGTAGTTGCTTCTGTTCAAAAACCACAGTGTTCCTTTCTTCCACATATAGCATAGCTAGAGTTGTTGTTAGCCATGCCAACAAATATTCCTTTGTTGCTTTATCTTCCTTCCTTCATCTTGTTCCACCATGTTTGTATGGCATTCATGATTGAGTTTTCATGTATTCAATTAGGTTTAACCCCAATTAGGAGTGTCAATTATATTGGTCCGCATTTGGTCCAATATGAGTCCACTACAGATGCATGAATTAGGTCCAATTCAATCCAATGAATACTTTTGACCGATCCAATCTGCTCAAATCTAGTTATTGACACCTGTATTCCTATCTTCTATTAATGGGCCACATATTAGTTCAATCCGACCTGATCCAATATATATAAATCTATTACGGATGAAGGCTTGTTTTTAATACTAAACTGTGCATTGCACATGTCTCTTTCTGGTTAAAGTTTTAAATATTTTTAATCTTCACCAAAAAAAGGAACTAAAGTCCTTTGATATAACAGACACTTTCCACCATATAAATTCACAAGGATTAATATTCCATTGATGTTGATACTTGATACTTGCCCTAGCTACATAAAAATCCTCCTCATCAGTGGAAATTAAACAAAAAAAGAATTTCCATCTGTCATACTTTCTAAGATAAAATATCATGGAAGCAAAACAGATATGAAAATAAAATTGGCATATTTTTATCGAATTATTTAAAATCGATGCATTTACTAAATTGTTTGGATTGAATAATTAGGCTCTTTTTTTTTCTGTTCAAAGATGAACTTATTCATGCTGCAGTTCCAATGGCATATGAGCACGCCACCAATGTAAATAAAAAGCAATTAATGTGATGCAATAAATATTTGAGTCTGCATCCATCCTTGAAAATCTCCACACAGCTCAAGAAAACATGTACAAAAGACTAGCAAGGAACAACCAAACCAAAAAGTAGATAACCCTGCTGTTTTGTTGAGTGATTACATGGTGTTTGATTCTGTTTACGTTTATTAATGGTGCTATATAAGCATCATCTCAGCATTTTCTCTCTTTTATTCTTTTGCATACATCAAAAATGTAAAGAGTGAAATTCGATTTATGTGCATGTCAGTCATTTGTAGAAGTTATTTTTCCAAACTTTCACAAATGGCCAGGCTGTTTATTCATCATGGCGCCCAATAACACCTAATTATCGTAAACGATTGCAATTATTGCATTTCTCGGTTTTATTAGTAATTAAAATACAAACATTTATTCAATAAACATAAACGGAAACAAACACATACTACAACATTTTACTGTTGTGACCATAATCGCTGCAGTTTAGAGTTCAAATATTTCTAAGTTTAAGTGAGTGATATGATGAGATCTATTTGGGGCCAGGTTTAGCCCCTTAAAATGAAATACTGCAGTACTATCGTCACTCGTCAGAGTTGGATTGGAGCCAGCAGTTGATGAACCGGTAAACACATGACTAATCAGCTTTTTCTTCTGGGTCTCGGTTTTGTCCCATTTTTATGGGCTGAAAGATATAACCAAGGGTTCAACTGGTAAAATCTGTGACCCAATGAGCTTATATGACTGAAACATTGAAAATTTGCTTCACTAAAGAGTAATAGTATTCCTATTGTTTAGCTTTTGAGACCAATTGAACAAAAATGAGAAAGAAAAAGAAAGAGTAGACTTTCTCAATAAAACTGACAAAATTAGTTCTGTTTTACACATTTGCCACTTCTTTCTTTCTACTATATATACAACCCATTGGCTGGAGTCAAATAATGAAATTTGAGGTATTACTTCCTTTTGAACAATAAAAAAGAAAAAAAGTGAAACAAATAAATCAAGCATTAACCATTAAAAATGCTAATAAAATAAAAGATGTGATCGTCTAGAATTGTAATAACATTTTTGTGTGGTAAAACAGAACTATAACTGTCACTGCATGCTTCAACACAGTGTATTTGTTCCTTTAAAATGCTAAGGCTCGGTTTGGAAGGAGTACAAATATAAATATATAGAGTACAAAATCTTGTATTTTATATTATTTTGTATATATTTATATTGTACATTTTATTATTTATACTTCTTTCAAATAAAATATAAATATAAATATATACAATGTAAATATATATAAAATAATACAAAATACAAGATTTTGCACTCTACTTATTTATATTTGTATTCCTTCCAAATTGAGCCTAAGACTGTGTTTAGTTGGAGTGCAAATCTAAACCTCGGTTCAGATTTGCATTCGTTTGATTGGATTTAAAAAATGCATCGATTTTCGATGCAAATTTGTATACTTTCTTACGTTTGTATAGAAAATAGGAGAAAATACTCCTATGATCGGTTGAAGTAAATAGGTTTTGAGTTTTCCAAAACCCTCGAAAAAAAAAGAGAGAGAGAGAGAGAGAGAGAGAGAGAGAGAGAGAGAGGAGAACGGAGCACTCTCAACTGCGAGCTGAAACTGAGTAGATAGAGGAGAAACTGCGAGCGATTCTAAACTGCCTTCATTTTCACAGAGGTAATCCGATCTACCTTCATTTTCCGATTACCTTCAATCTACTTTGTTGTTTGTTTGGTTTTCCTTTGAGAGAATCCTAACCTCTTCGTTTTTATGTCGTGTTCGATCCATTTTTCCATTTGTTGGATTTTTTGTTTTAAGAGAGAGTCTTAACCTTTTCGTTTCTAGGTAATGTTCCATCTATCTTGCTATCTACTTCCATTTTTTGGATGCTAGAGTCATTGCTTGTCTGTTGATTTATTTTTTATTGATTAAGTGAATTGGAACTTTTTGATTTCATCGCATGCTAGAGTTATTGCTCCATTTTTCTTCGCTTCTCTCATCCTAACCTTCAACCGTTACTGTTGTCACAGCACTTCAACCCCCTTTCTATTTAGTTATGGAGTTCGGAAATATCTCTCCTTCTTCTGCGAGTTTGGCTGATTGAATTCCATCTCTCATGGAGGATTTTTTTTCCCTTTATTTTTGGCATTTCAGACTCCTAGTCCTCGGTTACCTTCTTGCTGTTTTGCTTTATCTTGTCGACTGCTGCTTCTTGAATTGAATGCTGTTAATGAAAGATTTTCACATTTTTAAGTTTAAGAAGAGGATGTGCTCTTGATTTATGAGAAGTAACTCATCATATTAAGTTACTCATTAACATAAATAAATTTCCTTTTTTTAAAGCCCATATATCATTAATCAAATTCATCGAATTGAGTATAAAGAATCTTCCTCCAAGGTAGAAATTAGAAAATTAGGAGGATTAGACCAAGTAATTGTTTAAAAGAGTATGCCGATAAATAACCCATTGAATTAGAAAAGATGGTGCATATATGGGAAATATTTTATTTAAATACCAAATCATTTATTAGTGCACTGGGTAGAGATTTGTTTTTTATTTGGGAAGATGAGAAATATAAACCACATCAATCTAGACTCAAAGTGGCCATGGGCTGCCTGAAGGTCCTTGGAATGTTCTTGTATAAACTTATTAGATCTGCATAGATTTTGTTAGAGGATCTTTAGAATGTTTAAAGCATCTATATTGCCTATGGGGAAAATATCTTGCCAATACTGATAAACAAACTGCATGGAGTCAAATCAGAAAGGATTATATTTTTCAACCTGATAGACAAAAATCATTTGGCTAGTCTTTTCTTAAAAATCATGGAGTCAAACAAGCTGCATGGTTGAGCTATGCAGCCACCTTTTCTTAAAAAAAAAGACACATCAACCCTGTTATTTGTCCCACCATTAGCTAGTCTAGACCCCATACCCCTCCAACACCATATAGTTCATGCATAATAGATGCTAAAAAAGTTCACCACAATCTAGTATATTTGCTTTAATCATGTATAATCAATATTGTCGTCCAAGGACTCCAATCATGGGGGAATCTTGGATCTCAGGACAGGGGACCTGTACATGGGTCCAAGGCCCTCATAATTCATACACCATTTGTTGGTAATGTGTGAGTTTATTTCAGAAAACCAAAGCCCACTAAATGTGTGAGTTTCTCCAGAGGCCCAACACATTGAATCCTTTACAACAAGCCCAAGAAGTTAATTGCTGTCAAGACCCCATGTGATATTCAAAAGGTTCACTTTCAACCAAATCCTATCAAGATTCTTATAGCCAAATCTTTTCAAGATTTGACTGGACCCTCAAGATTTTCTGAATATTTGAAGGATTTCGCAGATTCATTCTCTAGCAAGCATTTCTTTAGTCTCATTGCTTAGGAAAATAAATATATTGTAGATCTCAAAAAAGAATTCTCAATTTTCCATATAAAACCATGTAAACATTCTTTTGAACAATTAATGAATGAATGAAGCTGAAATGTTCCTACAAATCTATGGTTTGGTGCTGACACTCCCGCATTCTGTCCTCCCCTATTGTTTGTCAAATTTAGGAGAAGTGTTAAACTAAGAAGCTGTGGGCTTTGTGGCCTGATTCCAGCTTCCATGGACCCATTTCATCCATTTATTCCCCCATTCCCCTTTCTTGTTGTGAAAATCAAATATTAGTAGAATTGCAATCTTACTCCATGAACCTTACATCAAACTAAGAAGCTATAAGACATAAGTGCATTGAAAACAAAAAAAAGCTAGATTTCTTGATCTTTTATTTTACATGTCTGAAATTCTTGGGTTGATCATTTCTTTCTTTTTTCAGGCTGATGTGGATGGAAATGGAACAATCGATTATATTGAATTTTTTACTGCAACCATGCATAGGCACAAGCTAGAAAGAGACGAACATCTATATAAAGCCTTCCAGCATTTTGATAAAAATCAGAGCAGATACATTTGTGACAGGATGCCCGGACTGTTAATTCTATGCCGTTTGGAAGCTCCATAGTTTCTATTCAAAAAGAATAGTCGTCATTGGCTTGAAGAGGAGAGAGAAACTGATTTGCTTGGTAGAAGAGACCGTTGTATTTGCATTGATAGTGGGAGTAGCTGGTTGTTTTTATGTTGTTATTTTTTACCAAGATGCCCGGGCAGCTTGTTATTTTTATATTTGTTTGATTTGCTTGGTAGAAGAGACCGTTGTATTTGCATTGATAGTGGGAGTAGGTGGTTGTTTTTATGTTGTTATTTTTTACCAAGATGCCCGGGCAGCTTGTTATTTTTATATTTGTTTAATGGTTGGAACACCATTTGGTAACAAGAAATAGTTGTATTTGCATTGATGGAAATGCCAAACATCCACAAAAATTGTATTCTTATTTGTCTTTCAAAACAAATGAGCTGAATGCAAAGTGGGTGTGTAAATCTTCAACTATTTTGCACTCACATGAACCAAAACATTTTTATTTTGCACTCTACAAATTTGCATTCGTACTTCAACCAAACACAGCCTAAAGTTCAATTTGAAAAGGGTACAAATGTAAATATATACAGTATAAATACATACAAAATACAAGGTTTTATACTCCACATATTTATATTTGTATTTTTTCCAATTTTTAAAGGACAATTTACTATTTATAAACATAACAGAAACTATCCATGTCTCCCTTATCAATTTTTAAGGGACAAAGTGACCCTCACTGACTGTTAGGTATCCGATTGAAAGTATTGAGTCTCATCTATTAAACTTGAAGCTTCTGATGTTAGGGGAGTAGCCCAATTTTAATTATGTTTATGAGCTTGATGGTCGAAGGTTGAGTATACATAGGGTTCGGTGGGTGGTAGTATGATAGACGTGATCATGGACCGTTCTGGGCCTGGACTGGGTTTATGTTCCTATAACTTTAAAACAAAACTGGGTTTATGGCCCAAATTTAATTTTCCAGCCATGATTCTAACCATATATACATCCCAGTCTCACCATTTTCTTTCGAGGATGCATCAATTGACAACTGCTCCTTGGGGAGGGAGGGGGGAGTCCATTTCACCAAGATTTGATACTACTTGGCCTATATATTAAGACTTAATTGATACACTTCATTTTTTTTCTTCTTTTTAGGGATCCACTTCAGTCATTTTCACCAGAATTTTCCATGCTTTATTAATAACATGGGCTGGGCTGTAGCCCATTTCAATTTTCAAAAGATTTTCTCATTTCTACTTCTCCATAATATCCAAAAGATATGGGTCAAGCGGATTATCTCTTGTTTCATTCTACTCCACCCGGAATTATTTGGGCCTGGATAGTGGCTGCTGAAGGTGGTCCATATTTACCTTGCAATTGGGCAGTTCACGAAAATATGATCTTGATCTGCCTCCTCCCCAATCCCCACAAGATTGAATTGACCAGTAATATTCAGATTAGTGCTTTCATTGAGCTATTTGGCTTTTAAGTTTTAACAATATCCTTCCTAAGACACTACAGCCTATGGTGTGTAGATCTCCTATTCACAAACCCTACCCACAATATACTACAGCTGCAGCTGCATAGTGGACATCTCCCTATTGTGTCAATGACCCAATAGTCAAGATGGTCTCATCACACCCTCTGAGATAAGGGATCAAATTTACAGAACTGCAGTCTCTCCGTGTTATGGCTAGTGCCGCCCCTTGTGCATTCTGCTCTATCCCCAACCCCAGTTCATCTGTACCAAAAATGAATAAATAAAAAGTGAGACAAAGTATAAAGAATTTCTCAAAAAATGATCAGATGATGACCCAAGCCTTTAATGTCGACATTATGTGTTTCTTATTACGTGTATGACATCATGTCATCTCTTACCTGCCTCAAGGTTAAATTCCTTGCTCTGATTCAGAGGCTAATAGTTGTATTGATTGATTTTCTCCTGAGCTGTATGAAGATATACAAAACAATATCTTATCTTGAATTCTATATCACTCTTTCTTTTCTTTTTTTTTTTTTTTTTGCTTAATAAAATTCACAGCTTTCCTATTAAAAAATAGATGTCGTTGATCAACTTGAAAAAGGCTTTTGCTCAACAAACAAACAATAAATAAATAAATAACCTTCAATAAAGAGTTTGATTTCTATCCTTCTTGTTAACCCATAATTTAATGGCGAAACTGGATTCATGTAGCCCATTCTATGCATCTAGTCGGGACTCGGGACAAGGCTTAGATGAAGAGACGGGCAGCATAATTAGCCTGTTATTCACAAATAAATTAATAAATAAAACATAAACACAAAAAATTGAAAGCATCGCAACCCTCCAAATTATCATTTAACAAGACTATTTATTAAGATCTCAATCCAAAAGACAGGGGGCATGGGCGTTAGGCTAAGTTTGAAAAGAGTACAAATACAAATATGTAGAGTGTAAAAGTATCAATTAAGGAAAGAATAAAAAATTAGTATTTGTCCTTAACTCAAAATTTCGTATCACATGTGGAATAGCTTATTCCTATTCCATGCTTATTTTATTTGCAATGGCCAATGGTACTATTCTGTCTTGTTGTTTTTTTTCTGTTTTTCTCTTTGTCCTTTTCTGATCCTCTATCCTGTGATTCCTACAATACTGCAAGCCATATCCTCTTCCCGGAGAGAGCATCAAAGAACAATGTGATGATCGTTCCCATTCTTTTCTCCTTCATGATTTTATAAGTCTCGTATGATTCGCTTTAAAGTTTAAACATGTTGAATCAACTAAAATGTTTAGTATTGGATCAACTAGATAAATCCACCTCTTTTTCAAGCGTTGAGATTCTGATAATGGCAGTCTATAACAGTTATTTAATTAATATGTTATTCTTAAGCATGATGAATGACATGTATATTTAAAGACGTTCTGAAATTTCCATTCATTATTTTATTAAGTTGAGAACAATAACCCATTCTTACAAAAACAATTTTATAAGTGCATAATCCCATGCTGACACCCAAAATCGAGAGCGGGTTAGCTGAATTTGATGATCTTGTTACAGGTTTTGGGACCAATAATAATGTTCCACACAAGTCATACACTGCATACGGCTCATAACCACTCAATCTCTCACTTTGTATCTATTAATAAATGTATATGTGTTTTGCACGTGGTAATTTCAAATGATAACAGTGTATATATATATATATATATATATATTGGTGATTTATTGCATTTCAACCTAAAAATTGGAATTGTTACTTAACCTGAATTTTAGATTTATTGAATTATTACTTGACCTAGATTTTAGGTTCATTATCCACCAAATTGATTGTCGGTAAAAATCATTTGATTTGTTTAGTAGGGTGATGGAATAGACATTAATTTTCTCTTTTCATTATTTTTGTATACCACTTCCATCATTTACCAAAGATGAAAATGGTTTCATTGCTAAGGCATTTTTACATTTTGTATTTCCTTTCTATCACTAATAAATGTTTTTTCTTATTTATCATACTTAAAAACTGGTTTTGTTTCCAAGTTGATATTCAATATACAAGGTTTTTGTACTATTAAAATTGTTATTCGTGAATTTAATTAGTGAATTTTAATGATGTGAAACAAAAATACATTAAACATATGATTTAATGAGAGAGAATGGAAGTCAACCTTAAATATGAGACTTAATGAGAGAGAATGGAATGAAATAAAAATAGTATTCAATTTACAATTTATATCTTGATAAGAGAGAGAGAGAGAGAGAGAGAGAGTATGAATGGAAACGGGGCGATGATCATATTCCCCTTGCCCAACCCCAATTCGGAAATTAATCTTTGTCCCCATTCCTGATTCCCGCCAAGGATAAAAGTTATTCTCCATCCCTAGTCCCTAACATGACACATTCCTCAAGGGGACCCAAATCCCTAATTTTTTTTAGATAATAGTATTTTTTGAAAAATAAAAAAAAAAACTAAAGATACATAATGTTTTAAATATGTTTATATATATATATATATATATATATATATATATATATATATATATATATAATATCATATATATAATAATATATATTTAAATATAAATAATACAATGTTTTTAAAACTGACCTAGAGGCCAAATCATTTTTGCCTCTGGGTTGCAGGTCACCAATTCGATTGATTGGGTCGAACGGTTTAGACTGTGCCACATCAGTGCATGTATGTATTAAGTATGTATATATATTCATATGCATATATGTGTATGTATATATATGTATAAATATATATTTGCAATAAATGATGTATAAATATATTTTAGATATGTTATATGTATTATTTTATATTTAATTTATGTTTTTAATTCAGTTTTAAACTTTTTTATTTATAAAAATATTAAAAATTGCAAATTGAGGCCAAAAGGGGGGTTTCACGATAATAGCAGGGTACGATGCCTTGGGACACATAGATCTCAAAAAGTTACCCAAAATTGAAGAGTAGCACCCCAATCGGACATCGAAGTGCAAAGTTATGACCTCCAAAAGTTTACATGCATTGAGTATGCAAGATGCAATTTGGTCACTGGGTCAAACGGTCGAACCAGCTAGGTCAAAGGGTTTTTTACCAAATCAATGGTTTTTGACCATCTAGCGAGTCTTGGATGAACTAGACCCAGAGTCATGGTTGGGTGACAGTTCAAATGGTTCAACCACTTGGGTCAACAACGGGTTGAAAATATTAAAATAATATATATCAAGGTCAAGGTAGGGACCTCAGTCCCAATCCCCAACCTGATGTAAAGGAAGTCGTGTCCCCATCGAGGATAGGAAAATTTGTCATCCTAGAGAGACAGAGAGATACCAAATTCAAAGAAAAGGGTATTTTAAGTCAAGAAAAAGTCTAAAAGCCTTAGAGATCTATTGCCACTTCTTATGGATTTCAATAAATTGTAATTCATCTACAAATTAACACAAAGCTCCAAGTGTCTAGAGTAGTTGAATTTGTCCAACTAAATACTCCATGCAATTAGAATTATAATTCATTAAGTTTTGTGATTTATAGATGTTTATTTAGATATGTCGTGAGTAGTCAAAAAAAATTAGTAGACATGTTGTGTAGTTATTTAAGATGCATAAAAGAATTCCATTTATGTCCTCTTATACAATTCAACAAGAAGTTAACAATGAAGGGCTCAATTTGTCCTATTTGTTCTCATTTTAAATAATCAACAAGATACTTGATTTTCCCTCAAATTCAAATATGAAAACATTAGCATAAAATGGGAAAAATACTTCTTATAGGTTTTCCAAAAACTCTAAGGGTTCTTAATGATTTTCCCAAAAATAAAAGTCACTAATTTGTAAAGCCTTTTCTAAGTTGTCCTACAATTGCTCCATGGAGCTACACAACAGAGGTGGCCCATCCCCTAAACCCATAACCCACCAACCGAGGTGCATGTGGGATTTGATTCCAAGTCTCTTAGCTACAACTACCAAGAGACAATACCAACTAGCCAGTTGACACATTGTAAATAGAAGAACCACATTCAAAACTTATTTGATAAGGATAGCTCTTTTATCTTTAAAATGAGTTTTCAATTTCCAATCCTAACTTTTTTACTTAATTTTAGTTGTGAAGTTATTCAAAGCCTTCTTATCAATAATGTCTTGAATAATTGAAGCACCCAAATATGGGATGCTCATAATCTTAGAAATAAATTTTTAAAGCCTATCTAGCAAACATCTTGAGATTGGGCAGAAACTACTTATAAACCAATGGAAAAGCTAACCCAAAAACCATTATTTAAAAAACCAGACCGAATTGGATGGTCGGACCGTTCGACTTGGGAATTGGTCATAGTTCCAAGATTGGATTTCGATTGGACTGCTTTTATGAGAAAAACATTGACTTTGTGAAAAAATCGTTTACCTGGGCAGTCGAACTGTTAAACTATTCGACTCGAGCAGTAGCTTGTGGGTTTTTGGTCAATTAACCTCTCTCTCTCTCTCTCTCTCTCTCTCTCTCTCTCTCTCTCTCTCTCTCTCTCTCTCTCTCTCTCTCTCTCTCTCTCTCTCTTATGCTATTATAACAAGAATAAAAATTATAACTTAGAATATGAACCTAATACGAGCATTATGGGATAAATATATCTAGCTAAAACTTTCCAAAAACGACAGTCAAAATTGTGGAGCCACACTCAAAATCCACATTCTAAAATCATTAAATTGTGACAACTGAACCTACTTTTAAAGATGATCAAATAATAATGATTTTGTTCAATATTAATTAAAAGTGATAAATATATCTAGCTAAAACTCCATCAAATTTCAGTTACAACATTAATTAAAAGAGATATAAATATATCCAATTAAATACTCCATAAAATTTCAGTTATAATACATTTAAAAAATTCAATTAAAATAATCAACAAAATATCAAATTTGTCTTTAAATTCAAATTAATCTAAGAGGCAAAATTTGTTCAACTATAAGATTTGGATTAACCCAACCCAACTTACAGACCTAGTGTGTTGTCATTATCAAAACCCAACAATAATATTGCTCTCTTTGGATATAATTCCCTACATCTCCCAAAACTTCGTGTGAAAGGGAAAGATAACGGGTAATGGCGTGTGGGCAATGCTAAGGGAAAATTAAAGGAAATGATTATGATGGTAGCGTTGGGGGTACATGAATGACTGATTATTATTTTGGAGGGGGGGTACATGAATGACTGATTTTGATGGTTACACACTATACTGTATATTGAATAAAGTGTGGTAGTTTATTGTATTAAAAAATTACTATCATAGGGGGCCCATTTGAATTTTTTTGCATTTTCCTATATTGTTCATATGTGAAATAACTAGTAGAAACCTTTAAAACTCAACTACTCAAACATATCACATCGCAATCATGTATTTTCCCAATTACATATGGGACATTTTTGGGATGCCCACTGTAGGGGCAGATGGCTCAAATACACATAATTGAAAAGTGTTCCATTAAACAATTTGAATTGCTAAGACATTCAGGTATAGTATGTGACATAACTTATGGGATTTATGGTATAATAGAAAAATGACTTCATTTTAGATTATGAAGGGCAACCAAACGAAAGGAATCCTTGATAGTAATTTCAGATTATGAAGTAATAATGACTTCATTTCATTTTCATTCGGTGGTTTGTTTGGCTATACTTGCCTGGCCACTTTCTTTGCTTTTAAATTCTAATACTAGACTAGATGTCGTGAAGCATTCGACTTTACTCTTTTGACTTTTATCCAAGTTTCAAAATATTGATAGGCCTGATATGCCCAGTGTATCAGGTATTTCGATATTCGTTTTTTTATTTTTTATTTTTAACTGATTTAGGGGAATTGGTTTAGGACCCTTTCATCCTCTGAACCGGTGAGACCCCCGATACACCCATTATGAGAGCATATCAGATATGTATCAGCCAATACGTAATAATATTTTGAACCTTACTTTTATCTTTTATGAAGCTTTCCAGCTTGGGAAGCAATTTTTAATACTATGGGCTTCAACCGTGGGGACGAAAACTTTCTAAAGACTTTTATCTATAAAGTAAAACAAATAATTTCCAAAATCATTGTTTTACAGTACTTGATGCAAGTAAAATAGTTTATTTTCGAAAGAGTAATATGGTGTTTGGCATTGTGGTGTTTTAAGTTTCATGTTGGATATTGTAACATTTGAAATTGAAGGCTTAAAAAAACCATACAGAGCCTGAAAATAATGTGTTTTGACACATAATACAAAGACAACACTAGTTCTAAAAGCACTTACAGCTGCCAATGGGTTCGGGCCTGTTTTGACACAGGGTGGACCAGTTCGAAACCAATTATTAATTGGTTCTATAAGATAGTCACAAAATGGATCCAACTATTGATCAGGATAATTAGATTTTACGGGATTAGACCCAATTATACTTGACATTTCTAACTTCCTATCATAACAATAACATTTTTTGTTCGAACTGTATGAAATTTACAACTTCATCAAACTGTTTGTGTGTTGGCAAATTTGTGTTTTTAGCCAAAAATTTATTATATACCATATGAAATTTACCCTTTTAAAACATAAATTATAATAAAAATTTATTAAAAAAACTCTATATATTATTAATTATTTAATCTATTTGGGTCTTAATCAATTCAGAACAATGAGAATAAATCATGATCCAACTATTAATTAAAGGGTAAACATGTCACCCATTAATATCCTGAATTTTGGGAATAGTGTCAAGTTAGTACCTTAACTTTTAAACATGTCATCGCAGTATCTAAACTTTCAAAAAGTGTCAAGTTGGCCCCTGTTGTTAACTGATCGTCAATTATCTGTTGAAAATGTCAAAACTACCCTTCAAAAGAAGACATTATTCATTGTCTACTACCTTGAAATTGAGCCGGTTGAGTTGTTTGAGATTCTAAACCAATGAAGTCATTGTCTTTAACCTTTAAATTTGAATCACATTCTTGTCTATTTATTTCTGTTTTCGATTATTATTTCCCTCTATCATATTTTATGTTTTTTCTCTCTTTTTTTAAGGATAACTAATTCAGGTAGAAGACAATGAACAGTATCTCTAATAATTAATTAGACGCAAACCATAAAATCTGGTCAATCTCTTTTTTTTTTGGAGGGGGTGGGGGGGATTTTTCTTTTTATTTGGACACAAACCATAAAACCGGAGCTGACATAATTAAAAGCACCTGTCAATTTGTCATTTTAAAATAAAAGTATTGATTGATGCTGCCCGTGGGTTTGACATCGATCCACGGTCAGGATTCATTCCACCCAAAAAAAAATTATCTATGCAGAGAACGAAAGCAATACATAGAGAAAACAAGAGCAAGCAAAAATAAAACAAAAAGCACTAAAGAACTAGAAACAGGAGTTCTTTATCTATGCATTTTCTAAGTTAAATAAATGCAGGTCCAAGTAGTGATATCATTGGCCCAGGCCTGAACACAAAACTTAGCCCAAATCCAAAATTTTCCAGCCGGGATGTTCAGGCAATCAGACTTCAAAATTTTCAAAATTGTCTCTATTTGATATTTTGAACTTTCAAATTGTTTTTAATAGATGTAAATGAATAAATGAAATAACAGGAATGCCCATCAGGTATCATCTAATTTTCTTTTTATACCACTTTCACATAAATCAATTCAAGAGTTGAACAACTTGAAATGGTAGAGCTTAAAATGCGGCCGCTATGCATCCATTAATGTTGAGCTCCTATAGTCTTCTTTTGCACGCCCAGGTATTACATTCCTATTTCATCCATATTAGACAATGGGAAGCACAAAATTGCACCGATTCCTGAATATCCAATTACAGTTGATTGTTGAACGAGGGGGCTTGAATAGGGGAGTGAGCTGAAACAATTGATTGGCGTTCAGTTTTATAACCCTTTTTTCCTTCTTTTAATATTCAGATGAAATGGGTAAAATAGTCAATAAAATGATAATTTTTTTATTTTAAAATTATCTAATGCACATTTAATGTCATTTGATGGTGTTTAGTGATGATCAACTAACGAAAACACCTATTAGACACAATTTGAAAATTATGCAGATATACGTTTTAAAGTTGGGGGACTTGCATGACACAACCCCAAATTTCAAGATACTGTTAAGAAATTTTCGCTGACCAGAAATGAATAAATAAGATTTTTTTTTGTAATCGAATAATTAAATTTGGGAATTACAATTATATCCTAAAAAAAAGAAGTACAATTATACAGGGTTTTAATTTTTTTATCCTATATATAAAAAGACGGTGAATTAAGAAACAAAAAATAATAAAAAATACAAAATAAGAAGCAAAGGAGTTAAGAGAAAAGTGTCGACACTTTCGCGCTCATCCGCCCGCAAAAAGTCGTGACTGAAAGTAGAAAGGGCAGTCCAAACCCTTAGATTTGTCAAAAATGTCGTCATTTCGTCAGTTCTTACACCCTCTCCATTCTGTCTTCAGCACGAACCCCCATAACACCTGCTCTGCCTTTGCATCAGTGCATCTGCTTCCACCACCACCGCTTCTTCCTCCTCCTCCCGCTGCTTATATACTTGTGTTAATTCGAGATCCGTGTTACCATTACCCACCCAACAACCACAATACGCTACACAATCCCCAATACTGTCTCTGATGTCACTCACCGAGGTTAGGGTTTCGAGAGTAATTCACATTTCACAATATGGCAATCACAACATTGGTTTGGTTTTCTCTGTTCTATGTCAGTTTTTTTTATTTGAATCAAATCTTCCTTCTATTTCAGGAGCTCGACGCATTATTCGACCTAAAAAGTTTCAGAGGAAATTTTCAAATTTTCTCAGGTACATAGTCGTGTAACCAGAGAATGATCCCCCCCCCCCCCCCACCCCCCACCCGCTCTCTGAAAAAGATTGAATTTTGCTATCTGGTTTTTTTCTGTTTTGGTATTCTCAAAATGTGTATCTGTTGCTTTCGGGGGGAAAAGGTAATATTTTGCAGGTAATATCAGAATCCATGGCCACGACCAGTTGCGTTGTCGAAACTCAAGATGATTGTCGCGACGAATCAGAAGCATGGGTTCTAAAGATGATTGCAATCGCTACAATTCTCACAGCCGGAGTAACAGGCGTGGCAATTCCCCTTGTCGGAAAGAAGCGAAGGTTGTTACGCACAGACGGGAATGTATTCGTCGCCACTAAAGCCTTCGCCGCGGGCGTCATTCTGGCAACGGGGTTCGTTCACATGCTTCCAGACGGATCATCCGCGCTGTCCGACCCGTGCTTGCCCGAGAAGCCATGGTCCAAGTTTCCATTCTCCGGGTTCATCGCCATGATGGCTTCACTCTTAACCCTGCTATTCGATTTCGTCGGAACTCAGTTCTACGAGCGAAGACACGAGGGCAAAGCAACGGCGGGTAATGAACCGGGCGGAGACAAGTCGGTGGAGACGGCGTCGAATTCTGTAATTGTTCCGGTGGAGTGTGTAGCAGAGAAGGTGTTCGGAGTGGGGATACACGCGCACCATAGCCATAGGCACACTCATCCGCACGGGCACCAAGCTTCCGATGGTAACGCGGTGGGACTGGGAATTGGACATTCCCACGGATTTGAAGACAGCGAGGAGGAGGAGGAGGCGGGTGGTGTACGCCACGTCGTCGTTTCGCAGGTAAGATTAAGATCATTTTTCAGTTTGATGGATGGATGGATGGGCCAATGGGTCTCCAAGTGATGTGTTGGCCCACTGGCCCACTTCATTATCTGGATTCTGGATTCTGGAGGCCTTTTTTACTTTGTTATGAATTGACAGAAGAGGGTGGTGGTGGGTATGTGGGAATGCAGATATTGGAGCTTGGAATCGTATCGCATTCGGTGATAATAGGGCTATCACTAGGGGTGTCGCAGAGCCCGTGCAGCATACGGCCGCTGATAGCGGCGTTGTCGTTCCATCAATTCTTTGAGGGGTTGGCGCTGGGAGGATGCATATCCCAAGCGAGGTTGAAGTGGGTATCGGCGACGGTGATGGCGTGTTTCTTCGCGATAACGACACCGGCGGGTATAGGGGTGGGGACAGGGGTGGCGTCATTCTACAATCCAAACAGCCCAAGAGCGCTGGCCATAGAAGGAATTCTGGACTCAGTATCGGCGGGGATACTGGTATACATGGCGCTGGTGGACCTGATAGCTGCTGATTTCATGAGCAAGAGAATGAGATGCAACGCCCGTCTCCAGGCCGTCTCTCTCTTGGCCCTCTTCCTTGGTGCTGGCTTGATGTCCTCTCTCGCCATCTGGGCCTAGATTCTTTTTTTATTTAATATTTATAATTTATTTCCAAGCTACAAATGAAGAGCAGTCACAGGCTCACAGCAGTGGTGTTGTAGTTGCTAGTTGTTTCAGTAAGCCAGTTTTTTTTTTTTTTTTTTAATTTAACAAAAAAGAAAATGTATAGAGGAATAGAGGAGGCTTTCAAAAATCACATTGGCAAGGACAATATTGTAGTACGTGGAATGATTAATGATAGAAAACCAACTTCTGGAGACCATTGTTTGATGAGATACTATTATGGGCTACCTAAACAAGAGGCCAGGCCAGGCCAGGCCACCAGTAAACAAACCCCTCCTAACTGTGCTTGTGCGCCAGTATTCTATGCCTAGGCTTAAAACAATTCAAAGTCTAAGCAATTAGTCGTAGCATTAGCTGCGTTGAAAAAAGAAAATCAAAACCTTTAATTTATTGATGTGGCCCCACCACCTTGAATTATGTAAGAAATGAACTATATCTTGATGGGGCCACATATATAAATCTTTTGTGTTACGACACTGTCCAAAAGTGAACGCAAGCCTAAGTCTTACCAGTGGGGTGGGGTGGGGCCTGAATCCACCGAGGCCGAGTGGCCGACCCTTTTTTTCTCATACTTCCACTCGCCGCCCTTTTAAATGGGCCATAACCTCTTTACAAAGGTCCCCTCGGCACACTCTACAAGGAATATTGATACCAAGGTTCAAATTTTGGTCACATATTAGCCCGTATCAGTGCACCAAATTAGTGGGTCATTGACACACAAAATAGGAGTGTCTCTGTGTTTTTTATTTATTTCAGGGGTACACAAGCCTAATACCAAATCCAGACATGTTTAAAAAAAAAACTGAAAATTTTAGGTGGCAACAATGTTCTAATTATCTAGAGGTGCAAATGGATCTCATCATGATCCCATCCAACATCTGAATTACCTCTTTTGGATTTGGATCACCCCTATATGATCCGATATATGTTATATATTTATTTATATAAATATATAATACATATATATGTTATTTATTTATATATAAATATCTTATTTATAATATATTTTTGTAAATTTGTTATATTATTTTTTATAAAAGAACATGTATATATATGATAAAAATAATTAAAATGTACTTATGTTTTTTGTTTTTATTTATTTAAATTGGTATATTTTATTTTTTTAATAATTTATTAATTTTTAAAGAAAACAAATCAGATCCTATCAAATCCGAAGATCTAACTTCCCGTTGGATTCGAATTCAGATCCTTGCCTATCATCATCAGATCTTAGGATCGGATCTACTACGAAAAATATCAGGTCGAATTCAAATATGCCCTAATTCAAATCCGATTCAATCCATTTGCATCTCTGAAAGTACCAATACACCCCTTACACCGGTGTATCATACTTTGAACCTTGATTGATACAACAAGTCTTAAAAAAAAAAAGGAAAATTATCAAAAACTCACCATGAGTTTTCACCATTTCTCTTAAACTCACCACAACTTTTCAAAACGTCTAAAAGTCACCATGTTGGTAAGTTTCTATTTTTCAAAACTCACTTTCCGTTAGTGCACTGTTAATGTTTCTTAACAGAGGTGTCCATGTCAGCATAAATAATAATTTTTATGACCAAATCACCATTGAATGATGAGTAAGAGGAAAAAGGTATTTTTCTTTTTTTTTTACATTTTGTGTTTTGTTATAATTTCTGTTTTTTACATTTTTCTATTTTCTACCATCTATAAAATTTCCTGCATTTTTTTATATTTATTTGCAATTTTTGTGTTTTTCTATAATCTTTGGTGTTTTTTCTACATTTTATTTTCTGATTTTGTTTTTCAATTTATATAGTTTCTATAATTTGAAATTTGAAAATAGTTTTTTATTTTGTGTGAAGTTTCTATAACTTTTTATATTTTTTGTAACTTCTGCGTTTTTATGTATTTTATATTTGAAAATATTTTTTGAACTTTTTCCTTTTTTCTGTCTAAATATTAAAATATATGTATATATTTTATATTTTTCTATGAAGGTTAAAAAGGTAATATATTAACTACCATTAGTCTCTTTAAAGTCAAGTTAATGTCATGGTGAATTTTAAACATTTTGAAAAGTTGTGGTGAGTTTAAGAAAAATGGTAAGTTTTTGACAATTTCCCTAAGAAAAAGCATATATTATATAAGCAAGGATTAGCTGAACGTGGTGGCTATTCAACAGGCTGTGGAACACCACAGCGTTCAACTTTCGCAATGGGCCCATGAATTTATTACTGGGATAAAACATTATCATTGGTTACAGCACAACGCTGCTGAACACCACAGCGTTCAACTAATCCGAAATTCCGAATTATTGTTCTTTTTATCTCAAACATCAAAACATAGCGGCATCGTAGGGTTATCAATCCTAATATAACATAAGATAAAGAACTTGTTACATAAGATCTACGGCTATATATTGTTCATAGGTTCATCGCTATATTGCAACAACCCCCACACTCTCAATAGAAAAAGGACCTACAACACTGCATAAATTGGTTATTTCATACTTGCAATGGAATAGGTTGTCCGTCGTCTACCGGATCAACTTGCCACTATTTTAGTTCTTGCTAGAGCAAAAGACATCCACGGACACGAATTGACTGCAATTCAGTATGGCCCACAGACTTTGCACCGACTGAATCCGGTTTCAATATTGCTCCCAAAACGTTCACCTTTTCTGATCTGACATATTCGGGTGTATGTGATCCAGCTAATAGGTTGAGGCCTTGTGGGAGCTTTACAAGATCAGTACTTGCTCTATAGAAGTCCGGCACAGCCACTGAGCCACCTGGTGACTGGTAAGGTAGGTTTGAGGGGCACAAACTTGCTTTTTGTTATGGAGATCTCCTTGTTTCATGCAACCAAGGACAAAGGATTTTGAAATTCGAAGGCTTCCACTCTATTATTGTGATGGAGATACATTGGAACAGCGAAGCATTATTTTCTCCAACCCTGAGAAACAGTTCCGGTGTCCGCAACATTCTCTGTCAAAACTTGCAGAAGATATTGTAATATATCGAGATTGGGTGAGAAGTCATCGGTAATCGTCTTGGACCTTCCGAGTTTGTAGTTATTTGGGCCCATGTTTCGATCCTGTATCTTCTCTCTCGCTAGCATGATCAATTGAACATGATTTACCGAGTCTTATTTCCGTCTTTTACTTTCTTGGATATGATCAAACATCATCTATTCCCACCCCCCCCCCCCATTATGGTTAGAATAGAGACTAGAGAGGATCATCAAATAATAATCACATCGCTCGATTACAAATATCAAAGAGAATCAAACTAGGCTACTTCCAAGTTCCACCAAAAAAAACTTTTTCTACCCAATCTATTCTGATAATACACAAAACAAGAAAACCGCTAAACAGCAAGTCTATAAATGCCTAGAATATAACTAGAGCATTCTAAATTCTACTTTATCTCCGATATGCTTGTACAACAATCTGCAGAGAATAGGAGAAAAGATCCATATATTGAAAACTATAATGGGGGGCCCTTTGATCCCATCAAACCGTGACCCCTGCCTGGTATGAAGCCTTTAAACAAAAAATAAGCTTTCAAACCCTTTTTTCTCTAACACCACCGTTAAAGAGCATATGCATGTAGTTCCTCCGGCAACCAACCACTGACCATGTGAAACAATAGCATCTTTAATGGAAGAAGGTTGCTCTTTCATGCAACCACAACAATGGTCTCCATGCAGACTGCCGCCCTAGATTATTTCACTTTGTCTTGCTGCAAAGTACTTGAATACTCTGAACCATTCTCTGAAGACGTCATGGTAGATGAAGCACTTGATGCCAAATCACTCCCGGCATGCATGCTACTCCCCAACCTCTTTGATTCAGAGGTAGGGTTTCTGTGGGCATCCGTAGCTGCTGGCTTTTGGCCTTCCTCGGCTAGCCTTTTGAGAAGGTCCATCACAGTTGGTAGGAACTTTGTAGACAAAGATAGAAGCCCAGGAAGCTGCAGGTAAATCCAAGAAATCAGTGGATCAGCAATGCTTCCAAGGAGAAGAAAATAAAAGCACACCCTCTTTTAGTTTCAATAGAAGCAAGACAAATAGTTACAATACTCAATACTTACAATACCATTGCGGAATTCACTGGAGATGTCCAATTGGACCCACAGGGCCTTGACCAGTAAAAAAACAACAAAAATGACACCAAGATATAAAGGATTCCTGTTAAAAAAAAAAAAAAGGAGAGAGAGAGAGAAGCAACTAAATGAGAATAATTTTGCAACTTATAGGGGAAGAAAGCTTCTGCAAAAATGTATGCACAGTTCCTCAAGGACATAGTAAATGCACACCTTAAGAGCGTCATAAATTCGTTGAATCCCAGAACAATCATGGCAACAATTGCCCATGGAGGTGGTAACCAATTGTTATTACGTTTATTGGCTTCCTGAGAAGAAGAGGAGAGATACCCCAATCAATTACTATGACAACATAGGTTTTTCCAATCACAAAACCAGATGACTAGGTCCACTATGTTGGTGTGCAACATCCCGACACATTTAACAATAAAAAGAAATGCCACTAGATGATTACCAAGTCATACCATAAGTAGCATCCAATCGATTACATTTGATTATTATTACTGATTTAGATGGAACCATAGCTATAGGAAATTAACTTGCTAAATGCAATACTCGAGAAAGATCAGTCAAATAGTAGAATAATATGATTTTGACAACTCTTTCACAGCTAAAGAATGTGCTGACTTCCAAACTAAAACACCGGAAAGTTTGGTTGGTTTATTTTTCAACTTCACAAAATACATGCAGAGTTTCTGCCTTCCCACCCTATGATCATGATACCTATAATAGTCAAATCAACCTAAGAAATGCAACTATGGAAAGAAAACACATCAAAACAGATCAGAACTGATAAAGATTTGTGTTAAAATGATAAATGTATAAAAGAACATGCCTGAGCAGCAATGGCTTGAGTAACACTGTACTCTGTCTCCACCTTGAATTGCCTCCACAAATTTTTACATTGGACGGGAGTAATCAGAGTTCTCGTTGATGGAACCTGAAAAGTATCAACCACATACTACTTGAGTATATTAAACTGAAAAGAATGAGCTCTGAACAACAATTTAGAATGGAAAAGGTGAATTTTGTTTAAAACTATTTAAAAAAAAAAAGAAAAGAAAAGGAATTTACAAAAAAGAAAATAAAGAAAATACAGTATAAACAAATTTGAAATACTCAAATGGCAGTTTCTGGTCTTAATATCTTAATACAGGAAGGATGTCCTGGTAATATTTCACCTATTTGGATTATTTAAGAAATAAAGGGTCTTAGATAGTTTTCTAATGTCATTACTGAAAAGATAATTTTTTAACTTATTTCCAGGTGATAAATTACCTTTAGTTTTTTTATATAACTTACCTTTATTTGATGATATGATAAACATGTTTTTGAATCTAAGGACCATGGTAGTATTCTTTATGTAAATGCATGAACACCCATGAAACATTAGCAATTGCATTTTCCAAAACAGTGTCATGAGATGGTTTACATCTATAAGATGCTACGACTTCAACTATTCACAGCTTTCTTTAGTTGTCTCTTTTTACTATATTTCAAAATTATTTATGTAATTTACTATTTATTTACAGCCATATTTTGAGATCTAGAGTTTGCCTTAGGTCCTTTCCTTTTGTAAATTCTCTTAAATCTGTCGCATGGACCATTCCCGACCAATCCTACCTTGAGGCGATGAAAAACCTTGGTTACATGAACAAAGTTGTCCGTTTGATGCAATACGGGATTCGGACCAACTAAGTAAACATTTACAAAGTTGGTTTTCAAAGACCCATCTTATGTACATATAGGGAGAGGATGATGCAGCACAAAATGAAGCTAATAAGTTCTATGCAAGTTGAGACCATTCCAAGACACATAAGAAGCAGAAATGACGCCGCCGACCCAACTTAGTAAATATTTACCGATATAGCATCATCACAGAATTTCTATCTTGGTTCGTTTTTACCAAGTTGGCACCATCGTAGAGTTTCTATCTTAGTTCATAATTACCAAGTTAGCGTTATAGCGAGATTTTGAATTTGTATTCAATTAGGACTTTCTTTTTGAAGAGTTTTAGTAAGATTCTATTATGGAGTGTTTTCTTATATTAGGATTGCTCAACTAAGACTTTCTTTTTGAGGAGTTTTAGTAGGATTCTATTATGAAGTGTTTTCATAGATTAGGAAACTTTCTTGTAGGAGCCATAAGGGTGTATGCCTATATAAAGAGTAGCTAGGGGACGGCTAAGACAGTTTTTTATATTGAATTTTCTCTTAATTATTCAGTGAAGAATTCTTCTTCCTAGTAGTTCGACTTCTGCTCTTTTCTTTGAAGCTTTTCTCAATGTGTTCCATTTCCGTACTGCGCCATCATTACTGTAACCTCTCGTTTTCCGTACGTCCCCTGCCTTTTGGTTCTCTGAATTAGTCTGTCCCAAGTCGGTTATGACTCTTCTCCTACCTAGCTCCATCCCCAGCTTTCCAATCAAAATCGAAGTCCACACTACTTCCTTGTCTGTCCCTTTAGCTTTTTTGTCACTCGTTACCTTCCTCGTTACCTGCACCAACTCCCTACTATTAACTCCACATGAGAACACCATTCTCTTTGATAGATTTCCTTCTATCACAGTTTTCTTCCACTTCAGCTCTTTCCACCACTCCATCACCCTCCTCAATCCCATCTGAAATTTTAAGAATTTCTTTCTCAGAGTTATCGGTTGAACCCTTGGCACTGAATTTTCTTGTGATGCCATCGAGCCCGGTTCTCCAAGGTCACACCCAACCTCAAGAGGGGTCAGATCTATAACCTCGGGATTGGAAGAACCAAGAATCCCTTTGGGATCCATAATTTTCTGAGAAGAATGTCCTACATCACCATTCACGGGAGGAGTGTGTCCGTCGCAAACCCCTTGAGTTCCACCTACAATCCTCTTCCTACCATTTTTTTCATACCTAGCGACCACCCAAACCCATCTTTCTCTTATAGTGCGGAATTTTACCAAACATGGAAGAAACAGCAGAAATCTCTGTAAGTTATAAGTTGAAGACAAGATACCATAGGAGTTATGTACCTTGAAACTGAGAAACCATTCAACAACCCCATGCATTTGAAGATCAATTGATTGTAGGCAAACAACTAGTTGTGCCATTTATGGAAGATCCTGATTGGTGAGGAAAGGTTTATTACTTGTTTATGGATAACTGAAAAATTTTATTAAAATGATCAAAGAATGGAAAATATACTGCATACACAGCATCCCTTCTACAAGTAGGCCATCCATAATTCCTACCCCATATTAAATCTAGTCATTCTCATATAAAAGACTCCGTAAGTTCCCTATTCACTCCTTGCCTGGTAAGCATCAGCCAAGCTATTTGCAGATCTGTTGGTCCAATCAAAGGTTGCATTTGTCTCCCTTAGATATGTAATCTCCTTCACGATCTGCCTAGAGCATCAGTGCCCTTGTTTTTAGTTTTTTAAACAACCCACCACCATCTTAGCATGTCTATCTATCCACTTGCAGGTTAATGTAGTTCAAAGATTTATCCATTCTCAAGTCTTGTAATGCTGGCATGAGTTCTGCCCTTACTAAACTTCTGGACCTTATTGGCCCTGAGTATATTGCTAATATATTCCCAATTTCATTTCTAAAAACTCCCCTAATACCCTAGGATCTAGGGTTGCCCAAGCTCCATCCATCAAAATTTAGCTTAACGTAAATGGGTCTAGGTGGCCTCCAAGACAGTGACATTCTTATTCTAATACAAGATGGCAATGCCAGCAGACGTCATCCTCCAAGGATATACAACTCAACTGAGAAGGACCAAAAATATCCATGGTTTTGTCCCAATTCACTACTCTCACTGAATAGATTCTATCAAAGCTTCTTTTGGAATTCCTTTTTTACCAATTCTTTTTTTTTTCCATTCCTTTCTTCCCAAACAGACCATAATATTGCAGCACTAGTACAACTCCACATTATCCTCCCTCTCTAAAAACGAAGAATTAAACAAGCTTTCCACATCCAGCAGAGGGGGGACTGGGGGGGATGCTAATCTCAAATGCTAGTGATAAATGGGGGTGCTCAGGGTTCAGTTAACCGAACTGTGGGCATATATGTCAAACTTAACTGGTCCCTTCAGTTTTTGCAATTTTTGAACCAAAACCGAACCGAATCAATCAGTTAACTAGTTTATCAGTTTGGTCTTTCGATTTTTTATATTTATAATATATTATAAATATATATATATATATAAATATACAATA
This sequence comes from Nelumbo lutea, assembly GCF_056320005.1. Taxonomy (NCBI): domain Eukaryota; kingdom Viridiplantae; phylum Streptophyta; class Magnoliopsida; order Proteales; family Nelumbonaceae; genus Nelumbo; species Nelumbo lutea. The sequence goes on from NC_142689.1 coordinate 4,649,182, forward strand.
TGTTATGTTATAAATATAATATATATCAGTCGGTTCAATTAACCGCATCTTTTTTTTTCTAGGTTAACCAAAAACCAAACTAGTACCTTTGGTTTTTGAAAATATCAAACCAATTAGTTCAGTTAACCGAATTTTCCAGTTCAGTTCAGTTTTTTGGTTTTTTATGAGCACCTTAGTAAGTGATAGGTAGTCTCACCATTTGCCATACAAAGAAGGCAGATATGTGGGGATAGCCACCAAGAAAGTCTTCTCCTTTGAAGAACATTGCAAGTTTTAGTTTTCAAGTGATAAACCTCCCAACCAAAGGTGGACCTTAGGGGGTACCAGCTTGCACCAAATCTACTTAAAGAGAAAATCCTAAGAAGAGGGAGAGGATGTGAGGATTTTAAAATATGCACACAAGAGCAAGCCTAAGGCTCAACCAATCATATTCTAGCATCATCAGAAACATGATCCAAAAAAACACATCTTCCAAAGAACTTAATAAAGAGAACCTCCACGAGTTCAAAGCTACCCAAGGAAGGAGGAGAAAAAGGAAGAAACACATTTACTTTTATAAGAGGATAACAAAAAGACAGATGGAAAGAAATCCTTGAGAGTAGAGTCTACCACCCAAAATTCCTCCTAGAAGAGAGCTGAAAAGTGAGGTTTATTACACAAGATTTTAAAATACTGCACATTTTATTATTTATTCAACAGGTATACCGAATCACATGGATAGAAGACCACCAAAAACTCCAGTTAGAAGAAGTGACCTGTTACAAGTTGAACTGGCTAGAAGAGCTAGGGGTATGGATAGAAGACCACCAAAAACTCCAGTTAGAAGAAGTGATCTGTTACAATTCTTTAAATAGAAAGAATTGGTGAAACAGGATTCATGTAGCCAACCCCATATGGTTGGGATATAGCATGGACGACGACGACGACAATGATATGATGATGATGATGATGATGATGATAAAAAGGGCAGCCCAGTGCATGAGACTTGCACCAAAGCGGGGTCTAGGGAGGGACAGATGTACTCAGCCTTACCCCTGCAGATGCACAGAGAGACTGTCTCTAAGATTTGAAACCTGATCACCCAGGTCCCAAGTAAAATACCAAGGTACTGAAATAATTCCCATATTCCAAACATAACAAGTACAATACCAAGAATCAAAACTTCTAGAATTTGAATTCCTTGAATCTGAAACCAAAGATCCATGTCCAAGAAAATTGAGCTAAAATGCAAAACAGAAAGTTGGAGCCTACTAACATCTAATTAAAAAATCTTTATTTTCTCTTTCCAACTGGGTATGTTTTTAAGGAGAAAGTTGAATTCTTCTCTTCATCTAATTTTCATTCCCTCTATCATATTTTCTTGTACTTTTAGCATTTATGCAACCAGCCCAATCAGCAATAGCAGGTTTAAACCATACAATCATGGATCTGAGAACACATCAAGAATGAGTTCAGCAGCTAAAACATGGTTACCTCTTCCCATGTGCTTGAAGCCAGTGGATCAAATGATGTGATGCTCTTACTGGTAGAGGCACTATTGTAGCCATCCATCAGAGCAAGAGAGAGAGTATTCTCAATATTATCAACACTTTCATCCAAACGAACCACAGCCATAACAGAGAGCAACTTTAAGGACTGAAAAAGAAGGGGGAGGGGTAAGAGACATCAATATATAGAAATTATGCTCAAAACTGAAAATTCAACCATTGATATATAAAGTTGTGGCATACTGCAGAGCGAGCAGTTTTTGTGATTGCTCGGATATCTTCCTTCCCAGTCCAAACCCTCGGCATTGAGTCGGAGTCACGGCTAAACAGCGTTGAAAACCTGTAAATTGATTTGTATAGTCACTGTCAATTCAGTTGTGGTTAGTCCACACATGCTACCCAAAAAAAAAATACCTGTCCTTCATACGGATCAAGACCCTTCCAGCTTCTTCTCTTGCCTTCGTTTCAACAACACCTTTTGCATAGTCCTCTAGGTTTGTAAGCATTTTATTCACTGTTTCTTTATCAATATCAAAGCCAGAAAGTGCAGCAGACATCCCAGAAACAGCAACCTTAGTCTCCCGTTGAAGAAGTTTCCTTATTGCTGGCCAGGTATCATTGTCAGCTGCATCCAGAAGAGCTTCCACAGGTTCTGCTAACCCCTCATTCAATTTTCTCTACAAGCATATAAAAAAAGGTTCTTATCATCCTTTGTCCAGCAGTCATAATAACAAAGTTAATAGACCAAGTAATGAATTGATATAACATACAAGTAATTAATAGGTACAACATTAGTAGCAAATAACCTTAAGCATCTAGAACTTAAAAACTTATAACATGAGGACCAGGGGCCATTTATTGAGAAAAATTCTTTTTTTTTTTTTGATAGAAAGAAGTTAACTTTCATACAAAAAAGAGGGAAGTTTGCTGCCTTTCTATCTTTTATTCTTTTTAACGCAATCTCCATCTCACAAAAGAAAAGAGAACCTGTGAGTACATGTTTCCTATCTAAGGAGAATCAGCTCCATTTTTCGTACCTCATATAGGGCAGTAAGCTCAGCCAGTTTAGCAGCACGGACTTGAGAAACATGTGCATCTATATCTCGCTGCAGCTTATCCCTTACTTTGGATGGATCCCATTTTGCTTGCTCAATCGCTACATCTGTAACATTAACAGGTATTTAGCATACACAACATTTCAATACAATATGAGATCAGCTTTTTCTTCCCTTTTATAGGGAGGTTTTGATGGATCTCATTGAACTTCATCCTTGTCCCAAGCAACAGTTTGGCATCATTGAACATATTCTATTCCCATGACCAAATGAAAGTCCTTTTTTTTCATTATCCAAAATTGAGATCAGTTGCATTTTCATGTTCTACAATCCATACAAACCTTGGATCCATCATTGTCCATCACTTTATGTCTTGGGAAAATCCTATAGTAGAGTGGAATACATTGAACAACTTTCTTCAGATGAATCAAATAATAACTACTTTTTTCTTTTTTGCAAATTGTACATTACAATGCATAATAGTTCCACTCCAATGCAAATGTGTAAATGTCTTCCTGAGTCCTTCAACTTATCACATGATTAACAATCAAAAAAAAAAAGATTTTTGGTTATTGTATTCATTTCTTGAGCATTTAACAAGTGATATATTAATTTTGACTACAGAAAGAAACAGGAAAGAAAAAAAAATCTACAACATTCTACCATACCTCATTAGCAAGATTGCTGATTATGAATGGTCATTTTTTTCTCTTTATTGGATTGGTAATAAGTATGGCCATTTTTCATCACAGAAGTTTTTTCCTAGTGTTAGAGTTTAACCACCACATTGTCTTACACAAATTATGTCTGACATAATAGATTATTAGTTTTTAGTTGAGTAAAAGCAGCTAGTATAGTAGGGAAAGAAAGCATAAAACAAAAATGCAAAGAAACAGGAAATTGAGCATGACTATAAAAGATAGCCTTTAGCAGAATTACAACATGAAATATTTAGTAGTACCTGCACATCCTTCATCAAATTGTGTCATGGAAGACTTAGTGCAATGACGTCCAGCAACAGCAAATTCTTCCCCTCCGCTCAGAGCCTTGTCAAATGCTTCCTTGAAATTTTCTAGAGTTTGTGACCGTATGTGACCCAACATGGATTGGTAAGCGGGTTGAACTAGCTAGAAAAAGCCCAGCATAAAGCAAGAAATGAGAAAAAAACATAGAATGACAATTTTCTTGCCCCAGGAGAATTCACCCATGTGTAAACAGATTCTAGAAATAACAGTTCTGAAAATTCAGTCTATAGCATGTTAGTGGTTGTTTAGACCACATGCTACTAGACAGAAATTGATTTTGTTTTCTCAATGATATGATTAACTATCATTAATAGAGGCCTTAAATTATTTACAATAAAAAAGAAACAGTTTTCTTCTTTGTCAAGTGAAAAATAGGGTAAAAAAATTCTTGAATTCTAAAAGAGCAGAAAGAATAGGTATTACCTGCAGCACTTTAGCTTCCAACTGATTCCATTTTGCAGTCCTGACAGCTTCATCAAAATAAATAGTTTCTGCCTCATACCTACAGATAGAATAAGAAACTCATCAATGTAAAAGTTGTAGGTGGACATATAATTGTTTGGATTATCAAGATCTGAGTTACAACAGATCAAATAAAAATTCATATTGCAATATGCATATTTGCCGATCCTGACAAACAAATAATGAAGGTTGTCACTTTTTATATTGACAAGGAGATGTAAGCCTTCATTGTGCCAAGTCATGAAGACAAGTCATGGAGAAGGTCCGATTGATGTGAACTAAACATCAAGGCTAAATCAGAGAAAATGTTGGGCCTAGAGGTGAGATGATTGATTTTGCAACTGAATATTGTAAGTCTGAAGAACTCAACAAAACTTGTTTGCCATAAGATATGAAGTCAACAAGAAAACTCTCAACATATGGCCAACAACCTTAGCTACTTTGTTGTCAAAACCATGTGTTGTCACAAATGTTTTGTCCATAATCTTGGATCTAGAATGGACAAATTAGATGCACGATCCACGAAGTGTATCTTCCTTAGTTATTCCCGGACCCAGAAAGGTTATAAGTGTTATAACCCCAGTTCTCGACATTCCTCTATGTGCCATGATCCTTATGTCACTTTTTTTAGTCTGTTCCATTTTTTTTCTAGGTCAGGTGATGTCTCTTCTTCTTCTTCTCCACCTCCTCTTCCAGTTCCCATTGAAGACTCCATTCCACTTGTTCCAATTGTGACTAAGTCTTCACCTCTAGTGCAGATTCCTATTGAACGGCACGTGGTTTGTTAGATTCAATGAAGTGATAAAAAAGTTTGGCATGAAACAGTGTCAGGTTGATCACTCAGTATTCAGCTATGATTCACATGTTGGGAAGATTTTACTAGTGATATATATAGATGACATTATTATCACCGACAATGACAGGTTGGGGATTGATAGGTTGAAGACCTTTCTGTAGGAGCACTTCCAAACAAAAGACCTTGGTAAACTAAAATATTTCTTGGGGATAGAAGTAGCAAGGTCTAAGCAAGGTATTAACTTGTGACAAAGGAAGTATGTTCTTGATTTGTTGGAGGAGACAGGATTGTTAGGTGCCAAACCAGCTAAAACACCTATAGAACCAAATACCAAGCTGAGTACTGAGGTGGGTAAGGAGTTTAACGACCCTGGAAGGTACAGGAGGTTGGTGGGTAAGCTAAACTACCTAACAATTTGTGGTTAGTGTGGTGAGTCAGTTTATGCAAAACCCTTAGATAGTCAGATTGCACATTGGGATGTAGTTCTAAGGATTATACAGCATTTAAAGGGAGCTCCTGGTCGTAGGTTGTTATATAAGAGTAGAGGGAATCTTGAAATAGAGGGATACACCAATGCTAATTGGGTCGGTTCAGTATCTGACAGAATGTCCAATAAAGGTTATTGCACCTTTCTTGGGGGTAATTTGGTGACATGGAAGAATAAGAAGCAGACAATGGTGGCAAGAAGCAGTGCAAAAGCTAAATACAGAGCCATGGCACATACAACTTGTGAACTAGTGTGGCTAAGAAATCTTCTACAGGAGATGGGGCATTTGATTGACATTCTTATAAAGCTTTACTATGACAACCAAGTTGCAGTCCACATCTTTTATAATCCAGTTTTTCATGAGAGAACAAAGCATATAGAAGTTGATTGTCACTTTATGAGAGAGAAGGTGCTTAGTGGAGTGATAGATACTACAAATGTTAACATAGAAAATCAATGGGCAAACTTGTTCACCAAAGGGTTGAGTCAAGGAAGAGTGGACTACAAATGTAACAAGCTGGGACTATATGATATATACTCACTAGCTTGAGGAGTGTTAGTGTCGACTATATAGGGGTAGTTTGGTCTTTTTATTTACATTTGGTGTGAGGTGTAATGTTTAAGTTAGGTGATATGTCCCATATTTAAGTAGGGGCATAAAAGACATTTTGTTTTATTATGGAAAACTATAAATATAACCTGGCCAACTAGAGAGAATTGACTTTTCTCTCTTGTTCGAACCAGTTTCTTCTTCTCCTCTCTTCTCTTCCCTTCTCTCTTTTATCTCCTCTAACCTTCTTCTACTGCTATTTCTAACTGAATACTAGTGCAGATCAGAACTTTATCAATTAGGAATCATTTCTTTTTGTGATAAGTTGCATGCAAGCCAAGGATAGAAAACCAATTCTTTTTTCTGAATTGAGAATGTGGTTACAATTATAGTTCTGTATACCTTTGTACATACCTTTTCCTTAATTTGACATGAAAATTTATCAACAAATTAAGCATATACAATGTATAAAACCTTTACATGTATTTTTGCATGTTTCTGTGGCCAAACATTCTAAATGTTTGGCATGCATCAAGACAACCAAGCAAATAACCTATTTCTAAAATTACAAAACAAGAAAAGTACTCACTCTGATAGACATTTGTCCACAATTAGACTGAGCTTCTTCCCAAAACCTGGAACTGGACCAGATTGCACAGCCATCTCCAGCTGACACCATTCCTGTATTAATTCCAAAGAAAATACTAAATCATGTAACAAATAGTTTATTAAGAAATGCACTCAAACTTAAACCTTAGATAGTGGTGAACAGTAACCTCATTCGCAGTTAAGCAGGAAAATTTTTCATTGGCAATTTCCTCACAACGTACAGTGGCAACCATAACCTAAAAGACAAACAAAAATGGAAAAAAAAATACAAGTCAACACAATATGTCCCTTTTATTGGTAACTTCCTCAAAGCAAGATTTGCTTATCAAAATAAATGCATAGCTTACCTTGTGCGCAGGAAGGTCAAGGTCCTTGTTCTCCTTAATAACTTTCCAGATCTGTTGTGCACTGAAAGAAAAACCTGAAGCAGGAACTACACCCCGTCGATCTCCAGCAAGTCCACCAGGAGCTATGGAATGGAAGAATCGCTGCCTTAAACTGGCAACCTTCATTAACAACAAAAGAGAAAAATCGAGTAAATGCAAATTTCCATTCCAAGATGACATCTAGCGAGCAAGTAATACCTGTGGCTTACATTCTAACAATTCACCAAACATAGTTTTGATATAATTAAAAAAAAAAAAAAAAGGTAAAGTAGGTAGCATATTAATTGTCAGAAAGAAGTATACAGTATACCCTATATACAATGAGGTTCTGTACAGAAAAAAAAAAAAAGGAAAAAAAAATAAGTTTAGTAAACTACAAGCCACAAAACTAGCCAAAATCAAGCAATTCATTCTTATGGACATCCCAGAATAATTCTGACATAATTTTCCCTATGCCATATTTAATCTACCTGTTCTTTAAATTGTTCTTCTTTTTCTTCATAACTAGAGAGAGCCACAACTTCAACCTGATAGTAACACAAAGCACAATACCAAAATCAATAAGCATTTCTGAGGAAGACATAAAAATACAGATAATCTTATATTTAACAAGATCAAGAAATCTTACATTAAAAAATTCACTAAGTGGTGTCTCTTTGTGGCCTTCTGGTTTAGGAACAGCATCCCATATCTGCACACAAAGTAATACTTGAATAACCAAATCTATTAAGATAGATAAATACAGAAGAAAAAACTAGATTATGTACCTTTTTTATGTCTTCCCTCAGAATTGGTTCCAAATTTTCCAGGGGTGTCTGCATTAGGAAGAGAGAGTGGGCATGATGAATTAACTAGCAACAAATTGCAAAAAAAATGAAAATGACTCTCTAAAACATATGCAAGCTGGGAAAACAAACCTTGGTCTTGTCACGGATGACAAATAACAAAGTTGTTTTGCGGGGACTAAATAACCTCATCATAACCTGTTATTGACACACCATAATAAAGTTTATAACAATTAACCATCAACCAAAAATCTACATATCTATGATAATTGCTTGGACAAGCTATCAACATAGAGAATACCTGGAATACAGTCTTCAGAAGAGGCTTATTGGCAGCATGTTCACGGCCAATATCATGACACCACCTAACATGTAAAATGTTTCAGGCAATGGGAATTCAAGAAACACACGATGCTCAAGAACAACAAAGCAACAAACTGGATATCAGAGGCTGACAAAAATTGTCTGACTTGTGCTAAATGAATGAGCATACATATTTATGAGAACAATATCTGAAACCGCAAGAGCAAAAAGGGCACTCTGCTTTTCGAATGCAGTATCATCCTGGAAACAAAAACACCAAAAAATGAAGAAAAGAACATTACAGAAGTTCGGGAAGTATTGATACATTTAGTCAGATTTTCATAAAAAAATAAGTAATAGCTACTATAAACTACAGGAATTTTATTTTATTTTTAGACGATATCAAGTTGATTACTAAATCCTAAATAGATAACATGCTAAACCTGGCTCATGGCACCAGTTTTAGAATTTCAAAGAAACGATTAAACAATAGATTAAATATCACCATGTTCCAATATGGCTCATGCATGAATTAAAGGTAGTCTCATAGTAAAATAGATTCTGTGAGGGGAAAAGAAAAAGGTGCCAAAGAGTTTCAAAAAGTATACGAGGCTTATGCCTTGAAGATCACCTTGAAGCAAGGCTCAAAGAACACTTCAAGGCTCATTCCTACAAGTACAAATTACATTCTACACACCTTGTGATCGCTTCTTTTCCTCCCTATAAACCATTTTGAGGCATTAATTAACATTCATAACTTCTTTCCAGTTATTAAATGATTTATATGAACGTGACAGCTTTCCTCAAAGCTCCTAATGTTCTCAATTCCTTTGTTTATGTGATCATTTATTCATTTATGTGTTTTTTCTACATAATATACTCCTTTTACGCCTGTTTTGTACATTTTCTCATATTGGTTTGATGTTTTTTTGCGGGAAAAAAAAAATAGCAACACATAAGGCTTAAGCTTCATATACCAAAAAATCCTGGCACCTTGGCTCATGCACCCCATTTTTAAACATTGTTTCATCAGCGATGCATGCATGCTGTCACAAATTTTTTGCAATATAATACAATTTATATTTTTCAAAAAGCAAAACAACTTTTTAGATCAAGTATTAAATGTTAAAGGATTCTAAATATCTAAAAAAATAAGAGATGATGCCTTGAGCAACGTATGTACAAATAAGAAGTAATAATAAAAACCAAAGCAACTAATGCATAAGAAAATCTAAAGATGGACAAAGATAAGACATAAAGAAGTTTTGATACCTCGCCTCTTTCTCTTCCATCAGTACCCTCCAAATCCATGACAACTGTACAAGGTTCAATATCAGTACATTTTGCCAACCAAATTCCTTTAGTAGTTTGACACCTGGAAATGAAAAATATTGTTTGTCATTTTCCAAATATCAATATATTAACCACATAGAGAAAGGAATTAAAAAACTCAGAAATAAGATATCAAAACCAACCTTCCCCTATATGCATCCATCTCTCTAAAGTTGGTACCAAATAGATGGTTCAGAAGTGTGCTCTTCCCTGATCAATCATAGAAGAAAAGATGAAACTCCTCCATGATGAACCTCATTTTGGATGATGGATATAAGAGTGAATATGTTATTGTAAGTTAACAAAGAATAATGTGAGAACATGTACAGAACAGAATTTAACAGAACACTAGAACTGTATATGAGCTCTAAGGCTGCTTCTCAATGTGATAACCATGACTGCAGATTGATTCAATGGTTAGCAGGTGGCTATGTTTTTTTGAACCCAGGCAATATCAGCATAGGCATCAACAATCACAAGAGTTTACCAACTTAACAAGTTGGCGTCTTCAAAATATGCTGAGAAAGAAAGATATTGTCGTCTCAGAGGATTAATTTTAGCATGGATGGCTCCCATACTTTCCATCAATACCACTACTCTGGCAAAAGTCTGGAGTCAACTGACACCTACTAAACATAAACCTTTTTTGTCTAGATTAGGCTGCCGAGACATTATTCAGGCAGGCTGGAGTTGACATTCACAACCAGATAATTAAGTTGGGCCATGGGCCAAGACATTGAGCAAACAAGTGAACCAAATCCAAATGATGTATATGATGCATCAGGATTATCAAACACTAATAAATGTTGATGCATACCACTACTTTGTGGACCCATGATGGATACTACAGCATAGGAGAGTCCACATTCACGCAAATTCGCCTCCTTCGTGAAATTCTCAAGCCCAGACACATTAAAAGTACCATCTCCATCGATTAGTTGGGTTGAACAACATTCATCAGCTTTTCCTGGAAAAAAAAAAGAAAGAAAGAAAGAAACAACCATAAAAGTGAGGAAACATAATTCATAGCTCAGTTTTCTCGATATATGAGTTGATGACAGATCAGCACCTTTGCAACAAGGTGTTGTTTCTATGGAGAGAGAGAGAGAGAGAGAGAGAGAGAGAGAAAGAAAGAGAGATTTAAAGATCTTATCCTCATAAGTGCTTCACGCAATAAAAGGCTTTGTCTGTAGGAGCCAATTCATCTCAAAGGGTGTAAAATTCCTTGATGAAAAAGAACCATTCTTTAAAACATTTCTAAATCCTTACCATGATGCTCTCCACTAACGAGCAATGGCATTCCTCATCATTCATTTTTGAACCAGATAAGAGAATTATCTAGATGATTTCAAACCAATCCATTAGTAATATAGAAATCCACTTCGTTCTGCCCTCTTCGCACTACAGGCTAAAGCTAATCGACATTCAATGTTCATCAAGCCCTCACATTTACGTATACAGTAACTAGTTCAAAACCCCAACCTTATCACCACATACCACAGAGAGTGACTAACAAGCTACTACCTTAACCCACTTTACTAGCCAATTGCAACGATCAAATGGGGAAATGGATCACGCATAATGCCTTACTCTAATCTTCCATGGAAATTTCCTCATTTGAGGCTTGTATGTACAAATTAATGCCAAGACCAGTTCAAAGACTCATGATGCACTAAAAATTCAGAACCTTTATTGCCACCTCCAAACAAAATAGAATAACGGAAGGCAAAACGAAATTAAAGACACCCTGAAACGGTTAAAACAATAAATCCAGATCAAGAATCACCTAAAACACATAAGCCAACAAAAGTTTATAAAGTTTGAGCACGAATAATCATAAAAAAAATCAGAGAAATTTTTCATGGCAACGAAAACGAAGCAAGAAAAAAAGGTACACAGGGGAGGATCGAAAAGGTTGGGGACCTACCCATCGATTTAGATTGATCGATGTGTAAATAAGCTGAAAGAGACAAAGAATAGAAGAGACTGAAAGCTCAGGTAGACCTCCGAAATCTGCGAATGCCCAAGGATCGACTAGCAACAGAGAACAACTAAACGAGGAAGATCCAACATACTCTAGCCACCGCCCCTCCGACGTTTAGTTTTTAAAAGTAGAGCTCGACTCAACTGTAAAATACGAAAATGAGAATCGTCGTTTGGTGTTTGAAATACCAAATACGAATACTCCGTATTGTACCCGTATACTATACGATTTTTTTATGATGAGCTTGGGAACTGGGAAGATGTGTGCTTACTGCTTCCCACTTGAGTGGGACCCGCTAACCGTCCATCTGACCGTCTGTCTTCTTAAACTCATTTTATATTTTTTGTCCGTATCTGATAACTGTGTTATTCCTTTTATTTCCTTGCTGTTCGGTTCACATCTCCGCTGTAGCCGCCCCCATAACGTCAGCATCGGGAGATGTTTCCAACATACGGCGGAGATGTGCTGTGGGGCGTTGTGAGGGAGATGTGAACTCCTTGTCCCTGTTGGTCAGACGCCATTGGGAGGGTGAACAATTAGTGTAAGATGGGCCCATGATAGGATATGTCCAATTTTACATCAAGGCTCTTGCAAATCACAATGTCACCAGGGCGAGGAATCTTACAGTTGTAAATTTTTTTGTTTTGTAATAAGTGTTTATTTGGAAATGTTTGTATATAATTTGAAACAAAAATAAAAAATATATTGGATAAATTACAAATAGGTATCTTATAATTTGGGGATGAAGATAGATAGGTATCCTGAAATTTCAATTTCAACTGCAACACTTGACACTTGGGTAACTTGAACTTTTAAAAAAAAAAATACACTTGGATCCAATCGTAAGTATTACTTAAGTTAAACACTGCATAATGTCTGAAGTTATGCATAGCATCCCAAGTGAATGTTATTGTCAGAAAATTTAAATATGTTATTTGTTGTCCATATGTAATTGAGAAGTTCAATTACCTGTAGAATGGTCTCAAAAATACATGTGATGGGTTTTTTTTTTGGCATTATGTAATGTTTTACTTGCATAATACTAACGAATGGATCCAATTGTATATTTTTAAAAGTTCAGGGTGCTAAGGTGTTGCAATTGAAAGTTTAGGGTACCTATTTGTCACCATCCCCAAAGTATAAGGTAGCTATATGTAATTTACCCTAAAAAAATATGATAAAATTTCAATCAAAATTAATATGACAAAAGATTTGTCAACGTGCATTTTTTCTCTTAAATTTTGTTTTTTCTTCCCCAATGCTACAAAATGCCAGTTCGGATGTGTTGACAGAAAACACACTATTGACCATATATTTATACATTCATCCAGCTGCACATCAAGAACATCTATTGTAACTTACATTGCTGATATTTACAATGATATGTTTGGTATGACTTATGTTTATTAAATAAATGTTTGTACTTTATTCGTCTTCAAAGCCAATAAAAGGTGGTTGATAAATGTTTTTATGGTATTTATTGACAGCTAGACACCACTAGGCGCCACATAAGTGGAACAGTACAATTGGGATATAGCCCATGCCCCAACTAAATGTTGACAACACAACATTGCAATAAATCAAATCTTTTGCAAAGGAAACAATGTTGCAGAGGATTTCTGCATGTTATGTCGGCAAGCCCCATAGAGCATTATGCATGCTTTATTCCAATGTGAGTATGCTAGAGCTACTCGGTTCGGCAACAATATCAATTTAACACTTTTAGCTATGCTAGTGATTGGTGGGCCCGATGGTCATCCAAGAGCCATAAAGTGCATTTTCATATGGCTTTGTGATAGAGCTATCTATGGGTGTCAACAGTATTCGAAAATCTGATTTCAAAATCGAGATTTGACATAATTTAATCAAATTTGGATAATTCAAATATCTAACTGGTTGAATTCGGATATGACCTGATTCGATTCGATAAATATTCGAAATCGACCAATTATTTAATTATTATATATAATATATATATTTTAAATGTTTTATATAATAATTAAATTATATATTTATATAAATAAAATATTTATTTTATACATTTATTAATTACCTAAAATAATTAATTAATCGAATTCAAATCGAATGTTTTAATATTTAATCGGATTCAAATCCGAATATTAATCTTTGATATCCGTCGGATATCAAAATCAAATTTGGATATTGCCTTATCTGATTTGAATTCGATCCATTTACGCCCCTAAAGTTGTCTATTGTTATTTTGTGGTTCATTTGGAAAGCTATAAATGGTTTTGTTTTTAAGAGTTCATGCCAAATCCTCACATCTCCTTACTTCATGTGTGCATGTCGATGCTGAAAGTGAATAAAGTTTTCCCTCCAAAATTAACCGACTCTTACAAAACTAATCAACTGAAGGGATATGACTTATTGAGTAGTTGGTCTAGTTATTATGGGTTTAAAGCTTTATCTATTGGTAGTTTTTGCCATTTTGGGACTAATAGTTTTGGGTTTTGGATAGCAAATGCATATGGAGATTTTTTGTTTGCTAAATGTGGTGGTTGTAAAGTGGTCTATGCTTTTTTTGCTGAAGTTGCAACAGTGTTATAATGATGTATTGCTGCTAAAAGGTTTGGAATCCATGAGATTTGCCTTTTTCCGAAGCTTAGCACCTCCTGCATTATTTGTATGCTATGTTTGATTTTAAATTCAGGATTTTGTGTGTTGATCGTGTTTCAATTAGGTATGTTCATAAGCTAGCCATTAAAGGAAAGTTTATTCTTGAAGAGTGTTGGGATTCCCCTCCCATCTAGATGCTTTCCTTGTTAGCCTCTCACTCTGCTGGAGTGGAGTGTGGAAAAGATGACGATCCGTTAGCCCCCCCGTGATGTTTTATTTTGTAGTTGTTCTAGTTTGTTTTTCTCTTTTTGTTGGTTAGTTTTTTTTAATTTCTCTTTTGTTTTATGCTCTATTCTATTATCTTTTCTCTGTTATGTATTTTTTTGCCATAAATAAATAAATGGGGTACTAATGAATCATGCTATATTTAGTGCTATATATTTTCAATTTATTAAACTACATTTCCTTTAGTTTTCCCTTGGCTTTTCTAGTTTCTTAAATCCGTAATAAATCACTTTCTTTTGGGGTCCTCTTTGCACATTATTAAACCATTTTTAATTCACTTTACCACATTTGTGTCACCTTTGTTTTTAGTTCTATATGGCCATAAAATGGGTATTCCATTCCCCAAACCCATAACCTTAGGCTCCATTTGGTTTGTGGGAAGATTTGGGTGGTATAGAAAAAATATGGGATGGGATGGAAAAGTGTCAAAATTTACCTTTTCATTGTTTGGTTTTATATATGGGAAAATAACAGGAAAACACTGTTACAAGGAAGAAGAGAGAAGAAGAAGATGGAGGGAGAGACAGAGAACTCCATGACTGAAGGTCCGAAGAAGTCCTCTGGCACCGACAGTCCCCCCTCCTCCACTGGCGCTTAATCGACCACCGTGCAATGGTCCCCCCTTCTTCGCACTTTCTCTGTAACAAAGGATGAACTTGGGATCTGAAGTAGAGCAAGTAGGGTTGAGAAAGCAACGGTGATCAGAGAGAGAGAGAGAGGGAAAATGAGGGAATGAGAGAGAGATGTGAGTGGGAAGACGAGAAGAATAGGAAGAAGAAGGTGAGGGAGACAAGAGATCACTGAGAAAGGGAGAAAGGGAGGAAGACGGAGTAGCATTGTTTCTCTCCCTCCTCTATTCGTCGTTGTTGGTTTGTTTTTCTCGGCCAATCCCTCCTTTATTCGTTGTCTATGGTAAGTGGTAACAGTGGTTTCTCTAGTTCCGGGGTCACACTGCTTTGGTGCAACCCCAAATCCATGATTTTGAAATTTGGCATCCCACATTTTTCTCATCCCATCCCTCTATTTCCCTCAAAACAAATAAGAGAAAAATGAATATTTTTGAAATATTCTCGTTTTCTCATTCCCATCCCACATATCAAGCGGAGCCTTAAAGATCACATCAGCACCCCACATGCACATTGTAACATTCACTGTGAACACCTCCCTTACTTGTCATTTGGGAGATGTTCCCTGTACATGGTTGGGAACTTGGAATGGATGTGGGGCACCGATGTGAATTCTATCACTTAACAATGTTACAATATCAGTTCATCCAAATATAGTTCATTTTATCCCATTTCAGGCAAATGGGCGAGGATGCAACTATTGATTGAATCAATTTCTCATGCTCGATTTTTTTCAACTTCCTCTACCCCCTTTTATTTTGTAAAGATCTGTCATCCTTTTTATCACTGTTGAGACATGAGAGGGAAATTGGCTTTGTTTGGCTTGATAGAAAACAAGAGAGAAATGGAAAATCGAGTGAAATCTCAATGACCCGTCCAAGTTTTATAGCTGTCTCCGCATTAAAGTTTTGATGCACATAGCTAGAATTGGGTAAATAAAGTTAGGTACCCTACAAAAGCCTTTTCTGAAGTTATTGTCACTGGACAAGGGGTAGTTTAAATGGCCTTTAGAATAGCATCTCTGTATGCATATAGGGTGCAAGATTGTGTATATCTGCTCCTTCCCAAACCCCACATTGGTAGGAGTCTTGCACTAGGCTTCCCTTTTTATCAGGTTAAATTCTTAATGAGACCAATAATACAGGTCTAGTCTTCATTCATAAAAAAACAAGGGGTCATCATAAAATCCTTAGCAATATAAGCCAATATGTCATTGTAATGTTTAAGTACAAAATAATAACGCATTATTTAGTTCATAGAACCACTACTTCATGATTTAACCTCGTCCTTGCATATTGGCTAATCTACGAGGAAACCAAATAATTGACTATACAGCTTTAATTTGGTAGGTTTGAGAGAGAAAGATGAATATAATGAGGTACAATTAAATTAGACACAATGAAAGCTGACGGCAAAGTGGGGTAGTTTATTACTACAACTATTTTCAAAATGGGGTTCTCATGGCAATGGTATAACTAAATTTTATTTATCAAACTATATCCTCGCTAACTCTTTTTCTTTTTTTTATGGAGCGGCAAATAGTAATTATAAAATGAGACCGTGGGGCCCTTTATCCTGCTACTTCTTTTGTTATCAACATGCAAATTCTATCATCCATGGTAAAGAAAAATAAATGAAGACAATTGTATGAGTGAAGTAGCCACGAGCACTAGCTATCTCACACCTCATGTTTATAGATATGTTATTTATTTACCCAAAAAAAAACTATTTTATATATTGAACTGACAAATAAGCCCATCCATTCAAATGTGAGTCCATTACAAATGGGTCAGGTCCAATCCAATCCAATAAATATTTTGGACCAGTCCAATTCAATGTATGGACCGTTCAATCTATTTAAATTTGTTTTAATTTAGATTGGTTTCAACCCAAACCTGTTTCATTTACACCTATATTCTTATCTTATACCAATAGACTAGATATTAGCTTAATCCAATCCAATCCAATATAATTTTATTACAAACGAACCACGTCCAATCCAATCTAATAAATATTTTGAACTATATTCCAATATGTCTTATTGGTTCATCCAATCTGTCCAAAACTGGTCCATTGACACCCTTAAACCCATGCAATGCATGGGGTTAAATGGAAAATTGGTTAATTTAGTTGGGAATTTTGGGTGTTGACATTAATTAGTTTGGATCCAAGATAGGATTGTCCCTTAAACTAGCTCAATTCATTTAATTTACAACCCCACTTTATTAATTAACAATGTCCAGCATGGGTTAGGAGAGATTTAAACTAAAATGTGGGGTTTAGTAGATGGGAAATGTTATAGATATTGGCCATTAAGAGGACAGGGAGAGAAAGAGAGAGAGAGAGAGAGTAAATATGTTTTTTTATATATTTATATTGGTTTCTTATATTTCAATAATCTAATTTAAAATTAAATAACCATATGTGTGAATAATGATACAAGGAGGTTTATGTAAGCTTCTTTGGTGAGAGGACCCCTCTTTTCTCTTAATATAAGATATATAAATGAAGTTTTTGATATTTATTCTATCACACCAAGGCAAGAACTAAGTCTTTTTAAACTTGGAATCCTTTTTAATTAAAACCATGGTTTTCAAAACCAGATCGGACCGGATAGTCATAATGGAAAAACCAGGAACTGGTCAGGTGACCGGTTATGTTTTACCCAACAACTATTATTTTGCAAAAAAAACATTGATTCGGTCAGCATGCAAGTTGCTGACCCAGGCGGTCGAACCGTCCAACAGTTTGGCCTTTTTTTTATTTTTTTACAAATTAAATTTTTTTGTTATAAATGGGTCATCCATTACGTTCAAATGATCAAACCGTTCGACCCAGGAACTAGACTTCTAACCGGTTCGTTGTCCAATTCAGTTTTAAAAACCTTGATTGAAACTATATATGACATATGGTATTGGATTTAATAGCTTTTTATCACCTATAAGATAGGTATCCCCTCTATACAGAAAAGAAAAGGCATAAATTTTTTAAACTACCCCTATTGCTTAGCAAATTGACAAACTGTCCCTTATTGTTTAATTATCGTCTTAAACCACTCGACTGTTTCTAACAATTATCATCGCCAATAAATCATAACGGAAAGGATGAAATGTTCCCTTTGCCCTTGGTCTTCAGTTTTTTCTGATACACATGCTTTATGATTCCTATACACCAAGAAATGCACCTTGCAACTTCATCAAAGTTTTATGCAATTTCGTTGAACCCACGATGGGAATCAATTTGCCCAATCAGCATTTGGTCGGAGTCCTTATACTTGATTCAACTTAATAACTTTCATCCCTATAGACCTCTACCCGGGAAACAATTTCCTCTACAAACCCATCATATAAAGTTGTGGTAAGTTTTCTTCAACGAATGGAGATCAGACAACTTTCAAATGAGGTCATGCTCCATAAGGTAAGGAATGGACCAGCTTGCAGTAGTTGCCTCCACTGAAAAAAAGATGGTGAATAGAATGGTCTGTAAAACATAGTTGCCTTCAAGCTTGCATTAGATGAAATTTTCTTCATGACCGGATAACAAAAGTAATGAACAGTATGTAAAATGCCACCAATGTCAAGGGGAAGGAGAGGAAGAAGAGGGAAGAAAGGAGAGAGAGAGAGAGAGATCAAAGCAAGGCTTTCCATTGGCTCTATTCAATGTAACGAGCATGAAGAAAGTGAACAAGGCCAGCCAAAGATGGAAGAAGAAGAAGAAGAAGAAGAAGAAGAAGAAGAAGAAGAGAGAGAGACGTTGGATGAGGAAGGGGATGATTCTCCCCCTATCCACCAGTCATCCCCTTCTCTTTAACCCTCAACCAAATATGGACAATATTTAAACTAAGTACTGAGCTCAAGCCCACTCCTTATTGATTTTGATGATCGCCATCACAAACAACCCTTTGGTCTTCAACGGCGACAATGAATAGCCATAAACATCATTGTTTCCTTGAAACGAACTAGCAACCTTATGTTGTAAGCCGAAATGGTCAGTGAACATAAGGGAGAGAGGGGAAATGTCGTAGAAATAATAATTGGTATCATAGTTCATAAAAACATAACGACAATGATGACGATGCAGACACATGCCGTGAGGAGGTGGAAGCTGCTTCTTGGATACTTTCAAATCCTAACCTTGCTAAGCTCATGGAAACGTCGGATTTGAAAACCGATGTAACACTCTTGCTCACAGGCAGTGATTCTTACCGGACTTATAGAAGAGGGGCGTAAGGTAATAGGGGTGTTCACATTAAATGTCAAACTGGCCCAACCCAACCCAAGTTGGTCATTTTTTTCAAAATCATTGGTCAGTTTCGGTTTGTATGAGAAAATAAACTAGCAACTCAGTTCGGTACATGAAAACCGAAACCAAACCAAACCGAACTAGTCATATATTTTTAAGTAATTATTAATTAGTCCTTACCCTATATGTTAAATGTTGATATTTTTTATTTGTGCTTTGTTTAAACTTTGAAAAAAATCATTTATTTATGATAAAAACTAAAAGCGTAAAACCAATACAAAAATAATACAATGGTAAAATATTTAATTAATTTTTGTATAAATTTAAATATATATTGACAAAAAAAATCAGTTTTGCATACAAAATTAATCAATTTAAATATAAATAAATATTTAGATATAGATATATTAATTTAATATATATATATATATATATATATATATAAACTGATAAACCGATAAATCAACCCAAATATTTAGATACAGATGGGTGGGTTTTGCTTTAGGGTTAATCGGTTTCGGTTTAATCAACAAGTAAACCGACAAGGTCAATCAATTGAAAAAAAAAATGATTCAAATCGACCCAACCCGACCCGTGAACACCCCTGAAAGGTAATATTGGGTTTAAAAAATTATACATCACGTGGTGTCACATGTATACAAATTTTAATGAAACATTAACGAATGCTAATAACAAGGGTAGAGCTAGTCAATTGTCATAAATAGTAGAGTTGGTTTAAGGCAACAATTAAACTACATGGGTGCAGTTTGTAAGTTAGTTAAACAATGGGGGTAGTTTAAGAAAGTTGTCAACAAGAAAAAGTATAAACAAAAATCTCAAACCTTCAAAAAGCCATTGATCATGGACCAGGCCCTCAAATTTATCTTGATAATTATTTGGGGTCTTATGAGGGATGGACTTGATATGAACTTGCCATTTAAAAACTTTTTATGCTCAAAGTGTGATACTTTAACCCAATATTATCACATTTGCCAATAATACACCAAGTAGTGGCATTTTTAATTATATGACCCATACACCAAATAATTATCAAACACACAATATGGTATGGCATGTAGAACCTACATCCAATATCAACAATAATTGATACATATCATAAAGACAAATTAAGACAAACTACTAAGTTGGATGTAAGTGGTTGTATAAATCTTGGCATTTGGTTTCATTATAGGAAGTTCATCGGTTAAAACACGAAATAAAAGATATGAGATGGGTCTTTCTCATTATAAAGGCAATTAGGGATGGCTTCTACTTCTAGCTCAATTGCCAACTTATACACAACTTGGTTGGTCTCTCTAAAGGTGCAACTGAATTCAAAGACCAATGCTCCTGATAACTCTAAACTCTAAGGTGGTTATGTTTCATTATTTTGCTAGTCCATGACAATCTTTGAATTGCCTTCAATGTAAACACTACTCCAAACATGATCATTGGCCAGTGATAAGCTCAGATACTAGGTTACTACTAAATAATGTTGTAAATATAACTATGGATATACATATTCAACATATTATAGGAGGTTGGGCACCTCAGACAAAGCTACCCTCAAATGTATTGGTCAATGACATGTGGTAAATTGTATATAGTGAGTCATTAATGTTGATGTATAGTTTTTATCTAGAAGAGTCTTTTTAATCTAGTTCATGTTTGTTGTATTAATATCTTAATCTATCAAGTGTGCTCATTATAAGATCCTATTTAATGCAAGCCTATATCATTTGATTTGTTAAAGACAAATCCAATTGCTTTTAGTGTTTTTGTATGTGTTGCATTGATGATATTTTTTTATGGTTCAACATGAAATAGCATAAGAGAATTTTAATTATATGCTTTAGAAGTATGGAATGCATGTATTTTCCCATATTTTTGTACATGTATACATGGTTCAAAGTATAATATTATATAATTGGTATCATATTTTTCTACATGTATGGGGTGTATTGTATTATTTAAAGATTCACCGAAATGACTGTTTTAGACTTTGCGCTATTGATGTTTTTTTATTGTTGAATAAAATAGTATAAAGCCCATGTAAAAATAAAAAAATAGTGTATCTACCACCAAAAATGCCTTATACACTTGTTACATAAGGTCATAAATACTTTGAACTAGGCTTATATTTTTACTCAACCACCAAGTTATTCTATAACTAGGAGGTTGTGGCATCCAAAGAGCTTACAACTAGGGTTGTATGTACATTGCAAAACCTTGTATATTATATTTATTATAAACATTCTATTTGCATTGCACTTTTTTGTATTTGTACTCATTCCAATATAAATATAAACATGTGCAGTGCAAAAGTTTAAATATTGTATTATTTTGTATGTATATGTGTTGTACATAATGTTATATAATGTATGCACTTAACTCAAATCAAATTGATGTATACAAGCATTACTAGTAAATGAATAAAGTACATTATTATTTTTTAGTCTTATTGGTGTGTTTTTGTGAATTACTCATTAAATTGAACACTTACAAAACTTTTGTTAGTTTATAATGTTCATGTCCATTTGATAAACTTATGAAGCTTATGCTATGGACTTTAGAGGCGGATGGACAAGACTGAAAATTTGCATTTAACTATATACTCAATTATGATACTGTAGTAGGTTTTTGACAAAATTGTCTTTAATATGCCAACAAATGATACCCATCAATGGTCAAATACCTAGGCATGTTGGTGCAATTTGGAAAATTACATAAGTGGGTGGTCATAGTGTTAGGTTCATTCCATTTGTCAAACAAAGTAAATATAAGGATTTACACTATTTCTAATAGAAAACAGAATTGTCAATAGTAGATTTCAACTATATTTTAAATATAATTTGCAAAATGTATTAATATGATGTATTACTGTTTTATTAAAAATGTTTTAATCTCTAGATCCATATGAGCAAAAAGTGTGACAATGCATTTTGTAATTAGGGAATATGACATTCCTTGTGGACAGTGTTTTGATAATTATGAGACAAAATCTTATATATAAAAGACCATTACAGGGCTAATTACCTAATAGGCTTTATCATGCATGCATAAATTTATTATCTTCGGGTCTTCATAGGGTGATTGAATCCAATGATCATTTACGTGTAAATGTTGGGCCCAAATTGAGCCCAGATTGATTGGGTCAATGGTTCATTGCCGTTGAGCAATAAATTCGGCATAATCTCATCCAAACATGGGATAGAACCCTTATGAACTTGTGTGAGACATTTGTGGATCTCATGCCATACAATATTTTGGCCCAAAATGGCCATGCAATATATTTGAGATGTGAACCATTAAAGAAAATGGGCATAAGGCTCATTACTACTATGATTATTTAATATATCACATGACAACTTAATTTGTCGTGTGATTTGGGTTGAAAATGGACATGGATTTTGGTGTAGAGCATCCATTCTCATAAGAAGATATTGCTGGTCAATTAAAGATAAAATCATAATCCAAATTGGATTTTGATAAGCTCCTAATCAAATGGGGAGAGTGATTTATATAAGCGATTAAGAGGATAGGAGCAAATTCACCGGTTCTCTATAATCTATTGCTTTCTTCTATTTTTCCTTACCTTCAAAAAATTTGACTCAACCATGATAGGGACTGATTTCCATAAGTTGTTTATTATGCTTTTGCAATAAAAATATCAGATGATATCATGTTCACATACTCACATCGACCCAATCAAGTTGTGAACCAATTTTGTTGAAACGATTTTGTTGAATTGACTTCACGTACATATTGTGCAATTTTTTGTTGGATGTCGATTTTGGAACTGATATTGGGCATGAACTATCACTTTTGAAGCTATACATTGTAGTCTTCGTATCAAGTATTATAGTTCTAATTTGGATTTCAAATTCATTGCGGAATCGGTTCCCAGGTTAGGTTAAAAAAAATTAAATATTCAACCAACCACTAAGCTTGATTCAACCTTGTGAAATCTAATTTCTAAGGCTTCAAATATATAATTGTATTTGTACTCTTTTAGACTAAGCATTATAAACTTTTTTTTTCTCAACTTTCTTGTTTATGTCCTATCTTCTTTCAAATGAAATATAGCCTTAAGTGAACCACTTACTATCTGTTGTGATCATGAATAAATTAACCATTGCTATAAACCAAATGGCAACATAATCACATGTGGATACATTAACATTTCATAACCGTATATATTTATTTACACAAAGCCAAGTTATCCAAATATCACTATAATCTGATTTATATATCAATCCGTGGAAGGCAAAATACAAAAGCGAATTCATGACTCAAATTAAGCATGCCTAAGATCATTAATTTATCTAAATGTCATTCATAACATTTGATTTCTACATGGCTCATGCGTGACTGAAATTAAAGATTGTGTCATGTTTCCATGATCTCTAATCTTCGTTAATACGTTTGTTTATGGCTTCCAAATTGAAGTCTTCAAACGATTTTCCATTATTGCAACATTGATGATGAATTATACTTAAAAAAAAAACCCATGTTCATAGGAACTAATGATTAAATTTATTGTTGAATCGCATTAGAATATCAACAGTGTCATGGCTTCACTCTAAAGTCTGGACCTACTGTTGGGTAGCGTTTCTTTTGGTTACTAATTACTAAACAATACACAATTCATGCATTCCATGAATTCCCCATTTATATGATATATGGAGGCTCGTGGCATGAATCATAACCCCATAACATACAAGCATTTGAATAGAAACCAAGTGTCCCTTCCTGTTGTTATTCCATGTTTGTTTTTTCTTAAATATTAAGTGATGTGGTCACTCAAGTATGTATGTTTTATTGTATGGATGCAGTATATCTGTTTTATTTAAGTTTTGAAAAGTTAATGCAATAAGTTCAAATTCCAGTAGTTGTGCGTGTTATTTATGAGATTGCAATTGAATTGGGCCATTCAAATCAGAAACCCAATTATATTTATATATGCTCCCACACTTTAAACTGGTTTACTCTTGCCAAACATCCAACTGGCTCCTTCAAATTGTGAATTTGAACTAAATATTCCATCCATCATTTCATATGCCTTAAATTCTTTTTCAACCATATATAATGAAATAGTGTTACTTGAGGTCCTCTTAGTACATGCATTGCGAATCTCCAAGAAAAGTCTAATTCATAGGGACCCACCATCCTAGCTCTTGAATTTAAACAATTATAGATCTTATAAAAAAATTTGCAATGAACCATTAGAAATTAAAAGAGTTGTTAATTCCCTAGCCATTAGTTTCATTCGATACAATAATTTTCTGATATGTTATTTGTAGTGTATACTTGGGGGTCGAAGGGTGGGGATAGAACACGGTGCACATGAGGTCCACTTGCCACCACATAAAGCTTGCAACTACACAGGTTTGACCCCACACCTCCCTAACCAGAGTGATGCCAAGCGACTACTCTAGCTACAGTACAAATTAGTCTAGTCCTTGTTTTGAACTACAAAATTTATAAAAACTAAAACCGACCCATTCACAACCTGAATATATGATAATATCATTCTCTAAAGTGCAGAGGAATTAAGCATTGGAAGAGTGATTATATATGTAAGGAAAGTTCAGATCTCCTGCGACTGTGGTAGCAGCATTCCCTTGCAATCCTCTAATGAAACATAAACATGCCAACAACAACGAAAATTAAAAAATAAAAATAAACTCAAGACTTCAAATGGTGTTTTGAGGGTAAACAAAAGTGTTGCCTCCATTGTCCCAACAGACATGTTATCACGTATGAGGTATTTGTCAGGTTGATAAAGTTCTAGTATTGCATTGAGTCATTGTAAAATGGTATGGGGCAAATATGTTTTTTGTTCGATGATCATGTTGTATGTGATGCATGGATTGGTGTCAAAATGCCCCAACCCATTCAACTTTGAAAAAGGATATCGAAATTGATTGAATTTAAGTAGTCTCAATGTGATCATTGAAACAAATAGTAGGGACCATATAAAAGTTTCATCCAACAAATTATGAGTATATGTAGATATTATAAAGCCAATCTAGTTATTTTTCCCTGCTTCACGAGCTATTTATTTACTTAAGGCTTAGTTTGGTTGAACTGTTTACCCCATTAGTCATTTTTACTTGAAGCTTAGCTTAGGAAGTGATGCAAATACAACGTTTAAAAATACCATATACAGAGGTGGAGCTAGGAGATGGAAGAAGGGAGTCATGGCCTCCCCTATGCCTTTAAAATCACACACAATCCCTCTCATACCCTATTTCTATTTTGTCCCCATCCATGTTTATTAACTTTTGCCCCAATGAAAAATTCCTAGATCTCCTTGACCACAAGCAAAGCTTTACAAATAACATATTTGTATTTTCTCTCTTCCCAAATTGCTATAATAAAAAAAAAAAAAAAACAAACTAAGGTTGTGTTGGGATGAGTTTTAGGATTTGTGCTTTTAAATCATAAAAGCACAAAGCCTCGATTTTAGGCATCATGCCCACAAGCTTAAGGTTGTGTTTGGTTTGAAATAAAAAGGTAGAGAAAGGAAAGGGAAAGTTAGGGAAACCTGTACAAACTTGCTATAGGTTGTTGTGATAGGAAAATAAACTCTTACCAAATACTCAAAAAACCTCCGCCTTTTCTAATTTTTATATCTCATAGCCCAATGCTTAAAACCAATAAAAACTTATATATCCAAACAAAGCCTAAAGCAATTGTTTTGTCCATTAAATTGAAGCACTTACTAGCATTTGCCTTTATGTAACTTTTATTTAGGGAAATTATCTAAAACTCATAATGACTTTTCAACATTTCATTTAAAACTCTTCAAAACATTTGGGAACCCCATGTTAGTAGCTTGACATTAAAGAGATTAATAGGTGTTAGTAGATTACCATTTTACCCTTGTTATACTTTCAATATTGCATAAGTACCCTCTTATTATTTGACCCAAAACCCATTTTTCAGCTTCCTTGTAATACTTTCAAGAAACAGAATGAGAGCAAAATGTCTCTCAACCAGTAGAAATCTTATAGATAAGGCAGTTGGACAGTTGAGGGTATTTTTATCATAAAAATATGTTTAATAAGACTAACTATATGGGTGATCATTATTGGCTCAGCCTGGCCTAGCCTATAAGTTTTCGAGCTTAGGCCCAGATTTTTGTATACAACCTGACCCAGACCTGGGCCCACATTAAGCCCAAAAAATTCATCATCGGGCTTTGGCCTATTACTTCAAACCCAGGCCTGACCTGCAATATACATATATATTTATTATTTTATATTAAATATAAGGGTTTTAACAAATAAGTTTTATTTTAACATAAATAAATATTTGTGAATTGAAACATGTCAACACTATAGTCAATTAAAGTGTGGAATTGTCCTCCTAAACAAGGCCTTATATAGGTGAAGGCAAAGCCTCCATTCTCATTCCCTAATCATGTATGAGTTGGAAAAAATAATCAATGGCTACACTAAGTATTTAGTGTTGTTCCTTTCATGTCCTACATTGCTTAAGAATGGGAATTAAGGCCTTGCCTTCATCTATAAAAGGATAAGTAACCCAAGCTAAATCAAGTTTAACAATTAAATGAGGCTCATGCCTTGTTTTTTGTGCCATGGGCCTAGCCAAACCCAATTTAACTTTAGCTTGTGTAATTATTTTATGTGTTACATTTATATATTATTTAATTTAAAAATTTTAAATAAAATAAAATTGATTATTTGATGTCATGGGCCCTTACTCGTTAGGTCTAGAAAGCTTGTAAGCATGACCTAGGCCCATGTAAGGTCGGGTTTGGGCTTATAATCTAGGCATGGGGTGCGGGTCAAGTCGGGCCAGAGCCTAGCTTAAAGCCCTTATCATTAGTGTTATACCTAGTCCGGGTCCGACCCATGATCACCCCTAGATAACTTGTCATTCAAGGGCAATTTGGTCATAAAAATTGCATTTATACTGATATGGACAACTTTTGCCAATGAAAACTAATGGTGCTCTAATAGATGGCGATTTTTGGAAAAATAATAACTTATTTTCCAAGGACATTTTGAGAAGTTGTGGCGAGTTCAAGTGTAATGCTGAAAAGTGATGAGTTTTAGACAATTTATCATTTATTTATTATTTTTTTTTCAATACAAAAACCAGGCCCTAATAAATAGGGTTATTTCAAAGAAGCGTATAGTCTGGCTTATATAAGGGCAGGGTGCATATGTGCACCGTTCGTGTAGCATGAGGATGCACCGCAATGTTACGGGGGTAGATTCGCAGCGGAAGAAACCCGTGCGGCATCCAGGCCAAGGTAGGCCAGGACAAGCCTTTTGTGTGCTTGGGGCTAGGAGTTATCCGATGTGATGGTTCCACCAAGTTCAGTAGCACTAGATCATGACCTCTGTTTGCATGGTTGGGGCACTCTGCTGGCTCTGGTCGGTCCATGGGAGGCGCCTCTCACGTGCTAAAGGAGGACGACCATGATGAGAATCGACTGGGCACCGATGAGAGGGACTCCTGTATGCCGATGATGATAGGCAACCACAGGGCCGAAACACACCCATGCGCTATGGGCAGCAGGATAACTCATTTAGCTTAGGCAAGGGGCTAGCGTGGTGAAGGGCCATGCTTAGGCTAGGCCCGCATGCCAAGCCTCCATTGAGTGTCGTTGGCATAGTGCCGGTCCATGCACTGTCCCCATGAGCATATGTGCGCCTGTGAAAAACCCTGGTAGCCATGCTAGCCATTAACCAGGGCCGCCCCACAAGGGATGTTGGTCTAGGAGTGCCAAGGTTAGGCACCCAAGGAGGTCAACTACCCCTCCTCAAAGAGTACGTTAAGCTTTTGGAGGTCTGATTGAAGATAACATCAATTTTCCCAAAATTCTTACAAGCGAAAATGATGGTGATGTCCCTTAACGTAATCTTACCAAGCATAAGCAAGGCTAAGCTTGTGTCAAACCGTGACAAGCTCCCCCACTCAAACCATTATCGTCCTCGACAATGGCTACTTTGTGAATGGACGTCTGTGTCTCGCACCATCCACTTGTGTGTTAGTTCCTGGGCTCGCCTGGCCAACCAAGTCTCGCCTATGTTGGTGTTCATTGATGGGGATGAAACCATTTCACCATGTTGACCTGCCTAGACTTCACCCCTAGTGTTGAGGTTACTCAAACCGCGTGATGGCTATGTCGTTGAATGTTTGAAAGAAGGTCCCTCGAAGAAATTTGAATGTGTGTGTTTTGCGAAGGTCCACCCTATGTATCTATTTACCTCAAGGCTCAACCGTCTTCGTGGTTGCTTTTCGATGGTGCTACCGAACATGATGTGATAGGTCTACTCCTATTGTTGGCAATGTGTGTTGGGTACTCTTTCACCATGATGGCTTGCGAACTTCACCTCGCCGTGTGTGGGTTAATCAAACCTAGTCATGGCTTATGCTCTGTTGTCCCTCAAAACTACACTTCACCTCACCGGTTCGGGCTACCCCTTTGCTTCGAGGGGGCCCCAATGTGTGATGCCTCAAGGAGATCTGATCGCAATGTGCGCGAGTGTGGCAACTTTTACCCATGATGTTGTCAAACATGCACTTGACTTGTGATGTGTTATTGTTGCCAAAAGTGTTCCGCCTTATGTTGAGATGAGCATGTCCTCCGATGCTTTGCCGGTGTAGAGCACCATGCTCCAACAGCTAGTGTACCCACATTTCTATCATTCCAATATTGTGGCTTCAACCAACCGATGACCCTTTTTTTTATGTACAACTGCCACTTCAGTGATATTCATTGACCAACCATCAACACAAACCAATTTTGGACTACTATCCCTGCCTTAGTAGTGCCTCAGACAAGTTACGAAACAATGGCCTATCCGTCATGATACCAAGATGTAGGCGCACCACCCACACCTCACCAAAATGAACAACAACTGATGTCCATGATGAAGCATGGCACTCCCCCACTCAAATCGCCACAATATGCCTTCCACGAGATGACCCATGTGTCTGCCCCCGCATGAGCGTTGCTTCGGGGTCATTGGAATGGGGACACGATGAATGGCCTCTTGCCAGACCTAATGTGAATGCTTGCTTGAACCCGGGTGGAAGTGCCTAGGGATCGCACCCCACGAAATGCTACTTGTTGAGATGACCGCTTCAACTAGCTTTAATACCAATTGCCGTAGCAGTTGGCTAGCTCGCTCTGATACCAACTATCACGGGGGTAGATCTGCGACGGAAGAAACCTATGCGGCGTCCAGGCCAAAGCAGGCCAAGAGAAGCCTTTTGTATGCTTGGGGCTAGGAATTGCCCGATGTGATGGCTCCACCAAGTTCAATAGCATTGGATCATGACCTCCGTTCGCATGGTTGGGGCACTTTGTTGGCTCTGGCCGGTCCATGGGAGGCACCTCTTATGTGCTAAAGGGGGACAACCATGATGAGAGGCGACTGGGCACCGATGAGAGGGACTCCTGTATGTCGATGATGTAGGCACATGATGTGGCGTGGATGATAGGCAACCGTAGGGCCGGAACACACCCATGCGCTATGGGCAACGGGATAGCTCATTCAGCTTAGGCAAGGGGCTAGCCGGTGCATGCATTGTCCCCATGAGCATGTGTTCACCCATGATGAACCCTAGTAGCCATGATAGCCATTAACCAAGGCCGCCCCGCAAGGGATGTTGGTCTAGGAGTGCTAAGGTTAGGCACCCAAGGAGGTCGACCACTCTTCCTCAAATAGTACGTTAAGCTTTTGGAGGTCTGCCTAAAGATAACATCAATTATCCCAAAAATCTTACAGGCGAAAATGATGGTGATGTCCCTTAACGTAAGCCCTCCAAGCGTAGGCAAGGCTAAGCCTGTGTCAGACCGTGACAACACGTCATGTGACTTGTGCACGTGCTTCAAGCGTGCAAGTGGAGTAAATGCTGTTAGGAGCTTTGTTCTGACCAGATTCTTCTCTCTCTCTTGCTAACACCAAACTAAACCCCGTTGCGCCCACTCTCTCACCCTCCAATTGACGACGACTAACAACTATCATTGGCAACCAAAGAAAAACCCAATGCATTCCTCTCTTTTCATTTTTTCTTCTCCAAACATTGCATCTTTGCCATGACCTTAACCAATTTGGATGCATTCATATGCACTACATCATTCGTGACAGTTTCATTGAATACTGGCAACAATTAGAGGAGCACATCATTAGAGTTGAACTTCTTGAAGAACAAAAGTCCTTGGGAGAAGAGCAAGCCCATATATACTTGTTGTGAGGAGTTGGTAAGGATACAATAGGTGTTAAAGATGCAGAGCATGGTGTGTTTGTTCCCAGTCACCAAGGAATGCCTGTTTTTTTTGTTCCCAGTCACCGATGATGGCTATTAGTTGTTGCCGGTTAGAGAAGGAGAGAGTGGGAGAGTGAGCGTAAACAGGGTTCGGTTCGGTGTGGCAAGAGAGTGAGAGAAACAAGACTCCTAATAGTGTTCACATTAAATGTCAAACTGACCAAACTGATCCGACCCGACCTGAGTTGATTGTTTTTTTAAACCATTGGTTGGTTTTGGTTTGTATGAAAAAACAAGCCGGCAACTCAGTTCAATTTCGATTTTCATACATATATGGAAACCGAAACCAAACTGAATTGAACTGATCATATATGTTGAAATGTTTAAGTAATTATTAATTAGTCCCTACCCTATATGTTAAAAGTTGATATATTTTATTTGTGTTTGTTTGGACTTTGAAAAAAAAGTTAGTTATTTATGATAAAAACTAAAAAACATAAAACCAATACATATATAATACAAGGGTGCAGTATTTAATTCAGTTTTGTATAACTTTAAATATATATTGACAAAAAATCAGTTTTGCATAAAAAACTAATTGGTTTGAATATATATTTTGATTTTGCATAAAACCAAAAAAAAAACTTAAATATAAATAGATATTTAAAAATAGATATTTTAGTTTAATATATATAAATATAAATCGACTAAACCGTTAAATTGACCATTCATATTTGAGTTGATTTTGCTCCAAGATCGATCGATTTCGGTTTAATCAATAAGTAAACTGATTAGGTCGGATCGGTTGAAAAAAATTTACTCAAACTGACCCAATCGACCCGTGAACACACCTGCAGTTACTACAGTCGCACGTTTGAAGAACGCGCACGAGGCGCAGGACGCGTGAAGCGTCCTCATGCAGCGCGAACGGTACGCCGTGCGCGTATGCACCCTTCCCTGACAGATGTCGGACTCAGAAGCGCAGATTGAACCAGAGTTCGGACCGGAACCGGACGAATCAGGTATTGCCCGGACAGTCTATTGCTCCACTCTTGCCGTCTTGCGTCATTTTTTGCTTGACACCATTTCACCACTCTCCCTTCCCCTTCTTAACACTTTAATACAAACAAACCCCCCACAATTTTTGGTCAGGCTGTGGACCGAAGAGAGAGAAGAAGGAGCGGGAAAAACAAACGAGGAGAGAGAGGAGGGAAGAGCGTAGGAAATCAGTGACGAAAATGAGGGAGAGGGGAAAATCGGGGCAGCCATCGGTGGACGAGAGGTACACCCAATGGAAGTCTCTGGTTCCCGTCCTCTACGACTGGCTCGCCAACCACAACCTCGTCTGGCCTTCTCTCTCATGCCGGTTTGTATTTCTCTCGCCCCATCACTCCGACTCCCTATTTCTAGGGTTTTTCATGTTTCACTTCCAGCTTGTTTAATCATTATAGGGTTTTTAATGCCAATACAATGCTTATTTTTTGGCCGCTTTACTAGCGTGGTATAGAAGCTAATAATCTTTCTCGAGCTTCCAAAATGCATTTTTCTTGTGTTACTATTTTTAGGGGGTTGGGATTTGCATTGTTTCTCTTTTCCTCCTTTTCTCTGGCTGAAGGGAGTTGTTGAATCCATATTCGTTGCTTAAGATCCCACTGATGAGAAATAGGTTTTGGCTGATGCATCTCTCGGAGGGTTTTCTTCAGAATTGCAACCTCGGCTGGGCTTCATGTATTGTGCCATAATTCCAAGGCTTTTGATATTTACTATTGGAAAAGTTTGAAACCTAGGCATCTCATAAGTCTAGATTTATTTTATTTTATTTTTAACGTGGACCTAAGCACTACCACTCCTGTACTCAGCAGGATCACTTTGACATTTATCTTTGGTGTAACAAACAGTTATCTTTTGTTTTTCATCTAATAGGTGGGGTCCACAACTAGAGCAGGCAACTTACAAGAATCGCCAACGTCTCTATCTGTCTGAACAGGCAAGTCATACTGTCATGATCACTGCTTTTGTCTTAATTGCATACAGTTCATTCTTCTTGACTCCGCTGTGTTCTTGCAGCCTTGGATCTGCTTTGGCATGTGTATTATAGAATCACATGGTAGATTATTGGAAACAGAACTATGTTTCATAGTTATTTAAGCTCGTAGTTTTAAGAAAACGTTATGACAATGCTATTTTACTTATATTCCATGGAAAGTTGTTGAAAACAAAGTTGTAGATGGAATATTCAATAGGAGGAATTCTAGCAAGCAACAACATGGCAATGTGCCAGGGTGCATCTCCCGATTTTTGGCATAGCTGAAAGATACACCAGAAGATAACGTTTCCCAACTAGTGTGCTGAAGTTGGATGCTTTATCCCGGCATTGATTGCTAAAACCCTTGTTCAAGAACAATACCTCCTTCATCTTTAACTGTGTGCAGGTTATTTTGTTATACTTATTCGGTTGATCCCTCTGAGTGTTAATTTGATATGATCAAGACTTTCTTTGGTGTTGTTATAAAATGGGTCCACAAGCTTTCTACACCCCTTCCTGTAAAAAGAAAAAGCACAATAAGTTGTAATTTAATGCATGCCTTTTTTTGTCATGCTGGTTTTGGATGCTTCTTTTGATCTATATGCTTTTGGATTAAAAAAATTTCAGACTGATGGTAGTGTTCCAAACACTCTTGTATTGGCAAATTGTGAAGTTGTAAAACCAAGGGTTGCTGCAGCAGAGCACATATCGCAGGTGATGCTTCCATTATGTGGTTTTGATTCTTCTGCCTTAACAGCAAGCTCCACCCACCTACACACAAAAGATCTTTTCTTCTAGACCCTCTCTCCTTTTTCCTTCATTATCAAAGTTTAGCAGGCGTTTTTTTTATTCTTTATAACATCACATAATTATTCTCTTTCTGTCAACCTAATTGCTATTTACAGTTCAATGAGGAGGCACGCTCTCCTTTTGTAAAGAAGTTTAAAACCATTATACATCCTGGAGAGGTATGAATCTCTGTTACATTTTTCCTGTTTTCTGTTCCATTTATTAGGTTTCAACATTATCTACTATTCCACTTCTTAGGGTGCATTCCTTTATGTTGTCCATCTAAGTAAAAACAAAAAGAAAGTTCCTTTCATTTTTCTTTTAGGTCAGACCTGGATTAAAGGATACAGTATACGCATATAGTCTTGTAGGGACTAGGGGATAAGGCTAACTCCTCTTCAATCTACTTTTCTGTGCAAAGGGAGGATATGTTCTTCCATTGCATCTGAAATTTTCATTACAATCTACTGCAAAGTGCCTAGTTTTCTATATCCTTTAATGGATCTGTTCTTTCTATGTTACAACTCTGCAGGTCAACAGAATCAGGGAGCTGCCACAGAACAGTAAAATTGTGGCCACACATACTGACAGTCCTGATGTAAGCACCGCATAATCTTGGCCTCTTGGGTTACATGGATTTCTAAGATTATAGAAAGTGGTCCTTGAATGAACAGATTATCTTGGCACCAACTATTTCCAATTTTACCAAATTAGTGATGCCTAATGTGGTTTGGGTTTGTAAAACAGGTTCTTATTTGGGATGTCGAGGCTCAGCCTAATCGTCATGCTGTACTTGGAGCTGCTGACTCTCGTCCAGATTTGGTCTGTCTGTGCTAAACTCAATACTTAGTTTCTTTGCTTTCCATTTTTTATTTTTATTTCCCACTTTGAGCCCATGCCATCAAGAGGTAGGTCATAGAGTGTCATGCATGCCATTCTACTGAATGACAACCCATTATCTTGCAGATATTAACCGGGCATCAAGATAATGCAGAATTTGCGCTTGCCATGTGTCCAACAGAACCTTTTGTTCTATCTGGAGGTTGGAAATTTTGCCTAATGGTAGTCTTTCTCAATGTGCCTCTGTAACTTCTAGCTGGAGAGATTTGTGCTTTTGCTTATATAAATTATGAAATCGGTATATACTTTTTGACATTGCCTTTGCATGGCATGCAAATGAAATATTCATGATTATTGTTGTTGTTGTTGTTATTATTATTATATAATGTCTTCTCTTTTTCTTTTTTTTTTGTTATAGTATTTGAATACTGCATAGGTAGGTAAAAGGAAGCTTCAGTTAATTGGTGGTATTCATAATGAAATTGAATTGTTTATTGCTTATAGTATTTTATGTGACTGGAATCTGTTACTGTTAGTTACTAGCTTACCCATTATCTTGAGTAGTTTTTTTTTGTTGTTGTTATTCTTGTTCTTATTTACTTTCTGATGGAATTTTGGAATGTATATGCATTGTGACACCTTTTTTTTTATTTGCTTGTATGACTTTTTCTTAAAATACATACTTGAAGTTCCATTTATTTCCTTGTCCTCTATGCTGCACTGCATTAATTGATTATTTTCCTTAGTGCTGTTAGAAATGCATCATTTTTTTCCTTTGATATATTTCCAATCAGGATTATTGTTATGGCAGGGTCATTGTAGTCTAACGAAAATGTTATCATTTACTGATGTACATATCATTCTTTTATTTTTGACATTAACAATAAAAATATAATTGATATGGCAGGAAAAGATAAATCAGTTGTTTTATGGAGTATTCATGATCATATAACTGCTTCAGCGGCAGACACAAAATCACCAGGTTCTGGGAGCTCAAGCATTAAAAGTGCGTCAAAGGCTAGTGGTGCTACTGACAAAGCTACAGACAGTCCTTCTATTGGACCACGTGGTATCTATCAAGGACATGAGGATACTGTTGAAGATGTGCAGTTCTGTCCTTCAAGGTAGTTGCTATGAACCTTGTCAAATGCATTTGTATGGGTGACGGAATAGTGCTTACTATTATACCCAGCCCAGGTCAAGTCAACAAACCTTCTCTGAACTAGATGGGTCCGATGATAGGTGTTCATTATGTAACAAAATGACAGGACAAGATTTGTGTAGCTGGCCCCATGCTGCATTGAGTTGAATTTCTCCTATTTCTCATGATATGGCACTTTACAAGTTCAGTTATCATATCCTTTTTCTTTGTGAAGTAGTATCCTGTTTGATTTCAGGGAATATTGCTTGAAATTCAGGGTTACATGGAAACCCCACCTTTAAAGGGGAACTCACAAGTTGATATATGTTTGTGAGTCAGCTTGTGTTTAACTCTCCAAAATATCTGTCAGACTTAGCTATGATGTGGATCAGGTTGATTTACCATAAATTCTGCTATGTTAACTCTCCAAAATTATGAATCTCTTACTTTAAATGCCTCTATCTAACAGTGGGTCAACTATTTGAACTATCCATAGGACACTATAGTATTTGAATTTTTCCAATTCATGCATAACTTATAATCCATTGTTTATTGGACTTTTGAAATTAGGAAAACAATGAAAAACAACTAGTGTAGCCATGTATCAAATAGGCAAAGGCTTTGAATTTAACTTTAAATTTTTTTTGATTAGTAAAAAATGGTGGTGAAGTGACTTCTCAACTGTAGAAATAATTTTACTATGTAAGTTATTATGCTTATATATTTCTATGAATTTTAAAAATAATGCTGCAAATTATAATTCACGTGACACATGTCCATGAATCCTACTTTGTTTTTGGGTTCACCAAGTCAGACTCTCAGACATGTGTCAGATCCCAACTCCCATGTCTAAGTCCATACAGCACTATTGAAATTATTATTGCATGTGGTATTAACAGCTCTTACCATAGACGGAGATAACTGTATGATGGAACCTTGCAACTTCTTTCATCTTTTCCCTTGTCTGACAAACAATTTTTTATAGTAAAAATAAAATTTTATTAAAAGAAAAAAGTTACAGATTGATTAGGTGTTGAGGCAACACCTAGATACAATGTAGCACCATGAAAAAAAAAGAAGAAATGACGTATCATGACCAGTCTTCCAAATAACAAGCTTACTCCTAACACTTACCAAAATCTGTCCCCAAGATCTTTCCTGACTTGTACAAATTCAGGCAACACCAAAACCCAGTCTAAAACTGATTTACCAACACCCGCCACCAATCTATCCATATTTCAGGATGGATCTTCTTCTTTCTCTCAGACCCTTGACATTCCAAGATAACAATCTCATTTCCAGCTTCTGCTTCACCCACTTCTCCCCTCTCTATTCTTTTTTTGAGAACAGGTAAAGTATAATTGTATTGATCAACTGGTCCTTTGTACAACGAGAAACTGTACAAAAACTGCAACAAAAAGACCTAAAAAAAAGGCCACCCTCAAAAAAGTACAATCTGTTATATCCTCTTTAAAACCTGTGTGTATAGACAACCGGCTCCAAAGAAGCTCTATAGCCCTGTTACTGACCTCAGCTTTCGAGGAGGCTTTCTGATCAAAAGTCCTGCTGTTCCTTTCAGCCTAAACTGCCCATAAAATAGCCAAAAGAATTGAGGACCAGCATAATTTTCCCTTGTTTGTCATTCCAGATATATGCCAAGCCTCCAAGCATGTTCTAACTGAGGCTGGCATACTCAAGCTTACCTTTAAGTTCTTTAGAAAATAGTTCCAAATCATTGTTACAAACTTGCAATGTAGAAACAAATGATTGACTGATTCCATTCCACAGTGCACAGGCTGCATCTCAAGTCATTGCACATAAAACCTTTCTTCAGCAGCATCTCTTTCGTGAGGCATTTCTCTAAAGCTGCCACCCAAACAAAAAAATTGACTTTAGAGGGTGCCACTGCTCCCCAAATGGCCCGACTAGGAAAAGGAACTTGATTTTCTCTGACTAAAAACTGTAGAAGGATTTAACTGAGAACTCTCCTGATTTGTTCCACGTCCACACTCTTGAATCCTGACTTTGCAAATTCAGAGTCTGCTCTTGGAGCAGAGCTAGGAGATTTCCTACTTGCTGAATCTCCCAATCATTAAAGTCCCTTCTGAAAGAGGGGGTCCAGCAACTGTTGTTTCCCCTCTGCACATAAGAATCAGCTACCAGCACCTCTTTGTCAACTGCTTCACTTCTCCCCTCTCTATTCTTGTGTCGACACCCTTCACTCTTCCTCTACGAAACCCTCTTCGCTCCCTTCTCCTTCCTCCCTCACCTCGCCCTCCTTCCCTACAGCTTTATTCCTGTTTTGTTCTTCTCTCCTGCTCCTTTCTAAATGCTCAATTGCCCTTCTAACTACTCTCTCTCCACAAGAATAAAATAAGCCAAGAGATTTTCCCACCTCTATCTGTCGCCACAATTTCTTTTTTCAGATTGCTTCTCCTTCCTTCCTCTTCCTCACCTCTAGCTCTCCTCTCCTCTCCTTATTGACAACTTCCAGCACAGTTGAAGGAGCAAAGGTAGTCGATTCACCTTATTGTTCAAGTAAGCAACTATCTCAAGGGTTCTCAAACCAGAGAGTAGCCTATCCATGCTCTCCCTTGTTTCTACAGGGCCCTGATTAGCTCTACCTTGATCTCCATCTGAACTGTTCTCTGTCTACAGACCCTGATCATCTGATTCTCAGACATTGGGTTTCTCTTGTTCGAAGTGGCGTCTTCCCATTGGGTTACTGCTTCGTCTTTACAGTTTACACTCTGTAGCTCCTTCCAGCTGCTGGCCTTCTTTATGCAGGGTCACCTTCCCCAAATCCTTGGCTTCTCCACCTTCTACTGTTACAATCTTCCTTCTGTCATCAAATTCTGCCACACCTCAAACCTATTCGTCTTTCGAAATGCACACCCCTCTTTTTTTCTATCTTTCTGGGTTCTCAAATCTCAATCCCTTCGATCCCAACCTCAAAGTTTCCAGAATACCTCTTGTAACCTGAAACTTTTTAAACCGGTTCCTTCCTTTAAACCCCCTTCAGTTTCTTAAAGAAGTGGGCCCCACCCCTATTATGCTTATTTTATTTACCTACTATTGCTTGTTTCTTATCTCCCCTTGCCCTTTCATCCGACTTTTGGGCTTCTCCTGCGTTGCAGAACTCTCCTGCCACATGCTCTTCTCTTACGCATCCACCTAAACTTATACCCTCCATGTTACCTTCTTTCATTTTCGAAGCTGCCATCTCCCCCTCTTCTCCCTCCTTATGACTCTTTGACTCTCTGTCTTCCTCCGCCCTCTCCTCTGGCCTGAAGCCAATGGCTTCTGCAGCTCGAGCTCCTACTCCTCCTCCTCCCCCAACACCTTGCCTTCTACCTCCTCTCCCCTCGATCCCTCTTCCCCTGCCCTTAGGAATGTTGAGTCCTCTCCTTCAATTCTAACTCTCAAATTGTAACTTTCTCCTGCAAATTTGAATTTCAGTTTGTTTGGGATCACAGAAACATCTGCTACCTTGATAAAGATTCTTGCCATATCCAGCTTCTCCTAGGATCTATTCTTATCATCGTACTTTAGAAATCTGCCACATCGGTTACCAATTTCTTCAAAGGTTAAGATACTCTACGCATGTAGTAGGATGCCAACCACCCCAACCTACATTGGCCCTTCTTCTACCTTTGGAAACCTCTCCTTCTGCTGGGAACCACCAGCCTCTCTTATATATATATATTCTTTAATCTCTCAGATTCTAATATCCACTCTGCCCCTGCCTACTGTGGAACATGACAAGCAACAAACCTCTATTCAGCTTTGTCACCCCTATTATCCCATTCTAGTATTTCCCATGCTTCAACTTTCTTTATCTCCATTTCACTCCATACAACTCTGCGGACTAGTTTTGCATTCAATACCCTCATTGTTTCCTCCATTTTGCCAACCCCACTGACATCGGGGAATACCTCCATTTCTCTCCCTACCCATTACAAACAATTGCTAGCTTGCTATACTGTGTAATTTTATTCATAATTTTCCTTGTATGATATACATCCTCTAACTTTATTTTCTTAATTATATGAAGTGCACAAGAATTTTGTAGCGTAGGTGATGATTCTTGTCTTATACTATGGGATGCACGAACTGGTACGAGTCCAGCCGTCAAGGTTAGACTTCTTCTATTTGCTTATTTAAAATCATCTTTGGTCTTCTCTGTTGGAGAATGAGATTTACCATGTCTATTATGTCATATTGGATAAGAGGTTGTTACCTAAGCAATAATGTCTTTATTGTCCGAAGGATTGAATATCATTTATCTTGTACAAGGAAATTTAAGCTGTACAAGTGCTGATAAGAAAAAAGCTATTTAAGATGCTGGAGCTTAAGAACAATATTCTGCTACTGAGTTGTCTTGCTCACTTTTAGAGCTTTATATTTCCTACCTCGAGTTTTTTTGGAATCTAGAAGACTATATTTTGTTATCCTGTATTTAGGGATTACTAATTTACTATATAGAACATTTTTTATGCATTGCCCTTTAGTAATTGTTTATCATACATCAATGGTTCTTTATCTGTTGCCCAAACATTTTTGATCAGTAACTGTTAAGATTTTATTAATTGGAAAGAAAATAAGTGTAATTACCAGTAAAGTATAGAGGTAGCTATCCTCAGCTAACTGCCTAAGAGATCAAGTATAATTCCCCCCTTAGGGTACTAAACCCCAAAATATCTGCTCTCTTTCTACCCCCTATTTTGCTAATCCATCTGCCGGGCTGTTTTCAGATCTGTAAACCCATTCAACTTTGATTCCAATTCCTACATCAGAGCTCTGATTTCCTGTAGCTTATGCCTGTACTTCCACAGTTCCACTATCCCTCTTGATTATTTTGCAGCCATCCTGTTACAACTTACAACTCTCTAATCCCCTTCTATGATTGCATTCCTGCAGTTTAGCAGTTTTGATTTTTTGTTTGTTTTAAATTTATTAATTACTTTTTAACCCATGCCACACTGTACACAGCTTGGCCCTTGTTGAATCCCCAAAAAACATAGCCTGTATGGTTTGTTATTCCTGATAACTCCTCCCGCACTAGAAACTCCTGGACTGCCTATTTTGCATCCATCAAAATTGAGTTTGAGGTTTGGTGGAGGTGGACTCCATTCAGCACTTACAGTAGGTCTGCTCAGAGATGGTTCTGCCATTGTTTTCCAGTTTCTTGTGATGCCATTATTTGTAAATGGTGCAAAGAGGCCCTTGTATTCACTCAATGTGCCACACTCGCAGAAAAATATTTATCACATGCTCATCCCCTTGCCTTATCTTCTAAAAATCTTACATTCCTTTCTTCCCAATCACACCACAGTTCTGTATCTCTTTTTCATCTCCACAATATTTTTCTTCTCTTTTTTGTCCATTATTAATTATTTATTCTTGGCTTACTAGTCTTTTCCCATCTTTTATCGTAACTTGCCTTGCCCCACTTGGTGCCCTAACATCACCCTGGTCAGATCAATTCATGAGGTGAGTAAGAGTTGGATGAAGCCAAATCTAGCTTGATTTGGCCAGTCTAAGCTCAACCCTTGTTGAACTTGAGCTTTCTCTCTCTCTCTCTCTCTAGTGTTCTTAAAGTTACTTAAGAGGTTCAATTGAAAAATATTCCAATTGACATTTCTGCATTTCTTATGCTGTCAATGTAACATCTGGTTGAAAACTTTGAGTCATGAATGTTTCATTTTAAGTGTCACAGTAGTTGAGAAACATTTCAATGGAAATAATTTGGTTTCAGTTTTTTTTTTATCAATATAATTTGGTTTCAGTTTAATATTCCCTTTGGTTGAGAAGCATTTCAATGGAAATAATTTGGTTTCAGTTTTTTTTTTTTGATCAATATAATTTGGTTTCAGTTTAATATTCCTTTTTTTTGATAACTGAACAGGTTTTATGTGTTTCATAGATTATTTCCTTGTATTCTACTATACATTTAATCTACTGTAAATGGTGTTTGTGTTACATACTTCAAATTAGTGCCTAGTTAATTGTTGATAAGAAAACACTATTCCACAGGTTGTCTGGATTTCTTCTGTATAACTGCAGTAAGAATGCAAACAATTTGTTTAACAGTAATATTGGTATTACTATGGTGCTGATTGTCTATTTATTTATTTGTTTTTGAATGGGATCAACCCATTTATACATCTGTTCTGTTGGCTACATTCATGCTTTCCTTCTTATTTTTCCCCTTAGGCAGGGTTTTATATTAATGTTCTGTTGGTTGTTTATCTTGGTGGTCAGGTTGAGAAAGCTCATAATGCTGATTTGCACTGTGTTGATTGGAATCCTCATGATGAAAACCTTATTCTAACTGGGTATGCACACAATCTGGGTTTTGTACTGGTTATCCTGTTGATGCCAATCATATTTTGTCAATTGCTATTTTTGGTTGATCTGTATTCATATGCTTGTTGTTCAGTTTGATGTCCTGTTGTTGATCATGTTTCACATTATGTGTCATCTTGGACTTTAAATTACCATAGATATGGAGATTCTGAAGCTCTTTTTTGTAACTTTTTTCCTATTGCTGCTCTAATCTTTTCAGGTCGGCTGATAATTCCGTTCGCATGTTTGACCGGCGAAACCTGACTTCTGGTGGTGTTGGATCGCCTATCTATAAATTTGAAGGTCACAAAGCTGCTGTTCTTTGTGTGCAGGTATGGGACAATATTTTTGGTTAAGCCTTTTATTCTGACATTTCCTTGTTGCTTTTGATTTTAAGGTTATCATATTTGTAGGGCTAGTTGGAGTTTTCTGTTTCCTGAACATGCTTTTCATTCATGCCCCAGTGGTCTCCGGACAAGTCATCTGTCTTTGGCAGCTCTGCAGAGGATGGTTTCTTAAACATTTGGGATTATGAGAAGGTATGGTTATTCCATTAGTTTCTGTTCCCTTAATAACTGACTTCTTAGTTATTGGTAAAATCATTTTACTAACCTATTGGAATTTTATCTACAAACAATAGCATTTTAGGCATCTTTAGAAGAAGAAAAATTGCATCATGTGAACCTTGGGTCCAAGATTTTCCAGTTTGGTTACTAAACAGCATGACTGATTGTTTATTTTGACCGTTTTAACAGGTCTTTCTTGCAATTCAATGATTTTATTATATAAAAAACTAATATAAGAAATTTTAATTTTTTATATAATAAAACCAGTGAATAGCAAGAAAAGCCTGTTAGAAGTGGAGAGAAAAACAAATATCAGAAATTGATCGATGCAACAATTAGCTGATGAGAGCATCTGAGATTCATTATGATGACTGCCTTATAAATAATTTAAGCATTATCCGTATGAGTAGGTATGTCAGATGAAGGCTGCATGTTATCATTAGCAGTGTTTCCTCATTTTTCTATGCTATTGGTTTTATAGCTTCTTCTGTTTCCTTACTATACTTTTTTCTCTTCTTTTCCCGTTTACATAATTGACTCAACCTCTCTGCCATTTCTTCAATGCATTTTCTTATGGTTTTTGTCAGTGTTTTAAAAACTGACCTAGAGGCCGAACCGTTTTTACTTCCGGGTCGTGGGCCACTGGCAACCGGTGGGGTCGAACGTTTCAGACCGTGCCACATCAGCATACATATATATATATATATATATATATATATATACATGTGTATATATGTATATATATATGTGCAAATGCATATTTTATCAATAAATAATGTATAATTATGTTTTATATATTATATATGTATTATTTTATATTTAATATATGCTTTTTAATTCAGTTTTTAATTTTTTTTATTTATAAAAAATATTAAAAATTGCAATTTGAGGCCAAAAAAGTTTGCGTGTGTGTGCTTTTTTTTACGAAAATAGCGGGGCAAGGTGCCTATGGTTCCTTGGGATGCATAGGTCTCAATAAGTTAGCCAAAATAAAAAAATCACCTCAATCAGACCTCGGAGTGCAAAGTTATGGTCTCTCGAAGTTTGCATACATAGTATGCAATCCGCGACAGGGTCGACTGGGTCAACAGTCCAATCGTCTGGGTCGGACTTTTTTTGACAAAGTCAACGGTTTTTGGCATTTCTCTGGGTTTTACTTGAACTGGACTCGGAATCTTGACCAGGTGGCGGTTCAAGT
The DNA here is from genome assembly GCF_056320005.1 of Nelumbo lutea. NCBI lineage: Eukaryota > Viridiplantae > Streptophyta > Magnoliopsida > Proteales > Nelumbonaceae > Nelumbo > Nelumbo lutea. Next base: position 4,692,337 of record NC_142689.1, read on the forward strand.
GGTTCAACCGGCCGGGTCAACAGTAGGTTGAAAACACTGGTTTTTGGAATTTCTTCTGGTTTTTCAGTCTCTCGTATTTTCTTTTGTTTTGCTTTAGAGTTTAGAGAATTAGAGCAACCATGGAGTCAAGGAGCTTATGTATTCCAAGTCAATAGATTGATACTATTGACATTGATTGGTAAAATCCTCAACTTGTCCTTGCTGATCTAGAAGGGAAAATCTTTGTGCCTGGTTGGGATCTGTGTCATATCTGACTGATATTTTACTTTTTTCATATGTTTCCTCATAGTGTAATTACAATTGTGTTTTAAAGGTCTATTGAATGCCATGTTTCAGGTTGGTAAGAAGGACCGTGTTGGAGCAAGAATGCCAAATTCTCCACCAGGCTTATTTTTCCAACATGCAGGACACAGGTTTGAGCTTTGAAAACCTACTTTTGATACATCTGCTTGTGGTTTATTAACAAGGGTTGGTGTTTAACTAATACATGATTAGAAGTTATTTATTTATTTATTTGTCTGTATGAGATAGTTTTGAGCCCCGACATCATGAACAGTTGGCCTGTTTAGTGTATTTGAGCTTGAAATTATCTGGATTAGTGACTGATAAAACATCTGAGTTGGTGTTCTCTAGTTGAAATATTCGAGGTTTTCTATATTTCTTTCTTCTTGTTTTCCTTAAAAAAGAAAATGTTTGCATGGTTTTGTTGACCAATCCTGAACTCATGTTTGAAATAATTGGGTTAATGAAAAAAAAAATCAAACACAAATGCACAATGGTGAAGAATAGCTGATCATGCTGATTTTTTATTCAGCACCTTATGCTTGATGCCTTTTTTTCTTTCTAATTTTGTCTGATTTTTTCATGTTTTTGATGAGTAACAGCAAATGTTTTTTAATTAGAAAAAAGGTATAAGTACACCAAGAAGGGATAGCTCAAAAAAGGAGGCTAGTCTTGGCTAACCACAAAAAAAAAGCTTAACCAAAATGGCCCCAATACAAATGATCCCTTGAAACCCCTTGTTTTGCTAATTCATCAGCAAGTCCATTGGCTGCCCTTGGAATCCAAATTACTAATGCCTGCAGGTTCTCTATCAAAAGTTTCAGCTATCTGAAATATATCTATAACTCCAAGCCACTTTTTGATCACCTTTCAACCATGCTATGACTGTTCTTGAGTTTCTTCCACTTCCACCTTCAAATTCGAGGCTTTTAGCCTCCTTAGACTTGTGAATGCTGCCCAAGTCTCTGCCTGGGTCGAATTTCTTACTCCCAAAGGACCTGAGAAGAGTTCTAAGATATTGCCATCTTTATCCCTGATTGCTCCTCCTATGCCTGACAAGCCAGAATTGCCCGGGCTACACCCATCAAAGTTTTAGGTATCCTGTAGGTGGAGGAGCCCAACTTGCCACAGGTTTTACTGTCCAAGTTGCAGAGCTAGCAACATGCTTTTAGTTTCTAAGGATATCGTTTGTTCTGAAATCTGAGAAGATATCCAAAGGTTTAACCCAGTGCACTACTTTAATAGAGATGTTGTCATTCAGTTCTTCAATAGATCCTTTTTTCCTCCTTGAAAAGGCAATTATTCCTTTCTTTCCACACACCCCACAAGATTGCTACCCTTGTACACCTTGACGATAGCTTTCTCCTTTTCTTTGGTGGGGAGAAAAATGAGTTGAGGAATAAACTTTTCAGATCCGAAGGTGGGCCCTACCTGTTCCCAAACAAGGAGAGAAAGAAGTTCCAGATCGAAAACACAAAACTGCATGTGATTAGTAGATGATAAGAGTTCTCACCAATTTCTTTACACAGAAGACAAACATAAGGCAAGAGCATCCACCAAGGTTTCCCTTTTTTTGTAAATTCTCTATTGCATTAATTTTATCACGGTATACCTCCCAACAAAAAGATATAATTTTGGATGGAGTTGGGTCTTTCCAAATAGCATTTACAGCGTGAATTATAGAGGAAAGGGGTCGCTAGAAGGCTCATGGAGGAAGGAGTTGCAAGAAAAGGATCTGAATATCATTGGAGTCCAAAGCCCCTCATCAGGTTTGCTTGGATCTAGGTGGGTTTATTCTAGGATGTTAAATAAAATAATGACATCTGACGTTTCACAATCCGTTAATCCCTTCTGAAACCCATGTCCCAATGCAGCCCATTTGTTGGAAACAGAAACACAATGGGATACCAAGCAATCTTTGTTGGAGACAGTATTATATAATGAGGGAAATAAGATCATGAAGGATGCTCCCCCTATCAAAGGTCTTTCCAGAAAGAAGTTTTACACCTTGAATGTACATCATACCTGAAAAATGACAAAAAAGGAAAGAGATAGCTGGAATTGCTTTCCAAGGTGAAGACAGAGAAGCTCTAGCATGAAGCCCAACATCCCATCCATTAGAAAGTTGTCTGTGAATACTTTTGATAACCTGGTGCCATAGCTTGTCTAAATCAATGGGGAATCTCTAAAGCCATTTTTTTTATCAGCAGTCTCCAAAGCAATTTACCCTGAAAGGCAGTATTCCTTGAAGTTGCTTGTCTTATTCCTAAACCCCGTTCCTCCTTACAGTTGCACACTGTTTTTCAATTAATCAAATGATCCTATTTTCCTTCTCCTGGTTCCTAAGTCTCCACTTGGGAAGAGTTCAAATACAAACATGCTGGTCGATGCAAATAAAAGTTGGTTTAATTTTGCATTGATAAATTTTACTTTCTTGCCAAATGATTTTTAGTTGTGATGGGTGCAAACACATTCCCAAGACTGAAATCTACCTTTTTTTTTTACTTTAACCAACTTTTAAGTGTAAAGTCTGCATCCATCTTGATGCAAACATTTGTTTTTGGGCATAGTTTGGAAAGAGTACAAATGCAAATATGCACAATGCAAATACATACAAAATATAAGGTTTTGTACTCTACATATTTGCATTTGTATTCCTTCCAAACCGAGCCTTGATAGTATCTTTTGGATGCAAACTTTGCTCTCACTTTGAATAGAAACATGCCTTGAAATTTGTCAAGCTGTCATTTTCAGTACATAAATACACTCTTACCAAATACATGTGAAACTGAACCAGATGAAATATATGCACTAAAACGACATTTGCAATCTTGTGAAGCGGAGCCCAAAGAAAGTCTCATTATTTTCTCAATTCTTTTCACTATTGCAACAGGAGTTTTAAACAGTTAAAGATAATGAACTGGGAGATTGCTAAAAGTGGATTTTGTGGGTATAATCTGACCACCAAGGGAAATGTAGTTCTTCTTCCATGCCACTAGCCTTTTGGTAAACCTGTCAATGACTAGATTCCAAAAGCTAAAGCACTTAGGATATCCCTCTAGTGGAAGTCCCGGATATTTCAGAGGCTACTGAGGAATTGCACACCCTAAAATTTCTGCATATCTCCTTGAAATGTTCTCATCTAAGTTTAAACCCACCAAACAATTCTTCTCTTAATTTATTTTCAAATTAGCCATCCTTTCAAAACACTTCACAAAAAAGTTCAGCGTTTCTTGCATCCTCTTCTCCCTATCCTGGCAAAAAAATAGGTCATCATTGACAATAGTAAGTGTGAGGCCACCGGTTGTTCCCTACCAGCCTTTCAACAACCCTAACCAATCTTCTTTCTGGATTAAGTGGGTAATGACAAATTAAAATGGTAAACAGGAATAGAGATAAAAGGTCTCCTTGCCTTGGACCTCTCCTAGCTGGGAAAAAGTCCTTGACTACTTTGTTGACCAAGATGGAATAGTGACAAAATTGGGTACAACCCGTTCCTCCACTTGTCACCAAATTCACAATTCATCGAGGCCAAGTCCAGGAAAGGCCAAACAGCGTAGTCATAGGCTTTCTCTAGGTCAAGTTTGCAAACCCAAAACTTACACCCTCTTCTCATTTCCTCCACATTTTGATTGGCTATCAGGATTTGGTCCGTGATTTGCCTACTTAAGATGAAGGTCCCTTGGTTTCGAGAGATTAGGAGTGGTTACACTTTATTCAGTCTCAAGGAAAGAACTTTGCTGATGATTTTGTGAAGGCTTCCTAGTGATTTAAAAGTGAAAGGCACACAAAAAGCGATAGGTTCCAAATGTGCCTGAGGCGCAAGGCGCAAGGCGAGATGCACGCCTTTTTAAAAAAATGCGCAAAATATTAAAAAAAGAATTATAAAATATGCAATCAACAATGATTCAATTGGTTAATTAGGAAATTATGCAATAAGTACAGAATTAAGAAATCAACATTAAATAATTAAAGGAGGCTAGACTACAAAAAAATAACAAAACAGTTTAACACATTCAAATTCAATGATTCAATAAAAAATAAAAAATATAAATATAAAAGAATTAAAGAATATGACATATGAGCACAACCTATACAACATTAAATAATAAGCATTAATGAAGTTAACACTTACAAGACATTTACCTCTTGGTATCGGTATTGGTATCCTCTCCATGGCTCACACTATCACACTCACACGTAACAAAATCAATATAAAAATTAACCATTTATTGTAATAACCAAGTAATTAGATTTGAAAAATATTTCAAAAAACAAGCTATATATTAAGTATTTAAATATGCAATATTAATTTTCTAATATAAACAAAGGTTCTTTCATCAATCATCATTTACAAAGCACAACCTATACAAAAAGCAAGTTTACTGCCTATACAAAATCTAAAAATCATATATTCTCATATGGCCATTGACTCCATTCATCCATTCTTGATTCTTCTTTCCTCAAGATTCCAGCATTCAATCTTCCTCATCATTTTCCACTTCTTCATTTGGAAATTCCATATCATCTTCATACTCATCAGATTTGTAATCATTGATATTCTCTTCTTCTGTTTCTTCTTCTATGTCAAATTCATTTTTGTCTTCCAAATGAAGTTAGGAATTTGATGTGCTAGGTCTTCTGGAATTGGTTGCCTTGGGCCACTTGGCTCGTAACTATGAAGTTGAGCTTGAGCCTCTAGATCTTGTATATCTTAATGGTTCTTCAACTTTAGAAGCACGAGCAACATCTCCCCATGTCAATGAATCACCATCATCAAACACCAAATCATCTTTAGCCCCATCCATCTCTCCCAATAACCACTTATTAGTCTCATCAATATGTTTTAGAGATGGGATCGGTGTAACTGCGTGAATTAGAACTCTCTTTCAGCATCTGGTTGAACTTAATAAACATCAAATCATTTAATCGCTTTTGATCCAAGCGATCCTCTTTTTAGTATGAATCTGTGAATTCATAAAATGACATTGAATTACTAAAAAACTTTGAAATTTAAATGTAAAATATAAATATAAGATAAATTATTACACAAGTAAATTTATTAAAGGCATACATGCTCAAACACACTCCAGTTTTGCTCGCAACCAGATGCACTGTATGTTAAGACAAGAATTTTGATAGCAATTTTTTGTAGATTTGGAGCTGAAGCACCAAATGCTGTCTCCACCAATCAGGTGAAAAATATAAATATTAACTAAATGAGCAAATTGATTAAATAAAAATAGCAATTATTAAAATAACTAAACACAAAAAAATTCTGAGATCTTTTCCCTTTTGCCATCAAATGCCTTCTGAATTGATTCCTTTCTTCTATCAACAGCCTCATAGATGTAACCCATAGCCGGCTTGTTTTCATGATCTACCAAGCGTAAGACACGAACAAGAGGGCTGCACACCTTAAGAATATATACAATGTTATTCCAAAATGAAGACATCATTGTTGTCTCTGCAACCCTTATACCCTTGGCTTCTTTTGCCCACTTGCTATCACTCCACTCAATATAATTGAACATCTCCCTCATGTTCATCTTTTGCTTAAAAGTGCTTTGTAATGTAAGATAGGAAGTAGCAAAGCGGGTTTTGGTCGGCCTAATCAATTCCCTTTGACTTGTAAACTTTCTCATTAAGTTCAATAGGCCTTGATGGTTGTATATGTATCCTGTTAGTGCTATAGCCTTCTCAACAGTCCTCTTGACAATAAGTAACTTGCCAATGTCTTCTAGAATGAGATCCATACAATGGGCAACACATGGTTTCCAAGACAATAAAAACTAAGTAAAAGTTGTAAAGAAAACAAACAAGTTAGAAAATTTACCTACAAAAACATAGTTTGAAGCATTATCGGTAATCACTTGAATGACATTCTTTTCACCAATCCTCTCAATCATCTTCTCAAGTAAATTAAACAATATCTCAGCAGTTTTTATTATCACCCAATGCATCAGTGCTTTCTATGAACATCGGCCCAACATGGCTATGGACCAAAATATTGATTAGGGTTCTATCATTTCTTTGGTCAATCCATCAGACATTAGAGAACACTTGCACCTTTCCCATGCCTCCTTATGATGCTGCAATAATGTCTTCGTGTAATCAACCTACTTTTTAATTAAAGGAACCCTCGCTTCATAATAGCTTGGGATCTTTAGTCCAGGCTCAAATTGCCCAATTGCTTCCATCATAGCTTCAAAGCTTTTCAAGCGAATGGTATTTAAGGGAGTACCTGCTTGATATAACCATTTAACAATATGTATACAAACTTGATCCCTCCCTTCTTTATTATATGTTTCACTGATGGTGGTTTGTTTCATTATTTTTTGTTCCCTTCTCGTCTCTACAACTTGTTTTGGACTAGGTGTTGTAAAAAACTTATGCATAGACACTTTTTGTCTTTTAATGGGTGGCTTAGAACTTGATCCGGTGGATGTAAAAGGCCTAGGACGTGAATTATAACTACCACCAACACCACAAACTTATACATCTTCTTCAATTTCAATTATATTCTCATGATCATCAAATTCAGGGATCCTATCCCTTTTTTCCATCATCATGTTCTCTTTTACCGTTCTTTTCTTTTGCATATATGCCAAAATTTCTTCCCAGACTTTTTTAGGCACTTGGTACATCATTTTGCCTTATAGATTCTTCCATTAGTCACTTTTCCACAGAACCTGCAAGTAACTGAGTTTGTATTATTAGGGTCTTGTAGAGAGCAATACTTCCATGCTGGATCTCTCATACTAATTTCATGAGAAGTATTGCCCTCATCCATATCTAGTTGTACAAAAAAAGAGGAAAACTAAATTGATATTTAATAATCAATCAAACTAAAAGTATAGAATGAAACAAAAACAAATCAACTTACATAGCTAACCAAGGAAATAAAAATCAGCAATCCCTAATGCTTAATTTCTTTCTTTCATTTTTATTGAAGGTTCACTACTTCAATCTGTATTCTGTAACTAGAAGTTCAGAAAATATGCAACAAAAGTGCAAAACTGAACTGAACTGAAACAGAAGTTCAGACATATTTGAAAGTCCATTTGAAGGTACTCCATAGTCCATTCACTTCTGGGACAGATTTGGGAGCCCTGTTTTCGTGTAAAAAATGAATGGAAAAAAAGAGAAGAAGAAGAACAGGAAGAAGAAGAAGAAAGTAGGGGAATAAAGAAATAAAGAAAAAAACTGAAAAAAAAAGAATGGGGTGGAGCCCTGTTTTACTGTTTTTATATGAAGACATTGTGCGACAGTGGGGCGGAGCCCCTGTTCCTGTTTTAGTGTAAAACAGTTCCAGCGTAAGAAGAAGGGGGCGAAGCCCATGTTTTAGTGTAAAAAAGTGCAAGGGGGCGGAGCCCCTGTTTTAGTGTAAAGCAGTTCGAACGTAAGAAGAAGAAGGGGGCGGGCGGAACCCCTGTTTTCAGTGTAAAAAGTGAAGAGATATTTGGAAAAAAGAGATTGGGCAGAGCCCTTGTTTTTTTGTGAAGAAGAAGAAGAAGAAGAAGAAAAATAAATATTTGGAAAAAAAAGATTGGGCGGAGCCCCTGTTTTTCTGTGCCAAACTGGTGAAGGCCTGAAGACTGTAGTTGTCGTTCGACTGAGACGACTGAGACTGAGAGATGACCTCCTGATGATCGAACTTTGAAGGTGGCCTGAACTTTGATGATCCAAGAAGAATCTGGGGCTGAGGGGCTCTGAACTTGCCATTCGAGACTTAGACTGAGATTGGGAGAGTGAGAATCTGAGACGATTTGGGTGAAAGCATTGCATGGCAAGTTTTTGCCCTCTCGATATGGGTCGTGTATTCTCTCTTTCAAATTTGCCTACCATATCCCAATATTTTGGTACATAAAAAAGGGAATAAATAATTTATATACAATTATAATAATGTATAAAATTAAATAAAAAAAACAATGGACAACCTAAATAGGCGCTTGCCTGGACTGCCTGGCGCTTGGCTTGAGGTGCATGCCTTAGGTGTAGAGGCGAGCGCTTTGTAAAGTCTGGCTGCCTTGACCCATGCGAGGCGCCTACTCTGGAATGCGCCTCACCTTGTGCCTCAGGCACACATTTTAAATCATTGAGGCTTCCTATAAGGCTGATGGGCCTGAAGTCCTGAGGTCTAGACTTTATATGACCATTGAAAAGCTTCACATGTCATGGTCCTTTGTAACTACTTTTTCTTTACTAGTGCTGATTTTCTGTTCATGTTATGTTGGAGATCTTGGCTTCTTCTGTTGCTCTCTCTCTCTCTCTCACTCTCCAATAAGCTATCATGTAATAACTAATTGCTTCCTTTATGTGTATATGCAGGGATAAAGTTGTTGATTTTCATTGGAATGCATCTGATCCGTGGACAATAGTTAGTGTATCTGATGATTGTGAAAGTACTGGTGGAGGTGGGACACTACAGGTAAGAGATGTATTCTTTTTTCCATAATTTGTCCTTTTCCATATGGAAATGGTCTGTCCCAAATTTGCAACCTTTAAGCATGGATGCAAATATTTCTGGTCAATGTATTGTTTTTGGACTTGTTTTGTGATGAGTTAGAGAAGTGAATTCATATAGGTTCAAAGTGCAGATTATAATTTATATATTAAATGCTTTACTCATTTATTCATGAATGGAATTGGGAAAGTACATGCCTTAATTAGAAACACAGGAAGTAAACTTCGCAAGTCTTCTACTCTTCTGTCATCCCTCGTCTAAAATGGCTGTTACCCAATGTTGTGGCCGCTTTCAGGCTCAAACCTACATTCTCACGCTTGCCAGCCCAAGCTTTTACAATTGCACCAATTAATGGCCCTTGCTATCACGATATCGTCTGACTTCTCAAAATAGGTAGTTCTGACACTTTGTTCATGGTCTTGCCAAAAGTACTCATCCCGACTTCCTGTTTGACAGTTGGACCCAAAATTTGAAATCAAATTTTAAAGCTTTCTGATTTATGTTCTGTTTTAAATTGCTATTGCTTAAGTCGTTTGTTCTTTCCAGCCTTTCCTTGCTGATTTAAAGATGTTTAATGCAGATATGGCGGATGAGTGATCTGATTTACAGGCCAGAAGAAGAGGTCTTGGCTGAGCTCGAGAAGTTCAAATCACACATACTCAGTTGTTCATCAAAATCTTGAGATGGTTGCTAAAAAACCTTGGGGCTGCAACGCATTAACATTGTTGGTCAATGGGGAAGGCACCGTCTTTATGGGAACTCCTTGATTTTCCTTCCTAATAGAGATAATGGAAATGCTCTAGTACTTTAGGTGTATTTTGGTAACTGTTGTCTCTTAGGTACAACGAGTTCGGTTATCGATCAGTATTTCGATTTGGTTTACCATCTATAATTATTACATGATCTTTGTTCTATTCTAAGATTGCATTATACTCCCTTTAGAGTTTATAGTTTAGACTAGTACATGGATTTGCAGTCTGGCTCTCGGTTTCTGATAAATGCTTTACAGTTGTCCGTAGGACATGCTTGTAAGTTGTAGTTTTTTGTTTGGATTGCATTCTTGATTGCAGATTAAGGGAGAAGTTTACCTGATGACATGTCATTATCCAACTCGACTAAACTCAAGAAAGCCTTATCCCAACTATAGGTATACTCTGGATATGTGAATTTTGGGTATACTCTGGATAGGTAAACTCAAGAAAGCCTTACCAGATGAAATGTCATTGTCCAACTCGCCATTCCTCTGTCATAACTTAGGTATACTTTGGATATGTGAATTTTGGGCATGGACAGTAAGAAAACTTTGAATCTTGATTTCAAGATTTCCATCTCAATAACCCTCCCATTTTTTGGATAATTTAATTTTCATTCCTTTTTACTATTAGATATATTTTATAATATTTTTAATCCTATTTTGTATCAAGATTTCCTGATTTTAAAGCAGTTATCCATATATTTAATGTTGTATTCAAGGTTTTATTTGGTAGAGAGCAAAAAGTGAATGCAATGTTTTTTTTTTCAAATAAATGATTCAAACCTGGTTCGGTTTTGCACTTATACATTTAGTGTCTTGTTTGGTTGTGGTGGCTGCAAAGGCAAATCTCAGGGTTGGAGCTTGGAACCGGACTACTTTACATTGATTTACCAACTTTGAGTGCAAAAAACAGTTAAACAATAAATTTATTTTCATTCAGTATAAAAATTTATTCTTACCAAATTCATTTAGTATAAAAATTTATTTTCATTAGTATCGGCGCCAATTCAATGCACTTGAATTATATTTCAAAATGCGAAAATTGTATCAAGGATTTGTACTCGATCCAATGGACCTCAATCAGAAAGGTTGTGATCCAATGAACTCGAAGTCTGGTGAATATAGCGAAGCAATCGGTGTGGAAGATTGACTGATTGTAATTTGCAAATAGATGAGTGGCTTTGGCTTTTTAGGGAGATCCACAGATTGCCTTTGTAAGCTCTTTCTCCCTCTAAGTGGGCCATGGCTGGACCGACGTACTTAGGTCTACACCTACCCGGATCTCACAGGAAAACCCATATCGCTAACCCATAAGGAGTTAAGGCCCCCCCAACCCGAAAGGAGAATGGGAGATTGTAGATCGGAAATCTTACGACTGGGCCAGCTCACATCTTTCAATGGGCCCAACATTAAGTTTTTGTTAAATTCGAAGTGAGAAGAAACACGCAAAGCTACTCACTCCACCCATTTTCTTCATTTGAATGCAAGTGAGCACGTGCGTCTTTTTGGGCTCGATGGGCTTTCTTTCTGTGTTAAAACTTAAAAGTAGCAATTGACAATGGATTCCGCAATTAGACGGGCTCTTCTTTCTTCCCTGTTCCCTTCGAAATTAAGCATCACCCAAAAAATGGTCACTGGTTGGAAATCCATAATCGTCTGATCTAGGAAAAATGAACGGTAACGATGTAATGTCTAAGACATGTCCCACCGGTCGAAATGATTCAGATGGGGGAGGGGGGTACTGCTCGCCAAACTCTCTATCATAATCCTTGCTTAGAATTAATTCCGCCAGATTTACTTAATAAAAATACCCTCTCTCTCTCTCTCTCTCTCTCTCTCTCTCTAAGTCTCGTAGTCTTGAAGAAGCAAAAGAAGAAAGCTGTATTTTTCGTGAGTTCTCATCTGTTGCTCTTCTCTTGGTTTTCTGTTGCTGTTTCTTCCTTCGAGACAGAAGATGGGTAGATCCGTGTGGATCACCACCCTCTTCCTCGCCCTTCTCCTCATTTCTTCTGCGCATTCGTTTTATCTCCCAGGTGTTGCTCCTCGCGATTTCTCAAGGGTATGTTCTTTCATCACCTTTTGTTTATCGTCCAGTGAATTTTAACTGGTTTCCTTTAATGTTGGCCAGATCTTAGTTCGCCTAAGTCTTGGTTACTTGTTTGTTGTTTTTGGTCGCTTCTTTCAACTTTCTGTTAATTGGGGTTGTTTGTTTTTGTCTGACATGGTTCTGGATCTAGGGTTTTGGGTTTTAATACGTTGGTTGGTCTGTCTTAATTTTCTGGATCTGGAGTTTTATAGTTGTATGTTTCATTGAACATTCTAATCGGATGATATGATGTAGTAGAAACCTTAGATCTTTGATTGGATTCCAGTGCGTGGATGTGGCGGCAGATTTGAACATTAGAGGCTTCAGACTGTAGTTTTGCGTGATTATTGCATCCTTTCTTTGAACCTCTCTCTTGAAAATTGATGGATTAACTTCAATTCAGTTGTTTGGATCTTGGTTGTTGTTTTGGGATCTTTCAGTTGTATACTCTATCTGTATTTGGCCTCTACCGAGCTTCCTCCTCAATAACCATGTCATTAAAGTTTGCATATTTAATTGCAAACCTTTTCATTTCTTAACAATAAGACAAGAAAGTTTAGAGGCTAGTTCCTGGTATTGAAGTGTTTATACAACGTCTTCATGCACCACCTAAAGCAAGAGATTCTGCTAGACTGTTGCAAGTCTGAAATTGTTAATAACTAGATGAACATTAAACTTAGTATTGTTTTATTTTGACAATATATTTGAAACAAATCTAGCCATATATTTTCATGGTCATATGGTCGTCTATATCACTGACTAGGAGGAACAATGTAATGGACCAAGTATATGACTACTCCTTGGGGATGATGGTGGTTGTGCTGTTATGACTGTGGACGGGCATGGCTAGCATTGCTCATATATTTGATTGACATTTTTGACTGACCTGATTTATACTCCATATTTGTCTGTCTGGGGAGGGCTTGCTGTATGAACTTAATTGTTTACATTATATATATATATATATATATTGATAAATAATTGTTTACATTATATATGTTCAATCATTTGATAGTTTGTTTGCTCTTTAAGCTAATTTCTGTTCAATTTGTGATATTGGTTTCATGGTTGTCCTGCCTTCACATTTCATGGTCATATGGTCGTCTATATCACTGACTAGGAGGAACAATGTAATGGACCAAGTATATGACTACTCCTTGGGGATGATGGTGGTTGTGCTGTTATGACTGTGGACGGGCATGGCTAGCATTGCTCATATATTTGATTGACATTTTTGACTGACCTGATTTATACTCCATATTTGTCTGTCTGGGGAGGGCTTGCTGTATGAACTTAATTGTTTACATTATATATATATATATATATATTGATAAATAATTGTTTACATTATATATGTTCAATCATTTGATAGTTTGTTTGCTCTTTAAGCTAATTTCTGTTCAATTTGTGATATTGGTTTCATGGTTGTCCTGCCTTCACACAGGGTGATCCCCTTTATGTCAAAGTGAACAAGCTCTCATCCACAAAGACACAACTTCCTTATGATTACTATTTCCTGAAGTACTGTAAGCCTAAAAAGATTATGAACAGCGCAGAAAATTTGGGAGAGGTTCTTCGAGGTGACCGCATAGAGAATTCTGTCTATACGGTGAGGCTTTTGCTTTGTTTTTTTCTGTTGCTTCCATTCTAAAAAGAGTTGGTCTTTCACTTTGTTGTCTATAATGGGAAACTTAGCTCTATCCTAATGTTTTACTTTTTAACTTTCACATGCTACTTTTTTTTTTGTTTTGTTTTTTGTTGATAAAAAAGTTATCACATGTGCTCCAGTTCAAAATGAGAGAGGAAGAGTCCTGTAAAGTAGCCTGTCGAGTAAAACTTGATGCTGGAGCTGCAAAGAACTTTAAGGAGAAAATAAATGATGAATATCGAGTAAACATGTAAGTTCACCAGTTTTGTGATGGTCTTTTACCTATTAGTTGTCATCCGTTTTGTTTGTATGATTGTTTGTATTTTGGTTCCTCTGCAGAACTTTTACCACAATATAGTTCTATTGGTCCTTTCTTTTTTGGTAAAATGACCATGAGGTTTAGCTGAATGATATATTTTTGTTAATATCCAAGTATACTTAGTGGACATCTACTTGATGTTTGAACAGGATTTTGGACAACCTTCCTGTTGCAGTTCTTCGACAAAGGAGGGATGGAACACCAGCTACAAGTTATGAACATGGGTACCGTGTTGGGTTCAAGGGAAACTATGCTGGTGTAAGTTGCACATGTTCTTTTCACAACTTCTAATTCTTGTACCTTTTTTTTTGGTTTTCATTTTAATATGCCTTTGCAGAGTAAAGATGAGAAACATTTTATCAATAACCACCTCAGCTTCAGGGTCATATATCATGAGGATTCTGAGACCAATTCAGCTCGTATTGTTGGATTTGAGGTCACACCTAATAGGTGTTGTGCCTTTCTCACTTCTTTTCTGTTATCAATTTTGCAAATTTATGGCATTTTTATATTTTTATGATGACCATGTTCCCAGCTGATAATTCTTGATACAGTAGCTGTTGCTGGAAAATATGCAGCCTGTTTAGAACAAACTATTGTTTTGACTTTGTTAACCCATTAATCCTAGGGAGAATGACGGTTCAGCCCAGCAGCAGAATTCATCGGCCCAACGTACAGTTAGGGTAGGTGCCAGTTTGGAATTGATGCCATTTCACGGGTAGGCATTGGTGTATAGGGTGGGGGTAATTGGCATTTTGAAATGTCATAGGTCTGCAGTGGTAATCAGAATTCAGCGGTGGACCTGTCCATACTTTTCTGTTAATCTTAAGTTACTAACTGTTCACAAGGATCCATGTACATGTAGCTTACCTCATATAGTTGGGATAAGGCTTAGATGATAATGATGATGATGATACCATTCAGTTATATTATAATGTATAAAACTCTTCAACATTTAAAGATAGGAATATAGAGGAGTCTTGCTAGGGTATACATGGTTGGTAAAGAAGCTCTTATAAGGTACTAAAAAGTGGAACAGATTTAGGTGGGGACTGTACCTTTAAAAGATCAGTTTCCTTCTTTGTATTCTCTTTTGGACCTTAAGCCAGTTTCTTCTTTCATCACCCCTTCCTCTTCCAATTCTGGGCCTGGGTGGAACCTGGGTTTGAGAAGGGCTGTGAGGGACTCAAACCTTGACAGTATCTCGAGCCTCCTTGATCTCCTTGATAATGTCTTCTTAGACCCCTCAAACATGGACTCTTGAATTTGGACCCCTACCCCAACTGGCTCTTTTTCTTGTGCTTCATTCTTTAAAGTTTTAAGCCAGTCCACTGATCTTGTTACCCCCCCTTTCATGGTTAAGGAGGTTTGGTGTAGACCAATCCCTCCCAGGGTTGGTAGTTTTTGTTGGGAAGCCTATCTAGAAAGAATTAACACTGGTGATTTGCTCTGAAAAAAGAGACCCAATGCTTACTTGTCTCCTCATTGGTGTGTTCTTTGCAAAGCGGAGGGGGAAACTGGCTTCCACTTACTGGTATCTTGCCAATATGCAAAGTTTGTTTGGGAGTGGGCCTTTTCTCTCTTTGGGTGTAGCTGGAATCCCCCATCAAACATTCCGAGTCTATTCTCCCCTTCTTTTTTCAGGTGGAGAGTGAAAAGAGGAAAGATTATGTGAAGGGGACTGAGGGCTGTAGTATGTTGGTCACTATGGGAAGAAAGAAACTCCGGGATCTTTTCAGAAGTCGAGAGGGGGGGCTAATGAACTGAGGGCCACAATTCATATTAGGGTCGTACAGTGGCTGAAATCCTTAGTGCTATTTTACAGATTACACAGTGGATGACATGCTGAGGAAGTGGGGAGAAATTGCAAACTGTTCACAGAGCAAATCAGCAATGAGTGCCTTGGACCCCCTCACCTGCTGGATTCTTAAAACTGAATTTTGATGGCAGTAGTAGAGGGAACCCTAGACAGTTAGGGATTGGAGGTGTTTTTAGGGATGAGAATGGCGGTCATTTCTGCATTATACTCAGGCCCAATTGGAGTGGGAGACTCCCTTAGAGCTGAGATTTATGTAGTTATGGAAGAGAACCAGAAAGCCAAGGAGATGAATATCAGCAAAATCATAATTGAAGGGGACTCTATGGTGGAAATAGGGTGGCTGAATAAAGATAACAGTAGCCTATGGAATTACAGTATAGAGAGGAAAAAGTTTAAGTGGCTGGTGAGGGAGATGGAAGTGAAGATGAGGTGGGTTCAAAGATCGGCTAATTCCTTGGCTGATGGAATAGCTAAACAAAGGTGTCAAGAGTGTTGGAACAGACCAACAGAAGGCAATTAGTTAGTTTTACAAGAGGAGGCCACATCAGCTCAACTAACCAGCCACTTGTAATAACCGCCATCCACTTGTAACAACTGCCACCCAATTGGACTGTCAAGACTGTTGGAACAGACAAACAGAAGGCAGTTAGTCAGTTACAAGAAGAGGCCACATCAGCAGCCACTTGTCACAACTGCCATCCACTTGTAACAGCTGTAACAGTCAAGATTGTAACACTATAAATAGTAGAGCCAAAAAGGAATAAAGGAGGACTCTTTCAGAATTAAAGACTTTCAACATTAAACTCTCTCTCTCTCTTTCTCTCTCCCAAGAATTTAGGAGGTTGGTCCCTCGAAGAGCCCTGAGTTAGGCAGGTTCCTAACAATTTGGTATCAGAGCCAACATGACCAACACAAGAAACACATCAGTAGACACCCGAGTGGATCAGATGGAAGTTGAGATCCATTGAATGTCTTCTGATCTCAAAGAATTGAAGGAAAACTTCACTGCTCTCCTCCATCGACAGGAGCAGGGGGCAACAAACATTGACAGAGGAAGCCCCAAAGAGCGCAACAATGAAAGCAGTCGCAGAACAGGGGCGGCAACACGAATAGCCAAAATCGACTTCCCCATATTCTCAGGCGGAGACCCAACCCCCTGGATTCTCAAAGCAGAAAGGTATTTCGATTTCCGTGAAACACTGGGATAGGATAGGGTAGCTCTGGCTTCTACACTTCTTGAAGGGGAAGCTATCCTTTGGTTTCAATGGTACCGAAGGGGGCACCCCCGTCAAACCTAGGAAGACTTCACGGATGCCATGACTGTCCGTTTTGGATCATCGGGGTTCGAAGATCTTGATGAAAACTTGGCAAAACTGCGGCATGTGGGATCAGTAAAAGAATACCAGATGGAGTTCAAAAGGTTGGTCGTGAGAGTCCAAGGATGGACTGAGAAGGCGCTGGTGGGAAGCTTCGTCGGCAGCCTAAAGGAAGAATTGCGACTGGAAGTGAAGGCGATGCAGCCCACTTCCATCATCAATGTGGCAGCACTAGCAAGATTATATGAGGACAAGTTCAGTCTAGCAAGAAAGGTGCAGCGACCATGGGGTCCAGAAGCCAGAAGGGAGCAAGAAAAGACAACAGCACCAGACAAGGAGGAAGGAGTACTGGGCCCAGGCCCACTGGTTCCTTTCAAACGGCTGACTTGGGCAGAGATGCAAGCCCGTAGAGACAAAGGTCTCTGTTACAACTGCGAAGAGAAATTTGAGCTGGGCCATCGCTGCAAGAAACAACAAGCGTTTCTCCTCCAAACAGATGCTGAAGAGGAAGACGACATCCCCGGTTGCGGGGAATCTAACCCAGGTTGGGAATACAATCCAATGGCACGCCTGAAATATCCTTACAAGCCCTTATGGGACTTGCGTCCCCTCAAACAATGAGAGTTGCAGGGCTGATTGTAGGGCGCCAAGTGTCAATCCTCATAGACAGTGGCAGCTCCCTTAACTTCATAACCCAAGTCTTGGTAGATAAAATGGGACTTCTGGTTCAGCCAACAACAGCCTTTATGGTTCATATGGCCAACGGTAACAGCCTCTCTTGCAATAGCATTTGCATGAGCCTACCACTAAAGATTCAGGGTCATCAGTTTGCGGTGGACCTATATCCTCTCCATCTCAGTGGAGCGGACGTGGTACTAGGCATTCAATGGTTAAGACAACTAGGACCCGTGGTCTGTGACTTGGCCCGTCTCACCATGGACTTCACATCAGGAAACTCTACAGTCCATCTACAAGGGCAGACATGCAAGGGCCCCAGGCCCATCAGTCTTGCAACACTGACAAAGCAAAGAGGAGACCCAGATCAGCCCATATTCATGCACATGGACTCAAATTTTCCTACTTAGATCTGCAATCAAATTTCCTGCATTAGACCTTGAGGGCAAGGTCACTCTAAAGGAAGGGGGTATTGTCAAGACTGTTGGAACAGACCAACAGAAGGCAGTTAGTTAGTTTTACAAGAGGAGGCCACATCAGCTCAACTAACCAGCCACTTGTAATAACCGCCATCCACTTGTAACAACTGCCACCCAATTGGACTGTCAAGACTGTTGGAACAGACCAACAGAAGGCAGTTAGTCAGTTACAAGAAGAGGCCACATCAGCAGCCACTTGTCACAACTGCCATCCACTTGTAACAGCTGTAACAGTCAAGATTGTAACACTATAAGTAGTAGAGCCAAAAAGGAATAAAGGAGGACTCTTTCAGAATTAAACTCTTTCAGCATTAAACTCTCTCTCTCTCTCTCTCTCTCTCTCTCCCCCTCTCTCTCTCTCTCTCTCTCTTTCCTTCCAAGATATCAGGAGGTTGGCCCCTCGAAGAGCCCTGAGTTAGGCAAGTTCCTAACAAAAGGGTAGAAAGGGACTCAATGTTTTGGGCCAATTTGTAAACTACTGCTTCCATTTCCTTTTCTTTTCTTAAGTGCTTAAGCTGTATGTGGAAGACAAGAGTGTTTTTCTTCTTCTTTGTAATCATCTTTTTCCTGATTTAATGAAGTTGCTAATGAATGCGTTATTGATAAAAAAAACTGATGTCTTACCATAAATCTCTTCAAACTCGTTAGATTTACAAGATTCTAGTCTTGTTGCGTATATAGCTGAATAGCCTATCTAATAATGCCAAAATCACACAATTTAGACCAGTTTGACACTTGACAAATAGGCTGAAAGATAATTGACAAAATTCCAACTTCAGCTTTTCAATATTCCAATAACTCCATAATACTGGCTTACAAGAGGTTGTGTCCGATGCAAGTCTTGGCAGGTGTCTTAAGTCATGGCTTGGTTAATACCATTAGTTTCAGAGGTGTCCTAGTATACTGGCTAGTGGCTACATTTTACTGAGATGCATGTTATTATATGTGGGATGCAATTTCAGTTTTCCCAAGTTTTGACATGACTAGCTCATCAGTTTTTAGCTGTCTTAATGCACTGTTGACCATTAGTTCAGACTTCAGAGGTGTCCTAATGTGCTGGCTATGCATTACTAGTATGCATGTTGCTTTTACATCATGTGCAGATTCATTTCTTCCATTTTTACATTCCCAAAGTATTTCAGCTTAATGTAAACCAGTTATCATATTGGATTCTATACATGTTATTTCCTGTTCTCACTTGATTCTTTAACAGTATTAATCATGAGTATAAGGAGTGGGATGAGAAGAACCCTCAGTTGGTAACGTGCAGCCCAAACACTAAAAACATGATTCAAGGTGGCACTGTTCCACAGGAGGTTGATGCAGATAAGGAGATTGTATTCACCTATGAGGTCTCTTTTAAGGTACCTACTTGCTGCTCCTATGTTGATTTGTTCCCTTTCCTTTCCATAACCCTGAGGACTGAGTTTAGTCTTTCTGCAGCCTAGCGAAGTTAAGTGGGCTTCTCGTTGGGACACCTACCTTCTCATGAATGATGATCAGATACACTGGTTCTCCATAATCAACTCTTTGATGATTGTCCTCTTTCTTTCTGGAATGGTGGCCATGATTATGATGAGAACTCTTTACAGAGATATTGCCAATTACAATCAGTTAGAGACCCAGGATGAAGCACAAGAAGAAACAGGATGGAAACTTGTTCATGGAGATGTTTTCAGGTCACCAATCAATTCTGGGCTACTCTGTGTTTATGCTGGGACGGGAGTTCAGATCTTTGGAATGACACTTGTTACTATGATATTTGCATTGTTGGGTTTCCTCTCACCTTCAAACCGAGGGGGTCTGATGACGGCTATGGTTCTCTTGTGGGTTTTCATGGGCTTATTTGGAGGCTACTCCTCAGCTCGCTTGTATAAAATGTTCAAAGGCTCGGAGTGGAAGAAGAATACCTTGAAAACTGCCTTTATGTTCCCTGCAATACTTTTCTCCATCTTCTTTGTTCTGAATGCTCTAATTTGGGGGGAGCAATCTTCAGGGGCAGTGCCCTTTGGGACTATGTTCGCTCTTGTGTTTTTATGGTTTGGCATATCAGTGCCATTGGTTTTTGTGGGTAGTTATTTGGGATTCAAAAAGCCAGCAATCGAGTATCCAGTGAAGACAAACAAGATTCCCAGGCAGATACCAGAGCAGGCATGGTACATGAAGCCTGCCTTTTCTATACTAATCGGAGGCATACTACCCTTCGGTGCTGTCTTTATTGAACTCTTCTTCATCTTGACATCCATATGGCTGAATCAGTTCTACTACATCTTTGGGTTTCTCTTCATTGTCTTTGTTATCCTTCTCATCACCTGTGCTGAGATAACAGTCGTGCTTTGCTACTTCCAGCTGTGCAGTGAAGATTATAATTGGTGGTGGAGGGCTTATCTGACATCCGGATCCTCTGCCCTCTACCTATTCCTCTACTCCATATTCTACTTCTTCACAAAATTGGAAATCACCAAGTTGGTTTCAGGCATCCTGTATTTTGGATATATGTTGATCATTTCGTATTCATTTTTTGTTTTGACCGGGACAATTGGCTTCTATGCATGCTTCTGGTTTGTCCGGAAAATCTATTCGTCTGTGAAGATTGATTGATATGAAGGTGTTGAGAGGACTGGAGCATGAATAAGCTCTAAATACAAGGACTACGAAGTTTGGAGCTTAAGATGACTAGGGGGATTCTCAGTATATGCTGTATAACATACATGCCACCCTTTGAGTCCAGAAAATTCTCTTCCGATGTCTCCAAACGGTCATTTTGCAGGTAGTGTCTAGGGCTTTCTTTGTATTTTTGTTTTTATTTTATTTTAAATTTCTTTTTTTGTTACTTCTTTTTTGTTAAGAACTGTATTATCTAGCTTCTAAACAAAAAGCTTACACAGCTATTCTCCCGGGACCTGTTGTTGAAGGTGGTTCTTGTTTGGATGAATGTACAACGAACAATATGGATCAGCCATTCTTTTCCCTCTTAAGTTCTCGTATTTTTGGTGCTGTTATTCCCTTGGTGCCTGCTGATACCTCTCAGTTGTCCGTGTCAGGCACATGATAGTTTTATCAGTAACGTATCAACTAATGTTTGAGCTCCCAAGTTACTAAAAAGTTTAATTAAATTTGGTCAATTAATGATGATAAAGCAATAGAATTTACCTTTTAGTTTGAGTTTGATGCATATCCCTTTATTGAAGAAGAGATGTCAGTGGGTTAGGCTAAGTGGTAAACTGCATTATTACTTTAGTAGGATTCAGGGCCGTTTTAAGTTTGAGGTAGACCTTGCCAAAACATTGATTGCAGCATTGGAAGATTAATAAATAGGGTAAGTTTCTTAAATTAACTTTTATGGTGTAGTTTAATTGATTGATTCTATTCTTACTGTTGTTTTGCACTATGCGGTCACGCCTACTGTTTTTGACAATTGATTTTATCGTTAAGTGCTAATGGAAAAATCAAATTTTCAAATTTGTCTTTCACTATTCCTTAAATTTTTAAAATAAAACCCAATGGATGAAAAATTTCAGAAAGATAGAAAGTAGATTGCTGCTCCATCTTCGTCTCCGTTCCTGTCTTCGTTTTTGCCTGTCTCTGTTTTCTGTTTCTGCCTTCGTTTTCTGTGTCTCTCTCCATTTCTGTTTTTCGTCTCCATTACAGCAATGCACGATGCCCAAAATAGCATAGCAATATATCTATCGCACTCATGCTCTCTCGTCTGAATTACATCCCGATTTTCTGATTATTTATTTAGTCAAGGGCTTTGATTCCAAGTTAGTATTGGTCTCTGTCTTATTTGACTCAGATTGGAGTGGTTTTGAAGATGACCTAACTGCAGCAGCTTGAGAGGAACCCAAAGCCAATGATGATAGCAAAAAGAAGAGAGGGGTCCTTTCTTCTAGAGGTGCAACTCTTCCTCAAAATCACGTCTTGGGACCGAGTAGGGATGGTAATTTCTCCCGTAAAACCAGGGCCCTGCCTCGAATGGGGCATGTTTTCTCCGACCCTAAAAGGGGATGGGGTGGGGACGAGAAAAATATTTTATCTCCGAATCGGAGACGGGTCGGGGACGAATTTGTATATAATTTCCTGAACTCGAAGGTAAAATTAGTAAAATATCTTTAGGTTTGATACTGATATTTAAAATATCTCTAAGTTTTCCCCAGTGTTCAGTTTGGAAAAAGTACAAATGCAAATATGTACAGCGTAAATACATACAAAATAATACAAAACATAAAGTTTTGCACTCTACATATTTGCATTTGTACTCCTTCCAAACTCAGCCTAAATTCTTAAAATCCTAGAATCTTATAATTCGTACCCCTAAATTATTATAATTCAATTCTTAAAATATCCTCAAATTCTTATATTAAATATATAAATTGTTCATAAAATAAATAAATTTTTAAGAAATTACCTTGGAGCGGTAAAAATTCAGGGATTACTCGTCCCCAAATGGGAGCGGAGGTCCCACCCTTCCACTGGGCACGGGTCCAAGTATCTTGACTTTGGGGCGGCGACGGGGAGGGGGTGCTCCGCCCCATTGCCATTCCTAGACTGAGGTGCATCACAATCAAATATGAGATATGAAAATGTTAAAAATCTTAAAAATTGCAAAACATGAACTAAAAGGGACAAGCTTTATCTGGTCACCGGCAAAAATAAACCAAGCGTGGTTCCAAGAAGGAATTACTAGCGATTTCTTAGCAATTTCATCACATTGATAAATAAGAAAAAGATGAGAGGGAAAGCGAGGGAGAGCTTGATGAAGCTTAACGAGGGATCTTAATTCGATGACTATGTTCACAGAAGCCGATTGTGAATAGGGAGAGAAACCTCGACCTGCAGCTCTATTTGGAGAAAACTGATAGGGAAAGCAGCAGTGTCAGTAACAGCAACAACCACAACAAGATTTTATTATTCCTATTGTCATAGCATTTGTCAGCCATTTTCCTAGAAATTGGAACGGTGCTGACGATGGTGATCCTCCATGTTTCCCATAAATCGGTCCGGCAAAATTTGTTGTGCCAACAACGATCCATACAGCATTTTAGGGCAGAATCGTTTTGTCCAAACTGAAAAGGGCATATTCTATCATAAAAGGGTAAATTAGGGATTTTCAAAAATATAACAGTCACGTGATGTCACATATGAATGGTCAATGGTTTATAACGGAACATTAATGATAAGGGGAGTTTTAGACAATCATAAAAGAGTAGTGAAAGACAATAGTTAAATAAACAGTAAGGATAGAGTTAGTCAATTAGCTAAACCATAAGGGTAGTTTAAGAAAATTTTCCTTATAAATATTAGCATCAGTTGAGTATAGAATTATAGATAGACTTCGTATTCTATATTCATTTTAGATTTTAGACCGGTGGGGTTCGGTTTGAGCCAAACTCATGTCAAATCTGAAATCCCTGTTCCCTTGTTGTATCAGCACTTAGGTGGAATTAAGAATGAAATTGCGTTTGGCAAGGCCTAGTTATCACCCATCAGGGCATCACCCATGGGATTTCAGCCAGAATGATTCGCCAATCACCATTTGGAATGTTTTTTGAATCACTATTTTGATGTGGTGTATTTAAAAAATTAAAAAAACGAAAGAATACTATATATTTTTTTTGATGAATGAAAGAATACTATATATTACATTTTTTAATAATAACAACATGTTCTCTCTCTCTCTCTCTATATATATATATATAGAGAGAGAGAGAGAGAGAGAGAGAGAACAAATGCTTATTCCAAAAGACTTTAACTACTAACATTCAATGTACCAATGTAACACCATTACAATTATGACAATCGTCTAGGGTGCTCATGGAACGAAGTTTACTAATATGTGTCAATCTTGGGTGTTTATAAACTGAAGAGAAACTTTGCGGGTGTTTGGTTTTATTTACATTTATTTAGCAAATGTTTATTGAGGATGCTAAATAAGTGCAATTTCAGTATTTTCTCTCTCTTATTCTTTTGCATGCATCAAAAAATGAAAAAAAAGTCAATTTTGGTTTACGTGCATGCCAGCCGTTAGTGGAAATTATTTTTTAAAGCTTCCATAAACGGCCAGACGTTTTTTCACTGTTACACTGATGTAGAGCCTGGTGGTACTTACTTGTTATAAACGGTTGTAATTATTGCATTTCTTGATTTTACCAGCAAATAAAGTACAAACATTTATTCAATAAACATAAACAGAATCAAACACATACTTTATAAACCTTTGTGCTTTCTAACATATCTATAACCTAGAAAAGTTTTATTTAAGTTATTATTTTATTGAAAAATTTTATTTCTAAAGAAAGTATTACAGTGATAGTTCTAACAAATCCGGATTAACTGGTTAAATAATAAATTGTGAGAGATTGGTTGAGATTAAAGTGAAAAGCAGTCTTATGAATTTCAATATCAGAGGCACATAGCATAAACAATCTTGCAAAACTGTCCATGATGTCAAGATATTTATGGTTCTACGTCCTACCCTTCACTCTAATATATTCTTCAGAGTCCTGAAGTGCGTCCTAATAAAAAAGGCTTTTAATGTTTGGTAAGACAAAATTGAATTATTATTTATTTGGTGCATAAACTAACTATATTGTTTCAATTGATAGAAAAAAAAAAAAACAATTTCTATAAACCAGTTAGGTGACGAAGTAAAAACAACATCAGTATCTAGAAGCTTAGGATACTGGCCATCTTATTTGCTGCAGTATTAAACTGCCTATTTACATGACAAGGACCTAATCTGTTCAACCATGCCTGGGGTGCGAAAAATAGACAACTTAGAATCATCCCAAGTAGAATCTCATCCATGAGATCGTTAATATAGCTACAAATTTAGGAAAAATTTTGGGGGACCCCAAGGAACAGAGAAACATATCAGTCTGAAACCATGGTAACTGATGGTGTGCAATCCGGTCGGTCATAGCCGCCGGTTATCTCGCTTCTGATGAGATCGGAGGTGCCTGAAACAAGGAAGGAAATGGAAGCTTTCGGGGAGGAATCCGGTTGGAACACTCCGAAACTCAAGTTAGTGCTCTTCAGAAGGCAAGGAAAATGAGAAATTCTAAGACCAGAAAGCGCAAGAATCACATACCTTCTTCCCCATGAAATGGGGGCCTTTATAGTCACTTTGTATACTTACTCCTGAACCCTTGTCAGTTCGGGTATCATTACCTTTGCCAGATCGGGTCACTTCCTCTGACAGGTTGGGTCACTTCTTCTGCCAGATCGGGGGTTATTTCGGGTGTCATAACCTCCACTGCCAGTTGCCAGTTGCCATCCTTGCCACATCTGAGATGGCTGTGGCAGGTGGCCATTTGGGGGCGGCTGTCATGTGTCGGACCCCTAATCAATCAAGTGCGCCGCCTCCGCATATGGACTTCCTGGGCGTTAGGTACGGTTCAGTCAGATGACTCGGGGCCGAAGTGGTGTGCGAGGTGAAGTCTTGAGCATGGATAGAAGTGTGGCCCGAACTGCCTCTGGGTGGGCAGTTTGGGTCTTTGCATTTTGTGCTTTTTGTAAGGCTCAGGACCTTGAAGGGAGAGCTCGGGACTCTTCAGCTCGAAGCTCGGGTTGTAGGTTCTCCTTTGGGGGAGCTGACTTTTTGCTTGGAGCTTGAGTTGTAGGGCCCGATGTCGTGCTGATTTGGCATTTTTGCTAGGTCACTCTTGGTTGCTTCCATGCGTCGTATGGCCAAGGGATCAGGTCAAACCTTCCTCCATCAGTAGCCTTTCTCCAGATTAAATTGTGATCATTCGCTTTACCAAATAACCTAGTTGATCATTACAAAAATTGACCAACAAATTTGCAATAAATTCCCAAAAAAGAGACCCATTAGACACTACTCTTCAAGGAAACTTATCCTTGTTTTTCAGATATTTAGCCATCCAAAGTCTAGTCCAAAGTGAAGATTCAGTGGGTTCAGTTTGGAAAGAATACAACTAAAAAAAAAAGGTTTTGCGCTCTACATATCAGTTTGGAAGAAGTACAAATACAAATTTGTAGTGTGTAAAACCTTGAATTTTGTATTATTTATATTGTATATATTTGTATTTATACTCTTTCCAAACTTCAGTGACAAATCAATGCTTGAGTAAACACAGCAGTCTTATGAAATGATAAGCCACCTTCAGATTTGGTAAGGCGTAATCGATCCCAAGAGCACCAATGGGCCTTTTGCTTCCTAGATTGACCAGAGGACCACCAAGATTGATGTTGAATCTTGTCAATACTTTATAGAAGATTGAATGATGAATTTATGATACAATATATTGAATGGTAATAGGGGTTGGAGTGGAACTGTCGATATGTTGATCTGGTCCCTGGCAAAAAACCGTTGAATCGGTTAGCGACCCATTGATCCGAGTAGTCGAATCATCGACCTATTGACCTATTCAATGGTTTTTGGCCGTTATTTTATTTTTTAATCGGAAACCATCCAACCAACTGGTTCTGTTTTATCTGAACAGTCAAACCGTTGACCCAAAAACTAGTGGCCAGAACAGTTCCATTTTCAGGTCGTATGAGTCACACGCTCGAATAACACGTATGGTACTCTGCTTAATGGACCTCATACACTCAATTTTCTACTTGTAATTTTTGTTGTTAGAATGGGTCGTCCATTTAAAAAAAAAAAAAAAATTTAATTGTGAACCTTCTAGGCAATCAGTTCCATTTTACCCCAATCTTGGTCCTTGGCCAAAAACTGTTGAATCAGTCACGACCCATTGACCCGAGTGGTCGAACTGTCAACCCGTTGACCAGTTCAATGGTTTTTGACTGTTTTTTTTTTTTAATTTTTGTTGTCAGAAGGGGCCATCCATTCAATCCGAATGGTCAAATCGTCAACCCAAAAATCGGTGGCTAGAACGGTTCCATTTTCGGGTTGTATGAGCCACACACTCAAATGACATAACATGCATGATACCGCTCAATGGACCTTACACAC
The DNA here is from genome assembly GCF_056320005.1 of Nelumbo lutea. Lineage (NCBI taxonomy): Eukaryota > Viridiplantae > Streptophyta > Magnoliopsida > Proteales > Nelumbonaceae > Nelumbo > Nelumbo lutea. The sequence continues at coordinate 4,719,126 of NC_142689.1, forward strand.
TCAAATTTTTCTTGTAATTTTTGTTGTCAGAATGGGTCATCCGTTTGAATCGGACGGTCGAACTATCGACCTGAAAACCAGTGGCCAAAATGGCTCCATAATTTTTTGTTGTAAGAACGGGTTGTTCATTCGAACCGAATGGTCGAACTGTCGATCCAAAAACCAGTGGCTAGAATGGTTCCGTTTTCGGGTTGTATGAGTCACATGCACAAATGACATAACACGTATGATACTGCTTAATGGACCTCACAAACTCAATTTTTTGCCTATAATTTTTGTTGTTAAAGTGGACTGTCTGTTCAAATCGGATGATCAAAATGTTGACCCGAAAACCGGTGGCTAGAATGGTTCCGTAATTTTTTTGCTTGTAATTTTTGTTGTCAGAATAGGGCATCCTTTCGAGCTGGACGGCGAACCGTTGGTTGTCAGAATGCTATTAACAACATTTATCTATAATTGTAAGTAATTATACTATTTACTTAAATAATCATTATTGATAGTTTTAATAATATTATTTAGTTATTTTTAATACAACCATAATTATTAAATTTATGAATAGGATTTATTAACAATATTCATTAAATTAATAATTAACAAAATTAAAGTAAATTAACAGTATTTATCAGTAATAGTTAGTAATTATAATATTTTATTAAATAATCAATAACAATACTTTTAATAACATTTTTAGTATAACAATAATTACTAAATTTATTAACAGTATTTATAATTTTAGTTTAAAGTAAAATTAAGGTAAATATCTATTTATTAACAATATTTATAATAACAGTAATTATTAATTATAATCACTAATTATATATTTACTAAATTACTGTAATAATCAGTAATTATTAAAACCGGGTTACTAAATTTATTAACAGTATTTTTTAAAACAATATTTATAATTTTAATTTAAAGTAAAATTAAAGCAAATATCTAGTTATTAACAATATTTATAATAACAGTAATTATTAATTATAATAACTAATTATATATTTATTAAATTACTATAATAATCAGTAATTAATAGAAAATGTATTACTATAATCAGTAATAATTAAATTACATTATTTACAGTAATAATAACTAATTACAGTAATAATCAATATTTATAACTGTACAGTAATTAATTAAATTACTATAATAATCAATATTTATAACCAGGTTACTATAATCAGTAATTACTGTTATGTTAATAGGCTGGGTTACTATATTTATAACCAGGTTACTGTAATCAATATTAGTAGGAAATGGGTGCTCGCACGTAGGATCTATTCGCACGAATAGATTCCATTTCTTGGATGCAGAGAGCACCCATTTCCTATTGATAGATATATTTTGATAATAAATTGTAATTATTAAAATTAATAATTTCCATCTATTACCATCAAAATTCAAAATTAACTTTTGTTAATTAAAGAAAAAGATCAAGCTGCCTTGTTCAGTTGTTCCTCTGACGTATTCTTTTGCCCATTGATTTTATTTGGTACGAATGATGTAATGATTTTATGGATAACTCATATAAAAGATTTGACTTTTGACCCAAAAATGATTTGGACACACCTTACCAACGGTGATTCAATTTGATATGGGCACAACACCTGTGATTTAATTTGATAGTCGCACTATATATTTGCATCCTGTCATGTGTATGGCGTATTGATGGAAACATGAAAAGACTTGTGTAGCCCATTAGCAACTAATGGTGGTTAAGTGGATAAATTTTTTGATTAATTGTAATAGAGACTTGGGATCGAAATCTATTACCCTGAAGTTAGGGGTTGTTATATGAGTAGAGGGATGAGTATTGAATAGGGGTGCAATTTGGGTTGATCCGAATTAACATTTTACACTGCCTGGGATTCAGAATTTTGGGCTGGGCCCATTCAAATTTGGACAAAAGGTCTAAGCTGAGGCTGTCCAAATTGACCCCTAATGATGGGCTACCTTTTTCTTGTGTAACCCATTAGCAATTATCATAAATGGCTGGTGCCTGATACTTCACTTTCCACCAACAATATAAAGTTGTTGTGTTTGGTACCATTACCTAAATGTTTAAGGCATCAATCCCTTTACGTTTCAAACTATCAACTATAGAAATTAATGAATGACCAGTGCCACATAACTTGCATTTTTAAAATAATAAAAAAAAAACATGCATTTTTAAGATATGCCTGCTTCAATTATAAATAACATCGAATAATTCTATTGATTAACCCAAAATATTTTAGGTAAAAGTGCCAAATACAACCAAAGTAACATGCTACCATGGCATAATGGAAACCGGATCTGCTCACAACTCGGCAGAATGAGGTGAGAACCTGTTTTGAGACCGGTTTGGTGAAGTCCACCAATTAAATGTAAGTGGGTGAAGCTAAGTTCATATTGGCTCGACCACCCAACCCCATTCGACCATGACATGTGAGAATATGACAGATGCAAAAATATACAAAGTTTATTTGTATTTATGGTGCTCACAGCCAATACAACTGTCCAGCGGAAGAGTTCTCTCTGACAAGGTTTCTTTTTTTCATCTCTTCTTTTTCTCACTTTTTTATTTGCACTGGTACAAATGCTTTGATAGTGCAAATAAGAAGAATGCAAATTCTAGTTTACGTTTGTTTCATCTCTTTTACTTTAGCTTGTTCGGGGCTATGTTTTCGCTCTATCTTTAATTACCACGAACAATCAAATCATTTGCACCGCTTCAAATAAAATTGCATTATATTACAAATAAGCCAGCCTATAGGGCAACAATTTGGATTACTTTATTTCATAATTTTAGAAGAGTGATTTTGGCTCCATTCTGATATACCCCATTTATGTGTATATAGCAAGAAAAAAAGGTGGGGAAATAGGCAATACATAAATTGGAATTGCTATACATAATTACATATAAATAGGGTGTATCAGAAAGTTCGGTTAACCCATGCCAAGATTCATAACCAGAGGGCCCCGATCCATAGGAATCCAAGGTTGGTGTAAGCTATGGAATTTCACAAGTAGAATTGTGCGTAGTTGGAGTAGTTATTTCAGTCATCCGAAGTCACATATGCAATGAACACAGCTAAATTCCCCAAAATGGTAAAGGAACATTTGGAGAAAAACAGAGGGTTTGGGAAAATCGTATGGAATATACAGAACGCATAAGGTGGACTGGCTAAGTATCCATCAACCTAAGGCTGTGTTTGGTTAGAAGGAAAAAGTAGGGAAAGGAAAGAAAATCATTATAAACCTTGTATAGGTTTCTTTATATTTCCCTTCTTTTTCCTACCTTGTAAAGGAAGGGAATAGAGGTGTTGGTCTTAAGCAGATCATACTTCACAATGTTGCATATTTGACCAACTAGCACGAAGAATTTTAGTCTGTTTAGGCTAACTGGTTAATAAAATCTTCAAGGCAAGCAGCAGCATATTATAAAAATGGATAAATTTTAATCCAAGAATATGAAGAATTTTTTTTCGGGCTGCATTTGATAATTTGCACTGTTTTAAATGTATAAAATGCAAAATGGCTGAGTATAAATTCTAGTTTATAGTTTTATCTCTTTTGCTTTAGATTTGACTGTCTTATTTGTTTATGAGAATTAAAATTAAGTGATATCATCTTTAAATGAAAGAATGGAGGTAGGCTATCTGTATAGGAGTAAGGTAGATGGTTTTGTCCCCACTTTATATGAGAGAATTGAGGTGAGAACTAGGAAGAAGGTGATGCAAAATTTGCATTAATTTTTGAGATGCAAAATTTATGCTGCCAATGAATACAAAAGAGATAAAAAGTATAAATTTTATATCAAATAAAATTATAAATGATAATTACAAACAAATAAAAGCAAAATTAAACCACATACAAATTTTACACCCGATCAATATTTGCACTACAACCAAATGAATTTGGAATCAGCATTAGCTGTGAGTAGGATTGTAGGAGAAAAACTATCGATTTATTGTAATAGTATCACCCTTACAAGGCACATAACAAGTCGAGGGTAAATGATATTAGGCTGCATTTGGCATGAAAGTACTTTTAGAGTATTAATTTTGATGAAATTTGTGATTCCAAGAGTCATTTTGAAGTTTGAATGTGTGAAAATTACTGGAAATAAAATCTTTCATGCATGCATGGGAACAAAACTTATTCCAAGATTTTTTTTTTCGAGTTAAATAATGAAGCATAAAAAATCTTTGGGTTGTCTCCAAATTTATTCTTTAAATGATAATCGTTGGAAGCAAATTTTGCCCAAACATCATATACTGAATTAAAAATGTTTGATTAAGGAATATCAATAAATATCACTTTCCTAATGTCAAATCAATTAAATGATGTTTGATATCATGATGTTTTTTGTTATTGCCCTTAATCATAATCAACTTTTGCCAAAAAGCATGTTTGATGGAGAGATGCATTGTGCGGTACATTTAAAAGTAACTTTGTCTTTTCCATTATGCAAGATAGATTTCTCATTTCCTCTCCACAAAATCGGTACTCAAACCGGGGTCACGGTTCTTGATACCTGGCATTGCAAGTTTTTATTTAAAAGGAATTTATGAATTTTTTCCTCAGTCATTTTTATTGATTTTCCGAACGTATTATCTCAATAAATTCTTATATTTGGTATGGTGTCCTGTGATAAATTCCTCTGTTCTTTATTTCATAAAAATTTATGAAATAAAGAATATAAAAATATTTCTAATGCACGGCGGTAAGATGGGTGTAAAAACAAATTTTGTGAAGATAAAATCCAGATTTTATCATCAGAATATCTCTTATCTTCACAGCCCTTGCAGCGTGCTTGAATCTTTTAGTTATGATGAAATGTTCTCCATGCACAGCTGTGATTTATCGAAAGGCCACGTACTTAGCTAGCTTCTTAATATATATATATATATATATATAAAATACAGAATATTAATTATATGGGTGCTTTTTGTCTCTTGTAAATAATAAATGCCAAACTCTTTATCAGAAGGCCTTTTTATTCTCTTAAGTTAAATTACAGCTGTGATGTCTTCCCCTTTGCAGCCCAAGCCCTTCAAATGGAGATTGGAGTCTACAATCTACATCTACCATCAAGGCATCAGCCAAAAACTGTTTTAACACATTCCCCCACATGACCCATATTGGGTCCCAGATCCCAATTCCATATGGCTGACTGACAATTGATCTTGGCTCTCTAAAAGTTTTTCATCAAACACAACTTATAAGACTCTGTGTAGGCCTGGCTCACTTATAAAAAGCCAGAAGCTAGCTGCTTAACTTTTAAGTTTTAACAGACGATCTCAACTTTTGAGATGAGAGTCATGACTCGTGAGACCGCAGAGCGCAGTTACGTGGACCAGCTACAGCTTGAGCTTCTGACAGCTCCTGTCACACTCACACTACAACCGGCCGGCCATAAATAAACCACCCTTACACCCTTCCCTAATTTTACTTCTGTCGGCAGCTTCTGTTCCTATTCTTACAACTGCCTAACCCTATCTCGCCTCCTCTCTTCTCTCTCTCTCTCTACCTCTTATTACTAATAGAGGATAAGCCAGCCAGTCGGCCACAGCCAACGATGAAATGATATCCATTATCGTTCATCACCTTGTTTTGATTTGACTTTTTCGCTAGACCGTACTCCTTTTGTTCTCTCGCATCCAGTAACTTCAAACTTATGGTCTTGTCATCCATTCAATAGATCAGATACCGTTGATTTGACACTATACACTACAGTCACTCACCATCTTCACCAGCTGATCAAATTGAGATGAGATCATTTCCAAAATCTGGACGGACCAAGATCACCCAATCATACCCTTCTCTACTCCCCCACCCCACATCGATTCATTAGGTGTTTAATGCAGCTCATGTAGAATAATATGATACATCGTGTATTGATAAAACATAAAACTCAAGTTTCCTCTGTTCTGAGTTCTGACTCTCACTCGCTCAGTATCTTATATTCTTATCCATCTGATCTCCGGTTCGGTCCAGTCTCCAGTGGGCTCGACAACTTATATCTACACGTGTTCAACTGAGTTCCCGTACGTAGAAAACGGAACCCACCTTCGGACCGACTGTGATTTGTAACTCCCATGTGACCGCCAGGAACCGATCAGCTTCAGTCCCTTCCTTCCTCGTCTGTCGTCTCCATCAATTTGTCGCCGCCAAATTTTTCTTTTTATTTGTGAGGACCAAAATCCGGATTCCAAGGTCCAAAAACCCAAACTCTCGAAGCGGGATCTCTCACTCATCTCTGGCCTACTTAGTACGGAGGATATCGTCTCGTTTACATCCACGTCCTTATGCCACGTAAACACTCGTCACCGGTGATGGAGATGTGAGAAAAGACAAAGACAGTACTGAAAATCGATTTGCTTCTCTGTTAATCCGGGTTTGTCAATTGACCGGTTTCTCCCTACCTCCGTAATGTAATTATCTGTGGAAGGCTGCAAAGGCAGACAGCCATTGATTTCAAAGATACCTGGAGATACAAACAAAACACTGCATACCATACCATCTGGACCCCGGACCGTCTCCGTCTACAATATACAAAGGGAGTGGTCCCATACGGCATGATACCCGAATAACTTGTCAGCTTTTTAGGCATCATGACTTTGACATTTTTTTTCTCAATAGTGAAAGTTTATGCTAGGGGAAATATATGGTACGGAAAAAAGAATTTTGATCAATCAAAATCTAAAAATTTTCGGAAATTATGTCTTTTCCGTTCATTTTACCAGTAAATGAGCGGGAAAATTGGTCTATGGAAAAGATATCAAAAATTTCATGCTATTTTATCAAAAATTGTAAGACCACAGATACTCCGGGTTTGGGAGGGAAAGCTATCAAAATTAATTACACAAAAATGTTTATTGAACAAACTTTTGAAAACCAAAAATGTTTAATTTATTCTGATCGAGCAACCAGCACTTGGCAAATCTATATATATATATATATATATATATATATATATATTTTGTGAATAAAAATGAAAAGAGAAATACTAGAACTCCTTTTAAGCCTAAAAAACGAAAGATTTATTATGTTATTTATAAGAAGATCAGAATATAATGCCATGTAACCTTCCTAGTGGCAGTTTTTGGAACTGTGTGTTTTTGTTTTGACTACATGCATTAAACGTCAAGAAAATGTTTCATTTTCTTGCGTTTCTAAAACATTTCCACTTTAGTTAACTTATGTGATGCACCATAAAATAGATTTTCGATATATTATATTAACATAAGGACATGTATCATGCATTTGTGCAAGTAAGAATAAAAGTGTAAAAACCTAATGGTTCATTTGGCTCACACTCATAATTATAACCAAATCAAAATTAAAATTGAAATCCTTTAGAATCAGAATCAAAATTAAAATGGTCTTTCCGTTTGGTTCAGACAGGAATCAGGTTGATAATTATATTAAGTTGAAATGAGATTTTATTCTTAAGGGAGACGAAGGGAATGATCATTCCCTAAAATGGGGAATTCCATTCTACCAAAAATGTGAATAGAAGTTTAATTCTGCTCAACCAAACAAACGGCGCCTATACTCTACGGGGCATTTAAAGAGTATTATAATAATAAAGTAGAGTTTAAGGGGTAATATAGTAATTCTAATACAAAAAAGTCGTTTCTCGAGGCGGGGTTTACTTCCCTCGAAAATGCCTACCGACATTTCGTCTGTACTCTATCTTGTTGGACTGCAGTTACTATGCAACACCCACCTTTTCTGCCATAGTGACAGAAGAAATCTGCCACGTCATCCATCTACACTCTTTGTCCTACGTGGCGATATCCACCTGCCACGCTGTGTCCTCTTCCTCTTCCTATAAATGCCCCGCTCTTGTTCTACTTTCTCTGCTCCATCAACCATCAGTTTTCTTTTATATATTTGCCTCTCTCTCTCTCTCTCTCTCTCTCTCTCTCTCTCTCTCACACACACACACACACACACATCATGAAAGAGAGTCGAAAGCGGCCGGAGCCTGACGATGCTCCCAGTCATCAGGTTGCCGAAAAACGATCAAGATCTCCGGAGATGTCTGACGACGAGGAGGACTCGTTGGATGGTGCTGCCATTGAAGAGGAGATGGTAGCAGAGGTGATGAAGTCGTTGGAGGAGGTCATAAGATGTCCTACTGGTTTCGACCCTCCAACCTCGACCTACATGACGATCAATGGTAATAAGGAGATCTGCGGAGCCTCATTTTCGGACTCGGCTTCAACTAGAATGGCGAGTGTTGATATTGGGGGCACCGGCATTCCGCGGGTCACGGAACCTGCCGAGGAGTTGTCCGGTTGGTCGATGAGCTTTTCGGGAATGGAGAGTGGGCAGTGGGCTCTGGAGGAAGAGAGCGAGTGTCGTTTTGCGGAAGTTGTGGAGGTTTGCAGTGACGGAGGCAACGGCTGTGATGGCGGGGAGAGTGATGATGAGTGGTTGGCTCGGATTCTCAGCTGCTCCCCTCTTGGGTTCGAGGAATAGAGAGAAGTCATGGGGTCTTTTGTAATTTGTAGGGTTCTGGATATTTGGTGAGAAGCTTGTTATTACTGTCCCTTCATAGATAGAGAACTCAGAGAAGGTAGATAATTGGTAGAGCTAGCTGTTTGTCTTTTATGGGGCCGTATAGTTTCTATTTAGTGAAAGTAAATATAAATGACACAGTGCCAATACAGTGATTTTATTTCTTTCTCCTAGGTACTCTTCCGGCCTCTGAAGCTTTTCTGTTTTCGCCCATTTTTGTTTTTCCTACTTTCTGTTAAAGAGAGACCTCTAGTCTTTATGTTCATAATGCCTGTTTTTTTGTTATAATAATACTCATAAACTTAAATTAGCAGAGGAGAGAGAGGGGGGGGGGGGATTGTGTTTTGTGCAAAGCAAAATGCTGGTCATGGTAGGTAAGCATGGCCTCGCTTGGGAAATCATTAATGGCGTGGCAGACTGGTTATATTTATATTTCACCAAAGAAAATATACCCTTCTTAATCCGTAAGTTTCTCGCCAAGCAGAATTAGAATTAGTTTTTCCTGTGTATTTGACTTCTGTCATCTTCACCAAAGGCCTGCAAGCTTTTTGCTTAATAGAGAAGCATGACCTCATTACACAGTTGTGTGAGTGAGTCATGCATGCGTCAAGAACTCTACTGTGTCATTGGAAGGTGGAAACTTAAGGATCGGTAAATAACACCCCTTTAGGCTCAAGAATCGGTAAATAATAAATGTTAGGGTAAATTATGATTTATTAACACAATATAGGGACGTTTTTAATGTGATTTTGATTCTAATTGAATAAGATAAACACTTTGTGATACGTAAGTGATATAAATGGTAAATAAATGCATCTACTCGGGTAAATAATTTATCAAATAGCAAACGGGTGTCAGTGGCAAATAACCCCTGAACTTTCACTTGCCACAAATACCCCCTTTCACTTTTTGACAAATAACATATACCCTTAGTTAAAATTCATTCTTTGAAAAAATTCTCATTCAGCTGGTTGGAATTATTTTTATCTTTAAACTACTCTTTTTATACTTATATATGTTTTATAATTTGATTAGTTTTCTAAGTATACTATTAAAACCCTCTTCACTAGTCCAATAAATTTTTATAGATTTCTGACTAGATTTAATATTCAAATGAAATAGCACAAGTTTCTTTCATATAGATATAAATTTGTCATTGACTACCTAATAGTATAAAGATGCACGGATTAGCTGAACACGATGGATGGGCTGTTCAGCAGGCTGTGGATCAATGATAATGTTTCACGCCCTGTCCAGTTGAGGGTAAATTTGTACTCTTGTTCTAGATTTACATCGATAATAAGATGTAAAAATACATTAATAAAAAAAAAGTAAGTTTGTATTTAAGTAGGCTTTTAATAAAGAAAAAACATATATTTTATTGGAATTCATGTTTGAACTATTTTACATTCTAAATATCATTTTCAAACGCATCCTAAATATCATTGTGCTCTTCGTTTTGGAGTAACATTTGTATTGATTCTATTTCACCATGGATCATGTTCTTAGGAGGCAGCTCCTTTCCTTTGGCAGCAGTATTCGTAATAGGTCTCACACCAACAATGCTTTTGACAGCTTTCTCTCTATTTGGGTATACCTCATTCTTCAGAGGGTTTTAACTCAAAGATGATCTTTCTATCACTTGAACCCAGGGAATGATGGTGGGATCAACATTTGGGAGGACAAATCCCTTGACTAGAACTATAACTATCGCTCTGAGAACGCAACTTTTTTTCTTATCAAAACAGGGGTGCATGTATAACGTATTTGCATCCCCACAAGCATTTGCTGCAGTAAATATTTCCATAACGACATTCTCTGAACAAGAAGCACTTCAAATCCTCTCCTCTGGTCCTTTATAAGTTGTCTGATTGGACCTTGACCAATACAGCATCAACTTAAGGCTCAGTTTGGATAGAGTACGAGTGTAAAACCTTACATGTTTAGTGTTATTTTGTATATATTTGTGCAGTATGCTCTTTCCAAACTGAGCCTAAAATGAGTTAGTTGGCACGATATCGACCAGTGGAGGATTAGGAACTGGGGTGTGTTGGGTTTGGGGGGGATCTAATTGATATCGTTAGAATTTAGAAACCATTTAACCTTTAAAAAAAAAAAACTTTTTAAGTTGTGTTTGGTATGAAAGAAAAGTAGGGAAACTTTTACATTATAAGGTTTGTAAAGTTATCTTTTCCTTCAAACCAAACATAGCCTTAGTGACGATGGAAGGTGTCATCACACTGCAATTCCATCACGATGTCTCTCAATTTAAATATCACATTAGCAATAACTAATCCTTTTTAACAGTACATTCTATTAATAAATAATCTTGAGGAAATAACTTGCTTCTACATTTTATAATTGATATTTTTTACTATCTATTAATTAATAGATTTTAAAGAATTTCCTTTATATATATATATATTACATATATAAAATGCCATGTTAGCATATATATATATATATATATATATATATATATATACGGGAGACTTTGCCCTATCTCCACCCCATCCCCAGTGGCGAGTCAGGTTTGGGGAGGAGCATCCATTTTCCATAGGAGATGGGGAATCCCTAAATTTTCCCTACCTTGAGGTAGTCACTTAAAATTAATCTAATTTTTGGATATTTTAACCCATCCCCAGTGGTGAGGCAGGTTTGGGGAGGAGTATCCATTTTCCGCCGGAGATGGGGAATCCCTAAATTTTCCCTACCTTGAGGAGGTAGTCACTTAAAATTAATCTAATTTTTGGATATTTTAAAAATAAATTATGAAAATTTAAAATATTTTAGAAATTGAATTATAACAATTTAGAAATACCTTATAAATGGAATTATGGGATACTAGGATTTTAAGAATTTGGAGAAAACTTAGAAAGATTTTAAAAACCAATATTAAACTTAAGAATTGGAGTTTAAGGATTTGTATATAAATCTCATCCCTAATTCAGGACAAAAACAATCTCCATCCCCACCCTGTAACTCGCCCTTTTCAGGGCGAAGGTGGGCTCCAATTTTAGGAGAAAAATTGCAATCCCAATTGATGAAGGACAATCTCCCCTTTAACTACATATTGACACATGGCCATATCAACGCTTTATGACACCTCATCACATGTGGTAGATCCTTGCTTAGGCAACAGTTTGGATCGTCATTAACAACTCATCCCATAAGGTCCAATAACCGCCAACCTTCAACCTAGAAAGAATCTGAGTATGCGCTTCTAACCTGGTCTTGGACTACCTCCGACATGAGAGACACTTCCAACCTCAATGAACCTCCAACTTACAGGACGAGCTCCCCTTTATCTCCGTCACCAGAGAAGGGCCGACCTGTAAGGCTGTAACATACGCAAACACGGGGCCACCTGGCGGTACTAGAACCCCACTTCCCTTCTTGATTAGGACATGCCCATGGATTGTGGATGTATCGCCCGAACGTTCTAGCTGCCATCAGCCGTGTGGACGTGCCCACTAAGACCGGCCGCCTAGTTCGCCCTCCATGGCACGTTTTGCTCGAGCCACAAGCCTTATATAAAGGTAAGTTGTACCAGAGACCATCTGTCACCAACACAGTCTGATTCCTGCACTTCCACTGATTTAAGCGTTGGAATTAGACCTGGCAACCCGACCCAACCCAATCCGAAAAAATAGGGTTAGGGTTTTATATTTAGCAATCCAAATGTGAAAATGACCTGATCCAATCCAAAAATGAGTCGTGTCGGGTTGGGCAATGGGTCAACCTGCCGACCCGATTGTCAAGTCTAATTGGGATTATTATGCATTGCTAGAAGTTTTCACTCTTTAATTTTTTCTATTTAGTCTTTACTTTTTATTGTTTACTCTTTAAATTGTTAAATGTTTAAGTTTTTATTTTATATTTGGAATTTTAAGTTTAATTCTTTTAATTTTGACATTTTTCATATATTTTTTTTAAAATTTTAAATTTCAATTATTTTTTGGAATGAGCCGAATTGACCCATGGGTCAACCCTAACCCGAACATTTAGGGTTAGGGCTTAGTGTTTTGGCAACCTGTCCCGAAATACATTGACCCAACCCGAACCCAACCCACCAAACCCAACTGCCAAGTCTAGTTGGAATCCATAGCCTAGGACATCCACTCAGGTCCTTCGGCTTCTTGTTTTGCAGTTTTTACTACTAGAGCCTACACCTGAGTTCGAGGTCACCCACTCTAGCAAGGATCAAAACTTTTGATCTTCGTCACCAAGTTTTGACCAAAATGTTTATTTTTTAAATTGTCTCCTCATATAAATGTCTATCTCAAATCCTTCTAATCTCTTTTATAAAATAAATTATTTTTCAAATTTTTCCCTCTTATCAATCACTCAAAAGTAAAGGCATAAAGCTGTAACTTTAAATTCTCTCTCTCTCTCTCTCTCTCTCTCTCTCTCTCTCTCTCTTTTATATATATAGCTTGTGTTGTTTTTTCTTCTATAGAAACTAGCCTTAATAGTAATTGTATGGGTATTTTGGACATTTTAATGCCTTTTATTAGAGAATTCTAACAGAAGAGGTCTACTTACAACTATAGCAAAAAATTGAGGGGAGGTGATTGCAATTACCAAATTTCAGAGGAAGTTTCATCAATTTATCCTTCATTTTATAAGGACATGTGCCATTTATGCAAGATATAAGGGTATCAAAAGGTTAGAAATGTGAAAAGAAAAGGCATTTTGGATAGATTTTGTGTTTTGTACTTTTGAAAGTGTTAAAGTATAAAATATATATTATATTTTTTTTGTCATTTTTACTTTAAAATATGTTTGGACAAAAATTTTTCAAAAGTATACTTACCATTAAAAACTCTAATAACGTTTAAGATTCATTTGTGATGTGTTGCTTTACCATTGGTTTAAGTTTCTTTTTTCTTATGGTTATGATAGATTTTGCCTTTATTTGATTGTATTTTCCACATTATTGAAATTGACTGTAGTATTTCGGAAGGTAAAAAAGGATTGGTTTTATTTTAATTGTAAATGGGGTCTCGAAAAGCAAATTTATCTTTTAAAAATTGGAAAAATAACGGTTCAGCCCAGGGTCAGAATTTGTAGGCCCAAAATACTGTTGGGGTAGATGTCAGCTCGAAATTGATGCCACGGGTAGGCGTTGGTGCATAGAGTGTGGGTTGTTAACATTTTGAATGTTTATATCTCTATAGTGGAAATTAGAAATATGCATTGAGCCTATCTGTACTTTTCCGTTAAAAAATTTCTACATTTTACCAATAAATGGAACTTGTAAAAAAAAAAAAAGACAAACGAATAAAAAGGACTTATAGTTGATAAGTGAAAATTTTGGGACCTAATATCAATAAAAATTATTTTTTTAATATAATTTCTAACATAGATTAATTTTTTTTTAAAATATATCAAAAATGACAAAAACACTGTTCTTCTTCCTTTTCAAAATTACTGAATGAATCTCTCTCAAGCATAAATCTCTAATTTTTTATTCGCCCTTGTAAAAAGAAATACTGAATATTTATAACCCTGTAAAAAGGACTAGTTTGCTCTTAGCACCATGACGGATGCAAATTTGGTTGATCTCTTTAATTTGGTTTCAGGTTATGCGTTGAAATCATTGGCTATTCTTTTGAGAACCAGTTCAAGTGACATTACGTCGAAGTCTACCTAGGTGGAGCGACCTAATAAAGCAACCACACAGTTATAACCCCTTCTTGAGGACGGCATGATGAGCTTCGCTCTTGAGGTACTTAGCCGAATTGCAGAACCGCTTGATGGTCACATCCCTAATGAGGTAGATGTCCTCGGGGTACCTGCTCCACTTCTCATCGAGCAAACGAATTCGTTCTTATGCCCCGAAAATCAAGACGGCGAGGTCCTGTATAAGGATGCAAACACTCGAACTCTTCCGACCTGAGAAGCAAATTGGACCGACCCTTATGACTACGAGCTCATCAAAAGTCATTATGGGCCAAAAGGAATGAACGATCTACTCCCTTTGCCAAGCTGCCCTCAACTCGGGAGTGGGGGGCAATTGATGAGGGCGGATTTGACCCTCTAGTCACATCGTGACACATGGCATCTTAGAACAACTGGATGACACATGGACTCCACCTAAGCGATGATTTGGAGTCCCAGATCGCGGTTCGTCTTCACTCCGACCTAGCGACTTCGACTAGAACTTAGGTCGGCTAGGAGCGCCTCGTCTAGGGCCGACCTTTAGCACCTCGCCACTAGCCGAAGTGACCTCAATGCAAGGAGCGACCTCCCTCGAGGGTGTGACGGCTTGACTGAGGTCCAAGTGGCGACATGCAAGAAGTGCTTGTCAACAAATTCGGTATGCATATCCTAACACTCCCACGTTTCTCGAAAGTTGGCCCATGTACCAAACATTTCGGAGGGGTGGTCAACGTTCATGGTGGTTACCTCTAGGGATCTCGGACCAGTTAGGCGACCTCCTGGAAATCTCGGATGCGGTGCATGAAGACCACACCAAACAATGCCTATATAAAGGCACCAACCCCAATGACACGAGGAGGATACACGATTAAGTACATTCTACCTCTCATACTTTCTGATTTTAGCTCGCAATCTATTACAAGAGTACTAACTTAAGCATCGAAGCGACATCGCCGAGTTAACCACCTTGAGTCCTCTGACACTATTTCCTTGCAGGTCTCTTCGAAGAGCTACCTAGCTCGGCACCCGAGCAACCTCCTAAATCAATCCTGTCAATTCAGCATTCAAGCTTTTATCCAGCAGAAATACTCCATCTCAACCTCTAAGTCATCAGACACTAGGAAGTAGTCAAAACAACAGGGTGCTGCCAAAAAACCCTTCATTATATATAATGTTATTTATATTTCATAAATATTATTATATTATTTATATTATATATACCAAAACATATTTAAAATATTATTTATAATTTAAAAACTATATTAAGTGGTAAGAAATTTTTAGAGACGGGGATGAGGTATTAATTTCAGAATCGGAATTAGTGAGGAAGATATGATCCCTTCCCCGAACCCACCTACTCCCATTCCTAGTGACGGGTGAGGTTCAATCCTTAGCATGGTTTAAAGTATTGATTCTCTCACTATGTATGAACATGCAAATCAGGTAGTTTATGTGCACATTCAAATTGCAAAGGGAATCAGGTCTTAGGCTAGATAAGCCCCTAAACAACCCAAAACCCCTTAATTTGAATATTTTTGTATCGGATATATGGTATTGATAGTTTAACCTTATTAATAGTTGCAAATTAAGATTTTTATTGAAGTGCAGTTGAAAATGAATATTATTGTATCAATGAAATCAATATTTAAATAATTGAACTATCCAATTTTTGTTGCGTATTTATGAAAGTTTTGTAATAAAAATAGTTTCATTTTTTTCTAGCTGTGATACATGATTTGTAATTGAATAACCAATTAAAGCTCTGTTTGAAAAGAGTATAAATACAAATATGCAATTCATGAAAAAGGATAACATTTATATTTACACTGAATATTATTTGTATTTGCACTCTTTCTCAAAGGAGACAAAATAAGAAAAAAACAACAACAGCAACAAATAAACCAACATCATAACATCTAAAACAAGATGAAAATAAAAGCAAAACTATAGGGTTCGATCGACATTTAAAATAACATTACCCAATATTGGCCCTAGCTATTTAAGGTCATGGGAGGGGCATACTGGGTACGATCATAACCTTTTAGCCAGGTAAAACAAAACAAAAAGTGAAAAAACCTTACCAAAATATCTCCATGTCCAAACCATTTTTGCTATAACAATGTGGCAGTGCAAGGCTAAAACAACCAAATCAAAACCTGTGATGTATGACTATGTGTATGGCCCACCTTATTTGAATTGTATGAGCCTTGGCAGGGTCACAGCAATACATCCAAGGCCATGAATTTGAGTTTTAACCCCTCTTAGTCTTGCTGTAGCAAAAGTGAACTTGTCTGTGCCTTATAGTCAGAAAAAATAAAGAAATAGATGTAGACATCTCGGATTCAGTGTAGGTTTGTCTCAACCTGAATCCAACAAAAGGTTGCCCCAAACTTTACCCTTTAACCCAACCCATTTCGTCCAATTTGCAAGACAAGTTGGTTTAGATAACCTTTTATCCTACACTACACTAGAATACTAGAATACTAGAATACTAGATGAATATGCAATCAAACGATGGCATAAGCTTTATGAAGCTCCATTTCATGTATAGTATCAACCGCACTGGAGGAGAAGTGCGGATTATTGATACAAGCCAGTCTCGGCTATAGAATGGTTTTTATTTAAATCGTAGCTGCCATTCCAGCAGTGTCCCCGCAGTTGATCAGGACAGACCAAACCAGACCAGACCAGGTGTCATGGTAGTGGAACCGGGCTGTGCTTGGCACTTGGCAGATAAAGTTATGAGTTGGGATCTCCTGTGCTCCATGATCTCGTACCGCACATCATCACACCATGAGACTGGGATCATGTTGTTGGAACGTCATTTGTTGGTAGGAGATCCGCACTCATAGGTTATTCTTTTGACAGGAATGAGTCGGATGACAGATAGACTATTTCAGAATCCAACACTATAGGGTACAATGATTGTTCTGCGCCATTCAGCATTTCTCACGTCAGCATGATGCGTGGGATCCACGTGCATGATACAGAATTTACGTGAATTCAGATTTAATTTGCTCTTCATAGAGTGTGCCTCTGCTTCTCACCAACCTTGCAGTGGCGGTAAATCTGTAATCGGAGTGGATGTGGATTTGAATCCTAATGATTTGGATTTAATCCATGCTATAAATTTTTTAAAATATCAGAAATATTGAAAATGTATTTATTTATTTACTTTTATATATAATAAATTAATATAAATATAATATATTAAATTTATTATATACATAAATTCACATATAACATAATATATAAAATATATTTTTATTATAATCGGATTCTGATTTTAATAAGATTGGATGGGTCAAATCTGAATCCAATCCGATTAGTAATCGGATATAGATTCTAACATCTGAATTCGATCCGATTATATATACATATTCTAAATCCGAGATAATCGGGTCGGGTCTCAATTTTTCAGGTACCATTGACAGCCCTAATTGGAAGTAAGGATGAATGGATCGGTAAAATCAATTTGGACTGATTAGGCGGACAAACAAGACATATTGGATTGGACCAATTTAGTCCAAAATATTTATTAGATTGGACTGGACCTTGTTTGTTTGTAAGAAATTAATATTGGATTGGACCATTCCAGTCCAAAATATTTATTAGATTGGATTGGACCTGGTCCATCCGTCATAAATTGGTATTGGATTGGGTTGAATTAAGCAAGTATCTGGTCCACTGACATAAGATAAGAATATAGGTGTCAAGGATTGGGTTTGGGTCGAAACCAATCTAGATTAAAACGAATTTGAATAAATTGGACAGTCCAAATATAAAATTGGACTGATCCAAAATGGTCCAAAATATTCACTGGATTGTATTGGACCTGGTCCATTTGTAATGGACTTACATTGGACTAGATCGGATTGGACCAAATCTAATCCAATTGGCATCCCTAATTGGAAGCATTTTTCATGAATGATAAAATCCAATATGGGAGATGTTCCCAATGCATAATTGAAAGTGCTGTGAGGTGGTGTATCTATCATGGTTGTATTACAAATAGAACTGTAGTGATACTTTTTGTAGCTAGAAATTCAATTCAATTTCATAGTAAAACTTGATACGATTATAAGTTTAAAACACTTACAATTCAAGAAAGGGTTTGACCATATATCGAAAATATATGATATCTGAAAAGCTCTTACCAATCAACTAGAATTATAAATGTGATAGTCAATTAGGAGTTATTTATCAAAATTCATGGGTGAGTTTTGATTGATCAAAATTTACCCTATCATAGATTTTCCCTAAAAAAAGAATAAAAAAATTAGGGATCGTATTTGGTTTGTGTATCATTTGATTTACGGACAGAATCAGCAATCAGGATGATCATGAATCGAAATGGGTCGAGCGGGGCCTGGCTTTGGGCCCATGATATTAAATGGGGCAACCTTCGAGATGTGTCTTTGCTCCCTAGAGTCAAAAGCTATTATCGAGGGAGACTCAAGTGTTGTCATCAATGGCCTCCGAGGAAGATAAGACCCCATGGAACATCAAAAATTCAAAACTTTTATTCAGGGATGCTATGAGAGCTTCATAAGAGGGATGCTGATATGCTGACAGTGTCATATGATCATATCTTCAAAGAAGCAAACTTTGTTGCTGATCGTCTTGCAAACCTTGTGCATTTTATTAGTGTTTTTGAATGTTAGCTTTTATTAGTGTTGATAGGTTAATTTTTTTATTTGTAACGATCTTCTGTTAGTGTTGATAGTCTGCTTTTATTTGTCTTTCATGCGTGATCATGCTACTCCATGTCATTCGTGTTTTTGAAGGACAACCCAATACTAGGATTGTCTATTCTTATATAAATGATGTAAAGCCTTTGGATTCGGGTTGAGCTTTTGTCAAAATTTGAATGGTTTTTTTTTTTTTGTCTGAAGCCCAATCCTGAAGGAGCGTAAAGTTAAATCCAATGGGCTTCTCATGTATATATATAATTTTAGACACTATATTTTATAATATTTCTGGTTCTAAAACTATTATCCATGGTTTCAAAACATGATTCACCGATGTAAGCATGACATGGCAGTTATATGGTGTGTCTCACGGAGGAAGATTAGCTGAACTTAGACAGTTGAGTTATGGGCTGTGGGATCAATAATAACACCCCACGCCAAAAAAATATAAATTGCCCACAGCCATTCAATCTCTCACTTCTCATTATTGGTGGTGTGGGGCAAATTATTATTGACCCCACAGCCAATAATATATCCATCACCACTCTCCTATCTCATGGGTCAAGCGGATCCAATTATCATGTGTTTGTCAAATGATGTGTCCAAAATAGGTAATGAAAATACATGTATAGATTAATCATACAATTAAGGCTCATATATTGTACATGGTTCAAAAATAAACCATGAGCAAAAATTGTCATTAAAATAAAAAGATATAATATAGTTGTGGAATCATATATGCCATTCATTTTCTTATAAACATGAATCGAAAACCATCTTAATCTTTAATAAGATTAATAAAAAGTAAAAACCCCCAGGGGAGGTTTTTTTTTTTTTTTTTGAAAAATGGATTTAGGGGCGGGGACAGGTTTTTGGATTTTACATACCCGTATAAGTGTGAATAAGATATTTTAAATTTTATGTGATACATACAAAGCCCACCCTCATCGCTACAGCTGATAACTAACTCTTCAAACACCCCACCGAATCCATGTTCTCTCACTGTATTTAACAAGTCACCCAAACTCTCCTTATAAATCCTTATCAAACCTGACACATATCTGCCTTATCTCTCCCTTCTGCTCGAGATACCAGCAGCAATGGTCGCAAGGAAACCAAGAATTGTGATCATTGGAGCTGGAATGGCCGGGCTTACAGCGGCTAACAAGCTCTACAAGGCCACAAGATTGGAAGAGCTCTTCGAGCTTTGCGTGGTCGAAGGTGGGACTAGAATAGGCGGAAGAATTGGCACCTCAGACTTTGGTGGTGACCGTATTGAAATGGGTGCAACATGGATTCATGGGATCGGTGGGAGTCCAATTCACCAAATTGCCCAAGAAATTCATGCCTTGGACTCCAAGCAGCCATGGGAATGCATGGATGGATTCCCTGATGAAGACCCAGTAACCATCGCCGAAGGCGGGTTGAGGATCGACTCACCTGTTGTCGAGCCCATTTCGAAGCTTTACAGGAAGATGATGGATTTCGCTCAAGGAAAGTTGACTGAAGCTAGTAAGAGCTATGATGAAGTTGATTATTACAGAATCGCAACTAAAGCCCTCGAAAATTGTAAGCGCCGTGGCTATTTCGGAGATCTCGGAGTGGGTTTTTTTCTACGCCAGGCACTTGATGTTTATTGGGCTCAGGCAGATGAACGAGAAGACGACAAATCGTCCGGTAACTGGAGCACAAAGTTGCTTCAGGAAGCCATCTATGCGATGAACGAGAACACCGAAAGGACTTACACTTCGGCCGGTGATCTGTTGAAACTCGACTTCAATGCAGAGAGTAAGTACCGTCAATTCCCGGGTGAAGAGGTAACCATTCCTAAAGGGTACCTGAGCATTATCGAATCGTTAGCTTCCGTCCTACCAGCTGGTGCCATCCAACTGGGTAGGAAAGTAAGGAAGATCGAATGGAAGCCACAAGGGCTTCGATCTTCAGAAGTGGAGAATAGTTGTGACAGTAGTAGGCCCGTGAAGCTCCACTTCGAAGATGGTTTGACCATGTTTGCTGATCATGTCATAGTTACAGTGTCCTTGGGGGTGCTGAAAACCGGAATCCAGGAAGGCTCAGGTTTGTTTGATCCTCCACTTCCCTCTTTCAAGACTGAAGCAATTTCTAGGCTCGGATTCGGTGTAGTCAACAAGTTGTTTCTTGAATTGGATCCAACCCATGATCAAGAAATTGAGACTTGTGAAAAACTTCCCTTCTTGCAAATGGTCTTCCACCGGTCTGATTCCGAGTTAAGGAACCGGAAGATCCCATGGTGGATGAGGAGGACAGCTTCTCTCTGTCCAATTTACAGAAACTCCAGTGTCCTACTTTCATGGTTTGCAGGGGAAGAAGCTCTGGAGCTTGAGTCTCTCAGAGATGATGAGATTATCAACGGGGTTACGAGGACAATCTCTAGCTTCTTATCCGATTCTCAGTCCGGAGGGCTAGTAAACCATCAAGGATGCAGCAATGGGAATGTGAATCCTGTCGAGAGCTCCCGAGCTCTTGGGAAAAAATCAAAACTCAGAAATGTTCTCAGGAGCCGATGGGGAACCGACCCTTTGTTCATGGGTTCTTATAGTTATGTAGCAGTCGGCTCGAGCGGCAATGATTTCGATTCCATGGCAGAGCCATTGCCGAAAAGCAGCGGCGGTTGCGTATACATTGCTTCTCCTCCACTTCAAATTCTATTTGCGGGTGAAGCAACACATAAAACCCATTATTCCACTACTCATGGAGCTTATTTGAGTGGCGTAAGGGAAGCCAATAGGCTTCTTCAACATTATCATTCTGGTGGGTTTTCAGAGGTTTAGCACCATTAATCATTCTGGGTTGAACACTTGAATGAAAGAAACTTCTTTTCCACTTGCTATTCTTTCACCTTATTTGCAAGTTGTTTTCTGTTTTGATCTTTTGATCTCCAAAACAAACCTGTTTGATATGAATGCTCATCGAAAGACAAAAAGAGAAATGAATAAGCTCATCAGCTTTGTATCAGTCTCTATTTAGTTGGGAATTGAGACATGTCAAAACGGAGAACTTGGACACATGGACTTGGCAATAGTTGGACACCACCTTAAAGTTTATTAGCTTAAGCCATTATGTTGTGATGGACTTGCACACAAGTTACACAACACACCAAACTTTACAATTCAATGACACCCCCCCAATGAATTGTGAACACACTAGTGCTTAGAAAAAAAAAACAAATAATGCGATGTGTTGAATTTAATTTTTTATCGATCAGCGATGTGTTGATAAAGTGTAGTGTGGTCATTTTTCACTAGTGCTGCGTTTGTTTTCCGTGTAAACCAAGTGTTTAACGCCGATGGATTTAAAATTAGTGAATCATTGGATTTTTTTTAAAGTGTGATAACCAATGTAAATAATACATATTTATCGATGTATCGTTTATATTGATTATCGGTGTAAAACTCAACTGATGGAGATATTTACGTCGAAACACTGAAAACAAATGCAAGAAAATATGGACCAGGATTGGAATTTTATACCAGTCCATATTTACATTGAAAATAAATGTGAATCAGCGGTGAATTTTTACATTGATTTACATTTACATCGCAAACAAACACAGCCTAGAGGTTGCTAAATTATACCTACCACGACTCATTCTACACCGAAAACAAATGTGAATCAGTGGTGAATTTTTACATTGATATGCATTTACACCACAAACAAACACAGCCTAGAGGTTGCTGAATTATTCCTACCACGACTCGTTCTATTATCTATGAGGGTGCAACTTGGGTGGGCTCAACCCAAGTCAGGACAGACTTAACCTGCAATTCTATGCGGATTAAGGTTGGATTTTTAGTCACTGGATCAGATTTGGATTCAAAAGTTCAGGTTTTTAATCTTTTGGGCTGGGCTCAGTTATTGTCCTTAGATAATTCAAACCCGGCCTGGCCTTATTCCAATCCAAGCCCAGCCCAATTATATGCATATATAGACACATATTTGAATTCGGGCTGTACTTGCGTTGGATAGTTTGGACTTGGCCAAACTCATAGTCTCAACTCTCGTCTTAGGATTGGGCTTGGGTTGAGCTAAAACCCGGCCCACCGACTTGCACCCCCTATTTATCTTATACTATATAAAACCAACGTCATAGAGGTTGAATCACATATGTATAATTTATTAAAACAAAATTTTCCAAATTTCCTTTCATTTAATACATGGTTTTCAAAACCGGATGGTTAGACTAGAAAAATCAGGAAATTTGATCGGTTCCGTTTTTTTTCTAAAATTGTGTTCTTTCTTTAAAATCATTGATTTTGATCAGTAAAACCGCTGAACTAGTCAATTGATCGTTCGAACCGTTTAAACAGTTTTGACCATTTTTTAATTTTTTTTTATTAAAACAGGCTGACCGTTCAGATTAAACGGTCAGACCGTTTGAACTGATAATCGAACCCTCACCGGTTTGGTTTTAAAAACCATAATTTAATGTGTATGGTTTAATGGACAGGATCCATTAAACGCGGCAGTTTCCATCACACGGGTCTTCCTAGCTCATAGCATATCCGATTGTGTTTGTTATTCTAACATCCAAGTATTGGAGTAGTGACCGGAGAGTAATGACAAACAAGACAGGGAGGACAGTCTATGGACCCACCTGCTATATCCGATCGGATTGTATGGGATCTTTCACATTTTACTTTTATGTCTTAAACGAAAGAGGCATAACAGTAAACAGATAGAGTGTAATTTGGTTGTTTCGATCTATTTTCTATAGACTTTCTTGGGAATGCTTGGGCAGGACCCATAAGAATGAAATATGTCCCATTCCCTTCGATGCAAAAGACATAAATTGCTACGCTGTTACCTGTTAGTAAGCAGAGAGAAAGAGTGGACTGTCCATGCACCCAAATTTAAGGAGATCCGTCCGGATCTGCTACACACTCATGTGGTATGTACACCTTTCTACATCTGCTTGTTAATTATCAACTACATCCAACGCTATATTCCAGTTAATTATGCCATCTGTCCCGACTCTCTCCTGCGAATCTTAAAAATCCAATATATTATATAATGTAGTGTTTTCAAACCGTCACTGATCCAGATGACTGGACCATTCGGCCTTGGAACCATCCAGACAGCCGCTTTCATTTTATCTTAAACTTGGTCTTTGGCCAAAAATTGTTTAACTGGTCAATGATCCATTGATCCAGGCAGTTGAACTATCGACTCAATTAACGGTTTTGGCTTTTTTTATTTTAATTATTATTATTTTTTAAGTTGAAACATGCATCCATTAAAACAGATACTTGCCCTATTTCTGTGCAAATCATAAAAGTTAAATGTATATCACATAATATCTAATTGTGACATGTGATATTGTAGTATCCATGGTTTAAAGTATCGATAAGATACGTCCCGTATTATATCGTATCTTTTGAAAAAGATATGTTTCTGGGTGTTTCGGATCCCTAACCTTTTTAATAATAAAAAACATCTTATAAACTTCCCAAAAAACCAAACTTTAGAGAAAAAAAAAGTGTGTATCAACCATTTCTAAGTACCAATACGATACGACCTAAATGCATATCGTATCGATACTTTGAACCTTGATAGTACCCGATCTTACACTAACAAGGTAAAAAAAGCCATTACCTAATGTCAACCGGTCCTAGTCATCTGGGATCTTTTGAAGGGTAGACAGAATATGGTCCGTGTTTTTTCTTTTTTTTTTTCTTTTTCACCAAGTGACTGCTTTAACCCACATTATCATAGAACTAAAATATCTCCAACCTGGTGCATAAATCTATACAAGATACAAGTAGCATTATGGGCTAAAGGAGATTTTTGATGTCTTACCTAATGAGTTCTGCAAACAATGTGAAGACTCTAGTTGTACTATCACTTCCAGAAGCTCTCTGGTAAACTTTGCGTTCTCATGAAGAAAGATTAGAAAACTTCTAATGCTTCTCATTTTTCTGCAATCTTCTTTTATTCAGTTAATGGAAACTACAGATAAGTTTATGCGTTTGAATTTCCTTCTCTTTGTCTTTTGCCTAAAAGATTTTAATGAATGGGACAAATGGGGCTCCCATGCAAGCCAAGGGTAGGCTTACTCGCTCTACAGTTCTTCCATGGTTTGCATTTCTTCATGATCTCCATTAATGTCAACTATGAACTAATTTCCTAGTATTGATGACTTTGGGAGGATGTTTTCCTTGACATAAATTCCATTGAAATGCCTTATTCCAACCTTCCAGGTGGCATGGTAATATAATACTTGAGGCTGTGTTTGGTTTGAAGGAAAAAGTAGGGAAAGGAAATGAAAGATAAGGAAACCTTTACAAAATTTGTATAAATTTTCCTACTTTTTCCCTTCCTTTCCCTACAAATCAAACAGAGCCTGATTGGTAAATCGTCTGCAATACATGAAGAGGAACATTAGTGATACTTGACTGTACTTTGTTTTATTCCCATGTACCAGATACAAATACACCACGCATCTCTAGCATTGTGTCAGTCAGTCCAAGTGGCAAGTGGGTTCCAGAAGCATGTTGTAAGATGCACGTGTACCCAAGGAAAAAAAAGAAAGAACAAAAACAGATGCACATTGAATCATTTATAAGTTTATCCATCATAAAATAGAGCCATTTCTAAATTAAACCTGCCAGCAGTAGTGAATGACGAATCTGTGGGGAGCTCTTTTATTATCATATCTTTTTAAATAATTTATATTTATTTACTTTATGGAAAAGAAAGTACTGTCTGGTCAAATCAAATAACTTATTCACTGGTACTCCATTATTGTCTCTTATTGCCTGTTCAATAATAGTAGTAGTAGCCTAGTAGGAATGCAGGGTGGATGAACTTTTGGGAAGTTATTTTGTTGTATACTTGTACTTGTTTTTGGATAAGATCAAGTGAAATGGAATATGGAGTCCTAATAACCCTAAATATGCCCTGTCATGAACCATTTTTGATTCACCACCTCTTTTTAACAACTTAATCAACTAGAGTCCCCCCTCAAAACACACATACACTTTTCCCCATATTTTACTGGCCAGTTAGATTTAATCCCCATCCCCAATCATTACTTCCCACATATGAAAAATGGGTGGTTAGTTATCACATTACACCCAAGTGCTCTTCTAATAATTAAGAATTATAACTTGCTAATGGTCCATTATCATCAAATCTCATAATTTCATTTCATCATCATTTAAACCATGTCCCAACTATACAGTATTGGTTACATGAATCATGGTCCCCATTCCATTCTATCAAGTGTCATACCCTAAATCATTTTTCACTGCCTCAACCCATATCCTTGTTAGTTATCACTCATCAGAAAATATGAGGGCATAAGAAATTAATTGAAAGAACTCTTAATGCATAGAAAGTCATGATGCAAGCATGATTGTTCATACTTTTACAAGGATGCTGGCCATTGTTTCTTACAAAACCCATGGTGCAAGCATGTCCTTTAAACAGGCTTTCAACAAGAAAAGACAATTGATTTCGATTTCACTTTGTTACAGAACGGATGAGTATCCAACATTTCCGATGAAGGAATAATCTCTAATGAATAGAGCTAAGGCAAATTTGGAAATCTGTGAATAAGAATCTGAACATCAGACCACTTGGGCTTTGTACTAGTTTCCACTTTCCAGCAGCCACTAAAGTGGCGATGATTGACACTCTCATGGTCCATGGACCAACCAAACTACCTTTTGCCCAAAGAACTTTAAAGCAATAGAATCAACCATAGTTCAACTCAAAACTTCTTATCATTTTCATTTAATCCTCATTGTCCATGATAACATAACCAGTAGAGAAGAATAGATGAAGTGGCACATCAAGTCAATGGTCAATCATGACTCCAAGTTAAAAAGGGTACACTAATGAACCCAGCAAATGAAAAGCCCAAAACTCGACAGGTTTCAGTCCTTAAAGTTAATTCTGCCTCTAGAATTGTTGGTGAAGTTAACACTGTCCAGATTTCTTTCAACATTATTTTACAACTCAACCATAAGAAACTAGGCGCCTTGCCGTTCACTTCTGTGGCTGTCATAACAGGTGACCTAAGTTCAGCCAATCAAAAAATGAATCTAAATTGTTAGCAAAAGAGGCCTAGTTTCTGGAAGCAACATATAATATTGGAATTGGAGTAGTGAGAGTGGCCTGCTTTCCTCCGAGGCTTAGTTTTCATGCATGTCAATAAGCAACAACCAAAATGGCGCCATTACAGTGGGAAAGTTGAAGAAATTAATTTAAGGCATAGATCCCATGAAAAAGCTATCCGAAGGAACACATGCATCCAAAAATTCCTACATCCGTGCAAAACTTTGGGTTTCAGATACATGTATTGATTAGGTTGAACAAGGATGAGTCGCAGTCGGCATACGTAGCCATTAGCTTGTACATGATCTCAGCCTTCCATTCCTTTGCCTGTATGTGGGAAAATGTGGTTGGTGAGATATGGACTTAGAAGAGAGAGAGAGAGAGAGAGAGAGAGAGAGAGAGAGAAAGCGAGAGAGATGGCAAAGAAAAGGAAAAAAACAAAGAAATACGGTTTATGTTCACCAATTACCGTCATTCACCTACCAAAACGAATCTTTCTTTTCCTGTGCTAGCAACTCCTCAAATGAGATGTCTGGAAATTCAGCATCTGTGCTTTCTACCAGCTGGTTTGAAGTAGCCTTCAGTTCCATGCGCTCTCCAATTTCAAGCATCTTTAGAAGAAGACAGTGAGAGAATTCAGAAGGATCAGTATCAAGGGAAACTTGGTTTTAACATGATGCAGTGGTACACTAAAATTTTCTGAGAGTTGAAAAGGAAGTGATCAGATTTTGTAAAACAATACCACTGGTTGCAATCTGGGGCTCTTAACTTACACAATGCAGACATTCAGAACAAGACCCATCATCACATACCAAAAATCAGTATATCAGATACCAGATGTTTCTAGACCATCTGATTCATACATCATTTTCAGAACTTTCAAAACATTCAAACGGCACTTTTTACCAATACATTTTTATAAGATTTTAAGCTGATTTTTGCCCCAGTATATCTTCAAGGTGGGAGATATTGAATGGTCAATCTTGATGGTCTTGACCCCAGATTGTTTACAAGTCCTCTGTTCCCAGACCCATGCTTTTTCCATTCAATAAACTCAATAGTAGAGTGGATAATAGTAATCTGTACAACCCACCTGTATCTGCACCCTAGAAACTGGTACAAGTCAGTAAACTAACAAACTGAATCAAGTGTGCTACAACATTTTTTATTGTTAAAAATTAAAAAATATTTATTCAAGAATAGAGAAGAAATTACAAGAACTATCAATCCCCCCCACCCTAAAATACATGCATAAAGAATCACATGGAAAAGGAGAAACGGAACCTAGCAGAACTAATGAAGAGAAAGTGCTGATATTTACAACTGATCCATAATATGAAAATACAACACATCCCTGCAGCCAACAATAAGCTAAAGAGTCAGCCATTATAATTGCAGACAAGAAAGAAGATGTTCAGATCGGATGTCATGTCAGAATCCCCTCTCAGCAATGATCACCATAATCCACCAATACTAGCCCCCATCCATCCAATAAATGTGCTCTTTCCTCTGGGTCCCCTTCTACCTTCACCCTTCGTACACTAAGGGAATGAAAGAACCTGAGCCATCCCCCTGACTCTAATCAAAATGACTAGCCCGCATAACTTGCTTGTATTTACACCCAATAAGCCAAGATATAGTCAATGAAGTTCAACCATCTTTATAACCTAGATACTGAACTCCAAGATCAACAACTCATGGATGGATCACCAAAAAAACATACAGAAAGCAGAAGTAATACCTTCTTATATGCTGGTGAGAGTTTAAGCTGCTGTTGGAGCCGATTATATACAAGTGCATCCTCCTCTAACCTCTTTTGTTCTGCTTCCAGTTTGTACATCTGCAGATATTAATATCTTAAATCCTCTTCCAGAAGTAACTAAAGAACGTATAAGAAATCACTGTCCACCTCATACTAGCATTATAGCAGCCAGATATAGCACTATACCAGCAGCATAACCAACCTGCTGACAGAGGCGGTCAAATGAAGACCTATCTGCTTTGAATAGTAGAGCCTTCGTTATTGTAAATTTCCTTTGGATGATCTCAGACCTGTGGAACCAGAAAGGAGGCTGGAACCTTTTAGATTTGCAGATAAGATAGATAGTGAAGAAAGACGAGTAGCAGCTTGAAGGAAGATCTGGAATGTATACTTGTGCTTTAATTCATTTCTAGCCTCAATCAAGCAATTTGCAAACTGACAAACCTGCATAAAAGGTAGCAGGCTAGTTTAATATCTGAGTTCAAACTTCAAAGATTAAATTTAATAGTTTGTAATGATATACTTGGGTCATGCATCCCATGGCAAATGAAATAAGAGCAGGTGAAAATACCATTTAACTTTTTAGCATTTTAGTACATGTTTTTACAGTACCTAAAATTTCAAGCAATCCCCAATTAAATCACAACCAAATCAGTACCTAAAATTACCTGTTTAATTGATGCTTATAATATAAATATCAATACTTAAACATGTTTTGTTTGCTCAGGCAACAAAGGAAACTGAACCACAATATTGAAAATTTTAAGGAGATCTAATTCAGTTGCCTAAGCAGGTACATACTAAATTAAAGACATAAACGAAATAACCTTAGTTCACTCAATAATGGTTTTAGGAATAAGGAGAGACAAACAGAGAAATAGATGCTATCCAAATTTCAAGAAATACATGTAAAACTTGAAATTGATTGCCTGCATGAGTTTAACTGCTTCAAGTCATTGGCAACTTAGATATAAACATTTCTAGCTTCCAGAACATCTCCAGCCAACACCTTCAACAATTGAACCACTGCAGAAATAGTATTTTAGCACAAAGAACCTAACCTACTAAAGTCTCCGATGAAAGACTTGTCAGCTGACACTGACTGAAAATACAAGGAAACCAAATCCCCTTTTAAAGAATTATAGGTAAAACAAAATCATAATCTGCATCTAGGTAACTATTGACATCATTTAACCATTTGATACAATGGATATTTCCTGCCTCCATCAGTAATCAATACATTCTACACAATTTTGAATTTTTGATTACCTATGACCTGGTTAATTGGGAAGTCCTCCGAAAAATACTAGAAAGACTGGGTTTTGGAGTTAGAAGGAGATCTTGGATTAAAGGATGCTTAAGTTCAGCTCATTACTCAATCCTAATCAATGGTGTAGCAAAGGACTTCTTCCCAGCTTGGAGAGGAATCAGGCAAGGTGACCCCCTATCCCCATTCCTATTTACCCTAGTGGCAGAAGTGTTAAGCAGAATGGTGGCAAAAGCCGATGGTCAATGCCTTATCAGAGGTTGAAGGGTAGGTATAAATCAGGTGATTGTTACCCATCTCAAATTTGCAGATGACACCATCTTTTTCTGTGAAGGAAACAATGAGGAAGTGGTGGAAAATCTGAGGGTGCTGCTGAATAGTTTTGTGGGAGTGACAGGGATGATGATAAATTGGACCAAAAGTGGAATTGTAGGGGGTCAATTTAGAGGAAGGAGAATCAATAACATTTGTTGAGATCTTGGGGTGTGAGATCAGAAGCTGGCCTATCAGTTACCTAGGTCTACCTTTAGGAGGAAACCCTAGGTTAGTGGGGTTTTGGAAACCAGTTTTAGGAAGTCAGCCTTGTGAAAGAGGAATTATATTTCTTTGGGTGGAAGAATAGAGCCACACTGGCAAGCCCCCCCACCCCCACCTATCTACTTTCAACCTTTAGAATCCCTTCTAGAGTAGCAAGGTGCTTAGAGAAGTATATGAGAGATTTCCTTCGGGACCCAGGAGAGGAAAGGAAGGACCATTTGATCAAGTGGGAGCAGGTTAGCAAACCTAACGAACAAGGAGGTTTAGGAATTGGGAGCATCCTGATAAGGAACACAACTCTACTAGGTAAGTGGCTTTGGAGGTTTCCCTTTGAGGCCCCGTTCACTTTTCGGTAAGTTACTTACTCGGGTAAATGCAATTATCTAGGTAAGTTTTTCCTAGGAAACACTTATCCAAGTAAGTGTATTTACCCATGTTCTTTTATTTCCCTAGAAAAGGTAATGACCATTTTAGCCATAAAAATCCATTATTAAAGGGGTGTTTTTGTCCCATTCAAGTGTTGGCAACTCTCCCCCCAAGTGGGAAAGTTATTTACCCACCTAGTAAGTGATACCCAGGAAAATAAACTTTCCCTGGTTCCCACATTAATCTGAAAAAAAAAAAGAACATGGGATTCTTGGTCAATGGAAATCAAAATCACATTGACCAACTTTCTCCCCTCTCAAAATCCAAAAAAAAAAGAATGCCCCCTAAGAGCAACAGACTATAGCACAAAGTGATTGAGAGAATTCATGGGGTGGATGGAAATGGCTGGGATGCAAAAGTTTCCCCTCTCAGTTCTTTGGCTTCTCCTTGGAAAGCAATTCACGAAATCTACCCTACTTTCCACAATTCCATCCGGTTCAATATGGGACAAGGTAATAAAATTCTGTTTTGGGAAGATTTGTGGGTAGGGGAAACCCCACTTAATCTCTTTGCACAATCAAACCTCAAGGGGGAGGTCATATCCATGTTGTGAACATTGTGTCCAAATGGTGTGAACTGGAACTTGGGCTTCAAAAGGGGACTAAGGGAAAATGAGTGTGAGCCTTTAATCCTATTGCTGGACCTTCTGGGGCAAATCCACTTGGACCCTTCGTTGGAAGATTCTAGAATCTGTGTAGGCTCTCCAGATGGTCTCTTTTCTTGTTCTTCTTTATTCAGAGTACTTGCTTGACCCACCCCACTAGGTGGGGATTTCCCTGTGAAAGAAACTTGGTGCAAGCCTATTCCCACGAAGATTCAAGCCTTCTACTAGGAAATATTCCTTGGTAAGGTAAGGTAAACACTTGTGATATGCTGCAGAGAAGAAGGCCATGCATTTGCCTTTCTCCTCATATGTGCTCTTTGTGTAAGGAAAGTGGTGAGACCCTATCTCATTAATGATATCCTTTTCTTTTGTGCTTCAAATTTGGAAATTCTTTTGTACTCTCTTTGGCTGCAAGTGGGATCCCCCTCGAGATGTGGCAGGATTCTTCAACTGTGACTTCTTGAGACAACGAAAGAAAAGAGGGATGGTAATGTGGAAAGCAACAAAGGCAGCAATTTGTTGGGTAGTATGGGAAAAGAGGAATAATAGGATTTTCTTGGAAAAAAGCAGAACAGTAGAGGAAGTGATTGATAGCATCAAGGTGAAAGTAGCTCATTGGATAAAATCCTCGGATAGCTTTCAAGTCTTCTCAATACAGGCATTCTAAGAACTTGGTCTTAAGTAGTATAATCATCGAGAGTAAGAGATAAAGTAAGGCTGGAGTGGAAACCACTAGAAGGCAATAAAGTGAAACTGAATTTTGATGGGAGCTCCTTTGGAAATCCAGACCTTTCAGGTGTAGAAGGAGTATTCAAAAATTCTAAAAGGAGGATATTGGGTATGTTCTCAAGACTGATTGGCACCGGATACTCACTGAAGGCCGAACTTTTGGCATTATTACAAGGTTTAAAGCTAGCCAAACAGTTAAAGTGAGGTGGAAGGGGACTCTCAAGTAGTAATTTCCTGGGCAGCAAACAGCAGCCATACCTCGTGGACGTACAAACATGTGATTAGGGAAGTGGAGAAGATTGCAAAGGAGGTTGGGGCTGAATTTAAATGGGTCCGAAGGAGTGCAAATGGGCTAGCTGATTGTTTAGCAAAACAGGGGGGCATTGAGACAACAATTATTTTGGGCTGCACTGTAATGAGGGATAGAATAGAGTGATTTAAGGGATCAACAGTCCCATCACCAAGTTGTATAAACTGTTTACAACCTGAAATTTAAATAAAATACATGTTTACTGATAAAAAAATGAGGAACTTAGAATTCAAGGGGAAATTTGACTTCCTCTATTAAATTGTTTATATTTTATAGAGCAAGACGAAGAACCAATTTACACCCTTTGAAAGCTAAAGAAGTCTAGTACAAACCACTGGGTAGTGCTCTGCATTTCATAACAGTATGTTTATTAATAATCCCCTCCCCTCTCTTTTCATCAACAGGTTTGACACTTTTCACCTTCCATTTCTATGCATTTGGCTACAATCCATCTTAAAAGTAAAATCTTAACTTTATCAAACATCAAGGTTTTATGCTGTTTAAACTTTAAAGATAAAATAATATACTCTGTGAATTGTAGATGAGATAAAATCACCCACTCCCTCCTTGCTTATTAGTTCAGAAAATTTAATGAGAAAGAAATTTGGTCCTCATTCCAGGTACTTAAATTGATGGTATCACTAGACACCAAGAAAGTAGGGGTAGAGGGAAACTCCAAGGTGGTTGTTAGATGGTTCAATGAAGGTGCAGAGGGACCTTGGGCCTTCTATCACCACAGATGAAGCTAGAATTCTAGATCTAGAACAAATATCTTATGGACACTTCTGAATGTACTCTATGGTGTTAACACTTCTAAAATATGTAAAATGGTATGTTATAACCTTTAAGAAATCATTCTATTAAAAATCTGTACAATTTAGAAATTTGATCATATTTAGCAATATATAAATCTTGAGAAATGACACTTAGCGTCAAAACTACATATAAACACATGATATAAGCATATTATATGAGATATTGTATTCATATCTGCGTCCAAGTTTAAATGAAGAGTCATATCTCCATTCCTCATATCCCTATATGGGCATCATAGTATCGGACAACTCTATGCCTGATAATTTGGCCTGATACCTCTTTATTGAAGTGTAGAAAGAGAGAAACAGATGCAAATGTTTTTATTGTAATTACTAATCTTTATTAAGAGTGAATATGTACAAGAAGCCAAGAATCACCAAAAATAGATTGGGTTATATCACCTATTCCTCTACTACACACATCAGTTATGCAATCACAAATTACAATTGACCCAAAAAAAAAAATCATCCTATTTATTTCACCCCTTGTTTGGACAAAGCATCATAAAGAAGAAAAAGATGCATATTTGAAGATAAATATCATGTAAAAGGGAAGTTGGTTGCTGATATTTGCCAAATGATTGCAGATTGGGTTCTTGCTCACCAACAGTTTAAAGATTTCAAGGAGAGGCTTTGGCTTTCCTTGAGTTTAAACAATGAGGGATGAATTGTAACTGCTTTTTTCTGGGTAAGTTAATGAAGGATTTCATTCCTAAGGGAAAGATTCCCTCAAAAATTACAAAGGAATAACAGAATGAGTAGGGGATAAAACAAATCAGAACTCACTAATCGCTATGGAACAAAAGACGGACCAAAAATGATGATTATCTCATCCCACTTCAAAGAAGTTTAAATTGAACCATTCAAATTACCTTAAGATCAGAGTCTGCAAGATAATAGTTCTTTCTACTTTCCCAATAATAGCCTTCAGTGAAAGGTACATGGACTTAAAAGTCCTCTAGTAATCAAGATTTTATGTGCTCTTATTTTAATTCTTTTCTGTCATTTGGTGAAATCTCACAACCAATAGATTGTATCTTCTTTTTTATTTAATGAAATTTTTTTTACTTTTTCTATAGAAAATAAATACTACTATGAACAAGTAAAAATTTAGAAACCAAAAATACTAATTTCCATAACATGCATGTTATTCTTATTTTTGCCATACCTCTCCCAAACGCTTGATCTAATCTCCTTGTCTAACTAATTTAGTACGATATCTAACAGTACCAAAACTATGGTAATTGAATACCTATTAGCATAAAAAGAGTAGCAAAAAGATGCATCAATATCAAAACTAACCTAATAGAAATTTACTGTTATTCAAAATAAAAGCTCAAGCTATCATGTGCTTAAACTTTCTATAAATAGATATTGGGTAAAAAAATTACACAAAAACCACTATTGGGAATCCTAAAACAGAGATAACTCCCTTAGTAACTTCTTCCTCATCAAGGCAATTGTCCCTGTATGCTAGCATTGATCAAATGTGAGTAAGATGGAAAAACCCACTTCTTAACTTCTTCCTGTTGAGATTTATTTATAGTTTTCCTGGTTTTCTGACTTGTCAGGAAACTCATCCATATCAAACAGGAATATTGTTTCTTGATCACTCCCACAAAGTTCCATCTCATCATGTTATCCTCGGGTCCTAGTCAAGTACAGAACACTCAATGTGGAAAAGCTACTGCAAATGTGCTATGCTCTGTCAAATTAACTTCAAAATTTTAATTCACAAAAATTTTGTGGTAGATCATTAATATAACTAAAATAAGAGCAAAAACTATAAAGGTCAAGAACCACCACAAGCATCATAACTAACTTTGTTTGCTAAGGAAAAAAATGAATCAAAAACCAAAACCAAGGGTGATGGCTGAATGGCTTAAAGAGGGAGATGGCAACAATGTTTTTTTTTACAAAACTGCAAGAAACGAAAATAATCTGATACTTAAATTAGTTTAGATGAAGTATGGTTGAACACTTCAAGAGAAATTGTGCTCTTAAGTAATTCCAAAGGTGCCATCAAGAAGAACCATAGAAGCTTTCAACAGCACATTTCTTTTCCCCAAGGTGCTTCGTAACATATGAAACCCCAATTAACCCCCACCCCAAAACACACATATAAGGTAGAGTGCTAAGATTTTTCTTTTCAATTGTTATCAGTCCCATCAGTATTATTTTACTAGCAAACAAATTAATTCCATGAAAAAACTATGACCATGTGTACCAGAAATTCTTCAGTCATCCTCTGTGTACAGTAGGACCCTAATGAAAGTCCAAAGCAGCGTTTTCCATCTTTTGGGAGACTAAGAAAAAAGGATCCTCTATCTCTTTCTTATTCACTGTAGTGAAAAGGGTTCCACTTACAGATCATCAATGGCATAACCTTTAAACTAGTAGAAGTAAAAGGAATATTACCTGCCTAAAAAGCATCTTAAGATGCTTTTAAGTTGATGCTGGTTGCTGAATGTTAACTTGGGTAAGACTGTCTTGTTGGTGAGTTTAACGAGTGTAGGAAACAAGGAGCTTTGCTGACTTGCATGTGAGGTTGATAACTGGCTCCCCAGGTGAAATCATGAAAGAGAGAAATTATATCTTGGTTGGGGCTAGTATCCCACTGGTTAAAGCAACTCTAGCCAATCTACAAGTCTACTATCTTTGTCCATTTAATTTAGAGGTTTACAGACACCGATGATTTTTTTTTTTTTTTGTTTGGAAGCAAACTCCCAAGAAAGAAGACCTGTAAAATGGTAGAAAATAGACACATAAAGGGAAATAGCTTGAACAATGGAAATTTAAGAGAAACAAGACTCCCTTAGGAAAATAGCTTTTGGAGATTCTCATATGATCCAATTACTTGTCATCAGTTGTTGTAGGAAATATGTTATGGCTCCAAATGATTGGGGTCTAAAACATTGTAAAGAATGATTCCATTGCCTTTGATGATCTATTAGAAGCCAGCTTCCATTTGGCCCTTTTATATGAATATGATATGGATGTTGGGATCACATTAAATCCTGGAAAAATCTTCTATTTAGGTCACTCCTTAGTTTCATCTTTGTACATTCCTCCTCATCTCTTTAGTACTTTTTAGTACTTTTAGTTACAAAGACAGTTTTCTTTTGGATTTCCTATTTCTTTCTAATGATCCCTTTGCTTTCCCTCCCTCATTGAAATTCCATTTCTTTGGAAATCAATGCTTGAAAATTCATAATCATATCATGAAGCATAGAAAATTGAACTGAATCATATATAAATAGTAAGATTATTTCTGGTTTTTCAAAAATTTACCAAAAGTTAAAAATATGCCCTAAAACTTTAAATATATAGAAAATGATTTTAAACCCATTTCAAATCCAGATCCACCATATTAGTAATTAATACAACAAAGTGTCAAAGCCTACCAGTCATACAGTGAAAGCAGTATAAGCATAAGATGATACAATCAAATTTGACATTAAATTCAATTGACCCATACTGGATTCCTCTTTAATTTACATATATGGGAAATTAAAGTCAAAAGGCTTTTTAAGTAGGTTTCAGATAACCCAAATAAGTCTTAGTCTAGTAAGGGTCTTAAAACAAAGGCCTTAGAAAAGTTTAAAAAAGAATTGACAAAGTATAACACTAGATTTCGTACAACTTAATTTGCATGAATGGGATAACTTGCAAGATTCAAATGAAAAATCATTCAAATTTTTTAAAAAAAGAAAGATTATATTATAAGATCCAAATTGGATCAACTATAAAAAAAAAAATCCAAATTGGATCCCTTGGAATTCATAACTAAAGTAACTGGATTGTATCATAAATTGTAAGATTTTGACAACTATGTCAGAAACATTAGAATGTGGAAACTGATGAATAACCTCCCCCTTATACTTAACCATATCTTCATATCCTTGTCTACCCTGACTCTAGAATGTAGTCTTCCCCCAATAATAAGTCCTATAAAAGTATCTTAATCATGATTTGTCACAGATTGATTTATAGTGCTCTGCTCCATCAAAGCAAATGATTTTTTGGGGCCACCATGTTAAAGAAGATTATGCTTTGATTAGCTTCAAATTAGATTATTAGAGTCCATGTCCCATCAACCTCACATAAATATGCCCTTAAGATTGACTAGAGTCAGCTAACATGTGTACATTCATAGCCTAGCAGTTATGGACCTACTTTCTGATCCTATTT
This sequence comes from Nelumbo lutea, assembly GCF_056320005.1. NCBI lineage: Eukaryota > Viridiplantae > Streptophyta > Magnoliopsida > Proteales > Nelumbonaceae > Nelumbo > Nelumbo lutea. Next base: position 4,756,727 of record NC_142689.1, read on the forward strand.
AAAGTTGGGGATCATGCAAGAAGTTGGGTAAATAGTTCCTAAAGGAAAAAGAAAGATTTTATAAAGTGCAAATGATGGCAAGAGGAACATTTGGGAATATCAAAATAAAAGAACTCTCAAAAAAGAAAAAAAATGCCTAGATGGAGTTACTGAGAATATTGCTCGCTGGGTTTCCTTGTGGATCTCAATCCCCTACATCATTCTAGAGAAAAAAAAAATCCAATGGGCATCAATTAGAAATATTATTGGATCTAGTGGATCCTTCCAACAATGAATGTAAAGAGAAGCTAAACATTGATGATGGTTGCTCCCTTAATAACCCAGGATCCTCTACTAGTGGAGTTAGAAGGGATGATTTGGGAGATCAAACTATGCTACCCTAAGGGCCATCATATTAGTGCTGGTGGCTCCTTTAATTCATAAGCACTCAATCTCTTTGAAGGTCTTACTACTTTGAAGAACAACATTCCCAGCCTGTAATCATGAAAGGGCACTCCAAGAGAACAAATGAACATAGTTTTCTTGAGTTCTTCACTTGTATACAACTTGCATGCCCTTTCTTCTTATTTTTATATTGAATATGGTAAGCATTACCAATCCAAAAAAAAAAAAAAAAAAAGAGAGCATTTACAATGTTCTTTATCCACGTTATCTGCAAGGAACTCAAGCTGGTTTAAGTATGCTTAAAAGGTTATGCAAGATAAATGAATATGGCCATTGGGAGTGAACCACATAATAAAAAAAAAAGACTACATAATACCTTCAATTAAAATGATAGAAGAGGGAACCTTAGAAAAAGTGGGATTTAAAGAAAGTCTTTGTTCATGATGCAGATATCATAAACCACATAATTAAATCCTTTAATTCATTATATGATTTCTGAACATGGACACAAAGGTTAAGACTTTGGCGTGGATACAGGGTGTTCACCTAGGTAAACCCCAAAATCCTTAATCAAGAAAACAAATACATATGTGTATGTGGGGTAGGGTACAAAACTTGTGTTTGACACATTTCAAGTTGAAACTGACATAAGGTAGCCTATCTGCAATGGCCAATCATAAAAATAGATAGTCTTTGTAAAATCCATTGCACCAAAAGTGTAGATGCTGCCATCCACTCCACCCATCATACATCCATCTATAGAAGATAAGATTAAGGAATAAAGACCAAGATATTTTGATAATTGCTCAAGTGAGATGAACCAGTCTCAAAATGTCACTCCAAACGATGAAGGTCAAAAACATTGGGAAATATCCCAATATACCGAATAACTCATATTGTCCTCTTGAAGCCCTAGATTAGACAAAACATACTTACCAAAGCCCAGGTATGGATTGCACTAGGAAGGAAATGTACTATCAAGTAAGAAACTCCAGAGCTATATCTTTAGAAGAGAACTCAAGGCAGACCTTTTGGAGCATGCAATACCCACCAAGGCTGCATTCTCCCCTTAGACAACCATACTTGAAGATGTGGGGTCCGTTGGTTATAAGAGTCTTTTTCAAGTTTAAAAAAATAAAGGCTTGAGATTCCTTTCTTTCCAAGTAAACCGACAAAATAGCAAATAATAACCAACTAACCATTCCCCAAGACTCAAAGAGAGCAACCAACAATAAAGAAGAGCTTCACAAAACAGTGGACCACTCCATGCAGCATGAAAAATAGGAAGCAATAGAAATACCAGGAGAAAAAAGGAAAAGATGATTCATCCATTCCCCCTACAGCAGTGAGATCTCACTCAAGTGCTATCCATATCATCATCATTTTAGCAGATAACACAATAACCTTTCAAAGATGAAACCTTCTTGGTTTGGCGCTCAGAAAGACGAAAGCACCTGTGGTTGTGAGGATAAAAAGGAAAACATGGAAAGGAGGTTCACATGCTCTTAGCATTTATACTTTCCATATTGATGCTCAAAGACGTTTTACTCTTCCATGTTTTTCTCTTTGGTTATAAATATTAGAATGAAATTGATAAATCTTAGCACCAAGTCACAAAGATGTTGGTTAAGTGCCCATGGTTAGGAATATTTCATGTCTACGTCAAGAGAAGCTTCAATTACATGCCCCAGAACAAGAACTATGGCTGATGGATAATCCTGCTTATATGCATTTTATCGCACAGAGTAGCTGTTCTTAGACTCAAAACCGTTTTCTAATGTTTGTCAACACGAGATTTCACCACTACACCAAGCAATGTCCCCTACTATAAATACTACAACAATAAAATCTATAATCATCAGAGAAAGAGGGGATAGGTGGAGGTTTCTGGTAAAATCCTGAAAATGTAAATATGATGATCTGAGAATTATTTCACTTAAAGACAAAAAGAATACCTACCATCTTAGAGATCACAGAAGATCCTAAAAACATTGTATAACATTATATATCTTCAAAATGTAAGTCAGGACAAGCATGATAGATATTCACTCTTCGAAAAGAATAGAATCTTCTATTGATTTAAATGAGAAAGGTTTACTACGATGACGATGATGATGAGCTTCACTGGTAACTGTATTTCCCTAAAAGAAGATGATTAAACCAAAATTTCTTTCTTTTCCACCATTAGTTATTTTCTTGCTGCCTCGTTGGCGTGGGTAAGAGCAAGTACAAAGTTAACACATATTGAAATTTTAACAAAATATATATATATAGTTATAAATATTTACCAAATCTGCATGACTAACAAAGGAAGGGGAACCAATGGAAAATTTTATATCACCAATAATCAAAATGAAATTCTTCAAAAGGACCCTGTATCGGTGAAGAAAGTTTGACCTGAGCCAACGTTAAGGCCTTCGAGTCGTTAGATTTCACAAGTTGATCATATTGCTGCTTGATCTTCCTCTGTGTCACACTGGACGAAGATGTGAATGGATACAAGCAGTCAAAACCATGCTTGTCATGCATTAAGGGTACCTGGCTCTCAAGGCACTCATCCTCGCCACTGTCCTCCGCTCGGAAATTTTGCTGCTGCTTCTTCTTGGCCCTCTTCTTCTTCTTCTTTTTATCGCTTTGGTCACCACTTTTGCCACAATCCTTGTCAATAGGATCGCCACCCTCCTTACCCAACTCTGACCCATCAGAAAGCAACCTATCCGGTGCCTTCCCACCATTGCCGACGGTCAGATGAGAAGGGATGGAAGAAACTAGAGAGGCCCATTTGGAAGGACTGGAGGTGAGAATCTCTACAATCAGTGGATGGTTCTGATGGGTCTCACTTTGCTGCTGGGCTTTATTTATATCGTTAGAGAGAAGACATCTGTAGATGGAGAGCGAATTTGGGGATGAATTTTCATCCTTATTCTCTGTTCTCTTCAATCTCTTATGCATGACGATGAACAGAAAGCAAAGAGAGAGGAAACAAAGAACGAAGAACTGAATATAGAACATGGGTTGGTGTAGTTGTTGACGATATTCCACGAGAGACGAAGAACTGAAGAAAATGGATGACAAAGTGGACGTTGCTATGGCCATTGAAACGCGTCATCACATGGAAAAGATATCCAGTAGGTAATAATAACAAAGAAAACGAAGAGACAATCAGACAAAGAGAGCAATTCAAGAATTCACGACCCCTCTTCTCCTGTTCTCCGAAGAATTGATGTACATATATAATAATCGGATGAAGCAAGTATTTTCTTTTCCCTCCACCCCTGAATCCTTACGCTGTACGAGTTAAAGCTCCCCGAGATGGAACAGGAATGCTAATATCACAGATACGGTGCATTTTTTAATTGTACTAGCCGATAGAAGCGTTACACGTAGTAGTTAATAAACCGGAGACCAAAGGAACCGGTTGAATTTTATATATTTTTTTAATTTCTTCCTCTCAAAAGCCACTCCTCCGTCTCCACGGTACCACGGTTCATTTTTGTAACTCTGAACTACAACGGTGAAGCTAGCAAAAGCGAAACCCTGAAAATGGAAGGATTCCGCTTGCCTGGTCTACATGCATAGTGTTCCCGTGGAGAACACATACTAACTTTGTACAGCACCACTTTTGAGTTTGAATACGTGCAAAGAACACAGTGGAGAACAAATTCTTTAGGCTTTGAAGTTTGAACCAAATCCAACTTCAACGTGGGCTCATTATATGGGCTAATGGACCCATCGTTCATTATGTCACGGACTTTTGACCCTTACTGATCCTTAAACTCCATCGTATAATGTAGACCATTGATGAGGCAGGGAAAAGAGGAATCTTTATAGATAAATAGAGGAAAAAGAAGTGTAGTGTAAAATAGAATAGGTAGGGTGGTCAAATTGCTTGCTCACCAGAACAATACCTCTCCAACCTTTGGATCGGAATAAGTGCCTTTGTTGATTCCACTTCGAGGATCGGGATCCACCAATTAAGATTGATGTTTTGGATAATAATTTTCATATCCAATTGTTATATATTTAAAACCATCTAAATCTACAAATTAATTGTTATATAAAATAAAAGAAGCGTGTAGTTTGCAACTTTGCATCATTCAATTCTTTTGGGCCCACTTTCTCCGAAAAAAAATATTCGTTTGGGCCCATACACAATAAATTTTCAGAAAAGCCCAAGTGGTCAAGTATCTATCACAGTCATTTAATAATGTCCTTTTCTGGGCCCAAGAGATATGCTATCTTTAGACTCAGGTATTTTTATGTGTTTACATACAAATCCAATCAACCACTGTTATCACTTGCACAGTTGCCCTAAACCAACTCATCAATTCCTTTTTTTTTATATATATTGAGATGAAAAGATGATTCATCAAAATAAAAAGAAACAATATCCAAGAAGATAAACATAGAACCTGCAAAAGTAAATAATACACTAAAAGACGAATTTGGATTTGGTGGTGCAAATACAAATGTGCGTATCTGACACACTAAAAGACATGTTAAACGCCTCCCTTAGGCCGTCAGAGACGAATCTCCTCACAGATTGCGCGTCATACCAACATCATAATGCGTTATGTTATAATTCATAAGAGATGCTTCCAATGCACGATGGGATGGGATTGAGCTATCTGAGGTCAGCTTTATGATGAAGAAAGATAGAGCAAATCCCGATTCAAGGGAAGGATCCAAGCCACGTCTATAGGGAATTTTTCATTTTAGTATCTTGAAGTTTAGAAGTACTGTTTAAGTTAGTATATTAAATTTTCAAATACATTAATGCAGTATTCAAACTTTCAAAAAGTGTTAAATTGGTCCTTGAACTTTTGGGTAGTGTCAAGTTAGTACCCAAGCTTTGACATGTGTCCCTTTCGTTGCACTCGATAATACATTTGAATTCAAATTCAATTCATGCTTTTGAAAATCCAATGGATCCTTATCAGGTATGCCCTTACCAATCTAATCTGATCCCTTTGCAACTCTACTTCTCCTTTTGTAAAGGTGGATGTCACCTCATTTAACATTCAAAGTTTTTCAATAAAACAAGAGGCGTGGCTGAATCATCCACTATGGTAATTTCTTAAACTACCCATAAGGTTTAAAAGTTGACTAATTATACCTCTACTACTGTTTCAGTGTTGTCTTAAAGTATTCTACAATTGACTAGCTCTACCCTTGCTGTTATGTTAATATTCCGTCAAATTCGTACACACAACACCACATTTAAGAGAATTCATCATAACTTTTTATGAAATATAAAACCCACATTCACTTTTTATGAAATCTCTTAAATTGATCATAACTTTTCAAAACGTTCAAAACTCACTATGTCAACAAGATTTTATTTTCTAAAACTCACCATCCACAAACACGGTTAAAGTTCATTGACCCAAGTTGTCCACATCAACCTAAATGCAAGTTTCTTGACTAAACTGCCCCTGAATGGTGAGTTTTAGATGTTTTGAAAATATATGGTGAGTTTCATAAAAAGTGATGGTGGATTTTAGAGAGAGAGAGAAAGTTGTTCTTGAACTTGCAATCAATCGAACAACCCTCTGCAATTCAAAGTAACGTGATTGAGTTACAACAATAGAGACTAGGAAAGAAGACGATGGAGAGAGAGAGAGAGAGGAGGAAATAATTACAGCGAAGTAGATGATACAGCTGGGTTTTATACATCTCTCGTGACCCTGCTCTTAGAAAATCAGATCTTGTTACTAGTTTATACAATTGGGTTTTATACAACCGTATAAAACCGCTAGGTTTATACAACCGGGTTTATACCCTTCTCTCGGAAAATCAGATCTTGTTACAGTTGGGTTTTATACATTTCTCGTGACCCTGCTCTTGGAAAATCAGAGGTGTTCTCATTCCTTAGCACTTCGCTCTGCGGCTTGCCGCTTTCTCCTTGTCCTAACGAAGCAGTGCCGTCGACAAGCGGAGGTAGCAACTCCAACAACAGTAACAGTGGTGAGAAGTTGTTTGGAGGAGCTATTGCAAGAATCGCAATCGGGTCGGTGGTGGCTTTCCTCTTGATTCTTCTGATTTTGTTCCTTCTCTGTGGAAGTCAATCTCAAATCTTTACGTTCTTAGATGATGGGAAAAGCAACAGATAATGGTGGATGAAGTAGCGGCCAATGCTTTCTCACTGCTAAGGTTTTGGGTATGAGAAAAAGGAAATGGAGGACCAAGATGATGAAAAGAAAGCTCATTTTTCTCTACATTCCAAAAAAGGGAAATTTACACAAAAACAAAATTCCAAAATGCATAATAGAACTCAACATCTGAACCAATCTTTTTTGGTTTTCGCCATTTTATTAACCCCAAAGCCTCCCATATCCTCTCCCCAATAAAACTCACAAATCTCCTTACCGAACCTATCTGCTTCTTCACTTTCGCCTGTCTCACCACTACAAACCTCCAACTTTTCTAGATTATCCAACTCCTCTCTTCCCGAAATCTCTTCAGGGCACTTCCCATCATTCGACCCCTCATTGAACACTCTTCTTTTTCTCTTATTTGTTCTTTGTGTTCGTCTTTTGCATCAATTATCTCGTGAATCAATTGACGATTAGGTGAAGAGTCCAAGCAAACCTAATAGCTTGAATAGCACCCGAAGCAGTTGCAATGAAATGAAGTAGGGTGGTCTTAGGAAAGACTCTTGTGGTACTTGTTGGAAAATAGGGTTATTACAACTTTGGAGGAGAAGCTTTGAGATGCATACGAAGACACTGTACTTAGAATGTTATTTGCCCCCACTCAGTTTTACCGAATTTGTTATTGGGTTACAGATAAATCCGTTATCAAGATATAACAAAGCTTTGGGCTACAATCTACAAACAACAAAGTTGAAAAATCTCTGAAGAAATCTTCTATGAGACTATAGCATACCGGACTGAGAAAGAGAGAGAAAGTGGATTTAAAAAATGTGTATTTTTTGAAGTCTCATTCATGCTCCTTAAATAGTTTATGAAGAGATGTGAAGAAAATGTAGGTACTGGTTCAAAAAAGGCAACTTGAACATTGTAACTATTTAAAAAGTGGTTAACAGTTAATGATTCTTAACTTTGAATTATGTCTCTTGATCACACTCGATCAGATCGTGATCGTTGATCTAATCAACGGTGATCAATGATCAGCATCGCACCAAAACCAAAGTCGACATTCGTGAGCCATGCAAAATGCGAGCAAAATGCACCTCATTATGCCATACACATGCGTGCACAATATCAAACTCCCATATTATCTTCTATTATTTCTAAATAGTGTAAATCATCTACTATTAAAATACTACAAATAAATCTTATAATTTTTTAATGTGGTACAAGTTCAAAATCGAGTTTTATAAGAAAAAAACTAATTTTTCAATCAAATGTACAATACAATTTCTCATGTAATTGATGAATCAAACTCATTAAATTTATGAGATTAAAATTCAATAATTATTTCTGATTTGAATATCGGAAAAGCTTCCCAAACTGTCGGAACAAAAGGTAAGATAAGCCAAGAATTCCCAATCTTCTGGTGACAGCGCCAGGGTGAGCTTCGTAATCATCGCACGAAGGAAAGCAAACCGGTTCAAGACAACAATGGGTGACGGTGACGGGGAGAGAGGGAGAAGAATTATGGGAGCAAATTTGGGATATTGTAAAATGGGTCAAACATAATAAAGGGTAAAATAATAAATTAGCGATGTGATAATAGTGGGTTTTGGACAATTACCCTTTTTTTAAACCCAATTTTACACTTCACTATCTTTCTCTCTCCTCCGTCATTATCTCCCTTGTTTCGTCACCGACGCTGCAGCAACCGACTTTTTCACCTCCGTCCCCTTTCTCTCTCCCCCCGTTCTCCTTTCCCTTCAATACTGTTTGTTCTTATGGTTCTTTGGCCACCCGATGAAGATTGTGACTGCTAGAACGATAATCAAGGGGATGGAGAGAGGGAGAGAGAGAAGGTGGAATCCGCGTACACTGATGAAGGGCGAGGGCGACCTGTACATAGCCCATGCCTAACACCTCTCTTCACCGCCATTACTATAAATAGTCGCGCAAACCTCCCGCAGTCTACACTTCTTCAAAGAGCAAAGATTCTTATTTGAGACTTCTCCTCTCTTTATATTAGTACTCTTATCACACAATTCAGTACTCCTTCCTTTGACGATGGTGCAAGTGAACCTCTCCAAGGCAACCATGCTCTTCATGGTGGCGATACAGTCAGTGGCAACCGCTATTAAGGAGGATTATTAGCTCTACCCTGAGCACCATACTGTCCGTTTATGTTCAGGAATCGGGAATTGATTGAACCAGGGAGGTCAACCTGCTACTGGAGAAGATTTGAATGTTAAATCGACTGAACCAGGGAACCGGGAGTGTGCAGTTCCTAACCTCCTTCTAACAGCAAGGACAACCAACGAATTACAATGGGAGTTTGGGGAAGAAAGCACGCTTGTCTGGACGCAAACTTTATCTTTGGACGATGACGGTTTGGAGATAGCACTAATAGGTTGGTGTGGAGAGCAATATCCGTTGTTCGAAATCCAAGAGGAACTCGATCTCGTAATGTGGATGCTCTTGCTGATTCAGATCAACCGATGACAGTAACAGAGGGTAGGGAGTTTAGTGAATGGTTGGGGGAGGTCAAAACGATAAAAGATTAAGTCTCAGCGGCAGTCGCGATGGTCTCCTCGATGGCCTCAACAATCTCAGTGACAACCGCTACTATGCCCTTCCAGGGTAATAGCGAGATGGCGCCATCCCCGGCTCCTTCCATGGTCTCAGGGTCACCCTTTGCTCTACCCACTCTGCTCCTCCTGCAAGAAGCACCATCATTTCACCAAAAGAGAAACGGTTTCGGATTTCAGCGGGATGCGTGTCCATGATGCTCTCTTTCACTGAAGAAACAACCGGCCATCCAAATTTAGATTTGTATGAAGTAACAATTTTTTCCTTCTTGGCATCAGCTCTGGTTCGACAATCATTACGCTCTTTTTTTCCAGTGTCAAAATTTGTTATTTAAAACCAACTCAGCTATTCCAACTGTTATTAATTATATATCAAAGGATTAATTTAACTAAAGTGACAAAATAGCAGATTTTCAACAACCCATCAAACGACAGGTTTTAAAAATGGGAAATAATATACTCTCCAGCATATGCCACGTACTCATGCATTGCCCTTTCGCAAGAGCTCTATGGTTTTGGAGACCTAGCAAAAAGTTGAGTCAACCCATGAGCCCAAACTTGGCTTGAAAAAACAATGTTAGGGTGTTATATTCAGCTACATGAATTTAAGAATGGGCCAACCCGAACCAGGGAAAAAAAAGTAAGGTTAGGGCCTCTTATTTAGCTACTCAAAAAAAAAAAAGGATTGGGTTGGGTTGGGTCACGGGTCAACTTATTGACTCGATTGTTAGTCTAATTGGAATTATTTATGCATTGTTAGAAGTTTTTCATTGTTTAATTTTTACCATTTAGTCTTTACTCTTTGAAATGTTAATTCCTTTAATTTTGTTATTTTTCATGTATTTTTTCTTTATTTTTTAAATTTTAGTTTTTTTGGATGACCCAAATTGACCCATGAGTCAACCCTAACCCGGACATTTAGGGTAAGGGTCTAGCATTTGACAACCCAACCTAAAATTCAGCTTGCCCTAAAAGTGTCTTGACCCAACTCGAACCTGACCCACCCAACCCAATTGCTAGGTATAAATCTCCATTCTCTTTAGCACCAAAGGCTATTTAACACTAGTATATGAAAGAATGATTAGCAAAATGCCTTTCAATCCCCTTGGAAAAAAACATTTAGGGTTAGGGTCTAGTATTTGACAACCCAACCTAAAATTCAACTTGCCCTAAAAGTGTCTTGATCCAAACCGAACCCGATCCACCCAACCTAATTGCTTGGTCTAAATCTCCACTCTCTTTAGCACCAGATGGTATTTAACACCAGTATATGAAATAATGATTAGCAAAATGCCTTACAATCCCCTTGGAAAGGTCTGGATTAGAAACCTAGCAATAACATGCCGGGAAAATTGGAAAGGCAAGGAACAATCTGGGCTTTCAAAATAAAGATGACTCCTCCATGCATGTAGCTTAAATCTATTCGAGGTGGATGTAAGAGCCAATGGGTGCTACATCTACAAGTGAAAATACATATTCAGCCTTACAAGTAACATGCCAATATCTATTATTTTCTGCCATTTATTCCCTTCCTCCAAAAGGATGGATCAGAGTCAAATGTGATGCAACGTTTTCAAAATCAATCAAAGGTGAATTCGAGCCGAGCTGAATACTTGGTTCACTAAAACAATGTTAGGCTCGAGCTCAAGCTCAATTTTGAGCTAGAGACTTGAGTTCGAATAAGGCTTGGCTCAAAAGCTCTCAAGTTCGAGCTCAACTACGAGTCAAGCTTCCTATAAAAAATAAAAGTTATACATATAAATTTATTTTTTTTATTTTACATGCAAAATTTAAGAATTATAAACAAAATTATTATCATACATACATTTACATATATATATATATATATATATAGGCCCGAACTTAATTCAAACTTAATTTAAACCGAACCGAATTTATCTTTTCATGAGCTGAGCTCAAATAAATCATGAAATGTTCGATTCGTTTTCCACCCATTCCATTTATTAATCAGGAGAATTGGGTCTGCTTTTGGGACAAGCTGTATTAATTCCATATTGCAAAACCAATACCCATTCCATTTATTAATCAGGAGAATTGGGTCTGATCCGTCTAGACCCAATCTAATCATAGTTGAGATCTATAATGACCTATGATAATACCAAAAGAATTTTAAAATTTCATGATATAACATAATAAAAATAATTGTGCTGCTAAAACAAATAATTTTAACCAATATTTTCTTTGGACATAAAAATATATAAAATTATAAGAAAACCAACAAACCTTTACATATTATTAGATGTATAATTGGTTTGGTTTTGAATCAATTCGGAGAAAAAAAAAGTCACGGTCCAATTATTAATGGGGACAAAATCACAAAACCAAAACCGATATAATCTGTGGGTGTGGCCAGTGGGCTCCTTAGAGGTTCATTTATTTCCCGGCTTGTGACCCTAACACTAAACATCCATTTGATTCACAATCATTGACTTCCCATCAATCAGAATCAAATCGAAATGATCTATTTCTTCATCTGATTGGTTTAAGACTTGAATCGAAATTGGTTGGAATCGATTTTCATTCTCAAAAGGAGGGGAGGAAATGATCATTCCCTTAAACAGGGAATATCATCCCACCAGAAATTGGAATCAGAATTCAGAATGGACTCCATTCCAAATCGGATTACAGACCCTTATTTCCTTGAACCAAACGGACCCTTATTCTTTCTCAGTAATCGGATTTGATGCGCACAATCTCTCTCTCTCTCTCAACAGTTTTACCCGGGTGAAGGAAGTTCGCTTTACACGGCTTCGAATATTGGTTTTGGCGGGTAATCAACTCGGCTGATCGAATGATCGCGTGAGTGTGACCTCTATCCGAGCCTCGTTGGTTTCGTTCTTCTCCGGTTCATTTTGCGATGAACAGATTACCCGAAATAACCGATATTTTGACGAAGCTCGCTTTACACCTACAAAGCGAACTTCCTTCACCCGGTGACGAAGAAGTTTGTGATCCCGCCATTTCGTCGTTGAATCAATCTCTCAACTTAAATGAAGTGTCTAGGGTTAGGGTTTTGGATACTGCCCTCTCTTTGATGTGCTTCAAGGCACCCAAGGTCAGTCCTTGTTGTTGCATTTTTTTCCCAATACAAACTGGTTCATCATCGTCAGCAAGTCCTCTCTCTCTCTCTCTCTCTCTCTCTCTCTCTCTCTCTCTCTCTCTCTAAACATATATACTTATTCTACAGGTATTCGGTTCAGAAATTGAATACATGGTGAACACGGTTGTGACTGTTCTATCTTCAACGATATCTTGCAAGGTGTTGCGTTTTCAGAAAGAGGAGTTTCTGCAGGTGGGAAGCTCGATTTCCAGTTGCGAATGTTCTGAATTGGTTCGTGTGTGCGTGGATGTGCTTGATAGATTGGAAGGACATGGTAGGTTTAGCAGGGTCTCTGTCCTTGCAATTTCTATTAGGGGTGATATGATATTTTGATCTGTATATACCTTTGGAATTCTAGAATGAAAGTCAAACTTGTGCATTTGAAGCATAAGCTATACGACAATGGCATTTGCATTGGTGCATTATTACTACATAATTACCACAAGGTCTTTCTTTCAGTGCATTATCTAGTACATGGTTTGACCTTATTGGTCATGATGTTTTTTTGCGTGTTCTTTATAACATATTTGTCTTCTGACATTATTTTATTTATTTTTCTTTTTTTCTTTTTTAACCATGATTGGATTTGTGTGAATAACTAAGTTCCTTTTTATCCACCTTGCTTCCTAGTAGATTTTTGATATTGTACGGTCCAAGTTATATTTGAATTCTATATCCATTTATCCAACATATTTGGAACAGCAGTGACTAAACAGTTATCAAAAAGCAACAATTTCACATGTAGGACCCTGATAAGGGCCGCAATGGGCAAACTTTACTTCTTTAAATGGGTATGCATTGGCATTGAAGGTCATTAAGTGTGCAGTATTGTGTTTCTTTGGTTGTTCACGTGGATTCATTTCATGCTGAAAGGGCGTCAACAGTTCCACGTCAATGTTTGTCTGTCATCAAAGTTGCTGTTGCTGCTAAATATGAGGCCGAGGGCAACAAGGTGATTTTGATAGTGTTTGAGACTGATAGGTCCAATCTGTAAATAGGAGAAGAGCATACGTCAGAGGCCCTGGGTGTTATCCCAGGTGTGGATACTCCAACGCTCAAGTTAGCCGAGTGCTTAAAGAAGGGTCGGACCAGGCAAGAGACGAGAGCTTAGATCTTAGTCCTTAATAGCCAAGAATGGTTCCCTTTTATTTTCTTACCTTGAGGTGAGTGCCCCCTTTTATAGCTAACCTTGCCTTAGGAGTGGTTGGAAGTAGTTGGTGATGTGTGGCCAGGATTTGATCTGGCCGATGCCACATGGCACGATTTGAGGCCCGCCAAGCATCCCTACATCAGTTGCATTGTCTTTCTTTGCTAGTAACATAAAGAAAGAGGAACCGACACTTTTTTACTGAAAACCCTCAACTATAGAAATATTGGATTGGAAGGGGACCTCAAAAGTGGTGAAAAGGTGGCATAAGGAGGAGTTGATTCCTTGGCAATACAGGGACACCATGAAGGAGATTAAAGAGCTTAAAAAGGAGAGAGTTATCAATGTAAAATGTGTTCAAAGAGCAGTTAATGGGATGGCTGATGAATTGACAAAACAAGGTGTAAATTAAGATCAATTATTTGGAGCCAGGTGGAAAATCAGGTTGTAGCAGATACTATACAGTAATATTTTATGAGGTGGCCTCCTTGGCTACCTAATCTTTGGGATGCTTGACATCGTTGTTAATATTATAATTCTCTTCATTAATAAATTTCAGTTATCTATAGATAAAAATATCATATAGGAAGTTTTAGCTAGAAAAGCATCATTCTTCATTGTTCCTTAATATTCTTTCCTTTTCTGATTTTCTCCTTACTCAAATTTTGCATTCTAGAAAATGTTAGTACTTTATTGCCCTTTCTATTCTCGTATAGAGAATATTGACCAGCTTTGTATAGCAGATTAACCTTTTCTTTTTTACTTTGTCTTTTATTTTTATTTAATTATTAATTTGTTGGTAAATTTAGCTTTGATGCTTGAATGCTTAATGGTCTTTTGCAGTGATTCAGTGTGTTGACTATATCTTTTAACAAATGCAGCATCACTTTTCCATTTGCTGTTTAGTGCTATTTTAAGAGTGGCATCATCATCATCTTGTTATCAAACTCTTTTCCCCTTAAATTGGATTCTTAATGTAAAATCAAGTTTTAAAAGAAACTTACTCATTTCAAAGCTACACCGGCTTTTACAAGAGGAGATCACATTCAACAACCAGGGAATGCCATTGAGGTATGTCAATATGACTTGTATACCATTTATTGTGAATAGGTAACAATCATGAACTGCTGTCTTTTTCTTTTGATAGTGATGAAGTACTGTCTTTTTTCTATTTCTATATTTCAGAATATCACCCTGATATTTTTTGCCCTTTTAATGACTTCTATATGTCCATTAAGTGTGGCAAATATGCGAAAGCTTAGATTGGTGAGTGGTAAAACTAGGAAGGACAAGGTTAGAAATGAAGTCATACAAAGGAGCCTAGGAGTAGCTCCAATAGGTGATAAAATGAGAGAAAGTAGATTGAGATGGTTTGGTCACATCCATAGAAAGCCATCTACAGCACCCGTTAGAAAAAGTGATCTATTATAAGTTGAAGGGGATAGAAAAGATAGGGGCAGACTGAAAAGGACTTGGGTGGAAGTAATAAGAAATGATTTAAGCGCTCTTAATTTAACAATGGGCATGGCACTGAATAGAACTGAATGGCAAAACAGGATTTAACTGATCCCATAAAGATGGGATAAGGCTTTGATGATGTTAATATGCTCATTAATGCTAGTGATGTAATAATTCCTTAAAATTTTTGGTTTCTGTCCTTGCTGGAGAGGATTAGAGATCAGCCAGTGTCTTACATGCTAGGGCATGCTGTGGCAGCTGGAAAGGTGCTGGTTCCTAGGGCGGTTGATCATTGATGGTGGGAATGGAATTAATGCCATTACAAGGAAAGCTGTTGTGAGGCTATTATTAAAGGAAAACCACCCCACTGGCAGTGTTGCTACATGGGTTGGAGACCAACAATTGAGTAACAAGAAGATGTTTAGTGACCCTCAAGATAGAGAGTTTTATAGAGGAGCTGTGTTGTGATGTTCTACTATGACTATGATCTACATTCTCCTTGAATGACTCTGGTTGTATGATATGTTAGTTATCTATGATTCCTGTAATATTACTATAGTTTCATCCTGGCTCCATGGAGTTTGTTTTGAAATTGATGAAACAGAAGAATGACATGCATACACCTTGAACAAGTGCCGTATCAGCAGGATTGGGAGGGACCTGCAAATGATTGTTGCCATTTTATTTAATATGATATATGTTCTTTTCTAATTGTTACTTGGTTATTTCTGGAATTGATCTCTTCACAGGTTGCATTTGTGGTATCTTGATCCGCTAACTTTAAAGCATGATATTTCAAGAATTTTGCAAGAAACTGCACAAAGACCTTTCATTTGTTTGAAAAAAGAATTGCATGAGAGGATAAATTGGCGTTCTCTAATTATATGCTTGGTCCTTTCTCCAACAATGTTTATTGAGACAAGGGGTCTCTTGCATAAGTGGTTTCTGTTGACGTAAGTTCCCTACTTCTTTCACCATTCAATGGCTTTTAAGCTGTTTGTTTTATATTAATCTTGAAAGGGTGGAAGTGGAAGTTTTTCAGTGCTGTCTGCTTGGCTGACCTTAACTGTCTACCCAAAACCAATAGAAAATTTGATGTTTATCCAATGCTTGTAGTTGCATGTTCCGGAACAACAACCCAAAGAAAGTCCATCTAGCTACAGTTGTTTGTTTCATAAGATTCTGCATGTGTCCTACTTCTCTGGCATTTTTATCCACTTGAGATCTGCAATATAACCTTGTGCCTATTATGCAACAAGAGGCATCTAATAAATGTTTTGAAGTCTGCCATTCTGAACGCAATTTGGGCTGGACTCAATTTGAACCTGACTATTCCAAATCATCCTTAGATAGTGTTGGGCTTGGGTTGAGGTCTCGAGCAGACCAAGCCAAACTAAATCTGGAAATATATGGTATTTTAACAGTATATTAAATCATGTGCAAATAGATGCATAGACTAGGCAGTAAGAGCATTCAGTTAATTTTTTTGATTGCTCAAGAAAGATTTTATTTTTTTTGATCAGCAAAGGAAATTTTATTAAATTAGAACAGAAAGAACATTCAGTTAATTGCAAGAGGACGGGGATGTTAGCTAAATTGTCATTTCCTTCATTTTAATTTTTCTTCTTAGTTGCACAAATCTTATACTGCCTAATCTGATTTGGTTTAAATCCTAGATGCTCACCACATGTTGTCAGAGCATGTTTGACTGTTCACTTATTACTTTCTTAGGGTTGACCTTTCAAATGATCCCTCCCAAGACTCCAGATAGCTGGGATCAAAATTGGGTAATGGGCCATTACTGTGATTTACAAATTGTTACATATCAAACTTCTTGAACTGTACTATTTAATATTTGTAATTAATTTATATGCCATGTAAAAATTCAATCAACCAGATGTTTGGATCCCACTTTATAATTAAGAGCTCTTCTTCCAATTTTCTATTGAGTGATGAAAAGAGGTGGGGGTGTATGATGGGAATTACAGAGAAACAAGTACAAAAAACATAATAAACCAGACACCAGCCCCAGAATGACTAAGTTTACATGACAAGTCAGAGCAGGATATCAGCACTTGATAGCCAGCATTATTCTTTCATCTTCTTGGAGGATTCATGCTTGAATTTTCCTCATATTGGAAGAGGGAGCCTTCTAGGCTAGAGCATTCATCATAGGCTTGAAAAAAGGGAACTTGGTCCCAGACTAGAATCTCCTTCACTAATATGGACAGCTAGAAGTCAGTCCAGACTTCTTAGGTGTTAACCAGCAGAAGCTTATTTGAAATCTGATGAAAGTTCATATTATTTGGAACTGGATTTGTGGATATCTTCCCACGAGTTGTATTACTCCTCTATATTGGGGAGGTTGTTCTATTGTTTTTGTGTATAATTAACCATCATTTTATTAATATCATAATATGTAAGCAAATGTACAAAGATATCATACATCTCTTTTTGGTAATAAATAAAAAAGAAAATTAATTAAGAGAAAAAACGATGAGTACAGGAGAGGTAACAAGATTTCACCCACGGACAAGCAAAAACAAAAAAAATCCCACCATCCCCTCCCCCTTCTACACAATCCAAAGCCCAAACAAGAAAAAGTGAAAACAATCCAACACCAAATACAGATAAATCCTAATGAAAAATTTACATGCCTAAGAACCCTCCATCAAACCCTTTCTACCCTAAATAAGCACCAAAAGTTCATCAAGATCTCCCAAAATCAATGCTCAATCAATTAGCTATTTCTGAATCTTGAATGCAATCCTTTCTACTCTCTTGTTGAGTTTCTTTTTTTTCTTCACTTTCTTAGTGGGCTCGATCCCAAATAATCCCATCTTCAATCTGGCAAAACCCTTCGACACTTGGACAGTGCATTGGTTTCTTTGAGATCTGAACCTTCTGACTGCATTGGAAATCTTCTCAAATCCTTTGGGTCAAAGGATTTAACATTAATCCTTTTTAGTTCCAGCACTGCATTCTTTTCAAAGATATGATCTGCTGCCGACTCACTATTCCCTTCAGGCCCATCCCCTTCAATTCCAACTGCTCTCATTCTGTTTGGATCTCATTATTCTTTTCATTACTGCCAACTGTTTCATGAGTCAACCTGTTTTTTTTTCTTTACCCTTCAACGGCATTAAATGCCTACCAAAATTTTCTTCCATTACCTTAAATGATGTCCTTGCGACTTCCTCTCCTATAAGGAACAAGCCCAAAGATTTACTAACCTCCACCTCAGTATTTAGTATTTACCACTGTTTCCAAATCCACTGAGCCCTAAACTTCATAAGTTTCATCAATGATAACATCTTCCAAAAGACACATTCAAATTATCATCACTATCTTCAGTCTCAATGCTTCCACCTTTAGTTTCTTTTTCTTCACCCTCTGTTAATACTTTTGTTCTGTATTTCTTTTTTTGCTATACAATTTTAACCTCCTTTTCCTTGCATCCATTATATCCAAGCTCCAAACCATCCTCCAGATTGACCACCCCACCTCTTTTTTTTTCTTCTTGTCTTTGCCTCCCACTTCTTCTAACACCAGAACTTCCTTCGTCTGACCTCCAGAAACCATTACCTTTCCATCTTTCTCCACAATACCCTTCTGTGCATCTCCATAGAGATGAAAGTCCCAGACTCCAATGCATCTGTGTTGCCTACTTGTAATGAATCTGTTACAGCCTCCACGTGCACAATCCTGTAAACTTTTTTTTTTTATCAGTAGCAGAAAACTTTCATTAATTTAAAAAAAAAGTTTAAAATACAAAGGTGGGGGGAAGTAAACCCTCTTACCACCCCCCTCCCCCTGAACAGGAAAATTACATAGTAGCCCAAAACAATTGACTTCTTCCCACCCCCTGTTTGGCCAAGGCATCTGCAAATTAATTAGCACATCTTTTAACCCACCAGACATGCACATCCAATCCTTGGGTTAGCCACTTGAAACGCCTTCTTTCATTAATGTATGCCCATAATCCGGTGTTTGCCTTCTCTATCCAGCCAATTACCACTTGCGAATCTCCTTCGATAATCAACCTATTTATATTTGACTCCTTAGCCCTTTTTACCCTCTCCAAGAGGGCCATAATTTCTTCTCTCAAAGAATCTCCAACCCCAATTAGTCCTGAAAAAAGTGCTATAACTGAACCTGCCTCTGTTCTGAACACACCACCAACCCCTGATGGCCCTGGATTTCCTTCACTGCTCCCATCAAAGTTGAGTTTGATAAAACCTTCCATCAGAGGGAGCCACATCAGATGGACAAGTTCTGGAACCACAAACTTCTCCTCCTTCGTTTTCCATAAAATTCCTTCATTAGCAGAGCATGGTTCTATCCCTCCCCAAACTAATTCAGTTTACTACTGAGCCCAGAGAATCTAATTCCTAGTTGCCTAGCTAATACATCAGCCATGCAATTTGCCAATACAGGTACCCAGAGGATTTTTACTTTCATATTCTGTGTGAGCCATCTAAACTTTCTAATTTCATCTCTGTAGGCCAATGCAACTCTTTCTCTACCAACCAATAACCACCTTAGAATCTCCAAAAACGATTAAGTTAGATTCATGTCTCTTTCTTGTTGCACACCACAAATAATAAGCTCAGCTCTTGAAGAATCTCCACTTCAATTGGTCCCGAGAATAAAGTAATTGGATTGCATGACCTTCTTCATCTCTAAAGAGTTGTGGATCTTTCCTTTCCTTCACAGGCTGCAAGTATTTATCATGGAGTTCCCTCCATAATTTAAAACGCCAAGGCGAGGCTAGGCGTCAGGGGGGCACCTTGTTGTCTAGGCGTCGCCTAGGCGATGGATTTTTTTATATAGAAAACATAGATCCTAGGGTAGTTCCCTAGGTACCATAGCCATATTTCCTTAATAATTATTCATAATTTTCATAAGAAAAGTATAGAGTTCATGTTCAAGTATAGAAAATCAACATATTCATGAGAAGAAAAAAAGAAGGAAAAGAAAATTCAAACAATATAGGAGATGAACCCTTATTTTTTTTATAGGAAAAGAAGAAAAGAAAACGAAAAAGTAAGTCTTTGAGGGTTCAATACAAACACACATAGTACAAAACTGCTTGGCGATTGGGCGAGGCAAGCCTCAACTCAAAGGGCGCCTTGTTGCCTAGGTGCCCACCTACGCATCACCTTGACAACTATGGTTCCTCCCTCTAAATATTGAGTTATTGATAATCAAGGATCTTTTCCAAAGTTGCCATCTATGTGAAGAATGATATGTTAGATGTAATATGGCCTTCCCAAATCCATTTCCAAGGATAGGAATCTGAAGATGAGCTAGGGAGAGTCATAAAATGACTTCACAGAGAACCCAATTGCAGTTAGCCATCCAAAATGCAGAATCTTCTGGGTTGCCTGAATTGATTATGTGAACAAGCCTTTGTCCCAATACGTATTATGTTTTTTCTTTTTAATTTTCTTCATTTAATAAATTATCTTACTTTTTCAAAAAAAAATCTTGTACTTTATTTATTTTATGTTTAAATTGGGAAAATACATAGTCCCATGATGCTCAGATATGGATACCAAGGCAGACACAGATATGGGAAACAGGGATATCACTTCCATTTCCTAAGATCCTGGACATGGATATCGGTATGAGTGACTTACTAATTTGCTTACATCATGCCTTATATATAGTATTTGAAGCTAAGTGTCATTTCTAATACATGCAGATTTCTTACCCATGTTACTCTCTGTGATGTGGCACACATAAATGTAGGTTATATACTTGTTTGCAGTTATGTTCATAGAAAATATTATCTTTGGAGTATACTTTGGATTCTTCTATTGTGAATCTTCTTGTACTCCAAAAAACCATTGTATTGAATCAAATACAATGCAGATGAAACTTGGTAATTGTTTTTATTTTTATTAATTTATACAAATTTTCCATTATATAAGAACAATTATGGAAACGAAGGAATGCATATAATTAGGGAAAAGTAGAAATAACAAACCAAAGCTTAACTTATATCAGAATTTTGATCTTGGACCAAATTCTCTGGTTACTTCATGATCAATTTGTATCTCTTCACCAGAAAAATGCTTAAATGACATTTAATTTCATTGCCGAAAAACATTTCATGTCTCAATTGATTTTATCAGATCAAGGGGCATATTTAATCATTGGTTGAGTCACTTATTACCCAATAGGGTTTTCTATTTTCAATAGGGGTTCAACTTCCATACTACAGCTTCAAGTAGGATTAGTTTCATCAATACTAGATGCACTTGCCCAGCCAATGTGGTGGGGTATACCTGCTGAAGTTGGATCGAATCTGCCATTTTCTCGTGCCTATTTCCCCAACAATCACCGCCTATTGGTGGCTTTAGCTGGATCTATCTCGGGCAAAAGCTTCCTGCATTTGGTTCATCTTGTTACAGAACTTTTACCTCACGTCAATGCACATTCTAACCCAACTGTCAGGCAAAGAGCAGCTATCAAAGGGATGATTGATTGGAAATCCATCTGGTAAGTTTTTCATCCCATAGCAAGACGCTCATAATATTTATTTTATTCTGATCCAACCACCCAAGTCTGCTTCAATTATTACGTGGCAGGGCTATGTTGATAGATTTTCCATGTTGGTTCTTTTTTGCGGCTGCATTGCTCTTCTCTGGGGAAAATTGTGAAGTCAATTTCTTATCAAATTACACATCACAAGCTGGTGAAGATGAACAAACACATGATGTAGAGCCATATCGTGCTGCTGCTGCAAGGTATCTTGCATGGATCATAAGACCCACTGATGAATCCCATTATGATTTTCTAGTTGACTTTTTAGACAAAATATCAGGGTCTTGGGCTATGAAAAAATATTGCTTGGGTATGCATAACAATGAGAAAGTTGGCTGCAAGAAGAAACTCAAATTTAAGGACATCAAGAAGGATTATCTGGCCTCTAATGAATATGATGGTCAGACAGTGCGACTCTGGATCAAGGAATTCCAGGATGGTTATCTAAGGTATTGGAATAAAACTGGCAATGGTATTTGTAGATCTGAAGCAAGAGCACCACACGCTTTTAGCCCTCAGCAAAATTTGTTATTTAGAAGAATTCCATTGGGTATCTTTATTGGGAACTACAGTTCCATAGAGGAAAAAGGGTGTGAGCTGCTGCTTCACTATGCTGCAACAGGTGCTATACTTTTGTCAGGGGAAACTCAAGTTGCTGGATTGGAACATACAGAACAGAAACCTGGGATGCATTCCAATGATAAAGGCCCGATTTCATGGTTCAAAGAAAGTCAAAAAAAGGAGACTGTTGCAAGGGTCTGCCTTGTGTTAGAGTTATTTGATGCTATTGAGGATATATCGGCTTCGATATTTGAGGTTGAAGAGAGACGACTAGGTTTTATGTACCGGCTGAAAGTAAAGGCTGTAAAGTACTTGGTTAAATGTATCGAGGAACTACTCCAATGCCAACATGATGAAGATGAAGGGGGAGTTCTGATGTTAATGGATCTTCACAGGAGATTGGTGCAATGGAGTCATCACTTCCCAGCTTCCAGTGCCTTGGATGATGTTGTTAGAACTTTGAATTGTAAAATATCTTCTAAGAAGGTTCAGTAGATAAAAGGAGCATATGCTATCCTTCAACCTATGGTCGGTTTGTGACATCTCTTTAGGTTGTGCTGTCTTGAAAATAGTGTAAGCAGGGATAGAAAAAAAAAGAGAGGAGAGGAAGAAAAAGGGTAATCATTTTTACTTGGTTGTTGTAATAGTAATGTTAGTGGGGAGGTGTTTTTGTCTCTACCTCTTATGGGTCTTCGCCTACAAGTTATACTGGATAACAATTGACAAATCATATTCCCAAATTTCCTAGTGTCTTTCTTTACTTGTAAACGGAATTGAGTAATTGGGAATTATATGAATGGAGATGACCCATCTTTGTTTGAAAATAACTTATGGAAAATCAGAAGGAATGCCGTTCTCCTACATTATTTACATATTGGAAAATATTTGTTTTCCACTCATTTCACATACAACTAAAACTGTAATTCCACTGTAAAGCGGACTTCAGGAAATTGTTTATTGTCCTTTATTTTTAATTATTTGATTGGTTCTCACAATTTGAAATATGTCTGAATCATGGTTTTCAAAACCGACCCGGGGACTGAACCGGTCAGGGGTCCAGTTACCAGGTCGAACAGTCAGCCCATTCTGATAAAAAAAATAAAAAACAGTCAAAACTGTTGGAACGGTTCGAGTGGTTAACCTCCTGGGTCACTGGTTTGTTGACCAAAATCAACGGTTTTGGGGAAAATCGAAACTGGTCACCTGACCAGTTCCCGGTATTTCCGGTCTGACCGTCTGGTCTGGTCTGGTTTTGAAAACTATAGTCTGAATCTCAAACTTGATAGCTTTCTGAATCTCTGCCTGTTTGAACCATTCAAATCGTCAACCTACCATAATTCCGGTTCTCCCAAAACCTGGTTTTTGCTGTGTTTGAACCATTCAAATCGTTGCCCAATTCATATCCCTTTACCAGAAAATACTTACGATGGCATTAAATTTGTTAATTAGAAAAACGTTTTCTGGCTGAAAATTTATGCTAAAAGATCAAAAGGGTTTTAGTTAATCCACTTCTATAGTTGATTATCCATCACTATATTCATCAGGAGAATAGCTTCACTACATAGCTTCAAGTTGAAAGTGTTATCAATATTCAATATTAGATGCAAAGCTCAGCCAATGTGGTGGGGTCCATCCACGGAAATGGTATCAAAACATACTTTTTCTTGTTTTTCTCAAGGTTTTTAAAATCGAATCGGACAGCAAACTGTTTAGGGGTCCGATTCCTGGGTAGAACAGTCTGACCATTCAAACCGAATGGATGGCCTGTTCTGACAAAAAATAAAAAATAAAAAATAAAAAATGACCAAAAACCATTGGATGGTTCGACTGCTCAGGTCAGCAATTTGCTGACCAAATCAATGATTTTTTACCAAAATACAGTTTTAGGGTAAAATGGAACCGATCAGGTGATCGGTTCCTGGTTTTTCCAGTCAAACCGTACGACAATGATTGAACATTGAGCTAGGGCCTTAGTTCGCTCCTTCCGTGATCGGTCAATCTTAAATCTTGAGTCTGAGAGTGGTCACTTGGTGCTTATTAGGGAATTGCTTTCTCATACCAAAAAAGTAAGCTCCTGTCTGATTGTGGTCCTATAAATGGGTGGGACCATGATTGTGACTTTTGTCTTTTGTCCTAGGGGTGTTCTGGTCCAAACCTCTAAATTGGACCAAAGCAAACAGAAATTGGCAGTTTGGTTTAGAAAATTTTAAAATTTCAGTTTATGGTATCAATCTAGTTTTCTGAATTTAAGAAATTAGACCAAACTAAATCAATATATTTCAGACTCTCAATTGAATACTTGTATTATATTTGTTATTTATACGTATGTCATTTTGGCTTTCAAATTGGGTTAAGCCTATTAAAATGGCCCAATCCATAGTAGAAACCGGACCCGATTGTAATAGAATTTTTATGCTAACTCGGTTTGGTCTGATCTGAGAATCTCAGACAGTAATTTTTTGGTTTACTCTGAGATTTTCCACTGGACCGTGAACACCCCATTTTGTCCTTATTGCATGATTACAGAAAAAATGTCAGGTAAAGAGCAGCAGAGGCGGGGATCATGAATCGAAAATCTGAATCAGAAATTAGCAAAGTTTTCCATTGGAATTCTATTGCTTCGATCCCACCAGTAAAACTCTTTTTCAGTTGTGCGGCAGGACTTCATGGTTGGTTTTCTGGGCTGCATCTTTTTTTCCCCGCTACTGATGTTCTTCTCTGGGAATGGGGCTCATGAGAGAATCCTATAAAGATCTTTTGGTTGATTTTTTGACCAAAATATCGGGGATCTTTCTTGGACCATTAAAAGAAAAAACTCCAACATTGCTCATCTAGTCATAACGGTGATACAGCTGGTTGCAAGAAAAAAAAAAAAAGTTAAAAGAATCTCAAATTAAGGGACAAACAGGAAGATCATATCATATGGCCTAGTGGGATATACTGACAATAGTTGTAAATCCTCTAAAATATAAGTACCAGACGTATTGGGTTATGCAATTGTGTAGGCTAAAGAAGCTAACATCTGCTTCGTATTATTGCAATTGGTGCTATACTTTTTGTCAAATGAAACTTGATATACTGGATTGAACACACAAAGAGATAAAGGGGACTGTTGCAGGGGGCCACCTGTTTAGTATGTTAGATATTGTAGAGGATATATCAGCTTCAAAGGTAGATGCTGATGGGGGATGGCTGCATTTTATTAGCTGGCTGAAACTGAAAGTAAAGCTATAAGGTACTTGGTCAAATACATCAAGGAGCTGCTCCAACTCAGAAATGGTCATCAATTCTGATTTGGGAGCGAATGTCTTAAAAAAACAGTGGATTGATCAGTTTTTTTTGTCATTACATGTGTACGTACGCAAGTAAATGAATGCATGTAAACGTATGTATGAGGAGCATATAGAAATAATCTACTTAATGCACAATGTAGTGTTCATATTACATGGAAACTTCCAGGGTGCATAACTTTTCCATATTGAAAACTTGCTAATACTGTATTACATATTTTTTTCAACATTATATTTGAGTAGCAGCTTTCTCTTGAGAATATATACAGGTAAATAATGTAATTTCAGTAATAAAGACGTTGGAAGATTGGATCCTAGATAATGGGCAACTAGCAGATAATGGCACAAAGCGAGCCAACATCTTCCTTAGAAAAGCCGACATATAAGCCTGATATGGACAAGGCCCCCTCGCACCTAGTCACTGATAATGTACATAATGCATATTCTATGCAATCCTAGTAAAGGAACAAAACTAATGTGGCTTTGATGAAACTAGTTTATAGAGACAACCAAGAATTTTTGATCTGGAAGAGAGAGAGAGAGAGAGAGAGAGAGAGAGAGAGAGAGAGAGCGCAAAAATCAAGGACTCAACTTTTGATAACTGATAAGCTTTTATTACTACTATAATTCGATCTTGCAAGGGCAAGTAATGAAATGATCGCTCCTTCAGAAAAGAAATTACATAAGAAAAGGAGATTAAATTCCTCGCAAGCTAACAGCCTGCGTAAGAATTTTCAAAGACTAAAACATTGCACATGGACTCAAAATATGTGGTCTCGATGTGCTCTACTAAGCCCGCCCCCCCCCAACCTCTGTATTATATAAAGCTGTGCGACATTGAGCATGTATTTTATGTACATGAAGCTTCTTCCCCTCATCTTCAAAATCTATATGACCTTTGGCCATATGGTGTGTTGTATGCTTTAACAACTTCATCCTGCCCCAAAACCGAAACTAAGCTACCTTGGAGTCATTGGAGGTGTACACTCAAATTACCAAGGCACTTCAAATAACCACCAAAGAAGAATAAATCTGGATGATTCTTCATTTTTATTACTTTGACATATTGCCAAGTCTCAACTGCAGATGGCTTCAACTGAGAGCTTCTTCATGATATTTGGACATGGATCCCCACCAAAAACCTCAGGAGCTACACTTACTGCACAAATTTGCTTCCCAATGCAGTTCTGCAAGAGACCCATTTGTGTTAAATTTTCTGAAAGACAATAGAAGAAAACTATGCAAAAATATCCAACAAACAACAGTCCAGACTTGGGCAAACAGATCAACTGGACTTTCGCATCAGCCTTTCAAATTGTTCAACCTAATGTCCTTAAAGGTTGGACACTTGTATGCCACAGACAGGTTACAAAGCATGATACCACTTGGAGAATAAATGAACAGTGAGTTTTACCTAATATTTGGAAGATGCAAAAAATAGCCATCAGATTTATGCGTTGCACAATTTAGTTATAATTCTTTCTCCAACAAGAGCAGAATTATTGGCTGTTTTACATGGGATGATTTTTGGCAAAGAATAAGTATAATGGGATAATTGTGGAGGGAGATTCAAAGCTAGAGTAGGATGGTTGAAAAATGAAGCACAAGCAACTTGGAAAGCTAGTTGAATGTGACCCTTCAGTGGGTGCCTAGAAGTGCTAATAGTATGGCTGATGGACTATCTAGGCAAGGAGTTGGCAGGACAGAATTGTATTGGGTTGAGGTTTCAAGGGGAACATAATGTAAAGCTAATTGGGCTAGACAGTTAAAAATGGTCTACTAGCCACCTGTTGTAAATATGTATATTCTGTTTATACTCAGTTTTACTTGCTGTCATGCAAAACTTGGGAGACGGAGTTCAATCACATGCCTATAGGCCTTGATCAATAACCTGATATTCTAGCTCAATAGGCCTAGAAAGGCTCTTACTGAATACTCACAAGTAGACTTGTCACTTTTGTTTCAAAGAACTATAACGAATTCAAGATTTAGTCATTTTACCTTTTCAAAAGCATCATATGATTTGTGAGCATGACAACTTCCCTCCTGAAAGCTTCCGCATATCCCTTGTGGTGTTCCAAAGCTAGCAAACTTTATTGATGTGATCTTTGTTCCAGGGGAGCACTGAAGATGTGCTTTGGGCCTTAGGAGCCTTCCGATTTTACTAGATCTTTGTGATGGCTGCCATTCATGAATGTCAGCACAGAGACTTCCTACAGTTCTCTTGTTCAAAGAAATCCAAGTTGGATCACCACCCCATTCTTCAAAAATAACAAATAGATTCCCAGTTGGGTTCAGCCATGAGCGTGGAACATGATACCTGAGGTTAATAGGTGTTTAAAAGTTGATCATGAATTGAATTGTATAACAATGCAAACTCTATGTTATTTGAACAAATAAAATTTGTCCTACCATCTTTGTGATGCCTCCCCACAATTACTTTGACATTTGCTGTCATCATATTCTCCAGCATAACTACAATTACCACAAGTACCAGATGCCTTGTATGCAGGCCAGTAGCGACCAATGCTCTGACCATTTATCCATATTTGACCTTTTCCCATGCTAGACATATCTAGAGCTAGTGGTTCATTCCCAGTTGGGGCATCAAATATAGCCTGAGCATATAACCAAATAAAGGATGCCTTAGTGAACAGGCAAACATAGAAATTGATATTTACAGTTCATATCAGAAGATTAGCATGGAGGCCTTAATTGAGGCTCAATCCTCACCTTATACCATGATAAAGGCTGCTGTTTAGCAATTGAAGACCCCTCCCACTCAACAGAAGAACTTCCACTTACTGTATGCAGGCCTAAAGCTTCACCTTGTAGACCAATCTGCAGAGAAGCATCCAAAGAAATAATTCCCCTTAGCATGGTTCCAGAAAAAGGGCATGAACAGTGAAGAAAATTGAAGACAAACCTTGTAAGACCATTTCTGCCATGACAAGTCTCTTGTCCCCTCATTAAGACCCTTCAACACAACTGGGCCAAGTACTCCAGCATTCCATGTCTCAAAATGTGTGCCAACATTCTGAATTCAATCACATAAAGTAAAGCATTAGTTTAGTCAAAATTTCTTGTCTTCAAGACAAAGTTCAAGAACATCTACAGAATGAGTAAGAACAAACCGGAAGGCCAACAGCTATGCTTAACAGAGAGATTTTGTTAATGCCAGCAATCAGCTTCACATTATCACTAAATGTCAATTTTGGGTTCTCTAAACTTCCATACACAGTTCCTGTCATAAAATGGATGAGTGCAACTTCTTGAAAACAATATAGAGAGAATAACAAAGAAAAGGAAGAGATAAAACATAGATAATTTGGCAAAGTAGTTTGTACACTTCCATAAAATGCCAGAATTGCATGCTTACCTGATAATTGACCATTGATGAAAACATGCAAAGCATGGCCTGCTGATGATACAGTGAGGACAGGATACTGTCCACTCTTCAAAAATTCTTCATTGGGGTCAATCTGGACACTGCAGAGAGAGCAGAATGTGCACAAAAGATAAGAATATAGAAGTGGTATCATTGTTATCACCAAAATAAAAGCAACATCAACAATACAACAATTGTGACTATAATAATTATATAATAGTGATAACATTGGTGGTGTCATGATGACAACTTTTGATGGCACAACTGTTTTGCCCATGTCTCAAAGAGAGTAAGAACATAATGGATCATATTACTCACTCGGTCATGTACCACAAATAGTCTGAGGCATCTCTTGTGAGATTGATCTGCTCCAGCAATCCAACCATTGTAAATGAGTTGTCATCATAGGAGGCAGTCTCTTCAGTGTATGACTGCCAAGGAAACCCTTCGCTGCTAACTGCTGTCATCTTCATCAGTGAACTTTGGGCACCAATCTATACAGAAATTTGGATAAATATGTCAGAAATAATTGGGAAAAAGGAAAATAGATATTAAAAGCTTGGAAAGTAATAATCATCACCATTCACATATTTATCTCATAAAGAAGACCAGTATGGCTTTCTTTT
Organism: Nelumbo lutea; assembly: GCF_056320005.1. Taxonomy (NCBI): domain Eukaryota; kingdom Viridiplantae; phylum Streptophyta; class Magnoliopsida; order Proteales; family Nelumbonaceae; genus Nelumbo; species Nelumbo lutea. Next base: position 4,785,934 of record NC_142689.1, read on the forward strand.
GAATTTTTGTTCTAGATAAAAAAAATTATGTAACGTTTTCTTGCAAAAAGGGGTTGAATTTTTACCACTATTTGAAAATTTCAATGAGAACAAATGATAATTTGAATAAGTATAATGTCCTCTCAAACATGCCACTCGTAATGAACACAAGAAGCTCAACCTAGAGTTTTTTCCTCACCCTTGCTGTATTGAAGATGGTATTCTTGCAGTCAGGAAGGATGCTAATTGACCAAGGAGGTAAATCGTAATGCATATTCTCAAAAGCCACCTTTGCGTAGGCATTTGAATCATAGTTTGCAAGGAATGCAGCACAAGCTCCTGAATTTGACCTGAAGACATGAGCCTGGATAGGAAGCAGATGGATTATGAAAAAAGGCTTTCATAGAGTACCATAGAAAAAGGATTTTACACAGAAGTAATTTACCTCTTGATAATTTCCAAATGATATCACAGTGGGATCTGCAGAAACTAAAGCTGGTTCACACAACTTGATTGCTCTATGCAGATCTCTCAAATGACCCCATTTAGGTTCCCTGAGTAGTCCTACAAGTTGAGTTGAGAATCTGGTAAGTCTAACTTGGACTCCATTATTCTTTGCATGGATTAACTGGGAAGTGGTTAATTATTAACCTCTGTTGAGAGTTTGTATATAGCTTTCTAGAGAGGATTTTAGTTACTATATGGGAATCTTAAGTTCAAACAAAAATGCAGGAAAGCTCTCTAGAAAATATTTGGAGAAGGCTGGAAAACTATTGGAATAGTAGCAACCTGAGGTTATAGACCATACATATGGTCTATAGTTGTCGGTTCCACATGTGAAGCAGTTAATCAGTAATAGAGAAAGGGGGGGGGGGAACCCATTCCATGCAAATCTACTGTAGCAAACATGAGTACGAAGAATGTAATAATTAATCCATCATTTTCTGTTTGTCACAAGTCCAAAAATAGGACGTTCTCAATAATTTGGTTGAGCCATTTTGAAACTAAAAGATCTCTAGTGTTATCTACCAAATGGCTATCTTCCTGCTCCTCATGCATGTTAGAGAAACAGCTGTCTTGTATTCAGTGCTTACTTCTATGATACCTAGACTACATATAATCTGTTGGATTCGTGATTGTATACTACTGTTAAGATTCAATGTTGAGAAAATACCATATTCGTCAATTGGAGCATCAAAATCATAGCTAGTGGCGATGAAGGGACCACCAGCTGTCCGGCCAAAATTTGTTCCTCCATGGTACTGGAGCACAAGATTAGAACAGAAACAACTTCAGGTAAATTAATTCTGGAATCTTTTTTTTTATCAATAACAGTGAATTCTGGAATCACCATGTGACAGTTGGATTTGATCCACTTGGTAGTAAAAGAATGAGTTGAACATACCATGTAGTAGTTAATGAATGATCCACTCTTCTGTACAAACTTGGCAACTGAAAATGCAATATCCTCAACTGGTCGATGAGGAACTGGCCCACCAAACTCTGTATACCTGAGGGTTGCAACAAAGGGACAGATAAAATATCTCTTAAAATTATAGTTGACTTCTCTGATATTCTAATGGGGGGTTCAAGAAGCAGAAAATAGTTTGCAGCATTGGGATTTCTTAGATCTTAACCAGGAGTAGGCAATTTACCAGCCTGTCCAGACTTCTGTCCACATCTTGGGTTTATAAGGCTTGTTAGGAGAGAACCAGTCACAGTAGAAACCATTGCAGGAGTTTATCTGTTGAAAATCAATAAAAAAAGAAAATTAAAAGGAAGCAGCATGGATGACGTATGTCATATGTCTAGAAGTTTTGGTTGCTCAACAAAATAACAAGACAACCTGTCAAAGCATACATACATATGAAATCCAGAAATTGCAGAATTCAACCAGAATGGAGGAAACACAGACCACCCAAACAATTTGGTCAAAAAAATTCTCTCTTTTTTATCTGGGAGGCTAGGGGAATGATGTTTCTATTGCCTCCAACTCTCAGAAGTGACTACAAGATGTGGTTATGAATGATTAAAGGAGAATAAACAAAATTCATAACCTACAGGAAATTAAATACCGACAAAACATAACAGATAGACAGGCTCAGAAAGCAAGAACTGAAGCATGTGCAGACGAGAATAAACATTTTCCTCATGTTCATTCACGACCACTCAAATTGTAAGCTCCACTAAGGAGAAGCATGTTACACGAAAAGAGCCAAAAATGATTATAGGAAAATGACAAAAAAGAAAGATAAAAAGGGATATTTTAAGGTAAAAAAGAAAAAGAAGAAAGTGTAGACTGCATAGGCACTTACCATTGGATCAGGGGCATCATCTTGCTTGCACATGACCCATGGGACTCCGGTGCCAAGATCAACAGCCATTTGTGCCGCCCATTTAGTATAAGCTTGTCCAGGAGCACCAATTTCCCACTCAACAGGTCCATATTCATTCTCTATCTGCGAGGGGAATCAAGGAGAGGAATCCATCAGTTTCTCCACCCAGTTGCTCATTTCATTGTGTGATTGACTATTTCAATTGGCAGTGAACTTTAGACTCTAAACAGAAACAGACCCAATTCTGAAAAATTGAGGAAGACGAGAAAGAAATGCTCTGAACGTCTATTTCGTTACCTGTAACATAATTATCGGACCACCCTGAGGTTCGAACAAAATTTCTGCTTTCATCATATCGACAATCTTTTTAGTAAATCCTTGCATTGCCACCTTCATTAAAATAATTAAGAAAATCAATCAGTAGAACAGTAGAGAGGACTAAAAAAAATGACAGGAAAATCTGAAGAAGCATGAAAAGAACCGAAGTATCCAACCTTGAAAGGCTCATTATCTGTTCTGAACTCGACGCCAGGAACATATTTCAGCCAAACTGGGAAACCCCTGAAATGAAAACAGTTGAGACGCTTGACATTTAAAAATATTACTTCATGTTTTTCAAAAAAAAAAAAAAAAGAAAAAACGTGAAAAGGGAAGTAAAAAGAGCATTTTGTTTTCCTTTTATTTCGCTATTTTGTCATTAATATATTCTTCTTATTACCCAAAGTTCCATTCTGCGCAGACATAAGGGCCAATTCGGAGGTGAACATAAAGACCTGCCTGCTGCACTAGTTTGATAAAACGAACAAGATCGTACCTCCCCTCAAAATAGTACTACAGATGTTAAGAAAGATTAACAATATCAAACAACTGAAACTTCCAAAAGAATGAGAAGCCGAAATTGAAGTAAGAGTTTTCAATTACTTGGCCCGGGGAAGGCTCGTGACCATTCCAGAAAACATAGGTTTGGATAACATCCAAACCTCCATCTTTGGCCTTCTGAATAAGATCCGGCCACATCTGCAATCGATCCAAAGATAAAAAAAGAAACTTAATAAAATCATTAAAGACGAGCAAAACAATTATGAGAAGTTAAAAAAGGAAAGTTGGAAAATCCAGAGATACCCATTAACTGGATAGCCCCATGGATAAAGTGCGATGAAAATGCAGAGAAAAATTGAAACCAGAGATACCCAGTAACTACATTTGCATTAATACCTCAGGAGTGCTTCGTGGGTAGTGAATGGATCCCGAAAAAAGGATCCTCCTATGCCCATTAATAATTATGGCTTTTTGGTCGTAAGATACAGAGGCTTTGACAGATGAAACCCAAACCCATGAAAACAGGAATAGAAACAGGAAAATTCTGGTTCCCAACACATTCGACATTGCAGGTGTGAAGCCAAGAACTCTGCTTCTCAAAGCCATGACCTTTTGTTCTTCTTCCTTTTCACTTTATACTTCTCTTCTTAATAGAAAGAAAACTGCAGAAGAAAAATGGAACAATAAAGAAGGATGGCTCTTATTTTCTTTCTTAATAGAAAGAAAAATGCTCTTGAGAATATTTATGCAGATGGATCTATCAGCAAAAAATATAATATGTGGGGAGGGGAAAAAAGAGCGCGTTTTGGACTTAAAAGTACTGTAAAATCCAAAGCCGGTTTGGCTGGAAAAACAAGAAGCCTGAAACCGGCTTTTCTACAGTCGGAGAACGAGGTGAGAATGCTGAATGACCCACTTTTGACTGACCTATCTCTGACGCAGGGATTCAACCGAGTAGTTGCTTCTGAGGTGGACTACAGTCTATTTATCCATATTCTTTATTTTTTCATTTTTCACTTTATGAGTTTTCTTTTTATAGCTTTTCTTGTTTTCGATTTTCTTTTAAAAGCATATACTATAAATGGCTTTAAGAATATTTATGAAATTTTACGAGGATAAAATTTAAAGTGGTGATATTAAGATATTCAATACATCCAATTTTCTATCATTAAATCCAATATTTAAGGTATTAATTTGCATTTACCTTCATTAGATTATATAGTTAAAGTTTTTTTTTTCTCATCATTAAATTCTATAATTAAATCTATACATAATAAATTAATAATTTTATTAACATAAAAACTTATACTTTTAATATCTACCTGGAAAAAAAAATTAGTGTTTTCATTTAGGTAGTGGTAAGATGTTAAACCGTTTGGGTCAAATGGGCCAATCCATGTTGTCACAATTAAAGTATAAGTTTTTATGTTATTTAAATTATTAATTTATTATGTATAAATTTAATTATATAATTTAATAATGAGAAAAAACAAAAAAGTTTAAATATATGATTCAATGAAGGTGAATGCAAATTAATACCCTAAATGTTGTGTTTAATGAGAGAGATTTGGATGCATTGAATATACTAAAATTACCTCTTTTCAACTCATTTAATATCAATAACCAACTACCCTTTTTGCTCTCATTTTTTATCAATGAATTTAAATATAGAGGGGTAAGTTTTAATATCATATATTTGACATAATAAACAATAATACGAATGATAAACAATGTTTTAAAAACCGACTCAGAATCCAATCAGCTTTTTCCTTTGAGTCATAGGTCACTAGTTCGACTATAAAGGTCAAATGAGTGAAACCGCTTTACGTCAATACTATGTGTGTGTGTGTGCAAAAATACATATTTTATCAATAAATAGTATAATTATGTTTTACATATATTATAGTTATATTTTACATATATTTTTAATTATGTTTTACATATGTTATATATAATATATGTATTATGTTACATTTATTTATGTTTTTAATTCAGATTTTAATTTTATTTATAAAAATATTAAAATTACATTTTAGGGCCAAAAGGTTTTTTTTTTTTTTTGTGAAAATAGCAATACAAGGCACCTAAGGCCCTTAGGACGTATAGATCTTAAAAAGTTACTCGAAAAAAAAAAAGATAACCCCAATTAGACATTGAAGTACAAAGTTATGGCTTCCAAAAGTTTGCACATAATTAAGTGTGCAACCTACAACCTGGTTACTGGGTCGAACAAGGCAATGGTTGAATCACCCAGCTGAGTTAGACGGTTTTTAATTAAAAGGGGGAGTTTCAATAGAACTAAACCCAAGATCAAGGTCGAGTAACGGTTCGAATGGTTCAATCGGCCAGGTCAACAATCGGTTGAAAACATTGATGATAAATAAGGAATGTTTTTTTAATAATAATGGAAATGGAATGTAAAATTTAAAACCAATTGGAAGTAAAACTATTTTCCTATTATCTCTTGTTAAATATCATATCTAAGGTATATTATCTTATTAAATATTATATTTAAGATATATTTTTCTATTATTAAATTCTACTAATTAAATCCATAACATTAATTTTAATAATATAAAAATAAATATTTTGAAAAATAAATTGAAAACAAAATCATTTTCTTCTCTCTCAATGGTGGGTAAGCAATTCAACCATTTGGGGTCAAATGCGTTAATAAATAATGCCATAATTAAATAATAAAAAATAAAATAAGTAAAATATATAATACAAAAAATAAAAATCCGGGCACGTCACTAATATTGTATATTCATTATACTGAACAAAAATAAATATGAAATGTAAGAAGTATTTTATAAATGATAAAAATGGAATGCCAAAATTAAAATTAACGTAGAAATGAAATGGTGTCATAGTCAAACAATAAAATTTTAAAAAATAGAAAATACAAAGAATCACAAAAATAAATGTTATACATAAGATATAATGTAATATATTTATAAAAAACAAAATATTGGGTACATCTATAATATGATACATTCAATATATTGAACAAAAATAAATATTATACATAAGATATAATTTTATCAATAATGGAAATGTAATACAAAACTTAATGTCAACCTAGAAATCAAACTTTTTTGGATAGTGTGTTAGTGGTTTAGGTTAAATGGATTAATCGATGATATGATAGTTAAATAATAAATATTTGAAAAGTAATAAAAAAGTACAAGTAATCAAAAAAATATATAAAAAATTATATATTAATTATGTCAAACAAAAATTAAGTGTGATAAGTAAAAATTATTTATATAATGTAGATGAGATATATAATTTAAAATTGATTCGAAAGCAAAGCTATTTTTTTATCTAAAAGATGGACCAATTATCCAACTTTTCAAAGAAATTCATGTGTCATAATTGAATAATAAATATTTAAAAAAGATCGAACACAAAAAATAAAAATGTATAAAGTTTTGTCAAAGGCATTTTGGAACATTTCTAATGTTATATAATCAGCATATTAAATAAAAATAATTGTTAAAATAAAATTATCTTTATTTAAGACAGAAATGGAACACAAAATTTAGTAGTAGTAGTCAAGGTTCAAAGTATCGATACGTCTCTATATATCGGTAGAGGCGTATCGGTACTTAGATACATGCGGGAATAACTTTTTTTAGTTTGTTTTTTTTTTCTTTTCAAAATTTGGTTTTTGGGAAGATATATTAACATATTTTTTCAATGTTCAAAGTATCGTTACGTATCGGCCACGTATCGTTCCGGTACCCTTCTGATACGCCCCTATAGTGGGTGTATCGGGGGTTTGACCGGTTCAGGGGATGGAGTGGTCCTAGACTGGCTCCCCTAAACCAGTTTTTTAAAAAAATTAAAAAAGGTAAAAAACAAGTATCGAAACGCCTGATATGCCCCTACCGGTGTATCGAGCATATCAATATTTTGAACCTTGTATTTTTTATTAAAAAAGAGTTGGGTCCCGATACGGGGCATATCGTATCGATACTTTGGATCTTGATAGTAATAATAATAATAATAATAATAATAATAATAATAATAATAATAATAATAATAATAATAATAATAATAATAATAATAATAATAATAATAATAGTAATAATAATAATAATTTTAGTCATATTATTACTTTTATTAATTATTAATTTTTATTTTAACTATGATATATCTAAAATTCAAATAATTAATATGAAAAAAATTTCATATGTACAACGCACGAAATTAATTACTAATTAATGTTAAAAAGCATGAATTTTAAAGAAGTAATTTAAGACGATTGCAGTAAAGTAAATTAAGGTGTCTGTAGACCGTAGGATTTTAATCACTCTTCTTTATATTTCCTGCCTCAAAAAGATTCCAAAATCCAAATCCTATTCCTACTTGGTTGGTCAGCCTCCATCTGTTCTCTTTACTCTTTCTTCCTCTCTGCTTTATTGTCCCCACTCCCAGAATCCCAGTATTGAATGTTCTCTCACGGGCTCACAGTCTTTGCACCGCCCCCTCTACTGTGCCAAGCAATCAGAGAACTCTGAGGGCCCGTTACTGAGCTGACACCTCACGATTTGGTTAAACTGCTGCAGCTGCTTTCAAGTACGGCTTAAAGTATATCAGTACTTTGAACCATATGAAAATATGTTTTTTTTTTTTAATTTGGTTTTTGAATAATTTAATATCCATATTTTTCATTAAAAAATAGTGGGGCCCGAAACACCTATAAACATGATACGATACATCCCACCCGATACAGATTATATCGTATCGATTTTTTAAACTTTACTTTTCAATTGCTTTCAATAAATTAATACCCATTTAAGATGATCGAGGTAAACATTTAGTTATTAAGCTGCTTTGAGACGCTTCGAATAACCTATTCAAAGAAGTTGAAGCAACTAATCCAAATAATGACCAATAGTCCATTTTGGCTTTCTCAAATTATAAACTAGGGATGGCAATTTTTTCTAGTCCCACCATTGTCCTAGCCTCCTGACTTGATTGGGTTTGTCATGGTCATGGAGTCTGCACTAACAAAAATAGGGATGGACATTGAAGTCTCTACATTGTCCAAGGTTTCAAAATATCGATACATCCCAATAAGGCAGAAAGGTTGTACCATACTTAAAACTTTCTGCCTTTACTTTTTTTATTTTAGTTTTTAATATTGTGTATCAAAAAAAAAATACTTCTCAAGACCCCCTGTCTGATACGGGACACATTGTATTAAAATTTTGAACATTCGCCCTACCCTCGCCCGATCTCAAATGTATTATTATTTCAAATATTTTTAAAATATTTATTTATATTTTAGATTTTGAAAATATATATACATATATTAAATATTTTAAAATATTATATATATTATTAAATATATTTATATTTATTTAAATTCAAATAAATATTAATTAAGTGTTAAACCTTAATGATCTTTTTTTCCTTTTTTAAGTAAATCTTTCAAACAAACTTTTAATTAAAAATAAAAAAGAAATCAAAGATTTGGGTCATTGATGAGAAACCTGTCTCCATTGGGAAAGGGGGATGGGGTTCATTTTTCTTCCCACTAAGCATCGAATAAAAAATGGGGAATTACTTAGAAATTGGGGTTGGGGATGGGGAGTATGGTCCCCACCTTTAACCCAACCCATTGCCATTTCTATTTGGATTTTTCACCAAACATAGCTTAATTAAAGGGTGTTCCATGTAGGACTCGCCTCAGAAAGCTAAAAGCAGCTGCAATGCACATTAACCCTCAAATGACCAATTGAGTCAATTGGGGTTCTCCATATCTTTAACCAAACATATTTTATTTGACTCTGGATTTCTGTAAAAAACTCTGCCCATGTCTACTCACAACTCACTATCCCCTTGAATTGGGAACATCTCCCTTGCATAATACTATATAGGAGGATGAGATATTCTCCATGTGTGACTGCGATGTTATGTGAATAGACGCGGACAAAGTTTGTATGGATAAGAGATCTAGACTCAGTTTATAAGCTTACCGTGGAGAGTCAAATCTGAAGCCGTACGGCTCAGCCCTCCGAAGCAGGGACTGAAAGCAAAATAAATTGTGGCACCTTTTTTTGACAAATGAACAAGCCATTAGAGATCCGATTGATTAGCCTTTTTCTCGGTATATATCCACTTTGGTTGGCCAATTGGCCCCATTTTTCTATAAACCTAAACTGAGAAGTAGCCTGATTTAGCCACTTGATTTACAGGAACCCGAAACAACTAAATTAGATAAATATGTCACGCTCTCTTATCACTTATTTGGTGCAAGGTTTAAAGTATGATACGTATCGATCTGTATCGGTTAATATGTATTATATTGGGAATTTTTCAATATGCCCCTACAGAAGATGTATCGGGGTTTTGACCAGTTCAGAGAGTGGATGAACCTTAAACTAACCCCTCTAAACAAAATTTGAAAAAATAAAAACTATCGATACTGCCTGATACGCCTCTACCGGCATATAACATATCAATGTTTTGAACCTTAATTTGGTGTGCTTGTACATGTTTTTCGACCGATGGAGGACCTTAATTAGAGGCCTACAAGTAATGTTTTAATAGCAAATGATAATTTTGTGGGCATATTATTTATTTATGGAGTCGTATTATTATCGTTTATTTGTTTGATAACAAACAAAGTGGAAGTGGAAGGTTAGATAGTTGTTTTTAATTGAAGCATTTTGGATTGATTAATACAAATTAACATACAACTATTATCTGAAACTGTTTGTAGGTGAAATAACTAAATAAGCATATCTTAAAAAATGCATGTACAAAATAAAAACATTAAATTAAATTTATCAAGTCTAAAATAGCAATGACATCAAATATAACCATAACCATCTTGGTTTCTTCATAATTCAGACAAACACAATCACCTTTCATTGTAAAACAAAATATTTCTTCATAACCATCTTGGTATCATAGTATAAATGTGAAATATTTCATTATAAGTGGAGGTTTGGGATAATATATTTCGAAAATCAATAAAAATATCCTTTAAAAATTTCAATTATCTAACAATTTAATAATGACCTTATCTTTGTTGGACGTGTGCATGATTGTAGTGGGTACAGGTAGGCTCATATGCCCTTGATTTTTAGTTTATATTTTCTTTAACAAAATCCATAGGGTCTATGACTCCAATGTGGACCTCTCTCTGCCCATGTTCTACATATAAAAATACATTTATTTTTCCAACTCCAAGACCTTATTGAATAATGTATCTTCTCTCTCTCTCCACCCACAGATATACACATGAAAATCCTTTTTACTTGTCGGAAGGAGAAAGATTTCCAAACACTTGTCCACCATTATGCATGATTGAAAACACCAACTTTTCTGTATGTCAAAGTTTCCCTTGTTCTTATTATCACACACAAAAGTTTCACATGGTCAGATTACAACATATTCGAGCGACAAGAATATTCATATATCAATTTATCTAAAAAAATCATTAACCTAGCTAGTTTGATTAATATAATTATATATATAATGAATCTAACAACATCACTAAAATCTTAGTGTTGGGCTGTTGATGCTCACCACCCATTGTTAGAAGAGAAGTAAAATAAAACATTTGTATAAGAGTATCAATAACAGTTGTTTGCGATAGATATACTAGGGTCATGTTTGGTTCACTGCTTTTGGCCCCATTCTTTTGATTCTTGCTTGTTCTAGGTAAGAATGAATAACAATAGAGTGTTTGATTATAAAATTCTTGCCATGGGTCACATTCTTTTTAGAATGAAAATTCATTCCATAGTACAAAGATTGAGGTAGCTGCAGCATGAAAAATAATCATGCCCCATCTTGCTTATTTGCATTCTTTGAGGAAAATATGCCTACAAAACTGTTGCCATAGATGTTTCCTAGCACACTACCGTGTAAGTGCTTTTATGAAAACACTTTTATTAAAGTACTTTTACACAAAAAATACTTTTGGGAAAGCATTTGACAGAAGAACTTTAATGAAGCACTTTTACAAAAGTACTTTTATGAAAGCATTTTTATAAAAGTACTTTTATGAAAGCATTTTTTTAAAAGCACTTTTACGGAAGTACTTTTATAAATTTTTATAAAAGCACTTTTAAGGAATAACTTTTATAAAAGTACTTTTAAGGAATAACTTTTATAAAAGCACTTTTACGGACAGGGACAGAGCCAGGGGGACCCAGGGGAGCCATGCCCCCCCCCCCCCATGGTTCAAAAAGTCTTCACATTAAAACTGCTTTTTATGTAAAATTTCCCCTCCCTCCACTCTCCACCTCAATGGTTGGCCCCCCTATGGGTCCATCCATACTTCATTTAGGTTTTGGCCCCCTGTATAAATTTTTTTTGGCTCTGTCCTTGTTTATGGAAGTACTTTTATAAAAGCACTTTTATGGAAGTACTTTTATGAAAGTACTTTTATAAAAGTATTTTTATGAAATCACTTTTACAAAAGCACTTTTTCATAGGACACTTGTCAATCTGAAAAGAATTCATTTTTAGGAAATAAGTGTTTGGTTCATAGTAATATTTTCTCATTCTGCTTATTTTTACCAATTCTTGTTCATTTTATAATTTCATCTTGGGTAAAAATGAGAAAGAATGAAAATTGAACCAAACATGGCCTAGAAGACTAGTTGGATGTAGGGGCTGGTGTCAAAAGATTTTCATGCTCTAAGAGGGATACACATCAGTTTTCTAATAGAAAGGAGATGGAATTGATTGTGGATAATATGTTTAGATAGCCTGTGATTTTTTATTTTTAAAAATTTTAAAAAGCACAAAGTTCTAAAGGGTTAAGAAACAACATGAGAAGAGAGAATAAGGCTGAGTTTGAAAATGATGCAAATGGAGTGTAAATCCCAGTTCAGGGTAAATTTGCATTCTAGTTCACTTTTGCTTGTGTTTGGCAACATTACATTTATGCATTGACAAATGCCAGAAAATACATTTTCCAATGCATACTTACATTGATAATAAGATGTAAAAGTACATCAATAAAAAAGAAGTAAATTTGCATTCAAGTGGGCTTTATTGGAATTCATATTTGCATCCATTACAGCTAAAACTCTGTTTGCTAAGAAAGTAAGAAGTTAAAATTTTCAATGCAAAACTAACCCAATTTTATAATTTATATGGAACGATTATACTCTACATATTTACATTCACACTTATTTGCATCATTTCCAAACACAGCCTAAATTGAAGTGGATAACTACATTTTATATGTGGGTAGAGAAGATGAAGGTGTAGGATCAAATCTGTATAACTAATAAGCCCTTCGTGGCAAGGTTAGTGGAATCTCATGTGCATCCTGTTTTGTCCTCACCCTTCCCCATGTAATGTGTTATAATATGAACCACAAGTTGGGCTAACCCACCACCACCAGGCTACTCAACATGACAAGGGGCCTAGCCGATTGATCCAAGACGTTTAATTGGTGGGACCATTATATCTAATTAATTAACTAATGGGCACGTGGTATTTCAATGTCTAAATTATTGGCCGTTTTCTTGACGTATACACCTACACATTTGTTTTGTTTTATTTTATTTTTATTATTATATTTTAGAGTTGAGGCTTCTCATCACTCATCAACCTTGAGCATGAGTATGGGATATGATGGGCCTTCACCTTGAACTGATGGTTTGGTGAAAATCCCACTCTACACAAAAAGTACGTAGTTTTGTTTTTCCTTTTCTTTTTCAAATTTTCATAAATAATTTCTTGAAGTTGTATTATTGAGAATTATGATCAAAGAGGATGATGCAACACAGAGGCAGAGTAGACAAAGAATATTTTCTTGTGTGTGGGGGGGCAACGCTTTATATATATGGATGGGGTTGACCGCTGTCCATCTATTAATATAAGTGAAGATTATATTAACTGGGGCGTTGGGGAGATCATCGCTAATAAGGTTTTTAAAATTAGAACGGATAGGCAACCGTTTTGGTTTAGTTCTTGGGTTGAATGGTCTGACAGTCCAGTTTAAATGGATGGTTCATTTTGATAAAAATTAAAAATAAATTAAAAAAATAGCAAAAAAAATGTTGTTGGGTCAAACAGTTCGATCATTCGAGTTAGCGATTCACTGATCAAATCAACAGGTTCTGGCTAAATAGCGATATTGGGGTAAACTAGACCTATTTTTAAATTTTCTGGCCTGACCATCCAGTCCAATCTGATTTTGAAACATTGATCACACTCTTGGGTCACCCTATCTCAACCTTGCAGTAGCAGCTATCCGATGAATGACAAGAGAAAAGATCACAAGGTTATGTTTGGTTTGAAAGACAAGGTAGGGAAAGGAAGAAAATATAGGAAAACTTATACATGATTTATAAAGATTTTCTTACATTTCCTTTTTTTTTTTTTTTACTTTTTCTTTCAAACCAAGCACACAGTCTCAAGTAATTTTTTCACAAATGAAGAGGATCAAGAACAAATACATTCACCAAAGGCAGATATATATATATATATATATATATCAATAACACAATTGTACGTAGGTAGAGACAGGGAGACTTCAAGATTGAATCAACCACAGAAAAGAGACACCCACCGTGGTTGAGAAATGAGAATTATGGATAAATTAATTAATTATTTTGGCCAACGTGCGGGAGAAAAACACCGTGGGTGGATTGCCCATGTATATAGATAGATAGATATCAATAACACAATTGTACGTAGGTAGAGACAGGGAGACTTCAAGATTGAATCAACCACAGAAAAGAGACACCCACCGTGGTGGGGTGGTTGAGAAATGAGAATTATGGATAAATTAATTAATTATTTTGACCAACGTCGGGAGAAAAACACCGTGGGTGGATTGCCCACTGCAAAGGAAGAAGAATTTGGCTTGCTCTCTTTTTTTGCTTTGATTGCTGCAACTTTTCTTCGATCTTCAGTAAACAATGACTGACAGGTTTTTTATAAATTAAAGCGCTGCGTATGGAATGAATGCTAGAAATTAAAACCTGAAAAATGAAAATGGTAATGGGAGACCGTATAACGTCTCGTGTTGTTAATTGCTAGAATTTAAGAGTGCGAGTAGTCCAGTCCACATGGAACAGTGGCAGTTGGTGAATGGAAGGGTTGGTTGTTTGCTGTTTGTTTTTATTTGGGTGGCCTGGCCTGGCCTGGCACCTCACTTCGACCGTGTCAAAGGTACTCTGGAAATCCGAACCCGTTTCCTGTGTCCTTCTCGTGGTTCCATCTAGCCCCGGTATTTCGTACTTGATATCGGTTTTAAATGATGTATTGTTTAGTGAGCTGTTTATCCCGAGCACTTATATTTGTAAAAATGATAAGTATAGGCTTAATTTAACGGAGGTATATATTTGTTATTTTAAATATTAGGGAAAATTCCTGATTAGTATCTTGTATTTGGTTCTAGTGTCATTTTGGTTCTTGAATTTTAAAATACAATAATTTAGTACCCGGACTTTTAAAATGTGTCAATCCAGTACCTGTAATTAATCAACTGTTAATCAGTCGTTAAATGATATTTGAAAAAGACACAAATGCCCTTCAAGTGTCATCTAAGTTTTTTATCAACCATTCAAACATTTACAAAATATTAACAGTCTCAAATCCTTGTCTTTTCTGTTCAAGAATGTTAACAAAAAATTAACAGACCCCAACTTTTTTTAATAGAAGAGGCAAGGACACTCCAAGGACATTTGTGTGGTTGTGTCTTTTCCAAATGCCATTTAACGGATGATTAACAGCTGATTAATGGCAAGTAGTGGATTGACACATTTTGAAAGTCCAAGTACTGTCACATTTTAAAGTTTTGGGACTAAAATGACACTAGGCCCAAAGTACATGGTACTAATCGGGATCTATCCCTAAATATTATATTGACACACTTCGATGAAAATGACGATTAACCCTCACTACTCACATGGGTCCACGTGTTACATACATCATATTATTAAATAAAGTATATAATTTCATAAAAATAATAAATAATAATTACTTGTAAAAATAACCAAAAATATATTGTTTAACTCAAAAAAATACCCAAAATAATGTTTTGATTAGATGATGATAATAATAATAATAATAATAATAATAATAATAATAATAATAATAATAATAATAATAATAATAATAATAATAATAAGGGTAAATCTCTTAAACTACCCCTACTGTTCACGAACTTGACACGCGGTACCCTTACTGTTTAGCTATTGTCTTGCAGTACCTTTAAGTTTTTTGACAATTGTCATTGCTGTTAAGTGCTAACGAAAGGAAACATAATATCAAATTTGCCCTCCACTATTCCTCAAATTTCATCCCCTCTTCTTATTCTCTTTCTTCCTCTGCTTATCCTTCGTCCATCTTCATTTATGTTGTCTTCTCGACGGTGAATAGAGAACTACCATTGGCGTCATCATAGCAAAAAATGATGGCGGCCATTGCTGTTTTGCCCAGAGGCTGCGGTGTTTCAGGAGAACTGGTTCAATGAAGGCCTCAAAACTGGTTCTGAGAGGATGAACTCTAGTTGCAACTCGTTGAGAGGAACTTGAGATCTAGAGGGTTTTCTACCTGAGTAGCACGGATCATCTTTGTTTGAATCATCATCATCCTTTGAATCGCTGCCATCATCGAAATAGGATTCATCCCTTTGCCTTCTCGATGGTAGAGGACGCAAGTGTTTATTCCTTCCTGGTCCACAGTTTCTTCTTGCCACTTCTAGAAGAAAGTTTTATATGTCTTCCATGACTTTCTTCTTCTCCTCCTCCTCCTCATATCTTTTTGTCTCTACTTTGGTTATTTATTTCAAGGTTTGGGGCTCTGTTTCGCTGGTAACCAAAGCTCGTCCATCTTAGAAAGATGCCGATGGTCGGAGAGTGGGGTTTTCAAACCAGCTGGCATGGAATATTGATTGAAAATCCAACTTCCGAAGTTGTTGGTATTTGCAGACAAGCAACCAACGCTCTTGGCTTCGTGGTTTTCCGACGCAGTTTCTCGGCGGGATGAAGATGAAGAAAACATACTTTCTCATATCTTCATCGAAGGTTTTGGAGGAAAATACTATGTCAAAGGGTCGAAGAAGATGAACAGTTACTCAGTTACCACCACCACCGCCACCACCACTCCCATAACCTCCACCACCACTTCCTCCATAATCTCCATCATAGCCACCGCTGCTTTTGTAACCCCCATCGCCACTACTACCTCCATGGCCCCTGCTAGCAGCACCTGCATAGCCACTACCACCGCCAACTCCATAGTTTTCACCACTGCCAGATCCATACCCTCCACCAGCACCGCCACCGCCATAGCCTTCACCACCACCTCTGAGAATGGAGGTCTGAGAATGAAGCTATATGGGCACAACTCCATTCTCTCTCTCTCTCTCTCTCTCTCTCTCTTTCTTTTTCTCTCTCCCTCTCCCGTTCATCGAATCCATCAAGCTGATCTTCTTTCTTTGAAAGGAGGGGATCCATTGTTCATCAATCTCCATTGTAGCAGCGTCAGTGGCCGCCCACTTCGTTAGATCGAAACCAACAATCCCACTTCGTTAGAGATGAGACTGAGTGAGATTCCAATGGCCGTTAACATACAAAGGATAGCGAGGCTTCAAAAATATGTAGCGAGCTTGAAGTGCTTTTTGTAGAGTTATTATCTTTATTCATTCTTTTATTCATTATTTTCCTTTATTCTCTTTTATCCTTTACTAGTTGAGCTCGCATTCTATTATTGAGCTAGGAATATTCCTTTAGTTTTCTTTTCTGTCAAGTTTGTTAGTTAGTCAGGGATTATTCTTATATATAAACATTGCTTTTGTAACCTTTTTGGGTGTAGAGAATATATTGGAATTCTCTCCATTTTCTTCTTGCTTTTACTTTTGTTCATGGATCAGAGCATCAAGATCTAGTGCATGAGTTTTTCTTTTGATTGATTAAAGAAATTTCTTATTAACGCTATGGAAGAAGAGGTGGATAACTCTGTTACTCAAAATGGTCAAAAAACGACTAGCCGTGGAGCTGTTGCAGAGATTACGAAAGAGTTAGCCTACAACTCGAACGGAGATCCTTTCTTCTTGCATAGTTCGGATCATCCTGGAATGATGCTAGTTACAACACCATTAACTAGAAACAACTACCTCACCTGGAGCAGATCTATGAAGATAGCTCTGGATGCGAAGCTGAAGCTGGGTTTCATAGATGGAAGGATTGCTCAGCCAGATGAAGGAACAACAGAGTTTGAGCTATGGACAAGGGTGAACTACATGGTAACTTCCTAGATCCTTAACTCAATCTCAAAAGAAATAGTAGATGCTTTTCTATATACTACTACAGCTAAGGAACTCTGGGATGAAATTGCTGAAAGATTTGGTGAAAGTAATGGGCTTGTGCTGTATCAAATTCAAAGAGATATAAGTTCAATATCTCAAAGGAATGAATCAGTAGCTAAGTATTATACTAGACTTAAAAGGCTGTGGGACGAATTGACTTGTTTAATGCCTATTCCACCTTATACCTGTGGTTCTGCTAAGGTAGTTGCTGATTTGCATTCATTCAATAGATTAATGCAATTTCTGATGGGTTTAAATGATTGTTATGATAATATAAGGAGTCAAATCCTTGTAATGGAACCCTTACCCTCTATGAACCGTGCTTATTCCTTGGTTCTCAGAGTTGAGAAATAGAGAGAAGTACACATAACTTTTAATGAAAACATAGACTCTACTGGGTTATTTGCTAAAACCCAAAACACTAATCAACCATACAGAAGGGATGGAACTAATAAGGGAAATACTAAGAAGATAGACATGGGTAAGAAGGATAGGGATAGCAAGTATTGTGATCATTGCAATGTAAAGGGACATGTAAAGGAGACTTGCTTCAAGCTCCATGGATACCTAGAATGGTATAAGGATCTTAAGGAGTAGTAGAAAAAAATCAGGAAACAGAACAATGGCTAATATGGTGGAAACTTGTTTTGATTTTGGAATTGAAGAGAAGCTTGATGGGAAAACTGATAAGAAAGTGGATTTGGCTAATATGGTGCAACAAGAAGTTCTGAAGCTGATGAAAGGGAAGATGACTATGGAAGGCAACCATGTCAATTTTGCCAACCTGGACAACTATGCAGGTAATTCCTTCAATACTGAATGTGCTTTAAATTTTGCATTGAGTGCTATTGACTTATTGAAGCCTAGTACTTGGATAATTGACACAGGGGCTTCAAATCACATGTGTGGAAATAAATCCCTTTTTGATAAGCCTAGACCCACTAAACATCCATTACCTGTTTGCTTATCATATGGATCCATTAAATTTGTTCAGAGCATTGGAAATATTCATTTGTCAATTGATATTTGTTTGAAAGATGCCTTGCACATTCATAGTTTTAAATTCAACCTCTTATCAGTAAATAAACTTGCTAAGTTTGCCCAAATAAAATTCACATTCTTACAAAGCCATTGTCTGCTGTAGGACCTACAGACTGAAAGGATTCTGGCAGTAGAGAAACTATTAGGAAGCTTATACATCTTAAACAACTCTTGTCTTAGGAAATTTAGATGTAATAAAGAGCCAAACAATGACAAGTTGTTTTTGAATTTCAAGGATACTTTATTACCTTGTAATGCTGCTGTTTCTAGCAAGAAAATATGACTACTTCAAAAATTTTTCTTTGGCACGGCCGTTTGGAACATGCTTCAACGAATGTTTTAAAGCATATTGATTTTCTTAAATGCTTGAATTTACAAAACGAGGTTGGGTGTGAAATTTGTCACTTGTCTAAGCAATAAATGTTACATTTTCCAACCAACAGCATCATTACCCAACAACCCTTTGAATTAATCCATTTGGATACTTGGGGGGCATATAAAGAACATTCAATTACTAAAGCCACATATGTTTTAACAATTGTGGATGACCATTCCAGAGCAACTTGGACCTTTCTGATGTCACACAAAACCCAAACACTTGCCATTTTCACTCAATTTTTCAACATGGTAAAGGCCCAATTTGATAAAACTATCAAAACCATAAGGTTTGACAATGGAACAAAGTTTACAAACCATGACTTCCAATCTTTTCTTTCTAGCAAAGGGGTGTTACATAAAAAATCATACCCTTATACACCTCAACAGAATGGAATTGTTGAAAGGAAACAAAAGCATCTCTTGCAAGTGGCAAGAGTTCTTATGTTTCAATCTAGCTTGCCTAAAAAATTCTGGGGACATTCCATCCTTATGGCTACTCATATTATAAATAGACTACCCTCTTCATTATTAGCTTGGAAATCTCCATTTGAAATCCTATTTCATAAACCACCAGATTATACCAATCTAAGATGCTTTGGTTGCTTATGCTATGTGACAAATACATTACCTCATAAAAACAAATTTGATCATAGAGCATTTAAGTGTATATTCATTAGGTATAGTCTTGGCCAAAAGGCTTATAAAGCCTATGATTTGGAAAATCATAAAGTTTATGTGTTAAGAGACATAAAATTTTATGAGCAAATTTTCCCTTTCAAAACCAATTCAGTTTCTTTTGACAAGAATCCATCAATTGTTTTACCACTACTCTCTCTAGATAATATTTCAGATCTTTTACTAACCTTTACATCAGATGTATCATCACCTATACCAACAGCAGATGAGTCCAATGAAACACCTGATATTTTGAATTCACCAACCTCTGAACCAGCAGCAGAAACCATTGATCCACCTTATGATTTACTTCTTGAAATTACAAAACCAGAAACTACAGTCCCAATTAATATAGACAACCTACCCCCTATCAGACATAGTACTAGAATTAAAAAGAAACTAGCATGACTTACAAACTATGTTACTAATTTGGCTTGCAGCAATGTTAGAACTATTGACAGAACCCTCAATCAGTCACAGGTTCATGCATCAACACCTCACACACTTCCAACATATCCATTTATTCAATCACCTTCATTTTCTGCATCATATTTATCCTTTTCAGCTAATGTGTCAAATATTTAAGAACTAGCTTCTTATAATCAAACCAGTATTAATGCTGAATAGATTAAAGCAATGAATCAAGAATTAGAAGCTTTAGAGAAAAAATGAAACTTAGGAACTCACTGATTTACCAGAAGGAAAAATGGCTATTGGTTCTAAGTGGGTGTATAAAGTGAAGTTGAATCCGGATGGTAGTGTTGATAGGTAGAAAGCCAGGCTTGTAGCCAAAGGCTTTCACCAGGTGGAAGGGATTGACTATTTTGATAGTTTCTCTCTTGTGGCCAAAATAGTAACTATAAGAATTTTTCTTACAATTGCAACATCTAAATCATGGTCTATCCATCAATTGGATATCAATAATGCATTCTTGCATGGGTATTTGGATGAGGACGTTTACATGCAACCTCTAGAAGGGTATTTTAAGGCTGCTAAGGGGTTAGGTCTACAAACTGAAGAGATCACGCTATGGGCTTAAACAAGTCTCAAGACAATAGAATGCTAAATTTAGTGACAAAATTAAAGCTTTTGGTTTCCATCAATCAGCTCATGATCATTGTTTATTTGTTAGGCACACATCTAACTCCTTCTTTGCATTGTTAGTGTATGTAGATGATGTGCTTCTAACAGGTACTTCAGAAGCAAATATCATTTCAGTCAAACAGTACTTGGATAAACTATTCACTATCAAAGATTTTCGCTATGCTAAGTATTTTCTAGGTTTGGAGATTGCTAGGAGTTCTTTAGGTACTATTCTTAACCAAAGGAAATACATTCTTGACATTCTAACAGATATTGGATTCCTAGGTGCTAAACCAGCTAAAACACCTTTCCCTAAGGGTCAAAAGCTTTGTGCAAATAAATGACCTCCACTAGCTAAACCAGAAAGATATAAAAGGCTTGTTGGGTGTTTGTTGTATTTAAATATTAGCAGACCAAACATTAGCTACTCTGTACAGCAGTTAAGTTAGTTCGTGAACTCTCCATGTCAGTCACACTGGGAAGCTGCAATTCTCTTCAATTGGAAGTTTTCAGTGATGCAGACTAGGCCTCCTGTTCTAAAACCAAAAAATCCTTAACAGGTTTTTGCATTTCTTTGGGGTCAGCTCTCATTTCTTGAAAAACCAAAAAACAAACAACAGTTTCAAGATCATCAGCAGAAGCCAAATATAGGAGTTTAGCAGCAACAGTTTGTGAACTTCAATGGATCTCCTATGTTCTCAAGGATTTTGGCATTCAATTAAAACTTCAAATTCCTCTTTGGTGTGACAATCAAGCTGCTCTACACATCACTGCCAATCCAGTGTTTCATGAAAGAACAAAACACCTAGACATTGATTGCCATTTAGTTAGAGAGCAGCTCAAGTAAGGCTTCATCAATCCTCAGCATATTTCTACTCATCACCAAGTAGCTGATGTTTTTACAAAGCCACTTTTTGGTCCTCAATTCAGCAACTTCATGTCCAAGTTGGATTTGCTTGATATCCACCAAACTCCAACTTGAGGGGGGGGGGATATAGAGTTATTATCTTTATTCATTCTTTTATTCATTATTTTCCTTTATTCTCTTTTATCCTTTACTAGCTGAGCTAGCATTCTGTTATTGAGCTAGCAATATTCCTTTAGCTTTCTTTTCTATCAAGTTTGTTAGTTAGTTAGGGATTATTCTTGTATATAAACACTGCTTTTGTAACCTTTTCGGGTGTGGAGAATATACTGGAATTCTCTCCATTTTCTTCTTGCTTTTACTTTTGTTCATTTTTCACGCCAAAGATTAGTTCATTTGTTGGAATTCAAATGATTGGAGAAGATAAGGACCTATAATTTTCATTCTGTAATTTCATCAAGATATTTTGATGGAATGACGAAAGAATTCAGGACCCTTCGAGGTGGAAGCAAACTTTGGACCCTCCAAGGTAGAAGCAAACTTATAAGAGGTTTTTATCAGCGGTGTTGCTTGAAGCCGAGAACATACATGGCTTGCTTTATTATTCATCTTTCCTGTATTGCCGACAAAGAGGGCTCTGCATCATAGTTTTCCACTTAGATTTTTGGGCAATACAAGGAGATGTTGGATGTGGAAGGGAAGGAGAACGAACGAAGGGAACAGAGAGAGAGAGAGAGAAAGAGAGAGAGGAAGGGGATGTGGAACAGTTCGGTGCTAGTGCCGAATGTGTCGTTGTTGCACCTCTCATTATCTCTCTCTCCCTCTCCCCTTTCCCCCCGTTCCTTCGTACCTGTTCTGAAGCTTTAAAGATCTGAAAATTGTAGAGCATAGTTGAAGACAACTACTAAATCCTTCACCTCCTCTGGAAAGGACTTGGTGTCAGAAAAACCTAGCGATGTTGGCGAAAGTGGTCGGATACAGATGACGATAGTGGTGGAAATGGTAGTAAAGAGACAGGGAGTGGAATGATTCGCTATATTGCCATTAAATAGACCAAAAAACTTTTTCACCCATAATTATTCTTCAAAGTTTTCAAAATATATCAAATCATAACCCAGATTCCAAACCAAACCCATTTATACGTGTTGTACAACACTGCCAGCATATGAGGTCGGTGTAAGGAGCAGATTCTGACTCCTCATGAAAAGCTTGGTTGAGGGTCTACGGGATGAGCAATGAAACTAAATCCTGCAACTCCCTTAATGGGCTCGACCACTCCCAATGCTTCCGTAGGTTTCCTCCATGAGTTCTCTCCTTCCGAATCCCCCGTATTCGATCCAAACAATACCTAAATGATCCACATCATCCTTAAGAACCTTGCTTCAGCGTTTTCAAAACCAAATTAGACCAAATAATTAGACCGAAAAAACTGGGAATTGGTCACTTAATCGGTTCTCTTTTTATCCAAACCATTGACCCGGGCGATTGAACCATCAATGTAGACAATAATTTTTGGCCGTTTTATGTTTTTTATTTTTTTGTTTTAATTTCTTTTTTTTTTACATTTTTGTCAAAACACGCCATTCATTCAAATTGGACTATTGGACCATTCAACCTAGGAACCAGAACGATTCTCTGTCCGATCTGATTTTAAAAACCTTGCTTTGCTTTGTTTCTATAATTTATAGAAGGTGTTGATAAATCGAATTGGAGCACTGTTGGGCACTCTTGTGTATGCTGATTGCTTCAACTAATGTTTTACTCTTGAATTTATATCAAAAGTGTTTACAGTTCATTTCTGGTAAACAAAATGCGTACAGTTCAATATCAAAGAATCTAAGAATTTGTAATATATTATCTATAGCTGATCCCTATGCTTAACCTACTTTTTAACTTTTTTTTTTCTTTTAATATCGAACTATCACTAGCTGGCTTAGCCTTTTATACCGCCTCCTCGGACATGAGATGGCGATTCATTGGCCGCATCTATAATTGCATTGCCCTAGGTCATGGGCCTCGACCTAGAAGACAAAGACCGTCATCCTAGAGACCCTATCCAACTATTCATAAACCGGTGGTGTTTAGTAAACCAACGACGGCTTAGTTATTGAGCTGACAGTCAACTATCGGCTTAAATTTGTCATTTGAATAAACCGCCACCTTAGCTAAATTATGTAATCATTTAACCGTCAGTTTAGACTGAAAAGTCATCTAAATAAACCGCTCCCATAAATGTCTTGTGGCTAAGGCCGTTGGCATAGACGTAATATAAACAGCCGGCTTAGAATTTTTATTATTTTTTAAAATAATAATATCAGTTGACGCCTACTTAAGCCCAAAGCATAAAACTATTAAATAAATTGTGATGGAGTGTAATCCGGCTGATTTTAGCTGTCAACGATTTTGCCTCTGACTGGAGCGATGGGGGGCCTGAAACGGAGAAGATGAGGGAATTTCGGGGGAACCCGGTGAGATAACTCCAAAGCTCAAGTTAGTATTCTCTCAAAGGAAAAGTAAAGACCAGATGGCGCAAAGTTCACATACCTTGTTGTTGGGGGTAGGGGGCCTTTTATAACCACTTCGTGCACTCGCTCCGAAGCCCTTGTCAGGTCGAGTATGATTACCCTTGCTTCTGTTAGTTCGGCTGTCGTCCTTTCTGCTGGGACAGAATTGTCACTGCTTTTTGTCGGAACCGTCTCTATAACTGGAGATGGTGGTGTCAGGAGGCGGTGGCAGGTGGCCGTTTGGAGTGCGGCCGTCAAGCGTCAGATCCCAAGTCAGTCAGGTGCGCCGCCCTTGGGTATAGACTTCCTCGATGTCAGGCATGGTACAGTTTGTTCGGTTTTGGTGTCCTGAGGGCGATGTGGTGGAGTGGTGAGCGAGGCAAAGTCTTGAGTTCGGAGGTATGTCCTGTATTGCTATAGGGCAGGGCAGTTCGGCGAGGTGTGTCCCGAACTGCTATAAGGCAGGCCAGTTCGACGAGGTGTGTTCCGAACTTCTATAAGGCAGGCCAGTTCGACGAGGTATGTCCCAAACTGTTACATGTGGGCCAATTCAAATTACTATGGTTTGGGGCTGAAGGGCGAGTTCGGACTCCTAGTAGGGAGTTCAGACCGCTGGTAGGGGAGTTCGGTCAGCCGGTTTCTCCCCTTGGTGCTCGCGCCTTAGGCGTGCTTTTGTGTCGAGCTGTTGCCTTTGCCACGTGTTGCGTAGCTGTGGGGTCGGGCCAAATCTTCCTTCATCAATTGCCCCCCACTCCTCGCGCAAGGGTCTTGCCCTGGCGTGTCGTCGATTTTAAAAGACGTGCGCTGATGTTTCGTTCATTTCGAAGAGACGTGCGCCAATCACGTCTCGATCTCAAGGGACGTGTGGTCAGTGCGAATGCGGGCCGTCAGATTGGCTTTGATATGTACTATTGGTTCTTGGTTACTGTAGCTATAAATAGTAGGGGACCCTAGTCGATTTGTCACTTCTGCGGTTTGCTTCTTGATCTCGCGTCCAGGCCTTTCAGTTCGCGTCTAGGCTTGTTACTTCGCCTTCAAGGCTTTTGGCTTGTTCCAGTTTTCGGAGCCTTCAAAACTTTCCGGTGAGTACCTTCCTGAATCCACATTTTCTCCTTGATGTCTAGCTTTGATAGCTCAGACGATTCTTCTAGTAGGACTGATGTAGGTTCTACGAACCGAGCCGTATCCCCAGATTGTCTTAGTGATCCTGAGGTGGAACTTGAGGATGACCTTGAACCCGTAGGCCGAGCCGCTTCGGGCAGTTTGGCGTCTACCTCTCGTCGAGGTCGGATGCTAGACAGGTTTGGTCATTCGACTATGACGCCCGAGGGGCTCCAATCTCTACTTATCTCTTACAATCTTCCTAGGGGGTATATCTATTTCATTCCTTCGGATAGCTTTCCTTGGGAACACGGTCCTGATGAGATCGTGATTTTTTGAGAGTAGCTCGCTGCGGGGCTACGACTGCCTTTCCACCCCCTTCTCGTCGAGGTCATAAACCACTTCGGCGTTACCATTGGCCAGCTTCATCCGAACTCTATTCGGAATCTGGTGGGGACAGTCTCCCTTTTTTGCGAACAGAACTTCCCCTTAGACTTGGAGATATTCTCCTCTATATTAATGCTCAAAAAACAAGCGGGTTCTCTTCCCGGGGGAAGACGGGCATATTACTTGTCTCCTCGCTCGGGTTTCAAGCTTCTGCACGAACTTCCTAACAAGGTACCGGCGTGGAAGCGGGATTACTTCGGGGTGCGAAGTGCACAAGGGTGGCCTTTTCAGACCGGGTGGGGGGAGGCCACTCCTGTTTCTGGTGTCACTCTCGATAAAGAGACGGTGAAGGGCCTCCGGCAATGGGC
Source organism: Nelumbo lutea (assembly GCF_056320005.1). Classification (NCBI taxonomy): domain Eukaryota; kingdom Viridiplantae; phylum Streptophyta; class Magnoliopsida; order Proteales; family Nelumbonaceae; genus Nelumbo; species Nelumbo lutea. Next base: position 4,811,772 of record NC_142689.1, read on the forward strand.
ACAACAAGGTTTAAAGTGCCATCAATACTTAACGGAGGTCAAGCTTATTGCGGCCGGGTTGAGTTCGGGTAGGTTTCTCATCTCAGGTTTCTTGTTTGCTTCATTCTTTCATTTTTTCTGATGCCGAACTCTTTTCTGCAGGTGTGATGGACGTAGAGAGGACTCGTGGGGGGCGCCTGTTCCAAGGCATGAAGAGGAGGAAGCGGGTCGCCAAGTGAACTCGTACCGAGCTGCCCCAGGATGAGGAGCCTCAAGTTCCAGGCCACTCGCCGGAGGATCTGCCTGGGGAGTATGAGGTGGCTCCTACGATGCATGAGGCTACCGGGGCGCCTTACGCTGAGACCACTCACACGGGTGCTTCTGCCTACTCTAGTGCCCCTGCTTACTCTGGGTCCGCTCATACGCGGGCTAGGCCCTCGGGTTCGGGAGCTCAAGGGGAGTTCAGGAGCGTGTTGTCGCCGAACTACGCTCTTCAGAAGAGTAGGGAGGCTATTTTCCTTGAGGAGACCGCGGCGTGGACCGATCTTCCCTTGAATCAGGTCGTCTGCCATGCCATAACTCATGCTATGGTGGTAAGTCAGATTTCGTCTGCCTTCTTTATTTTCTATTCTTCTTGTTGTGGTTGCTCATTTGTTTCTTTTGGTAGGTGAACTCTTCTATTCACACTTTAGCGGCCCAGGTGGAGAGGAGCTTGCGACAAGCATGAGCTGCTGAGGCGGCTGCTCATGCTGCCGAAGAGGCTGCTCGCGCTGCTATGGCCAGGCAGGCGATGTCTCAGCGGGATGCCGAGGCCATGGGGGTAGTCATGAAGCATGAGCGGTCGGGCAGATCCTCCGGCGAGTGGAGCGACGGTGGGAACCCGGTGAGATAACTCCGAAGATGAGAGAATTCCGACTGGTCTTAGCTGTCAACGATTTCGCCTCTGACTAGAGCGACGGGGGGCCTGAAAAGGAGAAGATGAGGGAACTCCGGGGGGAACCCGGTGAGATAACTCCGAAGCTCAAGTTAGTATTCTCTCAAAGGAAAAGTAAAGACCAGATGGCGTAAAGTTCACATACCTTGTTGTTGGGGGTAGGGGGCCTTTTATAACCACTTCACGCACTCGCTCCGAAGCCCTTGTCAGGTCAGGTATGATTACCCTTGCTTTTGTCAATTCAGGTGTCGTTTTTTCTACTGGACAGAACCGTCACTGCTTTTTGTCGGAACCGTCTCTGTAACTGGAGATGGCAGTGTCAGGAGGTGGTGGCAGGTGGCCATTTGGAGTGCGGCTGTCAAGCGCTAGATCCCAAGTCAGTCAGGTGCGCCACCCCTGGGTACGGACTTCCTCGGTGTCAGGCATGGTACGGTTTGTTTGGTTTTGTTGTCCTGAGGGCGATGTGGTGGAGTGGTGAGCAAGGCGAAGTCTTGAGTTCGGAGGTATGTCCTGTATTGCTATAGGGCAGGCCAGTTCGGCGAGGTGTGTCCCGAACTGCTATAAGGCGAGCCAGTTCGACGAGGTGTGTTCCGAACTTCTATAAGGTAGGCCAGTTCGGCGAGATATGTCCTGAACTGTTACATGCAGGCCAATTTGGATTACTGTGGTTTGGGGCCGAAGGGTGAGTTCGGACTCCTAGTAGGGAGTTCGGACTGCTGGTAGGGGAGTTCGGTCAGCCGGTTTCTCCCCTTGGTGCTCGCGCCTTAGGCATGTTTTTGTGCCGAACTGTTACCTTTGCCACGTGTTGCATAACTGTGGGATCGAGCCAAATCTTCCTTCATCAAATTGCATCACAATATATTGATTTTTTTAATAAAAAAACATTTCATTAACTATGAAACTGAAACCTGAAACAAGAATTCAATACAATCAATTCTTATAATCTGATTTGCATTGCTAGTTTTTCAAGTGACCAATGCTTCCTAAACTTCTAAAGAACATCAAAATATTTAGGGAAGGTTTTCCTGCTACATCCTGGATCCATTATGATGACAAGGACATCGTAGATCCTTTATTCGAATCATCACTTAGAAATATACATCCACAACTCTTCTCAAAAACTCTTGGAAGTTGACATCAGGCATTTTATTCATGTTTACGTCAAAGGCACACAAGTGTTTCTAGAATGAGTCTTGGGATGGGCCTGTAACGTGCCATTGTTCTCTACTCAAATGACTTGTGCTCCCATCTTTTTAAGAACCTCGACAAATTTCATATCTCCCTGCATCAATAGGGAAAGAGCATGATCATTAAGAGTATTGTTAACTCAACATAGATGCAAAGAATAAGTAAATCACAAAGACTTTAAGACAAACATACAACCACAAGTAGTTTACAGGGGAAGGGGAGGTGCAAATGGGTATAAGAAAACCTAGGAAGCTAGGGGATGATTTAAAAACAAAATTTCCTTTGGTTATAGCTCTAAATCTTGAGACAACTGAAGTTAAATAATAGGCCAACATCCTATTCTGGGAAGCTAGTTCTTTTTTCCTTCTCTAAATTGCTTTATATCACCTTCACGTTCATATCCAACCGCTTATTCTATGGGGTTGGAATTAGGCCATTAATTAGGAGTAAAGCTCCAAATGGGTTTTGAATCAGGCCAAAAAAGCAGCTGGTAATTAAAGAGGAATCACAAGGAAAAGTATTTCTACAGAAAAGGGTTATGATGAAAGAAATTAAATGGCAAGAACAAAGAACATTGGTTGAATATCCTTGGAGAATCTGGTCTCTATTTTGGAATTTAAAACTTAAAACCCAGAAGTTCACTCAATCTTCAGGGGTAACTAAAGTAGATCAAGATTACTGGTTTACTATTTGGACTGTAACTAAGCATACCTTCTCATACCATATTTAGGATTAGCTGAACGCAATACAGCTGTGAAACCAATAATAATGCTTCATATAAGTCATATAATTAATACATGGGGCCTGGCCTACAACATTTGGCCCTTTCCATTTCAGGCCACTTTTTTGGAGTTTGCATGGGACCGACCCTGAACCCATCATTTCATAGTCCGAGTAGGCCGAAGCTCTCTATGAATGATATACACAATTCTATAATCTGATGATTCAATGCACAATCTACTTCATGTACAAATGGGACTCATACGTGCTACCCACTAGCCGTTTCCACATCCTTACTCATACTCATGAGACATTACAGATGTTCCTAATACATGGTGGCGGTACCGAGTGGGTAGGGATGCGGGTAGTCAAATGTATCCTAAGCTTTAAGATAATTAGTTGGATTCAAGTCACATTGCGCCCCAAAGAGTGTTCTACATGCACATTTCAGCATGCATCGGGAACGTCTCCCAAATTATGAAAATTATCGGTGGGAGATGTTTGCAATACACTGTTGGAATGTGCTGTGGGGCGCAGATGTGAATTCGTTTGATTTATTGAGATGGGCCCATCTTCATGTACTGTTGATTGATGACCGGATAGGGACTTGGAGGCAAGATTCAAAATATGGCAACGATATGTATCATTCTGATAAAAACCCGATACCTAGGACATGTATAAATCATTCGTTTCATTTTTTTTTTCATCGGGCTGTTTCGGATCTATATCGTTAATCCGTATTTAATACCGAATCTCTCATTTATGTTGTTTATTTAAGTTTAATTTTTTTTTCATTAATTGGCCAATTATTCCAAGGCAAATTTAAATTTAAATTTGAATTTTAGAGCCTAATTCAAATTCTTTCATTAATTCCTGTAATTAATGATCCCCTATCATTAATTTCGTTTTGTTAGTGTAAAAATGCTTCAAATATCAGTTATAGTAAGATTTAAATCTTGGTCACTTGATTTTAACAACCATAAGTTCCCCAATAACCCATACATATTTGTCTACTATGATTATATGTATTTTTAATGTTAAATAAATTTTCACTTTTCTTAACGAGTGACAAGCTTTTATTAATAAATACTAAAATTAATTATTAAAATTTATATACTAATAAATATCAAGATTAATTATATTGGTTTTTAAAAATTGACATTCACATTTTATTTTATTTTTATTTTTTTCATTATTTTTCAATAGTTACTAATTGTGTCTCAAAATGTAACACTTTATATAAACTATTAAATTATGTTTTTTTTTTTACATTTAAATGAATTATTTACATTCATATAAAATATATAAATATAGTTAATAATATATTTTTTAAGATTGATTTGAATTTTTTACTATATCTCAATTTTTTATCCATATCCAAACTATATCCTAATACGTTTATTATGATGTTATTCGTATATCTGGAGCGCCATCTCATTGATGGCGACCACTCTGCCAAGTTATGAAAAGGACAATGTAATCGTCATGATTATCTTAATAATGTGATTTATAGCATGAGAGACGTTCATGAACATTTGGGGCACGATCCACCAAAAATATGGCCCACATATAACCAAAACCCTCTCATTCAATATTGGTCCGATGGCTTCATAGAATGCCTTGGTGTAGTAAAATCAATACCAGTTATCAATGTCCTGCGCAAATGAGAATTCTTTTGCTTAGTACAATCAACCAATTGCCAACTGAAAAATTAATGTTAATGGCCCCACACGTTTTTTTTCTTCCAACAATCAACCAATTCTTTTGCTTAGTACAATCAACCAATTCTTTTGCTTAGTACAATCAATACCTCCACATCCCAAGTATCCAGAATGATTTTTGGATTTGTTTTGGTATTTAACGCAATACATTAATAACTTTTGAAGATCTGTGGCCCATATTGATATCAATATAAAGAGAGACTTTGATTTCATGGTGCGATACATCAAGGCCCTCTACTTTCAAGTTTAAACAATGGCAGTAGGTATGAAATAATTGCAACCTGATGTGATGGGTTTTATTGAAAGTAAAAAAATAAGAGTATAGATACCTTGAATTGAATTGCTTGCTGCATGATTTATTTTTTCGGTATCGAAACGTGGTGTGGTGTAATATTAGGGATTCGTCTAGGGCTTATATATCCCAAATTCCCAATGTTATTCATAATTCCATATCCATGTATAATGTATTAATGGTTACAATCACAAAGAAGGAGATAGCAGATGTATTGAATTAGACGAGGGAGAGAGAGATCATGCAAGTGTTAATGCCGTTCCCCAACAAAATGGAGGCTGCCTTTGTTGTTGGACGGTTGGGCTCTCTCTTTCACCCAACAATTCTGCAATCCATTAGGGTTGTGGTGTCCCCTATCTCCATCCTTTTTCACACCTCCTCCACCACAACTACCACTATCATAAATAATGTGTCACATATTCACATTTAATAATAATAATAATAATATAATAATAATAATAATAATAATAATAATAATAATAATAATAATAATAATAATAATGATGATGATGATGATGATAAAGGGTAAATTACAAAGACCCCCCCTATATTATGAGATTTGTGACAAAAACCATCTGTACTTTGTTTTGCCACAAAAATCCTTCTTGTATTATGACCGTGAGACAAAGACCCCTTCCACTAATCTTCCATCCAAATCCACCGTTAAAATATTTTTTAATCTCCATACTATCCTTCTAATAATTATTTAGTGAAAAACAATGTTTATCTTCCCCGACCTCAGCTCACGGTACACGAACAACGGCGGTAGATGATGCGAGGGTGGCGGACTTTCGAAGTCCTTCGCCTGTTGGTGATGACATCTCATCCATTCCAAAAACGTAGCATCAGTGACGTGAAATGGAAACCAGAGTCCAGAGGTATTCCAAAAATTTGTCTTAATTTTGTTTCTCTCAATAGTCTTATCAGAATGGCTCAACAATTCGTGAAATCTGTCGAAGATGGCTCGAAGCTCGCAAAGCGAATATAATTTGGAAACGTTCGTTTCGTTTCGCCTTCAAGGCCGTCGCAAAGGAGAAATCTTCCCACATGCTTCTTCCGACTTCTCCGATGCTTTACGCAGTGATCTTTGATCCTGCAATTGTTGATTGTTAACAGAATTAGTTAGATAGAAGTTTGTTAAGAATTAGTTACAAGATTCCCTCCATAAGTTGGTTACATCCAGCTGTACTCGTATCTATAAATATAGTGACCTCTCTCTCAGAAATGAAATGTAATGAATTCTCCCTCCATATGTTCGTTTAAAGCTCTCTACACATTTCTTCTATCTTGAATGTTCTTTATGTTTCTCATGGTATCAGAGCCACTCTCCTGTTAGTGGAGATATGGCATCGTCGAGCACCACGCTTGCTTCAACACCGAGCAAACAAAAGGTTGAGGTGAAGACCTTTACTCATGCGATTTCTGTTCGATTAACAGAGAACAATTTTCTTCTATGGAAGCAGCAAATTATATATGTGATTAGAGGATACAAATTACAACACTTCTTGAATAGTTCTTCAGTTCCAAAGAAGTTTTAGATGTAGGAAGATGAAGATCAAGGTAGAGTTAGTGAAGAGTTTATAGAATGGGATCAACAAGATCAATTGTTGTTGTCTTGGATGCTTTCGTCAATGTCTAAGAACATGTTGACCAGAATTGTTGGTTGTGAGACATCTTGGGAAGCTTGGGAGCGAATTCAAATCTTCTTTGCATCTCAGATTCGCGCTAAAATCAAGCAGTTGAAGACACAATTACGGAACACAAAGAAAGGTTCGTTGTCTGTTAATGAGTACTTGTTGAAAATTAAAGGTACTGTTGATGCTTTGGCTGCGATCGGGAATCCGATCTCTCCGATTTTGCGATCGTTGTCTGTTAGTGGACTCTCAGAGGATTTTGATCCTTTCATAACATCATTTACATCTAGGCTGGATCCATATACTGTAAGTGATAATGAATCACTTCTTCTTGCACAATTGAGAAACACAAATCAATGGAAACTCTCATAGCTAATGTTGCACAATTGCAAGTCAAGAATAATTCAAATAATCCTAGCAGCAGACCTCCATTTGCAGGAAGAGGTATGAATATTTGAGGTGCCAGAGGAGGTATGAACTCTAGTAGGCGAGGAGGAAGATCAGGCAGAGGTGGTTTCAACAGACCATCTATTACTTGTCAAGTGTGTGGTAAATTTGGTCATCTTGCATCCAATTGTTACCATAGGTATGACTAGAATTACTAGTTATCCGTTGTAGATTTTCATAATGCACAGAAGCAATAGCAGCAACAGAAACAACAAGTCTCCTCTCTACATTTGTAGGCTTATATTGCTACTCTTGAATTTGTCCCTAACCACTCATGGTATCCTGATTTAGGTGCATCGAATCGCATTACCTATGATGCAGCCAATCTTGCTATCAAGACTCCTTACACAGGAACTAATGCTCTTCATATTGGTGATGGATCAGGTTTGCAAATTTCTAATGTTGAACACGCTTTAATTCACTCTTCTTCCTCTCATTCACCTTTGATTTTGAAAAATCTGCTTCATGTTCCTCTTATTACCAAGGATCTTCTTAGTGTTTCTCAATTTGCTAGAGATGATAATGTTTTCTTTGAATTCCATCCTGATTTTTGTGTGGTAAAGGATCAAGTTTCCAAGAGAATTCTTTTGCAAGGCAAGCTTAGAGCATGTCTCTACTCTTTTGAAGATCCACATGTGACCAAATCTGTTTCTTCTTCAGCATCCAGTTCTGCTTTTGTTGTGTCTTAATAGCCTTCATCTCTCTCTGCTACACCTATGTCTACTCATATTGCTCACACTGCTTCAACATCTTCTTCTACAACAACATCCTTTTCTGTTTCTGTATTTCATTTGTGGCACAATAGACTAGGCCACCCTTCTTTACATGTTCTGAATAATGTACTGAATGCTTGTAATATTCATGTTGTTAATAAAAAGAATCTAGTTGTTTGCACGGCTTGTGTATTTGGTAAATCTCATCAGCTTCCTTATCATGCTTCTTCTTCTGTATAAACACAACCTCTGCAGTTAATCCACACTGATTTATGGGGGCCAGCACCTCTTAAATCATACAATGGATATACCTATTACATACATTTCACCGATGCCTTCTCTTGCTATTCTTGGATATATTTCCTTAAGAATAAGTCTGATGCTTTTTCTGCTTTCCTTCAATTCAAGACTATGGCTGAGTTGCAATTTGATCATAAGATTAAAGCCATTCAGAGTGACTGGGGAGGTGAGTTTAGAGCCTTTTCTCAGTTCCTCTCTGATAATGGTATCCTCCATCGCTTGGGTTGTCCTCATGCCCACCAGCAGAATGGTTTGGCCGAACGCAAACATAAACATATAACAAAAATTGATTTAACTCTGCTGGCTCAATCTACTCTTCCTTTCAAATTCTGGGATGAAGCCTTCCGAACTGCCACCTTCCTCATTAATCGCTTACCTACTCTAGTTTTGAATGATTCTTCACCATATTCTCTCTTATTTCATTCTTCATCTGATTATTCAGCTCTTAGAACTTTTGGCTATGCTTGTTATCCTCTCACTGCTCCTTACAATAAATACAAGCTTGATTTTAAGGCCACTCAATGCATTTTCCTTGGCTATAGTCTCCAACACAAAGGCTACAAGTGTTTGGCACCTTCTGGCAGAATTTACATTTCTAGAGATGTCATCTTTGATGAGAATCTTTTTCCCTATTCTACTATATTTTCTTCATCTTCCAGTTTTGTTGCAACCTCTTCTCCTTCACCTCCTCCTTTTCCTTCAGCATCTCCTCCCTAGATGAATTACAGGGTGCCCCCAGATCTTTGACACCTAAATCATCTACTAATGTTGAGAGTGTTATTCCTACTGATCTTGTTACTAATACTTTGCCTGGCAGTTCAGATTGTTGTTTTGCAACTGAGCCCACTTCTGCTCCTACAGTGAGAGTTGTTGGTTCTGTTTTATCTGGCTCTATAAAATTACTTGCAACACCTGTTCAGACTCGCTTCCAGTCTCTTCATCCTATGATTACCAGATCAAAGAATGGTGTGTTCAAGCCTAAAGCCTTGGTTGTTTCTAAAGAGCCTTCCACTATCACAGAGGCTTTGCAGTTCCCTGATTGGAAACAAGCTATGGCAGAATAATACTCAGCTCTTTTGAAGAATCATACTTGGGACTTGGTACATCTTCCTGCTGATAGAAAATCAATTGGCTGCAAATGGGTGTTCAAAGTTAAACATAATTCAAATGGTTTAGTTCAGAGATTGAAAGCAAGACTTGTGGCTAAGGGATTTCTTCAACAAAAGGGTTGTGATTTCAAAGAGACTTTTAGCTCGGTAGTTAAACCAACAACAGTCCAAATTATATTGACTCTAGCTCTCTATTGGAAATGGAAAATTCATCAAATTGATGTGAATAATGCTTTTTTAAATGGTGTTCTAGAAGAAGAGGTATATATGGATCAACCTCAAGGTTTTGAAGTTGAAGATAGGAGGCTGGTTTGCAGGTTGAGGAAAGCCCTTTATGGTCTCAAACAAGTTCCCCGAGCTTGGTTTGAGAAGTTAACAGCAACTCTGTCAAAGTTGGGTTTGTGTCTACCAAGTGTGATCATTCACTGTTTTTGAGAGTCACCTCCCAGCATACCACCTTTGTTCTAGTGTATGTTGATGACATGCTTTGAATAAGGAATTCTCTGTTAAAGATCTTGGTGAGTTGAATTATTTCCTTGGTATTGAAGTGAATAAGCTTCAAGATGGTTCCCTGCATCTTTCATAGAGTAAGTATGTTAAAGGCTTACTGTAGAGAGCTCATATGTCTCAAGCTAAAGGAGTGGATACACCTATGCCAACCGGTCCTAGGCTGTCTAAAGTGGAGGGTGAACCAGTTGCGGATGCCACTACCTATAGGTCGATTGTTGGAGCTCTCCAATATGCTACCATAACTAGACCTGAGATTTCATATGCAGTCAATAAATGTTTCTAATTTATGCAGCAGCCTCTGGAGCCTCATTGGAAGTTAGTCAAGCGTATTTTGAGGTACTTGGCTGGGACAGTGAGTCATGGGCTGCACTTGAAGGCTACACAAAATTTGCGCTTGTATGCATTTTCTGATGCAGATTGGGCATCGGATATTGATAACAGACGAAATACTACTGGCTTTTGTGTTTATCTAGGTGAGAACTTGGTGTCTTGGTCTTCTAAGAAGCAGCACACTGTCATCCGCTCGAGTACAGAAGCTGAGTATCGTGGGATGGCAGACGCAGTAGCTGAAGTTGCTTGGATACAATCACTCCTTAGGGAGCTGAATGTGACTCAAAGGAAAGTGCCACTGTTGTTATGTGATAACCTCTGTTCTGTCTTGTTGTCTGCAAATCCCATTTTGCATTCTCAGACAAAGCATATGGAGCTCGATATTCATTTTGTTAGAGAGAAGGTTATTAGGAAAGAGTTGGAGGTTGAGCATGTCACTTCTGCCGAGCAAGTAGCTGATGGCTTGACTAAACCAATTTCTAGCCTTCGGTTTGAGTTGCTGAAGAACAGATTAGGAGTTCGAGATTTGCAGAAATGTGTTGAACAAGGGAGAACGAGGGAGGTCCAAATTACCGGGGCATGTTAACAGAATTAGTTAGATAGAAGTCTGGTAAGAGTTAGTTACAAGATTCCCTCCATAAGTTGGTTGCATCCAGCTGTACTTGTATCTATAAATTTAGTGACCTCTCTCTCATAAATGAAATGTAATGAATTCTCCCTCCATATGTTCGTTTAGAGCTCTCTACTCATTTCTTCTATCTTGAATGTTCTTTATGTTTCTCATTGATAATCCAGATATTCCGAGCTACCAGCCTCATGTTCATGGCCGGTGTGATCTACCGGCATTGATTCCACTTCAGATGAATGCAATTTCTGTGGAGGTGGACTGCTATTTGGATACCGGTTCGTTACGGTTAACGGATCATGGTGTGTTCATTGTGTTAAGGGAAGCCGGAGCTGTGATTGCTGCCTTGCGATCCCAATGAGCGAGCAGGTATCCAAGAAATTCTTTGATAAGAAAACGTAACTTTCCAATTTCTCGATTTATCCATCTTTTCTTTGTTTCTACTATAAGTCTACAACGTTTGTCAAATGTTAAATCAAACTTCTTTACATTTCAAATTCCCGGTTAACTGCTCTGTATTCAAAACTTGCTCTCTTGGTTTATATGTTCTTGTCACAAAACTCAAGTGAGGAAATGAATCTTCAGAGGGTGAGACTGCAGGAATAGGGTAGCATGATGCTGCCAGTGAACTAGAGCCAGCATCCAACCATCATTGCGGTAGAGTGGGTAGGGTCCTGAATATTTCAGATGATGGGAAATCCAATGAAGCTTCTGATTATAGAAAGGGGTTGAACTAAAATTCTACATTGATTCGATCGGTGACATGTGATGGGGATATGCAAAAAGGGAGAGGTAGCCATGTAGCCAAATAGTTTCTGCCTTGCAGAAGCTTAAGAGGGGAAAGTGTGTTTGTGTAGCTTTTATCGCAGTCAGTTTCCAAGATTGACCTTTCAACTTGTCAAGAGGTTCATCCCACAACCTGCAACTCAAGGGGTCTGTAGTACCCAAAATGTGATAATGGAGAGAGAAATTTCTTAGCCACACTCTGACAGTGAGGGCATTACCAGTGTTCTTAAAGATCTGAATCAATTGTCATGAATGGCAAACCATTTTTGTTGAAGATACTGTTAATTTTCATTCACTTTATCGTGAGTACCGAGTAGTCTGTTGCAGAGGTCAATGTCACTTGTTGCATTGTCCATGCTACAAAAGAAGAGTTATTGGTAACAGACAGCACAAAAATGGTGGATGGTGTTTTACTTATTGAGGCTGATGGTAACGTTAAGCATCCCCATTTGAAGTCCTTAAGGATCTAATCACCAACAGCAGCAGTTGATGGATGAGATCTCCAATCACTCCACCCAGTACAGCTGGACCTTGGCCACTGCTGCAGCCCTTGCTGCCTCATCTGGTGGTCAAGCAGGGGAGTATAGTCAGCTTGGTGGGGTGAAGCATACTAACCTAGATGATGTTTTTGGATCCGTTGGTACATTAGTGTTGTCTCAATTGCAGGGGTTCTCACTGAATGCTGCAGCATCCCAGTTGCAATCTCCGACTGGATTCCATATATGCGAAAGCATTAACCAGAAGCTCCTCCTCAGTTATTCAACAAGCCTCTCTTCCTCTACAGTGAGGACAGCAACATTGTTTGGACTTGATCCCTCTGGTTCAGCGGTTGCAGCAGTATTGAATTTGAGGTCAACTGCCTTCTCAAAGCGGAGTCAGAGCTTCATTGACCGTAGTCCAGTGAATCACCTCTCTGGTCTTCCTTCTATTGCTACCTCTTCTACCGAGACATCTTCTGCTCTCTCTCTCCATTGCAAGGAACGAAAAACGGAAATCGAGAAGAAAGGGGAGGAGAGAAAGGGAAAGGTGAAGAAGAGAGAGAGGGGGAGAGAGAGAGGGAGAGAGAATGATTTAGGAAGCCTGCCACGCTGCAACAGCTATCACCACTGCTGTTCGTGTACCGTGAGGTGAGGTTGGAGAAGATGAACAGTGTTTTTCTCTGAATGATTATTAGAAGTAGGGATTGCAAGGGCGGATTTGAACGAAGACTAACTAAAGGGGTTTTTGTCTCAGGGTCATAGTGATAGTACAAGGTGGTTTTTCTAATTTACCCTAATAATAATAATAATAAGATTTCATTTTGCTTAAAATCCTATGAATAATATTAGTTTTTATTTATTGTTATTATTGACTTAATTCCACCAACTCCATTTGATCCACTATAACATAAAAAACGAAAGAAAAGAAAATAGAAAGCTGGGGACAATAACAATTATATATGGACAGAAGAGTGAAGATGACACAACATGAGTGTTAATGAAGCATCCACCAAGCTGCGGCTGTGCAGCTATGAGTCAGCAGCACTGTTGTTTTCTTTTTGTGCACTTTCCTTCCCATGGTCTATGTAGTTGAGTGAGACAATGAGAATGCTGTCCCCAAGTTTGATAAAGGAACTAGTTGAATAAGTGACCCACTTCACTATGTTCATCCCTATTAAGGGCATCATTTATGACTCTCAAATGGTCAGAGATGAAGACATGGGAGGAATGTCTAAAGAGTGTAATGCCTCCATATGTCACGATCATTATTATCATCTAAGTATATGTTTGGCATAGAAGCTGCTGATGCAGTGAGAAAATGGTACTGCTGATGTGTGGGTTGGAAGCACTATTTTTTTTTTTGAAAACGATGATTTTTTTATTTGTTTGGAATCGTTGCTGTCAGGTAGGACGTTACTTGAAGTAGCAACAATTTTTCATGTTTGGTACCAATGTTCCAGAAAACATTTTCTGCAATTCTACCCATTATCCATTACCACATCATTGCCCTGTTGGCAGCAATGAGTTGTAGCTCTAGGAAACACTAAATTTGGCATTGCTCCAAGCCATGCCTTCCCGGTTTTTAAGGTGTGGCTTGGAGCATCATTTTCTATGAAAAAACGGTTCCAAACAGATGATTATTTCTTGGGGCACCATTTTTTCCTACGTGGTGCTGATGTAACACCATTTTATGGAGCAAAGACAACGACTCCAAATAGACGCTAAGCCTTGACTCAGTTTTATGGGGTTTCCTATTTCACTATTCCATTCAGTCTAGTGCCCTAATTAAATTATTGGTGTTTAAATATCATTTCTTATTAGTTTCATTCAAATTCTTTTAGATGTATTCCTAACTCTTTTAGCCCCTTCAAGTTGTAATATATAAATTATTTTACTTAACATGTGCTATAGATGATTTTACTTGTGGCCAAATAGTTTCAGTCCACTTTCTCTCATTGTATCACCTATTGAAGGCTGAAGCTATTCCTAGATTCCTTTACATGACTTGATTTCTAACCCTGTCTTTTCTAATTAAACATTTGCATTTTGCGATATTCATTTTTTTGGATATATTATTTCTTAACTTCCCAATACTATGCTCCTTACAACCATACAAATTAACATTAATGTCTGATTCCAAATCTCCACCAAGCCCATACCAATTCTTTTATAATTTACATAGTAGAAGTAGAAATTTTGGACACTTAAACTAGGGGAGATATTAATCAATATAGCAAAGACTATAACCAAACACAAGATGCTTTTCCTCCAGGCCCTATTTATGAAATAATGGTCAGTTAATTGCAGTGAAATATTGTGTATAAGAGTGGACTGTGGTTGGGCAATTTCGATTGACCACCTCTTGGTTTTCAAATATAAATCTCAAATTTTAAACCCCAAAACTTAAACTCAAAACCCCTAAACTCTTAAACCCAAAAATTTAAGTGTAAAATACATTTAAATGATATATATATCCTCGCTGACCAGGTAGGAGACGGTCAGCCAGATATTCATCCCAAATCGATAATAAATTGTAAGTAGAAACAAGACACAAATACAATAGCAGGGGAGTTGGCATAAACCACATACCTCGAAATACCAGTCACTTTAGTAAAACCTAAATCTCTATCATCTTCATTTATTTCTTTTTTCTTTCTGAAAATTTTCCTTTTCTTTCAGATATAGAGAAACAAGAAATCCTCATTGAAAGAATCTTCTTTTCTTCCTTTTTCTTCTGGATTGCCCTAAAACACCACCAAGAACTGAATGGAGGAGGGTAGATCTTGGGAGGTTGTGGCGTCCTCTTACTCTTACGTCTATCGTTTCTGTAGGGGTTCAATTTAGAGTGGTACCTGCCACAGACAAAGCATATATAATGGTGTCAATGGGGATGTTTATCCAAAATCCAAATAGATTTGGACATCCATTATGTTCATTGATATAGATTGAATCGAATATTTCAATAACCATCCGATAGATCAAACACAACAACGACAAGAAGGTTTTGATGACTGATCAATGGTGTTTTTTTGTCATTAAAAAAATAAACAAGTAGAATTGCAAACCATGTGAAATGTAATCCAGGATCAGCTCCCAACAAAACCCTTTCCAATTCGTTTCTAATATGATCTGACACCGCATGATTTTACCATGAGATGAGATGTGCTGCGTTGGATCATATCGAGTGTGTTGGACTTGGTATTAAATTAAGTTGAGTTGAATTGGAATATTTAAATTAAGTTGAGTTGAACTGGAATATTTAATGGAATCTAAATATTGTAACACGGAAATACCTTGGTATTAAATTAAGTTGAGTTGAATTGGAATATTTAATGGAATCCAAATATTGTAACTAATGAAACTGAATTTTCCTATATAAAATTTGGAATGGATTGGATCTACATACTTTCAATCGGATTGTAGTTGGATCAAAATTCAATCTATTAGAATTGGAAATTATGGCTTTGTCTATGACATTTAGGTTTCATTTAATATTCCTTATTTTAATCTTTTTTAAAGTTAAAATGTATTATGAATACTGACAAAAAGGAAATAAATCCTTAAAAAAATAAAGAACGCTAAATGCAACCTTATTATATTTTTCCCAACCCAATTTCATTAAAGTGATTGTCAATCCATTTCTTCATTTCCACCATTAATTACTAATTACACGTGTAAGCAAAAAGATGGATTGACTACTCTATTCTTTCTTTATTTCCTTTTTCTTTTTTTCTTCTTTCTTACATATTTGTTTGATATTTTTATCATCAAAATTTCTGAAAGGGGGTCTAAAGTTCCCCACTAATCAGTACCAAACAAAATAAAAAATAAAACGTTGTCCAATAAGTGCGGCCAGCGACCCAGCAGTGACAGCAGTACAGAGAAGGATATATGGAGGGAACATGGAACCCTTTTGCTCCTGCTGTGACCACAAACCCAAAAGTTGGGCCAGTGTTAGCTGATGGGGCATTTTTGCACTTTCTCTGATTGATTAAATTATTCCCGGACAAGGAATAATTGGATAACCCACTTGGGCCAAGTTGGACAAGAACAGTCTCTCAGTGGAGGGTTTCCCCTTTTTCCACTTGTTTGTTTCTCCCTCAATATATACCCCATTATCAAATAGCATTATAGCAACTAGAGATACATCATACATGCATCCCATAGGGATATGTTACCAACAATTCTCTCCCGCCACATGTTGAGAATATTTTCCTTATCATTCATGGGAGATGTTCCCTATGTGCGCCTTACGTAATAACTTGTTGGGAGTGTTCGTTAGGAGCAGATCTCAACTCATATATCGGGTAGGACGGTTAACCGGCTGGTTTTTTTGATTAATTAATCGGCTGGCTCTAATACCAATACGTCGAGTATTAAATTAAAATAGTTATAATGTTCCTCTTTCCCTCCCTCTCTCATTGTTCTCCATCTCCCGCCAATCTTCTGGACAAAAACAAACTAAGGACAACGGAAGAATATTAAATTCCAGCTGCCAAGTTCATTAATGTTGTGTGCAGGGTAAGGCTGGAGTGAGGAATAGTTTCTTTGAAAGACAAACAAGGGTTAAGGAAGTGAAGATCTTTGGATTGAGGATGTTGGAAAAGGGGATAATTTGAAAGTACAAGGTAATAGATTGTTTGGGATCGGATAATTTCTGATACGAGAAGGATCTCTATTTATGGAGGCGATCCTGAGATCCTAAAAGGTAGGACGTGAGGATATTCATTCCGTATTGAGGAAGGGAATATTTGATTCACTGTCAATCATTGGATGTGCTATTGGGGTATCGCCACGTGTCTCGTGAGGACCTTTTCAGGGATTGGTTTTCTTTATCATTGAGATCATTCATTACTCATGTGTGCTACTACCTTTTTGTGCGTTATAACTAATCCTATGTGGCAACAGAGATGTCACCATTTGGCGGTTGGTGCTTCGTCGATTCCACGTGGCGGCTCGTAGAGTTCTTTGTTGTTGTGGGTCTATGTGCGTTTGGGCACACATGGGCCTCACCATGGGCTTGGCCTAATGTTCCTTCTAACCTATCGTTAAGAGTGGGTTCGCAAACTATGAATTCATCGCACATTGTAGCAGGCGTAGTTTCATCGCATGCTTAGGTGGGCTTAGGTCCTTTGGACAGGTCCCTGTGGAGATTTTTTATCTTCAGGCATTGACTAGGCTTGGTGGATTGCGGGTTTTGCAAACTCATCGCAGGAGTGATAGTGTATCGTAAATTCATTACAACATAGGATCGATTGCAAGCTGCTCGCATATAGTTATATGGTATTAATCCTGATCGCCTTAATGCCTCCCTCTTTATTTTCAAGCCTCATACTCTTATGTTGGGTTTCCTTTATATAGGGATATTGTTTTATTATATAGTATCTACTAAAACTAATAAAGATAAAAAAAAAAAGATTTATTTAAAGGGGACCCATTTCCAATTGTCTCTGAAGCTTCAGTCGCCTCTACTTATTTAATTAAAGGGACCCCCCTTCCCCTGGCCTCTGAACTGGTTAAGTTGGACTAACAAAGTTATATTTTGCTTCTAACTCATTTTTTCTGCACCTAACTTAACTGAATTGGCTCACCCACTTGCTGGTAAAGTTGACCCAACAGACAATCACAACTATTATAAAATTGTGTGGCCCGCCATTATAGACATAAACATTTGAACTTAAAATATGGGTGGGTGGGTGGGTGGGGTGGGGGGTCTCCATTCTATTGAATGAATAGAAAACTCCAATATTGTTTCAATTATTTTCATTGATCATTACCATAAACTCCTCATAGAAGAGAGAGATGAGGATGACAGATCAGCTCATTGGTTATAAGTTAATGTGACAGTTGTTTCTCTTCATTGTTAATTATAATGACAATTAATATTCTATTTGACTTCATTTTGCTGAGTTGAGAACTACACGTAAGGAGGGCCATCTTTCTTTTGTTCATGTCAGAAGATGGAAGGAGAGGGAGCTCTCTTGGCCACCCCCCTTCCCCACCCCACCAGTGCCCAAAGAAAGAGGACTGGATCCTGATCTTGCTAAGGATGAGTTCGCCACATTTGCAATATGTGGCTCTCCATTAACGGAGACACAAATTCAAGTCCACACTTCTGGTTTGAGTTGGGCCCAGATGAGATGATCCATTGCAAAAGCCTGTGTTATGTGCTTCTCATATGGGTGCGAAGTATTATGTGGGTCACATTTGAATTCAAGTTGCACCGTCTATCCATCCAATGATGCAACAATTCTTCCCTTTTATTTCTTTTTCTTCTCTCCCATAACATAAATTAAAGGTTCATTTAAGTTGGATTTGGATACCCATTTAGCCATAATCGGATTGAATCGAATCGGAAAATATGGTCCTATTAATAGGATTGAATTCGGATACTAGTTGCAAAAAGTTTTCTTTTAACTTCTTTTTTCTTGATGAAATTGGGTTGGAGAGAACGAGATATAATGGATTATTATAACACTAAACACCTAACTACTTTATCCAATTTCTTGTTTTTCCCATAATCAATCAACTGCCCATTAATTATTAAGAATTTAAGATTGTTCAATTGTAGATTTCCTCGTAATTTTTTAAAATCCTCTTAATTATTATATATAATTAAGTTCAATGATGTAATGGACCTTGCTATTTTAATGTCATCTCAATGCCTAAATGTAATTGTTTATGAAAAAGAGATGGGTAACCAAAAGAGATTGATTTGCGCACATCTCCTAATTAATTGTTCCTAGTTAAAAGACGAAGAAACCCACATTTGCAATGATAAAAAAACAGTTGGTTTTTTCTTTTCAAAGTCTAGTAATTAAGTACATGCGTTGCACGTGATACACGTGTTTTCATATTAATTATTTGAATTTTAGATATATCATAGTTAAGATAGAAATTAAAAATTAATAAAAGTAACAATATGATTAAAGATAAAATTAAATATTTATTATTCAATTATGACATCATGGGTTTTTTTGAAAGGCTAGATCACTGACCCACATCTAGATAAGAAAATAACTTTGCTTTTAGGTTACTTTTAAATTAGGAAAAATTATAGTTGGAGCTGGTTGTACATTTAAAATTAGGCTACAAGTTGGTCAATAAACCAACAAAACTCTGGCAACCGGCTCTACATTTCAAATTATAAAAAGGGGTTATATCAGATAAGGGCAATTTTTGAGCCCTAATATCAATAAAAGTAATATATTTAATAAAATTTCAAAAATAAGTTTACTTTTTAAAAATAATATGAAAAAGGGGCAAAGTTAGTGTTCATCATCATCTTCTTGTAGATTATTCATCAGAGCCGCCCGCCGCTGCCTCTAGCACATCTCCGACTGTTGTCTCCATCTCTAGCTATCCTCTCCCACAACCGCCTCTGACTGTCGTCTCCGACGATTGAGAAAGCATCACTGGTAGTCGGACACCGGTAAGTGGTGGAGTTCCGAATCCATGAGTGTCGCAAAAAGCGGTTCTGTCTTGGCCATCATTGTCGTCGGTTGTCAACAAATAAGTGTCGTCGGGCGCCGTCTATGGTCCAAGGAGAGTCATGAGTAAAATTTTATTTCTCTCACTCACTCCCATTTGAGTAGTGAGATTTTTTTATATAGAGGCGAAGGGGTATGGAGTTTGAGAAAGATTTGAGATGTTTCTACGACCATAAGTGACGGTCAGAGACCCACTTGCTAGTGTTCGACTATTAGCAACACTCTATCGATCGTCAAAGATGACAGTCGGAGGCGGAGATGATAGTTGAAGACGTGCCGGAGGCGGCAGTGGGTGATTTTGATGAATAATCTACAACAAGAAGAAAATGAACAATAACTTTGCCCCTTTTTGATATTATTTTTAAAAAGTTAACTTATTTTTGAAATTTTATTAAATATATTACTTTTATTGATATTAGGGCCCAAAGTTGCCCTTATCTAATATAACCCCTTATAAAAACCCTCGCTACATCATTGGAGGCTTATGTGGCTATTGCTAACATAGGACTCTTAATACATGTTGGACACAACAAAAAGCTTATAGTAAAATTGCCCATTAATGTTGGGTGATTGGAAAATAAAAACAAGGGTTTTTAGTTTCCCTCTCTCTTCCTCTCTCACACACACAATCATCTTTATCTTCTCAATGACTATGTGATTTGAAAATATAAAAATAGTTTTTGGTTTCTGTATTTATGTTCTCTATATTAATTTCTCTCATTCTCTCTTAATTTCTATTGTTTTCCCACAGTTTCTCTCCTGCTCCCTCTCTATTTTTTTTTTATTTTCTTACATATTTATATGGTATTAATCAGATTGTATAAAAGAACATAGATCAACTTGGTATGGTTAAACAATTATTACACAAATTTAATAAAAATTCACAAGAAGCTCTTAGCTATGAAATTTACATCAACTGGAGAATGATAGAGATTAAAGAATAAGGAGATATTGACTAAGAGGAAGAGTGAGGGAGAATAATGAGAAAGATTGAGGGAGAACAATAGACAGAGAGAGAGAGAGGTTTTGATTTGGATATAAATCGAAGCTGAGGGAGCCAGATATCGAGAAATGACTATGAGAGTGAGAGAGAAGGGAAGGAGAACGAGAGACAAAGGGAGTGAGAGGGAAATTAAAACCTATTTTCGATATAGGTTTTTTGTTGTGTCCAACATGGACTAAGAGTCCTATGTTGGCAACAACCACATAAGCCTTCAATGACATGGCAGGGGTTTTATAATTTGAAATGTAGAGTTGGTTGTTAGAGTTTTGTTGGTTTCTGAACCAACTTGCAACCTAATTTTAAATATACAACCAAGTTTGACTATAATTTTCCCTCTAAATTATATATTTCATTTATATTATATAAAATATTTTTTATTTATCACACTTAATTGTTTGTCTATGGTATCATTTGACTCAAATCACTAACCCACCATCTAAAAAAATTGTTTGATTTTTAGATTAGCATTACATTTTGTATTACATTTTCATCATTGATAAAATTAGTTCTTATGTATAAAACTTTTTTTATTCAATATAATGAATGCACAATATTGGAGATGTACTCAATATTTTATTTTTTATAAATATATAACATTAGATATGTGCTCAAAATTTTCTCTATCTTTTTTTTTTTAATTTTGTGATTCTTTGTATTTTCTATTATTAAAAATTTTATTATTTGACTATGACATCATTTCATTTCTAAGTAGATTTTGAATTTGGCATTCCATTTTTATCATTAATAAAAATACTTTTTACATTTCATAGTTATTTATTTTAATTTTTATTATTTAATTATGACATTATTTATTAATCCATTTTACCCCAAATGGTCAATTTGCATACCCACCATCGAGAGGGAAGAAAATGATTTTGTTTTCAAATTATTTTTTAAAATACTTATTTTTATATTATTAAAATTAATATTGTGGATTTAATTACAAGAATTTAATGATAAGAAAAATATATTTTAAATATAGGATTTAATTAGAGAGAATAGGAAAATATTTTTATTTCCAATTGGTTTTAAATTTTACACTCTATTTCCATCATTAATAAAAACATTTCTTATTTGCCATACTAATTATTGTTTAATATGTATGTTAAAAATGTTCCTAATTTTTTTCATTTTATCTATTTTTTTAATTTTATTGTTTAATCATAGCAACATGGATTAACCCATTTAACCCAAAATGATTTAATTTCTTATCACCATCTAGATGAAAACACTATTTTTGCTAGGTAGATTTTTAAAGTATAAGCTTTTATGTTATTGGAATTATTAATTTATTAAGTATGAATTTAATTAATATAACTTAATGATGAGAAGAAACAAAAAATGACTTAAATATATGATTCAATGAACATGAATGCAAGTTAATAACTTAAATTTGGATTTAATAAGAGAGAATTGAATACATTGAATATCTTTAAATTACCTCTTTAACTCATTTATTATCAAGAACCGGTTACCCTATTTGCCCTCATTGTTTATTAATAAATTTAAATATAGAGAGGTAAATTTTATACTTAAAAAAATCCAAAAATATTCTTGAAGCCATTCATGCTTTTTAAAGTTGTATAAATGTGCCCTGCCCCCGCCCCCCATTATCAAAATGGGATGTGCTCAAATCACTTCCCCAAAAAAATGCAGTGCAAGCCTATTACCCGTAGACCAAAAAATTGAATCAAACTATATATTGCATGCAGTTAATGAAAAGAAAATGTAAAATGAAATAAATAATCAAGAAGAAATCAGCCTGGCCATTTATATAGACTTCACTTTTACTAAGACCATGTCGTGAATTAGGCTGTGACTGTTGAAACAAAATTGGCCACATCTCATATAAAACAAAACAAAACTCTTTCCTTGAGAGTTAAAAGGGGAGTTCACTTTGTATGCGGGTGGCTGATTTTGAATGGCTATATACTCTATGTAGCATAAGCTTCGACATAGTTTATAGCCATGATGAACTCATCCATATCTCTATCATCTTCATTCATTAATGAGGTGCTTCTCAGATCAGTTGCGTAAATAAGACCATCTCTCTCCTTAATTTGCCCTATGATTTGAACCCATTGGTTTTCTTTCTTTGTCTCAAGTAAGGTTTGGCCAAATCACCGTGCACCCCACAAACATGTGGTTATCTGCCATGCGCGTTATTACAGAAATAATGTGGGGAAAGAAGGCAGAAGAATCTTTAGTAGTATTAATTTAATCTTCTATTTATTAGGAACTTATTAGCATTGGTTAATAGAGTCAAGCAAGGTTTTTAAAATCAAACTGGACAATGAACCAGCTAGGGGTCTGGTTCCTGGGTTGAATGGTCTGATCGTTTAAATCGAATGGATGATTCATTCTAACGAAAATAAAAAATGTCAAAACTGCTAGAAGATTCAAATGGTTCGACTGCCTAATTCAATGTTTTGCTAACTAAATCAACGGTTTTTAGCAAAATAACAATTCTGAGATAAACAGAACTAATCACCTGACTAATTTCTAATTTTTCTGATCCAACCATCCGATCCGGTCTGATCCGGTTTTGAAAACCATGGAGTCAAAGGACTAATATCAGTTGGGTTGGAAGTCACGGTCATATGCACTGACTTGCATTCATTATCTGTCATAACCTCTAACAGTTGTCACCTCAAACGGGTTGGACCAATACAATTTCGGGTCGGGTCATGTTTTGGGCTGTGTTGGCAAAGGCTAGCTGGACCCTAACCCTGATTTAGCCACTTTGGTCGGCTGATCTTTGACCAAATCAATGCTTTTCTTTCTCCAAAAATACAGATTTAACCATTTAGGTCAATGTTAATTTGAAAACATTAATTTAAAAAGAGGTGACTTCGCAGTGACCTATGACCCAACCCGAATTCTTTTTCAAGCTGGGTCGACTCTTTGACAAGTCTTTCTATACTATTCAATCCATAAAACCACCAGTTAGAGAGAGAAAGAGAAAGAGATTCATGAATGGCTATAGAGTCCAAACAAGGAGATGATATTATCATTCTCTTCTAATTCAAGATTTCTTGTAGTGCTGCCGTGTTGCCCCCTTCCTAACATCTCCCATCCCCATCAGATCCCATAAGATAACCCATTATTAACAACAATTGTAGTGTAAAGCATTGCCTAATAGAGTCAGGGATCAGATAGGTCTTCAACAATACAAGTTATTAGGACTACTTAAAGAGATTGACTCTATTGGGTTTCAAGTTGCATTTAACTTGTAAATGAAGAAAAATAATGGGATACTGTTCTTAATGATTTCACTCTTTAATTTCACAAGTGCTGTCCATGGTTTTTAAGCCGTAATTGATTCTATTTTACCCCAAATTCGGTTTTTAACCAAAAACTGTTAAATCAGTCAATGATTCATTAATTCAAATGATTGATCTGTTTAACGATTTTTTGCCATTTTTTATTTTTAATTATTATTTTTTATTTTTGTAGTTAAAATAGACCATTTATTCGAACCAAACAGTTAAACCATCAACTTAAAAACTGGTGGCCAGAATGATTCCATTTCATGATCGTTTTTTAAAAACATGGTACTCCATCCCCCATTAACTGTCATGCAGAATACAAAATTTTCTTTCCCCTTCAATGTATTATTTCTCAAATCTTTGGTCTAAATGATAAGCCATCGAAAGTTTTAAAAGGAAAACCCCAGTCCCGTTCACATCTAATTTTAGCACTTGTGTCAACCATTAATTAATTATTAATTATTGATTCCCATTTCTTCGTTACAACGAAAACGTGTCTCTCGTTGCAATGATCGTTGTATGTTTTGGAGATCATTCACATCGATTATATTGCACCGTTAAAACCCACCTAACCCACATTGATTAATTGAAGTTTAGACTTCTGAGGGAGAGCTGACCGAAGATTCCTAATCAATTTATTGATTCATCATTGACCTGTAAACTATTGCATTAGATTAGTTCAACCACCACTGGCTTAAAATTTTCCAAAAAAATCCAGGCCCATCCCAATTTCCAACTTCTCTTTCCTCGTTTCAAATTGATCTCAAGTTTTGGAATTTCATTTGTTTGATGGTTTCCCTGGTTTATGCATCCCCACCTGAACTCATCCATGTTTTCAATTTTCTGGCGCTTGGGTCAATGTCATAAGCACTAGGGGAAACTCCAACCTCCAACCCCCAACCCTCAACCCGCACAGAATTTTTGACTAAATCCCTAATTTTCCCAGTGCATAGCATCTCTCTACCGTTGTAGTTGAGTAGGGATAAGATCCACGACATGATGGTTGAATAAAATTTCAACCAATTAAGCAATTGGTCCAACCCCTAAAGATTATTGATTCCCAATCTTATCTTTGATAGGATTGACAACTTAGCTTTGTTGGATTTGGACCAGTATGCTACTGGGTCCAATCCCATGTTTTCGTGATTCCTTTATGTGTCTCACACAACAAAATCACGTGTTATGAATAAAATAATAGTCATTCCAAAACCATAATCAGTTGGACTAAAATACCAGATTTCAGAGACCATTAAAAGCCTACCAACCACAAAGCTAAATTTCTATTTATTTTTCTTGTTTACATTGATTTAGTTAAACCCCCAATTAATTTTTTAATATCAATTTAATAATTTAAAACTGAGGAAGCAGATGCCACTAGGGATGGAAACAAGGGAGTTCACATTAGCACCCCACAGAATATCTCAACCGTGTATTAGAAATATCTCCCAATGACAAATACGAGAAATGTTCTCAATGCACACTGAGATGTGTATGTGGGGCACCTTTTGTGGGTTTGGAGAAGGTTTTGTAAATTCTAGATCCTATCCACCTCTCAAAACATCCCAACCTATACCTGCCCCAAAACTTGTAGCGGGTTGAATTTTGAGAATCTAAGCCCTCCCCATACATGAAAATGCAAACCCTTTCCAACCCTCCCCTCCCCACATTTAAGGGTGAGCAGATTGGGTTAAAAACTTGCATCTAATTTTCTATTATTTCTTGTTATATATTTATATATGATAAATTAGTAAAATAACATGAACAAACAACAACATTTCCAATTATTGATTACAATATGTAAAAAAATATACATAAATTGTCAATTATCCTTTACGTAAAATTCAAAATATTATCAAATTCAACACTTAATACATAAAGTTTATATGCTTTTTAATAATATGCGGGTCAGATAGGGTGGAGTTTAGCCTAATACCTTACCCTATTCATACCTGTATGGGTTGTAGAATCCCAAAAGCCTTCCCCACCCCAAAAACTATCCTGAAAAAAAATGGCCCATTGAGACGGATATCCATCGGGTAGGGTAGAAATTGCCATCCCTAAATGCCAACCCATAGAATTTGGTGGGGTCATAGTGTTCCTTATTCTCACATCCAAACATGATATCATCCAATTGCTTTCATTAAACATGCATCCATTACACGTTAGATCATCGTAAGAAAGAAAGAGGGGGTTTATCATCCTAGTCAGGCAGGGGACGTTCCTAATCATGACTGGGCCAGTCACACTACAGCACAGAAAGAGGGGATTTATCATCCATTACATTATTGTGGGATGGGTCTGTACATGTTGTCATTTTCAACATGGCTCTGCTTTTGGATCTTCTCATGACTGGGCCAGTCACACTACAGCACAGTACATTTGAGGCCCACTAACAAGCAAACGTGGCATATCATGATTGGCCCAGTGTCATCCGGTTCCCATAGATACGATCCCAAAACTTGTTTAACCTAGTTGTCCCCTTAGTTCAATCCAAATTGCAAGGATATCATCCGTATATAAATCCATATAAACAAATTAATGAAGCAGACAGTAACTTGATATGCGTCCATGGTGTTAGGAATGCTTCTTCTATTGGACATGTTTAACCTCTGACTGTGAGAAAAATGAATATTTCTTTTATCAGTTGATACTGTAACCAAGAATTTGATTGTAGGTTGCTTGTAACACTGATTTACAAGGACATGAAGGCGACACCTATACTGAATACTTACATCAGTCCATGGGATTGAAACTTTTACCAGCTAAAAAGAAAGCATTACCTATTACCCAAAAAAAAGTGTTGATGGGCCAACAAAGAATTTCAGAAAGCACGGCCAGAGACAGATGTTCAGATGTTATATAGTTACTGCATATAGGAGCCATCATCTTTTTTTCATAGAACGGGAAAGAACAAAAAGGGGCTACACAACATGGGGTAGGCGGGTAGCACGTCCCCAGTAATCCAAACAACTTAAAATCAACAAAGCTCTAGGCAAAGATTCAAAGGAAACTGGAGAAACATAAGCCTGATTTGCTAACCAATCTGCAGCTTTGTTAGCTTCTCTAAATTCATATTGGTACTCCAAATCTCCATCAAAACATGAATGAGTCCTGCATTCTTCAACGATTGTCTTCAATCTCCACGGTGGCTTGGTTTTGTTGTCAAGGCAGTTGATGACAAGCTTGGAATCTCCTTCAATGAAAATGTGATCGTTGTTGACATTTCTAACTAAATTATGGGCTTTCCAAGCAGACCAGGCTTCAGCTAAACTTATGGTGGATGAGACAATGCTGTAGGCTCCAGATCGAGGATATTTCACATATGATCCCTTGCAAGACACCAAATCGTACATTTAACATTCAAACAAGATGCATCAAGATTTATTTTAATGAAGCCATCTTCCTTCTCTAGTCTAAAAGTCATGCTCTTGAAGACTCTTAACTG
Source organism: Nelumbo lutea (assembly GCF_056320005.1). Taxonomy (NCBI): domain Eukaryota; kingdom Viridiplantae; phylum Streptophyta; class Magnoliopsida; order Proteales; family Nelumbonaceae; genus Nelumbo; species Nelumbo lutea. The sequence goes on from NC_142689.1 coordinate 4,838,746, forward strand.
TTTACTATTGGATTAAAAAGGGAGTTGGGGTCTCATGCCAGTGTGGACTGGGATATGGTTTTACGTAGATTCTGATTCTATGGCTTCACATCACAATGCCAACTAAATAAAGCAAAAGAATATGAACCCGAAGTGGAGGATAGAATCGGAGATTTTTCTATCAAAATATACACCCTGACTTCTGAACATAGTGTCGAATACCTGGTAGTTGAGATGCTCACTGGCATCCATCCGAATACGGAGGTGGAGGATCAAATCTACAAGTGCAGGGGTCAGTGGACCACACGCACCCTGCTCCATTCCCATTAGTTCCCTGTTATGTGTAATACATTGAGATTTTGTATGAAAAAAAAAAAAAAAAAAAAAAAACTTTGATTTTCAAGTAATCACTAGCACAAAAAGAACATTACAACAGGGGGCTTTCCAAGTATTGTCTCACCAGGGAGTGCAGCCATTCTGAGCACTCCTTGATGAAAAAACCAGCCCCACTTTGTTCACCTTTTGAAACCACCTTAGCCACCTCTACTTCGGCAAATTCCGTCATCTGTAACACACAGCAGAACTGACTACAATGACGAGTCTCGGTTACTATTGATGAAATTTCTAATTAGAACATGAAATCTTTTCTTTTTTCGAGGTTGCAAAAGTTTTGTTAAGTGAGGTGTAGGTTGGACCTCAGTTACTGCAGGCATTTGATGTCCACAGGCTAGGTTGAGGAGCAAGAGGGATGTAAATATGGTCATAATAGTAGCATCAATAGGGTTGTGATGGACCATTTCAACGTAGATGACGACCTTGTTCCTACTAATTCAGACAAAGACAATAACCAGTTAACCACAAATGCTGGAAATGGAGATAACCACCAACAATTTTGGCAAGAGAATATGTCAGAAAACAATCTATTTGCTCTTTTAAAAAAGGGTCATTCGACTCAAGAAAGGGGAGGTCATTTTCTCCGATTCATCACCCTATCTAAAAATCATTCTTGCTCAAGACCATGGTTGAACCGGTGACCAAACCAGTCGGGGGTCCAGTTACCGGTTTGAATGGTCCGACCATTTGACCCAAATGACCGGCTCATTCTGACAAAAAAATTTAAAAATTGGAAAATGATCAAAACCGTTCAAACGGTTAACCGGCCGGTTCAGCAGTTTGCTGACCAAAATCAATGGCTTTGGAGGAAAACGGAACCAGTCAGGTGACCCCAGTTTTTCCGGTCTGACCGTCCGGTCTGGTTCGGTTTTGAAAACAGTGCTCAAGACTACCACAATGTTTCCAACCCACGGTCAAACTAACTGGTCAGTCTATCACCTGGCAAGATTTCTGAGTCCATTTCACCCTCAGACCACTTGTAAAAAACTGCTAACTCAGTCAATGGAGCCTAGTCACCCCCACACAGATGCACAGTCTTAGCGGTTTCATTTTTTGAACCCTGATCACCCAAGTTACAATGGAGCAATTCAACTGCTGCACCAAGGAAGTGGTTTCATTTTTTGATTTATTTTTAATACACTGGTTCACCCTTGACACAAAACATTATTTGCCACTTAAACCAGTTATACCTGTCAATTACCCATTAATTGGATAGTGATTTGGCAATCCAGTCACAGTCCCAGTTCAGGGCAACCTCTAACCCATATTGAAAAAAAAAAAAAAAAAAGACTCGGTCAATGACCTAATGACCTAAATGGTTGAACTGTTGACCCATCTGATCTATTCAGAAGGTCACCAGTTTTTTTCTATTTTGATTTTTACTGTAATGATGGCATCACTAGTTAGCATGTTGACTTGGATGTTTGAACTATTGACCTATTGACCCGGAGAGAAAAGTGGTTAACGGGTTCTAAAACACTGATTGATAAAACTTTTAAGCTTGCAAATAATTCATGTTAGGTTACAAGGTACTTATTTTTGTTTTTAAAGGAGTTATCTTCAGTAATTTTGGCAATAGCAGTTTCATAATACATCAAAATTCAGGCATGCTGACAGTCTGACACGACAAAACCAAGTTGACAGACCTTCACCTGATATCCACCTGGCCTACTAAAAAGAAAATAATTAGTAAATCTAACCACCATCAATCACAAAGTTTCAGCAATCTTAAGCGGTCCCTAAGTGGCACTTTTATGTTATTTCCTGGGCCATTAACCATGAACTTCCATTTTCAATTTTTCACCTACAATATCTCCATTGAGAAAATTAAATAACTACAAAAACTACTTTAGGGACAATTACAAAGCTTTTAAGCATGAAGAAGTCCATAAGTCCTCACACTGGGACATGGCTTTAGCTAACATGCTATAATTAATCAATTTTTCACAAAGTTTCAGCAAATCCCACAAGTCTTGACTTCAATGATGATGATCACATGTGAGTAATTTTTGAGTGCATCTCTAGGGAAGCCACTTAGATGCCTTTTGTACAACATATAGTTGGTTAAAATGCCCGAGAATTCAATCGTCCATGTCTTTGAGGCTTAATACTTCTAACCATCATTCCTAAAGCTAAAAGTGGATGGATAGACCAAGGTGAGAGAAAATAACAAGAAAATTCTGTAAATTGGATGCCATAATTGGGAAGCTGGAACTTTCAATCAACGCAAAGCACATGGCTTGGAATTATATTTGATAGATAGAAGCATGGGATTAATGTAGGAAAAAAAAGAACCAGTTGCACAACCCTAAGAAGATTAATGGGAATAAAGCCTGTGCAAACAGAAAATTTCATGGTTATAAAAGCATATAGATAGATAATTCTAGCACAGTAACATGTATAAATGAAGCTCAGTTGAGAGTTGTGCTGCTGGATATACAGAGAACTTGATACAAAGAAGCAGGTTTGAAATGGGCTCCACAAATTTCTCATTTCAGCTTACTGTGTTTCTTTCAGGATTAATTGGGCAGAATCACCTGTTGAGAATCCCAACTTTTGCATGACTTCTTCCAAGCGTTTCACATTAGTCAGGTAAAGGTAGCCAACCTAAAAAAAATCTTCTTATGAGAAAACTTTTTCAGATAACTTGCATCATTTCCTCTTTCACTATTTAGGCATAAGTATCTAATCTTCTAAAAAAACATGATGAGACTACCAGTAATGTCCTGTTTCTTGAGGACAGTGTTGCCCATATCATATAATACCATAAGTTCATACTTGATTAACCTTCTGATTTTGTAATACAGTTTTTTTTCTCCATTTGGTAAATTCCACATTTTTTGGATGAATAAAATAAGTTTTATTAAGAATTAAACATAAGAGTTACAAGTAAACATAAATTTTATTAAGAAGTGGACTCCACATTAAATTTCATGTTTGTTCTATTTAATAGTACTATAACTTACTACTCTGATAAAAGTTTGTACAATGACTTTGCAATAAACAGGACATTGAATTCTGTTAATATTTTCTTATCCATCTCTTCTTATTTGGTACTACACCCTTTTCTTTTATCCCATTAGTAGATTAATTTGATGTAATAAACAAATATTCATGAAATTGGATAACAAGGGGCCTCCATGTGCCTTTGTGCACAGAAGATCCAACTAGTATATTATTGAAGTATCAAAGGGTAAGAATAAAGCCACAAGACACTACAGAACAATCATGAATTCAGGGACATCCAAGGCCCTCAATTTGGTCCTTCATACAAAATATATAAAAAATAGCACTCAGCTCAGGTGAAAACCCCCAGTACAGATAGGACTTCAATGTTCTCTCTCTTACATGACTATCAACAACCGGATTAGCTATTCTGGGAACAGAAGGGGTTCATTTTAATCTGGTAGAATAGTTTAACAATTAGAAGGCTCACTAGATTGAACATGTGTTCAATGCCACAGTTCACATAAGCCCTATAACCAACATTGCATTTGTGTTTTCCCAATAGATTATAGCTGTTCAAACTTTTGATTTTTTAATATAGAAGTTCCCCATAGAAGTATTTGAGATGACAATTCTTCCATGAATATAAACTGGGGAGAGGAATATGGGGACTCTATTTGAGCCCAGAACAAAGTTTCCTGTTTCCACACGGAAGATTTCTGGGTTGTTTGGAAAGCTATAAGCAATCCAATAAACCTGCTCCCCATGTACATAAACATAACATACATATATGCATATTAGAGTATGGACTACATATCTAATACATTACACAGATAAGGGACATTACCCAATGTTGGTCCTGCTATCAGGGTCTTAGGAGGGGTGGACTGGATACAACCAAACCTTTGGCATTTTTTTGAACTGGCCACTCTCAGACTTGAACCTGCATTCTCATGTTTGTCAGCCTGGGATTTTACCATTGAATCAAGCAACTCCTATATAATATTATAGATATCTAAGTAAATAAGTAGGTCCAGGATTAGGCTTTGTCTCAGGCCAGCCCAAACAAAACTCGGTCCGGGAGATCCAGGCCTCAGGCTAATCAGGCCTGACTACCTGAGGCCCAAAGCTCACCACTACCTTTGGAGCTTTTGGAAATTTGTGCTCCCACAATTGCAGTCCCCCTCCTGCATCAACATCTACTCCAACTTCAGACTCCAGTTATAAGTTTACAACACTGTATATGAAAACTCCTTATATTCAAACACTCAGGCATTCAATCATATGTAGGCATGTTATATTGTATCATATGGAGGAGCCATGTAAATAAGCCTAGTTTGAAAAAAAAAAAAAGAAAAAACTAAACTGTAAAACAAACTCTAAATTAGCTAGCACCTAAAATGGTATCTCTCGGTAAGAGGGCACTACACTGCAATTTGATCCTGATGCCCTAGCATTTGTAGCTAGCTAGACATGAGACACCTACATATGATCACACATCAAAACCTACTCCAACCCAGATAGATGTGCTGAATGCAACTATTTGGATGACATTCAACTGCTCAACAGCTGCAATATACTCACTATAGAATTTCTACTTTTGCCTTTTTCTCTCACAAACAGGAAACTTAGAAAAAAAACAAACTAACTAATAACGATGCCTTTAGTTGGGACATATGAGTAAACACAAGCATGACTGACAACAACCATATAATGATGCACTCAACAGAATCTGATAAACTATAAAATAAACTAACTTTATCCTATCTTCCATTCAAGGCTTATTGATAACACCAAAATAATTGGAAAGCCTCTATGGAAGAAGGAAAAATCAATGGGCTTTTGATATGTCAATTATCATTTTCTTAATACATGCACAAGCATAAGGGAATTACTAGTGTTTCCAATGATGAAGCTCTATTATACACAGATACACCAGCTCTCTTTGTAGTCCGTGTTTTTCCTGAGCCAATGTTTTTTCCCCACCGAAGAACATCCCTACACCCAAATTTATTGGAAATTGTGAGGAAGATTAAGAGAATAAAGAAATGAATACAAGAGAGAAAATGCCAATGAGGTTGCAAGCAGTCAAGTCCAAGAGATGAATAGAAACTAATTCAAAGATATAAACACATTATTGAAACCAAGATACAGATGTTAACTAACTTCCTAATGGTGTAAATAGATCAAGCTCAGCCCTTTGAAAAAAGATCCATCTAAAAAACATCTAAATTGATCAAGAAGCTAATGAATTAACCATTATTAGTCCTGTTTTAATGAGAAGATGCACAAATTTTCAGTCTTTAATATTTGTTAAAGAGGTTTGCATGAGGACTGAATCTTTAAGGTCTCAGGTTGAGCCCGTTGGATTACCAAAGAGACAGTATAAATAACCAGCAATAGTTCAATAAGAAATAAACAACTCCAAACAGAACTTTCCCATGAGCACTTTGATTAGCAGCTTTTACAAGGGGAAAAGAAAGAAGGTTAAGATTTTAAATCACTCATTCTGAGAAGGCTGTTTCCTAATAATAATGTAAACACCTCCCCATTTCTACTTCTAGACCAAATCATTAAAAGATGATAAAAAGAGAAGATCATTTAGTGGCGTTTTTAATTGCTAACATTCTCAACCTTATTGAAAGGTCATTTAGTGAATGATTTGGTATGCTAGCTTGAAAAAAAAAAAAAAACTGTTTACTGACCAACTTAGAAGTCTAAAGAGTATATTTGAAATGCATACCTCACATAAGAGGTTCAAGGTTGCTACTATTGAATAGTGTATGTAGGGGTGCCCACGGCTCAGTTAACCGAACCATGGGCAATTTTTGCAAACCGAACCAGTATCACCGGTTTTTCCATTTCTCCAAACCAAAACCGAACCGATACCACCAGTTAACCGGTCCACTGGTTTTGGTTTTTGACCGGTTTGATTCTTCGATTCTTTGGTTTTTTATATTTATAATGTATATTATATAAATATATGTATAATATTATATTATAAATAATAAATGATATATAATATATGATAAATATTATAAAAATATATAATATATAATACATTTATAAATAGATTATTATAAATATAATATATGTATATTTATAATTTCATATATATAATGAATATATATTTATTATAATATATAGAAAATATGTGACATATATTAAAAGTATATATAAAATATACATATAAAATATATATATATATATATCGATTGGTTCGGTTAACCGCCATTTTCTAGTTCAGTTTTCTCGGTTTGGTTCGGTTTTTTGGTCTTTCGGTTTTTCATGGACACCCCTAAAGTGTATGCCCTCAGATCTAATAGTGTTTGTAATTGACTATTATTATGAATAAAAGTACAATTATTTCATGTGTCATGTGATATTTTTTGCTAGTTTAACCCTTATAATACGTTTTAGGATTACCTTTGAGACACCATATTCGGTATATAGTCTAAATGTTCTCAACCAGTGCCGACTTGGGTAGTCTAATCCTTACAAGGTTGACATTCACACACTACCTAAGTGATGGAGTAGACTATCTCATTTGCTAGGGTTGCGACCCAAAGTGTGGGAATGGGTGTTTACCTAAAACATTGAATTATACCAACTTCTAGGTTATTCTTGGACTTTTGGATAGGTGGAATATCTGCTTGTGATCCTTGACATGATAATGATACTCAACCGGATATTCAGCTAAGTTGCTTTTGATATACCAATCAGTGAGATCCTTTTATGATGAACATCTGTATATGTTGGAGTAGTTATGAGGGGTATCTGGGTTAGTGATCATTGTGATAGGATCAACCACTTTGTTAGACAGAGAATATCTGTGAACATACTCTCTTTAGTGGTAATTAAAACTATCATCAGTGGGTGGGTTAATGAGAAGGTGTGACATTGGGCTATATGTTGAGGGAATAAGTCCTTCCCTGAATCCCAGTGTTGGGTATTAATGGCTGAGAGATCATGTAGCAAATGTCTTATTAGGCCCAAAACCCTGATTGACATATAATTGAATTGGACCATTAAGACTTGGACTCATGGGTGGCTGAGGCCCAAGAAGCAAGTATTAGATACTAATGGGCTGAAATGTTCATAACCTATTAGGTGATTCACTCTTTATTCTTTAATTAGAGTAAATTTGGCCTAATGGGCCCAATTCACTTTAAGTGAATAAGGGGGCCCAATAATGGTCCAATCCAATTGGCATGTTTCTAGTTTGACCAGAAACATGACTAGTCTTGACTAGTCAAACTAGGACTGAATTAGTGGTCTATCTTAATCCAGCAAATAGCCATTTGCATTAGGACTTTTCCAGGGTTTTTTAGAGACTTAATAGAAGTCTTTAAATACCTATTAAAGGCTAGAAACACAGGTTACACGTTTAGGGCATTCTCGACAACACAATTCAGTCAAAAAACATTAGCTTTCACCTAGGATCAGACTTGCAATTGTGTTCTCCTTTCTTCCTCCTTTGAATTACCTTCAAGAAGGCAATTTTTGAGGATCATCTACTGTATAAATCTTCCATCAACAGACATGGTTTGAGCAGCCAAGCATGGTTTTGTTCTCAAGGGATCGTGTGATTCAATATCAAAGGTTACACCATCTTCAACCTGATTGAATTGCTAGAGAGAGGAGATCGGATTCTTGGGCATGAACATCACAACTATTTTTGCACTTGTGAGGACTCTTCTAGTAGGTAAATTTGCAATCTTTCTCATGGTTTTGGATCCAATTTGATCTGCTTCAAATCCTAAAATTGATCTTGAGGAGAAAAGATACTTTTCTCCCATGCAATTTTTCTATTCTCTTATCCAATTCTTCAGTTTTTGAACCCTAGTTTTGGAAAAGTTTTGAACAGAAAAATCCAACCTTGTGCATGTCACAACTTTCAGCTACTGATGAAAAAGCCAGAATATCTTCCTTTTCAATTGGACTTCTGAAATTGTAATTGTCCTTTTCTCCCTTAATCTGCACGTGTAAGCTTCAACTTAATCTATGAAGAGCATTACCCTCAACATAAGATTTGCAGTGATTGGCAACCTCTTTTTCTTTGAATTCTTGAAATAGTGCAGAAGTTAATCTGACCTTGATTTCTTTTTTGTGGAAAATGTTAATAGGTGGTGCCAGGATGGATCCTAAATGAGAGGGAAGGGTCTTGGCACTATAGACATGATATCAGGGATATTAAGAGTATAGCAATGATATTGAGAATAACTTATAGGTGAGTTTCATGTTTAGCCAATAGCAGGGAGCAAGGGAATAAAATGTTCTGGGATCTAATATCCCAGATGGGAAACTTGTAATCGACGAAAAAGTAAATATGCAATGGGTGGGTGACTCTTGCTAGCTCATATAAAGGGGTACTAAGGCACAGATATACTGGTACAGAATTCTTTTTTTCATTATCAGTATAGTTAACTGTTACTGATAAAGAAAATAAAACTCAAGGGATGAAAGAGAGGAAAACAAGACTCGAAGTGAGAACAGAAAGTAGGAGCTTCCCCACCTAAAGCTTAGACTACCCCCAAAAAAAAAATTATAAGCAGTTCACCAAAATTGAATCAAAGTCAAAATCCTGTAACAATATCTCAAAATAATGGTATATAAAAGCAAGATCCTATTTTGCTGAAAGTTTGGTTTTTTCTTGGGCATGAAAAATTAAAAGAAAAGGATTCAATACCTTATCCAGTTATCCCAATAAACAGCAATTGCAAACAATCTTATCCAAGGAAGAATAACAGAAACTCTTCCATTTAACCCCAGTCAACATATCGGGCTATCCAGGTTGTTAGATGCGATCTATTACAAGTTGAAGAGTCTAGAAGAGCTAAGAGAAAACCAAAAAACGACATGGATTGATGAAATGACAAATGGTTTAAAGGCTTATAAGTTAACAATGGACATGGCACTGAACAGAGCAGAATGGCAGAACAGGATTCATGTAGCAAACCCCATATAGTTGTGACAAGCCTTAGTTGAGTTGATTTGTGATTGAGATTGTTAACCTTCTCTTACCATATTACTGAATATTCTGAAACCATGGTTCAAAAAACTGAAAACCATTACTGATTCTTCACCAAATAAAGCATCAACTATAAATTATTCACCTTAATAAACATGCAACAAAAAAAAATAAAGTAACTGGGACAGCTTGTATTGTGAGAGGTTAAAATTTCACACTAACCTTTCCTTTTCTGATAAGTAGTCATCCTTACGAAGTTTCTTGAGCAATGCATCCTGAAAGACAACAAAAATTATAATAAATTTAAAGACTCGGTGCAATTTTTCAGTATTCATGAAAGATAACTATTGCATCAATATTCTTTTTTCCTACACGCATTATTGTAAGTCAATTTGGTGGTGTCTTCAGAAATAGTAAGGGAGAGATTTTTCTTCTATTAGTAACAGGATAAAAAAATAGATTTTACAGATTAACATCAAAGTACAAGTTTACAAGAAGATATACCAGGCTGACCACACTCAAACATGAACCAAGCTACGACAATAAAATGAATTTCTCCTGACAAGTGACAACTACTTCTAGGTAGATTACCAGCAAGAAAAGTTTCAGAGGTCAAGAATCTGCCTTCTCTGAATGAACTGATAAAAGTACCTTGGGAGGTTGGGCCATGTCAAAGATAGTGAGCAGAGATCACATTGCAGTATCATGGCTCCATTGCTTTAGGAGACTTAATATACTCACCCACATTGAGAATATAACTCTTGTTTAAGGCCCTAAGATCCATCATATTTTTCTTTCTTCTAAAAAAAGAAAAACATTTCTATAGTAAAAGAGGCAGACAATGTACATGAAATGCTGTACACAATGTCACTATGCCAGTGAAGCTCTGTTATCAATAAAAAAATTAGGAAGACAAGAGCTACTGTTAAAAAAAAAAAAAAAAACTTCCAAATACCTTCCCACATGAATAATCAGATTGTCCCCTGGAAATATACCTAACAAAAGAAAGAAAGGAATTCAAATTATCTTCAATATCATTAAGAAAGTGTGCTAATCCCCATGGACTAGAGCCTACTTATAAAATCCCATTTGATAGCATTCACTGAATTTCCAAAAACTAAAAAGATGATGCAATCTCTTGGAAATTCTTGAACCAATCAGTAAGGCCATAACCTCAGCTTTAGCAGTATTTTCATACCCTGTACGGCCAATGGAAAACCAGATACAGGCAGGGTTTTAAATATCGACACAGGCTGATACTGCTACCCCATCTACCCCTGAAAGAAGTCAGATGCCGAAACACTCACAGTAGGGGTCTATTGGAGAGTCACCGATACAGCCCAATACATTATGAAATTTTAATCCTTGGGTACAGGTATCTTTCAGGCTAGAGAACACCCCATTATCCCAGCAGGACCCGGGTTACCTCATAACTTACTTTCAAAGAAGACAGTGATCTGGACATCTGGAACCGTAAGAGAGGTGATGCTTAAGAAATAAGAAGATAACTGCAGAATCTCCACCAGATTTCTTGGGATTAATAGGTAGAAAGAAACCAAAAGTTGGTCAGGTAGAGAACACTCCAAACAAGGCATTAAATGATAAAGTTTACCTTCAAAAATGCAGTTGCTTCTTTCTTCCGTCCCCACCAAAGAGCAAGAGGAACTGCCTTCCATTAGTCTTTCCCCAGTACCAAGTCCAACTGACTCCCAATGGAAAAGCAAACTCTCTTATACTGCAATAGACCACTCACTCCAACACAATCAAAACAAGAAAAAAGTACCAAAGCTTTCTTATCTCCAAGAAATGGAGCAAAAAATGTCGAGTTATCTCCTTGCCTTTCAAGCACATAATACACATCTGGGGATATATATGGAAAACAGATAGCTGATGTCATCTTTTCTTAATCATCTGGTCACTAGTGATAATCCTTTCCTTCACTGCTTCCCCACCAAATGACTAATTTCTTCTTTTCTTATAAATGCTTTTAGGCTTGAGAGAGTTGTTTTTTTCCTACCAGGCTTGAGAGATTTATTGTACAAGGGGACTATAGGTTGTGATCGGGTATATAAGAGATGATTGTGGCAACAATTAGCATCCCATTTACATAATAAAAACTAGCTCGTGCTTTCACCTTCAGGAAACTGCTACTTGAATTTTTCATGGGAACAAATTGTATTAAAAGAAAAGTATAAGAACAAACTTCAGAGCATGGTCAGATGCATAATAATCACTCCATGGACAAAATAGTTATAATCACAAATCATTATTAAGTTCAAAATAGGGAGAACTAACCGAAGAATGGACTAAAACATCCATCCCAAAGCATCCACATGGCATAAGAATTAACACATGATATTTTCTCTTAACTCATGCATAAGGTTTCCCATTAAATCAAGCATCTGCATGGAAGAAGAACAAATACGTGCCTGTGCTTCACAACGTACTACTGCTGTCACACGATCATTGTATTCCTCAATATTTAAGGGAGGAAACAGGAAGTGCCTGCGAGCATATAACTGCACAATTTGAGAAACCAATGCAGGTAAGTCAACAGAACGGAATGGAATGGCAAAACAGGATTCAAGTAGCCAACCCCATATAGTTGGACAAGGCTTAGATGATGATGATGAACATAGGTAAGTAAAAAGGAAATAAAGGTATTATCAATTACCAGTTCAGTTTTAAAGGAGAGAAAAAAAAGGCAGACAACATAGACAAAGCTGGGGATATGGTAGGCTGCTTTGCTGTGTCACAAGGTCGAGAACACCCATTAGAATGAACAATTTCCTCAGTTTATGTTTTTTCTTCCACGTGCTAATAGTTTCTTTCTTTACTAAATAATTAGATTCATATCAACATTGAAAAATACACTTGTTTGCGTAACCTGAACCACAAGGTATGTCTTTAGCCCTGCAGATCATAATAAAAAGTACTTATATTGTTGCTAATTTAGACCCAATTTAATCTTTTTTACATTGTGCGATTTCTCGTGGCATAAACGGTAGGTTAACACTTTCAACTTATGCAATAGTATTTCTGTTTTTTTTAATTATTCCTTTTTCCTACCACTTGAACTAGTTCTTTCCCATGACTTTTCATCACCAATCCTGAAGCATTACAGGAAATACTATAACATTCAACCTCAGAATCATCGGCCAAGTATAATTAAACTATTTGAAAAGCATATTCCGATGGAAGTTAATTCCGATATAATCCTTACAAACACAACGTGCGAAACATAAGACAGATATACCAATTTTACCTCATAAATGCAATCACCAATATATGCCAAAGACGCTGCGTTGTATATCGATCGAGGTTTTTTAACCGCTGGTGGATCTGGTAACCATCTCTCATAACCCAAATACGAATCTGAGAATTCAGTGTCTTCAGTAGAATCACGGTTTTTCAAGTCAAGAAGCTCAGAAACATTGAAGTTCTTCTTCAGAGTGGTTGGGGTCGTTGTTGGGGTGATTTGCTTGTTTTGAGAGGGTGTAAGACGAACTGTGCTAGGGTTTTTGTTGTTCAATGAGGGTTGGGTGTGATTGGGAGTGAGGCTTCGCTGCGTGTCCCATGAAGATTTCACCACTCTCACTGAAGCCAGTGCTGCTACAGCCATTTTCCCTTCTTCTCTCCTCCGCGAGCATGGAATGATAACGTAACGAGTGCCCAAGTTCATGAATAAAATGGACGTGCCCAGATCACTCCCCGTAAAACCTACAAGGCAAACAATGGATGCATCACCACCATTGATTCAATCAACAGAGGGACTCTTAGGCTGTGTTTAGTTGCAGTGTAAATTTATTTGTATAAATTTATGTACATTGCAACCAAACACAGCCTTATTGATCAATGGCGGTGGTGGTGTAAACAAATATCATGTCATGTGTAATGTAAGAGTGTAAGATCCATGTCAATGCTATTAGGCAGCCCATTTTGAGGGATAAATCTGGGCCTTGGCCCAAACGTAGCACATTCGGACCCAAACCCAGATAAGTTGATGGGCTTTGGATTTAATCCAGATCATAAGAAATAGCAGACCACATTCTACGTGAGGGACGTTTGTCAGCTGACTTCGCTGTTAGGATTTGGCTTAATGGACAAGCAATTTCATTGGTATTTTGTTTTTCATGGATTAGACAGGTATTAAGCATATTTTTATGTATTATAATTTGCATTCTAGGAGTCCGGGTCTGCTCCATATTTTTATGTATTACAATTTACATTCTACGAGTCCGGATCTGCTCTCACACCGACCTTACAATATATTTTAACCGCATATTGCAAATGCCTCCTGTATTTGTGTTTTATTATTCGTGAGAGATATTTCGAATATATGATGAGATGGGGCTGTGAGGTAGGTGCGAGCAGTAGACCCCAATTCCATTCATATAGTGAAAGATAAAACAGGATGCCATCCTAATGCTCCGTTTGGAAAGAGTATAAATACAAATATGTATAATGTAAATACATACAAAAGGTAAAATTTTGCACTCTATATATTTATGTTTGTACTCGTTTCAAACTGAGTTTAAGCAAGAATTATTTGGGCTTCCGGGTTGTAGCTTGTTGTCTTTGAGAGGTTAGACAATGTAGCAAATTAATTTAATATAGACAAGTGATTTAATTTGATATGGGCACACCAAGGATTATTTAATTTGACATGGCCACATCACATTTTCCCCCTTAGGTGTGTATGGGGTATTGATGGAAACATGAGAAAGAATTTATTATTTGGGGTATGGGTGCAAATAGGTCCAAATTCAATTCATTGATATGAGGGAGTCTTATATAGACAATTGTTTTTTTAAGAGCATAAAAAGTAGTTATTTCCACTTTCAAATATAAATATTCTTTTTTAGACATGTATTTACGCGTTTATAGAAAAGAAAAAAAGTATATGTTTCAAATGATAATTACTTCCACTCTAAAAAGAAAAAAAAAAGTTAGTGATGATTATCTCCACCAAAAAAATAAATTCATGTCGAATATTATAAAAATCCATTATTATTTATAAATAAATTTGATTTAATCTCTTAAATTAAATAATAATCTATATATCAAAAAATAAACTAAAAAGCTAACCTAAATTTATAATACCAATATTGGGTATTAGACAAAATTGATGAGAATACCAACCCCATACAGAAAGACAATGACAGAAACATGTGGCTAAACCATGATTCCTCAACAAATAGGCATTATACATATACATACATATATGTATAATGTATATAATTGGACTGGGTTTGGGTTACCTTAGGTCTAAGCCCGAACCTGGCCCGAAAAATAATAAACCTAACTTTTTGAGCACGAACCAAACCTAAGAACCGAAAATTCAAGTCCAACCATGTAAAATTTTGGATTAGGCCGGTTTGGACTCGGGATAGGCCCACCCAAGTTGCACCCCTAGTGGAAAATAGGAAATGGAGGCTCATGCAAATTTTGGCAAGATAATTGGGTAGATATGCACCCAACCCAAAACCTAAGTTAAAATGAACAAAATGTGGACCTTAGGGTAAAAGACTTCATCAACCCGACAACAAATAAATGTGGACCAAAGAAAACTGAGAGCGATCATTCCCCAAGATCTGGTGGATAAAATTATGGCTATCCATATTCCATCTCAGAATCGAGAGGATGAGAAAGTGTGGGGATGGAGTTCAACGGGATGTCTAACAGTAAAATAAGAATATAACTCCCTAAGAAACAACCAAAATATGGACCCAAGATTGTTAAGTTTAATCAAACAAACAAGAAAGATTCCTTGGTTTTGGGAATGCCTGAAGTATGGGATCAGTTACTAGCTCTGAGAACGAGGCATAATCTTACAAACTGACTGCCCTTTTTGTGAAGAAGAGGAGGACAGGGATCAGTTACTAGCAAAGTGTCGGGCAGCAATCCTCAAGTATGGGATCAATTGAGACCACTAACTCTAGATTCAATGGATGACCCAAATTGAAATCTAATAGACTGGTGGACAAATACAGCTAATGTAGCTCATAAAAACAGATGAAACCGGTTCATTCATTATGACTTTAAACTGCGGTAAAAATAGGCCACACATCAGTTGAGGTAACTGAAATGTGGGCGGCATGTGTAGCTCATAAACTAGCTCTTCAAGCCCAAACTAAGCCAATAATCATCCAAGGAGATTCACTCCTAGTCATCAATATCCTACAAAACCAATCGAACATACCTTGGAGATGCACATCAGCAGCGGAAGATTGCAAAAGGATAGCGCAGAGGACTACATGACGGATCTCGAGAAGGAAACGCAGATGCCTCCGCCTCCCCAGAGGTGGTGTTAGTTTAGGTTTTCCTTAATTTAGCTTTTGTCCTTGTTTTTTCTTTGTTTCCTGTTTTATCTTCCGAATGTACCAAAAAAAAAAAAAGAGTTCAATAATGCATGTGGCCGGGTATGTCTTTATTCCATTTCTGCCTTCTACTATTTACCTCAATTGAAGGAGAGCTGCTGCGTACTGCTATGATTGCAGTTAGATCTGAAGTACCCAGAAAACATGCATATGATTTACTAATCAGTGCTCACAGATTAAGGGTGTCAATTTGATTGGATTTGGTTCAATCCGGTCCAGTCTAATGTGAATTCATTACAAGTGGATTAGTTCCAATCTAATTCGATGAATATTTTGGATCGGTCTAATTCAATGTTTAGACTATCCAATTTATTTAAATTTATTTTAACTTAGACTGATTTCAATTCAAACATGGTCCATTGACACCTATATTCTTATCTTACATCAATGGACCAAATATTGGCTTAATCCAACTCAATCTAATCCAATATAAATTTATTATGAATGGATCAGATCCAATACAATCTAAAAACATTTTGGATGAGATTGATCAAATCCAATATATCTTGTTGGTCCATTCAATCCGTCAAAATCAATTTTCAACTGAACGGCCGGTCCATTGACACCTTTACAAAACTTGTACTTTCCCGTGGGCAACTCAACTTTGGTCATCAGAAACCCCTACATCTACTGTGCTGCATGTGTAATAGACGGGTCCCAAGATTTTTTTCTTGTCTGATTGTCTCTACTCCACATGTTGGTTGCCGGGCTATGGCTAATAGTGGCGGTACATTTAAAGAAGCTTCATGGTTAGAAATTATGAGTATAGACCTCATGGCAGTGTGTGTGTCATCACCACATCTCCTTTCTCAGCCCAATAAAGCTAGATAAACCTTTTGCCACGTGGTAAAGAAGGTATTTCTTCTTCTTCTCTTATATATCATTAATTCTATCATGCCTCCCAAGTGGCCCCTCTTTAATTATTTATTTCATGAAGGAAAAGTTTTTGAGTCTTAGTCGGCAGACCTCCAAATTGGGCTGTATAATGGATTACAATGTGTCCAATGTGGAGGATTGGCCATATTATTATACGGTTACATGTGCCAAAAACCAGCACAGTCATGAGTTTTATTAGCTGTAGAACATCTTTTCTAGGGTGTGAGTGGCAATGAATACAAGAAAGGCAAAAACCAGAACCATATTCCATCTAGTATAGAATAGAATCGGCAGGGCTTTATTGACCCTACTGACCCCATCTCCGTGTAGTAGCATCGATATATTGCATCTGCTTCAGTTACCTTTCCCTAAGACTTGTTCATGGGTTGGGTTGGGCTTTTACTCTGTATTAACAGATTTTTTTAAGGCCCAAACCCAAGTTTAGCCCAACCATCGGGCCTACAATTTGGATTTAAGCCTGGCTCTCATAAAAAGTTCGAAGCCCGATATTTAGTCATACTGTTACTATTGCTGAAGCGGCTGAGTATAGAGAGAGAGAGAGAGATAATTTATAAAGAAAATAATAAAAATATATATATATATATATATTAAATTATAAATATATTTTTTTAATAAATATTATATTATTTATATATTTTATATAATATATAAAATACATATTATATATTTTATAAAATATATAATGCTAAGTCGGATCGGGCCGGGTTTTTTTGACCAATCCCGAGCCCGGCCCGAAACATAATCAGGCTTACTGTGTTAGGCCCGTGGGCCTAATTACATGACTAAGCCCGACCGGAGTGCGGGCCGGGCCATCGGGCTTCCCGGCCCATGAACAGGTCTAGGCTCTACCAAAGGTAATCTCGAACATCTTGTCAACTCGGGCTCTACCAAGGATAGAAAGCAATTTCTGCCTCAGTAGGGCCAAATTTAATTTCCCTGTGGAATCACTGAAGCCCAAAGCTTTCTAAGCTTTCTGTTCTCCTTGTCGATGAAGGTCCCATTCAATTCCAATTGATACAACGTTTCCAAATCGTGTGAAAATCACAAGTCCAATCTTCAAACAACTACATGGTAACCATGAGTTTGAAGTGTGTATAAGAATAGATCCACCGTCCACCCATATCTTATGCTATCAAACATCAGGGCATCTGGTCAATTAGGCTATGAAACCACCTCAAAGACTCGTTCAACCTAAAATCTTAAGCTGTTTAAGTGAGGTGGTCTGAATCAATTCTTATTCTCTAACAGAATCTTTCTCTCTCTGCAGCATGAGGACCATATGAGTATATCACTTAGAGACCACTTGATGACTACTAAAACAGGTGCTGAGTGTGGTAACCACCTCAATGACTCTGCTTCATGCTTCAGCAGCAATTAAATAGATCTCGTGTTACTGAATTATTAAATTTCGAAACTTCTTAGCATTCAGTTTGGAGTTCCTATTATCGAATGCCACTTTGTTGGCATACCTAACTAGAACCACAAAAAAGCATCCCTTGTATTCACGAAGAGAAATATAGTGTTAAGACCAAAAAATGGAAACATCCGTGCATGAATTTTTTTTAGAACATCAAAGGGAAGTTACAAGCCCAAGACCATGGCGCATTCGGTTTCTGATTGCAAACTACAAAAGACTTAGGCCCCGTTTGGTTTGTAGGAATAGGGCTTTGGAATTGGCCGGAATCGGTTATTTTGATTTCAGTTGTTTGGTTGTAGGGGTGGATTCAAGCTGAGATGAGTCGAATATTTGGCTATTCGAGCTCGACTCGCTGCAATTGTGTTAAGCTCGAGCTCGACTACAAACCAAGTTTTTCTAAAAAATAAAAATTATACATATAAAAATATTTTTTATTTTACATCCAAAAATTAAGAATTATAAAAATCATTTACTATTATACATATAAAAAATAAAAAGTATACATATAAAAAATGTTTTTATTTTACATACAAAAAATAAGAATTATAAAATTATTTACTATTATACATAAAAATAAAAATGTTATATATAAAATATTATTATATATTTATATGTACGTATGTATATAATAAAAATTTATTTATTTATTATACTAATCTTGATTAGGCTCGCAAGCCTCATGAGTTGAGCTTCAATGGGCTCGAGCTTGGTTCAATTAGCAAATGAGCCTATATATCAGGCTCAAGCTTAGCTTGAAACTCGGTTTAAACCGAGCCGAGCTCAAATAGCTTGCTCGAAGCTTGGCTCGTGGTCACCCTTATTGATTGGGAAAAATCAGAACCCCATTCCCTACCCTTCCCTTGGGAATAAAATCTTATTCTTGTTGATTCCAATTTCCATTCCTAGTCTTATCTAAACCAAATAGACTATGGGAATAGGCCATTCCGGTTCCGGCTGTGAAGCAAACTGACCCTTATTTGCTTTCATAGCAATTGTGTGATTAGTTAGAAGCCAAGAAATTGTAATGTTGCTGCTCATGAGTAGGGGTGGAGCCGAGCTGAATAGTACAAGGCTCAAGCTCGAGCTTGAGTCAAAAAACTCATAAGCTCGAGCTCGGCTCGGCTTGAGCTCGATTTTGAGAAAAAATATTTTATATAAATAAAAAATATATATATAAAAATATTTTTATTCGATATTTAAAAATTAAGAATTATAATATTTTTATTATATATTATTTTCTATGATTTTATATATATAATATATTCAAGCCGGCTCGCAAGCCTCACAAGTCGAGCTCTATTAAGCTCGAACTCGGCTCATTTCTTAATCGAGCCTGTGATTTGAATTCGAACTTGGCTCGAAGCTCAGTTAAAACCGAATTAAACTGAGATTTTCATGAACCGTGCTCGAATAACTCGTTGCCACCCCTAATATTTGTTGTTCATGATTAACTTCTTTAAAGGTTTAACCTATATGTTCTTTTTGGGTAAGTGTGGAAAGCTAGTGCCCCAATTAAGCCACAGGGACCATGCATGGTCCCGTAGCTTACCAGGGTCGTGACTCTGCCATGGCCCCTGACGCATTGGCGCGAATTTGAATGGATTCCTAGCTCTCCTTTGTGTGCATTGATAACATCTTCCGTATTTATCATAAAAGAGATTTCTAATATACGGGAAGAAATGGGCTATGAGGTCAGGTGCATTGTATTTGTATGGGAAAATCCATCCAATCTCGATAGGCGCAAGCTTTTCTGTCTGATGAAAATACCCTTGTCAGATGTTTTTATCTAACTCAAGTAGTCAAGTTGGATAAGTGAAGACACATCTGTGGTACAGAAAAGAGTAGCTAGGTGAAAAAGGTAGTAATTATATAATCGGACCATTCTCATAGATGCTCATAGCAGGTGAGGTCAGTGGTCCGAGAGCTTCCCAGCAAATAAACAAGGACTGTTTTGTCATGTTTCCATCTCACATTCACATGTTGGTGTTGCAGTACTTTGTCTTCATGGTGCTGGATTTCTACACTCATAATTGTATGTACGAAATGGAGCTCTCATTGGATACTACCCCCCTGAGGTGTGTTAATCTCATTAGACGAGGGAAGGATGGAATTTGGTCATGAACTTTTATTGTCTGCTGAGAGAGCTTTAGACAATGAACAATGACCAATTGAACGCGGTAGAGCTTAATAAGAGGACGATCTATGACTCATCAGTACCGAGTACTCTATATATAAGAAGCTTCAACTGTTAAGGTTTAGCAGTGGGAGATTTTAAATTCATCCTCATCCACATCCTCCTCCCCAAGTCTTGTCACAAGTCACAACTATATGTGGTTGGTTACCTGAATCATGTTCTGCCATTTCGTCCTGTTTCAAAAAAAAAAAAAACCCTAAATTGTGGGCAAAATATATTTATTTTATTAACATTTTGCAATTTATTTTTTATAAATTTTATACAAAAATCCAAACTTTCAGGAGAATGATATTACAAAAGAGGTTCTGAAATTTGATCCAAAATAAATCTATGTGAGTTTTTTGAGATTTCATCTTGATTAGCACAATCAAAACTGAATTTTACAAGAAATCTAAAACCAATGAAAATCATCAAGATGAGGATCAGTGCAATTTAATTTGCACTGTACAAAATTATAAGACTGCAAATGAGTTAGAGTCCAAATTTTGGTTTAATTTTGTTATGAGTTTTATTGTATTTTGTTTATTTGCAATGGAGATGAAGCAAAATAAAGTAAAACCTGAAGCTAAAAATGAACCAAATTTTATAATTTACTTGCATTCATATTAGTGCAAATGAAATGAAATTGCACGGCAAACAATAGAGCGCAAGCAAAAATCCTTTGCTAATCCTTTTCACTCATCAACGTTTGCTTTTCCATTTGCTGATGTAATTGATGCAATTACCAAAACACCCCATTTGAAAGCCAAAAACTACAATGTTAAAGAGTAGGTCTCTTATTGACTTGGCAGGGTACATTTTTGGCATTTCCCTCGTTCTAATTAGAAGGACAAATGCTAGCGAGTAGCGACATTCGTTTGGAGAGTGTCAGTATTTTTTCTTTTTTTTTTTCGACAAAAAAAAAAATGACAGAGCAGAACGGGTAGCAATTTATTTACCAAAGCACATTGTGATTGCCTCACATGTGTGTTGACCAAAGTGAGGCTAATTTGGTAAATCGCGACCATTCTATTTCGTCACTTTCTGCATGCGCATTGAGTGTGAAGTATCACTGATGGCATTCTTCCCATTTCACGTCTGGCTTTTTTCAGTAACCCTTCTTAATAGGAAAACGAGTTTGTTTGGCCAGTTGAGCGTGGGTCCCACATGTGCCCTCCACTTTTTAGCTTTTTTGTCGACAGAGTAGAAACTTTAGACAAAGGTCCATTGATTTGATCGAGTTGCTACTAATTTTTAAGTTGGCAATATTTGCTTTCTTTTTTCTTTTATTTTTTATTTTATATTTATTTTGAAAATAAGATAGCTTCATTAAAATAAGTTAAGAAGGAGACCGAATCAGCAACCACAAGACTCCCCCCACACTACATCCCCGCCTTGTATTGGGAATATCTCCTGATGATGATATCATCAATCCTGAGATTATCATTGGAAGATGTTTCCAATATATGGCGGGAATGTACTGTGGGACGTTGTGGGAGGCTGATTTGAACTCGTTAAGAAGTATATTAAGATGGACAATCTTTGTTTTTCCTTTTTGACCTTTAAACTTAGACCGTCTCTTATATGTTCTAAGAGTTTTTTTTTTTTTTTTATTTTACAATTACTAGGGGTCCCAACCAATTATTTTTAAAGTTCTTAATGTTTAAAAATGTTTTTAGATCAGTGTATCCCAATGTTTTAAAAAACAACCCAAAGTCAAAACCATTATAGCCACTGGTTTTTAGGTTGACGGTTCAACTATTTGGTTTGAATGGACAATCCATTCTAACAAAAAATAAAAATAAAAAAACAATAATTAAAATAAAAAAATGACCAAAAATTATTGAACAAATCAAATGGATTGTTGATCTATTCAATGGTTTTTGGCCAAAGACTGGGTTTAAGGTAAAACGGAATCAGTTGCATGGATGATTCCTAGGCCAAATGGTCCAATTGTCTGAATCAGCAATGGTTTGAAAACCATGGTGTATTCATGCATATTTGGATGTACTAATATGAATATAATTTAAATTATATCAATATTTTAATCCTTGATAACATATTTTTTTCATTTATAACAAAGATGCTTAAACTTCTTTGTTTTATATATGCACCATTTTTTTTTTCAATTCCCCTAAAAAATTGCAATGCTTTGATTCATAACTGCTTTTAATTATTATATTTGCTTTTAATTTGTTTGAGTGTGCACTTTGACTGTTTGAAATTGAGATCGGCTTCACTCAGTGTAAGGCCCGTTTGAACAGCCTTTACAGCCTTGCATCGAAAACATCTCCATACTTCTGTGCTTTATTTAATGGGAAAATATTTTCAATGCAAGACTATAAAGACTGTTGAAACGGGTTCTGCACTGACTGAATCCGGTTTTTTTTTTTTACATTGGTGGTAGCTCAACCCAACTAGAATATTAGGCTGAATTTAGAAAGAATACAAATATATTAATTCTTTATACTAGAAAACATTAGATATAAATGTGATAATTTAGCCGTAGTAGAAAAGGTTAGATGATGATGATATGATTAATTTATGACCATAAATAAGAAGATGGTTATCAATAGTAGTAGTAGATTCCAATAATCATAATAGAACTTATGAAGTTAATATAAGTGGGCGCAAAAGTTCCAATGGAAGGAGCAATTAATACGGGGCAATCCAAAGGTCCCCTACCTGATGAATGATTCACATTGGCCACAATTAATATCTGTTCATATGAGTATGGTCTATACTCTATAGGTGGTGAAACTCAGGATCCCATGATCTGTAACCATCACTGCAGGAAATTCATACAGACCTCCCCCTCCCAGATCGATCCCAGTGATGATGGGTCATGTCAGCAGCCTAGAGAAAACAAAAGATTGCATGGTTCTTTGAATTGAAATAAAGACAACGTTTGGTTGCACATAAAATATATTAGAAAACAGTTTTCTTAGAAGGATATTAGCTTCCTAGTGTTCGGTTGCTACATAATACGAAGGGAAGGAAATTCTTCACTTTCAACAGCTTCGTTCTATCAGCATTCCTATAGCTACCTCGCATATGTTAGGGTCAAATTTCCATCAGTTGGTGGGTTCTATACCCATGAGCCAAAGTTTTTTTTTTTTTTTTTTTCCTTTTTCGCCATATTATAATAGATCTAATGATAAGAATTCAACCTTCATGGAATGTGATTAATTATATCTTTGATTATCAGAATCGTTTGTTTGCCATTGACATAGACATAAATGTCAACTGGGTTACTCATCCATCAAGATCTTGTATGCTGCTTCCAGCAGTAATACATGAACGAATTTTACAAAAGAAAAAAAGAAGGCATTGACATAAATGGGAGTAGTAAATTTGGCACCATCCCATTTTGGATAAACCAAACACATCTCTAGTGAAAAGTCAAAGTCATAGATACCTTTGTTTATCAATAGTTTCAAATTGACCTATACAATCAACTCAGTGACCCAAACAAGTCCTGGGTGTGGGATGGTTTAAGTTAGGAAAAATTACATGAAGGCACCTTGGGAGGTACTCCAAGGTACTGACATCAGTACTAAAAAGGCATCAATTTTCACCTGCGACAATAAGGTATCTTTGTAGTTGTAGATATCAACATTCAAATCCGGCCATGCATTAACATTTCGTCAGTTATCTGAAGCACTAAGCACTTGATGTCATGTGCACATTGGAACATTTTAAAACCCCACAACTATCATGAGACTGTTTTGCCCTTACTTTTATTAGGTCTCTAAAACCCTAGTTCTTAACCTTTTATTTTTCATTTTCGTTTTTAGGGTCCGTTTTGTTTGCAGTTGGAATTGGAATCAGAATTGGAATGGTTTATCTTATAGTTTATTTGGTTCAGACATGAATTGGAATAAATAAGAGTGGGATTTTATTCTCAAGGGAGGGGTAGGGAATGACCATTCCCTCAAATGGAAGAATGTCATTCCAGTAAGAATCGGAATCGGAATCCGAATTGGAGTGGTCTATTCCCATAGTCTATTTGATTCAGAAAGGAATGGGAATAATAATTGGAATAAGCAGGAGTGTGATTTCATTCTGGAGGGATAGGCAATGACCATTCCCTCAAATGGCCGCCCAACCAAACAGTTGGGCCCATCCCAATTCCAGACCCCTATTCCTGCAAACCAAACGGGGCTTTAGAATTGAACAAACACTGAAACAAGATGTTGAAGTAACACAATGATCTGCATGGTAATAACCATGTTCATTATATAAACTTGAGTGTTGATTTTTGTAAGTATAGGGTTCCTCTGCTCTCAATAAGTATAGGGTTCCTTCCAAACTGAGTCTAACTATATACAGCAGGTATATCCATGTAACTCTCCCTTTACAAATACTATTTGTACGCACATTATCTATTATATGTGTACCCAAATCACACTAACAGAAAAAAAAAACAAACAGTATATATATATATATATTACTTTTTTATTGGTCCAAAAAACACAAAGAAATATCAAAATATTCTTTCATTCAGATCCAAGTTTAGATAACCTTCGGATCCATAGATCATAGATGTATCCTACGTAATGAATCGTGCATAAAATGGTTACAAACAACATAAGAAACTTTGGCCTCTAATTAACTGCAGAAACCTGCCCACTCTCTCTCTCTCACACACACTTGAAGCATGGGAATGGATAGCTTCAATTCATATGCCAATATGCCATTCCCAGCGTCGTTGTGCCGTCGTATTCCCGATCGAGTTACAGAGCCTTGGTGCTTGGCAAGCCTGGTTCGATCGGCTGGTACGACTACACATTGCATATACTCTGGCTTATCTGGTCTTGTCCGGCCCGGTGTTTTCCTATCACAAGAAAAAAAAAACCAAGTTTTGAATTTAAAGTTGATAAGAGATGAATAAGAAGGCTGCAATGTGTAGTCGCATTCTCATTTCTGAATTTGTGAACTGTCTTGGTTCATTACTGGGTCGGAGGGTTTGCACCACAAAATATGGAGCACTCCATAGGGAAGAATGTTTTGATGGCTAATTATCGTACGTTAAGTTCTCTCTCTCTCTCTGCATATTACATACAATCTGCTCTGATCAGGAAGAGGGACCGCTTCCAATAAGCAATTGGTTCCGCCCCTTTGCCTCAAATGGTCCTTGCATGCTGCTTTGATATAGATAGTCCATCATGCATGCATGTACTCGACCATCCATTGCTGAGAGCACATATATATATGGATATTTCTCCGCCTGCCTCTGAAGAAAAAATCTTCATATATATAGCAGAACTGATGATGATGATGATGATGATGATAATGATGATAACCCATGCATGCCATGCACATATATTCTAAGGAAGTCTCTTTATCAAAGCCAACGTAGGGTTTCTAGCAAGAGGGAGATGAGGGGACTTTTTGCCTCACAAGCGCAGTGTCGTGTAGTTATGGGAGGGTTTGGGGCTGGCCCCCAAAGATTTACAAGCACCGGTTTGAAAACTACGTCAACTTGGACACACTCTAAACCATTGACAGCGTACCTCAACTGTGACAGCATGTTTATTGACGTCTCTGCTGTACAGGAGTGATTGATAAATGGTGTACGTAGCCTACCTCGTGATCATCCAATCTTCTAGCTACTCTATCTCTAAACCATTGATCTCCCTCTCAATACCGAACCCTTCTGCAGTTAGCAGGTCTCTTTTTAATTTGCTTCAATATCTGTTTCATTTGTTGATTTATTCTTACTGTAGCATCTGCAACCATAAATTATAGAGGTCTTATACTTGTCACCAAATCCACGCATACTTGTCTTTACTATATGGTAGAAAATCTCAAATTTGTCTGTCTTCACTTTCTACTAAGCTAAGCCCAGGCTCTATTTAATTTGTTTGCAAATTTGAATAAGATCGGTCTATATACCCATTTTAATTGCACCCGGATCAGTTTTGCATCTAGCTATTTCTTTGTAATTATGTTTTTTGCATTTCTACGTACCTCATACAAAATTTCTCCTTTGCACTCAATGATAATGTAAATTTTGCATCCCAAAAACTGATCATACAAAACAGCTAGCTCTCCTTCAGCCAGAAATGTGGCTTTCCGCTGAAGCTTATGTCAATGGCTTCTCCAAAGCAGCTCAATCAAAGCTTCAGCCCTCCCAAACATACCCTTTGGAAGGATTTCACCAAGAATAAGAAGTTTTAATGCTCATGCCTACCCAAAAGGTTTTCCATATTAAAATTAAATTGAAAGAGGAAAAACCGAAGAAGAAAAATAAAGAAAGAAAGAAAAACACATGTTATCTTTCATATATAGAAACAAAGTTATTCTTCTGGAGATCATTGCCAAAAGATGAAATGGTAAAAAGATGTATAGTCCTACTCGTATATGGAAGCTACACTCTTTACTAAATCCACTCAATTGACAAATATGATCCTAACTTATGTTGAGATACTTAGACATTCATATCATGTACCTCACCCATTATAATTACAATGTGAGGGTAAAGCATTCAGCTAACATTTACCATTTGTCTCTCTTCTTTTAGAGACAAAAATGCACTTCTAGTTAACAACCAAAACATTTTCCCTCATAAGCTCAAAGTCAATAAAGCGATAAAGCAATGAAACATGCAAAATAACAATGCTTGTTGAAACAAAAGCAGAAGTGGCCACCACCACGGAGGTAATTAACCCTAAATATGGCTCATCAAGACAGTGTCAGTACCTCTCTCTCTCTCTCTCTCTCTCTCTCACATACGAGTGTTTTCCTTCTCTCATTTTTGTGGGTGAATTAATACTTGAAGAAACACCTTACTAATGAGTGAAGTGCAGAACCTAAACCCCAGTTGAGCCAGGAACTGAAGATCTCAATCCATTTATTCATATCTAAGCTTAATTACATTGTAAAAACATATTTGAAACAGATAATGAATTGAAAGGCATACTGCCGATTGTGGTAGTCTAATATAGTTATATATGAAGAGTCTTAGTTACAGTAGGAGAAGGTAAGTAGCACATTGAGCTTGGATTGAAGAAATGAGAAATGTGGATTGGATAGAGCTTTTTGTAAACACATCAGTCAGTTGGTCTTGAGAGGAAATGTGCTAGACACGTAGGTGTTTTCTAGCAACACGTTCTCAAATAAAGTTGTAGTCAATGGCTAGGTGCTTGGTGTGAGCATGATAGATGGGATTCATAGCCAAGTATGTAGAACCAATATTGTCACAAAACAACACCAGGGGTGTTTCAAGACAAAAACCAAGCTCTATTAAAAGTGATTGCAACCAAATCAACTCAGTTGTAGTGTCTGCAAGTGACCTAAATTCTGATTTTGTACCAGAGTGAGCAGTGGTGCACTGCTTACGAGAACACCAAGAAACAAGATGTGGGTCCAGATAAATAGTGTAGCCACCAGTGGAGCGCCGATCATCTAGGCAGCCATCCCAATCGGCATTTGTATAGGCAGTAAGAGAGATGTCTTTGCTAGGTTTAAACCACAAGCCAGCATCTAGAGTATGTTTGAGATATCAAAGAATGCATTTGGCCGCAATAAGGTGATCTTCAGTGGGCACTGCATGTATTGGCAGACACGATTCACATCAAAGGATATATCAGGTCATGTCAAAGCAATGTATTGTAGGGCACCAACTAAACTTCGATAAGGTGTTGGATTTGCTAGGGGCTTGCCACCAGATTTGGAGAGTGAGGAAGAAGGGGCTAGTGGAGAAGCGACTGGTTTTGCATCGTCCAGATTGGTGCGTTTCAACAAGTCATAGATGTACTTACGCTGAGAAAGAACCACACCTTGGGAAGAACGAGATACCTCCATCCCCAAAAAATAGTGTGTAGCACCAATATCTTTAATAGCAATCTCTTTAGCTAGCGAGTGCAAGAGAGCAAAGATGGCAGAAGAATTGATCCCAATTAATAAGATATCATCAACATATATAAGTAGAAGAAGTAGAACACCATCCTTTCTATAGAAGAACAATGAAGGATCCACAGTAGCCCCACAAAACCCAAGGGATTGTAAAAATGAAACAAGACGATGAAACCAAGATCATAGAGCTTGTTTCAATCCATAAAGAGCCTTATGTAATCGACAAACATGTGTAGGATGATAAGAGTCAACAAAACCTTGTGGTTGTTTCATAAAGACTTCCTCTTGTAATTGGCCATGAAGGAAAGCATTGTGTACATCAAATTGTCGAATGGGCCAGTTGTACATAACTGCAAGAGAAAGAACACTACGTATGGAGGTGTGACGGACCACAGGGCTGAAAGTATCATCAAGTCAACCCCCGGGCACTGAGTATAGCCACGGGCCACAAGGCGGGCTTTGTAGCACTCAATAGAGCCATCAAATCGACGTTTGAGTTTATAAATCCACTTGGAGGAGACAACATTCATATCAAGTCAAGATAGCACAAGAGACCATGTACCATTGCGCATTAAAGCATCAAATTCTTTAGACATGGCGTGGTGCCAAGGCTCACTTTTAACAGCCATAGAGAAGGATGCGGGTTCGACCACACTATCTGAAAGATGAGCAACTAGAGAAGCAGGAATAGGATACCTCGTAGCAATGGAAGCATGAGAATTATGAGACTGAGATTGTGATTATGTCACCATAGAGTGTGTTCGTGTAGTGGGCTGCTACAAATTGGAAGTATCACGAGGACCATGCTGGATAATATCATGCAATGAACGAATCCTTTGAGGTGGAGAATTAGAGTCGGATGGTGAGACGGACTAAAGGAAAGTCATTGATGTAAGCGAGGTAGCACAAGCAAGTGATGGTGAAACTGCAACAATGCTATCATGCTCATTTGATTGCAAGAACGTAGAAGAGCCATGAGAGTGACCACTTGATGTCATCGTTGGTGAAGTTAAGACTGGTCCTTGGGGAGGTGTAAAAGGATAAACGATGGGTTGGGAGGACTGGTTGGTAGTTGGACCTATGAAAACACCTATACCCTTTGTGTCAAAGACTGTACCCGAGAAAAATGCATTGAGATGAATGATTATCAAATTTATGGCAATTATAAGGGCGAAGAAAAGGGTAATATGCACAACCAAAGGTTTTGAGGAATGTGTAGTCAGGGGTTCATTGAAAAAGAATTTCAAAGGGGGAATTAAGACCAAGGAGAGGAGTGATAAGACGATTAATCAAGAGTGTAACAGTGTAGACAACTTCATCCCAAAAGTGAAAAGGGAGAGAGGCTTGTTTGAGAAGAGCAAGCGCCGTTTCAATAATGTGACGTGTCGCCTCTCAACAAAACCATTTTGAGAATGATTGTGAGGACAGGTGACACGATGGGTGATGCCAAAATGGTCTAAGTAGCCAAGAAAGAAACGGTATTCACCACCCCAATCCAATTGAAGACTCTTTATTTTGCAAGAAAATTGGTTTTCAACATGTGATTTGAAACACAAAAATATATCAATAGCATCGGATTTATGCACTATAGGAAAAACCCAAGAGAATTTGGAATAATCATCAACAAAAACTATATAGAAACGATTTCCATTATGAGAGGTAATGGGGGCAGGGCTCCAAACATCAGAATAAACTAGTTCTAATGGGGATGAGGAAACAGACTCAGACTTTTTATGTGGTAACCTATGACTCTTTGCAGCTTGACAGACTTCACAAATAGAACTAGAAAATCTATTAGAGTAAACCGGAAGACCAAACTTAGAAACAATGTTTTGAACAGTACGAAGAGAAGGGTGACCCAGCCGTGCATGCCAACCATCCATAGTAGTACGTTCTCCCAAAAAGGCTAATGGATTTTCTGTTGGAAATTGATAAAGCCCATTCTTACTGGGTCCTCGTAGTAGAACCTTACCTGTGGACCAATTTGAAACAGATAATGAATTGAAAGGCCTACCGCCGACTGTGGCAGTCTAATATATTTATATATGAAGAGTTTTAATTATAGTAGGAGAAGGTAAGTTACAGAGCAGAGTTATCTAGACAGAGTCCTAATCTATTGAACCTCCAGAGAACTTTCTCTATCGGGGAGTAGACTCCAGGTAGGAGTCTTCTTGTCGATCTGAACATTCACCAATATAAATGATGACAACAAAAACGACAGAACTTTGTAAATGATCAAATCATCTCTACGTCTCATCTTGCTTGCAAACTGTTATAGGCCACAACTGTTTTTATGGACATTGTGTTACTGAAATTAAACAATAAATGACACGAAGTTAGAATATAATAGAACTTTATTTTCCTATCGACATTATTGGAACAAATTAAAACTTAAAGAAACTTATAAATGGAAAATTGGAAATGGTAATTCGGCCGTTGATCTTAGCTTCCCAAGGACCCAAATACATAGATCACAAGTAAAAACGAAAAAGAAATTGAAGAACACATATAGGAAATAGCTAGCTAGGAATACGACAAGGGAGAGGATGCATGATGAGAAACATATATATCCATTAATTGTACTGATGAACAGAGTGAAATTAACAAGTAGTACTCGACTGTGTATCAAGTACTACTCATTGCTTTGCTCATGTGAGCTAGTCATCCAATGGCAGAAATTCATGAAATAAAAACCCAAAAGACTTCCAAATTCCAAAATTTCCAGCAGTAAAACTCCTAGTCCTTAGCTTCTTTAGGTAGCTCCGCATTTCACGAGAAGAGCAGGCCTAATTTGGGCCATATATATGTGACTTTTGAAGAACAACGAACTTTGTTCTTTATCTGTAATATTTTGGCTTTCTCCAGTCTCCAACGATCCAACTAGCTAGGAAACTTCACCAAAAAAAAAAAGAAAAAACTAGCTAAGAAACAAATTAAAAGAGGAAATAAACTAAAAGGGCTCAAAGATTGAAAAAAGAAAAAAAAATCTGATCAACTGATCTTATAATAATTTAAACTGATGATCATCAGAATATATATATGGTAAAAAGAAGGATGACGAGACAGGCAAGGTGTTGGGGAGGGCAGGAGGGGACTGGAGCTGGAGCTGGAGCTGGAGGGCTGTCCCTGTCCCTTTGCCTGCACAGGCATTCAATGACTTTTGGCGATACTAAGGAGATAAGATGCTCCCATGCATATGCATTCAAATCGATCTAACCCATCTCTCTAATCTGCACAATCCCCTAAAATTCCTCTCTCCATGATTCCAAAGCCCATTCATTGCACAGAAAATATTCTATACTCCCCAGAGGGACGTTAGGCACGATGGTCCCCCAGACCACACCCATACAATGACCTTATACCGGGTAAAGGTCGGTCTTCTGCACTGCCACCCCATGAGGTGTCTGATGGGCCGTGCGACTCACACACGGCTAAGGAAAAGCAAAACTGATGACCCAGGTGGGCTACATCACCGATGTGCTCTGATGGGTCTCTGTGAATTGTGCAGTCTACAAATAAATAAATGTCCCAACGTAACTAATCAATCATTCTGAACTTGATTTGGAGATGTGGCTAATTGATCGATGAGACCTTCCAGTACTCCAGAGTGCTGACAAGCCCAAAAGCCAGTGGACCAAATTCATGGGTTGTGAACTTGTGGTGTGTGGGAGATGCCATTCGCCAATACTCCAAGGTAAGGTAACATCGATCATATCCAGCATGTAAATTATAAGACCATTTATTATTATATATTGTGTATAAAAATGGTTGAGACTTGAGAGGGGTCAAATTCTGCAGATAGGGTTCCAAACTAGATTTACCCTTATGGTTTATCTTTTCTAGCTAATTTGTTTGCTTGGGTGTCATGAAGTCACGTGAATGCCTTCTTGGCCTCTCCCTGCCTCTCAGCTGCTTCCAAAATAGATTTACCTCACTATGGATTATTAGACCTTTTTAGCCCTTTTCTTCGATCACCTTCGTCCCATCTCCCTACCTATCTCTAATATCTCTTATTCCTTCTTATTTGCTGCTGCTGGACACAGCAAGACACAGTTTGTTGCTTCATCGATCTTTCTCTTCCCCCATGAATCCAATTTATCTGAACCCATCGCCCTCTTTTTTTCCTATAGCTCCTATAGAGCCCAGTGACGATGAGGATCAACACCTTCAACTCTTTCGTCCACCATCTCAAGCTGTAGCTTATTCTCTCTCAAGTTCTATTTTCTCCAATTCATCAGCTCAGGAAGGAGGAGGTCATGATAGAGAACAACAAGAGGTGAGCCCAAAAGGGTTTGTGCGTGATCTAATTCAATTAATTGTTTAGCTTATGACCATGTGATCTGATCCATGTATACTTATCTCCTTTGTTGATATTAGGCCGTTAATGGCGGACCAAGTGATCATCAGTACTTCCCAGACGACCCCCTACCTCCTACTGTGGAGGACGACATCAACAGTGGCCTCGAGTTATCCAACTCTAAACAACGAGAGAACCGAGGTGGCAGCCAGGGAAATATGGGTTCAGTTAGGTGGATGTCTTCGAAGATGAGGCTGATGAGGAAGATGAAGAATTCAGATCGAGTGGGTATGGATAAACCAGTGAATAAGAATATGCACAAGTTTCAGCAGGATCATCATCATCGGTCACCATCACCATGGGAGATGGACACTAGCAGCAACAGTTCCTCCAACAACGCTAACAACACCGTCAGGGTCTGCTCGGACTGTAACACAACCAAGACCCCTCTTTGGAGGAGTGGCCCTAGAGGACCCAAGGTAATTCACTCTCATCTCTTATTTGATTCCTTTAGATCAGAATACCGCCATTTTCCTCATCTTCACCATCATCTCTGGTGCAGTCACTTTGCAACGCCTGCGGTATCCGGCAACGTAAAGCCAGACGGGCCATGGCGGCAGCGAACGGAACACTGCTTCCCACTGAAGCATCATCCATGAAGAATAAAGTGCACCACAAGGAAAAGAGATCATCAGAAACTGGGTACGTCCAGCAATACAAGAAACGTTGCAAACTGGCCACCTCTCCTCGCAGCATGAAGAAGGTTTGTTTCGAGGACTTCACCATAAACTTGAGCAAGAACTCGTCTTTTCACAGAGTATTCCCACAAGACGAGAAGGAAGCGGCGATCCTGCTAATGGCTCTATCTTGTGGTCTCGTTCATGGTTGAATATCTTCTGCCCTTTTTGGTCTTCCTTTTTTTTTTTCCTTTTTGGGTTTAGTTTTGATTAACTGTTTCGAGCTTGGTTTGTGTTAGCTAGCTACAGCAGAGCAAACTTGTGTGGAATGATTATGAGTGTATTGTGATTGTGAGGGCTAGAGTGAGCATAAAAATCAGGTGAGGTAACAAAAGCTAATAAAAACGTAAATAAAGTTTTGATTTAATCTGTTGATAGTTTGAGTTTATGGCTGTTGTCTGATTCTCTCCTGTCAGCAATTTGAATATTTAGTTTCTCAGCCACAAGACCCACAACTTTCTTGCTTTCCTATACTTTCTCTTTTTTTTCCTTGTTCTTTGTTCTTCCCCTTTTATTTATCATTTTTAGTCAGGATTATCCATTATCATGAATAAAAGGACGTAAAAGGGAGCAAAGTTAGAAAATTTTCATGTTAAGTAGACGAAAAAAAGAGTTCTAAATTAACTGTTCAAGTTCTGAAACACCTGCCATGTCCCAATTAATACAAAAGACGGGCCAACAAAACAACCCCACATCCTAGATTTTCGAACAAATTAAAGGAGCCACTGAGCATTCAATTACATGTTCAGCTGGTTGCATGTTCATGACAGTATCATACAATCTGATCAGTGGAAAAGACCAACTGGATCAACACAGTCTCTGGATATCTTTACAGTCTGCTAGCTGCTTGCGTTTTCAGTCGAAATGGGTACACTAGGGCTTTAATCATGGCGAGGGTGGAGCCGAAATGGAAAGTAGTGCATGTATAACAGTATAAGCTCTCTCTTCTTCATCAACTTTATTGGATCCTCATCACCCCAGAGCTTCTGTGCATACAAGTACAAAGGAGGTAGGAACCATAAGTACCTTAAGCCTCTCTTTTTTTGGTCAATGGAAGCTATCAACTCCAGAGTCAGGAACCATATTTGTGGTTCGTATTGTATTTCCACCAATAAGAAAATTATTTCTGGTGAATGCCAAGAAGATAGCCAAGTGTCCTTACTCTAGCATCTAAATATGCCGGTGACTGAAGTACTGTTGAAGCTAAGAGAATCCACATACACTACTACATACAGCTTTTGATTTCTGTGGAAAAATTAAATTATGTGCTTGGCGCATGCAGCAGGAAGGTATCCTTCTTCCTTTTTTTAAATTGGTACATAAAATGTATGTTAGGCTATGTTTATTCTAGCACAATATGCTTTCTTTCTAATCAAATTCGTTCAACACTTCTATTTACATTAATTTACTCAATAAAAACTCCCTTGACGTTTCTCGTAAATACTAAAATTTCCCTCTTTTCAAAAATTGCATCAGCCCTAACGGAGGAGTTAAAGCTCAGTTTGGAAGGTTCAGTTTGAAAAGAGTATAAATATAAATATGTACAGTATAAATATATATAAAATAATACAAAATATAAGGTTTTGTATTTTACATATTTGTATTTATACTCTTTTCAAATTGAATCTAAAAAAACAACTATACCTTTTTATGGGCTGAATAGTTTTCAATAAGGTTTTTAAAATTGAACCGGACAATCAACCAGTCAAGGGTCCGATTCTTGGATTGAATGGTCCAACTGTTTGAACCAAATGGATGGCTCGTTCTAACAAAAAAATAAAAATAAAAAACAGCCAAAACCACTGGACAGTTTGAACACCCGGACCAGCGGTTTATTGACCAAATCAACGGTTTTTGGCAAAATAATGGTTCTGGGGTAAAATGAAATCAATCACCTAACCGGTTCTCGATTTTTTTGATCCAATCATCCGGTCCAATCTGGTTTTGAAAACCATGGTTTTCAATCAAATGAAAAAAAAAATCAGAAGTCGTATTCAGTCTTCCAACAACAGCAACCTCCGACTCCGTCACTAATCATATATATATAACTGTTGTAACCATTTATGAAGGAGGAGCTCCCATCATCCCTTACCATTGTAATTAAGGTGTGTTTTTCTTCCATCTGAACATTTATACTGGTTTTCTCTTACTGCATGTTGCAAGAATATTAGAATCACCTACACAAGTCGTCATATGTGCACTTTTCTTCTTTTTTAGGAAGAAATATCATTGAATATGAAATTTCAGAATAGAGATAGGATTAGCTGAATACAATGGTTGTTTAAGAGGTTATAGAATCAACTATAACATTCTACACCAGTCATAAAATACAAGGGATGTACAATTCATAATCATTTAGGCCCCGTTTGGTTCAGGGGAATAGGGGTCTGGAATCGGAATCGGAATGGGCTATTCCAATTCCAACTGTTTGGCTGGGCGGAATTGGAATCCTATTCCTATTCCTACTGGAATGGCACTCCCCCATTTGAGAGAATGGCCATTCCTTACCCCTCCCTTGGGAATGAAATCTCATTCATGCTGATTTTAATTCCCATTCACATTCCTATCTGAACCAAACAGACTATGGGAATGAACTATTCTGATTCCAATTCCAACTACAGACCAAACAGACCCTAAATCTCTCACTTGAATTAATGAATGCCATGGGGCATATCATTGATTCCACAGCCTGCTGTACAACCATTGCATTCAACAAACCCGAATTATTCAAAATACAAAAGGAATTCGAAATAACTAAGTTACAGATCGACGATCAATTGCAGATTTTGGCAACCAATAAATTAATGGCATGTCCAATTTGGTGACCAACATGAAGCATCCTAATCCCCATTCCTCACCATTTTATGCTTCATACAGATTATAGCATCTGTGTGGTGATCATAATCCCTTGAATATGAGCACAATCTTCTACAACTTGAATCAGAACTGCATGAGCAGTCTGAATCTCTATAGATATCTCCTTCCCAATCATACCCACAATCACTGTGATCATGAGACAACCTCATGATCTCTCAAATACTATTCTCACTCCTCAAATTGTTTCCTTAAGTCACAACATGAAGAAAACGAATGGTTTAATTTGCAACACAAACCATCAAACAACTACAACTCTCAACACCGTTGAGTTTGGACAATCATCTATTGTCGATGGTGATGAAATCCTCTCCATACGACTTAGGGAGAAGAGACCTTAATTGTTGCATTGATTTAGATTGTAAACCCCTCTTTCCTCTAAATTCTCATTTTTCTTCAATTAGATTAAGATGGTAAACACCCAGGAGGTCTCTCAACTACCCATTTTAGGTCCTCGTTGTGGGATGAACATTTGGCTTTGTCACAAAATGTGAAGGTAAGTACGAAGGTATCTAAATTCAACAAATTGCACATTAATGTATTGGTTGGGCCTCAAATTGGGTTAAGGGACTATAAAGGAGCCAATTTGGGTTTTTAAAAATTTCAACTTCACATGATGTCACATGCAAATGGGTCTTGATGGATTGCTAACTGAGGGGAGGGAGTCAGGATCTCCTGCCCACAAGAACTCTGCCCACACCTACCCACAATACACTACCCCCCGTGAATTGGGAACATCTCCTCCTGTATAATACTATGTAGCAGATGAAATGTTCTCCATGTATGGCTACGATAAATGTGGGCAGAGTTTTCGTGGATAGGAGATCCAAACTCTAGGGGAGGTCTCTCTCCAATGATGTCACTTGATAAGGGAGGTTTTAGTCCATTTTAAAAAGAGGGGAGGTTCCGGCATTTATGAGAAACATCAAGAGAGGTTTAGGTCTTTTACCCCGAAAATTTTCGTTGTGAAGATTAAATATAGAGGTGTCAATTGGACAAATTTGGTCCAATCAGATCCAATCCAATGTGAGTCCACTTATAAATGGACTGGACCCAATCCAGTCCAAATTCAATACAAACTAAATCCAATCCAATCCATTAAAAAGTAAATGGATTGGATTATTGGATTGGATTGGATCCAATCCAAACCGAATAAAATATCAAAATTATATAAAATCATTTTTAGCTCTGAAAAAACACTTTTATAAAAGTACTTTGATAAAAATATTTTCATAAAGCACTTTATTGAAAGTACTTCAGTACTTCAGAAAAGTACTTTTGTAAAAGTATTTTTCGAAAAATATTTCCATAGACTTTTACAAAAGTACTTTCGTAAAA
Organism: Nelumbo lutea; assembly: GCF_056320005.1. Classification (NCBI taxonomy): domain Eukaryota; kingdom Viridiplantae; phylum Streptophyta; class Magnoliopsida; order Proteales; family Nelumbonaceae; genus Nelumbo; species Nelumbo lutea. The sequence continues at coordinate 4,876,008 of NC_142689.1, forward strand.
GTTCTTTCATAAAAGTGATTTTTTAAAAGTGCTTTCATAAAAGTGCTTTTATAAATGTACTTCTATAAAAGTGCTTTTGTAAAAGTACTTTCGTAAAAGTTTTTTGGTAAAAGTGATTTCATAAAAGTGCTTACGTGTAAAAGTACTTTTATAAAAGTGCTTTCATAAAATTACTTTTGTAAAGTGCTTTCGCAAAAGTACTTTTGTAAAAATGCTTTTATTAAAGTGATTTTGTAAAAGTGCTTTTATAAAACTTCTGTAAAAGTTCTTTCATAAAAGTACATTTTTTAAAAATGCTTTCGTTAAAGTATTTTTATATAAGTGCTTTCGTAAAAATACTTTTCATAAAATTACTTTTATAAAAGTGCTTTTTATAAAAGTGATTTTATGTTGTTTTCAGTTTTGATTGATTTCAAATTGGACAAGGGTTTAGCCTCATGATCGGATTATTGAAAATTTGGTTTATGTCTAATTCAAACCAATAAGAATACAGATCAATTTATTTTGGATTAGCCCAATCCAATAATTATAATGGACCATCCAAATCCAATTTGATAAGGTTTGGATCGGATTGAATCCAAACCAAAACCGGTCAATTGACACCCCTAATATAAATAAGCAACTGTGGCTAGTTCTCCTATAAGCCATTTGAAAATATATGTACTACTACATTGGAGGTTTAGGGCATCTTATATATTGATATTTTACTCTCCTCATTTCATTTTTAATCTAATTTTATTTGCTCATCATTTAAATAAATCATAAAAAGTTTTGTATATATATATTATTTCTTCACCACATGGCCGTGGCGAGTAGGGGTGATCGTGGGCCAGTCTTTGCACTTATGATAAGGGCTATAGTTTAGGCCCGCGCCTAAAACATAAGCCTTAGCCCAAGTCTACATGGGCCCTGGCCAGGCCGGGCCTAATTTTGGGCCAATGTCTTTCATATATATAAAACCTTACATATCTATAATATTTTATATTAAATGATATAACATGCATATAAACTTATTTTATACATTATATAATATAAAATATTATATATAATATAAATTATACATGCCATATTATAATATTTATATATATAATATATAATATAATATAAAATAATTTATATACATTATACACAAAATGTATAAATTTAAATATATGCGGGCCGGACTAGGTACAGGCTGCGCCTGAACAGAAAACCCAGGACCAAACCAGGAATTTTCATGCTGGGCCTGTACTGGGCGGGCTGAGCTGAAATGATCACCCCCTATTGGCGAGTAAGGATTAGCTGAGTGCAATAGCAATTCAGTTGGCTGTGGCCTGCTGAACAGCTATTGCGCTAAACCGAATTTGATCTGCTACAAGTAAAATGAGCTACATAACCCAATCAAGAATAAGCACATCAGTCATTCATACAGGCACCAGTTGTACTTGGTCCATTTTGTGAGCTTCCCTAAACAATCAAGTCTTAAATGTGTCAAACTAGTTGACAAATAAAAAGGAGCATCCAATTAAGCTCCTTTCCTATCCTGTATAAGGATTTTTTTTTCTCAGCTCAAAACACCTTGCCAGTTGCCACATCCACATGTGAAAATAACATAGTTTTATAATATATAAATTTTATATTGAAAAGTAAAAAACTTTAAAACGGTAACTATAATTGTGATCAGAAATCATGATATATCTCTGATGTGGAATGCGAGGTTGAAGATACGGCCGATTAGTGGGTTCCTTATTTGATGGACGGCCTCTATGGGCAGAAAGGTTATCATAGGTCAATTTGTGTAAAAAAGATTGAAAAAGTTTGACTTTGATTCAACATCCAGTTCTGCTGTCTACAAGGATCGATCTCTGCGTGTTATACAATAATCCATAACAACTCCATGCAGTAATGAAGTTAGGGCTGAATCAAAAAATTTTTACTCCTACCGTGAAATAGGCTTTTCATGTTGAATGAGATTTGGTAGTGTAATATGAATCCATTATAGATGGGTCAGATCCAATCTAATCCAATGAATATTCTAAAGTCAATGGATTCTAAATTGGTCCATTGACACCTGTATTTTTATCTTTTATGAATGGACTGGATATTGATTCAATTGGACCCAATCCAAAATAAATCTAGTACCGATGGATAAGGTCCAAGTCAATCCAATAAATACTTTTTAGACCATTAAGTTAGGATTGTTTCAATTCTGTCTTATTGGTCCATCCAATCTATCTAAATTGATTTTGATTTGGATGGAGTCTAAGTAAGTGTTCAACCCAAAATTGGTCTATTGACATCCTTAACCATACCTCTTTTTTATTTTTTTTCGAAAAAAGTGAATGTTAGATGTAGGGGTGTTCAAATTTGGCTGCTGAATTTAAAGGAAATCAAATAAACTAATTCGGTTTTGTTCATTTGATATTGGTTCAGTTTGTTTTGAGAAAATTTCTCAACCGAACCGAATTGAACAAGGCGCTTTAATTTTCACCAAAAAGCTCGTTTATAAAAAGTTGGAATTTGGGCTTATTGTTTATTCCACTTTGGAGAAATGTTTTCATTAAAAAAAAACAATTAAAAAGGAACTTCCAAACGCTCATAAACTACTTATTTAATAATTATTTATTTGAAAAGTCCATTTAAAAATAATAAGCACCCCCAAACGCCACCGAAGTAAAGCTCTGGCGCCTTTTCCGATGGTACCAACCGGTTCACTTGGTAAATTCTGGCTGGTTGTGGGGAGACTTTGGGACCATAGCTGAGAGTTGGGTTTTTTATCTTTTGGCATTTGGCACCACTCCAGGTGCTTTGAAATGAGTTCCATAATTGGAATGATCTATTTTCATAGTATATTTAATGCGCATAAGAATCGAAATGGGAATTAAATGGATCTTATTCAAAGGGTGGGAGGCCAAGAATGAAAATGGAATTTCAATTCCAATGGAGAATACGATTCCAACAAGAAAGAAAATGGAATTTCAATTCCACTCAACTAAATAATTAAAATTAAAATGGACCATTCCGATTGTCATTCTATACCTATATTTCTGCATATCAAATATCAAATGGGCCATAACTACCTACAAACCCAATCACATACTATATGCATGCCAATCTTCTAATAGTTATTTAGTTAATGGAAAGGTAATTAGGAGGGCTGAAATGGAAGATTGAAGTGCAAAACATAAAGGGATCGTTTGGGAGGGCTTAACTGAAGCTGAAGCTAGGTTTTAGCAGCTTTATTTGAAGCACTCTAAATATTAAAACCGACAGCCCTGGTCGGATGGTCGAACCGTCGATCCGAAAACGGTGGCCACTGGTTAGAACGATTCCGTTTCCGGATCGTTTTTCAAAACCATGAGTGATGATATGGCTCTTTCCTGTTCCCGGCTAGTTAAGGTTTTAGGCTTTTAGTTTCGTTGTTCGTCTTCGGCCAAAAAACTGAGAAAAAGGAAAATTCCCTTCTCTACTTAGCAACAGGTCTTCTGCTAGCAAAGTTCCAATTGTCTCTGTTGTTTCTACGGCGACTGCTAGAAGCACATGAGCCGCTACGTCAACCGGACCGGCGACCCGGGTTCGTACCGTGATCGGAGAAGGTCAGTATTTCCAATTTCCACCTCCTTCGACAAGGAAATTGAGGCAACTTTTTCTTCTTTCTTTCTTTCTTGTCAATTCTTTCGTATTTCTTCTCATTTGCTTTTGATTTTTAGCGATTCGGGTTTCGGAAGCGGTGGAGGTGGCAGCGGAGCTGCGAGTTACGGAATCAGCGGTCGTTCATCATCGTCGAGCAGGAGAGAATACGACGGCGGCGGTTCACCAAAGAATCACGACTTGGATGGGTTGCCCCATTTCGAAAAAAACTTTTATATCGAGTCTCCTTCTGTGGCGGCGATGACCGAGAGTGAAGTCGAGGAATACCGCCAGCGGAGACAGATTACCGTTGAGGGTCGAGACGTTCCCAACCCAGTACGGGAATTTCGCGAGGCTGGGTTCCCAGGTATTTATTTGTTTGTGTGAATAGATATAGGTCCCTTACTTTTCATCTGTTTCGAACTCATTTCTTAATTGCAATCCTGATTCTTCTCTTACGCATTGAGAATGTAATGGTCTGTAGCTTTATGAATTTGAAACTGCTTGAAAATGGGCGTCAAATCTATATCTTAGCTACTGAATACAGCATTTGTTTATAAGATAACACCAGAAAATAGAGATTCCCATATTGGGAGTTTTGTATTACTTATAATAGACTTGAGAGATAGTAGGAATGTAGGATAGAAACTTCATTTTGTATTCTTTATCTTGCTTTAATCTCGACTCTTGTTGTCTAGAGCATTGATGGCTAATGCTTCACTGTTTATGCATTTCCTCTTAACAATTTCTTCAATTTCTTAAAGTTTTGTGGAATTTAAACTCAGGTACAAATTAATAACTGGAATAGTTACGCTCTACTTGGTTGCCTGAAAAACACATAATTTTCACTTTTTTTTTCATTTTTTTGGAACCTGATCTGAATTTGGAGAACCTAAGCCTTGTGCAACTGTATCTAATTCCTGCTTATTTGGCTCTCCGTAGTATGGTTAGTGGGCGTCATGTGCGCCTTGCACTGTCTCCACCCTACAGTATTTAGTAATACTGACCAACCTTTTAACTACATTTCTGGTGTAAAACCACCTCGCTTCTTTGAGCCAAAGCTGAATTATAGACGCCATACCTCCCCCCCCCCCAAAAAAAAAAGAAAGAAGAAAAAAGAAAAAAGAAAATTTGCTTATTTATAGTTGCAATTATCTGGTTTGAGAAGGGTTCCCTTTTTCTTGGGGTGGACTTTGTGGCAGTTGAATGGTATGTCTGGGTATGTCTTTTCAATCAAAACTTAGTTCACCAACCCTATTAAGGTGATAAAAGATCAGCATCTAAAGTAGATATATCATATATCCATTGATTACAGTCTTACAGAAGCATTGTGATAAGAGAAGGGTAAAGGGCGATTTTGGAGATTTGTAGTAAATATGTGGTTCCAGAGTGTGGAATGGGGACCTTTAAGATGCGGGTTTTATTGGTTTCTTGCTTTTGAGGTTTGATCTCTTTAAATAGGCCAAGCTCTTCAATGGATAACAGGGATAAGGTAGGGTACATCCAGATATACAGATTGGATCTTTTTTTTTTTTTGAAGATAAATAAAGAAAAGATTTAATTAAGAATGAGAAAGAAGAGCAGAAGAAGGTGATAAGGAATCACCCACAAATAAAAGACCCTGGCTGCAAACCATCACTTACCCAACCAAACCTCGACACTATCCCCAATAAACCCAGGAAAATTCGGTTAGAACACAACCAAAACCCTAACTTAACCTCCTACTTACCTTCCTAGAGACCATAACTGGACAAAACCACCCCACTGCCCCACCAAAGACCCACACACAAGAAACAATTCTCACTCTAAGCCTTCTAACAAATGAATCAAACAACCTCTTTCCTTTTCTTGACAGCTCTTTTATTCTTCTAAGCTCTCTTGTTGATTCCCACCCCAAATAAACCCCCTTACAATCTATCAAACACCTTTTAAAAATGGCACCAATCTACTAAACTTTTGGTGTCTAAATCTTTTAACCGTGATGGAATGACCCTCACAATTCTTCATTCTCCATGGAATTCACTAATCCTTTCTAGCTCGGAGACTGCATTTTTCTCAGGCACTTGCTCTACCAAGTCAGCTTACTTTTTTGCAAAGGCGTTGCTTTATCTAAAGCCTGTCATTCTTCACCACCTAAGGCCTTGAGTGTCCTTCTCGCTATTCTTCAAGGTCCCACCATAGCTTTCTTCCACTTCCCTAAAGGCTTTCCTTGCAAAATCCTCTCCACCCAAGTCTGCCCAAGAAGAATAATCCCAATATTTTGCTTACCTCTTCCTCGTTGTTAATAACCTTTTCCATGGCGGATTTCCTTTCAACTTCATGGATCTCATCCATCGTGATCTCTTCTTCCTCCTCATCGATCTCCAACTTCAAGTCCTCCTCTAGAGGCTTCATTCTGTAACTCCTTTTCCTTTGGTAGACCTTTGCTTCGTTGACCTCATTCCCTTCACTTCCTTCCTCTCCTTTTACCAAAACCACCCTCTTCCTTCTCCTTCCCCGAGCTATTCTCATCACCACTTTCTACCTTCCTCGAACTCCTTTCCTCCACCTTTTCCTCTCCTTCCAACCCCTTCGTACCTCCCTTCCTTCTGCCTACAAGGATAGAATCAGATCCTTCCAATTATCAAAAAAAAAAAAAAGAGAAGAAAAACAGATCCTTGATTTTTTCACCAGACTGTTGCAAGCCAATGCCTACAAGCAAGGCCCGTGTTTCACTAGACCCTTCAACTACTTCCCCTTTGCTCTCCTCTTTCTCCACTTTTTGAAGATCCTCTGCTGGAATGTTGTTGACATCCAAACCCTCAACCTCCCATTGAGTTCTAAGCTAAGGAGAAGATGATGGACCAAAAGATTTGTCTATCATCGCCCCTTCCTTACTGGTCACATGCTCCTATAAATATTCATGTGCCTCCTCAATAACCAAGCTGTTATTCTTATTTCGCCCTATGTCTTGACTGCCCTCAGCAAGTCCTGTGGTTGCTACGCTGAAAAGAAGTTGATTGTTTTGGTGAAAGGTGTTGATATCATGTAAAACCTCATCTTTGCCCTCTCTATCTGTCATTTTTTATATCATTTTGTGTTTTTCTGGATGGGATGATTATTAAGGGATACTTTTCCCACTGCAGAGTATGTCATGCAAGAACTTATTAAGGCTGGCTTTGTTGAACCTACTCCCATTCAATCCCAAGGATGGCCTATGGCTTTAAAGGGTCGTGATCTCATTGGTATTGCAGAAACAGGATCAGGAAAGACGCTTGCCTATTTACTACCTGCTATTGTTCATGTCAATGCCCAGCCATTTCTAGGTTTAAATGCTTATTCCTTATTCCTTTACGTATTTGAGAATGACTTTTGTTTGTTTCTATCATTTGATAATTGTCTTAAATTTTGTATTGCATCCATATTTTCAGCCCCTGGAGATGGACCAATTGTCTTAGTTTTAGCTCCGACACGTGAACTTGCTGTGCAAATACAACAAGAATCTGCTAAGTTTGGGGCGTCATCAAGGATTAAGAATACCTGTATATATGGTGGAGTTCCAAAGGGACCTCAAGTTCGTGATCTTCAAAAAGGTAGGTCCGAGTTATTTTTAAGAAACTCTTGCTAATACATATTCTGGTTCAATCAAAATATCTATTATTTTTTGTGCATCAATTTATATATTATATAATACATGGGATGGGTCTGGTGGTTGGGTTCTTTAATGGAGTCTAAAGCCATGTTCAGTTCAGTTGCTTATTCTTGCTTATCCTGGATGAGAATGAAATTCCAGAATGAGCTAAATTTGCTGTGAACCAAACATTTTGCCAAAGAATAAATTATAAGAGTACTATTTTGGTCCACATGTGCCATTGTGTAGCATGAATTCATAAAAAACCATGGAATCTTTAGCAAATTGAGACATAATTTTTGTCCCCACTTTTTTCTGCACACAAATTCAAGTTGAAGCATAAATCTTTTGCTGCTGTAAATATCATTCTTTTTTTTCTCCTTGGATATGATCCTCATTGCCACTGGAATAAGGTCCAGAGCAAGAATTGGTGAACCAAACAGGTCATATAGACCCATTCATATCCAAAATGAGCAAGAATACAGAGGCAGCCTGTGGCAGCAAACTGAATATGGCCTAAATGGACCAAGAATCTTCCACATGGCAATATTTTTTTTTTTGAGAAAAAGGTATATATTAGACGAAAGCAAGAACCAAATATGCACAACAAGGAGCTGTGAGTGCTCAATCAAAAGCTGAACATCAACTAAAAGATTAATCAGTATGCATAGATAGAAAAAAGAGAGAACCAAATCTCCACATGGAAATATTATTTGGGGGGCATAAGGGATCCACATATTCTTCTTTCCACCCTCTCTATTTATGTGGCAAATTATCTTAAAACTTGGCTGATCCAATATCTCCTATCTGATGGATGGTTTTATGCAACCACAGAATTTTTGCTTGTAGCACAAATAAGTAGGATCATTTATTGAGGCTCTCTGCTCTGCCCAACCGTGAAAGAAGTATACAATTTCGTTATCATGAACTTCGGAGCTAATGATGGAAAATGTTATTCATTCTTTGTCCTTGTATTTAGGTGTTGAAATTGTTATTGCCACACCTGGAAGGCTCATTGATATGTTAGAGTCCCATCATACAAACTTGCGAAGGGTCACTTACCTTGTTTTGGATGAGGCAGATCGTATGTTAGACATGGGTTTTGAGCCTCAGATTAGAAAAATCATTTCTCAGGTGTGCTTATTTTTCCTCTATTTACTTTATCCATGTAGAATGTCTTGATTACACTTGCTTTATATCCTAATTAGTAGAAAAACTTAGACATTAATGGCTAGTAGTAAGTTTCAACTGCTAGGACATCACGTTATTGATCTTTGTTATTATGTAATGCAATTTTTTAATGCAGTCATCATTATAATCATTTGAGTGCCATTTATTTGGGGTAGGCCAGATGGATATCTGGTTCTTTCAAGATATCCATCTATTTGGGCAGTTCCAGATATTTCAAGATATCCATTTATTTGAGCGGTCCAGATTTCTGGTTCTCCACAGGTTGAATACAGGTCAATATAAAATATCCTGATTCACTCCCCATCTCTGGCAAGAGAATTTGCTGGCCTTGTAGTGCATGGTAGGCCTTAGTACCATAAAAATGTGAATGAGATGCTCAAAACAGAGAAAATAAAAGAATAATAGAAGGTAAAAAGAGGATGCTCAAGGAGCAGGTTTATGGCTATGAGATCAGCTTAATACACCCCCAAAACCAGTTAAAGAACAAGCTATTTTCTCCAGCTCTTTGGAACAGTAGAAATTTTCTATTCTTCAACAGGTGATTTAAAGGCACTCCCGAGTCCTGAGGTGTGATTAGGTGCAGAGGCTAGGCACAGCCCCTTTACAGTAGTGCATGCCTAGTGCACCCAAGCATGCATCTTTATTTTATTTTTTATTTTTTATTTTTTATGTAGAAGTTAAGAATTTAAGACCCAAGGGCTTGTTTTGGGCCTGCCTCAAGAGACTCAGTACACGGTAGCTCGTAGAACTTAATGCAATTAGGAAGGAAATAAAGAGATTAGATGTTTCACATGCTTGCATTGTTGAGTGCTTGAATGTGTGATACGTTCTGTTTAATTTTATTTTTACAATTTTACTTTGATTACATTTTATGTTATATTTATGTATTTTATTTTGCGCTAATATGCTTTTTTAAACTTTCAGTTTTAAATTTAAATATGCATTTTTAATTAATATTTTTCTATTTTTTTGCATTTTTATACTTTTTTTTTAGAATTTTGTGACTCACCTTGTGCCTTGGGCACAAAAACGGCCTTGTGCTTCTTTTTTGCACCTTGCACTTTTAAAACATTGCTCTTCAATAAAGATGATTCCAAGAAGCTTTTAATACAAAATTATGGTTCCCTAGCGCCCCATTTGTTTTCAGTGCGTATGTGCAAATGCATGGGAATTGCAAATTCTGATTCATTTTTGCTTGAGGTTGTACTTCATTGTTTGAGATGTAAATGGGTGCAAATGCATGGGAATGCAAATGATCTCCATTTTATATAGAAGAAAATTAAGGTAGGAGGAAGGTGGTGTAAATTTTGCATCAGTTATTGTGATACAAAACTTGCATTTTCTATGAGTGCAAATGAGACAAAAAGTGCAAATTTTATATCAGGTAGGGAGTGCAAATCATAGTGTCAAACAAAAATTTAATGGGTGCAAAGATCAGCCAATTCTATAGTTGATGCCTTAGCAAAACAAAGGGCTTACAGAAATCAAACTAAATGACAAGGGTAAGGTAGTAGGGACTACCTATTGTAATGACAGGATGTACATATTGTACACACTTGATCATAATTAATAAATTTTTTTCATTGTTACTCAACAAAAAATAAAAACCATAGTGTCAAACAAACTATGGAAAAACTGAATTAGGTGAAAAATTTGCACACACTTTGGATTTGTACTGCACAAAAAGAGCCTAAAAGAAAACCTACTAACTTGAGATCTCAGCCTTCTAATCTAATTTGATCTAGAGTACAAACTAAACATCTCTAGTAGTTTTCAACATCGGCTTTGTTGGTTGGCTGGTTTATGGGCATATATATTGTTTCCTTTTGAGCAATGGCGAAAAGATTTGTCAATGATAAAAAATGAACCCTGGAGTTAGGGCCCTAGCCGGAAAAACACCCACAAACAAGGAACAACAACCAAATACTTGAAAAACCTAGCCTAGAATAGAAGAACCCAACACAACTCTTCTTGGAACTCAATAACCATTACTCTATGGTATGGTTGTGGTGGCAGAAAAATATCACCTTTTTTCTTGGGTGATTATCATCCAAATTATGCTGACATTGATTGGATCTATTGTCAAATAAGCCTCATGATCCAGAATGCTTATGTTGTATATTGTAAGGACAAAATTTCACACAACTTAGCAACTAGAATTAGTATTTCTGTGTCTGGTGAATATTCTTCTTCCAGAAGTGGGTAAAAGTGCCTTAGCTTGCTTGTGCTAAGGTTCTCAAGGTGCTATTAGAAACTACTGCTACTGATGACTCTTTCACTTACAGTATATGTTTCAGATTTCGAGCTGTACTGTGATAAAATAATTTACCTCCTGACCAGTTTTTTCCGTGGATGCCTAACAGGTCCATTTAGGAAATCTGCACTCCTATATTCCAAACATCTTTAGCCATCTCTGTAAATAGTTGACAAGTTAATACCTTGTCTTCCTTTTTAGTTCAGTTCAGATCCAGGTAAATGTGTCAATGCCATCATCACCATCAAGCATTTTTCACCCAAGTAACGCAGCATGAAGATTTGGCCCCATTTAAGGCCATAGTTAAGATATACATGCCAATTTAATTCCCTTCATCTCTGATGTTGTACCACCGATAACAATTTAAAAAATGTAGCACCTCTGGTGCTCAGCTTGAATACACACACACACATGCAAACATACAGTGTTATGTGAGTTGATATCCCTGCTTGTAATGTAATCATGCTCTCATAGTTTCAGTTGTTCTGGTGTTATCTTGACACCTACTAAAGCTGTATCTTTTCTTTCTAATTTAATAAAATTTTCTTCTTTACTCTTCAAAAAAAAAGCGAGTCGATACTCCATTTTCTGAAATATGGCAGTCTTGGATGTCATACCATGACTGCGAATCAGGTAAATTCTGACACCCTGATGCCTGATGCACATGTCCACATTGAAATTCTCTTCAGTTACTATTTTGGAGACTTACCTATTACATGAGCTTCCTTTTATACAAGTGCTGTTATGACTCGTCTTGCAATAAAGCAAGAGGCTTATGATATTTGATGAACAACCATCCTTGTGTAATGGTGTGAGCAGTTTATTTTGATTGTAATTTTTATTTTGGTCTTGTGTAATCATGTTTGTGAAATAGCAAAAGCATTTGTCAACCAGTCAGAAGAACAAAGCCAAAAAAATCAAATTCTAAACATACAAACCTGATATGTTGTTTCAGATACAAATTTGACAGTCATCCCCCCTCTCCCTCGTGAAAAGGAAAGGAAAAACTATTCTATTATCCTCATATTCATGGTGCTTAATCCCTTGTTTGTAACAGATTCGCCCAGATCGCCAAACTTTGTACTGGAGTGCTACTTGGCCCAAGGAGGTTGAACAACTTGCCAGGTCATTCCTTTACAATCCATATAAGGTCTAATCTAACACCCTAATCTAGCATAGCAGTATATGGTTATAAGTTATAACCTGGAATTCCTTCTTGAATGTCTTACTAATTAACTAATTGGTTCCTAATTGTCTTTGAACAGGTGGTTATTGGTTCTGAAGATCTGACAGCTAATCGTGCAATTCGCCAGATTGTGGAGATTGTCTCAGAGAATCAGAAATATAACAAGTAGGGCAAAATGCACCTATGTGATTATAAACACCTTGCTGTTTCCACCAATTGAGCTAATGAACTTTTACTGTTTGTATTGATAATTTCAGATTGGTGAAGTTGCTGGAGGATATCATGGATGGAAGCCGAATTCTTATATTCATGGATACCAAGAAAGGGTGTGACCAGACCACAAGACAGCTTCGTATGGATGGTTGGCCTGCCCTGTCAATCCATGGAGATAAAAGTCAGGCAGAGAGAGATTGGGTCCTCTCAGAATTCAAGGCTGGAAAGAGTCCAATTATGACTGCGACAGATGTTGCAGCTCGTGGTTTGGGTATGTACATTGCTTCCATTAGCTATGGATAGGATCTATACTGGTCTTTACTCAGTTGTGCTTTAATATTTTACATTTTATAGCAATTTATAAACTGTGACATAAATATCTAAAAAAATTATAAACTGTGACATGCATTATTTAGTAACTGATAATGACATTATTTTTTGATAAATAAAATGAAGATTTGTATTAGAGGGAGAGAATCCCTCAAAGGCTTAAATACATGATTGTACCTTGTAGATAGGATCCCTCAGAGTGTTATGCAATCAAACAATGTCCAAAAAAATGAGTGGCAGAAATATGACAGGCTGAGATGGATGAGTAGAAAAACTAGAATGGATAGGATCATAAATAAAGTCATTCGTTTACCAATAAAAAAATGAAATCATTCAAAGAAACCTAAGGGTAGCTCAAATAGGTGATAGAATGAGAGAAAGTAGACTTGGATGGTTTTGTCGCCTGAAACACCCATAAGAAAAAGTGATCAGTTACAAGTTGAAGGGACTAGAAGGGTTAAGGTTCATATCAAAAAGGACATGAGTCGAAGTGGTAAGAAATTATTTTCATTTTTTTATAGTAAGTAGTAAAAAGTGATATAAGCACTCATAATTTAATAATGGGTGTGGCATTAAACAGAATGGAATGACAGAACAGGATTCATGTAGCTGACTCCATAATCCATATAGTTTGGATAGGGCTTAGATGATGATTACAATGAGCATCAGCATGGAGATTTTTCAAAAATGAAGTATCGATATAATGTGGATATCTCAACTTCAATAAAAACATCTTGCAGCTCTGTATCCAATTAGTTTCTTTGCAAGGGATGAGTTGCTTGTATTATGGAGGCACCCCCAAAATGCCCTTAGGTGCATGCTAGAGGTGGTGCTAGAGGGGTATGCCTCATGCGCCTCAAGCCTCATACCCCCCTCCCCCCCCCCCCCCACAAAAAAAAAAAAAAGAAAAAAAAAGAAACACCTTTCAGCTAGTGTTGTGCATCTTCATTCTTCTTATTTTTCTTAATACAAGAAACCTTTAATAAAAAAGAAACAAGAAAAACAAGATGAGATTCTCTTGTTCTTCTTCTTCTTCTTCCTTCTTCCTCCTCCTCTTAGGGAGGGTTACAAATTATGCCTCCTTGTGCTCAGGAGGCTTATGCCTCTTGCATTCTGAACTATGCCTCACGCCTCTAGGTAGTGGGATGCCTCATATCACACCTGTGTTTTAAAAATTGGTACATTTTTCTTTTCCCTGCACACACCACTCACCTTCTAAAATGGAAATGACAACAATAAAGACAAGTTTTCTGGTTGTGGTGGCAGATGTGAAGGATGTGAAGTATGTGATAAATTATGATTTTCCGGGATCCTTGGAGGATTACGTCCACCGCATCGGTCGAACAGGCAGGGCTGGGGCCAAAGGAACAGCGTATACTTTCTTCACAGCTGCAAATGCCAGATTTGCAAAGGAACTTATTACCATCCTTGAAGAAGCTGGACAAAAAGTTAGTCCTGAACTGGCTGCAATGGGGCGTCGTGCACCTCCTCCTCCTCCAGGTTAGTCTGTTTTCCTTTTGACAAGGTATGCATGTTTCTCTGCATGCACAAAGATAATAACAAAAAGGTAAGCAAAGGAATCAAAAGGTGTTCTGCATGTAGTTGCATCATACATCCTATATCTTGTATTGTTTATCATCTCACCTATCCAGACAATTTGGTGAGTGCAAAGACCCGGTTATTTGAAAACAATGCCAACTAGACTTACTCAATTTGTCTTTTAACATGTTCTTTTTTTTCATATATATAACCTTGGAAAATATGCTTTAATTGGATGTGGGATTGTCTGGTTGGCACTTTTTTGGACTGTGATCCAAAGTTGTTTTTAAATTGGACAAATGATTTGGTGAGCCATATTGTAGGTGATGTATAGTTGTATACTGTATTTTGCTCTGGTCAAGTTTATAGGTCCTACTCTCTCTCTCTCATATATATATCATGAATATAATTGTTGTTGATTTTATTTTTATTTCCAATCAGGTCATGGTGGCTTCCGTGATCGTGGGAGGGGCTTTGGTGGTGGTCGGCCATGGAGCTAATATATTAAAAAGAAGGGAACGAATGGCTATGGACCCCCAGCCCAAATAGACAGACTCTGGTCGCTGCAATTACGTCAGGGGCTTGGGTTTGGTTGGACATAGAGTGGTGGGATCCTCAAGTCATGTAGTAGCTTTCCGGTATCTCACTACTGGCATAACGAAGGATAAGTTTTAACTGGCTGGGAGTTGGTGCTTGATGTCATCTTGTCATGCCCAACTGAGCTTGGGCAACCAATGTATTGCAGTTTGTAAGATAAAAAACTAGTACACCGCAACTTTTTACGGCTTGACAGCTTATGAAGTAGAAAAAGGGATAACTATAACCAATCAACCCATTTCTTTCTTAATTATGCTACTGTGAGAGATCAAATGTTGGATTAGTTGGTAAATTTGAATGCCGAGTGATGTGCAATGGAGAAATTGATCTCTGGTTGAGACACCATTTTCCCCGGCGTTTCTTTTTATTTTTATTACCTGCCTATAGTTTCCTTTCCATTTTCTTATGATGTTGTGATCACGGAGACTCCATGTTCAACACTACAAGTGTTTTGAATACATGAACAACATTATGACAATGAGGGACGGCTCAGAAGTGAAATAGCCAATTACCTTCTCTAGTTGTAACATTGCAATTGTAGAATTGCATTGACGAATGACGATTTGCGGTGTTGTGTTGCTGATTGCGGGAAAACAGCGAGGAAGCCATTACAAAGTTTGTGTTTGGTAGAGCTTCCGTTTATTAACTAAACGTTTGCACTTGATTTATCTTCAAAACTGAGAAATGTAATAATGTTAACCCATTTATGACAAATAGGTGCCATTGAGTACTACATCAGCAAAATAGTGAATAAACGCCTAATTGTTGGGTGAAGCGTTAAAATGAAGTTTTAACCCAACGGTAAATGTGACATGTATATAAATCAAAACCAGCTTTTATAAGTATCTATGGTACAAATTACTATAATGGGCTAAATATTGATTTAGCAATGACACGGCAACGTCTTAACAAACATCTATCGCAAAACACCCACAAAACAAAATACATGCAAAGTTTATACTACAAAGCATTTTTTATGATGCCCTACCAAAATAGCGGTTGTGGTTACAATTTAGCCAATAAGCCCCTGTTTGGGAGTTTATTTGATAAATAGTGCTTAAAGATAAGTGCCTATTCTAATAAACATTCATGAATGTGTGTTTGATGAAAAAAGCAGCTTAGGAGCCTGGAGTATGGGTGATCATTTCAGTCCAGCCTGGGCTTGGGCTCGGGCTCGCAAAATTTAGGGCTGGGCTTGGACCTAAATTTTTAGGCCCGGTCCAGATATTTATATATGTTATTTAAAAATATTTGATAGTTGATGTTTTATATATTAAATAGATATTTTTATGAGATTAAAGATCTTAATCGTACAGTCTTAGATCTTACCAAATTCTAATATAACATTTAATGAAATATAGAAATTATTAAACCCTAATCTTCTTGGTTCTCTCTCACCAATTTCACAAAACCACCGTCGTGCCCAATCTCTCTCTCTCACCAAAAGACGAATCTTCTAGTGATGAACCACTGATGAAGATAAATCTGAAATTTAAAGTAATTGCAAGTTTTGGGTAAAATTGAAACTATTTTCAATATTTTATTACTTATTTATTTACATTAATTTGAACTATTCTTTCTTAGTTTGCTAATATCTTTTTTATTTCACTTTTTATTTCTAGGAATTGAATGAAAGATAGAGCCCGTTATGAAGATGTTTCAAGTTGTTTTATGGGTATTACATGACAGTTGATGGTTTTTTTTGTAGATATTATAGGTTATAGATTGATTTTTTGTTGATAGAATAATTGGTTTGTTAAAATTATCGTTTTTAGCATACTAATGACCAATTGAAACTTATAAATTATAAGATATAATTATTATTTTTATATATTAAAAGCTTTTATATTGATATTAAGTTTAAAGTTTCTTAAGGTTATTATAGTCTCCACGACAATAAGTGAAAAAAAAGTACGATTGTTTAAATTTGAAATTGAAATACAATAGTTAGGCCCGGAATCTTGACCCAGTCCGGCCCAGGCTCATGTAGAATTGGGCCCGGGCTTATATTTTTAGGCCCATAATGCGGGATGAACCGGGCCCGGCCTAACCTAAGCCCGTTGTTATGAAGGCAAAGCCCGGCACGGCCCGGTCCATGATCACCCCTAGCCTGGAGGGTGGAGAACTGGAGATGAAGGTCAGTGCCAGGCCCCAGCCAGCAGCGACGACTGACTGAAGGGTGAAGATTCTGCATGTGCTGGCCCGCCGGTTGTCACGGTTCTGAAATCATAATGGAGCGAAAAAGAAAGAGGTGTGAAGATCAAAAAAGAATTACGGAAGGAAACGGAAGAAGGCCGGAAAGAGAACGATGAGCGATGGTCCAAAACTCTACACCAGTAGGCCTAAGAAAGGTAAAAAGGAAAGAGAAAAAATATCAATCTACCTCTACCTTGTCAATTGTCATAAATTCATCACTCTTTTTCACTAATAATTGAGTTTATATAAAATTGATTGATCACTGAGCAGCACAGCTGAAGCAGCATAAGGGCAATCAGTTCTCGACACCTTCAACAATGGACACTCCTCCTCCTCCTCAGCCTCCCAAGGAATCCTTCGCCAGACGTTACAAGTTCGTGTGGCCACTCCTCTTGACTGTAAATCTTGCTGTCGGAGGTATGGTTCCTTCTTTTTGTCTCCTTGTCTACCATTTCATTGCTTGAATCGGACGCGGAAACTAAACTTTGTTTAACTAAGCGGAACCCTAGATTTCTAGGTTTCTGTTCGAGCTGCTGCTATGTGCTTTTGCTTTCTAAATGCTGTTATATTGGGACAATACGGAGGGGAGGGCGAGGGCGGGGGATTATTAACTTAATTGTCTAGAAGACCAACGGTTTCTATTGGTTCCTTCCTGATTTTGAACTGTAGTTCGTGGTTTTTGTAATTTAATTTTTCTTCCCTTATATTTAAAAAACCGTTCCTTTTTCTTCTTTTTCTCTCTGTTATTCCTGTTCTCTTCTTGGGTGCGTATCGTTGACTTGATTTCTTTGTCAGTTTAGTTCGTCGTTCACTTTACCAGATTATGCTTCATTTTGGACTTCGATTGTTTATGTTGGTTATAGAAAGGGAACGAAAATTTATATTCACTCTTCACTGAGAAGTTTACTGGGTGGAATAACTGCTAATTCTTTTCTTTTCTTTTTTTTTTTCCTTTTTGTTTTCCACTGAACTTAGATGTTCATGAATATGAATGGAATAAATAATGAATGCCGGGTTATTCTTAATGCCATTTCTCTAGAAACAGAACATTAATAAGGTTTATCAACTTTATTTGGTGATGACGTACATTTCTACCAACTCATTCTGCAATTTAGCATGCATATACTACTGCACCAGATGCTTTACTGCCCAGTAATCCTCAGTTTCTTACTACTTATTTTGCTGATAAATAGAAGTTCAATTTAATAACTGCAAAGATTATTTACGTTTGGCTACTCGGTTTTTAAATATATTAGCTTGCTGTACTTAGGATGAAAATATTGCATATTTTTGTTGCTTTCAAGATATCAATTATTGCTTCTATTTCACATGCATAGAAATTATGGATTAGAAAGCAGTTAAGGAGGGAAACCAGAATTCACATATTATGGTCTGCCTAGCTACACTATCGAGTTTTGCTGAAGTCAATTAAATGTAGTCATGCTTTGGTTCTTTTAACTGGAATCTACATCCATTACACTGGAGAATAATTTGAACTTAGTGTGTTTATTTATTTTCTGCAATACCTTCATTTGATTACATGGATTCCAAAAGAAAGCTTCTTAGCTTACAAAATAATACCAGATAGCAGCATATTTGAATTAATCTGCATCCGTAGATTTTGGAAAACGAGTGATATTCCCAGGTCTTATGTTAGCATCAGCTGGTTATGTCAGTTACAGCAAGGAGGTGACTGTTAGAATGTATGTGTTTGCATGCCTAAAGCTTGATGCTGAGAACAATCTAATTAAGTGGTTAGTCAAATGCTGGTTTAGAAAATTTTGAATCTCTATTTCCTGTAAGAAAAAAAGAGAAAAGATAAAAGAAAACTACTCGTTGAACATAAATGCAAAGTCTCCTTGAAGCATTGCAGATTTTATGCTCCAACAGTTTATTTCTGCTCTACTTTATGATCTGATGACTAAGTTTTAGAGAGATCCTTCACAGCTAGGGTGCAAGGCCTCCTCAGATCAGCTACTTACTTTTGTAGGAAGATTAAAACATTTCCACAATATCCTGTTCTGAGAATATTAGAATGTTTTACAAGATATGCACAACCATGCCCTACAGTTAGCTCATACCAAACAGCCCCCATTCATGTGTTAAGCAACAAATTTGTGAGATCATGTTTATTTGCTGTCTCATATTGTTCATAAATTTCATGTGGTGATCCTTATTGACAAAACTCTTGGTGTCATTCCTCCTGTTCAGTGTGTTTCTGGCCCTCTTCTTATAAAAAAGCAAGTAAACAATAAAAGTTGAAGGATCCTGGTACCTTCTCATCGTACTTGGTTCCTGTATGTTCCTCATTCCTCCCCTTCAATGCAGCTAGGATTAGGGGGTGTACTATCACCTGATATTTATCCAATTCCCAGAAAGATTAATAATAATAATAATCCTGCATAAGGAGGGCTGGGTTGGATATCGAAGCAAAAAGGTTCCTTATGGAAGGCGGAAAATCAAAAAGTAAGAATTTGCTGAAGCTAAGAGAAGGTAGAAGGGCGACATTAATCCTTCTTGAGGAAGCTGTTCACTGGTTGAAAGGCTTTATCGATGGAGCACTTCAGTCCACGAAAACCGTAGGGTGGAGGAATGTACTGGAGTTGGAAAAGAAAAAATGTGAAGTGGAACTCAGATGGAATAAAAAAGGGTGGTTCATTACCATCATAGAACATTTCGGTGACCGAAAGCAAATGGTATGTATACCAGAAGGGAAACAAGGTCAAGGATGGAAGTCATTTGCGATGGAGTTGCAGAAGTTCCTGGGTGCAAGAACAAGAACAGAGCAACAAGATGGGTACCGCTGAGTCATCGTTCCAGGTATTGAAACAAAAATCAACCAGTTGCGGCAAGGCAGTAATGTTTCCAAACAGGGGACTGAAAGTGTGGGTTGAGGCTGAACTGGAGGATTAGTTGAAGAAAATGGTGGTTTCCGCCAGTAAGGATGTTCAAGACTGGAGGAAGCTGCTAAGAGTGGTAGTGTATAACTTGTAGATAGATTCGGAGGTAACCTTGGAGCCATTTGCAAATAAGAAGGCAATACTAAGCGTCGGAGATGGAGTTGACAGGGGATTTGCAGCTTTCGAGTGGGAAGAGGGGTTGATCTATGTCCAGAAATGGAAACCCTTGTGTAATGAGGTGGAGCCATTCAGAGGGAGCTTCACGCTGAGAATGTTCAGACTCCCGTTTCATCTTTGGAATAGATTAGTCATAGAAAACCTGGTAAAAATGTTGGGGGTAGTGTTGGAAGATTGCAATCTACAGGATCTTCGAGCAGTGGAGGTGAAAGTTAAAGGGGTGGCACCAGAATCAATTCCAAAGACGTTTGAAATACTTGTTGACAATGTCTGGTACAGAGTATGGTTGGTGTCAGAGCTGGAGGTGGAGCTTTGGGGAAGAAAAACCAAGGTAGAAGACGAAGGGGATGTGGCGGGGTTGATCCCATGCGGCAGACAGGTGTTGGCGAACCTGAAGGTGGAACAACAGTGGCCTAATGAGGTAACTGAAAAGCAGCAGCTGGAAAACCAAGAGACAAGAAAGCCATTTCAAGAAAAAATTTTAAAATTTTTTGAAGTGTCTCGAAGTGGGGAGGCTCGAGCATCCTTTGCCGATGTGGTCAAGAAGAGGGTTGGACCACATAATGGCTTATCGCGGGCTGGAGGGTCTGAACCGATTGGAGGAGGGGCCGGGCTGGTTCTAGGTTCGGTCCTGGGGCCACGTGATTGTTTAAGTGAGCACGTGCCCCAGGACAAACTAAAGGGGACTTATAAACAAAAAAAGAGTCTATTTTCTTCCTTCTCGAAGAAGACCTGCACAGGAGACCCTATTCTGGCTTGGCGGAAAACGAAACCTCTACAATGGGTCCCTAGATCGGTGTCTGAGCATTCAAAAGGAAGCAACTTAGTGAAAGACCGACCGAATCCCAGATATCTAAGAGAGGGTAGCGCGGAAAAGGAAAGGGTTGATGAGGGTTGGGTCAACTACCAACCAGTCCAGCATAGGCAGTACGGAGGTAGACCAACTTTCAGAGGCAGACTTGGCTGCAACCCTGCAACTTAGTACATTGTTTTCAGAAGACACAAGGGAAGGATTTAGACTGGATCGGCTTATACACCAGGAGAACAAGGGTGGGGAAGGCAACGACGATCTAGACTTAGAAGTTCTTGAACCAAAGCTTGGCAATGGGCGAGAGTTTAGTAAGGAACTATCCATGTCTCCTCTGAAGCAAAGCAGGAACGTAGCAAGGAGGGACGAACAGCTGGGTGCAGAGAGGGACCACTGTAAAACGAAAGAGACAGGACGATTCACTCCATAGATCCGAACCAAGGAGCTTTCCAACAACCACACCTTCCAGGATCCGATAGCTTCTAACTCCAGTCCGCTCTAGCTAAACCAAGGTAACAGTGTCTTTTCAGTTATTGGTACTTGATGTAACCGTTTTCGGCCACGTACCAATGTTTTGTAATGTAAAATTTTTTGGCTAAGTACCTCGTTATTTGACCCAGTGGTGGCGTGCCTTAGTGATGAGCTACTTGGTGGTGAACTGCCTACTGGCAAACTGCTTGGTGGAGAACTGCCTAGGGGCGAATTGTCTGGCGGCGAACTGCCCGGTGGCAAACTATCTGGTGGCGAACTGCCTGGTGGCGAGCTCCCTGGTGGCAAACTGCCTAGTGGCGAACTGCCTAGTGGTGAACTGCCTGGTGGCAAACTGCCCGGTGGCGAGCTGCTCGGTGGCGAACTACCTGGTGGCGAACTGCCTGGTGGCGAACTGCCCGATGGCGAGCTGCTCGGTGGCGAACTGCTTGGTGGCGAACTGCTCGGTGGCAAACTGCCTGGTGGCAAACTGCTTGGTGGCAAACTACTTGGTGGCGTATTGCCTGGTGGCGAACTGCCTGGTAGCGAACTGCCTACTAGGCGGCCGGTGACTTAGAGAATGCTGGAGCTCCCTGGTGCGGCGCAATCCGACTGCCCTCAGCATGAGGTGGTCTTCTTTCCTTTGTAGGCAGCGGGAGCTAAGGGACCTGCGAGAACTTCATCTTTTCCTCCTCTTTGTAGGTGGCGGGAGCTGAGGGACCTGCGAGAACTCCATCTTTTCCTCCTCTTTGTAGGTGGCAGGAGCTGAGGGACCTCCGAGAACTCCATCTTTTCCTCCTCTTCGTAGGCGGCGGGAACTGAAGGACCTGCGAGAACTGAATCAGAGGTCCCGGGGGTATTTTCCCGGTGGGGGCTCTCCGACGCTTAAGTTAGCACTCTTATTGTAGAGAGCTTTGAAGATAATATGAGAGAGCTAGAGAGCAGGGTTACTTCCCTTTTTTCATCTCCCTCCCCTTTGGGGGGAGAGGTCTTTATATACCGGAGTCCTCGCGGGTTAGGTGGGTGAAAAGCCTCCAAACGGTAAGACTCATCGCATCCTGTCAGAACCGGGGTACGGTGGTGAACTCCTCCAGGTCGTCAGGCTGGCGCTTGTGTCAGGCGGCCAGGTCGGCGCTTGGGCCGGGTTGTCAGGGGGGCGCCTGCGTCAGTCGGCGGGTCAGTGTCAAGGCCAGGTCGTCAGGTCGGCGGGTCAGTGTCTAGACCAGGTCATCAAGCTGGCCCTGTGTCAGTCGGCGGGTCAATGTCTAGGCCAGGTTTGTCGGTGGGCGCCTTATGGGCGGCTTGGCCGGATCATGCGCTAGGCTGGTCCAGGTCGGCCAGGTCGCGCACGCCGCACGTCGCACGCAGGTCGCGTG
Source organism: Nelumbo lutea (assembly GCF_056320005.1). Classification (NCBI taxonomy): domain Eukaryota; kingdom Viridiplantae; phylum Streptophyta; class Magnoliopsida; order Proteales; family Nelumbonaceae; genus Nelumbo; species Nelumbo lutea. The sequence continues at coordinate 4,898,462 of NC_142689.1, forward strand.
TGCCGCGCGCAAGTTGCGCCAGGCCGGCCAGACTGGTGCCCGGGTGGGTCACCAACTTCGTAAGTTTGTTGGCTAGGTGTTTTCCTAGTTGTCACGCGGTGCCACGTGTCACAATTTCACTGGAGGGCCAAATCTGCCCTCATCAGTACTAATGGTTGCTCTGTGTCCTATGTGCCAAATTCCATTCCCATTTCAGAGGTTGTAGTCTGTGTAGGAGAAGGGGGGTCGGGTATTAGTTGTAGAGGTACAGCGGAGTTAGAAAGGGAGGTCGAAAGAGAGAAGGAAGTAGAAAGTAGCCTCAGGTCCTTTGGAGACAGTTTGAATATGTTGCCTGAGGGGGAGGAGAATGAACAGTTGAAAGGAAGGGATACTGAGACTAGGTTAGGGTACAATAAGGAGGAAGAAGGCATAGATCGGGACACGGCCAGGGAGATAAAATGAAAGAATCAGAGAAAAAAGAGTTGGCAAGTGAGGATTCTGTGGCATTATTTGTACATAAACTGGGGTGTAAACTGAAGGACCCAAATAAGCTGAAAGCATTCCTGGAGAAAAAGAGAGAAGAAGTCAAGGCCGAGAGGAGGAGAATGAGTGAGGCTGGAAGCAAGGTGAAGGAAGGGGGAAGTGACAAAGGCATTAGAACTAGAGGGGCTAGGAGGGGAGGAAGTAGGTGAGGGAAAAGGAGCGAGGGGTGGACATAAAAAGATTAATGAAAATTATAAGTTGGAATGTGAGAGGATTGGGTAGTGCAAGGAAAAGAGCAGTAATAAAAGGAGTCATCCGAAAAATGGTACTATCACAGGAAACGAAAAGAGCAGAATTTGATACCAAATGGGCAAGGAGTGTGTGGAGGAGTAGGGGGATTAGTTGGGCGGTCCTACCATCTTGGGGATCAGCAAGGGGTGGTGACTTTGTGGAAAAATGAGGTAGCGGAAGGCCTAGAGGAATTGGTAGGACAATTCACAGTCTCAATGAAATTTAGGCAAGCGGAAGATGGTTTTGAATGGGTATTAACCAATGTGTACGGGCCAAATGACTACAGAGAAAGAAGATTATTATGGGAGGAGTTGGCAGACATAAGGGGTTTGTGGGAAGGTCCATGGTGCCTAGGAGGTGACTTTAATGTAATAAGATTCCTGGCAGAAACAAATAGTTCTAGGCAGAGGACCACCACAATTATGAGGAGGTTTAACCAATTCATAGAGGCCTTTGAATTAAAAGAAATTCCATTGTCACAGAGGTGCTATACTTGGTCCAATCTCCAAACCAATCCAATTTGCTCTAAGTTGGACAAATTCCTATTTACAAACGACCTAGAAGAACATTGGGGGAATCTGAACTCTAGAGCACTCCCAAGGGTGACTTCTGACCATTGGCCTATTGTACTTTGTAAGTAGGAGGTATGTAGTGCGGGCCCAACTCCATTTAGATTTGAGAACATGTGGTTAGAGCATCCAGGGTTCATTAGGAAGGTTGAAGAGTGGTGGGTAGAGAGCAATCCAACAGGGGTGTGGTATGGAATGAGGTTTCATAAGAAGCTCCAGTATTTGAAAGGGAGAATCAAGGAATGGAATCTACTAGAATTTGGGAGATTGGAGGAAAGGAAACAGAATGTGATCACACAAATTGCGGACTTGGACAATAAAAAAGGGAGGGAAGGCCTAACTGAAGAGGACAAGGAACATAGGTGGAGCTTGAGGAAACAATTAGAAGATTATATGCTTCAGGAGGAAATAAGTTGGAGGCAGAAGTCATGATGCAAGTGGTTAACAGAGGGGGACAGGAACACTAAATTCTTTCATGCCTTGGCTTGTGGCAGGAGGAGGAAGAATTCTATTACTAGATTGGAAATTGAAGGGAACAACATCACAAGCCAGAGAGAAATAGCGGGAGCATTTGTAGATCATTTTAGGAGCATATATAGAAGGCCACTGAATAATAGGGTATGGTTGGAGGGCTTGGATTGGCCAACACTGAAGAGAGAAGAGAGGGATTGGTTGGAGAAGAAATTTGAGTTGGAAAAAATAAAAGAGGCGATATTTTCGATGGATAGATCAAAGGTACCGGGCCCAGATGGTTTTATGATGACTCTCTATTAGGATTGCTGGGAGATCTTAAAGGAGGACATACTGTTGGTATTTGATGAATTCCATACCAGAGGAGTGATTAACCCGAGACTAAACTCCACATTCATTGCTTTAATTCCCAAGAAAAGTGAGACAAGCCACCCAAAGGACTACAGGCCGATCAGTCTAGTTAACAGCCTTTATAAGATCATCACGAAGGTGTTGTCAATTAGAATAAAAAAGATGCTACCATCTATCATCTCGAACAATCAAGGAGCTTTTGTGAGGGGGAGACAAATAACAGATCAGATACTGGTAGCAAATGAGAGTTTAGAGGATTACAAGAAATCCGGGAGAAGAGGAGTGGTCTGCAAACTAGATCTAGAAAAGGCTTATGATATGGTTGATTGGTCCTTTCTATTGGAGGTGATGATGAATTTTGGGTTTTGAAATATCTGGTGCAATTGGGTGATGGGATGCATTAAGGATTGTCACTATTCTATCTTGGTGAACGGGACAGTGGTGGACTATTTCCCAGCTTTGAGGGGGATCAAACAAGGAGATCCTCTATCCCTCTTTTTGTTTACATTGGTAGCTGAAGTGCTGGGGGGTTTGATATCTAAAGCAGACTCTAGGGAGCTTATAAGAGGGTGGAGAGTTGGAAGGGATAATGTACCACTTACACATCTACAATTTGCAGATGATACGATTCTATTTTGCAAAGGTGGGGATGTCAATTGGATTAAAAATTTGAAACTCTCTATACAACTCATTGAACAGATGTCAAATCTTAGGGCGAATTTTGAAAAAAAATGTATAGTTGGAGTCAATATGGGGGAAGGGGAGATGGGGGAGTTTGCAGATATTTTGAGATGTGCAATGTCTAATTGGCCGTTAAACTACTTGGGCCTACCTTTGGAAGATAATCCTCAGAGATGATTTCTTGGCCCCTATTGTGGAGAGATTTGAAAAGAGACTGGCCAACTGGAAAAGAAATTATTTGCCCCTTGGAGGGAGAATCACCCTAATTAGGTCTACGTTGGCTAACTTTCCTGTATATTTTCTATCAGTTTTTAGGATATCGGTGAAGGTGGCTAATAGGTCAGAAAAGCTAATGAGGGATTTTCTGTGGGAACTGGGGGAGGAGAAGAAGAACTATAGGGTCAAATGGGAGGTGGTTTGTAGAGTTAAAGAGGAGGGAGGGTTGGGTATTGATAATATTAGGACTAGGAACCTGGCACTGCTAGGAAAATGGTTATGGAGATTCTCACTAGAGAAAGATAGGTTGTGGGTTAAGGTGGTGGGAAGTATACATGGACTGGCAGATGATGGTTGGGGTTTAGGAATTCTAGCAAGGGCCACAAGAGCTTCCCCTTGGAGAGCCATTCAAGCCATTTTGCCTTTATTCTCTCCATGGATCAGGTATGACTTGCATTCTGGTACCCTATCAAATTTTGGGAACAAGTCTGGGTTGGGGACTTCCCTCTGAAGGATCAATTTCCAAGTCTTTTTGCTTTGTCCTCCCTCAAGAATGAACCAATTTCTTCCTTTTTTGCTCCTTCTAATTCACCCTTTGGGTTTTGTTGGAACCTAAGCTTGAGAAGAGGTGTTAGGTACACAGAGATTGCCTATACCATAGCCTTACTTTCTATCCTTGAAGGGGTCTTTATTGATCCATCTAAAGCAGATTTCAGAATCTGGACACTCACTCCCCCGGGCTCTTATACTTGTGCCTCCTTTTTCAAAGCACTATTACCGTCTCATCCCACTGGCTTTTCTTTTCCTGTTAAAGAAGTGTGGTGTCGACCTATACCTCCTAAGGTTGGGAGTTTTTGTTGGGAAGCCTTCCTAGGAAGAGTTAATATAGGGGATCTACTCCAAAGGAAAAGACCCAACAGCTGTTTATCCCCTCATTGGTGTGTTCTCTGTAAGGCTGACGGTGAGTCCGGATATCACTTGCTAATTTCTTGTCGGTTTGTTAAAGCTATTTGGGTATGGCTACTTCTTTGTTTGGATGCAGGTGGAACCGCCCCCCCCCCCCCCCCCCGAGTGTTCAAAGCTTGTTTTCTTCCATGCGTAATTGACCAACTAAAAGGGCTAAAATCATGTGGAGTGGTGGTAGAGCTGCAGTATGTTGGACAGTGTGGGAGGAGAGGAACTCAAGGATCTTCTCAAGTAAGAGAGAGGTATGGAAGAAATTATAGAGAGCATTCACATTAGAATGACACAATGGTTGAGAACACTAGAGCTGTTCGAAGTGTTTTCAGTTGATGAGTTGTTAAGGAATTGGAAGGAGATTGCAGATACAGGCCTATGTAGAAAGTTATTAAAAGCTTGCTGGAGTCCTCCACCTATTGGATTCATCAAACTGAATTTTGATGATAGCAGCATAGGCAACCCAGGGCCTTCAGGAATTGGAGGTGTGATAAGGGATGGAACAGGGAACATGTTAGCCATGTACTCTGGGCCGATTGGGGTGGTAGATTCATTGAGGGCTGAGATTCTTGGAGCTATTGAAGGGATTCGAAGGGTCAAGGAAATGAAGATCAAAAAGGTGGTTATAGAAGGTGATTCTGCAATGGTGGTGAAATGGCTAACAGAGGACAGTGCTTTGATGTGGAAATACAAATGGTTAACCAGGGACATGGAAATTCAATGTAATTGGATAAAGAGAAGTGCAAATGCATTGGCTGATGGTCTAGCTAGGCAAGGGGTAAATAGAGACACCTTATTCTGGGCTGTTTTGTAATCACTACAAGATCAGAAAGTTCTTGGGTAACTGGAGTTAAGACCTTTTAGCTCCATCCCGTTGTAATCTTGTTTTTATCATTAATAAAATTTCACTGTTACTGATCAAAATAATAATAATAATAAGCATGAATGAGGAAAAAAAGGAAACAGAAGAGCTTGTTCACTAATTTTAGCTGTGTTTGTGACCAGGGTAATGCATCAGATTAATAAAAGTTTGATTACATAGGTTTACGTCATGGGAAGGTTCATATTTGTGTACTGGCTCGTTTTAGATGATCCTTGAGTGTAATCCATGGGACCTTGATTTCATGATTTGTGCCTTTTTCTCAAAATTGTGACACCAAATGCAGTGCTCGTTTGGGAGGGCTTTCACACAATTGCTTCTGGTATTGCAAGGTAGGCCCCACAGAAATCTAGCAAGCTGTGTTTGGTGAAAACCCCGGAAAGCTGAAAAAGGCTGCCATTGAGCAAGGTGCCAACCAGCTGGTTGGTAAGGTCTCCTGCTGGTCGTAGCGGAGACTTGGGGTCGAGTCTCACCTGCACCTGGGTTGGGGAATGGGCTACTCCCCATTGTGTAGCCCTTCAATAGATACCAAAGAAGCTTTCATTGAGCTGAGAACTCGACTTTCTGGTGAAGCTAGTTTTGATAACTTCTCCAAAGCCGCTCAGTAATGCAGCTCAATCAACACAGAAGCCCTCCCAAATGGGCTTGTAATGCAGCACTGAGCATCTATGACATGGTCAACTGGCACTCATCATGGCAGATACACTCTTCTTTTTCACCATTTCGCATAACCAACACTCAGTTTCAATGATAATTAAAAAAAATAATCTTTTCTCATAATCATTTCTGAAAGTAAGAAAGAGTGGGAGTAAATACCTGATATTATTGATGATAAGTTGATAATCATGGCCATCTGTGATGCTTGAATATCTCTGTTGAATAAATTCTATCATTCTCTCTTCACCCATATTGTTTTTTTACTTTTTTTGCCTTTTTATTTTTGCTGGAAATCTTCATTCTCATTGTTGTAATACTTATGATGAGCACCATCACTTTGTCAGCATATGAGGTCATTAGATTTTCCCCACTAATCTAATGCACATCAGTGCCTTGTCTTGGTGATATGAAGACTTATTTAATATCGTCTCTTAGCTCATTTCTTTTACTTGTATCAATTGTATTTAGGACACTTCTATCTACTTTCCCAGTCTCAACTTCATCATTATCGTCTGTGATTTCTCTACTTTTATAAAAGAAGTAACCCGGTTGGTTCTTTGGCTTCTTAATATGCTTCATTATTTACAAATATGCATGTTGCATCTGTAGCTTACCTTTTTATGAGGACAAAAAAGAAAGATACAGGTGCAGAGGATGTTGAAGCTGTAGTAGATGTTCCCTCTGCTCCAGTTGCAAGTACAACTACCTCAACTCCGGAAATACCACCACCTGCACCATCCATCATAGAGCCCCTGAAGGTACGCCAACCCATTCCTGAGGATCAGCAGCGTGAGCTATTCAAGTGGATATTGGAAGAGAAAAGAAAAGTCAAGCCCAAGAATCCTGGAGAGAAGAAAAGCATCGATGAAGAGAAGGCCATTCTCAAACAGTTTATTCGAGCAAAATCCATCCCAACCATCTAGTGAGAAACCTCTTTCTGGTGGCAATATAGAGATTTTCAAATTTGGATTATCTGTCTGGTGTTTGTTCCGATGGGAATGTGGAATTGTGGATTTCTTATTTTTGTGGGATACAAAATATTTATCTATTTTTCCAATGGGTTTCCCTTTTGATCAAATGTTCTGCTTCTTATACTGCTGAGGAGCCTAGGAAGCGGTGTGGAGCAATCATATTGATATGACATTAGAGTGACCTTTCAGGCGGACTAAATTTGTTCAGGTCCTTGAGGATTGTCTACGCCTTGCATGCTTGCACTAGTTTTTGTTTGGAATTTGCTGTATTTCACTGATGTGTAGACATGAATCAGACGGGATGATTTAGATTCTGGCAGTGGCTTTGATTTGCATTTCTGCTCCCAAGCTGGGTTGGAGTGTTGCAGTGGGTTGTCAGCTGTTGTTTCTTTTTTCCTTCATGGTTGACTTGAGATAGATCAGATGGTCTTTTATCTTTTAACTCACCATTTTGACCAACGATTCAGTCGATGGTAATCAATTAATGGGCATTTGCAGACCACATGGATTGATGCCATTTTAGTTGATGGGGTTTGCTTTTTCTATAGCAATTAGCAAATGAACTCATAAATTCATTATCAAAGATGAAACAACTGCATTTATAATTGACTTCACTTCACTAAAATCTTATAAAATGGCTCCATTTCAGTCTTTATAAGCATTCTTGAAATGGATTCGATGGGAGCCGTGAGCTGAAAACGAAATTATTGTATTTATTTATTTACTTTGGTAAGCCGACACAAGACGGGGGTAACACGTCCCCACAGATCACTGAAACTAATAAAATTCAATTCTCTTGGAACTCCCTCAGCAAAGGTTCTTTATCGGGTAAACGCATTACGAGCAAGCCAGTCAACCGCCTGAAGGAATGACGGAAACAGACTCCAGCAGAGAGTAAAGAGAGCTGGCATGACACTCTTTGATTAGATTGTTCAATCTCCATGGCGGTGCAAGACTTACTGAGGCAGTCGATGACAATCTTCGAATCTCTCTTTAATCTAAATTGGGTGGTCCCTGAAGTTGATGGCGGCATTTATTCGTCCGTGGTGTCTGGAGGTTTACTCTTTGAAAATTTGAAACTGTCGTCTCATGGACCGAAACTACTCAAGGAGCTAAAACCCAATATAAAAAAAAATAATAATAATAATAATAATAACTTAAAATGCTTAAGTGACCAACCATTCAACTTCATTTCAGTTTCTGCGCCAAGATGAAAGTCATAGCACTAAGGAGATTGTACTGGAAATAACTTATAGCAATGTTTGTGCCTTCAAAATTAAGAGTTTAGCTTAGGTTATGTTTGGTTTGAAGAAAAAATAAGTGGAGAAATGAAGGGTAGGAAAACTATTACTGGCTAGTCCTGTCTAAAAGTTTTTCATGAGTCATGGCACATTCATTTTTTTTCTTTTTTTTTCTTTAACATGGGAGCCTGAGCCTGTTACACCAACCGCAGAAAATTACAATCTATCACATCTAAAAAAATTACACCAACCGCAGATAAGTATCAATCAGCCCAGATCAGAATTTACTAGGCCCAAACTACTTAGGGAATGCATCCTGACCGTGAATTGATGCTAAATTCACGGACAGGATGTGATTTATAGGGGTGAAAAGGCTAGTTGTAGGGGGCTAGAATTCAGAATTCTGCATCGTATGTATCCGTAATTTTCCCTAATAGTCTTTAAGTCATTGTGAAAGAACTCTTTCGCCTGCCACTTCTCTTCTTTCTCTACTACAAGAAACTAGCTCTTTATACATTTTTCAACTGATATGGCTTCTGTTAATGCTAGCTCACCAACGACAAGATCCTGGTCAAACAAAGATTGAGATTGAAGATGATCATAATACATCTGTAACCAAGGCACAGAAAACAAAATAAACAGAACAAGTGTCAAGAATAGGAGGCAATTCCACTTTCCAAAGGAAGCCTCTTGGAGGTAACTTCACAACAAAGCCAACGGTGCATAATAAATAGGTGACATATTTGGGTTGGATGGGTATCTGTCATCTCATAACACTGGCAGTGAGAGACTTGGAGTAGTTAGAATCAAAAACTAGTCAGGCTGCACAAACAAAGATGAAGAAAGGATGCCTTCACAGGGTTTCAGTGTACCATCTGGAATTCAGGAAGAATGTCTGATGGACATGTAGCTACTGTTAATATTCATGTAGTTTGTACATGGACCAAGAAGGTTCTACTGATCCCTGCTTTTCATTCGAATCCCCCCCCTGGTAATAAGGCTTGTCTGAATCTTATAGCAATCTGTTTCTGATCATAAGTGGAAGATGAGTCTATCCAAAATCGATGGTCTGAATAAGGTTTGCATGCACTCATCCCTCATTGATTAGTTTTGTTAGTTAAACTATCATGATTGTTAGTAGACCATCTTCTTGTTTCTCAGTGTGGCCGACTGAAATCTTCTTTTGCTTTAATTTTTTGTTTTTCTCTTCAAGTGATCATCTGAAATCATTCGAGAAGGAATGAAACTCCATTAAAAGCATACAATATTAAACAATTATTTTCAAGAAAATGGTGATCCAAGACAAAATTGAGAAAAGGAAACTTTATAAGAATGCTTTAGAATCCATTCAACTTACTACCTAAAATTTGGCATTTGGCTAAATAGGCAAAGATAATTTAGCACAGTTCTACTATATATCTCATGCTGGTACCATATGCCCAATCCTGTGTTTTAACTACTTGGTTGAATCAACTGATGTACCATCCTTGGATATTGACATGAAGAATCCAATGGTTTTCTTCCAATTTAGTTCTGAGGTTGAGACTGGTTAATTTTGTTTTCTTCAGATCTGTCAAGGGGTCTATAATTATAGATATCAAAATTTCCACTAGATAAATTTGTGTGTGTATATAATTCATTACACCCCCCTAATTCATAGACATATATGGGTGCATAAATCACTTCTATTGCATTAATTGTTCAAGCTGTGTTGAAACAGGATTTTTCTATAAGCCAATTTATGGAATTTGTTTGCCAGTTGGCAAGGCTTTCATGGTTTCTATTTTCTATTAGAAGTATGATAACATCAAGTTACATTTCAAGCCTGTGGATAATAGGTTTCAGACTGAAGGGTGGTATATATTATGTGTAAAATGAAGAGTTATTTTCTTAAAAGCTTCTAATCAGAGAACAAAATATAAAATCAGTAAACTTTGAACTATTAAAGGATAAGCATTGGCTTAACTTAACACGTGTTAAGTTTTGGGAACCATGGAAGAATTTACAGCAAATCCTAATTAATTGAATTTTTTTAGCACTTCATCGAGATAAAAGTAGAAATCTTGTATAGATTTACAAATCTATTTGTATAGGTTTCTTTACCTTTCCCTTCCTTTCCTTATCTTTTCCTTCAAACTAAACATAGCCTTAGTTAAATGTTCCATAAATGCATATAACAGCGGGGCCTTCTAATGGATCCAATTCATATGAGGTAATCAAATACAGCAGTGCCATACGTTGTCCAACATATACAGTGAGGATACTGAGGAATGAGGATGATCCTTCTCATAAATTAATATTTGTTAAGAACCTGAGTATGTTGTATTAAGCCGCTCAAATATCCAGTTTGACCATTCAGTTTTCTCAAATAAAAAAACAAAATTTTAAAACGAAAAAATAATTCCAAATCATCTTTTAAAGCTATTTATATACAAAAAAAAAAAGCTTAAAACAATAAATATTACAAGTTGCGATAGGTATTGACACACCTATTTCATTCCTAAAAGCTGGTCAGCAAAACCATTTTGGCTATTGGTTTCCAGCTCTGATTGTCCAATTAATCCAAGTCTGACAAACTGAATTCATCTATCTGTCTTTTGGTAATTAAGCTTGATGCTAAAGTCACAAAATACAAAAATGATGGATTCAAATGTCTAGAAACCCCACCATAGGTACAGCATGAGAGAGAGAGAGAGAGACTTTGAGTTGTGATTACTGTCTCGTTTAACCATTTTCTGTTATCCTGGGTAGATAAAATTGTGAGTGCAATGCAAGTATTATCATCCTGAGAAAAACATACCAGATATGGAGCTAACCTCCTTCCCTTGGAAGATACCTCTACAGTCTTCTAGCATATTTCCTCCGCTTTTCAAACTCTTTCTTTTTCAAATTGTGATGTCAAGCTCAGATCTCACCATTGCAGAATGATACAGAGTCCTGGTTCAAAGTTTTCCTTCAGTTTCTATGTAAATAATAATTTTGATATCAAAAGGTGGCAATTGATCATACAACCTGATCCAAAAATAAGAGCACACGCTGTTAATCATAGAGATCCAACAACAACCCATGTGCATGTCTGAGAAAGCCTTTGATATAGAACAAAATTAGGTCCCCAAACCTAACAGCTTTAGTTCTTATTATAATTGTAAACAAATTATAATCCCTCTCAAGTTTATCCATTCATGTGATGTGAGAAATGAGAATTCGATCATCAGCTTAATTACTTCTCTCCACAAGGGCCATTACCCAATGTAGCTCCTGGCTATCCGGGCTTGGGAAGGTTAGATTGGATATCTCACCTAACTTTTGTCATTTTTCGCACAAAGTGGCCGCTCTGACTCAGAACTACAGTCTCAGGTTTGTCATTCCAAAATTTTTACCATTGCACCAAGCTTTAGTCTCTCCATTGAAGTCTGCAACGAAACTGATTTTACTTTAAACAGTGATTCATATATTTCATTAAAAAAAAAAGAATAAGAAAACCCAATATCTCAACTACTAACTTAAATCCCACCGATGATAATATCAATCTAAAGTATAGTCAATTGAATTTAAATATATATATATATATATACATAAACTCATCATGTAGTGAATGATTTCATGATTATTGAGAATAGACTGATACCCCACACATGCAACTTGTACAGAACTGTTCTACTTCTGATATAACTATAATATTATTATGCTTTGCCCGTTAGGCTCAGTTTGTAAGGAGTACAAATACAAATATATACTGTGCAAATACATACAAAATAATACAGAATACAAGGTTTTGTACTCTACAAATTTGTATTTGTACTCCTTCCAAACTGATCATTAATGAATAGAATAGATTGTATATATGTGGTAGCTAGAACTGTAGGAGATGACCAGGACTTAGATAACGATAAGCACCATTCTGTTGTAAACTGTTAGAAGAAGCAGAAGAACCACCAAAGTAGCAACAGCATGTATATATTTTTCCTCCCTAGCTTTCTCCTTACTCTTTTGCTCTGTTAGCATAATCCATTCTTTGAGCTGAACCTGTATGGACAGGTAAAGCGTCCCATCTGTGAACATAATTCTTTTTGTTTATTATGTCGAATATCTGGAGAAGCGGAAAAACAATGAAATGCAGTGAGTTAGCATGGGCGTTTTCTTATATTCGTCTTCTTTGCCCCAACAGTCTCACTCTTGTCTGATTGCCACTGTCGAAATTCAATGCCTGAACATGTTCTCTCCAACTTGTGGATTCACGTGTGCATCATTTGAGCAATAGCAATGCACATTTTCCAACAGGGTGTATTAGTGTATAATTCTGATCTCTTTTCTTCCTTCCGTAGTCAAAGAGGCTTGAATCGAGATCCCCTGAGCCTTCTTGCTGCAAGGAGAGAAGAGAGGGTGGTGCCGCCAAAGGGGTATGCAGTAATAATGCAGAATATATATATATATATATATATATATATATATATATAATAAATACATATTGCAACTATTCAAAGCTGCAGATATAATATATACTTATAAACAGAGAAAAATAAGGATTATTGCAGACTGCAGAGACACTGATAATAAGCCATCCACAATTAAATATTGAAGTCATGTTACTGCATGTTGTATCCTCAGGAAGTATCGAAAAGATATCTAAGATATTCTCTACCATTTGGGAGCAAAAAGATTTGATAGAATTAACAGCAATAACAGCACATAGAGACACAATGAGAGAGAGAGAGAATCTTAGTGCAATTAATTGTGGATTACAAAAAATCTTAAGTTGGGTGGCTTTGGACAAAGAGGAAAAGGACTGGAAGTTGGGATTGTAAAAAGAATTGAGTGCAAATAAGAAAAGGGTTTCTTGTATGATTTAAATAACTGATGTCAAACAGTCAAACAAAGAATCTGGAATATGGAAACTTTAAGTTAATTTGCTTAAATAATTGGAGGAGGATTTGTTTTAATAAAGGCAGCCACATGCATCACAAAAGTAACCATGAGGGCTAGGGGATTGGCTCAATGTGTTTGGATTGGGTGATGATTTTAGTAGGTAGATAAATAGACTGAGACACAGAGAGAGAGAGAGAGAAGGATGGTGGAAAGCATGTTGGGTTCATTGAGTCTCACATGTTTGCACGATGCCACCAGCGGCACCGCCAGGGACGTTCAAAGCCAGTGCCACCAGACAATTATGGAGGGTGGGGGCGTCTCACTTCTTTTAGAAACAAATGATACATTCCTAGCTCCTTTCTCAGCTACTTCAATTCTTATCCTTCTTAATGTTTGTTAATAATTAACAAATGTAATTGAAAATGTATTCCTGATGGGCTTGTTCGTTTGCATCCGGCGACCCACCGAGAACCGAGCCTGGAATGTACAACACATACACATATCCCCAAATGCACCACCACCGAGGCTGGGTCCTGGGTCCGCCCCAGCATAGACTTAAATGGGTATGGATCGACCCATTTATCCGTTTGGTCGGGCTTGAGGCTTGACATGACCTCAGAGGCTCAGACTTGGCCTTCCCATGACATGATTATCTCTCTCAGGTCCAGCCACGTGTAAAATCCGACCTGGGAGTTGACACCAACGCCTGGCTGCATTAGACAAAGCTAGCTTATTTTTTGGTGAACGAGTTGACTTTGGCTCCTTTTATAAAAAGAGGAAACTAACGGTGGATGTGAAGGCCACCTCATTGAAAAGTAGGAAACAAGGAGGCGTGGCCATTGTCATCACCGTGAATAGGATCGTTTCCTCTTTTAAAAGGAGCAAAAGCTTTTTATTGGTGAACCCCCCCAACCACCAAGAATCCAAATTTAATTAACTCGCTCTCGCTGTGATTTGCTCCACCGGACCTACTAATTAAGTTCTAAAACCTCTCTCTCTCTCTCTCTCACGCAGTCACGCGTGCACATACACGCGAGCGAGAGCGAGAGAGAGAGGGAGGGTTCAATATCCCATCATGATGACCGTCATTTCTCTCCGTCATCTTCATGATTAACGGTATTTAAAGAGAGGAAGGACGGGAGAGGATGATGAGTTACAGCAAATTATCCTGAATGGACATGTCCTTGATTATTAGTGTGGTAGCAATCTTGTTGTCCTCCATCAGTCTGTGCAGGAGTTGGAGGAGGAGAATCAGGTCATCAACACACAGAGGCGGCCAACTTCCTCTGGGAAGTCTAGGATGGCCCCTTGTCGGCGAAACCTTGGAGTTCATTTCCTGCGCTCTCTCAGACCACCCTGAGAGCTTCATGGACAAGCGCCGACGCATGTAAGTATAAGCTTAATTACCTTCTTCATCCAATTAACTTCACTACTTCCAATCTGCTGGCAATAGCATTACCCACTTGCCCAGATGATGATCATCTCTCCCAAGCTCACCTGTAGGCTGCACCACTGTCCCAACTCCCAATACTTCAAATCCATGTTCAGCTACCTCACGGTTTTAGCTTGATGTGGTGCTTGATCATTTCATGCATGCAATTCCAACTTCATTTAGAAATCCAGTTTAATTAGTTGGTGAAGGAATTAACCTTTTCAGACTGTAGCAACTTCATGATTTCATTACTGAGCAATTTTGTGAGAATTCAGATCATACCCAGATTAATGGCAACTGATTTAGGTTATATTAAAATATAGACTAATAGTTGGCATCAAAAAATCTGTATTATCTTCATCCTTCAACCACCTGTTGCTAGAAATGTTAAAGATAGCTAGCTACTAGCCCACCTATTCCTTCATTATTTTGTGTAAATGGTTGAAAGTTACAACTTACCAGTAGAATAGAATCGGATGTTACCGATAATTATTTAATTAGTAATATAATTACTGTGGTGATTGATATAAATATTAGAGTCGAGTTCATGTCATGGATAGATGAATGAACTAACAAGATTCTGGGAGTTGTTTAGGTATGGGAAGGTGTTCAAATCACACATTCTTGGTAGTCGAACCATCATATCGACGGACGCCGAGGTTAGCAAATTTATTCTGCAGAGCGATGCCAAGGTCTTCGTGCCTTCTTATCCGGGATCGCTCACCGAGCTGATGGGAAAGTTGTCCATTCTTCAAATCAACGGAAGCCTGCATAGAAGAATCCATGGACTGATCGGAGCCTTCTTAAAATCTTCACACCTCAAGGACCAGATCACCCAAGACATGCAAAAGTACGTGCAACAATCAATGGGAAGATGGAAAGATGATAAGCTCATCTACATCCAAGATGAAACCAAAAATGTCAGCTCTCTCTCTCTCTCTCTCTCTCTCTCTCTCTCTCTCTCTCTCTCTCTCTCATAGTAATGTTTTGGGTTTGATAGAATGAGATTAATTTAGAAGATATCATTAGAACCCCATATTGGATGCATAATTATTTTGCTTTAATTTACACTGTCAACCCATGCTGGTTTCATGATTATATGTTGTTGAGCTTTAGAGCCCATCATGATATATAGTTGCTAAAAGCGCGTTTCCAATTATTTTCATTCAGATTGGGTTTCAAATCCTGGTCAAAGTATTGATTAGTTTGGATCCTGGTAAAGAAATGGAGTATCTAAGGCAACAGTTTCAAGAATTTATTGCGGGTCTAATTTCTTTACCCATTAACATACCTGGGAGCAGACTCCACAGGTCATTGCAGGCAAGTGCATAGTGCATACTCTCTCTCTCTCTCTCTCTCTGCATCTATATATATTTCTAGGATGATGAAGAGAAAACATCTTCAACAGTCATCACTTATTTGCTTTCAGGCAAAGAAAAGAATGGTGAAGTTGGTGCAAGAAATCATTCAGGATAAAAGGAAGGAGGGGAGCCCAACCGTTCCAAGAGACGTGATTGACGTCTTGCTCGGTGACACAAACGATCAATTGACGGATGAGCTAATATCTGATAACACGATTGACTTGATGATACCAGGAGAGGACTCTGTGCCCGTCCTCATAACTCTTGCAATAAAGTATCTCAGTGATTCTCCTTTGGCTCTCCAACAATTGACGGTATGAAAGCAAAACCCATTATTTTATTTTATTTTATTCATTTCATTTTTTTAATTATGATGACTAACATTACAGCAGCTAACAGTAGCAGAGATGTCATTATTGCGGTATCCTAAGCAATTACTGTTTGGGTCATTAGACGAATACTGTGTAGTATAACAAACAATGGCAATAGTAACTACGATTGAGCCAATTCTAGTAGAAATTTCAGTGTGTCTTTGGTGAATGCATGTCAGGAAGAGAACATGAAGCTCAAAACACTAAAAACTCAAGCGGGGGAACCTCTGTGCTGGAGTGACTACATGTCTTTGTCATTTACTCAAAATGTAAGTTGGAGATTTGATGAAAAGCTCTTTGCGAAGTAAAGGAAGATTCATGACCTGCTGATGACAGTGCATATATACTGTACTTGAACAGGTGATAACAGAAACTCTGAGGATGGGAAACATTATCGTAGGAGTGATGCGTAAGGCCATGAAAGATGTGGAGGTGAAAGGATATCTAATTCCCAAAGGATGGTGTGTGTTTACATACTTCAGATCAGTTCATCTTGATGAACATCTTTATGATTGGCCTTACCAATTCAATCCATGGCGATGGCAGGTGAGATGGGCCCTCCCCTTTTTGTGCTCTCTTTGGTTTCTTCTACTTTCGTAGTCTAGTCGATCGTTTTCTGCTTGGCTTTTGGTCACTGCAGCACGGCAGTAGTCAAAACTCATTTGGTCTGTGGACATACAGGACAAAGACCCGAGTACTTGTAACTTCACTCCTTTTGGAGGTGGCCAACGACTTTGTCCGGGGCTTGACCTGGCCAGGCTGGAAGCTTCCATTTTCCTCCACCACTTCGTTACTCAATTCAGGTATAACAACATCAGCTCTCTCTCTCTCTCTCTCTCTCTCTCTCTGACATAACTCTATCTGGACCGTTGATTGGTATGACCAAAGACCCAAAAAAGTGATTGAATTCTGTGACTTCAACCACTGTCCCCTCACATCCCCGAGTGCTGTGTGTAGGCAAAGGTGACCGTGGTTTCACCCTATTGAGCCCACTAAATTAAAAACTCATTTCATATCTACTGGGGCATAAATCCTCCACCCTGCTATTTTAGAATTTTCTCTCTCTTGTAAAAAGTAAACTTTTTTTATGTGCATGTCAGTCTTTTGTTCACTGCTACATTGAAGTGGCGCCTAATTGTCATAAACAGTTATAATTATTGTATTTCTCGATTTTACTAATAAATAAAATATAAACGTTTATTCAATAGATATAAATGGAACCAAATAGGTGTTTGATTCTGTTTACGTTTATTCAGTAACGTTTTATATTTATGTGACTGCAAAACCGAGAAATACATTTAATGAAAACATTTATAACACATAAACGCCATTAGACACCACATCATCAATCTATTTCAGAAAGCTTCTTTTTGAAACTTCCTAAAGCGGAAGAAAAACGGAAGAGATGCACCGAAATCAAAGTTTGCTACACAAATGCAATTAATGAGACTGGGGCGCCTATATGGCACCACAAACAAACGTTTACTCAATAAAAATAAACGAACCAAACATATACTAATTAGGAAGGGCTGTCACAAACGCTGGATTAATTGTCAGGTTCCTGCAAGTCTTAGTTGAAAAGGGCCAAGCAAGGGACTATAGCATTTATTGTCTTTCATTCCTATATCCATTGCTGGGTGTAAATATAATCCCTCTCTGAGTGTTTACATCCATGAGATGCCTTTTGGTACATTGCATGGTGTTGATTCGCATTCATTAACAGTGATTGAGCCCATGATTTTACAGCTTTGAATGAATTGATGGTCTAACTCTTGATGTTGATGATGATATAACTATCAATAATATACCCAACTCATCACTACATCTACGTGAGACGGAAACATTCACATTGACTGATTGGCACAAACCTTTGAACTATTGAACCATTGGAGTTGTAGCAATGGGCCAAACATGATGCGTGGACCCTTCATCCCATGATGATGACGACCCACTAATTGGATAGTGTAGTAGTATCTTATCTACGGATCCAAAGATGGATGGATGACATGATGGGCCACCCACATGTACTCCACGCACGTTTGATTATATCCAGAACTGATTACACAGTAAGCAACCTGACTTAATTTTTCTTGCACTGCAGGTGGGTGGCCGAGGGTGACTCAGTTGTCAATTTTCCGACGGTAAGAATGAAGAGGGGAATGCCTATTTGGGTCAAAAGGAGAAGCAACCTTCAGGCTCCGACTTCAGAGAAAGTGGCAGGGCAACAGAACCAAATGAATGACAAGTAAGAGAGATGGCTCAGTCCACACGTGTGGTGGCACTGAGAGATCAGCTCTTATCTTTATGTCTTTAACTGTAACGTCATATATATACAGACAATATAAGTACATGCATATATATAGTAGGGGGACCCAACCATCTCTTCATCTTTCACCCATTCATCTCCTGTCTGTACGTTTGCAATAAAGGTGATCCCAGAGTTGCCGTGGTAGGTAACACACTGGTTGGTATACGTCAATGATATTTCTTCAAAGGTCCCACCAACAGCTAAAGCCTAAAGGGATCAGGAAAAGTTACAAATTGTGTGCAAAAAACCCCAAATAAATATACAAATACTTCACCCAACTTTTTATCATAATTACCACTAAATAGTAGTCGTTTGGGGGCGCTTATGGGATAAATAAGTGCTTATCTTATAAATGTTTGGTGAAAAAATGCTTCTTTCAAATAGGGGGTAGGATTAAGTGTTTTGAAAATTATGTGGTGGGTTAAAAAAACTTTGAATTCATTCAAAATGGGCTTATTTCTTGAAAAAATATTTATTGGGTTTTATTTCCCACATACATATAAGTGCTTATTGATGTGGCCCTCGCCCAGGCCTAAAATAAGCATTTTTTTCTGATAAATGTTTAAAAATAAACACTCCGAAACCGGGAGCCAGGGATCCCAGTTGATATTTTATTTTTTACCTCTTAAATCCTTTGTGGGTAATTCACATAAAAACCCCTTTTAAGCTAAAGACAGTTCATGTAAGTGCTTATTAGTGTGGTCCTGGCCTAGGCCTAAAATAAGTGCTTTTTCTAATAAATGCTTAACAAAAACACTCCCAAACGGGAGCTAGGGATCCCAGCTGATATTTTATTTCTTAACTCTTAAATCCTTTGTGAGTAATTCACATAAATTTTGAGTTTAAAACATCTTTTTTAAGCTAAGACAGTTCATACAAAAATAAATAAATAAGCTAGGACAGTTCAAATATGATTTAAACAAACCTGTCAAGAGCAGATGAAATTACTTTTTCAAGAAGAAAAGGATCAAAATGTAGGCCTTTTTGGTGAGAAACCATTGATTCCCCTCATTAATTTTTAATAAAAAGAAGATTAACGGTTTAGCTTTATTCTTCGGAATGGCTTAATAGTGTGGAATTGATAGTTTGATTCTCCTTTTTCTCGCATTGATTGTTCCAGCTAGCTAGCTAGCTTAAGTTGATAAAGTCACAATGGGCCAAGTGTCCGACCATGAACAAGCGATGAAATCCCACCTTCATCATTCTAACCACGTGGCAACAAGGAAAGTAGTAATAGTAAAATATATGAAAAGGCACATAAACAGATAAACTCTGAAGGGCAATGCTAACTATACGGCTTTCCCCAAATCTGTATTCAAGTACGTCGCCATGGGCATCGTGGATATGTAGTCGGTAGTCGCTTTTTGTAGGGCCCAATGCCAACCAAATACGGCTTTGACCAACCCCTACGGCCTAAGCTAGCTTACCTCTCAAGTCCAAAGTGCCCTTTCAGGGGAGCCTGTCCCACTTGAGCTGTTTGGCCTATTTAGAGCTAAGTTGGACCTACTAACCTAAATAGGTGGGTCCATGCGAGGCCCATCACAACCCAAGTTAAAGCTTGAGCCGGCGAGCCCATTACAGTTGGCGAAGCAGAGCAGATGGTGGCTTAAATTAACTAATTAAACTTAGGGAGCCATTTTGATAGTTGTGATGGGAGAGGGATGGTAAAAGCAAGTGAAGTAATAGAAAATAATGAGTAAATTAGTGATGGAATTAATGGTATAAGAAGAAAATCAAAGCAATGGTGAAGTTCGATTTTGGCTAATGACAGATTCCATGTGGAGAAATACCCATACATCGCTTGGATGGCCTAGATCCATTGATTTATTTCTTAACACCACTTTGGTGGATTGGATCATTGGCTTAATTTGATATATCATATTAATGGCTTGAATTAATTGAAATTGTAGTACACCATTTATATCACTATGGCATATTATTTGGAAGGTTTTGATTAGTTGAAAATATTGGTATACCGATTAAATAGTTGGATTTAATTCACTGATCTTTAGGAGGCCATTTTAATGGTTTAGATCTTTGGTTCATTTGGCACGCCACTTTGGATTATATAGATGAAATGAAATCCTAGTGCATCATTTGGATGTCTGGAATAAATTGACTAGTCTAAGGAGGCCATTTTGATTTTGATGGCCTATATCTTAAGTTTCGACTGAAACAGCAATGCCTATGACCATGCGTGTGTCTGTGATTAGACTTGTTCACGGGCTTGGCCCATGAACATTTCACACTGCTTTGACTTTAGGCTTTGGGCTTTGGGCCGGGCTCATTCAAAGGCCATGAATAGGTCTATGCTAATTCCTGCAACATCTTCGTCAAAATGTTAGACTTTTATCATGCAATTAACAACAAACCCAATCCCTGGTTTTTGGATTGGAATCGTGTTGGTCCAACTTAAAGTTGTACCCAGTGGTGCCAGCTAGCTTGCTGGTAACTGGTAAGGTTAGCCTTGTGATTAGGGGTGATCGTTTAATATTCTTTCTATATTAAATATAATGACTTAGGCCAGGGCCTATGCTATATATCCCTTATCAATCGATGGCAACTGGTAAGCTTGGCCCAGCCCAGCCCATGATCACCCCGCACTTGAGATTGAATCCCACCTTCAAGGTATAGGGGGTGTTTGGGGAAGGATGATTTCTAGTCAAAGACCGAAGTTTAATGACAAGGTGCCAATTGGTTAGCTGGTAAGGTCTCCGGTTGGTTATGGCAGAAATTTGGAATCAAACCCCACCTTCATCAAGATTGAGGGTTATGAGTTTGGGGTTGGGCTACCTTCAATGTGATGCTCCATGGAGAGAAAAAAAAAAACTAATGAGAAAGAAAAATAAAGTGGAATAAATTCATCCATTTAAAGGTTATTCTTTTCTTTTTTTTTTTTTTTGGGGGGGGGGGGGGGGCGGGGGGGAGGGGGAGGAGGGATGTTATGAAGCCGTAGTTTTTGTAATTTGTATTTTGTTCCAAAAAAAGTTTAAAGTTGCATAATAAAAATTAAAAACAAAAAAGACAAATTTCTTAAACTATTTTTATGGTTTAGTTTATTGATTAATTCTACCCTGACTGTTCATGTATTGTTAAAGTATCCCTATTATTTCCGATAATTGACATTATCATTAAGTGCTAATAAAAATAAACGAAA
Organism: Nelumbo lutea; assembly: GCF_056320005.1. Taxonomy (NCBI): domain Eukaryota; kingdom Viridiplantae; phylum Streptophyta; class Magnoliopsida; order Proteales; family Nelumbonaceae; genus Nelumbo; species Nelumbo lutea. The sequence continues at coordinate 4,919,704 of NC_142689.1, forward strand.
TATTAAATTACCCTCCCATCTTCCTTTCCATTTTCTTTCTGGATGTAGAGCCAATGTTAATAATTCTTTCCCTGATTATCTGAGTGCAATGTCTTCCATCTCTGAAACGCACCATCCTTTGTCGCCATTGATTATTGGAATGGAAGTCAACGATGATCCCTTGATTGTTGCCTTTGTCAAAGATCGACAAAACCATAATGTTTTCAAGAATCTATACCTGGAACCTCCATTTTATGTGGATATCATCTTTAGTTTTTTGTGATGCAACAGAAATAGTCAATCAACTCAATGCACAGAATGCGGCTTTCCCCAGCTGGTCGGATAACGGATATTTTGCTTCAATTAAGAAACTAGCTGAAAGTTTCCAGTATTGTAGACTTTCATATATATCACGTACTTTTAACATAGCCCATACAGTGGCTTATAAGACATGTATAAATGATGAACTCTATGCTTTTCACGATCTCCTCCACCTCTGTGGATGAGAAATCTTTTTTTTTTTTTTGCGCTCATCTAGAGAAGGTTGCAAGCTTCAAGACTCATTCAATTAACAACTGAATGCTTGTGCTGTGTTTATTTTTTTATCAGCTCTTTGAGTTTATTGGTCTCTCTGGATCTTGGGGCCAACAGGGATGGGTCCATAACCACTATGTGGTTTTTTATAACCCCCATCCAGAAGTGACCAGGACTCTAACAATTCTTATCACATCAAATTAATCTCAATCCAGGCCTATCACACTTAAAATCCCACTCCAAATAAGAGTTCATCTCCAATTTATAAAACACTCTTGTAGTATCGAGTGTCAACCCAATAAATAAATATATATTTTTTTTTAAATTGACAAATACTAACAAAGGTGACACTCAATGTATGTAATGTATGTACATCATAAATTAAAAAAAAAAAACAATTAACATTGTAAAAAAACCTTCAGTTTGTTCGAGATTATGGTAAGGCATTGAGGCATTCTCGCACCCTTCTTACTTTCAACTTTTTTACTCCATTTCACTACTTCATGCGATAATCTATATAGGAGTTCATCGTTGGGGCATCGTTGCACAACATCCTGATTTGCAGCTATAAACTTTCGGCGTAGCATCTCCTCTGCACAAAATACAGAGCATAGACTTGGTTCGTGCTCGTGCCTGCAGTGACATTGTAGAAGCTGGTGATCAAACCTTTTGAGGGAATACTGGAGAGGAGGAGATTGAGATTGTACTGGAACGCACTCTTCTGTGTGCAGTTACCCCTACATCTATACAAAAGTGGTAGACATGTTTCCGGAACCAGAGAGACATGTGTGTAAAATTCGTTGGTGGTCATTTCCGCCTGCAATTGAAAAAAGTACAGCTTTTGGAATGAGAAACAAGATACGTAGAAGATGATGAACAAAGGCCCTACCACAAGAAATAAAAATGGAAGGGAAGAGAGGAGAAATGAAAAGATAGAGATAGTGAAAGGACAGAAAGGAATGGGAAGGAGAAGGGGATCTTGTTACGGCTATTCTGTTAAGGTTGAGGACTATGAATAATTCACATGAAGGGTATTTTAGAAATTAAAAAAATTATGAGTCATGGAAAATTATCAATAAGGGAAATTTTAGATAATTGTTAAAAGTAGTACTTTAATACAATATGTAAACAGTAAAGGTGAGTTATTCAATTAACTAAATTATAAGGATAGTTTTTAAAAATTTGTAAAAAAAAATATTAAAACAACGCCCTTAAAGGTAATTATCAATATAACCAAGCCCATTTTGATATTTTCCAAAAGTCTAAGATTTTTTCCTTTTTTGGATAAATTATATTTTATCACTATGTATCTAGGGATAGTGACAATTAACCCCATGAATGTTCATTTGCAACAAAGATATCTGAATTTTAAATTCCAGCACTTTGCCTCTTCCGTTAAGTTCCATTAGTTAACAAGATTCTCATGCTCATCTAAACATTTCTAAATCTCCAAACTATCCGTTCGTTGTAAATAATCATTTTGTCCTTTCTTATACAACAAAAAGCCATTGACATCAATAGAGGAAATGATCATGTAAAACGTAACAATGCAAAGGATGGATACGAAGAGAAAATGATGAATACCATGGATCCAATGCTAAAAGAAGGAGATACCATTGAAGTCATTGGGGGTTTATAGCAATAGGGGTGCTTGGAGGAATTCCAACAAAATCAAGGTCTGTTTTTTGTTATCTTTGGTTTAGTTTGTAGTTGGAACTGAAATGGGAATTGAAATCAAAATGGTTCATTCCCGTAGTCTGTTTGGTTCGGACACGAATGAGAGTGGGAATTAAAATTAGCAGGAATGAGATTTCACTCCCAAGGGAGGGGGAAAGAATGTCTATTCCCCCAAATGGGGAAATGCCATTCCAACAATAATAGGAATGAAATTCTGATTATGCCCAACCAAATAGTTGGAATCGAAATAACCCATTCTGATTCCAATTCTAGATGGCTATTCCCATGAACCAAACGGGGCCTCAACCTCCAATGAAAAAGTTGCAAAGGAGATAGAATATATTATGAGTATGTCATAGCCAAGGTTTTGTAAGCCAATAAGATCTCCTGCTCTTTGGTTTAGGGTTGGAGGGAAGAGGGAGGAGAAAGAAGAGAAGAATTAGGATCTCCTCCTCACAATAATTATACTCATGTCTACTCATTTTTAATAAAAAACCCATTCTTAGCTCCCCAAAAACCAAAATTTGAAAAAAAAAAAAACTAAAAAATATATTTTCATGTGTTTCTAAGTATCGATAGTTTGAACCATAATTATACTAGAATGGTACATTGGGAACATCTTTCCATGAATAGTAATATGCAAACACGTGGGTTGGAGATCTGAATTCAGAAGAGAAGATAGAGAACCCCCAATGTTACAGCCGCTTTCATTCCTTGAAGACAATGAACAGTACCTTCTTTTTTTATAAAGTTTAGGGTATTTTAGTAAATTTAACTTTCCATCAACCCCATTAACAGAACCGGGGGGGCAAAGTGATGGAATCTGAAAAATTAGGGAGGCTGGCTTTATCTCAAATGAAAGTTCGGGGGAAATTTCTTACTACCCCCAAAGTACTGGGTAGTAATCTGTAATTTACCATTTTTTCTTCCATTCAATTCCTCCTCGGCCCTCCGAATCCCGAAACCATTTGTTTCATCCTCCGCGGCTTGGGAATTGTAACCCTAGCCTACACTTTAGATCTCCATTAAACGACGAAGCGTGTTCTTCCCCCCACTTTCATCCAAGGTGAGCATCGTTTTCGGTTTTCCTTTCCACTGAAAGAAAAAAAAAAGGTTTAGGGTTCGTTCAGAGGCAATCTCTGTTTCATATATATATATTTTTTCTGTAGGCAAAAGGTTAGGGCTTTTATTGCATATGCAAATTCCAAGGCTATAATATTTCTCTATAAATTAGGTCTCCTCTCTGTTCGTTTATTAGCAGTTATTTGTGACATCTTTTGCCTTGCAAACTCCAATCATTGGCCTGCTATGTTTCTCTTATTAGATTGCATAATTTGATTAAGCTTCATTTCTTCGTTAATAACTTTATATATACAAGTTCTGAAAGCGTGTTTGTCAATGAGTTTTTTCGTTTGAACGTTCATATTTAATTTCAATTGCTTTGGTACTTCGATCTGAAATTTTGTATGGTGATGAATGCGATTTCTGAATGATTCGAGAGATTCTCAATTGCAGGTTACGACTGACAAGTGAACAAATTAATTTTGGTGGTTCTACTGTTATTTAGGGTTTTCTCGGTGGCGGTGAACATAGAACAATTTGTACTATATTCGGAGGAGTATTTATTTTGGAATGATGTGGGGTGTAAGAGAAGAAAGAAGCATAAAGGCATGTAACAAGAAAGGATCTCATGAGGCATTAGAGCCGTGTTTGGTCTGATAGAAGAGAAACCGAATGTTCTTAAGTAATTTTTCGAAATTCCTTTAGAACTTTACTTCAACTTTCTGTTTCTTGGTGAAACACAGCGTAAGGGTCATGGTATCTTCATTCTTGGTTCTTGGTGGACACAAATGAATTCACATGGATCTCCTATGCTATGATGATTTGAGAAGAAACCTTTCAGAGATACTCCAATCCTCCTCTAGCAAACCCCTAAGGAAAGTGAACTAGGTCAAAGAGAAAACTTGTTGAGGAGTGTGACAAGACTGAGCATCAACAGAAGGTTTACAACAGAAAGAAAAGGGCTTCGTTTCTGGAGGTGGTAGGGATTGAGGTTGAAGGAGAGGGAGTGGTAGCCCAGGAAGAAGCGGGAGAGAATAGAAGGGAGAGAGAAGAGATGGTGGAAGGGATCCCAAAGAGAAGATAATCCAGGAGAAGGAAGAAGTAATAAGGGGAGGGTGAATATTAAACACTTAGTGAATAGACAAGTGGAGGTGGGAAAACCATTGGGGTTAAGTTTTTGTTTTTTTGGGTGGGGAAGGGTGGTGAGGAAAGCAATCGAACAATTTGAAATGAAAAGAAGGGAAGAATATAATAAGAAGAGAGTTATTGGGAAAGAGGGGAGGTGTGGGAGGAAGGGGAAGGGGTAAGTAGGAAATGTTGATGAAGAATAAAAGGTATTAACCAGAAAAAGGAAAAGGAAAAAAAGTTTTAGGGGAAGGGGTGAGGAGGGGGAGAATGGGCAAAGGAGGGAAGAGGATTTGGTGGGTGAAGAGCGGAGGGGCTGTTTGTAGAAAGAAGAGAAGTGTGGTGGAGGTTGAAATTGGATATGAGGTTGCTACCAGGGAGTTTTAGGGTCTGAAAGATGGAAGAAGAAATGTTGAGTAAGGTGTGAGGTAGGAAATTTCAATCTGGTAGAAGAGAACTAGAAGACAGGTTGAAGAATTGGATTGGAAATGGGTCAGTTTGGTGGCAGCTGTTGGTAATTTTGTTGCAGGTGGGGTCTGGGTGATGCCCGAATTGTGCAAGTCAAGAAAGAAATCCTGGGGAATAGTTCTATGGAGGTGATGAAACCTCCAAATTGTAATTTGTTCAATTTGAGCTGTTTGCTTTTGTTTTTTGCTGTTGTTAATTTGGTTTGATTAACAACAGGTCGGGCTGTTAATCGTATGGGGTCTGGGTGGCAGCTGTTAATTTGATTTGTTATAGCATGCTCACAGGTCGGGCTGGGCTTTTCCTCTTTATAAACAGTAAATGACCAGGCCCAAGCCTGGCCCAACCACTGGACCTAGATCTTGAGCCCAAGCCCAGCCTTGCATAAAGCCCTAAGACTGAGTCCAAGCCTGAAGCTTGATCTAGACAAATATTTTATATTATATATTATTAATAATATATTATATATTTTATAATGTTCTATATATTATAACATAAAAACGTTTTTGACTACTAGAAAATTTCTTAAAGTACCCCTAAGTTTTCTGACAATTGTCTAAAACCTCCCCTGCCGTTAACTTTTCGTCACACTCATCACATGTGATATCACGTGATTAATATATTTATAAAAAATTCCTAAGACACCCTTTTACCTCTGTTTGGATGATTATCTTCCATGTATATCAGAGAGAAATAAAGCTCTCAGAGCACATGCATTCTGTTTGTTAGCTCTCAAAGTGGATATGTTCAGACCCAGTGATTTAAAAGGTGCGCCTTTTGAAAATTTGGCGCTTTTTTGCTTTTTTTTTGAACATAACAGCCAATTTGGTAATGTTGTTCATTCATTCATCCCAATAAAGTGTCTTCTTAAAAAGCAATTAAAACCATAAAATCATTATTTTTTTGTGTGAAAACCAAGAATTTAAGACCTAATGTGGACTTGTTTGGGTTGCCTCGAGGGGCGTGGCACAAAGCGGGCTCGTAGAATCAGGAACGTAATATGTTTTACATTACATTAGCTATGTGAAGTACTGCAATTGAGTGAAAAAAGAAATTAAAGGTTTTACATGCTTGAAAATGTTTTATATGTTTGATTTTATTTTTAAATTATTGTAGAATCAGGAATGTAATATGTTTTACATTACATTAGCTATGTGAAGTACTGCAATTGAGTGAAAAAAGAAATTAGAGGTTTTACATGCTTGAAAATGTTTATATGTTTGATTTTATTTTTAAATTCTCATTTGAATATGCTTTATATCTTATGTTTATATATTTTAATTTTAGATAATAGGTTTTTTAAAACATTATTTTAAAATTTTAGTTTATATTTTTTTATCAATATTATGTTTAATATTTTTTATTTTTTTGGATTTTTTTGAATTTTCTGACATTTTTCTTTGATTTTTAGCATTTCTTTTTGCGCCTTGCATAAAAAGGGCGTGTGCCTCAGGCGCAAATTGACCCCTGCGCCTTGCGTTTTTAAAACACTGTTCAGACCTATGCCAAATGAAGCATACCGGCAATCGGAACCTTGGCCTTTCCGGCGTAGAAAATAACAGATGTGATCTGTTCATGGGATTTGGCTATGAAGATCAGACTACTTCTGTTTTTGAGTAGGAAACCCTACCCTTTCGTTTTAGGGTGTGCCCGTCTCTATATGAAGAAAATGATGTGGGAAGAGTGGGAATATCAGGAAGGGGATAAAGAAGGAGGAGGAAGTGGAACAAGACGGTCCTGTTGATTTTGATTTCCTTTCATTAACATTTTGTTTTCCGTAATTCCTTTTTTTTTAGAGAAGGATGGAGTGCCACACAACCCCAATGGATCCATGAGAATCTGGTGGATTTCCAAGTTCCATGGAGGTTCAATTTCCCATTCAAGCAACCCGGAACTTTGAGTCTTCTGTAATTCAAATCAACTGTTGTGAGCAATATTTCCTACCTGTCTCCGTAAACACACAATCTCAAAGTGCCTTCCCCTGTCCAGCAGTATTTTGGTAAGAGATTTTTAGCCATTTTCCTGCTCCCACCACCAACCAGTCCATCTTCACAATTCCAGTTGGTCTTATTAAATTTCCTAAGCACCCAACCAAAACAACCATCAAACAAATGTCTGAAGAACAACGAAACTCACTTTAAATATTCAATTAAACAGTGCATAAACCCTAAGACGTTATTCTTCTTCTTTGTGGTAACTGTTTCATCAGAAGTATAACAGAAGGAAATAGGAAACAACTGAATTAATGGCAGAGACCATAGTCTGATGATGCAGAAGAAAGGGATGCTGCATGCCAGCTATGGTGGCTGGAGAAATTTTTTTAGCAGTTGGGTTTTATTTTGAAAATTTGAGAAACAGTGGAGGGCAATTTTGACATTTTATTTTCTTCGTTACGATTTAACAATGGTGACAATTATCAGAAATAGTAGGGGTACTTTAAGACAATACTGAAACGGTAAGGGTATAGTTAGTCAATTTCCTAAACCTTAGGGGTAGTTTAAGAAATTTGCCCATTTTATTATTGTATAACATATATTATATATTATTAATATGTAATATTATCGGGCTTTGCTTGGGCATTGGGCTCGGACTGGGCTTATTTGAGAAAGCCCAATCCTGAGCCCATGGGCTTAAAACCTTGTCAGAGCCCGATCTAGAACAGGCCGGGCCGGGCTACCCAGCCCATGAACATGTCTAATTTCAAACATCCTAGCAACTCAATTGGTTGGAGATGGTGTTGTGATATTAAACAGAAAGATTGTAGCATTGCGCATTCAATTCCTTCAATAAACTAAACTGTTTGAGCTCTAAATTTCATAGGTGCAACCTATGATCTGTTGAATTTCCTATTCAACATAAAATCTGAGGTTAATATCAAGCATGACAACAAGCTAGATGAGGTGCAGTGAGGTTCAGGTGATCACTGAAATGAGCCTTCCCTGTGAGCCTAATGCCTAAGCACACCTGAGGCATGCCTTTTAAATCACCAAGGCTGATAGGAGTAGATTCTATTGGGCCTTCCCACTGGGATGCTGATTTTATTGAGTTAGCACTCAGAAGTGCATGGCCCTTCACATAGGAGCTCAAATTGCAGACCAGTTTTATCTCTCTCCTTTAGTTATCGAAGGGGATTCAGTTAATGTGATATGGTAGTGCAAAAGTGTGGGGTGGGGCCCTTGTTTCATGCTCACTACCTCAAGGAAATCAAGGAGATTTGGCCAGTATAACCATTCAGATTAGTTGTATACTGAAGACTTAAAATCAAACTGCAGGACTTGGTAAATGTAGGATAGACAGGGCTTTCTTCTAGAGTGCTTGATCCTTTTCAGTTTTCACACTTAAAACACATGGTTTTTCTACTGTCAATATAGTGCCCTTTTCTCAAAGAAGGAAAAAAGGAATCAAGGAAAGGTCATTGAGTTTGTGAAACTGGTTAGAAAGTTCAAGGAATTACCAAATAACTAAGCTTTAAATATTTGGTAATTAAAGTTTCACAGCAAGACTCCATGAACTTCTGTTCAATCAATAATTTATGAACATTTTCTTCCAAACAATCTAATAAAAAAGGTTTTTCCCGAAATAAATGCTCTATGGTTCTCTATTGTTGTTGTCCCTTTCTTTTATTGAAATCTGTTACCTTTTTCAGAAAAAAATAATAATAACCACAACCCCAATGTTGAGTCTTCTCCTTTCTTTTTTCTGTAATAAATTACAGGTTACAATGTACTCGCCTGGAAACTAGCCTGCAATATATTTGATTCCTACTAATTCCTTGCCTGGCTAGAGCATCTGCCAAGCAGTTTGTTCACCTGGAAGATCTTTTGATCCAGAAAAAGAAAGATCTTCTAACTTTGGAGATTTTTTGGTAAAATCTTTTCTTATTCCTCTATATTCTCTCTGATATTAGTGCATCTTAGGAGTCAGGTTCTCAAAGTCTGCTGGTTTTGGAGGTCTATCTATATTTTTTCATATCTTTGCCCTTATGGGCTTGCTGTCTACGTTTAAGTCTGTAGGCTTTATACCGTGTGCTTCTTTGTCACAGTCACTCATGCAAGATATATTAGATTTCAGGTTGCCTTTGTGGAGTCCAAACCTTGAGTTGTACTTATTAAGTGTTTGGAATCGTTTTTCCTCTACTCTCTTTTCCATGACTAAAGAGTTTTGATTGTTAAAATAAGTATTCCTTTTTATGCAAATCAAATAGGAGTGGAACATCTTCTAATTGAAGGAGATTCTAAGGTGGTTGTGAGCTGGTTAACAGACCTGAGCTTGGTAAATTTGGTGCTACAAGGATTTCCTAAAGAAGGCAAGCTGGCTAACAAGCAACATGAATGTTAGTTCACGTTGGGTGAGAAGGTCAGCAAATGCTATGGCTGATGGTCGTGCTATACAGGGGGTCTTGAGGGAACATCTGTACTGGGCAACCTTGTAATGTTTTGATTATAGTGTACTGTGGTTCCTTACACTTATACTTTCAAGAGAGGTCGCACCTCGTGCCTCTCTTTGGGGTGCTGTAACTTTTCTTACATATTGGTAATGAAATAACTTTTCAATTATAAAAGAAAAAGCCTATGTTGTACCCTATAAAAGATAAATGGTTTAGTGGATTTTAGTTATTGGAATATTTTTTCCTTTTATAGGTTTGGCCAATTGTTCCAAATATTTCAGATTGTATAAGCATTTCAGGACCCAATGATTGAAATTGAGAGTCATTCTCCTTTATAAGTTAACTTTTTAATGAGGACTCTGTAAGCCCTTTAAATTTGATTTTTGCAAAACAAACTGCATTGCTTTTTATTTTTATTTTTTAAATTTTAACCTCTAAAATAGTTTGAAACATAACAAGAGAACCAAAAATACTCTTCAGCTGCTCAACTATTGCTAAATTTAGATGACATCCCATGCTCTTACTTTGTTTTATTAGCAAGTTGTTCTTGATTATTTCTTCAATTTCTTTCAGTTATTGTCTTGCAAAACTGTCTGTGGACTACAATAGAATTATTTATACCTTATATTAAGTGCTCCCTCCAAATTCTCACTTCTTTGTATAGGGTAAGTAATACTTTGTAATGGCGGGGAGAAATCGCATGCCTCGCAATGCTTTCAGTGATGGTCGACGTGGTTATCCCCCTGAAGGCCCATATGTTCGGGGCCCTGTTGCTCGGCCACCTCATCCCTCTCTGTTGGAGGAAGAACTTGAAATTCAGCATGTTGAAATCCGGAGGCTTTTGGATGATAATCGGAGGCTAGTCGAAGATCGCATTGCTTTGCAGCAGGAGCTAGGTGCTGCCAAGGAAGAGCTGCATCGTATGAATATTGTTATTGCAGATATCCATGCAGAGAAAGAAGCACACACTAGGGAGCTTATTGAGAAGGGATTAAAGATGGAAGCTGATCTACGAGCAACTGAACCCTTGAGGAAAGAGGCTCTGCAGATGCGTACAGAAGTTCAGAAACTGGATAACTTAAGGCAGGATCTCACTGGGCAAGTTCAGAATCTCACAGAAGAATTAGCAAAGGCAAAAGCTGATAATCAGCAGATGCCAATTTTAAGGCAAGAGATTGATGCCCTACACCAGGAACTAATTCGCTTTAGGTAATTCTCAAATTTTCTTTTGGAAACCCAGTTTTATCAATGTAGTGAAGTGATAGTTTGTTGTATTGGCCCTTCTAGTTGATGCAACGACTAGTTGGCACCTTGGAATTGCTTACAACCATGCAATAAAAGGATGATATGGAACATTTGGTTCAGTCTTTGTTTTGTAAACATAAAAAAGGCTGGATAGATTAGAATGGTGAATTACAGCCTGTTGTGTTTTGAATGAAAAGTGCAATCTTGATTATTCAATGTGCTCTTTATTCGTGGCAACACGTACTAGCAGACCTCTGATTGGAAATAAAAGCTTAAGAGCTCCTCCAACACCTTCCTTTTATTTTATACTTCTTTTTTCCATTTCATATACTGCCAGTCAATCTTGTTCCAACACATAAATTTAAAGCAGTGGCATGAATATAACAAAATGCAAACATATTCTATATCATTTCAAATAATTAGAGATAGTAACAAACAAACAGAACTTTGAAATATTGACTATTTGACTGGTCATTAATTTAATAGCCATCCTAGTTGATGCTTAGTTGTCCTAGGAGACCACATCTTGAGTATCCACCAAATAGCTAGTGATGCAGTCAGTCTGGTTCTCAATCAGTTGATGTTTTGATTATACTGGCGAAATCTTTATATTATGATCATTTCGTGTCATCTTCTTATGGAGAGATTAAAAGGCTAAAAGAATTCTTTTTGCAGAAATGCTTTTGAGTATGAGAAGAAGGCAAACATTGAGTTGATGGAACAGAGGCAGGCAATGGAGAAGAACCTGGTTTCCATGGCACGTGAAGTTGAAAAGCTACGTGTTGACCTTGCAAGTGCTGATGGTAGACTGCTGGGTGCTGGTATGTTCTATCCCATGCTATATCTATGTGTTTTGAATAAGATTCTATCCTTGGATTTGTCAGATGTTACTTCATCACTTGAATCCCTTATTTTATCTGTTTGGTGGATATTACGGTACCAACCTTTAGCATTCAAGTTGGTAGTTCAACAGATAAGTTTTGCTTTTATATCAATAAAAAGGTTTTTTAGGTGAAAATGCTTATTATTAGATATTGTGTGAAACTTTTTAATCTTACTATGTATGCATGGTTGTATAAGCAATTACATTTGCTTGATATTATGCGATTTTTTCTTTGGTACTCAGTTTAATATGATGGAGTTTGGTTACAAGGAAACTTGTTATGCTACCTAGATGCCTTTTATTTTCTGCTTCCATTTTCTTGCACTTTATACTTCATCAATTAGTATATTTATAAAGGAAATGTCTAATGCATTGCTATAAAAAGTGGAAATGCCTACTAAGCATTGTCTTTTGCATTTCCTGGTCATTTTTTTTTCCTTTCATTTCATGCTATGGCAACTATATGATTGTGTATTGATTCCTTTTACATTTGGATTTCACTTTCATGTCTTGCTTCTAATATGTTTCTATTGGTTGCCTGGTGGCTGAAGGTGGAGCTTATGGCATCAAATATGGGAGCTCCACTGGGGGTTTCTCTGCATCTTATGGTGATGGGCTTCATTTGGTATGAATGCTAAATTGAAATTTGATATCTACATTCAGAAAAAAAGTTCCTCCCTTTGTGAACCTCAAATTTCAACTTTGAACTAATCAACGTATTTTTAGCTTATCATATTCGTTATGCTGCTTTTCAGGGTGGTGCTGACAAGCGTCCTCTATATGGAGCGGGTTCTGGTTCATGGGCTGGACTTGAGAAGTCCCACCTTGGACGCCACTGAGATCCATGAGATTTGGCCTTAGAAACGAAAAAATGCGCATTTTGTGTCCTTAATCATTATTCTCCGATATCCCAAGGCTAGAGTTGCTATATTTCGTTGACAGGGCATCAGTAATTTTAATATGGATGTTGTTAGTGATTTTTCTTTTCTTTTCTTTTGAATTTATATAATTCAGGTTACAACATTTTACTTGGTGATTATCATAGTTCCCATGTTCTGTCAAAGGACTACTTTTGTTTGGAACATTCCATTTGGGTTTATCTTGCTATTTATCTTTCATATGTATGATCAAGTAGATACTGCATATTTTCTTCTTTTTATACAATCTGGATGTTTTGATCTTGTTTCTATGCAATCTCACATTCATGTTTAATACCATATGCTATTGTATGCTGGATAGGTTTTATCTCTAGAAGATGACACTGAAATCATGGGGTTTAATGACGATTTATAATTAGTTTTAGGTCATCTGCTTGCTGGAGAGAGGCGTTAACCATACTTTGTGAGTTCGAAAGTATGGAAAAATCAGTGGTATGCGTATTATATATGGATGTATGTTATATATGCGTCATGTTCATGCTAAGAGCTTCATAGGAGGTACACTATCAGCTTTTTACTGCCTTATGAGATACTCTTTTAGTTGGCCGGATAGGGAGACTTGGTGCACATCTTCAGTGCAAAATGCGTTCTTGAGCTTTTGTTATTTATAGAAATTCCTAAGTCCTAACACTTATTGGATATGGCCTCCTATGGTCTCATGATTTGGATCATATTAATGGCACTTCAGTGGCATCTTAATCATGATGTTCTATGGGTTCTGCTGGCCTTTCAGTCAAGGGTCAATGAGGTGCTTCTTATATATTGGAGCTGCAGACAGAATGGAATTCCTTGATTTCTGGCATTTATTGACGTGATATTTGGTATTATTTCTCTTGAATGGATCTAAAAGAATAGACAGTGCAACTCATGATGGGATTTTCAAAGTGGCTCTATGAATTGGATATGGAGAACAGATTGAGAATAAATGGCTGGTTGTCTGTGTGTTTTCTGTTTCTGTTTTTATGACTGACAATCAGTTGTAGGCCATAATTTGCTTTGTACCTTTTTTAATCCAAGGAGGAGATTGTTTATGGTTCTGAGTTCTATGAGGCATTTGATTGTATTTAACCTGGACGGAAGTAAAAGCAATGATGTATGCCTATTTATAGTTGCTCCTCTCATATTGCTTCTGATTTACAGCTGTAAAACAGTGCCAACAATGCCACAGAGATTTGACAAAGATATGGCATGGATCAAGAAATCTTTTGACTTTGGCTAAACATTGCCTTGTATCTTATGCTACTTTTCTAAAAAAAACTTTGAGCTTGCATTTTGAGGCCATATTATTACTACAGGAAGACAAAAAGTTCTTTCCCTAGGTCGGGCTGTCACCCATTGAGATCAGTTGCATTTTGTTGGCTTGGAGCACATTGGAAAAATATATGATTTAGTTTTAGAGGTCTTTGTGAAGATTTATCCTTTTAGGGTTTTCATAGTTCTTCTGCCACATGCATACTTGGAGCTTTGAGAAGGGATAGTGGCATAAGTTGGAGAAATTTATATGGAAGAATCTTCCCTTTTGCAAAATGTTAATAATATGCCGTATTGTTCAGGTATTGTGTTTCATTAAGGTTTCTAATTGCTCATTTGTTGTAGTTTTCTATACCATCCAGTGGTCGAGATTATCTGGCGAGCTAGATAATAATCAAGTTGCTCCTGTATGAGCTGAAGGGATCCTCAAATATCTAAAAAGGTGGGCATGCTTTGTGGGTTAACTACCTCCTATCTCAACTTTGTAGTCAAGTATTCTGTTACTGCTCTGTATAATGTAACTTTATTATATATTTCATTTTGATTTTAGATTTTGTATGTGGTATTCTTTTTATCATCCTATGATATCCTTTATATGCATGCGTATAATTGAGAATATCGGGAGAGCATCTTCAATTGAAAATGTCATTGACAACTCACATACAACTGGATTATGTGATGGTTCTTTCACTGCAGTCTAAGACTATGCACTTTTCTTTTCTAAGAAGTTTGTCAAGGATTTATAAATGTGTATGTAGGTTTTTATGAATATTAGTGCCGAGTTTAGTCTTTTAGCTTGCCTTGGCCAGGCTTGTGGTTGTGGCTAGTAATAATTTGTATGCATTATAAGCCCATGAAGTTGGACAGTGTTGCACAAATATATCTTGGTGTGTTGGTTTGGAGAATTCTTAAATGGATTAGCTGGAGCAGTGATTCAACACATTCATGTTTCTCAATGCTCATGACTCATGAGATGCGTCAGAGGATCACAATATTACAACCTAACTCTTGAGAAGTGATTCGATTTATAATACACAGAAGTTACCAAAATAGCATCTGCAAGACACCTTCTTTCATGTATAACTGGGCTTTGGTTAGATGACTCAATAACAACTAGTTCATGCCAAAATAGAATGGACAGACCATTTTCTCATGCCCCTTGTCTTTTAGTATCCTGTGGAGTAATCGAGTGGAATATGGTCCATGTTGCGGTATGCTGGACTACTTGGAAGAAAAGCATTTGATAGATTTTTTTACAGAGTAGAATGATCTTTTCTTGCTTTTGTACATTTGACTGAAGTTTCTTAGTTTATTGGTTTTTGAAGTTTGGCCTTGAATGATTTCAAAACCATGGCAAGAATGGATGTTATTTTCAATTGGTTGACTGCTTTGACAGTAGATGTGGTCATTGGAAGCTTCTTGGGGGACTTGGGGGGTCCTCTTTTTGATTGCTTGTCAAGAAAAAAAATGTTGGCAGCTAAAGATATCACGTCTCAATGATAATTTGCAATTTGTGGAATTGCTATTATGGAACACCATACCCATTTTTGAGATTTTAGCTGATGCTGGATTTCTTTTCTCCTAGAAGACAGCAGTAACTAGTGTGGGTAGCTCTGGAAATGGGGGAATCATAAATTTGTTGTTAGAATTGAATCTTACTGCTATTGCTCTGAGAAGGGAGGGGGACCTGAAGAAAATAAAATGAATACTTTTATAAGGAGCTCTCGTTGGATGATTTACTGTTTGAGAGTGGGTGTAGTATTTATTTTCTTGATAGATGCAGGTCAGTTCTTGTCTAAGATTTTTCAGAGTTCGTTCCGTATTTATTTTCTTGATTTACTTGTTTAAGTCTGGTTGTGTGTAGTTGTTCTTTTGAGTAGTGAGTGGGGGACAGGGACTTGTTCTCTTTCTCGGGTGGTTCTTCTTATTTTTATTTTAATAGATTTTCGTTTACTATAAACAATTGATAACCTCCTCAGTTATTCAGGCCAAGCTGGTGAAGCAATATCATGATGTGTTTGCTCTCCTTCAAGGTTTAAGACTAACATTCTCCTCAGGATGGAGGAACTGATTGTGGAAGTGGACTGTCAAGTGGTTATTGGGCAGGTGTCCTCAAGTGCAGGTGGTCCTTGGTCCACCAGTCTTGATTATGGAAGGAAAGGTATTGTGAGAAAGTCTGTACTGATTGGTCAGGTGGATTCCAAGGCCTGCAAACAGCTTAGCAAATGAGCAAAAGCAGGAGTAACAAGGATTGGCCTGGTTTGGAGGAGGGCTTATTTGTAGAACATACGAATTCTGTATTTCAGTCATACCACTCTTGTATTTGCTCCTTTCATTCAAAACATTTTGTGATGTTGGTTTTTTTATTAACAGTTCTGATTACTATTGCTAATAGATAGAAAATACTTGGTCCTTATTTTTCATTCACATTGTAAATAATTTACTTCATAGTTCTACTTATGGAACCAATCGAGATTAAATGATGAGAGGATTTTGAAAATGTTGGTACCGGAAAACAATGGCTGTTCAAGGGGATAGTCTACAGTTAAGTTGATGATCCCTTTTGCTTCGTGTATTTTTTCCACTCATTGGTTGAGAGCAGCCACCATTTGATATCATAAGTTGGAGATTGCTGTTCTTGCTGCTTATTTATATTTACTTGAGCTGACTAATTTTGCTCAATCTACTTTTTGTGTCAATGAAAAAGAAAGTCTGAAAGGGTGAATCAGATGTTATATTATATGGTGCAACAACACAGTATATACTGCCAACAGCTCAAAATATTAATGTGGCACTATGAACTGATGAAGGGCTGACCATAAAACTATATTGCTACTTCAGCCTAGTCATACATGATTTCTTGATTGCTTGTTGCTTGATAGTCTGAGTGAATCTTAATTGTTGAACAGTTTTTTACACTTGAATTGGCAGGTTTGCTTAAACCCAAGATCAAAGTATGGGTCATTTGTCATGTACTTTGGAAGTGAAGATAGGTGACCATTTGTAGTAGGGTTTGAAAAATGTTTGTTTTATCCTTCTTTACTTGTATGCTTGCAATTGAAAATTGGAGGACAATTTTTTTCTGCCTGGCACCACACCAATAATGGATACTTAAGTTGAGCATGCTCCTCTTGGGAGATCATTGTTGACGACCTTGTAACAGGAGAAAGAGCATCCAATGAGCAAAATGAATCCTATGAAGGGTGGTAATGGTGATGGAACTGTCAGATGCCCCCATTTGGTTATGGTCCATTAGATTTTAGTGGGTTCTAGCTTAAAGGAGGGAGAAATAAAACAAATTGAGCTTAAGGATTGAGTGATGCACTTTGTAATTTACATTAACACAAGAAATGGGCCACATGCTGGTGGAGACTTATTTTTCTGGTGTATCTTGGAAAGAACTATTGGATTTATGGTTGTGGGTAAGAAAGTGGTCCAGTGTGCACAAGTTTTAGAAATTGATTATT
This sequence comes from Nelumbo lutea, assembly GCF_056320005.1. Taxonomy (NCBI): domain Eukaryota; kingdom Viridiplantae; phylum Streptophyta; class Magnoliopsida; order Proteales; family Nelumbonaceae; genus Nelumbo; species Nelumbo lutea. The sequence goes on from NC_142689.1 coordinate 4,936,717, forward strand.
ATATGGCGTTTCATTTGATGTCTTGAACAGGCATGAGGGGTTTTCGGCTGGCAGTATGCTCTATTTACCGAACCACTTGTTTTGATTATTCATCCAGACAATAGTTATAACATCTGGTGGAGGGAGGAGCCTGAAAGAAAATCCCTTTATGGTCTTGCTTGAGGCTTCTTGGAATCAGCTGAATCAAGATGTGTTTGGGGTAGAAAAGTTCCCCCTCATATAGAATCCTTCATGTGGTTGGTGTTCCATGATAAAATTCTAACTATTATTTGCTTGGATAATAGGGGTATGCAGATTCAAAGTTGTTCAATTTGTAGATCTTCTGAGGAATTGTTTTATCAGTTCTTTCTTTTAGGTTGACTGTTCGAGAGAAACGTAATAAAAGATATTTTGCACATGAGCATGGGCCTTTTGTGCTTCTTTGCTTTGAATGTTTGTTGTTGCTTGATTATTATATGGCATTTTATTTGATGTCTTGAACAGGCATGAGGGTTTTTCGGCTGGCAGTATGCTCTATTTACCGAACCACTTGTTTTGATTATTCATCCAGACAATAGTTATAACATCTGGTGGAGGGAGGAGCCTGAAAGAAAATCCCTTTATGGTCTTGCTTGAGGCTTCTTGGAATCAGCTGAATCAAGATGTGTTTGGGGTAGAAAAGTTCCCCCTCATATAGAATCCTTCATGTGGTTGGTGTTCCATGATAAAATTCTAACTATTGTTTGCTTGGATAATAGGGGTATGCAGATTCAAAGTTGTTCAATTTGTAGATCTTCTGAGGAATTGTTTTATCAGTTCTTTCTTTTAGGTTGACTGTTCGAGAGAAACGTAATAAAAGATATTTTGCACATGAGCATGGGCCTTTTGTGCTTCTTTGCTTTGAATGTTTGTTGTTGCTTGATTATTATATGGCATTTTATTTGATGTCTTGAACAGGCATGAGGGGTTTTCGGCTGGCAGTATGCTCTATTTACCGAACCACTTGTTTTGATTATTCATCCAGACAATAGTTATAACATCTGGTGGAGGGAGGAGCCTGAAAGAAAACCCCTTTATGGTCTTGCTTGAGGCTTCTTGGAATCAGCTGAATCAAGATGTGTTTGGGGTAGAAAAGTTCCCCCTCATATAGAATCCTTCATGTGGTTGGTGTTCCATGATAAAATTCTAACTATTGTTTGCTTGGATAATAGGGGTATGCAGATTCAAAGTTGTTCAATTTGTAGATCTTCTGAGGAATTGTTTTATCAGTTCTTTCTTTTAGGTTGACTGTTCGAGAGAAACGTAATAAAAGATATTTTGCACATGCGCATGGGCCTTTTGTGCTTCTTTGCTTTGAATGTTTGTTGTTGCTTGATGGGCTGGGCTCTTGTTCTTAATGAGTTAAGGCATCTGAGATATAAAGATTTAATCTATAGGTGGTATTACATAGTACGTTCTAGGTGTAGAGGGTGTTAGACTGTAAAGTACTGGACTGAGGGCTATTTGCATATCTTGTTTCACATACTTTCTTTCAATAAAAATTTTCAACTGCTTATCCCAAAATTGTTTTGTACATGTCATGTAAGCATAGAGAAGGGGAGATTTGGTGGAAATTATATATTGCTAATGGATACTAATTTGGTGAGAGTTTTTCTTGTATATCCTTTTACTCTGCCTTCTATTAATGACATTTTTTGCCATTAGTGAAGTTCGAAATCATTACTATTTATCATAAAGAGTGTTTCTTTGTCATACATATCTAGTGTCTTAAACATGGTCTCTGCCTCTGGAGTTTTTAATGTTTCCAGTTCTGATGTTTTCTTCTCTGTTCATGTTCTGCAGTCAAGTGTTGCTTCCCTTGTTTATCAAAGATGATGGAAAAGTTGCTAGGTATGCCTTTTTATTCTGCATTGGTAAAGGTAGAAGTATAAATTAGTTCAATATGAGACATATTAATGATATCATTTATTCTTACCTAGTTTTCATGCATGAGGCATATCAATGATTTGTGAAACTGTAAAATATCCTTGTGTGGTCTATCTTTTTTGAAATGTAAAAGGAAAATTATATTAAAGAAAAGAAAAAACTGATTACAACCAAATGGAAGGTGTTAAGATAACACCCCACAATCTCAGTAAAAATCATCCCTACCACTCTAGAAAAAATTACAGTAAAAGAAACTAAAATGAAGCCAATCTTGCACGGTGACAGCAGCTACTACATTGCACTAACGGAACTCAAATTAATCTTCCACCTCTCCAATCTCTTCCAGACCTCCTCTCTCATCCCATATTTTTCCCCCTAATGCTTCAGAAGCTTTCCTCGTACTTTCTTCCATCCTCTTCTCAAAGGATTCGAGGGCTCTCCTAGGTTATTGTCAAGTTATGACTGATGTGACTTCTTTGATATTGGAGAGGGCTATGCTGCACCCAGAAATCGAAGTTTTGGTTATGCTTCACAGAGGACGAGCCTATAGGATGTTTTGGTTGGTATGTAATTGATGTTGATTTTTGCTTGTTTTCCTTCTCCAGGCTGGTACCTTATCACCTAACCTTTATTCTTTTTTATATTTAGCAAGATTTTATTTTATTATAGGAAAGGGACAGGCTGTCCAACATGTTGTGTCAAGCATAGCAGCTCTTTTCACATAGTGGCAAATTATCAAGTGTCCAGCACAGTTAAAACCTTTATTTCATTAAGTTTCATGAGCTCCTTCACAACTTGACCAGTATTGTCCTATGTTTCCTGTCTCAAATCAACTAAGTCTTATCCAAATATATTGTGTCTGCTCTATATTTCCTTACCCAGTCTCCTTGATTCCATTGCTCAGACAAAGCACTGGCTTAACATAATAAATCCATCCACAGTTCAATTATAAATTAGAGCTAAGCTTAACTCGACCACACATAATAGAGCCAAGCGCAACTCTCTCTGTATGCACCATAAAGCATAAACTTCACAAGACCTCATCAGAAGTAGTGTGATGCTGTGGCCTATCACAATTGTAGGATCTTGGTTTTTTTCATTCTCTACTATTAATCCTGTGAAATTATGGATTCTGTTTAGCAATTGACTTAACATTTATCCTTCTGGTTTTAAAATCAACTTCCCTGTGTAGAAAGGGTCTCGATTTGCTCACTACATTTTGCCAGATCCATTGCTGGTTACCAAATACAAATCTTCCTTCTATTTCCAGTTTTTGTACTACCATCCCATGTTTGACTTGTAGTGGTTAGCATTAATCTCTCATTAACCATTTTTTTAAAGGTTAAATAATTTTTGTGACTCCCATTTCTACATACACCTTTGTCTCCATCTAAAGTTATGAAGCTTGCATTGCCGTCACGGTTGGCTGAACTCATGTCATCTCCATTCGAGCAGTGTGATTCTTCTCAATGTTTTCCCCTAAAATTCAGCTTTGGAATTCAATAGGTGTGTGGAGGTTTTTGGTTAAAAGGAGCTACCAATATGTTGGTTGGGCTGCTCCTCAATCTAATGTTGTTGACGGTCTTTACAGCAAACGGATCACCTTATGAAAGTAAATGTAAATCCCACACCATAAAATGGCTCAGGTTACATAAGAACTTTTAGGGTCATTTAACAAAAAAAAACCTATAGTTTGATGGATTTACCAAAATCTACCCTATAGTTTGTGTTTTACTAAAACACACCTATAATTTGCAACCAATTTACTTAATTGACCCAAGGATCAAAATTTTGATGCGATATGTCCCGTATCGGGCATATCGTATTGCATCTTTTGGATTCCGAAACACCTGTACCCTCATTTTTAATAATAATAGTAATAATATATATAAACCAATTTTTGAAAAAAAACAAAAAATATAAAAGCACATGGTTTTTAGCAACGATACACCTCTGTCAATACGACGCAGAGGTGTATCGATACTTTGAACCTTGAATTGACCTTCTATTAGATGGAAGTGAAAAAATACACTTTTGACCCTGATGCCAATTTGAACAAATTTAATCTAAAGAAAAAAAAATGTTGTTCCTTCTCCTAGTAAAACATTGGCAACCATGTTTATGCCCTTCACATTTTCAACTCGATTTAGGAGTTCACAAGACCATTTCCAGACGACAATAGAAGTGATTCTTAGTTGAAGGTCAATTAAATAAATCAGTTGCAAACTATAGGATGTGTTTTAGTAAAAGGCAAGCTATAAGGTCAGCTTTTGTAAAGCCATGAAACTATAGTGAGTGTTTTAGTAAATTACCCTAGATTTTTAGTCCACACTCCCACTACCAAATGTTTCCGTTCTGTTATACTCAGCCACTTGATTAATAGCATTTTCCCCGAACTCAATTATATATTCTCTTTTTTTTCCAGAATGTTTGTATTGAAAAACATATAGTTTGACCATCTTTATCTGGTTTTTGGCAGGTCACTGGGGACGGGGACCGTCGGCGTCATGGCATATTGGCATGGCACTCGCACTCTTGAATGAAGGTCAACATTTTGGTCAGGCCATTTGATTATGGGGCAAAGGATTCATTCAGCCCAGTTGGGGCTTGGGGGTTGAGACCCCAGCCAGTTTCCTAATCCTGCTATTTCAGGGTTCAGGGGTTGGAACCCAAAGTCTCTCCACCCCCGCCACGGCAGAGATGCTTCTTTTTATTTGGATGCTCTATAGTCTCTAAAGCCATTATGCTCCCTCTATAGTCTCTAAAGACACGACCAATTACCTACAGTCGCAAGCATCAGAACCAATTTCCTAATCGTGTGCAAATCTACTTGCAACTGTAGGTAATTGAAATCTGATGTTTGAGTTTCTTTTTTGCATGCATGAATATCTGACGCTTGACTTTTTAACTTTCAATTCTTTGCGCAGAAAAGGGTCAGGGGTCCAGTCCAGTTGCGATGTTACCAATTTGCCTTCTGCTGCGACATTGAAAATTCAATTGCCTAGCGGAATTTACAATTTTTAACGTCTATTAAAAGATTTAAACACTGCTGATTCCATAAGAGTTGGGCCTTCCACCGTTCCCTGACGGTTGGATAACAATCAACAACTTCAAATGAAACAAAGTTCAACAACTCCTTTTAAGGAGGAAATGTCTTCCAAGTTCCAACGATGAATGATAAATCCATGTATATGTTTGAGAGGTTCTTAAACTTCATACAAGTTCAAACTTGACATTATAACGACGTATGTAAGGTTTTACGATGAACATGTTTGAAAGATTCTTAAACAGTCATCAAATCTTCCGACGGTGTATCCAGTGGAATGTTTCTTTGAAATGTGAACCAAATCTGTTGCGTTCAAAATGTCAGTTGAGATCTGTGTTTAGCGATTTGCTAATAAGTTAAAAGTGACTAGTGCAGATGAGCTGCAATTCTGGGCAACCTGTGCGATTCCTTCCTATTTAGTCTGTGCCGTTGGAATTCAAGGCATTGAAAAAACATAGGGTCTCTGGTTAGAAAGCCAAAATAGATGATATCTCGTGTTTCGAAGTATGAATATGGTGTCTGAAATCGGCTAAAAATTGCATTTCATCTTTGTGAGTTGTCTTGTTGGATCTGGGGCTACAGAGACCACAGAAAAACTGGGTCGTGGTAACTTCGCCATCCAAATTCACAGAATCAAGTACTCTCTGTCCTCAAACTGCGAAATTGCCAAAATCCAAAATCAGCATGATTAGATGGCTCTTACTTGTGTCTACATGTTTTGGAACTGGTTTTGGTGATGATGCTTTACCTCAATCCACAAAACAACACCATAGTCCATAAGGCATAAAAATTGTGGCGTTGTTTGTATTAAAAGTTTAAAACATGCCTGCAGTGACGATGCTGACAAGGCATTTACAGCATGTTTTCTTAATTTCCTAATGAAGAAACACCTTGAAGCCCAAGCAGCTTTTTAGTCATTTATTTGCATAGGGGGCATGCAATCACAATCTCTAGACCTCACAAGGTAAATTTTTAATGAAAACACAACCCTTGTATTTCATTAAGGGTCTGTTGCTTTTTTGGATTTTGAGAGGGGAAAATTGGCCAATGAGATTTTGATTTATTAAAATACTCAACTTTTTTCTTCAGATTTATGTGGGACGGAAGTTTTGTTTTGATATCCATCTCCCAGGTGAGTGACTTTCCCATGGGGAAAACTGCCACCCCTTGGATGGAACAAATTCTCCCCTTTTAATAATAAATTTTTATGTCTAAATTATCTGGGAAATAAAATAATATGAATAGATGCATTTACCCAAATAAGTATCTTGCAGGAAACATTTATTTGGACAAGTACATTTACTTGGATAAGTGACTTTCTGAAAAAGTGAATCAAGGGCCTGAGAAAATAATGAATTTTCTATGGTTAGCTATAACAGTCTTACTCTGTTTCAAAGATAGACTTTTTTCCTCCTTAATAAAGGGTGTTGTTCTAGAATGAACACTCAATGGCTAGCGCTGCCTAAGAAGGAAGTTGCGATTTAGAAGTGAAAACGTGAGCAGTTTGGTAATAAGCTTAATAAAACGTATGTGGTTTCAAAAAGGCTTTTAGGGGCTATGAAGTAGGTTGAGGTGAAGTCACAAGACAAATTGCAAAACATAAATAATTAATAGAAAGCAACAAGTGTATGAATGGAATGGTGTTAGACCCAGTCAATTAACCTGGGCTCATTAAGTCATTGCTGTCAGCTACCAAACAAATGGGCTTGACTGCTTCAGTTTAAGGCTTTCAATCCGAATATTTTTACCTATTAGCCTGCGCCACCCATTGTCATCCACCTAGCAACCTAATTAGATTTATCATTTATCATTGTGTAAATTTTTTAAACTACCCTTGTGGTTTAGTTAATTGACTAAATGTACTTTTATTATTTGAAATTTGACTAATGCTATCCTTAATGTTTCTGACAATTGACTAATACTTCCCTTACCATTAATGTTCCATTATAAATTATTCAAATGTGCATTATGTGACTGTTATAACTTCCAAAAATACCCAACTTACCCTTATTATAACTTCCAACACCGGCATCGACACTGGCATTTTCAAGGCGTACTCTTCATCATAGGACTATGAAGGGATATTAACCTTTAAAAGCTCTACCCTCTTCTCTGTCACTATGAAACCCTGACCTTTCAAAGCCTTCCACATTTGAGGAACTGATGGAATAATGTCCAGTAGAGTGGTAGAACGGAGGAAGCGAAAGAGGAGGGAAGAGAGATATCGCGTGAAAGAGAAGTGGCCACGAGCTTCGATTGCAAAGAGCTCTGATCGAACCATCGCCACCCATTTGTGCTCTATGGAATATCACACATCTTACTCCTGTCCTCCCCCCTTGGAATTTTCTCCCAATGAGGCGAGGATTCCATGCTAGAAGAGAAACCCGATTCTTCTTTGTTGACCTTTGAAGAAACCTTCCCAACTTTATTTGAACGCGACACCGACAGTAGACATTGCAGCCGGTGGCACTAAGTGGGTTTGTGAGAGTTGCATTCAAGGCCAATCGCGACAATTCTTTCGGTTTGCAGTCATTCTCCTTGGTGATCCTCCATTATCTCATCTTTTTCCCAAAAGATTTTTCGAAGATCACTATCATTGTTGCTCTCCTCCACTGCAAGTACTTCTCTTTGAATACAGAGAGGTTTGAGGGAGCAGCTCGGTAGTTGGGAAAACCCCCCAAATTTCTTTTGGTTGGTTTCGGACAATTGTAGCGAGAAAGAAGAAAACAGCAATGGAACTTGAGTGTGATTTCAATACTATGAAAACCAGAGAGAGAGGTAGAAGGCAATATCTCGATATGTACCCTCTCTCTCTCTCTCTTTTCCCTTTTTATTGTTTTATTTTGAAAATTTTAAAAATAATAAAAGGTAAAATAGTCTTTTATCTTTTATTAACGAATATCAAATATCAAGGACACTAACTATAACAAAAGTATTAATCAATTGTCAAAAACAACAAGAGTAGTTTTAGTTAATTTTCAAACAATATAAATACACTTAATCAATTGGCTAAACTATAAGATTTATCCTTTTATCATTTTATGCCGTTCACTAATTCACGCACAAGGATGACGCACTAATCCCCAATCCCCTGCCATGAGAAACAGGATAAAGAGCAAAGGATTCAAGGTGTTTGATAAATTAGAACGACTCGCCACTTTTGAACCTTGTTGCGTGACAAACCACAATAAACAAACCAACACGAGAGACTCAGAGAGAGAGAGAGAGAGAGGGGTAAAGTCAATCCATCTCAACTCACACGCTGTCCTGTTGCCATGTATCTCTCACTCTCATTTCTTAACTCATAGGCACCAATTGAAGGGTTAGGATTGATTTCTCTCCCCACCGATTTGTCAGTACTTTTCCTTGTGAATCGCATCAGTAAATTTCATCTCAACCGTCCGATTCATCCATGTCTCTAAAATTCAATATCTGACAAAAAATCGGACACTTGTCCCTGAATTGTTGTTGCTACAGAAAATGTCCGTTACTCCGTTCATTTGCAAACGAATACATCACATGTTGGGTGGTACAGTGAAATATGATAGGCAAAGTACAAGTTGCAATTTCTCTCCTTGACTCTACCATATTATTTGTTTTATAAATTAGAGGAGAATTAATTAATAAATTGTCATCCAATTCCAAAAATTCTACAAAAAGGAGAAAAAAATTGATATTGCCTGTAGTGTTCTCTCCGCTCCGGTTAATTAGAATTTTTCGGCTGGTGCTAGCTTAATGATGAAGAAGTGCGCAGATTAAGAGAATCTGCTTTCAGGAAGTGGGCGTAGGTTAAGACTGGAGAGAGAGAGAGAGGGAGCAGTTGATGCGACGGTGATCCATGTCCAGGATGAAGCATCTACTGCGCAAACTCCACATCGGAGGGAGCGTCAATGAACACCACAGGCTGGGCGGAAACCGTGCCAATAGTAGTTCGTCTCCGCCACCGTCGACATCGTCTTCCACGCCTCATTCGTCGTCCACAGGGTCCACAGTTGCAAGGAATAGAGTTGGCGATGCTACCGAGAGGACTACCGGCGCTGTTTCTGCCGCTGCGTCTGCTGAAAGTTCTGTTGATTTCAATTTCTTCGAAGAGGAGTTTCAGGTACAGCTCGCTTTGGCGATCAGTGCGTCGGATCATAGTTCGCGCGAAGACCAGGAGTCGGCTCAGATCAAGGCCGCGAAGCGGATGAGTCTGGGCTGTTCTCCTGTTGCTGCTGCTGATGAAACCCTTGTTGAGTTTCTCTCGCTCCACTATTGGGTACGTATTGCTCTCCTGCTTTGTGATTTTAGTGATTCGAAGTCAGTTTGTAGAGGAATTAGGGGTGAATTAACTGGTATATGAATTTTGGATCTCGATGATTCGCTTATTTGAGTTTCTGATTTTGCATATTGAGCTGGCTTTAGTGTGTGTTTCATGTTTTAATTGAAATTCTATCTTGATTATTTGTTTTGGCTTGTCTGAAATGTTGATTTGGGCATGATTTCCAATTCGCTATTGATGGATGTTTTGCCGTGCAAAAATGGAGAGATTCCGGGGATACTTAGCTAATTTTGCTAAGATATCTGAAAAATCTAGAGAAATTAGGAAATATTACTAACAACGCGTAATTTGTTAACGAAACTTTCGGGATTGTTTATATATATATATATATATAACGTTAACTCATTACTATGATGGAAAGGGGTTATTAGAAAGGATTTTGACACGGCATTTATGTCTTCAATTCCTATTTCCGAAGAAGGGGCTGATGACCTAAGTAGGCCTTAGGTCTATTAATCTTGTCCATAGACAGAAAATTCAGAAGATATTGCCAGTATTCACTGGTCATTTTCATTTTCGAGAAAGGGTAAGAATTCATTAATGATCATAGACGGCAAAGCTGATGAGGGAGAGGTTTCCTCAGCAGCCAATTACATAGGAAAATATTTCAATAGACAAAGAGGATTTCACGTTGAAATCATACTTCCATGAAATATTTCTCCAATAATCAGCGAAATTCCTAAAATGAAAACCCCGGAATAGATGACTTATAGAAGCGCACTTGATCAAAATCCTTTCTAAAGTGGCACACACTTTCTTTGAAGGAGAAGATTGGTCTTCAAATAGGTGTCATTCCTTTCTTTCCAAATGCACCAGCAAACCACTGATAGTATAATATTTCACAGCAACTTGCCCCTCTTAGAGAAAGCATGCAAACGCCAAGAAGAAAGAAGAGAACCAAGAAGAGAACCAATATCTGGAGTAAGTACCCAGCTCACATCAAACAACCTCAAGACATGGGACCACATGCTATAGGAGAAATTGCAGTGGACCAGAAGGTGCTGGAACATCTCCTCGTCCATCCCACATAAATAACAACAGTTGATAAGGAACATGCCTTTCCTCCTCGGTACATCAATGGTAGGGATTTTACCCATAAGAAAAATAGAACCTTTGAAGGCACTTTGAGCTTCCACATCCAAACCCAGGAAGGTTCCTCCTCCAACCTAAGCAGAAGATTTGACATTGAATTCACTGTAAACAAATCAGATTTTTTTTTTCATTGTACCACCAAATCTTTTCACCAACCAAAGGCTCTGGTTTGACTTGCTCCAGGGTGTGCAAAAATGCTGCTAAAGGATCCAGGTCCTAATCATTCACATCCCTTCTAAGCCGCGGGGTCCAGACTACTTGATTCCCAATAACCTCAAAACAATAACAGATTTGGGCCTCTTTGTCTTGGGCTAAGGCATAAATGGCTGGAAATTCAAAACAAAGAGGGCTATTACCACCGGTCCTTCCAAAACAAAATTCTTTCACCTGAGCCTGGCTTAAATGGAGCAGTTGGATTTGGCGTTAAAAACTAAAGTCTGATGAACAGCGTACATCTATTGATAACAAAAAGAGAACAATGTGCTTCTTAGGAAGTGGTTGTGTTAACTTAATAGAGAGGAGGTGACTATTTGGAGAAGGATGATACTGTTGATTAGTCAGAATGATGTATTTATTGACTGTATTTGGGATCCAAAAGTAGTGTCCTTGCATGTTATCTGGTTGATTTGGAATATATTGTGAATTTCATCATTGTTTCGTGTTTTTTTTTTATTTATTTTTATTTTTTTTATTGTAGCCTTTTATCTTTTTGTTTGTTTTGGAGGGCATTGGGGAGATAGGGGGAAGTTAGGTTTTGAGAAGATTTATGACTTGGTTTTGGCAAGGGGTCATTGCTTGGTGTAATGGGAAAATCTCAGTGTGACAAGCATGATAGTACATGTTGGAGTCTGAGAGCAGCCACTTTGTGCAAAAGTGTCAAAGGTTAAGTCTGTATCCCATCTTACCCCTCCCAATCTTTTCTCTGAAGGAAAGTTGAAGATTTTGTTAATCATCTTAAGCTTTCAGAAGATGTTCCCTTTTGAATTAATAGGGAGGATGATATGGGGTGGAAGGATGACCCTGAGGCTGTCTTTTTTGTAAGGTTCTTTCTCAGGTCCCTTATTTTCAAGAGACCTGGTGGATCATCAACAACTGAGGGAGATACTGTTCTGCTGGGGAGGGGGAGGCTTTTGTTTGCTTCATATCTTGTAATTTTCTCTTAAAAGTGTACCATCATAAAAGCCGGGTTTTCTAATTGAGAAATCCTTGCTTTATGCATTTGACTCAAGAGAATGCAATTGCAAATCAGCCATTCATCATTTGGGGGAGATGTGGATTTTTATTTTTTTTATTGAGATTGGATTTCAGAGTGTGGTTCTGTTGCTGTTTTTTAACATACTAAGGAATATATTGTTATTGATGAAAAATGGTCTTCACAACCTTGAAATGCTATTGTGTTCTATGTTGTAATGGTATTCAATTTTATTCCTGTCAATAAAGGTGACAGTAGACTTGAGGTATGCTTTGAAAGTTGAAGGGAACTTTGAAGTTATGATTGGGTGGATGAGAGAAGAAAATTCCCAAACCTAACTGATAAAATGCTTTGTTGTAATATTTATAAAAAAAGCTTTGCTGTAATGATCTACCTTACATTTCTATGATCTTTGGGGCCCAGCTTCCCCATGTTCTATTAGCTTTTCCCTTGTACAAAAAAGGAAAAAAAAAAGAATGAAAGAAGTGAGGTCTTTGGTTTCCACCATGAACATCTTGTCTAGATAGATACGAAGGTCTGCTAACTCTAGCGGATTCACTTGTTAGAGAAGAGTTATATTGGGGAACTACCTCAGTTGGTTCTCCTCGTCCAATAGCAATTTCGTAATTTTTTTGGTATTTTGGGTTTTAATATTTTTGGATTCTTTTCAAATTCATTTGCTAGATTGGTGTCTTAGGAATAGGATTTTTGTCTTTTGGAAATTTATTGTTGTTAGTAAAAATCAAAATTTCTTTTTATTGCAACCTTCAGACTTATATTTATAATAAATTTGTGATTTACTATTTTTTGTAGTTCCCAATATCTTTATAATGAATTGATTTTAATAGGACTAGTATTGAGTTATTGAAGTTACTTTAAGGGTTAAAGTCCTTACTTGATTATCCTTATGGGTTACCTATTGGGTTGCTTTTCAAAATTAGTTAGAATTTGTTTTGGGTTTCCCAGTTGAAATTAGAATCTGTAAAGGGAGATTCAAGCCCTTATTATTGGTCTATTAAGAAACCATTGTATTTTGAATTTCAGAGTTGGATTAATGGAAAGTGTTTATTTCGAAGTTGCCTCCAGGTGATAGAGATTTTACTCTTCTTTCTCTTTTCTTTTAAACTCCATTATTTCTTCTCTATTTCAGATCTTCTTCTCATAATTCAGATCCTTGGGCTATGTTTGGTTAAAATTCTGTTTCAAAGTATCATTATTTGAACAACTTTTCTTTGAAGCTAAAATTTTTAGCTCCAAAGAATCAATTCTTAGAATGAGTTTTCCAGCGATTTTCATATATCCAAACTTAAAAATAATTGTTAGAATTGGAGTTCATTAAAGTTAGTTCTCTAAAAGCATGTCAAATGCATCCTTGGTTTCTCTCTGCTTCTCACCATGTTCAATTCAGGTGTTTGTCAGAGTAGGTGCCTTATTTCATCTGCTGTATTTCTTGTATTTTATCTTTCCAATATCAATAAAGATGCTTGATTGGTTACTGATAAAAAAAGTTATCTGACTTATCATTATCTAAAACCCTTAGCTTCATCTTCTTTATCTGTTTGTTCCCTGCCTTTTTTTTTTTTTGTCATTGTTATCCCCCTTTTCTTATGAAGGGTGAAGTCATTATCAGCTTCTATTTTCAGGTAAGTAATGTGGAAATCACTTTTTTTTTTTTTTTTGCAGAACTACAATGTTCTGAATTATGATGAAAAAGTGATGGATGGATTTTATGATGTCTATGGTATCTCTTCAAATTCAAACTTACATGGAAAAATGCCATTGCTGGTGGATCTTCAAGCAACATCCATTTCGGGCAATGTTGATTATGAAGTGATTCTGGTAAACCGCACTACTGATCCTTCACTGCAACAACTCGAGAGAAGAGCAGCTTCTATAGCCTTAGAATGTCAAGCTATAGAGCTTGGTCCAATTCTAAGTGGTCTAGTCCAGAAGATTGCGGATCTTGTTGTTGATAAAATGGGAGGTCCAGTCAGTGATGCTGACGAAATGTTAAGAAGGTGGACAGCCCGGAGTTACGAATTACGGAACTCACTGAACACAATCATTCTTCCCCTTGGATGCCTTGATGTTGGACTTTCCCGTCACAGGGCTTTGCTATTTAAGGTGAGACTCTACTTTCTTTTTTTCTTTACATATCTCTTCTTAGATTAATTCATAAAAATAAAATTTGGATTTTACATCATTATGCGCAACAAAATCTACTGGGTTCTCTGCTATAGTCATGTTATATCATTGAGTTACTTCAGCTTGCTTTAAGTCCTTAATGAATAGCAAAATGTGATCTACACAGTTAGGTTGATACTTCTATGCCAAAACCAAATTTATGATTGCTTTGATTCCTTGCTGACATTGTTGTGTTCATGATTGGATTCACTAAATTAACTTTGGTGGAATTTTGTAGCTGCAATTTGATTGATTTGCCCATCTTTAGAGTAATGTTATGCTCCCCACAACTTCTCAGTGTTTAAACATGTTCTCTCTGACCTTTTTCCTTTGGTGGTTGTAGCTACTTAATAGAAGTATTAACTTGGGTTGTCTATGTGAATGGTATTCCCAAGTTCATACCAAAAGAGGCAAAATCAATCTGGACCGTTGTTCTATTTCTCTTCATGATGTAGTTAGGTATTGGAGGTCTATATTTATTGCCTATACAATTTCCTAATATGTTATTGGTCTTTTTTATCAGTTACAGTTAAATTTATTCTTTAATTATAAAAATCTGAATGAATATGTAAATGGTCTTATTTGGGAGGTTTCCAGTAAGTGTCTTTCCCTCTTTGTCTGGTTGGAGAATTCTCATATGTGACAGTGAAAAATCCTTATTTCATATCAACAGTTTATTACCCGCCTCAGAAGAAAGGGTTCAATTCAGGTGAGTTGGACCGTCCCAATTCTAGAGTACTGAACGGTGAACATACAACGCAGTCCAGTTATTTATCCATCCCTCTGTTCAATGTGAAATCAGTAGAATGTAATTTATTTAGTCCTAACTCAACCTGAGTTGGCCCTGCTTGACTAGGGTGGTCCTAGGATAAGTTATTTAGCTTGGAGTAGATTAATTTCAGTTGAATCTGGCCAAGTATCATACTTATCAAAAGGGAAAGGAAAAAGAAAGAAAGAATCACCCTTTGCATGTAGATGCTTATCAGGATATAGGGCCATGGGTTTTTTGATTGTTGCAGAGGCATGGTTTCAAGTCTTAAGCATTGAGGCATGAAGCATGCACTGACTGTGCCAGATGAGGCAATGCATCTCATGCCTCAAAGCATGAGGCTATGAAAGGTGTAAACCTCAAAAAAATGATTTTTTTTTTGACTGAAAATTTAGAAGTTAAACACAGAAGGTTGTTTGGGTCATTATAGACCAAATAACACCAAATGACAATATAAAAGATGTGTCTCTAGTGTCTAATTGCTCATTTTATTTGCACTATTGTTTCTACCAAACTATACATATTTTGTTTAATGTGTCTGCTTTTTTCTAAGTTTGTATATACTTTTTTTTTTTTCAGTTTCTAATTTGTAAATGAGTATGCTTCATAACTGTACGCAATTTATTCACTCCAACCAACCTAAGTTGAACCCTTACACATAGAGTTTTAGCCATTTATGAGTTTTGACTATGCTTTGTATAAATGGCAAATTTGTGCAACTGAGAATTACTAGTTAATTACTCAGGTGGGAGACATGGGCTCAACTGAGAATGTATAAATGACTACACTTCATGATTGTGCCCAATGTGTCTTTAGCCTCAGTGGCAAGGGTTCAACTCAGGTGGATTGTAGTTATTTATCTTTTCTGTACTGGACACAGTCATATAGACACAATGAATATGCTTCATTCTTTTTGGTCTGAACCTGGGCAAAGTCATTCATTTATCCTTTCTGCAAGTGTAGTCATCCAAGAAAAACTTACTTATGGATAAAGCACAGTGAGTGTTTGAGTTCAGTTAAATTGCCTCTTCTTTTCTTAGTGGGAGACATTGAAATTCACTTAATTTAACGTGCTTTCTGATTGTTTTACATGGTTATGATTATTTTGGTAATATTTCAATAAAAGCAGTAATACTTCTACTTCTTGTGATAGGTACTAGCTGATCGGGTGAATCTTCCATGTCGGCTGGTGAAAGGGAGCTACTATACGGGTACTGATGAGGGAGCTGTGAACCTGATCAAAATTGATTGTGAAAGGTGATGCTTCATCCTGCCACCAACTAATGATACCAAGTGGTCATTATAATCATTTACCTTAACCCACCTATAGGCTCCAGCAGCATGAAACCTGTCCTCCATTTTGGTACTGGTGTGATGTTTCTCAGAACCAAGCATAGGGAGCTATATTTTGTGATGTTGGTATAAGTGGCTTATCATTGGTTATTTGTGTACTTGTTTTTTCCTTGTCTCCTCTTGTTTAGTTGCTATTGTTCCTGATATACTATTCTGAGGTTGCAAATGTACTCTGCTGATGAATAAGGCCAAGGTTTGAATAAAAATTCACAGACCTGAGGTTGCAAATGTACACTGCAGTGTAATTAGCAGCTTTCTTAGAGAGACATGATCCTTAAGTTATTTTGTGAAGGCAGTCTTCCAAATAGAATATGGGCCATTACTTGGTGAAATGGTAACATCTCTGGCTACATGCATGACAAGTGTTCTAGTCTGAAGGAGGCCACATTGTGAGGAAAAAAATGCTAAGTGTTAGGACCTACCCAGTCTACCTCTCCCAAGACCCCAGATAGCTGGAAACAACATTGGATAATGGCCTTTATGTTTTCTTCATTTTGATCCTTCTACATTTGCATTGTCGAACTTTTTTTGATAGTGGATTTATTTCATAAAGAAGGTTTGGTTCCCTCAGCAATAGAAATCAAATACAATATCAAAATACTATTCAACATAAAAGATAGAAACAGAAGAAGCTATGAGTCCTTCATACATCACAAAAGATGGACAAGAAACTAAACAATTCTAAGAACAGTAGCACATTCAAATTGAAGTGGTACATTGGGTGAAAACAATGTAGCTTTTTGAACCTTTTTCTATTGATGATATTCTTAGAGGTTGGAGTGTGGTGGCAGCCTCCCCCACACATAAGGTTGCTATAGTTTTACCTTGGAGTCCAGTTCATGAAGGTATAATTAAATTAAATTTCAATAATTATAGTATGGGCAACCCTGCAGCTTCAGGTATTGGTGGTGTCTTTAGAGACTATAGAGGGAGCATAACGGCTTTAGGACCGATTAGAAGTTTTTACTCCATCAGGGTGTAGGTATTAGCAATATGGAAGGCTAAAGGCTTAACATCGGCAGACAGCCTGAACATAAAGAAACTCATTGTAAAGGGGGACTCAAAGATGGTAGTAGAATGGCTGCAACAAAACAAACAAGGGCCATCACAGTATTGGAGATACTTGAGAGAGATGAGAGCAGTGATTTAAAAGGCGTGCCTCAGGCATGTTGCCCCACTCAAAGATGGTAGTAGAATGGCTGCAACAAAACAAACAAGGGCCAACGCAGTATTGGAGATACTTGAGAGAGATGAGAGCAGTGATTTAAAAGGCGTACCTCAGGCATGTTGCATGCCTAGGTGCATAGGTGATGCACATTTCAAGACCTGCACCTCACCTAGGCGATGACACAGCCCTTTTGAAAAGGCATGCACCTGGTGTGCCTAGTGCATCTTGTGCATCAGCTCAGGCATGCACCTCAGTTAAATTTGAACAAGTCCATTATAGGGTCTTAATGCATGCCTTGCTTTGCACCCTGCACGTTGCATTTTTAAAACACTGGATGAGAGATACTGAAAGAGTTTTTTGATAAATGAAGAATTTATTAATGGGATAAACTTCTGATATAGAATACACTTGGAGAGGTACGGGCTGCAACCTCTCCAGCCCATCATTACTTTGGAATCGCCTTCTACAACCAGCTTTCTCACACCTGTTTCCATGGCTTTTTGTATTCCAAAGACCACTGCTTTTAGTTCAGCTGAGTAGAAATCACTGTTTGCAAATCTAGATGAATTCCTTGTGAAGAGAAAGAAGAAGAAGATGAAGAGTTTCGGCAGTAGAGAAGAAAAGAGAAGAAAGAAAGAGTAGGATGTCAACCAGAATTGAATTAGTTATGGCCGCCAACCCCTCATTATATTTTAATAAGAGACTACAAGAATGCCCTTGGTAGGGCGGCTACTAAAGTAGCTAAACAGTCACAACTTAAAAACATAAGCTAATGGGCCCAAAGCCCAACAACTTCCTAACTTAACAACTTAAAATAAGAGCTAAATAATTGGGCCCAATAACTAAAAATCGGCTCAACTCAACACTCCCCCTCAAGTTGGGAGTAAATGTCACACATTCCCAACTTGCATAGATCATGCTCCAGCTTCTTCCTTGCAACACCTTTTGTGAGAACATCAGCAAGCTGCAGCTCAGAAGCAATGTATGAGAGACAAACTTCCCCAGAAGTAACCCTTTCTCTTATGAAATGTCTATCCACTTCAATGTGCTTTGTCCAGTCATGCTAAACTGGGTTATGGGCAAATTACTGCCTGGTTATCACAGTACAACATCATAGGTTCTTCTGTTTGTACACCAATCTCTCCTAACATGGATTGAATCTAGAGAAGGTTTGAAACTCCATGTGCCATGGCCTTGTATTCAGCTTCAACACTTGATCTTGCGACCACTGCCTGTTTCTTACTTTTCCACGAGACAAGGTTACCCCCAACAAGGGTGCATACTCTTGAAGTAGATCTCCTGTCATCAAGGCATCCTGCCCAATCTGCATCTGTATAAGCCTCTAGTTTCAACTGTCCATGATCAGCAAACAATATGCCTATGCCTAGGTGTCCCTTCAGATAAGCAAGAATCCTGTCAATAGCCTCCCAATGCTGGACTCATGGAGCATGCATGTATTGATTTGCCACACTTACTGCATAGGAAATGTCTGGTCTTGTCATACACAAGTATAGCAGTCGCCCCACAAGTCTCTGATATCTCCCAATGTCCTTTACTGGCTTACCTTCCGATCCATTAATTCTGTGATTCTGATCAATAGGAGTATTGATTGCTTCTGTTCCAAGCTTCCCAGTTTCTTGTAGAAGATCCAAGACGTACTTCCTCTAAGAGATAAAAATTCCATGTTTTGATCTTGCAACTTCAATGCCTAAGAAGTATCTAAGTTCTCCAAGATCTTTAATTTCAAATTTTTTTGTGTAGATTCTTCTTTAGGCAATCAATCTCACTTAGATCATTCTCTGTGACAACAATATCATCCACATAAACAATTAGGATTGACACCAAGGATCCCCTCCGCTTCACAAACAAGGTATGGTCAGATTGAGTTCGAGCGTAGCCAAAAGCAACCAAGGCCTTCCTGAACCTGTCAAACCATGCTCTAGGGGACTGCTTTAAGCCATAAAGTGACTTCTTAATTCTGCATACCTTTCCCTTTTCAGTATCACTATAGAAACCAGCAAGAAGATCCATATACACTTTCTCTTGTAGATCTCCATTTAGGAAAGCATTCTTCACATCAAGTTGAAACAGGGGCCAAGAGTATGTGGTTGCAAGAGAAAGAAGTATCCGAACAGAGGTCATCTTTGCAACTGGTGCAAAGGTCTCTAAGTAATCAATGCCATAGGTTTGTGTGTACCCTATTGCAACAAGTCTGGCTTTATACCTTGTACTTCCATTTGCCTTATATTTGACTGTGTAAACCCATCTGCATCCAACAGTCTCCTTGCCCTCTGGTAGGTCCACAATCTCCCATATCTTATTCTCAATTAAAGCTTCCATCTCTTCCTGCATAGTTGTCTTCCACTTAGGTTTGGAGAGAGCCTCACTGACACCCTTGGGTATAGACACAGAGTCAATAGAGGAAGGAGAAAGTCCACTGTAGGATAGGTACTGTGAAATACAATGAGCAGTGCACTATCTCTTCCCTTTTCTAAGAGCAATAGAAAGGTCCAGGTTATCTGTAATGAGGTTAGTAGAATCAATAGGAACTGAAACAATAGAGGGATCAAGAGGAATACCTGAATCCATGTCAGCTGAATTTGGAGTCTCTAAGGAACCGACAGGAAGTGATGTGAGTTCTGCTGTAGTAGAATCAACCTCCCTATGAAGTCTTTGTCGTGAGTAACGCTGAGAAGCATGACACAAGGGAGGTGGTATGGTAGGTGACACAGGAGGATCAAGCACAGGAGTGAACACAGGAACTAGAACTAGAAGAGGGATAGACTGCTCACTCACTTCCCCAAAACACTCCCCCTGAGAAGGATTCTTCGAGAAGAAGTATGTGGACTCAAAAAAAGTAACATTCATAGTAGCACATTGACTCCCAGAGACTGGACCATAGCAACAATACCCTTTCTGATTTTTTGCAAATCCAAGGAAAACACACTTCTTTGCCTTTGGATCAAGTTTTGAGTGGTGAGGACCAAGGATATGTGCAAAGCAAACACACCCAAACACCCCGAGAAGAATATGAAACATCTCCCCCTCAAGAAAAAGGAGACTGAATGGGGTGCTGAATCCAAGTATACAGGGCACCCTGTTAATAAAAAATACTGCTGTGAGAACTGCATCACCCCAAAACCGAACTGGAACTGTAGATGTGATCATCATGCTTTTTGCAATCTCAACAATGTGTCTGTTCTTCCTTTCTGCAACACCACTCTGTTGTGGACTGTAGGAACAACTGCTCTAATGGACAACACCATATTCTAACAGATATGAAGCAAGGTGTTTTTCAAAATATTCCCTGGCATTGTCTAATCTGAACACCTTTATTCGTGTTCCAAATTGTGTTAGCACCATCTGATGAAATTGCCTTACCAAGGATGGTACCTCATATCGGGATCTCATCAAGTAAATCCAAGAATATCGAGAGAAATCATCCACAAATAAGAGAAAATATCGATAACCACCCATAGAAGAAACATAATAGGGTCCCCACACATCAGAATGAATAACATTAAAAGGAAATGAACATCTTTTATTACTAGCTTTAAAGGAATGCCTACAGTGCTTTCCAAGTTGACAACCTTCACACTCCAGACTTGACAAACGAACCGACTCAAATAGCTTTGGAAACAAAAGACTCAAAGAAGAAAAAGGCAAATGACCTGACTCACTATCCCTGCTGACATAATGACTCTGATGAGGAGGAAGCACATCCAGGAGGTAGATTCCATTCACTTCACGACTACTCCCAATCGTCCTCTTTGAATCCAGATCCTGCAAGATACAATGACTGGGAGAAAAAATTACTGAACAATTCAGCTTCTTAATCAAACTACTAACAGATAACAAATTAGTATTCAATCTAGGAACATGAAGGACAGAGGGAAGGGAAATGGAATCACTAATCTTGACAGACCCCTTCCCAACAATGGGAACATGAGATCCATCAGCTGTGGAGAGCTTGTCTCTGCCAAAACAAAGCTGGTAAAAAGAAAAAATAGTGGAACTATGGGTCATGTGCTCTGAGGCTCTAGTATCTATAATCCAAGGAGGTCCCTCCTTACCTGAAGTAGAAACATAATTTGTAGTGGCATGTGAATTACTTGTGTGAGCAAATGTAGTAGAGTGTGCTCCACCAGAACCACCTATACCTGGCTATCCACCTGTTGCTGAACTAGAACTGGCTGTATCTCGCTGATTTAGAAACTGCCCATACCTCTCAAGTTCGGCCCTTACTATAGCAGCTGCAATAGACTCCAGAGTAGCTATAGTAGGAGGGGCCGGAATATCACCAGTGATTGCCATGTGAGCATTTCCCTTATTGTCGAGTCTATTTAGCACAAGATGGGGATGAAACTTCCAACAAGTATCTCTTGTGTGTTTAGACTTCTTATTATAATAGTCATAGATCAAATCCTTCTTGATTTCACTGCCACCCCGGTCTCCACCTTGTTTAGGTCTCACAGTGCTAACCATGGCTGATTGATCAAACCCAAAATTTTTCATCATCACATTTCTCTTGCTCTCTTCCCCTAACACAAAGGCATATGCTTGGGAGAGAGTAACACTGTCCTTGGAAAGAATGTGTTGTCTTGCAATATCATACTCGGGATTAAGGCCAACAAGAAATTCAAACACCCTATACTTCTCTAGGAGCTTCTGGTAGGCAACTGCATCCTTAGTGGTTTCCCAAACAACTGTCTCCAAATGGTCAATCTTCTGCCATAGGGTTTTAAGGGCTGAAAAGTAAACAACAATAGGTCTATCTCCCTGCCTTGTAGCAATAATCAGATTTCTCAACTGATAAGTCCTAGCAACATTCTCCCTCTGTGAATAGGTTTCTGTACACAACCATGGAATTACACAACCAAGTTTTTACTTATATGGAGCATCATGGAATTACACAGCCAAGTCATCACCATATAGTTCTCTTGTACCCACCGGGAGCTGTTAGTTTCGGGTTTCACTTCTTCACCAGTGATATACCCTAACTTCCCACAAGCACCAATGACCATCTTTGCAGATTGTGACCATTCTTAGTAATTCGAACCATCCAACTTAACTATAGTAATGGTCCCAGCCCCGAAAAGGTCTCCAGCACTTCCTCCCACTGGTCCCATTTCACACCCGGGCTTGTTTTCAACTCCGTTACCCTCCATACTTCTCAAAAAGGGGATAGAAGGTTACTGTAATATGCAAGAATATCAAATAAATCACTTTTGGTACCAACGACACCCTTCTGGTGCCCTAGATGGTCCTCCCACAAAAGATTCATTTTCTGCGGGACGAGAGAAGAGAGAGAAGAGGTAGCCGCTCTCTGCAGAAACCTCCATATCAGGCAGGACTTGAACCGCCCCCTACAGAAAACTTCAAGGAACCCTAAAAAATTAGGGCACCACTTCCTAGGTCAAAATTGAAGAGTCCAATAGAAACAAGACTCTCCCCCTTTCTCCAGTTTTTCATGATTTTGATGGGAAACCCTAGACTAGCTATAAGGCAAAACAGATCCACCAAAAAAATCCAAAAACTGGGCTTACTTGAGATTTTTGATCAGCCTCTTAAATCACCATGTAGTTTGCCGATTTAGGGCTGCATGAGAAAACAGCTCAAGGAACCTTCGGCCCGCTCTGATACCAAGTAGAAATCATTGTTTACAAATCTAGATGAATTCCTTGTGAAGAGAAAGAAGAAGAAGATGAAGAGCTTCAGCAGTAGAGAAGAAAATAGAAGAAAGAAAGAGTAGGATGCCAACCCGAATTGAATTAGTTCTGGCCGCCAACCCCTCATTATATTTTATACTTAAAAGAACAAGAGATTACAAGAATGCCCTTAGTAGGGCGGCTACTAAAGTAGCTGAGCAGTCACAACTTAAAAGCATAAGCTAATGGGCCTAAAGCCCAACAACTTCCTAACTTAACAACTTAAAAATAAGAGCTAAATAACTGGGCCCAATAACTAGAAATTGGCCCAACTCAACAAGCTGTAATGGAGTCTCCCCATCCAATAGGGCCCGAATACAGCCCCACTACTTTCCCCATGTCATCTCTTATGACCACCAATTCCAGCCACACCCGGGTTGCCAAAGCTGCTCCCAACAAAGTTTAATTTGAGGAATCCAGATTCAGGAGGATCCCAACGTCTTAACACCTTTTTTGTTGATGACGAGGATGCTACAGTCCTCCAGTTCCTGATTGTATCATCTGCAGTAAAGTCTGAGAATGAACCTATAGATTTTACCCATAAGATCACTTTTATCATAATCCCTTATATCAGTAACTCCTTACACCTTTTATTTCCTTCAAAAATTCTCAGATTTCTTTCCTCCCATAACATCCAAAGCACTGCTGCCCGTGTGCATCTCCTCAGAGTTCTTCCTCTTCTTTTTGGCCACCTGAAAGTGGAGGCGTCAAACAGTCTTCCCAAGCTCACCGGGGTATCCCACCTGCATCCAAAGAGAGAAAAGAACCATTCCCATATGCACCAAACTGTAGTCTCTGGTTTTTGTAACCACCCCACAACCACCTGAGAATCACCTATTAGTAGCTGCTCCACTCCTAGTTGTGCAGCAAATTGTACACCTTGTAGTGCAGCTATTAGTTCTGCCCTCGTGGAGTCCCCCTCACCTAAAAGAGTTGGGGGCACATTTTTCTTGGACCTACAGAACAGCAAACGGGCTGGCCGGTGCTTTGGCCAGACAAAAGGTAAATAGGGGGGACAGCTGTATTGGTGAGTCTTGTAAGAAGAACACATAAGTGGTGAGGCATATGGGGAGGGGGCATATGCCAGCCTCATGAAAAGTTTGAACAAACTATGTATATTATGTAATTAACCCATTCTTTTTACCATATAATAAAAGTCTTGTTATCCATAAAAAAAACTAAACAGTTCCATTGTCCAACTTTTTGAAATACATTATAAATAGATGACCTTCTATGCCAGAATTCATTTGATATAAAGAACCACAATGCTAATTCAATCTCTTGTGATGCAGTGAGTACATAATTGATCTAATGGGGGCTCCAGGCACTCTGATTCCTGCAGAGATTCCCAATAGCCATATTCAAAGTTCTGGATTCAATGTGACAAGATCTATGAGCATTTCAGAGGGTGTAAATGATTCATGTTTGGCACCTGACAAGGTCAACTATCAGTCTGAAAACACTACGCAGGCTTCAGGAGGAATTTCATCTGATCTTGATCATAGAGAAGCTAGTAGTTCAGGTTCGGTTGAAGTATCTGGTGTCTTTCAATTGGAAGCAAATAAAGTAAATTTTGTTGAAGAAAATAAAACCAAGAAAAATCATGATGGATTTGAATGCCGTTTTGATAAGCTTCCCTCAAGTGTTGAACATGTTCTTGTACCCTTCATTGAGGAGGAATCCTTAAACCACGTTGCCTATAAAAATAAGCAAAAATGTTCTGCTCAGGATATGACAGGAATACAGAAAGGAAATGCAGATATTTCTTCAGACCTTAAACTTTTGATACCAACTGCAAGTTTACTATCTGCAAAAAAATCACGTTGTGGCAGCTCAAATCGTCAACCTGTTATTGACATGAATGTCATCAGTGCTGATGGCCGTTTATCTTCTTTGGCTACAAGTGAGGGGTTTGTGTTGATTGGGAATGGAAATGGAGAAGTGATCCATGATTTCATAGATGTTGGTTCAGCTTCTGTTCCAAGAACTTCATATGGAAAACAAATTCAAGAATCTTCAGTGCCACATCTGGCTAAATCTCGTGAAAGACAACTTGGATGTGTCTTAAATGGTGCTTCTCCCCTAAGCAGTCATGGAAATGCAGGTGGAATTGCAGAGTATGTGGAAACTAAAGGAAACATTTGTTTGCAAGAGAATCCACACAATGAACAAGGACTTGTTGTGAAGCCCATGGAAATGGCCAGTAGTGAACAACATAGCAATATTGACTGTGAGAGAGTCAATACACAGCTTGATGAAGTTGCAGAATGGGAGATTCCATGGGAGGATCTTCAGATTGGTGAGCGAATTGGTCTTGGTAAGATTATGCAAGTGGTTTCTTCTCTATCTCTTAATGGTCTTTAATTATTTACTAGCCTGCACTTCACTTGTCTTACATATTACTTGCACAATTGAAAGAAAGATTTTTCCCATGTTCCAAACAATGCATTGTGTTTGCTCCTCCTTTACCCCCACCCCCACCCCAAGTCTCCAAAATAAATGAAAACGTACAAAGAGTTTTTGGTTGAGAAAATAACATCTTAATCATAATTTGGACCAGATATCAAAGTTCTAATCAAAAGTTTACCTAAATTATTTGGTTGGTGATCTCTCCTTTCTTCAGGAAAAACAAAAGCACAAAGTAGAGAATAAAATAAGAAATTCAAATGGACAAATTATCACTTTTACAAATCTATCCATCTTATGGTTATAATTGAAATCCAAAACATCATTGGAAGTAAAGATTTATCAAGAAAAAAAATCATTGGAAGTAAAGATTTATCAAGAAAAACATCATTGGAAGTAAAGCACTTATTGGGTATTATACATTGAAGAATTATGATAACATTAAATATTTTGATTTCTGAAATATCTAGCAGATTTTAATTTCATTTTATTTCTCCAGTAATCATCTTTGAGTAGTGTCATAGAAAAGGAAAAACATATCTACTGCAATATCTGAAATAGTTGAAAAAAATAATGGTTAATTTAATTCTGAGGTAATTTATCTGACCTTACAGAATTTAGACGAAGTAGACTAAAAAAATTTTTGAATGATCATGGTTTTGGTTTTCATCTGAGGTTGATAGTTTTTCAATGAACTTGTCTACATTATCAGTAGGAACCCAAATGGATGGGATACAAAACTGGCTACTGTGCACCTTGGATAGCATTACATCAACCCTTGGACTTGTTCATATTCCATATTAGATATGATGCAGGAAAAGAGGACTGAATAAAATTCTGCAGAGACTTGCGACTGGGGGAATTACCTTTAAAAGAGAGGTTTCTAAGAATTTACTCCATTTTATCTCCAAGAATCAACCTTTGTCTCTTTGGTCAATCTTAATGTTCATCCACCAGCTTGGGACCTTGGATGTCATAGAGGATTTAGGGGTTTTTAGCTCCAAGAGCTCTGTCACCTCATCTTATTGTTAGATGAGGCTTTTCTTGACGCTGACGTAAAAGACTTAAGAATATGGATAGCTGATAGCATGGGTATATTCTCATGTGTTACTTTTTTCAAAGCTCTCTTGCCATCAGATAATTTGCCCCAATCCCTTCCGACCAAGGCAATATGGATTTGGATCTAAACTTCTTAAGATAAGGTCTTTTTTGTTGGGTTACATATCATAAAAAGTAATACTTGAGAAGTCCTACAGAAAAGAAGGCCGAATTAGGTTCTTTCACCTAGTATGTCTGTCCTTTGTAAAGTAAGCAATGAAACCACATCGAGCTTATTGTCAATTGGTCCAATGTATTTGGAGACATTTTTGTCATTGTTTGAAGATGCACGGTTGTCCTCCAAGATGTATCAACATTGTGCAGCCCATCTTTTTTATCTTAAAAGGAAAAGAGACAAGACTCTTCGGAGGCATGCAAAAGCTGCAATTTTATGGTCCACTTGGGAAAAAAGAAGTGCGAAAAGTGTGGCTCTGGAAGACCTAATCAATTTAATCAAGGTCAGAGTTGGTCATTAGGTGAAAACATGTGATGACTTATCAGTCTTCTGATGACATTAAGAGGCTGGCCCATGGTAATGGCAAAAAACTTTGGCTGTTGGGGGCCAGCAGCCCATGCTGTTGAGAACATTTTTGGGAATGCCATGTTACCATGATAGTGGGGTAAAATAGTAATTGTCCCCTATTTCCTTTTGACCAAAAAGATAGACATGGACGTGAATGGGTGAATGTGTCCAGCCCATAAACGCTCTCAACAGCATATGCTGTTGGCCCCCAACAGCCAAAGTTATCCCTGGTAACTACATCCACAATAATGAGAAATCCTCCCACAATTCCCTTCCCTTCCCTCCCAATCAATAGAATGAATTTGAAAAATTTGTTTGCTGCAATCTGAGGGAATCCAGGTCTGTCTCTGTCATGCATTGGTGGAGACTGTGGAGTCTTCAGAAATCACCCTTGCAAATATTGTGGCTTCAGTTTTCAGGACCTATTGGAAATGCAAACTCAATAGTTTCTGAACTAGAATTTATCAAAAAAAAAAAGTTTCTGAACTAGAAGTAGTGATACAAGGATTGGAATTTGCTTTTGTAATCACAATACCAGGGGTTGATAGTGGAAAGGGATCTGAAATCAATTGTAAATTGGCTGAGGGGAGCAACAGACCATTGAGACTTAGACATCAAATAAGGGAATCCAGATTACTATATGTAAGGTTACAAGCAGAAATACTCTAGGTGCCTAGATCAGCAAACACTTTGGCTGGTTTCCTGGCTCATGAAGAAGTAGTAGGCCAGAATTAAGGTGGGGAGAGTACCTTCTGTGGTAATTTGTAAGTGATCTTGGGAGGGGCTCTTGATGGAGCAGACTAAAGTGCATACTTATGTGTTTTGTTATTTTCCTCCCATATTCTCTCCTTGTTGTACACTGTGTACACTTGTTAATATGAATAAACGTCGCTGTTGCTGATAAAAAATTGTCTACATTATCAATAAAAGCTAGCTTTCTACTTGATGATGTTCTATGGTTACTCATTTATATTTGCTGAGATTTTGTTATGTTCCAGGTTCATATGGTGAGGTTTATCATGCTGATTGGAATGGAACTGTAAGTTACATAAACATTCGTATCATCCTTAAACACTTGGAATTTGTGATGATGATATACTATTTAATTATTTTATATGCTTCAATTACTAACAGCAATGATGGTTTCTCTGTGCATTCTGAGCATGCATTTCCCTTTAATAATCCTTTCTGAGTCTGAATAATGGTTCACAGTGAATTTTGAACTGGGACTGTTTGTGTTTCTAAGATCTGGTCATTCTATTATCTTCCATGATGCCATGACTTCACAAGTGTATTGTCTACTATAGTAGTTACTTGTGATATAATGTTGAATCATGTGAACTTTTGTTTAGTCAACACTAATAAAAGCATAACCAATTCACCTGTCCTTTTTGACTTTGTATGCCCCCAATCATCATCGTCATCTTCTAAGCCTTGTCCTAACTATATGGGGTTGGCCACATTTTTGTCATTCTATTCAGTTTGATTTTATACAATATTTACAACTGATTCCCAAGGCATTCTGCCATTCTCCCCCAAAAATTATTGATCTCTATGAACTCCTTGTGTGGCCAAAGCATCAGCTTAAGTGTTTGCATGATGTGTCTAATGGAAGGTGGCACTCATTTCAGTTCAGCCAGCAATTTTCTAGCTTCCCTCACGCTATATGCCTGTAATTCCAAGACCCCATTTCATTATGTGTAAGCTGGCCCACTACTATACTGGCCATGGTTTTGACTCATGAAACTTTTCAGCTGCTATAGTAGAAATATGAATATATTGTTACTAGAAGTGCAAATGTGTTCTTTTATCTACCATATCTAGTACTTTCTGACAAAGTTTTCAAAACCGACCCGGAACCAGAACCGTTCTGGTTACTGGTTTCTGAGTCGATGGTTTGACTGTCAGGTTCGAACGGACGGCCTGTTCTGACAACCAAATTAAAAATAAAAGGCCAAAAACTGTTGAACGGGTCGACGGTTCAACTGCCCAGGTTAACGGGTCATTTACCAATTCAATGGTTTTTGGCTAGGAACTGGGTTTGGGGCAAAATGGAACCAGTTGCCTGGACAGTTCCTGGGCTGAACGGTCCCACCGTCTAGGTCAACAACGGTTCAGAAACATTGCTTTTTGATGTATGTCTAGTCTGTCTCCCTAGGGATGTCAATGGTATTCAAAAATCCGATTCTGAATTTGAGATTTGACATAATCAAATTGAATTCGGATAATTCGAATATCTAATTGGTCAAATTCGGATATGACCTGATTCGATTTGATAAATATCCAAATTCGACCGATTATTTAATTCTTATATATAATATATAAAATGTTTAAATGTTTTATATAATTTATAAATATATAATTAAAGTATATTAAATAATTTATATACTTTATATAAATAAAATATTTATTTTATATATTTATTAATTGCCTAAAATAATTAACTAGTCAAATTAAGAATTGAATCAATTATTTGATTATTTAATCAAATTCGAATTAAAATGTTAATTTTCAATATTTGTCAGATATCGAATGCTTTAATTGGATTCGAATTCGGATATTGCCTGATCCAATTTGAATTCAATCCGTTTACACCCCTACGTCTTCCATTCTTAGGTCTGATTGGTAATGAGATTGCATTATATGGTCTGCATTTTGACCATGATAGCTCAGCTGGTTTATTACCTGCTTTGTATTGATATCATGGTATTAATATGGCATGACAGGAGGTTGCTGTGAAGAAGTTCTTAGATCAAGATTTCTCTGGTGATGCATTACAACAGTTCAGATGTGAAGTAAGAACCAAATTTTCTCTAAGTATCGTGAATTCAGTTCCTGAATTTATTCTTTTCTTTGCTGAATTTTTGAATTCCTTTCATGCTGCTTAATGCAGGTTATGATCATGCGAAGGCTGCGGCATCCAAATGTTGTTCTTTTCATGGGAGCAGTCACTCGCCCCCCAAATCTCTCAATACTTACAGAGTTTCTTCCAAGGTTGTTATAGTTGTCAATTCCACTCTGTATATTCAAAGCTTCTTATAGTTTGGCCTTTTGTTGTTGACGAAGAATTTTTTGAACACAAATAGAGAAAATTGAAAAAAAAAAGATGCCACCCCAACCCAGGAGCAACCAAATAGCCAAGGAGAACTTACAGTGCATAAATAAGATAGAAAAGATGGAAAAGAACATCAAAGAACCATATGAGGAATATTATTCCAAAATCAAGTAAACCTGATTTGTTAAAGTTATCAAAAATTAATTAATAAATAAATTGTTGCAATATGTGGGACACTTCTCCATATAGATTTTGATGTATTAGACACTTGTTGATGTGATACCAATGTGAAGATGCTGGAGACATGATCGGCCAATGTGGACTAATGCACCTTTATTTACTTCTAAAATGAAATGTGGATACTAGAACATCACACGCAGTTTATTAGTGACCTGCTGTATTTATTCTTGAGAACTAAGTGTCTCAATCTATTTTTGAGTAATTGAGGGCCATCCCCGGTGAAAAGACAAAAGATACCCCTGCTAATTAATGGCAGACATGGATACATAGGGTACTTTTGTCCTTTAAAACATTCACTGTTTAATAAATAGGGGTGTGCACCCTTTATTAATTAGAATTTACCCAAAGACCTGGGTCAACAACCTATCTTTACCCACTAGCCAGTATGTTAAGAACAGAAACAAAAGGAAAGTAATTGTCAAATTGTAAACATCTCATTATATATTCCTGAAAAAACAAGTTTCAACTTCTCTTTGAGGGATATATTGTTTTTTTTTGTCAAGGAATACTTAGATTCTGCTTTTTACTATCTTTTATTAAGGGAGCCCATTGATTAGTCCTCGGACTACTATAATTTAAATACTGCCAATGAAGCTTAAATTCTATTAACATTTTCACTAGTTTAAGAAATAAGAATCATGTTCTTTGGAAAACAATCCATTTTTATGGTTGAAGGCAGTCAATCAAGCTGTGCTTTAGTCAAAAAGTTCTCAAATAAACTAGATATTACCATACTTGTAGTAGTTCTAGGACTACTGGATGTTTCTCCTTTTAGGAATAAAAAAGCCCACACACACATGCACACACGCACACACACACACACAGGCCTCTCATTAAACCAAGCAATGACCTAATATCTAGCCCAAGTGATTTAGGTTTTCTGTTATCCACAAAATTACCTTGCAAGGAAAAAAAGAAGTTTGGTGGTGGTTACAGAGCTAGTTGTAATTTGTTTTCGTATTCTGTCTTCTTATGAAGCCTATGCATTAATTTCAGATACTAACCACCAACTTTGAACTGGATATCCTGAATATCCTTTTATTCATTTGTCAACAGGGGGAGTTTATATAGGCTATTGCATCGTTCTGGTGTTCAACTTGATGAAAAGCGGCGATTGCGAATGGCCCTTGATGTGGTATGTATTGACAAGCCACTATCATAGAGAAAATTCGTTTAATTCATTTACTGAATTATACAATTATTTACAGGCCAAGGGAATGAATTACTTGCATACAAGCCATCCTACCATTGTACATAGAGATCTGAAGTCCCCAAATCTCCTTGTTGATAAAAATTGGGTTGTGAAGGTTTGATTCTGACCAACATTTCCTTAGTTATTTATAAATTGGTAATACAGTTATTCTCTTTTAATAAGGTTCACCCATTATAAACAGTCTGTTGAAGCACAAGTGATATCTGATTGCATGAACTAATTATTCTGTATTTCTGACATTAGTATTTAAATTACCTCAGGAATGAAATTCTCTCACTTTGAAGTTAAAGCTTTTGTCATTTGGGGACCAAGTTCGGCTTTTTTATTTTTTGATGGTGAGAATCTACTGATATGCTTGGTTGTGCATTTCTATAGGTCTGTGATTTCGGCCTGTCACGTTTGAAGCACAACACTTTCCTGTCTTCAAAATCTACAGCTGGAACGGTAATACTTGATACCAAAATATGTTTTGATATATCTCTTCAGAATTTCCTGTTTTCCTGTGCTTTGCATGTACTGAAATCCCTGTTAGCATTCTCTTTTGAGTAAAACATTGACCGACATTAGTGTTATCTTTTCCTGTGCTTTGCATGATTTGACATTAGTGTTATGTTCTACTATGGACTTATATTTGACTCAGTTTATCAGTTCACATTTCTCTTTCCTTATATGTGAATGACCCCTTAGTATTTATGGAATCTTAGCTACTTGACATAGTTAGGCAAGGGAGAAGGTGCCAACTGGCTGGTTGTAGACTTGTATAATAGACTTGGGAATTCCTGCCTTTGCCTGGGTTGGGGGGTGTTGTGGGTATAAAAGGAAAAAAAGGCATAGTTAGGCAAGGGATATATACTCTTTAGATTGTTTCCTTCATGTAGTTGAAATCCTTCAAATTGAGCAAACCGACTTATGGTCCTAATGGATATAAGGCTGAAATAGCAAGAACTGAAAAGATTCTAGTGAATTCTTTGAGATCTTTATGCAGTGGAAAATTAAAATTTAATAGAATCTTGAATAACCAAGATCAGCCCATGATGGTATACAAAACCCTAGTTTCAAAAACTAGCTAAATTGCATACCTATTTGCAGATTGATTTGCACTGAGAGAGCCTGGAAGATGTAGATTCAAAATTACAGCCTCACAATTGTTTGGCCTCTAAATCAGTCCAAACCAAGCAGCAGCAGTCCAGAGCTCCCTTTCACAATGAGGATGGCGATTCACGAAAGAAAAGGGAGAGAGAGGAGGGTTGGGGCGAACCAGGGGTTGTGCTAGCAATCCTTTGAGAGAGTAGGGTTTTAGAGAGCCATGAGAGTCTCAGATCAAACCCTAGGCTGCCCCTTCTCTTTCTTGTATAGAGTTCTCCTTTTCCTATTAGGAATACCTATCTCGTAAGTTTTCTCCTAATCACAATCAGGTCCCCTTTAATTACAAAGAGGTGCTTGTATTAAGACTCTTCTTAGTGAGCACACCCTCATACTTGGTTTACATTTTGCCCCAGGAACTATTCAAATATCCTGTACCAAGATCAGCATGTCTCAAATTCTTAGCACACTTAAGAATACACAATCTTGACATAGATACTTCGGACTATTCATGTAAAATGCAACATTGGTAGACATGAATGACAAAATTCCCTTTTATTAATAAATGTGAATTGTACAAGAATGCCCTTCTTTAGTGTTGCACTATTGGCTATTGATTTTGGGGCATATGACTAACAAGAAAAACAGCAACCAAAGTGTATGGAGGGACACCTGAAAGAAGCAATACAGAAGCCAAACTCCCATGAGGCAATTTCTCTTGGACTACCCTTCGCATAATCTCCAGATGCAACCTAAAGTAGGAAATATCGACAGATTTTGGGGATATTGCATACCATCACCATGCATCCAATGTTTTAGAAACCTATAGACAAGAATTCTCTCATACATGACAACTTTCAAAATGTCTTCTATCTGGTTGTTTACATTTTCATCCATTATCACATCAGCTTTTAATCTTCTTGTATGGAAACGATACAACAATTTTATTTCTTGCTTAGGAATTAGATGTTAGCTTCTATGTTTCTGCATGTTTTTTGCAGTTTCCTTGTTGATAAAAAAATGTTTTACAGTATTTATGTCTTGTTATTTGCACTGCAGCCAGAATGGATGGCACCTGAAGTTCTAAGGAATGAAAGATCCAATGAGAAGTGAGTGGAATCTTGATTATTTTTTATTATTCTTAGCACTCCCCCCCCCCTCCTTTCTGTCTAATAACTTCCGGACTGGACCTAGAATTGTAGGGCCCAGACCAAGCTTGGAAGAAAACCTTCTGCCTGGGCCTGGAAATTTCTGTGATGGGCCAGGACTGGCAATGCAGGCCCAGGTAGAAGTGATCAACTGTAACACTCCCCCCCCCCCCGACAGGGTGCAAGCATTTAGCTCTCTGTAAATCTTCATTTCCTGATTGAAGAATCAAATTGGCCTGTTTGCAGATGTGATGTATACAGTTTTGGTGTGATATTGTGGGAATTGGCTACTCTACGAATGCCATGGAGTGGGATGAACCCTATGCAAGTTGTTGGAGCTGTAGGGTTCCAAAATAGACGCCTTGATATACCTGAAGAAGTGGATCCAGCAGTCAGGCAGATCATATGTGATTGCTGGCAGAAGTATGTTTCCAATTCCATTATATCTCCAGATAGGCATCATACTGTTGTTTGGTGTTCAGATTAATGAGTATTCGTAGTCATATATTGATGAAAATAATTATTCATAGTAATAGACTTAATGATGAGTTTCTCAACAATAGAATTCATGGATATTTCACCTAGATTGTATTCATCTCAATTGTTTCTTTTTTTTGTTCCTTGTGCAGTGAGCCAGAATTGCGGCCTTCTTTTCAGCAACTCTTGACTCCACTCAAGCACCTGCAACGTTTGGTTGTTGAGAATCCATAGGATCCAAATCCAAATTAGAGTAGGAGAGGTGGAATGGTGCTATTGTATTTATAGTTGTGCCAAGGCTCGAAGAGCAGGTACAGCAGAAAACATGTTGCAGAATCTATTAACAAACACAGAGACAAAAAAAAAGAAGATGAAGAAAAAAATGTAGAGGAAATAAAAAAAAAAACGGAGAAGACTGAATTTGTGAGTTGGTTCATTCGAAGTGGGGACCACAACACAAATAAAGCCAGAACTGTCAGTCTGATGCTGTGGGGTTCCTTGAAGCAACTGCGCGAAGTGCAGTGGAGGGATGCCATGCGACAGGGAAGTAGTATGTTTATGAGTTTATCTACTCTATTCTTTAGGTAGTGACTAGTAAACTAGGGAATAACAGTTATAGATTCAGGAAGAAAAGGAAGAACAAGGAGATATATATAAATATTATTTGTGTTTTCTTGGGGAGGGGTCTAGTTCATTGAAGCTTGGCAGCTTCTGAAATTGTACACATCTGACCTCTGTCCATAATTGTTGTGAAGGA
Organism: Nelumbo lutea; assembly: GCF_056320005.1. NCBI lineage: Eukaryota > Viridiplantae > Streptophyta > Magnoliopsida > Proteales > Nelumbonaceae > Nelumbo > Nelumbo lutea. The sequence goes on from NC_142689.1 coordinate 4,971,455, forward strand.
AAAAGAAAGAAGCAAAAAGAATCTATGAAGAAGGAACAATATGGGAATGCACAACAGTCAACAGCACAAGGCTTGTTCTTTATTTTGCAAATGATCTCTCAAAAGTTGTCTCACTGTTACTTTTTCTTTTTTAAATTCAAAAGCACAAGATGTGTTCTGTCTGTTACTTGTGTGCGTGTGTTGTAAATCTGATTATCTTCAAACGAATACTGCATCCATAGCCATCATCACTTTGTCATCGTGGAAGCGCTTTAAGCTGGATTCCTAAGTTATTGGGATCTTCCCATCATCAAAATGAAAATAAATTGCAAGCTATGCCCTTGCCAGTGTGATCTAAGGAAAAAGAATTTTAGCTTTTCATGCTCTTAATTACCCTGATTTTAACTATAGCATTATGGCATAATTATTACAATTTAAAAGGTTCTATGTCATGATCTTTAGGTTAAAAACAACCAATTCATCACTACACCATACTCGAATTACTTTGTCATAACCATAAGTTTTAAAGTTTAACTTGTAGACTCCTCTTCTGATTGGTGTAATGCTGCAACTTTGGCTGGTAAGTTTTGATGTCCTTCCGATATTGGTTTTCTAAGAATTAAGATATACATGTATGCTTTAGTTATACCATGTTCAACATTTTGTAGGTGTGTTACTAATAGTTCATAATTCATATAAAATATATTGTACATACCTAGTAAGTGGTCTTCTAAAACTTGGTTTAGTATCATTGATATATCTCTGGGGATTTATTTGAGATCCCCTGGCATATCCATGTGTGTTGATCTTTTTCAGCGAATTCATGCATAGTGAAATCATATCTTGATACGTTTCTTAGAATTGCATTTATAATGCTTTTTGAGGTTTTAATACTCTGAACTGTCACAAAAATAACTTTCAAATTCCCAAACACGAGATCCATGAGAGAACTTTGAACGGTACTTGGCTCGCAAAATTCTACTAGAATTCTAGACTCCCCAAAGGCACGAAATTTAGACAGAAGACGTCATGTAAGTTTCATCATTATAGCTTGGTTCACGAATGATACAAGTATATAACTTTAAGCCCGAACGAACCACACAACACTTTCGGGTCCGCATTTAGAGGGACATTGAGTTAGCCATCTTAGTTACTAGGTCATTGTTGTAATTACAGGTTTTCCATAGTAGGATCAATCAGCTTCATGTTATGTTTATTTTAGTATGTTCCCACTCCCAATTAGGCATGAGCAAAAAAAAAAAAAGGAAAAACCGAATCGAATGAAATTGAACCGAAAAATCGGTTAACCAAATCGGCTGGTTCGGTGTTTTAAAAAAATTGTAGGTACTAGTTCGGTTTTGGTTAATCAATATAGAAAATCAGCGATTAATCAAACTGACCAGTATACATGTATTTATATATATGTATGTATGTATGTATGTATGTTATATATATTTTATCTATATTTAATATTTTTATATATTATAAATTAATAAATATGCGTTATATATTTATAATATATGATATATTACTTATTATTTAAAATTATATATATTTATAATTTTTTATTTTGTATTTGTATAATATATATTGTAAAAATAAAAAAGCCGAAAAATCGTACTAATGGTTAACCAAACCGGTCAATCGGTTAATCGATTAGTTTCAGTTATAGGTTTTTCAAAAACCGGTAGTACCAGTTCAGTTACAAAAAATGCCCACAGACTGAACCGTGGGCACCCCTACCCCCAACCAAAAGTACAATTTCGCAAAGCATCGGACTATATTGGTCCATCTGTAAATCAAGCGCATAGAAACCCAAAGTTTTGTTCCTTTTCTTTTGTAATGGGTTGATAGGGCCCACATTGGTCGATATAAATCGATGCTCTAAATGTATTCAGTCATTAGTTTGTAATGGTCATAAGTCCACCACTATGGTATATTCTAATTACCTGTCATAATCATGTTTGTTTTGATTATTAAGTAAATTTTCCCTTCTTAGTAGATGTTTATCAATAAATGTTAAAATTGATTATTAAAATTTATATCTTAATGGATATTAACATATTGATTTTTTTTTAATTAAGGTATATACAGATACATTTTAATTATTTAATCATTTTTCGAAAGTTTCTAATTCTATCCCAATACCCCACACTTTATATGAATCCTTATGTTAAATAACTTATTTATAATTATATAAAATTTATATTTATTTTATCAATATATATTTTTTAGAATTTCCTAATAAAAAACCAATAATGTTGCATGAATGTAAATTTAGGGAAAATTCCACTTTAGTACTTGAACTTTGGGGTAGTGTTAATTTAGTATCCAAACTTTCAAACATGTTACTACAGTGCCTAAACTTTCAAAAAGTGTCAAATTGGTCCTTGCTATTAACCGATCGTCATTTATCTATTGAACATTGTCTTCTACCTTGGGAGTGAACCGGTTAAGGTGTTTGAGATTTTAGACTAATGAAGTCATTGTCTTCTACCTTTAGATCCAAAACACATTTTGTTTAATTATTTCTTTGCTTTCAATTATTGTTTCCTTTTATCATATTTCATGTTTTTTCTCTCATTGAAGATAATTGGTTCAATCTCAAGTTAGAAGACAATGAATAATGCATACTTTTGAAAGATAATTTTGGCATTTTCACAGATAACTGATGGTAAATTAACAACTACCAACTTGATATTTTTTAAAAATTTAAATACTGCAGTGACGCTACCCCAAAATTCAGGCCTTCAGGGTAAAAGTGAAAATTTCTCGCGAATTTACCACTTAATCCAGTCCACGACTGACATCTCCCCACACGGGTCTCGGAATGGAATCTAGAGGCACGTCACAGAGTCAACTCACCTGTTAACTCAACTCCTGTCGACTGACAGACCCGACCGTGGTATCTTAGTGGAACCGGGTGAACCTAAAATGATCAATGGAGGGTTCTCTCCAGATTATAGAAACCTCCAGATCCCGACGCTCGTGGTTCCTGTGGGCCCATTTCTTGAGCTTCGTCCATCACTATTAATCGAGCAAAATAAAATAACTGTCAACTATAAAAATGAGAGGTCACAGGTTCATGAACCTAACAGGAGAAAAGGAAAAAAAAGAGAGAAAACAAATCAATTAAGAAGTTTCCAGATTCATGCAATCAAATCGAGCCGCTGCTGCTATTAATTGTTGTCCATTGCTTCCCTCTCAAAATGAAGTCAAGCACCTCGGGATCTTCTGCTTTGCAGACTCTAAACGCCAAACCACCTCTCACAGGATTCATCTTTTGAAGGTCAGTGTCTGTATCCTTCTCCGGCTTTGTATTTAAAAGCAAACGGGTTTGAGATTGTTAAAGTATGGGTTTGTCTTGGATCCATTTTGGGTCTTCATTTCTCAAGTTGAACTTAATGTTAACGCGGGTTTGATTTCGTTTTTGATGATCTTCTCCTTTCTAGCATGTTCGTAGGTAATAGGAAGTGGGTGTTCAGTTATGGGACAATTCGTAATGAGTTTCGTTTCTGGTTACCCAGGAAGAAATTCAAGCTTATTTTAGTAAGATACCATGTTTGGATGGATCATTACCTAACGATATTCATGTCATGATGGGAAATATCTGATAATGGCCGAAACAACTGGAACTCCGCAACTAGGGCATTTAGCTAAATTAGGTCGTGGATTAATGGGATTCGGGATCAAAGACTTTTTTTTTTCCTTCAATAATACAATGACATTTAACATTGACAATTCGAACATTTGGATGTTACTGGTTCTATTTGATAATATAAGAGGCAGTTCGGATTAATACCCACTTTTGACATTTGTCCCTTAAAATACCCCCATTGAAAAAGATTAATACTCACTTTTGACATTTGTCAAAATATTTATCAAGTGTTCATTTAAGTGCTTACTAGATCCGGAAGAGGGTTAAACGTGGATATTGGAGTCTTGTCATTTGCTAATGGGCTATGAGAAGTTGAGAATTACTTGTGTTCAACTAAAAAAAAGGTTCTCGGTGGGAATGATAGGGCATAGTTTTCAAAATTTAGTTAGCTTCTGAAATTGTTACCCAGAGAGAAGAGTACACTAACTCTTTTTTTAGCAAGCTTGACTTGCATTTTGGATGCCCGCGAGAAACTTTGGTTGCCTACAGGAGGTTCTTCAAGTGAGCAGACACCAGAATATTAATTGAAGCCTTTGAATTTTGTATACATATATTAATGTTGGCTGCAGGACCTACCCTGTCTGAAGGTGAAGCAGGAAGGTTTTATTTAATAATTCCTTATGCTCTTTCCTCGTTGTTTATAGCTTTTTTTGAGTTGCTCATGGCTTTAGTAGGGATTGTTCCTACCATATTTAGTCTGTGATCTTTTACCTTGTAAAGTCGATTGCCATCATCCATGTATAATATGTATTTCTCAATCTCTGTATCATTATTTTCCAATTGGCTTACCGGGACCCATTTACGTCATATTATGGAATGTCATGCTTGGAGTACTTGGTTGTTAAATATAGTTTCTTTTTGACATGTGTGATGGATTCAGTTTACCAGGTATCTTTTAGAAATGCGTCCCTTTCTAATTGACGGACCTTTCTAATTGACGGACGGGTTCATTGGCATGCCTCCTTGTGAAATTTTCCTTGTTGATAAATTTAGATACATTTTGTATACCCCGTGTATTGGATCATTGGATGCTATTATTATCTTTGGAATGGATCAAGTTTTTCTTAGCCTGGTGGTCACATAGAAAAAGCTCTTTTTATGCTGGACGCTATTAGATTCTGTGGTGTCTATAGAATTGATCTTCTATCCATTATCAAATGGTGCAACTGGATTAAGTACCACATCTGAATATTCCGAATAGTGATAAATTGGTAAATATTTTGATTATTTAATGTGGGCCTATCATACATCATTACTACGTTTATAGTTCATCATCATCATCCAATCCTTATCCCAATTACATGGGGTCGGCTACATAATTCTGCTTCTCCATTTGGTTCTGTTTAATGCTGTATCCATTGTTAAAGTATTGGCACTTAAATCATTTCTTACTACTACCCATGTCCTTTTTGGTCTACCCCTGGCCCTTCTAGCTCCTTCAACTTGCAAACAATCACATCTTGTGGATGTTGTTGATGGTCATCTATGCATAATACCAAAGCATCTTACTCTACATTCTCTCATTTTATCACCTATTGGAGCTACTCCTAGGTCATTCTCTATAGTTATTAGCTCCAATTTTAGGACATGAAAACTGTCCTGGATGGGATTCGCATAGTACATGTTAAAAAGTAAGCAACTGTCTTAGCCTTGTGGAGTTGCTGAAGTGAAACTTTAGTAAAGTGAATTATTAGTTCTTTTTATATGTATTTGGGAGGACTGAGGTGTAAGACTTGAGGTTAAAGCTTATGCTTCATGAGTCACTACTTTGTTGAGAAAAACATAAAGCTAAAATGAGAAAAATATAGAAATTATGTACAAGAGGAGCATATTCTTGTGTAGGAACGTTAGTTAATTGAATAGATTAACACATAAACAAGAACTATAAGAATATTGGGAGCTGTAGGGAAAGTCATTGCATTCTTACAAGGCATTATTTAATAATATTAAAAAGCTTGAAATGCAAACTAATATCTCTTTAAATATGTTGAAACAAAGATATGAATGCAAATACATAGGTATACATAGTACATAAACATATACATACATGCATGTACACATGCATGAGGCATCTCAAGGTGTGATGGATGTGCCTCATTCTTTCATGCATGAGCCTTGTGGTGTTTCCTTTGGGCCTCATCTCAAGGCAAGCATCAAGTTATAACTGCATAAGCCCTTTATGCTTCTTAAAACAATAGTATATGAAGTGCTAACTATGAAGATAAGGTGACCCACACGCCCCATCATTGTGTTGTAAAAACATGAGTATCCACTCTATTAGATGCATGTTTAGGAGTTAGGTATTTGCTCTGCTACACATTGCAGTATAAGAGAATTTTTAATTTGAGTCTCCACTCTACTTAGCTTTTTATAGGATTCCTTTCCCCAGAACAGGGAAACTGATGTTTCTTATTCTCTTATCGCATAGCTTGAAAGTGCATTGTATACAACATATCTTGAATGTATCCCACACACAATATTCTAGACATGATGTAAGATACATTTGTGAAAGAGTATAACTCTCGAGAAAAAAAAAAAAGCATCCTTAGCATTTCTCTAATGGAAATAAATTTTACATTGATCAACTCTTCTGTATCTAAATGATTATCCATCTCAAAAACAATGCAGGTTCGGGTCTGAGTGGTTGTGTAAAAAAATGCCAATAGGTTTGGACCATTTTCCTGTTTACCCCTTCCATGACCTCATATAGCTGGGACCAACATTGGTAATGGCCTTTCACTATGGTGTGGTATTCTTAGCTGCCTGCCAGATGGTTCATTCAAATATCCCAATTGGACCTTGTTGTCATAATGTGACAGAAGTCACGGAACACGATAGGACATGTGGCATGTTTTAGAATAATTGTAATTAGATGATCTGTAATGCAGTTGCCATATTTGCCTGTATATGTATTCATTTTCCCTGAAATTTTTTATTTAAGCATGTCTTTATACCTCTACCAAATAGCAAAACCTATAATTATTCCTATACCCATGTAATATATAAGACCATCAGAATGCTCCTGTTCAATGTTTTTCCATTGTTTGTATCTTCCCCTTCCCTATTTCTCCACCCCCTTCTTTCTGTGATTGCTAATAATTAGTTTCTTCTCATATGCAGGGCAACTCTTCTTGGGTAAAGAAAAGATTACCATCTTATGATATATCTGGGATTGGTCCACTTTATATTTCACTTTGGAGATTTAGTTTGGACGCCACTCCCTGTGGTGTCCACCAAAGTTTGTATAAAGCTGGATGTCCCCTAGAATTTCTGTAATGGAACTAAACGGAACCAACATTGAAGATGGTATCTCTGGCATAATATTGCATCACGAGTTGTGGCCGCTTGATGAAGTTGATCCGAAGAAGTCAAAATTTCCATGCTGTATAGTTTGGACACCACTCCCTGTGGTCTCATGGCTTGCACCTTTTATTGGACATGTTGGTATATGCCGGGAGGATGGGAGTATATTGGATTTTGCAGGGTGTAATTTTGTGAATGTAGATAATTTTGCATATGGTGCCACAGCCAGATATCTTCAACTTGACAGGGAACAGGTACACCATGAATGCAGCAGCATGCAATTCTGTTTTCTCATAATTCTTGAGATTTTCTTTCCCTTACTCTTGTCATTTTTGAAGCCATTTGATTTAAATAATGCCTAACTTGATTTTTGTTATGAACTTATAATTAGAAGGATAAAAGTATACTTGACATATTACAACTGTGATTTGGATCATTGATTGACAATTTGGCCTTTATCTGAAAATTTTGGACAGTGCTGCTTTCCTCCAAACTTAGCTGGTCATTCATGCAAGCATGGCTACAGACACGTGGAACATGGGACTGCAATTACATGGGATGATGCCCTCCGCTCAACAATGAATCACTTTGAGCATAAATCCTATAATATTTTCACTTGCAACTGCTACTCTTTTGTAGCTAACTGTCTAAACAGACTTGGTTATGGTGGATCCTTGGGGTGGAACATGGTTAATGTAGCTGCTCTGATTCTATTAAAGGGGCGGTGGGTCAATTGGATGTCAATTGCGAGGTCATTCTTCCCTTTCACTGTGGTGCTTTGCATGGGAATTCTGATGGCTGGGTGGCCATTCTTGATTGGCTTGGCATCCTTTTCTCTCCTCCTCCTTGGATGGTATCTCTGTGGCACCTATTGTGTGAGGTGTCTGATAGAATGATGAATCAGTAGTCATTGACGGAGGTTTACCTTAAAATCAAAATGGATATGATAGATCGATTTGGCATTCATGCTGCAAATGTCCAGGATGGGCAAGCAGATAGAAAGCTATTCTACCTGGAAATTGAAACATAGGTTGGAACTTGGAAGAACCAAGTAGAACCAAATTAATTTGTGCATTGTAAGATTAGAAAAGGGGTAAATGAGTGGAGACGAACTTATTTTGAGCATTCTGCTACACCTTTCTTTAGCTAAGAAAACGGTACGAGTACAAAAAAAAAAAAAAAAGAAAAGAAAGAAAGAAAGATGAAGATGAACCCCAACCGAGGAACTTTTAATGGTCTACTCTAGGGCATTTCTTGGATTGTAGATCAACTTTTGAGTGGGGACAGCGCCACGGTGGGATTCAATCATGGTTTAGAAAACCCAGGGACTGGTCAGGTAACTGGGTGGTTCAATCGAACCTTGAATTGTCGATTTGGGTAATGGTTTTTTTGCCGTTTTTTATTTTTTTAAATCAGAACGAGCTGTCTGTTCAAATCAGATGGTCAGTTTGTTCAACCCGAGAACTGGTCCCGGAATGATTCCATATCCGTCTGGGTTTAAAAACCTTGGATTCAATCCCAAGTCTCTGCTGGAACAAGCTGGCGACCATACCAACTGAGCCACCTATCAATTGGTGCCAATTGGTTAGATAAAACAGTAATAACACCACATAAATTTGGGTATTCTTATGTATGCTTGTAGCGCTAGTTAGCTTTAAGCTACACTACAGGAGTGAATGAGTTGGGATTGAATCCCAACGAGTTAGCTTTAAGCTACACAAATGATGCCTTAGTAGGCCTGAACAGCCTATTGCCATTGGCAACTTCCTGCAGACTTGACCAGCTCCCTGCCGAAGGGATTGGCTTGATGCATTCCAACATCTAAATAGAACTTACCATTCATTACGTTTCAAGTTGAATCAATTAATTATAGAAGGGTTTTTGGGGGAGAAAGATTTAGTCATCTAAGGAAAGGATAAGTGAAAGCTGCCAGAGAAAAAACATGACCTCATTGAAGGAATGGTTTATAATATTACAGGCGACCTGCCCCACCTATCCACTCTCTATGGGTCCATATGTTGCATTAGATAATAGATAATAAATCGTCTAGGGCTAAGTCTTTCTTGTCATGTCAAGCTGCACTCTCATTATATATTCAGTTATCACTTGCTGGAAAATACACCAAGAATGCATTCAGTTTTTGTCAGTGATACACATCGAGTGGTCACCTGATGACATGTCACCAAAATATTCGGGTCCTAACTAACTGAGTACGGGCCATTAGATGGTTAGACGCCCTCAATAGCAGAGCACCACCAGGATCAGCCCTACAGCTCTTGGCAGAGGATTTTCTGCTCTGTTTTTCTTTTCCATCATAAATTATAACGGCCTTGTCCGAACTACTATAAATTTACATGAGACTACTAATGAAGATCATCGACATTTTCACCTAGAATTTCTCCTTTCCACGGCTTTCTCTTCCGAGACTGTCGTCGTCCCCTGTGAGCGGTGTTCTACACAACGAGAAGAGAGGTCGTCAACATCTTGGTATCAGAGCTAAGAGGTCCTCTGGAACCCAGGAGTGAGCTTGAAGAAAGGCTCAATAGCTTGGAGAAGCGGCACGATCGGACGGATGCTCTGTTAGCTGAAATCCTGGAACGACCGAACCATCCTGCCCAGCACCAGGGAAACGGGATGCCGGAGAACAGCCGACACGATGCTTCCACGAGCAACCAGACAAGGGGCACCGAGGGGTCCAACCAATCCAGCTATCAGCGGCGGCTTAAAACTCGACATGCCTAAGTTCCAAGGATCCAATTTGGACGGATGGTTGCTACTCACACGTCAGTACCTCCACCTGAACGAGATCCCAGAAGATCAGTGGGTTGCAATATCGAGCTTGGGGTTCGAAGGGAAGGCGGTGGAATGGTACCGGTGGTTCCTCGACTACTAGCCCGAACCCACCTGGGATCAGTATGTTACAGCTCTTGACACCCGACTTAATGGATTACAAGCTACTAACCATGCAGGAAGATTGTCGAAGGGCACTCAAACAGGGGCAGTCCAGGAGTATCAAGAGGAGTTCCAGCGATTATCGGCTAGGGTGGGAAGGCTTAATGAGGATTATCTAGTAGGTTGCTTTGTAGCAGGGTTGAAATTGGAGATCCGGGTTGGCGTGGAAAAATTCGATTTGATTTCTGCAACTATCGTATGGTGCCTATCATCGAATACTAAATAAATAAATAATGAGAGAAGTACGGATATACAAGATGCAGAATTCTGAATTGCAGCCCCTTACAACTAGTCCTTTCCCCCTATAAATCACATCATGCTCATGAATTTGGCATCAACTCACAGTCAAGGTGCATTCCCCGGGCCTAGTAAATTCTGAGCTGGGTTGATCGGTACTTCTCTCATAAATAATCACCCTCAATATTTTCAACTCATTATTGACCCTGCCAATCAAAGCACTGACTTGATCACATTATTACCAGTTTGGGTTGAATCTCCAATCTATTTATTGATTCGTCTAACCCATTTGGTGGTCTGGTTTTTTTTTTATTTCCAACAGAACTCCAAATAACACCCACGTGTTGGAGATGGTTCCATCAACATTCACCTTCATGATGTCATTTACACTCTACATATTTGTATTTATACTCTTTCTGAACTGAGCTCTGAGCTTTGGTGTTTTAATCCACCCTATATCCTAATTTGATAGTCAAAATTCAAGATGTTAGCTTGAATAAAAATTCTGACTAGACCTATTCACAGGTCACGCCCTACCACTTATTAGCAAAAATGTCCAAACCGGAGTTTGAACCTGGTTTGATTATTAAGGCTATTCTTAAGCCTGAGTCCTGACCTAGTTCTATCTTCTATCTTCTATCTTGAATTACCTAAATTCAAATAAAGAAAAATCAGACAGTAAAGAAAAAACAAGCTATTACTTAATACCTATTATTTATAATATTATCGGGCCAGGCCCATTTAAAAGTTCAAGCCCAATGGGCTATCTGGTCAATGAACTGGTGTAATTATGACTGACGGCTGATGTTAGAAAAACCAAAAAAAGCTTGGTATGTTGCTACCTTATATGCCATATATTAAAATGACATAATGTCAAATTAAGGAAATGTAGTCTTTTTTACACAAGTTTTCTATGATTTTTTTATTTTTGTATTCGTATATATTTTTATTCAATCAATTATGGATTGGCTGGAGTGGTATGTATTGTGACCACAAAAATGCGGTGCACCTTCCAAGTTACTGGGCCCACTATGATGTATTTTTAGAACTTACCAAATTTTTTTGGTAATGTTATATATTATTATGATGTGATGTGATGTGATGTGATGTGTTTCAAAATCCGTGATATCAGAACCAATTTCAGTTGGTTTTCAGAACGTGCAAAGGCTTAAAAGAAATGCATATTTGCAGTGGCATGTTTTGAGACTAATCTAAATGGGCAATGGGCACAGTACCGAGCACAACCTAAACCGTTGATTTGCACGCAGATGGAAAAGTATATATCAGTTTTGATGATGATAGACTTTGGCCCTGTTCGACGCCTCTGATCTCTTGTGATTTCGTACCACTTTCACCGCTAAATTTGGTGGCTCTTAATTATAGCTAAAGTACAAATGACTCAGGTCATTTTTTTAATACATTTTACCCATATTGTCCCTCTCATACTCAATTAACTTATAACATCTCATATGAAGACCCATCGGATCCACTACCGATATTTTATTTTCCCCGTAATACTATTATAATGTAATATTATAATATACCATAATATTTATATTATATTATTATTATAATAATAGTTCATTAACTATATTATTTATTATCGTCTTATAATGCTATTAATAATTACTTTTATTAATTATTATAACTAATTATTTAGAATATTATTTACCAATAATAATATTATAATGAAACAAACAATTATTTACATTAAATAGTATTATAAATTATGAACAGTGATAATATACTATTCATAATATTATAATAATCAAATAATAATAATAATTAATTATTAGTAATAAATATTAATTATTAATAATAAGTATTTAGTAATTAATCATAAAAATAAATATTTATTAATTACTAATTAATGATTAATAATTAATATAAGGTAATATTTATTATAATAATTTTTTATATTGTTTTTTTATTGAAATATATAGATAAATAAAAATTCTCTTATATAGGGTTAAATTGGACATTAGACGTTAGAGCAAACAAATAGGCCCTTTGAAACTTGACACTTGATTGTTTCTTACTTTCTACCTGAAATACTTTAGGTTGATTTAGAGTGGCAAGAGATATGTGTTGTAACAAAAATAAAACATCACACATGAGGGGCACTTCAGCTTATAAAATATACAACCCACCGAGGTATATCTTAATTTCTCTCTCCACAACAATTGGAAGAACTCACTCGCTTGGTTTCTATGTGTTTGATTCCCTTTCCACTCCTCGTAATTGCCACATAGGCACTTTAGCTTGAGATATGTGATTTGAGTAGTTGGTGTGGAACATTATGAGCACCATATTGTTTTCTTTAGGCCCAAAGTACAATGGGGTGGGTGTCAAGTCTGAATTGATGTATAGAATGGACAATAATATTAATAAATATACTATAGTTGAATTCTATAACTTAAGTTCAATTAAAATGCATGTAATACCAAACACACTTTAGAATGAGCTACACAAGATGGGAGTAGCTTGACATGCTAAAAGAAACTACCATACGAGATTACATCAGCACCCCGCTAGGTGCACCCCACATGTACATCTTAGCATGTATTGAGAATATCTCGCATACTTGTCATTGGAAGATGTTCCCAATTATGGGTGGAGACAAGAATTTTTTATAAGGAGGGCCAAAACTTATGGATGGGCCATAGGGGGGGTCAACCATTAGGTGGAAAGTGGGGGGAGGTAAGAAACTAGCATGAAAAAATTTACCATGTATGGATATTTTTGGACCATAGGGGGGGGCCATGGCTCCCTGGGTCCCCCCTTGGCTATGCCCCTGTTCCCAATACATGAGTTGGGATGTGTTGTGAGGCATTATGGGGCGCCAATGTGAACTATGATACCAAACACCCATTAAATGGGGATGGGATCTGGCACATCCCACAGTGCATTGGAAACATCTCCTGTAAATAATAATACATAAGTACGGGAGAAGAGGTCGATGCAAGGCACCATGTGTGAGTAGATTTGGTCCCCTTAAATGTTCACTCTCTCTCTATCTCTCTCTCTCTGTGTAATTGTGACTAAAAGAACACTATGATAGGAGATCACATCAGCACCCCATAGGTGCATATACTTGTCACTCAGAGATATCCAATATATGCGTTGGGGAGACCGGATCTACTCCTTACACCTGGCACCTCATATGCACATCCTACCATGCATTGGAAACATCTCTTGTACTTATTAGTTATTATTCACGGGAGATGTTCCCAATGTACGGTGAATGTGCATGTGAGACACCCATTTGTGAGGAGCAGATCCCGTCTCTGCATTGGGGTATCCTGTGAGGCATTGTGAGTCACCAATGTGAACTGTGATACCAAACACCCATTAAATACCCTCTCTCTCTCTCTCTCTCTCTCTAATTGTGACTGAAAGAACACTGTGATACGAGGTTACATCAACACCCCATAATCATGTTTTAACTAAATGTTTAATATATATATATATATATATATATATATTGAATATTATATATTATATGCAAGGTTCAAAGTATCGTTACGTATCGGCTTGTATCAGTCGATACGTATCATTCCGGGACCCCTTCAATACGCTCCTATAGTGGGTATACCAAAGGTCTGACCAGTTAAGGGGGTAGAGGAGACCTAAACCGATATCGATATTTTGAACATTGATTATATGTATGTATTATTTATAATTTATTTAGTACATTATATATATAGCTCAAATTGGCTCGGGACTAGGGGGAATAGGTTCTGAACCTATAATAATCGGGACATTATATCAGGACCCAGAAATCAATTCACCAGTTCTAATTAGTGGAACCAGAATCGGCTCAATCGGTTTGAATCCATCAGATCTATCGGGTTGGACCCGTCCGATTGACAGCCCTAGAAATGTCTTGTGGGGCATTATGGGGCGCCAATGTGAACTCCTCTGATACCAAAGTCTCTCTCTCCATTGGATTAGATGTGCCCAAACACACACAAAAAATAGGCTTGACCCTGAAAAATAGTAAAAACTGCTATTTGGAATAAGCTTGGCTCTTAGAAGTTCGATGCCCAAACTCCAAACCGCATTCGTCTCTGTTAAGATTTTGCTACTTTGGCCTGGGCCAGAGAAACTCCCTCCATAGTCTAGAGTCCAGACCTTTATAAATAGTTTGCCAACACGGCACGTTTGCTTGTAGTTGCAGAATGAACAATAACACAAAAATTTGGTTGTAGAGTAGAGAAAATGGTTGAATTTAGATCAATTAAAGCAGCAGAGGCAGAGAGTAAAACACTTGACAAGTAATGGGGAAAGTGCAGTCCATCTAAGAAAATGATAAAGCTCTGTTTGTTAATTTGTTTGCCAAGCCCATCCAGCCCCTCCCTATACCTGTGTGCGTATACGCGCAATACATTAACTACATCAAGCAAGCAACACTGGGGGTTTGGTTTGTGTTGTGACTTGTGACTTTTCTTATCGTACTGGGATTTTGGTAACATTTCCACATCCACCCTTTCATGACTGGAGTAGTCATAGGTCATCCATCAACACCAACTGGTGAAAGACGGGATTCGATTAGAGTTTTTGGGATCGGCTCCCCACATCCTAGCGTGTATTGGAAATATCTAATCTTACGTCGAGATGTTACTAATGCATCGTTGGATGTGCTGGGGGAGTCCATCTGAATTCCGATATCGAGTTTCCTAAAACCCTCTATGCCAGCTGGCAAGTGGCGACTTTCCATCTTTTCTGACTTCATACTTATCTTTTACACTTATTTGTTTATATTATTTTAAATCTATGATACATGCTACAGGAAAAGGTATGATACCAAACAATTTTAAATAATCATTGAAACCATTTGCGCTAATACCATGGAATCTAAGCCGACACGACGAGGTAGTGTCTTGTGAAAACGATATCTCACCATTAAAATCAGAGAAAGTTTTTAGATATTTGAAAAAAAAAAAACAGTGTATACTACTTTAAAGCTTCATTGCATAAGACATCAACATGAATATAGAGTAAAATGGTGATTGCAACCAAATGGGTTCTAGTATTATTCTTCTTCTTTTCTTTTTTGATGGAATAGGAATATAAAACAGAAAACCAATTAACAGGCAAAAAAACATATAGTTTTCATTTATTTACTAAACATTTATACTTGATTTATTTATAAAATCGAGAAAAGTAATAATAAAATTATTTATTAACAATTAAGCACTACATCAACATAACAATGAATAAATGCCTAATCTTGAAACCTTTCTCCAATAGTAGGCATACACATAAATCAAGGCCAACTTTTGCCAATCTCTATACATGCAGATCGACATGATGGACTAAATGATGAAATAGCACCTATGTGGCATTGTTTATTAAAAATGCCCATGATTCCAAATACCACCTAATTAGTTTTATGATCAAAATTGACAAGTCACTGAGCGACAAAGTTTGCTTCTTTGAATGCATGATTGTAGAAGATGGTAAAGTTGTTCTAGTTGCATTCTTAATAGCATTTCTCTCCTTCAAAGATAACTAGGGGTGAGAGAAAAAAAAAAGGCAAAAAATAATCGGTTCAGTAATTTGGAAAAACTGAAAGTATTGATTCATTTTCAGTTAACCAAACCAACTGACATACATATTATATATATATATATATATATATATATATATATATATTTATTATATATAATACTATAAAAATAAAAATAAAAAACTGATAAATCGAATTACTTGTTAACCGAACTGATTGAATGATTAATCGGTTGACTTTGATTTGGTTTCACTTATCCGCTTTCCAAAAAACTGATACCACGAGTTCGGTTAAAAAAAAAAAAAAAAGATCTATGATTAATCGAACCATGAACACTACTATTGATATCTATAAATGCTAACAGCCGAAGTTTTCAATTTGAGATTTGTTTCTCACAATTAATTCACAGCCAAGTAAGAGAAAGGTTACCAACGCGCGGTTAGAACATGCTGACGTCAGTGTGAGGAGCCTACATGCTGTTAATTCAGTGTGATGAGCCATCTGTAAAAAACATATCGGGATTCGGGACACGAAGTTTTCCCCCATAAAAGTGATAAAACCATGTAGTAGCAAAAGGAAATTCATGTGCACTTTGATAAGTTCACATGGGTGGGTTTGTTTATCAAAATTGATTGGTTAACCATATTTTTTCGGCATCATTGATTTTTCTTTTTTTAATACCACGTGGATTATTTGCCATTTTTTTATTGGATTATATTTGTTGAAATTGATACGAGATTTTGATTGATTACGGCACCTCTTTGTGACCATAAAAATTGTCCTAAATAAAATAATAAAAATAACACCGCTTGGATATCTCTCATAGAGTTTGTTTTAATATATCCATTATCTTTCTACAAAAAAAATTTGGTAAAATACAAAATCCTCCCTGAGTTTTCTAGCAATCATAAAAACCTTTATTATGTTTATACTTCAGCAAAAGCCTCCCTTGTATTTTTTAGAAAATATACAACTTCCTTCCTTTGTAGACAGAAAAGGCGACCTGGTGTATTTGTTTTTTTTTAAATACCTATTTTGCCATCCCTCCAAAACACTATTCATTTTATTCCTAAGAAGTAAGAACTAGAGGCCATCGACCTTTCATTGCATGCCCATGGCCATGGTTTCTCTTTAATAGAATCAATTTCCAAGAGCTTGAGATATGGTCTATTAATCTATCACCCCCATTCCCTCTCTTCCTCTTCAGACATAGTCTATAGGAAAAACAAAAGTTTGTAAGTTGGGGTTGCTTTATAGGAAAAACGAAAGGTTGCACTTAGGCTGCAACTCGTTACAGTATTCAAATGGCCAAATGGGTATTCAAGCCTAAAATAGCTAATAGTTTTGCTATGTTTTTCAAGGGTCAATGATGAATACCTTCTAAGTGTAATTTCTAACCACTTCATGATTCAGTAATGGGTTTGACATTAAGCTTAATTTGACTGATGGGTTTACTTCGAATAATTCAATTTTAAGAAGAATTTTCCAATACAAAGTTGAAAGGGGATTCATCTCATGGAATTAAACAAAATCGATGGATGCCACAAGTGCTATTGGGATTCGATTAGACATCTCTCATCACTACTCCAACTTACATAAGGTGTGCCATCGTCTTCCACCAATCATGTTTTGTCTCCAAAATTACCCATTTTCATGGACATTCAACTTGTACATGCTTGACAGGTATAAGCGAAATACCTTGAGACACACTCGAAACAAACTTGTTAACTATATTAGCTATCGTAGTAGTCTTCTACCAATTATTTGTCCCTACAAGTCTAATCTTATCCGATATTAAACTTTGGAATTATTGGCACAAGACAAAGAGGTCGAAATGCAAATTGTGTTAGTTAAATACCTTGAAACACATTCAAGCTGGCCTCATTGTAGTGACTGGTGAGGCCGAGATACCACCATGTTTCTCATTTTCCTTATGTGGTGGTGGGTGTTTGTGAAATTGCAGGCAAAGAAGGAATTGACAAAGACTCGATCGAGTGGAGATGGTGCATGAGATTAGGAAGGCAAAAGAGGCAAAAGCCGAGATGTAGCCAAGGCCAAACAGAAGGTCGAGACATTAAAAGAGAGAAAAATGATGACTTTGGTTTTTCGTTATTGGGAAGAAAATGAACAATGTTTTTAGAGGAAAGTTTAATAAATCTACATCTAAATAGATATGCATAAGGGTAAAATAGGCATTTTCAAAAATCATACACATTATTTCGGCTTTTTTGTCTAAGAAGGGAGGTATTGCATATTTTCTAAAAAATACAGGGGAGGTTTTTGCTAAAGTATAAAAATAAAGGAGGTTTTTATGATTGTCAGAAAACTTAGGGGAAGTTTTTTGTATTTTACCCCTCAAAAAAATAAACATTCATCGTCAGGCTAAACTGTATAAAAAACGCTAATGAAATTCAAATGGCGCCACTATTATTGTCAATCGAATTAACGCACACGCATCTTAAAATGGAGTAGCAGGACAGGTCTGGATTCGAGTTGTTGCAGAGAGAAATGGCGCGAAGGAATCACGGCAGCAACAGCACCACCACCACCATCAACAACAGCAACGAATGGGTAATCATTTTTTTCTAATCTTTATTTATTCTTCGTCCTCAGATTCTAATCCTCCTGATCTTTTTTGTCTTAATTTTCTTTTTCTTTTTCTTGCTAATTTTGTGGGCGTGGAACAGACGTCGAGCTTTCTATCAATGGGGGAGCGGCTATGTGCGGCTTTCATACCGTTTATCGCGTTAATTGAAGTACTCATATTCGCTGTGGCCGATTGCTTCGATTGCCACCCCAACAACAAGAAGCCTTCATATAGATATCATGACCTTGCTCGCTTCGCAAAGAATACACCATGTTCGTTTTAATTTCCCCCCTCTAATTTTTTTTCTTTTTATTTGCCTCCTAATTTTCTGTTTAATTTGTGGTTATTTTTCATTTAGGATTCTTGCATTTTCTCTTCGGCCTGATCATTTTTGTTTTTGGGTTCCTTTATGATAGTTACCGTGAACGAAGTGGAGGCCTTGCACGAGCTGTTCAAGAAGCTCAGTAGCTCCATTATTGACGATGGCTTAATACACAAGGTAGGTACAAAGATTCGCATCTGAATCATCCACGGATCAATTTCCAACTTTCTTTTTTTCTTTGCTATGGTAGATTTTCTGTTACTTTTAAATTCTCAGGAGAACTTCCTGGACACTCAGAATCTAAGTTCCAAAGAGTGCAAGTGACATATTCTGTGTTTGTGTGGATATTCCATTTCTTTTGGAGAATTTCCTGCCTTTTGAAATGCTTGAATTTTGATGGCTTGCTTTTAATTATGCGTACTTATCAAATATGACAGCTCTGAAAATCCTCCTGTTTAGTAAGAGTTATTTGGAGAATTCTGGGTCTTCTATAAACCTTGTAAGTCCCTTGTCGTGATTAATGGGGCTATGGGCTTGAAGTTGCCAATGACTAGCCACTCTCCTCTTCATGGTAATGGATTATTAAGATAGGACCTAATCTAGATGATGTTATAAGTTCCATCTCATTTGATTTTGTCTTGCCTCAATACACGTTTTTAAGATAACACTAGAAATAAAGAAATGACATAATAGTGGGCAAATACAAAATAATACATTCATATATACTATATGTACAGAACTCCCGCCACTGTGATCATACTTATGGTCACCACCACTGATGAAGTAAGCAATTGGTTAACCATAAAATAGGAGAATCTAGATTCACTAAACACAATTTCAATGCAGAAATAAATACACTATTCTGTGTAATTCAGTTTTTGAACAAACACACATGTTGTAGGTGGTAAACAAACTTCAGGCCCATGTAGCATAATTGAAATGAGAACCTGGAAACACATTTTCATTGAGTTGTCGATGTCATTTGAACACTGTAGGATTTATCAAAACCCACTGAAACCATTTTATACTCGTTAGCATCTTATAACTAAAGTATAGGAGCTGCCCTTTACCTTGGGCTAGATTTGCCAGTTTTTACTCTGATGGCATACCTTGATCCTTTTGTAAGTGTTAAGCGACTTTCCTGTATTTACTTTGTATGCTTTTGCAAACCTTGTCTGTCTCATATGGTTATGTTTAATGCGTCATATCTGTTTACTTATCAAAAAAGCGTCTTATCTGTTTTGTAGGAAGAGCTGCAGTTGGCATTATTCAAGACTCCATCTGGTGAAAATCTTTTTTTGGATAGGGTAAATCCATAAAAACTATTCTATCATTATTTTTAATATTTCCCTTTATAAATTCATACCAAGTGGCATCATGAGTTTCTGTATTTCTTCCGACCATGGTTGATTCATGGAATCATGGCATGTTGATTATGACATACATGTAACTTGGTGCAAATAGAAGGCTCTGATAGAGCAAGGGGAAGGCCTAAGGGGACTATGTATTAGTGAGAATTCAGAATTTATGTAGGACTTAAAACTTGAATGAGGACATGGCTCTTTATAGAATTCAATGGTAGAACAGAATTAATATAGCTAACCTATAACAAAAAAGGATTTATATAGCTAATACCAAATAGTAGGGATTAGTCTTTGTCAAGTAGAGCTTCAGACATGTATGCATGCATGCTGCTGGAAAAAACTTAGATTTACTTTTAGGGGATGCAATTCTGAGTAGGGTGCCATTGCCTGGTAGAATGGTAAAATCTTGGGCTGACAAGCATGACAGGTTTGAGTTTGAGGGTAGCCTCTTCATTACAAAGACTCATGAGGTTACCCAGTCCACCCTTCCAAAGACCCAAGATCACTGGAACCATCGCAGGGTTTATGGCCTTATGCATCGTGATTCTGTTTCATGGGAAGGACTTTTTTGGATGTCAGTGAAGTCCTAACTCCTAAGTGACATCATGAGCCTCTAAATTTTACTGCATCTTGGTCAATTCATGGGGTTATGGCATGTTGAACTACAGTTTATGTTGCTGGAAGAACTTGGATTTTCTTTTTGGAGGCATGATTCTGTTTCTTGGTGAAGCCATGTTAAGGATATCAACAATGTTCTTTAACACACAAGAATATGGATATATTCAGGAACCAGCTCTGAGTTCAAACCTAGTAGAATATACAAGTTCCAGCATTATTCTGAGATAATTTTCTCTATATATTCTTCTCTTTTTCCTCTTTGATGAAATAAATGTATTTGTCTGATTTATGTGTGGATATGACACCTCCAAACTGATGGGTTAGTTTAGCCATGTAAAAACTTGGAATGTGTATCAATACTTTGCACTGTGCACATAATTTCTTTAACATCCTGATCATGTTCCAATCTGAAGTTGGCGAAAAAAAAAAGGTTGCACTAGGCACTCTTAGATAAGGTGTCATGACAAAGGACATGTAAGGTAGCAACACTTTGGTTTTCCTGTTTTTAATTTTCATATTCTTCTCAATGTCTTAACATTATTTATGTCCTTTATAGGATTTTTGGCTTTAGTGACTCTTGGACTTTGCAAAAGGGCCAACTTCCCACTCAAACTATGGTGAAAAGGCCATTTTAAGACAAAAACAAATTACATTAGAGATGCCATTGACAGTTCTGTTAAAGAAAACAAAAAAAAGGCTCTTTCGACTCATTTTCAAGGGAAAAATAACATGTGGGTCCCAATTAAATACCCACCTCTTTCTCTCCCCTCTTCTCTTCTCTTCTCGTTTTTTTCCCTTTCTCTCCTCTCTTCCACCCAATCCCCTATTCTCTACAACTAAACCACAGGACCACCCAGGAATCCTGTAACCTCCAACTCAAAGTGATCTCTTGCAGGCATCTTAAAGCCTTCAATTTCTTCCAAAAGTTTTGCGCCTATGCTGTCATCTCAATTGTCAACGATGAGTCACAACAGAAGCAACCACTGCAGATGCAGAAGCATAAAATACCAATTAACAGAGGAGACGAAAACCCCGAATGGAATCAGAGAAGTTCGTGTCTTGTTCAAACATCTTGTGGTTGAGTTTGATGGAGCCATTAGATTCATTAGTTATTAGGTCGATCTGCCAATGGAAAACAAATCGAATTTTGAATATCTCTATTCATTACCCAAAGATAAATTATGTATCTGTTATGGATGCCTTCCTCAGGAAGACGTACCATCGCCGCCGGCAGCAACAGGCCCCGGGCCCACCGCCAGCAGCAGCAAGGATTCAGTGATGCTCATCCTACCCAGTTCGGCAACAACAGCCTTATCTAGATTAGATTAGCTCATTTTGCTTGTTCTTATCTTATTCTATTGTTCTTATCTTATCTTGTTAGTAAGTTGTCAGATTGGATTAGTTTATCTTGTTGTCAGATTAGGATTAGTTTATCTTATTATCAGATTAGGATTAGCTTATCTTATCCTTAGCAAGATAGAATTGGAAGTCTCCCTATTCAGCAAGGAGACTCCCTAAGATTAGGACTCTTGTAATCTCTTATTTAAGGAGCTGCTATCAGTCAATAAAGATATCGAATATTCAGTTAAAAGAAGTGAGTTAGGAGAGTTGGTGATCTCTTGAACAAATCACCAAAGGCACCAAGATAGGGTCATCAAGAAGGGACAAGGGAAAATAGGAGGTTTTCCCCGTGGACCGATCCGTGACGAGATCTTATTTCCGGGCCCATAACAACTTGGTATCAGAGCCTACCGTCATGGGAGATCTGGAGCAGCTATCATCCAAGGTCCACAAACTGGAGCATAGGCTCGTGGAAACTCGCGTGGAGGTTCGTGAGGTCAAAGACGATGTCCGGGAGCTGCGACGCTTGTTGGAATCGTATTTCTCTAACAAGGAGAGTGATCCAGAAGGGGCTGTAACCACAAACAGCCGCCGACCAGACTTGACGGAATCGTTTGGCGAACAGCAAGTCGTCGCCCCGGTAGCCGCAGTCATCCCCAAGTACAGCAGGCTGGAATTCCCGTCGTACAACGGCAACGGAGACCCCTTAGGCTGGCTGTATCGCTGCGAGCAGTTTTTTCGGAATCAACGGACAAATGACCGGGATAAGGTAAATCATTCTATATTGCTAGAAGAGGATCGTGTTAAAGCAGAAATAGAACGTGCCAAGGCACTAGTAGATTTCACTACATTGCAGCTTCACAATTTGATGTATGAGAAAATTCATTTTGGGAAAGCCATAAAGGTGCACAAAGATTTCAAGTCAAAGTATCCGGATATTGAACTTGTGCCTGAGGAAGAGTTTTTCAGTTCAGCCCCTCAAGATATTAAGGGATCTGTACTATCAAAAGACAGTGCACATGACCTGATGCTAAGGCGGCTTAATTTTGAGCTTTTCCGGCGAAAAGAACTCTGCAAACTTCATGAGAAACTGGAGCAACACAATAAAAGCCTTATGGAGATCATTGCACACCGAAAGAAGTTCCTTTCAAGTCTCCCGAAATCTCTGAAGAAAGCATCCTTGCTTGTCCAACACCAACTAGGGGTTCTGCATACAAAGAAATTAAGGCAGCATAATTTAGTAGAATTACTGCCATCTCCACTCTATGTGATTTACAGCAAGGCTGTAAGGGAAGCCATGTGCTTTCTGATGGATCCTCAGCTTGGAAAGAAGCTAAGTTATGTCCAGTTTCCATAGAGGTTCGACGGTATTGATCGCCACGATAGATACGCTAATCGCAATATAGTGTTCCTTGATATCAACAAGAAAGGCTTGGATGGGATCCAAGGACCAGTCTACGTTGGAACTGGTTGTGTCTTGAACAGGCAAGCATTGTATGGCTATGACCCACCAGTGTCTGAAAAGAGACCAAAGATGACTTGTGATTGCTGGCCTTCTTGGTGTTGCTGTTGTTATGGTGGATCAAGGAAAAAGTTGAAATCAAAGAAGGGAGAAAGAAGTTTGTTTGGAGGGTTTGACAGCAAGAAGACAAAAGTGATGGCAAAGGACTATTTCAAGAAAGGCTCTACCCCTATCCTTGATCTTGAAGAGGTTGAAGAAGGGCTTGAAGGATACGATGAGCTAGAGAAATAATCTCTCATGTCTCAGAAAAACTTTGAGAAGAGGTTTGGACAGTCACCTGTCTTCATTGCTTCCACACTTATGGAAGAAAGTGGTCTTCCTGAGGGTACCAACAACACAACCCTCATTAAGGAGGCTATTCATGTTATTAGCTATGGCTATGAAGAGAAAACTGAATGGGGGAAAGGAGCTTGGATGGATTTATGGCTTAGTCACAGAAGACATATTGACAGGGTTCAAGATGCACTGCAGAGGATGGAAGTCAGTGTATTGTGTTCCTAAACTAGTTGCATTTAAAGGTTCAGCTCCTATAAATCTTTCAGATCGTCTGCACCAAGTTCTCAGGTGGGCTCTTGGATCAGTTGAGATATTCCTTAGTCGGCATTGCCCTCTATGGTATGGCTATGGAGGAAAACTAAAATGGTTAGAGAGGTTGGCCTATACTAACACCATTGTTTACCCTTTAACTTCCATTCCTTTGCTTGCCTACTGCATCATTCCTGCTGTCTGTCTTCTCACTGGAAAGTTCATCATTCCCACTCTGAATAATCTTGCTAGCATATGGTTCATTGCCCTCTTCCTATCCATCATAGCCACTGGTGTGCTTGAGCTCCGATGGAGCGGTGTTAGCATTCAGGATTGGTGGTGCAATAAACAATTCTGGGTGATAGGAGGTGTCTCAGCTCATCTTTTTGCCGTCTTCCAAGGCCTTCTTAAAGTTCTTGCAGGAGTTGACACCAACTTCACTGTAACTTCAAAGGCTGCAGATGATACAGAGTTTGGGGAACTGTACCTCTTCAAATGGACTACACTTCTCATTCCTCCTACGACACTGATTATCTTATGGTTGGAGTTGTTGCTGGAATATCGGATGCCATTGACAATGGTTATGGCTCATGGGGCCCCCTATTTGCGATTGATGGCTCTCAAGAAAGACCTCAGAACAACATCTTATGCAACTTGTTTCCTGATGATACTGGTATTGAGCTTCCCCATCAGTCAGCTAAGCTCTTTGTTGGTGCTGCTGTTAAAGTCTTGGTAGAATGGTGTAATTTACCTTCGGCCGAAGCCACATGGCTCCCATTGGCAGAGTTCCCAGGCCACATATCCAGATTTCGAGCTTGAGGATAAGCTCGTAGTCTAGGAGGGGAGTAATGTTATGGACGCCTTCCTCGGTAAGACGTACCATTGCCGCTGGCACCAACAGGCCCCGGGCCCACCGCCAGCAGCAGCAAGGATTCAGTGATGCTCATCCTACCCAGTTCGGCAACAACAGCCTTATCTAGATTAGATTAGCTCATTTTGCTTGTTCTTATCTTATTCTATTGTTCTTATCTTATCTTGTTAGTAAGTTGTCAGATTGGATTAGTTTATCTTGTTGTCAGATTAGGATTAGTTTATCTTATTATCAGATTAGGATTAGCTTATCTTATCCTTAGCAAGATAGAATTGGAAGTCTCCCTATTCAACAAGGAGACTCCCTAAGATTAGGACTTTGTAATCTCTTATTTAAGGAGCTGCTATCAGGCAGTAAAGATATCGAATATTCAGTTAAAAGAAGTGAGTTAGGAGAGTTGGTGATCTCTTGAACAAATCTCCAAAGGCACCAAGATAGGTTCATCAAGAAGGGACAAGGGAAAACAGGAGGTTTTCCCCGTGGACTGACCCGTGACGAGATCCTATTTCCGGGCCCATAATAGTACCACTACGGGCACCTGGAATTCATTATCCAGCCCCAACAGAGGTTTATTACCCAGTCCCAGCTCCACCTCCGCCACCTCATCCTATTGCTCATTATCATTGCTCCTCCACCACTGCCTTCACCATCCTTGTTGTTGGTATATCCTATGCCATTGAAGTGGTACAGATTGGGATTAGGAGGATATAGTTGGGAGGGCACTCGGGGATGGTAGTGGGCAGTGGAATAGGGGATTGAAGGAGGGGAGGGGAGAAAAAGAAGAAGAAGAAGAAAAAGGATGTGAAGGAGAGAGAGAGAGAGAGAGAGAGAGAGAGAGAGAGAGAGAGAGATTGGTGGGTATCATTTGGCTGTGGGAGGACACTTAGGGACGGTGGTGGGCAGTGTAGGGGATTGGGTGGAAGGAGAGAAGAGAGAAAAAACAAGAAGAAACGAAAGAGGATAAGAAAAGAGGAGAGGGGGGGAGGGAGGGATGGTAATGAGCAAAGTTAAACGGTCACTAGAGCCAAAAATCCTTTATTTTTCATTGTCATGTCCCCTTGCCTTGATTTCCAGAGGTTGACATGATGAACAATTATGGACACTTGAATACTTGGCACCCCTGCCATGTATCAAGGTAACAGTGGTAACCAATCTTCAATGCTTAGCCTGAGCATGATAAGGTAGATTAAAAATATGTATGGCACGCTTGCATGCACTTTGGAAGTTAAAGTGTATAATGGCTTCTCTTCTGTAAATGAAGAGCTGGAGGTTATTATTTCAACTTCCAGCCATGTTTCCTCCCTTCTTTGGGATCTAGACCAGCTTCATACTTCATATCTCAGTTATAAATTGGAATTTGTTTCTTATTAATATGCACACATGGTTCCTTGTTATCTAGTCATATTACTTCCAGATATGCAACACTATCCCAAAATGTATCCTTACAAATTTGAAATTGTTTATTCTTACATGAAAAAAAAATGTAGGCAAGAATATTTGTATAAGTTTGCCCTTTTGGCTTCATGATGTGCTGCATTTATCTACTATTTTCTTTTCCTTTCTAGGTTTTTGATCTTTTTGATGAAAAGAGAAATGGTGTTATTGAATTTGAAGAGTTTGTCCATGCACTCACTGTCTTCCATCCTTATGCTCCTTTGGAGGACAAAATTGATTGTGAGGGTTCCTGAAGTCCCTTCTTTGCTTGTTTATATACAATTGAAATATATAATTAATTGGTATAACACCTTCAGTTTTTTCTCTGAAATTCCTGCAGTTGCATTTCGGCTGTATGATCTAAGACAGACTGGGTTTATCGAGAGGGAAGAAGTGAGTATCTTGACATGCATGACACAACTTTAGATGTTTTTTTTTGGGTAGCATAATTAGATTTGCAGCAACACAACTCAAAGGTGTAAAGTTTGAAACTTTGAATACTTGGATTTGCACTGTAATGCAAAAGGGAGGGATACTGAATGCATGTTTTTCCACTACATCTATTATCATTTTGATTAATTTACTTGGAGACCTCAGTTTATGAATTACTTACCTATGGGTTGAAATGTGTAATTTGTTTCTAATTCTTGGTTTACAAGTGAGTGCCAAACCTGTCAATATTGGGGAACTTGGAAGGGCACTTCTAATTGGAACAATGGATCTACAGTTGCTTATCTATGTCTTGGCGTGATTTTTGGCATTTTATCATTCTATAGTACAGATATTTGATGTTTTGTCCTGTACTTAGCCTCTTTCTTTTCTCAGGAAAATGGTTCTATAGGGCATCCCATGTATAAGCCCCTTGGAAACCATTTGATTTGATCCATTTAATACCCATTGGCATGAATACCCTCTTACTTTTTCCATAAGTTCATTCCTAATAAGATCAGAAGGGATTTTTAATAAAGGGGAGAACAATCTTTCATTAGGCAAACCTTGATGGTGTAACCATAGATGTAGATATTATCCTTTTCCATAAACCAATAACGTTATTTAGTTATCTATCAAAAAAAAAAGTTTCATAAGGCAAAGGCATGAGATAGTTGTCAGGACCTCTAGATGTGTAGGGATGAAAGTTTCAAACTTGAGACTTAAGAGTCAGGTGACCCCTGCTGTTTGTTGTGTGTGTGTGTGCATTGGTTCATTGTGTAAGCATACTCATATGTCATATGACTTTAGCTCCTTGTTCAACTTTTTTGATTTTGATCAACAGAGCTTCTTTTTTCAATTCCATATATTAACTAGAATATAAAACTTCCATACCCTTTTAATATCACCTTTTGGTTTGTCTCCCTAGTGTGTCAATAAATGTTCTACACTTGAATAGATTTGTGCTGTGGAAGGGAGTTTTTTTCATTAAGGGATATTAGTTGTCTCCCTGGAAGCTATGATCTGATTTTATGCTTCACATCCCATTGTTTTGGCTTCATCATGTAAGGGAGGCAGTGTTACAGCATTTGATTCCTTTTTTTTTATCAGTAAAAGAGAATTTTGTTTAAAATAGGTTAAGACAAAGTTTTACAACAGGTAGATGTGAATGTTGTTTCCAATTAGTACATATTTCTGTTCCACTTTACAGCATTTGATTCTTTACCTTGCATCCTCTATTTTAATTGTTCTGACAAGAAAAAAAAATCCCATCATCTTAATAATGTTTGCTCAAAGAATTCTATTTTCATTTAGTGAAGAACAAGGTTCAAAATGTCGATACATCCAATACACAGGAAGGGGTGTATTGAGACTTTTTACCTTACGCTCTTTTTTTTTTTTTTATCAAATTTCAGTTTTAGGTCTGTTTTTATTGTTTAATCAATAATAAAAGCAGTTTCCTCAGAACACTTTTAAATAGGTGAATTGAAAACTCAAAGATACAATAAGATACACGGGGTTGTGATAATTTTAGTTTTTCTTCACAGATTTGTTGTCCATCATATATTCTTTCATCCATATCATTTTCATTTTGCCATGAATATTTTTAACCTTGTGAAAAATTATTTTACTAAGCTATTACTGTTTCAGGTTAAGCAAATGGTTATTGCTATTTTGATGGAATCAGAAATGAATCTGTCAGATGATCTTCTTGAAGTTATTATTGACAAGGCATGGGTTCAGCCAATTTAATTTTCCTGTTTTATTTTTGTATAATCCTTTAAGGGCTGTAAACTTACTACATTATCAATTTTTGGGCAGACATTTGAAGATGCTGATACAGACATGGATGGAAAAATTAACAGAGAAGAATGGAAGGCTTTTGTTCTTCGACACCCCAACCTTTTGAACAATATGACACTACCTTATTTGAGGTATACCACTTGTTTTTGTCTTATTCTTTTTTTTAATTACTATATAGCATGTAACTACTGCCTTTTTTATTTTTAATTTTTTGATGAATGAGGAAATATTTTTAGAGAAGGGAGAATAAATAGATACAAGAGACTCATGGAGAGGCATGAGCTGCGACCTCTCCAAACAATCAAAAACTAAAACAGATTACAACTGTGCCTAGTACAACTGTTCCCTATTTGCCCCTTGCTTGGCTAAATAATCGGCCATAGCATTAGTTGATCTTCCCATCCATTGTATTCTGACACACAGATTTCTTGTCAGCCACTTGAATTTTTTAAGTTCATTCTTAAAGAACCAAACCAGCCTTTGGGTTCTGTAGCCACCCCACAACCACCTTGGAGCCATCTTCTATTACTAGCTGTTCCCCTCCTAGTTGTACTGCAAACTGTTGTACCCCTTGAAGGGCAGCTAGAAGTATCACCCTGGTGGAGTCCCATTCACCTAAAGAGCATAAGAGAGCCACAGTACCACTTTCATTCCTTAGAACCCCTCCCATCGTAGAGAGACCTGCGTTACCTTGACTACTGCCATCAAAATTTAGTTTCAAAAAGCCTTCAGGAGGGGGTACCCAACTCATGTACACCTTGATTTTCAGAGAGGAGCTGCTTGCTGCTGCTGCCCAATGCCTCCAAAGATCATTAAAAGAAAATTGGTGAAACAAGTCCAAGGATTTCAGCCACGAGATAGTCCTATACAAGATACACTCCTTCGGTTCATGTTGGCTTTTCTCCTTCTCTTAGAATAACCTGGCATTCCTTTCTTTCCACATTGTCCATAGCAAAGCTGCTCTTGCACACATCCACATTATCCTTCCTCTTCATTGGTGCCAAGCAAAGGTATGTGGGTCAAAAAGCATGCTTACTTTTGCTGGCCTATTCCACTTGCACCCAAAATCGAGAAGAACCAATCCCACAACTCTATAGTAACAGAATGGGAAATTAGCAAATGGTAACAATCCTCACCATGAGATCTGCAAAAAGTATACTAATTAGGTGAGATGCAAAGATAAAGTCTTCTCTTTTGTGGATTATCCAAGTTGTTTACTTTCCCATAAAACACTTCCTAATAGAATGCCAAAACCTTGGGGGGTACAGGCCTGCACTAAACCTCCTTAAAAGGGAAAGACTGTAGAGACAGAACAGCAAAGGGTCTTAAAGAAAGAAGCACAAGAGAAATAACCCAAGAGCAAAGGTGTCCAAATCCTTTTGTCTGGCACCGTGGGATCCAAACAAAATTTTTCAAGAAGACTTAATAAGCGGGCTAGACTCTCAATCTCTTCATCCCTTAAGCCTCTCCAGAAACCAAAATCCCAAACTGGTGCAAAAGGAGTTTTCCTAATGGGAAAAAAATTTTGATACAGGCTCTTTTTTTAAACCAAGAGATCATAAATAAGGGAGGAAAGAGGTCCTTCAAAGGAGTCTCTCTAACCCAAGTATCTTCCAAGAAAAGGACCGAATTACCATTACACACATCATACCTAACAAAGTTGTGAAGTTAAGGGAGATTATTGTGAATTGCCTTCCAAGGTGTTGCCCAAGTTGCCCACCGAGAGATCCCAACATCCCATCATGCCACAATCTTTCTCTCTAATGACCATCTCCACAACCACTTCCCCAATAATGTTGTATTATTTTGCATTATATTCCGTATTCCCAAACCTCCTCTTTACTTCTCCACACCACCTCCCACTTTAATAGATGATCCTTCCTACTTTCCCCCAGCTCCTAAAGGAATTCCCTCATTAACTTCTCCAGTTTCTTAGCTTCCCTAGAGGGTACCTCCTAAAGATAGACAGAAAATAGGTTGATAGGTTAGCCAGGGCAACTTTAATCCAGGTGGCTCTACCCCCAAAAGATATATAATTCTTCTTCCACGAAGCCAATCTCTTTTCAAACTTCTCTACAAGCAGGCACTAGAAACTACTCTCCCTAGGGTTTGCCCCTAATGGGAGTCGGGAGTCCCAGGTAGGTCATAGGCCAGGTAGAGATAGAACACTCTAAACACCCCGCAGACTGCAATAACCTCCACTTCTCTATTTTCTAAATTTACCCCTACAACACTACTCTTTTCAAGATTGACTCTCAAATTGGAGATCCTTCCAAACCTTTTCACCAATGTTAATTCTCTAACCATGCCTATTTTTCACCCATTTACTACTCCATTAACCAAAATAGAGAAATGACTAGAGCCGATACAACCACGAATCCACTTACACTACCTTTCTCCAGACCCATAGTTTCTCAATACTTGTAAGAGGAATTTCTAATCCACTAAATCATAGGCCTTTTCCAGACCAAACTTACAAACAAAACCTTTTTTCTTGGATCTTTTCATTTACTCCAGGCAGTCATTAGCTACTAGAATCTGGTTTGTAATTTGTCTCCCTTGTTGTACAAAGGCCCCATGGGATTTGTTGATTAAGGAAGGAAGAACTTATTCTATCCTCGAGGACAGAGCCTTAGCTAAGATTTTGTACATACTAGTCACCAAGCTAATTGGTCTAAAGTCCTTAGGATGAATAGCATCAACCTTCTTAGGAATTAAAGCCAAAAAAGTAGCATTAACTCCTGGGCTTACTATGTAATTATCTGCATCTAGGCTCGATGCCTTAATCCTATCCTTCAAAAACACTGCCCTTTTAATCTCCTCTTCTTCAAAACTTCTTTTCATCTCCCAAACTTGGCCATCCAAACCTTCCAAAGGTAATCTCTCATTCAAAGGTCTTCCATAAAATGATTTGAAATGATTAACAAACTCTTGGTTGGTAATTTTATACCCTTCTAATTCTAATTTGGCTACAAAATTTTTCCTTCAATGCCCATTTTCCAAATCATGGAAAAATCTGGTGTTCCCATCACCTTGTTTAATCTACTAATGCCTTGATTTCTACCTCCAACAAATCTCCTCCCTTGACAACACATGTTCCAGATCCTTTTTTCAGCCGTCTTCTTTGCTCTCCATCTTGTTCATTCAACAACCCTCGGAATTCCTTCTCATCCAACTCTTCAACTTGAGTGATAAGGTTCAACTTTTGTTCCTCCACTCTTCTGAAATGATCTCTGAGGGCAGCTGGAGCCAGAATCTGGGAAGGATTTGCAATTGCTCCTGGAGAGGAAAAGTTAACATTCTCCAATTTGCAGATGACACTCTTTGTTTTCTTTACGCTGATCCTGATCAATTAGAGGTGTTACTTGGAGTTCTTTGTTGGTTTGAAGTGGTCTCAGGATTAAAGGTGAATCTGGGCAAGAGTATGACCATTCCTATAGGACAAGTTGCAAATTTGTAGGATTGTGCTAGAGTGTTGGCTTGCAGAGTGGGTTCCCTCCCAATAAAGGATTTGTAGTTGTCTTTGCTTGGATTTAATCATTTTTTGCTGACAACTACCTTACTGTGTAAGCTTGGGCAGTGTTGTCTTTACTAACAAGGTAGTTGTCTTGACTTCACTGGCAACTACCTTTTCTTCTTCTAGAACAGAAGTTCTGTATTGAAACTATCTTCTTCCAACATGCCCACCTTTGTTTGCAAATCAACAATGCCCAAGCTTACTGTGCCATCCATGTCTGAATCTGAATCTTCACTGGCTTCTTTTTCAGACCATTCTCCATCTTTTAAGAAAGATCTTTCTTTTTATGCACATGGGATTTCATCTATCAGGTGAAAACACCTTCAATTTCTTTGAAGGGACCCACTGTAAGGAGCAATTGGAGAGAGACCTTGCTCCTGAGTTGTGGCAACTAGGTGAAGAACCCAAGGAAGACAACGATAGACTGTTTTTCCCTTCTAGCCTAGTTATCCCCTTTTTGTTCATGTGAGTCTTAAGTAGACCTGTTCATGGGCCAGATAGCCCGACGGGATGGCCCGACCCGACCCATTATTAAGTCGGGCTTGGTCATACTTTTAGGTCCGCAATATCGGGCTCGGGCTTTCTCAAAAAAGCCCGGCCCGAGACTGAGCCTGACTTGATACAATATATTAAATAATAAAAATATATTTTATTGAATAAAAAATACATACAATATTTTTTCTTTGTTCTTCTCTTTTTTTCCAAGTAATAGTGAGATGTTTATTATTTTTGAGTTTTGAAGGTTTTTAATATAAATAAAACACTTTTTTATTGAATAAAAAAAGAAAACAATTTTTTGTTTTCAAATTTCTAGTCGGGCTTGGGCTCGGGCTTGAGGCTTTATATGAGGGTCGGGCTCAGGCTCAAGACTTAGGCCCAATGGTTGGGTCGGGCCGGGCTTGGGCTTGGGCCCAATGGTTGGGCCGGGCTTGGGCTCAGGCTCAAGACTTAAGTGACTCACGTGTCTCCCCTATGGCTGTTTCAAAAGAGCCAACATGGGCCTCTTTTAATCCTTTGGCCCACGACCCAACTGAATATTCGTGAAACATGGACTTTTGTTCTTTTGTCAGCCCATCTTTGAAGACTGCGAACCCACATGACTTTATAATCTTGTGAGTTCAATCTCCGACTGGTCAAACTCTTTAGACCTAGTCCTTTCCTGAACCATCACCTCATCTTTGTTTAAAACTGCTAATTTGGTGCTAGTTACGACTTGCACAAAAGTCCAGCCGCCCTCCAGTCTGTTTCCTTCACCTGCACACATCAGACTTTCCCCTTGTTCTCTACCTTTTGGTTTCCCCCAACATCTGCATTCCCATTTTAGTGCAATTTCTATTCCTGTTAAACCAGCCAATCCCCTGGTGCCGCACAACTCTTCTTCAACCTTCTCATCTCCCTCGTTGTGAGCCTCTTTCCAAAGTAGAGCTTCAATGGATGAAGCCATCCAGACTGATACAAACTGATGAAGGATGATTTGGCCCGACCTCACAGTTATGCGACACGTGGCAAAAGCAACAGCTCGGCACAAAAGCAAGCCTAAGGCGTTTTCACCAAGAGGAGAAACCAGCGGACCGAACTCCCTACTAGGGGCTCGAACTCACCCTTGGCCCCAAACCGGAAAGTAATCCACTGGCCTGCCTTGCAACAGTTCGGGACATACCTCGCCGAACTGACCTGCCTTGCAACAGTTCGGGACATACCTCGCCGAACTGACCTACCTGGTAACAGCTCGGGATACACCTCGCCGAACTAGCCTGCCTTGTAACAACCCGGGATACACCTCGCCGAACTGACCTGCCCTATACATACCTCCGAACTCAAGACTTTGCCTTGCTCACCACCACACCTTCAGGGCACCAAAACCAAACAAACCGTACTATGCCTGACACTGAGGAAGTCCGTTCCCAAGGGCGCCGCACCTGACTGGCTTGGGATTTGACGCTTGACGGTCGCACTCTAAACGACCACCTGCCACCACCACCTGACACCGCCATCTCCAGTTAAAGAGGCGGTTAGGCAGTGGCGGTTCTGTCCCAGCAGAAAGGACGACGGCCGAATTGACAGACGTAAGGGTAATCATACCCGACTTGACAAGGGCCTCGGAGCGAGTGCGCGAAGTGATTATAAGAGCCCCCTGCCCCCAACGAACAAGGTATGTGAACTTTGCGCCATCTGGTCTACACTTTGCCTTTGAGAGATTACTGACTTGAGCTTCGGAGTTATCACACCGGGTTCCCCCCGGAGTTCTCTCATTTTTCCCATTTCAAGCTCCCTGACGCTCCAACTCAGAGGCGAGTTCGTTGACAGCTAAGACCGACCGGATTGCGCTCCATCAATTAGCGCCATCTGTGGGAACGCTTCTAAAAGCCTCCCTCTAAATCTCTTCTACCTACCCTTCTTTCAAAAACTCCAACACCCACTCCAACACCGAAATGGCCTCCTCCAGCAGTGCCGGACATGGAACCGAAACAGCCACTACCGGAGAGCAACTTCATGCTCTGGCGGTGTGCATTGGGCAGTTCACCATCCCCCCTTTCAGTGGATGGGATCCCAAGTTTGAATGTGCCACATGCAGTGGCACCTCTGAACACTCCCTCGCTGAACATCTCTCTCCCACTCCCCATCGAAACGAACTTTGCAGAACCAACTGCTGTCCCACTGGCAGCCCGCCAAAACTAGATAGATGATCTGATGCAATGCATGCGGGCAATGCAGGCCCAAATACAGCAATTCCAGCAGCACCAACTCCAGCAACACCAGGTGTTGCACCACCTCTCCCAACACCATTATCAACAACAATTCCCTCAGCTACCCTTGAACCAGCCGCTCCCCCTCGGCACCCTGTTTCAAAGCCGGTCAAGGTCTCCCCCCAAGGTGGACGACCTCACCAAGGAGAGGCTTCCCGACCGCAGAACCCCCCTAACAGTCAGGCCTCATCCCCGGGCCGAAAGAAAAGAAAGATCACCCATGCCTCGCAGCCCGCGGGTGGGTCAAGAACCTCGCCAACAAAGTCACCTCGGCGCTCCAAGCCCGAGTTCCCACTCACGGAGAACCGCTTCAGTGCCTTAGCAGCATGCCAGCAATCCGGGCCCATTGAGCTCGGCAACACAGAGGCAAGCAGCGGCAACACCAGGCCCAATCAAAGAAGGTGCCGGCGAAGTCGCTGAACTGCTACCCGCGTGCTACCCGAGCTCAGAGGCAAGGAAGAAATGAGCTCGAGCGAGGTAAAAACCGTCCCCATTCTCTCAGTTCTTTCCCCCCTTTCAGCAGAACTTTTGGCAGTCCCCTTGCCTAGAGATTTCAAACTCCCTTCTCTGGACAAGTATGATGGGTCCTTTGACCCCAACGACCACGTCGACGCGTTTCAGTCGCAAATGCACCTCGCTAGGGCAAGCGAGTCGTGCATGTGCGTGGCCTTCACCACCACCTTCAGAGGGGTGGTCCGCACTTGGTACCGGAACCTAGCTTCCGGGTTCGTGCAGATCTTCACTGCGCACTTTGTTACCAGCAAAAGGTGTCCGAAAACCGAGGAAAGTATCTTCGGGGTGATCCAAAGAGAGGGAGAACCCATCAGGAGCTACATCAAACGGTTCAATGAAGCATGTTTGCAGATCACTCGGTTAGACCCCGCGGTACAGCTCGCCGCGGCCAAAAGAGGAGTGACTCATAAAGAGTTCAAATGTCACATGGTAGCCAGCTAGCCAGCAACCATGGCCGACTTCCTCAAGCTCGCGGACAAGTTTATGAGAACAGAAGAAGAGATCAACCAGAGAAACGAAGGCGGGGTTGAAAAAGGAAAAAGAGAAGGCGAGCCCTCCAACCCCGGCGACAGAAGAGGCCACAACCGAGAGGTGAAGCCAAGCCAGTCGTCCCGAGCACTCTTAGCGGTTCGGACGGATTACATGCCATTGAACACAAGGCGGACCGAGATCCTGATGACGATCAAGGACGCCCCTTACGTGAAGTGGCCACCTTGCTTGAAGAGCAACCCCAATGAGAGGAACATAAATTTATATTGTAGTTTTCATAAAGATCACGGTCATAGCACCGAGCAATGTAATAATCTCCGCGATGAGATAGAAGGACTCAACCGTCGCGGGTACTTAAGAAATTTTGTACATTATGACAATAGTAATAAAGCAGGTCGGCAAGGGGAACACGGGAAGGATGTCCCTGAGCCGAGCAACAGACCGGCCGAAACCTTGCAGCGACCTCCCCCAGAAGAAAGGCCAGTCCGGGGAACCATCCACGTGATAGCGGGCGGTTCGGTGGTGGCAGGATGCACTTCGGCGGCAGCAAGGACGTCAGTTCGCAAAGCAGCTCGAGAAGAGCAGAACCCTCCCAAGAGGCTAAAGAAGGAAGAACCGATCTTTTTTACAGAAGACGACGCGCGAGGTGTTCATTACCCCCACGACGATGCGCTCGTCATAAAGCTAAGGATCAGCGACTTCGAAGTCCGGCGCGTACTGGTAGACTCAGGCAGTTCGGCGGACATACTATTCAAATCGGCGTTCGACCAGTTGCAGTTGCAGAAAAGCAATTTGAAACCCGCTCACACTCCTCTGGTAGGCTTCAGCGGAGAGGAAGTCAGGCCCTTGGGAAAAATAACAGTACCTGTGGAAGTCGGCACATGGTCGTACGCGGTAAGACTCAACCACGATTTCCTGGTGGTCGCGACCCCCTCCCCATACAATGCCATAATAGGGTGACCAATTACGCATATTCTGCGTGCAGTGGTCTCCACCTATTATCTGGCAATGAAGTTCTTCACGGACTTCGGTGTGGGGGTAGTGCGGGGCGACCAATTTGAGTCCCGCAAATGCTACGTTGCCGCCCTGAAGGGAAAAACCAAGGCAGCCGACGATCTCGAACTAGAGCGACCTACGGAGCAGGGCGAGAAACGAGCTTCGCCCACTGAGGAAACAGTCGCCGTCTCGGCCTCGACTACAAATCCGACGCGAACACTACAGATCGGTGCCTCCGTCAAGGAGCCTTTGCGAATTGAACTGGTGAGTTTCTTACTCCAAAATTTAGACATTTTTGCATGGTCCGCGGTAGATATGCCCGGTATTGACCCCGACCTTATAACTCACAAGCTTAACACTGACCCTGTAGTCAGACCCATTAGACAGAAGAAATGCAACTTAGCCCCAGAGCGCTGGAGGGCGGTCGACGAAGAAGTCGAAAAGCTCCTCGCAACGGACTTCATAAGGGAAGTTCATTACCCGAGCTGGGTAGCCAACCCAGTGCTGGTGAAAAAAGCCAACGGCAAGTGGCGCATGTGCGTCGACTACACCGACCTGAACCGAGCTTGCCCAAAAGACTGCTTCCCCCTGCCCCGAATTGACCGCCTGGTGGACGTGACCTCGGGACACGAGCTTCTAAGCTTCCTGGACGCCTACTCATGCTACAACCAGATTAAGATGGACCAGTCCGACCAAGAAAAAACCAGCTTCATTACAGAGTTCGGCCTGTACTGTTACAAGGTCATGCCCTTCGGGCTAAAGAATGCTAGTGCGACCTTTCAAAGACTTGTAAATAAACTTTTTTGGCCTTTAATTGGCACGAAAATCGAATGTTATATAGACGACATGGTCGTCAAAACACAGTTTTCGCGAGAATTAATAAAAGACTTGGATTTTGTCTTCCAAATTCTGCGTCAGTATAACATGAGACTAAACCCAAACAAGTGTGTCTTCGGTGTCACCTCGGGTAAGTTCCTAGGATACATTGTCAACCGGCGCGGCATTGAGGCCAACCCGGACAAAATAAAGGCCATCATTGATATGAGACCACTTTGGAAAGTAAAAGAAGTTCAAAGACTAAACGACCACATAGCCGCTTTGAGCCACTTCATGTCCAAGTCGGCAGACCGCTGCCTGCCTTTCTTCAAGGCAATCAAAGGCAAAGGGTTCGAATGGACCCGAGATTGCCAGCTCGCGTTCGACGTGCTAAAGACTTACCTCGCCACCATACCAACCTTAGCCAGACCCGAGGAGGGCGAGGTCTTAGAACTGTACTTCTCGGCGAGCGACGAAGTGGTCAGTTCGGTATTAGTAAAACAAGTAGATCGGGTCCAGCGGCCCGTCTATTATGTTAGTAAAATTCTACAGGGAGCAGAAACAAGGTACCCGTAGATAGAAAAAATTGCCTATGCACTGGTGATATCAGCTCGGAAACTCCGCTCGTACTTCCAAGCTCACACCGTCGTTGTCTTAACCGACAAACCCCTAAGACAAGTTTTGCTGAAGCTCGAGGTCTCCGGTAGGCTGACGAAATGGGCCATCGAACTCAGCGAGTACGATCTCCAGTACAAACCCCGGACCGCAATTAAGGCCCAAGCTTTGGCAGATTTTATCGCCGAGTGCACTTTCAGCCACGAAGCCCTACAGGTCGAGCCCGAGGTCCCCAGTTCAGGCGAACCCGAAGCTCCCGTGCCAATAAAGTCTGAACCCCGTGAAGTAGCAGCCAGTGTGGCATCTATCCTGGTTAGGCAAAATGCGAACTGGGATGAGGAGCCCTGGATCCTTCACGTGGATGGTTCCTCGAACCAGCAAGGCAGCGGGGCTGGAATAGTCTTATGCGGCCTGGGCGGCACAAAATTAGAATACGCACTACACTTTGAGTTTGTGGCATCCAACAACGAGGCAGAGTATGAAGCACTGATAACCGGGCTGAACCTAGCGCGAAAGGTAAAGGCAAAGCACTTGGTCATCTGCAGCGATTCCCTGCTCGTGGTCAACCAAGTTACGGGCGAGTATGAAGCACGTGAGCTCTCCATGATCGCATATTTGGCGAAAGTAAAAGAGGCCCTGCTCAACTTCCAGTCACACTTCATCAGGAAAATCCCGAGGTCAGAGAACACTGAGGCCGACGCTCTGTCCCGGTTAGCCAGCACAAGTCACAACAACATGAGAACCGTGTACATAGAGGATTTACCTCGGCCTAGTATTCTCGGGGGGGCAGAGGTCGCTCCCGCCCTCGAAGCAGAGCCGAGCTGGATCGACCCACTCGCGAGCTTCTTGATAGATGGAACCCTCCCTACAGAACGCAATGCGGCCAAGAGGGTGCAGCGCCAGGCAGCCAAATACGTCATAATAGACGAACGGTTATACCGACGGTCCTACACGCTCCCCTACTTGCGTTGCCTGCGACCTGCCGAAGCCGAGTTCGTACTTTGCGACACTCATGAAGGCCTGTGCGGTGGACACTTGGGGGGTAGAGCACTCGCCCAAAAAGCACTTCGACAAGGATACTACTGGCCAATGATGAAGGCAGAAGTTGTCGAGCTCGTCAGAAAATGCGACAAGTGTCAGAAACACGCCAATATCCACCATCAGCCTGCTTTCGACCTCAAATACCTCGCTAGCCCGTGGCCCTTTGCACAATGGGGCATCGACCTCCTGGGGCCATTCCCGCCAGCAACAGGTGGAAGAAAATTCTTAGTTGTTGCAATAGATTACTTCACGAAGTGGATAGAAGCCGAACCTCTGGCAACTGTTACGGCCTGAAACATACAAAATTTCTTTTGGAAGACCATAATATGTCGTTTCGGGTTACATCGGATACTAATTTCCGACAACGGCAAACAGTTCGAGGATATCAAGTTCCAAGAGTGGTGCCAGAACATGGGGATTCGGCAAAACTTCACATCAGTCGCACACCCGCAGGCAAATGGTCAGACGGAAGTAATGAACAGAGCCATCCTGTGCGGACTGAAAGCACGTCTGGATCGTGCTAAGAGACTGTGGGCCGAAGAGCTACCAAGTGTCTTGTGGGCTCATCGAACTACAAAAAAAACCGCCACGGGAGAAACCCCTTTCAACCTCACCTACGACACTGAAGCAGTTATCCCAGCGGAAATCGAAGTACCAACATTGCGACTAGAAACATACGGCGATCGGACAAACGGAGATGAGTTACGTACCAACCTTGACCTACTGGACGAGGTAAGGGACCTCGCGCACATTCGGACAGCGGCCTACCAGCAGCAGGTAGCTCGCTACTACAATGCTAGAGTAAAGCGACGAAGCTTCCGAGTTGGCAACCTGGTCCTTCGTAAGATTATGGTGCCCGAACCTGGCGTGGGCAAACTTGGACCAAACTGGGAAGGGCCCTATAAAGTAAAGAGAGCGCTCGGGGGGGCATATGAGCTCGAAACCTTGGAAGGCAAACTAGTACCTCGAGCGTGGAACATCGTGAACTTAAGGCAATACTACCTATAAACCGCCAAGCGAAGTGGACGAAATCGCTATAAGGTCCTATGGGCCACGATGCGGAGCCAAGAGGAACCTCGGCGTAAACAAGCAAAGAAAAGTCAGGCATATTATCAGCTCGGCAAAAAATCAGTTTGCTGCAAAAGCCTTCACGGCAAAACAGGTCGCGGAAGTACAATAACCCGGACAAGTGGCATATTATCAATTCGACAAAGAATCAGTTCGGGAAAAAGGAACATGGGCAAAAAGATTTATCTATTCCGTTGCAAGAAACAGGAGTACATTGGCCATCAGAAGGCACTTCAAAAAAAAATAAAAGATTATCTTTACATGCCCGGAGCTACTTCTTCGCCATCAGAAGGCACTTCAACAACACTCGAAGGCCCTGCCTCTCCTTCAGAGTCCGGCTCGCCATCGGCAGCATTGGTCATCTCCTGAGTTATACGCGAAGTGGATATGGCACTAACATCGAGGTCGGGGTACGTGTTTCGGATCATCCACCGGCTCAGCTTGAACCCCTTCTGTAAGAATCCACCATCAGATCGTCAAAACGCGGAGAGGCAATATAGTCTTCAATAGCCTTCTTCTTGGCGTCTTCAATACCTTGGGAAAAAATCTGCGTCTTCTCCCTGATGTCCTATTGAAGATATTCGACTTGATGCTGCAAGTCCAACTTCAAATCCGCCATGTGTTTGACGACTACCCCCATGGCCTTGGCATCACGCTGAGACATCGCCTGCCTGGCCATGGCAACGCGAGCAGCTTCTTCGGCAGCATAAGTGGCCACCTCAGCGGCTCGGGTTTTTGCCTCGGTAGCACGGAAAGCCTCTTCAGCAGCATGGGCGGCAGCTTTAGCAGCTCGCGCCTCTCCACTTGGGCCGCTAAGGCGTGAATTGAAGAATTCACCTACCAAAAGAAACAAGTGAGCAACAACAGCAAAAGCGATAGAAAGTGAAGGC
Source organism: Nelumbo lutea (assembly GCF_056320005.1). Taxonomy (NCBI): domain Eukaryota; kingdom Viridiplantae; phylum Streptophyta; class Magnoliopsida; order Proteales; family Nelumbonaceae; genus Nelumbo; species Nelumbo lutea. Next base: position 5,012,604 of record NC_142689.1, read on the forward strand.
AGATGAAATCTGACTTACCACCATAGCGTGTGTTACGGCGCGGCATGCGACCTGATTCAAAGAAAGATCGGTCCATGTTGCGATCTCCTCGGGGAAAGTAGCCTCCCTACTCTTCTGAAGAGCATAGTTCGGCGTCAACACGCTCCTGAACTCCCCTTGAGCTCCCGAGCCCGAGGGCCCAGCTCGCGTATGAGCGGACCCAGAGTGAGCAGGAGCACTGGAGTATGCAGGAGCACCCGTATGAGTAGTCTTAGCGTAAGGTGCCCCGGTAGTTTCATACATCGGCGGAGTCACCTCGGGCTCCCTCGGTAGATCCTCCGGCGTGTGGCCTGGAACTTGAGGCTCCTCATCCGGGGGCAGCTCGGTACGAGTTCGCTTGGCGACCCGCTTCCTCCTCTTCATGCCCTGGAACAGGTGCCCCCCACGAGTTCTCTCCGCATCCATCACAACTGTAGAAACGAGTTCGACATCAGAAAAAATGAAGGAAAAAAGCAAGCAAGAAATCGCAGAACTAGAAACCTACCCGAACTCAGGCCAGCCACAATAAGCTTGGCCTCCGTCAAGTACTCGTGACACTTTAAACCTTGTCGTGCCCATTGCCGGAGGCCCTTCACCGCCTCTTTGTCGAGAGTGACACCAGAATCAGGAGCGGCCTCACCCCATCCGGTCTGAAAGGGCCATCCTTGCGCACTTCGCACACTGAAGTAGTCCCGCTTCCATGCCGGGACCTTATTAGGAAGATCGTGCAGAAGCTTAAAGCTCGGGCGAGGAGAAAGGTAATACGCCCGTCTTCCCCCAAGAAGAGAACCCGCTTGTCTCTTTTAAGCATCAAGATGGAGGAGAATATCTCTAAGTCTAAAGGGAAATTCTGCTCACAGAAGAGGGAGACTGTCCCCACTAGGTTCCGAATAGAGTTCGGGTGAAGCTGGCCAATGGTAACGCCAAAGTGGTTTTTGACTTCGACTAAAAGGGGGTGGAAAGGTAGTCGCAGCCCCGCGGCGAGCTGGTCTCGAAAAATCACGATCTCGTCAGGACCGTGTTCCCAAGGAAAACTACCCGAGGGAATGAAATATATATACCCCTCAGGCATATTGTAAGACATGAGTATAGATTGGAGCCCCTCGGGCGTCATGGTTGAGGGACCAAACCTATCTAGCATCCGACCTCGGCGAGAGGTAGACGCCAAACTGCCTGAAGCTGCTCGGCCTACGGGTTCATAGTCATCCTCAAGTTCCACCTCGGGATCACTAAGGCAGTCGGGGGATACGACTCGGTTTGTAGAACCTACATCAGTCCTACTTGAAGAGTCGTCTGAGCTATCAAAGCTAGACATCGAGGAAAATAGGTGGATTCAGGAAGGTACTCACCGGAAGAAAGTTTTTGAAGGATCCGGAGACGGGAACAAGCCAAAAAACCTTGGAGGCTAAGTACCAGCCTAGACGCGAGCTGAAAAACTTGGACGCGAGCTGAAAAGTTGGATGCGAGCTTAATAGGCAAACCGCAGAAGTGACAAATCGACTGGTCCCCACTATTTATAGCTACAGTAACCAAGAACCAACCATGCAGATCAAAGACGATCCGACGGCCCACATTCGCGCTGACAGCACGTCCCTTGAGGTCGAGACGTGATTGGCACACGTCTTTCCAAAAAAAGCGAAACGGCAGCGCACGTCTTTTGAAACCGACGTCGCATCGGCGCATCGTCTTTCTGAAACTAACCGCGCCGCACGTCCCCCTACAACTGACAAAAACCGCCAGCGCACGTCCCTTCAGAACGACAGACGCGCTTTCTTCAAATTTAAATGACCCACTATCACGTCCCAGCGGCGCGAATTTTTGAAATTTAAAACGCGCGCTGTCACGACCATCAACATTCATGAGCAGTAGGCACGTTTCCTGCCTTCTCAGAACCGAAGAACTCTGGCAAATGCAACTCGCGCAGTCAAGATTCGAAGGACGGGACAAATCCACTTACCACCTTGCAAAACTCCCCGCACTAGGGCAAGACCCTTGGCGCGAGGAGTGGGGGGCAATTGATGAAGGATGATTTGGCCCGACCTCACAGTTATGTGACACGTGGCAAAAGCAACAGCTCGACACAAAAGCAAGCCTAAGGCGTTTTCACCAAGAGGAGAAACCAACGGACTGAACTCCCTACTAGGGGCCCGAATCCACCCTTGGCCCCAAACCGGAAAGTAATCCACTGGCCTGCCTTGCAACAGTTCGGGACATACCTCGCCGAACTGACCTGCCTTGCAACAGTTCGGGACATACCTCACCGAATTGACCTACTTGGTAACAGCTCGGTATACACCTCGCCGAACTGGCCTGCCTTGTAACAACCCGGGATACACCTCGCCGAACTGACCTGCCCTATACATACCTCCGAACTCAAGACTTCGCCTTGCTCACCACCACACCTTCAGGGCACCAAAACCAAACAAACCGTAATATGCCTGACACTGAGGAAGTCCGTTCCCAAGGGCACCGCACCTGACTGGCTTGGGATCTAACGCTTGATGGCCGCACTCTAAACGGCCACCTGCCACCGCCACCTGACACCGCCATCTCCAGTTAGAGAGACGGTTAGGCAGTGACGGTTCTGTCCCAGCAGAAAGGACGACGGCCGAATTGACAGACGTAAGGGTAATCATACCCGACCTGACAAGGGCCTCGGAGCGAGTGCGCGAAGTGTTTATAAGAGCCCCCTGCCCCCAACGAACAAGGTATGTGAACTTTGCGCCATCTGGTCTACACTTTGCCTTTGAGAGATTATTGACTTGAGCTTTGGAGTTATCACACCGGATTCCCCCCGGAGTTCTCTCATTTTTCCCGTTTCAGGGTCCCCGACGCTCCAGCTCAGAGGCGAGTTCGTTGACAGCTAAGACCGACCGGATTGCGCTCCATCACAAACTGCCCTTACACTTTCAGATCTATCTTTCGTGGTATCTCCTCTGGCTTCACTCCACTTGGTAAGATAGCTGCAGAGTGGAGATCTCCCCAGTAAGCACCTTCAGGTGTCCCTCGACACATCTCTGCAATAGATTCAGCAATTTCTTGCTTCCACAAGTGAAAAGGAAAGCGTAAGATTCTCACAGTACCCCATCTTCAACAAAGAGGTCTCTGGAGTTTGACCCTGGACACCATTTTGAGATTGTAAATTTCCCAAAGTCTGCTTGGATGTTTAAGGACGCAATTTCTACTCTGTTCTCAAGCAGATGCAGCACTGCCTTACACTTCTCAAAAGGGGTTAAAATGAACATCCTCTTCAACTTCAATCTTTCTGTTAATAAATCTGCAACTCTACTCCAGTCTTCAAACCCGGTTTCTGCTTCAACTACAAGTTTATTTTCCCAGTCTTCTCTCTTTAGATTAGCTCCCATTTTGTGTCTCCCTGCACCATTCACCAGTATTAGAACCTTTTTCTTGCCAGGCACATCCTGGCTAGCAGTAATAAGTTTCTTTTCCTTCTCTGTTAAATTTCTACTTGTTTAGCCAGCCGTCCAATGCAACAGCTCACTTAACATCTCGTTAACTTCCTTCCAACCCTGACCTTTTATTCCCTATGGGAAACAGACAATCTGCTTCCTACCCTTACCAAAGTATTCAACCAGTGATATAATTGAAGCTTTAGAGTTTCTCTTGCATTCTACTACATATCTTCTTCCAGCATCTGAAGGGTACCCCTTCTAGTTGGGTTGCTTACCTTCGTTATTCGCTCCTTTCACAAAATCTTTGAGCCATTCAATCACTCCCAAACCTTGTAGCAGCACCATCCCCTACTACATATCTTCTTCAAGCTCAGCAGACATTTCAATCTCATTTCTTCAAACAGGAACTCCTTTACTTCTACCTTCAAAGTTTTTTTCCACTGGCCTGCCGCCACAAACTTTCCCATGGCCTTCAAAGCCTACGGACCTCAACTCCCGCTCTAGTAGCCTCACACAACAAAATGGTGTTACTGCCTTTTTGAATTTTACCAAGTAACTGGCATAACTACACATATCTTCTTGTTCCCAAGAGACACTAAACCCCATTTATGTCTTTATTATGGCCTTGATGATTGAAAATAATTCCTGGGTGACTGTTGGTTTTGGATTTTCAGCCTTTCCAATTGGGACTTGTGTTTAGGTTACAACTTGGGCTGGGTTAACCCAAAGCCATCCCAAAAAAGTCAGCTTGGATTGAAGTTCAGATTGGGGATAGGGTTGAAAAATATGGATCCCACTTAGCTTCAGCCTTCGAGTTGGGTCAGGTTTGAGGCCTTGTCCAACCTGAACTGACATGTCTTTATATTTTGTATGTTTCAAGTATTATATAAGCATGTGTGGTAGAATACATGTATAACATATATGTAGTAATCTTAAGTCTAAAAAATAAGAACATTTAGCAAAATGAAGTGAAGAAACCAGGCTATCCTGATCAAAACCCAACCTGAAAAAGTTGGGTTGGGTTAGGGTTGACCTCAACCCAACTTGATCCCTACTTGTATTTCAACTTGGAAGCAGTCTGAAAGTGTGGGATTCAGTCCCAGTCTGGGGTTTGAACATTAAAACACCCCTGCCAAAAACAAAGGAAAATTTACCAACTAAAGTAGATCTCTCGCTGATTACCTGGAATTGAGACCTAACTTTTCTATAGGATTTGTGTCAGTGGTTAGATAATGTTTTTTTAATAAAAATTCTATAATTGGGACTATATTCTTTCTTCAGCCCTTTTTGATTCCCACGATTGGTTGTTACAGTAACTTGTATTTATTTTCAGAATCATAGTTTAGGAGTCTTACGTACGTAATGAAGTAAATGAGATAAAACTTATATTATCAACTGCTTAAATGCACTATAGATCTATAGCCAGTCGAGGTGTATAGGTATAAGCCTATAGGAAGTCTGTCATAAGTTTTGCTCGAGTCTTTTATTACTTGCAAAATGTTAATGTTACTCGATACATTCATTATCCTACAGGGACATCACTACAGTGTTTCCAAGTTTTGTTTTCAACACAGAGGTTGAGGACAACACCTGAATATAGAACAAACAAGCACAAGACATCAAGAGAGACCATCAAGGGGTGTTTGAAAGCTTCAGTTCGTGTCACTTCTCCAGGCCATCAACAAAGTTGGTTCTTCTATCTGTTTTGAAGCTATACCTCACATCATCCGTGCGGTTGGTAAGGATACTCGTTCTGCCAAAGCTCATGACAGACCATAATTGCTGCTGCATTCGGTTGCCATTGAACATGAGTGTGTTGATGTAAATCCTTCATAATTTATACTTGCACAGCAAACGGAAAATCAATTGTACTGATTAAGATTGTCGGCAGGGGTACTCTGTGTTCCAAAATGGACCTGAACTCGCTTTCCATCTCTCTGAATTATGCATCATGAAGCATTTTAATATTCAACGTATATATGGACGGTTTCGAAGCTTTGACTATTTAGGGACCCATTTGGATCAACTAACCCATATTTACATAATGGACCTGTCTATATTTTAAATGGTAGCCCTTTACTAGATAAGTACGTCACAGAATTGATATGATTTATTACCTTTATTATTTGAGAAAAAAAAAGACACCATATACTAATTAGGAATTGTTTACGGACTTTTCTCAAGGTCTCTCTTTCTCTCTCTCAATGTCGCATTAAAAAATAATTTTATACTGCCGTTATCTAGGGGTGATTATCAACCCATGCTTTATTTTCTTTTTAATTTGGTAAGAAAGTCAGCAAATGTGTGTTGAATCCAATTAATAAACTAAGATTATATTTGGTTTGAAGGAAAAGGTAGAGAAAGGAACAGAAACATAAACATAGGGAATTAATATAAGGTTTGTAAAGGTTTTCTTACATTTCCCTTCATTTTCCTATTTTTTCTTTCAAACCAAACACAGCCTAAGCGTTATTCTCTAAGAATTCCGATTAGCTTTCAGCTGGTTGTGGAACCAATGGTGATGCCTCAGTGATAAAATACATGGGTTATATTGAGAAATTAAATGGTTGTAGGTCCCATGTATTTAGATATATCATTTGTTCCATAGTCCGTTATACAACTACAATCCTTACTCCCTATCTGAAGCACACCTTTACTTTTATGACTTTCTCCTAAACTTACCGTAACATTTTTGATATCTCCCAGTGACCTCCTGTTGGACATTTGCCATTAGAAAACTAACGGTATCCTTCCCAAGACATTAGATATATCATTTGTTCCATAGTTAGTTTGTTAGGTCTGCACCTCTTAACTCCCTATATATATATAGAGAGAGAGAGAGAAGCTGTAGAATCAATGATAATGCTCTTGCAGGAGTCTTTTGTGTCTTTTGTGTACCTCTGCTCATGTTTCCATGTCTCCTTTCATTCATAATTCATAGTACACGGCGTCGATCCATGTCCATACCCCGATACCCATGCCCGAAACAAAACGAAAAGAAATTTTAGACTTGTGTATGACGAAGGAAGTTGATAGTAAAGCACACGGCGTCGAAAATGTGTCGCCTTTTTAGACTTTGTGGATAACAAATCCACGTGTCGATCTATGATAGGTACAGTCTCTGGCTACAAGTCTACAACCCGACAGCTCACGTGAAATGTAGCCTCCCTTGAATGCCAACCAGGTACATAGTAATCCAGATCCGTTGATTCCCCCGAATCCTCCAAAACGAAGAAGTCTCCCCCACACACACACAGACTGATTCGGTCTGAGTCTTTGAAGCTTAGGGACGGTCGTCGTCCGCCTCTCTTAGAAGCTTCTCTTTGGTCTTCACCACCGGAATGCCCCTCCGGTGGAATCTCTCCACCGGTCTTTTGATTCCCAAAGGCTCATCTGCATCCACGGACGGTTGGAGGCTGGATTAAACGCTTCGGTTTTACAAACAAACGAAATTTGGTGAGTAAGTCATGGTTTTTTTGTTAAATTCTCTTTCTCTTACACTGCTTCCCTGCTTTGGTTACTTAAAGTGGCTCGTCGAAACCCTTGCTATTCCTTTTCTTTCGGGAATTCTAAACCAAAAGCACTTAAATCAACTCTTTTTGTATACTGACCTAGACCAAAATCACTTCAGAAGATCAGATCAAGGAAATAATCGATAATCAATTATTTCTCCTCCTCCTCCTGCCCAATCCCCTTCAAATTTACACGGTTCTAATTCGTTGTCGGTTTTGTTGAGACTTATTTGGTTAATGAATTGAATAATACAATTTTGTGTGTGTGTGTGTGTGTGTGTTCTTTAGTTTTGAATTACTTTTTTTCTTGTGATCACAACATGTATGTTATCTGTTAGATTAAATTTGGTACTATGGTTGATTTGTGCCCCCCCCCCCCCCCCCCCCATCATTAATCTGTACTTGTACTAGATGCCATATGGAGGCTTAGCCTTTTGAAGCTTCTTTAACCCCATGACGAAGTGGAAATACATCATCATCAACATGAATCCTGTTTGGCCATTCTGTTCTGTTTAGTGCCATATCTAAAGAAGCCTTGCTCCTCTAAGATTTGGTGTGTCTCTCTTAGAGTCATTTGAATTTGATACTGAAGATGGATAGATAGTATAATCAAATGGTTTGCTTTCTTTTTAAGAGAAGAAAAAAGAAAGATGTTTTAGTTAACTTTTATGCAATACATTCTAAGTCTGATTTGACATTGAAGGGCAATGGATGGTGGAGACCCTAGTATCTCAGGTAGTCCACACGAAGATGATATGGAGGTCGGACTTCCATCAGCACCTAGGTTTGACATCGACTTGGAGGAGGAATGCCAGAGCACAGAACTTGCTCATCTCGAGGTAGTAGCCGAGTCCAATAGGCCTGTGGAGGACAAGACCAAGGGAAGTGACGGGGTACCAGAAATCGATATGGAGTTTGAATCTGAAGAGCGTGCCTATAATTTTTACAACAAATATGGTGGAAAGGTTGGTTTCAGTATTCGAAGAAGCTGGGCAAACAAATGCAAAGATGGTGTTGTGCGGCGTAGGCTGTTTTGCTGCTCAAGACAAGGTCATCGCAGTCATGATAAACGAGATGTGAAAAATCATCGTCCAGAAACAAGAACTGGCTGTTTGGCACACATGGTTATTGCACTCCAACCAAATGGTAGATATCGTGTCTGCCAATTTGAACCAAACCACAATCATGACGTTGGAAAGCCCTCAAAATCTCGCATGTTAAGGTCACAAAAGGCATCAGCTGCTGCTCAGGCTGCTGAAACTCATATATCAGATTGTACAGGATGGGGCTTGGGAAGATTAATATGTATACAGATGTCCATAAGAGCAGCTATTGAGCTCGATGTCTTCAATATAATTGCTGAAGCTGGACCTGGAGCACAATTATCATCATCAGAGATGGTTACCAAGATGCCTACAACAAATCCGAATGCAGCTACTGCTTTGGACCGTATACTCAGGATGCTTGGTGCAAACTGCATCCTATCCATGTCTATGAGACCGTGCAATGAAGGGGAGAAGAAACATGAAAGGGTATATGGATTGACAAGCAAGTCACGCAGTCTAGTTACCACAAATGGAGAAGGAGCTTCGGTAGCACCAATAGTGCTAGCTAGCTCTGAAAAGGCAGTCATAGAGAGTCTATATCTGCTTAAAGATGCTGTACTTGAACAGGGATGTATACCATTCAACAAGGCTCACGGTTTGAGTTTCTTGGAGTATGCAGCCAAAGAGCCAGGAATGAAGGCAGTGTTTGATCAAGCCCTAGGGACTAGGTCAGCGATCTTCTTCCATGAGGTGTTGAAGGTGTACAAGGGTTTCAATGATATCAGAGAGTTGGTGGATGTTGGGGGAGGCACTGGAAGCTTGCTTGGTATGATTGTCTCTAGGTTTCCACATATTCGGGGTATCAATTTTGAGTTACCACATGTTATTGCTGATGCTCCTAAATTCCCAGGTTGCTCTCTCTCTCTCTCTTTCTCTCTTTCTCTCTCTCCAACAACTCTCTCTCTCTCTAACATATCATTTTCCCAGGTGTAGAGCATGTTGCAGGAGACATGTTTGAACAGGTACCAATAGCACAAGCTATTCTGTTGAAGGTATGTTTTCTGATTGGTCCTGTCCAATGATTATAGTTTTCACCTGTAGAAGTTTGTGGCATAGAGAAATGCTGAAATGGAGAATATTAAGAGAAGAATGGGTATGGGTTGGATCTGGACACTCTAGAAACAAAAAATGAAATGACAACTAATTTGGAAGTTGATATTTCATGGTTGCAGTGGATACTTCATGACTGGGATGATGCCCGATGCACCAGGTTGCTAAAAAATTGCTGGGAGGCATTGCCTAATGGGGGGAAGGTGATCGTTGTGGAGTTCGCTCTCCCTCCGGTGCTGGGAAACAATGTTGAGTCTTTGAATGCATTGACCCCAGACCTCTTCGGGATGGTATTGAATCCTGGTGGTAAGGAGCGAACTATAGCAGAATACACCGACCTGGCAAAGGCTGCAGGGTTTTCTGAAATCAAGCTTTGCCCAATATCACAAGGCCTACTTGTCATGGAGTTGTACAAGAAGAATGGTGGACCCAGGCCCCTCTTACCACGTCCCACACTTCTCATACCACATTTCATTCTAAATGGGGCACCAACAACACTTCAGTAGTACTGTCTTACAACCGACCAACTTATCCATTACAATTAAGAAAAAAGCGGGTAATTCGAGAACTGAAGATGCTAATAGCATGTCAGGAAAGCGATCAAATGCCATTACAATTAAACATGTGCAGTCTTAACCCAGAAAACAGTCACGACAGGAAAAACCAGCAGGGACAGGAGGCGGCAACCGTCACTGACACTCCATGTTTTTACTATTCTGACAGGAAAGAATAAAGGTTATGCATTGCAAACACGATGCCTCATGCGCAGCTTCAGAGAGCAGTTTTACCTTGGCTAGCTTGCACTTGCACATAAGAGGTGGTGCTTGAATTATCAATCAGACCATACAAAAGTTGCCCAAGTCATCGAATTGATCCTTTACCTACTGATTAAGAAGGAACCCAGAAACCATGAACCAGGAAGAAATTCAACGAGGGTATTGATGAACTTGAGAGAGACTCAAACTCATGCCTGAACTCACTCATTGCTGTGTATAGAACAGTCTCCGACGATTCACATCTGATTTAAAGTGGTCATGCTATAAGAGAGAACTTTCACTGCATGCGCATGCGCTGTGGTGCCTGGTTGATCTATGTTTATCATCAAAGTGTTAGTACACGACACCTCACTGAATTGGAGGTAAAGTGAGAAGATATTTTTAACAAATATTGGCGCATGAACAAGAAGAATTGCATTGGTAGTGGTACCATGACCATCATTCGGGTTGTTGAAATTGTTTATAATGGTTACGTGTTGCACCTGCTGTGATCTGAATTAAAGAGTGGAAACTCTATAGTGTCAACAATGAACTTAGATATACAAAAGAATACTTTTGTTTGCTTGGATTGGCATTAAGAAGTTTTAACATGGAGAAAGTGACGGGATCACCTTGGACCTGCAACAAACAAGACGTGTGCAACTGGCTACGAAGCTCAATCAGGATTTTACAGCTAGTAGATCCCATGTGATAGTTGTTTTTTATTAAGGAAGAAATCCCAGCCCATATCAGTATGGACCATATATTGGCTTAATCCAACCCAATCCAATATAAATTTATTACGGATGGATCAAGTTCAATCCAATCTAATACATATTTTGAATCAAATTAGTCCAATCTAATGTCTTACTGGTCCATCCAAATTGATTTTGGACCGGACAGGGTTCAATCCAAAACCAGTCCATTGACACCCTTACTTGGCCGTATTAACAAGAAAATATTGAACCAATGTTTGGATAATTTAAAATGGTGGTTAAGTATGGTGATTTGAATCAAAAACTTCCCTGTCGTTATAAAACCGGGTAGTTTTTACTTTTTACCATAAAGATGTAGACAATCAAATATCCGGACTCGTATCAGAGGCTTTTATATGAGTTCGGATTTCCTACACATTCATTCTTTCACATCTTGTACATCAAATCAGAGGGTGCCATGTTAGCACCCTCCTCCCGTTACATTTTTTATATATATTAAAACGATAATAAATTTTAAATCAAATAAAAAACAGGGGTTAAGGATTTATTCTTCTCTCTTTCCTCAAATATTCTCCAACTAACTGAATAACCCTACCAAAAAGAAAAACAGGGGACGAGTTCAAAAAAAAAAACTGAAATGATCAGCTATAACTTATTTGAGTTGCAAAACTTTTTTATTGTGAAAATCATTGATTGTTGAGTCTGATTAACAAAAAACTATAGGAGGTGATAGATGCCCTGTATTTTCAAAATTTTATTGCCAATCTACTTATTATTGAAATCTAGAGAAGATCAGCTCAATACCTTGAACATTGACCCAGGTGGAGTTTCGTCGATATTTAACAAAATTGAGCAAACGAAGTAATATCTTTAGTGTTATCCCCTGCTTTTCTTTCTGGTAGAGTTAGTTGGAAAAAATTTTGAGGAAAGAGGAGAAGAATAAATCCTTAACCCCTGTTTTTTATTTGATTTAAAATTTACTGTCATTTTTAATATATAAAAATTGTAACGGGAGGAGGTTTAAAAGGTCTGTGTTAATATCACTCGCACATGCTAGATTCACGCATGAGAGGGTGTTAACATGGCACCCTCTGATTTGATGTACAGGAAGATTTCACTTGCTTGAGCAATTGTGTTATTGATCAACGACCATTTTGAAGCCCATTGAATGCTGGGCCCAGAAAATCATGCATATGTGCGTTGAATCTAGATTTCTACCATTCAACCGGGGATAGTGAATCATGATCCTCCAGTCCTAGAGATTTTCCAGATTAGAAGACTCCATTATCTCATTCAGATGAGATCGAATCATCTGGCTCTTTCTAGGCATTCCAATCCACCCTGTCTAGGTCTAGCAACTCTAGTAAAATCAAATATATGTTACAGTTGGTTCCAGCCATGGTTTTCAAAACCGGACCGGACCAGAGACGGTCAGACCAGAAAAAAATAAAACCAGTTCCGTTTTTCTCAGAAACAGGATTTCCCCCCAAAACCATTGATTTTGGTCAGTGAACCGCTGAACCAGGCGGTTAACCATTCGAACGGTTTTAACCATTTTTATTTTTGTCAGAACAGGTCGAGCATTCAGTTTGAACAGTCGGACCATTCGACCCGGTAACTGGACCCCTGACCAATTCAGTCACCGGGTTGGTTTTAAAAACCATGGTTCCAGCAGTACAAGCTTGTTTATCAACTTATCGCCTGCTCATTGGTTATAATACCAGGAAACATAGGCATGCCAAATCAAAACAGTGTCTAGTAACAGAGCTCAACCACGTTGGCCTTGAAAAATTGGGCTTCAATTACATGAAACTACAACCAATTTGACCATAACCATCAAAATATCATCCTTCATAAGTTACATCTTAAATCCCCAGGAGGAAATGAAAATAAGAAAATTCCCCTATGAATTGACTGGCTTACCATTTAATTTGGGGAAAGGATCTTGCTTGCTGAGGACAACCACTTTACTCTTGTGAGCGAAGTACCCCTTGACAAGGTTCTTATATATTAGAATGGCCATTATACATTCCACCTGCAAAAATTTTTTAAATACCATAATTAATAATCTAAGTATTGAATGGAACATCATCAAGTGGAAAAAAAAAACCGAAAAATATTCTACGTCACAAATGGTTCGGCAAATATAGGAAGCTAAATGGAAAAAACAGATAAAGTAGCATGCAAATGCAAGTACCTCATCTACATCCATGTTCATCTCGAGCCATTTCAAGGCTTTAACAATAACTTCCAATTTCACCTGGTGTGCTTTGCTGGGGTCTTTCTGCTTTTGGATTATGTAGCTGCAAGAGAAGTACGAGTTGTGATGAAAGCATTTTTTTGGGGGGTTATTTTGACTCGCATCAGGATGCATGACAGTTCTAAAAACCCTCTAGATACTTACATCTTCTTTACCAGCCTTTGATAAACTTGGAGCTCTAATTTCTCCAGGACAAGATATACACCCGATCTCAAGAATCTGAAAGACACAGGGCTCAAGAAAGGAACTTCTTGACCATTAATTACTGAGAATGTACAAAAGCAATGGGTAACTATACCGATCTTCATGCTCTTGGAGAGCATGTCGAAGAAGCCGGAGATCACCTCTTCTTAATGCTTGCACCACATTATTATACTGCAAAATAACACAATCAGTCACTTTCTATAAAAAAAAAAAAAAAAAAAAAAAAAAAAAAAAAAAAAAAAAAATTGAAAGAGGAATAGATTGCAGTATCTCGTAGGAAATAACAAGGCTGCTTTCCAAAATAAAAGTTTACATTGACAATGGGAAAGAAGAAAGTGACAAAAAATAAAAGAATAAACAGACCACCGCCAGGTTCCATCTCTAACATTCATATTTATGTTTAGGGGTGTTATAATCTGTTGACAAGACCACTTCAGGGTGATCTAATCTTTTTTATTATTTTAGTATGCCTTGTTGGGACCAATGGGCCTCTCTTATTGTTTCTTTATTGCTGCCGCCCTACCAAGAAACTGTTGTAATTCTTTCATTCGTTAAAGCATAAGTGGGGATTCTCTTGAACCCCACGGTCTGTTCTGCTATTTCTCACCCAGTTTTCTTCTCTCCTCCATTCTCTCGTCTCTCATTTCTCCTTGCTCCTAACTATTTATTTATGTTTTCTTGTGAATTAAATCAAGTTCTGTGCTGCTGAAAAGCCTACTCAATCCTTGATTCAGTAAAAAGGGTTTGATGAATTAATTTTCAACCAAAGAGGTCTGAACTATAGATAATTGAAGGAACTCTCAAGTAACAGGTGTCATGAAAACTTCAATTGGCAGCCTACGAAGTTATGGAAAAGCATTGTTCTCCATTTTTATTCATGGACAAATTTCAGCCTAATGAAGGTACCAACTGACTCAGCAAGTAATATCAGTTGATTTAGTTCCACTGACCTTGACACTAAATCCCCTTCATCCTTCCCGTCCTCAGCTCAAAGAAGAAAAAAGGTTCAATCTGGTCTTCGCTGGCACTAGAATATGAAACTTCAGAAGGTCCAGTGTATGGTAGAATATGAAACTTCAAAAGGTCCATATGCCTTTCAGCCTCTTCCATCTCTTTTAAAACCTTCAGCTAGCCTCTTCCTAAACCATCTTATCTCTAATACTATGTCTTCATCTATCTCTTAGGATGCACAATTGCAACAAATCTGGCATTTTAAAATGATTTGATTCTCAAACCAACCAATGCAGGAAAGACCACAGCCTAACTAAACCCAGAAAACCTCATCCCATGTTCATGTATGTATTTATGTATCAGCAGATCCAACCCCATGTATAGGGCCAATTCTATGAGTCAAAAGCCTATTGATTTTTTTTTGTTGGAAACAGTAAAGTCAAAGCCCATTGAACATTCAATTGAACCAATACAGAGATCCATTAGATAACTCACTCTGAAATAAGTACTAATAAAAACAAAAAAAACTTATTCTGAAATAAGACACCGTGGCAGGGTTCTCTTTCTACTTCACCAAGCATTCATGGCATGTTTTCTAAAACATGGAACATATCCCTTGAGTGGCATCTCCAATCCATTAGGCAATGTCCCAAATCTGCCACGAAATCATCTGTGCAGGCAGTTGCCTTCTCTTAGTATATAGGAATTCTTACATTATTCCAACAATCTCTAAGAATTTCCATGTATCCTCCACCAAGACCCTTATACACCATGGCATCTTCATGCTCCCTTAAAGGTACTAATAAACCCTATATTTAGAGGAGAAAAAACTATAGACAGATCAAAAGTATCTCTAAAGTCTAAATCAGGAAAGCGGAATAAATGAAAACATTTTAGAGATGAGATTATACCTCAACCAGGTTATACTTCTCCAGGAGCCGACTTTTTGGTAAAATGCCTAGCGAAAGCTTCACAGGTACGAGGTATTTAAGGATTAACCTATGTCCATATGAAATCAACCAAAACAATCAGTAAAGAACAGTTGATATATGGCATACCCTATGTTTCAGATTAGACACCACCAGAAGAGTAGTGCAGATACGAACAAATCAGATCCGTTATGACTGGTTAATTATAAAACCAGAGATTAACATGCTTATTTCTTACAAAGAAACCATTGCTTCAACACATTGTAGATTTAGAAAGAAGCCGAACTTTAAGAAACATTCAATTGAAGCAATAGCATGAAAATAGTTACAAATGGTAGGAGCAACAATATGTTCCCACAAACAGTACACTTGCAAAATATATGCAGCAGGCACACCTGAACCAAACCTTATGTTTGCTTCACGTTGAGGGTTGCAGTGCGTCAAGGCATATGTTAGTTTCTGATCAGCCTATCATGCACAAGAATAACCAACATAAGTAATAGGTAAAGAAAGAATGGTAAAACTTATATGGCTAATTCTTTACATGCTTTTTATGAACATTTTTTTCTTTGAATCCTTAGTGTCATGATAAGTCTACAATGGAGTATCCAATAGAATTACAAGCTGAAGGGAAAAAATAAATAAATAAGAATGCGTCCAGGTGTATAGTTGAGATGTATTCCCAAATCAGCATCACTAATGTGCAGTTAGGAAGATATGGCACAATTAACCCATTATTTTGCTAAAAAAAACATATTATTTCAAACATTACTTTAGACAATAAAACATCAAACCTTTTTGAAAAATGTCACGAAGTTTTTTTTCTCACTCAATGAATCAATAAATACAATTTAGGGTATAAGCTGATAATTCTCATGATATTACAGCCACATACTTCAGAATATTCTTGCAGCCTTGCAGGCCTATATAAGGCTTGGAATGAAATCAATGCATGTGATGCTATCCATTTTCAAGGAAATTAGCTTAGTGCCTTAGTCCCCAAAGTCCCATACCTTGATCTAAAAGTTCTCTTTGGAAGATTATTACAAATTTCAACCATTGATTTAATGGGGCAAAGGCAGTTTTTGTTAGTTTCAATTTCAAATTAAGTACTGAAGTTTCTCTACATGTCTCTTAAGAAGCATATTTAGGGGTGCAACTTTTTTTTGGATAAAGTGAAATTTAGGTTGTGCAACTTGGGTGAGCCCGAACTTATACGTTGTTAGGTTTTGAAGGCTAGGTCCATCGGGGTGAAAATTCTTGAAACCAGGTACCCAATTTGCACTCAGATTATATTATAGAGGAACATGCAACTACCCCTAAGAGGATATATAGCTCATCTCCAGTACAAGATTCTCAGTTTCCTCCTAATCATAGATTCATGGTGTCTCATGGATACATGGAATACATGTCTGTGAGACTTAAATAGATACAGGGGATTAAACTCCTCACACATTTTTAAAAGATGAAAAACAGAAATCATCCAACCACGGCATTGTTTCTATATGACATGTATGCATGTCTAAAAAAATTGACAATTAAAGCATGTCGAGTTAACAAGGATAAACTGGCGTCTTTATTCAAGTTCGATAAAATAAGAAGCACAAAAGAACATAATCATCTAATGAATTTCTTAGGGAATCAGATTACTCACAGCAATAAAGTTTTCATTAAAAACTTCCAAGCGGCCCGTATAATACATATAAGTGACCTGTGATAAAATAGTGTGAGAATCAAATCATCACAGGAGAAGTTTCTTTTGAGCTATCAGACTCAGTGCCTTACTTTATCTCTTACAGGGAATTCCTCAAAGTCAAAAATTCGAGCAGTTTCAATGCTTCTTATCACACTTCGGCAAAGATGCACTGTACCAAGCTGCAAACTCACAAAACTTAGATTTTGTCATGGACTTTCTGACACACTTTTTCAGAATTTGAAGATAAATAATATCCGTTGCCCATAAAATGGCAATAAAAAATGGGATGAAAGAAACAATGGAATCACCTTAAAATAAACTTTAAATAACTGGCAAGTTACATATAATGCTCCAACTCTTTTGGAGCCTTTCCCCTACAAGATGCAGGTTCACTTGTAAGGAAATAGACAAAGAAGTTAACTCCGATGCACATATAAAGCCAAGCAGCAGCAGCAATTAAAACATGTCCTAAGTGAAAACAAATAAAAATACAAAAAGCTATATAGTGCAGCAAATAGCATGGAGATAGAAGCAACATCTCTTGGTTTGCTTTATATGAGACAACAAGCAAGAAATAAAACTTTTTTCTTATGTGAGAGCTTGGTGTACAAATTTATGTAATGGTGCCAGATGAATATAGAGAAACCGGCGAGCATTACATACAAACAAATTGTTTGAAGTTAACTTAAACCATTAGAAAAAACATCTGAGCCGGACGGCCACAATAAACAAAGCAAATAACATGCTAATCGCTATGGGACATTGGGACAATATTCAAGTGAAGAATCAATGAATTAGGATTAGAAAAAAGCATACAGCAAGAGCCCCAAACACTTTCATCAAGAACGAACCAGCTCCCTTCAGCTTCTCTGGGTTCTTTCCATACGAAGCAAGTTCCTTGTCGGCCTACATCCACAGGGAGTATTCTTTCTTTCTTTCTTAATATAGTTGAAGATCCCGAAAAAATAATGATGTTAAAAGGAGAGTAAAAGATAAAGATACAGACTGTAGCGTCTTACCCTCTCTGCAAGAACTCTAATTTCGTAGGCAATAACGTACATTGCTTCCATAGCCCACGCAGACTCCCAATTACGGAATTCTTGAAGAAAAGCACTGCAGTTACATTGCATCATAAAACCATAATTTCCTTGACAAACATAAGCGACACTAATTCAATTGATAGTGTAGATCCAACAAATTAAATAAGAAACTATCGAAAAAGAAAAAAGGAAGTACTTTGCAGCTTTCTCGAAGGCAGTGTACGCATCAACCAAGTGTTCGATTCTGTAATTCTGCAGGCAACGGAAAAAAGGGACTAAGATTTCTGCCAGCTGCGAATATCGATCAGACTGTTTGATCAATCTATTTGCGTCCTGCGACCAAGAAAAAGGGGGTTAACACTCGACGTGAGGTTTTGGTACCCTGAGAAGGATAGGAAGATGTATGTGGGGACAGTTGGTGAACCTGGAAGACGTTGAGAGCGTCGGCGAGGGAGAAAAGAATAGGGGAGTTGGATGAGACGGAGAGAAGCTGCTTCAGTGAGGATCCGTCTTGAGACAACACGGCTTCGGAGAAGCGACTGAGATAGTCGGCGATTCGTCTGTGAGCTTCTCCCATGCTTAGGTATGCCATGTCTGCAACTGCAACTGCAACTGCAACACAACGCCTATGGCGCAGACCCTCTCTAGTCTCTTCCCCTTTCGACGGGTTTGGTTTTAACTGGTCCGATATGAAGTAATATGTCTCGGGGTTGGTCGGTCGACTCTGAAAAGGACCGGGCTGAATTGGAGCCAACTTCTATATGTTTGGTTATATGGGCATTTACCACAGCTTGATTTTACTGTTTGTTAAATAAATATTAAAAAATTTCATATTTCTCTTATTGTCCGGATATTTCTTAAAATGTAATGCTGATGTTATGCACTTTTTTTGAGGTAAAAAGTAACTTATAGGGTGTTATTTACCATAAACCAATTAACTAAATAGAAAAAGTAAAAAACGTTTAAATAGAATTTTTAAGATAAACATTTATCTAAAAAATGCCTCTAAAAAAACACCCACCAAACCAAACATATTACTCCACAAATATATGAGGTGTTCTTCCACTGTTATGCTTGTGATGCATAGATTTTTAGGGTGCTTCACTCACATGAAAAGTAGCAATTCATGATTTTTTGATTTTGACCAATCAAAATTTATCATGATTTTGACCAATCAAAATCCATCATGATTTTTTTTTGATAAATGCTATCTGATTGATTAATACGTTTATGATATTAATTGATTGATCACAAATTTTTTTTCAGATATGATGTTTTTCGTATTATAGTTGAACCTGAGTATATAATACACTAAAAGTATAAAAAGTATAATGTAATATGTGAGTTTGTACTACGACCGTTGTGGATGGGCCAGACTAGCGGATGGAGACTTCTCTGGTGGGAAGCTCAAAATGTGCCAACCTATAGGGTTGTTCATAAGAATGCCCAATTCGATCAAATCAATCAATTCGGATCGACACAATTCGAGTCGGTCGGGTTTTCATCAGTATCGGTCAGTTTTGGGTTGGAAAAATATATAAATCGATATATTGGGTCAGTTTTGGTTTTCTTGTGTGAAAATCAAAATCAATCCGATATTCAGTAGTTCATAGTTTGAATAGTTTCCTATTTAACTATAACTAGTCTTCTACTAGAACTAAAAGGCCCATTAGGCAATTATAATTAGAATAGGCAATTTATCTTGATTTCTATCTTTCTATAATATTTGACACCAAATAGGCAACCCATTAGGCAATTACAATTAGAATTCAATTAGGTGTCCTTTTGTACAGGAGCAAAACCGAAATCGACCAAAACTGACCCAACCCAATTCAAACCGACCAAATCAGTTTGGCCTATCGGTGGGTCAGTTTCAGTTTCCACCTCAGGTAACCCGACCAAGTCGAGTTGGTTGGAAAAACCCCAATAAACCGACCCAACCCGACCCGTGAACACCCCTACCAACCTCCATTCATAAATAAGGATGTGCATCATTTATAAAAATTTGAGGTGTGCATCAGTTGGCATTGGCAAATTATCAAAATTATCTATACCATATAAAGTAGATACTTATCTTAGGTTTTGTACAAATCATAAAAATTAGACCCAAATACCTTATACCATACATAATTAACATTTACTCATACATGTTTTATATATTTCCTCCCATCAACTCTACTTTAAACTGGGTTATAAAATATAATAAAGGATGATCATAGAAAGAAATATTCATAAATTCTTTTAAATCCAACCAACCCACTCACATCCATCAAAGCCCGACCAGACCAAACTTGAACCCAAAGTTCGACTTGAGTTGTATTATGTATTTTATGTGAAGCTCAAATTGGGCATGGATCGATAAACTTGAATTTGACCTGGAATTAGGCCAGGCCCAAATTCGAGATTTGCACCTTCAGGGTTGGGCAAGGTCAAGGTTGAGGGTCAACCAGGAGGCCAGGACCTGTTCGCCCGAGTTGCACCTCTTATTCATTTGTATGTATAATTTTACAAAGCTATCGTGGGCCTAGGTGGGCAGTGGGCTTAAGCCAGAAAAGCCCATCATAACAGACCTAAAAGTGCAATACTAAAATCACGGGCTTGTCCACCACGGATCTATCGAAGCATAAAAGGACAAAAGATAAATTTGAAACTTTGTGCAAATGCTCGGGTTAACCGGTTAAGCCATTAAGAGGTGTTATGTCGTGTCGCTTTTCGGTTTTTGTGATTTAAGAGGCCCTTGCCTTTGGCGTTTGTCAGCCAAGACCGTGGCCTTAGCATTTACTCTCCAAGGTGGAATATAAGCACCATGTTCGCATCCAACTCGGCTTGACTGCGTTAGGGTTTCCGCGGGGAAGAGGGAGGATAGACGAGAGGAAAGATGAGTAAAGAAAAGAAGGTCGCCCCGAAGGGAAAGAAGAAGGGAGCAAGCTTCGTGATAGATTGCTCGAAACCAGTAGAAGACAAGATCATGGACATCGCTTCCTTGGAGAAGTTCCTCCAGGAGCGGATCAAGGTCGGAGGCAAGGCTGGTGCTTTCGGCGATTCTATCACCATTTCCCGCGATAAGAACAAGATCACCGTCACCTCTGAAAACCCCTTCTCCAAGAGGTATGCTGTTAGCTTCCTACTCTGGCAGCTCTATTTGTTCATTTCTATCTCCTGGATTATAAGCTTCTTTTTTATTTAGCTCTGTTAAGTAGTTTGTGAGTGGATTGAGTGTGAATATGTTCCTAAGTACTGAAATCTGTTTATTGGTTTGTAAAGTGATCTGAACTTAATCCCTTATCAATAATTCTAGTTGGGAAGTTTTTATTGGATTTGTTTACAAAAGAGACGTCATTGGTGTAAGTAATTGTGCTGTAACAACCATGTCATTCTGTCATTCAATTAATTGCGTTTTAAAATTGATTTTTTAGCAACTAGATTCTGATAAAAAAATCGAGAAAGGCATTACGTGGTTTTGGACGTTTAGTTCGTGGGCTGAAGCAGCTTTCCTTTGTTCATTGTTTTCTGCATTTGCAAGCTCATGGTAGCCTTTCCTGCTGATGCCCACAACCATTGGTCTTTACCGGATGACACAGGATCCTCCATTCATCCTTCGATAGGTACCCCTTACCTTGGAAGTCGCCTTTGTACTGTCATCAGGGTTAAGGGAGACCAGATTACTTGCCGAGATAACAGAAGCCCTGTTTTGCTCTTTTGTGATTCTTTTAGCCTAGAACCCTAGAACCGGTTTGAGGCATGCTTATGTGGATCTTCCCTTGGCATTCACCGATGCAAACACATCATTATTGGAAGGGATATGGGAAGCATTGCAAACTCATTTTTATCTTCACATGCTAATCCCCAATTATAGTATTTAAAGTCATTATACTTGTCAATGCAACAATAGGCCCTCTTTTTGTTGGGCATGAAGGGTGGGTGATGTTATTTGAATGGAGATGTTTCTTTAATCTTTAGAGCTGATGCAAATAGGATCAACAGATTATGAGACACTTTAGTTTTCCTCCCTTGATCAACAACAGGGATTTTTGGTCCTTTAACTGGTTATTTGCCTTCTAGATACATTATGAAAAGGTTTAGGTTGGATTGGTCCAGATTCCACAGGATATTGCTTATGATTGGTAAGGAAAATTAAAGGTTTAGGTTGGATTGGTCCAGACTCCAATGGATATTGCATATGATTGGTTTATGGAAAACTTAAAGGTTTCGGTTGGATTGGTCCAGACTCCACATGATAATGATATTGCATATGATTGGTTTATGGAAAAATTAAAGGTTTAGGTTGGATTGGTCCAGACTCTCTGTTTTAATTATTACTCCGTATTTCTTTGGTTGTAATTTGGCATTCTAATTGTATTTCATTTGATTAATTAACTTTTGGTATGGCTTACCTAGGTACCTGAAGTACTTGACAAAGAAGTACTTGAAAAAACACAACGTTAGGGACTGGCTTCGAGTCATTGCATCGAACAAAGACAGGAATGTCTATGAGTTGCGCTACTTCAACATTGCTGAGAATGAGGGCGAGGAAGAGGATTGATAGTCACTTTGCTTCTTTCCTTCTTTGTTTTCTCTGTCAATTTGGTAACCATCTTAGTACATCATACCAGTTTTGCCTTGTTGGGACTACTTAGAACACCAGAATTTAGGTATTCGTTTTTTCTACTTTAAAGTGTTTTATATATTTGAAGAAGCACGCAACATGCAACATGTTGGCATGCCAACATCTACAATCTCTCCTCTTGTTTGTCTGAAATCTTGTATGCTTTTTATCGATTGCAGTGGTTAGTATCTTGTTTGTGCATCCAAATTTCTTTCTCTTGTACTGTCGTAGAGGTTCATCTATTATTCACCGAGCCTTTTTAGGATCAGGGACTTGGATGGTGTTTGGCAGCATTATCGTTTCAGCCAACGAGGTGGTATCTGGAATTGAGAGACACTTTGACATGAAAGTATGAAAGCCAGAGCATATGTAGTCTTTCAAACATGTAGGGACCTCTAGGCGCTACGTAGGGCAAACTAAGCAGGGACAATCCAGGATTCAAGAAATATGATTTTGATGTTTCTCATAGCACCCCCTGTGCATGAAACCTGATTCTAAAGTATTTTTTCCTCTTCCTGTTTTCAAGTTGAATCTGCGCTACCAATTACCAAATATGATTTTGTACAAAAGTTGAATCGCCTATGGCATTGATGTGGCAGTGATTCGACCTGAAACAGAAATGCTACCAAGTAATCTCGACCCAGAGCCAATTCCGAGGCTTTACATTCCCTCCATTAAACATCTTATGATCTTACATCCATTGGTCCTCTTTCTTCCAGTGGGAATCCGATCAGTTGAATAGGATTGACGTGTATTTGGATCCAAGTTTTATTTTTTAAGCTAGATCGGATTAATTATCAGACATTGATATTCTATTACTACAGTCATGACCCATGAACAAGTCACCCGGAAGGCTGGAATTGAGATTGTTAGTGCTATGTATGGTATGGTATAGAACTCTGATAATGTCAGATTTTGGATTGGCCCATTGGGGTGGATATGAAGATTGGGTTCAGATTGCATTAGATTTCCACAAACAAATGCAATTTACAGGGAGCCAAAAATGACTGTCTCTTTACAAGAAGCTCCACAACAGTTCAAATGAAATGATGCAGTCTTTGTGCAGCCCTGCTACTACTCACCACACCTATTGGGTCTAGTTTGATAACCCTTATTCATTAAGGAAAAAGTAGGGAAAGGACATGAAAGGCAGGGGAAACTTATACAAGGTTTGTAAAGGTTTCCCTACATTTCCCTTCTGTTCCCTACTTTTTCCCTCAAATCAAACATAGCCTAACAGTTTACACAGATGAAAAAGAAAGAACAAAAAAAAAAAGTCAAAACGTGTTCCTCCTGAAGTGAACTCAAAGGATGAGAAAATTGGGAAAAATTTATGTTGAATGTTGTATTATTATGCGTCCGTCGTTTCCTTGTTGAGTTGTCTCTATCAGCTCCCATGGAGGTGGAGCTTGCTTTGTCAGTGTATATCACAACTGGGTCGTCTGGGATTTTGGAAACCCTTGGGCGTGCAGTGTTTATTAGAAGCAAAGGAAATGAAGACGTAGGTAGATTTGTGCAGATGGACTACAAATACACGATGCGGGAGAATGGATTGATGACTCAGCTTCGGTATCGGTATGGTTGGAACTTGAAACAAAGATATAATAACCTCAATGAGTAGAATTCTCAAACGTGGATGACAGCAGGACTGATGCATTTTATTTGATTCCTGTGTTCTGGTTGTGTACTTCACTATTACTTTCTTTGTTTTTCTCACTGGTTTCTGTTTTGTTTGTCTATGCCAATGGTATGGTTTATTTTCAATGGAATTTTATCATAAAAAAAAAAAAAGAAAAATAGTTAAACTGTAATACGTCATTTGCCTTGAATAGGGTCCACTGTTTCTGGCAGAAATGACAACAATCGAGGTACCACATGTATCAACATTGTTCAGGGCATAATTTCAATCCATCCTGGCCTCATCCATGCTCATTTGTTAATGCTCCTCTTTCTCTTCTGTTTCTCTTTGTTCTCTTCTTTCCTCCACATGGGTACGTGGCTTTAGCTTTAGGCCTTATTTCAGAGCCACGAGACCCCACGGCCTAGCCCAGTCCGATCAACTCTTCCTTTGTTTTGTGGCTGGTGGTGGGTATGGTGGAACGCAGGGTTGGGTCGGAATGGTGAATATGCTGCCTCAAGGCTTAAAATTTCAGTGTGATTGGATTATTTTTTTAACTGTGAAATATTTTCAATATCAGTATTAAAGTCTTAGGGTTTGTTCGTTTGTTTTAAAATCTGAATGCAAAAATTACATTAAGAGATATATTGGTATTAGTAAGCTTTTCTTTCCTCTAAATTCAATACAACGAATGTTGTTCTAAATTATGAATTATAAAATTATCAAATATGCATTTTGACCCATATATGAAAATTTTTGTTTGCTTTTTTGAATGCATCATTAAAAAATAAAAAGTTGTATGATTGCAATTTAAGAGATAAGAGGAAACACACAACCATTTTTTCTTAAAATTAAAAAATTATTCTTAAGAGATAAGATTTAAGAGTAAACGAACATGCCTTTAAACTATTAATGCTTCGACTCCCATCAAAACTTAAAAGCTAAAGCATATTTGGTTAAAGTAATACCAAGGGCCCGTTTGTTTTCATTCAGGTAAGTGAGGTTTCAACGTTTTTGTGTAATATACAATTGTACATTACAATGTTACTCAAACAAAGAGAGAGGTAGAAAAAGAGCACGTTATTGGTGTATGGAAAAGCCATGGGAGAATGATGGTTCAGCCCAGGTTAGAATTCGTAGGCCCAAAATATTGTTGGGGTGGGGTAGTTGTTAGCTTGGAATTGATGTCAATTCACAAATAGGCATTGGTGCATAGAGTGTGTTATTGACATTTTTGAATATTTATAGTTCTGCAATGAAAATAAAAAATTTGCATTGGACTTATCCATACTTTTCTGAAAAGTTATTTATCCACGTATAAGATACCTACCAACTAATACTCTATGGTATCTTAGGTTACCTTAAAGGCCCATCATAATAATCAATTGTACATTCAATCAACTTAGCCCCTACTAAATTCATGATTTTGCAAGAAAATGATAATTGTCCAAAACCCTTAAACTCACAGTAACTTTTCAAAATGTTCAAATAACGGTAACTTGACCAACAAGCATCATTAATTTACTATTTTACCCTTCATTATCTCTTACTTTGCTTTCTTCCTCTTCGATGGCTTTTCCCTTTGCTCTGCCGCGTTCCGCCCTATTCTTATATCCTTATCTCGTCCCATCTATGGTCTCTCTCCTGTGTCTCCTCCCATCTATCGTCTTTCTTCCTCTTCAATGGGCTTGTCCTGTCAATCGATCACGCACGGTTTCTTCTAGCTTCAGCGGTGCAGCTCAATTCTTTTGCCGTTCTGGAATCGAAGTGGTGGGTTCGATCATGTCTTTGACTATCAATCGTTCACCTTCCAGGCTTCCACAATAACTGTGAAATCGTGAAATCGCTCGAGTGTCGTAGGTTGCTCTTCTACCTTCAACTGCTGCTCTCCATTTTCAGTAATTGTGAAGTCGTGTTTGTTAAAGTGCTTCACAATCTTAGAACTCCATCTCAAAGGCTTAGGACTTTGAGCTGCGTTCTGAACTACTTGGTGAAAGAACAAAATAATCATAGTTGCATAGAAGAACGTGAAATCAGGATTATATTCCTATACATCTACCTCCTCTTTTTCAGCTAAAAAGCTATTGGATTAAAGCAGGACGCAAAAGGCGAAACCATTGACACATTGATACATCACCACATCGACAAAACCCTCAATCATCTCTCCGATCATCCTCTCCGGAACACCTCATCAGACTAGAAACTTTTACAGAGCAATCCGATCACAACGGAAAAGGGGGATCGGATTAGATAAGAACGAGGGACTGGTGGCCGACGCGCGTCTATTGTTGGCAACTGTAATGGGTGAGAAAACCGGAGATATGATAAGGAATTACCTCCTCTGACCCTAATCCAACAGGTACAGTAGTATTTGGAGGAACAAAGATTGGGATTCAACCATCACCGGTGGTGGCAGCCTTTATCGGTCGGTTTTGGGTTAAAAAAATATATATAAACCGATAGTTACATTCGATTTCGGTTTTTATGTACGGAACCGATTTACATATATTATATATAATATATTTCAGATAATATATATATATATATAATATTTCAGTTTTAATATATATTTGAGGAATATATTTCAGCTTTATTTCAGAAATATACATATTATATATAAAAATTTTGATCTATAAAATATTAGTTTTAATCCATTAAATCATTTTTAATTTTCAAGCATCTAGCCTTTGCTTTGTTAGATTTGAATCCTTTACCGTTCATACCGAGAGAATCATTAACAAAATCGATTTAAACCAATCAGGTTGGTTTTACTTAATACTGGATCGGTTTCAGTTTCATTTATAGGTAAACCGACTAGGTCGGGTCGGATAGAAAAACACCAATAAATCGATCGAACCTGACCCGTAAACAGTCCTAATTCGAAGCACGTGAATTTCAACAAGTATATTCGTGCCTGCATGTGGATCTCGTATCTGCCCTGGATCCTAATCTCGTCTACGACATCACAATTGATGGTGTACACCTCCCTGCAGATTAATAGCGTAGCGAGGAGAAACTTCACGTGCGATGCCACCAAGAAATACAGCATCACTGATCTCGACTACCCTTCTTTCGCCGTCCCATTTAACACAGCATAGAGTTGAGGAACTGCCGGGTGAGGAAGAGAGAGAGAGAGAGAGAGAGAAAATGAGGAATGATGATGGGAGAGGAAAAGGGAAAGGGGAAGATCGCTGATTGTCACCGCTGTTCGGGATGATGAACAGTAGATTATCCATAAAATTATGTTTAATAAGGCTGATTGAGGGGTATTTTGATCATGAAAATTGTAAGGTGAGTGTTGAAAGTTTTGAAAAGTTAAGGTGAGTTTAAGAGAATTCATAAAAAGTGATTCTAGAGAATCAGAAATTTGAAAACATTTTGATCTTTATCTGCCATGCGAATAACCAAATAAAACGTATAGAGAATCAGAATTTTGGAAACATTTTGATCTTTAGGCTATATTTGGCTGCAGTGCAAAATTATGGTAGTGCAAATTGTTAGTATAAGTTTTGATTTATTTTTGTTTCAAATTTTATCATACTTTGTTTATTTACAATAAAAATGAAGTAAAGTAAGACACAAAATAAAATAAAATAAAATATAAAGTAAAACTAAACCAAAATTTACATTTTTATTTCATTTACACTTCCATGCACTTGTACTAATGCAAATAAAATTGCAATGCAACCAAATAGAGTCGATAAATGCGATCACGGCTTGATCACAGAATATTCTGAGGGTATCTGGCACTTCCCAGTGGTTGGTCCATAACATCCAACCACAACGCGCTGTCTTCTCTTACATGTTACATCCATACCTACTGTTCCTTCAACTTTACTTCATTTTGACTTATTTTTCTCTCACTAATAAACTTTTTCGTTTGTTTTCTCGATGGGATTCTATGCTTTCCTCGTCTATCCTTGTTTGTGTTTGGTATTCTACCATTTAAATAAAAGCACTTGTTCTTATACACGATCCCCACCTTTCCACGTGTGAATATAAAATTGGGACCTCAGGTCAGATTGGATGCAGGTTTGCCTTTATCTTAACCCCACCGACTTGATAACATGTTTTCATTTCTCAAAACTGACCACACCATATAGGATTCAACCCGAATACTAACCCGACTCAACTTACAACATGCTTCCAAAATTCAGTAATTATTAATTTAAGCTGGTATTTGGTTCATGGGTTTGAAGGTACCATTTCAAAACAAAAACCATTTCAATTTAAAATAAAGAAGAAATTTAAACTTTATTTATCGTGATAAATGTCATACCAAACGGAAATAATGGCTTATAGTTTCTATTTTCTAGTGGATAGATAATGCAATGGGCCAAGATAATGAAACTTGAATCCGAACAGAATCTAAGACTGTATTTGGAATCAATGTAAAATGTATATTGAACCATGAAAATGACCGTTGTTTTTTAAAAAACATGATGGTGAACAGTATAAAATTCTTGATAGGTTTTAATCCATCCAAATATATTTAAAACTGACCCAGAGTAGAGATTAGACAAAATTAAAACGCTTTACACCGATTTCAAACATAACCTAAGTGACATCAAAACCCTAACCCGAACTGAACGTTGACTTGGATTGATGAAGCAAAACCCTGACCCAACCTAACACCCAAACAAAACATGACAAGTTGACCCTAACGGGTCGAGGTTGGTTTACCATTTACCCAGATCTATCGGCATCCTTAGTTATACCACTCACTCTGGCTCTCAAAGACCTGTTTGGGAGGGCTGAGGTGAAGATTTAATAAGATGGCTTAGATGATCTGAAGCACTCCACATCCCTAGCTATAACCACCCACTCTGGCTCTCAAGCATAATTGCTTCTGGCTGTATGAGGTGGGTCCCATACAAACAGCTCATAAACTATCTGAGGTGAAAAAACAAGAGGAAGTCAGCTGTAAGTCATATGATAGGCTACCCAGTTCAATTTCTGCATCAGTTGTTGAACCTGTAGTTCAGCCCTCTCAAGTCTCAAACGGCCCCGAACAGCTGATTTGGGCTATTCGGCTTCTTAAAGACTGTCTGTGTGGGACCCACTTCGAAAAGTCAGAAGTGGCTGCTCTGCAGGTTTCATCCTTCCCAGCTCCCACCCAAACGGACACTAACTCTCCGTTTCCATCTTTGCACGCGAGATGGAAAAGGCTCATTTTTGCAGAACAGGTGTCTTCCTATGATTGGAAGAACACGAAAGAGAACAGTGAAGGAAAACAGAAGATCTGTTCGTGGGTCTCAGTCTCCAAATCTGGATCAAAGCCAAAGTCGAAAATCGAAATCTATTTGGTAACTGTAAACTTGTAAAGTGAGCTCACCCATTCAAGCTGGAGCGATAGCAGTCTTACAAGGTTTAAAGCTTACCTCTCTTTTAAGTAGTTCACTTTTTTGCTGGTAAGTGATTACCAATCTCTAGTGATCGCAGTGAACAAATTCTCCTCTCCACCTGCTGTAATTTCTTTTCGATCCACCATCAAAATTCAAGAGAACTTAACCTGGATTCAGAGCTCTCTCTTCTACCTTCTTTTCCAAAATAACAGGACGAGGAGGAGGAGGAGAAGCAAAATTTTCTTGAATGGGTACTGCTTCTCTTTCCATCTTAGGTCCATCCAAGCCTACATCAGCAGCAGCAGAGGACGAAGACCCTTCAAACCCATCAACAGCCCTTCTCTCTAACGTTGAATCCTCCACTCCTCCTCAGAATCCTACCACAATCATCCTCTTTGTTACCCTCATCATCATCACCTGCTTGTCCCTCCTTGCCTCCGGCGTCTTCGCCTTTCTCTTCTTCTCCTCCTCCTCTTCTTCTAAGTCCTCCCAAGTATTACATAATAACACTGAGTCAACCGCCCGCCCCCTCACCAAGCTTGAGCATCCCGTCGTTCTCCTAATTTCCACCGATGGGTTCCGATTTGGGTATCAATTCAAGACCCCGACTCCCAACATCGGTCGTCTTATCGCCAATGGCACCGAAGCCGAAACGGGCCTTATCCCAGTTTTCCCGACGCTTACATTCCCCAACCATTACTCAATTGCCACGGGGCTATACCCTGCTTACCATGGCATCGTCAACAACCATTTCGTCGAGCCCAGCACCGGCGATGTGTTCTACATGAAAAGACATGAACCCAAATGGTGGTTAGGCGAGCCGCTCTGGGAGACCGTCGTCAGTCATGGACTCAAGGCCGCCACCTATTTCTGGCCCGGTTCTGAGGTTCACAAAGGCTTATGGGATTGCCCTGTCAACTACTGCAAAGTCTTTAACGATTCTGTATCCTTCGAAGAACGGGTTGATTCTGTTCTGAAATTCTTCGATCTTCCTAGTAGTGAGATTCCTGATTTTATGACGCTATATTTTGAGGACCCAGATACTCAAGGTCACAAGGTTGGAGCTGATGATCCGCGGATTACAGAAGCGGTTGCACATATTGATAAAATGATTGGGAGGTTGATCGAAGGGCTAGAGAAGAGAGGGGTTTTCGAGGATGTTACAATACTCTTACTGGGGGACCATGGGATGGTCGGCACCTGTGATGGGAAGCTCATTTTTCTTGATGATTTGGCTCCTTGGATTAATATTCCCAAGGATTGGGTCCAATCCTATACTCCTTTGCTTTCAATTTGGCCTCCTGCTGGTGTCTCTCCCTCGGATGTCGTCGCCAAGATGACAGAAGGATTGAATTCAGGGAAGGTTGAGAATGGGATGAACCTCAAGGTGTTTCTCAAGGAGGACCTGCCTCAACGACTCCATTACGTGGGGAGCGATCGAATCTCACCTATAATAGGACTAATTGAGGAAGGATTCAAAGTGAAGCAGAAAAGATCTAAGGGAAAAGAATGTGGAGGAGCACATGGGTATGACAATGCATTCTTCTCGATGAGAAGCATATTCATCGGCCACGGACCTCAGTTTGCAAGGGGTCGCAAGGTCCCATCCTTTGAGAATATTCAGATATACAATTTGGTCACTTCGATTCTTAAGATACAGGGAGCTCCCAACAACGGGACAGTGTCATTTCCAAACTCTATTCTTTTACCGCCCCCCTGAAATCAATCCTTCCGGCATGTGTGGAGTTGTCAATTGCAACAGGATGGATTGCCACCGTTATGTGTTTTTCTAGCTCAGTTTATCATCATTGCTAAGCGATATTTGTGGAAATAAATAAGACCAGGTATCAGAAGGAAGACTGTAAGTAGCCCGGGAACTCCAAAAGATCTGTTCTTAGTTATTGGTAGTTTCATTATGGTTCACATCACTAAAAGTCTCTCACTTCAACCTTCACATCGAATTGTATCTTATACAGGAAATGCTAGAAAGGGACCTAAAAATAGATTCATAGTGGTAGGAGTTTTGTAAAATGATGTCTTTTTAAAATATTATGAATGAAACGACCCTCTGGTTATTTTTTGACTTCATATCATCTTTGCTTCCTTAACTTCTACTTCCTGCAATTCCAATTCGAGATGCATGACTGCAAATTGCAGTCAATAGACAAGGATTATTCCAAGTTGTTTGTTTTTTTAGTTATGAGGACTGTTCCAGAGTTACCTTGGAACAGGTTGGACTCTAGATATTTGATTGTTTGCATGTTATTTTTATTAGTAAACCCACTTTAAATGGATTTAACAGTCCAGAGCATCCAAGATATCCATTTTCTACCTTGTGAAGCACAACCCTATAAATTGCTGATTTACCCGATTACTTTTTGAACTTTCCTTCTCAATGGCTTGTTTTTCCTGGTCTATATCTTGTCTTTGAGTTATGTTTTGGTTTATTAAATTTTTGACAACCTCAAAGAAATGGGAGAATGAGTAGACATGCATGTACACACTGAGAAATGCACATGATGTAATGTAAGGTCATTGCTTCGATACCAATTTATGTGGGGGCAACTATGACTGGTGAAGCTAGTAAGGTATTGATTGGCTAGAGTAAGGTTCAAGGATATTCTAGAATTAAAGGGAAGGATTAATGGGGGTTAGGAAGGTTATAGGTTAAATTGTTGAGAACTTTAGATTCTTTCCAAGACTGAGAAAATAGAAAATTTTAAAAACTAAATGTAGCGATGGATTTTTTAATGAAACTTTGTTAAGAAATTTAGGATGATTGATTGTATGGGACAATTTAATTTGAAAGTACCCTGAACAATTATTTTTTATAGAAGGACAACAAAAATCCCTTTTGTAAGAGAAATGATCATGTAGACTTGGAGATTCTAATTCAAAAATCCAGTGTGCCACATGCAGCAAACAACTAATAATATAAATAGTGAACATCAATTACCAAATAATTCCCTCTAAATGGCTTCTACAAAATTTTTGTCATCAACAGACTACAGACCTAGAGGAGCATATTAAATGAAATGAAGTCACAATTAGGGTACCTGGAAGAGCAAATTAAATAAAATGAAGGAAAAATTCCTGATTAGTACCCTGTACCTGTACTTTGGGCCTAGTGTCTCTTTGGTCTCCGAACTTTAAAACGTGACAATTTAGTACCCGAACTTTCAAAATGTGTCAGTCCATACCTGCTGTTAATCAATCCATTAACCAACTGTTAAGTGACATTTGAAAAGGCACAAATGCCCTTTGAATGTCATCTAATTCTCTTTATCAACCATCCAAATGTTGATAAAAAGTAAAGAGTCCCAAATCCTTGCCTCTTCTATTCTGGCGACCCCAATTTCTTGAATAGAAGAAGCAAGTATTTGGGACTGTTCACTTTTTATCAACGTTTGGATGGTTGGTAAAAAGAATTAGATGACACTCGAAGGGCATTTGTGCCTTTTCAAATTCCACTTAACAGTTGGTTAACGGACTGATTAACAGCAGGTACTGGATTGACACATTTTGAAAGTTCGGGTACTAAATTGTCACGTTTTAAAGTTCGGGGACCAAAGTGACACTAGGCCCAAAGTATAGGGTACTAATCGGGAATTTTCCCTTCATTTTATTTAATTTGCTATTCCAGGTATCCTAATTGTGACTTCATTTTATTTGATAATATTCTCTTCTAGGTCTGTAGTCTGTTCATAACAAAAATTTTGTAGAAGCCATTTAGAGGGAATTATTTGGTAATTGATGCTCATTATTTATATTATTAGCTGTTTGCTGCATGTAGCACACTGGATTTTTGAATTAGAATATCTGAGTCTACATTATCCTTTCTCTGTTTATTAACAGAATTTCTCCTGCCCTTGACAAATATGGAGCTGGGTTGTTAAATATACCAAATGGCTTTGCATTTCCTCTAACAAGTTAGTTTATTTTGACCATTTGGGCAATTAAACACACATGGTATGAGGTAAAAGAAGGAGGAAATGATGAATTTTCTTCTTTATCTTTTGTTTGTGTCTTTGGTGTTTGGGGAGTTTCTATAATTTAATCATTAATTCATTTTCTAGTTTTGGTCTGCCTAGCCAAAACATTATGGGCCAGGACTGGTTCTGCACATTAACTTGTCAGTTCAGGACTTGATCTAACTGATTAATTACATTTACTCAGTTAATAGAGGAGGCTTTTGTAAATATTTGATTAAAAAAATGAGTTAATTAATTAAAATAATTTAAGAAACTATGGTAGAGGTGGTTGTCAATTAATTCGCTTACCAATTTACCATAAAAAATTTCCTGTATGGCTGACTACTGCTATATGAGCATGCTTCTGTATAACTTATATTATCTCTTAATCAAATTTACCATTTTTAGTAAAAGGAAAAGAGGTTTGCACTTTGCAGTCCTGCCAATGTAATGGTATTTGGATCCATCTGTAGAAATGACTTGGAGGTATCTACAAAGCCTTACCTCAACCATTTTGAGTGGGTATAAGAATCCTGTTTCTCTGTTTCACTCAATTAAGAACCTTCCCTGATGCAAAAATTCTGGATTCCTGTTCTGAACCTCCATTGAAATACCAATTCAGGGGTTCATGTTCCTTAAGTGCTTGAGAAAAAATATATTATATGGATTCCTTAGTGGCACAACTTCCTTTATCTGCACTTGGAACCAGTAATGTAAAGCAAGCTCAAATATCGGTGTGAGTTAAGAGTGGTCACTGCAGCAACATAAAGAATGCAACTGTATCTTAAATGCCTTTGTCATTTCTTTTCTTTTCTTTCCTGGAAAAACAGAAGCTCCTTCAGTTAAAGCCTTTGAAAACCATTCCAGGGAAATTTCTAAAGCTGCATATAGTCCAATTTTATTTAATTCTTGTCCTGCACTATTAGGCTATGTTTGGGTTTAATAGTAAGTAATTGAAAGTTGTGGGAAAATCCATA
The DNA here is from genome assembly GCF_056320005.1 of Nelumbo lutea. Taxonomy (NCBI): domain Eukaryota; kingdom Viridiplantae; phylum Streptophyta; class Magnoliopsida; order Proteales; family Nelumbonaceae; genus Nelumbo; species Nelumbo lutea. The sequence goes on from NC_142689.1 coordinate 5,046,771, forward strand.
AGGAATTTCGCCGTTCTCTGTTCTTTCTACCAAACCAAAAACGGCTTTAGACTTTAGAGGGTTGCTTTTGGAAACCCTACCACGAGTATGGAAACACCCAGAGATTTTTATTTATAGGTGTTGAGACTTGAGGTTTAGATTGACTGATTGAGCTCCAGATAAGGAGTGCATGATAAAACAACAAAAAGAAGTGGAGGGATGTACATACGGCTGCCTGGTGTCATTGCTCAAGCACCAAACCGATGCGACAAATTCAGAGGCAGTTGGACTGGAGCACAACTCCAACTGGATCTGAAGTTCTTGACCAGCAACTTGAAAATTTAAATGAATAAATTAGTTATTTTGTATGAATTATGAAGTAGGAAGTAGGAACTATGACACATAAGAATCTATATGAAATTTGTAAATTACGATTAACAAAACTATCGGTTCTTTAATTGAAGAAACCAAAACATCTATGACGTGAACGGGTGATCTGAGTTGATGCCTAAGGCCAATTGTGTCAAACATGGTTGATGATTTGTGAATACCAGGTTGGGCTTGGGTTGATCTCAACCCCACCAAACTGCCTCAAGTAAAATTTCGGGGGAAAAAACAGAGAAATTCATATAGTATCAATGTTATGAAAACTGCTGAAGAATTATTTTCTCAAGAATGGGCTGTTTTTGATATGACAGAAAATAAAACAGAAAGATGAGGGAAAGTTCTTAAGGATTTTTTTTTAATTTTTTTTTAAATAAAATTACTTGAAAGCTTTCCATCAACATTTTGTTTCTCTCTAATTTTTCTTTCAAACCAAACATAGCCTAAGATCTTATTTATTAGAATATTATCACAATAAGATCTTATCTCAAGATTATTAGAATATCATGTAAAACTTCCAAGAGAAGAAGACACGTTAGATAGTTTAGGTTCCATTTGTTTGCAGTGTGAATTTCATTTTGCACTGGTGTAGATGCATACAAGTGCAAGTGGACTGAGTGTAAATGAAAGAGAATTAAGGTAGGAAGAAATGATGCAAAATTTGGACCTGTTTTTGAGATGCAAAAAGTTGTACTGCCAACGGGTGTAAATGAGACAAAAACAATAGAAGTATAAATTTTGCATTGGGTAAGACCGTAAGAAGGCATCGAGGTTGAAATGTAATATACTTATGATCCATGAATTCTGGTACAAATGGGAAGCCATGCTCATTTTGGTCAGCCTTGTGAACACTTGTAATTCGTCAAAATGCAATATTTCTAGTTTGAAAATGGAAATTACAGGGTCTAAGAAATATATTTATGATGATTCCTTTATGCATTCTTAAGGGATACAAGAAAAAAAATTTCTATGCTTAACTTTCTGATATGGGCCATTCCAAATTCCTAATACTATCTGTGTCAGTGACTTCTATTCGACATGCAATTACACAGAGCGACTCATATATAGTAGATAGGTTCTGTTTCATAGAGAAACAGTCGTTGAATCATAAAGGTAAAGGAATCATCATATGTGTCAGTGACTTGAAAGTATTCTTGTCATTGAATCCGCCCCCGTCGTTGTCTATGCATACATGAAAGTATTCTTGTTCAGCTTTCTTCATACAGACTCGAAATTCTCTCCACTCAGCATTGCACCTTGCCTGAACCTGGATCAGAACCACATTTCAGCTTTTTTCACATACCATCAAAGATCATTATAATTGACAATTAGCCAGCAATGACCACATTCAGTTCTTGCTCAAAGAGAGCAATATTACAAAATACGTACTACAGTGTTTTTCTGCTTTAAACTACACCATCTCTCAAATGTTCTGCTGGGGAGAACAGCCATACAACTAACTGAGTGGCAGAACTCATACAGAAGGATTTAGTTTCTAATTCCTTCCCATGGGTATGGGCCCCTTCCATCCATGGCTTCACCCTGTAAATGTGATCAGAAGTATAGTATAGTGTAAAGTGCAATACTGTGCAGTGATTGATAACCACATGGATGAAACTAAAAAATATGCATATACAAGGGCCATGGACACAAACCTGGTCTTTCCTAGGTCTCCCTAGCAAATTAATTGACCATACAATCTTTAACTCAAATTGCAATCTATCAATGCAGGAGACTGGTTGGTTCTAAATTCTAATCCTGGCTTTCATGTCCCCAAGTCATGTCTCTTGACAAGTCTGACTGTGACATACATGCTTGCAGAAGCATATGAAGTCAATCATGTCTTGTGAACTAAATTCAACGAAATCAACAATTGGAAAGCAATTAATAAATCTTCAACCGTCCCATATAAAAAGATACATAACCATGATATTATTGTGAAGGGGATGATTGAGATATTTGCAACAGTTCACCTAACATTTTCACAATAATTATATTAAGACATATATCGGTATCCGTGAATTTTTTGTTTTTTTTTTTTTCTGAGTTTTGAATGCATGTTCTGAATTCCAAATTCTGAAAATTATCAAATATCTATTTTAATCCCATATATGAAAATTTTTGTTTGTCTTTTTTAAAAGTATTATTAAAAAACAAAAAATTGTATGATTGAACTTTTAAGAAAAAGAAAGTTAAAAAAAAAGGAATAACAAATTTTCTCTTAAAAATTAAAAGATTCCTCTTAGAAAATAAAAGTTAAGAGAAAACGAATAAAAATATATTCGTATGGGGCTCCACCAACCTGCTTATAGAGTGAAAAGGGATTCAATAAAAGAAGAGTTAGCAACTTAGCACTTAATTAGCACAGTCCCCTTCTGACAAAAAAAAAAAAGAAACGAGTTAACCAATAGCTCTACTCGTCTATTTACTCGGATCGGTGGCCAAACCCTTTGACGAGTTGCGACTTACGAGTTGGAAGAAACCCTCTTCCCGATCGGTGCAGGAAATAACAGAGAGAAGCGGAAATGACGAGCTATTTGTGGAGGAAGTACGCGGATCACTTGTACTCAAAATGGGAAAAGACGTTCCTTTGGGATATGATCGAGCCTTATAGGCGACCCAAATCTTTCACCCCACTCGTCACCATCTATGTCGCTGCCTTCTATACTGGCGTAATTGGAGCTGCAATAACAGAACAACTGTATAAGGTAATAACATTCTTTATTTCTATTCTGGTTCTCTTTATTTACTTTTCCTATTTATGCCTTGGTTTGGTCGAATACCCATCATCTTTTTATACTGCTTCAACAGTTTCTTCCTCTCTGAGAACTGAATCATGGGGTTTTCCTTTCGATTGCGTTTGGCGTGTCCTGTTGTATTCTTTCTTTCCTTACTGATTGTTGCTTTGTATTAAAATGGTGCTTTGGCCTAGTTAATTCTTTGAAATATGTTAACAATTAAAGCTCCAAAAGCTCAACTGTATTTTTTGTAGGGATGCTTTTGTGGTAATCATCTTGATAGTTGATAGAAAATACTTGGCTGTTTCTGTGAAGTATGGCATCCCAACTTTCAGAAGTGCTGTCAGTTTTAAACCCCTTGAGTTCCTTAATAATGGATGATCTATACAACAGTAAGACCTTAGCTTTCTTTGCCCTACACTCTATGAAACTGGTGTTTTCTTCAATAAAATGGTTAGAGGTTTCTTCCAAATGCAAAGGGGGTATGCTTTTCTATGATGCTTTTCCCCATAGGAATACTGCAATTTCATTTTTTTTTCTTTTTCTGGTTAAGGGGAAACTGTAAATTTGGGATGGTGCTAATGTGTACCAAACTACCAATGATGTGCAAGAAGATGAGGTTTCTTTAGGCATTTTCAATGTTTACATTTCTTGTTTATTTTTTCCTTTTAGCTGAAATATCAAATATCATATGCTTAAAGACTTTCCTAGAAAATATTGTATTATTTAGGTACTCTCTGCTTCTTTTTTGGGTGGGTGGGGGAAGGAGGGGTTGGAGTATATAGCAATACGATGCAATGGGAAATGTTAAATTATGTCTTTCTTCCATTGTTTGGACAAAGTTGGACGCCTGGAAATGCATCTGATTCCCCTATCCATGTCAATGAAAAGCTGGATGGTGCTTACAGCATATCCTGATGGCATTGTTCTATATTGATGTTAGTTGTCCTTAGCAACTGAGTGAGGCTTTCTCATGCATTTCATTCTTTCAAAATGCAATTGCAGCTGAAGCTGGATGAGTTTGCTCCTGGTTAGCTTTCTGATGTTCCTTCCTTATTAGGATGTGATGATGCGCATTTCGGAAACTCCCAGCTGGATGGTAGCTCGGATGCCGAGTTCGTGGATTCCGATTCAGATGTCGAGTTGGAGAATTTCTTCGCCAGGAAATGACTTGGGTGCCGAGCTAACTAGGCCGATCTAACTGGGTCGTTCTGGTGCCGAGCTGACTAAGCCGGCGAGCTGTATATCCTTCCAAAGAGCCTTGCAAGGAGGCAATGTTAGAGTGTCCCGGGTTTCTTTACCCGGGGTAGGCACTCCGATGCCTAAGTCAATGAATCAGAGATTCTATGAGAGAGCTGAAAGTAAAAGAGTTAGAGGGCCGCAAGAGCTGAGTTGCGCATCTTACCTCTCCCCCGTTAGGTTGGAGGTTAGGCCTTTATATAGGCGTTGCTTAGCGTGGGCTTCACGCATCGCGTCCGAGTTCTCTGGGAGGTCATGCCCAACCAGTCCGAAACCCACAGAGGTAGCCGTACACGTAGACTAGTCTTCGCGTCTTGCTCGGTCTCCTCTGGAACATTCAGTACGGGGGCCAACTTCCAAGAGTCCCGATAGTGACGGGTCGTGCATGCAAAATTAGTCGGCGAGCACATCTCGTAGATCGCCACCTGGACCTCAATCAGGTCGGCAAGCCCTCGAGGGAGGTCGCTCCTCGCATCGAGGTCACTTTGGCCAGTGACAAGGTACTACAAGTAGGCCTTGGACGAGGTGCTTCTAGCCGACCTAAGTTGTGGTCGAGGTCGCCAGGTTAGCGGCAAAGGCAGGTTGCTAGGTCGAGGCGAAGACGAACTGCGATATGAGACTCCAAATCATCACTTAGGCGGTGTTTGTGTGTCATCCAGCTGTTCTAAGATGCCATGTGTCATGATGTCATTGGAGGGCCAAATCTGCCATCATCAATTGCACCCCACTCCCGAGCTAAGAGTAGCTCGGCGAAGGGAATAGATTTTTCCTTTTGGCCGGAATGATTGATTCGATAAGCTTGTAGTCGTGAGCGTCGGTCTAATTTGCTCCTCAGGTCGGAAGAGTCCAAGTATTTGTAGTCTTATGCAGGACTTCACTATCTTGATTATCGGGGCACGAGAGCGAATTCGTTCACTCAAGGAGAGGTGGAGCAGGTACCCCGATGACATCTACCTTACTAGGGATGCAACCATCAAGGAGTTTTGCAATCCGACTAAGTACCTCAAGAGCAAAGTTCATCATGCCATCCTCAAGAAGGGGTTCTGTGTGACTGCCTTGTTAGGTCGCTCCACTCAGGTATGCTTTGGTGCAATGTCCTTCGAGTCGGTTTCTTAACAAAGTAGCCAGCAAGGTCGATGCGAAGCCTAAAACCGAGGCAGAGGTCGATTGTGAAGAGATCGACGATTTTGCAACGGTGCTGAAAGTGAACTAGTCTTCCCTTCATTTTTTTCCTTTTTTTTTAAATAAGAATGAAATGAAATTTTCTTTTTTGCCATCTTGTTCTTGCGTACAATGAATTTCACAAAACTTTCTAAGTGTGGGTTGTCCTGAGATGCCGAGCTCCTAACACAACTAGGCACAGTATAGGGTAACCTAGGATGACTGCCAATACACCATTGGCGTAAAGTTGTCTACGCTGCCCGTATGCTTAGAAAGCAGCTAGGTCTTCTTTATTTTTGGCGCGGAGGTCACTGTCGGCTCGGCACCATGGCCCTTAGGCTTTCCGAGTGACTCATAGTCCACTCTCCCTTATGCAATTTAGCCGGCATGTGGCCTTGCCAGTTCGCCAAAGCGGATGGTCATCTGTAGTATCCTTAAATGTGGCTGCTTCTATGTCGTCACTTGGGATTGGCTTCACCGAGTAGGTGCTTGCGAGCTCATGGCGTACATGTACCACCGGCTCCTGAAACTGCTAGCTGCCCACTCCTACTGGAGTCATGGGAGGCTCACATTGAGGGGACGGCTCTGCTGTCTGCAGGTCGTCTACTCTCATGGGAATCATGAAGGGTTTGACCTACGAGGCCGATTCCTCGTTCAGTCCGCTTCCAGCTCTCAAAGGAGCCATACAGAGCTCGATCAGTAGTGAGGCTTCGCAGTTCAAGTTGAGAGACAATTTGGGCCAGATCGCGAAAACTTGCCCGGGCTACTTGTTCATGTTCTGCCCCCCTTGTATGTTATTGTTGACATTGGCCGGTAGTTCGGTGTCACGGCTATTTTGCATCAGTCCGTTGATCGTCTACTCATACCGGAGACACAAGGAGCTCAACCTGCGGGGGCAGCTCTACTAACTATAGGTCGTCAGCTCGCACAGGAGCCTTGGAAGGCTCAACCTACAAGGGCGTCCGTGCAGTCCGTTGGCCACCAACTCCCGCGGGAGCCATGAAGGTCTCGACCTGTAGAGGCAACTTCATGAAGCAGAATTGATGAGGCTTCGTTTGGGCTGACTGTTGTTGAGTATAAACATAGAATGAGTTGAGGTCAGCAAGGCTTCTTCACAGTCTGTTGGCCGACAAACCCCATGGGGAACCACGAATGGCTCGACCAGCGGGGGTGGCCTCACTCTGAGGTGCCTATTGTCGGATTGCTAGTTGTCGAGGTTGTTCTGTTGTTGTTTATCCTGCGGCGGTATGAATGCACCGAACTGCTCTTCCCATGCCCACATCTAGAGATCCATGCTTTAGCTCATAAAATTGTCGCGCTTCAATCCTGGTGGGAACCGCTGATGGCTCTATCGCGGGGAGAGGGACGTTCACATGAGGTAGTGGCGTATTTATCTAGGGTACTGGAAGTGTTGAGTTTGGCGTGGTTGCTACTGATTGTCATAGGGGGGTTCTCAAGGTTCATCACAGATGCTTTTGCCCCTTAGTAATTGATTCTTGTTCTAGATGTTGGTACTGATCGAAAATGTCATTGATTTAATACAACCGGGATTTAGAAGGTGAAAACTTAGCAATCCAGAATTGAGAATTCAACCTTTTTGAAGGTGAGAACTTAGCTTTTTGTTGTGTTTTCCATAGACGACGCCAATTGATGATGCGCGTTTCGGCAGCTCTCAACTGGATGGTAGCTTGGATGCCGAGCTGGTGGCTTCCTTGCTAAGAGGCGATTCAGATGTTGAGTTGGAAAATTTCCTTGTCGGGAGATGACTCGGGTGCCAAGCTGACTAGGCCGATTTGACTGGGTCGTTCTAGTGCCGAGCTGACTAAGTCGACGAGTTGTATATCCTTCCAAAGAGCCCTGCAAAGAGGCAATGTCAATGTGTCCCGGGTTTCTTTACCCGGGGTAGGCACTCCGATGCTTAAGTCAGTGAATCAGAGATTCTATGAGAGAGCTGAAAGTAAAAGAGTTAAAGGGCCGCGAGAGCTGAGTTGCGCATCTTACCTGATGAAGGGTGATTTGACGCAACCTAGCGAGAAGGGGACACGTGGACACGACTTGACTAAGGGATTACATCTCAGCCTAGCAAGACTAGTTCGCAACATTTTAGCTCGGGTGTTCGGTCACCTTGGCATAGAGTCACTTCGGCATCGAGGCACCTTGGCGTTCAATCCAACTCGAAACTAAAAGAACCGAAGTATTAGCTCGGGGCTACCGACCTAAACTGCCACATACCGACTTCGGAAGTTTCTCCAGTAGATCCCGAACCTCACGGGATCACGCCGCGTAACGACAGGCCTAATCTTATCCCCACCCGAATTGTGCGGAATTGATAATTTTTATTAATTGATACATTACTCCCCAATCAAAACGGAAACAGATCCCCTCAGGACGAAGATCCCGGAACTGATCCGCAAAACCCGCGAGAGCTCAACTATATAAAGGCACCATCCCCAATGACACAAGGTATGCGTCATTTTTCTACTCTCTAGCTCTCAAAGCTTTCAGCTCGCATCACAGTATACTAACTTAAGCATTAGAGTGACCTCGCCAGGTTAGCCACCTCAGGTTCTCTAATCCGCTGTCTTGTAGATTCACCTAGCTCGCTGCACCACTAGAAGCCAGATCGCTACATCATTACCTCTCCCCCGTTAGGTTGGAGGTTAGGCCTTTATATAGGTGCTGCTTAATGTGGGCTTCACACATCACGTCCAAGTTCTCCAGGAAGCCATGCCCAATTGGTCCGAAACCCACGAAGGTAGTCGTACACATAGACTAGTCTTCACGCCTTGCTCGGTCTCCTCTGGAACATTCGATACAGGGGCCAACTTCCAAGAGACCCGGTAGTGATAGGCCGTGCATGCAGAATTGGTTGGCGAGCATGTCTCACAGGTTAGGTCGCCACCTGGACCTCAATCAGGTTGGCATGCCCTTGAGGGAGGTCACTCCTTGCGTCAAGGTCACTTTGGCCGATGACGAGGTACTACAGGTCGGCCCTGGACGAGGTGCTTCTAGTTGGCCTAAGTTGGGGCGAAAACGAACCACGATTTAGGACTCCAAATCTTTGCTTAGGTGGTATTTGTGTGTCATCTAGCTGTTCTAAGGTGCCATGTGCCATGATGTCATTGGAGGGCCAAATCCGCCCTCATCAGGATGCAAATACATTTTGTTTCATACAAGGGATGTTTGATCTTTAGCATATACATAGATGTATATATGTATATATTCCAGATATCTGCCCAATTCCTTGGCCAATTCTCTCATGAGGGGAGTTAAGAGATCTGAGTTGTATTGGGAGCCTTCTCTGCTTTGATTGTTTTTATTGTCAGCTCGTTTTGCACTAAGGTCTAATGCATATTTGAGGCCTATTCTTGTCTTCTTTTTTTGTGCACACGGTTGATTTTCAGCCATTAATTAGAAAAGGTACTTTGCTTCAACTCTGGATCTGCTACAATAAAATGTGTGCAACGGGCTATGAAATTCAATCAGGAGTAAAAATGTCGGGAGCCTACACAGTCGGATGTACCAGCAACTGACGTGTTCACTCCTGATTGGGTTTTGTAGCCCATTGTACACATTTTGTTTGTAGAAGATCCCGGGTCTGCATCCGCTACTTCATGGGACTAATTGTCTATGAGTAACTTCTTCATATGCTGTCAAATGTTGTAAAATAGAATTCGAACTTAACAATTTTTTTCTGTTCAAAGCAGCAAGTTTTCCGTAAATTGAGATTTCTGTGGCATGGTCTTGAGCAGGAGAAATATTGGGAAGATCACCCAGGAGAAGCAGTGCCTCTCATGAAGCCAAAGTTTTATTATGGCCCTTGGAAGGTCCTGAGAGGGGATTTCTTTCCACCCAACCAGTGAACCAGATATATTCAAATGGGATGGTTTATGGATATATTGTTACTCTATGTCATTTACACTCATTAGAAGCTATGATAGTATCAAACAAACAAGAAATCAGAACTCGTCGCAAGTGCCTTGGAATTCAAGTGATGAGAGCAGAATATTGAAGTCCTACCATATGCTGTCATAATGGTTGCTTTTCGGACCAAAAGAGTTATGTTGGAGCTTCATTGGTTGATTTCAGGGGTGTTTGACAATGTGGATGGTATTGTCTTCTAAAACAAAAAGCAATTGCCACATCAGCAGAAAATGTGTGGCAGTTGTTTTTTGTTTTAGAAAACAAAACCAGTACACTGATCAAAAGAAAAACAAAACCAGTACATTGTCGAATACACCCTTAATTGATGGAAACCATTTTGATTTTTCAAACAATATCACATGTAACTGCTGTATTTTGTAAACAACCATCTATTATTTATTTGAAGGAAGAAATTAATTCATTATTTGACTTGGTTTGTTTTCTAGAGCACCAATATAAGATGAACAGGTTATATATATATATAGAGAGAGAGAGAGAGAGTCTCTCTTCTTTGAAGTTGTATGAAGCATATTTTCTGTTGTAATTTTGGCATTTATTCCCTATTCCCTATGCTTGTTGGATATATTATTTAACCCTTGGCACCGAAAGGAGTAGATTGAATTGATCTGAACCAGTTCACCAGTGGATTTATATAAATACATTAACCCAGCCAACCCGACATAAATTCGGGTCAGACTGGATTGGATCAAACCAATTATTTACTTATTTACAAATTTACGAAAGGACTTTTATAGAATAACTGTGTTGGGTTTGAAGGAAAAAGTAGGAAAATGAAGGAAAAGATAGGAAAACTTTTACAAATTTTGTATAGTTTTTTTTAGTTTTCCCTTCCTTTCCTTACCTTTTCCTTCAAACCAAACATTAAGAATATTTTAGAATGATAATTAATAGCATATGCATTAATTAAACACAAGGGCAAAATGGGTAAAATAGAAAATATGAGAAAACTTTAGAGTCTAAAAACTAAAAACTATAAATAAGTCCCTATAGAGACTCATTAACGTGATTTTCATTTTAACCCTATTATGGAGAAAAGGTTACCCAAATTCTCTCTCTCTACACATTACGGAGAAAATACCCAAATTCTCTCTCTCTCATTCTTCTTCACCCTTCTGATCATCAGAGTTGGACGATCCTCATCCTCAGCATTGGGTTTACAGTTCCAACTTCTAAGCCAAGTTTAAAAAAGAAAAAAAAAGTTTACTAACAAATATGCACATCAAAATGATTTGGAAGATCGAAAGTAAAATCCTTTCCAACAGTAGGCTTCAAAAGCCCCAACTCTTAACATGTTGCCTGTCTTGCTGTCTTCCATGTGTCCTGCTAGTGCTGGAAATTCAACAAAATAAACCACTCTTCTCTTTTCAATTTCTCGGAGGACAATCGGAGGTGGTGGCCACTGGCCAGATGATAATTACTGAAAAGCTCAAAAGCCTCAACACTTGAGGTCTTGAGCTGTAAACGTTTCTGTCAGTGGATGTGTGGATGTGGGTGTTAAATGGGTTGATGGGGGTTAAGTGGGTTAGTTGTAGCTCAACCCACATGCATGAACATCCACCCAAATTAACAAAACACTTTAGATCAAGGGTGGCCGCCCTGATACTGCTACACTAGACTGTTATTGGCTTGCTGGGCCTTCCTTGTGAGTTTGGGACAATCACCAAGAACAAGTGCGAAACAGTTTGACCCGACTCGATATGCCTGGACTATTCATTCAGTCGGCCCACATTTTGGGCTTCACCTGTTTAACCCTTTTCTCCCCCCAAAAGTCTCTTTTACAGTCGACCCACCCCACTTTTCAGGGTATCCCCATCTCCGACATGTGCTGCTAAGTGCTAATACATGGATACCAGAAACACCGAGAGTCTGAGACAGGGTGTCTTGATAGTTTATATTGGATGTGCTTCTCTAGTGGCTTTGTTGTAGGCCGCGACAAATTTTCAGAACCGTGTAACTGGAATCAGTCAAAACCCCATATTTGATCTAGACACTCTTGATTTCTGGTGTCGTTTCTCCTTTGTTTGATTGGAATCATTTCCTCCGTCTCCCTTTGCTTCTGGAGGACATTCTTCGACCCCTTCTGGAAGATCGTAGGGAGGCCACGTGGAAGCCCAACGCTCTCATTTCATTTCATTCTTCCAACTTTCCCACGTGGCCATGCCAACCGGATTTTTCGGTATGGCGTTGTCTTTCTGTTCTCTTCTCCAATTTACGTCGTCGTCCCCATGACGCTTTCGCAGACCTTATCTCCTCCCAGCTTGCACCGGAGCGGAATTGTTGAATTAATACCTTATATGTTATTGTAGGATTTCAACGCTTTATATATATATATATATATATATATATATTTCTCTTCAAACATTATCATCTCACCAGAACATCGATCAAGGCCGTTCAATCATAGGACCTAACGTCTGGAATTCGACCAGATACTTCACCGACTGATGAACAGATCTTTTCGCTTCCGAACGATGGATAAAATACTATATACTTAAAGACTTCAGAGTTATTGACACCCTGGGAGTGGGCCCACGAACGACAGAACTGAGGACTGACGTCGTGTAGGGACCACTAAAGGATGATAAGCCCAGGATGCATCTTATGCTTTTTCCCTCCCTTCAATTAATTATAGGCCGCTCTTCTAGCCAGTTCGTGACCAACTGACCATCAAACAAAGAGGCTCCCAGTCTCTTTTGCATCGCTTCCACCGGCCATCGGCCGGCGCGCATGCTTCCTTTTATAGCAGCGGCAAAAGGTGAGGCCTGAGGATCAATTTTCCCGTGAGATCACCGGAAAATGACGACGTATGGGACGATACCTACAGCATCGTCGTCTCCGGGATCAAGCAGTCTAGGATACATTTCTCGCGCAAAGGAACGGATAGTATCGGGCCTGGGCACTCGGAGGCCATGGAAAGAGATGGTCCACCGGCACGCAATAGGCATTCCGGGCAGCTTCCCAGAGGCCGTCGGCAGGGTCAGAACCAACGTGGGTTACTTCCTCATGAATTACGTGATCATCGTGTTGGTGGTGCTGTTCCTGAGCTTGTTATGGCATCCCATATCGCTGATCGTGTTCGTGGTCATGATGGCAGCCTGGTTGTTCCTCTACTTCCTGAGGGATGAGCCTTTAGTGATCCTGAGCCGTACGGTTAACGACCGTGTGGTGCTGATCGTGTTATCGATTGTGACCATCGTGTTGCTGCTGCTGACCCACGCGACACTCAACATTCTGGTGTCGCTTTTGATCGGAGTGGTGGTGGTGTTGGTTCATGGGGTTTTGAGGAAGACGGATGATCTATTTGGGGACGAAGAGTCGGCCAGGTCGGCTGGGCTATTGGCTACTGGGGATGAAACGAAACGCCCTCTCCAGGAGACTTCGTCTTCTTCCTCTTAGAACCAATTCAACGATCGAACACTTTTCTTTATTGATAACGGTGAAGGTTTATTGATTTGGAGCTTTTGTGTTTCAGTTTAAAGCCAGGTTTGAAAAAGAAAGAACTTTTACTATTTTCTCCCCTTTTCCCAGATTTGGGAGTTGAGTTCATTGTTGACTGTAAGCTTTGATTGTTTGTTGCTTGTTTGCTTGTTGGTTGAAGTTCTCTCCCTCTCTCTCTCTCTCTCTCTGACTCTTAGTCGAACGAAGCGTATTGTGTATTGTGTAAAAGTTTGTTGGATTTGACACGTTGACCAGATTCTGCCTCCTGGGAAGAGGAAGAGAGCATGTGGAGTTGATTAGGTGTTTAGTAAATAGTATTTAACTTCCAAACATGTATTAGCTAAAATCCAGCCACGTTCCGTGCTATGCGCAAACGACACACTAGCGTGCAACGCTTTCCAGCACCACGGGCGAATTATTACAATGAGAAACCAAAACGAAACCATTGCATTCGCGAATTCGTGGTGGGTTTAGATTTTGGTTCGCCCCACAGGCGTATTTCAGATTCAGTCACATCTCTACATTATAATTGCACCGGCAATGAACAAACATGGCCATTAGATCGATTTCGATCCAAAGAAAAGTAGAAAACTATGATAACAAGATTTTCTCTTTATTTCCTTCTAAAGAAAAGGGATGTCTTAGCCCAATTCCAAACTAATGTCCCTAAAACCAAGGCCCAAGTTGTGCGTTACAAAAAAAGAAATCTAATTCCCAAGCCCGGCCCAAGTTCTATGTGGGCTGGGCTGAATTAACACAATACAATGGGCATCGGCAATTAGTGGGCCTTCTGTCATCGTCTATGAGTCTATCCGGGAAAGCGGACCGAATGCAATGGAATATGTAGACTTGCGTTGAAACGTTCAATCGCGTGAGAGATCCGGGCCTCCTCTTGGCCACATCAACAAATCAACTAAACTTTACCATTTTGCCTTGGCTTCACGTCTAAGACCTCCATCAACTCTCTCTCTTTCTCTCCCCCAAAACAAAAGAAAGAAATGGGCAATGGGCCCATGGTAAGGCCATAGTTGATAGGTGCGGATTTGTCGTATCTTAGGGAAAAGTCTTAGTGGCAATAGCATATAAGGGCAAATTTTATTTTATTTAAAAAAATAAAAAATAGGTTAACTTCTTTTTAAAATAATATTAATAAAGGGCAAAAACAATGTTCATCATCTTCTTTTTGTCATTTGTTCATAGCAGTTGTTTGCCGTCGCCCGCCTCCGCCTCCGACAACGTTGCCAGAGGTGGCGACGTATGACAGTGGCGGACAGCGGTGCTGGTGAACAAATGGCAAAAAGAAGATTATGATCAGTGTTTTTGCCCTTTATTGATATTATTTTTAAAAAGTAATCTATTTTTGAAAATTTTTTAAAAATATTACTTTTATTGATATTAAACCCAAAAGTTGCCCTTATATGCTAAATAAAAGTAATATTTTTAAAAAAGTATTAATATCAACAAAAGTAATATTTAAAAAAAATCAAAAATAGATTAGTTTTTTAAAAATAATATCAATAAAGGGCAAAAGCATTGTTCAACATCTTCTTCTCGCCATTTGTTCACCAGCACCGCCATCCACCTCCACCCATCTCCGCCTCCGCTTACGGCAACGTTGCTGGAGGTGGCTAGAGGTAAAGATGGTGCTGGTGGTCATTCCTTTGCCCAGCACCGCTGCCGCCACCTACCCACCTTCGACAAATGGGCAGAAGTGGGTAGAAGTGGTAGCGGGTGCCAAACAGGGCGGTGCTGGTGAACAAATGGCAAGAAGAAGATCATTACAGTATTTTTTGGCCTTTATAGCTATTATTTAAAAAAAAAATTAACCTATTTTTAAAATTTTTTAAAAATATTATTTTTATTGATATTAAACCCCAAAATTGCCCTTATATGCTATTACCCCAATCGAAATTCTAAAGGACAGTGGGACCCACTTCTCTGTACAAATGACGCTACAGTATAGCATGAAGGATGAGTTCATGAAACCGAAACTGCAACTGACTGACTACTTGCAATGGAACACGTTGAGCTCACATCGCGGTGACACCAATCGCAACAGCAACCGTGCCGTGCCTTCTTGGCACACCACTGCTCCTTCCTTCTCCACCAATGCCCCCGCCACGATCTCCTCATATCCGCCACCGCCGCCGGCCGCCACATACGCAACCAACGCCGCTTGCACCGGCCCAAAGCTCGGATTATACGCGGCAGACTCTGTGTACCACCCTTTGTAAATCCTCCCCTCCGTGTCCATAAGCGCCGCCCCGGACGGGCACCCGCTGTAAGGCGCGTGTGACTCGTTAGCAGCTTCCAGTGCTGCCAATTTTAGTTTGTCTTTCTTCTCCTCGTAATCTGCTGCCATGACGTCGCCGGTGGTCTTGATACTACCGTGGTCGTCATTTTTGAAGGCCAAGCCATTATGACGAGGCTCTAAAAGCAAAGGCACGTCCTTGTTAAGCAGGTCCTCAGGACCGAATCGATGAGGCAAAAAGTGGGATATCG
Source organism: Nelumbo lutea (assembly GCF_056320005.1). Classification (NCBI taxonomy): domain Eukaryota; kingdom Viridiplantae; phylum Streptophyta; class Magnoliopsida; order Proteales; family Nelumbonaceae; genus Nelumbo; species Nelumbo lutea. The sequence goes on from NC_142689.1 coordinate 5,062,157, forward strand.
GCCGAAACACAGCTTCTGCGTCTCTTCCGTGTTGGGTGGTGGAAGTGATCAAGATGTTAATATCAGATGCGTTGCGCATTTCTTGCATGAATTGGCGGCAATGACCGCAGGGGGCGGAGGAGCCGGCGATATAGCGGAGTTGGGTCTCACCGTTGATGGCGGCGTTGGTGATCATGAACTGCTCAGCGTGGACAGAGTGATGGAGGGGGAGGCCAGGGAATTCGAGGTTTACGCCGAGGAAGATGCGGCCGTTGGATCCCAATCCGGCGACTCCAACGGGGTATTTGGAAATGGGGGACCTAGCTAGGCTTTTCGCGGATTCGGCCAGTGATGCGAGGAGTTGCAGGACAGAAAGCCCCGATTCCTTGGCCATGGATTCCACATCTACGGCTTCAATAACGAATTGGGTTTGCTTCATCTTTCTTTGTTGTTTTATGAAAGATTAATGAAGTAAAATGGGCTTAAATAATGGCCGCTTCGTAATGGCTCAAAGAACAGAGACGGACAGAGAGGGGGAGAGAGAGATGGGTTGGGCAAGAGAGAATGGGAAGGGAGTGGTACTTATAATGGTTTGTATGAATCAAAGTACTTGTGAGAAAAGGAGAAAGAAGACTTGTTTGGATTGGACATGGTTTTGTGTTGGATTATTTTATTTATATAAAGAAGGCTAATTGATTAGGGGCTGTTCTGATTTCTTACTTCTGAGTCATGTAGAAGCGAAAAACAAGGGATCGAAATTGATCGTGGAGTGTTTTTGCTTTACCTACCACCTCGTTTGTTTGTTTGTTTGGATGGTTGGCCGGTCGGTCGGTTTCTCTTCAATTATTTTGTGCATCATCGCTTCAATAATCTAGAACGGGTAACTCATGGAAAAGGTTATCTAAATTAAGCTGGGTTTTAACAAATATTGAAGTGAAATGACATGAAGGAGCATAAAAGTGAAAACTGTGAGTCTGTGACACGTTTTATTTTGGGTTTAATTAATATATTATTGCTTCGTGGGTGTAACCCATCCCCTTAACCTCCCAACCCTGGCTAGAGCGAGATTTGATCCAAAGTCTTTGCTGCAATGCAACTGGTCAAAGATTCTATAAAATTATTGCATATTTTTATTTCAGTTTTGAAATATGTAGGTAGATCACGAAAAGTTATCCGTCAAAATAAAATTTACTCAATTGGACAATTGAACGAGTCAGGTTGAGACGAGTATAAATTGTAAATTGTAACCCTTAATTAACTAGAGGTGTAAATGAGTCAAGTTGAGACGGGTATAATGATGCTCGACCATGTTTCAAGTTTCTATCTTGAACTAACTCGAGTTGATCTCATGAGCTACTCAAGCCCATTATAAATTAATTAGTATTAAAAATAAAAATATTAGGAAATATGAATATATATTAAAAATTATAGATAATTTGATATTATAAATACTATAAATAAAAAATATATTATAAAAATTGATTATAATTTTATTTTTTTATCTTTTTTATAAATATAAATGTATAAAAAATAATATTTTATTATGTGTTTGATTGGGTCAAGCAAGTCAACGATTTACCCAATAGTTAGTTTTAGTGGGTTTTGATCATATCAATGGTTTTAAACTACACAGGTTTGAGGTTGACCAATATCAAAACTATGTCAAGGGGGTGTTATTGTTTTGGATTTTGAGAAGGGGGAAAGTTGGTGAATGGGATTTTGGTTCCCATTGACCAAGAATCCTATGTGGGGACCAAAGAAAGTTTACTTTTCTCGGTATCACTTACCTATCTCGGGTGGGTAAATGACTTTCCCACCTAGGGGGAAAGTTGTTAACACTTAAAATGGGATAAAAATGCCCCTTTTAATAATGAATTTTTAAGGTTAAAATGGTCATTACATTATTTATCTAGGAAATAAAAGATTGGGTAAGTGTTTCATAGAAAAAACTTACCCAAATAATTGCATTTACCTGGGTAAATAACTAACCGAAAAGCAAACGGGGCCTAAGTGACATTTTAAACGTTTTAACAATTCGATCGATTGGGTCAATGATGATTTGCAAACATTGCCTCGCAATGGTGGGGGGGGGGGTTGTCAAAAATATTCATTTTACCCTTTCATCTATCAATTTACAAGAAAATTACCTCCAAAAAGAATTTTTAGCTTCCAATTATAAAAGATCTCTAAATTAGATTGGAAAGAATAAAATATGGCATTTTATATCATAGATTCCTAATAAATTGTAAGGGTAATTTTATAACTTTTAAGTTCTCATTTTAAGAACAAAGATGGAAGGAAGGTAACTATAGGTTTTTGGTAAATTATAGGGGTGGTTTTATGAAAGTGAAACCTAAAGAGAGGTTTTTATGACTGACAGAAACTTTAGAGGAAGTTTTTATATTTTACCTAAGGAAAAAAAAAATGGAATACAAGCGGTTGCTTTGTGGGGGTGCAATACGCAACAAAAATTACAGATTTTAAAGTAACCAAAAATATTAAAAAGCATTTTCAATGGGTTGGAACTCTCGAGACATTAATTTTTGTACGGGGTCAAGGATCCATACTATGGAGTTCAGATCTGTGCAGTACAAGGGGGCGCCCCACAACGTCCCACAGCACATCCCCGCCGTGCATTAAGAATATCTCCCAATCAGCAGAAGATGTTTCTAGTACAATGCATCTGGAGATGTTCCTAATACACGTCGGAGATATATTGTGGAACGTTGTGGGGCACAGATGTAAATTCTAATTTATGAACTTGGATGTTCCTATCCAATTCAATTTAGATTGAGAAACCAAGATAATAATCATAATACAACCTATAATTGCTTTAAAACGAAGATAAATTCATAAATAACCTACGAAGACACTAGAAAACGATCCTAACTCATAGTAAACTCTATCAAAGCTTTCTTAAACTAACTTAATTTAAATACACAAAAATTATTTAAAAATATCTCCGTCAAACTCAAATGAGATTCCACTTGTCTTATTCGATTTTGACAGGATCATCTATTTTATATAAAAGGTTGGACTATGATATAGAAAAGATATAATACCGGAAAAACAATTGAAGAAAAAAGTACGAAAACACACAATGCAGAATTCTGAATTTCACGCCCCCCCCCCTACAACTAGCTCTCTCCCCCTATAAATCACATCCTGCCCGTGAATTTGGCATCAATTCACCGTCAGGATGTATTCCCCCTGTACTTTGGGCCTAGTAAATTCTGATATGGACTGATTGGCACTTCTTCCTAAATTGAAATCATAAACGTGATAATGAATCAGGTGTCATTTATCAAAATTCATGGATGAATTTTGATTGGTCAAAACTCTTTCCTTACTGTATATTTTCCGTATCATAGAATTTCCCTTATATAAAATATATAATTGCCTCAATTCTATCCCGATCACAAACGTTAAATGCCCTAAATGAATTTCATCTTGCGGGGTTGAGCTGCGTAAGATCTGACTATGACCAACCAGGAGGCTAAGACTTAAACAAGCAAGGTCCAATCACGGACCCAAGTCCCCAATTGACCTAGAGTTCGCTTTTACTAGCCTAAAAAATCATGGATTTAGATTTATTATTATGGCCCCACTAAGAAGTTACTTTATTTAATTTAGAGTAGGGTCATTGCTTTTGATTTTTGTTTCAGGGCAGCGCTAAGATACCGTTACTGTTGTAGCAAAAGTGGTTTATTTGATCTATCTGCAGCATGCGCTTAACTAGAAAGGCAAACTTGAAGAGAAATCAGTTATGCCCAGGGTGTAGATAAGGTTTTTAAAATTGAATTGGATAGAGAACCGTTTTGGGGATTGGTTCTTAGGCCAAACAGTCTTGGTCTGAACAGATGGTTCATTTTAATAATGGTAGATGGTGACACCCTAGAATGTTTGCTGCAAGCTTGCAACTCTTGCAAGCTATAGTTTTCTTGGTGCATCGGAAACCATCAATCTATTTATTCCAATTTTCTAATTGACTATTCTACTATTTTATTATTATTATTAGTATTATTATTATTATTATTTCCTAATTGAGTTGGCTGATTCAAGGTGGGGTTCCATTCAAGTATCCAACTCACATTTGATTTGGACTAAAGAACATCGGCGGGTCCATCCAGCAAAAGAACAACCAATAGTTCGCTGTGTAGGTGGGATGATGGGGGATTGAGCATTCATTCATTGTCTCCGATTCAGATTTAATTGTTTTAAAGTCTTGAGTCTTGTGAGAAGATTGCTTGGATAACTATTTGACTATTTGCTACTTGTGAGTGAAGAGTTTTGATGGGGAAGTAGGATGTGTTTGGATAAGTGATCCTTGTTATCGCCAAGGATCAAAACAACGATAACATTAGTGTGTATCGATACTGGTCGATGTTCATCCCTTCTTTTATTAATTTTTAATAGAATTGAGAGGGATCAGGGCAGTCTTCCCACCTCTCAACTCACTTGTTATTTTGTTTTTATGGGTTTCACTCTTCAGCGGTAATTTAGAATGAGTGTAAATATAAATATATATATACAGTATAAATATGTAGAAAACAATACAAATACATAAACACTGACCATCATAACATCAATGTGACAAGAAATATCAGTCATCTGGATGATAAGGTTTTGAATCTATGCCACTTCTCGCAGGTCCAGCCCAGAGCCAGGGTAATTAAGTTGGTAATTTTTTTTTTTCTTATGTTTAATGGCTCATTTTATAAAAAGTATCCATCATTGGTGACTTGGGCCCATCTTAAGAGTAGGATGGGCCTCTACGTGAGGCCCAATAAGTCAGCCAGGCTATGTAGACTAAGGCCGCGTTCTGTTCGTGCGGGCTTTCGGCTGTTTAGAAACCCAGAATCTTGATTTTCGGGTTTTTCCTATTTGGTAAATTATAGATCTATTTGTAAAAAGACGTAGCCCGCAAAAAACGCGAAAAGCTTAAATTTTGGACTTTTTCGGGAAGCTTCAAATGAAGCTTTCACAATCTTCTGTTTTCTTTAAACATGTGCCACAATGCACACGCTTGTGACAAAATACCAATCATTCAATAAAAACTCTGAGATGTTTGGAGCCCTAGTTTTCAGTTCCGCCATTGTCGACCTGCATAATATTCTCTTCTTCTTCTTCAAGTTTCTTTTTGCTCTTTTTCTTCTTCATGCGGGCTAATCTTTCTCTCCTATTTGCAGGTATACCACTAGGGTAACTTGTAACGATCGGAGGTTTGAAAACTTGCTAACATGACAGGTACAACCCCATTTCCCTTCTTTGTCTAGAATTTCTTCTTCGTCTCCTATTGTTGTTCTTATAGTATAAACCCTTCTTTGTCTGGAACCCCTTAAGCCAACCTACAGCTTCCAATCCTACCAAAAATGCTTCCCTACTATCCTCCCTAATTTTCACTAAAACTGTTTCTCTCTTGTTTTTACTACAGCTCCTTGATTTTCAACAAATTTTGATCATTCTTGATGGAGTGCGATCCGACTGGTCTTAGCTGCCCACAACCTTGCTTCTGAACGGGGTAGCAGGGAACTTGAAACGGAGGAGATGGGGAAGCTCCGGGGGGAACCCGGTGTAGAGGCTTCGAAGCTCAAGTTAGAATCCTTCAAAAGCAAGATAATACCAGATAGCGCAAAGTTTGCATACCTTGTTTGTTGGGGGCAGGGGGCTCTTATAATCACTTCGTGCACTCGCCCCGAGGACCTTGTCAGGTCGGGTATGATTACCCTTGTGCTTGTCAATTCGGCCGTCGTCCTTTCTGCTGGGACAGAACCGTCACTGCCTAACCGTCTCTCTAACTGGAGATGGTAGTGTCAGTGGCGGTGGCAGGTGGCCGTTTAGAGTGCGACCGCCAAACGTCAGATCCCAAGTCAGTCAGGCGCGGCGCCCTCGGGCATGGACTTCCTCAGTGTCAGGCATGGTACGACTTGTTTGGTTTGGTGCCCAGAAGGTGATGCGGAGTGCTGAGCGAGGCGAAGTCTTGAGCTCAGAGGTATCTATAGGGCATGTCAGTTCGGCGAGGTGTATCCCGAACTGTTACAAGGTGGCCAGTTCGGCGAGGTGTATCCCGAACTGTTACAAGGTGGCCAGTTCGGTGAGGTATATCCTGAGCTGTTACAAGGTGGGTTAGTTTGGCGAAGTGTATCCCGAGCTGTTACAAAGTTGGCCAGTTCGACGAGGTGTATCCCGAGCTGTTACAAGGTGGGTCAGTTTGGCGAGGTGTATCCCGAGCTGTTACAAAGTTGGCCAGTTCGGCGAGGTGTATCCCGAGCTATTACAAGGTTGGCCAGTTTGGATTACTCTGGTTTTGGGCAAAGGGTGAGTTCGGGCCCCCCGTAGGGAGTTCGGTCTGCTGGTGTCCCCTTGTTCCCGCCTTTGGCTTGGCCCCCTTTTGCCGAGCTATTGTTTCTGCCACATGTCACGTAACAGTGAGGTCAGGCCAAATCTTCCTTCATCAATTGCCCCCCACTCCTCGCGCCAAGGGTCTTCCCATGGTGCGGGGAGTTTCGCGAGGTAGCTGGTGGATTTGTCCCGTCCTTCGAATCTTGATTGCGCGAGTTGCTTTTGCCAGGGTTCTTCAGTTTCCGAGAAGGCTGGAAACGTGCCTACTCAAGAATGCTGATGGTTGTGACCGCGCATTTTAAATTTCAAAAATTCGCGCCGCTGGGACGTGACAGCGGGTCATTCAAAAAGGCATGCCACTACTGTACGTGCGTGGGTGACTGTCAGGGAGACGTGTGGCGCATTAGTTTCGGAAAGACGCGTGTCGAAGTGACGTCGATTTCAAAAAGACGTGCGCTGACGTTTTGCTTTTTTCAGAAAGACGTGCACCAATCACATCTCGACCTTATGGGACGTGCGGTCAGTGAAAACGTGGGCCGTCGGATCGTCTTCGATCTGCACGGTCGATTCTTGGTTACTGTAGCTATAAATAGTGGGGGACCCCAGTCGGTTTGTCACTTCTGCAGTTTGTCTACTGAGCTCGTGTCCAACTTTTCAGCTTACGTCCAAGTTTTTCCAGCTCGCGTCAAGGCTGGTTATATAGCCTTCACGGTTCTTTGGCTTGTTCTTCAAACTTTCTTCCGGTGAGTACTTTCCTGAATCCATCTTTTCCCCAATGTCTAGCTTTGATAGCTCAGACGATTCTTCAAGTAGGGCCGACGTAGGTTCCACCAACCGAGCCATGTCCCCCGACTGCCTCAGTGATCCTGAGGTGGAACTTGAGGACTATGAACCAGTAGGCCGAGCCGCTTCGGGCAGTTTGGCGTCTACCTCCCGCCGAGATCAGATGCTAGACAGGTTTGGTCCTTCGACCATGATGCCTGAGGGGCTTCAATCCATACTTATGTTTTACAACCTTCCTGAGGAGTATACATATTTTATTCCTTCGGGTAGTTTTCCTTGGGAACACGGTCCTGACGAGATCGTGATTTTTCGAGAGCAGTTCACTGCGGGGTTGCAACTTCCTTTCCATCCCCTTCTCATCGAAGTCATAAACCACTTCGGTGTCACCATTGGCCAACTTCATCCGAACTCTATTCGGAACCTGGTGGGGACAATTTCCCTTTTTTGCGAGCAGAACTTCCCCTTGGACTTAGAGATATTCTCCTCTATCTTGATGCTCAAGAGACAGGCGGGTTCTCTTCCTGGGGGAAGACGGGCATATTACCTTTCTCCTCGCCAGGGTTTTAAGGTTCTGCACGATTTTCCTAATAAGGTCACGGTGTGGAAGCGAGACTACTTTGGCGTGCGAAGTGCACAAGGATGGCCCTTTCAGACCGGGTGGGGTGAGGCCGCTCCTGATTTAGGCGTGACTCTCGATAAAGAGACAGTGAAGGGCCTCCGACAATGGGCACGACAAGGTTTAAAGTGCCACCACTGCTTAACGGAGGCTAAGCTTATTGCGGCCGGCCTGAGTTCGGGTAGGTTTCTAGCTATGCGGTTTCTTGCTTGCTCTGTTCTTTTCATTTTTTCTGATGTCGAACTTGTTTCTACAAGTGTGATGGACGCGGAGAGAATTCGTTGGGGGCGTCTGTTCCAAAGTATGAAGAGGAGGAAGCGGGTCGCCAAGCAAACTCGTACCGAGCTGCCCCTGAATGAGGAGCCCCAAGTTCCAATTAACAATAATATTTGAATTTGAATGAAATATTATCCATCAGAATTAATTTGGATATTATGTATTATCAATAAAATTCATTAAGAATAGTTTTTAATGAGACTTGACATAGTAGACACCAATGATGATTTCAGTGTAAATTCTTATTTATTTTTGTTTCATTTCTGCTTTATTTTATTTATTTGCATTGTAGAAGAAAAAATAAAACCTAAGCTAATTAAGGGAGTGTTCCAATGAATAGTTCTGATCAACAATTGAATCCACATAGAGTTGTGAAAGACCTGCTTACGTATATCATATGCTTCTCCACCTGTTTACATATATCATATACTTCTCCACTATTAAATTGTTTTGTTTCATCATAAACTTCATGTTTGTTTTTATTTAAGTATCATTGCTACCATGTCAGCAGATTTTTCAAAATTCGGTTATAAGTTTGTTTGATTATCTGTAGTTATTGTTGTATTTATGAAAACTATTTCCTTTAACCATGTCATGCCACGTCATCCCAAAAATAATCAACATCTCCTGTAAAGAGGAATCATTGATTTCCTTTTTCAGCCCAATTTTAATAATTATTTGCTGATTGATTTGTCTATTTCTCAGAAATCCATCAAGTAATTTTTTAATCATTGACGTAGGGCAGATTTCTAAGAATTATGCATCCGTCCCAAACAGCATCTTAAACGGTCATTTTTTTTGACTGTCAGCTTCAGCCTCTTTAGAGTAGCTTCTGTTGAGCGCTTCAAAGCAGCTGAACTAGATTAAAGGCAAGTTTGGCACATCTTTATGTGCTTTTTTGGTTGTTTATAAGACGAGTAGACCGATTTTTGGTCTATTTCTATTTGGTTCATAAAAGATTTAGCCACCAAAAATCAAAATGGTGAAAAATCCATTTTGAACTGATTTCGAGAATCTCCAAATGAAGCTTTTTGTATCATTCACATTTTGTTCTCACATAGAAAGATACAGAAAGACATGCATCTATTAAATGTACTTTTTTGGCAATTTAGATCTTCATATAAAATTCAATACATCTTTTGATTATCAAAATTACCAGAAAATCTTCTAAAAAAGAGAGGCCAAACATTAAGGGCACGTTTGATAACTTATCGGGATCGCCTCAGCTCAATCCAACTTAACAGTCATGATTAGCTGAATCGCCCTCATTAAGGCACGTTTGATAACACTTTTTAGAGATATGAAGTCTTAAATATTTAATTTTCAGATGCAGCCCAAGCTTCGGCTGAAGTCATGACTGAATTTTTTCAGTGCTTTAGAAGATGCAGCCCAAGCTTCGGCCTCATTGCTTATTTCGAGTTTCAGCATTACATAGCTAAGATACCGTCCAATGCGGTATCAAACGTATCTAGGACTTGGAACCTGGACCTGCTTAATCATCAATATAGGAGCGTAGCTCGCGTCGCGCGTTAGATAATCCCAAATTTTTCTAGAAAAATATATTCGTAGAGGGAAAGATAACCAACAATGGATGGTAGCATGGCTGTTCGTCTGCAACACAGAGTGCCAGTTTTGGTGGGTGCTTCTCGCTCTGCTTCTACATGCTCCATATATGCTTCTATTCTTCATTTCTCAACAAAAGTGACAAATAGGTGCTTCGGAAGTAGAACACCTCGTCGCTTCATACTAGGCCTTGGTGCCGCGTTTTTTCCTCAGTTCGTGGGCATGGCGGGTAAATGTGGAGGAAAATCTTTCTTCGCTTCTGCAAGACAGCAAGGGATCTCTTCCGTTGAACAAGTTAATTCTCACTTCTTTATTGCTCTTGCATCCTGTTAATGCTTTTGGCTTCTATGACTCACTTAAATTTTATTTTATTTTATTTTCTAACGACGGTGCTCGTACTAAACATTGGAGATGCTAATGCATGAATAAAAGGGAACCATAATTTCAGGACTCTTACTAAACATATTTGTTCGAATTATGTTTGCTCCGTATTTTTATTTCGTGGGTTCTCTCGAATTTCTAAATTTTATTGTATAAATCAGTTATGATGCGAAATTGCAAATGGTTGTGGGATTTCTAAGAAAAATCAGAATTTCATAATCAGGATGAACATACTTGCTTTGTTTATTAGTTTTGGTCTACCCTTCCATATTCTGGTTTCAGTCTTCGTTTTGGATGGTTGGAGTTAATCGTTGTGCTCGAGACTTGAAGAAATTTGGGTCATATCCATTGTCATGGAATTTGGCGAAGACTTAGGAGGTTGAGCAAGAAACCTAAGATTAATTAGAAGAAATTTGGGCCATTAAGGTAGATTTATCTATTCTCATGAAAATTGCCCAAGTTTTTGCATGTTGAGGTTAATTAGAAGAATACTGTAGGTCTCCGGTTAATAATGGCTCTCAGGAAACTTTTATAGCCACAAAACAAAACCGTCTTTCTTATCTGCCGAGAATGCTTTGCTTTTTCCTCTCTAGAACGTTGAAATATTTACATTGTGGTTCTTAGTTATGCTGTGATATTGGTTATCTTTTTGAACTTGCAAATGTCACCACTAATCTTGTAAATGTCCGAATTGCTATTTGTATCCTACTTAAGTGTCTGATGAGCTACTTCTGTTCCGTCTGGAAGGTGCTGACAAATGTTGAATGGCCAGAAGAATTTCCGTTCAAGGAAGAGGACTTCCAGCGATTTGATGAGTATGGTTTTGTTGCCTAATCATGTCATATGTACATCTTCTGGATTCTTCTTTGCATGATTTTTTGAGCATATTGGCTGTCTTCCTTTTGTCTGTCCTGCCTAATTTATTCGTCCTTCCATCTCAAGCACATTGTGCAAGATTTAAACGAATAGCTTCATTTAAGAGTATGATTTCAGTAAGCACATTACTTTTATTATTTACTTGGAAAGGGTAACTCTATAAAATATTAAAAATTAAAAGTTAGAAGGATCTGTATATGAGAGAGGATGTACAGATGGACAAACAACCCCTGCCAATAATAAAGGATAACAAAGCAAGGAGCTCTTGCTATACAAAGTGCCGTCTTTACCTTAGATTTTGCAAACTGATATGCAACAGAGTTCAGCTCTCTAGGATTCCATCTAAAACTTGTTGTAATTGAACTCAATATCTCCCTAATCACATTGGTCTACCAATCACAAATGGTTACCCCCAGCTTCCCTTCAACAAGCAAGGAAGAGAGCCAGCTTGCTGGTAAGAGGGGCTCCTATGGAGCTAATACCTCACTAATACCTCAGCTCTAGTGATGCCTGTTTCACAAATAAACCACACTACTCTTAGTGGAGGCTGAAGTAAAAGGTAGCAAAAAACGATTTGTGGGTTGGCCGTCCGAGCCTTTTATCAAGAACTTTGTATGATTGATGAGGTCATCCAAGCCTTTTATCTAGAACTTTGTTTGGTTTGATGATAGGCAACATAATTCTAATTTGTATATTTTATTTTCCAATTATCTTTTCCTGGACGAGACATCTTGGTTCTTACTGATTTTATGCTTCATTCTTAGGCTAACAAATAGGTAAAAATGGAGCTTGTAGTATTTGATGCGGACATAAATCTGGGACAGAATAATCTTTATTTGAATAATTAACTTGAACTTGGTTAACAATGTAGCATATTTTCTAAGTCACATCTATGAGGTTCCATATTTTGTTATCAATTGAAACATAGTGTTCAATGTTGAATGAAAACATTTCATGTATCTGAAGTTTTTGAGCATCTTGAGTTGGATGTTTGGGTCATTTCTCTATAAATTTGGTTTTTTTTTTTTGAATCTCATTACTTCATAATTCTAAACCAATAGAAGTACATTCCTTGTGTATTTATTTTATCAGTAATCTTGACATATATGGAACATCTTAGTTACCTATTTTTGTTCATCCATTATATTATGTTTGATGTGAGGTAACCTTGGATGCTAATAGCAAGAGAATACTTTGTGAATGATTTCTCAAGCCAGTAGATAGGTTCATTTTCCAGAGGCTGTCCCCCCTCCCAACGGAATTAAACTTTAGACAGGACATATTTGTATATGTATGAAAAATTGTATATCTTAAAGCATAACAGTTCATTTTGGTAGGTCACCAGATTCTTTATTCTATGAGACACCACGCTTTGTGACACATATTGATGATCCGGCAATTGCGGCACTTACAAAATACTACTCTAAAGTTTTCCCACCTAGTAATACTCCAGGAGTGAGTCTTCTTGATTTATGCAGCAGTTGGGTAAGATAATTCTGACTTTTATGCTTTGATTTCTTCCATGGCTGTGTTTGCATCACTTATATTCTGATTACCTGCTGTCTTATGTTCTAGGTAAGTCATTTTCCAGCAGGATACAAACAAGACAGGATAGTAGGTCTGGGTATGAATGAAGAAGAGCTTAAGCGAAATCCTGTATGTTAATACTGCTATCTCTTTTTTTTTTTGTTCTTTTTTTATGGTGGTGTGTGTGCTTTAGGGGGACGGGTGTTAAAGTCTCATTGTTAGTAATTAAAGACAAGCCTTTGAATTAAACAGTTGGTGACGGGCACTTGTTGGACCCCCATGATCATCGTCATCATCTAAGCATTTTCCCAACTATATGGGGTTGGCTACATGCATCCTGTTTTGCCATTCTGTTCTGACCCTAATTATTAACTTGAGAGCACATGGCTAGGAAACACAACAGTTCAATTTGCAACCTGTAATAATTTTCTGTATTTTGTTTGAAATTATCTCTTACGCTTATAAGTGTGTATGAAAAGGTGAAAACCGTGTGGGGTTTCGGTTGATAATTGACGAAAACTGGAAGTTGTGTTCTATTAGTAATATAACATCTATTTTTGTGCAATTATAGTAATTTCTTCTGGTTAGAATTCCAATTGCTTTATTTTCTCTATTTAGTTATCTAAAAACGGATTTTTATTTCAAGTGAGACATATTTGTGCAGAAGAAAGAATTATTCTAATTGTCTTTTAGCAAATTGCCTAGTAGCATTCCTTGAAAACACATGACAGTTGCAGGAAGTATTTTAGAATCATATATTCCATGCACTAGGTTTGTGCATCCTACCAACCTTTTCTCAAACTCAATTTGGTCTTGCTGTAAACTATGACTATGCCATTCATATCTGATCACTTGTGAACAAATATCAACAGAACTTTTACATGTGGTATCTTCATGTACAGGTTCTAACTGAGTATGTTGTACAAGATTTAAATGTGAATCCCAAACTCCCATTTGAAGATGATTCTTTTGATGTCATTACTAATGTGGTATGTGACTCTCTCCAATACTTTTAATATCAACTGGCTCTTTTGATGTTATTAAGGTGGTTTTGAATCTATATCCACATAAAACATATAAGATTGTAATAACGGATCATGTTGAGATTTCTGCGGGAATGTTTCTTGAGGAATTTGGCCTTGGAATAGCTGCTGTTATACTGTTGACTTGTCTAATTATCACATATGCCCAAATATCTTTATTGAAAAATCTATCAGAGGACTATGTATAGTAATCTTCTTATGTTGGATATTAAGTTAGTGGCATTAAAACATCAATCCATTTGTTTCATAGTCAACTAAAAGAAGTATAATAGGCCCTTGGCCGGATATTTTACAAGAACTTTTATCTTTGATTTTTATTGTGAAGTTAGTTAATTGTTGGTCCATTTATAGATAGTTCTTGTGGCAAACATCACCATTTTATAATACCTTTACCAATTCTAGCATATAAGTTTATCATGGTGCACTTCAATTACAAAAGGACAAAATAGAGAACACACATAGAGCCCTTTTATTTGCAAAAACATGTTTACATTTTGTGTTCTAAGATCTCCATGACGCTAGCATTGTTCCAGCAATGTGTCTGTGACCTATGGAGAGAACAAGCATTCTTGCTTACCATGAAGATGGCAGTGCTTCATAGATCATACTATCCAAGCCTTTCATGTATGAATTTGTCATCCTTGCAGGTTAGTGTTGATTATTTAACCAAGCCAATTGATGTTTTCAAAGAGATGTATCGGATTCTTAAACCAAGGGGTCTAGCTATAATGAGGTAAGAACCTTTTGTACTTCCTTATATGCAAGGTAGAACTTATTGTTCTTCCTTTTATGCAATTTAGAATCATTTTAAGTACACCATGCACATTAGAGATTTTTGTCTCATAAGCAATTACTCTGGTAACTAGTTCGCTAGTTAGAAAAATTTTATCCTTGAATATAAAAACTTATTCTGTTATCTCCTAGATTAAATTGATATGGTGTTTAAGTATATCATTTTTTTTGAAAAGTTATGACCTATGATAAAAGTCATGCCCATTCACACTTGTGTCCCTTGAAATAATTAGAGAAAATGATTGACCAACTTTGGACGATAAGGAATGTTTCTGTTATATGACGCCATTTGGTGCGTATTTTTGCACGGTCTTTCGGCTATTTACAGGCCGGAAAGATAAAAAATCAGTTTATTCCCCTTTGACACGGAATATCTAGCCATCAAAAGACGTGGTGTCGAAAAGACGCGTGAAGCCCATTTTGGGAAGCTCCAAATGAAGCTTCTTGCGTCTTTCGCGTTTTAATCTCATGTGGAAAGACCCGAAACGATGCACGGAAAGACATGCATCTGCCAAACAATCTTCAGGCTGCCCAGGTCTTATATCAAAAGCTCAATGCGTATAGACTGTCACGACACACGGAAAGACGTGTCTGCCAAACGATCTTCTGCCCATCTCTGTTAGAGCTATGAGAAGATCTTTTCAAAAAGACTTGTCAAACGGGCCCATAGTGCATATTGTTCTTGTTATGCTTGGTGGTATTGACAATTGCTAATTGCCCACCCGTCTCTTTAAATCAGCTTTTCAAACCGTTGTTTTTGGACAAAAGCAATCTCCATATGGACTCAAACAGGTGATGCTGATCATGTTCTGATTGTTGGGTCATATTTCCATTATGCTGGAGGCTTTGAACCACCTCAGGTATTATGTGGTCAAACTCTTCCTGGAATCTGTCTTTCTTTTTCTTGAATTTACATAAGCTTGAACACATCTTGAAAACTGAAACTTTTTAATGAGAGTTTCTTCTTTTTCTTTTTTCCTCGCATTCCTGAGTAACGAGAACCTCCTTAGTTGACTATTTCTTGCTGGTAACTTGAACTGTTACTCAATAAATTTCTATTTAAATAACCAAGTGTTGCCACTGAGGATCTTTCTAATGATTTAATTAGCCTGATAGATCAGAATCAGATAATGATAGGAAACTTGGTATTCTCACAAGCAAAAGAAAAAGGAAAAAAAAAAAACTGATCAAGGCATTATAAGTACACCTTGAGCGCTTAGAGTATTTGGATCTCAAAGAAATCTCCACACAAACATTGCCCCTTATGCAGGCAGATGGGGAAGGCACCATATATCTCTAGCTCTCTTCTCTTATAATATGAAATGAGAATTATGGCCCATGGTATCATCAAATGGCTGACAAAATGTTGCTTTGCACCTGATTAATATTTCCTATTTAACGAATAAGAACTTAAAGTTTTTTTTTTTTTTCGGTAGACTTTAACCATTTAACTGATGATCAGTTGTATATTTGGCTTACATGTTTGCATGTTCGCTTTCAGACTGTAGATATATCTCCCAATCCAGGACGTTCAGATCCAATGTACATTGTATACTCTAGAAAGGCATCCACTGCCTAGTAGACATCTGTTCTTATGACTGCCTTCTCTTTTCCAATGTGCACAAATTTAGAATTGCTTAACAAAAACGCTGCTAGTAAGTGTTGGGCTTTGCAAAAAGAATAGAAAATGCAACCGGACTACAAATTGTTTAATACTTTGAGTGGATATCCTTGTAAGTTGTAACAGTGGTATATATATTCTGTCCCCTCCCCTCTTTTTTAAACAGGTCATATTACATTTAGAAAATAATTGTAATATTTTTACAGTCAAAGACAAATTTAAAGTTGAGGAAACATTAACATGGGGTGATTCTATAATATTTTATGTATTTGATTGCAATAAAAGTTCTGTTAGAATTAAGGGTCAGTTGTGTATGACAGTGAAGAATGATTTCTATTTTCTAGTTTCTAGAATTGAAATTTGCAGGTGGGGTATTTGAATTCAAAGTTCAAACATTGACCTTGAACCACACGACGAAGCTCGTTTCCAACAATCAGGTGCAGTGCAGCATCACATTCCATGCATAATTTAAAAGAATTAATACACCCGTGCACTTGCAAGACCAGTGATGGAGAAAATGCAACCCAATTCCAATGACAAACAATAGCCACAGAATAAGAACAATCTTATTCTTTGCCAACTGAGTACAGATGAGAATTGGGTTATGTGACAACTGACAAGTCGGCAAAACTTCATCCATCACTTTTTGAAGGATCATTTCCCAACTTGTTCAACTTGGACTCAATTAAAAACGAGAAATTCCAGATATGAAATGAAACTACAGAGTGGTGGAAGGAATTAGAATACTGAATATATATATACCAGTGACAAAACCAGAATCTGTTGGGAGTTTGGAGAGGGAGAGAGAGGAGCCAAACCTAAGCCCAACCCTGCTTGTAACGCTGGAAAAGATCCTCGGTCTGAGCATTCTTGAAGGCACTGCAAGCAATGAGGTAGACCCAGATCAGAGCTACCAGGGCGGCTATGAGAATCACGTTTGCCTTCCTCCATTCCTTCCTCAAGTTTTCCAGGAGCCCCGCTTTGCAGGCGTTGCACCCGTAGCACAACTGCGACTGGTCATTGCTCCACGTGTAGCAATCGGCGTCAGCTGTTGGGTTTAACGGGTTTACCCACATCGTCGGGTTCACGTACCCGTACCCGCATGCTGTCGGAGGCTTGCAACACCCTGACTGCCAACACAGTGCACACAAACACGAGTCCAGTGCTAAAGTCAAAAAAGAAGAACTAGATGAAATAAAGAATTCCAAAATCCAAACTGTGGGACTCATTACTCTTGGGAGGGCACTCGCATGCATGCCCTTGGATCAGAATATCCTAGTCCCCACTGTGCTCTGGAGACTATACTAGTATACTGTGCAGAATAAGTACGTGATCGACGGTGAGGGACTTGCCTGAAGAGGAGAGATGTGAGCCATGAAGAACTGATCGACGGTGATGTAGTCTTGGCTAAGCTTGGAACAGACGTTAGAGTTGGCGAGACAAGTTCGAATCTTGCCCCAATTTGCAGAACCGGTGACGTGGTTGCGGAGCCACGAGGAGAAACCTTCGAGCCTGTACTCCTTGTAGCCCCTGCCGGGTACAACGTAGCTGCCGTCGGGCCTGGTGACGACGAAAGCGAGGACGAGTAGGGCGAGGAGGAGCACGATGAGGACAGCCATGCAGAAGATGTAGAAGGCCAGGAGGCACTGGCGGTTCCAGTAGGCGCCGACGAATCCCGCGAGAGATACCAGAAGGATGAGGACGCCGATGAGGACGACCGGCCACCGGAAATAGTAGACGCACTCGTTGTCCGGTTTCGAGGCTAGCCAGATTCCGGTGCCGATGATGGGGATTGAACAGAGGAGAGCCAGAAAATTGAGGATGGCTATGATGTTGTTACTTACTGCCATGGCGGGTCTTTTTCTCTTTGAATTATATCTCTGTAATTCAGAGAAAACAGAAAGGATACTGAAACTGGGGATTTGGTGGGATGAGAGGCAAAGGATTTTTAATGGTGGGTTGGGGATGGGGAGGGGCGCTTTGCTTTTTAGTCTCCACTTTATACACAGGAAATCTGGGCCTGAAAGTGGGAATGGGAGGTGTGTAAAGCAAGTCTCCTTCCATATCCGTAGATGGTTGGGCTTTCGTTTCGAATATTGAAAGAAAGCTCCCATCTTTCTTTTCTTTTATTGGCTTCGGACTTTCGGGTAATTAATGGATCACTGGCAAACCTCAATAATAAAAAAAACAGGATTGAAAATCTCAAGTCTCAACCCTTTGATCCATGACCTAATATTTTCAAATGAAGTGTGGTTTGACTTTGACACGTGGAAATCAATGATCATCGTAAACATCGTATCTGCTCTCTGGCCTCCAAGTGGTACAACTGTGGCTTGAGATCAAGTTGTGTACGCATACGTGCGTGGCAGGACTTGCCACGTGGCTATAAGTGGAGCGTTTCTTCATTTATATTTCTCTCTCTTTTGTAAAATACAGCTCAGTAGCTCTGGATGCCGTGTGGATTCAGAACAACTCTTGTCTGTAGTTTTAAGGAAGGCGAGATAGATGGATATTCAGCAATTCATTTCCATGAAGAAGAGGAAATAGAAGAGACGAACCAAGTTGCGGTGGAAACAAGGTTGTTCATACTACCAGAGAGCCCTCTTGATCAAAGGAAAGCCGAAAGCAGCATCTCTCAAACTTCGGTTCTTATTAGTTATTAACCTTTGAATCCACGTCCAGCATTGCGGATTTAGTAAATGACCCACTCTGCTTTGAAGGATTAAATTTTTATGGAGAAGAAGAGGCAATAAGATTTTTGTGCTTTCCTTGCCCCCATTAATGTCTAACATAGTAACATCCAATGATTCAATGAGTGGGTATTAACAGAATCATTGTTTACCTTTGTTTCATGGACATCTTTAATCAGAATGCTTATCTGACTCAGAGTTTCAAATCCTCTGAAATTTAGAAACTTTTAGTTATGTTTGATCACCAACTCAGCCACTCTGTTCCATAACTGGTGTCCAATAAGGCTTCTTTTTCTTTGTCTGAAGCAATATATTAAAATGTTATCCCTGTAATTTCGCTTACAGAATTTGCTTGGTCAATCTTTAGTATTATTTTCTAAAAATTTTGTTTCTCTGTATCTCTGAGTTGCTCTTAAAATCATATTCATTTCAAAGTGGGGTTAATTAGACCTGTTCTCTGTTCCTTGTTAGATTAGCCACATGCTTCTAGGAAGGCCAACTGTGACAATTTCTTCTGCTGATCTTGGCTGCTCCTGTCAAATTTGGCCACGTTATCCTTGTTTAAGGAAAACCTCAAACTTTAACCCAAGAGAGAGCACGGAAACATTATAATTAAGGGCAACATAGCTGAATTTGATTGGGCAGTTGTAGCAAAGGCACATAAACTGGAGAATTTTCTTTATTTCTAATTTGGACTGTCACCTTAGATTGGTGGCTTAAGAAACTGCTTGAACCAAACAGAACTATCCATTACAGAAATGTTCGTAAGCTGACTCATGCAGAAGAACAAACAAAAGACAAAGAAACGCAAGGACAGATACAAATTCAGAAACTCTGTTCTGGAATTAAGATCTACTTCACTAACAGGACAGTTAATAGAATGGCTAAAAACTGAGATATACTATCAAGAAACTGATTGATCTTCTTAAACAACTTCTTTTGCAATCTTCTTCATGGACTCAAATCTAGGTCCCTTGTCTGCAAACTTGGTGGTGGCATAGAGTTTGAGGTAGTCTTGGAAGCAGTAGTGATTAGGATACAGGAGCTTGGGAGCTGGAGAAATAATGGCATCACCAGCAGGATTATAGAAGGTAGCAATGGACAGCCTGCTACCATCCTTTCCAGCCATGACCCGGTGCAGAGTGCTCTTGTACCTCCCATTACTCAACACTTCCACCTGATCACCTGTATTTACAAAGAGAGTGTTGTTCTTAGAAGGTGGTATCTGCACCCACTGTTCATCCTTGAAGAATTCTAGGCCTGGGACTTGGTCATCTTGAAGCAAGAGAATGATTCCGCCTGCATCTGTGTGCTCTCGGAGTCCCCTCACGAACTCGGGTTGAGGACACTGAGGGTACTTAGCCAACTTTGTTCCCACAGAAGGACCTGCAGATCCTGAGAATGCACTCATCAAGTAACTTTTCTCCAAACCCAGATTCTCACACATAAGCTCTGAGAGCTTCTCTGCGAGCTTAATCACCTGTTTAATGTATTCATCCATTCCTTCACTGAAAATGATATATAGTGCATCAATTAGTGGTCAGTATACATGCATATATTTATAAATTATATGGAAAACTGAGGAATTAATATATGCATTCCTGTAAGAATGTATTAACAGACTACTGGGTTGTGATTTGTAGGGTTGTTCTATTGCTGGGTGCAATTAATTAATGGAATTAAAGAATCCTCTCGAGTTGACAAGCCTGAGAATGCGGGTTTGAGCGTGAGAGATAGCCAGGAACAAGCTTTATGACTTAGACTCACCAAAACTCCTTTGAGAGAGCTGTGAATTCATCAATGTTTGAGGTTGGCCTATGACAAATGAAGAAAGTGGTTTCCCAATCAGCACCGGAAGTAACACCTCCGTTCTCCATTAATCTTTTAGCTGTCTCCGATTCATAGAAGCTCTCCTTCATGCATTTATCATAATGTATGTTAAATAGTCCCTTCACCTTCTCCATCAGCTCTCCGTCAACTCCATGGTTCACAACCTGCACATATATAAGTATGTGTTATGTATTATCAGGCTGAAACATCACAGATGATCAGCAATATTTAATCGTGTCAAAGGCGAATTAAAGAAAACTGTAAGCTTTCATCACAACCTGAAAGAAGCCCCACTTTTCACAAGCATGGTGCAGCAGCGCCATTGTTTCGCTCCTTTTGTCGCCATTGAGCTCATTGAAGTCTATCACAGGGATCTCCATCATCAATCTTTTGTCTTGTTCAGACTGAAAGAACAGTCGCTCACTAGCTCACTGAAGAGAAACAGTGACCTACTGAAGTATATATAGACAGTTGAACAGATCCAGGAATTTACTTCCAGTAATATTATAATCTAAGGATAATGAAGAATGGAAGGATCCATGGCTGTTGTGCATGGTCAATCCAACCATAACTTCTTGGAAGTTGAACCGTTGCATGCCTTGAGAATAGCAAACATAAATCAATTAATTAAATGGGTTCACATTCACTTAACCATCACCATGTTTTCTCCCACTCAGAGATCAATTAGGCTTTATTTTATTCTTTGTATTGTGAAAAACAAAAACTTCTCTTATTGATAGCTTGATTCTTGCCTTGCAATTCTCATAATGTATATATCTACTCTCTCTCTCTCTCTCTCTCTCTCTCTCTCTACATTGATTCAACTAAGGAGTTGTATTTTATTATTTACATGCATTTGTAGATATATAGTTTTCCCAATTGGTTGATTCTTGTCTTGTAATTCACATCATTTAAATTAACCAGATCGGTACTGCATTCAATGTGATGTTTCCAAATAACCCAGCAAAAGTAAAGGGAAATGAACCTCACCATACATCCAATGGGCGCTTGGGGTTGTTAGTTGGCAGAAAGGATCTTCCATTCAACGAATCATGGATATGAAATGCTTACACCATAGGAGAGAACTCAATCCAAGCAGGCCTTGCTGATTTTTTATGCTAAAACTGCCTTCGTCTTATCATAAATCTTGAAACTTTCTCTCCAGTTTTGTGTTCATGCACCTTGTCATTTACTCGGGCTTGGGATTGAAGAGATTTCACCAATGTGGACAAAAACAGACCTATTCATACTTTGTGCTGAAATTTAATTAATTATAATATATATAATAAAGATTGAACACTAGACCACCTTATCAAATAGGCTCCAACACCATCTTAATTAATCATTCAACCTAAAAGCTTAGCTGTTAGGAACTGTCCATGAATAGGTTTTTATTCTCTTACAGTCATCCGTGTAATTACCAATTTTAGAGATTCCTAACATCTTTACTCTTTGATTGGGCGATATAACATTTTTTAACCAATAGCTTGATTTGGGATCTCCCACAGTTTGCACTTGTCCCGGCTTTCATCTTTCTTTTCAAAGCTTAAAAAGAACTTATATATATATATATATATATATATAATGAGATGGTTATATAAGAATCATTTGATTATCTAACTTTTTAGTACAACCAAAGCTTTAACCGGGACCCATGCAATGATGGGTCCTGATTCTTTCAACATAGAACAGTGGCAAGATATCGATCCGATCCTAGTGGAAGAAATACCTTTGTTTTATCTTTTCCTTTTTTCTTTTTCTTTTTCTTTTTTTTTTTTTTTTTTGTGACTTTAGACCTTGGGGGTAACAAAAGTATTGCAAAGTTGGCTTTTCATAAGTCCACTTTTAATTAGCTTACCAAACGTCTGTCTAGGGCTTTCATGTTGCTGCTTTTGGCTTTGGAAGGTAGAGCCCCCTGGAAAGCCTGTAAGCGATGCTTAGTTAAAAATCTTGGAGGATCCACATTGACAATTTTTAAGCCACTTAGATAGCTTTCTGTTAAAGCTTCTAATGGCTTAACGAAAATAGCCCAGGGCTTTTAGATAGCACAACTTCTACAAAGCAGCTCAAGCAACTCAACCACAGCTTAAGCCCTTCCTGATAAGATGATTGTAAAACAGTAAATATTTTTCACCAAACATTGCTTATGGGCTTTCTTGATAGGATGAACGCAACAGCTGTTCAGGAGGCCGTGGAACTAATAGCAACTCTCTACACCAGTCATACATGGAGCCCACAAACTTTCAGCCTCTCACTATGGGTCCCATGTATTTATCATTGATGTGGGGTGATATCATTGGTCCCACAGCCCCTGCTACACAGCCAAAGCATTCAGCTAATCCAAATTCTATAACAAGTACCAAAGCAAAGGTGCCAGTTAGCTCGCTGCTATTTGTTGCAAAGCCCTAAAAATCAATCTCCCTTCCATTGGGATTGGGTGTGGGTTTGGGTTTTGGAGATGGGCTGTATTAAGCATACCACTGTATAGCCCATTTGATTTAAGGAAGGCTTTCCCCTCACTTAACTAACTTGTTTATCTATGAGTCTTCGCTGATCAGGGAATAAGAGTGCAAGTCGGGTATCCAACTTTTAACAAATGCTCAATCCTAGTCTATCCAAGTTTCCTTTTACCAACCTACCAGGGAAGTGTGACCTAATGCATTCGTCCTAATTTTGTAGGGAAAACTTTGAATTCTAAGTTGAACCAGCAAGAAACCATGCACATGGGTTGGTGTTACAAAGAACACCTATTAAGATAGAAAATTGAAATTGAATCCTTAGAGAAGAGGAAGAAGAAAGTAATATTATGTGGTAGTATTGTAAAGAAAATTTCCAAAACGTATAAGAATGAATTCCATGTACAATTCAAAACAATCCTAAGTTAATGAATGTATCAACCAGTTTTAGTTTGAACTTTGTAGCTTTTAATGTCAAGGAGCTGGTGCTTATGAAAATTCAAAAAGTCCAGATTTCTATAATGTCTCATGGGTAGAAATGTAGGAACAAGTCCAGATTTCTTATCAATGACCACTCTACCCACACCTACCCACATGACATCCTAGCAACAGAAGGGGAAACATTTCGCTCTCGGTTTTGTAGAGATTTCTTCTCCTTTTTGCTTGTCATGGTTTGAGACTTGTCTGTCTGTCTTAGAGTTGGTGGTATGGAAGAGGAGGTTCTTGTTAATGCACTTAACAAGGTTGGGTGTTCGGAAGATGGAGTGGACATTGATGATGAAATCAGTAATAGGGAGGATGGTGATAAGTGGAATCGGTGCTTGGTGGGGAAAGTTCAGGGAGATAAAGTGGTGAATCATGCAGCAGTCATGGGTTTTTTTTCAAAGTCATGGAACTTGAAGCGATCAGTGGTGGTGGAGGGTTCACCTGAAGGCCATTTTCTGTTTTTCTTCACCCATGAAGTGGACGTGTTGGACCGTGGCCCATGGGCAGTTGCTGGTCAAATTCTGGTCTTGAAGCGGTGGATTACAGAAGGATTGTTAGAAGAAATGAATTTTTCCAAAACTGAATTCACCGTCCAAATACATGGTTTGCCATTGGATTAGCGCATCAGGAGTGTTGGAGAACAAATTGCAGCATGGGTGAGCAAAGTAGTAGCAAATAACTCATTGGATCTGTAGAAATGTTGGACTAGCCATGTCCTTGCAAGAGTGGAGATTGATTTGAATCAACCACTGAAGAAAAGCGTACCGGTGTATCGTAAAATGAAGAGTCCTCTCTGGGTTGATATCAAATATGAGAGATTACCATTATTCTGTTACCATTGCAGGCGTATCGGCCATGATGGGAAACATTGTATGGAGTGGGTAGAGAAGGAAAAGATGGAAAAGGATGAAGCTCAAAATCTTTGTTATGATGCATCGTTACATGCTGATCCACCAACTTTTTTTGGCCAGACCTCTAGATTCAAGAAACACGACAAGGGTGTCTCTCTGCTTGTTCAACGGGTTACGTCTATTGCTCCGCCGGAGGCAACGACGAAGGGTGGAAAAAGTGTAGTGACTTTTGTGGTTGCTAGTGGAGAGCCGTTTGGTGGTGGCATTGAAAGTAGAGGAGATTGTGGCGTGCAATCTGGACATGAACAAGCAGTTACGGGAACATTGATGGCAGAGAATATTAAAGAGGAACTTCCAAGAAGTTTAAGGATCCTGAGGGGATTCCGAAAACATTTCTCTACAGTTCAAAGTTAGGGGTTGTAGGACCCTCAAAAAAGAGGAAAGTTGTGTCTTTCTCTAATGTGGGGAATGAATTAATACATCATTTATGGGTGGGGGAGAATGGTGGGAAGGAGACTTGTGAAAAAGTTACAGACCTTACAAGTGATGAGGTGGCAAGGAGTGGATGTACTGAGAATTCAAATTCACGGGCTTCGGTGGTTGTCCCTCTACAACCCCGAGTGGATCCATGAGGATCTTAGCATGCAACTGTAGAGGTTCGGGGTGCACCTCTACAGTTCAAGAATTCCAAGCACTCAATCGTATGATGAAGCCATAATTTATTTTCATTTCTGAAACAAAAGCATCTGTAGAAAGAGGAGTAAATGTGCTTAGGAAGGTTGGCTTCCAACATTACTGTATTGTTTCGTCCAAGGGGCGGAGTGGGGGTCTTTGGCTTGCATGGCAATCACACATTGATGTTGAGATCCTTTTTCAAGATGATTTTATGATTGCTGGTTTGGTTAATGGTGCTCCTCCAATGATGGAATGGTTGTTTTCAGGTGTTTATGGAGACCCAAGAAGGTCTGGTGGTAAGGTCTTATGGGAAATGCTTGAAGGCATTGCTGGGAATTATTTGGGTTCATGGATTTGTTTAGGTGACTTCAATGCTATTGCCTGCGGTGATGAGAAGAGAGGAGGGAAAAAAGGTATTGGTGCTAGCTCTTACCGGCCTGTTGAGGTTCAAGAGAAGTGCAATTTAATTGATCTAGGCTTTGTGGGAGAAGGTTTACTTGGACTAATGGTCAACAGGGGCTTGCCAATGTTGCTGAACGGCTTGATCGGGCATTGGTTAATGTTGAATGGAGGGAGTTATTTCCCCGGGCCATGGTCTTTCATCTTCCAGCCATTCAATCTTACCACTGTCCAATTTTAGTTGATATTGAAGGGGATGTGAAGCCCGAGAAAAAATTCTTTAAATTTGAAGCTATGTGGTTGAGGGATTCAAATTGTAGAGAGGTGGTAAAGCGTTCATGGGTTGAGCACTCTATTGGAGGAGGTGTAAGGAGGGGTTTAAGTGGTGTCAGGAAATCTCTGAGTAGATGGAACAGAACTGAATTCGGCAATATCTTCAATCATATGAGTCGTATTCGGAATGAAATTGGTTCGGTTCAACAGTTGGACCACTCCTCTCATATAGCAGGTATGTTGCAATCACTGTACTTATAGCTTTAAGAGCTTCAACGTAAGGAGGAACTATTTTGGATGTAACGTTCTTGTGAGTCTTGGCTCTACTTAGGTGATCAAAATACTCATTACTTCTGTTAAAGTGTGCCGAATAGGGGTAGTTTAGTCTTCTTATGCTTATTAAGTAGCTTGCTTATGTGGCAGTGTTATTAGAGTCACTCAGCCTCACACTTAAGTAAGGGCATTTTTGTCTTTGTAAAGATCATTAGAATCTAATGAAGATTAAGGGGGTCGACTATAGGGGTAATCCAACAGATTTTGGCAGACCCTTTTTTTTCTTTCTTCTTCTTCTCTTCTTCTTCCTCTTCTCCTTCCTTCTCTTCCTGGTTCGGACTATTGTAGCAGCATTCGAAAAATGGTATCAAAGCCATGCTCCTGACCTACTTCAGTTGGTAAAGCACCTCAGCAGTGTCCGTGACTCTCCTCCGTTTCTAGTCAGTCTATGGAGAGAACTGGTTCGCCGTAGGTCTAAAACATCACAAGTCATCTCTCTCTGCTGCGCATAACCTTCTTCATCAAGAAAAGTGACTTCAGCAGTGAATGGTTGGTTGATATTCTCAAAGGAAGGTCGGTTATCTCTTCTTCTTGTGTTACTGATATTTCTTGGTAGAAACCCTACAAGAAGCTGCTAGTATCGATCAGAACCTAGAGAACTAGGTTCATTGTTGCCCTAGAAAGGGCTATGTGCAGTAGTCGAATGGTGTAGGGGCTGTTGTGAGTTGTTGAGTGGTGTTAGGGCTGTTGTGAGTGGCCGAATGGTGTAAGGTGTAATGCTGTGACCTAGCCGAGTTTTTTTGTGGGTGTGTAGTGCCCTCTTAAAACTGTTAAACTAGTCTGAACTGGGTGTAATAGGTTTAACTATGTTGTGGTGCTTATGTTGCACAATCCCTATTGAGTGGATGTAAGAGGGCTTACATGTGATTAGTGTGTGTTAAATTGCTACCTGTGTGGTCAGTGGTGTTGTGAAATCAGCAGTAGTGTGAATAAGAACAAGGCATGTGTATCCACTGTTGTGCTTAGGAGTTACTATAGGTGCTGGAACATCATTTTTTTTGAATAACAACAGTCATCTTGTTGCTGAGAATTCAGGTTAGAGGCAACTGTGAAAGAGTACAATGGAAGCAATAGGAGATGGGTATAATGATCAGAAACCTAGTGTGGTGGTTTCCTCTGACTACCTAGGTGTACGGATGACTTCAATTAAACTGAATGGGGAGAACTATGTTCCATGGGCTAAATCTGTGAAAGTTTTTCTCAAGGCAAAGAAGAAAGTGAAGCACATAAAAGATGAAAAACCATCGGCTGACTCCCCAGGGTTTGATGATTAGGAACAAGAAGATGCTCAAATCATGACTTGGCTATGGAACAGTATGGAACCCAAAATCAGTGCCAACTTCATGTTTCTTGATACAGCTAAGGATATATGGGAACGTGCTAAGAAGTTGTATTCTATGGCACTGCAGACTTGGTCATCCTTCCCTCAAGGTGGTGGTCCTCCAGTAGCTTTTCAGTCATCTCTTACTCCTCTTCAATGGCACTGCAGACTTAGTCATCCTTCCCTCAAGGCCTTGAAGTTACTTGTTCCTTCCTTGAGTCATCTTTTATCATTAGATTGTGAGTCATGTCAATTGGGTAAACATCATAGAGTCTCATTTAGTCCAAGAGTTGATAGTCGTGCCTCAAGTCCTTTTGCTTTAGTTCATTTCGATGTATGGGGTCCAATTAAAGTGGTGTCATACAATGGGTATAAGTATTTTGTAATATTTGTTGATGACTTTTCAAGGAT
Source organism: Nelumbo lutea (assembly GCF_056320005.1). Taxonomy (NCBI): domain Eukaryota; kingdom Viridiplantae; phylum Streptophyta; class Magnoliopsida; order Proteales; family Nelumbonaceae; genus Nelumbo; species Nelumbo lutea. Next base: position 5,089,681 of record NC_142689.1, read on the forward strand.
GGCATGGATTTATCTTATGAAAGATCGTAGTGAGTTGTTCCCTATTTTTCAAAAATTTTATGCTGAAATACGCACTCAATTTATTAAAATTCTTCGCTCCGATAATGCCAAAGAATACAATTCCTCACCATTTTAGCAATACCTAGAACATCATGGGATCATTCATCAAACTTCTTGTGCCTACACCCCACAACAGAATGGTGTAGCTGAATGAAAAAATCAACATCTTCTTGAAACTGCTCGATCCTTGATGATTAATATGAATGTCCCAAAGTATTTTTGGAGTGATGCTGTTCTCACATCCTGTTTTCTGATCAATTGGATGCCCATGTCAATCCTTGGAAGTCATTCCCCTTTCTCCATGTTGTTTCCCACTTTATCTCCATTTCCTCTTACCCCAAGAATCTTTGGTTGTGTTTGTTTTGTTCAACACTTGGGGCCTGGGTTAGACAAGCTAGATGCTCGAGCTACTAAGTGTATCTTTCTTGGCTACTCAAGGACTCAGAAAGGGTACAAGTGTTATAACCCAAAATCCTATAAATCGTTTGTGTGCTCTGATGTCACCTTCTTTGAGTCAGTTCCGTTCTTCTCAGATGTTGGGGTCTCTTCCTCTCCCTCTATGGTTCCCCTTCCTGTACCTATTGTGGACATCCTTCCAGTAGCTCTTGGTTCTACTGCAGATGCACATCCTATGCCTGTTACTACTGAGAAGCCGCCAATCACTCAAGTGTATACCTGCAGAAGTGCATCGGGCCCTCCTCCACTTCAGCCCCTGTTGACAGATCCTGCTACTGCTCCTTCAGATCCTGATCTTCCTATTGCTCTGCGAAAAGGTAAACGTACTTGTACTTCTCAACCCATTTCACACTATGTTTCTACTGCTCACCTTTCTGCTTCTCATTGCAAATTTATATCATTACTCTCATCTGTTCTCATTCCCAAGACTGTCCAGGAAGCTCTTGCCTCCCCAGGGTGGCGGCAAGCCATGGAAGAAGAACTCTCTGCTCTACAACATAATCAACATGGGAACTCACCGCTCTTCCTTCCGGTAAGCATACAGTTGGGTGTAAATGGGTCTACACAGTGAAGTATCTTCCTGATGGCAGTGTGGAGCGATTGAAAGCGAGGTTGGTGGACAAGGGTTATTCTCAGATGTATGGTGTGGACTATATGGAGACATTTTCTCTTGTGGCTAAGATTGGTTCAGTTCGGGTGCTGATTTCATTAGCTGCTATGTATGATTGGCCTCTTGTACAACTTGACATAAAAAATGCCTTCCTGCATGGTGATCTAGTTGAGGAGGTGTATATGGAGCAACCACCAGGGGTTGTTGCTCAGGGGGAATCTGGAAAAGTGTGTAGGCTCAAAAAAGCAATTTATGGACTGAAACAATCTCCACGTGCTTGGTTTGGCAAGTTCAATGAAGTGATGAAAGCCTTTCGGATGAAACAATGTCAGGTTGATCATTCTGTGTTAAGCTATAACTCAAAGGATGGGAAAATCTTGCTAGTTGTGTATGTGGATGATATTGTCATAACTGGGAGTGATAGCAATGGAATCAATAGGTTGAAGAAATTCTCACAGGATCACTTCAATACGAAAGATCTGGGGAAGCTGAAATATTTCCTGGGAATAGAGGTTGCGAGGTCAAAACATGGGATCAACCTATGTCAAAGAAAATACGTTCTTGATCTACTTGAAGAAACATGATTGTTAGGTGCTAAACCAGCAGGAACTCTTATGGAACTCAATGCCAAGCTGAGTGTTGATGCGGGTGAAGAGTTTGATGATCCTGGAAGATACAGAAGGTTGGTGCGCAAATTGAACTACCCAACCAAATATATCATTTGCTGTGAGTGTGGTGAGCCAGTTTATGCAACATCCTCGGGTTCCTCACTGGGAAGCTGTTCTGAGAATTGTTAGGTAACTAAAAGGTGCTTCAGGTCGTGGTTTGTTATACCAAAGTGGAGGAACTCTTGAGATAGTAGGGTACACAGGTGCTGACTGGGTTGGTTCTATATCAGATAGGAGATCAACTACAGGGTATTGTACCTTCCTCGGTGGCAATCTTGTAACTTGGAAGAGCAAGAAACAAACAGTTGTGGCAAGAAGTAGTGCAGAAGTAGAGTACAGGGCTATGGCCCATACCACATGTGAGCTAGTATGGCTGAAGAACTTGCTTCAAGAGATGGGATTCTCAATTGACAAACCCATGAAACTATACTGTGATAACCAAGCTGCTGTTCGTATCTCTTCCAATCCCGTCTTTCATGAGAGAACTAAGCATATTGAGGTTGATTGTCACTTTGTAAGAGATAAAGTGATAAGTGGGGTGATAACCACATCTCATGTGAGCTGAGGAAATCAGTGGGCAGATCTTCTCACAAAGGGATTGTCTCAGGGAAGAATAGATTACATTTGTAACAAGCTGGGACTATATGATATATACTCTCCAGCTTGAGGGGGAGTGTTAGAATGCTCGAGTCAGGGGTATTTTGGTCATTCTGGATTATCTGCTTGAGAGTGAAAGGTCTATTGTATCTGAGTTTAAGTTATGTGTCCCATCTTCTATGAGGGACAAAATGGTCTTTCCTGTAACTCTATGTTTTTGAATAAATACAAGTGGGTCAGTTAGGGGAGGGTGATTTTGACTCTCTTCTAGTCTGGCCGAACCTTTCTTTCTTTCTTCATCTTCTTCTTCTTCTTCTTCTTCTTCTTCTTCTTCTTTCTCTTTTCTTTCTTCTTCTCTACCTCAACCTAGAATCTGCTAGGGTTTAGTAACAACTCAGAAGCTGGAAAGATTTTATTAGTGGTCTATGTGGATGATATTGTCATTAATGGTAGTGATAAATTGGGGATTGGCAAACTAAAGGTATTTCTACCAAATCATTTTCAAACAAGACCTTGGAACATTAAAGTATTTCTTGGGAATAGAAGTTTCCAGGTCAAAACAATGTGTAAATCTGTGCCAAAGGAAATATGTTCTTGATCTATTGGAAGAAACATGACTATTAGGTGCAAAACCGGCTGAGACCCCAACGGAACCAAATGTTAAGTTGAGTAGTGATACAGGAGAAGTATTTGAAGATCCTGGAAGGTATAGACGACTAATGGGAAAGCTTAACTATCTAACTATCACGAGACCCGACATCTCCTTTGCAGTCAATGTGGTGAGCCAATTCATGCAAAACCCTCGTATACCTCACTGGGATGCAGTCCTTAGAATTGTGAAGTATCTGAAAGGAGCTCCAGGCCGTGGGCTATTGTATAAATCAGGAGGAAAACTTAAAGTAGTTGGGTATACAGATGCAGACTAGGCAGGCTCAGTGAATGACAGAAGATCTACTACAGGCTATTGCACATTTCTTGGAGGAAATCTTGTGACATGGAAGAGTAAAAAGCAGGCGGTGGTGGCCAAAAGCAGTATTGAAGCCGAGTATAGGGCCATGGCACACACTACCAAGCTGCACTCCATATCTCATCCAACCCTGTCTTTCATGAGAGAACAAAGCACATAGAGGTTGATTGCCACTTTGTGAGAGAGAAGGTTCTTGCTGGAGAAATAAATACAGAACATGTGGGCTCTAATGACCAGTGGGCATATTTGTTTACAAAAGCTCTAAGCTCAGGGAAAGTGAACTATCTATGTAACAAGCTGGGATTATATGACATATTCTCCAGCTTAAGGGGGAGTGTTAAAGTGTGTCGAATAGGGGTAGTTTAGTCTTCTTATGCTTATTAAGTAGCTTGCTTATGTGGCAGTGTTATTAGAGTCACTCTGCCCCACACTTAAGTAAGGGCATTTTTGTCTTTGTAAAGATCATTAGAATCTAATGAAGATTAAGGGGGTCGATTGTAGGGGTAATCCAACAGATTTCGACAGACCCTTTTTTTTCTTTCTTCTTCTTCTCTTCTTCTTCCTCTTCTCCTTCCTTCTCTTCCTGGTTCGGACTACTGTAGTAGCATTCGAAACAACTTCCATTTGACTACAGTTCAACATAGAAGACGTTCCTCCATTGATGGCCTTAAGAGGGCAGATGGCTCGTGGACTTATGATAAGAATGAGGTTTGGAATATGTTTGTTGAGCATTTTAGTAACTTGTTCGAGACTTCCTCCCCAAAGTCGCTCCTAAGGTTCTTGCATTACTGCAACCTATTGTCACAACTCAAAATAACGAAGACCTATGTAGACTTCCAATCAAGGATGAAATTGAGTCGGCTATCATGCAAATGGGCCCTTTTAAGGCCCCTAGCCCAGATGGTATGTCTGCTTTGTTCTTTCAAAAATTTTGGGATTTGGTTGGTGATGATATTACACTATGGATTCATGGTCTCTTTAATGGCAATACACTTGACCCAGATTTCACCCGAACAAATCTAGTTCTCATTCCTAAGGTTTCCCACCCAATTTAAGTTAATGATTTTCAACCCATCAGCCTTTACAATGTAATTTATAAATTTTTTGTTAAATTACTTGCGACCACTATTGCATAAAATAATCTCACCTTGGCAAGCTGCATTCGTCCTAGGCAAGCAAATTGCTGACAATGTTTTAGTTGCCCATGAAATTATTCATTTTATCAAGAAGAAAAAAGGAAAAAATGGTGTTTTTGCTTTCGAGGTTGATATGTCTAAGGCATATGACAGGATTGAATGGGTGTTTCTTACCACAATTTTGCAAAAGTTGGGCTTTAATCAGAAGTTTGTCAAGCTTATTCACTTGTGCATTTATACCCCCTCCTTTTCAATTCTGGTCAATGGAGAGAATTCTAACAAGTTCTTTCCTTAACGAGGGTTACATCAAGGCAATCATTTATCTCCATATTTGTTCATTATATGCATGAATGCTCTCTCTTTTGCTTTCAAAACTTGTTAAGGATAAGAAATTGTCTGGAATCAAGTTTTCTCGCAAATACCCAATAGTCTCACACATGATGTTCGCCGATGATTTAGTAATTTTGGCAAAGCCACGATACATGAGCTTGAAAATGTAAAAAAGGCACTTCAGATTTTTTGTTGTAGTTCAGGGCTAGAAGTCAACTATGCAAAATCTGGTATTCTCATTAATAAGAACGTGCATCGCCATCTTCGTAATATGTTAGTTCGTTTCTTGAAGGTGAAATGCATCTCACAAAGAGACAAATATTTGAGAGCCCCCTATTTATAGGCAAAGACAATAATGAAGTTTTTTCTTTGGTGGTAAAAAGGGTCTGTGACAGACTTAATGGTTGGCGTGCACATACTCTCACATTTGTAGGCCGGGTTGCACTTGTGAATCATGTGGTAACAACTATTCCTACTTACTTGATGTCAGTACTTTCACTCCCCATAACAACATGTGAAGACATAGAGAAGGTTATGTGTTGTTTTATTTGGGGTGCTTACGATTCGAACAATTTCTATCCGATAGTTTCATGGCAAAAAATATGCTTACCGAAAGTTGCAAGTGGCTTAGGTGTGATACGAATGAAATACTTCAATGATGCTTTGTTAGCTAAGGTTGGGTGGAGAATCTTGACTAAACAGGGTTCAATATGGGTTTCAATTTTGAAGTCAAAGCACTTTCCATTTGAAGAATTTTTGGATTGTGATCCTAAACGGCATGACTGTTGGGTGTGGAAGGGTATTTGTCGCTTAAGGCATGTACTTCGTGCGGACTGTGTGCGTCGGGTGGGTAATGGTCACTCTATAAGTATATGGGGTGATCCATGGGTCCCCTGTCAACCAAATTTCAAATTACAGATCCCACCTACCAGTGTTTCGGATGGCATGTGTAGAGTTTGTGATCTTCTAGACTCTAACTGACAGTGGAGATTGGATCTCCTTCACAGATTTTTTTGATCCAATTTCAATTCGAAACATCCTTAAGGTACCTATCTCTATTAGATCAAGTGGTGATGATGGCTGGTTGTGGTTATTAGAGCGCCTAAGGGCCACAACACTGCTCAAGACCCAGTCGCCTCTTCGGCATGGGCAAAGTTCAGGAGTGGACTATGAGTCGCTCCCAAAGCCTAAGGGCCACAACACTGCTCAAGACCCAGTCGCCTCTTCAGCATGGGCAAAGTTCAGGAGTGGACTACGAGTCACTCCCAAAGCCTAAGGGCTACAATACTGCATAAGACCCAGTCGCCTCTTCGGCATGGGCAAGCAAGTCCCAGTCACCTCCTTGGCATGGACACTTAAGACCTAGTCGCCTCTTCGGCATGGGCGAGCTAATCCTAGTCGCCTCCTTGGCATGGGCACTTAAGGCACAATCGCCTCTTCGGCATGGGCAAAATCCAGGAGTTGACTGCGAGTCGCTCCCAGAGCCTAAGAAATCGAATCAGCGCTTACGAGCTCATCGAATTACGGGCCAAAAGGAGAAATCTACTCCATTCGCCGAGTTATCTTCACATCGGGAGTGGGGGGCAAATGATGAGGGCGGATTTGGCCCTCCATTGACATTATGACACCTGGCACCTCATGCCAAATAAGTGCTAACTACACCAGGCTGCTCGCCAGCTCGCCACTTACAGGCAGCTCGCCACCATCCAGCACTTACAGGTAGCTCGCCACAGGAAGCTCGCCACAAGCAGCTCGCCACCCAAACAACGCGACACTTCACAGGCAAACCGACCACCGCATGATAATTCCAAGGAGCTCACCACCGTACCCCGCATTTTACGGGATTGTGACTTGTAATTGCTATATTAGCTCACCCACTCCCCGATTTAGGTGGAAATGGGCCACCTTACCGATTGGTGGCTTTATCCCCACCTAACACAAAAGCAGGTCCCATCAAAGCGGGAATCCAGGAATTGCTCCACCAAACCCACAAGGGGGAAAAAGAATGGTAACCCCTGCTCTATAGCTCTCTCATTCTCTAATATCATTCTCAGCTCACTATTAAGTGTTGACTTAGCCATCGGAGTGTCCCCGCCGGGTAAGCCACCCCAGGTTCTCTGATTCAGTTCTTGTAGGCAACCAGTTCTCGCCACCTACAAAGATGAGCAGATCATCTCCTGCAGGTAGTTAGCCAAAAAATAAAATGATACATGACCGGAAACGGTTAAATCAGTAGATACCATTGAATTGTAGTGATTGGTTGATACTAACTTGATTCTCAAATAAATCCAACCTATGAGCTTAAATGCATCTATGCTGCTAGAAAGACATGATAAGGAAGGCCTTTGACCAATCATGATTAAACAATCATCTAAATTGAGTTAAAAAAAAGTTGGGTAAAACCCAATTTGTTTGCAACTCTCATCGATTAAATATTTTCCTTCTTTTATACTAAATCTCAATGTCAAATGAAGACTCATTTAAAGGGTGTTTTTGTTGCGTAAATATTGTTTTTGTATTTTATTTAATTGGTAAACAAGAAAAAATGCATACAAAGTATAATGTTAAATTGCTCATTGTTGTTTATTATACATAAATGCCATCAGGTGTCATTGCATCACCTAGGATGAAATGCCCACATATCTATCTATACTATCTATAATAGTACCAATAGATGTAGTTAGCTTTTGAAATTTTCACTAGACTAAAATATCCCATCTCTAAGGTTTGAATAGAGAAGAAGCAATGGTTAATATGTAATTTTGTTTTCTCATTTAACATTTATCAGGAAATGACTATTCTTTCTCATTTAATGCTTATTACAAAAAAGACACAAAACTCCATTCTTTTTATTCATAATTGTAAAACCAGTCAATGGCAAAATTGTTATTCAACATTCCCATTTAATGCTTGTTAAGGAAAATACACAAAGATCCCTCTTTTTGTTCAATAATTGAAAAACAAAATGGTAATTGTTGAAACCTCCCTTCAAGTTTTTGACCATTGCCCAAACATCTCTCAAAGTTTGGTAATTGCGAAGGAAAGAATGTAAGCATGAGCATGTACCTAATTACAACTTACAAGGAACAGGCAAAAGGCAGTGGGTGCAGTGGTCAGGTAGGAGGAAATATTTGATTGGGAGGTTTAGAGGCAGTGGCTCAGGCAGAGAGTGGGGAGTCTGAAGTTGTTGCTTTGATGAAGGGGATTCTTGTTTTCTTTTTGCTAGCTATGAAGGTGTGAGAGAGGTGGAGAGCCTGTTTCTTTTGAAGAGGTGTAATGGTCGGTGAGTGTTTGCTTTCTTGGTTGGTGTTGTGTTTGAATGAAGGTGTTGTCTTTGCACATTATAAGTGATAAAGATTTTTCTTTTGCTATCAAAACAAAAAAATCATGGTAGGTGGCAACTTTAAGCTTCTATAATTGCAACCAACTCAGCATTTCATGGTCCAAATCAGTCCTTACTGGAAATCCCTACACCTTTTCGCTTAAGACCTTGAGAACACCTGTGCTATTCTGGAGACAAGTAGGCTCTATACAAGAACTTCTACTTCAGTTTTAAGTTTCAGAGAGAATGGTGCTAGTCTCATCTTCATCATCTAAGCCTTGTCCCAACTATATGGGTTCAGATACCTGAATCCTGTTTTGCCATTCCGTTCTGTTCAGTGCCATATCCATCATTCAATTGTGGAGAGAATGATACTTGACTATGACCAGCAATCAACATTGGGGCATTACTCTGTCATGTTCCAATCCTACATACAAGCCGGAAAAGGTTATAGAATTGAAAAGGAAAATATGGAAAATTTTGGAAAGATAACAGATAGACCAAGACTGCCCTTTCAAGATAAATCAGAAGAAATATCAATTGGCTCCATGGCATGCAATTATAGCAGGACCCAGGACCATTTAGGATATTCATAGTTATTAACAAGTCTGAGCATCAGAAACACAGATCACATGCAATGGGTGGAAAGGCAGACAGTGGTAGTGGATCACGAATCCACCAAATAAGAATAAAGGTAGAAGAAAAACTCACCATGGTACACCACACAGTGAATGTTGTCCTTGCTAAAGCGTTTAAACACATTGCTCTTAATCTCAGCAAAATTATTTGATACCAGAAAAGAAAGCAGTGCATTATTGTGGGCAACAATACACGTAGACAAAGTGATTGCCATGACCAAGCTACTAAAAAATGTAAAACAAAAAAGCATAAACCACAAAAAAGGATATTAGATAAAACAATAGCTAATGCTTGATCAGAAATATATCTCCACAGCCAAAATCTCATATTTTCTTGTGAAGAATTTGCAAGCCCCTCTGAAGAACTGAACAGAGTTGGTAACACATTCCCGCCAAAATTTTGGCATAGTTTATCAAATATCTGTCACAGTTTGAAGGATCAGTTAAAATAGATTTTCAATCCAAGCATTATAACGTTCAATTTCAATAAGCATGCAATGTGCATCCAAATTGACATAATCACTTGATCTGCTGGCTGACCTCTGATACATTGTACACCACATAGAGCTTGATTGTTCCTTGACCACAGATATTGTTATATATTAGGCTGATATCTGATAGAAGAAAATAAATATTGTAAAGAGAGTCTTCTTGTTCAAGTTACTCAATATAGAAACTCTCATGCTTCAAAGTTCCAGGCCAATGACCAACTGAATCATCATCATCATCCAAGCCTTATCCCAACTATATCGGGTCGGTTCAATGACTAACTAAATAAAGAAGGAAATTGTAGGATAGGAGAATTGTAGGACTTTTTTTTCGTCAAGGAACATTGGAGGGATATTATTAATGTGATCCAGAAGTTCCATTTACTCCACCTGTTTCTTGAAGAAGAATGACTCCAAGGGCCAACACAATTAAACAGCCAAAATCAGATAGCTTTGCTGCATGTGGTCTCTTGAACTGCCTGCCACAAGCATCGTTAGGTTATCTTATAAAGAATAACAATAGGATCCTGTGGAGCTCACTTGCTTGGAAAGGTACAACTGCTATAACACCTTTCTGATCAAATCCAAGGCACTGGTGGAACCGATAATGCCAGCCATAGTGCTTCAAAGTTCCAGGTCAGTAATGCCAGCCATAATGCTGCAAATACACCGTAGTCACAGCAAAAGGCACTGGTGGAACCGATAATGTTAAATGGCAGTGCCCTTAGTCCCTACAAGGAGTTAGTACTAAAGCAGACCAAGAGGGTTCATTACAGATATATCCATCTACATGTGAACTCAAAAAAAAGTTAGGTTTCATTGCATGGAGTTGAGAAGAAATTTGGTTAGGTTTCAATTGGCAAAGTTGAGTGGGGAGGCCAACCATGGGATGAGAAGGAGCAAATAAAGATGGACAAGGGCCCATCATACATAGAGGTTTTTCGGACATAGGGGGAACCATGGCTCCCCTGCCCCCCCCCCCCCCCCCCCATCTCCGTTGGACATGGTGAGAAGGAGACAAATTTAAAATTGATATTTTTCTTTGAGCTGCTAAAGTTCTGATTTTATTGCTACAAACTTTTAGATTTCTTGACGTTTGTTTAAATATCAATATCTTATTGACATCCTAGGAAAAGGTGGACCTAAGACTGCACATTTAAGGAACATATTATTTTTTAGATAGGGGTATGAAGAATAAAGGAAGTGAGCTTGATCAAGACAGTCAGGATGGTGTTTTCATACAACCCTTAAGCATTTATATGCTTCTCATAAAAAGTTACAAAGAAAAATATACCCCTGCTGCTTAACAAGAGATAATAACAGTAAATAAAAAAATGAAGAACATGAATATAAGATTGGAACCACACAAAAATAACTACTGTACTATGTTCATACAGAAACAATTACATGTTCAGATAAGGAAAAAAACAATGTTTGACACTGAATAAGAGGCTATGGGAATATCATATGTACATGCATATGAGCTCTGGCTTCATAATTCTATACCCTTAAAGATACAAACTTGTGGTATATTGATCAAATTGTTGGTTTGTATACCAAACAGAATAACTGATTTAGGATAGTATGTTCTTATATTGACAGATATAGGACAACCTACTTTATGTCTCTGACACTACTATTTTAGAATCTGTAACTCTAGATCTGTTTTAGTCCTTTGATTTTTTTTTTGATAGTAGTCCTTTGAGAAGTGACTTACCTAGTAAATAACTTGAAGTTGTTGATGGCTGTAATGGTGTAGAACCAATAGCTTTAAATTGGTCAATTTTGCTAAATACCCAACAGTCCTGTATTACCATGATGAAGATTGTATTCACAAGGTTTTGGAAGAAAACAAACAAGGGTAACAAAATCATTGGAAGCTCAAAAGTCCAATGTGGAAAACTTGAAAGTAACAATCTTCATCATATCCTCTTCCCAACAAAAGGGAGATAACGTAATTCCTTAAATGGAACATAGATCACACCTTACTGCCTGAGGGTGCACTCTTTTTTGGGCGAAATGTCTTTTGGTTTCTGTTTACAAATCAATCAATTATTAAGGGTATGTAAAAAAGTTATGCAATTATTCTTATTACTTTTTTTATCACTACAGGCATGGGGGGTATTATTAAGGCCACAGTCGCAGCCCAGGCCCATTTAAGTAGGCTTCTCTCCAAGACATTTTGGTTCCTGCACATCAGCAAGTTCTACAACCAGGAACCAAGATGCCAAGTGGCATATGGCAAGCGATTAGTTAAAATTACTGGGAGAGTGTCATTCACCTTGATGTATGCCTATATAAGGCAAGGGCGCTTTAACCTAGGGTGAAGTAAGTTACCAATTTCTTCCCTCTCCTTTCTTCTTTTTTATCTTTCTATTTCGTGGAGGTTTGGAACCCTTGAAGTTCCCCCGAGGGTGAGCAGATCATTAAACTAATGTAGTGATGGAAGGTCACTCAAAGGTGACAATGAAAGGGTTAAGGAGCAACTGTCAAGGTATTTGGCAATATGGATACGTTATGAGAAAATAAGAAGCTTGACAGGAAAACTGGATACATTCTCCAAGGTTCAAAAATCTGCAAACTATTTGGCTGATGGATTGGTCAAAGAGAGGGTGGATAGGAATTGTTTTGGGCTCAATATGTAAATAGAAAATATGGTTTAGGTGGTTGTGTACCAGCCTAAACTTGGGTGCAGTCTATGTGCCTGTCTGTATGGTGATCTGTTCTGAACCAAGAGAAATAGTACTCATATTGGGTGACCATTCAGCCTGGCACATGCTATCTTACCAATGTACAGCAGTTTCACTCATAAGTAATAACAAACTGGCCATTCTAAAGCCCTCAACTAAAGAAACAAAGTAGTGCATTACAAAACACTGATTTTAGATAATATCTACAAAAAGAAAAGAAAATCACATTTCTGTAAGTATATATAGTGTCTGCACTCAACAGATACAGGTATAGCTGAAGAAAAATCATTTTTCATCTTTCTCAGCTACCTGTTGAAGGATGGATATAGAAATTAGATTCAGGATGCAAATAGCATGAATCTGACTGGTTTTTCCCTTGCTTCCGTAACTATTTTACATCTCGAAGGAAGCAAAATTTTAGAAGGTATGCTTCCCATATGGATAATCCAGTTAGTTATTCAACCATATTTTGTATGCAGATTTTAAGAAAAAACAGAGCAGGCTTGGTAGTGCCAATGGATCAGGTTTGCTTCCGGTCTGCCGAACATGGTGCAGGTCAAGTTAGCTTGACCTGACCCAACCTGACACCTTATTGAGGCTGACTGAACCCCAGATCCAATAGGGTTAAGGCTGGTTTACCATTTAACCCAACCCATAGATAACCATATAGATTGTTTCAAAAATACTTTTGCCCAACTTGAAACAGTATAACTTACCAGCCAACCAGATTCATTCAATGAAGTGGGAGATGAATAGAAAGAAAAAAAAAAAAAACATGCATCTATTTGAAGTTGGACATTCTGCACAGATATCTGCAAGCCAATATTGGGCTTATAGCTTAGTGAAGTCATTACTATAAGGAAAATTATTTAAAAACTACCCGTGTTTTATAGAAAAAATACTCAAACCTCCCCTGTATTTTCACCTCCACAAAAACCTACCTTGACAAGCATACCCCTTATATTAATTGTCTAGATAACACTGTTACAATTTAGAAATTCCATTTTTGTGCATGAAAAACTGTCTTGGGATGAGGTATGTTGGACAAAGAAAGCTGGAAGCTTGTGTGTGAGAAAGTTGAAGGAAGTGAATGTAGAATTAATGAGAAAGTGGTCTGGGAGATTCGGGAAGCAGAATGGGGAGCAGGGGAAGAAAGTAATTCAAGCCAAAAACAGTATGAGGATATCAGGATGTGAGCCAGGTAAAGCCAAACACACTTTTGGATGTTCTATTTGGAAGGAGATTGAGAACAGCCACCGAGAGTTCAGTAGAGGGGTAATGTATGCAGTAGGGAATGGACAAAGAGTAATTCTTTAGGACTGCTAGTGTGGTAACTGACATTTGAAATATGACTTCCCATCCTTGTATGGTCTAGCAACAAATATTGAGGCATAGGTAGTTGGGCACCTATCAGAAAACAATGGAGTCATGGCATGGACACCACAGTTCAGGAGGCAATTAAATGATTGGGAAGTTGAACCTCTGTTGGGCCTAATGCATTTGCTGTACAATGTCCAGATGGACATGGGTAGAGAAGATAGGAGGGTGGGGACCAGGGAGAATTCTGGTCAATTTTCAGTGAAGTCCTTTTATAATCATTTAATATCACAAGAGGATAATGGCTTTCCATCTCATGCTGTGTGGATCATGTGTGCCCTCAAAGGTGTCTTTGTGTGTTTGGACAGCTTATATGAATAAGATTTAACAAGGGACAATCTGTTGAGGAGAGGAATGGTGGTGGACAGAGAAACTTGTTAGTTGTGTGAAGAGTATGATGAGTCGGTTAAGCACATGTTCATTCACTGCAGTTTTTCCAACAAAATTTGGTCCAAAGTGATGAAATTATTTGCCGTCAAGGGATGTTATCCTGCTTCAGTTAAGTATCTTTTGAAGGGATGGAGATTGGAAGGATTAGGCAAAAGAGAAACTGTCCCAACAGCAGCTTTATTGATGATCTGGGAAGAAAGAAACAAAAGAGTTTTAGGGAAGAGGGTCTCTGCTGAGTCTATCTGTTTATAGAGTTTAGGAAAATTACACTTTCGGGTAGTAGTTCACAAAGAGTTTATAAGAATATAATGATAAAAAAACAAAGAGTTTATAAGAATAGACCATAAATCATTTTTTCGTTTTGATATTCTCTTTTGTTAATAGTAAAGGAGTGGTGGTATAGAGATCAGAAGTGTATATAATGGAAACATTGAGATATACATGGATATGCCAAGGAAACTCAAATAAATCCCAGAGGTAAATCAGTAGAACTAAATCTAGGTCTTGACTGTAAGTAATGTATTTTCACATATAAAATATATATTTTATTAGTTTATGTAAAGTGTGAACTACCAAACTAGTTTATGAAAAGTCAATAAAAATAGCTTTTAGAGGAATCTCTCTTTTATTTGGGTTGTTTTTAGCAGCATTAATTAATGGGACAATTCATATTGGAAATATTTGTAATGGTTGAGTACAGGTTTGTAACAGTTTGTACTAGCTAGGCATCAGTTTGTAAAGGTTAGTAATGGGATTGTAACAGTTGAATATGATTTATAATGGTTAAAGTACAGGTTTGTGACAGTTTTTATATGTTGAGTATTGGTTGTAATAATAAAGTATGGCTGTGTAATAGTTTGTACGAATTGTGTTATCAGTTTGTAATGTTTGAGTATACACTTGTAACAATCAAGTATTCTTTGTATCAGTCTGTATCAATTGAATATTATAAATGGTTGAGTATGGTTTGTAATAGTTAGGTATAGATTTTTAACAATTAAGTATCAATTTATAATGATATATTTAATAAAATTAAACAGTTAACAATCATATAAAAACAAAAGAAAATATCTTTTTTGTGCTTTTGATAGAAGAGTAATTGATATAAAATCTTATTTGATTTGGAATAGATTTCCATTATATTATTAAGGCCATTTTAATATTAAGGAATTCATGTGGTTTATTTTCCTTGTCAAGGTCCATATTGTTAATCAATTAAATGTCTTGGGATAGGTATTTGTTTTGAATTATTTTCTACTTTTGGAGGTTTGTAAGTAAGATGGCAGTTGGTTCTACTTGACTTTTTTTTACTCCACTAATTTGTTCATTATTGTTACCACTTTATTGACCAGTGATTCTCTTATTCGTCTCAATTTATTACTGATTGGGAGTATGACAATGCGGGTATCACAGGTTCCCCGTCTTGTGTAGCCCCTTCGAATATTATCAAAAAAAAAATGTTTGTGTTTCATTGGAGGTTGCAAACAAGGTTCAAAGTATCTTTTAAACTTGATTAGCCTAACACATGCAATTATCTTTCACAGTTGGCCAAAAAGACTGAATGCTCAGTAATCTTTCATATCAAAAGTTGATCTAGGACCTCAAAATGGCCCCATTCATTTGAATTTCATTTTAGCTCTTTCCTCAAAGGAGTGTGGCATACACTCAAACATATGGATTATGTCACTTAATTGTTTAGCCATTGTTATAACTTAGGAGATTTTTCATGATTTTTTCCTACATTGATGGGTCAATTAAAATCGAGACCCAAAACCCTTGCTAGCTGGTGATTAGAATAAAAGCCCTTTGGGGGAAAGGTTTGGTATTAAAATATTAAAACATGTAGACTGTTTTTGTTTTTGTTCGAGAGAAAAATAAGAGAGAAACAGAAAGAGATGGGAAATTTCACAAAGTTTCTTGAGAACTTTGCCTCAATTATCTGTTACTCTCTTATTTTCTATCAAAGCCAAACATAGTCTTAACATACAACTGGTGCAGTGGAAGGCTGATATAAGTTGTTGGGTTGAATGGCCACATTATGCTTCCATGTGTAGCAGAGATGAATCTCCCTTTTTGACCCAAATAGGGAGCCTCTTTTCTTGATTTTACTCAAAATCTCATCATCTAGGAAATTACCAATAGCCAAATGACTTAATTCTCTATGCAATGTCACTGTCTAGTTGAATTCTTATGAATCAACTTCTTGATATCCTTCTATTCAACAGCATTTTTTAGAAACAAATAAATCAATTGAGTTTAGAAGAACAGTGGGCTTTAGAATGCAAAGGCTGAGGTGGCTGAATTGAATAACTTATTGTGGGGGTGTTAGCCAATGTGGTGTTCTTTTCTTTGTTGCAAGTTTCAAATATTATCATATATAGCAATCAACCCAATTTCAGCTTCATAAAGAAGGAGCTCACAACCTACTTAATAACTCGTTCATTAAAAAAGCAACTACCCAGAGCTATATTTAGATAATCGGGATCAACATCAAATGGGTGCAATTTAACCTAAAACCACAAAGAAACAGAAATGTTGTTTTTTCCCTTTTACTTTTCAGTTTGAAGATCTACAAGGATCATCAATAGTCCCATGATTGTTCTTGAATCATGAGTTTCTTTTGAGATGCAAAATTAAGTTTGTTTTATTTGAAAAAAGAACCATTCGTATTTTTTTGAAACCATCAAAATGATGATTTTTAAAACAAAAACAAAATTTTGAGTACAGATATTATATGATGCAGGAAAGATGATGAACTCATGAAAGATCATTAGATGAAAGCATGATTCTTAAACCAGAAATTCTTGAACACATTTTTATCTCTGTTTTGGTAACAAATATGTAAACTAGCAATACCATGTTTTCCGTGTTTTTTATTTTACAAACCAATTTTTCATCAAAATAGATGTTTTAATTTGTATTTGTAACTCACAACAAGAAAAACAATTCACATGGAAGAACTCCCAGTGTCAATCTGTGCCTTGAAAATGATGTATCTTTAATTATTATTTATTTTCTAAAACACAATGTGCTTGATAAACAAGATTTGAGTTGGATAAATCAGGCCAATTGGCCAACAAGGAGGAATCATTATTCACTGTTCATAGTAAAATAACCACCACCAAATGCCTTTCACAACATATTGGTCACCGAGTCCGTGTCTAATTTTGTTTTCAAACTTGAAATTAATGTTATTGGAAATTTGTATCGATACTTCTTTTCTTGATGCTATTCAAGTTTTATTCAAGGTGATATTGAGATGCATCCTGAGCTTCTTTTAGTTGTGATTCAAACAAACTTTAATGGCATAACTAAATTGTTGGATGTTGTTAGAATGCTCGAGTCAGGGGTATTTTGGTCATTTTGGTGTATCTTCTTGAAAGTGAAGGGTATATTGTATCTGAGTTTAAGTTATGTGTCCCATCTTCTATGAGGGACAAAATTGTCTTTCTTGTAACTCAAGTTTTATGAATAAAAGTCAAGTGGGTCGGCTAGGAGAGTGATTTTTTAACATTCTCTCTTCTAGTCTGGCCGAATACTCTTATCCTCTCCTTCTTCTTCTTCTTTCTCTTTTCTTTCTTCTTTCTTCTTCTCTACTTTGACCTAGAATCGACTAGGGTTCATTCACATGGTATCAGAGCATTAAGGTCTCGTGTTTTCTTGTTGTTGTCTTCTTCCTGGGTTTGCTGCCAAATGCACAGTAGGTTTCATCATCCTACAGCTGACCTGATTGAAGACTCGATAAAGGGCTGAAAAGGAGTTGCCATCTTGAGGGCCTGGAGGTGAGAATGCCTTTGGCCGGTGCTGTGGTGGTCGTTGAAGTGGTATACTAGACCCTCTATTCAGTGTACGAAGAGGGCTGGACGTATACAGGTATGGACACTGTTGTCGTGTATTCAGAAATGGACTGTGAATGCTAATTTTTTGTGCTTCAAAAGTTAGTTGTTGTGGTGCTGGGTGAAACTGATACACATATCAGTCATGTTCTTTTGTTTTCTTGCTCGCATGTGTGCTGAAAGAAGAGTAATAGATTGCTGATGTCCACGACAGCAGTGGTGTGGTGTTGGTTGTGTTGTGGTGGCTGACATATCTATGATTCTAAATGCTTAAAAGTGAAACCCTAGACCTTGTGTGTAATCAGTTCTGCAGTATGAAGAACAAGTGTTCGATGAAATGACTGAGTAATTTCAGCAGTGATGTGTTGATGGTAAATGGTTCTACAGTGTGCAGTCCAAGTGTTGATGTGTTGACTGAATGATTTTCAGCTTTAGAGTGTAGTGTGTAATGTGCAGTTGAAGAAAGTGAGGTTGGTGGTATCATAAGTGAGATAAGTCTTGTGACGAGTGTGAGATTGTGGTGTATATTCAAAGGTGAAATAATTGAGATGGCTTCAACTGTAGAAGGGAATGACAACAAAATCGGCATCATGCTTTTTTCAGATTATCTAAGTGTTCAAATGACATCCATCAAGTTGAATGGTGAGAACTATGTACCATGGGCAAACTCTGTGGAGGTGTTCTTGAAGGCCAAGAGGAAAGTAAAACATGTGAGGAAGGAGAAACCTCCCTCTGATTCTCCTGGGTTCAGTGATTGGGAACAAGATGATGCACAAATAATGACATGGCTTTGGAATAGCATGGAACCAAAGATTAGTGTGAACTTCATGTTCCTAGATATAGCCAAAGAGATCTGGGATCATGCTAAAAAGTTGTACTCTGGACAAGACAACACAACTAGGTATATCAGTTATACTAAGAGTACTTCAATTTGAAGCAAGGAAGTCAAAGCTTAGAAGAGTATTATGCAAATTTGAGGAACATCCAAATGAGCTAAATGTGTATCACCCTCTAACATCAGATGTCCAGATCCAACAACAACAACGTGAACAGCTTGATGTGACTAAGTTTCTTGTGGGCTTGAAGGCTGAGTATGAGCCTGTTAGAGCACAGATATTGGGGGGATCATCTCTCCCCTCACTTGAAGAAGTTTTTGCCCGTCTTAAGAGGACATCCATTGAGCCGATGGAACATTATTCCTTCTCTGATAGATCTGGTTTGGTAGTGACTAAAGGGAGTGGCCATGGAAGTAGAAGTGGTGGTGGCAGCAGTGGCCCTCCAAGCAACTGTGGTGGACACATGTTTAACCGGGCTAGTGGCCGGACAGGAGGCCGAGAGTCAGGGGGAGGCCGTGGAAAAGGAAGGGATAATGCCCAGAGAAAATGTACACATTGTGGCTTAGAGGGGCACACAGTTAATTTCTGCTATGATTTGCGTAGTCCACCCAACACTTGGGCTAACCATGCTACATCTAAGAGTAGTAGCACAATTACTGAAAGCCAGCAAACTGCCCCAACCCCCTCCACACCCGCTTGTGCTTCTGGGCAGGAATGGTGAGTGTACCACGGGCAATATATGAGCAGTTCCTTCAAACATCTCAACAAAACACAACTACACTTGCCCATTCAGGTATGACTTGTTTAGTTTCCAAAACCTCACCCTAGATCATTGATTCTGGAGCCTCAAACCATATGTTTGGGACTCTTGATGTATTTTCTTCCCTTTCTCGCTCCTCCACATCTCAGACAGTTACACTTGCTAATGGTTCTACATCTCCTATTTGTGGTGTTGGTGATGTTGATCTCTCCTCATTGTCTTTAGCATCTATTTTATATGTTCCTAAGTTCACTTTTAACCTTATGTATGTTAGCAGATTAACCAAGTCCCTTAATTGTTCTGTAACCTTCTATCCTTCTTCTTGTGTGTTTCAGGATCTCAAGACGGGGAAGAAGATTGGTGGAGGGCATGAAGCAAGTGGTTTGTATTACCTTGATGGTGGCGACCCCCCAGTGGCTTTTCAGTCATCTCTTACTCCTCTCCAATGGCACTGCAAACTTGGTCATCCCTCTCTCAAGGCTTTGAAGTTGCTAATTCCTTCCTTGAGTCATCTTTCATCATTAGATTGTGAGCCATGTCAGTTGGGAAAACACCATCGAGTCTCATTTAATCCAAGAATTGATAGTCGTGTCTCAAGTCCTTTTGCTTTATTTCATTCTGATGTATGGGGTCCAGTTAAAGTGGTGTCATACAATGGATTTAAGTATTTTGTAATCTTTGTTGATGACTTTTCAAGGATGACATGGATTTATCTTATGAAAGACCGTAGTGAATTGTTCTTTATTTTTCAGAAATTTCATGCTGAAATACGCACTCAATTTGGTGTTCATATGAAAATACTTCACTTCGATAATGCCAAAGGATACATATCCTCACCATTTCAACAATACCTAGAACATCATGGAATAATTCATCAAACTTCTTGTGCCTACACCCCGCAACAAAACGATGTAGATGAACGGAAAAATAGGCATCTTCTTGAAACTGCTCGGTCCTTGATGATCAATATGCACGTCTCAAAACATTTTTGGAGTGATGCTGTTCTTACATCCTGTTTTCTGATAAATCGGATGCCCACATCAATCCTTGGAAGTCAATCCCCTTTTTCCGTGTTGTTTCCCACTGTCTCCCTTTCCTCTCACCCCAAGAGTCTTTGGTTGTGTTTGTTTTGTTCAACACTTGGGGCCTGGAGTAGACAAGCTAGATGTTTGAGCTACGAAGTGTATTTTTCTTGGCTACTAAATGACTCAGAAAGGGTACAAGTGTTATAACCCAAAGTTTCATAAATCGTTTGTGTGCCCTGATGTCACCTTCTTTGAATCAATTCCTTTTTTCTTAGATGTCGGGGTCTCTTCTCCCTCTGTGGTTCCTCTTCCTGTTTCGGTTTTGGACCCTCTTCCCGTAGCTCCCATTCCTACTGCAGATGCACATCATATGCCTGTTACTACAGAGGGACTGCCAATTACTCAAGTGTATACCCGCAGAAGTGCTTCGGTCCCTCCTCCACTTCAGCACCTATCAACAGATCCTGCTACTGCTCCCTCCCTCAGATCTTGATCTTCCTATTGCTTTGCGGAAAGGTAAACGTACTTGTACTTCTCATCCCATTTTAGACTATGTTTCTGCAAGTTTATATCGTTACTCTCATCGGTTCCCATTCCCAATACTGTACAGGAAACCCTTACCTCCCCAGGGTGGTGGCAAGCCATGGAAGAAGAACTCTCTGCTCTACAACATAATCACACGTGGGAACTCACCACCCTTCTTTCTAGTAAGCACATTGTTGGGTGTAAATGGGTCTATACAGTGAAGCATCTTCCTGATGGTAGTGTGGAACGATTGAAGGCACGGTTATTGGCCAAGGACTATTTTCAGTTATATGGTGTGGACTATATGGAGACATTCTCTCCTATGGCTAAAATTGGTTCAGTTTGGGTGTTGATCTCATTAGCTGCTATGTATGATTGGCCTCTCGTACAACTTGACATAAAAAATGCCTTCCTACATGGTGATCTTGTTGAGGAGGTGTATGTGGAGCAACCACCAGGGTTTGTTGCTCAGGGGGAGGCTGGTAAGGTGTGCAGGCTCAAAAAGGCAATCTATGGACTGAAACAATCTCTACATGCATGGTTTGGCAGGTTCAGTGAAGTGTGAAGGCCTTTGGGATGAAACAGTGTCAGGTTGATTATTCTGTGTTCAGCTATAAGTCAAAAGATGGGAAAATCTTGCTAATCGTGTATGTGGATGATATTGTCATAACTGGAAGTGACAACAATGGAATTGGCAGGCTAAAAAAATTCTTACAGGACCACTTCAATACGAAAGATCTGGGGAAGCTAAAGTATTTCCTAGGAATTGAGGTTGTGAGGTCAAAGCAGGGGATCAACCTATGTCAGAGAAAATATGTCATTGATCTACTTGAAGAAACATTGTTGTTAGGTGCTAAACCAGCAGAGACTCCTATGGAACTCAATGCCAAGTTAAGTGTGGATGTAGGTGAAGAGTTTGATGATCCTGGAAGATACTGAAGGTTGGTGGGAAAGTTGAACTATCTGACCATTACCCAACCAGATATATCATTTGCTGTGAGTGTGATGAGTCAGTTTATGCAACATCCTCGGGTTCCTCACTAGGAAGTTGTTCTGAGAATTGTTAGGTACCTAAAGGGTGCTCTAGGTCGTGGTTTGTTATACCAAAAGGGAGAAGCTCTTGAGATAGTAGGGTACATAGATGCTGATTGGGCTGGCTCTATATCAAACAGGAGGTCAACCACAGGGTATTGTACCTTCCTGGGTGGCAATCTTGTAACTTGGAAGAGCAAGAAGCAAACAGTGGTGGCAAGAAGTAGTGCGGAAGCAGAGTACAGGGCTATGGCCCATACTGTTAGACAGTTGTATGCCCTTAGCTTCAATCAGAAACATGTACATTATGAATTTATTGTAAATGAATAAAGTACACATTTGATTCATGTTTCTGTGGTGTGTTTCTGTGTAATACCCTTAAGCTGGACACTTAATGAGACTTGTGTTAGTTTAGAATGTTCACAACCATTGGGTAAGTCTGGGAGATTTATCCTGCCAAGGCTGACACTGGTGTATTGCCAATTGTTGGGGTGGCTTGTCTCAGCTACCAGGGTGAAACCTGAAGCACATGCAATGTAGGATTAATAGAACCCTTGAACCGAACCAGATTTCCAGTATTGCCCTGGACCTTGGAGATAGATGGGCAAAAATGGAAAGTTACACCTGATCCCTAGACTTGATTATGATACTACACTAGGTGTCGGATTGGGTTATCTTTGATGTACCAATCAGTGAGATCCTTAGCGGTGGTCAAAACCTGGGTATGTTGGGACACTCTGAGAATTCATCTGAGTGGGTGATATTAGCCCCTTTGTCGGATAAAGGTAATGATCGGAGATGCACTCTCTCTGATGGAAACCAAGATTGCCGGTAACCGATTTCAATTGTTGAGATTTTGTTTTGCAAAATATATATATATATATATATATATATATATATGTTATGGTTTCGAAATGATTTGCAAAAGGTTTTAATTCCCGGGATCCATGTAAGCAGAGAATTCAACACTGTTCCTTGCAGTCGAGGGAGAGGTCCTCCCTTGTCGGGTGGTGTTTGATCATTATGGGCTGAGAGGTTAAGTGTAAGACCATTGAGGATAATATCTGATGGGCTAATCTTGCATCTGCCCATAGTCCCTGGGTGTTACAAGGTGGCTTGGCCCAAGGACCACTTAGGGTAAGTGTTGGGCCCATAGAGCCCATAAGATGGGTTTCAGGGGGTGCGCTGTCCATAGTAGTGTATTCAGCCAGGCCTTGTAACAAAGGCTGGGGTGACCCATGTGGCTGATGTGTAGATCAATGTTTGGGTCCCACGCCATACAAGGAAGCCCAACTAGGCAGTAGTTTGGAAGGCTAAGTGAGTACATAACCTTAAATGGGCCTTAAGCCCATTTCGAACTGGGCTGATTTGATCAGTCAATTAAAAGGGGGCGAATTCTGAGATGGATTAGCTGATAGGATTGGGCCTAGACTCTATCCACTTAGAGAGTCCAAGATCTAAATGAGATTTAGATTTGGAAGCCTCCTAATTAGATTAGGAGATGATTGATTTGATCTGCAGATAAGATAAGGGTTATCCCTTATAACTTAAAGGGACTTCTAATCCAAATATGATTTGGATCAGCAACTCCTAATGGGATTAGGAGCTGATCCCTTTAAGATTATGAAAGGAGAAAGGGGCGGCAACTTTGATTGATTGATGTTCAATTCTCTTCAGAGCTAAAATCACAAGAAGAGAGAATTCTGCACCATGCAAATACTATCTTGCCGCCTCCTTCCTGCAGTCGCCACCTCCATTAGTTCAACCTTCTACTCTCTACAGGAGTAATCAAGATTTGATCTTGATACCAATCTTTTGGGGAAAAGATTGATTGGAGTTGTAATCACAAGCCATCCTATCGATTCTTGCGAATGATCAAGTTCTTTTGGAATAACATTGTTGATTCTGCTCCATCCTGCACTGCGCCATATTCAGTGGGAGCAGATTTTCGATCATTCCTTGGGCGTGAACACCTCCATTGGGAGATACTGTTTCTCCGTATCAGGTACACCCTCCCTCCTACTCCTTTTGGTTCAGATCTGGTTTGGTTCATGGTTCAAGATTGATCATTGAAAAATATGTTTTTCTAAAACAGGGAATTCGATTCCCTACAAAGATGGGAGAAAATTTTTGAAATTCGCCCAGTCCATTCTGCAAGACTTGGGCGACCATGTGATGGATATCCCATCCCTTCACATACCACATGTGAACTAGTATGGCTGAAGAACTTACTACAGGAGATGAGTTTCTCAATTGACAAACCCATGAAACTATACTGTGATAACTAAGTTGTTGTTCACATCTCATCCAATCATGTCTTCCATGAAAAAACTAAACATATTGAGGTAATAACACATCTCATGTGAGCTCAGGAAATCAGTGGGCAGATCTCTTCACAAAAGGATTGTCTCGGGGAAGAATAGATTACATTTGTAACAAGCTGGGACTATATGATATATACTTTCCATCTTGAGGGGGAGTGTTAGAATGCTCGAGTCAGGGGTATTTTGGTCATTCTAGTGTATCTTCTTGAAAGTGAAAGGTCTATTGTATCTGAGTTTAAGTTATGTGTCCCATCTTCTATGAGGGACAAAATTGTCTTTCTTGTAACTCAAGTTTTATGAATAAAAGTCAAGTGGGTTGGCTAGGAAAGTGATTTTTTAACACTCTCTTCTAGTCTGGCTGAATACTTTTCTCCTTTTCTTCTTCTTCTTCTTTCTGTTTCCTTTCTTCTTTCTTCTTCTCTACTTTGACCTAGAATCAACTAGGGTTTATTCACAGATGTTATTACTATTGGAGATTTGGAGCCTACGGATGATCTGTTTGTTGAAATTGTTAATTCCGGGTTGAAAGTTGCAAGTAAAACTCATATTGTCTTGATAGCATGACATTGAGGAAAGCCAAATTAGTCCACCTACAAAAAGGGGAAAAAAAGAAGATTCCAGTGCCTGGGGATAAAATAGTCTAGGAATGACATCATTTTGCAGATTTGTCTTGATAGCACGACTTCTTGGAGTCCATGTAGACCCATGGATATTGCTGTGTATTCTCTCTCTCTAATTTTTTCCCAAGGAATGTGTTAGCATCTTCTTTGCTTTCTGGATGCAACATCTTGTGCATTTTGTTGTAGCTCTCTCTCTCTCTCTCTCTCCCTCTCTCTCTCTCTCTCTTCTTGCCAAATTCTGGTTAACAACAAACAAAAGAAGAAAAAATTACCTAAATAGAAATTTGAAATGCATCATCATGGCCAGCATCTTTATCTCAAAGGAAATAATGTAAGCATGAGCATGTACCTAATTATAACTTACAAGGAACAGACAAAAGGCAGTGGCTCAGGCAGTGGGTGCAATGGTCAGGTAGGAGGAAATATTTGATTGGGAGGTTTAGAGGCAGTGGCTCAGGCAGAGAGTGGGGAGTCTGAAGTTGTTGCTTTGATGAAGGGGATTCTTGTTTTCTTTTTGCTAGCTATGAAGGTGTGAGAGAGGTGGAGAACCTATTTCTTTTGAAGAGGTGTAATGGTCAGTGAGTGTTTGCTTTCTTGGTTGGTGTTATGTTTGAGTGAAGGTGTTGTCTTTGCACATTGTAAGTGATAAAGATTTTTCTTTTGCTATCAAAAAAAAAATCATGGTAGGTGGCAACTTTAAGTTTCTATAATTGCAACCAACTCAGCATTTCATGGTCCAAATCAGTCCTTACTGGAAATCCCTACACCTTTTCTCTTAAGACCTTGAGAACACCGGTGCTATTCTGGAGACAAGTAGGCTCTATACAAGAACTTCTACTTCAGTTTTAAGTTTCAGAGAGAATGGTGCTAGTCTCATCTTCATCATCTAAGCCTTGTCCCAACTATATGGGTTCAGATACCTGAATCCTGTTTTGCCATTCCATTCTGTTCAATGCCATATCCATCATTAAATTGTGGAGAGAATGACACTTGACTATGACCAGCAATCAACATTGGAGCATTGCTCTGTCATGTTTCAATCCTACATACAAACTGGAAAATTTTATAGAATTAAAAAGGAAATGTGGAAAGTTTTGGAAAGATAGCAGCTAGACCAAGACTGCCCTTTCAAGATAAATCATAGGAACTATCAATTGGCTCCATGGCATGCAATTATAGCAGGAACCAGGACCATTTAGGATATTCATAGTTATTAACAAGTCTGAGCATCAGAAACACAGATCACATTCAATGGGTGGAAAGGCAGACAGTGGTAGTGGATCACCAATCCACCAAACAAGAACAAAGGTAGAACAAAAACTCACCATGGTACACCACACTGTGAATGTTGTCATTGCTAAAGCGTTTAAACACATTGCTCTTAATCTCAGCAAAATTATTTGATACCAACAAAGAAAGCAGTGCATTATTGTGGGCAACAATACACGTAGACAAAGTGATTGCCATGACCAAGCTACCAAAAATCTAAAACAAAAAAGGATATTAGATAACACAATAGCTAATGCTTGGTCGGAAATATATCTCCACAGCCAAAATCTCATATTTTCTGGTGAAGAATTTGCAAACCCCTCTGAAGAACTTAACAGAGTTGGCAACACATCCCCGCCAAAATTTTGGCATAGTTTATCAAATATCTGTCACAGTTTGAAGGATCAGTTAAAATAGATTTTCAATCCAAGCATTATAACGTTCAATTTCAATAAGCATGCAATGTGCATCCAAATTGACATAATCACTTGATCTGCTGGCTGACCTCTGATACATTGTACACCACATAGAGCTTGATTGTTCCTTGACCACGGATGTTGTTATATATTAGGCTGATATCTGATAGAAGAAAATAAATATTGTAAAGAGAGTCTTCTTGTTCAAGTTACTCAATATAGAAACTCTCATGCTTCAAAGTTCCAGGCCAATGACCAACTGAATCATCATCATCATCCAAGCTTTATCCCAACTATATCGGGTCGGTTCAATGACTAACTAAATAAAGAAGGAAATTGTAGGATAAGAGAATTGTAGGACTTTTTTTTCGTCAAGGAACATTGGAGGGATATTATTAATGTGATCCAGAAGTTCCATTTACTCCACCTGTTTCTTGAAGAAGAATGACTCCAAGGGCCAACACAATTAAACAGCCAAAATTAGATAGCTTTGTTGCATGTGGTCTCTTGAACTGCCTGCCACAAGCATCGTTAGGTTATCTTATAAAGAATAACAATAGGATCCTGTGGAGCTCACTTGCTTGGAAAGGTACAACTGCTAGAACACCTTTCCGATCAAATCCAAACTCTCGTTCCGCTTCTTCCAGAAGCTTAAAGAATTCAGGATTGTCAAGATAGTTCAATGCAATAAGGAACTCCTTTGGCTCGGCATCACCTGTTGTGAACACTGCAAAATGCCCCTCCTTCACATCTCCAATCTTGTCTTCACGTCTGGATAGGGAAATGACACCACTCTGCAACTTCTTCACTACGTGCTTGAGAAAATCAAATTATCTATTGAACAAACAAACTAAATTGAGAAAATATAAAATCCATTGCAACTTGTCTTGGAAAATATGAAAAGCATGTAAAGAAAAATTAAACAAAAACTATATAAATAAGAAATTAAAAAAAAACTTTTTTTCATCATTTAAATCCTCAACGTTGTACTAGTTTAAACTACAAACAAAAACATTTAACCGGTTAAAATAAATATCCTAACTATAACATAAAAACTCATTGAAGAAGTTATACTCAAATTTCTATAACTTACATATTAAGATAGCCAAGTAATATTCGCCCCAACAGCTGTTCCAATTCTAACTGAGCCATATGGATGAACAAGTAGCTGTTCTGGCAATATTGGGACAATAACCATAACCTCATGCCATCATTGACCAAGCATTTGGGGCCCTACAACTTTTGATGGATCTGAGTTAATGACTATTCCTTTTGCCACAAGAATTTTCTGGTTTTCAGTGAGGCTTAGTCAACAACTTCAGAACCTTCTTGGAATAGATCCAATGCTGAAGCTGAATATCGTACTATGGCCCATGGAGTAACTGAAGGTATGTGGATAAAGAATCTGTTGAGTGAGTTGGGTTTCCCAATGGGTAAACATATGACTCTATTCTATGATAACAAAACAACTATAAGCATTGCTACCAACCCAGTGCCACATGATAGAACAAAACACATCGAAGTTGACAAGCATTTTATCAAAGATAAAGTCATCACAGAAAAAAGTATGTACTCCCTATGTCAGCTCTGATAACCAACTTGTCGACATCATTGCAAAAGGGTTAAACCATTCCAGACATCATGATCTCTATGACAAGTTGGGCAAGATTGATATCTATACTCCAACTTGATGGGGAGTGTTGACAGATGTTACTGTACACCGGTTTAGTACTGCAAGGGTACTGTTGTGATTTCTCATATTTTAGGTTGTACCACCAGACTAGTATAAGTAATAACTACTACACACGCATGCAGTACTTTTTTGGGGCTTTCAGTCCTCTCTTCTCTTCCTCTCTTCCTCCTCTCTTCTCTTGCTCTTGCTAAACACCATTCATCTAATTCCAAACATCGTTTTAGTCTATCACACAATCATAGTCAATTAGCTTGTCAAACCATACTTGCTACTTTTACAGAAAACATGAGACCTAGAATGCCATCCTCTTTGAGTAAAAGTCATTAACCAACTCATAAATACCCTTTGATAGGTGGGTGAATCTTGGATAATGCTCCCCCGAAAAATAAGTTTCACTTGTTGGTCTAACCTTTGAATTTATAACCAAAACATGGATGACCAAAGAATGCAGCATTAACGACAAGATAGAAGTTTCAGATATTGGAACTCTTTGACATGGTCAGACATTTTGAAGAGGTGGTCCATGATAATTTGGCTCACATGTGTACCACAAGAGAAAATTTTGCATAAAAGAAAAAATTTACCATTTGACCATATCCACCCGTTTTCTGATATGCATGTATATGTTCACACATGTATAATATATCATGTGTGAATCATATTTGTGCAGGGCAAGGCCATATGCAATCTTCAGCTTCAGAACAGCTCCAATTATTATTATATAAATTGAATATAATTCCTTTTCTTTTCATTCATTAAATTTGAACTCTCCACTTTTTTAGTTTTCATCTTTTTCTTTTTTTTTTTTTTACATTTTCGGGACTCATTTTGTATTGAATTTGAGTGTCTCACAACCTAAAGGAATTTGTGGGAGGGGTCATTACCATGTTTTCATAATCTATTTCCTCTCATTCCTTCAAGCAACACCTTTTATCCTTCACTTAATGAAAGAAGTTAGAAGTATTTCCTCCATAGGGATTAAATCTACACCACAGCTCAATGTCATCTCTATGCGAAACCTTCTTGGGTCTTCTAGAGCCACCTGCAGTTAAAGTAACTCATTTTGCTTAAAAGTATATTTACGGCTTCCTAATTTCTCTTTAGAAAATTAAAGAATTCATGTCAAGGAAGTAGTACCATATATAACGAAATAATAACCAAGTAATATCAACTTTGATTACAGGGATGAAGCCAAACTTGATTTGTGACTGTGACCACTACACTGTGCCTGCTTTATCTAGGGAAACTGATTAAATTATTCTTTTCTCTTGTTATTGTACATTCAAGACAGCTGCCAGGCTCAAAGCATGGAAAGAAGTTGTCATTTCTGCTTCCATATATTTTTACAGTATCCAATCATTCCCATCATGAAAAGATCAAGAAAGTGATATTGGCAGATGAAATGCAACCATCTGATAGGATTTATCAACTGCATGAAAGAAGTCCCCAGGGTAGAAGAACCCAGTTGATTTCCTCCCCCATTCTCCCCGCCTCTACAAAAGAAATAGAAATTAAAAAAAAAAAGGCAAGGATATATCCCATGTGGGACCAAGATCCTATGCTGGATATGTGCCACTTAAATGGAGAATGGAATGAAGATTGTTGTCTTCATTCTCCCACCTTATTGTCTTGTTAGATTTGATTTGTTTAATTTAATATATGTTACTATAAAGGAAGAGGAAGATGAAGAGAGAAACTTAAAAGATGAAAAGAAAAAGGATAAAAAAAAGGACAGGGTTATCTGCAACCGTTCTCCTTTATATATAAAATTATAATTTACATGAAAAGACACTTATACCCTTTGGTAACATATCTAAATGGAAGAACATGGAGCGGAAGTGATCTTGGTTCCTCTTGGAATCTCAAGAGAAATGGTTACCCCTTTCCCTACTTTTTTCCTTCAATGACTCATAGTCCACTCCTGGACTTTGCCCATGCCGAAGAGGCGACTGGATCTTGAGCAGTGTTGTGGCCCTTGGGGTTTGGGAGAGACTCGTAGTCCACTCCTGGACTTTGCCCATACCGAAGAGGCAACTGGGTCTTATGAAGTGTCGAGCTGACAAGGTGCCGAGCTGGATTGATGAACTTCATTGCTCTTTAGAGACCTGCAAGGAACTAAATGTCAGAGGACCCGGGGTGGCTAACCCGGTGAGGTCGCTCCGTGGCTTAAGTCAGTACTCTCATAGTAGACTACGAGCTAAAATCACACAATATGAGAGCTAGAATTTTCTTACTTGCTTCTGGGGTTGGTTCCTTTATACAGACATTGTTTGGCGTGGGCTTCACGCATCATATCTGAGATCTCTACGTGGTCGTCTAAGTGGTTCGAGATTCTTGGAGGTAACCGCCATGCACATTGACCACCCTCCAGATTGCTCGATACGTGGGCCAACTTCCAAGGATTGTGGGAGTGTTTGGATATGTATGCCGAATTCGTCGGTGAGTGCATCTTGCAAGTCGCCAGGTCGGCGCATGTGCCAGGTCGCCAGGTCGTGCCTAGGCCAGGTTGCTAGGTTGGTGCCTGTACCAGGCTACACGCAGGCTGCCAGGCTGCGCGTAGGTCGCTGGGTGGGCGCCTTAGAGCTATGATTGCATTGCATCAGCTTCGTGGTGCCGGTCACCCACTTCTACAAGAAGCTACTAGGAGCTCGACCAACGGGGGCAGCACTACTGACTTTAGGTCGCCAGCTCGCACGGGAGCCTTGGAAGGCTCGACCAGCAATGGTGCCCATGTAGTCTGTTGGCCACCAACTTCTGTGGAAGCCATGAAGAGTTCATCTTTGTAGAGGGGACCTCGCGAAGAGGATTGGTGATGTTTTATTTTCTAGGAGAAGAGGACTTGGCTTTTTGTAGGATGAGAACATAGCTTTTGTAGAATGATAACTTAGCTTTTTGTAGCGTATTCCCATAGACGACGCCAATTGATGTACCTGTTTCCGGTCAGGTATCATTTTTTTTGGGCTAAGTACCTCGTCATCCCATCTGCTCCCAGGTGGCCGATGACTCAGAGGCTGAAGCGGAGCTCCCTGGTGTAGTGCAACCCGGCTGTTCCCTGCAGGAGATGATCTATTCATCTTTATAGACGACGGGAACTGGTTGCCTACAAGAACTGAATCAGAGACCTCGGGTGGCTTACCCGGCAGGGACACTCCGATGGCTAAATTGACACTTAATGGTGAGTTGAGAATGAGAGAGCTAGAGAGCAGGGGTTACAATTCTTTTTCCTCTCTTTTGTCCCCCCTTTTTTCCTTGGGGGGTGAGGTCTTTATATACTGGAGTCCTTGTGGGTTTGGTGGAGCAGTTCCTGGATTCCCGCTATGATGGGACCTATTTTCATGTTAGGTGAGGATAAAGCCACCAATCGGTAAGGTGGCCCATTTCCACCTAAATCGGGGAGTGGGTGAGCTAATATAGCCGTTACAAGCCACAATCCCGTAAAATGCGGGGTACGGTGGTGAGCTCCTTGGAATTATCATGCGGTGGTCGGTTTGCCTGTGAAGTGCCGCGCTGTTTGGATGGCGAGCTGCTTGTGGCGAGTTGCCTGTGACGAGCTGCCTGTAAGTGGCGAGCTGACGAGCTGCTTAGTGTAGTTAGCACTTAGTTGGCATGAGGTACCGGGTGTCATAATGTCATTGGAGGGCCAAATCCGCCCTCATCATCTACCACTTTGTCACAAATCGATTTCATCAACCGCACCATCAACATGCCAACTAATTATTAATTTATATGTTTTGGACATTATATACATTTTGATATCTTTATATTAAATCTCCAAAAAGTTTAACATTTGCTTGAAAGGGAGGTGAATAATTAGAAAGGAATTAAAATGTAAAGGACTAAAGGTTAAACATATGACAGATGAATTGTGATATAAAGTATATTTTACTGTTCTGTGTGCCAATTTATTGCCTTCATTTGTGTTGTTGCCTTGTTTTATAAGTTTACTAGTCCACTCAGGTGTCACATAAGGCATTCACTCTCTCTAATGTCCTATGACCAAGATCGGCTTCTATCAGGGCAAATCTGTGCCCACTCCATTTTAACAGCATTTTTCAACCTTGCATTGGGAATATCTTACCATTAAATAAAACATACAAGTACGGTGATATTCTCAATGTAAGACAGTAAAAACTGCTCAAATGGGCTTTGCCCTGACTGAAGCTGAACTCCCTATGACCACATCCCGCCACACTCTCACGTCTCACCTGTTTGGGGGGAGTTTGAGGCACCACCCAATTATTAAGATTTTTACTATAATATTAAGACTTACACTTCTTCCTCCCATCCCATGTTGTTGTAAACTTTAAGAATGTTTTTATAAATGTATTAAATATAGAGAAACGTTTGTGTAGAGGTGGAGAGGGAAAAATAAATAAATGAATTAAAAAATTTGATGGGTGTCTAGATATGACGTGAAGGCAAGGTATTGGCATTATATAATAAAGATAAAAAAGCTTCTTAGACATGTATTTAATTTAACTCAACCTCATTAAACCCATGGTATATTCATCGAATGTCCAAATCGATAATAAGGTACCGTATGACTCCAAACTGGGGTCATACAGTCTGGCAATACATTGTGACAAACAATAATCAATTATAGTAACACAATTATTTGTTATGTTTAGAGTTAACATGGGTTACTACTTACTAATTCAAACCCACCCCTAAGAGGATAAATAATTAACCAAGCTGCACTCATATCTAGTGGTATGGAAACAACTCTCAATTTTCCTTTCTTTCACCAAAAATTTCATTTTGGCCCATAATCTAATTTCACTCTCTCTCTCAGTCTTTCATTTGTTTCAAAATTTCAAACATTTGCAAGCATTGGTTGTACCAATAAGGACGGCAACGATGATGCCAATGACTATGGGTCTGGGTGTTAAGTGATTAGTAGTTAAGGCAAAATTGGCTCACTCTTTGCTCCCATTTGGTGGCGGCCTACAACATGGTAAGGCCCATGGGGGTTCTCTTATGGGCCAAGCAAGCGTCTGGCAGATCAACTTGTCCCTATTATAGGACTTACAAGCAAATTGTTGCTTCGAAGCTTTTTCAGTGCAGGCAACTAGGCGCAAGGCACCCCCCCATAACTGTTAACAGCTCTCAAACAATAAAAAGTAAAAAATGTTGTGGCTTCTGGGACCCCTGGCACAGTATGGACATGACTCATATTTGGGCTTATGGCCCATTTTTTCTGCTCAAGCCTCAAGGCATCATATATTAATCCGTCTGAGGTTAGAAGATCTCAATCCAAGGGTTGTAAAGGACGGCTTCACGGTCAATCAAGTGGGTGGATGAACATTTATAGACCGTCGATTTCGTTCATTAACTGTCTATTTGTGCTTGGAGGTTGCAAGCTATAGAGAGAGAGAGAGAGAGAGAGAGAGAGAGAGAGAGAGAGAGAGAAAATACAGTAGAGAGTCTAGAGACAACAGGTCATCAGGGCACTAGAGAGGCTCGGGCACGAGGACGGTGCCGGGTGTCCGTTTCCTCGCAACGGTTTCCGGAAGCCGTAAAGTGGATGAATGCCAGTAAACAACGTGTGTGTATGCAACTCTTGCATTTCCTCGCCCTAAGATAAAGGCTGGTGGGACCCATTCACACATTTCCATTATCCAATTTTCATAGCTCCAACCATGTCTGTAGGGCGAAGATTTCAAGAGTTGCATGCATTCGTTGCGAATTATAATTCCTCGAACGAGAGAGAGAGAGAGAGGATCGATGACGGTTAGTTAACCTCAACCGTGGTTACTTTCACATATTTCTCTCTCGTTGAGACTCTCTCTCTCTCTCTCTCTCTCTCTCTCTCTCTCTATTTGTGAAACGAGCAGCCGATCCGACACTCTTCTTTCCACGCAGTCACTCTTAACCTGCGTATCCTGCGCACCCGCTGTTCTCGTTCCTGGGACTCTGCAATGAGGAGTTCTTCTGAGTTTCTTTTATTGTTCATCGTATCTGTTCTCGTCTGCTTCGTGTATCTTCCTTCTCTATCGTTCTCTCTCCTCGAGACCAAGTCGGATCTCTCTGTAGAGATCAATGCCACTGAATCCAATGGTTCACGCCCGAGATCGAGAGAGGACAGCTTCGCTGATATTATCGATCGGGCTCTAGAGAAGGAATTCACGGAAAATGAACAGACCGAAGGTGTGTGGATCTGAGCTCTCTGTTCCTTCTTTTATATACTTATTTTTTATTCGTTAAGCGTGGAGGATGAGCTAGGGTTTTGGTTAGAGATTTCCTTTATTCCAAATCAGTGTCGAATTTGGTGTTGTCAACTTGGTACGAATAGCAGATATTTTGAAGTTCGTATTTGCCGATCAGTTGGATGTGGCCTGAGGACAAATGTGAGCGTGATCCAATAATTTTTTTTTTTTCATTTTTCTTTTTAGCTTTGCTCTTCAGTTTTATTTAGTTCATTTTCAGGAAACGTGGTTTCTACTTCCTACCATTTTTGCTTTTTAATGTGCTCGGCTTAGAATTGAATTTCTATTATCGTTAGCATAATAGTGTTTTGCTCCTTGTATCTTTTTATTTATTTATTTATTTTATCTCCTATTACCGTGTTTTAAATTGATGTATATATGAAAATCGTGTGTCCCCTGTGTGAGTTGAAATATTGCTCATCGTTTCCTGAAAGTAGTTCGTTTCTCTTCCTTCTGACCGAATTAATACGGGAGACGGATCAGTAAGCAATAATGAGGATGGAGATTTTCCAGTTTACCATAATAATGTGTTTGACATTTCGTTTGGAGTAACTGTAATGTTTCCGGCTTGAGTCATAATGTTCTGCTGGTAAATAACATAGCTACTACTTGATTTGGATTGACTTTAGTTTAATAGAGGCAGCACATAAATACTGTTAAAGAAAGTATGATATATGGATCTTCACAAATTGAACGCCCCTAGTAATAGTACACCACAGAGATTGAAGCCCTTAATTAAATAATTCTTATTTTTTATTTTCTTTTTTCCTCAATTCTTAAAGAATGTGGTACTCAAGTCTTGAGTTACCCTGGCTTTATGATTTATTTTTGCAGAAGCTGATGCTGGTAGCTTCAACAACAGTGTTGCTGGACAACAGGTTGGTAATTGTGTTCATCATAAATCATTCTTGACTCTTAAAGGATGATATGGGGTTATCTTGATGAATTAATGTGACATTTTGTAATGCTTGCATGAATTGTTGACCATCTTCTGTGTTGCATCCTTGCATGAATTGTAATCAAATTATGTTAGGTAAATGTAGTTCTAGTGACATTTAATTTCAGTTCAAGCAGTCAACAAATAATCACCTGATACCATTCTGTGCAAAAACCGTTTGACATGCTGTACTTCATGCATTCATTTTGTAATGCTTTCGTCTTGTGCAACAACTGGTTGGTTGGAATTCTTTCCCAATCTGAGGTCTTAAGATGCCACACCAAACTGGTCTGTAGTTTGGAGTTTGGACCGGTACCTATGTTGCATACCCAATCAACATTCTCAAGCCAAACAACAAGAGCTTAATGGTCATTTTTTTTGTCAACCACATGTCTACAGATCAATGAACTTAGAAAATAGTCTGAGTGCAATGAGCATAGTTTTCTTATAAACTAGGTCAGATTGAGGTGGGATATGACCAAGTTATTTTCTTATAATTTGTTTCTATAATCTAAGTTGTTTTATGACTTTGAGAATTGAGAGTGAATATTTATTTATCTGTATGTAAAGAACCTCCTAATTGGGTGTAGATTTGGTAGGATTGGATCATGAATCATATTGTAAGTCTTGACAATAATTCCAGTTTTTGAGAAAGTTGTTGAAAAACTAAGCTATATATGAATATATGATATAATAATATCAATTAATCCACATATAATGGTCACATCACCCAAGTTTAATAGGAAATAAAGCAAAAAAGGTTCCTATACAGATTTTGAATGACCTAAATACGTCTTTAGTCTAGTCAATGTTCTAAAACAAAATCCTTTTAAGGATTAATAAAGAAAATGAAATGACAAGGTATGGAATTGGGTCCTAGTCAATTTAATTTGAGTTTCACAAATATGCTAAGTCATAAGATTTATTAATTAGATCATATTATAATATTGGGTTAACATTCTGAAAATAGAATAGAGTGGTGAGATTTGATAGGAATCCTTTTGATTCACAATTGAATCATGAATCATATCATAAATAATCAGATATTGACCACTTAATGGTAAAAAAGGAAATTCAAGAAGAAAAAAGATGAGGGAAAGATGCGAAAACAAGAATTAATTGCATTGGTGAGTGCATCTCTTTTTACTATTTAACACCCCCTAATACCCGACATTCTGTCTTTTGTTAATTCAGTGGAGGCCATTGATAGAATATAGATATAGTGTCAAAAAGGAAAAAAAATGTGTGGTGTGATCTTCTCACATGCCACTTATGTTGAATTGTTATAATGTGGAGTGGTGTTGGTAGTGGAGGGGCTAGAAAGATTAATAATAATAATAATAATAAGAAAATCATGACATTCTTTTCAACCACAAAAATCCACTCTGAAGACGCATTTATAACATTACACTGTGGCAATAGAACCCGGTGACCTTCATGACATCTAACCTACCATCACAAGGGTGTCTGCTAGTGTTGTACTTTATTTTATTTTTTTTAATCAATACTAGGATGTATACACATGCATTTACATGTTTAAATAATCACACCATGCCTGCCACTGGGATGGCTTCATATTTTTAATTGTTGCTGATGCCATCCCTTTTGGTTGGGTGGAATCTGGTCTTGGTTCTATTGTAGATTGTAGTTCCTAGTAAATATGTTTGTTGGAGTTTTGCAACTCTGGCTCTGGTTCTGGTTGAATGCCCTATATTCATTCTCAGATTAAATCAAGTTAGTTGTTTACTTCTTGGTCTTTCCTTTTCTTTTAATTGGTCAAGGCAAATTTGTTCAGAAACTATGTATGCATTGTATATGCTTGTTTATCTGAAATTGAAGTTTTTTGCATAAACTTGAAAGTTGCAATTCATATGCTTATCAAGAAAGTTCATCATACTGTGGTAGAGGTTAATGCTATGTTAAATCTTGGTCTTATTTTACTTTTCTTACTTGGTTCTTTAGGATAATGGAACTTGGCATACTTTTTTGCTGAATATTTCTATGTGTTTTTGTTTCCCAGGCGGTTCTGGAAACTGTAGCTAGAGTTAAGCCCAAGAAAAATGACACCAAGGAGGAGAAGTATATACTTCTATCATGTGAATAAATAAATGATTTTCATAATTTGTGGTCCATTAGGAAGTTTTCTTTATCAGTACAAGGAGAATGTACACTCCATTAAACTTCTACCTTGCTATCTTAATTTCAACTTCTGCTCACCTTTTTGAATATCTTGTTTTAGGTCATTTCAACTTCATGATGTGTTCAATTTAGATAATGAGAATCGAGCTGAAGATACACCAACATTAATAGATCGACGGGTACATTTTGTATAAATAGAAAAATTTTCCAGGTTGGAACTTCTGTAGTCTGGGCGACATTGTTGGTCAACATATCCTGATATAATAATTGGAACTTTCAGGACAACGTCTTCATTATATCAAATCCAAAATCAAAATATCCTATTCTACAATTGGACTTAAGGTGGGCTAACTTGTTTCTTTCCTGCCATGAAATCATGACTAAAGTTAGCCTGTACACTTTACCAAACTTTTAGATTTACCTTATTTGCAGGTTAATATCAGATTTGGTAGTTGTCATTGTATCTGCTACTTGTGGTGGAATTGCCTTTGCATGTGCTGGACAACCGGTCTGAAAACTATCTTTGCTCTAAGCTTTGTTTATAATTAACTGCAATTCTTGGTAAATTGTATGTTGTTGCACTTATGGCTTTGACACAAATTCTCTGGAATTTACTTCCAAAATCTCTATAATATCCTCTAAAAGTGTGCATTTTATCCACTTTGAATTTCTTGCAGGTTATTACTGGATATTTACTGGCTGGATCTGTTATTGGACCTGGAGGCTTCAGCTTCGTTAGTGAATTGGTGCAAGTATGTTGTTGTTATTTTTTTTTTTCAGTTATATCCCCTTTAATGTTGACTAGCGCTTTTAACTGATGGTGATACTAATGCTTTATATCACTATATGTTGATTTAAGATAAGACAAATTTTGCTGCAATCTGTAATTTTGAATAAGGGAGAATCTCCATCCTATGTCATGGTACACTTCAGATTTGGGTTTCATGTCTC
Organism: Nelumbo lutea; assembly: GCF_056320005.1. NCBI lineage: Eukaryota > Viridiplantae > Streptophyta > Magnoliopsida > Proteales > Nelumbonaceae > Nelumbo > Nelumbo lutea. The sequence goes on from NC_142689.1 coordinate 5,127,979, forward strand.
AGGCAGATGCGTGGTTTATTTGTCTTCAGTTTATTTTCATATCACTATTCATTTTCTGACCAATATTTCCATGTGTAGGTTGAGACAGTAGCACAGTTCGGTGTAATTTTCCTGCTTTTTGCTTTGGGCTTGGAATTCTCAGTAACAAAGGTTGGCTCACATAAACCTTAATGCATGCTCTTTTCTACTCTGGTTCTGATTCAGATCTCTTCTTTCATCCCTTCCTTACCATTGTTGTCTTTCCCTAACAATTTGCAGCTCCGTGTTGTTCGAGCAGTTGCTGTTCTAGGTGGTCTGCTCCAGATTTTCCTATTTATGTGCTTGTGTGGCATAACTGCCTCAGTATGTCTAATTGTCTCTTGACTATTTTAAGGAACAATATTTAGTAATTTTGGACCATATTTCCTGCCATGGGTGTAGCTTTACAAAAGCCAAGATACCAGTAACCTGCAAGTGCTTTTCTAGGCATCAGCCCAACTAAAAATATGGCATATTGTCTTTTTCTGTAAACTTGCAGAACATTTTCACAATTTTAAACAAGAACTTTTTTTTTTTTTAATTGGTGAAACCAGAATTGATTTTGCCAGTTGACAAATGACAATCTGACAATTTAGTTCCTTGTGAGATTGCTCTAGCGTTCATTGAAATTGAAATCATGCTGTAAATTGTATAGATGGTTGAGTAAAATCAAGTTATGAATATATGTTTATTCTAAAGATTAAATAAATAACAAAATTATTTTTATTGCATTTTCTATTCACCTCCAGTGTATAAGTAATTATACAATAAATGTAAGATTATAAACACAAGTTTGACTATAATGAAACATAAACCGAAAAGGGTTCTTACATAACTCAAATATGCTAGTGTGTGGCCATTTATTGGGATGTTTGGTTGGAGGAATTGAGTTGCCAATTCAGATATTTTTTTTTTTGAGAAGTAAATGTGGTTTTTTGTGTACTAGTGTATTCTTGAGGATACACAAGGGGGTAGCCCATCCCCATTCCCTTAACTCCCCCAAACCCTGATGGCAATGGGATAGCGAATTCCGATTTTTAAATTTGCCACAGCAGATGATTCCCCAAATCAGTGTGAAAAACCCATTTGGTAAGACTGATTCCTTAAAATCATTTAAGAAATTGGTTAGACCTGATTTTCATGATTTTGCGTGATGCTCTAATATTTGGGAAATAGCTTTGTGAATTGGGGGTGATTTTTTCCATGACACTGACATGTCTGTGCCAATAATGTGCAAAAACAATAATTTTGACCTAAACATGTCTTATTTTTGTAAGGGTTTTAACAAAAAGGCCAATTGGCAAAAGCTTAAAAGGCAAAAGAGTGACTGACCCAATGCTGGTCTCATCGACCTTGGATAAGTTTGGCTGTTTGGAAAAAACAGCCTGGGCTGTCTTGAAGCTTCATGTGCATGACATGTTAGCATGGGTGTCTGGTAAAAGAGTAACTGCAATCAATTTTTAATTAAAAACACAAATAAAAGCGTAATTTCAATCAATTTTGTTTTAATTGAAACCCTTGGGATTCATGATTTGAATTATGAATTTGTATTTCCCCATGATTTGCGGTCCCATCTTATTTGGCTACAGTTTGTCCGTGCTGCATATAACCTGTTTTCATATTTCTATTGTTTGTTTCCCGAGAATGAAAACTTCATTTGAGAATTGCATTATTCAACTATTTCCTTGTCCTGTTGTTCCACAGGGCATGCCCCAAATTTGGTTCAGTAGTCTAAAGGCTGTGATCCTGTATCTTTATCTCAGTCCTTATTTCATAAAATATTAAAATTTCCTCCTGCTTAATATATGAACATGATGCTGAACTTTGGCTTGCAGAAGAGTTTTTAGAAATTATAAACATCTATATTGCACTATCTTTTCCTTCTCTCTTTCCTACAGTTCTGATATATGCAACTGCATGTTTCTACAGTTATGTGGCGGTAAAGCTTCAGAGGGGATCTTTGTGGGTGCATTCTTGTCAATGTCTTCAACAGCAGTGGTATCTCTCTGATACTTGTTTTGTTTTACAGTGGAAAATTTGTGTACTATAATTGAATGGATTTACTTGTATATTGTGTTGCCTGTGGTTAGTTACCTATTATCTTTCTTATGTATATTTTAAAGTCTTGCAGGCACTAGGCAGATATGTCTCCTAGTGCAAAATCAAATGGTGTTCTTTCTTTAACATACTGCTATTCTTGATTAGATCTACCTTTTCTTTCTTTATCTGATCTATGGTGGTGTGCATTCTTAACTTCTTATGTGTTGTATTATCAATTTAAAAAGAAACTAAACAGAGGAGAACCAGAATATATCTGGTTCAGGGGTAACCAGTATGATGTTCTTCTTTCCACTTCTTCTTGGACTCAAAAGTGTTACAGTTGCATTGCCCTCATATTTTAGGGCAGTAAGATTTTGAAGCAGTCTTGGACACCTCTAATGGGTTTTAAAAGAAATGTTTTAAAAAAGTAAAAGCTCTATTATCTAAAATTAAAATACATAAACATAACATGTAAAGCATATTCTAATGAGAATTTAAAAATAAAATCAAACATATAAAACATTTTCAAGCATGTAAAACCCACAATCTCTTTTTTTCCTCAACTGCATTACTTCAAGTAGCTAATGTGATGTAAAACATATTACATTCCCGATTCTACGAGCCACATTTGTGCCACACCCCTGGCCTAGCTGCTAGGTTCAAAAAAAGCAAAAAAGCGTCAAAATTTTCAAAAGGTGCATGCCTGGGCTGAGGCGCAAGGCGCATCAGACGCACCAGGTATGCACCTTTTGAAAGGGCTGCGCCAATGACCTAGGCGAGGTGTGTACCTTAAAATGCGCCTCGCCTGTGCGCCTAAGGCGCGCCTTTAAATCACTGGTGATGCTTGGACTACATTAAAATCACAGGTGTATGACTCTTTCAAGATTAAAGATTAATGATCACCTACAACACCAGTAAAAAGATGTTGACAGTTGCAAGTTGAAGAGTTAAATGCTGGTTAAAGCAAAATGAAAAGCCTCCCTGGCTCCATAGAAATGAAATTAAGAAGTTTAAATGCTTTTCCAAGGACATGCAGTTAATACAGTGGACTCCAAGAGCGGCAAATGGCTTTGCAGATCAGCTAGCAAAACAAGGGGTTAACAGGGAACATTGTTTCTGGGCTCAGTTGTAAGTCTGGATAATTAAAAGTTGATAGTTGGCAAACTCTAAATTCTAGTGGGGTAGCCGAGGCTACTCATTTCTGTAATCTTTCTAAATTTATAATAAAATCTCTCTTACTGATAAAAAAAAAGTTGAAGAGTTAGGGGCAGGGCAAAAAGAGCATGGATTGAAACAGCCTTGGAAGTGGACTCAATTGTACTTGTGGGATGTTAGCAATAACAACAATGGTTCTTGAAGATATGGGCTTACAGTAAGAGAAACTCTAAAGTTGGTTTGGGAATTGCAGGCAACATCCAAAGGTCAGGTAACAGCTTAGCAGATGCATTAACTATGCAAGGGGTCAGCGGGTTTCTACTGGGGGGGGGTTCATCCCCCATGAAAGTTATATGTAAGTTGAATGTATGAAATTGGGGTTAGGTTGCGGGGTGTACCCTATCTTCCAAGTAACTAGATGGCTGTTTGTATCTCAATAAAAATGGGAGGTTCCTTAAAATATATTTTGGCACTTCTGGAGGGTTGTTCTTAGAGCCTAGAGGTGTGGAGGTTTTACTATTTGATATACGGAGGGTTGTTCTAAGAGTCTAGAGGTATGAAGGTTTTACTAACTGATCTATTAGCCACAGGCAGGTTGGGAGACCAGAGATCGTGTGGGGGGCACCAACCTCAGGGGTGCAGCAGCTTTTGTTAATCCCCTATCGTGTTCTCTTTTTATTTGGGTTGGGATCCATATGGGACCTCCCTCCTGTAAAGAAAGGAAGAATAGGGGATGGATCGCCCAGTCAACCCACTTAATTTTTTGGTTTATTGGCTGACTCAAGCAAGGGGTCCTACACTACATGACCACATAAACATGCATGAAAGAAGAGGTGATTAGTTAACTTTTTAGATGTATCTTTCTCTTTGATGCCTAGACAGGCTCAGAATGGGTGCTGAGGTTCCATGCCTTGTGAATTTTCTCTTAATCACATTATGTAGTCTATTCTTTTCCTGTTCTCTTTGTAGTGTTTTTATCTTGTTGTTGGAATCCCTTTTACCAATATAAAAAAAGGAAAGAAAATAAAAAGATATTGATACGTGTTTCAACTTGTCTGCACCCTAGGTTTTGAAGTTTTTGATGGAAAGAAATAGTATAAATGCTCTACATGGCCAGGTCACAATTGGGACCCTTATTCTCCAGGTATGGAACATCTTCTCATATTCCATTTATGAATGCCATTTTAATTAACTTTTAATACATATCATGAACTGACTACTTACTGGGAATTCAACCACTGAACAAAAGTATTTTTTTATTGCCACATTAGTCAATTTGAACATTTGTGTATTTTTTGAGAAAAAGTATTGTATTACTTTTTTAGCTGTTACCATCTAAAGTGAGAAACTATACAAAAAATGTAGGTAGGCTCAAAACTTTCTAGCAAGTATCACAAAAAGAAAGTAGTAGACTCAAAAAAAAATTTGGTGGGAGATGTGCTTAAATAAATCTGTCACAGCCACCCATTAATGTACAGACCCAATTGTTCTCCTAGTGATTTCTTCCACAGAACTGCTTTTTTCTTTAAATATTCTCTGATTTCTTTATATAAGCAGACTCGTGGTTGAACTCTAAGTTTTCTTCATGTACCAGGATTGTGCTGTGGGTTTACTGTTTGCACTGCTTCCCGTTCTAGGTGGTACTTCTGGTGTTCTTCAAGGAGTAATATCCATGACTAAGTCGTAAGTAAAGAGCCTGCAAATTCCCTTCCCCTTTTTAGTGGTTCCTTTTCCTTTTACTTTTGATGAAATTATTAACTAGTATTGCAGATGGATAGAAATTCATTTCTATGTATGAAGTGATTTGGATGGAAATAAAATGTATTGAAAGGAAAAACAAGAAAATGGGGGAATGGCCTTTACGTGATTCTTAATTTTTTCAAATAAAAATTGGTAACAGATCAAGCAGGCTTAGTACTTCAAAAGTTAAGAGAAAGAATGTATAATACAATGGGAGAGAAAAAGTAGAAAAGCAAAGGACATCATCCCTAGTCTGTTTCACACAGTTTCCATACTTACCTTCAGAGAATCATTTCCTTCTGATCAGCTATATCAGCCTAATGCAACTCATTTTCTCTTATCCTTCTTCCTGCACTGCCCTCTGGTTATCAGTATTTGGATGCACTTTTTTCAGCTATTTTGTAGAGTTTGAGTGATTCCCAGGAGTTTAGCAAAGCTAGTCTCAGTTTGGTCTACCTTGAAGCTAAGCAGGAAGGGTAACATCCTCTGGAAATTGTATCCTTTTTGTTAGTCTATTTGGGTGGAGAGGTAATGGCAGAATATTTGATAGGGAAATAAATCCAAGAGACAAAATCATAGCCAATGCTGAGAGACTCCTTATTCAATGGCCTTCTATTCTAAAAGGAATTGAGAGGCACATCCTACATTCAAGCTACAGACAATTGGGTGCAAATTGTATCCAACCTAAGCTATGCCAGTTGACTGTCTTATCCCTTTGTATTTATCTCTCTATAGAATATAGCTCCTTGTACAGTTTTGAGGAAACCTCTTCCTCCTTTATTTTATATAAATTCAAATACCATTTACCATTTATAAAAAAGGGGGTCGTTACCTGATGTTCTTTGGGGAAAGAGGCAGGATGTCCTCAATAGCTTTCCATGGGTACATCAATGTTACATTTGAAGCAAATCCCCAATTCCAACTCCCCAACATATGTACTGATATTTCTTTTTTTTTTTGATGACTTGTATCCATAAGCTATGCTAGTTGACTGTCTTATCCCTTTTTATTTATCTCTCTATAGAATATAGTTCCTTGTACAGTTTTGAGGAAACCTCTTCCTCCTTAATTTTACATAAATTCCAATACCATTTACCATTTATAAAAAAGGGGGTCATTACCTGATGTTCTTTAGGGAAAGAGGCAGGATTTCCTCAATAGCTTTCCATGGGTACATCAATGTTACATTTGAAGCAAATCCCCAATTCCAACTCCCCAACATATGTACTGATATTTCTTCTTTTTTTTTTTTTATGAATTGAATTAATAATTTGAATATATTATCTTTGTTCCAAGGTGATTATGAACTTCACTCTTGAGATATTCTTAATTGTGTTATTTTGTGTTGAACAATGGCTATTAGTTGATACCGAACTTTCCCTCTATCAGGTTGGTTCTGTTGATTTCATTTTTGGCCATTTTGTCAATATTGTCTCGTGCGTGTGTACCTTGGTTCCTTAAGCTGATGATAAGTCTATCATCGCAGGTGTGGCTTCTATTAAATGACAGAGCTACTAGAAAATGATTTCAGTCTTATATTCTATTATGCTGAAGTGCTTACATCTTATCATGATTTTGACTGGTCTTATCCGTGCAGACAAATGAACTTTATCAGCTGGCTTCAGTTGCGTTTTGTTTACTTGTTGCTTGGGTTTGTCTCTCTTCTCAGGACTTGGACTTGTTTGCATTTCTTGTGTTAGCTTTGATGTGTTTGTTTTATCTTCACTTTGTGATCATATTTTCTTTTTATTTGATTGGTAATAGATAACTGTAACTTTATTAATGAAAGGAAATTGTAGAAAACTACAATGAACCAATCAAAATAACCTATGATAAGTAGTGGTGGAAAAATACAAAGAACCACTTTGTAATCATAATTGTTGCAATAACCTCCGTGGCTCCATAGCAGTTAAGACCTTAGAAAGTAGAAATTATTTGTACCCTCCACAGTCTTAAATCTTTAAAGATAACCTTAAGTCTTCATTTGGTAATTGTGCAGACAGTCTGTTACTATAAAATACATATGGTGCTTATTAGTGCATGGCCTTGGTTGCTCAGCCAGCCACAGTCTTAGGCCAGTTGGAGTTCTTAAACTCTCTCAAGAGCTTCCTCCTTTGCCAGTTTGCTGTTGTCCCATATGATCCATTTCCATTGATTAGAGAAGTGATAAATCCATTTGAAGGCTAAGATGAGATACGGGTATTTATGTCCCTTGGGATCACCCAATGCTTTCCAAGTAACTGTAAAAGTGTGTCCAACTGCTACAAGTAAACTGCAGTGAGCCAACATTTGTGATACAGATACCTCCTCTTGACTACAAAGACAGCAAGGATGGAAATTCTTTGTTCTTTTCTTTTCCTTTGGAGCTTTTGAACTCACTGTGTTAGTTTTCTTCCTCCAAAATTGGTGTAGCTTTTTTACTTTCATTCTATTAATAGAAATGATAGATATGCTATTAAAGGGTGATCACATTGTAGTAATTAGGGCACATTGTTAGCCTCTTGTCCTTCCTAACATGGTTCTCACATTGGTCTTTGTCCCCTTTCTTTCTCTATGGTACCTGTACAACTTTGTTACTAGAATGCTTATATTTCATCTTCATGTTTTCTAACTCTCTTTTTTGTTCTTTTTTAATTTTACCATTTCAGTGTAGTGATAAGCTTGGTCTAAGCCTTGAATTAGGTTCCTTCGCTGCGGGTGTGATGATATCAACCACTGATCTTGCACAACATACACTTGAACAGGCAAGTCTGTTTTTTATTTTGTTCTCTCATTAGAGGTGCTTGAATTTAGTTATTGATTTTCTGCCTGTAATTTTCAGCATTTTGAGTGGGGGCTTCTTTATTCTTTAGATGATTTTATTTGTTTATTTTCTTATTTCATGAATGATAAGAAGTTTATGCGACACTATACTATTTTCTTCTTACAAACTAAGGAAGCGATTTGTGTTATATGCCTCAAACAAATGGAGCAAAATCTTCTGATAGGGATGACTAAAATGTAATTCACATCCAGGCAGTAGCTTGTAGATTTCTTAGCACGACTGCAGGTTTCAAGAGAATTTCTTTTATGGGGATCACCTAGGCAGGGGGGGACCTTGTAAAAGTATAACTAGGAAACTGGTATTGGTCTGCAATACACTGTTCCTGTACATTGCATTTCAAATTTCTGAATAACAGGAATCATTGAACTTTTCTTTATAATTACAAGTAAGTTGTGAACAATTGAAACATAATTTATGTAGAGGCAAGACATTTTCTTGACATTTTAATTATCAGGCTTTGGCATCTGTTCCAGGATTGTACTTATTTTCTTTACCTATTTTAGTCAGTTAAGTGGTTTCCTGGGATGGGCTAACCATTTCTCTGATGTTGTGGGTAAATTTATATGAATTTAATGGAGTTGAATAAATTCTTAAGCATCATGCCAGATATATAGTTGTATATCAACACTTAGTGGCTTTAGCAGTTAAAGTGACTTGATGCATGGGCTAATTCTTGGTTTGTTCTGTTTTGCAGGTCGAACCCATTCGCAACTTCTTTGCTGCTCTTTTTCTTGCCAGCATTGGAATGCTTATCCATGTCCATTTCCTTTGGAACCATGTCGATATTTTACTTGCAGCTGTTATTTTGGTGATCATTATAAAAACATTTGTGATAGCCACAGTCGTTAAGGGATTTGGCTACAACAACAAGACTTCAATTCTTGTAAGATTTTATTTGGCTTACATGGATATTTTGTGCCTTCTGAAATCAGATATTTTGTACCGTTGAACCATGTATATTGCATTTGATGATGAAACTTGGGTTCTTCTTTATTTGTAGGTTGGGATGTCTTTGGCACAAATTGGGGAATTTGCTTTTGTTCTCCTCAGTCGTGCATCAAATCTTCATTTGGTTGAGGTTGGTATTTTCCCATTTTTTCATTACTTTTCAGAGTGGTCTTATATCAGATTAATATCCCTTTGCTCGAGTTTAACAAGTGCACAATAAGAGTATTAAGCCTCCTCTTGCCAACTCCAAGTTTATTCATCTTTACAGGGAAAACTGTACCTGCTGCTTCTTGGCACAACAGCTCTTAGTCTGGTATGTGGTGTGGCTTTGGAATCATGTTGCAACTAATATTTGCATTTCAGTTCTTGGGAATCGAAGCACATGGGGATATACATTTTACATATAACCTAAACTAATCCAATTTAGAGACAAATATTTGGATGACAAAGAAGGCACAGTAGTATGGCAAGGATCATCCAATCGGTTTTCTACATGATCTCTGCCATGAGCCAATTGAATAGCATGCCAGGATCATTGATTTTTCATGTTGGCTTGATCTGTTTAATTGATTAGGAAATTACTGCAAAAGGTTCACAAGTTCTTTGTTCTGCATCATTGGTGGAACCATCACCTCAGAAGTCTCTTTGAGGGAGACTTAACCTCCTGAAAAAGAGAGAGAAGGTAACAATCATTCATATTAATATGATACCACTGAAACAGTTGCCAAGCAATTCTGGAATTAGAAAGGTAGCGGCAGTAAAACATATCACATCCACTATGGGGTAGGAATATGGTCATGGGATCACACATGCAGATTTCAATAAATCATATTTTTGCTAATGAGGGTTGCTCTGCCAGATTAGAGTCACTAGACAATTTGGTGTAATATGGGTTGAACGGACTTAGAATCCATGAAGCAATATATTTGCTTGGGCATAGTTTTTGTCTTTGCAAGAGCAATTTCTTCCTATAGTTAGTTTATTCTGACTTTAAGAGTTTGTGTGGATCACTTAGACTTCAGTAATGCAGGTGACCACTCCATTGCTTTTCAAGTTGATACCTGCCGTTGTACATCTTGGAGTGCTATTGCGGTGGTTCTCCCCCGATAGTGGTCAAAGTGAGGTAATTTTTCTGCCATGACATCTGTCACCTCTCATGGTTTGGTTGCAGTTTGGTGGTCTTATCCTTGTCATAGTATGTGATTTAAGATATGTATATTTTTTTTTGATGAATAATGTGGTTTAAGATATTTTGAATATGATTTGGACTTCCAGATTGGGTTTAAAGCAGATGGACATCGTTCAGACAGTAGTAAACGTATTACTCTGATGGTCCAAGGCTCTCGAAATTCATGATTTTAGAAAGAAAAGCAGAAATGAAATTTCATGCCTTACCTGGTTGGTCTTAATGCTCTGGAGGACAGAGTGCAAAAGAAGGTAGAGTGACTGAGTGAGTCACAAAGTACTGTCATATAAAAAGCTCTTCTTGATGTTCTCTATCACGTATCTGACCAAGTGAATCAAACCGAATCGGAGAAGTGGGAATACTAACAGGAAGTCCCAATGTCAAGTAACTCGGAGAGCGTCCAAACCTGGGACCTTGGTTCATTCGAGTCGTCGTCACACAGCCATTCCATGTGATCAATTTTGTGTAAAATATTTTCCACTGGTGTAATGTAATTCAATTGATTTTGTATTTCTTTTCCTAATTTGATGGGCTTGTTCAATATTGAAAAATGCCATCATCGTTGAAAATGTGGAATGTAACAGTTGATGTTTTGGTTCCTTTGATAATAGGAAGTGCCGAAGTGGGTACTACCAATTGGTAAGGGAACTGAAATGTTGAAAATGCCATCATCGTTGAAAATGTTGAATTCAAGTTCTTGTTTTGGTTTCTTTGGTACGTTGATGGGACACGGCGACAACTTCCAATTTCAACTCAAGACCTAATACAATGTTTTGGTGAGGGAACCGAGAATTTGTCAATATAGCTAGGTAGTGCTCAAGAGTTGACAGTTGACAGATATCAGCTCGTTGCCAGTAGCTCTTCAAAAAGGAAATGGGCTACAAAGATATGGTATAATAAATATATTCTTTCCATCAAGGTTCAAAATGTAACCACATATTGGTGCTTTTCGAGTGATATGTATCGTTTTGTGAATCCACCGAAACGCCAAATATTAGGGCTTACTGGTTACAAGGGAATGCCATTTTCAATTCCTAGAGATGGCCTGGTTCAAATCTCAAAACCTGAAACAATTTGTAACCATCAGTATTGTTTCTTTGAATTGATCGATATGCCGTGTATTTAATTATTTATGTATCCTGCGTCTTCATATTTTGAACCATGCTTTCTATTACCTGCAGCTTATGAGCTGACTTATGAAGCCTTGCCTTGTTGAAAATGGAACCCAAGGGGTTACTTGGTATGTGGTTCATTTGAAAATATTGTGCCTTGGTTCATTTCGATTCATGTCACAATGAAAAAAAAAAGCAATTGTTTAAGATGTAGTTCAGTTTGGATTAAATTGGGTCATCTTACAATTTATCCTCTACGTGGACCAATTTGCACCATAGTAGATGCAGTTATTTTTCTAAGGTCTTACTATAAATACCAATATATCTTATAAAAAAATATTTGTTTGACAAAAACATTGTTACTATCCACAGAACAATATAAAATGCATTCAGAGGGTGTGGTATGATTGCTACAATGTGGATTCAAACACTCCACATTTCATTGAGCCACAGTACCAAACAATCCCTTTGAAGGCCCTGGAAAACTTCTGACCTACTTCGCTTGGTGGGGCTGCAACAACTTCTGACCCACTTCGCTTCCTCCATCCACTTCAGGAGAAATAAAGAAAAAAGAAGAAAATGTTTTCAACCAAGGAATCTACAAGAACCTTGAATTCAACTACTGGAAACAAAAGTTGGGTTTGGAGATTCTGAGAACATATTCAAATCGACAAAACTGGGAGACCGGATCTACTCCTCACACTGACCTCACAGGCACATCCTACCATGCCAAAATTGAGCCCCTCACATGTTAATTATAGATTAATGAATTTTTTCTCTCTTCTTCTTCTTCTTCTCTTTTTTTATTAGTTCGTGTTTGAATTTTCAAATGTGAACACCAGACCTTTATGGCTTTATCTTTGGGAAAGATACAAAACAGTGTTAAATGAGAACAGTCTCAGACAGAGACCAGGCAGTAAGTAAGTAGATGGTTTTTGAGTCAATGATGATAATAATATGGTCACTTGATCCTTTTATCTCTGTTCATACGACTACGGGGTCCATGCTTCCTAATATTTGTCTTTTACTAGACAAATTAATGGTGAGATTTGAAAATTTCCTTCTAAACCCTCTTTACCAGTTACCAGAAATAAATAAAATAAAGAACAAAACTCAATTATTTCTGGATTTGCCCAACTTACAAATTAGAAAATGAGGAAGAAATGAAGTGATAGAAGAGACATTTTGTTTAAGATGATACAGCCATCCACATTTAGATCTGACTTCTGATCCTACCCTTAGCCAATTAAACAAGTATCTATTTTTTAGCCCAAAATTTATTCCAGGTAGAGGGGTGAAACCTTAAAATTTTATTAATCAATGTCAACAATAAGATTGAAATTTACAAACCCATTGAACAAAAGTCTCTCCCTGAATCTCTCTAGCCTTTCACTTATCAAAAACATAAAATAAAGAGGAGTTAATTTACCCATTTTGCTCGATCCATGGCACTCTCATTTTGTCTTCTATGATGCACTTATGAATCATAGGATAGAAGGGAGATCGGCTTTGCTCAGGGCAAATCCATGCTCATACCATCCTAACAGCCTCTTTCGACCTTAAATAAAGTATCTCTAGTAGGGAAACATTCCCAATTCAAGGCTGTTGGGACGGGTGTTGCCTGACGGAAGCCGCCAAACTCCAGCAAATGACCATCACTATCATCTCTAATGATGCCATGGTGGCACCTCCCCCACCTACACTCCTGAAGAGCCACGTCCAAACTCCGAAGGCCCCATCCCGATAAACGAGCATCTTGATTTAACCCCGCCTTTCCATGAAAGCATGTTGAGGAATCAACAGCTACCTGAACCTGGTAGTGTCTACCTTGTCCTTACGTGAAACTTTTGCTTGGTAAGGATTGGCTTCAGCTTCTGTGGATTAATTGATGGTTACAGAAGAAACGGACTCTTTCACAATGTACTGCTGTAGAAGTGAGTCAGTGACCCACCCAACTAAGATTTAAAATTAGTTATCACTTATTTGGAGTGGAATAGCCAAGAAAATCACAATAATGGAGTTTGGTTAAGTTAATTATGTCCTCTTCCCGACAGAAACTAGAAAAATAATGATGGGGAGACCCCGCTGAGAAAGGCAAAACGCGAAAAAATATTGTCGAGAGGGACCCACCAGACTTCGTCTCCTTCCTTCTAGCCGGCCAACGATAACATCTCCGGCACCGTCTCCGGCATTTTCGTCATAAGGTAAGTTTCGATCTGGCATTCTCTCGTCATTTCAATTCATTTCTATACCATTTTTGACTTGTTCCATTGGATGGGTTCCCCTCCAAATCTTATCGCCATTTCCGTCTATACTTGGTCGTCTATCTAGCTTTTGGTATTTGAGTTTGCCAGTTCCTTGCTCATTGCTAGTTCATTCGCCATAGCTCAGATATGGCATTTATTTGTTCCAGATCTGCACATCAACATGAATATGAACTCAGATCTGGCATTTGTTCGTTCACCGGACATTAACACGAACCCAGATATGATGTTCAAACCATTTTTTTGTTCTATTGATCTCAGATCTACTGTTGTTTTTTGATATTTTTTATTTTTATTTTCTTCAGGTCGTTCTTTTTGTTCTATTGATCTCAGATCTACTATTTTTTTGTTGATATTTTTTATTTTTTGCTTCAGGTCATCTCAAACCATTTTTTTGTTCTATTGATTTCAGATCTATTGTTTTTTGTTGATTTTTTTTTTTTTTTTTTTTTGCTTCAGGTTATCTGAAACAACAAAATATTGTATTTTGGCTTGAGGTAACACATTCTCTCTTTCATTTTTCTATATATTGTTGATCGATGGATGGCTATGTATTTTGGATCTGTGAAGTCGCATGCTTTTCCATGTTCAGTGCTTCACCGCCCCTACTGAAATTTTAGACTCAGCACCCTTCTTCTCCACTGCCTCATTTGAACCCTTGAATTTCAACCCCTTTTTCTTATAAACTCTTATATATTTGTTTGTTGGACCAGCCCTGATCAGGCCTTCTTTCAGTCTAAATTTACAAATTTCCTTCTACCCAAGTTGCAAAGGGTTTGTTTCTATTTATTTTTTTCTCTGTTCTATCTATTTTTGTAATTTTCTTTTTTTTTTCATTCTCCGTGCTTCACATATATTCCACAAATTATTTTCTGCATTGCATGCAACAAGCAAGGTAGAAAAAAGAGTCTACAGATTGCGTAAGTATGCTGAACCTGCTGAACCTGCAATAACAAGTAAAATGAAATTTGCACTTTTTGTCTCATATGCACACATTGATGTTGTTCCGTTTAATGCTGAAATTGATCAACCAAAGTAGATTTATCATTCCTTTCCATAGTGTGATAATTTAAATGGAACTATTGCTTATAGATCACATTTATTATCAAAAACAAATATACAAACAAACTAAATATAAAAGAAAGCAAGTTAATTTATAAGAAGTAAAGAATGTTTACAGAAATTGCCAACCTAGATTTAGGAAAACCAATATAAGACCATAGGCTTTCATCCTTTCACAATAGTCAAGCTAGGTTCTGGTTCAAGCCGAACCAAATTCACCCACCTGAAGTTCTGAGCAGCTTGGTCCTGGTCAATCCATGACCAGAAAAATGTTTTTCTTTTAAGCCATTTCAGCCATCAACAAGTAGCACCTAAATATTTGAGTACTACATAAAGTGGTGTGTGTGTGAGAGAGAGAGAGAGTAGGCTAGATGGGCCATAGTACCCACTGAATCTTCAAATTATATTTGTTACTGCTATTTTCTCAAATACACTCTGTGATAGTTGATTATTGTTAATTTCCCCCGTTTGATTAAACTGCTCTCTCATTTAAAACATAAATACAAAGCAAGGCTAGATAAATTATTCTATATAAACACAGATGGACAATGAGATGTTGATTGCAATTGCTGGAGCTGCAACTAGTGGAGTTGCAGTTGCATTGACCCTTGTACGAGAATGGTTGGACTATGTTGATAGGGAACCTTCTGTCAATCGAGACTTACAAAGACAAGATCTATTGGTTCGATTGTATGAGGGACGATGGGTTGATTGTTACAACTAGATAAGAATGGGGAAGGAATCCTTCTACAGGTTGTGTAAAATTCTACGGGAGACCGGACGACTCCATGATGCATTGAGAACTAGTGTAGAAGAACAAGTTGCTAGATTCCTACACATTTTAGCACATAATGTTAGGAATAGGACAATGAGATTTCATTTCAGTAGACCTGGAGAGACTGTTAACCGCCACTTCAACTTAGATGCAGCTTTGAGTTTAGAAGATAGATTCCTGATCCAACCAAGTAGTCCTGACACATCACCAGAGATTAGAAACCGACATGACTTTTGGCCATATTTTCAAGTAAGGAAAGTGTCAATATTACATATGTCAATTATCTATATTGATTTAGGCAGTGAATCACATAGTACAATCAATATGCTTTGCTTGGCATGATTGTGTTGGGGCAATTGACGGGACACACATACCTGTGAAGGTTCCGCTAGCAGATGTAGCTAGATTTCACGGTCATAAGTCCTCCCAACACAAAATATCCTTGCTGCATGTTCTTTCAACTTGATTTTCACCTACGTATTACCTGGTTAGGAGTGTGCTACATCGGACTCCCACATGTTAAGTAGTGCAATGGAAAGGGAACACAAACTACATGTCCCACAAGGTGCTAATACATATCCATATAGGTCATATCAGGTGTAAATGTGGAATTTGGTATCTAACCATTTTCTCGTATGTTAAAATAGGTAAATATTACTTGGTAGATGCTAAGTTTGCTCTAAAGTCTGACTTCTTAACACCGTATCGGAGCACAAGATACCATTTGAAGGAATGGGGTGCACATCAACCTGAGAACCCTAAAGAGTTATTCAACCTCCGTCATGCTTCACTGCGAAATGTAGTTGAGCGAATTTATGGGGTTCTCAAGAAGCGGTTTCCACTATTGGTTTTTGAGTAGCATTACCCATTCAAAACACAAATCAAGATTGTCTCTGCATGTTGCATATTACATAATCATGTCATGGGTGTGGATCTATATGACTGAATCATGTCTGAATACGACCACGATGTTGCTGAAGGTGCAGAGATTGATGCAGATGACGGGGAAGTGGTAGATGATGTGGTTGATGATACTCAAGTATCTCAACCATCTCAACACATTAGTAGAAATTAGTCTGTCAGAGGACACCGTCTTAGAAAGGAGATAGCAAATCAAATGTGGGCAGACTATCAGTTGGCTCGGTCCAGGCATCAACGTTAAATTTCTTTGATTAATCTTCACATGTATTTCTCTGTTTGACTTCACAATGTACATGTACTTCTTATGTAACTATTAGCATTTTTTATTATCTTTCCTTTGACTGGTTTATGTTAAGAACACAACTATCTTGTGTTGGACATTATTGTTTTTAGTTGTACCATGTGTGTGTGTGTGTGTTTTATTATTATGGATGATTGGAATGGTGAAACTTGGTGTAAATTTGGTTGATACTGGTTGAAATACTGATATGAATTAATTGGGGTGGCATGCTAGATGTATGAATTTTATTATGTTCACTGTGTAACTTTGACTTATTGTTGCTTGGTTAGAGTTAGATATGGATACTCAGTCCAACGAAACCGATAGTAGATCTAATGAGGTGAACATGAGCTGGACAAGTGAGATGGATAACACACTGATTGAAACTCTGGTGGAGCAAGTCACCCTTGGACACAAGGTTGACAAGAGCTTTAAGGCTCTGGCATATACTACAGTTGCAAGAGCCATAAGTCTGAAATATGAAGTGGAGTGCACACAGAACCACATTAGGAATCGAATGAAGACAATAAAGAAGAATTTCTCCACGATAACGAACATCATCAATTCTTGTGGTTTTTCCTGGAATGACATGACTAAAACCACCGATGCAGAGCCCCATATGTGGAATGAATACATCTAGGTAAACTTCAATATGATATTCATCCTAAATATTACAATACACAAGATAAACTTGTAGCAATTGATCCATTACAACTGAATAGGGACACCCAGAAGCAAAGCAATTTAGGGGAAAATCCATCCACAACTATGACCAATTGGCTATAGTATGTGGAAATGATCAAGTAACTAGCACTGGTGCATTCATTGCTAGGGAACTAAGCAGGCATGAGGCAGCATCAATGAATGAAACCACTAGCATGCCGACAATGCAGGAGCTTGTATTTTATGAGGTTGAAGGAGACAATGTTGGTGACTCAATTCTTCAGGCTAGGCCACCTGAGGAGGGCAGCTCAGCTGAGTGAAGGGGCCTTGGGAAGAGAAAGTCGTATGCAGCTGCAGTTGCTGAACAAGTACATGAGATTGTATCTAGCATTAAGTCATTGGCTTATGCAGTTGAGAAGGGAATCGGGTTGCTGAAGAAGGAAAAGATTTATGATGATGTGATGAGCTTAGGGGATTACAACCCCTCCTTCCTCATAAGGGCCGTCGATTATCTGACTAAGTTTGAAAATCGGGCAATAGCATTTTATGCCTTGGCTCTGGAATTGAGGAAGGCGTGATTAGATTTGAAGTTGGACCCACTTAATTGAAGTTACTTTGGTAATACTCCTTTTTTGGAGACACTAATGAATATGGTTTACTAACACCCCACTTTTTTTGTTATGCTTTATGGGTTGTTTCTTGGCTACATATTTATGTTTTGGAAAACTTGAACATTATTTAGATTGACATATGATTCAAACATGTCTTAACTAGCTTTGTCTTGACCAGTCGATAGAAACAATCCTTTTTTTGTGGAAGACTTGAACATTACTCAAGTGGATGATTAAATGAAGATACTGATGGTTGAATATTTAGTTTGAATGTGTTAATCTATTTGTTAAATACAGGTCTTCACTCAATATATGGGATTCACAAGATCCCATGGGAATGTTGATTTGGCATAATTGGGTTGATGAATTTGTACAAGGGTTTCCAACTTAAGATGAATGTATATTCCGACTCTTTGATTGATAGGTTTTAACTCAATAAAGGGATTTAGAGGTTCCCATGTAGATAATTGATTTCGTTGAATTGATGACATTAAAGAGGTTTATTACTTGAGTTTATGAACTTAAATAGGTTGCTCGACTATTTGATTGAATGATTATCAATCATTCAATTACAGGTTAATAATATAGGGTTTGATGGAATATGAGCTTACGTGGTTATAGGTCTAAAATGGCAAAATCTTATGTTGTGTTCAAAGGGCACCAACCAGGAATTTATTTCACATGGGTAGAGTGCAATGCCCAAGTACACAAATTTAATGGAGCATTGTTTTGTTCGTACATCACATATGAATAGGTCGTATATCAACTGCAGCGATACCAAAGTAGTATGCATCTACCACCCAAACAACCTACAATTGGTAACACCTCTAGGACCTACGTAGAGGATTCTGGCATGGAGGTGGAGGCGTTGAAAGAACCCCATTCACAATCAATAGTTGCTTTTGTTTTGATAGTAAGTTTGGTGGTTATGACAGTTTTATATGTACTTAAATGATGCCATAGGTATTTGCTTGCTTTGAAATGATCTTGGGAGTTACTTTTGATAGTACGGGTATGCTATATTAAAAATACACATGTTTTTAATACATCCATGTCAGCTTGTCACATGGCAAGACACAAACAATATTAGGCCATGTCATCCTGTAAATAGGAATTGGATATCATTTTCACTTAAATCAAAGACTGCAAAATTTTTACATCAGTCAAACACTGAAAGGCAAATTCTATGGGATAATAGGTCTTGGCAAACAAACACAGACACCCTAATTGATAAAAAAAAAAATTCCTTTTTCATCCCATCCCTTCTCGGCAACTAAACGATCCATAAATAAAAAAAAAAAAAGAAAAAACCACTTGGATATGTCAAGCACTGAAGCAGAGATGACTTCTGAACAAATCCGAGGGGTCGCCCTTTCTTTCGGTTAAATTCATTGGCTCCAACTTGTACAATGTAGCAGTAGAACCAACCAAGGCCGCCCCATCTTGTCTGGTTGTGGATGTGATCGTCTTTCCATGCTTGGTTTCAAAATTTAATCCTAATGAAACATGTGAATATGAAAATTTGGAATAATGGGAGGATTCGATAAGAAAGGATAATGGTATATGTGAAATTTGACACCTCAGTGACAGCCGACAGGTACGGGTAATAAAGAAGACATGCTTGGTAGTTCACACGTCGCTATTTTTTAAAAGTGATAATTGAATGTGACAAATTGGTGCCCATGAACCCATCAACCCATGAGAGAGAGAGTGAATAAGATAGATACATCGGAGAAACAAGTTATTTTTTCCTCTGTGAGTTACTTTGGAATTTTGATGCTTTATTTGTTTTTGTTTTTAGTCTTACATAAAGAAGGATCTTTAATTAATCACTTCAAATCTGCACAAAGATGCTTCTTACCCTTCATTGGTTTTTAAAGTTAGTTACAAATTAAACCCAATAGTCAAAAATCAAAATCAAGTGGAAGAGGAAAAAGAGTATGTGGACTTTATGATTCCCCATCACCAAAAAAACAAAAAAGTTTTGTGCCCACCAAGAAATCCAATTAACAAGAGGTCCCCCTCTCCTGAACTTCAATGCTTTCCTAAGCAAGTAAAAGAAAAAAGGAACAGAGTGACAATACTGGGCAGAAAGGGCCCAAAATGTTATGGTGTATTCTCTTTGACAACTTGTGGACATAATTTCTTCTTTCTCTCTCCTTATCCACATGATATTTGTTACAAATGTTGGATCAGAGTGATGTGTGAGTGTCTTTCTCTCACTTTTCATTTTCATTTTATCATTTAAATTCATATAGAGAGTAGACTTCACTAGGTCTTCCTATTAAAGGCCAATGAAACATTGTTTTTGCCTTGTAATGACACATTGAATGTTTGGTTATTAATTGTTCACTTATTTATTTATTTTTTGCTTCTGCAATTAAACCCAAAAGTAATTAGAAGGGAAAAAAAAGGTTCTAAGCCACTTTTACAAGCTTATGAGCTTTCCCATTTCCCCAATTTTCGCATGTCCTAGGTATATGTTCTATAAATGTTTTACTCTGAGGTTGAGGTTGGTTTCATGCCTCAAATGGGCTCCACCCGTGGTTCAATCTGTTAGCATGGTACATACACAGCCATGTTATCACTTGAACCAAGTTGGCAAGTTGTAGTTTGTTGTATTAAATATAAAAAAAAAAGGAACATAGAATCATTCAAAATTGAGGTAGACGTGCATTTATCAATATATATTTCTCTTTTCAGGTTCCTTTCCGTGAGTTGGGTGGTTTGGTCAAGTCCACGGGTATTGTTAAGCCAAGATGGAGCATTTCTTGAGCTTAATTTGTTGGGTTACCTCCTCACCAAATAATCAAGAGACGACTCTGCAAGTAGATTGAGAAATGGGCCAAATTACAGTTTGTAACCAACCCTTTTGCCATCCATGTACGTCTCTTCTGCTGCTGGTTTCTTTAATTTGTAGCGGAAGGATGCCACCTTTCATAAGTAACAAATGCTAAATTGGACCCAAAAATGCAGAAAAACCCAATCTTAATGGCTAGAAGGAAAATGGCCAGAAGAAAGGGCATACTCGTAGGAGGGTACAGAATGCCGATGAAGATAGCAAGAAAAAGAGAGGATCAGAGGATCACCTCCGGAAGAATAAATGACATGCATATGGCTTCAAGAAACTACGATATCAAAACAAGCTCATTATTGAGACATGGCCAACCTCATACTGATCGGGGGTTTATTCTTTCTGGGGCAGGAAAACTAATTAGGTCAGAAGGTGAAGGATACTGTAGCAATAACCAAGGTGGTATCTTCAACTCTCAAAGGCCAGAACCATAAGGTGAATGAGATAGAGATCATTATTAATCCTGGTTCTTATGGTATGCAAACAAGATTATACCATACCCATATTTGTTTGATAAGATAAAAGCTACCTCCATTAATGGTGTCATAGACATTTCTGTTCATTCAGACAAGAAAACTATTTTCTTTTGGAGCATTCTCATAGTACAAACAGTTACGCCTTCTCACTTCTGAGTGCAATGACACTAAAATGTGTTAGGACCCAGTTGATCATCATCTCTTCCAGTCTTCCTCCGTCTGAATTCAGAAAAAAAAGGGGGGTTAACAGTGGCAATGACGATATATGGCTCCACTCCGGGTAGGGTAGTCGCTAGACCACACTAATGGGTCCAATTAGGATTGGAGCTGGAGATGATTTACTTTGATCCATTGGACTTTGGACAGCAAGTGTGAGCTCTAGATCGGGTGAAGCATTTTGAACACCGGCGTTCGTTACAGTGGCAGCTCTAGGCTCGGAATCAAGCGATTCATTTGGACCAACTGGCGTTAGATGAAAGCATGAAGGTAACTTGGAGAAATTGGTGTCTTCACAACCGACTTCTGTACGTTGTTCTAACGCATTAAGGTCTAGCAGAGGCAGCGTGGCGTCCTGGTGATGAACTTCACTGTAAGAAGCAGTTGCAATGTTCAGAGCTGGTGATAGAACGGGCAACAGTCCACATGCAACCGATGGATCCCTGGACTTAAAACTGGTAGAGTTAACGTGTTGATCCGTTACGTTGCTGCTTCCGACCTGCCAAAGGAAGAAGCAGAAGAGAGACAGAGCAATTAAGCTGTCTGTTTCATCATTAATTTATGACAGAGGATTGGATTGAATGGTAAGAATGAAGAGGAGTGGGGGAATGGTGGATATATAGACCATGTCAAAAAGGCTGGAACGACGCTTCTTCTTATTGAGGTTTGCCTGCCGGAGGAAGTACTTCTGGGCGTGGCTGGCCACCTGGGTTGGAGTTCTTGTAGTCACGAAGTTCCTAGAGATTCCTCTCCAGTCACCCTTTCCAAGCTTCTCGAGCCCAGCTAGAAATGTCCTGTGCTCTTCCTCTGTCCATGGGACTCCTAACCATCCACATACAACTATAAACACTCATATCACATCTCATCTCACCCAAAATAACGAACAACTAAGGAAGGGAAAAAAATCGATAATTTAAAGAAAACTTTGATTACTAATGTTAGCAGAAGCTAGCTAATTAAATTCGAACAGTACGTCATAAAGATGAGAGATTCTGAGTAAGAACTTAAATACAATGAGAAAAGCCTGTAAAAATAAAAAAGGGAATCCTCAACTATTACTGAGGATCCATGAGCAATAATTATAGTTCTTGACGAATTCTAAAAACTTGGCTAAGAAACCATCATCACACCAGCAACACCATCACCAAAAGGCTGTTATGAGAGAAAAACTGAATAGCGAGAAATTCACTAGTCCCATTTACAATTTACAGGAAATCCTGTGGGAAAAGACGAATGAAGCCCAAAATTAAAGCATGACCAGGAAAGAAACAGAAAAAAACTTGGAGGGAAAATTTTCAGGCAGGAAAATCAACTCATAATTGGGGGATGGAAAGCAAAAATATAGAGAAGAAACAGTAAAGGATCCTTCTACCAGAACCAAAACTACTTTAACTGAACAAAAATGTGAAACAGCGCCTAGATAGAATTATATAATAATGACAGATCGATATTAAAGGAACGAAGGAGAAAAGAAGAAGAACAAAAATGTGCTCACCCTTCTTTCTCTCTTGGGTTCTACCAATGAGACCATCAGACAGATACCCATTGGAGATTTTATCTGAATTCTCATCTGCGACAACCCGAGACGAAGACGACAAGGAAGAAGAAGAAGAAGATGATGCTGATGAAGTCGATGGCAAGCAATCCATGCTAAAACTTTTCTTCAAGGCAAGGGAAGAAGATGAAGACAAGTCAAGTTGCACACCGAAGAGTTTCAGACCACTACCAACGGCACTTGCTCTGTAATTGGTGCAAGTTCTTGAATTGTGACCCATGTTTCCGCAATGTGAACATTTTCTGCCCATTTCCGCTCAGACAGAATTCAACTTCAAAGACCAACCACCGACACACACACCCTCAAAACGCAAACTCCAAACACATACACGCATACATATATACAGTAGAGAGAAAGAGAGGTCTGCATTAATAATTAGTCAGTTACTGATGATATATATGATGGTGTGTGGGGTGGAGTTGAGTAAGAACGCAAACCAAGGAAGCAGTTTATTGGATGGACATAGTTTCTGTTGGATATTTTCCCATCTTGGCTTTTTGTAACTAAACGAATTACAACCTACCGTATTCTCTCTCTCTCTCTCTCTCTCTGCGTATGTGTATCAGTAGTTTATCCTATACGGGTTACCATAGATGGCCACTAAATGTTGCAGGTGGGGACCTTGTGAAGTTGTGATTTATCTTCATTGGTGAATCATGAGTATCAGACTATGTGCTTTGAGTGCTTTCCTTATTTAGATTTGGGAGTATCTTTTAATCAAACAAGAGATGACCAATCAAATAGTTGGGTTTCCCAATTGATGAGCATTTCAAAGGTTTTATACCCTGAACAGAGAGAGAGAGAGAGAGAGATGTTGGAGGAGAAGATCCACCAATAACTTGGAAGTGAGAGAGTTGTTGGAAGAAGAGAAGATCCACCAATAGATTGGAAGTGGGTAGCTGAATGACTTAGAAAGGGGGGGGGGGGGGGAAGAAAACACTTCTGGGATCTAGGCTGATCAACCAACACCACTTTAATAGGAAATGTTGTAATAATACGTCAATATTTGCAGGACTGACATAAGAAAATTGTTAAAACAGTCCGACTAACTTATTAGTAATTTTCTAGTTGTCCAAGTTTCTAGATCATTATGCGACAAAGTCGTAAGCAAGTGATGAATTCTCATCTATGATTCTATTAACTTATTGAACTTTCACAAAATTCCTATCGTCTCTTTCTTTCTTTAATCCAAACTGTCATAAACCACCAACTACTACTACTACTATCCAAACCAATTAATTTAAGGTGAAAGTACTTATTGGTGCATCAATCAAAAAATGTAAACTTAGTGATGAAACGATAAATCACAGCCAAACATCTTTTAATGTTGTTAAAGTCTTTAATGTCAAATATAATATACCTTGTGAAATGTGAAATCTAAACAATGATATTAGTGAATGCACAGTCGTTGGACCTTCGGGTGAAAACCGTGAAATGCTTGATTTTGACCAGTAGTTAGAGAAATCCCCAGTCCCCTTTTTGTTTGAAAGCTCTTAGGCTAAAATGGTCTAGCTATGGAATCTCGATTTGAAAATTTTTCATTGAAATATTGGTGCAGCTTGGGATCTAGCTAGGGCCCACCCGTGAATTTAGCATTCTAAAATGGTGGCATAATGGCTCATGGCTGACTATAACATCTACTAATTAATAAAGTAGGCTAATTAAAGCCTCATCACCTTATCCATCCACCCCTCCATTTTTAATCTTGTGAAATGAGTGTGAGACAATGCAACCAAATAAGTTACATTTTGACGTTTCTTTTATTTCTCTTTATGTAAGCCAATGACCTTGGCTTACTTCCATGATCATTAATTAATACTGAGATAGAATAATTAGGGAGCAGGAAAGGATATTGTTTTCCCATCAAAATAAGCTTTTATAATATAAACCAACAGACAGATGGTGATTGAAATAACCCAATACAATATAATATATATAACCCATCCAAGGAGGGCAGAAGATCTGTCTGAGACTTCTTTCCTTAGTCCTTCTGATTATTAAAAAAGTTATATATTTATATAATAATATTAGTATAAATAAAAATTCCTTTTCAGATAGGTGTATCTTAATTTCCCTACTTGCTTTGGATTACTTAATGATATCATTGTACCTGCTGTCTCCACCTTGTTAAGTAATATTAGTTTGTGATTTCCTAATCCAATGCATTTGAAAGACAAGTTGGGAATATTTTATCAACTGCCACTCACTATTTGTACTATAAAAAATAATATGAAAACACTGTTTGCCTACTGCATCATTACCTATTTGGTAATTTTATGGAGTGGAATCTTTCCTAAACAAAGAAAAAAAAAAGAAAGGATCATGGTATCTGAAGAGATCTTCTACACTTGTTTGACTTGATTTTTAATTACTTCATATGTAAGTGCCTTCTACTACTTAAAAGTTTTTTTTTTTGGTAGCAATCATTAACACAAGTTGGGGTTTCCCTTTTCAAGCCATGCAATTCTCTATCTTCAGGAACAAAATCAGAGAAAATATGGATTCTACCCAAATGGCCGTTTACTCTTCATGTTCATTATATTGAAGAGAATTATTTAAGAGATTATCTAATGACCCTTCACAGAATTAACTCAACAAAAGGCTTTTCTAAAGTTAATGAAAGTTTTCCCATTTCCTACCCTCTGATTTGGGGCTTCAACTTTGATGGAAAAGTAAGGGCCACTAGGGATTTTTCTTTTTCTTCCATTACATCAGTGCTCTTACAAGGAGGAAACTAATACTTTGAGGGATCCGGTTGATCCGACGTCTCGTTCTAACTTCTTTGAAGTACAACAACGACTTTGTACTAGTAAAGTATTGAGTAAAAGCATCTACTATGCACATGTGCAATTTATTATTGACACATATGACATGGTATTTGGATTTAACTTTTATTACAGGGATAGAAATCAAGGCAAGTATCCACTTTATATAAGCCTCCATAAGAGGGTAATGGGACTGGAATCCCGATCTTTGAGGGAACAGGAACAAACCAGCTAATATGTCAGCCGAGCTACCCCTCAATATCCACTTTATATTGTATTAGCGTAAATACATCTATGATACTAATTATATGATTTAACACAATCAAAGCAAATATCCACTTTATATGAACCCATTATAGTTAGATGTTTCTGTTGCATAAAAGAGTTCTTTTATGGTGAATATCTCGAATCTTCTACAATTCTACTCGTTATACTGGGGCATGGTGTATCATCACTGTTGGGTGCAGCATCCCTGTATACCCATGGCGTTGGCACTGCTTGTGAGTTGTGAGTTGGGTAGGCCTAACCAGGCCAGGCTGCTGGGGCTTGGTGGCTTGCAGTTTTGCATACCAATTAAACAATCTGAACCCAGATGAGAGTTGAAAGCATGCATTGAACCCAGATGAGAGTTGAAAGCATGCATCCATTAATTATTCACAAACATTTGGACAATCCAAATCAGCACTCCATATGCCACGTGTAAAGCGTATACGTCACCAATAAATACTACTCTACCTAAACATTTTGATGGATCATCCATTCATCCTTCTAGCTAAAACCGACAATCTTACCAGGTACGTGCCTTAAACTGTTGAAAACCACCAATTCGTAGGCCAGGTGGAACCCACTATACAAAGCGTCCAAGTCTTCCATGGATTATACGCATAAAGAGAGAGAGAGAGAATTACCAAATATTCACAATTACTTACACCAATATATAAGCCCATTTGGTAGAGAGTTGGAACTGTGAAGGACAAGAGATTTTTTCTTCTATGTATATATTAATATATAATATTGTCCTGTCCTCCACACAATAAATAATTAGTTTAATAATATTGAGGCAATGCAGCAAGAAATGATTCTGCAAACGCCAATAACATTCTCTTTCTTTCTGTTTTCTTGATAAAAAAAGAAAAAGAACGAAGGTGCTCCCCTCCAGAGTCCAGACAGTAGTACGTACTGAGACCCGTGAAAAGAAAGCATAGGACAAGGTTTTTTGAGGAGTCCCACCATGTCTGTGGAGCGAAGGAAACCCAAGAGTTGCATAAACTTTACCTAATTCCCCTCCCACCCGGCCGTTTAAGTGTGTTGTTTTTAATTTGCCAATTTCAAAGCCTGAATGCATCCACAGAAAAAGGCAGAAGATTGCAATCAGTATTAGCTAGTGAATTCCAAGTGTTTGTTGATCTCGTTTTCTTTATTCTATATACGAAGATGCCATTAATCATTAAAAAGTAGGGCTGAAGTCTGGACATGGTAGCAGAAACCCAATAGAAGTTTTGAGACTAAAGTAAAGTTGAGAATTGGCAGACAATTAAGTTCGTTCTTGCAAAGCCACAACCACAACCTCAACCACTAGTAAATTTGCACATTATTATGTCACCAGAGCTGAGTCCAAGCACGCAAGTAGAGTTACATCATAACCTATTTTGTTACTTTGGTGGTAGAAGAATGTTGCAGATCATCTATTGATGTATATGAAACTTGATTTTTTTATTTTATTTTAATGTTTTATTTATCTCTTTATTTTAGCCTCTCCTTTTGTGCAGCAGACAAGCAAAAGAGACCATAGTTTCTGTTTAACTTAGTTAAGACTGACTCACTCTCTCTCTCTCTCTCTCTCTCTCTCTTTATAGTATAGCCCCCATAGTGTCAACTCTATCAAGTATAGTCTATAGAACACATTCTCTTACTACAATTCTCTCAATGTAGTAAAACAAAGGGCCAAAATAGCTGAGGGGGAGAATGTAGATTGATTTCCTAATACTAAAAAATGTTGACTTGGAGACTTTGAGCTGTGGAATTTTCATGGGTACATCGAACTTCACAGTTAGAATATATAAATAAAGCCAATCTGTATCCGAATCATCTTGTCCACAGGAGTAGCTACAATATTATTGCTCTAGAGCTTCC
The DNA here is from genome assembly GCF_056320005.1 of Nelumbo lutea. Classification (NCBI taxonomy): domain Eukaryota; kingdom Viridiplantae; phylum Streptophyta; class Magnoliopsida; order Proteales; family Nelumbonaceae; genus Nelumbo; species Nelumbo lutea. The sequence continues at coordinate 5,155,577 of NC_142689.1, forward strand.
TCAGTCCATCTTATCAAATCCTCATGATTATCAAGAGATTTCAATCCAAGGGTTTTAGAATAAGAGCCAGTATTTTGCTCCTAAGCTAGTGAATGAGACAATTCATGATTCTAACAAATACGGAGGTGCATCCATCTTCTGGAGAAAGATGAAAAGCTGAATCTCATCCCACTACACAATTTGCAATAGTGTATTGCAGATACTGTGTTGTCAGCTTTAAGTCCCTTAATCACAAGGCACCCAATAACAGACAATAACAAAAGAAAGATAATTGGATGATTGTTGGATCGTTCTTCCAGAAGAAAAAACTAATAAAGATAATGGCTTCTTTATATGAAGCCATAAAAAAAGTATTTTTTTGTTGTCTGTTCCAATCAGAAGATGCTAACACAATCAGCTAGTTCTGGTCAAATATTGTGACTCTTCTTAGAGCTTAGAAAATAGAGAGATTGCACTACTTCAATAGTGGTTACAAAACAGATTTAAAAGATATAAATGAAGAGATATCCTAACCATATCTGATCAAGATAAGATCCCAATCTAAACTACTAATATAAATCCTAATCTAGTTGAGATAATATAATGCACCCAAGTACACTTTATTGAATTGATATCCTAACAACTCTAATATGCATCTGTTGGGCAAGTAAAGGAATGTAGGTTATGAATGGAGTTTTCTGGGTTTGATGGGGTCAATCAAAACTTAGACAAATTCAGAAACAAAAGCTGGGAAGCTGTTTCCAGAGAAACCAAAACTTCCATGGTCATCTTGTGTTTGCAAAATTGGTTCTTGTAATGTGCTTGTCCCATGGAGAACTGCTAAAGAAAATATAGTAATCATCATGTAGTAAGACAGTTCCATTTCTTTTTCTTTTTTTTTTTAATCTCTTTCAAATGAAGGGTAGCTTTAAGGAAATTTTACTTGGCGATAAGAAGCTATACAGACCTAGTATTCACCCACATCCTATAGGGTGTGGGGGTAATAGGTCCAAAACCAACACCACTATTAATCAGTTCCAACTCATTAGGACCTCTGTTTGGATGAAATTTTCCTTTTGAGCTTTGGGCTGTGGAAAATTAAAAACGAACCAAAAGTGTTCTGACTTTTGAGTGTTTTGTAAGAATTTCTTTTAAAAACATAACAATTTAAAGTCAAAATATTTTTAAGCCCCCAAAACCTAAAATTGGGGCTTTAAAAAAAAAAGTACAAATTCTGAAATCCTAAAGCTCATCCAAATACAACCTAATATGATGAATTTCATACTAGTGAATGTTGAATGTTATATAAAACCCAATATATTATCCAAATTCTAGTTCGGGATAGATTTGGTACTGACGCAATCGTTATTGGGTATCATAAATTGGACCCAGATTCAACCATCTGATTTAGAATCACAGATCTGGGCTTATAATTCAAGGCGTAGGTCTTTATCGGGGCAGCCAGCCCACACCCCTGTACTAGGCCCACACATACGATGGAGGGTCCAAATCTGGGCTTCAAAATCTCAAGGCCTAGTAGACCAAGCCTGGTATGTATACATATGCAATATATTATATTATATTATACTAAAATATGTAACGTTAGATCTTAGGCTGCATTTAGCATTCCTTACTTTAAAGACTTGTCTCCTTTTTGCTCTTAAAAGTTAAAATGCCCCTTTGAATTCCAATGTCCCTATGATGGGCCAGCCCGGTTCATTGACTGGTGAACCTATGAAGATAGTCAGGACATTGCCATTATACCGCATTCAAACACAGCCCGGCCCATGATGACCCCCGCATGTGATCCTATTCAACTGGGCCTGTGCATTCAACCTGTACTCTTGAGTGGATTTTAGATTGGGCGATTTCTTATAACGGTTTTCTAAGGTCTCTCTCTCTCTCTCTCTCCAGTCTTACACAGCAGTGTCCAGACTCCAGATCACTTGAAGTTGTATGGAACTAGAGTTGGTGAGCCACTCACCCAGATTCAGAAAACTTGGATGTGGTCATACAAGATCATTTCATGCTCCTAAGTCCTATCTCTGGAAGATCTGGGACAGTTTCTCATGTTGGGTTGGGAATATAAATTGTTCTAAGCACTTGATCAACTTAAGGCTCAGTTTGGAAGGAGTACAAATGCAAATATGTAGAATGCAAAACCTTATATTTTGTATGCATTTATACTCTTTCCAAAATGAGCCTAAATGGCTGTTAAGATTTTGGGGGTGGTGGACAACATGGTTGGTTTTGTTTTTGAAAACAAAGACAGCTGCTACATCGGCAAAATTATATTGTTTTTGTTGATATGGCAGTTGTTTTTTACTGTTTGTTTTTCAAAAATAAAACCATTCCACGTAGGTTCCCCACATCTTAATGGAGGTATTTTTATTTCTACTCAGATACGTTGCTGTATCTTCTCTCTAGGACTCTGGGTGTTCTGTTCCTCGTTATCAGATCATCTCTCATCACACATCAATACTTTGGATACTTGTTATAATCATCCTGATGTCAACTAAAACGACCTTTTGAGGGGGCATTTGCCAACTGGAAATAAAAGGTCAGCAGAAAAAGAGTGATAATGGCATCCAGAGTGAATTTGATTTGCCAATTCCAAAAGGGGCAGAATATTCGCAATTTGGAGAAAGGATTTTTTGCTGATTTTGAATGATTCTGATCTTAGAAATCACTGAGATCCATAGTTGTTCATGTGGCGAACAGCCCCTAAAACTAAAAGACTTGCATTTTTATCTAGTTAATACCTTCACAAAGATTTAATGTAGTCTTTCAAAAAACAAAGATTTAATGTAGTTAAAATTTTCTTTTGATTTACAGGAAATATAAAACTATTGTAGAATGATTCCGTATCTTCTATTGTAGAAAGACGCCAACTAACCATCTGAAACTCCCTATCTCCTACCCACATGGTTTTATCACATTCCTACCCCCATGAATGAAACGAATTGTTCCCAATGCACGCTGTATTGTCTTGTAGGTAGGGATTTGGGAACAGTTGCTTGAAGCCCATCTGATCAATTCTTTATGCAGTACAGATATTGGGATCTTACGGTTGAGTTTGGTTTGTGAATAATTCTTAATTGCCAGCATCATTAGTCAGAGCCCATTAGTCATGACTCATGCTCAACTCAAATGGTTACTAAGAAAATTTTATATCCTTGGGATGTTTGTTCATCCAATCTACCTAATTGCTGGTCTTTGTGAAGATGAAGCCATGAAGAGATAAAAGAGATCAAGTGGCGCCTTTGTATGAACATGGGGTTCATTTGGTTCTCTTCCCCAGACTCCCAGTTTGGCTTATGTCGGTCCCCTATTCTAGCAAAAAAAAAAAAAAAAAAACTATCAGAACCCAGTCAACCATTTTTAATCGTTGATCTTGTACATTTTAGTTATGTCGGTCCCCTGTTTTGTTTATCTTTCCCCTCCCGGACTTTTATAAAAGAAAACAGAACTAGAATCTACTGATAATATTGGGGGGATAAGATCGGCAACATCCCTCTAAAAACTGGCTCTTGATTTACATGACATCAACCTTAACCAACATTGGCATTTAGTGACAGTTCCCTTGATACCTCAAATGAATTACAAACTACAATTTCCCTACTACTATACAGGCATTGGATAAGGTAAAAAGCAGTAAGACCCAATAAAAGGAAGATGAAAAACCAAAATACAAGCATTGTGCCTTATATATCATCCTCGCATGAGGTTCTTGTCTTGTCCCTCTCCCAGTAAGCAGACCTTAGTGCATCGTAGGAGAATTTACCTGACACTTCTGATACATCATTCGACATTGGACCACTATAAGATTGGTGGAGTTGCTGCTGCTCCGTCCAAATTCTTCCACTCCGGCTTCCCACATCATACCCAGGTGTAGACATGTAATTGGAGTCCATGACCATGTCACCCTCCAAGATGCGAAGGACCTTTTTGAAGGACACACAAGAAAAATATAAGCTTTGGCTAAATTGCAGTTAATAGCAATCTAAGAAATGGCATTAAGGCATAAGGTATGAGGATCTAGTATATCCATTGCAAATATCCCAAGGAAAAACCGCAAAATTGTTGGCTGCAACCTTTCTCCATGTGAAAATACATTCATTTTCGGAGGACGAGGTTTAATCTTCTCAACTTTAATAAACTAGCCAAGTTGGATGAGGTCTGATTAATTAATATGGAGCAGAATGGGCATAATTATTGATGACACTGTTCTATGAAATTTGCAGCAAATACCAACTCATTGAAGGATGACATGACAGCCAGTTGCTCTTTTTTTACCTGAGACATACGGGGCCTTGAATGGGGATCCCGTCGGATGCACAAGGATGCAGCATGCAGCATGCACAAGACCTCCTGTTCTGAATAGCGGTTTCCCAAGCGTGGGTCCACCAACTCATCAATTGCATATTCTTCCAGTAAAGGTCGTGCCTGCTCCAAATTTTTAACATGAGCAGCAATAAAAAATCATCATTTGCATCAAGGGACAAGATGAAATGGGAGTTTTCTCTTATGTGCATTTTACTTGAGTCCATCCTAATTCTTAGTCCATCAATGTGCATGTTAAACTAGATGTATCTGCATCGTACCCATTCAGTAAGGCACTGCTGGCCCTTAGGCCGGTTGATATCAACTGCTTTCCGTCCTGTGACAAGCTCTATCAATACTACTCCAAAGGAATATACATCAGCTTTTTCTGTAATTTGACCACTTTGAGCATATTCTGGAGCCAAATACCTAGACAGGCAAAATAGGTGACTCAGTTTCTCCATATATCAACAGCAAAATTTAGAACTTGATCCCTCTTAAGTTACCCGAATGTTCCAATTACTCTTGTTTCCACACCCATGTCTCCATCAGGCTGCCATCTAGCCAGGCCAAAATCTCCAACCTGAACAAACAAAAGATTGTGTCACATCAAATCCTACTGTTACAGGTGTACAAGAAAAAACACCTCATGAACCAGCAAACATAGAAAAGAAAAACAATGTGTTCTAACAAATGTAAATGTGGGAAAACATTGAGAATAAAACGTGCTTTGATATACCTCTATATGCTTTCATTCCCCTGCAAGTATTTATATTCTATGCTTCTGATATTTAGATCTTACTAACCAATCAAGTTGATCACCAAGAGAAATGGATCAAGTGCTGTTTGGATGATTTTTCATTTACAATTTACCATCCAAGAGCATCCTACAAACTCATGTACCTCCAATTGATTAAGAGGATGAAACCTTGATCTTAGTCAATGGAGTATTAATGTGACTGTAAATAATTTATTGATGGATTGGGTTTAAGGGCATTTGTGGACCTTTTTGTACATTTCTATACACAACACAAGTTTATGCATTAGTAACTTATTCTGATTACTTCTCAAAAAAGTGAAGTGAGATCCATCCAATGATGGGTCCAGATTCTCTGAGTAAAGGCTTGTGGAAAGTTATGAGCACGGATCAAAATATCAAAACACCTGATACCCAAAGTTGGGCATCGGTGTGTACGGATATGACTGAAACTCTCCATTTTTGTTACTGTTTTTTATTTTATAACAATTATAGGGATGCCTTATATCATCCCAAGGTTTTAAAAGTTTTAAAATATGTTTGTACTGGTGTATCCATGTGTATCTGGGTGCACTGATACACACATTATACACCCGATACTTTGACAAATAATCAGAAAAAGCTACTAATGCTTAGGCTTATCATATTGATATGTTGATCCTTGATTATGAAGGGGCAAATTAAGAAAGAGAGGGCGTCTTGCCCTCCTTTTGATCTGTGGGTAGTTTCAGGCTCTTTTTGTACACGAGTTCAAGGCGCCTTGCCCTCCTTTTGATCATTAATACAATACTTTTCACACTGCTTATCAAAAAAAGAAAGAAGGAAAGAAATAAAAAGAAAGAGAGGGATGGGAATTTACAATGAACTAGTCATTGAGTCCAGACCCTGCCAGCTTCTTGTCAAATAAGCTTCTTAAAGGAGGTGAGAAGGGGGAACCGATAAAAAAGAATGGAGAGAAGGGTTTAGAAAGACTTATTTTCCACTTGATATCTTTCTATTCCACACTAGAAAAGTATGTCCTATACAGTCCAACATCCAGGGTAGTCTTAGAAACTTACAATAGCAAGTACATTTTTCAAAAGACAATGTGTTAGTTTAGAATGGGTGATAAAAGAATTGCAAGGAACACTCATGCATCGAAATAAGTCAATGAAGAAGTTGTGTCATACCAGTGGCTCAAAATCATGGGTGATTAGGATATTATTTGGCCGCATATCACGATGGACAATACAACCTACTCTACATTCTTCATGAAGGTATCGCAATCCTCGTGCAGCTCCCACAGCAATTTTTTGTCGTGCAGACCATTCTAATGGATCTCGATTACGTCCTGCAAATTTGCAAAAACTCTTGTTGATGACTTTCTAGAATACAGTAAAAAGCACAGCTTTTTAAATGCAAAAATATCCTTAATACATAAACATACTTACCAGGTTCTATGGGAAAGAGATTTGTAATTTTATATGTTTCAATTTTAAAGTTAAAGGATAGCAGAGAGGTTTGATCATCAGAATGGCAGCACAGAATAGGACCAGCACTACATATACCACTACCTACATGGTTCAGATAGGGGCTGGATAATGATGTCAATGCCATAAATAACAACTTGAAGGAAGATGAAAGTAACAGAAGTCATTTTTGTTAATTCCCTGAATATTAAATATAGGAGACACTTTTTCTGGTAAGCAAATTAGGGGTCATTGTTTGCTGCGATGGTTAAACCTTGGGCTGTCAAAAATGAGAACATGGGTTTGAGTCTGAGAATACCCACTTTGTGCCAAAATGCCAAAGCTTAGGTTATGATAATGTTTTAAATATATCAAACTTCATATAATAATGAAAATATAAAGCACCTTGTCATCATCTGCTTTCTACCAAAGGAGTTAATTCTGCCAATTATGATATTTGTAGTTCCCCTAGATAATGGGCTCTGTTTGGAAGTAGAAGAAGAAGAAGCAGAATAGGTCCAATAGGAGTGTAAATGGATCAAATTCAAATCAAATCAAGCAATATTTGAATTCAAATTCAACTAAACATTCAAATAGTCAATGCGATTAGGTTATGTTGAATCTCAAATTCAAAGACCCATTGCAGATGTGCCTTAGTTTTAAAATATTTTAGAATGAAACACATGGGAATAATTACCATAAAGATGAGAATCCAAAGACCCATTGCAGATGTATTCATAGACCAGCAACCTTCTTCTGTCCTCAACACAGAACCCAATTAACATCACAACATTACGATGCTGTGCACAGCTAAGAACCTCTACTTCTGAGCAAAATTCAAGATCCCCCTGAGAACTAGCAAGTTTGTGTTGTTTGACTGCCACTGCCTGGCCATCTGGTAGAACCCCCCTGTGAACCGATCCAAACCCACCTTCAGCCAAGAAATTTGCTTGTGAAAATCCACCTGTAGCAAGTTCCAGCTCAGCATAGCTGAACCACCTCGGAGGTTTTCCAAATACTGGTGCTTTGTGCTGACATATTGAACACAATGGAGGTGGACCTGGAGGTGCACTTCTGGGTAATGAAATGGCCTCTCTAACATTTCCACTGAAGTCCAATTCATGCCTATAATTCAGCATTCCAATTCCAGCTTCTCGATCAAGTTTAGAGAATTTCTCCAATAAGGCTTTGGTTGTGGAAGACTGAGCTTTATCATTCAATCTTTGTGAGTTTTCCTCGCTATGTTTTGAGGACTGGCGCCCAGAAGTAAGAAGTACATCCATCCATGGATGGAAGACTAAACTTGTTGAAGGAGAGCTTGGGTTTTCATTGTCTGTGTCAGAATTAGAGTCTTCTGGATTTCGGTGCTCCTTTGTAATTAAGGATTCTTCTTTTTTCAAATCACCATTTATTCCAGATATGAAAAATGGAGAAGTTCCTGGGTCTGAGCTTGACACAGAAGATGTTCCGGCTTCAGTTGCAGTAAATGGTGTCCCTAGCTCTGGACTACTAGTTGGAGTCACAACTGGGCCTCGGATGGAACTCAAAGGATCACTGTTGTTTTTTGGATGTTTTTTGGATGCCTCTTCTAAACCAGGGGGTAGCATGGATGGCGTTTCAGTTTCTTCCTTAGGTGAGCCAACCAAATTCAATCGAAGAACTTTTGGCTGGGATCGTTTCATGACCACAATGTTGCATTGCAGCTCTTCCATGCAGCGTTTCTCCTCATGTTTCAGCTGTCTGCACATGGAAAGGTTGAATAAGAGGCAATAAAACCACATCATATCATATCATAAACCAATGTACCCAAATAAATAACACCGTTTTGCACTATGTTGTTATTTATTACTTGTCCAGTACAACCCAGTTTGCTTGAACTCTCTTTGCTTCAGCAGCCACTGCCCCACATGGCGATCCAGAAACGATCTTTATCTTTACATTGATCTGGCAGAGGAAAGAAGGATGGAATCAAATCAACAGTCAAGAGAGAACATGCAAAGCATATAATGTAGGAGAACAAAGTTGGGTACTCACGTTGTTTGGATCATAAACATCGTGGAGCTGAAGCATCATTTGAGAGCAGGAATCAGTAATATCAGACTTCTGCTCTGAACTTGTCCCTGAGTGAGATTTCCGGTGACCATTGGCACAATCTCCAGAAAATCTTGGAAAACCCCATAGTCTTCTACCTGAAAAACAGAATATAAGCATACTATTGCCCATCCGTTTCATTTTCTGGAATATTAATAAAGTTGGGCACATAGAAGAAAAAGAAAGATTAAAATTTTAATAGAAAATCAGATATGGGCTTAAAAAAAGGCCCTCCTGAACAACTGATCTTTTTGAGTTCCATGATCCATTATGAGAAAGTCAGGATCTTGGACTTGGCACTCAAAATTCGGCCAAACGTGGTTGAGTTACCTTCTTGGCCGAGCCCAAGATTTCAAAATTACCCAAGACGACATCGTCATGCCTACACAGATGTGGCGTAGTATCAAGTGTTTGACATTCCCATAATAAAGTCAATTTCAAAGTTGACCAAAAGAACTAAACTCCGAATCGCCAAGGCAGAAACAGAGCACAAACTCTGGAAATTTCTGTCATTACAGTTGTAAGTCCGTGGCTATTGATAAGAACAAAAGATGTTAATAAAACAACTCGTGGCAGATCAGCCAGTTCAAATACCCATTTTAGCAACGAGCCTTTACTTAAAAAAATTGCTCAGTAGATGAATCCGGAGGAGAGATTGCGGGATGAAAGAACGATTCGAGAAAGAAGAAGAAAAAAACAAGAGATAAGGAATGGTACCCGAGCTATGACCAGGGCCGACCACCAGTAGCGTTATACAGTCTCCAGGTTGAACAACATGGGTCAAGGCCCAAACGAGCGCACCCCTTGGGATTTCCTTGGATGCCTTGACGGCAACGACAACCTTCTCAGCAACATCCGATCCCTTGTCTTGCTTCCCATGTTTCTGTTGTATACTCATCCTAAGTTGCAATTTCAATCCTTGTGTTCAGCAGATGCACTCCATCAGACCAATCTACAATGTCTTTTCCAATAATACCAATCACGGGTGACTAGAGGCTTTGAACTTAAGCAGATAAAATGGCAAGAAAAGCAATGACGAACGGCGCCTCAAGATGCTTTTACAGAAACGAGCTCTAAATTGAAAGACCTCCACCCTAGTCTTCCCTTTGATAACCCCTTTTGTGAAACCCTAAAAAGGTCAGCAGATTGAACTCTTTAAAGTTTAAACTTTAAATCAATCTTTATTTTCTTCTCTTCCCTTTCCCTTATTGATCCTCAGAAAATCTTGCATGCATATTCCAGATATGGAAACAACGATCTTAAGTGGATCTTCCCTTGAGGACCTTATAAAACCAAAGATTTTGAACAGAAAAACAAGAGAGTTGCAGCTAAACCATCCCTGCTCAACTTCAATGGAGTAAATAGCTCAGAAGCTCTAAATGAAAAGACGTCAGAAGTAGAACAACTGTTTCTCATAAAAATGTACCGTGTACTGGACGTGGAAACGACACCAGCTAAAGCAGATCTCACTGTCTACCACAGTAGCTACGTCTCATTCGAACCTTCAATCACAGAGTCAACCCGTGAAACAAACAGAGCTTCAATAGCGTGGTAGAAGAAAAGAGCTGGTTTCCGATAGAAAAGAAAAATAAGGAAACGACGATCACAGTATTCATCTACAGGATTTCAACTTGGCATCATCATGTCTAATCAAGACGATAAAACCATCGAAACGACGCGGTAAATACTTTGCTCAACATGCTTACTTGTAAGCCGCGATTCTAATAGAAAAAACCGCTCTACACGCCTAACGTCTGAAGTGTCACGATTCACGACCAATTAACTATAAAACTAAACAACTCGTTTCAGTCCGAGAACCTTAAACAGATTCACTCGAGAACCTCCAAATTGAACATCACCATCTGGACAGAGCAAGAAGCTTGAATTGAGAATCTTATTTAGTTTACCATTCGAATCAGAACCACGAAAGACCTTCCAATTGGCAGAATGGAGAAATTTCCAACAGTGAAAGGACCCTGAAATCTCCGAATCTGAAACTCTAACAGCGCAGGAGCTCGATTCTCGCAATGAAAGCACCGCACCACGTCAGTCAAATCTATCCGCTACAACCATCGGAAAAATCAGATCAGTCGGAAGTAGACCACATTTCTCTGCAAGCATCTGAACTAGAAGCCTTGGATTTCAAGACCTTTGAAGACAAGCGAAATTGATCCAAAAAAGAAATCAAAAGCCAGCTCAGTCCAGACTTGTTATGATCGAGATTTCTTCCTCGCTCCTTTCACATCAAACAGCACAAATACGCCAACAGATACGGAGATAAATGGAGGGAAAAAACGCGAGCGAGCGAGAGAGAGAGAGAGTTCAACTACCTCACCTATCGGTAAACTACTGGTAAATAGTAATACAACGAAATAATGAAAACAAAAATCAAAGAAAAGATGAAAACAAGTAAAAATCTCTTCCCTCCTCCACACTCAAAAAGGACTCTGCAACTGCGAAACTCATCTCAGTCATCTGCGTGCCTCAGCCTGAAACTTGAAGGATTTACTGCAAACAGGAAACAGCCATCGCGAGTATTCAAAACAACCTCACGTGTGGTTGATTCTGGTAAGTAGATACAGTCAGGTTGGAATTATTAAAGTGTGAGTAGATTCCAATCCAGTGGGTCTGGTTTCATATTATGGTATCTAGATTCCAGATGAGATGGAGGTCAGCATCGTAAATAAGAAGTAAATCCGAGGGCTAATATTCCCGTGGGTTCTGGCTCCCTGTTCGATTTTTGAACTGCCAGCCATAAAAATCGTGACATTAACCACCTGCTCAGGTTAGCAGGGCCATTCAATTCAAAGTCCCCCCCCCCCCCCCCAAGCCGTGGACCGCAGTTACTGCTATCATCTCTCTCTCTCGTATTCCGCTATAGCCCCAGGCCCAGGGCGGGGCCCTCTCGCCGTTATCTATCTCCGTCGAGTTAGCTGACCGGCTGACAACCACGGAAAGCAGCAGCCAGTGCGTAAGACGTAAGCGTAAGGGCCAAAGCTATCATATATTCAGAGCCAGACGACAACGGACGTCTTCGGACTGTTCACTAACGGCGACGTCACCCTGAGACGGGCCTGAGCTGAGCAACTCCCCCCATGTGTAAAGTTGCGTAAACATAATCAATTCACCTGATCCGAGCTGCGTGGGTCTGCCTCGGCGACGGTGACTCAACGGCGAAGCTTTGACGGCTGAGGTTTCCACTTTCCGGTTTTTGGCGCCATCCGCGGATCGTGTCCCCACTCCCAAAGAGTTCGAAGCTCCGAAAGAATTGATTATGTGTCTCGAGGCGCAATAAGATAGCGTGAGACACATTGATTGTCTCTCTTTGAATTTACGTTAACGAGAAATCAAGACTATCAAGTCATCATCGATGACCTACTATCACGTATTAATTAATTAATTAATTAGTATGCAATATATGCACGCGGAAAAGGCTGTTTTGTCTGTTTCTTTGAATAAGTAATAGATTAATAATCCAACGACCCGGAATTTTATGGGTTAATTAATCAACATTAATGGTATGGACTATTGAATGAGGGTGGGCCCGATCGTTGAAGGGAGTGGCTGGGATTGCATTGCATGTGCAAACTCACTGGATGATGTTGATTGCATTTGCACGTGTAGGTAGTAGTATGATGTGGGATGGATTTGATGAGTATGATGTGGAATTGGGAGTTTAGTGTTAATTTGGTTGTAGGAGTAATGATGGACCGGTCCTAAAGCATCTATGCATGTGGGTAACAGTAGGAACCGGCCAAAAGCATGATTATGTTGCAGAACCGGCCGAGAATTGTCCTTGTTCTTTACCCAAATTTCTCAGCGTAGGAAACTTTTTTTGTTCGAAGAGTAGCCATCAAAACAACTTGTTTGATAAAGGGTGGATGGAGATAAATCCAGAAGGATAATGATGACGATGATGATGTAACAAATCACATCAGAACGTCAAGCAAAGAAAGGGGAGGAAAATTAACCCCAATTGATCCTACCTGCAGCACTGCATGGTATTAGCTAGCTTTAATGAATTCTGATACCGTCCGACTGTCCGAGCCCTGCTCTAACTAGATCCTGCGTCGTGTGGCGCACGCGCAGCAGCTCAGTCTCAGAACTCAGAGGCAACCTGATGTCATTCAGCAATAAAAAGACAATTTCCTAGGCCCTCCTCAAATTCCGTTGACATAAGTTGATCTTCAATTTAATGAAAAGAAAATCTCTCCCGGTCAATTTTTAATATGGAGAGATATTCTTTATGTATGGCTGCACGATGTGTTTTCAATATGTTTGCACACTACTGCTTTGTTTTTACCGTATGGCTCAGTTTGGGAAAAGTACACAGAGTGTAAAACCTAACATTTTGTATTATTTTGGATATATTTGTATTTATATATTTTTTAAATTAACTATAAAACTTAATTTGAAGAAAATACAAATTAAATGTAAATATATATATAATATAAATACATATAAAATAATACAAAATATAAAGTTTTGCATTCTATATTTATACTCCTTTCAAATGGAGCCTAAGACACATTGTTATATAGTACTGTGTTAAAACAACAAAATCAAAGTTTTCACATATTGTTATGGCCCTACCAATATAAAGTAATGTATTGGTGGGGTCATAGCAATATATCTAAGGCTATGATTCTCGGTTTTAGGCTTTTAGCCCTGTCCTAAGATATGTGTGAGAGCAAAAGTGAACTCTTGGCCAAGGGGTCCACTGCATGGCAAGAGCTTGCAGAAAAACTGATGAGGAGCATCTCCTGGCAAAAGTGAGCAGTCCATCACGAGGGTGGAGGACACATGGATGGAAGGAATTGGGATCTCTTCCATCAAACGTACCTCACAGCATGTTTCAGTCACACACATTGAGACTATCTTTTATATTTGTATATTATTATTCATAGAAGATGTTTTTCATACATGGCGGGGTGTAGCTGTGAAGTCCATATAGGGAATATTCTGTTAGAGGCAGATCGGAGCAAATTAAGGACTGAGATGGAAGAGGGGCATTTATAACCCCGTCTCCTTTTTTTCCACAAACATCACGTCAGTGGAGAGTTTTGGTTAATTCTACCTACAAAGTCACTTATTTGGAGAATAAGAAAAATCACGAGATAAAAGATCAAATCCAATATACCAAGTTAATGGGTCGAAGAATTACACTTTTTAGATGTTTTAGTATTAATAGAGAAGCTTATTCTTATATTTACTATTTTAATTGGTAAATAAAAATATAAAATCTTCGTGAAAAGACACATATAATGTATTATTTTCACATTATAAAATCAAATTTAACTTTTATAACCTACATTACAATTGAGGCATTATAATTGTACATTAGCAATACAGGGTCTAAATTCTTGGTCTAATCTATTATTATCCATAAAAAAAAAAAAAAAAACTCTTAGTCTAATCTATATAGAGTGAAAGATGCTAGAAAATATTTTCCCTGACTGGCTATAGAATTTGGATCTGGTCTCAATACAGGTCTCAACACACGTTCCCAACAGCCATTACAGCCGTACATTCGCAACATCTCCTTTGTTCTTGATGGAGAGATATTTTTTATAGCTTCTATGGTTGTTGGAACCAAAACCCTAGTTTTGGGACCAGATCTGGACTCTGGCCATAGGACTACTATAGGTAGTATTTGTCTATTTGGTATTTGGTATGTATATAAACCAAAATATTCTATTGCTTTAAAGTTTGTTTGAATCATACCAACCCACATTTAAATGTGTTTGAGCCGAAATTATAAGTATAAAAAATAAAGGAGGGCGGGCAAGCTAATATCCTTCTAAACCACTAGAGGATATATGGTTTTGGAAATTCAAAACTGGGTGGGGCCTTTCAAGCAATTAGGAATTAGACCTTTATACATGAATGCCTATACTTGTCGAATAAATGCAGTGGTCAGAACAATATATACCCTTAAATTAACATAATCTGTCAGGAATTTCTCAGGCTTTTTCATTTTAATGATCAACCTAAAAGCTTAAGTTGTTAGATAAGGTCTTTGAATAGGTTAATATTCTGTAACACGTCTTTTCACACAAAAAATCTTTTGGGTTTGAAATGTGAGCAAATACAAACTCACACATACCTTGTGCTTAATAATTTAATAGGGTAATGAGAATTGGACTTTAGACCACTTTGTTAAAGTAGCTCTGATACCATCTCAAAGAACCATCCAACGTAAAAGTTTAAGCCGTTAGATGAAGTTTTTAAATAGGTTGATATTCTCTGACATAGCCTAAAAGAGGGAATGGTCATTCTCTCCTCTCCCTCAAGAATGAAATCTCATTCTATCTGATTTTAATTCCCATTTGGATTCCTGTCTAAATCAAGCAGACTATAAGAATATACTGTTGTGATTCTTATTTCAAAAGATTTTGATTCCAATTCGATTCCCATTCTAATTCCTCTAGCTCTAAATCAAACAGTTTTAACTTTTAACTCTTACAAACTCGATAACTGACCTATAGGGAAAGAGCAAATCCTGGACACCGTCACAATCCATGTAGCATAATTTTGATTTTTGACAGCCATCCTTTCATAAATAGGATATTTTGAATCATTGAAAGAGTCCGCTTTAAACTCTAAGGTAGAGAGAATGTAACTAGTGAAAGTAAATAAAGCAAGGGCATTGCAAGTTTTGGAGTTCACATTCACAGACCGTCCCTGTAGTTTGTACACACAAATTAGAGGATGAGGACCCACCATTTCATAGAATCATCACAACCAAAACCCAACCGCCTAGTTTGATCTTTATCACTTTTGGGGCTGTAAATCAAAGTCCAGTTCATGTGTTAAAGAAAGTCCCAGAACCAACTCGCCATCATCTTCTTCTGATTGATAAATGCTTGTTTTGTGGGTCTCCATCAACCCCAATGAAACCCATTCTACAAATAGCACAGATCGTTCTCTCCAGGACATGTGTCTGCACAATTTTCTCATGTTGCCCTTTTTGATAGAACTCAAATCAAAGTGAAGGCTGCCTGAGTGAGGAAAGTTTAGCTGAACGCTTTTGCTGTTAAGCGGGCTGTGAAATCATTGATAAAATTAATAATACTGGTGTAAAACCTCAACATTAATTCCACAGCTAAAGCATTAATCCTAATTCGATACAGAGGGCTGTAATTAGGGTGGTGAATTTGATGGAGTCTGGATCTCCTATACATTGATCCCTGTACATTTTCCTGTAAATCAAATAAAAGGATGCCATGTCGGGAGTGTAACATGGACGAACTTTGCATATGCGAGTGGAATTAACGGTTCCAAACGTCCTCCCATTCCATTTTTTTTTACTGAAAAAAAAAAATGGAACTTTGCATATGCGAGTGGAATTAACGGGACTGTAATTCCACTTTTTTCTCTTCCTCTTTTGCTGAAAGCCTTTTTTCTCAACGAATGGGCATCAGACAAATCAATGGAAAACAGCATGCCTGAACATGGCATACCATTGATCTAGAATGAAATGTTTGAGATATATGAAATATACACCAATAAACTTCTTTCATACAAAGCATACTTGAGCATTGCGTACCACCGACGGAAGCGAACCAATGGAAAAACTGCATACTTGAGCATTGCGTACCACCGACGGAAGCGTGAAGCAAAAAATGCTGCTCTTAATATTTGTTCAAATGATGAGGCCCGTTATGGCTACCATAGATAGAACCTTGTATGTCAATGTATCTTCAAAATCAATGTGTGTGCCTGCAATCCAACCTCCCTTGTCTTCTATTGAATACATAGGCTGACGTTGTTGAAATTTAGTAGCAACTCTTTGATTGAATGGACTTATAGAGAGAAACTAAATATACAATTCCGAATGTGTACATGATAAAGCTTAGGCTTCTTGTCCTTCTGCAACGAGTCATTGTTCATGTAAGACAAGTCTTCTTTGAGGAGTTCAAGGGCCCTGCTCCGCTCCTCAAGTTAATGTTATCAAGATTCCCATCATTTTTTTTTTCCAGATTTAACTTTTGATATTATAAACAATTTTCAAACCTTGATAGCAAAGTGTTCAACAATAATTGGTTTATACTCGCTGTAACTCTCAATTTTTTGAGTTGATTCAGTTATATTACAAAACCTAAATCACTCCCCTTCATAACTTCCACATCCTGAACAGGAATAAAGGGAGTAGAATAAACTCAGTCTAAAGTCAAAGCCTTACAGTAATATTTTTGGTGTGAAAGCCTTTAAACCTTTATCTCCTGTTTTTATTTAATTTAAAATTTAATGTAAATTTTAATATATTAAAAATAGGATGAAAGGACGTTTTGAAACATCCATTATTGTTACTTCTACATGCAAGTTTTGCCCATATTGAGATGTTGATATGACACTCTCTCATTTGATATACAGGAAGATCTACAAGATCAATGTACAGGAGATCCGGATTGAACTAAGGTTTGGCTGAACGGAATGGCTTTTCAGCATCCATGTATTTAAATATTGAAATGAAATGTCATCATTAATTTCACAACCTGCTGAATAGCCATCGCGTTGAGCTAATCTGAATTCTAATTTGATAGCTGCCTAAAGTCTAAGCATGGATTAGCTGAACTTAATATCCCGATGGGATAGCCTTGGACTAAAGCCTAAAATCATGACCTTTGGATGTATTTTGGGAATCCACTTTCGTCTTGATCCAATTCAAGGTAGGATCAAAGGGCTATGATTAACAGTTTTATCCCAAGGCTACGCCAATGGGCATAGCAGATATTTCTGGCTGTCAGCCATGAAGAGGGAGGGTAGGTGTGGGGCATAATCATTGATTACACAGCAGCCCCAGCCATAAGTTCAACTAATCCCGGCTCATGAGGAGAGACATAGTTTAAGAATTAGGAATTATGATGCTTTACAGCTTAAGTGGGTATGAGAAAACAGAAAAGAAGTCGAATTCAAGAAACTGGTAGTGATGGAGATGTAAAATATTGAATTGTTGGCAACAAAGTCATTCATTGTTGGCCGGAATCCAATGCCATGTTCTCTGATCGGGGGACACTACTTATTTTATGAAGTGTGTCAACTGTGAAGAGATTTCGCTACTAACTTAACTTTGAAATTGGGATGCATTCCTGTGATGACTTCAATATAATCAATGGCACAGTGTGGACTACATGGAGCATTGTTGCTGAATGGTGCACCCCACAAAGTCATGACTCATGAATCACCCACCATGCAAAATGCCAACAAGGACTTTGTATGTTGGTACTAGCTGGGCCTTCTGGGCGAGGGCGACTGGGTCTTAGTCTTCCCAAGGCTTAAAAAGAATCTCATAAAAGTGCGTGGTTTTTGTATTTTTATAGTTTGGGATGCAATCTAAATTCTAAAGTTTCAGTGCCCTGAATAGCGCCAATAAGACAATTTTGATATGATATGCTTGACAAAAGTTAGGATACAATGGAAAAGTTAAAACACTTGTGAATATCAGCATCAGCAGTAGTAGGGATGGCAATGGCCGGATTGGGTTATACCCTCATGCATGAACTCCCTGCTTTTTAGGTTGGCAGGTTGGGTATAGAACCCGCATTTCATTTTCTACTATTTCTTGGTTTATAAGGAAAATAACATGAATTAATATCATAATTTCTGATTAAAATATGTAGAAAACATATGATTTATCAATTATCTTTCATATAAAATTTAAAATATTATTAAATTTAACATCTAATACATAAGTTTATATGCCTTCAAATAATATGCGGGTCAGGAGGGTCGGGTTTAGCCTAATAACTCTACCTGTACCTGTACGGTTGTAAAATCCCAAAACTCATACCTGCTGCCCAAAAAAAACCCTGCCCTGTTGTGGCTAGTATAGGGCTGGGTAGGATTGAAACCAATGTTTTCTAGTCACCATTGACCCGGACGGTCATCGGCCAAAAACCAATTCTGTTTTACCCCAAACTCAGTCATCGGCAAAAAAACGTTGAATTGATCAATGACCCATTGATCTGAGCAGTCAAACCTTCGATCCATTCAATAGTTTTTGCCCATTTTTTTATTTTAATTATTTTTTTTAATTTTTTAATTTTTTAATTTTTTATTAAAATGGGTCATTCATTCAAACTGGACAATCGAACCGTCAACTCAAAAACTGGTGGCTAAAACGATTCCTAGTCAAGGTGATTTTTAAAACATTAATTGAAATTCTCATCCCTATTATATAGTCTAGGTATCAATTGACACTCCTCTCATTGAATATACATGTATTCAAAGCGCTAAGGATCGATGATTCAATATACAGTTCTCCCATGGTATGGTCCGTGGGCCTCATGTGCACCCTGTAAATTCGTATTATCAATTTATCAGTCCAGAAAAGAAAAGGGAAATCATGTAAATTTTACTAATAGAAGGTCAATTTTACACATTTTTGCAAGTATTGACATATAACTTTTATATCATATTCTAATATTTAAAATTTGAGATAATGTTTATTTTTAAATACATATTTACCATATCGGTCTGTATTCTAGACCATGTCGGACATATCAGTTCAATATGAAAGAAAATTGTAAAATGGGCCTAATGTTTTAAGAATCCAGTGGATCTACCGTGCCCCTCACTCCTCAGCCCAAAAGAGGGATTTTGAACGTTAGGTGAAACTGAAGGGAAAAAGAGAAACATGACTACGGTCCACGGACATCCAGGGTTGCACTTTAGGAGTGTCGTTTGGCTTATTTGGATGTAAAAGGTGGATGGATTAAAAAGAAAAAGTTGACAGTTTCATCCCTATATACAAAAGGATAAAAAAAACGAAAAAAAGCAAAAAAGAAGTTCACGAGGACCCAAACAACGGGCGCACATGGTGAAGGATTATTATTTAATGGATGACAATTATTGACCAGGCCCACCTCTTCAAGCCTGGTTCTCCAAGGTTAGGTTTTGATTTGTTGAAGCCTGATTTAACAAATAGTGTCAGTTAGTCAGCGCCCAGATGGTTTGGACTTGGACAGACATGCTTCAGCGTGGAACCCATCTGATCCATGACCATGAGATCCAACTTCACTGGTTTTCTAATTCCCTCTATTCCAGCCCACTTACTTACCAGGGTTGACCCTGAATCAGGGTAATGCCGTAATGGGAATTTCATTCCATCTCAGTAAGTGCATTTATTTGGGTAGTAATTTTTTAAAAAATGAACGAATTTAAATGCTATATCTGATTTACGGGGGAAGATTAAACTTATGTTGACTCCCCATTCAGTATTCAAGTTGGGCTCAAGACAGAAAACTTTAGCTGGATTAGGGTCCACCTTGATCCAAAGTTGAACCCAACAATGAATAAGATCATGGAAGACTCTACTGAGACGTATCCTCTTTATAGTGGCAAGATGGCATTTAAGTTGGATTCGTTATAAAGGAACCCAATTATTCATGATAAAGACAAGCCCAGGTGCTTTGTCTTTGCAATTAAATAAGGCCAAACAATTTTTCCCCCCTAAAAGCTAAAATAAGGCCAAATAATAGAAACGCGAATCTGTGTTATGAGGTATGAGAGTAAATGGAGATGTTTTCTTAAGGTACGTTTGGTTTGCAGTTAAAATCTAAATTGGAATCACCTATTTATCTATTCCCCTTGCTTATTTGGTTCAGAGTAAAATTAAAATCTGATTTCATAAAATATGCACGACTCCCAAGCAGGGTTGACATTAAATAAAGAGAAATATGGTTTAGGGGTTTTTTAGTCACTTGTTGTTGTAAGAGATTCTCATTCTAACTTTCTAAGGAAAGGCTAGAATGCCATTCTGCCCTACCAAATGACTTGAATCAGAATGGGTCATTTCAATTATAAATCCACACCTCTATTTGTACAAACCAAACGGGCCCTTTTTTAAAAGTAGGGGTGGTTTTGAGCCGAGCAGAATCGAATAGCTATTTGAACTCGGCTCGTCAAGGTAGTACAAGGTCTGAGCTAGAACCTTGAGCTCGAGTCAAAAGCTTGTAAGTTTGAGCTTGGCTTGGCTCAAACTCGACTTGAAAAAATATTTTATAAAAATAAAAAAAATATATATATATATATATATATATATAATATTTTTTATTTGATATTTAAAAAGTTAAGAATTATAATAATTAGTTATTTATTATATATAAAAATATATAATATTTTTATTATATATTTTAATTTCTATTATTTATGCATGTATGAAGTTATTTGGACCAGCTCGCAAGCCTCATGAGCCAAACTTTATTAAGCTTGTGCTTGGTTTGAAGCTCAGTTGAAACCGAACCGAACCAAGCTTTTCACGAGCTGAGCTCAATTAGCTCATGAAAAACTTGGCTCATGGCCACCCTACTTAAAAGGAATCACCCAAACACCAACTAACTTGTATCTTGAAATTGTTTGGTGAGGTCCCACCTAACAGTAATAAGTATCAAAAGGGTTTAAGAAAAAGGGGTGGAAGAGAGTAGAGGGTGTTTTTTTTAGAAAAAAAAAAAAAACATCAGTGATGACTACACGTTTTCTATTTGTTAAAAATTAGCCCAACGAGAGCCCATATGTTTAATGTTTCTGACAAAGCGAACCCAATAAGGAACAGTCCAAATTGGCAACAAAAGGACTTGAATCCAGAATAGTGGAAGGGGGAGTTCACTTTTGATGCAACAACCAACAATCAGGGACGTTGATATATAGGTGTGGCCCCACCATAACGTCATTTCATCTCAAAAGCAAGGAACTCTATTGACATGTTCATTAGGCTTAGTATATACTGTGTAAATGCAAGATTTAGAAATACAATATACAATGAGGCTGTATTTGTATTTATAATATCATAACTATAATATATATGATACAAAAGAAATTTATAAGCTATACTGCTATAGCCCTTATAACAAGTGAAAGCTTGGTCTGGGCCTGAACGGATTCTACCATATTTAGACCTCAACACAAGGGCCCATAAAGAATGTCGTTCCTATGATAAGAATTGTCACTTGTCAGGCCAATTTACAAAAGCATGATTAACCAACTTAGCTCTCTTAAAACCCTTCATAGGTTTGAGTTCGTCTTTTTCAAACCAGGTGGGGGTTTCATCTTCCAATAGAAATAGAAACCGATGTCGGTGACTGACCTGAGTCGTTGAAACTCGGCCAATTCAAAATTCAGACCAAACCTTTGTTGGTGATGGTCAAGCTCAAACCTGACCGACGTGCAATCAAACTGTGCAATACCCCCACACCCTGAATTATTATGAAATAATGGTGGTTCAGTTGTTAATTGGGCCCCTGGCTTGTTCTAGCAGAGACTTGGGATCTAATCTCGCTGCCACCAGGGTTAAGGGAGTTATGGATATGAAGGATGGGCTTTGGCCCATAGCCCCATAAACCCAATAAACACGAAAAAAAAGAAAAAAAAAAACTGAAATACTGTTTGTGTCATTTCTGACATTACAAATCTGTGTCCAAAAATTTTTGAAGGCACGTTCATGACTTTATATACATGTGCTTTTGTGAGAGTGGCAGCCATCTATATAAACAGAAGCATCCTCCGTCCACTACAACATTGTCCCCACCATTCAAAAATGAAAAAAAAAAAATGAAATTGAGGAGAGAAGAGTAGAGTTGGAGAAAAGGACAAATGTTGAATTAGCCTTTGGAAGGTGGGGACAAATCTCCCTCTCTCACTCTTGTCATGAGCTAGAGGAAAATTTTCCCTGATTCTTAGGAGGAATATTTGGAAGAGACTTTGAAGTTTGGACCTTTTTTTTGTATAGATTTTCATTACTACAATGGCATTACAAGGGCATTTCCAAATGGAGCTAGGGATCAACAGGAATGGACCAAGGAAATTCTCTAATATTAACTAGGGACAATAGCTCTCTATCCAGTATCCACTGCCCTTCCTGAAGAAACCCTTGGGAATTAGGATATCCAAACAAGAATATCATATCCTAGCTAGCTGTTTTTGGCAAGAGATCATCAATCATGGCTGAATTTCATCTTCATCTTCTGACTTGATTTGCCACCTCCTTAACCCATTTAGGCTCATGAGGGGGATGTGGGCTTGAGTCCATAACCTGGAACCCATCATGGATTCTTGCATCCATCCAAATGTCCACTTTGTCCCAACTGTCCACCCCAAGATCCATGTAGCCCACAGGTACCAATAATTTAGCTATGGTTATAGCACTAAAAATATAGTAGAATGGCGAAACATGATTCATGTAGCCCAGCGCATATAGTGGGGGATAAGGCTTATTACATGATGATGACTTTGGGTCATAGGTATTCTTATTGAATATAAACTGTCAAAGCTAACTAGGCCAAGTAGGGCACTATTGAAAGCATGTGTCTTTAAAACCCAAATCCCACCAGAACTGGTGTTGTAATTTTTTGCCAGCTCTTCATTTTGTTTGAGGTTCTGTCCAGAAAAAAGACTCAACACCGAGATCAGCTTCGGTCAGGGAAAGCCCGTGTTCATACCGTCTCAACAGTCTCTTGCAATCTTATATTGAGAATATTTTTTCATAAAATAAAATACATAAGTATGGAGATATTTCCAATGTAAAGTTATAAAGGTTACTCGAATGAATGTTACTCTGACGGAAGCCGAACTCCTCAATAAACCCCATTTTTTATGGTAGGCCCAAATAGATTGATGGAGAACTCACATGGTAAAATTATTGATCCTTTTTTTTAAAGCAATGGTGCACATTGGAAACAAAGCTTTTGACTGTTTTCGATCATGAGGTTGGAACCAAAGCTTTTAGGATTATACTAGTATGTCGGAGCACTGTTCATCTCTCTCTCATTTCATAGGAGCTGCAATTACAAAATGAGACTGGGAGTCATAGTTCATTCTCATTCTCATATCATATAAGATGAAATTACTCCCACATGCTAGCATTTTCCTTTCATTTTTGAAAACAAATACAAATATGACATCATGCTACATCAGGAAAGATAATAGGCGTTGGGCGAAAAACCCCCCGTAAGGAGAAAAAAAAATGGCTATCTACATTCAACAGCTTGGGCTGTCAATATGATCCCCTCCTTTATTAGTTCACACAAAACTCTTTTTAACAGTATCGGACCTATCGGTGTTGGATCCAGGGAGGAGCCCTATTGACACTCCAGGCTGTCCAAATGTGGACAGCCAAAATATTTTCCATAATGGGTTGAGCCTCATATGATAATCTTCCCAAAATTGTGAAAGTATTCTTGCATTGGGTTTTATTAGAGTTTAAAACACCTCAAAGTTGTAAGAAAAAAAAAACTGTATTTTCACTATCATTATTAGAAAGGGTTTCGAATATGACATCATAAAGATATGATATATGAAAAATCTTTAACCAACTGGTATCATAAACGTGATAATTAATCATATATTATTTATCAAAATTCATGGATGAGTTTTAAACTTTTGATTAAAAAAACCCATCTAACACCATGTATTTCCCGCATCATAAATTTTTCCTATTGAAAAACTGTCTAATTTATGGTGGATGTTATAACCACCTCATCATAACTTACAAAGCTTTTTTCAGAAGGAAAGAGGCATGGCACATAATTAGTTACTACATTCCTCCGCATGTCGGGTCTGTCGGGTTGGACCCAACCCATTGAGCCCTACTTTCCATGTAATGGCCATTGGGCCTTAGTGCACCCTACTCTGTAATGTGCAATGTGTAGTACATAGTTTCGTCCGAGCATTTTTCAAACTCAAATATAATATACTTCAGTTTTGCTTTCATTATACAAAATTAATTAACATTTTCACAGTCATAAAAATTTCAAAAAAAAAAAAAAGAAAGGGAAAGGGAAAGGGATAAAAACAGACATGGGCAGTGAAAGGATAGGTGGGGGTGAAGGCTGCCCCTTTTATAAACGTTTTTCCCTTGTTGAATCATCATAATCATTGTTTGAGTCCCTACCAAAATAAATTATCATCATTAGGGATGAACAAATGGGTCAATTCTACTCAAAAAGGGCCTAGGTAGAGGTGGTCTTATCACTTGCCATCGGTATTCTGTACTTTAGGTTGAGTATTAATTTAATATCCGAACTTTAAAATGCGATAATCTAGTACCCAAATTTTCATTTTGCAATAATCTAATACCTAGTGTAAATATACCGTTAAATATTATGGGAAAAGATACAAATGCCCTTTAATTTTCATCTAATTTTCTTTATCAAATGAATCCCAAAACTTTTCAAAATGAACAATCAACGTACAATATCAAAATCGACGGCCGGCTATAAGACTGCCTTTGCAAAGCTTGGCAGTTTTTCCTGCGGCGAGGAATGGATCAGGTGATCAAATGCTTGCTGGGCTTAAAGAACCCCATCGATGTTAACTACTTGAAAGAACAAGTCAAGAGATCCATCATGATACAACACCAAGATTTTACAGTTTGTTGGTGAGGGACAACCAGGGGAGGGAGCTCTTGGTCTGAGTGCTGCAGACCCTTGTTGTTCAACAAGTTGGTGAAATACGCATTATCGAACGTTGTATCAGTTGTGATGTCAAGATTATGGAAGAAGTCAGCACCTTCCTTATCACAGGTGGATTTTAGGAATCCATAAAATGTGGAGTCTATATTGGCGTCGCTGTCAATACGACTTCTTAAGGTGGAGCACTTGCCCAGACCAATTAAATCAGCTGTGATGAAGGATGATTTGACCCGATCTATGAAACGGTGACACGTGGATACTGACCTGATGTAAGCGACAGCTCAGCATTGCGGCCCAGTACAGCTAAGTAACGGGCCCATAAAGCAGCTCGTCATAAAGCAGCTCAGCATTCTGAGGCAATTTCAGCTCGCAAGCTAAGAAAATCAGCTCGCCCGAGCTCCCAAGCAGACAAGTCATCCCAATGACTAATTCTACTAAGGGTACTCCTGAAGTATTCCGAGCTCGCTGCAAAGTAGCTCGCGAGTGGACCGTACGAGCATTCCACAGGAAGCTTCTATCTGATAGGCCGTACCAATCAGACTGCGCCATATCCCTTACTGGCAGCGCAGTCCCTGTCCTTTCAACAGTCTGCGCCCACGTCTCTCAGTAGGCGGAGGCGTGCCTGTCACTTTGGGGACGTGTCACTCGCCCGGGTAAGGATTACGTCACAACGATCACCTGCGCAGCCCTGGCAGGTAACGGCTGTGGCAGGGGGTCCAGTGGCGGTTATGCCCAATCTCACAAAGAGCGCCCCTATAAAAGCCCTCAGGGTATAGGAGAAAGTTCTTCTTGAGACCTCCAATCTCTCGAGTATAGGAAAAAAGCACGACCTCCACTCTTAGCCTTCGTTTTTCCCTTTACTTCCCATACACAGTACTAACTTAAGCATTGGAATATTCCCACCGGATAAATCCCCGGGAATCTTTCCTTTCATCTCAGGTCTAGGATGCCTGGATCGCGCTACATCATTTGGCACCGTTTGTGGGAAACGCTTCAAAAGGCCTTTCTCTCTAAACTCTTTCAGTTCCTTCTTCTTCCTTGAAACAATCCAACATTCATGGCTTCCTCTAGCAATGTCGAACGAAGCACGAAAATGGATAACTCCAGGGAATAACCCCAGCTTCCTACTGTCTGTATCGGGCAGTTCACCGTCACCCTCTCAGCAGACGGAATCCCCAGCTTGAACGTGCCTCTCATAATGGCACCTGTCATCGCCTCACTCCCTACTACAGTCGGAACGACGTTCTCCGAACCTTCGGTCGTGCCCCCAGTGGCCAGCCCGAACCAGTTGGAGGACCTGATGCAGTGCATGAGAGCCATGCAGGCCCAAATGCAACAGTTCCAACAACTTTAGCTCTATCAACAGCACGTGCTACACTGGCCTCACAGCAAGCCAAGTCCTGCCGCCAGAGTGAACACTCTGGCCGAGGAGAGGCCCCCCAAAATCTCCCAAAAAACCAAGCCTCCCCCCACGGCAGGTGGGAGAGACCGGCTACCCCGATCTCGCCGCGGGTGGACAAGTCGGGAGGACCCCGGTTCGGCAGGTCAACGTCGCCTCGACAGTCAAAGTTTGGAACCCCGATTCTTGAGAACCGGTTCAAGATCCTGGCAACAGACTCCAAGCAAGCCCCTTTTGTCTGTAGCCATCACCAGTAGACCAGGCTACCCCCGACGCAAATCGTTCTGGATAGCGCGGAGGTGAGCAGCACGAACGCCGAGCCTGTCAGGAAGCAGAGGCACCGATGCCGAGCTCGTTGATCTGTCACCCGCGATTTGCCCGAGCTCATGGGAAAAGAAGAGGTAGGCTCGGCCGAAGCCAAAGCTCCTCTCCTCTCAGTTCCGTCCCCCTTGTCTTCCGAACTCCTGGCGGTCCCGATGCCCAAGGATTTCAAGCTCCCCCCTCTTGACAAGTATGACGGGTCATTCAACCCTAGTGATCATGTAGATGCCTTTCAGTCATAGATGCACTTGGCGCGAGCCAGTGAGTCGTGCATGTGCGTGGCCTTCTCCACTACGTTCAGGGGAGTAGCCCGCACATGGTACCAGAACTTGGCACCCGGGTCGATAAGAAGTTGGGCGTAGTTCGCACAAGCCTTCACGTCCCACTTTGTCACTAGCAAGCGGTGCTCGTGAACAGAAGAAAGCATATTCAATGTTGCACAATGGGAGGGAGAGTCCATAAGGAGCTATATCAAGCGGTTCAATGACGCTTGTATGCAGATATCGTGCCTGGATCCCGCCGTACGCCTTGCAACAACCAAGAAGGGCATGAAGCACAAAGAGTTCAAGTGGCACATGGTCGTCAACCAACCCGCGACCATAACCGAGTTTCTGAAAGTTCATAGCCACCAAAGAGGAAATCAACCAGAAGGGTGAGGGAGCACTCGAAAAAAGAAAGAGAGAAGGAGAACCTTCCAGTCAAGAGGACACCCGAAGAAAAAAGGAAACAACTCGAGGTGCAAAGCCGGGTCAGCTGTTCCGAGCTCTTGCTCCGGACCGAGCTGATTACACTCCACTGAATGTGAAGCGGGCCAAAATTCTGATGGCGATCAAGGATGCCCCGTACGTGAAGTGGCCACCCTGTCTGAGGGGGAATCCCAATGATAGAAATAAGAATCTGTTTGCAGCTTTCACAAAGACCACGATCACAGTACCGAGAGTTGTAAAAATCTCCGCGATGAGATAGAGGAGCTCATCCGTCGCAGATATTTGAGAAACTTTGTACAAAATAATAATAGTAATAATAACAACAACAACAACAACAACAACAACAACAACAACAACAATAATAATAATAATAGAGCATGTTGGCAAGGGGAGCACGGTAAAGACGCTCTCGAGTCCAGCAGCAGGATGACCGAACAACCGTAGAGGTAGCCTCTAGAGGAGAGGCCAATTCGAGGGACCATCCACATGATAGTGGGAGGTTCAATCGTTGCGGGTTGCACTTCAGCGGCAGCTCGGACATCGGTTCGTGAGGTCACCCAGAAGGAGCAGAACCCCTCAAAGCGGCCAAGAACAGAAGAGTCAATTTTCTTCATGGAAGACGATGCGCGAGGGGTCCATTACCCCCATGACGACGCGCTCGTGATAAAGCTGAGAATCAACGACTTCGATGTCAGGCGCATACTCGTCGACTCAGGCAGCTCGGCAGACATACTTTTCAAAGCTGCGTTTGACTAGCTCCAGTTGCAGAGAAGCAACCTGAAGTCCGTAGACACTCCTTTGGTAGGCTTCAGCGGAGAAGAAGTCTGGCCCCTTGGGAAAATAACAGTACCTGTAAAGGTCGGCACGTGGCCTTGTGTGGTCAGATTCGAGCACAACTTCCTGGTGGCAGCGACCCCCTCGCCCTACAATGCCATAATAGGTCGACCGATCACCCATGTCCTACAGGCGATGGTCTCCACTTACCATTTGGCTATGAAGTTCCCAATAGACTTCGTGGTGGGAGTAGTGCGGGGCGACCAGCTTGAGTCCCGTAAGTGCTACGTTGCCGCCCTAAAGGGGAAAACCAAGGTAGCCGATGACCTTGAATTGGAGCGACCCACGGAGCAAGGCGAAGAGAGAGCCGCGTCCATGGAAGAAACGGTCGCGGTCCCGACCTCAACAGCAGACCTAGCTCAGATGCTCCAGATAGGCACTTCCGTCCAGGAGCCCTTACGATCCGATCTAGTAAGTTTTTTACTTCAAAATTTAGATATTTTTGCATGGTCCATGGCAGAAATGCCCGGTATAGACCTCAGACTTATAACTCACAAGCTGAACATTGATCCTGTAGTTAGGCCCGTTAGACAAAAGAAACGCAACCTAGCTCCGGAACGGTGGAAAGCGGTCGACGAGGAAGTCGAGAAGCTCCTCGCAGCGGACTTCATAAGAGAAGTCCAATACCCAAGCTGGGTAGCCAACCCCGTCTTGGTAAAGAAGGCCAACGGCAAGTGGTGCATGTGCGTCGACTACACCGACCTGAACCGGGCTTGCCCAAAAGACTGCTTCCCGCTCCCTCGAATTGACCGTCTAGTGGATGCAACCTCAGGGCAAGAGTTGATAAGTTTCTTGGATGCCTATTCGGGCTATAACTAGATCAAGATGGACCTGGCAGATGAAGAAAAGACTGCCTTCATCACGGAGTTCGGCCTATACTGTTACAAGGTTATGCCCTTCGGGTTGAAAAACGCAGGGGCAACCTTTTAGAGGCTTGTAAATAAATTATTTGTGCCGTCAATCGGCAGAAAAGTAGAATGCTATGTGGAAGACATGGTCGTCAAAACTCAATTCTCACATGAATTAATACAAGACTTGCGTTCTATTTTTGAAATTTTGCATAAGTTTAATATGAGATTGAATCCAAACAAGTGTGTGTTCAGTGTAACCTCGGGTAAGTTCCTAGGATACATCGTTAACCGGCGTGACATTGAAGCCAACCCGGATAAGGTTAAGGCCATATTGGACATGAAACCACCTCGAAAACTGAAGGAAGTTCAGAGGTTGAATGGCCGCATAGCCGCCCTAAGCCATTTCATGTCTAAATCGGCAGACCGCTGTCTGCCATTCTTTAAGGCAATAAAGGGTGAAGGGTTTGAAATGACCCAAGATTGCCATCTCGCATTTGACGAGCTCAAAGAATACCTTACTAGCGTGCCGACCTTAACCCGGCCCGATGAGGGCGATGTTTTAGAACTCTACCTCTCGGCGAGCGACGAGGTGGTCTGTTCGGTACTAATAAAGGAAGTAGATCGAGTCCAATGACCCATCTATTATGTTAGTAAAGTATTGCAGGGAGAAGAAACGAGATACCCAAAGATGGAAAAGCCAGCATACGCATTGATAATTGCAGCTCGGAAGCTCTGCTCGTACTTCCAAGCTCATACTATTATCGTCCCTACCGACAAACCTCTAAGGCAAGTATTGCTTAAGCCCGAGATCTCCGATCAGTTGACGAAGTGGGCCATTGAGCTCAGCGAGTATGACCTCCAGTACAAGCCACGAACTGCAATTAAGGCCCAACCCTTAGCAGATTTCATAGCCGAATGCACATTCAGCTCCGAAGTTCCCAGTCCGGTTAAGCGCGAGGCTCCCACCTCGGGTGAGCCCAAAGCTCCCGGATCAGTCGAGTTTGAACCCCGTGAAGTAGTAGCCAGTGTGGCACCTCTCCTAGCTCGGCCAACCGTGAGTTGGGATGAGGAGCCCTGGATCCTTCATGTAGATGACTCCTCGTACCAACAAGGTAGCGATGCCGGAATAGTTCTGCACGACCCAAGCGGCATGAAATTGGAGTACGCACCATGCTTCGAGTTCGAGGCATCTAACAATGAAGCAAAATACGAGGAGTTGATAGCCAAACTAGCCTTAGCCAGAGAAGTAAAATCCAAGCACATCGTTATCTGCAGTGACTCCCAGCTCGTGGTCAACCGGGTCACGGGCGAATATGAAGCTCGCGAGCCGACCATGGTCGCCTACTTAGCCAAAGTTAGAGAGGCCCTGCTCAACTTCCAGTCACACTTCATCAGACAGATCCCTAGGTTGGAGAACGCCGAGGCCGATGCCCTATCCAAGTTAGCCAGCACTAGCGACATCACCATGAGAACCGTGTACATAGAGGACCTATCTCGGCCTAGCATTCTCGGGGGGGCAAACGAGGTCGCTCCCATCGTTCGGGCAGAGCCAAGCTGGATTGACCCACTCATGAGCTTCTTGTTACACGAGACCCTCCCTGCAGATCGCAATGCAGCCAGAAGGGTGCAACGCTAGGCAGCTTGATAGACGAGCGACTATATAGGAGATCCTACACGCTCCCCTACCTGCGTTGCTTGCGACCTACCGAAGCCGAGCTCGTACTCCGCGACACTCATGAGGGTCTGTGCGGTGGACACATGGGGGGCAAGGCCCTTGCCCAAAAAATGCTTCGACAAGGGTATTATTGGCCAACAATGAAGGCAGATGCCATTGAACTCGTTAGAAAATGTAACAAATATCAGAGACATGCCAATATTTACCACCAACCCGCTGCCGACCTCAAGTAACTCACCAGCCCATGGCCCTTTGCACAGTGGGGCATCGATCTACTCGGGCCATTCCCACCAGCAACGAGTTGAAGAAAGTTCTTAGTAGTGGCGGTGGACTATTTTACCAAGTGGGTAGAAATTGAGCCCCTCGTGACGATCACAACCCGAAATGTCCAAAACTTCTTTTGGAAGAACATCGTATGCCGCTTCGGACTACCTCAGGTATTGATTTCTGACAATGGCAAACAGTTCAAGGACATCAAATTTTAAGATTGGTGCCAAGACATGGGGATCCAACAGAACTTTACTTCAGTCGCACACCCTCAAACAAACGGTCAGGCAGAAGTCACGAACAGAGCCATCCTCCGCGGACTAAAGGCACGGTTGGACCGAGCTAAATGATTGTAGGCAGATGAACTACTCAGTGTCCTATGGGCCTACCGAACCACGGAGAAGACCGCCACGGGAGAAACACCCTTCAATCTCACCTACGACATCGAAGCAGTGATTCCCGTAGAGATCGAAGTACCTATGTTGCGCCTAGAAACATACAGCGATCAAACAAACGAAGATGAGCTACGTACCAACCTCGACCTACTCGACGAAGTAATGGACCTCGCGTACATTAGGACCGCAGCATACCAGTAGAGAGTAGCTCGGTACTATAACACTAGGGTCAAGAGGCAAAACCTCCGTGTTGGCGACCTGGCCCTTCGTAAAGTTATGGTGCTTGAGCCCGATGCTGGCAAGCTCGGGTCCAACTGGGAAGGTCTTTACCGAGTGAAACGAGTGCTCAGGGAAGGAACATATGAGATCGAGACCCTCGAAGAGCATAGAATATTGTCAACTTGAGGCAATATTATCTGTAAAAATCAAGCGGACTACGGGTCCCTTCCAAAGCCTAAGGGCCAGAAGACCGAGCTAACATGACCTCGGCACAAGAAGACCCCAGCTACCACTTCGGTCTGGGAGAAATCCAGGAGCGGACTACGGGTCCCTCCCAAAGCCTAAGGGCCAAAATACCAGGCTAATATCACCTCGGCACAATAGGACTCAGTCGCCTCTATGGCATGGGAAAACTCCGTGAATGGGCCACGAGCCACTCCTTCAGCCCAAGGGCCAAAACACCAAGCTAATAAAGACCTTGACGTGAAGAAAGACACTTCAGTGGCGAAGGCAAGGTATGAAATATCAAAAGTGTAAGTAGCTCGGGTTTAAACCCTACGAAGCATAGCTCGTCCTGATACGTTGGTCGAATTGAGGAATAGCCAACCAATGCTTAGCTCGGGCATACGTTGTAATCACTCCGCGGTATACCACAGGGGCCTTAAACTTGACAAATCGAGATAACGCCTACCAAAGAGCCCTACTTGAAGTATGTAACTTTAACAGTTCAAATGATGAGATTGCTTTAGTAAAAATAAAGGGAGTTCATCATACTCAGAAGAAGGAAGAAACTTTCATTGTCAAAAAAAAAAACAATAAAAAAAATAACAACTGCAATAACCGAGCTAAATGACTTGGGAAAGGTTTGATCATCATAGGGCACAACCGCCCAACCGAAAACATGTGAAAGACCGGGTTTACGGCACCCGGAAGCCACAGAAGCCTAAAGAAACGCCACCTCAAGGATCCGCCTCCTCATTCTTCGGAGAATCAGGCTCCTCTTCATCTGCTTGGTCTACTGTCTCAGGAGACAGAACCTTCATAGTAATGCCGTCGAGGTTGAGTGCGGAGAACTTCTTCCAAACCAGCCACCGGTAGAGCTTAAACCCTGAGCGGTACAAACCCGAACCATACTCCGCCTGGAGGTCATGAAATTCGTGGGAGTCTTTAAAATCCCAGACCGCTTTCTCTCGCTCAACCTCCACCATCTGATCAAAGTTTTAGGTCCGATTCAGAAGAGTGGACTCCAAGTCCCACACCTGCTGCCTGAGAAGCTCCCTCTCCCCCGCCATCCTCGACAATTCCTCCCTATAGCGTGTGCTCTCTTCAGTAAGCTGAACGATTTGAGCCTCCTGGTCGTGGACAAGCAGCTCCTGAGACTCGCTCCCCTTGCGGGTGTGATGGAGCTTTCCCCGGACTCGATTGAGCTTGACCTGGAGTTTCTGGTTGGTAGCACGCTGGTCGAGGGCGTCGATGCGATGGATGAGCGTCTGGAGAGCCATGGCATGGATGGTAGAATTTACCTATCGATGAAAAAGAAAGATCAGAAGACAACAAAAAAGGGCAAAACAAGAAAGGAAGAGGAAAAATGTCACTTACCACCATGCAGTGAGCAGAGGCGAACGCGGAGAGATCCCCGGGCTCCATGTTTCCCCACTGAGTGATTTCATCATTATTGATTGCCTTTCGACTCCTCCAGTGAGCTACTAGATAATCATTTACCCCTTCCCAGTTTCCCACTAGGAATCGGGGGTAAGGACGGGGCTGAAGGGGGTTAAAGGGTACCTCCCCGGGTTGAGGGAACTCGCTTCCCCCAGGGTTAGTCCCACTAGTCCCCTCAGGAGGGGGCATCGGAACCTCAGGCGAAGGAGAGGGCAGGACAGACTCGGAATACCTGAACTCAGTGCTTCCCGAAGGTGGGGTTCGGTCGGGGCGCGTCCTCTTCACCTGGCCTCTCTGGCTGCCCGAGAGAAGGCGGCGTGAATCGGCACCAAACATGATGGCTGCCACAAGACCACAAGGTATTAGTCCAACAATAAACAAAATGCATGTATACGCAATAGTCACAAGGCACTATGCGACCTAAAAGACCGACCTACCCGAGCTCAAGCCTGCCTGCACGAGCTTCTCCTCGGCTAAGTAGTCCGAGCAATGGAAGCCTACTGATGCCCAGGATAGAATTGCTTTCCGAGTCTCAGGGTCCAGCTCGGCCCCGGGGTCCTAGATAGCGCCCCTCCAAGCAGTGGGAAAAGGGCCACCCCTCGGGGTTACGGACCACAAAGTAGTTCCGCTTCCAGGCGGGAATCTTATTTGGCAACTCGTATAAGAGCTTATAGCCGTGACAGGGGGAGAGGTAATAAAAGCGCCTCTCTGGAGGAACCCTAGGAGCAGCATTCTTTATACAAAGGATAGAGGCAAAAATATCAAGGTCCAAAGGAAGGCGGTACTCGTGACACAGGGATATAGTCCCAACCATGTTCTGAACAGCGTTGGGATGAAGCTGGTCAATAATGACATTGAAATGATTCAACACCTCCACTATCAAGGGGTGCAGGGGGAGATGCAAGCCAGCCTTGAGCTGTTCTTGAAAGATCACTATATCATTTGGACTATGCTCCCAGGGGAAGTTGCCAGTAGGGAAGGCTGTAAACCAGGTCCCCAGGGAGGCGAAAGTAGCATATCAGAGACCTGAGCCTCTCTGTTGTCATTAAGGAAGGGCCAAAGGCATCAGGCTCCCTCCCCCTAGAAGTAGACGCCATGTCGCCAGAGGCTTCCCGAGCCTCTGGGATATGCTCCCAGGCTCCTCCCGAGCTCGAGGGAGCATCATCATCCTGGCTATCGCCCCTGTGATAGGTATGGCGTGGTACCCAGACATGGCTAACGGCGATTGGGACTCACCAGAGTAGATGGAATGGAGCAGACTGAGGAACTCGAGTAGGCTAGGCGAATACGTGACCTCATAATCCAAAAGATGGCATGAAAGAAGATAGGGCCCGAGGGGCCCCCCTATTTATAGCCCCCATCCTTTCAAACTGACAGCCCAGGTCAAAGCAGATCCAACGGTCCGCAGACATCCTGACCGCACGCCTTCTGAAAACCGAAGGCGATTGGCGGCACATCTTCCACAATTAAGGTAGTCGCAGCCGCATGACGTTCGGAATTAAAGGCCACCTTAGCACGTTTTTCGGAATCCAAAAAGTCAGGGAAGTCAGAAGATCTATTGATTCCCGCAAATGCATTTAATGGGAGTAGTCAATCAAGTTTGAATTTTGGTCAAATCAGTCCATCGCGCTTCATAAACTCCCCGTGCTAAGGCGATACTCTTAGCCCGAGGAGTGGGGGGCAATTGATGAATGATTATTTGACCCGATCTATGAAACAGCGACACATGGACACTGACCCGCCGTAAGCGACAACTCAGCATTGTGGCCCAGTACAGCTAAGTAACGGGCCCATAAAGCAGCTCGCCACATCATA
The DNA here is from genome assembly GCF_056320005.1 of Nelumbo lutea. Lineage (NCBI taxonomy): Eukaryota > Viridiplantae > Streptophyta > Magnoliopsida > Proteales > Nelumbonaceae > Nelumbo > Nelumbo lutea. The sequence goes on from NC_142689.1 coordinate 5,190,729, forward strand.
TCGCACAAAAGGAGCTCGCCACGACGCAAGCTCCGGGTTCCCCGAGCTACCCCCAAAGGGATATTCCGAGGCAACTTCAGCTCGCAAGCTAAGAAAACCAGTTCGCCCGAGTTCCCAAGCAGACAAGTCATCCCGAGGACTAATTCTACTAAGGGTACTCCTGAAGTATTCCGAGCTCGTGAGTGGGCCACACGAGCATTCCATAAGAAGCTTCTATCTGACAGGCCGTACCAATCAGACTGCGCCATAACCCTTACTGATGGCACAGTCCCTGTCCTTTCGACAGTCTGCGCCCACGTCTCTCAGTAGGCGGAGGTGTGCCTATCACTCTGGGGATGTGTCACTCGCCCGGGTAAGGAGTACGTCACAACGACCACCTGTGTAGCCCTGGCAGGTAACGGCTGCGGCAGGAGGCCCAGTGGCGGTTATGCCCGATCTCACAAAGAGCGCTCCTATAAAAGCCCTCAGGGCAGAGGAGAAAGTTCTTCTTGAGACCTCCAATCTCTCGAGTATAGAAAAAAAGCGCGACCTCCACTCTTAGCCTTCGTTTTTCCTTTTACTTATCATACACAGTATTAACTTAAGCATCGGAGTATTCCCACCGGGTAAATCCCCGGGAATCTTTCCTTTCATCTTCTCAGGTGTCTTTCGTTGCTAACAAGGAGCCAGTCAACAGTCAGCTAGGAGTGCTTGGATCGCGCTACATCAAACTCCTTCAAAAACAAAAAAGAAGACAACATTTAATCATATCATCAAACATGTAGTTAGAAACAACGCCATTAATTCTGGTTCTGGTGCTCTAGCTACCTGATAGAGCAACGAATTCAGTCTCAGTGAACCCCTTGTCTCTAAAGTTTTTTATGAGGGTACTGAGATCCGAGTCTAAAAACGGGAGGCCACCATTGTCAACCAGAGCAAAATTTGCACTTGTGGAATCTCTTCTCCCTAACTGCACTGTCCATGAAGTGCCACCAACTGGGATAATTACATTGCAAAGAAAACAAAGTGTCAGAATCTATACTAAAGAAAACCGCCAAACATTGCTATAAATTAAAAGATATTCGAAGAATTTCTATGGTGAAATGAAGTTTTAATTGCAGCTTTTGCTTACAGCAACGACGGCGTCGCGAGCAGCTACTGCTAGAATGTCTGCACAAGAAACAACTCCCGGGCACTCGGTAGTTTCCAGTTTAGTTTTAATGGCGTCGATCACTTCAAATCCTCTCACAGAGTTATTGTTGGGAACAACGGTCTTCTCCCTTGGAAGCCAGTAGTGGAATTGTCATCCAAAAGAAGAGATGCATCACAGCCCTGTTCAATACATAGAGTATTGTTTGTCAATTGTCATCATCAGTGCTATATAATATATATTCTTCAAAGATGACAAGATCATTATTAAACACATGAAAAAAAAAAACAGGTCTAAATATATAAATTGAAATGAAAGCTACATGCAAACTCTAGCCATGGCCAACTTCGCCTCATTTGTCAGCAAGCATTACAGAATTAGGCAAGCTAGCTTGGTGAATAGGAGTGACTACTTGCCGTAACAAAGCAGTCATGAAAATGGAGACGGGGTAATGAGGCCCCCATCCGACGACGATAGCTGCCAGAGGCCATGCCCAGTGTAAGGACGAGCACATCCTTCGTGTCTCGAAAAATGGTGTAATTGAATAGCTTGGCTTGGACTCTGTTTCATTTTTTTGAGAAAGAAGATGAACATTAACGGTAATTTTGGTCTGGTTTCGTTTTTAAGGGTAATTTTGATATTTTTAAAAGTCTTAAATTACACATGAGGTCACGTGGTATACATAATTGACGGCACATTAACGATAGGTACTAGATTGTCGCATTCTGAAAGTTTGGGTACTAGATCGTCACATTTTAAAGTTCATGTACTAAATTGGCACTCGACCTAAAGTACAGGGAACCTATAGGAATTTTCCCTTCATTTTATTATTGCATATATAAACAATTGTATACATCAAAATTCATATAAAATAAAATTTAAAGATATTTTCTAATTTTTTTTTTAATTTATGTTAAAAAATTCATTATTTTTTCAAAATTTTTAAAAAACATGGCTTGGCTCGGTCCACGATACAACAAGGGCTTGGGTTGTGGGCTGTGCCGGGCCAAGCCCCCAAAGTATCCCAAGGGAGGGAAGCACGGCCCGGTTCAGCCCGTGAACCAGCATGACACAACCCGCACACTAGTCATACCGTGCCGGCCCAATACAACTCGATTTACACCTCTAGGCCTAGGGTATATTAGAGAATTGGCCTTTGTTGACCTTGGTGGAACTAGACTTGCCTTAAAATAAAGGGAAAAGTATGGACAGGTGCATTGCGGAAACCTGAATCCCAGGCCAGCCCATACCTATAATAACAATCAAATTCAACTTTTAAAATTATAATACAGATTCCCACGCCAACTCAGCATCATGTTTTTCCCTATGCTTTTCCTGTGATGTGGCAATCTAGCTTGGGTTCCATGTCATAATAACATTTATTTAATTTCAGAAGTTGAATTTGAATTTGATTGTTATTATAAACAGTAAAGTTTATAAAATTAAATTATAATAATAAATTTTGAACTTTTATTATTATTATTATTGAAAACAAAGTTTAAACAATTTATGGTTGTGATTTTTAATCGATCATGTATATTGATAGTGACATTATCAATGATACAATATATAATAACATTATTATCAATGTGAGGGGTGTCAATTGGGCTGGACCTGGTCCAATCCGATCCAGTCCAATGTGAGTCCATTATAAATGGACCAGGTCCAATCCAATCCAGTGAATGTTTTGAACCAATTTGGACCAGTTCAATTTAATGTCTGGACTGTTCGATCTGTTCAAATTCATTTTGATTTAGATTGGTTTCAACCCAAACCCGGTCCATCAACACATATATTCTTATCTTATATCAATGGACTAGATATTGGCTTAATCCAACCCAATCCCATATAAATTTGTTACGACGGACCAGGTCCAATCCAATCTAATTAATATTTTGGACCAGATTGGTCCAATCCAATATGTCTTGTTGATCCATCCAATCCGTCCAAATTGATTTTGGACTGGACGGGGTCCAATCCAAACAAAAAAAGAGTAAAATGGGCTTATAAAAATTTTAAATGTCATCTTCTCAAATTACTTCATTAGTGAATTGCAAGTTGGAGGAGATTCAGATTACAGAAAATGAAAAAAAAAGGCTGCTTGATGGAGCCTCTGGCTTCTTAAATGGAACTACATCTATCACTTGAAATCACCAACATCCCAGAACTAACAAGGTTTAACTTCAGTATGTGTAGGGGTAGCCTATTCCATAAAGGAAATATAGGAGACTTCAGACCTGTTATTTGGTTTCTACCTTTTCTAATAGTATTTTCTTCTAATATTTCCCCTCTTATTTTTAAAAATTTTGGAAGCTATTGGCCATTTCTGCCGTTTCCATCCCCTGTTTCCACTTTTGTTTTCAATCTTACGTTTCATTAATGCTGAAATTTCCAAAATCCAATTCCCGTTCTGCTCAAAGCCTAGAATACATTCCACAGAGCTAATTTAGCTAATTTGATAGGATCAGAATAATCGGATCAGCCTGTTATTGTTGATGGAGATTGGAGGGAATAGGCCTACTACCAACCCAGAGTACTGGACCCAGTGATGTCTTGGATCCTTCGAATGGGTTGTGTGTGTGAATCAACTGGACGATTTATAGCCGGCCAACATTTTCATCACCGCAATACTAATGGCACTAGTTTCTTGGCCACTGAGTGGCAATAACACTTTGCGTCACCCATCGGGCCTAATTACTTCTCATTGATTAGTGTAGGACAAGGCATCTGGACTGAAATAGTTCAACAACGATTAAATCTGTAACATATCATCACGTTTCTGAAAGTAATAATCCTACAACTCATACTCTAGTAACAAGTGGGAAAACAGAACTATTATAAGTTTGACTTCAGAAGTCTTGTTCATACTAATGCCATTAGCTGCTTTGGGTGAAGGAAAACCAATAACAGATGGATTAAGTTCAAAATTTCAATGGTTCTGCTGATACTAATGTATGCTAGTTCAGACTTCAGATCAAAAGAAACCAGTATTCAATCAAGGATGGTTCCATTGGAGAGATTTCAAGGTGCAAATTTGTTTCTCTTTTGATATTGAAGTTCATTATTATTTATTCTCTCCTTCTGAATTGTTATACGTATCTAATGTACCGTATTCCATAATCAGGCAACAATAAAGGAGGGATGAGATCGAGAATTGGACGAGAATTGGGAGAGAACTCTCTGATGCTTAAGATCGTCGACCAAGCAGAAGAGGCTAAACCGGCGAGGAAAGCAAAAGAAATGAGGTGGAGGGTGGAGGAGGGCTATATTATGCATACCTTTTCTTGGGAATGTTTCACTTAATGATAAAGGAGGCATTATGCTCGCCAAGGAATTCTAATTCTACTAGGAGATAGCTGTCAGGTTTGGTCCAACTGTTTTGTGGTTGTCATTAGCAAGGTCTAAGTGTGTTGAAGGTGTCCAGGTAAAATTGGTTGGACGGGTCAATTGTCTAGGTTGGTCAAGGTCATTGGCAAGTTCCATGAGCGTTCCATACAGGAACGCATGGCTACTCGGGATTGGACCACGTGGATGAGCCTCATCAATAAGGATACCATGTAGTCAACTTTCCTTGTTTTCCTTATTTCTTAAGAATAGGAGGTGACATTTGATATAACTAATCTTCAATATTTGAAAACCAAAAAAGTTATTTTTATAAAATAGAAAATATGCTTTTCTGTTTTTTAGAGCTTTTGTAATTTTAAAAGAAAGGAAGACATTTTAGTTAAAGTGCATACTAAAAGTTATTTTGTATTCCATACATAGGTCACCTCTTACGAAATCAAACTTATATATATATATATACATACAGATTTGAAATTCTAAAATTCATTTTGTATTCCACATCCAAATCCGGTTTGAAATCTATCGGATTTAGACTCAAATTTGAATTCGGAATCTAATATACTCAGATTGGATTTGGATTTAATCCGACTCCACTTTAAAATTTCTAAAATACTAGGAAAATAAAAAATGTATTTTTTTTTAATTTTTATATATAATAAGTTAATATAAATATAACATACTAAATTTATTATATATATATATATAAATTCATATATAATATAATATATAGAATACACTTTTATAATTTTAAATATATTATTATATAAAATTTATATATTAAAATTAATAAATATTATAATATAATCGGATTCAGATTCTAAGTGGATCAAATCCGAATTTGATCTGATTATTAATCAGATGTAGACTATAACACCCAAATCCAATCCAATTACATAATTACATCATTTGAATCCAAGATAATTAGATTGGATGTTAGATCGGGCTTTGGATTTTAGGTATCATTGATAGACATATGTGGGATATGGTTAAGTTTAATGTCAAGAGATAGGGGGTTGTATGTTGGATGCAATGGGCCTAGTGTCAAGAGAGAGATAGGGGGTTGAGTGGGACATGGCAAGGCCCAATGTTAAGAGAGAGAGATAGAGAGGGTTGTATGGGACCCAATCTCATAAATGGGGTGGAAGAGAGGAGCCAGATTTCCTACTAACTTTTCTTACTCACTCTCTACCCGCTATGAATTGCAGCCACACATCTCTCAATTCATAATAGAGGTGCGTGGCTCCAATTCATCGCGGGTAGAGGGTAGGAAAAGTGAGTAGGAAATCCCGAGTGGAAAGAGAGAGAGAGGGGGTAGAGAGCGTGGGGAGAGAGGAACTTCCACAGCTAGCTTGGCGATAACGGAAGTGGATGGAACCAAAGAAGAAGAAGAGTGGCAGAATAGGGAAGGAAAGAAGGGGAATGAGGGAGGGAGGGAGGGAGAGAGAGAGGGAAGAGTGTCAAGGAGTTGAAAAATATAATTGCCACCCTGAGTCACAAACTAGACTCGACCCATCGAAGAAGATGGGAGCAGAAACGAGGAAGAAGGCCCAAAGGAAGTTCAAGATTAGAAGCTATACCCTACAAATCGTTGCCCTAGAAGAGATTCTCTTTTTCTTGAGCCATTTGGAAGATGCTGAAGACGAAGCCATCAACCTCCTCATCGATGAAATCAACAAATCTCATAAGTCACACTTACCCTCTTCCTCAAAACCTTTAATCTCTTCATTTTCTCTTCCTTTAAATGGTTTTCACTTGATTTCTTGAGTCTTGACCTTCGATATTTTATTGTTGTGAAAAATTATAGTAGTTCAATCATCCATTCTAGACAAGGAGCCCATGCAACGGGTTGTAAAAACCTTTTATTGCAAGTCGAACCCACATTAGAGGAGAACCCCAGTTCTAGTAGTCTGTCAGTACTTCGCATAATAGATGCTTTCGTTGTCTCCAAGTTTTCCTATGATCCCATCAAAAAGGTTTTCTATATGAGTAAGTCCCTTAATTCAATGTATTTTAGCAGTAGAGTTGGCCAAAAATATGAATGTAGTGCTCAAGGAAACAAAAATAAGATAAGAATAAAAACATGTTTTAGAATATTGTTACCAAAAGCTCATATGGGTTTTGGTTTTTAGTTATAAGGGCAACATTGGCATTATAAAAAATTTAGAGCAAGATATTAATGGGGACGATCAACATGAAAGTTCAGGGTACATTTAAGGAGTTTGACTTTGATCAATGAAAGCCCGTGCTCACACTGTTCGAACAACCTCTTCCAACTTTACATTGGGAATTTCTTCCCATGAAACAAAGCACATAATTATGGAGATTTTCCTAATGCAAGGCTATAAATGTTGTTCAAATGGGCTTTAATTGCACTGACCGAAGCCAAACTCACATTTAAGTAATGAACTCATAAAATTACCGGAGAAGTACGGATATGCCCATTGAAGAAATCTGATTTCCATTGCACATCTATAGCATTTCAAAAAGTCAATTACCCCCACCCTATGCACCAATGCGCGCCCATGAGTAAATTGGCATCAATTCTAAGCTGACACCTACCCCAACTGTACTTTGTGCCTATGAATTCTGACCCTGGGCTGAACCATCATTCTCCCTAAAATTATTTATTTGAATTCTACTTTATCTTCTCATAAATGACATCATATGGTCTCTTTATTTTTCATTATTTCATGTTTCATATACTTACCAACAATCACCTCTAAAGTTATCATTGCCTCATTGGTCTACTTTTTTTTTATTGTTGACCATAAAACATTGTATACAGACATTGCAACCACATATCCGAAATATCTCTTGTACTATTTAACATGATTCATGGGGATGATGTTCCCAATTTGTAGCTGTGGTGTTATGTGCACATGAATGTGATTATTGGAATGTTAACTTTATTTATTATGTTTGTATTCTGTTGAGTTAGGGTATGTTTGGACAAATTAAAGCAATTTTTTCTTTTGTTTTTTATGCTATAACTTAAGTAGGGACATAAGGGTCATTTCACTTATAAATATGGTCACCCTATATATATTAATGTAAGCTGCCACCGACAGCACTATAGCAAACTCCAAATCTCTCTCTTATCTTCTCTCCTCTCTTCCTCTTCTCTTCTACCTCTCTTCTCCTCTGTTCGGCTGTTAATATGGTATTAGAGTGGTTTTGCTAGGCCTATGAGAGGATCGAACAAGCTTTAACCTGCTGTCTTCTTCAACTGAGATAAAAAAAGTGCAGACCAACGATTGGTACAGATTTTTTTTAGTGTTTTTTCCCTTTTCCTTGGTTGTGTACCAAGAAGAAACTATATGACTCCAGATTGTTGAATGTTTTCTAAGAAGCTGTAAGGTTCAAACCTCTTTTTTTTATGGATCGTGTGATCCCATGTTTGAGAATTTAGATCTGTAGGTCGTGGATGACCTAATCTTTTAACCCTTCTGGTGTAACCATACTGGTTTATGACCCCTCCTAGCAGTCGATGTGTTTGGGGTGTTTGGAAGTTGGTGGAGTGTGATTGCTAGGTCAAATAAGCTCTGAGATCACCCTAAAATCTTGCCTTTTATGGACAATTTAGGCCGGTTTGTGGTTAGGTTGTGTCTAGATTACAGTGTGTGCATGTGGGCTTCACCCTTGGTGTTTCTAGGACAGTTTGTTTGGTGATAGGAGGGATCATAAGGTGTGTGTATGGTCTGAAAGGTGTTTGAATCATGTGCTTTGAGAATTTCGCAACTTCAGGAATTTTAGGAGGTTAAAATGGAATGAGTGGGGGGATGGATATGAGTTTCCCTACGGCTATAATCCCCTTTGATGTACTAAACTATCTTGAATAGTCTAGGGGAATTAAACTTTACATTACTGTTAGAGGAAAAATTGGGTATATTAATGGTAAAATCAAGGAACCAAAGATTGGTAGTACTGAACATGATAGATGGGACCAAGAAAATAGCATGGTGATGTCATGACTCTTGGTTTCCATGCTGCCACAAGTAAGGAAGACATTTATGTGGGCTGAAACAGCTTGTGAAATATGGGATCAAGCAAAATCTACCTATTCAGAATAGAGACGCTATGCAAAGATATATCAATTACAAGCATAATCCTCCACTTGCAAGCAAGGGGAGAGGAGTCTCTCGGTGTATTATTCAGACTTGACATAAATTTGGAAAGAACTAGATCATTATCAAAATGTGAATTAGAAGTGCGATATGGATGCAAAGGCCTACAAATCACTTGAATCCATGAGGGTACAAATCTTAGGAAGTAAGGACCTACCTTCAATAGAAGAAGTTTATGCCCTAGTTCAGTCTAAAGAGAGCAAAAGAAGTGTGATGAATTTTACAGAAGGAGAGTGGATGACAAAGACAAACTTTGGTGCACTCACTGTCAAAAGTCTAGGCACACTAGAGACACATGTTGGGATCTTCATGGCAAGCCGAAATGGGCTCAGGAATTGAGTAAGAAGTCTGATCCAAGTAAGAAACCAACCCAATAGAGTCAGAAGAAGTATAACTCAGTAAATGTGGCATCTCAAGAGACTAGTCCCATGGTACCCCAAGAGCGACACTTTGGTTTTGACCCCAAGGAAGAGATCATCAACTCCTTTCGTGACCACTTGGAATTATATGGTATGACACTTCGCCAGGTGGATTCTGGCCCAACTCCTTCTACCTCCTTTGCGTCTACATTAGGTAATATTTCCACTGCCTTCCATGTGTTATCTCTAGGAGAGATAAAGTGAGACTAGCTGATGGGTCTTATTCCACCATAGCCGATCAAGGAACCATCTCCCTTCCTCTTGGTCTTACCCTCTAAAATGTGTTGCATGTTCCTAAATTACCTATCAATTTACTTTCCATTAGCAGTATTACTCATTCTTTAAATTGTTCAATGACATTCTTTCCTTCTTTGTGTGTATTTCAGGATTTGACCTCAGGAAAAATGATTTATAGAGGAAGCATGGTGGATGGCCTCTACATGTTGGAGAATAAAGCTGGTCTTGTGGCTATAGAGTCTTTAAGTTCTTCTAGTGGGAGTCATGCTTATTTGTGGCATAATCGTCTTGGTCACCTTTCGTTTGAGTCTTTAAAACTTATGTTTCTTGAGTTGTTTAAGTCTTTGTTAGTAAATTGCAGCGTTATACATGCCAATTGATCAAACATTGTTGAAATTCCTTTCCTTTAAGAAATAAAATATCTGAATTTCCTTTTCATATTGTCTATTATGATGTTTGGGGCCCTATTTCTCTACCTATTGAGATTAGATATAAATATTTCATTACTTTGATCAATGACTACTCTAGATATACTTGGGTGTATCTTATGCAATTTAGAGATGAAGTGCCAAAGATTGTGAAAAACTTTCAACGAATGATTTTCACTCAATTTCAAACTAAAATTCACATTTTTCGGTCAGACAATGCAAAAGAGTACTTCATATGACACCTCAACAAAACGGTGTTGCTGAAAGGAAAAATCGTCATCTACTTGAGGTAGCTCGTGGTTTATTACTTCATATGAATGTTCCAAAATGTTTTTGTATGGATGTTGTTATGTGTGTTGCATATATCATCAATCGTATGCCATCTCGATTACTAGAGTATAAGGCCCCACATCAACTCTTGCTCTGTTGTCCCCCATTCCAATGCGTATCTTTGGGTGTTATTGTTTCGCTCATGACTTGTTTCCTACCCGACTTAAATTTGATCCCCGTGCCACTCCTTGTGTTTTTCTTAGTTATCCGTTATCTCAAAAGGGTTACCGTTGTTATGATCCTACTTTACGCAAGTACTATGTCTCCATGGATGTATCATTCTTTGAGAGTCAACCCTTCTTCTTGGTTTCTCCTTAGGGGGAGAGTAGGGTTGAGGAGAAATACACTCAGGTTCAACTACCTCCTCTTCCCGCCCCTTCTCCATTTCAAGTCTTTCTTTGCCATCATAAGATAAGAGCTAGCAAAGTTCAAGAGCCGTGAAACCTAAAACTATGCAACCAATATCATCGGACTTTCTAGAGGTAGATCCTCCTCATCAGGCAAGTACATTTGTTCCCATTGATATGCTTGAATCCCTTAACATTGATCCTCCTGTTGTTAATGATCTTGATGTTCCTATTGCTAAGAGAAAGGGTGTTAGGTCTTGTACTACTAATCATCATATCTCTCACTTTGTGTTCTATGATCATATTTCACCTTCATACTGTGCATTCCTTTCCTCTATTGACAGTAGTGTCTTTGTTCCTAAGAATGTGGCAGAAGTTTTATCCAAACATGAATGGACAGATGCAACGAAGGAAGAAATTAATGCCTTACACAAAAATGGCACATGGGAGTTATTGGATCTAGTATTCACAGTAAAGCATAGAGTTTATGGTTTAGTAGAAAGATACGAAGCTAGATTGGTGGCCAAAGAGTTTATACAAGTGTATGGAGTAAACTATGTAGAGACCTTTGCTCCAGTAGCCAAGATGAATTCAGTCAGAACCCTCCTCTCACTGGCAGCTAATCTTGATTGGGAACTTCATCAGTTGGATATCAAGAATGCATTCTTGAATGGTGACCTAGAGGAAGAGGTTTACATAACTCAACACCCGGGTTTCTGTGCCAAATGTAGTGAGCAGAAGGTGTGAAAGTTAAAAAAAAATCTTTATATGGGTTGAAGCAATCACCTCAGGCCTGGTTTAGTAGGTTTCATTTAGTAGTGCAACAAATGGGATTCAAAAATGGGCATCTTTATTTCCCAAAGAAAATATGTATTAGATCTATTAGAGGATACAGGCAAGTCGGGAGTGAAACCAATTGATTCACCCATTGAACCCAACCATCAGCTAGGAGACAGTTAGGGGGAGTGTTTGAAAGATGTAAAGAAGTTCTAGAGACTAGTACGGAGACTTTTATATTTGTCTATGACCATACCTGATATTGCCTATGCAATGGGTGTTCTTAGTCAATTCATTCATAATCCTAAAACAACTCACTTTGAACCTGTAGAAAGAATCCTTAGATACCTCAAGAAGTTCCCAGGAGCTAGTTTGCTTTTCTAGAAACATGGGCATTTGAAAGTGGAGATGTATACAGATGCTGGTTGGGCAAGGGCAATCAATGACAGAAAATCTACTAGTGGGTATTGTACCTTTGTGGGAGGAAACCTAGTTACCTAGAGAAGTAAGAAGCAAAGTGTGGTAGCTAGATCCAGTGCTGGGTCAGAATACAGAGCCATGTCTCATGGAGTTGCTGAAATGATGTGGGTAAAAAATTTGTTAGGAGAGTTGGGTTTTAAATTTAACAAACCTATGTCACTCTATTGTAACAACAATGTTGCTATCAACATTGCTGCTAACCTAGTCCTCCATGATAGAACAAAACATATTGAAGTGGACAAGCATTTTATTAGAGAAAAACTTGTGAGTAGAGAAGTGTGCACTCCTTATGTTAGTTCAGAGGAACAATTTGCTAATATCTTCACCAAGGGCCTTCAACACATGCGGCATAATAATTTGTGTGATTAGTTGGGAATGATTGACATCCATGTCCCAACTTGAGGGGGAGTTTTGGAATGTTAACTTTATTTATTATGTTTGTATTCTGCTGAGTTAGGGTCCATTTGGACGAATTAAAGTAGTTTTTTCTTTTGTTTTTTGTGTTGTAACTTAAGTAGGGGCATAAGGGTCCTTTCCTTTCTAATTATGGCCGCCCTATATATATTAATAGAAGATGGCACCGCAAACACTATAGTGGCACTATAGCAGACTCCACATCTCTCTCTTCTCTTCTCTTCTCTCCTCTCTTCCTCTTCTCTTCTCCTACCGTTCTACCTCTCTTCTCCTTTGTTCGGTTGTTAATAGTGACCAATGTTTGTTGCTCAGCAAAGCAAATCCATATTCATTTTTGCTCAACTGAAATGCAAATGGATGCCTCATCCTTGGATTTGACAATGCAATCGACATTCTAGAAGATATTATTAATGAAATGAAATAAGTGAAACGAGTTTGAAGGACACACCTCCTCAATAAAGGAGATCACATCTGAGCCCCATAGAGAACACCTCACAGGCACATCTCAGCGTGCATTGAAAACATCTCTCAAAGTTATCAGTGGAAAATGTTCTCATGTGTTGTGGATGTGAATTTCTTCTCAAGCCTGCGATTGACATGAATAAGAATCGCTGCTACAAATTAACATCTTCAAGTTTGGAAGAAGATTCTAATTTCTATTCATTTTGATGATTGAAGGAAAATAAATCACACCTTGCTACGTGCAAAGCAGAAAATCCAACAAACTACAGGAAATAAGTTCGAGTAATACTTTTACGGTGAATGAAAAGAAAAAACGTCGCCATAAGGAAACTTAAAAAATTAAAAGAAAAAAAAAAAGGTAAGATGCAAATTTCTAAGATAACTGTCAAAAAAAATTTTATTGAGTGATTGATTATTCAATGTACTCACAATAGTGATGATTCAATGTACCCAACTCCAATGAGGGTCTTTTACTCTTCCTTTTTCCTCTCTCTCTCTCCTTTTTCAATTTTACCACTGAAGCAACGCCCATAGGCTTAGGCAACATGTGGATCAGGATGGGGGCTGTATGGGACATGATATAATAATTTGGAGAGAGAGAGAGAGAGAGAAGTGAAGCGAGGGACATAGTGTACTGGTGTTGATGAAAAAAATCATGAAATTGACCGAAACTGAGAAACTGAACTAAAAAATTGATGATAGCCGAGGTGACTGGTCTAATATGTTTTTAATCAAACCGCCTTGCCCCATTATTTTTGTCAAAATAAAAAATAAATAAAAACTGAAATAAAAATATAAATTAAACAAAATAGTACATATATATTACATGACATTATATTGGGTTTTTAAAACTGATTTTTATAAGCAAAAAAACAATGGGACCACTGTATTTGAGAGGGAGCGAGGGATTGTGTGTGACCTGGTGTCATAATGGAGAATGGTGGGACCCAGCAGAACCAGTTGTCATTCAAATTTACATTGACGTGCCCTCTGCTAGAATATCATTAAACGTAAAGGGGTGTATTAAGAAAAAGTAAATTCTTAAAATTATCCCTACCGTTTGGTTAATTGGAAAATAGTATCTGTTTAATTATTGTCTCATAATACCTCTATATGATATTGGCTAGTTCTATCCTTACCGTTAACATCCTTTAACATCCGTATACATATATAACTTTATATAATTTTTAAACTTTTTAAAATCGAATATTATCCTCGGTTCCCTCCCTCATTCTCTTTTTTCATGTTCTCCTTCAAATTTGCCATCGTTATTTCAGGTTTTACAAACCTGTTCTCCACGGTCTTTCTCCTCACAAAAATGTTGAGGACGACGTCTCTCTCACTTGCAGGTCCCAAATCTTCTATTGGAAGTCGCAAGTCCTAGATCTATAGACGGGTGTGATATTCTTTTAAAGTCGTCTGACCGTCGGGGGTGGAGAGGAAAAGAGGAGAAATCTTGTCAACGAAAAAATTAGGGAGTTATAGATCTTGGAGGGGGACGGAGGAAGAAGAAAATAGGGAGAACGAAGAGGAGAGAGAGAGAGAGAGAGAGAGGCGTTACCGGAGAGGTCCGTCGCTGCTGCAACTTGAGGGAGAGAGAGAACGAACGGAGATAGATAGAGAGAGAAAGTGAACGGGACGAGGAGAGAGAGAGAGAGTTGCAGAGAAGTTAGGACTTTGAACGTGAACGAATGTTGAACGACTGAACGAAGTCTCAGAGAGAGAGAGAGATTAGATACAGAGGTCCGATTCCAAGAGGAATCTTCGAGTTGTAGAATCTAAACAATCTGCTGCTACTGTCGAACAATAGGCCAAATTCCACCCAAGATTGGGAAATGCACGTCGTTAATCCAATTCAAAGCCAATGGCAACAAGATTACCGGTCCTATTCCGCCAGAAATCGGGAAGCTGTGCAATTTGAGTTTCTTAGATCTCAGTTCGAATAGTTTGCGGGGTCATACCGTCGAAGATGATTGCCAAAACCAAACATTCCTCAACTTACATTCCAACTCTTTCACATGCAACTTGCCTACAGATTTCAACCAGGTCGTTTCACTTCAATATGCTGACGTCTCCGACAACTTGATAGAAGGAGAGTTGAATCCAAATCTTGGATCGCTAATGTCGCTTAGCAAACTCATCCTTGGAAAGAACCAATTTTCAGGTTCAATCCCGTCATAACTCGACTCGTGTACAAAACTACAGTTCCTTGACTTGGGCAAAAACCAATTCATAGGAGAGATTTCACCGAGCCTGGGCAAAATTCTGGCACTAGAGATAACTTTAAATCTTAGTTGGAATGAGCTTTCTGGCAAGATCCTAGAGAAGTTCTCTGGATTAGATAAGCTCGGAATCCTCAATCTCTCTCACAACGAACTTTGAACAAAGTCTTAGAAGGAAGTCTCAGAGAGAGGGAGATTAGATACAGAGGAAGAAACGACTTTGAACGAAGAATATGTCTCGATACTACCCCCTAAACATCTTGATGTTTGAGTTTCACTACCAATCAAAAACCAATTCCTGGGTTTTCATCCAAATAATTTAACAAACCCTGGATCTTCGTTCATTTTGTTTTCATGTTAGTTTTCAATATATAGGTTTGTTATTAAAATTATTGTATATAAATTTAATAAGTATAATTTATTTGTGAGAAACAAGAATACCTCAAAAAAAAATTAATGAGAGAGAATGAGAATTTATATAGTAATTCATGAGAGAAGTGGAATTTAATACCCTAAAATAAAACTAGTAACTCAGATTACTTTCTTTGTCCTTGTAATTAATAAAATGGGACCAAATTAAAAATATGATCATTTTAGTCAAGAAAAGTCCAAAACATAAACATCATTCATATTTTTAATAATAGATGAAAATTCTTTTAATTAGATTTCTTCGTGCTTTTTTCCTTTTTGCTTTAAAACTATTTTCAATGCATTTATGATTAATGGAGTGGTAGGTAATTTGAAATCATCATCTAAGCCTCATCCCAACTATGTGGGGCTGACTATATGAATATGAATACTGTTTTGCCACTCGGTTACTTTTTCTCTTTTTTTTGTTTGGTAAGTTTCTTAAACTACCCTTATAGTTTAGCTAATTAACTAACTCTACCCTTATTGTTTAAAAATTGACTAGGTGTACCTTTACTGTTTCTGACAATTAACTAAGTGTACCCTTAACCCTTAAACATGGACGAAAAATGTAAAATGCCCATTATACCCCTATGCGTTACATTTTTATCCTCGTTTTTAACTTAACTCAATCCCTCTTAGACACTCGCCCCATCTATCGAAAGAGAACAGAGGAGCGCCATCCATCGACGGCTCAACACTGCCATTGCCATCGCCACCAATAGTGGCGGTTGCTGCAAATACCGAACGATGAAGGTCCGACGGAGGTCGATGAGTTCTTAAAAATTTTAAAATAAATAAAATATAATAATTACAAAAATATACAATTATTTTGCAAAACTTTTGGCACATCTCTAACATTATATATTTATCATATTAAACAAAAATAAGTATGCCAAAGAACAAATATCAAAGATCTTTATTAATGATGGAAATGAAATACAAAATTTAAAATCAATCTAGAAACAAAATTGTGGATCAAATAGGTTAATCCATGATGTCATAATTATATAATAAAATTTAAAAAATAAGGATACATAAAATTATTAAAAAATATATAAGTTTTGTAGAAACCATTTGGGTACATTAATATTATATATTCATCATATTAAACCAAAATAGGAATTGTTGTCATTAATAATGGAAATAAAATAAAAAACTAAACTAACTAGAAAAGAAAATTGCTTTTCCATCTAAGTGGTGGTCAATGGTCCATGGGGGTGCAACTTGGGCAGGTCTAACTTGAGCCCAAACCGATCTAACCTACAATTTCAGACAGGTTGTGCTTAGATTTTCTATGGTCTTTTTTTTTTTTTTTTTTCTATGTTAGGCCTAGCTTTAGGTAGCGCAAGCCTGACCCAACTATATAGGCTTGATTTGGGGAAGTGCAAGTACAAGATTTATATAAGGCTTTGCACTAAACATAGTTTTGCATATATACATGTATACATACATGTACACATGTTAAATTTTAGTGTGGGATAATTGACCAACTCAAACTCGGCTTGGGCCTGAACATAACCCAAGTGTATCAAATTTCAATCTAGGCTTAGACCCAGCCTAGCGAATGCCTAACCTATACACCTAGCAATTCAACCATTTGGATAAAAATACAAAATTTTACAAAAGTACAAAAAATAATTATAGAAAATTTTGATATATCTTATAAATTTATCATATTAAATAAAGATAAGTATAATAAACCAGAATTATTTTCATAATTAACTATGGAAATGGAACAGAAAATCTTAAGCTGCCCAAAAATGAAATCATTTTTTCTTTTAAGTCAAATGGGTCAAAAAGGTGTCATAATTATTTAATAAAAACTAAAAAATATGGAAATAAAAATTATAAAAAATGTCAAAAAAAATGTGCACATTACTAATATTATATAATTATCAAATTAAACAAAAGATAACTAAAAAATATTTTTATTGATAATGAAAATAAAATGCAAAATTTAAACCCACCGGTACATATACATACATATATATAGTTATTGTCATGTGAAATTGTTGTTACACGTGCATATTTAGAAATTACCAGAGAAACAAAAACAACATGAAGGTTGCATCGACAAATGCCAGCGGATGACAACCAAACCGATGAAAGTGAAAGCAGAAAGCTAAAACATTGGAAAATTTTGAAAAGAAAAGAATTACTTATCAAGGTCAAGGGAAACTAACATAAGTTTTGTGTTTCACATCAGAAATCCTATTTATACCGATTCCATTTACTGCCTTGGAGTAAAACTGGCCAGTAGCAGATGGACTAAGTCCAAATTTTCAAAGGTCCTGCTTATACTGACGTGCTAGTTCAGACTTCAGAGCAAAATAAGCCAGTATTCAATCAGAGATGGTTTCATTAGAGAGATTCCGAGGTGCACATTTGGTTCTCTTTGGATGTTGAAGCTCACTATTGTTTACTCTCTCCTTTTGAATTACTATGTTTATCTGATTCACTGTATTGGGTTCTCGAATCAAATTTTCTTTCCTTTTTGATGAGGTCGTGAACGGTGTTTGCTTTTTGGAAACTTCTCCATTTGACATGTATTGCTATTACAATATGTTCTGTTTCGATATTCTTGTTTCCATGTATTTTTATTGCTTTCCACATATATTGATTAATCCCTGTTGTTGTTTGTATGGATATGCAGGGGAAGACTCTTGGTTTTGTGAGGGAGAAGTTGTGTTAGGATCTTCGTGCATTCAAAGAAGAATAATAGATGTCTTGAATTTGCTATTTTTATTGGGTTTCTCTCTGCTTTTTATTGTAAGTTTTATTAGGAAACGTAATATCAGTGGGCAGAGAAGAAGGGACTGGGTTTTCTTAGCTGTTTCAGTATGTTGTGGTACTATTGGCATTGCATATTTTAGCTTTGGTTTATGGGATTTAGTGGGCAGAAGTCATGAATTTAGGCATTTGAGATGGTTGGTTTACTTTGTGAGGGGGCTGGTTTCGATAGCTTTGACAGTTTCCTTGATTGTTCCATGGACCAAATTGATGCGAATTCTTATTTTAATCTGGTGGGTCTCCTTCCCTTTACTGGCCTCTGCACTGAATGTTCTAATGTTAGTGAACTCACAGAACATTCAAATCCTAGAACTAGTTTCATGGCCTTGCACATTGTTGCTTCTGGTTTGTGCTTTCAAAGTGTTGAGACTGAGAGTTTCTCCAAACACCCATCGCCAGAGTATGTCCGAACCTTTATTGGTCGGAGAAAGTGACAAACACCAAACAGGATTAAGCCAGACTAGTTTCATTAGCCAACTAACATTCTCTTGGCTTCAGCCCTTACTGAGTTTGGGTTACTCAAAACCACTAGTTCTTGATGATATCCCTGCTCTGGTTTCTGATGATGAAGCCCTCTTAGCTTACCAGTCATTTTCTCAAGCATGGGATCATCTCTGCAGAGAGAACACCTCAACAGACACCGGTAACTTGGTTCTCCGATCTTTGGTTAAACTTTATTTCAAAGAAATGCTAATAATAGGATTTTATGCACTCCTTAGGACTGTTGCAGTTGTAGTTGCTCCATTATTAGTCTATTCCTTCCTTCAGTATTCTACCCATGAGGTCAAAACTGTGCATCATGGAATCTTTCTGGTAGGATGCCTAGTTGTGATCAAGTTTGTTGAGTCTTTGTCTCAGAGACATTGGTTCTTTAATGCAAGGAGATATGGAATGAGGATGAGATCAGCATTAATGGCTGCCATATACCAAAAAGAGCTCAGACTTTCTAGTGTAGGTAGGAGCAGACACTCGACAGGGGAGATTGTGAATTACATAGGGGTTGATGCTTATCACATGGGTGAATTCCCATGGTGGTTTCATTCAACATGGACTTATTTTCTTCAGATGATTCTTTCTATGGGTGTACTCTTTGGGATTGTTGGTATAGGAGCTCTTCCTAGTTTGGTCCCCCTTTTCATCTGTGGTCTTCTAAATATTCCCTTTGCGAAGACCATTCAGAATTCTCAGCATCGATTCATGGAGGCGCAAGATGAGCGACTCAGGGCTACTTCTGAGGTCCTAAAAAACATGAAGATCATCAAGTTACAGTCATGGGAGGAAAAGTTCAAGAACTTAATCGAGTCGCTTCGCGATGTAGAACTCAAATGGTTAGGTGAATCTCAAATCATGAAGGCCTATGGCAGTATACTGTACTGGGTGTCTCCTAACTTAATCTCTTCAGTTTTGTTTATGGGGTGCGCCCTTTGGAAAAGTGCCCCTCTGAATGCCATGACTATCTTCACTGTCCTTGCAACACTGAGGAGCTTGTCAGAGCCTGTGAAAATGATTCCTGAGGCTCTTTCTGTGATGATTCATTCCAAGGTCTCACTGGACCGTCTTAATGTGTTTTTAATGGAAACTGAACTCAAGGATGAAGATATGAGGAGGAACCAAACACAGAGTTCAGTGACCAGTGCTAGAATACAGGATGGTTCTTTCAGTTGGGACCCAGACGCAGCTGTTCCAACACTGAGAGGTGTAGATTTGGAAGTAAGAAGGGGACAGAAAATTGCTGTATGCGGGCCAGTTGGAGCTGGGAAGTCCTCTCTCTTGTATGCCATACTTGGAGAAATACCCAAAATCTCAGGATCTGTGAGTAACAAAATGCTCTATTTCTAGAATACTTGTACATGTCCAAACATAACAGAGAAGATTGTTTCTTCTGATTAATAAGCCCTATTTCTGGTTACTTGCTTCTAGGTTGATGTATCTGGGACCATTGCCTATGTCTCTCAAACATCTTGGATTCAAAGTGGGACAGTTCGTGATAATGTGCTCTATGGAAAGCCAATGGACAAGACTAGATATGAGAAGGCCATAAAAGCATGTGCACTGGATAAGGACATCAATAGTTTTGACCATGGTGACCTTACAGAAATTGGTCAAAGAGGACTCAACATGAGTGGGGGACAGAAACAGAGGATTCAACTTGCTAGAGCAGTCTATAATGATGCAGATATTTATCTACTTGATGATCCATTTAGTGCTGTTGATGCACATACAGCAGCCACCCTTTTCAATGTAAGAAACCGAAGGTCCATTTGGTTTGCAGTTGGAATTAGAATTAGAATTGAACTCCATAACATATACATGACTCTAAGGGGGGTTTTCTTCTTTTGAATTTTGAGAGGGAAAGTTGGTCAATGGGATTTTGGTTCCCATTGACCAAGAATCCCATCTCCTAGGGAAAGTTTATTTTTCTGGGTATCACTTACCCATCTCCTAGGTGGGTAAATAACATTCCCACCTAGGGGGAAATTTGCTAATGCTTAAACGGGACAAGAATACTCATTTTAATAATGAATTTTTATGGCTAAAATGGTCATTACCTTATTTACCTAGGAAATAAAAGAACATGAATAAATGCACTTACCCAGGTAAGTGTTTCAAGGAAAAACTCGCTCAGGTAATTGCATTTACCCGGATAAATAATTTACCGAAAGCGAACCAGTGGCCTAAAGGAGAGTTGATGTCTCTAGTAAAGAGAATTAGGGTTCATGACTTTTTTTATGTCACTTGTCTTTTTTTCTCTCTTTTTTTTTTTTTTTTTTTTTGACTGGCTGGAATGAGATTGACCATTCCCATGGGTTTTCGAGATTTTTTTTTTTTAAGTCACTTGTCTTTTTTATTTTGACCGGCTGGAATGAGGTCGGTCATTCCCATGGGGGAGGTTTCGGCCAAGCCAAGCCAAGCCCAGCCTAGACTATAAATTCTGAGTTGGGTGTAGGTTTTGTATTCAGGCCTAATCTGAGCCCCGTTCTGTATCTAACTCACAAGTTTTAGCCGGGCCTGGGCCTAATAGTTAAAGCCCAGTCTAATATATATTATAATATCACACATAGAATATATAAAATAAAAATATATGCATATATGCCATTTAATATAAAATATTAAATGTATGTATGTAATGTTTTTTATTTAAAATACATGACAATACCCCCAACCAGTTGGAATGACAATACCCCCAAACTCCAAGCTCCAATAGGAGAACGCCATTTCACGAAGAATGGAAATCGAAATCCCATTCAGCCCAACCAAATGGGTAGAATGTAGAATGGGCGCCATTCCAATTCTGATTTCAGACCCCCTGTTCCCGCCAGCCAAATCCCAAAATCCAAATGGACCCTGATTTTATTTCTTCAAAAATAGGAAATATCACGTTCACCAGTCACCACCCACGTTTGCATGGGCATGCACATGAGTGCACATTCTTCTGTTACTGTATTTGAATGATGTAATTGCAGGATTGTGTCATGGCTGCACTGGAAAAGAAAACTGTCATTCTAGTGACTCATCAAGTTGAGTTTCTTGCGGATGCTGATCGGATTGTGGTAATGGAGGGCAGAGTTTATTTGAACTCCAAATCATCATCTAGCTTTTCCCTTTATGGAGTCTGTTTGTGGGCTTTCATGTTTCAACAACATGATTTGGTTCCTCTTCCTGCTTTTCCAGGTCATGGAAGGTGGGCAACTCACTCAATCAGGAACCTATGAGGAACTCCTCACAGCTGGGCAAGCATTTCAACAGCTCGTGAAGGCTCACAAGATTGCAATGTCACCGGTGGATCCTGCAAATAGTGGTCATTCGGGTGAATCTGAAAAGGTGGACACAATTCAACTTGATGATTCCTCTGGATCCCATACCAAGAAAGAGAGTGGCGAAGGGAAGATTTCTGCCAAGGGTCTGCCCGGAACCCAGCTAACAGAAGATGAGGAGAAAGAGATTGGAGATGTTGGATGGAAGCAGTTCTTAGATTACATAATTGTCTCAGAAGGATCATTTCTTCTTGGTTTATCTTTGTTTGGCCAGATTGCTTTTACCCTAGTTCAGGCTTCCTCAAACATTTGGTTAGCTATAGCTTCTGGAATTCCTCAAATCAACGATACCATCTTAATTGGAGTTTACGCTGGGATGTCAACCTTCAGCGCCACCTGTGCATATCTGAGGTCCTTTTTCTCAGCCCATCTAGGATTAAAGGCTTCAAAAGCCTTCTTTTCAGGTTTTACAAATTCAGTGTTCAAAGCTCCAATGTTCTTCTTTGACTCAACTCCCATTGGTAGAATTTTAACCCGGGTAAGCTTTCTTTGCTTTGTTTTTTTTATTCTGATCCACATGCCAAACTTCTCAACAGATTACTAGGTGGTTGAGCATATGTAATGTAGGACGTTAATGAATGATAGTTTCTGATGGAAACATATGGCTGTTGCAGACTGTAATGGTTTCTTGAAGGATTAAGAAAGAAAGGGGGGAGAGAGAGAGAGAGAGGGGGGGAGCATATGAATCACTACTAGGGTTCCTAGAATCACTCTAGGGCATGAGAATCACTCATCATACCCAAATAAACTTTCATTGATTCTTCTGTAAAATGTCCATACAGTATTTGTAGGAACTCAAATAGACTGTAGATGACTCAAAAAACATAGAAGCTTACTAAATTACCACTGTGGCACTATCCTAGTCAATTCAAAGAAGAAAAAATAATTCTTAAACTAATTAATGACTCTAAAATTACAAATATGAGTAGACTCCACATGGGATTTTTAAATGACAAAATACCCCTACTATCCAAAAAATACAGAAAGACATAATATTCAGAAAAATTCTTTTTTTTTTTTTTGAGAGAGAGAGAAAGATGAATAAGAAAGGAGAAATGTACATGAGAGCATGCACACTGGAAAAGAACAAAAAAAATGCCCATGCAGAAATCAGGGCAGTAAAGTATTGCTATACAAATCTTCCTTATGAGTCCCAACCACCCAGGGTCTTGGGAGGGATAGACTGTGTAAGGTCCTAACCTTTGGGATTTGTTTCACACAAATGGCATCCCTCAGATTTGAGCCCCCGTTCTCACACTTGTCAGCCCGAGAACTAAAATGCCCTTGTTGTATTTATACAAGTAAAATGCTGATTTCTTATGTAATACCCTTCTAGAGCTTTAAAACTTGCAGCATTTCAGGTTACTGGTTTTGCCACTAATTTTCCTTCCACTAATTAGAATAAGGTTTTAATTGGACTGAGATTAATAACTTGCTTGCTCTTTAAATCTTAAAAATATATATTACTTTGGAAATCTGCACTCCTCTTCTCAGTACTTATGGCAATGTTTATTTGGGCTTCATGGCCACTTAATTGGTTATCCATAGCAATGCCATCTTGTAGGCTTCATCAGATATGAGAGTTTTGGATTTTGACATAGCTTTCTCCATTGCCTTAACACTTTCGTGTGGAATTGACACTCTATCCATCATATGCATCATGGCCTCCATCACATGGCCAGTTCTACTTGTAGCAATTCCAGCCATGTTATCCACACACTACATTCAGGTAGATCTTATTTTCTTTATCTCTACTTCTTAATCTCTGTTTTACTTGCCCTAATCAGTAATCATTTCTTCTTCCATTTTTTTTTCATTTTTCTTTCTTTTTGAATGAAGAGATACTACCTAGCCTCTGCAAGAGAGCTAATAAGAATTAATGGAACAACCAAAGCACCTGTTATGAATTATGCAGCTGAGACATCACTTGGTGTAGTCACAATAAGAGCTTTCGACATGAAAGATAGGTTCTTCCAAAAATACTTAAAGCTCATTGACATAGATGCAAGTCTCTTTTTTCATTGTAATGCTGCTTTGGAGTGGTTAGTGATAAGAGTGGAAGGACTCCAAATTCTGACCTTTATCACCTGTGCCCTTCTCCTTGTTTTTCTCCCTCAAGGAAATGCTTCTCCAGGTATTTTTCATTCCTGAGGGATGCGTAGTAATAATCTATCTAGAATGTTCAATTTTGAATGAAACATTTCTGTGTTGTTTTCAGGATTTGTGGGCCTTTCTCTTTCTTATGCTCTCATACTTACTACAACGCAAGTCGTATTCACTAGATGGTACTGCAACTTAGCCAACTATATTGTTTCTGTTGAAAGAATAAAACAATTCATGCATATACCACCAGAGCCTCCAGCAATTGTGGAGGATAAAAGACCACCTCCCTCATGGCCATCCAGGGGAAGGATAGATTTGCAGGATCTAAAGGTAATGGCAGTTAATCTGATTCATCTTTCAACATATATTTTGTAAATATTATTCATAAAGATTTACCAACCTGTGTTTGGAAAACATGGGTACCAAGAAACCTTGATGATGTCTGAGTATCTGCTGGTTTCAGATAAGATATCGTCCAAATGCGCCACTTGTTCTCAAGGGAATTACTTGCACTTTCAAAGAAGGGACTAGAGTTGGAGTTGTTGGAAGAACTGGAAGTGGCAAGAGTACACTGATTACTGCTTTGTTCCGTTTAGTTGAACCAGAAAGCGGGAGAATTCTTATAGATGGACTAGACATTTGTTCCATTGGTCTGAGGGACCTGAGAATGAAACTCAGCATCATCCCTCAAGAGCCAACTCTTTTCAGGGGTAGCGTTCGGACCAACTTGGATCCTCTAGGCCTCTACACTGACAATGAAATATGGGAGGTGAACCAACTGATTCTGATCTCAAAGCATCTGTTCTTCTGCAGATTTTTATTATTATAATTTTTTTATCTTATATTAGTCAAGTTCAAATGGCTCAAGCGAGTAGTGACAATTGAGTTGAGGTTAAAAGCTTAAAATGCTTTAGTAAAATACACAGAACCTTATGTGGTATTATTTATTGCAGGCTATAGAGAAGTGCCAACTAAAAGCCACCATATCTAGTCTTCCAAAACTTTTGGATTCATCTGGTGAGTTTCGATTTCAGTGGTTAGAAATCAGAAATCCAATCATTTTAATTAATTCCACAGTGCTTCAATTAAAGAACTCATGGTATTTGATCCCTTAATTCTGCAGTGAGTGACGAAGGTGAAAATTGGAGTGCTGGGCAGCGCCAACTTTTCTGCCTTGGACGAGTCCTTCTTAGGAGAAATAGAATCCTTGTTCTAGATGAAGCAACAGCATCCATCGACTCTGCAACTGATGCCATCCTACAGAGAGTAATCAGGCAAGAATTCTCCGGCTGTACAGTGATAACCGTAGCCCACAGAGTTCCCACAGTTACAGATAGTGACATGGTCATGGTCCTCTCTTATGGTACGCTGCTCCCTTGTACACATTTAGACCATCTCATAATTCATAGTCCCTTACAGTTTTGTTGGACTCGGACTGGACTGATCTGTTTGGACCATCAGAAGTTGCCGGTTATGAACTTGATTTTACACATTTAGGAGCCCATAGTCTAACATTGGCCTGTTATGAGGTTGATTTTGCTCATCTTATCCATGTGCCATGGCTAATTGTCTATGTGAAATAAGGTTTTATATTAGACGATTAATATAGATATTGGGTCTTGGATCCTAGTCAATTTTATGCATGCCTATGGCTTACGTTTTGGTGATTTTGCAGGGAAACTCGTGGAGTATGATGAACCTTCAGTTCTCATGCAAGTTAACTCCTCCTTCTCTAAGCTTGTGGCTGAGTACTGGTCCAGCTGCAGGAAGAATTCTATGCAGAGCCTCTAATTACTAATAAAATAAGAAGCTAGAGCTCCGGAGAGAGGCTCTATAACTATAATGCCTTCGGCATTTAAACCCATGAATAATGGCATTGGAATTGGAATTGAGTAGTATACATCGTTTATCCACTTTCTCTTAAAATTGAACATCATGTTCATCCAAAACTCCAAACTTGTATAAACAGAATCAGTATTAAATGTTAAGATCCACAAAGCGAATTTAGTCCTTCAAGCTTTAATGATAAATTATTGAATTTAAAAAAATTCTAAATGAAGAATTCAGAGTTTGATTGAGGTGATGATTAGTGAATTAGTCTTTGTTTTCTTTTTAAATTACTGGTGTAAATGTATGGGAGTGCAAAAAGGTCTGAATGCAAGCTTCTCTCTAAATTCTTCTCTAGTTCTGCTTCATCTTATTTATTTGTGAGAAGCAAAATACTAGGTAAAATGAAATGACCCCCACTTTAAGGCTGTGTTTGGTTTGAAAGAGAAGGCATGGAAAGGAAGGGAAACCTATATCCCTACCTTTTCTTTCAAACCAAATACAGCCTAACTGCAGGAGGATAGAGGTAGGGCGGTTAACTGTATAGAAGGTAACAAGCAATATTATATAGTCTCTATTTTTTATAAGAAAGAATTGAGGTAGGAGAAAGGTAATGCAAATTTTGCATCAACTTTTAGAATAAAAAACTTGTACTGTCAGTGAGAGCAAAAGAGACAAATTGATCTGTATTAGGCAGGAAAGAAAATCTTAATTAGAAACAAACAAAAGAAAAATTGATCTGTATACAAATTTTGCACCTGGTCAAGATTTGTACTACACCCGAAGGTCCCGAACACAGCGTTAAGATAAATAATGGTTGGTAATTCTAGTGGCTGCTAAAAGAATCTTTCTTGTTTTTCTGTGAATTGTCATTTTCAGTGTATAAATAATAACAACATCTATTGCCTCCCCCATGAAATGGAGAGTGGAGAGATGAGACAATGGGGCATGCTTAATTAAAACTGTGTTGAGCGTCAGGGAGGGTGTCATGTGAATCAATTTGTACGGATCAACAAGACATTGGATTGGACCAATGCAGTCCAAAACATTGATTAGATTGGACTGGACTTGATCCGTCCATAATAAATTTATATTGGATTTGATTGGATTAAAGCCAATATCAGGTCCATTGATATAAGATAAGAATATTGATGGCAATGGAACGAATTTTAGATGAAACCAATTTAAATTAAAACAAATTTGAATAGATTGGACAGTTGGGACATTGAATTGGACTGGTTCAAAATAGTCCAAAATATTTATTGAATTGGATTAGACCTGGCCCATTTGTAATGGATTCACATTGGACTGGATCAGATTAGACCAAATCCAGTCCAATCGACACCCCTACATGTATAATCCATCCCCCATACCCATCTGGGTGAAGGTGGGAATCGATCCCAAGTTTCTGCTACAACCAGCTAAAGACGTAATTAGTTGCCACCTTAGTTTATGAACCAGGTTAAGGAGTACTTTTTTTTTTTCGTCCCCCACCCTACTTCAACCAAAGTCTTAAATGCTTGAAATTGAATGCTAGAAAATGAATTTTAAGGAAAGTGGGATCGTTCCCTGCAGATTGTGAGTGAATCACCTGTGGTCCAATATATTCAAAGGATGGCCATGTTGCAGATCAGAACCATTGCCTTGAAAGCTGATACTTCAAATTAAGCTTCACCCTTCTAATTTTCAAGAAAATTCATTCATGTAAATCACCACTCATCTAACAATCTTTATCAGCTACAATAGGTGGCAAGGGTTGTTCTACAATATGAATGTTTTTGTTTTCATTTGCTTTGAGAATTTGCCACATCAACAGAAAAAATAAACAAACAAACAAAAGCATGCATGTTCTTGTTTTTTTTTTTTTTTTTTGTTTTGTTTTAAAAGGCAAAAACAAGTTGGTTTCATTTCAAAAAACAATAATTAATAAGTGTTTTTAAAACCATCAAAACAATGTTTTCTGAAAAAAAAAAAACAAATGTTGTGATGTGGAAATTTTATAGTTTATGGAATATAATATTAAAAAACCAAATAAAAACATGTTCTTTAAACTAGAATTTCAAAAACATGTTTTTAATTAGTTTTGATTTTGAGATCAAAAAACACATATTTAATCAAGAACACGTACTTTATGTGATTTTGTTTTGAGATCTTTTTTTTTCCAAATCAACGGGTTTTATTTATTTATTGAAACATTGCAACAACCAAAAAAAAAAAAACAATTCAGACCGAAAAACACCCTCTTAGAGTTCAGATCAACCACATAATTGTGATCATTATTTAAGATCACATCACCGGGTGATTCATCCACAGTAATCTAACAATGATCCTAATTAACTTGAAGTAATTAGAAGGTATGATATTTCTCTTTCTCTTTCTCTATGGCATTTTGGTTAGGAGCCCAAAGGGCCCCTCACGTAGGAGTAGGTCTCCTTGTCCTAGTTTCATGAGGCAAATTTCAACAGAAAAAGCAGCCAACCATCCACAAAAGGCCCTCCTTTTGGCACCAAACAGCCAATATTAATAAGAGGAAATCACCAATACAAGACAGGTCACAAGACCGAATGTTATATATCTTATATGTATTTCTAGTTTTTTATTATATATTTATTTATAATATATTATAAAAAAAATGAAAAAACAAGAAATCAAGCCAATCGATTTCAATTTAGTTTCAATTACCGATTTTCCAAAAACCAATATTTTAGAAAATAGACCCTTAACCGAATCATGATCACCCCTGTCCTCACACCTCAAGGTGGAAAGACTAGGAGATTTAAGCCTTTAAAGTAATTAGTATCCTTAAAAGCATTTTTTTTGTTATAAAAAAATGTTTTTCAATAACACTTATATTTCTTCCAAAGCTCAATACAAATACAAATAAAATGTGCCTCTACACTTTTATTCATCAATACAAATACAAATGTGACTCCATGTCATACAATATTCATCCCAAAATTTTAGTCTAATTCAAACTTTAGATCTTCTTAAATGCAATGTGGAGTGCAGGACTGATGTAATGGGGTAAAGGCATTACTGGATGGAGGGCTCTCCATCCAATATAAATATATAACGGTTTCTCCAGGTCTAAATCACCTACAGTTCTAAGTTCTAAGACTAAAAATAGGCCAACCACAATCTATCCAGTATAATGGTTTCTGGGTCGAAATCACCTACAGTTCTACGCCCAACGCTAGGCCAACCACAAGGTCCACAACATACCATGTAAGCTGTGTACAAGTGTGGCCCAATATCAAGCTGACGTGACATATCATGATTAATCCACTACCTTCATGGAGTCTGTATTGTATATGTGATGGATTGGTGAGATCTCTTAGCTAAATGATGCTTAGTTGCTTACAAATTAAAAATTAACCATTCCAAGAAAAAAGAAAAGATGCTTAGCAATTAGTCTCTCTCTTATATATATTCTCTCTTTGTGATGTCTAGTATGTGTATTATTATTATTATTATTATTATTATTATTATTATTATTATTATTATTACAATAACACATATTAGAATTAAACATTTTAGGGCATAAATAAAATGACCCAATCGATCACCCAATGATTTATCTGATAATCCTAGAAATGGTAGTTACTCACCATCAAGTAGTTGCCATGTTAAGGAAAAGATGAGGCCCTCCTCAGATGATTAGGACCCATAAATTTATAAGGGTAAATTGCTGAAACTTCTCTTGAAGTTTGGTAGTTGTAACCATTTCTCTTAAAATTTTTATAAAATTGTAAGTAGACTCCCTGGATTAGAATCCTCTAACAGGAGATGCAAAAATGTTCAAAATACCCCTGGAGTTGTTATTGGGGCTGGTTTTTCTAAAAATAAAATAAAATAAATAAATAAAACACAAATTTTATGAACACCAAAAAGGAGAGTTTAAAGTTGCAGATTTGCCTACAAGCAAGGTTCAAAGTATCATTACATAGGCCAATACGTATCATTTCGGGACCCTTCCGATATGCCCCTACAGTAGGTGTATTGGGGGTCTGACCGGTTCAGGGGATGGAGTGGTCCTAGACAGGCTGCCCTGAACCAGTTTTGAAAAAAAAATAAAAATAAAAAAACAAGTATCAAAATGCCCGATACGCCCTATCAGCGTATCGATATTTTGAACCTTGACCACAAGTGATTGATATGAAGGGCAAATTTGAAAAATAAACAATTGATAGGAAGAAAAATTTAGAAAATAAAAATTATGGCAAAAGTAACTACATGGGTATTTGGGACATTTTTGTGTCTCTTGGAAGAAGATTCTAACAGAGAGGGTCTAATTGCAGCTGTTAAAAAGTTTAAGTGAGATGATTGCAATTACCAAACTTTAAGGAAGATTTTGACAATAATTAAAAACTTCAAGAAAGATTTTAGCAATTTACCCGATTTATAAACAATAAGTGGCATTTCTTTTGAATGGGAGATACATTTATAAACAGCAAGTTAGACTTATTTATTTAAGGGTTTTGAATTTTGGCCCCTGAAATCATGAAAAGCTAAATTGGGAAGTGATTTCTCCAAGTTTCAGTTTGGGCTACGTACTTGAATTGTTGTTTTAAGCTAGTAACAAAATAACAGCCTAATTCGCTTCTTTAGCATTGCATTAAAAATTTCATCAAACTTCAAGATTTAGTTTCAATTTTGTCAATGAAGAGATAAGATGAAAGCAGTAGAAAAAATTAAGGAAATGGAATAGATTTTTGAACAAAACAATAAAAAATTAATAACATTTTCCCAAATTTTGAAATTTACTTCAAATTTTATTCATTGAAATTTCAATTTCTAGCCAGGTCGAAATAGGCATAGGGAAAGAAAAAATCCATGGGTGTGAGTAGCAAGTCACATCTCTCTTTTCCGTGAGGGGATGCCGTGCAAACAAAAACTCTGCACACCCTTTGAAAGTAGAACATCTAATCGCACATTAAGAACATTTCTCTATGAATTTGACATATATAGACTCTGCACACGCTTTGAAAATAGGAGCATCCAATCGCACATTAAGAACATCTATCTATGAATTTCACGTATATAAAAACTCTGCACACAGTTTGAAAGCAGGAGCATCTAATCGCATATTGAGAACATCTCTCTATGAATTTTACGTATATAAATGAGAGGTATTACTGATGTATGACCAGAAGCCATGCTCCCCTTCTGCTTTTGCTTGCCACTATTGCATCGATCAATGAATGGTGTTCTCTGCCAAAAAAACCTTTTCCCTCTCTCACTATCATGCTCCCCTTTTGTTATTAAAGCATATTTGTTCCAAAGGCCACATTTGGAAATGATGTAAATAAGTGTGAATATAAATATATAGAGTGTAAAAGGCTTCATATAAATTGTAAAGTTGGGTTAGTTTGCACTAACAATCTTCTTACCAAACAGACTTTTTTAGTTGTAATGGATGCAAACATGAATTTCAATAAAGCATATGCTTGCTTTTATCAAAAGCCTGATTGAATGCAATTTTACTTATTTTTTTCTGGATGTATTTTTATATCTTATTATCAATGTAAATATGCATTGATCTGTCATTTGTTAATGCATAAATGTAATGTTGTCGGCAAAAGTAAACCGGCAAAATGCAAATTTATCTTAAACCGGGATTACACTCCATTGCAACATTTCCAAACGCAGCCTTATGAAGTAAATGATTGACCCCACAATTTTCAAAATGACAAAACTAACTCTGAGATCATTTTAAGTGGACGAAATAAAGTAAAGGAATCCCAGGTCATTTTCTAAAATGTAAAGGTGGGGTGGGGAAGTGAAAATGAAAGACAAAAGGGATTCTTATCTTCTGTTTTGTTATTTGTTAATTAATATTTAAATGGTCCAGAACGATTTGTGGCTAAAAATAATATGATTCAACGAGCGCGCTCTCATTCAGTGAACCACATGAGCTCTCTATCGTATCAGTCACTCATTGGCTTGAGTAATCAAACAACTAATGGATGACGAACAGGTAAGATGCATCTGAGCGAGAGCAGACCCATTGGAGCAGCGAACTCCAGAATCATGCAAGAGTCTCTTTTTGGTTTTTTCTTTCCCTTTTTCGATTCCATCACTGAAACAGTGAAAGGATGATGATGCTCCATGGACTCTTTTTTCTTGGTTTTCGTACTCGATCCGAGAGAGGGTGCAATCTTGTGTTGCAAATTTGTAGCAGGGAACAGCTCGAACAGCTCTATCTCGTACGTGGTTGTGGATAGAAGACACAATTGGTGTCAGTGAAGGTTCGTCCTTCACATCACCAACTACTGAAAAGCAGAAATAGTTCAATTTTATCTCTAAATTATGGACTTATGGAGGGAGGGGGAGGAGGGGAATTTGCAATTGTGCAAAGAAAAGGAAGATTAGTCACGCGGCTGTGTTTGTTAGGCTTCTCACGTGATCCACGAATCTACAGCTTGCCTTTTAAAATTTCAAGGATGGAGACAACACAAGCCTTTGCTTAGGTTGCTTTGTCTTCATTCTACATTTACTCTCTCCTCCATCACCTTACTCTACTCTGGTTGGGCAAGGAAATTGTTAGACTTTCAATGGAACCAAATTCTACTCTGGTTCAATGTAGTTGAAATTCTTCAAATTAGGCAACCTGACTTACAACCCTAGGTCCATCAGATCAGGTGAGATCAGAAATTACATCCGGTGCATGGATTATTAAGACACGGCAGAATAATGTATAGCTTCTCTGCCATATACCACATATATCCCACCCTATGAATATCAAATTTACTACCAATAGGGTTGTTGTTTAGCCATGGCATTGAAACTAATTTTAATATTGGCTTGACCAATTCAAGCAATAAGCCTACCACACTGGTACTTCAGATGGAATTTTAGGGTTAGGTAAGATAGGAGGGGAACTAATGATTAAAATTTTGTGACTCCCCTCCGCCCTCAAAAATTTACTTGTCATTTTTATTGATTCCTCCACCTTAGAAATTTTTATGAGTTTGTATGTTCGGGAAAGTGACAAGTGTAGGAATTTATTACAATTCAATAGGGGGTACTATAGCATAGATGGGATTTGAAACAATACATTCAAAAAATAATAATAATAAATTTTGAAGGAGAGCAAATCATAAATGTTACTATATCTATACTACTATTAAAAGTGTGAGCGAGCTTATGTAACTCTTTTTTTGCCTAAAATATACCTATTTTTGAATTTAGTTCCTTTTTAATTGTAAGGATAGAAAACAAAAATTTGAATTACTACTTTTCACTCCATTCAACTCCTTCTCATTAAGTCTTATATTTAAGATATCAACCATTAATTCCAATTTTCTCTTATTAAATCTTGTATTTAAGATATTTTTCTCACTAATAAGTTTTATTTATTATACTTACATCCAATAGTTTTGACAATACAAAACTCATATTTATTTAAAACTGACCCAAAAATGAAACCATTATTCAATTCAGGTGGTAGATAATTTATCCAACCATCCTAATCAAATGGTCAACCCATAAGAGAAAAACACATACAAAAAAAATGCATACATTTTGTTGAAAAATGTTTTATAACATCTCTAATATTATATAATTTTTATATTAAACAAAAATAGATATAATAAATAAGGATTATTTGTATACACATACATATTTGCTAGCACTGATTCGAGAGTGGAGGTGTGAGATTGGCACGCAGAAATGCTAACTGATATGCCTCGTACGCACCCTTCATTGTCCCCACCATTCCTAACATGCACACTACAGATTTGGCATATAGCACCTTCCCCTCAATATAGGGGCAAAGCCACATTATAGAATAATATATAAAATCATTGCCTAACCAAAGAGCTATTGCTTTTTATTGGAGTTAATTATACATTGCAACTTACTTGTTTTTTTTTTTTTTTTAACACAAATTATAGCCCCAGGTAGTTTATAATGGGCTTGACCTCAGTAAGCACATAATAATATTAAGTCTCTTATTAACATGAATTGATAGACATAAAGAGAAATAATTGAGATGAAGTCCACTGTCTCTTTATATTGTATTAATATAATTCAGACTGTCGATGGATCGGATATTGGTCCAATCCAATCCAATCTGGTCTAGTATGAATCCATTACAGATGGATTGACTAGGTTCAATTTAATCCAATAAATATTTTAGATCATTTTGGACTGGTCTAGTTCAATGTCTAGACCATTCAATTTGTTGGAATTGATTTTAATTTGGATAGGGTCCAATCCAAATATGATCCTTTGACACCCATACTCTTATCTGATGTCAATAGGCCAGATATTGGTTCAATCTGATCAACCTAGACAATATAAATCCATCTATTACAAATAGATCAGGTTCAATCCAATCCAATAAATATTTTAGACCATTTTGGACTGGTCCAGTTCAATGTCTACACCATTCAACTTGTTGGAATTGATTTTAATTTGGATAGGGTCCAACCCAAATCTGATCCTTTGACACCCATACTCTTATCTTATGTCAATAGACCAGATATTGATTCAATCTGACCCACCTAGACAATATAAATTCATCTATTACAAATAGACCATGTCCAATCCAATTCAATTGATACTTTGGACCATTATATTATATCTTATTGATTTTAATATATCATATTCAAATCAATTCAATTTGATTTTAATTTGTGACTTATCCAATCTAATATACCTTATTGATCCTTCCAATCCATTCAACCCAAACCATTTGTCACCATATTTTGGATGAAAGGTTTAGAACAGCGGGATCCAAAACTCCAAATCTCTTCTATCCACAACAAACACTAAAGCCACACATCGGGATTGTCATTCACGGGGAGATGTTCCCGATGTGTGGCTGCAGTGGCTTGTGGGTGGCAGATGCGGATTTGGAAGCCTGTGATATGAGATAAAGTTGGTCAATCTTAAGATGGAAGGACATGGTCGTCATCCTCTTGCCTTGAAACCTAACCCTACTTGATTGCTTAGACCCCATTGCATTCATTATCCCTAATTTATTTTTTTGATTACACCTTTCTGTAAAGCAGACAAACATCGCACTGAGATTTCGGTTATAAATTTAGAAAACGAAGGCATCTCGATCAGTCACTAAAGCCGGCCAGAACCAAAAACAAAATCAAGCTTTAGTTTGTGAATAAATCCCCCCGCGCGCGCCCTCCCTCCTCTCACAGTGTTCATCACAAGACAAAAGCACCATCGTCTCTCATAACACAGACAGAAGCAACAACCAAGACGAAGAGAGAGAAGTAGGAGGTAGCTAGGCAGCGTTGATGGAGGCAAACCGACAGAACAAACCAAACGGTCTCACCCTAGAAGAATTTGCAGAGCTGGTGTCCCACATTCGCACATATCACACGTTTGAGAGTTCATCTAGGACATGCACATCCTTGATAACACAACGGGTCGATGCTCCCCTGGGCATAGTCTGGCCTCTGGTGCGAAGCTTCAGCAACCCTCAGAGGTACAAGCACTTCGTCAAGAGTTGTAAAATGAGTAGTGGTGATGGAGGTGTCGGGAGTATAAGAGAAGTCACTGTTATCTCTGGCCTTCCGGCTTCAACAAGCAC
Organism: Nelumbo lutea; assembly: GCF_056320005.1. Lineage (NCBI taxonomy): Eukaryota > Viridiplantae > Streptophyta > Magnoliopsida > Proteales > Nelumbonaceae > Nelumbo > Nelumbo lutea. The sequence continues at coordinate 5,225,945 of NC_142689.1, forward strand.
AGAAAGGCTAGAGATTTTGGACGAAGAGAAGCATATCCTGAGCTTCTGTGTCCTAGGAGGCGAGCATAGGCTCCATAACTATCGGTCCGTCACTTCGGTGAACGAGTTCAGCAAGGAAGGCAAGGTTTACACGATTGTCTTGGAGTCGTATATTGTGGACATACCCGAGGGAAACACCGATGAGGATACCAAGATGTTCGTCAACACTGTTGTGAGGTTGAACTTGCAGAAGCTTGCTGATGTTGCCATGGCTTCTCTGCAGGAACATGTTGGCCCTAGAGAGATAGATGATGGCCAGACGACAATGACAACAACCGACCACAACCATGATGATATATACTGCAACTAGTAGTACTGATGGGCTGATATATGGCTTTGTTTTTGTGTTCCATCTTCAATTCTCTGCAGCTAGCAACGCTTACTGGTTATTGTTTTACAAGGGGAAAAACAACGTAGTAGGGATTAATTTGCCAGCTCCATATATTGATTGGGCTTGGCCGTATACTCGGCTTTGGTGGGTGGGGTTTGTTATGAGCCATAATCATCAAAGCAGTCTTGAATTCCATTAATTAGAACGATCAAAACCAATGCTGTAACACAACTTAATATCATGTGTATTCTCAATGGGGGAGGGGGGCTTAAGCTTCATCCATTAATATTGGGGGAAAGAAATTAATTAATGGTTGAAATTCCATCTTATCATCCATCCATTAATGGATATGCACACTCAATTTGTCTCTTATGCATAGGTTTAGTAAACAACCCACATTTCCCTCTCTCTCTCTCTAGATCTCTCTCATATAGTCATATGTTATGTTTGAACTTTTAACGGGCAAATTAATAGCTTCCTGATGATGATATGTATGTGAGCATGCGCATTTCCCACATATACGCTATCTGTGCATGTTGCCTTGTCAAATATCTCACACTGGCTATTTTCTTTTTGAATTAATGTTGTCTTCTTTCCTCTCGTGTTTCCTTCAAGGAGTGATGAGAGATCTGTGAGGCTTAATTACATTGAATTCAGTTCATACTTCAAAGAAAGTCTATTATGAACATGAGTTAGGCAGGGAGAGATTAAAAGGCAGTCAACTAATAAAAGGGTTGATGGTAGGTGACCGATTTTGTGTACCAGGCCCTCCTTTTTGTGCCTTCAATTGTCAAACCCTTATCAGAACGGCAAGAACAAAGATAAGAAAACCTTGAGAGACATGTGAGCAACATTTCAGACTTGTGACCAACAAGCTTCATCTAAATTTCTCTCACTGTACTCAATGATTCAATCTGTGAGGTCAGACTTGACTCTCAGGCACCAAGAAGCAATCGGGGCTGGTGATTGATCACCTTCTCATTGTCTTGTTATCTCTGTTACTTCTGATCCAGTTTGCTAACAACTACAAACCCATTAATGCAATTCCAATCACATCTCAACTCTCAAGTGTAATGTATTCCCCATGTACAATGGAATCCACAATTAATAAACATAAGCTCTTAGAAGGAAATAGATCCCTCTCTCGATCACTTGTTCTGCCATGTTAGCTAGCTTCTCTGCCATAGGGTTAGAGGGACATGAATTCATCTGAAATATGTCTGTCTGGCAGCATCTGAGCATGAGTTTCTGTCTCTCGGTATGGATCCATAAGGACCATAACTCCACCCTTTATGAATTTTGACTGAAGAAGGTTATGAAATTGCAACAGTAGTACTACAGGTAATTACTACTACCTTTATGTGTGGGTTGAGATACTAAGATACCGCTACCTTGTTTCAATATTCAACATTGCATCTGCAGTCTCTCCAGCATAAAGGTCATTCAAAGATTTTCTCTGGTCTTCAACTTGGTAACACTAAATTTTGCTGGGATAAATTGCATATAGGTACCCTATACTTTGGGGTACTCTAGAGCCTGAACTTTCAAATGTGTCATTTTAGTACCTCAATTTCTAAAACTAGACATCCAAGTCTGCCTTTGATGAGGGGTAAAATTATGAAAATGTTTATGTACCTCAACTTTCAAAATGTCTTCCCCAAGCAAACGCCAAGAGATGGACCCGATGACTGTAAAATTTTCAACTGGTTTACATTTGAAGTTCAAAGGTAGAAGAAGACAAACAGTGAAAAAAAAGAGAATCAGAATATGGGCCTTTCCATAATTTTGCCCTTCTCCATGGTGAAAGTTTAGCGAAATTGAACTTAGATTTATATTTCTGAAAGTTAAGGTACTAAGGTGGTACATTTGAAAATTCTTGTTCTAGACTACCCCCCAAAGTACTGGATATATACCTTACAGTCTGTAAGGGTGTCAATGGACCGCTTTTGGATTGGACCTCATTCAGTCCAAAATCATTTTGGACAGACCAACCAGACATATTGGATTGGACCAATCCGGTCTAAAATATTTATTAGATTGGATTGGACCTAGTCCGTCTGTAATAAATCTACATTGGATTGGGTTGGATTAAACCAATATCTGATCTATTGATATAAGATGAGAATATAAGTGTCAATGGACGGGGTTTGTGTTGAAGCCAATCTAAATCAAAACAAATTTGAATAGATTGGATGGCACAAACATTGAATTGGACTGATCCAAAATGCATGGTCCAAAATACTCATTGGATTGGATTGGACCTGGTCCATTTATAATGGACTCACATTGGACCGGAACTGCTTTGGGTACCAGTTTTTTTGTCCAATTCGAACAGATGGCCCATTTCAATTTAAAAAAATAAAAAAATTTAAAAATTAATTAAAATTATAAAAATGGCCAAATAACAATCCATTATTCGAATTAAACAGATAATAATTCGATCACTTGGATCCATGGATTGCTAACCAAAATCAACGGATTTTGGCCAAGGACTGGATTAATTAAGGGTAAAATAGAACTGGTTGCCTAGTGATCCAACTGTCCAGGTCAACAAGGGCAGTACAAAAACACTGCCCCATATGGACGTGTTGATGGCTAGTGATCCGGGTTAGCTTAACCGGGTTCTCAAAGGCCTAAACGGCCGGTGGTGTGAATTAACTTGGAGATTAATTCCGAGTATGATGAAAGGAAAAGATGAGCTAAGGTTGTCAAGTTTAGCTAGGCCTCGGTAGCCAATAAATGTATTCACTGCTAATGCTAACATATGTACATTTAATGGGGACAGGTTGAGAGAAGCTATGGAGATCCATTACCAATAGTCGTAGACAAGGCTCAATGGCTCATAGGTGGGGTGGCTGGTGAACAGAGCTCTACCTCTACATGTTTGGTTCATCATCACCCAGACAAGTTGCAGCCTAGGATCAAAGTCTTCACTCTCCAGTCTCCATCATGGAGCAACAGAAAGTTCTTTAAGTTATAACGTACGACTTGAAAATTGAATGGTTCGTATTATGATTATCAGTTGGAAGCGTTTATTCACACAGCGAGGCGTGGGACTGTTCATGGACAAGTAATGGGAACAGATTTTTCAAGTGTCTCCAACCAATTGGCCCCTTCTTTTTTAAAAACGATTTAAGCAATCACAATTTAATAATGTATATGACATTAAACAGAAAAGAATGACAAACAGAATTCTTGTGGCCGACCCTTGTAGTTAATTTGTATACAACTGATCGTAGCTCCGTTGGTAGGATCTCTGTCTTGTTGTAGGAGAGACTGAGATCAAATCCATACAAACCCCATATGTACAGAACACTGGTATATTATTCATTCGTGATTGGTTAATAGCTCATTATACACAGCTTGTTAGAGCAGAAAATGCAGTCTTTGTTCACCCACCGTATGAATACAATATGATGTACAATGCAGTGTTTTGACCTCAGTATGGATATTATTCAAACATGTTATGCGCACAAAATTAATTTTTAAATGCAAAGTGTTTGTTGCATGTGATTGGTTTGGTTCTAACTTAGGCCGGCCTATGTGTAGACTGGATATTCTTGATATGGATTTGACTAGTAATTGGTTTGATTATTTCCTACATCAACTGGACCATCCGGAGTCCGGAGTGCTTTTCTGTAATGCGGCAGGTGTATAAAACACCTGATACTGATAGAGTGGTGTTTGATCATTCTGCTAGCCTTTCTCACCTCAATCTGTTTTGTGGCTGCTTACGCCCAGAGTCCAGTGGTCGAATGGAATAACCATGTTAGGGGTGATGATTGCAGCCCGGACTAGAAATTTCAGGCTTGTGCCTGGGTTTTGTGTTCAGATTGGGTTTGGGTTCGGTTCGGGCTCGGGTTCACACCAGGTCTATAAATTTTAAAATCGGGTTTGGGCTTAATACTTCAAGCTCGATTTAGGCCCGACCCGGCCCATATATATTTAAATTTACTCATTTTGTGTGTAATGTATACATGTTATTTTATATTATATTACATATTTTATATATAAATATTATAACATGACATGTATAATTTATATTATATGTAATATTTTATATTATATAATGTATAAAATAATTTTATGTGCATGTTATGTCATTTAATATAAAATATTATAGATATATAATGTTTTATATATCAATGACGTTGGTTCGGAATCAGGCCTGATCCGGCTTGGCCAGGCCAGTATAGACATGGGCTAAGGCTTATATTTCAGGCCCAGAACCCGAGGCCAGGCTGGGCCTGGGCCTAAGCTATAGCCCTTATCATAAGTGCAAAGTCCAGCCCGAGCCCGGCCCATGATCACCCCTAAACCATGTCTCTCTCATGCCCATGTACTTTGATAGTTTTGTTTCAATGCGGATTTTTACTTTCAAGTCCACACAAATGGGTCCAGTGAGACCTTGAACCCAGCTTTCATACTCACACTAAACTGCAGTCACACATCTCACAATATTGCAATTGCAAGATGGTGATGTATGGCTGCAATTCAAGGCAGATAGGGTGTTGGTAGAGAGTTGTGAGCAGAAAATCAGGTGAGGTGAGGTGAGTTGTCTGTTAGGCTATGTTTGGCTTGAAGGAAAAAGTAGAGAAAACAAGGGAAAATTAAGAAAATCTATATAAGGTTTGTAAAAGTTTTTATACCTTTTTTTTTTTTTTCCTTTGCCTATTTTTTTCCTTCAAACCAAAATACGGCCGTAATGTTTGATGGTGCATACACTTCCAGGAAAGGTGGCATAGGCGATGGGAAATTCATCATAGCAAGAGTCGTTACCTGTTCTCCCTCTACAATAAGTCAATAAATGAAGCTGGAAGTTCAAGCATGTTTGGAAGGCCTGCATCTTTCCATTGAATTGGAGTTGGATGCTGAAAGACTGTTTTTCTACCACAAAGGTGTCCTGTAGGTAATTTTATTCAAACAAATTAAAATCCTGTTTGGTTCAAACAAATCAAAGGTGTCATGACCTGGTACGCTCCTACGGGGTTGTATTGGGTCAGACTACGGTTCAGAGGGTAGCCGGGGTTTAAACCGATCCTCTAAACTGTTTTTAAAAAATAAATAAATCATAAAAAAGATATGAGATACAGGCCAATACACCCTATGTCAATACTTTGAACCTTGTATAGATTATACCAAAGTGATTTCTAGAAGGAACGTCAAAGACCCCTGTACTATGGGGTCTGTGACAAAGACCCCCTTGTATTATGACTGTGAGACAAAGACCCCCTTCAGTTAGTTTTCCATTAAAGTGGTTGCAATATTTCTTAATCTCCATACTACCCTCATATTAAACACAATTGAAAGAAAAATACTGTTCATCTTCCCCAACCGATTTCTCTTCTTCCCCTTTCTCTCCTCATTCATTAACGCCCAGGCTGCTTTCAACAAGATCAGCCAAGTGGAATACTTCTACAATTGCTTCACAGAAACCGTTTGTTTCCTCAGCACAAGTCTCTCTTTGGACTCTGAGCATCTCTCTGTTCTTTTCTCGGCCCAGTGCAGTCGTAGAACCTTCTCCTATTGTCTCCGGCGCATTGAAGGGCTTAAGCCAGTGTTTCCTCGATTTCAGAATTGGAATCCCACCTCAGAGCCTCCTCCTTGTGGTGGATACAAGCAGCGATCTCGTCAGGGTCAAGTGCTCTGCTTGCTGGACGTACACGGGCGTAGGTACCCGATCGAAGGGGAGGAAAGAGGGGCGTAACTACACGTAGAACCAGAAGCCTCAATGTCTTCTGGGGATCAAGAGATTGTCCAGCGTCGCCTGCTCCAGTTGCGACTTCATCTTCTTCTCCAAAGCAGCTCTACAATCGTCTGAGGCGTTTAAACAGGATTAGCACCAACATAGCTGCAGCTCAGACCATCCCATGCGTAACCCACTGGAGCACATGGATCTCTTTGCAAAATTTTCTTCACATTGTATGTGTGCTTGATGTTCGTGATCGCAATTCACAAAACACAAAAACATATAACCATTATATTGTTCAACATTTAAGCCTGACAATGAGAAAGAATATAGAGAAACATCCTGTTGTTAGTTTATGATCGGGTCATCAACAGAGTAGACACAGTCCTCACTCCTAACCCAATAAGGAAACACACAAACCAGTCCTAACTCATGGATCGGATATTGGTCCAACCCAACTCGATCTAATATGAGTATATTACAGATGGATCAGGACTAATCCAATCGTATGAATATTTCGGTCTAATACTAAACGCTTCAGACATTTGTCGAGCTGCTTTGGAGAGGAAGATAGCTTTGAGGCTTCTGGTTCTACGGGTACCTACGCCCCCCTCTCCTCCCCTTAGATCGGGTACCTACGCCCATGCACGTCCAACAAGCAGAGCACTTGACCCAGACAAGATCGCCGCCTGTATCCGCCACAAAGGCTTTGAGGTGGGTTTCCGATCCTGAAATCGACGAAATACTAGCCGGATCCCTTCGATGCGCCGGAGACAATGGAAGTCTTGAAGGTTCTACGGCTGCGCTGGGCTGAGAGATGCTCAGAGTCCAGAGACAGAGCTTGTGATCATAGTTTCAAGTATTCCACTTAGCTGCTGTTGTTGAAAGCAGGCTGGACGTTAATGAAAGAGGAGAGAAAGGGGAAGGGGAAGAAGAGAAATCGAGATCGTGGGATCGGGGAATATAAACAGTATTTTTCTTCCAATTGTCCTTATTTATTACAAGAATAATATAAGAATTAAAAAATATTACTAACGGAAGAGAATCTTTATCTCACGGTCATAACGCAAGCGGATCTTTATCACAGAACGAAAAGGGGAGTACTTGTCACAAACCCCATGGTAAGGGGGTCTTTATAATTTGCCCTAAACTTTAATTAATGTTAGCAGAAACATTAAATTCATTACATACGTAGCTAATATTTATATTGTTATTTACAACCAATAGGCGAGCCAAAGAGTTTGTTTACGGTTTATTGTGCAGCTATTTTGTCCTGTGTCACATTTACATATAATAAACAATATTAAGCAACTTAATATCATATTTCGTGCCCAGAACATTTTTTCAGAAAATGGTCTAAGCGTCTGTTTGGAACCGTTGCTCTTTTTTCAGAAAATGGTGCCTAGAGCCATATAAGAAAAAATGGTGTTTCAAAAAACAGTTCTGTTTGGAATCGTTTTTTCATAGAAAACAGTGTTCTAAGTCACACCTTGTAAATCAAGAAGGCATAGTTTGGAGTAACATCAAATTTGACATTTCCTGAGTTGCAACTCATTGTTGCCAACAGGGCAGTGATGTGGCAGTGGATAATGGGTAGAAGTGCAGAAAATGTTTCCTGGAGCATTAATACCAAACAGAAAAATGTGTTGTTGCTTCAGGAAATGTCCTACCTAGCAGCAACAATTCCAAATAAAAAAGACATCGTTTTCTAAAAAAACAGTGCTCCAAGCCACACATCACCAACATCGCTTTATGAGAATACAGTGCTGCAAACCTGCAACTACAACATCAATGCCAAACATATACTAAATGTTTTAAATGTGATTCACTCCTAGGGCTCATTTTGGAAGCAGTATGAATGCAAATATGTACAGTATAAATACATATAGATACATACAAAATATAAGATTTTGCATTGTACATAACTCAGCCTAAGGCTTGGTTTGGAAAGACTATAAATACAAATACATACAAAATACAATGTTTTGCATAGTAGATATTTATATTTGTACTCTTTTCAAACTAAACCTAATTTGGAAGAAGTATAAATATAAACTTGTAGAGTGCAAAACCTTGGTGAACATATTTGGATTTGTACTCTTTGCAAAATGAGCCTAACACATTCAAGGACACAAGCATCAAGGTGTAAAACTCTTCTCAACTCGTTTGAGTCCTTTCATTCATGTCCTCTCTCATAAAGCATCACATTTTCTCAATTTTTTGAAACATTAATTATAACCCTCTTTAAATCGTGATTTTCATTCAACCCAAAATCAGACTCTTAACGTATCTCACATTCTTTCTCTTCCAAGTGAAACACCAACATTCTCTCCTTTCTCCAATTCATCCAACTGTTCAATCAAGATAACCCATCCTACAAGTAAGGCAAGAATTGTTTCTTCGTTTTTCTGCTTCTAAGCCACGAAACAGGGTCTCTGCCCTATTGTGTTTCTAACCTATAGCTATAGTCTTCTCAGCGGAGGGGCCCTACTTCACAAGGGTTGGAATGAATACGTTGATCTGTCGACCTGTTGATCCGGTCCTTGGCAAAAAATCGTTAAATCGGTCAATGACCCATTGGCCTAAGCAGTCGCAATGGTTTTTTGTTTTTTTTTTATTTTTTTAATCAGCCATACAGGCAACCAGTTCCGTTTTATCGGAATTTTGGTACGTAGCCAAAAATCATTGAATCGGTCAATGATCCATTGACCCAAGCAATCAAACCGTTGACCCGTTTAATGATTTCTAGTTGTTTCTTTCTTATTTATTTAATTTCTATTATCAAAACGGCCCATCCATTTGAACTGAACAGTCAAACCATTGACCCGTAAACTGGTGACCAGAACGGTTCTATTTTCAGGTAGTATAAATCACATGCTCAAATGACATAACACATATGCCAATGCTTAATGGACCTCACACACTCAATTTTTTGCATGTAATTTTTGTTGTTAGAATGGATCGTCAGTTTTCTTTTTTTTTTTAATTGGAAACTATCAAAGCAACCAGTTCCGTTTTATCCCAATCATGGTCCTTGGTAAGAAACCATTGAATCGATCAATGACCCATTGACTTGAATGGTCGACCGTCAACCCATTGACCCGTTTAATGGTTTTCGGCTTTTTCTTTTTTGAATTTTTGTTGTCAGAACAGGTCATCCACTCGAATCGAACGATGGCCAAAATGGTTTTGTAATTTTTTGCTTGTAATTTTTGTTGTTAGAATGGGCCCTCAGTTCGAACCGTCGGTTGTCAGAATATTATTAACAACATTTATCAATAATAGTAAGTAATTATACTATTTAATTAAATAATCATCAATGATAATTTTAATAATATTATTTAGTTATTTTTAATATAATAGTAATTATTAAATTTATGAATAGGATTTATTAGCAATACTCATTAAATTAATAATTACCAAAATTAAATTAAATTAACAGTATTTTTTTAGCAATAGTCAGTAATTATAATATTTTATTAAATAATCAATAACAATACTTTTAATAACATTTTTAATTATTTTGAATATAACAATAATTACTATATTTATTAACAATATTTATAATTTTAATTCAAAATAAATTTTAAGTAAATATCTATTTATTAACAATATTTATAATAACAGTAATTGTTAATTACTAATTATATATTTATTAAATTACTGTAATAATCAGTAATTATTATTATTACAATAATTAATTAATAGTTATCGCACGTGAGATCTACTCGTACGAATAGATTTCATTTCCTGAGTGCAGAGAGTACCCATTCTGTAATAAGTATATATAGATACCAGTTGCACTACAAAGTCCAGCCCATTCTGCTCTACCAGTGGCACTATAATAGTAAACTATTTCATTAAAAATATTAATTTGTTTAATTAAAAATTTTACTATGTTGAAAGTAATTGTGTTTTCCATTCACCAATATTTTCAGTAGTTTTAAACTTTTAATAAATTAAAAAAACCATATTTATTAATAAACTATGTTGAATATATTTTTTAAAAATTTCTAAAAACTATCAAAATTTTAAAAAAAATCTGAAAATTACTAAAATTTAAAATAATTACTTAAATTTTATTTTTAAATTATAATAAAATAATTACAAAAATTTAACATAAATACTGAAAATAATTATTTTAAAATAGTTATTTCGAAATCATTAGAGAATAATTACTGAAAATTTTAAATAAATACCATATGTATTCGTTATGGTATTTATTTAATTAATAGTAATTAACTAATTAATGGTATTTATTTAATAAGTTAATTTATTTTAATTAATTAATAATCTTCTCTTTGAGCCCAAGTAATTAGATGTATAATATATATCATGATTTTAGGAATCCAACCCAATATAATAGGAAACCACTCCCTATATAGTAGGAAATCTTCCCACCTTTCAAACTCTCTCCTCTATCCAAATATAGTAGGAAATCTTTGCACATTTGAAACTCTACAGTATATTCTCTTTATTTATCTTCTACTCAATAGAGTAGAAGATGATGGAGGCCGGTCTTAGCTGTCTGCGGCCTTGCTTCTGAACAGGGTAGCAGGGAACCTGAAATATAGGAGATGGGGAAGCTCCGGGGGGAACCCGGTGTAGAGGCTCCGAAGCTCAAGTTAGAATCCTTCAAAAGCAAGGTAATACCAGATAGCGCGAAGTTTGCATACCTCGTTTGTCGGGGGGCAGGGGGCTCTTATAATCACTTCATGCACTCGCCCCGAGGCCCTTGTCAGGTCGGCTATGATTACCCTTGTGCTTGTCAATTCGGTCGTCGTCCTTTCTGCTAGGACAGAACCGTCACTGCCTAACCGTCTTTCTAACTGGAGATGGCGGTGTCAGTGGCGGTGGCAGGTGGTCGTTTAGAGTGCGGCCGCCAAACGTTAGATCCCAAGTCAGTCAGGCACGGCGCCCTCGGGCACGAACTTCCTTAGTGTCAGGCATGGTACGACTTGTTTGGTTTTGATGCCCAGAAGGTGATGCGAAGTGCTGAGCGAGGCAAAGTCTTGAGCTCGAAGGTATCTATAGGGCAGGTCAGTTCGGCGAGGTGTATCCCAAACTATTACAAGGTGGCCAATTCGGCGAGGTATATCCCGAGCTGTTACAAGGTGGGTCAGTCCAGCGAAGTGTATCCCGAGCTGTTACAAAGTGGGTCAGTTCGGCGAAGTGTATCCTAAGCTATTACAAAGTTGGCCAGTTCGACGAGGTGTATTCCGAGCTGTTACAAAGTTGGCCAGTTCGGCGAGGTATATCTCGAGTTGTTACAAAGGGAGAGTTCGGGCCCCCCGTAGGGAGTTCGGTCCGCTGGTGTCCCCTTGTTCCCGCCTAGGCTTGGCCCCTTTTGCCGAGCTGTTGTTTCTGCCACATGTCACATAATAGTGAGGTCGGGCCAAATCTTCCTTCATCAGAAGACGTCATAGATAATGCTTTTTCTAGGGTTCTTTCGGTTTCCGAGAAGGCTGGAAAAGTGCTTACTCAAGAATACTGATGGTTGTGACAGCGCTCGTTTTAAATTTCAAACCAATTCGTGCCGCTGGGACGTGACAGCGGGTCATTTCAAAAAGGCGCGCCACTGCTGTACGTGCGCGGGCGACTGTCAAGGAGACGTGCAGCGCGTTAGTTTTGGAAAGACGCATGTCGAAGCGACGTCGGTTTCAAAAAGACGTGCGCTGACGTTTCACTTTTTTCAGAAAGACGTGTGCCAATCACGTCTCAACCTTAAGGGTCGTGCGGTCAATAAGAACGTGGGCTATCGAATCGTCTTCGATCTGCACGGTCGATTCTTGGTTACTATAGCTATAAATAGTGGGGGACCCCAGTCGGTTTGTCACTTCAGCGGTTTGTCTACTGAGCTCGCGTCCAACCTTTCAGCTCGCGTCCAAGTCTTTTCCAGCTCGCGTCAAGGCAGGTTATATAGCCTTCACGATTCTTTGGCTTGTTCTTCAAACTTTCTGGTGAGTACTTTCCTGAATCCATCTTTTCCCCAATGTCTAGCTTTGATAGCTCAGACGATTCTTCGAGTAGGGCCGACATAGGTTCCACCAACCGAGCCATGTGCCCCGACTACCTCAGTGATCCTGAGGTGGAGCTTGAGGACTATGAACCAGTAGGCCGAGCCGCTTCGAGTAGTTTGGCGTCTACCTCCCGTCGAGGTCGGATGCTAGACAGGTTTGGTCCTTCGACCATGACGCCTGAGGGGCTTCAATCCATACTTATGTCTTACAACCTTCCTGGGGGGTATACATATTTTATTCCTTCGGGTAGCTTTCCTTGGGAACACGGTCCTGACGAGATCGTGATTTTTCGAGAGCAGCTCGCTGTGGGGTTGCGACTTCCTTTTCATCCCCTTCTCGTCGAAGTCATAAACCACTTCGGTGTCACCATTGGCCAACTTCATCCGAACTCTATTCGGAACCTGGTGGGGATAGTTTCCCTTTTTTGCGAGCAGAACTTCCCCTTGGACTTAGAGATACTCTCCTCTATCTTGATGCTCAAGAGACAGGCGGGTTCTCTTCCTGGGGGGAGACGGGCATATTACCTTTCTCCTCACCAGGGTTTTAAGCTTCTGCACGATCTTCCTAATAAGGTCCCGGCGTGGAAGTGGGACTACTTCGACGTGCAAAGTGCACAAGGATGGCCCTTTCAGACCGGGTGGGGAGAGGCCGCTCCTGATTTAGGCGTGACTCTCGATAAAGAGACGGTGAAGGGCCTCCGGCAATGGGCACGACAAGGTTTAAAGTGCCACCACTACTTAACGGAGGCCAAGCTTATTGCAGTCCGCCTGAGTTCGGGTAGGTTTCTAGCTATGCGGTTTTCTTGCTTGCTCTGTTCTTTTCGTTTTTTTTTTATGTCGAACTCGTTTCTGCAGGTGTGATGGACACGGAGAGAACTTGTGGGGGGCGTTTGTTCCAAGGTATGAAGAGGAGGAAGCGGGTCGCCAAGCGAACTCGTACCGAGCTGCCCTTAGATGAGGAGCCCCAAGTTCTAGACCATACGCCAGAGGATCTGCCCAGGGAGCCCGAAGTGACTCCACCGATGCACGAAACTGACGGGGCGCCTTACGCTGAGACCACTCATATGGGCGCTCCTGCATACTCAACTACTCCTGCTCACTCCGGGTCCGCTCATACGCGGGCTGGGCCCTCGGGCTTGGGAGCTCAAGGGGAGTTCAGGAGCGTGTTGACGCCGAACTACGCTCTTCAGAAGAGTAGGGACGCTACTTTCCCAGAGGAGGTCGCGGCGTGGACCGATCTTCCCTTGAATCAACTCGCTTGCCGCGTCGTAACACATGCCATGGTGGTAAGTTAGATTCCGTCTTCCTTTTTCATTTTTGTTGCTTCTGCTGTTATTGCTCACTTGTTTCTTTTGGTAGGTGAATTCTTCAATTCATGCCTTGGCGGCCCAAGTGGAGAGGAGCTCGCGACAGGCGCGAGCTGCTGAGGCTGCCGCTCATGCTGTTGAAGAAGCTTTCCGTGCTGCAGAGGCAAATACCCGGGCTGCTGAGGTGGCTGCTTACGCTGCTGAAGAGGCTGCTCGCGTCACGATGGCCAGGCAGGCAAGATCTCAGCGTGACGCCGAAGCCATGGGGGTAGTTGTCATGCATATGGCGGACTTGAAGTTGGATTTGTAGCATCAAGTCGAATATCTTCAGGAGGACATCAGGGAGAGAACACAGGTTTTTTTCCCAAGGCATTGAAGACACCAAGAAGAAGGTAGTTGAGGACTACATTGCCTCTCCGTGTTTTGACGATCTAATGGTGGATTCTTACAGGAGGGGGTTCAAGTTGAGCAAGTGGATGATCCGGAATACGTACCCCGACCTCGATGTAAGTGCCATATCCACTCCGCGTATAACTCAGGAGATGGTCAATGCTGTTGATGGCGAGTCGGACTCTGAAGGAGAGGCAGGGCCTTCAGGTGTTGTTGAAGTGCCTTCTGATGGCGAAGAGGTAGCTTCGGGCATGTAATTTTTTTTTTGTAAGTCCTTTCTGATGGCCAATGTACTCCTGTTTCTTGCAATGGAATAGATGGTCTTTTTGCCCGTGTTATTTTTCCCCGAACTGATTCTTTGTCGGTCACTTTGTCCGGGTTATTATACTTCCGCGATCTGTTCTGCCGCGAACTGGTTTTTTACCGAGCTGATAATATGCTCTTCTTTGCTTGTTTACACCGAGGTATCTCTTGGCTTGCATCGTGGCACATAGGACCTGATATACTTCCGCGATCTGTTCTGCCGCGAACTGATTTTTTACCGAGCTGATAATATGCTCTTCTTTGCTTGTTTACACCGAGGTATCTCTTGGCTTGCATCGTGGCACATAGGACCTGATTTTGTCCCCTTCGCTTGGTGGTTTATAGGTAGTATCGCCTTAAGTTCATGATGTTCCACGCTCGAGGTACTTGTTTGCCTTCCAAGGTTTCGAGTTTGTATGCCCCCCCGAGTGCTCTTTTTAATTTATAGGACCCTTCCCAGTTAGGTCCAAGCTTGCCCACGCCGGGTTCGGGCACCATAATTTTACGTAGGACCAGGTCGCCGACTCGGAAGCTTCGTTGATTTACTCTGCTATTGTAGTAGCGAGCTACCTGCCACTGGTATGCCGCTGTTCGGATGTGCGCGAGGTCCCTTACCTCGTCCAATAGGTCAAGTTGGTACGTAACTCGTCTCCATTCGTTCGATCGTTGTATGTTTCTAATCGCAATGTTGGTACTTTGATTTCCGTCGGGATCACTGCTTTAGTGCCGTAGGTGAGGTTGAAGGGGGTTTCTCCCGTGGCGATTTTTTCGGTAGTTCGGTGAGCCCATAAGACACTTGGTAGCTCTTCGGCCCACAATCCCTTAGCTCGATCCAGATGTGCTTTCAGTTCGCACAGGATGGCTCTGTTCATTACTTCCGTTTGACCGTTTGCCTGCGGGTGCGCGACTGATGTGAAGTTTTGCCGAATCCCCATGTTCTAGCACCACTCTTGGAACTTGATATCCTCGAACTGCTTGCCGTTGTCGGAGATTAGTACCCGAGGTAACCCGAAGTGACATACTATGTTCTTCCAAAAGATGTTCTGTATGTTTCGAGCCGCAACAGTTGCCAGAGGTTCGACTTCTATCCACTTCGTAAAGTAATCAACTGCAACAACTAGGAATTTTCTTCCACCTGTTGCTGGTGGGAATGGCCCCAGGAGGTCGATGCCCCGTTGTGCAAAGGGCCACGGGCTGGCGAGGTATTTGAGGTCGGAGGCAGGTTGATGGTGGGTATTGGTGCGCTTCTGACACTTGTCGCAGGTTCTGACGAGCTCGACAGCTTCTGCCTTCATTGTTGGCCAGTAGTATCCTTGTCGAAGTGCTTTTTGGGCGAGTGCTCTGCCCCCCAAGTGTCCGCCACACAGGCCTTCATGAGTGTCACGGAGTACGAACTCGACTTCGGTAGGTCGCAGGCAACGCAAGTAGGGGAGCGTGTAGGACCTTCGGTATAACCGTTCGTCTATTATAACGTATTTGGCTGCCTGGCGCTGCACCCTCTTGGCTGCATTGCATTCTGCAGGGAGGGTTCCGTCTATCAAGAAGCTCGCGAGCGGGTCGATCCAGCTCAACTCTGCCTCCAAGACGGGAGCGACCTCCTCTGTCCCCCCGAGAATACTAGGCCGAGGTAAGTCCTCTATGTAAACAGTTCTCATGTTGTTGTGACTTGTACTGGCTAACCGGGACAGGGCGTCGACCTCAGTGTTCTCTGACCTCGAGATTTGCCTGATGAAGTGTGACTGGAAGTTGAGCAGGGCTTCTTTTACTTTGGCCAAATATGCGATCATGGAGAGCTCGCATGCTTCGTACTCGCCTGTAACTTGGTTGACCACGAGCTGAGAATCGCTGCAGATGACCAAGTGTTTTTGCCTTTACCTTTCGCGCTAGGTCCAGCCCGGCGATCAGTGCTTCGTACTCTGCCTCGTTGTTGGATGCCGCGAACTCAAAGTGTAGTGCGTATTATAATTTTGTGCCGCCCGGGCCACACAAGACTATTCCAGCTCCGTTGCCTTGCCGGTTCGAGGAACCATCCACGTGAAGGATCCAGGGCTCCTCGTCCCAGTTCGTACTTCACCTGACCAAGAGAGATGCCACACTGGCTGCTACTTCACGGGGTTCAAACTCTATGGGCTCGGGATCTCTGGGTTCGCCCGAACTGGGGACCTCGGGCTCGACCTGTGGGACTTCGTGGCTGAAAATGCACTCGGCAATAAAATCTGCCAAAGCTTGGGCCTTAATAGCGGTTATTGGTTTGTACTGGAGGTCGTACTCGCTGAGTTTGATGGCCCATTTCGTCAGTCGACCGGAAACCTCGGGTTTGAGTAAAACTTATCTCAGAGGTTTGTCAGTCAAGACGATGACGGTGTGAGCCTGGAAGTATGGGCGGAGTTTCCGAGCTGCTATCACTAGGGCGTATGCTAGTTTTTCTATCTGCGGGTACCTTGCCTCTGCTCCCTGCAAAATTTTACTAACATAATAGATGGGTCGTTGGACCCAGTCTGTTTCTTTTATTAGTACCGAACTGACCACCTCGTCGCTTGCCGAGAGGTACAGTTCTAAGACCTCACCCACCTCAGGTCGGGTTAAGGTTGGCACACTAGCGAGGTAACCTTTTAGCTCGTCGAACACGAGCTGGCAGTCTTGGGTACACTCGAACCCTTTGCCTTTGATTGCCTTGAAGAAGGGTAGGCAGCGGTCTGCTGATTTGGACATGAAGCGGCTTAGAGCGGCTATGCGGCCGTTTAGCCTCTAAACCTCTTTTACTTTCCGAGGTGGTCTCATATCTAGAATGGCCTTTATTTTGTCCGGGTTGGCCTCAATACCGCGCCGATTGACAATGTACCCTAGGAACTTGCCCGGGGTGACGCCGAAGACACATTTGTTGGGGTTCAATTTCATGCTAAACTGACGCAGGATTTGGAAGACAGAATCTAAGTCTTGTATTAATTCTTGTGAAAACTGAGTCTTGACGACCATGTCGTCTACATAGCACTCTATCTTCGTGCCAATCAGGGGTCGAAATAGCCTATTTACAAGTCTTTGGAAAGTCGCCCCGGCATTTTTTAGTCCGAAGGGCATGACCTTGTAGCAATACAGGCCAAACTCGGTTATGAAGCCGGTTTTTTCCTCATCGGATGGGTCCATCCTAACTTGGTTGTAGCCCGAGTAGGCGTCCAGGAAGCTTAGCAACTCGTTTCCCGAGGTCGCGTCCACTAGGCGGTCAATTCTGGGGAGGGGGAAGCAATCTTTCGGGCAAGCTCGGTTCAGGTCGGTGTAGTCGACGCACATGCGCCACTTGCCGTTTTCCTTTTTTACCAACACCGAGTTGGCCACCCAGCTCGGGTAATGGACTTCCCTTATGAAGTTTGCTGCGAGGAGCTTCTTGACCTCCTCGTCGACCGCCCTCCAGCGTTCTGGGGCTAAGTTGCGTTTCTTCTGTCTAACGGGTCTGACTACAGGGTCAGTATTAAGTTTGTATGTTATCAGTCTGGGGCTAATGCCGGGCACGTCGGCCGCAGACCAGGCAAGAATATCTAAATTTTGAAGTAAAAAACTCACCAGTTCGGTTCGTAGGGGATCCTCGATGGAAGCTCCGATATGAAGTGTGCGAGCTGGGTCCTTAGCCGAAGTCGGGATTACGACCGTTTCTTCCGTGGGCGAAGCTCGTTCCTCACCTTGCTCCGCAGGCCGCTCCAGTTCGAGGTCGTCGGCCGCCTTGGTTTTTACCTTCAGGGCAGTAACATAACACTTGCGGGACTCGAGCTGGTCGCCCGGTGCTACCCCTACACCGAAGTCCGTAGGGAACTTCGTGGCCAAATAGTAGGTGGAGACCGCCGCCCGTAGGATATGCGTGATCGGCCGCCCTATTATGGCATTGTATGGGGAGGGGGTCGCGACTACCAGGAAATCATGGTTGAGTCTGACTGCACAAGGCCATGTGCCGACTTCCACAAGGACGGTTATTTTTCCGAGGGGTCTGACTTCCTCTCCGTTGAAACCCACCAGGGGAGTGTTCGCGGGCTTCAGCTCGCTCCTCTGTAACTGCAGCTGGTCAAATGTCGATTTAAAGAGGATGTCCGCTGAGCTGCCTGAATCTACGAGTACGCGTCTGACCTCGAAGTCGCTGATCCTTAGTTTAATGACAAGCGCGTCATCATGGGGGTAGTGGACCCCTCGCACGTCGTCCTCCGTGAAGAAGATTGGTTCTTCGGTCTTTGGTCTCTTTGGAGGGTTACGTTCTTCAAGGGCCGCTTCGCGAACTGAAGTCCGGGCTGCTGCCGAGGTACACCCCGCTACCACCGAACCTCCCACGATTACATGGATGGTTCCCCGAATTGGCCTCTCTTCCGGAGGCTGCCGCTGCAACAGTTCGGCAGGTCTATTGCTAGACTCGGGGGCATCCTTTTCGTGCTCCCCTTGCCGACCTGCCTTATTGTTATTATTGTTGTGCTGTACAAAGTTTCTCAAGTATCCGCGATGGATGAGCCCCTCTATCTCGTCCCGGAGGTTATTACACTGCTCGGTACTATGACCATGGTCTCTATGGAAACTACAATACAAATTCTTATTTCTCTCGTTCGGTTTCCCTTTAGGCGAGGTGGCCACTTCACGTACGAGGCATCTTTGATCGTCATTAAGATCTCCGTCCGCCTCGTGTTTAATGGCGTGTAGTCTGTCCGAACTGCTAGGGGAGCCCAGAATGACTAGTTCAGCTTCGGCTCCCGGGTCGGGTTTTTTTTGTCCACCGGGTTGGAGAGCTCGCCTTCTCTCTTTCTTTTCTCGTTCCCGCCTTCGGTCCGTTGGTTGATTTCTTCCTCTGTCCTCATGAACTTATCCGCGAGCTTAAGGAACTCGGCCACGGTTGCGGGCTGGTTAGCCACCATGTGCCATTTGAATTCTTTGTGCGTCACCCCTCTTTTGGCTGCAGCGAGCTGCACTGCGGGGTCCAACCGCAGTATCTGCAAGCATGCTTCGTTGAATCGCTTGATGTAGCCCCGGATGGATTCTCCTTCTCTTTGGACTACTCCGAAGATGCTTTCCTCTGTTCTAGGGCACCGTTGGCTAGTGATGAAGTGTGCGGTGAAGACGTGCATGAACTGGGCCCAACACTTTATCGACCCGGGGGCCAGGTTCCTGTACCAAGTGCGGGCTACCCCCCTGAGGGTGGTGGTAAAGGCCACGCACATGCACGATTCGCTGGCCTTGACGAGGTGCATTTGGGACTGAAAGGCGTCAACGTGGTCGTTGGGGTCGAAGGACCCGTCGTACTTGTCTAGAGGTGGAAGCTTGAAATCTCTGGGTAAGGGGACCGCTAGGAGTTCTGATGCGAGGGGGGAAGGAACCGAGAGAATCGGGGCAGCCCCTACCTCGTCCGAGCATGTATCTTTGCCTCTGAGTTCCGACAAGGCACGGGTGGCGGTTCGACGACTTCGCCGGCGCCTTCGTTGCTGAGCGGGCCTTGTACTGGCGCTGCTGGCCTCCGTGTTATCGAGCTTGATGGGCCCGGAACGCTGGTAGTCTGCCGCCAGGGTGCCGAATCGGTTTTCGGTGAGCGGGAACTCAAGCTTGGAGCACCGGGGTGCCGACCTCGCGGGCGAGGTTCCCGACCCGCCTACGGGTTGCGAGGCGGGGATGACATTTTTCTTTCTTCAGCCTGGGGACAAGGCCTGGCTATTAGGGGGGTTCTGGGGCCGGGAGGCCTTCGCCTGGTGGGGGCGTCCATCCTGCGGGGAGGCCTTGACCGGCCTCGGAGCGGGGTGGCGAGGTGGAAGTAGTGGTTGGTTCAGTGGCAGTTGGGGGAACTGCTGTTGGTAGTGATACTGGGAGATGTTGTGCAGTACTTGGTGCTGGTGAAGTTGGTGCTGCTAGAACTGTTGCATTTGGGCTTGCATTGCCCGCATGCACTGCATCAGGTCGTCTAACCGGTTTTGGCTGGCTGCCAGGGGGACGGCAGTCGGTTCAGTGAAGGTTGTCTCAATGGGGAGAGGAAAGGGGATGCTTGTGGTATGAGGGTTTACAGGCGCCACTGCTTGTGGCGCGTTCAAGCTGGGGATCCCATCCACCGAAAGGGGGATGGTGAACTGTCCAACGCACACCACGGGGACTTGAAGTTGTTCTCCGATGGCATTTGCCTCCGTGCCACGTCCTGTGTTGCTGGAGGAGGCCATGAGTGTTGGGTTTTTTGAAGAAAAGGGGTTATGGAAGTTTGGAGGGAGGCTTTTTGAAGCGTTTCCCACAAACGACGCCAATTGATGGAGCGCAATCCAGCCGGTCTTAGCTGTCCACGGCCTTGCTTCTGAACGGGATAGTAGGGAACCTGAAACGGAGGAGATGGGGAAGCTCCAAGGGGAACCCGGTGTAGAGGCTCTGAAGCTCAAGTTAGAATCCTTCAAAAGCAAGGTAATACCAGATAGCGCGAAGTTTGCATACCTCGTTTGTCGGGGGGCAGGGGGCTCTTATAATCGCTTCGTGCACTCGCCCCGAGGCCCTTGTCAGGTCGGGTATGATTACCCTTGTGCTTGTCAATTCGGCCGTCGTCCTTTCTGCTGGGACAAAACCGTCACTGCCTAACCGTCTTTCTAACTGGAGATGGCGGTGTCAGTGGCGGTGGCAGGTGGCCGTTTAGAGTGTGGCCGCCAAACGTCAGATCCCAAGTCAGTCAGGCGCGACGCCCTCGGGCATGGACTTCCTTAGTGTCAGGCATGGTATGACTTGTTTGGTTTTGATGCCCAGAAGGTGATGCGAAGTGCTGAGCGAGGCGAAGCCTTGAGCTCGGAGGTATCTATAGGACAGGTCAATTCGGCGAGGTGTATCTTGAACTGTTACAAGGTGGCCAATTCGGCGAGGTATATCCCGAGCTGTTACAAAGGGTGAGTTCGGGCCCCCCGTAGGGAGTTCGGTCCACTGGTGTCCCCTTGTTCCCGCCTAGACTTGGCCCCTCTTGCCGAGCTGTTGTTTCTGCCACATCTCACGTAATAGTTCCTTCATTAGAAGACGTCATAGATAATGCTACATTTGCATTATGTTCTTTGCATTATGTTATTTGCATTCTGTCATCTTATTCTTTTCTTCTTTTGAGCACAAGTTAGGGTATGTTTTATTTTATTCTTTTAAAAGGTTTTCTGGCAAAATTTTACAAAAGATTTGGGAGTTATTGAGGTTAATTTTTCTTGGTGCCATTAGAAGATCAGTATTTTTTTTTTTTTTTTTGTGTTAATGACCTTCTACTTTTTTAGGTTGGTCATGCTAGGATCAAAGAGAGGTTAGTTAAATTAAATTAACTTGAGTACCTTAACTAATTTACTTCATTTGCTTAATAAAAATAAGTTAATTAGTTATACTAATTAATTAGTAGTTAGTTAACTTTGTGTACGCCTAACCTGGGTTATTTAATAATTTACTTTTATTTGTTATTTTACTTTTATTGGTTAAAGTAGCAAATTATTAATTAAGCTTCTTCTAATTAATACTTTTTATTAATTTAATAAAAAGAAAGTAAACCCAATCTTATAATTGAATCGAAGAAAGTGAACCCACATTTAATAAAAAGAAAGCAAATTATTAATTAATATTTTTTATTAATTTAATAAAAAGAAAGTGAACCCACAATTAAATCTTATAATTTGATAATGACACTACAATTATTTTATAAAAATTAAAAAGTAATTAAATTATTACATTCATCTATTATTAATTTAAAATCCTTTAATCCATTTAAAATAATAAAAACTACTACTAAATAAAAATTTAGTAAAAGTTAAAACAATGTAATAAAAATTAAAAACTCTTTTTTGGGGTGCAACTTAAGCGGGTTGGGTCAGATTAAGGGTCAACCCAATCATAAGTCTCAAACCTCGAGCTTAGGCTTGGCTCAAGTCAAGGTTAAGCTTGAGTTTACCAAACTAGGCGCAATTTCTTCCATACCCGATAGATACCCACCCCAATGGGGCTGATTTTTGCTTGAAGGATGGGTTGTGGAGCAAGTTGGGTTTTGGGATTCTACAACCTGTACGTTATGAGTAGGGTATGGTACTAGACTAACCTGACCCTCCGATCCCCAACCCACATATTGTTGGAAAGCATATAAATTTTTGTAAATTAGGTGTTGAATTTAATAACATTTTGATTTTGATGTGAAGGATAATTGACAGTTTGTGTTTTTTTGTTTTTTTTTACATCTTAATAAAATATTTGGAAACTTTGTTGTTTATTTTTGTTACTTTAATATACTTATTTATTAGTTTATATAACAATAAATAATAGGAAATTAGATGTGGGTTCTAAACCCTATCACCCCTATCCTTGAATGTGGGGTTGAGAAGGTTTTACATTTTTACTGTGGGTACATGTTGTGAGGTTTAGGGAGACGGGTAGAGTCTAGAATTTACAAAAACTTGAACCCACTTTGTTGCCATCCCTACTTGGGATAGGCTTGGACTTAGGCATATTGATCTTTGTAGCTCAATTTCCATGTAAAATAGATTTATAATAAATAGATATGTATAACATAAAGTGTTGAGCAGGCTTAGATTGCATTGGATTAGTACCCAAGGCTTCAACCTAAGCCTACTCAGAGTTTAGTTAGGCCTAAATCTTTTGACCCAAGCCCAGCATAAAGTTCAAGAACTCAAGTCCAACCTATGCAAAAGTTTTGGTTGAGCAGGGTTGGGCTTGGATTGGGTCCACCCAATTTTAACCCTTAGCTCATTTTGTTTCAAATTATTTTAACAAAGCCCTTACATCGCACCTGACTGATTTGTATAGGACAATCCAGCGGGATCTAGGGAGGGATAGATGTATGCAACCTTATCCCTCCACACATAGAAGATGTTTTCTAGGATTTCAGCCTTGGCCACATAGGTTGCATAAATATTGAAATACTCGAGTAAAGAATGTAATACATAAATACACGTGTGATGTACATGTAATATATAGAAAACAATGAACTTTCGTATATGAATAGGGAATGATATATATAGCATATTAGCTATTCTTAATTTCTAAGGGGTTCTAATTTAAAAACCCATCCAAAACTATTGCAATAATGGGGTCTTCTGCAAGTAAAGAAATCAGTTTCTATCAGGGCAAATCTATGTTCACATCATTTTAACATCTTTTTGTAATCTTGCATTAGGAATATCTCCTTATAAAATAAAGCGCACAAGTATAAAAATATTCTCAATGCAAGACAGTAAAAGATGCCCAAATAGGATTTGCCCTAACTGAAGTAGAACGCCGGATGCCACATTTTTAAAATGAGCCTTATTTTGTAGGTACATTTTACATTAAAAAATAAATAAACTTTGAAAAGTTAACATTTATTTTGAATATCAACAATAAAAGGTGGTGAGGCATATGGATTGGGGCCACAGATGAAACAATTGGCCAATACAGTGGGTCCTTTATTTGATGGACGGTTCGTGTAGGGTTAGTGAAATTCACTAGTTAAACAGTTGTCTAGTTGACCTAGAGTCATAACAAAAGTCCTTTAATTGAGTTGATTTTACTTGCATCCCAATGAGCAAGCATATAGAGTTCCACCATTTGATGACTTTACAATCTGAGGTGGTCTTCACCAACTTAATCAATTATCCATGGGTGCCTTTTTCATGTAATGTGGCCCACACTTGTACTAGAATCTGGCTATTCATGAAATTGAAATCATATGAAGTTTACTATTTTTTAATACAAACTAATTTTCATATTTCTCAAGTGGGTCTCACATATACATATTACATCAGTAAAACATCAACAAAGTAGACATATGATGAGACCCACAAAGATTGAACTTAGTTCTCACTTCTCAGTCTCAGGAAGTCTGAAGTTTTTAATTTCTGAATCAAGGGAACATTTCAACTTTGCAATGACTTGGGTTCTATGGCAACTTCGAAACCCCAGGATTGGAATCAGGATTTTCTTCTT
This sequence comes from Nelumbo lutea, assembly GCF_056320005.1. Lineage (NCBI taxonomy): Eukaryota > Viridiplantae > Streptophyta > Magnoliopsida > Proteales > Nelumbonaceae > Nelumbo > Nelumbo lutea. The sequence goes on from NC_142689.1 coordinate 5,249,944, forward strand.
TATATTGGTCCTTTTTTTTTTCTTTTTAGGCAAAAGGGGCCAGACAAAGGAGGGCAATCCATCTCCCAATCCCCATGTCCCCGATGAAGTGGGGTAGCCCATCCCAAAACCCTGCAACCCATATCAAGGCAGACCGGATCCTAGGTCTTTGCTACAAGCAGTAAAAGACTTTGCCTCCTATCACTCTCCTTCACTTTCTTTTGTTCTTTTTATCTTTAATTATGTCTTCCACCTCTTTTTATCAACCCATGCTGCTCCTTCTCTTTAATCTCTTTCTCAACCAAGGCACAAAGTATTGATACATTGCAATCAATTGGTCTTAGGTGATGTTTGGAATCAATGCTGATTTTTTCTTGCCAATTTTTCAAAAGTCACCAATTTTTAAAATCAGTGTTTTTTTTTTCAAAAATCGATAAATTTTGTTATTTGATATCATTTCTATCATGTAAATCAATTTTTTGAAAAATCAGCTTTGTGTCTATTTGGTACCAATTCTAAAAGGTCGATTATTTTTATATTAGAATTATTATTCAATGCTATATTGGATGTTATATCATTCTCAAAAGATCGGAATTAGCTAAAAATCAGGAAATCACCCCAAAAAAAAATCATCCCTAAAAAAGGTTGATTTCAAGAATCAAATTTTGACCGAATTCCTGAAAATCATCAAAATCGACCAATAAAATAAAAATTTCAATGCCAATTCCTCTAACATGGAAATGATTTGCGAGAAATTATCATTTATACTAAACATCACCTTAATCCTACTTACCTTTAACATGGATCAAAACCCCAAAATACCCATATTTCAGTGACAATAAGATTCTAATATGATGCATTTTTAGGCAAATATTTATTTACTCCTATTTATTTATTATGGTGTATAAGGTCAGTTTGAAATTTGAAAGGAGTATAAATATAAATATATAAAGTGTAAAACTTTGTATTTTATATTATTTTGTATGTATTTACATTGTACACGTTTGTATTCCTACTCCTTCCAAACTGAGCCATAGTTATATAGTTGAAAACAATGATTATACGAGAAATTAATACGATCATAAATAGGATTTTTTTTTTAAAGTTTACATTTTGCTGTGACAATACTTTCCTTCTCTCTCTCTCTGAAAAAGAAAAGCGATGGGCCGCTTTGTTGAACTGGTTTCGGGTCGAATGTGTGAAGCGACTCATCATCATGCTATACGAGCTCTCCTGGGCAACTACCTCAACCGTACAAAGCCAAAATATGACTAAATATAAAACGAGATGGGGATTTAAAATCGCCCCAATAAATTCGCCAAAGATCTCCTCTCCAGATTTTTCTCAGCCATCTCTGGTGTTTGCTAACTTTGCTTACATCATCTCTCTCTCTGCATACTTGCCAAAAGTACAATACAACCATTGCTTCTCTGTCTGTCACTCCCTCTCTCTCTCTTTCCCTTTTCCTTTATCGCAACATTTGCTTGTTGTCTAATTAAAAGAGCTAAAAAAAGTATAGTCTTTCTCTGAAAAATGGAGCTGGAAACATCTGCCATGAACAGGAGTTTGAACAGAGAGATTCCAGATATTTTGGTTGTGATGATTGCAGAGAAGCAGAGGATGAGAGGCGGGGGAACGCAAAGAGAGAGGAGAGAGAGTGAAATGGGCCCTCTAAAGCCTGCAAGAGAAATGAGTAGCACTGCACCGGGAGTAATGTTTTCTCATCTCCTTGTTTTTACTCTTTCGTAGCTCTCCTTCTCTCCATCTTAATCAATGGGTCCATATATCCCAACCTGTCTGCCGAAGGCTTTTTGGCTTTTTCGACTATCTTCCTTCTTTCTACTGGTTTTTCTGCGTTGGATTTCTTTTGTCCCGAGGACCCATCTATGCATTGAACTTTAACATCTTGTTGCTAGAGTGAAAACTGGGCAAGAGAGAGAGAGAGAGAGAGAGAGAGAGCGCATAATTCTTGATGGGTTCTGAATCTCAGTCTCTTGGGCTTTGGGTTTCGGGAGCAGAACAAACTTTCTTTCTACGCAAAGATATTAGCCCACTTTTATTAGTTGCTTACTTGCTTTTGGTTATGTGGTTTGAAAGAGCCAGCAGTTGATGCATGGGTTCCGTGTGCTTTTGAACCCCATTCTTTTGCCTTTAGGTTCTAAGAAAAAAGAGCCAATTTCCTGATCAATCAGAAAGAATGGTAAAGAAGTTTTAAAGAGTAGGCCATTTTCTTTGCTTTTGATTATACTACTTCCAAACAAGGGAAACCAATGATTCATGGCGAACTTTTCGCTGCATGTTCTTGTATTTGAGCTGTCTGAGAAACTTACTTTTGGAATTGTTCAGCGTGGGAAAAAAACCCCACTTTTTCTTTCGAATGAGGAAAAAACTTTGACTTGTGATTAGTCAGGAAGGTGGGGAACCTATGACTTGATTAATCCTTATCTCCATTCTTCTTTTTTCTGGCCAGGTTTTGTGGAGGAAATTGCATCCTTTATTCCTGACTGGCTTTTCTTACTGCATATTCTTCTTTGAGTCCTCTGAGAAAGCTTAATTGCGGTGTTATTCATTGCGGAAAGAAACTATATCATCTTTCTAATGCAGAAGGGGCTTTGAGTTGTGCTAGTCAGGAAGGTGGGGAACCTAGAAGTTGATGAGTCCTTTCTGTTTCTGGCCGGGTTCTGTGAAGGAAATGGATGGAAGGTTGGTTCTCTGAGGAACTTTTCTTACTGGCTTCTTAATTTCATAATTTTTGCTTATGTTCGGCCTTTTCTTCTTGAAAGTTGTTACTTCAAACTGCTAAACCGTTAATTGAAGTTGTGTACTGAGTACTTAATGAAAGAAATATCTGGTTATGAACTGTCTGCAATCCATTCTGTCAAGCTGAGTTTGCTTACATGTGATGTCCTACTTTTGCTTCATGTGCAACCTATCAACTGCATGCTACGCTGTGTAGTTTGAAGTAAACTCAGCTTGACAGAATTGACATTCTAATCAGAATGTCATAGGCATGGGCATGCGACCATAAATGGAGTTACATACTAGTTGCTTCTGTTGTGTTCTTCAAAAGTTATAATTGAAATTATGCATTTCTCTGTATTTGGAAGTCTGAGGTTCAAATTTTGGTACTTTACATAAATAAATGATAAATCCCACCTTTTTTTGTAATATCTCTTTGCTTTCATATGTAGTTGTTTGGAGAAGTGTTGTGTTTTGAAGACAAACTATCAAGCGCTTTTGCATCGTAGTTCAAAATCATATAATTTGATGGTCTTCTTTGTCCTTTTATATGTTGAATGTTTCCTCTTTTCTTTATATTTTCCTTTCCCATGCAGGCATGCAGTACTGGTTGTTTAGGAACCACTGTTCAGTTCCTTTCTAATTTTCCAAACATTTATGGTTCTCTTACTCCTCTTTCTTGTTTAATTCAATTTTAAAAGTTTTCTGTCCATTATTGTTTTTTCTTGAGGATCTATAAAGTTAATATGAAATTAAAGCTGTTTCTTATGACTATTTTGATCACAAGTGTCTCCAGATGCTGTTACCTCATTCAGAAGGCCCAGCATTGTATGTTCTTTGGTCTAGAGGAGGATTCTTATAGACATCTAAAAAGCCACACTTCAGAAAAAAAGGGGGGGCTGTCACTTTGGTCAAGGAAAATTGATGATTATACCCTACAAGGTTGTCTCTTAGAAGCAAAGTTGTTCATAATTTGAATGAGAATTGGGATATTACTATAACTAACATGGAATTATCCTGATTTGTTTGCTGTAAAACTTAAAAAGACAAATAATTTTTGTTTATCTTCATTCCAAACCTGTACACACTACAGAATCAGGAATAGCATGGCTGAGGGAAACTGAAACCAACCAGTTTTTCATAGGTAAGGTCTAAATATGATTCTTTGCATCATTATGAAACATGAATAAGGTGCCAGTGAGATGTCAGTGAGGTCCATGCTCATGCAATTCCAACACTTATTCATGCATCAATTGAAAGGTGTGATCCTCATGAAAATATTATGTAGCTACAAGAAAAAATCATGTCTGTTTTTGTTAAACATGAAAAATCAACCAGTTGATAAGAAATCTAAAGTTCAACTAAGATTAAAGTAATACAAGTTCATTTGTCAAATAGAAAGACACAGTAAACATGGACACAAACAACAAACAGACAGAAAGTTATCCACACATGTATGCATGTCATGCATGTGCATTTGTGGACAGAGAGGCTTGCAACTATGGCTTATACCTCAACTCGGGGGGGTGTTTTCAATATGCATGATTTTATTTCTTAAACAAAAACAATTGCCACAGCAGTGATTTAAAAGGCACGCCTAGGCATTCAGTCAATGCACATTTTAAGGTATGTGCCTCGCTTAGGCCCCAGGTACAGCACTTTCAAAAGGCATGTGCCTGGTGTGCCTTGCATTTCAGCCCAGGCGTGCACCTTTTTTTTTATTTTTTGCGCCTTTTGTTCTTTTTTGAACCTAGCGGCTGGTACAAAGGTGCATTTGAATTATAAAACATCTTCTTAAAAGGAAATTAAAATTATAAAATCAAATTTTTTATGTGGTGATTAAGAATTTAAGACCCTAACGTGAACTTGTTTGAACTTGCCTTGAGGGGCTTGGTACAAAGGTGGCTCGTAGAATCAGGAACGCAAGATGGTTTACACCATATCAGCTATTTGAAATAATTGAATTAAGGAAAAAAGAGATTGTGAGTTTTACATGCTTGAAAATGTTTTATATCTTTGATTTTATTTTTAAATCTTCATTTGAATATGCTTTACATGTTATGTTTATGTATTTTAATTTTAGGTAATAGGTTTTTTAAAACATTTATTTTAAAATTTAAGTTTATTTTTATTAATATTATGTTTAGTTTTTTTTTTTTATTTTGGCATTTTCTGAATTTTTTTGGCAATTTTTGTATTTTTGTGCCTTGCTTCAAAAAGGCACATGCCTCACCTTACACCTCGGGCACAAATTGCCCCTTGTTTTTTTTGTGCCTTGCGCTTTTAAAACACTGCCACAGCAGAAAAAAAATGTTTTTAATGATGTGACACTTGTTTTGGTTTTAAAGGAAAAAATGCATATTGATAAACAACCCCTTAGTGTGCAAAATTGTATTATCATGAGTTATCAATCAAATTACATTTATCATATGATTTCACTTAAACTTATATATGCAAAATGTCATATATAAGCTAACCTATATTATTGAAAGCTAGAACTATCTGTGCATACATATAAATGTCAAATAAAACTTACATAAATGTATAGTCATTAAGATTGATTGCAAAATACATATCTAATATCTTTTAACAATCAAATAAATGTCTATGTCCCTGGTGAAGTATTTTCTGCAGACATACATTCTCATTTACCCCTTGCTCTTTTTTTAATAAAATTGTTACTTTTTCTAAAAAAAAAAGTATATGTATTTCTTTCACCGATGATCATATTGATACAATACAAAAGTCATGCAACTGAATTTATCTGATACTTTGCCATTCCTTCTTGTTTTCTGGGCACAAATGTATTTATTGGTAGGAAATCTAATCTTTACTGATCATATACACAGGAAACAGTTTTTCTAATTGACTCGGTTAGGGGGGAGTTGTATATTTTATGTATAAAATTTGCTCCATAAAAGGGCTTATTTTGAAAACATGGTCCTCAATAGCAGAAACCGTTGTCAGAGAGGTTCTCCATGGTTCCATTTTGGATTTTGAGTTTCTACGTAGATAAGTAGATGACACATATTGTAGATAACTGTCTATTTGATTATGGGCTTTTTTCTTTTAACGTTCTCTCAACCCAACACCAAAGGCACACATTGTTTATGGTTTCTTTTCTTTAGTATTCTTCAATCAAAAGGGATTTTTTTTTCTCAAGGTTCTCTAGCATGGTCCAGTCAATAAGAATATTTTATTTCTATAAACCTTGATTTTTGTTTTGTTCTGTCTCTCAGAAGATAGATCTCATTCTCATGTCATATATTTCTTCCAGATTAGGTGGTACATTTGCTTCCCATTCACTTTTATTGATTGTTTTCCAGGTCCATCTTAGCCCAAGGGGATCAATAGATTGGACAGATGATGAAAAATAATTGAAGGAAGCAGTTTAACCCATAACCATTAAAAGTGAACTACTGTCTTATGATCTCTCTTGATTGTCAGAGGGAAAATTTATTGAAAAGTGTTTGAAGCTGCAGACGAAATATAGTTTTAGATTGGATTGGTGTTTAATTCTTTGAGAGCCTATATCCTTCTGAACATCGACTTACTTGGATCTTGGCACAACAGTTCTTTGGTTTCTAACTGTGCAATGGAGAACAGCATAGTCAACAACTCAGTAGATGTTAACTATCAAAATCCTATGGTTATAGATGGAATGCCTTCAAGTATGTTCCCTGGTATGGTTATTCACCAAGATTCATTGCTTGTTAACAGCCGAAACCAGATCATGGCAGGATATCCTTTGCTTTCAGCATTGCAAGGAGAACCCATAAATGTCAGAAATGATCTCCATGTGGCAAACCATGATGAAGTTAATAGTAATGCTTCAGTTTCTAGAAATTTGCCACTTGATGAACATGGCATTGGAGATTCTTCACCCATCATTTCACAGTCCATTGATAACAACGAGTTTCAGGGGCAGTTCATGGGAGGAGCATCCTTAACTGCCACATCACTTTTTAACTTTTTGGCAGCAAATGGTAGTCTGCAGGAAGATCTCAACAGGATTTCAATTTCTTCTAACTCATCCTTCCCATTGAAAGATTTGAGAAGTACTGTTTCAAATGGCTGCTGTGATACATCCAATTCTTCACTTACGGCCTCAGTGAATTGTGGATATACTGGAGAAAATGATTATGTACAGTGTATAGTTTCCAAGAAAGACACGGGTGTCACTGACCAACTGGATGGTAAATGGACTGTTCACAAGTTTCCGGGTCCTGAGGATATTGCGGGTAAAGCCTTGCCACATGGTTTTGTAGGAAGCTTGGACCCACATGTATGGATGTCATCTAACAAGTCCAGCATCAGTGCAGATGACACATATGGCTACTGTTTGCCTAGTAATGAGCTATCTCTAAGTCTGGCCACGTGCCAACCCTCTATTATCAGTGTACCAAACATAACAGATCAGTGCTCAGAAATAAGTAGCTCTGTTGTTACACAGCATTCATTGCATGAAGTTGGTATGGGAGTGGGATTTGGTTCAGAGCAGGCATCTAGAAAGAGCAATGAGCTTTCTTTGGGTTTTGGTTCATATGCACCTGTCCAGTTCTCACAGATATTGTCTGAGTCAAAATATCTCAATGTAGCTCAGCAAATACTTTCTGAATTTGCAAGTTATTCTCTAAAAAACCTAGGTTGCCTGAGTTATTCAGCAGGTGAGATTGGAACTGGACAAAAAATACCACTTTCATCAAATTTCTCTGCTGAAAGAGAGATTCAAAAGATGGGGTCTGATGAATTTCCTCTTCATTCTGGAGAAACTGGATCCAATAGTCAAAAAAAGCTTCCATTGCAAAGACAGGAGGTTGAAGCCAGGAAAACTCAGCTATTCGCTTTGCTACAAGTGGTATGACTCTGTGTGTGTGTGTGTGTGTGGAAAGTCTAGATGGTTGGTAGTGAGCTTACTTAAATGAACCACCAAGAATCTTCCATGTGCCAAGTATTTTTTGGGTTCAAAGGGAGTCCCTAGTTTTTGCTCCTCATCCTAATTCATGGAAAATTTTTTCAGACCAACCGACCAAGAGACCTTGCAAATTTCTCTAGATAAGCTGTCTATTATGAGTCGAATTGCAGGATTAAAACATGGCCAATCCAGGGTGTCCTCTATTTGATGAGTCATTTGGGTTAGGCTGGTTAGCAGAAGATTCTTCCATGTGGATAAAATATACTAGGTCGTAAGGAGCTCCCTATTTGACCTGAACTTGTCTATTTCACCATCTTGAGATTCAAACATGTTGACCAAGTGGATCAAAAGATCTGTTGAATCATATTCAAATCTTTTTTAACTTGAATTGTTTTTCAAAAATATGATTTCAAAAGTTAAACATAAAAGAAGATTGACATGATTGAGTCATATTCGTCACATTCTTTTTCTTGGCCAAAAACCACAGTTACCCAGTCAACCATGAAAATTTGGTCCTTGAATTGCCTTTCTCCTCAACTGACTTCCACACTTCTCCACCACCTAAAATATTGGTTACTTGGTGTATCCACCTAAATTCTTTGTTACTTAAAAATGCATCCTGATTATTCTTTTTTTAACTTAGGTTGACAGCAGATACAGCCAATGCTTGGATGAGATCCACACAGTCATATCTGCATTCCATGCTGCAACTGAGATGGACCCTCGGATACATGCTTGTTTTGTTCTACAGACAATATCTTTTCTGTATAGCAATCTAAGGGAGAGAATTGCCAACCAAATCCTTGCATCCGGAGAACACGTTAGCATTAAATGTATGGTAGGGGAGAAATTCAAATCATCTTTCATTCAAAAGCAATGGGCTCTCCAGCAACTAAGGAGAAGAGATCATCAGTCATGGAGGCCACAAAGAGGCTTACCAGAAAGATCAGTCTCAGTTTTACGAGCATGGATGTTTCAAAACTTCCTCCACCCGTAAGTTCCTTTCCTAGAATGATTGTTGATAAGTGATAACGCATATACAGATATAGCAGCACATATTCACAAATACCAGAGCTTAGGAGAGGGTATCCATCAGAAAGAACTCTGACCATTGGATTGGAACTAACCAATCTCGGGATGCTCGGAATATCTGACCATCAGAAAGAACTTGCATTTTGTGCATTTTCAAGTTATTTTCACCCACAAAGACTTGCATCCAGCCAGAGCCACCTGACAATTCTGTTTTGAAATTCAGGCGTTACCAAAAAAGCCCCCTGACAACAGCATGAACTTTTCTGGTTGCAGGTTCCACATGTAACAGTTCAATGACATCAAGATGTGCTTTTTTAAAACCACACTATAACTTTGAACCACACAGAAGTGGTGTTTTCAATATCAATACAGAAAAAAAAAACATGTTTTGAAGCATAAAATTCGTGAGTTTTGTTTTTATATCATAAAGTTTGCTTGTTTTTTTTTCGAATTATATGATTGAAATAAATTTTTAAATACCTCTTCTTTATAAGTAGATTATTATAGAAAAGTATTTTCATAATATATGAAGCAAAACGTGTGCGTCTGTGTATGTTTTTGGCTTTTTCCAGAGTACCGTGTGACACCTTTTTGCATCAATGAAAATGTTGAGAAATGACATACATCCAAATCTTGGTTGGGTTAGAGGTTGTTCAAGTCACAAAATTTATGGATTTTCAGGTATCCCAAGGACACAGAGAAACATCTACTTGCAATAAGAAGCGGGCTGACAAGGAGTCAGGTATTTAATACTTTACCAAGCTTGTAATCAGTTCATCTTTTATCCGCTTAAAAAGACACTGGGGAGTACCATTCTCTTACTCTCTATTATTTGATGGGTTTATTCTTTGCATCATTTCTTATTTCTTTTGCCTTGATCATTGTGTTGTGGTGTTATCTTTAGGTATCCAATTGGTTCATAAATGCACGCGTTCGTCTCTGGAAACCTATGATAGAAGAAATGTACTCAGAAATGAACAATAGGAGGGGCCGTCGAACTGATGATGCAACAGAAAATGGTCATAGGACCCCATAAGCATTGACAATTGATAACCAGAGAATCTCAATGAACTGAAGCAGATGGAAGTAAATCTGCCTGCACCACTATAGTAAGTACCAACTGATGGACTTCTTGGTAGGTAACTGAGGTAGAAAAAGATTCAGTCCCTCTGACAGGCATGGTCTTCTTCATGGAGTAAACTGCTTTCACTTGCTTGGGTCTTACTTTCCATGTGATGACAAGTGAGCAAGTAAAATGTGGATCAAGAAAAAAGATCATGCAGCTGGATGCTTCATGCATGGATATGATTAATCTTGTATATAACAGTATAATGTATTCAGTTGGATGATAAGGACTGGTAATCTGTTCTCTTGCATGAATAGTTAATCTCTGAAGTCTGAACATGTCTCAACTATGAGTTCAACCTTACAATACTACTACATTTTTCACGACTTTTTTTCCTGCATGCCCTGAAGAAAGAACTCCATTGGTATATTAGCATGTTAGTTGATGCTTAGGATTCATTATCAGCTGGGTGCCATGGCAATTATGGCTCAGAAATTTAGCAGTTGGTTGTAAACTCAGGACCATCAAAACTTGGGAGCCTGCTTCTTTGAAATGTTGACTTGGTCAAAGTTTCTCCTTTGCATGTGTTAATAATATGCAATATATTCTCTAATTTATAATCCTATTTTGATGTAAAATAGGTTTAAAAGATGGGTCTCAGAACCATTTGCAATTTTTTTTAGTTTTATTTGAATGAATTAAACAATTTAATCATTTGGTTGAATCGTTTGACCCGAGACCCAGACTTCGATTCAAGCGTGTTTGTGTTTGTGTGAGTTGCAAGAGAGGTGATGAGACCAAATGCAGTATTACAATACTTGTTTCTTTAGCGTTCTTGAGTTAGATAGATATACAATGGGCGCCCCATGTGTCTGTGTGGAGCCCTTTTTTATTTTATTTATTGTTTTGCGTCATTTTGTAATATTTGGACTACTACCATGCTTACTTCAGCCATTGCGTTTTCAACTCTGAATTTCTATTTTATTTATTTTAGGCTTACGATATAGCATAGCTATATATGATTAGAAAGACAAAGGGTACCTTTCATTCATTTCATGTGCTTCAACTTGCACCCCATAACTTGCCACGTGTCGATAAAAGTTTGGGCTGTTGATCATCACTGTTCAGTGGGTCCTACTATGAAGGGAAGTTTAGTTTCTTCGTTAGAGATCGGAGGGGGGTTGGGGGACTTGGGGTGCAACGTGCAAGTATTTCGATGGATGGTGAAGAAAAGTTGAATTTGAGCTCCTTTGAAATATTCTCATGACAGTTTTTTTTTGTTTTTTTGTGTGGCTCCCAATGCTATGTATATCAAACACGTGGCAAGATTATGAAAAAAGTTTTATACAAGGGTTACAAGCTTGCCAGTTGCCACGTGGATATATATCAGAATATCAGCAATGTAAACCACCTATTCCGCTGAAATAAATATTAGCCATTCAATATTTTTTCCAATTTTTAATATGATGAGTGGGTCTCGTACTCTCGTCGCCATTTAATATTCACAAGTTTTATTTTATTTTTTTTTATTTTTAGGGTGAAATAAAAGATTGACTTAAAAGTTCCAGACTGCTCTGCTTCAGGTAGATAGACTGCTCTGCTTCGGGTTTCCTCAGGGTGGTTCGGACAATGCATTGCTGGCTAAGTGGCTAGGGGCTAGGGAGAAAGCTAATCGGGTCGGATTTGATGCTGATATCCACCACTCGCCATTGTAAGTTTGTAACCTTGTGAGTTGTGAGTTCCGAAGGTCGAAATGGATTAGGTTGCCCCATTGAACCCGAACCGAAGGTTCCTGTTGATGTCAGCGGTTGACCTCTCCACTCAACTGCTCGTCGGGACATCCACCGAGTTTCCGAATAAAGAAGAGGATGGAGTTCTGCAGGGCCCCACCAACATTTCCTTATAACTCCTCCCATCGTCCATCGATCCACAGCAGAGACTCGTCCAGGCCATACGCCACACACGAACCCCTTATCCCCTGCTACCTTCATACTCAAATCCAATTCTGCTACTCGCCGCCGGGCAAGATGCCAGCCGGCGAAATACGCTACCCGACGGCAGCCCCACCCCGCACTTCGTTCACCGGCTTCACCGACTCATGCGAAGACGAGGCATGGGTTTGGTCCCAGATTAAAGCCGAGGCTCGCCGGGACGCCGACGCGGAACCCGCCCTCGCCAGCTATCTCTATTCCACTATCCTCTCCCACTCCTCCCTGGCTCGCTCCATCTCCTTCCACCTGGGCAACAAGCTATGCTCTTCCACCCTCCTGTCCACCCTCCTATACGATCTCTTCCTGAGTTTCTTCTCCACAGATCCCTCACTCCGTGCCGCCACGGTCGCCGACCTCCGTGCCGCCCGAATGCGTGACCCAGCCTGCGTCTCCTTCTCGCACTGCCTCCTCAACTACAAGGGATTCCTCGCCTGCCAGGCCCAGCGCGTGGCTCACAGGCTGTGGAACGAGTCGCGTCGCCCACTCGCGCTCGCTCTCCAATCCCGAATCGCGGACGTATTCGCCATAGACATCCACCCGGCGGCGAAGATCGGGAAGGGGGTTCTCTTTGATCACGCCACGGGGTTGGTCGTTGGGGAGACGGCTGTAATCGGTAACAACGTGTCGATACTCCATCACGTAACGCTGGGCGGAACAGGGAAGGAGAGTGGAGATAGGCATCCGAAGGTCGGCGATGGGGTATTGATCGGAGCTGGCGCCACGATATTGGGGAACATAAAGATCGGGGAGGGAGCGAAGATTGGAGCGGGATCGCTGGTTCTGAAGGATGTACCGCCGAGGACCACCGCAGTTGGAAACCCGGCGAGGCTTGTAGGAGGGAAAGACCAGCCTGCAAAACACGAAGACATTCCTGGGGAATCGATGGATCATACGTCCTTCATCTCGGAATGGTCAGATTACATAATTTAAATCTGAATGGCTTACTTACTTTGTTTCCGTGAGATTGATAGTATTGTATAAGACGATTACTGATGCTTGCTGGTCTGTGACTGTAATTGAGTGCGACATTTTTTGGTTTCGTTGATCCTATGAGTGCGCCACCATTGCGACCGAGACGTGTAAGTTATTAATTGGATGAGGATTAGAAAGAATTTACACCCACTTTTGGTCGTCTGAACCTTGGAGCGATGGACACAATGCGCTTTCAGTTGGATTTTCTTTAGATTCCAATCCAACGTCTTAAATCTACGGAGTATTGACGGTAAGCCAATAGAATTGAATTTGTAGATGCTCTCTTTGTTTCCGTCTACACTTGTTTTCCAGTTTTGCGATCAATTGATACGTAGCAAAATCTATGGTGCATATATGAAAGTTGTCACATAATTCAAACAACAAATGAACCAAGAAACATTACAGTGACATCTGTAAGGTTGTTAAAAGAAGTATATCTTATTAAACATGAAAATACATCTTGTATAAGTAAATGAAAAATAAATAATGATTGGTTGAAATTTTGATTTAGGTTTACTTTACAAAGAGAATAAATACAAATGCATTTCAATTTGGAAGGAGTATAAATAAAACTTTTTAGGGGCAAATTTTTTAAACTATCCTTTTTATTGAGCTGATTGATAAATTGGAAATGTCCCTTTTGCCTTAGTCTCTTCCTCGTTTAACCTAATTTCAAAAAACAACTGGTCATTCTCTCCTTCCTGTTTACGCATAGCAGAGAACCGAAAGAGATGGGCAGTGATCTAAATCCACTTAGAGGATGATATCGAGATCAAACACGCATCATCAGAACGAGGGGGAGAGAGAGATTATCTCCGCTTTTTCGTTCCAACTCTTCTGCATCTCCAACGATCCAACCCTACTTGCCCAAATGACAAAAGCTTCCCTATTTCGGTTGGAAACCTCTATTCTTGCTGCTAATAAAATGCCACTTATACCTGCAAACTCATATCTTCATCGATTTCAGTGACCTCGACACCAATTCTTTGTTTCTACAATATTTTCCCTCTCTCCAATAGAGGGTTTTTGAACAAAGAACAACAAATCATCATTGCTTTTGGTTTTGAAGAAGGATGAATTCCATTGTAATGCAGACCATTGCGTAGGAATGGCAACAGGGCTGGGTAGGGACGGGGAGCCTCTCCCCATCTCCGTCCCAACAAAAATCTTCATCCCCGTCCCATGGGGACAGGGTTATCCCCATCCCCATTCATACGGGGATCCCCACTCCTTGTGATTTTTTTATAATGTTAATCATTTTATTTTTTATTTTATTTAAAAAATAAAATTAAAATAATTAAAATTTACAATCCTATTAGAAAAGATTCAACTATATTTTTAAAAATTATTAAGATATAGATGTATGTGTACATATATACATAAATAATGTATGCATATATTAGTGGGGATCTCATGGGACTGGGAGTGCTTTCCCCGGGACAGATCCGCACAGGAATTTGAGAAATGAGGAAAATTATCATCCCTAGAATTGGCCCAGAGACTTAGGAATATTGTAAATGAACTGATTATTGGAAAGATCCAATGTCTGAAACTTGGAAAGGTTTTTGAGTTCCTTCCAGTCACCTATCTGCTTGGAAAGATACAAACATTTGATACAACCAAATCTGGGGACCCCCAATATGCAAACACCCAAAAGCACTTTGGTTTGTGCAACTACATTTTGAAGCACAGTCGCTTGCTCTGGTCTTTCTCCCCCCACAGCAACAATTCGACCACCAAATTTCTACCACCTCTCTCTCCTCTCTCACTCATTCCTTTTCAACTTGCATCCGACCATGTAAACAAACGGGCCAAGACTAGGGGTGGCAATTTTTAATCCAACCCGCCTATTTACTTAGCGGGTTGTGTGATCAACCCGTCACCCAACCCACCCATTTAAATGGGTTGGGTTGTAGATAACCATTGGGTTAACCAGTATAGACATAAGTATTCATTCCTTATCTTTTTTTTTCTTCATTTAAATTAAATAATTTATAATTAATGCATTAATTTTCTATTAGTAATTGACTAATTTTAGTTTTGTCTTGAATCAATATACTTCATCCAACATAAATCCAAATCAATTTGACCTGAGTCCAGACCAGTTCAACACAGTTTGACCCGATCCAACATATATTGATATGGATCGACCCGAATCCGAATAGACCCCGGTGAGATGGTTCAATGTCACTTGCTCTGTCCAATTTGGGCCATTCGTCCCAACCAATATTCACACACACCCAACCCGACCCGATATAAGTCAATCCGATTCGACCCGAATCCGAAATGGTTTTGGGTGGGATGATTCGACCTCTACGTGCTTTTCCCAATCTGGACCGACTAATATCTGCACTACTGACCCGATTTAGCTACATTGACCCAGTTCGGGTCAGCTGATTCGATCCCGACCCCGTGCACAAACTTGATATGGTCTGGTCTAAGTAAATCCACCATTGACTGAACTGGTCCAATCCATTCCGATCCGATCGGATTGATCTAAATTTAAACGGTTCAGCCACCCTTGAACCTAAGTAGTTTAAGTTGGTCTGGCCGGTTTGAACCTATGTTGTTCGGTCAAACCCATAGTCCAAACATAGTCAAATGGCTTCACCACTTGTGTAAAAATAACATGCATGTAATGTAATTTGAACCTTCACCATTTACGTAAATAATAACTACAATAACCACCAAGCTACAACCAACTTATTTGTTAAGAGAGAGAAAGCGTTTGTTTTTTAAGTCCATAAATATAAGATTAATGGGTTTGGGCAGGTTGGATTAGGTTAAAACAGGTTTGGGTTGAACCCAACCCATTTAATTTTATATAACTGGGTCATTAGATGGGTTGGGTTGAAACTCAACCCAAACCAAACCCAACCCAACTCCCCCAATTGCCACCCCTAGCCAAGACCAGTTCTCTCTCCTCTCTGCCATCCTCTCTCACTCATTCCTTTTCAGCTAAAACTTGACCATGTAAACAGACGGTTGCCACTACAACTCCACTCCAACCATGTAAACGGACCATGGAGAGATTAAATCCAATGGGTTTGATTGGTCAATTACATGAGAAGTTGCACCTGCACACTTGTTTGGAAAATTAGTTTTTTTCTTACAAAACCCAATTTTGAACTTGTCCCACATTGGAAAATTATAAATTTTGTTTTCAGTATTTTAATAGGAGCTGATTTACACTCCTTAGAAATAGTAGAGGAGAGTATGGAGGTTTGATACCATACAACGCGTGCACACGCGTGTGCGTGTGTGTGGTGCAATGAGGTGCTTTAGAGGTGTACTTTGCTCGCATTCGCATGGCTCACGAATGGCGGCTTTGGTTTTGGTGTAATGTTGACCCTTGATCACCGTTGATGAGATGAACGGTTATGATTTGATCAAGGGTGATCAAGAGGCACAATTCAAAATTAACTGTCATTAACTGTTAACTACCTTTTAAAAAGTCATAATGTTTGAAATTGTGACTATTGAATGTGCTTTCTCTGAACCAACACCTACATTTTCTTCATACCTCTTCATAAACTATTTAAGGAGCATGACTCAGATTTCTCAAACACACATTTTTCGAAATTCATTTCTCTCTCTCTCTCTCTCTCTCTCTCTCTCTCTCTCTCTCTCTCTCTCTCTCTCTCTCTCTCTCTCGGTCCGGTCTGCTACAGTCCCACAGAAAGTTTCTTCAAAGACTCTTCAACTTTGCTAGTTGCAGATTCTCGCTCAAGGCTCTATTGTATCCTAGAAACAGATTTGTTTATAACCCAACAACAAACTTAGTGAAACTGAATGGAGACAAATAACGTTCTAAAGACAATGTCTTCAAATATGTCTCAGAGCTTCTCCTCCGAAGTTTTCAATGACTCCATTTTCCCAACACTTTTCAGCTAAAACTTGATCACGTAAACTGACGGTTGCCACTACAACTCCACTCCAACCATGTAAACAGACCATCCTCTCTCTCCTCTCCGCCATCTTCTTCGTTTAAGCTCATACGCATACACAGTCGCCACTACAAGTCCACCACCTCCTTTCCCCTCTATGTTTCTCCCACATCTCTCCCACTCCTTGCCATCATTTCTCCCCTCCTCATCACCTTCCTATCATTCTCTCTCATCTCCCTAATTCTCCCTCACCACTCCACGATGCCCTTATTTGAGTTTTCTTTCCCCCTGGTGCACCACCAATTGCAATTTATGGTGGTGATTCTAGTTTTCATGCCCGCATCCCCTCCTCTAACTTAATTTGTGAGTGAAACACAGCCGAAAACATTTGTCGCCTCCTATTCCACTACTCCGTCGATGGAGAAGTTGTCGAAGCGCCCCACCACATTGGAGACAAAAGCTGTCGGAACTGAAGATGGTAGTTGGCAACCTCCGGACAAGTAGGGGTACCGCTTGGATTGGATTTGGTCCAATCCGATCCACTCCAATGTGAATTCATTATAAATGGATCAGGTTCAATTCAATCCAATCCAATAAATAATTTGGACCATTTTTGATCGGTCCAATTTAATGTTTAGACCATTCAATTTGTTCAAATTCATTTTAATTTAGATTGGTTTTAACTCAGACCCAGTCTATTGATACATATATTCTTATCTTATATCAATGGATCACATATTGGCTTAATCCAACCAAATCCAATATAAATTTATTATGGATGGAGCCCTAGTCCAGTCTAATCTAATAAATATTTTGGATTGGATTGATCTAGTCCACTATGTCTTTTTGGTCCGTCCAATCCATCTAAATTGATTTTGGACTGGACGGGGTCCAATCCAAAACCAGTCCATTGCACCCTTATGAACAAGTCCTCGAGTAGGAAACTAAGTTACCAATACGATACGGACGCTGGAGATTGAATTGGACGATCTCAAGCGTTGAAATAGAAAAATGAGTTGCAGCAATAGGAGTAAACTATCGGCGTTTTTGGGTGGCTTTGCTTGGACCACCAGTTGCACAACAGTGCCATTTTTTTTCTAATTTTAGAGAAAGGGTATTACTACTCACATTGTGACAGAACCTAACGATAGGGGAGTAATTAGTAAATTATCAAAAATAATAAGATAATTTAAGATAATAATTAAACAGTAAGAATAAACTTGATCAATTAAGGATACGTTTAAGAAAAATTCTTTCTTAAAAACTTACATTATCCTTTATCTCTTGTAAGCCAGCTTCGGGTCTGTTGTTTGGAAATGGCTTCAGATCTCTCTTTAGATGACGAGGTCGCTGGTGGCTTTTGGACCGTAGACAACATTCTCCAATGTCATTGCTCTCGCTTACTTCTCCATCCCTCTGGAGCTCTTCTACTTGGTTTGATGAAGTCAAGAGGAGGCAAGTCAGTATGTTCACATGCTCACTAGAGAAATCCACCAGTCTCTGGACTGCCACACCATCTTATATACCACCCTCATCCAGCTCTCCAATGTTCTATTTTTGGACAACTGTGCCATTTGCAAATCAGATGAGTTCAATTCTACGATGAATTTGATGCATGAGTTAGAGCGGAGGGACTTGGTTTCTATTACCGTCCATGACCTTGAGCTGGTGGACATCCTCCAAGATTGTTGGAAAATGGATTCACTTAAATTTGGAAGAGAAATTTTAAGGTACGTCTGAATAAATTGTTTTTAGAACGTTATGTGCCTCCAACAAAGTTAAAAAGACTGTTGTGCAGTAGCATGTTCTGCACTGATTGAATGGTACCTCTTGATCATACCTGATTGAATTCTTTCAACATGTTGTGCAGTAACAAGCCTTCATACTTATAAATCAATTCCTATTAAAAAATCTAAAACAAAACTTATAATTTTTCAATATAATACAAATTAAAAATTGTTTTTATCAAGAAAATAATCTATTTTAAGACATCTGTGCAGGTATAAATTTTCATGTAATTGATTAATCAAACCTCATCCCATTGAATTTAATATATAATGTGATTAAAATCCAATAATAAGGGGTTAAAGGTTCTGGGACCTGATTCCAGGTTAGAGGATGGGTGGCCGGAAATGGACATGCTATTGCTCGATCGTCTAAGATTCCGGTGTATCAGCATCTGCTTTTTTCGAAGGAGATGTACTGCTAGACGACCGAGTAGTTCCGTCTTGCTTCACAACTCCGACAAAGAACCTACATCAGCTCGTCCTGCTGTCCGACGAAGACGGGTGGAAAGACCTCGAGCAAAGAGAGGGCTCCGTATGCGCATGGAGGGAGACTTGGCCGGAACCACCATCACGACCACCACCACCTCTGACTGCGCAAAGACAGGGCTACAACGAAGACGGTTCTGCTTTGTCATCTATTCGATTACCATCTGCCTTTCCGAGCTGGGAATCCAAAAAAGCAAGCTGCGTTCACCGGGCATGAAGACAGAGTCATCGAATCCACCCTGCGTTCAACCTGCTTTTGTCGTCCACTGAAACGCCAAAATCCACCCTGCGTAATGACGATTCCCCTGAGTCCACCCTGCTTTGCCGTCCATTGAAACGCCGGAATCTGCCCTGTGTGAAGACAATTCCCCTGAGTCCACCCTGCTTTGCCGTCCACTGAATCGCCGGAGTCCAGCATGCATGAAGACGATTCCCCTGTGTCGCTGAACTCTAGAGGGGTTTGGAGAGAAATCACCGTTTGTATCGCCTCTACAAGGGAATCGCCGCAGCTCAACAAGCTGTGTTCCTCTGCCCGTGGTTCGCAGCGTTCAGCTTTCGCAAGGATCGAGTGGGTCTCCGGTCTCCAATTCGGCAAGTCTGTTTGAGTTGCCGTTGTTTGAGGAAAGATGGACGGGATTTAAAGGAATGGAAAAATTGACATTTCATCATTTGCATTAGAATTTAACGACGAAGACAATTATTAGAAACAGTGACAATTATCAACAGTGGAACGCAATAGTTAAACAATAAAAATAGAGTTACTAAATTATTTATAGGGAAAATGGTACAGATAGTTAAAGAAATTTACCTGAAAAACCTCGTATTTTATGTTATTTTGCATATATTTATATTTATACTTCTTCTAAATTAAGCGGTACAATGAATATTAGATTGAAGGATTATAGGACGTGAAATGTGTTGGCATGCAGTAGCTTGAGGCCTTCCGTAGATTGAAGGATTATGGATTCCATCCGGTGAGGACCATTTATTTAGCTTTTATCCCCGACGAGGAAACCGGAGGTCATGATTCTTACCAGGTGAATTTATTTTATTAAAGCAGATATGCCAAGTGAATTTCATTATTTTTCCTCTTCTTTGATTGATATTAATTTAAATATTCAATTGCCCTAGTTATCGTCTCTTTGATTTTTTTTACGGGAGGTAAAATTCTGTGGCACCAATCATCATTATTGATCATCTTGATGGGACCGGGTGAGCAATTCTTCCTCAACCGAAATTGAGTAATGGATTTTTACCACAGAAGAAGAGAAGAGAAAAAGAAAATAACGCAAAAATCCACATAGCCATCTTGAAGTTATAACATACCAAATAGGGGATTCTAACCATATGAAAGTTGAAGCATTCACATCATTCTGGTATAATAATTACAAATCAAAGAACTTCACTTGGGTTCATTCTATGGCTAATCTCTGCAAATGTCCTTCCAGAAGCTCCTCTATTATTCGCAGTGGTGACAGGAAAGTCTCCAAGAAGTCACACCAATAGCACAATGGCACTAAAGATGAGGATGATGACAGATATCGTAGGGAAAATATTTCAATTCCCATTTTATAAAAGAGTAAAATAGGTATTTTGAAAAAAAAAATATGCATTGACTTAACATCTATTTGTCTTAGTTAAGGCTTAAGGGAGGTTTTTGTATTTGTTGAATTTTTTTAAAATCCAGGAGAATTTTTTGTATTTTATCCTTTAAGTTTTTTTATAATGGATGGAATGAAAAGATGAAACCAGCATCATAAAAGTGCTAACCAATCTGGTGTTATTTATCAAAATTATTGTTAATCAAACCCTTTAATCTGGGAAACGATCATATCTCTGGATATGATTTTTAACTGAGTTATTTTTCTGAAAAAAAAAAACATTGATTTAGTCAGAAAACCATTAACCCAGACAGTCAAACCAATAAACTATTCCATCCAAGCAGTGACGTATGATTTAATGAAAATTTATTTACTTTTTTAAGGGAGCATTAATAGAGGACATCGAGAGATGGGAGAAGGATTGGAACAAGATCTCAGATCTGAGGTCACTGAGTGAGTGAGAGAGAGGGAGAGAGATCAGATTCAGATCTGAGATCAGAGTGATGGAGGGATCTGAAATGGGTTGGGGCAAAAACACCACCGCTGCTGTCTGACACCGTCATTGCCACCACTGCACTGACTGCAGTCGTCATTATCACTGGTGAACATGGCCTCCTCTTTCTTCCTTTCATTTCTTTCTTTTTTTCTTTTTTTTTCTTTCTTTTTCTTTCTTTTTCTTTCTTCCCTTTTCCAAACCAACAGCCACCTACCTCTTTTTTCTCATAAATAGACGTGTAGAATCCTTTTTACCCTTTCTTCCCTTTTCCAGACCAACAGCCACCTACCTCTTTTTTCTCATAAATAGACGTGTAGAATCCTTTTTACCCTAATATTCCAATCTAAGGTCAAACATATCAAACTATCTGAACCGTTCGACCTGAACAGTTAAACCACTGACCTGAAAGCTAGTAGTCAAAGCAGTTCCATTTCAGGGTGGATTTTTAAAACCTTGATCAAAATTCACAAGGATTTTTGATTGGTCAGCCCTTTCCAGTATCATATTTTCCAGGATAAGCAGAAGATTTTGATGGTAAAACTGTATTTATGATGCGAGAAAGACATAAAACTGTATTTACATTAATTCATTCATGGGGGTTTTGATTGGTCAATGTCTTTCCGGTATCATATCTCTACAACATCATAGATTTTTCTGGTAGATAACTAAAAGGGCATCCCAGTGCACAAGACACAACCTTACCCCCGGCACATACAGGGAGACCGTTTTCAAGATTTGAACCCCGATCATCCCCAGTCGCACGCCAAGGCCCACCCTCATTTTTCTTATCAATTTCAATATATATATTTTAGAGGCAAAACTCATTCTAGAATTAAGGACAATGGCATTCGCATTCTCTTCTTTCCCTCGGTTCAGGTATGATATGCTCTTATGCGTTCAGGATTCTCACCTACAACTCTCGCAACAAGAAAAGGCTTCTGAACATGACTAGGAAATTGCTGCTAAGCCAACAGTTCAGAAGCATAACACGGTGCAGTGCTGAAAAGTAAATGCCATTAGGCGCTGGGATATCATCCCACGTCTCAAGAAGCTATCAGGGTCATAACAGCAAGTCAGCAAAAGCAAAAAAAGATGACCAAGGGTGGTAGTTGTGGGGAGAGGTGGTAAAAGCAAAAGCAATTTTGTTCTACCCTCTGCAAGACCATAATCATCAACGCAAAGAGAAACCAGGTTAGAAGTACAAATTTGATTGGAAACATGTAAATGTACACTATGCAATTATTTTGGACACAGAAAAGGGAGACTATAATTGTTCAGTTTAGGAGCTACAGCTTAGTTTGGAAGGAGTACAAATGCAAATGTGTATAGTGCAAAATCTTATATTTTGCATTATTTTGTATGTATTTGCACAGTACATATTCGCATTTGTACTCTTTCCAAACTCAGCCGTAACAGAACCACTAGAGGGAAGATAAAATCTTCTAGTGATCCTAGCTCAGAAATGCAGTGCCAGGCTCACAGGAATTGACAGGAGCTACGAAAAACCTCATCAACAAATTATTTGGAAAGAATGGGATTTTTACGTGGGGGGAGGTTACAGAGTAAATTGGACCTATAAGAGTAGTCCAGATTACAAAGCAAACCTCATCAATGGCTATGGCCAAGAATAGGATAATAGTCAGGAGTGGAGAGACGAGTTATGGGCATTTCTTCCTTCTGTTACTAACCCAGAGGCAGTGTTATCTCGTGATGGAACTCTCAGCCATAACTTCATGCTATCATAGACAGTAAATCCAATTGCCACAGATGGTACTACCTGTTACAATGTAAAAGCACTTAAATACCTCATTCTGGTAGTAGTGTGGATGGGTCAAATATATTTTTCAATTAAAACACAGATTTTTATACCTTCAGGTAGTTGATACTTAACCCTGAAAACAATTGCTTCCAACCTTGATTCTGACCAATCATGATGAGAGTTTCCATTGTTCCCTTCACTTCTCCACTGTTAGATGCTGAGAGACGTTGTACCTAGAAATATGGTTGTTACTTTTTTTTTTTTTTTGAAGGAATTGCACATTTCATGTTAGAATCTAAACACTTACCTGCATTTGCCGTCTTACAACATCAAGAGGGTAAGTGAAGGTCTGACCCAATAAACCTGCAATGGATCCACATACAAGTTTGACCGTGACATCCTTTTTGTGTTCCTCAGGAACATGACTTTTGATCTCCTCATAGAAGTAGAATTTCAAACCAGAATAAGGGAAGATTCCGTAGAGTGAAGGAGCTGCCAAAAAATTCTCCATTATTGGTAAGAGTGAAAACATGAAAACATGCAATAACAGCAACAAGACAAAGGCTAACAGAATCTAAATCAATACATACCTACACCACGATAGAGCCCGCGCAATCCACTTTCCCTATAGGTCTTTGAGAAACAATCTAAAATCCCTTTATAAAGTTGTTCAGCATGATTTATACCCTTGATGCCTAACCTGGATGATTGAACAACCTGCACTATGAACAAGTGCCATTTATGTGAAGAGCATGACTAGAAACTAGCTCTTTGTTTTGTGAAAATCACAGCTATGAAGTAGAATTTAAGATGGTTTGGCCAGATGCATAGAAGACCATCTACAGCACCCATTTGCAAACTAATGGGACTAGAAGGGCTAGGGGGCAGACCAAAAAGGGCATGGATTGAAGTACTAAGAAATGATTTAAGCACTCATAAATTAATTATGGATATGGCATTAAACAGAATGGTATGGCGAAACATGATTCATGTAGCTGACCCCAGTGGAACAAAGCTTAGATGATAATGATGATAATGATGACAGCTGTGAAGTAGCACGTCGTTTGGATTACTCAATCTATAAAATCTATCTTATGAAAGAGACAATCATAAAATTTGGGAATATGATAAAAAAGAATCCAGTTCTAAGTTCTTCACCTGATAAGCCAGTTTGGTCCTCACTAAATCAAGAGGATAAGTAAAAAGCACAGCAGTTCCTCCAGACAACGACCCTGCTATAAGATCAAGAATGGAGCCTCTTCCAACACCAGGAAAAGTGAGTATAATCCAACGGCGGTATTGCTCATAAGCCATATAATGCAGAGCTGCATAAGGCACAATCCTAGCAACACTAGCTCCATTTCCTCTGAAAAAAGATCACAAGAAAACACTAAATAAATGTTTGAAGATGAAGACAAAACCATGTCAAACTAAAGATAAAGGAATGAATTTGGATGTTGAAGAATATTCTTGCAAAAACTCCTACCTGTAAAAGCCTAATATTCCTTCTGTCTTTATAATCCTTTCGAAGGACCCCAACAAGCCTATACTCTGGAATTCTGCCCTTCTGGTCTGCAAAACTGTGATTAGTTCCTCTTACAGTGATACTAAGGAGTTACATTTTCTAATTAGTTTCAACAGATAAAATCACTGATTAATGTTCCTTAGAAGTACAAACTACAAAGCCTTTTGTCATTGAACAAAATCTAATATAGTACCTAAAAACAAATGCCAGATATATGACAAGATCATTCTAAAATATACTTACTAGCATCTTGACACTAGAAGATTAAGCTAAAAGCTAAACATAGCAAAATATTTCTTGAAGCTATCCTATCCAAGATTCTTTCTCTTTAAAAGTTCAACCATCAGTTTTTCATTTTGCAAAAGAATCATTCTTTATGAAGTTGCATTAAGAGTAAACCTAGGTATCACACTGCAGTAAAAATCTATCTGACTTGAAAGCAAGATCAACAAATAATTATCTATGGAATGAACTATGAAACTAAACACAGTTGCCAGATGACTAAGAACTTTGCCCATCAATTTGTCAATTTTTTCTAGAAGAACTCAATGTTCTAAAAAATATAATCATTTTGCAAGCAAATAGCCCGTTTGTTTCTGAACTCTGTCACTACCCCAAGAAAATCAATTCAAAATTCAAGATGGGTTTCAAACAAAAGTCAGTTGTGTCGACTGTCAACAGAGTTTACCAAGTAAAAAAGAAATTTTGGATACAGAGAAACCCATTTCTTGAAAATCTAAGAAACCTATCCGTTTCGCTTCCTCAGTCCAACCACACTAGCCCCTGCAACAACCGCTCAGCATAAGCAACCACTCCGTGGTTGCAATTTCACCAGTAACTCCAGATGAAACCATTATAGGGAAATCCCAGAAAAACTTGAAGAGGCGTAAAGTACTCAGATACATCAAAAATAAATAAAAAATAAAATCTAGACCCCATTGCAGGAACCAGGAAAAAAAGTAATAAGAAGTTGAATTCACAGAAGAAATCAATGTAATCGTCATAATTTTTAACAATAGTGTACGAATAGTTAATTGTGAAAAATGAAATAAAAGGGAAAAAAGAAAGACAAAATAAAAGGAAGATACAATGAAAACCCTTCCCAACATCAGACCATCAATAATTTTGTCTGCTAGAACTCAACCGATATTTCAGAATTAAGAACAATCATCCGCAACAAGAATCACCCACAACAATTTCTATAACAAACCTTCATAGATTACAGAAAATGACTAGTAAAAGAAACCCAAACAGGCATATCTCGAGAATTTTCTCTACGGAAATATATTCTGAAGAAAGCCGATAAGTAGAAGGTGTGGGGGTCCAACCATACCTGGAACAAAATCTTGACACGCTCCAGCGGGGCCACAGCCGTCTTTGCGAACCCACCAGCAACACCTCCAGCTACAAGTTCCTTTGCAAAGACGGGCATGGCGTCTATAACTCCGTCCAAGATCTGACCTCCCTCTCGCTCACCTCCTTCCATCGCCATGAGAGAGCTCAAGAGCGAGAGAGAAGGAGCTCTGAGAGCCCCTTCTTATGGATAGCTACAGAGAGCTTGCAGGAGGAGGGAAAAAAGAAGAAGAAGAAGTGAGAGGCAATAATTGAAACGTTTGAGATGTTGTCTCTCCATCTACGTATACAAATTGTTCTCTCTCTGCTCTCCATCCTTACATGTTTCGTTTTTTTCTGTCCTAACTTTGAGGAAATTGACATTTTGAGAAGAAAGTATTGACTGCAAGTTTTCGGGAGATTTGAGAAAAAGATCGAAAAAATACGGACAAGTCCAATGCAAATCTCTGATTTCCACAACATATCTCAAAAACCGCTAATCTACACACAATGCGAACCCCCATTTACACATCAAAATGGCTGCCCGTAAATTAACATTAATTCCGATCTGACACCAACCCAACTGTAATTTGAGCCTAAAAATTCTGACCCTATGCTTAAAAATTCTAACCCATCATTCTCTTAAGACCTTGAACGGGGATAACAACGACCTTTACTTCCGAGTCTCATACTTTAAATCCTCTACTTCCAAACTCGCCTGAAACTTCCGATGAGTTCATACTGTATTTCCCATTCATTCACTCGGGAGAAAGTATTGACTGAAAGTATTGACATTTGGCGCAAGAACAGGAGAGAAGAAAAAGATAAAAAAAATACGGATAAATCGGATGCAAATCTCTGATTTTCATAATATATCTATAAACATTCAAAATGTCAAAAATCTCTAATCTACACGCAATGCTTATCTAAAAACCCCATTTACACATCAAAATGGCTGCCCGTAAATTAACATTAATTCCGATCTGACACTAATCCAACTGTAATTTGAGTCTAAAAATTCTGACCCTGGGCCTAAAAATTCTAACCCTGGGTCATTCTCTCAAAAAGATTAAACCTTGAACGGGGATAACAACGACCTGTGCTTCGGAATCTCATACTTCAAATCCTCTACTTCCAAACTCGACTGAAATTTCCGATGAGTTCATTCTGTATTTCCCATTCATTCACTCTGGTCAGATAAAATCCAAAAAAAAGTACAATCAGCATGAAAGGGATTGTGTGGTCGTTTCCACCCAAGATTGAAAAAAATGATAATTTTGTTGGTTGGTTTGTTAGTATAATAAATTTTCTTTTAATGGAAATTTATTATATTTTATTTTGTTTGTTTATATTTTATGGCATGTTTGATTACAAAATTTTTCATGATACTCATCCTCATGTGAAGAATATATTAAATAACATTGACAATGTTTTTTTTTTCGCTTCATGGGAATAACATTGACAATGTTAGAGAATAAAAAATAAACATCACCTAAACAGTTTAAGCTTTTAGATTGAATGGTTTCTTGAAAGGGAGGTGAATGCAAAATCTCTAAGAGTTTATTTAGTTCACAGTTAGAATTAAAATTAGAACAAAAATTTTTTGAAAATGAAATAAGAATGGTCTATTCCCATAGTCTATTT
This sequence comes from Nelumbo lutea, assembly GCF_056320005.1. Taxonomy (NCBI): domain Eukaryota; kingdom Viridiplantae; phylum Streptophyta; class Magnoliopsida; order Proteales; family Nelumbonaceae; genus Nelumbo; species Nelumbo lutea. Next base: position 5,277,155 of record NC_142689.1, read on the forward strand.
GATTCAGATAAAAATAGAATGGATATTGGAATCAGCTGTAATGGGATTTTGTTCCCCGAGTGAGGGGGAATGGCCATTCTCACAAATAGAAAAATATCATTCCGCCTAAAATGAGAATGAGATTCCAATTATATCCAACCAAATATTTAAAATCAGAACAGCCTATTTCAATTCCAATTCTAACCCCTTATTCCCACAAACCAAACGAGCCCTAAATAACTTAAAAGAGAGAGGTTGGATCGTATAACAGCAAATGACCTTTCAGCTATATGATACCAGTTCAACCTTGAGTCAAAATGATCCGGCTTGGTGGAATCCTCTGAATTTGGGGTTGTTGAAGCTAATAATAGCAATGGAGGCTTTAGAATTTAGACATGAAGGGCTACTTATCTTGACTTGGAAATTAATTATATGGTTTTGATTTCTTGCATTCGTTCTTTTAATATATATATATTTTTTTTTGTGCTTTTGAGGGCGTTCCTCCTTGATGGCTAACTGGTTATCAAAGTATTTAGAAGATAATAGGACTGTTAGTAAGGTTGAGGTAGGTTAGTGTTGTGGTGTCTTTTGTTTCTTGTCCTTGTCTTCTATGTATTCTTTTCCTTTGAAAGAATCTTTTTCCAAAAAAAAAGGCAATTTTTTATCATCGTTTCATCTATTGCTATGGTAGAATAAATACAAATATGGTATAGTATAAATACGTACAAAATAACAAAAAATATAAGCTTTTGCATTCTACATATTTATAACAAGTTAAGCAGGATGGGCTGGGTTTAAGGTCAACCCAGATCCAATCCTAAATATTCAACCTAAGGCTCAAACCAAGCCCAAGCCCGAACCCAGACCTTAGCTTGGATTGGTCAATCAGGCTGAAACAGGCGTAGACTTTGCCAAGTCTAAAGTTGCATGAATTTCAATATTCAATATGTCAAATTTCAGTTTGCGAGTGTAGTCAGGTTAGGGTCGACATTACTCGGGTGTAGAGTCAGGTTAGGGTTTAGATTCTTCACCCGAGTTGGGTTCGAGTCATGCTACCCTACCTCAGCGGGCCATGATAAATTTTGCATGCTTTATAAGTTCTAACCCCATGAACGCTGTGTTTGGTTGCAAGACAAATAAATTTGCACTGATCCAAAATTATGGTAATACAAATTATTTGAGTGTAAATTTCGATCTATTTTTATTTTAAATTTTAATTTATTTTATTTGATCACAGTACAAATGAAGTAAATTAAAACCCAAAGTAGAATAAAGCAAAACCCATAACAAAATTAAATAAGAATTTGTGTTTTTTTATTTGCATTCCCATGCATTTGTACTAATACAAATAAGGGTTCGACTATGATATAGAAAAGATATGATAACTGAAAAACAACTGACCAATAACACAGAATCTTAAACGTGGTTAGAAACATGGTGTGATTTATCAAAATTCATGGATGGGTTTTGATTGATCAAAACTCTTTCTATACCATATCATAGATTTTCCCTACAAATAAAATTACATTGCAACCACACAGTCTTAGAATTTGTTTCATGTTTTTTTTTTTTTTTTGAAAAAGTACAGACAGCCCATTACAGATTTCTGAATTTTATTACAAACTTATAAAAATTCAAAATATTAAATATCCCCACCTTATACATCAAACTTGCCCAAAAATTAGAATCAATTCATCTACCCCAATTATACTTTGGACCTAAAAATTCTGACCCTAGGCTGAACCTGGGCTGATTCAATGTTTGCTTCTTTTGTATAAAGTTGGAAGGCTAATACCCATTACTAGTTTAGTACAGGGTCGGTGGGTGTAATTTACATCGGTGCAATTTGTCAATTGATCAAACAAACGAGGGCAATAACTAGCACAAACTGTCGATAATGATAGTATGATACATCTATGATGTAAGGTTGGACCAAATCAAATGAAAGTGGAAACAAGGTTGAGATAGGAAAAAGAAAGGAATATACCACTTTGATAGATTCGAATGCCAAGAAATATTATACTATTCATGGTTAAAATTAAAAAAAAAAAAAGGATAAATGGATTATGGAAAGCACTACCACATGTGGGACAGGTAAATGCTACAACACATCGTTTAGTGAACTTCAATCATGCACCCATGGATCTCCACGTAACCAAAAAATTTAAGGAATGATAGATGGCAGAAACATCGTCCTAAGCAGAAACCTGTTCAAACTGTGTAGTCTTATCAGTGTTGTCTGTAGTTTTCTAGTGGTCAAATTACAAACTCTGTTTGCATGGTGCTGTCCCACAAAAAAAGAACTTGGTCTGCATGGATGGCCAGTAAAGGCTACAAAATTTGCAATGAAATACCTGTCTTTACGATGACGGATTCATCACCCACCGAAATATCCAAAACCCAGGAGAAAGAAACAAAGAAATTTTGCAGAGGAATAAGCACGAAGTTTCCAAAGAAACTGAAGTACAATCTGTATGCCCATTGCCTTTGCGTTTCATTGGCGTAGTACACATCAAAAACACATAGATTTACCGGTTGTTACCGGCCAAGGTTTCGGAAAGAAACAAGGGAAAATCAGAAGCCTAACATTTGATTAAGTTGTTGGGCAGCTACCATACTAATTAGGAACAGGGAGAGCTTTGGGGAGGGGTTCATAGGTAGAGATGGGAATCGTGTGGAACTTGTAATCCACAGGAATCATCTGAGCTTCTTCTTGGTCAAGGATATTGTTGATGAGTTGCAGTAAAACCCTTTCAAGATCCTCCCCAACACTCCATTCATGAATCTCTGCCTTGACTAGTAATGGGTTGCTAGAAATCAGCTCCCACAGTGGAAAGTTCTTCCTGGGCATCACATAGTCGCCTTCACGGAGCTTCAGGGTTGGGCAGAAATCACCCTTCCCATCTCCAAGGTAGATGAATCTTTTCTTCCCCTCAGCAGCTAGAGTTTCTTGTATCCTTTCAATCACCAGACCCTGATGGAATTGGAAATAACGTTAGATTGTTTTAACCCAAATTACAGAAATCACCCAAATTTTGAGAATTTGAAGGGGGATAAAAGCTGGATGTGGGCCTGACAGAGTGGGCCAAGTGGGACCCTGGGCCCATACCAAAAAGTCAAAAAGTCAGTAGAATTTTTAAAACATGTTCCCGTATGTTTGGGTCTCACTACTCACTAGAGAGTCTAGAAACTCATGCCCATTAATTAAAAAAAAAATTAAAAAAAGAATTACTTTGCACATGTTGGGAGGGCAAGGAGAATGAGGAGACGAGGTGAGATCATGGTAAGGGAAGATTCTGAGCTTTCCCTCTTCATCAACATAGCTTGGGTTGGTGTTAATCTCTGTGAAATAATCCATGAGCCCATGATGCTTCAAGATGGTCTCGATGAAGAATATATTTGCATCGCTCACAATCCTCAATTCACACCTGAAATTTTAAACATCAAAAACACGGGCTTCAGTATTTTTTTGAAAACATTTTAATGGGAAAAAAGGAAGAACAAGATGAAGAAAAAAGAAAGGGAGGGAAATAAGAATTTACCCCAGTGCATGGGCTGATTTAATGGCTGTGATGATCCGGGGATGCAATGGAGCCCGTTTCAGGCACTCTACGATGTCTTCGATTGCCTTCCCCTGTGAATGAAGCTCTCTCATCATCCTATCCTGCAAAGGTTCACAGACCAAGAACAATTTAATCTCTCTTGCTCTCAGTATCAAAATAGCCAAAACCCCATCAGTCGTTCGACGAAAAGCTGAGAACAGGGGTAGTAAGAAAAGTCCAAAGAAAAAGACAAACTAACCATTAGAGGGTTCCAAGGCATGGTCGGCAAGAGTTCATCGAACAACTGGGTGGCACCCATCTCGTCAACCACCCAATTATCGCTATCGTAATCGATAATCGTCTTGTCGAAGTCGAAAATCACCACGATCCCTGCCATTTCCGAGACCCGAAACTCCTTTTCCGGCGTCGAGAAAGTGCTCGTCAGTGTGCCAAAGAAAGCAAAAGATGGTTCGAATTTCGAACTTTGGTTGCAGGCAACGAGAGGAGGGATGGAGTTATTTATAGCACAAGGGCATGTGTTCGAGAAGCAACAGCGGGTGAAAATGGCGGGACGGGCCCAGGAGAGATTTTGGATGCCAAGGAATATTACGTGTTAGTGGGTAGTGGCTACCCTTTTGGTTTCCAACCTAATCACGCTCTACCCACAAATTACCAAATTCTAGATTTTCAAAGAACCAGCCAAACATCGCCATAGTTTCTTTCAATGGAATCACGTAATCATATCCGTCGGATCTCGAGACCATTGACCTGATAGAGTGAGATAAAGTTCAGCTTTCTTTAATCTAACGGCTGACAGCTCCAAGTACAACTTCTACTGGGATTTGGACTGCTTTGGTATATCTTTCTCCAGTTCTCCTTCTTTGACAGAAACCCCGGAATACGAGGAATATTCGCTGTGAGAATAAGAATAATGGGTTGGGTCGGGTACCTTTTAACCCGCGTTTGCTGGAATATCCAAAGCATGCGTGACTCTGATTTGACGTGAGATGCTTACCTAATATAAAGGAAGGTAGTGATGTTCCTAAACTAAAATCCTAATGTAATGGGTGTGTTGGTTGGTCCCCCATAAGATGGGCCAGCAGCTTATGGATTGGGGGCCCATCAATGCATGAGAACGACCAATTGGATGAGGGGGATATTCACGATGTTCTGTTGCAGTGGAGGAAGGGAATAAATATAAGAATAGGTGCGATTAATAAGTGCAAGAGGGAATTTGATCCAACGGTGAGGAGAGAGAGAGATGGTCATAGAATATTTGGAGAGTGTTCTGGTGATAGTGGATTCATGCATGGCGAATAGGCACTTAGGCAGGGATATTGGGGATTATTGGATTATAATAGGTGTTGGCGCAACTATTTATTTAATTAAGTAGTTAATCGATCCCTGAATGCTTTTCAAAGTCCGCTTCCACTTAGTTTAGGAATCTGATTGTCTGCTCAAACCAGTTTTGGGCCGGTAGGCCCAGTAGGCCACACGGAACTGCCAACCTTCTTTGAACCCAACAACCAGGAAAACCTGGACTACCGGACCGGACTTACTAATACAAGGAAACGTGGGCCCGTGGGCCGGAGATAAATGATGAACTCGATTCCTTGTTTCTTTGGGGCACACGTTAAGAGGAGATAAATGAGTGGTCTGGAGTGGGGACGGGGAGTATGACGGCCACCGTAATATTCAACTTTTTTACGGTCCAATAATAATCGGTCTCTAGCTCCGGGGATATGAACCGACCTTGTCACGTTTATTTATTTATTTATTTATTTATTTTTGCATAACCAGTATATATATGACTTGCCATCTGGACACTTACGGTCGAATAAAGTTCTCAGTTTTGGAATCAGATATTCTTATTTTGAACGCCCTGCTGCTCTGATTGGACCGTCTCGTAACAGTATATATTAGCTACGTGGCACGTGAGAGAAGATATAGCAAAATAAAAGAAGTAAAATTTTGGGGCATTGATGGTTTTTTAACCCTATAGCGTGTCAATATCATCAAATAGAATAAAATTTGTAAGAGACTCAATGATTGTCGTTGTAGTATAGTGGTGAGTATTCCCGCATGTCACCCGGGTGACCCGGGTTTGATCCCCGCCAACGGCGCTATTATGATTTTTTGATTTTTTGATTTTTTTCCCGATGTAAGGAAGGCCGTGAATTGGTGAACATGTTCATTGACATTAGCAAAAAATTGAACCAATCCGCGAATCCGACCCAACCCAATCCAAAAAAATAGGGTTAGGGTCTCATATTTAACAAACCGAATGTAAAAATGACCCGACCCAATCCGAAAAAACTGGGTTGGGTTGGGTTGGATCATGGGTCAACCCATTGATCCAATTGTCAAGTCTAATTGGAATTATTTATGTATTGTTAGAAGTTTTCATTCTTTAACTTTTATTATTTTGTCTTTATTTTTTTTTTTACTCTTTAAATTGTTAAATGTTCAGAATTTTAAGGTTAATTCTTTTAATTTTGACATTTTTTATGTAATTTTTCTTTATTTTTTAAATTTAAATTATTTTTTGAATGACTCAAATTGACCCATGAGTTAACCCTAACCCGAACATTTAGGATTAGGGTCTAGCATTTGAAAACTTGACCTAAAATCAACCCGAAATACCTTAACTCAATATAAACCCGACCCACCCAACCCGATTGCAAGGTCTACATGTTCAGTCTAAAAATGCCCCCAACAGTCAAAAGTTAACTCGAGAATATATATAATTCTTCCGAATAAATTCTGGAGACGTTGATTTTAGGTCTCTTTATTCCTCAGAATCAGAATTGGAATGGAATCGTGTGTTTCTATAGTTTGTGGTTTAGAGAGGAATTAAAGTGGGAATTGAAATTAGTAAAAATGGAATTTTATTCTCAAGAACGGCCCAGATTTTGGAGATGTTCCTGTGTTCTCAGTTTAAAAATTGCAAAAGTTTTCATTCCGGGGTTTTTTCAAACTATACCCTTTTCATCGATGTTCTTTGATTACAAATCCCCCCATCAGGCTTATAGTTTTTCTAAAATAACAAAAATAGAAAATTTATTAAATAAATTATCAAAAGTTAGAGGGTATTATTGACTTAAATTTTGGGGGAGGCAATTCTGATCAGATGTTGTAGTATAGTGGTGAGTATTCCCGCCTGTCACCGGGTGACCCGGGTTCGATCCCCGGCAACGGCGAATAATGTTTTTAAAACTTGAACAAAAAAAAGCTCGTAAGCTCTTTTACGCTTTGTTTGGTTTGTAGAAAAAGGTAGAAAAACCCGATATAAGTTTTGTAAAAATTTCCCTACTTTTCCTTTTCTTTCTCTACTTTTTTCTTCAAACCAAACACGGTTTTATAAAACTGCCGCACATCTCGCTCAGTTCGTATGTTAACTGGTTTCCTACTTGCTGTCACCACTTCGTAAGAGAGTCCGATATCATAAAAGTGGTAACCATGGGTTTTGATTAATCAAACCATATAAAAAAAAAAAAACCTAAACATATGAACCGGACCAAATAACAGCAGAAAGCCAGAAACAGAACACAGTAACAGAAAAAAAAAAAAAAAAAAACAAACAAACAAAGAGCCTAAGAACATTGAGAGAAAAAAGGGGAAAAAATAACAAAGAAAAGACAACTACTACACTAAATAAGACTTTAACCTGGACAGGTCACAGCAAACTGAAATCAAAAGATTTCCCCGACTCAGCAGCAAGTCACCATGACTATTAAAATCATTAGCAGTCACCTTTTCAATTAACACCTTACACTCCTGTTTCAAAAATAAGTAAATAACCGAATCCAGATTCAAGGAATTAGCTGTTTTTAGAGCATCTGATAGGGCTTTAGCTTCAGCAAATAAGGAAGAGGCTGCTTTCACTGGACCAGACTTGGCTAGAAGGCAGATTCCTTCATGATCTCTGAACACAAATCCAAAAGAAGCTTTATTCGAATCGATAAAACCACCATCCACATTTACTTTAGTGCAGCCTATAGAGTTTTCTGATCTCAGGGACAAGGTGTGAGATCTCTCCACTATATATCTGCGAGTGGAAGCAATCTTTCTCAAAAAACAAAAAAAAACATTTTCATCCTTCCAGATTTCCCATAAACAGTTAGCACAATTGGCTAAAATATCTGCATTTTTTCCACCAAACTCCTTAACAAGAAACATAAACCAATTATCGAAACAACCAATATGGCTGAGATGATTCAAATTAATACCAGATCCTACTCCTAACCTTATCACAGTAAACCAAAGCATGAAGAATGGATTCATTGCTAGAATCACATCTTTCACAGATGGGAGAGTCATATATTTTTCTAATGAAAAGGTTTTTCCTCACTGCTATACTACTCAAACAGCACTTCCACAAGAAATTAAATATTTTTGGCTCCACTGGGATATGCCAGAGAACTTTCCATCCTTCATGAGGAACCTTGGTGCAGGCTTTACATTTTCAGTCTTCACTAGACTATCATACGTAACTTTATATGCTAATTTAACTGAAAAAAAAATGCCTTTTTCATTTTGGGTCCACACTACTCTATCTTCCCACAAGTTTTTTGATGAATCTATTTCTTTGATTTTTTCAATTGTAGAAGGGGGAAAGATTGATTGAGCTTCTCAACATCCCAACTCCATGGGTTCTGATTTAACAGTTCAGACACAAAACAAGTCTACCAGGTTCTGGTCTCAATCCAACAGGTCTGAGGTCTTCTAAACTTGGGATCCAAGGGTCATCCAAACTAAGATATTATCACCCCTATTAATTTTCCAAACTAAACCTCTCTCAATCACTTTTCTCCCCTCCAAGACACTCTTCCAACCCCAAGATTGCCCACTCCTACTCTTGGCTTTTAAGAAATGCATACTTAGAAAATATTTGGCTTTCAAAGTTCTGGCTTAGAGGCTTGATGAGTCACAGCACAACCTCCAAGCTAATTTCAAAAGCAAGGCAAGGCTAAAAGTATGAGGATCTTTGAAACCAAGACCCCATAATTCCCTAAAATACCCTCAAGTTTTCTCACAATAGGATAAACAGTCTTTAGCTAGCATATCATTACATTTAGTTCGCATGTGAGATAGCATGTGACTGTTATAATATTTAAAACCCAATTTTATCCTCCTATTATTCTTCACCATCTTTGATTTTAGGCTTTTAGGGTTCTTTTGGCACTCGCCCATCGCTCATAAGGTCTGGAACCAGGTTTTAACATTTTCCGTGTAATTTGTCTGGAATTGAATCCGCATCAAAATGCTGGAGCGAACCAACTAATATTCCAACTAAGCCACTCAATTGATCTGGTATTGGGTTTGGAGGCCTCAAAACCCAACCTGACGGGCTGACATCGCCCTAGACATGACATCTTAAATGGAAGAACCACTCTCGAAGCTGGTTTCTCTGCCTCCCTCTACAACTGATATTTTCATTTTCTCACAAATTTCTGCCATAGGCTACTCGCAGGGGACCATGTCCTTGTTTTTTTATTCATAAGGCTGCATTTGTTTTAGGTGTAAATTCAATTTTACACCGATCAAAAATATAAGTCGGTTATAGATGGAAATTAGAACCGGTTGTTTTTCAATATTTACACCGATCATGTTTGGTTGTAAAGGTGTAAATTTTGATGAAAATTTTTGTCGGTATTTAAAATACACATCGATGTTTGAAACAGGAGATGCAATAAAGGATTTGACTGACTTGGACTGATATCCTTGCCCATGTAGCTTTTACAATTAACCAAGTAACCGGGAGTAGCCAATGAGAAATCCCACGGAAGAGGAGGGGCAATAGAGTAAAATGAACTGACTTGGACTGATATCTGCATCTGACGGGTTGTTGTCGGCATTGTCAAGAGAGCTGGCTATTGAATATCAATATATTGAGGAGGGGCAATAGAGTAAAATGGACAAGCTTGGGATGGAAGAAAAGTGAGATGGAATTTGACATGTGGTGGTTATGTCCGGAAGGGCTAGCTCTTTATTGTACATCCAACAGCGGATTCTTCTGCAATGTTGGTACCAGCCAACAACAACCATGTGATTGATTGTAAATCCAACGTTCCACATTAAACCAATGGTAGGCAAGTGATCCTAACCGTAAATGCGGCTTCTGAGTGGGTTTCGTGAGGAGTGAAGGTAGAGGAGAGAAGGCGAAAACAAAGGAGGCTAGGAGAAGGTAGAGGAGAGAATAAGTAAAAGCTGAAATTTTTTTCCTCCGACCTTTTTTTGTAAACTGGTCCGGAAGAGTTTGACACTACAATCGTTTTTCTAGTCCGAGGAGGGCATGAATTTGGAGTTTTCTTCCACTGAATCCGGCGACGAATAAATTGTTGAGAAGGAGATAAAGGAGCAACAATTTGAGGGACTTGCCTGGTTCAGATTTCTCCAATCTCTCTTCGATACTGTTTCTCTGACCTTTTTCTGTTCACTGGTTCATCGGGGGAGAGTATGATCTCGAACCGGATATTCCACGGAGAAGCAACGGCACTAACGAGAGAGAGAGAGAGCAAATGAAAAATTGGGGAACATAGACGTTAGAGTGAGAAGAGTTTTACTTCAATGGTAAAACAAGTAGGTTTTACATCAATAATTTTGAAGTATTTTTCACATCAATTATCAACGTAAAAGGATTTAAGAATGGAGTTTTACAGAGTGTAAATATACACTCTATCCAAATCAAACTGGGGTGTAAAGTACGAGTTTGGATCTCCTGTCCAGGAGAACCCTGTCCACGTTTACTATGCAGAGGATGAGATGTGAGCGGGAGATCCGGACTCGTAAAGTTTACCCCAATTTGATTTTACACCTCAAACAAGTGCTGTGGGGAAGGTGTAGGGGCAGATTTTGTAAGGAGAAAATCCAAATTCCACTCACAATACATGGAATTTCCAAATAAAATCCCAAGTTCCCAATTGAGAATATCTCCACATTTGGATGTTTTCGTTCATGTAAAGATGTATGTATTTGATTCCGTTCATGTTTATTGGATAAAAGTTTATACTTTATTTGCTAGTAAAATTGAAAAATGCAATAATTACAACCATTTCTGACCACTACGTGCCACCATGCTCCACATAGCATAACAGTAATAAAACATCCTAACCGTTTGTGAAAACTTTAAAAATAACTTTACAAAAGGGTGGCATGCATAAAAAAATAAACTTTTTTCAGAAAGAGAAAATACTGAAATGACACCATTAATAAACGTTTACTGAATAAATGTAAATAGAACAAAGCACCCTCGCTGCCAAATGCATGACACTTAAGGCTCTATTTGGTTTGAAGGAGAATGTAGGAAAAGGTAGGAAAAGGAAGGGACCTTTCCCTACTTTTTCCTTCAAACCAAACACTGCCTAATGTGTTGTGAGAAATTTGCTAGGACAAATAGTGTGGATTAAATTCAAATTTTTTTTGTCAACACGTGAAATCAAAGAGACCCTTTTGACCAAATCTCACATGAAATCACACACAATAACTAGTAATTATATACCACATAACGCAAGCTGCTTCTTGAGGCAACCACCGCAACATTTTCTTGAGAGCCAAAAGAGGCTAATTCCACCACATTTATTATAATTGCTCGTCAACATCATAATTCATAAATAATTTGTTTGTGAGGATTTACAGACAGAACAGCTCTGCTCAGCTCAAAATGACTTATGACTAGTTACAAATGAATGAATTCAACTCCACTCTCTCTGTCTCTCACTATAAAAATAAAAAATAAATATGTATGTATTCCTTTTTTTCCCCCTTCCTTCTATCACTTCACTCGGCTATCTACAATCCCCCAACAATTCTTCCGCATGACTAATGATCCGCCACTACCACCAATGAATAGAAAATATACAACAGGGGTTTTCCTTTCTGCTGCTGCTCTCAAACTTGCAAAGAAACCCGTGTCTTTATCGGCTTTAGCTTCAAGCCCATGCTCTCTGGTGAAAGCAGCTCCGGAGATATGCATGACGGGCTCAACGGGCTCCTCGGGCTGTTACTCAGATGGCATGGCCTGTACAACCCATATCCCATTAGAAAGTACTCCATGGGTATCAACATTGCGTGAGGCTGCTCCTCTGTCACCATCGATCCACAAACCTGAACCTGTTACCACCCCCCACAATGCAACCGTCTTCTTCATTAGGCAAAATATTGCATTTTTGCACGATCAAGCATTTCCTACCTATATGCTTTCATCTCTTGATTCGATTTCTAACCAACTAATGAATCGCATTGCTCACATGATATAAAAGATGTAAATATATACCTCAACCAAGGCACTGTATCTCCTGTCAAGTTTTGAGCTCATGTGGATGGCTTCCAAGTAAAAAGGAGAGTTGTCACCAACAAATACTAGCGTCCGGCAATGTAGTTTCTTCAATCCTTCAGTGAGGTCATATCTCCTGCCATATGGAAATATCAGATACTTGTACAGCTCTTCAAGCAGCAGCTAATTCCAAAACAATCACATCATAATAAGAAACAGATTTTAAGGAGGAAGTTTTACCCACTAATGGCCTGAAGAAACCGTAAAACATTTGTGCTCTGCCTTTCATCCAGCAACTGTAGCAACAAAACACAAGCTTACGAATCAAACAAACGCTCATCCCTTGACTACCCAAATATTAAAATAGCAGCAGCAGGGGCATATCCACACTAAAGAGTGGAAGAATAAAAAACAAGTGTTGGGTACCCACTCTTCTGCATGCCTGTACAATATCTGATTCCGGGACTTGTGCATCACCACGAACTTCCTGGTAAAACATTAGCAAATTTATCAGCATACAGAAATGATGAACATGAATAAGGCATCAAATGTAATTACAAAGCACTAAATACCGGGCCAAAGTAACGCTGAAGCAAGATTTCCTTCAACATACCACACATCCCATAAAAATAGAGCAAATTTGACATCACCTGCAAGTAAGTAGCCATTTTAAATATAAGACTAGTATCATAAACAGAACAGCTTAGTAATGTTTCACCACAAGGGCTGATGTGAGGGAGAAAGAGAGAGGGAACCTTATTATACAACCACTCAGTCCACGAAGGAGCTTTACATAGAGGAGAAACAAGTATCAAACCAATTACCCGCTCCCTGTATTTCATCTGTAACAGAAGTGGTAAAAACACCATATCAATAAAAACCCATAAATAATAAAGCTATCCAAAATACACACACAAGCTGCTCTACAAAGATTGCATACAGCAAATAGGGTAAGGATGTAAGCACCCGCTGTCACCCCCATACACATCACTGCACCAAGCCTGAAAAGAGAATTGCAGCCAAGTGATCAGAATTAACTCCTTGCTCTGTTTCACTTTTCCTTTTTCTTACTACATGCATGTATTAAACAGAATGTCTTAATCCTGATGTAAGACAAGTGACTATTGCCAAAGAATCATTGGTATGAACGAGACAACAGAGATCAATAAAAAAACTAGAGTAAATAGATAAACAGAGCAACTAGAGCACTGGGATTACCCAAAGTAGTCAAGAACCTCCGCAACCTGATCCGCTAGGTCATCAACAGAAGGCACAGGGATATCAGGAGAAATTGCAGCAGCTCCCAACTGCAAGAACTCTTGAGGAAAGCACAAGAGTAAAACCATGTAAATAATAGCATTCAAGAAGATATGCATCTTTTAGTCAAACTTAAAAGAAAAGAAAACAAGATAAAACAAAATCAACAATGAAAACAAAATCCTTTATCAAGTGCACCAAGTTACCGACCTCATGCCCGGGAGGACTAATATGATAAATGCAGAAGTTATGAAGTAGCAAAGAAGCAGCTTCTGGACAAAAGAACAATCCTTGGAAACAGGACATATCTGCCCAAACACAGTAAAAGTAAGAGAAAATTAAATTAGCTATTAAGCATTTATAATATTTCGCTAGAGAAGTTCAATCAACTTTAAACAGAAACACTTCAGATTATAAGTGGCTTCACTAGCACAGCAGAAAGTCCTCAAATTGGTGACAGAAACACTTTGTCAAATTCAAAGTCTTTGTCTAAAATGTCAACTTATTTCCGAATCAAGTTTCAAAATATTGACACCCACGACAGACATTTTTTGCATTTCATATGATTCAAATGGCCAGAACTCATTTTTTTAGCCTAGGTGGGGTTCTAATGTTTAACTATAAAGAAATCCCCTAACTCCCTGTATTTGGTGTTTCGGTGGATTAAAAAACCAGTACATGCGATATTTGAACCTTGTTCCTATCTTTCCATTTCCATGGGTACCAACCAAAAAAATATTACTGAAATCAGTATATTCCCATTGAAAACTACTAGCACTATGTGGAGTACATGATGACCACTTTGAGCTAGCCTGAAATTCTATTTGAAATGATGCTAAATTTTAGCTTTTTGTTTGTTTAAATAGATTATTTTGTTGATCTGTTAGAATCATTTGAAACGATGCTAAACTTACTGTTATTATGTAGTTTTAACTCTATAAGTCTAGAAGGCAACTCCACAGCATATTGATAATCCAAAAAGGTGTACCTATACTTCCTTTTTCACATCACAAAATATCAGTATATATTTCCACCATGTCTATAACCTTACAAATCCATACAACATTTTTTATATTCCTGACACGTTTTCTTGGATGACCATTATTTCCACTGACACTGAAATTTTAAACCCTCTTCAATGTATAAACCATTGAATTAAGGCAACAAAACAATTAGACATTCATTCTGTTTATGTTTCACCCATGAGGCCTACCTGTAAGTTTTTTTGTTATCTACTTTTGTATTTTCAGGAAGTAACCACTAATGTCCCAAGTTTATGGGAGGTCGTTTTGCATGGACAGATGACATGTCCGTGTTGGGCATGAGTCTGAGTCTGCCACTCCACAGGTTCTTAAGAACACTTCATAACAACCCCATTTTATCTCCTGGATTATTTGGCATAAATGAACAGCTAATGTACAAGATGAATGTCATTTTCAGTAATCAAATGTTACTTGGTGAAAAAATCAACATCTTAGTTCCCTTTTTTGTTGGTATAGAATGTTAGGATTCTAAAGTTATGAACTATTTTAATAGATATGCTTTTACATCAACATGTCTGTGAGTTCAAGTTTTCTCATCTTGCTGAGTCAAACTCTTGGACATGCATAGCCGCATAGGATTCCAACTGCCATGTCCATGTCCATGCAACACTGCTAGGAGGAGGTAGCCAAAATTATTTAGGATAGAGATGATTCTAATACAGAACAGGATCTGTGTAAACTACAAGAACCACAACATTTAAAGTAAGCTCTTGTTAAATCTTTCCAAGGGGCCAAAGAGGTTCCTACAATGAAACAAGGATCATCTTAGCTCCATCTTAAACTACTGCACTTACGATTTAGAGCTAAATCAGGGTAAGTAACAAGTGCTGGCTTGTCCTGATCTCCAAACACAGCAACAGAAATGGAACCACGGCCAGTTTGTACAAGATGTTCCTGGAACAGATTATACAAAGCATAAATGTAAGTAAATAATATTTAATACTTCAAAGGTTTATTGTGTGTCTGTGCATCTGAGAGAGTGAAGAATGCATATCAATCTGCAAGCAAAATATTTTAGATTTATATGGAAAATTGTCAAAGATTTGTGACACATGGTAACTAATCCCCTTTAACATGAAGGTAAAACTGACTGAAAGGTTGAAGTGCCCTTTATTCCCTTAGGCATGGATACCTTATAAGCATACCTACTTTGCAGTGCCTATAACGGTAAATAAAAGTTTACTGATTCCGATCATTCTAATCATTCAGCAAGCTGTAAAGAGCAGTTTAAAAGGGAAACAAAAAATATCCCATTATGAAGGAAAACAAACATTGACATGTATGCTGCTTGCCAGCATATTTCAAACTCCTTTCAAGAATCAATAAAAATTAAAATCAGATGAAAAAAGAATGGGGAAATAGTGGAGATATAAGCAAAAGAATCAAAACAAAGGAAAGGAGATAATGATGGAATCACAATGGTGTTAGAGAATTAACAAAACACTGTTTACTCGATAAGAACTGATAGAAAAACTTTAATTCCCCTGACTCATGGGAATAGCGTGTTATTTAAGTAAGGAATCTGGATAGAAACAAGACAAGGAATTTAGGAAGAATCCCCTGGAGGAAGGAGTAAAACTCTAACAATTTAACAATTAAAAAGACAGGGACCTCTTCCAACCAATTGGGTGGGAGAGGACGAAAAGCAGTGAAGAATTATATAACCTAATCAGTTAGAAGACTTGGGGCCAACTCTCCCTCCATTCCAAATTACACATTCTAATAAAGAAGCAAACAAAAGAAGCCGCAAATATGTTATAGCTTCTGATACTGGCTCTAAAGTCCATGATGGTCATAGAATTGTAAAACAATGGCTTAAAGAAGAAATTTTGAGATTCACAGAAATCATTAATATAGATATTCATAGCATGAAAAACAACTAAAACTTGGAATATTTCCCCAACAATGCCAAAAGGCTTTAGATTGTTGCGCTGGCAACGAGAAATAAAAGTTAAAAGGAATTAGAACAGCAATACTAAGATTCATAACCACCTCCATTACTTAGCAAAACCTTCCAAAGCCAAACCAGAATTGGCAAAAAACAAAAGATACAAAAACGAATAGAAAGACGAGTGCAAGGGCAAAATCCATTAAAGAATCCCTAAATAAAAAATTGCGATACATTCAAACCTCCATTCTCAAATAACGTATACACAATCTAACTTCATAAACCAAAAAAAAAAAAGAAGATGAAGAGGAAGAAGAAGAAGAGAAAACTTCTTTCTCCAAAAGAGAATCCAAAGCGCGAAGTTTGGATATTGAAAATTGGCAATAAATAATCAAACTAGAATAATAAAAAGCCGCAAGATCTGCTTTTTCGCCAACCGAAGCTTGAATATTTCCGCAAAAATCGAACCAAACGATTCAATAGAACGCACATTAAAAAAATACATATCAAAACTAAAAAGAAATGAAGCTCTACATCTTTATCCCCCTCTCTGGTCAGGGAAGAACCTAACCTTTCCACCGAGAGAAATCATCTCCATATCAACGGAAACTGAACCGCTGGAATCTGCCATGGCCGCGGTTCTCTAATGTCTGAAAGCCGAAACCTTCTCTCTCCCTATCTCTCAATGTTCTCTCCTCTCTTTCTCTCTCTCTCTCTTCCGCCGTGGCTTGAAGAATTCTGGATTTGGCATCGACTTCTTATAAATGAAGCGATTCTCGCTCTCGAATTTCTAACTGCGGCTTATTAACCACGGTTAACCCCCACCGACGCTTTCTCCTCAGCAGCTGCTCGAACGTCCGGTCCCGCACTAACAGGATATAACCTGAGACCCTGGTTATCTTAACCACGGTTAGCTAAACGGATTGGTATGAAATGCCACCGAATTTACCAAAATAACCTCAGTGTGATTAAGTTAGGTTTTTACGGTTAAGCCTTTTAGTTTTAACTAAACAAGGTAGTTGTTGGGTCATCCTGGTTGTCTTGTTTTGTGTCGCGGGTCCCATTTGATGATGCACGGCTGATGCTCACTTGAAAATACAGGTAAGCTGCTAAAAGGCTTACTGACATCCACGATTGGAATCCGATGGGTTGATTGATAACAATCGAACGGTTGGATTCGTTGTACCCACAGGAAGCATGTGCTGTTACAGGTTGGTAATCCGTCATTCGTGTCTTTAGCGTTTACCATGGACCGCATGTGACCGTAGATAGAGAAGTTTGGGGCCCAGCAAGCAGGCGAACATCCCGCCGTCCCTTTAGTTCCAGATACTCTGTGATCTGTGCTGTTATCGGTATCCTAAGAGTCCGAATCGTGTGGGGTTCAACTTCTAACTGGCCCAATGGTCCAACCGCGATACAGCACGTCGTTCCGTACATGTGGGGACCTAGAAGTCAGGCTGATGTGGCGAATCCGTAAAGAATTTCTTTTTTCCTTTTTCTTCTTTTGGTAACTAATCCGATATTGGATAATTCATAATTGCCTAAAAAATGGAAGGAGGTAGCAAGCTGCAGGCATGCATTTCCATTTATAGCTTGCATTTGCACCAATGAAAAATAATTTAATAAAGGAATAAAAATAAAACCACGTTTTAATGATGAAAATGGTTTCCTTCTATTTGCCCATACACCCTTGACTCTACGTATAGGTTTTAAATGTTTCCAAGATTATAAATACGTAAATTTATTTTCCTTTTATTCTGCCGGAAAAGACATGATATCAAAATAGCTTTGATTAATAAAGCCGAACTATTACTGTAACAGCCCATCGGTGGTTTAAAGGGCTAAGTTTTTTGGTGCTGATAGAAGTTGGTGGAGATATCTACCTGGTTGGTTAGAATGCTATATTTGTAATTTCTGTGTTATTTAATTTTTATCTTTTCAAAAAAAATAAAAATTTACCCGTAAATTTTTATAAATATTATTGAATGGTTATTTGCGTACTTACATAATTCATAGATGATGATGATCATTAATTGGTTACCACTGGTACCGGTTGTCTTTTCAATATTACAGTTGAACCACAAATGTATAACATGTATTGGTTTTCATCGTCACCACTCACCAAAATGTTATACAATGGGAATTTAGCTAGGTTAAGATTAGTGTTTAAATAATAATATAAAAGCTGTTTGAACAGAGTATAAATACGAAACGCTTAATACAAATATGCAAATATGTCTCCTTCATAAGAATGCAAAGTTGGTATAGTTATGTAATGATAATTTAATTTGTACCTTGTCAAATGATTTTTAATTGTACTAGTAATTAAGTAAGTATGTGAAATTTTTTTCTTTATATTAATTAATTGAATTTTAGATACGTTATAGTTAAGATATAAACTGAAAATTAACAAAAGTAATGATATGATTAAAACTAAACTTATTATTATTATTATTATTATTATTATTATTATTATTATTATTATTATTATTATTATTATTATTATTGTGTTGTTGTTGTTGTTGTTGTTGTTGTTGTTAACTTTTTGTATTCCATTTCTATCGTAAATAAAAATAATTTTTATTTTAACAATTATTCTTATTTAATATGATGAATATAGAACATTAGAAATGTTTCCAAATGTTTTTAACAAAATTCTACACTTTTTCATTTTTTGTGTTCTATATTTTTTAAAATATTTATAATTCAATTACAACATCATGAGTTTCTTTAAAAAGTTAGACCATTGACCCACCATCTAAATAAGAAAATATCTTTGCTTTCATATTAGTTTTATGTAATATATCCCATCTACATTATATAAATAATTTATACTTATCATACTTTATTTTTGTTTTATATAATTGATGAATGAGGATTTGGCCCTCCAATGATATTATGACACATGGCACCTCATGACAACTAGGAGTAACCCAGCACTTCACAGGCAGATCGCCACTAGGTAGCTCGCCACTAAGCAAATCGGCACCTCATAGGCAGCTCACCACCAAGCAGCTCGGCACCTCACAGGCAGCTCACCACCAAGCAGCCCGGCACTCCACAGGCAGCTCACCACCAAGCAACCCGGCACTCCACAAGCAGCTCGCCACCTCACAAGCAGCCCTACACTTCACAGGCAGCTCACCACCATGCAGCCTAGCACCTTACGGGTAGCTCACTTCCTAGTCAAACCGATCGCTATGGGGGTATTTCCAAAGATCTCACCATCGTACCCTGCATCTTACGGGATCGTACCTTATAACGGCCATATTAGCTCACCCACTCCCCGATTCAAGCGGAAATGGGCAACCTTACCAGTTGGTGGCATTATCCCTAACTAACACGGAAACAGATCCCGTCACAACGAAAATCCAGGAACTACTCCACCAAACCCACAAGGAATCCAATATATAAAGGCCTCACCCCCCTAGGGCCGAGGAGAAGGGAGGAGTATGCGTAATATCTGCTCTCTACCTCTCTCATTCTCTAATATCATTTTCAGCTCACAACTAAGTGCTAACTTAGCCATCAGAGTGATCTTGCCGAGTAAACACCCCCCGGGTTCTCTGATTCAATTCTTGCAGATCAACCAGGTCCGCCGTCTACAAAGATAGCCAAATCATCTCTTGTAGGGAGCAGTCGGGTTGGGATCAGACCAAATGACGAGGTACTTAGCACAAAAAAGTTGATACATCAATAATTAATATATAACTTTTTATATATACTTTTGATTACTTGTACTTTTTTTATTTTTTTTTAAGATTTACTATTTAGCTATTATATCATCGATTATCATTTGATCCAAACAACTAACCCATCACCCAAAAAGAAAAATAGTTTGATTTCTATGTTGACATTAAATTTTGTACTACATTTCTGATGGAGCGCGATCCGGCTGGTCTTAGCTGTCCGCTGCCTTGCTTTCGAACGAGGTAGCAGGGATCCTGAAACGGGAGAGATGGGAAAGCTCCGGGGGGAACCCGGTGTAGAGGCTCCGAAGCTCGAGTTAGAATCTTTAAAAAGCAAGGTAATACCAAATAGCGCAAAGTTTTTGCATACCTCTCTTATCGGGGGGCAGGGGGCTCTTATAGTCGCTTCGCGTACTCGTCCCGAGGCCCTTGTCAGATCGGGTATGATTACTCTGGCGCTTGTCAACTCGGCTGTCGTCCCTTCTGCTGAGACAGAACCGTCACTACCTAACCGTCACTGCCTTACCGTCTAACTGGAGATGGCGGCGTCAGTGGCGGTGGCAGGTGGCTGTTTAGAGTGCTGCTGCCAAAAGGTCAGATCCCAAGTCAGTCAGGCGTGGCGCCCTCGGGCACGGAATTCCCTGGTGCCAGGCATGGTACGACTTGTTTGGCTTTGGTGCCTAGAAGATGATGCGAAGTGCTGAGCGAGGTGGTCTTGAGCTCGGAGGTATCCCGAACTGTAACAAGGTGGGTCAGTTCGGCGAAGTGAGTCCCGAGCTGTTACAAGGTGGCAGTTCGGCGAAGTGAGCCCCGAGCTGTTACAAGGTGGCAGTTCGGCGAAGTCTACCCCGAGCTGTTACAAGGCGGTCAGTTCGGCGAAGTCTACCCCGAGCTGTTACAAGGTGGCAGTTCAGCGAAGTCTACCCCGAGCTGTTACAAGATGGTAGTTCGGCGAAGTCTACCCCGAGCTGTTACAAGGTGGGTTAGTTCGGCGGAGTGTGCCCTTGTTGCCGCCTAGGCTTGACTCCTTTTGCCGAGCTATCGTTTCTGCCACGTGTCTCATAATAAAGAGGTCGGGCCAAATTTTCCTTTATCAATTGCCCCCCACTCCTTGCGCCAAGGGCCTTGCCATGGTGCGGGGAGTTTTCACGAGGTGGTTGTAGATTTGTCCCGTCCTTCAAACCTTCACTGTACAAAACGCTTTTGCTAGGGTTTTTTCGGTTTTCGAGAAGGCTGGAAACGTGCCTTACTCAAAAACGCTGGTGGTTGTGACCGTGCGTTTTAAATTTCAAACCAACTCGCGCCGCTGGGACGTGACAGCGGGTCATTTCAAAAAGGCACGCCACTGCTGTACGTACGCCGTCGACTGTCAGGGAGACGTGTGGCGCGTCATATTCGAAGAGACGCGTGTCGAAGCGACGTCGGTTTCAAAAAGACGTGCTGACGTTTCGTTTTTTTTCGGAAAGACGTGTGCCAATCACGTCTCGACTTTAAAGGTTGCGCGGTTGGTAAGAACGTGGGCCGTCGGATCGTCTCCAGTCTGCACGATCGATTCTTGGTTACTGTAGCTATAAATAGTGGGGGACCCCGGTTGGTTTGTCACTTCTGCGGTTGTCTATCGAGTTCGCGTCCAACCTTCCAACTCGCGTCTGTCTCTTCCAGCTCGCGTCAAGGCTGGTTATACAGTCTTCACGGTTCTTTAGCTTGTTCTTCAAACTTTGCGGTGAGTACTTTCTTGAATCTATCTTTTCCCCAATGTCTAGCTTTGATAGCTCAGACGATTCTTCGAGTAGGGCCGACGTAGGTTCCACCAACCAAGCCGTGTCCCCAGACTGCCTCAGTGACCCCGAGGTGGAGCTTGAAGACTATGAACTAGTGGGCCGAGTTGCTTCGGGCAGTTTGGTGTCTACCTCCCGCCGAGGTCGGATGCTAGACAGGTTTGGTCCTTCGACCATGACGCCTAAGGGGCTTCAATCCATACTTCTGTCCTACAATCTTCCTGGGGGGTACACATATTTCATTCCTTCGGGTAGCTTTCCTTGGGAACACGGTCCCGACGAGATCGTGATTTTTCGAGAGCAGCTCGCCGCAGGGTTGCGACTTCCTTTCCATCCCCTCCTCGTCGAAGTCATAAACCACTTCGATGTCACCATTGGCCAGCTTCATCCGAACTCTATTCGGAACCTGGTGGGGACAATATCCCTTTTTTGCGAGCAGAATTTCCCCTTGAACTTAGAGATATTCTCCTCTATCTTGATGCTCAAAAGACAAGCGGGTCCTCTTCCTGGGGGAGACGGGCGTATTACCTTACTCCTCGCCAGGGTTTTAAGCTTCTGCACGATCTCCCTAACAAGGTCCCGGCGTGGAAGCGGGACTATTTCGGCGTGCGAAGTGCACAAGGATGGCCCTTTCAGACCGGGTGGGGTGAGGCCACTCCCGACTCGGGCGTAACTCTTGATAAAGAGACGGTGAAGGGTCTCCGGCAGTGGGCACGGCAAGGCTTAAAGTGCCACCACTACTTAACGGAGGCTAAGCTTTTTGCAGCCGGCCTGAGTTCGGGTAGGTTTCTGGCTATGCGGTTTCTTGCTTGCTCTGTTCCTTCGTTTTTTCTGATGTCGAACTCGTTCTGTAGGTGTGATGGATGCGGAGAGAACTTGCGGCGGGCGTTTGTTCCAAGGTATGAAGAGGAGGAAGCGGGTCGCCAAGCGAACTCGTACCGAGCTGCCCCTGGATGAGGAGCCCCAAGCCCCAGATCATACGACAGAGGATCTGCCCAGGGATCCCGAAGTGACTCCACCAGTGCACGAGACTGTCGGGGCGCCTTTCGCTGAAACCACTCATACGGGCGCTCCTGCGTACTCAAGTGCTCCTCACTCCGGGTCTGCTCATACGCGGGCTGGGCCCTCAGGCTCGGGAGCTCAAGGGGAGTTTAGGAGCGTGTTGATGCCGAACTACGCTCTTCAAAAGAGTAGGGATGCTACTTTCCCCGAGGAGGTCGCGGCGTGGACCGATCTTCCCTTGAATCAGGTCGATTGCCGCGCCGTAACACGCCATGGTGGTAAGTGAGATTCCGTCTTCCTTTTTTATTCTGTTGCTTCTGCTGTTATTTGCTCACTTGTTTCTTTTGGTAGGTGAATTCTTCAATTCATGCCATGGCTGCCCAAGTGGAGAGGAGCTCGCGACAGGCGCAAGCTGCTGAGGCTGCTGCTCATGCGGCTGAAGAAGCCTTCCGTGCTGCAGAGGCAAATACCCGGGCTGCTGAGGCGGCTGCTTACGCTGCTGAAAAGGCTGCTCGCGTCGCGATGGCCAGACAGGCGAGGTCTCAGTGTGATGCCGAGGCCATGGGGGTAGTTGTCAAGCACATGGCGGACTTGAAGTTGGACTTGCAGCATCAAGTCGAGTATCTTCAGGAGGACATTAGGGAGAGAACACAGATTTTCTCCCAAGGCATTGAAGACGCCAAAAAGAAGGCAGTTGAAAACTACATTGCCTCCCCGCGTTTTGACGATCTGATGGTGGACTCTTACAGGAGGGGGTTCAAGTTGAGCCGGTGGATGATCCGAAATACATACCCGACCTCGATGTAAGTGCCATAACCACTTCGTGCATAACTCAGGAGATGGCCAATGGCGAGCCGGACTCTGAAGGAGAGGCAGGGCCTTCGGGTGTTGTTGAAGTGCCTTCCGATGGCGAAGAAGTGGCTCCGGGCATGTAATTTTTTTTTTTTTGCCAATGTATTGTTTCTTGCAATGGAGCGTCTTTTTCCCTTGCTCATCTTCCCTGAGCTGTTTCTTTGCCAGGTTTTTAAATTTCCGTGGTCTTTTATGCCGCGAACTGATTTTTTTGCCGAGCTGATAATGTGCTGAAGTTCCTCGGCTTGCCTTGTGGCACGACCTGATCTCGTCCACTTCGTAGATGGTTTATAGGTAGTATCGCCTCAAGTTCACGATGTTCCACGTTCGGGGTATTCGTTTGCCTTCCAAGGTTTCGAGTTCGTATGCGCCCCCGAGCGCTGTTTTTACTTTATAGGGACCTTCCCAATTAGGTCCAAGCTTGCCGACGCCGGGTTCGGGCACCATAATTTTTTGGAGGACCAGGTCACCGACTCGGAAGCTTCGTCGCTTTACTATGCTATTGTAGTAGCGGGCTACCTGCTGCTGGTATGCCGCTGTTTGGATGTGCGCGAGGTCCCTTACCTCGTCTAGTAGGTCGAGGTTGGTGCGTAACTCGTCTCCGTTCGTCTGATCGTCGTATGTTTCTAATCGCAATGTTGGTATTTCGATTTCCGTCGGGATCACCGCTTCAGTGCCGTAGGTGAGGTTGAAGGGGGTTTCTCCCGTGGCTGCTTTTTCGGTCGTTCGGTGAGCCCATAAGACACTTGGTAGCTCTTCGGCCCACAATCCCTTATCTCAATCCAGACGTGCTTTCAGTCCGCGCAGGATGGCTCTGTTCATTACTTCCGTCTGACCGTTTGCCTGTGGGTGCGCGACTGACGTGAAATTTTGCCGAATCCCCATGTCCTGGCACCACTCTTGGAACTTGATATCCTCGAACTGTTTGCCGTTGTCAGAAATTAGAATCCGAGGTAATCCGAAGTGACATACTATGTTCTTCCAAAAGAAGTTCTGTATGTTTCGGGCCGTAATAGTTGCCAGAGGTTCGGCTTCTATCCACTTCGTAAAATAATCTACCGCAACAACTAAGAATTTTCGCCCGCCTGCTGCTGGTGGGAATGGCCCGAGGAGGACGATGCCCCATTATGCAAAGGGCCACGGGCTGGCGAGGTATTTGAGGTCGGAGGCAGGTTGATGGTGGATGTTAGCGTGCTTCTGACACTTGTCGCATTTTCTGACGAGCTTGACAGCTTCTGCCTTCATCGTTGGCCAGTAGTATCCTTGTCGAAGTGCCTTTTGGGCGAGTGCTCTGCCCCCCAAGTGTCCGCCACACAAGCCTTCATGAGTGTCGCAGAGTACAAACTCGGCTTCGGTAGGTCGCAGGCACCGCAAATAGGGGAGCGTGTACGACCGTCGGTATAACCGTTCGTCTATTATGACATATTTGGCCGCCTGGCGCTGCACCCGTTTGGCGGCATTGCGTTCTACAGGGAGGGTTCCGTCTATCAGGAAGCTCGCGAGTGGATCGATCCAGCTCGGCTCTGCTTCTAAGATGGGAGCGACCTCCTCTGTCCCCCCGAGAATACTAGGCCGAGGTAAGTCCTCTATGTACACAGTTCTCATATTGTTGTGACTCGTGCTGGCTAACCGGGACAGGGCGTCGGCCTCAGTGTTTTCGGACCTCGGGATTTGCCTGATGATGTGTGACCGGAAGTTGAGCAGGGCTTCTTTTACTTTGGCCAAATATGCGATCATGGAGAGATCGTGTGCTTCGTACTCGCCGGTAACTTGGTTTACCACAAGCTGAGAATCGCTGCAGATGACCAAGTGTTTTGCCTTCAACTTTCGTGCTAGGTCCAGCCCGGCGATTAGCGCTTCGTACTCTGCCTCGTTGTTGGATGCCGCGAACTCAAAGCCTAGCGCGTACTCTACTTTTCTGCCGCTCGGGCCGCACAAGACTATTCCAACTCCGCTGCCCTGCCGGTTCGAGGAACCATCCACGTGAAGGATCAAGGGCTCCTCATCCCAATTCGCTCTTCGCCTGATCAGGAGAGATGCCACACTGGATCTTACTTCACGGGGTTCGAACTCTATGGGCTCAGGAGCTCCGGGTTCGCCACAAATGGGGACCTCGGGCTCGACCTGTGGGGCTTCGTGGCTGAAAGTGCACTCGACGATAAAATCTGCCAAAGCTTTGGCCTTGATAGCGGTTCTCGGTTTGTACTGGAGATCGTACTCGCTGAGTTCGATGGCCCATTTCGTTAGTCGACCGGAGACTTCGGGTTTGAGTAAAACTTGTCTGAGAGGTTTGTCAGTTAGGACGATGACTGTATGAGCCTGGAAGTACGGGCGGAGTTTCCGAGCTGCTATTACTAGGGCGTATGCTAGTTTTTCTATCTCCGGGTACCTTGCCTCTGCTCCCTGCAAAATCTTACTAACATAATATATGGGTCGTTGGACCCGGTCTGTTTCCTTTATTAGTACCGAACTGACCGCCTCGTCGCTCGCCGAGAGGTACAGTTGTAAGACCTCGCCCACCTCGGGCCGGGCTAAGGTTGGTATACTAGCGAAGTAACCTTTTAGTTCGCCGAACGCAAACTGGCAGTCCTGGCTCCATTCGAACCCTTTGCCTTTGACTGCCTTGAAGAAGGGTAGGCAGCGGTCTGCTGACTTGGATAAAAGCGACTTAGAGCGGCTATGCGGCCGTTTAGCCTCTGGACCTCTTTTACTTTCCGAGGTGGTTTCATATCCAGAATGGCTTTTATTTTGTCCGGGTTGGCCTCTATACCGCGCCGATTGACAATGTAGCCTAGGAACTTGCCCGAGGTGACGCCGAAGACACACTTGTTGGGATTCAACTTCATGCTAAAGTGTCGCATGATTTGGAAAACAAAATCTAAGTCTTGTATTAACTCTTGTGAAAACTGAGTTTTGACGACCATGTCGTCTACATAGCACTCTATCTTCGTACCAATCAGGGGCCGAAACAGCTTATTTACAAGTCTTTGGAAAGTTGCCCCGGCGTTTTTTAGTCTGAAGGGCATGACTTTGTAGCAATACAGGCCGAACTCGGTAATGAAGCTGGTTTTTTCCTCGTCGGATGGGTCCATCCTAACTTGGTTGTAGCCCGAGTAGGCGTCAAGGAAGCTTAGCAACTCGTTTCCCGAGGTCGCGTCCACTAGGCGGTCAATTCTGGGGAGGGAGAAGCAGTCTTTCGGGCAAGCTCGGTTCAGGTCGGTATAGTCGACGCACATGCGCCACTTGCCGTTTGCCTTTTTTACCAACACCGGGTTGGCCACCCAGCTCGGGTAGTGGACTTCCCTTATGAAGTTTGCTGCGAGGAGCTTCTCAACCTCCTCGTCGACCGCTCTCCAGCGTTCTGGGGCTAAGTTGCGTTTCTTCTGTCTAACGGGTCTGACTACAGGGTCAGTATTAAGCTTGTGAGTTATCAGTCTGGGGCTAATGCCAGGCATGTCGGTCGCGGACCAGGCAAAAATATCTAAATTTTGGAGTAAAAAACTTACCAGTTCGGCTCGTAGGGGATCTTCGATGGAAGCTCCGATGCTTAGTGTGCGAGCTGGGTCCGTAGCTGAAGCCTGGATTGCGACTGTTTCCTCCGTGGGCGAAGCTCGCTCCTCACCTTGCTCCACCGGCCGCTCTAGCTCGAGGTCGTCGGCCGTCTTGGTTTTTCCCTTTAGGGCGGCAACGTAGCACTTGCGGGACTCGAGCTGGTCGCCCCGCGCTACCCCTATACCAAAGTCCGTAGGGAACTTCATGGCCAAATAGTAGGTGGAGACCGCCGCCCGTAGGACATGCGTGATCGGCCGCCCTATTATGGCATTGTATGGGGAGGGGGTCGCGACTACCAGGAAATCATGGTTGAGTCTGACCGCACAAGGCCATGTGCCGACTTCCACAGGGACAGTTATTTTCCCGAGGGGCCTAACTTCCTCTCCGCTGAAACCTACCAGGGGAGTGTTCGCGGGCTTCAACTCGCTCCTCCTTAACTGCAGCTGGTCAAATGCTGATTTGAAGAGGATGTCCGCTAAGCTGCCCGAATCTACGAGCACGCGCCTGACCTCGAAATCGCTAATCCTTAGCTTAATGACAAGCGCGTCATCATGGGGGTAGTGGACTCCTCGCGCGTCGTCCTCCGTGAAAAAGATTGGCTCTTCGGTCTTTGGCCTCTTTGGGGGGTTCCTTTCTTCGAGGGCCACTTCGCGAACTGAAGTCCGGGCTACTGCCGAGGTACACCCCGCTACTACGGATCCTCCCACTATTACATGGATGGTTCCCCGAACTGGCCTCTCTTCCGAAGGCTGCTTCTGCAACGGTTCGGCAGGTCTATTGCTAGACTCGGGTGCATCCTTTTCTTGCTCCCCTTGCCGACATGCTTTATTGTTATTGTTGTGCTGTACAAAATTTCTCAAGTATCCGCGACGGATGAGTCCCTCTATCTCGTCGCGGAGGTTATTACACTGTTCGGTGCTATGACCATGGTCTCTATGGAAACTACAATACAAATTCTTGTTTCTATCGTTCGGATTTCCCTTCAGGCGAGGTGGCCACTTAACGTACGGAGCGTCTTTGATCATCATTAAGATCTCTGTCCGCCTCGTGTTCAACGGCGTGTAGTCCGTCCGAACTGCTAAGGGGGCCCGGAAGGACTGGTTCGGCTTCGGCTCCCGGATCGGGTTTTTTCTACTCACCGGGTTGGAGAGCTCGCCTTCTATCTTTCTTTTCTCATTCCCGCCTTCGGTTCGTTGGTTGATCTCTTCCTCAGTTCTCATGAACTTATCCGCGAGTTTGAGGAATTCGGCCACGGTCGCGGGCTGGTTGGCCACCATGTGCCATTTGAACTCTTTGTGCGTCACCCCTCTTTTGGCCGCCGCGAGCTGCACTGCAGGGTCCAACCGTGGTATTTGCAAGCATGCCTCGTTGAACCGCTTGATGTAGCCCCGAATAGACTCTCCTTCTCTTTGGACCACTCCGAAGATGCTTTCCTCTGTTCTGGGGCACCGTCGGCTGGTGACGAAGTGCGTGGTGAAGACTTGCACGAACTGGGCCCAGCACTTTATCGACCCGGGGGCCAGGTTCCTATACCAAGTGCGGGCTACCCCCCTGAGTGTGGTGGTAAAGGCCACGCACATGCACGATTCGCTAGCCCCTGGCGAGGTGCATTTGCGACTGAAAGGCGTCAACGTGGTCGTTGGGGTCGAAGGACCCGTCGTACTTGTCTAGAAGTGGGAGTTTGAAGTCTCTGGGCAAGGGGACCGCCAGGAGTTCCGATGCGAGGGGGGAAGGAACGGAGAGAGTCGGGGTAGCCCCTACCTCGTCCGAGCTCGTGGCTTTGCCTCTGACTTCCGACAAGGCGCGGGTGGCGATCTGGCGGCTTCGCCGTTGAGCGGGCCTTGTGCTGGTGCTGCTGGCCTCCGTGTTACCGACCTCTATGGGCCCGGAGTGCTGGTAGTCCGCCGCCAGGGCGCTGAATCGATTCTCGGTGAGCGGGAGCTCGGGCTTGGAGCGCCAGGGTGCCGACCTCGCGGGCGAGGTTCCCGACCCACCCGCGGGTTGCGAGGCGGGGATGACATTTCTCTCTCTTCGGCCTGGGGACGAGGCCTGGCTGTTGGGGTGGTTTTGGGGCCGGGAGGCCTTCGCCTGGCGGGGGCGCCCATCCTGCGGGGAGGCCTTGACCAGCCTCGGAGCGGGGTGGCGAGGTGGAAGTAGTGGTTGGTTCAATGGCAGTTGGGGGAACTGCTGTTGGTAGTGATACTGGGAGATGTTGTGCAGCACTTGGTGCTGGTGAAGCTGGTGTTGCTGGAACTGTTGCATTTGGGCTTGCATTGCCCGCATGCACTGCACCAGGTCCTCCAACCGGTCTTGGCTAGCTGCCAGGGGGACGGCAGTTGGTTCAGTGAAAGTTGTCTCAATGGGGAGATGAAAGGGGACGTTTGTGGTAGGAGGGTTTACGGGTGCCACTGCTTGTGGCGTGTTCAGGATGGGGATCCCATCCGCCGAAAGGGGGATGGTGAACTGTCCAACGCACACTACGGCGACCTGAAGTTGCTCCCCGGTGGCGTTTGTCTCCTTGCCGCGTCCGGTGTTGCTGGAGGAGGCCATGAGTATTGGGATTTTTAAGGAAGAAAGGGGGTATCGAAGTTTGGAGGGAGGCTTTTTGAAGCGTCTTCCCTTAGACGGCGCCATGATGGAGCGCGATCCGGCTGGTCTTAGCTGTCCGCTGCCTTGCTTTCGAACGAGGTAGTAGGGATCCTGAAACGGGAGAGATGGGAAAGCTCCGGGGGGAACCCGGTGTAGAGGCTCCGAAGCTCGAGTTAGAATCTTTCAAAAGCAAGGTAATACCAGATAGCACAAAGTTTTTGCATACCTCTCTTATCGCGGGGCAGGGGGCTCTTATAGTCGCTTCGCGTACTCGTCCCGAGGCCCTTGTCAGATCGGGTATGATTACTCTGGTGCTTGTCAACTCGGCTGTCGTCCCTTCTGTTGAGACAGAACTGTCACTGCCTAACCCATCTAACTGGAGATGGCGGCGTCAGTGGCGGTGGCAGGTGGCCGTTTAGAGTGCTACTGCTAAAACGTCAGATCCCAAGTCAGTCAGGCGTGGCGCCCTCGGGCACAGAATTCCCTGGTGCCAGGCATGGTACGACTTGTTTAGCTTTGGTGCCTAGAAGATGATGCGAAGTGCTGAGTGAGGCGGTCTTGAGCTCGGAGGTATCCCGAACTGTAACAAGGTGGGTCAGTTCGGCGAAGTGTGTCCCGAGCTGTTACAAGGTGGCAGTTCGGCGAAGTCTACCCCGAGCTATTACACGGTGGCAGTTCGGCGAAGTCTACCCCGAGCTGTTACAAGGTGGCAGTTCGGCAAAGTCTACCCCGAGCTGTTACAAGGTGGTAGTTCGGCGAAGTCTATCCCGAGCTGTTACAAGGCGGTCAGTTCGGCGAAGTCTACCCCGAGCTGTTACAAGGTGGCAGTTCGGCGAAGTCTACCCCGAGCTGTTACAAGATGGTAGTTCGGCGAAGTCTACCCCGAGCTGTTACAAGGTGGGTTAGTTCGGCGGAGTGTGCCCTTGTTGCCGCCTAGGCTTGACTCCTTTTGCCGAGCTGTCGTTTCTGCCACGTGTCTCATAATAAAGAGGTCGGGCCAAAATTTCCTTTATCAATTTCCATCATTGATAAAATTATTTCTTATGTATAATACTTATTTTTGTTCAATATAATGAATGTATAATAATAGATATGTTCCCAATATTTTATTTTTTATAAATATATAACATTAGTTATATGCCCAAACGTTTCTTTATTTTTTTACTTTTGTGATTCTTTGTATTTTTTATTTTTAAAAAATTTTCTATTTGACCATGCATGGCATCATTTCATTTCTAGGTTGATTTTAAATTTGGCTTACATTTTCAACATTAATAAGAATACTTCTTACATTTCATACTTGTTTTTGCTTAGTATAATGAATATACAATATTAGAGATATGTCCAATTCTTTTTTATTTTTATTTGTATTATATATTTAATTATGATATTATGTATTAACCCATTTGACCCCATATGGTAAAATTGCTTACCCACCGAGAGGGAAGAAAATGGTTTTGTTTTTAATTTTTTTATATTATTAAAATTAATGTTATGGGTTTAATTAGTAGAATTTAATGATGAGAAAAATATATCTTAAATATAGGATTTAATGAGAGAATATACCTTAAATATGCAATTTAATGAGTGAAAATAGGAAAATAGTTTTATTTCCAATTAGTTTTAAATTTTGCATTCCATTTCAATCATTAATAAAATCATTTTTTATTTATCATACATATTCTTATTTAATATGCCGAATATATAATGTTAAAATTTTTCTATTTTTTTTAATTTTTTAATTTTTATATTTTATCTATTTTTATATTTTATTATTTAATTGTGACAACATAGATTGTCCCATTTGACCCAAAATGATTTAAATTCTTACCACCACCTAGATGAAAACACTTTTTTTTCAAGATATATTTTAAAAGTATAATTTTTTGTGTTATTGAAATTATTAATTTATTATATATGAATTTAAAATAGAATTTAGGGTCCGTTTGGTTTGTAGGAAAATGGGTTTGGAATCAAAATTGGAATAGGCTATTCTGATTACAACTGTTTGGTTGGGTGGAATTGGAATCCCATTCCCATTTCTGTTGGAATTGCCATTCTCTGCCCCTCCCTTGGGAATGAAATCACATTCTTGTTGAATTTAATTCCCATTCCCATTTCTATCTGAACCAAACAGACTATGGGTGGACCATTCCAATTCTAATTCCAGAGGATTTCGATTCCGATTCAAATTCCAATTCCCATTCAGACTATGAACCAAATGGACCCTTAATGATGAGAAGAAACAAAAATGCCCTAAACAAATGATCCAATGAAGGTGAATGCAAGTTTTTTTTTTTGTAAGCAGATGAATACAAGTTAATAACTTAAATGTTGGATTTAATGAAAGGGAGTTAAATGCATTGAATATCTTAAAATTACTTATTTTAAGTCATTTAATATCAATAACTAATTATCATATTTGCCCTCTTTTTTATCAATAAATTTAAATATAAAATAATAAATTTTGTCCTAAAAATTTCCAAAAATATTATTAAGATTATTCCTATTTTTTAAAATAGTATAAATTAGATGTAAAAAAAAATCATAGGACTAAAATCTACTTACACTCACCAACTTTTGCATTTTACTCTCATTTTGAATACAAATATGTATTAGAATCTAAATTTATTGTCATATTCAATACGTATCTCAATTCTCTGCTACATTCTACAACCAACACCTTGCCGCAAGTGTACATTAATGGTGGTAAGATGCTCATTGATTTTTTTTTTCCATATCAAAAGAGGGGCATTAATTGAAATAATAATTAAAGAAAAGAGTATATATACACTTACAAGGTTAGTCATGTCAGATTGAATTTTTAAGTATCGACCATATTGATACATTGAATCATGATTGGTAGTGATAAATAAAATCTTTTTAATACAAATTCAATCAGATACAACGGTCAATTTTAGACTTTTTTAACAATGAAACAACAGTCAAGAATTTTCTTTTTAATATTTCCTGTGAAAGTGCAAGAAATTGGCGGGTTGTTTTTTATTTCTTTTGCCAGGTGGCAAGAGTCTTTTGGAGTGTAAATTGGTGATGCCATTAATTATAATAATAATAACAATGACGGTAAATATACATTTATACATATTGCATTTTTAACTTAATCCATTGACTCATTTTTAACTCATTCATTGGATTTCTACACCAACTTCATTGGATGATTTGGATCTTAGATATTTGTTTTTGTCAAAGCCAATATTCATTATCTACTCGGTGACAGTAACCAACGACCTTAAGCAACTACTCTTGTAGTTTACTAAACTCCTATCATTTACTGGCCTTCGGGAGCTTTTCTCTCCACTTTAACACATCATCACAAGTTGCCATGTCCTCCATCATCAACCTAACGAGTAACAACCAAAGAATCCATTTCGGAATCAATGGAATAATCGAATTTCATAACTTCAATATGCTTTAGGCTCTCATCACCACCTTCCTCGTTGACAGCAACTTTGCGGCTCACCTCAAACCCTCCTAATGTTGTCGTCACATGAGCGTCCAAAATAATTAGGAACCGTTTGGGAGGGTTTAGGTTTGGTTCAAGTGTTCAACTGCTTTGAAGAAGTTATTTGGAAAAGGCCTGGCCTTTAAGTTCAGATTTCATCTTCTCAGAATTAGACCTGTTCATGGACTGAGTCAAGCTGGATTCAGGCCAGACTTTACTTCTATATTAACAAAACATGTTCAAGTCCGAGCCTGAGCCCAGCTCTGAAGCCCGACCAAGAATTTGGGCAAAAAGGTTTTTTTTTAATTTTATTTTGTTCAACATTAAGTATAATTTATTCATATTAAACCACTTTGAAACCCAAAAAGATACTAAAAGATCTACTATGAATTGAAAAAAGAAAGAAACAAAGAAACAAAGATATATATATATATATATATATATATATATATATATATATATATATATATATACACACACACACACACACACACACTAGTAGGGGCTTGTACTATTCACGGTATGGGGCACCCCTTTTTGTCCCTCACCCCCATAAGTCAAGACACTCTACTCCATCCCTACCCAACTCTAGCGGCAGGGTGGGTTTAGGGTGAGGCACCTATTCGAGGATGGGGAATCTCCAAAATTTCTCCACCCTGAGGCAACCACCTAAAAAAATCTAATTTATGGATATTTTACAAATAAGATTATGGGAATTTGGGGGTATTTTAGGAATTGGATTATGACAATTTAAGGGTATTTTATAAATGAAATTATGGGATGAATATGAGGAAAACTTAGAGATATTTTAAAAATCAATATTAAATCTATGAATATTTTATTAATTTATCATTAGGTTTGGAGAATTATATGCTAAACCCATCCCTATTTTGGGGCAAAAATATTTTCCCTATCCTCACCCTATCTCTGCCTCGTCCTCATTTAAGATTTGAGAAAACTTGCCTTGTTCGGGGCAAGGCAGGGTAGGGCCCCAGTTTTACAAGCAAAGTTTCCATCCCCACAATTGTAATAATTTTCTATAACTAATTAACTAATAGTAAATTAAATAACAATAAATTACAATGTTTTATGATAATTTCAAAAAAATTATTAAAATTGCTATTGATTAGTAGTAATGTATAGTATATTAATTATTTATAATAACAATAAATTAATATAAATTATTTACTTTTAAGCCTAAATTATTTAGTATTAATCAAAGTAATTATAATTAGTAAACTAATGCAATTATGGTAAATTACATTATTTTTAATTAAAAGTAAACCATTTGTTGTTAATTAATGTAAAACCAAGCATGATCGAAGTCAACAAAGTGGTCTAGATCGGTGTAGATAGACTTAATAATTTTCCTAAATTATTTATTGAAATAATAATAATGGTTTGTTATTTAAATAATTATGAAACAATTTTTGATAGATTATTTTCCTAATTTAGTTTTCCTAAATTTTTAATACTTATTTAGTTGAATAATAATAATGAATTATTATTTAAATAGTTTTGGAGAATTTTTTTTCATAGATTAATTTCTTAATTTTTTAATTACTTATTTAAAAAATAATTATGGGTTATTAGTTAAATAGTTTCCCTAAATTATTTGATAATTGTTAACTCTAATTATTGATTTTATAGAAATTAGTAAATTACACATATTAGTAATATCTTTTATCAATAAATTATTATTGTAAAATTTAGTGAAATTTTATTAAATTACAATGATTAATGTAAGTTATGCTAAATGTTGAAATTATGAATATTTATTAATAACCAAAAAGTATTAAATAATGGTTTTCTATTAATTTTTGGTAGATTATTAAATTAGTTGGTATTTGTTAAATAATAAATATTTTTTGAAATAATTATTCCATAATTTTTGGTAGAATATTTTTCAACAATTTTTGGTAATTTTTGTAACTAATTGATTATTTAAGGAAAATATATTTAACAATAATGGAAGATGCCATGAATATATAGAAAACATAGAATTCCCCTCTCTTTGATTGAAATTACATCTATAGATATAAATATTGTTTGATTTGGAAATACAAATTATGGCCCTATTTTTATGGAAAAGTAGAGAGAATAAAGGGGAATTAAAGATAGAAGTGAAGGAGAGGATAAAACATATATTGAGCTAATTAAAGAGAGAGATTAAGTTGTGATAGAAAGTGAGAGACATGAGTTGAGGGGGGAGAACCTAATGAAAAGGGAGAGGAATGAAGAGAGAGGGTGCTGAGATGGTAAAATAGGAGTGGTGAGAAGGTGAAGAGAATAGAAAGTCAAAAAGAATGCATAGTTGGAGTAATGGAACAAGGAGAAGCAAGATAACGTGAACCGTCTTGCTATATATATATATAGTTCAAACCCAACCAAAATATAATTGGGCTTAATGTTTTGGGCCCATATTCAAGCCTATGGGCCTAAAATCTTGACCACGAACAGGTCAGGCCGGGCCAGGCCATGCCATCAAGCTATATGGCCCATTAACAGTTTTACTTAGAATCCTCTTAACACCTATGGCACAGTTAAACATCTCTTATACGTGTATGTTTTCATTCATAAAGAAATATTTCCATTGCTTGATTGTAAATGCTGTGAGGTGTGTGTGAGGACGCGAAATCGGGATTCTTCACCTGCACAATTCGTATAGGGATTTAAGAATCCACCGCACGTATTAAAAAATTGTTGCACATGATGCTTCGGCAGAAATTCTTGGGACAGAGCAATTGTGACACTTGTCCAGTTGTCCCTTCCAACAAGGAAACAGTGTGTTTTATCGGGACAACGTGAAGGGGCAGGTTTAGATTCGATTTTATCGGGTTCCGATTACTAAAACAGTGTTTCAATATTTGAAACCAGGTCGGTTCCTGATGGGCTGGGTAATGGGTTAAATTTATTCATGATTTCTGGATGGGTCCGATGGGATGAGTATGATTTTCAGGGCCAAAACAGAATCAGAAACATGAGCCTAACTCAGGCCCAAAAACAAGACTTTGGATCGTGGCATGAAACAGATCCTTTCGATTGTATCCCGTTCATGTTAGAACTCGGAGCTTTCTTGGAGTTGGTAGCAGAGCAAGGCAGTCCATCAATACATCAAGTCCCAATTGGGAAGATTGATAGAATTTTCTTAACACTGAATTCAGTGAAAAATAAAAGACAAATTTCTTAAACTATCTCTAAGGTTTAAGAAATTAATTAATTCTACCTTTATTGTTTCAGAATTATCTTAAATTATTTCTATTATTTCTGACCGTCAACTAAATTTTGAAAATTTGAAAAAGAATAATGAATAAAATAATCTTTTTAATTTAGTGGACGTTAATGATAAGGAGGATTTCACCAATTGTATGAAACAGTAGGGATAACAGTAGAAATAGCGTTAATCAATTTCCTACGTCAAGGATAATTTAAAAATTTGCCAAAAAAATGAAAGAATCAAACAAAGCTTTAATGGGCCTCCCAACCACCATACAACAGATCAGATTGTGTGAAAGAACAACAAATGTTTCAGATTTCCAATTTGGTCAACGTCTTTTAAATATTTCAGATTCCATCAGTAAATTAAGGCTTTTTTTAGGTGGTGCTTTTCCTCTCTGAGGCCGAAGGAGCTAAACGGCTTCATCCTTTTTGCCACATTCTACATTACGTATTCATAGAGTATCTCCACTCTCCGGTCTCCAGTGGAATTGGATGGAAATGAAGTGCTGATTTGCCAATTGGTCGTGTTCGAGTTCGATAGAGGTTTTCCTCAAACGGTCAAACCTAACCCAACCCGATCGAGTAACAGGTGGTTTCAGAACCCGCCCCAACCATTGGGGCTCAATCCAATAGCAACCTGACCTGACTCTGCAGCCTTTCGATTGTATTTTACTGGTACATTCTAAAAGCTTAAAATTTATTAATTTAAATTGAAATTTGGTGTATGAGTTATAAGATGTTAATTTCTCCACTGTAAATGAAGAAAAAATTATAGAAAAATGCATGAAAAAAATTTTAAGCGGCCATGGAATTAGAAGTTATAAAAATTTAAGAATTTCTACAGAGGTATCATGAGTTCATGACTCGATGATAGACCAATCGAACCTAAGCCCGATTCGGGTTAAACAATCAAAACCCTAAACCAATCATATGTTTAAATAAATTTGACCCCAACACGAAGAGGATACGTTGGTGGTACTTCATCATCTAGATTCTGGCACCGCCACACACTTACTTCTTACCCTTAAAGTCGTGGACTACGTAGATACGATAGTCCATCTATTGATACTAACGCCCACCGACAGCTCTCCATATCTACTTTCTACAATTGAGACTGTTTGCAATGTTTTCCAACCGCTGTTGATCTGGTAACCATTTAGACAACCGCTATTTAAAGTTCAAAGTATCGATACGTTTTAGTTGATATATATCATTTCGGGACTTTTTTGATATACTCTTATAGTGGATGTATCGGGGGGTCTGATCGATTCATGCGTAGACGAGTCCTAAATCGAGCCCCCTAATTCTGTTTTAGAAAAAAATAAAAATAGTATCAATTCATCCGATACACTCCTATCGATGTATTAGGCATATCGATATTTTAAATCTTATCGGTCTCTAGTAAAAACCATTAAATTGGTAAATGATCTATTAATCCAGATGGTCAAATCATCGATTCATTAAATGGTTTTTTAGTTATTTTTTATTTTAATTATTTTTTTGTCAAAACAGGCCCATCCAAACTGAACGATTCATCTATTGATCCAAAAACCAAAAAGCCAGTGGCCAGAATTTCGGGTCGTTTTTAAAGTATTGCTTATTTGTATTCATTCAAATGATAGTCAGTGCCTTTTCAACTCGATTGGGCCTGCATCACAATCTACTTCCATTTGCAATTAATTGCATTTGTTTTATGTTCTTATCCTAGGGCCTGGGCAGTTTTGTCTACTCACTTAATTTCGGTAAAATAAATAAAAAAATGAAGAAAATTTGTACTTCCAACCTAATAATTTATTGGTTTGGATTGTGAACCCAAACGGGATTCAAGATAAATTTTGGGCTTTCCGCATGTTTTCTTTCCATCTATTGACGGTGTATATTTTGCATCCTTCCCACCTTCATTCTATAATATTCCCCGGAATCACAACATTTCACCTCTCATTTTGCTCTTTCCAAGCAAGCAAATAAAAATAAATTTTGAATCAAAAGCAACCCAAATTTGCACTCTTTCCATCTATACTTGCAGTTGAATTTATTTGTGGTGAATTTCATTTGTACAGGTGTAAATGTTATAGGATAAATTGGCCATGTAAATTCTAATTTTGTTTTGCTTCGAATTTAACTGTCTTACTTGTGTGAGAAGTAAAATGAAGTGCTCCCCAACTTATATGAAAGAGAATGCAAATAAGAGGGGATTACTAATTTGGGAGTTGGTAAGAAAAAAGGGGATGCAATCCCACTATACGTGTGTGAGAATTGAGATAAGAGTAAAGTGGAGCAAAGTTTTGCATCAGTTTTTTGTGATGCAAAAATTGCATTGCCAGTGAATGCAAATGATTCAAAAGGTACAAATTTTGTATCAAGTAGAGATGCAAATCATAATTACAAATAAACGGATACAAAACTGAGCCGGTGCAAAATTTGTATATCCAGTTCAGATTTACACCGTAAAGAAACTCATTGAGCTCAATTTGGGAAGAGTGCATATACAGATCTGTCATCTGTTCAATGCAACATCTTGTATACAGTATTATTAATCTTGATATTTGCATTGTCCATATTTGTATTAATTTGTAGTTTTTTACTAATTTGGAAAGAGTGCAATATATACAATACAAATACAAACAAAATACAAGGTTCTATGCTCTACAACCTTCCAAACTGAGTATAAATATAAATATGTAGAGTTCAAAACCGGACCAGACCGGAAAAACTGGGAACCAGTCAAGTGACCGGTTTCGGTTTTCTCCAAAATCAGATTTTCCATAAAAACCGTTGATTTTGGTCAGCAAACCGCTAACCTGGACGGTTAATTGTTCGAACCGTTTGAATAGTTTTGACCGGTTTTCATTTTTTTGTCAGAACGGGCCGACCATTCGACTTGGTAACCGAACCCCTAACCGGTTCAGTCTCCAGATCAATTTTAAAAACCATGTTCAAAACCTTGTATTTTGTATGTACATCTTTGTATTTGTGTTCCTTCCAAACTGAGCCTTACAAACAAATAGAGCTAGGCATTTTTT
Source organism: Nelumbo lutea (assembly GCF_056320005.1). Classification (NCBI taxonomy): domain Eukaryota; kingdom Viridiplantae; phylum Streptophyta; class Magnoliopsida; order Proteales; family Nelumbonaceae; genus Nelumbo; species Nelumbo lutea. The sequence goes on from NC_142689.1 coordinate 5,316,306, forward strand.
GATTGCTTACCCCCATTCTCTATATCTATTTATATTACATAGAGGAAATAGGGAGGCCAATCTACTAACCTCACTACTCACACGAACTTCTACTCCTCTCCTTACTTTTGAATTATAGGTATACAAATCACAATAAAAAAGAAGCTTCTAATGTCTTGATTCTCTCTAATGAAATCTATCATGAATTCATAATTTATAAAAAAATAAACCCCCTAGCTTCTATAATCTCTGTTGGGATCCTATTTGAAGTGGTTTGTATACCATTAATTCCTTGTGTTTTGTTTTAAAAAGGGAGAAAGACAGTTCAGTCCAAGGTCAGAATTTATAGGCACAGAGTACCGTTGGGGTATGTGCCAGCTTGGAATTGATGTCAATTCACCGGTGGGCGTTAGTGCATAAAGTGTGGGTTGTTGCCATTTTGAATGTTTATAGCTCTGAAGTGGAAATCATAAATATGCATTGGGCCTGTCCGTACTTTCCATTTTAAAAAAGCTCCTAAATTCATTTGGAAATCTATCTTTCTATCTATCTATATAGCAAGACAGTCCACGTCACTATGCATCTCCTTGCTCCAAACCCCCTTCCTAATTCCTACTTTTTGAATTTTTATTTTTTAATTTCACATAATTACCCATTAAACCAATAAGGAAATATCATAGGCTTAACTATTTCTAACAACCATAAAGAATGAGGGATTTGTTTTTCTAATGTTTAGCTAAGTGGCACCGCTTTCCCCCACTTTCTTCTAAATTGTCTCTAATTCCTATTTATATCCTGAATGATCTCTAATTTAGTAGAGAGATTTAGGGGTGAGAAAAAAAAACAAAAAATTGGTTAACCGAATCGATCAATTCGGTTTTAGTTCAATGTTTTGAAAAAACCAAAAGTACCTATTCGGTTTTGGTTAACCAATATAGAAAACCGATCTGCAAACATATATTTCTATATATTTATGTATATTATATATTATATATTTTTTATATATTATAAATTAATAAATATGCATTATATATAAATATATATTTATAATATATTATTTATTATTTAAAATGTAATTTTATATAAATTTATAATATATATTGTAAAAATTAAAAAACCAAAAATAGACAAATCGAACCCACAATTAACTGAACTAGTCAATCAGTTAATCGACTAGTTTTAGTTCGGTTTTGGTTATCGGTTTTTTGAAAACTGGTAGTACCGATTCGTTTCTAAAAAATCTCCCATGGTTCAGTTAACCAAACCGTGAGCATCCCTGGAGAGATTCCCTCCTAAACTATCTTTAATTTCTATTTATCCTTTCCTCCACTTTTTATCTACATCTATCTAAAGAAAGTTTCAATTAAAAATTTCATAATTATTTAAATATTATAAAAAAATTATATACTAACTTTAAAATATTTATTCAAAACACAAAAAATTAATTATAATAGATTTAATTATATTCATATTATTAATAATTCTATATTTTTACAAAATTCATCATGAAATTATGTAGTAGCAATATAAATTATAATTTTATGAATTATTCAATTTAAATGTTATTCAAATAATAAAAATTTAACAAAATATATTTATATACATACTAAACTTAATATTTATTATTTACTGCATTTCTTATAAACATGTTTTCAATAATTATTTATAAATCTATTTTTTGTTTTGTTATTTTACAGTAAGTTGTCAATAATTATTGGAAACTAAACAACTATTATTTAATTTATCGTATTTATTATATTTTGGTTATAAATTTATTTTTAGTAATTATTTATTTTTATAATTTATTGATTAATATTTATTAGAGATTAAACTATTATTTGAGATTACACTATTTATTTACTAATTTAACATATTTTCAGTATTTATTGTATTTTTGTAATTATTGTATTCTTAATAGATATCTATTGTATTTTCATTATAAATTTATGTTCAAGGATTGTGTACTTTTGCTATAAAATTTCAATAATTATTGGAGATTAAACTATTGTTATTTATTAGAGATTAGACTATTAATTTAGCTGAAATTATGAGTGTTTAATGTTTGGTTAAGTTCGGTTGTAGGTTGTTTCACCAACCAAATCAACCTGGTTAGGTCGAGAGTTTGTCAGCCAAAACTGATTGATCATTAGTGAAAACCCACCATTGCTCAAAAGATTTAAACTTATAAATTAAATTTAAATTTAATAAATTACAATGGTATTATTAAAAAATAAATTAAAATTTTAAATTTATGATATAAAATATTTTAGACTAAGAAATATGGGAATTTCCCACTTTTCTATATTAAAAAATATTTAAAATATAAAATATATATATGATCAAGTTCAATTGGATTGGTTATTTAAAAGTTAAAATATAAAACAATTATATACTCCTTTATATTTCTATTATTTAACCTTTTCTTAACAAAACTCATGCATGGCACAGGTTCCGGCTAGTTAACTATAAAAAAGTATAGTTTATGGGGAATAGAACTCTTGACACTCCTTTAATATGGGTAAAAGTGTAAAGAATTTTATTATAATGACCACTTTGATTCCTCCTCTTGCCATAAACTTGGAGTTGAATTCCTATCATTCCATGGAAGGAGGAGAAGGCCGGAAGATAGCTAAATAATCTCTTGTAAAATTTTGCCCAAGATTCAATAACAACCCAATAAGGTTGTCTACTAGATTACTACAAATAAGTGTTTTCTTATAAGCTTGTATTGCTGGGCATTAATGGGCCAATTGCAACTTATTTCAGTGGTTTGCAATCTCTTCCTTCCCCCATTAAATATCCCTTCCTATCGTTTTTTTTTTTTTTTTTTTTTTTTCTTTTGAAGGGCACACAACGGGGTAGCCCATCCCCCAACCCGGTGCAGGTGGGATTAGATCCCAAGTCTCCGCTACCACTAGCAAACATCTTGCTAATCAGTTGATTGTCATTTTTTTTTTTTTGTAAAATGTTATATAAGGACTTAAACTTAGGTTTATTCGTCCCTTCCTATTGTCTTAAATCTCTTTAAATCCCTCCTATTCATCTATAATAAAAATAATAGGGTAAATTACAAAGACTATCTTGAACTTCACCCATTAGATAAAGACCCCCTCCGTTAGTATTGCGTCAGTTATCTTCAAACAATAATTTTATTTAACTATTTTATTTTTTTAAATCTCCAAATTATCTTTTTGTTATTTATTTGAATGGTGAGAAAGATATCTCCGACCAAACTGCCACCATGGATACCCATCACCACACTAAAACCGTAAAACGTAGTTCACAAACGTACTGAGAATCTAAAGAGAGGACAACATGTAGCCCGTAGGATCCAAGAAGTGACTCTGCACTGATGCCTTTCACGAAATAAAAAATAATCATGCGCTCCTTTAAATTCTGCAACAAAAAATTTAGAAGTTAGTATTCACTACTACAGTACTACTGATATTGGACTTCTGGGCTTAAACTTATCATGAGTTGACTTCCAGTTATGCTCTTGCCGCCCTTCAATAGTTGATATTGAAATTCTGCCACACCCATAATCTAAACTAGTAATACAAACATTAAGGTAAATTCATTTGTCAATACAACTCAAAATTATGTTAAGAAACACGCATACACATTGAGTTTATATCTTGGATGAATTTGTCCAAGTTGCAGGAAGAGGAACCTTCTTCGCTGACATTCCATTACAACAAAAATGGTATGGTTTCCCCTGAAATTCTATTGCAACCTCTTCACTCGAATGGCCTTCTTCTTATCGATACAAATCGATAGCACCAGATGCTTCAACTCCTCTTTTCGCTACATCTGATTAAAATGTCGTGAGACATCTCACCGTGGCAGAATTGCTCTTTCGTCGAATGCAGTGGGTTGCCTGAAAAATGTTTTATTTGTGATAATAGAGAGAATAATAGAGAGAATTGGGCAGCTGACAAGATACCCAATTTGAACTATACAAGTGATTGGGTCGAAGGTGGTGTATTTGTTGAAACAAGGAGCTATCTCTCATTACAGACAAGCACCCAAATGACAAAAATGAGAATTTAGAGATGGATTCAATACCAGAAAGAGAGAGAGAGAGAGAAAGAGAGAGGGGGAGGGGGGGGAGTATTGCTTCCTGTGCTACGGTGCTAGAGAATATGGCAAGATTGAAGATACATCATGGATTCTCTTTCGTTCCTATCAACAGTCTTAAAGTTAGATTTTTTTTTTCCTTTTCCAGTGATGATCAAAGGTGTTTTGGGTAATTAGGTTTTAAGAAAAAAGGGCAAAAAATAAAATAAAAAAAATTTAGTGGGGTATTTTGGTAATTTAACACATTTTTTTTATCTGACTTAACGGATAAAAGGTATTTGTCACAAAGTAAAAGTTTTGGGGAGTCTTTGTTGCAAATTAAAATATAGGGGGTCTTTATCACTGGCCCCATAGTACAAGAGGGTATTTATAATTTATCCAAAATTATATGATTTGGACGGATTGGGTCAACTTAGCCCAACCCTATAAGATGGATATCTGATCCTAATATATAACAAGCCCAAAGCCCAAGTTCGATAATCCAAAACCCATTATAGCTAAACCCAACGTACGTAGATTGGGATGGGCTTAGGTGGATTTAGTTGGGCTTTAGCAAGTAGTTCAAGTTTGGAAGTATTCTCAATTTCTGACTCGTCTTGCCCACCCAAACTTATGGGTATGACTAGTTCAGCCTAGTTAATCACCACTTTACCTTCACTATCTTGAATGTTGGAGTGCTCTTACACAATTACACGGGTAACCACTTCTGACTTTTGTGTGCACAAGTCACCAAACCAGCTCGATTAGTCCCTTTCAACAACAAATTCATTTGCTTCTCGTCCACGTCAGCTTGAACAACATCATCATCATTTATTTTACTTAATCTCATTATTACTTAAACATCATAAAACATCAAAAACCTTTATATATATATATATATATATATATTCAAAATCACTTGCCAAATTTCTACTCAACCCCATGCAATAATGCATTGCATGGGTTCACCCGCTGGGTAAGAGAGACTTGATGAAACGCATAACAATTTAATTCCTACTATGAATTTTCCAACATGTAATCAGTGTTATAATCAAGCATTCTCTTTATAATAATGCTAGTGCTTTAACAAATTGAATAGTAGAACTAGAGTATATTGCATTAGTTCAGTACTAAGTACAAACTGTTTACACCTCTTTTTTCTTTCTTTTTGTGATTGGATTCCTCCTAAATGTAGATTATAGAATAATAAAATATAAAGACCCCACTAGTTTAATCGTTGCCATCATCATCATCTTCTAAGCCTTATCCCAACTATATGGGTCGACTACATGAATCATGTTTTGTTATCTTATTCTATTTAATGCCATATTTATCGTTAAATTATGGGTACTCAAAGTCATTCTTAACTAGTTTAGCCCATGTCCTCTTTTATCTACTACCCCTATCCCTTCTAGCCCCTTCAACTTTCTATTTACAGGTGATGTTGCCAGTATTCTATGTACATGACTAAACTGTCTTAGCCTATTTCTTATTTTATCACCTATGGGAACTACTTTTGAATAACTTCATTTTTTTACTATATCTTTTTAGTTTTTGTACTCATCCATCTTAGCATATACAGTTTTAGTACACATTATTTTGGAAATTGCCCAACATTATTCTTTGCACAATATAGCTGACCTAACAATTGTTAAAATTTTCACTGTAATATAGGTGGTATTCACTTATCACGCAAGACTTAGAATGCACCCTTCCATTTTGTCCATCATGCCCTAATTCTATGGGTAACACCCCTCCTTAATTTTTCCATTGTTATGAATTTACAATCTAACCAATGTATAAAAAAAAAAAGCCACATCGCATTGTCTCCTAATCTCTAAACCTAAGTGTATCATCATTCGCACTCCTATTATCATTAAGTTTTACATATCATGTATTCTATATTTTTCCTACTAAACCTCTTATTTTCAAAGTAGTTGTCCATAAACTTACTTAATTTTGCAATTTATATATCATTGTTAGTTTCATCAATGAAGGCAATACCACTAGCCAAAAAAAAAAAAGACATGAAACCTCTTTTTGAATATGTATAGTCAACTCATCTATGAACAATACAAATAAATAACAGTCAAGTGTTGAACCTTCTTGAAAATCCATCATAACTATAAATTTTGATGTATTTCCTATATATGTTCTATCATTGGTTATACACCCCTATACATATCCTTAATTAGGTCTAAATTAACTAAAATCATTTAAAAAACCGATAACTAATAACTCTTGCAAAAAAAAAAAAATCTTGTTCTATATCTTAGAAAAAAACATGTTATTTAAATTCTCTCTCCAACTAAATTGAGTTTGAAAACTAAGCTAAGTTTGTTTTTTTTTTTTTTTTTACAGTTGCTTAAAAATGATGAATTTGTCATCATGAATGGATTTACCAAAGACTTGGCAATTGTAATAAATTATCCTTATTTTTTTTTGGTGAAGAATTAATAAACTATCAAGTATCAATGGTCCTTTTGTTTAATTATCAATATTTTTCATTACCCAAAAAATGTTTTCAAATGGAAAATGTAACATAATTAATTGATTTATGGAAGTAATTTTTTACATTAATTCAATTAACGTTTTTTTTTTAAATTGTCTCGTGTTAATATAAAGCAAGCAAATAATAAGTTATTCATGATTTCACTTACTGAGTCCAGTTGGGAAGGGTGCAAATATCCAAGACCTTATGTAATATATACAATGTTTATAAACCTTATATTTCATTATTTGTACTGTACATATTTACATTTATTTGCACTCTTCCCAATTTATATTTGTACTCCTTCCAAAATCCAAACTACGAGCACCCATTACCTTTGTTAACACGATACGCTGTAAAACTGGAGCCCGGATCTCCTGCAAGTAAAAGCCTGTGTACATAGCATCAGCCGTACATTTAGAATATCTCATGTACATGTACGTGAAATTCATGGGAAGAACTTCTGAATGTGCGGCTGGATTCTCATGGTTCAGAGTGTGCAGAGTTTTTACTTGCTGGGAGCACCAGGCGCGTTCTACTCTTTCGTCGTGGTTTTGTGCCTCCCGGATCCCGCATGCCTGTTGTTGCCTTGTCCATCGACTAGTTTCAGAAGAGAAGATTGATTGGCTCCCATGAAACTTGACATCTTTATTCTGATCAATGCGTAGCCCGCCACCGAGTTTTCGTGGGCTCTCCTTATCCTTTCCTCCGGTATCAAATCATTCTTTTCCGTTCCTGAAAGGACCTCCTAGAATAATAACACCACTGTTTGATTCCATTCGACCTTGTTCGGTATCTTGTGCTGTCGGGATAGCTGATACAGACCCAACTAGCTATGTATCTTGTGAGGGTATTGGAGTTCGAACTCTTCCAACTCCCACTTGCTCGGTACTATCTCTGCATCTTCAGCTTGATGAAGAGACTCAAAACGGACCCAGAGGATTACGGGCTCCTACTCGACATGGTAAGATGACATCTAAAGTTCCTAAAATAGTTGAAACAGACTTGCCAATCGAACAGGGGAGGATGCTGTATAGGCTGGGTCTGGGAGGAGTTGCAGATTCGGATTGTAAGGCGACGTTAAAGAGGTACTCCAAGCTGCTGAACGCTTGCGCTTCAAGTGGGTCTTTGAATGATGGAAAGGTGGTTCATGGGCAAGTAGTCAAGAATTGTTTGTACCCTGATTCCCATTTGTTGAATTCATTGGTAAATATGTACGTGAAATGTGGGGGCCTTCGATGTGGCCGTTCGGTGCTCGAGAGAATGCCCGAGCGAGACGTTGTTTCTTGGACTACACTGATTTCGGGATTTGTTGCAGAAGGGGACGGCAGTGAGGCTATTCGTTTGTTCTCAAAGATGCGGCAAGAAGGCATTTGGCCAAATGGTTTTACCTTCTGTTCAGTTTTGAAAGCTTGTTCAATTTTGTTGGCATTGGATTCCGGAAGGCAGGTGCATGGAGAAGTTATTAAAGTTGGAACCTTTTCAGATTTATTTGTTGGGTCTGCTCTTTCTGACCTTTATGCAAAGTGTGGAGAGATGGAACTTGCAGAAAGGGTGTTCTTCTCCATGCCCGAGAAGAATGATGTAGCATGGAATGTGTTTCTTAATGGACATGCACAGATGGGCGGTGAGAAAGAGGTCCTGAAACTGTTTCATAGAATGACAGAATCTGAAGTGAGACTCAGCAGTTTTACTTTATCCAATGTCCTTAAGGCTTGTGGGAACTCAGGAAATGCAAAGGATGGCCAAGCAGTTCATTCTCTAGCAATTAAAATTGGCTCCCAAGTCGTTTACTGTCTGAATAGTAGTCTAGTTAATATGTACTTCAAGTGTGGACTGGTAAACGATGCTTACAAGGTCTTTATTAGTATTCGGGATCCTGATGTAGTGGCATGGAGTGAAATGATTGATCATCTCAATCAACAGGGGTTTTACTCTGAAGCAGTAGAACTGTTTGCTGAGATGATGCAAACAGGCCTGAGGCCAAATCAATTTACACTCGCTAGTCTCATTAGTGCTGCCATTAATATTGGTAATACACGATATGGTGACAGCATCCATGCTTGTGTTTGGAAATTAGGATATGTATCAGATAATCCAATTGGAAATGCTTTAATCACAATGTATATGAGAAATGGGTATGTTCAAGATGGCTTCAAAGTGTTTAAGGTCATGAAAAACAGAGATCCAATTTCATGGAATGCTGTTTTATCCGGAATCCAAGATGGAGAGTTTTGCAACCAAGGGCCTAGAATATTTAAGCAGATGTTCATGGAAGGTTTCAAGCCAAATATGTGCACTTTCGTTAGCATTCTAAGGTCTTGCTCCAACCTATCCAATGTAGATTTTGGACAGCAAGTCCACACCCATATTACTAAGACTAGCCTTGGTGATGATAGTGTTGTGGGAACAGCTCTTGTCCACATGTATGCTAAATGTCAGTCCTTGGAGAATGCATGTCTAGTCTTTCATAGGATGAAGAAGAGAGATCTTTTATCTTGGACAACTATCATTTCTGGGTATGCACAGACTGATGAAGGGGAGAAAGCTGTCAAGTTCTTCTGCCAGATGCAAAGAGAAGGTGTGTGCCCAAACGAATTTACTCTTGCCAGCTGTTTGAAAGGTTGTTCCAGCATAGCAGCTCTAATAAATGGGAAGCAGCTTCATTCCTGGGCCATTAGGGCTGGCCACTTAGATGATATGTTTGTTTCTAGTGCACTCATTGATATGTATGGTAAATGTGGTTCTATAGAAGATGCAGAAGCTTTGTTTGGAGACTTGGTTTCACGAGACATAGTTTCCTGGAACACAATCATTTGTGGATATGCACAACATGGATATGGAGAAAAGGCTCTCAAGGCCTTTCATTGCATGCTAGATGAAGGTTTCAGCCCTGATAAAGTTACATTTATAGGTGTTCTCTCTGCATGTAGCCATGTTGGTTTAATAGAGGAAGGCAAACAGTATTTTGACTCTTTAAACGGAGTTTACAGGATTACTCCAACAATTGAGCATCATGCTTGCATGGTGGATATCCTTGGACGAGCAGGAAATTTTGACAATATTCAAAATTTTATTCAGGAAATGGCTCTTTCCCATGATATCTTGATATGGCAAACAGTTCTTGGGGCTTGTAGAATGCATGGAAATGTAGAATTTGCAGAAAGAGCAGCAGAGAAACTTTTTGAGCTTGAATCGAAAGAGGATTCTACTTATATATTGTTATCAAACATTTATGCTGCCAAGGGAAGGTGGGATGATGTTGCTAAGGTTAGGGCATTGATGTCCAGTCAAGGTGTAAAAAAGCAACCTGGGTGTAGCTGGGTAGAGGTCGATGGTCAAGTTCATGTGTTTCTATCTAAAGATGGTTCACATCTAAAGTTCAAAGAGATCTGTCTAAAGTTGGAGGAACTATATCAGGAATTGATTTTAGCAGGATATATTCCAAACACAGAAAATGTACTTCAGAATGTTCCTGAGACAGAGAAAAAGGAAAACCTCCTTTATCATAGTGAAAGGTTGGCCCTGGCTTTTGCCCTTGTAACTAAGAGACCTGGCGAGCCTATCCGCATTTTCAAGAGCATCCGAATTTGTGGAGATTGTCATAATTTTATCAAGCTCATATCAGGCATCACAAATAGAGGAGTTGTTATTCGCGATAGCAGTCGCTTCCACCATTTCCAAAATGGTTCTTGCTCTTGTCAGGATTATTGGTGATTCCACTGCTGAGGTCTTAATGTAACATAAATGCCACCTATAACTAGGGGTGCAAGTTGGGTACCTGAAATGAAAAATTACACAGCATCTCAACCCAAGCCTACCCAAGTTGCAGCCCTACCTACAATAGTTGACTGTCACTCTCTAACAACGGTTATCTTCATCCTGAAACAGGTACTCTCTCTCTCTCTCTCTCTCTCTCACACACACACACACACACACACACATGCAAAAAATGACTCATTCTTCCACCATTTCTCATATCTATCTGCCAATACATATAATACATACCTCACCATAGAGAAGGAAAGGATATCTATGTACATGTTTGTGTGTAGAATGTATGCGACAATTTCACTATTTCAGTACCTACTTCTTTTGCTTCTTATATTTTCTTTCTAAGTTCAAAATTTTTATGGCCACGACAATGTCAGTCTTGACATGGTGGACTTGGATGATGTGCTTGCTTAAAGGAAAATGTAAAAGTTCTCTGTTGCATTGAAAAAGAAAACAAGTAAAATTTCATGTTTATGCATGCGTCTGTGTGACTGTACATGCTTTACCTTATTTTTTTTGTTTATTTTCCATGAACACCAAAAGAAGCAAGAAGTACTGGGAGTGGGGTGTGGGGGAAGAAGGGACTTGGTGGAGAAGAAGAAAAGGAAGAACAGGTGATTGTTTGACTTGCCTATTAATATCCCCTTAACTTGCTATAACCTGGATTACAAGCTGGGACACCTACAATAACTTGGAATGAGTGAACACAACCCCTTATATGGTGGTGGGTGAATTTCCCTTTCAGGGCAAAACCCTTATTTTGCAAGCAAGAAATGTATACACAGAGTATCTGGTGGAATATCCCTCTGTGATATCCTATTTCTAGCCTTTTCCAAGTGGGGTACAAGAGTGGGCACTAGTGCTCTACAAAACTTGTAGGACGAACCATGTACAATCAGTTGTACAATGTGAACTGTACAATCGGTTAAGAAAGAGGAGCAGAAAATAGCTGGTCTGGCTCTATTGTAAAGAAATGAATGCTGAAGGAAACAACCAGGGCCAAAATAAACTGAAACTAAACTTCGATGGGAATTCCTTTGGAAACCCAGGAAGAGCAGGAGTCTTTTGAGACCATCATGGAGTAGTGCTGGCCTTGTTCTCAGGACCAATTGGGTTTGTAGACTCGATTCAAGCTGAATCAGAGGCTCTATGGCAAGGACTGAAGCTTGCAGAACAGTTAGGGGTAAGAGAGCTGGAAATTGAAGGAGATTCGCTTCTGATTATAACATGGGCAAAGCAAATTGAGTCAGTACCTTGGAAGCTAAGATTAACTTTTAGACAGATCGGCAAACTTGCAAAGAGATTTAAGTTTTAACTCTACTTTTCGATTGGGTTAAAAGGGAAGCTAATGGGTTGGTGGATGTGTTAGCCAAGCAGGGAGCTAATAGACCATCCTAATTTTGGGCAGTATTGTTTGCTATAGAAAGTATTGTATCTTAATTTCAGATTTAAATCAATAAATGATTTTCTTTGCTGATCAAAAAAGGAAAAAAAGAATACTAAATGTACAATCAGTAAAGAAAGAATCTAACTGAGGCATGGGGAAAAAACTAGAAACAAATACCAAGATGACCATGCAAAACTATTTTAGTAAATCATGTCTTCCTATTGAAGTTACAGAAACTTGCTAAAGCATGGTTTTCCTGGAATTTCTGCTTAGGCATTGGAGGAAGAAAGAAAATGCATTTTTTTTATTTTTATTTTTTAGCAACTCGGTTGCCAGATAACACCTTGAGTCCATATTTCAATCATCATACCAACAAGTCCCTGAATCTCAAAAAAAAAAAAAAAAGATCATTACTTGTAAAAAAGTCCTTCCATCTCAAGCTGGTGTTAGTGGAATAATTCTAATCAGGGAATATTGCTCAACTGCCACTGCAATTTTGTTCTCAATGGCTAATGGTTTACGTTACTGCTTGTCAATCTTTTGTAGTACTTATTTCCTTGTAATACCTAGTTATATTTGAATTCCAAATTTTCTCTCAGTATCTTGTTCTCAACTTGTAGATTATGAGAGATGGGGAGAACATATAAATCTAGAGATAAGGAAAGGGAAACAGAGGAGTGTAGGGAAAAACTGCTTCAAACTAGTCAAGTGGGTATGTTGTGCTGCTATACTCTACTTTCTTAATATACTGTAAGATTCTCTTTAGCTACTGCCAGTATTTACTAGACTGTGTTTTTGGTTTGGCTTACTATTCGTGGTTTATATTGTATTCTGGATTTAAATTGATATTGTATTGTCTCCAGGAGCATACAAGTATCAACTTGGTACCATTATTTTGAGAAGTTTCTTGGGGTCATTCACCATTAGAAATAAATCCATAATATGCCGGTTGATGATGTGAAATACTGCATGAATAATTATACTTCCCAAAGAAAACTGATTACATCCTTAAATTAATAGAAGAAAAATAAGAAAGTGAAAGAAAGGTGACAGACAATTCTTTGAGAAAATAGTTGAAGGATTCATAGGAAATTGAGTAGGTGGTTTAGTTGGTAATTGGGTTTTCAACTATGCCATTGATAAACCTTCTTGTCTGAAGAAAAGAAAAAAGTATTGTCAAATAACACTTAGATTGAAGAGCATATAGGGAGAAAAGATTAAATAAAAAGAGTACCATATATCAACGAAAGATAAAGTAAAGCTTGGAGCCATGTGTTATACTGTAGCCATTCAGAAGAACTTATAGTTATCTAGTCAAATGTATATATGATGTTATATATAATAAGTCTTTTTTTTTGGTAGAATTCTTATTGCTCCTTGATTTTGTCTAATTCCCTCGGTTTGTTTTGAATCCTGATTGTTTAGTGGTGGCTGGGAAGAGTAAAGAGGATGTTCAAAAGCAACAGAGATGAGAATGCTAGAAGCATTTTATCCTGGTCCTTATTGCCATTCCTCCAGCATGCAATTTCTTTCTTACCTTCAAAGTGCAAGTTGTGAGAATGGTTAGTATTATTCAATTAGCGTGATTATTATTATTATTTTTCAATTAGCGTGATTATTATTATTATTTTTTTTGAAAAAGGGCTCATGATTAGCAAGTCCAGATCATTTGGCATGTATACTTTTCAAACAAATTCTTTGCATAGATGTGAATTCTGTATTACATGAGAATATAGGAATTTTTCAATGAGTCTGCAGAAATATATGTTTTATGATCAGTAGTATTTCAGCTCTTGTAACTGCATTCTGCAGGATTATATACCATGCATCCATCAACTCAAGCAATGATGCTTTGTCGAATGGAAACTATGCTGCCAAGGTAAGAACCACTAGTGCTACTTTTTATTTTGAGTCTTTTGACAAATAAGGTAAAATTGTATTTAAGTATCAAATAATGGTGAACCTAAGTTACAGAATATCTCCTGGGTCTAGGACCTCAGAATCTGTCAGTGCAGTCTGACACCCTTGTGTGGTTGGCTAAGTTTAGCCATCTGATTTATGCATAAACTCCAGTGCTTCAGAAGAGTTTTAATAGAAATTTTCTCAAAAATCCAAATACATAAGAAAAAAAAAAACATAGTATTTTTTGAAAGGCAAAGTAAAGATTTTATTGATAGAAGAAAACCATAGTACAACAGGCTCCTGGTAGAAAAAACAGTCTACCCAGGAGGAAAACAGGTTATTACTCCACACCAAATTATATCTTTAACTGAACAAGGCATAACCCAACATAAACCCACCACTTTAAGGAAATACTCCCAGATTTTGGATGAGATTGTGCAATGAATACAGGTGATCAACTGATTCCAGAGACTGCCCACATAGACCACAGTTCATGTCTGGAAGTTGCATGGCTCTTCTGGTTAGTTTGTCTTTAGTCAAACATTTATCCAGCACCAACACCCAACCCAAGAAGTTAGATTTAGAGGGGCTGATGGGGTTCCAAATCTGAAGAGTGACCACTGCTACCACTTAACCTATTTGCCAGAGATTTAACAGAGAATATGCCATTCCCACTCCATTTCCACCTCCAGTTTTTCCTCTTGGTTAACATTCACAGCCTGGTCCTTTTTTTTTATCAGCAAATAAATTTCATTTGTCAATCTGAAATAAGATTACAAGTGTTTTAGCTATTGAGCTGCCCAATTTACAAAGGGAATCAAGAACTTTCAAACACCTGATCATTAAGAAGCTGAAGCAATTCCAGCATTTTATCCAACTTCTAGTCATGGAAATTCCTCCTAAGTTCGAAACTGTGGTCCCCAGGTTCAAAATATTGATACGCCGCCAGTAGAGCATATCGTGCAGTATTGATAGATATTATTATTATTATTTATTTATTTATTTATTTCTAAATCCAGTTCAGAAGGGCCAGTTTAAGGTCCGTCAACCCCCTGAACCGGTTGAAATCCTGAAACACCCCCTGGAGGGGCGTATTGGGAAGCCCCTGATACGATATGTATCAAAATTTTGAACCTTGGGTAATATTATTTCCCACAATCTCAAAACTGTCAGCTACCATGGCTTCCTGGTTATCATCAGCGCACCAAGGGTCTTTCCAAAAACTAAGCCTTTCTCCTCTGCCCACTTTGAAGCCTAAACCCCCAGAGAAAGAAGGAAGAATCTTCATGATCCCCTTCCAGATGGAGCAGCCCCAAGAAGGTAAGGAATCAGAAGGGAACCGGCCACCTCTATCAAGTCCATGTTTTGAAGCAATCAGATTCCTCCACCAGGAATTTCTTTCTGTTCCAAATCTCCAGATCCATTTTCCTGCATAAAGCATTATTGAACACCTTAGTTTTCCTCACCCTCAAGCAACCTTTCTCAACAGGAGAGCACACCTGATTCCACCTGGCAAGCCAACACACCAGCCAAATCCTCCACATCCTCAGCCTGCCCAACTGGGATAACCAAATTTTGCCCAGGTTGACTTTAAAACCGGATACATCCTCAAATCAACACAGAATGGCCAATATCACTTCCAACTGATCATGAGAAGCATCAGCAAAACACAAAGTATCCTCAGCAAACTGAAAAATTTGGACTTTTTAACCACCTGGAGAAATTTCGAACCCTTCCCACTGTCCAACATTTCCAGCCAGCTTGTTGAATTGGGAGAGACTTCCACAAGACAAATGAATAAAAGGGGGGGAGAGGGGGAGAGGGAATCTCGGATCTCCCTATCTAATACCTCTCGAGCTCTTAAAGAAGCTGGCTGATTGCCCATTAACAAGCACAGAGAACTTAGAAGAAGTGCAAACCTTGATCCGGTTCCTCCATTTTTGCCCCAGAATAATCTTTTCCAGCACAAAATAACTTAGAAGAAGTGCAAACCTTGATTCAGTTCCTCCATTTTTGCTCAAAATCCATATTTTCTAGCACAAAATCGAGGTATCTCTAGTTCACATGATCCTAAGCTCTCTCAATGTCCAGTTTGCAAATCAAACCATGCTTTCTTTCCCTTCTAGAGTCAATTAGTCCATTAGCCACCAAGGCATTATCCAGCAACTTCCGGCCTAGTATAAAAGCACACTACTCGAAATCACACCATTCATCACTCCTTTCATTCTTTCAGCAAGAACTTTATGTTGATAATAGTGGTATTCAAACTCCTCTGCGGAGAAGCATTCATTTGAAAATTATGAAAGACATTCATTACATCTTGATGGATAGCATCCCAACATTTTAAATAGAAAAGGTTTGTCAGTCCGTCAGGCCCTGACAATTTGTCACTATCCAACTTGTTAATTACCTCCCTTCTTCCTCAGTAAAAGGTCTTTCTAAGATTTTCTACTCCTCACTAAGATGCTTAAAGGGATCAGAGGGGAGAGGCCTTCTAGGCCATGATTCCTTGTACAAATTTCTGTAGAAGCTAGTTGCAATAGCTTTAAGTTCAGGAAAGTTTTCCTCTACCACACCATCATGTTCTAATTTGTAGATTGTGTTGACCCTGTTCCAGGCATTTTCCATCCTGTGTTCCTATCTCCCACTTTCAACCAATTAGCTTTTGCCCTGTGCCTCCATTTGAGCTCATCTCTATAATCCAGACTATCAAAAGTGGCCTTTGCCTGAGTTCTTTTCACTCTTTCTTCTTCTGAAATAGGCTTTTGCTCTTCAGCTCTGTCTATTTCCTTGGACATATTTTTTTTTTCTCAGTTTCAGATTTAAGCCTATTTTCCAAGTTCTTCAAAACTTCTCTAACTGTTCTCAACTTTTTTGTAAGATGAAAGAGCCTGTGCCTTCAGCCCTTCAGCCTGCACACCTGCCCAAATATCAGCTGTAAGGGAAAGGAAGTCATCCTCTTCAAACCATGCATTCGCTAGCTTGAAAGGAGTCTTGCCTCTCTCTTGCCCACTGCAGACAAGCTGGGGAGGAATGTGGTCAGACACCGGCCTTGGGAGAGCCAGCTGCCTAGATACAGGAAACAGTTCATCCCAACCTGTTGAAATTAAACAATGGAGACGTTGTGGTCATTGCCCAAATATTGGTCTCATTCCTTTAAACAGTTCATCCCAGTCTTGTGCGACCCATTGAATATTGGTCTCATTCCTTTAAACAATGGAGATGTGGAGTTCATTACCCAAATAACATTTTACCAGTCTTGTGGCCCTTTGCTGGCACTGAAAGACTAGTAGAAATACAAAAATTACTCTTCGAATGTGTATTGGTCAGTCCCAACTCCATACAATATCATAGTAAATAACACACTTGAAGTCTTTCTATTGATGTGTAATAATGTATAATAATTATTATGCTCCACTTTCTCATATTTATATATTCTATCAACATCCTTGAGTTCCATTTCTTTCTAACTGGCAAAGCAACTGCAAAAGTCAATACCTGCATACAATTTATCTCATATTTTTCTTCAAGAAGGCATTGCTTCCAAATGGACACCATATTGAATATTTTTCCTCTTATTGTTGAGAACATGCCAGAAGCATATATGAAACACATACACAAAAAGACGATTGCATTTATAGTCACCATGGATTTCCAAATGAAAGAACAAGTGAAGCCTGAATCCTTTCCCACATGGGGCATCACAGAAGAACTTGACTGAAAAAGCCTTTACCCTGTAGCCATGGCCCTCTATCATCTTCTTATGTGGCTGGGACCTGTGATCGTCCCAATAATATCATTAAATCCATTTCTCAATCTGGGACACTTGCACAACATTCACCTGGATAAGACCCTATGGCATTCATCAAGTAATGCTCACTTGTTTGTTACAGTCTTTAGATAACGAAAGTCTCAAAATAATGCCTTAAAAGTTATTAGTACGTGACCCTCACTGTTATAAGTATGATTAATATTGTTGTTTGCTCTGAGTTGATTTTGTTGTCCTGTGTACTGTTGCAGAAAATACCAAATGCTGTTGTTACAGCTTTCTCATGATATGGCCTTCTTGCCAAGTGACAAACTCTTTGTTCAAGCGGTATGTTTGTAAGGTATCAGAAGTAGCAAATCAATAATTATTTCTTTATTTTCTCAACCTAGATTTTTAATCTCTTTGCTTTGCCATGCTTGCAGGTTGCATGGACAAGGAATGGAGAAACAATTTCCAGAGTAGATTGATTATCAAGCTAGCAACTGATCAATCATTAGAGAAAAGTATTTATTTCAATGTGCAGTACACCTTTGCAAGTTTTATGCATAATGTACCCAGCTCTAGGAAATAAATATGGTTCTGGATAGCAGAAATTCTTCATACCGTACCAAGCCTGTCTATCAAACCTGGAGATAAACCAACAATTTCTGACTGACAGAGTGGCAGATACTTTGGCATCTTCAAAGAATGGTAGATGCCTCATTTCGTGATTCGTGTCTCTCATCATTATAAGGCCTAGTTTGTTTGAAATGCAATTTCATTTGCACTGGGGCAAAAGCATGGGAATGCAAATTCTGATTTATTTTTGTTTCAAATTTTACTTTCTTTTGTTTATTGTTAATGCCAATGAAGTAAAATTAACCTAAAGCAAAAGTGAACCAGAGAACTTATACTCTTTTAGTTTGCACTCCTATGAATTGTAGTAGTGCAAATGAAATTGGATTGCAAACAAACAGGAGATTTTTGCATATTGTTCTGAGAATGTTCAATTGTTGAGACAAAAAGAAATATATACACCTAGGTCTCTCACAATGGAAATATACTCTGATATTGGGTGATGATATTAGCTTCTTATTGGTTACTGGCCCTGTGGGATTTTTCGAACTTGGTAGCATAATAAGACTTCATTTAATACAAGCCAATAAAAATAACAGTTCATTTAACAAAAAAAATGAGCTTTGCCATTCCTTTACTTCGAAAGCCAATTATACTGATTGGATACAGGTTAGATGAACAGCATCAAATGAGTGTTTTCATAATAATTTGTGAAGCTAAAAAATAAGTATATTTTTCTACCAGGAAAAAAACATCTTTTGTAGTACTAACCGATGGGCCAATACTGGTTCAGGCTATCCAGGATCTTGGGAGAGGTGGACTGGAATATGGGATCTAGCTTCCGGCATTTTTAGCATTTAGTGCACTGGATATATTTTGTCCAATAAAAAAAAAAGTGGATATGTGACTTATGCCCTGCTACATGAATGGTCCTTGCTTTCTGTGTGTGGTTTTAATTGTAATGTGTGGATGCAGGGTAAGCACTGATGATGAGATACCTGAGCTCGTGCCATAGACAGAATGCACCCCCGCTGGCCATACTTTAAAAGCAGAATTGTAATTCCTACTACTGATCAGAAAGTTCCATGCCTTCTATGTGGCAACAGTTTACAGTTGTAGTTTTGGTATCCTCTTTGCTAGATGGAAATGGATATCATCTTGTGGAGAGACAACCTGGACTGGAGTGATTAGCCGTTCCTTTCCACTGGCACCAAAGAAATAGAGCAAATGGTTCAAAATGCCAGAGGATAACTTATTGGAGAAATGGGAGGAGACCAAAGGGCAGATTGATGGATAATCAATAACATCCTTAAAAGGGGTTACCCATATTTGAGAGAAATCCCTTCCTTTTCCCCCACTGCTTTCATGTTTGTTTTGTTTGTATTCTCTGTTGTTCATTTCTATCAGCTTGGTATTTCTCATGTTATGGTAATGATATTTAAATCTATTAAGTAATGTTGATATTTAGATGTGTTCATCGCATTTCACCTCTCCCCGAGAAGAAGAGAATAGGGTTGCTGGACGTCGGGATGGGCACCTTAACATGCAAAAGGATTTCTATAATTTTTCAGATTGTACATTGCACTGGGGAAATTTTGAATCCTCCCTAGAAATGTTTTTTTCCAGAATTTCTTGTGAATCAAACGTAAACTTACTGAGCTCCATCGTTCTATTCGTACTGATGTGAGGGGTTCCAAAACTTCAACTACTTCACCATCTTCCTTCATAATGTAATTTTGCTTCCAAGCTCCAACGTTGCATGGGACCTGCTACCGCCATAACCAACGGCTTTATTGGTGGAAAGGAGAAACCATCTACAAACTACAAAGCCATGATGGCATGAATTTTGGGCGGAACCCTCGTAGCTTTCCTGCGTAGGTGGAGTTACTGCTCTGCTGCCCCATCTTTCCTCACAACCTTGCAATCACATAACTGCGCATCTATGTTGTAATAAAGCGTGGTTTTGAAAACCCGCCCGGACCAGATGATCAGACCGGTTTGAAGAAACAAGGTTCTGGTGCTGTGGTGCATGAACCGAGTAGGGGCCCCTTTTGATAACGGCTAGCAGGCTAGGTGGAGCTTTTCCCATACGATCCAGAGTAACAACTAACACTTTTAGAAAACAGTCTGAATAAGAATGGACACTTGTCAGTATGAAAAGAATTCATTTTTTGAAAAATAAAACATTTAGTTCATGACAATTTTTTCTCATTTTGCCTATTTTTACCCATTCTTATCCATTTTAGAATTTCATCTTGGATAAGAATGAGAAAGAATGAGAATTGAACCAAACATTGATCCTAATGTACGCCTAGCAATTGCCACAGTGCCGGATGGTGTATGCTCAGTGATCCATGCAGTTACTTAGGTATGGATTCTTGACTTGTTTACTCGAACCCATGCTCGGGAAACTATTCGATTTAAGTATTTTGTTAAAATAAACGTAATTTGTTGTCTTTTCAGTCCCCACTGCTGTAGAATTCTTTTAATCCGTTCTATTTGTTCTACAACACAACCATGAGTTAAACATTTTCCAATTCTCATTTTTAGTCTTTTTTAGAATCAGTGAACTTTATTCAGAGTAAAAAGAAAGAGTATCGAAAAGGTCCGGATCTGAAAAAAAGGATTTAATGTCCAACCACCAGACCAGAAGACCTATACAAGGAGAACCAGGGTGGGTTATTGATTGAAGAATTAACAAAAAAAAAGTGTATTGATTAGTCTAGGCTACAAAAAGAGGTACGGTATTGAATATATCAAATGGGACCTGCTCATTTTGCCCTACAACATGAAATTTAAAATCTCTTTTACATAAAGAAATGAAAAGAGAAGAATATTTTAGCAAGATGCCTCTTCTTTGGTTGGTGTACTTGATCAGACAACAACCACATCAGAAAAGACTATAAAATCAGACTAATTGACAGATTTTGCAAACTGGCCTTGCAATTAGAAAAATTGGCAAAAGGCTAGCAGCAGCAGAACCTTCCATTGGCTCCACTCTGGCCACTTACTCTTGAAACTTCATCTGTGATCTGTCCAACTAGAACTGGTTCTTTGCTACTTGCTACAACATTTGGTGGTGTTCAGACCAAAAGGATCAGTCAGAACCTGATAGTTTTCTAAGCCAACCACCAGCAGATAGTTGTCCATGACATGCTTACCGAAGTTCTGCAACTTCCCCATCACATCTTTCTGCTTCACTAGAACTCTATTCTTCCATTTCAACATCTTCATCTGATTGTGGATCTTCCACTTCACTTGCACTACTTGGACTATCATAATCAGTAAAAGGTGAAGGCTTCTCTCTGATAGAATCATCATGAAGGTGGTACTTGACAAACTTAACCCTTGTCTCACCTTCAGTTTGCCTGCCTTCTTTGCGTTTTCTCCTCCTATCATTTTCAGTGAACTTCATTGTGTGAGCAGCAGCCAAGAATGAAGCATCCATGGACTCGATCATCTCTTGATCACCCCCAGCTTTTTCTTCATCTTCTCCCTTTTTTTCTCCCTTGCCATCAATGTAAAAGAAGAGATCATCTTCCACCTTATCACTGCCTGGATTCCACAGCAGAGCTTCATTTTCCACTTTTGATATTTCAAGCCTCAACTTCATATGCATTTTTGAGATGTAATGATCAAATACTTTAGCCCCTTGATCATCAAGCTTTAGTAGCCACTCTAGAGAATGAAATCAGTTTATAGTTATGCATTAAGAAAAGATCGGTCATGAACAAACTGATAATATCAAATAAATAATAAGATTGAACAAAAGAGAGGGAAAAGATGCATACTGATAAGAGTTTGAGGTGTAGAAAAATCAGATCCACTCTTTTTTTCATCAATGCCAACCTGACCACTGACACATTTAACCAATTCAGAAGGCAGACGAGATCTAGTATAGGCATTTATATAAGAAATGGCTTTGGCATGATCTCCATTTTCCCTGGAAAAAGCAAATTGATTATTTAGATATGAAAGAATTCATGTAGCACAGTCCTATTCCATTTTATTCAACTCTTACCTGGCACCCTGAATGGCCTCATTGGCAACAAGCAACCTTGCAACAGCAAGAGTTTTCATACGGAAAGCAGGGAGATGGATCCCACTATCAGTATTGAGGAAAGAATACTCCACCAGTACTACAACATCATAAAGGACTCTCCGCAGAAAAGATTCATCTTCGGTACCCTGGTTTGTGGCAAAAATACATTCAGTGCACCAGTTAAAATGCAAACAAATCAGGAAAATTAAAAAACATATACCCGATTACCCCCTTGCAGCAAGAAAGTGGATATATTTAAGGTATATTGCATCTTCAACTAAATTGGTCAAGATCAACAAACAAACTCACAGTGGAATGTATGAATTCTGTGAGAAAATCGTTACCTGATCATTTTCACAATCTTTTTCTTTTTTGAGTTGAAGAAATGCATAAGAAAAGTTGTATACAAATACAAACAACATTAGGCACATTACGGACTTATGCCACCTGTCCTCAACGCATGGGAGTTTTAAGCAAATAATATGCAAAATTGCATTTCTTCATGTGCTGAGGGGCAGGTGGTACACAACTGTGGTGTGCCTACCATTGGTTTAGCAAATGCAGACTCCAATAAGCATTCATTTGAAGAAATACTCACCAAAATAGAGGTGACAGGCAAAGTTCGCTCTAGCAGCATCCTGACAAGGGTCTCTGACAGATGTCAATAGACAATTAGAGATTAGAAAGTAAGCACCCCAAAATTGACAAATGGACTATGGAGGCATTCATAGAATAAAAGAAAAACATTTGCGGCTGAAGTTGTTTTCAAAAGCATAGTTAAAAATATATTATGAGACCTATAAATGATAAACTTCTATCACCCTACCTTTAAAAAAAAAAGAATTCTGTCAAACCCAATTTACCCTCAAAAAATAGAAAATGGAAATAAGAGTAAAAGAAAATTCATGTCCAACATAAAGTAGAAGGAAAAGGGAGAGGCATTATCCATATTACGAGATACTATCACTCATTGAATATTCATTTGGACGCCCACAGCCCACTGCCAACTGTACTTGATATAAAACTGAATGGGTCAAGTAAATAAAAATAGTGAAGATAAATTTTACCTTTTGAAGAATATTCGTATATATATGCAACAAGCATATAAAAAATACATGAAACTATGAAAGAGTCAGAGTAGCCACTTTGTACAAAAAATTGCCAAAGGTTAGATCCCTATCTAGTCAAACACCCTCAAGACACTGAATAGCTGGGACCACCATTGAGTAATGACCCTTTCGAACAGTTTAACCAATATATGAATCACTTAGATAAATATGCAGCAGACTCAGCTTGCCTAGACACCATTTATAGTTCTCAATCCTACACCATTTCCCAATTTTCTTCTTCATGAAACTAAGCTCCAGTATACAAACATGGACCTCAGATTCTTTATCTAGTCAATGGGTTACCACTGGATTCAAATTGTCGTCTGTTTCAATGCAGAGCTTCCAATCCACAAGTCCAAGTATGCTTCCTAGAAGCCTAACAAAGGGTTTTAACATTACTGATTAAATTTCATTTTGAAAAAAGGCACAAAGCTCCATTTGCCACAAATATGACCAATAAGGGAAAACCCATTCAAGCCTCAAGCAATAGCCCACTATCTTTTCAAGTAACTTTTTTCATAAACATCAATAAAGAAAACATTTACTACTTTCGTATCATCTCTGAAAGACTTGTCAGTGCACTGACCTCTTGCTGCACAAGGCTCATATCTTAGGATTCTTGGACTCCCAAGAAATAACACCAACCTCTCTCCACCAGAAGGACCGGTTTTCTCTTTGCTGGATTCTTTGACAGCCATTGACATTGACATGTTTTTCCCCATTATCATTCCCATAAGAGCCATCAATACTAACCATACTGAGATTGCTGAACAAATTACCACTAATATTCAGTTCTATGATGCACATACCTGTTCTGCTTAAAAAGGATGTAGAGAACACTGATGTGGGCCCCACAGCTACAGTCCCACTGTGTTCGTAGGGTAGAAGGTGTTCTAGTCTTCCTAGGGTCAGCTGTTGGTCATTTAGTTGTTTCAGTTGTTATTTGTTTTAGTCTTATTTTGCTCTATTTGTTATGTAAAGACTAAGGGCAGATCTGTCCTTTCCATGTAATGAGCATAACCTATAAATATTAAATAAAGTGGCGGTGGCAGAACATTAAACTTTTGTTCCTCCTTTCAACTCGTGTTCTACTTCTCTTCCTCCCTCTTTCTCCTCTCTTCTCTATACCCTTTTTCCTTATTTCTGAACCTGAAATCCGTTAGAGTTCATGACTGATAACAGTCCTGAAGGTCTACTTGGTATCAGAGCTAAGGTTTCTCATGTGAGTCTAGTCCATCCGACCACATGAGAACCATCTAAGGCTGGAAGCTAAGAAAGAAGAGTTCGTTGACTGGTTCTTGGAGATCTCCAGAGGGTTTAGCAGCTATTTGAAGAATTGCCACAGTTGCAGCGTGTTGGTGATCAGGAAAAATCAGGGAAGGCTAGGGTTCGGGTAACCTTGGAAGGCAGCGAACAACATCCACTTGTAAGTCTTTTATTTTCTAAGAGAAGTACTATCACAGAAGATAGGTTGGACCTATCTAGAAAGGGCGGCCGAACCACTCTAGGGTTTTATCTTTATATTCTCTAGGGTTTTGTCTTAACCCTGTGGCAAACCCTAATACTGGGCTGAACCTTGTGATCTAACACTGCAGCAAACCCTAATAGTTCTCTCCCCCTCATTGATCAATTTTAGGGTTCCATATTAATCCTACTACAAGCCTTATCCGTACGGTACTGTCTGGAGTGTACGGCTGAGAATTTGCTTTTAGGACTGATTAAAACCCTAATTCTGCTTTAGCATATCAGATTATTCTCCAAGCTGTTTTTTCAGTTTTTTGGGGTTTCGAACTCTTCTAAGGGGGTGAAAACTGTACGGACTGTTGCTGTTGTGTGTGGTAATTGGTTTCAGATCAGTTTTATACCTGTTTCATGCACATCTACTGTGAGTACAGACTGGTTCTATACTGATTTTGTGATTGTGGTTGATAGTCCAAGTGCTGTTTTGACTGTAGTAACCCTAATTTTGAGACTATTGGTTCTTAACCGAAATGGAGTTTAAGAATCAGGCAGAAGACAGTTTTGAAAACAACAGTTATGGTGTGGTTCTGAGACAGGTTTTCAGATTACAACCGTAAGATTTGATGAATCAAACTATTTGGAATGGGCCCAATCAGCCATGATGGCTATTGGGGGAAGGGGCAAAGTAGGGTATCTCTTGGGAGATGTGACAAAGCCCTCCAAGGGAGACCCTATGTATACCAAGTGGGTCCAAGAAAACTACTTGGTTATGGCATGGCTATGTAATTCTATGCAGCCTCATATCAGCCAAAATTACTTATGGGCAAAGACAACCAATGAGATATGGGATATGATGAAAGAAACTTACTCCCAACCCCTTAAT
This sequence comes from Nelumbo lutea, assembly GCF_056320005.1. NCBI lineage: Eukaryota > Viridiplantae > Streptophyta > Magnoliopsida > Proteales > Nelumbonaceae > Nelumbo > Nelumbo lutea. The sequence goes on from NC_142689.1 coordinate 5,341,714, forward strand.
GTTGCCAGAGCATATGAATTGAAATGTGAGGTGAATACCCTTAAACAAGGAGAGAAACCGGTTTCGGTCTACTTCTCTACCTTGAAGTCCCTGTGGCATGAGATTGATCACTTAGAGACTCTTGAGTGGGAGAGTCCCAAAGATGCTCAGACCCATAGAAAGCACATCGAGACAAACAGGGTGTTTGAGTTTCTAGCAGGACTGAATTCATAATATGATATTGTGAGGCAGCAGATTTTGACCAGAGATAGTGTGACCCTCTCTCAGGCATACTCCTTAGTGCACAGTGAAGAGACCAGGAGGAAAGCCATGATGCAACCTCAGCCACTTACACCTGCCTTGGTAGCTGTCAAACCCAAAATTGGGGGTGATTCAGAGAAGGATAGAAAGAAGGAAGATAAAAGGGATGTGGTATGTGAGCATTGTAAGAAACCTAAACACACAAAAGAAACATGTTGGAAGCTGCATCCACATTTGGTCCCGGCAAAGTTGAGAAACAAGAAGGGTAATGCTCATGTGGCCGTGACTACTGATTCAACATCCTTGTCTGGCACAAGAGGCACACCCTTAGAGACCTTAGCTGCAGTTCGGGCTGCTCTAATACAGTTGGAAAAGAAAGTTGGCAACTCAGCTCAGCCACCGCGGTCACCATCAGCCCCTGCCACATCGGCCTTTGCACATTCAAGTACTCGAGCCTCAGCCTACCATGCCTCAGCTCCAGGTACTATTGAACCCTGTTGAGTAATAGATTCAGGTGCATCCGACCATATGACTAGCTTGCCCTCATTGTTTACTACTTATCACTTATCTTCTGGTAGGGATAGAGTATCTAATGCTAATGGCTCTCTTGTCCCTATTTCTGGCAAGGGTGACATCAGACTGTCAGATACTATCTCCTTGTCTTCTGTCCCGCATGTTCCTAAACATGATACTAACCTTCTTTCAGTTAGTAGTATTACCAAACATATGAACTGCTCAGTAACTTTCTTCCCTGACCGATGTGTTTTTCAGGACCTGGAGACGAAGAAGGTGATTGGGACTGGCCATGAGATGAATGGGATCTATCTGCTCAGGGAGAGTTCTCGTCGGGAAGAGTCAGTGGATAAGAAGTTACTTGTTTCTCAGGTTGTGAGTCCGGTTATGCTTTGGCATAACCGATTGGGTCATTTGTCTTTTCGATCTTTAAAGAGTTTGTTCCCTACTTTGTTTGAGTCTGTTGAGTCGTCTCAGTTGAAATGTGAAAGTTGTGAGTTTGCTAAACATTGTACAAACTCTTATTCATTGAGTAATAAAAGGAGTAATAGTTCTTTTTATATTGTGCATATTGATGTTTGGGGGCCATATCACATTCCTTCTATGGGTGGGTATAGATATTTTTTGTTATTTGTTGATAACCATACTCGGTTTTCTTGGGTTTATCTTGTGCGTTCACAAGATGAGGTTCCCGCCCTAACCCAAAACTTCCACCAAATGATCCTAACCCAGTTTGCTACTAGGATCAAAGTTCTTAGATCTGATAATGCCAATGAAAACTTTGCTAAGCCATTGGCATCGTACCTTCTTAATCATGGGGTTATCCACCAGAGCACTTGCCCTCATACACCTCAACAGAATAGGGTTGCAGAAAGGAAGAATAGGCACATCTTGGAGGTAGCTAGAAGTATTATGTTTACCTCCAATGTCCCTATTCGCTTCTGGGGTGATGCTATCCTCACAGTGGTATATCTTGTTAATAGGGTTCCTTCCCGAGTTCTTGATATGAAACCTCCCTTTTTCCCTTCTATACCCCAATGAGGAGTTGTTTACTATTCCCTTGAAAACATTTGGTTGTACCTTTTTTGTTCAACTTCTCAGTCCCCATCACTCCAAGTTCGTACCCAAGGCCTCCAAATGCATCTTTCTTGGTTATGCACAAACTCTAAAGGGTTATTGCTGCGATGATCCTATCTCAGGGAAGAAGTTTGTTTCCATGGATGTCACTTTCTTTGAAGAGACACCCTACTAATCTCGGGTCTCTCCTCAGGGGGAGAGTAGTGAGCGTGGAGATTTGGGTCCTTTTCTTCAGGGGGAATGCAGTGAGGGCAGGGTTAATACTTTTGGGGTTGTTCCTTTACCTATTCCATTGGGTGATGAGGGTTGCAGTAGCGAGGGTGGGCAGGGGGATTAGGAGTTGAGAGTCTATCACAGGCGATGCAGGCAGGTTGATCCCGGTCATCAGTAGTCCCGACCAGCTCCAACCTCTTCTGCAGCTCCAAGTCCAGATATTACAATCCCAGGGCCCACAAAGAGTCCTTCCATTGTTGCCACTTCACCCCCTATAGACGACCTTGACCTTCCCATTGCCATCCGTAAAGGAAAACGGCATTGCACCACATCTATACCCCACTCCATCTCCCAGTTCTTATCCTATGATTGCCTATCTCCCTCCTACAAGTCCTATCTCACTTCCGTTGCTAATGTCCTTATTCCAAGAACAGTGCAAGAAGCCCCATCAATCTCGGAGTGGAGAGGTGCAATGCAAATTGAAATGGATGCCCTGTTGAAAAATAATACCTGGGAGCTAGTTGATTTGCCCAAAGGAAAGAAACCAGTTGGATGCAAAGGGGTATTTACTGTGAAGCACAATGCGGATGGTTCCATTGAGAGGTACAAAGCTCGGCTAGTTGCAAAAGGGTTTACTCAGACTTATGGTATAGATTACTTGGAGACATTTGCCCCGTTAGCCAAGATGACCGCCATTCAAGTTCTATTATCTCTTGCAGCAAGCCACACTTGGCCTTTGTACCAAATGGATGTTAAAAATGCCTTTCTAAATGGGGACCTACAGAAAGAGGTTTACATGCAGTTGCCTCATGGATTTTATGATACAGAGGCAGGTAAGAAGGTCTACCGGCTCAATAAGGCATTGTATGGTTTGAAGCAGTCACCTAGAGCTTGGTTCGACAGATTCAGACTAGCCCTTGGGAAGTTCGGTTATGTACAAGCCCAGTCAAATCATACATTGTTCATCAAGAGGGTGGAGTCTTCTCTGACATTATTTGCAGTATATGTTGATGATATTGTGGTGACAGGAAATGACAGCCATGAGATTGAGTCCCTCAAACGGCTCCTTCATCAAGAGTTTGAGGTGAAAGATCTAGGTGCACTACGGTATTTTTTGGGTATTGAGGTTGCTAGATCTAAACAGGGGATCTTTGTCTCTTAGAGGAAATATGTTCTAGATCAGTTGGCGGAAACCAAAAAGCTAGGTGTCAAACCTGTGGATACACCCATTGAACAGAACCACAGGATTAGTGCAGAGAATGGGGAGCCTCTTGAAGACAAGGTTATGTTTCAGCGATTAGTGGGAAAGCCCCTATATCTATGCCTCACTCGGCCAGATATCAATTATACAGTTAGTGTTGTCAGTCAGTACATGCATTCTCCTAGAACCACGCACCTTATAGCAACAGAAAGAATATTAGCATACTTGAAGAGATGCACGGGTAGAGGTATACTGTTCAAGAACAATGGTCACATGAAGGTGGAGGTCTATACGGATGCCGATTGGGCTGAGAGTATTGATGACAGAAGATCTACCTCTGGATATTGTGCTCTTGTGGGAGGTAACTTGGTCTCTTGGAGGAATAAGAAACAGAGTGTTGTCTCCCGAGTGCTGAAGCTGAATACAAGTCAATGGCTAATGGAGTGGCTGAAATTCTTTGGCTGAGATCACTACTTGAGAAGTTGGGTATTGAGTATGAGAAGCCCCTGATGCTGTATTGTGATAATCAAGTGGCTATTAATATAGCACACAACCCGGTACAGCGTGACAGAACTAAACATATTGAAGTTGATCGACATTTTGTATGAGAGAGGGTCTCATCACAAGAAGTGTGTCTCCCGTACATCACTTCCAACATGCAGCTAGCAGATATCCTCACAAAAGTTGTACCACGGAAGAAGCTAGAGGCGGATCTCCAAGTTGGGAATGATAAACATTTATTCCCAACTTGAGGGGGAGTGTAGAGAACACTGATGTGGGCCCACAGCTACGGTCCCACTGTGTTCATAGGGAAGAAGGTGTTCTAGTCTTCCTAGGGTCAGCTGTTGGTCATTTAGTTGTTTCAATTGTTATTTGTTTTAGTCTTATTTTGCTCTATTTGTTATGTAAAGACTAAGGGCAGATCTGTCATTTCCATGTAATGAGCATAACCTATAAATATTAAATAAAGTGGCGGCGGTAGAACATTAAGCTTTTGTTCCTCCTTTCAACTCTTGTGTTCTACTTCTCTTCCTCCCCCTTTCTCCTCTCTTCTCTATACCCTTTTTCCTTATTTCCGAACCTGAAATCCGTTAGAGTTCAAGACTGATAACAGTCCTGAACATCTACTAAGGACAAAAAGGTATTACTTTCCTCCAATGCACACCAACACCACCCATTCTCTTGAAGAGAATCAACTTAAACCAAGCAAAGAATATTCCCCAACTAAATAACAATGGTCAAACAAGTCATTCCTTGGCTTCCTAGCCACACAGTACATAGTAACAATTTCCCCAAACGATGTAAGAACCAAACATAATAAAAGCATTTTTTTGAAGATAAATAAAAAATAAACTTTATTAGAGAATAGGAAAAGGATATTACAGCAGGGTGATAAGGAATCACCTAGCAAGAACAGACCCAAAATACGACAGATCCACCCTAACAAAAACCCATAAAAAACAGAGAATTAACCCTGCAGACATACCAAAGCACCTTAAGAAACAAACCATATCCAATTACAAATATCACAACAAAAATCACAAAGGGCCCTACCACCAACTCCTAAAACAAACTAAAACAAGCAAGAGACTGAATCCCAGAACCTCCAAATTCTGCCAGAAAACATATGAAAAAAGCATCCTGAAACCCAAAAATTCCAACTGATGAAATGCTCAACTTAAACTTTATCCATTTCCTCATCATGCCCACTGTCTAATATAGAAATCTCTTGTCTCATCTGGGTAACTTTTTTATCTTTCTCCCTTTCTTTTTTAATCCCGCTCCATATACTCCCATCTTCAGTCTTGCAAAAACATTTGAAACTTGTCTCTTTTGATTGGTTTTCTGTCTTCTAAATCTTCTTACTGCATTAGGGCATTTCTCACCCTTGTAGATCCCTCCCTTTGAGCATTAATTCTTTCTAACTCAAATATGGCATTCTTCTCAAACAATTGATCTGCACTCAGGTCTTCTCTACCCTTCCCCTCCTCTACATCTCCAACTATATTTACACTTCCAAATTCTTTAGTTGTCCCTGAACCAGAATCAGCCACCCCCTTATTCTTCTCTTTCGTCTGGACTCTAGTATTTTCCACCTCCCTAAAAGCTTCCTTTGCAAAATCCTCTCCCCCCAAGAAGAATAAACCCAACAATTTACTGACCCTCACCCCTGTGTTCAGCACCCTTTCCCATATCCACAGATTTCTCAACTCCATGAGTCTCATCTATGACTACTTCTTCCTCCTCTGTACCTGTTGCTCCATCCTCTTTACCTACTCCTGCATTCTCTTCAAAGGCCTGGTTCTGGATTTTTGTTTCCTTATGTAGACTCTTGAAAGAGACTTTTTCTTTTCCTCATCCTCCTCATCAATGGTCTCTACTTCTTCCCTAGAGACATGGAGGTCACCATTTTCCATCTCAAGCCCTGTTTGAACTTCGTGCCTCTCTCCCCCTTGTCCATGTTCATTCTCTCCAAAACTGTTCTCCCTCCCACCCTTTTTTTTTTTCAAATCCGGCTCTTCCAATATCTTTAAGTCATCTTCTACCGCATTGTCATCTTCTTTCGGGGAAATCTCTCCCGACTGAATCCTCTCCATGATCTCGGATTCTGATCTTCCAATGCAGCAGTTCCTTTCTGACACCTCCCGTTGTATGCATAGCCAGCATTCAGCATTTTTGTTATGCATAACTACCAGGTAGAAAACTTTTTTTATCTTGCTAAAATAAGTATAATTTATTGTTGATTGTTATCCCCTTATCTTGGAAACAGTGGGTCTTGGCAATAACAACCTCTCTGTATGTGCAGGGGTAAGGCTGTGTACATCTGTCCCTCGCCCAGCAGGGAGGGAGGAAAACCATTGGAACAGTTATGTTATAAAACACAAAGAATCCAACTTACGAACTGGAGATTTGGGAAGTGAAATAAACTTATAGATCAAAATAGAATGGAAACATATGGAAGAGGAAAGTAATGCATACCAAAGAAGTAACAGTTACGAAACCCAGTAACCGAACCGACTGCCCAAGACTTCAACTCGTTCTGCAACTCAGCTCTTGAAATTCCAGTACGAAATTTCAATGACAATCTCAGTAAGAAAGCCTCTGCGATAACAACTCCAGCGAGGTTACCGACCATACATCCTCCATCACCAAGCTCTTGGCGAATCTCTTGACTGGATAGCGGGAAAAACAGCCTCAAAATCTCCCGCGAATCACGGTTCCCCTCCGGTTGGTCAGTCATCCAAACACGAATCAAGTCTGTAAAACAAGGAAGCAGACTAACCGAAGCATCTTCTTCATCTGAATCCTTACTACAGCATATGCTGATATAGCCAACAATTCCTTCGATCAGACAATCAATCTCCCTCGTGAGTTTCTTCTCGGTCTTCAACGACTGCTTTTTCTCAGAGGAACCAACAATTACTTGGTGCAACTCAAACAGGACTGGAGCTAGTACGGCAACACTCTTCAAACCATTACATGAAGCCGAACAAGCGGTAAGCAGCTGAAACAGGTCCTTCACCATTAAAACCCGACTTAGAGGGTCTAGTCCGTCTAGATTACCACCACGAAAGCTAACCGCGGAGTAGAACCAGATAACTTCGATAGGAGGATCAACCCTAGCTTGCAGTAGTCGAAAGAAAACCGAACCAAAACCAGAAACATCAGAAATGCCTTTCCGACATTCATCTAAGAACCGATCTACCGACTCTTTTAACATTATTTCATAATTATGGCCGATTAGAGGACCGAAATCCGGCGATTTCCCACCGCTAAAAGGTTCCACGGCGACTACATCCATGTCGAAATTTACAATAATTCAAGAGAAATTAAAAAAAAAAAAGGATTGAAAAGCTCCGGAGGTGATTTAGATTAGATGATTTTCAAACAGGTCAAGAACAGCTACGCGCGCAAACCCCTAGTGTTCTGGTCCGAATGGAGAGAGAGTGGAAGGGAGAGGGAGGGTTTGCAAATGCCGAGTTTTTTTTTTAGGGTTTTAGACTAAGTAACGGACTTCCTTTCGAATTCAGACTGGCGTTCGTTACTAGCATGTACCTGGGTGACACTACGCCCTCGAATTCGAATTTTGAAAGGTGTCCGTTGATGACGTTGCCTCTCACATAGTCACATGAGTGGACGCTCACGCTAGACATTGACTTTCATTAACGGACTACGTTGACTTACACAGGGCAAACTGATGCGGTGTATCTCTTCGACAGAGTTCAATACCTTATAGCCATCTGATCATTTATCATCTCGAACGAATTTTGAATCTAACCGTCCAAGTGAACAATGGGCCCCCAGTAAACAAGCCCACTTATTTCTGGGCCTAGTAGCCCATGAACGGATGTGGACTCCAACTCCGTAGCTCTAAGTCTCCAACTCTATACAATCCAAAGCTGGGCCAAGCTCGATTCGACTTGGACTGTGGACTCCACTCTGTGAGGTATGACACGCCGCTTCTCATTGGCTGCAAACAATGGGCCCCCAGTAAACTTTTCTTACGTGTAGCCAATCGGAGACGCCCAACACATAATTCATAGAGAACTTCACTCTGCGAGGCGATGCGGCGGATCCCTCAAGCGTATTGCTTCAGTTCTGCATTTGTATGAATCTCGTATTTTTCGAAATCGAGGGGGCATATTGTAGAGCTGTAGAGCTTTGATACAGAGATTAATGGCGAAGACGGAATCCATCTTCGTCTTTTTAGTAGTAACTTTGCTAATGTCGTCATGGGTACCCATCTCTCACTCTGCTAAGAAACCAGTTTCAGTCGCTAGGAAGGAAGATATACCGTACATTAAATGTCAAGTTTGCGAGAAGATAGCTCATCAGCTATACCACCAAGTCAAGAACAAAGAAGCCCAGATCGCTCCCAAGAAGGTCCTTTTTTTAAAGTTAGCGGATTTAGCCATATTTACTCGTTTAAATTAAATGTCACGGTTAACTGTGTTAGAAGAGGTGTGTTCATTTGATTTAATTCTTCCTTTTTAGGTCTCAGAGTTCCAGATCATTGAAATGTCAGAGAACGTTTGCAATTTGAAGAAGCAGGAAGCTGATTGGATTCTACGAATAGACATCGTAGAGAAGGGGGATAAATTGGAGGTAAGAATAATCTTCTGCGTCACAATCATGTTTGGGAAAAAAATTGTCTTTTGCGTAGTTTGTAACTTTTTGTTGATGAAACAGTAACAAGGGTTCACGATACATATTTGGCCCAGTAACCAAATCACGTATTGATTCTTAATTTTTCTCAAGCTTGAGGATTCTTCTATGCTTTCGTTATCTTCTGGATATCATATTAATAGATAGCATATATCTTTACTGTAAAAGTATAATATTTGTTTTCTAGTTTAGTTTGTTACCGTGGTTTCTCATATTAATATCCTTCATCTTCCAGCTTGTTGAACAAGACTCTGAAGGGCAATGCAATTCAGAATGTAAGACCATCGAACGGGCTTGCCAAGAGGTGAAACTTTGTTCATTTGCTGTTACCCAAATTTTGTGATTGATAAATCAAATTTATCTGCGTTACCCACTGAAAGAGAGCTTCTCTTTTCAAGGAAACCAATGATTTTCTGTCTCAAGGAGCAACAATTTGGACAAAAACGTTGAATGATTTTACTCATCTCCAATATTCGTGAACCCAAAATTAAATCATTCCTTGAAATACTTTAGCACAGTGTAATTTCGTATTGCTGCATTTTTTTGGTACTTAGGCTCCATTTAATGACCTTAATTTCAGCTCTTGATGTTATCAAATATTATGAATCAATCCAGTGCCACATTTCTCATGACGTATGTGGACTTTTACATGAATTCTTTCCAGGTTATGGGTTATTCTGACACTGATGTTGCAGAATATCTGTTCCGATCCAAGCCTCAAATTGATGTGTTGGTAAAGTTTCTTTGCAATGATCTTACAAAAGCATGTGCTGTTGAGCCACCTCCTGTTCCAAAGGTAACTATAATTTAAACAGTTCAAGTGACAAGAAACTAGCATCAATTAAATATTATGAATGACATCTAACTTAAGGGTCAACTGCATATATCATTACTATCCACTTTTATCAATTCGACTCTTGATGTTCTTATCCATTTTGTACAATCTTTGAAACAAATCAGAAAAATTACCTGCACATTTTTGGGATATTTTTTTTTCTATATTATCCAACTGTCAGCTACTATTACTTTTGTTCCAAGTAGCATAGGTCTGTAGGAGTCTACTGCCAAGATTTTAGACCTGATAGATCCTTTCTAGAAAGGTTGTAGATGCAACCTTCCTCTATAATGTCAATGGTTCATTGATGGCCTTGTTTGGTTATCCAAGTAAAATTCCTTCTAAACTACATTTTTCTTGGTTGCAACATTCATATGTCATTAATATTAGAAGAAACTTAGAATAGAGTCTGGGGGCCAGGACTCCCATACAATAGGATCAGATAAAAGTGGATTATGTGCTAGTCCAAAGTCATTGGTTTTATCAGCTTCTTTTCTATGTGGTCATGCAGGACAGGGTTGGCCATTTATTATGTCTCAATGTTACATACCTGATCAATACGCCAAGAGCCTTAACACTGTTGGAATGTGTTAATCCAATTTGTTTAACTTTAGGACCATAACATACTACCACACTTCCACGTTAACGTCTTGGTGGCCCTCACTTTGGTGGCAAGTAGCCCTTTCCCCAGCCAGCTCTCACTCTGTCAGTAGGTAGCCCTTTCCACAATGGCTCTCATTTTGGTGGTTGCTAGCCCTTTCCATGGTGGTTCTCACTTTGGCAGTTCATCACCCTTTCCTTATGGAAGCTCTCACCCTACTCCAAGTAGCCATTTCTAATGATGACTTTCACTCTACCCTAAATAGCCCTTCCTATGACGGCTCTCACTCTGCTCCAAGTACTTTTTCCATGATTTGAATTTGAGATGTTGTGGTAGGCTCTGATAGCAATGGTTACATACTTGACCAATATGCCAAAATTTTCGTGACTATTGGAACACATCAAACCAAGCTGTATAACCTTTAGGGTCATAACAGTCAACCATATTCTTTACAATTACTAAAAGGGAATATTCTAAAAAGTAGTCAAGTAAAAACAGAAGAATACTTTGCCTACATGCTTCCATGTTTGAGAGTTCTACCTGAACTGAATAATCAATCAGACTACAAGTGTTGGCAATATTGTATCATTAATTTATTATACCTAATTAGCATGAATGCCCAGGTGTTGATCATTTTTAAGTGTTAATGTCCATAGTCCATACAATTCTCTCCTTTTTCTGACCTTGATTGGCTAATAATCATGTCATCCAACCTATCTAGACGCACACCCTCTCATACTTGATATTATATTAATGATTCTATCCATTGTGTAATATTGTATACCATCCAACTTTATTCCCCTAAATGCACATAGTTTATGCCTTGTATTTAGTAACCATCCATTTCCATATTGTACAATATCATTCACAAGTCAACCCTCAGTTCACCAGGAGAAAAAACAAAAATAGAAACACTAGTTATCTATTATTCATTTTCATCCAGTAGATGTGTCAGAAAACCTCATGTAGAATTGATGCATCTTTGTACCTTCTGCCAATGTAAACACTTATTCATGCTATTAAGTACAATTTACTTGCACAAAGGAACCTTTCGGAAATCATTATATCTTCTCCAAATCATACTCCCTCTAGGAGGCCCCCTCTCCTTCCTTGAAGGTGAGATCAAGTTACAGTTTGATAGGAGCTCTTATGGAAACCCAGGGCTAACTGGTGTTGGGACATTTTCATCAAAGCAGATGGGAGCACTGTTTGGATCTTCAATGGACCTATTGGAGATGTGACCTCAAATAAAACTGAGGTGCTTGCCCTCCATACCAACTTACAAATACTAAGAGGTTCGGGCCTCCTCTCACCATCAAGGGAGATTCGGCAGATGTTATTAAATGGAGCTATGGGGTTGAGCAAGGGGCCTTGGTAGCTGAGTCAGCTGACCCATTTCTTGAATGAAATGTTAGAGATTACTTCACCCTTTTCTTCCCAAAGAAGATGGATTCCATGGGAGTTAAACTCAATAGCTGATGGATTAGTTAGAGCTGACACACAAAGGGCCTTTTGTATGGCGATAGTTCTATTCCTGCCCAATTTTTGTTATTGAGTGATGAGGCTGTTTTTTGCTCCTGTACATCCTCTTATGTTCACACTCTTTTTTGTCAATAAATATATTGCCACCTTTCTCTCAAAAGAAAAAGTGCAATTTATGCAGATCTTGTCATAAGAGAAAAAATCTATTCATTGTCAAAACTAACACTCTATTTTCCTCAATACTGTCTATTTCCTTTTCCTATTTTGTTCTGGATGTCACCTTCAAACTCCAAATTCCTTTTGTGCACTGCCTTCACAATGCCCTCAGAAGAGAAAGAATGCCTTGGATGTGTTCACACAGTCTAAAGGCTTGAGTAACACCTAAATGATGCTGTGTGTCCTTGAGAACTCAATGTTGATTAACAAGCAGCCATTAAAATCATTCTTAAGGCATAGAGCTTGCTTATGTTGTTAATCTTGGAAGTTAGAAGTATCAATTTGATATCTTGAAAGCTAACTAGCTTGACATAAAGCTGGGAAACTTCCAATTTTCCTTCAAAACAAAAGAGGAGAGGGGTTCCTTTTAACATTGCTCACACTTACTGCATTAGTGAGTTCTAAAACCTTATTACATAATCTTGATATGCAGTTGAATGCTCAAAGTCATCTTGATTCATCCATGCCTTTGCATGAAGAACAGCATTGCTCTGTATTGAAAACATAAGGTACTTCCCTTTTCTGTTCAGGGTCAACCAAAAAATCATATGAAAATATAATGGTAAGAACACAAGAGCCTCAATAAAAAATTGTAAATAAGATTTTAGAAGAAAAAAAACCAGGGACCACTCTATATCCTCAAACAGGGGCCATGTACCAAAAGATGTATGCCAGAGATATTTTTGATCTGGGAACCCAATGTAACAGGGGGTTCACTTCTGATGTCAGAGATCATTCCTGCAGTTAGTTTTAATCCTTTCTCCTCTCTAAATATTATAAGGAGATGGCAGGTAGTATATCAATAAACTTCAGCTAAAGTTACTTGTTTATCAAAAGAGGGGGCGATGGGCTGATGACAGGTAGTAGTGAGCTCAAGTAAAAACTGTCAAAGGGTTGCAATGGACTCCTCTGGATTCTAGAGCCATCAAACTCAACTTTGATGGATGCGGCATGGGCAATGCTGGCCCATCCAGGGTAGGGGAGTCATAGGAGATACTTCAGGTGCTTTCATTGTGGTATACTCTGGACCATTGGGAGTGGGGGATCCAATTAATGCATAATTTCAAGCTGTCCTTCAAGGCCTAAAATTCTGCAACATCCCCTCTCCCCTCTGCAATCTGTCCTACGAATCTCCCTCAATCCTGTAGACACCTAAAGTCTGACACTGTATAAGCTCTGTTGTCCTAGAGCCTCCTAACTTTGCTGGCCCTGAAAATGCTAGAAACAGTAACACTACTATAGTACTATCTCACAATGTTTCTCAAATCCCTGCTGAACCGAATTACCTAGAGAGCATCTGTCAAAAATTAGATTGGTGAAGCTCTTCAATATAGAGTTACAGAAAATGGTTTTCCATACCTTACGAGGAGGAGATGATCTAATAACTAAGGACCATCCACTAATTAGCAAGCCCACCAGGACAACACTGAGAAACTCAACTATATGGATCCAATGGATTTCCTTTTATTTCTTGTTTGCTTTCTTATGTGCAACAGAGTTTAGCAAGTGGTAAGCAGTCCTTAGGAGGTTCTGAACTCCCAACCTGACCTAGTCAACCCTAATCCTGACCCAACCTAAAATCCTGCAACCCTAACCCACCATGACCCAACCCAAAGTTGACTTCAGATTGGGTTGGACTCAGGTTGGAGCCAACCCAACCTTTCTCCTATCCTCTTAAAATCTCTGAAATTCTTTTAAGCTTTGGCTAAGAAACTTAAACTGAATTTTTATGTCCGTATTACTGATCATATTTTTATTGGTATTTACTTGTTTGATTTTATTTTTATTTTTTATTGCAAAAGTGGAAAGAATGAATGTTTCAAATGATTAGAGTCTATTTCAAATTAGGATAGATCTCCTATTGTGGAATGAAAATCATAATGACAACCTATCATTAGGGTTAGGGCTTAAGAGTTAAGACAAAGGGATATGATGATATGTAGTGGGATTAGAATACTTATTACAACAGCCATAGTAGAGTTGGGTTCAGGTTGGGTCGGATTGCCTAAGGGGTCAACCCTAACCCAACCCAAAGTGAAGTAAGGTTAGAAAGCGTCAACCTTAACCCAGTTGTCAACCTGACCCAACCCAACTCAACTTTTTCAGGTTTTGGTCTCGGCTAACCCAGCCCAAGTTGCACCTGTAATAAGCACATAACCATATCCCTTCAATGGTGGCTACCGGATTTACATATCAACCCCCAAGTAAATCTTTCACATTCTCATGTCAGAGAACTGGATAATAAAAATATCTGAAAGTTTTGAAATTCAAGAGGAAAAAAGGATACTTAGAGTTTGAAATATGATTCTTAAGGCACAATAGTAAAGTACAAAACAATAAGGTCTAAAAGCCCTAAACTCATGCATCAAGATGTAATTCCCGCATCAGAAATCTAGTGAATAACCTTTTAAAGTGTTATCTGTCCCTGGATGCTAATCTTGTCCTGTAGATCTTATTAATGTTGTAGAATGTAATTCAGAAAGTAGTAGGATTCCCTAGTATGAACCAAAAGAACCAAGGGTTGCCAAATGAAAGCACTTAAAATTCCATCCTATATTACATATTTCATTTTGCAGGACTTTTTTTTTGAAAAGTTTAAGTATTGTATTATTATAAGGTGTATACAAAGTGCCTTTGTACAGTGAGATTCTGTACTTGGACATCCCATTGACAAATTCTTAGCAAATCCTTGTCTATGCAAATTATGTTCTTTGTTCAAATTTATCTATTCCAGATATACGTGGTCCATGCATAACAAGCACTAAGATTTTTAGGTTCAAAATTAGTAAGCCTGAGAAACCTAATTACATGGGTCAGTTCTGGTTTAGATGGAAAGCCATGTCTTCGCAATTTCTATAACATGAAGTGATAGGATATTTTTATTTTTAGGCTCACGAATATCTGTTTTCTTGTGACTCAGGATAGGAATCCAGGAGAACCTTTTATTCCAAAGTTGTCTAAAGAGGCAGAAATGGAAAAAATATTGAGATCCATGGAAGTAATTCTCCGTTGACTTCAGCATGTGCATGGTTTATAAAGCAATTCCACTTTCTTTGCCATATTATTGGTACTTATTTTTCAGAAATTTCTTTACAGGGTATGCCAGGAGCACCCAGTATGAAAATGTACTCAAGGGAGGATCTAATGAACATGCAGAATTTTGGGGATGAAGATAATGATGACGATGACGATGATGATGATGATGAAGATTTCCCTTCTAAATTGGTATTGACCAAAAATATCAAGAAAATCATAGTTTTATTTATTATTTTCAGTTATGGAGTATCTACATATTGCTCTGCCTTTTGCCAAAAGAAGCACTGAGAGCACTTGATATATGATATGGTGCATCTGTATAATGGTTTATTTGTTTATTTTTTCTTATAAATTTTATTTAACAATTTTTTATCTATTAATGGTGTGGCTATTTCTTTGATTGGCCTGCAGGGAAAAGTTCTTAGGACTATGGAAACCACAAAATCAGATTGGAAACAGAGGATCATGAAAGGAATTACAGATACTGGGGCAGCACTTAGGTGGCATGCAAACAAGGTGGCATTCCGAATAAGGCGATGGTGGCAAGGGAAGAAAACACAAGTTGCTAAACAACCTTCCAAAGCAAAGGCTGAGCTTTAGGACTGTATGGGTCAGTTCATTTCGTGAAGAGAAGAGTCTTTGGATCTTTATTTTTTTTTCACTTTCTTTCTTCTGTTTTCCGGTTACTTGCTGCATTTTATACTATTGTAACTGTTGCAGACGATTTAGAGTTCAATTGAGAATACCTATTCAAATGTAAAACTAATTCAACCTACAGAAATTAAACCAAAAAATAATAAAAAAAATCCATAACAGGAACTGCTTTGCAATGTTGGGATTTGTCATGAACAGTATGACTCTAGCACAATGTCCTGGAGGTATTCGTAAGTCATAACTCATAACTACAGCAGTTAAACCAGTTTTCCCGACTTAAAGGAAGAAATTTTAATATACATGTAATATTCTAGTAGTCTTATAAAGTATGCTCGCTTGCTAACACCATCAGAGTTAGATCCATAAATAGAATAATAGAGCCATTGTTGAGCTTCTATTGCTTCAATGGGGAGAATAATGATGCCACCAGTAGAATAAAGAAATAGAAATTAGAGTGACATTTGAAAATGAAAAGCAAACACAAAACCAATACACAGCCACGCCAACGGTTATTGCTTCATCGGTCTGCAGTCCTATCTCGTAGATAGATCCCGTGACAGAAGTTCTAAGGACAGGGCTGCAATAATATCCTTTTGTCCAAATTCAGATTGGTGGATAAAGAAGTGGAGGTGAGTAGAATCCTGGGTTTGTTCTTAGGGGGTGAGGAATTTGCAAAAAGAACCTTTAGTCTGTGTTCGGTTTGAAGAAAAAAGTGGGAAAGGAAAGGAAAGGCGGGGAAACCTTTACAAACCTGGTATAGATTTCCCTATCTTTCCCTACTTTTTTCCTTCAAACCCAACATAGCCTTAGAGAAATGGAAGAAAACTCATCTTTGCAAAGGAATATTAAGAAAGGCATTCAGGTAGTTGGGGAGAACGGAGAAGAGGACTCCCTATGTAAGTAGTGCTGATGATAATGAGAGAAGGTTTTTATTCAAGAAGACTCCCAACAATGGCAAAAAGTTGCACTCCGTATGGAACTAATTTTTTAAAATTCTGGTACTGTTGGCATTTTATAGATATTCTAAACAAGGTTCAAAATATCGAGAATCAATATACATTTTGCTCCTTTTTTTCACAACCGGTTCAGGGGGGCCGGTTTAGGTCTCCTCTACCCCCTGAACAGGTCAGACCTCCGATACACGCACTGTAGGGGCGTATCAGAAGGGTCCCGAAACGATACATATCGGCCAATACGGGCCGATATGTGTCAATACTTTGAACCTTGATTCTAAATTCTTCAAACTCCTTAAGGTGGAGATGATAGTGACGAAGATGATAGATATTGTTTGTATCCAATCAGGCGCATCTTGTAATGTTGAGTTCTTGAGACCTTGCAATGCTGACGATTCAATGAATACTTGAGCATTATATCAACATCACCAGTATCTTTTTTTTTTTTTTGTTAGGTCAGTACCATAGTCATGCTCCCAACCAATGCTTCCCCTTCGCATATGGTTAATACATCCTCCAAGTAGAGGTCTGCTTGCTTCCAATGTGTAGCCCACTAACCCCTGCATAGGCTATCGAGAAAAATGAATCTATTATGTTGGAACTGCTAGGGCTTGGGTCGGGCCCCTGCGGTTCTAGCATTGAAGGAGCATATTCGAATTCAGGACCCCTCAGTTATCTTTCTCGCAGAAACTAAAATCCACTCCAGTCATCTTCAACGCACTCTTAATAATCATGGGTTTATGGATTTAGTCATGGTGGAGCTGGTTGGCACTGCCGAGTGCCGGAGGTTTGATTATTTGTTGGACAAATGATTGGATCATTGCTTAGAATGGAGCACTTGGTGAGATATGTTAAAGCGTGGGTCTTTAATGAGATGGTAGTGGGTTCAGATCATGGGCCTATTATTCTTCACTGCCATAAAAAAACTTTGGAGGGGTTTTCAGCCTTTTCATTTTGAAGGAATGTGGGTCTCTCACTCGAATTGTCAAGGAGTAATTTTGGAGGCAAGGGAGATGGGAAAATCCAAATAGCCAATCCTCCTTGGGTTCCAGGTTGAGTAGATGTAGACAAGCTTTAAAAATATGGAAAAATAACTCTTTTGATCACATCCGCTACCGCATTAACTCAATAAAACGCCAATTAGAAGTGGATCAAGACAATGTTGTGGACAGTGCATATCTTCAACAAGTAGCTCATCTCCGAAACCAACTAGATATTGAATTACAAAGAGAATAGGTGACGTGGAAACAAAAGTTGAGGATTTTGTGGCTCCAAGAAAGTGATTGTAATTTCAAATTCTTTTACAGAGCGACCATCATCCGAAGACAAAGAAATCGAATTCACTACATCAAAAACAAGGAATGACAGATGGTTACTGTTGAATCTAAAAATTGAGGAGGTAACTTGAGGTTACTTTAGTGATCTCTTTACATCCTCAAGTCCAACTTTAAATAGTAGTTTTCTTTTGGAGAAAATTAACCCTGTTCTCTCTAGAGATGAGCTCTAGTTTGTGTGAGCCCTTGAGTGCATATGAAATTTATAGAGCAACCTTCTCTTCTCTATGGGGGCAATGAAGGCCCAGGCCCGGATGGGTTTTTGACTCTTTTTTTTTTCAAAAAATTTGGAACATTATCGGAGTTAATCTCATTATAACTTTACAAAATTGGTTTGAAAAAGGAGTAGTTCTAGATAGCTTTAACTTCACAAGCATCCCCCTCATTCCAAAGCGCCGGTGCCCCCAGGATATGAGCCAATTCCGCCCGATAAGTTTAACAAATGTTTCATACAGAATCTTCGCCAAGTGTTTGGTAAACCGTCTTCAACAAGCCTTACCCCTTCTAGTGGATGATTCTTAGTGTGCTTTTATGAAAAATATGATGCTCTCTGATAACATTAGGATAGCCCATGAGGCTTCCGATTTTCTTAAGAAGCATACTAAAGGCAAAAACTTCTATATGGCCATTAAAGTTGATCTCAATAAAGCATATGATCGTCTAGAATGTATATGGAATGCAAAGAGGAAAATTGAAGCCTTCGTGGGGAATTCAGTAAGGGGACCCCCTGTCTCCATATATTTTCATTCTAGCGGTGTAAGCTTTATCTCTCATGATCAAGTATTCAATTGCAGATGGAAGACTTCACCCAATGAAGATCAAAGATCCGCTAAACACTAGTCCCACCTTTTCTATGCAAATGATCGCCTCCTTTTCCTAAAAGCTGGTATTCAGAATACCTTACAAATTAAAAAGATTATCCAGGAATACTCTGATGCGTTGGGGCAACTAATTAATTTGCACAAGTCTGATGTGAGCTTTAGCAAGAACATCCCAATTAAATTCCGGAGAATAATCACTGGGATTCTGGGTATCAAGGAGGGCAGAAGGCAGCCAAGATATTTGAGCCTCCCTAGTTCCACTGGGGCTAATAAATCAAAAGTGTTTACGGAAATGGTGAACAAAACACAACCAAAAGTGCAAGGTTGAAGGGTGGTATTCTTCTCGCCCGAAGAAGTTAATGCCATAAAGAAAATTCCTCTAGGTTAGCATGATCAACAAGACAATCTCATTTGGAAATTCTCCAAAAAATGGAGAATACTCTGTAAGAAGTGGCTACTATGTTGCAAAAAAATCAAATCAAATGTCTTCCCACGCGGAATCTTCCTATAGGCATAGTAATCACCCTTACATTCCGACCCCAACCTAGAAAACGGTTTGGGCTATTCCCACCCCACCGAAGCTCAAGAATTTTCTCTGGTGGGCTATATCTCAAATGTGCTGGTAGTTATGTGGAGATGTGGAGAGGATGAAGAATCAATAATTCATGCCTTGCTTAAATGGGTCCAGATGTAGTAGGCATGTTAGGTAAGCATAATGAATGAACACGTAATTGCTACGTGACACATATCTCAGCTAATGTACTTTTCATCCAGACGTTTTTGTTCTATTAGATAGAAATTATCCATTATTTTATTATCTTTGTCAAAATAATTTAAAATAAAAATAATGAAAAATAAAAACTTAAATGTATTGGGAATTGTGACTCATTTACGTTTTTCTTTTTCATTATTTTTATTTTTACTTATTTTGACAAAGATAATAAAATAATTGATAATTTCTATCTAATTGAACAAAAATGTTTGGATGAAAAGCACATTAGCTGGGACAAGTGTCACACAATGCTCACTCATTGTGCTTACCTAATGTGCCTACTACATCCGGACCCTGCTTCAATGCAGTTTTGCTAGGGGCCTCTGGCTGGCTAGTAGTCTAACATTAAGAATAGGGGAAATCTCACATACTTCATTTGCTGATTGGTTCACTGATTTGCTAGCTCCAGGTCATGGAATGAGTAACCCTTGGGAATGGTTTGGTTTCTAATGGTTCAGTCACCTCCCGAGAGCAAGTAATTACCAGAAGTCTAAACTTCATTTTAGAATTAAAAGTGGCTATGTGGATTCCTAGCCTGACCATCGTACTCACACCTCCCTGCTTCCTTTGGCTTAGCAGAGCCAATGCTGGACCCCTCCCCCCATTGGTTGGGTCAAGGTTAATGTAGACGCGAGTTTCTCTCACAGGAGTAACTTTGTTGCGACTGCCTGCATAGACTCAATTGGCTTTATCTTGATGGGAAGAGTTTTGAAATGTAGCTGTGCATCAGTGAAGATGGCAAAAGCGCCCCAGCTTAGAGGCTTCCTGTTTTGGCCAGGTAAAGGCATTGTTTGAATCAGACTCATTGGAGGTGATAAAGGAGTTGAAGACTTCTATTGAATCCCCTAATTTGACATGTTTCTCCCCTCTTGAGTGTAATCTGGGAGGACATTAGAAGTCTAATATCTCCATTGGAGGCTTACCGTTTTATCCATGTTTCATGACAACGTAACTCGTTGGCTGACCTTTTAGCTATGCGTGCGATGAAGGAGTCAGGTAGTGACTCCTCTTATCTCGTATTCATGTTTATTAGTTTCAACAAAAGCTTTATCTGATTACCAAAAAAAAAAAAATCAAGCCTTCAAGAAGCTACCACAAATAAATTACATGCATAAAACAGATAAAGGGGAAAAATAACACATTACCTAGAAAAGTGCTATATTATGCCAAGAAAAATTTATGGCCCAATGGGCCAAAGGCAAGTAATCAATACAAAAAAAAAGTAGGCACGATACTCAAATTTGCATTTAAATACATTAATTAACATCATTATTATCATTTGTCTTATTTTGGAAAAAGTACAAATACAAATATGTATAATGCAAATACATAAAGAATACTAGGTTTTTCACTCTACATATTTGTATTTGTACTCATTCCAAAATGAACCTAAAAATATCAACTGACCTTGTTTTAAAGTATTTCATGTGCTGGTGACCCTTAAAATACTTTGAACCTAGTTAAGACATACAGATTAATTGTCTTTGCTTTTCGGACAAAACTTCTCATGACAGCCGAAAATAAATTCACATTAAAAAATAAAAATGTGTAGTGTCATAGGTTGAAACAGTCCAGTTCCTTTCTCAAATGATCTCCAATTAGGTATTACAACTTTGATTTTGAAGTAGAGCATTACTCCCAACCAACACTTGGCCATCTTAAAGTGCCAAACCTACATCTGGTTAAATGACATCATCCCATTAGATATATTGGAGTTGGTTCTTCCTTGGTTCAAATGATAGATATTTCTAGTGAGCATCTCACCATCAATTAATTTATTTCTGCACTTCTCTCTTAGCTTCAACCCTTCCATTGTCCATTAGAATCGAGAGATCTAGAAATTAGGGTTTCTATTTGAATATAAATGTACTGCATTTTAACCAAGCTCCACATTTTGCTTCCCCTCCCAAGCTCTTCTTGCCTCACAAGGTCAAGGTCCATTGTTGAGCCACAACCCACAAATCCGCCCATAGGTCCAACCTCTTCTCGCTGGAGCGATCAATGCATCGAATAGTGCCAACCTCCATCTCAGTCAAGACTTGGACACAAGTGGCATGGAGCCCCATACTCTATCACCCACACATGCATGTTGTAAACATTTCCCTGTAAATAACAACACACAAGTAGGAGAGATGTTCCTAAATGTGTGGCTATAGCATTTTACTGGGTAAGAGATGTTCCTAATGTATGGCTATAGCATTCTACTGGGTAGCAAATCTGAGCAATGTTAAAAAGCAACAAGGTAGTCTTAGATCCTCTTGAACCATAAATAACTACATAAAAAGTTACCATAAACATAACTAGAGAGGAAATGGGATTCATGTGTGCTATTTTTATCATGGCTTTCGAACCGCCAATGATTTGGACGACTGGGCCATTCGGCCCAGGAACCATTCAGGCAACTAGTTTCATTTTGCCCAAACCTAGGCATTGGCCAAAAATCATTGAATCGATTAATGACCTGTTGACTTAGGTAATCGAATCGTAAACCCACTCAATGATTTTTTACCATTTTTTTATTATTTATTATTTATTTTTGTGAGAACAAGCCATCCATGAATGATTGAACCATTGACCCGAAAATCAATGGTCAGAATGATTCCATTTCTAAGTCATTTTTTTAAACCATGATTTTTATTACTTATTCTACAGAAATAAGGGATAAGGGAGCTTAAGTACAATCACATCTGAAAGGGAATCAAGCAATGGATTGATTAGCTAAATTAGCATATCAGTCAAAGCTAGGTAGTTTTGATGCAAGTTATTTTGACTGAATTGTATGTGATATTCTCATAGTTGGGAAAGCCTTCCTTTTCCTATGTTACTAGCACCCGACAAATCCAAAAGAAAACATGTTTATTTCTCTCAATAATATCAACCTATAAACCAAGGAAATCTCGAGGCTGTGTTTGGTTCGACAAAAGTTTTATATAATTTCCTTAAGAATTTTCTGCCTTATTTTCTATGAAAGCAGACATAGGATATGTGCTATCTCCTACTTTGTAGGTAGTGCAAATAACAAAGCTGCTCTCACATCATTGTCCGTGCGCTCAAATCAATCCACGTCCTTTCTCATCCTAAGGAGGAGGTGATATTATAGACTCCGTGCTAAAACTCGTTAGATCGGAATATTTCGTTTCAATCGCTTCCCCTAAAATGATTCCAATTCCGTATCTTTCCACGTGTGCACTGTCTAAGCTGTGAGCACTGAACGTACTCATCATCGCAAAACCCACACAGAATAATCACAGAATTACAGTCACATCGGTACTCTTTATACCAGTCATCGTTATTGACTACGGTGCACGAATTGACGAAAATACCCACGAAACTGGCGCCCCTCGACTCTCCCTTTGTAGTTTATTTTCTAATTGGTCGAGTTAGCGTCATTCGAGTTCTCTGCTCACAAGTGTTTGTATATCCTTGATCAATCGGGTAAAGCTAATCGAGTTCCGGTAGCAATCTTATAAAGATAAAAAAAAGAACAGGGGTATTTGGGAGATTTCAATAAACTAACATTACGTTCCCTTCATATACCAAAGAGAGTTATTAGTAAGGGAAGAGTGCTTCATTCCGAAAGGTAGAAGGGACGCATTTCCTGCTCCGTTATTTTCTTCCAATCTCTTTTTGGGAAAAGAAGGGAGAGAGAGAGAGAGAGAGAGAGAGAGAGAGAGAACACCAGTCGTTATTCAAACCCTCCATTTATTCTATCTGTGAGGGAGATGCAAGAATCGGAAACGGGAAACCTGCATTCTTATGGATTTCTGGACGGACTTGGAGCTAGGACCGTATCAGAGGGTCAAGTAAAAGAGCGATCGTTGATGCCGTGAGGTCGTTTGGAGTGGATACTTTGGTCGATTTGGCCGAATATTCCTTTGGAGAATGAACGGCGGGGGAGACGCAGAAGTTGCTTCTCCGGCGGGGCCGCCGCAGTCGCTTGAGTGGAAATTCTCTCAGGTTTTTGGGGAACGGACGGCTGGGGAAGAAGTTCAGGAAGGTATGACCCTTTCTGGATCCGTAGTACTATAGGGTGTTTTCTGGTATTTGGTACCCCTAGTTTGGATTAGGGTTTGGTTGGCGTGTGTCGATCTATCTTTAGATCTTCGATTGCTTTGTTCGTCTTATATGCTTTTGTTATAATGGATTTTAATGGGATTTTTGGCTAAAAATATGAAATTTTGTTGTGGAGTTGGTGGGGAATGCTGCTTGTGGACGAATGGTTGCTGCGGAAGTGGCTAATGAATTGATCCATAGTGCCTGTAACGTGCACGAAGAATGTAAATATCACGAGTGAACTAGTTTATTAAACGGGAAAAAAGATAACAGTGTGCAATTGAGCCAGATAGGGGTTTGCAGTTGGATTTTAGGGGGAGTTTTGTTTTTCTGCCGTCGAGAACATCCTTTATGTGTAAATTGATGTATGAGTTGATCCGAGTGCATTTAACATGCACAGGGGATCATTTAATGATGCCAAATAATTTCTTCTTTGAATAGCATGATCCACAGCATGCAGCTAAACTCAATAGACCTGGTATAGTCTGATCTTAGTGAGTCAAAATTTCTGTTTTTTATTTCCAACGAGCATATCTTATATTTATGACACTTCTTTTTGGTGTCAGACCTAGGCTTTTTCTTGTCGAAACCATAAGAATACACGGATTTCATGTTACTTTCTGGATTCTCAGTTATTTAGTATTTTATTGCATTAGTTGTACTTTACTTTGGTTGCATTCACTGAATGTCTAGGTCATAGTTTTTCAGTTTTCATTTCATAGATGATACTTTGATTTTTTTGAAGCTTGTCTTGGTTATGGGTTTATGTGCCCTAAACTTCATTCTCAACTGAGACATGTAAGGACTGACTTGGCTTATTGAATGAAGTGAACAACCTGAACTACAGCACATGGACTGGGTATATATTGCATGATTTTGAAGTTTAATTTTATGATCCTCATTTTTAATGTTCACTAAAGGTATTCATTGTTCAAATGTTGTATAAGACCCCCAAGATTTTATTAATGCCACACTTGCCAAAGTAAGATATTATTAAATTCATAAAAAATACACCAAGTTGGAACCAAAGTTGTACATCGAGTCCTTATTGGAAGCCTTTGGCATATGGTGGGGGGCTATATAGGACCCTCAAGAAACACCAAGGGCATTACATTCAACAAATAATGGCACATAGTTCCTCACCCCTTCAGCCCCTAAACAGACTCGGACCCATAAAAAATTCCCAGACAGATGTGTTCTTGAAGCTACCTGTGAAAGCTTCCCAAGAACCAATGCTACCCACTACCCTACTCATGAGTCAAGACATGAAAATATTGATGCCTTATCTATCCTGAAGGGTGAGTGTATGTGCCTTGGCTTACAGTGATAAGTCTACACATATGACTGGGTGCTGATAATATATTGTTCATTAGGTGTCTACTTGGTAGAGTCCTAGGCTAACTTAATTTGTTATATATCAAGTGGACTCGGTCATTGGTGGTTCACAGGACAAGCTTGCTAATGATATCCTTGTTTTCCTCATCATAGTGGCAGAACAAATATAGGGTTAGTATTAGATCTTGGAGATGACATTGAGAGCCCTAGTTCCTTTATTTTGATAGCTTCACCAGGATGCCAATTTATTCAACTCATTAACTGAATGCAGCATGGATAAAGTTCAGAGTAGTCACAGGCTGTGCTTGAGTTGAGTGATGAGAATTTGATCTGTTTACAACTTAACATGGTCAGTTGGAGGAGATCTATACCCTTAGTGAAAGAAGCATGTTAAGTTGGAATTCAGAATTTAAATATGCCTTGTGTTTTTGGCACATAAAGGATAATTGCATTGAAAATGATGAAGATAGGGAGAGAGCTGAAGAAGACTAGGTTATCCAAAATCTTTTCCTTTGATCATAACACTGCCAGTCTATCTTGTGGAAGAATCCACCACTTATAATACAAATCATTTTCTCGCCTATGATTAGTTATGGTATTATATGAAAGTGAAACTATTTAACTATAGCTTCATGATAAACCCTACCTGGATGCCTTTTTAATGTGTTGATCATCTTGTCTTTCCATTATTTTTAGAGCGAGGCCTTCTCATCCTTTTTATAGGAAAGAAAGAAAGTGATTTATTTGGTGAAGGTAAATTTTGAGAACCTTATTGTTAAGCAAGCATATGACATTAATTAGAACGAAATGGAAAAACAGGATTCATGTACCTGACCCCATGTGGTTGTGAGGCAAGCATATCGGTTCATTTAGAAGCAGTGTTACATTGACATGGACATGGGCATCAGAATTTGATGTGTGTTGTGGTGTAATGAAACAAGAACTAGCGGACACATCTATAAAAAGTCTAAACTATTAAAGTAAAATAGTTAATACTTTGTTGAGGGAGTGGAGGAGTGGCCCCTGGAGGCTAGCCATCTTTTGGATGAAGACAGAGACATCCTAGTGTCCATTCAGTATACCCTAAGATGGATTCCTAGGGAGCTTAGCAGATTGGTGGATGGGTTAGCAAAAGTGGGTGTTCATAGTGATTTTCTTGTATAGCAGTAATACTTTACCCAGTTAATTTTTGTGCTGGAGCGGGTTGTTTTGTTTCATGTACATTTTGTCTCTTTTCGAATGAATACAATTTCTTCTAAAATAATAAACATATAGACAAAGGTCCAAAAGATGTTCTTTCTTATTTAATAACATTTTCTAGGAAAAAAAATCATTGTGTTATGTTAAAAAAGCAAGGATAAAAAGAAAAAGTTCACATAGCGGTTTCCTTCAAGAATCAGTGGAGTATTATAGTCCAAAGTGTGTCCAAAATGGACACTTACATCCAGTTAGGACAGTCCATGCAAACCTGGTTACAAATCAAAAGTGGGTTTTAATTTCAGATGTATGCAACAACTTTGTCATACATACTAGCTTAGCAAACTGACAAATTGTCTTAGATATTTTTGTGAAAAATGTTAGCAGAGAATAGAGATGCTTTGGTTTCTAAGCAGGTTGACTATATTGGAAGGGAGGGAGTTTGGAGCCCAACTTTCAGGTGACAACTTAATGATTGGGAGATTTCAGATCTGATGGGTCTACTAAAACGACTCCTTAGCCATCAGCCTTCCCTGGACAGGCAAGATGAAAGAGTGTTGAGATGGTCCAGAGATGGTAAATTCTCTGTCAAATCATTTTATGATAACTCAGCTCCTTTCCTTTCTCAGGGTTTCCCTTGGAAGGAGGTATGGATTTCACAACCCCATCTAAGATCAATTTCTTTATGTGGTCTGCTGTAAAAGATAAATGCCTTTTGAAGATTCAGTTAGAGAGGAGGGGAATGTTGTTGGATTCTCTGGTTTGTGTTGTGTGGACAGAAAGAAGAATTATTGGTCATCTTCTTGTACATTGCAAATTAATCGGTTGCTTATTTAATCATTTTTGTGGGCTGTTGAATGTTAGCTGGCGTCATCTGAGGAGTTTGTGGGAGCTATTTCAGTCCTGGAAATTGCAGGGGTTACATCAGAAAGGGAAGTTATTGTGGAGTACAATACCCCATTCAGTTTGTTGGGTGTTGTGGAAGGAAAGGAATAGGAGGGTCTTTGAAGGAAAGAGTGGGGATAAAGATAGTTTGATTCAGCAGGCAATGACATCTATACATTCCTGGTTCTTGGCTAAAGACTTTTTTCTTTTTTTTAATTTTTGTCAGTATCGGCTAAAGACCTTTTCAGCAGAACCCCTCATAATGAGTATTTTTTTTATCACAGTAATCTTTTTTGGCTAGCCAGATAAATCATCAGAAATTCCTGGCTTTCAAGTTTAGTTTTTAGTCCTTGGAAGTTTTTGTTGAAGATTTCCATTGAGACTTGATGTATAGTTTCTGGCTGTACATGTTGCATACAAGGTTCAAAATTTCGATATGATACTCCCTGTATCAGGCATATCTTATCGTATCTTTGAGGGTCTGATACACCTGTTTACAGGTGTTTTGGGACCCCACTCTTTTTCAATAAAAAATATTTTAAATATCTTCCCAAAAACCAAATTTTGAAAAAAAAAACTAGTATTTTCGCGTGTATCTAAGTACCGATACGCCTCTGCCGATACACAGAGGCGTATCGATACTTTGAACCATGGTTGCATATATGTTTCACACTGTAATCTTATTTTGTAGTATACTGATAATACAATATTACCTTATCTTTTTCTCAAAAAAAGGGGAAAATATTAGTCAGATTTCCATTGGTTGTGAAATTATTAGATGTATTTGCACATGGCACTAAAGAGAATGAAGCTCATGAAATTGGGTTACCTCTTTACTGCCTATAGTTAAGAAGGTTGTCCCTGTTTTTAGTTTTTTATTTAATGGGTTGAGAAGATCTCTCACGTGATGGCCTTTTTTGGTGTTTGAGTAGAGAATAGCAGATATGCAATAGAGGCAAAAGGGTCTTCTTTCCCAGAAGACCAGAAACAGAAACCGAAAAACAGAGCAATAGAAAACCAGAGTGAACCCCTTTGTTTCTCATCCCAAGTTTGTAACTTCATATGATTCTTACCTTTGACATTTACACTATCCTGGAGGTCATGATACCCTGCAAAATTCGTGCCTATTTGTTCCTTCTTTAGCAAGATAGTATGCTAGAGTATTTGCAGATCTTAGCACCCTGCTAAATGAAGCCTACAAGCACCAAGCCAAAGACTTAGCTTTCCTTATTTAGTATGGTGCTTGAAAATTTCCATAGTGTCCAAGTCAATACATTATGTTCTTGTTGCAAAGTAGGTGCACTCTATTCCACAGAATCATCGGGAGGTACAAATCCTTCTATAATAGAGTGCATCTAAATATCTAATCTATAACCCTGTTAAATGAAACATACATGCACCATATCAGAGGCTTAGCTTTCCTTATTTGTATGGTCCTTGAAAATTTCCATGGTGTCCAAGTCAATTCACGATGTTCTTGTTGCAAAGTAGGTGCACTCTATTCCATGAGAACCATCAGGAGGCGCAAATCCTTCTATGATAGAGTGCACCTAGTTTGTATAGTCCTCACCCTGTATTAACTGCCCATTGAGGTGTCAATAAGTTCTGTTCCTTTATTTTTTTCTCCCAGTTAACAACTGGGAATGGTGATCCTTTTGATACAATCCTGCAGGTGGTAGGGGAAAAACCTTACTGGGGTAAATTGTAGGCTTTGAAAAGATAAAAAAAGGTGCTGCCAAGTTTGGTTCTAGTGTTTCATTGTATTAAAAAAGAGGCAGACATGACCTTTTTTCTTGCTTTGTGGTGGTTTCGTACTCACCTTTTAATGTGTTTCACACATCTAACTGTATTTTATGGGTTGTATCATTCTTAAACTTGGTACAGACACTAATGTTTGAGATTGAGTATATGCTCATCCGAGTAAATTTTTGTTCTCTCTCCAATATATTGGTAGGGATTAACATGTGGCTTCCTATTTTTCTTTTTCACTGGCTGATATGCTGATTATCCCACTATCCTTTTGCAGTTGATATTATTTCAGCAATTGAGTTTGATAAAACAGGAGATCATCTTGCTACTGGTGATCGAGGGGGCCGAGTTGTCTTATTTGAACGGACTGACACACGGCATGTAAGTTTCTTGGCCATTTGCACATTTCTTTTTAATTATGTGATGTGTGAATTTTTTGATTTTTTATGTGACATATGATTACCAATTTACTTGTTTTGGTACTTATTGTTTCTTGTAAAATGATCATATATGTTCTGTTATGATGTTGTACAGCATGGATTTCGAAGGGATCTTGAGAGGATGGATAATCCAATTAGTAGGCATCCAGAGTTCCGGTACAAAACAGAATTTCAAAGCCATGAACCTGAGGTATATCTTGGGTCATCTCTGATTGAAACTTGTATAGATCCATTCTTTTTTTTTGTGTACTTTGGGGTGTTAATCAATTGTGCATGTAAATTCAGTTTGACTATCTTAAGAGCTTGGAAATAGAAGAGAAAATCAACAAGATCAGATGGTGCCAGACAGCCAACAGTGCCCTGTTTCTTCTCTCCACTAATGACAAAACAATTAAGTTTTGGAAGGTAATGTGGCAAAATTTCTGGATTTTTCTTCCTACCATGAGGGTGAAAATGAAAGTGCACTGTTTCCCTGGTCATAGTTATTGTATAATCTTTTCAGCTATCATATTACCATGTAGGGCCATATCTCTGGCATGAAACATCATTTCCAACTTTGTTTTTATAGAAGATATCCTTTGTACTGGGATGCGTAGAATTATAATGATTTTATTTGCTGTCTTGGTTGGTAAATTGATAAATCTTGTACCTGTTGGGGAAGTTTCTTCTTTGAAAACATTTCTTGGTGCATTCTATTTGCTAGATGCCTTGACATTGAAGAAAGGAAGCCATATCTTAGAATTCACATGTTAACCTCTGGAGATTGAAGAAAGGAAGCCATAAACAAATACCAAATTATATAGAGTAAAAAGGAATATTTTCTAATCATTTAGAGAACTAATGTGCCATGCCTAGTAAAAGCTAGCATCACTTCTGGTTTAGCTTTGAAGAATCATTAGCGTGTTAAAAGAAATGCCACGCCTAGTAAGAATTATCATGGATCTCTTAAATTTTCCACATCAAAGGAGCTTTTGTTGAAGATTAATGGATAACTGATCAAACTGTTATAGCCAATAGATATGTTCAAGAGATGATAGGAACTGGAAATAAAGGATTTATGTGCAAACTGGATTCATAAAAGATTCCCGTACTCAAATTGCCATCAGCAGGAGCCTCACAAGATCCAAACTCTTTCAGCAGAATCGTGCTGTTAGAAGAATCTTCTGCAAGCAATATTCCGTACCCAAATTGTCATCCCCCATCATCCTACAAGCCTTAGTCGAGTTTAGGCTTTCTTTACTCAAAGGTTGGTTAACTTCTTCATCCCCTTCAAGCTGTACATCTTCCCGGTTGCTATCTGCGTCTGAATACTCATTATCTTCTCTGTTAGACTTCGGATTTGGTCTTTCAGGGGGGTGGAATTCTCAACTGCAATCAGCCTCCAAGCTAGATTACTTGCTGTCTATCCAACTGAACCCCGGGGAATGTCAACAGTCCTCTGGGCAAGCTTTGTTGCCGCACCTATCATCTCTTGGGTGTAAGAAACCGTCGAGGGGGATGGCAAAAGACCTAATTCTCATTCCCTGTCAACTCTAAGGAATAAGGCACATGACTCATTAAAGATTCATGAGCCTTACAAAAAAACACTTGAGCCCACCCCATTAATGAAACCGAGATGGGATGGCTCAACCTGCACCTCATACTGTTTGTCCACTCGCCTCTCAACACCTTCAAAATTTGAAAGCACCGCCTGTCCAAAGGACTTGTTGGACACGACACCCCTCTATGACATAATCTGTGCATAGGTCCTCTTGGCCGTCCAATCTTGGGTATAAGAAGTCCCCTTCAAATTAATTAGAGAAGCCTGCTGGTCTCCTTTCTTTGCAAGAAACGGTTGCGTTTACTCTTTGAGGGACCTGTTTTGCTTTCCCTTTGATCCACCCTCTTCCACTTTGCGCCTATCACTTCTCACTTCACCGCTGCATGTCTCCCAACCTTCCACATCACTATCTTCTTCTTCCTTCCTGC
Organism: Nelumbo lutea; assembly: GCF_056320005.1. NCBI lineage: Eukaryota > Viridiplantae > Streptophyta > Magnoliopsida > Proteales > Nelumbonaceae > Nelumbo > Nelumbo lutea. The sequence continues at coordinate 5,372,455 of NC_142689.1, forward strand.
ACCCACCCCAGAGTGATGCATTGGCTCCCAAAACAAACCAAACTTTGTAGCAGAGGCCCTCAGTTTGTAGATTCAGAGTCCTTGGCACCATTTCTGGTTTAACTCCGATGACCCCGATCTTGTCAGCACTCAAATCCTTTGTATCAATGGCCTCTCAGTGATCACAGTGTTGAAACAATTCTGTGAAAAGTGACTTCCTGCAACAAATGTATTGGTATGCCGTAGATTTTGGGAGTAAAAGCCCCATCAATATTCAATACGTCATTGGACAGGGGGCACCATCGGTTTATCAACAGTACTTCCTCACTGGTCTCCACTGTTGAAGTTTCCAGTTCCTTATTTCCACATCCGGCAATGCCTTACCACTTTTGAAAGGCCTTATGAAAGCCATATGTTTATGTTCAACTTCTTCATCACTTTTTTTTTGAGCAAAAAAACATTGGGTGTAGAATTACACTTCTTTGATTCTCTTCCGATCAGGGGTCTCTTTCTTCATTATTACCACATATCTCCTTTCTCAATTTTCCTTGATACCCTCCAGAGACAGTTTATGCTCTGCAGATGAGAACCACACTGAGTCAACAAGGTCTGTACCACTCAACTCCTTCTGTACCCCTGTAGCAGAATCTGAGTTGCAAGCCTCTGCCTTGTTCTCTTCCAAGTTCTTTTCTAATACTTCTTCACTTACCTCGGACCTTTCATTTGTCTTCCTCAGTTCACCTGTTAAAGACAGGAAGTGCTGTAAGACCTCTGCTACCTGTTTCCAACCCACACTTTGTTTACCTTCTGGGAAGCAGGCCAGACTTTTCTTTCCAGGATTGAAGAACTTAGCCAGCATCACATAAGCTCCACATATATTCTCCATTATCTCCACCCAGTAAGTGGTATTTCCTTCCCTGTAAGAGACACTCCAGTTTACCTGCCTTTGTGAGTGGATGGCTCCTTCTAGAAAGCCTTTGAACCACAATGTAGCTTTCCCATTCAACACCACTGTTGCCTTTGAGAGTTCATTGATTTTCAATAGAATCCCTCTTCTGGTTTTAACCTCCTCTAGAATGAAGGTCTTGGCCTCAACTCTACATTTCATTCTCCATCTATTAGCACGTATGAAGCTCCTCTTTCTCCATTGTGATTTCTTCGCCTTGATTGATCAGCAGAGATTTCAATGCCATTTGAAGGAAATAGGTAGACCAGCTTAGATTTAGTCAATTAACAATCAATACAGTGAACCCACATAGTACTAGCTAAAAGGAAAGCAATGGATTCTATAATCTTATTCAAAGAATGAGTCAGTCTCCGAGGGCTGCTTCCTGAATTCTTGCTCTGGCTTACGATGTTCAGGTCTTCATCTTTTGTTGTGTACTGTTGCTTTGGTTTAAGAGGAAAATCTTGGAAAACTTGGGTTATCTGGATACTAAGAGGTCTCTATAGATTAAAGTATTGTAGGCATAGATCCTCAACTGCAGAGAGAAGGGGGATTGATTTAGTCATATCCAATTTTTGATAGATCAGGCAAGCTCCTAGTGGAAAGACACTGGAACTCCTATTTATAATGAGAAAAATCATATCACAGGGGATGTTTTTGTAATTTAGAAGAATAGAAGATGTACTTTTTTACTAATTAGGTGTATGCCCCTTTTTAAAAAATGGGATGTGTCCAGATCACTTCCCCTGGGGAGAAGAGAAAGAAAAGTAGAAAAACCTGTTGCAAGAGATTATCATTTGTACTACTTTTGCTGCTTATTTGGGGCTTGCCTTTCTCAGAATTGTCCTCATGGTTTCGCTCAATAGGAATTTATTTTTACTTAATTTATGGTTGTAATTATTAATTTTTTTTTAATCCTGTCCATTGTTCACAACTTTACATATGTGGTCAACATTCACCCATTTGATGCGTGCATAAGTTAGCTATGGGCTTAGGAGAATGGCTACTTGAGATTTGCATTTTTACCTTCTCTCAAAAGAAAATTTGCATTTTTTACCTCTGTAGGCAGTGAACTCTCTCTGACACCATTACTGTTTACACTTGCTTGGAGTTTTCTGATTCATGGGTAGTGGCTTCTTAAGCTTGCTGTTGTGTGGTATTTCTGTTTGAATTTTGGCAGGTTCAAGAAAAGAAGGTGAAGAAATTATGTGAAGTGAATGTGGACCCCTCGAGGGTGGGAAATGGTAATGTTGCCAGTTCAAGTGTAACAGCTGGTGTGAAACCATATCTTGCAAATGGAGTATGTCTAGAGAGATCGTACAATTATTTGAGCAATGACTTTGCATTTCCACCGGGAGGCATTCCGTCACTACATTTACCTGTGGTAGTTGTATCCAGCCTAGCCTATTGATCTTCTGGAACATTTGCTATTATTTTATTTTCTGTGCAGAAGTAACACACATTTTTATTTTTTGTATTTAGGTAGCAAGCCATGAGACAAGCCTTGTGGCTAAATGTCGAAGAATATATGCTCATGCTCATGACTATCACATAAATTCCATTTCAAATAACAGGTGCATCTGATTTTTTTATTGAATATGCTTTTTCTTTTTCATTTGTAGGCTTGTAGTATATTTCTTCAACTTTCTTCTGGTTGTGTGTGCCTGTCAATTTAACATTTATGCTCTTAGCTTGGGGATATTTTCTCTTTTATTAGAATTAGGCTATTAGCTCAAAAGCTCAGCAAATATCTTTTTTCAATAGTAAATTTCAAGAGAAATTCTTGAAATGATAATCAGATGATCTACAATTAGGTATAGGTGTAGAAAGAAAACCTTTAAAGAGAACTTTAGGTGTCTCTTGAAGCAAGGCTATATCAAGGATAATTTGGGCAAGAGAGTGGGTCTTGGCAATGTCAAATGAAGTTAAGCTCAACTTTAATGGATGTAGCCTTGGAAAACCAGGTCCATTGGGCATGGTAGGTATTCTAAGGGATAGATCAGGTTACTTTGTAGTCCTCTTTTCATGCTCTTTAGCGAAGGGAGACTCTACATGAGTTGAATTGCTTGCTGGTCTTCAACAACTAAAGATCTGTTAGTGTTAAAGGCCGAACTTGCATAACATGGAGGTAGAAGGTGATAGTAGAACAACAGTCAAATTGTTGAATATCCATAAAAAATGGTGGGATATCTGAAAAAATAGTACTCAAGACCCTGGCAGTATAGGCACATTTTGAGATAATTTATTCATCTAACAAGGGAGATAGGAGTGAAACAGAAATGGACCCCCAGAGCACCAAATGGGGTGGCTGATACTCTAGCAAGGCTAGGGTTTACAGAGAACAAATGTATTTGGGGATAATATTTTTAACCCATGGTTGAATCGTCCGGTCAGTCTGCTCAACCTGTCACCTATCCTCCTGGGTCCATTTACCCCTCGATTTGTTTAGTTGCACACAGTTGACTTGGTAAACACTAAACAACCTAATGACCTGGCTGGTTGAACTGCCAAATCGTTTGACCTGGTCAGAAAGTTACATGATGAACTTTGAAGTGAGCTTTGATGGCTAATAGTAAAGGTAATTCATGACCTTCTGGCATTGGAGGAGCCTTTAGGGACTCCCCCAGGAACATACTGGCAACATTTTCAAGATCCATTGCTCAAGGTGATGCCATACTAGTGGAAGTAACAGCTGTTGTGCAAGGATTCCATGTGGCTAAAGCTTGCAATTTGCAAATCTTATAATAGAAAGGGGATTCTAAGGTGGTGGTGCACTGTCTGAAGAATCAAGATCAATAGTTGTATGGGAACATAATGTTGAGAACCTTTTTCCTACACTGGAGATACCTGGCATCTTTGCAAATGGAAAGGTGATTGCCCAATGTTGGTTACAGCTATTTGGGGTCTGGGGTCTGTTATCCATCTTTGTAGTCTGTGTATACTTGTTCTTTTATATATTCCTATCAAATAGAATATATAATATGAGGGATGTGCCCACTCTTTTTTAAATGCAACTTTTGTGTATTTTATTAAAAAAATTATGATGTCACAGGTTTATGACCTGTTTGATCCGGATGGTAAACCGCTGAGGTGCCACCTGGAGGGAAAAGCAGTTCTATTTCTGGGTTGTTTTCTAAAACATTGGTTTAAACTTGTATGGACAATTTGGGGTTTGGTAGCTAGATCTAGCCTAACAATGCAGTTCTCTTTCCACACATATTTCTCCACAATGAATTAAATTCTCATTGTTATAAAAGGCCATTACCCAATGTTGGTCTCAGATATTTGGGGTCTTGGGAGGAGTAGAATGGATAATATGGTCCTAACACTTGCAATGCCTTGATGCTTACGCCTCACCTTTTTGGGCTATTACACCTCAACTATGCCTTGAGCCTTTTAAAACCTTGTTATCAACCCCTTCAAACTTGGCCAAGACCAGTCCAAGATGAGAGATTTAATGCCGACAAGTAATATCTTAGTTCAGGGGCTATTACTTGTGGTGTGTTGAAATCTTGGGCTAACAAGCATGAGAAGTGAATTTTGGACTGAGAATGGCCTCTTTGTGTGAAAAAATCTCAATAATTAGGTCCACTATAAGTCCACCTCTCCCAAGTCCCTGGATAACCAGGACCAACTAGGGCTGGGTTGAAGTTCAAGTTAGGGTTAGGGTTGAAAAGTACGAACTCAACTTAACTTTGGGTTGGGTTAGGGTTGAGACCATGACCAACCTGAATGCGGTTTAACTTAATATTTGCACTTATAAATATTATAGAAATATGATTTTTATGCATGTAAGTACTTATACATATGTGTATTCACTGTTCATGCATGTCTTCACATGCAGCTATGCATTTATAAATGTATATATCTATGTATTTTTTCATTGCAAGTATTTATGTATTAATGTATATGTTGTATACGTATTTATCTATCTATACTTTGTATCCATGTATATTGCATAGTTTTCAAGGCGCCATGGCGATGATAGGTGATAGGGGGGCGTCTAGTCACCTAGGCGGGTGCCTAGGCATCGCCTGGGCGATGGATTTTTTTATGTAGAAAACATAGATCCTAGGGTAGTTCCCTAGGTACCATAACCATATTTCCTTAATAATTATTCATAGTTTTCATAAGAAAAGTAAAGCAATGTTTTAAAACGCGGAGGCGTGACGTGAGGTGTTCCACTACCTAGAGGCGTGAGGTGTAGTTCAGAACGCAAGAGGCATAAGCCTCTCAAACACAAGAGGCGTAAGCCTCCTTAAGAGGAGGGGGGTTAGGAGGATGAAGAGGAAGGGGGGATCTCATTTTCTTTATTTTTAATAAAAATATTTTATATTAAGAAGAATAAAGATGCATAACATTAGTTCAAGGGGGGGGGGTCTTGTTGAAGCGAAGCCCCAAGCCGAAGGGGCAAGGGGCAAACCACTTTCTTTCCCCTCATCTTTTCTTTCCTTTTCTTCCCTTCCCTTTCCTTTCCTTTTCTCTTTTTTTCTTCTCGTTCTTTTTCTTTCCTTTTTTTCTATCTTTTTATATCAGATGTGCATGAGGCGTACGCCTCTAGCATGCCTCATGAAAAAAGCGCGAGAGGCGTAAGCCTCTTGCACCTGAGGCGTACGCCTCAAAGGTGTCAACACTTCTGGCATACGCCCTAGGGCATTTTGGGAGCACCTCGCCTGGAGGCGTGCCTCCAGGTGTACGCCTCCCACGCTTTTTAAAATACTGAAGCATAGAAAATCAACATATTAATGAGAAGAAGAAAAAGAAGGAAAAGAACATTAAAAAAATATAAGGGCTGAACCCTTATTTTTGTTATAGGAAAAGAATTTTAAGTTTAAAGGCAATGTTTTTCGAAAACATGATAACTTTGTTCTTTTACACATAATAATGCTAATATCAAATTAACACGAACCCTTAGAGTCTAGGAACTAAGCACGTTTGGCCAAAGGAAGTAGAGAAGTCAGTCCAACCCAAGATCAACCTGAACCCAACTCGTTATGGTTAGGGTTTGGGCTTCAACAAATCGGATTGGGTTAGGGCTGACCTAACCTGACTCGAATTGCATCCCTAGGATCAACACTGTGATCGTACATATTATCCTCACTTTTGTAATATTGCTTGCCATTGAAAATTCTTTAACCCTCACCCCTCCATATCTCCCAAAAACAACAAAAAGGATAAAACTCCAGAACACTTTTTCTTTGAGTAACTATCAAACAAGGGGTATTACAAAAAGTGCCATTACTATTGGTGTGGTGCTTTTTTTTCAGATCTTCAGCCAGTCTTATCAATCTTGCAGATCTAGGCATATTTTCTAATACCTATTTTTTACATAATTGCTAAAGCAGTGTTATGTTGTTGCCAAAGTTTAAAATGTTCTGTCGGGGTGTCGATGGAAATGTTGGTCGTCCAAATATAGGATACATATCAGAAATCTTGGAAATTATCATATGGAAATATTGTAAATGCCATGGCAGTTTCTTTTGCAAAAGAAGGGGTCTCAAGGGTTGAGTTATTTTCTGCCACTCTATGATTGTATTCTGTTAAGTTTGTTTTATGCTCTCACCTCTAAGGGGAGGTAACATCTCGTGCTTCCTCTTTGGGTGAATATAGACTCTGTTTCTTATTAATTAAGGCATTTTTCACTTATAAAAAAATATTGTAAAATTTAATAGACATATGGTAGAAAATTGTAAGATATGCAAAAATATAGAATGGTGTTTTATGAAATGATAAAAGAAGCATGGAAACACCTTTTAAAATCATTAAACAAAACTAAGAAACTAAGGTTATAGACAAAATAATATGTTGTGAAGTTGTTCTGTAAACCTTGAGATTCAAAATTAAGTTATAGAATGAGTTCAAGCACTGCAAACAAATCAGGCCTGAAGATGGTAAGCGACAAACTGGTTCTTTTATGCATACCAAAATTCATTAAGGAATGTTTCATGCCTTTACTGGATCCTTATTAGAATGGATATGTGAAGAATGTTATTGTCTAGTCTAAGAAATTATTTATTCATTAAGCAATATTTCATCATCTAAGCCTTGTCCCAACTATATCGGATCGGCTACATGAATCCTGTTTTGCCATTCGGTTCTGTTAGGTGCCATATCCATTGTTGCTGGTATTATTGTAAAAATATTTTAATGTAATCAATGCTCAACTTAGTGGTTTATCCCAAGTGAATTTTACAATAGTCAGTTGTTTGTATTTTGTAATTTACATTTCAGAATCCATTCTTTAGTCTTAACTTGTAACTCATTATATAGTATAATTTCCAACAAAATGGGAGGTGCGAAGGTGCTTTCCTTATGTATTTGTTTTGCACATATAGTCATCTAATTGCTCTGATATGCATGTCTTTTTTTTCTATTCTATTTTTGATAAGTTGATCTGCATCCTCTTCCTCTCTCTCTCTGTGTAACTTGAAATTTGACATTCTCTTATTCCTCCCCTTTTTTCAGTGATGGTGAAACTTTCATATCTGCCGACGATCTGCGAATAAATCTTTGGAACTTGGAAATAAGCAACCAAAGTTTCAATATTGTTGATGTGAAGCCTGCAAACATGGAGGATCTAACTGGTTGGTTCTTTAAATATTTTGAGTAGTTGAACATTTGAACTGATTCTAATTATATGGACTGAGTAGCATTGGTTGGGTGTTTGGGTTTTAAATTTGATGTCTTTTTTCTATGCTATGCATTTTGTATAAATGGTCCTTAGATTAGAATAGCAAGCGTTATTGATTTTATGTTATAACTGCTTACTTACCATGGGATGTTTGGTGTTGACTGTTGAGTCAAGTGATGTGCTCTTCGAAAATAATTTTAACAGTTTTTATTTGATAGTTTACAAATTTGAACTTAAAATTTTTTGCTGCAATTGCAGAGGTTATAACATCAGCTGAGTTCCACCCAACACATTGTAATATGTTAGCATACAGTAGCTCAAAGGGTTCAATCCGTCTTATTGATTTGCGGCAATCCGCTTTATGTGATAATCATACAAAATTGTAAGTTTTTGAGTTTTACTTACAATTATCATTTTGACAGATTAGCAACTCAATTTTGAGTGGTGATAGGGCACATCTCATTTTGATAAACAGGGCAAATCCCTAGTGATGCCAAATGGTATTTCTTTAAAATGACAGGCACCCCTATGTACTAAATTTTAATAGGGGTACCTTTTGTATTTTCACAAGGAATATGCCCTGTTTATCGACAATGAGACCTGCCTGCTCCCAGGAAAAGAAAAGATAGAAGTATTAAAGATTTTGGAACAGTAGGGAGGTAAAAAAAAGGATTTTTACTGTTCTGGATATACTTGAAACAAAATTGCTTTTATGTCCCATATCTAATAGTCTCCTGCATACAGGTTTGAAGAGCAGGAGGCACCTGGTTCAAGATCCTTCTTCACAGAGATCATTGCCTCAATCTCAGATATTAAATTTGGAAAGAATGGCAGATACATACTTAGCCGTGATTACATGACTCTTAAGGTTGATGTGTCTATAAATATACATTATTTTCTACTAATTGGATTCTGGTTTTGGGGAATTTGCATTTGTGCAATAATATGCATGAAGTTTTAAAATGCTGGTTATATTTTGATATTATTAAGCATGCTCAAAGTATGTTTTTGCAGGGTTTATCTGTTCTTATAAATGACTGCTTTCGTGGATACTTGATACATTATTTTCTACTAATCTGATTCTGGTTTTGGGGAATTTGCACTTGTGCAGTAAATATGTGTGAAGTTGTAAAATGTTGGTTATATTTTGATATATTAGGCATGCTCAAAAAATGTTTTTGCATGGTTTATCTGTTATTATAAACGACTGCTTTCATGGATACTTGATGCAGTGTAAAATTTTCGTGTAAGCAATGCGTACCATATTTGTTTCTTACCCCTGGAAATTGTATGTGGAATCTGTGATGGATCATGCTGCTAGAATTGACCCTCCCATCTTAACTTGAGAAAATAACCAAAGATTCACAAGGCAAGGGTGACTAATCAATGTGCTTCATATTGTAATAAATTGAATGTGATTTTTGATTAGTATCTGATGCATAACTGCCAGAAACAATGCTTCTGCTGAACCAACCATCTTAAGGGTAAAGTTTCATGAGGGGACCTGAAGATATAGCTTATATTTATCAAAAAAATGATCTGAAGATATAGCTTATCATCAAGTTTTCCTGAGTAATTATGTGAAGACCTGGGCATTTATCCTATGTCTGATTCTGCTTTTGCTTCTTCCTTCTTTCAGTCCTTTGAAGTGTTACGTAGGTTGATCTGTACCTGTTTTCCCTATTAATTTTGGTAGCCTTTATGAACATTCAAGGAGGATTTAGAGTGTATGTGAAATGAAATAATCTTTTGCTCATAGTTGATGATGGTGCTTCCTAACTGCCTATTAAACTTCCAGCTTCTATATTCCCTATTATTTTGAGCGACTGGTGATATTCCTTGCTTATCTTACTGTTCCTGACATATTGATATTATTGTTTGTAAATATCAAAGCATACTTATGTGAATCTATAAGCTTTGTGGTGATCTCTGTCTTGTCATTAAAAATGGATTTCACCAGATCTGGTCTTTCTTCTCACTGAAAACTGTTTTACTTGGCTGCAGCTATGGGACATAAATATGGATGTCGGTCCAGTTGCAACCTTCCAGGTTCATGAATATTTAAGGCCTAAGGTGATATTTTCTTTTTTTTTTTCTACTTCAAAGTCCAGACAATGAGATGCATGGATCTGATGCAACATTATTGAATGTTTGGCTGCTGATTACCGATCATATTGCTCTGATCTTTGTCAGCTATGTGATTTATATGAAAATGATTCAATATTTGATAAGTTTGAGTGTTGTCTGAGTGGAGATGGTCTTCGAGTTGCAACTGGCTCATACAGGTATTCATTTCTATCCTTTTAATGTTCTAATGAATAAAGTTACTGAAACTTGAAGCCATGATATCGCATGAACGAGTAATTCTAATACTGTTTCTGTGATCCCAGCAATCTATTTCGTGTATTTGGTGTTATGTCGGGTAGCACCGGGGCAACAACTTTGGAAGCCAGCAAAAATCCCATGAGGTATTAATGATCTGAAAAAAACCAAAGCTGTAGATAAAGTTGTACTCTTGTAGTAGTACTTGGAATTAATATTAGCATCATTGGATAGACTAAATGCAATAAGGCTGATCTTCTGCAACTTTTAGAACCATTGTTTCTTAAATTCATTCTGTTTGCTAATCCATCTTTCTCTTTAATTTTGTTCAGGAGACAAGTGCAGACCCCTTCACGGCCTTGTAGATCCCTAAGCAGTCTTACACGTGTAGTCAGGAGAGGTTAGTTTTTTTCTTGTTCCGTGGTAACTTTTTCTGAGAGGACTTCATTGTTGGACAGTTACGTGTCTTTTAACCGACAGTAACTTGGGTTGATGTTTTGAATCTGTAATAGGTGCAGATAGTCCTGGAGTTGATACAAATGGAAATGCTTTTGATTTCACGACAAAACTACTCCATCTAGCATGGCATCCAACAGAAAATTCTATTGCCTGTGCTGCTGCAAACAGCCTGTACATGTATTATGCGTAAAGATGATCTAAGAAGACGAGCGTTGTTTTCTGGCAATCTCTTTTGGGTTGCTGTTGTTGAAGGTCAGTTGGTCTTCTCCACCAGCCAGTGAGACAAGCAGCATCATCCAACACATCTTCAACATCCCTTAAGTTGTAGAATGCGATCGCATATTGGGGACCAGAAGTGGCTGTTGCAGAATCCACGAGGATGTTAACTGTCATTTGTTGCCAGGCGGGCTGCTTGTCTCTGAGGCTCTGATTATTTTCTTTCCTTTTTCTAAGAGAAGATGCAGTTCCGTTCTTATTTTGTTGGGTTTAGATCAAAGAAAATGTGATTGTAGCTCTCTTACAACCAAAACAAGGCTGTTCAATACTGCCACTAGGTTTGAGATCAAATTTGATGAAACATAATTGTTCCATTACAGATCTCATTTTCACCTGGGGGTTGGGGCTTGTAGTGTTGGACCTGCATTTTGGGGACTTTGAAATTTTATCATGATGATTGTAGTCTTCTACTTACAACTTCCATGCTAATTATCCTTCGTCTCCGTTTGGAACGTGGGAGTCACCAATCTGTTAATCTGCGTTTCTGATAGCCGCAGATTCATCGTCTCCAGAGGTGGAGGTGATATCCTCGTACTGGTTCATCTTCGCTTGGGCGGGTCGAGGCCTTGAGGGTTCTTCTCTGTTCTGACTGTTAGAACATTTGTAAATTTATGAGGTGGTGTTTTGAATAAGACTGCTTGTTTGTTTGAGTCTTTTTTTTCTCAACCGCTCTTGCCGTGTATTTTGTGGATTGGATTAATTTACCTTTTACCAACCTAATCACAATAATTAAGTACACAAAACATGGAATTCCTTGGACCAAACGACTTGTAACTTTTAACTGCTTGGATGCCATCTCGAGTCTTGAACAGTTGCCGGATGCGATTGGCAGCAAATAGTTTGAAACGTTGAATGTGATACAAGTTCACCATTTAAAGGTCTCATCAGTCCTATTCAGAATTGGACCAATTGGTAGTTGCGATCTCTCACCTTGGGCCTCCTTTTTGTAGCTGCCAAAAGCCTGGGTCTACCGTCTATTGCTACAGAGAGGTGGTTTGCATATTGCTTAGCAAAACTTGCAGATAAGCGAGAAATGAATTTGCGCCATTACCACTTGTTTTAATCACCTTTACTGCTTACCCAAAACAACGTTCTACCTTCCCTGTTTTGGTCATGGATTGCAGTGGGGAAACAAGCCCCTGTTGGCATCAGAAGCTTACCAGATATTGAGCTTGGCTTCTATTTTCATATGGAATTTGGGGAGTGTCTTCTTTTCGGAGTTTGAGAGGGGAGAAAGTTGGTCAATGAGATTTTGGTTCCTATTGATCAAAAATCTCATGTTCTTTTCTCAAATTTATGTGGGGAGTAGGGAAAGTTTATTTTCCTGTGTGATACCTATTTCCTAGGTGAATAAATGATTTTTCCATCCATAGGGAAAGTTGTCGACACTTGAATGGGACAAAATATTTTTTTTAATTATAAATTTTTATAGTTAAAATAGTCATTGCCTTATTTACATAAAAAATAAAAGAATATGAATAAATGCATTTACCCATACAAGTATTTCTTAGAAAAAAATTATCTAAATAACTGTATTTACCCAGATAAATAACTTACCAAAAAGCAAACGGCCTTGATGTTTTTTGATCGATAAAATGGGGTACTCATGAATCATGATTGGATACATAACCAGTTATACACAGTGGGGGCGAATAGCATATCCTGAGTGGTGCAAATGGGTTACGCAGCCTGTTTTACGTGTATGTGTTCGCAGCAGATCCCCACTGCGTCCCTAGACCCCGAACCTTGAAGGAAGATTCATTCCCAAGTCTATCCTACAACCTGCCAGAGACCCCACTAGAAAGCGATTTGGCATGTTCCTACATGGAATTTGGATTGTGGTAATTATTACTCATATGCTGTCAGCATACATAATATATTGCATTTGCGCTTACCGCCTACAAGAATGCCGTTCAATTCAATGTCTTGTGAGGGTCTCTTGTCAGAGCTCGGATCTCATACCCACATTACACTATCAATATAGCTGTACATTGAGAACATCCTCTATAAACAGCGATAGTATCATGTGTAGGTGTGGACAGGGGATCTGGATTGTTCTTGTGAATAGATGTGGATAGTGTTTTTATCGCAAGCAACACTTAACATTCTATTAAGGAATCCGGATTTCCTGCACTTGGGGCCCTTCCTCCACTCCCAATTGCAGGGTGCCATGTTAGCACTGCATTGTATGTAAATTTCCATGCGAGTAAATTTAACCAATGTTTCAAACATTTCAAACATTTTTATCTTATTTTTAATTTATGAAAATTTATAATTTAATTTAGATGAAATAAAAATAGAAAAATTCCTGAGATTTTTTAAAATAGGTTTTTTACTTCCTTTTTTCCCTCAAAGCTTTTTACCACTTAACTGAGGATGCCTGAGCACCAACAGAAACACATTTGAGATGAACAATAAAGTTTTATTTTGTCTAGCCTTTTATCTTGATTTCGTTAAGCAAATAAGCAATGATAATCTTAGAATATAAAGCTGCCTTTTGTCTTGAATTTGTCATATAGAAGTGAGGCATATGAGAGTTAGGGCTGGATTCTGGATACGGATGCCAGGCATGTGTTATCTTGTCAAACCAATATGCAACAACGATAGAGTTCAACCAAATGCATTGTTTGGGTGCTGTAGAAATCTGTATTAATTGTTTAAATCTGTATATTTTGTACATCAAATGTAGAAATCTATGACTGGTCATAGGTCCTCCCTATTCTGAGATATTTTTTGCTTATCTAGTTAATGAAATTTAAAGAAAGGTCAAAGTGAGTTCTTGTATTTATTGTCTCAGGTGTGCAGTTCTCTGTCCATGGTCAGCCGGTGCTCAGGCATGGAATTCTCCATCCATAATCCATCAGTGCTCAAGCGTGTTGTTCGGTGGAGAAAAGCATTGAGCAAGTAGTGTTGAAGAAAGTTAGAACCCCTTCTTTTTTTGGTAGGCGTAGAAATCCCCTTCTCTTATCCCTATTTTTTATTTCATTTAAAATTTAATGTAATTTTGAAATAAAGTCGCGGACGTTAAAAACATCTGTTAAGTCTAATCGCACATGAAAAATATGCATGTGATGCCAATGTTGACATGGCCCCCTACGATTGAGAGTGCAAGAAACTATGTAGGATGCCATGTGCAAGACATTCAGACTCTCTATTAAGTACCTATTTGGAGAATTGGGATCTGCTCCTTAGAGCATGCCTCACATTGATCTCAGAGACACATCCCACCCTAAATTGAAAGCATCTCCCCCTAGATAATAAATACAAATATGAGAGATGTTCTTGATATGCAGCCAGGACATGTTGTGCGGTCAGTGTATGGCATTCTTTGTGAGGAACAAGATTTGGGCTCTTGTTTAGAGGGTGTCTTGTGAGAGTAGGGATTTCCTGCACTCGATGTTTGTATATGCTAAGGTGCACTTCCAATCAAAATAGAGCACATCAAAGTTCGCATGACATCACACATCATACGTGCAAGACATTTGAACAACGGTTTGCCATGTTAAATTTTTAATATCTTTCTTTTTTCCAAACTAAAAAAATAAAGGGTAAAATACAGAAACCTACCTTGAAGTTTTTGACAATCATAAAAACCTTCCCTATAGTTTAATTTTAGCTAAATCCTCTCTTCTAGTTTCAAAAAAATTGACAAAAACCTTCCTTTCATCAATGACCCAGACAAAAAATGTTAAATTGATGATTTTTTCAAAATACCTATTTTACCCTTTTACAAATTAATGTGCATCTATTTTACTAAAATAGTTGTCATTCAAACACCATTCATCTTCTTCTTCACAAGCAGAGCGGTAGAATGGCGGTACACTCCATAATAATCCGCTCGAACACTACTCATATTCTTCAACTGCTTCGCCATTAAAGCGTTCATGGAGTCTTGCACGAGAAATCTGTAGGTCCTTCCTCTCTCTCTAGATTCAAAGCAAAATTCGCCCGTCAGCTATAGAAACAAAAATATAACACTTCTGAGTTTTTGCTCTGGCTGCAAGATGCAGTGCTTTCTCCTCCACTTATCTCCTCTCCCCTTTACTCCTCTGGGGTTTAGCTTGTTTAACAGTGGCTCTTCTTTACTGGGCTTACCCAGGTGGACCAGAGCAGCAAGTATAAGGATTGACCTTAGCAGCCAAACAAAGCCCTGGCTTTTCACTTCAGTTTTGGTTGGACACAGACATGCCAAATCTTTGCATAAACCAAGATTGCCCAAGAAGCTACCCCTGTAAGTATCTTTAGCGTAGAGAGGGGGAATATCTCCAGAGAGGCGGTTGTTTGAAAGGTTGAAACGATTAAGCTTCAAGTTCTACAATTCAAGTGGGGTTTCACAGAGAAAATATTGCCCGAGAAATCAAGGTAATTAAGTACCGGTGATGTCCCAAGTTCCTCTGGAATTTCACCGGCTAGTCTATTATTGGAGAGGTTCAGACGTTCAGTTGATTGAGCTTCTTCATTGGCCGGATTCCTAATGGAAGCTACTTGAGAGCTGGTTATTGTGAAGATCAAGTGTGGTGAGTTCAGTAAGATGCACCAGTCTTGCAGGTAGCGGGCTGTTCAGCTGGTTATCACCAGCATAGAACTCAACGAGATCATTCAACGATTCAACTTCTTCCGGGAACATCCCTGTAAATTGGTTATTTGAAATAAGCAGGACCAAAAGATTAGAGGCGCTGGAGATTGTCTTAGGGATCCCACCAAAAAACGAGTTTCCAGCAAAGTAGAGCCACTGGGTAAGCTTAGGTGGGTCCACCTGGGTAAGCCCAGTAAAGAAGAGCCACTGTTGAACGAGATAAACCCAGGAGTAAAGAGGAGAGGAGATTAGTGGAGAAGAAAGCACTGCATTTTGCAGCCAGAGCAAAAACCCAAAAGCGTTCTATTTTTATTTCTATAGCTGGCGGGAGAATTATGCTTTGAATCTGGAGGGAGAGGAAGGACTTGATTATGATCGTTTATTGTGGTCTCCCCAAAGCGGCTATACAATAAGTTATATGGAGGTAAAATAGGTATTTTGAAAAAAATTATCATCAGTTTCACGTTTTGGGTATGGGTCATTAACGGAAGGGATGTTTTTGTCAATTTTTTATTTTTTGAAAATAGGAGGATTTTGTTAAAGTTAAATTATAGTAGAGATTTTTATTATTAACAGAAACTTCAGGAAAGGTTTTAATATTTTACCCAAAAATTAAAGAAAAAGTAAAAAGTGAAAATCCTGATGGCTGATGCTGAAGCCCTCCCAAAAGTAAAAACTTGTGAGTGAGGATAGATTTTTGCTTTTGTTTTACTTGCTTTTTTGAAGCATCTCCCTCAATGCTGATGGCTGAGGCTGAAGCCCTCCCAAAACGGGCTCAAAGTATTAAAGCACTATTTGCACTGCACCGATCAAATTAAAAATTTTAGAAAATGTTTTTTTTGTTTGAAAATTCAAAAAAAAATTTTAGAGATCAGCACAGTAGAGAATACGAAAAGCTGAGACTGGATCTGCTCCTCACACCTGGCGTCTCACACGCACATCCTATCTTAAATTAGGAATATCTCCCGCACTTATTAATAAATATTCATGAGAGAATGCACTGTGGATGTGTCTGTAAGACGTGCATGAAGAGTAGATCCCATCAGGCCATCACATATGGGACTCTTCCGTCCAGGTGGAATCTGCAGGCTAAAGCCCGTACAACATCCCTTCCCCCTACCGAGACCAGATTTGCTCCTGACATCTGGCGCTTCACTAGCGCAGGCACATCCTACCATATTCACCGGAGATGTTCCCCATGCATGGTGGATGTGGATGTGAGGCGCCCATTTGTGAGGAGCAGATTCCGTCACCTCCTTACCCTGCCTACCCGTTCACGCCTCACGGAACTGTCTAATGATACAAACGATTGAGATTTGAGATTCTTCGATTTGCTATTAATGGAACTTTCTTAGTTGGGATGTAGTCAGCTAAATGGACGGTTCTGATATTCCGGATCTTCGAAATATTTGAAGGGTGGGGAGCGTGTGTCTTCCTCCGATATTCGGGGCAGTTATATAACCAAGTGAAAGGAAATCGAAAGAGAGAGATTTTCAGGGCGTTCGTTCAGAGGTTCACTTTACACGTTCACTTCACCTGTGAACTGCAACCTACGAGACCAGAATAAGGCGACACTCTTCTTCAATTTTTCTCCTCTGCAGGCGAACGATCCCATGGCCCTTCTTCCAAAAGCAGCGCGTCTTGCCCTAATTTCATCCCAAAGGGCCGCGTCGATCCACACAACGCTTCCGGCGTTGTCGTCGACGCCGGCAACCTCATCCACGTCACCCGCACCTTATGCCCGCCCCCCACCACCTTCGCCGGCCGGTCTGTCCAAGGCCGCGGAGTACGTGATTTCGAAGGTGGACGATCTGATGAATTGGGCACGCCGTGGATCCATCTGGCCCATGACCTTCGGTCTTGCTTGCTGCGCCGTCGAGATGATGCACACCGGTGCGGCCCGTTACGACTTGGATCGCTTTGGTATTATCTTCAGACCTAGTCCGAGGCAGTCGGATTGCATGATCGTAGCTGGGACCTTGACCAATAAGATGGCTCCCGCTCTTCGCAAGTACGCCGCAATCTCCCTCTCCCTCTCTTCATCTCTCTTCTTCTCGCCCTGTGTTATTGCTCTCTACTTGCTGATTCTGTTATCCGTTCGTTCAATAGCGTTTGTTATTTAATGGCGGATAGAGATTACAGTTTGGTTTGCATCACTGGCATATGGGATCTAATGATCTAATCTAGGGTTTTTTTCATATTATAGATGTCTAAAGGATTAAGTTGACAATATTCGATAACTCTAAGAGTGAATACAACTATGTAATGATTTTAAAATAACATGTGTTTCTAACGCAGATTGTCGTCTTATCATTTTCCCTCAATTTTTTTTTTGTGTAAAACTTAGGGTTTGAGTAAACTTTCTTTTAATGTTGTAAAGGTCTGGCTTTGGTCTTCTTTCTTGTTACTGTTATTTTGCTGTTTTAAATTTTTGTGCTGGTGGATTTTTTCCTTCTTTCCTTTTAGGAGTCGGGGTGGCGTGGGGAGAGGGGGCGAAGGAGGCGAGGGGAAGGGAACCATGATCAAATTCTACTACTCCAATGTAGGCATTATATATTTTCTTTAACGCTTATATGTGCAGCTGGAGAAAATCTCAGGAAAACATTAGAGGGAGTTATTTGAAATTTTATTTACTTTTTGATCATTAACAATTATCAAAGGGGTTTATTAGTAGAGAAAAAAGCTGATGAAAACCCCACATCCAAATAAAATTCAAATTTGGTACAATGTAAAGCTACATCTTACAGTACTAGATCACCTAGAAAGCATTAAAGTTGAAAAGAAACACTAAACTCGTGTCTCAACCTGTGGGCCTGGTGGCCCAAAAATTTAGCTTCATTTTTCTAATACATTTATGAAACATGATTTCTTTTACACAATGAAATTGACGGAACTAACTTTATGGGTTAGTTCCGTATTCTTCCTAGGTAATGAGAGAATGCTATAATATTCTCCATGACGCTAAATATCTATAAATTCAAAATGCATGAAGAAAGGTTTCTAAACAAATGCAGTAAAATTGCAAATGCAAGTGAGCAGGTGGATTTATTCAGAAACAATAGTTGGATTTTTTAGAGGCATTGTAGAATTTAAAAATTCATAATGTTGATTATAGATAGGACATTTATCAAAAAAATGTTGATTATAGATAAGATTTTATAGCAAATGAATGTGGTGGAGATGAGGAGATTGGGTAATCAAGGTTTTGTCTACAAATTGGATCTTGAGAAGGCCTATGACTTGGTGGATTGGAGTTTCTTATTAAAGGTGTTAAGGAAGTGTGGGTTTGGGGATAATGGTGCAAATGGATTAATGGTTGCCTCACTTCTTGTCATTACTCAAACTTAGTCAATTGGGCAATTAAGGACTTCTTCCCAGCTTGTAGGGGCCTAAGACAAGGTGATCCACTTTCCCCCTTTCTATTTACACTTGTTGTTGATGTGCTTAGTAGAATAATATCAAACGTGGATAGGGATGAGTCAATAAATTGTTGGAGAATAGGAAGAAAGAGTGTTCTGGTGACCCACCTTTAGTTTGTAGATGAAATTATATCAATTTGTGAAGGCTGTGATTTGAGGAAGGTGAGGAATCTTAAGAATGTAGTAAATTATTTGGAAGTGCCTCAAATCTGAACATTAATTTCGAGAAGAGTTGTGAGGTTGGAATTTACTTGGTTGATCAAGAATTGGAGTTTATTGCGTTGTGCTTTGAGTGTTCCATCTCGTCTTGGACCTTGACCTATTGCGTCTTTTTTATTTTATTTTTTTATGAATCCAAAGGAGAGTCAGTTTTGGAATCTAGTTGTGGAAGAGTTTGAAAAAAAGGTTGGTGGCTTGGAAAAAGAACTATATTTCCTTTGAGGGCAGAGTGAATTTGATCAGGGCCACACTTGCCAATGTGCCAATTTACTTTTTGTCGGTCTTTAGGATTCCTTCTAGGGAAGCTAAGAAGATAGAAAAGCTGATGAGGGACTTTTTGTGGGAGTCGGGGCAAAGGAAGAAGGATCATTTGATTAGGTGGAAGGTGGTTAGTTGAAGTAAGGAAGAAAGGAGTTTGGGGTTAGGGAATATTGCTCATAAGAATGAAGCTCTTCTAGGGAAATGGTTGTGGAGATGGCCTTTAGAGAGGGAGAGGTTGTGGCATGAGGTGGTGGCTAGTATTCATGGATATTGTGAAAACAGTTGGGCTGTTGGGGTATCTCAATGGGATACACTTGCAATACCTTGGAAGCAATACATGGTATCCTCCCCAAAGTCCAAATTTCTCAAGTTTGTAAGGTATTATGTTTGCTTTGATAATGATGTTCTCTTTTGGGAAGACACTTGAGTGGCTAATCAACCTCTCAAAGACCTTTTTCCCTCTCTTTTATCTATTTTCCTTTATAAAAAAGGGAGCCCATTTCTAATTTTCTTTTCTCCTCTATTACTCTTTTGTCTTTAGACTAGGATTTTGGTTTCTGTAGATGGTTGAGGAATGATGAGTCTACTTGTGTTTTTGAGCTTTTTACTTTCACTTGACTCTATTTCTCTGGATCCTCTCAAACCTAACAAAAGGATTTGAACCTTGACCCTAAAAGGTTCCTTTACTTGTGCTTCTTTTCTTCAAAGCCCTTTGCTTCATAATTTTGTTCCTTGGGGTAGCCCATCCCCCAACCCATAACCCCCTAATCCAGGTGCAGGCAGGATTTGATCCCAAGTCTCTGCTACAATCATTAGGAAACCTACTAGCTAGTTGGCACCTTGCAAGGATTATTACCATTTATTTGATATCTTGTTACTTTGTTGTAGATTTTAGTTGGTTTTTGTTTTGTTTGGTTGTAGGTGGATATTTTTTTTTTTATGAATAATAATAAGCTTATTGATTAAGAAGCAACTTTAGAGTGAGTTCATTCATCATCCCAACGAGAGGCACGAGCTGCAGCCCCTCCTTGAATCTTGCAAGTAAACTAGGAAAGAAAAACAAGAATCACAATTGAGCCCAAAATAATTCTTCCCTATTTACCCCTTGCTTAGCTAACACATCTGACAAAGTATTTGCTAATCTCTCCACACACTGTACAGTGACCAACATATTCCTCGTCAGCCAACTAAATTTTTTCATTTCATTCTTGTATCGCCACATAGCCTCTTCAAATTTTTTCAACCAACCCACCACCACTTTGGAATCCCCCTCGATTATTAGGTGTTGTACCCCCAGCTATTTTGCAAATTGCACCCCTTGTACAACAGCTAAAAGTTCTGCCCTGATGGAGTTCCCAATTCCTAAGGGACTTGAGTAGAGCAACAAAATCTCTCCCTTCTCATTTCTCTAAGCACCCCCCATTCCGGATAATCCTAGATTAGCCATGCTGCTTCCATCAAAGTTCAACTTTATTGAGCCTTTGGGTGGAGGAGACCAACTTGTAATTGAATTGTCCTTTAAAGATGAGCACCTTGCTACTGCTGACCAATTTCTCCAAAGGTCATTAAAGGAGAATTGATGGAAGATTTCCAAGGTCTTCAGCCAATGTATTGCCCTGTTTAACACCCAGTCTTTCAAATCTTGGCTGTTCCTTTCCTTGTCTTGAAAATTTCTGAGATTCCTTTCTTTCTAAAGAGTCCAAGTCAAAGCAGCACGAGCACATCTCCACATAATTCTCCCTATTTTTGTAGGCCAATAAAAGGTAGAATGGTTGAAGATCATGTGAACTTTTGCTGGTAGACTCCAACTACCCCCAAACAATGAAAGTAGCCAAGCCCAAAGGTCTGTAGAAAAGGGACAAGATACTAGTAGATGGTAACAATCCTCACCGTGAGCTCTACAGAGGATACACCAATTAGGAGAAATACAGAGTATAGGTCTTCTCTTTTGTAGATTGTCTAAAGTGTTTAATTTCCCATGGAATACTTCCCAACAAAAAGCCATAACTTTTGGGGGGACTGGCCTACACCAAATTTCTTTTGACGGAAAGGGTTGGTGAGTAGAAAGTTGAGAGATGGACTTGAAGAAAGAAGCACAAGAGAAGGTTCCAATGGGTCTAGGAGTCCAAACTCTCTTATTTGGCTTGGAGGGATCCAAACAAACCTGATTAAGACTACCAAGCAAAATAGAAAGAGACTCAATTTCAGCATCCCTAAGTCCTCTACGAAACCCAAAATTTCAAGTAGGATCTAAGGGTGTCCCCAAAGGTGAAACAATTTTTGAGATCACCTCTTTTTGTACAAAGAAATAGAAAAAAGCGAAGGGAACAAGTCCTTTAACGGTGAGTCTCCTACTCAAATATCCTCCCAAAAAAGAATAGAGTTGCCAGAACAAACTTCATACCTGATAAAATTGAGGAATTGAGGAAGGGTGTTGTGAATAGCCTTCCACGGTGCTGCTAGGTTAGCTTGCCTCGATACACCAGCATTCCATCCATTCTTTGACCTCCCATGAATGCTTCCCACCACTTCATGCCACAATCTCTCTCTTTTCAAAGGCCATCTCCACAACCATTTCCCTAACAGAGCTTGATTCTTTCTAATTACCCTCCCAATTCCCAAGCCCCCCTCTTCTTTACTTCTGCACACAATTTCCCAATTAACCAAGTGATCCTTTTTTTTCTTGTCCTGGCTCCCATAAGAAGTCTTTCATCAACTTCTCTAGTTTCCTAGCTTCCTCTTCCATGAGGCTAATCTCTTCTCAAGCTTTTCTGTCACTGGGGTCCAAAATCTACTCTCCCTAGGATTTGCCCCTAAAGGAAGCCCTAAATATGACATAGGCCAAGCAGGGGTGGAACACTCAAGACACTCCGCAATAGCCTTGACCTCCCCTACCTCCAAATTTATACCCGCTATGCAGCTCTTTTCCAGATTTATTCTCAAAGACACATTCAAATCCTTTTATTATCTCCTTTAGGTTTGCTACCTTTTCACTAAGACCTTCACAAAAATTCATTAGGTCATCTGCAAATTGAAGGTGGGTGACGGGGACTTGGTGTCTCCCTATTCTCCAATCCCTAATGGCATCTTCGTTGTCAGCCTTAGTAATGATCCTACTAATCACATTAGCTACTAAGGTAAAAAGGAAGGGTGAAAGTGGATCCCCTTGCCTGACACCCCTGCAAGCTGGAAAAAAGTCTCTCACTGTACCATTTACCAGAATAGAGTAGTGAAAGTATTGATACACCCAAAGGTCCAACTACACCACTTGTCCCCAAGTCCACAGTTTTGCATAACCTCCAATAGAAACTTCCAATCCACCAAATCATAGGCCTTTTCAAGATCCAATTTACAAATGAATCCTCTCTTACTAGACCTTTTCATTTCCTCCACACACATTCGCAATTAAGATATGATCTGTTATTTGTCACCCTTGAAAGAAAGCCCCCTGGGTTTCACTAATGATGGTAAGGAGGACTGTTTTGATCCTCAATGAGAGCACTTTAGCCAGAATTTTATAGATGCTTGTCACCAGACTAATAGGCCTATAATCTTTTGGGTGGTTGGCATCATTCTTCTTAGGTATCAAGGCCAAAAGGTGGCATTAATTCCAGGGCTTATAGTGTGATTGTCTGCAAATTCCTTAAAGACTTCAGCTAGATCCTCTTTCAACACCTCTCAACAGTCTTGATAAAAACCCATTACAAAGCCATCTGGACCCGGAGCCTTGGATCTATCCATTAGAAAGACAACTTTCTTAATCTCTTCTTCCTCGAAATCCCTTTCCAGCCACCTTGCCACTCCATCAATTCTTGGCCAATCCACCCTTTCCATGGCTGTCCTCTCTCTCAAAAGCCTTCTATAAATCGATTTGAAGTGGTCCACAAATTTTCTGGCTATGTCATCCTGGTTGGTAAATACCTCCTCTCCTATCTCTAGCTTGGTCACAAAATTCTTTCTTCGTCTCCCATTTTCCAAATCATGGAAGAATCTAGTGTTCCCATTGCCTTCCTTAATCTACTTGTGTCTAGATTTTTGTCTCCAACTGATTTCTTCCCTCAATAACACCTCTTCCAAATCCTTTTTTAATTGTCTCCTTAACACTCTATCCTCCTCGGTCAGGCCATTGTGAGATTCCTTTACATCCAAGTTCTTTATTCAAGAGATTTGGCCAAATTTTTGCTCCTCAATTCTACCAAACTGATCTCTATTCCACTCTTTTATTTTGGCTCTCAACCTTTTTAATTTCTTGTGAAACTTGATCCCCTTCCATCTTACCCCCCTCTCCTCCTCACCCCACCACTCCTTCACTTTTTTCACAAAATCTAGATGGGTAAGCCACATATTTTCAAATCTAAAAGGTTTGGGTCCTATACGAAAAGACTCAGTACCTATTTGGATAGGACAGTGATCGGAGGTGACCCTGGGTAACGCCCTAGCAACCAAGTTTTCCAAACTATTCTCCCAGGCAAGGTTAAATAAGAATCTATCCAACTTCGAGCACAAAGGGGTTTCCTGAAGGTTGGACTAAGTGTAACTGGCTTGCAACAGAGGTATTTCCTTTAGATCACAATCTTCAATAAAACCATTAAATTTCCTCATGCTTGTTGAGATTACCTGTTGGGGTTTACTGGTTTCATCAAAGAATCTAATGACGTTAAAATCCCCGCTCAGGCACCAAGGACCATCCCATAGCCCCTTGATTGCATATAGTTCCTCCCACATCTCATTCCTCTCTCTATAGGAATTAGGGCCATAAACATTGGTTAAAACCCATACACACCCATTCTCTACATTCTTGCACTTAATGGAAACTGAGAATCTGCCTATCAATTCTTCCACTACTTCCACCATATAATCCCTCCACAGTGTTACAATTCCCCCCGAGACTCCCCAAGATGGAGACGAGCTCCAACCTAAACCTCTAGACCTCCAAAAACTCCTCACCCATCTCCCATCTAATTCCATCAATTTGGATTCTTGTAACAACACAATATCCGATTTTCCCTTCGGAGTAGGTCTTTGATCACCCTTCTCTTCCTTGCACTCCCTAACCCTCTTACATTCTAGCTAATAATTTTCATCGAGACAAAGTAGCAAAAGAACCAAAGAAGAGGCCATATTCTCCTTATTTTAGGCTCTTTCTCCTATCCCCTCTACCACTGAATTCTAAATACCCCTCAATGTCTGAAATTAGCCTTTCCACTTCATATCTTTTTTTCTTATTTGTTCCTTGCCCCCCTCCCCCCCTTCCTACTACAGCAATCATCCTCTTTCTTTTCTCCATCCTTTCTAGCCAATGTCTGAGGAAGAATTTTACCCTGCTCACACTTATTTTGGCTACATCATCTTTCTCCGAGTCCTTCCTTTTTATTTTGTTCCTTCATCATTGTACATCAACTCCCAAATTCTGTCTGCCTCCCCCTTACTACTTCCTTTCCAACACCCTCTCTCCTCCTTCCACTATCACCCTCTCTCTTGCATCAGAACCTCCAGGATGGGAAGCTGGGATATCTGTTACAGGCAGAGCAAACAAGTCAGTACCTAAAACATAATTGACACCCATACCTAATAGAACAGGGGTAGGACTAGAATCACTGGAAATGACTTGCTAACAGGTGGCAACTGGTTTTAAAGCCTTTTCCCTTTTTGGACAAGGTTGTGAAGTAGACATGGTGAAAGAATCACCTCCTGTCGACCTACCCACTTGGAAGACCTTTCTCTGTGTTTCCAACACTAGAATATCCGCATCCATCCTCACAGCCGGTTCTTGTCCCTCTCCACCACCATCCTGTAGTTCATTAGACTCAGGGTCAGCTCCCTCGACAAAGGGAGGAGGAGTTTTCACAGCTTTATAACCATTTTCTTCACCATTTCTAGTCTTCTCGCCACCTGCCTCTTCAGTCTCTTCCTCTAAAAACAACATCCTTGTATGCAAACTTTCTGTTTCAAAAAAATCATTGTTGCTTTTCGAGACAGACTTCCTAGACTTAGCGTTTCGTCTCTATCAGAATCGTCATTGCTGTTTTGTTCACTCAACCAGTCTTCAATCCCTGTTCTGTTCTCGTCATTAGGCTTGAGGTATCTTGGGTTGCGCCTATCTGGTGAGAGACGATTCACCAGGTTGGACGGGACCCACTGTAGAGAGCCTCACAACTGCGAATTTGGAGATATTTTTGCGCCTGAACTGTTCAAATGAGAGGAGGGGTTCAGGGTAGAAGAAGATAGACGCTTAATTTCGTCTATTAGCTCGTCCCTCCTCCCAGTCACGTGCTTACTTAAAGTACCCCTCGGCCCATCTATCTTGTAATGGGCCTTGGGCTGAAGCCTATGGGAGCCCACCTTTACAGCCTTTATTTGAGATGCCTTCTCCGGCTCATCATCAAGTGGTTCCATTCGATTGGGCCCTTCTTTTCGTCCCACGTGACCACTTAAGAGGTCACGCCCCCTGATTTAATGGTTGAACCAGCAACCTTCCCTGTCTGAAGTTGCTTGTTCAGCCCTCTCCTTTTCGAACCTAGTGAATTTTTGTTTGTTTTCCCTGCCACCACCTGCGCAAAGGATCTGCCATTTGTCATAAATTTTTCTTGTTTTCTCCAGGTTTGACCTTCCAACTGCCCCAAAACTTTTTGGCTTCCCAGAATTTGTTGGCCCTTTTTAGTGAAACATCCCTTCCCATTTGAATTAACCACTCTCACAAGTCCACGTGGTGCTTCTTCTTCCTCTTTCTCCCCTCCATCCATACAAGCCTCCTTCCACAGCACTGCTTCAATGGAGGAAGCTAACCACACAGACAAAGCTCCCCTCTGTTCGTACCTCTACCTTTCGTGGAATGGCTTCTGGCTTCACACCACTTAGCAGGATTGCTACTGAGTAAAGATCTCCCCAGAAAGCACCTTTCAAGATTCCTCCACACAACACAGCTATAGACTCTGCTATTTCTTGTTTCCATAGATGGAATGGCAAGCCTATTACACGCACCACCACACCATCTTCGACAAAAAAAAATCCTTGGAGTTGGATGTTGGATTCCATTTGAAGACTGTGAATGATCCAAACTCAGCCTGAACATTGATAGCTGATATTTCCAAATCATTCTCTAATGGATCTAGGATGGATTTACAGTTATCGAAGGGGGTTACTATGAAGACACTCTTCAGCTTCAACCTGGTTGCCAATAAGTCAGCTACCCTCCTCCAATCATTAACCTTTTCCTTGGCTTGTATCACAAGCTTATTATCCTACTCCTCTCTCTCTAGACCTCCCACCATTCTGCAATGTCCTTTTGTTTTTGCCATGACCACTGGCCCTTGTTCTACCCTGCTGTTGCTGAGATATACCTTCTCCTCCCTTATGGAGGCTTTTTTCTCATTTGCTACTCTTTGAGGTAAGAACTCTTTGAGCAACCAGTCAACTTCCCCCCAACCTTGGCTCTGTTTTCCTGCTGGTAGACACATCAGTTGCCTTTGTCCCTTACCAAAGAATTCAGCCAAAGCTATGAAGAACCCCTTTCTATTCCTCTTACATTCAACAACATATATTCTCCCTTGTAATGTACTAAAATCCTGCTAGTTTATCTGCTTACCTTTCGAATAGGCTCCGGCTATGAACCCTCTTAGCCACTCGATCACTTCTAATCCTTCCAGCAATATTGTCCCCTTATTCGCTTCCCTTACCTTCCCCTTAATTCTCATCTCTTCAAACAGGAGATTTTTTGCTTCTATCTTCAAGGATCTCCTCCACTGACCTGCCTGCACGAACTCCATTCCAGTCAATTGACAATTCTACCAAGAGATGGAGTCAGCACTTTAAGTTTGGAGAGAGCCACATTTTCTTGTTGTAAGCTATGTTCTCAACTCCATGGCATTGTAGGTGGATATTCAACATTAGATAGTACTTCTAGTTGTGATGATCAAGCTTTTGGCTGATGATTCCAACTGCAAGTGCTATCCAATGTTAAATAACCATCGTTCTTTTGCTATGCAAAACCAAAAACCGTATATTTTCCTCTCATAGTAGAATCAATAGATTTTTGGACTTGTCTCTAGGCATACAACACTAAAATTCAAAAAATGTAGATTTTGTTAGTGGTAAGTACTTTTATGTAGATATGCCTATCAGTTTTTTCCCCATATTGCCAAGATGTACTCCTTAATATGTATAGGTTTCTGGTTTCCATGTCTATGCAACATTGCTTAACCATTATTAAAGGCACTTCTTGCAATTGGTGGGCCCCATTTTCTTGACTGTCACATCCTACAGTCTCTCAAACCCTAGGTGTTGGTGTGCTTCATTTATTGCTTGAGCATGCTTAGTAGGGAAAATATGTTGCACTGAAGAATTGAGATTCTTTTAGATATCATATCTGAGGGGAGCCTTGCACAACAGTTGGGCTGCTCCATTGCGACCTGGGTGACCAAGGTTCAACCCTTGTAAACAGCCTCTCTGTATGTGCAGGGGTAAGGCTGTGTACATTTGTCCCTTCCCAAACCCCACATTGGTGGGAGCCTGGTGCACTGGACTGCCCTTTTTTAGATGTCATCTCTTGTTCTCCATCATTTTGGCTAGCACCTGTTTCTACCACAATTCTTAAAAGACGTGGCATTCTTCAATGCCTTAAAATAGACAGATTAATGAAAGTTTCTTCATTTCAATTTTGTGGCTTTGTGCAAATCAATGTAGCAGGTGTGATTGGGTATGGCTAACACAAAGCATGTTTTGACACAGGCCATGCTTTTGCTTTAGATGGGCTTAGATTTTTAGGTTGTGCTTGTGTTTTGGTTGGAAAACGAAATCTCTCCCTAGATTGGCACTTTTGTCTGCTTAAAACGTAGACATATGATAACATTTGTTTTTCTTTGTTTCAAAATTAGAGATTATGACCCTCATTGAAAAAAAGGTTTGTTGCTTAGGATATGTTAGCATAAGAGTTTACTTTGGGTATATCAACACCTAAGCTTGCTTGACCTAGCCCAAGTTTTTGCTCCAGCTTTGGGTATGTTAGCATTAAGAGTTTACTTTAGGTTGTTTGTTGAGCTTAGGTTTCAAAAAAAACTAAACCTCTTGGAAAGCAAAAATTTCCCCTCACAGTTTGATGTGGGATAAGGTAATAAAATTCTGCTTTGTGAAATCTATGGATGGGGGAAACCCCACTTAAAGACCAATTTCTTGATCTCTTTGCACTATCTAACCTCAAGGGGGAAGCTATATCCATGTTGGGAACACCGTGTCCAAATGGTGTGATTATGTGAAATGAAACTTGGGCTTCAGAAGGGGACTAAGGGAAAATGAGTGCGAGTCTTTAATCCTATTGTTGGACCCTCTAGGGCAAATCCATTTGCATCCTTCGCTGGAAGATTCTAGAATCTGGGTAGGCTCTCCAGACAGTCTCTTTTCTCGCTCTTCTTTCTTTAGAGTACTTGCTTCCCCCAACCCCCTAGGTGGGGATTTCCCTGTGAAAGAAATTTGGTGCAAGCCTATTCCCCCAAAGATTCAAGTCTTTTGTTGGGAAATATTCCTTGGTAAGGTAAACACTTGCAATATGCTGCAGAGAAGAAGGCCATACATTTTCCTTTCTCCTCATGTGTGGTAATGAAAGTGGTGAGGCCTCATCTCATTTATTGATATCTTGTTCTTTTGTGCTTCAGATTTGGGAATTTTTTTTACTCTCTTTGTCTATAGGTGGGTTCCCCCTCAAGATGTGGCAACAATTTGTTGGGTAATATGGGAAGAGAGGAATAACAAGATTTTCTTGGAAAAAAGCAGAACAATAGAGGAAGGGATTGATAGCATCAAGGTGAAAGTAGCTCATTGGGTAAAACCCTTGGATAGCTTTCAAGTCTTCTCAGTCATAGACATTCTAAGAACCTGGTCTGAAGTAGCATAGTCATCAAGAGTAAGTGATACAGTAAGGCTGGAGTGGAAACCAGCAAAAGGCAATAAAGTGAAACTGAGTTTTGATGGGAGCTCCTTTGGAAATCCAGGCATTTCAGGAGTAGTAGGACTAATAAGAAATTCTGAAAAGAGGATATTGGGTATGTTCTCAGGATCGGTTGGCACTGGAAACTCACTGAAGTCTGAACTTTTGGCATTACTACAAGGGTTAAAGTTAGCCAAACAGTTAAGATGTAGACATGCAGAGGTGGAAGGGGACTCAAAAGGAGTAATTTTCTGGGCAGTAAACAGCAGCCATACCCCGTGGACGTTTAAACATGTGAATAAGGAAGTGGAAAAGATTGCATAGGAGGTTGGGGCTGAATTTAAATGGGTCCAAAGAAGTGCAAATGGGCTAGTTGATGTTTTAGCAAAACAGGATTGAGACAACAACTATTTTGGGCTGCTTTGTAATGAGGGATAGAAATCATAGAATAGAGTGATTAAAGGGATCAACAATCCCATCACCAAGTTGTATAAACTGTTTACAATCTGAAATTTAATAAAATACATGTTTGCTAATAAAAAAAAAAACTAAACCTCTTCCTACATTAGGATGGTATTGTTTTTTTTTTTTTTTTGATAGATATTAGGAAAAGTATTGTAATAATGAAAAGGAGGGCGAGGAGAAGGAAAAACCTAGTGTCCAAGTTGGAAGTGGATGGAATATTTTTTGATACCCAAGAGAGGATAGCCAATTGTTTTGTTGACCACTTCAAATCCATTTTGAGGAGACCCCTAAGACCTAGGGTGGAGTTGGAAGGCATTACCTGGCTGAGACTTCTAGAAGAGTAGAAGTTGGCTGGAAAGGAATTTTGAGGAGGAAGAAATCAAAAAAGTCATTTTTTCAATGGACAGGTCAAAAGCACCTGGACCAGATGGGTTTACAATGCTTTCTTCCAAGACTGTTGGGACGTAGTCAAAGACTTCTTAATTGAGGTCTTTAAGGAATTTGAGGATAATCCAGTGATGAGTCATGGAATTAATGCTACTTTTTTAGCCTTAATTCCCAAGAAGAAAGAGGCCAAGCATCCAAAGGATTTTAGACCTATTAGTTTGGTGACTAGTGTTTACAAGATTGTGGCTAAGGTCTTATCTTTGAGGTTAAAAAAGGTGCTTCCTTGTCTTATCAGCCAAGCACAATGAACTTTTGTTCAGGGGAAACAAATTATAGATCAGATTCTAATAGCAAATGAATATGTGGAGGAGATCGGGGTGTTAAGGTTTTGTTTGTAAACTTGATATTGAAAAGGCATATGATTTGGTGGATTGGGGATAAATGGTTGCCTGTCCAATTGCCATTATTCCATCATAGTTAACGGGACAGTTAATGATTTTTTCCTAGCTAGTAGGGGTCTGAGACAAGGTGATCCCATGTCACTGTTCTTTTTCACTTTAGTCACCGATGCTTTTAGTAGACTCCTCTTAGAAGCAGATAGAGTCGGGTCTCTAAGAGGGTGTTAGAGATAGAGTTGCAGTAACCCATCTCTAATTTGCAGAAGACATATCAATCTTTTGTGAAGGTTGTAAGTTGATGGAGGTAAGGAATCTGGAGGATTTAATAATTCACTTTGAGAGGGCCTCAAATTTAAAGGTAAATTTTGAGAAGAATTGTGTTGTGGGAGTTCACTTGAACAGAGAGGAGTTGGAGTCTATGGTAGCCTTGCTAGAATGCACTTGCTCTCAGTGGCCTCTATCCTACTTAGGACTTCCATTAGGTGCAAATCCAAAGGAAAGTAGGTTTTGGAACCCAATGGTGGAAAAATTCGGAAAAAGATTGGCAGCTTGGAAGAGAAACTATATTTCCAAGGGGGGTAGAGTTACTTTGATTAAAGCAACTTTAGCCAACTAGCCTTTATACTTCCTATCAATCTTTAGAATTCCTAAGAGAGAGGCAAAGAGGTTGGAAAAACTAATGAGGGATTTCTTATGGGAACCTGATGAAGAGAAAAAAGATCACTTGATTAGGTGGGAGGTGGTGTGTCGGAGTAAGGAAGGAGGAGGCCTAGGATTAGGGAACATGGTGGGCAAGAATGAGGCTCTTTTAGGTAAGTGGCTTTGGAGGAGGCCCCTGGAGAGGGAGAGGTTGTGGCATGAAGTAGTGAAAAGTATCCATGGCTGTTCCGAATCAGGTTGGGATGTGGGAGTATCTCGAAGGGCTTTGCTCACAATGCCTTGGAAGGCTATCTCTGGCATTCTCCTTAAGTTCCTCAGTTTTGTAAGGTATGATGCTTGCTTTGGGAACTCCATTCTTTTTTGGGAAGATACTCGGGTGAGCTCTCAACCCCTAAAAGACCGTTTCCCTTCTCTCTATTCTATCACCCTCTTTAAAAAGAAACCCATTTCTTGGTTCCATCCCCCCCCCCCGGGTTTGCCCTTTGGCTTTAAATTGGGATTTTGGGTTTCAGAGAGGGTTAAGGGATGAAGAATTTCATTGTATCTCAGAGCTGTCGTTGCTTGTAGATTTGGTGTGTTTGGACCCCCTTAATTTCAAGAACATGAAAGAAGTCTCGCTGAAAGCAAGGAATGTATATTGACAAGGACTATTTTATGGTTAAAATCTTCACACTTGATGGCAGATTACTCCTTCGATGTTTTGAGGAGAAATTTGGGCTGCAGTGGCTGCTACAGTTCTACCAAGACCAAATCACAAGCTGAATGGATTCCCCCACCAGATGGTGGTAAAATTTAATTTTGATGGAAGCTTCCAAGGCAATCCAGCGCCATTGGGAATTGGTGGGATTCTGAGAGACAAAGACAGCAATATGTTGTCTCTATTTTCAGGACCAGTGGGTGAAGGTGATAAAATAAGGGCAGAGCTACTGGCAGTGATACAAGGTATACAGATGGCTAGTCAAAGTGGTGTGACAAATCTGCTAGTAGAAGGGGATTTCAAGGTGGTAGTAGGCTGGCTAATTAGGCCAAAAACAGCTTGTTGGGGCTATAGGGATCTGTTAAAGAAAGTTAAATGGATGACAAGGAATATGACTGTCAGGTTTCAGTGGGTTAGAAGATCAGCAAATGCAATGGCTGATTCTCTGGCCAAGCAGGGGGTGTCAAGGGGAGATCTATTTTGGGCTACTTTGTAATTGTCTCAGGCTTGGGCAGTTTTGTTGTATATGGTTCAGTCCTAGGGGGGTAACATCTTGTGCCTCCTCCTAGGCTGATTGTATTTTTGTTATTTGATTTAATAAAATTACTCTCATTTATCAAATAAAAATGAAAAGGAGGGCAAGGAACCCTCAATCATATACAAAAGGGCAGTGCCTTTAATATGCACAGATCATGTACAAAGAGAGCTCAAAAAAAAAACAAAAGAAAAGAACTTAAAAAATGGACTGCTATTGATCAGAGAAGGAACTGGCAGGCACGTCTACAAAAAGCTTCGAGCACCAAGCCCAACTCACAAGCAGCCTTTCTGCCTTTTCCACCTTTCCTAGAACCACCTCAACTTCAATGGATATAGACTCAAAAGTCCTCTGGTTGCGCTCTTTCCGTACCACCTAGAAAATTGCAAAAGGCAGGCACTAACACAAGAACTGGCCTTTGTTTGAGAAGCAATTTACCCTCCAGCCTAAGATTAGATTGGCCACAGATGCAGGGGAGACCCAAACCACTTGGAACAGCCTGAAGAAATGGCACCGGACTTGGTAGGTGTAGGGCCAGTGGATCAAGAGATGATGGATGGACTCAGAAGCTACTCCACAGGTTGCAAGTGGAATCCAGCACCATTCTGCATCTCAATAAATATTCAGCAGACTGAGCTTTGTCCTTAACAGCCAGCCAAACAAAGAATTTGATCTTCTAAGGGACCTGAACTTTCCTAAGTTAAAACCATGGAACCTGACCACCTCTGTCAGCAGAAGCTTTGTAGCAACAACTAACTGAGAATTGATCCTCCATCCCGATCGTCCACTGCCGATTGGATAGCACTCAAGCTGCTTAAAGCCCTCCTAAGAGATCCACTTCCCAGTTGTTTAAATTCCTACGTAATCTGGGAGCCCACACCACCTGCCAACTAATCAGTTCATAGAAATCCTTAACAGCAATACCCCTATTCACAGATAGCAAGAAAAGAGGGTGGAACAATTCTGCCAGAGGAAGATCTGAACACCAAGTATAATTCCAAATAGATATTCTACTCCCATCCCCCACCTTAAAGGAGACATGTTGCTGAAACAAAGGGAGACAAGCCATAATTCTTTTCCAAACATTAATGTTGTAGGCCTGTTGTGGGGTAAGAGGTACCCAGTCAATCAGAGAGATGCCATATTTGATCGCAATGACCAATCACCACAACTGGTTCATTTCTTCCCCATATTTCCATAGCCATTTACAAAGAAGAGCATCATTCAGCAATTGCAACCTCCTGAAACCCAAACTTCCCAAAGCTTTTGAGGTGCAAACAGAGTCCCACAAAACCAGGTGCAACTTCTTTTCCTCATTAGGGCCATCCCATAGATCCTCAACTTCTCCTAAACACTAGCAACCGAAGCAAGCAAGGAGAAAAGAAATAAAAATAGGTTGGCTGACTCAAGAGAACACTCTGAATTAGGACCACCTTCCCTTCTTTAGACAGTAACTTTTGTTTCCACCAACCAGTTTCCTCTTGCAGCGCACGATAACTGGATCCCAAACAGCAGTAGACCTATAATTCGCACCAAGAGGTAGGCCCAGATAGGTTAAGGGCAACGAGCCTACCCAGCAATCTAAAGTAACAGCCAACTATGCAATTTGAGGGATCTCACCTATCGGAATGATCTGACTTTTCCACAGATTTATCTTCAAACCTGATGTTGCTTCAAAACAAATCAGTAAACACCTGAGGAACAACAAATCTGAATGAGCAGCACTTGAGAGGATAAGAGTGTCATTCGCTAACTGCAACAATGTAATCATCGGACCATTAGAGCCTGCTAAAAAACCCTCAATAAAGCCTTCCTCGGCAACCTTGTTCACCAGCCTTCCTAACGGCTCCACTACTAAAGTATAAAGGTAAGGAGATAATGGGTCACCCTGCCAAAGAACCCCTTTCTCCTTTGAAGAAACTTTTCGACACCCCATTAGTGAGCACTAAAATCCAAGGAGCTGAGATATAGCTAGAAATCCACTTCCTCCACACAACCCCAAACCCCATTCTTGCATAGTCAACAAAATGCCATTGTACATGATTGTAAGCTTTCTCGAGGTCCAGTTTGCAAACCAAACCAGGCTCCCCTTGCCACATGTGAGAGTCAATGCATTCATTTGCGATAAGAGGACCATCCAAGATTTGCTTTCCATCAACAAAGGCTTCCCGAGAAGGAAGGACCAGCTTACCAATCACCTTTTTGAGCCAGTTGACCAGCACCTTAGAAATCACATTGTAGAAACTAGTTGTTAAGCTTATAGGTCGAAAATCCCTGATGTCAAAAGCGCCCGAGACCTTTGGAATTAGGGAGATAAAAGTTGATCTAGCACCTCGAGAAAGCTTGCCATTAACCTAGAAATCTTTGATTGCCAACATCAGCTCCACCCTAATAATGTCCCAACACCTTTTGTAGAACCCCATTGGAAAACCGCTAGGCCCAGGGACCTTATCCTCTTCAAGATCTTTAACAGCTTGCCAGACCTCATTCTCCTCAAACTCCCTTTCTAGCCAGGCCCTATCTGTCAGCCTCTCCTAAAAGGTTTAACTCTACTCCATCCAACGAAGGCCTAATCAAGCTTCCTTCTGATTCTTCTGAATAGAGATATTTTTAGAAGTTTAAAATGCCATCAATTACCTCCTGGTCTTCTTCCAAAGATCTTTCCACCACAGAGATTGTCTTAATTGTGTTTTGTCTTCTTCGACTATTGCCCATTTGGTGAAAGAAGCGTGTGTTTTTATTTATCTCCTTCCTTGAGCCACAAGACCTTGGATTTCTGCCACCAAGGCACCTCCTCCATTTGACACAACCTGCCAAACTCATCCCTCGCCAAGTCTCTCTTCTTTTGCTCCTCTTAAAACAAAGTGCTAGAGGCTTCCTTCGCATCCAAATCTGAAATAGTGGCCAACATGGATTCCTTATGCTGGTTCAAGTAACCAAATTCTTTAGCATTCCACACCTTGGTCTTAGCTTTAAGAGCCCTAAGCTTTTGCTCAAAATGAAGGGATTCATCAAAGCCATCCCACCACTCTTTCACCCTGTCAACAAAGCCAGGAACTTCAAAGAACATCAGTTCTAAATGAAAAGGACCAAGCTTTCGACATGCCTCCCCAGATTGTAACAGCAGTGGGACGTGGTCAGAGGTGGGTCTAGGCAAAGCACGCTGCACAATGACTGAGAAAGCTTTCTCCCAATCAGAGTTAACAAGAAAACAATCTCCAAGTGAAAATGGTACCCTGAAACTAGACCCAACTCAAGTTCAACCCCTTCTATAATGAAAATATAGAAAACATGGCTGATATTTTACCTTGGCCTCGTATCCAGACCACCATCCAAAACGTCAGTCCACTTATTTTCCTTTCTCAACCATTTCCTCTCTCTCCTCTGTCACATACATTTGCATTTGTATGTATACAATCTGTTTCCTGTGGTCTATGCCTAATGCATGTTGCTTTCTGCTATTCAAAGTAAAGCCCAGCTTGACCAAATCCAAAGATATACTAAATTTGCTTGGGTGACGACCATGGTTTGAATTCGGCTTGGCCTTACCACAGGTGGACCAGGCTTGTCCATGTTGGATAGGCTGGTTTTGGATTTGTCCTAAAACGCAATTCCATTCTGCCTAACTTGTGGATTGAGATTGGAATCATCAATATAGTAGTAATTTGCCAGTTCTCTTTTTGTGCAGTTTTGAAGGCTTTGTATTTAGTGGACCTTTTTTATATGCTTGTTAATAAGTTTATTGCTATGTATCCTTCGCTCTATTTTCCTCTTTCTTATTTAAAGATTCTCTGTTGATAAATTCATTTATGGGGGACTTTTTTATGTCATATCCTTGTGGGTATTTTGTGGAGATTTTTTGGTTTTCCTATGCTGATTTAATAGGGTTCAGTGTCTGCTGTGGCCAGAATTTGAATCTCAGTCTGCTGACTCTGGCCTCAGCTTTGCTTTTTTTCTTTTATGCTGGAGGCGTTGCCGTGTTGGGCAGATTATGTTGCTTTGAATTTCAACTTTGAAGAACTTGGAATTTAAGAGAAAAAACCATATAGCTTTTGATGTCTGAAAGAACGACCTTTATAGGGAGAAAAAGGCATTTAATTTGTTTGTGATGATCAAAGCACTGTATGATTTCTTGGCTTTCACTATTTGAAAAAGCCTCCTTTTTCCGGCTCTGATATACTTGTGAGAAAACAAGTCGAAGGTATCATACTTGTCAAAAAAAAAAAAACAAGTTGAAGTTATCATATAAGTTGGGGGGTGTTTGACAGCGTGGTTGGTCTTGTTTTTTAAAATAAAAACAATTGCCACATCAGCAAAAACAAAAATATATATTGTATATCCAACCATGTGGAACACCTCCTAGTGTGCAAGAAATGATCAACCATTTCTTTTTTTTGTTTAAATTGTTTGTGATAATCAAAGCACTATATGATTTCTTGGCTTTCACTATTTGAAGAAGCATCCTTTTCCAGCTCCGAAATACTTGGGGTCAGAAAACAAGTTGAAGGTATCATATTACTTGGGGGGTGTTAGACAACCTGGTTGGTTTTGTTTTTGAAAATAAAAACAACTGCCACATCAGCAAAAAACAATTTTCAAAAATAAAAATTATTTTGCTGATGGAAATTGTTTTTGTTTTCAAGAACAAATCCAAACCATGTTGAACACCCCCCCCCCCCCCTAGAGTGCAAGAAATGATTAAACCATTTTTTGTCTTTCTTTAAAATTAGGGTTTATGACCAAATGCCTGAGCCACGATGGGTCATCTCTATGGGAAGCTGTGCAAATGGTGGTGGTTATTACCACTACTCGTATTCTGTTGTTCGGGGTTGTGACAGAATTGTTCCAGTTGACATCTATGTCCCTGGCTGCCCCCCTACAGCTGAGGCTCTACTCTATGGACTTCTCCAGCTGCAGAAAAAGATTAATAGGCGAAAGGATTTCCTTATTTGGTGGACCAAGTGAGGGCTTGCTACTTGTTGTTGGCTTTTGATCTAGTGTCATTTGAACTTACGTTTCTGCAAAGAAATAATAAATTCAGTTCTGGAAGAACCATTAGCTGTGTACTGTTATCCTCTCTTATATGCCGTGCATATAAGAGAATCAGAGAAACGATGTTTTTATATATTGTTGAATAACTTACTGTACTTTTAGTTTTGCTTTTTTTTTTTCCCTTATTGTGCTAGTTGATCTTGTAAATTATATATTTTATTTATGTAATCACGTCTTATGTTTTGAGAAAATGTTCAAAGTGCCGAAACGTATCGTACTATATCGGTTCTTAGGGTCACTGAACGCTAACACTGACAGTTGGGGTCTTTTAAGTTTTAACAGGTTTGAACATTATTACGCATCCTAACATATCTATCTATCTGTGAATTATCAAACTGAGAGGATTATGGATTCTTGGAAACTCTGTTTTATTCTTTGATAGATTTATTGGAAACTCTCGATGCACGATTTTTTCGTATCAAGATAGTTAATTTTGAACTGTTTGACGTGGAGCCTTTATGTGTATCTCTACTACACTAATCCTCTAACCCATTAAGTAGAAACAGTGTATAACACCCTACCCCTTTGGGCCAAAGATACATCATACATGTCAAAAGGTACCAATATCATACTATACGGTTTTCTGAAGTAGTTTGTTATAAATGGCATGCCAAGCATCATACCAGTATTGAATGCATGTCAATGATACCTAAGCAATATATATGTGGTGCTTTTGTTATTACATAATATATTTATGCAATTAAACAAATGATACTAATATAGTTTCCAATGGAGTCGATGTTATATCTATTTTCTCGCAAATGGTTTATTTGAGATGAATGCTATATGATAGTATTGGACAAACAATGAATGATACTAGAAACCAAGGTTTAAAGTATCCATACGTATCATTCCAGGACCTCTGATACATCCTTACAGTGGGTGTATCGGAGGTCTGACCAGTACAGGGAGTAGAGGAGACTTAAATCGGCCCCCTTGAACCGGTTGCGAAAAAAATAAAAAATAAAAGGCATGAAAAACTGTATTAATTCGCCTGATACACTCATACCGGCATGTCGATATTTTGAACCTTGCTAGAAACACATGATGTTTATAAGAATAGTAAATTATATTCATTAAACTAGATAGTACTGATGCCATTGATATTGGCATCATATTTTGGGCATTCTCAAGTGATTTTCTTTTGATGAATTTCTTAGTACTGGGATAATGTAAATGCACATTACAATAAAATGGTTTGAGTGCAATAAAACTATGGTACTTACACCATAACCTCCTATCAATCATCCCAGAACCAATTTCATCTCTTTCAAGACTTCAAGTAATAAGACTCGACACCAAATGAAGATTTTTATTTATAATTCAAATAAATAAAATAATGTGAATGAACAAATTTAACTTTTTATTACATGCATCAAAAGTAAGGCAAGGATCTGTTTTATAATAGTATAATTTTTTAATAGTTTGACAAGTTCAATCCATTTTTTGTGTATGTTCCATGAAATCTCATGTATTGTTTCAAAGTGGTTTTCATAAGTAAAGATGAAAAAAGTACAAATGGGTTTTGTGGCTAGCTCATGAAATGGTGGTCCTGTATTTGATGAAATTTTACAATTGGATTGTTGTTTTTATGTTATTTGAAGATACATAACTTCTTGTATCTTGATCATATAGAAATGGGTTTTGTAGGTTGAAGGAAGTTCTCGCTTATATAAATTTTCATTTTCACCTGGTTTTAGCTAAGCCCAGCCCAACCTTAAAAATTAAGACTAAAGCCCGAGCTCGGCCCAAGCCCGAACTATTTCGGCCTGGAAATGTGACCGAACTATGATGTGAAACAACATTGACAATTAGACCCGGGAATGCGACCGGAAGTTGAGGCTTGAGCGGCACTGTTGTCATGTTTTGGATATTTGACAAATAACAACGAAGACAATCAGACCCGGGAATGTGACCGGAATTTGAGGCTTGAGGGGCACTGTGGTCATGTTTTGGATATTTGACAAATAATAAGGGGTAAAATGAACATTTTCACTTTTCCCTTACGTTATATGAATCCAGAGAAAAGACAATGTCCAATTTTTCAAAAAAGTTAGAGGTACTTTAAGATAGGGGAACACTTATTAATACATCGCACGAAACGGGTACTTCAAGTATTTCATCCATTGTTTCATGTAATGTCTATCAAATTAAAATAGTCCGATATTATTATATTATTATATACTAACATTTGCATCATGACGATAATTTATATGGTGTTCATATCATCGTTGCCTATTGTACATGTAATATTATCATTTCATTATGAAATGATACTAACACAATATCAAGTTGATTTTAAAAGAAAAGGTTTCCATAAATTCAAAATATCAATGGTTTATGATGAATGATACTTTAACATATGTAAAATACCGAAAAAGCCCATGCTATTGCACAATATTGATCGATATCATTAGGGACGAAAATCTCCACCCTACCCAATGATGCCTGCCTTATTGGAACAAAATATGGGTTTTGGGATTTTACAATTTGTAGGTCCGATGTTAATCTAAATTTGGTCCTTTCAACCCACATATTGTTGGAAAAGCATATGGATTTTATGTATTAGGTGTTGAATTTAATAATATTTGAACTTTTTATGAAAGATAATTGATAATTTACATGTTTTAATCAAATGATTAGAATTTTTTTATATTTCTTCAAGTGATTTTACTTGTTTAATTTTTATATATAACAGGAATAATAGGAAATTAGATTGCACGTTTTGGACCAACATGCCAATCCAACCCACACGACCCTCAAACGCTTTGGGTAAGCTTGCATTTACATGTGCAATGATGGTCTAGAAAACCCAATCAATAAATTGTATTGAAGAATAATGACTAATATAGATCGAGCATTATTAACCCAAAAGGCAAAGAGAGCAAAATTTTGTTTAATTGTTAGAATTAGTATTTTTTGAAGTTTTAGTGAGATTTATATGTTTAAGTTTTACCTGAACCATGTAGAGAGAAACATGATGCTCGAGTTTGGGCTCAAGTTTGACAATGAAAATTGTAAATAAAAAATTATGTACATAAAATATTATACATATAAAAAATAAGAATTATACATGTAAAAGATTGTAATATAAAAAATATTTTTTCTTATACATATAAATAATTAAAATACTAAATATAATATAAACTAAATTAGGCTTGTAAGTTTTATGAGCAAATCTTCATTGGGCATGAACTCAGTTTAATCTATTTGAATCGAGATTTTTATGAACTGAGCCAAAATAGTTCATAATAGACTTGATTATTGTACAACCTAATTTTTCCAATCATCTGCTAGCAACTCCCTTTCCCTCCCTACTAAACAAAATTGAATTCTATATTTTTATTTGCCTATGCTCCTGTTTGGGTCATGGCTAAGTTGGCCCTATGAGACACGTGGTTGCCCAACTATCACCTTGTCATGTCATCCTAATTCGGCTACATCATAAGGATGAGCACAACTATGGATAAAGAGGAATAAGGAAGATGACTCCGCTAGGGAATGAGACTCTATCCCAAATACTTTGTCAGCTAATTTCAACTCGACAACCTCGAAAGTCCAATCTAACCAGGACACGGATCTTCAGGTATAAAAAGGTACTCCATGCTCGAAGTAAGGGATCCAATTTTTGACACCAGTGCTACTACTTAGCTTGGACCAGCATCCTTATAGCTTGGCCTGACCATCCACCACCTCTTACTGACTTAAGCGTTGGATTACTTACCCGGAGATAACTCCTCGGGCCTCTGACTTCTCCTTTCTTTATCACATGTCTTGAAGTGCGGCCTCATTCTTGTAATTCAACCATGCCCTGTTAGCAAAGACTATCTAGTTGCTCTCCTGAATTTGTGCACCACCTTAGATTGAGTAGCATCAACTCCATTTGAAAGGAGTACAAATACAAATATTTAAAGTGTAAAACCTTATATTTTTTATGTATTTGTGCTCCTTCTAAATTGAGCTATAAGTGCAAATATACATTCATAATAGGCCATCTTTGGAAGAAAATCTTTTGTCCAAGCTTTAAAATTCTTGGGCCAAATAGGCTAGAGAATAACCTTATCCCAATTGGGTTTAACTTTCAATCTTCACTTTAAATCGAAGTAAGAGGTTGAAGTTTTTTCTACAATTTATGTTGTGCATTTTACATGCTAACATCTCTCTGTTTTTTTTATTTTCTCAATTGTGAACCAAAAAGGATTGACACAT
This sequence comes from Nelumbo lutea, assembly GCF_056320005.1. Classification (NCBI taxonomy): domain Eukaryota; kingdom Viridiplantae; phylum Streptophyta; class Magnoliopsida; order Proteales; family Nelumbonaceae; genus Nelumbo; species Nelumbo lutea. Next base: position 5,413,865 of record NC_142689.1, read on the forward strand.
GGATGATGGCTCGCTTGGCATGCTCAAATTTCTTTTTTACCCTAATTATCTCCGTTATCTGATTGGATTAATTGCATGGTGTCCCCACCCATATGGATCTGATGTGGATAGGAAAACTTTGGCTATCAGGGCCAACAGCGTTGAAAACATTCTTAGGAATGCCACGTTACTATGAATGTAGTGTAAAATAGTAATTGCCCTTTTTTCTTTTTAACCAAGAAGATAAAAATGGGCCTGAATGGCCGAATGAGTGAATGCCATCCCGTTCAACCTTTTTTTTTTAATTTTTTACTGTTATTACACCCTCAAAATCCTAAATCCACTGTCGAATTGGATAGGTGCCGGCTTGAAATTGATGCCAATTTATTGAGATCAGATCTGCTCCTTAGGTAGAGCGCCTCACAGGCACATCCCATCATGCATTGCATTGGGAACATCTTCCGTAATTATAAATTATTTTTAACGGGAGATGTTCTCAACGCACGATGGATGTGCATGTGAGGCGCCCAAGTATGAAGAGCCTGTTCTCAATTCACGGGCGAGTATGGGTGTTACGTTACAAAGGATTTTCGGACATCTGTAATTCAACGCGTTGGATTCAAACGTGAGAAGAACCAAAGTGTGTGAAGGGACAGATGTTCTTTCTATAATAGTTCACGCCACCGTGTGGGGTTACATCAGATATAATTCAGATGAGATCCCTGACCTGAAGCCGCTGTCCCAATCCCTATACGATTACGATGACGGGCACGGGCGACCTGCATTTCCATGGGGTCGATCTTGCGTTTCCACTCTTGAAGTGATGGAGTATGACCATCTCAACTACCGTAAGTGGGCAGCGAAGAGAGGAGTCCGAATCCGCTCGCGCTCCTTACTCATAGCATATTTCAACCGTACATCGGGATCATCTCCCGTATTTATTTGTTTATTAATAGGAGATGTTCCCAATACAGGGCAGGATGTAACTGTGAGGTCGGAGTGTGGATCGCTTTGTTAAGAACAGATCCCAAATCGGAAGAGAGAGGTCGAGTAGACGGATCGATCCCTTTTCGCAATTATCCCTATAAAACAACAATTCTTTATTTCATTGGTGGTATATATATACGAGAAAAGAAATCCACGATCCCTTTGCACTTCCCCACTGTAAAACTCTCTCCCTTTCGCTTTTAGGGTTTCTCTCTCTCTCTCTCTCATCAATTACATCTGCCGGCTCTCCGATGGCAGAAGATCTTCAGTTCGCATCTCGGACGGACAACAAGCGGAAGTACGAAGAAACACCCCCTCCACCTTCATCGGCTCCTCGTCGTTCCACTGGATTCTCCGCTCCGATCGCTTCGCCGTCACCCGATTCAACTCATGCCCATCCTCCTTCCTACAACAGTGTGCCCCCACCCGTTGATGAGATCCAACTCGCCAAGCAGCGAGCCCAGGAGATCGCAGCTCGTCTCTTCAGCAGCGCTGAAGCGAAGCGTCCGCGCGTCGAAAATGGAGGCGGCACAGATGAAACGAATGATAAGGGATTTAGCTCCGGTCCGACAGGTAATACCTCATTTCCCTTCCCCTCCATAGTTTCTCTTTCTTATTTTGTTTTATTTTTTATTAGGATTGAGTATTTCAACTTTTAAGTTGTGTCCTAGGGGTTTTTGAAAAGTTTAGGGTGATTCTGTTAAACTTTATGTATTGGTAAACGGGCGCCGCATATGATTGTCACATATTTTCCACTTATTCCTAGTTTTCTTTCTTTCCTTATATATATATATAGTTCAATTTACTTTGTACTGTTTTCTGCCATGGCTATTTGATTCTTGAGACGGTTTTTATCGTTTTGGAGAAATAAATTCGATTTCCGTGTAGTGTTGCTTTTGGAAATCACGAGGAATGCTGTATTTGGATTTAATTGCCATAAATTTCATTGAATCTTCCATCATGAATGCAGATCTTGGACAGAAGCCTCCTGGTCATCAAATTGTGAATTCCCAAGTTGGCATGGCCCCTCCTTCAGCGATGCCTGTAACGTATGGTTTTCAAGGAACAAGTAAAAAGATTGACATTCCAAATGGGAGGGTTGGTGTTATCATTGGTAAGGGTGGAGAAACAATCAAATACCTTCAGCTTCAGTCAGGAGCAAAGATTCAAGTAACTAGGGATATGGATGCCGATCCTAATTCTCTCACTAGAATGGTAGAACTAATGGGTACTCCAGAGCAAATAAGCAAAGCAGAACAGTTAATCAGTGATGTTCTAGCCGAGGTAATTCAACCTAACCAAGTATAGGCATGGTGGATAATGCATGCTTCCAGTTTACACTTACCAAGATGGAGTATTTCAATAAGAAGTATATGCAGTGAACAAGGGCCAGCTAAAAATTAGTTCTTTGTCGACTTATTGTCTAGTTTGAGAGTACGCAGTTCCTCACAGAAATATTAATATGAGTTACCTAATGTATGGAAAATGGAAGCTCCTTGTTATTAAGATTGTAACGAGTGTTCAGTTTTTTTCGCTTATTCCATTAGTTTCATTTCTTTATTAAATTATGGATGCAGGCTGAAGCAGGGGGTTCTGGCATAGTATCCCGAAGATTTGCAGGGCAACCTGGAGCTGAGCAATTTATAATGAAAGTCCCGAATAACAAGGTTTGCAGTAAAGAAACAATATGCATTTTTATGTTCTTATTAATTGAGTCTGGATTATCTATAATATGCACCTATTCCTCAGGTTGGTTTAATCATTGGTAAAGGAGGTGAGACAATAAAGAATATGCAAGCTAGGACAGGAGCTCGTATTCAGGTGCATAAGTTACTCTTGATGATCGAACTTTTTTTTTAATCTATGGCTATGGGTTATTAATTTAGCTACCTTCAAGAAGATGAATGGCTGTAATCAGGCTTCATCTTTATTTGCTTGTTATGTTTTTCACAATTCTCCAATTTATATTTTCACTTAACATGCTTGATAGCGTAGTCTATCTATCAAGAAAACATGCTTGATAGTGTAATACATAGATTTTTTTCTCCCATCTCTTTCCCATGATTCCAAATGATCTGTGTATTGAATTATGTTTATATTATGGTTTTGTTGGACCTCTTGTTACCTCTTCTCCAGCTGATACCATTGCATCTGCCTCCTGGTGATACTTCAACGGAAAGAACTGTACAAATAGACGGCACTAAAGAACAAATTGAATCTGCAAAACAATTGGTCAATGAAGTTGTCAGTGAGGTATGTGTGGGGCCCCAATTTTATTCTGAATTGCATGTAATCAATTTGTTAGTTGTTCTTGTTGCCTAGGTTTTATCTAATTATGCTTATAAAGGAACACTGTGGTCAGATATGAATGGTTGCAGCCAATGGCATGTGCACTGTTATGCTTTAGATTACATTGCATGATTTTATTTTTCAACTCTATACATTAGATGCCGATGTTTTTTTATCAGCTGGATGTCTATATTATTTTTTTTATTGATGATGCTTATGCTTTTTTATGTCAGTATAATTGCCTTTGCACTTAACGTTCTATGCATCTGTACTTGCTTGATTGCGAATTTTAAATTCTATTCTGTAGTAGTGTGAACAAACATGTGTTTTTTGCTTGTAGCAATATTTATGTTAGAGAAAGGGTCATGGAAGTTATACTGCAAATTTGTTCCCCAGATATTAGGGGAATGTTCCTGAGTTTTTTTGCCAGCAATGCCTAATATCTGACATTGATATTGTTAGTTTATTAGGATGGTGGAGTTGTAAAATTTTGGACCGCTACTTCCTCTTTTGTTTTGTTACGCAAGACAAAATGCAACTTTATGGTATATTTATTGACCTATTTATATGTGACAGTTACTGCATTTGTTCACATTGTAACATCTAAAAGTAAATTTGATAATACACTTGTCCATTCAACTTCTTTGGTCACGATTACCTTCTAAACCTTTTCTTATGCTATTATGTTATATTTACATTTTCTTAATATAATTGCCTGCATATGCAGAACGATAAGGTTGCTATAGTGCAAATAATGCCCATGTTTCCAATGTTCCATACTGATAACCGGTGGTTGTAACTTCTCTATATGCTCTTTGTGCACATATTACTTCCCTACCTTGTAATTTATCAGATTAAGTTGTGTCCTTGACTCCTTGTCTGTAGACTATACAACTGAGAGGGTGTCATGGTGCATGGGTGCCTCCTAAACACATTTATACGTTGGTTGTAGGTACTGATTTTTTTTTTGGTTCTGGTGGTTCTCATTATCTATTATCCTTGAAGGTTCAATGTGCCTTCTGATTTGGAAATCTGTAGTAATTGTTGCTTGGTTGGGGCTTCTGTGGAATTTTCTTTTATAGCGTGTGTTTTATTACTCTTTCATGTTCCTTGATTTATTCTCATTCATCCCAAAATCTTGGCAATTCCCTTCTCCTACAATGGCATATCTTGGCCTGAAGCTGTATTACTAGTACTATGTTATTATTTATTTATCAACATTTGCTTGATTTCTCTACCTGGCAGGGGATTTCCAATCTTCTGTTTATGGATTAGGTTCATAGATTTAAACATCGTGCTTTTGTAAGATGCGGGTGCTAATGTTTATCTGATTTAACATTTTCTTGTTTTGCAAGAATCTTTAGCTACCCAATAACATTTGTTTCTTGTATCTGATGCTTTATCCAGTAGTACCTTCTGGAACTGTTCTTGGTTTCTGTGGTCCTGCTGGCTTTTGGATATTTATATCCTAACATTCTTCTCTTATACCTTTATGATTTTCTATATCAAATGGGGTTTCTTTTGAGTTTATTGTGTTCTCTTATTTCTTTTATTCTGAGGATGCATGAGGATTGGGAATGTTCTAGGCACAATATTGGTGATACTTGTGTGCATACTACATGGTACCACTGGGGAAGAAATCACTTGGTAACTTGGTATCTTATAGGCAATGTTCACTTTGGATGAAAGAGCTGGGCTTTTATAGTGCTTATTTTTCTTTGAGATGACACCACCTAGTCCTATCTTGTTGAGTTCCATTTAGGGTCTTGCTAATCAGATCGTCTCTTCTGAGCCATATCCACCTTGTTCTCTTGTAGGTGTAATTATGATTAAATCTTGAGATGTTAACCTGCAATATGAATGATTAAATTGCTAGAATGCATTGTCTTCTTGCATCTGCAGTACCTTTTATAGACATCCTAACTGAAGTGGTTCATGGAGATGTATGGAGATTTGGTCGACAAGTGTTACTTTCATGTGTTGGACATGCCTGGTCTTGGAAGCTTTTGTGATGGAAAGTGATATGTATACTAAGCTGCAGTTGGTGCTTTTTGCTGGATTTATGGAATCTTCAATTCTGCGAAGCAGGTCCCACATTCATGTTGCCATTAAGGTTATTGAATTTTTTCAGACTGTAGTTTTAGTCAGGGTTTTCTGCTGGATTAATGGAATCTTCAATTATGCGAAGCAGGTCTCATGTTCTTGTCTCTATTGGGGTTATTAAATTATCAAATGCCTTGTGATTTTCCTAGATGTATATGAATCAAGCCTTACGGTCATTCTTACGTGGATCATTGGATTTCAAGTGAACTGTTAATGGAATAATAGTATTAGGGTATCCAGAATAACTGTATTTCTTATGTGCACTATTTGACTTTGGGAATTATTGTAGGATTAGCTTCTCTTGGTACTACATTATTAATCCTAATTTTTGGAGTTGATATGGCATGGCCTTGGTATGTGTTTGTTGCTTATAAGTGGTCTTCTGAGGGAGAAGCTCCTAGATTTGCTGTTGGCATTTATTGGAAATGAGACTTCATTTTCAAGCTTAAGATGATTAGACATCAAGAATATTTACTTGTAGTGTATATGATTAGAATATTCATTGTCAAGGTCTTGCTCTTTCTTGTTAGTTAATTTTGGCATTGTAATAAAGTTGTGGAAGCACAATTTAAAATTTCTTTGTACTTTTAGGTGAATTTGTATGTTCAGCTATGCTGAATTTGAGGAAGGAAATTGGTAACCGAATCCTTTCTGACCGATAAATTTGATCTTATGGTATATTTTATCTATATAATTCTCTATATTGAGAAACTTGTTTGTTGAATTTGGTTCTGTTTATATCTATCATTTGTAAGTTTTGTTCTGTTAATATCTCTTATGTACATCCTTCCCATTTTTGAATACAAATTACTTTTCCTAAAAGTTTTATTCTTACTTCTTAAGACTTTTTAAGATATTTAAATCTGTTTTTTGAATTAAGGGAAACCCACGGCTTAATCTATTTCTTTATTAACACTGTTTTTTGGATGTGGGTTGTGGCATTGTTGCTCTCTAGAAGGTTGGGGTGGGATTCTTGCTTTTGGGCGAGTTGTTAGCATTAAATTTTTGTTAATTAATTGCTTATAAAAATGCTTCTCATCCTATTGGTCCAAGCCTGGAAACAAATTTTCATTTATTTTCTTTGGGCTATTGTCTTAGTAGTTATTAATTAATTCTAATGCCTCATTATAACCTTTTTTTTTTGTCTCACATGTTATCATGCTGAGAGATTTCTATTTTCTTTTTCTTATATTATCCATTTCTATTGGTGTTAATGCTAATCCATCATTTGTGTGGCTGGGAGTTGATCTATTTTCCTTGCATTCTGTTGAAACACCACATTATGATGGAAGTCATTTACTCCCATCTCAGTTTGTTTACCTTTTGCTCTGCATGGAACCAAATGCTTTGTTGGCTCCACATTGTCTTGATATCCAATGGTGGGTTTTGGCTTTGTAAAGAGACCCATCCTCTGTATTGGGTTTGAGTGATTTTCAGATGGTACAACCTGTCTGTTGTTTTACATTGAGTTTTTGGCCACATATTGCAATTTTTTTTCTTGGTGGCAAGCCTTTTCTTTGGCAGGCATTATTCAGATGCAGCTTTTGGTTCAATTCTACTTGTTTTGGAGGTGTGCAGAATTTGGTTGATGATTTGTGACCCTTAGAAATGCCATTTTTTCTTCTAATCTAACACTATCTAACTCAGATCTTGTTATTGTGGCCTTAGAACTGTCATTTTTTCTTCTAATCTAACACTATCTAACTCAGATGTTGTTAGTGCTATCCCTTCTCATCTTATTGATACCACCTCAAGTTGGACCTGTTTGACTATCCTCAGGTAGAGTGTTCACCTTGTTTAGCCTTTCATTTTTTCCTGGAAGGTGGTTAATATTTGTCCCATCTTGTCTCTCTAGATAATTTTGTTATAAAGAAACATTAACTCGCTCACCAAAAGAAAAAAGAAACACTGACTCAGGACTTGTTTCATCTTCTTCTTTGTCTCAAGTAAGATCGGTTCAAAGACACTTGTTCAGTTGAAAACTTTTACCTTGTCAACTTTTCTCGTTTTTTAGTTGATGTGTAAACATTTCCCCCCCACATGGTTATTTTTTTATACTCTACAACTAAAATGTTACACTAAAAACTGAGGTCTGAAGTCTGTTTTCATATTCTTTCATTCTATGTATATTCTTGCTGCCTCTCTTACAGGATTAATTTTGTGCCAAAACTATGGACCTCCCTATTGTGTGTTTGCTTTATTCATGTACTATATCTTTGCCTTTGTCATGTCATAGATGTCTGGTTTCAGGTTAACATCTCTGCTTGTCTAGTGGAATATGCTGTCTTGCAAGTCAAGATAAAAGTCCTATGATTTTTCTGTTCCATTTCTTGTTCTTTTTTATCTATAACTGAAGAATTAGGAACGGTTTTGGGATCTTATATTCAATTGATCAGGTTTTATGTTATACAAGGAGAGAAGCCATAGGCGCTGCTTTGGATGTTGGGGAAGATATTGATCTAATCATAAACAACCAATCTTAAGTTTATCTGTATCTTATAATACTTCTCCAGGCTAGTGTTATTCTTTTCTGCCATGTGCCATTTTTTTATTTGTGTTTTGCTCTTGTTGATAATAATGCATGTAACTTGATGCTAAGGGCAAGGAATTTGAAAAACTTGTTACCTCTTAGCAAGAGATAGCATTGTCTCTGCTTTTTTATGTCAAGCACTTTTGTAGCTTTTGCCACTATTCCTTTCGTACCCATTCACTTCATGTTGAGAGAGGATGGGCATCTGCTGGCGTAACCCGAATAGTTCACCACCAGTGCGGTATGTAGGCGTCTTTACCCTCTTAATGCGAATATGCATATGCCTTATATCAATCTTCATTCTAGTTGGCTTTTCACTAGCTTCATGTTTCTTTATGCTGATTATTAAGGTTTGAATCTGGCTGGTGGTAGTTGCTTTACATATTTCATGTGTTAGTGTTCTCTCTGTTGCTTGTGTGTGCAAAAAGGTTCTCTTGGTTCATATGCATAAACAATTCTGTGCAGAATCGTGTTAGAAATCCAACAATGGCAGGAGGATATCCTCAGCAAGGCTATCGGCCTCCACGTCCTCCGACGAATTGGGGTCCACCTGGAGCACCACCAATGCAGCAACCTGGCCATGGCTACATGCAGCCTGGAACTTATCCGGGGGCACCACCTCAGTATAACATGTCTCAGCCACCTTATGCTGGCTATCCACCACAGCAAACATCATCTGGAGGTTATTCTTCTGGATGGGACCAAACACCTGTTCCACCAAGTCAGCAAACCACTCAAGGTGGTGGGTACGACTACTACAACCAACAACCTCCATCACAGCAGCAACAACAAACTCAAGGAGGGCCTTCAAATCCTGCTGATAACTCTAGTTACACTTATGGTCAACCACCAACTTCTGGTTATAATCAGCAAGGTTCTTATGGAGAATCAAGTTATACTCAGCCACCTGCTGGGCAACAAGGCTATCCGCAGGATGGTTATGGTGGTGGTTACCATGCACCAGCACCTCAACCAGGGTATGGGCAGGCGCAATCAAATCCACAGCCAGGATATGACCAGCCACAAAGCTATTCATCAGGACCAACCTACGGAAGTGTGGGTACCACAGCACAAGATGGAACTGCAGCATCTTATGGAGCACAAGGGGGTCCTACCCAAGTTCCTGCAGGACAAGTCCCTCCACCTGTACCACCTCCAGCTGCACCCCAGCAAGGATATACTGGTCAACAGACAAGTAACACACCCCCAAGCTATCCCTCACAGCAGCCGGGTTATGGAATGCCCCCAACTTCACAGCCAGGTTATGGAAACCAACCACAGACTGGCTATGGGCAGTCTACACCGCTTACCCAGCCAAGCTATGTACCACCTCAGTCTCAGAAGGCACCCCCTAGTCAACCGTATGGACAGGCCCAACAGCAGCCTCCATCCACCCAGGGAGCATATGTTCAGCCAGTAGCTGGTCAACCCTGTTATTCGCATTCCCAGCCACCTCCAACACAACCATGCTATGCTCAACCAGATCATCGTGCTCCACCATCTGGCTTTGGGTCAGCTGGTCCTCAGGCAGGCTATGGCCAGCAGCCTTATGGTGTACCACCAGCATCTGCTCAGCCTGGTTATGGGCAGCAGCAGCAGCAGCCTCCGCTGGCATACAGTGATTCCTATGGTGGTGGTTATTCACAGCCTTCTGCTTATTCTACTGACAGTGCTGCTGGAGGGAGTGCTCATGGGACTTACGATGCAGCTCCAGGTTCTCAGGCTGTTCCGCCCGTTCAGCAGAGTGGTGTTGCAAAAGCCTCTCCTCAAAGTTGATATTTTGTGGTTAGAATTACCTTGCTGATTTATTATTGGATGTGTTCTGAATACAGGTCTTAGGTTAGGTTTAGGGATATTTCAGCAGGTGGTGGGCAAAGTCGGTTAGTTGGCTTATTTTGTTGGGATTGTTGAGTTGTTTTTTATGATTGTACCTGATTTTTAGCTACTGTATTACAAGTCATGTTTGGCAGGGCTTAAAACAAGTGTTAGCGTTTATTGCATTTTACAAGCCAAAAGCAAACGCAAAAAGTGTTTAGTGGAATAGCAGTAGGGAGCCCATTAGAAAAATTCAAGAAGGGCTTGTATTCCATCCTGGTTTTGCCCATTTAAGTTTTTCTTAATACCCAGGAAGCCCATCTTTTTCACTTTTCATTTCCATCTTTTTTTTTACTAAAATTGGTTAAATCATTAATAACGACATTCTAAAATGAAGACAATGAATAATGTTTTCGTTGGCATTTTGAAATGTTCTTAGATCTCAAATGCAGAAGACATCATGTGCTTCAGATAAACTGACAGGGTACTAAAATGTGTCATTTAGGTCCCGAAGAGAGAACCATGGTTGGTTCTTGATCCCGAATTTGCATTGTGACACATAGTCACAGACATCTAACATCTGTCATCCGGTGGTGGGTCCCATGTTCAAAATATTGCAATGCATTAGCGAATATCGTATGATACTTGTCCTTTCAACGTTATTAATAATCCGTCTGTCGTAGCCATATCCTTCGATACGTACCGGTTTATGTTGTTAACTTGTCATTGAATAAAGGAAGTCTAAGATCAATCTCGATTCTCGACTTATATAGTAATAAAAGATGAGTAATGTTGATAGTTAATGGAGTCATTAACTAATATTAAACTAATGAATATTGATGGTGAAAAGAACTTTTTACTAGGGGTGTCTACACGGTTCAGTTAAATGCACCATGACATTTTATTTTAGTAAATTGAACCCGTGGTATCGATTTTTTCATTTCTCTAAATCGAAATTGAATCGGTACTACTAGTTAATCGGTCCGTTGGTTTTGATTTTTGACCGGTTTGATTTTTTGGTTTTTTATATTTATAATATATATTATACAAATATATATATAATATTATATTATAAATAATATATAATAAATAATATAATTTGAAAAATATATAATATAATTATAAATATAATATAAGTATATATTTGTTATATATGATGAATATATATTTATATATGAAACATGTGACGTATATTAAAAATATATAAAATATACATAAAAATATATATACCAGTCGATTTAGTTAATCGTTTGTTTTTTTTGTAGGTTAACCGAAAATCAAACCGGTCCTTCAATTTTTCAAAAATCCTGAACCGAAATCAAACCGATTGATTCAATTAACCGCATTTTATAGTTCAATTTTTCAATTTTTTATTTTTCATGGACACCCCTACTTTTTAGCAAGCATTTGATACCTTAAACCGGCATATATCAACCATTGTCAACTTCCCATTCAATTCCATTACACTATTGACTTACTGCTGCAAAATGTGTTACCATTAACAAACCTCTTGTCACCAACACACTACAGACCACACCACAACTTAGACTCGGTGACAAAAATCTTATTTTCCAACCACTTGTTCTAGCCAACATTGCCTCAGCCTTATATAAACCCATTTATTTTATAGTTGCTGCTAACAAGATCTCTATATGGCGTACTGCATGTCCAATGACTTCAAAACTTTGTGGTCTTTAGTAGATCCCAAGGCATGCATGGTTTTATATGGGTTTTTTCTTTATAAAAGGGCTTCTCCAAAACTTAAGAAGCCCAAAGCCCAAAATTTATGGTTTCTTCTAAACCGGCCTTTTTTTTTTACATTTTTTTTTACCAAATGCCAATTCAGGGTTTTTTGGGTGCTTTTGGCTTTTAATAATAAGCAAATAAGTGCTTAATATAAGCACTTGCAAACACAGTAATGGCCAATGGGTAACAAATTTGATGCCATCCAACTTCTCTTCCATAACCTTTTTGACAAAGTTTGGCCTTAAAAATCTTGTAGACTTACACATCTTCCTTGGCAGAAGTACTACACTGCAAGTCTCTCATAATGTAAATACATATTGGATGTTTTGAAATGTACATTTCTGAATGGGTCCAGACTAATTTCAACTCCGATTGCTATCAATAGCATGCTCTCCAAACTCTCTAGGCAACTACTAGTAGATCCAACTGAATATAAAAACATTTTTGGCACAAAATACGCTTGATCATGGCCCTTCCTTTTTATCATCTCACTTCTACACTTCAGCCTTAAGTGTGCCAATTAAGCTTGTTGCCTAAGTTGGTTTTGCTATTTTTATTGGCCATAACTTTGTCTCTTGGAATGCATGCATATAGTGCACAATCACACATTCAAGTAATGAGTCTGAGTTCAAATCCCTAAGCCAACACCGCAAGAGAAAACGCTTGGTCTCTCCTCTAAGAACTAGGCTCCCCTTCTCAATGAGCACTGATTATTTGGTCTGATAACACCAATGTCACTTACCTAGCAGCAAGCCTTGTGTGACATATTCACAGAAACCACATTGAAATGGCCTCCACTACATTAGGGATAGTGTCCTATGGAAATTACTTGAAGTTCAGCACAGATCAATTAGCTGAGTTTTCACAAAAAGGCTCGAGGATCAAGTCTTAAGTGAGGTTGCTGAATAGATTTTTATTTTCTATATGCCCTTCATGTGAAATCCAATTGGACTTGAAGCATAGACAAGTACGTGCCCGTTCATATTTTGTGCTGAAACTTAATTAATTATAATAGGATGAGGATGAGGAGGATTGAACACTACACCACTAGCGGCCATTTGATAACAATTGAATGGCTAAACTGAAAAACTTATCATTTAGTATTTTCTTATTAATTATTAACATTATTTAATTTTTGAATTTTATTAGCTTTATTATGAATATTTTATTGAAAAAATTTCCAATCAGTACCCTGTACTTTGGCTCGAGTAACAACTTGACCCCTGAACTTCAAAATGCGACAATTCAGTACCTAAACTTTCCACATGCGACAATCTGGAACATGTTATTAATAGACCATCAACCAACATTATCACGTGATACCATATGTGAATTAAATAATTAAAAATGCCAAATATACCCTTATTGATAATTATTAGACCATTTTACCCTTTCTCTTTAAGCAAATAAAAGAAGGATAATCTTCAGTCTTGGGTTGGAAGACCGAAGGAGGACCTCTGATGTCCATTGCTGAGTGCGCGGATGGCTCCCTATTATCTTAACAGCTTACACTATAAACCATAAGTCTTCGACATCGATCTCAACCACGCTTATATTGTTGGGTATCTCCCACCTGAGCTTGGCCTCTCAACGAATCTGACTCTTTTCCACCTCAACTCCAACAATTTCTACGGCATCATACCTTTCAGCGTCTCAAGTTGCTCTATGAGCTTGACCTCAACAACAACCGCTTCGTCGGTCGGTTCCCCAACGTCGTCAAATGAGCGAAACTCAACTCGAAGAAACGTGCTGACATATAGTACTTGGAGAAAGATTGAAAGAATATGGATAATGTATTGGAATGGATCCTCCATTCAAAGTTCAAAGTCCAAACCTCAAACTAGGCGATTATGCAGTTTATGTCAGGTCATGTTTTCAACATCATTCACCAAATATTTTCTACGTTTAGTCAGGAGTTGCTCCAAGATAGAGTCATAGTTCTGACATAGGAGCCAGAACCCAAACCTTGTTGTGTATCTTCTCTTGGTTCCCTAGTTTAGGTACATAGGAACGAACTCGGTGGAGTGAGTGTTGGCTACTTTCAAGAGGTAGAGAAGGGAGCTGTGGTTTTGCTCTAGAAATGGAATGTTCTCGGTCGTCAGGCAGAGGAGAGAGCTGAGAAGGGTAAGGAAAAAGACAAGGAAGGTGGAGTCGGCAAGATGCAAATAATAGTTAAAGATTGTGATGCGGCTTCTGTTCATGTTGATCTTATTCTAGAAAAATAATAAAAAAATACCCTGGTTGCCTCCTCCGGCGCCGACAATAAGAGTCATCTTCTCCGACAATGGTTGAGTTAAAAACAGGGGGTACTAGCAGTAGATGTGATTTCTTCCAACGGTTTCTTCCAAAATACACAGAGAAGCTGATGAGGATCAAAATTGACCACAAGGGCAAAGACGGAAAGTTGTTGGAGTAGGGTGTCACCTCGTCTTAGAGTGTTAAATCGGTTCAACACCTCGACTATAAGAGAGACCTGCAACCATAAGAGATGTCAAAGGCCCCGGGTGATCTCAGTGGCGTGAAATCTAAGTAATCGCCAAGGGAAAATAAAGTGAGTTAGAGAGATTGTGAGGAAAATTGGAGAGCTATATGTGATGAGTTGAAGAGCTCGTAGGGGGACCTGGAGAGCTCCATGTGTTGAGGTGTCCGGCGTGCCTTATTCATAGTAGTGTACTACCATGTTCAGTTGTATCCAAATGAATGGGGGACTCACCTATTTATAGGAGAGGGGCTTCATCCAAGAAGCGACACGTCTCTCACACGTGGTCAAAGCTCAGTCCACTTGTCGTGCCCTTAATTGGCACGTGGTGTACATGTGGTAGGCAATGGGCTTACATGGAATGCGTTGGCATTGATATTCTAATAAGTTCAGCCACGTGTTTCTTGTGCCTGTTATGAGTTGGTGTCAAATTAGCTCGTCAAGATCCGATTAGTTCGTAGCTTGTTAGGACTAGGTCAATTTGCCAAGATAAGTTAGTTCGTCAATTGACAACTTTGCCCCCCATCATGTTGCCACTTGTCAGTTTCTAACTGGTGGTTAGTTTTGGCCATATCAATTCTCACTTGCAGAGAAAGGATGTTATAGTTGGGGTCAATTTCGTCATTTCAAAAAATAATTCATACATCGGTCAAAATTGCAGGTGGCTAGTTATATCTTTTTGCCTTCTAATTGATGATGAGTTAACGCCAGGTACTGGGTTGTCGCAAATTGAAAGTTCGGGTGCAAGATTGTCGTATTTTAAAGTTCAGGTACTAGATTGTCACTAGGCCTAAAAGTACAGGGTACTTATCGGGAATTTTCCCTATTTTATTTTATTAATACTTATGACCTAATTAATAATGTTAATGTTTTATTACTAAATTATTAAATTATCTGTACTTGATTGTTATTTTTATCAATTATTCCTTTTAATTTATCTATTAACTAATTTTAATTAAATCATTTTATTAACATGTTATAAAATAATTAATAATTATATGTCATTAATGAGATACTAACACTTAAAAATACTAGAGGTAGGTGTTTTCTCTTTAAACAAGTTTCTCCTCTTTTTTCACTTGTTTCTCACCAAAATGGTGGCATCCCAAAAACTAATCAAACATGAAAAAGAAGAATATTTGAAAGTATTTCATGTTTTTTGCTTCCCATCCAACAAATCAAACGGAACCTTAATTAACATGCGTTGACTTTTCTTTTTATTGCCCATCTAAGAAAGTTTTGTTTGAGTTTAGAGGATCTATAATCACCTCCAACATTTGAGTATAATCTCGGCGCTCGTAGGGTGGCAGAGAGCTAGCTGGATGCTGAAACTACTTCTATTTATTAAAGAAATAGCACTACAGAGTATTGTTGTAGTGAAAAAAATAATGAGAACTTAAGTTAAGTGCTAAACAGTGAGCAAAGATGTGTGCGATGGGTTTTGCTTAATCAATTTTACAACAATGCCCATCTGGAGGTCCGTCAACCACATCTTCAGTCTTCTTCAAGCTAATAGAAAAACAATAAAAAGAAATACCAAATATAGATATGGTTTACGCATGCATAAGAAAAAAGTTGTCTACAGATAATGTAAAAGAATTGCAAGTAGAGAGAAAATTAAAATTTAAAAGTTCAAATGGGGATGAAATATGTCCTCTAATACCTCATCAAATCAATTAATCTCTGCAATGGCTACGTGGACATTGTTGCATCACATTTCGGGTGTATTGGACCTGCAAAAGTTATACTAGTATGTATGCTTGAGAATAATAAACTTGATTCTCTCTGTGTGTTTTTTATTCACATACATGTGAAGTCATGCAAAGCCCGTTCCAACAGTCTTTACATCTGTCTTGGGAATATCTCCATATTTATGTGATTTATTTTCATAAGAAATACTTCTAATACAAGGCTGTAAGGGGTTGCTCGCACGACTTGCCCTGGCAGAAGCCGAACTCATACATGTGGCCACCAAATTCCTTCAATACATTTGAACATGCACTTAAAAAACCCCCCAAAAAAAGGAAATTGATTGAAAACAAATACAATTGGGGTGAAGAAAAATTGAATTTAAATGTAAAATGACAACGAAAATATTCTAACCATTGATCGCATTTTAGGGGAAATTTCAGCCCAAATGGATCTCATATGTTCCTCTTGTTAGCATCTATTCCTGAGCAAAATTTCAGCCCCAAAAATCTCATATATCAAATTAAAATAATCTTTTCTCAAATGACCAATTGTTATATATAAAAAATAAAAATAAATAAACTGAGTGATGTTCATTTTGACTATGAGATTGAACTCCTAGGCCAGTACAGTAGTACTAACCCAGCCTTTTATGAACTTTAAATTAAAAATATTCAAATTTAGCAAGAGGGATGTTATACTAATTAAACAAACAAAACTCAAATTGATGGTTTGAAATAGGGCTGACGACATATGGATAGTAAGATTCACCACATGGCCAATCAAAAGGGTCCTCCATCTAATGAATAATCTAAGTTAGACCACAAGATTCCTTCATGTGGCTGAGATAGAATAGATCGTATAGGAAATCTCCCTAATTAAGAAACCTTCATGATAATAAATATTAGTAAAACTAATGATTGTAACAATTTACATATCAGGAGAAGAACAATAATTAAGCTCAATGATGGGAGACTGCCACATAAAAGTGATTTTTGACACATTAAGCTCAAAAGTATAAATTTTCTTTTGGTTCCGATACACTTAATTAAACTACTAAAATATAAAGATAAAATTTCAAAAAATAAAAAATACAACTAACTAGATTGAAACTTGAGCAGAAAACGTGAGCAAAGATTTTATTTATTTATTTATTTTAATGCATCATGGGTCAATCTTAAATCAATAGGTAGATGCCCATGACTAAACAGTTTAGGGTAAACAGTCAATTAATACTAGTATCTTAAAATTATTTATAAATTTGAAATCAAATCCTATAGTTTTGGTTTACTTTTGCTTCATATTTGACTTTATTTTGTTTGATGGTGAGAAAGGTACAATTATGTGGTCCTCATTTTATATAAAAGACAATGGAAGCATAGGAAAAAGGTTGTATGTTTGGGAGAAGTAAGGTAGGAGTCAAAATGATG
Source organism: Nelumbo lutea (assembly GCF_056320005.1). Classification (NCBI taxonomy): domain Eukaryota; kingdom Viridiplantae; phylum Streptophyta; class Magnoliopsida; order Proteales; family Nelumbonaceae; genus Nelumbo; species Nelumbo lutea. The sequence goes on from NC_142689.1 coordinate 5,430,912, forward strand.
TGGTTCCTGCTTTTGTATGAGGGTATAATGTTGGAGGAAGGTGGTGGGAATTTCGCATTAGTTTTTAAAGCAAAATGTTGGAGAGGGTATAAATCCGTACCGTCTAATAAGTGCAAATTTTGTTATTAGGCATAGAAGTGCAAATCTCAAGATTGTATTATCGTTTAACACCTAGGGGTGTTTGATACAGATTGCATTGCCATTTTGTTTTGGGTTATATAAATTTGTGAAAAATATGTATTGCCACATCATCAACTAAAAAAATGAATATCAAATTAGTGTTACTGTTAGAAATAGAATCTGATCAATTCAAAATGTTTTCAAAACATTTCAATTAGAAAAATGTTTTCCACAGATTTGTATTGATCAACTCAAGATGCAACGTCTAGACAATGCCACTGTGCCAAACATCTACCTAAACAGAAGTAAACATGTGAACATCTCCCGATGATGATACTAGAAATGACGATGTTATCATTGGGAGATGTTCAAATACACGGCGGGAATGTGCTGTAAGATGTTGTGGGGGGCAATCTTGTGAGGGGCTCATTTGAATTCTAAGCTACTACACATTTAGTAACAGTGCTAATTTGTGCCAAACACCTACCTAATCAGAAAGTAAACATGTAAGTTATGAAATCACACCAGCGCCTCACATGTGCGTCTTAGCATGCATTGAGAACATCTCCTATATTTGTCCTTAGAAGATGTTTAGTTCTGTTTGGGTGTTATTAGCCTGTCTTATACATCTTATGCATCTTGTTTCTATAAGTTCCAGCACCAAAACAGAATGGGTGGAAAACGATTATTTTTTTTAAACTATAAAAAGGGTTGAAAACTTGAAATAAGGCTAAGACATTTCACCCCAAAAAAATTTGGGTCCAATTTTGAGTCTATTTTGAATCCAAATTTGAACTCACGTGCATCCTTACATGCAAATAGATTGCTCGTTTTTTACTTCCAATTGCGAATTATTTGTTGATTAATGAAAGTTACCAACCAACTAACTGTCCGACCATCACATTTATAGGATGAATGCAACTTGTTGCACATTCCAGATATTTGTCTTTTATCAAACCTGTAGCCAACTCGCTTCAATATTAATGAGCTGTTTGTCTCTAGACCGGCAAGGGTCTGCCCTACATCATTAATTACAACATATTTACTGCTTCCCAAAAGATTAACCATGACTCGTGAGTGCAAACCATGGTTTTCAAAATTGGATTGGACCTGAAAAATCAAGAATCTGTCAGGTGATTGGTTTTGTTTTACTTTAGAATCGTTATTTTTTCTGAAATTGTTGATTTGGTTAGTAAATCATTGACTTAAACGGTCGAATCATTCAACGGTTTGACCGGTTTTTATTTTTTTGTCAGAATGGGCCATCTGTTCGTTAACAATCAGACCATTCAACTCGGGAACCGGATCCCTGACCAGTTCATTGTTCAAATCGATTTTAAAAACCCTGGTGCAAATCATTTTGCAATAGATGCTCATTGGAGAACTTCTTCCAGTAATCCAGTAATTTACATTTACATCAAGTTTTTTTAAAATTGAATTGGACAACAAACTAGTCAGGGTCCGTTCTCAGGTCTAACGGTCCAACAGTTCGAACTGAACTGACAGCCTGTTTTTCCTTTCGTTGATTCATATTTTTATGTTTCGCAACATGCACTTACTATCAAGACTTTAACGACATTATAAATGTGGCAAAACAGAATCCATTTAGTAGGCCCCATATGCCATGATATCAGATCTAGGAGTTGGTCTTTCCAATCCACCAATGCCATTGAAATATTTATAGCTAATTATCATCAGATTATATCATCTAAACCCTATTCATGGCATTCTATATAAACCTCATTAATTAATTAAGATACCTAAGACACTTATAAAGAGCACTAGTAGTTTTGGGTTTTCTTTTTATCTTTGGTGGTGGACATTTAGTCTGAAGGCAGTCTTCATATTATATTAGTATATTTGATAGAAAGGCACACTACCTCTCTCTCTCTTTTATATATATATATATATATATATATATATATATGCAATACTTTACAGGGTTGAACCTCGAGGATCATAAGGGTCTTAATCTAATCACTTCATGCTTCAAATTCAATGATTCGGGGTTATATCATTTATATGAAAGTCATCACCGCATTTCGTCCATAATAATCTTAACTCAAAACGATTCAATCTTCATGCCCAACGAAGACCATGGTTTAATGCTTGTCTCTTCCAATGTTCTTTTTCCCTTCAATTAGTTTCTTGATGCAGCAAATTAATGGCAAATCTTATATGGCACTTCATGAACTTGAGCCGCAGGCGAGGCTGGCATCTAAAGAACAACTTGGTACGTTGGGGTGAGGCTCTGCAAATAATACAATCCTAGCTTATGGTAGGTGGAGATTCCCTTTTTTTATTAATTCTCTTTTCTTTACTGATTTTTTATCCGTAACTTAATCCCAATAGATGATGAATCGATTATTGGTGGAATAATATATATGCTGGGAATGTGGTTATACATTAATCTAAGTCCATGTGCATCATGAGGATTGCATTAACGCATTATTCTCATGAATCGATGCCCGTGTGAATACATGACACAATCACACTTGCATACATGTATAAATAAATCCATGTTGCCCATATCAGAAGACATATCATCATCAGTACTATTTAAGGCTGCAATTTGGGCTAGGTTGGACCGAACCCAACCTGAAAAGGTCGGGTTAGGGTTAGGGTTGAAATTTATGAATTTGATTTTACTTCGGGTTAGGTTAGGGTTGACCCCTCAGGTAACCAATCTCAATCTGAACTCGATTCTGTAGTGCATATCATATATAAATATATATTATATATATAATATATCATACATTGATTTGTTTAAATGTACGATAGTTGTATAGCCAACACATACTATCATTTATTTCTTGTAAGATAATCACTTCATTTAATCCTAATTGGAAAATATTAAAACCTTAATAACATATTTTATGCTTTTTTGAATATTTTATTCTTTATTTCCTCTATGTTGCTTGCCACCCATAGCTTGTTGCCTATAAAAGATTTATTATAAGTCATAACTCATAATAAACTATAGTCATTTCAAACACTTTTTTTTTTTTTTCTGAATCTTATACTTAGGGAACCAATAAAAATATCAACAAACAAATACTAATAAAACATATGATTAATATATGTAGTGAAAATAGAGTTAAGATCTCAAGTTAAGAAGTTCTACAAGATTTTAAGGGATGGGAAGAAGGTTGGGTTGGGCAGTTTCGGGTTGGAGGTATTTAGTTACGGTTAGTGTTAGAGTTGGGTAGGTGGGTTGAAACCACAGAAGACCCATCAACGAATCTGACTTAACTTATTACGAATGCTATGTCCTTAAGAAGCCTTGGAACACCTGTAGCTTGTACTTGCTACGAAACTGGGACCAGCATATGTTCCCGCAACTTCTCTTCTGTCTTCAATGATTTGGTAAATGGGAGAGTTTTGGTATTCCGCAACTTGTTACTTCTTGTCATGTCTCTTTGATCTCTTCAAACATTACCATCACAAATTCTTCAAGCATGTTGGTAACTTCCGACTGTGTTCTGAGGAATTTTTAGACTTTGGTTATTTTAAGAGTTTAATGAACCAGAGTTTTGAAAGCGAGGACCTTTAGGAGGAAAACTCAACGCTCAACCACCAATCCACCATTAAAGAAAAGAGACAACTGTAAAACTTATACTCTAATAAGTCGAAGAGGATGTATAGGAAAACTGTTGGCCTTGAAATAGAAGAGGGGATTAACACCAAATTATACTATGTATACCAGCAGCTTTTTTTTTTTTTTTTGATGTAGAAATAGTGGAGATGGAGAGAGAATGAGACAAACAGTTAAATGAGAAAACATACATAGATAAAAATTGTCTTCAAGTAAAATGAGAAGACTTTGGGTCTAAAATTTCCTATATATACCCCACTACTTCGAACCCGTGTTCATTCAGAGAACTTCTCTTCACTGCACTCATTCTTCATAGATAAACAATTTTCTTTGCAGAAAGCCAGTTATGGCCATAGAAATTGAGCAACCACCTGTTGAGCTATCAACAGTTTCAGTTTCCGAAACTCATGGAGAAAATTCTCCATACTTTGCAGGATGGAAGGCATATAATGAAGACCCATATGATGAACTGAAGAACCCATCAGGAGTCATACAGATGGGTTTGGCAGAAAACCAAGTAAGTATATAATTAAAGAGAAGATGTATATTACAGTATTAGCAGTTTAATAATCAGACTCAGCGTATACGATCATTCTGTTTCTTTCTTGAATAGGCTTCCTTTGATTTACTGGAAGAATACTTGGAACAGCACCCAGAAGTGAGTACCTGGGGTAATGGAGTTTATAGCTTTACAGAGAACGCTTTGTTCCAGGATTACCATGGACTCGATGATTTCAGAAAGGTAATCCCTTCATGCTTGAATGATCCTTAATTTTCAAGTACAAGATCAGGTGGACTAAGAAAATAGAATGCTAATTCTGGGTACCACTGTTACATAGGCAATGACAGGTTTCATGGAACAGATAAGAGGAGGAAGAGCAAAATTTGACCCCGAGAGAATAGTCCTCACAGCAGGCGCAACAGCAGCCAATGAACTACTGACTTTCGTTCTAGCAAATCCTGGGGATGCCTTACTAATTCCAACTCCATACTATCCAGGGTAAGAACGAAAGGGACCTCCGATCCTCAATTTCTCTTTATCGAGTTATTTGAATCTGTTTCTATATCTCTGAACTAATATTTTCGGTGAAAATTATATTGTCTATCAGATTCGGTAGAGATCTCAGGTGGAGAACTGGCGTCAAGATTGTTCCCGTTCATTGCAACAGCTCAAATAATTACAGGATCACTCCCGAGGCTCTAGAAGAAGCATACGGTAGAGCGGAAGCCATGAACATTAAGGTCCGAGGACTTCTGATAACAAATCCATCGAACCCATTAGGTGTGACAGTAGAACGGTCAGTGCTGGAAGAGATTCTTGACTTCGCCATACGCAAAAACGTCCACCTTGTATCAGATGAAATCTACTCGGGCTCTGTCTTCTCCTCGTCCGAATTCACGAGCATTGCAGAAATCATCGAGGCTCGGAAATTCAAAAACTCAGAGGGAGTTCACATTGTTTATAGTCTATCCAAAGATCTTGGCCTTCCCGGTTTCAGAGTTGGGGCAATATATTCATACAACGATCGGGTTGTGACAACTGCAAGGAGGATGTCTAGCTTCTGCTTGGTCTCCTCCCAAACTCAACGTCTCCTGGCTTCCATGTTGTCGGACACCCAGTTCACTCAGAACTACATACAGACTAATAGAGAGAGGCTGAAGAAGAGATATGAATTGATAGTTGAAGGGTTGAGAAAGGCCGGAATCGAGTGCCTGAAAGGGAATGGCGGGTTGTTTTGCTGGATGAATTTGAGCCCATTGTTGGAGACACCCACAAGAGAAGGTGAATTGGCTCTGTGGAATTCAATCTTGCATGAAGTGAAACTGAATATATCTCCAGGCTCTTCGTTCCACTGTTCGGAGCCAGGTTGGTTTAGGGTTTGTTTCGCTAACATGAGCAAGCAGACACTAGGAGTTGCACTGAAGAGAATAAATGGTTTCATGGAGAAAAGGGAGATGGAAGGAAAATAGGAAACCTTCTCTCTCTTTCTCTCTCTCTCTCTCTCTCTCTCTCTCTCTCTCTCTCTCTGTACTGTAGTTCTTTTCTCTTTCTTCCTCCCTTTGTTTTCTACTGCTTTTTGGGATTACGTAGCTTAGAAAGAAGAAAGGCCCATTTGGTAAACTGTATTAGCCTCCGCATACTGTATATCAGTTGAAATCTATAATATATACAGTTGCTTTCATGTCTTTTGGCCTATAAAATTTCCTAGAAATTCGATCCTTTGGATGATTGGTTTAATGCTAAAAGTTCCTGAGACTCTTCCTTATATAAACTTATGTATTTGATCGAGCCATTATTCGAAATCAAGCAAACAATGGATTAATGAAAGTCGTCAGTTCCTAACTAAAGCCAAATGTTGGCAACTTTTTGTGAAAATGAATTTTAATTTTATCATGGTTGACTTAGTTTCAGCCCGACCCAGTTACAGTAATGAGTTACTTTCAACCTCTATTTTAGTCAAGGATATATATACTCACAATTCAGGCTTATGGAATATCCCTCCGAGTTTCGACATCCCTTGCAAAGAAATGAAATAGTTTGGACTTTTAAGGGATTTAAATGCAATCAACAGTGGATTTTTCCCCCAAAAAAGAGAGAGAAGGAATTCAAATCCACAGTAGTTAAAACTTAAAAGGACATCCCCTCATAACTGGATGAAAATCTTCCTCTGGTTGACTAGTGAATTGATTATGTCATGTAACATAAGCTTGACTTAGCCTTATTAAGAAGTGTTAATTAGAAGAGAATAGATGTGCTAGTTGCATTATGCCTTATTGAAGCTCATAAATGATGAAGTACTTTATGTGGACAGATGTTTTCATCAATCATCACTGTTAGAAGGGCAGCTCATCCTTGTGCTGATATGGGTTCAGCCACATTCCATTAGGGTTATCTCAACTTATTGCAGGTCCAGACCCAGATCTGAGATGGTTAAAAAGTACCCTTTATTCTAGCCCAGATGATGGACTGTAATCAAGCTAAGGAGCAATGAAACATCACAGAAAAGCTTCAGTACTGGTTAGTTTTAATCATCCCCCATCTTGGTTTCTAAGAATGTTTATTATTTGACTGAAGTACAATTGGAACTTCTGTCCAAATCCTCCATTAAAATAAGCTTTTGGAGCCGAAATTTGAGGGCTCTCTTGCATGCCTGATTTTAATTAAGAGATGTTGATTTCTTTACTATTAAACTACAGCCCAACTCAATAATAGTCAAACCATCATCTAGATGAAGTTAAACTCAAGACAAACAGTCTACTTCAACTGATTTTATCATTTACTCAAAAGCCTTTCGTGTGCAATAGGTACATGCACATATCACCATAACAAAGACACAAGGTGCCAATTCAAATGACGGTGCCGCCACATCGGCCGGGCGTCATTTTTTAGCTCTTAATGGCCGTGCTAGAGATGGGATTCAGAAGTTTCATGCTTAATTAAGACAAGGTGGAGACTATATATGGGTGTATGTTAAACTGTTGAAGTGATGTATTGAATTCTAACCCAACATCAATAAGCATTACCTCAGGCTAGCGCACCCTAGCTCATTGAATTCAGAGGTAATAAGAAGCAATTTGACAATAAAATAATATTATGGTGGAATGACAAAAGTACAACAAGAGGATGCATGTACAAAACGCTTTGGCTTTGAAGATTTATGAGTTTGGATTCATTTGATGGTGGGCATTGTCTGGTTCTTGATATATATATAATCTCTTCTTGATTAATGCAGTTGATGACAAACTCCTAACAATTAAATTTGTTGTCCTTATTAGTCAAAGTCAATTTCCTTTGTGTGATATAGATCTAACTACGCGCTTTGACGAGTCCAACTCCATGTATTGTATTTGCATCTTAAGCCAACTACTTTCACCGATCACAGCGCGCGCTACGCATCACTGCTAGCTCTTTGACACGTTGATGAACTTGACTTTATGCCTATAGCAGCTTTCAATCACCTCGCGGAATCCATTTCCAGGTAGCTATTTCACTGAATGTATGAAGCTTCTTTCATCGAACACGGATATTCAAGAAACATATAAAAAACAGTAAAACTTCTGTTGATAACAAATACCAGACAAAGAAGAAAACAAAACACCATTGTTAGTCATGGGCTTCACATCCTATTTAGAGTTTGGTTAGGAACAAGACCAGACTGTTATTTCTTAGTAGAGACTAACAATGGTGTTCTGTTTTCTTCTTTGTCTGGTATTTGTTATCAACAGAAGTTTTACTGTTTTTTATTTTTTTTATATATTTCTTGAATATCCCTGTGTTTGATGAAAGGGTACTCACCCTTTTTGTTATACAAATTTTCTTAGAAGCTGGAAGAATTAATGCAATTTGGTTGGGGCTCAATCAGAATGGGAATGGCCAAACAACAACAGGCACATGGGCACACACACCAACTCACCCACCACCAGAAGAAGATAAAAAGGAAAAAGACAAGTTGGATAGGGTCAGACATTGGGTTACGATTAGTGTTCAAAAATGTCAACCCAATTGAAAACAGCCTTAACAAGGTTGACTTAAGGATTTCTGTGTAGGGTAACCCAGCAAAAATGAGCCAAACCAGATATTTTATACATTTACATATACATACATGCATATATAACATTTAATCACTAGCATGCATAACTGCCACTATATATCTAATGTTTCAGTTCAATAGTATTTTCTCATTCATAACATCAGGAATATAAGTGTGAGACTACGGAGGTGTTAGCTAGTATAAATGCTTTTGTTTTTCAAAACAAAAACAACTGCCACATCCATAAAATATTGGGTGTGTCAAGTGAAGTTTTTCGCATGACTCCATTAAGAGAATTGTATGTATCTATATATACTATGCACTCATGCATGCATATATATATATATGAATGTGAACCCTCAATTTAATTAAGGGTAGAGAGTAGGGCAATAATTAGTTTGGATTGGATTGAATCTACCCATAATTGAATTTGTTTTGGAAGGCATGAACAAACATTATCATTAGACTCAGATCTGACTTGGAGTCTTTGATGTTACATACAGATCCATGTCAATGTCAATGCCCCATTCTCCATACCTATAATCCACCTTATATTGGCTTTTTCCTCAAGTCATGTACAAATGTCATCCTCTTGAGATTTCCAAATTTATTACTCTTAAGAACTGCCAATAGAAAAATCTTGTTTCTTGGATACAATTAATACTGCCAATACTGTGCCAAAAGCTGAATAAGTGGAGCCCTTTTCGGCCTCAAAATGTTGTTTGTACTTTGGATTTCATGATAATTGCTTTTTGTCTAAATGATTTTACTAACAGACCATGTATTTGCATATAAATGTCAACTTTGAAAAAGATGTATGGAAGGTAAATTCATCAAAATGTAGGGGCATATGCATGAAAGGCCTTACACAGAAACATTAACGTGGTTTTTGAAGCAATGAGGCGCCCATTGTATGAGGAGTAAGAAGAGTTAGCATTGGCCGCCAAACTAAAGGAAACCCACTTTAGAACTTTTAGCTACAGGTCCCAATCCCATACCCCACTGTGTATTGGCATAAGACACTAGTTCCATCTCAAGCTAATCCATATTAATTGATTAAAAGTTTAAAAAGTTAAATGAGCCTCATATTATGGGCCCGTATTGGCATAAGAAACTAGTTCCATCTCAAGCTAATCCATATTAATTGATTACAAGTTTAAAAAGTTAAATGGGCCTCGTATTATGGGCGCATGTAGGGACTTCTGAAAACTAACCTAAATGGGCCCCCTAGATGTTGAGACTTGAAATTCAAATCATGTCTGATATGCCTTTACTATGTAGAAACTGCTGCTTCTGTCAAAGTATGCAGGAATCTGCCATGTCACAAATTAGTTGGAGCTCAGTGTGTGTGGGTGTGTTCCTTTCCTCACCTAATACCCATAGAACAAATTTCAGCCTCAAATACCTTACCCTGTCTTCAAATTTGGTCCTCTTTATTGAAAATTTTGAAGAGATAATATCAATCCAGAAAAGCTCCAATGTAACTTGTCTTGTTGCTGATGTGGATTGTGAGAGTCAAGCGCATGGCCCACCAAGAGGTTGTCATCTGGTGGATGGTCTACATCGGCGGGCGCAGGATCGGAGTTTGGATCTCTTGCACCTACATTCAGTATGAATGTAATATTGGGGCATCAGTCACGGGCTAAATAGAAATGCAGGAGATCCAGACTCCCAAAGCCAAGCCTCCAAATTCCTTTATTTGGTTGAGTTAGGTGGGGCAACGGGCAAACAAGGCTTAGTGCCGACAGCACTGGGCCGGTTAATGGGCTTATTCAAGTTCTTGATATATTGGTCTATGTATCTGTGATACTTTGTCGCTTAAGTCACGTTCCAATGTTGATCTAATGCATTTATGTCAACACTTTTCTATTGTGCGTGTATGTATATAATCAATAATCAACCCAAGTTTTCAATTGAATTTGGATATGGATACAAAGTCACAGTACATTTCTGCATCCAAAAAAGAGAATCATTTAAAGTTAAGGTAGATTCTGTGGATGCATTCCTAGATCAAACTGATACATCTTTGAATCAGTATCCTACCAGAATACAATGGAATACATGTATACATTTGTTTGCTTTCATATATGATCTATAGCAGGAAAATATATGCCAAAAATGATATGAACATCTAGTATGGATTGGGGGAGGGGACCTTGTACTGAGCCCGATCCAGAAAATTTCCACACCGATGTTGCCTTACAATTTTGACGTATGCTGGGTTTGAAGATTGGGTTACAATGGGGTTGATTTAAAACCTATGCCATGTCACAGTTCTTAGGGGCTTATTGGCTCCATTGTTTGGTTTAATGGTAAAATCTTAGGTGTTGAGGCTAAGTTTTTTTTCTTGGTTCATGGGCTACATACCCATAACCCCCCTAACCCTAGTAGCTGCATGATTTGATCCTATTATTGGCTACAGCAGCCAGAGAAACTCATCAATTGGTCTAGAGTTGAGTTTGTGAATGGGCATTTTGTGCACCCAAAGAGAAAAAAGTTAGGGACATATCTAATCACCCCTCCGGCCTCCCTTCCGAGACCCAGATAGTTGGGACTAACATCGGGTATTGCCCTTGCATGCCACCAATAGATCTTATCCACATCTCCTCTAGGCAAGGTTCAAAGTATCAGGTGTATCGCATCGTATTTTTTATAAATGATATGGTCCGAAACGCCTGTTTTCAGGAGTTTTGGACCCCCATTTTTTTAATAATAAATAACAGCCTATAATCTTTCCAAAAAAACTAAAATTTGAAAAAAAACTAAAAAATATAAGTGTTTCAGTCGTTTCTAAGTACTGACACGATACAGCCGAAACTTGTATCGTATCAAAACTTTGAACCTTGCCTCTAAGAAACAGGTTATGGAGACATCTCAACCACATATGAGGAACATCTCATGTATTCATGTGTTGTTTTCATGGGGAAATGTTCCAAATACATGATGGATATGCTCTGTGAGGTTGGTATGAGATGTGCTTTGTGAGGAGCAAATCCCGATTCACAACAAACTAATAAACTTAACCAGGATGGTTTGCTGGGTATGTCTGATTTCCACTTCTTGTATCATTTCCTCCACTGGTTTCTTTTCTGGTACCCATTAATAGGATGTCATTGCAATCACCATTGTTAGTTTGCCTCCTACTTTTTGCTGTTGAAATGAAGTCACTGTTTGGCTTTTTCCCCAAAATTTGCAAACTGATGAATTTAAATTCCATGGTGTCTCGCTAACATCTAATTGTTACCCCCATTCATCAACATCATTATCATTGGCCAATATGGATTATGATAGCTCCCCACCATCCATATTTGTTAAACTTGTGTTTTTTTAGGAAAAAATAATATGTTTTTAAATATCACCTTTTCAAGTTATGAATTTTCTCTTGTTAATACTATATCAACCAGAAAATTTGAAAAATAATTAATTGATCATTAAAAATTCTAAAATATGCATGTATATTTTAATTCTTCTACCATTTTCAATATTTCTTAAGCATATTTTTATCTTACTCTTGGTTAATTGAGTCTTTGATCCAGTGTCATTATATATTTTCAAGATTTATTTGAGTTTCCCTAACATGATTGTGCATATTCTATTGGTGCATTTTGATCCTCAAAGCATATCCCAATATATCTCTTAAATTTATTTTTTCAATACACTTTAAATCCTGCTTTTAGTTCATTCATCATGCTGCCTATGGCCCAATAGTTGAGAGAAACTGGATTTCCAGCCCACACCCTACCCGTCCTGATTTGACACATGGCCATTTTGTATTGTGAGATGTGCAGCTGCACTTTACTACGAATAGGGTGCAGCCGTGCAGGTAGAGAAAGTGAGTGAAAAATCTGGGTTCTAGTTGAGTTGGTCACTCGGTATCCCTCCAAATACAAATGGCACAAGATCAACCTGTATAACTCCAGGCTCTCTCATGGCTAGGTCAGTGGACTTCCCATACACCATGCTCTTTCCCCATCGGCCCATCCCCTAATCCTTTTTTCTGATGGCCCTTTAATCCCCTTCCTCTGATGTCTAATACATAATATTATCAAAAAAGAAAAAGAAACGGCATCATATATATACCCACTGAACAAGACACCAAGGGTTAGGAATTTAATGGAAACAACTAAAATTGAAATTGCATCTATCCAGGAGACAGCCCATAGATTGTATCCAGATGCTACATGTAGGAATGTGGTTAGAAGACAGTCGCTTGTTATCAATTGTATAATTCAGTGTAGGTAGATTGTCACAGTGTCACTTTTCATCATTTGTCTTAATGTGGTAGTGTAGTTGGATGGTCACTTATCATCAATTGTCTAACTTTTTTCTGATAGACCCCATTCTGATACTAACACTGGACTACTGCCGTTCTGCGATATGACTAGAACTCAATTGTCCCGATAGGAACAGCCAATTCCAACTCAAATCAAATGAAGTGAATTTGAAAAGTATTTGCTTTTACTATGTTCCTGATCACACGAGTGATTTTTACGTGTACTGAGTACTAGTAGCAGAGAGGCATGTGCCAGATTTAAGGAACTAACCTATGTTTTGTCTTCTAGTCTAAGTCTAAAGAATATATACAGAATATATGAAGACGACAAATAAATTTAGAAAAGGTTGTGGGCTTTAGGCCCACATCAATTACTTCTCATAAATAGTCACTGTAGAAATGAATTATACTTATGGACAAATATTTCACGTCAACTTACTGAAGTAGTAGTAGAAGCGTATAATAATACACTCAATCGATCGAGTGCGAAATATTCATGCAGAATAAAGAGGTTTTGGGCTCTTGATAGTATCTAACAATGTCTGAACTCACCAACTCCCTAATAAGGGACACCCAACTATAATTGAGAAATTTTAACTTACCCCATATTATAATTATTTATTTATTTATTTTATTTTATTTTCTAAAACTCTCACATACGATGACGTATTATTCTTTATGAGGTAAGGAAATCTAAAAATTCACTAATAAAATTTTGTCTGTGTTCTACGTATCTTTGTACTTACGATCACAAAGACTCATCAAAGTCAGAAAAGAAACCACTCTGGCCCTTGTGGCTTGTGGAGGTCAATTTTAAGATTCAAAGTATGGACAAGTATGGGCCCGTATCGGTTGATACGTATCATGCCAGTGGCTTTCTAATATGCTCTTACAGGGGTTGTATCGGGTCAGCCACTGATTCAAAGGATAACTAGGTCTTAAATTGGCCCCTCTGAACCAATTTAAAAAAATAATAATAAAACATAAAAAAAAACATCAATACAGGCTGATGCACCCTACCAACGTATTGGCCAATGTCGACATTTAAAACCTTGGTCAATTTAACTACAAAATTTTGCAATTGACAGATGCTAGTTAAGTGAACACATTGCTTGGCAACAGCAGGAATTTAAGCTATGTCAACATTGAATTCTCTACTGGTAGTCCACTTTCAAGCAAACTTATCAGGAGAGCACATCTGCTGCAACCATGGTGGCAGCACTCCCTTATGAGTCGTGACCCCGCAATAGAACACAAAACACCAGTGATGCAAATAAAAATGCAGTTCATGTGTGCTCTTTTTTCAAAAGAGCTTGACAACGGTACTGGAAACTGGAAAGACATGATACCGAAAAAAATTGTAACCAATCAATACTACAATTAGTTGGGGGAGGGAGGGGGGGGTGGTTGATTAGTTAATGTTAAAAGTTAATTAAAATATCTTTGGTTTACTTCTTAAACCAACAAAAAAATGCTTTCAAAAATAATGTTTGTACTTGTATAAAGCTGATGTGTCACCACCAAATCTGCTATAGATAGACCCTCTTAGTAAAATATCTTTGGTTTATTTTTTCATGTGAAATACTTATCTGGGTAAGTGCATTTACCCATGTTCTTTTATTTCTCATGTAAATAAAGCAATGATCATTTTAGCCATAAAAATTCATTATTAAAAAGGGTATTTTTGTCCAATTCAAATGTTTGCAACTTTTCCTCTAGGTGGAAAAGTTATTTACCCACTTAGGAGATTGGTATCACTTACTACCCAGGTAAGTGATACCCAATAAAATAAATTTTTCCTGATCCCCACATAAATCTGAAAAAAGAACATGGGATTCTTGATCAATGAGAACAAAAATACCATTGACCAACTTTCCCCCCTCTCAAAATCTGAAAAAAGAACACCCCTTAATTGAATTTAGAATCCAAGGTATAAAGAAAGTTGGACTAAAGTATCCATTCAATTAAAATAATTATCTAAATATTATGTGCTTTATAAAATATAGTATCAAACTAAAAGATGAAATCATTTTTTGAAACCAGAAACTCAAGATAGCATTTTTAGAAGAAAAAAGATGGAAACACTAGACATCCAAGAACGCGTTTCATGTTTCTTTGTTCAAAAAATGTTTTTGCATTTCATTTGTGGGCCCAATTTTCTTAAAAACACAACAAAAATAAAAAAGAAAATCACCTTAGAGAACATCCATCCTCTTGGACTCCGACCTGTGAAGCAAAACTAGGCAGAAAGAAGATGGAACATAATTACCAAACTTGTGGAGAGAAATTGAGAGGTGAATAAACAAAAAATGTTTAATAAAAAAATAGAGAACACAAGATTTGCACTTGCTACAACCTCTTCACTCTGATGAATTGAAGCAAAAATTGTTTTGTTACCTCTAAATTACCTTTAATCGAACAAAGTGAAAGCAAAAAGAAGGAAAAAAAACATTTAGGCTATGCTTGGTTTGAAAGAAAAATGTAGGGAAAGGTAAGGAAACCTATACAAGGGAGTTGCAACTTAATAAGCCAAAAGATAATAAGAGAAGGATTAGATTTGTGATGTGGGTATAAGGCCATGTTTAGGAGTGCTTAAAAATAAGTGCTTATTTGGGCCATTAAACACTTATTGGCATTTGGGAAATAAGCTCAAAATAAGTACTTATTTTAAAAATAAGGGTTTTTTTTTAACCCAAAATTTCAGTTTTTTTAATTACTTATGCAATAAGCACTTATTCAAATTTTTTCTTTCAAAATTATCCCTAGTTGAATTTTAAAATACCACTTATAAAATTATCTCTAGTTGAATTTTATAAAAGCACTTTCATGAAAGTGCTTTCGTAAAAGTACTTTCATAAAAGTTCTTTGTAAAAATATTTTTATAAAAGTGCATTCGTATAAAAGTACTTTTATAAAAGTGTTTTTATAAAAATAATTTAATAAAAGTAATTTCATAAGGGTATATTTTAAAATTTTGAAAGAAAATGAAGGAAAAAATAGTCACAAATATGAGTGTCAATTGGACTGGATTTGGTCCAATCCGATCTGGTCCAATGTGAGTCCATTATAAATGGACCAGGTCCAATCCAGTCCAATGAATTTTTTGGACCATTTTGGACCAGTCCAAATCAATGTCTGGACCATCCAATCTGTTTAAATTTGTTTTGATTTAGATTGATTTCAACCCAAACCTGATCCATTGACACATATATTCTTATCTTATATCAATGGATTAGATATTGGCTTAATTCAACCCGATTTAATTTAAATTTATTATGAACGAACCGGGTCCAATCCAATCTAATAAATATTTTGGACCAGATTGGTCCAATCCAATATGTCTTGTTGGTCCGTCCAATCAATCCAAATTGATTTTGACTGGACGGGGTCCAATCAAAAACAAGTCCATTGACACCCTTAGTCATAAATGATTATTTAAGTGCTTATTAGAGAAAAAGACTATAAAATGTCCAATATAAAATATGTACTTATTTTTTAAAATAAACACTTGAAATAGTTGGGTGTCAAATGCAAAATAAATGCTTATTCGAATAAGTAGTTTTTTTTAACTTAATCACTCTCAAACACGGCCTAAATTGGGCACCAATTTTGAAGAATATACTCTGCATAAGGCACAGGCCCTTGGGCCGGGCCCTAGCTTTAAGAGATGCTCAACCCAAGGTCATATGAGACCATGAGCATGTTTTACCAAAAAGAAGAAGAAGATAATGAGCAGTTGGTACCAGCGATCTTAATATGAAACAGTCATTTTTCACAAGTAAAGATCACTTGCTAGTTCTTTTGCCCTCCTCCCCTCATCATGCCTTTGAACCATCCCACCGACTCACGCTGCTCATTCTCTCACCTCCTCTCTCTCTCTCTCTCTCTTTGTATGTGGAACAGGGAAACTCCCTTTTAAAATGGAGGCACCTTGTACGAATTTTGAAATTTTAATGTATTTCAGTTAACGTGTTTTGGGTTTGCTCGAGAAGTGCTTCATCTATCTCATATCTTCGTTGTCATAAAAATGAAAACTATTTGTTTAGAGCTTGAAATTTTCGACTTTTGGTGGTTCTCTGGGATTTTTTTAGCGGGTGGATAATTGAACTGAATCTCGAGTTATTTTTGGCGGGAGAGTGAGATTGATACTGTTCTCCGAGATGGGTTTGCTTCGTTATGTTTACTTTCTTCTTTTCTTCTTTTGTAAGTAGAAAGCGGAAAAGAGGGGGGGGGGTCTTTGCAGGTTGTTTGGGAGCTTACAGAGTGTTTGAAAGCCTGTTTCGATTAAAGTTTTTTTTTTAATTTTTTTTATTTGGTGGTTTGGAATGTAAAGTTTAACTTCAAATTTGTAATTCCCAATTTAAAATGTTCTCCCTTTTTTTTTTTCAAATCTTGTTGCCTTACGGTGTTCTTAGTTTTAAATTCATAAGTTCACCCCAAAAAAAGTCTAAGCTCATAAGCTCCAAATTTGTTAAATGCGTCTTTTTTTAAGAGCCCATATGGTGGAGAACCAAATAGAAGGAAAAAGGTTTTGTTGATAAGATTGTGGTTGCTTGAAATTCCACAGTGGTGTTCTGTGCTGTGGAGGTGACTGTAGCTTTTGCAAGACTCACAAGATCATCGCCACAGCCTAATATCAGTGCAGGTCTAATGAACTTCTCCCATTTCTCAAGGCCCGCAGTGTTTATTAGGGCTAATCTCCAAAACCTTGGTGCTGTGGCCAGTCCAGGCTTATCAAGTATAGATAACTTTAGAAGTAATTAATGGCAAGACCTCTGCAGCCGGGAGTAGCAATCCTGTAGAATCCATCTGATAGAATCTACTAGTGGCTCAAGAAATGGCTTCTACAACCAACGGGCTTCTGTACCAGTTGAAGTTGAACCAAAACCATCTATATCTAAGCCTCCCAAGGAACTCTGCTGATCGAGCATTCCGAAGTTGTTTGCCGAGAAGAAGTCTATAGGAGAAAAAGATCCCCAGATCGAGTTATTGACCATACCTCAAGTTTTGCAGCAAGTACTCCGTAGGAAAACAGGTGGTGAAAGAGCTGTGGAGCCTGCGGTTGCATCTTCCTCCGTATGCTCGTCAACAGTGGTGGGGGAGCTTCAGATGATCCAAAAAATACATTGAAGAAACTGCAACGGACGTCCGAGAACTGGTCCATAGTCTTCGACATCTTTAAACGAGTTTTGTTTGAAGTTTTCACTTTTAATCAAGTGCCAAACAGTTTTCTTTTAAAAATTTAAAAAGGAATGATGGGAAAAATAATCTTTCTAATCATTCCCTTAACAAACACTAGTGATAAAGATTTAGGACTCATTTGGTGTGTCCTTTTGAGATGATCTTGGTAATTTTGACAATCAAAAGATACATTGAGCTTTTGCATAAAAATTTGACCGGCCCAAACTAGTTTGGCAGTATCAGATATTTTCATGCGTCTTTTTATATGAGAATAAACACATGAAAGATGCAAAAAATTTCATTTGGATCTTTCCGAAATCAGCCCAAAGTGGGCTTTTCATCTTTTTCGACACTCCGGCTTTTGGCGACTATATTTTCTGTGAACCAAATGGGAATAGATTGAAATTTGGTATTCCCAGCTTGTAAACAATTAAAAGACTACGTAGAAAGATGCATCAAACGGGCCCTTAGTCAATTGTAAAACAATAAGGATAGTTTTAAGATAACACTGAAACAATGGAGTATAGTTAGTTAATTTTCTAAACGTTAATGGTAATTTAATAAAATTGTCTTATTTTAAGGGAAAATTCTTGATCGATACCTTGTACTTTGGCTTGAATGACAATTTGGTCCCCAAACTTTAAAATACAACAATTCAATATCCGAACTTTCAAAATGTGACAATCAAGTACCTAAGCTTTTAAAATATGACAATCTAATACTTGTCGTTAGCCATTCTATTAATTAGCCATTAAGTGATATTTGAAAATTAAAAAATGCCTTAAGAATGCCATCTAATTCTCTTTATCAACCATCTAAATATTTACAAAAAACTGAATTATCCCAAATCTTAACCTCTTTTATTTTAAAAAATTGGTGACTATTTAGAAAAACCTAAAATTTGGAAATATTCATTTTATTGTTAATGGATGGTTGATAAAGAAAATTACATAGTATTCTTAACATATTTTTGACTTTTGAGATATCACTTAATGACTAATTAACGGATTAATTAACGGTCAATACTCAATTGTCACATTTTGAAATCGCATTTTAAAATTTAAGAAGCAAATTGCCACTCGAGCCAAATTTGAGTACTGATCGGAAATTTAAGAACCATCCGGTAATCACAATTCACAACTCTCAGACTCGGACTCAGAAGTCACGTAATACCCCTTGACCTCGCAAGTGGCCAATGTTTCTGTTTCTTTTCCAAATTCCAATCCCTCCTCTCTTAGCCGTTTGTAAACATAAGTTCGTCTTCTTCCCATCCATTTCGTCTTGATTCGAATCGTCTAGGAATTAAGTCTTACTTATTTCAAACCTCCAAACACACGGAGGAGGCTCCTTCAGTCGACCAGCTCCCAACTCAAGCTCCGAGAAGGGAATAAGGAATGCTGCATCGAAACCTCATTAATAGGGCACGTTTCATCGTGGTATTCTCCTGTGTCCTCGTCGTCGTAGAGTGCTCAAACCCTCAGGTTTAATTCGATTCAAATCCCTAAAGCTTTCCTGCTTTCTACTTCCGATATCCAACTGCGAAAGCTCTAATCTTTCGTCTCTTTTGGGCTGAGTGGCAGGTCAAATGTAGCAAAACTTGCGTAGCAGACAACTGTAACTGTAAACCCTTCTTCTCGTTTGATTTTAGGTTTCTTTCTAAAGTTTTGATTTCACCATTAGTGAAAGGTTTCGATCTTTATTTTTTATTTCTTTTTGTATTGAATTTTAGCTGTCGGAATTCGATACGGGAAGTTCTGTGGAGTAGGGTGGACGGGTTGTCCTGGAGAAAAGCCGTGCGACGATCTCGATGCGTGCTGTAAGACTCACGATGAATGCGTCGAGAAGAAAGGTAACAAAAAAACAAAGAGGAAATTAATTTCTATTTAATTCATTTTATGTTTTGTTCAGAGAAATTGACGTCTTATCTTTTGCATTTTGCATTTTTCATTTTTGTACTTCTAGCTACATTCTGCCTGGTTCAGTTTCTCCTGCTTGCATGACCTCTTGGACATTGAACATTTGATTTCAATATGAAACTGGGCCAATCTCGATGGCTACAGAATTAGCCTGAGTAAGCGGATCAGCAATATTAAGAAATGCGTACCCCAATACTGTGCAAGGGTGTATTCAAAGTATGCCATGCTGAATCACTCTATCTACCAGTACCAGTCATCTCACACAACACTGCCATTTCAATCATAATGTACATAATGCCTTTCTTCCCTTTCTTGTTTCTTGTTGATGTAGAACCTTGTATTAGATGCTTTATCTTAGGAAGCTTCTGGCTCAGCAAGCCCATAAAACTCACTAGGACAAATGGTAGCACTAAACTAGATAAATAAAAAATGTGGCAATACCCAAGAAAGATCAGGAACCTAAGTGCTATTGCATGGAAGAAGGAAGTCAGTAAGGGGTTTAGGAGATCTAGCTGGTCCAAAAGTTGAAATTGTCACCATCATCTCCAAGCCATGTTATGACCTCGATGATTATCTTTTCATTCTGTTATTTTTCACAAGTCCACGAAACATTATTACCTTACGTTGCATTAAGAGGTCTGAAATATTAGGCTTTGATTATACTGGAGAAAAGAAGAGGGTTTTACAAAGATTTCATGTATATTTTATCAAGCTTTTCTACTGAAGTTTCTCATCCTTTTTGACAACTTCAGTGATTTGCTTTTTCATGATAAACAAAGTTGGTATACGGTTGTAGGCTAATGCTAATCCTATGATCTGTACCTCTACAAGGTGGAGGCAAATGTATTCTAAACCATGTTGTTTGAACTCTTTGCCGAGTTCTTCACCAAGTAAGCTATTTTTGGGTTAAGATTTGTTAAATTAGAAAAGTGTTGTAATAGTTAATATGGATATGATAAAACAAGGAGATTCTTACTGTGGATGTGCATTAAAAAAACTGTTGATATGCATGTAGAAAACATATTCTTTCATATATGGATTTCTTAAAGGGGAATCATATAAGCTAAATGTTAAGGCTGGGCACCATCCAGAAGGAGTTTATTCACCTGGCTATGGTTTATGGTTTTCCACTTGAGCAGAAGAGATAGGCAAGGGGCCTGCTATAATGTTTGCACACCGCCAGAAAAAGGAGATCGATTAAGGAGTTACTTAGAAGAGAAAGACCCGATGTTGTGATGTTGCAGGAGACAAAATTAGCTGAACTGGATAGAAGGTGGGTCAGGGAGATCTGGAAAATAAGAGGGGTAAGATGGTGCTCAGCTTCGTTGTGGGGAGCCTTGGGGGGAATAGTAACCTTGTGGAGGGAGGACTTCGGAGAACCAGTAGAGGAGCTAATAGGAAACTTCACTGTATCCCTAAAATTCAGAATGGTGGAAGATGGATTTACTTGGGTGCTAACAAATGTGTATGGTCCAAATAATCACAGAGAGAGGAATGAGTTCTGGGAGGAGTTTCATGGGATTCAAGGTTTGTGGGAAGGTCCTTGGTGTTTGGGGGGTGATTTTAATGCAATAAGATTCACAAATGAGTCATAATCCTAGGCAAACCATTACAACTAGTATGAGGAAGTTCAATGACTTCATAAATTCCTGTGAGTTACGAGAGCTTCCTCTACTACAGGCTACCTACACTTGGTCCAACTTCTAAGAAAACCCAATCTGCTCAAAGCTTGACAGATTCCTATTTTATGAGGGTTGGGAGAGCCACTAGAGAGGTTTGGTGGCTAAGGCCCTACCTAGGATAACCTCTGATCACTACCTTATAGAAGTAGGACAAGAACCTCTTGGTAATGGACCTAGACCATTCAGGTTTGAAAATTTGTGGCTGCACACCCGGACTTCTTGCCTAAGGTTAAGGAATGGTGGAGTGAAGAGTTGAGAGAAGTGAGATGGGATGGGGTTAGATTCCACAAAAAATTAAAAAGGTTGAATGGAATAAGATTCAATTTGGAAGAGTGGAGGAGGTAAAAGCTAGATTATTGGTTCAGATTGAGGAGTTAGATGCAAAAGAATCCCAAGGGATGATGGATGAGCAAGTGGATCAAGGAAGGGATGAGAATACCAAATTTTTTTATGATTTAGCTAATGTGAGGAGGAAAATTTTGATACTAAAGCTTGAGGTTGATGGTGTGGAGATAACCTCTCAAGAGGAGATTGCCAGTAGGATTGTGGATCACTTCAAATCCATCTTTTAGAGACCCTTAGAGAATTAATTAATAGTAGGGTAGGAAAATTGGCCAACTTTGAACCAAACAGGTAAGGGATGGCTAGAAAGAATGATTGAGGAAGAGGAAATTAAACAAGCTGTTTTTTCTATGGATAAGGCTAAGGCATCAGGTCTTGACGGATTTACAATGGCATTTTATCAGGACTGTTGGGATATAGTCAAAGAAGACTTAATTGGAGTATTTAGAGAATTTGAGGATAAAAATTTTGTGAGTCCTGGAATCAATGCCATCTTTATAGCCTTAATTCCCAAAAAGAATGATGCCAGACACCCCAAAGATTTTTGGCCAGTTAGCCTAGTGACAAACATCTATAAGATTCTAGCAAAAGTGCTCTCTAGGAGGATCAAAGTAGTTCTCCCCTCTCTCGTTAACCAAGCACAAGGAACTTTTATACATGATAGACAAATTACAGATCAGATCCTTATTGCAAATGAGAGTGTGGAAGAGATAAGGAGATCGAACATGAAAGGATTTATTTGCAAACTGGGCTTGGAGAAAGCCTATGACTTAGTGGATTGGAATTTCCTACTGGAGATGTCGAGAAGACATGATTTGGGGATAAATGGTGTAATTGGATAAGAGGATGCTTAAACTATTGTCGTTATTCAGTGTTGGTGAATGGGGTGGTTAAGGACTTTTTTCCAGCCAATAGAGGCTTAAGACAAGGGGATCCACTCTCCCCTTTCCTCTTTACACTTGTTGCTGATGTCTTTAGTAGGATGATCTCCAAAGCAGATGAGGAGGGCCAAATAAAGGGATGGAGAATAGGGAGCAGAGGCATACCAGTAACTCAACTTCAGTTTGCTGATTATATTGTTATTTTCTGTGAAGGGATTGAGTTGAGCAAAGTGGAGAACCTTAAGATTTTAATAAGTATTTTTGAGAGGGTCTCCAACTTGAAGGTAAATTTTGATAAAAGTTGTGTGGCTTGAGTAAACTTGGAGAATAGGGAGATTGAATCCATTGCAGAATGCTTAGTTTGCAATATTTCTTCTTGGCCTTTGACATACTTAGGGCTACCCTTAGGAGCCAACCCTAAAGAAAGTAGTTTATGGGCCCCTATTGTGGAGAAATTTGATAAGTGATTGGCGGCTTGGAAAAAGAATTACATTTCAATAGGGGGTAGGTTGACTTTAATTAAGGCTACATTTGCCAACCTTCAACCTACTTTCTTTCTATGTTCAGGATTCCTCCAAGGGAGGCTAAGAAACTGGAGAAGAGAATGAGGGACTTTCTATGGGAACCAAGCGAGGTGAAAAAGGATCACTTGATCAGATGGGAGATAGTTAACAAACCAAAGGAAGAAGGTGGCTTAGGGATAGGGAACATAGTGGTGAAGAATGTAGCCCTTCTTGGGAAGTGGCTATGGAGATGGCCCTGAGAGAGAGAGAGAGAGAGAGAGAGAGAGAGAGATTATGGGATGAGGTGGTGGCAAGCATTCATGGTTGTGCAGGAAATGGTTGGGATTCCGGGATATCTCGCTGAGCTACCCTTGCTACACCTTGGAAGGCTACATGGTATTCTCCCTCGCTTCCTCAGATTCATCAGGTATGATGCTTGTTCTGGTAATGCTATTCTGTTCTGGGAGGATATTTGGGTGGGTACTCAACCCCTCAAAGATTGTTTCCCCTTGCTCTATTCCATTTTCCTTCACAAACATGAGCCAATTGCAACTTTTCTCCCGAGCCCGTTAAACCCCTTTTCTTTAAACTGGGACTTTGGATTTCGTAGAGGGTTAAGGGATGGTGAGTCAAATTGTGTTATTGAGCTAATTCATTTACTAGAATCCGTTTGCTTGGACCCCACTTCTTCTGATCAAAGGGTTTGGACTCCTCTCCCAAAAGGTACTTTTACTTGCTATTGTTTTCTAAAATCCCTCAGTTCTAACCCCTTTTCCTAAGGATTCCTTGTCAAAGATGTCTGGGTGCGACATATTCCCCCCAAAATTGTTGTATTTTGTTGAGAAGTCTTCTATGGGAAGATCAATACTTTGGAAAACTTACAGAAAAAGAGACCCTCGCTTTGTCTTTCCCCAAATTGGTGTTCCTTGTGTAAGGTCGAGAATGAGGACTGTGTCCATTTGATGATCTCCTGCTCCTTTGCTACAACTATATGGAGGTGGAGCCTTTGTTTATTTGGAGGTAGGTGGTCTTTGCCTTCTAATTTAAGCTTGTTATTCAACCCATCTGTCTTTATTTGGAGCCTTTGTTTATTTGTTCATGTGGAAATGTGTTAGGGCAGCCACTCTGTGGACTCTTTGGGAGGAAAGGAATGCAAAAATTTTCTTAGAGAAGGAAAGAGGGTTAGATGAAATGAAGGATTTTATCCTAACAAGAGCAATCTATTGGCTGAAAACTGTGGATATCTTTGATGACTTCTCCTATGATGATTTGTGGAGAAATTGGCTAGTAATAGCTAATACTTCAACAAAGAATGATAGAATTCTGTCAGAATGGATTCCACCTTTGGAAGGTGTCATCAAGCTGAACTTTGATGGAAGTAGCCAAGGCAACCCCGGGCCTTCAGGTATAGGGGGTATCCTGAGAAATAAGGACAACAACATAATTTCCCTATTCTCAGGACCGGTGGGAGTGGGGGATTCCACAAGGGCAGAAATCCTTGCTGCAGTACAAGGAATTCAGATCGCCAACCAGCTTGGGGTGGGGCATCTCCTAGTTGAAGGGGACTCTCAGGTGGTAACCAGGTGGCTCCTAAACTTGGATACCACCATTTGGGGCTACAAAGATCTCATCAAAAAAGTAAAGTGGTTAACCAGTAATATGAGAGTTGAGGTGAAATGGGTTAGTAGGTCTGCTAATTCTTTGGCTGATGTTTTAGCCAAACAGGGGGTTTCTAGGGAAGATCCTTTTTGTGCTTCTATGTAAGTTGTTATTAATTTGGAAATCTGTACTTAACTAGCCCGGAGAGGTTGCAACTTGTACCTTTCCTTGAGGACTTTGTACTATTGTCTATTGCTGTTTTATAAAATCATTTCAATTATCAAAAAAAAAAATGTTTGCACACCCCCAACACACATGCCAACAACCAAGAAAAAGGGCTTAGTAGGAAGTTGTCTTACCAAGACGGTCACACCTTTTCCTTTAATTTAATGATATTTAGTTATGGTTGCATATGTTACAAGTCTAAGAAAACAAAATAGGTGCAGAGAGAAGACCCGTATTGACTGGAAAATTTCTTGTGACAAATGGAGAAATAAGCTCTCACATTAGTAGCTTCTTATCAGTGTCTCCAGATTAATGACCATGAAAATCATAAATGACAAAGAAATATGACAAAGAAATATCACATTTTTCCTTTAAACAGGCAATCAACAATTCTTCGGTTACACCGTTAATGTTTTTCTTTTTCCCAAATTTAAATGCCTTTCTCGAACTTAAACAGTATTATGTATAAAGTAAATTCCTTTTCCTATACCAAGTGAAGTTGATTATTCTGATATGGGGTTTGCCAGGTCTGATGAGTGTGAAATGCCATGAGAAGTTCAAGAGTTGCATAAAAAGAGTACAGAAATCTGGGAAGATTGGCTTTTCTCGACAGTGCCCTTATGAAATTGCTATGCCTACAATGATCCAAGGGATGGATATGGCTATCTTATTCAGTCAGTTTGGTAATCAAAAGCTTGAATTGTAACCTGGTAATATAAAGGTCGAGGCAGATAATGCTACCTGTTTCTGATGCTTCGTCAGTTGCATTCTTTCTATTCTTTCACATCATTAATGATGGCAATGATTGAGAAATATATTCATGGTGTCATCCATGATCTGATTGTGCCAAACCATTGATTTATAGTGAAGTGACAGTTTACTTTTTGAGGCTTTTTTTATCATTGTTTTTGTTTTTTTGCTATGAAAATGTCCACGGCATCACCTAGCATCATCAACCATATGGGGCCGGCTACATGAATCCTCTTTCACTATTCCGTTCTATTTGATGCCACATCCATTGTTAAATTGTTGGTGCTTAAATCATTTTACTTCTATCCATTTCTGTTTTGGTCTACCTCTAGCCCTTCTTAGATCCTTTAACTTGCAAAAATCACTTCTTATGGGTGCTGTTGATGTTAATAAGAAATTCTTTGATACATTAACCTGCCATATTTTTTTCTCCATCTTCATGCTGTCCAATGTGAGGGGTGCACCTATAAAGTGGGCAATGGTAGATTGCTTCTCACCTAGGAAACATGCCTGACAAGTTATACAACTGATCCAAACTACAGGCATAATGTATGTGCCTTGACTAGGTCCTAGGCGCAGCACTTTCAAGAGGCGCACCCTGATGCGCTTGATGTGCCTTGTGCCTCAGCCCAGGTGTGTGCCTTTTGAAAATTTGATGCTCCGAGAACCCCCTATATGGTAATGTTATTCATTCATTCATCCTAATAAAATATCTTCTTAAAAAGTAATTAAAATTATAAAATCACTATTTTTTTGTGTGAGAACTAAGAATTTAAGACCTTAACATGGACTTGTTTGGGCTTGCCTTGAGGGCGTGGCACAAAGGCGGCTCGTAGAATCAGGAATGTAATATGTTTTACATCACATTAGCTACTTGAAGTAATGCAATTGAGGAAAAAAAGAGATTATGGGTTTTACATGCTTGAAAATGTTTTATATGTTTGATTTTATTTTTTAATTCTCATTTGAATATGCTTTACATGTTATGTTTATGTATTTTACTTTTAGATGATAGGTTTTTTAAAACATTTATTTTTTAAGTTTATATTCTCCATTAATATTATGTTTATATATATATATATTGAAAATTTTGGCCTTTTTTTTTTTAATTTTTGACCTCTGCACCTTTTTGTGCCTTGCGCTTTTAAAACACTGGAATGAAGTCAAGCTTGTTTCATTTCTGATTGCATTCTTCCTTTTATAGTTATTATTGAGGTTTTATACAAGTGACATCTTATTATATCCATTCATTCAGAACAACATTTTGTATAACATGTACAAGGGCCATTTCCTAATGTTGGTCCTAGCTCTCTTGGATCTGATTTCAGTTATATGGGTGGAATGTATGCAAACCTAACCTAGCTTTCATTTCCTAATGTTGGTCCTGGCTATCCATTCATTCACCTAGAGGTTTCACTTTTTACCATTCCACCAAGCAATGGCCCTTCTTTTGGATAACATGTTTTCTTCTTAAAAAATAACATTTCCCTATGTTCTATTATGTTCCTCATGCATTGTTTTTTTTCCTTTTTGGGACAACTTCTTAAGAAGAGGAATTGAGAGAAAAAACTCATACAACATCAACAATGGACTAGTAGGCCTCTCATGGGTGATCTCTCCCAGGAAATTGGAATAGTCAATAAGAATCTAGAATAAAAGGGAGAACATGCTGCTTAGCTACTCATGAACTAAGGGGGGGTGTACAATTTTATTGGAACTAACATTTGAATTCAGATCTGTCATGACCTACGTTATAAACTTTGCTGTCCCCTCATTTGATTTCCCCATTTGTCCCAAGCTTATGTTATTGTTTATTACGTGTGAATACTAATGAAGGCAAAACTCATGTCCATAGCAGTGTTTTAAACGGCGTGGGAGGTGTATGCTTGGAGGCGCCCCCAAAATGCTTTGAGGCATATGTCAGAGGCACTGATACCTCTAAGGCATACACCTTATACGTCTTTTTCATGAGGCGTGTTAGAAGCATACACCTCATGCACATTTCATATAAAAAGACAGAAAAGAAGAAAAAATGGAAAGGAAAAGAAAGGGAAGACTTACGCCTTAAGGGGGTTTACGCCTCTTACGTTCTGAACCATGCCTCACGCACGCCTCTAGGTAGTTTAGAAAGGAGTACAAATGCAAATATGTAGAGTGCAAAACCTTGTATTTTATATTGTTTTGCATATATTGGTACTCTACATGTTTGTATTCATACTCCTTCCAAACTGAGCCTCAATTGTAAACTTATTTAGGGGGTGTTCGATAACATGGTTCTGTCATGTTTCAGCCTGCTCTGGAACGAGCCATGGCAAAACATGTTCGTTTGGGGGTGTGGCTTGTTCTAAAACGAGCTATGCTTGGTTCTGGAACGGAAAACCCCTTGTCATTCCAGTTATGCCATAATGTTGTGTTCTGGGACGAGCCACACCTCTTTGTTCTAAAACGAGCGATGCTTCTCTCACTGTGATTCTGTGCTTCTCTCACACCAGCATATGCCGAAACGTCTCTTCTTCTCATTGCCTTTGTTCTCTCACACCAGCATATGTTGAAATGGCTTCTTCTCATTGCCATTGTTTTCCATTGAAGAAATCCTCTTCCTGCTGGCTTTCAGGTAAGCTATTTTTTCTTTGTTTTCTTCCAAATCTATGGATGGAAAGAGACTCATCCACTGCTCTTCTCATCTACGATTTCTTGTAGTTCAGTAGTAAAGATTTATTGTTGCTTCTCCACTTCCACCGAAGAAACTCTTAACTGTGTTCTGGTATGTAAATCTTCTATTCTTTTTTTTTTATTATTTTTATATACTTTCTCGTATGTTTTTCCCATCCATTGCTTTTTCTGGGGTTTCTAGTAGATCTGCATTTTTGGGCTTCCATATGTGTTTGAGAATGATCTACATTTGCATTAATCACTACTTGCATCAAATGGTTGTGTCCAGCTGATGATCATATGCCCTTCCCTCATCAATTCCATATACATACGTACTTGCTCTGCTATAAAATAATGAGTCTAGTTTATATACATGTATTTTAACTTGCTTTTGATTTTTAACTGGAGAGGAAGAGATGAATAACGATACAATAGTAACACTAGCCAAAGCATATCATTATTTATATATACATGTATTTTTATCCACTGCAGAGTAGAAAGTCGAGTAGTCCAGCAAATTACAGGAAACAAGTAGAAACAAGCAACAACAAATTAATTACAAAGTAGAAAAAAGAATGAAGGTGAAGACAAACAAAAGCTAGGTCTATCTTAATAGATACAATGATGCATATGGATTTTGTGGAATCAATCATGTTGGTGATTGGTGATGAGAGGATGAAGGAATTAGGATTGGTACATTATTTTATGATTTGGCAATGTAAGACATGAAAAGATTAACATTTTAAAAAAGTTATTAGAGCTTCCCATGTAAGCCTATCATAGTCCAGTTTAGGATTTGGCTTGGATTAATGGGGCATCTAAATGCTAATCATGATTTCAAAATAAAATCACGAGCCTCTTGAAACTTTAATTCTTGATTGAGAATCCAAACAAGAAAGAGAGGAATCCAAAACCAATAAAAAATGAGAAATGAAAACTGCTCTGTGGTTTAGATGGTCTGAAGCAAGTTTACCTGGTGGTGGTTGGGTTCCAGTACGTTTACTTGGTGGAAGTTTTGAGTGTCAAAATAATTGAGTATTTTTGGCTTGACAAGTTGTGTATTTTAGGATTTTAGCTTATATTACATCTTGTCTTCTCTTCTTGTGTATGTTCTATTACCAGTAAGTCTATAATACCAGATACCTTTTTTACATGGCAATGTACCCATGTTGGACATGATACAATAATAGATACTGCATGAACACTTTATTGTATACTTAGTAGTGTTACCCATTTTAAATATGTAAAATTGTATTTTTTTTAATCATACTATACAACTTATGAAAAAATCATACTATACAAATATGACCTGGAAAGATGTACGAATTAAAAAATGAACTAAGCTTCAAAAACTAGATAAAAAAGCACTGTATAACATATTAAACAGGATACCTGTACCCATATCCATGTTAAGGAAATCTATAATCTAATCGGTGGAAAGGAAGGAAGCTAAGATTGAGGGGAAGGCTCCTGTTTAATATGTTAAGGAAATTACCTCACTACTGGAAGGCAGTTCATGTAGTGATGTGGGGCATATGGGAAGAATGATATAGAGTAATTTTTGAAAGTTAAAGTTCATCCTTGGCTGATCTGAAAAGACATATCCTTTCTTTGTTAAACTCCTTGGTGCTTTTAGATAAAATGTTCTCTGGAATCAGCTACAGTGCTATGGACAAAAGTCTTAAAGTCCTCCCCCTTAATTCTTTAGCCCTCTCTCTCCTTAAGTCCTTATCCCCTAGACCTCCCACTGTTTTCATTTTGCAGTTTGGTGGAACTCTGAGAAACTCTAGGGATGCTAAGGCTGGAAGGGGGGGGGGGTATCTTGAGACTTGAGAGCTGATGAATTTCTGATCTGGGCTTTTAATAGTGCTGTCACTGCTAGGGAAATTGGTTTCCATGGAGAATGGCATTTTCCTTGTGTTTGACATGCAGGAAACATCTTGTAGAAATGTTTATTTCACAACTTGCTCCTCTTTCTAGAAAATAATTTCCTTCACTCTAAATATCATATCATTTCCCTAGCTGAGGTTTTAAGGGGGTGGAGTGGAGGTGAGGGTGAAAGACTAGGCTCATTCTGAACCCCAACTTGAAGCCTTCTACATCTAGACATCCAGTGCCTTGCTCTAAGCAAGGCATGTACTTTTTGAATTGCGTGTACTTTTGTTCAGCATAGTTATGTCTATTACTACTTGTTAGACAGTTTTGTATGCCCTTAGCTTCAATCCATTTTGATGTACTTTTGACATTTAGTGTAAATAAATAAAATACATGTTTGATTCATGTTGTTTGGTATAGTTTTGTGTAAGACCCTAAAACTGGACACTTATAGAAATTTGTGTTAATTTTAAATGTTCACAACCATTGGATAAGTCTAAGGAGATTTATCCTGCCAAGGCTGATACTGGTGTGCGCCACCAAGTGTTGGGATGGCTTGTTTCGGTCATCAGGGTAAGACCCAAGGCACATGCAGTATGGGATTATTTGAACCCTTGAACCGGACTAGATTTCCAGTATTGCCCTAGACCTTGGAGACAGATGGGCAAAACTGGAAAGTTACACCTGACCCCTAGACTCGATTATGACACATCACTAGGTGTCGGATCGGGCTGTCTTTGATGTGTCAATCAGTGAGATCCTTAGTGGGGGTCAAAACCTGGACATGTTGGGGCAGTCTGAGAATTCATCTGAGTGAGTGATCATAGTGATAGGATCAGCTCCTTTGTCGGACAATGGTAATGATCGAGAATGCACTCTCTCTGATGGAAACCAAACTGCCGGCAGTTGATTTCAATCGTTGGAATTTTGTTTTGCAAATATATATATATGTATATGTACGGTTTCAAAAGATTTGCAAAAGGTTTTAATTCCCGGGATCCATGTGAGTAGAGAGTGTGACACTGTTCCTTGCAACCGAGGGAGAGGTCTTCTCTTGTCGGGCAGTGCTTGATCATTAAGGGCTGAGAGGTTAAGTGTAAGACCATTTAGGATAATACCTGATGGGCTAATCTTGCACCTGCCCACAGTCTTTGGGTTTTTATAAGATGGCTTGGCCCAAGGACCACTTAATGTAAGTGTTGGGCCCATAGGGTCCATGTGATGGGCTCAAGGGGGTCACTGAGTTTTTCAGTGAATTCGGCTGGGCCTTGTAATAAAGGCTGGGCCGAACCCATGTGGCTGGTGTGTAGATCAATGCTTGGGTCCCACGCCATACAAAGAAGCCCAATTGGGCAGCAGATTGGAAACTAATTGAACACTGAACACTTGATAGGCCAAAAGCCCATTTCGAACTGGGCTGATATGATCACCTGTTCATGGGGTGAATCTGAGATTAATGTTAGTAAAAGGATTGGGTTTTTAACCTTATCCACACTAAGAGACCAAATTCAAAGTAGATTTGAATCTAGTAACCTCCTGATAAGACCAGGAGTCAGCTAACTTAATCTGCAGATAGGATTAAGATTATCCCCTATCCAAATACTGATTTGGATTGGGATAACTCACAAAAAAAATTAGGAGTTTTCTTAATCAAGAAGAAATAGGAGAAACCCTAACAAAAATATCAGATTTCAAACTAGGGTTTGTATGCAAGAGAGATACCTCCTGCGAATTGAGATTTGATCTCTCACAGACTCCAGAGAGAAGAGACATAGTTCAGTCCTCTTCGTCCCTAGATTTCTCCTTCTCCAGCAGCCGCCATTCCCTGTTGAAAGATTGGATCTTTGTAGAAATAGGAAGTCAAGAAATCAGTTCTTGACAACAGTCTTGCAAGAAAGACAAAAAAGATTCGGTGTTCAAGGTTTCCAGAGGATTCTTGCGAAGAATCCAGTGTAGGACGCACCCTGTTGGTTCTGTTCCATCCACAGCTGTGTCATCTTCAGCAGGAGCGGATCTTGGTTTCTTCTTTGGGCGTGAACACTAACTTTGGGAGATATTGTTTCTCCGGATCAGGTATAATCCTTCTTGTTTCCTTTTTGGTTCAGATCTGGTTTGATTATGGTTCAAGTAGAATCCTTGAATATTGTATTCTAAATTTAGGGAATATGATTCCCAGTTGGAAGAAAGTAGGAAAATTTTTGAAATTCGCCCACCCATTCCGCACCCTTCATGGCGTCCATTAGATGGATCCTACCATTCTTTCACTGCTTACATGGGCTAAGGTCCAACTTGGATCAAATTAAATTTCATTTTTTTTATCAGCAACACAAAAAAGATTCATTTTATTAAATTAAAGGAATTTGTACAACAAGAAGTTGTGTGTAGACAAAAAGTCCACAGAAACCCCACCAAGTACAATACAGACCAAGCTAACCCAACAAATAGATTCTTAAGAATTAAGATATAGACAAGCCCCTCAGTACCCAAAAGAACTCCCACTAGCTATAAAATTGCCCAGAACATAGGTTGCCTTTGAACTCCTTGCTTAGCTAGACCATCAGCTATGCTATTAGCTGATCTCCTAATCCATTTGATGTGAATTTCCATATCTTTAGGAGCCTGCTTAAAATGCCTGAATTCATTTCTTAATCTCCAAATTGCTCCTTCCTCATTTTTCGGCCAGTTTACAACAACTTTTGAGTCCTCTTCAATAATCAGCCTGTTAATCCCCAGCTCTTTAGCTTTCTTAACACCAAATACTATTGCCTTCAGTTCTGAACTCACTACGTCACCATGCTGGACAGGGGTTGAGAACATGGCGATTATGTTTCCATTCTCCTCCCTTATTACCCCACCAATTCTCGATGGGCTAGGGTTTCTCAAACAGCTACCATCAAAGTTTAGTTTCTTCCACCCAACATCCGGAGGAGACCAAATTTCAGTTACAATAGGTCTTCTAGAGGCAATGTTTGCAATTGTTCCCCATGATCTGAAGAAGTCTTTCATCTTAAAATCTGGAAATATTTTCAAAGTTTTCACCCAATGTGCCACCCTTATAGCTATCACTTCAATCACAGCTTCTCTACCTCTTTCCTTATCATCAAATATCCTCAGATTTCTTTCCTCCTAGATTGTCCAAGCCACTGCTGCTCTAGTGTACCTTCCCATCACTTTGCCTCTTCTTTTAGAGCACCTGAATATGTTGGAGCTGAAAAGGTCTTCCAAATTAGCAGGGGGATTCCAGCTGCAGCCAAACGGAGAGGAAAATCACTCCCAAATAAAGTTGGCAAAAGGACAGGAAATAAAGAGGTGAAAAGCAGTTTCACCATTCAGCTTACATAAGGAGCACCTGCTTGGGGACAAGCACCACTTTGGTATTTTTCTCTGAAGCAAGTCACAGGTATTTATGGAACCATGGTAAACTTCTCAACAGAAAGCACTAACTTTAGGGGGGGATAGGCCAAGACCAGATCTCCTTAACAAGGAAAGAAGGATAGGAGGAGGTGGCAATAAGAGAGTTCAAGAAGGATTTGCAAGAAAAGGAACCTAACTGATTGAGGGCCCAGACTCTGGAGTTTGATGCATTCTCCCCCAAAACTATTGAATGAACAGATCAACCAAGGTAGAAACACTAGAAATTTCAGACTCTCTTAGTTTTCGAGTAAAACCCAAGTTCCAAGTCAAGCTTGAAGAGGAAGAGGAAGAGCTGATAAATTCACTAATAGGTTTATCTTTGAGTCTGGAAAGAGCAAAGAGGGAATGGAAGACCTCTGATAAGGGGGAGTCCCCAAACCAGATGTCCTCCCAGAATCTGATACTCTGACCCAAAGCCAAATCATACCTTATATGGGGAAGAAACAAAGGAAGAATGTCATGGATGGTCTTCCAGGGTGCAACCAAGGTATCTCTCTGCAAACAGCCCGAATCCCAACCATTGCTTGATTGCCCATGGATACTTAAGATAACTTTAGTCCACAATTTCTCATTTTCTTTGGGAAACCTCCAAAGCCATTTACTCAACAGAGCCACATTCTTCAATTTTACATTTCCAATTCCCAAACCCCCTTCACCTTTCAACTTCTTCACCTTCTCCTACCTGATCAAATGATCTTTTTTCCCTTCCCCAGGCTCCAAAAATTCCCTCATAATTTTCTCAATTCTTCTTATCACAGTTTGGGGCATTCTAAAAACCGACATGTAGTAAACTGGTAGATTTGCCAAGGTGGATTTGATCAATGCGATTCTCCCTCCCAAAGAAATATAATTCCTCTTCTAAATTGCCAATCTTTTTTCATACCTTTCTACTACTAGGTTCCAAAAACTGATTGAATGAGGGTTTCCACCAAAGGGCAGCCCAAGATAACACAGGCCAATCTCCCATCTCACAACCCAACAATGCAGCCAAATTTCTGAGCTCATTCTCTTCCAGGTTTATGCCTGCCACTAGACTCTTTGACCAGTTGATTCTCAAGTTGGAAATCCTCTCAAACATTCACAACTAATTTAAGGTTTTCCACATCTTCACTACTATCCCATGCACAGAAAATCAGGGTATCATCTGTGAATTACAGATGTTTGACCAATACTCTCTCTCTCCCAACTAACCAACCTTTGATCAGTTGCATAGAGTTAGCTTTTGAAATTAGATTGCTCAAGACCTCAGCTACCAACATAAATAGAAATGGAGAGAGTGTATTTCCCTGTATAAGGCCTCTTTTCCCTTCTATGAAATCAATTGCAATTCCATTCACTAGAATAGAATAGTGACTTGTTTGCATGCATCCTTTGATCCACTTACACCATAAATCCCCGAAACCACACCTTCTCATTATAGGTCTAAAGTCTCCTGGCTGTGTGGTACCCTACTTTTTTGGGATCAAAGCTAAGAAAGTTGAATTCATCCCTTGGCTGATTGCTCCCCTTTAGACCTGTTCATGGGCCGGGCCGGGCTAGGGCCGGCTTTCACTTGTCACTAATGAAAATATACTAGGCCTAAGCCCGAGCCCGACCTAATATTAAACTTAAAATGAGTTATGTGATTATGCCCATTTGAATAAACTTTTTTATTTAATAATGTAAAATTGTGTTTTAAAATATAAAAGAAAGGGAAAAAATACCATCTTGTAGGCCCAATGTTCATTTAAATAGAAAAAAAAATACTATCTGAATTTTTAATTCTAATTTGAATAGGAAAATTTGTTTTTTTTTTTTTTCAATTAGGTCGGGCTTCGGTCCTCCATTACTAGAGAAGAAATCGAATTCTTCCTTTTTCTGCCATTTGCTAAAGCATGAAAGAACTTTGTATTGCCATCAAGTTCAAATTAATTCTCATTAACATCTTTAGTCTGTTCCAATTTGCAGGAGACAAACATAAGGAGAGAGTAATGTTGCAAACTCAAACAAATTCCATTTAGGCTTTCCAAGAGAAAAGCAAGTCAGCTAGAGATTTGGGAAAGCACCGCCTGACATTTAACAGGGAGCAGAAATGGATGAACAGCAAATGAGCAACCTTACAATGAACAAATAAGTGATCCACAGATTCATCTTCCTCACTGCACATCACACATCTTATGGAGGGCAGCACCAGACCCCTCCTACTCAGCTGCTCCTTAGAAAGGCATTTACCATGAACTGCTGTCCAGATTAAGAAGGTGACTTTAGTAGGAATGTGAGGGAGCCAAGTCTCTTTCCATAGAAAAGCCTGACATGAACCAGCACTCAGCTTCAAATAAAAGGACTTCACCAAGAAAATCACATCCCTAGCCCACTTCCAAATTCTGGAATCTTGCTGATTTGGATTCAGTTAATAATCCTGAATTAGTTGGAGCAGCTCTAGCAGATCTGAGACTTCCCAGTCATTGAGATGCCTCCTAAACTTTGGACACCAGTATCCTGAATTTCCATGCCACTCAAACTGATCTGCCACCATCGCATCCCTATCTTCTGCTATAAAGAATAGTGAAGGGAAAGTCTCCATTGCACCAAGTGTCTCGCCAGAACCTAATCCTGTTGCCATCCCCTAATTTTTGCCTTACCCCTTGGACAAAATGAGGACAAACCTTCTCAATTACTTTCCAAACTAAGCAGCCAGCAGAAGTGGGTGCAGGCCCAGGATCCCATCCATAGTTTCTAGTTCCAAACTTTTCCACAATTAGCTGCCTCCAGAGAGCTCAGGGATTAGAATTGAGGAGCCAAAGCCATCTACCTATGAGAGCAGTATTCACCTGCCTGAAGCTTCTCACTCCTAAACCCCCTTCTGAAACAGGTTTGCAAATGATTTCCCACTTAACCTGGTGAATCTTCTGCTCACCATCCTTCCCACACCAGAGGAAATTCCTTTCTAATTTTTCCAGCCAGCCTTTCAGCCACCTGTGCTGGGATTGGAAACAATGATAAAAAGTGAATAGGCAGATTAGCCAGAACACTTTTCAACAGAGTAATCTTAGCTCCCTTGGACAAATACCTGGACTCCCAACCCCCTAACTTCTTCTCTAGTCTTTCAATCACCGGGTCCCAAATGGACTTGGAGTGACATTTTGCTCCAACTGGAAGGCCCAGGAACCTAAAAGGGAGCTTTCCCACTTTACAACCGAGCGACACAGCAAGTTCCTGGATGTTGTTGACCTCCCCAACTGAGAAAATTTCACTTTTCTGGAAATTCACCCGTAGCCCTGAAATCACCTCAAACCACACCAGAATCATCCGAAGATTACTTAACTGCTTCTTTTCTGCCTGAACAAAGAATAGAGTATCATCTGCATACCGCAATAAAGGGACCTTTGTCCTGTTCCTTCCTCTGCCACTCTAAAACCTTCCAAACAGCCTTCAGCCGCAGCTGTTTTGGTCACTCTAGATAGTGCCTCCACCACACAAATAAACAGCATGGGAGAAAGAGGATCTCCCTGTCGAAGACCCCTTGAACTTCTAAAAAAGCCAGAAGATGACCCATTCACAATGATATAAAATTTAGCAATAGATATGCACATTCTGACCCAATTCTTCCATTTCTGGCCAAAGTTCATTTTCTGCAACACCGAGTCGAGAAACCTCCAGTTTACATGATCATATGCCTTTTCTAAATCAATTTTGCATACCACCCCATTACTGCCACTCCTTAACTTCGAGTCTACCAGCTCATTAGCAACTAGAACACCTTCTAATAATAGTCGATCAGGCACGAATGCCCCCTGCACACCTGAAATGGTCTCGGGAAGTACCTTCCTCATTCTATTAGCAAGGGTTTTCGCCATAATTTTGTAGAAACCTCCTAGGCTCCTACCAAACTTATGGGTCTATAATCAGAGAGACGAATAGGGTTCTGAACCTTTGGAATCAAAGTTATAAACGTAACATTTAAGCTACACTCCAAGGAGGCTCTGTCATGGAATTCTGACAAAGCCTTCATCACATCTAGCTTCAGGAAACTCCAACATTTCTTGAAGAACAGCATTGTGAAACCATCATGTCCAGGGGTCTTCTCTCCCTCTAGGCTTGCGATAACCCCCCAAACTCCCTCTTCAAAGAAAGGTTACTCTAAGTCATCTATATGAATATTGGAAATGGCTTCAAAAAGGCTCCCATTCAAACCTGGACGGACTGGCCACACTTATATAAATTCTTGAAGAATTTCACCACCTCCTTAATAGAGGCTTCATCCTCAATAAGCCTGTCCCCCACCTGCAGCTTCTTCAAAGTATTTTCCCTTCTTCGGCAATTTGCAACTGCGTGGAAATACTTTGTATTCCTGTCCCCCGTCTTCAGCCAAGAGATTTTAGCCCGTTGTCTCCATTTAATCTCTTCCTGGTAAGCTACTTTATCAAAACACATTTTGGCCTCATTTCTAGCTACCTTCTCTTCTTCAGATAGGTTCACAAGCTCCTCTTTTCTATCCAGCTCTTCAACGGTGCTTAACAACTCTCCTTTCTTTAATTCTACTGCCTTAAAACTGTTTTTCTTCCAGTCTAGGATTTTCCCTTCCAACAGCTGTAGCTTCTTAGCTAGGATATGATCATATGAGATCCTGAACCTTCTACCTAAAGGACTGCCACCAATCCTTCAACATTGCTTCAAAACTAGCCTCCTGAAACCAAAGATGTTTAAACCGAAACAGACCCGGCTTCCTCCTCAGGCCCTCCCTCCTAAGAAGAATAGGCCTCTGATCAGACACAGGCCTTGGCAGGGCTTCCTGAAACAGGTTAGGAAACCTTTCTTCCCACTCTGTTGACACCAGAAATCTGTCAAACTGAACTAAAGTAGGATCACCCTGGTTATTAGTCCAGGTAAACTTGCTCCAGACAACGGCAAGTCCACTAGACCATGCCTGTGAACAAACTCACCAAAAGATCTCATCCCCGTAGTCCTTCTCACACCTCTATTTTTCTCGTGTGGAAATCTGATAATATTAAAATCTCCGCCTATATACACCAGGGAATATTATCTCTACTCCTTAATCCTGCCCAACTCCTAGAAGAGGTGTCAACTGGACAGATTTGGTCCAACCCGATCCAGTCCAATGTGAGTCCACTTATAAATGGACTGGACCCAATCCAGTCCAAATCCAATACAAACCGAATCCAATCCAATCCATTAAAATGTAAATGGATTGGACTGGATCCAATCCAAACGGAATGAAATATCAAAAATTATATAAAAGCACTTTTAGCGTTGAGAAATCACTTTTGTAAAAGTACTTTGATAAAAATATTTTCATAAAAGTGCTTTTACAAAAGTACTTTATTGAAAGTACTTCAGACAAGTGCTTTTGTAAAAGCACTTTTCGAAAAGTACTTCCATGGACTTTTATAAAAGTACTTTTGTAGAAGTGTTTATATAAAAGTACTTTTGTAGAAGTGTTTTTGTAAAAGTACTTTCATAAAAGTACTTTTTATAAAAAAACTTTCGTAAAAGTACTTTCGTTAAAATACTTTTTATAAAAGTATTTTCGTAAGTGCTTTCATAAAAGTGCTTTTGTAAGAGTTATTTCATAAAAGTGATGTTCTAAAAGTGCTTCCATAAAAGTGCTTTCGTAAAAGTGCTTTTATAAAAGTATTTCTATAAAAGTGCTTTTGTAAAAGTACTTCCGTAAGTTTTTTGTAAAAGTGATTTCATAAAAGTGCTTTCGTGTAAAGGTACTTTTATAAAAGTGCTTTCATAAAGCTTTTATTAAAGTGGTTTTGTAAAAGTGCTTTTATAAAACTACTACAAAAGTGCTTTCATAAAAGTACTTTGTAAAAGTATTTTTATAAAAGTGTTTTCATAAAAATACCTTTAATAAAATTACTTTTATAAAAGTGCTTTTATCAAAATGTTTTCATAAAAGTGCTTTCGTAAAAGTACTTTCATAAAAGTGATTTTATTTTGTTTTCAGTTTTGGTTGATTTCAAATTGGACAAGGATTTGGCCTTATGATTGGATTATTGGAAATTTGGTTTAGGTCCAATTCAAACCAATAAGAATACAGACCAATTTATTTTGGATTGGCTCAATCCAATAATTATAATGGACCGTCCAAATCCGATTTGATAAGGCTTGGATCCAAACCAAAACCGGTCAATTGACACTCCTAGGCCAGCCTTTCGGAGTCATCATTAGGATCATAAACCCCTATTCTTATCCCCTTGAAATATCCCGCCCCTACAACTTCAATGGAAACCAAGTAATTTCCAACCATAGAATCACTAATAGTGACAGTGCTAGAATTCCAGACTACCAGAACTCCCCCTGCTCAGTTTAGTGAACAAATGACAACCCTTCTCCGACCTAAGCCCATGCCTCGAACATTCCATGACAAAATTTTCATCACAACAAATACAAGCCAATCCCCCAGCCTCCTTCCCCTACTTCTTGACTTACCTCCCTTTTCTCCTCCCCCTACCACCATCCTTT
Source organism: Nelumbo lutea (assembly GCF_056320005.1). Lineage (NCBI taxonomy): Eukaryota > Viridiplantae > Streptophyta > Magnoliopsida > Proteales > Nelumbonaceae > Nelumbo > Nelumbo lutea. The sequence goes on from NC_142689.1 coordinate 5,470,923, forward strand.
GTACACCCTGCCCTATCATTCAAGCCCCAAGTAAGGCGTAACAGCTCCCTTTTCCCTTTCACATTCTTCTTACCTTTGGCATTTACTACACCCCTTTCCCGTAAAATCATGTGTTCAATCTCCATCAGGAAATCCTTCATCTGTTTCTCGAGACCAGCCATCGAGACCCCAATGAACTCTCCAAACTTCAAATATTTGGATAACACCCAGCTTGATAGAAGTTCTCTTTCAACCAAGTTTTGAGTCCGCTGCCGCAAGATCCCCTCCTCTAACTCGGAGCCCTCTGAAAGTTCCCCTTCCTCTAGCAATGTTACCTCTCCATCGCCTGGTCTCAAAGGAGTTTTAGATTCCAACAAGGCCAAACTATGCGAAGTCTCTCTTCCCTCTCTTTTTTCCAACCTCTCTTGCGATGACGGTTCCACAGCCTGCAATGGAGACACGTCTTCCCCATGCAGGCCCTCACTACTCTCCAAAGCATTCAGGATTTTACTAGGGCCCCCTTTAATTTTAGGAATGCCATCAGAACTAGCTTCCCTCAAGTCTTCGTCAGTTGACGAGTCTTCTACCTCCACCATCACAACTTTCCCTTTTCCCACTGCCGCTCCTGAATGGACCCCCTGAACCTTCGTCTGACCCATTCTTCCCTCGAAAAACTTGATCGCCCCTGGGTCCTTTCGGAACTTTTCGCAAAAAAACTTTGAACTCTTCTATTTCTGACATCTAGACTCAAAGTTAGGCTCTCGACTCCCTTGAATAGCTTTCCCAACAGGCCCAGAAATTGGAGGGCCTTGGGCCCCGGCTTTTTGTCGGTCTTCCCCTCTCTCTTTTCCCCAAACCCACGGTCTAATCCTTTTTATGATAAGGATCCCTAGACCTCCTCTTGTGATTAGAGTTTTGGGTCTTCCAACCGACTCGTTCGTCCCTACCCAATCTGCCTGTGTGACCCAGCTCCAACAAGCATTCCCCTATTAATTCTTTCAGCTCCTCTTTACTAGTCAGCCAGTAGCCTCTCTTCGACTTGTTCAAAATTTGAAACTGAGCCCCCTAACCGCATTCAGGCACAATGTCAGACGCTACACTTCTCTTCGACTCGTTCAAAGTTTGAACTAGAGCCCCCTGGCTATAGTCAAGCACAATGTCAGATGCTACATTCCTCTCAATCGCCCGATTCCCTTTCCCGTTTGGTACAATCAATAGTTCCCTAGTCATCTTCTGCAAATTGCCCAACATTCGACCCTCCTGAGAATCACCCGTGGAATGTCCGGTTGAAACAAACCCCACCAGCACCCCTTTCTCTACCACCCCAAGGTCTCTTCTGTATAACTTTCAATCACCTCATCCCTTGTAATGCTCTTCGCCGATTTGTGTAATTCCGTAACCGGCCTCAATGAAGGTTCCAGTTATGGCCAGATGTGTGCAATATACACCACTTCTCCCACTCTAACTTCCATCATCGTCGGAATCTCTCCCCTCCACGCCACCTGCATTTTCACCCATTAACAGGTCGCCAACTCATCCATGGAGTCATTTGTGGCTAGAAAGCCCCCATAGAAATCCCCAATCACAGAAATAACTTCCAGACTCCACAAGATCAGTGGGAGACCATATATACAAACCAAAATCTTTTGATAGAGATCGCCCTTCCCTGAAGGCTCGTTTGAAGTGCATCCAGCACAAGCACACCATCTGTCAAGAAGCAGCTTATTCTCCCCCAAGCACCACGGTATGCCACTAAGTACCGCCTCCGCTCCCTTCTCCAAGGAAGTTATGAACAAAAACATTCCATTCACAAGTTTTTTAACCTTCACCTCCCCTAAGGCCACCTCTCCACTACTGCAAGGTCAGGTACCTTTGTCACAAGCCTACCAACAAGGCGGCCCTCTAGGAATTTCTTTCAAAGATTTACGCCCTTCTTCAACGTCCCAATGAAGAACCCATCATTCCTGAAAAACCTGGCTTCACCTTCTGCCGGCCATGCTCTGGTTTCAGTCACTTCTTTGAGTGAAACCCCTTTCCTGGTCTTAGGGTCTCTGTCACCTAACCATGGCGGTCTCCTCATCTCTCCCCGTCACTGGTCTTTCCTAAAATACAGGACTACACTGATCAGGATTTCCTATGCATCTCCAAATCCCCACAAGTCTAAGCCCTTGCTACTATCACTGATATATACCTATTCCTAAAGTTTCTCAAGTCCACTTAATTTCACATTTCTCATTAAATAATGTTCAAAACTCTAGTCCATTCTCTCTTTGCATGTCTAATTGTTGACTCACTTAAGTTATTCTCAATATTACTTTTCTATTTACATAATTGATTCTCATGGTTACTAGTTACTTTCTGATTTATCTCCTGTGCAACTTGTTGGAGAACTTTTAAGTGGCAAATATATACATATCAAATGGCCTCTAATTATATTAAAATGTACTTGCTAGTCCTTTATAACAGTCGAAAGAAAAATAATTAGATGCAATTTAGTTGCACTCTAGAAACTATTTGTTTTGCCACTGATGTAGCTTCAAGGTTATCTAAAACTGAAAGTACTCTGACTTTCTTTATCTGCTTTTGGTTTAGTGTTTGGGAGTTGGGGCAAGATAACGGAGCTCCAGTTGGAAGTTGCCCCTTGCTTGTATCATTTACTTACTCTGGTTTCCATACATTTCATGTGGTTACTGGTTAGTATCAATTTCCTTTGCCATTTTTAGTTATTTTGCTCTTACCACTGATCATATAGCTGAGAATAAATTTGATAAACCTCTGAGGTAGACTGTATAAGATTGTCAGCCTTCAATCATCTTAGTGTTGCATGTGGCCATGACATGACACTGCATTCAAATTTCCAGTTTGGAGATATTTGGGGTAAATGTGAATATCTAATTATTCTAAGCATCTAACATTTTGTTTTTGTTGTCAGAAAATATGGTAACAATCTAATAAAGGCCATTACCCAATGTTGACCCCATCTATCTGGGATCTTTGTAGTGGCAGACTGGATATGGTGCTAGCATTCGGTAATTTTTTGCACAAAGTAGCCACTCTGCTCAAGTAGGCAATCACAGCTATGTTATTGCAGCTAACTGTTCTACATCTTGTGATTGCAATCCCAGTATGCTTCAGATCTTTATGTTATCATCAATTGGAACCCTTATGCCTCCTTTTTGTATGGTTCGTGGTAGCTATGTACAGGTTCTCATTTTAAAACTGGATTTCAATGTCAGAGTGATTATGACTGGACTTTAGTCTTTATTATTATTAGGTATTTAGAGCTGTATTGAGAATTAGATTCTATATTTTAGTGTCCTAGTGTGTTTGTTCCCCAGTTAAAACTGGATTCCATAAAGGGATATCTAACCCCTATATTGATGGTATAAATTTATTATAATTGAATTTTTAGAAGAATTTACCTGCAGGCAAGAGTATTTTCTTTCTTTCTTCATTATTGTCTCCATATTCTAGACTATTTCTTTTATTTTTGTCTCTTGCTTGTATATCTGATTTTTTTCTAGTCTAATGTTTACTCTCTGTTCTCAGATCTAAATCTCTTTCTCTCATAATTCAGAATTTCAGATCCTTGATTCCCCTTCTTTAGCATCAAGTACACTGTAATAGGAATTTTCTCCCTTGTGATCTCACAAAGCAAGTGCTGAAACTGGGCAAGCTGAACCCAAGTTGATCACCTTTTAATTATGCTCATCACAATTCTAGTCCCAATAAAGTTTATAAGCGCAAGACAAGATGGGCAGAGCTTCCCTAACCTTAAGCTATTATGTGGAATGGAAATATAGGTAGATCTCCATTCTCCAGATGATGGAATTTGTTTGAGTTTTTTTTTTTTTCAACAGGGGTAAGGTGTTGTGGTGTATGATCCCTCATGTGGTGTGTTGGGTACTGTGGAAAGAAAGAAATAGTAGGTTTTGAAGGTCAAAGGTGCTCCTTAGATGAGTTGGTGGTTCAGGCAATGGCTACTATACATTCCTGGCTGTCATCCAAGGACTCTTTTAAGCATATCCCTCATCATCAGTATTTTGATCTGGGTTTTTTGTTTACTTGATTTAGTTGGGGGTCTCTTGTATTTATTCCGGAGAGACCAGTTTTTTGTTGTTTCTGTATAGTTTCTGGCTGTACATGGAGCGTTTTGTGGACTGGCAGCTGATATGTTTACAGTTAATACTCATTAATACAATTACCTAACTTTTTCTCAAAAATTTTGAGATGCATAGGAGTCTAGGGTTCAAGAATTAAACCCTAAAATTCAGGAGTTCAAGAAAATCAGCTTGTTGGCATTTGAAAACTAAGAGTTTGATGTGTAGGATTGAATTGTACCGTGAGATCTAATCCATGGTGCTGATTGATGGGGCCTCCAATAAATGAAACTGTCTAAATTTTAAGTGCTTAGAACTAGAATTGAAGAAAAAGATACTAGGAAGCAAGAAATAATTCAAAAATCAATGTTTCAGTATAGAAAAATACTAGGCCATAAATGAAGTTCAAACTGGTCAAAGGTATGAATACTATTTCCTGAAACAAGAATTTTGCAGGTTGATAGAGATCGTACCTGACAACATGCAAAAATATAACAAGAAGCCACAAGAGAAAACGCTCTGTTGTGGAGATTTACAGGCTTATTGCATAGCATAGATTTGGTCACATCCGATTTTGAATTAGTAATCTGTATCAGAAAATCATATGAAACAGCCAAATGACACTAAGCTCTAGTGGAGCTTGCCTTAACAACACAGAGAGAAACACACTAATGTAAGATATACTTGGCCCAAGCTCACCTGCACACCCACCCATCCGCCCACATACATACTTTGTATATAATAATATTTGTAGTAGACACTTTGCTTGAATAAATTAATAATAAATAAAACATGCAAGATAAATTTGATCTACAGTAGATCCCATGTGCTTATGACATCATCCATGGTTTTACCAATTCCTTTATTCAAGAGGGTAGAAAGGTGCATCAAATATTCTAGATGACTAAATGCAGACATCAGATCTCAACAGAAATGACCCTATTCATAGTGGAAGAATGATATCATATTTCCTATTTCTTCTCATTGTATTGAAATTATCTTTTACATGTGATACACATAATCATTGCCTTTTAAAAACACACCTTGGTACAGATCACTTCTCTTGTAGTGGTGTGTACACACCACACCACAGTCTACAGAACACCTGGTGTGTTCTAGAACCATGGTTCTGAAACATACCATGGTGAGGTGGTTTGTTCCAAAACACACCACACTTTTCCCAACCACATTACAGAACACCCCCTTAGTTGGCCATCATTGTGCGTCCTTAGCGAACTCGTCCAATTGTTCCTTGGCACGTTGTCACGGGGTTAATCAGCGAGGCCCCATGCGGCGCTCGATGGGGTCGAGAAAACCTACGAAAGCAAGCAACAATACACACCAGGCAACAAGAATGCACACAGATTAGACAAAAGGTAACTTGTATTGCATTAATCAATGGTAAGCACAAGCACACAATGCAGTGTCAAGGGGATCTCGTGCTTAACCTTTACACGCTAATGAACTCACTCGACTACCTATCTCCCCTCAAAGAGTACGTTAAGCTTTTGGGGGAGTGACATTAAGAAACATCAAAAGAATGAAAATTCATACTATGTATTTACAATAACGCCATTGGCGGTCCCCCCTTACAAAATACATGCGTAGCCCACCCATGACACACATGCTGACACCTTGAAGGCACGCGGTTGGCATTCTGATGGCTCATGGTAGGTGCTTGATGGCGCGGCAAAGGAGTCACTCGTGACATTCTCCCCCACTCAATTCGATCTACGTCCTCGGAGATCGGCTTCAGCTGGTCCCTTATAGTCACTACTGCGGAAGGAAGGTTCTTCTGCTGCTCCCGAACCGGTTATCGTCCAAGGCCGAGGTGTATAGTCTTGTAACATGGTTGGGTTGGCCTATTCTGTTGGGGTTTCCTAGGGCTAAGTCCTTTCCCGGCAGCCTCAAGGTATGTTAATGGCTGATTCGACTTGCTTATCGGGTAGGTTTGGGCCAGGTAAGGGTCAAAATGATGGTTTGGATTGTTGGGGTGTTGGTTCCCATGAATTTTTCCCCAAGGGTGACTGACAAGGTTACTACATGATTCAGTCTGAGGGATGGTGCAAAAGTGGTCCCTAGGCAGCTTGGGTGGCACTCGCTTTCCCCTGTGGTTGTGGTGATAGGCGATGTTGAACTTGGACACGGCCTTGGGTCTTCTGCTTTGCTTGAGGGTTGTCGACGTGCACGAACTCTGTTGCTGGAGAGGTGTAGACGGTTGGATGGCCTGCTGTTTCCTACTGCTGCTGTAGTTGTTGGCTCGAGGTGCGGCTTCTTCAGCTTGTGGAGTGGGGAACTTCTCTGCTTCCTTCATGTTGGCGTTGAACAAGACTTCTCCATGAAAAAGGTGTAGTGCAGAAACTTGCTTCCCATGAAATCGGGTAGAAGTCACAACTGGCACCATGCAAGGGGAGCGCTCGTCCAAGATGCACAGAGAGTTGATGTGAGGCAGGAGTGCGGCTTCTGCTTGTCTCATGAAGTCCATTCCCAAGACAACTCGGAAGTCATCCAAGGGTACAACTGAAAGATTAATCTTGTCTGTCCACGACCCAACTTGGAGGTCAACCCCACGAGTCGTGCCTTCAATCGCCTTTGCCCCGGAGTTCATAGCCTTGATCCACCCTGTCTCTTTCACGGTGTTCAGCTTGAGTCGCTTGGCCTCGGCAACTGAAATGAAGTTGTGGGAGGCCCATGTATCAACAAGGGCTTGAGTCGGCTTCCCGCCGAGAAGGATGTCTACATACTTCAGCCCCCTTTGGGCTCTCTTTGGCCTCACTCTTGGCGCCTGCACAGACATTTCCTTGTCACTTTGCTCGTCATCACTGAGCTTGGCGACAAGGGCATTGATCTTCTTCTTGGTTGGGCAGTTGCGAACCAAGTGATTTCCCCCACAAAGGAAGCAAGAAATTGGGGACCCAACGGTTCTGGGCTTGTAATGGTGCTGAGGGCCTTGCTCTCCTTGTGGCTTCTTCCCGTAGTCTTGTCTTGCTGGCTTGTTGAAGCTAGAGTTGTCGTACGGTGGGCGTGAACGACTTGCTCCCCCACTCAAATTAGGGGAACGCGGGCTTTCTGGCTTAGGAGCTTCTTCATCTGATAAGCTGGTCTCATTGAGTTGCTCCGCCACTGCCATTGCTGTGGTGAGGTCCTGTACATTGCGGCGTTGGAGTTCTAGCTCGGCCTATGGCTTCAGTCCATCCATGAAGTTGAACAGTAGATCCTTGTCGGACATGTCCGTGATCTCCAAGGTAAGGGCTGAAAACTCTTTAACGTAATCGTGGAGGGAGTCCCCATGTTGGAGTGCTTTCAACTTCTTCCGCGCCAAGTACTCCACGTTCTCTGGGTAGAATTGCCGCTTTAATTCTCGTTTGAAATCAGCCCATGTCTCAATGGTGCACGTACCCCATTCAATGTCTTGGAATCGCCTGCGCCACCATAGCATAGCAATGCCAGTCAAATACATGATCACTGTACGAATTTGCGATAGGTCATCATCAATGCCAGGGGCATGGAAATATTGTTCCATCTGCCACAAGAAAGTGTCAAGTTCTCTAGCATCTCGGGAGCCGGCATAAGGTGTGGGCTCACGAATCTTCACATGAGTGATGTGTGGCTCATTGTGACACTAGCAAGTGCACTAGCCGTTCAAGTAATAAAGTAGTGAGTGAAGTATCGTTCCCACGAGGATTTAGGAAACAATTACCAATACTAAATTGAGCACTTCTTATCTGATCAACAAATAAATCAAAACTTTAATGAAAGCTAAAAAAATCCTAATTTAAAATCTATCTAAATCATTAGCCCAATTGCCTTCAAATCAGGTTAGAAGAGTAAACAGTAAATGTCAATCTCAGAATTCAGCAATCTATCAATTTGGATCATTCGAATAAATCATGATTGAGCCTTGGTTTGGTGAAACCCCAAGGTCATGAACAGCCTCTCTCAAGCGCATGTTCATCCTATGCATGAGTGACGGTTCTTCTATCTCTAGCAAGAATCTAATCCCCATGCATGCGTTTCTTCAAACACTTCTAAGGCATCAATTCAAATCTGAATTGATCACCAACTGAATTGTGCAAGTTATCTCTAACCTTGCACTCAATTCAGTTCTTGAATAGTAGATCTGAATTCCTAGAGTCTCTCTCAAGCACTCTAGGAATTCCAAGCTGTAGATTAATTCGGCCAATCTGAAAATTGCAGATCTGAATTCTCTTTCAAGCAATTCAGATCTTGCACTCTCAGATCTGAGAATTCAGAATCTGAGTTTTGAAGGTTAGTTGGACGAATTAATCTACAATAACACCCTTATTCAAGAAATTTCAAATACAATTCATGACCATTTGAATGAATAAAAAAGAATTAGACTGCTGAACTGAAATTTTACAAGCTGAAATACATCAAGGAAGAATGGAAAAAAAAAGGAGAAAGAAGAAAAAAAATATAACAAAGAAACTGAATTCGAATCAAAAGAGAATGAACTACAATTGATTTATTACAAAAGATCTTTGAATCACAAACCCTCAATTCGAACTCACCTTCTCTTCTAGCTTGCTTGTCTTGAACTTCCTTCAGCCCTTCTTCTTCTTCTTCCTTGCGCCTAGCCTTCTTCTCTTCTCTCAAGGTGGCCGAACCTCTAAGAGTGGGAGAGCCTTCCTCTCAAGCAATTGAACACCTCTCCCCCCTCCTAGAGGCCTCCTTATATAGTTTTTCAAGGGGGCTCTTGCCCCTTCTTGAAGTCTCTAGAATTGGGTGTATTACACCCCTCATGAACCTTCTAGAGTGCTCCCTCCTTCTCTTCAAGAAACTTCTAGGAGTTGCCGCCCCTAGCTCCCTTTGGGCTGCTATTTGGGCTACAACTTAGCTTGCTTTTGAGCTCATGTGGGCTACACTCTAGGCTGTTATTTGGGCTAAAAATGGGCTGGGCCGAAATTTTCTTCTTGCTAAGCTTCTTCACTTGGGTTTTCCAAAGAGTTAGCTTGCACTACTTGGGCCGAATGAAACTCCCTTGCTCTCATGGTTGGGCCGGGCTGAACTTGATAAATTTTGGGCTTTCTTTTCTTGCTTTTGCCTTCTTTTTGTTGATTTGGCTCCCCCTGAAATCTTTCTTGTAATCAAGCTAAAATAGGGCAAAATCTAATTAAACCAGCATAAAATTTCATGCAAAAACCTCATAAAGTATAGATAAATTGTAGGTTCATCAAATACCCCCACACTTAAGCTTTTGCTTGTCCTCAAGCAAGGATATCAGCCATAAACTGAACATTCTCCCCCTTCTGTTCTTACCATTTACCTGATGAACTTTTTAAGATAGAAATTCATTCAGTAGTCGGGGGACTTTTGTAAGTGCTCAACTCTTATTCTTGTAAATTACTATTTAAGATATGTATAAGATCCAAGGAAAGGAGAATATGAATTTCATCATAGTCTACCCTTCACTCCTAATTCATATATAAATCAGCTCCTTAATTGTCAAGGTTAATAATCAAATTTCACTAAGTTTCACATCTATAACTAATCTTAATGAGAGTTCAACTTTAGAGTGCCCCTTTGAACCTCAGCTATCACCACAATTTCTTAATTCTATGGGTGAGTGCATCTTATGCTCCATCTCACCCTTTTTCTTTTTTTTTTCGGTGTGAGTGCATTTTATGCTCCATCTCACACACTTCTCTCTCTCTCTCTTTTTTTTTTTTTGTGAATGCATCTTATGCTCCATCTCACACTGGTCACTTGCTTGAGGTAGGTAAATAGGACTCATGTTCTAAGCTGCTAGTTTTACTATTCAGCTCGGAATAGCAGAGTCAATTTGGGCTTTTGTCCTTCTTTGCAATTATTGAACCTCAAGAATCAGCACTTCAGATGTGCATTAGCTCTCTTGACCATTAACCATGAAATCAAGGGCTTCCATACACATGAAGATAGTTAGGGCTAGTCATGCTGAAAAGCATATTCAGCTCCCCTTCTCTCATGCATATATCAAATTGGGTCATTCACAAGAATAAAAACTTAACAAGTACATCAGTCTCCCTCAACTCATTGAATTTCTTCTTAAAAAAAAATCATCAAATAAATAGTAATGAACTTGAGGGGTTCCAGTCTTTTTTTGGTTATGTCATTGCCTGCATATGTGTGTTGGGGTGCATGGTTTCAGCCCCCATACCCTAGCCTCGGGCTCACTCCCCCACACTTAAGATGAACATTGTCCTCAATGTTCGTAGTGTTAGGCAGTAACAATAAAATTAGCAAGAGCATCATCAAGTAATAGGAGGTATTTGGAGGACTTCCCTGAAGATCATTCTTAAATTCTGCAATATGTTGTCGGTGGAAAACTTCTTCTGCTAGAAATCACTTGCAAACTAGAAGAGGAGATCAGTATCTTTATTCAATTAAATTCTAAGAAAAACTAACTAAACTTAAATGCTATGAAAAATAAAAACAAAAAGCAAGTAAGACAGTTTATGACTAAGTATCTGAATTGGGAATTCTCCCAACAGCCTCTTGTTCCCTTGGGTTTACCATGGTGTTACTAGGTAAGGTACCCGGAGCCCTTTCTGAAATCATCTGTGCCAGCTGCCCAACCTGAGTTTCCAAGTTCCTTATCGATGTTTCGTTATTCTGAAATCTATTTTCCGCACTAGCTATGAACTTGGTCATCAGCTCCTCCAAGTTAGATTTCGGTTCCGGCTGATAGAAGTTTTGGTGGAAAGGCTTAGGTGCATGCTGATTCAGGTGGCCTCTCCATCCGGGGTTATGGGCATGATGGTACTGATTTCCTGGCTGTCTTGTAAAGTTGCCAACGAAGTCTACTTGTTCTGTGTACATGCATAGCTGCCATCTGCATCTCATCAAATTTTTTGCTAAGTGCTCCTATTTGTGCAGAGAGAGTTGTGTATGTATCCACATTATGAAGGCCATGCTGCTTTCTAACTGGTGTCCTTTCTGAATGCCATTGGTAGTTATTGGCTGCCATCTCCTCGATGAGTGCATGGGCAACCTCGGGAGTCTTATTGTTTATGGAGCCCCCAGCTGCTGCATCTAAGATGGTCTTGTTTGAATCGGTCAGACCATTATAAAATGTTTGCACCTACAGCCAAATCGGAAGGCCATGGTGAGGAACCCTCCTTAGTAGCTCCTTGTAACGTTCCCAGGACTCATAGAGAGATTCCCCCTCTTGCTGGAAAAAAGTAGTGATGTCATTCCTCATTTTAGCAGTTTTGGAAGGGGGAAAATATTTAGAGAGAAAACGGCTGGCCATTTCGTCCCATGTGGCTATAGATCTTGCCGGTAATGAGTTCAACCAAGCTTTGGCTTTATCCTTCAAATAAAATGGGAATAACCTCAGTCGGATGGCATCATCACTTACCCCATTGTGTTTGAAGGTGTCACAGATTTCCAAGAAGTTAGCAATATGGGCATTCGGATCCTCATGGGCCATACCACAAAACTGAACCGTATTTTGTATCATTTGGATTATGGCCGGTTTAATTTCGAAGTTATTGGCAGCAATAGTTGGCCTGATAATGCTGGAGACAGTCCCGGTGAGGGTGGGCTTGGCATAATCCATCATAGTTCTTTGTTCAGCCATTTCTTGTGCTTCTTGTCTGACTTGCCTAGCAGCTCTCAAACGGACACGAAGAGTCCGTTCAATCTCCGGGTCGTAAAGGATCTCTTCCAGTTCAGGTCTGCTTGTCATAAACTGTAAAGGTCAAAGCAATAAAAAGGCCAATATTCACAAAAGAAAATAAATAACTAATCCTATTACAACTGAAAATGTAAAGTGGAGTATTGGAATATACAAACCTACATCCTAAAATAAATAAATGCAGCTAACTAAAAGCAGATCAACATCTTATTCAATATACAGAATTCAGTAGCAATTTACAAATAGGTCTGAATTCAGTAATCTCTGAGTAGAACAACAGTTTACAAATTCCTCTTCTTTATATTGCTGAAATCAGGGACGGGATTTAATTACACAGATCTAAACTGCTGAGAGCTGAAATCTCAGTAGCTACTGAGAACAGTAATATACAGTTCTGAAATTTTAGCAACTACTGAGGACAGCCAAATGCGGATCAGCAGTGATTGTGTTCAGGTCTGAGTTTCATATTAAAAGGCCCTTCTGTGCTACTGAAGGTCAATACACTAAACTGAAATCAATGTACAAAGGATTGATAGCAATTCAGACATCAGTTCTACACAAAATTGAGATCAGCTCTGAAATCTCAGAAGCCACTGAGAACAACAATAAATATAATAGCAGCTGCTGATAACAGTACAGTTGTGCTCAGGTCTGATTTCCATATTGGAAGGCTACTAAATATCAGATCTGAGCCCACTGTTTTGATGAGCTATGCATCACCAAACACCAGATGGAGTAGCCATACTAAAACTGAGCAATTCAGCAGGATAACTCACTGATATCAGCAATGAAACATGCTGTATACAGATCTGCACAAAACCGAAATCAATCAATAGTAAAAAGATCTGAAATCAGACCTGTATTCACCATGGTGTGGCTGTTGGGATCTGATTTTCTTTTTCTTTTCTTTTGAGATGAAATAGAACACAAAGCAGTAATGCAACTATACTACTGAACAAAATCTCCCTTTTTTTTTTTTTTTTTTTTTGATAAACAAAACCAGCAATCAACTAAACTACCTAAACTAAAACAAGAACCAAAGATGAAGCAATTCAACATTAGGAAAGAAGACCAGCTTCATCAGTAATGAAAACTACTGAATTCTAAGATGTAGAATTAAAAATCAACAATGTATGCAGAGCTAAAAATTTGATGTGAGTGTGTGCAGATCTGAAGAACTACATCTACCAGTTACACTAAATCAGCAATCAAATATGAAGTAGATCATCAATGGGAAAGAGAGCTAACTAGATCAGCAGTGGAGTTTCATGCTAATTATTGTACTATAGCAGCCATGCTACAGCTCTGAATGCTAGTGGAATGCACTACTGCTTTCATTGAATATTTGAGGCATCACAATTATTCAATCCAAACACACATCCTCAGCAAATTTAGATTGGGTACAAGTGGGTAAAGCCAAGAATTCAGTCCACCCAGAATTCATAGTATGCTCTGTATCAGTTCAGTCCTCACATCATATCAACTGCATTTCAGATTTGAATTTCTCTCATTCCTTGCTATCCATTCACCCTTGAGGCAGGTTGGATGTATCATAGGGTGGATTGGGGTAGTGATGGCACCCAATTCACCTCAAACTTGCATCGGTTCAGATCTGAGTTCAGAGGAATTCAGATCTGAATTGAGCAGATCTGTAACAGCAGAATTCAGATCTGAACTCAAGTCTGAGTTTGGATCTGAATTCTCAATTGCCTTACCTTCAGTTATTGCTACCAAATTGTTTTTGGGGAATAGCAGAAGTGCCTTAGGGTGAATTGGGGTGGTGATGACACCCAATTCCCTTCAAAATTGCATCAGTTCAGGTCTGAGTTCAGAGGAACTCAGATCTGAACTGTTGCAGATCTACAATAGCAGAACTCGGATCTGAACTCAAATCTGAATTCTGATCCGAATTCTCAATTGCTCCTCTTGTTGTTCAAAAGATCTCCTTTTTTTTTCATTATATATATATATATATTGTAATGGAAAAAGAAATAAAAGGCTGAAACACAAGCAATTCTTTTCGGCTGAGTGCTGTAGATCTGAAATCTGCTGATCTGAGTGCCGAATACAACTCAGATATGCAACACTCATGTTTTTGTGAATTTTTTTCTTTTTTTTTTTCTTTTTGAAGGGAACAACACCAAGATTGAATAGAAATCAAATATGCCTTTATTAAAATGAAACCGAAACCAGAAAAAGAAAATAATCTACTTAAGAAAGAAGAAACATAACTACAGTAGTACAGCAGTTGCATTCAAAGCTAAAATGTAAAATTAAGCAAATTAAACCAACTATGAATGCAATGCTGAATGATACCAGATTAAGAATGCTCAATGTTTCCTAATATTGCTTCTATAAATCCCCGGCAACGGCGCCAAAAACTTGATGTGTGGCTCATTGTGACACTAGCAAGTGCACTAGCCGTTCAAGTAATAAAGTAGTGAGTGAAGTATCGTTCCCACGAGGATTTAGGAAACAATTACCAATACTAAATTGAGCACTTCTTATCTGATCAACAAATAAATCAAAACTTTAATGAAAGCTAAAAAAATCCTAATTTAAAATCTATCTAAATCATTGGCCCAATTGCCTTCAAATCAGGTTAGAAGAGTAAGCAGTAAATGTCAATCTCAGAATTCAGCAATCTATCAATTTGGATCATTCGAATAAATCATGATTGAGCCTTGGTTTGGTGAAACCCCAAGGTCATGAACAGCCTCTCTCAAGCGCATGTTCATCCTATGCATGAGTGACGGTTCTTCTATCTCTAGCAAGAATCTAATCCCCATGCATGCGTTTCTTCAAACACTTCTAAGGCATCAATTCAAATCTGAATTGATCACCAACTGAATTGTGCAAGTTATCTCTAACCTTGCACTCAATTCAGTTCTTGAATAGTAGATCTGAATTCCTAGAGTCTCTCTCAAGCACTCTAGGAATTCCAAGCTGTAGATTAATTCGGCCAATCTGAAAATTACAGATCTGAATTCTCTTTCAAGCAATTCAGATCTTGCACTCTCAGATCTGAGAATTCAGATCTGAGTTTTGAAGGTTAGTTGGACGAATTAATCTACAATAACACCCTTATTCAAGAAATTTCAAATACAATTCATGACCATTTGAATGAATAAAAAAGAATTAGACTGCTGAACTGAAATTTTACAAGCTGAAATACATCAAGGAAGAATGGAAAAAAAAAGGAGAAAGAAGAAAAAAAATATAACAAAGAAACTGAATTCGAATCAAAAGAGAATGAACTACAATTGATTTATTACAAAAGATCTTTGAATCACAAACCCTCAATTCGAACTCACCTTCTCTTCTAGCTTGCTTGTCTTGAACTTCCTTCAGCCCTTCTTCTTCTTCTTCCTTGCGCCTAGCCTTCTTCTCTTCTCTCAAGGTGGCCGAACCTCTAAGAGTGGGAGAGCCTTCCTCTCAAGCAATTGAACACCTCTCCCCCCTCCTAGAGGCCTCCTTATATAGTTTTTCAAGGGGGCTCTTGCCCCTTCTTGAAGTCTCTAGAATTGGGTGTATTACACCCCTCATGAACCTTCTAGAGTGCTCCCTCCTTCTCTTCAAGAAACTTCTAGGAGTTGCCGCCCCTAGCTCCCTTTGGGCTGCTATTTGGGCTACAACTTAGCTTGCTTTTGAGCTCATGTGGGCTACACTCTAGGCTGTTATTTGGGCTAAAAATGGGCTGGGCCGAAATTTTCTTCTTGCTAAGCTTCTTCCCTTGGGTTTTCCAAAGAGTTAGCTTGCACTACTTGGGCCGAATGAAACTCCCTTGCTCTCATGGCTGGGCCGGGCTGAACTTGATAAATTTTGGGCTTTCTTTTCTTGCTTTTGCCTTCTTTTTGTTGATTTGGCTCCCCCTGAAATCTTTCTTGCAATCAAGATAAAATAGGGCAAAATCTAATTAAACCAGCATAAAATTTCATGCAAAAACCTCATAAAATATAGATAAATTGTAGGTTCATCAACGAGCAGGGGCCAGTGTTGTGGAGGGGCTTGGAGTGCTGGCCACCAGTCTCTTGAGGAGCGACATGTCTCCTCTTAGTTCATCCACTTGAGTCTGGATGTCGGAAGGAGAGGCCATGGCTACTTTCATGGCCATCCACTCAGCTTTCATCTCATCCACCTGGTCTTGAATGTCGGATCGAGATGAACTCCCTTCTTGTCGAGATTTTGTTCCAAGGACTTCCTTGAGGGTTCTATTCAGGATGTCTTGGACCTCATTCATAATGCCATTTAAACGGGCTTCTAGCTCCACCACGGAGCTCTCAATTGTTTCCACATTCAAGTGGATTTCTTCTACGTGGTCATGCATCTCTCCAACAGTCACTTCACAACGAAGGATGCGTGTGTCGAAGGCAGCAAGCGTGTTAGCTGACTTGTCAGGCTTGCTTGTCTTGGATGTGCGACCCTTTGGGGCCTTCTCTGCAGCGGCTTCATCGCCTAGAGACTCATCAGTCTCCCTTGCATGGGCAAGGCCATGCCTAATCTCGTCGGTGAGTTCCTTGTTGTGCTTCATTGTGCCACCACTAGTGTTGCTATGCAAGGGTCACGAGCGTTGAGGAGCAACCTGCTCTGATACCAACTGTCACGGGGTTAATCAGTGAGGCCCCGTGCGGCGCTCGATGGGGTCGAGAAAGCCTACGAAAGCAAGCAACAACACACACCAGGCAACAAGAATGCACACAAATTAGACAAAAGGTAACTTGTATTGCATTAATCAATTGTAAGCACAAGCACACAGTGCAGTGTCAAGGGGATCTCGTGCTTAACCTTTACACGCTAATGAACTCACTCGACTACCTACCTCCCCTCAAAGAGTACGTTAAGCTTTTGGGGGAGTGACATTAAGAAACATCAAAAGAGTGGTGCTTGAAGTGACCGTTTGACATGCAATTTGGTTCTAGGTCCCGAAAGCACAACACAGGCAGCATGGAAGAGGAGCAACCATACAGGTTTATCTTCAGAATATTTTTTCCTCTTTTTGGTTAAAATAATTTACACAGGGATGTTTTTCAAAACAAAAATAACTGCCAGATCAGCAAAAATATATATGGAATGTTTTTTTGCTAAGATGTAGAGTCAAGGTTGTTGCCTAACATGCAGTAATAGACTATAAGCCAAGTGTTTTTTCCTTTTTTTTTTTGGTACTAGACACATACTATTTTTATACATGTTAACAGGTTATTATGGATCTTAGTTTAAATTCCCGTTTTTATGGCACCTACTGTTGTATGAACTCCATGATGGAGTTATTGGCTCTGTGGTACAATACCTTACCTTTTCAAAAGACAAAAATGGCCATGTGAAAATATTTCCTACTGTTGGTTATGGAATCTGGGTCCCTCAGGAATACCTGACTTTGGTTCTTACTGATTAATCAGAGATTAAGATTGATGTTATCTTTTGGGCTTCGAAGGATTTGAGGTTAAGGGGATTCTCAAATTATTGGGTGAATTGAGGTTGATTCTCATGGTCCATTGCCATTTGAGGCATAAAATCAGGGAGACAAGGTGAAACCTTAGGCATCATAGTGAACTTGTTCAGATGGATACCGAGGTCTACCAGCTTTTTAGCTGAGAAGCTAGCCAGAGATAATGTGGCTGGTACCGGGTCTGTTCTGTTTGGGAGCGCTTTCTTCCATGTTGTTTATCCTTATTTAATCTTTAACAAAATTGTTTCTTAATAATAAAAAAAGGTGTTGAGTATTTCATACATTACATTTTTTATTCAAATTGCATTGGCATTTTTTTCGTGATTGAAATATTAAGAATTGTTTCTCCTTTTTTTTTTGTCACAGGTGCTTCGTGATGCTGAAACTGGAAATAATATAACTGAATGATTTCATATGGACGAGGCCATTGAAACGATGCATATTGTTTTTTGAAACAGAAGACAATTTTTTATCGATAATTTGAAGGTTCAATTAGAAGCTAGAAATATTAGTGTTGCAGAACTGATTTGGGGAAGTCATGGCCGATATCTTGTGGCATCATCGTTGATGCTTAAGACCCTAAATGTGCCCGGTCACCTTTCAGTAGAAGAGTTTTTATGTGTTACCCATCTGATCTGGCCAATATGATGTGATTTAGACATTATATGGGGAATTGTGACAAATCTACAAATATCATATGGGTTCAACTCAACTCAACCAACCCCCTTTTTCCAACTGTGGTGTTAACTAGATGAATTTTGTTTTGACCTTCCACAACATATTTCTCATTTTCATTCCATTTTCTGTTCAACAGTGTCTAATGAAAGGGTTTTTTGGTAATAAATACAAAAGAAAATATTATTAAAGAATAAGAAAATACAAGAAGGTGATAAGATATCACCCTCAAAAGTTCATAGCCCAACACCCACACCTTAGTATCCTTCAATCCCTTTTAATACATACTTTTTCTTTTCCATATCTTACAAACAAAAAGAAAACCCACTGCCAAAATCCATTAAAATTCAAAGCCAGCAATCCCCCTTAAAGATCCCAAATCAACATTGATCCTAACAACTTTCACCACTCGGCCCCACAGAATGGGAATGGGTTCAGTTTCCTCCCAGCCAAATAGTTGAAATCGTAATTGCCCATTCTGATTCAGATTCCATACCTCTATTCCCATGAACCAAACAGTTTGTACTATAGATGACGGAGTTTGGGCTTCGGCTGTTTTAACATGGGTTGATACTCACAAATGCACGTCTCTTGGAGCCATGGTGATTTGGGAAAACAATTGTACCAGGCTGAGTAGATGGAAAAGTTGGGAACAGATTTGCATCACCCTTTATTTCCTCTGAGAGATCTGTATTTTCTTATCATGAACAAAGTGATACTCCAGAAGAAATTCAAATTTTGCTTTCCAAGACATTGAATGTTTCGGATGCTTCAGTGGGTGACAAATGTGGTGATCATAAGTTAGGTTCAATTTGCAAAACCTACATGTTTCCTTATTGCAGCTTGAATCTGAGACTAAAAATTATGATAGCAGTGTAGCACCACTTCCTTAGAAAGGCACCTCTTCCTTATGCAGCTCGAAGGAGTGAAGTGGCAAGGAGTGAGGTGACAAAATAATTTCAGCTTGGTTCTGGGCGATGCTTTCAATTTTTCAAAGCAATAAAAAAAAGCCCAAGATTTCGAGTGGATCATAGAGCGTCAGCTTGCATTTGACGAGCTTAAGAGATACATTAGTTCTTCGCCCTTACTAACTAGGCTAGAACCGAGATACAAGCTAAAGCTCTCTCTACCTCTTAGTGAGTGACGAGAAGGTCAACTCGGTATTAATTATAATAATATAATTATTAAATTACACTATTTTTCATTATTTAATAATAACAATTATTACATAATAATTCTTAAATTATAATAATGAAAAATAATAATTATATTGTAAATATTTTTAATAATTATAATATTATGATTATTACACAATAAAAATTATTATTATTAGATTTCAATAAAGCTATTGGAATATTTATTATTATTAGTGTTACAGTAATTATTACACTAATAATTCTTACATTAATAATTATTGAGATATATACTACCTCATTATTTAATAAATTATTATTAAATAATTATACGCATGATATTTTACCTCAACTATTTAATAATTACTTATTAAATAACTATAATTATTTAATAATTATTAAATTAATTGTTTAAATAATGGATTCGAATATATTGAAAATCATTTCAGAATATATTTAAATTATTAAACTTTAATTTATTGGAATAAATTCTTAAATCATTTTATAATTGTTTTGGAAATTATTTACATAATAGTCCATCTTTATTATTAAAAAATAATTACTAAATAATCAGTTAATAAATAATTATTAAATAAATAATTATTTTCATAATACTTTACCTCATTTATTAAATAATTATTAAAAATTATTTGATAACAATTAAAACCATTAATTAAATAATGGATTCAGGAGTATACTGAAAATTATTTCAAAATATATTTAAATTATTAATTTTCAATTTCTTGGAAGAAATTATTAAATTATAGTATATTAATTTTCATAAAATTAATTTCCCCAAATTATAAAATTTTAATTTATGCAATAAATTGTTTAATCATTTAATAAATATTTCAGAAATTATTTACAAAATATTCCATCTTTATTGTTTAAAAAATAAGTATTAAATAATCATTTAATAAATAATTACTTACATAAAAGTTTACCTCAATTAATAATTATTTAATAAATAATTATTGAAAATCATTTCAGAAAATATTCA
Organism: Nelumbo lutea; assembly: GCF_056320005.1. Lineage (NCBI taxonomy): Eukaryota > Viridiplantae > Streptophyta > Magnoliopsida > Proteales > Nelumbonaceae > Nelumbo > Nelumbo lutea. Next base: position 5,490,895 of record NC_142689.1, read on the forward strand.
AATTATTAAATTTTAATATCTTGGAATAAATTATTAAATTACAATAAATTACTTTTCAGAAAAATAATTTACCCAAGTTATAAAATTTTAATTTCCTGAGGGTAAATTACTTAATTATTTAATAATTATTTCAGAAACTTTTTACATAATAGTTCACCTATATTGTTTAAAAGATAATTATTTACATAATATTTTACCTCGCTTATTTAATAATTACTAAATCCATTATTTAAATAATGGATCCGGGAACATATTGAAAATCATTTCAGAATATATTTAAGTTATTAAATTTTAATTTCTTGGAAATTCTTAAATTGGAATAAATTAATTTTCAGAAAAATAATTTCCCCTAACTATAATTTTTTATTTATTGGAATAAGTTATTTAATTATTTAATAATACTTTGAAAATTATTTACATGGTAGTCCATCTTTAAGTGCAAGCCCTCCTTGAGGGCCTCAGATCTGCTAAACTTCTACTCTATAGTTTGTTGCAAGTGAAGGGGATTCTAGAATAATGATTGGAGTTATTATTAATCCCCATCATTATTAATAACCATTGGAGTTATTATTGTAGTTTTGACATGCAAGTACTTAGATTGAAGGTGAAAGACCAAGTCTTGTAAATACATGGTGAAAGACCAAGTCTTGTAATCAGTTCAAAGTGAAACGGGAAATGTTTAATTTCATATTCTATGCTTCTATTAAGAAAAACCCACCAAGTGGTTCATGTCAACTTGTACCGTTTCCTTGAATTATTGATCTTGTGTTAAAGTAGATCAATAGCCATTGTGCTTGGTTGGATGGAAAACATAACTCTATACATTGACTTCCATGGAGAATGGCATTTTCCTTGTGTTAGACATGCAAGAAACGTTTATTTCACAATTTGCTCTTCTTTCTAGAAAATAATTTCCTTCACCCTAAGGGGGTGTTCTTTTTTTGGATTTTGAGAGGGGGGGAAAGTTGGTCAATGGGATTTTGGTTCCCATTGACCAACAATCCCATGATCATTTTTCAGATTAATGTGGGGATTAGGGAAAGTTTATTTTATTGGGTAGATAAGTGATACCAATCTCCTAGGTGAGTAAATAACTTTTTTACTTAGGAGGAAAGTTGCTAACACTTCAATGTGACAAAAATGCCCCTTTTAATAATGGTTTTTTATGACTAAAATGGTTATTACATTATTTACCTGAGAAATAAAAGAACATGGGTAAATGCACTTACCCGGGTAAGTAACTTACCGAAAAGAACGGGGCCTAAGTGTTATATCATTCCCTTCACCCTAAGGACTTTTCTAGTTACTTCTTAGGCACCACTTCAGAAAATGACGTTAGGTACCCTTTCTATATTATCCCTTTAATTACACCGGTCTACCAAAAAAGTACATGTGGTGGCCCCATTGTTGTGTGGTTGAAAGTTGAAACCATTTTACACTAAGGCTCAGTTTGGAAAGAGTACAAATGCAAATATGTACAGCGTAAATACATATAAAATAATACAAAATATAAGGTTTTGCACTTTACATATTTGCATTTGTACTTCTTCCAAACTCAGCTTAGTGGTGTGGATGCTTTATCAGCAAAGTTTTCCACCATGGTGTGGATGCCTTATCAGCAAAGTTCTACGAAAACACTTTCATGAAAATACTTTTATAAAAATATTTTTATAAAAGTGCTTACATAAAAGTATTTTTTTATAAAAGTGTTTACGGAAGTACTTTTATAAAATTCAACTAAAGACAATTTTGGAAGAAAAAAATGATAAAGTGTTTTTTTGTATAAACACTTAAAAACAGCTGGAATTTTTGACTTAAAAAATAAGTCTTTATTTTTAAAATAAGCACTTATTCCAGATTTATTTACCAAACACCAATAAGTGCTTAGTGGTGTAGTCCCAACCCAAATAAACACTTATTTTTAAAAACTTCCAAACATGGCCTCAGTCATTTATTATAAAACTTCATGAAAATATTTAAATATAGCATGATGTGGACTGATCCACGATGTTTACCTTACCTGTAGACAAAGAATTAAGATAATGTAAGTTAGTCCACCTAGGATGTCAAAGAATATTTATAAGGGACTGGCATGGATTGAAATGAACCATCCATGGTTTTGTCTATGGTACCAAATATCCCCTGATTATCTCTCAAATCGCCACAAGAAGATTGTTTATAAATTCACCATACAACATCCAACCATATATTGAAAACATCTATCACACACTTGTATGTAAAATTCATGAGGAGATATTCATGCCGTGTAGCTGATGACGTGCTATCTCAATCATGCTTTTTGCTTGCAGAAGATGCTGTCAGGGTGAAGGCTGAGGTTTTTCCATTAAGCCACCCCTTAATCCATACAACCTTTGTCAGGCTGGGTTTGGATAGGCTAATTTGGACAAATAATGGGACCGCCACGCCGAGAATACTTGACCAGGCCAGGACCAGATGGCCTTGGCCTGTTCCAAATTTTCTTCCCTCGCAGCCCTAAATTGGGCTATGACTCAATCTCTGAACAATCCGGCTTAATGTCAATGATTTCTCATAAAATTCTATGGAAAGGACAAGGAACCTCCAAAGTAGGTTTTATGCAATTTTCTTTCTCATTATACCTAGGAAATGGACGAAATAGATAACAGCGACATTTTGTCTAATTAAATTTGAAAACCATTGTTGGTTTGCTTGTTTTCCATGTTGATTGCTTGATAAGATATTGATCAAATTGCTTCCCACAGGTTTCGGTTGAATTTCCTCTACCATTTTTCTTTCGTTTGGGACCCACCAATATTTGAAGTTTCAAATTTAAACTTTGCATTTGTCAACAAAGAGCTTCCCTGGTTATTAATCAGTCGTAACAAAATCTCGGTTCAACCTTGGCATTCCTTCATCAAGTTCTATTCAAAGTTCAAACCTTTATCTTTTTCTGTTTACAGAAAATGCTTAAAATATGTAATTCATTTGTGCAGAGAATTAATGCTTTCTTGGTCCACATCACAACTTATCTCCACTCATCAACAGCTGATTTAGTTTCGTTTTTATTAAGAAACTGAATCTAATCGCATGGGTTTCCTCTCATGTAGATGAAAACCAATTATAAAGAAAATAGTGTGATCAGTGATCACGACAAATATGATCTCAAAGCTACCAATATAAATCGGGATCGATATATGATGATACAAACTACAGAATTGGAATTGAATATGTAGCCAACACCAATGTGATTGGGTTTTCAATCTTGATGGACAGTCTGGATCGTCATAACATAAGATATTTTCATGCGACAGAAATACATAATTTGTCATAAGGGAATTCCCTCCGAGATTAGCTTCAGTCAGGGCTAAGTATGGAGATATTCCCAATGCAAGGCTGTAAAATCTGCTGGAACAAGCATTGCCTTGACTGAAGCCAAAGTCACTTCCTTCTTCACTCAAATTATATGGGTGCAAGTTGGGCAGATTGGGCCTGGTTTTAGCTCAACCCAAAACCCAATCCTAAGAATTGGGCTAAAGACAAAGCCCAAGGTCAAGCTTGAACTATCCAACTCAAGCTCGGCCCATGCTAAAACTTAATGTATTTGGGTTGGACTCGGGTTGGGAATCAACTCATACTAAAAATTGATGTACATGTATGAGTTTATATATATATGCTATGTACATATGATTTACTAAAAAAATTATGCATATATGTATGTATGTATGTATATATATATGTATGTATATATATATATATATATATTTGGGTCAAACTTGGGTTAAGATAAATCAGGCCAGTTCAGGTTACCTAAGGGCTAAGCTTTTGGACCCAAGCCTGGTCTGGTGATAAAAAATTCAAGCCTAATTCATGTAAAATTGTGAATTAAGTTAGCGTGGGCTTAGGTTGGACCTACCCAAGTTATACCCCTACTTAATTAAGAAATCTTTTCCCTATATTTAATTATATTTGTTTAAGTTTTTTTTTTTACTCCATTGAAAATGCACATGCATCACAAATGATGTGGGATTTACATTTACTTGTTATCGTTTTTGTCATCATATTAGGTATTAGGTTTTCCTGTGTATTATATGGGCCATGAGTACTATATTTTAAAATGCAATTGTCCTGTCAAATTCATCATATTGCTTCTCAACCCTTATAAAATTGTATAGTTAAACGAGACTGAATCTGCTCCTCACACAGACGCCTCACAAGTACATTCCATCATACATTGGGAATATCTTTCATATTTATATATTATTATTCATTGAAGATATTTCCAAGACATGGTGAAATGTGCCTGTGAGTTTAATGTGAGGCGCCTGGTGTGGGACAGATTCCAATTTTCATCATTAGTCATTTTTAACACCAGTCCGTGCACCGCACGGGTCTCTTTTTTTAGTTAATTCTAAAAAGGATAATTGATTAATTGTATGACTTGTGTTCCTCCAAAAATAAAGGCGCGGATCAAACCCGCGTAAAGCATTAAAACCTTTGCCAAGGTCAGTGCCCTTTACGTGCACCCTACGCCATCGGTCCATTCTTCACCCTTTCTCTTTGCACGACGGATCTGTTCCTGACCGAGCGCACCTCACACCGACCTCAGTCATAGGCACATCCCACGACCTTGGGGCCTTAATCCATGTGACCATGTATCAATTAGAGGGACGTGTGTCCTTAGAAGTTAGACCATAGACCTTAGACCTTAGTCAAGCACTGCAGGATGCAGCGCGTAAAAGATAGTTGGGACCGGCCGGCCCGTCGTCCCATTCATCATCCTGAAATCAAACCGTGTATACGGCCTTGGGGTCCACGGTTCGACCGTGGCAAACTACACAATAACGACAAGGACACTCTGACAGCGGTTCACTTTCTGTGATGACTCGTGAAACCGACCACGATTTATTTTTAAGTTCTTTGAAGTTTTAACGCAGTTGTGTCGAGAGGCTGAAAGGATTGAAAATAGAAGCTACAAAGTTAATCGTGGCAAATCCTTTACCTTCTTGTAATATACTCTTTTGTAAGATTAAAATTCTGCGAAACTTCGATCGATTTCTCTTCTTATTCTTCAGTCGCAGATCCCTTACTGCAATTCTTCTACCAGCTGGAAAATCTAATTTACTTGCTTGTACCATTAACATCAGAACTCAAACTTCAGTCTCGATTTCTCTTTGTAAATCCATCTTCGATAGAAGCATAATTTCTGATCCATTTCGTTCCAAAAAAAATGCTTCGTAGGAGCTTCAAGGCCTCGAAATGGTAATTTAATCTCTATCGGTTCTTGAGAACTTAGTTAATATTTTCCCCCTTTCTCTGCATGTTATATATAGCTTTTGCACATCTTTGAATCTATAAACGATTTAGGTTCTATGATTTTATTATGTCTTTCGTACAATTCTAGGGTTTTGTTGTGAAGGTTGAGTTTACTTGGGTTTTTGGACTTGTGGTTGGATTATTTCAATCTGTTGTATGTGCAGCAAGACATCGTTGAAGCTTGCGGCCTCTCGTTTAAAGCTTCTAAAGAATAAGAGAGATGCACAAGTTAAACAGTTAAAGAGAGATTTGTCTCAGCTTCTTGAGTCCGGGCAGGACCAGACTGCCAAAATACGGGTACGCGTTAATTTACATTCAGCTTTTCTGATATGCTTCGTCTCAAGTCAAACTAACCATTATCCTTTTGGATTTTAGCGAGAAGCTATTCTTCTTTGGTATCACTTATGTTTCTTTTTCTTTTTTTTTTTTTCTTTTTTAGTTTCCTAGTTGACTTTTGGTTTTCTTATTCTCTTATATCTGATCTTAAGTTAGTAGGTTAGTACCTTAAAAATTCCCAACTTTAATCAATGATTTTTTCTGCTTGAAATTGTGCATTTCATGGCTTGGAGATGATCTACTAATTTCTGGCCATGATGAGATGTATTTACATTGCTTTAACATTCCCAATATTGTACTGGCATCTTTGGAGAAATTTTAGCTGCCAATAAAGAGTAAACATGTCAAAGATACTAACGTATCTTTTGAAGGATGTGAATTTATAAAAACATGTCTAATAGCTACTCTTGACAGAATGTGAGAAACTGCCTACTGAGACTGTAATTTCCTATGTTGTCTGATTTATTATCCCATCATCATGGAATTCACAGATAACTTTGTCCCAATAAAGCCAGATGGATATATCATATATGTGTATGCTCCATGGGCGGTTGAACTTCCTTATGCAGCAAATTGATTAAAAAAAAAAGAAACTTATGCAGCACTATAGTGGACCGTGGAATTGAAGATCAGTCTTTTTTCTTTTTCTTTTTTTTTTTTGATAAGTACAAAAATTATTGTATTACTGTAAAATGGGCGAGGAACCCTCAAAATCATAATTTACACTGAGTGTGAGATTGTGTGCCCCCACAAGATATGCAGTTATGTACATTAAAACTGAAAAAGGTACAAAAAAAGTCCAGTAACCACCAAACAATAGTGGTGTTCCACTGATCTCTTGAAATTCTCAAAGGTCACAGAAAAATGGCTTAAGTACCCCAGCCATCATCTCAAAATCCATTCAACTTTGTTGGTCACTGCTTCAGGAGAGGATGCTTTGATTTCAAATTACTATTCCTTTCCTTCTAAACAGTCCAGCAAAGAGCAAAAGGCAAGGCATTCCACAAAATCTTTTCTTTGGCTGAGAACCCCCTAACTGTCCAGGCTGACAGAAAGCCAGAGAGATTAAGGAGAGTGACCCACTGTCTCCAAAAGAGCAGCAAAGAAAGTGGGACCATAACACGTGTGTGTGAATTGGCAATGAATGAAAAGGTGGATAATCAGTTCCTGTTCCATTCCAGATGAGCTACAGACATTTTCAAGGACCATTCCCTTGTTTAATAGGTGATCAATGGTGCAAATCTGATCCCGAGTGTCTGTCCACATCAAGAAGGTGACCTTGGAGGAGACTTGCATATTAAGGCTATTTACTTTCTTCAATTCATACCAATATTGACATTTTGAAACTTTCTAGTTGATTGGTGCTATGTACAACTTTGATTTTTATTAAATTGATTAAATTCCAAAATTGTTTTTCATTGAATGCAACCACATATTATTGGTTTCTGGAGCATTGAACTTTTAACACATCTTTGTGCATCAAGGTGCAAGTTCAGAATTTGGGCCCTAGATGTCTCTAAGCTTGCAAGAATCAGGGAGCTGAAGTCTGGGAATCTGAAATAGAACTAAGACCTTAGAGCAACAAGTATATGATCTTGGTAAGGCATGACAGATTTATGGAGTTATTTCTAGAAATTGTTAAATGATGACCATGTTGAGAGTTTAAGCATTACAGGAGTTGGGAGTCATCTGGTAATATATCAAAGATCGCATGCTTCTGTAGAATGTAGTATCTGAAGTTAAACAAGCTCTGAGAAGGGCAAAGATGCAGAAGGCTTTAGGGTTGAATGATATCTCAATATAGGTTAGAAATAAGGATGAAGAAAATGCTAGCGAAATTTTGGAAAGTATTATTGCAGGTGTACACAAGCATAAAGGAGAAACTGTTAGTTAATCGAGAGGGGACAATCTTATGAGTCCAGTTATGTCAAGATTTGGTAGGGAAATGTTGAGTGATATCTCAGTATAGTATAGGTTTAAAACACTTGACAGAAATTGGTTTGTGTTGGCTAATTAAGCAATATAACAAGATTAATGAAGAAAATGCTAGAGAAATACCATTGCAGGTATATGAAAATATAAAGAACACACATAGGGTTGCTTAATTAATTGAGAGGGCCACACTTATAGGTCAAGTTCTATAAAAATTTGGCATGGAAATATATGAGCAAAGATTAAGATATTACATGAGAGTATCATAAGATAATTTTGGTTTTATGCTTAGGAAAGTCAAATATTCAGGTCATATTCCCCTCCTCCCCTTCAATAAATTAAGTTTCAAGTCTATACTCTTCTAATGCAGGAAATACCCCTCGGCAACCATTTTGGAAACTATTTTTTTTTCTTTTGTTAAGAAAAACTAAGATTTAATGATCCATAAGAAGTAAAGCTGGAAATGTCTTTTCTTGTAAATGCTTCTTCAAGGATTTATAGTCTTTTCCCTATGCCTCCTTCAGAGTTTTCTCAAGAGAGGTTTATTGATGTTTAACAAAATAGCCATTTAGATGGTGGGTGATGGTTTGGATGGTTGGCTCCAAAGGACCTTCTTTGCGTTCATGCTTCTTTAAGGCCCTCATATTAGTGTCCTTAATGCTCTAATGTTCAGTTTTTCTGGTTGAAGCTATTTGACTTGTTCCCCAGAATCCCCACCCTTTTTGTCAGGAGATGGTTCAAATGAAAACCATTTCTTGTGAGATAATGCATATGGAAGTCTAGGAATCTATCCCTCATGTATGTACATCTTATATAATGTTAACTGTTAGACCATTAATAAATCTACCCCTCTTTTGAGTTTGCTACCAGAGAGTCTTTTGTACTCAATGCCATCTCCTTTCTTATACTCATATTTTTTGATATAGTTCTTTTTCCAATATTATGTAAGGTTGTACTTGTGATGTTAATTATGGAAAATTTGATAGGTCAGAAATTCTAGAATTTTTTCCATTAATTTGCAGCAGTATATCATTCTTGATTTGATTGTCATTAGATCTGCTCATTGGATTTTGATAAGAACACTAAGAAGCAAGTTCAGGGGCATATTAGTGTGTTGGAGCTCTGTTGAGACTTCTTGGCTGTTTTTGAGTTGGATTCTTGTTGTTTGACCCCCTCCTTATGGTTGGGGCTTTTGTACTTCTGTAGTACATATGATCTACATTGTAGGACATAAAATCTATGCGGGGGAACCTAGGGTTTCTAATAGTACATTCAAGTAGGACTATGTTGTCTACTGATCTTCTTTCTGTAATCTTCTCTTTCAAATCGTATCTGTTTTTCTTCTTCTCTTTTTGCACTTAAATTATGGTTCAGCTATTTTTACCTAGGGTATCTGAAATGAATATACTTTCTTTGAACCTCCATGTTAATGTTAAATTATGCCACATGGTTTCTCTCTGTGATGAGGATTATTTTCTTAACTCCTAATGCTTTTCCTATTTATTTTATATATGAAAATCTGCAAATGGTAGTCTTGTATGTGATTTAGAATTTTTGGAGCTTTACATCATTTGTTTACCTTTAGTAATTAATAAATCTATTGTTCTGATGCATGATAGTATTGTTAAGAAAGATGTATATACATATACATAACTCGAATTAAAAAAAAAAAAAAAAAGAAGAAGAAGAAGAATCAAGGGATAATCAGTAACCTTAATTTGGTTTGCTGTATGAAAATCCACATTACAGAATGGCATACCCCAAAGAGCTCAGTTTTACAAATGCCTGGTCTTGCAAGGCTATTAGATAATGCTGGCTGATCTAGGAATCTGATGGGAACTAGGAGTTTCTTCTTTCTTTTATATAATTCCCTTGCTTCTCTCTCATTTGGGGGAGGGGGGGGGTTAGAAAAGAAGGAAAACATAGCAGAGTCTGAAGGGGTTACTGACCTGTCCATGTCTTCCATCCTTGCTATCAAAATGAATCAGCCTACTTCAATGGTGTTATTTTCTGGTGGGCCATAAATACTGATAGCATGACGCTCTGTATCATTGACAAGTTCAACTCTTGTTGATTATCTTGTGCCAATTGGTTCAGAATATGTATGAATGACCCTGAATTACCTAGGAAAACATTCATCAAACTTTAACTTGACAGAAGTCACAGTGTTGGAGGTGTATGTTGTGACATGATAGCAAGCATATAATCCATTGGGTTTTGCATTTAGTAATAAAGTGGCTTAGCAAAAATAAAACAATGTTTTTCACTGCATTCTCAATGTAACCTCTAGTTCATTATTAGGTGGTATTCATGGACTCCATTTGGAATATTGGTATCTAATATTCATAATATGAGTCTTTGTTAATATTTTGGTATATGAACTGGCATTGTCACAAACATGTAGTGAGACTGGATCTGCAAATATCCCCATCGCATAAGTCATGACCTTTTTTTTTCTTTGATTCAGCTTGAGTTGGGATAAGGCTTGATGATGATGATGATTTTCTTTTCAGGTTGAACATGTAGTGAGGGAAGAGAAGACCATGGCAGCATATGATCTTATTGAGATTTATTGTGAACTTGTTGCTGCACGGTTGCCAATAATTGAGTCACAGAAGTATGTATTGCATGACCTTATCTGTTGAGCACCCCAGCTTGGACATTTGCATTTTCTGCTTGTTAAATTTTCTAGAGAAGTGGCATCTCCATACTAGTGGGCTCATTTTGTGCATCAAGTGTTGTTCTTTGTTCATCTTTTTTGTCTCATATTATTAGAAATTATCACTATATTCTTCTGCCTTTTTGTTCCCATTTTATGTACCTATTATCTTTATAGATGTTATCATCAATATCTGTCTATAACAATATATTTAAGTTTATTTCTTTGTTTATTAGTAACTTAAATTTTATTGATTAGTAGAAAGAATAAAGTATTTGCTGCATGTAATATGCCAAGCATCCCATAAACAATTTCTTACAGAGCTAGCTTACATTTTGATCCCCTGCTATCCTCCAATATAGTTGTTTTTTTTTTTTTTTTGGTATTCTCCTCCAATATAGTTGTTGCCTGATTATCCCTTGTTTAGCTAAGCCATCAGCAATTGCATTAGCAGACCTTGTACCCAATTGAACTCTAAGTGCAGATTCCTTCCCAGCTCTCTTATCTTCGTCAAAATAGTATAGTATTGCCAAGTAATACCTGTCCCTTTTTTAACCATCCCACAATTACTTTCCACTATCAAGTTCTCAAGAATCAAGATCAAGGGGCTTTGCCATAAACCTTGAAGCACAGTTATTACTTTAGCTCTTGTCAAATTCCCATTGCCTATGGGGCCAGAAAACAAGGCTAGGATTGCTCCTCTACCATGTCTCAAAATGCCTCCAATACCCAAGGAGCCAGAATTACACATACTGCAGCTGCCAAAGTTAAAATTATTGCTCCTCTACAATCAAGCTTCAAGAATCAAGATCAAGGGCCACTATCACTTAACTTGATATGGATGACTCCTTGCTTTTCACTTGACCACAGGTAGGCTGGGGGTTAGGGATGCAACCATTCAAGTCAGGGTTGGACTCATGTTGGGTTCAGGTTGGCCTGACATCTCTACTCCTTTGGACAAAGGTTCTTATTTCCTAGAATCATGGGTTGAGGTAAATTCGGTTTTAGCATTATTATATGTAAAAGAACATTGTGATCATGGACAGCCCAGGTCACAAGGCTCCCACCAATGTGGGGTCTAGGGAGGGACAAATGTACGCAGCCTTACCCCTGCACATACAGAGAGGCTATTAAGTGATATCATGCTTTTGAAAAATTTTGCCTTTAAACGTAAAATTGTTTGGCATCCATAGATTCATACCATGCATATACATGGTCGTATGGATGCATGCATACCAAGGGTTAAAGTATCGGTATCGAGTATCATATCAGACAACTTGGATACTGATGCGGATACGGATACACTTTGGAATCACATGGATACGAATGAAAAATATGAAAACACTTGGATACACTAGGGAAACACATGCAAATTTCATAAATACATTAATAACACTAAATAGTTTTATTTAATGGTGTATATAAAAATATATTATAATTAATAGCAGAATGTATAGATATCATACAATGCATTAGTTAAGAGTCCAAGATGGTCCTATTATATTTATCCTAATTATTATATCAATTATTTTCTATTTTATTATTTTTACTTTTTAACATTAACAATAAAAAAGTTAACCAAATATTAAATTCTCAAATATAAATTAAATTATCATTTAATAATTTATAAAAATATATAATTTTAAATTAAAATATATCAAATTGGTTGAAGTTTCTAAGATATATACCATAAGAAAACTCATAATTGTTAATTATTAAAATAATTATTTCATTATTAAAATTTTTATTTGTATAATTTTTTTGAAATTAAAAATCAATTATTCATATAAATGTAAATTAGTGGATTTGATAAATTCAATTTAATATTATATTCTTGAATATTTTGTAAACAAATTTTTATTTTTTGTAAATAATAAGTAAGTTGTCATTTAATGTAAATTAAAATATTATTTAATAATTATAAAAATATATAAAATTTGTAAGATATATATTGTGTGCAAATTTATAAATTATAAGTAATAAGGTAATTATTCTACTATTAATATTTTATTTGCATAAGTTTCTTGAGATTAAAATCATCTTTTCATGTAAATATAGAATTGGTAGATTATTTATTCCATTTGTTTATGAAATACTAATTCTAAATATTATTTATTTTAATTTTTAATTGGAGTTATTTCTTAAACATAAATATTGATTATTTGTTTGGATAGACATTAATAAAAATCATGTTATTTCGTTAAATATCATGACGCATGGCATGGCTTAGTGGTTTGATGACAAGTTTAAGGCTTTCGGCGCCTCGTGCATAGAGTTTCGATTTCAAATCACGCAATTAGCAGTGTTTTGATTTTTAGTCAAAGATGCTGTGTATTGGTTGGTATCAGTGCGTATCGGTCAATACAATGCAATATGGGCCAATACACACCCATATCGGTCCAATACGCGTGATTTGTAGGATACGTTTCCATTCGTAATGTATCCTGTATTGCCCTAATCTGATATTTAAATCCTTGATGCATACACAGTTGTATGTAGTTACCCATGTGGATACATGCCACATGCATACATACATATATAAATAAGTACTTGTATAGACAAATAAATGTTTATACAATATTGGATTCAACTATGACTCTGGAAAAACTCTTTACCAATCAACAGGTGTCATAAAAGTGGTAACCAATCAGGTGGTATATATCAAAATTCACGGGAGGGTTTGATTGATCAAAGTTCTTCTGGAAGCATAGATTTATACATACAAATATGAAGTTAAGCCAGATTCATGTTTTTCAACCTAACCCTAACTGGAACTTCAACCCAACTTTTTCAGCTTGGTTTCAAGCTAACCCAGCCCAAGTTGCAGGCCTACTGGAGGTAAGGGATTTCGAAGGAAGGATAAGTATCTTTCTGAACCATGACTTTAGAAGTGCATGAGTTACATTATTTGCTCCATATGCTACTTCCATCATTAGTTACATGCACCATTTCTTAGCAACTTTCTCTCTTACCGTTTGTGATATTCCCCTGCCTTTAGATTGTCTTTGTCGCCTTGTGCATAAGTTTTGCCTTGAAATTTTGCAAAATGCTTTCCTAAGAATTTGAATGCAACTGCTATGTCAAATAACAAAGGTGGGCTTCATATAGTTACTAATGGTTGTGTTACTGCTGCAAATCAAATTTTCTGATAACTGGACTTCCAGTGTTGGGATTATTTACTTTGTTCCCTCACATTAAATTTCAATGAAGGAAATCCTACTGGATAGGGCATCTGCTTTGTTAATTGCTGTATTACTTCGTGCAGTTTGTGACCTCCTTTTCAATTGGTTAGTTGGGTGTTGGTGCCTTCATTGAATCTTTCTCATCTTTGAAACTGTATTTGCATATTATGATATAGAGCTGAATCTTACCAGTCCTAACTCGGTCTTTAATAATAGAATCATGTAAGATAAGTCTACAACTACCAGATATGGTTTAGAAATTTATTGGTTTCTCTCTCATGTCTCCAGAAACTGCCCCATTGACTTGAAGGAAGCAATATCTAGTTTAATTTTTGCATCCAAAAGATGCGCGGATGTACCAGAACTTAGTGATATCTGCAAGCGTTTCACAAAAAAATATGGAAAAGAATTTGTTGCTTCAGCCCTTGAGCTGCATCCAGAATGTGGTGTAAACCGTACTGTAAGCTTGTGTAGTTCCTGGCAATCCCTGTTAATTGAAATTCAAGTTTAGCATTCAAAAGAAGCAAATAGGAATTTAACTTTGTTATCTTTCTCAACTAATAAGGATTTTATGCTGTTATGTTTCAGTTGGTTGAGAATTTATCTGCAAGAGCACCTGATGGTCAGTTGAAGATTAAGATTTTGACCTCAATTGCCCAGGAACATAACATTGACTGGGATCCTAATAGGCTTGAAGAGAAAGATCCAAAACCTCCTGAGGATTTGCTGGTAAGAAATATTACTTGAGAACAAAATCATTGTTTGCTTGACATTTCATTGTTATAGAGTTGAAGACTAGTATTCTCTTTCTTAATCCATGTAAAGCAGAATGGGCCAAGTACATTTGAGGCTGCCAGTAAGTTGCATGAGGAACTTCCTGATGTACCTCTTAACCCTGTCTTGAAGCAAGAATCAACTATGAACATCCCTGATAACAATGTAACCAGGTTATCACTGAGTTCACATGCCTATGTTCCTACAAACAACAGTACTCTTTACACAACAGTTCCTGCCACTACAACTTCAGGTATGTGAATCAGATATATCTTGTTTCTGATGATCAGTTATTTCATTTTGGACAATGGGAGCCTGTTGCATCAATTCTTCTATCTATTGCTTGCATGATTTCATTATTGTTTTTTGTTGTCTTTCTAATCTTACAGAAAGTGGAATTGAGGGGCGAGAATTTCACAAGCACAACTGGAATATGGAATTTAAAGATGCAACTTCAGCTGCACAGGCAGCGGCTGAATCTGCAGAAAGAGCTAGTATTGCTGCCAGGGCCGCTGCAGAACTTTCAAGACAGTATTCCTCAGAATCACAAGGGGTATCTGGTTATGGCTTGAGAGATGGTGGACCTAGAAGTTCAACTGTTCAAAAGTTGCAAGAAGGCCCTATTGCCAGGGAGTCGCCAACAATGGTGCATAATTCATCAGAAAACTCCCATGACATGAATCCAGGTGTATCAAATCAACCAAGAGAAATAAACAGGCAAGCTAACTTGCCAGGAGCCACTGAAAGTGTGTATGAAGGTCATGGTCATTCAAAGAGAAGTTCTAGTCGGTCTGCTTCCTCAGGTTCCAGTGTTGCTTCTGCTGACAATGATATATCCATGGCTAGTTTCAGCAAAGGAGAAAGATATTCTCAAGACAGGTCACCTGGAACCGTGGCAACTGACCCCAATTGGCATGGCAGAAAACCCAAGGATAATTTAGTTGGTGAAGTAAGTACCAAAGGGCAATCTACCCTATCTGAGGTATATAATGGGAGCCATCAGGAACAGAGTAAGAAAACTGTGAATACAAACCATTATGGAGAAGAATGTTTCAAGAAGAGATCTAGCAGTTCTATATCCTCTTATTCCCATGGAAGTGCTTCTGATGACGATGGCAATGATGATGTTGGAAAGTACAAGAATGATGGTGGTGAATGGTCATTCATTAATACTGACCAAGAGATGCAAAGAGGCACTAATCCCTTAGACTCCGCTGGTTATCCTCCTGCAGTTTTTGATGATTATGGTTCAGATGATGACCATCATTTTGAGGCTAAGCCCAACTATAATAGACATGTATCTGATTTTTGTTCCCATTCTTCAGGTAGGAAACCCTATTCTCTTCTTTCGGCAACTACAAATGCTCAGAGACCTAGGAAAAACAAGAGTGAGTCTTTGGAGTCCACTGCAGAATCACCTTTCATTGTGGAACCACACTCCCCTTCTGAACATTCTGATAGACTGATAAAATCTGAAGCTCCTTCTCAATCTGATGACTTGTTACCTGTTGCATATGATAATTCAGATACTCTGGATTCTGAGAGTGAAGGGGAGAAGGATAATTTTGAACTTTATGAAAAAACAGAATCTAGCACTTGGCTTCATGGTCAGAATATCTTCATCAGTAGTAGAAAATCAGCACCAAGCACTAGGACTCATATGTCAAGAGGATCAACTATTGTAAAGGAAAACATGGGAGTGAATAGAAGACCTATCATAGAGTCCTCTTTTGATGATTCAGACTCCAAGGAAGACCACATTGGGAGAAGAGAAAGAAATCTGCATGTAGGCAGGTCCACGGAGAATTATGGCCAAATTAACTCTCCCACCAAGCAGCCACCACCCAGACACACTAGCTCCCCAAGAGATTTGGATAATTTGGACCATGAATTGCCATTGCCATCTTTTAAGTTGTCACTGGCCAAGGAGTCCAAAGCTCATGAAAGTTTTGGTTCAGAACAGGCGCCTGATATTACAAAAAACCCAGACATTTCAAATTTATCTAGCTCTGAAAGTGGGCAAGAGTTGAATTTTGGGTTGTTAACGGGTGGCCTCCGAAATAAGGGTTACAGGCGTCCACCTTACACCAAGGTTTCCTCAGGTAATTCTGCATTGCTATCTCAACAGCAAGCAGAAGATACTCCAACCATTAAACAACCAATTGTTTCCTCTGCAATTACGAATACAGACAGTTCTGAACCATGTGATGAGGAATTACACAATCAAAAAATGCACATAAAAGTTAATATGGCATCAAGCTCAAGAGCCTCAGAAACATATACTGCTTCAGATAGTAGTGATACTGAGGAAGTACCCCACAAGGAAAGTTATATGGACAGGAGACTTTCTCACCGAAGAAAAGATTATCCTAAACAGTCTGAACCTTGTGATGAAGAGACAAACAGTCAGAAAATGCATAACAAAGTTCACAAAAAGTCAAGTGTAAGAACCTCAAGAGCGTATTTTGATTCTGATAGTGATGATACAAAGGAAACTCCCCACCAAACCATTCGGAACTACACAGGTAGCACACTTTCGCGCAGGACAAAGGATTCTCCTAATGAATCTGAAATAGGTAGGGGTGCGAAGTTTACGGTTGGATCCAAGGGGCCAGCTGCTCCTGAGTTTGGGATTGGAAAGAAACTGTCCTCATGGGATTCCACTGCAGATGAGCTTCCTGCAATGTCTGAACCCAAGGCTATAGGAGATGATCCTAAGACTCCAAGGGCAAATATATTAAGTGGACAAGAACCTTCTAAATCTATGCAACAGTCCAAATTCTCAGTGCACAAGGAAGCTTGGGGTTCCAATAAAAAAGAAGCTCAGGTGACTAGCTCAGAAAGCAGAGATGTTCATAAGTTGCCAAGAACTAATAAACCAATTGAACAAAAAAATTTTGAGTCTATACCTGAGTCCAAGTTTTCAGTTACCAAGGAATCAAGTGCTTCCTATGAAGCTGAACCTGTTAATAAGTTACAACCTCAGATGGTAAGTTCAGGGAGCAGAGATGATCCTATATTGCCAAGGGATTCATCTAGTGAACAATATACTTCTAAACCAATGAGGGAATCCAAATTCTCAGCACCTAAGACAAGAAGCATAGATTCATCACAACTGAGTTCAGCAGTGGAACTGTTGCCAAATCCTCTTCTAAAGAAAGTATCATCAAAGAGCAGTGAAGAATCAGTAAAGAAAACAAGCCATGTCCATCCAAAGCTTCCAGATTATGATAGTTTTGCAGCCCACTTTCATTCTCTCAGGTCAAGCAAGCGATAAGTCTCCATTTCATTTCACTACATTTTGGTGTTAATCAGGGATTCTTTTGCACAGGAAGGTTATAATAATCAGATGATTGATCTGAGTACTGAGATAATGACATTGATGTTAATATAAATGTACATAGCAGTATAGCACCATAGTCCAGCACTTGAATGTGTGATATTAAAGTTTGATGGTTCCTGTTATTTCTATTTGATTTTTGCTTTGAAATATGCTGTAAAATAACAGGCTGTGCTTGAGCTGAAATTTAAAACTGGTTTTGTATATAATTTCATTTATCATTTGCTATAGTTTAGAGGGATCCTCGTACTTCTACGAGCCAATTTATTAAGCATTCAGGTTTCACTAGGAGGATGTCTTTGGTACTTTTGAAGCTTATATTACTTGCGGGCTCTGCTCTGCTTTCCACAGTCCCAAGCACTTAAGCAAGTGGATCGCCCTTGTTTGCGGTCGTCGGCAGGGCCACTTATCCAGCTGAAAGCCAAGGCTGTTCCGTGGGTTGTGTTGGCCAGGAGTCCACACGGGACGGGCCTCATAGGTGCCATATACGAGAGACACCCTTGACCCAGCTGGTGTAGTGATTTTCTTTTTTCATCTGTGCCACCTCCTCTTGGAACTTGGATAGATGCCACCAGACAGTTGCGCAAGTCGTCATCGGACAGCCCCCCGGAGGTGGCCTCTCCTTGGCGGTTATACACTTCTACTCTCTGCCATGTTAAACTCCATTATGAAAGATGGACCCAAAATGTGCGTTAAGTCAAAATAACTCCAACGTATCTCTGATAAGTCGTTGACTTTAATTAAGTGGAACGTAGAATAGATTCTGCACAGAAAGAAGCTCATCTAGTGGTTGGAAGAAATTTTCTGGAGACATGGAAAGACAGGAGAAAAAGAAGGGAACCTTCTATTCCCATTCATTCATCATCACATCATGGAGCCGGTGAAGAATATCTACTTGACCTCATCAGTCATCACCTTATTCTTTCCAATCCTGTTCCACATCAGTTCAGATATGAGATTTATTCTTGTTCTTCTCGTTTTAATTTTTCCCTTGTTTTTCAAAACCAAGTCGGTTGGAATCCCGGGGGAAGAGCCCAAGAAGGGAATGGTGCAAGTTACAAAACATCTATAATCCCACTTAAGTCTGAAGTTAATAAAGAAACACAGCTAGCCTTACCGAGGCATATGGAATTTAATTGTACAGGACGCAGAGTACAGAGCACAATGGCGTACACCAAATTTCAGGCGTGTGCTTTAGGATGGATAACCATGGATTATTGTGTCAGTCAAGAAGAAAGAACGAGAGAGCACGCCAACTGAGACCCAATGAGCGCTGCATAGATGGATGGATGGATGGACACGACACTGAAGACTAGAGTCACTATACGCAGTGGCACAGTAGACGGAAGTGGACTTTCAAGACTTGTTTCAACGAACTTTCGTCTTAAATTAAATAAAGGTTTTATTTATTTATTACTGCCATTACTATGACTATTGACTGGGTCCCATTCTCAACAGATAAAGAGTGAAAAGGATGGAAAGACCAACGACCCCTGGACTTGGACCGGATTACTGGAACTGGAAGTGGGTCTGAGACCCAACCACTACCGGTACCACGCTCTGCCATGCTTTGTTTCTCAGATGGGGTCTGGACTCTGGCTTACTAATAACAGAACCAGAAACCAGAACCATCGTTCAGTGTTTCTCTCCCTGCAAATACAAACCCAGTCAGACAACCGTACGAGATAGTGATTTTGGTACTTAATCGTCTTTATCTCTACATGAGAAATTGTCTGAAATTCATCATGAATTTTTAATATTTTTCTTAAATTTATCATAACTTTTCAAAACTTGCAGGGAACCCATGTCAGTGAATTATATTTTTCAAACACATCTTCCGTTAGTACACAATTAATGTTTTAAAAGAAATGGCCATGTCAGCATAAATAACAATTTTTATGACCAAATTATCCTTGAATGGCAAGTTAAGGCAAATGATCGTTTAGGTTAGGGTTAGACCTCTTTCTCTCTCTCTCTCTCTCTCTCTCGTTTGAAGGTTGTTATCGCACAGATCTACTAGTTTGAAGATTTGAAAGAAGATGATCAGAAATTTCAAAGATTTTTTTATGTTTTAAAACATTTGCAATGCATTCTTTTGAATAAAAAATGTAAATCCCCATTGGTGATTCTATAAATTTATGCAAAATAAAATATTTTTGTAAATTTTTATCTAATTGTTTGAAATATTTTTTGAAATTTTATTGCAATAATCTTCAGATTCAATGTCTAATTTTTGTTTATTTTTTGAAAAAATCTATCATTTTATTAGTTTGTAATTTTTATTTTTTCTAAAATATATAATTCAAAAGGATATGCTTTTTTTTTGCTTTTTTAGTTAGTATTTTTAAATTTTTATCATTTTATGTATTTTTGTGTAGGTTTTTATTATCTTCTTGAAATTTTCATCACTTTCTTTTGTTTTTACAATTTTTACTTTTTTCTATAATATAGTAATTTCTGTTTTTTTATTTTCTGCAATCTATAAATTTTTCTGTTTTTTTTTTGTTATTTATTTGCAACTTTTGTGTTTTTCTTTAATTTTATGTGTTTTTTCTACAATTTTTATTTTCTGAATTTTTTTTTCAATTTCCATAGTTTTTTTCTTGTAATTTTTGTGTTTTAATGTATTTTATATTTGAAAACATTTTTTGAACATTTTTTCATGTTTTTGTAATTAAAATATAAAAATATATATATGTATTTATATTTTTCTATGAAGAATAAAATGGTAATATATTAACTCTCGTTAATCTATTGAACATCAAGTTAGTAATATGATGAATTTTAAACATTTTAAAAATTTATGATAAATTTAAAAGAAATACTAAAAACTTGAGTTTTAGACAATTTCTCTATCTACATTGATCCTAATCGAGCATCAAAGAAAAGAGGTGGGTAAGGTCGTAAGGAGTAAATAGACTACTGGCTCTTGCCACTTGGTAAGACTGTTGGGACAAAACTTAACAAATAGCCTGAAATTCTGTTATTCACGATGCATTAGCACTTTGTAGCAGCCCGAGCATCTTCATTTTATCGTCCATATCCAGGCACCTTCATTCATAATCATATCGTATTCATTAGTTGGGGGATTAGTGTTCGGTGCTCTCTGCTCTGATAAAAAAAGGGATGTGCCCAAATAAGACTCGGGTGTGAGTACGTTCACTGGTGAAGTGATGGGGCTTAACGTGGGTGACGGCAGCTCAATATTACCACTACTAATGCCCATCCACAATCCGACAGTTGAACGGCCAATGCTGACCGTTTACTAGCCTACGGCCCAGATTATTCATCCTAGAATCTTATCTATTCTCACTGGCGGAGGTTGCTTAAGTTGCACGCAATCGTCAATCTGGTGATTGACGCAATCTGCCCCGTTCTCAACTCAATGAGTCAGTACCCTCTACCCAGCGTCTGCTGGACGTTGGGAGTTTTGGGCATTCAACCAAGTGGCCCACCAATCCATGTCGAGATAGGCCAATAAAGATACACTCTATGGGCCGAGTGGGGTCCATTGCTACCAATAAACATCTTCAAATATTATATGGTTTTTTACCCATTGTGGAGTCTTATCACGAAAATAATTATAAATATTTTTTTAATGTTTAATATCATGATATGGGGCCATAGCCTACATGATACGAGTTCGAATCCTCCACAGTTCCACTCGTAATGGACCCTAGAGAATTCTAAACACTTAATGACTGATTATGCTATGCTACCAATCTTCATGAATAGATTTGTGAAGAAGGAAACCCTAGTTTCTAGTTAGTAGGGTTTGGTGGGTGATTCAATGTTTCAATGAGACAATGAGGGTGTTCATTGAATCATCACTAGTCCTAATTATGGAGAGATAGAAGAAGTTAAATGGATAGAAAATAAAAGGAATGGTGTGCAGCAAGCCATTAGGCCCTAGAATCGACTGGAGCCCACCTTAAACATATCTTACAGCCAATCAGATGGTTAGGTGGGACCATATATGGACGGACGGTTAGGGGGGGCATCTGATGTTTATTATGATGAGGCCACGTGGGTGCCCCATGAAGGTTCCCTGTTGCACAGCACCCTTCAATCAGGATCACTAATTCTGGATTAAGAGCACAAGAAGGCTCAAGGCTTTAGCCAGAAAATTCATGAATCCAGAGAGAGAGAGAGAACAGAACAGAACAGAAGACAAGAGGGTAGATATAGGAAGGGTTGGGTTAGGAACTGGGATTCGTTCTTCCTTCCTTGTTCCTTCTATCCTCCGTGTGAAGGGCAGCAGTCCGATCACTGGCGAGTGGCGACTCTGACCTTTCACTCTCATTCACACGTGCTTACGTAGATTAGATCGTCCGCCCCACGATTTTTGCCCCCAATAACTCTCTCAGTCTCCCTGTTTCTCACGCTTCTTCCGACTCAAAATTTTGCTGGTTTCTTATCCAGGTAAGGAGTTGAGCTCTCGATTCTTTGGATTTGATTGCACGGAAATCAAACTTTGAGACCTCAAATTTTCTGCTGGATTTGACAAATCTGAAGTTTTACAGTTGTTGCCTCCATTGAAATTCATCACCAGAAAATTCTGATTTTTATTTCTAGTTTTCACTGTGTCTTTCCTTTTCTCTAAAATTCCACCTTCCATCTTCCAAGCTTTCTATTTCTTCTTTCCTAAGTTTCTTTCATTTCTACTCTCTTCTTTCTATTAATTGCCTCTGTCTCTGTTTCCTTCTCAAGACCCAGTTCATCTTTCTCTATACGAGAACAAGAGGTTTCATCATTCAAATTCATGGAAGAATCAAAACCCAGTTCCAGAAACCAATTATAAACGATCCATGTCATATTCGTAAGGCCCTGCAGACAGAGACAAAGAAACAGAAATCTAAATTAAGAGCTCCGTTCATTTCTGAAAAGACATGCAAGATCCCTCGACGTTTCAACCAGTGAAGCCCCATTTTCCGGAGCAAGAGCAGCTCAAATGCCCTCGTTGTGATTCAACTAACACCAAATTTTGTTACTACAACAACTACAATCTCTCCCAACCTCGCCATTTCTGTAAGAATTGCAGGCGCTATTGGACTAAAGGCGGCGCCCTCCGTAACATCCCAGTTGGTGGTGGCAGTCGCAAGAACACGAAGCGTTCTTCCAACCCCAAACGCTCCACGTCGTCTTCTTCAACCCAGGACGTAGCAGTTCCGAAGCCAGAGCCTACCGGAACTTTCAGCCCGCCGGTAACCACCATCGATCATGATCGCCGGATGCTCGACATCTCAGGGAGTTTCAGCTCACTGTTGGCCTCAAATGGGCAAATGGGGAACCTGTTAGACGGTTTGAATCCTAGCAGCTCGGGTACTCGCACGTTGCAGTTTGGAGAATTCGCAGAGAATTCAAATTCAAGTTCAATTGAAAACTCCACCTTAGAGTTGCAGGGCAACAACAATCACGAGAGCTTCTTGGGCATTCAGGATGGCGATTCCAGCTGTTGGGGTAGCGGAAATGGGTGGCCTGATCTCGCCATTTACACACCAGGTTCGACCTTTCAGTAGGAGAAAAAACAGAAAAAAGAAAAAGAAAAAGAAAAGATGGGAAAGAACACTTTTTGTTTCTTTTTTATCTTCGTTTTCAATCTATTTTATTTTCTTTTTTGTTTGGTGGAGCTGCTCTACAAATCTGATCTGATAGCATATTTAGCAAATTATGGTAATGGAGAGATGAATACGATTGACTCCGGCGTATGTTAGCGTTTTCTGATGCCTTATTGGTGACATTCCATTCTATGACACTAGCATTTCATATTTCGTGTTGTTTTCTTTGTGTTTCTTTCTGGGGCTTGCTTGTTTGTTTGTGTGTGGAGAAAATGGGCTATTATGGGAATGTTTTCTCTGTTCTTTGGAATACATATATCATGTATTACCATTATTGGCATACTATGTATATAGATGAATACAACTAGACATGGTCATAGGGTTCATTTCATTGATTGATCATGGGTTTGTGGATTTCGCGAATGTAAATCCGTTGATTGCTCTACAGATTGGTCATTGGCGTTCATGAATTTTATTTATTAAATTATAAAAAGATAATTTTGTTGACTGGGGGGAGCTGTTGAATTGGAATTCCATCATCAAATTCTTATGTACCACCAGCAGTTTTTACCAAAAAAAAAAATGTTACACCAGTAGTGAGCAGTGTCATACAAGGGGCGACAATGAGTGTTCATCGTTGAATTGGATTCTCTCTCTCTCTCTCTCTCTCTCTCTCTCTCTCTCTCTCTCTCTCTCTCTCTCGCGTCCCATATTCTTTGTTTCTTTCCTTCTATAATTGTATTATATAAGAAGAATGTCTGACATGGGTGTTAATTGTTTAATCCACCTTGTTCAATTAAGTAAACTAGGGGCAATTGCCACTAGTTCTTGCTAATTTCTTAATGGTGGTGGATTCCGGCTCAGGTCATTGACCCAAACCATTTTCTCAAGAGAGCAAACCATGAACAGAGTTTTGTGTTAATATTTCTTTGAATAGAACTATTCCTCTTAATTTCAAGCAGGGAGCCTGTGCCTGACTGGTTGGATCAGGGGCTACTCATTGAATGGAGTTGGTGCAGTGTCAGGACTCAAGAGGTTGGACCCACCGTTGAAGGATCTTCAATTTTCAAGCATCTGCTTTCAACATTGTTCTTGGGCATCTTCTGAGCTTTCTTACTAACAATTCTCAGTCGCCCAAATCACCTACTGTTGATAAGCAATCATATATTGAGCAGCTAATCTTTGGCTTTGGCCGGGCAGCCAGCCAATAGATAATTCTGCTGTTTCTATCTTCACCACCACCACCGTCGCCGGCAGGCGCAGACGATAATGACGATGGTATGGTTTGCATTTGAGGGGCTTACATCAAGATGGACAGCTAGGTCTTGGATCAACTCCATTT
This sequence comes from Nelumbo lutea, assembly GCF_056320005.1. NCBI lineage: Eukaryota > Viridiplantae > Streptophyta > Magnoliopsida > Proteales > Nelumbonaceae > Nelumbo > Nelumbo lutea. Next base: position 5,515,310 of record NC_142689.1, read on the forward strand.
CTATTTAGTTGATGTAATAATAAATTAATCCATGAGCTTGAATCAAGAATTAAAGACCAAAGCTCGGTGCCTCAAAGGAGGGGGAGAAGGGCAAGGACGATGTGCTTATGGACCACCCTAGGTTCTTGAATTCCATGTGCAGCCAACCACAAGTGGGGTCGTTCCATTGAAACTTAGCATCTTGCAATAATGGGGCAGAGGGGTGGTGGGATTCATTTTCTCCACCAATTTATTGATCACCTAAAACCTGATGCTTTGGACCAGAAAAGACCATTACCCATATTTGGTCCCAGCTATATGGGGTCTTCCGGTGAATGGGAAATGGAATCTTGCAAATCTAATGGCTACATGAGGGGAAAATGACAACTCTTCAATTAAATACTGAACCAAATCGTAGGTTTAACCGTATCTGTACTTTGACACGAGACCCTAGGTTCATCAGCCAATTCATTAGGCATTTGTTAGTTTGTTGCCTTTTTTTTTATATTCGGTGTCATGCACCATTAATTTCCCCTTGACCCCTTTTTCCCAAATTGCCGGTTGAGGGATTCGATTTCACATCAACACTGGAACAAACAAACAAACACAGCAACGAGCCAGCCCTCAGTTGGTTTTGTTGCCTTGGATCTAGGGCATGTGACAGAGTGGGTTCAGTTAAATTCAAGTCTGATTAGGACCCATATCTAATAATGATCCCAGAGCTCTACTTCAGTTCCATGATGAAAATGACTAGAGCTCTGTGATTGACTTGGGTTTTTCCTAAAAACAAATCCATGAAGAAGATGGCCAAAGCTCTGTCAGGCTCTGATTTCCAAGAGCTTAATGGGTTGCCTTCGATTTGGGTAGAAGAAGAGGAAGAGCAAATGTATTACCAACTTACCAGCCAGCATGAAGCCCAAAACTTCCAAGAGATTCTCTCTCTTTTGTTTTACTTTAGCTGCCACCGTTTCTCCTCACTCTTCACTTCAAACCAGTCAACTGTCAGCAAGAAACATTAGATAAAATAGATATTTATTTAGAGTTAAAAAAAAAGCAACAGAACATAGATTGCCCATAAATCTGATTAAAACCCTAATAAGCATATAGGCAAATATGTAAATATGATGGATAAATTGTTATATTTATGAAGGTCATATCTATCTATTTTTTAATTTCTATCAATTGAGTAATATCATCATCAATTTATCATCTAAGCCTTATCCTAACTATATGGGGTCGATTACATAATTCTCTTTCGCCATTCTATTTTATTTAGTGTCATATTTATTGCTAAATTCAGTTCTTATACACGTCAAGATTCAGTTATTACCCTATGCTTTTTTTTTTTCAAATTCATTTATATTATTTAATAAATAAATAAATGGTTTTTCAAAAAACCTCTAAACAGGTGTTTTGAACCTGCATCCACGTAACTGCAGCCACTTGGTAAGGTCAGTGGACCTTACATGCACCCTTCTCTATCCTCACTATTACATACCTTAAATATGGATATAATACATGATATTGGATCAACTCACTATTACATACCCTATTTCTGTCTCTTCTATTAGAGGACCTTTAAACTATGCTTGATTGGAAAGTATAAACTTAAGTTGAGAGAAAGTTCTTAATACACTTCGTAAAATTTATTATTAAGAACTTTTTTCTCAACTTTTTGTTATTGATACACCCAACATGCACAAACAGACATATCAGGTGCTTTGGCACTCAATAGTTTTTTTTGTTTTTCTCAAAATTGTTTCTAGGAGCTGATTTTAAGCCTGCCCACTCCGTAAACTGACCAAAATCTGAAATGATCTCATCCACATAAAATCACAGCCACATATAGGGAACATCTCAATTGTCCGTCGTCTTTATAGTTTGTACAACCGTGTGGGATGAGGATCATCAAATGGAATAGTGGTGGAGCCTGGAGGTGGCCCACACATGCTATCGTGTGTGAGCACATGGGAGACCATGAAAAAATCAATATGGCTTGCCACTTAACCTTGTTACAACTTTTACTTATAGCTTGCGTGCCATAAAGCCACACTGGCTATTATTTCTTGTTTCCAATAATGACTGCACAAAATTTCCCCCAAGACTCTTGTTCTAAGTTCTTACTGGCTAAGAAGGAGAAATGCATGCATGTGGCCTTGACTTGACATTGGGATCCTAATCCTAGGGTTTGGTGTAAATATCCTTGAAAACAACCAATACCTTAATCTAAACATTATTGCAGATTAATGCCTAAGAGTTGGATATCTCTCACCATCACTCACATAACGGAAGTCTAACCCTAATACCTCTTTTGTATTAGACTGTTAGTGTAAGCTAACATATATTTTGTTATAGATTGTAGAGTATAGACTCGACCTACACCTATGGCTGGGCTATGGACCATCGTTTTGTGTGGTTGCTCTCGGTGGCTTGCTATATACAGGGGGAGCTTAACCAAATATTATGGTTGTGTTTGGTATTATTGCAGTTTTTTCATGAAACGGTTTGGAGTTCATCAATAGAAATTGATAAAAAAGATGAATTGTCATTTATGAAAAAAAAAAATCACTTCAACTGATGAAAAATGCATGTGGGGACTGATCACTGCTGTTTAGACTTAATATTTCAAGTGACAACATCAATTTGTATTGATCAACCAAAACCTTTTTGATTATATGACAATGCAACTCATATTTCAATACCAATTTATACCTATCATACCCAAACCTTTGATGAACAAACAGCAATTATACCAAACACAATCTATATTATTTGAGTTCGGTCTGACAGAAAAACATGAACTTCAAGTTCAGTTCGAGTTTGTTTTGAGACGGTAGTTTGGACTTTGAATTTCTAAGTGTTCAACTAAATTAGAAATTAAAAATATTATGTCTTGAATCTTGATCATGTAAGAGCTTTAAAAGTTAAGCTTAATTTTGATCGAATTTTGCTTTAAATTCGATTTGGATCGGACCAAGCTCGAATAACTCACAAAAAACTAAACTTATATCCACTCAGATAACTATTGCTATTGCTAATGTTTGTCACAATAAATATTGCCAGGCGGCCCATGCCAAACACTAAGGCTGAATTTGGAAGGGTCTAGTTTAAAAAGAATACAAATGCAAATATGTAAAATATAAATAATATAAAATAATATAAAATATAAGATTTTGAAAACGTACATATTTGCATTTGTACTCCTTCCAAAATGAGCCTAAATAGTGATATAGGTAATAGAGACAAAGAGAACAACAGTAGCCGTAGCTGCAATAAACACAAGCAACATCAATTTTATTCAACAAAAACTGTGTTGACTTTTGCTTTTTCTTTTTCACGCACAAACATCTATCTGGCATATTATAAAAGAGACAAAACAAATGCAGATCAAAAAAATGTTGATGGGATTGATGAGTGGTGGGATGAGACAATTTCAAATTTTCATTTGTACATAAAATTAATGGATCGATTTATTTCCATTAATGACGAATTAAATTTCACTTAATTATGCCACAATAAGATGGCCAACGTTTCATTGAATCATGTATATGTTCAAATTACGAATTTCACACGATTGATGCTACATCTTGGCTTAGCTATTAGCTAGGCAATCTCAAGCTCGGATTAGCTGCATCTGATGGGTGTATTAGGGGCTATTTAATTAATAATAACGTTCCACATCAGCCATGCAAATGAAGTGAAAGATTGAAGTGGCCAATCTCGATTTTGATTCTTGATCTATTAATTTACTGTTTTCGATTTGCAATTGGTTTCTACCGAGTCCCGATATTGTGCCTATTGAATCAGACCTGATTGTTTCGAGAACCAATTAATTAGGTTTTGAGTCTAAAATTACATATCAAGATTTGGATCAATTCTGATTCTTTAATATTTCTTGTCCGATTGATTCTGATTCTATAAAGACCCAATTCATTGACAGTTCTACTGAGACCATAGTCAGAGGCCACAGTCAACAAGATTGCAATTAATTCTAACTTGGCTATTTCTCGGGTTGAAGTCATTTTGTAGTACACGTGGCAAGGTTTTTCATAAATTTTTTAAGAACAAACAAATACCAACAATGCGTAGTCGTTGTGTGTTAATGTGAACACTTGAAAATCATAAATCCTCTCTAACCAGTCTATTCAGTATTCAGTAGTCCCCACGCGGTGAGGTGAGGGTGGGTTGGGTGGAGTTTGCTTTCACAGCCAAACGTACCTAAATTGCAGCGTCAATGAGAAGTTCCATTGAGGAATAACGAAAAGGAGTACTTCGAGCCCGACAAAAGAGCTCCAGTTGTGTGTCGGGTGGATCAGATCTGACCCATACAATACAATACAGATACAAATATGGCATGATGACCTTCTATTCGAAAGAGTAAAGCCTCTATCAGCTCTGTTGCATTCAGGGAAAATCAAGGAAGCTGCCATTTGGGCCACTTCTTTTGTCCATTCCTCCATTCTGGTCTGTAAACACAAGAGGAAAAGAATGATGAACCACACCTGCATGTCAAATATGTCGGACACCGCCACAAAAATCTTGCAAGTTTATTCTTCTCAGCCTTAATTCCAACTATTTGGGGTTTGCTACATGAATCATGTTTTGGTGTGATTATGTATTTTTTGTCAAATTGTAAGTTTTTAGATCATTTCTTATTGCTTCAGACCACTTCTTTGCTCTTTCCCTTTCTTTCTTAAAATGTGAAAGAAATTTCTTTTGTTGGAGAAATAGTATAAAAGTCATTATATTATAGCTTTAATGTCAACTTTAATGGCTGCTATAATGGTCATATTTGAGTATTTAATCCATTTCTAATTATAAGGATTGAAAATATAATTTTAATTATTACTTTCCACCTTATTTAATTACCTCTCATTAAGTCTTATACTTAAAGGTATTAACTCACATTTTCTCTTATTAAATCTTATATTTAAATTATTTTTCACCGATAAATGGTACTAATTAGATCTATGTCAATATTTTTAACAATATAAGCTCATATATTTTAAAACTGGCTAAAAGTATAAAAATATAAAATAAATATGGAAAAATTGAACAAATATATAATTCTATATTTACACTACTATATATTAAAATATAAATAAGATTGTGAAATTTTCTTGACTAAAATCAATGTTTTAAAAATGACCCAAAAACGGAACCACTTTGGCTTTCTATTTCCAAGTCAGTGGTTCAGCCATTGCTACAACACCACTTGTCATCTTCTTACATCTCTCTAAATCTCTCTCAAATCACAAATCTTTTGATTCATTGGTGTATCTCATATTTTAATATAAAATTGGTGTTTGATCTCTCATCTCTTGCATTAATTTTTCAATTTCTTCATTAAAGTTGCAATTACTTTATTGTTACAAATTAAAAAGAATCACAGAAATGAGAAAATCCAAAATCAAAATGGAATAACTAAACCTCTAACTAATTTTGGCCACTGGGAATAATTGAAAAAGATTTTGAGATATGAAAGTTTCTTTTATCATTTTTATTTTATGTTTTCTATCTTAAAAATAAATAAAAAAATTTAGAACTAGCTTGAAAGCAACCCGAGAATCGTTAACTGAGTCAAACATTTTAACAGTTAAACTGTCTGGATCAGCAATTCTCTTACCATTTCAGTGGTTTTTTTTTTTTTTTTTTGTAAAATAGCAGTTTAGGGCCAAAATAAAACTAGGGACTTGACCAGTTCTCAGGCCAAAACAGGGCCAAAATAACTGAGTCAAAGCAGTTTAGTCCCTATCTACTAGTTTTCAACTCATTCAATTCCCTCTATTTAAATCTTACATTTTTTATAAATGAACAAAAGAAAAAATATCTATACTATATATAAAAGTGCAAATGCAGAGTGGAAGTTTTTTTTACTAAAATTTTCCTTTATTTCTTTGTTTGAGAAAAGGCATTAAAGTCATTTTATTACAACTTTAATGACAACTTTTGATGGCTATTAAAATGCCCATATTTGTCTATGTATTACATCTCTAATTGTAAGGGTTGAAAATTTAACTTCAATTATTACTTTCCACCTCATTTAATCCCTTTCATTAAGTCTTATATTTAAAGGTATTAACTCTCATTTTCTCTTATTAAAACATATATTTAAGTTATTTTTCACCAATAAATGGTACTAATTAGATCTATATTAATATAAATTCATATATTTTAAAACTGGCTAAAAAACAAAAAACATTCTCTATCCAAGTGATGGTTAAATAATTCAACCATTCGAATCAAATTGATAAGCCTATGAAGTCATAGTTAGGTAAAAAAAATTTAAAATAGAAATAAATATAGAAAACTATAAAATTTTAGACACATTTATGATACTTTTATTAATCAAATTAAAAAATAATAAGTGTAATGAAAATGATTTTTTTTTGTTGATAATGAAAATGAAATACATACTTTAGAACTAACCAAAAATGAAATTATTTTACTATTTGGCAAAGACCAATAGTTCAACTTTTAGGTCAAATGTATTAGCATTTAATGTCGTAAATAAATAATAAAAATTAAAAAAAAATATAACATATATAAATGAAAAAATACATAAATGTTGCAAAAAACATTCAAGCACATGTATAATATTAGTTAATTATCATATTAAACAAAAAAATAAGTATGACATGTCGGGATTATTTTTACCCAGAAATATAAAAAATTGAACGCATCTATAACTCTATATTTACACTATTATTAAAAATATAAATAATATTGTGGAACTTTCTTTTGACTAAAATACTCATTTTTGAATTTAGTCTATGTTTAATTGTGATATTTAATTTGTAAATTAAACTATTAATTTTCACCTCATTCAATTCCTTCTATTTAAATCTTACATTTTTTTATAAATGAACAGAAAAAACACCAAAAGTATAAAATATTATAAAAAGAAGAATCTAACCAAACCGATAGACCTGTCAATGATACTTGAAACTTCACAACTCGATCCGATTATCACATATTTAGATGAAGTGTTTATGTAGTCATATTTGGATTTTGCAATATGAATCCGATTAGTAATAAAAAGCAAAAACATATAAAAACAAAAAAATAAAAATATATATTTATAGAAATTTTTGGATACACTATTACTATTATTATCACCATCTAGAATTTTCACATGCAAAGCACATACACGCTTATTCCTAGTTGTGCTTTCATTTTGCCCCTAAACTTGTAATAAATCACTTTTTCTAACAGATGTTTAGATGGTCACCTATGCATAAGAATAGGATTTGAAATAAAGTCATACAAAAGAACCTTCCAATAGTTCCAATAGGTGATATAATGAGAGAAAATAGATTGAGATTGTTTGATAAAGTGCATAAAAGGAATTTCAATAGATAGTCATAGATTCAAAAAGAAATTATAAACAAAAATCTAATTCAATAACAATCTTCTTCAATCAAAATAACATTCTTAGCTTAACTCATCCATCTTCCTGTGTAAGCTTATTCAATGCAAATATATGAAAAAATCATCTAAAAATTATCTTATCAACATTTAATTAATTAAAAAAAACTCAATTAGTATAACTATCTGCTAACACAATATTTATATATAATAGCAATGATTTTAAAACCAAACCAGTCATCAAATAAAAAAGGGGTCGGGTTTAACCAGAAAATTGTTGAACTTGTCATCCTAACCAAATTCAAGATACAGGTGCAATTAGGGTAGACTCGGGTTGAATTTGATCAAAATTTGAATGGACCCGACCCAAAGGCCCAAGCATAAGATAGTGTAAAATGTTAATTCGGGCCAACTCGAATTGCAATCCTAATTCAAACTCCTCATAATCAAGTTAGAATGTTGATGCCAATAGATTGTGGATCAAAGAAAGCATAGTTAAAGGAGGTGTTCATAAATTGTCGTTTCTACAAATTTAAGCAAGCATACTTAAATAAACCAAGTCATGGAGAAAGTCTAATATAGAAGGAAAATGTCTTAGAAGTGTGACCTACATTCAAAAAATCAAATATAGGAATTCTGAAAAACTTGTTTTTTGTTTGACTTATAAGCTAGTTCTAGATCATTTTTCCCCTTTTGGAAGCGCCTCCTAATTCTCATGCGATTTGTGGAATCATTTGAAGTTAAAAGAAATGGTTTTCTTGAAAATGCTTTTATGGGTAAGTAGTTCTTAGGATATGGTTTGCTTATTGTTTGGGTTGCACACAAGGGAAACCATTTCCACTTTTTTACTTGCAGTATGACACTTAAAAAAAAAAAAAGGAAATATCATTTTGCACGAAAGATGGACACATTGAAAAAAAAAAGGAATTTTTTGAGAGGAATTCTACTTCCACCCAACAAAACATAATGGATTTTATCTTCTTTGGTGGGAAAATTGTTAGATCCTATTCAAGATTTTTTCCCAAATCTTCTTTACCACTCAAAATTTCCATTGTCCTTATATACATCTTGTACTCCCTTGGAAAATGAAAAGTTAAAAAATGTTTTTAACAGTTAGGCATCATTAGGCACCACACAAGTTGAATTGTTGAATAGTAGGAAAAAAAACACCTAAACAATGGCGCCTCACATGCACATCTCATCATGCATTGGGAACATCTCCTGTATTAATCATGGGGAGATGTTCCCAATACATGAGTGGGCGGTATTGTGGAGCGCTTGTGTGGTGCTCCCTATGGAGCATCGATCTGATCTCGAAATAAACATCAAAAAGGTGTTCCTCTAACTAGTAACTTTCACATAACTCCAAAAAGAAATGTTATTTGATAAATACTTTAACCAAATAACATTTCAATTTTCATTAGGGGAAACACCTATGTGGTGTTGAATTGTTCCACTTTTCAAATAAACTGCAATGAAATTAATCAAATACCATCTTAGTGACTCACGTTCCTCCTTCAGCGTTCTCAAAATGTTGGTCTAAGTGACGAGCTAACGTCTTCAAAATATGTTGATCTTAATCCCATGATAAATGTAGGGATGCAACTCGGATTGGCCCAAGTTAGTGTAAATACACTACTTTAGGTTTGGACTTTAAAGCTAAGTTCATTCAAATTTTGACAAAAGGTCAATCCAAGCATGTTCAAATTGCATCCCTAAATAAAAGTAATGTATCATTCAAAACTCAAATGGTTGCAAACTAGAATGTTGCCACACGCAACATAGGAATCTAGATTTGATAATGTTCCTAACATGCGGCAGTAGTGTTTTATGCACGTGATGTGGCCAGTGTTTTGTAATCAACAGATCCAAATTGCAATAGAAAAAACTTTGGATGTTTACATCCTGAATCTCATACCCACTAGACATTACTACTACGCCTAGTATTGGGAACATCTTCCAATGAATGACAAGGGAGATATTCTTAATGCACACCTATAGTGTGGTGTGGGTGTAGACATCAACACAATTTGTGGTTTGAAGATTTGAGCTAGTGTAATAGGGATACCCACACATTATTTCTATTCCAAATGTCCTAATTACAAACTCTTCCTACTTCCCTTCCTACAAGACACTACTACAATGTATTAGGAACATTTCCCCATGAAGGACGACAGGGGAGATATTTGTAGCTAAAGTCTACTTGGGTAGTGATGTGGGAAGAGTTTGTGGGCAGGAGATCCTAACTTTGTAAAAACGAATCTACATATGGCACATTTGAACCTGGATTTTCTGCAAACAAAATTCTGCTCACATAGCATATAGTCACAGTTCAAGAATATCACATGTACCTTTATCTTAAATTCATGGCAATATGCTACTAATATATGGTGAGACTCCTATGCTTTTGATAATGTGTGTAGAAAATCCCGTTGTGACACATTATCTAACATAGGGCTTAATTAGTCCTTTTGACCAATAAGAGACTGAGTTTGAATCACCTACCGACAAAATATGTTCCAATACCCTACCAACATCATCTAACACTGTATATCTCATACATGATGGGTACCACTTTTATGATGAGCCTCAGTTTTATAATGAAATGTGTGGTGTCTTGGCAGAGATCCCACCTCCAAGAGAATATTGATCATAAATAACTAAATATTTCTTTAGCCACCTTATAATAATGTGTCATGCGAATGACGTTACAAAAACAGCCTACACTGTTTTTAGTTTTTACTATTACCCAATGTACAAAGGGGTCTATGCAATTTAATGGAGTTCAGATCTGCTAACCACGGCACATTGTTGGCCATGTGCATCCTGTCGCACATTAGTAACATTTGTTGTACTTTAAGGCCCTATTTGTCAATGTTCTTACATGTTCATGTTCTTTTAGAAATTCTTGTTCTAAGATAATAATTTTATTTCTTGCTCTTCAGGAGTAACAAATACGTTTGGCAAATTATTCTTCGAGAATGAATTTTTGTTCTATAGGAACATAAATAGCATTTGGATAATGAAACTATTTCTTAACATCAGTTTTGCAAATCTACCCACATTAGGCCTAAAATTAACCATAAAAAACACATGTCATTATCATAACGATGTCTTCGTATTGTCACCACCAAATCCTTGATCACTTAAGGATCAAAACAAAACATACAATCAATAAAACAAAAGCCCAACATGCCATGATGCAACAACACCCGCAAGCAGTGTTGGCTACAAATTGATCCCTATTTCATGCAATTGGTTCTTTTCGCACTTCAACATGTCTGCCACCATCATGAGGTATGAATTGGTCATTGTGATGTGTTCATGTTGTCACCACCTAATCCTTGATCACTTGAGGATCAAAACAAAATATACAAGCAATAAAACAAATGCCCAACATGTCATGATGCAACAACACCCGCAAGCAGTAATGGCTACAAATTGATCCCTATTTTGTGCAATTGGTTCTTTTCGCACTTCAACATGTCTGCCATCATCATGAGGTATGAATTGACCTACCCAAATGAAATTATTTTCTTGTGCCTGCTTATTTAAAAAAAAAAATCTATTATTAAATACCCAAAATATTTCATAACAAAAACATATAATCGATAAGAGATGTACTAATTCAGTAGGGCATCAATAGAACCACCGTCCATAATTTCTTTTCGTTTTTGCCTTAAACAGATGCATCCGGCAATGTCCACAAGCAAAAATTAGGCATTGATTTCTTAACTTCCATAATTTATAAAAAAATAAGCAAAACAAAACACAAGCACATTACATGTAGAAGTTATCAAATGTACTTAACAAAGTATCATCTATGCAAACCATTCATAACCAAAGTGTCATTCTACTGGTCTTAGTTACACTACCCATTTACCAAACCATGCAAAATAAACAGTATATCATAGGCTATCCTATTGAATCAGCTATTTGATTTGCAATTTCTCATCGAAATTTTGTCATTTCAAACACATTATCTACATTCACTTCATTATTGACTGCTTGATGTCCATCATTTGGATCTTCTTCCACCTCAAGATTATTGTTGCCATATTCATTAAAAAGATCATCATCAATCATATCTTGCACTATGTTCTCAAAGAACATGATGGCATGAGTTTTAAGATTGGAAATCTTGCTTTCAGGACACCAAAACATCGCTCTATATAGTTGTACAAGCTTGAATGCTTGTAGTTAAACTCCTCTCTCGCACCCTTGGGCTTCTTTATCTTTGAAAGTCGAACAAATGTTATCTCTCTCCTCGAAATGGCACAAGAAAACCAATTTGGCTGGGGAACCCCGAATTGGCGAGGTAGTATTTTCCTATTGTAATAAAAACACACAGCTAAATATTCATCTCAATTGATGGAAATTCAAAAAATCATAAAAAATTTTACCTTACGATGGGAGAGGAAAACCAACACTAGGTCTAGTTAGTGCTTCCAAAAACACATGAATCATTGGCGGAGCCTTCCTATACCGCATACACAAATGTAAAGTGCATATCAAAACGACGTACACATAATACATTCTATGTAGTAACTTGCTTCCTACCACGATACGGGATTTGTTGGTTTGTTGGCACACATGTATGAATATGTGTCCCATCTATGGCACCAATACAATCCTAGAAAATGAGAGAGAACAATTAAGTCGAATATCAATGATATGGAATGAGTCCTAGTAATCAGGATATTAAATGTGAATATTGGCTTACTTTGAAGAATGGATACAACTTAGGATTGCTAGTAATCTATGGAGGAGTGTCGAATGTAGTAGGGGGTGTTATAAGATCACCTGCCAGTTTGACAATTGCATTAAATACATCCTTGAAATGGCAACGAATTGTCTCACCGGAGTGTTGCAAACAAAATAATATAAGAAAAATGATTTTAGATCGCATCGGTTAGAGATTGTTTAAACTCATCTTTGCGCTGGGAGCAAAAACGATTTTAGGTGAATCTAGTCAAAGAAAATGTGAGTTTAAAACAGAGCACACGATAAAAAATCAGGTACAGTGATGAGGCAAATACTTGTTGACACATTCTTGGTCGAAAATGTCGCTAGTGCTTTTTACCATTCGCTCGCTGATGGAGGGTGATTTGGCCCGACCTCGTAGCTTAGGTACACGTAGGCGTGACCTAGCTAAAACAGTGACTCAGGATGACAGCACAACGGACAAGAGCACAGCTCGGTGGGGAAGTCCCACCGAGCTCAGCATGGCAACTCGGCAGGTAAACTACTCGCCGAAAGCCACCTCGCCCGCGCCTCCTCCCCGGGGTCAAGGGACTTCGAGGGGTCCCGAGTTTGGGGCACCCTGACCCCTTTTGAGACCCGAGCTCCTCCCAATGGACCTCGGGCCACTCCCAAGAAAGAATGCACCAATTCTTCTTTGAACGTCCTGAGGCACAAAGACCTCGGGTCGGCTAGCTCGGCATAACCGGCTGCAGGCAGCTCATCACTTAAGGAATGGCCCAGCTCAAGGCAATTCGCAGGAGAACAGCTCGGTATACCATAGGAGGGCTTTCTGCCCGACCGTCGTACCTAACAAACCTGCGAATTGCAGGCATGTCCCCTCGTCGCGCCTGCCACCTTTAGGAAAGCGTCCCACACCTGACAAACACGTACCCTGCACGACGGCCCCGCGTGTGCCACCTCAACCTTGCCTGTAGTGGCTATGGCAAACTGACAGTGGCGGTTATACCTGCCCTGTCAGAAGTTAGAGGGCCACGAGCAATGGAATTCAGCTATACCCTCAAGGAACAAGGTATCTGAAAATCACTAGCGCAACCTACACTCTTAGCCTTCGTTCTCTCTTTGCTTCCTATATGCAATACTAACTTAAGCATCAGAGCGTTCCTGCCGAGAAACCCCCCGGGAGTTCTTCCTCCTTCCTTTCGTTTCAGGTACATCTCAGGAGCCACGCGAACGCCTAGGAGTGACTGGATTATGCTACATCATTCGCCATCTGGTTAGAGCCAAGGGAGTCCCTCCTTTCTCTGACATTTGAAGCTACAAGTTGAAAGAGCTCAATATCAAACAAAAATGTTTGGTAAGGATTCTTTTTATCATTTAGTGTGAAATACCTAAAATACCCATTCTCTCGTGGGAATCATTAACATGTATTCGCTAATAAGGATTAACGTTGTGGGAATTGCGCATTCCCTGAAAACTTTGAAAGCACCAATTTTTCACTCCCTTCTTTGAGTGTTTTCACACGAAAACACCTTTTTTTTTCTTACACCAAAAAGCCTAAAACACAAATAGATGCGCGTGCGAACAATGTATCGTGGTCAGCAGATCCATCCGGACTCGAATTAAGGTGCCCTCTTAAGCAAGCCCTTTTGAATTTTGATACTTCGGGCTGTGGAATTTAAACAGCCAAAAAAATTTTCTATCTAAATGTGGTGGGGCCTTAGGCCTGTTCATCGCCACTTCTATTGGACATGAACAAAAAGAAAGGTTATTCTTCAATATTTGTACGCCGTACAGAATAGAACCACCCTTCCCTTTATTAACTGTTTGACACCATTTTGTTGCTATCTTATCGTGGCCGACAGCTGCACATGATTCTGCCTACTTTTTTCCATCTTGTCCGCTCGTTTAGAATATGTGTATTTCGGCTTCTACATCCCATAATTTCGGCATTGCTTGGACTCCTTCGACCACATTCTTCCACTTTCCATCACTCCGGGCCTCCGGCCTCCACGGCTGGACTGTTATAACCATGACACGACAAAGCATCAATTATACGATCATGAGACTCTCGTTTGGCTGGCACTGCTCTTTCCATGATATTGATTGTCATTCTACATTTCTACTTGCTAGGGGATGATTTTGCCGCAGAAAAGTTAAACCTAAAAGCACATGATGCCTGTTTGAGAGGGCTAGTTTATTGGATATATAAAAGAGGGCAATCCAATGGATGAGCGAGGTGGGGTGGGATAGAAGTATGTAATTTAACCCTACAAAAGAGGTTAGCTTCGGTCAGGGCAAATCCGTCCTCACATTGTCTCAACAGTCTCTTGCAAATTTATATCGGAATATCTTCTCATAAAATAAAGTACATAAATATAGAAATATTCCCAATGCAAGACTATAAAGACTATTCGAACAGGCATTACCCTAATAGAAGCCGAACTCTAAAAAGAGACAATTTCTTGATTTGAATCCTAATTGTCTAGATCATGGTTTTTAAAATTGGAAATCAGTTTCGTTTTCCCTGAAACCATTGATTTTGGTCAGCAGCTGAACCAATGGATTAATCATTCGAATCATTAGAAAGATTTTGACCATTTTTCAACTTTTTTAAATTTTTTTAAATTTTTTTTGTCAGAATCAGACTGTTCGAACCGATAACCAGACCCCTGACCAGTTCAGTCACCAGGTCGGTTTAAAAACCATGGTCCAGATCACAATGAAGCAATTCAACTGTTGCCTCAAGGCACACCCTCACAAACTATCTACGTATGATGAAAAATCCCGGAGAGCTTAATCAGCTGTTAGTCTTTGAATGGGTTATTTCAAAGTAGCTGGAGCAGTTAGTTGAATCTTCAGCTAACCCTCCAAACGGGCCCTTATTCTCCCACCCTGCCGCATGTCTACGCATTGTTGTCTTGTATTTCTTGAAACATTGGAGAACATCGTATGTGTAAAGGGTTTTGCTTGATTTCTCATAAAATCAATATTTGATATTCTAGTCTCCAGTTGCATTGTTGAATAGAAAAAACATCCATTTGTTGAAGCATTCTTATAATTTGAACTCTAAAGACCATCAAAGAGAAAACCATCTAGTTGTCTAAAAAAAAGAAAAATTATGTAGATCTCTAGTCATCTTTTATGCTTGGCCCATATATTGCCTTTTTTTCCGCAAAGTGAAGAAATTGGATCAACTTAAAGCCCAATATGAACCCAACCCAATATTATTGGGTTAAGAATAGGGCCAGGGTTGGGTGCTCATCTTGGATTGAGTTGGTGTTGATTTTAAGTTTTAACTTTGACTTAACCATTGTATTCGCATCTCTCTCTCACACACAAAAACAATCAACTTAACCCCTCAAGGTACAATCCTGAATAAATGGATCCAGTAGATAAGCCACCTATAGAGTCTTGCAATTGGCTATCAAATTGTTGATACACAATGGAGTAGTAGAGCACTCGATCAAGGATTTCACTTCACCACAGTAAGTGCATCTCCCTCAATTTCTATACAGATCACTCGTGATATCATCATTATAACCCCATTAATTACCCAATGTTGGTCCCATCTTGGGTTTTGGGAGGGAGCCCAAATCTGCTGTTCACACACCACTTACTGTTATACAACTAATCACAAGTGAACACATAAGTATTTTATACGCATACGCACTAGCGTATTCACTCATGATTGGTTATATAACAAGTGATACACAGTGGTGCGAGCAGCAAACCCTACGTACTTGGGAATTGAGAAGGATAGAGTTCAACTTTAGTCAGGGCAAATTCTGTTGGGGCAGCTTTATTTCATGAGAAGATATTCCAATGCAAGGTTGAAAAAGGCTTTTAGAATGGTGTAAGCATGAATTTGCCCAGACTGAAGCCGGTCTCAGATTGTACAGTTGTAACCTTGTCATACTTGACCCAAGATTTTACCATTACACCAAGTAATAACTCCTGATATCATCATTATAGACAAATATTAATAAAATGAAAAAATAGTAACTAATTAAATGGGTCAAACAGATTAATAATTCAACCATTTGGGCCGATAGATCACTGACTGAGTATTAGAAGTTGACCTGAACCAGGACTACAATGCAGGACCACTCGTCGAATTAGCAAGTGTTGGTGACAGTGAGTTTGTCAGACATGAACGATTGATAAATTTGTTTTCATTTTGATTGAAACACTTGACCCCAGGGCAGAATTCTGAATTAGAAACACTACCCAAAAGCATTAAAGAAGGCATGCTTTCCACGATTTTTTTTTTATTAGTGCGTTTGATCCTGATACTCCACCAACCAAAAGCTACTGGCTTTATCCCAATCTTGAATTTTTCTTGTTTCTTCTTTTAATCGTTGATGACAATGATATTTCTTATCCAGCTTCATGGTTTTGTTCTCTCATCTCTGTGGGATCTGTCAGGACTCTGCAGCACTTCTAATTGACCCATCACTCTCCAACCAAAATCAAACGCAACCCCATCTTTGATTATAATCCAGTAGTCAAGACTCAAGAATAAAACTCGGACATCCCTCACTTTCCAACATTCACATCCTACTGATCAAACTGATGTTCCAAACGGTGGATGGACCATGACCTGATTGGATAGCAGTAACAATTGAAGTTCAATTCCTAACTTGCATCAAATTTTCTTTGAAGTCCAATCTTCAGCATTGTTTTTGGATGCTACAACACGGTTTCTGGGCATTGTCCTGATCTCTGGATCTCAGTTACATTTTCTGTGGCAAACAAACCACAGTTAATTCAGAGCCCATTTGGGAGGGCTTTGGGACAGCATCTTCTGGCGTTCCAAGGTGGGTTCTACATGGAAAGTCAATAAGTAATGTTTGGCGAAAATTTGGAAAGCCGAAAACTTTTTGGAACGCCATTTTAACAATTGTAAAGTGAAAGCTACTCTAAGTAGCTTATCCAGACCACAGCTACTCAACATTAGCGGCTTCTCCATGGCAACTCCTCCGAAAAGCAAAAGTCCTCCCAAACAGGGCCTCATTCAATAGTAAACTTACTGCGTTTCTTCTATGGTTAATGGTAAAACTCCTCAAGGAATTGAATTAAAAGATTAAGAGAAAAACTGCTAAAACAAGACATCAAGGTAGGGAAAAATCCAATATTGATGGATCCGTGGTTATGGGGTTTACCATACATTTTGCCTTAGCATTCTGATACTCTAGCGATCAGGTAGGGGGGAAATCCAGCCTAACATTGATGGATCCACTTGGTGATATCTGGTGGTGAGAACCAGATGAGCGTCACTTGATTAGGCCTGGTCTGTTTACGGTGCAATTTCATTTGCATTGGTGCGAATGTGGAAAGAAGCATTGCAAGATGGGTATTCAAGGAATATGCATTGGAGTAACGTTATATGGGATTTTTCTTTCTGTTTGTAATCTGCCTAACCTTGGTCCGAGTCTGTGAGGATGCTCTGGTTCTCCTAGAGCTCTTGCACTTCTGCTTTTTCATTAATGCGTTTCTCTTTGATATTTACCTTTCAAAAATCAAAGAAGATTAAAAGGATAAGAAATCATTTGCATTGGTGTAAAAGTATGATAGTGCAAATCTCCCGTTGGTTTATTTATGTTTTTGAATTATTTTGTTTGCATTGCAGATGAAATAAAAATAAAACCAAGAGTAAAAGTGAACCAGATTTTTCTTTCTTCACATTTCACTCCAAGATTGGATTGCAAATAAACGAAGTCTTAGGCTTAATTTGGAAGGAATACAAATGCAAATATGTACAGTGCAAATACATATAAAATAATATAAAATACAAAGTTTTGCACCCCACATATTTCTTCACATTGCACTCCTTCTAAACTGAACCTTACTGTGTTTGGTTGCAATGCAAATAAATTTGCATTGATGCAAAACCATGGCAGTGCAAATTATTCGAGTGTAAATTTTAACTTATTTTTATTTCAAATTTTAGCTTATTTTGTTTGATTACAATATAAATGAAGTGAATCAAAACATGAAGCAGAATAAAATAAAACCCCAGACAAAATTAAAAGAAAATTTACATTTTTTTTCATTTGCACTCTCATACATTTATACTAGTGCAAATAAAATGCAAAAGCAAATTATCCACTCTAACTTCACATTTCAAATTTTATATGGTTATTGCAGCATTTCTCTAGAGTCCCCACACATAAGCGGCTTAGCCCTAGCTGCTTAACGTTAATGAGTGTCAATAAGAAGATATGCCTATGGATGGCATTGTTGAATTACCCTGGTCCACTTTAGTGGGGTAGGATCCTCGATTTGAAGATTTTACACTATATTGGGCCTGGGTTTTCGGTCTGGGCTCGTCCAAATTTTGAAAAGATTCTAACTCAAGCCTGCCCAAGTAGCACCCGTGCCCACCTTTTCAATTGAGAGGTATAATATGTTAAAAAAATCAGAGCAAACTATTCCAAAGTTGAGATTCCTATGGTGACCAAACTGCGTAAGTTGTTAGTATGGACCATGGTGGTTTGAAGTTTTAAAGGTTAAGAAAATATTCGAAGAAGGAAAAATCAATGGATGTGGGAAATACATTATAATGTTACAGGGAAATGGATGCAAATATGACACTAGAGAAAAGGGTAAAAAGAAGGAAAGTTGTGTGAAGCAAGGTCCATAAAGAAAGTTGTGTGAAGCAAGTGGACCTAGAACCTCAAAACTGTACTCAGTGATAACATTCAAAGTAGGAGTGTCAAATTTTCACCCAACCCACCCAGTATCTGACTCACCCAACCCGTTCATTTACTTGACGGGTTGTGTGATCAATCCATCATCCAATTTGTCCATTTAAATGGGTTGGTTGGGTTGTGGATAACCATTGGGTTAACCATCATGGATATAAGTATTAATTTCTTAACCTTTTTTTTTTTATTTTCTTCATTTAAATTAAATAATTTATAATTAATGCATTAGTTTTCTATTAATTATTGACTAAAGTTAGTTTTGTCTTGAATTAACACACTTCACCCAACATAAGTCCAAATCAATTTGACCCGAGTCCGGATCAATTCATTGCAGTATGACCCGAATCCAAAATAGACCCCGGATGGGATGGTTTGGTATCGCTTGCTTTGCTTGCTTTGGGTCGTCCGGTCCAACCATTATTCACACAGCCTGACTCGACCAGTACAAGCTGATCCGGGTTAACCCAAATCTGAAACGGATCAGGCCAGTTGGGTCTGAACCCTAAACCTGCCCCCCTTGATTTTCCCGGTTTATATCGTCAGGTTTGGTTCGTATCTATACAGCCCTGATCCAAATCCGGTCCGATCCAATTTACTTCTATTGACCCGCTTCGGGCCAATTGGTTCGACCCCAAACCTGTGCACAAACCTGACATGAGCCGACCCAAGTCAATCTATCAGTGGCTGAACAGGGCTGGCCTGGTCCGACCGAACTGAACCGGTCCGATTGGAGTCCGACCCGACCAGGCTGACCCGATCGGGGATAGGATCTGGTCCAACCGGACATATCCAGTTCTAAAAGGTTCAACCATTCTTGATGTGATTAGCTCAAAGACAATCCAATTAGATAGTTCAAGGTGGTCTAACCGGTTTGAACTTAAGTGGTTCGTCAAATCCGAAACCCGAACATAGTTAAATGGCTTTGCTGCTTGTCTAAAAATAGCATGCATGTAATGTGATTTGAACCTTCACCACTTGTGCAAAGTGCAATTACTAATGCCATCAAGCTACAACCAACTTATTTGTTAAAAATGAGTTTTTTTTTATTTTAAATACATAAATATAAGATTAATGGGTTTGGACGAATTGGATTGGGTTAAAGCGGGTTTAGGTTTAACCCAACCCATGTAATTTTATATAACTGGGTCATTAACAGGTTGGCGGGTTAAATGGGTTGGATTAAAGCTCAACACAACCCACCCAATTGCCACCACTAATTCAAAGTAATACATATGATCCGGAATCTTGATGAATACCAATTTGGAGTGGAGCAGGTATAAGGGTGCAAGTGGGCCAGTATTTGATTTGAAGAATTTACATAGCATTAGCTTGGGCCTATTCAAAATTTAACACATTTTCAATTAAAACCTACCAAAGTTGCAGCCGTAGTTTTTTTTTTTAAGGCAAAACATTTATTTCATTCAACCATGAAATTTGTATGAATGCAAAGTAATGGTTACAGTACCAAGCAAAAAAGTAGATAAAACATTGTATGAAAACAGATAAGTGATAACAGTACCAAGCAATAATACAAGTCTCTAGAAAGAATAAAATGTTCATAGTGGATAAAGGAGAAAATAAATAATACAAAATCACCTACATAAGAGATAAATCAGGTATTGAAAATAGACAATTCTTAGGGGTATTTAGGGTATTTGGTTATAGTATGGAAAATAGAAAATACATACACAATCAATTACATTTGTTTGGTTCCTATTTTAATAAGGGTTCGACCAAGATATGGTACCTGAAAAACTTGTGACCAGTCAACTGAAATCATAAACATGATCGCCAATTAGGTGTTATTTATCAAAATTCATTGATGGGTTTTGAGTGGTCAAAACTCTTCCCATACTATATATTTTTAGCATCATAGATTTCCCTTTTAAAAATGGCAATAAGAAAAAAAAAATCACATTGTAGAATGCTCCATATTCTCTAAATGTAATTATTTTAGTTCTTTTCATCCATTTTTAAACAAATTCTTATTAATATAAATATTTGTAATCCAATGGATATTATCCACAATTGGATAAGTGGAATACCGGATTTTTTCGGATCAGATCGAATCACAAAATATGATGCATCATTAAAATCATGTAATGTGTGTTTGTGTATGTATATGCATTGCATGTATTGAATCAAATTGAATCTTTTCCGAATATTTGATAAAAATTATATTGATCAAATTTGAATTAGGGATTAGAGAATCCAATAAATTCAAATCATATGCATGTTATATTGGATCAGATTAAGATATACCCCAATTCGAATACGATTCTTTCTGTTTGCATCCCTAAATAAAAAGTTCCAATGACTCTAGCTAATCACATATGGATCTACCATTTGAACTCAAGTTTTGCCTAACATGTTCTTATATGGATAGTGATTGGTTTCACTAATCCGGTCTTATTAATCATATTTTCGTTGCAGTTAATCAAAATACAAAGAAGAAAATGTAAACTTAGAGATTTTTTTTTCTGGGTAAAATATGAAAACCTCTCCTATGTTTTCATTTTAACAAAAAGCTCCCCTATAGTAAAAAAAAAAAAAAAAGGTATTTATTACCTTATTTCCTCATTGCTCCAGATGGGAATGTTGACCTAATGCATTAATTTCAAAATACCCCAGTTTACCCTTATACATATAAGTTAATGTGGAATTTTAATAATATAGCTAATTATACACATTCTACATACATATGGGCCAAGATTGGGCCTAAACCTTAGGTAGCCCGAACTCGGCCCAATTATACACATTCATACATACATATGTGTGTGTATATATATATATATATATATATATGTGTGTGTGTGTGTGTATGTGTAAATTTTGCATACATATTTTCATCTATACATAAACCCAACCCGAATGCATAAAGTTACAATGTGGGTTGGGTTCAAGTTGGGAAGATCAAGCTTTACCTTGGGCTTGAACCTTAAGCCTAAATTTTAGGGCCAGGCCTGAGTTTATCATAAACCCGACCCAATTTGTCGGACTTGCACCCCTAGCTACACAACGATGGTAGTCTGCGCCTTATCCCCTTTTGAACCTTCATGCTTAGTAGGGGCAATATTATACTTCCCATATATTTAAGGGTAAAATACAAAAATCTCCCCTAAAGTTTCTGACAATAATAAAAACCTCCCCTATAATTTCATCGTAAAAAATACCTCCCCCTAAACTTTTGAAAAATTCAACAAAAACCTCCCTTCCATTATTGACTCAAAGGGAGAATATATACAGTTCCAAAATTACCCCTGAAGTATCATTTAAAGATATCATAAAATACCATATTTGCCATCCTTTTATTCTACAATACTCTCTTCCACCGAGCTTCCATTGTTCTTCCTCTGAACTTAGAAGGCTTTCATTTCTGTTACTGCAAAAAAGGGCTTCCTGCTAATCTCGTCATCAACCATGCAAGCAAGTTCGAAATTTCGGATTTTGCCATTTCAGAAATTGATCTCAAATCGCCAAAGTCTTAAGACTACAGACTTTGAAATTGTTGTGAAGCTTTAGGCATTTTAGTAATTGATTCATGAATCAAAATTTTGAAGGTTGCCAAATTTGGAAACCAATTCCTATTTTGTGGGTCTCTCCATTGTCTCTGAGATGTGTTTGGAAAAATAAAGAATTTGCTATTGATAAAATGACATTTAGAATGGCTTGAAACTTGACTATTGTTAGCATGCAGTGCATGGCAGTCCAATTTTATTTGCAAATGTAGATGTTTATGGCAGTCCAATTGCCATTCAAAATTTTTAGAAAAAAAATACAAAGTAAAATAAAATGACCTATAGAATGATACAATCCCGGGTATGATTTAAAATGGTGTCTCACTTCTCCACCGCCTGAACCACAAATGGTGTCTCCCTTTACCTGTGTTATCCTTTCCTGAACCACAAAAAATGGTGTCTAACTTCTCAACCGGCATATGTTTCAGGGGTGAAATAAGTAAAGGTGGTTGATTTTACCATAAGAATCAATGGTGAAAGAATCACCGACAAAGAGTATAAAGATGCTCCTCTCTTCCTTAGTCAATTGGTTGGGGTTTCGATCAGGACTCCTCTCTTAGAATCGGTGAAGTTTTCAAACAACGGTACTCTGTCTCGGCATCCATGGAGTTTAGGGATGGGAGATCGAAGGGAGAGGATAAAAATCTAAAGGGGGTGTTTGTTGAGTTTAAAATGGAGTTATTTAAATAATTTTTTTTATGTAAAATCATTTATAAAAGGGTATAATTGGTATTTACAAATTTTGGTACATCAATTTAACGTTTTTTTGTTTTGATTAGTGACCGAATGAAGGTTTTTGTTAAAATTCTCAAAAGTTTAGGGGAGGTATTTGTTATAATGAAACCATAGGGAAGGTTTTTATTATTGCTAGAAGTTTCAATGGAGGTTTTTGCATTAAACTTTGTTCAAAACAGAGTAGTTGCTGAAAGTTTAAATCTTAAACAACTTTTTATCTTAATTAGATTAAGAAAAAAATATCAAAAGAATTTTTAATTTGAGACCTTTTTCTAATTAATTTTTTATTCAAAACCTGTGTAAACACTTTTTCCTTGTATTGGGCTTTATTGGATTGTCTTCTCAATGTATCTCCATTCTTTGTTTTCCATTGTTTGTTTCCTTTAACATTTATCCATATGATGAAATCTTGGATAGGCATCTGTAGCAGAAAAAATAAAAGGGTTCCGATAATGAAGTAAGGGCATTACAAATCTTGCTTGTGGACAGATTCGTTTTGAAAATTTGAAGAATTAGCAATGGCAAAAAAGACTTTTGGATGATTCAGTTAAATATAAGTCATAGGCCCTGTTTGAGAACACTTAAAAGAAGTACTTTTAAGATTGGGATCACACATTAAATGGTTTTTAAGTACTTACGGGTGTTTGGTTAAAAAGAGGGTAATAAGTATTTGCTTTTAAAGAAGTATTTATTCAAAAAAGTGATTTGAAATTGGCTTTTTTTCCCAGTATTTTTAAAGAAGTACTTTTCTAAAAAATGGGATGAAACATTCCCTAATATTTTTATTGTAATACCTAAAATACCCCTACTCTCATTCTCTTATTTTTCTCCCCCTCTCTCTCTCTCTCTCTCTCTCTCTCTCCTTGTCTCTATCTCTTTGCCAACACAATGCCGGCGGCCAATGTATCGACTGGCAACTGGGGTGTACCAACGATGTCGATGGCCGATGCACCGAGCTTGATACCAAGCCATTGACGGTAGAAATAGTGCTGACCATGAAGTGGGGTCCATGTGAACTCTCACTTGTCCACGTGTGAGTCCATGTGGGCTCTCAATTGTCATTAAGTGAGTCCACATGAAGTGAGGGCTAAAATTATCATTTGTGTCAATATAAACATTTATGGGGAAAATAACTTACCAAACATCTCCACCCCAATAAGTACTTAAAAATGTAATAAGTGAAGTGAAAAATAGATTACCAAACAACTTTAAGTAGTTATTAAAATAAGTACTTTTAAGAAGTAATTCTATGAAATAAATATTAATCATCAAACGAGTGCTTGGTCCATTTTAACGAGAGGGGAGGTTTTAGTATTTATGAGAATATGAAGGGTGGTTTAAGTCTTTTTTCCAAAAAAATCTAGAGAACTTATTAGTGGGTATATAAACAGTATGGGTTTACGGGCGTCTCTGTATCTCTCGCTCTCGCTCTCGCTTGTTCTTCCTAGGGTTTTTGGTTTTTGTGTTTTTCTATATCTATTTCTCTTCTTGCAGACTCGTTGAATAAACCCTAGTTTGACCTCTTTTGGGCTCAAAGGTAAGTTATCAGAAAATGCTTACAAGGTCCTTTCTCAACTTCAGTTTTGCTGGAGCCTGTTCAGCTTTTCTCGATTGAGACCTTGCAATTGGACTGCAGAAAATGGGAGAAACAAGAGAAAACGAGGCATACGAAGAAGAGCTTCTCGACTACGAGGAGGAGGAGGAGAAGGCTCCGGATTCCGTTGGAGCGAAAGGCACCGGCGAATCGGCAAAGAAGTAAGTTTGGAGGATTTTCTGTTCATTCATTATCTGTTTCACTCTTACATGCTAGCAGTAATGAAAAAAACTTATTTTTTCCTAATCAAGAAGCTGTCACTTATGTTTTGTAAATTTGATAGATTTCTGTGTTTCATTAGTTTTCTAGTTCAGAAAATGTATGCGTCGCGTTCATTAGCGTTGGTTTGAGAGATTCGATGTTTCGTTGTCTGACTTTTTCTAATTTTTTGTATCTCTTGTTTCCGGTGCCAGAGGTTACGTTGGAATTCACAGTTCTGGATTTAGAGATTTTCTTTTGAAGCCTGAGCTCCTTCGAGCTATTGTAGATTCAGGATTTGAGCACCCTTCAGAAGGTAAGCTGACAAATTGTTTATTTGGTTCTATAATTTTGGATGAAAAGAAAAGGAGAAAACATAAACTATAAAATTACGAAGCTCGATTTGCTTTGATCATTTACATGGATTAATTTGCCACTTTCTAGGACGCTGCTAACGACAGTTTGCTTGCTAAAGGCCATCTCGAAGCCCCAATGTTCAAATCATAACTAATTCCTACCAAATTTAACCATATTCGGTTTAACATGTACTTGTGCTTCCTATGTGTCCATCATATGACCCACTTAGAAATATTGTTACATTCATCATTGCAATAGTTAAGTTACGTTTGGACATTCCAATAGAAAAGCAGTCATTATGATAAAAATAGGATGCTTGATGATTTTATTGAGCAGAAAAGTGCCTTATATAGGCAGTACATTTAACAACTTAGCAAATAGCTAGGGATTACACCTGGACTATTAACGTCTACGTAGACCAAGTAAAACAAATGTAGAATAAACAAACTAATAACCACTTCTTAAATACTAGGACAGAGAAAACGATAAACTTGACAGCAAATAGACTTGGTCTAATGAAGACCACGTGACTCAACAATCCCTCCCTTAAACTGAAAGTTGTAAACCATCAGTTTAATGATGTAGCTTATAACTTTAAGCAGGATTCTCCAAAGTGGAAACACCAAGGAATTTCCTTAGCTTCACAAACATAACCGTCTTGATGGATTTGGTTAGGATATCAGCAACTTGATTTTCACTTTTGCAGTAAATAAGATCAATGACCCCTTCCTTTGTGAGCTTTCTTAAGTAGTGATACTTCACATCTATATGTTTGCTTCTACCATGAAGAACAAGATTTAGAGTGTTTGATAGAAGAGGTGCTATAACAATAGATCATTGCAGGTCCTTGTTGCTTGAAGCTGAGCTCGTCAAGTATTTTCTTCAACCAGATGGCTTGGTAGGCACATGTAGTGGCAGCTACAAATTCAGCTTCGGTAGTTGATAAAGTAATAATTGGCTGCTTCTTTGATGACCATGAAACAGCCGTTGATCCCAGCATAAAAACATTACCAGAAGCGTTCTTCCGATCATCTAAATCTCCAGCATAATCACTATCGGTGAACCCGATCAAATCTGACTTTTCTCCCCTTTTGTAGAACAACCCAAAATCCACAGTACCCTTTAAATATCGAACGATCCTCTTGGCAGCTAGGAAATGTAGTTCTTTTGGATTTTCCATGTATTTGCTAATAAGACTCACAACATGCATGATATATGACCTTGTTGTTGTCAAATACATCAAACTTCCTACAATTTGTTTGTAGAAAGTTCCATCAATCTTCTTTCCTTTAGGATTTTTCATAAGCTTCAACCCAACTTCTAATGGTGTGGTAATAAGATTGCAATTGCCCATTTGAAACCTGTTTAGAATGTCTCGCACATATTTCTTTTGAGAAATAAATATCCCATCAACAGATTGCACTACTTATAAGCCAAGGAAATAATGCATCAGTCCAAGATCAGTCATAGCAAATTCTAGCATCATGGACTTCTTAAAATTTTCCAACATGGCTTTATCATTTCCCGTATAAATCAAATCATCTACATATAAACATGCAATAAGCAATTTTTCCTCGTCTTCCTTTTTTGTGTAAAGAGTATGCTCATATGGACATTTTTGGAAGCCTTCTTTATGGAAATAAGCATCTATACAATTATACCAAGCTCTAGGTGCTTGTTTTAGTCCATATAGAGCATTTTTTCAATCTATAAACTTTATGTTCACTACCAACTTTTACATAGCCAGGGGGTTGATCAATAAATACCTGCTCTTGCAAATCTCCATGTAAGAATGCCAACTTCATATCTAGTTGGTAGATTGGCCATGAGTTTTGAGCAGCCAATGCAATCACTAATCTGATTGTATCATGTCTGGCAACAGGAGCAAAAATTTATTTGTAATCCACACCAAACTCTTGTTTGTAGCCCTTGACCACCAATCGTGCCTTGTACTTGTCAATTTCACCATTCTCCTTCAACTTCATCTTATAAACCCGCTTGACACCGATTGTTTTTTGCCCTTTTGGAAGAGTTGATAACTCCCAATTGTTTCTTTCTATGGATGCAATTTCATCATCCATTGCCTTTTGCCACTTTTCTTCTTTGACTGCTTCTTCAAAAATTACAGGATCACAATCTGAAAATAGAGCAAAGTGTGTAAGTGGGTCATCGGATTTGATCAATTCCAGCTACTTCATAATCAGTCATCCATGCAGGTCTTTTTCGTACACGTTGAGGCCTTTGACCTTCATCTACTTCAGCTGTTGTTGCAGGTGGACTATGGACATCTGGTGGAAAATTTTGATTGGTTGTTGGCTGTTGCACATTTGCAATAGACTGCTGCCTTTTCTCATCATCTTCACCATCAAAATCTGCTAGAATTTGTTGTGTTGAGTTCACTCCATAGCTAAAACTTTGCTTCATCAAAAACATCTCGACTGATAATGATCTTCTTAGTGTTAGGATTATACAGCTTGTAAGCTGTATATGAGCATATGCATATACTGCATTTTTCTCCCTTGTCGTCTAGCTTTCTCTTCTTTTCATCTGAAATATGAGCATATGCAATACACCCAAAAATTCTGAAGTAATGAATTGTTGGTTTTCGTCCACTCCATGCTTCCTCCGGTGTCATATTTTGAACATCTAGTGTGGGGCTTCTATTCAAAATATCAATGCTCCAATTGATTGCTTCGGGCCAAAAATTCTTTGGAATGCCACTCCTTAGCAAAAGACTTCGCACCATATTCAAAATAGTGTGATTTTTCCTCTCGCAAACTCCATGTTGTTGAGGCGTGTATGCTGCTGTAAGTTGCCTCTTGATGTGAGTTGTATTCCCCACCACGATTAGTGCGAAGTATTTTTATTGGGTTGCCAACTTCTTTCTCGACAAGCACTTTAAAATGTTTAAAGGCTGCCAAAGCTTTAGATTTTTCCTGTAAAAAATACACCCATGTTTTTCAACTAAAATCATCAATAAAGGTGATTATGTATTTTTTACCTCCATTAGACTATGGATTTATTGGTTCGCAAAGGTCAGAACGGACCAGCTCCAAAGCTTTCTTTGCTCTCCATGATTTTCCTTGCTGAAATTGATTTTGGTGTTGTTTGCTAATAACACATTCTTCACAAACTTGTTGAGGGCATTCGATATGAGGAAGCCCAGTCACTATATTTTTTTGTTGCAATGTCTTGAGTCCACCAAAGTTTAGATGCCCATAACGAAAATGCCATAGCCATGCCACATCTTTCAATCTTGCAGATAAGCATGAATGAGCAGTATTGTGGAGATACAATGGGAACATTCAATTCGCGGTCATGTTGACTTGAGCAATTAATCCCAACTTTTCATCTCTAATTTGACAAACTCCACCCTTAATAGACACTTCGTACCCCTTTTCTTGCAATTGACCGATACTTAGCAGGTTGGTTTTCAAATCTAGAATAAAAAGAACATTGGAAATTGTTTGAGTAGCACCTCCTTTGGTTTGAGTAGTTACCTGTCCTTTTCCCATGACTGAGACTTTAGAGTTGTCTCCAAACTTCACATTATCTCGAAAGGATTCATCTAAGGTAGAGAATGCAGACTTGTCTCCATACATATGATTGCTGCAGCCTGTGTCTAGGTACCACAAATTCTTATTGGTCTTTTCCTTTGCATGCCAAACCATCAACAATGATACTTCTTCTTCCTTTTCCGCAAAGTTAGAGTTCTCACCATGTCCATAGGACAAATTAGTTTGACATTTTGACTGATAATGCCCATATTTATGACATTTATAGCACTCAACATTAGACTTTTCTGCGGATTTTGGTTTATAAGTAGTTGAATGATGGCCTCCTCTTCCTCTACTCCTTCCATGAGGTTGATTATCCTGGTGCTGGTACTGTTGTTGATTTCCACGATCATGATTTCCTCAGCCTCTGCCTTTACGACATCCTCTATCAGCTCTACTTGGTGTAGAATGATTTTCGGTTGAGGCCTTCAATGCTTGTTCCTCCTTTTCTTGTTGATTAACTTTCTTCTCATGTACCAACAAAGATCCTTGTAGTTCATCAATTGAAAAATTATCAAGATCTTTTGATTCTTCAATTGAACAAACCACATAATTGAATTTTGGTGTCATTAAGCATAGTATCCTCAATCTTTTCACCATGGACACACATCTTGTTGATAATCGCCATTGTTCTTGAGAAAAAATCAGACACGGACTCTCCCGACTTCATTCGAAGCATTTCGAACTCTGAGCGAAGTGCTTGAAACTGCTGCTTTTTTGCCTCCGTTGATCCCTGAAATTTTTTCTTCATAGAATCCCAAATCTGCCTGGATGTTTCTTTGTTGAGAATAGTCTCCAAGATTGAACGATCAATTGCTTGAAAGAGGTAGTTCTTTGCCTTCAAATCTTTAAGCTTCAGTCTTTCTAGCTCTATTTTTTGGGCATCTGTGAGTGCTCGGCCATCTTCAGGTGCTGCTACACCATACTCTACTACATTCCAATACTCTTTAGACCTCAAGAAATTTTCCATCAACATGTTTCAATGGTCATAGTGACCATCAAAACGTGGAATGGCAGGCTGCAAAAAATTATCGGAAGCCATCTGATACTACACAAAGGAACAGGTGAAATAAAAACAAAGCTACTGCTGTACGCACTCCTATCTCACCTACACTCTTTCCTTTTTTTTGACTATTCCTCACTTTTTATCAGGTGGGGTTTTACTTCCGAAAATGGCTCCCAAAAAAACTCACTATTTTACTGACCAAGCTCTGATACCACTGATAAAAATAGGATGCTTGATGATTTTATTGAACAGAAAAGTGCCTTATATAGGCAGTACATCTAACACCTTAGCAAATAGCTAGGGATTACAACTGGACTATTAACGTCTACGTAGACCAAGTAAAACAAATGTAGAATAAACAAACTAATAACCACTTCCTAAATGCTACGACAGAGAAAACGATGAACTTGATAGCAAATAGACTTGGTCTAATGAAGACCACGTGACTCAACACATTATGCAAATGGCATTCATTTGCGGCTTTATTGGATGTTTATTGGTGCAAATTGACTCATCCACTCTTACTTGAAAAATGAAGCCTTTAATGGTGTATTACATGTTTGTGGATTTCTTATTAACATTGGAGGTTATTTGTTGGTTACATTTTCTTCTGACATGATTTAGTTGTACTCATGAACTGTTTTATTTGCTGACTTCAGGTAATATACTATTTCCATTATCCTGATTTTGGAGGAGAAAACTTGTTGGTAAACCTTTCCATTAAAAGGATCTGGAAGATCATTTGTTTCTTACTGAGGTTCCTAGACTCCAATTTTGTTTGGTTCTCCATCAGTGCAACACGAGTGCATCCCTCAGGCCATCCTAGGGATGGATGTCATCTGCCAAGCAAAGTCTGGGATGGGTAAAACTGCAGTGTTCGTCCTCTCTACCCTGCAGCAAATTGAGCCTGTTGCTGGTCAAGTTGCTGCGCTTGTTTTATGCCATACGCGGGAGTTGGCTTACCAGGTTATGGTCTACCTCTTATACTTTGTTGTTGATGTTGTGGTCTAAAGCCGATTAGAAAAACCTTGCAGTCTAATTAAAGTGACTGCTTTCTCTGCATTTTGTGAATTAAAGACTTCCAGTCTACTTCCCAGTTCCTACTAATACTTGTAAACACTGGCAGATTTGTCATGAATTTGAGCGTTTCAGCACATATTTGCCTGACCTTAAAGTTGCTGTCTTCTATGGTGGTGTTAATATCAAAATCCACAAGGAAATGCTCAAGAATGAGTGTCCTCATATTGTGGTTGGCACGCCTGGGAGAATACTTGCTCTAGCTAGAGACAAAGACCTTGCATTGAAGAATGTGAGGCATTTCATCCTTGATGAATGTGACAAGATGCTTGAATCACTTGGTATGATTTCATGATTTAAGTTGCTTCATCGTGTGATCTGCAACCTCAATTCATATATGTATGCCCTTTTTGGATGTTTCATCCCATGGTTGTTTTATGTAGACATGCGGAGAGATGTGCAAGAGATTTTCAAGATGACTCCTCACGATAAGCAAGTGATGATGTTTTCTGCGACACTCAGCAAGGAGATTCGCCCTGTCTGCAAGAAATTTATGCAAGATGTAATGTTTTATTGCTAGTATACCTCAAAATATAATCATAGTTGAATAGTAAATACTAAATAGCTTGATATTTAGGCTCTCTGTGTTACTGTTTCGAGGTCCTGAAAATATAATCATAGTTGAGGGTTACATTTAACTGTGTGCAAGTGTGCCTAATCAGAGGTTGATCGCTATAAATTTTTAGCTTGTAGGGGTTGCCTTCTTAAGTTCATCAGGTTGGTTGTATCTTTTAGAGGCATGCATTCTGTAGGCTCCGTATTTCTTCATGTGCCTCCTTATTTCTATAGTTTCACTTAGGTCACAGATTTGTGAAAATGGTATAAACTCTTGTTGAGATGATAAGTGAGGTGCACTCATGGGTAATAAACAAGTATCAGTAGTGGTACATTTCATTTCAAAACAGATGGACTGGAACTGGAATATAGAGTTTTGTGTGTTTGTGCCAGTGATTTAAAAGGCGCACCTAGGCGCACAGGCGAGGCGCATGCCTGGTGCGCCTAGGCGTGCGCCTTGCGCCTCAGCCCAGGCATGTGCCTTTTTAAACTTTTGTGCTTTTTTGCTGTTTTTTGTGCCTCAGCTCAGCCCACGCCCCAATTTGCCAATGTTGTTGATTCATTCATTGCAATAAAATATCTTCTTAAAAGGCAATGAAAGTTATAAAATCATTATTTTTTATGTGAGAAATAAGAATTTCAGACCCTAACATAGACTTGTTTGGGCTTGCCTCGAGGGGCGTGGTACAAAGGTGACTCATAGAATCAAGAATGCAATATGTTTTACATCACATTAGCTACTTGATGCAATGCAATGAAGGAGAAAAAGAGATTGTGGGTTTTACATGCTTGAAAATGCTTTATATGTTTGTTTTTATTTTTAAATTTTATTTTGAATACACTTTACATGTTATATTTATGTATTTAAATTTTAGATAATAAGTTTTTTAAAACATTTATTTTAAAATTTAAGTTTATATTTTTTTATTAACATTATGCTTAATATTTTTTGATTTTTTTTGGCTTTTTTTTGACTTTTTAGCTTTTTTTTTTGTAAATTTGTGCCTTTCTTAAAAATGTTGTGCCTCGCCTTGCGCCTTGCACTTTTAAAACTCTGGTTTGTGCATCATTCTTCTGGTTATGGGTTCAATTAGCTTTAAGGATTTGCACCTAATCTGCTTTGATCTGACATTTGTTCCTTTTCAGCCAATGGAAATTTATGTAGATGATGAAGCCAAGTTGACACTACATGGTCTTGTGCAGGTAGAACTTGTAATCAGGATATCGTTTGTATTTGTAATGCATATTTTCTTTTTTTTTTCTTCTCCAATTTATAATTTTTGCTTGCAGCACTACATCAAACTGACTGAGTCAGAAAAGAACCGCAAGTTGAATGATCTGCTTGATGCATTGGATTTCAATCAAGTAGTTATATTTGTCAAAAGTGTTAACAGAGCAGCTGAGCTGAACAAATTACTTGTGGAGTGTAACTTCCCATCCATCTGCATCCATTCTGGAATGTCACAGGAAGAAAGGTTTGTCATTATGTTGGAAACCTGGTGCTTTTTCTTGTAGTAAACAACTAAACTTGTTTGCATTTCCATATAAATTTCTAGCTTCTGTTGGTTACTTTTTTTCTCAGTTAATGACTTTCGTGCAATGTGTGTGTTCCATTAACTATTAAAAGAAACAAACAAATACCATTTGATATCTGAAGCCTTTAAGGGTTGTTTGACAACATGGTTGGTTTTGTTTTTGAAAACAAAAACAACTCCCATATCAGCAAAAACAATACAATTTTGCTGATGTGGCAGTTGTTTTTGTTTTCAAAAACAATACCAAACATGTTGTCGAACACCCCCTTAGTTGTTGCGGGTAGGATCTCGACAAAATGTCCTCTAAACAAGCAACAAGAATACAACTGAACTGTGATTCCTAATACTAAATAGAATGAAAACCAAATTCACAAATCAACCTCCAAGGGTAGGAATACAAAATGTCTAACATCAAGCTAACTACAGGAGTAATGAAACTGAGTGATGGATGAACATGCTGAGAGCTTCAAATGCTTGAATAGTTGAGTTCTTGAAGCACTTTGGTATGATCCAAATCTGTTTGCTTTCACTCTTACTTTGAAATTGTTTTATATGCTGTGCTTGTGTAGTTTGACTTGAGCTAACATGGTTTTATAACATTTATTTATTTAGTTATTTTTTTAATTTATACATGCATATTTTATGTGTTAATTTTTTTATCAAAGCTTTGCCACTTGCTTCATCAGGGTGTTAAAAACAGTGCTTCCCAATCCACTGACACACACACACAAAAGAAAAAGAAAAAATATACATCAACGAATGGTGATACTTACTGTCTATTTTTGACACTGTTTTGTTATGCATGTTTTGGATAACTTTAGTGTATAGTGAATATGGTGACATGTGTGGAAATCTGTTCTTTTGACTTTATTGATAGAAGCTTATTTACTCTCAGTACCTCATAAATCATTTTTCCTTTTGCAAGTTTAGATCAAATCGTTATTCATAAAAAAAAAGTTTGGATCAAATCATATTACAGTGAAGCTCATGGCAATTAATTGAGTTTGGATTAGGCAATGATGGCATTCTACGAGAATAGAGCTGTTTGAGTTTGTTGAAAGAGAAAAACCTTCAAAATGATTAGATTTTTATTTAAACAAGAGATTGTAACACCTAAGAGGAGCAAATTTTGTCTTGTTATCTAATTCAATAAAGCTGATGGTGTCTTTATTGGTAACTCTTAGCCATGCATTCCAGTGGTCCACCCCCCTTAACTTGACTCATTCAAGTGTAGGGGTTTCCATATTTTCTTGTCATCAATAAATCCTCTTTGATCATTGGTTGCTATATAAAAAGAGGTCTTGAGGTTTGGAAAATCTTTGAAGCAATAAATAAGTAGTTACTCAAGTAGGGGTATGTTTAGGCAAGCCATAATATGGTTAAAAAGATACAAGTATCTCTTCTCTCTCTCTCTCTCTCTCTCTCTCTCTCTCTCTCTCGGATGGGGTGAGGGAGCTGGGGAGATTCTGCACCTCAGGCACAGGACCACCCTCATGTCCTAGGTGCTTCACCTCCATCATGTAGGTATTAAACTTTGTTTTCTGTTAAATGATATTCTGTCGGGCCAAATTGTAGGTGTTTTTTCCTCTTTTGGGAAAGTATAGCTATTATATTTGATTTGAGAGTTAGATCTGCCACTAAAAGAATTTTTTGTAAGTTGGTTAGGTAGACTGTCTACATTCAAAGCTTGGTTGGTAAGCTGATAAAGGTGTATATCTCATCAAATCTTTCTGAAATGGGCTTTGGTATGTGTAGGTTGACACGGTACAAGGGTTTCAAGGAGGGGCACAAAAGGATTCTTGTGGCAACGGATTTGGTTGGCAGGGGAATAGATATTGAACGTGTAAACATAGTTATCAATTATGACATGCCTGATTCTGCTGACACATATTTACATAGGGTTTGTTCATCATTTGCTTCTTTCATTTTCTTTTCTTTTCCTGCAATCTCTATTATGATGGCCCATTGAAATCTAACTTTTTTTTTGCAGGTTGGTAGGGCTGGTCGTTTTGGGACCAAGGGACTTGCAATCACTTTTGTATCATCTGCTGCTGACTCTGATGTTCTTAATCAGGTTTGTTTCCTCTTCCATGGTAGTGGGTTTCATAATCATTTTGTCTCTTTGGCTCCGTTTGTTTGCGATACAAACGCCGAACCGGGGTATTTATGTACTCCGGTTCGCGTTTGCGAGCGTTTGTTTGATATGTAAAAAAGTAATGATTATCAGAGCAAAAATGTATTTTCTGACACTTTGTACTCTAAGAGAGCATTATTGTACCATACAGTTATGTGTTTAACTTTTTGACCAAAGGTAAGGCATTGGAGCATAAACAGTTTAAAATGTGAACCGTGTTTTGCATCCATGAACCAAAAAATGGGTAAATATGTAGTGTACATATTTGCATTTGCATTGCAACCAAACGCAGCCTTTGTTACAGCATGTGTGATATGTTCTCTTGTTTGCATCAATCAACCTTGTCAAAAGCAAATGCTTCGGTGATTATTGGTTCCATAACTTATGGCTGGGCTATAAATTGCCTAAAATAAGAAACTCGATGCCTACCTAGTTTGGTTTTCAGATTACTATCCTATGGCCTAGTTTGGTGATACAAAAGGTTGTATTGTGCATCTGTAAATGAGCACTGCATTAATAAGTTTGCACGGAAATGCTTTTGTAATTAACCTTGTTGTTCCTTGCTTGACACAAATGGTTTATGAAGTTTTTCTGATTATAAACTGGCGTTAACCGTTTTCTCTTTATTCAGTATACTTTGGATCAATGACTAAAGGCAAATGCTTATGGCATTTTTCAACTTTCCTGATCCTGACTTTGATCAATTTGAGGATTCTGAAAATTATTTTCTAGTTTTCTGGTCAATATTTAATTTAATCACCTGTGTGAAGAGTGCAATCTTCTCTTTCACTTCCCTGAATTTATCTCTACTTGGACTTGGAAGATGGAATCTATAAAGAGAGTTCCAAGCCCTCATGTTGAATCTATGGATAAAGTCATTTTAGTTAAATTTTTAGAAAAGAAATAATGGAATAAAAGTTTGTTTTGAATTATAAACTGGCGTTAACCATTTTATCTTTATTCGATGTGCTTTGGATCTATGACAATGCAAATGGTTATGACGATTTTCATGTTTCCTGATCCTGACTTTGATCAATTTGAGGATTCTGAAGATTATTTTCTAGTTTTTTGGTCAATATTTAATTTAATCACCTGTGTGCAGAGTGTGGTCTTCTCATTCTCTTCTCTGAATTTATCTCTAGTTGGACTTGGAATAAAGTCATTTTAGTTAAACTTTTAGAAAAGAAATAATGGAATAAAAGTTTGTTTTGAAGTTACATGCTGACAAGAGTGTGTGTTTCCTTTTCTCATTTTTCTCTTTTTTAAGTTGTTATTCTTTCTTCTTGCTCTTCTCTATTCTTTTATATATTTTAGAACCAAAGCGATTTGACCTCCATTTTCTTTCAATTACATCAGATCTGAATTAATTCTTTGCCCACAATATAATATTTACACCCTAGTGGTCTTTTTCAGTATAATCATACATCATCTATTTCATACTCTTAGTCATAGGTAGGGTGATGTCTAGCCTTTTCTTGTGTTTTCTTTTCTGTGCTGTCTGAACCAGTGATGTTGTTGCCAACTGACAATTTCATATATTGAAGGATTTTCAGTGGATAGTTAAGGTTTTTAAGTGGTTTGTGTTCTGGTTTATTGATC
The DNA here is from genome assembly GCF_056320005.1 of Nelumbo lutea. NCBI lineage: Eukaryota > Viridiplantae > Streptophyta > Magnoliopsida > Proteales > Nelumbonaceae > Nelumbo > Nelumbo lutea. The sequence continues at coordinate 5,551,933 of NC_142689.1, forward strand.
TCAGATGGAGGATGCTTGTTTTTTTATGAATTCTGGCTTTCCAGAACTTGAATTCTTTGTGACTCCTTTTGGGGGGTGGAGTTTTGGTCTTCTCATTTTCTTTGTTTCTTTCTAATATAGAATTTATATGTTCTGATATATCAACAAGATTTATATGCTACATACTTTTTTAGTACTCAAGAAAATGCTGAATTCTGTCTGTAGCAAAACATGCTGAAATCTGAATTTGACACTAACCACTTGTGATAAACTGGGCATATATTGAGTGGAAAGGCAAAACAGCGGCCCCATTTATAATGATAAAGGTTATGGTGATTTTGTGTTTTAAAGCTCTTATTTTTTTTATTAGTTTTGGTATGCCTCATCCTTGGGGCATTTGATCCCTTTCAATGTTTGTTAAAGTAAATAAAGGGTGATTGGGGTGCATCCCAATTTTTTGACCCAAGGTATCTTTTAGCACATTGCAGGTTCAACATGTTGCCCTTTTGTTATGTTGGGATAACGATATGGGTGCCAAGTATTTACGTGTCTGAAGGATCTAACACATCAACCTCTGAAAAGTCATGGCACAGGGCATGTCATAAATAATATTTAATTGATTAGACAATTTATGACATTATTAGAAGTAAGATCAGAGTGTTGACACCCTTACATAGTATCTTTGCTTACAAAAGTTAAAATGCGAAGTTTTGTTGCTGAACTTAAGCTTGTAGCATGATCAGATGTTACAAGAGTTTTGACGAAGTTACAGGTGCTGATACTTTGTCCAAATGTTGGCATTGGCCGACCCTCTTGTTATCAAGCATATATAACCTTGATGTTTGTTTAGCAGTCACTTCAAGTTTGCAAAGACTAGGCAGTTATTTATGTGACTACTAATGTCCATTCTCTAGCTAGCTTTTCTGACAAAAATATTGATCTACCTAATTTACACATAACCTCATCTTTTTGGTTGTCTACTGCAGGTTCAAGAGAGGTTTGAAGTGGACATAAAAGAACTCCCAGAGCAAATAGATACATCCACATACAGTAATTGTTTTTACCTTCTTTGGTTGCTTTTATGCCTTTTCACTGCTGGTACTTTTCTCCTGGACCTGTTGATCTGTCTTGCTTTTGGATGATAACAGCTGAAATGACTGAATTTTGGTAGTTGGGCTCTTTAATGGCTGAAGGTGCCAAGGCAATGCTAGGCGACTGGGGGGCGCCTTGTCACCTAGTCGCCTAGGCGATGGATTTTTTTTATGTTAAAAACGTAGGCCCTACGGTAGTTCTCTAGGTACCATAATCATATTTTTTAATAATTATTCATGATTTACATATATAAGCATAAATTTCATATTAAAGTATAGAAAATCAACATATTTATGAGAAGAAAAGGAAGAAGGAAAATAAAATTCAAAAAATATAGGGGCTGAACCCTTATTTTTGTTATAGGAAAAGAAGAAAATAAAAAGTATTGGTAGTTGTAGAAGAAGAAGAAGAAGAAGAAGAATATATGAAAGAGGAAAATGTGCTGATTAGATAAAATTTTAAGTTCTTCCTTATTGGTTCAGGTTTTTAAGTCTTTGAGGGTTCAATACAGCATTTAGCAATGCTTGTGTTGATTAAACCCTAATAAATAAGAAAATAATAAAAATAGATTAGTATATAAACACACAAAATGATTATTTTAGTTTAATAATGTCTATTTTATAATTATAATCTCAAAAAAAGAATGAATAAAAAAGTATTTTATAGTAGGAAGTAGAATACTGCTTAGCGATTAGGCGAGGCGAACCTCAAAGGGCGCTTGTTGCCTAGGCGTCGCCTTGATAACTATGCTGAAGCTTTTAGGTTGATTACAATTATTTGTCTTCTGGAAGATCATTCAGTTCTGCTACTCCAGCGTATATCAAACAGAGTCCGTAACAAGAATGGGTTATGGGGATATCTAGTTGGATTGTAACTTCTCTTAAAATGGCATGGACTGATGGTGTTAAATGTTTTAGTACTCTACCCTTTTTTATTTTGTTTCTTGTTTGTCTTTTTGTCTTTTATTTATGCTTCTTGGATTTTATTTCTAACTGTTCTCCATATCCTACTTTGCAGTGCCATCATGAAGGCGCTCCAGTTCTCGTCATCTTATTCTTGCCTTTTGTAAATGGAAGGAGCGCACTTTGCTCTATTGGTGGTCTGTCTAGTAGACCTAACCACTACAAGACACAAATGCAGTTTCTTCATACTGACTGGTAGTTTTGTCTCCTATGTGCAACTGCAACCTGAGGTGGGCTTTGTGACAATAAAGTTTTGCCAAATGTCCTCATCGTGTAAACTATGTTTTTTTGTTGGGAATATGCTTGGTTCAGAATTAGGGAGCCGTTGGTTTAATCATTTCTGATAAATACTTAGAGATCCAAGTCCAACTGGTCTGTTCTGATTGCAAAAACAAATAAAATAAACTGCACGTTAAGTCGTTGAGACACGGTAGGTGGGCTGGGGGTTCCTTTTACTGAAGTGAAAGAACTTGTTGAATCGGCGCTTACACTTGAACCCTTTCCTCGTTAAATGACTGTCGGGGATTGCTGTTTTTTACATGGCCAAATTTTATGTGCGTGTAATGGCCGAATTCCGTGTAATGTGTTGTACAAATAGACCTACATATGAGTGGCGGACGAGTGAATGTCAGACTTGTTAGAGGTCCAATCGTAACTATAGATGGTGAAAATATAATATTTTACTAAATATAGTACTTGCAAATAAAAAAGTAAATTAAGACGTTTAAAATTAGAGTTTCTAGGCAACCCTTTGCCTTTAATATGAATAAAAAATAATATTTTTATATTAACTAAAATATAATAGCCGTTTTGGAAAAATATCAAAAAGGGCTGTGGTGGTCGTCTTCCTACTCTGCCTCTGTATACAAGCGAATGGATCATAAGATTCCGGTTGAATAATAACCAAAAATGCTCTTTATGTCCCATAAATCAAACCGGCGGTCGTGTCAGTGTTCATTTCCAATGGATAGAACCTTCTCAGTCCGCAATGCTTGCCAGAGGATCATAAGATTCTGGCCATTCCTTATCATTTTCTCATGGTGTGCAAAACGGGATACGAGCGGAGGGCTCATCCCTTTCCGATGCCGTCGGGGTGTTCTGCCTAAGTCTCATCGGGTTTTTGTCACGTGCACAGTGCAAGTCTCGCCGGCGTTCTGTCATGGCATTCTCACGAGCGGAGGGCTCAATCTTTCTAAAACTGCTTCCGATATTGAACCTGGAAGTCCCTTGATTGTCTTGCTCTGTGCAGAATAAAAGTTTGACTCCACGTCACAGCGAAAACGCCCCACCACCGGTTTGCTTTCTGGAACGTGAAGGGCATTTCCGGTTATTATTTGGCCGGAAGGCAAGAGGAGGAAGACGAGCAACAGTGTCACATTTCCCTTTCTTGATATTTTTCCAAAAAAGCTATTCTATTTTGATTAATGTATAAATATATTATTTTTTAATGATATTAAGGGCAAAAAGTTGCCCTTATCTGCTAAAAACCCAACAGTGCGATGCATTATTCTGTTCCTCTCAAATTGTACATTTGTACATGATTTGGTACTGGCATTTCAAATGGGATTCACAAAGATTAATAGCTTTGAAGTGGAAATCAGAAATCTGTATTGAGTGTGTAGTAATTCTCCGCAATTATTTTAATAAAATGCATTGAGTTCTTTTGGTCTACAATTCTAAAACACCCCTATATTTTGCAACTTTATTGTTGGTTCTGTCCATATTATCTAGGGAATGGTAACGTAACCTTTTTAAAGCAAGCGGAAAATGTGAACTTGCATTGATTAATAGTTCTAATTATCATCCTTTTAGAAACATAAGACTCCCCTTGTTAGAATTTGGTTTGGAGAAGTCATGGAGTGTATTGAATCTATTGATAGTGGTATTTTTAGAAACAAAATCCTCCGGTGTACGTGATAGTGGCATTTTTTAGAAACAAAACCCTCCCCCATAGTTTGCATAACCAATGAATCAATTTTTTGTATTAACTACCTCGTCATTCGGTCTGCTTTCAAGTGGTCGATGACTCAGAGGCCGAAGTAGAGAAGTTTGTTGGGTGAGGATCTGGATGCTGAGCTAACCAGGCCGAGCTGGGGGTAGGCTAGGTGTCGAGTTGATTGGGCCGAGCTGCATGTTAGGTGCCGAGCTGACCAAAGGGTTGAGTTGCATATTAGGTGCCGGGTTGACTGGTGGCAAGCTGGATTGATTGTTGAGTTTCGTAATTCTTTAGAGACCTACAAAGAATTAATGTCAGAGGACCTGGGGTGGCTAATTCAGCGAGGTCGCTTTGATGCTTAAGTCAATATTCTCGTAGTAGACTACGAGCTAAAAATCATAAAGTATGAGAGCTAGAATATGCTTACTTGCCCCCCATGTCATTGGGGTTACTGCCTTTATATAGGCATTGTTTGGCATGGGCTTCATGCACCGTATCCGAGATTTCCGCGAGGTCGTCTTAGTGGTTCGAGATTCCCGGAGGCAACTGCCATGCATGTTGACCACCCTCCGAAACGTTCGATTCGTGGGACAACTTCCAAGGATCGTGAGAGTGTTGGGATATGCGTGCCAAATTTGTTAGCGAGCACGTCTCGCAAGTCGCCACCTGGACCTCAGTCAGGCCGGCACGTCACTTCGGCCAGTGACAAGGTGCTGCAGGTCAGCCCTGGACGAGGTGCTTCTAGCCGACCTGAGTTGTGGTCGAGGTCGCTAGTTTGGCATAAAGGTTGGTCGCCAAGTCAGCGTGAGTGCCAGGTTGCCAAGTAGGCGCTTGTGCCAGGTCGCCAATTCAGAACACCATCATCTTGGCTAAGTTGTTGCTTAAGTGGTTTCGGGTGTCACCCAGTTGTTCCGAGATGCCACGTGTCACAATATCATTGGAGAGCCAAATCCGCCCTCATCAATAACCAATCAACCAGTATCGTAAATGTGCCAAGTGCCAAAGGGGGTGGTGATTGTTCAAATCTCTTTTAATATCATACATTCTGCTTTGATAGGCATGTTCATGGGCTGAGCTTGGTCTTGGCTTTTGCCAAAATTTAAATGGACTTGGCCTTGAGCCCAAGTCTGATAAAGTCAGGTCCGTGAACAAGTCTAGATACTACTATTAATTTATTAAAAAATAAAACATTTGAATATACTCTATTTTCTTTTTAGAAATTGAATTGAATATACCCTTTCTTCTTCAAATTGGCTTGGTATACAGTTGACCCCATTGGAATTAAACATAAATCTGTTCAAGGGATGGGCCCGGCCAGGCTTTGCCCTTCTATTAACATAAAATGATCAAGCCAGAGCTCAAGCCTATCTCTTATATAAAGCCCAAACCCAAGGGGGCTAGACCTGAGCTCACAGCCCGATTTGGACAAATATATTGTATTAGGCTGAACTTATTTGAAAAAGCCCGTTTGTCTAAAATTTTCCAAAGTTGAATAAACCAAAATTTTAAAAACAAATTAAAGACAAATCAAAACTGAAATAACCAAAATAAATTTTTTAATTCAATTTTCGATTACTTTGATTATCAAATTTTGATCATATATATTAGATGTTACATATTATATATTATATACCAAAATTTGGTTAATGGGATTTCTAACTCTAAAACCCAAAATCAATATTGAAATATTCAAAAACTGAATTAATCAAACCAAATTAACCAAAACTTGAAAAACCAAACAAAAAAATCAAAACCAAAAATTTTTGTTTAGTTTTTCATACTTACGCCTACCTGGCCTACTGGCCTAGCCGGTCGGATTGCCCGGCCCGTCAGTCCGTCACCTGGTTTCCCAAATGTATTTACGCCCTCCATCCCCCGTGAATTAGAAATCCCCGCCTCTACCCCTTACACCGGCCTGAACCATAAGATCGCATTAGAATTCTACCCCAAACTTTAAAAACCTGACGTGCGTCGTCGTGGAAGTGAGGTGAACCAACCATTACCAAACTGCTGTTAGCCTGTTAAGGATAAATGAGGTACGCGAAGATGGCGTATAGGCGTCTTTGTCACCGTTGGGTTGATTGGATTCCGATGGAGTACGAGAGATTCTGTTTCTACTTTTTTTTTTTTTTTCCCGTCTTTGCAAGTCTTCACAAACGAAATGAATATGAACAAGCAAGACCATAAAAAGCTAACCGTCTTGAAAATCCTCTCCGGCTGTCCGTTCACCGAAGACGCAGGAGAAATTCCATTCCAAAGAACTCGAGGACTCTGCACGCAAGGATGATCGCTCTAGTACCACGTCTTTAAGTCTCCCAACCTATCTCAAGAAGCGGCCATTAGAGTAGCAACTCTGCGCTCTCCTCCGGCAGGAGAAGGTATCAAAAACATTGTGCAGTGTAGGTGAGCTTTTTCTATTTCCTTTTTTTTTTTTTTAATTTCTAATATATATAGTTAGCTTTCGGATGCATTGTGCAAGACTCAAGACTGAACTTTATCGGATTCAGGGAGTAGAGTACTTGGGCGAGTTGGCCTGGGTTGAAGCCAAGGTCAATCTAGGCTCATTCCTAAATATGTAAATTTACGGCTCGAGCCTGGTCCAATCCAAGCCCGGCCCAGTCCATGATTACCTCATTGCCCCCCTACTTAATGCTCACCACCTCATCCCATTCAACAATCAACATTGCTTTCGCTTCCCGTCAATCCGAATTTCGGAACTAATAATCGACTTTTCCCGCGAATCTGAACTGAGTGCGGAGATCTGCAGTCTGCAGAGCGATTGAGTGAAGAGTTTGTGGCGCGTGACTGCGTCTTGGTGCTTAGTGTTGCGGAAACAATGGGAGAAGAATGGCTGATGGACTCCGTTCGCTCCATAGTCTTTAAAGAATCAGAAACCCTAGAAGGAACATGTCCACAGATTAGAGGTTACGATTTCAATCGAGGTTTGGACTATGCTGAGCTTCTCAAATCCATGGCGTCCACCGGGTTCCAGGCCTCCAATCTGGGAGACGCAATCGAAGTCGTCAATCAGATGGTGACTTTCAGCTTCATAAATTTGGAAATTGCATTTTTCTTCCCTCGCTTCTCCTTTCGTTTCATATTCGGTTTAAGTTTTACTTTACTAATTTTATACTCCCTTTCACCACCTGCCAATACATTCTGAAGTTTTATATTTCTGAATTGTTTAAGTTGTTTTGAAGCTAGATTGGAGGCTCGCTGACGAGGTTCTGAGTGAAGATTGTAGTGAGGAGGAAAAGGACCTTAACTATAGAGAGTCTGTGAGGTGCAAAGTGTTCCTAGGTTTCACTTCGAATCTCATTTCTTCAGGTGTTCGAGAAACGGTTCGGTATCTCGTCGAGCATCGCATGGTGAGAAATGAAGGGGTGTGCGTGTGTCGTTTCGCGTTTTAAGTTTCCTGTTTTCCTTTCTATTTGTTTTTATTAGATGAGAGAAAAGTCCTAGTGAGTTTCGAATATTGATACTCGAACTCCATTATTTCTCATTTGCATCATAATTTACCTGCTCCGTGTCTGCGTTTTTGTGTGTGTTCATGTTTTCTGAGAATAAGGATATATATTGAACTCTTCTAGTTCTATTTACAGTTCGTAACTAAATGCTAGTCATTACATGGTAACATAGAGTTTCTAACATGGAACAATGCCAACGTCGTTTAAAAGATCAATTTCAGCTTAAAATGTGGAACCTCGTCAATATTATGTAAGAGGATCAGTTCCCGGCTTAAGCTGGAAAATCTGGACGTAGATTAGAGGTAGTTTGTAGTCTAAAATGCGTACTCAGAAGCTGATGCATAGAAAAAAAAGCGAATACAGGAGTTTTACATTGCACTTGAATCACTTGATCTTATAGTGTTCAGTGAACAAGAATTATTAACCTGTTCTCTTGTTAGGTATCTTGAATATTTACTCGCCTTCTTGCTTTCACATTTTCTGAGTGTTGTTCACTCAATTTCCTGAAGCTACAACCATATTGTGTTTGTTGCTTGTTAAGAGCAACTACACTGATGAAGAGTTGAAGATTAATCTATAGCATAGTAAGTTATGGTACATGGATACTTGTATATGCTTAGTTTACTCATGTTACACATGATATGCATCCAATGATACTCTATACTGCATGAGCTTTTTTTTGATAAATGATATACTGCATGAGCATTTCTAGAGTACACTCTGTAGCATTCAACACTCCTGAAATATGCAAATGATATATCTGGACAATTCATAGTATAAAAATTTACATATATTAGAAGGTTAATTAACATGGAAATATATAAGCATTAGGAAGCAATACTTGGAAGAAATATTTAAGTATAAAAACATGGTATCAGCATATTAAATGGGGTTCTCAAACCAGCATCCATACCCTGGAATTCAAGAAATAAAGCATCATATGTCTTTAAATTCTAATATTACATGTCTGTATCCTTATTTGAGCATCTTGGACAGTGGAAAAAGGAAGTGATCATATTTATGTGGCAGTTATTCTTGTTGTATTTTTGCATTATAATTTTATCACTGACATTATGCTCTCTTTTGTTATAATGGTTGCAGGTAGATGTAGTTGTTACTACTGCTGGTGGTATAGAAGAGGACCTTATAAAATGTCTTGCACCCACCTATAAAGGTGATTTTTCTCTACCTGGAGCTTATTTGCGCTCAAAAGGTTTAAACCGCATTGGTAACTTGCTAGTTCCTAATGACAACTATTGCAAATTCGAGGATTGGATTATACCAATTTTTGATAAGATGTTGGAAGAGCAGTCCAAAGAGGTACTTATATACTTTTATAATAATTCCATGCATGTTATGCAATCTTTAGTCTATCATGGATATTCATCTTTCATTTTCTTTTCCCTTTTTTTATAAGGATTTCTTTCCTAGAGAATTAAATGTGATTTTCAATCACATTGGTAATGACTTCTATGCAACTTTCTTTTGGTCTAAGTAATATTATTTGCAAATACCTACTAATTCACATGAAACTCTTGTTAACCCACATTGCCTAACCCGAGAAGGGGGGTGGATTGGGTTCTACAAGTTTTTTCCTCTCTAGATCAATACCTTTTCAAAACTTTGAGTGCTAAACAAGATATACAGAGAGCAATATAATGTAAAGTGCTTGTGTGATGAAGAAATGCAGTGTAAATGAATAACAATAGAATCAAACAACAACTATAAGCGATCAGAAGGCACATAGAAGATTTATAGAGGTTTGGCCAGACCTAGGCCTACGTCCTCTCCCCAAGCACACCACTTGGGAGTTTCTAGTAAATCAGTTGGACTTCCTCAGTGCCAACAAAGCCATTGCAACCGGTTGGAATTCCTAGGTGCCAACAAGACCTTTGCAATAGTTGCACTTCACATGTGCCAACAAGACCTTCAACTGGATAAACTTGCGGGTGCTATCCCAACCACTATTGTGTTCAATCATAAAACACCTGATTGCAAATACAATACAAATATAAACAAAGAAAGCATGGTGTAAAGCCTTTACGAGGCCGATATATAAATACAACACAAACTATTCAAATGCAAGAGAAAAAGACAAATAATAATGGACCAGGGCCACTGCACTAGAAGAGATTAAATGACTCTTGGAGATAATCAATGAAGCACAAATAGCTTTTGCAAACTTTTTTCTAAGGATAAAGTCTCTTTTTTTAGCTTAGATTTCTTTATACAAGATTGCTTTCTTGCTATTTCTCTTTATGAACTTTTTACTCTTTAGCACAATACACTTCCATTTGATTTTCATCTCAAACTCATTTTATTAGCACAAATCATGCTTAAGGAGCATATGACCATTATAAATCCGTTGGAAAGAGATTTGTTCATTCTTAAAAATGTCCAGAGGTTACTTGCAACAAGATTGAAGTCTTGCCTAAAGGGGAAAGAGTCGTTAAGCCTTCAAATATTTAAAAAACGTATTTTCTTTTGTGAAGTAGTCAGCTGGCTTGAATTGGTAGTCAATTGCTTCAGCCTTGTCAAGAGTAAGTAGTTGACTGATAGTCTCAAGTAGTGGACTACTGTTCACATGAGAGAATCTTTACTCTTTAGTAGTTGACTACTACCTTTTGGTTGTTGACTACTTGATGCACACTGTTCTTGGTTGTTAAGGATAGTTGTATACCCCTTTTCACTAATCAACTACTAGCTAAAGCCAATGTGATATCAAGCTTAACTGTCACATGTAGTCGACTATTTCTCTATGGGTAGTCGATTTCTCTGTGATATTGGTCTTGGCTGTCACAGGTAGTCAACTATTGCTTTATGAGTAGGTGATTATAGGATATGACCAACCTTAGAAACTTCAAGTAGGCAACTCCAAACATTCAAGAGTCAACTCCTTAGGCCTCTAGACTTGGAATTTTCACACTTAAGTTCAATGTGAAGTCTTGGGAAAGCCTAGCCATTTAACCTTTGGTCTCTAAGGTCTTGGCTAAACTGAGATTAGTCAATTAAGCCTATTTTTATGCATCCTTGCAAATGATTACATCAAGTCTTGAAAGATAGATAAATGATAATAATTAAAGCTTTGGAACTTCGTGCTTTCTTCTTTTTTGAAGAGTAATTTTTTTCTTTGATAAATATTAGCATTCTTCACTAACATGGTCATACAACATCTACACCTTTAAATAATTACCGAAACCAACTCATACAAAGACTCCTACTGCTGCCCAACCAATAACAACCCTATCTTATCCAATATCCTTTTCCAACCAAACAAATCCAACCTAGTATAAGTATGTGCCTTTCAACAACTTGCTGCTATGATGGTATTCATCATTACTTATCAAGCTCAAGTTAACCAAGTGTAATTAGTTGATACATTATGCTACATTAAAAGTCTGCAATTCATGGCTATTTGTAAGAAGCAAAAAGCCCAAGGCAACAACAAAAGTGATTTTTTTTGTCTTTTCTTTTCATTTTCCTTCTTCCCCTAGGGTATCATGTAGTTTCATTGAAAATCCAAAAAAGAACTGCCTTAATAATGAGGCAGCCAATTCCCCCCTTTCTGATCTGTTAGTTTTTTTATTTTTTTTTGGAAAACGTAAGGTAATTTTATTAGAAAATTAGAGATACAAACAGAAACTTGCCAAGGACAAGGCAGGATTGGGGACACCCCCCATTACAAACACCAAATCTGATCTGTTAGTTTATTGATTTAATGACCCATGCTTTTTTTTAATGATAGGTAATCCGTGCTTTTGTTATTGTTGTTTAATTCTTTTTTAACATTGATTTTTATTGTTATGTTTTCCTTTATTGTTTTCTTAACAGAATGTGCTTTGGACACCATCAAAGGTGATTGCTCGTCTAGGGAAAGAAATCAATGACCAAAGTTCATATCTTTTTTGGGCATACAAGGTAGATTTCAACATGGAACTAGGCTTAAGTCCTAAATGTTTTAGATAAACACCTATATTGCTGCTAAGTCTATTATAGTTATTATTTCTATTACTTTGCCATTGGTAGCTATGGGTAGCCTCATTGATTCGTTTTCTTTTTGTTTTGATTTTGAATGTATTCAACATGACTTATTGATATGCTTAGTTGGTATGGGGTGGTGGGAGGAAGATGAAGACCATTTATTCAATGAAGAGACTTCTGGATTAGTAATCTGTATGCTGGTATATCTCGCTAAAAGTGTATTACACTTATTGTCCATGAATAATAACCTTTCATTTCCTTTTTCCTGTTTCTTTTTTATCAACAAATTGAGGAAAAATGACTATTTTTGCATATGGCTTTCAGCATGAAGTTTTCCACATGCTGATGACCATATGGGCAAGCATGTTAATCTATGTCAGGCCACTAGCTATACATGTCAAAAACCCTTGCAAAAATAAGTCAAGAGCTCTATCTTCCAAACTGTAAAGTATTGTTGTTACATTTATAGTAGGCAAGGTTCTTTCTAAGAAAACCCAAGTGATCAAACAACTTTGGAGAAGACAAGTGTAGAGACAAAGGTTCACAAAGATCTAGGAGTTGTCTCCACATCACCTCGTTCAGGAAAAGGTAAGGAAGACTCCTTTTTTCTCTTTGGGGTAGAGAAAGAGTTGAGTGAATCTCTCTTGGGCGTATTTTGTTGGAGCAAAAGTGTGCTTTTCTCTGAGTTTAATATGGGGAAGAGTTCTGAAGTAAATAACCAAAGGAGGTGGGGGCTGCTTTTAGCTTGACTAAGGGTATGGATCAGGTCCTAGTGCTGATCCCTGAGGATGGTGGGGGAAGAATAGTGAAGGGTTCATAGTCTTGCTTGGTCTTGATTCCTATCCCGAAGGAGAAGAGATTAGAGGATGGGGGAAGAACTAAAGGAAAAGACCAATTTGTTGGGAGATTGAAAGTTTATAATTGTAGAAGAATATACAGAAAAAGACCTTTGACAGAGACTGTAGTTGAAAGGAGTCAAGATGGTGATTCTTCTTTAGATGAGGAGGGAAGCCTATGTGAGAGGAGGATGAGGAAGAAGTTTGCATAGATGAGACTCGTCAGATTGACAAAGATGTTGATATAACTAAGGTTGTAGACACGGCTGTGGAGGTAAATAAAGCTCTGGGCTTGTTTGTTTTGGGAGGTGAGTCTTTTACTAGGAGGACGTTCAAAGAACTAGAGGAACACTACATGTTGCCTGTTAGGGAGAGTGATGGAGGTTTTCATGTGTATTCATCGCTATTCAATGAAGGCTACAATAATTGTGAAACCTGGTCCCCTCCAACAGAGGGTTGGATGAAGCTGAATTTCGGTGGGAGTTGTCTGGGTAACCCAGGCCTTTCAGGTATTGGGGGGGTGGGGGCATTAGAAATGAAAATGGCTCTATTATTGCTTTGTTCTCCAGTCCTGTGGAGGAGGGTGATGTAGCTAGGGCAGAGTTTGTAGCTGCAGTATATGGGGTTGAGAAGGCCAAAGAGCTGGGGATTAATAGACTGATCATTGAGGGAGACTCAAAAACTGTGATAAAATGGTTGCAAAAAGGGGAAGGAGTGACCTGGCAGTTGAAGAATGATTTCAGAAGGTTCAAATGGATGTCAAGATTTATGTCTATTCAGGTGGGTTGGGTTAGGAGATAGGCCAACAGCTTGGCTGATAGCTTAGCAAAGCAAGGGGTTCAAAGAACAGATATGTTTTGGGCACTTTTGTAATTCTGTCTTGGGTCAGCTTCTATGCTGATTTCTTTGTAACTTCTTGTTGTATATTAAAGCTTCTTAATTAATGAAAATTTTCAGAGTTATTGATAAAAAAAATGAAGGCTCCAATAATTTTGCTACAACTAGTCTGGAAGAGTATGTTAGTGACAAGACTGAAGCTTTGGCAGATACCCAGTTATTTGACAAATATACAGTGCTGGAGCTGGAAAGGATTAATGAGAACCCCTCTTTGCTCGTTGGAATTCTGGAATAATGTTTTAGCACATAAAAGATTTAAAAAAACAGAGAAACAATGAAACAATGAGATGTTCTGGTTTCAAAAGGCTTTGCTAGACTAAAAAGGGGCCTCTTTGGGACATAGTTTTCAAGGTGCCAAGGCGAGGCTGGGCGTTAGGTGGGTGCCTAAGCGTCGCCTAGGCGATGGAATTTTTTATATAGAAAACATAGATCCTAGGGTAGTTCCCTAGGTACCATAGCCATATTTCCTTAATAATTATTCATAATTTTCATAAGAAAAGTACAGAGTTCATGTTTAAGTATAGAAAATCAGCATATTCATGAACAGAAAAAAGAAGAAGGAAAAGAAAATTAGGGGCTGAACCCTTATTTTTATTATAGGAAAAGAAGAAAAGAAAAATTTTAAGAAAATAATAGTAGTAGTAGAAAATGTGTTGATTAGACAAAATTCTAATTAAAGTTTTTGAGGGTTTAATACAGCATTTAGCAATATTTGTATGGGTTAAATCCTAACAAATAAGAAATTAATATATAAACACACAAAATGAATATTTTAGTTTAATAGTGCCTTTTTTATAATTATAATGTAAAAAAAATAAAGAATAAAAAAGTATTTTACAATACATAGTACAAAACTGCTTGGCGATTAGGCAGGGTGAGCCTCAAAGGGCGCCTTGTTGCCTAGGCGTCGCCTTGACAACTATGCTTTGGGATTAAACCAAGCAAGAAGATTTTGAAGACCAAGAAAACCGCTAGACAGTGATTTAGAGGCTGTAGTGCTTGTGGGTGGTTTTGGTGCTGGTTTTTGAGGGAGGTTGTTGCATGGTTCAAAGTATCGACACGGGCCAATACTCTAGTAGGGCGTATCGGCCTGTATCGGTACTTTTTTAGGTTTTACTTATTTTTTTTCAAAACCGGTTCGGAGGGGTTGGTTTAAGGCCCAGGCATTTTGGCGTTTTGGGGTTTGGTGTCTGTTTTATTTATTTATTTATTTTTTTTGATAAATGGTTTTGGTGTTGTTTGAGTCATGATTAGTTTTATCTCTTGTTTTGAGAGCTGGAGTCGTATTTTTTCTTCTTTATTGGGTGACTTCAGGTCACTCCCCTTTTGTACTCTTTTTTTTCCATTTTAATAAATTTTATTTCTATTACCCAAAAAAAAATTTGATAAAAATTGCAGTACATGTGTTTGCCAAGCAACCTTTATTGTACAATAGGCTGGCAAAGCCACCTTACCCTCTTTGCCAACCTCCCCCCCCCCCCCCCTTTCTCTCTCTCTCTCTCCAACTTGTGTCAGTTTATTATCTTATTCTGGCCCTCCCTCCATCCTTGTGTGTGTGTGTGTGTGTGTGAGAGAGAGAGAGAGAGAGAGAGAGAGAGAGAGAGAGAGAGATCCCAAGGAATCACTCTAAGGGTCCTAGAATCACTCCATATAGCAAACTTGCAAGTGAGCTCTAAAGAAATCTTTATTACCTTCAAAAGGAAGAGAATATATCTATTTATAAAGGGGCTTGTATGGTTTGGAATATTGTTCATCATAAGTACAAAAATGTCACCCCTTGTCTTGGGCATCAAGAAACACAATAACTTTTTATCCACTAATGCAAATAAACTGAAAACTGATAGAGAAGCCCTACTAAACTAGAGGAAGATGTTATAGCCCAGGCCCACATGGGACTGGGCAAAATGACAAAAATACCCATACTCTCCAAATTCAGAAATACATTAAATTTCAAAAAATTCCAAATTCGATTCTTCAGCTCCTGTATTATTAGGTCAAATAGTTGATTAGCAACTAGTCAACTTAGTCAATCACAAGGCTATTTTAAAGCTTCATCTGATGGGACTGGTCCTTACTCCTTTGAGGCTTGCTTATCTCCTATCTGAAATTCATGAGCTGTCTTGTCCTCTTCATTGTAACTACAGATGGATTCCTGGGGTTTTAAATCAAACTTCTATTTTTTTTTGTGGCTAGATATGGTGTGAGCAGGGATTGTTTGTGCAGTGCTAACTTTTTGATAGAAAACTTATTTTTGTCTTTTTGCTATCTATTGGTTTGTACATCTCCTCATTTGCACCCTCTCCCCTGTTTTCTTTTAATGAAAGTTACCTTAGGTACTTTTTTTTTGACAATACAATGATTAAATGGAAAGAATTGAATGTTCAAAGGAAAATTCCCCACCATAAATCCTCCCAAAATTTAATGGCATTTTTATTCAGCAAAACAAACAAAAATTTTCTTAGAAATCTTGAAACAGAAAGGACATTTGGATGCCACCTTTTCCAAATTCCAGGAGAGAATAAGAAGACGGGGGCTATTAAAATGGCCAACGACAAACTCATGTAGATAAAAGACTAGTACATGATTGAACCTTCAGTCTAGACATCCCTAATATATCCTCTAGCCAAGGAACCCACAAAGCATGTTGCCTGATCTTGGGACCAACCTGAATGAGCTGTTTATCCTAAGAACTGTAGTTTAGCAGTTGATGTATATTGGATGTTAAGAATCTTATTCCACTATTCTGTATGTAGTTATATAATGTAGGTTTTCAAGACTGCTATTCAGTCTTGATCACTAAGAGATTTTAGGTTCGATGAGAAGAGAAAGTGAAGAAGATGTAGAAGAAAGACTGATGGAAGAGCAATAGAACACTAAGAACAGAATGCCAATCATTCTGCTGCCGCCACTTTAAGTTAATATATATAGGTTATGCTAGTTACATGAAAGGACATATCTGCCCTTGGTGTTTACATCATAACCGTGACTAGATAACAACCAATATAAAACTGAAACTAGAAATAACAAAACAACAAAATAACCACAGCTGTGACTAGATACATTCTACCCTACGGACAGAGTGGTACCACAGATGTGGGGCCCACATCAATGTTCTCTACACTCCCCCTCAAGTTGGGAGTATATGTTCATCATTCCCAACTTGGATAGATCCACCTCTAGCTTCTTTCTTGATACGGCTTTAGTAAGAATGTCGGCTAGTTGCATACTGGATGTGATGTAAGGGAGGCATACTTCTTGAGATGAGACCCTCTCTCGCACAAAATGGCGGTCAACTTCAATGTGTTTGGTTCTGTCATGCTGTACTGGATTATGTGCTATATTAATGGCGGCTTGATTATCACAGTACAACATTAGGGGTTTCTCATACTCAATACCCAACTCCTCAAGTAGAGATCTTAGCCATAGGATTTCAGCCACTCCATTGGCCATGGACCTGTATTCTGCTTCAGCACTTGACCGGGAGACCACACTTTGTTTCTTACTTCTCCAGGAGACAAGGTTTCCTCCCACAAGGGCACAATATCCCGAGGTAGACCTTCTGTCATCAACACTCCCAGCCCAATCTGCATCAGTATAAACCTCCACCTTCATGTGATTGTTGTTCTTGAAAAGTATACCCCTACCTGGGCATCTCTTCAAGTAGGCTAAGATTCTTTCGGCCGCAAGAAGATGTGTGGTTCTAGGAGAATGCATGTACTGGCTGACAACACTAACATCATAAGTAATATCTGGCCGAGTGAGGCAGAGATATAGGAGCTTTCCTACCAGTTGCTGGAACATAACTTTGTCTTCAAGAAGCTCCCCACTCTCGGCACTAATCCTGTGATTCTGTTCAATTGGTGTATCTGCATGTTTGACACCCAACTTTCCAGTTTCTGCCAACAGGTCTAGGACATATTTCCTCTGAGATATAAAGATCCCCTGTTTGGATCTAGCAACCTCAATACCCAAAAAATACTGGAGTACACCAAGGTCCTTCACCTCAAATTCTTGGTGAAGAAGCTGTTTAAGAGACTCAATCTCATGGTTATCATTCCCTGTGACCATAATATCATCAACATATACTACCAACAGTGTCAAAGAGGACTCCACCCTCTTGATGAATAGGGTATGATCTGACTGGGTCTGTACATATCCAAACTTCACAAGTGCTAGTTTGAATCTATCGAACCAAGCCCTAGGTGACTGTTTCAAACCATACAAAGCCTTGTTGAGCCGACAGACCTTCTTACCTACTTCTGCATCATAGAAGCCAGGAGGCAAACACATGTAAACTTCTTCCTGCAGATCTCCATTCAGAAAGGCATTTTTCACGTCCATTTGGTATAAAGGCCAAGTGTGACTTGCTGCAAGGGACAAGAGAACTCGAATAGTAGTCATCTTGGCTATCGGTGCAAATGTCTCCAAGTAATCTATGCCATAAGTCTGTGTAAACCCTCTTGCAACTAACCGAGCTTTATACCTCTCAATAGATCCATCTGCATTATGCTTCACCGTAAATACCCATCTGCACCCAACTGGTTTCTTTCCTTTTGGCAAATCAACTACCTCCCAGGTGTTGTTCTTCAACAGAGCATCCATCTCAACTTGCATTGCATCTTTCCATTCAGGGACGGATAGGGCTTCTTGCACTGTTCTTGGAATAGGGACATTGGAAATGGAGCTAAGGTAGGACCTGTAGGTAGGAGATAGGCGATCATAGGATTAAAAATGGGAAATACAGTGGGCTGTGGATGTGGTACAATGTCGTTTCCCTTTACGGACTGCAATTGGAAGGTCAAGATCATCTGTAGGGGAAGTCTCTGTGGGCTCTGGGACTGAAGTATCTGGACCTGGAGCTGCAGATGAGATTGGAGCTGGTTTGGACTGCTGATGATCAGGATCAACCTGCTTGCACCGCCTGTGATAAACCCTCAACTCCTGATCCCTCTGACCACCCTCACCATTGTAGCTTTCCCTCAACTCATGATCCCCTCGACCACCCTCACCATTGCAGTTCTCATCACCCAATGGAATAGGTAAAGGAACTGCCCCACTCTCACTACTCTCCCCCTGAAGACAAGAACTCAAACCCCCACTCTCACTACTATCCCCCTAAGGGGCAACCCGAGGATAATAGGGTGTCCCCTCAAAGAAAGTTACATCCATGGAGACAAACTTCCTCCTAGAGACAGGATCATAACAGCAATAACCCTTTTGAGTTTGTGCATAACCAAGGAAGATGCATTTGGAGGCTTTGGGTTCGAACTTGGAGGGATGGGGTCCGAGAAGCTGAACAAAGCAAGTGCAACTGAATGTCTTAAGGGGAATAGAAAACAAGTCCTCATGTGGGTGTAGAAGCAAAAAAGGAGATCGCATATCAAGGACCCTGGAAGGGACCCGATTAATAAGGTATACCGCCGTGAGGATAGCGTCCCCCCAGAAGCGAATAGGGACATTAGAAGTAAACATGAGGCTTCTAGCCACTTCCAAAATGTGCCTATTCTTCCTCTCGGCAACTCCATTCTACTGAGGTGTATGAGGGCAAGAGCTCTGGTGGATAACCCCATGATGAAGAAGATAAGATGTCAATGATTTGGCAAAGTATTCCTTTGCGTTATCAGATCGGAGAACTTTGATCTTGGCATCAAATTGGGTTAGGATCATTTGGTGAAAATTTTGGGTCAGGGAAGGTACCTCATCTCGTGAACGCATGAGATAAACCCAAGAAAAGCGGGTATGGTCATCAACAAATAACAAAAAATATCTGTACCCACCCATGGAAGGGATATGATAAGGCCCCCAAACGTCAGTATGCACAATATCAAAAGAATTATCACTCCTTTTATTACTCAATAAATAAGGCTTTCTACAATGCTTAGCAAACTCACAACTTTCACACTGTAGCTGAGACAACTCAATAGACTCAAATAAAGTAGGAAACAAACTCTGTAAAGATCGAAAAGACAAATGACCTAATCGGTTATGCCAAAGCATAACCGGACTCACACTCTTAGAAACAAAGGACAACTTCTCTACTGACTCTCCCTGGCGAAACCGCTCCCCGAGCAGATAGATCCCATTCGTCTCACGACCAGTCCCAATCACCTTCTGCGTCTCCAAGTCCTGAAAAACACATCGGTCAGGGAAGAAGGTTACTGAGCAGTTCATATGCTTGGTAATACTACTGACTGAAAGAAGGTTAGTATCAAGCTTAGGAACATGCAAAACAGATGATAGGGAGATAGTATCTGAAAGCTTGATGTCACCCTTCCCAGAAATAGGAACCAAGGAGCCATCAGCAATAGATACCTTATCCCTACCAGAAGACAAATGGTAAGTAGTAAACAGTGAAGGCAAGCTAGTCATGTGATCAAATGCACCTGAGTCTATTACCTAACAAGGTTCAGTAGTACCTGGAGCTGAGGCATGATAGGCTGAAGCTCGAGTACCTGAATGGGCGAAGGCAGATGTGACAGGGGCTGATGGCGGCTGAGCTGAATTTCCAACCTCCTTTTCTAGTTGTATTAGGGCAGCCCGAACTGCAGCTAAGGTCTCCAAAGATGTTCCTTTTGTGCCAGATGAGGATGCTGAATCATTGTTCATGGCTACATGAGCAGTGCCCTTCTTGTTTCTTAACTTCGCAGGAACCAAGTGGGGATGCAGTTTCCAACAAGTCTCTTTTGTATGTTTGGGTTTCTTACAATGTTCACATACTACATCCTTCTTGTCTTCCTTCCTCCTGTCCTTCTCTGAATCACCCCCTGATTTGGGTGTAGCCGCTACAAAGGCTGATACGGGTTGCATCATAGCCTTCCTTCTGGTTTCTTCACTATGTACAAATGAGTAAGCCTGAGAGAGAGTCACATTGTCTCTAGTCAAAATCTGCTGCCTCACAATATCATATTCTGAGTTCAGTCCCGCCAGGAACTCAAACACTCTGTTTGTCTCTATGTGCTTTCTATGGGTCTGAGCATCTTTGGGACTCTCCCACTCAAGAGTCTCTAAGTGATCAATCTCATGCCACAGGGACTTCAAGGTAGAGAAGTAGACCGATACCGGTTTCTCTCCTTGTTTAAGGGTGTTCACTTCACATTTCAATTCATATGCTCTGGCAACATTAAGGGGTTGGGAGTAAGTTTCTTTCATAACATCCCATATCTCCTTAGCTGTTTTTGCCCACAAATAATTCCGGCTAATATGAGGCTGCATAGAATTACACAGCCATGTCATAACCAAGTAGTTTTCTTGCATCCACTTGGTATATGTCGGGTCTCCCTTGGAAGGTTCTTTCATATCTCCCAGGAGGTACCCTAATTTACCTCTTCCACCAATAGCCATCATGGCTGATTGGGCTCATTCCAAATAGTTTGATCCATCAAACTTTACGGTCGTAATCTGACCACCCATCTCAGAAATACCACCATAACTGATGTTCCCAAGACTGTCTTTTGCCTGAATTTTAGACTCCATTTCTGTCAAGTCTCAAAACAGTACTTGAATCACCAATCACAATCAAAACAGTATAGGCCTGATCTGTATTCTCAGTGTATGTGCACAAAACCGAAGTAATTCTGATCTGAAACCAACTAGCCAACACAGCAGTAGCTATCCGTAGATCTCTAACCCCCTTAGAACTCTGAGAACAGCTTTAAAACAAAACTGATATGCTAGGGAAAGTTAAGGTTTTAATCAGTCCTGAAAGGAAGCAATTCAGTCGCACAGTCCAAACTATATAGATGAGCTTGCAGTAGGGTTAATAAGAAACCCTAGAATCTGATCGGATCTACCAATCAACTTAAGAGTAGCTCTAGGTAGATCATAGAGTTCAGTCAACCACTAGAGCTTGCCGCAGATCACTTTCAAACCCTAGAGTAGAAAGGAACACAATTCGGTCCAGGGTTTGATGTAAAACCCTAGGAAATCGAAGAGAGAAAGAGCTAGAATGGTTCGGCCTTCCCCTCCAGATAGGTCCAACCTATCTTCTCTGAAAAAACTTCTATTAAAAAGTAACAACTTACAAGGAAAAAATAGTTCGCTACCTTCTAGGGTTACCTGAACCCTAGTCTTCTCTGATCCTTCCTGACCACCAACACTCTGCAACCCTAGCAAGTTTCCAACAGCTGCTAGTACCTCTGGCGATCTCCAAGAATCAGTCTGCGAACTCCTCCTTTTCAGCTTTCAGTCCTAGGAGATTCTCATGTGGTCGGCTGGTATTAGACTCACATGAAAAACCCTAACTTGGCTCTGATACCATGTAGGTTTTCAAGACTGCTATTCAGTCTTGATCACTAAGAGATTTAAGGTTCGATGAGAAGAGAAAGTGAAGAAGATGTAGAAGAAAGAGTGATGGAAGAGCAATAGAACACAGATTTTGAGGAGAAGAACAGAATGTCAATCATTCTGCTGCCGCCACTTTAAGTTAATATATATAGGTTATGCTAGTTACATGAAAGGACATATCTGCCCTTGGTGTTTACATCATAACTGTGACTAGATAACAACCAATATAAAACTGAAACTAGAAATAACAAAACAACAAAATAACCACAGCTGTGACTAGATACATTCTACCCTACGGACAGAGTGGTACCACAGCTGTGGGGCCCACATCAATGTTCTCTACATATAATATAATTCAAATGCCTGGATAAGAGAGAGAAGAATTTTAGCAAGGAAATGGAACAAATGCCAGCCAAAAAATGAGGGATGCTTGGCTTGTTTGTGATTAGCTCATTCTTTACTTAATTTGATCAAAGTTTATAGTTACCACTAAAAAATGTCTGGATGGTACCATCAGTTTTTTGACTGGGACAGACAAACCATACTGTTAAACATGAAAATATTAATAGTGAAACCACTGGATGACAGACAATAGGGGGTTATGCTTGTCACAGCCAGTGGCTCTTTGTTTGGAAATTGTAGAAATGTGACCACGAAGGAATCTTCTATTGAACAACTTGAACAATTCATGTTTGTGGTTCTTGACCTTGCATTGTTTGAATGCAGCCAACTTGTGACAAAAATGGTGTGCCAATTTGGGAGCCCTTTAAAGCCTTCAATAAGCCAGCATAGTTAGCCATATTTTCTGTGATAAAATAGCTGCTAACAAGATCCATGCCATGTCTTACCAATCAAAAAATAAGAAGACCCATGTCATGTCATTCTTGTTTAATTTCATTTTTTGTGTTTCGCATCATAGCATTAATCGTCCTTGATGTTTTCCAGAACAACATTCCAGTCTTTTGCCCGGGTTTAACAGATGGCTCACTAGGTGACATGCTATACTTCCATTCCTTCAGAAAACCTGGTTTAGTTATTGACATCGTGCAAGGTAAGTTGTCTTTTCAGTTTTTCCATGACTCGATCCAAGTGTTTGGTAGTGTGGGAATAAATCTGATACTGGTGAACAGATATTAGAGCCATGAATGGGGAAGCCGTTCATGCAAGTCCTAGGAAGACAGGCATGATAATTCTTGGCGGAGGCATGCCCAAGCATCACATTTGCAATGCCAATATGATGCGTAATGGTGCAGATTATGCTGTTTTCATCAACACAGCACAAGAGTTTGATGGGAGTGATTCTGGAGCACGTCCTGATGAGGCTGTCTCGTGGGGAAAGATACGAGGTTCTGCCAAGACTATCAAAGTATAACTTACTTTATTCCCATCTCTTTTTTTGTATGTGCTCTTTATATTATGGAACCAGTAGAAACCAGCAAAGGGTTGTTCTAGGAAGAATTCAGTCATTGACCAACAGAAATCTCATTACAACTTTTCCTTTTCCTTCTCTCTTGTGCCTGTTTGCATGCCTGTGTGGTGTTAAAATTCCAAACCGAATTATTCAAATAGCTGAATGCCACAGCCCACAGTTACTGACCCTTTTGGCATTTATGAAGTTGTTCCTGCTTATAGCTTATGAAAGCATACTCTAGATGGAAAAATTCCAAGGAAGTGCATATTTTATTTTTCTTCTTTATTTTTCTTTATTTTTTTTTGCCAAAGTGTTCTAATTCTCTTCATTCTCTCTTTTTGGCTTATGGTGTTACCAGGTACATTGTGATGCAACCATTGCTTTCCCTCTACTGGTTGCAGAAACGTTTGCCAAGAATGCTAATAAATATACAAAGATTGCTGCTTAATGTAATGTGGTTTACGTTATATTTATTTTACAGTAGCCAAGATCCAAAACCCTGTTAGTAATAAAATAATCTTAATTTAGCTTTAGGATGATCTCAAATCTGTTCTGATCATTGAAAACATTTAGGCATGTTTAGTAGGAATTTCAGTCCCAGTGATTTGCACGATGCATGTGGCATATGGTACATGGATGAATGAATTACTTTGATTACTACACTAAATAGAGAGTCATGAGTCATGACATTATGACAAGGTTGGGATTGTTCACATGCGTTGGAGACTTCAATTTGCGTTTAGCAGGTGCCAGATGGGAATATTAATATCATCAAACTTGCTTATCAACTGCTTCAAGTTTGTCAAATCTTATATTTATTTTTCATGATGTGGAAGCTGCGGGTTGAAGTGATATCTACATCTTGAGGCTGTATTAGTTCAAAATGTGTTGCGTATAAGGAATATAAATTGGATTTTTTTTTTCTTCAGTTTTTGGATGAGAACTTTATGAGTTGTTTCTTGCACACAAGTATGCGTGTTTCCACATACCAAGTTACCGACCGTTGAGACGATCACACATCAGATGTGGTCCGTAGGGAGGCTCAACTTTTAACTAGAGATAGAGTTTATCTTTAGGATATGAGTGTCCTTAAAGCATTCAACTGATTGAAGCGTATTTCAGGTTGATAGTCAGCCAGATAAAAGAACTCAAGCCTAGGGTGTTTAAGACTTCAGGCTTGATTGTTTCATTAGAAATTACAGTGTGCAAATTGGATGCAATGACATGACGATTTCATCATGGAAATCGCTCCACCTTTGGTTTTCTTTTTCTTTTTTTTTTTTTGCCTTTGGGTTTAATTGTTCAAAAGAGCAACGAGAAATTGGATTTGATTGATTCCATGTGGATTAATCCTATAGGACCTATACCATTATGCTAAGAAGGGACATTGGGAAATTAAATATGGATGTTTACGTCATGTTGTTTGTTGTACCAAAGTCAAATTTAGTTATTATTATCATCATCTTTAGTTTAATTTATTAATGAAATATAGTTTCGAAATTGGACCTGGATTCATTGAATGGATAAATTTTGATTCGAGTTGGATGAAATCTTGCATGTCATTTGCATTACTGCAAATCCTCGAGACAAACCACCTTTATTTGCACTAGTGCAAATTTATGAGAGTATAAATGCAAAAATGTAAATTTTGATTCACATTTTCTTTGGATTTGATTACAAGCCAGGAAAACCGGTTTTTGGTCTATTCCTGTTTGGCTCGCAGAAGATCTAATTGCCAAAAGACGGTGTGTCGAAAAAATGCAAGAAACCCATTTCGGGCTGATTTCGGGAAGCTTCAAAGCTTTTCGCCTCTTTCGCGTTTTAATCTTGCATGGAAAGACGTGGGCAGATGCATGGAAAGATACACGCCTGCGCTGCCTAGATCTTATGTCAAAAGCTCAATGCATCTTCAAGAAGATCTTCTAAAAAAGACGTGCCAAACGGGCCCTTCATCTACAATGAAAAAATAAAACAAGGTACCTGAAGTAAAAGTAAACCAGAATTGAATCCCATACTTTGGCACAATGTAGATGATATTGCACCAAAAACAAATAAAGCCTCAGAGCAGTTGAAAGCATAACGCAATGGCCTTGTAGATGGTATTTGGTTCATTTTCATCTAACCACTTGATTTTTATATAAATATCTAAAATTTTAAAACTTAAATCTTGGATCTCTAAATTTATAAACACTGAAACTTAAGCCCTAAACCCTAAATTTTTAAATCTTTAAACCTTAATATTAAACCCCAAATTTTAACTAAAAAGGCATTTGATTTGTCACAATTCCTCAAATCAAGTAGGAGTCAATAATCCATACTATTATAAAGTGGATATTTGTCTTGGTTTTGGTGCAGGTTATAAAAGTTAAATTTGATTGTATAACCTCAATTTATATTTTTACTTTTTATTTGCACAGTACACAACTTGTACCCTCTCACTAATTCCTTGGGCTCATTTTTGGAAGGAGTGCAAATACATATAAAATAATACAAAATACAAGGTTTTGTACTCTACATATTTGTATTTGTATTCCTTCCAAACTGAGCCTTATAAAGTGGGTATTTTCCTTGAATTCATGGAGGTCATCTATTAGTATAAACAAAACTAGCTATATCTGATGCCTTCTCTTTTCTCCCCTTCCACAACGAGCTCACTTTTGTGTCCCATAGGTGCTCCATGTGCACATCTCAATGTGCATTGATACAATTTTCTGTACTTATCATTGGGAGATGTTCCCAATACATAGTTGGGATGTGCTGTGGGGCACTCATGGGAATGCTGTATAGGGCCCAATGTGATCTCTTCTACAATCTGCATTTCTAGAGTGTCTCCATTTTTTCTTTCCCAACTCTCTCAACTTGTCACCTCACCATGGCCCTCCCTCATTTTCTCTCTCCCTTTCCATCACGTTCTAGTTTGTTTCACTACCTCTTCTATCATTCCTCCTATGATGATTTTGTTTTCCAATGCCAAAATTTCAATGGCATGGCTTGAAGCTCGAGCCTAACACAATGTAAAGTCAGGCCTAAAGCCTAGCCCGTGAACATGTCCATTTCCAATTGTAGAGAACACTAATGTGGACCCTACTAAGGTGGTTCCCACTGTCGTATGTCAACAATACGTTATGATTATGATTAGTTCTTTATGATAAGATTAGGATTAGTCTTTTTTCAACTTTATCTTATCTTATCTTATCTTATCTTATCTTGCCATATAAGCAATTCAGTCCTTTTACAAGTATGGTACTATGTATATAAATTTAAGAGGGGGGGGGGGGCTGTTTAAACACATCAACCCAACTCTCTCTCTCTCTGCTCCTTCTTTTCTTAATTTTTTTCTTCTCCTTTTAAGTGTATGTTCAATCTTGAGCGACTACTTGGTATCAAAGCATTCGATCTAGGGTTTCTCATGTGGAATTAATTCAACCACATGAGAATTATTTAGGGCTGAGTTTTTTCATTTGACTGATTCTTGGAGACTACAAGAAGTCTTCAGCAAATGTCCAATGATTGGAAATTGCTCCTTGTAATCATGAAGAATTAGAGAAGAATTAAGTGATCAAGGTTAGGTTTTTGGTCAAGATTGGAGGTGTCAATCAGATTTTTTGGTTCTCTTATCAAGATTGAAGTTTGCGATCAAGAAGATTTTTCTCCGAGATCAGTTCTATTTTAGAAGTTTCTCGGTTTGATCAGAATCAAGATCAATTTTGAGCAAACTGAAGTTGGCGATCAAAATTTCAGCAAGATTTTTTTTTAATCAAGATCAGTTTTTTTTTTTCTCATAAATTCCTGGGTAAGATCTTATTCCTTCTTGAGGGCAGCAACAAGGATAGCTTAATTTGTGAGGTACGACTATATATATAATTTTTTTTCTTTTTCTCTTCTAGTGTTTTAAGAGAAAACCCTGAAATCCAATATTGTTACTGTGTTTGGATAAGAGATTAGACTTGTTTTTAAGTTTGGCTGCTATCATATTTCTGTTCTCTAATCTTTGTTTTTGGAGTTATGTACCCAGGCCAACTGCTATTAGTTCTCAGATTTAGTAGGTTGATTGATACAGTGATAGTGATACAGTGAATTGGAATTTTTTTTTTCTTTCTCTGAATCGGTTTTCTACTTCTAGACCTACTGTCGTTAGTTTTTTCAAACCCAGTAGGCTGATTGTTACAGTAAATATAAGGTGTTTTTTGCTTAACCCCTAACCAAGAATGGAGTTCAAGCACCAAGGGGTGGGTGTTTTTGGGACTGGTTCAGGTGGCATGATTGAAAACACCTTCCATATTACAATTGTAAAGTTTGATGGTTCAAACTACTTAGAGTGAGCCCAATCAGCCATGATGGCCATTGAGGGAAGAGGAAAATTGAACTATTTGTTAGGAGATGTGAAGGAACCAAATAAGGAGGATCCCACTTATGTTAAGTGGATTCAGGAAAATTATTTAGTGATGACATGGTTGTGCAATTTCATGCAGCTACAGATCAGTCGAAATTACTTATGGGCAAAAACAACTAAAGAAATATGGGATGTTGTGAAAGAAACCTACTCTCAGCACCTTAATGTTGCTAGGGCTTATGAGATGAAATGTGAGGTTAAAAATCTCAAGTAAGGTGAGAAACAAGTTTCTGCTGATTTTTCAATATTGAAATCCATGTGGCATGAAATTGACCACATTTAATCAATTGAATGGGAAAGTCAGAAGGATGCACAGATTTATAGAAAGCAAATTGAAACTAATAGAGTGTTGAGTTATTGGCTGGTCTAAATTCGGAATATGATATTGAAACAACAACTATTGACAAGAGACAGTGTAACTCTGTCCCAGGCCTATTCCTTAGTGCACAACGAAGAGAGTAGGAGAAAATTTATGCTACAACAACAACCTTTTCAATCAGCTCTGACAACAGTTAAGCCCAAATTTGGGAGTGATAAGACAAGAGACATGAAGAAGGAAGCTAAGAAGGACCTAGTATGTGAGCATTGCAAGAAACCTAAACATACTAAAGAGGTCTGTTGGAAGCTACATCCACATCTAGTTCCAGCAAAACTCAGAAACAAAAAGGGGAATGCAAATATGACTAATAAAACTGATAGTACAACCTCATCTAGCACAAGAGGCAATCCTCTAGATACTCTAGTTGTTGTCCGAGCTGCTCTAGTTCAACTGGAAAATGAAGTTGGTAATTCAGCTCCACCTCCTCAGACACCATCAGACCCCCTACTTCACCTTTTGCTCATTCGAGTAATCGGACCTCAACTCACCATGCCTCAATTACAGGTAATACAGAACATTCATGGATAATAAATTCTAGAGCATCTGACCATATGACTGATTTGCCATCACTATTTACTACCTATTACTTATCTTTAGGCAAAGACAAAGTGTCCATTACTGATGGCTCCTTCGTTCCTATTTCTGGCAAGGGAAACATCAAGTTGTCTAATGCTATTTCCTTATCTTTGGTTTTGCATGTTCTTAAGCTTAGTACTAACTTGCTTTCAATTAGTAGCATTACAAAAAAAAAAAAAAAACAAAATTGTTCAGTAACATATTTTCCGGATCGATGTATTTTTCAAGATCTTGAGACAAGGAAGGTGATTGGGACTGGTCGTGAGGAAAATGGAGTCTATTTGCTTGGAGGGAGTCCTCATTGGGAAGATAGTAAGACTAAGAGGTCTTATGCTTCTCAGTCTGTTGATTTGGCTATGCTTTGGCATAATAGGATGGGTCATTTATCTTTTCCAGCTTTGAAGAGTTTGTTTCCTAGTTTATTTGAATCTATCTAGATGTCTAGTTTGAAATGTGAGAATTGTGAACTTGCAAAACACTATAGGACAACCCATTCATTAAGTAATAATAGAAGTAATATTCCCTTTGAAATTGTGCATACTGATGTTTGGGGACCTTACCATACCACTACCATGGGGAGTACAGATATTTCCTACTGTTTGTTGATGATTATACTCGTTTTTCGTGGATTTATCTCATGCGTTCTCGAGATGAGGTTATAGCATTAACCCAGATCTTTCATAAGATGATTTTAACCCAATTTAAGGTAAAAAAAAAAAAGATTTGATAATGCGAAAGAATATTTTGCAAACCCATTAGCCTTCTATTTGCTTGAACATGGGATTATTCATTAAAGTACCTGTCCTCATACACCACAACAAAATGGGGTTGCTGAGAGAAAGAATAGACACATATTGGAGGTAGCCAGAAGCATTATGTTTACCTCCAATGTGCCTATACGTTTCTAGGGGGATGTTGTTCTTACAGTAGTGTATCTCATCAATAGGATTCCTTCACGGGTTCTTGACATGAAATCTTCATTTACCCTCTTATATCCTGATAAAGAGTTATTTACCATTCCCTTAAAACCTTTGGTTGTACATGCTTTGTTCAAATTCTTGGCCCTCATCGTTTCAAGTATGATTCTAAGACCTCAAAATGTATTTTCCTTGGTTATGCACAAACTCAAAATGGATATTGCTACTATGGACATACTTTTGGAAAAAGATTTGTCTCAATGGATGTTACTTTCTTTGAAGATGTACCCTATTATCTAAGGGTTTCTCCTTAGGGGGAGAGTAGTAAGGATGGGGTTAACTTGTCAGAAGTTCCTTTACCTATCCCATTAAGTGAAGAGGGGTGTAATGGGGAGGGCTATCAGAGATGCAGGGATGTGAGAGTCTATCATAGACGATGGAGACAAGTTGATTTCGGATTTCAGTAGTGCAGACCAGTCCCAGTCTCCTCTACGGATCCAAATCCCGATACCATTGTAGCCCCAATTCCTTCTGCAGAGCTAGATTCAGGTACCACATATACTACAAATGAAAGACAACCCACCATGGAGCCTTTACCTTCATTAGATGATCTTGATCTTCCCATAGCAGTTCGTAAGGGCAAGCGTCGTTGCACCACATCTACAGCTCACAACATTTTTTTGTTCTTGTCCTACGATCATTTGTCTCCCTCCTATAAGTCTTTTCCCACATCCATTGCTGATGTTCCCATTCCCAGAACAATATAGGAAGCATTGGAAGTATTAGAATGGAAAGATGCAATAAAGGTGGAAATGGATGCCCTCATCAGAAACAATACTTGGGAGATAGTTGATCAGCCTAAAGGTAAGAAACCGGTTGGATGTAGATGGATATTCATTGTGAAACATAATGCTGATAGTTCTATTGAAAGGTATAAGGCCCGGTTAGTTGAAAAAAGATTTACTCAAACATATGGTATTGACTACTTGGAAACTTTTGCACCAGTAGGAAAAATGACCACTATTAGAGTCTTATTATCTCTTACAGCCAGTTACTCATGGTCATCCTCAACGAAGACTTGCAAGAAGAGGTTTACATGCATATGCCTCCTAGATTTTATGGTACAGAGAGAAGAAAGAAGGTTTGTCGGTTGAATAAAGCCTTGTATGGACTAAAACAGTCCCCTAGAGCTTGGTTTGATAGATTTAGACAAGCCCTTGAAATGTTCGGATATGTATAGACCCAATCAGACCACACCTTATTTATTAAGAGAGTGGATTCTTCCTTAACCTTGCTTCTGTATATGTTGATGATATTGTAGTAACAGGAAGAGTCCCTTAAGCCACTCCTTCATTAAGAGTTTGAGGTAAAAGATCTAGGAGAACTACGACACTTCTTAGGCATTGAGGTAGCTAGATCCAAGCATGGGATTTTTGTTTCTCAAAGAAAATATGTTCTTGACCAGATCTAAGCCTGCTGACACACTCATTGAACAAAATCACAAGACCAGTGCAGAGGGTGGAGAACCCCTTGAAAATAAAGCTATGTTCCAATGGTTAGGTGGAAAACTTCTCTATCTTTGTCTCACTCGACCTGACATCAATTATGCAGTCAGTGTGGTTAGTAAGTATATGCACTCTCCTATGACTACTCACCTCCTTGCAGGTGAGAGGATACTAGCATATTTGAAGAGGTGTCCAGGCAGAGGCATTTTATTCAAGAATAATGATCACATGAAGATAGAAGTTTTCACAGATGCTGATTGGGATGGGTGTATTGATGATCGAAGATCTACCTCTGGATATTGTGCTTTTGTAGGAGGTAACCTTGTCTCTTGGAGGAGTAAGAAACAAAATGTTGTTTCTCGTTCCAGTGCTGAAGTTGAATATAGGTCCATGGCAAATGGTGTAGTTGAGATCCTATGGTTGAGATCATTATTTGAGGAGTTAGGTATTGTTTATGAGAAACCCTTGATGTTGTACTATGATAATTATAGCCCATAATCCGTTACAACACGACAGGATTAAGCATATTGAAGTGGATCGACATTTTATCAGAGAAAGGGTTACATCTCAAGAAGTATGTCTTCCATACATCACCTCTAACATGCAACTGACAGACATTCTCACCAAGGCGGTTTCAAAGAAGAAGTTAAAAGTAGATCTATGCAAGTTGGGAATGACAAACATCTATTCCCAACTTGAGGGGGAGTGTAGAAAACACTAATGTGGATCCCACTAAGGTGGTCCCCATTGTTCGTATGTCAGTAATAAGTTATGATTAGGATTAATTCTTTATAATAAGATTAGGATAAAATTAAGATTAGTCTTTTTTCAGCTTTATCTTATCTTATCTTGCCATGTAAGCAATTTAGTCATTTTACAAGTATGATACTATGTATACAAATTTAAGAGGGGGACGACTGTTTAAACACATCAACCCAACTCTCTTTTATCAAAATCTCTCTCGAGCTTTCTCTCTCTTCTCTCTCTCTCTCTCTCTCTCTCTCTCTCTCTCTCTCTTCTCCCTCTTATTTTCTTATTTTTTTTCTTCTCCTTTTTAAGTGTTTGTTCAATCTTGAGCGACTACTCCAATATTTGGAAAACCATGTTCCAATCTCCTTTATCATGCCTCTTAGGAAGATTTTGTTTCCCAATATTTGAAAAACCACTTTACGGTCTTGTGCACATCGTTTGTCATCGGCCTGCATTAGCATTAGAATTTTTAGTTTCCAAAATATTGGTTTTATATTCTACTTTCATTCCACCCTTCTAATGTAGTACTCACCATTAACTTTAACGCATTTGATTACAACAAAATGTATTGAGATTCATTGTTAAGTAAGATTTCAATTTTCAACTATCAAATCTGTTTGTTTTTTCAGTTTTACCCTATTTATGCTAAGCAAACGTTTTTTGATTTAGTACTCACCATTGACCTTCAGACTGCATTTGATTGTAGTGCAATTTTATTTTCATTAGTATAAATGCAAGGGAGTGCAAATGACATGGTTGACTTGGACGGTCGGACCATTCAGTTCAAGAACCATCCAGGCAATCAGTTTTGTTTTACCCTAAACCTAGTTCCTGGCCAAATACCATTGAATTGGTCTACAACTCGTTGACCCGGGCAATCAAACCATTGACCAATTTAATGGTTTTTGCTTTTTTATTTTAATTAATTTTTTATTTTAATTTTAAAATTTTAATTTTTTAATCTGGAATGGGCCTTCCATTTGAATTGGACAAACGAACTATCAACCTAAAAACAGGTGGCTAGAACAGTTTCTATTTCATATTGTTTTTAAAAACTTGCTTTTAATACATTTAAGATATGGTATCTCATGTGTTTCAATGACATGGCCATTTTTTGGCAACGTTACTGGAGTAGGATAGATCGTCGGATGTAAGCAACTTAGTGCATGCTCTCACTTCCTACATGGGCCCGCACTTACTGGCATGGAGCCTTATCATTGGTTCCACAGCCGTTGAATAGCCATTGTGTTCAACCAACTCTTGCTCATGAAAGAGAAAATAGAACAGGTGAAAAAGCCAAATCTTGTTCGTTCAGCAACCCTCCAAAAAACTCCAAACAGTGCAGTGGGGACTCGTCGGGGTCACCCTATTTATAGCAAATGCGTGTGGGAATCAACGATGGAGATGTGTTTCATCTGACAACCCAGAAAAGGAGCGCACACTTCCAATACTTAGCAGAAAATTCGAACTTTGAATTCACTCGCCCAATTGAGCCACTTTGACACTTGGTGGCGAAATTCAAAATTCAAACTGGCACGCCCAATTTAAAATGCAAACCTAATGCACGTTAACCCACTCTTTAAATTGGGCAAGCGAGTCAGCTTGAGATTGTGGAGAACCAACTAGACTCGTCACTCTGGGCCAAAGACTTGTGAGGAGTTACTCTCTTCATCAAACTGGCATCGGCTTGGGAGTGGGGGCCAATTGATAAGGGGTGATTTGGCCCTCCAATGACAGTGACATAGTGACACGTGGCTCCACAAAACCATCAGACGACAACTCAATGCCATGTAAGCGGACTTTGGGAGCACTTTAGACACCTCGCACTCGTTGCAACCTCCTCAGCCCCACCTCGATAGGACGACTTGTAGATAGACCAAAAGAGGTCAGGTTGGCGTAAGAGGCCACCTGCCTCCGCCGACCTAGTAGAAATTAAGCTAGTGGCCTGCATGATGCGATAGATGATCTCCTCCTCGAGCGATTTATCGTCTCTGACTTCCCTGGGATCACGAAACTGACTACTACCCCGCCCGTTTCGAATGTAACTGGATAAGCACTACTCGCTTACGCGGAGTCCGTTTCTGAGTGTGAAACCACCTCTGAACTAAGATGGGTCGGAGATCTCGGATGTGCTTCATGGAGCTCACGGTTGTTTGCCTATATAAAAGCATCATCTTCCTTAGAAGAAAAGATACACGTGATTTAGCTGTCAAAAAACCCACTAGCTCTCTTGCTTATCGAATTACAAAACTTTTTGTTGACTTAAGCATGAGTGCCCACCCCAAGTAAAGCAATTTGGACACTTTGATCTCTTTCTTTGCAACTCAGCTAGGCGACCAATTCAATTAAGTGTTTGAACTGTCTACTAACAAGGAGCACCCGATCGCACATCATCAAGACCAATAATATTCCACTCGTAATCCATAAAAATAATAACATAAATAACATGAAAATAGATCAACAAGGATTAATTTGTGCATGGATACGTGGTACAAAGCGGATGGGTTGAGGTACTTTAAGGGTTTCTAATCCAATATTCAAACAAGATATTGATGACTTTTTTAAGGCATTTTAGTTAGTGTAAAATAAAATTACATGTTTTTATCTAAGGCCTTGTTTGTTTTTTAGCAATTTATTTATTTGGGTAAATGTACTTACCCAATTAAGTGTTTATTGAGAAATATTAACCCACATAGGTACATTTACCCATGTTTTTTTAATTCCCAGGTAAACAATATAATGACCATTTTAGTCATAAAAACCCATTATTAAAAGGGACAGTTTTGTCCCATCCAAGTGTTGACAACTTTACCGGCCAAGGAAAGTTATTCACCCATCTCAGAGATGGGTATCATTTACCCAGTCCCCACATAAATATGAAAAAAGAGCATGCGTTTATTAGTCAATTGGACCAACTTCTCCCCCATTCAAAATCCAAACAAACGAATGCCCTTTAAGGATAATCTTGACATTTAAAAATGTTGAAAAGATGACATAAATGGATACAATGGGGGGTGTAGATGCAACAATGTAAGAAAGTTCAGTTAACAAAGAGTAGGGTATTGAACTACAACTATCATATAATAAAGGGAGGTTTCAACAATTTACCCTATTATTAGGGAAAATTCCCGATTAGTATATTGTACTATGGGCCTAGTGCCACTTTGGTCCCAAAACTTTCAAAATGTGCCAATCTAGTACCCATCTTTAACCAGCCATTAAGTGGCATTTGAAAAGACATGAATGCCCTTTAAGTCCCAAATCATTGCCTCTTCTATTCAAGAAAGTTGGGTTTATGTCTTTGTGGGCATTTTGGTGATCCCAACTTTCTTAAACAAAAGAAGCAAGGATTTGTGGCTGTTCATTTTTATCAACCTTTGGATGGTTGATAAAAGAAAATTAGAAGACACTCAAAAGGCATTTGTGTATTTTCAAATGCCACTTAACATTTGGTTAACGAACTGGTTAATGACAGCCATAGGTACTGGATTGGCACATTTTGAAAGTTCGGGCACTGAACTATTGTGTTTTAAAGTTCGAGGGACCAAAGTGGCATTAGGCCCAAAGTATAGGGTATTAATTGGGAATTTTCCCTTATTAATAAACTTATCCAGTAAGCCCTTATTTATCCAACGAGCATTCCCAAACCCCTTATCAAGCCAAATAGGCCAAATGAAACCATTGCAATGATGGAAAAAATTTACAATCGTTCGGGTTTCTCTTATCCATGTTTCTCGCGCTCGCTCATGACTAGACCTATTTATGGGCCAGGTAGCTTGATGGCTCGGCCCAGTCCCTAAACGGGCTTGGACATGTTTTTAAGTCTACGAGCTTGACCTCGGGCCCAAAACACCAAGCCCGATTAATTTTTGGGCCAGGATCGGGATTTGTCGAAAAACCCGGCCCAGTTGACTTTTAATATAAAGGTAAAATACAAAACCCTCCCCTGAAGTTTCTAACAATCATAAATACCTCCCCTATAGTTTCACTATAACAAATACCTCCCCTGAACTTTTGAGAAACTCAACAAAAACCTCCCTTCTGTTATTGATGCAAAAGGAAAACGTTAACTAGTACATTAATTTCTTTTAAATACCAAATTTACCCTTCTATCACTACCCTAGATGGAAAATGTCACTGACCACCT
Source organism: Nelumbo lutea (assembly GCF_056320005.1). Taxonomy (NCBI): domain Eukaryota; kingdom Viridiplantae; phylum Streptophyta; class Magnoliopsida; order Proteales; family Nelumbonaceae; genus Nelumbo; species Nelumbo lutea. The sequence continues at coordinate 5,587,444 of NC_142689.1, forward strand.
ACGCAGCAAAGGCACTGGGCCATCGTCATTGCGTTATTCCTTCTCGTTGGCCAGGTCAGACCCAAACCCACATTTGTTTTCAAGAGATTCCTAAAGCGAGATCAAGCCAGGTCTGGATTACGAGATCAACGAAAGGGGGGAATTAATGTTGCAATGGCCACTCTCCCATCTTATTACATAGTTGTTGTCATTCATCTCAAAGATTAAAAAGAATAAGCAGCAGTAGAAGATACTTCTTAATTAGCAAATGAAAATTCAGATCTCTAAATTTGTACACGAAGAACCTTCAACCACCTCTGTAAAACATGTTAAATCATCAAAGCTGACTCACTGAAGGACTTTATTGGTTGTGCACCCGTGACCTATCCCTTAGTCATGACAAGGATCTCGTTAGCAATAGCTGCTTTGCATGAACTACTCTGCAATTAATACTAAGACCTAGAAGAAGAAGATAGTGTTGGTGGCAATGATGAAGATGATACCGAAGAAGAATCCCCTCCACCTTCACCTCCGGTGTTGTGGGAAAAATCCATGGACCAAGATTGCTTTAGTGCTATAGGCAATAATGGTGGTGGGTTTCTCTCAGTGAACAAAATAAGAGAAACCCATAGTCAAACATCACCAATTGCAAACGACACCAATAAAGTTCACATCAACGTAGGAATCAATGATGCATACTAATGGTGACTTCAAATCTCCAGATTGTGAGGCTTCAACTAGATGATGAGAGACTTTTGTCTCATAATCAACCAGAAAGACTTGTTTTCCAGCGGAGAAAACGTCCATTGAGTGACCCAAGACCGTCATTCTTTCAGGGACCGACTGACAAGTTTTCTAGCTAATCAAGCTGCAACTTTAGGTGTCGGAAGTCCAGAGAACTGGCATGGAATCACACACTTTCTTGGCTATACTATAGAGTTGAGGCTTGGGAGAGAAGTGAGGAAAAGTTCAAAGCAATGAGTGTTAGCCAAGGGGGAGGGAATGGCGTGTCTTTTATTGATGATGTTTGACCGTGATGAAAGGGTAAAATTGGTATTAAAAGAAATTGATGCACCAACTAACGTTTCCGTCTCGATTAGTGATTTATGTTAAATTTATCAAAAGTTTAGGGAGATATTTGTTATAATGAAACGTTTTATGATTGTTAGAAACTTCAGGACAGATTTTTATATTTAACCCTTAATATAATATAAAATATATAAGTATTTTATTTATTTTGTAAACTCTGCGTAATCGAGTTAGCCTTTCTCTCTCTGGCTTTCTTCAATCTTCATCATATTCTCATTCTCACAGTTCTCAAGCTAGCAACCATTGGTACCAACGATTCAACGAACCGGCGATCTCCAATGGCGACGAGTCGGCGAGAAGCTAGCTGCGGCAGGCGACAGGCCTGCAGGTTGCAGCCATTCTTTTTGGCCTTCTTTGGCGAACTTAGGTAGCAAGCTAGCAACGAACCAGCTATCATCATTTTTGGCCTTCTCCGGTGAGTAGCAGCGGCAACCGGCGATCTCAGGCAATCGCAGCCAGGTCCTCTCTCTCTATTCGGGCTTCAGGCCAGGCCCGGATTCGGGCATTTTATGAGGGTCGGGTTCGTGTTCGTGTTCGGGCTCGGGCGTGAAAAATTCTGTTGTTAATAAAGAGTAAAAATCCGGCCCGACCCGACCGATGAACAGGTCTACGACAGTATTTTCGTCATAAAAGTATAAGGTTGATCGAGCCGCGTTCGCTTACGACATTCTAAAAAATATTTAAGGGTATTTTCGACCCGACCGATGAACAGGTCTACGACAGTATTTTCGTCATAAAAGTATAAGGTTGATCGAGCCGCGTTCGCTTACGACATTCTAAAAAATATTTAAGGGTATTTTCGTCACAAAGGTACAAGGTTAATCGAGCCCTGAGGCAGACAGATTGAATCATTAAATGAAGAGCGAAACTGAACCCAGACAAAGTGCTCCTCTGCAAATCATACTTGAGATGGTTTAGTCGTCACCTCAATTCCATGGACGACCTTCCTCCGGCTATTGTTCTCGAAATACTGAATCGACTGAATGATTCCGTCGATTTAGCTCGCTGCAGAGTCGCTTCCAAGACCTTGAACGCCCTATCTTATGATGTTCGATCTTTGAAAATTTTCTGCTCATTCGATCGATATCTGAAATCAAAAGTACCCGCAACCAAAAGCTCGATTACTCCCTTCAAAACGATAGTTAAGAATCTTGTCTTCAATTTCAGAAATGTTGAATTCGTTACCATTGGCGTTGAAAAACCATTTCGGGGGATACCCGACGACGACGCCGATGACGAATCCGACGATCTCTACCTCACGACGGTTAATTTCGTGTCTCAATGGTTGCCGGCTATTTCAGGACAGTTGAAATCTCTAGCAATTTCGGATTTCTGGATCCAATCTTGCTGGCGACGATCCGAAGTTCTGTCTCTGATTTCTTCATATTGTGAGTTAACAGAATTTCATTTTATCTCCCCCTGTTTTTTTCTTGGACTACATGGAATTTATATGATTTGTTAGGAAACAGAGAGGTGAAGAATTCTATTGTTAAGAAACGATTTCACCAAGCTCTGGACTAATTTTTGTTTTCTTCTAGGCCACTCCCTTCTCGAATTGGAGATTAAGAACGCTTGGCTGTCGGTGGAGGGCTTGAAATCAATGCCGGTGCTCACAAGTTTAACACTAGAATTTATAAGACTGGATGATGAAGACCTAGACAAGGTGAATGAGTGCTTCCTCTCGCTGCAAGTTCTTAATTTGATCGGTGTTGGAGGGCTTAGAAACCCTAGAGTTCATCTGCTGCAGCTCAAAAAATGCTGTTGGACTGTATCCAATGCTCCACTGTCTCTCACTATTGACGCCCCTAACCTTGTGGAGCTCGACCTGAAATGCGTTAAACCCGACTCTCTAGTGATTGAAGCCCCATTGTTGGCTGCTCTTAACCTTTCAATTGAGAAGGCAGCCAACTTTGGTGTGAAATGCTTACCTAATTTGACGTCTCTTCAGATTGAATCTACTCATCTCTCCACCATTTTAGTGGGGTTTCCAGATGGCAAAACGGTTGAGAAGCTGGTGGTGGATTCACCCAGATGCGCCCACAGTGTTGATGTCCTAGGGAAGGTTGACTTCGACGCATTGATGGGTACTTTTCCAAATGTAAGGTCTCTTACATTGGGGCCCGGAGCATGGTCGGAATTGGAGGTGGGTTTTAGCATCGGAGGCTTGGAAGGTGGGTTTGGAGTGAAGGCTTTGCAACAAATAGTGGTGCATTTAGAGGTAACTAATTACAGGATTACAGGTTCTTTCATCTCTTCTATATTGGGCCGATGTCCTAACTTATTAGATGTGGTTCTCATCATCGACTCTTGCGTTGAGTCTGAGGTTGTGCGCAACCTCATGTCCATGTGCATAGTTGAGTGTCCCAGGGTTAGATGGAGACTAGAGCATGGAAAAAGTGATCAAAACATAATGGGCTTCTAATGAATCCAGATTTAGCAGCAGTCTATCTCTGAAAGTAAGGGCAGAACGAGGAGTTGTCTTATGGTCATTCTGCAATTGCAATTTGATGCACTATTTTGGGGTTGAATCAGTTCACAAATTGTCTGCTTGGACAAGTGGGACATTGCATCTCCTTGGACAAATGAAGTGTATGGATTAGATTGTTGCAATTTGCAAAAGCCAATAACGTACCAGGTTGATGAACTTTTTGACACAGAGAACTGGATAGAAGTTATTGGATCATTATATGGTTGGCCACCACCTCATGTTGTATCCTGTGTCCTGGTATTTGTACAATGATGTTGCAGTCTGTAAATGCCTAAATTGAATGTGCCAGTGTTTGAATGTATAAGAAAGATCTATGTACATTTATGTGTTTTGATTATGTATGTATGACAGATCCAATTAATTGAAACTTAGTTCAATAATTGATAAAAAAAAAACAAAAAAAAACTTAGTTCAATAAAACATTGAAACTACTTGGATGTTTCCTTTATATGATGCATGGACATACTAAGGGGTTGGAACTGGTGAGTTGTATGTTGATGAAAACTTGAAATCAGAACTGCTTTAATATTCTTGACCGTGCTCAGACTTAGAACCAACTCTTCTACCATGTTACAGTTGGTTAATTCCTACCCTATTGTAAACCCAATTGGGCCTTGCCAGAGCTTTCTAAATCTATCTTGATTCTGACTTGAGAATGAATCCTCTGATCTGATTAATTAGTTCTCTTAACTCTTACGAAGTTAAAAAGTTATAAATATTTGTTCTGAATTATTCCTGGATTAAAGACTTTATTTTATCTTTATCCTTTCTTTTTCTGGTAGTATGAGAGTAGAATCTTGTGCTGACAAGCATGAGAAGTTGAGGACATGGGTTTACAGCCAGGACAGCAATGGTTGTTATTACCTTTGGACTCTTAGTCTCTGCTTTGAATACAATCAAGCATGTATCAGGACGGTAGGAGGTAACTTGTGCAATTATATCTCCCCTCTATCATTTGTGTCTTCAGCTTTGACCAGGATAGTAAGATGATTGTGATATTGTTATGCATACTGTAAAGCCCCATCATGAGAGCATGTTCTATATCTCCCATTCTTGTTCATAAGAAGTATAACTTGAAGAAAATGAGAGAATTTAAGAGGAGACCATAAGAATTTAGACAATTAAGAATTTTCAGAATGGATATGCTATGCCAATCTCATGGGTAACTAATTACCATAGTGCACTCTGAATGTCTTATCATTATGTTTACCAAATACAGAAAGAGAAACAACACAGCTGGACAAGGTCTTGGATGCAGAATTTACATATTCAACATGATACAGTGTCCTTGTACAGGTGTATGAATATTATATATTTATCATCTCATTTTGATGTCAAATGACAGTATTCTTACTCTCATTTTGTATAATCTGAGCCTATGCCTAACCTTAAGTTGAGATCAAGTTGCGTTTTTTCAATCTTTATTCTTCTCCATATATCTCCTTTTTCTTTGTAGGAAATAACATTATCCTAATTTTTATTCTCTAACTCCTTTCTTCCTGAGGTTTCTTCATAAGGAGCTTTAGTTAAGATGCTGTTACATCTCTTTTGCAGGTGGGTCATTGTGAACTTATTCATGTTTATTGATCTGGCTCCACAGAAAATAATGTCTGGGAATTTGAATTTCCTAATTTAGCCAGTAGTGTCTAAATTAGCATTTTAATTTTAAGATTTCAAGAAGTAGTAGGTTGAATTATCTTCAATTCCTGAGATCTACTAAAGCTGCCATTGGTTCCTGAAAAAAGAGTAAGAAAAGAAAAGTTGTGGGAAGATCCTTCAAATTTCCAATACTTTTTTTTTCTCATTCTTTTTTACCAAGGAATCCAAAAGTGGCTCAAAAGATGAGTCCAGTACTATTATTCTTGCTAAGGTATTGATTTGGCATTAGGTAGGGCATTAAACTCTGACTATTCAAAACTTTGTTGGAGATGGTCATGGTAGGGTAGATCTAAACTGCAGTGGAGGGCCTCTCTCTGAGGATGTTTTAATTTTTTGATCAATTACTGGAATTTCATTAAAACATGAAGGCCCTCAATCCAATTTAGGGTCAAGTACATTACGGTCCATATTGACCTGAAATAAATCAAATAACTACTGGAAAGCTCACAATTACCTTAGTTTCATTTCTAGCCTTGGGCTTGGATCCCTCCAAACCAGGTCTGTCATTATTATCCATGCCTTTGTAAGTGATCAGCATGGCCATTGGCAAATCTAAGTCTCCAATTAAATGAGCAGTTCATATTGGTTGCCAAAGCCTCTGCTTATCTAATTAAATGCAAGGACCATGAAATGACAATTTGATGGTCTCCTTCAACTAAATTGGAAAATTTTGAAGAGAAAGCCTCTGCTTCTCTAATTAAATGCAAGCACTTCAGCTCTCAATGATTTTCCTTCTCCAAAAGGACCTGAGAAGCTTAACAATATGGCTCCTGTTCCATTCCTTATCATAACTTCTACTCCATATTGTCCTGGATTACCAAAGTAGCAGCTATCAAAATTTAATTTTATGTTCCCCAATAGTTTTGTTCTTGCTGTTGCTTGGTATAGCTATTTTGGTTGTGTTCTGCCTCAAATTATTGGTTCTGATTTAAGTTTTGCCTCTTTATATTGTATGGACTGAGTTGACTGACTCTTCTATCTATCTGTGTCATGTTAATATAATCTCACTGTCTTGTTACTAATCTGAAAGACAGTTTTGTTTAGGGTAGATGTGTTGCAATATAGATTCCTCTAGTGGGATAGAGAAAGAAGCTGGATCCTTGAAGGCCAGAGTTATTATGGTGCATAATAGTGATGATCTATAGAGTTTTTTCATTGTGCTCAGCTTTGCCAAGGAGAGCTTTCCTATGCTTTTCTTTGTTATAGAGTAAATGCCTGGAGTTAGTTCATAGTATCCTATATTTTTTTGCTTAGGTCTGCAAAGGAACTTCCAGTAGGGACAAATAAGTAGTTATGGAGTTTCAATGTCTAACAAATGTCATGCAATTCTTTGTTGTGGCATTTATAGAGCATCTCTTTTGCATTTAAATATTTAATCATCATTCAGTTTTGAGGTTCATCATTCCTGTCTTCTTTGTGATGACTATATGTTGTGAACTTGGTGGTGAGACATAGCAGGGTGGTGATTTTTAAAATATTTTTCCTTCTATCTTGCAACTTGCTTCGAAGCATGAGATCTGGATTGGTTCTGCAAATAGCGATGTGATAATTGTTCTTTTATGGAACAATTACTTTTTTTTTCTTGTAAATGACACAATAACATCCGTTTTGTTATGACTTGTTTATCAAAAAAAAAAAACTCTTTTGTTATGACTTGTTGGTTTAGTACTTTATTTGGCTATGCCTTTGTTTGACAATGAGATTCATAACTTCTACCGGAACATGCATAAAACATCAGAGCTTCATTTATTGGCTTTAGAAAAGAAGGGCCAGCTGGCCTAAGATAATCAACATGCGGGTGGGTGGGCTATCACATTGGTATCTACAAGAGAGGAATTCAAGGGAGTTCATGGACTTATTCCTAGGAGATGTCAAGTGGTTATTGGCTATGCTCACCAGAGAAGTCAGGTAGTGCAATTTGGGTGTTCCTTGAAGCAGGAAAGATAAAATTAAATTCTTATGATAGTTGAGATAAAATTATCATAAGATGGTTTGGTCATGTGCATAGAACACCATTGACAGCACCCATAAGAAGTGCTCAGTGCTCTTAACTAAACAATGGATATGACATTAAGCAGAATGGAATGGCGAAACAGGATTCATGTGACTGACTCCATATGGTTGGGGTAAGGCTTGGATGATGATGTTGATTGTTGAAATAAAACTAAAATTTGTTGGTTGTACCCTGGGAAAAAACAAGACTATTGAGGTTGATTTTACAGACAAGGGCCATATCATCTTGAGTTACGTTGGCCTATTGGAAAATAAATTCTGTAAGAAATTATAATAAATAAATAAATAAATTCTGTAAGAGATGACAGCTGAGATGCACTTTATTCAGGTGGAATGCTTTGACCGTAAAGTGTGACATCTTGAGTTACGTTGGCCTATTGGAAAATAAATTCTGTAAGAAATTATAAAAAATAAATAAATAAATTCTGTAAGAGCTGACAGCTGAGGTGCACTTTATTCAGGTGGAATGCTTTGACTGTAAAATGTGACCACAAAATGTTATTTGGTGCTGTATAGTTGTTAAAATCTTACATTTTATGATACAATTCGCAATTCTTGAATTATGCAACTTGTTTTTTTTTTTTTTCTTGAGAAGAGACATTATTCTTGTTCATGACAGGACTTCATTTTTTTCTCTTCTGTTGGTTAATGAGATTGTAACTAGGGCATGTAAATCAACAGTGAGACTATTAGATATGCATTTTCTTTATTTTCTTTCCATCTTTAATCACCATTGAAGCAACTCCAACTTTTTGCAAGTTCTGCAACTTAAACAACAAAGTTGCCTTATGTTTATTTAGTGTCATGACCTTGGGTTTCACATTTGGTGCCAAGGACTCTCATTGTTACTGATCATAAAAGGAAAGAGAAAAAGGATACTTAACACTATGAAAAATTATCAACTAGTTTTGTTTGTTTTGAAATCGGTGGTGGGGGGATGATGATATGAATTCCTTTGCTGTTTATAATATTTCAAACCATTGCTTAACTAGCATAACATAGCAAGAAGATTCTTGACCAATTACTGTAAGGAGATGATCATAAATTTTGCGAAGTTTCTCATATATTTACCATAAAGGTAATTCTAGCAATCTAGCCTATTACTGGGATTTTTTTTCTCCTGTTCCCATTTTGACTCGGAGTCAGGAATTTAGATGCTCTCTAGCTTCTCCTTAACTAAAATCTTACATAGTTAAGCTCTTTTATGAACCATTGCTATTTAAAGAAAACAATTGAATTAGCATTTGACTAATCTCTCTCTCTTCTCCTGATTCGGTGTCAACTTTTGGAGCAGTTTTGGACATGGTAACTGACAAGTGGTTTTTCTATATGGTTGGAATGAGAAGGTTTGCCCTGTCCGGCCTATGATACGTGGACGAAACCTGATCAGATATGAATGCAACTTCCAATATGCTTGGGATGAGGTGGTATGCTGTGATTTGTTTAAGGTGGCGATTGATATCTTAAGACTAAGAGGGGTGCTTGCAGAGAAACCTTCTCCTCCGGCCCAAGATTTTTCATTGTAATTTCATTTGTAATGGTGCAAAAGTATGAGATTGTACAAATTCTGATTTATTTTTATTTTTATTTATATATATAGTGCAAATTAAGTGAAATAGAATATAAAGCAATGCCAAATTAAACCCGAAGGAAAACTGAGTGAGAATTTACACACTGGTTTGCACTAATGAATTTACACTAGAGATCAGATTCAGACTCAGAAAGGGCAAATATTTGCCCGGGGCCACAGACAGAATGGGCCAAGATAAAGATCAGATTTTGTCACGGAAGTCTTTAGTGATGGCCCCGATAGACTTTGAGGCTGTGTTGGGTTGTAATGCAATTTTTTTTATAATAAAAATAAATCAAAATTTTCACCCAAATCATTTGCACCACTATATTTAGCATCAGTGTAAATAAATTTGCATAATTGCATTGCAACCAAATACAGCTTGAATTTAAATTTATTGACAGCTTTGAATTAGCCAATTAGGATCTGCTCCTCACACATACCTCACAGCTATATCCCACCATGTATTAAAAATATTTCTCATGAATAATAAATACAAGTATAGGAGATGTTCCTGATGTACGATCAAGATATGCTATGAGGAAGGTGTGAAGAGCAGATCCAGACTCAAAAGTTTTAGCTGTGTTACTGGGCTGTGGAAATGGCCATTTCTTTCCGTGACAATGACTGGTGTAAAGTATTATAACCAACGGATGGTGTGTCAACTGGTTTGTTCCAGTACTGATGAGGAATCGAATCCCACAACCAGCACTTTGAAAGAAATTATAAGAAAAAAAATATTATTATTGGTTTCACATCTGTTGATCAACTAAAGCATTCAGCTAATCCGATCTCACACAAAGGATTGATACGAGAATTCTGAGCTGAGACACCTCACTAAGCTTGAGGTTAGGGATGTAGGCTTAGGTGGGTCTGGGCTCGGATGATCGTTACTAGCCCAAGCCCAGCCTACCAGAAGTCGTAGGTCGTAGATCGTAGTTAATTAAATTTACGCCCCCCAAATATCAGTAGAATGACAAAAAAGCCCTAAACAATTGCCATGTTTAGACTAATAGCACGTTTGCAACAATTGACACAGTGAGGGTAATAGAAGTAAACAGAGGAGGCCATAAACGATTAGCCCTTGCTTTCAGACACATTTCTTCTTTTGTTTCCTTTTTTTTCCCTTTCAATTTTCTTCTATTCCATTCAAAGAATTGCATGATTGGGACTTTCACTGCAAATAAATGCGATTTAGTTGAAAAAATACGTCAAAAGCTTCCTCATTTTTTCTAATAAGCTCTTACACACAGGCGGAAGAGAGAGAAAAGGGGTGAATCTAAAGTCTAAACAGCCATACGACCTATTTACACCCATAGAATCACATTCGGGTTTCATTCATCTTCAATAACCAATCACAATCACAGCTTCGAGATACTGAAACCTCTACTCGGCTTCTTTCTGTTCGTATTGCGTCCTTGTTTTCAACAAAAGAGATGATTTCTCGAAAACTTCGATGACGGGTATTCTTCAGAAATATTAGTCTTTTCTTTTCCATTTCTTCTTCAATTTTTTTCGCGTTTATTGCATTCGTTCCTTAATTTCTTGCCAATTGCAGCTCTAGCAATTCCAAGCCGTTGACTTGAACTCTGGATTTTGAAGAAAGCAGGGAACTTGGTGTTGTAGCGAATGCTTGAAATGGTTGCACAACGAAGAAATCTGCAGAGTGGGTCGGCGGTTGGTTTGGAGAAGTCGAGAAGATGTGGCAATAATTAGAGGAAAGGGGTGGATTTTAGAAGGATTAGTGAGGTGGGTTCTTGTTGTTTATTAATTCTGACTCGGATTAAATAGGATACCGGAAGCAGTGGAATAAGGAGGCTTTTGCTTTCTGTGGAAAAGGAGGTACTTTTCATTAGATTGGTTAGCCCGGGAAACCGACTACTGATGGTGGGAAGGGAAGGGAGGGTTTTAAGCTATTAATCGAGTTTTTGCGATCTTAGCTGCTGATTGTGTGTTAGAATTTTGTCAGTTGGTTTGATACTGGGAGAAACTTTAGGTCGCAGATTGCTTCGAAACTCCGAATTGTTCTTTATTCTATTTTGTTGGTGCTATCCAATAATAGGAATTTGCAGTTCGTATCAAGGAATTGTTCTTTAAATACTGAGAATGGATGAGTGGTGCTGAATGTTGGTATCAAGGAGAGTTGTAGGGATGAATTCTGCAATGGATGATATCAACTTGCTACAGCAGAGACACCACTTGGTGGTCAGGGAAATAGGAGAGGAGATTGATCTGGAGATTGGGCCTGGCGACGACGATCCCTCATTTGCTAATACGCCTCTCATGGGTGTTCCACCACGAGAACCTTCTGCTGAAGAGCAGGAAGAGCATAAACAGCTCCTCATGGCTGCGCAAAACCAGAATGAAGAGCAAGAGGTTCCAAAGACACAACCAACGAAAAAGAAGAAGAAGGTGGTAAAGAGATGGAGGGAGGAATGGGCTGACACCTACAAATGGGCTTATGTTGATGTCAAAGAGGGCACTGCAAGAATATTCTGTTCTGTTTGCAGGGAATATGGGAGGAAGCACAGAAGGAACCCATATGGGAATGAAGGCAGTCGGAATATGCAGATGAGTGCACTGGAAGAGCACAACAACAGCCTGCTTCATAAAGAGGCTCTCCGGCTCCAGATGGCCTCCAAGGACAAGATTATAACCATTGCTGACAAACCTATATATGTAAAAGGTCTGTTGCTTTCTTACATCATATGTAAATAGATCTTGTAAAAGGTCTCTCAGTTAGTTGGTCATAATCATTTTTCTGATCCATCATATGCTACCTTATCATGGGGAAAGATTGTCTCCCTTGCTTTTTTTTTTTTTTTTCCACTTGATAGTTAAGCTCAACCTTGACTTAGAACTCCTTCAAAAAATAAAAAATAATGTGAATGAGTGATATCTAATCACAGAAGCCTTTATCTTATAAGGGTGTTGCTTCAAGTTTCAACACTTAACTGCACTAACTACACTAAATTGAGCCTTATTCTACTCAGAATCTCCTACACAAATCCTGCTCCACCATTAACTTCATCTAGGGTATGATATCTTCTGTTAACTTGAAGTTATAATCACAAGCATCATTATAGAGGCTGGATTTAAGGTTTGCATGCATTGAACTTGAGGCTGGTCATAACTGCTAACCTTGCGTTTAACCTAGGTATAGAATTGACTTGAGGAAGCAAGTATAGCACCTGGATTTAGGAAGTGCACAACCTCAGGAAGGATAAAAGCCTAAATTGGGGATATCAAGTGACTGGTGGCTGAACATTGGAGCTTCATCAATTTTATAATTTGGAAATACATACATGGGTTTGCCAAGGATCATATCTTAATAAATATGCCTCTTCACTCCTGTAATCATCTTTCTGCATTCGTTTTTTCTTCCTTAAGAAAAAGAAAATCAAGTAGACTGGTGGTTGAAAATTGGAGCAGCATCAATTTTATAATTTGGAAATACATACATGGGTTTGCCAAGTATCATATTTTAATAAGTTAGTCTCTTCACTCCCATAATCATCTTTCTGCATTCCTTTTTCTTCCTTAAGAAAAAGACAAAAAAAAATATTTTTCTTCAATAGATCAATTTATTGTAGGTTCATTTCTGTATTTCAGCAAACCATAGATATCTAGAATAATAATATTAATTCACCAAGAAAAGATGGCTATAGTTTTTGGAAAAACATCAAAAACTTGTGCTCAATAAAAATGAAAAAAAAAAAACATAAAAAACTTCCACTGGAAATATGACTTAGATATAGGGATATTTTGATTTTAGTTGATAAGATCCTCCTATCAAAATTGTGGGTCATTTTTACAGCTTCAACTCCCCCAACAATTATGTTACTGGATATTCATTTTTTATCAGTAACTGTTATCTTTGTTCATTATAAAAAGACATATTAATATGTACAAGCATGTTCCAAGTACTCCAAATACATAGGTTGCCTCGGCTAGCCATCTTACAAAAGTATACACAATACAAATTTACCCCTGGGGTGTTAAAGCCCAATATATTTCATTTCTATTTACTGGATATTTAAACTCATTGAATATTCACTTTTTTGCTGAGTTTATTTGTTTTATTCTCATCAGCTACCGACTATGTTAATTAGATATCTCTGCAATTTTATTTTATCCTTTTAATGTTCCTTTCACCATAATGAGAATTTCAATGTGAGATCTTGAAAGATTTTTTTTCTTATGATTTGTCAAAGTTCATGTTTTTATTAAAAAAAAAAAGTTTTTCTAGTGATGTGCTTTTCTAGAAATTTTCTTTACTCAGTTTTCTTTTATTTGCTTTGTTGGAACACATTTCTCAAACAGCTCTTATGTCTAAAACTGCTGGATCAATTGTTGAAGCTGTACTAAGAAGGGATCCTCATGAGGTTGAGTTCATACAGTCAGTACAAGAAGCTGTTCATTCTTTAGAACGAGTAATAGCAAAGAATACTCAGTGAGTTACCCTAGGAAAAGGAACTATCTTTACTTGGGTCTTTATAATTAAGTGCCAAAAAAAAAAAAGAAAAGAAAAGAAAAGAAAAAGGAAACAAGAAAGGAATTACAACTTATGAGGTGGCTCTATTATGTTTCAGTTATATCCATATTCTGGAGCGATTGTTAGAACCTGAGCGTATGATTGTATTTCGAGTGCCATGGGTTGATGATAGGGGAGAGACACATGTAAATCGAGGATTCCGTGTACAATTCAGCCAAGTCTTGGGTCCTTGCAGGGGTGGTTTGCGTTATCATCCATCCATGAACTTGAGTACTGCCAAATTTCTTGGGTTTGAACAGGTATTCTTTGCATTTACAGATCTCCAGTATCTTTGTCCTATCCCTTGTTGTTGAAGTGTCCATGTTTTGCCTCAACATATGCCATTTTAAATATTTTTTGTCCTTGTGTTTGATAGCATTGGATTGGCATGTTACATATGGATACCCCTCTGTTGGCTACTTGGATTAATTATTATAGCAGTTGTCGTTAGAAAGCTATGGTTTAGCTAGATTTTTGTAGGATGATAAAAACCAGCATTGTCTGTCATTCGTATTTAACTGAAGTTCTTTCTTCTTGTTTACAATAAATATTCAGATCTCATTGCTTCCCTCAAAATTTTTTCTGAGAATCTCTCTCTTTGATCTGGATGCGTTTATTGGGAAGAAGTTTAGCCGCCGGCAGCAGCAATAATTGGGTGTTCTCAGTTCTCATCTTATCTAATTCTAGCTAGATACAATTCTATCTTATCTATTCAGCATTCTTATCTTATCTGTTTTTAGTAGTAGGATTAGTAGGGAGTCTTATCTATTCAGTGTTCTTATCTTATCTTATTTGTTTTCAGTAGTAGGATTAGTAGGGAGTCTTATCTATTTAGTGTTCTTATCTTATCTGTTCAGTAGTATAGATTAGTAGGGAGTCTTCCTAAAAGCAGGACTCTTATCTCTTGTAATCTCCTATTTAAGGAGCTGATAATATTCAATAAAGGCATGGAAATTCTCAGTCAAGGCAGAGTAGAGGAGAGTTGGTGATCTCTTGAACAAATCACCATTAAGGTGCCAAGATAGGTTCCTCAAGAAAAGGGAGGAACAAGGGAAAACATGAGGTTTTCCCCGTGGACCGACCCGTGACGAGATCCTATTCGCGGGCCCATAACAATTTGGTATTAGAGCAAGGCGTCATGGGTGACCTTGAGCAGTTGACGACTAGGGTTCATGAATTGGAGCTCAAGATCGTGGAAAACAGCACGGAGGTGAGCGAGATTTAGGACGACGTCCGAGAATTAAGGCGCTTGATGGAGTTGTACTTTTCCAGCAAGGAACCCGGAAGGGGCTGCAACCACAATCGGCCATCGACCAGACTTGGCAGAATCGTCCGGCGAGCAGTAGGTCGTTGCCCTAGCGCAGGTTAGCAACACCCAGAATGTCCCGATTAAGCAGGAATCCGGTGTCGTCGAGGATTCCATTGACGAGAGTTCAAAGAAGAATAAGAGCAACTACTCCAAGGTCGTCATCGCTGACCTCAACGTCGACCCTCCCAAAAGCGGCGACGATGACTGTGCCTCCATCGCGCCTCCTGATTCCACCAGGAGCATTAAGGAAGAAAATTGTGGGGAGAAAAGTACCTCAGTATGTAAAGACGTTGTGGTTGATGCCACAGAAGGAGAAGCTAAACGGTTAAATAAACTAGGGAAGTGTCGTTCAAGAATTAACGAGGGCAAATGTTCTCTTGAATGTGGGCCTAATACGGATGCCGATCAACACTGTCAAGGGGCTCCAGCATCCCGTGAGGAAAAAGTCAGCAGCCTTAAAACTGGTTTGGTTCATGTTGCAAGGAAGATGCCCAAAAATGCCCATGCACATTTTATACTTGGCCTAATGTACCAGAGGTTGGGTCAGCTACAGAAGGCAGTGCCAGCATATGAAAAGGCAGCAGAAATATCACTTCGGAGCGAGGAAGAGATTGACAGGCCTGAGTTACTTTCTTTGGTTCAAATTCATCATGCACAGTGCCTCCTGCTAGGAAGTACAATTGATCATTGTGCCAATAAAGAACTCACACATGAAGAACTTGGAGAAATTATTTCTAAGTTGAAGGAGTCAGTGCAGTCAGATATTAGACAAGCATCTGTCTGGAATACACTTAGTTTATTACTTATTAGAATTGGCCGTCTACAGAGTGCTATATCGGTTTTATCGTCTTTGTTGTCTATTGCTCCTGACCACTTGGACTCCCTTGCAAATCTTGGGATTGCTTATCTTCAAAGTGGTAGCTTGGAGCTGTCAATGAAATGTTTTCAAGATTTGATTCTAAAAGATCAAAACCATCTTGCGGCCCTAATCAATTACGCATATCTTTTTTTCTGTAAATATGGTTCATTTGTTGCAGGTGTAGGGGCAAGTGCTGGTGAAGGAGCTTGTATGCCTCATGTTGCGGCTGCAAATGTTGCAAAAGAGTGTTTGTTAGCTGCAGTCAGATCGGATCCTAGGGCTGTACATATCTGGGTGAATCTTGCTAATGCATACTATTTGGCTGGTGATCATAAAAGTGCTGGAAAGTGCTTGGAGAAGGCAGCAAAACTGGAGCCTAATTGCATGTCAACTCGATATGTTGTTGCACTTCATCGTATCAAGGATGCAGAAAGGTCTCAAGATCCCATTGAACAACTTTCATGGGCTGCGAATGAAGTGGCTTCAATACTCAGAGAAGGGGACTCTACAACAATTGAGCTTCGGATAGCATGGGCAGGACTTGCCATGGTTTACAAGGCTCAACATGAAGTTGCAGCAACGTTTGAAACTGGACATAATGATTTGACGGAAGTGGAAGAGCGAGCTCTGTACACACTAAAGCAGGCAATAGAAGAGGATCCAGATGATGCAGTTCAGTGGCACCAGCTTGGCCTTCACAATCTTTGTACTCTATGGTTCAAGACATCTCAGAAGTACCTTAAGGCTGCAGTTGCCCGCGACAAAGGATGCAGCTACGCATGGTCAAATCTTGGTATCTCACTGCAGCTGTCTGAGGATGAACCCTCTTCATTGGAACCCGATCCAGGGGGCAAAATCATTCCACCTATCTTGGATTCCTTTGACTGAGTTTCAAGACACATATCCTGATTTCAAGCTTGAGGACAAGCTCTTAGTTCAAGAGGGGAGTAATGATGTGGACGCGTTTATTGGGAAGAAGTATAGCTGCCGACAGCAACAGTAATTGGGTGTTCTCAGTTCTCATCTTATCTAATTCTAGCTAGATACAGTTCTATCTTATCTATTCAACATTCTTATCTTATCTGTTTTCAGTAGTAGGATTAGTAGAGAGTCTTATCTATTCAGTGTTCTTATCTTATCTTATCTATTTTCAGTAGTAGGATTAGTAGGGAGTCTTATCTATTCAGTGTTCTTATCTTATCTGTTCAGTAGTATAGATTAGTAGGGAGTCTTCCTAAAAGCAGGACTCTTATCTCTTGTAATCTCCTATTTAAGGAGCTGATAATATTCAATAAAGGCATGGAAATTCTCAGTCAAGACAGAGTAGAGGAGAGTTGGTGATCTCTTGAACAAACCACCATTAAGGCGCCAAGATAGGTTCCTCAAGAAAAGGGAGGAATAAGGGAAGACATGAGGTTTTCCCCATGGACCAACCCGTGACGAGATCCTATTCGCGGGCCCATAACACTCTTTCTCAGACATTTAATTATTTATTTGAAAGAGAAGTTTATTAGTGAATTGAGAATGAGGGAAAGTATGAGATACTTCAAGTAATGCTATGATTTGGGAGACACTTCTGCTTGTATGGTGTTGACACATGTTGGCATGGACATAGATTTGGAAACATGTTGAGAAACGCCTGGATATGACCAGCTGTGTCTGCTAGTGGTATCAAAATAGGGATAAATGAACAAATAAATAGATAAACAAAAAAAAAAAAAACGTAGTAATCCACGTGGAAGCAAGGGAAACCCAAGTAAAACAGGGGCTGCAGGCCTGCAACTGCTATTTTCTCAGTTTTAACAAGACCTTTAAACTTGCACTACTATTACTGTCTTAGGCTCTCCTAAAAGACAGACTGGAAAGCCTCATGCTCCTCATGATCCACCCCTTCAATTAGATTTGTCATGCACAAATCCTCTCATTTGGAGCTCCTTAATGATGGGTTGTCCATTGTTGGGCCCATAAACTCATATGAGAGCCCAATTAACTTCTTCTTTGCAGCTAAAATGCACTGGACTGAGATGGGGATTTTTCTTCTGTGTTCTATCCACCATGGATTCAAATAATGATCCTTTCTGAGGCCCCAATAGATGGAAGCACTGCCCACTTCTTATTTCTAATCTCCCATAATGCTTTATCTAGTCTTATGTCCACCTCATCATTTGTTTCTTCTAACACAACTATACTTTGTTTGGCCTTTTTTAATAACATCCTTGACAATTGATTTTTTAAGCTCTCCCCTCAGGTCTCTTATGTTCCAACTTAAAATCTTCATGATAATTTTCTATGATGTCTTCCTGGTCCTTTCTTCCCTTCTCTATTGCATCTTATATTTTTTCGTCAAACATTCCCCAAGATTTCCTAATTCAGTTTTCCCTAATTTCTTTCAGTAAACCTACTTCCATCCATTCCTAGGAATTCCTCCAAGCCCATGAAACACCCCTTTTATCAACACAATTTAAACCTAGTTGATCTGCAATCAGACTTTATGTCTTTATGATACTCTTCTCTCTATTCTACCTTCCTGAGTCTGGGTAACACTGAAGCAGTCCCTTCAACTGTTGATTGTGGAGAAAGTGTGGATGAGGATGCCTGTTTGCTGGAACACAGCAACCGAAGAAGAAGAAGAAGAAGAAGAAGAAGAAGAAGAAGAAGAAGAAGAAGAGAAGAAGTTTTGAGAAAGGCAGCATACTCACTTCAGCTGGCCCTACAATCTTATATAGATGATTATAAAATAATGTTACATGAATGGGCTAGAATGCCCCTGATTAGTGATGGGACACCTAGACAAATAAAACAAATAAAACATTAAACAAGTTTAGGCCCAATAACTAAGGCCCAATAACTAAGAACTTAAGACACAAATATGACTAACATAAACACTAAAAACAGTCGAACCAGCACTCCCCCTCAAGCTAAGCATGGATGTCAGTCATGTTTAGCTTGCCAAGTAAGTCTGAGAACTTCGTTGAAGCTAGCCCTTTAGTTAACACATCTGCAATCTGCATCTCGGAAGGAGTATAAAGAATGCAAAGTTCTCCTGAAACGATTCTTTCTCTAACGAAGTGTTGGTCAATCTCAATGTGCTTCGTCCTATCATGTTGCACTGGGTTATTTGCAATGTTGATGGCAGCCTTGTTGTCACAGTACAGCCTGAGTGGACACTCGACCTTTACCCTGAGCTCAACAAGAAGGGTCCTAAGCCACAGTAGTTTAGCAACACCATGAGCCATAGCTCGATATTCAGCCTTTGCACTTGATCTAGCAACCACATTCTGTTTTTTACTTCGCCATGTAATCAGATTTCCTCCAACAAACGTGCAATACCCAGAAGTAGACTTCCTGTCGCCAACAGAGCCAGCCCAATCTGCATCAGTATATGCTTCAATTTCAATTTTATTGTGTTTTTTGAACAAAATTCCTTTTCCTGGGCAAGTCTTCAAGTACCTAAGAATTCTTTCCACTGCTCTCATATGAGGAATCTTTGGAGAGTGCATGAATTGGCTGACAACATGTACAGCATAAGCAATATCTGGTCGGGTGAGAGACAGATATATCAACTTCCCTACCAGTTTTTGGTATCTTTCTTTATCAATGTAGTCCTCTCCAACTGATTCCTGTAGATCATGGTTCTGTTCTATTGGAGTATCTGTTGGTCTACACCCCATCATACCTGTCTCCCCTAGAAGGTCAAGGACATACTTCCGCTGACATATATAGATGCCTTCTTGTGACCTAGCAACTTCAATTCCAAGGAAGTATCTTAGATGGCCCAAGTCTTTGATCTCAAACTCAAAAGCCAAGAACTCCTTTAATCTTTATATCTCTTCCAGATCATCCTTTATAATCACCATATCATCCACATAGACGATGAGTACCGTAAGTCAGCTATTCTGTTTCCTTATGAACAAAGTATGATCTACACCACTTTGAGTGTATCATACTCTCTTCATGGCCCCACAAAGTCTCTCAAACCAAGCCCGAGGAGACTGCTTAAGGCCATATAATGCTTTCCTTAGTTTACATACTTTCCCATCAAAGCCGTAACCTGGTGGAGGATCCATGAATACCTCTTCACGTAGATCACCATTTAGAAAAGCGTTCTTCACATCCAACTGATGTAGCTCCCATGAGAAATTTGCAGCTAATGACAATAAAACCCGGATTGTGTTGAGCTTCGCGACTGGAGCAGAGGTATCTTTGTAGTCAATCCCTTCCTTTCGAGTAAACCCCTTTGCCACAAGTCTGGCCTTGTATCTTTCAATGGACCCGTCCTCCCTATGCTTTACAGTGAACACCCACTTGCATCCCATAGTGCTCTTGGATCAGACATTGCCTCTGAGTACCTAGTAGGAGCATGCACGGAGGAGAGAGCAGACACAAAGGAATAATAACGAGGAGATGAACGTGAGTAAGAAACAAATTCAGCAATGGGGTGTCAGATAGTACAAGAACGGGTAGACTTACGAAGAGCAATAGGGATATCCAAATCAGAAGTATGAGTGATAGGATTACTTGGAGCTGCTGAGGCAGATTGATCCTAGTCTGATTGACTGCTGCCATGAGTTAGAGGGTCTTTTTTCCTTCTGTTGTAGGTGATTCTTATATCTTTTTGTTGCTTACTGGTGTCCTCAATTACATCTGCAGCATCAAGAGTGGTAATAGGTGCAATGGGAGCCTCACTAGGTTCACTCGGGATGCTACAACTAGGAGGATAAGGAGGAGAAGATGGAAGGCCCGAAGCAGAAAGAGGCACAAAAAAGGAGGGGAAAGAAGAATCCTCTTCCATCCCACTAGTCTCCCCCTAAAGAAGATTCTGGGAAGAATGAAAATAGGAGTGAGACTCAAAAAATACCACATCTTTTGTGACGTATTTCTTCTTGGTGGCGGGATCATAACACTTGTAACCTTTCTGTGTAGGAGAGTACCCAAGAAAGATTCCTTTCGTAGCCCTAGGATCCAACTTAGTCTTCTTTGGATCCTTTACATGTATAAAACATACACAACCAAAGACACTAGGTGGAAGAGGAAAGTCAGGAAGATTAGGGCAAAGGACAGAGAAAGGAGTTTTCATACCCAACACCTTGGATGGCATCCAATTTATCAGATATGATGCGGTAAGGATTGCTTGAGACCGGTAGTACTTGGGAACCTTGTGCTGAAATAATAAAGCTCGAGCGGTCTCTAATAAGTGTCTATTTTTGTGCTCAGCAACCCCATTCTATTGAGGGGTACTAGCACAAGATGACTGATGTAGCATGTCAGCATCTTCCATGAACAGGTTCAAGAATCTTTCAAAATATTCAACAACATTGTTTGAACGGAATTGCTTAATCTTCTTGTCAAATTGAGTTTCAATCATTTTACAAAATGCCATGGTTATCCGTGGCACTTCATCACGTCCTTTTAACAAGTAGATCCATGTGCATCGTGAGTAGTGATTAATAAAACTGATAAAGTAACGAAAGCCATTCACAGAAATAAGGGGTGAAGGGTCCCAAACATCAGAATGGACCAAATCAAAAGGAGCTTGAATTTCATTACTAGAAATTGGATAAAGAGTTCTACATTGTTTTGACAACTGACACACTTCACAAACTAAACTTTGACTCGAAATACCCTTGAATAATTCAGGAAACAGCCCTTGCAATGATGAAAAAGGTAAATGACCCAGCCTAGCATGCCACGAGTGTAACCTAGCTATTGACTCCTCATTATTCTGACTACCGGTAGCAGATGATTGTAAGACCGAACTTATGTCTGCATCAAAATAGTAGAGACCTCCACACTCATGATGGCTCCCAATTGATCTCTTCGTCAATCTGTCCTGAAAGACACAATGAGTAGGAAAGAAAGTTACACTATAGTTTAAATTCTTGGTAAGATTCGAAACAGATAAGAGATTGGAAGTAAGATTTGGAACATGTAGAACAGATTTAAGAGAGAGGTTTTTGCTTAGTTTAAATTCTTCTGGGGCTTCTTGTCTTTCCTTAACGCAGCTGGTTTCAGATGAGGATAAAGAACCCAACAAATCTCTTTTACAGCACTTAAGATGCCTCTTGTCTGAATGCTTGCTCCCCTTTTGGTTTGAAGAAATCAGGGCCGAATGTTCAACAGGCTGTTCAGCTGGCTGTATTTGAGTGTCAACTTGCATCTCTTTCCTCCTAACCTCTTCATTCCTTACTAGATAATAGACATGGTGTAAATCTGGCATTTCATCCCTTCCCAGAATTTGAAACCTTATGCTCTCATACATTGGGTCTAAACCAGCCAAGAACTTAAAGGCTCTACCCTCTTCAATTTGTTTGTCATGCCTCTCATTGTCTTTTGTATTCTCCCAATCAAGAATAAGATGATGATCAAGTTCTTCCCATAGTCCTTCTAGGGTTGCAAAATACGTTGCAACTGTCATATCTCCTTGTCTCAATGCAGCAATCTCTTGGTTCAGCCTATAAATTCTGACATTGTTCTTTCTCTGTCCATAAGTTTTAGAGACTTTCTCCCAAATCTTAGCAGCAGTAGGAAAGTGTTGATCAGTCCTGACCACTCTTGGAGTCATCGAAGCAAGCAGCCAGGACATAACAGTAGCATTTTCCTTACGCCATACTGCATACTCCGCACTACCCACTACAAGTTCTTTCTTCTGTCCATCTAAATAACCCGTAAGTTCCCGGGAAGTAATGAAGAGCATGGCTGAAACAGACCATTCTCTGAAGTTATATTCATCCAACAATACACTGGTGATTTGCAAGCTGTGCAGATTTGGATTTTCCAGATTAGGAGACCTCCCACCAGTTCTATTATCCCCAGAAGACACTTCTCCCGATATTGAAGACATCTCCTTCCTTTTACAGTGATCACAATTGAAAACTCAGTACAAAGAACACTATTTCAGACTTACCGAAGCTGTTGCAGGTCTGAGAACCCCTTGTAACAGGTCTGAAACCAAGAACAATCCGCCTCTGTATTGTGCTGAACTCTTCTGGACTAGACTGGGCTTTGATTTCTGCTGTCGTAGACTGGGATCACCCTTGCGATCTGTACTAGGACTGTCGAAGTCAGTCCTTCCACCTAGATCTGTTCCACACAGATCTCTCTTAGCAGCCGAATGGCTACTACCTGCTGCAAGGTGTCTAGTAGGGCATCGATTTCTGGAACAAACTCCCCTTGGGCCCTACAACCAAGGGAAACCTTAGATACAGACCTTGCTGTGTTCTACGGTCAGCCCTAGGGTTTCTTCACAGCAACCAAGATAAGAGAGAGAGAGAGAGCAAAAAAAGAATAGAGAAGAGCAGAGAAAGGTGGCGGCTGTAACCAAACAGACGGATTAGTGCTCTGATACCATGTTTGCTGGAACACAGCAGCCGAAGAAGAAGAAGAAGAAGAAGAAGAAGAGAAGAAGTTTTGAGAAAGGCGGCATACTCACTTCAGCCGGCCCTACAATCTTATATAGATGATTATAAAATAATGTTACATGAATGGACTAGAATGCCCCTGATTAGTGATGGGACACCTAGACAAATAAAGCAAATAAAACATTAAACAAGTTTAGGCCCAATAACTAAGAACTTAAGACACAAATATGACTAACATAAACACTAAAAACAGCCGAACCAACAATGCCAACTGATGGGGAAGGCCAAAACTAGACTCTGCAAAACTTGACACTGGAGGTGGAGCGCAAGCAAGAGAACTATAAGAGGAGTGCAGGGAGAAAATACATAGTGGTTAGGTTTTTCATGGGAATTGTCTCAGGTATGATAGACAGGTTGGGAGTAGCAGGGATTCTTATCTTGCTTTCCTTACAGAATCTTACCAGGTTCTCATCTTGCTGGAAGTCTGAGAGTGTTCTTGTTTTGAGAAAAGGTAACTGTGAGTCAGAATATTTTTTCAAAGGATCAGCACATTCTGTCTTGCAACAGGATTTCCCATTAAGGATCAGGGTTGGCCTGCTGAATGGAACTCCCAAATGAAGTTCCTTCTCTGGCTGTGTAATAGCTTTCAGTGTAATCATCTGATATTTCTTCACCCTTCAATCCTGTGTATAGGTCTTCCTCAGGTCTGTTTGTGGTCTGGGTGCCCAACAACAATCCAAGGTGACATTGACTTGATTCTTTTATGGTGTTTCCATGGAAATGCTAAGTAGCTAGGAGAGGTGGGAGCTGGACTCTGATACCTTTCTTAGTTTGTGAGGAGTCAGGATATTCCACTAGACATCAAGGCATCAAAAAGGACCTGTGGTCATCTGAGCATTTGTCTACATCACGTATTGTGGGTATAGGTTTGCCCCTACCTGTTGTTCTCTCAACCTGATCCACTGCCCCAGCATACCTAATTTGATTTGCTTCTTGACTTAATGGCATTTACTTCAATGACATCTATAACCTCTTCCATTTGACTTTAATTTGTTTTTCACATTATGAAGTTTGCCAAATGCCAACAAATCATCTTTTCCTGCACAGCCAAATCAGTTTTCAGATCTGGACTCACTTTCTCAACAGCCTAAATGTAAGCCGGGTCTTTTCGAGATCAGTGCTGGAAGCCCTTCACTGTTGGCAGTGACAGAATCTGCCTCCTCATTGCAAGACATCTTGGTTCTTATCCCAGCAGCCACCCTCTGGTGTATTTGGATGGAGAGAAACAACATGATGTTCAACAGTAAAGCTTCTCAATTGGATGAAATCTGTTGAAACATCTCTGGTAAAGGCATTTCTTGGGAAAATTTTGCTACTTATCATACTGATTAACTTTTTCTACTTAGTATACTTTTGCTGTCTGAAATTGCCTATGCTTGTACAGAATCTCAAAGGGCTGTTCCATCTTTTGATCAGCTAATACAAATTTACCTTACCTTTTTCTCAAAAAAAAAAGTTTGCCACTTCTGATTGATTCCATCTAGTGGTTTACCCTTTACCCTCCTATTTTTAAATTTCATTCCCTTTTTTTTTATAGGAAATGGTAAATTTCATTCCTTTTTACTAGGGCAGTTATAGTAATCTATTATCTTATTAGCTTGAATGGAGGACTTTCTGGCTTCCAATCTTCTCATTGAGTCCTTCTAGATCTGTGTGCCATTTCTGATTGATTCCATCTATTGGCTTACCATTTACCTCCTATTTTTAAATACCCTTCCTTCTTGCTGGGGTTTTTATAGTAATATGTTATGTTCTTAGCTTGAATGGAGAACTTTCTGGCTTCCAATCTTCTCTTCGGGTCCTTCTAGATCTGCATTTGGAATGTCCCTTCTCTGAGTACAGCCCTTGATGTCACCATATGGAATGACACCAATGGGAGCCAAGTTCATTTCTTGAGTTGCTGAGTTGGACTCACTCATCTTCTCCAGGGACAGGGTAAGATAAGACCAGGCACTGCATTTTAGTGAAGGAATGGATATAGGAACTACTTGAGTATATCTAGCTTTTGTTATCAATCTGGCAGCTTGCTCAAGTTTCTTGTGTCTTGCTACCATTCTCCAATCCCCTGCATGAGTGGCCAACAGAGGTGAAGAGTCTCCCACTGTTATTCAGGATATAGCTGGTGCTGCTCTCCATTTGGGGAAAGGAAGAGTTGTTAAAGCCAAAGCCAGGATTTGCATGGTTTTGAGAGTTTCCAACTTTGTAGTGAGCTCTCCCTACTAAAGGCCTAAATTAACAATTTCCTAGGTATCTTCAGGTTTGCATATGCATGCAGATTTTGACTGCCACACCCAACTATCTAGGTGATTGATTCTTCCTCTATTGTTTACTCTTATCTGGACGATTGAATGCTTATTTTGTTGAGAAATCTTTTATATTTGTATTACTGTATCTCCATCCTTGATCACTTACTATGGGAAGGATAAAAACCATCTGATTTTGTTGGAAAATAGAGAAACTCTTGACCAGAATCATTTTCCTATCTCAGTTATGGTTAGAGGTATCTGATTTCATTTTACATAGATACCTTTCCTCTATACATGAAAGAGTCAACCTTTGTTAACTATGGTTGGACTATCAGATTGCATGCATAATGGTAAATATTTTCCCATTATAAATCTGGGAGTTGGGGAAACCAAATATTTAAAAATGGCTACACACACATAGAACTTAGGCTGTTAGATGGCCACCTAACCCATTACTTGCTTAAAAGTTGTGGCAGTTGAGAAAATCATGGAAATCGAGGTTTCATCTTTGTTGATGGACAACCACTAAGTACTCTTTCTTCTTATCTATCAAAAAAAAGTACTCTTTCTTGAGAAAGTTGTCAATACTTTATTTCATTATTTTTTCAAAGCCAAGGACAGCCTTATTTATCCTCATCCCATATTAGTCATGATAAAATACTTGGTGGCATTTGGGAGTTCTTCAACAGGTGTCTTTTAGATGAGAACTGACTTGACTAGACCTTATATTTTCACATTTCTCCACAGACTTTAAAGAATGCTTTGTCGCCATACAAGCTTGGAGGGGCAGGTGGAGGAAGTGATTTTGACCCAAAGGGGAAAAGTGAAAATGAGGTACTCTTTATTTTATTATTACTATATTAGTATTTTTGTTTTTGTGGAATGTGGATTTATCTGTTCTATGTAGTATGAGTCACTTCATTTTGCAGTAGGTTCTTTCTAAAGGTAAATCTTTCTGGAGGCTGTGAAGATGGTTCTCCTAATGTATTCTAAACTCATTTTGCAGATTATGCGCTTTTGCCAAAGTTATATGGATGAATTATATCGATATTTGGGTCCAGATCAGGTAGCAATGACAACATTGATACTGCTTAATTTGTTTCAGGACCCTAAATGTCTTGAAATGTCATTTTATTGATGATGTGGAATACAGGATTTACCTGCAGAAGACATGGGGGTTGGTCCTCGGGAGATGGGTTACCTCTTTGGACAATATAGACGTCTAGCCGGTCATTTTCAGGTATTCAAAACACTTTATGAAGCTTGAATGCTAGAAGCAATCATTCTAGTTTTCAGGAGATGAGTGTATATTTTCTTCCCTTTACAAAGAGGTAATATCAATATTTGGTTTTCATAGATGCATGGTCATGAATGCCCGTGAATCACCATTTCCATAAAATGTCTGCTATTACTTTGCTTATATTTTTATTGCTGATATTGTTGACACAAGTAAATTTGGGATCATGTCTTTGGGATTTCATATATATGCTTTACTTATGCAGGGAAGTTTTACAGGGCCAAGGATCTTCTGGTCTGGTTCTAGTCTTAGAACTGAAGCTACTGGCTATGGACTGGTGAAATATCTGCCCAGATGAAGCATTTCTTATTCATTTTCCTAGTCATTTTTGTTTGTATAAATGATAAACAGTTTTTAGGATTATTTGTTAGCTATCTCACAAAATTTCTGTGTAATCTACAGGTTTTTTTTGCCCAGATTATGCTTGCAGAAATGAATAAAGAACTGAAAGGATTAAGGTTTTCAGCTTGACTTTGGAAGCTCATATTTAAGAAAGATTGCAGAATACTTAAATTTCCATGCTCTGTTACAGACTTGTTCTTCCTCTGGTTAATTGATTGGTTGGATGATCTTTTCAAATCTTATATGGCTCTTTTCTTTTTTTTATTCTTTTTTCAAGACTAAAAGTATTACCAAAAGCAAAAATTGTCTTGGTTTCTGCTAAAAAAATTATGGTTTTTCTGGCTAAAGAATCCAAAAGGATTGGTATGGATGATGTGCTTACAGAGTAGAGAGTAGTGGAATGTTTGTTGATGATTGTCTCATGATCTTGGGTCCCCCTCCCATCCATGACAACATAAAACTTATCATTGATGGCTGTTCATTGGGAAGTAGGCATGTCCAGTATAGGAAGTGTGAGATACAATGGCCATGCTCCTACATGATCTTGAGCCCAATGGTTATTGCAAGGGCCTAGAGCTTTTTCAGAGTCATGGTTTCTTGAGAACTGTGGTTAAAGGGAATTCTTATGTATTAATCCTCCATTTTAGGAGCACCAAGGATTATGTGGTGCTCTTAGAGAAACGCTTTCCTTGTGTTGGCTTTTGAACATTTCGTTCTTTATTGTCCTGAGGCTATGTAATGCTTTGGATCTTTCATTGCTGAATATGTTGTTAATATGGTGGCATTGTTTTGTAGGAAGGGTTTTGGTGTAACAATTCCCTTATTAGACATTAACCTTTTGTCTTTCTCCTTAGTGGGGTTGTGCTTCTTTTTATTTCTCTACTAATAAAGATTCTCCATTATTGATAAATTCAAAAGGAGAGAAAATATATTGATACATGATTTTAATATCTTTATTATTTCAATCTTTGTTTTTTTTTTCATGAAAATTTCAATGCCATGTCTTTTAATATAGTTTCTGTCATCTGTATTTTTCCTTTTTCATGTAGGAAATGTGTTCACTGATGCTTTGTATTTACCTCCAGGTGTGTTGTAAGTGGCTGTGGAAAGATTGCAATGCATGTCTTGGAGAAGCTTCTTGCTTATGGTGCTGTGCCCATCACAGTATCAGGTAATCTCTAGATTTCATCACTTTTAAATTCATTATGATGGATGTCTTGCTTGAGAACTTCTGCCTCTTACTAAAATGTAACTTGGAGATTAAATAGTGAGAAAAGCACACTCTGTAAAAGTCAAACAGTTAGAAGATATTTGGAGGAGTATACAGCTTTCAAAGAAAAAATTCCCTTCCCTACGCTCTCTCTTTGCACAAAATGAACTTGTTTCAATTATGTAAGCTTTTTTGAAAAAGGTTTTAGTTTGAGACTTTGCAATAAGAGGACCGAGAAACTCAAACTTTGGATGCCCTCTCTTTTCTTGAGTTGTTGCATAATTAGTTTATCCTGTTAAAGCTACATGGGGAGGTCCAATTTCACTCAAGATCAGGGACTTCTGCTGGGAGGTTTATCTTGATAGAATCAATTATGTTGAGATGCTTCAGAGGAGAAGGCCCTTTTGGTATCTCTCTCCCCAAGGGGAGGGGAACCGGACGCATTTCTGGCATGAAACAAGCGTGGAGATATCTTTGATTTTGGCCTTCCTGATGTTACTAAGATTAGCTGAAGTCTCAAGGCCCTTATCCAGGAACCTTATGAAGTGATAGTAAATGAAGTATTCTGGGTACCTTGGTTTTGTTGCCATGTAAATGCTTGGGAAGCAGATGTATTAGCTGAGTTCCTTGCTTGGCTGCAGAACATCCTTGCAATGGGTGAGGACAGAAGAATATGGAAAATTGACCTGGAAAGTTGCTGCTTTGCTAACTCATTCTTTACAGAATTATTATGTCCACTGTGGTCTTCGTTTCCTTGGGGTTGGATTTGGAAGCAAATGCCTCAGCCAAATTTTCATACAAGGCTTGGGCACATTTACCATATTGTGCATTTTCATACAAGGCTTGGACACATGTTACTAGGAGTTTGAGTACTTTAGTGCATGATTTTCGAACTTTGACTCAGACAGTCGGACCATTCGGCCCAGAAACTGTCCAGTCAATCGGTTCCATTTCTCCCTGAACGGGAATCTTGCCAAAAAACCGTTGACTTGGTCAGTGATCCACTGACCTCAGAAGTTGAACCATCACCCGTTTGACTCAGACAATGGTTTTGACTGTTTTTTATTTTTATTATTTTTACTTTTTATTTTTTTTTTAAATTGCTATAGGTCATCCGTTCGGACTGGACGGTTGAACCACTGACCTGGAAACCGGTGGCCAAAGCGGTTCCGGTTCCAAGTGGGTTTTTAAAACATCGCTTTAGAGTACCATTGGGCTATATATGGGTTATTGCAGCTTTAATGCAATCAGAAGTTGTTTTTGGCAATGTTCTAAAAACCATAATTGTATTGTAAATTGTAGAGAAGGTTGAATTGAAGTATTGAACTGAATCATGAATTATATTATAAATCATAACATTTTTCTATTTATAGAAATTTGTCAAAAATTAAAAACATAATCACTTAAAGCCATATGTGTACATTAATAAATAGGGATTTACTGCCTTTATTGATCAGTAACTCAGAATTTTTATTATATCAGAAGAATAGTTACAATTACAATATTCCAACATATCAAGCTAGATGACACCTAGCCCATATACATCATTCATACAAGGGGGCACAAAACAACCCAAGGATCCCCTTGTTTGGCTAAGGTATCATACCCATTTGCTGATTATTTAACCAATCTGAAGGTAACCTCCATTTCTCTTGCAAGGGTATACTGCTTATACACTAGAATGTAAGATATAATTAAGCTTGACTTAAAAGTTGAGTAATACACAAAAGGCCAAAATATTTCTTATTCTAGTAAGGATTTTAAAGAAGTGCCCCCTTGAAATTTATCAAAAAAATAAAATAAAATAAGTGCCCCTTGAAAAAGAAAAACATTAGAAAAACAAAGGAATGAAGCACATGAATCGCATAAATCATGAGTTTCATGTATCAAATTGTAAGATTTTTTAAGAAAAAAAGATTCAGACATAAGATTTGAGTCAAAACCCCTTGGATTCATGTTCTGTCATGAATTATGTTGTAAATTGGAAGATTTTGACAACTCCAGGCCCGTTTAGGAGAGCTGAGCTGAAAATGACTGACTGATATCCAATTTGGGATCTCCACCAAACATACCTTAAATGCTGTCTGTGTGGGGCCCACTTTGGAAAGCCAGAATCTGCTGCACTTCAGCCCTCCCAAACGGGCACTTTTTAGTTGAAATTGACTTATAGTGAGTCTAGAAGTAGAGTATTTGTAATTGAATTATTAGAAGTATGGAATGAATAAATTTTTATTTGGTTTTACATGCATATAAGTTTTCCTCTGTTTCTTTCTCTCCTCTTATTTTGTATATCTCCTCTTTCCCTCTATTTTTTCTCTTTCTTTTTGTTCTACTAAGAGTAATATCTGATATCTTCTCTTAAAGCACCAGTCCTTTGTTTTTTCTTTATTTGATGGTTAACAGTTAACTTTTATTAACTATGAGATAAAAAAATTGATTTGTACATAAATGCCAAAACACCCAAACATGTAGTCTAGCATAGCTACCTATCCCTTCTTTCTAATTACAGCTTATCAAGTTATAAGTATCCCCAAATCATTTGAGCCCTATCCACCCCATGTCCCCAACTGCCACTAGAAAATTTTGCAGCAAAAAATCTAATTATACAGAAGCTTTTCTTCTAGTTTTCAGAATTCAAATATTTGCCAAAATCCATCATTTCACCTATCTTTCCGTATCTGAAATATGATGCTTTCTTTCCCATCATTCTATCATTCTCAGCCCACTGCTGCTGACCCAATAGAAGCGGTTCCACTTAGGAAAATGTAATCACATGATAAAAAATATTAGTGATGTAGGAGTAGGACCACCTTGGCAACGAACAGCCTTTCTTTGAGGACAGGTTAGGTTCTTATGGTGGATGGGTGGGGTATGCTAACTAGTATGAGCAATTTTCATCCTCTCCAGAAGTAATTCTTAAACAAGTGAAAATATAACATCTGCTTGGACGCTCATTTTCCTATTTCTGTTCTTATTCTTCTTTTCTTTTTGTATGCAATGAGGCAGCTTTAATGATTTTAAGCTTGATTTCTCTGGCCTGTGCCTCTTGGAAGCAGAAAAGCCAGTATCATCATAGAATTTCATACTATTTAACTTAATTAAAGATGCATAAAGAAATTGAGTTGATCACATGCCAATGGAATTCAATATCCTCTATTATATATATCCAGATTCCAAGGGTTACTTAGTGGATGAAGATGGATTTGATTATGTGAAGATATCACTTTTAAGGGACATCAAAGCTCATCAGAGAAGTTTGAGGTTTCATTTCTTCTTTTATCTCTCATCTACCGTTGCAAATTTTTTGAAAGTTTGCTATGTGTATTTATAATTCTTTCCATTTACAGAGATTATTCAAAGACCTATGCTCGATCTAAGTACTACGATGAGGCAAAACCTTGGAATGAAAGGTATGATGTTGCATTTCCTTGTGCAGCACAAAATGAAATCGATCAATCGGATGCTGTGAATTTGGTTAATTCAGGCTGTCGTATACTAATAGAAGGTAGTAGCTCTCACTATGATGCCTTGTGCCTCCTGGAGCTTTTGTTTCATGACCTAAATTTAGTCTTTGCTTGTACTAATCATATACTAACTTTTGATTTCTAGGTTCAAATATGCCTTGTACCCCAGAAGCAATTGATGTGCTGAGGAAAGCTAATGTTCTGGTTGCCCCAGCGAAGGCTGCTGGTGCTGGAGGGGTACATTTAACTACTCATTTTCAATTTCAAACCGTGGAATTGAGAAAACATGTCTTGTTTGCAAAAGTAGGAAAAAGGAACTTCAATAGTCTGGAAACAAGTTGCCATATCAATGGATCACACTTTCTATCTATTTTTCTTACCTTTTGCTGACACAGTATCTGGGACCCACTTCTGAGAATGAAAACAGACAATAAAGAAAAAATGGACTTTTACCATTTACAGGTTGTGAAAGTAGTGAAAACACATTAATTGCTTGGGTCCCATTTTCTTGAGAAACCCACCAAGGAAATGACCACATACGCAAACACCTCCTCAGGCTTCTTCCCTGAATGACCTAACCAGAAATCCCTCTGCAAAAAAAAAATTATGAGAAGCCCTAAAAGGGCCATTATCCAATGTTTGTCCAAGCTATCTAGGGTCATGGGAGGGATGGACTGAATATGGAAGTTACCTTTGGCATTTTTTACAGTGTCCACTCTCAGGCTCAAGCCTAAAATCTCACTTGTCAGCAAGAGATTTTGCTATTGCATCAGGCAATGGTCTCTTTTATGAAAACCCTGAATCTATTTACTTATAAGTTCATTGCCAATGATGACTTTGTTTTTAACAGGTATATCACCTCGGGTCTTACTTCTCTGCAGGTTGCTGCTGGAGAACTTGAATTAAATCATGAATGTAACTTGATGCACTGGTCTCCTGAGGACTTTGAAACTAAATTACAGGTATGGACCATAATAACTTATCTTTAATAATCATTTCCTTGGTGCAAAATTGAAAATGGCTGGTTGGAAATTCTTGCATTATTATTATTGTTAATCGTGACCAACATGCAATCACATCTTGGCTTATTGGTAGGAAGTGAGCGAAGAATTTATTTAGTACATTTCCCATTTTTATTTCAAAATTCAACATTTGAAGTTTTTGATAAACAGTGATTCCAAGGCTGGCATCACTTCTTTTTATGGTTAATAACCAAAAAAGCTTATTAATTACTTTTCTGTTCTGTAAACTTTTATTAATGATAAGAATGTACAAAACTTAACTAATGCATCTGCATATGTTTGAACAAAGGTTTTCCATTACCTTCATAGATTCTACAGTTCCTGAATTCCTATCCATCCAAATACTCTGACGTACTACATGAGAAACCATAACCGCATTGATTTATCCATTTCATTATAAGGGGTGATCATTTCTAGCCCATTTCCAGGCTTGGGCCTAGATTTTGTGTCCAGGCCTGGCCTGGGCCCAAGCCTACATCAGACCCAAAAATTTGTGGCCTGGCCCTGGCCCAGCCCAGAATACTCATAAGCTTAATGACCCATTACTACTATAGGTCTTCTTGCAAGGATTGGCAAATTAGTAGAAATGGACAAAACAGAGAAAATAATACTAAGAAGCAAGCTGAGAAATTATTAAATGAAGCTAACATTAAAGAATCTGATGAACTCTACCAGTATTCCAGTACAAAAGAAGGTGAAAACAATATGCAAACTATTAAGGATGAGAGAGATGGAAAATGAGACCTAGATCATGTTAGATGCATCGAAAGTGGAGATCAAACGATTCTTGTAAAGAATGAGCAGATTAATAAAAAGCATATCAAGAGCTCACATTTTAAAGGCCTTAGGAAATATATGGAGAGCTGCAAACATAGAAATGGTTATTGAATAAAATATTCAAAAGTTAAAGAAGCCCTAAGAAAGATAAAGGTAGGAAATGCTCTAGGACCGGATAGTATTCCAATCAAAGTTTTAAGGTGCATTGGTGGATGAGTTAATTATGGTTGACTAACTTGTTTAACATGATTTTTTAAAACAGATAAAGAACCATATGAATTGAGGAGTACAATGGCCCCTATATATATATAGCGAAGGGTGATATGCAAAATTGTACAAATTATTGTGGTATTAAGATTATGAGACATAAAATGTAACTTGGGAGAGGTTGATTGAGCAGTGATTAAGACATGAAACTAGTGTCTCAATTCTGTTGCGCATCCAAAAAACAAAACAAAACTACTGTCTTAGAGAACCAATTTGGCTTCATGTTACGAGATCAATAGGAATATGTGTGTATTGATATCATTAGGAATATGTATGTAAAAGCAGTAACCGATGTGAGAAGAATTGATAGAGAGGCGAGAGAGATTCTAGTCACAATGGGATTACATCAAAGATTGACACTTAGCCCTTATCTTCTTGCATTGGCTCTGGATGAACAAACTTGGCATCTACATAAAGGTGCAACTTAGATTGGGTTGGATTGACCTTTTAATTTGTGTTTTTGCTTGAACCTATGAGGTGCCTCTCCACTTGGCATTTGTAGGAGAATTGACAATATTATGCTATTACCATCCTTTTGATTCATGAAGAAAATATTCGTGGGCAGAAATATTCATCTTTGTTCCTTTTCTGGCAGGATGTCATGAAACAGACATACCAGAAAGCCATCAAAGCAGCAACAGACTTCGGGTATCAGAAAGAATCTCCTGAGTAAGTGTTTGTACTACTACTAATGACTTCATATGCCCATCTTTCCATGTCTCACTGTTTATTTCATTTCCATATAGACATTTATGTTTCAGAATATACACTGACATGGTTACTTGCCATTGGGTGCTTTGAGGAGATTTACTGGGTCAAAAAATCAGCACCACTTCCCTTCCCCATGGGTATCTAAAATGCATTGTTTTGCCACCCTATGACCGCACTTTTTTGTTGATCTTTAACCCAAATTACTTATCCATTTGCTATATACTTGCTTAGGTGGTGTTTGTCCTCTAATGTGTTACGGACTAGAAGCACGTCTTTCAAGTTAAATACCTATCTCCCAGTCCAAAAGAGTTTTTTTTCTTTTCAATAATTCCAACATATAGGGACCATTACTTAGTGTGATGGTAAAATCTTGGGTCAGCAAGCATGAGAACATGGATTTGAATCTGATAACGGCCACTTTGTGCAAAAAAATGCCAAAGGTTAAAACTGTATCCAGTCTGCCCTTCCCAAGACCCCAGATAGTTGGATCCGACATTGGTAATGGCCCTCCATTAATTCCAACATAAGTTGGCTTCAACTAGTTCATCCTCAAATTTTGGCTTCCTGCTGGTTTAAGAAGACACTAAGTTGCAACTTAAATATCTGTTTTTTCTTCTGTTCTTTTCCATACTTGGCAGGGCTTTGGTGCATGGTGCAACAATTGCTGCTTTCCTAACACTTGCTCAAGGCATGACCGATCAAGGCTGTGTATAGAAGCCATGGATATTGTTCAATCAATGTGCATGCTCGTCAAGATGTGTGCATGCTGCATCTATAACCAGATAATTGAGGACCATCAGCTATCATTGGATCCTTTGGCGTTTGTGTATCTCAACTTTACATGTATTTTTTTATGGCTGATGACATGAAAGACTTGGCGATGTACACGTGAAAGCTTCTTCCTCTGATCCTCTTGTAACATAATTCTTCTGTTATATAAAAGTCTTAGAACTAATTTGTGGAATACAGGAAAAGTTAGTAGTGGCAGCAGCAAAGGATCTTCAAATATCATTGCTGGGAAGCTTTTGTATTCTACCTCCACTATGCACATTGCAGCTTTGTGAAGAACCTGAAAATGATTGAATTGAAATATGATTTTTCTAGTATCTATGTCATGTAGAGACCATTACATGGTGCAATTGTAAAATCTTGGGCTGGAAAGGAAGGTTGGTTCAAGTCTGAGAAAATCCTATGTCAGTCTGTCTGTCCCCGTCTGTCAGGAAACCAGGAGGCCAGGGCCAACATTGGGTAATGGCCCTTTTTCTGTCTCCATGTTGAGACCGAACATTGATTCAGTATATTTGGAATCAATGTTCAAAATATCGATACATATCGTGCCGGTGGCTTCCTGATATGCCCCTACAGGGGTTGTATTGGGTCAGACCATGGTTCAGAGAATCTATACTGCATGGCATATCAACGTCAACCAGCCAACAAGGCTTCGAAATAAAATGATTTTCGGTATCACACTGTATCGTATAAACCTGGGGGTTCACTAGAATAGCACAAAGAGCATTATATATCCATAAGACCATAACCTCAGGCTGAGGACAGATGGGAAAAATAAGTTAACCGCAGCTCTTCTACTTTGGAACCACCATTGAGCTTCTCCTTGGGGGTCGTCGTTTAAGTGCAGACACTGGCATTAGCCTGAAAATTAATTAATATATAGTTTTGGTGATACTGATAAGGCATTGTTTGTTTGCAGTGTAATTTCATTTTGCACCAATGCAAAAGTATGGAAGTGCAAATGAGTTGAGCACAAATTTAAGTTTTATTTTGTCATGGGTTTTACTTTAATATTGTTTATTTGCAATGCAGCTGAAGTAAAATAAAACCTGAAGCAAAATAAAATAAAATCCAGCATGAAAAAGAACCAAAATTTTCAATTTTCTCATTCACACTCCCATGCATTTGTACTAGTGCATATGAAATTGCCGTGTAAACAGACAAGGCCTAAAGATTAAAGCTAGGCAAATAGCATTATTACTGTAACCCAAAAATGGATTAATTCTTGTATATAAATCAGTTAAAATAATATTAACCGGGGATAGGCAAATAGCACTTAGCAGTTGAGACATTAGCGTATAGAACAAATTTACATTACCCTATTATGGATTTTTAAAGGACAAATTTACAGGTTTAGAAGATACCATCAACATTGGTTCTCCTCAACATTTTCGCCCTTTTAAGTATATGGTATATTAAATTCCATATTATTTATTATTTTTAATTGATTTTTTAGCATAAATTTATGTTACAATTGCGTTTTAAATACTATTATTTGTAACATTTTCATCTTTCTCTTTGGATTTTGAAAATTTTACCATTTTCTACCCTCAGATTCAAATCCACATTAGGGCAGGCTGTCTGTGTAGTGAATGGCAATGGGGTGTTGAGCTGGCTGTGGAACTAATGATAATATTCTATGACAGTAATAAAATACATGGGGCCCGTTGAACAGTTATCATGCTCGGCTAATCCGACCTTCATACCATCACCATGCATGTACCGTGACGGGATCTGCTCCTCACAAATGGGTACCTCACAGGCACATCCACCATGCATTGGAAACATCTCTCATGAATATTCACTAATAAGTAGGGAAAATGTTCCCAATGCATTATAGGATGTGCGTGAGGCACCAGTGAGGCGCCAGGTGTGAGGAGCAGATCCAGTCTCGCATGTACCATGCCATTGCTAACCTGCTGACCCTACTAACTAGGTCTAGCTTATGGCGCTCTGCCCTTGTGGGGCCAAAACTACATCAAATATGCAAAAAAAAATTTGGCCATTCTACATTTCTACTCAAAGAATAAATAAATAAATAAGGTGGCCTCTTTTTATAGAATGAAATTATTTTGACCATCCAATAATTTCTTAATATTTAATTTTGTTACATCTTCAACATAAACCTGAAAAATATATTTTTACTTATTTATTTATTTATTTTAACAGCCTGAAAAAGATATTAGATTGTACGATATCGTAGTCGAAGAGGTCCTCCGCTGGAATCTGGATGCTCTCACAGTACCCATTAGGATATCTCATGGTTGGTGGCCACATTGTTGGGTGGACAAGAAATGCTGTCTTTAGCTTTAGGGTTAAAGCTGATTGATTGGAGCTGTTGACTTTGGAAGAATATTTTTACACAAACAGTGGCTCACGGACATTTTGTATTGGAATCCATTTTTTCAATTATAGAGTATGATCTTCACGTCTCATGATACCCCATATACATTCATCTGTAAGTAGAAAATCCTGTAAAAAAATGGAGATCACATCTCCGCCCCACAATGACTCACAGTACATTCCCACCGGGAACATCTTCTGATGATAGTATCAGTCTCTGTAATGTCATCATCGAGAGATGTTCCCAATCCATGGCAGAGATGTACTGTGGGCGTTGTGAGATGGAAATGTGAACTCAAGAAAATAAAATGTATTAAAAATGAACGAACAACTATTATATTTTGATAAGCTTTAGGATTTGTACTTTTTTAGCTAAAAATCATAGAGCCCCAATTTAGGTTTCGTGCCAAGAGGCTTTATAGTATTCTAACTTTAGATTATAACGTTTTTTAAAACCAATATACTTTTTGGTTCAATTTTATCTCCAAACGGATAAATTGCCAAGGCCAAGGCGGAGGCTTGTTTATTTTGTTATGCTTCATTTTCACCTCTTGCACTATTTATTGACAAATACACAAAAATTATTGCCGCCTCAAAAGGGTTCCAAAATCCAAATAAGCATCTTAACACAAAGTTTAAAAAAAAAAAAGAGAGATGATAATTGGGTGAACACTCATCTCACATGTGCCCCTATTGTTGAATCAATCTTCATCATATAATCCTTATCTCAATTATATGGGGAGGGCTGTCTATCTACTCATCGAATTGAACCAAATCGATTATATCGGTTCTGGTTTTGAAATTTTGTCTCGATTAATAATTGGGTCAGTTCTGGTTCTTACTTTTTTGAAACCGGTTCAGATTTTTTGTTTAATTTTTTATAATTTTTATTATATTTTATATCTAAAAGGGGAAATTTGATATATAATATATAATTAAGACATTTTTCTTGAAAATAATCTCTCTATATAGACCCTGTAGGGGGTAAGGTTGTGTATATTTGTCTCTCCCAAACCTCCAATTGGCGTGAGCCTCATTCATTGGACTGCCCATAATATATAAGATGATTTTAGTTAAAAATACTTGATTTATTAACATATAAATAATTTATTATTTTACTGAAATTTTTATTAAGATTGGGTTATGAAAAAACTGAGTTTTAATTTGTTATTTATATAAAACAATATATATCAGTATAATTGGGTCTATCAGACTCGGGATGGTTCTAGGTCTATGATTTTGTCCACACAACAGCAAGGAAACCCTGTGCAATACGTGGAGTAAATAAAGAAGAAAATAAACATAAACATAAAAAAAAAAAAAAAATCTCTAAAAAGATATAAA
The DNA here is from genome assembly GCF_056320005.1 of Nelumbo lutea. Lineage (NCBI taxonomy): Eukaryota > Viridiplantae > Streptophyta > Magnoliopsida > Proteales > Nelumbonaceae > Nelumbo > Nelumbo lutea. The sequence goes on from NC_142689.1 coordinate 5,626,174, forward strand.
ACAAAAGTGAAGAACAATTTAAAGGGAGCTCTATGGTGAAGAATGAGTTGACTTCATTTGACAAAATTGAATAGAATCGCTTTGGGTTGGTGAAGAAAAAGAGAAATAGGTCAATTGAGTTCATATATCAAATAGAACCTGAAAATGCCACATTTCTATTTGTTTAGCAACCAAGGCTTTTTTCCCCTATTTGGCTGGTTTTCTTAGTCTTAGCAAATAGCAACAATGGAAGACTGTGATCTAAAGTGGCAGCTGTTTATCATCAAGGGTTTCTCTTAAAACACTTTGGGTCGCCTACAAACAAGATGCGTACAATTTGCTGCAAAATTCAATCAGAAATAATGTATTTGACTGGTTGTAGTAGAGACTTGGGATATCTTCACCTCGATTGAAAGTTGAATGGTGGGGAAATAGCTCACAAATCAAGAGAATAGCAAAGATAATGAAACATACTGAGTATAATTTAGGGCTATTCATAACAAGACCCAAATTGATTAAACCGATCAAACCGATCTGATCCAACCTGAGTTGGCCGGTTTTTCTTCAGCATCGGTCGGTTTTGGGTTACAAAAAAACATAAACCGATGGTTCGGTTCGGTTTTGGTTTTCTTGTGTGAAAATCGAAACCGAACTGACTTAGATATTATATATATATATATATATATCAACTTTATTTCGGAAATATACATATTATATATAAATTTCAGCTTTAATCCATCAAATCATTTTTAATTTCCAGGCATCCGACCTTCGCTTCTTAGACTTGAATCTTTACCGTTCACACCGGAAGAATCATTCACAAAACCAACCCAAACCAACTCAAACTGACCAGGTCGGGTCGGTTGGAAAAATGCCAATAAACCGACCCAACCGGACCCGTAAACAACCCTAGTACAATTCATTACATTAACAAAACTTATAGGGCTTTTGCTTTTGAGCTTTGGGCCAACCTAGGCATATTGTATCCATATCCAAGGTCATTGATACATCGATAACATAGGGTTTGGGGGTTTTGAAAGTTTGCTGATAAAATAAAATAAAAATAAAATAATAATAATAAAAGAGTATTAAATTATCGATATTCTATAAGATCAATATCCAATTTTTGGTATCGGTGCATATTGATATATATATATTTTTTGCTTGAGGCTGTGAAAAATAAAATTGAACAAAAATTTGCCTTGAAACATTTATTAGGAATTGCTCTTAAAAATATAACAATTTAAAGGCAAAAATATTTAAAGCCCCATAGCAGCCAAAAATTCGGGGTTTTCTGTTTGTTCTTTAAAAGCACGAATCCTAAAGCTTCTCCAAATGCAACCTAAAATATCGAGGCAAACATGCAAAAGCAGTAGAAACTTGTGATCATCTGTAAAAAAGAAAAAGAAAAAAAAAAACTCTTATTTTGGTAAAAAATGAGATTTATAGACCAATCCATCTTGCTGTTTTTATTTTCATTAACACAGCCACTCAAAAGTACTAACCCATCTTTGTAGTTTTGGTTCCATCAAGGCTGGTTATGCCAAGGTTAATTAAGCTGGTTCTACCGGTCAAAGGCCAGTTCTTTAGGTCGATTCAAGTAGGATAAAACCCCTAGACCCTGAAACCAACTTGGGTGGGGGTTAATTTCAAGAATTTAGAACTTAACCTTATTTGGGAACTGATTGAAATTGGCCTTATCAAGTAAAGGTGCAATCAAATCAAGTTCTAATTAAATAGTTTGGGTTAGGGTTCAATTAAGTTCAATTAGTTATTTGAATTTGAGCTCGACTAATAAAAAGTTTGGCTCAAAGGCTCGTGAGCCTAACTCAATTAACATATACATGTATACATATTATATATGTATTATAGAATATAAAAATATATATTATGAAAATACATTTTTATATTTTATGTAATATAATATTATACTATAACATATTATATGTATAGCCAAACTAAAGCTCATTGAATATTTAATCAAACCGAACTCAAATAAAAAAATAGAGTTCGAATTCAAATTTAATAGTATTTTAATCGAATCGAGTCAAGACATACAAATATTCATCGGCTTGACTTGATTGCACTCCTATTACCAAGGCCAATCCGAGGTGATTGCCCAATTGATTTTAGATAGAACCAATCCATTTGCTCATCTCTACTTATTTTTTTCGAAGCCCCTCATCCCTACTTTAAAGTACAAAGACCATTCATCCTAATCATGTTACAGTTTTATACTAGACATTGCACACATCAACGATTATAATGTAATTTTTGGTTCACTTTTACTTTGGATTTTACTTTATTTTGTTTCAGATTTTAAAATTTAATACAACTCATTTCTAAACCAAACAAAATAAACTAATAAAGTAAAAACTAAAAAAATCAGAATTTGCACTCTTATACTATTGTGCCAGTACAAATAAACATGACATACAAATCAGGCCTGGATTGGATTCTGGAGAGGGAGGAGAGCATTGAAGATTTGTTGATCTCTTACTCTTTTGGATAAATTCCATATACCCCATTTCAAGGTTCAAAGATCGATATGTATCAGCCTATATAGACCAATATGTATCATTCGGGGATCCCTCTGATATGTTTTTACAGTGGATATATCAGGGGTCTGACCGGTTCAGGGGGTGGAGGAACTCTAAATTGACCCCCTCAACAGGTTTTGAAAAAAAAAAGTATCAATTTGCCCCTAAGGCCTATCGATATTTTAAACTTTACCCCATTTGGGGTGCTTCACTTAATTATTTAAACTCTATTTTGCTTAACTCGTGATAGTTTGAAGGAGGATTTGGCACAAAAGAAACAATCTATAATGAAGCCAAAACCCCTCATATTAGAGCCCTACAGGGGAGTGTATATGGAATTTGGGTTAAAGATGGGATACTGTTTTTCTTTTTTAAGCTTGGAAACTGGGGTTTCATTACAAAACCTCATGGTGTGCAGTGCGCATCCTTTGTTTCCATTTTCTCTCTCCTCCTCCGCGAAGCATTTATAAACCCCCAATCTCCAACAGCTTCTCTCCTACTATTTATTCTCGCCACTCCGGAAAGAAAAATAAAAGGAAAAAAAAGGAAACAAATAATAAAAACACTGTTTCTCTGCAACATATCCTCCCTCTCTCATGGCAAAAGTGATAACAAAAGGTGGGTCTGATCCAACGGAAACTTTCATCACCTCACGTTCGTAACTTCCCCACCCTCCCGTACACTCTGAATGCCACAGACAAGTTATTTCTCAGACAGAAGGAGAGAGAGAGAAGGAGAGGAGGACGACAAACTGGGATCTTGTTTGCATCATACAAAACCCATCTGTTATTATTTCTGGACTCATCATTTTCCCAGATTTCCAGTCACAGTCAACCTAGGGTTTTGTTTTTATCTTCGTTCTTCAGGTGGGCATGAAGCTTTTCCCTTCACTTGTTCGGTATCTCCCCCCCCTTTTTTTCTTCATTTAACTGCTATTTTGTTTTGGATTCAAAAATGTGATTTTTTTTATTAATCTCTATTGTCTTTTGGGTTGTATTTTGGTGAAGGATATCGGCATTGGTTCATGCTAGGAGATTTTTGAATCTGGAGACTTTAGCTGTAGACTAGTTTAGTTTGTGTTGGACGAGAGAGACATAGAGAGAAGGAGAGGGGACGAATGGAGGGTGATTGTGAGCCGAATACGAAGGGGATCGACTGTTCTGTGGGAGGCCTGGTCTGGGTTAGGCGACGAAATGGGTCATGGTGGCCAGGGCGAATAATGGGTTTGGATGAGTTGTCAGAAAGTTGCTTGGTTTCGCCGAGATCGGGCACTCCGGTGAAGCTCCTTGGAAAGGAGGACGCTAGCGTGTGAGTGCTTTCGTTCTTTCTTTCTTTCCTTCTTCTTTGTTCAACTTTTTTTATCATATGCCATATATTACTCTTAAGGTATCTCTACGCCTCCTCAGAAGGAAATAAAAAAGGGAAAAATATAATAACATGCAAGAGTTACATGATTGATATTTTGCGTTCTGCTTTTAATCGGTGGAACGACTTAGCCCATTGTTTGTTGATCGATATGATTTAGAACTAGAATATTCTGTTCAATTTGTTCATTTGTTCTACTTTCTTCTGTTCCTGACCCCCCCGGGTAATAGTAGATTACTGGTGGTGAGTCTTTATCAATAATGTTTCGTTTTTTTTTTTTTTTTTTGGGGTGGGGAGGAGGTGTGAGGGTGTGGGTGAGCGGGTTGGCCATGGAGTTCAATAAATGGTAAATCCAGTTCTCATGTATCTAATTAAGTGTTTTTTTTTCTCCTGTTGCTGAAGAATGTTGGCTTTAGATTTTGTATGCCAAATAAGGCCAAGGCCCATTGAGAGTCATAAGAAGTGTTGGTATGTCAATTCTCTTCCTCTTGAATCCTTAATAAGTAATTAGATAGATATGACCAATGTTTGCAGAACCAAGAAGTTAGCAGGATAAATGAAAATCCAGCAAGAAAGAATGAACAGCTAAGCATTAAATAAGCAAATATATGATTCCATGCTACAGACTTTGGTATTTTAAAATGGTTATGGTTGCAATTAAAGACATTTTATAGAGATTTCTTATTGGTACTTTATTCTTTAACACTGCACTAAAGTATTGATTTTGTTAGTCTTTGTTTTTTCTATTTTGTTAAAAATACTATTTAGTGTTTACTGTTGTTCTTTTCAAATCTTAGCTGGGGGTATATTTTTAGTTGGTCACTTGGTAAAATCTCAGTGTAGTCTATGTGGGAGAAAGTTCACATACGAGTACAAATCAGAAAATTCCATTGTCTGTACAGATGATACTTTGAGCATTTGCTTTTATAGTTAAGAGTGTCAAGTAGTTGCTCCTCTTTCTGCTGCATTATGCAAGATGTTATTGATAATTTTCTACTTTTAAGGATGATTTTCTGTAAAATTGGAGCATTGGAATGTTAACTTTTACCAGTTGGAGATCATAGTAATTCCCACAGCTAGTGTTTGAAAATTGAAGGCATCAACTGCCAGATTATATGTGTTTTTTATGATGTAAGGCAGCAATTCTTACCTCTTTTGATCTTCAGGGACTGGTATAATCTTGAAAAATCCAAGCGGGTGAAAGCATTTCGTTGTGGTGAATACGACGAGTGCATTGAAAAAGCAAAGGCTGCTGCAGCACAGCTTAATAAGAAAACTGTAAAATATGCTCGTAGGGAAGATGCCATTCTTCATGCCCTTGAACTCGAGAGTGCTCACAAATCTAATGAAGCTCAAGAATTTTGCTTGAGAATGGATTATCCAGATGATACAGATTATGATACTTGGAGCAGACAATCACAAAAGATGTTTGGTCCAATCCAAGAGAATGAGCATACAGCTGGGAAAGTTAGTTCAACCGAAGGTAATTCAGCACAAGAATTAACTCAATCTGGTATATCATTTGAAGATCCAGATCACATCAGTATGCCTAAGGGACATGCACAGAAAAAGAAGCGAAAAACCCCAAATGATTCAGAGGACGATGGAACTGAAGGTACTAAGCGCATGAGAGGGCTTGAGGACCTTGGGATGAGGGTGGCACTAAAACGAAAATCCAATATGCATTTTCCCATTGAAGGCTCAATTGAGCTGGTTCAACTAGATAGTGCTTCTCTCAGTGATTCTAACATTGGCAATAGTTTGTCTAATGGGAGTCCAGTGAACAGCAGTAGGGTTTACTGCTCATCCCTGAAAAAAAGGCAATCTCAAGTTAACAATGTTTATGAAGGCCTGAAGAGAAAAAATCGTCGTCGTCCACTGACAAAGGTTTTGGAGAGTACAGCCATGGTGGCTGTTCCTGTTGTTTGTGAACAAAGTGCCAGCCCAGGTGGATCATCTTTCCAAGGAATAACAGACAGCAAGATTTCTACAATAGAATCTATTAAATCAAAGAAAACAAGCTTTTCGGTTATAATCAACAATAATTCAGACAGTACAGGGGCTTCATGTGAGAAGGAAACCTCTTTAAATGCTTCTGAGCAAATATGTGATGCTGGAGTTGATGTTGCTCATTTCCATTCTGAAATGAAGGATGGTGAATTTTCCAGCATGTCAGAACTCCCTGATAATGACTGTTCTGACAGCTTATTTGATGTGCCTTTTGTTGCAGAGGAAAAACACAATGGAGGTGTGTGTGTTACAAACTTTCCACTGTTGCTATATATGATTCCTCTATCCATACTGTTTTCCTGATTCCTCAACTCAACTCAAGAAAGACTTATCCTGATTGTTTGGCATTGACATGCTCTATTCCTCATCATGGGAGGGGATATGAGTTCATAATCATCATTTTAACAAAGAAAAGAAATAGGAAATTCAGCTATAATGTAATTGACCCTTTGGGTGGAGGATGACTGGGGAGATGTCTAATATGTTCTGGATGCATATAAAGATCAAATGCCCCTAATCAACATTTATGAATCTACCTTTTGAAATGATGAAGCCCCTACAAGATAGAAACTCAAAGTATCTTCCAAAGCATCAATCAAATGGAAAAATTAGCCACATCCCTAGCCTGGCATACCCACTTTCTTCAAAATCAGAAGAGTGAATTAGCAGGCCAAGACATTACTTACTCATCAAACCATATCCTACTACAGGTCATAAATGACAGGGATATTTTGAAATGTATACGTTTTCTTTTCAAAAATGGTAAAAGTATTTACTGTATTTCTGTTTTCTGCATGTCAAAAAACTCACCATAAACCAGTATTCATGTATACTAAGACTCTGTACAAGAGATCAGGTTATACACTTATACAAAAACAAAAGTATACCTTTCAGTGTGATCCAAATAAAGATTCAGTCAAAATTAGTGGAGTGAGGTACATTCCTGAAATACTGTTGCACCAATAGCCAAGGTCTGAGGGGTTCTCGCTGTTATTTTAAGGATCAGTTCTTCATTTGTACAATTTTCTTGGTGAATAATTTTTTTATCATTAATTTTGTTGGAGTATAATTTTGAAATTTTTCTTCACATGGCAAGCTGATAGTGCTCAAGAAGTTAATATTTTCTTCCACATATTGATGTGAGTTAATTTGCACTTATTTTTATTTTATAAATTTAATTGTTAGAGAACTTTTTAAGGTTCATGTTAATTTGAGTGTCTAAGAGCAAGGGGAAGGCCAAAGAAGGCATAGGTTTAATAAGAAATGATCCAATGACTTACAATTTGACAAGAGATATTACTTATGATGAGACAGCTGAAACAGCTGACAAGGAACCTGGTTATCAGTTATAACTGGACTTACAGGTCTGCCAATGACATGGTAGACACATTGGCAAAGTAGGGGGGTGAGTAGAGGGAGCTTGTTTTGGGGAGTAATGGGAAACGATGATGTAATTTGAATGTTGTGGCTTCAATAACAGAAAGTAATGTGGTTGGGGGACCTGGTGTGGTCTGTAGTTGGGATGAAACTTGAAAGCTTTGTTGAGTTGAGTTTTCCTTCCCTCTCTCTCAACCCTCTTAAATAATCTAAGAGAGCTTGAAATTAAATTTAAATATTTTTTATCATAAATAAATATATTTTATTTATTATTAAGTTTGAACCACAGAAAATGAGTACAACTTGGTGATAGGAGTATCATTCCCAACTTTTAATCCCAAATTAGTACAATCTTCACTCCCAAGTTACATAGCTGCCTAAAATAGTTGTTGCCTCAAGGCCCCTTGTTTGGCAAAGGAATCGGCTTGCCCATTTGCACTCCTTCTGACCCACTTGAATTCTGCCTCTACATCCTTCGCAATCTTTTCCACTTCCCTAATCACATGTTTGAAATTCCAAGGGGTATGTCTGTTGTAACTTGCCCATCAAATAAGTACTTTTGAGTCTCCTTCCACAGTTCCACCTCAGTATGCCTAAACCCCAACCCTTTAGCTAGCTTGAGACCTTGTAGCAATGCCGGCAGTTCAGCCTTCAAGGAATTTCTGGTGCCAAACCGCCTTGAAAAATAAAGAACTTTTTGAAAACTTGTATGTTTATATTTTTCTACATTGCTAATCGTTGTTGTATACTAGGTACTGGTTCATGTGTTGATAATTATTATGATATCTAAAATCCAATAATTGGAAAATTGTCAAAGTTTATATGCATTTTGTCCTTCCATTTTCCTAGAACCGTAGAGGGAAAACAAAATGTTCTGAAGAAATTTCAGAAAATGAAATTATATATCTATCTATTTTCATTTCCTGGACAAAGGATTGATTCCATAAGGAGTGGCTTAGCCAATAGCTAACCAAACATCCCTGTGTGAATGGTTTTCTATTAGAAATAGCTGAAACATAGATGACTAATATAGTTGGGATTCATTCTGGAGATGTCGTTGAGTGAAGTAATAGTGTGGTATTCCTTTGCTAGGGAGCTTTCAGGAAAATATTTGAGTTTATTTGACAAGGCCATGCTTAAACCACATTATATCTTATCAATAAAGAAACCCTAAATATCTTTTCATTTCTATTCTTTTTTTTTAATCAGAAACGATAACTTTCATTAGAGATAAATTAACCTGAAATACAGAATTCAACCCTTGTTAGAAAAGGTTGATCCAATAAACATCAAACATTACAGCACTGCCCAAAAAAGACTCTCCTTTGCAGTCCCTTGTTTTGCTAGGGCGTCAGAAAAACCATTTGCTGATCTCCTTACCCACTTGAACCAAACACCCACCTCCCTTGTTATGCTAAGAATTTCCCTTATCAGCTGTCTATATTGCCAAATTCCCAGCTGCCCTGATTGCATCCACCCAATTACCAACTTGGAGTCTCCCTCTATCTCAATCTGCTGTAGCCCCAACTGTTTGGCCAGTTTTACACCTTGATGTAGTGCCAAGATTTCCGCTCTTAAGGAATCTCCAACTCCTATTGGACCTGAAAACAAAGCCATTATCTTGCCTTCATTATCTCTGAAAACACCTCCTATACCAGATGAGCCTGGATTACCTATAGAGCTTCTATCAAAGTTTAGTTTCACCCTTTGTTGTGCCGGTGGGGACCAAACTTCCTGTATCATAGCTTTGGAAGTAGTAGTATATGCCACAATACCCCAACTTCTATAAATGTCTTCAACTGAGAAATCCTTGAAAAGATCACAGGATTTCAACCAATGGATAACCTTAGTAGTTATTCCTTTCACAACCTCTTCCTTGGATTTACATCTGCCTTTAAAGATCCTATTGTTTCTTTCCTCCCACACTAACCACAATACAGCAGCTCTAGTGGCTCTCCACATAATCCTTCCACAAACCGTTGGTTGCCTGTAAAAAGTTGGATCAAAGAGGTTCACCACGCTTGAGGAGGGAGTCCACTTGTAGCCAAAGAGAGAAGAGAACCAAGACCAAATAAAGAACACAAAGGGACATGAGATTAGTAAATGTGAAATTGTCTCACCAAAACCCAAACAAAGGCAACAAACATGGGGGCAGAAGCACATATTTGGCCTCTTTTTCTGCAATAAATCCAAGGTGTTGATTTTTTGGAGTACCACTTCCCAACAAAAGGCTTGAATTTTAGGGGGTACAGGGCTACCCCACACCTCCTTTGAAGGAAAGTTCCCTACAAGGTTAGAGGTCTGAAGCAAAATGTTATAGAAAGAAGAGCAATTGAAAAAACCAGAAGTGGAAGGTTTCCAAATTCTGCTATCTCTACAGGACTGATCAAGAAAGACTTCCCCTAACTGAGTGATCAAATCTTCAACCATCCCCATTTCAGAATCCCTTAGACCTCTTCTCAAGCCCAAATCCCAGGAGTTATCAACAAACACCGAAGAGATCACTTTTCTTTTGTTTTCAAACAAGGAGTAAATAGAAGGAAATTTATCTCTAAGGGAGTTTTCACCAACCCAAACATCTTCCCAAAACGAGACTTTATTTCCAGCGCAGACATCATATTTGAAATAAGGAAGCATAAGAGGCAAAATACTTGAATAGCTTTCCAAGGAGAACACTGAGAAGCCCCAGGATCGAGTCCTGCATCCCAGCCGTTATCTGCCAATCAATGAATACTAACAATCACTCTAGAACACTGAGAAGCCCCAGATCACTTTTCTTTTCTTTTGAATAAAATTCTCTAATTGGTTACTGATAAAAAACCATTATGTTAGAAAAATGCCATGAAGGCTTGTAGTATAATCTAAGGATTGATGTGATGTGTGATGCAACTCAATTTTTCATTTCACCCTTGTCTTCTAAGACAAGTAAAACGAGCATTACTTCTGTTTCTGTGTACCATGGTGAAATTCTGGACTAATGAGTGAAAGTGAGTTCAGGTCATAGAGTGGCCACTTTGTGCTAAAAATTCCTGAGGTTAGGTCTGTAGCCAGTCTACCCTTTCCAAAAAGAATTTGGTTTAGTTGAACACAATGGATGTATAATGGGCTTTGGAACCAATGATAACACCCCACACCAGCCATAAATGCTAAGTGAGAGATTGAGTAGTTGTGGGTCATTTGGATTTTATGACTGGCATGGGGTGTTATCATTGGTTCCTTAGCCTGCTACACAGCCATTGCATTCATCTAATCCGATCGTGTTGAAAAATTAAATTCTAGCTCTATGCACAAAAGGCACTGGATTCTTGTTTCTGAAATACTCTGTAGCTTTGTCTCCTTTATATAAGAAGTGAGCTTCTTCAATTATTCTTTAAGGTGGTAAGTCCTTTGTCTCCCTTCAGTTATTCCATAAGAAGTAAGCTTCTTCATTGCCTCCAACTTATTGCCTGGGGCTAGGTAGCCTCCATTTTTGGCAAGGCAGGCAATAACTAGTAAATGCCTAAGTGCTGACAAATTGACCACAGAAAAATGCGTTGATATTGATAGAATCTCATATGTAAATTAATACAGACCACAAATGTGCAGATATGTGATAAAATAAAATAAAACTCATAAAAAATATGTGATAAAATAGTAATTTAGAACACTTAGTTTATGGCCATTGTTTTGCAAGCATAAAAAGGCAAAGCTGTATAGGTTGGGATAAGTAGCTACAATCTTTATTTTGTGGTAACTTGATATTGGTGTGCCATTGATTGGAAGAAGATCTAAAAGAACTTCTCCACTGTTCTTTTTATTTTATATACCATCATCCAACTATATGCCACTACAAATGTTTGAAGTAATTAGCATATGCATATAGCAAAACAAAAGATGTACCGGAAGAGCTTTGACCAATCAACCCCCTCCACCTGGTGAATTTTGATGAATACCACTTTTATGATACTGGTTGATTGGAGACATTTTTTTCTTTGGGTTATCATGCCTTTACAGTATCATAGTCAGACTTGCAAGTTGCAAAAATAAAATAAAATAAAACAATAGTGTGGTCGACTAAGTCAATTGGTTGTTAGTCTATCTAGTTGATGCATAGTCATCCCAAGCAACCATATCATGGGTAGTGAATCAGTTTGTTGGCTCTCAACTTATTAGTTGGTTAACTAGTCAATGCTTTGAGATATACGTATGGAGTCTAAATGACCAAGGAATCTTCTACATGGCATCTCACTTTGGGACTCAAAAGGAGCCTGTGCATTTGTGTCATCTTCCTTTACTGATGGAATAAATTTTAGCCTAACAGATCTTGCCATGGGTCCAATACATCATATTCTATAAGCACTTTTAGCCTAACAGATCTTGCCATGGGCTTTGGGTGTCTGCTGCAGGAGTGGACACGTGACTGATCTAGAGGGTTCTTGAGCTTATGGACTTTTTGGATCAGTGACATCTTTAGTTCATGTGACAGAAATAGATGAAGTTGTATGGGGAAGCTCTCTACTTGACATAGTTAGGAAACCTGTAAATAGGGACCTTCCCTATGTGATTTCTTCCATCTTTAAGAATGATGTGACCAATCTGAGCTATCCACTACGTAGGAGACCCTATGGGTTAGTTATGTATTCAACTCTCAGCCTACATCAATCTTGTACCCTAAATATTCTTATTGGTAACTATTGACCTTTATTGATCGTGTAAAACAAGAAAATACAAGCATACATCCACCGCATAGACTGGAAATGACTCCACATATTACAATTGGGCCCCCAAAGTTGTTCTCTTTATAACCCTTGTTTTGCTATTGGTCAGCGAGAGACTTAGCTAACCTTTAACTGTTGCCTCAAGCTCCCTTATCAGACATTTGATTTCTCTATTTACCTGTCTATATTGCTACGATGCCTGGCTGCTATTCCTCATCAAGTTCACTACTACTTCGGAGTCTCCCTCAATGTCTAGATTTCTGAAGTTTAGTGTTCTGTCTAGTCTTAAACCTTGCAAAACAGTTATATTTTGAGCCCTTAAAGAGTGTTCATGACCTGCTGGACCTGAATAGATTACCAATATGGTACCATCTCCTTTTCTAAATGCTCCACCAAGTCCTATACCCTGCCTTGCAACAGTAAAATTTTCCCAACTGATGCTATCTGTTCAAAGTTCAAAATACTATTCTGAACATGTGTGAGGGTTTTGAGGCTGAAATATGCTCCACTAATGGAGGGTTTTGCTGAAATACTATGATACCCAGCTCCTTGTACAAGGGTGCCATGTCCTGTATACTTCAATTTTAAATGCGACTTTCATATCCCTCACATGTCTTGCCACATAGAAGATTCCTGAATTGTTTGGAATCTTCGGTAAATGATCTGGTCATCAAATCCTCCATGTTTATGCTCCATACAAACTGAATACTTAGGTTGATCATAACCTCAACAAGTAGTGTTGGAATAAGGCTCGAGTTCTATTCTCAATGAAGTAGTAGTAATTAGGTTGGCCATATCCTCAACAAGTAGTGTTGGGATAAGGCTTCATTTAATTAAGTTCTATTCTCATACGAGCATTGCTAGCTACTTGACATTGTTCTACTACAATAGTGACCTAATTCCCCTGCGTACTCATTGTTAATTTCACAATTCTGGAACTAATTTTTGAGGCGTGAAATATCAGTCTTGAAAAGCATATAAAAATGTTTGATCAGGTCCAAGTTTTTTACCATGATGTCAGTTGCCTGGTACTTCAGGTGGCTGGGTAACGTGGGTGTCCATTGAAGGCCCTAATTTTGATGCATGGATTTGTTCGTCCATACTGATGGTATTAACGTGAGATTGTACACCAATGCACAGTTTTTATCTTAGGAGTCTCTAAGCCATGGATCTATTTGTTCCCTTCTTGAGTATTGGGTTTTCTCTCCTTCCCAGAATGCCAGAATTTTACTTTTAATAGATATTTAAATTCAGTATTTTTTCTTCTTGGATGTTTCATTCTTATCTTCTGGTCTGCGGAAGTATCTTGGTTACTCAATGGAACAATGAAATGGAATATGGTATATTGTTTATTTATCACATAAACCCTGAATGACAAGATTTTGAAAATTTTTCTTGCCATACTTGTTCATGTTCCAATAATCATATGATTCCTGTGCTGTATCTCATTACGGTGCTTCCAACAAATGGAGAAGATATTTTTTCTGTTATTTTGATATGTTGTATTGGTTCTTTCCAGGCTTTTCTACTGTATTTGCATCATGTTCATCTGGAAAGCCCCAAACTGGTGCTGTTGGAATGCAAGCTAGTTATTGCAGTCAATTTGGACCCACACATTTGAGAGCTGAAGGACTTGATGAATCTGGTTCTACCAGTTTTGCTGCTCTTGATTGTAATGCCAGCCATAGGATAGAGAAAGGTTCCTCAAAATGGCAGTCCAAAGGAAAGAGGAATATGAGAAATCTGAGGAAAAAAATGAGCAAAAACCTCAAGTCAAGGAGACCCATCAATTATGATGATCAAGAAGATGCTTATTTGGTAGATGTTCAGCAGGCAGATGAGTTTTCTGTAGGTTTGAATCGCAAAGTTGACATCAACTCTTTTGAGCGGTCCCATACATCAGAAAATTGTGCCCAACAGGCAAGAACCAAATTGCTTTCAGAAGACCTCAAAGATGCCTCTCGGAATTGGAATAAACAATACTCTCAAAGGGAATATCAGGCAGGGCAGCCCCATTACCTGAATTCCATCAAATATGGGAGGCAGGTTTCAGGACATAGAGAGGTTGCAGTCCACACTGCAGAGAGTAAAGATGGTCTATCCCTATCAAATGAGAAGTATGTAGTAGCTAGGCCAACAACCCAAGTGAGAAACAAGAAGTCATTCTTGACAAGGCGTATGCCCGTTTCCCCTCTGATGTCACACAGGTCACTTCCACTTCACCAGTCTCGATTTACAACTTACCCTCGATATCAGACTGCAGGTGCACCCAGAAGAAACATTTCTGGCACTTCTACCTTATTTGATGTTAATCTAGATGTACAAGCAAGCTATCGGGGCCAGCATGTACCTCTGGTTTCTCTCATGAGTAAATTGAATGGTAAAGCTATAATAGGTCATCCTGTGACAGTTGAAGTTTTGGATACCAGTTACCGTGATCTCCAAACGAGTAACACGAACTACTGTGCAGCAAGCAGCGGTACTGAGCCGTATGACATCTCAAAAGAGAACATATCAGATCAGTCAATCAATGTCAGTAATAGTTCACCGATCCCAGAGGAGGGTGATAATGCTGGTTTCAATTTGCAGGCTGAAACAGTTGAACCTCAAAGTAACCAAGCCCTGGCCAAGCATTTGACAGTCCAACCCACTTTGTTGCCAAAGAAATCTCCCAAGTTCAAGAAATCCGGGCTTTTGTCTAAAAAGACCCGTAAACTATCTTCATTGACTGTTTCTCAGGATCACAGGGAAGGGAGGAAACCAGTTGTAGAGAATTCAGGACCTGTAATTGCTTGTGTCCCCTTGAAGGTTGTGTTCAGTAGATTAAAAGAAGCAGTTAACTGTTCAACACGGCCAGTGCACCGTGTCTCAGCATCAACCAACCCATGATGATGGTCTCTTGAAACTTTGCAGGAGCTCTAGGCTTGTAATTTTGGTGAATGTGGATCGGCTGTGGAGCCCAATTTCCCTTGGCACTCCTGCAAGACTGTAAATTCCACCCTGAAGGTGGAAGTAGATTTATACAGTCATGTCATCTTTTGTTCCTTGGCATGGCAGTTCATTGTTGTAGTAATGGGAAGTGGCAGGAGGCTTTTCCATTGTACTCTACTAGGCTGGATCCCTGTAGATTTAACGTTTTCGGATCATTGATATGGTATGATGGAGCAGGCTGATATTGGCTATGTACATGATGTAATATTACTTGGGAAGTGTAAAGATGATGATCCGGTTTGGGCTTTAACTGATGAATACATGAAGCCAGTTCTGGGATTATTACTGCTTTATTCAAGATGCTTTTCCTTGACATCTCATTTGCAATTTTCTAGCTTGCTCCTCGACTGGAAACTTTAGCAACATCAGCTGTATTTTGTTATTTAGTAGCTAGATGAAAAAAGGGGAAAAAAAGAAACAAAGAAATTAAGAAATTAAATAGCTATGAGCATTCTGTGTTGTTATTGTTGTCTTCCATGGAGGAATCCTGCACTCCCTAAGGAATGTGTTTAGGTTCAACAGGACTGGTTTAAACTGAACCAGACAACTCTAAATCCTGGTTCAGTGTAAATTTGCACTCTGGTTCATTTTTGCCTGTGTTTGGCAACATTCATGTTTGCATTCCATTACAGCTAAAAGTCTTGTCAGTGTAAAATTAACTCAATTTTACAATTTATATGAACTGTTTTACACTTTACACATTTGCATTCACATATTCACACTTAGGCTGCATTTGGTAAGATTGCAAATACAAATAAGTTCGGTGCAAATGTAAATATGTATGGTTCATGAAAATGCAAAATTGGTTTAGTTTTTGCATTGTTAAATTTTGTATTCTTGTCACGTATTTTGTTGTGATGGGTGGAAATTTAAATTCTGAGACTTGTATTTAACCGTTTTTGCATTTTACTTCGAGTGCAAGGAAAAAAAACAAATATACCATAATTTTCAAAACAAAAATGTATTCTTATTGAATGTTTGTAATACTGAACTGAAGCACAAATTCTATCCGAGTCAGCATTTGCATTTCTCATCAAACACAGCCTTGGGAACCACTTCTGTGTCAAGTACATTGTTATGAAGCATATGGAAAGTATTTGATTCATAAAACCTTGGCAGGATTTTAACTGATGATGGTTCAAAGATGATCTAATACCCAGTGACGAAACTTCAAAATTAACAATGCTCTTATTTGCATTGGTATTATAAATGGTGTATTAGAAACGAGAGGGCCATTTTAAGAGATGCATCAAGGAATGTATTAGAAACATATGAATAGTGGAAAAATTAAAACTTAAATAAACCCAAACAGGCCTTTATATTCAACCATTTATTTATTGGGTGGAATACATCTCGGCCAATACTCTGTTTTGCGTAGAGACCCTGCTGTTGAATGGGTTAACGTGTCATGCCCAAAAACATTTTCAATAGCCTAGGCTGTTAGCCCCCCAGCAGCCAAAGTTTTCACCACACAAAACAAAAAGCTGAAGCTATTCCAAACGAATTCATATTTTGGTGGGTTCTTTGACATGCCAAGAAATATGATTAGGGCTAACTGAGTGAAGTGGTTCAGTTGGTATGCTATCTGCTTTGTTTTAGTATAGATGAAAAAGAATATGACTTGAGGGTATAAATGGATCGGTTTTAATTTAACCCGGATTTATATATACATAGACAAGATCTTATTACTGATCTTATCAGGTTTGATCCAAGGTACGACAGATGTTCCAAATGTCTGATAATCAAATTTGCTCTGTCATCAAATCATCCCTATAAGAATATACCTCACAATGTCCCATAACACGTCTTCGCCGTATATTAAAAACACTTCCCAATGATAATACTAGAAATGATGTCGGAGATTTATGAAACTTCAAAATCCCCTCACCCCTACTAGTGAGGGCTTCGTTTGAAAACATGGCCATAGCAAACCCTTTTTCTTCATATTTGTTTGGAACTTTGGATGGGCTTAGGTCAGATCGGCTTTCATAATCCTGGTCCCGATTTTAGGCTCAGGAAACTAGGTCCCACGGAAGTCGTATGCCTTACAAATCCGTTTCACACTACGTGAAAAACACCGAGTGTGGGACCCACCTTTGAGTTGCTAAAAGTGTTCGAGATTCGTGGCGTAGAGTGCACTTTCGAGGCATACAGGAAATAATCCTTCGTGCACTTAGCATTGCTCTTTAGGGTTTTGAGATTTGAGATGCATAATAATAACATAACTATAAAAGTCGTCTGGGTGCCTAGGGTTCTTGTTCTGGAAGGTCTCCCTCCCTCTATTTTCTCTCTGTGCGGTACGTAATCCTACGTTTCTTGCTTGATTCTCTCTTAAGTGTTGATTCGATTTGATCTTTCGGAATATGATATCGATATTTTAATTTCATGGTTTTTTTTTTCCGATCGGAACTGTTTTGATCGCTAGGCTTATCTTTTGTTATGGTCTTCATTTTTTCTGTTTAACTGATAGCTCGCAGAGATTTAATGGCGTTCGTTCAATGTTGTGCAGGTGAAATGGCTACTGTTCCAGGGCCTTTGATTTGGGAGATCGTGAAGAGGAACAACTCCTTCCTCGTGAAGGAGTTCGGGAACGGAACTGCAAGCGTGCAGTTCAGCAAGGAAAGTAACAATCTCTACAACCTGAACTCCTACAAGCACTCAGGTAGTGAGATCCATCCTCTGGTTTCACACCATTTCTGCTCATCGTTTATACTTGAGCGTTCCTGTGTTAATCTCATCTCTAAACTTCTGGATTGAAATTATAGGTTTAGCAAACAAGAAGACGGTTACGATTCAACCTGGAGGAAAAGATCTTTCTGTGGTGCTTGCCACTACGAAGACGAAGAGGCAGAACCAGCCTGCAAGCTTGCTCCACAAATCGGTCATGAAGAAGGAGTTCCGTCGGATGGCCAAGGCTGTTGCTAACCAGGTACTGGAGAGAATCGTCATTTCTAATTGTTTATGGTGCACTTGATAATAGAGGTGAAATAGGAATGCCACTTGGGCCTCTAACTAATACAACGAGAGTCTTTTGAAATCGTTATGTTTTCTTGGTCGTTACTTACAGCTACTTTGGTTGCATCTGGTTGTTGGCAGACATTTCATTTAATCACTGATACTAGTATCAAATTGCCAAAGTATTAATTCAGAAGTGACTGAAAATATATTCTCGAAAGCTAGTTCTTTCGAAATTTATTTTGTTGTAGCTATTTTTCTTCTACTTGTTGAAGATTTTCTTTTTCATGTTTCTTTCTTTTTGAAATTATAATTTTTTTGGTCAACTACTACTTAGATGTATTCATATAGAACAAGTGAAACTTATTTTATACAGAAAACATAGTGCCTTTTCTTTCTCAAATCTCCTTGTATTCCCTGTAAAATTAGTTGGAGTTTTTTATGCGGTGATGAAGAGCTAACATGTAAGAAGAACCCCTGCATGCAGGAGTCTTCAATGAAATCTACCTGTTACCCTTGGCTTCTGAGCTTATGTCTGTCAGCCCTAGGATATTTTGTTATTTTGGTTTCTTATGGGTTATGGTCACTGAGGCAATGTTTGGTAATGTTCCAACAGAATGGCAACATCCCACTGGCGTGTTACCAATTAGCCCCTATTTTATTGGATGCGTTTTGGTTTAAAATTATGCCTACTGCCTATGTATGATTGGAGTTGGTCGGTTCGCTACACAATCAGGTTTTCAAAAGATGAGATGGGAAATGTGAATGTATTGGATATGCGATTACCTTCTAAATACATTTTCTTGTTGCTATTTTTATTCTATTTGCTTGTGTAGCCGATTTTTTTGCAGTGATGAGTTGCTAACATGAAAGGAGATTTTTGCTAGGGAACCCTTTTATGAATTTACTAGTTACTTTTGGCTACTTGACTCTTTTTGAAGTTTTGAAATTTGTCCTTTTGCATGTTTTTTTTTTCTTTTTGAATTTATAAATTTCTGGTCAAGCGATGTTATGTAACTGAAAATGCAACAGCATAGATAACCTGTTGCCTTTTCTTTCCCAATTCTCCTTGTATTCTTTGAGAAATGAATTGGGGCTTTTTATGCAGTGATGAAGAGCTTAACATGTAAGAACCCCTGCATGCAGGTGGTTTCTATGAAATCTACTTGTTACGCTTGGCTTCTGAGCTATCTCTGTCAACCTAGGATATTTTGTTATATTGGTTTCTTGTGGGTTAAGGTCACTGGTGCAGTATTTGCGAGTTCAGATCTGCGCCCCACAATGCCCCACAGCACATCCCGACCTTGTTTTGGGAATATCTCTCGATGATAAATACAGAGATGATGAGAGATCATGGGGAGATGTTCCCAATAGAAGGTTGGAATGTGCTTGTGGGGCGCAGATGTGAACTCAGTGTGTTTCGTAATCGTCCAGCATAATGGCTACATCACAGTGGAGCATTACCAGGTGTCCTCTAATTTAATGGATAGAAATTTTGATGCATAGACTGGCTTGTATAGGTAATTGGGTATATATATATATATATATATATATATTTGTATCATAGTTGGGACAAGGCCAGGCATGGGTGATGATGATGATTGTCAATACACAGCATACTACATACATGGATCCTGAACTCGAAGTGTTTTTCAACCCTCTGCTTTGTAATATCTGACCCGTCTGTCTTTTCACCATGTTATTTCCATTCACTTTTGTACTAGAAAAACCTCATTCTAGCTCATGTTTGAACTGTTGGTGTTGAGAAAGATGCTTACTTTCTATTCTTCAACTGTTGATGATTGCAGGTCGCAGATAACTACTACAGGTCGGATCTGAAGAATGCAGCCCTTGCAAGGCTTAGCGCTGTACACAGGAGTCTCAAGGTTGCCAAGTCCGGTGTCAAGAAGAGGAACAGGCAGGCAGTGAAGGTCCGTGGCAGGAAGTGAGATAACGACTAGTCTGTTATTTTTCCCGTTTCCGTCACTTTTTATTTTTTTTTGTTTTAGTTAAAGGGGGGGACAATATCTTTGGTTTAGCTATATGAGTTTAGAAGAGCCTAGTTTGTCGTCTGAAGCGTGACAAGGTCTTGTTATTGTTAGCCAAAGTTTTGCTATGGGCCTTTTATTTGAATTTGTTAAATACCATTATTATGATTTATGGGCGAGCTCACAATATATCTAAAGCTGATGGCGTTTCCGAAAGTTTTGAAAGAGTTGTAAGCGTATCGGATTCGAGTCGAACATCGAATGGGGCAATAATTTGATTCCAATTTGACCAATTAATTATTTTTGATAATTAATATATATAAGGAATATTTTATTTATATGAACTTATTATATATAAATTGTATAAAATGTTTAAATATTTTATATTTGATTGACTAATTGAATATCCTTGACACCCCTACTTATAACTAAACCATTGTTAATCATTCACAATGAAGATTTTGCTTTTCCTCCACAGGGTTTGGGCCGCACCCACCTCACAAATTAGCCTTGCATTCGAAACATCTCTAGTATTTAAAGGAAGATGTTCCGAGTTCATGGCTGTAGACCTGTAGTTTTGTGAAGTTGGCACGAGGACCAATTTTTTGATGATTAAAACTGGATTCCATTTATATGAGATGATCATGGAGTCCATATGTCTGGGGAAAGATAAGCTGCACTTGGTACATTTGGCGTCTCAATGGTGGAAAAGCTGAGAAAGCTACAAATCAAATGGGATCAGGATCTGTTGTATGGGTAAGATTACTCCTCTCCACTCATGAAATCAAGATAAATTTTGGTGTCTCAATGGTGGAAGGCAGGTGTACATATGGATGCAAAGATGGGCCAAGGAGTATAAATATAAGTATGTACAGTACATATATATATATATATAAAATACGAGATTTTGCACTCTACATATTTATATTTTTATTTCTTCCAAACTGTGCTTTAATAATCATTATTAAAGTTCTCCAAGACACAAGTAGAGCCAATGTGGAAATATCAGCAATTGAACGGAAATTTTAAGTCCATTGCCAATAACTTCCCTCTAGGAATCACCTACAGAGAAGTGAGCTGCTCTGCTCTTTAGCTGGGATGTCATGGGTCACATTGACTTCCCTGATGATCTTAAACTTGGAGCTTTTCTGGATATTTCTGTGATTTATCTCTCATGTGGTTATCTTGTGTTTTTTTTTAGATTCAGGTTTTCTGTTTTTATTTCTCCCCACTTATAAAAAAAGGGCAAATTTCTTAAAATATCTTTATGATTTAGCTAATTGATTAACTCTACCCTTGCTGGTTATATATTATCTTAAATTATCCCTCCTGTTTATAACATCATCATAAAGTGCTAATAGAAAGAAACAAAATATCGAATTTGCTTTACACTATCCCTCAAATTTTCAAAATAAAACCCAAGTTATGAAAAATTTGCCCTCCCCTCTTCCCTTTCATCTTCCCTTCACTATTTTGACCTCACCTCTTAAAAATACATCCATCAGTAAATTGGTAAAAGACAAAATGACAAGAAAACAAAGAGAAACAAGAAGAGAGGAAAGCGCAAGTTCCAAAGTTGATTCAATTTCATCTAAGGTAGGGAACTTGATTTCTCCCTTATGAGGCTGCATAAAGTTTCAGACGACTGGGAAGTCTATGGTGAAACCCAACTCAAACGCATAATCGATGTCCCAGTCTGAACTATGTCCTTTGCCAAGCTTATCAATGTGCTGGCACCTGAAGCAGCACATCTAGCATTGTTTTTTGGTTCGCTGCTAGCGACCCTGTATCCAGCATCGTCCCTGATGCTATCACTCTGAACAACACCCCGACCACCCCGCCACCACAAATCGAGCATATCATTCAGCATTTACCACTTAGATTTTTTCTCGATGTAACCAACATCAGCAAGCTCCATTTTTTTTTGCAAATTGACAATGACTGAAATAACTACGAGGAGGAAACCCCCCAACCTTCGCAGCAAATGGACTCCCGTTGGGATTTGACGAGGTTGGTCTGAAAATGCCTTAAATGCAGCAGAGTAAGAATCGAATGCCAATGCCAAGAAATTGGTATTCAATTGCAATTGTGGTATCAGATGAACCCAACTCTATAGCCCTAACTGTGGTAATGCATAAGAATTCTTCCATCCTCGTACAAAATCCAGAACCTAAATCTCATGAACCTGAAGGTTTAAAGTCTTAGTGATCAAGTCTGTTTTTGTTCAAAAGCTTTTGGAGAAACACCCCTCTCAAATCGATTTGAGCATCCGGGCTGTCTACCTCTCTCTAGACAAGATCATGAAACCAATAAGAGAGAGAGAGGGAGAGAAAGAGAGATGAACCTGCTTCAAACGTTCAGCCCAAAACCCTTCTTCACTATCTTCAGTGCCTTAAACATTAATCCTACTTCTCATTCCTTTTTCTCCCCACCAAACCATGATGTTGATCCTGGTCCTAGCTGGAACTGCTTATTCTTTGCCTCTTATTGAAACCCAATTTTATCTAAAAGCCTCTCCCTCCCTTCACAATTTCAGCAGCTTCTGAATTAATCTAGAACCTTAACTCAAATCATGACACTATTTTTAAGCCTAAAACGAAAAGTCATAGCCTGAAAAGAAAAGTTTCGAAAGAAGTTGAAAATTCCAGCAAGTCTTTTTAACGATTATCCCTTGGAAATCAAGACGAGGCCGAAGAGTATGAGAAAGGAAGGGAGGTTTTAGACAATGATTAAAAAAAATACAAGAGTATGGAAATCAAGACGAGGCCTAAAATATAAGAAGAGTATTTTAGGAATTTAAAAAAAAAATACCAACCACATGATGTTACATGTAAGTGGAGTGTGAAAGAAAATTAACAGCAAGGGAGAATAGGGATACTTTAAGACTATATAAACAATAAAAGTAGAACTAACTAATTAACAAAACCTTTAAAAATTTGCCAGAAAAAATCTGGATTCTATTTGAGGTTTTAATCAATCGATGGCTACAAACGGCCGTGTAAAATGTTATCGAGGGTCCCTGTCAAATTTAACCATTTATTTCTCTTTTATTGCAAGCCAAAGTTTGAATCCATTTCTCTAGATTAAAAGACAATATGCCCACCATATCATGCTTCAGCTAGTTATCAACTTTATCATGATTATGTTTTTTTCATAGGCATTTGACAAGATTATGTGGACATTAAATTTTAATTTTCAGACATTTTTCTCTTCTTAGATCATGTCCAAAAAAAAAAAAAATGATTATTAGAATTTATATGTTTATGAATATTAAGAATTATACTAGTTTGCATTAAACAAAAGACTGACAAAACAGCATTCATGTAGCCGATCTCATATATCTGGGATAAAACTTGAATTATGATGATGATGAATTACTAGGAATTAAAATACACATTTATTATTCTACAACTTTAACATGTTTCAAGTGTATTTTGGTAGTTCATATGAGACTTGGATTAGTGTTATTGATGTTTCAAGTGTATCGATGCATATACCAAAATTTCCATTGAATTTATGTGTCTCTTAAAATTGTTTTTCCCCGTACTTTGAACCTTGGTCGAGGTCCTATTCTCACAAAGTCTAATTTGTCCTGCGTGAACCAAAATCCTTGAGATAGCTATCGGCAGACATCTATTAGAAGAAACCTGATGCATTTACTGAAGAAAAATTCTGGTGTTCAGTGGAGAGAACTCACTAAAATTATCAGCAGTATTACTTCGAGAATTTGCCAGGTATAGGGGCTACTGATTAAACAAGGGGTGGTAACCCATCACCCAAACCCCCCCCCCCCCACCCTCTCATCTCTGATGAAAAAGTGGGATTCAATCCTAGGTCTCCACTACAACCAACAGGAGGCTTTGCAAGTTGATTTTAATGCATTTAACCTCCAAGCTAGATCCATTCAATTGGAGTCCAGATTTTCAGAACATGTTATATAGACATTAAGGGTCAAAGGTATCAGAACGCAAATAATATGGGAAAGACAATTCTAAGGGACATGTCACAATGTGATTTAGATGCACATTGATACCATGGAAAAATTAAGATATACATGCGTAAGTTAGGAAAACTCGAATAACTCCCAAAAAATATATATATTTTAGCACAAAATGTAAGTTTTAGATGACAATAAATAAGCTATACACATAGGAAAGACATGAATAGCATGTGAAGTGTAAACTATGGGAACACACTTGGTAAATGTTGAGATTCAAAATAGAAAATTAATAATTAATTTTTAACATTTATTGGTAAACATCCACTAAGAATAGAAAATTTCTAAACAGTTGAGATTCAAAATACATGTTACTATGACAAGTAATTGGAGCATGGCATAATGATGGATTATGTCTTTTTTCACTTACAAGACTCCATGTTTTAGTTCTAGCTATTACTCACAAACATGGTAGGAGTCATGGAGGTATGGAGTTTAGACCAACTTGGAAATTCTAAATGTTTCAAGCTTGTAGGAGTAGCAATTTAGAATTTAAACAACTCATACCTATAAATATTAAGTCAAATTTACATTAATAAGACTTCAAATATACAATCCAAAAATGAAGAACTCACCTGTCACCTCCAACTATCGTTAAATCCAAAAAAATGGATAGCAGGAGAGTTTTTTATTAGAAACAACAAGAACAATAGAACGGACAAAGAGGGGTACCTACAGCATCCGACTTCCCAATCCCCAACTTTTCTTCAGTATAAATAGCAAGCCCATCCTCTGTTCTCTTTCTTGGTCGAGATGGAGGATCAACAAAGCCCATCCTTTTTAGAAACTTTACCCTCCTTCTTTTTTCTTTAGGTTAGAAGTAACATCTTCTGTTGGTTTCTCAGCATGTTCCTTCAATATTCTTCCTTGTTTTCTTGTTGGAGAAGACCTCATCAATCTCATGTCCAAGCTTTTACCTTGCAGGTTTTAGATTTTCCTGTTTCAACACAAGTTCATCCTCTTTCATTGGAAGTCACTTTTTAGTTGAATTCTGAGATTTCTCGGTTGAGCCTATTTTGGGCATGGATGAAGTCAACAACTGCTTATCTAACTGTTTATCATAATGTGATATAGGTAAAGCAGAAAAAAGATAAGACCAGAAATTTGATGCTTCAGCAGCCGGATCCTCCCAACTTTATTTCTGCTGTATGGAACCATATATCTGAAAATGAAATTTAGCGAGTCAAATTTGCAACTAAGAGCACAAACAAGATTTTCCATTTTCACATACCATATCACTTTTTGTCAAGCCACCCATTTTTTCTTTTCTTTTTTTTAATAGAGTGGGAAAAAACACAAGTGCATAACAACTAAGTGTACCTTTTGCTTTGTTTTATCAGTTCAAGTGTACCTTTTTTTGATGAATTGTTTCAGTAATCTGTTTTTGTAGCTATGTCCGACACTTTCATCATTGATAAACCCTGTTGTAATATAAAGAGATGTTACAAGGTTAAGGGTGTTAACACATAATGAGTTTTGAGGGCATTTGCTATGGTTATTTTCTTAAAGTTTAAAGATTTGAGAATAGGCGTCTTCTCATACATATGGTACATGTATGTCCCCCATGGTGCAGAGCTTTGGTGTACAGGGTGTAATCTTTCTAGACATACAAAAACTTAAATACTACAATACCTTAGTTGTGAGAGAGAGAGAGAGAAACCTGAATACATCTCACTCTTTTTACAAACTTGTGCTCAAGTCAAAACCAGTAATAATCTACTGTTTGGTATCAGATGGGTTCGGGGAGATGGAAACAGCAGATATCAACACCAAAGCCAGGCATTTATGTTTTGCTTTTTTTTTTTTTTTTTGCTTCTTGCATTAAGAAATAAGCTAAGGGTTCCTACAGATATCCTCGTTACCTAAGGAGTTAAATCTAGTTTCTGCTGGTCTTTGGATCTACTTATGGTTTCTTTTATCTACTTGTGAAATCCATTGATGCACTTGAGCACTTGGAATTCTGATTCAAGCAATAGGAAAGAGGTAGATTTAGAGATCAGACTGGAAGCTGGGGAGTTTTATTCCCGTCATTTAGGATGAACTACAGAATCCAAAAAAGAGGAAGACACCCAGAGAGTAACAGAATCCAAAATAGTACAGGGACTTTTTGTTGATTGTCAAATGAGACAATGGAGTAGGGACTAGGGAAGGCTAATTTTGTTGAGAGCCATCCTGAATTTCAAATTACCATCCTGGGCTCAGACTGAATTCATTCTGAGGGGCCAGACATAGGGGTGCAACTTGGATTTGGCCTTGGCCAATCCAGACCCAATCAAATCCAGGAGGAAAAGGTATTGGGTTAGGTTGGCTTGCATTGCGAACCTGATGTATTACACTAGTAATGCATATGATTTTTATGTATCACAAATATTGTCACATGATTTTTATGTATTATTTTCATATTTAATGTGTGCTTGCATGACTATGATAGTTTGTATGTTTTCTTGCATATCTTATGTTAATTTAGTAGATAAGGTTCCAACCAAAACACAACCTAACCAACCATTAGATTGGGGTACAGTTAGGCTTTTAACACATAAGGTTGGGCTAGGATTAACCTCAACCGCAGCCAACTTGGCCTTAGATGCACACCTAGCTAGATATTTGCTCTAAAATTGTGGACCTGCTGGCTGAAAGTGAAAACACTCCAAGCCAAACTAGTAATTTAAAAGTGCAAGGGCCTAAATGTACCTGAGGCACAAGGCTCAAGGTGAGGCGTGTGCCTTTTTTTGAAGCAGGTGCATTTTTTAAAAAAAATAAAGTACATAATTGAAAAAAAAAACAGATATATGTGAACTTTAAAATAAATTAAATTAAGCAAAAGGCGAATATGTTAATATAAAAAAACGATAGACATGAGCATCAGTACAGTCCAAGAGTACAAATTACAAAATATAAACTATAATAAGCAGTTGTGTATCTATTGTTGAAGTCTCATTCATCATTTTCTTCATCTTCACTTGAAAATTCAATTTCATTTTCATAATCATCTGATCTGTAGTCATCAATATTCTCTTCTTCCAACTCTTCAACTCCAGAAGAAAGTGCACCATCTCCATCTCCTTGTGTCAATGAATCATTATCAAACACCAAATCATTTTTTGCCCCACCACCATCACATGCCATCTCTCCCAATAACCATTCATTGTTCTCATCTAAATCTTTTAAAGAAATGGGATCAATAATACTATGTGAGTTGAAACTTTCTTTGAGCATTTGGTTAAACCTAATGAACACCAAGTCATTTAATCGCTTTTGATCCAATTGGTTTCTTTTTCTGGTATGAATCTGTTAACTCAAAATAGTATAGGATTATCAGAAGCACAGAATTTAAGTGTAAACATAAGATTAAATATTAAAAAAAGACAAGCATAGTAGTTTTATTTTGACATACATGCTCAAACACACTCCAATTTCGCTCATAACCAGATGCACTACATGTTAAACTTAGAATTTTGACAGCAATTTTCTGTAAATTTGGAGTTGAAGCACCAAATGTAATCCACCAATCAGCTGAAAAAATATAAATAATAACCAAATTAGTAAATTGACTAAATAAAAATATGAACGATTAGTTATTATAATATTAAGTAAATGTTATTACTCACCTGGTTCTTTTTTCTTCCTCTGACAAATGGCCATATTAAAACCAAAAATGCCCTCTGCATTCTTATATTTAGATAATTCATCAATGATTAAGCTTGCCTTGTCCCTGTCTTTTTCAAGCATTTGGATTACTTTATAAAGCCCACTTACAATCTCTTCGTCCGTATCAATTTTCTCTGTATTATCATAATAAAATTGTGGATTCAAATAGAAACCAGCTGCATGCAATGGTTGGTGAAGTTGGCACTCCCACCTCTTATCAATAATCTCAAAAATGCTTTCATATTTTTCCTTGTTACCACCAAATGCATTAGCAATGGTCTCCTTTGCCCTATCCATAGCCTCATAAATATGACCCATAGATGGCTTATTTTCACGATCTACCAAACGTAAGACGTGAATAAGAGGATTACACACCTTAATTATAGAGATGATATTATTCCAAAATGAGGGCATCATGACTGTCTCCCTTACCATTCTACCTTTCACTTCTTTTACCCATTTGCTATCACTCCATTCCTTTGAATTGAATAAATCCCACAAGTTCTTCTTTTGTTCATATATACATTGCAATGTAAGAAAAGAGGTAGCAAAACGAGTTTTTGCTGGTCTAAGCAATTCCTTTTGGCTTGTAAACTTCCTCATTAGGTTCAGTAAGCCAGGGTGGTTATAAATGTACCCCGTCAATGCTATTGCCTTCTCAATTGTTCTCTTCACAACGGGTAGCTTCCCAATGTCTTCTAATATCAAGTTTAGACAATTGGTAGCACACAGAGTCCACATTAGATGAGGATACTTCACCATCAAAAACTTCCCTAATAATACAACATAACAATTTAAAAAACAAGAACTCAATAACTATTGCCAAACATGTGAAATGCTGAAGGAAAGTTATTGAAAATGAATAAAAATAGTAATTAAGTTATAAAACATACTAGCCAAAACATAATTTGGCGCATTATTTGTAACAACTTGAAGTACATTCTTCTCCCCAATTTTTTGAACCATCTTATCAAGTAAAGTAAACAATTTCTCAGCCCTCTTTACATCACTTGAAGCATCAATGTTTTCTACGAACATAGTCCCAGCACGACTATGAACCAAAAAATTTATGAGGGCCCTATCTTCCCTATCAGTCCACCCGTCAAGGATAAGAGAACAACCCCACCTTTCCCACGTCTCCTTATGATGTTGTAGCAATGTCATAGTGTAATCCACCTCCTTTTTTAAAAAAGGAACCCGCAATTCATGGTAACTTGGGATCTTTAATCCTGGTCCATATTGCCCAATTGCTTCTACCATGGCTTCAAAACTTTTCAAGCAAATGGTATTTAAAGGAATACCGGTTTGGTAAAACCATCTAGCAATACGTATAGAGACTAGCTCTCTCCATTCTTTATTATGTGTATCATTGATGGTGTTTTTCTTTATTCTTTTTTTTTTAACTCTTCTCATATCCACGACCTGTTCTGGGCTAGGTGTGGTAAAAAATCCATCCAAAAGACCCTTTTGTCGTTTTATGGTTAGTCTGGAACATGATCCACTAGAGACAAAAGGACTAGAACCTACTATTGGATTTGCATTTCCATTACCACTACCAGTAGGTGTACATACATATTTTCCATGCTTACCGCCACCAAGGCCTTGAACCTCCTCACCTAACTCATCTTCATCTTTAATTACATTTTCATAGTCATTATTGTCCTCTTCTTGCATTCCAACCATGTCATCTTTCTTGGATTTTTTTCTTTGCATGTATGTTAAAACCTCTTCTCTAACATCTTTGGGTCACTTGTTACATTTTTTAGCATTTCTCCTACCACCAACAATGTGCTCCTTTGCCCTAAATATCCCTCCATTTGTCACTTTTTCACAAAATTTACAAGTGACAGATTTGGTGTTCTTGGGATCTTGCAAATAACAATACTTCCAAGCTGGATATTTTCTATTGCTCTTCTGAGTATTGCCATCCATCTCTAGACTCAACTTGATAAAGAAGCCTAACTTAACTCTTTGAAGGTCTATAAGAAAATAAAAACTAAATTAGTTATCAATCTAAATTAAAAATAGAAATATGCAATTGTTTATTGTCATTTAATAAGAAATTGCACTAGCATGTTCAAATCAGAAATTTAAAATAGATTTATGAGTTGCAACCATCAATAATCAAATCCGAATAAAATAATTAAATAATTCAAAAATAAAACGAGTTATCTAATTATCCAAAACCAATATCAAATCCAAATGCCAAATCAAGACTGTCAAGTAGAAAATTCAATTCCAAAATCCCAAATCCAACTTCTAGCATTGTTTTGGTGTAAAAACAAAGGGAAGATAGATGGAAATTAAAAAGGAGAATGGGGCAAAGCCATTGTTTTGGCGTTAAAATCAGTGGGTAAATAAAGAAAAGAAAAGGACACATACACACTTTTAGAATTTGGATTGAATCAATTCAGCCACTGCATTGCTAGTATCTTCTTCACACTCAGGCTTGCCAGCCTCAAGCTTACTTCTCTTTCTCACTTGGTCTATCACTTTATTTAGTGCTCTAAGCCTCTAACTACCTTTACCAGGCCATATATCAAAAACTTTAGGCAAAACAGCTTTAATACATCATGAATAACGTATACAAAACTTAAAATTTGAATACATAATACAGCATTATTAAGACACTCGCGTTGGTCACCTAGCACCCTGCCCGAGGCAAACACCTAGTTGCTGACTGCTGAGACAAGTGCTTTATCTAATTCCCTGTGCCTTGACACAAGCAAGGCATGCTGCTTGAAAAGCACCTCGCTTCTGACCTTAGGCGCGCCTTTTAAATCACTAAGCCCAACAAGTGCAAGTCCAAAAGATAGAGTTTACATATTACTGTCATTGATCTAGATCCTTTAGATAAGACATATGTTGGGCATGATTGTGAAGTAGATCTCAAACTGATGAGAAAAAGTTCCTCTCGTGTGAAGAAAACTTGCCAAATCTCCACCATTTAAAGAAACAGTTCAGAAGGCATTGTATGCATGATAGACATAAGCTTTTATATATATATATATATGCTACTTCTAAATTATAATACTTAATAATGATAATATATAAAAATAACTACAAAATATTTACATTAATTACCTCCATCATAGTTGTTGAAGAAAAGAAGTAAAAGAGAAGAATGTTACAGAATTAGAAAAAGGAAAAGTATCGCTTAATAAAGTTCCAAGTTTGTCATTAAACAACTATACTATCGTTTCTCAATCACTCCAAGATCAACAAAGCCACATAGATCAAATTAAAGGAAATTTATTAAAGAAACTAAAAGGGAGAGCTCAAAAATGCTAAGAACTAAAAGTGACAAAGGGTTGACTTCCAGTTTTATCATGGATTTCTGGATTTTTCTTAATCAGACAATCAGTCTGATTTCTGAAATTGAAAATATTATAGAACCTGAATTATAGATCAAGTGGACGTAAACATTTAATTATGTTCTCTCTCCATCTATAGGCCAAAATTGAAAAGGGGAAGTATGCAGAGCAAATTATTCAAAGGAGTTAAGAAACTGTAGACTTCCTTAGTGGAGAAAATACACAATTCAACAATCTCTTGCATAGGAAAAAGATTAATATTTAGAAGGAAATAATAAGATTGGACATGAATTAAAGAAAAGATGATCTACTTGACACAAACAAACCATTCTTGGTTTCCATCTAAAGAAAATACATGAAATTTACCACAATATATGTAAATCCAAATCAAGTTGCTCAAAAAAATGCAAAATAAAATTTTGAATTTCAAGTAAGAGATATATTTAAAAAGCACAAGCAAAAACAATGGGCTTATTTTTTTAACACACAATTGATAGCAAAAGCATTCTGGTTTTGACCATACATCCAACAGCTTCATTATATCCAAAAAACCTTAGATAAAATTGAAAAAAGGACATACAGCTTTACCACACATGATAAATTTCACTAATTGATTATTCTTCTTTTCTCTAAATCGAACTAAGTCCACGTTAAAGATAAATAGACAGTTAATTAACTAGGAATTTTATTATTTCTGTTAGAATTCAACCTAATTCGAAATCTGGAGTTACATCATGCAACATTAAAGCAGTCTTTATGCATTTGAAGAAAATAAAGTTAAAAAAAAAAGAACCAAGTTCAGACAGAAACAAATGGTAATGAGAAGATAGAAAGAAAGAAACGTCTAAACGTGAAAAACAAATTAAAAAAAAAAAAAAAAAAGTAACAGAGAAATGTCAAATGAATTGAGGATAAGGAGTAACCTTCCACCGGGTACATTAGGAAGGAACCCTGCAGATATCTCACAATCCCTTTCCATAAATACCCATCACTAATTTCCATTAAGCTTTGTCCATAAATTATACAAAAAAATATTAAAATATAAAAATAAAAACAGTAGAAAGCCTAGAAATAACAACTGAGACAATCGTCCATAAGGTGATACTGGGTTATTGTTCACCTTTTTTCCGATAAAGAAGAAATCTGGAATCGCTCGTTAAGTATTAATTTTGGTCCTTCCTCTTCATCTCTTTCCTTCAGGAACGATCTTCTTCCTCTCTTCGTCTTCCACGTCCCTTTTCCAATTAACCTAAAATCAGAAGGAAACGATTACAAGAGCTATTAAGCATTAACCAACGGCGGGCAATCAAAATTTAAAAGCAAGCAGATTTTTCTATTGTTTTCCTTCACGCAGATAGTGAGGAGGACGAGAGCAAGCAAATAGAGAGAATGGGGGGAAAGAGTTAACCTGCTTCACGTAGAAAATGCTTCTGTGAGCGTGAGTAGTAATGCATATAGAATACCGAAGAAGCAGGGTTAGGATCTTCGCGAGGCCGAGAGACGGGGACAAGAAGGGTTTATGCCTATTGCCTGGTAGCAAAAGAAACAATAAAAAGGTTTTAGGCCTTCCCGCTCTTTTCCTCTGCTGTTGCTTCATAATACATACATGATTATCCAATCAGATTCCTCCACCTGTCATAACTGCAACCGACAATTCATTTGGTTGGTTCTTTTTGGGATTTAAATTACATATAAATACCTGTAATTTGGGTGATGCCTAAACTTTTAAATTTAATGAAATTATATATCTAAGTCCATTAATTGTATTTAGGATAAATTATAAAGACCTCCCTTCTACTATAAGTAAGATCAGTGATAAAGTCCCTCCTTGTACTTTTTTTTGCAATAAAGACCCCTTGAACTTTGACCGTTAGACAATGACTTACATTCTACTTGTTAACTCTGAAAAAGATTCTCATTTAAACGTTTAAAATTTTTTAAATGCACAAACTACCCTTACCTCAAGCACTCTCTATTTGTTTGCTTTCTTGCTATACTAAGAGTCATGAGAATTTGGGGTGGAAGTAATTGAGGTTATTTTGCAGGGAATGGATGCAAAAGAGGTCGTAAAAGCTTGTATCATTCAAGATGAACAACAAGAGCGAGGGAAGCACGAGAAGGGAAAGGAAGGAAGCAACTCATTTTCCTCTGCCACGCCATTGTATGCGTCGTCTCCGACGTTGGAGAGTAGGGAGGTGAACTGGTCCATGGACCCTTCAGCACAACAGAAGCGGTGCCACTACCACAAGGCCAACGGGGTTGCAACGGAGTGGGAAACGGTGGCGATGGGGCGACGTTGAACATTGAAAAAGAAATCCAACTGATGTTTCTCTTCACTCAACTTTATCCATCGCCATCGACAAAGGGGAGCTGTCCAAACCCGCACAGCTGATGTTTGGACGACGTTGAAAAAGAAATCCAACTGATGTTTCCACCCATAAATAGTTTGACAGGGAGAGTGGGAAACGACATAGGGGCGACGTTGAAAAATAAATCCAACGCCTTCCTCCACCAGCTTCCGCACATGGGCGACGACTTAACCTGCTCTCCCTCCTTATGCCCATTATAGCAGCAGTATTGGGGCACGCCGCCGCTGCTGGGTTCATGCTTGTGCTTAGCTACGACTACGTCTTGATGAGGAAGGATGAGGGGTCCTCTACATGAGCGAGCTCAACATTGGGCATACCCTTTCCGACTACTTCATGGCGTTGTTGAGAGAAAAGATTTAATCGCGATGGCTCGGCGCAACGTGGTTCTGCATGCTGCGAAGATGAAGGCCGAGGAGGCGATCAAAATGGGATCATAGACTCGACACACGATAGCGTGGTGGAAATTGTAGATGCCGCATTGCACATGGGTGAGAAGTTGGCCTTGGCCGCTAGGAAGTGGGATGGTGGGGTTTATGCCAAGATACAGAAGTCGACATTTTTGGAACTCTGTAGAGTGCTTAAATATGTTTTGAGAGAAAAAAAGGTAAGAAAAAGAAAATAAAAAAAATTAGTGAAATATTCTAGTAATTTAATGTTTTTCATCATCTGACTTAACGCTCAAGGGGGTCTTTATCTAATGGCTAAAGTTTAGGGGGTCTTTGTTGCAAAAAAAAAAAGCACATAGGGACTTTGTCACTAACCCCATAGTACAAGGGGGGTCTTTGTAATTTACCCTTGTATTTATATTAGAATTTGGTTTATTGGTTCACCTCGGTGAAAGAAGAAAAATTAAAACAATCATGAAAAAAAATTATACTCTTTAAATACTCTTAGTATATAAGGGTGTCATGATCCAATGGGCTTTAGGGCAACAAACCCTGAACTTGAAGAATGATAAAGAATCAAAGCCCTGCCTCAATCCTATAGGATAGGATCAACCCGAATTAACTGCTTAACCCGACCCATTAGCATTCATATCCCTAGTTCAAGTCAAGGTAGTGTATTATTTTCTCTGATATCAAACAGCTAAGCAGTTCACAACAAAATAAAAATAAACTAAAACAAAAACCACAATGGCTTTGTGATGAAAGTTTTAAATTGTAAATCTGGTAATAAAAAACAAGACTTTGGCCAATAGAAGTAGAATTTGAGTTTTTTCTTGTTGGCATATTCAAACACACATACAGACAAGCAAAGTTTCCACTTGGAAAAGCGGGAGAATTGGTGAATTGCGCATTTTTCTAGTTTAACACACCTACGTGCCATTGACACCACATAGAACAACTCATTAGCAATTTCTCAAAATACATGATAATAGGCATGAACTAGAGCCTTGGATGAAGGGATGAACTGATCTCTCTCTCTATCTCTCTCTCGATGCAGGCTGATATATACCATGTATACTAGTACATCTCAACACTTTGCTTACAGCTTATTCAACCATGGCAAAGAGGAAAATTTAAACATGTGTTTACTCCATAGTACGGGGCGGGGGGGAGCGCAGAGAGAGAGAAGTTTGGAATTTCTCATCTCAAATGACCGACATGCCAATTGCCAAAAGACTTGGCCAAATCTAGTATTAAAGGCAAATGTTGGCCACCAAGAGTCACTTGAGGCCCTTTTTCATTAATACCCTGAGAAAAAGGACAATACACCAGTTATACTTTGGTAAATACAAATACCTGTTATTTGTCTGTTGAGTCTGTACCAAAATGTATTGACAAGAAAGGCCCTCGAGGGGCACATTTTCCTCAATGTGGGACAGGCCAATGAACACCATGACCCTCTCCATCATTTATCAATTTATGTAGAACATAAAGCCCACCTTAGAAAACTATACGACTAGAAAGCAATCAGATTGCAATAATACTTGGGTAACAAACTTCAGCTTATCAGCTGCTATATTCAGTTCAACACAATTTCCAGAAGTCCAAAGACGGGAATGCCCATGCCCAACACAATTATATACCACCAATATGTCCTTTGCCTTTTTCTTTTTACAGATAACCAGGGACTGGATATGGTGTTTCAAACTCCATGTGATCATGCAGCCTGCAGGCTTGCAACTTCATGTACCCACTGACCATAACTCATAAGCATATTCCCTGGTCCACTCCAGGAAGAGGAAGCCAAATCAAGTGGAGCAGCAGGTGCTCTTTTGATTGAGTGGCTGCCCACGCATTTGCACGGTTGCTGGTCTGTTGACATTTGTTGCTGGTTGACTTGCCATCCTAGAACAGAAAAAGAAAATTATAATTCAGGATAATTCGGGAACAATATTGGATAATGTCATTCTACTTTGTATACTTCTTAAAAATCTGAACTGGATCATTCTAGGTGGTATGGCCTCAAGGAGAAGAAACTCCTAAGTTCTAACACAACCTAATCAGAATAAGCAGTCAGCCCACTTATTGTTTGTTGCTGTGCATGTTCTAATCTGACAGTGTCAGAGAGACCCGACTATTCATTAGACAGTTTGCAATCCCAACAGTCACTTCAAGATGGAAAAGAAAGAAGTTATTGATCCAAAAAATAATAATTTGATATCAACTCTGCCACATTGAATGCCCTTCCGAACTACCCAAAAAATATGTACCATGGCTGAAAGAGAAATTAGAGGAAAAAAAAAGGAACTTACCTGTTCTTTATCTCTGCAGTCATGGTCATAAATGCTTGCTCAACGTTAGTGGCGTTCTTAGCACTTGCTTCCAAGAATGGGATGCCTATCTCATCTGCAAATGCCTTAAGATGTAACAAAATGAAAAGCACAAATTAGATCCTCATTAAGTACAAGAAACAATGTCAGTAGCATTATCCTACCTTCGCAGTTTCATAGGAAACAACTTTATTAGTAGTTAAATCACACTTGTTTCCAATTAAAAGCTTGTTCACATTTTCA
Source organism: Nelumbo lutea (assembly GCF_056320005.1). Taxonomy (NCBI): domain Eukaryota; kingdom Viridiplantae; phylum Streptophyta; class Magnoliopsida; order Proteales; family Nelumbonaceae; genus Nelumbo; species Nelumbo lutea. Next base: position 5,662,363 of record NC_142689.1, read on the forward strand.
CTGGCATATCGGTCAATCTCACTCAACCATTGCTTGACATTTTTGAAGCTTTCTTGGTCCGTGACATCATAGACAATCTGGCCAAAAAGAGTAGTACATGCACTGTAACATTTGGTATCAAAAAGGGGGGAAACCACTGCAAGAAGCATATCAACTTACAATAATGCCATGTGCACCACGGTAGTAACTGCTTGTAATTGTCCGGAAACGTTCTTGGCCAGCAGTATCCCACTAAAGCAAGAAGGAATGAATATTTAACCATCAGGACTGAATACTGGATAGTATTATTGTGCAAATCTAGAACCAAAAATTAGTAAGGTACTTACTATTTGGAGTTTTATTGTCTTTCCATCCTGCTCTACAGTGCGGATTTTCTAAAAGAAAGAGAAGTTACAAGAAGTTGAAGATAATAACAGAGGTACAGAAGATGGCAGCAAATTTTTGAAATGCATGTCAGCATACTTACAAAATCAACACCAATAGTACTGATGTAACTATCTAAATACGAATCATCCTACACAGCACACAAAGTAATCAGCAATTGCAAATCTGAAGATATGCTAATTGACGGAAATAAATAAACCCACACAAGGCTGAATAAAATATTACAAGTACATGCACACACACAGTCTGATATTATGCTCCTCCCAATAATTTTACAGCTTTCTTATTTTTTGATTTTCATTTAAATTGCCAATTATTTCCTCTTTTATTCCTTATAAAAGATACTTCACCCTTTCAACATTGCTAGCCATCCTCTCACAGAAAAGAAAAAGATAAAAGAAAAAAAAAAAAAGAAGGGGGAAGGGCATCTCTCCCCTTCACTGTTTTGCAAAGAAACAGAATAAACAAAAACATGAATCTGTACCGCAAATCGCAATAGAAGGCATGACTTGCCAACACCAGAATCTCCAATAAGCAGAAGCTTGAAAAGATAGTCACTGTAAAACATCAATTGGGAAGAACATGTATGCTTTGAGTTACACCCAGGATAGACTTTAAAAAGGAAATTTCAAGGTACAACTGCAGTACTACATATATAACCATGCAAACACTAATAATAGATCTTAAAAAAGCATGACCTTTCTTTCCTGGTATAAACTTTATAATTAAGAAACACCGGCAAGAAAGTTTTACTGCTCTACTGGCCTAATGTTTAATAGCTTCAATATTTAAACTTCAGAATAATAAGAAAAGGTTCAGAATAACAAATTAACAATATCAAAAGAAAGTTCTTACAACGGGAACTACTTAAAAACAATCTACGCTTGTGAATCATATAGGTCTAAACAAAAGCCCCCCAACTGCGACCAAAGAACGAGGGATGTTACAGTAAAACTAGCATGCAACACATGGGTGGAATCCAACTTTGCTACACTGCAACAAGACAAAAGATTTCATTTGATGATTTGTTCTTTCTATCTCAGCATCACTTTCAAGATATAATGAATTCTTAGCTCTCAACCGACATCAAAGTAAGTCATCCATCCAACCAAGATAATCCATAGTCCACAACCCTCATACAAGAGGTTTAACTTGATGCGTTTTTTTTCCATCTTAGAATCATTTTTAAGATAAAATGAACTCTCAAACAACCTCAAGGTTAGTCATCTATCCAACCAAAGTACTCTACAATCCACTATTCCCAAAATAAATTTCTCTGGTTCACCAATAACTAAGGGGCTACTTTGGAACTTCGGAGGTGTAGAAAATTTGAGCACATGCATTCTTTTGAATATCCATGTTTCTTTTGAATGGGACTGAAATAAAAACACAGACAGACCAAAATAGAATACGAAAAAGTCAAAGCATAGAAGCACATCACTGTCCTCCTAGCTAGTTTCATCACTGAGTCAAATTTAGAATGCAGTGGAAGATGAACCTATTAAATAAAGGGAAAAAGGAAAATATTATGATTCTTTTCTAGGTCAGGTCGAATTTATACTTGACTAGAGGGAGAGAAATCACATGAAAAGGTCCAAAGATTGATTTACGCAACCTTGAACTTCGGATTTATCAATCATCTTGAATCAGCAGGCTTGAAGTCAACTTGACTCGAAGGAATTAAGGAGTCAACTTTGGGAAGCAATGGTTGATGATATAATACTGAGTTACCTTAGTGCTCATGTGACATCAAGCACAATAACAGTGGATTCCTCAAAAGTTGGATGTAGAAGTACCCCAGCAATTTTAACTTCAAAATTCATGGCTATCAGAAGGCTTTATAGTTATTTTGTATTTATTCTATTAGTGAAGGTGATTCTCTTCATCCATTACCTGCTTCCAAAAGACTCCAATAGGTCCACAGTGTTTGGTATATGTCATTGATCTAAACATGAAATTCAGCACAACTTTCTATTTTCATAGGAATATCCAAGATAACCAGTAGGAAGGCTGTCGCAACGATGACATGAAGAGGTTAAGGTATCTTGAGACTCCTGCTATCATGTGAAGTATACTCCTGCTAACTTAGGTGATCCTTTCCAGTTTAGTGGTACTATCCTGCTTACTTTTCAGTAGAACCTCACCATTTTAAGAAAATATATAAATCAAATTGTTTACTAGGGGGCATATGCATTAACATCCAGAAATACTAAGACCATGCTTCACCCTTCCGAGACAAAGTAACTTATTCCCTTTCTAACTGCTCGTATTCACAAGGTTTTTTTATTATTACATAACCACAAGGTTTTAACAGCAGCATTTCTCACAATATAGGTTTGCATATGTTCTATTTGGGAAAAAACTAGGATATTGCCAGGAGGCCCAGGAGTAAAGAATAACAGATTATTATTGCAAATAGAACATACATAAACTTACTATTTAGCCATTAGTACTGGATACTGGTGGGAGTTTTGTATCAGATTTTGGGATGCAAAATTTTTGTTCCAATGAGCACAAATAAAGTAAAAAGTGCAAATTATCAGGTTGGGATGCAAATCACCACTGCAAACAAACATGTGTAAAACTATAACACCAATGAGCACAAATAAAGTAAGGATTTGCATTGCAAACACACTGAGACATAAATAGAAGTATTTTCTTGAATCATATAAAAAAACTATAATACCATTTAAGTTTTACCCATTACCCATAATGGAATTTGTGGTCCCTTGTGATGATTGAGAGAGAGAGAGGTACAGATGATAGAAAGGAGAGGCAAAAAACTCAGTACTGGCAACCGCCAGTTTTCTATTTATATTAAACTTTATAAAGAGGCAAAAATACAAGTATGCCCCTGGCGGCATATCCTAGAATAAGAACAATAAGAAAAGAAGAAAAGAAAGTAAACTGAAACTGTCCCACTAACATCAATTACAGGAACACTCAAGCCTTACAACACTCCCCCTCAAGTTGGGCTGAAGATGTCTATCATGCCCAGCTTGTCACATAGCTCATTGTGCCGCGAACACGGAAGTCCTTTTGTGAGGACATCAGCAAGTTGTTCCTTGGTGTTGACGTAAGGGATACAAATTTCCCTTTTTTCCAGTTTCTCTCTTATGAAGTGCTTATCCACCACAATATGCTTAGTCCTCTCATGTAGGACTGGGTTGTTGGTGATGTTTATTGCAGCCTTGTTGTCACAGTAAAGAGACATAGGATTATGAACAGCAATCCCAAGCTCACCTAGGAGGTTCTTTAGCCAAAGGACTTCAGCCACCCCATGTGCCATAGCTCTATACTCAGCTTCAACACTTGATCTTGCTACCACACTTTGCTTCTTGCTCTTCCAGGTCACCAAATTTCCTCCCACAAATGTGCAATACCCACTAGTGGACTTTCTATCATCCACTGCTCCTGCCCAATCAGCATCTGTAAAGACTTCCACCTTCAGGTGATTGTGTTTACTAAATAGTAGGCCTGTTCCTGGATGTTTCTTCAGGTATCTAAGGACTCTCTCTACTGCCTCCATGTGTGGCTTCTTAGGAGAGTGCATAAACTGGCTCAGAACTCCAACTGAATAGGCAATATCTGGACGGGTCATGGATAGATAAATCAGCTTTCCCACTAACCTTTGGTACTGCTTTACATCTTTTAGAGGTTCACCAATATAGTCACCTAGCTTGTGGTCCGCATCCATAGGAGTGTCTGCTGGCCTTGCACCTAACTTACCTGTATTCCGTAATAGATCAAGGGTGTATTTCCTTTGAGAGACAAAAATACCCCTTTTTGAACGGGCAACTTCGATCCCAAGAAAATACTTTAGGAGTCCTAGATCTTTCACTTCAAATTTGGATGCAATAAATTGTTTCAAATTTTGTATCTCTGAACTCCAACTCCCTGTAAGGATGATATCATCTACATACACTATCAATACGGCAACCTGCTCCTGACATCTCTTCACAAAAAGTGTATGGTCAAACTGGAACCGTTGGAACCCCATCTCTTGAACTGCCATGTGAAACTTACTGAACTAGGCTCTGGGAGACTGTTTTAAGCCATAGAGAGACTTCCGTAGCTTACACACCTTGTTTTCACTTCCCTTGGCGGAGAATCCAGGAGGTTGAACCATGTATACCTCTTCTTCCAAGTCACCATTCAGGAAGGCATTCTTAATGTCCAGTTGATGCAATTCCCAATCAAAGTTAGCAGCTAAGGATAGGAGAACCCTAATCGAGTTCATCTTAGCCACCGGGGCAAAAGTCTCATCATAGTCAACTCCATATACCTGTGTGTACCCTTTGGCTACTAGTCTTGCCTTGTACCTTTCAATTGTTCCATCTTCCTTGTACTTAATTGTGAACACCCATCTGCACCCCACGGGTTCTTTCCCCTCTGGGGGATCCACCAATTCCCAAGTCTGATTTTTGTGGAGGGCATCAATCTCCTCCTTCATGGCATCTATCCACTCAGGGAATTTTAAGGCTTCTGCAACATTCTTGGGAACAGGGATGCAGTCAACTACCGATAGGAAGGCTCGGTACAAGGGAGAGATGTGGTCATAGGAAACAAAGTGGGTAATGGAGCGTTTGGTAGTGCACGACCTGACTCCCTTTCGTTGAGCAATAGGGATGTCTAGGTCGTCCACAATGGGAGAAGGGTTAGGGGTTGGACTTACCTCCTGGATTCTGATGACGTCAGTTGCTCAGTGTTTGGCTGCTCCACATTTCTATCACATTGCTGATCTCTCGGACGAGTACGCTGGAAGACACAAAAGGGAGTGAGGTCCGGAATAGAAGGAAGGGACACCTGAACCTGCTTCTCCTCTTCCACACTACGGCTCTCCCCCTGAGGAGAATGAGGGAAGAATGGCCCGGACTCAAAGAAGGACACATCCATAGACACAAAATATTTATGACTAACTGGATCAAAACACCGATACCCCTTTTGAGAGGATGGGTACCCCAGGAAGACACAAGGAATGGACCGAGGATCTAACTTACCTCTGGATGGAGACAAATCATGGACAAAGGCCTGATAACCAAAGACTCTCATGGGGATGGAAAATAAAGGAGACTGAGGGTACAGTAACTGATGAGGGGCCATGTAATTTAATACTCTGGAGGGCATGCGGTTGATGACATACGCAGTTGTAAGTATAGCATCCACCCAAAACCTCTTTGGGACATTCATGTGGAACATCATCCCGCGGGCTATCTCAAGGAGGTGTCTGTTTTTTTCTTTCTGCAACCCCATTTTCTGTGGTGTTCTGGCGCATGAGCTTCTATGAATAGACCCATGGGAAGCGAAGAACTCATTTAGTTCCCCATGGAAGTATTCCTTCGCATTATCAGATTGGAAGATCTGTATTTCAACATGAAACTGTGTAAACACCATCCTCTGGAAGTCTTGCACTATCTTTGGAACCTCGTCTCTGCTACGCATATGGATTACCCATGTATAGCGAGAGTAATCATCAATCAATGTAATAAAATATCGATATCCACCCTCAGAGGTTACATTTGTAGGCCCCTATACATCAAAATACACAATATGAAAATGAACATTTGATCTTTTATTGCTGGAATGAAAGGTTGTTCTACATTGTTTACTCAACTGACACGTTTGACACATGAAATCTGACACTGAACACGACTTAAATAAAAGTGGAAACAAACATTTTATTACTTCAAAAGAAACATGACCTAAACGACTGTGCCACAACAAAATTTGACTCTTATTTGACTGACTATGTGACTTTGAGGATGACACAGAAAGACCAGATTTGTTGTCGAGAATGTAGAGACCATCCACCAGGCTTCCTCTACCAATCGTCCTCCCAGAAGTTAGGTCCTGAAAGACACATGAATCAGCAAAAAAGGTTACACTACAATTTAAAGAACTTGTAATGCTACTAATGGAAAGCAAATTTATGGGAAGTTCAGGGACATGCAATACACAATTCAGGTTAAGGCCATGGGGAAGGGATATCGATCCCTGACCTGCAATGGAAGAGAAGGAACCATCAGCAAGTCTCACTCTATCCCTTCCTGACAAAAGGCTATAAGAATGGAATAGGTTAGGCTAACTGATCATGTGATTTGAGGCCCCTGAGTCTATAATCCAAGGGGAATCTGTGGGAGTGACATGGAATGCAGAAGCCACATTACCTGAAGTAGATGCAAAGGAGGTAGAGGGAGTACCAGTGACTGAGGTATCCAATTGCCGCAATGCCCTACCATAAGATTCCAGATGCACTCTGAATGAATTCATTATATCCTCCTTGGGGTCAAGTTTATTAGGAGAGTCCCGGGTACTACCGACAACCTGAGTATCTTGGGTTGCCACATGTGCTGCACTAGTTCTTTTCATGTGACCTTTACCCTATTCTTGATTCTTTGCTGCCCACTTGGGTTTCACGTGGATGTCCCAACAGGTGTCACGTGTATGTCGTGACCTTCTACTATGGGTACAAAAGAGTTTATCTTCATCATCTGCCTTCTTAGGATCACCTTTCTTCCCTGTTTGGTTGTTATTCACCACAGCCAAGGCAACTTGTTGCTCCCCCTCGGCTGTAACCTTCACACTCCACCTGCTTTCCTCAGATTGGACAAGGGAGTATACTTCATGCACTGTAGGCAATTCTTTGCTTCCTAGAATCTGTACCCTTAATGGTTCATATACAGGGTTCAGCCCTAACGAGAAAGCAAACACCCATTGCTGAGAGATCAGCTTCCTGTAGGCCTTAGCATCATCATATTGCTTCCACTCTATGGGCTGATAATGGTCCAACTCCTTCCATATGGAGGTAAGAGCCGAATAATATGAGGACAAGCTACAGTTTCCCTGTTTACAGGTAGAGGACTTAGCTTGTAGTTGGTAAATCTTGGCATAATGCCTTTGCTCAGAATAGGTACTTCTGGCCTGTTCCCAGATCTCACTGGCGGTGTCTGCCCACATAAAATTCTTCTTCACATCAGGTTCCATTGCTGCAAGGAGCCAAGACATCACCATACTGTTTTCTTGGTCCCACCTATCATGTTCAGCCGTATCACCCTTAGGTTCTTTCACCCTTCCATTGATGTAACCGGCCTTACCCCTTGTTGTTACATAGAGTTTTACACTCTTAGCCCACTCCAGGTAGTTCAGACCATTCAAGGGGGTGATTGGCATGGGAAAGACCATGGTTTCACCTCCCATACCTGTTGTGTTGCAGGTTGAGGTGTTCCCCAGTGAGATCAGTTCCTGACTTGCCATTGAAAATTACAACCAACCAGTCCAAATGCCACCTAACAGCACAGCCGCCACAACTGGAATGTGGCAACTCAGGGTTTACTCCTAGGATGTGAGCAACAAGCTATTCAATATTGCTGAGAGCACAAGAACTACTGTTGAGAATGAGAAATCAGTCACCAAGAACTACTGCTGAGAATGAGAAATCAGTCACTACAACATCCAAACAGAACAACAAGGAGTCCAGTCATCGGTTTAGCACCACCAACACAGACATTACTGTCAATCCGAATGTGGTTCCCCCACTCTAACCAACCAATTATTCAAACTAGTAACCATATAATCAAGGCCTAAGCCCTACGCACCATTGGATAAAGAATACTGAGATAAACTTAAACAAAACCACACCTGTTCAACACTAGATCAGAACCTGGTAGGGTTTCACTGCACCATCAACACCCTTCTTCGATTAGGGTTTCAGCAGACCAGCACCAGCCCACGGCCAGACACAACTAGGGTTTTCAGTAACTGTCGCATGGAGCCACTAGGGTTTCAGCAGAAGTACAGCCGCAAGACTGACTAGGGTTTCTGCAAGCACAGTCGCCAAAGAGAATTAAGAGAAAACAAGCCGCCGCTAGGTTTTTTCCTTTTCCTTCTAAAACAAAAGTAGTCACATCCCAATCCCCTTCGGAAAGACTGATGTTAGGTTCGTAGGTCTTCTCCAGCCCAGAAGTTCCGCTCAGATACCATGTGGTCCCTTGTGATGATTGAGAGAGAGAGAGAGAGAGGTACGGATGATAGAAAGGAGAGGCAAAAAACTCAGTACTAGCAGCCGCCAATTTTCTATTTATATTAATCTTTATAAAGAGGCAAAAATACAAGTATGCCCCTGGCGGCATATCCTAGAATAAGAACAATAAGAAAAGAAGAAAAGAAAGTAAACTGAAGCTGTCCCACTAACATCAATTATAGGAACACTCAAGCCTTACAACAGAATCCAAACAATGGCAAAAGATTAATCCTTCATTTAACTAAAACATAAGTCCACCATGGAATTAAACAAACTCAGTTCATAAGAATTTACAAGCCATGGTGTCTTCTTAAAGAAGATTCAGTATCAAACCATAAATTATATGAACAATGAATCTATGAGATCTCAGTCATTTGGTCATCATTGTTCCAATATCAAACCTGTCTCTTCAGGACTCCTTGATAGGTTTATCAACTAAAGTAAGAAGTTAGGACATGGTGAAACTTAATTGATGCAATATATCCGGTTCATATCTGCATGTATATTGAAACATGAAGGCCTTAAAGCTATGACTAAATCATGTATTCAAAAAAAAAAAAAAAAAAAAAACATATGGGCACCAATATCAACATGAAAAGAAATTATTCTTCTCCTGCTTGGGTCCATGATATGCAATTTGTTATGGACGCATTCCTCAAGAAGACGTACCGTCGCCACCGGCAGCAACAGGCACCTGACCCACCGCCAGCAGCAGCAGTGATTCAATGATTCTTATCCTACCCAGTTCGGCAACAGCAGCCTTATCTAGATTAGATTAGATCATCTTGCTTGTTCTTATCTTATTGTTCTTATCTTATCTTGTTAGTAGCTTATCAGATTAGGATTAGCTTATCGTATCCTTAGCAAGATAGAACTGGAAGTCTCCCTATTCAGCAAGGAGACTCCCTTTGATTAGGACTCTTGTAATCTCCTATTTAAGGAGATCCCATTATTGAATGAGGATATCAAATTTCCAGTCAAGAAAGAGAGTAAAAGGAGAGTTCGCTGATCTCTTGGACAAATCACCCTCTAGGACGCCAAGATAGGTTCAGCTAGGAAGGGGAGGAACAAGGGAAAACAAGAGCTTTTCCCCGTGGACCGACCCGTGACGCGATCCTATTCCAGGGCCCATGACACAATTAGAGAAACCTGGTTCTTAAGTTAAAATTGGGTAACATACTTGACCAATACACCAAATGCCTTACTTTGGAACATGTCAAGCCGAACTGTTTAACCGTTGGGATCAAAACATACCACACTTCCACAGCCGACATCCCAACGGCTCTCACTCTAGTGGCAGGCAGCCTTTCCTTTTGGTAGCTTTTCACTCTGCTCCAGGTAGCCCTTTCTGTGATTCAAACCTAGGATGTAGGGTAACTCTAATACCAACTGTTCCATACTTGACCAACATGCAATGAGTCTCAAGAATGTTGGAAAGTATCAAGTCAAGCTGTTTAACCTTTAGGGTTGTAACAAATTGATTGGTACAGAAAATCTTTATAATACTTTGAAAAAATTATTACACATTATACAATATAAATTATTTTAGCTGTGTAGTGTTGGTTTGCATTGATTTATGCTGAGTTTAATTTGTTCTATTGTTATCCATAAACCTAGAATTCCGCCAATCCTATTTCTCTATACTTGACAAGTCCATCTTGCGCAGATGCATGCTCACATTCAAAACTATGGATCAAGGGATTAAGGTGCAAGACATTCAGACACCAAAATTTTCAATCCACATTAAATTTATCAATGGATTTACAGTATTCAAACCAATGAATTCTTCTGATGTGCTCACCAGAATAAGGATGAGAGACAATTTTCCTTGTGTTCATTTCTTCTCCCTCACTACATTGGCGTCCAATCACAAGTTTCACGTTTACATTTTATCTCTGTTCCAATACGATGAATTGCAACAACTCCATGCAGTGTTCCAAACATATATCCAGGCCCCTCATTCAAATGCAATAACCAAACAAGCAATAAAGTACCTTAATTTGCCTCCCAAAAATCCCTGACTGAGGTGCCAAGTACAAACAAAATCTAACCAATTTCTAAAACCATATCAACCCATGCAATTCCCTCGTTGTCTTAATGAAAAAGTTATATGGGATACGAAGCATGTAGTGGAGATAAAGTTATGAGATGATCATATGAAAAAATCTACAAAACAGCCAATCCAGGAGATCAATTCGAAGAAAATAGATTTGCATCAAGCAAATACTATATTCTCGAATTAGAAAAAAAATGGGGAAAGGAGGAAAATCAATAAGCAGAGAACCAGAGACTCGGGTGCAAAAGCAACCGACAAACATAAATTACTCACCAATACCTGAAAACTGAAAAAAAAAACGAAAGAATCCAATCAAAAGGAGAAGCTTACTATTCCGAGTTCATGACTGAAATTTGTACAAGATAGCAGATATATCTGAACTTCAATCGATCGATCAACCCTTCAGAGGTAGTTTTTGTTCATAGAAAATAACTGGAACGAGTAAAATAACAATCTGTTCCGAAACTAGAGAACGTAAACCGAGAAGGATGGGTCCAGACTCAAGAGGACTATTTATACAAAGATCACAGAGTGAAAGAAGGTTGGTCACATTGAATGCTTCGTCACCAAAGCAACATGAATTCCATTTCCACCCAGCTAGCACATTCTTTTCTCCCGGGTTTTTCAATTTAATTTAATTTATTTTTGTGGGCCCAAGCTATTGAAATGTGTCCCCTACCGCTCTCCGTCCGATCGAACGTACGCCGTAACGCGTAATAATGCGTATCCTGATTCCTGATTTCGCTGGCAAACGCGCTAATATGCAAAAGATTTGGAGTGGTCCGACTGGTGAGTGGGAGTACGTCTGAGAGGGCTTATGCGTTGACTGAACTGGTGCTTGGCCGTTTTCTCAGAGGTATGTTTTGAGAAAACGGTGCCGGATTGGCATATTATTGTTTTTTCGCAAAATGTTTTATTTTTTGTACGGTGGTTAATTGTTAGGTTGTAAACGGATCGAATTGGAATAGAATCAGTGAATATCTGAATTTAGAAAAATGGATATTCGAATATATTCAATAGAAATTAAAAATTAATATTAGAATTAAAATTCGGTCCAACATTCAATTTTATTTAAAATCAACCAATTAATTATTTTAGGTAATTAATAAATATATAAAATATATATTTTATTTAGATAAAGTATATAAATATTTTATATATAAATTATATAAAACTTTTAAATATTTTTTATATTATATACACGAATTAAATAATCAATCAATTTTGGATATTTATCGAATCAAATCAGGTTATTCAAATTCGACTGATTACAACATTCGAATTATCATAATTCAATTCGATTATGTCGAATCTCGAATTCAAAATCAGATTTTCGAATATCGTTGACACTGCTACTAATTGTTGCTATATAGGCTCTTTCAATGCCACATCAGCATACTATTGCCATTAACAATGATAAAAGAGAAAGAAATGATAAAATACCAAAAATGATGGTTTCTCATATCACACCTTTCCTTATTTTCCAATGCATGGTTTAAGAAAACATTTTTTAGGAAAAAAGTGTGTAACTAAACATCAAGTGTGGTCTAAAAGAGTGGATTTCAAATGTGATATCGTTTTTCAAGAAAACGGCATTGGTTTCTGATACATGAGATATCTATCAGCTGCTTTGGAAAATTTCCTAATACCTAAAATAGCTTTATTGAAAAGTCGATTTTGTAGCTAATGTGAGTTTATTTTTCATTTTTTTACCAAATATGACTTCCATGCATTTTGGGTTTTTCACATCATGTAACATCATAAGCCACTACATGAAAGCCCTCCCAAACAAGTATTTAAGATTCATTTGTGGATTGAAACTTTGATTGAACTACTTTTACTGAGACACTTGAAGAGGTTACTAGAACAAGCTTTATGAAAAGGCCAAAAATTTGGCTAGTTGACAATAAATTTGGGCTTTCTAATGCTCTCACCAAGCATAGCTTATGGACATCTATGTGGGATTTTTTAAACCCAGAAATCACTGCACAAAGCAAAGTGCCAACCAGCTGGTTGGTAAGGTCTCCTATTGGTCGTAGCGGTGATTTGGGATCGAATTCCACTCACAACCTAGGTTAGGGGTGGGCTACCACCGTGTGTGGCCCTTCACAATATATTAAAAAAAAAAAACACTACACGAAAGTCCTCCCAAATGGGCACCAGAAGAAGCTCTAAGAGGAAAGCCAATTTTTTTGCCATGCTTCTTTGAGGTTTTCTTAAACATTACTTAATAGGCTATTTAGGTGGGACTCACTTTTTAAAGCCAAAAGTAGTTTTGGTTAAACTTCTTTCGAGAAATGTCTAAATGAAAGGCCTGTTTGGAAAAGAGGAGGATTGAGCTGAAGATTCAGCTAAGCTGGCTCAACTGCTTTCAAGCGTTGTGAATAGTCATAACTTATAGTCTGTCTACGTGGAGATCACCAAGGAAACTAGAAGCTGTCGTGGCTCAGCCCTCTCAGATGGGCAAGAAGCTTCAAGTGAAAACTTAGCTGAAGTCCAAAGAACAGCAAATTTGGGCTTGTGGAGTTCTCATCAAGCATTCTAAGTGGTATTTGGATTTGGGTGCAATTTGGGTTAGCCCAATTAACATTTTACATCTCTTTAGTCTCGGGCCCATTTAAATCTTTGACAAAAGTCAAATCCAAACCCACCCAAACTCTTCTTTATGGATCGAAGTTATCCCAATCCCTTAATTAACGGAAGATAGTTCTTGAAGGGGATGCGTTCAGCTAAACCTATGTCGTATATTTCAGGTTTCCAATGATTCAAAATATAATATTATGGTGGTTTTTTAAGATATCAAATAACAAAAAAAGAAAGGTTATTGGCATTGTTATAATGTTACTAACTTATTATACACATTGATTTTGGCACTCTTTATCTTTCATGATTGTGTGTTTTTTTTAAAGACAAGTAAAAACTATCAAAGAAACATCATACACGAGAGTATTTCCTCATTAAATAAGACCCTTATCCTGTAAGGCTGTATCATTTTCCACATTAAGAAACAAAAGTATAGGTCCCGTTTGTTTATTCATGTTATTTTATTTTTTAAGTAAATAAGATAATGACTATTTTAGCTATAAAAAATTATTTTTAAAAGAGGTATTTTTGTTTCATCCAGTAACAACTTTCTTCTTACATGGAAAAGTTATTATCCACCCGAGGTGTCAATTGGATTGGATTTGGTCCAATATGATCCAGTCCAATGTGAATCCATTATAAATGGGCCAAGTCAAATCCAATCCAATGAATCTTTTGGACCAATTTGGGTTGATCCAATTCAATATTTGGACCGTCCAATCTGTTCAAATTCATTTTGATTTAGATTGATTTCAACCCAAACCTGATCCATTGACACATATTCTTATCTTATATCAATGGATCGGATATTGGCTTACTCCAACCCAATCCAATATAAATTTGTTACGAATGGACAAGGTGTAATCCAATCTAATAAATATTTTGGACCAGATTGGTCCAATCCAATGTATTGTTGGTCCGTCCAATTCATCCAAATTGATTTGACTGGATGGGGTCCAATCCAAAACCGGTCGATTGACACCCTTATATCCACCTAAAAGATGAGTATCCATCAAAATAAATTTTTTTCTAATCCCCCATAAAAAGAATATAAGTTTATTAATCAACCAACTTTCCCACTTCTCAAAATCTAAAAAAAAAAAAAACTAACCCCCCCTTTATTATTAAGACACCATATGGGAGTTTTTGAAGTCCATTCTCTTTTGAGGCATAATAGAGAGAAATATACAACAAACCACTGCAGAATTCTGAAATTATAGCCCTCCATAGTAGCCTCCCCTTATAAACCACATACTACTCGTAAATTTAACATCAATCCACAGTTAGAATTCATTAATAAAACTAATAATTCTGAGGTGGGCTAAAGAGTGATTCTTTTGGTTGCATCGAGTGAAGAAATATGAACAATTTCCTCGATAAATGCTATTATGTAGGAAAACAATTCATTTTCACAATTAAACAATGACACTACACTTCAAAACCATCGAACTAAATAATTCCAAGTTTCCAACTTTACTATTACGAGATTCATATCTAATTATTTTTATATGTTTGTTTTGATTTATTAAGATAAATTTTGATTCGGTAAGATCATCACACGAGGGTAATTATCTAGAGATTTGCAATCCGTGTTCAGAAAAGAGTTTTTTCTGAAGCTGGATTGGAATTCACATCAGCGCCGGGGGCGCCCCACAATGTCGGGAATATCTCCTGATGATGTTTCTTCCGTTCTTGTCATCGGGAGATGTTTCCGATACAAGGTCAGGATATACTGTGGGCATTGTGGGGCGCCTCTGTGTGGTGCGCTAATGTGACTTCGCTGGATTGCATCGGAATGTTATTTTATTTATAAAGAAAGGTTCCGTACGCTGCTGTCATGCGTCAGGTTCCATGGTCTAGTGGTCAGGACATTGGACTTTGAATCCAATAGCCCGAGTTCAACTCTCGGTGGAACCTTTCACATGCATGTAGTTTTTTCACAGTTTTTTTCACCCTTTTTTTACACATCAAATTATCAATAGTTCACTACTCTTCGGCAGCATATATTTTTTCGGTAAATTATAGATTAGCGTAAGTTACAGATATCCCCATACTAGCGGATCAGAATACCCTCTTAAACTTTTACTTTGGCTGAGTTTGGAAGGAGTCCAAATGTAAATATATAGAGTGCAAATATATACAAAATACAAGGTTTTATATTCTACATATTTGTATTTTGTACTCCTTCCAAACTCAGCCAAATTTGCGACAAATATCCTCCTTGGTTGGTGTTTCATCAGTTAAATTAAAAACATAAATAAATGTCTTATTTAGTTATTTAATTTTTTTAAACCCTAAACTATTATTTTCTTATTTATTTAAATGATTTATGATTCAATTAGCTTTATAAATATAACATTGAATCCCTCTTGGTTGATCTAATAGATTCTTACAGATTTTTGGCTGGATTCAATATTTAAATGAAATGGTAGAGCTTTCTTTCTAGTAGATATAGATTTATGGTTTTGTTTGGTTTTTGTTGAACTATTGGAAAAAAAGAATGGATAATTTTTATATTTTAAGATGAACAGACACATTCATGTGAATGAAAGCTTAGTTTGGAAGGAGTACAAATGCAAATATGTAGAGTGCAAAACTTTGTATTTTATATTATTTTGTAGGTATTTGTACCATACATATTTGTATTTGTACTATTTCCAAACTAATCTTTAGAAAAAAAGAAGATATTTTTTGTCAATTGGGATTTAAGAGGAATGGCAAGAAAAAAAATTAAGGAAAATTTATGTAAGTATTTTGGTAATTTAATGTATTATATCATTTGACTTAACAATTAAGGATATTTATTACAAAGTGAAAGTTTAGGGAGTCTTTATCTGAAATGAAATTTTAAGGGATATTTGTCGAGGGTGGTATTTATTGCAAATGAACGTTTAGGGGATATTTGTCAATTGTTACCGACCCCTTAGTAAAAGGGGGTCTTTATTATAAATGAAAGTTTGAGGGGTATTTCCGTATTGATCGAATGTCACTGACCCCAATTCCCAAAGTAAAAGGGGGCATTTGTAATTTATCCTATAAATTATTATCATGTAATTTGGGATAGTGGGTGTGGCAATTATCCCTGAATTTTCATTTGCAGAACTGAGAGATACGTAGCAGCAAAGTTAAGCATATCCGAATTTCTTCACCAGTCACCTTCAAAAAAAGAAAATTCTTCGCCAGTCCGGATGGCACCTTCTAAATTTTAGGAATATCAAAGGCTCCAATGCCAGAGTCGTCTTCCAGTTTCCAATCGAATCGGAAACCGTGCTGTGTCTGATTGATCTTAGAGAGATCTTCGTTTTTCGTTTTGTTTTCAACTTCTTCTCCCTCTTATTTTCTCTCTAATTTGAAAATTATAGGTCGAGCTTCAGTTTCGGCGTAAAGGGTCAAGCTTGCATCGTCGAGTTTCACTGGTCTGGTTGTAAACTTGGAGGACGGAGGAGGGAGGGTAGAGAGAGAGAGAGGCCATATGTGTTGGCTTTGAAAGTTGAAACTAGAATAGGTATAGGATAGCCCTCCGCTCACATCAGTTCAAAGCTTATCCATAACTGCCCACTTCATCTCATATCAATGAACCTAGATCTGGACCTGGGCGGCAAAGACAGATCGAGGAAGACGAAGAAGAATTATAGGAGTATTTAAGATGCTGACGGTAAGGAAGATAAACCTCTACAATTTGTGAAAGGTGTCAAAAGTTTCATTTTGAAAATTTAAAGAATAATAATAGGTAAAATAGTCTTTTTAATCTTTCAGTTAATCAAGACAGATAATACTAAAATAATAAAAGCATAATTAGTCAATTTCTTAAACCTTAGGGATAATTTAAAAAATTTGCCCTTATTTAAATTAATATTTTTTATTAATTCTATCAAATGGAATCAGATTTTTATATCAGAACTGATCTAACATGAAAAATGTTGGATCAGATTCGAGCCCGATCTATGCGTTTACATCCCCAGTCAAAATTGAAAGTTCAATAAACGATTAGTTGAATTTTGTAGTAGATATGGGATCTACCAGTTTGCTTTATGTCAGCCATAAATTTGGGCCACAATTACTTGCATTTATAGCTGATGTAACAACTATCAAAATGGATTGAATGATTATTATAGCATACCCTAACAGATGACTAAGATATTTATTGATTCTATTGTACATCACAGAACAATTATAGAGTGTGGTGTGGTAGGGGGGTCCATTTGATTCAAGGGTATAACTATGATATCATATCTTAAAAACTTGTTCAAATGCATCATATGATATATAATAGACCACTGTGCCAAACACGACATATACGGTTCTAACTTCTATGGGTTGATCCCGTGCCTCCTATTTTGGAGGTATGTCAAGTACTTATCTCAACTATTGGGTCATAGGCACTAACCAATGATAATGCTCTACGTCAGTGGTAATGTATTTTATAATTAGCGTTGAGTGTTATTATTGGTTTATCTTGGAGGCTGGATCTCTTGTCCATACAAATTCTGCCCACATCTACCTATATAACATCTAAGCTACACATGCAGAATATCTCATTCTCCTTCTCCTAAGTGGTATTATACAGGGGGAGATATTCCCAATTCACAGGGGTAATGTATTGTGAGTAGATATAGACAGTTGTTGTGGGCAGATGATCTGGAGTATTACCTTACAGCATGCTCAATAGCTCAAGCTTTCTCACATGAGACTCATCAAACCCAAAGATGAAGACTTTCTATCAGCTATTCATTGTCTTCCTCTTCCTCTCCTTTTCTCTCTTGCTTTTTTTACTGAGATTGAAGCTCTAGTGTAAATGTAACATCTGTAATTATTAAGGAAGAACAAGAAAAATGGAATTGACGGGTCTTTATAGCATTGCAGGAATGATTTTCAAGGAAGCCGGTGGTTGGGTATTTGAAGAGGCATCATCGGCCTGGAACTTGGAAGAAATGCGTTGGAGGCTCGAGAATCTACTATCTACCATCGAAGTTGCAATTCTGAATGCAGAAGCAACAAGTCCAACAGACCCTGAGGTCATAGATTGGCTGGCCAAGCTTAAAGATGCAGTATATGATGCGGAGGACGTGGTGGATGATTTCGCTACAAAAGCAATAAAGGTACGCAATAATCTCGCGAGAATAAAGGTACGCAGACTCTTCCCCATATCCAAAAGAAAGGTGCGGGACTCAGTTTCACGTTTAATTCCATATAACATTAAGATGGTTCATAGGATCAAGAAAATTGAGAAGAGTTTTGCTGAGATTGCAAACAACAAAAGAAATTTCAGTTTCTCTAATTTCCAGCAGAATTTTAATAATAACAGGAGAAGAAGAGAGGACACTCACTCCTACGTACCTGCATCCGATGTTACGGAAGGAGTGAAGAGAAAGAGTATATAATAAAATTGTTGAAGATGCCACGACCCAAGAGGTCACCCAGGATCACGGAGAAAGGCTTCTCTTTTGGGTAATTTTCAAACCTCGTCTTCAGCATATACTCGACGTTAACCGGATTGGCTGTAATCGTGTTTCCGAGCAAATGGACATGGATGGTCTTGCTGGGAGACTTCAGGAGATGGGTATACCAGTCGCAGAGATTGTTGAATTCAATCGACCAGCTCGCAGTGAGATAACTACGACAGACGTCGCAGTTACACCAGAGCTTCAGTTTCATTAAGAAGAGCAAGAGAGAGAGGGAGAGGGCGAAGGAAAAGAAGAGGAAGACGATGAACAGTGTCTTGCTTGATATTTTTCAAAAAAAGTTATTTTATTTTTTATATTTTATAAACATTTTATCTTTTATTGATATTCAAGACAAAAAATTGCCCTTTTCTGCTAGAAACCCTTTTAATTTTACCCAGGGCCAAGATCGATGCATGCATCAAACTTGCAGAACGAACATGAAAAAAATTCAACGCCAGCATGGAGCGGAGGAGCTCAAAACGGAGAATTATCAAAGAAAATTGTCAAGTGCCATTGCCCAATTATACCAATTTCATAACAAGTTTATCATTCCCCTTTTGATGTTCATTTTGTTGCAAACCTCATGAACACCCAATCTGAACCAAGCATGGTTTTCAAAATCGGGTCAGACTCAGAGTGGAAAAACCGGGAACCGGTCACTTGATTGGTTTCGTTTTTCCTTAAAATTACTTTTATTTTCCTAAAACCGCTGATTTTAGTCAACAAACCGCTAAATCGGCCGATTAATCATTCGAATCATTTTCCAATTTTTTAAAATTTTTATCAAAACGGACCGGACCGTTAAAACTGGTAACAATACCCCTAACCGGTTTGGTTTTAAAAACCATGGAATAAAGTCGAGGTTTGGTTGTGAACAAGGTTCACAATTTTCTCAGAATTGTTTTATCAATTCTCTCTGAAATTCGATGGCCAAGCCACCTGGGTTTATCATATAATGTAAAAAAAAAAAAAGAAAAAAAAATCTTGGTGAGCATGTAACCAGAGCAAACCCAACTAGAACCAGTGAACCACTACGCTCGCAATATGTTGCTAGGGATGACCAGCGAGAGAAGCGAGGTTGGAACGAAAATCAACCTAGGTAGCATTATTGGACGAACAAGCTAGAATGAAACTTGAAATCGATCATTTGGGTTTTGATTAAAAGGCGAAAGGAAGCTACACTAAAGAGCATAGAGCACAAATGACCCCAATGTTTCATCTTGAGGTCTCTAGTAATGCTTTTGAGAACCAATTTGTTAGGATTTGTGGCAAAAGAACAATATACACAAACTATTCAAAGAACACAGAAATTTAACGTGGTTCGGTACTAATACCTATTCCACGAGAGGTAATCCCCAATTCTGTCATGAGGGGAGACTATTATGGTTAAAGGGAAAAAAATTTCATGATAATATTTTCACAATACAAGGAATATTCGACTTCCAAGAATAACAAGATTGTTCCATAAAATGAGCCGGAATATTGGTAATTAGGCCATTTGTTCAACATTCCCCCTCAAGTTGGAGATAAAAATATCTATGGAGCCAAATTTGGATAAAATTTGTTGGAAATGTTCCT
The DNA here is from genome assembly GCF_056320005.1 of Nelumbo lutea. Classification (NCBI taxonomy): domain Eukaryota; kingdom Viridiplantae; phylum Streptophyta; class Magnoliopsida; order Proteales; family Nelumbonaceae; genus Nelumbo; species Nelumbo lutea. The sequence goes on from NC_142689.1 coordinate 5,682,428, forward strand.
TATCATTAGCTTTAGTAAAGATATTTGCAAGTTGCTTTCCACTTTGGACATAAAGAGTTTTGATTTTGGCTTGAATTTTTTCTTGAATGAAATGACAATCAACCTCAATGTGTTTAGTTCTTTCATGGAAAACGGGATTGGTGGCTATGTATATAATTGCTTGATTGCCACAAAACATCTTTATAGATTTCTGAGATGCAATCCCTAAATCATTAAGAATAAATTGCAACCAAATTAATTTGCTATCCATTGAGGCCATGGCTCTATATTCAACTTTTACACTTGAGTAGGATATAACATTTTATTTTTTACTTTTCCATAAACAAGATTTCCCCCAACAAGTATGCAATATCCCGATGTGGACTTCCTTTCCATTTCATCACCGACCCAATTTGCACCTAAGTATCTTTCTATTGTATGTCCATTCTTTTTCATCTAAATTCCTCTTCCTAGTGATCCTTTAGGATATCACAAAATTCGATCAACATCTTTCATATGTCCCGCTTTAGGATCATGCATAAGTTGGCTAACAAAGCTAACAACATAGGCAATGTTCGGTTTAGTAATAGTTAGATAGATCAATCGTCCAACAAGTCTTTAGAATCTCGTGTTATTATTCAAAGGTTTATTATTAAAGTTGCATTTTCCCTTGTAATCTATAGGAGTTTTAACTAGCTTTACTCTTAATTTTTCTATTTCTTTTAACAAATCCATGGCATATTTTCTTTAGAAAAGAAACAAACCTAAGAAATATTTTCGTTTAGTTTTCCCAAGTCTTTGATATCAAACCTTTTGTTAAGATGTTCCTTAAGTTCAAAAATACCAAGAGTATTGCCACTTGTAATAACTATGTCATCCACATAGATTAGAACAATAATAGAATTTGAACCACTCCCTTTAATGAGCATAGATGAATTAGTTGCATTTCTTGTAAAACCAAGTCATAAATGCTAAACTAATTTGGTATACCAAGCTCAAGAAGACTATTTGAAACCATATATTGCTTTCTTCAATTTGCACACCAAGCTGTTATGAGACTCTTGTGGGTGTCTATGAGGGAGATCCATATAAATTTATTATTCGATGTCACCATGTAAGAATACATTTTTTACACCCATTTGGAAGAGAGGTCAATCATAATTCACCGCAACTGACATAAGCACTCCATAACAGTGCTCATTTTTTACAACATGAGCAAATGTTTCTTTGTAGTCAACTCCATAGGTTTGAGTGTAGCTCTTGTCCACTAACCTTGCTTTACGACATTCTAAAAAACCATCATTGTTGTATTTCATTTTGTAAACCCATTTGCACCCTATGGACTTCTTTCCCTTTGGTAATGACACAACATCCCACGTGTAATTTCTATTGAGGGTTTGAAGTTCTTTATCCATGGCCTTCCTCCAAATCAGATGGTTCTTAGCTTCATCAAAGCTAGATGGTTCAACATGTTTTTCGATGGAAGTTAAAAATGCTAAGTGAGAAGAAGATATATTATCATAGCAAACATAGTCTTTAATAGGGAATGAAGCTACATAATAGGTGTAAAAGTCTTGAAGTCTAGCGAAAGGTTGATGAACACGCGATGACCTTCGAGGAAGATTTTGGTCATTGAATAATGTATGTGATTGTAATGTAGGATCAGGTTTAGGTTCAACCACGGGTTCCATAGGATCAACACTATCTTCTTGAGTAGAGATTGGAGGACATTCTTCATGAACATCTATGTCCTCACTTGTTTGTTCACCTATTTGATTTGTAATGTGATTCAAATGTACATCTTCACTAATAAGGGGAAAATGAGAAAATTCATGATAATTCTTCCTCTGAGTTTGACCTAATGAATTCTGAAAATAGAATTCATTCTCAACAAATGAGACATTACAGGTGATATATAGTTTCTTAGTTTTGGGATTATAGCATTTATACCCCTTTTTTGTAGAAAAATCTCCAATGAAGACACATTTAGAAGCATGGTGATCATGTTTTCCAGCATTTTGTAGGTGAACGAAACAAATGCATCCAAAAACCCGAAAGTGGGAGATATTAATTTTGTGTCCTTTGATAACTTCTAAAGGAGACTCATCATTCAAAATTCTACTTGGCAACCTATTGATCAAATAACAATTAGCTAAAACTGCATTTGACCAAAAATATTTTGGAAGATTCATTTGAAACATAAGTGACCTAGTGACCTCAAGATGTCTATTTTTCCGCTCAACAACTCCATTTTGTTGAGGAGTTCCTACACAAGAGGTTTCATGTATGATCCCTTCACTTTTAAGGTACGATGCAAAAGGTTTGTTATCATACTCAGTACCATTCAAGTTTAAAATTTCGATACGATATGCCCGATACGGAGTGTATAATATCGTATATTTGAAAAACCAATATAGGATATGCATGAAAATTAGATGTTTCACCTTTTTTCTTGCGTATCGGACCCATATCGGGGGTGTATCAGTAGCGTATTGACGAAAAAAATACAGTCAAAAACTAAAAATAAAAAATAAAGGGGGAAAAGTTAGCTTCTTTCCCCAAAATAAGCCTTTTTTTCACCCCCAAATGACTCTAAAACTCCAAACTTCATTCTTAAAGTGCTAGATTTGCAAAAAACAAGTATGAAATATTGATTTTTTTTAAGATTTTTCAAATTTTGAAAAAAAAGGCAAAAATAGGTAAATTTTTTCAATCTTTTATAATATCTTGTGATTTCTTTTCTTTTTTCTTGAATGTTTAAATTTATGTTGATCTACATTTCTTACATTCAAATCACAATTTTTTTTTTGTATTATCAGAATATTTATGAAAATTTCATGAAGATATTTAGGAAAAATATAAATTAACAAAAAATTTGAAAATATAATTTTTTTTCTACCTATAAAGACTAAATATGTTTTAGATCTATGGATTTATCTATCATATCCATTTAAATTTTCACATCAACCAATAGGGTACTTGATTGAGTGAAAGATTTGCCTCCCTGATTAGCTTGAACCGATTCTTGTTGTATCTCAAATATTTTTTAAGCGCTATTTTTTTGTCCATACATATTACGAAGAGAATTCCACAAGTCTTTAGTCGTTTCAGCTTAGGCAAAAATATCATATATTTTTTGTTCTATAATTCCAAGCATCCAGGATAAAATCAATTGATCATTCATCTCCCATTCAGCATACTTAGGAGTGCTTTAGTTTTTCCATTTATAAAACCTATTTTTCCTCTTGCTCTTAAAGCAACTGTAACTCCTCTAGCCCAAGACAAATAATTAAGTCCATTCAACGGTATGATATTAGCCGTGAAACTGGTGCCACTTTGTGCAGAAAATCGGTCCATGACAAAAAAAAAAAGGGGCAGAACTTTAAACAAATCAAAATTTAATAAAAACAGGTACTTGAAACTGCCACAAAAAACGGAGAACAGCACTTGACGGTAGCGTAGCAAAGACAGTGGTGACGCCCAAAGAAAAGTTCAATCGACAGAACTCACAGAATAGATCTTAGGTCTGATCCTAGACCTGTTCCTATATGCTCTATACCATGTGGCAAAAGAACAAACATACACAAACCACTCAAAGAACACGGAAATTTAATGTGGTTCGATACTAAGACCTACTCCACGAGAAGTAACCCCCAATTCTATAATTAGGGGAGACTACCATGGTTTCACTCTTTTAATGAGAAAACAAGACTTTGGGGTGACGATATGGTGGATATGGACATCCCAAACCACGTCGGACCAGTAAACAAATTGGTAATTAATGCGTTCTGGAATGAACTGTATCAGTGACTGAGAAATCAAATATTGCATTTAAGTAATGAAAGCAGAAAGCCGACCCAACTCACTCTCTCCTCTTTCTTTGTGATGACTGTAAAAAGTAATACAAAATGAAAAATTACAGTATCTGCAGGCTACTAATCTGAGATTCTGAACAGCCATCACGAGAGAAAAAAAGAGACTCAACGTACAAAATGTTACACATTTAATACTAAACTTCTTCCTCTCAAAAGACATTACTATTCTACAAAGTGGAATCAAGTACTTACAAACCATATCACCCTATTTTCCAGAGACACAGTGCTGATGTTTCAAAACCAAATAGCCCAAACAAGCTTGTTGATCAATGAATGGGGAGATCTCTCAGGGATAAAGCTTTATTCCAAGACGCTCACGATGACCTGACCTCCTGTAGATTTTGTAGTGCTTATCCTCATTTCGGTTTCTTCTCTCTATCTGAGATGCTCCTCAAAAGCTGCTTAGAGCACATATCCTGTGCCTGAGTTGCACTCTTTACACGCTTTGCCGTCACCCAAGCAGGTTCCTGCCAAGAAAGGAAATTAATTTTCCATGATCTTTAGCTTCTTGAGTGGTGGCGCGGTACCCTATAATTTAAGAATCATATTGTTTGTGGAACTTCTCTAATCTATATCATGGGTTGTTTTGAGATGCAATGGGGGAAAAAGTAGAAGAAATCAAAGGAAGAAAAAGTATATGATAAAACAGATAATCAGCCATTTTCGTGAGTCAGTCAGCAAACAGAGAGATAGTTACCTCTGGCACAAAGTGAGAGAATCCAAATTTGATAAACAGGAGAATGTGCTCCATGATAAGGATTGCTGCTAATCCTGGCTCAATTTTCCATTTGCCCTCCCGATCATACAAGCACACCAAAAGTGCACAGTTGGTGCAGATTGACATCACTATCAGAAACTGAAAATTACAAGATATGATATTTTAGATAGATCACAGGGTTGCAGGAAGAATAATGAATTAACAGATGCAGATAGGTCCTGGCAGTTTTATTCTTCAGCAGAACCACATCTTAGTCTTAGTCTGTTACTACACAAACCAGAATTGCTGGTTGCAAGATTCCCTCAATCTAGAAGCACTTAAATGAGTGCAAATAAGAAATCTATCAACCATTAACAAGGAACACCAATGCAAGAATATCTCTCAAGAAAAAAAATATATGTTGCCATTGCCTACCAAAATCCCCTGCTTAAAACCGTCAAATTCCTTTAGGATACCCACCCATCAAATAAGAATTGGTGGTCTTTATTTTATAGGCATTCTTCACTGAACTTCTGCCAAACCTAAATTTAAATCCAGAGAGCCTCATAAAAAACAGAAATGAATTAACCATTTTTTGGCAATATAAAATTCAGTAAGAATTGGAGGCTCTATAGCTTGCTCCCATATTGACACAAACTTCCAAGTGTCATACGAGGCCTATAGTACCTGAAATATGTTTAGCCAAGCTCCAATTGTTGCGGCAGCACGAGGAATAGGCCTCCTCAACATGGAAAGAAGCTTTAATGCATCTGTTCTAATCTCTGTAATATTGTTCTGCACCAAGGTGTAATAGACATTTCATTCTCCCCCCCTTTTCCTCATTAGACTGCAGCAAGATTCCTATACAGCCCAACAACAGCATAGACATGCAAATATGGGCAACTTACCAACAAAGTGAAGGAGAAAGCAAGGGGAAATGCACATGCAAACATCATGGCCATTCCAAACTGCAAAGCCAACTCAAGAAAATCTGCAAAGGATATTGTCTTTTAAGTCAACCAAGAAACTTAGGGTTGGTCCAAATACCAAACTGTCAACTGACTTTGCTTTGTCACGTTACCATCAAATAGACCATCTTCAAGCTCTTCCCCTATGCTTGCAGAGTAAGCAGGTTTGAGATACTCTTTCTCTACTCTAGAAGTAACTTGAATCTTCCCTGTTGATGATCCCTTCTCGTATTTTTTCTTACTTTAGGAAATACAAAATGGTCAGAAATTGCCCACAGGGGAGATAAACCCGTTGAATAGACACAAAGTATAAGTACTAGACAAATGGTAAAGCATAGAAATCCATCAAGGAACTTACTGGACAGCTCTATATTTTTTATAGTTGTATTTGAGATATGGAAGAGAGTTCTCCATAACATTGTCCAACACCTGAAGAACATCTTCTCAGTTTCAATCAATACAAAAGCAAAAAAAAAAAAGTACATGAAGCAAAATACAGGCAGGAAGTTAATTACCTTTTCTTACCTGAGACACAATCAAGCGTTGAATAAGAACTTGGCGGAGGGTTGTAAAGTTTCGGTGCAAAAGGGCATGATAGAACAGACCAATATATGATTGCATAAAATAAAGACCAAAAACCTGAGAGAATGTACAGATTTTGCGGTCAGGCATGATTTCCTCTGAGATACAACAAAAACTAAGTGGGATGCCTCGATACCAAATAACAATAGACCAGTGGGAGAATCTACGCTGCATTTGGTTCCTCAGTAAGTGATAAAGGGGAAAGTTATAGGGAAATCCTTTACATTGGCCAAAATCCCCCCTTTATTCACTTGTTTCCCAAGGAACAAAGTGCAACATTAGAGTTCAATCATAAGGAATTTTCATTGAGAAACAATGAAAACCAAGTAGGAGTCCATTTCCAAATTCTAGAATCACCTTGTACACCAGGCTATCAGACATATACTCTGTGCTTTTATTGTTTTCATATTTAATGAGCTTGACTGAAACTATGCCCCCAATTTTTGTTAAGTACTGGATGGCGAAAAGATAAACAGCTGTCAGACTAAACCTGAAACACCAAAGATATATCTAAAGATCATAACGAGAACTTCATAGAAAACCTACCAACCATTTTCTACTAAATGAATATAGACTATTCATTTAGTGTAGTAGGCAGGGGGTATATGTTGTTTTTTCCATATAAAAATAGTAAGAGCAATCACAAAGCAGGTAACAGGAAGGTAAAATAAATTGACAAAAAATTGGTAGTAATAAATTAGACTTATTTAATCTTCACTTCCAATTGTCGAAAAGAAAATGCATTGCATTAGTTTATTTTCATTAATCATAAAGTTAAAATTAATGGTTTGAATAGCATCACAAGCTTATTTTTCTAAAAAGGAAACAAGATAGCCTGAAAGATTTAAGTTAATATCCTGCAACCAGCACAACAAGCAAGACAGAAGCAATACTAAATGATTTTCCAAAACAGTAGAGAAGTGGAAAAAAAAGAAGAATGCCTACATCCATAAATTATTACTAAAGTAGAGAAAATGTGGTCAACTTTACGAACACAGAATGACAGAATCTCTTCACTACAGATATTCCTAAGAGGAAGACCAAACACTGACAGACTCCAGTAAGGAAAGAAATCTTCTTTAGATATATTATGAGCCAACAACATAAAAAAGGAGGAAAATGAATAAATTTTCTGCAATTCATCTGACAAAAAACATGTAAGGGAAAAAACAAATAAAATTGTTTCAACTGTGGAATTTGTGTGAAGCCAACATAACTAATGTGAGATTAGTAAATAAATGACAGTTCATTCTGTTAATTTGATACCCAAGAGCAATTCATAATTAACCACCTTTTTCAGTATAGATGCTTCCACATATGGTAAATATGGTCATTAACTCACATACAAATAGTGAAAGCTATAACTATGATAATGCCTGATGTGCCCAAGTGTCAAAGTGCATTTAGCAGTCATACTTGTGGCTTGACTAAGGAAATGGGTAGGAACTGCCAAACATTATGTGATCTAGACATTGATTAAAAAGAAGAAGCTACTTACAATCATAAGATAATAATATTAACCTTTTACCAGAGAAAATCAAACACAGCTCAGATTCTTACTTGGTTAGATCAGAACCAAGAACTTCATATGTATGAGCATAAGCCAGCTCAAATGGTAATTGGAGACAAATAATACTCAAGATAATGATTGCATCATTTCTGAATCTCAGTAAATGTCCAAACCACTCGTCTCTTTGAAATGCTTCTTTTTCTTTTGCTTTATCAGCTCCCAACTTCTTCACAAGTTCCACATCAGACAGAAGGCCACTCTGCCCCATGTCCAGAACTGTATATCCAGAGTCTACTCGTATTGAATTACTCACCGGCCATCTACACAGAAGATGTGAAATAAATGATTTAATATCATGTGGTCTGATGGCCCACGTATCAATGAAAGATTTATGATTTCATTGAAAAGAAAGGTGGCTATAAACGAATTGATATACCTGGCCAAAAGAGCATAGTTCTTGCGTTTCCAGAACTGTAAAAATAATACAGCCCAAGAAATAATGCATATAAAGAAAATAGGAAGAATCCGTAATTGCCATGATCTGAAGAAGATGTCAAACACAAAGTAAGCACATAAATCCTATAAAATTGCACCCAACAGACAAAATTATTGAAGGCTTAACAGCATTAAGAATTTTTAAGAGGAAGCAAGACCTACCCAAAATTAATCAACTGCAAAGTAAGCCCAAATACAGCAGGAAAGAACATCCACCGTGTATACATTCCAAGGAAAACAAAATATGTTGCAATCTACATACAGGAAATATAGAGTGATCAGTTACATGTTTGGGGGGGGGGGGGGGGAGACAAAAAGGAGATGTTATAATGCCATCCAGATCCATAGATTTGTTCCACCTTTGTCCCAAAGTACAAGTAAATCTCATCAACTGGTTGCCATGTGAGGTCTAACCAGTTCAGTGCCCAACTTCTCAAGAGCTGCTTCCTCTTTGATTCATCTATACATAAATAATTTTTCATAGTTTAAATGTCACCAAAAAAACTGTGCATAAGTTGGAAGTTGGAACGAAGGTACAAGTGAGCATACCATGCAAAGGGAAGGGTTGTTTGGCAATGCCTTCAGATTCCAATTTTGCAAGTAGAGATTCCCCCTGTTCCCACTTAAACTCTTTTCTTTCAAAACTTAGAGTTACAAATGACTTGTTCTTGTTTACCTGTGAAATTTCAGTTAAAACTCAGATCATTTTAGAGTTGCATAGGTAGAAGGAGAAAGGAACTAAACAGGCAATTGAGAGAACAAAAAAGAATATCCAGGGAAATGAAAGGTAGGTAAGTCAAACTTGTACATCAAAATTAATTGAAGTAGGATTGAAGTTAGACATAATTCATAATTAGCAATATAAGATGAAAGAACAAAAGGAAGATATCCTATTGGATGGATTATTCTGAATAAAATCAAATGGCATGTAACACTATACCAAGCTGCTATGAAGAGAAAAGGATAATAATATGGGCTCTGATAATCATGAAAATCAAAAAATGAAACTTCAACACTTCATATGATATGAATTTGATCTGATTATTAAAAAAAAGTCCAAACAAATCAATAATCTTTTAAAGAAGTAAAAAGGCAATGACTCACAATTCCATAAACTAGGTGATGAAAGCAATGGAACCTCTCGCACCAACTAAACAATGAACCGTCAGGTTGCCTCACAAATGCTTCAACCTCGTCCCATTGAAATGGTAAATCCATTCCTGGAACCAAATCCATAAGCAAAATACTAACAATCCATAATTATAAGAAACCCATCAATTACTACATGAAATTGGAAAAGAAAGATATCTTTTACCCATAACAGTAGACCATAAAATGATACCTCCTTATTTTAGTGAAAAAATAGAAAAGCAGATCCAATAGCATGGGGAATCAATCGATCATTACCAATGTGAGTAGGCTTCCTTATTTGCAGGTCAGATGCAACCCTCCCCAAAATCTCCAGAGGTGCTGCCAACTAAAGGGGCCCCAAAAAGGGAAAAAGGATATGAAATGGAATTGATAACCAAATTTTGTAGGAAATAAAGAATTATGAACAAACTCTCTTTTAATAAGCACCTAAAATGATACCACAAATCCAGATATCCAAGAAATGAACACATCAAAGTACCTTCAAACTTGATTATGTTCTCTTTAAAAGCAACATTCATATCTAAATTGTTATCTATAGTAGAATTCAGGAAGATGTTATCATTTTCTTTTTCTCTTGCGGGAAAAGTAATGGCCATGTTGTACAAACTCTCTTTTAATAAGCACCTTAAATGATACCACAAATCCAGATATCCAAGAAATGAACACATCAAAGTACCTTCAAACTTGCTTATGTTCTCTTTAAAAGTAACATTCATATCTAAATTCTTATCTATAGTAGAATTCAGGAAGATGTTATCGTTTTCTTTTTCTCTTGCGGGAAAAGTAATGGCCATGTTGTCTCTTTTTTTATTGGC